>NC_138971.1:48085000-53085000 GCF_055761805.1 Camellia sinensis
TTGCCATTTTATGAATATTTTGTCCACGGGAACCGGCACCCATGTATACGCACGTTTTTCAAGACTTTCACCCTAAACACACAGGCCAACTTAATTTGGTGATACACACATCTTTCCCACTTTCACCCATTTTTTCTCAAAATCATATACATTTGCAATGTATTAAATGAGCAACAATGTTCAATGTACATGGATGAGAAATTAGTTTCAATTCTCCTAATCTTCATGCAATTTCTACAACAACCATAGCTATCCTCCATCAATAGCCCAAAGCAAATATTTCTAAATGGATATAAAATCTCCAATACAGATAAACTTTTCAAAATTCAAGATGTGAGCAATAATACATATTCAACTCCACCATCCATATCAATATCCATCCAATTTCACATTTCTAATATCAATTCCATTTATTTATACAAAATAAATATTTGAGACATTTAGGGCAAAACCCATTTTTTCTTCCAAAATTCATTCCAAATATCAAATCAACAATTCTAACACAACTCAACCTCATTTCCAGTCCCACAACCATTTTCAATACATCCAAATGAAAACCCCTCTTTTGATTTTAAACCAAAACCCTAGGTTTGTTCAAAACCTTCCAAAATCACAAGATTGTTTTATAAAAATAAATAGCTAAGTTAAAAATCATAAAAATATGGAGAGAATCCTCACCTCGAAGCTAGAAGACCAAGAAGAGAATGGAGAAACCTCAAGGAAGCCGAAATCCAACTTTGCTCGGATGAAAACGAAGCTCTAAGGGAGCTTTACCTTTTTCTTAAAGGGAGTAGGGTGAAGAAATCAATGGATCCAAGTGTTTTAGAAAAGAGAATGTGAGTTTTAGAGAGAGAGGGTATCAACTTAGGGTTTTTAGAAAGTTTAGAGGGAGAGAGATATGAAAAATTGATGTAAAATGGCCTTTTTACGAACTGATATACGCACAGCTAGCTCGAGAGCAAAACTTGTCACTCGAGCGATCAGACACAATAAGTTGTTCCGCTAGAGTGCAAGAAGCTTCGCTTGAGCGAAGAATACACACTCCCAGAAATTTTGTAGATAGAAGTCGTCGCTCGCGCGAAGAATACAAACTCCCAGTATTTTTTGCAGACCTGCAAAAGTACCAGAGTTCCATAAAGACCGTTGGTAGCTCGACCTTTTCGTGCCCCCCTTCGGAAGATGAATAAGCCCTACAGTATTGGACTCCCGCGGTTCTAAATCTGATTCCACAAGTGCAATGTGAAATAGATAAACTCCAAAGAGTCTAAATTCGGTAAATCTTTTGGAAAATCGATTTTGTATCAAAATACCAAAAATGATTGCTTTGCCAGATTTCAGAGTCGCCACCTAAATATATGATTTTGGGAAATTTAGGAAACTCATGATTCGTGCCAAAGGCCACATGTCCGTCATCACCAAGATTGTCTCAGCTCAGGAACTTAGGTACAAGAGGGGAAGGTCATGAATTGAGCACCCCCGCTCGTCCGATCAAAGATCGGCCTCTACTAATCATGATATGAATCTTGTGTACATTATATGCTCTTGTTTCGGTTTATTAGGCTAGTATTACTATGTGATGCGCACACACACAAGTATAGACTAATTTACAAGAATTGGAACACTTGATTCATGTTTGTTTTCAAAATTGTTTCAAAATATGTATCACTAAAAAAATTAATTGCGTATAAACATTACTTAAATTATTCCAATTCAAGCAATATGCCTTCATCCACAGGCATCCAAACAGTTTATCATTCAAGCATCTAGCCTCATGGCAAGCATGTTGGACATGGAAACAACCACATTGATGCAATATGCTAAAGCAAGTACAGGCTTACCTAGTACTCCAAGCCAAAAGAGAAACTAGTTAGAAAAATACATGATCCTAACTAGGCAATACGACTAATGCAACACATGCGATATGCAATTGATAGGCTCGGCTACTAATATAACATATGAATCAATTAAATAGCATGCGGTCTAAGCACGTATTCAAAGAAGCTTAAACTAACAATGCAAGTTAGAATGATGAACCGAGTCTAAATGCATGCAATACAAATGGATGCAAACATGAAGAATGCTAAACAAAACATGGCGCCCTAAACTAACCATCATAAGCAGTTACATAAACGGGAGAAGACGTGGGGGTGGAAGACATACACATTATTACATTGTTGCGCTCTCACGAAGGAGAGTCCGATTGAACTAACTAGCTAAGCTAATTAACTATGAATTAACTAATTATTACAAACCGAATGAAACTAACTATTCTAGCTAATTATTACAACATCACAACTAATTAACTATTCTAGCTAATTATTACAAATTGGAACTAACTAATTAACTACACTAATTAATTAATTACAAAATTCTAATTAGCCAACTAATTACAACATGAAGTAACTAAATTAACTACTCTATTCACTTTGCCTCGGAAAACGAGGAATGCTCATGCATGCACAGACTTTCCACCCGAAAAAGTCACTATTTCTGCTACTGAATGCCTTTATTGCACAGTAGAGCACTTGCATTGATTTCCACCTCCAGATCAACTCTGTTCTGCTTCATGCTACTGGATTTTGCAGTGGTGGTCGGTAAAGGGCCTGTTGTCCACTAGTGATGGCCTGCCGGCCACAGAAGATGGCCCGCTGACCACCAATAGAGGCCTGTCGGCCACTGCTAACTGAATAATCTGCTGCAACAGAGAGCAAATAGAATGGGGACAGTGTATTCTCAAAGGTTTGTTTGCACAATTTACCCCTCATTATTATTTGAATAGCTTAAAAAAGTAGTAAACTTGGTTTAGAAACCATCAATCTTTTGCAATTTCATTGCATGATGGCCTGTAAACCAAAGTGTGCAATTTCAATAAATGCAATAAAACAAGACTCTCAAAACCACATCCCTATCATGAAAGATCAAGGGGAGTAGTTGGCAATGAATCTTGAACTGTTTTCATCACTAATGAGTATGAAACGACTCAAGACTCAAGGGTTCAATTAACGTCCGATTGAACCATAACCAATTTTATTATCTTGCATCACTTTCAGTCCCAATTTTATTATTTCCATTTTAGATTACCATCCATTCTTTGGTCAATTGAGTCCAAAGGTGAATTTAAGTCCTCTAATGGAAAGAGGGCTCAAACCAAGAGTTGCTTTGGGCATGAAAGAGACATCATACCGTTGGTAATGAACCCCCAAAGGGATTAAACCATTAAGTATGACATCTCAATCTCATGCTTGAACAAACAAGTAGTTTGAAACCACTTTCAAAGAAAAACAAAAGCCAAGAAAGGAGGGAGGTTGAAGAGGTAATTAAGAGTTATCACAAGTATGAAAAGCCATAAATAAATGCAATCAACTCAAATTAGGTGGTGTCTAAGGCCTAAAACACCAAACTTATGAGGACAATTACACTATAAGCATGAAAAATAAAGCTCAAATGCAACAAGCACTTAGAAACAGTCCTAAAACAGTCGTAAATAAATCCTAAAACATGCTGAAATTAAGACAAAAAGAGCTAGAATAATAAGCTAAAACATGGAGCATGCTAGGGTAGCAAGCAAGACATAAGGAGGGAAGGCTAACCCTTCTAATTTTGGACTTCAAAACATGATTTTAGCCATTGAAATAACTCTGAAAATCAGTATTTAAAAGCTCAAAAAAAGATAGTGTAAAGACGGGAAACACAAGGGTAAAGGCCTTGAAAGCAAGGTCTAAAGAAGGGTGAACCACCCCTCAACCTTTGGTGACTTTAAAACCCAAGTTTCAGCCTAAAAATATATAGTTTTTACAGCCCAAAAACAGTTGGAAAATAGTAAGAAAAAAAGTACTTAAAACAAATAAAGAGGCAAAGCCTATACCTCTTAAAGAGGAGAACCAATTCCAAGCAATAAAACAAGGCAAACACACCCTCAAGAGCTCAAACAAGGCTCAAGGATACCTCAGCTCAAAGATGAAGAGATTTGGTTAACAATGTATAGGCAAAGGTGAAGAGTGTATAGGCAAAGGTTGAGAAATTTGTAAGAGAGAGAATTATAGAAAGGGAGAGAGAAAATTTTGCTCCAAAATTTTTGTAACCTCAAAACAAGAGAGGCGGCCCTCTTATATAGAAAACCAAGCCACTCCCTCAAAAACATCTAGCCATACACGTGGGAGCAGATGTAAGCATCTGTGCAAATAGGTGGCACAACTGTCACAAAATATCTGCAAAAGACATTGGTGGCTAGCAGCCCACTGCAGGGGCCGACAAGCCACAAAAGGTTACAGGCACAAAAACTCAAGGTTTTGGTTCAAAAACAAGGCAACAGGGGTGCAAGGTTTAAAAAGCTCAAACCTGTGGCATTCCGTTAAGGACCTCGAGCACTTGACAATCATATATACTCATCATTGGGTGTGCAAGCGATGACATCCAAGTCGCAAGGGCAGTCAAAAATGGGATGTCTACAATTGTCCCTCTTTGACAGAACTCAAAGTCATGAAATGACGTGAGTGAATGTCAAAACCCGAAGACAACCCATTTTGACAAGGCCGTAAGACTTGGACAAACAATCAAGACAAAAATAAATGGTTGCGCCTGCGGGCTGCCTACATATCCCTTTACAAGGAATCAAGCCAATGTAGTTTTGGGGCAAGATGTAAATGATATACGCAATGTAACTTTGAAAGCTGGACTCACATGCTTCACGAAGCCGACTATTTTGAAAACTCGTGATCATGCAAAATAATGCAATAAGTAATAACAGATGATAACAAGTAATAACAAGATATGAATAAGCAGCTTCAAGCTTAAAACCAACACAGGTTCCTTGTAAAAAGATCTAAAACACACTCTCTAACCATGCCAAAACACAAGACGAGGAAAGAAAAACACCGCTCAGGGTTGCGTTTCATGCATCCTGAGAAATTGAGAGACAAAAATCACTTAGGGTCGTGTTTCACACTTCTCGAGATAAAAACACGGCTCAAGGTCACACTTCACATGTCCTAAGAAACAGAGGAACGAAAATCGCTCGGGGTTGCGTTTCATGCATCCCGAAATAAAAGCCACTCAAGGTCGCGTTTCACTCGTCCTGAAAAATAAGAAAAACCGCTAAGACCCGCCTTTCACGCATCTCGAGAACACAAGAAGAACCGCTCGGGCTCGCACTTCACGCGTCCCGAGATAAAACAAAGAAGGGTGCAATAGATGCACAAAATGAGTAAATACAATAGATGCAGAAAGTGAACAAGTGCGATACATGCACAAAGTGAATGTGTGCGATAGATGCACAAAGTGAACCAGTGCGATAGATACACAAAGATGAACATGTGCGATAGATGCAGAAAGATGAATGATATTACAAATCAATATATATTCCATGCAAGATAAACAACCGATGTATGATGTTAATTGAAAGGATGTTCTATGCACAAAACAAAAGCATATTCTATGCAAAATAAGAGCACATTCTATGCAAAAAATAAGAGCATATTCTATGCATGAATCATAAACGATGCAGGTACGCATGTAACATATGTATATATGAAAATGCACATCCTATGCAACGGATGAGAACAAAGAAGTAATTTCAACAAGACGACTAAAACCAATATTCGGTGATGACCTCTTATTTACCTCTTGGAGATGTTTTAATATGTTAACAAAGGATACACCTCGTTCATGTTGGCAAGTGAGACACATTCGCATCGGAACACAGTTTTGAGCTCCCTTAGAAACAATCCGGACCCAACAGTGAACCTTCTACACACTTCTTGGGAAGCAAAGACACAAAATAGCATGAAGACACAGAGGAGGGCCACCGGTCACTCGCCGGCCACCAGGAGAATCTGCCGACCACCTGCCGGCCTCCATTTAGTCTTACCGGCCACCTGTCGGCCACCAATGGCATATTCGAGGCAAATAAGTCATTTTGCCTCGAGTCTTTAAATATAGAGCAAGGCACTTCATTTCCTCACTTCATCTTTCCCGTCTCTCTCTAGACACTTTCTCTCTTTAGATTCGTGTTTTATACGCATTTTCCAACGCCCCACGCAAACTTTTTTCGTAAAACCCTCTTTGTTCTCTACATTTTGAACCGATCAGATTTTGATTTCGACACTTTTTGTTGGATTTCCACCACTCTAAGCTTGTTCCCCTCAAGTTTCTCTCAAGTTTCGTGAACTTTCCCGGGCTTTGACTTTTTCTCCCATTTTCTCTCTCATAGGGTTGACTTTTTCAAAGTTTACCCTCTTTTTCTCCACTTTTCTCACTTTTCACCTACTTTTCACCCATTTTTCGAATGGCAAATGAAATTCCACACGACGGGGCTCCTCTAAAGGTTCCACATACATTCCCACCTGTTGCCGAGGTGGAGGAGCTGGTAGTTGCCGAGGCTGGCGAGGCGGCTCAAAGCATTGAGGCTGACCTTGAAGCGGAGTTTGAGCCCGAGGTTGAGCTAGAACCGCTACCATTGAGAGTACGGCCTTTTGATCTGACAAGATATTATCCCCGCATGCACATATTGCCACTCGAAGGCATTAGGCGCTTCAGTGACTTTTCTCGTGGTGTACCACAGGACCTCCTGCTGAAGGAGCCGGCCTCTCACCTTTCCTCCAGCGCTACTGAGGTATGAATTCTAGTTTCATGCATTCCTGCTTTTTCTTTTAACTGCATTTCTTGCAATGCCTTTCATATGACTGTACTTTTATCACTACCTTTCATCTTATTCATCTGTTCTTTGCCACAGGGAGATTCACGTACCTATAGGGGGTACGGAGTGACGACAACGAGGGATTGGTATGACGAGCTCCTTGTCGAGGTCCGTGACATCGTCGATGAGACTGGCTTAGGCCTTTTCTGCTCTGGCCGGACACCCGTCATTGTGCGTCGTCCTCTTCTAGGAGCGCTAGTGAAGAGGTGGTGGGACACCACCAACTCCTTCTACTTCTCCACTGCCAGGGAGATGACGATGACTCCGTACGACTTTGCCATGATCATAGGCTTAGGAGTAAGATGTGATCCGATCCCTTTTGACACCGACATGGGGGAGTAGGAGGCTGCTTGGATTGATCTGTTAGGAGTGTGCCCACATCTGTACCGGCCAGCCATGGTGAGGTACAGTTGGTTTGCTAAGTAGTTCTGAGGGAGCGAGCTCGAAACGCTATAGGAGATGGAGCAATATGCCCAGGGCTTCCTGATGTTTGTCCTTGGTACCACCTTGTTTTCAAACAGGTGGAACATTGTGGGCTTATATCTGTTGAGCACCCTGGTGACCCTTCTCCGAGTACGCTTCTATGACTAGAGCGGAGCTGGCCTCGCCACCCTATATGGCTATATGAGTTCTACCTCCCGCAAGAGGGAAGATCGGATCTGGCGAGCCTGGGATGTATACATTTCAGTTCCCTCTTTGTACTTTACCTCACATTTTTTGCTCTATATGTGTTCAACACTTGTGTTTTCTGCTTTGCACTTTCTATATCAGTTCATGCTGTGCTTTCTACTTTACACTTTCTATATATGTTCATGCTGTGTGCTTTCTGCTTTGCACTTTCTATATCTGTTCATGTCGTTAATAACATATCACTGCACTTTCCTTGCAGCTATGGGTTTATGCATATTTTCCAGCCCTTACTCCAAAGCCCATGGAGGACCTCCCCCCAATGGTTCCCTACTCGAGGCAATACGATGGCCGGTGTCAGCGCCGAAGTTGCGAGTTCTTTGCCTTCTTCTGCTATTATTTTGACACAGTGGCCGCCCACGAGGTAATCTGAAACACAGTCATTTTTGCTTTACAACTATTCTGATTCACATTTTGGTAACTGATAGCAACTAACAATATGTACACTCTCTGTTTGCAGATCACGTAGCAGCCTTGGGCCATGATGCCGACCAGGGTGCAGAACTAGTACGCGGAAGCGTGAGGCACATCGCGTTTCTGGATTTTGTTGGAGGGCCCCATCTGCCGGGCCTGGTTCTTGAGCGAGAGGTTCGTTTGCCAAACCATGGGCTTGTCAGATCCGGTCGTTCCGATGCCACCTCCAGAGTCTATAAGGTCAACGGATAACCTATTTGTAGACGCAGTCATTCAGTTCATGGTGGGCTTGGATGCTAATTTATTCAAAGACAAGGGCGACTACGCAACCTTTATTGAAACCCACCTCATGCCACCTCTAACAAGTGCTCACACAAGCGAGGGGGCTCGGGTTCCTGCGGCAGGCGAAGCGATTTAGGCGATTAGGGCCCATGCTAGAGGGGCTCCCTCTGTTGAGCAGACCATTCGTTGGCCAGAGCTTCCCATTACGCTTACATGCTGGAGGCCTACCGGGACTACTTATCAGATTTTGATTGAGCCGGCAGAGGCAGGGCACGAGCTTATCGGAGTTCAAGGCTCATCCTAGGTATAAACCACACTTTACCATTTACTCTCCACATTTCATTTCATATATGTTTATTGCAGACATTGATTACCTAAATGCACTTGCAGGCATCTATAGAGTATGCTGGGAGAGCTCTCGAGTTGGTGGCTTCTCTGATAGGGATGGTGCAAAGGAAGAAGATGTTGCTTCATCTCCACGGTATCTAGGTAATTTCCTTCAGTTCACGCTTCATGCTATCTGATTTCCACTGATACATTGGCATTTCAAGTGTAGTCTTTTCAACTGTAGTCTTTCCTAAACTGCACTAATACACTGCATTGACACACTGCATTCACACACTATACTCATATTGTATCCATATCGTATCTGATATCTGCATACCACTTATTCTACATACTATGCATGTATTTGATACACACAATGTAGCTGATATGTTGACAACTGTCTTTCCAGGTTCCAGGGGGACCAGTAGCAGCACCAGCACCAGCACCGGCAGCACCTCCTCCACCAGCAGGGAGGGGAGAGAGACAAGCTCCAATACGCGGCCGAGATGTGAGCCGCGGTCGAGGCAGGGATAGGGGCACCCGAGGCCAGAGTACTCCTCCAGAGCCCATTTTAAGCAATGATGATGCTGAGACCAATGACTTTAAGGAGGCAGTGAGTCAGCATTCTGAGTCGTTCGAGAGTAGAGATAATGGTGCTGGCTCGAGGGCCGAGAGCGGAGGGGACGCCGAGGCAAATTCTGAGGCAGAGAGCAGAGATGATACCGCCTCCGGTTCAGAGTCTGATTCAAACAGCGGTGCTGATGGAGATAGTGCTCTCGAGTCCTCCCTTCCGAGGAAAAGGACGAAGATTGGCGCTGATTTTTTGTACCTTTTACTTAGTTTCTTTTTGTTTGGTAGCATTAGCACATGTATAGCTTCAGATAGGTTTTATTTTGCTTTGAAACTTGTACTCCTCTTTTGTAAAAACCATGATCGGAATAAAACCTCGTAGTTTTTATAAAAAGTGTTGTTATTTTTCCATCATGAGCACCATATTTGCATGGAATGGACATGGAATCGAATTGGCCAATAGAGCGCTTGATTGAAACAATGTTCTTAAATCGGGTAATGAGCCGACCAACAACCAAAATACAAAATACAACACACAACTCGATAAGCAAAGCAGAAATAACTCAAATACAAATAAACCAACTTGCTAAAACTAAAAGACTCAAAACAAGACTTTGAAACACTCAAAGATCAAGACAAAACACATGCTTAGCACTGCCCAGCACACAAGTGGACGGCAGGATAGAAAAGGGACTGCCAACCAGAGAAGAAGATTGCCGGCCAGAGAGGGTGGCCTGCCGACCACAAGAGGTGGCCGAGAAACCTCCAGATTGTTGACAGTTGGCTTCCACTCACAGCCGTATCTTCTACAAAAGGTTCAGCTTCGTGATTTCTTCTCCAAAACTTCATTTCAACTACAATTTCTTCCACAAATGGAGCTATTTTTTGCCAAAAAGCTCGTGGATTGGATAGCTAATTTAGATAGCATGGAAAAGGTAAATTTCTAGGGTTTCGACATAAATGCACTTTTTCCGTTGAGCCGAACTCCACTTTGTTTTCTATTCCTCCATGTCGCGGCTCGATGTTGGGACCCAATTACACATGTCTTTCGCTTCGGTGGACAAGAAATATACCCAACATTTGAAGAATTTCAGGCATTAATGGAAATCTTGACATGATGATAAAATCATACATCAGTCCCGTTTTGGCCACGCACAAGCTTTGGGATAGATGTGTGGGCTCACTCTGCATGAGGCTTGATCTTTGGCCCATAATGGAGAGCTAGACATTCCCAGCTTGGTTCATCGATTTTTCGATATTGGTGACAGAGGCGACCTTTTCTGGCGAGGTTTTCAGTAACATGCTCTCTGCTTATGTATGCTTGCTCATTTCCTTCTTGCCCCTAGTTTCGGAGGATCTAGCATTCGGCTGATCGAAGTGGCCCAAGGTTTGAAAGAAGGTAAGAGTTGTATTGGTTTGGCACTGGCCGAGACTTTGATGGGTTTAGACGCCTTTCAGCGGTGAGAGACTACCAGATTCACGGGGAGTCCACTACTTCTTCAGGTATTGTTTTCCACCCTTTCTCATATGTGTTTCTCATATCATTCGACACTCATGCTCTATTTTTCTCTCAAAGCCCTTTTCTCACTTTTCTCTTAACATACATCTCTCTATTCTTTAATCTCTCTTTTCTTTCATGCCTTCCCAGGTGTGGCTTATGGATAAGCTGAAGGTAGTAGACTCTTGCCCTGAGTACTCAGCTCGAGGTTACTTCTTCCACCACCGACTAGTGGATTTCTCGAACGAGGGATAGTGGTGCAATTGGATGTGCAACAGGTCTGCTACTGACATAGCTTGGCACTACCTCTGGCTTAATTTGACTGAGATGAGTTACAACATGGCTCGGCAACCTGGCATATAGTTGATCGGCCTTACGCACTGCGTGTTCTACTTTCCCTTCCGGTTCAGACGTCAGTTTGGACATGATCAAACCCGCCCAGAGGAGAGGGTAGAGTACCTAGTTTCATTCCCCATCCATGGCTCACACTTGGCTAGGTACCTCACTACTTAGAGGACGAGAGAGCTTTTGGCCCCTGCCCCTAGTTTCAATTATGCCCTTTCTGGTGAATGCTTGGCTTGGCTCGAGAATAAGGCATAAACTGGGCCCACTTTGGCTTCAGAAACTTCCACAGGCACGAGCAGGGGATGCAGGAGCACCTGACTCACCTATGCCCCTAGTATATTGTTTTAACCTTTATTTTCAAGTTTTTATGATGTAATAAAAGCAACTTTGATTTGTATCAGAGAGTTGGAGAACTTTTATGTTGAAATCAATGAAATTAAAGTTGTGAGCACTGAAAATTTTCCTTTTGGTCCAAAAATGGTCTAAGTTGTAAAGGTAAAATTTGAACAAAATCAATTTTTATTAAAACTTTCCAAAACCATTTTCGAAAAGGATCACCACTTGACAAGCACGGAATCAATCCTTAAGATGTACAACTCCGAATCAAAAGATCAGAAATGCCCCTGATTGAACACTAATGCTCTGCATTGTAACCAGCTCCTCTCTCAGAGTAAAGATCACAACCGAACTCTTAGGTAAAGAACAGACAAAGATGACCTGATCAGACATATGGACAGGACAGTTGAGTTGGAGGTGATTACGGCCGAACTTCAAGATGAAGTTGCCTACGTATCCCGAAGATGGGAATCAGGCCTTACGTAGTTCGATTCAGGTTCACTTGAGTATTAACGCTCTCCTTTTGTGCTCTAACTTTTGCCAAAGTCGTCATTTAGGATTTTCAACCTTGCGAGCTCAGTTTTTCTTTATTTCTAATTTTTCATGCTCTAACTTTTGCCTAGGTCGTCCTTCCGGGTTTTCAGCCTAGAGAGCCTCTCAGGGATAGTATTTCTTCAACTTGTCCATGTTGATTGGTTGTGAAAATTCTAAGCCATCTAAGTCCATGAGAATAACAGCTTCACTCGACCAGATAGCTTTGATCATGTAAGGACCAGTCCCATTGGGTCTGAACTTGCCCTTAGGGTCATGAATAGGAGCTCGGTTGTCCTTCAGCATCATATCTTTCTCTTTGAGATTCTGGGACCTAACTTTCTTGTTAAAAGTCTTGGAAATTCTACGCTGGCAGCCCTGAATATGATACAATGCCTTCAGTCATCTCTCATCAAAAAGCATCAACTCCTCAAATTTGCTTTGCTACTAGTTCGCCTCCGCTATCTAACACTCAGCCATAACTCGCAGCGACGGGACTTCTATTTCAATTAGCAAAACAGCTTCCATCCCGTAGATAAGAGAATAAGGAGTTGCCCCTGTAGATATCCGGATTGAAGTTCTATAGCCCCAGAGTGCGAATGGCAATTTATCTGGCCAGTCCCTGTAGGTCTCCACCATCTTCTGCAAAATGTTCTTGATGTTCTTGTTGGCTGCTAACAGCTCCATTGGTTTGCGGCCTGTATGTAGATGACTTATGAAAAGCCATATTGTACTTCTCTAACAAGTCTATCACCTCTTTCTTGAAGTGGGAGCCATTATTTGATATAATCTCGTTTGGGACTCCGTACCGGCAAATGATATTGTTTCTGATGAACTTGGCCACATGTGATGCTTTCAACACTGCATAAGACTGAGCTTCCACCCACTTTGTAAAGTAATCAATTGTCACCAAGATGTATTCATGCCTATTTGACCCTTTTGGTGTGACTGTACCGATAATGTTGATTCCCCAGATTAAGAAAGGTCATGGCGAAGTCATGTTGGACAGTTTTGACGGCGGGATGTTCATGCAATTAGCATGAATTTCGCATTTGTGGTATTGCCGAACAAAGCCAATACAATCCTCCTCCATGGTAGACCAGGAGTAACCTTGCCTAAGAATCTTCCGAGCTAGCATCACTCCGTTCATGTGCGCTCCGCACTCTCCATCGTGGATAGCCTCCATCAGGTGCTTTGATTCTTCTTCTTCGACACACAACTTGTGCATTCCCAGATGACCCTTTTTATACAGTTTACCTCAGCAGATGATAAATTGGACAGCTATTCGCCGTATTCCCCTTTTGTCTTTGGCATTTGCCCTTGGTGAATAAATCTCCTTTTCCAAGAAGTTCCAAATATCATAGTACCAAGGATTTTTGTCTTGCGCTTCATCTATTACGGCGATAGTTTCATAAGCCGGCTTGTATTTCTGCTCGATGATAATTAGACGCATCCGGACTCCAAGTGGGATGTCTACTATGGAAGATAGAGTTGCTAAAGTATCAGCGAACCTGTTGTTCTCTCTCAGTAGATGCGTGAAAGTCAGCTTTTCAAACCTAGGAATCAGAACATTCAGGGTCTAGTGATAAACCTTCATCTTTTCTTTTTTGACTTTCCAGTCTTCATTTGCTTGAGAAACAATTAAGTTCAAGTCCCCAATAATATCCAATCTTTTTGCCCCTAGTTCCAGGGCGGCTTCTAAACCAACGATACACGCTTCATATTCTGCTTCATTATTGGACACCTTGAATCGGAGTTTGAAGGCTAAAGGTATATGCCATACTAATTGGACGCTCCATCAAAGTACATCGTCCAAGTCTCTTCTTCAACTTGCAGAATAGCTTCATCTGGGAACAAGTATTCCACCACTTCATCTCCTTCTTCTAGGTGATCTGCCAAGAGCTCCGCTAAAACTCTTCCCTTGACCGACTTGCAGGTGACATATTTGAGATCAAATTCAGAGAGAATAAGAAACTAACGGGCTAGCTTTCCCGTAAATGCCGGTTTCTGAAAGAGATATTTAATAGGGTCTAATCTCGAAACCAGAATTACAAAGTGAGCTAACAAGTAACGCCTCAACTTCCTGGTAGCCCATACCAAGGCTAGGCAAGCTTTTTCCAACGGAGTATAGCGAGTCTCGTAATCCATCGTTTTCTTGCTCAAGTAGTAGATGGCTTTCTCCACCCTATATTCAGATTCCTGAGCAAGCATGCATCTCATAGTCGCGTCTGTCACTGACAGGTACAGAATCAAAGGCTTCCCCGACTCTGGCAGCGACAACACGAGCGGATTCTAGAGGTACTGCTTAACCTACTCAAAGGCAAATTGACATCGATCATCCCATCGGAATTCCTTCCCTTTCTTCAGGAGACCAAATAGTGGTTCACAAGTCAAGGTTAATTTGGAAATAAACCATCTTATGAATTGCACTTTACCTAGAAAGCCTCGCACCTCCTTTTTAGTCCTTGGTGGTGGCATTTCTAAAATGGCCTTGATTTTGGAAGGATCTACTTCGATGTCCCTCTATGTGATCAAAAAACCCAGCATTTTCCCTACTGTTATGCTGAAGGTGCATTTCTGCGGGTTTAACCTCAATTTGTATTCTCTGATCCATTGAAAGAACTTCTACAAGGCGATGTAATGGCCCTCTCTTTCCTTGGACTTGATAATCATGCCGTCCACGTACACCTTGACCTCTTTGTGGATCATATCATGCAGAATGGTGGTCGCAGCCCTCTGATAGGTAGCCCCGACATTCTTCAGCCCAAACGGCATAACCCGATAGCAGTAAGTACCCCACGGCGTAGTCAATGCAGTCTTCTCTTTGTCCTCGGGTGCCATCAGAATCTAGTTATACCCGGAAAATCCATCCATAAAGGATAGTAATGCATGGCCTGCAGTAAAATCTACTAATTCATTAATGTGCGGCAAAGGAAAGTCATCCTTCAAACTGGCTCTGTTCAAGTTCCAAAAGTCCACACATACCCAGATTCTACCATCCTTTTTCGACACTGGGACAATGTTGGCCAACCAAGTTGGATACTCAGATACTAATAAGAAAGCTGCCTCGATCTGCTTGGTGACCTCTTCCTTGATTTTCAACGCCCAATCCAGACGGATTCTACGCAACTTCTACTTGACGGGTCAGTCCTCGGGGTCAAGAGGGATCCGATACTGTACAATCTCAGGATCGATTCCAGGCATGTCTTCGTAAGACCACGCGAAAACATCTTTGAAATCTTTTAATAAAGTGGCTAAGCGCTCGCGCTCCTCCGAAGATAACGTGGACCCGATCTGGACCAGACGCGGATCCTTATCAGTACCTACATTGATAGCAATGATTTCATCAGCACAGGGTTTTACAAACCTCTCTTTCTCTCGATTAATCAAATTTTTCAAAACCAGAGGAATTTCTTCCCCTTTGTTTTCCTTAAAATTATAAAAATCTTGGTCAATACAATAAATAAGCGGAACATAGAAATACTCAGAATCGACAACGTTTTCATTCATAAGATCCAGATCTTCGGTTACAACCAACTCAAAAGAAAAAGAAAACGAGGACCTGGACAAGACCTTGGCATCCAAGTTATCACCCCTGAGAATACTGGACTCAGACTCAGAAGAACCAGAATCTGATTTCGACTCCACAAACTGAGTGGAATCAGATTCTAGCTCATCACCCGACTCAGAACTAGACAAATAGCCCTCCTCTAACTGTCAGATAAGAGATGGTGCTTCTGATGCATCCAAAATACTGCTGGATGGGTTCACACCCGGTTGTTCCCCAATCATAGAGATGGTAAGGTTATCCCCTAAGTTCTCTGAGTCAGCCGCAGGATCTGTAAGGAGACATGCCAGTGCTGTCCCTACTCCATGTTCGCTGTTGTCTGAGTCATTTTCCATGCTCTGTTCAACTTCAGTACAAGGTTCAGCCTTTTCCTCGGTATCACTATCTTGTAGTTGCAGGTCAAAGAAGATTTCGAACCCAAGAACATGTTGTCTCGTGGAATTTATCCAGGGCTCAAGAAAGCCCCAAAAGGGGAAATATTCTCCCTCCCGAACAAAGCAGCCATTCAACGTTCCCCGGATTGGCCTATGGATGAGCTTATAGTGTTTCCTGGCCTGCTTGGCTTTGGCTCTGCCTCTGATTTCTTCTCTTTTCCTGATCTAGTCCTCTTTGGTTGGTACATAACCTAGACCAAAGGTATGTGGATTGTGCAGCACATCAGTCAATGCTGTGACACCTTTCCGACCACTTCTTGCAAGTCCTATTCCTAGCATATACTATAATTTGTTCATGAGATAGACAGACTAGGTGCTGACATACATGCCCTCATCAACGGCCAAAATGGTCTGCACTACCCGGGCCTCAGCCAGAGTGAACCCTGAGAGGAATACATCCTCCTTGCCATGAGTGATTTCCAACACTGGTGTAGTTACCTCTGGCAGCTGGTGAATAGATGAATTCCCAAAAACAATCGTCACTCCTTTCCTATGAAGGTATTTCAACATTTGGTGGAGGGTGGAGGAGACAGCTTTCACTTGATGCAACTAGGGCCTCCCTAGCAGTAAGTTGAAGGTAGCCGACACGTCTAGGACATGGAACTCGACATCTTGCTAAGCTGGGCCCACCTAGACTCTGATTTGCAACGTGCCCATGACCTCCCTGCTCATATTATCATATGCCCGAATTACTTGGGCTGTAGGCACAAAGTCCGCTGGTCTAAGGCCGATTACATAAGCCATGCAGGAAGGATAGACATTAATGGCCAAACCGGTGTCTATCAACACCATCGGTACCTATTTTTCCCTACACTCAACAAATATGTACAAGGGTTTGTTGTGTGCTAAGCCTTCCAGCAGCAATTCTTTGTCAGAAAAGGTTAGGGTTGGCCTGGCGCCACTTGGGAAGACCAATCCCATAAGCTGTTCAGGAGTAGTGTCAATGGACAATTTAGCTTTGTCCATTGCTGACAGTACCACCTGTCGATATACCGGGGAGGCCATGAGGAGACCCCAAATTGATATGTCAACTTGGATTTCTTAAGCTTCTTTAACACTGCCTTTTCCTCCAACTGTTTCTCTTTTTGTTTCTCAACCTCTCTGTCTTTCCCAGATGCCTCAGCTTGATCTAAGTGTGGTGGCTTAAAATACCGCCCACTTCTTGTCATGTGATCTATCTCTTGAGCGTACTACGTGTTGTCTAGAAGGCACTGACCCCAATCTTTGTCAGTATAAGCCAGAAGTAAATCGTCATCCTCTCACCATACACCTTCAGCAACCGACAAATAGTTGTTCGGCTCCATTCAGATCACTTTCACATCACAATTATCCCCCACAGGATGTTGGGCCAGTACTACTTCCAGGTTGTCTTCAACCCTCTCTTGTTCAAACTGCTTCAATGCAACTTCTTGTTCTATGTCCACGGTGCTCACAGCGTCCAGTTCCTGAGCTAAATTTTCCATGCCAGCATTCTCCGGCAGTTTTCCCTTTTCATCGGCCATTCCGACCACTATAGTAAGTCCTGCTTCCTTTTTCTCCAGTTTCATTTCAATTCCTTCTTCCCTATCTGGCTCATCACTCAGTCACCCAGAGTTGTCGGTTGATCCATTCAAATGGAACCAGTCGATCCACACATCCCCTTGATCTTGTTCATCAAAGAACTGCAGGTTGTCTAGATCATCCTCAAGTTTTGCCAAATTATCCAACCCTTGGCTTGGGCCATCCTCCCTAACCACATTAACCTCTACTATAATTGGCAACACCAATTCTGGCTTGATTTGACCAATCAGCATAATGTAGCAGCTTGGATCATACACCCCCTTAGGTAAGTCCTCAAAGCTCTCAGGCAACGAACTTGTATTCTCCTCTAAGGCCAGCCTCCCTTCTACTGCAACTGTCACCACCATAGGCTTAGGTTGAAATGCGGACGTGTCTATCATGCACAATTATGTGCTTTCAGGAATGAACACCGTCAGTCTGGATAGGTGGGAAGAGGTAATATATACGCTGGGGTCATAGGAGATGGCCAGTGTATGGATTAGGTTTAGATTTTGAGGTGGAGGAACTTGATTGTGGGTCGGGAGAGGGTTTGTAGTTACAGTTGGTTTTTAGGGGGATGCGATCACCTTGTTGTCAATAAGATCTTGAATCTCATGATGTAGTAGGAAGCATTGGTTAGTATCGTGACCATGTTGCTAGTGAAACGCGCAGTTCTTCATTGGGGTGTGTTTAGGTGAAAGAGGATTGGGCAGTGGGCGAGGCTCTAATGGTTTGAGGTGCCCCTTTTTGACGAACACCTTCATGGCTTGAGACAAGGTCATGTAGAGTTGGGTAAAAGTCCACTGGGATCGGACAGGGTTGGCTGAAGTTTATGGAGCTGTATTGGCAAAGGGATTGGCAATCTTGGTTGTGGTGGTGACAACACTCACATCTGACGGCCTCGCAGCTGTGCTACCACTGGTGGTAGCATTGGAACTGCGCATAAAAAGCCTTTTTGCTTGCTCTTTCTCATCAGTAATCAACCCTTGTTTTATGGGGTCTTCAATTTGAACCCCCATCTCATAAAGTTCAATGAATGTGAACAGAGGTAGGACAATCATTTTCTGCAACGACTTCCCATGCAGATTGCGGACTACCATCCTTATCTGATCTTTCTCAGAAGGCCTTGTGGTCATCATTGAGGCCTTAGCTCTCCACCTCGTCACAAATTCAAAAAAGCCCTCTTTCGGCTCTTGGCGCGTTGTTTCAAGGTCACGTATTGTGACCTCGATTTGCGTGTTATACAAATACTGTGCGATGAAGGCCTCAGCCATCTCCTCCTAACTCTGCTTAACAGAATCCTCCAACTTCGCATATTATATGGCCGCTATTCCCGACATAGTTCGGCCAAAAAGAGACAGCTTCTGCAATCTGGTCAGGCCTATCGGCCACAGGATGTTTGAAAATAGCCGTAGATGAACCATGGGATCTTCGGAGCCATTAAACCGATTAATGTGTGGCATTTTGAACCGATCTGGCAATGTCACTGTAGAGTCAGTATACCCATCTTCTATGTCGGGAATGGAGTTAACCTCTTGTGCTCTCTTGAATAGCTTCTCCAGCTTGTTGACCTTAAGCACAGTTGTGCCCGTTTGTTTTCAGAGATAGAATGAAGGGGATTCATAGTGAGGGGATTCATAGTGAGGAATTGTTAAATTATTTTTATATAAAATAATAAAACAAATAAAAAAATATAAAAAATTAAACATTATATTTAATAAAAAATTCCCAATATATAAAAAATAAAAAAAAATCTAATCCCCTCACTATTTTTCTAATACCATCTCTACCTCCTCCTTACCAATCTCCCTTCCAAGGGGACTACTAATACCAAGGGATTAATAGTCCCCTCCTCATCTCTCAAAACAAACACCCCATTAGTAATACCAAGGGATTAGTAATCCCAATCCCCTCCCTATAACCCCAAACAAACGGGCCTTGGGTCAACTTCAAATTCAAATGGAGCTTCAGTTTGGTACACAAGTGTTTTGGAGGCTTGTGGTGGGATTGGCTCTACCTGATTTCCTTGATTCTCTTGGACATTAGCAGTATGGGCAGTGGTCTAGGTGCTAGGATACCCGTGGGAGGTGCATGAGATGCAGAAGCCACTGCTGGCTGTGGTTGTTGTTGTTGCAGCCTGTTTATTACCTCAGCCTGATGGGCTATAACCTCGCCTGACAAGTAGCATCTTGTTGTAGGGTTTCGACTGTTTGTTACAGATAGTGGATCAATTCCTCCATACTGGCTCGGAGATATTGTGTCATCGGAATAGGCGAGTGATCTTGTGCTGGCCTAGATGTAGAAGATTATCCCTGAGCCTAACTGGATGCAGGTGAATTGAGAGGTGACTACTGTAAAAACTGAACCGGAGAATTCTGCCTGACTCTCGTCCATCTTGTAACCGGTGGGAGCGAAGTAAACACGGGCTGTCCCCTAACAAGATCTCCGGCTTTGCAAAGCCTTCTGACTCGGGTCCAAAGTACCTGGGGGATATCCAAACTTTCTGAAGCTATGGTGTTATACTACCTAGCAAAAAGAAATAAAGCAAAAAGAAACAGTAATAAAAAACCGCACAGCACCTCAGCTAATGATGTTACTAACACAGATGTAATCAAAACTATAGGACTACACTCAACATTGAATTCTACCCCCAAAATGGATACCAAACTTGTAACTGATACGTACATTCTTGTACAGTTTCACTATAAAGCACATACCACTTATGTGAGAGCAAAAACACCCCTATGAGGAGGTAGGGTTACCTTGTCCTAGTTTCGTCAGGAACTAGGGTTCACTATTCAAACAAAGCGGTTTCACGCAATCCTGTATTCGAGTGAGCATCATGCCCTAGTTTGGAACAGTCTCTATGGCTTTTCGATATGCAACTAGACCAAATAGTCAAAAATGGTACCTCAGCAAGATCACCTAATATACCTCTCGCACTTAACACCGAGAAGTAAAAGGAGGATCAAACGGTACAACGGTAGTCTAGATCCAAGGGTTGTGTTCCCAACATGGCAAAGCCCATGATTGGTCAGCCTTTTGGCAAGCCTTTTTGGGCAAGCCTCCGGCAAACCGTCCAGGAATAGCAGATGGAAAACACAGTGACTTAAACGCACCAACGCAAACGCAATGCAAAGAACATATAAGTGTAGATAAAATTTCACATCATGAATTTCAAGTCAAGTTCTCTAATTCCAAGCAGAGTTGCTAGAAACTGTAGCTCAACTTTTTCGCGCCTCCTTTCGGAAGACGAATAAGCCTTACAGTATCGGACTCTCATGGTTCTAAATCTAATTCCACAAGTGCAATGTGAAATAGATAAACACCAAAGAGTCCCAATCCGGCAAATCTTTTAGAAAATCAATTTTGAATCAAAACGCCAAAAATGGACTGTTTTGCTAGATTTCAGAGTCGTCACCTAAATATTTGATTTTGAAAAATTTAGGAAACCCATGACTCGTGCCAAATGCCACATATCCGTCATCACCAAGATTGTCTCGGCTTGGGAACTTCGGTACATGAGGGAAAGGTCATGAATTGAGCACCCCCGCTCGCTCGATCAATGATCATCCTCTACTAATCATGATGTGAATCTTATGTACATTATATGCTCTTGCTCCGGTTTATTAGGCTAGCATTACTAGGTGATGCGCACACACACAAGTATAGACTAATTTACAAGAATTGGAACACTTGATTCATATTTATTTTGAAAATTGTTTCGAAATATGCATCACTTGAAAAAGTGATCGCATATAAACATTACTCAAATTATTCCAATTCAAGCAATAAGCCTTCATCCACAGGTATCCAAACAGTTTATCATTTAAGCATTTAGCCTCATGGCAAGCATGTTAGACGTGGCAACAACCACATTGATGCAATATGCTAAAGCCAGTAAAGGCTTACCTAGTACTCCAAGCCAAAAGAGAAACTAATTAGAAAAATGCATGATCCTCACTAGGCAATATGACTAATGCAACACATACAATATGCAATTGATAGGCTTGGCTACTAATATAGCATATGAATCAATTAAATAGCATGCGGTCTAAGCACGTATTCAAAGAAGCTTAAACTAACAATGCAAGTTAGAATGATGAACCGAGCCTCAATACATGCAATACAAATGGATGGAAACATGAAGAATTCTAAACAAAACATGATGCCCTAAACTAACCATCATAAGTAGTTAAATAAAAGGGAGAAAAATGTGGGGTTGGAAGGCATACACATTATTACATTATTGCGCTCTCACGAAAGAGAGTCCGAATGAACTAACTAGTTAAGCTAATTAACTATGAATTAACTAATTATTACAAACCGAATGAAACTAACTATTCTAACTAGTTATTACAACAACACAACTAATTAACTATTCTAGCTAATTATTACAAATTAGAACTAACTAATTAATTAATTACCAAATCCTAATTAGCCAACTAATTACAACATGAAGTAACTAAATTAATTGCTCTAATCACTTCGCCTCGAGAAACGAGGAATGCTCATGCATGCACAGACTTTCCACCCGAAAAAGTCATTGTTTCTGCTACTGAATGCCTATGTTGTACAGTAGAGCACTTGCATTAATTTCTACCTCCAGATCAACTCTGTTCTGCTGGGGAGTATACTGCTGGATTTTGTACTGGTGGCCGGCAAAGGGCCTGTCGTCCATTAGTGATGGCCTGTCGGCCACTGCTGATTGAATAATCCTGCTGCAACAGAGAGCAAATAAAACAGGGACAGTGTATTCTCAAAGGTTTGTTTGCATAATTTACCCCTCATTATCATTTGAACAGCTCAAAGGAGTAGTAAACTTGGTTCACAAACCATCAATCTTTGTAATTTCATTGCATGATGGCCTATAAACCAAAGTGTGCAATTTTAATAAATGCAATAAAACAAGACTCTCAAAACCACCTCTCTATCATGAAAGATCAAGGGGAGTAGTTGGCAATGAATCTTGAACTGTTTTCATCACTAATGAGTATGAAACAACTCAAGACTCAAGGGTTCAATTAACGTCCGATTGAACCCTAACCAATTTTATTATCTTGCATCACTTTTAGTCCCAATTTTATTATTTCCATTTTAGATTACCATCCATTCTTTAGTCAATTGAGTCCAAAGGTGAATTTTAGTCCTCTAATGGAAAGAGGGCTCAAACCAAGAGTTATTTTGGGCATGAAAGAGACATCATACTGTTGGTAATGAACCCCCAAAGGGATTAAACCATTAAGCATGACATCTCAATCTCATGCTTGAACAAACAAGTAGTTTGAAACCACTTTCAAAGCAAAACAAAAGTCAAGAAAGGAGGGAGGTTGCACAAGGGTAAAGGCCTTAAAAGCAAGGTGTAAAGAAGGGTGAACCACCCCTCAACCTTTAGTGACCTTAAAACCCAAGTTTCAGCCCAAAAATACAGAGTTTTTACAGCTCAAACACGGTTGGAAAATAGTAAGAAAAAGAGTACTTAAAACAAGTAAAGAGGCAAAGCCTAAACCTCTTGAAGAGGAGAACCAATTCCAAGCAATAAAACAAGGCAAACACACCCTCAAGAGCTCAAACAAGGCTCAAGGATACCTCAGCTCAAAGATGAAGAGATTTGGTTAAGAGTATATAGGCAAAGGTAAAGAGTGTGTAGGCAAAGGTTGAAAAATTTGTAAGAGAGAGAGAGAGAATTGTAGAAAGAGAGGAAAAATTTTGCTCCAAAATTTTTGTAACCCCAAAACAAGAGGGGTGGCCCTCTATATATAGAAAACCAAGCTACTCCCTCAAAAGCATCCAACCATACACGTGGGAGCAAATGCAAGCATATGTGCAAACAGCTAGCACAACTATCACAAAATATCTGTAAAAGACATTGGTGGCCGACAGGCCACTACTGGTGGCAGGCAACCAAGAGCTGTGGCCAGCAGGCCACTGCAGGGGCCGGCAGGCCACAAAAGGTTGCAGACTCAAAAACTCAGTGTTTTGGTTCAAAAACACGGCAACAGGGGTGCAAGGTTTGAAAGGCTCAAAGCTGTGGCATTCCGCTGAGGACCTCGAGCACTTGACAAACATATATACTTATCATTGGGCGTGCAAGTGATGACGTCCAAGTCTTAAGGGTAGTCAAAATTGGGGTGTCTACACCGCTCGAGTGAAAGAACAAAAATCTGGATAACAAAAGTTTGAAAAACAAGCTACCAACCTATTTCAAACACAACCACCACAACTCAAAAGCCAAACTCAAAGAGGTATAAGTAGAAACAAGACATGAATAACTATAAAAGATAACGAAACTCGAATTCAACGCATACAATGGGTCGGGTCTGAACCGAAAACGCTGTAATTCTGCTGCCATATTTTCCTTTTAGTATCGCCATTTCACATCGTTGTCCACAAACCCATTGGCCCCGGCTATCACTGACATCTCTTGACCAACCTCGACCTCAAGCACCGTTGAGCACGTTCTTTAGCTCTGATCATCATTCAGACTTCCTTCTGGCCTTCGCCGCTTTCTTGCCGATTTCTTCTCCACCAATTCTTCCTCAGCTACTTCGACCATCACGCTAGCAGTACCAGTAGTTCTGGTTCTTCTCCGTGATCCTTCTTGTCGGCCTTCTCCACTCCACCACGGGTGTCACTTCTCTTGTTTGCCTAAACGGCAGCACCGATGATCTTTTCATCACCGTAGTGCCTTTTGAAACTCCATAATCTCCAGCAACAGATTCTCCTCTTGGTTCTCCTCTACTTCACCTCTGAAACCCATTCACTCTCTCTTCTCTGTCCTTTTTGGCTTCACTCTTTCTTTAAACCCATTATTCCCACCAATTCAAGCAAACCAATTTATTTGTCTTCTTCACCCACACAGGCTTGTTCCCCACTCTCTCATCTTATCTCATTTGATTTCAAAATGAATTATTATTTTATTTTATTTTTTCCAAACTACTTTTAATCTTTTCAAATGCCACATTTTCATATTTTAAACTTTTCTTCCGCCCACACCACCCAAGTCTCTTACAAATTATTTAACCTTTTTTACAAATTGTCTTTTCTTCTTTTGTCCTTTTCCATCATTTTTTTCTTTAATTTAAATAGGTTGTCCCAATCTTCACTGCTCTTCAAAAAAAAAAAAAAACTACTTTCCTTTCTATCATTTTTTTTTTCTCTCTTTGTGTTGAGCCATCTATTTCACTCTGTGTTGAGCCATTTCACTCCACTTTGTCAATTGTTTTAATTTTCAAACTTATTTGAGTTTGAGGGGGTAGAGGGGGATATTATACCTATATCTTGGTGAGCATGGTGATATACCATTCGAACCATCCAAGTCCATTGATCTCTCTGGAGCACCACCACCTAAGCCACCCCCTGGCGCACTTTCTCATAAGTCGCCCCTTGGCGCACGTCCTAAAAAAAGGTCCAGCATGACCTCTTAAAATTGTCCTGACATTGATTCTGGTTAGTCCCTACAAGGGTCCGGAATGACCCCATAAGCTGTCTCCCGGCATTAGCTCCGGTCTCTATCTCAAGTGCCCTTGCGCTCCTATCTGAACTTTGCAATTTATTTGCCTTAGATCTATTCATTTATTTTATTTTTAGTTTTATTTCATGTTTTTAGTTTCTCTCTCAAAACTCAAGTTGGTAATCCCTACTTGAGTTTGAGGGGGGGTGTTAGCATATCAAGTGTGAATTGAAGGTGTAAAACTCAAGCCACCACGACAAGCCACTAAAAGCCACCTTCTCGAGCCTTCTTCCGCTCACATATCTTGACTTCATTGTCTCCCTCTTTTTTGTATTATCCCTCTTGTAATGTGTATATATATAGTTGTGTTACCATCATCAATAGAATTAAGTAATCATGTAATCATGCAATAAAGTATTCTAGTCATCAATACAATCTTCTCTCTTTTCTTCTCCCTCTGTACACTTATCTAACATTGCCAACATATACTTCACTTGGTTTTGCAAAGAGAAGCTTTAGCAATTCTGAAAGCATTGATCAATGATGTAATTGCCAACAAGCTTTATGTACAAAGCTTCTTTTCAACTTCAAACACATTTCGTATTGTAGATTTGGGATGCTTACTAGGACCAAACACATTTGTTGCCATGCAAAATGTAATAGAAGCTGTGGAACATAAGTACCAATCCAAAGGCCTTGAGTCTAAAATACCCGAATTTCAAGTCTTCTTTAATGGTCATGTCACAAATGATTTCAACACCCTCTTCACCACACTTCCTTTGGAAAAGCAATACTTTGTTGCGGGGGTTCTAGGTTCATTCCATGGTCGATTATTCCCCGAGGCCTCTCTTTATGTTGTTTATTCCTCCTATGCACTCCATTGGCCATCTAAGGTGCCAACAGAGGTTCTAAACAAAGACTCTCCTGCCTAGAACAAAGGGAAGATTTTTTACACAAGTGGCTCAGATGAAGTAGCTAATGCTTCTGCTGCACAATTTGCTGAGGACATGGAAACCTTCTTGAATGTTAGAGCTAGAGAGATTATGGTCGGACGGATGATAATACTTATTGTGCCATCTATTGCAAATGGGATCCGTCGTTCTTAGATCTCTGCAGGATGGTTTTATGAAGCTTTGGGCCCGAGCCTCACAGATATGGCGAATGAGGTGAGTCAATGATCATCCACTGTTTCTTGAATTACAAATTCCCCTTCTCTCTTCCCCTACAATTGGTCAAAGACAAGGAATTGGGCTCAACCCCACAAATTCCCCTTATTTGTTCTCCTCAAAAATTGTATTGTACAAGTATTGAGCATGTATTAAGTACGAGTATCGAGTATGAATTAATTACGAGTATGTATACCAATATAACTGCACATATATCGAGTATCAAAAATGTTTGGGACCCCCTTTTGGGGGGTTCTATGACCCTCAATTTGATCTTGGCCCTTGATGTATGTGTGAGTCCACTCATGTATGTGTGAGCTCCACATTATGAGTGGTTGGAATGAGAGTAGGGGTTATGAGAGTCATGTATGTATGGGGGTCTCTATCACAATTGTATCGAGTATGTATTGGATACATGTATGTAAACTGATATTGCTGCAAAGAAAAATAATTAAATGTTATGTACAACTTGAATATGTATCGAATACTTTTGTATACATATCAAGACATAAATGTAAATTTGTAAAATAAAAGTAAAAAGTTAAAGGTATCAAAATAAATATATTTTGTTTACTTATAAAAATCCAAAAATAAGGGTATTTTTGCACATATTACAAATTTTAGAGAACACTTAGGCTTCTGTTTAATCTTTACAGAGAAATCATATCTCTCTCTCGATATTGTCCTTGTCGGTCAGCATAAACTCTAATTTGAACCTTATTTTAACTACTTTTTGTATTTGATCCTTATTTTAACTACCTTTTGCATTTGATTCCTAATTATTGTATATAATGCACTGTTACAAATTATAGCGGCATCTATATCCGTATTCTTGCTCTGCAAAAATATATGACGAATCTATTATAACAGGGATTGACAAGTGAAGCTCTAGTGGACTCCAACTTTCCAGTGTACATTCCCTATCCCAAGGAGATAGCTAAGTTGGTGGAAAAGAACAGCTTTTTTAGCATTGAGAGTATGTAGTTAAGTGACCCTGTATTGAATGTTGATGAGCCTGTTAATATAAACTCTGTCACTGCACATGAGAGCAACTATGGAGGGACTGATAACAAAACACTTCGGAAGTGACATAATGGATTGAACTGTTTGACCGGTACTATCACAATATAACCCAGTTCGAATTTATGGACCCGAACAGCAAGAAAAAAAATCTGCTATTCATTGCTCTCAATCGCAAATGAGGCGATTTTGGAAAAAACAAACTTGTCTTCTTCGTTCATCTTTTTTTACTTTCAGTATTTGAGATTCCACTAGCAAAACTGTAGAACAAATGGTAGCTCTTGTTATCCCTGGAGAAGAAGTTCCTTGAGCCAACTTTTTTTTATGCTCCAAGCCCTTTCTTGGCTATTAATGTGTTTCCAAATTGCATTAGATTCCACATTTGAGTCCTATTCCATTTTGCTTTGGTTTTAGGTGCCTAAACAGGACTCGCGCACAAATCGCAAGTCTCTGCTCAAAAGCCACTGAAATTCACCATATGGAAAATGCTCCAGGGGACAGCATTGCGTCGAGCAACCAGTTCTAAGCAATACTAAAGTGAGAAAAAAAGACAATACACTACACTCCCAATCATCAGCATGGTTAATTTACATCAAATAATTCAGGAAAATAAACACCCAAAATCCATAGCGAAGATAAAATACATACACATCATACTAACATTTTGTCGAGTGATATTGCACAGTTTACGCCATGTTTAAATGCTTCAAAATGACAACATCAAACCGGCGTGACGCTGACTTTCTATCCCAAGCTCAATCCAGAACTGAGTTGTTTTTCAACGGAGGACATATGGAGAAGCCTCCTAGATTTCTCCTTCTTGATGTGGATCAGCTTATCATAAACACACCACGGAAAGCTAAGGAAATGCTCGCGATCCGTTCCCTCGTTAGAGCGACCCCAATAACTAGGATGATAGGTAACATAGTACCAAGCAGATGCTTTTGCGTATACGTCATCGGTTTCAGCATCTGATTCACTTCCACTTGTGTTGAACCATGACCTTGCTTCCTTCCTCAACGACCTCACGGCAAAGCCAACATCTTTCTCAGCTTTTTTCTGGTCAAAAAATTTCGACATTGTCATAATACTGCCACTGAGTATTTCACCTTCTGTTTGGATCCCATAACAATCCATAAGGTTTCCCAACTTGTCATCATACACATTTTTGCAATCAAAAGCATCGTCTATGTAATCCTCAAAACCATCCACTTCCATATCAGGATCATACGAATTCTCTGCCACTTCCTTCGTGAAGGATTTGATAGAGCTCGACTGTGGCGAAATGTCTTTCACTGCCCGGAAGAGCTTTCCCAGCACACGTTTTGATTCATAGGTGGACTTGTCAGACTTTTCCATAAAATCTGGATATTCTTTGACACGCAAATCTGGCGGTATCTCAGCCGGCACACCAGTCTTTGCGAAGTCAACTGCAATCGAGGATAGCTTTGCCAGCGCTATACAAGGATCGCTCATTGCTTTCGAAGGTTCTTTATCTGCAAAAACTGTGTGGGCATTCGAAATGATTCCTAAACTGTTGTTAACTATGTAGTTTGCAAAATATTCCTGGACTTCCTGCAGTGCACCCAAAAATAAATAAATAAACAGTGACATGACAAATAAAACAAAGAAACATGTTCTTCAAAATGGGATGGAACATTTGAACAAGACTAGTTTGGAGTTAAATCAAATATCTGGAGTGAACAGGAACATAAGCCAAGCATTAAATATTCAAGAGTGATTCTGTGCAGTGCATGACTACTTCTAGTGAGTTTTAATTTAAATTTATTTATTTACCTTGTCTTTTTGTTTTGTTAGTAGATTTATTATAGGAATGTTAGTAGCTTTATCAGAATCAGAGAAGCTGAGAGAGAAACATAGAGAGAAGAAGAGGAGAGAGAGAGAGAAGAGGATAGAGAAAGGAGAGAGAAGATTAGAGAAGAGGAAGAAGAAGAGGGGGTAGAGAGAGAGAGAGAACACACAAGCTTGATGAACTAATTATTCATCTCTTCAAAGTCTAATTTTGTATAGGCTAAATTTTACTTTACACGCCTACACTATACATCCAATCCCACTTTGTCCCTTAACTTTTTAATTGTCTCAATCATCCCCTAGGCATCAAGTCAAGTTGCAATTGAGCCCATTTGTGTAATTTTGTTTCGAAAACTATCGAAGAACAACCACGTCATAGTATTATTAATTACACTAAGCATTCTTGCATTTTTATCAAAATTCCACTTTAATCCCTCCACTTTAGTCCTTAACACCCTTGTACTTTTACCAAAGTCTCACTTTATCCCTAAACTTTAGTCCCTCCGTCAAGTTTTGAAACAATATTATATAACTAGGCTCAATTGTAACTTGACTCAAAGTTTAGGGATTTCAGTAAGACAGTTAAAAGGTCACGGGGTAAAGTGCAACTAGGTGTAAGTACAGAGGTACAAAATGTATTTTGCCCTTTTGTTTAACATCAATCAAGCCTTTTTATAAAGCTTCAAAAGACTGGAGAATATCATCTAAAATTTAGTCTACCTAACAGTGCAGCCTAATACTACTAAAATTCTATGACATAAACCTCTATGAGGCGGTGAACGAGGAGGAGGAAGAAGAAGGTTGATGAACAAGAAATCACAAAGAGGAGTAGGAAAAGAGCATAGCTCTATAATTCATTCAAATATCATAATAGTAGTCAATGGCTACATCCTCAGATTCCAATAAAATATTTATACTTGCAGTCTTCTAAACTTCCAACTATCAAAAACTTAAAAGAACTCGCACTACTTCCACCTTCATCAAAAAAACAAAAGGGTTTAATTCAAAGATTAAATGAAGGTAGTTGCATCGAAAGTCTTCCATTTTATGTCAAGTCCAAGGAACTCTGAATTCCCAATAGGCCACCTTGGTATCCACTTGGAATGACATGGCTGCCATGTTGGCATGACATCATAAATTCAAAATACATCAAGATTAAATCAAAAACCTCTAACAAGCCTAATCACTTAAAATGTATCTATAATCTACATGCGAGTCTCACATCATCTTCTTGATATTTGAGCTCCTAAAAGATTATGTGCAGCAACCCAACCCTCTGACAAGTTGTATGAGTGATTTCCAGAATATAACTTCTTCACTTTTTTGGCTAATTCTCTACAAAGTTGGATTATTCATATTTTTCATAGTCATCACTTTTTCCTTGATTTTTCAACCCAAAAGCCAGCTTCCACAGCTTTAACCTTTTTCCCAGCCCTACAATCATCAAACTGTGCGACCTCAAACAAACAAAAGCCAGCTGGGGTTAGCTTTCACCAATTGCCTGGAGGCTGCAGGGATTGACTCAATACTGACCACCCAACACTGCAGGACTACCCAGACAAATGAAAACAGAACAGAGTTTACAGTTGGTTCACTCCCTGAATAGGTTGCACTCACAGTACTTGTAAGCTATTTTTCTTCCTCTAAAACCCTAAAGTAGTTCCTTGCTAGAACTTCCACCAATAGTAGCTGGAATTTCAATTTCAAATCACCTTCAAAAGCAAGGCACTCAACCTTTGCATCATATAAGACCCCAAAACGAATCAACTGTTAGCAGCACCATAGACTACTCAAAGTGGTGATTTACAACGGCGAAAAACTAATTAAACCAAACCAAACTAAGCCTATGCCCAAATCAATTCATTCAGCTCTGTCACATGCTATATGCTCAATTAAAGTTAATAAATTAATATTCTTTTCTACTACCACATCTCATGTCAATTTAGATCTTCCCCTCCCCCTAATATTTATATTTAGAGGGCTTTATTAAACTTTCTATCCTTAAACTATTGCAAAATTGTCTCTGAGCTATCGATTAAGTCTATTCAATCTCTAGCGTATATAAATCAAAGTCTATTTTAGTCCTTAAACTATAGATTGAATCTATTAGGTCCTTAAAATATTTAATTCAAACATATTTAGTCCCTAAAAAGATTACAAAAATAAAATATAAACTCATGAATATTATAAATTAGTAAAAGACTCCACCTAATTAAGATTTTATTATAGAAAAATCTTCAATTTTTATTTTGTCTTTAAAAAAGTGTTTTATTTCGTTGTGTGTTTAAATTAATACTAAAGTCTAGTTTCTCAATCTTACCAATAAAATTATATGAGTATTAAATATACTAAAAAAGTAGAATTAAATAATTTAAATAATAACACTTGGCTGTAAATAATAATAGAACAAAATAATACATTAATTAAGTATAGAAAGAATTCAACAAAAAACTTAAAAATAATAAATCATAAATTATGAACGAAATCTGACATATAATATTAGATAAAAACAGCATGTGGCCATTGTAGAAAATAAGTAAAAAAATACTATAAATAATTACTCTTACTCTTATAAAGGAAATACACCATAAGATAAGACGTCCAATTTTCAAGGACGACAATAAAAATTTAAGAGAATTTTTTTTAAATAAAATTTTAATTAGATGGGGGCTTGTACTAATTTATAATACTTATGGGCTTATATTTTATTTTTGTAATCCTTTCAGGCACTAAATAGGTTTGAATTAACTACTTTAGGGACTTAATAGATTCAATTGATAGTTTAGGAACTAAATAGACTTTGATTTAAATAATATAAAAAATTAGTAGACTCAATCGATAATGCAAGAACTAAATAAACAATTTGGCAATAGTTTAAGGGTATAAAGTGTAATAAACCCTATTTAGACTGATCATATTACTCCCTGAATGTTATATTTGCAGTTTTCGTTACAAATAACCAAGCCATCTTAACATGTTCTCTAAGCTTATTTTCAATTACTGATGATTATATTACTTCCACAATCCTGTTTAGAAAACAAATAGCACAAAATTCACCAGAATGAGAATTTACAAGTTCAGAATTTCTATCTACATTATATACTGACTTCTAAGATGTTGATTTATTGATGGCCTTCTTGTCAGTCAATGAATAAGAAAAGCAAGATAATGACGAATAGAACACAGAAAGCTTCTTCAAAAAACAATAACAACTAGGTGAATCAGAAGGATAATGTTTCACTGCTCCCTTGCAGGAGGGAAGTGGGCCTCTGAGAAGGCAAGAGCAAGAAATAATAAATCAAATCTCAAATGCATATCTTTACAAATCAAGGAAACCACTCCAACATATAAGCCTCGTTTGGGAAGTTGGCCATTTTAGTAGGTTATTTTAATTTTTGGTTATTTTAGTAGGTTAAAATATTTGTATTTAGGAAGATGGTTGGATTTTTTTGTAATTGGATGTGATGTTTGTGAGAGAAAAAGTAAAATAATTATGGAGTTTGATTTGATCTGACATTTTGTCTTATTGGCTATTTTATCTTTTTGTGGATTTTAACCCAAAAAGCAAAAATATAAAATAAAAGCTTTTGGCAAAGGCCATAAAGATGTGAAAAGTATTACCTCAATTGTGACATCATGATCCAACAGCATACTAGGTGCAGGAGTATAGTCCATGGGTTTAACTTGCTGCGGTGGAATCAGATCAGGGTCCCAACAGACAAAATAAATGTCTCCATCCAAATCACTCCCAGAACATTCATTCGGATGAGGTCTGCTACCAGAGTGAACTAAAATTAGTAACCATTAATATAGAAGAAATTTGTTTATCCCTAACAAAATAAAACCAGTCAAATTTAACAGCATCAAAAAAATAAAACAAAATAAATAGATAACTACAACTAGTTTATGAACTACTATTAGGGACACCTAGAGCTTAACCAAGTCCCACATAAAACATTACTTGATGTTTGGTAGATAAAGTTGAGGTGGATTTTGAAAAATAAATTCTCAGTCAGACTATGCAAATTGCCTCTCTATTTTTCTTCAATTAAAACAACTGAATAAGATTCTTTAATCTAGCAGATTTACCAGCAAATTATTCAAAGTTGTTTAAACAATTTAAAGAACACTACGTAATATGACTTATAGGTCACCCTCTGGAAACTTAAAGCAAGACACTAGAATTCTTAGAAGATCCTACAAGGAAAGTATGACGACATTTACCTCAATCCTTTCTGTGGAAAAACAACACAATCCACCATATGGTGCAAAGCTGGCACATTAACAGCATTTAAGACACGAACATCACCCGGATGCAAGCAAGGATTTTTAGCAACAAATACCTTCCCTTGAACAATAAAATTAGGCTGGTCTGAGTCACTGTCACTAGGCATGAGAAGGGAATCATCATAAAATGCCCTATGACCAACCCCAGAAATTTGCACAAAAACCTGCCCATATTCCAAGGTTCTGGTTTCATCTAGACATCCCAACATGAACCTTCCCTTTGGAACAAATATCCTTGCTTTAGTCCGTAGTCCCAGCAACTTTGCTGCCCTAAATGTTTGCAACATCATCGAGAGGAATGGTTCAGCATCAGGCTTATACCCACACAAAAGCATTTCCTTGAGAATGTTGGTGTTCTCTCCTGTACACATCAATTCCAATGCCTCCCATGCCCTTAACGAATCTGTTAACATGTTATCCAATTCTTCTATTACTTCACTTTGCCTTTTTTCAAAGATATGATCCTCAACCCCAAGTGTAGACAAAAGAGTGATAAATTGGCGATTCAAGAAAGAAGGCATATAACCGCTCCATCTCAAAACATCCAATTTTGTGTGGTCTGACTCATATTTAGACATACTCATTCTCAATGACATTTTCATTGATGATGAGGGATCAACAGCCACAACTCCTTTGTACCCACCATATCGAATCTGAAAGGCAGATGGAGTAAGTTCAAGACCACATTTCTTGGCCACACTCTGAGCAAAGTCAGCAGATATTTTCCCAATTCCATCAGAGAAAACATATTTGTTTCCACCTGTTACAACCTCTACATCAGGAATAGGTTCAATTTCATGCCTACTAACACTCAAAGTTTCCCTAGAGGAACTGAAAGATTGACCAAGTCTAGCAGCATATTTAGCCACATTTCTAATCCGACGAAAATCACCCATCCACTTTCTTATATCAGCAGCAGTAACCCGATCACTTGAAGCAAACATCCATACAGAATTTCCCTTTAACTGACTTGACGAGAAGGCAAGAAAATCGAACTTCTTATTTCCAATAACAATTCCATCTCTAAGAATCGACAGTATCCTTCTATAAATGCCGGTTCTTGTTTCCTCATTTGAAGAAGCTACCCGTGGGGATAAATCTGTTGAAAACAACTTATCGAATTCCTCATCAACAAAAGAAACCCGGAGAAAATTATCAATATATTCAGAATAATGGCGTAAAACACGATTAGACATATTAACCTCTGGACCAGAGAAAAACACTTTGCATGGGGTTATTTGAACCCTATGTACATACATCAATCCGTTGTCTAAAGTAATATCAGGTGTTTTGGGAAGTTTCCTTAAGGTGGGGTATTTTATATATTGCTCCACAAGCCACCTTACAGGTTCATAGCAGCATTCTTTCGAATGATATAGCTTCTCTAGGGCATGCTCTATAAGTGCGATGTTCATTCTCTGCGGATTAACTAACCGATAGAAATTATTATCAAGTGTTGGTCCTGCAAGGTACCCTTGCTGAACCAATATACAGATCTTAAATAATATTTTATATGGCAAGTCAAGTTCATGAGGAGGACCCACAATGGGTACTAGATCCAAATTGCAAGAAAAAGGGAGACCACTCTCCAAAATGAATGGGCCTTCATTTTCTTTATAATAAGCAAAATATTCACTGAAGTTTAGAACTGGAACACCAGACGGAAGCTCCAAACATATAGCAGAAGATTGACCAAGGCAGAATAATGGAGTGAAATCAGTTTCCCTGACCCATTGGTACTCAGGAGTTTCCTTAGAATAGCTGTCAGCAGATTCTTCACATTTCTTGTAGATTCGACAAGCACCAAGCAACTAGAATTCAAACAGGGAAAAATATCAAAAATTGACCTTATTTATAATGTACAAGCGAGAAAGCTAGTTGAAGTGATTTTCCAGTAGTAACAACAACAATAACAATCCTAAGAAAATAATTTAGATCAACATGATTTGACAATAGCGATGGCAAGCATCAAACCAGCCCAAACTTGTAAGGAAAATAAGACAAATGTATTGCTTTTTGCTATGCAGAGTAGAAAGATGTGGTACTTTCACATTCTATTAAAATACTGCTAGAAATGGATTTGCCACAGCTATTCTTCAAGAAATCTTCTCACATCTACGAAAAACTAAAGTTACCAATCAATACAAAGATAATTAAGGATACCTTATTTTTTTAATTCCATTTGTTAAAGAACCCTTCTTGTTTGAGTTATACTGCTAGTGCTGTTGGGAAACCCCTCCATGCTGATAAGATGACTGAATCATGCAAGAGAATCAGCTTTGCTAGGATTTGGGTGGAGATTGGTGTTCAAGCCAAACTTCCTCAGTCTATAGATCTCACGATGGCTAATGGAGGGTGTATTGAAATTGGGATGCTGTACCCATGTAAGCCATCAAAATGTTCTACTACAGTTTTGTGTTTGGTCATGGTGCGGCTTCTTGTCCGAGTGTACCTTCTGGAGATGCAGTGGTTTCCCCTGTTAAGGAAAGAGTTTGAGTTGTAAAATCCAAGACTGTTGTTATCTAAGGCTGTGTTGGATGATGCTCCTCTGGTGGACTTTTGACCCAACTAATGATTCCAGTGTGGTTTCTAAGGCCACGTTTGTTTTGGAGGGTGAAGGATGGAATGTGAGTACGATGGTGGGGTTATTTAATGTTGTGTTTGTTTGTAGAATTAGGGAAATGATTAAGATGGAGGAGGGGATTAAGACATAGGTTGGAAGGGTGATTGGGATGGAAGAGGTGGAGGTCGTATTAGAGTATTAAAAAAATAGTGAAGGGATTAGAAATTTTTTTATTTTTTATATATTGAGATTTTTTTTTTTTTGAATATTAATGTTTAATTTTTTTGTATTTTTTTATTATTTTATATAAAAATAATTTAACAACTATCAACAAGCAAACATAATTTTATCTAATCCCCTTATTATAAATCTTCTTTATTCTACCTCTGAAAATAAACCCACATAAGGTTTTGTGGCTGGGCAGCTAATGATGTTAATTGCCCTGATTCTATAAATTTTGCTGATGAACCTGCTGCACTTGGTAAAGCTGTCTCTGCCTCTCCTGAACCTGTTATACAGGGTTCTCCATCTGTTAATGGTGGGCATGGTGCACCTATTGTGAAGGGGCGTAGGAAAACTGTTAAGAAGAAATTATTAGGATTGGTTCTCAGAATATTAGGGGCCTTAATGATCCTATTAAGCAAGTTGAAGTTAGGCAGCTTATTAAGGATCATAATTTGTCCTTATTGGGCATTGTTGAAACTAAGGTTAGACTAGACAATTTACCCTCTACTCGTAGGAATTTTTTGCCATTCAATTGGGATTATATTCATAATGTTGGGTACCTTACATGGATTTGGACATGGATATCAGGTACATATGCATATTAGGGGATCGGACACTTCAAAATTAAAAATTAAAGATACGTGAATATGGATTTAAATATGAATACGGATATAGAAATACGTTAAATAATTATTTTTAAAATATATTCATTATATAAAGATGAGTTAAATAATTATTTTTTAAATATAATTATTATATGAATAATTTTTTTTATAAATAAGATCAAACATATGATAGGTCATGTTATGTTGAATAGAGTTTATAAATAGATTTACATATTTTATTTATTTATATGGATTCAACCCATTAAAATTTATTATGATACAAACTAACTAATAAGTTTAAATATTTTCTTTATTTTTTTTGGGTCTAAGCCTATTATAATTTATAATATTAATTATTATGATACAAATGAGAAGCCAAACTTTCTATTTATTTATTTGGATTTAAGTTATTTATTTATTTATTTGGTCCGGCCATTAGGGCTTGATACAAACAAAAGCAGTAGCAGCTTTGACACAAACAAGCAGATCGAAAGACAGAGCAGCAGCAAGATGTAGTGTGTCATTCTCCTCTTCGCTTCTCTCTCACACGCACAGCAACACGATGGAGTCTGTCTATTCTCTTCTCTCACACACGCACAGCACGATCGAGAGAGATATCGAGGAAGAGAAGGAGATCATGATAAAGAGAGAAGGAGATCGAGACAGAGAAGAAGATCAAAAGACACGATCAAGATCTTGAACCCAACATCAATGTAAGTATCTCAACCTCCTTCCTTTTTGATTAGCCGTGTCCGAGAGAGAAGAGGCGAATCTGACACAGATCTCACACCCGCACCCATGTCGTGTCGACACAGGTATCTGATAGGAGCTTGCATTGGTATGAGTTGCGAGGTCTACATTATGGGCATGTTTGATTGAGTGGACTAGAGCATAGAATTGAGATTATTAATTCGTGGTCCCAATTATGCTATGTTTTAACATTTTGGGTTAGAATTATTAATCATAGAATTTGGGAGAATTTGGGGTCTCTAGCATTACTCATAGAATTATTAATTCAATGGATAATTAATCCAACAAATTTGTAGGATTATTAATAATGGGATAGGAGTGGGATTTTTAATCCAATGGATATTAATCCAATTGCATAGTGAATACCAAACTAATTTAATAGGATTATTAATACTTCACTATTAATCTTGTGAATCAAACCTGGGTTAATTCTGATGCCTGGATTCTGTTGGGTGACTTTAATGCTGTGAGAAGATCTAATAAAAGATTTACTTCTCAAGGGTTTGATAGGACGGCTGCTTCTGAGTTTAATGCATATCTGGTGGACATTGAAGTTGATGGTCTAACTGCCAAAAGATTCTGGTTTACGTGGTCTAATAAGAGTGGTGGTATGGGGGATAAAAAGAGTAGAATTGATAGGGCCTTGGTGAACTATGTTTGGCAAGATTACTTTCCAGAATCTGAAGCTGCTTCTGATCATTGTTCTGTTATTGTCACCATTTGGCCTAATTGTGTGAGGAAGAGACCTTTCAAATTCTTTAATTTTTGGATGGCTAACTCAAAGTTTGATGATATTCTTATTGGAGTCAGCTTTGGGATGTTCATCCTATGTTAAGGTTGAGTTTGAAGCTGAGAAGCCTAATTTATATACATTTAAATATATAATTTAGGTATATGAATTATTAGAAAGATGGACTTTTGGATTTAAATCATGAGGTGTAACCATTGGATTTAAATCAAAAGACCTGACTCTTGGATCCAAAGGGTGTTATTTTTTAATCTAATGGACACGACTTTTGATCTAAGGGGACACAAACCCATGCTTATATAAAGGCAGAATAGGTTGGAAAATACGAAATCCATAGAATTTTCATGGATTTTCTCTCTAAGAATTCATATTGCTATTTTCCTCTTCTACTTGGTGGATTAGAAAAATCCAAAGGTATTCGGAATCTGATTTTGTTCGTATATAACGTAGTCAGATATCAATTTTTAAACTGGGCTTCATTGTATCTTGGAGGGAGATTTGCGGGTAATCCAGTGCACACCATATTCGACAGAATTGGTGGGGGCCAATATCGTCTTAAAGAAAGTGGCGCTATAACGCACATTAAAGCAATCCTAATTATTTTATGTTTTATCTCCTTCCATCACATTTACCAATTTTGCACCAACATTTCATTCACAAAAGTCCTCCCTTCCAAGATCATCTAAATACCCCTAAGCACCTCAAACATTTTATCAAATCGAGTTCAGCTTCGCTAGATTCCACAAAATATGGTAGTTCCATCAGGTATGTCTATTATGACACCCTGAAACAATGAATCAAACAGCCTATGTCATCAAAAATTTATAAATTCAACACTAATCACTTGATGAAGACTGTAAAATTTGAATCTCTAGTCATTCCAAAATTGCTGAGACATACTAAATTGTGATGCTGTTTTTCTTTATGATAAGTTGTGATGTTGCTTGCAGATAGCAAAATCAAAAATAATTTCACATAATCAAAATCCAAATAACCACCCGATCTAGACACACAAGTAATTTGATCCATGGGCGTAAAAGTGTTCAAAAGGACGTCAGTTTATTGAGAAGCAAGGGTACAGAGAAAAGCAAATAATGGAATGCTAATGGTAAAACATCCAAGTGGAACAAACCTGAATAAGAAGAAATTTTTCGGATTTATCAGGTGGACAACGAAGCTCAATCTGCCAGATGTTCTCATAAAGTAGCTCAAGCTTGTACTCGACAGAAAGGTAGGACAGGAAGAAACGCAGTTTTCTTCGGTGAAACCAAAATTCCACAGGGACATTTTCACTTTTCCAGAGCGCTGAAAACATGTCCTTTGAGGTCTGACATCCAAAATACAAAGTTTCAGCCTCCATGTCATGCACGTACACCTTTGGCTCTCGTTCAATATCAAATTCCTTTGGGTAAGCCTTCAAATAAGAAGTTTCATAATATATTTTCCTTTCATCTGCCAAAGAGATAATAAGATCAGCATTTTCAACAGTTGTGAATTGAACTCTGGCATATACTCTTGACTCTTTTTTTCTGGGCTCCTTAACCTGTACAAGATATACAGTTCCCGTTCCTGTGTATTGCTCTACCAATTCCTTAACAGTTTCCTCAGACACAAGGCAATGAAACCCAGCCAAGTCAATTGTCTTACCCATCAAATCCAAGTGACTTTACCTGCAGTCTCATTATGACAATACTTAATTAGGAATGGCGAATAAGAAAAGAACAGTAAGGAAACGAAATGAAAAGATAAGACTTCCTACTATAATACATAAAATGTGAGAATCGAAAGCACAATTACAATTGGAAGTAAAACAAAAACAAAAACAAATAATTGGCTAATTGTGAAATATACCACCTGATGCTTGAAAGCATTTGAGTAGTAAAAGGCTATAACTTGAAAGTACGGTCTGACACACACTGTAATATGAAAATAATAATAATAATTATTATTATTAGGCCTCGTTTGGGAAGGCTCTGTTTTAGTCAAAAAGTTACTAAATTAGCCAAAAAACCAACAACTCATACCAAAAAGTCAAAGATTCTCTTTTCTCTCTACTTTTTGCACATATTTTCGTAATTAGCCAAAAAGTCATCCCAAACATACTAGTTTTTTTTAGTTCATATTTTAGCCAAATAGCCAAAAAGTTACTAAATTAGCCTGTTCCCAAACGAGGCCTTAGAGCGGAAGCACATAGAGAATGAAGGAGATGGATTACGAAATCAAAAGGAAACAAAATTGATAAACAGAAAATACAGAAATTTAAAATTTACAACAAACAAAACATTTAATTAAAACTTTTAACTTACAATTACAATAGCAGCAACTGCAAAGATCTTAAGTAGGTTACAAGATGTTGGTTTTCACTCAGAGCTCTTGGATTTTTTCCAGAATATAGTGTTTCTAAGAATTTCCAAGTCTGCCGAATGAGTTCAACTTGATTACATTATATACAAAACAAAGAAAAGAAAAGCAACATGTGACTGATGAAAGTAGCTGGCAGCGCATGGGATAAAACAGATGCTGTCGGTTGCTTTCGGTTGCTTTCGGTTGATTGATTGAATAGTTGAGCAGCTTTAGACAAAGTTGATTGGGTCAATAGTGACAGTGAACAGTAAAAGTGAACAATAACTTTTATTATTCATTACTTTCGGTGGAACATGTGAATAATGGAATCAATATAAATATAAATTGGCAATTTTTCTCAAAAGAGTATTGACTGAAGCTAATTTTTATCTATATGGAATCCAATGTTGATTATGAAAACGGATCCTGAGCATCTTGAAACTTTGGTCCGGAACATTGATTAGTTGATTCTTCAGAGGAGTGGGCTCGTTTTGAACCTTTTGAACCTTCTTCTGAACTGTCTGAATCGGTGGATTGGGCTTTAGCTTGATTCAAAAGTTGGTGAGCTAACTGGATCATATCTTCCTTGGATGACTTGGATTTATTCTTGGACTTGACTTTGGGCTGAGCAGGAGGTGAAATGGACTGTGATTTGGCCTTTGATTGGGCTGGCTGGGTAGCAACAGCTTTAGACTTTGATTTGAATGATTTGGGCTTGGAACCACTGGATGAGGGGCTTCCAAGGTTGACTGGAGGAAGGCTGGGCTGACTTCCTTGAGTAATTGCAGCAGTTGGGTTCTGCTGAGCTTTAGCAAGGGTAGGAGTTGGAGCATACTGATCAGGTGGGAATTCTTCTTGAACAATCTCAAGAATTCTGGGCACATTGAACTTTACCCACCATTTAACGGTGTGTTGGCGAATGATGATGTTATCATCAATCCTATATTGCCATTTAAATATCCATGGAATTTTGTATTTGGATATAAAGATGAGCAATAATGGAAATTGTCTTTGATGAGCAGTAAATGGATAAACAGAGGCAAAATAATTAACTATTTCACGGAGATCATCAGGGAGGATATCTGAAATGGTGCCATAGTGAGTCCACCATCTCAGAAACCAGGTAGGTATTTCAGATTTGAATTTTTGATCAAATGAGATGAATCAAGAATGACTGAAAGTTTCATTTTGGTACAAGAAAATCTTGAACCAAGCATCAACGTAATCATGGTAATTATATTGAATGGGATAACCAGGCAAATCACGAAGCTGGTTAGGATTATCCCATTCAGCCATGGAAACAATGTTGTGAATATAAATTGAATGATATAGGATCTTGTAAGTATAGGTTCGATCCTGGATTGGCTTGATCAAAATTGAATGGTGATGGAGTAGAATGTCTTTGTAATAGGAAAGGGTTTCTCTGGATGTGAAAGGATGAAATGGCATCCAGAGCCAAAATGGAATTTAGCAATTTCATTGATGGTTTGATTTTTTGGGTGACTGGGTTCTTTGTAGAACAGGTTAGTAACATGTGAATTGGTGTACTCAGATCAGGATGGTTTAATGGGGTTAACTGGGAATGGAGTAACTGAAACTGATTGGCTAGATGCAAAGGGATCGGAGGCCAATATAGATGAGTAATCAGGACGATAGATGTTACCAAGAGTTTGGTAACGGTTAACCATGTCAAGTGAATGAGATTGGGTGACTGACTCTAAAGGAGGGACAATAAGTTGATTGGGTTTACTGGAAGATGGGACCAAAGCCTTGGAGGGAGGCCTTGGACGGGACATCTGTTGAGAAAGAAACAATGGTTAGCAGCCAGAAAGAAGATCTAAATAATCTTGATGATGGTGTAAACAGTTGTAATTGTGAGCAAGTAAATTGCGACGGGCTTGAATTTGATGGTAATTGATATATTGGGCTCTTTTGGTAGTTGGTCTGGCTAATTTGAGGCGGTGAATACGATGGGTAAGTTGTTTAATTCGGGTGTTGAAATAAGTAATTCGGGATTTATGGTAAGAAGTAAATGGTGTGGTCATCCTTTACACCCTGTAAAAATTCCCGGGTAAGAAAATCAGGTAGGGAATTTTGACAACCAGGTATATAAGTAATATCAAAATCAAAAATGCTTAAAATAGCTTTCCAACGGGCAAAAATTTGTTTACTAGTAAGATTTTGAACATCTTTTTCTAAAATATATTTAGCAGATTTACAATTAACACGAAGTAAAAATTTTTGATTTAAAATATCATCTTGAAATTTTTGAATACATAAAACAGTAGATAAAATTTCTTTTTTAATAATTATTATTATTATTATCATATGCGAAAAAAATTGTCTATAGTTTCAGGTCATCTTACTCCTTAGATGCTTTAACGGTTCCTATGCAGTCTCCATAATTAATAAAATATGTTAATCAACAAGAAGAATATAAACTTCATTTCTACAATATCTTTTTCATCTTCTCCTTTTTTGCCTCTTTTCTACAATCAAACCCAAAAAGCCACCAACTAAAATGATTGTACAAAGTAAGAGGCAATAATTTCATGTTCCTCAAGACATACAATGCCAAGAGATATCAGGTGTATCATCACCAAGAACTACTGATGGCTAAGGAAAAGGAATTGGAAAAAGAATTAATTAGAGATTTAGTAATTTATTTTAGTATCCATTTATTTCAGGAGTTATTAGGTTTATTTTATGATTTAAGATTTAATTATTATTACTTTTATTTATTATTATTATTTTTTTTATTTTTTGGGTAACTTGAATTAAGGCTTCATAGGATTCCTATAAATAGGCCTATATGTAATAGGTTTTGGAGAGTTTAACATAGTATTTAAGAAAGGATATTGCATTGGTATTATTTTCCCCCCTTTCCTTTTTCTCTTCTTCTCTTCATCTCTAAAATGATCTCCCCCTTCCATTTGCTTCTCTTCTTGCTTCATCTTTGTTCCCCTTCTCTTCTTTCATGCTAGTGTTATATGGACTCTTCAATTTACCCCAAACAAAGTACTCGTGTCTACCAAATATGACAACGGTAATGGTGTGAGATATATGGCTGACACACCCATACCCATTTTAGACACTTGAATCCTCTGAATTTTTATTATGTATGAAGAAAAAGAAACTTACATTTCCTAGTAAAGAAACATTTATAGTCTCACATGGATGAGAGATAGAAGTACCATATTTTCCTTAAATTCTATTTAATTTTGAACTCATTTTTTATATAATTTACAATATCACATCTACTAATATTATACAATATGCAATATATATATATATATATAAGTTCCCATGATGTGCCCACCACTTTTGAAAAAAGTATATTAAATTTTAAGTTTACGAATGTATGATGCTTGGACATGCACCCACACCTGATATTCCTACCTAAGTCCATGTAACATAGACTAGGACTAGCATAGGTTGGTAATTTTGTGACTTTGTATGTGCGATCTAAGATAGAAACCTAAACCATTGTTGTGGGGAGCACATTGGAAAGCCTAGAAGCCTTGGAGACTTTGGAGATTTGTAACATTCATGCTTATTAAGCCTTTGGGATGCATTTAATTCCACTACTCTGTTATTTAAAATCCTTTGGTTGGTGTATTTTGGTGTTAGTTGAGTGAAAAATCCGATCTATACTTTGATTAGGATGTCTAATTGTGTACAGATCTGTCAGAAATATGCTTTAGGACCTTGAAATCTTGTTCTGGGTGTCGACACTTGCCTTTCTTCCCTCCCTCTACTTGCTATTTTCGGGTGTCGACACTCTCTTCCTGGTGTCAACACCGTCTAGACTGGAGAGACCCAGGTGCACATTACTTGGAAGTGTTGACACCTAGGCATCTTGGGGTCGACACTGTCTGGCATGGAGTGATTTAGTGCACACTGCTTCCTTCCTGGTGTCAACACCTGGGCTTCCTGGTGTTGGTGTCGCGCCTGTGTTGAACTTGTTCCTTCGCACCTATGCACGTGGGTGTCGACACCTCTCTTTGAGATGTTGACACTTGACAAAAACACTAAGACATTTCAACCATGTTTTGGGCCCAACTTTTGGGATTTTTTACTTTATATTTTATGTAATCTTGGGCCCTACAACCCATTTTGTCCCTTCACTATAAATAGAGGTACTCTCTTCTTTTTCCTCACTTTTTTCATTCTCTCTCTGTTAGAATAGTCATACGTTATTTTTTATGTTAAGTTGAAGGTGTACTATGGTCATATTGTATTTTCTGTCTTTTCTTTCATATAAATACAAGTTGTTCGTGGAGGGTTTAATTAATAACCCAAAACCCTATTTTCTTCTCTTCTTCTTATCTATAATCTAACCCTAGTTTCACATGTTTTACACTCTAACTTGGTATCAAATCTACCGATTCTCCTCTAGAAAGTGTTCAGCAGATTCTGGAGATCATCGTGAGGTGGTAGAGACATGCTGACATTGGGGTTGTTTGTTTCAGCTTTTTAAAGCTAACTTATAGCTTTTAGCTTTGAAAAAGTTATTTTAGACTGTTTGGTTAAACTTATTTCAAACAGTTTCTGATTCTAATAGCTTATTTTAACTCAAAAAAAGCTAATTCTGAGAAGCTGCTTACCCCTTGCTTCTGATTATCAGCTTCTGCTATGGACATGTTAATTTATGGTTATACTCTTATATTTTATTTTATTATTTTTTAAAAAAAAATAGAAAAAGACCCAAGTGGACTGTAGGTTATTATTATTATTATTATTTATGAGAAATGTAGACAAGTAGTAAATAATAAATAATAAAAATTAATTGAAAAAGCTATTCCACAGCTTATTTAACAAACACTACTCAGCAACTTAAATTTATAATTTAACAGCTATACCAAACAGATTAACAACTTATGATTAAAGTCATAATCTATAATTTGTTAAGTTATAATGTATAAGTTGTTTTAATAGGTACACCAAACGGGGCCGTTATCATCGGTACGATGACATCAGCTTGACATCATAACCTATACGGATCAGGCTCGTTTTTCCCTTCTGATAATAATCGTAATTTTTTGTGGAATTTTTTTACAACAATTGATGTGAGTTTCTGATTTTTGAATGATTTTCGAGTTTTTTGGTCTCATTTTTTTAATCTGTGATTTGGAGTGTTATTCGAGGATTTTACTGGTTGGAACACAAACCCTGGGTGTCGAAATTGATAGGAGATGTATCCTTGAGGTTGTTTTGTTTGATTTGTTGGCGTTGGGTTAGAGTTTGTGTTTGGTTCCTCACGGTGCTCGAAAATTTTACCTCCTGACAGATCGAGTCCCTATTTATTTTTTTATTTCCTTGCTGCTGTGTTGGTGTTCTCCCAATTGTTGGGTGTGTGTTGGGTCATTCTTTGTTGAGATTGTTGATTGGGTTTCTTCGTTGCTTGTGATATTGCCCTATATTTATTTTTTGCTTTTTGATATTTGTGTGCCTGATTATCATGGCTGAGGCAAAGCCCCCAATGGTTAAAGATAATGAGATGCCTAAATCTATTACAGCCAAGAAATTAAATGGTTGAACTATTTGGCTTGGGCTCACGTAGTGAAGGTTTTCTTACGTGGCAAGAAGAAATTATCTCCCTTTCAAACCAAATGGTAAATAGTATGATGATTGGTCTAGTTATGACTTCGGTTTTATGTGGTGACTTTGGCATAGTTTGGAACCTCGGGTTACTACTACCGTTGAATTTTGCGAAACGTCTAAACAAATTTGGAACTCTCTTGCCGAGTCATTTTCCATCAGAGTAACGTTTCTCGAGTTTGTAAGTTGTACAAACAAATCTTTGCTACTCGGCAGAGTGGTCATTCCCTTTCAGACTATTACAATGGCCTTAAGAATTTGTGGGATCAATTATTGCAACATCGTCCATTTACTACGGATTTAGCTTAACAGAAGAAATATTGGGAAGAGTTTATGATGGCATCCTTACTCACAAGCCTAGATTCTAACTCGCAAAGTTACAGGGATCAGATTCTTGCTAGTGAGAAGTTACCTTCTACTGCTAATGATTCTCGCTTGTTGCGTTCATCCTTGGAACAGAGTCATGTCATATCTGGCTCCTCTTCTCCATCTGTATCCTCATCTACATTGATCTCTAATAGTAGTGATTGTGGTCATCTCTATGGTGCTTTTCATGGCAACTCAAGTCATCGTGGCTCTTATACTAGTTCTCGTGGCTATAATTCCCGTGGTAGTTCTTCTCATGGCTCCCACGGTGGTGGTGGTTCTCGTGGCGGATATTCTCGTGGTGGTGGTTCCGTTCCATGTGGTGATCGCAAGTGTACTCATTGTGGTTCCTCCGGTCAAAACATATCCAGACATTATTCTAACTTCTCTAGACATTATTCTAGTTTGTGAAATCAAAACCCTTTGTTCTGAAAGATGTAAGCCATTAGAGCATCCTTAATTGTATCTCTCTCTAGCTCTTTGAACCACTGGTGTAATTGTTTGTATTTTGGATAGATGACAAGGCAGAAACCAGGAATATCTTAAGAAAAGGAATTAATATTACTCGACAGAGATTCTGTCAAGTCAGTTGGCCAACCAAACCACATAGGTTGATCGACCAAAGCAGGATCTAGAGAAGAGTTTTATGTACCCATTGTTTGGTCTAACAAAACATTAGTCATGGACTCATGGTCAACCAAATTGGATGTCCTAAAACCATGCCCAAATGGCTTGGCCGACCAAGTGGGAAATTTTGGCAGGCCAACTGGAGGTTGTTTTAAGGACAACTAGTCGTTTATAGTCTAAGAAGCACGAATACGGATACAGATGCAGACACGCGATACAGTGATTTTAAAAAAATGGAGACACGAACACGGCTGGCACACGACAATAAAATATGTTTTCATATAAGTTTATATGCTATCTAGATTAATATTACAATTATAAACAATCAATATTAATAAAAACTAACTCTAATTCTACATTTTTTTTATAGACACGCGATACAGTGATTTTAAAAAAATGGAGAGTGGATGTAGGCACAACGGTTTCAGGTGAACATAACGAAAACACATGTTTAGTAGAGAAATTCCGAGAAGGTATGCCAAGAGTGGATGTAGGCACAACGGTGTGCCACACCACTATAAATCTTATACTTATATGTGAATGAGATGAGTGCAACACTCACATGTTAATTGAAAGGAACTTATATTTGATTGCATATGTTGTGACTGTGTTAGCTTAGAATTTAACTCCATATTTGTTGAAGCCACACATTAATTTGAATGTATGCTCTAAACTCAAATGATTAAAATTAATAAAATAAACAAATAATCTCATTGAGATGAGTTAGAAAATTAGCTAATTTTCAAGCTCAACTAAGTAAAGACAAAATCTTAGTGACTTGGTAAAGATAATTTGTTAAAGACCAAACATAAGATTCATAAGAGGATAAAGTGAAAATTTTGTTTAGTCCCATTCACCCCCCTCTAGGAGGACACTTTCAACAGATAAACCTCACACAACACATAAAAAGCAGAAAACAGGTTAAAAGAAATGCAATCAATTTGTCTACTGGCATGAGCAAAAAGTATTTAAGTGAGATGTGACTGCAACTTGATCTTCTGTTTTTTTTTTTTTTTTTTTTTTCCTTCTCATTTTAAATCACCAAAATCTGTCTCAAAATCAATAAGTTGAAGAACACAGATCATTTCATCGAAAAAAAAAAGGAAAAAGGAAATCAAGAGGTTGCAATATGCAATTAAAGAAATGCATGTGGATCAGCTTTTTGAAAATTCAAAAACAAAAAATGGAAAAAGAAAGTAGAAAACAAAATTGAGAGAACAACTATCCACACATCTAATGTTCATTGATTTGATTTTTGAGACGAGAAGGGGCACTTGCCCCTCATGAGAATGTGAAAGAAAAAAATAAAAAATAAAAAAAATTGTCCTATACAAGCAAATGTATTTTTGCACATATGAACAATGATGCTTAAATATATAGTCTAGGTGTTCTTGTTACTATTTTAAGTCTCTTTTAGGTAATACACTCATACAATCCTTTTTTCTTTCTTTGTTAAGGAAAAAGAAAAAAAAAAAAAGAAAGAATAAAACAAACAAGCGATGTTATAGAAGAACAGAACAGATCAGATCTATTATCCCATATAAAAGTATTATTAGAATTTCTTAGGGTTCATGAGAGATCAAACACCTAAAGCTATCTAAGGCACATACCAATAAATACAAATTTTGTAGGCTTCTGTTTTTGTTTTTGTTTTTGTTTTTTTTTTTGTAATTATTGATAAACATCGTGATCATTTGGTTACAATTATCATAATTTTTTTAATTGTAATCTATAATTGATGAGTAGTGCTAAAACTATAATTAACTTATTGTGACTTCTTATTTGGTGAATAATTGTTATTATGTTTTACATATTTTTTTTTAAGGTTAAAAAAAAAAAAAAAATTCCATGTGTTAAAGTTATCTAGCATAATTGTTTTAAACAAATATCCCTTCCCCCCTCCCAAAACAATTTTTTGGCTGTGTATGTGTCACTAGACACAATTAACTAATGCAGGGATTTCAGTTTGCCCTCGAGTGGTTAAGAGCAAAATTAACAAGTTTAATTAGTGTCAATCCAGAGCAATGCTATCTTTCTAGCATTCTATCCGGTAGCGGGCTCAACCACTAGGACACTTAAGAAAGAGAAACACTAGAGACCCACGAATCAAAAGCTGGGTCTTATTAGTGACAGAGTCGGAAAATAAAATAAAAAACGGTATTTATTAATTACAATTTTTTTTTTTTTCATAACTAACAATAAGAAGATAATAATTTTTGAATTAATATTAAGTACAAAAGTTTTAATAAATTATTACAAAAGTATTTCACATAAAATTTATAATTAACTTTGAGTAAAATCGAAAAGAAAATATTGCGTGTAACTAGTGTATTATGGACAATGTTAAAACATTATATATTTAAGTCGTAAAATAAATTATATAATTGTAAGATAAATTAAATTTTTACAAAATTTGAATAAAAATTTCGTATAATAGTAATATGAAGTCATTATTGACATATGATATCACTAACCAATAGTAAAGCAACATATGAAGGGTGAACTCTATATGTAAATAGAACTAACACTCTATTAATTTTTACATATATATAGTGAGATTAATTATATTTGCATATTAATAATGATAGATATTACCTTTATATTGAAATTTTTTCACAAAATTTGTATACATAAAAATATAATTTGTTGTAGTCACTTTATTTTCAATAAAACAATCACTATTTATATGTTATTTTAATTATTATTTTTGTTTAAAATTTTATTTATATACATATGTTAAAATAAAAAAAAAAAAAACAAAAAAAAAAAAAAACAAAAAAAAAAAAAAACAGGGGAGGTCACCATGTGGCTCTGGGTCCTATCATGCTATATTATTATGAGATCAAATTGTGGGAGCCTCTGTTTGGGAAGAGGCTTTTTGGGCTTTTTTTGCTAAAATAGTCATAAAAGACAAAATAGGTTATTTTAGTTACAACAAACAAAACGTCACATCCAATTTATAATCATTACACTCTTCTCTCACAAAAAAAGTCAAAAAGTCATTCCCAAATCAAGCTTTTTAGCCCAGGTTAAAATGGTTAAAAAAGTCAAAAAGTCAAAAAACCAACCCACTTCCCAAACGAAAGTGTCAAACATTTTCCTTTTAGTCTATTGATTATTAAATTAATTTGATTGTAGATAAAATAGTGTTTTAATCCCAAATGCCAGCTAAACATGACACTGCTTCTAATATTATAACTATTTTCAGAATTAAGAGTTTCGAAAAAAAGCTTCCAAATATAAGAGAATACTTCAATTAATGTACTAAATTATATTAAAAAAATCATGTTATTTCCCAAATGCAGGCATTGCTTTTCATAAAAATAGACAATACATGTAAAAGTTGCTTCAAAAAAAAAAAAAAATTCAAAATTAAAATTAATAAAATTCTAGCTAACATGAACCATACCATTAAAAATATTAAATGGATTAAGCCATAATATCAATTGAAACAGACATGTTAACCAAACTAGAATATGAACACTTAATTAGGAATTGAAACAGACATGTTAACCCAAAGCCATCTCTGATTCTATCAATTGAAACTTTTGTTCTTTTTAGTTTCATTTTCTTTTGGGTTTTCTAATAAACTGTATAAATAGACTACTGGGAATCAGAACAAAGACTCCACAATGGGTTTTACCCACAAAGAATGAATCTTGAAGAAGCAAAATCAGTAACTAAAAAACAGCTTACATACCAAGAATATTGACAGATAAAGAGACAATTTGATCAAAGTTAATACAAGTAGAGAGAGAGAGAGAGAGAGAGAGACTCACAAGAAGATGCAGAGCTCCTATTATCAGACAAGCAAAACCTGAAGGAGCTCACAGAACGTACCAAATTTATAGGAGAGAGGCAAATGTAGTGTATATACACATTTTGTATAGGCATTATACTATTTGAGATGGAGAAAAGAGACATTCTTCCACAACAGTGAGAAAAAGTTGTCTAGGAATTGACTATCAAAGTCTCCCAAAAAAAACAAAATTTGGAAAAAAATGATTCCTTAGCGAGCAAGCAAATTGGGCCACTGTTGAATGTGCCAATGTTTTTTTCTTTTCTTTTCTTAAACAGTTGTGTGAGTTATTTAACACTCGTTTGACAACATTATTTTTTAGTTTAAAAATTAAAAAATTATTAAAAAAATCAAAAACTAATAACTTATACTAAAAAGTTAAAGATTTCTTTTTCTCTCTACTTATTGTACATCTTTTCGTAAAAAACTAAAAAGTTAACACAAACATATTAATTTTTTTTACATCATATTTTAATCAAAAAGTCAAAAAGTTATTAAAAAAATTTATTCCCAAACAGGGCCGGCCTAGGCATAAGTCCACCAGGCCATGGCGTAGGGCCCTTCAAAATAGACCCAAAAAATGGTCTCTCCTATTATAGTTTAGTGTAATATATTATGTATGCTTTTAAGTCAAAAAAAAATTAAAGAAGGCCAAATTAAAAGGCTCATTCAAAATTAAAAGGTTCATTCTCTCTCCTTATTTAACTTTTAACCTTAACTCTTAATTCAATTTTCCCAAAAATTTGAGAGAAACGACACAATAATGCACTAACGAATTTCTCAAGAATTCAGAGCAGCACAACACAGGTGAGTTTTTTTTTCTATTCAATTAATTAAATATTTATCTTGTCTTTTGCTCAATTGTTATTATAATATTGGTATTTATACAATCGGCATCATCAAGAAGAATTATCTTTCGCTACTTATACTAAAAATTTGTCATTGAATGAAAAAATATATATATATATGTAAATGGTCTCAAATAATCTAGTGATATTTATTAGCTGATTATCGGCTTTGCGCTCCGGAAATTTCAGGGCCGGGCCTATTCCCAAACAAGGCCTTAACAAGAAAAAAAATTTCTTAAATTCTTTCTTAAACAATCCCCCCCCCCCCCCCCCTAGCGAGCAAGAAAAAAATGATTCCTTAACAAAGTTTTTTTTTCTTAAACCTGAAGTTTTTTCTTAAACAACTGTTGAGTGTACTCTGAGTTATTTATACAGTATATTCTTTTATTTTAAATTATTTTGTGCAATTTCTATTTACAATATATCAAGTAAAATATGAAAAATTTACCCATAAATCTCACATGAAAGAATATTGATCCATTTGGTCTTAAGAATTTTTTTATGAATCAATTAGTTTTTTTTTGTTTTAAAAAATTGTATTTATTTGATTTCGTACTATTTGAGTCTAAGTGAATGTCATTTTGTGATTTATTTTTTAAATTTTTTATTTGTTTTTGGGATGGAAATAGAAAGGTGAGGTGTGCAAGATTCTTTTGAAAGGATTAGTGGCCTACATTTCTGTTAATGTGGTTTTCTCGTGTTACATTGAAGTGTCATATTAGAATGCTATGTTTAAAAAAAAAAAAAAAATACACTAAGAAGTTTTTGTATATTACATTAATTGAAGTGTTACATTTGTCCCTCAATACATAACACACGTTTATGCTTAGTCTTTTATGTAATTGATACTAGAATGAGACTTTTAGATCCATTAAAAAAAAAAAAAAAAAAAAAAGTTCATAAGATCACTATTTATAATTTATTGATACTTAAATACTTTTTTTTAAAAAATAATTATTTAACAATTGAAGATTATTTCTACTTTCTAATTAGGGCAAACTTCACTTTACCTCCTATAGTTTAGGTCGCGTATGATTTAACCCCCTTACGTTTGGAAATCACCACATAACCTCCTGTGGTTACTAGATTGAATTGCACAGTTAGCATTTCTATCTAACATAACAATCTGTGCATAACACGTGCCTAATATGCAAATGGGCATGGAAAGATGATTTTCCCTCTGAATTAAATGACAAAAATGCCCTCATCTTCATCATCAATATCCAGATCTGTAAACCTCTACCCAGGAGAAAAAAAAATGTGAAAGGATTATTAGATCTATAAAAATCAAAAAAGAAAATACATAATCTTTTTAACTTAATTTTCATATAATTATATTTTACAGATACATATATCTATATTTATATAGATACTGTAATTTTTATACATATATATACACACACTACGTATTTATATATACACACTACAACCATTGCCAGCTCCAGCCACAGCCTACACTGCCGACGCCACTCTCCGGTCAATCCTAGTTCGGCACCACTCTCCGATCAACCCCAGTCCAAAGCCACTGTTCAGTCAACTCCACCGCAATCCCCACAATCGACCACCCCCGAGCAGCTTCGGACAATCCCAATCCAGAGCCATCACCGCAAGCCACCGTTGCGAACCCCCCTCCCTCTCTCTCTCTCTCTCTCGCCACCATCGTCAATCGTTGTTCATCCCAACTCAAATCACGACGGCAACGAAGGTAACTAGGGTTTGAGGCCACAGATCACGGCGGCGGCTAGGGTTAAGATCTCAGATCGTGACGGCGATAGAGGTGGCTAGGGTTTGAGGTCACGGCTTGCAACGACGACGAATATGGTTTAATCTTCACTCTTTATCTCTCACATATATGTACATATAAAAATATAATATATATGTATATAGGTAGCTAGGGTTTGAGAATAAGATAAAAATTTGGTGGAAGAAAGCACTAGCATGAACAATCTAGCTTAGTATGAGCAATCTCAAGACTCTAATCCCAATGTCACCGCCGACTACACTTCAAACAATGTCGTTCACGCCTCCGACAGGAGTCGCGTGTGCAAGAGAGGTACTCCATAGATCCATCCATGATCTTAAATTATAGTATCCGAATTCGAATCGATTTATCGATGTGTTTGTATCTGAATCGATCTCAATGTTCACAAATTTGTATGTAATATTTATGTGTCGATTTAATTGGATTGTTTGATTGATTAATTGATTAATTAATTGGTTTGTTTCAAATTACACCACTGCACATGCACGCACGCGCGCGCGCGCACACACACACACACATATATATATATATATATATATATTGGCTGAAATAATCTTCACAATATATTGTGTAATGCTCACTAAATTCCAACCAAGAAAAAAAGTGAATAATTGGTTTGAACTTTAAACTTGAAGGCAAATTGAACATTAATTAAATTATTTTTTGATAGAAATTATGTTGTTTAAATTAATTTGTTAAATCAAAATCCTAATTTCATATATCGAAACCCTAAGTTCTCTCCCTTGCTCTTCTCAAATGCACAACTGTTGAATGAGAAATGCTAAACAAAGGTTATGTATATAAGGGTAAAATAGTCTTTTTACTTCTGATGTTAACAGTGTTAACTGAACAATTTAATCCGATAACCACGGGGGTTATGTAGTGATTTTCAAACGTTAAGAGATAAATCACACGCGACCCAAAATATAAGGGGTAAAGTGAAATTTGTCTTTCTAATTATTATGCGTTAACTTACAATAAATTGTATCAGCCAAGCCAAGAAGATGCAGAGCTCCTATTATCAGACAAGCAAAACCTGAAGGAGCTCACAGAACGGACCGAATTTGTAGGAGAGAAAGACCCGTGTAGTGTATGTGAACATTCTGTATAGGCATTATACTATTTGAGATAGAGACATTCTTCCACAAGAGTGAGAAAAAGTCGACTAGGAATTGACTATCAAAGTGTCTCCCAAAAAAGAAAATTGTTTAAGAGCTCTAATAGCTCTAAAAATACTGTAGTTCCAATTGATATGATGTTTTACTCTTTATTTTTATTTTTATTTTTAATTTTCAGTACTGCCAGCTCATTAGAGCTGGCTTAGTGATCCCTTTTTAGTGGTATATAGCACCACTGCCCAAAAAAAACAAAATTTGGAAAATAAAATGATTCCTTAGCGAGCACGCAAATTGGCCCACTGTTGAATGCGCCAAATATATATATATATATATTTTTAACTGCTGAGTGTACTCGGAGTTATTTTTATATATATTTTTATTTTAAATTATTTTATGCAATTTATATTTACCATATATCAAGTAAAAATATGAAAAATTTATCTATAAATCTCATATGAGAGAATATTAATCCATTTAGTTTTAAGAATTTTTTTATAAATCAATTAGTTCTTTTTATGTTAAAAAATTATATTTATTTGATTTGGTACGGTTTGAGTTTAAGTGAATATCATTTTGTGATTTATTTTTTCAATTTTTTTATTTTTTTTGGGGATGAAAATAGTGAGGTGAGGTGTGCAAGAATCTTTTGGAAGGATTAGTGACTAAAATGTTGGTTGTCAAGCTTAAAAATTTATATTTTTATTAATGTGATTTTCTAGTATTACATTGAAGTGTTATATTAAAGTATTACGTTTGAAAGGGTGCACTCTGGTTCGTAGGCGATTCAGTTCTTTCCGGTTTTCACTCGAGCGCTCCTCCTCGAATGAGAGTTTGAGGGGTGAAGACCTGTGTCCCAGCAGGTGGTCGGTGTTCGGTGGGTGTGTGGATCTGAGGTGTGAGTTAGAAGACCTGTGAGGTAGAAGTCCTGTTGGCTTTGGAGTGGGCTGCGGCAGAGGCTTTGGAGTGGTTACTGGGTGTGAGCTAAGAAGAAAACCTGGTGAGAGATGATCTGTTGGGTGTGTTTGTGGGTGTTGTGATCTGTGGATCTGTGGGTGTTGTGCAGGGGAGTTGCAGTAGCTCGGAGTCTTCAACAGGGGTGTTACTGCAGGGGTGTGTTGGTTCGGTGGGTGTGTGGGTGTTGCAGCAGCTTAGGGGTGGTTGGGAAGTTGGTCAAGGGAGTGATCTTCTCCAGTCAAGGGAGTTTTCCCAGCCTTCGAGCGGGTGGCTATGGAGTTTTCCGGCCAGCGTGCAGCAGGCGTGGAGTAGCGGAGCGTGCAGCAGGCGTGGGATGGGCATCGTATGGTGTTGTCAGGCGTCGGGTGTGAAGAAGGGTGGCGTTGGGAGTTGTTAGCAGCTTAGGTGTAATGATTTAGTTTTCAAAATAGCAGGTGGGCCTTGGCAGAGGCGTGGATGTTGATTAGATGGGTTTTTAGTTCGGGCTGCTTTGGGTGTTGATTTTGTTATTTTAGTTTCGTTCGATGTTTTGGTGGGTTGATTATGTGAAGATTCATGTATTTTAATTTTTCTAATTAAGTTCTTCTTAACTTTTTTTTTTTTAAAAAAAAAAAATTGAGAGGCTTAGGGGTTGGTTGTATGGCTGCGAGTAGCAGTAGTAGGGGTATTTTTATACTGCCGAATCTCTCTCGATGCATGTCATCTTCCTGTACTTTTAATTTCATGTTGTTAAATGAAATTTTTCTTTGCTGATCAAAAAAAAGAGTATTACGTTTGAAAAAAATACAATAAAAAGTTTTTGTGTGTTCCATTGATTGAAATGTTACGTTTGAAATACACTCAAGAGTTTTTTTTTTTTTGAAATATTACATTGTTATGTTAGAGAAAAGTATATTAAGGAATTTATTGGAGTGTTACATTTTTTTGAGTATTACGTTTAGAAAAAGTACATTAAGAAGTTTCTTTGAAATGTTACATTGTTATATTTGAGAAAAGTATACTAAAGAGTTTTTTAATGTCTTATATTAAAGTGATACATTTTTAGAGTATTACATTGAAGTGTTATGTTTGAAAAAAAAATACAGTAAGGAGTGTTTTTTGAAGTGTTATGTTTACTATTTTAACATTATGAGAAAATTCACATTTGTCCCTCAACACATAGCACACAAGTTTATGCTTAATCGTTTATGTAATTCACACTAGAATAGGACTTTTAGATCTATAAAAAAAAAAAAAATCAAAAAGAAAAGAAAAAAAACTAAACAGTTTATAAAATTACTATTTAAAATTTATTAGTACTTAAATAAATTTTTTAAAAATTAATTATTTAACAATTGAAGAATATTTCTGCTTTCTAATTATTATGGAGGGATTTGGAAACTTGGTTAAAAGCTTAACTTTTTCACTCTTTTCTTTTCTTTTCTTTTCTTTTTTGTGTAAAAAATGTGAGAAATAATATGACACAAAATGAGTTAAAAGCTAAAAACTAGCTTTTAGCTAGCTTTTCAAATCACCCCTATGTGTTAACTTACAACAAATTGTAGGGTATATTACAAATACACCCCATGAGGTTTGATTAAAATACGAATCATCCTCTGTGGTTCTGAAAATTACATTTCACCTTTTGAGATTTTTAATTTCATAACAAATCGTTTTTTTATTAATAAATTATCAAGTCAATTAACAGTTTTTAATGATGTTATAAATATTTTTCAATTAATAATTTAGGTAATTTTATTATTGCATAGGAGAGCAATTATAGATTTTATTTTTTAATTAATTCTATTAAATAAAAAATTCTAACAATGAGATATTTGTAATTTTTCAAATCATAAAAAATAATCTATATTTTAAATAAATCTTAATGGATATATTTATAATTTACCCTAAATTGTATCAAAAATTATTTCTACTTTCTAATAATTATCTTTCAAAAATTGAGGAATTGACTATCAAAGTGTCTAAAGAAAAAAAAACAACAAAAATTGGGAAAAAAATGATTCCTTATCGAGCACGCAAATTGAGCCCCTGTTAAATGCGCCGAATTTTTTTAAATTTTCCCTTAGAGAGTTGTGTCACATTAGTTGTACGAAGTACTTTATTTGAGTTATTTATATTTTTTTTAATTTATTTTAAATTGTTTAATATAATTTTTATTTACAGCTTATTAAGTAAAAATATTTTTTAAAAAGTTTTAAAAAATAATTATTTAAAAATTAGCTGTTTGATGTACTTTATTTGAGTTGTTTATATATATATTTTTTAATTTATGTTAAATTATTTAGTGTAGTTTTAATTTACAACTTATCAAATAAAAATATTTGAAATAAATTTTAAAAAATAAATTATTTAAAAATTGAGAATTACTTCTCCTTTCTAATAATTGCTATATTCATTTAATTTATAATAAATTATGTCAAAGAAACCCAGTTATGGGCCCATTTCCATGGCCAACAACCTCGTTCCAATACAGCCAATCACCTCATGAGGGCAACCACTTTCGACTATCACATCCTAAGATTGACAACCTCATGTCACAATCTCTACCATCACCTCTTTTTACTTATAAAATAGTGTTTAATTATATTTCAATGTGAGTTAGTTATAAAGTTTAATTATATTTCAATGTGGGTTAGTTATAAAGTGATGATATTATTACAACTTAAATTGATGTTTAATTACTAAGGGTGTTTTATTCAAAGTGGAATTATTTATGGTAGCCATTTAAAATGAGCGTGTATTGTTGCAGTTTTCTTTATTAGTAGAGTAATTTTATTCGCACACCATATTTTATTTCAATATATGTTATTTGTGCCGTTCGAATATTAATTTTTAGATAAAAATAAAATGTTTGAATATCAATTTTTAAATATAAACCAGCTGTTCAAACAAAAATTCTGTTTGATAATTGATATCCGAACATTTATATTTTGTTCAAAAGTAGATATTAAAATATTTATATTTTGTTTAGAAATTGATATCCGAACGATATAAATGGTGTATACTGAAACAAAATGGGGTGTGCAAATAGAATCACCTTTGTTAATATGGTTGGAGTATTTTTTTTATTTTTTTTGAGTGCTTAATTACTCTTTTGCCCTTTGTTTGCTTTAGTGATTGTTTCTACATATCTTTTTGCAACACCAAAAAAGCGCACACAAGAAAAACCAAAGAAAAAGAGCCCAAAGGAGAGAAAAGACTTGTGCTATTCCATTAGTTTAATCTGATCATCAACTTTGGGGGAACCTTCGGGATGAGGCCGGGAAATTTCAATAAAGCAAAAGCATCATCAACCAAGTTATAATATCCAAATTACTTTATCACGTATATTAAGTGGGAGAGTACTTTAAGGATGTGAATCTTATCATAAACTTATTTTGTGTTACAAGCACAAAAAGTTATTTATGTGCAGTTTGACACGTTTACCGTTTATTATTTTTAATTCATAAAAAATATTAAATATATTTATATTTATTTTGAAAAAAATAAAAATAAAAACATATTTATTATACAAATATTTTGAAATTTTATTTTGAATGTTGTGTTACAAACACAAATATTTATGTGCGGTTCGACATGTTTATAGTTTATTATTTTTAATTTATAAAAAATACTAAACATATTTACATTTATTTGGGGTAAAAATAAAAATAAAAACATATTTATTAGACAAGTATTTTAAAATTGGGCAAATTACCTATACCTCCCTTGAGGTTTAACGAAATTACAGATTCTCCCTGAAGTTTCAAAAATTACATCCCGCCCCATCGCAATTTACGCCGTTAACGGGTATCATAAATTGACTAAAATGTCTTTTTGACAAATAAGGGTAAATTATCTACACCCCTTTAAGATTTAGCTAAATTACAGATTCTCCTGAGGTAATTATCATTTTTAAATAAGTTATGAAATGTAAAATTAAAATGGAAAAACACTTGTCACATTACAAAAAAATTAAGGTTTTAGAGACCAAAATTTAGGGACAAAATTAATTTTAGGGGACCAAATATTTTTGTTACAAAAAGGATCATTATTATATTTTTAACAACGAAAATTAAATATTAGTTATTAATTATTATCTTTTTAGTATCAAAAAATTGGCTCATTTGATAAACAGACCTCGCCACCCTTTTTGTCGTGACCAATATTATATTGCGGCATAACTAACATATCACTATAAATTATAAGTAGACATAGAACAAGTCTACACTACATAATAACATAGAGTAGAAGTATTGAGTCTAAACAGGTTTACTTGGTTCAAATCTCGACAAACATTCTAATCATTGGAGCAAAACTTTGTCCGGTCGTTAATATTAGGATTCCAGAATTGGTCGAAATATTCAAAAATTGGTCTGAATACCCAGTTATTAAAAAAAAAGAAGAAGAAGAAGAAGAAGAAGATTGAATAGAAGTCTTGAGGGTTTGTTTTTTCGCCTTTGCTTCTAGACACCGATATGCTATCAGTCTTAAAACATAATTAATGTGAAAATCAAGATTATCATATCCTAGGAATTGAGTTATTTCCTGAACTATTCATTCCATCATTATTTATGAAGAATATAGTTTCTAATTGAGTTATCAAATTGTTTATTTGGGTTTTTGCTTCTTTGTTTAAGTCAATATTTATTATAGAACCTAAATTGTCTACTTTAGATTCTATATTCTCAACTTTGGATTCTAGGTAATTTTGATTTATTTTTTGATTTTTATCTAATTTAGAAAACCAAGAGAACATAATAACGGGAATATTATTTAAACTAGAACACACACTATTTATATTTGCAGACTCTTTAGTGATATGCAAACTATGGTCATATTTACTATTAACATTATTTTTTCTATTTCCAAACCATATTATATCTTCAAGGTTAATTGCCATTATAGATTCTTGTCGGTACCTAAGACCCTCATAGTGTATTTATTTGGTGCCTAAAATCTCTCTTTATGATCTTAAAGACTTAAAAATACCTAATTTGGCCAATAGTCAAAAGATTTTAATGAATATATGGGCTTTGACTTACACTAAGCATATAGGTTTTACAACAACTATAAATGAAACAAATAATTATGAAGATATAAAATACAAATGATACACAATTAAAGACTAAACTTGACTAATAATATTTTTCTGATTTTAAACATTTTTTTTAAATCATTAAACACACCATATACACTTATATATATTAAAATTAATACATAGATAAAAATACTTACATAGCTTGATCTTGCTTTCAAATGCCCTTCACCAAATTCTGATACCAATTACAAAATAAAAAAATAAAGGAACTTTCTACTATTTTATAGAGTTAATAGAAGTTAGAGAAATTAGACAAGTGATGGTGGGAATTTACATTGCTTCATTTGTTGGCTTGAATGCCAATTTATAGAATACATCTTGTTAAAAAAAAAAAAAAAAAAAGCTAAAAGCAAAAAGTTGTCTAGTCTAACCGTAGGCTTTCCCCAATCTTCTAAGTCTATAAACAAAAAAGTCTACCAACCAATAAATATAAAGACAAGAAAGTCTTTAGAAACATTAATAAAAAAGTATAATTATTTGTCATCTTCTAACAAAACATAAATGAAAAATTACAATTATTTGTTATCTTTTGACAAACTACAATTATTTACACTGTCTACCCTTCCCGTTATTCAAAGAGATAAACTGATATAGATAAGATTTGGTTGATCTTATTTGTCATGTAACGTCAGCTGAAATGATTTGTCTAACTACTTTCCGCCTAATAATGCAGGTTGTTCCATGTGTCCTGAAAAGGTTGGAGTTGATTATGAGACAACTACATGTGATTGTAGGGTCCATTGTGCTTCCATTCTGTTTACAAGATTGTGATATTCTTTATCAGTCTCTAATAGAGGGGAATCAGAATATTGGATGTATTGCTCATTTCGAAATTGTTCTATATCATCCGCAATCATGACTAGTTCCAACGGAAGATCCAAATTATTTATCTTTTTGAAATTTAATAACATGTCAAGTAGGGGTGTGCGCGATGCTGTTCGGGCGGTTTGAGAGTAAGTTTACAAACCTAATGGCGGGTTGGCGTATTAGTGGATTGACAAATTGCGGTTTGGGCGGTTTTTGGCGGGTTGGCGGATTGAAGAATATTCTAATTAATTATCATATATTTGCATATTATATAACACCAATTTGTATAATATTTGTTAGATATATAACACAAAGTAATTTTACATAATATGTGTCATATATATAACCACTAATTTGTAATAAATTTCATATCTTAAATCTCTCTCACACTCATTTTTACATTGATATTTCATTGGAAGTTAAAAAATATATACGTATTAACTATAGCGGAGCGGAGCGGTTTGGTTGGCGGATTAGAAATTTTAAAGTTTAAACCGCGATTAACGGTTAGAGCGGTGCGGATAGATGCGGATCGGTACGATTTTAGCAGATTTAGCGGTATTTTGCACAACCCTAATGTCAAGAGCCTCATTAATTTGTGTAGGAGACCTTTGATATGTTATGGGAAAATGAGTTATAAATAATATTCTACCATCTGTAACCATGAATGGCAACTTTGTTGAGCTATGGATATTAGAAACAGCTTGTAAAACAATTATTAGACTGTCTATTCAATATTCTGTTAAAGGAAGTTTTTGAATATTTTCTAAACTCGCCCTCTGGCGATCTTCATCCAAATAGTCATTCAAATTAGAAATCTTTTGTTTCTTTAAGATACCAAATTTGAAATGGTTGGAAAAAAAAATATTCTCTTTCTCACCCACCAATTGTGCTGAAGATCCAAAAAATAAAATATTTACTCCATCGGAAGCCTTTTACTACCCATGAGAGCATTGCTTTTATGATCATTGGATACTCTATCTACTGGATTGGATCAAAAATTTGGAAAATAATTTGATTAGTTATTCTCCAATCTATGTCTTCAAAAAAACCACACGTCATGATTTGCCATAATGGTTATTTTGGGAATTTCATCTTTAAAATTCAATTTATCATAGGATCGTTCTAAGATTTGTCTAATCTTATCACGATGATCCTCAACTTGATTTTTTTATTAAAAGAAAATTTTCTTTTGGAAGCAAAGTTCTTACTTTTTCAAAAAGACAAATTCTTTTTATTTGTTCAAAAATTGGATCAGAAAACTCATCTGATATGAGATTTGATAGTTGAAGAAAATTGCTTATTTTTTTAAAATTAAAATTTTCATTCCAATTCATTTGTTTAAGGATATTGAAACAAAAGTTTTGTAAATCTTTTAGCTTGGTTGTTTACTCAACTAATTTGTTGGCCAGAACTCCTACGTAATTTCGAAATTTCACTTTGTTGTCTACAATGTGAGTTTTCCAAACTCCATTGAGTTCTGTATAAATTTCTCTAGATATACTAAGGTTGAAAAAATATTTTATTTCACATTCATCTGGTTTAGATGTCTGAATATTAGTTGGACCTGGGTTAGTTCTCATTTGACAAAAATTATTTTGATAAACAGGCATAGCTTGTGCACTATAAAAAACTTTTTTTAGCTTTGGTCATGCTATCATAGGATTTATAACTAGCTCCTAGAAATCCAAAAGCTTGCTTATTGCAATCATTCCATTCTGTGTGAATTCTAGATTGTCTTCCTACAACCACAACATAAACTTTTTCTTGTCTGGGGATTGCTTTTTTAGCAATTGTCATCCAATCTCCTTATGCGGGTTGTTTACCCTTGTTCATTTTTTCCTGTTGGTATAGAGGTTTTCTGCAAAAATTAAAATTACTTGTTTAGTAATTTAATTTTTTGAAAACAATTCCTACTAAGAAAATCTGCAAAAAAATTATTAGTATCTTTAAGATGTTTTACCTCAAATGTATATTCTGAAATTTGATTATACCAGGCTAATCTTCTTCCTTGCTCAATAAGTTTTTTTATTAATCAAGAAATCTCTTACTGCCTTACTATCAGTGTGTACAATAAAATTTTTTGGGGCTAAATAACTATGAAAACTTTTTATTGCCAATTTTATTGCAAGTAATTCTTTTTCAAAAATAATCAATATGCTTGGTTTCCCTTTTCAAAAAACATTTTTCAGAAAATTTTACTTTCTTATTTTCCGTGTTTTTTTGTTTTTACTGATTTTTTTTAATATTTTAAGCAATTTTTAAAATTTTTAGACATACCTAACTTAGATGCATCTAAAAAGTAAAAAATTTGTGAAGAAAATCTTTTAAAAATTCACTAAATACCCAAAATACAAAAAAAAAAAAAAAAACGAGAATTCAGTACATTTTTTGTATATTTATGTATTTATTAATTTTTTAAAATATTTTTTCACAATTTTTTTACTTTTTAGATACATCTAAGTAAGGTGCATCTAAAAAGTAAAAAAAAAATATTTAAAATTTTAAAAATATTCACTAAAAACAAAAAAAAAAAATGAAAACCAAAAAACTTAATTTTCAAAAAACTTAATTCAAAAAACTCAAACCAAACACATTGAATATATTTATATTCATTTGGTTTAAATGTTCTAGAATTATATCCACAAATTAGTTCTTCTTTTTGTAATTTTATGGGTGTTAGATTTTTTCTTGGTCTAATCCCATTTTCTGATAAAGGTATCTCTTTATCACGTCATAATTTACCTGGTATTGCTTTAAGAATACATCCCTAACACGATTCTGAGGCATTTGTTTCTAAAATTAATTTATCACCTGTTTTAGGAAAATAAACGTCTGGTAAAGTTTTAACATTTTCTTTAATTTGTTTAATTAAAGCAACATCTTCTGTTGTTTGTTCAAAAAAAACATTTTTCCTTAATTTGGTTAACCAAGGAATTTCTATTTTTGAAATATTTTTGATAAAATTTCATCCAAAATTCAAAATACCTACTAAACTCTTTAATTGTGTTATATTTTCAAGACTATTAGGAAAATCTCGTACTTTAGACAAAATATGTTACTGTAATTTTAAACCTTTCTAGCTCAAAATTATTCCCCAAAATTCAATTAATTCTTTTTCTAGCTCAACCTTTTTTGGTGACAAAATAATTCCATGTTTTTGGAATTTTTCACAAAGTAATTTAAAATGTTTCTTATGCTCCTCCCTGGTTTTGGAAAAGATAAGTATATTAACAATATAAACTACACAACAATCCTTAAGATCATTAAAGATTGTATCCATCCACCGTTGAAATACCTGTGGTGCTATATTTAAACCAAAAGCCATAACATTCCAATGGTAATGTTCTCTAGGTGTACTGAAAGCTGTCAATTTTTTTGACTCTTCAGTCAATTAAATTTTCCAAAATCCACTCTTACAATTGAATTTGCTAAAGATTTTTTTTATCATTTGGTTAAGTTAATCAAAATATCTTTTCTTGGAATAAAATATCCATCAAATTCTAAATTTTCATTTAGCCGTTTATAATTGATCACCATTTGGGCTTTTCCTCTTTTAATTTCAACATGAATTCTTATCATAAAAGCTCAACGAGAATGAAGGCTTCCATTTTCTTCAATTAACTTTTTGGATAAAAGTTCCCGAAGTTAAATATCATATTCATCTATATGTTGTCTATTATAGATCATTGGTCTTACTCTAATGACAACATTAGGGTCTTTCAATTTCAAACTACAATAACGCGAACTGCGTTGCTAGAATTTTAATGAATTTTTACTAAAATTTTCTTCTAGAATTTTATAAATCCAATGTGATTCATCAATAGTTTTGATGATGGGAGTTAATCATCATGCAGAACAGGTGCAAACTCTTTATCACAAATATATTTATGTTGTTCTAACAATGAAATATGAATTAAGACATTGTTTATAGTATTTATATATAAATTATTTCCAAGAAGGAAATCGCCATGCATATAAGAAAAACATAAAATTTTTGGTATGATGAACTTGCTATTATTTAACCAAAAAACTATATTTTTAGGCTTGAATTATATGGAAGTATGGTTTCCATCAATTTCAATAACCAAAATTAGATGTTTCATTAATGTTGATTTTTCTTTTAGTATGGCATTCCATTTGCATGAGCTAATTGTAACTCATGTGTCTATGAGAACACAGGGTTTATAACCTGCAAAATTAAATGATCCCAACACATGTGTATCTTCTTTTTCCTTGGCTAGGAGAAAAATAGTATCATCATTTTTTGTTTGAAAATGATACATACGTGCAGACTTAATATATTCAAATTCTATTCTTATTCCTGGAAAAATAGGAATTTGAACATTTTTCGAAACAATAGATTCTTGATTAGAATTATTACTCGACTCACCAATGCTTAATTTTGAAAATTTGTTAGGAAAATCTTTTTCAAATACCGAAGTTGATCTTTTAATTTTTGGCACTGTATTTTGAATATATAAATTTTTTCCTAATGCTTGTATTTGCATCTGTGCAGGATTTTTTATTTTGGAAGATTCTCCTTATTCTACTAAGTCATGGATTAACCATTGTCGAGGGATTTCTAGATCACTCCGGTTCATTAGACACTATTGGATTGTCGTGTCAAATGGTCTTGGTTCAAAGATTTCAACGATTTTATTATCGTTTGATCTTGTTTTTGTTTCAGGAATTATGGTCAATTCGTGAATTGTTTTCCAACGAATAACCACATCATGGGAATTTGATTTCGTTCATAATCTTTGTGTTTTAATTCTTTTTCTGACTGTGTCCTCAAGATTAGGATCATTTATGGAAAAAAAAGAAATTTGATCTAACATTAAACCAAACTACTCCATTAGCCAAATTAGATTGAATTCCTCCAATGATTGCTTTCATTGGGTCGGAAAATCTTTTATCAAAAATTACTGACAAAATAGGAGTATTTATCCCTTGTCGAAATAAGGTTGTTATGGCTACCTGTATTAATCCAATATAAATATATTGAATCTCAAGATGTTTCTTTTTCCATCTTGCAACATTTTTCTTATCGAAAAAAGGAATGTTAATGTTTCCTTCTTCTGACCATTTTGCTTGAGTGTTGTCATTGTATTGTTCAAATACTCTTGCTGAAAAGAAGTTGAATTTTGAAAGTTTGTAAATTTCTGGCACAACAACTTCTTGAACTTTTTCAAATTTTGCTAATTCTTCTTTGGTAAAATTACTTTTCTTCTCCAATTACATCTCTAAGTTGAGTTGCTTGTAATTCTTATTGAGATATACTACCTGCTTCTTGAGATATTTCTAGAGTATCTATATCGATCATCATGAAGATTAGTTTTTCATCTGAACTTTCTTCATCATTAGAAATTTCATACAAGATTTCTTCTTCATCAGAAATTTCTTCGCTATATATTATTTCAAAATCTTATTCTTCAAGAACTTTGATCATTTTCTTTGTACTTTTTTCTCTTTGGGGGCATTCAGGTGCATAGTGACCTTCTTCGTTACAAATGTAACATTTAAAAGTTTTCTTTTTTGAAACACTTGTTGGTTTCTTTTTCCGAATATATTTTTTCTTTTTTGAAAAAATTTTGTTCCTTTGAAAAAAATGTATTACAACAAAATTTTCAATTTTCTTTTAAAATTTTGTCACAACATTTTTTACCATATTTTAAGTCGGAAATTTGATTTTTTATTTATTTTTTCACCTTTGCTTCTAGACACCAATCTGCTATCAGTCTTAGAACATAATTAATGCGAAACCAAGATTATATTGAAAACTACAATTATTTTCCATCTTCTGACTTAGGCTATTTTATGGTACAGAAGATATTCCGGTACTTCAAACCAATACCTATAATAGGATTGAATATGAAAATATAGTTGAAATATTGGATTATTGGATAAAATTATATAAAGACCTAGATTTAGGTATTGATGAAATAAATAGGCTGCTAGATCAGATAAGAAAAACTTATCTAGAACATGAAGCCCTTTTACAACACTTTAATTATGATATTAATATGTCAACTAATGATGATGATAATCAATCATCTTCATATGAAGAAACAATAGATCAAGATGTCTCACTAGAAATAATTAAGGGAAAAAGAAAGACAAAAGAGCCGATTGATCTCGAATTGTTTGACACATGGGGAGATAGAGAAAATTTTGACTTTATTCAAACAAATGAAGTAAAAAATGATACTAACACCGGAAGTACCTCCAATCCTACACCTGAGCCAATAATATCCAGAAAAGATAATAATCATAAGTATCTAATAGCTCAAAATGGTACTTATTTAGACTTGTCTCATATACCATTTAGAACCAGCCACAAACAATTAATGATTAGGCACAATCATTGTCCATCATTATTACCAATCATAAAAGTAGTTGGTCAAAGGAAAAATTCCTTAATTATATTGCAGTAACTCTCCAGGGAGATGTTTTGCAATGGTTTAGGCAGTGGGAAAAATCTAAAATTGAAAAAAAAAGCAGAAAACAACTTTGTTGACAAATTTTCTCACACTTGACACAATATTAGCTGAGTTTGCAAAAATAATAAAAGAAAATTTATGTGGTTTTGCAGGAGATACTAATTTGTAAAAATTTAAATTATATTTTGACTAAATTAGAATTATGTAACATTTTGTCTTTTTGAAGACTATGTTCAAACTTTTAAAAATTATTATTGTCTTATTGATCTACCAGCAAATCAACCTTGATTAGATCAATTTTTTCATAAACTCTCTAATCCATGGGATGAGTTATGTATCAAAACATATCTTGACTTTCTCAACAAAAAAAAAAAAAAAAAAAAAAAAACTGGGGAAGGAAGAATATGATAATCTTGATTTTCGCATTAATTATGTTCTAAGACTAATAGCAGATCGGTGTCTAAAAGCAAAGACAAAAAAAAAAAAAAAAAAAAAAAAAATCAAATTTCCAACTCCAAATATGGTCAAAAATGTTGTAACAAAATTTTAAAAGAAATTGGAAAATTGGTTGTAATACATTTCCTATGCGAAAAAGATTTTCCAAAAAACGCAGAAAATATAAATGGAAACCTTGGAAAAGGAACAAAACTTTTTCAAAAAAGAAAAAATATACTCGGAAAAAAAAAACCAACAAGTGTTTCAAAAAAGAAAACTTATAAATGTTATATTGTAACGAAGAAAGTCACTATGCACCTGGATGCCCAAAAAGGGGAAAAAGTGCAAAGAAAATGATCAAAATTCTTGAAGAACAAAATTTTGAAATAATATATGGCTAAAAAAATTTTGATGAAGAAGGAATCTTGTATGAAACTTCTAATGATGAAGAAAGTTCAGATGAAGAACTAATCTTCATGATGACTAATATAGATAGTCAAGAAATATCTCAAGAAGCAGATAGTATATCTCAAGAAGAATTATAAGCAATTCAACTTGGAGATGCAATCGGAGAAGAAAAAACTTTTACCGAAGAAGAATTAGCAAAATTTGAAAAAATTCAAGAAGTTGTTGTGCCAGAAATTTACAAACTTTCAAAATTTAACTTTTTTTCAGCAAGAGTGTTTGAACAATGCAGTGGCAACACTCAAGCAAAATGGTCAAAACAAGAAAACATTGACATTCCTTTTTTCATAAAAAAAGGTTTCAAGATAAAAAAAGAAATATCCTGAGATTCAATATATTCATATTGGATTAATACAAGTAATCATAACAGCCTTATTTCAACAAGGGATAAACACTCCTATTTTGTCGATAATTTTTTATAAAAGATTTTCCAACCCAATGAATGCAATCATTAGAAGAATTCAATCTAATTTGGCTAATGGAGTTGTTTGGTTTAACGTTAGACCAAATTTCTTTTTTTCCATAAATGATTCTAATCTTGAGGACACAGTCAGAATAAGAATTAAAACACAAAAATTAGGAACGAAATCAAATTCCCATGATGTGGTCATCCGTTGGAAAACAATTCACGAATTGACCAAATTTCCTGAAACAAAAACAAGATCAAACGATAATAAAATTGTTGAAATCTTTGAACCAAGACCATTTGACATGACAATCCAACCGTGTCTAATGAACCGGAGTGGTCTAGAAATCCCTTGACAATGGTTAATCCATGACCTAGTGAAAAAAAGGAGAATTTTCCGAAATAAAAAATCCTGCACAGATGCAAATACAAGCATCAGGAAAAAAAGTTATATATTCAAAATACAATGCCAAAAATTAAAAGATCAACTTTTGTATTTGAAAAAGATTTTCCTAAAAAAATTTCAAAATTAAGCATTGGTGAATCGAGTAATAATTCTAATCAAGAATCTATTGTTTCGAAAAATGTTCAAATTCCTATTTTTCCAGGAACAATAACACAATTTGAACATATTAAGTCTGCACATATGTATCATTTTCAAACAAAAAATGATGATATTATTTTTTCTCCTAGCCAAGGAAAAAGAAGATACACATGTGTTGGGAACATTTAATTTTGCAGGTTATAAACTCTGTGTTCTCATAGACACAGGAGCTACAATTAGCTCATGTAAATGGAATGCCATACCAAAAGAAAAATGAGCATTAATGAAAATCCAATTTTGGTTATTGAAATTGATGAAAACCATACTTCCATACAATTCAAGGCTAAAAATATAGCTATTTGGTTAAATGATAGTAAGTTCATCATACCAAAAATTTTATGTTTTCCTTATATGCATGGCGATTTCCTTCTTGGAAATAATTTTATATATAAATACCTTCCAATGCAAATACAGAAAAAAGCCATTTCATTAAGCATAAATAATGTCTTAATTCATATTCCATTGTTAGAACAACATATATATATATATAAAGAGTTTGCGCCCGTTCCTCATGGTGATTTAACTCCCATTATCAAAACTATTGATGAATCACACTGGATTTATAAAATTCTAGAAGAAAATTTTAGTGAAAATCCATTAGAACTATGGCAACGTAGTTCGCATTATTGTAGTTTGAAATTGAAAGACCCTAATGTTATCATTAGAGTAAGACCTATGATCTATACTAGACAAGATATAGATGAATTTGATATTTAACTTCAGGAACTTTTAGCCAAAAAGTTAATTGAAAAAACTAGAAGCCTTCATTCTAATCAAGCTTTTATGGTAAGAAGCCATGTTGAAATTAAAAGAAGAATAGTCCGAATAGTAGTAAATTCTAAACGGCTAAAAGAAAATTTAAAATGTGATGGATATTTTATTCCAAAAAAAGATATTTTGATTAACTTAACCAACGGATCAAAAATCTTTAGCAAATTCGATTTTAAGAGTGGATTTTGGAAAATTTAATTGACTGAAAAGTCAAAAAAATTGACAATTTTCAGTACACTTAGAGGACATTACCACTGCAATGCTATGCCTTTTAGTTTAAATATAGCACCACAGGTATTTCAACAGTAGATGGATACAATCTTTAACGATCTTAAGGATTGTTGTGCAATTTATATTAATGATATACTTATCTTCTCCAAAACCCGAGAGGAACATAACAAAAATTAAAATTACTTTATGAAAAATTCCAAAAACATGGAATTATTTTGAGCTAGAAAAAGAATCAATTGAATTTTTGAGAATAATTTTAGATCAGAAAGGTTTAAAATTACATGAACATATTTTGTCCAAAGTACGAGATTTTTCTGATACTCTTGAAAATATAACACAATTATAGAGTTTATTAGGTATTATAAATTATGAACGAAATTTTATCAAAAATCTTTCAAAAATAGAAATTCCTTGGTTAACCAAATTAAGGAAAAATGTTCTTTTTGAATGGACAACAGAGGATGTTGCTTTAATTAAACAAATTAAAGAAAATGTTAAAACTTTACTAGACGTTTATCTTCCTAAAACAAGTGATAAATTAATTTTAAAAACAGATGCCTTTGAATCATGTTGAGGATGTGTTCTTAAAGCAATACCAAGTAAATTATGGCATGATAAAGAGATACCTTTATCAGAAAATGGGATTAAACCAAGAAAAAAATCAATACCCATAAAATTACAAATAGAAGAACTAATTTGTGGATATAATTCTGGAACATTTAAACCAAATGAACATAAATATATTATTTTTGAAAAAGAATTACTTGCAATAAAATTGACAATAAAAAAATTTCATATCTACTTAGCCCCAAAAAAAATTATTGTACGCACTGATAGTAAGGCAGTAAGAGATTTCTTGATCAATAAAAAACCTATTGGGCAAAGAAGAAGATTAGCCTGGTATAATAAAATTTTCGAATATACTTTTGAGGTAGAACATCTTAAAAGAACTAACAATTTTCTTGCAGATTTTCTTAGTAGGAATTGTTTTCAGAAAATTAAATTACTAAACAAGTAATTTTAATTTTTGTACAAGAGGAAAAAATGAACAAGGATAAACAACCCACACAAGGAGATTGAGTGACAATTACTAAAAAAGCAATCCCTATTATGTTGTGTTTGCAGGAAGACAATCTAAAATTTACATAGAATGGAATGATTGCAATAAGCAAGTTTGCGGATTTCTAAGAGCTAGTTATAAATCCTATGATAGCATGACCAAAGCTAAAAAAAGCTTTTTACAGCGCACCAGCTATGCCTGTTTATCAAAATAATTTTTGTCAAATGAGAACTAACCCAGTTCCAACTAATATTCAGACATCTAAACTAGAAGAATCTGAAATAAAAGATTTTTTCAACCTTGGTATATCCAGAGAAATTTATACACAGCTCAATGGAGTTTAGAAAACTCACATTGTAGACAACAAAGTGAAATTTCGAAAACACATGAGAGTTCTGGCAACAAATTGAACAAACAGCTAAATTAAAACATTTACAAAACTTTTGTTTCAATATCCTTAAACAAATAAATTGGAATTAAGATTTTAATTTTGAAAAAATAAACAATTTTCTTCAGCTATTAGATCTCATATCAGATGAGTTTTCTAATTCAGTTTTTGAATAAATAAAAAGAATTTGTCTTTTTGAAAAAGCAAGAATTTGCTTCTAAAAGAAAATTTTCTTTTAATAAAAAATCAAGTTGAGGATCATCGTGATAAGATTAGACAAATCTTAGAGCGATCCTATGATAAATTAAATTTTAAAAATGGAATTCTCAAAATAACCATCATAGCAAATCATGACGTGTGGTTATTAAGTTATTTTCCAAATTTTAGATCCAATCCAGTGGATAGAGTATCCAATGATCATAAAAGTAATACTCTCATGGGTAGTAAAAGGCTTCCGATGGAGTAAATATTTTACTTTTTGGATCACCAGCACAATTGGTTTGCGAGAAAGAGAATATTTTTTCCAACCATATCAAATTTGATATCTTAAAGAAATAGAAGATTTTGAATTTGAAGATGACTATTTGGATGAAGATCATCGGATGGAGAGATTACGAAATATTCAAAAAATTGAAGATGACTATTTGGATAAAGATCGTCTAATGACTGTTTCACAAGCTGTTTTTAATATCCATGGCTCATTCATGGTTACAAATGGTAGAATACTATTTGTAACTCATTTTTTCATAGCATATCAAAGGTCTCTTGCACAAATTAATGAGACTCTTTACATGTTATTAAATCTCAAAAAGTGAAATAATTTGGATCTTCCGTTGGAACTAGCCATGACCGCGGATGATGTAGAACAATTTCGGAATGAGCAATACAACCAGGATCCTGATTCCCCTCCATCAGAGACTGATGAAGAATATCACAATCTCGTAAACAGAATGGAAGCATAGTGGATCCCACTATCACATATAATTGTCTCATGATCGACTGCAATCTTATCCAGGACACGTGGAGCAACTTGCATTATTAGTCAAAAAGTAGTTAGACAAATCCTTTCAATCGACGTCACATGACAAATAAGATTAACCAAATCTTATTTATATCAGTCTATCTCTTTGAACAACGGAGATGGTAGACAGTGTATATAATTGTAATTTGTCAGAAGATGACAAATTACTGTAATTTTTCATTTATGTTTTGTCAGAAGATGGCAAATAATTGTAATTTTTCATTTATGTTTCCAAAGACTTTCTTGTCTTTGTATTTATTAGTTGGTAGCTCATGCACCGAGTCACCCATTTGAGATTCCACATTGAAAACCCTTTGCTTGAACCAGCTTTGTGTCAATACTCGGGTTGATTTTGATTTCTCATATCCATTTCCACTGCCCCGTTAATATTCATAAACTCGTCAAAGCTTTGAAATATGGATAATGTGTATAAATCCTCTGAAGATGACCGCCATATCCCACAATTAGAGCCCTCCTAAACTTGTAGTGTAACATTCCAAACCATTCAAAAATGAAGAGAGTAAATTACCAATAAGTTTTACATTTGAAACTTTTTTGGAACTTATTACTCTTACTCTTTATGTTCTATTGATAAATTTATCAGTCTCTTTTATTCTTATGAATAAATTTACAGTGATATATTTATCAGTTAAGATATGTAAATAAATAAGGTTAATTAATAAGACTGATTGATAAACGCCCCAAATGAACAAGAACTTAAGATGCAGTACTCCAACAAAAAGAAGAAAAAACAAATCACAAATTGTTCCGATAACAATTTCCCAGTCATCAGCACAGTTCATTTATATCGAATAAACTACACACCCATAACACAAATCAAAAGATAAAATAGATAAATACACATGAAAATGAAAATGCTTCAAATTTTACACAACACGGAACTGGTGTGATACTGAATTTCTATCCCAAGCTCAATCCATATTGGAGCCGCCTCTGAAGCGAGGACAGCTGGAGAGCCATTCTAGATTTCTCCTTCTTGATGTGGATCAGCTTATCATAAACACACCATGGAAAACTAAGGAAATGGTCTCGGTTCATTCCACCATTATATTGACCCCAATAACTAGGATGATAGGTAACATGGTACCAAGCAGATGCTTTTGCATATACATCGTCAGATTCAGCATCAGATGTAGCTCTGCTCGTGTTGAACCAGGTTCTAGCTTCCTTTCTCAATGACCTCACAGCCAAGCCAACATCCTCTGCATCTCTTCTCCGGTCAAAAGATTTCGACATTTTCATAATACTACCACTGAGTATTTCGGCTTCTGTTTTGATCCCATAATAGTCCATTAGGTTTCCCAACTTGTAATCGTACTCACTTTTGTAATCAAAAGCATCGTCAATGTAATCCTCGAAACCATCCACTTCCATATCAGGATCATGTGAGTTCCTTGCCACGTCCCTCGTGAAGGATTTGAAAGAGCTCGACTGTGGCGAAATGTCTTTCACTGCTCGGAAAAGCTTCCCAATCACACTTTCTGATTCATAGGTAGTCTTGTCAGGCTTTTCCATAAAATCAGGATATATTTTGACCCGTAATTCAGTTGGTATCTCAGCTGGCACACCAGTCTTTGGGAAGTCAACTGCAATCGAGAATAGCTGTGCAAGCTTTATACAAGGGTCGCTCATTGCTTTTAAAGGTTCCGTGTCTGCAAAAACTGTGTGGGCATTTGCAATGATGCCTAAACTGTCATTCACTATATAGTTCGTGAAGTATTCCTCAACTTCCTACAAGAAAAAAATGTGGTGTGTTGAATATAACAAATAAACATGTTACTGGGAATGGGACGGAACATTTGAGTAAGCATTGAACATGATAACTTGGAGTTGTATCAAACATCACAATTGTACAGGAATATAAGTCAAGCATTAAATATTCAAGCGTGATTCCATGCAGTTCCCAGCTACTTCCAGTTTATTATTGATTTAAAATTTAATTATTTACTTCATCTTAATTTTGTTAGTAGCTTAGTTTAGGAATGTTATTGGGCCAACAGTGCAACAGTCACATCTAATATCATGTCACATCAAGCCACAGGTATGGCCTTCCAAATAAGTCTCCTTATCTTCCAGGGCTATCAAAGGAGTGGATTATCTTCACTGGATATCTCAATGTGTGTGAGTCTCAGTAGCTTAAAACCAAATAAACCTTTCTCGGCAAAATAGATCTTTACAAACTTCAACAGCGAAATAGATGATGCCCTTTAATACCTGGCATCTTTAACACCTAGGAAACACTGGATACTTGGGTCTGTAAATATAAAATGTCTACCGTGATCACTGGGGTCCTTAATACCCTACATCATCTCTCAATAAGCCATTAGAGAAACAGGTCCTGAATATCCTACATGAATGACATGTCTGTCGTGATCATTGAGGTCCCTGTTACTAGGATCCATCACCCCTAAAGAGTGTTGAGGCATGCTTTGATAAGACCTCCACCCCTCTTTCGACTACAATCATAATAATAGTAACAAAGCATAAGTTTAGTTGGAGAAAATTCATCTTTAATAAGTACCAAACTTAAAATCAGAATACTATTTTGAACATATTTCCAGCACAATAACCACACTAAGCCCTGTGTCACAAATTCCAATCGAGTGGGTTGGCTACATGAATCATTTTTCTCCATTCTTCTCTATCAACGTTATATCCTTGATTAAATTAAATAAAATTCATATTTTTTTTACTACCGTATCCCATGTCAGTTTAGGTCTTTCCCTCCCCCAAACAATTTCATTTACGGCAATCATCACTCATCCTTGCTGCTGCATCTATAGGTGATCAAATCGTCTTAGAATGTTTTCTTTTGACTTATCTTTAATTAGTGCTACTCCTACTATTTTGCGAATATATTAAATTATAATTATATCTTTTCTAGTCTTACCACACATCCATCTAAGCAATCTCATCTCAGCTAAACTCATTTTATGACCGTGTTGTTTCTTAATCTTAAATGCCCAAGATTCTGTGCTCTAAAGCATCGCTAGCCTTGTAGCTATAAAAAAATTCCTTTCGGTTTTATTGGGGTATTTGCTGATCACATAATATGTCCAGCAAAATCCTCCACTTGAGCCAATCTATTTTGATTCTATAGACCACATCATCTCCAATCTCACCATCCTTACTAATAATCGAGCCTAAATAACAAAAATGTTCACTATTTGTAATTTCCTAATTTTCAATCTTCACTTTTCCATTATTATACTTTTGTTATTACTAAAGTTACATTTCATATTTAGTTTTATTTCTACTAATTTAAACTTTTTGACTCAAATGCTTCTCTCCAGATTTCCAATTTAGTATTATTTCCTTCAAAAATTTCATCTGCTAGAACAATTTCATCTGTGAACAACACACACCATGGGACATCATCCTGATTCATAGCTGACACTTGATGTTACAATGATTGAGAATTCACTAGTTTCTCCTGCAATTGACCTTAATTGTACTCACAACTCCATTATACATGTCTTTTTCAGCACAATGTTATATATAATATTAGACTTCAATTTGATCCCGAAGAAACTTGGCTTACTAATTTTGAAACACAAAATTGCCAACAATTTTTTTTCTCCATAATCATCAATTTGCATGCTCAAATTATCTAATTATCCATACAACATGAATAAGGAAAAATATGTACACCTTTGGTCCTAATGAAGTACTTAAATAAACTTAGGTGAGAGTTCTAACAAGGCTATGTGAGGAAAATTGATGGGCTCGATTAGCCAAGTACATCTTAAAGCCAATAAATATAACTGCATACCACCCTGTCCACAACTCCTACCCTGATAAATAAAACAGCAAAATTAAAACAAAAATTGGACTCCATCACCATCCTCATATTCATTATCCTATTATAATTTTAATCTTGATTTATTGCAAGCACTTTCGGCAAGGTTCCATGATTCCACCCAGTGGCGCACCTGTAGAATCGTATTGGTTAATATTCAACAGCACACAAATTTAAGCTCACCAAACCAGTCACACCAGAATTCTCAGCACATTGTAGTTTCAACAAAAATTACATAATGTGACAGATCCACCAGTTATCTATTCTTTAATTACAAAAGAGGAACAATGACTCTTCTTTCCCACTCTTGGTACATAAAAAGTTTAACACCTTTTATAGATTTCAAATGAACTGTAATATTTCAATCAATCATAAGACTTCCTGTCAATCTTACTAGTTCAGCAAGTTTGTGATGGTTTAAGGTTAAGGCTTAAGAAGGTATGTCGATGCTTGCATACATATTGAGCCAGGTGTTGTCAAAACCAATGTTGCATGATGCCAAGTCATGCCAGTAAAAACTTCTAGATAAGTTCCTCCTATTACTGCTTGGAAGTTCATACTAAATGTAGTGCGTTAATCTTTGATTTATTTTCACTTGAATTATACATCTTATGCAAAAAATTTCCAATTGCCTAGGTTTAAAAAAGAATTGCAAATGGAGGAAATGACTCTAAGCTTTCCATTTGTAAACCATTTTATGACTTGTGTATCTACCTCAAGGAAACCTGAAAATTGCTATTTTATGCAGGCATGTGTGACTCACATTCATATATGCTCATACACACATGCACATATACAAGTAAACTGAAATATATAACAACAGTCACATAAATCTTTTTCAACAAATAAGAAAAGCAAGAAAATGAAGGCCAGAACACAAAGCGTCTTCACTGTTAAAATTAACTATGGTGAATTATGTACAACATGAAATAACAAATCAAATCTCAAATCATTTTGAAGTGAGGAATTATGAAGAAAAAAAAATGGCCAAGCAAATTTTGAGATCAACATCGTATTTCTTGATAATATATGACAGCATTGAAGGAAAAGAGAGATAGAACACAAAACCCATCTGAAGTTGGGAATATTAAACCCATGTGAAAAAGAATTTCTATGATAGGTTGAAAACATAAGTTCCAAAAGTGCATCAACATAGAGTAATATGCATACACCCTCTTTTTGTTGGTACTCGTAATTTATAGATTTACAAATCAAGAAAACTGCTTTAACATATAAATTTGTGGATAGTAATACCTCAATTGTAACATCATGATCCGACAACATACTTGGTGCAGGGGTGTAATCCATGGGTTGGATTTGCCGCGGTGGAATCAGATCAGGGTCCCAACAGACAAAATAAATGTCACCATCCAAATCACTCCCCGAACATTCATTTGGATGAGGTCTGCCATTAGAGTCGGCTAAAATTAGTAACAATTAAGAACAAAGAAAGATTTTAACAGCTATCAGATATAGTTATTGGAGAAGAAATAAAAAAAGCAAATTTTACCACTGTAGCTCGGAAGAAACATCACAGATAAGTACAATTAGTTCATAACTACTAAGTAATACATACACATACATGCCGACATGAAAATTTGGATTAAAATGCACGACATGACATGCATGAGATACATTAAAATTTTATATTTTTAAAATTTATTATAGTTCAAATCTATGGCTAATATATTCAAATGTATAAAAAATATTTTAAAAAGCACTAATTGAAATTAAAAAGACATATATTTCATAACTTCAAAGTTAAGATATCATTCACATAACAATTGCATTATATACGATGCAAAAATAATTGTAGAACATTGAAATACCCATGATGTATTCATGTTATAAATGTTTCAAGACATATTTAGTGTAGAAGTTAGATTTTGAGAATGGAGAACATTGTTACTCCATAAGAGGTTCATCACGTGGTTTTGTTTGGAGGGTTAAGTGTCACAGAAGTGTCCGTGAGGTGTCTATAAAGTATCTGATAACAAGAATTTAAAATTCCAATCAAGAACGTTGAAAAAGTGTTCCTACATAGAAGTGTCCGTGCTTCTTAGATTTATAACTTCTACTATCAAAAACACCCAGAGCTTCACCAAGTCCCCCTAAAAACACTACTTGATGTTGGTACATAAGGTATCAGTTATAAAAATAAAAAATAAAAATAAAAGAGGGGGAGAAGAAGAGGAAGGAAGAGAAAAGAAAGAAAAAGTAACACAGAAAGGGGTTTTTTTTTTTTTTTTTTTTGAACTACACTTCTCATCCCTGGACCCATATATTTATATTAAATAGTCGACCAAATTACAAAAGTACCCTCATTTCTAAAATAACAACAAAATCTAATAGTATCATTCACAGAATGATGTATGTGCTTGCAGTTCCACATGATGCTGCAGTTGTAGCTTTAAGTCCAAACCTGTGCTTATCAACTGGCAGCCTCATGATCAGCAAATTGATAGACACAAACATTGACATGTGTTTGTCTGCATCAACCAACCTGATAGAACGCTTTCAACATAGACCAGATATGTTTCATAGAAACCAGTCACGTGTCTTCCTCATCCCTTCCAATGCCAATGTATTTTTTCAATGTCAGTTATTGTAAATTACATAGAAGAAATTCCAGTCAAGATAGTTAGTCAGTCATTCTGAAAACCCATCCTGTATGCATATAATACTGGTGACTAAGATAAAGTGATGCATGATATCAGCAATTAACAAATCTCATTATGATGAATACTTTAAAATTGAAAAATGGGTAGTGACTACGGGGCATCATGTAATAAAAAGTAAAAAGACGCATCAGGGAAAAAGCGAGTCCATTTGAAAGAATGACAAGGCACCCATGACATGCTATAGTGCAAGCATTTTACAAGGATATATCACATATCCACACATGCACATTATACATACAAATATTATTATGTTTATATGTACGCATAAGGCAGAACATATTAAATTGGTTTAGTTATCTATATATAAGAACAAGTAGAAGAAAATAAAGTAGAAACAAAGACGAGATTGATAATTTGGAGAGCTTAGAATTCTCTACTTTTTTCTTTTTTTCTTAAACTTTAAAATTATAAATAAAAAGTGCAAAGTAACAACTAAATCAATAGTGACAACTAGAAATAGAACTACCAAACTAAATCTGGTATAATATTACAAATCTGGTTATAAACATTAAACATTTTTTTTTCTTTTTCTGGAACATTAGATTATATGAGATATAGTCATGACGAAAGCAAGAGACTCTGACATTGTTTACCTCATTCCTTTCTGTGGAAAAACTACACAATCCACCATATGGTGCAAAGCTGGCACATTAACGGCGCTTAAGACACGAACATCACCTGGGTGCAAGCAAGGGTTTTTAGCAACAACTACCTTCCCCTCAACAATACGATTATGCTGGTCTGAGCCACAGCCACCAAGCATGAGAAGAGAATTATCATAAAATGGCCTATGACCAACCCCAGAAATTTGCACAAATACCTGCCCATATTCCAGGTTTCTGGTCTCATCCAGACATCCCATCATTGACCTTCCTCTTGGAACAAATATCCTTGTTTTTGTCCTTATTTCCAGCAACTTTGCAGCCCTAAATGCTCGCAACATCATTGAAAGGAATGGTTCAGCATCAGGCTTATAGCCACACAAAAGCATTTCCTTGAGAATGTTGGTGTTCTCTCCTGGAGACATCAATTCCAAAGCTTCCTGAGCCATTAACGGATCTGTTAAGATGGTGTTCAGTTCTTCTATTGCTTCTCTTTGCTTCTTTTCAAAGATATGATCCCGAACCCCAAGGGTAGACAAAAGAGTGATCAATTGGCGATTCAAGAAACAAGGCTGATATTTGCTCCATGCCAAAACATCTAATTTTGTATTGTCTGATTCATATTTAGACATGCTCATTCTTAAAGACAATTTCATTGATGAATTGGGATCAACAGCCACAACTCCTTTGTACCCACCATATCGAATCTGAAAGGCAGATGTAGTTGAACTTTTAAGGCCACATTTCTTGGCCACTCTCCGACCAAAGTCAGAAGATATTTTCCCAATTCCATCAGAGAAAACATATTTGATTCCACGTGTTACAACCTCTACATCAGGAATTATTTCCATTTCATGCCTACTGACGCTCAAAGTTTCTGTGGAGGAACCAAAAGATTGACCGAGTCTGGCAGCATATTTTGCCACATTTCTTATCTGACGAAAATCACCCATCCAATTTCTTATATCAGCAGCAGTAAGCCCAGATCTTGAAGCAAACATCCATGCAGAATTATCCCGCAATTGACTTGAAGAAAAAGCAAGAAAATCAAACTTCTTATTGCCAATAACAATGCCATCCCTAAGAGTCGACATTATCCTTCTATAAATGCTAGTTCTTCTATCCTCATTTGAAGAAGATGCCCGTGGGGATAAATCTGTTGAAAACAACTTACCCCATTCCTCATCAACAAAAGAAACCCGGAGAAAATTATCAATATCTTCAGAATAATGGCGTAATACACGATTGGACATATTAACCTCTGGACCAGAGAAATACACTTTGCATGGGGTTATTTGAACCCTGTGTACATACACCAATCCACCATCCAAAGTAATAGCAGGTGTTCTAGGAAGTCTCTTTAAGGTGAGGTATTTTCTATATTGCTCATCAAGCCACCTTACAGGCTCGTAACAGCATTCCTTTAAATGATAAAGTTTCTCTAGGGCATGTTCTACAAACGCGATGTTTATTCTCCTGGGATCAACCAACCGAAAGAAGTTAATATCAAGTGCTTGTCCTGGAAGACACCCTTGCTGAACCAAGATACAGATCTTAAATAATATTTTATATGGCATTTCAAGTCCATGAGGAGGACCCACAATGGGTACTAGATCCAAATTGCAAGAAAAAGTTAAACCTCTCTCCAAAATGAATGGGCCTTCATTTTCTTTATAAAAAGCAAAATATTCGCTGAAGTTTAAAAGGTCAACACCACATGGAAGCTCCAAACATAAAGAAGAAGATTGGCCAATGCAATTCGATGGAGTGAAATCAGTTTCCCTGACCCATTGGTCATCAGAAGTTTCCTTAAAATAGCTGTAAATAGATTCTTCAACTTTCTTATAGATCCGAGGAGCACCAACCAACTACCATTTAAATTGCACAAAAAATAAGCTTTAGTTGTAATATACAAGTAAGAAAACAAGTTGAAGTGATTGTCCACTAATAGGAATGGCAAGCATCAAACCAGCCCAAATTTTCAATGCAAAGAAGCTAGTGTATTCTTCTTTACTCCATGTTGAAAATACAAGGAGTTAATTTCACATTGGATTAAAAACTGTTAGAAATGGGTGTGGTTGTGTACAAGGGAAGGACTCTCCAAATTTGCAAGATAAGTATATGAGTGGATTGGCCTCTCCAAATTTACTAGACCTATGGAATGAATTAGCAAGAAACTTTTGCTCTTGTAGGAAAGATAAATTTCATTTCACTCATTATTCCGCGGTAGCTAACTTGGATTGACCACTTTAGTAGCTTGATGTAAAAAATGCTTTCTCCATGGTGACTTGGAAGAGGAGGTTTAAATTGATATTCTCCTAGGGTTTCCACTTCCCAATGATAGTGATGATTGTAGGCTAAATAAGTCTTTGTATGGTTTAAAAAAATCACCGAGAGCCTAGTTTGAGAAATTTACCAAGGCTATACTCAATTTGAGTATCACCAAGGTCAAGTTGATCACACTTTGTTTGTCAAACACTCCTCACATGGAAAGGTTACTTCTTGGGTATTGAAGTTGCTAGATCAAGACATCATATTTTCATCTCTCAACACAAGTATGTGCTTGATCTTCTTAAGGAGATATGAATGTTGGGGTATAAACCTTTTGACATTCCCATTGAACAAAATCATAAACTGAGTGAGAGTGGAAACAATACTTAGTTGATAGGGACCGTTATCACAGTTAGGCGTTTTTCTCTTACAGATGGCTTAGTGCAACAATCAAGATGTATCTGAATTAAGGAGATTCATGCTTAAATTTTACAGCCACCTAGGTAAAAAGAAGTCAAAGTCCTCTATGCAAGCATAGCATTACAGCTACTAGCACACAGGTCATGAAGCCCTATCATTGATAGCTATAGGCCTTGAAGGTGTTTTCTTGACAAAGTAAAAATGGATCACTAAGACAAGGCTGCAACCCTCTTTAGATAAGAGTGACATTGAAAACTTAATCCTACCAGATATGGAGAAAATTTCTCCAATCTTTGGATGATTTTTATCACAATGCCATTGCTCAAATCATAGTCCTCAGTGACATGCGAGTTCTGAAAGTTTAGGCACTTGAGGTCCGTGGCTACCAAGTCCAAACGTCTTGCAAGTGACAATTTCCACAAGCCTTGTTTGATTTAGACATATAACAGTTTCTAATAAAGATCCTAAGATATGCCAAAACACCCATACAAGGCCTATTGGGTCTCATCCTAAGGGGCAAGTCAAGAAAGCCAAAAGGTTGACCTTGCACTAATATTCTTAAAAGTCCTCCCTTTCAAGACAGTCTAAACATCCCTAAGAACCTCCAATGTTTTATCATATTTTGTATTGTATGCTTCCCCAGTGTCCAGGATGGTGGATTACTATCAATTGGCCTGTCAAGACTATAAAGCACCTGTAAAATATTGTTGTCCCATCAACTATGCCTATTATGACACCCTTGAAACCATGAATTAACGAACATATGTTATCAAGAATGTAGCAATCTAAGGCCAATCACTTCAAAAAGATTGTAAAATTTAAAGCTTTAGTCTTTCCAAAATGGTAGAGACATATTAATTTGTGAAGCTTTTTTTTTTTTTTTTTTTTTGGATTAGTTATTATGTATATCTTAATTTTCTTGTCGATAGGCAAATTAAAAATAATTTTACATATTTAGAAGCCAAATCGCCACACAACCAATGATGGATTTAGGGGGGTGCGGGCAGGGCGGTTGCACCCCCAAAATTTTTTAAAAACTATGTATATTGTGCTATTAATTAGTAAGATAATTTCAAAATGGAGTACTTCGCACCCCAAAAATTTTAGTAGTTCGCACTCTTCAAATTATTTACATTACAAAATTTTAAAAATAGTTTCTAAATTGAGTTTTACCAAATATTGATCTATTCTATTTGTTATCTGTATTATTTGTTACATTTCTATATTGTTTAAAGTTACTTGTATTATTTTATTTGTTACTATTCTTGTTTTCTATTCTTATGTCATTTATGTTTTTTTCTTTTATAAATCACACTTTAATTTGCTTATGCATCTTATTTTATATTCATTCTTGTTTGTTCATTCTCTAGAAATAAGAATATTGTCTGGAAATAAACAAATCGTCTACTTCAACATGACATTCTTAAAATAAGATAATAAAATTTAATATCGCTTATTGAAATGGATTATCATTATACTCATAAAAACATACATTTTCAATTATAAACTTTTTTTCAAAAGTAAATTGCATAATAAGATGGAAGATGATTTTGTAGTAAATTACTTAATCATATTTATTGAGAAAGATATTAATTAAGGTTTTGATATCGAGTTTATCATAGATGTTTTTATATATATATTATAAAAAGTGGCGATTACAACATTTTCAAATAGTTAACTTTACGAGACAGAGACATAGTAATAGTTAATATTTTGTTGAGTTAATGCAGACAATAAATATGTCTAATTATATTTTTGTTCTCAATTATGTTAACAAAGGATGTCTGATTAAGAGTAATATTATTTATTTTTTTGTGCTGGTATAAATCAAAATTTAAAATTTTATAATAATTTTTTTCAATGAAAAGTTACACGTGTTTTTGCCGCCGCCCCCCCCCCCCTCCCCCTCCCGCCCCAAAAAAAAATCCTAGATCCGTCCCTGCACACAACCCAGCTGCATAAGTTATTCACACTATGTAATCCATAAAAAGGCTGTCACAAGAAATTCAGTTTATTCAGCAGCAAGAGAAAAAGAAAAGCAAATAATGAATGCCTATGAAGCACCGACACATTCCCAGGCTCTGCGTACGAGTGTCAGACACGTGTCGGACACGGACACAGACACGCGTCGGACACGCGGTTGACACGTGTCCGACACTCTCTCTAACGTGTCTCCTTTTTTTTTTTTGAAATCTTCCAGTCGGACATGCCATGGACACGGCGGGACACTTTTCGGACACTCGTGAGGTGGATCGAAGAAGCCCTAACTGTTTTCCTTGATCGACAGAGAAAGAGAGAAAGGGATCGAGGGAGACAGAGAAAGATAGAAAGGGATCGAGGGAGACAGAGAAAGAGAGAAAGAGATCAAGGGAGAGGGGAAGCCTAACCTGTTCAGATCAATCCAAGAAGCTGAAGCTGAGGTATTCTTCTTCTTCGTCTCTTCTTCTCTTCGTTTTCGTCTTCTCTATCTCCATCATCTCTGTTCTTCTTCTCCTCTTCACTTTCTTCCTTTCCTCCTCCCTTTCGTCTCTCCCTTTTCTGACTCTCTCTCCCTTGGCTTTTTGACTTCACTCTCTCTCTCTCTCCTCTATCGTTTCTTTTTTATATTTTTTTTCTTCTCTCTTTTCTTGATTCAACGTTTCTCTCTCCCCCTCTTTTTTTTTCTTTTTTCTTTTTTCTTTATCCTTATTTTTATGTTAAACTTAAAATTCATAAAATAAATTATTTTTATTTAAAAAAAACTCATTTTTTATTAATTTTTTAAAAAATATATATTTATTAATTTTATTATTATTTTGATTATATAAGAATTAATGATTTTATTTTTATTTTAGATATATAATAAATAAATAAAATTATATATATTAAACGTGTCCTCAGCGTGTCATGTCCCCTATTTTTTGAAAAATTGCGTTTTCGCGTGTCCGTGTCGTGTCTCGTGTCCGTGTCCGTGCTACATAGATGAATGCTAACTGAAAACATTTTAGTGGAACATACCTGAATGAGCAGAAACTTTGAAGTTTTATCACGGGGACGACGAAGCTCAATCTGCCAGATGTTCTCATAAAATAGATCAAGCTTGTACTCAACAAAAAAGTGGGACAGAAAGAAATACAGTTTTCTTAGGCCAAAACCAAATTTCACAGAGACATTTTCCCTCTTCCAGAGCACTGAAAACTTCTCCTTTGAGATCTGACATCCAAAATACAAAGTCACACTTTCCATGTCATGCACATATGCCTTCGTTTGAACGAGATCGAAGTCCTTAGGGTAAGCTTTCAAATAAGATGATCCATAATATAACCTTCGACTAGCCAAGGAGATAATGTAATCAGCACTGCTGGCAGTTGCAAATTGAACTGTGGCAAATGCTCTTGACCCTTTTCTTTTCGGCTCCTTGACCTCTAAAGCTACTACAGTTCCTCTGCCTGTGTGTTGTTCTAAGAATTCCTTGACTCTTTCCGCAGAAACAAGGTATGGAAACCCAGACAAATGAATTGTCTTACCCATCCAGTCCAAATGACTTTAACTGCAGTCTCATTATTACAGTACTTATAATCAGCAATTGCAAAAAAGGGGGAAAAAAATTGAAATGAAAGGAAAAGAGTTTCCACTATATAGTACATACAACATGAGAACCAACGAGAGAATTAAATTGGAAAGGAAAAAAACAAATAATTGGAAGATTATGAGACTAACCACTAATGTATTAGAGTGATAAAAGGTTATAAAATGAAAGAATAGGCCAATACATTGTAACATTAAGTATGCAGATTCCATAAGAACCTTTGTAGCATATAGACTAAGATGACCCAAAACTATAGACAAGAGAAACTTGATTTCCCCACTATCTTTTTCTTCATGTCCTCCTTTATTCCCCTTTTTCCCAGTCATACGATACCATCAAAAATTAAAAGGACACATCCTAAAGCAAATTTTACCAAGAAACAATAACTTGATGCTCTTGAGACATAAAATACTAAGATGTATCTTCAGCAGTCAGCACAGAAAAACAACACAAAAATGCCCTTGATTTTTCATATCTAGTAGTCACAAGATTCTTCTTTTATATCATAAATTGATAGAGGGATACAGCAACATAGGGCACCTTGCTACTATCTTTGTGCTGGGGGAAGAAAAGGGAAGGCACAGTTAGACTCAGAAACCTCAACCAGCAGATTGTAATAAATTAAGGATTCAGTACAAAGTTTCTGGAATGACCATCTACATATGGTTGCAGCAGGCTAGCAATTATAAAATTCTGTTGATTGTAACAACTTACATGATTTGAAAATGATAGTCATAAGAAATTTTAAAGACTTCCAAAATCGCAGGCTGAAAGTACGTAAGAAATTGTTTGAGACCTCCAAAAAGCTTTCACAATTCGACCCACAATGATGGAGTATGATAGTTGTCAACTTTTGATTTGTTACACATCCAATGATATAGGGCCCAACTTCCTTGCCACATCACTATGGGTGAATTTAGTGTGGGTCTCTAGCATTTCTCAAATATATATTTGACAATAGAAAGCTCTTGATTATGAGAACCAAGCTAGATTTTTAGACTTCCAAATAGGTTATTGGAACTTTCAGTATATTCCCAATCATTGACAATTTGACACCAAACTTTAAGCATTTGTGCAATAGATTAATGTGACAGTTGCTGTGTGACATTTTTTCTTATGTTGCATCATTGCATGTACTAATAATTTCCCAATGTCATCAACCCAGGTTCCATTTATATATTTCTATGTCAATTATGATTTGACATGTATAAAACAAAAAGTACGGGTTTATATGTATTAATCCCTCCATTAGATTTTCTACTATTGAAACTCAAAGCCTTACAAATTCCAATTTGTGTATGAATACTCAAGACTTCAAAAATTAAGATGGTAAGCCTTTTTATTCAACATTTTTCCAATATATAAACAGAGAAAATTAATTATTTTTCAATATTTCATATACGAAGAATTTGATTGTTATGTAAAAACGAATAATTTTAACATGTTCTGGCTGTGTCATTGTCCTGGTTTTTTAAAACTGCTACGTCGGGATGTTCATCTCATGTTGTATCTGTGTCTCATGTCCGCATAATATTGCTATAAGTATCTTTTAGGCAGCTACTGAATATTTGATTGTGTATATCCAACTATTTTTCCATTCATGTCTCTTTATTTTCTATACATGTCATAAAATAAGCAAGAGTTTTGTTAATCGTGTTTATAACAAAAGGATTTTTTAATTTTCTCTTTTTTTTCCCTTCATTCATCCAAACGTGATGAGCCACTACAGACAGCCACCCTTACCATTAACCCACCCCTTCCCACAAGCAAAATGATGGTGGGAAACTATCTTGCGTCTTTTGCACAACTAACAACCCACTTCATTTGTGCCATAACTTAAGGGTAATACTTATTATCACTCATAAATACAGAGATGCAATTTGTTGTTTTTCCCTATCTACCAGTGCCACATAATTTGGTCCTTCAAATGAATCATTTTGACTTCTCCAATCCTTTAAAATCAGTGCAATTATTAGTTATGATAAAGGTCAAAACCACTGAACTTTTTTTTGAACTAAAAACCAGTGAACTTAATGTCTATCAATTTGAGTTTAAAAAGAAACCATATAGAAAAGTTATAAAATGTAACCGTTCTCACTATTATTAAGTTTTAAGAAAAAACAAAATCAAGTTAAATAGTAAATACCAGTTGAAATTAAAAAAAAAATTAAATTCTTCAAAAGGTCATTCTTCATACATTAACATGTTAGGGCTATATGTGCAATACATGGAATACATTCAATAAGCGTTATTTTCTAATATCATCTATGTGAAAAATTGTCTAGTGAACTTTTCCAAACACCAAATGGATTCAATACACAAGGGACATTATCTTAATGCTTTTATAATGGTAAAGACTAAGGATTCAGTGTCAATACAAAACCTATCAGTTTTATAACAAGTAGGAGATCATAATATATGTAATGAAAGATGAAAGCATTCTATTGTTTTGTGAAACTAAGGGGTCATTTGGGGACACAAGTAAAATGCCACAATTTGGCTAAAAAAACAAAAAGTCAAAAATTCACCATGCTGTTTGTCATTAATAACTAAAAAAATCAAATGTGACATCAATTTTTTCACTCACAGAAAAGCAACTTTTTTAGTATGCATTAACTAAAAAAGCCAAAACACCTAAATAGACAAAAAAACCACCCAAAAAAAAAATGAGAAAAAAAAAAAACCCAACTTAGCAAATAGATGAGTAACATGAGATGCATATAATGAAAATCTCAACATTAATACAAAAAAAAATGGTAATGTAATGGCAAGGAATGTCACAAATTGCAAGAATTATGTTGTTGAAAAGGCATTTTGTACATCAAATTGAAAATAAGAGTGTGTGTGTGTGAGAGAGAGAGAGCAATTTTAGAATAAAATGCCAAAAGGCATTCCCAAAAACAAGAAAGGGATTAAACCTTGGAAGGCTGTGGTCAGTAAAGGCATTAATTATTGTACAATAGATAGAGAAGATAAACCTCATATACTATATAAAAACGTAGCAAAACGGGTTAAAATATATGCAACCAAATTATCTATTTGGCTGATCAATAAGTAATTAAGGGCGATGTGGTGATTGCAGTTTGATTTTTCTACTCACTTTAGTTCACCAAAATCTAACTGCAAATAGGTCAATTTAGAAATACACATAATTTCATCAACAAAGATAAAAAAAACAAAAACAAAAACAAAAAGATAATCAAAAGATTGCAATATTCCAATTGTAGAAATGCATATGGATCAAATCCAGGGGTTAGCCAAGCGATAAAGACTCGAGGATAAGACACGAGCCTCGAGTTCGAATCAACCCAAGGGTTAGTAGAGATTTGTCCGATCATTAACTCCAGGCTCTTAGAAAATGAGAGTTAAAAACAGAATTAAGAGGACAAAATTAAACACATCTAAATTGCATAGATTTAACTTTTCATCATATCAGTACAGTAGGCAATTTATAAAGGGATTTTCAGATTGGGTTGAGAAGTTAATAAGTACACAACAAGAGGTTCAATTGATGTCAATCCAAAGCAATGCATCTACACAGTATTTATAGTGGCTTACAAGCTTTCTATCAGTGGAAATTTTGTTCAATTAAGTTTCTTTCTCATGAATTTTCTGAGAAACCAAACGGCTCCAAACAATCAAACTATTAGTAAAAGCTTAAAGAAGTAAAATCAGCAACTAAAAAAGCGTTCCATAGTGAGAATGAAGCATAATTGTTATGATCAAAGTTAATAAAGGTGGAGAGAGAGAGTCTCACAATGATGCAGAGGCTTGAATTGCTTCGATTATCACATAAGCAGAACCTGAATAAATTCACATGATGAAAAGAAATATACTGCAGAATGACCACACTACTCATTCATTCATGGGTCATTCTGTATAAATACACATAAACTATATGAGAGAAGAGGGAGAGAGAGTCATCCACAGAAGTGAGAGAAAGTGGACTAGGATTGACCATCAAAATCACTCCTCTCTCTCTCTCTCTCTCTCTCAGAAAACCTTGGCGCAAAATATGGAAAAGAGTGATTCCCTGCTGATGTTACCTGCTTTTTTAATATACTTTTTTATTTTATTTTATCAGCAGATTCACCAAATATATATCAAATTTAAGATTTTAATTTTTTTTTTAATCAAATTGAGAATTAATATACTTTTCATCAAATTACTATTCATTATCATTATATTTTTATTTCAGATATCTCTTGGATGACTACCTCAAGACAAAAATTTTAAAAAAATTTATACTGGCCGGTCGACCAGCCGAACATCTGCCTAGTTGTCCGTCCGTTCTACCCCGGATGACCACCTCAAGAAAAAAAATTGTAAAAAATTTATACTGATTGTTCGACCAGCCGAACATTCGCCTGGTCATCCGCTCGGTCGACTGGTGTGCTGATGAATTTTTAAAAATCTCCGTTGGTGCACTTGATATCAAATGAATCTTTTACTTAAATTTGATGAAAATTTTGATAAACCGTTGGAGATACTTTTATAAAATCATTTCAGAATTAAGAAAAAAAATTTAATCACTTTGCTTGTTTTTGGTTTTCCAAAAACACTTTTCAGAAAATTCTACTTTCTTGTTTTCTGTGTTTTTTGCTATTACTGAATTTTTTTAATATTTTTAGCAATTTTTTTAATTTTTAGACACACCCAACATAAATACACATAAAAAATATAATTTTTGTGAAAAAATCTTTTAAAAATTCATTAAATACCAAAAATACAAAAAAAATATAAGAATTCAATATATTTTTCGTATTTTTATGTATTTATTAATTTTTTAAAATATTTTTTCACAAACTTTTTACTTTTTAGATACATCTAAGTAAGGTACATCTAAAAAAGTTTTAAAAAATACTTAAAATTTTAAAAATATTCACTAAAAATAAAAAAAAATACGAAAAATAAAAAATTCAATTTTCAAAAAACTTAATCCAAAAAACTTAAACCAAACACACAGAATAATATTTGGTTTCAATTTTCATGATTCACTTTTCAAAAAAATTGAAAATTTTATTTTTCGTATTTTTTTTTCACTGAATTTTGTTAATATTTTAAGTAATTTTTTTAATTTTTAAATACACCTAACATAAATACATTTAAAAAATATAATATTTGTGAAAAAAATCTTTAAAAAATTCACTAAATATCAAAAATATAAAAAATTCAATACATTTTCATATTCTTGTGTATTTATTGATTTTTTAAAATATTTTTTTACAAATATTTTATTTTTAGATTTATCTAAATAAAGTGCATCTAAAAAAATAAAAAAAAATTACTTAAAATCTTAAAAATATTCACTAAAAACGAAAAACAAAAAAACTTAATTTTCAAAAAATTGAATCTAAAAAATTGAAACCAAACACAGTGTTGCTATTCAATTTTTTTTTTCTTTTTAAAAAAAAATACATTTTACCAATTTTAATAGGAAAATTTAAAAGGCAGCCCTTTACTCACAAATTTGTGTAAGAGTTTTAAGTAGAATAAAAGTTGTTTGATATAAAGATTTCAAACTTTAGAAGAATAACAAAATATTTCACAATACCTTGCAACCCTAAATCTTCTTTTCCATATCACTTTCTTTTTTACGATGTTCTATTTACTTTTCTCTCTCTCTCTCTCTCATGGTTTATATTTGAAAGTTTGTTATCGGCTCTATTCACCATTGCCACCACCATCACTATTACTATGATCAATCCCAACATCATCTTCTACTGCTATTGTCACTATCCACCATTGCTACCATCAACTATGGTCATCATTGATCATAGCCACTGTCTACTACCGCCATCACCACTATTTGTCCCCGCCACCATCCCTTAATTATCATTATTTTCATATATTCATCAAGTTTATTTGTAATAACGAGATTCCTTGCACAATCTCCTTTGATTTGTGTATATTATTTCTTCCCCCCGTCCCTTGTTCTTCTATTTCTCTCTCAGTTGTTTCTTCCATTTTTTTTTCTATTATCTTTGTATCGCACAATAAAAACTCACCGTATTGGAGAATTTCATTAAGATAGTAAGTGAAAATGTACTTAAAATTCATCATTTTAGAACATTGAATTTGAATTTTTTATATATAAATTTGAAATTAGGGACTTAATTTTTGTAATTGATTCTCAAATTTATGATTTTAATTTTTTAATAAAAATTTCACTAAGTTTGGATAGTGAATTTTCTTTTTGGGTGAATAGATAGTGAAATTTTCACTGTACAAAAGTCAGCAAAAATTTTCCCAATAAAATTTTATGATTTTTTTTAATAAAGATTTTACATTGTTCATGGATCTTATTTAACAGATCTCGATGAAATGATTATAAAAATATAAATTTTGCACAAAAAAAAAATGGAAGTATAAATCAAAAGTTATTAAATTTTAATGTTTTCAAATCACCTAAAGAGTGAAAAACGTTCCTGTTGGGGATATTTTCGTCCAGCGCATTTTTGGAACACTAATATTGAAAGTTCATTGCCCTTATTCTTCTACAAAATTTTCGTCCAGCGCATTTTTGGAACACTAATATTGAAAGCGGCTCTGATTCGTAGCTCGAATTCGGAGGCTCGAATTTGGCCCGAATTCGGAGAAGAGGAAGAAGAGAAGAAGAAGAAGGAAGAAGAAGAAGAAGAAGAGAAGAAGGAGAAGAAGAACTGGACTGGAGGGGGCCATCAAAATCGGAGGTGGAGGTGGAGGCGGAGGCGGCGGCGGGCGGAGACGGGGCTGAGCGACGAGCAACGAGCTGCCGACGAGCTACGCTGCCGACGAGCTGTGTTCAACGACGCCGACGAGCTGTGTCCGACGAGCTCTCTCTCTCGCCTCTGCTCTGCTCTCTCTCGCCTGTATTCAACGAAGAAGAAGAAGAAAAGAAAGAAAGAAAAGGAAGAGAAAGAAAACGAAGAAAAAGAAGGAAAAAAAAAAATGGCAAAACGACGTCGTTTTGCCATTCGAGCCAAAATCGAGCCACCAATTTCGAGCTACCAGTCGTTTTCCTATTGAAAGTTCATTGCCCTTATTCTTCTACAAACTGAGAATGACGGAGCTGGAAAAAAAACTCCCATTTTATAATTAAAGTTACAATTTTTTTTCATGGATTTGTAAATATTTTTTAAAAGGACCATTATTTCTCAACAAAAAAAAAGTACTGAATTTTTATATTATTGTTATTTTTTTTTTTTTGTATTTTTTAGTATTTATTGAATGTTTGAAAAAACATTGTTAAATATTTTACTTTTTGAGTATAACTAGATTAAAATAAAAATAAAAAACTTAACCAAAATATTAAAAAAAATTCACTAAAAATAAAAGAACACAAATTGAAATCTCAAAATCTGATTTTGGAAACTAGATAACCAAACAGAGTGTTTGGTTTCGTTTAAGAAACTTGTTTCAATTTATTTGTTAAAAAAATTAAAAATTAGTTTCCTGAAAAAATGAAAAAATCAATATAGCAATCCCAGGTTTTCCCCTTTATGTACTGTATTCCGGGCTTGGGTTCCTCGGTTGAGTAATGTTGTGTATGTTACATTTTCGTCCTTTAATTCTTTGTATTTAAGTTTTGGGATGTGTTGGGCAGGTTTGTAATAGGTTGGGTGTGTTTTGAAACAAATGGTTGCTGTCCAGTTTTTTGTCTCTTCGCTCGAGCTAGGACTTTGTCGCTCGAGCGAGCCTTGTGTTTTTGCTTCTTCGCTCGAGCGAAGGTTTGTACACTCGAGCGAGTATTGTGGGTCTTCAGGTTTTATTTTTAGACGCAGCCTTGGCTCGAGTGAGCTTTTCTTCGCTCGAGCAAGATTGGTCTGGTGTGTATCTTCGTCGAGCGAGAGGTCATGCGCTCGAGCATGCGTCTGCTTCTCTTTTGACCTGAAGGTTGTGTTTCTTGGCTCGAGCGAGCGAGGACTATGTTTTGAGTTTCTTCGCTCGAGCAAGATTTTCTTCGTTCGTGCGTGCTTCTGGGTTGCAGACTTGAAACTTCGTGTTGTTGGCTCGAGCGCCTCGAGCGAGGCTTTCTACGCTTGAGCGAGGTTTCTTTGTGTCTGGTCGTTCGAGCGACCACTCCTTCGCTCGAGCGAGGTTCGAATATATCAGTTCGCAACAGCAGCTTCTTCTTTACTTTTTCATCATCTTCTTTACTCAAACCCTAACCCCGGCTGCTCCTCTCTCTCTACATACACCTTCTCTCTACAAATACATCTAGTTCTAGGAGTCTTCTACCCTAATCCCTTTGTAAGAAAGGTAGAGCTTGGCGTGGGCTCCTCTTTGATCCGAAAAAGTTGGTGTTTGGTGCATCTTGGGTTTTCACCTTCATCTCCTTTGAGTCTCTTCTTTTAAAGTAGGGATAAACTACTCTATCTTATGAGTTATGACATGAATTTTAGCCATTTTGATTAAATGATGAGTTATGGGAATTTTGGGAAGTTAGGGTTTTGATTTGAAGTTATAAAAAGGAGGTTTTAGATTGTTAAACTCCATCTGTATGTGAGACCTTGGAAAATAGAATTATTGTTGTTGAATTGATGAAATTGAGCCTTAGGGCTAAAGTTGGGAAAAAAGGGAAAAGCCCTAATGTAATGTAATTAATTAATTTGTATAATTAATTTGGGAAAATCATGAAAATGTGAAATTGAGATGAAAATCATGAAATTGGGAAAGTATGAGATTGCATGGTATAGTTGGATTAGTTAATCACTCACCTATGAAATTGTTGATAATTTATCTGTTGATGAATTTATTATCTGTTTAGAAATAACTGCTTTGGGCTATCAGTGGAGGATAGTCTTGATTGTTGTAGACACTGTATGTTGATTAGGGAAAACTGAAACTAATCACCTGGAATATGTCATTGAATATGACAGTTGGAATAATACATTGAATATGTGTATGGATTGATCATTGTATATGATAAGTGTTTAAATACATTGTATATGTATATGGTTTGGGAGGAGATAGGGGATGTACTCTCAAACCTGTTTGGGAGGAGATAGGGAATAGACTCCATTGATAACTAAGTTGGCCGGAGTGTCCAGGGTGAAAGTCCTGAAATCCTAATTACGTTTGCATAACATAGATGAATTGAAGTATTGAAATGTTGATAATATGAGTTGTAGTCTCAGTATAAACTATTTGGATGAATAAAGAACCATATCTATGAATTGGTCTGGATAATGAAATGGAAAGAAATTGAAATATATTTGTGAATATGGATTGGTTATGAAAGAGATGTACGTTTGTTTATATGAGTTAAACATTTATCAAATGCTAATATTTTAGTTATTGCTCATATTTAGTTTAGCGTATCTCTACTGGGCTTTGGCTCACCCTATATGGGAAATCATTTTCAGGTACAGGTGATATACTGCCTCCAAGGATGTAGCTTGGGAGGTTTAGAAGCTGAAGGCTTATTTTGTGATTATTTTTTTGTATTACATGTATATCAAGCCAGGGGCTTATTTTGTATACAGAATTAGAACTCTTCTTTTGTTGAACCCAAGTGTTGGCTTGGAAAGTTGTAAGCCCATAGGGCATTTACTTTTGCTGTCAACATGTAATTCTTTTTGTACTAAATACTCTGATAAATAGAAATATGCTTTATTCTCTTATGTCTATGGATGTCATGAATGTTTGGGTGTATATGTATTATTTTGAGGGCGCTACAATCAAACCACTTATAATTTTTATATAGTTTTATCTTTTTAGATGGAAAAATAATTTGTAAAAAAATAAAAATACATTTTTGATATTTACTTTTATCAAATTAGTTTCTAGTTTTCTTAAAAAAGAATTGAAAACAATTTTAGAGATTGAAACCATGGCCTATATTACCAAAGTTTTAGAATTTTAAATTTTTGGAAATAAAAAAGCTAAAACCATTTAACGAGTAAAATGGTATGTGCAATATTAACTCACATTTTAATAAATAGGGGATATTACCAAATAAATTGTGATCCTCTCCATTTTAAAATTATAATGAAAATTTTTTATTTCATTATCCAAGGATATTTAGTGATTCTTTTTAAATTTAAAATACTACAAAATTAAGTGGTTTATGGACTTAACGGATAAGAAAAATAAAAAATATTTGAGACCCTTAAAAAGTATTCACAATTTTACCTACAATTATGTAGTATGATATGTGTTTAACTTTTAATTTGTTACACATTTAATGATGGTGGGCCCAACTCCCATACCACATTTTGTGGGTAAATTTTTAAGAATAAATATATGAATTTCTAACCTTACTTAAGAAAAAATATTATACGTAATCAGATTTCTTAATCGAAAAATGTTATATAAATTCATAAATTTTTGTTACTGATCAATTAAAAAGATAAAAAAAATGTTTGAGACCCCCTAATAAAGCCCCCCACAATTTCGCCCACAATTGTGTAGAATGATGAGTGTTAATTTTTAATTTGTCACATACTCAATTATGTGAGACTCTACTTTCTTATCATATCATTGTGCATGTATTTAGAGGTCTCAAAGTGGAAATATTCTTACTAATTGGTATAGCATGCAATAAAAATATATAAATTTTTTTTAAAAAAAGTCTAACTAATATGGTAAACATCTCCAATGATGGAGTCAAATGACTTATCAAAGTCAAAAAAAAATTAGACTTCACAAAATAATTCTCCAATGGTAAGTCAAAACTATTCAGTTTGTTTGGTTTACATTTTCAAGATTCACTTTTTAAAAATTTAAATTTTTTTATTTTTTGTGTTTTTTTTATTTTTACTAAATTTTTTAATATTCTAAGAATTTTTTTTATTTTTTAGATATACTTAACATAAATATACTTAAAAAGTATAATATTTGTGAAAAAAAAATCTTTAGAAAATTCACTAAATATCAAAAATACAAAAAAAAAAAAAAAAAAGAAGAAGAAGAGAATTTAGTACATTTTTTGTATTCTTGTATATTTGTTGATTTTTTAAAATATTTTTTTACAAATGTTTTACTTTTTAAATACATCTAAGTAATGTGTATTTAAAAAAATATAAAAATTACTTAAAATTTTAAAAATATTCACTAAAAATAAAAAAAATACGAAAATTAAAAAATTCAATTTCTAAAAAGTTGAATCTAGAAAATTAAAAACAAACACACTAATTGCCACTCAAAGTTTGGCAAGGTCATTCTGTTGCCCTCGTCATATTTCTTACCAAAATTTTTCACAATTTTAACAAATCAAAACTCTACCAAAAATTTTAAAACTATAAAAAATTTACAAATTACCAAAACTCAATCAGTGTGTTTGATTTTAATTTTTGGAATTTAATTTTTTGAAAATTGAGTTTTTTTTTTCATATTTTTTTGTTTTTAGTAAATTTTTTTTACTTTTTTAAATGCACCTTACTTAGATGTATTTAAATAGTAAAATATTTATGAAAAATATTTTTTTAAATTAATAAATACAAAAAATATACTAAATTTTAATTATCTTTTTTGTATTTTTGGTATTTAGTGAATTGTTTTAAAGATTTTTTTCACAAATATTATATTTTTTAAGTGTATTTATGTTAGATGTGTCTAAATTTTTTTTAAAAAGTTGCTTAAAATATTAATAAAATTTAGTAAAAATAAAAAAATACAGAAAATGAAAAAATAGAATTTTTTTAAAAGTGAATTTTGAAAATGAAAATCAAACAGAGTAAATAATATTAAAAATAATAATTACAATTGTATGGGTTAATTACTTATAATTCATCATCTCAAGAATTACAACTCCACAGGAGTAACATTCGTTGCATTGCTTAAGACCATCTTCAATGGTTACTGAAATCTTAAATTTAATGAATAATGAGTTATTTTTTTGCTCCAATGGTTGCATCAAGTAGGTATCAAATTGAGAATTTCACTTTTCTTTCATCAAACTGAGGACAAATATGTCTTTCATCAAATCACTATTCATTGCCATTGCCATTGCCATTGCCATTGCGAGATGTCCCTCCAGATGTCTTCCTAGATGACAACCTTAAGGCAAAAATTTATGAAAAAATTGCATTGGCCAGACATTCGCCTGGTCGACTAATGTTCTAATGAAGCTCCAAAATCTTTCGTTGAAACACTTGATATCAAAAAAAAATTTTACTCAAATTTAATAAAAAAAATCAATGCAGCATTGAAGATGCTCTAAGTAATTAACTTTAATTCACTGCATCACTTACGTAAATTAACTTTAATTCACTGGATCTACCATTTCAACGAATGAAAATTTTAAAAATTGGTTGAATTTAGCTCTTGGTTTTGCCAATGGGGAGCCACCATTATACTGGTATAGCTAAAAGAATACTTTTATTATTTATTTATTTTAAGGGTACATTACAAATACATCTCCTGATATTTACTTAAAATACAAATTGTCCCTTGTGATTTGAAAAATTATAAATACTCCCTTATTAGAATTTTTTATTTAACAAAATTAACTAAAAAAATGAAATTCATAATTGCTCTTCTATATAATAATAAAATTACTTAAATTATTAATTGAAACATATTTTTAACATCATTAAAATATGTTAATTGACTTGATGATTCAATAAAATGAGTGATTTGTTATGAAATTAGAAACCTCAGGGGGTGGAATGTAATTTTCAAAATTACAGAGAGTGATTCGTATTTTAATCAAATCTCAAGGGGTGTATTTATAATTTACCTTTTTTTTTTTAACACTATGACAAGTTAAAAAAGGATTTTGGCAAAGTCATTAAGATGCTCTGTATTACATATCAAAATTTGTAAAATTTATTATTTTGTATAATATTAAAAAAAGTTTAGACACACATAATTCAATCATATAATCTGACATAACGCTTTAATATGAGGTGAAATATTCATATGAAAAAATTATGTCTAATTTTATAATAAATTTATGTACAAATAAAACAATTTATAGCAATATGATTGCTTGGAATAGGCAAATTGTTATTTTTGGGATTTAAATCACCATATTTGGTTCCAGAATATTGGATCCACATTTGAGAAAATTGAATTTTTTATTTTTTTGTATCTTTTTATTTTTATTGATTTTTTAAAAAAAAATGTTTTACACAATTTATTTATTTATTTTTAGATACACCTAATTTAAATACGCTTAAAAAGTAAAATATTTGTGAAATTTTTTTCAAAAAATTCACTAAATACAAAAAATATATTAAAAAAATGAAAATTCAATACATTTTCATATTTTGTTGTATTCAATGATTTTTTTGAAAATTTTTGTACAATTTTTTCTTACGATTTTAATATATTAATATTAAGTGGATCTATCAATTAAAAAAATGGATCAAAATATTTTAAAAAAATATGAAAATATAAATTAAAAATTTTAAAAATTTATTTTTGAAAACTCAAATAAGAGTTAATAGCTTTTATTATTTTTTGCTGTTGAGTTGAGCCACTCTGTGATTGACACAATGCAAGTTTAGCTTACAATAAGATTGATTTGTAGCAGTACCTCTCACACTATTTAATCTATTGCAAAAAAATAAAATAAGGTGAAGTTTGGCATATTTCAAATAATTCATCTTTTTATTTTTTTATGTTTTTTTCATCGCATCATCTCTCTACTTTTTTACATATCTTTTCATAAAAAAATAAAAAATACATTTATTTATATCATCCCAAACAATCACTAAGGTCATGTTTATTTGGACGGACTGGATTAGTATTCCCATGATTAATAGTTTTAGGACTACCAATCCGTTGGATTATGTATCCTATCTTAACTAATAGTCAAGTTTAAAATAATTAATCCGTACTTCAATTGTTTAACCAAATATTGAATTAATAATTTTATTAGACTATTAATCCAATCCCAAGCTCATGTCCACCCAAACAAATATGGCCTAAGTGTTTTGGGAAATATAATAGTACAAGTAGTGGATTTTGATGATGCTTTGCTTTAGTTGAAATTTCATTGCCTCGTTCCAAAGTTTCCCTCAGTTTGATGTTGAGATGTAACTAATGTTGGTCAAAAGCACAAAGTCCTATTCTTATCCCTCTTTTCACCTTTCTTCTTCTTCTTCTTCTTCTTTTTTTTTATAATTAATTTGTGATGAAAAAGAGTGGGTCACTAACTAGAGTTAAAACTGGACTTATCTACTTTTTTTTAAGGAAAATGTTAAGGGTTGTGCATTCTATTCTATGCCTATAGCCCCACGTGTTCTTAGCATTTTTTATTTTATAAAATAAAAATAAAAATAAAAAACTCCCATTTCAATCTTTCTTATTTTTGCTTTTTTAAAATCAAACTAAGGTTATCATTGTAATTGTGATATTTATGAAACTTATGCAATGTTTCAAACCTTAATGCTTTATTACTAAGTTTACTTATTTGAGTTATATTATTATTATTTTTTAAAAATATTTTTTCATAAAAAGTTAAAAAATATATACAATAAGTAAATCCCAAATAACCCCTAAAAATGAATGAATATATTAAAAAATTATTTTATTTTACTTTCACTATATTACCAAGATAGTCCTGACTTTTGTTGTAAATTAATTGGTTTTAAAACTTTTTTTTTAACCTTTTTTTTGTTTTATTTTTAATTTTCAATTAACGTGCTTTATTTTTATTTGTTTTTTCTTTTTTATTTTACTTTTTAGGGGTTTTGGGATGGATTGATTCAGTGCCAATTGGCTAAGAGACTGTTAACGTGGGCTCCATTCTCAAGTCTCTCTTGAATTTAAATTTAAGTTTTATGTCCAGTAATTATTTAATATATATAGAATTAAAAAATCATGTATTCAGAATTTAATCGATATTGTAACGTCCCGAAATAAATACATCCTACCCATCTCATAATAACCAATAAATAGCAACATAAGGGAAATGATATGCTTTCATTAATCAAAGCTTGATATATAAAAGGTGATACATGCGACATATATTCATAAACGGTACATCTTGAATTTACAGCATGTATTACAAGATTGAGAAAGAAACGAAAGCTAAACAGATAATCATATACCCTAAAGGCTTATAATTTTCCAAGACTATACTTGGTTACATCAAAATGGATTCAAATCCAATACAAGTAAAGCCCTAGACTTGTACAAAATAACAACAAGAAGTAAACAAAATGAAACTCTTGTTCTAATCCTCCCAAGCTACTGCCTTTGCGGAGGCATCTCACCAACATCTGAAAATGGTTTTTCTATATAGGGTGAGTCAAAACCTAGTAGAAATAATCCAACACAATATATAAATCTTAACAAAGATATAAGGGGTGAAATGTATATGCAATGCCCATGCCAAAACGTTTTACATTTCTTTCCCAAAGACCATGTCATGCTCAACTTATATCACAATTCTCAAATCATGTCCTTTACAATAGAAAACAAGGGGGAAATTTCAAACTGATACAACCTTTCACAGATATTTCGTTCGCGGGAAACCGTCGAACGACACCCATGTAAACGTGTCACGACCCAAACCCGGCCCCATGGGTTTAGCACCGTAACTGGCCAGTAATCCGAGATTACCGAAGGCCTGCTTAACAGTGAAACAGTAAAACAGAGTACAGGGCCTGGCGGAAGCCAATACAGTAAAATAAACAATGTCCAATGAGTTGTGACAGTCTGTATGCCAAAAAGACTTTCATTCAAATATACGTAAACAGTACCGAACGGTATGTACAATAATTACATTAATTCTAAGGATCACAAATCATCAATCAATTTCGGATTCGGCCGCCGATAAGGCCTTCAATTTGCAATGTAAATATAAAAACATGAACAGATAATCAAACAGTCAAACAGATAGAATTACAATTCAAACAGATACATTTAATCAATCAGTTTCAGATTTCAGTCAGTCAGTTCAGTAGTTCATTCAGTTCACTTATCAGTCATAATCAGTTTAGTTTAATGGTAATCAGTAGTTTATCGGTAAATAGTGACGAGGGTTATTACAGTCTCCCCTCCTTAAAAAGAGTTTAGTCCTCTAAACTCGAGTTACCTTCGTTCTAGAAGAAAACAGGATTCAGTGGAAACAGTTCAGGATATCTTTTGGCCATGTCATCTTCCCTTTCCCAAGTGGCATACACGCCACCATGGTTTTGCCAGTCGACTTTCACTAGCGGGATCTCTTTGTTTCTCAACTTTTTGATCTGTCTGTTCACGATCTGTATGGGCCGTTCCTCGTAAGTGTAGTCATCACTCATCACTACACGAGTCGGCTCTATCACATGGAAAGGATCCCGGAGGTAGTCCCTCAACATAGAAATGTGGAAGACGTTATGCATATGCCCCATTTCAGAAGGAAGCGCAACTTGATACGCCACCGGATTAATTTTCTCAATAATCTCATATGGTCCGACATATCTCGGCGCTAACTTGCCTTTGACTCCAAAACGAGTCTGGCCTTTCATCGGTGTCACTTTCACAAAAACGTGATCACCCACTTCATACTTTCTGTCTCGTCTTCTAACATCAGCATAACTTTTCTGTCTGCTCTGAGCGGTTTTCAGTCTCTGTTGTATCAGTTTCACTTTCTTAGTTGTTTCATAAACAATCTCGGGCCCAAGCAAAGGCTCATCTCCAACTTCTGCCCAGCAAATCGGAGATCTACATTTTCTGCCATACAATGCCTCGAAAGGTGCCATACCAATACTCGAATGGTAGCTGTTATTGTAGGCGAATTCAGCCAATGGCAAATGGCTTTCCCAGTTTCCCTGAAAATCAAGGACACACATTCTCAGTAAATCCTCCAGAGTCTGGATGGTCCTTTCTGATTGACCATCTGTTTGAGGATGATAGGCACTACTCAGTCTCAGTTCAGTACCCAATGCAGCCTGTAGGCTTTGCCAAAACCTCGATGTAAACTTCGAATCTCTATCAGAAACAATGGATATAGGCACTCCATGCAGTCTAACAATTTCATCAATATAAATCGCGGCTAATTTATCCGCGTTATAAATTGTTTTGACAGGTAAGAAGTGAGTAGATTTAGTCAGTCTATCAACAATAACCCAAATTGAGTCCATACCTTTACTGGAGCGAGGCAATCCCACAATAAAATCCATGGTGATATGTTCCCATTTCTACTTTGGTATAGGTAAGGGCTGTAATAAGCCTGCGGGTCGTTGATGTTCGGCTTTAACTTGTTGGCAATAAAGACATTTCGATACAAAATCAGCAATTTCTTTCTTCATTCCCGGCCACCAAAAATTCAGTTTTAGATCTTGGTACATTTTCGTATTCCCCGGATGGATAGAAAATTTTGAATTGTGGCCCTCTTGTAGAACTCTTCTTTTCAGTTCAGCATTATTCGGTACACACAGTCTTCCTTGAAATTTCAGTACATTATTTTCAAATTTGAAACCCGGTCTCGGGTTCGATTCCTTTTCTTCGATGATCTTCTTCAAGAAGTCATCCAGTTGCTGTTTCTCTTTAATCTCTTCAATCAGTGCCGGTTGAGCAGAAATAGCAGCTAAGGTTCCATCTTGTTCTCGTACAACAATTTCAATTTCATATTTTTCAAGGTCACAAAGCAATTCTTTCTGCCCGGTAAGCAAACAGGCTAAATTTGCAGTCGATTTCCGACTCAATGCATCGGCAACGGTGTTGGCTTTTCTCGGATGGTACAAAATCTGTAGGTCATAGTCTTTAATCAATTCTAGCCATCTCCGCTGTCTCATGTTCAGTTCTTTCTGTGTGAAGAAATATTTCAAACTCTTGTGGTTGGTATATACTTCACATGTTGTCCCATAAAGGTAGTGACGCCAGATTTTCAGTGCAAATACTACTGCAGCAAGTTCCAGATCATGGGTCGGGTAGTTCTTTTCATGCGGTCTCAGTTGTCGGGAAGCATAGGCAATTACTCTCCCATTCTGCATTAAAACACATCCCAAACCCTTATGAGAAGCATCACTAAATACAGTATAACCATCCGTACCTAAAGGTAGGGTAAGGACCGGTGTAGTCACAAGTCGAGTTTTCAACTCTTGAAAAGCTGATTCCCTTTGGTCAGTCCAGTCAAATGATATCCTCTTCTGTGTCAGTTGAGTTAACGGCAAGGCAATTTTGGAGAAATCTCTGACAAATCTTCTGTAATACCCGGCTAGTCCCAAAAAGCTTCGAACTTCTATCACATTTGTTGGTCTAGGCCAGTTCACTACAGCTTCAATTTTCTGTGGATCAACAGAAATTCCATCTTTGCTAACAACATGCCCCAAAAACATAACATGATCAAGCCATAATTCACATTTAGACAGTTTAGCATAAAGTTTCTGTTCTCTTAGGGTCTGTAGGGCAAGTCTCAGATGATGTTCATGTTCTTCTATACTTTTGGAGTAAATCAGTATGTCATCAATGAATACAACAATAAAGTCATCAAGGTACGGTTTAAAGATTCTGTTCATTAGGTCCATAAATGCAGCAGGTGCATTGGTAACTCCGAAAGGCATAACTAAAAATTCGTAATGTCCATACCTCATTCGAAAAGCAGTTTTATCAATGTCTTCTGGTTTAACTTTCAACTGATGGTATCTGGATCTGAGATCGATCTTAGAAAACACTTGAGCACCCTGTAACTGATCAAATAAGTCATCAATACGTGGCAATGGGTATTTATTTTTCACAGTTACCTTATTCAGTTCACGGTAGTCAATGCACAGTCTCAATGAGCCGTCTTTCTTCTTCACAAATAAAATAGGAGCACCCCAAGGCGAAGTGCTAGGTCTAATGAACTTCTTATCTAACAGTTCCTGCAATTGCACTTTCAATTCCTTCAGTTCAGTTGGAGCCATTCGGTAAGGAGCTTTAGATAATGGCTGCGTTCCGGGAATCACATCAACGGTGAATTCAATCTCTCTGTCAGTCAAATCCCCTGGCAGATTATCTAGGAAAACATCTGGAAATTCGCTAACTATGGGAATACTATTCACATTAGCAATACCGTCAGTAGATACAGTCAATACATAACACAGATATCCTTTACACCCCTTTCTAATCAATTTAACAGCTTTCACAGATGAAATTAGATATGAAGGAGGTACTACTCCAATCCCATTAAACACAAATTCAGGCAAACCCGGTGGACGGAAAACTACTCATTTCGTTACACAGTCTATGGTGGCATGATATTTCGTTAACCAGTCCATTCCCAATATTACATCAAAATGATCAATGTTCAGTGGCAGTAAGTCAATAAACAAATGTGCATCTCCAACAATAATTTCACAAGCAGGGTACATATATGCACAGGTCATAGATTCCCCAATGGGTGATGATACAGCTAACAGATAATTCATGGGTTCTAATGGTCTATTCAGTTTTCGCGAAAAAGCATGCGACACATATGAATGCGTAGACCCCGAATCAATCAATACATAAGCATTTTGGGTGCAAATAGAGAGGATACCTGACACGACGGTCTCCGTATTTTGTACATCTCCCGGTACTAGGGCGAACACTCGGCCCTGCCTCATAGGCTCTTTCCCGGTAGCTCTGGGGTTCGGTTTTGGGGCAACAGTTGATGGTGCTACGCTCAGCGTAGTTTTACTACTGGCCTGTGGAGCAGAGGGGGCAGTCTTTAACCATGTGGCCTATCTTGCCACACCTATAGCAAGCTCCAGATATTTTGTAACAAACTCCCTTGTGATTTTTACCACATTCAGAACAGGGCGGTATTGAACGGTTTCCTTGACTGGAAGTAGTCGTTGACCCCGTATTCTGTTTCTTATTCACTGGGTTATGCTTGCCTTTCTTAAACTTGAAACCCTGTCTCTTACCACGCCATTCAGACGTTGGTGTTTCAGTTTTCAGTGCTTCGATATTCGACTCAGCCATCAAAGCTCGGTCAAGGACATTCACATAATTCGGTAATTTCAAAACATTTATTCTGTCAAGAATTGCAACATAAAGGCCGCCTTCGAACTTTCTGGCCTTTTTGTAATCGGTGTCCACCATATGCAGTGCATATCTCGCAAGCTCGGTGAACTTTGTTTCATATTCAGCAACGGACATTGTGCCCTGCTTCAGCTGTTCAAATTCAGTCACTTTCCTATCTCTAACACACTGAGGGAAGTACTTTTCGAAGAAGGCTCCTTTGAATTGAGCCCAAGTCATAACGGTATTTTCATCACGGATAAGCATCCACCACCTTCTAGCCTCTTCTTGCAAAGTAAAGGTGGCTAACAGTACCTTGTGTGCTTCAGAGCACGGGAACACCTCAAATAATTTTTCGATCTCAAGAACCCACGCTTCAGCCTTTAACGGTTCAAGGCCTCCCTAAAAGGATGGCGGTTTCATTTTGCTGAACTTGTGGGTGAGAGCTATTATGTCCCCATCATTTACATTCACATTTTGTTCCAGTCCAGCCGGAAGAGGAGGTGGGGGCTGCTGATTCTGTTGCTGGTCTAATCTTTCAGTTATCAGTTCCATCATCCGTTCCAGTCTGGCCATTCTGGCCTCAGAGGATGAGGATTCGGTTGCAGTGTTTGCATTATCCATTTCACTATAAGCAGTTGTAACAATTATCAATATAGGCAGTCATTGTTTACACAAGTTCATACTTTAGCATATATTCAGTCAGTCATATCACATACTTAGCATGCTCATGAAATGTCCTAATCACTTTTCTAGGACCTCCTATAGCTCATTTGGACACGTGTGTGCGGTATAACTCGTGGTAAGTATTGCTCTGATACCACTCTGTCACGACCTAAACCCGGCCCCATGGGTTTAGCACCGTAACCGGCCAGTAATCTGAGATTACCGAAGGCCTGCTTAACAGTGAAATAGTAAAACAGAGTACAGGGCCTGGCGGAAGCCAATACAGTAAAATAAATAATGTCCAATGAGCTGTGACAGTCTGTATGCCAAAAAGACTTTCATACAAATATACGTAAATAGTACCGAACGGTATGTACAATAATTACATTAATTCTAAGGGTCACAAATCATCAACCAATTTCGGATTCGACTGCCGATAAGGCCTTCAATTTGTAATTTAAATATAAAAACATGAACAGATAATCAAACAGTCAAACAGATAGAATTACAATTCAAACAGATACATTTAATCAATCAGTTTCAGATTTCAGTCAGTCAGTTCAGTAGTTCATTCAGTTCACTTATCAGTCATAATCAGTTCAGTTTAACGGTAATCAGTAGTTTATCGGTAAGCAGTGACGAGGGTTATTATAGTAATTTAATCATACCTAATCAGTTTTCAGGTAAATATACCATAAAATCACATTAAGATGAGTTAAATTGCAATAGTTGCCTTATTTACCATATTGCCATCCTTAGTGGCCCACTACCTCAACATATTGAGCCTTGTACACACTTAGATTAAACATTTGCTCAGCTCATTTCCCTTGTTCTTGCCGACCAAGAGAGTTAGAGTGTGAGGAAGTGAGTTCCTCCTTGGTAATTGCTTGTAGACTTGAAGAATTGAAGAGTAAATTGGCAAATTGAGCTCCTAGACCTTGAATACAAGACCTAAGGTAGTGTGATTACCCTTTTGTTTGTGAATTGAACTTGTTCTTGCATGGTTCTTGTCAAATTTAGTGGATTAAGGCATGAAATAGCTTCACATGTTGAATTAGAACTCATTTCATGCATGCATGTTTGAATTGTTCAATTTTGAGTTGATTCCATGGAGAATTGTCACATGCATGCTCATGGTTATGTTAAGTCCATGTTTTTATCTTGTTTTTTTTGGAACAATTGGCTCCTTAGAGCATTAAATTGAAGCTTTGAATTGGTTTGAAATTGGGTTTGAATTAAACACCCTTGGGCTTTGATTTCTCAAATCGAGTTTTAAATCATGTTTAACTATGAGTTTATAAGAGTTTTCCAGAAAATGGGCCCAAGAGGATCGGTTTTGATGCATTTAAACTTGAGTTTGAGCTTGGAGGTGCAATCTGGAATTTCCAGATTTTGCACTCCCGCTCGAGCGGGAAAAGTGACACTCGAGCGTGGAATCGGAGCATCCAGTATCTCTGCACTGTTTTACAGTCCGCTCGAGCGGAGGATTGGGCGCTCGAGCGGAGTCGTGTGTCTCAAGCTCGAGCGGGCGTCGAGTGTCCGTCGAGCGGAGATTTCACCCATCCAGTACTTTTGCAGTACGTTCGAGCGGGGTATTTGCCGCTCGAGCGTGTACCTTTGTTGCATGTCCGCTCGAGCGGGTAAACCTGCGCTTGAGCGGGACTCTGTTTTTCTGAAAATCCTGAAGCTGTTTTCTGATTACATCCTTGCATCCTCATCCCCATTCTAGGCATTCTTAGGCCTAGTTTAAGACATCTTGTTGAGGATATAGATGTAGAACAAGTAGGTATCAAATTAAAAATTTCACTTTTGTTTCATCAAACTGAGGACAAATATGCCTTTCATCAAATCACTATTCATTGCCATTGCCATTGCGAGATGTCCCTCCAGATGTCTTCCTAGATGACAACCTTAAGGCAAAAATTTATGAAAAAATTGCATTGGCCAGACATTCGCCTGGTCGACTAATGTTCTAATGAAGCTCCAAAATCTTTCGTTGAAACACTTGATATCAAAAAAAATTTTTACTCAAATTTAATAAAAAAAATCAATGCAGCATTGAAGATGCTCTAAGTAATTAACTTTAATTCACTGCATCACTTACGTAAATTAACTTTAATTCACTGGATCTACCATTTCAACGAATGAAAATTTTAAAAATTGGTTGAATTTAGCTCTTGGTTTTGCCAATGGGGAGCCACCATTATACTGGTATAGCTAAAAGAATACTTTTATTATTTATTTATTTTAAGGGTACATTACAAATACATCTCCTGATATTTACTTAAAATACAAATTGTCCCTTGTGATTTGAAAAATTATAAATACTCCCTTATTAGAATTTTTTATTTAACAAAATTAACTAAAAAAATGAAATTCATAATTGCTCTTCTATATAATAATAAAATTACTTAAATTATTAATTGAAACATATTTTTAACATCATTAAAATATGTTAATTGACTTGATGATTCAATAAAATGAGTGATTTGTTATGAAATTAGAAACCTCAGGGGGTGGAATGTAATTTTCAAAATTACAGAGAGTGATTCGTATTTTAATCAAATCTCAAGGGGTGTATTTATAATTTACCTTTTTTTTTTAACACTATGACAAGTTAAAAAAGGATTTTGGCAAAGTCATTAAGATGCTCTGTATTACATATCAAAATTTGTAAAATTTATTATTTTGTATAATATTAAAAAAAGTTTAGACACACATAATTCAATCATATAATCTGACATAACGCTTTAATATGAGGTGAAATATTCATATGAAAAAATTATGTCTAATTTTATAATAAATTTATGTACAAATAAAACAATTTATAGCAATATGATTGCTTGGAATAGGCAAATTGTTATTTTTGGGATTTAAATCACCATATTTGGTTCCAGAATATTGGATCCACATTTGAGAAAATTGAATTTTTTATTTTTTTGTATCTTTTTATTTTTATTGATTTTTTAAAAAAAAATGTTTTACACAATTTATTTATTTATTTTTAGATACACCTAATTTAAATACGCTTAAAAAGTAAAATATTTGTGAAATTTTTTTCAAAAAATTCACTAAATACAAAAAATATATTAAAAAAATGAAAATTCAATACATTTTCATATTTTGTTGTATTCAATGATTTTTTTGAAATTTTTGTACAATTTTTTCTTACGATTTTAATATATTAATATTAAGTGGATCTATCAATTAAAAAAATGGATCAAAATATTTTAAAGAAATATGAAAATATAAACTAAAAATTTTAAAAATTTATTTTTGAAAACTCAAATAAGAGTTAATAGCTTTTATTATTTTTGGCTGTTGAGTTGAGCCACTCTGTGATTGACACAATGCAAGTTTAGCTTACAATAAGATTGATTTGTAGCAGTACCTCTCACACTATTTAATCTATTGCAAAAAAATAAAATAAGGTGAAGTTTGGCATATTTCAAATAATTCATCTTTTTATCTTTTTATGTTTTTTTCATCGCATCATCTCTCTACTTTTTTACATATCTTTTTATAAAAAAATAAAAAATATACTTATTTATATCATCCCAAACAATCACTAAGTGTTTTGGGAAATATAATAGTACAAGTAGTGGATTTTGATGATGCTTTGCTTTAGTTGAAATTTCATTGCCTCGTTCCAAAGTTTCCCTCAGTTTGATGTTGAGATGTAACTAACGTTAGTCAAAAGCACAAAGTCCTATTGTTATCCCTCTTTTTACCTTTCTTCTTTTTTTATTTTTTATTTTTTATTTTTTTATTATTTATTTTTTAATTAATTTGTGATGAAAAAGAGTGGGTCACTAACTAGAGTTAAAACTGGACTTATCTACTTTTTTTTAAGGAAAATGTTAAGGGTTGTGCATTCTATTCTATGCCTATAGCCCCATGTGTTCTTAGCATTTTTTATTTTATAAAATAAAAATAAAAATAAAAAACTCCCATTTCAATCTTTCTTATTTTTGCTTTTTTAAAATCAAACTAAGGTTATCATTGTAATTGTGATATTTATGAAACTTATGCAATGTTTCAAACCTTAATGCTTTATTACTAAGTTTACTTATTTGAGTTATATTATTATTATTTTTTAAAAATATTTTTTCATAAAAAATTAAAAAATATATACAATAAGTAAATCCCAAATAACCCCTAAAAATGAATGAATATATTAAAAAATTATTTTATTTTACTTTCACTATATTACCAAGATAGTCCTGACTTTTGTTGTAAATTAATTGGTTTTAAAACTTTTTTTTTAACCTTTTTTTTGTTTTATTTTTAATTTTCAATTAACGTGCTTTATTTTTATTTATTTTTTCTTTTTTATTTTACTTTTTAGGGGTTTTGGGATGGATTGATTCAGTGCCAATTGGCTAAGAGACTGTTAACGTGGGCTCCATTCTCCTGTCTCTCTTGAATTTAAATTTAAGTTTTATGTCCAGTAATTATTTAATATATATAGAATTAAAAAATCATGTATTCAGAATTTAATCGATATTGTAACCCCCCGAAATAAATACATCCTACCCATCTCGTAATAACCAATAAATAGCAACATAAGGGAAATGATATGCTTTCATTAATCAGAGCTTGATATACAAAAGGTGATACACGCGATATATATTCATAAACGGTACATCTTGAATTTACAGCATGTATTACAAGATTGAGAAAGAAACGAAAGCTAAACAGATAATCATATACCCTAAAGGCTTATAATTTTCCAAGACTATACTTGGTTACATCAAAATGGATTCAAATCCAATACAAGTAAAGCCCTAGGCTTGTACAAAATAACAACAACAAGTAAACAAAATGAAACTCTTGCTCTAATCCTCCTAAGCTACTGCCTTTGCGGAGGCATCTCACCAACATCTAAAAATGGTTTTCCCATATAGGGTGAGTCAAAACCTAGTAGAAATAATCCAACACAATATATAAATCTTAACAAAGATATAAGGATGAAATGCATATGCAATGCCCATGCCAAAACGTTTTACATTTCTTTCCCAAAGACCATGCCATGCTCAACTTATATCACAATTCTCAAATCATGTCCTTTATAATAGAAAACAAGGGGGAAATTTCAAACTGATACAACCTTTCACAGATATTTCGTTCGCGGGAAACCGTCGAACGACACCCATGTAAACGTGTCACGACCCAAACCCGGCCCCATGGGTTTAGCACCGTAACTGGCCAGTAATCCGAGATTACCGAAGGCCTGCTTAACAGTGAAACAGTAAAACAGAGTACAGGGCCTGGCGGAAGCCAATACAGTAAAATAAACAATGTCCAATGAGTTGTGACAGCCTGTATGCCAAAAAGACTTTCATTCAAATATACGTAAACAGTACCGAACGGTATGTACAATAATTACATTAATTCTAAGGATCACAAATCATCAATCAATTTCGGATTCGGCCGCCGATGAGGCCTTCAATTTGCAATGTAAATATAAAAACATGAACAGATAATCAAACAGTCAAACAGATAGAATTACAATTCAAACAGATACATTTAATCAATCAGTTTCAGATTTCAGTCAGTCAGTTCAGTAGTTCATTCAGTTCACTTATCAGTCATAATCAGTTTAGTTTAATGGTAATCAGTAGTTTATCGGTAAATAGTGACGAGGGTTATTACAGTCTCCCCTCCTTAAAAAGAGTTTAGTCCTCTAAACTCGAGTTACCTTCGTTCTAGAAGAAAACAGGATTCAGTGGAAACAGTTCAGGATATCTTTTGGCCATGTCATCTTCCCTTTCCCAAGTGGCATACACGCCACCATGGTTTTGCCAGTCGACTTTCACTAGCGGGATCTCTTTGTTTCTCAACTTTTTGATCTGTCTGTTCACGATCTGTATGGGCCGTTCCTCGTAAGTGTAGTCATCACTCAGCACTACACGAGTCGGCTCTATCACATGGAAAGGATCCCGGAGGTAGTCCCTCAACATAGAAATGTGGAAGACGTTATGCATATGCCCCATTTCAGAAGGAAGCGCAACTTGATACGCCACCGGATTAATTTTCTCAATAATCTCATATGGTCCGACATATCTCGGCGCTAACTTGCCTTTGACTCCAAAACGAGTCTGGCCTTTCATCGGTGTCACTTTCACAAAAACGTGATCACCCACTTCATACTTTCTGTCTCGTCTTCTAACATCAGCATAACTTTTCTGTCTGCTCTGAGCGGTTTTCAGTCTCTGTTGTATCAGTTTCACTTTCTTAGTTGTTTCATAAACAATCTCGGGCCCAAGCAAAGGCCCATCTCCAACTTCTGCCCAGCAAATCGGAGATCTACATTTTCTGCCATACAATGCCTCGAAAGGTGCCATACCAATACTCGAATGGTAGCTGTTATTGTAGGCGAATTCAGCCAATGGCAAATGGCTTTCCCAGTTTCCCTGAAAATCAAGGACACACATTCTCAGTAAATCCTCCAGAGTCTGGATGGTCCTTTCTGATTGACCATCTGTTTGAGGATGATAGGCACTACTCAGTCTCAGTTCAGTACCCAATGCAGCCTGTAGGCTTTGCCAAAACCTCGATGTAAACTTCGAATCTCTATCAGAAACAATGGATATAGGCACTCCATGCAGTCTAACAATTTCATCAATATAAATCGCGGCTAATTTATCCGCGTTATAAATTGTTTTGACAGGTAAGAAGTGAGTAGATTTAGTCAGTTTATCAACAATAACCCAAATTGAGTCCATACCTTTACTGGAGCGAGGCAATCCCACAATAAAATCCATGGTGATATGTTCCCATTTCTACTCTGGTATAGGTAAGGGCTGTAATAAGCCTGCGGGTCGTTGATGTTCGGCTTTAACTTGTTGGCAATAAAGACATTTCGATACAAAATCAGCAATTTCTTTCTTCATTCCCGGCCACCAAAAATTCAGTTTTAGATCTTGGTACATTTTCGTATTCCCCGGATGGATAGAAAATTTTGAATTGTGGCCCTCTTGTAGAACTCTTCTTTTCAGTTCAGCATTATTCGGTACACACAGTCTTCCTTGAAATTTCAGTACATTATTTTCAAATTTGAAACCCGGTCTCGGGTTCGATTCCTTTTCTTCGATGATCTTCTTCAAGAAGTCATCCAGTTGCTGTTTCTCTTTAATCTCTTCAATCAGTGCCGGTTGAGCAGAAATAGCAGCTAAGGTTCCACCTTGTTCTCGTACAACAATTTCAATTTCATATTTTTCAAGGTCACAAAGCAATTCTTTCTGCCCGGTAAGCAAACAGGCTAAATTTGCAGTCGATTTCCGACTCAATGCATCGGCAACGGTGTTGGCTTTTCTCGGATGGTACAAAATCTGTAGGTCATAGTCTTTAATCAATTCTAGCCATCTCCGCTGTCTCATGTTCAGTTCTTTCTGTGTGAAGAAATATTTCAAACTCTTGTGGTTGGTATATACTTCACATGTTGTCCCATAAAGGTAGTGACACCAGATTTTCAGTGCAAATACTACTACAGCAAGTTCCAGATCATGGGTCGGGTAGTTCTTTTCATGCGGTCTCAGTTGTTGGGAAGCATAGGCAATTACTCTCCCATTCTGCATTAAAACACATCCCAAACCCTTATGAGAAGCATCACTAAATACAGTATAACCATCCGTACCTAAAGGTAGGGTAAGGACCGGTGCAGTCACAAGTCGAGTTTTCAACTATTGAAAAGCTGATTCCCTTTGGTCAGTCCAGTCAAATGATATCCTCTTCTGTGTCAGTTGAGTTAACGGCAAGGCAATTTTGGAGAAATCTCTGACAAATCTTCTGTAATACCCGGCTAGTCCCAAAAAGCTTCGAACTTCTATCACATTTGTTGGTCTAGGCCAGTTCACTACAGCTTCAATTTTCTGTGGATCAACAGAAATTCCATCTTTGCTAACAACATGCCCCAAAAACATAACATGATCAAGCCATAATTCACATTTAGACAGTTTAGCATAAAGTTTCTGTTCTCTTAGGGTCTGTAGGGCAAGTCTCAGATGATGTTCATGTTCTTCTATACTTTTGGAGTAAATCAGTATGTCATCAATGAATACAACAATAAAGTCATCAAGGTACGGTTTAAAGATTCTGTTCATTAGGTCCATAAATGCAGCAGGTGCATTGGTAACTCCGAAAGGCATAACTAAAAATTCGTAATGTCCATACCTCATTCGAAAAGCAGTTTTATCAATGTCTTCTGGTTTAACTTTCAACTGATGGTATCTGGATCTGAGATCGATCTTAGAAAACACTTGAGCACCCTGTAACTGATCAAATAAGTCATAAATACGTGGCAATGGGTATTTATTTTTCACAGTTACCTTATTCAGTTCACGGTAGTCAATGCACAGTCTCAATGAGCCGTCTTTCTTCTTCACAAATAAAATAGGAGCACCCCAAGGCGAAGTGCTAGGTCTAATGAACTTCTTATCTAACAGTTCCTGCAATTGCACTTTCAATTCCTTCAGTTCAGTTGGAGCCATTCGGTAAGGAGCTTTAGATACTGGCTGCGTTCCGGGAATCACATCAACGGTGAATTCATTCTCTCTGTCAGTCAAATCCCCTGGCAGATTATCTAGGAAAACATCTGGGAATTCGCTAACTATGGGAATACTATTCACATTAGCAATACCGTCAGTAGATACAGTCAATACATAACACAGATATCCTTTACACCCCTTTCTAATCAATTTAACAGCTTTCACAGATGAAATTAGATATGAAGGAGGTACTACTCCAATCCCATTAAACACAAATTCAGGCAAACCCGGTGGACGGAAAACTACTCATTTCGTTACACAGTCTATGGTGGCATGATATTTCGTTAACTAGTCCATTCCCAATATTACATCAAAATGATCAATGTTCAGTGGCAGTAAGTCAATAAACAAATGTGCATCTCCAACAATAATTTCACAAGCAGGGTACATATATGCACAGGTCATAGATTCCCCAATGGGTGATGATACAGCTAACAGATAATTCATGGGTTCTAATGGTCTATTCAGTTTTCGCGAAAAAGCATGCGACACATATGAATGCGTAGACCCCGAATCAATCAATACATAAGCATTTTGGGTGCAAATAGAGAGGATACCTGACACGACGGTCTCCGTATTTTGTACATCTCCCGGTACTAGGGCGAACACTCGGCCCTGCCTCATAGGCTCTTTCCCGGTAGCTCTGGGGTTCGGTTTTGGGGCAACAGTTGATGGTGCTACGCTCAGCGTAGTTTTACTACTGGCCTGTGGAGCAGAGGGGGCAGTCTTTAACCATGTGGCCTATCTTGCCACACCTATAGCAAGCTCCAGATATTTTGTAACAAACTCCCTTGTGATTTTTACCACATTCAGAACAGGGCGGTATTGAACGGTTTCCTTGACTGGAAGTAGTCGTTGACCCCGTATTCTGTTTCTTATTCACTAGGTTATGCTTGCCTTTCTTAAACTTGAAACCCTGTCTCTTACCACGCCATTCAGACGTTGGTGTTTCAGTTTTCAGTGCTTCGATATTCGACTCAGCCATCAAAGCTCGGTCAAGGACATTCACATAATTCAGTAATTTCAAAACATTTATTCTGTCAAGAATTGCAACATAAAGGCCGCCTTCGAACTTTCTGGCCTTTTTGTAATCGGTGTCCACCATATGCAGTGCATATCTCGCAAGCTCGGTGAACTTTGTTTCATATTCAGCAACGGACATTGTGCCCTGCTTCAGCTGTTCAAATTCAGTCACTTTCCTATCTCTAACACACTGAGGGAAGTACTTTTCGAAGAAGGCTCCTTTGAATTGAGCCCAAGTCATAACGGTATTTTCATCACGGATAAGCATCCACCACCTTCTAGCCTCTTCTTGCAGAGTAAAGGTGGCTAACAGTACCTTGTGTGCTTCAGAGCACGGGAACACCTCAAATAATTTTTCGATCTCAAGAACCCACGCTTCAGCCTTTAACGGTTCAAGGCCTCCCTGAAAGGATGGCGGTTTCATTTTGCTGAACTTGTGGGTGAGAGCTATTATGTCCCCATCATTTACATTCACATTTTGTTCCAGTCCAGCCAGAAGAGGAGGTGGGGGCTGCTGATTCTGTTGCTGGTCTAATCTTTCAGTTATCAGTTCCATCATCCGTTCCAGTCTGGCCATTCTGGCCTCAGAGGATGAGGATTCGGTTGCAGTGTTTGCATTATCCATTTCACTATAAGCAGTTGTAACAATTATCAATATAGGCAGTCATTGTTTACACAAGTTCATACTTTAGCATATATTCAGTCAGTCATATCACATACTTAGCATGCTCATGAAATGTCCTAATCACTTTTCTAGGACCTCCTATAGCTCATTTGGACACGTGTGTGCGGTATAACTCGTGGTAAGTATCGCTCTGATACCACTCTGTCACGACCTAAACCCGGCCCCATGGGTTTAGCACCGTAACCGGCCAGTAATTTGAGATTACCGAAGGCTTGCTTAACAGTGAAATAGTAAAACAGAGTACAGGGCCTGGCGGAAGCCAATACAGTAAAATAAATAATGTCCAATGAGCTGTGACAGTCTGTATGCCAAAAAGACTTTCATACAAATATACGTAAATAGTACCGAACGGTATGTACAATAATTACATTAATTCTAAGGATCACAAATCATCAATCAATTTCGGATTCGACTGCCGATAAGGCCTTCAATTTGTAATTTAAATATAAAAACATGAACAGATAATCAAACAGTCAAACAGATAGAATTACAATTCAAACAGATACATTTAATCAATCAGTTTCAGATTTCAGTCAGTCAGTTCAGTAGTTCATTCAGTTCACTTATCAGTCATAATCAGTTCAGTTTAACGGTAATCAGTAGTTTATCGGTAAGCAGTGACGAGGGTTATTATAGTAATTTAATCATACCTAATCAGTTTTCAGGTAAATATACCATAAAATCACATTAAGATGAGTTAAATTGCAATAGTTGCCTTATTTACCATATTGCCATCCTTAGTGGCCCACTACCTCAACATATTGAGCCTTGTACACACTTAGATTAAACATTTGCTCAGCTCATTTCCCTTGTTCTTGCCGACCAAGAGAGTTAGAGTGTGAGGAAGTGAGTTCCTCCTTGGTAATTGCTTGTAGACTTGAAGAATTGAAGAGTAAATTGGCAAATTGAGCTCCTAGACCTTGAATACAAGACCTAAGGTAGTGTGATTACCCTTTTGTTTGTGAATTGAACTTGTTCTTGCATGGTTCTTGTCAAATTTAGTGGATTAAGGCATGAAATAGCTTCACATGTTGAATTAGAACTCATTTCATGCATGCATGTTTGAATTGTTCAATTTTGAGTTGATTCCATGGAGAATTGTCACATGCATGCTCATGGTTATGTTAAGTCCATGTTTTTATCTTGTTTTTTTTGGAACAATTGGCTCCTTAGAGCATTAAATTGAAACTTTGAATTGGTTTGAAATTGGGTTTGAATTAAACACCCTTGGGCTTTGATTTCTCAAATCGAGTTTTAAATCATGTTTAACTATGAGTTTATAAGAGTTTTCCAGAAAATGGGCCCAAGAGGATCGGTTTTGATGCATTTAAACTTGAGTTTGAGCTTGGAGGTGCAATCTGGAATTTCCAGATTTTGCACTCCCGCTCGAGCGGGAAAAGTGACACTCGAGCGTGGAATCGGAGCATCCAGTATCTCTGCACTGTTTTACAGTCCGCTCGAGCGGAGGATTGGGCGCTCGAGCGGAGTCGTGTGTCTCAAGCTCGAGCGGGCGTCGAGTGTCCGTCGAGCGGAGATTTCACCCATCCAGTACTTTTGCAGTACGCTCGAGCGGGGTATTTGCCGCTCGAGCGTGTACCTTTGTTGCATGTCCGCTCGAACGGGTAAACCTGCGCTCGAGCGGGACTCTGTTTTTCTGAAAATCCTGAAGCTGTTTTCTGATTACATCCTTGCATCCTCATCCCCATTCTAGGCATTCTTAGGCCTAGTTTAAGACATCTTGTTGAGGATATAGATGTAGAACAAGTAGGTATCAAATTAAAAATTTCACTTTTGTTTCATCAAACTGAGGACAAATATGCCTTTCATCAAATCACTATTCATTGCCATTGCCATTGCGAGATGTCCCTCCAGATGTCTTCCTAGATGAGAACCTTAAGGCAAAAATTTATGAAAAAATTGCATTGGCCAGACATTCGCCTGGTCGACTAGTGTTCTAATGAAGCTCCAAAATCTTCCGTTGAAGCACTTGATATCAAAAAAAAATTTTACTCAAATTTAATAAAAAAAATTAATGCAGCATTGAAGATGCTCTAAGTAATTAACTTTAATTCACTGCATCACATACGTAAATTAACTTTAATTCACTGGATCTACCATTTCAATGAATGAAAATTTTAATAATTAAGTTGGCCGGAGTGTCCAGGGTGAAAGTCCCGAAATCCTAATTACGTTTGCATAACATAGATGAATTGAAGTATTGAAATGTTGATAATATGAGTTGTAGTCTCAGTATAAACTGTTTGGATGAATAAAGAACCATATCTATGAATTGGTCTGGATAATGAAATGGAAAGAGATTGAAATATATTTGTGAATATGGATTGGTTATGAAAGAGATGTACGCTTGTTTATATGAGTTAAACATTTATCAAATGCTAATATTTTAGTTATTGCTCATATTTGGTTTAGCGTATCTCTACTGGGCTTTGGCTCACCCTATATGGGAAATCATTTTCAGGTACAGGTGATATACCGCCTCCAAGGATGTAGCTTGGGAGGTTTAGAAGCTGAAGGCTTATTTTGTGATTATTTTTTTGTATTACATGTATATCAAGCCAAGGGCTTATTTTGTATACAGAATTAGAACTCTTCTTTTGTTGAACCCAAGTGTTGGCTTGGAAAGTTGTAAGCTCATAGGGCATTTACTTTTGCTGTCAACATATAATTCTTTTTGTACTAAATACTCTGATAAATAGAAATATGCTTTATTCTCTTATGTCTATGGATGTCATGAATGTTTGGGTTTATATATATTATTTTGAGGGCGCTACAATCAAACCACTTATAATTTTTATATAATTTTATCTTTTTAGATGGAAAAATAATTTGTAAAAAAATAAAAATACATTTTTGATATTTACTTTTATCAAATTAGTTTCTAGTTTTCTTAAAAAAGAATTGAAAACAATTTTAGAGATTGAAACCATGGCCTATACTACCAAAGTTTTAGAATTTTAAATTTTTGGAAATAAAAAAGCTAAAACCATTTAACGAGTAAAATGGTATGTGCAATATTAACTCACATTTTAATAAATAGGGGATATTACCAAATAAATTGTGATCCTCTCCATTTTAAAATTATAATGAAAATTTTTTATTTCATTATCCAAGGATATTTAGTGATTCTTTTTAAATTTAAAATACTACAAAATTAAGTGGTTTATGGACTTAACGGATAAGAAAAATAAAAAATATTTGAGACCCTTAAAAAGTATTCACAATTTTACCTACAATTATGTAGTATGATATGTGTTTAACTTTTAATTTGTTACACATTTAATGATGGTGGGCCCAACTCCCATACCACATTTTGTGGGTAAATTTTTTAGAATAAATATATGAATTTCTAACTTTACTTAAGAAAAAATATTATATGTAATCAGACTTCTTAATCGAAAAATGTTATATAAATTCATAAATTTTTGTTACTGATCAATTAAAAAAATAAAAAAAATGTTTGAGACCCCCTAATAAAGCCCCCCACAATTTCGCCCACAATTGTGTAGAATGATGAGTGTTAATTTTTAATTTGTCACATACTCAATTATGTGAGACTCTACTTTCTTATCATATCATTGTGCATGTATTTAGAGGTCTCAAAGTGGAAATATTCTTACTAATTGGTATAGCATGCAATAAAAATATATAATTTTTTTTTAAAAAAAAGTCTCACTAATATGGTAAACATCTCCAATGATGGAGTCAAATGACTTATCAAAGTCAAAAAAAAAATTGGACTTCACAAAATAATTCTCCAATGGTAAGTCAAAACTATTCAGTTTGTTTGGTTTACATTTTCAAGATTCACTTTTTAAAAATTTAATTTTTTTTATTTTTTGTGTTTTTTTTTTATTTTTACTAAATTTTTTAATATTCTAAGATTTTTTTTTTATTTTTTAGATATACTTAACATAAATATACTTAAAAAGTATAATATTTGTGAAAAAAAAATCTTTAGAAAATTCACTAAATATCAAAAATACAAAAAAAAAAAAAAAAGAAGAAGAGAATTTAGTACATTTTTTGTATTCTTGTATATTTGTTGATTTTTTAAAATATTTTTTTACAAATGTTTTACTTTTTAAATACATCTAAGTAATGTGTATTTAAAAAAATATAAAAATTACTTAAAATTTTAAAAATATTCACTAAAAAAAAATACAAAAATTAAAAAATTCAATTTCTAAAAAGTTGAATCTAGAAAATTAAAAACAAACACACTAATTGCCACTCAAAGTTTGGCAAGGTCATTCTGTTGCCCTCGTCATATTTCTTACCAAAATTTTTCACAATTTTAACAAATCAAAACTCTACCAAAAATTTTAAAACTATAAAAAATTTACAAATTACCAAAACTCAATCAGTGTGTTTGATTTTAATTTTTAGAATTCAATTTTCTGAAAATTGAGTTTTTTTTTTCATATTTTTTTGTTTTTAGTAAATTTTTTTTACTTTTTTAAATGCACCTTACTTAGATGTATTTAAATAGTAAAATATTTATGAAAAATATTTTTTTAAATTAATAAATACAAAAAATATACTAAATTTTCATTATTTTTTTTTTTATTTTTGGTATTTAGTGAATTGTTTTAAAGATTTTTTTCACAAATATTATACTTTTTAAGTGTATTTATGTTAGATGTGTCTAAAATTTTTTTAAAAAATTACTTAAAATATTAATAAAATTTAGTAAAAATACAGAAAATGAGAAAATAGAATTTTTTTAAAAGTGAATTCTGAAAATGAAAATCAAACAGAGTAAATAATATTAAAAATAATAATTACAATTGTATGGGTTAATTACTTATAATTCATCATCTCAAGAATTACAACTCCACAGGAGTAACATTCATTGCATTGCTTAAGACCATCTTCAATGGTTACTCAAATCTTAAATTTAATGAATAATGAGTTATTTTTCTGCTCCAACGGTTGCATCAAGTAGGTATCAAATTGAGAATTTCACTTTTCTTTCATCAAACTGCGGACAAATATGTCTTTCATCAAATCACTATTCATTGCCATTGCCATTGCCATTGCGAGATGTCCCTCCAGATGTCTTCCTAGATGACAACCTTAAGGCAAAAATTTATGAAAAAATTGCACTGGCCAGACATTCGCCTGGTCGACTAGTGTTCTAATGAAGCTCCAAAATCTTCCGTTGAAGCACTTGATATCAAAAAAAGTTTTTACTCAAATTTAATAAAAAAAATTAATGCAGCATTGAAGATGCTCTAAGTAATTAACTTTAATTCACTGCATCACTTACGTAAATTAACTTTAATTCACTGGATCTACCATTTCAATGAATGAAAATTTTAAAAATTGGTTGAATTTAGCACTTGGTTTTGCCAATGGGGAGCCACCATTATACTGGTATAGCTAAAAGAATACTTTTATTATTTATTTTTTTTAAGGGTGCATTACAAATACATCTCCTGATATTTACTTAAAATACAAATTGTCCATTGTGATTTGAAAAATTATAAATACTCCCTTATTAGAATTTTTTATTTAACAAAATTAATTAAAAAAATGAAATTCATAATTGCTCTTCTATATAATAATAAAATTACTTAAATTATTAATTGAAACATATTTTTAACATCATTAAAATATGTTAATTGACTTGATGATTCAATAAAATGAGTGATTTGTTATGAAATTAGAAACCTCAGGGGGTGGAATGTAATTTTCAAAATTACAGAGAGTGATTCGTATTTTAATCAAATCTCAAGAGGTGTATTTATAATTTACCTTTTTTTTTAACACTATGACAAGTTAAAAAAGGATTTTGGCAAAGTCATTAAGATGCTCTGTATTACATATCAAAATTTGTAAAATTTATTATTTTGTATAATATTAAAAAAAGTTTAGACACACATAATTCAATCATATAATCTGACATAACGCTTTAATATGAGGTGAAATATTCATATGAAAAAATTATGTCTAGTTTTATAATAAATTTATGTACAAATAAAACAATTTATAGCAATATGATTGCTTGGAATAGGCAAATTGTTATTTTTGGGATTTAAATCACCATATTTGGTTCCAGAATATTGAAGCCACATTTGAGAAAATTGATTTTTTTATTTTTCGTCTCTTTTTATGTTTATTGATTTTTTTAAAAAAAATGTTTTACACAATTTTTTTATTTTATTTTTAGATACACCTAATTTAAATACGCTTAAAAAGTAAAATATTTGTGAAAAAAATTTCAAAAAATTCACTAAATACAAAAAATATATTAAAAAAATGAAAATTCAATATATTTTCATATTTTGTTGTATTCAATGATTTTTTTGAAAATTTTTGTACAATTTTTTCTTACGATTTTAATATATTAATATTAAGTGGATCTATCAATTAAAAAATGGATCAAAATATTTTTAAAAAATATTAAAAATATGAAAATATAAATTAAAAATTTTAAAAATTTATTTTTGAAAACTCAAATAAGAGTTAATAGCTTTTATTATTTTTGGCTGTTGAGTTGAGCCACTCTGTGATTGACACAATGCAAGTTTAGCTTACAATAAGATTGATTTGTAGCAGTACCTCTCACACTATTTAATCTATTGCAAAAAAATAAAATAAGGTCAAGTTTGGCATATTTTAAATAATTCATCTTTTTATCTTTTTATGTTTTTTTCATGGCATCATCTCTCTACTTTTTTACATATCTTTTTATAAAAAAACAAAAAATATACTTATTTATATCATCCCAAACAATCACTAAGTGTTTTGGGAAATATAATAGTACAAGTAGTGGATTTTGATGATGCTTTGCTTTAGTTGAAATTTCATTGCCTCGTTCCAAAGTTTCCCTCAGTTTGATGTTGAGATGTAACTAATGTTGGTCAAAAGCACAAAGTCCTATTCTTATCCCTCTTTTCACCTTTCTTCTTCTTCTTCTTCTTTTTTTTTTATAATTAATTAATTTGTGATGAAAAAGAGTGGGTCACTAACTAGAGTTAAAACTGGACTTATCTACTTTTTTTTAAGGAAAATGTTAAGGGTTGTGCATTCTATTCTATGCCTATAGCCCCATGTGTTCTTAGCATTTTTTATTTTATAAAATAAAAATAAAAATAAAAAACTCCCATTTCAATCTTTCTTATTTTTGCTTTTTTAAATCAAACTAAGGTTATCATTGTAATTGTGATATTTATGAAACTTATGCAATGTTTCAAACCTTAATGCTTTATTACTAAGTTTACTTATTTGAGCTATATTATTATTATTTTTTTAAAATATTTTTTCATAAAAAGTTAAAAAATATATACAATAAGTAAATCCCAAATAACCCCTAAAAATGAATGAATCTATTAAAAAATTATTTTATTTTACTTTCACTATATAACCAAGATAGTCCTGACCTTTGTTGTAAATTAATTGGTTTTAAAACTTTTTTTTAAACCTTTTTTTTTTGTTTTATTTTTAATTTTCAATTAGCGTGCTTTATTTTTATTTATTTTTTCTTTTTTATTTTACTTTTTAGGGGTTTGGGGATGGATTGATTCAGTGCCAATTGGCTAAGAGACTATTAACGTGGGCTCCATTCTCCAGTCTCTCTTGAATTTAAATTTAAGTTTTATGTCCAGTAATTATTTAATATATATAGAATTAAAAAATCATGTATTCAGAATTTAATCGATATTGCAACGCTCCGAAATAAATACATCCTACCCATCTCGTAATAACCAATAAATAGCAACATAAGGGAAATGATATGCTTTCATTAATCAAAGCTTGATATACAAAAGGTGATACATGCGATATATGTTCACAAACGGTACATCTTGAATTTACAGCATGTATTACAAGATTGAGAAAGAAACGAAAGCTAAACAGATAATCATATGCCCTAAAGGCTTATAATTTTCCAAAACTATACTTGGTTACATCAAAATGGATTCAAATCCAATACAAGTAAAGCCCTAGGCTTGTACAAAATAACAACAACAAGTAAACAAAATGAAACTCTTGCTCTAATCCTCCCAAGCTACTGCCTTTGCAGAGGTATCTTACCAACATTTGAAAATGATTTTTCCATATAGGGTGAGTCAAAACCTAATAGAAATAATCCAACACAATATATAAATCTTAACAAAGATATAAGGGTGAAATGCACATGCAATGCAACGTTTTACATTTCTTTCCCAAAGACCATGCCATGCTCAACTTATATCACAATTCTCAAATCATGTCATCTACAATAGAAAACAAGGGGGAAATTTCAAACCGGTACAACCTTTCATGGATATTTCGTCCGTGGGAAACCGTCGAACGACACCCATGTAAACGTAGGCTACATAAGGGCTACTATTGCCATTTTACGAATATTTCGTCCGTGGAAATCGGCACCCATGTATACGCACGTTTTTCGAAACTTTTACCCTAGATACACAGGCCAACTTAGTTTGGTGATACACACTTCTTTCTTTCATTCACTCAATTTTCTCAAAATCATATACATTTGTAATGTATTAAATGAGCAACAATGTTCAACGCACATGAATGAGAAATTAGTTTCAATTTACCTAATCCTCATGCAATTTTTACAATAATCATAGTTATCTTCTACCGATAGCTCAAAACAGATATAAAATCTCTAATACAGTTAAACTTTTCAAAAGTCAAGATGTGAGCTATAATACATATCCAATTTCGCATTTCAAACATCAATTCCATTTATTTATACAAAATAAATATTTACAACATTTAGGGCAAAACCCATTTTTCTTTTAAAATCCATTCCAAGTATCAAATCAACAATTCTATTACAATCCAACCTCATTTCCAATCTCACAACCATTTTCCATACATCTACTTGAAAACACCTCTTTTGATTTTAAACCAAAACTTTAGGTTTGTTCAAAATCCTCCAAAATCACAAGATTATTTTATAAAAACAAATAGTTAAGTTAAAAATCATAAAAGAGTGTAGAGAATCCATACCTCGAAGCTAGAAGACCAATGAGGGAATGGAGAAACCTCAAAGAAGTTGAAATCTAACTCTATTCAGATGAAAACGAAACTCTAGATAAGCTCTACCTTTTTCTCAAAGGAAGTAGGGTAGAGAAATCAATAGATCCAAGTGTTTTAGAAGAGAGAATATGAGTTTTAGAGAGAGGTGGTCTTAACTTAGGGTTTTTAGAAAGTTTGGAGAGAGAGAGAGATATATGAAAAAGTGATGTAAAAAGTGATTACGGACTGATATATGCACAATCTGCTCAAGCACAAGAAGTGACGCTCGAGCGTCCAGACAGCGAAATAGTTATCGCTTAAGCGCAAGAAGTGTCGCTCGAGTGTAGAATACACTCTCCTAATAGTTTAACAAATAGATGCCTACCACTCGAGCTCAAGAAGAGTCGTTTGAGCTCACAACCGCTCATGCGTAGGAAGCACTACTCGAGCATAGAATACACTCTCCGAATAGTTTTGCAGATATGCAAAAGTACTGAGAGTTCACAAAGATTGCTCGAGCGCAAGAAGTGACGCTCGAGCGTAGAGGCAAAATTCTAGACAACAAGGTTTTTAAAAAATGAGGTACTAATCTGTTCTAAACACAACCAACACATCCCAATTCAAGGAGGGAAAAGAGGAATAAGACAAAAACAACAATACAAAGCCATGAAACCTAAATTCAAAATGTCAAATAGGTCGAGTCTTAAACTAAAATCGCCATAGATACTAAGTTTTATCCATTGTTGTGATTAAAATAAATAAATAAATAAAAGAGAAAATTAATGAAAAGTCTAATGTAACAATTGTCTAAGGCATTAGGCAATTTAATTGATACTAAGTTTTCCATATTTTTATATTTTTATTGATTTTTTAAAAAATATTTTACACAATTTTTTTATTTATTTTTTAGATACACCTAATCTAAATACACTTAAAAAATAAAATATTTGCAAAATAATTCAAAAAATTCACTAAATACAAAAAATATAAAAAATAAAAAATAAAAACTCAATATATTTTCGTATTTTGTTGTATTCAATAATTTTTTTAAAGATTTCTGTACAATTGTTTTTTTTTTATTATACTTTTTTAGTATATTAATATTAAGTGGATCTAACACTTGAAAAAAATATATTAAAATATTTTTTAAAAATATTAAAAATACAAATTCAAAATTTTATTTTGGAAAACTCCAAACCAATCAGAGTTAATAGCTTTTATTAGTTTTGGTTGTTGAGTTGGGCCACTATGTGATTGACATAATGCAAGTTTAGTTTACGATAAGATTGATTTGTTGTAGTATCTCTCACACTATTTAATCCATTGCAAAAAAAATATTGTGTTTGGTAGAGTTTTGTAAATATGATTTGAGAGTATGAATTGTATTTTGAGTTTGTAAGTTTTATCATTATGATTTGAGTGTGAAAAATTTGTTTGGTGAAGAGTTTTGAAAAGAGTTTTGAATTGAGTGGAGAATTTTTGATGTGACATATGATATTTAATACAAAAACTTACAACTCATAACCAAACATACAACTCAAAATTATTTTAAAATACATAAAAAATTTTAAAAATTTTGAAAAATATTTTTTTCGAATATATAAAAATTAACATATCAATTGCAAAAAAAAAAATTCACTGTTCCGATCAACCGGTGGGACGACCGGTTAGGTCAAATTTGAAAAAAAAAAAAATCCAAAAACCGTGCCTGAGCCATAGTGTTTTGTGCAGAGTTTTGAAAACATGATTTCAGACCACATTCCAAACATCATACTTGAATCAAGGTGTAGAACTATGATTTGAAAACACAACCAAACGCAAGTGTTTAATAGTACCAGTGCTGGATTTTGATGATGCTTTGCTTTTGTTGAAACTAGCAGTGCCGTGCAATCTATGTACTAATTTTTTTTATAAATATTTGATACAATATGAGTTATAAAAAAAATATTTTAATTAGTATGATTTTAATTATTTATTTTAATAATATTGGCGTTGTCGTTATATAAATTTGTTTATTGAATACATATATATATATATATATTAAATTTAGTTAAATTATTTGTGTATTTTAATAATTTTAGTTCTATCATATTATAAAAGTATAATTATCATATAATAATTTTGTATAATATATATTAAATTATAAAATAGTAAAATAAATACTCATTTTGACATTAAAAATAATAGTTAAATTATAAGAAGAATAGTAACATAAAATAAAAAGTAATTCTAACTATTTAATTTTCTTTTATATTCATTTGGAAAATAAAAATATGTAGAAATAGAAATTCATTAAAAAAATTAAATATAAATATGTTATAATTAGATTATGATATAATGATTTTATATGATATATATATATATATATTAAATTATAAGATTGTAAAATAAACACTCTTAATTAAATTAAAATATAAACTATATAAAAGAAATTCAACGGCGACTAACCAAAAAAGAATCGCATAACAACATCTAAACCCAAAAAAAAAATAATAATAAAAACATTCAAACGATAGATACATCTTAGTGTGTGAAGTGATTAATCATTTGTAATATGATATCGAAATATAAAAGAACTTACTGTTCAACAATATGAAAAAATAATTCAAGCAATAAATCTAAACTTTTGAGGTTCCTTGAGAATATTATTATTGTGCATGTTTTTTTTCTTGTGAGTTGTGATTATATAAAATAATATAAAGAATAATGTATAATTTCATATATAAAATTACTATAAAGTGGACTGGAGACTAGCTCCAACTATCCCAAATAACCCCTAAAAATGGATGAATAGATTAAAAAATTATTTTATTTTACTTTCACTATATTACAAGATAGTCCTGACTTTTGTTGTAAATTAATTGGTTTTAAAACTTTGTTTTTTTGTTTTATTTTTAATTTTCAATTAACGTGCTTTATTTTTATTTTTTTTCTTCTTTATTTTACATTTTAGGGGTTTTGGGATGGATTGATTCAGTGCCAATTGGCTAGGAGACTATTAAGTTGGGTTCATTCTCCACTCTCTTGAATTTAAATTTAAGTTTTATGTCCAGTAATTATTTGATATCTGTAGAATTAAAAAAATCATGTATTCAAAATTTAATTGATAAGTTTTATCCATTGCTGTGTGATTAAAATAAATAAATAAAAGAGAAAATTGATGGAAAAACAATCTAGCAATTGTCTAAGGCAAAATTGATGGAAAAACAATCTAGCAATTGTCTAAGGCATTAGGTCCAGGGGATATTTTTTTTGTTGGTGAGAGGTCCAGCTTTTGTGAAATAGTTTGATGAGAAACCCATTTATTATTTTGAAGGGTATTTTGTTTTTAATTTAACCCCTTAAGCTATATGTTTATTTTTTTAAGGCTTGGTTTGGGAAGTGGGTTGGCTTTTTGACTTTTTGACTTTTTTTGGCTATTTTAGCCTGGGTTAAAAAGCTTGGTTTGGGAAGGACTTTTTGGCTTTTTGGCTTTTTTGACTTTTTTTGGGAGAGAAGAGTGTAATGATTATGGGTTGGATGTGATATTTTATTTTTTGTGGCTAAAATAGCCTATTTTGTCTTTTGTAGCTAAAATAGCCAAAAAAGCCCCCAGCCCAACTTTTGTTCAAATATTTTATCCGTTTAAGTTTTTGACTATCTATTTAAATTTTTTATTACACCATCAGTAATTCTACAATAAATTTGAGAAGGTAAGCTTAGGATGCTCCGGAATTGGATTGAATCGAGTGGCTTCTTACCTGTTATTCATTCAAAATTAGGCGAATTGGGAAAAATTAATCTACATTTGTTCAATTAGTTTGTAGATGTAGATTGAGTGCGCCATGCTGGTTGGCGAATGGATACAGATTGGTCTGGCAGTTTGGGTTTTTCTATTTTGGATGATTTTTAAAAATTATTTTTTAGTATATTTTTACTATTTTGGAGCAAAAATTTTTATTCTTCATTTTTTTATAATTAAAAAAAGGCCAAATTTCATATTTCATAAATAACAAATATAATTAATGAATAATTTTTTTTTTTCTAACACAACATAAAAGCCAAAAATCATTTTCTTAGAGGTGTTGGCTGATCAAGTTAGGTGGGATGGCCTCCCATTTACCATTCGTCATAACTTAAATGGATTGGGAAAAATGCATCTGCATCCGTTCATTCGGAATGTTGAAACCATTTATTCTATGATGGATTGATTCGGATCATTTAGTTGTGACAGATCAGCCCAGCCTTAGGTAAGCTACATTGAGATTTGGGAAAAAAATACAAGTTCATAATAATTATATTGATCTCCATTTTAGTAAGGTTATGGGAACAAGAACTAATGGTATGAAAATATAAAAATAAACATTATTTATAAAAGAGATGATAATATTTTTCCATCAATATGAATAAACAATTTTTAAACAAAAATGAGTAAGTGTTATATGAATTAGAAGTTTAATGACATTCAATATAATTATAGTAGCATTCAACCCATGCTATGCACGGCTAAATATATATTATAACGACATATATTAATATTTTATAATTTTTTAGATTATAAAATTATTTTTATTTTTAAATTTTGAGATATATGATAAGGATATTAATTAACATTGTACGAATTAATAGATCATAAAATTTAGAACAAAATTTATTTTACACTATGACCTAGCAAAGGTAGAACTTGAGTGCTCAACTTGAGTAATTTAGGATTGTAAAATATTATGTCTATGGTGGCGAAAAATTGAATCGCCTTAACTGCGGTGGCGCTTCGGTATGAACACGGTTGAACCTTACCTGAAACACTCAAAAAATATATGAAGAACTCGACCGGTGGGCAGCCAAGGGACTTTTTGATACTTAAGTTAGTAAACTTGAAAGTTATGGAGTAACAAAATATAAGAATAAGAGTAGCCCAAAGTTGTGGTCATTAATTATCTACATTTTTCCTTACTTGGTATGGCTTTATATAACTTTCAAAGTGACTGTTGGAGTTAGTTGTACTTTCCCTACCACTCCTCATGTTCAGTCTACTTTTTGTGAGATCATGTTCCACTAGTGCGGATTTTTAAGAGCAATTGGCCCATAAAGTAAGGCCAAGCTATGGCCAAGTCTACCCTTGATAGCCACGCCTTCTGAACCTCCAGTCCTGGTCCTCTGGTTTTGGACCTCTGGACCTGATCTTCTGGTTCTAGACCTACCGGTCTGGACTTGGACTCTTTTGATCTTGGACCTCTGGATTTGGTCCTCTAGTCTTATAGACCTGCTAGTTTGCTCGTCAAAGTGTATCCTACTCAAATTTTGCATATTTTCTGTTTAGAATGAAACTCTTTATTTTGCCTCCCACAATGTCCTTACAACCTTTTTAAATTTGGTCAAGACTAAGGGGACAATTTACCAACTCAAATTAAATTTAGTCAAGGCTTGAGTAAGAATTGTCACAATCCAAGCATTTTAGTTTCTGTTATTAATAATGTATGACTCTCACATTGAACCTGTGTACACACCAAAACTTGAAAAACAAAATTGTTTCATAACATAAATTTCAGATTGATTTATGTTCATATTAGAATTTTTTTTATTAAAATCTAAATTTACATTTATTTAATATTTATCAATTAGGTACCGTTTTTTAAGATTAAAATTGTTTAAATCAAATTTGAAAACTAAGTAGTATGCCAATTTACCTTATTAAATGCATTCAACTACAAAAACATGAATATTCAAATAGAAAAAGTTAATCACGAAATAATTAATTTTTTTTTATATAAAGAGATTTATATACATTTAGATCGAATAAAGTGTTAGACATATATATAATATGAACATTGTAATATAAGTTGAGAAAGTCTAATTTATGTTTACTATTTGTTTCAAATTAAATTGCTTAAATAAAAAAAGAAATCAGTGTATAAAGTATTTTTGTATATCTACTCATTTAAAGAAAAAATTATGTGCTTAATAATTTTGTGATTAGGGACAAATAATGGAGGATGTATGAAAATGTAAAACTCATGGGGCATTGGTTATTTTTAAAAGATTGGGACAAAGTGTTTTCGAGTTATATCGTATAGATAAAACAAATTTTGTCCTAATTATTGGAGTCTTGTGGGAAGTTGATAAAAAGTCAGTTTTCAGTTTTTTTTTTACCTATTTTGAGTCACATCATATCTCACATAACTTACTCAGAAAAAGACAAAATAAATTAAAAAAGTCAAAAATTTAATTTTTTACCAACTTCTTAAAATATCCCATATTAAACTTGTGAAATTTGTTATATATATATATATATATATATATTTTAAAATTTTAAGAAAAATCTCTATTCGGGAACAAAGAAAAAAGTCATATTTTTTTAAAAAAATTTATCATAAATAATGTTTTTTTTTGGGTAAAAAAACTAACAAAAAAAATCACTAATAATCGCAAATTTGAAACACTCACCCAATAACCAATTTAATACTATTAAGAAAGAACCTGGTAGGCAAGCAATGAAAGGGGATTGGATAGAACGAATCGAATCATAGTACACAACAAAATTTTTGCGTCTGTCTCTTTCCAGACTACATGATATAAGAGTCCAATAAAGTCCTCTCATCTCAGGTACACCAACATGACATGTAGGTCCATCCAATCATGGGGGGAGGACCACATCCATCCAAAGCTTTGAGGAAAACATTATGTGGTATTTGGAGAAGTTGGTCAAAAGTTAATTTTTTGATTTTTTTGGTGATTTTTTTGATAAAAAAATGGGTTATATTAGGTAAAAAAAAGTTGACTTTTTTGACTAAAAAAATTAAAAAACTAAAAAGCTAACTTTTACCATTGTTCCCAAAAGATCCCTATAAGCACATTCCTTCCTATACATCTATTATATATTTTTATGATAAATATTATATTATTTTATAATATAATTTATAATAATTTGCAATTGAAAAATAAAATAAAATATCTTTTATAATAATATTATATATTTTATAATATTATTTTATATTTTAACACACACCACAAAAGTATATAACAAGATCCTATAGAATTTCCCATGCTTTCATGACTTTAGACACAAGCTTGATATTATTTTTTAGAAAGTGAAACACAAATCAGATATTAAACCACAAAAGTAATGTAGGTTTTTTTTTTTTCTTTTTTTTCTTTTTTATAGATTGGGACAGGCTGCATTTGAAGAAGGCCAACCCGAAGCCGTTTCAAGTCTGGGTGGTGACTATGTGATCAGGGATGAACCATCTGCTGATGGCGCTCATTTCACTCCATATATGGTGGATGACACACACTGTTTTAGCACTTTGAAAATGTTGTTTATTGTACTTTTAGATTTGGATATTGAGTCAGTCTTTTTGTATTGAGTCAATCTTGCTGTATTAAGTTAGTCTCATTGTGTTAGGGTTAGGTGATTTCGGGTATGTTAACTCGGACATCACTTCCTTGTTTGTTTTTGTTTGTCTTTTCACTCTTTCTTTTGTGTCTGTTTCTATCATTGAGCCAATTGAACCAGGAGATCTGAATGAATTAGCAGTTATTTTCACCTATTTGTATTGTGCCTTTAAATCATTACATTGACCAAAGTTTTTCAAAACTGTTTCCAAAACTGTGGTGAAAACAAAGAGGAATGAATTCCTCGGGATTTGTAAAAATTTGATCAATTTAGAGGAAAAGAGGCGTGCTAAGTCCTTAATGAATGAGATCATGTCTGTTAATGTGAGTACTGAGAAGAATCCTGGCTTGATCCAGATTGGTTCTACATTGTCTTCAGATGAGCATGAGCGACTAGTCGCTTTATTAAAAGATTTCAAAATATATTTTTTCGTGGTCCCACGAAGACATGCCTAGAATTGATCTTGAGATTGTACAGCATAGGATCACTCTCGGCCTCAAGACTCGATCCCTTTGCTTTCAAACTTTGATTCAGAATGTTCAACGATCAATCAAAATATGAGGTTTTCATAATCGAATTAGAAGCAACTCTTGAACTAGGGGCAAGAAGGTTAGATGTCATCAAAGGAAGCTTACATGGTTGGATGAGAAAAAACTCTTGAACTATGGGCAAAAAATGTCAGATGTGATTGAAGATTCAAAATTGGGTCGTCTCTCAAGCCATGAAAACTGGCAAGAAAGACAAATTCCATAATCGAAGAGAAGAAAATTTATTGCTGAAGGACAATTGAGTTCCTATCTACGACACTAGGGGCAAATTCAAATCCAATTAGATGAACTCTTACATCATTAGAGAATAACAGTCATTCTCCTGGATTCAAATGGCTTAGAGATCTTAAAACCGATCAACATGGACAATTTAAAATTCTCTACCCTTGAGAGGCTCGCTGGGCTGAAAACTTGGAAGGGCGACCCAGGCAAAAGTTAGAGCAAGAAAGAAAAAGAAAAGAACAAAAATGAAATAAAAGAAAAAGAAAAAAAAAATGAAAAAAAAGAGAAAAAAAGAAATTAAGAAAAATGAAAAAAGAAAAAGAAAAGAAAAAATAGAAACAAAGAAAAATGAAAATGAAAATAGAGCTCGCAAGGTTGAAAACCCGAAAGGGTGGCTTTGGCAAAAGTTAGAATGCAAAAGGAGAGTGTTAATACCCGAGTGCACCTTAACCTGGGAACTACGTACGGCCTGATTCCCATCGTTGGGATACGTAGGCAACTTCATCCTGAAGTTTGGCCCCAACCATTTTCAACCTGCTTATCTCATCCATGTTGGTTTGCTTATCCTTATTCAAACTCAGCTTCTATCCATGTGCATTGGCTCATCTTCGTGCTCATCTTTGTTCAAAATCGGTTGTCCTATTCCATTAGAAGATTTAGCTGCAAGACAAATCAAGTTTAGATCTAAAGTTTTACATCTCAAGAGTTAATTCCTTATTGGTCGGGTAGTGGCCATTTGCAAACAGTTTTGAGGATTTTTAATTAGGTTAACTAATTTTCTTGAAAATTATTCCATTTTTCTAAAACTGGACTATTTCTTGAACCCAAAAAAGGAAAATTTTCAATGCTCACAGCCTGACTTACATGATTTCAAAGTAGAAAGTCGCACAAGCACATTAATCTAAACTCTCATGTTAGTCAAAATTGGTTTACGCAAAAAGCCAAAAACAAAAACAAAAAAATGGTCAAAGCAATAAACTAGGGGCATAAGTGAATCAGGTGTTCCTACATCCTTTGCTCGTGCTTGCGAAAATCTCTGTAGTCAAAGTTGACCAAACCTGTGCCTCGTCTTCAAGCCAAGCTACGTACTCGCCAAAAAGGACACAACTGAAGCTAACGATAAAGGCCAAAAAACTCTCTCATCCTTCAAGCAGTGAGGTATCGAGCCAAGTGCGAAGAACGAATTAGAAATGGAGAAGGATATTCACTCCCCTCAAGGTCCACAACTTCCAGCTTATCCATCAACCACACTTGGAAAGGGATAAAAAATAATAATATAATAATAAGAGAGATTAAATAATAGAGAGATGTGCGCTAAAAGAAAAAGTAAGGGAAGGGCTTTCCAGAGAAAATAGAGATTGAGTGCCAAAATGATGTGAGAATCACAAATGAGAAAGGGAGGGAAACAATACCTGGAGAAGTAGTGGGCTCCTTGGAAACTGAGAGGTCTTCCGCCGGTGGTAAACATCCAAGTGTTGTGTTTATTATTTTTGTTTGTCTCGATTCTTGTTTTGAGTCGTTTTGAGTGTAAATAGACATGTTTAGGTGGTTTTACTTTGTTTTTCCTTTGTTGAGTCGTGGTGTACTATGGTCAGTCGTAGGCTCAATACCCGATTAAGAACTCATTCTTAGTTTCAATTTCAAGAAAATAAATCATTCTGTGCTCAGAGTGCTGTGCCATTCCCAACATGGTGTGCAAAACAGAATTCTCTCTTTCATAAACTGCAGGGTCCAACCCCGATCAAGAGAAAACAACCGAACAAGGACCTATTTGAGGCTACATAGGTTCCGGACTGCAAAGTAAAAGAAAAGAGAGAAAATTTGAGCATCTGAACAATTTCCGAGATTGCATTCCGGAGGCACCTTTTTAGGCCTTGTCATTTCTCTGAAGTGTAAGTGTACCTTAACCTTAAGTTCAAGCCTGCTTCAAGTCAGAATGGCAATCAAAGTGCTTTTGTAGCTCGACTTTTCGTGCTCTTTTCGGAAGACGATATGCCATACAGTTCGGACTCCTGCAGTTCTGAATCTAATCTCACAAATGCAATGTGAAATAGATAAACACCAAAGAGTCTAAATTCGACAAATCTTTTGGAAAATCGATTTTGAATCAAAATGTCAAAAATGGATGCTTTGCCAGATACAGAGTCGCCACCTAAATATTTTTGGAAAATTTAGAAAACCTATGACTCGTGCCAAAGGCCACGCGTCCGTCATCACCAAGATTGTCTTAGCTTAGGAACTTAGGTACGAGAGGGGAAGGTCATGAATTGAGCACCCCTGCTCGCCTGATCAAAGATCGGTCTCTACTAATCATGATGTAATTCTTATCTACGTCATATGCTCTTGTTCCGATTTATTATGCTAACTTTACTATGTGATGTGCACACAAGGTATAAACTAATTTGCAAGAATTGGAACATTTGATTTCATGTTTATTTTTTGAAAAGAGTTTGTGAATGTGCCACTTAAAAAAAGTGGGCTCAAATGTGCATTAATCAAACTATCCCAATTCAAGCAACTAGTCTTCATCTACAGGCATTCAAACAGTTTATAATTTAAGCACTTAGCCTCATGGTGAACATGCTTTGATATGGCAACAACCACATTCATGTAATATGCTAAAACAAATAAAATCTTACCTAGTACTCCAAGCCAAAAAAGATGACAAAGTTAGAATAATGCATGATCCTAACTATGCAATATGACTAATGCAACACATGTGGTATGCAGCTAATGAGCTCGGCTACTAATATGGCATATGAATCAATTTGATAGCCTGTGGTCTAAGCACGTATCTAAAGAATGTTTAACTAACAATGCAAGTTAGAATGATGTGCTAGGCTCAATGCATGCAAGACAATGGATGCAAGGCATGAGAGATGCTAAACTAAACATGATGCCTAAATTAACCATCATAAGCAAGTAAATAAAAAGGAGAAAGACGTGGAGTTGGAAAACATACACATTATTACAATTGCATGCCCTCGCATAGGAGGTTCTGAATGAATAATCTAGCTAAGCTAATTACTATGAATTAACTAACTATTACAAAACAAAATGAATAAATTAGCTAAGCTACTAAACTAATTATTACAACAACAAATTAATTAACTATTCTAGCTAATTAACTAATTATTACAAGACAAAATTAAATAACTAGTATAGCTAACTAATTATTTACAACACTTTACAAAATTAACTAGTTACATCTAATTAATTACAACAAATATCTAAGCTAAGTAATTAAACTAAATGGCCTCAAGAAGCGAGGAGTGCTCATGCATGCACAGATTTTCACCCGAAAAGCCCGTTGTTCTGCTGCTAGAATGCCTCTGTTGCACAGTTGGAACATTTTTTTCACCTCAGCCTCAGCTCTGTTTTGTTCCAAAAAGGTTGCTGCTCAATTTGACAAAAGTGGCCGGTCGGCCAGAAGTGGTGGCCTGCCGGCCACAAATGGTAGCCTGCCATCCAGAAGTAGTGGCCTACCGGTCACTAAAGCTTGGTTCCTCCTGTTGCAACAGAACGCATACAGAGCACAAAACAGGGTATTCTCAAGGTATGCTTATACACCTTACCCGTCCTTATCATCAAATAGCTCAAATGAGTGGCAAGCTCAATTCACAAGCCATCAATCGATGTAATTTCATTGTATGATGGCCTATGAACCAAGGTGTACAATTTCAATAAATGCAACAAATAAAGACTCTCAAAACCCCCTCCCTATCATGGATTGATCAAGGGAAATGGTTGACATTGACTCTTGAACCGTTTACATCACTAACAAGTATGAATCGGCTCAAGACTCAATGGGTTCAATTAACGTCCGATTGAACCCAAACTTGATTATTATCTTGCATCGCTTTTAGTCTCAATTTTATTACTTCATTTTAATTACCAACTATTCTTTAATCAATTAAGTCCAAAAGTGAGCTTTAAGTCCTCTAATGGAAATGAGTACCAAACCAAGAGTTGTTTTAGGCATGAGAGAAGTGTTATGTTGTTGGTAATGAACCCCCAAAGGGATTAAATCATTAAGCACATGACCTCAATCTCATGCTTTAAACAAGCAACTAGTTTGAACTTACTTTCAAAGCAAAGCAAAAGCCAAGAAAGAAGGGAGATTGCAGAGATGATTAGAGGCGAAAACAAGTATGGAAAGCCATAAACAAATGCTATCAACTCAAATAGGTTGGTGGCTAAGGCCTAAACCACCAACCTAGGAGGACTACTACACTACAAGCATGCAATACAAGGCTCAAATGCATTGAACACTTAAAAACAGTCCTAAAATAGTGCTAAATCAGTCCTAAAACATGCTGGAATTAAGTCAAAAATAGTTAGAACAATAAACTAAAACATGAAGCTATGTAAGCTAGTAAACAAAGTATAAGGAGGGGAGGCTACCCCCTCCATTTTTGGACCTGAAAACATGTTTTTAGCCACTGAAAAAGTTCTAAAAATCAGTATTTAAAAGCTCCAAAAAAAGTGGACAAAGAGATGGGAAACACAAGTGTAAAGGTTTAGGAGACAAGGTGTAAAGAATGGTGGTTAACCCCTCTACCTTTAATAGCCTTAAACCACAAGCTTCAACCCATAAAAATAGTCCAAAAATAGTTCAAAAATAGCAAGAAAAGATGGGAGAGAAGTAGTGTAGAGATACTCAAAATTATACCTCTTGAAGCAAGGTTACTCTTTTGTTCACAAACCACAAAGCTGACACTCTCAGGGCTGAAATTTGGACTAAATAATCTCAGTAAAGAGAGCTCCAATATTGGTTTAGGAAGTGTAGAGAGAGTGTATAGGTTTCAAGATAGAGATAGAGAGAGAATTTCAAGTTTTAGCCCTTAAGGAATTTTTTGTAACCTAAAAACAATAAGAGAGGTCAAGTATATAGAGAAAAACAACCTCTAAGGTTAAAAATATATGTACAGGAACAGTTGGAGCTTTTGGGGGACAGTTGATACAAAATATCTGTGTTTTACAGAAGTGGCTGGCAGGCTCGAAGTAGTGGTCGGTCGGCCACCAATAGTGGACGGCCGTCCACAAATAGTGGGTTGCCGGCCACAAAAATTTGCTTCCAGGCCTGACTTCAAATGGGCATATCTCCTTCATCCGAATTCGGTTGTAGGTCATTCTTTAGTCTAAATTTAAGCCTTGGAAGTCTAATTTCCAATGGTGGTGGCCTTATATCTAAATTCTAAGTGTGAAAAGAGATATGCCTATTTTAGTGAAGGCTGCTCATTTCTATCTTAACCGGATTGATGCCTAACTTCAAACGGCCATATCTCCCTCATCTAGATCGGCTTTAGAAGATTCTTGAGTCTAAATTGAAGCCCCAGAAGTCCAATTTCCAATGGTGGTAGCCTCACAACTAAAGTCTAAGTGTACAAAGAGATAGGCCTGATTTAGTGAAGGCTACTCAGTTCTCTCTTAACAGTTTCATGCTCAACCATCTCCCCAACTAGTTTTCTTCCATCCCCTCCTATTTTCTTCAACTCCAAACCTAAAAATAAGAAGTTTTTAAAGAGTTCATATCCCTTCCATTTATTTTCACTTTTTTCTTACTCAGTTTACCGAAAAGTGTAATATTTTAAACGAAATACTAGTCTCGGAACATTGTAGAAACATTTAGAAAAATATTTTGGAAAAGAGGGTTTTAAGGTGTAAAATGGTTTTGGTCCAAAATGGGGTGTAAGGTTAGGATTTAGAAGCTCTCCTTGTTGAAGAAATCGAATGTTTGCACAACATAACTTTCATCATCGAGTGATCAACTTGAGGCACAAAAGTCTTAAGGGCAGTAAAAAATGGGGTGTCTACAGCTCTCCTTGAACACCATTCCCCATCAGAGGCGTCTTGGCTGTGCTTGCAATGAGTTTTTAGGAGACCAACTGCACCGGTGGAAACTAGAGTTCGAATGGCGATGCCTAGAACACAAAGGTTTGGAATTTTTGAGACTAAAGTCTGGTTTGAATACCCAGGGGTGTATCCCCGACTTGAAATCTGTATGGCAACCCCATAGATTGAGGTAGCATGTATGCGCCTCAATTCTGGATACTGAATCAACCTAGTTTGTCACCCCATTGGAGAATAAAGAAAGTTGTGAATGTGATTAGGAAGAAAAGTGGCATCCGTGGTTTCTACATGCAGATGTTACCCCTTATCAGCATTTGAGGGTCTTGGAATTGTGAGTTCAAGGTAAGAGTTCGAAGAACACAAAAGGGAGATTCCCATCAGAGTAGAGCGGTTCATCGCCACTTACCCCATGAGGTACTTTTTAAAGTGCCGCTTTGTTTGTTTACTGCATTTCATGTGCATCTATCGCATCATTCCAGGACCTTTTCTCACGATTTCAGCGTAGTTTGAATGTTCTTTTCCTTACACGATTTTAGCGTGTTTGGAATTTATCTCGGGACGCGTGGAACGCGACCCTGAGCAGTTTTCTCAGGACCTCTTCTTACGATTTCAGCATCGTTAGAGTGTTTCTTTCCTCACACAATTTCAACGTGTTTGGGACTTGTTCTTCATCTTCTCATGTTTTCAGCGTGGTTAGATTGTTCTTTTCCACACACGATTTCAGCGTGTTTGGGATTTATTATTCTTCTTCCCACGATTTCAACGTGTTTGGGATTTATTATTCCTCTTCCCACGATTTCAGTGTGATTAGAGTGTTCCTTTCCTCAAACGATTTCAGCATGTTTGGCATTTGTTCTTTCTCTTCTTAGGATTTCATCATGGTTAGAGTGTTCTTTTCCTCACACAATTTCAGCGGGTTTGGGATTTATTCTTCCTTTTCCCATGATTTCAGCGTGGTTAGAGTGTTCATTTCCTCACACGATTTCAGCATGTTTGGGATTTATTCTTCATCTTTCCATGATTTCAGCGTGGTTAGAGTGTTTCTTTCCTCACACGATTTCAGTGTGTTTGAGATTTATTCTTCCTCTTCCCACGATTTCAACGTGGTTAGAGTGTTCCTTTTCTCACACGATTTCAGCGTGTTTGGGATTTATTCTTCCTTTTCCTACGATTTCAGCGTGGTTAGAGTGTTCCTTTTGTTACACAATTTCAGCGTGTTTAGGATTTATTCTTCCTCTTCCCATAATTTCAGCGTGGTTAGAGTGTTCCTTTCCTCACACGATTTCAGCGTAGTTAGAGTGTTCTTTTTCTTATATGATTTCAGCGTGTTTGGGATTTATTCTTCCTCTTCCCATGATTTCAGCGTGGTTAGAGTGTTCTATTCCTCACACAATTTCAGCGTGTTTGGGATTTATTCTTCCTCTTTCCACGATTTCAGCGTGGTTAGAGTATTCCTTTCCTCACATGATTTCAGCGTGTTTGGGATTTATTCTTCCCTTTCTCACAATTTCAGCGTGGTTAGAGTGTTCCTTTCCTCACACGATTTCAGCGTGTTTGGGATTTATTCTTCCTCTTCTCACGATTTCAGCGTGGTTAGAGTGTTCCTTTTCTCACACCATTTCAGTGTGTTTGGGATTTGTTCTTCCTCTTCTCACGATTTCAGCGTGGTTAGAGTGTTCTTTTCCTTACTTGATTTCAGTGTGTTTGGGATTTGTTCTTCCTCTTCTCACGATTTTCGTGTGGTTTGAGTGTTCATTTCCTCACACGATTTCAGCGTGTTTGGGATTTATTCTTCCTCTTCCTATGATTTCAGCGTGGTTAGAGTGTTTTTTTCCTCACACGATTTCAGTGTGTTTGATATTTATTCTTTATCTTCCCACGATTTTAGCATATTTGGGATTTATTCTTCCTCTTCCCACAATTTTAGCGTGGTTAGAGTGTTCCTTTTCTCACATGATTTCAGCATGTTTGTGATTTATTCTTCCTCTTCTCACGATTTCAGCGTGGTTAGAGTGTTTATTTCTTCACACGATTTCAACGTGTTTGGGATTTGTTCTTCATTTTCTCACGATTTCAACGTGGTTAGAGTGTTCTTTTCCTCATTTGATTTCAGCGTGTTTGGGATTTGTTCTTCCTCTTCTTACGATTTTCGCATGGATTGAGTGTTCATTTCCTCACACGATTTCAGTGTGTTCAGGATTTATTCTTCATATTCTCACGATTTCAGCGTGATTAAAGTGTTCTTTTCCTCACACAATTTTAACGTGTTTGGTATTTATTCTTTATCTTCCCACGATTCAACGTGGTTAGAGTGTTCTTTTCCTCATACGATTTTAGCGTGTTTGGGATTTATTCTTCCTCTTCCTACGATTTTAACGTGGTTAGAGTGTTCATTTCCTTACACGATTTCAGCGTGGTTAGAGTGTTCATTTCCTCACACGATTTCAGCGTGTTTGGGATTTATTCTTCCTCTTATCACGATTTCAACGTGGTTAGGATATTTTTTTTCTTCACACGATTTTAGCGTAGTTAAAGTGTTCCTTTCCTCACACGATTTCAGCTTGTTTGGGATTTATTCTTCATCTTCTCACGATTTCAACATGGTTAGAGTGTTCCTTTCCTCACACGATTTTAGCATGTTTAGGATTCATTCTTCCTCTTCTGATGATTTCAACGTGGTTAGAGTGTTCCCTTCCTCACACGATTTTAGCGTGTTTGGGATTTGTTCTTCTTCCTTTCGCGATTCTAGCGTGGTTGAAGTATGTCACCCTATTCATCTAGTACATTATCTATCACATCCATTACATCATACCATTTTATCACCTACATTCATTGCATCCATTGCATCGTACTTTGTCTTGTTGTATTTAGCATTTCATTATCTTTCCCTAGCAGATCATTCCTCACTTATATCATACCACCCAATTACTTGTACTCTTTTTCTTTCTACAAAAAACATGGTTTTGCATGTGCATACACCCCTTTCACGTAGGAAAAGTGGTTCTGTTATGTGTAAGCATTCATGCTGCGTTGAGGCCAGTATTGAGGATGTAGGTACTTAGCCTATGTTAGACGTCGTTTGGCTGTGCCTACTTATTTTCTATATAAAACGTAGTTTGATTTTGCATCTCCATCCCTTTATGATATTTGTGTGGTAAGCACTGCTTGCAGTTTGATTATATTATTGGATTGTATTGTGTATCATTTTTCATTCTGCCCCTAAACTACACTGGTTTGATTCCTTGCAAAGGGATATGTAGGCAACCCTCAGGTTCAACCAATTGTATCTTCATTTTGTTTGTTTGCCCAAGTCTTACGGCCTTGTCAAAATGGGTCGTCTTCGGGCTTTGACACTCACTCACGTCATGTCATGACTTCGAGCTCTGTCAAAGAGGGGCAACAGTAGACACCACATTTTTGACGGCTCGTAAGACTTGGGCACCACTGATTGATCAATCGATGATGAAAGTTATGCTATACAAATGTTCAATTTCTTCAGTAAGAAGAGCTTCTAAATCCCAACCTTATACCCTATTTTGACCAAAACTATTTTAGACCTTAAAACCCTCTTTTTCAAAATATTTTTGAAAATATTTCTACGATGTTCTGAGGCTCACATGTCATTTAAAATATTGCATTTTTCGGTAAACCGAGTAAGGACAAAATGGAAATAAATGGAAGGGAGGTGAACTCTTTGAAAAATTTGTAAAAATATCTTATTTAGAGGTTTGGAGTTGAGAGAAATAGGAAGGGAGCGAAGAAAACTAGTTGAGGAGGAAGTTGGACATCAATCCGTTAGGACAGAAATGAACAACCTTCACTAAAATAGGCATATCTCTTTTCACACTTAGAATTTAGATGTGAGGCCATCACCATTGGAAAGTAGACTTCTGAGACTTCAATTAAGACTTAAGAATGACCTAAAACCGAGTCCGGATGAGGAAGATATGCCCGTTTGAAGTCGAGCCTGGAAACAGATTTTTGCCTGCCGCCCACTAATAGTGGCCGGCAACCCTGTTTTAGTGACCTACTGACCACTTGCGTAAAAAGCCAGATTTTTGCAGATATTTGTTGCCAAATGTTCCCACACTGCACCAGTTGTTCCTATACAGATATTTCCGAGATAGACACCTGGTTTTCTATATATAGATGACATTCCCTCATGTTTTAAAGGTTAGAAAAATTTAGGAGTGAGAATTTTTTTTTTTGAAGAACAAATTTTGGAAAATTCCTCTCTCTTTACATAGCCTTTGCCTAAACACTCTAAACCAAACCTAGAGAGCTTCTCGCTGAGATGATTTGAGCTTGAATTTTAGCTCTTGAGGCACCTGAGAGTGTGAAATTGGTGGTTTGTAACTCAAAGAAGCATTCTTCTTCAAGAGGTATACCTTCTAGTCCTTTTGTACCATCTCTACACTACTTGTTTTCTATCTTTTCTTATTGTTTTTGAGTTATTTATTACCTGTCTTTTTGGGCTAAAACATGTGTTTTAAGGCCATTAAAGGTTGAGGGGTTGATACCCTTTCTTTAAACCTTGCTTCTAAGGCCTTTGCCCTTGTGTTTCCCACATTTTCATCAATTTTTTTTGAGCTTTTTACCACTGATTTTTAGAGGTTTTTCAGAGGCAAAAATCATGTTTTGAAGTCCCAAAAGTGGAAGTGTTAGCCTCCCCTCCATGTGCTTGTAGGCTAGTTTTAATTCCTCAATATTTTAGCTAGTTGTTGTACTTGTTTTTGTCTTCATTCTAGCACTTTTTTGGGATGTTTTAGGACTATTTTTGTGTATTTGTTTCATTCATACTTTGTATAGTATGCTTATAGTGTAATGGTCCTCATAGGTTTGGTGTTTTAGGCATTAGACACCAACTTATTTGAGTTGATAGTATTTATTTCAAGCTTTCCATACTTGTATTCATCTCTAATCACCTCTACAACGTCCCTCATTTCTTGGCTTTTTCTTTATTTTGAAAGTTGTTTCAAACTACTTGCTTGTTTAAGCTTGAGATAGAGGTATCATGCTTAATGGTTTAATCCCTTTGGAGATTCATTACCAACAGCATGATGTCTCTCTCTTGCCTAAAACAACTCTTTGTTTGATGCTCCTTTCCATTAGTGGACTTAAAGCTCATTATTGGACTCAATGAACTAATGAATGGATGGTAATTAAAATGAAGTAAGAAAATTGAGACTAAAAGTGATGCAAGATAATAAAATCAACTCGGGTTCAATCGGACGTTAATTGAACCCATTGAGTCTTGAGTTATTTCATACTTGTTAGTGATGTAAACGGTTCGAGATTCAATGTCAACCACTTCCCTTGATTAATCCATGATAGGGAGGAGATTTTGAGAGTCTTTTTATTGTGCATTTATTGAATTGTGTCCCTTGATTCATGAGTCATCATGCAATGAAATTCCGTCGATTGATGGCTTGCAAATCAAGCCTACCCCTCATTTGACCTGTTTGATGATAAGGAAGGGCTGGGTAGACAAACATCCCCCGAGAATACTCTGGTTTGTGCTCTATTTGTGCTCTGTTGCAACAGGAGAGAACCAAAATCAGTGGCCGGTAGGCCACTTTTTCTGGACAACAACCCCCTATTAGTGGCCTGCCAGCCACTACTTCTGGGTTGCCGGCCACTTTTTCTAGGCATGTAGTGTCCTTTTTCCAGCAGAGCAGAGCAAAGGCTGAGGTGGAAAACATGTGCAATTTTCTAACTGTGCAACAGAGACATTCTGGTAGCAAAACAGAGAGCATTATCGGGTGAAAATCCGCATCCATGCATGAGCTATAACTCGATCCTCAAGATCTGTGAAATGATGGTGTAATAGTACTAGTATGTTGTGCTTGAAGTAGCGAATTTGTAACTAATCAGTTGGAATAGCTAGTTGGTTTTGTGTTGTAATTATTTAATTATCTAGAATAATTAGTTAAATTTGTTGTTGTAATAATTAGTTAAGTAACTAGTGTAGTTAATGTATTTCATTTGGTTTGTAATAGTTAGTTAATTAGGTAATTAGCTTAGCTAGTCCATTCATTTGGACCCTCTTGTGAGAGGGAAAATATGTAATAATGTGTATGTCTTCCAACCCCACGTATTTCTTCCTTTTATTTATTTGCTTACGATGGATAGAATAGAACATCTTGTTTCATTTAGCATATTCCATGTTTGCACCCACTTGTCTTGCATGCATCGAGGCTCGGTTCATCATTCTAACAAGCATTGATGTTTACATGCTTCGTTGAATACGTATTTAAACCGCATGCTATCAAATTGATTCACATGTTATATTAGTAGCCGGGCCCATTAATTGTATCTTGCATGTGTTGCATTAATCATATTGCATTAATTAGGGGAACGCATGTTTTCTAATTATTTTGCTTGTTTTGGCTCGCCTCGGAGTACTAGGTGAGCATTTTTGTGCTTTACATATTGCATGAGTGTGATTGTTACCATGTCTAGCATATCTGCCATGAGGCTAAACGCTTAATTGATATATTTGCTTGAATGCCTGTGGATGAAGGCTAATTGCTTGAATTAGAATAATTTGAGTAATGTACATATGAGATCACTTTTTCAAGTGTTACATATTCGAAATAATTTTCAAAAAACAAACATGAAATCAAATGTTTCAATTTTTTCAAATTAGTCTATACTTATGTGCAATACATAGTAATGTTAGCCTAATAATTGGAACAAGAGCATATAATGTAAATAAGATTCACATCATGATTAGTAGAGGCCGATCTTTGATCGGGCGAGTAGGGTGCTCAATTCATGGCCTTCCTCTCTCGTATCTAAGTTCCCGAGCCGAGACAATCTTGTTGATAACGGACACATGGCCTTTGGCACGAGTCATGGGTTTCCTAAATTTCGCAAAATATTTAGGTAGCGACTCTGTATTTGGTAACGCAGTCCATTTTTGGCATTTTGATTCAAAATTGATTTTTTAAAAGATTTTTCGGATTTGGACTCTTTTATGTTTATCTATTTCACATTGCACTTGTGAGATCAGATTCAAAACCACGAGAATCCGAACTGTAGGGATAGTCGTATCCGAAAGGAGTACAAAAAGTCAAGCTACACCGCTCAAGCGTCAACTCTTGCGCTCGAACAAAGAGAAAAATTCTAGAGTGTTACAAATTAGGCAGCTGTAGACAAATATTGAACCTTTAATTTTTTTTGATACGAGTCTTTCCACCACTAATTGATTTTCATTAGCATCTAATGAAATCATCCAATGTAGTTGAATTTAGAATTTTTTTGGCATTTGGCTGTAGCAAAATAAATAAATAAATTTGAATTTTTGTTTGTTGATGAATAAATGTCTTAAATTAAAGATAGATTTCATTGATTTGTCTTTGAACTGTAGTGCCCAATTGCCATGCAACGAAGTATGTCACTTTTTAAAAAAAATAAAATAATGTCTATCATTTTTATTTTGAAAATTGTTAAGTTAGTTTGAATGGTAGCTAAAATAGATAGGATTATTAGAGAACAAACTAGTTAAAGTGGTTAGGCAAAATAAAAATATACTCATTTTGTGTGTGTGTGTATGTGTACTTTTGCTAGGAAAAAAATCCTAGTAGGTTGATCCATAGTTGTTTCATTGAACTTGTTTGCCCTCTTCATCTGGTGATTCTCACTACAATCCTATCAATGAACTCCCAATACACATGTTTCTATTTCTCATTCATCAAGTACATGATGTGAGGATGTGCGTGATATGCTATAGATGTCTTTATTAATTTTCGAAAAATGTGGTTGTGATCCTTAGTTGTGGGATTTGTTGTATTGTTTATGCAGATTAAAAAATGGATTCTTCTTCTATTAACAACAACAACATTAGATTAAAACCAAGACTCTGCGATTGTGGAAGAACAACAGCTATATATATTGTAAGAATCAATGAAAATGGAAATCAAGGGCGTTTGTTCTTTATTTGCCCATCAAAATATGTACGTATATATTGTACAAATTAATCCTTTATTAGTTACAAATTAATTTGTCTTATTCGACGAACTGATTGTCATGCATTGTAGAGTAATAAGGAACATTACAATTACTTCAAGTTCATGGATGAAGATGATGAAGACATTACCTCCACAATCCGTTCCAATACTAGAGCTCGTGATGCTATAACAATAGAAGACTTTAACGATCTAAGGACAGGGCTTCGTGAGATGGAAAATGAAAATGATGACTATGGTCGAAGGCTTGAAAGGATGGAAAATAATTTGAAGGCGATGGTGTCTATCATTGTATTTTCTATCATTTTGTACCTTATGATGTAACTTATTGACTGATTGGCTTTGCGAAAATTTTACGAATGTTATTATGGATTTTATGAAATTTAACAAATGCATTGTTGGCGTTTGTAGCATTTTTTGCTTTATTTTTATGGAATGATTTATAAAGTTTGGAGCATTTGGGGTTTTATGAATGGATGGAATGATTTTAGATGGTTTTGATGAATGGAATCTTGATGAATGTAGTTATGGATTTTATGGTTATATGATTATAGAACTTGTAATGTGTGATGGTGAGTGTGTATTCATTGATGTTGTTACGCCAATGCTTATCAATTGATCCAGGAAATGCCTATGAAAAAGGTTAAATTGGAATTAGTCATAATGCATGCTAATAACTTAACCCAATAGGAACCCTTTTAATGATATCCAAGATATATCCACAGTTTTAAACCTCTCCTTGGTAGAAGGAATGGACAAAATAATATATATCAAAATATTAATTTGGTACTACTAAAAGTTATTGCTCTACATTAAAAAAATGGGGGGAAAAAAAGGCCATAATAATCAAGATGAACAACACAATATACAAGTCAACAGGGTGGACAGAGTTGGGCAGGAGTAATATTACTAAATATGATGTAATAGCAAGGAAAAGCTGTCGTCCTGAAAAATGTCAACAATAAGAACTTTTCAATCGCATGAGCACAACCAGGTATTATACAGAGTTACTTTAACACTCAAAGGTTTAAAGATAGTTGGGAGTTTAACGTGTCAAATATGAAAGGAACAAAATCCTTGGGAGTAAGGGATTAACAAATCTTAGGTCCTACAACATTTTCAGCAACATTAAGAAAAAAAAATTTCAGTTCTAAGCAACAATTTCAGCAACATGAACACCAACAATTTCAGCAACATTTTTAGCAACCTTAAGGAAGAAACTTTCATTTATGAGCTGCTATGATTGAAATTTCTAGTGCATTCCACCTATTTGTGTCTGTTGATAGCCTAAAACAAAAACAAAAACAAAAAAAATTAAAAAAACACAGTAGCAAATTGAGCAACCAAAGCAATGATGCAAACTAAATTCCCCCCTCCCTCCCCAAAAAAAAAAAAAAAAAAAAAAAAAAAAATTATAAAGACATAATGAATTTTAGCAAAGGAGCAAACTCAATGTACATAAAATGTAATAACAATTGTCAAAGTTAATGAAATAACATGACTACACATTGGACTATTTGATTCTTCAGAATATCAAAACCCAATGTCATATCCACATGAACCTTTACATACTGACTGGAATGTTGGTTGAGCATAATGGCGCTGAGGCATTGAATTTGGCACTACATACATCTCATGCAAATTGTTTGCCTACAACAATGTCATATTATATTAGGCTTGACAATAATGGTTTTGAGTGTCATATTATACCCACACAAAAATAAATAAATAAATAAATACAATCTGAAACTAACACTCACGTGATATATGGGATACATCAATGAAGAAGGAATTGAATTACCACCCATGGCAAAAGATAGAGGAAGATGAGGAACATGTTGATGAATATAGACATCTCCTCCAACAAATAATGGAGAAGGTCTAATTGTTGGAGTCCGAATCGTCTGTTGTGGTTTCCTGCCGCGACTCCTACGACGGTCCAAAACGACGTCATTTTGGACCTTTTCTTGTCTTTTCTTTTTTTTTCTTTCCTTTCCCCTTCCTTTTCTTTCTCAAACATTTGAGAACCAAACCTAACAAAAGTATTTTCTGCTACAAGATCCTCGAAATGTTGGGTTATGTTTGGATTCAGCTTCAGTTTCACTTTCAGGATCACAAATTGCTACGAAATTGAATGTGAATTCACATGTAGAAGGCGGATTTTACTCAGAATACTTTAGAAATTCGTCCATCATTCTCCACACTTCTTAGCTTCCCTCCCAATGTAAGTCCCTTCCCATTTTCCACATCTTTCGCATCTGATCTGGGTCTCTCTTTAATCGCTTTTGAATCGTAGAGCACCTCATGAATGGATGAACGAAGAGACGAAGTCGCCGCTGACGATCAAATAGCTAGGTGATGGAGATGGCGACAACGACGACGATGACGGCAGAGACACCTGAAATCCAAATATAAAAATATGAAAAAAATTGAATCAATTTCCGTGGAAAGTAAACAACAAAAATGGAACTTCAATTTTTCAATTATAGAAAAGAAAAGAAAAAAATTGATCTTGGGTTTGGTTAGCTTCAGCATTTTTTGGTTCTTGAGGATCATAGGAAATATAAAGAAAGATGGGTTTTTTTGGGTTTGTAGAAACAATCAAAGAGGAGAGAGAAAAGCAAGAAGGAAGGTAAATGAATTTGTTCCTTGTTCTTTCTTCTTCTTCTCCTTTGATTCGGTTGCATCTGGTTTTTTTTTTTTTTTTTTTTTTTTTTTGTGGGGGAAAGTTTGGCCCCAAACCTAATCTACTGTGCTCATCATCTTAGACCAATATTGCAGTCCCTTTTTGATTTCTCCTTTGGCTTGTTCATCTCCATCATTAAGTAACAAAGCCAACACAACCTCTCTTTCTCCTCTTTGTTTTGTTAGCTTCACAGATTCCTCATTTTCCTCTCTTTCTTGCACCTCTCTGTTTTGTTAGGTTTGGTTCTCAAATGTTTGAGAGAGAAAAGAAAGGGGGAAGGAAAGAAAAAAAAAAAGGGTCCAAAACGACGTTGTTTTGGACCGTGGCAGGAAACCATGGCAGATGATTCAAACTCCTAATTGTTGGACCTGGAATAGATTGTGAAGAAACCAAGCTGTTAGCATGGGATTTTTTTTTTTGGAATTCGCTACCAATGCAGCTTCGAATCCACCTTTTACCCTCCTTTTGCCCTTACTAGTTGCCACCTTTTTCTTCAATCCTATTGGTTGCACAACATGATTGTCATCTTCGTAATCCACTTCAAAGCTTTGGGTTTCATCATCATTACGTACTTCATTTTCAACAGCAAAATGAGCACTTAACTTACATTCAACATTTCTTCAATCCTATTGGTTGCACAACATGATTGTCATCTTCGCAATCCACTTCAAAGTTTTGGGTTTCATCATCATTACGTACTTCATTTTCAACAGCAAAATGAGCACTTAACTTACATTCAACATTTGCACCTAATGTAGCGACTTGTGCAATTGAAAAATCATAAGTTTCTTTAGTTTCAGTAGCTCTACATGCTATTGCTCTAAATGCGGTCATCAATGCCTTATACTGGTAGGCTTGTTGGAATTTGACATCTACTTGAATGCTATTCCCCTTAATGTCCTTCACAGTTTCAATTCTTGCTTGTTTTGTCCACCTCTTTAGAATGTCTCTAATAATCTTCAAAGAGTGACAACACAAAATTCTTTCCCTTTCAAACTTTATACAGTTACAACCCAAAGAGCCATCCCTCTCCATCTTGACTTTCCTTGCATGTTTCCTAGCAACATCAACAACTATGTATATGGTACAAGCCTCGCCATATTCAATTGCTTCTCTGTCCGATTCAATGGAACGAAAGTACTCATTTTGGAATTCCTCAAAATCTTTTTTTTTGTGTACACATTACCCATTTGAATTAACATTCTTATTGTCCCTTCCATCTTTGGCCACCTTTGGCACGAAGCATATCCTGTTTTTAACTCCTTGTATCGCTTCTCATAAAGTACCCTTTCGAAATGCATGAAGAATTCATTTAAATTAAAATCAGAATGAATGTAATCCTTCGAAAAAGTATTAAAAGATTTACTAAGTTGTGTGGTACTCATTTCCGTAACCCATATCGATCTAACATATGGTCAGCCCTATTTTTCTTTCATCGCAAGAGTCAATTTCAACCAATGATTATCATGAGCATCATATTTATCAAGCATTTCAGCCCACTCTAACTTGCATTCATTTTCATCTTCAATGTCAAACAGGAATTTACTTAGTACACCCTTTAACCCCTTATCTTGGAAGAGACAATTAATATGTTTTAATGCATTTTGCATCAAATGCCAAGTACACAATTGGTGACTCATGTCAGGCATAACAATAGGTATGGCTTTAGCCATTGCAGCATCTTGATCGGTGAACAAAGTTTTTGCTGCCTTTCTTCACATAGCCTCTTAAAAAGTTTGAAACAACTATACAAACGATTCGGCAGTCTCATCATACAACAAGGTTGCACCAAATATAATTGTTTCCCTATAATGGTTGAATCCCACAAAAGATGCAAAGGGTCTATGTTCTTTGTTTAACTTGTAAGTCGTATCAAATGTAACTACATCACCAAATTGGGCATAATCCATGATCATTTCTAAATCGGCCCAAAACATATTCGTTATTTGCTCCTCATTATCTAACTGGAAAGCATAAAAAAAAAGAAGGATTCTACAAACATTTTTCTTTAAAGTATTGCATAAACTTTGTTGTCTTTTCATTCTCAAATAATTGTTTTGGTATAATTTTGTAAACCCAAGACATTGCCTCTGACTAGCTTCCCTACCCATGAGTTCAGAAGACTGGCCTAAACAAAGACCAGATTGTGTGGCCAAATCTAACTCAATTGCTTGGGTAGTCAATATCTTTCTTTGTGACGGCAACATGTGGGCACACTCGGGTGATGCAATGGTTGTGTTTTTCTTTGAAATCAATCACAACAAATTTCCTAGTGCCCGCATCTAATTTAACACAAAGTTGAGCCTTACAACCAATCCTAGTTGCAGCTCTAGGGTTTTTTTATCAATGAGTCTCACTGGTTAACCTTCCGAAATTCCTCCTTGTTGCAAACCAAAATTCTAGAAATAAGTTGGTTAGTGAACTTGTTCTTGCTACAATAATCACTTCTTATGCTAAACCCCATTCTTCCTCCATATGCATTATAAAAATCATACGCACTTTGTTCTGAATCAAATGTCATTCCCTCTTTTGGCTTCCAAGCACAATCATTTTCAAGTTCCACATCCATATCAAAATGCAACTGAAAAGCCATATAAATCAAATGTTAGCTACAGAATAAGTCATATAAATTATATCTGCTGCAAAAAAAAAAAATGTTACATCTGTTACACACAAAAAAATAAAAATAAAAATCCATCTTTAATCATTGTGAGAAAAGTGAAAAGGTAGGTCAAAAAAGACATGGGTTGAGGTCATAAGAAAAGTGAAGATTACTTGGATGCTGACTAAAACTATGGCTTTGCATAAAGCCAATTACAAACAAAAGTCCAACCCAATTCAACAAGCCTTCATCATATTTACCAGGATGAACAACATCTTTTTCATATGATTTTATCTTTTAGATGGTAGAAATGATTTTTGAAAAAATCGAAAATATCTTTGAAGTGTTTATATTTGTCAAACTAACAAAATATAAGAACAAAATTTGAAAATTCCCCTAATTTTTGAACTATTATTATGTATACCAGCAAAATTCTCAGTGCATCAATTAAGTTATTGAAATATCTTTTAAGTGTTCATATTGGTTGGTTCATGGTTTAATAGGATAACGAAATTGACATACAAACATAAATTTTTTGTGCATCAGTTAAGTTGTTGACATATAAACATGAATATCTTCAACTTATGTATGTCAAGATCAAGAAGAACCATTACCAATAGGCAAAAATTACCATTACCAACGGGCAAAAATTATGTATGTCAAGACCAAGGATATCAACAAAAATTACCAACAGGGAAAAATTATATCACATGATTGATTTCATGTATCAAACAAATTAAGCTGAAATAATCAATTACAGAGACAATGAAGACTAACCAGTGGATGATTGAAGCTACAGAGACTGGTTTGCTTGCAGGGGAACTATGGTTCGCGAAGTCAGGGCATAGAGAATGAAGGCAAAACAATGGGTTACGTTTGGGGAGTGGGTCACCGTCGAGAGGGTTACCAGTGCAATGGGTTCGGTGAGGTGGAGGAGAAGAGCATGAGGGCTCTGGCTTGCAAAGCAGAAAGAATCAATCCACCTTGGGTTTCAAGAGTGGGTCGTCGGTGAGGCTGGGTTTGGTAGAGGAGAAGATTGTGAAGGTGAAGGTGAGGGTGAGGTTGAGGCTGAGGCTGAGACTGAGACTGAGGTCAAATGTGTATAACCTGTATGTATAGCTTCGCGCGGGAAATTTTGATTTTCAAATTGTTTTGATTTTTTTTTTACTAGGCAGATATGGACCGCTGGATCTGTTTGGGTGCATCTGGACCGTCTCAAGTAGAGAGGCTAGAAGAGAATATAAGAAGAGGATTTGAACTCTCTTCAGCCACCCTTACCATCGACACAACCCCCACCAGATCTATATATCTCTCTTTTTTCCATCTTTATGTAAATCTCTCATTTCTCATTTCCTCTCTGTGTGTTTGCGGTGGTGGTTTAGGGCAAAGTTGGGGCATGGGTCGCTGGTATGGAAAGAATGCGAATAAAGGGATATGAGAGGTGCTGTGATGGTAGGAGAGGGGTCGGAGAAGGGTTGCTGTAACGCCTCAACCCTTCACATGTCATCGATATTGTCCGTTTTGGGTTACGTCCGCACGAATTTGTTCTTAACAGTGGGTCACCCATCCCAGAAGTACTCTAGCCTAAGCACGCTTAACTAGGGAGTTCTGCTAGGGATTTCACCACCTAGGAAAATGCCTCGATGCTATATAAGGGTTTAGGTTTTTACACTTTATAGCCCAGGAACTCTCCCTCCATTCTCGATGTGGGACACCGGGACCTTACAATCCTCCCCCCTTAGGGCTACATGTCCCCATGCAGTAGCTTGTCAGCTCACAAGCTTGCTCACATGCACCGAGAGACACCAGTGGCCCACACTTGGTGCTTCAGAGAGTCGGCTCTGATACCATTTGTAACGCCCCAACCCTTCACACGTCATCAATATTGTTCACTTTGGGCCACGCCCGCATGGATTTGTTCTTCCTAGTGGGTCACTCATCCCAGAACTACTCCATCCTAAGCACGCTTAATTGGGGAGTTCTGCTAGCGATCTCACCACCCGGGAAAAGGCCTCGATGCTATATAAAGGTTCAGGTTTTTACTTTTTATAACCCAGGAACTCTCCCTCCATTCCCGATGTGGGACGCTTAATTGGGGAGTTCTGCTAGCGATCTCACCACCCGGGAAAAGGCCTCGATGCTATATAAAGGTTCAGGTTTTTACTTTTTATAACCCAGGAACTCTCCCTCCATTCCCGATGTGGGACACCAGAACTTTACAGTTACAATGGTAGAGAACGGCTAAGAGTAGAGAAGGCTTGGAAGACTGGCATCGATGTTGGGCGTCAGAGTGCAAAGAAAGGAGAATAGGAAAATGTTAGAGGGATTATTTTGGTCTAGTTAAGACTATGATACCATGTGCTTGTAATTTTTATTTTACTTTCATCTCTATTGTTATTTTGGGAAATAACCCACTGATTTGCAAAATGTTTTTGTCCCTTTCATTTTTTTGCAATTTTCTGTTATTTTTAGAATCTTTCTATGCTTTTGGCAAAATTTTGGCATTTTAAGATTTTGTGTTTATTAATCTGGGCAAAAATCCTCTCTACCTAAATATTTGTTGTCACGACCCAAACTCGCTCCTATAGGTTTAGAGTTGTAACCAGCCATTAATCCATGATTACCAAATGCCTTCCTATACAAATCAAATAATCGGGGCTAGTGGAAGCTAATAAATAAGAAAATAAACATCCAACAAGCTGTGAAGACTAAAATGGAACAAAATGAACTTTTATATATATATATACACATGTACAAAATCCATAGCAAACTTGTATCTCAAACATAACAAAACTGAATCCATTATACAGATGCACCAGAGTTAAGAAAACTTTTATATCCTTAGAAAATTCTCAAAAGAGTGATCTCTAGGCCACCAAAAAGCCTTAACACTTGACTGATGGGAACCTCGTAGTGAGGCACAAAAGTTGGCTTGACAAAACGGAGACTAGGTTGACGCCACTACGCCCCATCTTGCACAGGATCACCTACATACATATATAAAAGAATGAGTTAGAACCCAGTGAATAACAACAGTGTAAAGAGGTTATGAATGATGTCCTTATATCCAAAACATTCAATTTTTGCAGTAATCAGAAAATTAGAATCTTATGCTTAACAGATTCATATCTCATACAGAAAGCATAGTCGTCATATGTAGTACATCCCATAGCAGAACAGTACAGACGGTCATGAAGACCGGACAGTCATATATGATGGCCATCAATATAGTAAACAGAAGTTTCAAACATTGGAACTGACAGAGATCTCTGTAACAATAACAGTAAACAGATGCTACGGATGCCACGAATACAGTTCAAGAAAAACAGGACAGTCATTCAGTTAAGCAGGAGAATCATTTCAGAAATAGGGTATAGTATAAATCGGAAAATACTCATAATTGAACATATCTTTACAACAGTGCTACTCGCAATTGGCTCTACAAAACACGTGGATCGGAGCATTTGACCTACACAGACACATATAAGCATAACACGTTCAATTCACAGTCCAATCAGCTAGTTGTTATCATTACTTGTTAGTTCAGTTAGCTTGAATTGTTCTTTATTCTCTATTATGCCCTTAAAATGCATATGAACGTCAAATACATATGAAAATCATGCTAACAGAAGCTCGGAAAATAGAAAAATGAAGTAGAAAAACAAAACCGAGCCAGTCCGCACGTGCGGAACTCCTACGGCGCACGTGCAATTATTTTAGAATGCATAGCTCCCCTGCTCTGTTTTCCGTGCGTGCGGCCCTCCCCGCCGCACGTGCAGTTCTAGGTTTTTTAGAACCAAAAATCTGCTATGTTTTTGAACTCCAACCTTTCCAAAAACTCACTCCATTTTTTCACAAATCAAGGTTCAAAACTTACTAAAACATGTTGAATGGGCCATTTCTAACTTCAAACCAAAATCACAACTTTAAAACAAAACTTAATTGCCCATTCACAAGAACAAAACTTAAAGTTAAAAAGAAAAACAAGAATTATGCATATGGGAGTTCTATGCTTCTAAAAATCCATAAGAAACTCAAAACTTATGCAAGAACAAGTGATTGATCATGAATAATGCCATGTATGCCAAGAGCTTTAACTATTTCTTTAATTTCCCCCTTAAGGTTCTCTACATGAACTCACACCACCTAATCCCTAATTTTTTTTCCAGTTACATTCTATGAGTTAAAGGATAAACAACTTAGATTCAAGACATTGGAAAAGAATTCTTACCTTAAAGGGTTAGTTTGGTGAAGATTTGCCCAAATCCCTCTCTTCTCCTCCTCCTCCTCCTCCTCCTCTTCTTCTTCGTCTTCTTCTTCTTCTTCTTCTCTCATCTTTCTCTTTTGAGTCTCTCTCTCTCTCTCTCTCTCTCTCTCTCTCTCTCTCTCACACACACACACACACACACACACACACACACAGATATTTTGTTTTTGACCCAACACATCCACAAGTCTAACATATTTTATTATTGAGTTCTCAATAATCAAATATCTATCACCAATTAACATTAGGCTTAAATTACATTAATTCAAATTAAGGCTCACTAGAATCTAATTAACAAACTTAGTTGTGCTAAGGCAAATTTAGACTTCAATTACTTAGTTCCAAGTATTTAATTTAACCCTATGGTTCAGCGATTCAGACAGGTCTATTTCACATCCTAACATATCTGTCAATCAACACATCATTCAAATAGCACATAGCACAGAGTTAACACACATGGATAAGCACATGTCACATATAAACACATGATTAAGATAAACCATAGAATCAACAGTAAATTTAAGAAGGCTGGTGTTACATTTGTTTTCTTATCTTAAAATATATATGATTTTTTGTGTGTGGATATTTCTCAAGATTCTCTCGTGATTTAATAGTTGTAAATGGTCATTCTACAATACATATCAATGTGTACCATGTGTAAATTATAACATTGTCATGCTAATATTGCAAATATCATAATTAAATCATTTTCAGTCATAACTAAAAAAAATTAAATAGGTAAACACCACTTAAGACATAATCAAAATAATAACGACAATAGATTAAGGCTAAGAGTTGTAACCATATAGTACTTAATGCACAACCAAATACCTATTCGACAATGGCCAAAATAAAAATCACAATATGTTATAATTAACACTACAATAAGTCATAATTCATACAATAATAAGTCATAATCAAATAACACAACATCATAGCCAAAGGCACAATAAATCATAATCAAAGACTACAAACGTTGTAATTGAGCATATGATATACATGTCAGAAAAAAGAGTGTACTATAAAATTTTGTATTTATAAATGTTTTGAAATAGAGAAGAATATTTTTTATGGAAAAATTATAAAGCAGTTATATTAAAAAATGAATTAACATCATATAGAACATTAAAAACAAAACAACAAAGGACCAAATAAGAAAACCTATTGAAACTACAATAACAAACTATAAAATTCACCAAAAAACTAGTAGCGGCGTAGAAAAACCACTAATCTATTCATAGATGTGATTTGAAAAATAAGATCCACATCTAAAAATCCTTAGCCCCGCCATCCCTGCCGTTGCTACTTAACTCCGCCGATGTCAATCACCATCGAAAACCAATGTTAAAGAAGAAGAACACCCACAACAGTAGATGAACACCCATAACAATATATGATTCTTGACAATTAATAGTGTTTCCTTCATGGAATCAACAATTTTTGAGTGTCATAAGAGTAGATGTAATGTGATATTTGTTTTTTTAAGGGAGAATTTCTTTTCAGAGTAACTGAAAAAAATTATTTACTTATTAATGATAAATCCTACAACATTAAAAATTAATTTTATAAAATTTTTCATTTATTTAAAATTATTTTTAAAAATTTTCACTGATATGTTATTTTTTATTTTTCAATTGGTTTAGACTTTGAAATTCAGACAATCTGAGAGACTAACCATTTAGGTGTTTAGGTTTTGTGTTGTTTTATTTTAGTTTTATTTTATTACTTTTTGTTATTTTCCTTTCTTCTTTTTTTTTTAGTAAAAAAAATTAAAAACTTAATTCTTTCGTGTTTTATTCGATTAGACCGATTGGAAAGATTAAAAAAAAGTTCAAAAAAGATGAAAAAGAATTAGTTTTTTTTTCTTATTTATTTATTTATTTATTGACTTTGTAGATTTGTTTACTAGGGCGAGAAAGCCGCCCAACCCAAACATTCTGCACATATTTGGCCAATTTTGCATAATTGTTAGGGTCGGATACGAGTTATGATTTTCCTGTTTTGCAGGTTTTATCCGCACCCGTACTCACCTGCTCGCATCTATATACATTGTTTAGCTTATACCTTTTCTACAAAGTAAATGTGAGTTAATTGACTGATCTTGACTTGTACTTATAGTCTATTTCATTCTAGAAGTAAATTGGATAGATAGGTTGTAATTTATTTGGGATAAATCATTTGGAAGATAATGATTTCATGATAAGAAATATGCGATTTACGGCCCAAAATAATATTTAAAAAATGGAGGAAAAAGGCCCAAAAAGAAAATTTAAAAAATGAAAAGCAAAAAAAAAACAAGCCAAAAAATAACATTTAAAGGTAAAATCCAATCCGCAAACCGCTCACAACCGCCCGCACATCCGCGAACCCTATATGCACAAACCACAATCCGCATTGCGAGTGGTTGCGGGTTCAATTTTTCTTAAACCACAGATATGCTGGCGGGTCCAAATCACAAATTGAACCATCAAAAACCGATCTGCGAGCACCCCTATGTTTACTATACAAGATGGACAAAAAAAGAAAAACAATGACACAATTTAAAAATAAAATTTTTTTTTTTTAAAGAATATAATTTTTTTTAACTTTATGCCAAGAATAATATTAGGAATTATGAAAAAAATATCATGAAATGCATCATGAAGATTTTTCATAATTTGATTAGTGTGTGGTATTTTATTGTATATGTAATCCGAAGGTAGAGAATCTTTCATGATCATCTTTATAATATTTTTTTCATAATCCCTAACATTACTCTTATGCCAAACACCAAAACGTGCAACGTAATATCCAATAATTTTCCAACACGAGATGTCAAAAGAGTACAACATAATATCTCAGCAAAACATGTATGGCCCATAAAGTGATAAATTATATGTTGATCACAATTTTGCCCATCAATTTGAACTCATAACCTTTAATTTTTAATTTTTTAAATTTTTTAATCAAAATCATTCCCTTGGGTCCTTTTTAGAGGGGTAATTCTATTTCCACGTATTAAACCCTCTCAGTCCTCATCTATTTTCAAGACACAAATTTAATGATATTCAAATTTCAAGTTTTACTTAGTACACATCATTCCTTATCAAAAGAGTGTTGCTATTAACACCCTGTCAATTATTTTGGATCCTTCATTTCTTTACACCCCCATTTAGAAATCATAAAACCCTTAAAATTTCATTTCTCCCTCAAAATAATACCAAAATTATTCTTGTAAAAACATTCCACCTATTCAAATGCACACATCCATACCCCAAAAAGCCTCTCTCCCAAAACTCTAACAAAACCTACAATGGTGGAACCTCTGAAAACTAGTGAAAAAAATTTGTGGTGATAAAGAGAGAAAAGGAGATCGAGACAGAGAAGAAGATCGAAAGACACAATCAAGATCTTGAACCCAACGTCAATGTAAGTATCTCAACCTCCTTCCTTTTTGATTAGCCGTGTCCGAGAGAGAAGAGGCGAATCCGACACAGATCTCACACCCACACCCGCACCCGCACCCGCACCCGTGTCGTGTCGTGTCATGTCCTGTCGACACAGGTATCTGATAGGAGCTTGCATTGGTATGAGTTGCGAGATCTACATTATAGGGTTAATTCTGATGCCTGGATTCTGTTGGGTGACTTTAATGCTGTGAGAAGATCTAATAAAAGATTTGCTTCTCAAGGGTATGATAGGACGGCTGCTTCTGAGTTTAATGCATGTCTGGTGGACATTGAAGTTGATGGTCTAACTGCCAAAAGATTCTGGTTTACGTGGTCTAATAAGAGTGGTGGTATGGGGGATAAAAAGAGTAGAATTGATAGGGCCTTGGTGAACTATGTTTGGCAAGATTACTTTCCAGAATCTGAAGCTGTTTCTGATCATTGTTCTGTTATTGTCACCATTTGGCCTAATTGTGTGAGGAAGAGACCTTTCAAATTCTTTAATTTTTGGATGGCTAACTCTAAGTTTGATGATATTCTTAGTCATGCTTGGAGTCAGCTTTGGGATGTTCATCCTATGTTAAGGTTGAGTCTGAAGCTGAGAAGCCTAATTTATATACATTTAAATATATAATTTAGTTATATGAATTATTAGAAAGATATGACTTTTGGATTTAAATCAAGAGGTGTAATCATTGGATTTAAATCAAAAGACCTGACTCTTGGATCCAAAGGGTGTTACTTTTTAATCTAATGGACACGACTTTTGATCTAAGGGGACACAAACCCATGCCTATATGAAGGGCAGAATGGGTTGGAAAATACGAAATCCATAGAATTTTCATGGATTTTCTCTCTAAGAATTCATATTGCTATTTTCCTCTTCTACTTGGTGGATTAGAAAAATCCAAAGGTATTCGGAATCTGATTTCGTTTGTGTATAACGTAGTCAGATATCAATTTTTAAACTGGGCTTCATTGTATCCTGGAGGGAGATTTGCGGGTAATCCAGTGCAGACCATATTCGATAGAATTGGTGGGGGCGAATATCGTCTTAAAAGAAAGTGATACTATAACGCACATTAAAGCAATCCTAATTATTTTATGTTTTATCTCCTTCCATCACATTTACCAATTTTGCACCAACATTTCATTCACAAAAGTCCTCCCTTCCAAGATCATCTAAATACCCCTAAGCACCTCAAACATTTTATCAAATCGAGTTCAGCTTCGCTAGATTCCACAAAATATGGTAGTTCCATCAGGTATGTCTATTATGACACCCTGAAACAATGAATCAAACAGCCTATGTCATCAAAAATTTATAAATTCAACACTAATCACTTGATGAAGACTGTAAAATTTGAATCTCTAGTCATTCCAAAATTGCTGAGACATACTAAATTGTGATGCTGTTTTTCTTTATGATAAGTTGTGATGTTGCTTGCAGATAGCAAAATCAAAAATAATTTCACATAATCAAAATCCAAATAACCACCCAATCTAGACACACAAGTAATTTGATCCATGGGCGTGAAAGTGTTCAAAAGGACGTCAGTTTATTGAGAAGCAAGAGTACGGAGAAAAGCAAATAATGGAATGCTAATGGTAAAACATCCAAGTGGAACAAACCTGAATAAGAAGAAATTTTTCGGATTTATCAGGTGGACAACGAAGCTCAATCTGCCAGATGTTCTCATAAAGTAGCTCAAGCTTGTACTCGACAGAAAGGTAGGACAGGAAGAAACGCAGTTTTCTTTGGCGAAACCAAAATTCCACAGGGACATTTTCACTTTTCCAGAGCACTGAAAACATGTCCTCTGAGGTCTGACATCCAAAATACAAAGTTTCAGCCTCCATGTCATGCACGTACACCTTTGGCTCTCGTTCAATATCAAATTCCTTTGGGTAAGCCTTCAAATAAGAAGTTTCATAATATATTTTCCTTTCATCTGCCAAAGAGATAATAAGATCAGCATTTTCAACAGTTGTGAATTGAACTCTGGCATATACTCTTGACTCTTTTTTTCTGGGCTCCTTAACCTGTACAAGATATACAGTTCCCGTTCCTGCGTATTGCTCTACCAATTCCTTAACAGTTTCCTCAGACACAAGGCAAGGAAACCCAGCCAAGTCAATTTTCTTACCCATCAAATCCAAGTGACTTTACCTGCAGTCTCATTATGACAATACTTAATCAGGAATGGCAAATAAGAAAAGAACAGTAAGGAAACGAAATGAAAAGATAAGACTTCCTACTATAATACATAAAATGTGAGGATCGAAAGCACAATTACAATTGGAAGTAAAACAAAAACAAAAACAAATAATTGGCTGATTGTGAAATATACCACCTGATGCTTGAAAGCATTTGAGTAGTAAAAGGCTATAACTTGAAAGTACGGTACGACACACACTGTAATATGAAAATAATAATAATTATTATTATTATTATTATCATATGCAAAAAAAATTGGCTATAGTTTCAGGTCATCTTACTCCTTAGATGCTTTAAGGGTTCCTATGCAGTCTCCATAATTAATAAAATATGTTAATCAACAAGAAGAATATAAACTTCATTTCTACAGTATCTTTTTCATCTTCTCCTTTTTTGCCTCTTTTCTACAATCAAACCCCAAAAGCCACCAACTAAAATGATTGTACAAAGTAAGAGGCAATAACTTCATGTTCCTCAAGACATACAATGCCAAGAGATATCAGATGTATCATCACCAAGAACTACTGATGGCTAAGGAAAAGGAATTGGAAAAAGAATTAATTAGAGATTTAGTAATTTATTTTAGTATCCATTTATTTCAGGAGTTATTAGGTTTATTTTATGATTTAAGATTTAATTATTATTACTTTTATTTATTTATTTATTTATTTATTTATTTATTTTTGGGTAACTTCAATTAAGGCTTCATAGGATTCCTATAAATAGGCCTATATGTAATAGGTTTTGGAGAGTTTAACATAAGTATTTAAGAAAGGATATTACATTGGTATTATTTTCCTCCCTTTCCTTTTTCTCTTCTTCTCTTCATCTCTAAAATGATCTCCCCCTTCCATTTGCTTCTCTTCTTGCTTCATCTTTGTTCCCCTTCTCTTCTTTCATGCCAGTGTTATATGGACTCTTCAAATTACCCCAAACAAAGTACCCGTGTCTACCAAATATGACAACGGTAATGGTGTGAGATATATGGCTGACACACGCATACCCATTTTAGACACTTGAATCCTCTGAATTTTTATTATGTATGAAGAAAACGAAAGTTACATTTCCTAGTTAAGAAACATTTATAGTCTCACATGGATGCGAAATATAAGTACCATATTTTCCTTAAATTCTATTTAATTTTGAACACATTTTTTATATAATTTACAATATCACATCTACTAATATTATACAATATGCAATATATATATATATATATAAGTTCCCATGATGTGCCCACCACCTTTGAAAAAAGTATATTAAATTTTAAGTTTACGAATGTATGATGCTTGGACATGCACCCACACCTAATACTCCTACCTAAGTCCATGTAACATAGACTAGGACTAGCATAGGTTGGCAATTTTGTGACTTTGTATGTGCGATCTAAGACAGAAACCTAAACCATTGTTGTGGGGAGCACATTGGAAAGCCTAGAAGCCTTGGAGACTTTGGAGATTGGTAACATTCATGCTTATTAAGCCTTTGTGATGCATTTAATTCCATTACTCTGTTATTTAAAATCCTTTGGTTGGTGTATTTTGGTGTTAGTTGAGTGAAAAATCCGATCTATACTTTGATTAGGACGTCTAATTGTGTATAGATCTGTCAGAAATATGCCTTAGGACCTTGAAATCTTGTTTTGGGTGTCGACACTTGCCTTCCTTCCTTCCCTCCCTCTACTTGCTATTTTCGAGTGTCGACACTCTCTTCCTGGTGTCGACACCGTCTAGACGGGAGAGACCCAGGTGCACATTACTTGGAAGTGTCGACACTTGGGCATCTTGGGGTCGACACTGTCTAGCATGGAGTGATTTAGTGCACACTGCTTCCTGGTGTCAACACCTGGGCTTCCTGGTGTCGGCGTCGCGCCTCGCCTGTGTTGAACTTGTTCCTTCACACCTATGCACGTGGGTGTCGACACCTCTCTTTGAGATGTCAACACTTGACAAAAACACTAAGACATTTCAACCATGTTTTGCGCCCAACTTTTGGGATTTTTTACTTCATATTTTATGTAATCTTGGGCCCTATAACCCATTTTGTCCCTTCACTATAAATAGAGGTACTCTCTCTTCTTTTTCCTCAATTTTTTCATTCTCTCTCTGTTAGAATAGTCATACGTTATTTTTTATGTTAAGTTGAAGGTGTACTATGGTCATATTGTATTTTCTGTCTTTTCTTTCATATATATACAAGCTGTTCGTGGAGGGTTTAATTAATAACCCAAAACCCTATTTTCTCCTCTTCTTCTTATCTATAATAGCCCTGTTTGGTACAGCTGTGGGAAAGTGCTTATAGCTTATGCCTAAACAGCTTATAGCTTATAACTTTCAGTTTAAGTTGATTTCCAGCTTATTCTTAAAGCATCTCCTGCCCCACTCAAAGAATAAGCTGATTTCTGACTTCCACAAAGCTATAAGCTAAACCAAACACATCAAAATAGCTTAAATTAAGCTGAAAGCTGAAATAAGCTGTAAATAATTTTTGCCAAACAGGCACAATCTAACCCTAGTTTCACATGTTTTACACTCTAACTTGGTACCAAATCTACCGATTCTCCTCTAGAAAGTGTTCAGCAAATTCTGGAGATCATCGTGAGGTGGTAGAGACGTGCTGACATTGGGGCTGTTTGTTTCAGCTTTTCAAAGCTAACTTATAGCTTTTAGCTTTGAAAAAGTTATTTTAGACTGTTTGGTTAAACTTATTTTAAACAGTTTCTGATTCTAATAGTTTATATTAACTCAAAAAAGCTGATTCTGAGAAGTTGTTCACCCCTTACTTCTGATTATCAGCTTCTACTATGGACATGTTAATTAATGGTTATACTCTTATATTTTATTTTTTATTTTTTTTTAAAAAAAAATTAAAAGACCCAAATGGACTGTAGATTATTATTATTATTATTTATGAGAAATGTAGACAATTAGTAAATAATAAATAATAAAAATTAATTAAAAAAACTATTTCACAGCTTATTTAACAAACACTATTCAGCAACTTAAATCTATAATTCAACAATTATACCAAACAGATTAACTTCTGATTAAAGTCATAATCTATAATTTGTTAAGGTATAATCTATAAGTTGTTTAAACAGCGGGGCCATTATCATCAGTACGATGACATCAGCGTGACATCAAACCTATATGGACAAGTTGGCCTCCTCAGGTTCGTTTTTCCCTTCTGATAATAATCATAATTTTTTGTGGAATTTTTTTACAACAATTGATGTGAGTTTCTGATTTTTGAATGATTTTCGAGTTTTTTGGTCTCATTTTTTTTATCTGTGATTTGGAGTGTTATTCAAGGATTTTACTGGTTGGAACACAAACCCTGGGTGTCGAATTTGATAGAAGATGCATCCTTGAGGTTGTTTTGTTTGATTTGTTGGCGCTGGGTTGGAGTTTGTGTTTGGCTCCTCACGGTGCTCGAAAATTTTATCTCCTGACTGATCGAGTCCTTATTTTTTTTTTATTTCCTTGCTGCTGTGTTGGTGTTCTCCCAATTGTTGGGTGTGTGTTGGGTCATTCTTTGTTGAGATTGGGTTTCTTCGTTGCTTGTGATATTGCCCTGTATTTATTTTTTGCTTTTTGATATTTGTGTGCCTGATTATCATGGCTGAGACAAAGCCTCCAGTGGTTAAAGATAATGAGATGCCTAAATCTATTACAGCCAAGAAATTAAATGGTTGAACTATTTGGCTTGGGCTCACATAGTGAAGGTTTTCTCGCGTGGCAAGAAGAAATCATCTCCCTTTCAAACCAAATGGTAAATAGTATGATGATTGGTCTAGTTATGATTTCGGTTTTATATGGTGGCTTTGGCATAGTTTGGAACCTCGGGTTGCTACTACCATTGAATTTTGCGAAACGTCTAAACAGATTTGGAACTCTCTTGCCGAGTCATTTTCCATCAGAGTAACGTTTCTCGAGTTTATAAGTACGAACAGATCTTTGCTACTCGGTAGAGTGGTCATTTCCTTTCAGACTATTACAATGGCCTTAAGAATTTGTGGGATCAATTATTGCAACATCATCCCTTTACTACGGATTTAGCTTAACAGAAGAAATATTGGGAAGAGTTTATGATGACATCCTTATTCACAGGCCTAGATTCTAACTTGCAAAGTTACAGGGATCAGATTCTTGCTAGTGAGACGTTACCTTCTACTGCTAATGATTCTTGCTTGTTGTGTTCATCCTTGGAACAGAGTCATGTCATATCTGGCTCCTCTTCTCCATCTGTATCCTCATCTACATTGATCTCTAATAGTGGTGATCGTGGTCATCTCCGTGGTGCTTTTCATGGCAACTCAAGTCATCGTGGCTCTTATACTAGTTCTCGTGGCTATAATTCCCGTGGTAGTTCTTCTCATGGCTCCCACGGTGGTGGTGGTTCTCGTGGCGGATATTCTCGTGGTGGTGGTTCCGTTCCATGTGGTGATCGCAAGTGTACTCATTGTGGTTCCTCCGGTCAAAACATGTCCAGACATTATTCTAACTTCTCCAGACATTATTCTAGTTTGTGAAATCAAAACCCTTTGTTCTGAAAGATGTAAGCCATTAGAGCATCCTTAATTGTATCTCTCTCTAGCTCTTTGAACCACTGGTGTAATTGTTTGTATTTTGGATAGATGTTAATGCCTTGTGAACATGTAATTTCTTAAGAAGTTCAAGGAGAAGCTTCACGGGAGTTTACAAGATTCACAAGAGAAGTCAAGGAGAAGCTTCACCAACATAAAGACAACTTTTGACAAGGCAGAAACCAAGAATATCTTAAGAAAAGGGCTTAATATTACTCGACAGAGATTCTGTCAAGTCAGTTGGCCAACCAAACCACATAGGTTGGTCGACTAAAGCAGGATCTAGAGAAGAGTTTTATGTACGCATAGGTTGGTCTAACAAAACATTAGTCATGGACTCATGGTCAACCAAATTGGATGTCCTAAAACCATGCCCAAATGGCTTGGCCGACCAAGTGGGAAATTTTGGCAGGCCAATTGGAGGTTGTTTTAAGAACAACTAGTCGTTTATAGTCTAAGAAACACGAATACGGATACGGATGCAAACACACGATATGGTGATTTTAAAAAAATGGAGACACGAACATGGTTAGCACACGACAATAAAATATGTTTTCATATAAGTTTATATGCTATCTAGATTAATATTACATTTTTAAACAATCAATATTAATAAAAACTAACTCTAATTCTATATTTTTTTAATAATAAAAAAAAGAAGTACTTTAAATTAACACTTATAGTTTATATATATATTTTTTGGATGATCTATTAAGTATTTAAATCTAAAATAATAATAATAACATTCCAATGTTCAACATTCATCAAAAAAACACTAAAGAAAATGAGAAAAAATACAGCTTGGTATGTTCCTAGTGTGTCTCCAAAGTGTCTCCCGTGTATCCATTGAAAATAAATTACTCCGTTCATCCCAAAATATTGGTTCCTTTTGTGAAATTCAACTTTTTTTGACAGTACAATTATTACACTTCAAAAATATTAGCTTTCAAGAACTACCATTTGATTTAAAATTAAAGTAGTACAATTTTTTTGGGAAACATCAATTGTAATAATTATACTTTTTGTGTATATTCATGTTAATGAATTTAAAATAAAGGCAAAATAGAAAATTCATGTTATTTTAATCTAAAATTCATGTTATTTTAGTCTTTAATTTTTTAAAATGGACTAATATTTTGAGATGGATGGAGTAATTAAGCGTGTCCCTGTTGTGTCTTTGTGTCCGACACAGATACGGCACTTATTTTGGATTGTTGGTACTTCCTAATTTATAACCTTTGAAAATACTTGGGTATTTCCCATTTGGTATTTCTTGATGAGACAAAACTTTGTGGGTGTCCAACCACCTCCAACACATTCTAAATTAGATTTCTAATTATTTACCACCTTTGTTAAGCAAATGTGAGCATGAATAACCTTCAACGCAAGTTGTAAAGAACTCGCTCTTGGAGCTTTTGGTGTTCTAGCATTGTAAAAGGAATATTTATCGCGCTAGTGTGACTTTTAACACTCATCATTACACACCTAAACTTCGGTCTTAAACACATTCGTCTCCTAAATTTAAGTAATAGGAATTTGTGTTTTGATGTTATTGGCTTTCACTTTTCAGTGAGTCCAGAAAACCTACACTTGTGTAGTATGTGAAAGTAATCTAGTGAAAACCCTCATGTAAAGGTTTCAGGTGAACATAACGAAAACACATGTTTAGTAGAGAAATTCCGAGAAGATATGCCAAGAGTGGATGTAGGCACAACGGTGTGCCAAACCACTATAAATTTTATACTTATATGTGAATGAGATGAATGCAACACTCACATGTTAATTGAAAGGAACTTATATTTGATTGCGTATGTTGTGACTGTGTTAGCTTAGAATTTAACTCCATATTTGTTGAAGCTACACATTAATTTGAGTGTATGCTCTAAACTCAAATGATTAAAATTAATAAAATAAACAAATAATCTCATTGAGATGAGTTAGAAAATTAGCTAATTTTCAAGCTCAACTAAGTAAAGACAAAATCTTAGTGACTTAGAAAATATAATTTGTTAAAGACCAAACATAAGATTCATAGAGGTGAATAAGGAAAAAGGAGAGAGGATAAAGTGAGAAAATTTTGTTTAGTCCCATTCACCCCCCTCTAGGAGGACACTTTCAACAGATAAACCTCACATAACACATAAAAAGCAGAAAACAGGTTAAAAGAAATGCAATCAATTTGTCTACTGGCATGAGCAAAAAGTATTTAAGTGAGATGTGACTGCAACTTGATCTTCTGTTTTTTTTTTTTTTCCTTCTCATTTTAATTCACCAAAATCTGTCTCAAAATCAATAAGTTGAAGAACACAGACCATGTCATCAAAAAAAAAAAAAAAAAAAGGATAAAGGAAATCAAGAGGTTGCCATATGCAATTAAAGAAATGCATGTGGATCAGCTTTTTGAAAATTCATAACAGCAATGTTAGGTATCATGAAAAAACTTTCATGAAAATAATCATGAAATATTTATGACCTTTGGATTACACTAAAAATAAAACACCACACACTAATCAAAGTAATCCAAGGGTCATAAATTTTTCATGATCAGTTTCATGAAAGTTTTTTCATGATCCCTATCTTTTCTCAATTCAAAAACAAAAAATGGAAACAGAAAGTAGAAAACAAAATTGAGAGAACAACTATCGACACATCTAAAGTTCATTGATTTGATTTTTGAGACGAGAAGGGGCACTTGCCCCTCATGAGAATGTGAAAGAAAAAAAAATAAAATAAAATAATTGTCCTATACAAGCAAATATATTTTTGCACATATGAACAATGATGCTTATCCGTTTGGGAAGTGGGTTGGCTTTTTGGCTTTTTGGCTTTTTTGACTATATGAGCCTGGGCTCAAAAGCTTAGTTTGGGAAGGACTTTTGACTTTTTGGTTTTTTTGATTTTTTTGTGAGAGAAGAGTGTAATGATTATGGGGTTGAATGTGATGTTTTGTCTGTTGTAACTCATGAGCCTATTCTGTCTTTTATGGCTCATTGAGCCAAAAAAGTCCAATGAGCCCTTGCCAAACCAACCCTAAATATATATTCTAGGTGTTCTTGTTACTATTTTAAGTCTCTTTTAGGTAATACACTCCTACAATCCTTTTTTCTTTCTTTGTTAGGGAAAAAGAAAAAAAAAAAAAAGGAAAGAATAAAACAAACAAGCGATGTTATAGAAGAACAGAACAGATCAGATCTATTACCCCATATAAAAGTATTATTAGAATTTCTTAGGGTTCATGAGAGATCAAACACCTAAAGCTATCTAACGCACATACCAATAAATACAAATTTTGTAGGCTTCTGTTTTTGTTTTTGTTTTTGTTTTTGTTTTTTTGTAATTATTGATAAACATCGTGATCATTTGGTTACAATTATCATAATTTTTTTACTTGTAATCTATAATTGATGAGTAGTGCTAAAACTATGATTAACTTATTGTGACTTCTTATTTGGTGAATAATTGTTATAATGTTTTACATAATTTTTTTTAAGGTTAAAAAAAAAAAAAAAAAAAATCCATGTGTTAAAGTTATCTAGCATAATTGTTTTAAACAAATATCCCTTCCCCCCTCCCAAAACAATTTTTTGGCTGTGTACGTGTCACTAGGCACAATTAACTAATACAGGGATTTCAGTTTGCCCTTGAGTGGTTAAGAGCAAAATTAACAAGTTTAATTAGTGTCAATCCAGAGCAATGCTATCTTTCTAGCATTCTATCCGGTAGCGGCCTCAACCACTAGGCAACTTAAGAAAGAGAAACGCTAGAGACCCACGAATCAAATAAAAAACGGCATTTATTAATTACAATTTTTTTTTTTTCATAACTAACAATAAGAAGATAATAATAATTTTTGAATTAATATTAAGTACAAAAGTTTTAATAAATTATTACAAAAGTATTTCACATAAAATTTTATAATTAACTTTGAGTAAAATCGAAAAAAAAATATTGCGTGTAACTAGTGTATTATGGACAATGTTAAAACATTATATATTTAAGTCATAAAATAAATTATATAATGGTAAGATAAATTAAATTTTTACAAATTTTGAATAAAAATTTCATATAATAGTAATATGAAGTCATTATTGACATATGATATCATCAACCAATAGTAAAGCAACATATGAAGGGTGAACTCTAGATGCAAATAGAACTAACACTCTATTAATTTTTACATATATATAGTGAGATTAATTATATTTGCATATTAATAATGATAGATATTACCTTTATATTGAAATTTTTTCACAAAATTTGTATACATAAAAATATAATTTGTTGTAGTCACTTTATTTTCAATAAAACAATCACTATTTATATGTTATTTTAATTATTATTTTTGTTTAAAATTTTATTTATATATATATGTTAAAAAAAAAAAAAAAAAAAAAAAAAAAAACAGGGGAGGTCACCATGTGGCTCCACCACTGGGTCCTATCATGCTATATTATTATGAGATCAAATTGTGGAGCCTCTGTTTGGGAAGAGGCTTCTTGGGTTTTTTTTGTTAAAATAGTCACAAAAGACAAAATAGGCTATTTTAGCCACAACAAACAAAACGTCACATTCAATTTATAATCATTACACTCTTCTCTCACAAAAAAAGTCAAAAAAGCCAAAAAGTCAAAAAGTCATTCCCAAGTCAAGCTTTTTAGCCCAGGCTAAAATAGCTAAAAAAGTCAAAAAGTCAAAAAACCAACCCACTTCCCAAACGAAAGTGTCAAACATTTTCCTTTTAGTCTATTGATTATTAAATTAATTTGATTGTAGATAAAATAGTGTTTTAATCCCAAATGCCAGCTAAACATGACACTGCTTCTAATATTATAACTATTTTCAGAATTAAAAGTTTTGAAAAAAAGCTTCCAAATATAAGAGAATACTTCAATTAATGTACTAAATTATGTTAAAAAAATCATGTTATTTCCCCCAATGCATGCATTGCTTTTCATAAAAATAGACAATACATGTAAAAGTTGCTTCAAAAAAAAAAAAAAAATTTTAAAATTAAAATTAATAAAATTCTAGCTAACATGAACCATACCATTAAAAATATTAAATGGATTAAGCCATAATATCAATTGAAACAGACATGTTAACCAAACTAGAATATGAACACTTAATTAGGAATTTTGCATTTCAAAAAGTGAGAAAAACCAACAAATTTTAAAGGGCCTCAACCCAAGGCCATCTATGATTCTATCAATTGAAACTTTTGTTCTTTTCAGTTTCATGTTCTTTTGGGTTTTCTAATAAACTGAATAAATAGACTACTGGGAATCAGAATAAATACTCCACAATGGGTTTTACCCACAAAGAATGAATCTTGAAGAAGCAAAATCAGTAACTAAAAAACAGTTTACATACCAAGAATATTGACAGATAAAGAGACAATTTGATCAAAGTTAATACAAGTAGAGAGAGAGAGAGAGAGAGAGAGACTCACAAGAAGATGCAGAGCTCCTATTATCAGACAAGCAAAACCTGAAGGAGCTCGCAGAACGTACCAAATTTATAGGAGAGAAAGGCCCATGTAGTGTATATTATACTATTTGAGATGGAGAAAGAGACATTCTTCCACAACAGTGAGAAAAAGTTGTCTAGGAATTGACTATCAAAGTCTCCCAAAAAAAACAAAATTTGGAAAAAATGATTCCTCAGCGAGCAAGCAAATTGGGCCACTGTTGAATGTGCCAATTTTTTTTTTCTTTTCTTAAACAGTTGTGTGAGTTATTTAATACTCGTTGGACAACATTACTTTTTAACTTAAAAGTTAAAAAGTCATTAAAAAAATAAAAAAATTAATAATTTATACTAAAAAGTCAAAATTTTCTTTTTCTCTCTACTTTTTGTACATCTTTTCGTAAAAAACTAAAAAGTCATTACAAACATATTAATTTTTTTTACATTATATTTTAATCAAAAAGTCAAAAAATTATTAAAAAAGCTTATTCCCAAACAGGGCTGGCCCTAGGCATAGGTCCACCAGGCCATGGCGTAGGGCCCTTCAAAATAGACCCAAAAAATGGTCTCTCCTATTATAGTTTAGTGTAATATATTATGTATGCTTTTAAATCAAAAAAAATTAAAGAAGGCCAAATTAAAAGGCTCATTCAAAATTAAAAGGTCCATTCTCTCTCCTTATTTAATTTTTAACCTTAACTCTTAATTCAATTTTTCCAAAAATTTGAGAGAAACGACACAATAGTGCACTAACGAATTTCTCAAGAATTCAGAATAGCACAACACAGGTGGATTTTTTTTTCTATTCAATTAATTAAATATTTATCTTGTCTTTTGCTCAATTGTTATTATAATATTGGTATTTATACAATTAGCATCATCAAGAAGAATTATCTTTCGCTACTTATACTAAAAATTTATCATTGAATGAAAAAAAAAATATGTAAATGGTCTCAAATAATCTAGTGATATTTATTAGCTGATTATCGGCTTTGCGCTCCGGAAATTTCAGGGCCGGGCCTATTCCCAAACAAGGCCTTAACAAGAAAAAAAATTTCTTAAATTCTTTCTTAAACAATTCCCCCCCCCCCCCCAGCGAGCAAGAAAAAAATGATTCCTTAACAAAGTTTTTTTTCTTAAACCTGAAGTTTTTTCTTAAACAACTGTTGAGTGTACTCTGAGTTATTTATACAGTATATTCTTTTATTTTAAATTATTTTGTGCAATTTCTATTTACAGTATATCAAGTAAAAATATGAAAAATTTACCCATAAATCTCACATGAAAGAATATTGATCCATTTGGTCTTAAGAATTTTTTTATGAATCAATTAGTTTTTTTTTTTTTGTTTTAAAAAATTGTATTTATTTGATTTGGTACTATTTGAGTCTAAGTGAATGTCATTTTGTGATTTATTTTTTAAATTTTTTATTTGTTTTTGGGATGGAAATAGAAAGGTGAGGTGTGCAAGATTCTTTTGAAAGGATTAGTGGCTGAAGTGTTGATTGTCGAGCTTGAAAATCTACATTTCTGTTAATGTGGTTTTCTTGTGTTACATTGAAGTGTCATATTAGAATGCTATGTTTAAAAAAAGAAGTTTTTGTATATTACATTAATTGAAGTGTTACATTTGTCCCTCAATACATAACACACGTTTATGCTTAGTCTTTTATGTAATTCATACTAGAATGAGACTTTTAGATCCATTAAAAAAAAAAAAAAAAAGTTCATAAGATCACTATTTAGAATTTATTGATACTTAAATACTTTTTTTTTAAAAATAATTATTTAACAATTGAAGATTATTTCTACTTTCTAATTAGGGCAAACTTCACTTTACCTCCTATGGTTTGGGTCGCGTATGATTTAACCCCCTGACGTTTGGAAATCACCACATAACCTCATGTGGTTACTAGATTGAATTGCACGGTTAGCATTTCTATCTAACATAACAATCTGTGCATAACACGTGCCTAATATGTAAATGGGCATGGAAAGATGATTTTCCCTCTGAATTAAATGACAAAAATGCCCTCATCTTCATCATCAATATCCAGATCTGTAAACCTCTACCCAAGAGAAAAAAAAAAAATGTGAAAGGATTATTAGATCTATAAAAATCAGAAAAGAAAATACATAATCTTTTTAACTTAATTTTCATATAATTATATTTTACAGATACATATATCTATATTTATATAGATACTGTAATTTTTATACATATATATACACACACTACATATTTATATATACACACTACAACCATTGCCAGCTCCAGCCACAGCCTACACCGCCGACGCCACTCTCCGGTCAATCCCAGTCCGGCACCACTCTCCGATCAACCCCAGTCCAAAGCCACTGTTCAATCAACTCCACCGCAATCCCCACAATCGACCACCCCCGAGTAGCTTCGGACAATCCCAATCCAGAGCCATCACCGCAAGCCACCGTTGCGAACCCCCCTCCCTCTCTCTCTCTCTCTCTCTCTCTCTCTCTCTCTCTTTCTGTCTCTCGCCACCATCGTCAATCGTTGTTCATCCCAACTCAAATCACGACGGCAACGAAGGTAACTAGGGTTTGAGGCCACAGATCACAACGGTAGCTAGGGTTTTAGGTCACAGATCACGACGGCGGCTAGGGTTAAGATCTCAGATCGTGACGGCGATAGAGGTGGCTTGGGTTTGAGGTCACGGCTTGCAACGACGACGAATATGGTTTAATCTTCACTCTCTATCTCTCACATATATGTACATATAAAAATATAATATATATGTATATAGGTAGCTAGGGTTTGAGAAGAAGATAAAAATTTGGTGGAAGAAAGCACAAGCATAAAACAATCTAGCTTAGTATGAGCAATCTCAAGACTCTAATCCCAATGTCACCGCCGACTACACTTCCAACAATGTCGTTCACGCCTCCGACAGGAGTCGTGTGTGCAAGAGAGGTACTCCATAGATCCATCCGTGATCTTAAATTATAGTATCCGAATTCAAATCGATTTATCGATGTGTTTGTATCTGAATCGATCTCAATGTTCACAAATTTGTATGTAATATTTGTGTGTCGGTTTAATTGGATTGTTTGATTGATTAATTGATTAATTAATTGGTTTGTTTCAAATTACACCACTGCACATGCACGCACGCGCACACACACACACACACATATATATATATATATTGGCCGAAATAATCTTCACAATATATTGTGTAATGCTCACTAAATTCCAACCAAGAAAAAAAGTGAATAATTGGTTTGAACTTTAAACTTGAAGGCAAATTGAACATTAATTAAATTATTTTTTGATAGAAATTATGTTGTTTAAATTAATTTGTTAAATCAAAATCCTAATTTCATATATCGAAACCCTAAGTTCTCTCCCTTGCTCTTCTCAAATGCATAACTATTGAATGAGAAATGCTAAACAAAGGTTATGTATATAAGGGTGAAATAGTCTTTTTACTTCTGATGTTAACAGTGTTAACTGAACAATTTAATCCGATAACCACGGGGGTTATGTAGTGATTTTCAAACGTTAAGAGATAAATCACATGCGACCCAAAATATAAGGGGTAAAGTGAAATTTGTCTTTCTAATTATTATGCGTTAACTTACAATAAATTGTATCAGCCAAGCCAAGAAGATGCAGAGCTCCTATTATCAGACAAGCAAAACCTGAAGGAGCTCATAGAACGGACCAAATTTGTAGGAGAGAAAGACCCGTGTAGTGTATGTGCACATTCTGTATAGGCATTATACTATTTGAGATAGAGACATTCTTCCACAAGAGTGAGAAAAAGTCGACTAGGAATTGACTATCAAAGTGTCTCCCAAAAAAGAAAATTGTTTAAGAGCTCTAAAATAATGAGCTCTAATAGCTCTAAAAATACTGTAGCTCCAATTGATGTGATGTTTTACTCTTTATTTTTATTTTTCAGCACTGCCAGCTCATTAGAGCTGGCTTAGTGATCCCTTTTTAGTGGTATATAGCACCACTGCCCAAAAAAAACAAAATTTGGAAAATAAAATGATTCCTTAGCGAGCACGCAAATTGGCCCACTGTTGAATGCGCCAAATATATATATATATATATTTTTAACTGCTGAGTGTACTCAGAGTTATTTTTATATATATTTTTATTTTAAATTATTTTATGCAATTTCTATTTACCATATATCAAGTAAAAATATGAAAAATTTATCTATAAATCTCATATGAGAGAATATTAATCCATTTAGTTTTAAGAATTTTTTTATAAATCAATTAGTTCTTTTTATGTTAAAAAATTATATTTATTTGATTTGGTACGATTTGAGTTTAAGTGAATATCATTTTGTGATTTATTTTTTCAATTTTTTTATTTGTTTTTTGGGATGAAAATAGTGAGGTGAGGTGTGCAAGAATCTTTTGGAAGGATTAGTGGCTAAAATGTTGGTTGTCGAGCTTAAAAATTTATATTTTTATTAGTGTGATTTTCTAGTGTTACATTGAAGTGTTATATTAAAGTATTACGTTTGAAAGGGTGCACTCTGGTTCATAGGCGATTCAGTTCTTTCCGGTTTTCACTCGAGCGCTCCTCCTCGAATGAGAGTTTGAGGGGTGAAGACCTGTGTCCCAGCGGGTGGTCGGTGTTCGGTGGGTGTGTGGATCCGCGGTGTGAGCTAGAAGACCTGTGAGGTAGAAGTCCTGTTGGCTTTGGAGTGGGCTGCGGCAGAGGCTTTGGAGTGGTTACTGGGTGTGAGCTAAGAAGAAAACCTGGTGGGAGATGATCTGTTGGGTGTGTTTGCGGGTGTTGTGATCTGTGGATCTGTGGGTGTTGTGCAGGGGAGTTGCAGTAGCTCGGAGTCTTCAACAGGGGTGTTGCTGCAGGGGTGTGTTGGTTCGGTGGGTGTATGGGTGTTGCAGCAGCTTAGGGGTGGTTGGGAAGTTGGTCAAGGGAGTGATCTTCTCCAGTCAAGGGAGTTTTCTCAGCCTTCGAGCGAGTGGCTATGGAGTTTTCCGGCCAACGTGCAGCAGGCGTGGAGTAGCGGAGCGTGCAGCTGGCGTGCAGCAGGCGTGGGATGGGCATCGTATAGTGTTGTCAGGCGTCGGGTGTGAAGAAGGGTGGCGTTGGGAGTTGTTAGCAGCTTAAGTGTAATGATTTAGTTTTCAAAATAGCAGGTGGGCCTTGGCAGAGGCGTGGATGTAGATTAGATGGGTTTTTAGTTCGGGCTGCTTTGGGTGTTGATTTTGTTATTTTAGTTTGGTTCGGCGTTTTGGTGGGTTGATTATGTGAAGATTCATGTATTTTAATTTTTCTAATTAAGTTCTTCTAAACTTTTTTTTTTTAAAAAAAAATTTGAGAGGCTTAGGGGTTGGTTGTATGGCTGCGAGTAGCAGTAGTAGGGGTATTTTTATACTGCCAAATCTCTCTCGATGCATGTCATCTTCCTGTACTTTTAATTTCATACTGTTAAATGAAATTTTTCTTTGCTGATAAAAAAAAAGAGTATTACGTTTGAAAAAAATACAATAAAAAGTTTTTGTGTGTTCCATTGATTGAAATGTTACGTTTGAAATACACTCAAGAGTTTTTTTTTTTTGAAATATTACGTTGTTACGTTAGAGAAAAGTATATTAAGGAATTTATTGGAGTCTTACATTTTTTTGAGTATTACGTTTAGAAAAAGTACATTAAGAAGTTTCTTTGAAATGTTACATTGTTATATTTGAGAAAAGTATACTAAAGAGTTTTTTAATGTCTTATATTAAAGTGATACATTTTTAGAGTATTACATTGAAGTGTTATGTTTGAAAAAAAATACAGTAAGGAGTGTTTTTTGAAGTGTTATGTTTACTATTTTAACATTATGAGAAAATTCACATTTGTCCCTCAACACATAACACACAAGTTTATGCTTAATCCTTTATGTAATTCACACTAGAATAGGACTTTTAGATCTATAAAAAAAAAAATTCAAAAAGAAAAGAAAAAAAAACTAACAATTTATAAAATTACTATTTAAAATTTATTAGTACTTAAATAAATTTTTTAAAAATTAATTATTTAACAATTGAAGAATATTTCTGCTTTCTAATTATTATGGAGGGATTTGGAAACTTGGTTAAAAGCTTAACTTTTTCACTTTTTTCTCTCTTTTTTTTTTTGTGTAAAAAATGTGAGAAATAATATGACACAAAATGAGTTAAAAGCTAAAAACTAGCTTTTAGCTAGCTTTTCAAATCACCCCTATGTGTTAACTTACAACAAATTGTAGGGTAAATTACAAATACACCCCATAAGATTTGATTAAAATATGAATCACTCTCTGTGGTTCTGGAAATTACATTTCACCTTTTGAGATTTTTAATTTCATAACAAATCGCTTTTTTATTAATAAATTATCAAGTCAATTAACAGTTTTTAATGATGTTATAAATATGTTTCAATTAATAATTTAGGTAATTTTATTATTGCATAGGAGAGCAATTATAAATTTTATTTTTTAATTAATTCTGTTAAATAAAAAATTCTAACAATGAGATATTTGTAATTTTTCAAATCATAAAAAATAATCTATATTTTAAATAAATCTTAATGGATATATTTATAATTTACCCTAAATTGTATCAAAAATTATTTCTACTTTCTAATAATTATCTTTCAAAAATTGAGGAATTGACTATCAAAGTGTCTCAAAAAAAAAAAAAAACAACAAAAATTGGGAAAAAAATGATTCCTTATCGAGCACGCAAATTGAGCCCCTGTTGAATGCGCCGAATTTTTTTAAATTTTTCCTTAGAGAGTTGTGTCACATTAGTTGTACAAAGTACTTTATTTGAGTTATTTATATTTTTTTTAATTTATTTTAAATTGTTTAATATAATTTTTATTTACAGCTTATTAAGTAAAAATATTTTTAAAAAGTTTAAAAAAATAATTATTTAAAAATTAGCTATCTGATATACTTTATTTGAGTTGTTTATATATATATTTTTTAATTTATGTTAAATTATTTAGCGTAGTTTTTATTTACAACTTATCAAATAAAAATATTTGAAATAAGTTTAAAAAAATAAATTATTTAAAAATTGAGAATTACTTCTCCTTTCTAATAATTACTATATTCTTTTAATTTATAATAAATTATATCAAAGAAACCCAGTTATGGGCCCATTTCCATGGCCAACAACCTCCTTCCAATACCAATCCGGATCACCCGTCGCCTTCTCCTGTCGCCTTCCCCTGTCGCCCCCAAAACGACGTCGTTTTGGGGGCAAATTTTCAAAAAAAAAAAACGCAGAGAAGAGGGAGGAAGGAGAGGAAGAGGGAGAGGGAGAGGGAGTAAGGAGGGAGGAGGAGGCTGTGAGCTCGCCGTCCTCGTCCCTCGCCGCCGTCGCAGCCGCCGTCGCAGGTCGCAGCAGCTCCACCTCGTCGCAGCCGCCGTCGCCTCCGCCTCCAACCCGTCTCCACCTCCTCCGACCCGTCTCCACCTCCTCCTCCTCCTCCCCTGTATTTATGGCCCCCTCCAGTCCGGCCCTTCCTCTCCTCCTCCTCCTCTCTCCTCCCTCCCTCTTCCTCTCCTTCCTCCCTCTTCTGCGTTTTTTTTTTTTGCAAATTCGCCCCCAAAACGACGTCGTTTTGGGGGCGACAGGGGAAGGCGACAGGAAAGGGCGACCGACGATCCGTTCCCCTTCCAATACAACCAATCACCTCATGAGGGCAACCACTTTCGACCATCACATCCTAAGATTGACAACCTCAGGTCACAATCTCAACAATCACCTCTTTTTATTATAAAATAGTGTTTAATTATATTTCAATGTGAGTTAGTTATAAAGTTTAATTATATTTCAATGTGGGTTAGTTATAAAGTGACGATATTATTACAACTTAAATTGATGTTTAATTACTAAGGGTGTTTAATTCAAAGTGGAATTATTTATGGTAGCCATTTAAAATGAGTGTGTATTGTTGCAGTTTTCTTTATTAGTAGAGTAATTTTATTCGCACACCATATTTTATTTCAATATACGTTATTTGTGCCGTTCGAATATTAATTTTTAGATAAAAATAAAATGTTTGAATATCAATTTTTAAATAAAAACCAACTGTTCAAACAAAAATTCTGTTTGATAATTGATATCCGAACATTTATATTTTGTTCAAAAGTAGATATTAAAATATTTATATTTTGTTTAGAAATTGATAGCCGAACGATATAAATGGTGTATACTGAAACAAAGTGAGGTGTGCAAATAGAATCACCTTTGTTAATATGGTTGGAGTATTTTTTTTTTTTAAGTGCTTAATTACTCTTTCGCCCTTTGTTTGCTTTAGTGATTGTTTCTACATATCTTTTTGCAACACCAAAAAAGCGCACACAAGAAAAAACAAAGAAAAAGAGCCCCAAGGAGAGAAAAGACTTGTGCTATTCCATTAGTTTAATCTGATCATCAACTTTGGGGGAACCTTCGGGATGAGGCCGGGAAATTTCAATAAAGCAAAAGCATCATCAACCAAGTTATCATATCCAAATCACTTTATCACATATATTAAGTGAGAGAGTACTTTAACGATGTGAATCTTATCATAAACTTATTTTGTGTTACAAGCACAAAAAGTTATTTATGTGTTTGACACGTTTACCGTTTATTATTTTTAATTCATAAAAAATATTAAATATATTTATATTTATTTTGAAAAAAATAAAAATAAAAACATATTTATTATACAAATATTTTGAAATTTTATTTTGAATTTTGTGTTACAAACACAAATATTTATGTGCGGTTCGACATGTTTATAGTTTATTATTTTTAATTTATAAAAAATACTAAACATATTTACATTTATTTGGGGTAAAAATAAAAATAAAAACATATTTATTAGACAAATATTTTAAAATTGGGCAAATTACCTACACCTCTTTTGAGCTTTAACGAAATTACAGATTCTCCCTGAAGTTTCAGAAATTACATCCCACCCCATCGCAATTTACGCCATTAACGGGTATCATAAATTGACTAAAATGTCTTTTTGACAAATAAGGGCAAATTATCTACACCCCTTTAAGATTTAGCTAAATTACATATTCTCCTGAGGTTTAGCTAAATTATCATTTTTAAATAAGTTATGAAATGTAAAATTAAAATGGAAAAACACTTGTCACATTACAAAAAAATTAAGATTTTAGAGATCAAAATTTAGGGACAAAATTAATTTTAGGGGACCAAATATTTTTGTTACAAAAAGGATTGTTATTATATTTTTAACAACGAAAATTAAATATTAGTTATTAATTATTATGTTTTTAGTATCAAAAAATTGGCTCATTTGATAAACAGACCTCGCCACACTTTTTGTCATGACCAATATTATATTGCGGCATAACTAACATATCACTATAAATTATAAGTAGACATAGAACAAGTCTACACTACAGAATAACATAGAGTAGAAGTATTGAGTCTAAACAGGTGTACTTGGTTCAAATCTCGACAAACATTCTAATCATTGGAGCAAACCTTTGTCCGGTCGTTAATATTAGGATTCGAGAATTGGTCGAAATATCCAAAAATTCGTCTGAATACCCAGTTATTAAAAAAAGAAGAAGAAGAAGAAGAAGAAGAAGAAGATTGAATAGAAGTCTTGAGGGTTTGTTTTTTCGCCTTTGCTTCTAGACACCGATCTGCTATCAATCTTAAAACATAATTAATGTGAAAATCAAGATTATCATATCCTAGGAATTGAGTTATTTCCTGAACTATTCATTCCATCATTGTTTATGAAGAATATAGTTTCTAATTGAGTTATCAAATTGTTTATTTGGGTTTTTGCTTCTTTGTTTAAGACAATATTTATTATAGAACCTAAATTGTCTACTTTAGATTCTATATTCTCAACTTTGGATTCTAGATAATTTTGATTTATTTTTTGATTTTTATCTAATTTAGAAAACCAAGAGAACATAATAACGGGAATATTATTTAAACTAGAACACACACTATTTATATTTGCAGACTCTTTAGTGATATGCAAACTATGGTCATATTTACTATTAACATTATTTTTTCTATTTCCAAACCATATTATATCTTCAAGGTTAATTGCCATTATAGATTCTTGTCAGTACCTAAGACCCTCATAGTGTATTTATTTGGTGCCTAAAATCTCTCTTTATGATCTTAAAGACTTAAAAATACCTAATTTGGCCAATAGTCAAAAGATTTTAATGAATATATGGGCTTTGACTTACACTAAGCATATAGGTTTTACAACAACTATAAATGAAACAAATAATTATGAAGATATAAAATACAAATGATACACAATTAAAAACTAAACTTGACTAATAATATTTTTCTGATTTTAAACATTTTTTTTAAATCATTAAACACACCATATACACTTATATATATTAAAATTAATACATAGATAAAAATACTTATATAGCTTGATCTTGCTTTCAAATGCCCTTCACCAAACTCTGATACCAATTACAAAATAAAAAAATAAAGGAACTTTCTACTATTTTATAGAGTTAATAGAAGTTAGAGAAATTAGACAGTGATGGTGGGAATTTACATTGCTTCATTTGTTGGCTTGAATGCCAATTTATAGAATACATCTTGTTAAAAAAAAAAAAAAAAAAAAAGAAGCTAAAAGCAAAAAGTTGTCTAGTCTAACCGTAGGCTTTCCCCAATCTTCTAAGTCTATAAACAAAAAAGTCTACCAACCAATAAATACAAAGACAAGAAAGTCTTTAGAAACATTAATAAAAAAGTATAATTATTTGCCATCTTCTAACAAAACATAAATGAAAAATTACAATTATTGGTCATCTTTTGACAAACTACAATTATTTACACTGTCTACCCTTCCCGTTATTCAAAGAGATAAACTGATATAGATAAGATTTGGTTGATCTTATTTGTCATGTAACGTCAGCTGAAATGATTTGTCTAACTACTTTCCGCCTAATAATGCAGGTGGTTCCATGTGTCCTGAAAAGGTTGGAGTTGATTATGAGACAACTACATGTGATTGTAGGGTCCATTGTGCTTCCATTCTGTTTACAAGATTGTGATATTCTTTATCAGTCTCTAATAGAGGGGAATCAGAATATTGGATGTATTGCTCATTTCGAAATTGTTCTATATTATCCGCAATCATGACTAGTTCCAACGGAAGATCCAAATTATTTATCTTTTTGAAATTTAATAACATGTCAAGTAGGGGTGTGCGCGATGCGGTTCGGGCGGTTTGAGAGTAAGTTTACAAACCTAATGGCGGGTTGGCGAATTAGTGGATTGACAAATTGCGGTTTGGCCGGTTTTTGGCGGGTTGGCGGATTGAAGAATATTCTAATTAATTATCATATATGTGCATATTATATAACACCAATTTGTATAATATTTGTTAGATATATAACACAAAGTAATTTTACATAATATGTGTCATATATATAACCACTAATTTGTAATAAATTTCATATCTTAAATCTCTCTCACACTCATTTTTACATTGATATTTTATTAGAAGTTAAAAAATATATACGTATCAACTATAGCGGAGCGGAGCGGTTCTGTTGGCGGATTAGAAATTTTAAAGTTTAAACCGCGGTTAGCGGTTAGAGCGGTGCGGATAGATGCAGATCGGTACGGTTTTAGCGGATTTAGCGGTATTTTGCACAACCCTAATGTCAAGAGCCTCATTAATTTGTGTAGGAGACCTTTGATATGTTATGGGAAAATGAGTTATAAATACTATTCTACCATCTGTAACCATGAATGGCAACTTTGTTGAGCTATGGATATTAGAAACAGCTTGTAAAACAATTATTAGACTGTCTATTCAATGTTCTGTTAAAGGAAGTTTTTGAATATTTTCTAAACTCGCCCTCTGGCGATCTTCATCCAAATAGTCATTCAAATTAGAAATCTTCTGTTTCTTTAAGATTCCAAATTTGAAATGGTTGGGAAAAAAAAATATTCTCTTTCTCACCCACCAATTGTGCTGAAGATCCAAAAAATAAAATATTTACTCCATCGGAAGCCTTTTACTACCCATGAGAGCATTGCTTTTATGATCATTGGATACTCTATCTACTGGATTGGATCAAAAATTTGGAAAATAATTTGATTAGTTATTCCCCAATCTTTGTCTTCAAAAAAACCACACGTCATGATTTGCCATAATGGTTATTTTGGGAATTCCATCTTTAAAATTTAATTTATCATAGGATCGTTCTAAGATTTGTCTAATCTTATCACGATGATTCTCAACTTGATTTTTTTATTAAAAGAAAATTTTCTTTTGGAAACAAAGTTCTTACTTTTTCAAAAAGACAAATTCTTTTTATTTGTTCAAAAATTGGATCAGAAAACTCATCTGATATGAGATTTGATAGTTGAAGAAAATTGCTTATTTTTTTAAAATTAAAATCTTCATTCCAATTCAATTGTTTAAGGATATTGAAACAAAAGTTTTGTAAATCTTTTAGCTTGGTTGTTTGCTCAACTAATTTGTTGGCCAGAACTCCTATGTAATTTCGAAATTTCACTTTGTTGTCTACAATGTGAGTTTTCCAAACTCCATTGAGTTCTGTATAAATTTCTCTAGATATACTAAGGTTGAAAAAATATTTTATTTCACATTCATCTGGTTTAGATGTCTGAATATTAGTTGGACCTGGGTTAGTTCTCATTTGACAAAAATTATTTTGATAAACAGGCATAGCTTGTGCACTATAAAAAGCTTTTTTTAGCTTTGGTCATGCTATCATAGGATTTATAACTAGCTCCTAGAAATCCAAAAGCTTGCTTATTGCAATCATTCCATTCTGTGTAAATTCTAGATTGTCTTCCTACAACCACAACATAAATTTTTTCTTGTCTGGGGATTGCTTTTTTAGCAATTGTCATCCAATCTCCTTATGCGGGTTGTTTACCCTTGTTCATTTTTTCCTGTTGGTCTAGAGGTTTTCTGCAAAAATTAAAATTACTTGTTTAGTAATTTAATTTTTTGAAAACAATTCCTACTAAGAAAATCTGCAAGAAAATTATTAGTATCTTTAAGATGTTTTACCTCAAATGTATATTCTGAAATTTGATTATACCAGGTTAATCTTCTTCCTTGCTCAATAAGTTTTTTTATTAATCAAGAAATCTCTTACTGCCTTACTATCAGTGCGTACAATAAAATTTTTTGGGGCTAAATAACTATGAAAACTTTTTATTGCCAATTTTATTGCAAGTAATTCTTTTTCAAAAAGAATCAATATGCTTGGTTTCCCTTTTCAAAAAACACTTTTCAGAAAATTTTACTTTCTTATTTTCCGTGTTTTTTTGTTTTTACTGATTTTTTTTAATATTTTAAGCAATTTTTAAAATTTTTAGACATACCTAACTTAGATGTATCTAAAAAGTAAAAAATTTGTGAAGAAAATCTTTTAAAAATTCACTAAATACCCAAAATATAAAAAAAAAAAATACGAGAATTCAGTACATTTTTTGTATATTTATGTATTTATTAATTTTTTAAAATATTTTTTCACAATTTTTTTACTTTTTAGATACATCTAAGTAAGGTGCATCTAAAAAGTAAAAAAAAAAAATTAAAATTTTAAAAATATTCACTAAAAACAAAAAAAATACGAAAACCAAAAAACTTAATTTTCAAAAAACTTAATTCAAAAAACTCAAACCAAACACATTGAATATATTTATATTCATTTGGTTTAAATGTTCTAGAATTATATCCACAAATTAGTTCTTTTTTTTGTAATTTTATGGGTGTTGGATTTTTTCTTGATCTAATCCCATTTTCTAATAAAGGTATCTCTTTATCACGTCATAATTTACCTGGTATTGCTTTAAGAATACATCCCTAACACGATTCTGAGGCATTTGTTTCTAAAATTAATTTATCACCTGTTTTAGGAAAATAAATGTCTGGTAAAGTTTAAACATTTTCTTTAATTTGTTTAATTAAAGCAACATCTTCTGTTGTCTATTCAAAAAAAACATTTTTCCTTAATTTGGTTAACCAAGGAATTTCTATTTTTGAAAGATTTTTGATAAAATTTCATCCAAAATTCAAAATACCTACTAAACTCTTTAATTGTGTTATATTTTCAAGACTATTAGGAAAATCTCGTACTTTGGACAAAATATGTTCTTGTAATTTTAAACCTTTCTGGCTTAAAATTATTCCCCAAAATTTAATTAATTCTTTTTCTAGCTCAACCTTTTTTGGTGACAAAATAATTCCATGTTTTTGGAATTTTTCACAAAGTAATTTAAAATATTTCTTATGCTCCTCCCTGGTTTTGGAAAAGATAAGTATATTAACAATATAAACTACACAACAATCCTTAAGATCATTAAAGATTGTATCCATCCACCGTTGAAATACCTGTGGTGCTATATTTAAACCAAAAGCCATAACATTCCAATGGTAATGTTCTCTAGGTGTACTGAAAGCTGTCAATTTTTTTGACTCTTCAGTCAATTAAATTTGCCAAAATCCACTCTTACAATTGAATTTGCTAAAGATTTTTTTATCATTTGGTTAAGTTAATCAAAATATCTTTTCTTGGAATAAAATATCCATCAAATTCTAAATTTTCATTTAGCCGTTTATAATTGATCACCATTTGGGCTTTTCCTCTTTTAATTTCAACATGAATTCTTACCATAAAAGCTCAACGAGAATGAAGGCTTCCATTTTCTTCAATTAACTTTTTGGATAAAAGTTCCTGAAGTTAAATATCATATTCATCTATATCTTGTCTATTATAGATCATTGGTCTTACTCTAATGACAACATTAGGGTCTTTCAATTTCAAACTACAATAACGCGAACTGCGTTGCTAGAATTTTAATGAATTTTTACTAAAATTTTCTTCTAGAATTTTATAAATCCAATGTGATTCATCAATAGTTTTGATGATGAGAGTTAATCATCATGCAGAACGGGTGCAAACTCTTTATCACAAATATATTTATGTTGTTCTAACAATGGAATATGAATTAAGACATTGTTTATAGTATTTATATATAAATTATTTCCAAGAAGGAAATCGCCATGCATATAAGAAAAACATAAAATTTTTGGTATGATGAACTTGCTATCATTTAACCAAAAAACTATATTTTTAGGCTTGAATTATATGGAAGTATGGTTTCCATCAATTTCAATAACTAAAATTAGATGTTTCATTAATGTTGATTTTTCTTTTAGTATGGCATTCCATTTGCATGAGCTAATTGTAACTCATGTGTCTATGAGAACACAGGGTTTATAACCTGCAAAATTAAATGATCCCAACACATGTGTATCTTCTTTTTCCTTGGCTAGGAGAAAAATAATATCATCATTTTTTGTTTGAAAATGATACATACGTGCAGACTTAATATATTCAAATTGTATTCTTATTCCTGGAAAAATAGGAATTTGAACATTTTTCGAAACAATAGATTCTTAATTAGAATTATTACTCGACTCACCAATGCTTAATTTTGAAAATTTGTTAGGAAAATCTTTTTCAAATACCGAAGTTGATCTTTTAATTTTTGGTACTGTATTTTGAATATATAAATTTTTTCCTAATGCTTGTATTTGCATCTGTGTAGGATTTTTTATTTTTGAAGATTCTCCTTATTCTACTAAGTCATGGATTAACCATTGTCGAGGGATTTCTAGATCACTCCGGTTCATTAGACACTATTGGATTGTCGTGTCAAATGGTCTTGGTTCAAAGATTTCAACGATTTTATTATCGTTTGATCTTGTTTTTGTTTCAGGAATTATGGTCAATTCGTGAATTGTTTTCCAACGAATAACCACATCATGAGAATTTGATTTCGTTCATAATCTTTGTGTTTTAATTCTTTTTCTGAATGTGTCCTCAAGATTAGGATCATTTATGGAAAAAAAGAAATTTGGTCTAACATTAAACCAAACTACTCCATTAGCCAAATTAGATTGAATTCCTCCAATGAATGCTTTCATTGGGTCGGAAAATCTTTTATCAAAAATTACTGACAAAATAGGAGTATTTATCCCTTGTCGAAATAAGGTTGTTATGGTTACCTGTATTAATCCAATATAAATATATTGAATCTCAAGATGTTTCTTTTTCCATCTTGCAACATTTTTCTTATCAAAAAAAGGAATGTTAATGTTTCCTTCTTCTGACCATTTTGCTTGAGTGTTGTCATTGTATTGTTCAAATACTCTTGCTGAAAAGAAGTTGAATTTTGAAAGTTTGTAAATTTCTGGCACAACAACTTCTTGAACTTTTTCGAATTTTGCTAATTCTTCTTTGGTAAAATTACTTTTCTTCTCCAATTACATCTCTAAGTTGAGTTGCTTGTAATTCTTATTGAGATATACTACCTGCTTCTTGAGATATTTCTAGAGTATCTATATCGATCATCATGAAGATTAGTTTTTCATCTGAACTTTCTTCATCACTAGAAATTTCATACAAGATTTCTTCTTCATCAGAAATTTCTTCGCCATATATTATTTCAAAATCTTATTCTTCAAGAACTTTGATCATTTTCTTTGTACTCTTTTCTCTTTGGGGGCATTCAGGTGCACAGTGACCTTCTTCGTTACAAATGTAACATTTAAAAGTTTTCTTTTTTGAAACACTTGTTGGTTTCTTTTTCCAAATATATTTTTTCTTTTTTGAAAAAATTTTGTTCCTTTTCCAAAGTTTCCATTCATATTTTCTGCATTTTTTGAAAAATCCTTTTCGCATAGGAAATGTATTACAACAAAATTTTCAATTTTCTTTTAAAATTTTGTCACAACATTTTTGACCATATTTTAAGTCGGAAATTTGATTTTTTATTTGTTTTTTCACCTTTGCTTCTAGACACCAATCTGCTATCAGTCTTAGAACATAATTAATGCGAAACCAAGATTATATTTAAAACTACAATTATTTTCCATCTTCTGACTTAGGCTATTTTATGGTACAGAAGATATTCCGGTACTTCAAACCAATACCTATAATAGGATTGAATATGAAAATATAGTTGAAATATTGGATTATTGGATAAAATTATATAAAGACCTAGATTTAGGTATTGATGAAATAAATAGGCTGCTAGATCAGATAAGAAAAACTTATCTAGAACATGAAGCCCTTTTACAACACTTTAATTATGATATTAATATGTCAACTAATGATGATGATAGTCAATCATCTTCATATGAAGAAACAATAGATCAAGATGTCTCACTAGAAATAATTAAGGGAAAAAGAAAGACAAAAGAGCCGATTGATCCCGAATTGTTTGACACATGGGGAGATAGAGAAAATTTTGACTTTATTCAAACAAATGAAGTAAAAAATGATACTAACACCGGAAGTACCTCCAATCCTACACCTGAGCCAATAAAGAAAAGATAATAATCATAAGTATCTAATAGCTCAAAATGGTACTTATTTAGACTTGTCTCATATACCATTTAGAACCAGCCACAAACAATTAATGATTAGGCACAATCATTGTCCATCATTATTACCAATCATAAAAGTAGTTGGTCAAAGGAAAAATTCCTTAATTATATTGCAGCAACTCTCCAGGGAGATGTTTTGCAATGGTTTAGGCAGTGGGAAAAATCTAAAATTGAAAAAAAATCAGAAAACAACTTTGTTGACAAATTTTCTCACACTTGACACAATATCAGCTGAGTTTGCAAAAATAATAAAAGAAAATTTATGTGGTTTTGCAGGAGATACTAATTTGTAAAAATTTAAATTATATTTTGACTAAATTAGAATTATGTAACATTTTGTCTTTTTGAAGACTATGTTCAAACTTTTAAAAATTATTATTATCTTATTGATCTACCAGCAAATCAACCTTGATTAGATCAATTTCATAAACTCTCTAATCCATGGGATGAGTTATGTATCAAAACATATCTTGACTTTCTCAACAAAAAAAAAAAAAAAAAACTGGGGAAGGAAGAATATGATAATCTTTATTTTCACATTAATTATGTTCTAAGACTAATAGCAGATCAGTGTCTAAAAGCAAAGACAAAAAAATAAAAATCAAAATCAAAATCAAATTTCCAACTCCAAATATGGTCAAAAATGTTGTAACAAAATTTTAAAAGAAATTGGAAAATTGGTTGTAATACATTTCCTATGTGAAAAAGATTTTCCAAAAAATGCAGAAAATATAAATGGAAACCTTGGAAAAGGAACAAAACTTTTTCAAAAAAGAAAAAATATACTCGGGAAAAAAAACCAACAAGTGTTTCAAAAAAGAAAACTTATAAATGTTATATTGTAACGAAGAAGGTCATTGTGCACCTGGATGCCCAAAAAGGGGAAAAAGTGCAAAGAAAATATTCAAAATTCTTGAAGAACAAAATTTTGAAATAATATATGGCTAAAAAATTTTTGATGAAGAAGAAATCTTGTATGAAATTTTTAATGATGAAGAAAGTTCAGATGAAGAACTAATCTTCATGATGACTAATATAGATAGTCAAGAAATATCTCAAGAAGCAGATAGTATATCTCAAGAAGAATTATAAGCAATTCAACTTGGAGATGCAATCGGAGAAGAAAAAACTTTTACCGAAGAAGAATTAGCAAAATTTGAAAAAATTCAAGAAGTTGTTGTGCCAGAAATTTACAAACTTTCAAAATTTAACTTTTTTTTCAGCAAGAGTGTTTGAACAATGCAGTGGCAACACTCAAGCAAAATGGTCAAAAGAAGAAAACATTGACATTCCTTTTTTTCATAAAAAAAAGGTTTCAAGATGAAAAAAGAAATATCCTGAGATTCAATATATTCATATTGGATTAATACAGGTAATCATAACAGCCTTATTTCAACAAGGGATAAACACCTATTTTGTCGATAATTTTTTATAAAAGATTTTCCAACCCAATGAACGCAATCATTAGAAGAATTCAATCTAATTTGTCTAATGGAGTTGTTTGGTTTAATGTTAGACCAAATTTCTTTTTTTCCATAAATGATCCTAATCTTGAGGACACGGTCAGAATAAGAATTAAAACACAAAAATTAGGAACGAAATCAAATTCCCATGATGTGGTCATCCGTTGGAAAACAATTCACGAATTGACCAAATTTCCTGAAACAAAAACAAGATCAAACGATAATAAAATTGTTGAAATCTTTGAACCAAGACCATTTGACATGACAATCCAACCGTGTCTAATGAACCGGAGTGGTCTAGAAATCCCCTGACAATGGTTAATCCATGATCTAGTGAAAAAAAGGAGAATTTTCCAAAATAAAAAATCCTACACAGATGCAAATACAAGCATCAGGAAAAAAAATTATATATTCAAAATACAATGTCAAAAATTAAAAGATCAACTTTTGTATTTGAAAAAGATTTTCCTAAAAAAATTTCAAAATTAAGCATTGGTGAATCGAGTAATAATTCTAATCAAGAATCTATTGTTTCGAAAAATGTTCAAATTCCTATTTTTCCAGGAACAAGAACACAATTTGAACATATTAAGTCTGCACATATGTATCATTTTCAAACAAAAAATGATGATATTATTTTTTCTCCTAGCCAAGAAAAAAGAAGATACACATGTGTTGGGAACATTTAATTTTGCAGGTTATAAACCCTATGTTCTCATAGACACAGGAGCTACAATTAGCTCATGTAAATGGAATGCCATACCAAAAGAAATATGAGCATTAATGAAAATCCAATTTTGGTTATTAAAATTGATGAAAACCATACTTCCATACAATTCAAGGCTAAAAATATAGCTATTTGGTTAAATGATAGTAAGTTCATCATACCAAAAATTTTATGTTTTCCTTATATGCATGGCGATTTCCTTCTTGGAAATAATTTTATATATAAATACCTTCCAATGCAAATACAGAAAAAGGCCATTTCATTAAGCATAAATAATGTCTTAATTCATATTCCATTGTTAGAACAACATAAATATATATAAAGAGTTTGCGCCCGTTCCTCATGGTGATTTAACTCCCATTATCAAAACTATTGATGAATCACACTGGATTTATAAAATTCTAGAAGAAAATTTTAGTGAAAATCCATTAGAACTATGGCAACGTAGTTCGCGTTATTGTAGTTTGAAATTGAAAGACCCTAATGTTATCATTAGAGTAAGACCTATGATCTATACTAGACAAGATATAGATGAATTTGATATTTAACTTCTGGAACTTTTAGCCAAAAAGTTAATTGAAAAAACTAGAAGCCTTCATTCTAATCAAGCTTTTATGGTAAGAAGCCATGTTGAAATTAAAAGAAGAAAAGTCCGAATAGTAGTAAACTCTAAACGGCTAAAAGAAAATTTAAAATGTGATGGATATTTTATTCCAAGAAAAGATGTTTTGATTAACTTAACCAACGGATCAAAAATCTTTAGCAAATTCGATTTTAAGAGTGGATTTTGGCAAATTTAATTGACTGAAAAGTCAAAAAAATTGACAATTTTCAATACATTACCACTGCAATGTTATGCCTTTTAGTTTAAATATAGCACCACAGGTATTTCAACAGTAGATGGATATAGTCTTTAACGATCTTAAGGATTGTTGTGCAGTTTATATTAATGATATACTTATCTTCTCCAAAACCCGGGAGGAACATAACAAAAATTAAAATTACTTTATGAAAAATTCCAAAAACATGGAATTATTTTGAGCTAGAAAAAGAATCAATTGAATTTTTGAGAATAATTTTAGATCAGAAAGGTTTAAAATTACATGAACATATTTTGTCCAAAGTACGAGATTTTTCTGATACTCTTGAAAATATAACACAATTATAGAGTTTATTAGGTATTATAAATTATAAACGAAGTTTTATCAAAAATCTTTCAAAAATAGAAATTCCTTGGTTAACCAAATTAAGGAAAAATGTTCTTTTTGAATGGACAACAGAGGATGTTGCTTTAATTAAACAAATTAAAGAAAATGTTAAAACTTTACTAGACGTTTATCTTCCTAAAACAAGTGATAAATTAATTTTAGAAACAGATGCCTTTGAATCATGTTGAGGATGTGTTCTTAAAGCAATACCAAGTAAATTATGGCATGATAAAGAGATACCTTTATCAAAAAATGGGATTAGACTAAGAAAAAAATCAATACCCATAAAATTACAAAAAGAAGAACTAATTTGTGAATATAATTCTAGAACATTTAAACCAAATGAACATAAATATATTATTTTTGAAAAAGAATTACTTCCAATAAAATTGACAATAAAAAATTTTCATATCTACTTAGCCCCAAAAAAATTTATTGTACGCACTGATAGTAAGGCAATAAGAGATTTCTTGATCAATAAAAAACCTATTGGGCAAAGAAGAAGATTAGCCTGGTATAATAAAATTTTCGAATATACTTTTCAGGTAGAACATCTTAAAGGAACTAACAATTTTCTTGCAGATTTTCTTAGTAGGAATTGTTTTCAGAAAATTAAATTACTAAACAAGTAATTTTAATTTTTGTACAAGAGGAAAAAATGAACAAGGGTAAACAACCCACACAAGGAGATTGAGTGACAATTACTAAAAAAGCAATCCCCATTATGTTGTGTTTGCAGGAAGACAATCTAAAATTTACATAGAATGGAATGATTGCAATAAGCAAGTTTGCGGATTTCTAAGAGCTAGTTATAAATCCTATGATAGCATGACCAAAGCTAAAAAAAGCTTTTTACAGTGTACCAGCTATGCCTGTTTATTAAAATAATTTTTGTCAAATGAGAACTAACCCAGTTCCAACTAATATTCAGACATCTAAACTAGAAGAATCTGAAATAAAAAAATTTTTCAACCCTGGTATATCCAGAGAAATTTATACACAGCTCAATGGAGTTTAGAAAACTCACATTGTAGACAACAAAGTGAAATTTCGAAAACACGTGAGAGTTCTGGCCAACAAATTGAACAAGCAGCTAAGTTAAAACATTTACAAAACTTTTGTTTCAATATCCTTAAACAAATGAATTGGAATTAAGATTTTAATTTTGAAAAAATAAACAATTTTCTTCAGCTATTAGATCTCATATCAGATGAGTTTTCTAATTCAGTTTTTGAATAAATAAAAAGAATTTGTCTTTTTGAAAAAGCAAGAATTTGCTTCTAAAAGAAAATTTTTTTTTAATAAAAAATCAAGTTGAGGATCATCGTGATAAGGTTAGACAAATCTTTAGAGCGATCCTATGATAAATTAAATTTTAAAAATGGAATTCCCAAAATAACCATCATAGCAAATCATGACGTGTGGTTATTAAGTTATTTTCCAAATTTTAGATCCAATCCAGTGGATAGAGTATCCAATGATCATAAAAGTAATACTCTTATGGGTAGTAAAGAGCTTCCGATGGAGTAAATATTTTACTTTTTGGATCACCAGCACAATTGGTTTGCGAGAAAGAGAATATTTTTTCCAAAAGATTTCGAATTTGAAGATGACTATTTGGATGAAGATCATCGGATGGAGAGATTACGAAATATTCAAAAAATTGAAGATGACTATTTGGATAAAGATCGTCTAATGACTGTTTCACAAGCTGTTTTTAATATCCATGGCTCATTCATGGTTACAAATGGTAGAATACTATTTGTAACTCATTTTTTCATAGCATATCAAAGGTCTCTTGCACAAATTAATGAGACTCTTTACATGTTATTAAATCTCAAAAAGTGAAATAATTTGGATCTTCCGTTGGAACTAGCCATGACCGCGGATGATGTAGAACAATTTCGGAATGAGCAATACAACCAGGATCCTGATTCCCCTCCATCAGAGACTGATGAAGAATATCACAATCTCGTAAACAGAATGGAAACATAGTGGATCCCACTATCACATACAATTGTCTCATGATCGACTGCAATCTTATCCAGGACACGTGGAGCAACTTGCATTATTAGTCAAAAAGTAGTTAGACAAATCCTTTCAATCGACGTTACATGACAAATAAGATTAACCAAATCTTATTTATATCAGTCTATCTCTTTGAACAACGGAGATGGTAGACAGTGTATATAATTGTAATTTGTTAGAAGATGACAAATTACTGTAATTTTTCATTTATGTTTTGTCAGAAGATCGCAAATAATTGTAATTTTTCATTTATGTTTCCAAAGACTTTCTTGTCTTTGTATTTATTAGTTGGTAGCTCATGCACCGAGTGTAACGGCCTCAAAATAATAGCATTAAACCCATCAATATAAACATACATTTATATACAAAAGATCCACATTTCCTCAACTCATCAGAGTACTTCGTTACAAAAGAATTACACGTTAACAACAAAAGTAAATGCCTTACGGGCTTACAGCTTTCCAAGTTAACACTTGGTTACAAAAGAGAGTATTGACTCGGTTACACATTAAGCCCTTGGCTTGAATTTACATGTAATACATCAAAAGGAAAATAAGGCAACAAAAGCAAGTTTGCCCCTAGCCTCCCAAGCTATGTCCTCAGAAGTGGCATGCTACCTGTACCTGAAAATGATGTTCCTATATAGGGTGAGCCACAGCCCAGCAGAGATATACTAAACCGACTATGAACAATGATTAAAAGATTAGCAACTGATAGATGGTCGATGCTTACACTTCCATTTACATCTTATTTCAATTCCAAGACAACCAAGTCTACGTTACAATTCACTTTTCATTTCTTGTTCAACTTTGGGTTTGAAAACAAGGCTCAGTACTCTGGCCAAAACATTTTGATGAGATTATAATTCATCACTAGAACATTCTCAAAATTCACGGTGGATACACATTATGGTGTTGTATCAGTAACACATAAACTACTTCCATACTTCACAAACGATGATGATATACATTTTAGTGTTGTATCAAATCAAACCAACTTTTCAATAGATAAGCATATGAGCTATATCAATACCACAACAGATAAGCACGTTACACATCAACAGATAAGCATATAAGCTGTATCCACACTTCACTAGACAAGCATATGAGCTGTATCTACACTTCTCAAAGATAAGCATAAGAGCTGTATCTTCACTTCTCTAGACAAGCATATGAGCTGTATCTACGGAGTTCATTCCCCATCTCCTCCCAATCCTATCCGGTTTAGAGGTACATCCCCCATCTTCCCCTAAACCGCGGAGTACATCCCCCATCTCCTCCTCTACACAATGCATATAAACACAAAGGTTCTATACACAAAATAACGCATGTAAACACAGAATCACATACGCAATCAATCAATACATAAAGTTAATGTATTCTACTAACCGTCTACACATATTGCATATAAACACATTGGTCATATACACAATCACTCAATACATAAAGTTAATGTATTCTATCAACCGTCATACTCTATGACACATCCGATTGATTAGTTTTAGTTTGCCTGATCATCATGCATTGTCTACAACAATCAACACTATCCTCCACCGGTAGCCCAAAGCAATTATTTCTAAGCAGGAAATAAATGCACAAATGGATAATATATCAACATTTCAACTAGATGAGCAATAAAAGATTCGTCTACACTCTCTAATCCCATACATTCCCAATTTCAACGTTCTCAATTCAATTCCTCGTTTTCTTCAATTAATTATATGCATTAATTAATTAAACCAATTAGGGCAAATTACCATAATTCACAAAACAACCCTAAGGTTCCATTCCCATCAATGTACCAACATTAATTTCATTTCTCTATACCTAACATGTATATAGGTTTATATATTTTAAACCCCAACTTTTGTAAAATTACACAAAGGCCCAAACTTTCTCGAAACTACCCAACAACCCCCAACATATCAAAATGCTAAAATTCAAAGACAAAGCTCATAAGATGGAGTAGGTTATCCCTACCTCGAATGATGGGGCTCAACGAAGGAGATGAAGAAACGGAAATGCTCCAAATCCCGAAATTTTCAGATTAGATGATAGCCCTCGACGATCAACACAACTTTTGTAAAGGCCCAAGGTGAGAAAATAACTCCTACTAGATCAATCCTAAGAGAGAAGTTAGGGTTTTAGTGAGAGGAGCTCTCAAAATAGCTTTTTGGAAAAGTAAGAGAGAGAAAGGATGTTGAAAAGTGAACAAAAAGGTGATTTCACGAACTGTTATAAAACAGGTCCGCTCGAGCGTACAACACCCCGCTCGAGCGTCAGACACAGGTTCACGCTCGAGCGTCCAAAGATCCGCTCGAGCGCCGGATGCACTCTTCCAGAATTTTCTGCAGACGACCAAAATGCTGAGAGGAGGAAATTCACGCTCGAGCGTCCCAACTACCGCTCGAGCGGAAAGGCAACAACAAAAACCCGCTCGAGCGTCAAATCGCCGCTCGAGCGTAGAGACCAAAACCTGGGCAAAATTTCTAAGTTTTAAAACACAACCAACTTATTCCCAACTTGCCCAACACAACCCAAAACTCTAACACAAAGAGTAAGGGATAGAAATGAGAATAAAACAACAACGAATCCACGGAACCGAGTCCGGATTACGGTTAAACAATAACAGGGAATACCGGGATCACTATAACCTCCCCCCCTTAAAGAATTTCGTCCTCGAAATTAAGGAGACACCTAAACACAAGGCCAACAAATCACAGAGCACTCAACACCTGAGCCCCAATGAAAGAAATTACTTTCACAACAAACCTCCGACTCACTCTTACCAAGGAAGATACTAACCAAGGAAACACATTCTAAACGACCACACCTTAGGTACGCAAGCCTCAACAAACCAAACCTCCCCCGAAACAATTGACCAACAACCGACTAGCACCCCAAGCTAAGTCACTACTCAACAACACGACCAAAGCAAATCTTTAGAGTAGATAGTAAGAAAACATTTTCTTGTTCAAGAGGCATTTCTCAAAGATGTTTAAATTTTCAACATTAACGTTCCGGGATAAATCTTGCATTTTCCATACGAAAACTCAAAAGCTTTGTAAACTTTTTTCTTCTTTTTTTTTTTTTCACAAATACGGTGTTACCCAAATGCAGAGTTATCCACAGTTTATTTGTCAAAAAGATTAATCTAGAATTCTTTAAAATCCTTGAATTTAAATCAACTTTTCAACAACGCCCCCAGATGGCCCAAACACTGGGAAAATTTTGTTTTCCATTTCTTTCCACAACAGCACTATCCACAACCATCACTCACACAGTGATGCCACAACCGACACAGAATATAACATTTCTATAATGATGGTTAATAGAAATAACGACAGTACTAACAACACATAAGGCATAAGAAAATCATGGTTTTGCAATTTTCATCCCGCCTCCCTTTAATACACAAATGATACACATTATAGTGCTGCATCAATATTAAACCAAACATCATTCATACATAATGTATAAAAAACTAATCATTCACAATGATCAATCAATACATATATTAAATGTATTATTCCAACCGTAAGATTCAACGACAAACATGTCCGATTAGTTTCAGTTTTCCCTAATCAACATACAAAGTTTACAACAAACGAGACTAAACTCAAGACGACTAATGCCAACCCAAAGCCCGATACCGACAAGCTGACTAATCAATCTCATAAACTTTACATTCCGTAACCCACACCCTGACGTGCCGTTAAAACCACTAACCCCAACCACGGAGTTCTCTACACAAACCACAAATTTTGGAATCTCACCAGATCTCCTAAAATTGAACTGCATCAACACTGCGTCTAAGGGAATCACCAACCCCCACCATGACTACCTAGCTAGCCTGCTCGCCTCCTTGACTGAAGACCAACATGGTCAACCTCAATCACAACACGAACGCTACCCCTACACAACCAATGGGGTCACCACGGACTCACTGACTAGCAAGACCCAAAACACGAACCAACATACAGGTACCATTCCCACTAACTCGAGATACAAATCTCACATCCCCTTGAACATTCTCATATAATCTTGCCAACACCACGCAACTCGTGAAACCATCGCATCTAACATATACAACTGTACTAGGCAAAACCTCCTTATTTTGCAAGCCCCCAATGTTACCGCTAGACAACCACCATGACCCAAACCCCGACACCACTACAAGTCGCCAACAAGGCTTTCAAGGATTCACTCTTCTAACTATCCAGCAGAGTAAAGGTTCTCGCCCTCCTCACCATTAATCCACGTCTCTATCCTCAAACACCATACCACTGTGACTCCATCCACGGGTCGCACTCTAACCACGGGCTATATACCCAATTAACCCTTCTGATAACATCCTCTGACCTGACCAGTGCTAAGGTACGAACCTATCACATTCGACCCAAATAAAGGAATTTGGAAACTTAGGGAAACGCCCATTATACTACTGCCCGAGATATAGTACCAGCTACCCACAACACATCGCTCCCGATACAACAATCACACCCTTATATAGGGACTAACATCCCCTCACTTAAAGCGGCCAATCAGTACACCTGCAATCTGCAATCTCGGTAACGTTACTCACCACGAAGGTACACGTCTAACCTTAACAAAATTATGCGCTATGCCCCCGCAGGACACCATATTAAATACGTGTTACATCTAGTATTAATCGTACACTTCACATCCTCTCGAGTTCTCCCAACAGTAGACCAAAAGCCATGCCACGCAAAAATTTTAAGTGGGTAGTACCCATGAAATTCCACACACTCTGTAAGTAAAACAGTTCTCGCTCCAATATTGCCTTGGCTAGGACACGCACCCCTCGGTGGTTCTTTCAAATTTTGAAAACATGGCTCCTCAGCCCTCATCTTTCCCAAGTCAAGTCACACGCCTAATACTAAAAGAATTTTATGGTTTTACAGCAACTTTATACATTAATAAAACTTCAGAGCTACTACATGCTCCAATTCACCCATTCCAGGGAAATTAACAAACAAAGCATATATGTATATATATAGATAAACAAACAGTTCAGATGTTTCAACATTCCCAAAACACATTGGTTACACAACGGAACTCAATGATCACAAACCAATAATTCACCGATTACAAAACGGATTAGCCAAAACGAAACCAACCCCTCGGTATTACCACCACTGCCGTCCCTCGCTAGACCGCCAAAATTTGCCATCTCCAAACACAAAACAATCTACGAGCTTACCAATCACGGACAAGAACTACTGACGTGCCCCCTCTGTCCACACCTGGAACAACTACAAACTTCCCCAACTGGGGCTTGGGAACTCGACTCTACTGAGGCCCTCGTAATCTGGCCTGCTAGTCCCCCGAAACGATACTGTTCCTGCCCAGTTGAATGAAACTGAGCCTGGCTAGGTTGCGAAACCCCTAAAGAAGCTCCCAGCGGAGTACAGAAACGTCGAATATGACCCGGCTGATTACACATCCAACAAGTAGGCGGTGCCTGAGCACGAGACTGGTTCAGAATCTGGGCTGATGAAGGCCCCAATGACTGCTCCCCCACTATATGTTCGATTGGCCCAATACCCGGTTGGCTAGAAGATTCTGGTGGTGCAACTACTGGTCGAACTGACAAACCAGCCCCCTTCCTTTGTGGGCAAACCGAAACCTTGTGGCCCAGCAGACCACATCTGAAACAAATGACGCCCCTCTGTTTACTTTCTCCCGAACCCAAATCCGACACTGGAAGGGTAGTTCTAGCCCAATCTCCCTGCTGCGAGTTTAAATCCCTATGCCTCTTACTGGGCCTAGAGTACCTATAAACCGTCGGAGTCCCCACAATGGCTTCCTTCCTAACCTGGCCAACACCCATCACCACGGGCTCTTCCCTATCTTGTCCCATAGCTAACACCGCTGCCTCAACATGAGCAGCCGCCTCAACAAGCACACTATATTTTTTTTGCCAAGACCCCGCTATCCTCACACGGATGTCGTCACGCAGCTTACTCTCAAACTCAAAACAGCGCAAGTCCTCCGTCTCCACCAATTCTGGAGCAAACCTCGACAGGTTAGCAAACCATCTTTCGAACCGCACCAAAGGTGTAGTACCTTGGCGTAACTCCACAAACTGTTTCCGCAACCCTTCCCGAGCGGAAGGAGGGAAATCACAACTTCCTCGCCTAGGCATCCTAGTAAGAGTAACAGAGACACGTTAGCACACTCATACATGTGCCGAAGCTAAACACTCACGTCCTAATATATGGACAACTGTAATTCACTCCACGTAAGCACATAAACACATAAGCATTTACGAATTTCATTTCCGGATAATGATAGTCCCGAGGCGTTACTAGAGTTCCGGTTAGAAACAGCATTGATCGAGTGCCTTTCCAACAGGACTCCCAAAAACCCAAGGATCCAATCAACATCCTAGAAACTAAATCCCATACCCACATAGTCACATAAACATGTTATCAATTCAGCACATAGCATATGACACTACATCTAAGTCTCTATCACGCGAGACAAACCCATTGTGATCCTAATCACTTCCCACGTACCCAAAGTATTCGAACCCGGTAAGCTCTGATACCAAGTTGTAACGGCCTCAAAATAATAGCATTAAACCCATCAATATAAACATACATTTATATACAAAAGATCCACATTTCCTCAACTCATCAGAGTACTTCGTTACAAAAGTATTACACGTTAACAACAAAAGTAAATGCCTTACGGGCTTACAGCTTTCCAAGTTAACACTTGATTACAAAAGAGAGTATTGACTCGGTTACACATTAAGCCCTTGGCTTGAATTTACATGTAATACATCAAAAGGAAAATAAGGCAACAAAAGCAAGTTTGCCCCTAGCCTCCCAAGCTATGTCCTCAGAAGTGGCATGCTACCTGTACCTGAAAATGATGTTCCTATATAGGGTGAGCCACAGCCCAGCAGAGATATACTAAACCGACTATGAACAATGATTAAAAGATTAGCAACTGATAGATGGTCGATGCTTACACTTCCATTTACATCTTATTTCAATTCCAAGACAACCAAGTCTACGTTACAATTCACTTTTCATTTCTTGTTCAACTTTGGGTTTGAAAACAAGGCTCAGTACTCTGGCCAAAACATTTTGATGAGATTATAATTCATCACTAGAACATTCTCAAAATTCACGGTGGATACACATTATGGTGTTGTATCAGTAACACATAAACTACTTCCATACTTCACAAACGATGATGATATACATTTTAGTGTTGTATCAAATCAAACCAACTTTTCAATAGATAAGCATATGAGCTATATCAATACCACAACAGATAAGCACGTTACACATCAACAGATAAGCATATAAGCTGTATCCACACTTCACTAGACAAGCATATGAGCTGTATCTACACTTCTCAAAGATAAGCATAAGAGCTGTATCTTCACTTCTCTAGACAAGCATATGAGCTGTATCTACGGAGTTCATTCCCCATCTCCTCCCAATCCTATCCGGTTTAGAGGTACATCCCCCATCTTCCCCTAAACCGCGGAGTACATCCCCCATCTCCTCCTCTACACAATGCATATAAACACAAAGGTTCTATACACAAAATAACGCATGTAAACACAGAATCACATACGCAATCAATCAATACATAAAGTTAATGTATTCTACTAACCGTCTACACATATTGCATATAAACACATTGGTCATATACACAATCACTCAATACATAAAGTTAATGTATTCTATCAACCGTCATACTCTATGACACATCCGATTGATTAGTTTTAGTTTGCCTGATCATCATGCATTGTCTACAACAATCAACACTATCCTCCACCGGTAGCCCAAAGCAATTATTTCTAAGCAGGAAATAAATGCACAAATGGATAATATATCAACATTTCAACTAGATGAGCAATAAAAGATTCGTCTACACTCTCTAATCCCATACATTCCCAATTTCAACGTTCTCAATTCAATTCCTCGTTTTCTTCAATTAATTATATGCATTAATTAATTAAACCAATTAGGGCAAATTACCATAATTCACAAAACAACCCTAAGGTTCCATTCCCATCAATGTACCAACATTAATTTCATTTCTCTATACCTAACATGTATATAGGTTTATATATTTTAAACCCCAACTTTTGTAAAATTACACAAAGGCCCAAACTTTCTCGAAACTACCCAACAACCCCCAACATATCAAAATGCTAAAATTCAAAGACAAAGCTCATAAGATGGAGTAGGTTATCCCTACCTCGAATGATGGGGCTCAACGAAGGAGATGAAGAAACGGAAATGCTCCAAATCCCGAAATTTTCAGATTAGATGATAGCCCTCGACGATCAACACAACTTTTGTAAAGGCCCAAGGTGAGAAAATAACTCCTACTAGATCAATCCTAAGAGAGAAGTTAGGGTTTTAGTGAGAGGAGCTCTCAAAATAGCTTTTTGGAAAAGTAAGAGAGAGAAAGGATGTTGAAAAGTGAACAAAAAGGTGATTTCACGAACTGTTATAAAACAGGTCCGCTCGAGCGTACAACACCCCGCTCGAGCGTCAGACACAGGTTCACGCTCGAGCGTCCAAAGATCCGCTCGAGCGCCGGATGCACTCTTCCAGAATTTTCTGCAGACGACCAAAATGCTGAGAGGAGGAAATTCACGCTCGAGCGTCCCAACTACCGCTCGAGCGGAAAGGCAACAACAAAAACCCGCTCGAGCGTCAAATCGCCGCTCGAGCGTAGAGACCAAAACCTGGGCAAAATTTCTAAGTTTTAAAACACAACCAACTTATTCCCAACTTGCCCAACACAACCCAAAACTCTAACACAAAGAGTAAGGGATAGAAATGAGAATAAAACAACAACGAATCCACGGAACCGAGTCCGGATTACGGTTAAACAATAACAGGGAATACCGGGATCACTATAACCTCCCCCCCTTAAAGAATTTCGTCCTCGAAATTAAGGAGACACCTAAACACAAGGCCAACAAATCACAGAGCACTCAACACCTGAGCCCCAATGAAAGAAATTACTTTCACAACAAACCTCCGACTCACTCTTACCAAGGAAGATACTAACCAAGGAAACACATTCTAAACGACCACACCTTAGGTACGCAAGCCTCAACAAACCAAACCTCCCCCGAAACAATTGACCAACAACCGACTAGCACCCCAAGCTAAGTCACTACTCAACAACACGACCAAAGCAAATCTTTAGAGTAGATAGTAAGAAAACATTTTCTTGTTCAAGAGGCATTTCTCAAAGATGTTTAAATTTTCAACATTAACGTTCCGGGATAAATCTTGCATTTTCCATACGAAAACTCAAAAGCTTTGTAAACTTTTTTCTTCTTTTTTTTTTTTTTCACAAATACGGTGTTACCCAAATGCAGAGTTATCCACAGTTTATTTGTCAAAAAGATTAATCTAGAATTCTTTAAAATCCTTGAATTTAAATCAACTTTTCAACAACGCCCCCAGATGGCCCAAACACTGGGAAAATTTTGTTTTCCATTTCTTTCCACAACAGCACTATCCACAACCATCACTCACACAGTGATGCCACAACCGACACAGAATATAACATTTCTATAATGATGGTTAATAGAAATAACGACAGTACTAACAACACATAAGGCATAAGAAAATCATGGTTTTGCAATTTTCATCCCGCCTCCCTTTAATACACAAATGATACACATTATAGTGCTGCATCAATATTAAACCAAACATCATTCATACATAATGTATAAAAAACTAATCATTCACAATGATCAATCAATACATATATTAAATGTATTATTCCAACCGTAAGATTCAACGACAAACATGTCCGATTAGTTTCAGTTTTCCCTAATCAACATACAAAGTTTACAACAAACGAGACTAAACTCAAGACGACTAATGCCAACCCAAAGCCCGATACCGACAAGCTGACTAATCAATCTCATAAACTTTACATTCCGTAACCCACACCCTGACGTGCCGTTAAAACCACTAACCCCAACCACGGAGTTCTCTACACAAACCACAAATTTTGGAATCTCACCAGATCTCCTAAAATTGAACTGCATCAACACTGCGTCTAAGGGAATCACCAACCCCCACCATGACTACCTAGCTAGCCTGCTCGCCTCCTTGACTGAAGACCAACATGGTCAACCTCAATCACAACACGAACGCTACCCCTACACAACCAATGGGGTCACCACGGACTCACTGACTAGCAAGACCCAAAACACGAACCAACATACAGGTACCATTCCCACTAACTCGAGATACAAATCTCACATCCCCTTGAACATTCTCATATAATCTTGCCAACACCACGCAACTCGTGAAACCATCACATCTAACATATACAACTGTACTAGGCAAAACCTCCTTATTTTGCAAGCCCCCAATGTTACCGCTAGACAACCACCATGACCCAAACCCCGACACCACTACAAGTCGCCAACAAGGCTTTCAAGGATTCACTCTTCTAACTATCCAGCAGAGTAAAGGTTCTCGCCCTCCTCACCATTAATCCACGTCTCTATCCTCAAACACCATACCACTGTGACTCCATCCACGGGTCGCACTCTAACCACGGGCTATATACCCAATTAACCCTTCTGATAACATCCTCTGACCTGACCAGTGCTAAGGTACGAACCTATCACATTCGACCCAAATAAAGGAATTTGGAAACTTAGGGAAACGCCCATTATACTACTGCCCGAGATATAGTACCAGCTACCCACAACACATCGCTCCCGATACAACAATCACACCCTTATATAGGGACTAACATCCCCTCACTTAAAGCGGCCAATCAGTACACCTGCAATCTGCAATCTCGGTAACGTTACTCACCACGAAGGTACACGTCTAACCTTAACAAAATTATGCGCTATGCCCCCGCAGGACACCATATTAAATACGTGTTACATCTAGTATTAATCGTACACTTCACATCCTCTCGAGTTCTCCCAACAGTAGACCAAAAGCCATGCCACGCAAAAATTTTAAGTGGGTAGTACCCATGAAATTCCACACACTCTGTAAGTAAAACAGTTCTCGCTCCAATATTGCCTTGGCTAGGACACGCACCCCTCGGTGGTTCTTTCAAATTTTGAAAACATGGCTCCTCAGCCCTCATCTTTCCCAAGTCAAGTCACACGCCTAATACTAAAAGAATTTTATGGTTTTACAGCAACTTTATACATTAATAAAACTTCAGAGCTACTACATGCTCCAATTCACCCATTCCAGGGAAATTAACAAACAAAGCATATATGTATATATATAGATAAACAAACAGTTCAGATGTTTCAACATTCCCAAAACACATTGGTTACACAACGGAACTCAATGATCACAAACCAATAATTCACCGATTACAAAACGGATTAGCCAAAACGAAACCAACCCCTCGGTATTACCACCACTGCCGTCCCTCGCTAGACCGCCAAAATTTGCCATCTCCAAACACAAAACAATCTACGAGCTTACCAATCACGGACAAGAACTACTGACGTGCCCCCTCTGTCCACACCTGGAACAACTACAAACTTCCCCAACTGGGGCTTGGGAACTCGACTTTACTGAGGCCCTCGTAATCTGGCCTGCTAGTCCCCCGAAACGATACTGTTCCTGCCCAGTTGAATGAAACTGAGCCTGGCTAGGTTGCGAAACCCCTAAAGAAGCTCCCAGCGGAGTACAGAAACGTCGAATATGACCCGGCTGATTACACATCCAACAAGTAGGCGGTGCCTGAGCACGAGACTGGTTCAGAATCTAGGCTGATGAAGGCCCCAATGACTGCTCCCCCACTATATGTTCGATTGGCCCAATACCCGGTTGGCTAGAAGATTCTGGTGGTGCAACTACTGGTCGAACTGACAAACCAGCCCCCTTCCTTTGTGGGCAAACCGAAACCTTGTGGCCCAGCAGACCACATCTGAAACAAATGACGCCCCTCTGTTTACTTTCTCCCGAACCCAAATCCGACACTGGAAGGGTAGTTCTAGCCCAATCTCCCTGCTGCGAGTTTAAATCCCTATGCCTCTTACTGGGCCTAGAGTACCTATAAACCGTCGGAGTCCCCACAATGGCTTCCTTCCTAACCTGGCCAACACCCATCACCACGGGCTCTTCCCTATCTTGTCCCATAGCTAACACCGCTGCCTCAACATGAGCAGCCGCCTCAACAAGCACACTATATTTTTTTTGCCAAGACCCCGCTATCCTCACACGGATGTCGTCACGCAGCTTACTCTCAAACTCAAAACAGCGCAAGTCCTCCGTCTCCACCAATTCTGGAGCAAACCTCGACAGGTTAGCAAACCATCTTTCGAACCGCACCAAAGGTGTAGTACCTTGGCGTAACTCCACAAACTGTTTCCGCAACCCTTCCCGAGCGGAAGGAGGGAAATCACAACTTCCTCGCCTAGGCATCCTAGTAAGAGTAACAGAGACACGTTAGCACACTCATACATGTGCCGAAGCTAAACACTCACGTCCTAATATATGGACAACTGTAATTCACTCCACGTAAGCACATAAACACATAAGCATTTACGAATTTCATTTCCGGATAATGATAGTCCCGAGGCGTTACTAGAGTTCCGGTTAGAAACAGCATTGATCGAGTGCCTTTCCAACAGGACTCCCAAAAACCCAAGGATCCAATCAACATCCTAGAAACTAAATCCCATACCCACATAGTCACATAAACATGTTATCAATTCAGCACATAGCATATGACACTACATCTAAGTCTCTATCACGCGAGACAAACCCATTGTGATCCTAATCACTTCCCACGTACCCAAAGTATTCGAACCCGGTAAGCTCTGATACCAAGTTGTAACGGCCTCAAAATAATAGCATTAAACCCATCAATATAAACATACATTTATATACAAAAGATCCACATTTCCTCAACTCATCAGAGTACTTCGTTACAAAAGTATTACACGTTAACAACAAAAGTAAATGCCTTACGGGCTTACAGCTTTCCAAGTTAACACTTGATTACAAAAGAGAGTATTGACTCGGTTACACATTAAGCCCTTGGCTTGAATTTACATGTAATACATCAAAAGGAAAATAAGGCAACAAAAGCAAGTTTGCCCCTAGCCTCCCAAGCTATGTCCTCAGAAGTGGCATGCTACCTGTACCTGAAAATGATGTTCCTATATAGGGTGAGCCACAGCCCAGCAGAGATATACTAAACCGACTATGAACAATGATTAAAAGATTAGCAACTGATAGATGGTCGATGCTTACACTTCCATTTACATCTTATTTCAATTCCAAGACAACCAAGTCTACGTTACAATTCACTTTTCATTTCTTGTTCAACTTTGGGTTTGAAAACAAGGCTCAGTACTCTGGCCAAAACATTTTGATGAGATTATAATTCATCACTAGAACATTCTCAAAATTCACGGTGGATACACATTATGGTGTTGTATCAGTAACACATAAACTACTTCCATACTTCACAAACGATGATGATATACATTTTAGTGTTGTATCAAATCAAACCAACTTTTCAATAGATAAGCATATGAGCTATATCAATACCACAACAGATAAGCACGTTACACATCAACAGATAAGCATATAAGCTGTATCCACACTTCACTAGACAAGCATATGAGCTGTATCTACACTTCTCAAAGATAAGCATAAGAGCTGTATCTTCACTTCTCTAGACAAGCATATGAGCTGTATCTACGGAGTTCATTCCCCATCTCCTCCCAATCCTATCCGGTTTAGAGGTACATCCCCCATCTTCCCCTAAACCGCGGAGTACATCCCCCATCTCCTCCTCTACACAATGCATATAAACACAAAGGTTCTATACACAAAATAACGCATGTAAACACAGAATCACATACGCAATCAATCAATACATAAAGTTAATGTATTCTACTAACCGTCTACACATATTGCATATAAACACATTGGTCATATACACAATCACTCAATACATAAAGTTAATGTATTCTATCAACCGTCATACTCTATGACACATCCGATTGATTAGTTTTAGTTTGCCTGATCATCATGCATTGTCTACAACAATCAACACTATCCTCCACCGGTAGCCCAAAGCAATTATTTCTAAGCAGGAAATAAATGCACAAATGGATAATATATCAACATTTCAACTAGATGAGCAATAAAAGATTCGTCTACACTCTCTAATCCCATACATTCCCAATTTCAACGTTCTCAATTCAATTCCTCGTTTTCTTCAATTAATTATATGCATTAATTAATTAAACCAATTAGGGCAAATTACCATAATTCACAAAACAACCCTAAGGTTCCATTCCCATCAATGTACCAACATTAATTTCATTTCTCTATACCTAACATGTATATAGGTTTATATATTTTAAACCCCAACTTTTGTAAAATTACACAAAGGCCCAAACTTTCTCGAAACTACCCAACAACCCCCAACATATCAAAATGCTAAAATTCAAAGACAAAGCTCATAAGATGGAGTAGGTTATCCCTACCTCGAATGATGGGGCTCAACGAAGGAGATGAAGAAACGGAAATGCTCCAAATCCCGAAATTTTCAGATTAGATGATAGCCCTCGACGATCAACACAACTTTTGTAAAGGCCCAAGGTGAGAAAATAACTCCTACTAGATCAATCCTAAGAGAGAAGTTAGGGTTTTAGTGAGAGGAGCTCTCAAAATAGCTTTTTGGAAAAGTAAGAGAGAGAAAGGATGTTGAAAAGTGAACAAAAAGGTGATTTCACGAACTGTTATAAAACAGGTCCGCTCGAGCGTACAACACCCCGCTCGAGCGTCAGACACAGGTTCACGCTCGAGCGTCCAAAGATCCGCTCGAGCGCCGGATGCACTCTTCCAGAATTTTCTGCAGACGACCAAAATGCTGAGAGGAGGAAATTCACGCTCGAGCGTCCCAACTACCGCTCGAGCGGAAAGGCAACAACAAAAACCCGCTCGAGCGTCAAATCGCCGCTCGAGCGTAGAGACCAAAACCTGGGCAAAATTTCTAAGTTTTAAAACACAACCAACTTATTCCCAACTTGCCCAACACAACCCAAAACTCTAACACAAAGAGTAAGGGATAGAAATGAGAATAAAACAACAACGAATCCACGGAACCGAGTCCGGATTACGGTTAAACAATAACAGGGAATACCGGGATCACTATACCGAGTCACCCATTTGAGATTCCACATTGAAAACCCTTTGCTTGAACCGGCTTTGTGTCAATACTCGGGTTGATTTTGATTTCTCATATCCATTTCCACTGCCCTGTTAATATTCATAAACTCGTCAAAGCTTTGAAATATGGATAATGTGTATAAATCCTCTGAAGACGACCGTCATATCCCACAATTAGAGCCCTCCTAAACTTGTAGTGTAACATTCCAAACCATTCAAAAATGAAGAGAGTAAATTACCAGTAAGTTTTAGATTTGAAACTTTTTTGGAACTTATTACTCTTACTCTTTATGTTCTAGTGATAAATTTATCAGTCTCTTTTATTTTTATGAATAAATTTACAGTGATAAATTTATCAGTTAAGATATGTAAATAAATAAGGTTAATTAATAAGACTGATTGATAAACGCCCCAAATGAACAAGAACTTAAGATGCAGTACTCCAACAAAAGGAAGAAAAAACAAATCACAAATTGTTCCGATAACAATTTCCCAGTCATCAGCACAGTTCATTTATATCGAATAAACTACACACCCATAACACAAATCAAAAGATAAAATAGATAAATACACATGAAAATGAAAATGCTTCAAATTTTACACAACACGGAACTGGTGTGATACTGAATTTCTATCCCAAGCTCAATCCATATTGGAGCCGCCTCTGAAGCGAGGACAGCTGGAGAGCCATTCTAGATTTCTCCTTCTTGATGTGGATCAGCTTATCATAAACACACCATGGAAAACTAAGGAAATGGTCTCGGTTCATTCCACCATTATATTGACCCCAATAACTAGGATGATAGGTAACATGGTACCAAGCAGATGCTTTTGCATATACATCGTCAGATTCAGCATCAGATGTAGCTCTGCTCGTGTTGAACCAGGTTCTAGCTTCCTTTCTCAATGACCTCACAGCCAAGCCAACATCCTCTGCATCTCTTCTCCGGTCAAAAGATTTCGACATTTTCATAATACTACCACTGAGTATTTCGGCTTCTGTTTTGATCCCATAATAGTCCATTAGGTTTCCCAACTTGTAATCGTACTCACTTTTGTAATCAAAAGCATCGTCAATGTAATCCTCGAAACCATCCACTTCCATATCAGGATCATATGAGTTCCTTGCCACGTCCCTCGTGAAGGATTTGAAAGAGCTCGACTGTGGCGAAATGTCTTTCACTGCTCGGAAAAGCTTCCCAATCACACTTTCTGATTCATAGGTAGTCTTGTCAGGCTTTTCCATAAAATCAGGATATATTTTGACCCGCAATTCAGTTGGTATCTCAGCTGGCACACCAGTCTTTGGGAAGTCAACTGCAATCGAGAATAGCTGTGCAAGCTTTATACAAGGGTCGCTCATTGCTTTTAAAGGTTCCGTGTCTGCAAAAACTGTGTGGGCATTTGCAATGATGCCTAAACTGTCATTCACTATATAGTTCGTGAAGTATTCCTCGACTTCCTACAAGAAAAAAATGTGGTGTGTTGAATATAACAAATAAACATGTTACTGGGAATGGGACGGAACATTTGAGTAAGCATTGAACATGATAACTTGGAGTTGTATCAAACATCACAATTGTACAGGAATATAAGTCAAGCATTAAATATTCAAGCGTGATTCCATGCAGTTCCCAGCTACTTCCAGTTTATTATTGATTTAAAATTTAATTATTTACTTCATCTTAATTTTGTTAGTAGCTTAGTTTAGGAATGTTATTGGGCCAACAGTGCAACAGTCACATCTAATATCATGTCACATCAAGCCACAGGTATGGCCTTCCAAATAAGTCTCCTTATCTTCCAGGGCTATCAAAGGAGTGGATTATCTTCACTGGATATCTCAATGTGTGTGAGTCTCAGTAGCTTAAAACCAAATAAACCTTTCTCGGCAAAATAGATCTTTACAAACTTCAACAGCGAAATAGATGATGCCCTTTAATACCTGGCATCTTTAACACCTAGGAAACACTGGATACTTGGGTCTGTAAATATAAAATGTCTACCGTGATCATTGGGGTCCTTAATACCCTACATCATCTCTCAATAAGCCATTAGAGAAACAGGTCCTGAATATCCTACATGAATGACATGTCTGTCGTGATCATTGAGGTCCCTGTTACTAGGATCCATCACCCCTAAAGAGTGTTGAGGCATGCTTTGATAAGACCTCCACCCCTCTTTCGACTACAATCATAATAATAGTAACAAAGCATAAGTTTAGTTGGAGAAAATTCATCTTTAATAAGTACCAAACTTAAAATCAGAATACTATTTTGAACATATTTCCAGCACAATAACCACACTAAGCCCTGTGTCACAAATTCCAATCGAGTGGGTTGGCTACATGAATCATTTTTCTCCATTCTTCTCTATCAACGTTATATCCTTGATTAAATTAAATAAAATTCATATTTTTTTTACTACCGTATCCCATGTCAGTTTAGGTCTTTCCCTCCCCCAAACAATTTCATTTACGGCAATCATCACTCATCCTTGCTGCTGCATCTGTAGGTGATCAAATCGTCTTAGAATGTTTTCTTTTGACTTATCTTTAATTAGTGCTACTCCTACTATTTTGCGAATATATTAAATTATAATTATATCTTTTCTAGTCTTACCACACATCCATCTAAGCAATCTCATCTCAGCTAAACTCATTTTATGACCGTGTTGTTTCTTAATCTTAAATGCCCAAGATTCTGTGCTCTAAAGCATCGCTAGCCTTGTAGCTATAAAAAAATTCCTTTCGGTTTTATTGGGGTATTTGCTGATCACATAATATGTCCAGCAAAATCCTCCACTTGAGCCAATCTATTTTGATTCTATAGACCACATCATCTCCAATCTCACCATCCTTACTAATAATCGAGCCTAAATAACAAAAATGTTCACTATTTGTAATTTCCTAATTTTCAATCTTCACTTTTCCATTATTATACTTTTGTTATTACTAAAGTTACATTTCATATTTAGTTTTATTTCTACTAATTTAAACTTTTTGACTCAAATGCTTCTCTCCAGATTTCCAATTTAGTATTATTTCCTTCAAAAATTTCATCTGCTAGAACAATTTCATCTGTGAACGACACACACCATGGGACATCATCCTGATTCATAGCTGACACTTGATGTTACAATGATTGAGAATTCACTAGTTTCTCCTGCAATTGACCTTAATTGTACTCACAACTCCATTATACATGTCTTTTTCAGCACAATGTTATATATAATATTAGACTTCAATTTGATCCCGAAGAAACTTGGCTTACTAATTTTGAAACACAAAATTGCCAACAATTTTTTTTCTCCATAATCATCAATTTGCATGCTCAAATTATCTAATTATCCATACAACATGAATAAGGAAAAATATGTACACCTTTGGTCCTAATGAAGTACTTAAATAAACTTAGGTGAGAGTTCTAACAAGGCTATGTGAGGAAAATTGATGGGCTCGATTAGCCAAGTACATCTTAAAGCCAATAAATATAACTGCATACCACCCTGTCCACAACTCCTACCCTGATAAATAAAACAGCAAAATTAAAACAAAAATTGGACTCCATCACATCCTCATATTCATTATCCTATTATAATTTTAATCTTGATTTATTGCAAGCACTTTCGGCAAGGTTCCATGATTCCACCCAGTGGCGCACCTGTAGAATCGTATTGGTTAATATTCAACAGCACACAAATTTAAGCTCACCTAACCAGTCACACCAGAATTCTCAGCACATTGTAGTTTCAACAAAAATTACATAATGTGACAGATCCACCAGTTATCTATTCTTTAATTACAAAAGAGGAACAATGACTCTTCTTTCCCACTCTTGGTACATAAAAAGTTTAACACCTTTTATAGATTTCAAATGAACTGTAATATTTCAATCAATCATAAGACTTCCTGTCAATCTTACTAGTTCAGCAAGTTTGTGATGGTTTAAGGTTAAGGCTTAAGAAGGTATGTCGATGCTTGCATACATATTGAGCCAGGTGTTGTCAAAACCAATGCTGCATGATGCCAAGTCATGCCAGTAAAAACTTCTAGATAAGTTCCTCCTATTACTGCTTGGAAGTTCATACTAAATGTAGTGCGTTAATCTTTGATTTATTTTCACTTGAATTATACATCTTATGCAAAAAATTTCCAATTGCCTAGGTTTAAAAAAGAATTGCAAATGGAGGAAATGACTCTAAGCTTTCCATTTGTAAACCATTTTATGACTTGTGTATCTACCTCAAGGAAACCTGAAAATTGCTATTTTATGCAGGCATGTGTGACTCACATTCATATATGCTCATACACACATGCACATATACAAGTAAACTGAAATATATAACAGCAGTCACATAAATCTTTTTCAACAAATAAGAAAAGCAAGAAAATGAAGGCCCGAACACAAAGCGTCTTCACTGTTAAAATTAACTATGGTGAATTATGTACAACATGAAATAACAAATCAAATCTCAAATCATTTTGAAGTGAGGAATTATGAAGAAAAAAAAATGGCCAAGCAAATTTTGAGATCAACATCGTATTTCTTGATAATATATGACAGCATTGAAGGAAAAGAGAGATAGAACACAAAACCCATGTGAAGTTGGGAATATTAAACCCATGTGAAAAAGAATTTCTATGATAGGTTGAAAAAAAGTGCATCAACATAGAGTAGTATGCATACACCCTCTTTTTGTTGGTACTCATAATTTATAGATTTACAAATCAAGAAAACTGCTTTAACATATAAATTTGTGGATAGTAATACCTCAATTGTAACATCATGATCCGACAACATACTTGGTGCAGGGGTGTAATCCATGGGTTGGATTTGCCGCGGTGGAATCAGATCAGGGTCCCAACAGACAAAATAAATGTCACCATCCAAATCACTCCCCGAACATTCATTTGGATGAGGTCTGCCATTAGAGTCGGCTAAAATTAGTAACAATTAAGAACAAAGAAAGATTTTAACAGCTATCAGATATAGTTATTGGAGAAGAAATAAAAAAAGCAAATTTTACCACTGTAGCTCGGAAGAAACATCACAGATAAGTACAATTAGTTCATAACTACTAAGTAATACATACACATACATGCCGACATGAAAATTTGGATTAAAATGCACGACATGACATGCATGAGATACATTAAAATTTTATATTTTTAAAATTTATTATAGTTCAAATCTATGGCTAATATATTCAAATGTATAAAAAATATTTTAAAAAGCACTAATTGAAATTAAAAAGACATATATTTCATAACTTCAAAGTTAAGATATCATTCACATAACAATTGCATTCTATACGATGCAAAAATAATTGTAGAACATTGAAATACCCATGATGTATTCATGTTATAAATGTTTCAAGACATATTTAGTGTAGAAGTTAGATTTTGAGAATGGAGAACATTGTTACTCCATAAGAGGTTCATCACGTGGTTTTGTTTGGAGGGTTAAGTGTCACAGAAGTGTCCGTGAGGTGTCTATAAAGTATCTGATAACAAGAATTTAAAATTCCAATCAAGAACGTTGAAAAAGTGTTCCTACATAGAAGTGTCCGTGCTTCTTAGATTTATAACTTCTACTATCAAAAACACCCAGAGCTTCACCAAGTCCCCCTAAAAACACTACTTGATGTTGGTAGATAAGGTATCAGTTATAAAAATAAAAAATAAAAATAAAAGAGGGGGAGAAGAAGAGGAAGGAAGAGAAAAGAAAGAAAAAGTAACACAGAAAGGGGTTTTTTTTTTTTTTTTTTGAACTACACTTCTCATCCCTGGACCCATATATTTATATTAAATAGTCGACCAAATTACAAAAGTACCCTCATTTCTAAAATAACAACAAAATCTAATAGTATCATTCACAGAATGATGTATGTGCTTGCAGTTCCACATGATGCTGCAGTTGTAGGTTTAAGTCCAAACCTGTGCTTATCAACTGGCAGCCTCATGATCAGCAAATTGATAGACACAAACATTGACATGTGTTTGTCTGCATCAACCAACCTGATAGAACGCTTTCAGCATAGACCAGATATGTTTCATAGAAACCAGTCACGTGTCTTCCTCATCCCTTCCAATGCCAATGTATTTTTTCAATGTCAGTTATTGTAAATTACATAGAAGAAATTCCAGTCAAGATAGTTAGTCAGTCATTCTGAAAACCCATCCTGTATGCATATAATACTGGTGACTAAGATAAAGTGATGCATGATATCAGCAATTAACAAATCTCATTATGATGAATACTTTAAAATTGAAAAATGGGTAGTGACTACGGGGCATCATGTAATAAAAAGTAAAAAGACGCATCAGGGAAAAAGCGAGTCCATTTGAAAGAATGACAAGGCACCCATGACATGCTATAGTGCAAGCATTTTGCAAGGATATATCACATATCCACACATGCACATTATACATACAAATATTATTATGTTTATATGTACGCATAAGGCAGAACATATTAAATTGGTTTAGTTATCTATATATAAGAACAAGTAGAAGAAAATAAAGTAGAAACAAAGACGAGATTGATAATTTGGAGAGCTTAGAATTCTCTACTTTTTTCTTTTTTTCTTAAACTTTAAAATTATAAATAAAAAGTGCAAAGTAACAACTAAATCAATAGTGACAACTAGAAATAGAACTACCAAACTAAATCTGGTATAATATTACAAATCTGGTTATAAACATTAAACATTTTTTTTTCTTTTTCTGGAACATTAGATTATATGAGATATAGTCATGACGAAAGCAAGAGACTATGACATTGTTTACCTCATTCCTTTCTGTGGAAAAACTACACAATCCACCATATGGTGCAAAGCTGGCACATTAACGGCGCTTAAGACACGAACATCACCTGGGTGCAAGCAAGGGTTTTTAGCAACAACTACCTTCCCCTCAACAATACGATTATGCTGGTCTGAGCCACAGCCACCAAGCATGAGAAGAGAATTATCATAAAATGGCCTATGACCAACCCCAGAAATTTGCACAAATACCTGCCCATATTCCAGGGTTCTGGTCTCATCCAGACATCCCATCATTGACCTTCCTCTTGGAACAAATATCCTTGTTTTTGTCCTTATTTCCAGCAACTTTGCAGCCCTAAATGCTCGCAACATCATTGAAAGGAATGGTTCAGCATCAGGCTTATAGCCACACAAAAGCATTTCCTTGAGAATGTTGGTGTTCTCTCCTGGAGACATCAATTCCAAAGCTTCCTGAGCCATTAACGGATCTGTTAAGATGGTGTTCAGTTCTTCTATTGCTTCTCTTTGCTTCTTTTCAAAGATATGATCCCGAACCCCAAGGGTAGACAAAAGAGTGATCAATTGGCGATTCAAGAAACAAGGCTGATATTTGCTCCATGCCAAAACATCTAATTTTGTATTGTCTGATTCATATTTAGACATGCTCATTCTTAAAGACAATTTCATTGATGAATTGGGATCAACAGCCACAACTCCTTTGTACCCACCATATCGAATCTGAAAGGCAGATGTAGTTGAACTTTTAAGGCCACATTTCTTGGCCACTCTCCGACCAAAGTCAGAAGATATTTTCCCAATTCCATCAGAGAAAACATATTTGATTCCACGTGTTACAACCTCTACATCAGGAATTATTTCCATTTCATGCCTACTGACGCTCAAAGTTTCTGTGGAGGAACCAAAAGATTGACCGAGTCTGGCAGCATATTTTGCCACATTTCTTATCTGACGAAAATCACCCATCCAATTTCTTATATCAGCAGCAGTAAGCCCAGATCTTGAAGCAAACATCCATGCAGAATTATCCCGCAATTGACTTGAAGAAAAAGCAAGAAAATCAAACTTCTTATTGCCAATAACAATGCCATCCCTAAGAGTCGACAGTATCCTTCTATAAATGCTAGTTCTTCTATCCTCATTTGAAGAAAATGCCCGCGGGGATAAATCTGTTGAAAACAACTTACCCCATTCCTCATCAACAAAAGAAACCCGGAGAAAATTATCAATATCTTCAGAATAATGGCGTAATACACGATTGGACATATTAACCTCTGGACCAGAGAAATACACTTTGCATGGGGTTATTTGAACCCTGTGTACATACACCAATCCACCATCCAGAGTAATAGCAGGTGTTCTAGGAAGTCTCTTTAAGGTGAGGTATTTTCTATATTGCTCATCAAGCCACCTTACAGGCTCGTAACAGCATTCCTTTAAATGATAAAGTTTCTCTAGGGCATGTTCTACAAACGCGATGTTTATTCTCCTGGGATCAACCAACCGAAAGAAGTTAATATCAAGTGCTTGTCCTGGAAGACACCCTTGCTGAACCAAGATACAGATCTTAAATAATATTTTATATGGCATTTCAAGTCCATGAGGAGGACCCACAATGGGTACTAGATCCAAATTGCAAGAAAAAGTTAAACCTCTCTCCAAAATGAATGGGCCTTCATTTTCTTTATAAAAAGCAAAATATTCGCTGAAGTTTAAAAGGTCAACACCACATGGAAGCTCCAAACATAAAGAAGAAGATTGGCCAATGCAATTCGATGGAGTGAAATCAGTTTCCCTGACCCATTGGTCATCAGAAGTTTCCTTAAAATAGCTGTAAATAGATTCTTCAACTTTCTTATAGATCCGAGGAGCACCAACCAACTACCATTTAAATTGCACAAAAAATAAGCTTTAGTTGTAATATACAAGTAAGAAAACAAGTTGAAGTGATTGTCCACTAATAGGAATGGCAAGCATCAAACCAGCCCAAATTTTCAATGCAAAGAAGCTAGTGTATTCTTCTTTACTCCATGTTGAAAATACAAGGAGTTAATTTCACATTGGATTAAAAACTGTTAGAAATGGGTGTGGTTGTGGACAAGGGAAGGACTCTCCAAATTTGCAAGATAAGTATATGAGTGGATTGGCCTCTCCAAATTTACTAGACCTATGGAATGAATTAGCAAGAAACTTTTGCTCTTGTAGGAAAGATAAATTTCATTTCACTCATTATTCCGCGGTAGCTAACTTGGATTGACCACTTTAGTAGCTTGATGTAAAAAATGCTTTCTCCATGGTGACTTGGAAGAGGAGGTTTAAATTGATATTCTCCTAGGGTTTCCACTTCCCAATGATAGTGATGATTGTAGGCTAAATAAGTCTTTGTATGGTTTAAAAAAATCACCAAGAGCCTAGTTTGAGAAATTTACCAAGGCTATACTCAATTTGAGTATCACCAAGGTCAAGTTGATCACACTTTGTTTGTCAAACACTCCTCACATGGAAAGGTTACTTCTTGGGTATTGAAGTTGCTAGATCAAGACATCATATTTTCATCTCTCAACACAAGTATGTGCTTGATCTTCTTAAGGAGATATGAATGTTGGGGTATAAACCTTTTGACATTCCCATTGAACAAAATCATAAACTGAGTGAGAGTGGAAACAATACTTAGTTGATAGGGACCGTTATCACAGTTAGGCGTTTTTCTCTTACAGATGGCTTAGTGCAACAATCAAGATGTATCTGAATTAAGGAGATTCATGCTTAAATTTTACAGCCACCTAGGTAAAAAGAAGTCAAAGTCCTCTATGCAAGCATAGCATTACAGCTACTAGCACACAGGTCATGAAGCCCTATCATTGATAGCTATAGGCCTTGAAGGTGTTTTCTTGACAAAGTAAAAATGGATCACTAAGACAAGGCTGCAACCCTCTTTAGATAAGAGTGACATTGAAAACTTAATCCTACCAGATATGGAGAAAATTTCTCCAATCTTTGGATGATTTTTATCACAATGCCATTGCTCAAATCATAGTCCTCAGTGACATGCGAGTTCTGAAAGTTTAGGCACTTGAGGTCCGTGGCTACCAAGTCCAAACGTCTTGCAAGTGACAATTTCCACAAGCCTTGTTTGATTTAGACATATAACAGTTTCTAATAAAGATCCTAAGATATGCCAAAACACCCATACAAGGCCTATTGGGTCTCATCCTAAGGGGCAAGTCAAGAAAGCCAAAAGGTTGACCTTGCACTAATATTCTTAAAAGTCCTCCCTTTCAAGACAGTCTAAACATCCCTAAGAACCTCCAATGTTTTATCATATTTTGTATTGTATGCTTCCCCAGTGTCCAGGATGGTGGATTACTATCAATTGGCCTGTCAAGACTATAAAGCACCTGTAAAATATTGTTGTCCCATCAGCTATGCCTATTATGACACCCTTGAAACCATGAATTAACGAACATATGTTATCAAGAATGTAGCAATCTAAGGCCAATCACTTCAAAAAGATTGTAAAATTTAAAGCTTTAGTCTTTCCAAAATGGTAGAGACATATTAATTTGTGAAGCTTTTTTTTTTTTTTTTTTTTTTTGGATTAGTTATTATGTATATCTTAATTTTCTTGTCGATAGGCAAATTAAAAATAATTCTACATATTTAGAAGCCAAATCGCCACACAACCAATGATGGATTTAGGGGGGTGCGGGCAGGGCGGTTGCACCCCCAAATTTTTTTAAAAACTATGTATATTGTGCTAGTAATTAGTAAGATAATTTCAAAATGGAGTACTTCGCACCCCCAAAATTTTAGTAGTTCGCACTCTTCAAATTATTTACATTACAAAATTTTAAAAATAGTTTCTAAATTGAGTTTTACCAAATATTGATCTATTCTATTTGTTATCTGTATTATTTGTTACATTTCTATATTGTTTAAAGTTACTTGTATTATTTTATTTGTTACTATTCTTGTTTTCTATTCTTATGTCATTTATGTTTTTTTCTTTTATAAATCACACTTTAATTTGCTTATGCATCTTATTTTATATTCATTCTTGTTTGTTCATTCTCTAGAAATAAGAATATTGTCTGGAAATAAACAAATCGTCTACTTCAACATGACATTCTTAAAATAAGATAATAAAATTTAATACCGCTTATTGAAATGGATTATCATTATACTCATAAAAACATACATTTTCAATTATAAACTTTTTTTCAAAAGTAAATTGCATAATAAGATGGAAGATGATTTTGTAGTAAATTACTTAATCATATTTATTGAGAAAGATATTAATTAAGGTTTTGATATCGAGTTTATCATAGATGTTTTTATATATATATTATAAAAAGTGGCGATTACAACATTTTCAAATAGTTAACTTTACGAGACAGAGACATAGTAATAGTTAATATTTTGTTGAGTTAATGCAGACAATAAATATGTCTAATTATATTTTTGTTCTCAATTATGTTAACAAAGGATGTCTGATTAAGAGTAATATTATTTATTTTTTTGTGCTGGTATAAATCAAAATTTAAAATTTTATAATAATTTTTTTCGATGAAAAGTTACACGTGTTTTTGCCGCCGCCCCCTCCCTCCCCCTCCCGCCCCAAAAAAAAATCCTAGATCCGTCCCTGCACACAACCCAGCTGCATAAGTTATTCACACTATGTAATCCATAAAAAGGCTGTCACAAGAAATTCAGTTTATTCAGCAGCAAGAGAAAAAGAAAAGCAAATAATGAATGCCTATGAAGCACCGACACATTCCCAGGCTCTGCGTACGAGTGTCAGACACGTGTCGGACACGGACACAGATACGCGTCGGACACGCGGTAGACACGTGTCCGACACTCTCTCTAACGTGTCTCCTTTTTTTTTTTTTGAAATCTTCCAGTCGGACATGCCATGGACACGGCGGGACACTTTTCGGACACTCGTGAGGTGGATCGAAGAAGCCCTAACTGTTTTCCTTGATCGACAGAGAAAGAGAGAAAGGGATCGAGGGAGACAGAGAAAGATAGAAAGGGATCGAGGGAGACAGAGAAAGAGAGAGATCGAAGGAGAGAAGACAGAGAAAGAGAGAAAGAGATCGAGGGAGAGGGGAAGCCTAACCTGTTCAGATCAATCCAAGAAGCTGAAGCTGAGGTATTCTTCTTCTTCGTCTCTTCTTCTCTTCGTTTTCGTCTTCTCTGTCTCCATCATCTCTGTTCTTCTTCTCCTCTTCACTTTCTTCCTTTCCTCCTCCCTTTCGTCTCTCCCTTTTCTGACTCTCTCTCCCTTGGCTTTTTGACTTCACTCTCTCTCTCCTCTATCGTTTCTTTTTTATATTTTTTTTCTTCTCTCTTTTCTTGATTCAACGTTTCTCTCTCCCCCTCTTTTTTTTTCTTTTTTCTTTTTTCTTTATCCTTATTTTTATGTTAAACTTAAAATTCATAAAATAAATTATTTTTATTTAAAAAAACTCATTTTTTATTAATTTTTAAAAAAAAATATATTTATTAATTTTATTATTATTTTGATTATATAAGAATTAATGATTTTATTTTTATTTTAGATATATAATAAATAAATAAAATTATATATATTAAACGTGTCCCCAGCGTGTCATGTCCCCTATTTTTTGAAAAATTGCATTTTCGCGTGTCCGTGTCGTGTCTCGTGTCCGTGTCCGTGCTACATAGATGAATGCTAACGGAAAACATTTTAGTGGAACATACCTGAATGAGCAGAAACTTTGAAGTTTTATCACGGGGACGACGAAGCTCAATCTGCCAGACGTTCTCATAAAATAGATCAAGCTTGTACTCAACAAAAAAGTGGGACAGAAAGAAATACAGTTTTCTTAGGCCAAAACCAAATTTCACAGAGACATTTTCCCTCTTCCAGAGCACTGAAAACTTCTCCTTTGAGATCTGACATCCAAAATACAAAGTCACACTTTCCATGTCATGCACATATGCCTTCGTTTGAACGAGATCGAAGTCCTTAGGGTAAGCTTTCAAATAAGATGATCCATAATATAACCTTCGACTAGCCAAGGAGATAATGTAATCAGCACTGCTGGCAGTTGCAAATTGAACTGTGGCAAATGCTCTTGACCCTTTTCTTTTCGGCTCCTTGACCTCTAAAGCTACTACAGTTCCTCTGCCTGTGTGTTGTTCTAAGAATTCCTTGACTCTTTCCGCAGAAACAAGGTATGGAAACCCAGACAAATGAATTGTCTTACCCATCCAGTCCAAATGACTTTAACTGCAGTCTCATTATTACAGTACTTATAATCAGCAATTGCAAAAAAGGGGGAAAAAAATTGAAATGAAAGGAAAAAAGTTTCCACTATATAGTACATACAACATGAGAACCAACGAGAGAATTAAATTGGAAAGGAAAAAAACAAATAATTGGAAGATTATGAGACTAACCACTAATGTATTAGAGTGATAAAAGGTTATAAAATGAAAGAATAGGCCAATACATTGTAACATTAAGAATGCAGATTCCATAAGAACCTTTGTAGCATATAGACTAAGATGACCCAAAACTATAGACAAGAGAAACTTGATTTCCCCACTATCCTTTTCTTCATGTCCTCCTTTATTCCCCTTTTTCCCAGTCATACGATACCATCAAAAATTAAAAGGACACATCCTAAAGCAAATTTTACCAAGAAACAATAACTTGATGCTCTTGAGACATAAAATACTAAGATGTATCTTCAGCAGTCAGCACAGAAAAACAACACAAAAATGCCCTTGATTTTTCATATCTAGTAGTCACAAGATTCTTCTTTTATATCATAAATTGATAGAGGGATACAGCAACATAGGGCACCTTGCTACTATCTTTGTGCTGGGGGAAGAGAAGGGAAGGCACAGTTAGACTCAGAAACCTCAACCAGCAGATTGTAATAAATTAAGGATTCAGTACAAAGTTTCTGGAATGACCATCTACATATGATTGCAGCAGGCTAGCAATTATAAAATTCTGTTGATTGTAACAACTTACATGATTTGAAAATGATAGTCATAAGAAATTTTAAAGACTTCCAAAATCGCAGGCTGAAAGTACGTAAGAAATTGTTTGAGACCTCCAAAAAGCTTTCACAATTCGACCCACAATGATGGAGTATGATAGTTGTCAACTTTTGATTTGTTACACATCCAATGATATAGGGCCCAACTTCCTTGCCACATCACTATGGGTGAATTTAGTGTGGGTCTCTAGCATTTCTCAAATATATATTTGACAATAGAAAGCTCTTGATTATGAGAACCAAGCTAGATTTTTAGACGTCCAAATAGGTTATTGGAACTTTCAGTATATTCCCAATCATTGACAATTTGACACCAAACTTTAAGCATTTGTGCAATAGATTAATGTGACAGTTGCTGTGTGACATTTTTTCTTCTGTTGCATCATTGCATGTACTAATAATTTCCCAATGTCATCAACCCAGGTTCCATTTATATATTTCTATGTCAATTATGATTTGACATGTATAAAACAAAAAGTACGGGTTTATATGTATTAATCCCTCCATTAGATTTTCTACTATTGAAACTCAAAGCCTTACAAATTCCAATTTGTGTATGAATACTCAAGACTTCAAAAATTAAGATGGTAAGCCTTTTTATTCAACATTTTTCCAATATATAAACAGAGAAAATTAATTATTTTTCAATATTTCATATACGAAGAATTTGATTGTTATGTAAAAACGAATAATTTTAACATGTTCTGGCTGTGTCATTGTCCTGGTTTTTTAAAACTGCTACGTCGGGATGTTCATCTCATGTTGTATCTGTGTCTCATGTCCGCATAATATTGCTATAAGCATCTTTTAGGCAGCTACTGAATATTTGATTGTGTATATCCAATTATTTTTCCATTCATGTCTCTTTATTTTCTATACATGTCATAAAATAAGCAAGAGTTTTGTTAATCGTGTTTATAACAAAAGGATTTTTTAATTTTCTCTTTTTTTTCCCTTCATTCATCCAAACGTGATGAGCCACTACAGACAGCCACCCTTACCATTAACCCACCCCTTCCCACAAGCAAAATGATGGTGGGAAACTATCTTGCGTCTTTTGCACAACTAACAACCCACTTCATTTGTGCCATAACTTAAGGGTAATACTTATTATCACTCATAAATACAGAGATGCAATTTGTTGTTTTTCCCTATCTACCAGTGCCACATAATTTGGTCCTTCAAATGAATCATTTTGACTTCTCCAATCCTTTAAAATCAGTGCAATTATTAGTTATGATAAAGGTCAAAACCACTGAACTTTTTTTTGAACTAAAAACCAGTGAACTTAATGTCTATCAATTTGAGTTTAAAAAGAAACCATATAGAAAAGTTATAAAATGTAACCGTTCTCACTATTATTAAGTTTTAAGAAAAAACAAAATCAAGTTAAATAGTAAATACCAGTTGAAATTAAAAAAAAAATTAAATTCTTCAAAAGGTCATTCTTCATACATTAACATGTTAGGGCTATATGTGCAATACATGGAATACATTCAATAAGCGTTATTTTCTAATATCATCTATGTGAAGAATTGTCTAGTGAACTTTTCCAAACACCAAATGGATTCAATACACAAGGGACATTATCTTAATGCTTTTATAATGGTAAAGACTAAGGATTCAGTGTCAATACAAAACCTATCAGTTTTATAACAAGTAGGAGATCATAATATATGTAATGAAAGATGAAAGCATTCTATTGTTTTGTGAAACTAAGGGGTCATTTGGGGACTTAGAAAATATGAGGAAGAAGAACTCCGAAAATATGAGGAAGAAGGAATATATTTCTGTTATATTCAAAACTTCTTATCTTACAAGACCAAATGACACTCCTTATATAGGAGATATTACAAACATCATTATAACCCATTATATGCCACTTACATATTATATATTACCACTATCTACCACTATCATATTATATGCATGCCACTATCTACCACCAACACCACTATCATATTCTATACATGTCGCTATCTTACACCAACACCACTATCATATTATATACATGCCACTATCTTATTATATACATTAACACAAATTTCCAGCACTCCCCCTCAAGCTGGTTTGAAGATATCTTCCATAGCCAGCTTGCTAGTCAGCTTATCAAATTGCTTCTTGTGTAGTCCCTTCGTTAGCACATCAGCTAATTGTTCACCTGTTGGAAGGTAGGTCATACAGATTATGCCAGCATTGATTTTCTCCTTGATGAAATGTTTATCCACTTCTATATGTTTTGTGCGATCATGTAGAACTGGATTATGAGCTATAGATATAGCTGCTTTGTTGTCACAATAGACCTTCATAGGTGTCGGGTGAGAAAACTTTAATTCTTCAAGAATTCTTTTAATCCACATTACTTCACAGATTCCATGGGCAACAACTCTGAACTCTGCTTCTGCACTACTTCTAGCTACCACATTCTGTTTTTTACTCCACCATGTAACTAGGTTCCCACCTACAAAGGAGCAGTATCCGGATGTTGATCTCCTGTCTGTAACACTTCCTGCCCAGTCTGCATCTGTGTATACTTCAACTTGAAGATGTCCATGTTTCTTGAACAGTAAGCCTCTCCCTGGAGTTCCTTTCAAATATCTTAAGATCTTATAAACGGCCTCAAAGTGCTCTGCCCCTGGTGAGTGCATGAACTGACTTACCATGCTGACTGCAAAGGCAATATCAGGCCGCGTATGAGACAAGTAAATCAATTTCCCTACAAGTCGCTGATATTGTTCCCTCTCTTTGACTTCTTCAGCCTTAGCAGCTTGTAATTTCAAGTTAGGCTCGATCGGAGTCTCCACTATCTTACAACCAAGCATACCTGTTTCTCCAAGGAGATCAAGAACATATTTTCTCTGATTAACGAATATACCTTCCTTGGATCTTGCAAATTCCATTCCGAGGAAATACTTGAGGGCTCCCAGATCCTTAATGTGAAATTCTTTTGCGAGTTTCTCTTTGAGGGCTGCTAACTCTGCTTTATCATTACCAGTTAAAATGATGTCATCAACATAAACAATCAAAATTGCAATTTTACTGTTTTTTGAATGTTTATAAAATATTGTGTGATCTGCTTGACTCTGTGAGAAGCCACAACTGATAACTGCCTTCCCAAAGCGTTCAAACCACGCTCTTGGTGATTGTTTGAGTCCGTATAATGACTTGTTCAATCTGCATACTCTGTCGCTTCCAAGTCTCTGCTCAAATCCCGGCAGTAGGCTCATGAACACCTCCTCTTCAAGATCACCATTGAGAAATGCATTTTTAATGTCAAGTTGATGTAGAGGCCAATCTGAATTTACTGCAAGAGATAACAGTACTCTGATGGAATTTATTTTAGCAACAGGAGCAAACGTCTCCTGATAGTCGATCCCATAAGTTTTAGTGAAGCCTTTAGCCACCAGTCTCGCCTTGTATCTCTCAACGCTTCCATCTGCGTTACATTTTATCGTAAACACCCATTTACACCCAACTGTTTTCTTGTCTTTGGGTAGATCAACTATCTCCCAAGTACCACTTCTCCTTAAAACATTCATCTCCTCCATGACTGCTAATTTCCAATTCGGATCATCCAATGCTTCCTGTATATTCCTTGGAACAAACAAGTGTGAAATCCTAGATGTGAAAGCTCTATGGTTTTTAGACAGTCTTTGATAGGAGAGGTAATTTGCAATAGGATGTTTAATGCAATTTCGGACACCTTTCCTAATTGCTATAGGAACATCAAGGTCGGAAATAGAAGAAAGAGGATTACCTAAAATTTCGATGCCAGAACTCGGGTGGACATTCGGGTCATTAGGATGGACATTCGGGTCATTATTTCTCAGATGAAATCGCTTCCTAGTATAAACCTGAAGCTCAGGATTTAGATCATTTTGTAGTACTTTTCCCCCTAAACAAGAATCTTCTTGACTAGGCACCATAGAACTTGGTTCTCCTAAGTGATCATTATCAGACAGATGTGGTTTTTGTGTAGGATAAATGACATTGGGGAGCGGGATAGAAATATCCCAAAAACGGTCTTCTACTCCACTTGTCTCTCCCTGAAGAGAAGTGTTGGGGAAATAGGATTTTGTTTCCACAAATGACACATCCATACTCACATGAAATTTCTTGGTTTGAGGATCGAAACACTTATACCCCTTTTTGTTTGAGGAATAACCCAAAAAAACACATTTTATAGCACGGGGGTCAAGTTTTGAACGAAATTGACTGGGAACATGAACATAGGCAGTACATCCAAAAACTTTGGCGGGAAAATCAGAAAACAACCTCGTGTCAGGAAAAAAAGTTTTGAGACAATCAAAAGGTGTTTTGTATGTTAACACCTTTGTAGGCATCCTGTTTATCAAATAAGAGGCTGTTAAAATTGCTTCACCCCATAAATATTTAGGAACATGCATGTAAAACATTATAGCACGTGCTACTTCAAGTAGATGTTTATTTTTTCGTTCTGCAATGCCATTTTGTTGAGGGGTATCCCGACATGTAGATTGATGAAAAATCTCCTTTTTTTCCAAAAACTCACCCAACTGCTCATTGAAATATTCTGTTCCATTATCAGAATGTAAAATACCAATTTTGGTTTGAAATTGGTTTTCAATCATATTGTAAAAATTTGTGAATAAATTTTTCACGTCAGATTTTTTATTCATCAAATAAATCCAACATAAGCGGGTATGGTCATCAATAAATGTAACAAACCATCTTTTACCAGAAAGAGTAGTGATTTTAGAAGGGCCCCAAACATCGCTATGAATCAAATAAAAAGGTTTGGAAGCCTGGTAAGGTTTTGGCAAATAAGTAGAGCGATAAAATTTTGCAAAAATGCAACTTTCACAATGAAAAGAAGAACAATCAATCCCTTTAAATAATTCTGGAAATAAATGTTTCAGATAAAGAAAACTAGGATGTCCTAGCCTATAGTGCCATAGCATTATTTTTTCTCGAACAGAGATTGAACTAGTACTATTAAAGCTCTGAGCTTTTTTATTACTAACAGGTACTTCATCAAAGTAGTAAAGACCTTCAAGCATCCTAGCACGCCCAATCATCATCCCCGAGTTCTGGTCCTGAAATTCACAATGGGATTCAAAAAATGTAACACGACAATTAGAATCCTTAGATAGTTTACTGACAGACAAAAGGTTACAGGCTAAGTTGGGGACGTGAAGAACAGCATTGAGATTAATTTTCTCAGTTAGTTTAATAAATCCTTTTCCTGCAATAGGTGAAAAACTACCATCGGCTATTCTGATTTTGTCATGACCAGAACAAGGGAAATAGGTACTAAATAAATGGGAAAAACTAGTCATGTGATCAGAGGCACCGGAATCTATGATCCACGGAGAGAAGTTTAGGCAAGAGAAGGCTTTAGGATTTCTACCTGTTTGTGCCAACAAAACACTAGGAGTACCGGATGAGGAGTTGGATTTTATCAACTTTAAGAGTTGATCAATCTGCTCTTTGTTGAAGGGACCTGAATCGGCTTCATTAGCGGTAGGAAAGCCACAATTCTTCTCTCCTTGTTTGCTGCTTTTCCAGTTGACAGGTTTGCCATAGATCTTCCAACACGTTTCGCGTGTATGGCGAGGCTTGTTGCAAAAATCACACCAGACCCGTGGCTTATCATCAAACCTGCGCTGGTAATTTGCAGCCTTGTTGGCCGCAGCATCGCTAATTAAAGCAGAAATTTCAATTGATTCACCAGTACATTTTTTCTTAAGCATGACGCTCCTTCGGCTCTCTTCCCTTCTGACTTCGGCAAATACTTCGCCAATGGATGGGAGAGGAGGTCTGCCAATAATTCTTCCTCGCACTTCATCGAACTCAATGTTGAGGCCGGCAAGAAACTTGTAAATACGGCTATCTTCCACAGTTTTCTTGTGGTGGTTGCAGTCGTCAACCGATTTCCATTCGTATGTGTTGAAGATGTCAAGATCTTGCCACAACCTTTTCAACGAATTGAAATATTTGGTGACGGAATCATCTCCTTGACGAATCTCTCCCAACTTCAAAGTTAATTCGAAAACTTGAGATTGATTTCCTAGGTCAGAATACATCTGACTAACATTATCCCACAATTCTTGTGCAGTAGTATAGCACATGTAATTAGAGCTTATATCTTCCTCCATGGAATTGACCAACCATGTCATAACCATGGAGTTTTCAGCGTCCCAACTGTCGAACAGCGGATCATTAACAGCAGGAGCCTTCTTGTCACCAGTGATGTAACCGATCTTTCCTTGCCCACGGATATACATCCGGACAGATTGTGACCAGCGGAGAAAATTATCACCATTTAGGCGGATGGTAGTGATTTGGACAGAGTGAGAGTTGGACGTTTTCACCGGAATGGCAGCGGCAGAGGTTGAAGTGGTTTCGGATGTGACTTCCGACATGGCTATGACGGTTTTAGGGCTGCTGTGTTTTTTGTTGCTCTGATACCAACTTAGAAAATATGAGGAAGAAGAACTCCGAAAATATGAGGAAGAATGAATATATTTCTGTTATATTCAAAACTTCTTATCTTACAAGACCAAATGACACTCCTTATATAGGAGATATTACAAACATCATTATAACCCATTATATGCCACTTGCATATTATATATTACCACTATCTACCACTATCATATTATATACATGTCACTATCTACCACCAACACCACTATCATATTCTATACATGTCACTATCTTACACCAACACCACTATCATATTATATACATGCCACTATCTTATTATATACATTAACACAAATTTCCAGCATGGGGACACAAGTAAAATGCTACAATTTGGCTAAAAAAACAAAAAGTCAAAAAGTCACCAAGCTGTTTGTCATTAATAACTAAAAAAATCAAATGTGACATCAATTTTTTCACTCACAGAAAAGCAACTTTTTTAATATGCATTAACTAAAAAAGCCAAAACACCTAAATAGACAAAAAAAACCACCCCAAAAAAAAATGAGAAAAAAAAAAAACCCAACTTAGCAAATAGATGAGTAACATGAGATGCATATAATGAAAATCTCAACATTAATACAAAAAAAAAATGGTAATGTAATGGCAAGGAATGTCACAAATTGCAAGAATTATGTTGTTGAAAAGGCATTTTGTACATCAAATTGAAAATAAGAGTGTGTGTGTGTGAGAGAGAGAGAGCAATTTTAGAATAAAATGCCAAAAGGCATTCCCAAAAACAAGAAAGGGATTAAACCTTGGAAGGCTGTGGTCAGTAAAGGCATTAATTATTGTACAATAGATAGAGAAGATAAACCTCATATACTATATAAAAACGTAGCAAAACGGGTTAAAATATATGCAACCAAATTATCTATTTGGCTGATCAATAAGTAATTAAGGGCGATGTGGTGATTGCAGTTTGATTTTTCTACTCACTTTAGTTCACCAAAATCTAACTGCAAATAGGTCAATTTAGAAATACACATAATTTCATCAACAAAGATAAAAAAAACAAAAACAAAAACAAAAAGATAATCAAAAGATTGCAATATTCCTATTGTAGAAATGCATATGGATCAAATCCAGGGGTTAGCCAAGCGATAAAGAATCGAGGATAAGACACGAGCCTCGAGTTCGAATCAACCCAAGGGTTAGTAGAGATTTGTCCGATCGTTAACTCCAGGCTCTTAGAAAATGAGAGTTAAAAACAGAATTAAGAGGACAAAATTAAACACATCTAAATTGCATAGATTTAACTTTTCATCATATCAGTACAGTAGGCAATTTATAAAGGGATTTTCAGATTGGGTTGAGAAGTTAATAAGTACACAACAAGAGGTTCAATTGATGTCAATCCAAAGCAATGCATCTACACAGTATTTATAGTGGCTTACAAGCTTTCTATCAGTGGAAATTTTGTTCAATTAAGTTTCTTTCTCATGAATTTTCTGAGAAACCAAACGGCTCCAAACAATCAAACTATTAGTAAAAGCTTAAAGAATAAAATCAGCAACTAAAAAAGCGTTCCATAGTGAGAATCAAGCATAATTCTTATGATCAAAGTTAATAAAGGTGGAGAGAGAGAGTCTCACAATGATGCAGAGGCTTGAATTGCTTCGATTATCACATAAGCAGAACCTGAATAAATTCACATGATGAAAAGAAATATACTGCAGAATGACCACACTACTCATTCATTCATGGGTCATTCTGTATAAATACACATAAACTATATGAGAGAAGAGGGAGAGAGAGTCATCCACAGAAGTGAGAGAAAGTGGACTAGGATTGACCATCAAAATCACTCCTCTCTCTCTCTCTCTCTCTCAGAAAACCTTGGCGCAAAATATGGAAAAGAGTGATTCCCTGCTGATGTTACCTGCTTTTTTAATATACTTTTTTATTTTATTTTATCAGCAGATTCACCCAATATATATCAAATTTAAGATTTTAATTTTTTTTTAATCAAATTGAGAATTAATATACTTTTCATCAAATTACTATTCATTATCATTATATTTTTATTTCAGATATCCCTTGGATGGCTACCTCAAGATAAAAAATTTTAAAAAATTTATACTGGCCGGTCGACCAGCCGAACATCTGCCTAGTTGTCCGTCCGTTCTACCCCGGATGACCACCTCAAGAAAAAAAATTGTAAAAAATTTATACTGATTGTTCGACCAGCCGAACATTCGCCTGGTCATCCGCTCGGTCGACTGGTGTGCTGATGAATTTTTAAAAATCTCCGTTGGTGCACTTGATATCAAATGAATTTTTTACTTAAATTTGATGAAAATTTTGATAAACCGTCGGAAATACTTTTATAAAATCATTTCAGAATTAAGAAAAAAAATTTAATCACTTTGCTTGTTTTTGGTTTTCCAAAAACACTTTTCAGAAAATTCTACTTTCTTGTTTTCTGTGTTTTTTGCTATTACTGAATTTTTTTAATATTTTTAGCAATTTTTTTAATTTTTAGACACACCCAACATAAATACACATAAAAAATATAATTTTTGTGAAAAAATCTTTTAAAAATTCATTAAATACCAAAAATACAAAAAAAATATAAGAATTCAATATATTTTTCGTATTTTTATGTATTTATTAATTTTTTAAAATATTTTTTCACAAACTTTTTACTTTTTAGATACATCTAAGTAAGGTACATCTAAAAAAGTTTTAAAAAATACTTAAAATTTTAAAAATATTCACTAAAAATAAAAAAAAATACGAAAAATAAAAAATTTAATTTTCAAAAAACTTAATCCAAAAAACTTAAACCAAACACACAGAATAATATTTGGTTTCAATTTTCATGATTCACTTTTCAAAAAAATTGAAAATTTTATTTTTCGTATTTTTTTTTCACTAAATTTTGTTAATATTTTAAGTAATTTTTTTAATTTTTAAATACACCTAACATAAATACACTTAAAAAATATAATATTTGTGAAAAAAATCTTTAAAAAATTCACTAAATATCAAAAATATAAAAAATTCAATACATTTTCATATTCTTGTGTATTTATTGATTTTTTAAAATATTTTTTTACAAATATTTTATTTTTAGATTTATCTAAATAAAGTGCATCAAAAAAAATAAAAAAAAAAATTACTTAAAATCTTAAAAATATTCACTAAAAACGAAAAACAAAAAAACTTAATTTTCAAAAAATTGAATCTAAAAAATTGAAACCAAACACAGTGTTGCTATTCAATTTTTTTTTTCTTTTAAAAAAAAATACATTTTACCAATTTTAATTGGAAAATTTAAAAGGCAGCCCTTTACTCACAAATTTGTGTAAGAGTTTTAAGTAGAATAAAAGTTGTTTGATATAAAGATTTCAAACTTTAGAAGAATAACAAAATATTTCACAATACCTTGCAACCCTAAATCTTCTTTTCCATATCACTTTCTTTTTTACGATGTTCTATTTACTTTTCTCTCTCTCTCTCTCTCATGGTTTATATTTGAAAGTTTGTTATCGGCTCTATTCACCATTGCCACCACCATCACTATTACTATGATCAATCCCAACATCATCTTCTACTGCTATTGTCACTGTCCACCATTGCTACCATCAACTATGGTCATCATTGATCATAGCCACTATCTACCACCGCCATCACCACTATTTGTCCCCGCCACCATCTCTTAATTATCATTATTTTCATATATTCATCAAGTTTATTTGTAATAACGAGATTCCTTGCACAATCTCCTTTGATTTGTGTATATTATTTCTTCCCCCCCTCCCTTGTTCTTCTATTTCTCTCTCAGTTGTTTCTTCCATTTTTTTTTTCTATTATCTCTGTATCGCACAATAAAAACTCACCGTATTGGAGAATTTCATTAAGATAGTAAGTGAAAATGTACTTAAAATTCATCATTTTAGAACATTGAATTTGAATTTTTTATATATAAATTTGAAATTAGGGACTTAATTTTTGTAATTGATTCTCAAGTTTATGATTTTAATTTTTTAATAAAAATTTCACGAAGTTTGGATAGTGAATTTTCTTTTTGGGTGAATAGATAGTGAAATTTTCACTGTACAAAAGTCAGCAAAAATTTTCCCAATAAAATTTTATGATTTTTTTAAATAAAGATTTTACATTGTTCATGGATCTTATTTAACAGATCTCGATGAAATGATTATAAAAATATAAATTTTGCACCAAAAAAAAAATGGAAGTATAAATCAAAAGTTATTAAATTTTAATGTTTTCAAATCACCTAAAGAGTGAAAAACGTTCCTGTTGGGGATATTTTCGTCCAGCGCATTTTTGGAACACTAATATTGAAAGTTCATTGCCCTTATTCTTCTACAAAATTTTCGTCCAGCGCATTTTTGGAACACTAATATTGAAAGCGGCTCTGATTCGTAGCTCGAATTCGGAGGCTCAAATTTGGCCCGAATTCGGAGAAGAGGAAGAAGAGAAGAAGAAGAAGGAAGAAGAAGAAGAAGAGAAGAAGGAGAAGAAGAACTGGACTGGAGGGAGCCATCAAAATCGGAGGTGGAGGTGGAGGCGGAGGCGGAGGCGGCGGCGGGCGGAGACGGGGCTGAGCGACGAGCTGCCGACGAGCTGTGTTCAACGACGCCGACGAGCTGTGTCCGACGAGCTCTCTCTCTCGCCTCTGCTCTGCTCTCTCTCGCCTGTATTCAACGAAGAAGAAGAAGAAGAAAAGAAAGAAAGAAAAGGAAGAGAAAGAAAACGAAGAAAAAGAAGGAAAAAAAAAATGGCAAAACGACGTCGTTTTGCCATTCGAGCCAAAATCGAGCCACCAATTTCAAGCTACCAGTCGTTTTCCTATTGAAAGTTCATTGCCCTTATTCTTCTACAAACTGAGAATGACAGAGCTGGAAAAAAAACTCCCATTTTATAATTAAAGTTACAATTTTTTTTCATGGATTTGTAAATATTTTTTAAAAGGACCATTATTTCTCAACAAAAAAAAAAAGTACTGAATTTTTATATTATTGTTATTTTTTTTTGTATTTTTTAGTATTTATTGAATGTTTGAAAAAACATTGTTAAATATTTTACTTTTTGAGTATAACTAGATTAAAATAAAAATAAAAAACTTAACCAAAATATTAAAAAAAATTCACTAAAAATAAAAGAACACAAATTGAAATCTCAAAATCTGATTTTGGAAACTAGATAACCAAACAGAGTGTTTGGTTTCGTTTAAGAAACTTGTTTCAATTTATTTGTTAAAAAAATTAAAAATTAGTTTCCTGAAAAAATGAAAAAATCAATATAGCAATCCCAGGTTTTCCCCTTTATGTACTGTATTCCGGGCTTGGGTTCCTCGGTTGAGTAATGTTGTGTATGTTACATTTCCGTCCTTTAATTCTTTGTATTTAAGTTTTGGGATGTGTTGGGCAGGTTTGTAACAGGTTGGGTGTGTTTTGAAACAAATGATTGCTGTCCAGTTTTTTGTCTCTTCGCTCGAGCTAGGACTTTGTCGCTCAAGCGAGCCTTGTGTTTTTGCTTCTTCGCTCGAGCGAAGGTTTGTACACTCGAGCGAGTATTGTGGGTCTTCAAGTTTTATTTTTAGACGCAGCCTTGGCTCGAGTGAGCTTTTCTTCGCTCGAGCAAGATTGGTCTGGTGTGTCTCTTCGTCGAGCGAGAGGTCATGCGCTCGAGCATGCGTCTGCTTCTCTTTTGACCTGAAGGTTGTGTTTCTTGGCTCGAGCGAGCGAGGACTATGTTTTGAGTTTCTTCGCTCGAGCGAGATTTTCTTCGTTCGTGCGTGCTTCTGGGTTGCAGACTTGAAACTTCGTGTTGTTGGCTCGAGCGCCTCGAGCGAGGCTTTCTGCGCTCGAGCGAGGTTTCTTTGTGTCTGGTCGTTCGAGCGACCACTCCTTCGCTCGAGCGAGGTTCGAATATATCAGTTTGCAACAGCAGCTTCTTCTTTACTTTTTCATCATCTTCTTTACTCAAACCCTAACCCCGGCTGCTCCTCTCTCTCTACATACACCTTCTCTCTACAAATACATCTAGTTCTAGGAGTCTTCTACCCTAATCCCTTTGTAAGAAAGGTAGAGCTTGGCGTGGGCTCCTCTTTGATCCGAAAAAGTTGGTGTTTGGAGCATCTTGGGTTTTCACCTTCATCTCCTTTGAGTCTCTTTTTTTAAAGTAGGGATAAACTACTCTATCTTATGAGTTATGACATGAATTTTAGCCATTTTGATTAAATGATGAGTTATGGGAATTTTGGGAAGTTAGGGTTTTGATTTGAAGTTATAAAAAGGGGGTTTTAGATTGTTAAACTCCATGTGTATGTGAGACCTTGGAAAATAAAATTATTGTTGTTGAATTGATGAAATTGAGCCTTAGGGCTAAAGTTGGGAAAAAAGGGAAAAGCCCTAATGTAATGTAATTAATTAATTTGTATAATTAATTTGGGAAAATCATGAAAATGTGAAATTGAGATGAAAATCATGAAATTGGGAAAGTATGAGATTGAATGGTATAGTTGGATTAGTTAATCACTCACCTATGAAATTGTTGATAATTTATCTGTTGATGAATTTATTATCTGTTTAGAAATAACTACTTTGGGCTATCAGTGGAGGATAGTCTTGATTGTTGTAGACACTGTATGTTGATTAGGGAAAACTGAAACTAATCACCTGGAATATGTCATTGAATATGACAGTTGGAATAATACATTGAATATGTGTATGGATTGATCATTGTATATGATAAGTGTTTAAATACATTGTATATGTATATGGTTTGGGAGGGGATAGGGGATGTACTCTCAAACCTGTTTGGGAGGAGATAGGGAATAGACTCCATTGATAACTAAGTTGGCCGGAGTGTCCAGGGTGAAAGTCCCGAAATCCTAATTACGTTTGCATAACATAGATGAATTGAAGTATTGAAATGTTGATAATATGAGTTGTAGTCTCAGTATAAACTATTTGGATGAATAAAGAACCATATCTATGAATTGGTCTGGATAATGAAATGGAAAGAGATTGAAATATATTTGTGAATATGGATTGGTTATGAAAGAGATGTACGTTTGTTTATATGAGTTAAACATTTATCAAATGCTAATATTTTAGTTATTGCTCATATTTGGTTTAGCGTATCTCTACTGGGCTTTGGCTCACCCTATATGGGAAATCATTTTCAGGTACAGGTGATATACTGCCTCCAAGGATGTAGCTTGGGAGGTTTAGAAGCTGAAGGCTTATTTTGTGATTATTTTTTTGTATTACATGTATATCAAGCCAGGGGCTTATTTTGTATACAGAATTAGAATTCTTCTTTTGTTGAACCCAAGTGTTGGCTTGGAAAGTTGTAAGCCCATAGGGCATTTACTTTTGCTGTCAACATGTAATTCTTTTTGTACTAAATACTCTGATAAATAGAAATATGCTTTATTCTCTTATGTCTATGGATGTCATGAATGTTTGGGTGTATATGTATTATTTTGAGGGCGCTACAATCAAACCACTTATAATTTTTATATAGTTTTATCTTTTTAGATGGAAAAATAATTTGTAAAAAAATAAAAATACATTTTTGATATTTACTTTTATCAAATTAGTTTCTAGTTTTCTTAAAAAAGAATTGAAAACAATTTTAGAGATTGAAACCATGGCCTATATTACCAAAGTTTTAGAATTTTAAATTTTTGGAAATAAAAAAGCTAAAACCATTTAACGAGTAAAATGGTATGTGCAATATTAACTCACATTTTAATAAATAGGGGATATTACCAAATAAATTGTGATCCTCTCCATTTTAAAATTATAATGAAATTTTTTTATTTCATTATCCAAGGATATTTAGTGATTCTTTTTAAATTTAAAATACTACAAAATTAAGTGGTTTATGGACTTAACGGATAAGAAAAATAAAAAGTATTTGAGACCCTTAAAAAGTATTCACAATTTTACCTACAATTATGTAGTATGATATGTGTTTAACTTTTAATTTGTTGCACATTTAATGATGGTGGGCCCAACTCCCATACCACATTTTGTGGGTAAATTTTTAAGAATAAATATATGAATTTCTAACCTTACTTAAGAAAAAATATTATACGTAATCAGATTTCTTAATCGAAAAATGTTATATAAATTCATAAATTTTTGTTACTGATCAATTAAAAAAATAAAAAAAATGTTTGAGACCCCCTAATAAAGCCCCCCACAATTTCGCCCACAATTGTGTAGAATGATGAGTGTTAATTTTTAATTTGTCACATACTCAATTATGTGAGACTCTACTTTCTTATCATATCATTGTGCATGTATTTAGAGGTCTCAAAGTGGAAATATTCTTACTAATTGGTATAGCATGCAATAAAAATATATAATTTTTTTTAAAAAAAAGTCTCACTAATATGGTAAACATCTCCAATGATGGAGTCAAATGACTTATCAAAGTAAAAAAAAACAACAATGATTCATTCCCCTTTTCTCCCCACCCCCTTTAACCCCCCCTCTCTCTCATTGGTTACCTTTTCTTTTTCTTTTTCTTTTTTTTCCTACTCCTCCAATCACCACCCGCCACGTGACAAAGGGGGGTGAGGGGATGACCCCCAAAAGGGGGTCCCAAGCATTATTCCAAAAAAAAATTAGACTTCACAAAATAATTCTCCAATGGTAAGTCAAAACTATTCAGTTTGTTTGGTTTACATTTTCAAGATTCACCTTTTAAAAATTTAAATTTTTTTATTTTTTGTGTTTTTTTTTATTTTTACTAAATTTTTTAATATTCTAAGATTTTTTTTTTATTTTTTAGATATACTTAACATAAATATACTTAAAAAGTATAATATTTGTGAAAAAAAAATCTTTAGAAAATTCACTAAATATCAAAAATAACAAAAAAAAAAAGAAGAAGAAGAAGAAGAGAATTTAGTACATTTTTTGTATTCTTGTATATTTGTTGATTTTTTAAAATATTTTTTTACAAATGTTTTACTTTTTAAATACATTTAAGTAATGTGTATTTAAAAAAATATAAAAATTACTTAAAATTTTAAAAATATTCACTAAAAATAAAAAAATACGAAAATTAAAAAATTCAATTTCTAAAAAGTTGAACCTAGAAAATTAAAAACAAACACACTAATTGCCACTCAAAGTTTGGCAAGGTCATTCTGTTGCCCTCGTCATATTTCTTACCAAAATTTTTCACAATTTTAACAAATCAAAACTCTACCAAAAATTTTAAAACTATAAAAAATTTACAAATTACCAAAACCCAATCAGTGTGTTTGATTTTAATTTTTGGAATTCAATTTTCTGAAAATTGAGTTTTTTTTTCATATTTTTTTGTTTTTAATAAATTTTTTTTACTTTTTTAAATGCACCTTACTTAGATGTATTTAAATAGTAAAATATTTATGAAAAATATTTTTTTAAATTAATAAATACAAAAAATATACTAAATTTTAATTATTTTTTTTGTATTTTTGGTATTTAGTGAATTGTTTTAAAGATTTTTTTCACAAATATTATATTTTTTAAGTGTATTTATGTTAGATGTGTCTAAATTTTTTTTAAAAAGTTGCTTAAAATATTAATAAAATTTAGTAAAGATAAAAAAATACAGAAAATGAAAAAATAGAATTTTTTTAAAAGTGAATTCTGAAAATGAAAATCAAACAGAGTAAATAATATTAAAAATAATAATTACAATTGTATGGGTTAATTACTTATAATTCATCATCTCAAGAATTACAACTCCACAGGAGTAACATTCATTGCATTGCTTAAGACCATCTTCAATGGTTACTCAAATCTTAAATTTAATGAATAATGAGTTATTTTTTTGCTCTAACGGTTGCATCAAGTAGGTATCAAATTGAGAATTTCACTTTTCTTTTATCAAACTGAGGACAAATATGTCTTTCATCAAATCACTATTCATTGCCATTGCCATTGCCATTGCGAGATGTCCCTCCAGATGTCTTCCTAGATGACAACCTTAAGGCAAAAATTTATGAAAAAATTGCATTGGCCAGACATTCGCCTGGTCGACTAGTGTTCTAATGAAGCTCCAAAATCTTCCGTTGAAGCACTTAATATCAAAAAAAGTTTTTACTCAAATTTAATAAAAAAAATTAATGCAGCATTGAAGATGCTCTAAGTAATTAACTTTAATTCACTGCATCACTTACGTAAATTAACTTTAATTCACTGGATCTACCATTTCAATGAATGAAAATTTTAAAAATTGGTTGAATTTAGCACTTGGTTTTGCCAATGGGGAGCCACCATTATACTGGTATAGCTAAAAGAATACTTTTATTATTTATTTATTTTAAGGGTACATTACAAATACATCTCCTGATATTTACTTAAAATACAAATTGTTCCTTGTGATTTGAAAAATTATAAATACTCCCTTATTAGAATTTTTTATTTAACAAAATTAACTAAAAAAATAAAATTCATAATTGCTCTTCTATATAATAATAAAATTACTTAAATTATTAATTGAAACATATTTTTAACATCATTAAAATATGTTAATTGACTTGATGATTCAATAAAATGAGTGATTTGTTATGAAATTATAAACCTCAGGGGGTGGAATGTAATTTTCAAAATTACAGAGAGTGATTCGTATTTTAATCAAATCTCAAGAGGTGTATTTATAATTTACCTTTTTTTTTTTAACACTATGGCAAGTTAAAAAAAGGATTTTGGCAAAGTCATTAAGATGCTCTGTATTACATATCAAAATTTGTAAAATTTATTATTTTGTATAATATTAAAAAAAGTTTAGACACACATAATTCAATCATATAATCTGACATAACGCTTTAATATGAGGTGAAATATTCATATGAAAAAATTATGTCTAGTTTTATAATAAATTTATGTACAAATAAAACAATTTATAGCAATATGATTGCTTGGAATAGGCAAATTGTTATTTTTGGGATTTAAATCACCATATTTGGTTCCAGAATATTGAATCCACATTTGAGAAAATTGAATTTTTTATTTTTCGTCTCTTTTTATGTTTATTGATTTTTTTTTAAAAAATGTTTTACACAATTTTTTTATTTTATTTTTAGATACACCTAATTTAAATACGCTTAAAAAGTAAAATATTTGTGAAAAAATTTTCAAAAAATTCACTAAATACAAAAAATATATTAAAAAAATAAAAATTCAATATATTTTCATATTTTGTTGTATTCAATGATTTTTTTGAAAATTTTTGTACAATTTTTTCTTACGATTTTAATATATTAATATTAAGTGGATCTATCAATTAAAAAATGGATCAAAATATTTTAAAAAAATATTAAAAATATGAAAATATAAATTAAAAATTTTAAAAATTTATTTTTGAAAACTCAAATAAGAGTTAATAGCTTTTATTATTTTTGGCTGTTGAGTTGAGCCACTCTGTGATTGACACAATGCAAGTTTAGCTTACAATAAGATTGATTTGTAGCAGTACCTCTCACACTATTTAATCTATTGCAAAAAAATAAAATAAGGTTAAGTTTGACATATTTCAAATAATTCATCTTTTTATCTTTTTATATTTTTTTCATCGCATCATCTCTCTACTTTTTTACATATCTTTTCATAAAAAAACAAAAAATACACTTATTTATATCATCCCAAACAATCACTAATGGTGTGTTTGGTTAGAGGATTTGGGGAGGGATTTGGAAAGAGAAAGGGAAAGGGAAAATGTGTGTGAAACTATGTGAAATATATACATATTTTATTCACATTTCACCTACCTTTTTCATTTTTCTTTCCAAATCCCTTCCCAAATCCACCAACTAAATATAGCATAACTGTTTTGGGAAATATAATAGTACAAGTAGTGGATTTTGATGATGCTTTGCTTTAGTTGAAATTTCATTGCCTCGTTCCAAAGTTTCCCTCAGTTTGATGCTGAGATGTAACTAATGTTGGTCAAAAGCACAAAGTCCTATTCTTATCCCTCTTTTCACCTTTCTTCTTCTTCTTCTTCTTTTTTTTTTTTTTTATAATTAATTTGTGATGAAAAAGAGTGGGTCACTAACTAGAGTTAAAACTGGACTTATCTACTTTTTTTTAAGGAAAATGTTAAGGGTTGTGCATTCTATTCTATGCCTATAGCCCCATGTGTTCTTAGCATTTTTTATTTTATAAAATAAAAATAAAAATAAAAAACTCCCATTTCAATCTTTCTTATTTTTGCTTTTTTAAATCAAACTAAGGTTATCTTTGTAATTGTGATATTTATGAAACTTGTGCAATGTTTCAAACCTTAATGCTTTATTACTAAGTTTACTTATTTGAGTTATATTATTATTATTTTTTTAAATATTTTTTCATAAAAAGTTTAAAAATATATACAATAAGTAAATCCCAAATAACCCCTAAAAATGAATGAATATATTAAAAAATTATTTTATTTTACTTTCACTATATTACCAAGATAGTCCTGACTTTTGTTGTAAATTAATTGGTTTTAAAACTTTTTTTTTAACCTTTTTTTTGTTTTATTTTTAATTTTCAATTAACGTGCTTTATTTTTATTTGTTTTTTCTTTTTTATTTTACTTTTTAGGGGTTTTGAGATGGATTGATTCAGTGCCAATTGGCTAAGAGACTATTAACGTGGGCCCCATTCTCCAGTCTCTCTTGAATTTAAATTTAAGTTTTATGTCTAGTAATTATTTAATATATATAGAATTAAAAAATCATGTATTCAGAATTTAATCGATATTGTAACGCCCCGAAATAAATATATCCTACCCATCTCATAATAACCAATAAATAGCAACATAAGGGAAATGATATGCTTTCATTAATCAAAACTTGATATACAAAAGGTGATACATGCGATATATATTCATAAACGGTACATCTTGAATTTACAGCATGTATTACAAGATTGAGAAAGAAATGAAAGCTAAATAGATAATCATATGCCCTAAAGGCTTATAATTTTCCAAGACTATACTTGGTTACATCAAAATGGATTCAAATCTAATACAAGCAAAGCCCTAGGCTTGTACAAAATAACAACAAGTAAACAAAATGAAACTCTTGCTCTAATCCTCCCAAGCTACTGCCTTTGCGGAGGCATCTCACCAACATTTGAAAATGGTTTTCCCATATAGGGTGAGTCAAAACCTAGTACAAATAATCCAACACAATATATAAATCTTAACAAAGATATAAGCGTAAAATGCACATGCAATGCCCATGCCAAAACGTTTTATATTTCTTTCCCAAAGACCATGCCATGCTCAACTTATATCACAATTTTCAAATCATGTCATTTACAATAGAAAACAAGGGGGAAATTTCAAACCGGTACAACCTTTCACGGATATTTCATCCGCGGGAAACTATCGAACGACACCCATGTAAACGTAGGCTACATAAGGGCTACTATTGCCATTTTACGAATATTTCGTCCGTGGAAATCGGCACCCATGTATACGCACGTTTTTCGAGACTTTTACCCTAGATACACAGGCCAACTTAATTTGGTGATACACACTTCTTTTTCACATTCACTCATTTTTCTCAAAATCATATACATTTGTAATGTGTTAAATGAGCAACAATGTTCAATGCACATGAATGAGAAATTAGTTTCAATTTACCTAATCCTCATGCAATTTTTACAATAATCATAGTTATCTTCCACCGATAGCTCAAAACAGATATAAAATCTCCAATACAATTAAACTTTCCAAAATTCAAGATGTGAGCTATAATACATATCCAATTTCACATTTCAAACATCAATTCCATTTATTTATACAAAATAAATATTTACAACATTTAGGGCAAAACTCATTTTTCTTCTAAAATCCATTCTAAGTATCAAATCAACAATTCTATCACAATCCAACCTCATTTCCAATCTCACAACCATTTTCCATACATCTATTTGAAAACACCTCTTTTGATTTTAAACCAAAACCTTAGGTTTGTTCAAAATCCTCCAAAATCACAAGATTATTTTATAAAAACAAATAGTTAAGTTAAAAATCATAAAAGAGTGTAGAGAATCCATACCTCGAAGCTAGCAGACCAATGAGGGAATGGATAAACCTCAAAGAAGTTGAAATCTAACTCTATTAAGATGAAAACGAAACTCTGGATAAGCTTTACCTTTTTCTCAAAGGAAGTAGGGTAGAGAAATCAATAGATCCAAGTGTTTTAGAAGATAGAATATGAGTTTTAGAGAGAGGTGGTCTCAACTTAGGGTTTTTAGAAAGTTTGGAGAGAGAGAGAGAGAGATATGAAAAAGTGATGTAAAAAGTGATTACGGACTGATATACGCACAGTCCACTCGAGCACAAGAAGTAACGCTCGAGCATCCAGACAGAAAAATAGTTATCGTTCGAGCGCAAGAAGTGTCGCTTGAGTGTAGAATACACTCTCCTAATAGTTTAACAAATAGATGCCTACCACTCGAGCTCAAGAAGAGTCGTTCGAGCTCACAACCGCTCGTGCGCAAGAAGCACTACTCGAACGTAGAATACACTCTCTGAGTAGTTTTGCAGATATGCAAAAGTACTGAGAATTCACAAAGATTACTCGAGCGCAAGAAGTGACGCTCGAGCGTAGAGGCAAAATTCTAGACATCAAGGTTTTTGAAAAATAAGGTACCAATCTGTTCCACACACAACCAACACATCCCAATTCAAGGAGAGAAAAGAGGAATAAGACAAAAACAACAATACAAAGCTATGAAACCCGAATTCAGAATGTCAAATGGGTCGAGTCTTAAACTAGAATCGCTATAGATACTAAGTTTTACCCATTGTTGTGATTAAAATAAATAAATAAATAAAAGAGAAAATTAATGAAAAGTCTAATGTAACAATTGTCTAAGGCATTAGGCAATTTAGTTGATACTAAGTTTTTCATATTTTTATATTTTTATTGATTTTTTAAAAAATATTTTACACAATTTTTTTATTTTATTTTTTAGATACACCTAATCTAAATACGCTTAAAAAATAAAATATTTGCAAAATAATTCAAAAAATTCACTAAATACAAAAAATATAAAAAATAAAAAATAAAAACTCTATATTTTCGTATTTTGTTGTATTCAATAAATTTGTTAAAGGTTTTTGTACAATTGTTTTTTTTTTTTTTTTACTTTTTTAGTATATTAATATTAAGTGGATCTAACACTTGAAAAAAAATATATTAATATATTTTTAAAAAATATTAAAAATACAAAAATACAAATTCAAAATTTTATTTTGGAAAACTCCAAACCAATCAGAGTTAATAGCTTTTATTAGTTTTGGTTGTTGAGTTGGGCCACTATGTGATTGACATAATGCAAGTTTAGTGATTGATTTGTTGTAGTATCTCTCACACTATTTAATCCATTCCAAAAAAATATTGCGTTTGGTAGAATTTTGTAAATATGATTTGAAAGTATGAGTTATATTTTGAGTTTGTGAGTTTTAGAATTATGGTTTGACTGTAGAAAATTTGTTTGGTGAAGAGTTTTGAAAAGAGTTTTGAATTGAGTGGGGAATTTTTGATGTAACATATGATATTGATACAAAAACTTACAACTCATAACCAAACATATAACTCAAAATTATTTTAAAACACAAAAAAATTTTAAAAATTCAGAATTTTTTTTTCCGAATATATAAAAATTAATATATCAACTGCCCAAAAAAAAAAGTCACTGTTTCGATCAACCGGTGGGACGACCGGTTAGGTCAAATTTGAAAAAAAAAAATTCCGAAAACCGCGCTTGAGCCAGAGTGTTTTGTGCAAAGTTTTGAAAACATAATTTCAGACCACGTTCCAAACATCATACTTGAATCAAGATGTAGAACTATGATTTGAAAACACAACCAAACACAATTCTTTAATAGTACATGTGTGAGTGAAAATCTGACCACACTGCCCGTTTAGTGATCAGCTGGAGAGCACAGGCAGAATAGATGGCTTTAGCAACCTGTAACAGAAAGAAAAAGCTCCGGCGGTGGTTCTTCCACCCGGGGGCACTCCGACGATCAAGTCAGTATATCTCTCAAAGATAATCAAGCACTAAACTGAATACTCAAAACATAAATTGCATACCTTAGACCCACGGGGGTGCCTCTCTTTTATAATATAATCAATCCAAGTCCCACTAGAAGTATGACTTCTATGAACTTCAATTTACTGTTTACTCTGGACTCTTTAAGAGATAAAGATAAACTCCCTAAGAGCTTTATCCTTATCTTGGTTAAGTCCCCTCTTTGCCTTAGGACTCTTGCCCCTTATCTCGGATTCCGATATCTTCGGAGATGACATCGGCTTCTCCGAGATTACCTCGGCTTAACTACCAGGGCACGTGGCACGTCGGCTGACACGTCGGCGTCACCATACCACGTGTTGGTATTCAGAAAATATATCCCCACAACTGCCCCCTAGGTTCTATTACCTCGGCATTTTGAGGTGATGGAACCTATTCCGATATTTTGTCACTTCTTTTCTGAGTAATGGCTCAAAAATTGATTTAGCCAAGATTATCTACTTTCAACCGACGTGTTCTCTTCGGAGAACAAGGCTTTGGTCGTACTCTCCCACGCGCATGAGCTGTCATGCATATCAAACTGTTCTTTTCACGTGTTTTGTATTCATTGGAGCGTGTCAGTGACGCGCCTGAAAGCTGTCTGTTCGTTCGTCTGCGCCGTCTGACGCGTGCGTTGCTCTAGGCGTAATAATTGCCCTAGTTTTGCCGCCGTTTCACATTTTTGACAAAACTTTTCCCTTGCCTCTATCTTTCCTTTACTTTTTCATTCTGCCTTCTTGCTCTTTCTTTCTCTGAAAGTTCTTTCTTCTTCGAATCTGCCATTGCTTCGATCTCTCTTCTGGAACTGCTCTTAATCCCTCATTCTTACGAAGCCTTTTTTGCTGTTGCAACCGGTTTCTGAGCTCGGCGAACATTGCCCCGGCTCCATTCGTTCCGGTAAGATTCATTCCCTTCAATGTTGATTTCTCTTTATGTGCTTTTGTCTGCCTGTTGTCATTACTGATCTTGTTCGAAGCCTTGGATTTATTTGTATCTTGAATTTGTGGCTATACCTTAAACTTCTATACTTTTTTACCATTCTCTTTGCCACTGTTCTTGATTCTGAAACTTCGTCTTTGTTTTCTCTTTTTTGTATCTGCCCCAGATCTGTGCCTTCAATCTTGATCTTCATAGTTCTTAGGTTTGGGATTTGTACGTAGAACCTTCAAATTTAGGGAAAATTGAAATAAGCCTTATCAGCCATTTCTTTGATCTTTACCGAGGTTCTTGTAACCCTTCTTAAAAACGCCCATCTTCTGAAACATATTTTAAATTGACATAATGGGTATGTGGAGGCATAGGGTAAATACCCCAACAAAACTTGAATACTTTAGGCAGGAATTCTCAATCCCAGCCGATGTTTACCTTAAACTAGCTGGGGACAGTGATACCATCATGCCCACAGTCCATACGATGCCCTTCCCTATAGTAGCTTTCACCGAATGTGGACTTCGGCTTCCACTTCATCCTCTTTTCCGTCATGTTTTTTATTTCTATAAGCTGAACCCCATGCAACTTACTATTAACTCCTATAGGGTGATCAATGGTATTATAGCTTTAGCTAGGCAAGAGAACCTTAGAATTACCCTGGCCGACCTTCAATACTGCTATACCATGTGCCCTCTTGACCTGAAGGATAGGGGTTTCGTTTATTACCTTAAACCGAGATCTACTCAGTACAAAATCGTAGTCGACCTCCCAGACTCCAACAAGGGGGCTGGAGATGATTTTCTCATTGCTTCTGGAAATTGAGAATTTGGTCTAGATGAAGATGTCCACCTCTACCCTCTTCCTCGAACAATTACAGAGGGCAAGAGTAAGAGCCCTGAGTAAACACTTAGTTGTTTTTATTTAAGTCCTTAATACTTTTTTGTTTCTGACGTCTGTTTCTTTGTCCTGCAGATCTTCATCAACCACCGAAAAATTTTCGTCAATCCTTCTTCCCAGGAACAGATCTAAAAACACTCCTTAACCTTCCAATCCATAAACGAAAGGCCCCACTGTTACTAAACTTCATCCCTACATACAAATCCACTTTACCCGACGTCCCAAGAAAAAGGAAGAAGAGTCTTTCTCCACCCACAGCCACAACCTTAACTGCTTCTACATCCCGAACAGATCAAGAGTCCACATCTGACCCAGCCGATCTTCCATCAACTTCGGCCCCCTACTTAATACCAATTCCTGAACGTAAACATCGACGAAGGCTTGTAAAGACTGCCGAAATGGTTCGTCCAAGGCCTGTCGTTCAAGACCTTCTCGCCGATCTTCCAACTGACGCCGAAGCCGCACCAATGCAATCAATGCTCCCACCCAAACCAAAGAGAGTTAAAAAGGCTCAGCCTAAGGCCAAGGCTACAAATGCCGAGGCTGAGGATGCTTTGCCGATTTCTAAACTAGCAGAAAGCAAAAAATCAGCCTCTACTTCAACCAAGAGGTCTGCTGAGGGCCAACCCTCAGGGTCTACACAATCAAAGAGGCCAAGGTCATCGTCTGCGACGACCTCGGCGTCAAAGAAGCCCGATGTTCCATGGGCTCCTGAACTAACCCTGGAGGACAGGCCTATCATGGCCAGTGAAAGTGCCGACGATATTAACGTTGGTGTCGCCCTTAGCACTGCTCTCCTCCTTCCAAATGATTTGGAGCGAAATGCTAAGCTTAGTGAGTATGAGAATTATGCTCTCATGCTCCAACATTCTGTTCATGTAAGTATTTCTGTTTGTATTTGTGTTTTTTCCTTCTGTTTCTTTCTGAGAAAATTTTCTGACACTTCTGTTTTCATTCAGGCTATCCAACACGCCCATTCATTTTCAATGCAATCCTTTGAAAATCGTCAAAGATTGGTTGATATGAAGAGGGAAGCATCTTCAATGAAGAGAGAGATAAAGGCCCTTGAAGCAAAAATGAAAAAACTGGAGGATCAGGCCGAGGCTGCAACGAAAGTCCAAACTTTAGCTCTTGAGAAGGCCGAAGCTGCTGAAGCCGTTAAAAAAGTAGCTGAAGCCGAGAAAAGAGAGGCTGAGGCTAGGAAGGCCTAAGCGGAGAAAGAACTCCAGCAGGCTCTGGCCACAAAGAGGCCGAAGTCAAAGAGGCCGATGAAAAGGCCTATGCTCAAGGTATGGCCGACGTCGCAGAAGACTACAAGCTTCAAGTCAGGCAGGCATGCAACAGGGGATTTTCCCTTGGTTGGATGTCCTTGATAAAGAAGCTTGATCTTCCTGCTGACTCGCCATTGCGTCAGGCCGACGCTATTCCTTTACCATTTCCTCCACCTCCTCCTGAAGGTGAATCAGAGTCTGAGGCCGATGCCGTGGATGAAGATGAAGAAAAAGATGATGGTGAGGCCTTGGTGAGAAAACCCAAGGATGCTGCCGAAGCCAAGTCCCCTCCTCCTGCTGAGCAGGTTATGGACTTAACTTTGGATGAGGAGGGTGATGAGGTAGAGGGGGCACCCAAGGAGACTGCCACTGGGCAGCTATCGTCCAATCTTCTCCTGGTAGAAAGAAGTGTTGAGTCAACAATCGCAGAGATTGATGCCGAGATACAAGCGGAAAAAGTGGCCGACGAGGTACCACCAGAGTCGTCCGAGGTCCCAGTCCCTGCAGTGGCTAACACTGAAGAATCTTTGAAAAAATTGTCCTTTGTACTTTTTTCCTTCTCTTTCTGTTTTTTGCGCTTTGTACTTTTTTACTTTCTGGATAATGCAAAACTCTTTCTTTTGGCCGACGTGGTTTCTTCAATATGTAACTGCAACAGTTCTTCCTCTGGATGTTTTAATCTTGTGATATTCTGTTGACTGCTTCTGCATAGTCTTGTACTTAGAAAATTTTTTGCATGCTTCTTCATGTTGCTTCCTTTGTGCAATCTTCTCGGGGTTTCATACCTTGGGTATAACCATAAAACTTTTACTTCGGCAAGATACTGTCCTGCAATCTTTTCATAAATTTCAACAAGTTTAGAACATATATTTTGGAATGTAAACTTTGCATGTTTCTTCTTAAGTTTCAACAAGCATTAAATGGTAATCTTAGTATTACCTACTTGTAAATTGCTACAAATTTCAACAAGTAGTGAACAATATACTTAGCCTTTACTTTAACCTGTAACTTTCTGTATACCTCAGTGGGTGATCATATGTCGGCTTAACATGAACTTGTAAATTGCTACAAATTTCAACAAGTGTTAAGCATCTTCCCTGGGGTTTAAACAACCCACATATTGCTATGAGAACTTAAGCAATAACCTCGGTCCTATCTTCGACTTGTAAATTGCTACAAATTTCAACAAGCGAAGATAAAGAATCAGCTTAATTCCAACTTGTAAATTGCTACAAATTTCAACAAGTGAATTAAGGAATAACCTCGGCTTAACTTCAACTTGTAAATTGCTACAAATTTCAACAAGTGAAGATAAGGAATCAGCTTAATTCCAACTTGTAAATTGCTACAAATTTCAACAAGTGAATTAAGGAATAACCTCGGCTTAACTTCAACTTGTAAATTGCTACAAATTTCAACAAGTGAAGATAAGGAATCAGCTTAATTCCAACTTGTAAATTGCTACAAATTTCAACAAGTGAATTAAGGAATAATCTCGGCTTAACTTCAACTTGTAAATTGCTACAAATTTCAACAAGTGAAGATAAGGAATCAGCTTAATTCCAACTTGTAAATTGCTACAAATTTCAACAAGTGAATTAAGGAATAATCTCGGCTTAACTTCAACTTGTAAATTGCTACAAATTTCAACAAGTGAAGATAAGGAATCAGCTTAATTCCAACTTGTAAATTGCTACAAATTTCAACAAGTGAATTAAGGAATAATCTCGGCTTAACTTCAACTTGTAAATTGCTACAAATTTCAACAAGTGAAGATAAGGAATCAGCTTAATTCCAACTTGTAAATTGCTACAAATTTCAACAAGTGAATTAAGGAATAATCTCGGCCTAGCTTTGCCTGAGTTTGATATGTCTTCAATAAACATCCATGCATAACTTTATCAATCATACACGTTGAAAGGATTCTGAAAAGACTTTATTGATGATATCGGCCAAACAATGATGTTTATCTAATGATAGAAAAATTTCAAATTACAAGTATTCCAAGGTCTGGGCAATGCTTTGCCCTCATTGTCCTCAAGCCGATAAGCTCCATTGCCTAATACTGAAGTAATTCTATAGGGTCCTTCCCAGTTTGGGCCAAGCTTGCCCTCCCTGGGATCCTTCTTGTTCCCGACGACTTTTCTTAGGACTAGGTCGCCAACTTGAAAATCTCTTGGATTAACCTTCTTGTTGTAAGCTCTGGCAAGCTGTTGCTGGTATGCTGCGAGCTGAATTGCAGTTTTCTCTCTTCATTCTTCCAATAAATCCAGGTCTCGGGCTAAGAGTATGTCATTGGTGCCATTCTCTACTCCCTGGGTTCTGATCCCTGGGATGCCGATCTCTAATGGGATGACTGCTTCTGTGCCATAGGCCATGGCAAAGGGGGATTCTCCTATTGATCTTCTCGGCGTAGTCCGGTATGCCCAAAGTACGTTGGGCAACTCGTCCACCCACTTTCCTTTTGCTGCCTGGAGCCTCTTATTTATTCCATCTAGGATTACTTTGTTGGGTGCCTCTGCTTGCCCATTGCTTTGAGGAAAACTCGGTGTTGAGAAGTAATTCTTGATCTTGAATTTTGCACAAAAGTTTTTGATAAGTTTGCTGTCGAACTGTGTTCCGTTGTCGGCAACTATTGCTCTTGGAATCCCAAATCTTGTGATAATGTTTCTCCATATAAAATTCTTGACGTCCACATCTCGGATTTTGGCAAGAGGTTCTGCCTCTATCCATTTTGTAAAGTAGTCTGTTGCTACCAGCAAGTATTTTCTCTGCCCAGTTGCCTGGGGAAGTTGTCCAACCAGATCCATGCCCCATTGGGCAAACGGCCAAGGGCTGGATACTGGGTTTAGGTCGGCAGCTGGCTGATGTATCAAAGGTGCAAACCTTTGACATTGTTCACACTTCTTTACATAGGCTTCGGCATCCTTTTGCATGTAGGGCCACCAATACCCCTGGGTAATGGCCCTGTGGGCTAACGATCTGCCCCCAGCATGGCTTCCACAAATTCCTTCATGAATCTCGTAAAGAAAATCTTCAACCTGCAAAGGGTGTACGCACCTTAAAAGTGGTCCAGTGAAGGATCTCCTGTAGAGATGGCCTTCCGCTGTTAGACTGAATCTGGCCGATTTCAGCCTAATTTTATGTGCTTCTTTATGGTCTTCTGGCAGCTTCCCCTCTTTTAGGAATGCAATGATTGCATCCATCCAGCTTGGTCCAAAGCCCACGCACATTGCTTCTTGTTCGGTGCTCTGTTTATCTATGCTCGGGGCCGACATGTAGTCGATCATAATTGTCCTTGCTTTTCCAGTTTGAATTGAACTGGCCAGGTTGGCTAACGCGTCGGCGTGGGTGTTGTCATCTCGGCCAACTTGGAGTAATCTGCAGTTCTGGAATAGGGCTGCCAGTCGGATGACTTCCTTTGCATATGCCGACATTCTTTCGTCTCTGGCTGCAAATTCTCCTGTTGACTGGTTAACAATCAGTTGTGAATCACAAAAAACAATTACCTCGTCTGCCTCTGCTGCTGCTGCTAGCTTTAGCCCTGCAATTAATGCTTCATATTCTGCTTCATTATTGGAGGCTTTGAACCCCAGACGGATGGACTGTTCCACAATTTCTCCATCTGGAGATATCAGCAGTACTCCTGCTCCTGCTCCTGCTCCCTGGCGGTTTGAACTTCCATCGACGAATAGTCTGAATGAATCGCCGATGTAGATGCTGCATGGTCTGAGCTTTTCTTTCTCTTGCTTTTTTGTCTTTGACTGGGATTCTTTTTGCTTGTTGGGGCGATGCTCATCTTGGCTTGACGGAGCCCGAGGTGTGATGGCTTCAGGTGTGAGTTCTGCGACGAAGTCGGCCAAAACTTGGCCCTTTATTGCTGTTCTTGGCCTAAATTCTAGGTCAAACTGGCCCAGTGTTACTGCCCATTTTGCTACCCTTCCTGTTAAGTCTCCTTGATGTAATAAGGACTTCAGTGGGTGCTTTGTTAGGACCACAATCTTGTGTGCCTGAAAGTAATGGCTCAATTTCTTTGAAGCCATTACCAAGGCTAGCATTAATTTTTCCAGTGGTAGATATCTTGTTTCTGCGTCAGCCAAAGTCTTACGTACCTAATAGACAGCCTTCTGCTCCCCTTTTTCCTCTCGGATTAGCACTGCACTGACTGCATGTTCAGAGACTGCTAAGTACAAAAACAATTCCTCCCCTGGAATTGGGTTAGAAAGGACCGGGGTTGTGGTCAAGTACTTTTTTAGGTCGGCTAAGGCAGCTTCACATTCTTCTGTCCATAGGAAGTCTGTGGCTTTTTTCACCAGGTTAAAGAAGGGTCTGCACTTGTCTGAGCTTCTGCTGATGAATCGGTTTAGGGCTGCGGCCCTTCCAGTGAGCACTTGAACTTGCTTTGCCGATGTCGGACTCTGTAGTTCCAGGATGGCCTTGATTTGGTCTGGGCTGGCCTCAATGCCCTTTCTTGTTACCAGATATCCTAGAAATTTACCTGACCCAACTCCGAAGGCACACTTCGAGGCGTTGAGTCAGAGCCGATATCTTTTGAGTATGTCAAAGACCTCTTTTAGGTCGGCAAGATGACCTTTTGATTCCTTGGTCTTTACGACCATGTCATCGATGTAAACTTCTACTGTTTTGCCAATCAGGTGTTTAAACATCTTTGTTACTAACCTCTGATAGGTTGCTCCTGCATTTTTCAGCCCAAAAGGCATTACCTTGTAACAGTACAGGCCTTTCGGGGTGATGAACGCGGTCTTCTCCTCATCTGGAGGGTACATGGCAATCTGGTGGTACCCTCTGTATGCGTCTAGAAAACTCATCCTTTCATGTCCCGAAGTGGCGTCTACCAGTTGGTCGATTTTAGGCAGAGGGAAGCTGTCTTTCGGGCAAGCTTTGTTGAGGCTGGTAAAGTCTACACAAACCCTCCACTTGCCATTCTTCTTTTTTACTACTACTGTGTTGGACAGCCATGTTGGGTACTGAACTTCTCGGATGGCCCTGGCTTCAAGGAGTCTGTCTACCTCTTCCTCCACTGCTTCGACGTGCATTAACGTCGGCCTTCTAGCTCGTTGAATCACTGGCTTTGCCGATCTGTCGACATTCAGACTGTGGCAAGTGACCTCGGGGTCAATGCCAGGCATTTCATAAGGTGTCCAGGCGAACGCCTCTATATTTGCCCTTAAAAAATCTTCCAGTTCTTTTTCCTCTTCTCTAGCTAAGCCTGAGCCGAGAAGAAAAAATCGTTCTTCGTCGCCCTCCTGGACGAGGATTTTCTTTAGCGCCTCTTCGCTTTTCTCGGCTGGTTCTTTCCCGACGTCTTCTAGGACTTCCATGTCCTCATCTTCAACTTCTGCTTTCTTTGGCTCCCGTATACTACAGGTGGATTTTATTGCTGCCATGGAGCAATTTTTGGCTTGTAGTTGATCCCCTCTGACTTCTTCAATCCCATGCTCTGTTGGGAACCGGAGTAGTTGATGCAACGTCGAGGGAACTGCCCCCATTGCATGCAACCACAGCCTTCCCAAGATGATGTTGTATGGTGAGGGCGTGTCAATTACCAGGAATTCCGTCCTGATCTTTTTAGTGCCGGCTTGTACTTCTAAGCTTGTTGCACCTAGTGGCCATGTCGGTGTTCCATTAAAGCCGACCATCGGGCCATTTGATTGTTCTAGGTCATCGGGGTGAAGGCCTAGCTCTTTGTAACATCTGACATACATGATGTCACAGGAGCTGCCTTGATCTATTAGGATGCGTTTTACTTGGCACTCCCCAACCTGGAGGGATACTACCAAGGCATCATTATGCGGATGTTGGACCAGTTCTAAGTCGGCTTCAGTAAAGGCTATCATTGGCCCTTGGCATTCTTCTGGCCGATGTCTCTTTTCCCCTACTTGGTAGATATGCTGTAAATGTCTTACCCTCTGGGTTTCTCCTCTGACTTTGTTTTCGTTGACCCTTGAGTGGATCACATTAACCACCCTCGGTTCTCCTGCTTGTGGTAGCTGTGCTGGGGGAGGGGGTGCTGCTGGTGCTTAAGGCAACTTTGCCTGCTCTTCCCTTGTTCTGGCCTCATCGACCAGGTCCCTCAGAAGGCCTTGTCTTACTAGGTCCTCCAAGTGTGCTTTTAAGGCTCTGCAACCTTGAGTTGGATGCCCTTCTTCATTGTGGTAGGCACAACGTCTACCAACGTTCCTTCCCATGAATTCCCCCGGTGCTCTTGCCGGAGCCCTGAAATAAGGTTGATTTCGAATCCGATCTAAGATTTTATGGATTGGGATCCGGAATACCGTTGTTACCGCCTGTTTATTTCTTAATTCTATTTCTTGTTTTGTCAGCCCATTGTTGACTCGGCCTCGCTTTGGCGAGCCGTTTCCCTTTTCTTGTTTCACCTCTTTGTTTCCCGACGTATCTTCCTCGGCCCTGGCGTATTTCTCAATTCTTGCCATGAGTTCTTCCATGCTTTTTGGCAATGTTTTTGCCAAAGACTTCCGTAGTGGGCAGTCATCTTTCAGGCTGTTCTTGAAAGACACGACTGCTACTTCCTGGTTGCATTCGGGTATTCGATTGAACACCTCGTAGTACCTCTTCGCATAGGCCCTAAGGCCTTCTTCCTTGGTGATTCTTAGAGCCATCAAAGCATCAACCCTCAGGGGTTGCAGCTTGTTGGTTACGAACCTGGCCACAAACATCTCGGCCAAGCCTTCCCATGTCTTTATGCTTCCTTTTGGTAACTTATGGAACCAATCAGATGCAATTTCCCCAAAGGATGAGGGGAATACTTTGCAGAGCAACGGCTCGTTCCCGCTATATAATGCCATTGAATTTAGGTATAGCCCAACATGAAAGTTTGGATCTGACTTACTATCATAGATTTGGAACCTCGGCATACTGAATCTCTTGGGCGGTTCGAATTTGTCCAGTTCCACCGAGAAGGGCTGTCTTCGGTTTTACTGGGGAGTTTACCTTGGCTTCTGCATTCTGCTGCCTCCTCTTGAGGTAGTCCCTTAAGTCTTCTTTGCTCCTCCCTGGAGCTCGGCTGTCTTTAGATTTTAGTCTTTTTGGTACACTGCTTTCGGCCTCGTGGTGGGTCCGTTTGGATCTTTCTTCATGGGTTGTGTCAAAATGGAGTACTTGCCCCTGAACATGTCGATGTTCTTTGGGGTCTGGATTCTTCATGTGGTGTGTCCTTCGGGACTCTTCTTGCCTCGGCTTTTCTCGTTCGACTTCCCTGGAAGGCCGATGAGAATGCCTTCCGCTCCTGGTATGCTGAGGGACCTCGGGGATTGTTTTTCTTCCACCCTTCTGGGTGTTGGTTGCTGGGATCGGCGTATCTTGCAGCGGGTATGGTGGCTGCATAACATTATTCTGCATCATGAAGTTGACGACTGACTGAAGGTCTGACAACTTGTTCGCCAGTTCTTTTACTTCCTCATCCCTCCGTAGGCACCTGTCCCTCCATACCTGGAGGTTATCTTCATTGTAGTACTTTCCTTGGTTTGCTCTTTTTGACGTGTCGCCTTCTGGGATGACGTCGTTCTCTCTGTGACCCTGGTCACGGGCTTCTGCATTGTGGTTGTCTCCTTCAATGTCAAGGTCAATTGGTCTGCCACTCCCAGTGGGAGCGTTATCCCCAATATTTTCCTGCTGTCCGTTACTGGCCATCTATTCTTCCTTCGTTCCCACAGACGACGCCAAATTGTGTGAGTGAAAATCTGACCACACTGCCGTTTAGTGATCAGCTGGAGAACACAGGCAGAATAGATGGCTTTAGCAACCTGTAACAGAAAGAAAAAGCTCCGGCGGTGGTTCTTCCACCCGGGGGCACTCCGACGATCAAGTCAATATATCTCTCAAAGATAATCAAGTACTAAACTGAATACTCAAAACATAAATTGCATACCTTAGACCCACGGGGGTGCCTCTCTTTTATAATATACTCAATCCAAGTCCCACTAGAAGTATGACTTCTATGAACTTCAATTTACTGTTTACTCTGGACTCTTTAAGAGATAAAGATAAACTCTCTAAGAGCTTTATTCTTATCTTGGTTAAGTCCCCTCTTTGCCTTAGGACTCTTGCCCCTTATCTCGGATTCCGATATCTTCGGAGATGACCTCGGCTTCTCCGAGATTACCTCGGCTTAACTACCAGGGCACGTGGCACGTCGGCTGACACGTCGGCGTCACCATACCACGTGTTGGTATTCAGAAAATATATCCCCACAGTACAAGTGCTGGATTTTGATGATGCTTTGCTTTTGTTGAAACTAGCAGTACCGTGCAATCTATGTACTAATTTTTTTTATAAATATTTGATGTTACAATATGAGTTATAAAAAAAATATTTTAATTAGTATGATTTTAATTATTTATTTTAATAATATTGGCATTATCGTTATATAAATTTGTTTATTGAATACATATATATATATATATATTAAATTTAGTTAAATTATTTGTGTATTTTAATAATTTTAGTTCTATCATATTATAAAAGTATAATTATCATATAATAATTTTGTATAATATATATTAAATTATAAAATAATAAAATAAATACTCATTTTGACATTAAAAATAATAGTGAAATTATAAGAAGAATAGTAGCATAAAATAAAAAGTAATTCTAACTATTTAATTTTCTTTTATATTCACTTGGAAAATAAAAATATGTAGAAATAGAAATTTATTAAAAAAATTAAATATAAATATGTTATAATTAGATTATGATATAATGATTTTATATGATATATATATATATATATATATATTAAATTATAAGATTGTAAAATAAACACTCTTAATTAAATTAAAATATCAACTATATAAAAGAAATTCAACGACGACTAACCAAAAAAGAATCGCATAACAACATCTAAACCCAAAAAGAAAAAATAATAAAAACATTCAAATGGTAGATACATCTCAGTGTGTGAAGTGATTAATCATTTGTAATATGATATCGAAATATAAAAGAACTTACTGTTCAACAATTGAAAAAATAATTCAAGTAATAAATCTAAACTTTAGAGGTTCCTCGAGAATATCATTATTGTGCATGTTTTTTTTCTTGTGAGTTGTGATTATATAAAATAATGTAAGAAATGATGTATAATTTCATATATAAAATTACTATAAAGTGGATTGGAGACAAGCTCCAACTATCCCAAATAACCCCTAAAAATGGATGAATAGATTAAAAAATTATTTTATTTTACTTTCACTATATTACAAGATAGTCCTGACTTTTGTTGTAAATTAATTGGTTTTAAAACTTTGTTTTTTTGTTTTATTTTTAATTTTCAATTAACGTGCTTTATTTTTATTTTTTTTCTTCTTTATTTTACATTTTAGGGGTTTTGGGATGGATTGATTCAGTGCCAATTGGCTAGGAGACTATTAAGTTGGGTTCATTCTCCACTCTCTTGAATTTAAATTTAAGTTTTATGTCCAGTAATTATTTGATATATGAAGAATTAAAAAAAATCATGTATTCAGAATTTAATTGATAAGTTTTATCCATTGCTGTGTGATTAAAATAAATAAATAAAAGAGAAAATTGATGGAAAAACAATCTAGCAATTGTCTAAGGCATTAGGTACAGGGGATAATTTTTTGTCGGTGAGAGGTCCAACTTTTGTGAAATAGTTTGATGAGAAATCCATTTATTATTTTGAAGGACATTTTTTTTTTTTAATTTAACCCCTTAAGCTATATGTTTATTTTTTTAACTATCTGTTCAAATATTTTATCCGTTTAAGTTTTTGACTATCTGTTTAAATTTTTTATTACACTATCAGTAATTCTACAATAAATTTGAGAAGGTAAGCTTAGGATGCTCTTGAATTGGATTGGATTGAGTGGCTTCTTACCTATTATTCATTCAAAATTAGGCGAATTGGAAAAAATTAATCTACATTTGTCCAATTAGTTTGTAGATGCAGATTGAGTGCTCCATGCTGGTTGGCGAATGGATACAGATTGGTCTGGCAGTTTGGTTTTTACTATTTTGAATGATTTTTAAAAATTATTTTTTAGTATTTTTTTACTATTTTGGACCAAAAATTTTTATTCTTCATTTTTTTATAATTAAAAAAAGGCCAAATTTCATATTTCATAAATAACAAATATAATTAATAAATAAAAAGTTTTTTTTTTTTTTTCTAACACAACATAAAAGCCAAAAATCATTTTCTTAGAGGTGTTGGCTGATCAAGTTAGGTGGGATGGCCTCCCATTTTCCATCCGTCCTAACTTAAATGGATTGGGAAAAATGCATCTACATTCGTTCATTCGGAATATTGAAATTGTCTATTCTATGATGGATTGATTCGGATCATTTCGTTGTGACAGATTAGCCCAGCCTTAGGTAAGCTACATTGAGATTTGGGAAAAAAATACAAGTTCATAATAATTATATTGATCTCCATTTTAGTAAGGTTATGGGAACAAGAACTAATGGTATGAAAATATAAAAATAAACATTATTTATAAAAGAGATGATAGTATTTGCCTTCAATATGAATAAACAATTTTTAAATAAAAATGAGTAAGTGTTATATGAATTAGAAGTTTAATGAAATTCAATATAATTATAGTAGCATTCAACCCAGCCTATGCACGGCTAAATATATATGATAATGACATATATTAATATTTTATAATTTTTTAGATTATAAAATTATTTTTATTTTTAAATTTTGAGATATATGATAAGGATATTAATTAACATTGTACAAATTTATAGATCATAAAATTTAGAACAAAATTTATTTTACACTATGACCTAGCAAAGGTAGAACTTGAGTGCTCAACTTGAGTAATTTAAGCTTGTAAAATATTATGTCTATGGTGGCGAAAAATTGAATCACCTTAACTGCGGTGGCGCTTTGGTATGAACATGATTGAACCTTACCTGAAACACTCAAAAAATATATGAAGAACTCGACTGGTGGGCAGCCAAGGGACTTTCCGATACTTAAGTTAGTAAACTTGAAAGTTATGGACTAAGAAAATATAAGAATAAGAGCAGCCCAAAGTTGTGGTCATTAATTGTCTACATTTTTCCTTACTTGGTATGGCTTTATATAACTTTCAAAGTGACTGTTGGAGTTAGTTCTACTCTCCCTACCACTTCTCATGTTTAGTCTACTTTTTGTGGGATCATGTTCCACTAGTGCGGATTTTTAAGAGCAATTGGCCCATAAAGTAAGGCCAAGCTATGGCCAAGTCTACCCTTGATAGCCATGCCTTCTGAACCTCTAGTCCTGGCCCTCTGGTTTTGGACCTCTGGACCTGATCTTTTGGTTCTAGACCTGCCGGTCTGGACTTGGACTCTTTTGATCCTGGACCTTTGGATTTGGTCCTCTGGTCTTATAGACCAGCTAGTTTGCTCGTTAGAGTGTATCCTACTCAAATTTTGCATATTTTCTGTTTAGAATGAAACTCTTTTATTTTTGCCTCCCACAATGTCCTTAGAACCTTTTTAAATTTGGTCAAGACTAAGGGGACAATTTACCAACTCAAATTAAATTTAGTCAAGGCTTGAGTAAGAATTGTCACAATCCAAGCATTTTAGACTCTCACATTGAGTAAGAATTGTCACAATCCAAGCATTTTAGACTCACGTTTTAGACTCTCACATTGGAGTCTAGCATTTTAGACAGTTTTTAAAGTTTTTGTTATTAATAATGTATGACTCTCACATTGAACCTGTGTACACACCAAAACTTGAAAAACAAAATTGTTTCATAACATAAATTTTAGATTGATTTATGTTCATATTAGAATTCTTTATTAAAATCTAAAATTACATTTATTTAATATTTATCAATTAGGTACCGTTTTTTTAGATTAAAATTGTTTAAATCAAATTTGAAAACTAAGTAGTATGCCAATTTACCTTATTAAATGCATTCAACTACAAAAACATGAATATTCAAATAGAAAAAGTTAATCACGAAATAATTAATTTTTTTATATAAAGAGATTTATATACATTTAGATCAAATAAAGTGTTAGACATATATCTAATATGAACATTGTAATATAAGTTGAGAAAGTCTAATTTATGTTTACTATTTGTTTCAAATTAATTTGCTTAAATAAAAAATGAAATCGGTGTATAAAGTATTTTTGTATATCTACTCATTTAAAGAAAAAATTATGTGCTTAATAATTTTTGATTAGAGACAAATAATAGAGGATGTATGAAAATGTAAAACTCATGGGGACATTGGTTATTTTTAAAAAATTGGGGCAAAATGTTATCGGGTTATATGATAGAGGTAAAATGAATTTTGTTCTAATTATATTAAACTTATGAAATTGAACGTATTTTTTTTAAAAAAAATTTAAGAAAAATCGCTGTTCGGGAACAAAGAAAAAGCCATAACTTTTTTTAAATTTTTTTTATCTTTGATAAATTTTTTTTTCAAAAAAACTAACAAAAAAAGAAAAAAGAAAAAAAGAAGAAGCAAATTTCAAACACTCACCCAATTTAATAATACTATTAAGAAAGAACTTGGTAGGCAAGCAATGAAAAGAGATTGGATAGAACGAATCGAATCATAGTACACAGCAAAATTATTGCATCTGTCTCTTTCCAGACTACATGATATATACGTCCAATAAAGTCCTCTCATCTCAGGTACACCAACATGACATATACGTCCATCCCATCATGTGGGGGGGGGGGGACCACATCCATCCAAACCTTTGAGGAAAACGGACACTTTGGGAAGATTGGTAAAAAATTAATTTTTTGATTTTTTAATTTTTTTTAATAAAAAAAGTCAGTTTTTTTTTTAATCCAAAATAATTCATTTTTTTGTTAAAAAAAATCAAAAAGTCAAAAAATTAATTTTTTATCAACTTCTCAGAACACCATTATATACACATTCCTTCCTATGTATCTATTATATATTTTTATGATAAATATTATGTTATTTTTTAATATAATTTATAATAATTTGTAATTAAAAAATAAAATTAAATATTTTTTAATAATATTATATATTTTATAATATTATTTTATATTTTAACACACACCACAAAAGTGTATAACAAGATCCTATAGAATTTCCCATGCTTTCATGACTTTAGACACAAGTTTGATATTATTTTTTAGAAAGTGAAACACAAATCAGATATTAAATCACAAAAGTAGTGTAAGGTTGAAGTGTTTTTAGTATAGTGGAGTCTAGAGATAAAATTAGTCTCAATTATTTAATATATTTTTTTGGAGTTTTTTTTTTTTTTTTTTTTGAAACAATAGAACTTCAAATTATAGATAAATGGTAAGAAGTTAAAAGAAGTGTAATTTAATAAATGAAAAAAGTAATAAGAGTATAAATGAAAATTTAAAAAATAATTGAGAAGATGTGGGAATTTTTGTCAAATTACACAATTATCCTTCCTATGTTCTCTTCCCCTCTTTTTGTCGTTTCTCCCAATACCGACCAACCCAACACTGACACCAGTGTCCCCTCAAAGCCCCAACCTTGCACGTCATTGCTGCCATGGCCATCCAACCAGATTCACCATTCCTTCAACCACCACATTCTTTACCTCGATCTCCAACCTTTTTACAACTTTTTCCCTTCATTTCTCTTCTGCAACTTCGGCAAGAACCCCTGTAATAACCCCGACCTTCGATTAATGCTAAACCATGATTAATTATGCCTAACAGTAATTTAGAAGGAATCCGGAATTAATTGCATATGTATTGCATTATCTTTGTGTTTTTATCTGTTTGCCATAAAATGATCTATTCATGTTTTGACTTTGAACTGCGAATTAAAAGCCTTATCGGTGACCGATTCAGAGATTGATTAATGTTTTATGCTAATTAGAATTTACATGATTTTATGGTAGATTTGATTGGAATGTGATTTAGAATGATTAAATTAGATTAAATAATGGTAAATTACATTAGTTCAAGTTAATTACCAAAATGCCACTTAGTGGACCACTTTGTTAAACTTTGTCTAGAGCTTGATTTCATGTCATTTGCTCATCTTTGAGAGACCAAAACCGTAGGAGAGAGTGAGAAAGGAGAAGTTTGGTTTCATCTAGAGAATTACTTGGAGAACTTAGAAGAATTGAAGAGACTTTGCAAATTTGAGCTCCTAGACTTGGAATTCAAGGTTTAAGGTACCCCTTTCAATTGTGAATTTAAGATTAATTCTTGCATGGTTCATGGAAGATTATAGTTTAAAGTCATGGCTTAAAGTGTTGAATTGAAGTCTATATCATGCATGTATGAATAAATTTCCATGCTTTGAGTTTGAATTCTAAGATTTCTTCCATGCATGTGTTAATTTCACTCACATTTTAGTCATTCATCTTGTTGTCCGCCAAATTATCGAGTTTGATCATGTTTTGGAGGGTTTGGATTCAATGAGATTCTTGCATGTTGTATTAATGGCATGTTTTAAGAGTTCATGTTGATTTTTGCACAAATTGGGTTGTTCTTGAGCCATGATTTCTTGAAATGATTTTTAATACATGTTGTTTTATGAGTTATTTTATGTTTTCTCAAATGTTGGCCCAGAAAAACGAGTTTTGAAGGCTTAAAGGTTGAGTTTCATGCTTGGAGGTCAATCTGGATTTTCTAGAAATTTGACCCACGCTCGAGCGGGTACTTTCACGCTAGAGCGTGAATCTTGAGTACATGCACTTCCGCTCGAGCGTCGATAGTTACGCTCGACTGTGAAATGCGTATACCCAGAAGTTTGTGTGTTTTGCAGTCCGCTTGAGTGGGGGAATCCACGCTCAAGCGAGACTCTGAGTCTCACGCTCGAGCGGGGGTCGAGCGCCCGTCGAGTGTGAAAATCTTGCATCCAGTACTTTTGTCAATTTTACAGTCCGCTCGAGCGATGAAGTTCATGCTCGAGCGGAGCTTTACATCTGCATGCCCGCTCGAGCGAGGTAATCCACGCTCGAGCGTGGACCTTATCTTCAGCAAAATTTACGAAATGGTTTTCAAGGCATGTTTGTATCCTCATTCCATCCTAGGCATTCCTAGGCCATGTTTAAGGCCCTTTAATGAAGATTAAAGGTTAGAAGCACACTAAGAGCCATTGACGTAAGTTTTGTACAATTAGAATGTGGGTTTCAAGTGTGTATCTGTTATGTGTTATGTAGGTCACGTATCGCGTTCTGTCTGACTAATCTGCTCCGTCTGTCTGTTTCAAGGCCAACTGTGAGTAATAACTTAGTAAAGTTATGTTCAAACTGTATCTACTTTCTGTGTGATAAAACAAGATCTGTTTTTCGAAATGATATGTTCTGTACAATGAATGATTGTTCAATTTCTGATATGTATTCATGACATCCTTAGCATCATGTGATATCTGTTAGCTGTTACCCGGTATCGGAGGTTCCTTTATGGAACTTATTTCTGTCTGCACTCTGTTACCCGTACCGGAGGCCCTGTCACGGGGGCTCAGCTTTTGTTTTGTTGCCCGGATCCGGAGATTCCTTTATGGAACTGGTTATTCATAACCTCACGTGTATACGTTCTGTTCTGTTCTGTTAATGCTAATGGATGTATCACGTAAACTTAATCATGACTTATGATTTCTGTCTGTATATGATCTGGACAAATGATGAATTTGATACAAATTTGAATTATGATTTCTGAATCTGTATGAACTTATTCATTGAAACCCTTTACTCTATTATTATTCACTAGGCTTTCGCTCACAGTTTATATTATGTATGTAGGTGAGCCGGCACATGACCAGGGCCAGAGTTAACGGCCTTCTGTTTTGTTTTTGTCAGCCAACTGTTGTGCCTCCTGAGGAGGTTCCGAACGAAGTCTAAAGCCATGGCTATTTTTGTATTCATGCTAGTCCTTGTGTATGCTCTGTAAAGTCAGGTCTTGGGAAGTACATCTTGTAAATACCTTGTAAATATTGTGTATCTGGACTGGTATGTTTATGTATATATAAATAAGTTTTGAAATGTTCTGTCCCATATACGTTATCACAGCTCATTGGACCTTATCTATTTTGTATTATTGCTTCCGCAGCCCCTTATTATTTGCGAATCTGTTCAGAAGCCTTTGGTAATCCACGGATTACTAGCCGGTTACGGTGCTAAACCTACAGGGGCGGGTTTGGGTCATGACAACCTCCAACCCTTTCCCCTACCATCGCAAGCCTTTTCCCAGCCTTCTTATGCCACTCAGTTTCTATTTCACATAGCTACCATGACTACCCTTCTTTCCACATCCACCTTTTACCCTCATTTTGCCCTTACTAGTTGCCACCTTTTTTTTCAATCCTTTTAGTTGCACAACATGATTGTCATCTTCGCTATCCACTTCAAAGCTTTGGGTTTCATCATCATTACGTATTTCATTTTCAACAGTAAAATGAGCACTTCACTTACATTCAACATTTGCACCTAATGTAACGACTTGTGCAATTGAAAAATCATAGGTTTCTTCAGTTTCAGCGGCTTTACATGCTATTACTCTAAATGAGGTCATCAATACCTTATACCGGGAGGCTTGTTGGAATTTGACATCTACTTGAATGCCATTCCCTTTAATGTCCTTCACAGTTTCAGCTCTTGCTTGTTTCGTCCACCTCTTTAGAATGTATTGTGAAGGAACCTCTTTCATCTTCATTATGTCTCTAATAATCTTCAAAGAGTGACAACACAAAATTCCTTCTCTTTCAAACTTTGTATAATTACAACCCAAAGAGCCATCCCTCTCCATCTTGACTTTCCTTGCATGTTTCCTAGCAACATCAACAACTGTGTATATGGTACAAGCCTCGCCATGTTCAATTTCTTCTATGTTCGATTCAATGGAACGAAAGTACTCATTTTGGAATTCCTCAAAAATCTTTTTTGTGTACACATTACCCATTTGATTTAACATTCTTATTGTCCCTTTCACCTTTGGCAACCTTTGGCACAAAGCATATCCTGCTTTTAACTTCTTGTATCGCTTCTCATAAAGTACCCTTTCGAAATGCATGAAGAATTCATTTAAATTAAAATCAGAACGAATGTAATCTTTCAAAAAAATATTAAACGATTCACTAAGTTGTGTGGTACTCATTTCCGCAACCCATGTCGATCTAACATATGGTCATCCCTATTTTTCTTTCACCGCAAGAGTCAATTTCAACCAATGGTTATCATGAGCATCATATTTATCAAGCATTTCATCCCACTCTAACTTGCATTCATTTTCATCTTCAATGTCAAACAAGAATTTATTTAGTACACCATTTACCCCCTTGTAACGCCCCCAAAATAATACAATAAAGATAACTCATATGTGGAATAAATATGAGAAACAACATGCTTTCATACATCGGAGTTTACTGTTTAACAAACAATAAAATGCCCTGTAGGCTTACATATTTCCAAGTCATTGCTTGGTTACACAAATTGAGTCTCGCTCATCACATCTTAAGCCCTCGGCTTTACAAATACTAACAAGCACACAACAATACATAATTAAGAAGCTCTTGCTTCCTGAAAGTCCATCCACGTTATTGCCTTGGAGGAAGCATCTCATCTGCACCTGAAAAATGGTATTCCCTTATAGGGTGAGCCAACAGCCCAGTAGAAATAATCTAACACAATTTATGAAGTTTAGCAAAGGTATAAATAACATGTATATAAACAATACCGATATGGAAGCACTCACAAGGCCTACATATCCAAATGCCACTAAGGCCAATCTTATCCCACTGTCCATCAGTTCATTTCAAATTTATATATGCTACTCAATTTATGAGTTAAATTCATTATCTTTCAATCAACCAAAATGAGACTACAACTCAATAGTTCTCCAATTATGCAAAACACACACATAGACACTTCAAACTTGCCATTTTACGGATATTTCGTTTGAGGGAACCGACACTCATTTATAATAGATTTCGGGTCTTTCACCCAGGACACTCAGGCCAGCTTGCTTTAAATGGAGTCTATCCCTTTTCTCCTCCCCAAACAAATATACATATGCAATGTATTAATAAACATAATCATATATAGAGTTCATCCCCTTTCTTCTCCCAATAAACATATATATACAATGTATTTATAACATGGTCATATATGGAGTACATCCCCTTTCTCCTCCCAATAAACATACATATACAATGTATTTACAACATGGTCATATTCAATGACACCAACAATAGATTAGCATTAAATCGCCTAATTCTCATACAATTTCTACAACAATCATAGCTATCCTCTACCGATAGCTCAATACAATTATTTCCAAGATATATTCAATATCGGATTTAATGGTTTATTCAAAACTTCCATAGGTGAGATAATATATATCCAATATCACCATTTATATCAATAATCACCAAATTTAACGTATTCAATGTTAATTCTAATTATTTATACAAAATAATCATTTTATCAAATTAGGGCAAAATTCCACCTTTTTCCAATATTAACCCAAATACCCAAATCAACTATTTTGGTACACCAAGAGTTTATATTCAACCCCAAACATCATTTATCTCATATACATCACAAACCCCTCTTTTCATTTTACACCCAAATCTTAGATTTATCAAAACCACAACCAAATCTCATCATCTATACACAATAGCAAATAACTAAGCTAAAAACCATACTAGAATGTAGAAAATTCCTACCTCAAGTGTAGAAGAAGAAAATAGTTAAAACCCCCAAAATCAACGATGATGAAACTCGATCTCCACCGTACACAACGAAGCCCTTGAGAAGTTACACAACTTTGACAAAGGAACTATGACCAAAATCCCAATGGATTTGGAGAAATCAAAGGAAGAAGATGATTTCTAGAGAGAGAGGCTCTAGATCTGCAGATTTGAGACTTTAAGAGAGAGAGAGGGTTGCAAAAAGTGATCTAAGATGTCACTTTCGTGTGTTGTTATCACACAGTCCGCTCGAGCGTGAAAACCCCCGCTCGAGCGTCAGACACAGACTCCTGCTTGAGCGTGAAACCCTGCGCTCGAGCTTGAAATACGCTCTCCCAGTATTTTTGCAGATACAGTCCCTCCGCTCGAGCGTCCGATTTCCCGTTCGAGTGTGGAGCAAAATTTGTAAAGCTCGCTCGAGCGTCAGAATGCCCGCTCAAGCGGAGGAGCCAAATTCTGTGCAATAAAGGCTTGGAAAAACAAGCACCCAACCTGTTCCAAACATACAACTACAACCCAATAGCCAACATTGAGGGGAAGACAAGGGAAGCAAGACATGAACCACCGTCCCAACCATACAAGCCTGAGTCTGAAACACCACAAGAGACGGGTCAAAAACCAGGGTCGCTATAACTTCCCCCCCTTAAAGAATTTCGTCCCCGAAATTACAAATCAAGCTCTAAAACATAATTGAACTATTCACAACCATGTTACTCCCACAAGTTCAACACCATGACCCATTCTCCGGTCATCTATTCACACCGACTCGATTCAGAAGTCGCAAATTAAAATGAAATTTTCAATTTTCCCAAAACATTTATAATGTTTAACCAAAATCCAAATTTTCAAAAATCGCACATAGCATATACAATGCTTCCAAAAATGATACAACATCATCAATATTTCACATTCTCAAAACATATACAATGTTTATATTGAATCCATGTTCTTTCCAAACAATTATAATATATACAATGTTCTTACAAGTTAAAGCATATACAATGCTTATACTTCTCATTAACAAAATAAATTCCCAATACATGCTCATGCATCAACAAACAAATCCGGATATTTTTCTTGGACTTCTAATTCACGTTCCCAAGTCGCTTCCTTGACTCTGTGATGTTTCCACAATACTTTTACCAAGAGAATTGTCTTGCCTCGCAAAACTAGATCCTGTCTATCCAAGACCCTCACCGGTCTCTCCTTATACGAGGCATCCTTATCCACCTCTAAGTCGGTCCAATCCAACACGTGCGATGGATCCGGCTTATATTTCCGATGCATACAAATGTGAAACACGTCATGCACCCCAGAAATTTGTGGCGGTAACGCCAAACGATAAGCAACTTCCCTAATCCGTTCAAGAATCTCAAAAGGACCAATAAACCGAGGGGACAACTTCCCACTCTTCCCAAACCTCATCAAGCCCCGCCTAGGTGATATTTTCAAAAAGACATGATCCTCCACCTCAAATAACAAATGTCTCCTCTTACGGTCGGCATAACTTTTCTGGCGACTCTGAGCCGTAGCTAGCCTCTTACGGATAAGTGCAACTTTCTCCGTAGTTTCTCGAACCAACTCTGGACCCAACAAAGGTGCATCACCCACCTCGGCCCAACACACTGGAGATCTACACGGTCGACCATACAAGGTCTCGAACGGTGCCATGCCAATACTCGATTGGAAACCATTGTTATAGGCAAATTCCACTAATGGCAAATGCCTTTCCCATGAACCCTTAAAGTCAAGGACACAACCTCGAAGCATATCCTCAAGGATCTGAATGGTACGCTCGGACTGTCCGTCAATCTGAGGATGATACGCAGTACTAAAAGTCAATCTAGTGCCCAAGGCACTCTGCAAACTCTACCACAACTGAGCAGTGAAACGTGGATCTCTATCCGAAACAATCGTCACAGCGACCCCGTGCAACCTCACTGTGTCCCTAATGTACAAGTCGGCTAGATAATCTATCGAGTCACTTATGCGCATAACAATAAAATGCGCCGACTTAGTTAATCGGTCAACGACCACCCAAATGGCATCACTATCCCGTTGAGTCCTCGGAAGGCCCACAACGAAGTCCATCGTAACATGCTCCCATTTCCACTCAGCTATAGGCAAGGGTTGCAACAAACCCGCTGGGCTCTGATACTCGGCCTTCACTTGTTAAGAATGGTTAGCTGACAGTACCAAAATATAAATTGATGGACGATATTGCCCCTGTTGAAATCCTTTTGATAAATCAACAAAATTTACAAAAGAATTACGTTAAATGGAAAAAAAAAAATCAAGTTTTTGGAACCATATTTGATTTGTTGTTAAGAAAAAAAATTCAAAATTTTTAAAAAATAATAAAAACTAATTTAATAAAAACAAATATGAACAAATATATTTAATTTGTAAAAATTATTTCTAACCACTCAAAAGATAAAATTATATAAGTATAATAATTATTTTTTATTTTTTATTTCTTAACCAAATTAATTTTTAATTTTTTTAAAAAAAATTAAAAATAAATATCTAAAAATCAAACCAAACATATTCTAAGAATTCTTTGACAAGCCATTTCTTGTGTTTTTAACTTATTTAATTATTTGTTAATTTTATGATATTTTCACCATTTGACACTACAAAATATAAGAGTTTTAGAGACCAATTTTTTTGATCTCTAAAAGTGAAAATTTTGTTGCAAAAGACATTTATGGACTAATTTCTATCGTCAAGGGGATAGTCGCTAAAAGGTTACCTTGAAAAGTCAAAAATAAGGCTTTTAGCAATAAAATTTTGAAAATGTCAATAATAAATAGACTTTTAGGAACGAAATCTCAAAATAGTTTATTTTTTTAGACAAAAAATTGATACCAAAAAAATAATAATTAATCACTAATGTTCAATTTTTGTTACTAAAAATATAATGACGACACTTTTCACAACAAAAATATTTGGTCTCTTAAAAATAATTTTGTCCTTAAATTTTGGTCTCTAAAAGCTTAATTTTTTGTAGTGTGATAAGTGTTTTTTCATTTTAATTTTGCATTTCATAACTTATTTAAAAATGATAATTTAGCTAAATCTCAGGAGAATCTGTAATTTAGCTAAACTTCAAAGGAGTGTAGGTAATTTGCCCTTATTTGTCAAAAGGGCATTTTAGTCAATTTATGATATCCGTTAACGGCGTTAATTGCGATGGGACGAGATGTAATTTTTGAAACCTCATGAGAGAATTTGTAATTTCGTTAAACCTCAAGAGAGGTGCAGGTAATTTGCTCAATTTTAAAATATTTGTGTAATAAATATGTTTTTGTTTTTATTTTTACCCCAAATAAATGTAAATATGTTTAGTATTTTTTATAAATTAAAAATAATAAACTATAAACATGTCAAACGGCACATAAATATTTGTGTTTGTAACACAAAATTCAAAATATTTGTATAATAAATATGTTTTTATTTTTATTTTTATTTTTATTTTTATTCAAAATAAATATAAATATAAATATATTTAACATTTTTTATAAATTAAAAATAATAAACGGTACACGTGTCAAACCGCACATGAATAACTTTTTGGGGGCTTTTCCCAAATTAAGCCAAATTAACAATCTATTTCCCAAACTAGGCCTACTTTGAACGGAATTCCCAAACTAGGCTAAAGCGCTATTACAAACCACGCTTTTATTGTTTCCAGACCCCTCCTGAGAAAAATTTGTGAAATAGTAAAAGCGTGGTTATAAACCCCATTATTAATTAAGAAGACGTGGTTATAAACCACGCTTTTAAGTTAATCATAAAACGTGGTTTCAAACCACACTTTTAAGTAAAATAAGTTTTTTTTTCTTCAGAAAACGTGGTTTCTAACCACGCTTTCTTAATTAAACTGTGTTGTAAAGAAAGCGTGATTAGAAACCACGCTTTCAATACTGCACCAAACACACGCACTCACAAACACACTCTCTCTCTCTCTCTCTCTCTCTGACCCAAACACACACACGACTCACACACACTCACACTCAATATATATATAAGTTTTAATATATATTTGTAATTTAATACATATATAAGTTTTATTTCATAAAATTGAAACCAATATTAAATATATATAATAATCATTTATAATAGTAAATAATAATCAGCTATATAAAATGATTACTTTTTTATTTTAATTCTTAATTTTTTTTATTTTACTGTTTAGGGATAAAACTTATTTATTTTTTATTTTAGGATTTAAGGTTTAATTCTTAAAATTTATTTTTTTTATTTTAGGGTTTAGGATTTATAAAAAAAAATAAATTTTAAGAATTAAACTATAAATTCTAAACCCTAAATCCTAAACCCTAAAATAAAAATAAATAAATTTTAAGAATTAAACCCTAAACCCTAAAATAAAAATAAAAAAAATTTATCCCTAAACACTAAGGTAGCGTTTGGTAACATTTACGTTTTTGGTTTATGTTTATTAAAATTTTATAAACTGGTTTCTGTTTATTTTTAGAAAAACATAAATTACAACCGTGTTTGGTTTAAACAAAATGTTTAAAAAAAATTTAAAACATAAATATAAAATATAGGGTGTGTTTGGTAACGTTTACGTTTTCAGTTTATATTTACACAAATTTTATAAACTGATTTTTGTTTATTTTTTGTTTATTTTTAAAAAAACATAAACTACAAACGCGTTTGGTAATTGACAAAATGTTTAAAAATTTTAAAAATATAAAAAAGAGTAAGAAATGGCAAGTGGCGGCGGAAGACGGTGGTGGAAAGTGGTGACGGTGGGTGGTGGGTAGCTGATGGCGGGTGGGTGGTGGTGGTGGTTGGGTGGGTGACGGTGGCTGGTGGTAGCGAGTGGGTGGTGGCGGTGGCGGTGGCGGGTGATGGGTGGTGGTGGCAGGTGGGTGGAGGATGGCGGGTGGTGGTAGCGGGTGGGTGGTGGTGACGGGTCGGTGGCGGGCGGTGGTGATGGGTGGGTGTGTGACGGTGGCGGGTGGTGGGTGGTAGCAAGTGGGTGGTGGTAGCGGTAGGTGGGTGGTGGTGGCAGGTGGGTGGCGAATGGTGGGTGGTAGCAAGTGGGTGGTGGTGGCTAGTGGGTGGCGGTTGGCGAGTGGTGGTGGGTGGTGGAGGGCGGGTGGTGGTGGTGGCGGCAGGTAAGTGGCGGGTGGTGGTGATGGGTGGGTGGGTGATGGTGGCGGGTGGTGAGTGGTAGCAAGTGGGTGGTGGTGGCAGGTGGGTGGCGGATGGCTGGTGGTGGCGGGTGGGTGGTAGGTAGTGATGGTGGGTGGGTGGCTGACGGTGGCGGGTGGTGGGTGGTAGCGAGGGGTGGTGGTGGCAGGTGGGTAGTGAGTGGTAGTGATGGTGGGTGGGTGGTTGACGGTGGTGGGTGGTCGGTGGTAGCGAATGGGTGGTCGGTGATGGTGGTGGTGGTGGTGAGTGGTGGGTGGTGGTGGCGGGTGGGTGGCAGGTGGCTGGTGGTGGCAGGTGGTGGATGGTGGTGGCAGGTGGCTGGTGAGTGGTGGTGGTGGCGGGCGGTGGATGGTAGTGGCGGGTGGATGGCAGGTGGGTGGTGGGTGGTGGTGGTGGTGGTGGTGGCGGCGAGGGGTAGGTGGTAGTGGCGAGCGGGTGGCAGGTGGGTGGTAGCTGGTGGTGGGTGGTGGGTGGTGGTGGCAGGTGGTGGTGGCGGAAGACGGTGGTCGAAAATGGTGGCAGGTGGTGGCTAGTGTTGGGTGGTAAAAAAAAAAAACTGAAAACTCAAAATGAAAACACATTTTTTGTGTTTTCATTTTTTGGCCAAATTTATAAACTGAAGCCACTGATTTATAAATCAAAAATTTTACCAAACAAGTTTTTATTTGAGTTTTTTAAATTTTTGTAAATATAAACAGAAAACTCAAAACGTAAGTGTTACCAAACGGCACCTAAATATTTATGATAATAAATATAAATATAAATATTTTAGGCTTGAACAAACATATTTTTTAGTTTAAATTACATATTTTTTAGTTTAAATATTTATATTTTATATTTATGTTTTAAATTTTTTTTAAACATTTTGTTCAAACCAAACACGTTTGTAATTTATGTTTTTCTAAAAATAAACAGAAATCAATTTATAAAATTTTTATAAACATAAACAAAAAACGTAAATGTTACCAAACGCTACCTTAGTGCTTAGCGATAAATTTTTTTTATTTTTTATTTTAGGGTTTAGGGTTTAATTCTTAAAATTTATTTATTTTTATTTTAGGGTTTAGGATTTAGGGTTTAGAATTTATAGTTTAATTCTTAAAATTTATTTTTTTTTTATAAATCCTAAACCCTAAAATAAAAAAAATAAATTTTAAGAATTAAACCTTAAACCCTAAAATAATTTTTTTTTTTTATCCCTAAACAGTAAAATAAAAAAAAATTAAGAATTAAAATAAAAAAGTAATCATTTTATATAATTGATTATTATTTGTTATTATAAATTATTATATATATTTAATATTGATTTCAATTTTATGAAATAAAATTTATATATATATTAAAATTTATATATATATTGAGTGTGGGTGTTTGTGTCAGTAATGTGTGTGTTTGTGTCAGAGAGTGAGAGAGAGAAAGAGAGAGTGTTTGTGAGTGCGTGTGTTTAGTGCAGTATTGAAAGCGTGGTTTCTAACCACGCTTTCTTTACAACACAGTTTAATTAAGAAAATGTGGTTGAAAAAAAAAATTATTATTTTACTTAAAAGCGTGGTTTGAAACCACGTTTTATGATTAACTTAAAAGTATGGTTTGTAACCACGTCTTCTTAATTAAAAACATGGTTTGTAACCACACTTTTACTATTTCACAAATTTTCCACGGGAGGGGCCTGGAAACAATGAAAGCATGGTTTGTAATAGCGCTTTAGCCTAATTTGAGAATTCCGTCCAAATTAGACCTAGTTTGAGAAATAAGTTACTAATTTAACTTAATTTACCCCTAACTTTTTGTGTTTGTAACACAAAATAAGTTTATGATAAGATTCACATCCTTATAGTACTCTCTCACTGAATATTTCATGGAATAGATATGTGATAAAGTGATTTGGCTATTATAACTTGGTTGATGATGCTTTGGCTTTATTGAAATTTCCCGGCCTCATTCCATAGGTTCCCCAAAGTTGATGATCAGAATAAATAATGGAGTCAAGCACAAGTCTTTTCTCTCTCCTTTGGCTCTTTTTCTTTGTTTTTTACTTTTGTGTGTGTGCGCAAATATATATATATGGAAAAATGCCTAACACCTCCAGTGGGGTTACTGGGAGCGTTTTTCATTGGCCCAAAAACTGTTTTCCTTTCTCTTTTTTTTTTTTTTTTTTTCAGCCAATGGGAGGGTGACACCTCACTGGGGGTTGTCAGTGGGGGTCACCCCACTGGGAGTCTGTAGCATGGCCCATATATATATATAGAAACAATCACTAAAGCAAACAAAGGGCAAAAGAGTAATTAAGCACTTTAAAAAAAATATTCCAATCACACCACAAACTATCTCAGGGTAATTCTATTTACACACAACTCATATTCTCAATACATAGCATCTATTAATTTTTTTTGTATTACAATTTATCTCTTAATTAAATTACCCCTTTAGACATTTAGTTATAGTTACTCATTTTCTTCGGTTTTGGTCCCAGTTTCGATACCGACGTCAGTCACTCATCTGTCTTCCCTCTATCTTCTTCTGCCTTCTCTCTATCTTCTTTCTCTTCTTCTTTTCTCAGCCTCCATTGCCTTTCTCTCTCTCTATCTTGCTTCTTCTTCTTATTATTCTTCTTCTTCTGCAACGCGCACTATGCCCTATGCGGCTGCCCCAACACACACTGCTTTTCCTTCTACCGTTGACGCTCCTCCTGTCATCCCTCCAGCGCCCGGCTACCCTTCGTAGCAACCTGTTTGACCATTTTAATATCTTTTATTTATTTATTTATATATTTTGTTCATGAATCTTCTGTTGTCTTATTCATGAATCTCGTCTTATTCATGAATGGAGATTCATTACTTTGGTGACCTTTTGTTTTGTTCATGAATAGAGATTAATTAGAATTCATGAACTTGGTGGTGAGTTAATATTTGGATACATTCTCCATTTTCTCTAGATTCATGGTCATTATTATTTTTTGGTGTATTTTGTAAAGTCATAGTGGCCTATAAATAGTTCCTCTCATCTACTCTTTTTTACACGAACACACCAACTACTGTTTATACTTGAGAGATTACTAGTAAAGAAGGGTGTTTTTCTTGGTGGAGCTTTGGGTTCACCATCTTGTGCAGAGTTGGCCTGAACCATACGACAAGTGGTCGGGCTGTTGTATCTTGAAGGGGACAAGTTATATTTTTGTAACTGCTGCATCGGTATTTGGGTTCTTCCTACCGTAGTGAGCTTGATCTCCTTAAAGAAAACGAGATATCCGTGCCGTAGCCTGATCTATTTGTATCTCATTTTCTTTGCATTTTTTTATCAATAAAATATAATTTTTTTCTGGTATTTTCACCAACAATTTTAAGGAGATCAATCATGGAACAAGTACCAGAAAACACCAATGATGGAATTGGAGATCTCAACAAGCTTTTCAAGTTCAAGAGAGTTCATTTTAAGAGGTGGAAAGAAAAAGTTCTTTTTTACCTCAGTCTTTTGAAAGTTGCATATGTTCTTACCGAGAAGAACCCAAACAAAATCCCAACCGAAGAGATGAATGATGAAGACTACGAGACACATGAGACAAAAGTGGCTTCCTATAATATAGATGAGTATAAATGTCATTTTTATCTCTTAAATTTCCTTGCTGATTAATTTTATGATTATTACTATGACACCACTTACACTTTGTCTTTTATTAATTTTTGGCATGCTCGCTTATGTCATATTAACAGTAAATATGTGAGAATCATGAGTAGTTTAGGATTAATTCCTAAGGTGACAAAAAAAATTGAGAAATGTGAAGTTTGCAGTAAAACAAAAATTACCAAGAGGCCTCATAAAGTGTTGAAAAAAATACCGAATTGCTAGAATTATTTCATACTGATTTGTGTGAGTTTGAAGGAATTTTAACTCGGGGTGGTAACCGATATTTTATCACTTTTATCGATGATTTTTTCAAAATACACAAACGTATATTTATTAAAAAATAAAAGTGATGCTTTTGAGAAATTTAAAGAATTCCTTCTTTAAGTGGAAAATCAATTCGATAAAAAGATTAAGAGAACTAGAAGTAATAGAGGCCGAGAGTATGAATCTCTTGGATTCAACTCTTTTGTTTAGTCATTGGGAATTATTCATGAGACTACTCCACCATATTCACTTTCATTTAATGGCGTAGCTGAAAGAAAAAATAGAACGTTAGTTGACTTGGCGAATGCTATACTTATTGATTCAAGTGCTCCCTCAAATCTTTGGGGCGAGACTATTTTGACAGCTTGCCATGTGATAAATAGAGTGTCACACAAAAAGACTAAAATTTTACCTTATGAGTTATGGCGGGGCCATAAACCAAAATTAGGTTATTTGAGGGTTTGTGGTTGTTTAGCTTTTGTGAGGCTTTCAGATCCTAAACGACCTAAATTGGGTGAACGAGCTACCACTTGTGCTTTTCTTGGGTATGTGTTGCATAGCACAACTTATAGATTTTTTGATATGGAAAATCATATTATTTTTGAATCAGGTGATACTATTTTTCATAAAAATAAATTTCCTTTCAAATCTAGAAATAGTAGGGGTCAAATAATTTCTGAAAATATTTTATCCATGCCTAGCTCTTCTACTCCTTCTCAAGTTTTTCAAGAACAAGAAAATTCTCAAATCCAACCATGGAGGAGTAAACGAGCTAGAGTTGAAATTTTTTTTGGCCCTGACTATTATCTTTACAATGTGGAAGAAATTCCTCTTACGGTGTAAGAAGTTTTATTATCACCTGATGCTATTTTTGGAGAGATGTTGTAAATGATGAGATAGATTCACTACTTTCAAATAAAACATGAAAGCTAGTGGATTTACCTCCAGGTTGTAAAACTATTGGGTGTAAATGGGTCCTTCGTAAAAAACTTAAACCAGATGGAACTATAGATAAATATAAAGTGAGGCTTGTCACTAAAGGTTTTAAGCAACAAGTTGATCTTGATTTCTTTGATACTTTTTCTCCGGTTACTAGAGTTACATCTATTAGACTGTTGATAGCAGTGGTTGCAATTCATGATTTAAAAATTCATCAAATAGATGTGAAAACAGCATTTTTAAATGGAGATCTAGATAAGGAGGTTTACATGAACCAACTCGAAGGTTTTGTGGAGCCTGGCCAAGAAAGCAAGGTGTGTAAGCTAACTAAATCCCTTTATGGTTTAAAACAAGCTCCTAAACAATGGCATAAAAAATTTGATTCCTGCATGCTTGAGAATGGCTACAAGACTAATGAATGTGATAAGTGCATATATTATAAAACTTGTGAGAATGCACATATGATTATTAGCCTATATGCGGATAATCTACTTATCTTTGGCTCTAATTTGCATATTATAAATGAGACTAAAAATATGCTTAATAGTCACTTTGATGTGAAAGATCTTGGTGAAGCCAATTTTATTTTGGGAATTAAAATTACCAAGACTAAGGATGACATTTTTCTTGATCAGTCGTATTATGTTGAGAAATTTGTAAATAAAATATAACTTTCTACACTGTGAACATGTTGCTACTCCTTTTGATGCAAGCACACATTTGCCTATTATAACAAATGAAAAAGAAGTGATTAATTAAAAGGAATATGCAAGCATGATTGATAGTTTGAGATATGCTACTGAATGTACTAGACCTGACATTGCATATGTTGTTGGAGTATTTAGCAGGTTTACTAGCAAGCCAAGTCGAGATCATTGGCTAGCCATGAGAAGAATTATGAGATATTTATCTGATACCAAAAAATTATGGTTTGTTTTATAACCAGTATCCTACGGTACTTGAGAGATATAGTGATGCCAATTGGAACACTTTATCAGGTGATTCTCTCTCTACCTCGGGTTTTATTTTTACCTTGGGTGGTGGTGCTATATGTTGGAAGTCTAAAAAACATACTATAATTGCTAATTCTTCTATGGAAGTTGAACTTATAGCGTTAGTTTCAGCATGTGAGGAAGTGAATTGGTTGAGAGATTTGTTACATGAAATCCCTTTTTGGGAAAAACCAATTCTTTCTGTGTTAATTCGTTGTAATAACACTGCTGCTATTGGTAGAGTGAACAACTATTTTTATAATGGTAAACCAGACCTATTCGAAGGAAACACAGTAATGTGAGATCCTATTTGAGTAATGGCATCATAACTGTGAATTATGTAAGATCTTATGATAATCTTGTAGATCCGTTAACCAAGGCATTGGTGAGAGATAGGGTCTGGAATACATTGAGGGGGATGGGTTTGAAGCCTATAAAATCATAAACCATGTATGAGGATACCCAACCTAGGGACCAGAGATCCTGTAACTAGGTTCAATGGGAAGAATGAATCATATAGTGGTTGTAAAAATGCAATCCTTAATATTTTGTTGTCCATCCCTATGATGTAAGTGCATTTGTCCTGTAATGTTGAAGGGTTGAGTTTTATACTCTTAATGAAATTTTGTAGCTCTTGTTTAGTAGGGTGTGTAAATTACAGGAACATCCTTGACAGATTTCACCTATGTGAGCATGAAAATGGGGCCGTTTTCTATGAGAACAAGGCTTATTCTCAAATATGCTCATGAAAATTGGGATTAGTACAAGACCGTAATGTGCTGGCTATTAAAGCTCATGTCAACACCTAGACTATTATGTGTGAGCAGTAATATTTTATTTCCCCTAAGCAGTCATAGTTCAAGTCTGAGACCATTACTGACTCTAGAGTAAAGGTTGTTGTTTCACTAATGAAGGTTCAATGCAGAGCACACCTTCATGATGCATGCTAGTCTATCTTTGTTTGGTAATCTCTCTTATCCTTGTTGATATTAAAATGAGTGGGGGTTTGTTGGACCATTTTAATATCTTTTATTTATTTATATATTTTGTTCATGAATCTTCTTTTGTCTTATTCATGAATCTCATCTTGTTCATGAATGAAGATTCATTGCTTTGGTAATCTTTTGTCTTGTTCATGAATAGAGATTAATTAGAATTCATGAACTTGGTGGTGAGTTAATATTTGGATACACTCTCCCTTCTCTAGGTTCATGGTCATTATTATTTTTTGGTGTATTTTGTAAAGTTCTAGTGGCCTATAAATAATTCCTCTCATCCACTCTTTTCTACACGAACACACCAACTATTGTTTATACTTGAGAGATTACTAGTAAAGAAGGGTGGTTTTCTTGGTGGAGTTTTGGGTTCACCATCTTGTGCAGAGTTGGCCTAAACCATACGACAAGTGGTCGGGCTGTTGTATCCTAGAGGGGACAAGTTATATTTTTGTGACTGCTGTATCGGTATTTGGATTCTTCCTACCGTAGTGGGCTTAATCTCCTTAAAGAAAATGAGATATCTGTGCCTCAGCCTGATCTATTTGTATCTCATTTTCTTTGCATTTTTTTTATCAATAAAATATAATTTTTTCTGGTATTTTCACCAACACAACCCATCATCTAAATCCCTTCCAAAGTGAGACACAACTCTTCCACCGTTCGATTAAATCACTATTAACAGTTGTGAGAGAGAGATATTGTCTGCAATTGCAATAAGGGTGAGGGTTGTGGGTGGCTGGAATAGAGGATGTAGCAGTGGAGTGAGAGTTGCAGAGGAGCTGGGGGATAGAAGATGGAGAGGGGATGTTGTCGGCAAGAGAAGGGCGACTGTGGCGAAAAGGGATTCAGAGGGGCGACGTCGGCGGTGAGGAGATGTTATGGTTAGGGTTAAAGCTGGGGTGGGTAAAGATAGAAATATTTTGAGAATATTTGAAAATTGATGCTACGTATTGAACAAAAATAAAACAATCAAAATTATGTGTGGGGTGCACTGAGTAAATGATATGCACTGAGATAGTTTGTGGTGTGGTTGGAGTATTTTTTTTAGAGTGCTTAATTACTCTTTTGCCCTTTGTTTGCTTTGTGATTGTTTCCATATATTTGATTTTGCAACACCAAAAAAACACTAAAGTAAAAAACAAAGAAAAAGAGTCGAAAGGAGAGGAAGGACTTGTGCTTGACTCCATTAGTTTAATCTGATCATCAACTTTGGGGGAACCTTTCGGAGGGGCGACACCGGCGGTGAAGAGATGTTATGACTAGGGTTAAAGTTGGGATGGATAAAGATGGAAATATTTTGAGAATACTTGAAAATTAATAGTGTGCATTGAGCAAAAATAAAATAATTAAAATTATGTGTGGTGTGCACTGAGTAAATGATGTGCATTGAGATAATGGGTGATTCTATTTGCACATCCCACTTTGTTTCAGTACACACCATTTGTATCGTTCGGATATCAAATTTTGAACAAAATATAATTATTCGAATATCTACATTCAAACAAAGTACAAATGCTCGGATATCAACTATCAAATGGAATTTTTGTTTGAACAGTTGGTTTTTATTTAAAAATTGATATTCTAACATTTTATTTTTATTTAATATTCAAAGGACACAAATAATAGATACTCCTTCCGTCCCAAAATAATGGTCTCTTTTGGGGAGTTCAACATTTTTTGATAGTACAATTATTGCACTTTAAAAAAATTAATTTTTCAAAATTACCCTTTGATAGTACATTTTTTGGGAATATTAATGTCATAATTATACTTTTTATGTTGTTAATAAATTTAAAAGAAGGGTAAAATAGAAAATTTATATTATTTTTATACTTGATTTTTGAAAAAGGAGCTAATATTTTGAGATAATAAAAAATAGAATAATAGATTAATATTTTGAGACAAATGAAATATTAAAATAAAATATGATGTGCGAATAAAATTACCCTATTTACAAAGAAAACTGCAACGATACACATTCATTTTAAATGCATACCACATGTATCTATTATGAGAAAAATAATTCCACTTCGAATTAAACACCCTTAGTAATTAAACATCAATTTAAGTTGTAACAACATCATCAGTTTATAACTAACTCACATTGAAATGTAATTAAAAACTATTTTATAATCAAGTTGGCTCATCTTGATTTTACCATAAACGGACCTCGCCACCTTTTTTGTCATAACTAATATTATATTGCGGCATATCTACCTTATCACTATAAATTATAAATAGACATAAAATAGGTCTACACTACATAATAACATAGATAGAATAAAAGTCTTGAGATCAAACAGGTTTACTCGGTTCAAATCTTATGAAGAACAAGCATTATAAACATTGAGACCACTGAAGGTTTGTCCGGCTGTTAATTTTAAGATTTCAGAATTAGTCAAGATATGCATAAATTGATCCGCACATGCCAGTTATCAAAAAAAAACAAAAACAAAAACAAAAAACAGATTGAATAGAAGTCATAAGGGTTTGTTCGGATTAAATGCTGATAACAAGAATCAAATGATAGTTTTACTTTCGCTATTTTAACATAAGCCTCCTGCACTGAGTCACCCATTTGAGATTCCACAGTGAAAACCTTTTGCTTGAACCAGCTTTGTATCAATACTCAGGTTGATTTTGATTTCCCATATCCATTTCCACTACCCTGTTAATATTCATAAACTCGTCAAAGCTTTGAAATATGGATAATGTGTATAAATTCTCTGAAGATGACCGCCATACCCCACAATTTGAACCCTCCTAAACTTGTAGTGTCACATTCCAAAACATTTAAAAATGAACAGGGTAAATTACCAATAAGTTTTACTTTTGAAACTTATTACTTATGTTCTATTGATCAATTTATCAAGTTATAAATTTATCAGTCTCTTTTGTTTTTATGAATAAATTTACAGTGATAAATTTATCAATTATGACCTGTAAATAAATAAGACTGATTGATAAGTACCCCAAATGAACAAGAATTTAAAATGAAGTACTCCAACAAAAGGAAGAAAAAACAAACCACAAATCGTTCCGATAACAATTCCCCAGTCATCAGCACAGTTCATTTATATCGAATAAACTACACACCCATAACACAAATCAAAAGATAAAATAGATAAATGCACATGAAAATGAAAATGCTTCAAATTTTACAGAACAAGGAACTGGCGTGATACTGAATTTCTATCCCAAGCTCAATCCATATTGGAGCCGCCGCTGAAGCGAGGACAGCTGGAGAGCCATTCTAGATTTCTCCTTCTTGATGTGGATCAGCTTATCATAAACACACCATGGAAAACTAAGGAAATGGTCTCGGTTCATTCCACCATTATATTGACCCCAATAACTAGGATGATAGGTAACATGGTACCAAGCAGATGCTTTTGCGTATACATCGTCAGATTCAGCATCAGATGTAGTTCTGCTCGTGTTGAACCAGGTTCTAGCTTCCTTTCTCAATGACCTCACAGCCAAGCCAACATCCTCTGCATCTCTTCTCCGGTCAAAAGATTTCGACATTTTCATAATACTACCACTGAGTATTTCGGCTTCTGTTTTGATCCCAAAATAGTCCATTTGGTTTCCCAACTTGTAATCGTACTCACTTTTGTAATCAAAAGCATCGTCAACGTAATCCTCGAAACCATCCGCTTCCATATCAGGATCATATGAGTTCCTTGCCACGTCCCTCGTGAAGGATTTGAAAGAGCTCGACTGTGGCGAAATGTCTTTCACCGCTCGGAAAAGCTTCCCAATCACACTTTCTGATTCATAGGTAGTCTTGTCAGGCTTTTCCATAAAATCAGGATATATTTTGACCCGTAATTCAGTTGGTATCTCAGCTGGCACACCAGTCTTTGGGAAGTCAACGGCAATCGAGAATAGCTGTGCAAGCTTTATACAAGGGTCGCTCATTGCTTTTAAAGGTTCCCTGTCTGCAAAAACTGTGTGGGCATTTGCAATGATGCCTAAACTGTCATTCACTATATAGTTCGTGAAGTACTCCTCAACTTCCTACAAGAAAAAAATGTGGTGTGTTGAATATAACAAATAAACATGTTATTGGGAATGGGACGGAACATTTGAGCAAGCATTGAACATGATAACTTGGAGTTGTATCAAACATCACAATTGTACAGAAATATAAGTCGAGCATGAAATATTCGAGAGTGATTCCATGCAGTTCCCAGCTACTTCTAGTTTATTATTGATTTACAATTTAATTATTTACTTCATCTTAATTTTGTTAGTAGCTTAGTTTAGGAATGTTATTGGGCCAACAGTGCAACAGTCACATCTAATATCATGTCACATCAAGCCACACGTATGGCCTTCCAAGTACGACTCCTTATCTTCCAGGGCTATCAAAGGAGTAGACTATCTTCACTGGATATCTCAATGTGTCTCAATAGCTTAAAACCAAATAAACCTTTCTCAGCAAAATAGATCTTTACACACTTCAACAGCGAAATAGATGATGCCCTTTAATACCTGGCATCTTTAACACCTAGAAAACACTGGATACTTGGGTCTCTAAATATAAAATGTCTACCGTGATCATTGGGGTCCTTAATAATTATAATACCCCACGTCATCTCAATAAGCCATTAGAGAAACAGGTCCTCAATATCCTACATGAATGAAATGTCTGTCATGATCATTGAGGTCCCTGTTACTAGGATCCATCACCCTAAAGAGTGTTGAGGCATGCTTTGATAAGACCTCCACCCCTCTTTCGACTACAATCATAATAATAGTAACAAAGCATAAGTTTAGTTGGAGAAAATTCATCTTTAATAAGTACCAAACTTAAAATCAGAATACTATTTTGAACATATTTCCAGCACAATAACCAAACTAAGCCCTGTGTCACAAATTCCAATCGAGTGGATTGGCTACATGAATCATTTTTCTCCATTCTTCTCTATCAACGTTATATCCTTGATTAAATTAAATAAAATTCATAATTTTTTTACTACCGTATCCCATGTCAGTTTAGGTCTTTCCCTCCCCCAAACATTTTCATTTACGGCAATCATCACTCATCCTTGCTGCTGCATCTATAGGTGATCAAATCGTCTTAGCATGTTTTCTTTTGACTTGTCTTTAATTAGTGCTACTCTTACTATTTTGCGAATATATTAAATTATAATTATATCTTTTCTAGTCTTATCACACATCCATCTAAGCAACCTCATCTCAATTAAACTCATTTTATGACCGTGTTGTTTCTTAATCTTAAATCCCCAAGATTCTGTGCTCCAAAGCATCGCTAGCCTTGTAGCTGTAAAAAAATTCCTTTCGGTTTTATTGGGGTATTTGCCGATCACATAATATGTCCAGCACAATCCTCCACTTGAGCCAATCTATTTTGATTCTATGGAGCACATCGTCTCCAATCTTACTATCCTTCCTAATAATCGAGCCTAAATAACAAAAATGTTCACTATTTGTAATTTCCTAATTTTCAATCTTCACTTTTCCATTATTTATACTTTTGTTATTACTAAAGTTATATTTCATATATTTAGTTTTATTTCTACTAATTTAAACTTTTTGACTCAAATGCTTCTCTCCAGATTTCCAATTTAGTATTATTTCCTTCAAAAATTTCATCTGCTACATCCTGATTCATAGCTAACACTTGATGTTACAATGATTGAGAATTCACTAGTTTCTCCTGCAATTGACCTTAATTGTACTCACTACTCCATTATACATGTCTTTTTCAGCACAATGTTATATATATAATTAGACTTCAATTTGATCCCGAAGAAACTTGGCTTACTAATTTTGAAACACAAAATTGCCAACAAATTTTTTTCTTCATAATCATCAATTTGCATGCTCAAATTATCTAATTATCCATACAACATGAATAAGGAAAAATATGTACACCTTTGGTCCTAATGAAGTACTTAAATAAACTTAGGTGAGAGTTCTAACAAGGCTACGTAAGGAAAATTGATGGGCTCGATTAGCCAAGTACATCTTAAAGCCAATAAATATAACTACATACCACCCTGTCCACAACTCCTACCCTGATAAATAAAACAGCAAAATTAAAAAAAAAATTGGACTCCATCACCATCCTCATATTCATTATCCTACTATAATTTTAATCTTGATTTATTGCAAGCACTTTCGGCAAGGTTCCAAGATTCCACCCAGTGGCAGACCTGTAGAATTGCATTGGATAATATTCATTAGCACACAAATTTAAGCTCACCTAACCGGTCACACCAGAATTCTCAGCACATTGTAGTTTCAACAAAAATTACATAATGTAACAGATCCAGCAGTTATCTATTCTTTAATTACAAAAGAGGAACAATGACTCTTCTTTCCCACTCTTGGTACATAAAAAGTTTGACACCTTTTATAGATTTCAAATGAACTGTAATATTTCAATCAATCATAAGACTTCCTGTCAATCTTACTAGTTCAGCAAGTTTCTGATGGTTTAAGGTTAAGGCTTAAGATGGTATGTCGATGCTTGCATACATATTGAGCCAGGTGTCGTCAAAACCAATGTTGCATGATGCCAAGTCACGGCAGTAAAAACTTCTAGATAAGTTCCTCCTATTACTGTTTGGAAGTTCATACTAAATGTAGTGCATTAATCTTTGATTTATTTTCACTTGAATTATACATCTTATGCAAAAAATTTCCAATTGCCTAGGTTTAAAAAAGAATTGCAAATGGAGGAAATGACTCCAAGCTTTCCATTTGTAAACCATTTTATGACTTGTGTATCTACCTCAAGGAAACCTGAAAATTGCTATTTTACGCAGGCATGTGTGACTCACATTCATATATGCTCATACACACGTGCACATACACAAGTAAACTGAAATATATAACAACAGTCACATAAATCTTTTTCAACAAATAAGAAAAGCAAGAAAATGAAGGCCAGAACACAAAGCGTCTTCACTGTTAAAATTAACTATGGTGAATTATGTACAACATGAAATAACAAATCAAATCTCAAATCATTTTGAAGTGAGGAATTATGAAGAGAAAAAAAAATGGCCAAGCAAATTTTGCGATCAACATCGTATTTCTTGATAATATATGACAGCATTGAAGGAAAAGAGAGATAGAACACAAAACCCATGTGAAGTTGGGACTACTAAACCCATGTGAAGTTGGGACTACTAAACCCATGTGAAAAAAAAATTCTATGATAGGTTGAAAACGTAAGTTCCAAAAGTGCATCAACATAGAGTAATATGCATACACCCTCTTACTTAGAAAATATGAGGAAGAAGAACTCCGAAAATATGAGGAAGAAGGAATATATTTTTGTTATATTCAAAACTTCTTATCTTACAAGACCAAATGACACTCCTTATATAGGAGATATTACAAACATCATTATAACCCATTATATGCCACTTACATATTATATATTACCACTATCTACCACTATCATATTATATACATGCCACTATCTACCACCAACACCACTATCATATTCTATACATGCCACTATCCTTCACCAACACCACTATCATATTATATACATGCCACTATCTACCACCAACACCACTATCATATTCTATACATGCCACTATCCTTCACCAACACCACTATCATATTATATACATTAACACAAATTTCCAGCACTCCCCCTCAAGCTGGTTTGAAGATATCTTCCATAGCCAGCTTGCTAGTCAGCTTATCAAATTGCTTCTTGTGTAGTCCCTTCGTTAGCACATCAGCTAATTGTTCACCTGTTGGAAGGTAGGTCATACAGATTATGCCAGCATTGATTTTCTCCTTGATGAAATGTTTATCCACTTCTATATGTTTTGTGCGATCATGTAGAACTGGATTATGAGCTATAGATATAGCTGCTTTGTTGTCACAATAGACTTTCATAGGTGTCGGGTGAGAAAGCTTTAATTCTTCAAGAATTCTTTTAATCCACATTACTTCACAGATTCCATGGGCAACAGCTCTGAACTCTGCTTCTGCACTACTTCTAGCTACCACATTCTGTTTTTTACTCCGCCATGTAACTAGGTTCCCACCTACAAAGGAGCAGTATCCGGATGTTGATCTCCTGTCTGTAACACTTCCTGCCCAGTCTGCATCTGTGTATACTTCAACTTGAAGATGCCCATGTTTCTTGAACAGTAAGCCTCTCCCTGGAGTTCCTTTCAAATATCTTAAGATCTTATAAACGGCCTCAAAGTGCTCTGCCCCTGGTGAGTGCATGAACTGACTTACCATGCTGACTGCAAAGGCAATATCGGGCCGCGTATGAGACAAGTAAATCAATTTCCCTACAAGTCGCTGATATTGTTCCCTCTCTTTGACTTCTTCAGCCTTAGCAGCTTGTAACTTCAAGTTAGGCTCGATCGGAGTCTCCACCATCTTACAACCAAGCATACCTGTTTCTCCAAGGAGATCAAGAACATATTTTCTCTGATTAACGAATATACCTTCCTTGGATCTTGCAAATTCCATTCCGAGGAAATACTTGAGGGCTCCCAGATCCTTAATGTGAAATTCTTTTGCGAGTTTCTCTTTGAGGGCTGCTAACTCTGCTTCATCATTACCAGTTAAAATGATGTCATCAACATAAACAATCAAAATTGCAATTTTACTATTTTTTGAATGTTTATAAAATATTGTGTGATCTGCTTGACTCTGCGAGAAGCCACAACTGATAACTGCCTTCCCAAAGCGTTCAAACCACGCTCTTGGTGATTGTTTGAGTCCGTATAATGACTTGTTCAATCTGCATACTCTGTCGCTTCCAAGTCTCCGCTCAAATCCCGGCGGTAGGCTCATGAACACCTCCTCTTCAAGATCACCATTGAGAAATGCATTTTTAATGTCAAGTTGATGTAGAGGCCAATCTGAATTTACTGCAAGAGATAACAGTACTCTGATGGAATTTATTTTAGCAACAGGAGCAAACGTCTCCTGATAGTCGATCCCATAAGTTTGAGTGAAGCCTTTAGCCACCAGTCTCGCCTTGTATCTCTCAACGCTTCCGTCTGCGTTACATTTTATCGTAAACACCCATTTACACCCAACTGTTTTCTTGTCTTTGGGTAGATCAACTATCTCCCAAGTACCACTTCTCCTTAAAGCATTCATCTCCTCCATGACTGCTAATTTCCAATTCGGATCATCCAATGCTTCCTGTATATTCCTTGGAACAAACAAGTGTGAAATCCTAGATGTAAAAGCTCTATGGTTTTTAGACAGTCTTTGATAGGAGAGGTAATTTGCAATAGGATGTTTAATGCAATTTCGGACACCTTTCCTAATTGCTATAGGAACATCAAGGTCGGAAATAGAAGGAATAGGATTACCTAAAATTTCGATGCCAGAACTCGGGTGGACATTCGGGTCATTAGGATGGACATTCGGGTCATTATTCCTCAGATGAAATCGCTTCCTAGTATAAACCTGAAGCTCAGGATTTAGATCATTTTGTAGTACTTCTCCCCCTAAACAAGAATCTTCTTGACTAGGCACCATAGAACTTGGTTCTCCTAAGTGATCATTATCAGACAGATGTGGTTTTTGTGTAGGATAAATGACATTGGGGAGCGGGATAGAAATATCCCAAAAACGGTCTTCTACTCCACTTGTCTCCCCCTGAAGAGAAGTGTTGGGGAAATAGGATTTTGTTTCCACAAATGATACATCCATACTCACATGAAATTTCTTGGTTTGAGGATCGAAACACTTATACCCCTTTTTGTTTGAGGAATAACCCAAAAAAACACATTTTATAGCACGGGGGTCAAGTTTTGAACGAAATTGACTGGGAACATGAACATAGGCAGTACATCCAAAAACTTTGGCGGGTAAATCAGAAACCATCCTCGTGTCAGGAAAAAAAGTTTTGAGACAATCAAAAGGTGTTTTGTATGTTAACACCTTTGTAGGCATCCTGTTTATCAAATACGAGGCTGTTAAAATTGCTTCACCCCATAAATATTTAGGAACATGCATGTAAAACATTATAGCACGTGCTACTTCAAGTAGATGTTTATTTTTTCGTTCTGCAATGCCATTTTGTTGAGGGGTATCCCGACATGTAGATTGATGAAAAATCCCCTTTTTTTCCAAAAACTCACCCAACTGCTCATTGAAATATTCTGTTCCATTATCAGAATGTAAAATACCAATTTTGGTTTGAAATTGGTTTTCAATCATATTGTAAAAATTTGTGAATAAATTTTTCACGTCAGATTTTTTATTCATCAAATAAATCCAACATAAGCGGGTATGGTCATCAATAAATGTAACAAACCATTTTTTACCAGAAAGAGTAGGGATTTTAGAAGGGCCCCAAACATCACTATGAATCAAATAAAAAGGTTTGGAAGCCTGGTAAGGTTTTGGCAAATAAGTAGAGCGATGAAATTTTGCAAAAATGCAACTTTCACAATGAAAAGAAGAACAATCAATCCCTTTAAATAATTCTGGAAATAAATGTTTCAGATAAAGAAAACTAGGATGTCCTAGCCTATAGTGCCATAGCATTATTTTTTCTTGAACAGAGATTGAACTAGTACTATTAAAGCTCTGAGCTTTTTTATTACTAACAGGTACTTCATCAAAGTAGTAAAGACCTTCAAGCATCCTAGCACGCCCAATCATCATCCCCGAGTTCTGGTCCTGAAATTCACAATGGGATTCAAAAAATGTAACACGACAATTAGAATCCTTAGATAGTTTACTGACAGACAAAAGGTTACAGGCTAAGTTGGGGACGTGAAGAACAGCATTGAGATTAATTTTCTCAGTTAGTTTAATAAATCCTTTTCCTGCAATAGGTGAAAAACTACCATCGGCTATTCTGATTTTGTCATGACCAGAACAAGGGAAATAGGTACTAAATAAATGGGAAAAACTAGTCATGTGATCAGAGGCACCGGAATCTATGATCCACGGAGAGAAGTTTAGGCAAGAGAAGGCTTTAGGATTTCTACCTGTTTGTGCCAACAAAACACTAGGAGTACCGGATGAGGAGTTGGATTTTATCAGCTTTAAGAGTTGATCAATCTGCTCTTTGTTGAAGGGACCTGAATTGGCTTCATTAGTGGTAGGAAAGCCACGATTCTTCTCTCCTTGTTTGCTGCTTTTCCAGTTGACAGGTTTGCCATGGATCTTCCAACACGTTTCGCGTGTATGGCGAGGCTTGTTGCAAAAATCACACCAGACCCGTGGCTTATCATCAAACCTGCGCTGGTAATTTGCAGCCTTGTTGGCCGCAGCATCGCTAATTAAAGCAGAAATTTCAATTGATTCACCAGTACCTTTTTTCTTAAGCATGACGCTCCTTCGGCTCTCTTCCCTTCTGACTTCGGCAAATACTTCGCCAATGGATGGGAGAGGAGGTCTGCCAATAATTCTTCCTCGCACTTCATCGAACTCAATGTTGAGGCCGGCAAGAAACTTGTAAATACGGCTGTCTTCCACAGTTTTCTTGTGGTGGTTGCAGTCGTCAACCGATTTCCATTCGTATGTGTTGAAGATGTCAAGATCCTGCCACAACCTTTTCAACGAATTGAAATATTTGGTGACGGAATCATCTCCTTGACGAATCTCTCCCAACTTCAAAGTTAATTCGAAAACTTGAGATTGATTTCCTAGGTCAGAATACATCTGACTAACATTATTCCACAATTCTTGTGCAGTAGTATAGCACATGTAATTAGAGCTTATATCCTCCTCCATGGAATTGACCAACCATGTCATAACCATGGAGTTTTCAGCGTCCCAACTGTCGAACAGCGGATCATTAACAGCAGGAGCCTTCTTGTCACCAGTGATGTAACCGATCTTTCCTTGCCCACGGATATACATCCGGACAGATTGTGACCAACGAAGAAAATTATCACCATTTAGGCGGATGGTGGTGATTTGGACAGAGTGAGAGTTGGACGTTTTCACCGGAATGGCAGCGGCAGGGGTTGAAGTGGTTTCAGACGTGACTTCCGACATGGCTATGACGGTTTTAGGGCTGCTGTGTTTTTTGTTGCTCTGATACCAACTTAGAAAATATGAGGAAGAAGAACTCCGAAAATATGAGGAAGAAGGAATATATTTTTGTTATATTCAAAACTTCTTATCTTACAAGACCAAATGACACTCCTTATATAGGAGATATTACAAACATCATTATAACCCATTATATGCCACTTACATATTATATATTACCACTATCTACCACTATCATATTATATACATGCCACTATCTACCACCAACACCACTATCATATTCTATACATGCCACTATCCTTCACCAACACCACTATCATATTATATACATGCCACTATCTACCACCAACACCACTATCATATTCTATACATGCCACTATCCTTCACCAACACCACTATCATATTATATACATTAACACAAATTTCCAGCACTCTTTTTGTTGGTACTCTTAATTTATAGATTTACAAATCAAGAAAACTGCTTTAACATATAAATTTGTGGATAGTAATACCTCAATTGTAACATCATGATCCGACAACATACTTGGTGCAGGGGTGTAATCCATGGGTTGGATTTGCCGCGGTGGAATCAGATCAGGGTCCCAACAGACAAAATAAATGTTACCATCCAAATCACTCCCCGAACATTCATTTGGATGAGGTCCGCCATTAGAGTCGGCTAAAATTAGTAACAATTACGAACAAAGAAAGATTTTAACAGCTATCAGATATGGTTATTGGAGAGGAAATAAAAGAAGCAATTTTTACCACTGTAGCTCGGAAGAAACATCACAGATAAGTACAATTAGTTTATAACTACTAAGTAGTACATACACAGACATGCCGACATGAAAATTTGGATTAAAATGCACGACATGACATGCCTGAGATACATTAAAATTTTATATTTTTAAAATTTATTATAGTTCAAATCTATGTGTAATTTATTCAAATGTATAAAAAATATTTTAAAAAGCACTAATTGAAATTAAAAAGTCATATGTTTCATAACTTCAAAGTCAAGATATCATTCACATAACAATTGCATTATAAACGATGCAAAAATAATTGTAGAACATTGAAATACCCATGATGTATTCATGTTATAAATGTTTCAAGACATATTTAGTGTAGAAGTTAGATTTTGAGAATGGAGAACATTGTTACTCCATAAGAGGTTCATCACATGGTTTTGTTTGGAGGGTTAAGTGTCACAGAAGTGTCCGTGAAGTGTCTATAAAGTATCTAATAACAAAATTTTAAATTCTAATTAAGAACGTTGAAAAAGTGTTCCTACAAGTGTCCGTGCTTCTTAGATTTATAACTTCTACTATCAAAAACACCCAGAGCTTCACCAAGTCCCCCTAAAAACACTACTTGATGTTGGTAGATAAGGTATCAGTTATATAAAAAATAAAAAATAAAAAAAAAAAGAAGAAGAAGGAAGAGAAAAGAAAGAAAAAGTAATACAGAAAATTTATTTTTTTTTTTTTTGGTATGAACTACACTTCTCATCCCTGGACCCATATATTTATATTAAATAGTCTAACAAATTACAAAAGTACCCCCATTTCTAAAATAACAACAAAATCTAATAGTATCATTCACACAATGATTTATGTGCTTGCAGTTCCACATGATGCTGCAGTTGTAGGTTTAAGTCCAAAGCTGTGCTTATCAACTGGCAGCCTCATGATCAGCAAATTGATAGACACATACATTGACATGTGTTTGTCTGCATCAACCAACCTGATAGAATGCTTTCATCATAGACCGGATATGTTTCATAGAAACCAGTCACGTGTCTTCCTCATCCATTCCAATGCCAATGCATTTTTTCAATGTCAGTTATTGTAAATTACATAGAAGAAATTCCAGTCAAGATCGTTAGTCAGTCATTCTGTGAACCCATCCTGTATGCATATAATACTGGTGACTAAGATAAAGTGATGCATGATATCAGCAATTAACAAATCTCATTATGATGAATACTTTAAAATTGAAAAATGGGTAGTGACCACGGGGTATCATGTAATAAAAAGTAAAAAGATGCATCAGGCAAAAAGCGAGTCCATTTGAAAGAATGACAAGGCACCCATGACATGCTATAGTGCAAGCATTTTGCAAGGATATATCACATATCCACACATGCACATTATACATACAAATATTGTTATGTTTATATGTATGCATAAGGCAGAACATATTAAATTGGTTTAGTTATCTATATATAAGAACAAGTAGAAGAAAATAAAGTAGAAACAAAGAGGAGATTGATAATTTGGAGAGCTTAGAATTCTCTACTTTTTTTTTTTTTCTTAAACTTTAAAATTATAAATAAAAAGTGCAAAGTAACAACTAAATCAATAGTGACAACTAGAAATAGAACTACCAAACTAAATCTGGTATAATATTACATAACTGGTTATAAACATTAAACAATTTTTTTTTTCTTTTTCTGGAACATTAGATTATATGAGATATAGTCATGACGAAAAGCAAGAGACTATGACATTGTTTACCTCATTCCTTGCTGTGGAAAAACTACACAATCCACCATATGGTGCAAAGCTGGCACATTAACAGCGCTTAAGACACGAACATCACCTGGGTGCAAGCAATGGTTTTTAGCAACAACTACCTTCCCCTCAACAATACGATTATCACAGCCACAGCCACCAAGCATGAGAAGAGAATTATCATAAAATGGCCTATGACCAACCCCAGAAATTTGCACAAACACCTGCCCATATTCCAGGGTTCTGGTCTCATCCAGACATCCCATCATTGACCTTCCTCTTGGAACAAATATCCTTGTTTTTGTCCGTATCCCAGCAACTTTGCAGCCCTAAATGCTCACATCATTGAAAGGAATGGTTCAGCATCAGGCTTATAGCCACACAAAAGCATTTCCTTGAGAATGTTGGTGTTCTCTCTTGGAGACATCAATTCCAAAGCTTCCTGAGCCATTAACTCACTCATGAACTTCATCACATCCCCTTTAATTATATGCCAACATTTCTGGAACATCAAAAGGTTAAATCCATCCGGGCCAGGGGCCTTATTCCCATCACAACTCTTAATAGCCGCCATAACTTCATATTCTGTGAACTCAGCTTCCAAAGCAACACGCTCCTCTTCTTCCCCAATAGACTTAAAAGGACCATTTAAACTTGGCCTATCAAACCATGATTCTGAAAACTGCCTCTGAAAGTGATTAAGCACTTCTGTTCTAATTTCCTTAGGATCTTCAGTGAAGACCCCATTAACCTCAATTGAGCAAAGTGCATTCCGATTCCTTCTCGTGGAGGCCATGATATGGAAAAATTTAGTATTTCTATCGCCTTTTAGTGACCAGTTAGCTCTAGACTTTTGCAACCATACCCATTCAACCATTTTACTCAAATTCCATGCTTCGCCTTTTAATTCCCTAAATTTAGATCTCTCTGTCTCAGTGAGTACTCTTTGCTCAGCTAACAAATCCAAGTCATGTATCTCCTCCTCCAGTTGCTTTAGCTTTGAATCCACCTTACCAAAGAAATTGATAAAATTCAGTCCAGATTTTTGTGGGGGGGGTGATGAACTTAGAAGGAAAATTCATATGGTAAAATGGGAAGAAATTACTCAAAGCAAGAGTAACGGGGGTCTAGGTATTAGAAAGGTGAGAACCATGAATGAATGTCTTCTTCTCAAATGGTGGTGGAGGTTTGGGAGTGAATCTGAATCTATTTGGAAAAAAGTGATTATCAGCAAGTACCCACATAATGGTGGATCTAGGTGGCCAGCTCAAGATGTAAATTTCAGATATTCTATGGTATGGAGGGACATTTTGAAGGTGGCTCTTAAGTGTCCACAGCTGATGGAGGTACTTAAGGCTAACTCAAAGATCACCATTGGGGATGGGAGGCTCATAAGTTTTTGGCTGGATCAATGGGTTGGTGGTGACTGTTTAAAGAACCTATTCCCTAGATTATACTCTGTGTCTATGCAGAAAGGTGTATCAGTGGCAGTGATTAAGAGTACGAGTACTGGTAGTGGGGGGTGGGACTTGTCTTTCAGAAGAGCACTGTTTCAATGGGAAGTTGAAGAATTGAGGAAAATGAAGGAGTTGTTACAAACTGCTCCAGAGCTCAGGTACGGGGTGGTAGATGGGTTGTCTTGGGCTGCGGACAGATCTGGAATATTTACTGTTTCGTCTGCTTACAAGTGGAGTGAGTTAACAACTACCATGCCTGCACAAGTGGTGGAGCTCATTTGGAAGAATGCAGCACCTCCGAAAGCGCAATTTTTTGCTTGGCTAGCATGGAAAGGGAGGATCAAGACTTCTACATATCTGCAAAGAATTGGAATCCTAAGTCCCAACTCTGATGTTAATTGTGTATTCTGCAGAAAGGAAAGGGAAATTGTATCCCATGTGCTGCTGTGTTGTTCATTTAGTTGGAGAGTTTGGTCTAATATTATTGGATGGTGGGGCGTATCATGGGTACAGCCAGGGTCAGTGGTGGGTCTTATTCAATGGTGGGCTGGGTTTAGATGCAAAAACAGATTGAAGGTAATTTGGAAGATAATTCCACTGGCAGTGCTTTGGTCGTTATGGAAGCTACGGAATGAAATCATCTTTAACGAGTCACAGTTGGATTTTGGAAAGTTGTGTGATCTTATCAAAACACGGGTTGCAATGTGGTTCAGGGCCTTTAGTCCTTCCTTTTGCTATTCTGTTGATGATCTGGTGTATAATTTGCAAAATGTGAAATTCTGCCTAATGCACTGAGGTTATAACCTGTGTACTGCTGTTTCTGAGTGATTCTGTTTTGGTGCAACTGATGCAGAGGATGATCTGTTTTGTAGGGCCGTAGTAGTGAACTGCAGATGTGTTGGGCTAACAATCTTGGTGGGTGAACTGCTGCTGCTGCTGTATTTAATCAGTTTGAAGGAATGCTGCTGTTTCTGATCTAACCTGCTGCAGTGTTGGTTTAAAGCTTTTGTGGGTAATTTGGGCCGTTGTACTTCATGGCTATCTGTTCTGTCTTGGTGCCTAACTAACTGCAGGACCTGATCTGATTGGTGCTTCAAATGTGGGCTGTGTTGTCTGCTCTGGTTTTGGTGTTATAGTGACTTCCCTTTTTGGTTTTCCTTGTTTCTTTTTCCTTTGTTTTGTTGGCTCGTTGGTTTCTCACCAACTTGGAGGTTGGAGCTTGTTTTAAGCTCCAAGCTCCCCTTTATTGATGTAATCTTTGATTTTCCATCAATAAAGTATTCTTTTTGCCGATCAAAAAAAAAAAAAAACGGTTCTGTTAAGATGGTATTCAGTTCTTCTATTGCTTCTCTTTGCTTCTTTTCAAAGATATGATCCCGAACCCCAAGGGTAGACAAAAGAGTGATCAATTGGCGATTCAAGAAACAAGGCTGATATTTGCTCCATGCCAAAACATCTAATTTTGTATTGTCTGATTCATATTTAGACATGCTCATTCTTAAAGACAATTTCATTGATGAATTGGGATCAACAGCCACAACTCCTTTGTACCCACCATATCGAATCTGAAAGGCAGATGTTGTTGAACTTTTAAGGCCACATTTCTTGGCCACTCTCCGACCAAAGTCAGCAGATATTTTCCCAATTCCATCAGAGAAAACATATTTGATTCCACGTGTTACAACCTCTACATCAGGAATTATTTCCATTTCATGCCTGCTGACGCTCAAAGTTTCTGTGGAGGAACCAAAAGATTGACTGAGTCTGGCAGCATATTTTGCCACATTTCTTATCTGACGAAAATCACCCATCCAATTTCTTATATCAGCAGCAGTAAGCCCAGATCTTGAAGCAAACATCCATGCAGAATTATCCCGCAATTAACTTGAAGAAAAAGCAAGAAAATCAAACTTCTTATTGCCAATAACAATGCCATCCTTAAGAGTCGACAGTATCCTCCTATAAATGCTAGTTCTTCTATCCTCATTTGAAGAAGATGCCCGTGGGGATAAATCTGTTGAAAACAACTTACCCCATTCCTCATCAACAAAAGAAACCCGGAGAAAATTATCAATATCTTCAGAATAATGGCGTAATACACGATTGGAAATATTAACCTCTGGACCAGAGAAATACACCTTGCATGGGGTTATTTGAACCCTGTGTACATACACCAGTCCATCATCCAAAGTAATAGCAGGTGTTCTAGGAAGTCTCTTTAAGGTGAGGTATTTTCCATATTGCTCATCAAGCCACCTTACAGGCTCGTAACAGCATTCCTTTAAATGATAAAGTTTCTCTAGGGCATGTTCTACAAACGCGATGTTTATTCTCCCAGGATCAACCAACCGAAAGAAGTTAATAGCAAGTGCTTGTCCTGGAAGACACCCTTGCTGAACCAAGATACAGATCTTAAATAATATTTTATATGGCATTTCAAGTCCATGAGGAGGACCCACAATGGGTACTAGATCCAAATTGCAAGAAAAAGTTAAACCTCTCTCCAAAATGAATGGGCTTTCATTTTCTTTATAAAAAGCAAAATATTCGCTGAAATTTAAAAGGTCAACATCACATGGAAGCTCCAAACATAAAGAAGAAGATTGGCCAATGCAATTTGATGGAGTGAAATCAGTTTCCCTGACCCATTGGTCATCAGAAGTTTCCTTAAAGTAGCTGTAAATAGATTCTTCAACTTTCTTATAGATCCGAGGAGCACCAACCAACTACCATTTAAATTGCACAAAAAATAAGCTTTAGTGGTAATATACAAGTAAGAAAACAAGTTGAAGTGATTGTCCACTAATAGGAATGGCAAGCATCAAACCAGCCCAAATTTTCAATGCAAAGAAGCTAGTGTATTCTTCTTTACTCCATGTTGAAAATACAAGGAGTTAATTTCACATTGGATTAAAGACTGTTAGAAATGGGTGTGGTTGTGGACAAGGGAAGGACTCTCCAAATTTACAAGATAAGTATATGAGTGGATTGGCCTCTCCAAATTTACTAGACCTACGGAATGAATTAGCAAGAAACTTTTGCTCTTGTAGGAAAGATAAATTTCATTTCACTCATTATTCCGCGGTAGCTAACTTGGATTGACCACTTCAGTAGCTTAATGTAAAAAATGCTTTCTCCATGGTGGCTTGGAAGAGGAGGTTTAAATCGATATTCTCCTAGGGTTTCCACTTCCCAATGATAGTGATGATTGTAGGCTAAATAAGTCTTTGTATGGTTTTAAAAAACCACTGAGAGCCTAGTTTGAGAAATTTACCAAGGCTATGCTCAAATTTGAGTATCACCAAGGTCAAGTTGATCACACTTTGTTTGTCAAACACTCCTCACATGGAAAGGTTACTTCTTGGGTATTGAAGTTGCTAGATCAAGACATGGTATTTTCATCTCTCAACACAAGTAGGTGCTTGATCTTCTTAAGGAGATATGAATGTTGGGGTATAAACCTTTTGACATTCCCATTGAACACAATCATAAACTGAGTGAGAGTGGAAACAATACTTAGTTGATAGGGACCGTTATCAAAGTTAGGCGTTTTTCTCTTACAGATGGCTTAGTGCAACAATCAAGATGTATCTGAATTAAGGAGATTCATACTTAAATTTTACAGCCACCTAGGTAAAAAGAAGCCAAAGTCCTCTATGCAAGCATAGCATTACAGCTACTAGCACATAGGTCATGAAGCCCTATCATTGATAGCTATAGGCCTTGAAGGTGTTTTCTTGACAAAGTAAAAGTGGGTCACTAAGACAAGGCTGCAACCCTCTTCAGATAAGAGTGACATTGAAAACTTAATCCTACCAGATATGGAGAAAATTTCTCCAATGTTTGGATGATTTTTATCACAATGCCATTGCTCAAATCATAGTCCTAAGTGACATGCGAGTTCTGAAAGTTTAGGCACTTGAGGTCCAAGGCCACCAAGTCCAAATCTCTTGCAAGTGACAATTTCCACAAGCCTTGTTTGATTTAGACATATAACAGTTTCTAATAAAGATCCTAAGATATGCCAAAACACCCATACAAGGCCTATTGGGTCTCATCCTAAGGGGCAAGTCAAGAAAGCCAAAAGGTTGACCTTGCACTAATATTCTTAAAAGTCCTCCCTTTCAAGACGGTCTAAACATCCCTAAGAACCTCCAATGTTTTATCATATTTTGTTTTGTATGCTTCCCCAGTGTCCAAGATGGTGGATTACTATCAATTGGCCTGTCAAGACTATAAAGCGCCTGTAAAATATTTTTGTCCCATCAGCTATGCCTATTATGACACCCTTGAAACCATGAATTAACGAACATATGTTATCAAGAATGTAGCAATCTAAGGCCAATCACTTCAAAAAGATTGTAAAATTTAAAGCTTTAGTCTTTCCAAAATGGCAGAGACATATTAATTTGTGAAGCTTTTTTTTTTTTTTTTTTGGATTAGTTGTTATGTATATCTTAATTTTCTTGTCGATAGGAAAATTAAAAATAATTTTACATATTTAGAAGCCAAACCGCCACACAACCAATGATAGATTTAGGGGGTGCGGGCAGGGTGGTCGCACCCCCAAAATTTTTTAAAAACTATGTATATTATGCTAGTAATTAGTAAGAAAATTTCAAAAGGGAGTACTTCGCACCCCCAAAATTTTAGTAGTTCGCACTCTCCAAATTATTTACATTACAAAATTTTAAAAATAGTTTCTAAATTGAGTTTTATCAAATATTGATCTATTCTATTTGTTATCTGTATTATTTGTTACATTTCTATATTGTTTAAAGTTACTTGTATTATTTTATTTGTTTCTATTTGTTACTATTCTTGTTTACTATTCTTATGTCATTTACGTTTTTTTTCTTCTTTTATAAATCACACTTTAATTTACTTATGCATCTTATTTTATATTCATTCTTGTTTGTTCATTCTCTAGAAATAAGAATATTGTCTGAAAATAAACAAATCATCTACTTCAGCATGATATTCTTAAAATAAGATAATATAATTTAATACCGCTTATTGAAATGGATTGTCATTATACTCATAAAAACATACATTTTCAATTATAAACTTTTTTTCAAAAGTAAACTGCATTATAAGATGGAAGATGATTTTGTAGTAAATTACTTGATCATATTTATTGAGAAAGATATTAATTAAGGCTTTGATATCGAGTTTATCATAGATGTTTTTATATATATTATAAAAAGTGATGATTACAACATTTTCAAATAGTTAACTTTACGAGACAGAGACATAGTAATAGTTAATATTTTGTTGAGTTAATGCAGACAATAAATATGTCTAATTATATTTTTGTTCTCAATTATGTTAACAAAGGACGTCCGATTAAGAGTAATATTATTCATTTTTTTGTGCTGGTATAAATCAAAATTTAAAATTTTATAATAATTTTTTTCGATGAAAAGTTACATGTGTTTTTGCGCCCCCCCCCTCCAAAAAAAAAAAAAACTCAAATCCTAGATCCGTCCCTGCACACAACCCAGCTGCATAAATCTCTATGTAATCCATAAAAAGGCTGTCACAAGAAATGCAGTTTATTCAGCAGCAAGAGAAAAAGAAAAGCAAATAATGAATGCTAACGGAAAACATTTTAGTGGAACATACCTGAATGAGCAGAAACTTTGAAGTTTTATCACGTGGACGACGAAGCTCAATCTGCCAGATGTTCTTATAAAATAGATCAAGCTTGTACTCAACAAAAAAGTGGGACAGAAAGAAATACAGTTTTCTTAGACCAAAACCAAATTTCACAGAGACATTTTCCCTCTTCCAGAGCAGTGAAAACTTCTCCTTTGAGATCTGACATCCAAAGTACAGAGTCACACTTTCCATGTCATGCACATATGCCTTTGTTTGAACGAGATCAAAGTCCTTAGGGAAAGCTTTCAAATAAGATGATCCATAATATAACCTTTGATTAGCCAAGGAGACAATGTAATCAGCACTGCTGGCAGTTGCGAATTGAACTGTGGCAAATGCTCTTGACCCTTTTCTTTTGGGCACCTTGACCTCTAAAGCTACTACAGTTCCTCTGCCTGTGTGTTGTTCTAAGAATTCCTTGACTGTTTCTGCAGAAACAAGGTATGGAAACCCAGACAAATGAATTGTCTTACCTTTAACTGCAGTCTCATTATTACAGTACTTATAATCAGCAATTGCAAAAAAGGTGGAAAAAAATTGAAATGAAAAGAAAAGAGTTTCCACTATATAGTACATACAACATGAGAACCAACGAGAGAATTAAATTGGAAAGGAAAAAAACAAATAATTGGAAGATTATGAGACTAACCACTAATGTATTAGAGTGATAAAAGGTTATAAAATGAAAGAATAGGCCAATACATTGTAACATTAAGTATGCAGATTCCATAAGAACCTTTGTAGCATATAGACTAAGATGACCCAAAACTATAGACAAGAGAAACTTGATTTCCCCACTATCTTTTTCTTCATGTCCTCCTTTATTCCCCTTTTTCCCAGTCATACGATACCATCAAAAATTAAAAGGACACATCCTAAAGCAAATTTTACCAAGAAACAATAACTTGATGCTCTTGAGACATAAAATACTAAGATGTATCTTCAGCAGTCAGCACAGAAAAACAACACAAAAATGCCCTTGATTTTTCATATCTAGTAGTCACAAGATTCTTCTTTTATATCATAAATTGATAGAGGGATACAGCAACATAGGGCACCTTGCTACTATCTTTGTGCTGGGGGAAGAGAAGGGAAGGCACAGTTAGACTCAGAAACCTCAACCAGCAGATTGTAATAAATTAAGGATTCAGTATAAAGTTTCTGGAATGACCATCTACATATGATTGCAGCAGGCTAGCAATTATAAAATTCTGTTGATTGTAACAACTTAAATGATTTGAAAATGATAAGTCATAAGAAATTTTTAAAGACTTCCAAAATCGCAGGCTGAAAGTACGTAAGAAATTGTTTGAGACCTCCAAAAAGCTTTCACAATTCGACCCACAATGATGGAGTATGATAGTTGTCAACTTTTGATTTGTTACACATCCAATGATATAGGGCCCAACTTCCTTGCCACATCACTATGGGTGAATTTAGTGTGGGTCTCTAGCATTTCTCAAATATATATTTGACAATAGAAAGCTCTTGATTATGAGAACCAAGCTAGATTTTTAGACTTCCAAATAGGTTATTGGAACTTTCAGTATATTCCCAATCATTGACAATTTGACACCAAACTTTAAGCATTTGTGCAATAGATTAATGTGACAGTTGCTGTGTGACATTTTTTCTTATGTTGCATCATTGCATGTACTAATAATTTCCCAATGTCATCAACCCAGGTTCCATTTATATATTTCTATGTCAATTATGACTTGACATGTATAAAACAAAAAGTACGGGTTTATATGTATTAATCCCTCCATTAGATTTTCTACTATTGAAACTCAAAGCCTTACAAATTCCAATTTGTGTATGAATACTCAAGACTTCAAAAATTAAGATGGTAAGCCTTTTTATTCAACATTTTTCCAATATATAAACGGAGAAAATTAATTATTTTTCAATATTTCATATACGAAGAATTTGATTGTTATGTAAAAACGAATAATTTTAACATGTTCTGGCTGTGTCATTGTCCTGGTTTTTTAAAACTGCTACGTCGGGATGTTCATCTCATGTTGTATCTGTGTCTCATGTCCGCATAATATTCAACTTGTTTGGTTTCGTTTTTCTAAAAACAGTTTTCAAAAAATTCTACTTTTTTATTTTTCGTATTTTTTTGTTTTTATTGAATTTTTTTAATATTTTAAGTAATTTTTTTTTAATTTTTAGACACACTTAACATAAATACACATAAAAACTATAATTTTTGTGAAAAAATCTTTTAAAAATTCAATAAATACCAAAAATACAAAAAAAATACCAAAATTTAGTATTTTTTTGTATTTTTACGTATTCGTTAATTTTTTAAAATATTTTTTGACAAATTTTTTACTTTTTAGATACATCTAAATAAGGTACATCTAAAAAAGTAAAAAAATGCTTAAAATTTTAAATATAGTCACTAAAAACAAAAAAACACGAAAAACAAAAAAACTCAGTTTTCAAAAAACTTAATTCAGAAAACTCAAACCAAACACACTAATTGCTATAAGTATCTTATAGGCAGCTACTGAATATTTGATTGTGTATATCCAACTATTTTTCCATTCATGTCTCTTTATTTTCTATACATGTTATAAAATAAGCAAGAGTTTTGTTAATCGTGTTTATAACAAAAGGATTTTTCTTTTTTCTCTTTTTTTTCCCTTCATTCATCCAAATGTGATGAGCCACTACAGACAGCCACCCTTATAATAAACCCACCCCTTCCCACAAGCAAGATGATGGTGGGAAACTATCTTGCGTCTTTTGCACAACTAACAACCCACTTCATTTGTGCCATAACTTAAGGGTAATACTTATCATCACTCATAAATACAGAGATGCAAATTGCAATTTTCTGTTTTTCCCTATCTACCAGTGCCACATAATTTGGTCCTTCAAATGAATCATTTTGACTTCTCCAATACTTTAAAATCAGTGCAATTATTAGTTATGATAAAGGTCAAAACCAGTGAACTTTTTTTTGAACTAAAAACCAGTGAACTTAATGTCTATCAATTTGAGTTTAAAAAGAAACCATATAGAAAAGTTATAAAATGTAACTGTTCTCACTATTATAAAGTTTTTGAGGGGAAAAAAAATCAAGTTAAATAGTAAATTCCAGTTGAAATTAAAAAAATTTAAATTCTTCAAAAGGTCAATCTTCATACATTAACATGTTAGGGCTGCATGTGCAATACATGGAATACATTCAAGAAGCGTTATTTTCTAATATCATCTATGTGAAGAATTGTCTAGTGAACTTTTCCAAACACCAAATGGATTCAATACACAAGGGACATTATCTTAATGCTTTTATAATCGTAAAGACTAAGGATTTAGTGTCAATACAAAACCTATCAGTTTTTATAACAACTAGGAGATCATAATATATGTAATGAAAGATGAAAGCATTCTATTGTTTTGTGAAACTAAGGGGTCATTTGGGGACACAAGAAAAAAGCCACCATTTGGCTAAAAAAGCAAAAAGTCAAAAAGTCACCAAGCTGTTTGTCATTAATAACTAAAAAAATCAAATGTGACATCAATTTTTTCACTCACAAAAAAGCAACTTTTTTAGTATGCATTAACTAAAAAAGCCAAAACACCTAAAAAGACAAAAAACCACCCAAAAAAAAAAAGAGAAAAAAAAAACCCCAACTAAGCAAACAGATGAGTAACATGAGATGCATATAATGAAAAGCTCAACATTAATACAAAAAAAAATGGTAATGTAATGGCAAGGAATGTCACAAATTGTAAGAATAATGTTGTTGAAAAGGCATTTTGTACATCAAATTGAAAATAAGAGTGAGTGTGTGTGTGTGTGTGTGTGAGAGAGAGAGAGCAATTTTAGAATAAAATGCCAAAAGGCATTCCCAAAAACAAGAAAGGGATTAAACCTTGGAAGGCTGTGGTCAGTAAAGGCATTAATTATTGTACAATAGATAGAGAAGATAAACCTCATATGCTGTAGAAAAATGGGTTAAAATATATGCAACCAAATTGTCTATTTGGCTGATCAATAAGTAATTAAGGGCAATGTGGTGATTGCAGTTTGATTTTTCTACTCACTTTAGTTCACCAAAAACTAACTGCAAATAGGTCAATTTAGAAATACACATAATTTCATCAACAAAGATAAAAAAAAACAAAAACAAAAACAAAAAGATAATCAAAAGATTGCAATATTCCAATTGTAGAAATGCATATGGATCAAATCTAGGGGTTAGCCAAGCGATAAAGACTCAAGGATAAGATACATGTCTCGAGTTCAAATCAACCCAAGGGTCAGTAGAGATTTGTCCGATTGTTAACTCCAGGGCTCTTAGAAAACGAAAGTAAAAAACAGAATTAAGAGGACAAAATTAAACACATCTAAATTGCATAGATTTAACTTTTCATCATATCAGTACAGTAGGCAATTTATAAAGGGATTTTCAGATTGGGTTGAGAAGTTAATAAGTACACAACAAGAGGTACAATTGATGTCAATCCAAAGCAATGCATCTACACAGTATTTATAGTGGCTTACAAGCTTTCTATCAGTGGAAAATTTTGTTCAATTAAGTTTCTTTCTCATGAATTTTCTGAGAAACCAAACGGCTCCAAACAATCAAACTATTAGTTAAAGCTTAAAGAAGTAAAATCAGCAACTAAAAAAGCGTTCCATAGTGAGAATCAAGCATAATTGTTATGATCAAAGTTAATAAAGGTGGAGAGAGAGAGTCTCACAAAGATGCAGAGACTTGAATTTCTTCGATTATCACATAAGCAGAACCTGAATAAACTCACATAATGAAAAGAAATATACTGCAGAAATGACCACACTACTCATTCATTCGTGGGTCATTCTGTATAAATACACATAAACTATATGAGAGAGAGAGAGAGAGAGAGTCATCCACAGAAGTGAGAGAGAGTGGACTAGGATTGACCATCAAAATCAGGGCATTTCCCTAAATAAGTCAAAATACCAATTTAATTTCTAAACTAAGCCTAGTTTTGAAAGAATTCTCAAAATAGGTTAAAACGTGGTTCACAACCACGCTTTCAACGTGTGTGCGCCTGTCTCGCGTGAAAATTGGGAAGTCTTAAAAGCGTGGTTACAAAACGCGCTTTTGATTAAAAAAGCGCAGTTACAAAAGGCGCTTTTAATTAATTTTTTTTTCTTCTGAAATCGCTGATCTGAACAACGCTTTTATCCAAAAAAAAATTTCTTCTGAAATCGCTTTTGTGAACCATGCTTTTATCCAACAAAATTTTTCTTCCAAAATCGCTGTTCTAAACCACGCTTTTAGCTTAAAATTTTTTTCTTCTGAAAGCGCGGTTTTGAACCACGTTTTTTGGCAAAAAAATTTTTTAGTTTCAGTTTAACTGAACCCTGAAGAAGAAATTTTTATTTTTTGGTTTTTTTTTGTTTTTGTTTCTGTAGTCATTGTTTTGGTGATAATGTATTTCAGAATAATTTTTTGGGTTAAAATTGTTTTACTAAAACCGTTCTCATGTTAATTTTTTTTTCTTTTCTTTTGTCTTTTATTTTGGGTTAGAATGTGTAATTCAACATTTTTTTTTTGGCTTGACTAAAGCAAATTTATTTTGTTTTTTCTTGTGTTTGTTTTGGGTTAGAAGGTAATAATGTAATTCATAAATTTTTTGAGCTTTAGTAAAGCCGTTTTGATGTAAATTTTTTTTTATTTTATTTTCTCTTTGTTTTGGGTTAGAAGGTGTTATTCAGTAATTTGTTTGGGCTTTAATAAAGCCGTTTTTATTTAAATATATATATTTTTTCTTTTATCTTTGTTTTGGGTTAGAAGGTGATAATGTAATTCATAAATTTCTTTTCGTTTTACTAAAGCCGTTTTCATGTAAAGTTTTTTATTTTTTATTTCAAACATAATATTTAAATTTTTCTAAACAGATTCAACATTCAACAGATTTCACATTCAATAGATGTCACACTAAACAGAAATTTGATTTCACATTCAATAGAAATCTGATTTCACATTCAACAGATTTCACAATTATAAACAGATTTAAGATAAATATAAACCATTCAACATTCACAATCAACTGATTTCTAAACAGATTTCACAAATAAAAACCCTAACCCTATCCCTAATCCTAACCCTAACCCTAATTTAAGATTTAAGATTTCACATTCAACAGATTTCTAAACAGATTTCACAAATATAAACCCTAACCCTAATTTATTATTTCTGATTTCACAACATTTTCACATTCATGAACCCTATTCTACCAACATTATACCCACATTCATGAACCCTAATCCTAATTTATTCACATTTTCACAAACACAAAAAACGCATTAAAGTAGATGACAAAAGCCATACCAACGACAGAGAGGTACCGACAGTACTGAGAAGCAGAGGGAGCTCGAGCACAGAGACAGAGAGAGAGAGAGAGAGCAGTAAGAGCGAGAGAGTAGTAAGAGCGAGAGAGAGACAGCAGGGAGTGAGAGAGTGAAATTGTAACAAACGTGAATGCAAAACACGGGGCTAGGGAGATTATATATAAGTTTTAAAAGCGTAGTTGTGAACCACGAATTCACTTAATGAAAAAAAAAAAACGTGGTTCAGAACAGCGATTTCAGAAGAAATTTTTTTTTGTAAAAGCGTGGTTCAGAACAACGATTTCAGACGAAATTTTTTTTGGGATAAAAGCGTGGTTCAGAACAGCGATTTCAGAAGAATTTTTTTTTTTGATAAAAGCGTGGTTCAGAACAGCGATTTCAGAAGAAAAAAATTTAATTAAAAGCGTCTTTTGTAACCACGCTTTCTTAATCAAAAGCGCGTTTTGTAACCATGCTTTTAAGACTTCCCAATTTTCACGCGAGACAGGTGCCCACACGTTGAAAGCGTGGTTGTGAACCACGTTTTAGCCTATTTTGGGAATTCTTTCAAAACTAGGCTTAGTTTGGGAATTGAATTAGTATTTTGGCTTATTTAGGGAAATGCCCCGAAAAACTTGGCGCAAAATATGGGAAAAGAGTGATTCCCTCCACCCGTGCTTTTATTTTTTTTAAGATGCACTTCACCTTTTTTCTAAATATGTATCAAATTTAAGATTTTACTTTTTTTTATCAAATTAAAGATTAATGTATCTTTTATCATATTACTATTTATTATCATTAGATTTTTATCCCTTGGATGACTATCTCAAAATAAAAATTTATAAAAAATTTACATTGGCCAATCGACCGGTCGAATATCCACCTGGTTGTTCGTCTGGTCTACCCTTGATGACCACATCAAGAAAAAAATTTGTGAAAAATTTACATTGACTGATCGACCAGCCAAACATTTGCCCGATCGTCCGCTCAGTCAACGGTGTTTTGATGAAGGTTCAAAAATTTTTGTTGGAGTACTTGATATCAAATGAATCTTTTACTCAAATTTAGTGAAAATTTTGATAAACCGTTGGAGATACACATATAATATCATTTCAGAATTAAGAAAAAAAAAATTAATAATATTTGGTTTCAATTTTCATGATTTACTTTTCAACAAAATTGAAATTTTTTGTTTTTCGTATTTTTTTTGTTTTCATTGAATTTTGTTAATATTTTAAGTAATTTTTTTAATTTTTAAATACATCTAACATAAATACACTTAAAAAATATAATATTTGTGAAAAAATCTTTAAAAAATTCACTAAATATTAAAAAAAATAAAAATTCAATACATTCTCATATTCTTGTGTATTTATTAATTTTTTAAAATATTTTTTTACAAATATTTTGTTTTAAGATATATCTAAATAAGGTGCATCTTAAAAACTAAAAAAATTACTTAAAATCTTAAAAATATTCACTAAAAATGAAAAACAAAAAACTTAATTTTCAAAAAAATGAATCCAAAAAATTGAATAGCAACCAAACATAGTGTTGCTATTCAATTTTTTTTAAATAAAAAAACTAAAATAAATTAAAAAAATCTATAGTACATTTTACCAATTTTAATAGGGAAAATTAAAAGGCGGCCCTTTACTCACAAATTTGTGTAAAAGTTTTAAGCAGAATAAAAATTTGTTTGATATAAAGATTTCAAACTTCAGAAGAATAACAAAATATTTTACAATATCTTGCAACCCTAAATCTTCTTTTCCATAACACTTTCTTTTTTACGATGTGCTATTTCGCTCTCTCCCTCTCTTTGACATGGTTTATATCTAAAAATTTGTTACGGGCTCTATTCACCAGTGCCGCCACCATCACTATTACAATTGTTTGGTTCGATTATTCAAAAATTTAAGTAAATATCATTTTTAAGGATTGCGGGGGTAATGTTGGCACCATAAAATATTCTTCTTATTATTATTATTAGTATTAGTATTATTTTTACTTTCAGAACACGTTGTATCCTCTTATTCATTTGAAAGTTAAAAGAAGTTATGAAGATGATAGAGAACATGAAGGACAAAGTGGATGAGTGGAAGGACACATGGCAAGACAATGATGAAGATGAGAGAAATAAGTAGTTACTAAGTAGTTATTGTTGTATTTTTTCCTCTATAAATAGCCATCAATGGCTACATTGTAAAGGATCCAAAACTCAAATCAAAGACAATTGATTGATATTTTTCTTGTCATTTATATTTCCTGCACTTAATTTTCTGTACTTTATTTTATGAACTTCATTTTCGAAATATAGAAGTAGAGGTAAGTTCTCTGCACTTTATTTTATGTACTTCATTTTCGAAACATAGAAGTAGAGATAAATTAATGGTTAGTTTGATCGTTCACTCAATCATCTTTCTTCGTCTCCCTCTTTCTTTTTTCAATTTTTCTTTTCTCTACACTTGGCAATTTTGAAGTCCTCTTCGTTGAGGCAAAAGAACCGTCACCGCAATTGCTTAATAATTGGCTTGAATTTAATCTGTAAAGATTTTTCAATCCTTGTTGGCACGCTTACATTTATGATATTTTCCTTCGTTAGAAAAGTAAGCCAACATATATTTTTTGGCACGCTCAGTGGGACGTCATGTGTAAGAAATAAAAAATGAATTAGATTAATCCATTTCAAATAGCCTAGATGAAATCTATTGGCGTAAATAAAAAATTTTGGATCTTCAAGAAGAGATCCATTTTCTTGATGAAATAAACTTTCATTCCTTACAATACTATTTGGTGGAAGAAAAAAGATATATACCATTTAATTGGAGAAATTCATCAACTTGATATGAAAATTTACCAATGGAATGATAAGTTGTTAACTCTCACTATACCAAGTCTTTAACTGAGGCTTTAATGGCCGAAATTGGTGAATTTTTTTCAGAATTTTTCCATGGTTGAAAATAGCAAAAGGAAAGAATTAATTTCATCAATGGCTCGGGGGTCAAAAAATTCATTTTTAAAGAGCCAATTTATAAAAATAATATGGCTAAAAAGCATGTTGTTGAGCTAAGCATGGTTAAAAATAATATTCCATATAAGACTCGGGGAATGAAAACCCCATCCTCCATGGACATAAGATGTCTATGAAAGATTTTCATAAGCCATTAATGGCTAAAATGGAACAACCCATTAGACCAAGAAATGATAAAACTCACATGGAGGATTTTCATAATCTATTAATGGATAAAATGGAAAAACAACCCCATTTGTCAATGAATGACGAAAGTTGTTTGGCCAAAAAACATATTCTTAAGCCAAATATGGCTAAGAATGATGAACAATTTAATGTTTATGAATCTGAATTTTTTAAAATTATTCAAAATGTCAAGTTGTTTGAATTTTTAAGAGCATCTTGTACTATGGTTCTTGGTGTTCAAAATCCTTATTGGATTTGTGGTTCACATCAAAATTTAATTTTGATGGAAATGGCTAATAAAACAATCATCTTTAAGCATTGTTTTGATGAGTTTGATGTACTAAATAACAACTTAGCCATTTGAAATGTTGAACTTGGCTAGGAAAAGCCTATGCATTTAAATCTGTGGTTGAGAATTGCTTATCTTTTCAAATTGATGACCAATTATTTTTTTTTTTTATATTTATTTTAAGGCACAAAAATGATAGTATGTGTGCTTGGTTCGACTCTTTAAAAATTCAAATAAACATCATTTTTAAGGGCCGCGGGGGATAATGTTGGCACCATAAAATATTATTATTATTATTATTATTAGTATTATTATTGTTTTTATTTTCAGAACACGTGGCATCCTCTTATTCATTTGGAAGTTAAAAGAAGTTATGGAGATGATGGAGAACATGAAGGACAAATTGGATAAATGGAAGGGCACATGGCAAGACAATGATGAAGATAGAGTAAATGGATAGTTACTAAGTAGTTATTGCTGTATTTTTTCCTCTACAAATAGCCATCAATGGCTACTTTGTAAAGGATCCAAAACTCAAATCAAAGACAATTGATTTATATTTTTCTTGACATTTATATTTCCTGTACTTAATTTTCTGTACTTTATTTTATGCACTTCATTTTCGAAGTATAGTAGTAGATGTCAATTTTCTGCACTTTATTTTATGCACTTCCTTTTCGAAGTATAGGAGTAGAGATAAATTAATGGTTAGTTTGATTGTTCACTCAATCATCTTTCTCCGTCTCCCTCTTTCTTCTTTTAAATTTTTTTTTTCTTTACACTTGGCAATTTTAAAGTCCTCTTCGTTGAGGAAAAAACATCGTCACCGCAATCGCTTGATAATTTGCTTGAATTTAATCTATAAGGATTTTTCAATCCTTGCTGGCACGCTCGCATTTACGATATTTTTCTTCGTAGGAAAAGTAAGCCAACAATCACACAATAAAAGTTCACCGTCTTAGAGAAATTTCATTAAGACATTAAGTGAAAATAGACTTAAAATTAATTATTTTAGAACATTGAATTTGAATTTTTGTATATAAATTTGTAATTAGGGACTTAATTTTTGTAATTAATTCTCAAATTTACGATTTTAATTTTTTAATAAAAATTTAACTGAGTTTGAATAGTGAAATTTTCTTTTTGGGTGAATAGATAGTGAAATTTTTAGTATACAAAAGTCAGTAAGAATTTTCCCAGTAAAAGTTCACGATTTTTTTTTTTTATAAAGATTTTACATTGTTCATAGATCTTATTTAACAGATCTTGATGAAATGATTATAAAAATGTAAATTTTGTAAAAAAAAAAAAAATAGAAGTATAAATCAAAAGTTATTAAATTTTAATGTTTTCAAATCACCTAAAAAGTGAAAAACGTTATTGTTGGGGATATTTTCGTCCAGCGCATATTTGGAAGACTAATGTTGAAAGTTCATTGCCCTTATTCTTCCACAAACTTAGAACGAGGGAGCTGAAAAAAAAAAAAAAAAAACTTCCATTTTATAATTAAAGTTACAAATTTTTTCATGAATTTGTAAATATTTTTTAAAAGGACCATTATTTTCTCAACAAAAAAAAAATGTACTGAATCTTTATATTATTTTTTTTTGTATTTTTTAGTATTTATTGATTTTTTTTAAAAAACATTCTTAAATGTTTTACTTTTTTAGTACAACTAGATTAAATGCATCTAAAAAATAAAAATAAAAAACTTAACCAAAATATTAAAAAAAATTCACTAAAAATAAAGGAATACAAATTGAAATCTCAAAATTTGATTTTGGAAACTAGATAACCAAACAGAGTGTTTGGTTTCGTTTTAGAAACTTGGTTCAGATTATTTGTTAAAAAAATTAAAAATTAGTTTCATGAAAAAAAATGAAAAAATCAAAACCACTTATAATTTTTATATAGTTTTATCTCTTTAGAGGGAAAAACAATTTGTAAAAAATTTAAAATATGTTTTTGATATTTACTTTTATCAAATTAGTTTCTAGTTTTCTTAAAAAAGAATTGAAAACAATTTTAGAGATTGAAACCATGGCCTATATTACCAAAGTTTTAGAATTTTAAACTTTTGGAAATAAAAAAGCTAAAACCGTTTAACGAGTAAAATGGCATGTGTAATATTAACTCACATTTTAATAAATAGGTATATTTCCAAATCAATTGTGATCCTGTCCATTTTAAAATTATGATGAAAAATTTTCATTGCATTATCCAAGGATATGTAATGATTCCTTTTAAATTTAAAATACTACAAAATATTTGAGACCCTTAAAAAATACCCATATTTCCATCTATAATAATGTAACATGATATGTTTTGTTACACATTTAATGATGGTGGGCCCAACTCTCATACCACATTATTGTGGGTAAATTTTTAAGTATAAGTATGTGAATCTCTAATATTACTTAAAAAAAATATTATATATAATCAGATTTCTTAATCGAAAAATGTTATATAAATTTATAAACTTTTGTTATTGATCAATTAAAAAAATAAGGGAAATGTTTGAAACCCCTAATAAAGCCCCCCACAATTTTACCACAATTATGTAGAATTATGAGTGTCAGCTTTTAATTAATTTATCACATACTCAATTATGTGAGACTCTATTTTCTTATCACATCATTGTGGGTATATTTACAGGTCTTAAAGAGGAAATATTCTTACTAATTGGTACAGCATGCAATAAAAATATATAAAAAAAATTTGGAACAAGTCTCACTTTAATAATATGGTAAACATCTCCAATGATGGAGTCAGATGACTTATCAAAGTCAAAAAATAATTAGACTTCACAAAATAATTCTCCAATGGTAAGTCAAAACTATTTACATTTTCAAGATTTACTTTTTAAAAAATTAAATTTTTTTATTTTTTTCTATTTTTACTAAATTTTTTTAATATTCTAAGATTTTTTTAAAAAAATTTTAGATATACGTAACATAAATATACTTAAAAAGTATAATATTTGTGAAATTTTTTTTAGAAAATTCACTAAATATCAAAAATGCAAAAAAAAAAATGAGAATTTAGTACATTTTTTATATTCTTGTATATTTATTGATTTTTTAAAATATTTTACTTTTTAAATACATTTAAGTAATGTGCATTTAAAAGAATATAAAAAATTACTTAAAATTTTAAAAATATTCATTAAAAATAAAAAAATATATATGAAAAAAAAAATTCAATTTTCTAAAAAATTAAATCTAGAAAATTGAAAACAAACGCACCTAATTCCCACTCAAAGTTTGGCAAGGTCATTCTGTTGCCCCCATCATATTTCTTACCAAGATTTTTCACAATTTTCACAAATTTTTAAAATTTTTACAATTTTTCATCATCTCAAGAATTACAACTCAACAGGAGTAACATTCACTGCACCATTTAAGACCATCTTCAATTGTTACTCAAACCTTTCGTTAAATTTAAATTTGATGAAAAATGAGTTATTTTCTTGCTCCAACAATTGCATCAATTAGGTATCAAATTGAGAATTTTACTTTTCTTTCATCAAACTGAGGATAAATGTACCTTTAATCAAATCATTGTTCATTGCCATTGCCGAATGTCCCCCCAGATGACAATTTCAAGGCAAAAATTTGTGAAAAAATTGCACTGGCTGGACATTCGCCTGATCAATCGGTGTTCTGATGAAACTCCAAAATCCTCCGTTGAAACACTTGATATCAAAGGAAGTTTTTACTCAAATTTGATAAAAAAAAAATTAATGCACCATTGAAGATGCTCTAAGTAATTAACTTTAATTCACTGTGGGTTGGCTTTTTAGTTTTTTAAATTTTTTACTATTTTAGTCTAGGGCTAAAAAACTTTGTTTGGGATAAGCTTTTTGGCTTTTTTGACTTTTATGAGAGAAAAAATGAAATGATTATGAATTGGATATGATGTTTTATTTTATTGGATTAAAAAGTCTATTTTATTTTTTTATGACTAAAATAGTCAAAAAAAATCTGATATGTCAAACGAAAGCTAACTTTAATTTACTGTATCTACCATTCAAATGAATGAAAATTTTAAAAATTGGTTGAATTTATCACTTGGTTTTGCCAAAATGGGGAGCCATCATTAGACTGGTATAGCTAAAAGATTTTTATTTTTATTTTTAGAGTAACTTATAAATACATTTTTTAGATTTGCTTAAAGTACAGATTGTTTCTTATGATTTAAAAAATTACAAATACCCCCTTATTAGAATTTTTTATTTAACAAAATTCACTGAAAAAAAAAAATTCATAATTACTCTCCTATATAATAATAAAATTACCTAAATTATTAATTGAAACATATTATTAATATCATTAAAACTGTTAATTGACTTGATAATTTGTTAATAAAAGGAGCAATTTGTTATGAAATTAGAAATCTCAGGGGGTTGAATGTAATTTTTAAAATCACAGGAGACGATTCAGATTTAATCAAATCTCAAGAGTTATATTTGTAATTTACCCCCCTTTTTTTATTGACACTATAACAAGTTAAGAAAGAATTTTGGCAAAGTCATTAAGATGCTCTGTATTACATATCAAAATTTATAAAATTTATTAGTTTATATAATATTAAAAAAAGTTTAGACACACATATATCAATCATATAATTTGACATAACGCTTTAATATGAGGTGAAATATTCACGTGAAAAAATTATATTTAGTTTTATAATAAATTTATGTACAAATAAAACAATTTATAGCAATATGATTGCTTGGAATAGGCAAATTGTTATTTTTGGGATTTAAATCACCATATTTGGTTCCAGAATATTGAATCCACATTTCAGAAAATTGATTTTTTTTAATTTTTCATATTTTTTTATTTTTGTCGATTTTTTTAAAAAATATTTTACACAATTTTTATTTTTATTTTTTAGATACACCTAATCTAAATAAACTTAAAAGTAAAATATTTGTGAAAAAAATTTCAAAAAATTCACTAAATACAAAAAATATATTAAAAAAATGAAAATTCAATACATTTTCATATTTTGTTGTAACTCAAATTTTAATAAATAGGGATATTACCAGATAAATTATAATCCTCTCCATTTTAAAATTATAGTGAAAAATTTTCATTGCATTATCCAAGGATATGTAATGATTCTTTTTAAATTTAAAATACTACAAAAATTAAGTGATTTATGGACTTAACAGATAAGAAAAATAAAAAATATTTGAGAGACCCTTAAAAAATACCCACATTTCCATCTATAATAATGTAGCATCATGATATGTGTCAACTTTTAATTTGTTACACATTTAATGATGGTGGACCCAACTCTCATACCACATTATTGTGGATAAAATTTTAAGTATAAGTATGTGAATCTCTAATATTACTTAAAAAAAATATTATATATAATCAGATTTCTTAATCGAAAAATGTTATATAAATTTATAAATTTTTGTTATTGATCAATTAAAAAAATAAGAAAAATGTTTGAGACCCCCTAATAAAGCCCCCCACTAAAGCCCCCCACAATTTTACCTACAATTATGTAGAGTGATGAGTGTCAATTTTTAATTTATCACATACTCAATTATGTGAGACTCTACTTTCTTATCATATCATTGCAATTATGTAGAGTGATTAGTGTCAATTTTTAATTTATCACATACTCAATTATGTGAGACACTACTTTCTTATCATATCATTGAGCATGTAATTAGAGGTCTCAAAGAGGAAATATTCTTACTAATTGGTATAGCATGTGTACGGGAAAGAAATACGCCTTCTCGTATAATCCTGTTGACCAAGTCCACGCTCCTCCGTACGACGTCGCTTTGTCACCTGAAAACACAAACGTGAGCTAGCCGGCGGGTGTGTGCCGGAAACCTCTCCGATGCCTAAGTGAGTGGGTTTGACAAATAGACAAAGCTCTATGTTCTCAGAAAGCAAAATTGTGTTGTGTTCTGTTACCTCCTCCAAGGTGATGTTTGTGAGCTTTTATAGGTTTCGAGTGGCCCAATCCTAGTAGGACTTTTATTTTTCCATGCAGAGTCCTCCTAGGATTCACACTCCTAAAGGATAATGCTTATCCCTTTACACCCCCCCCCCACTGCTTAAACCAAGTGGGATGGTTTTCATCATGGCCGAACTTCCATACAACTGAAATAAACCTGGATATGCCGAGCCATAGATTAAGCCGGACTATCATTGGTTCGGTTCTCCCTTCATTCTTCCTTACCTCGGTTTTCTCCTGTTCAACCCATAGTACGTTCAAACCGAACCCACGATTCTAGACCGGTATAACCCCAAACTATTTCCGGACCGAAGTACTCTATAACTCGTAAGCCGAAGTAACTTCTTCTTCTTTCGACCGGAGTAACTTTGTCCCTATTGAGCCGAAGTAATATTACAGTCTCTTTTACACAGTCCTTCGTACTTTGGGCCACAAAAATCCATTTCATAGCTCGGCCCAATTTTCACCAAAAATTACCCTTTCAATTGCCCCTTAATTCCATCTGCACAGCATGATTGGGATTACCAGTCTAGCCGAGCTGGAGTTTTTTAAGCTTTTCCAGCCGAGCTAAAAACCCTTTAGCGTCTCCAGCCGAGCTAAAAAACTCCTAAGCCTTTCAGGCCGAGTTAATTTTTACTCCGGGTTCTGTTTTGTCCGGTCAAAACGTCTCTTCAATCACGACAGTAACGCTTCCCTTTCCCATGCCACGTGGCGGGCTCTGATAGGCTGGGGGCAGCTGTCACGCCGCCCTCGTACTACGAAATTTTTGAATAGTCCCGCCCTTTCTCTCTCGTCCTTTTTCACAAAATATTCCCTCTATTTCCTGAGTTCATTCACCTTTTCTGTTCATCTTCTTCTCTTTGTGCCTTTGCTTCCCCAACCCCTGAGATCCCTGAGCTTGGTGTTCTTTGCTGGTGCTGTTTCTCCTCTCTTCAGCTTTCTTCTTCCTCTGGTAAGTCCCTAAAAACTTGTTTTTGCTTTTCTTCTTACTGCTTTCTACGTTTTTACGAAACATGTTTGCACATTTTAGTTTTTGCTTCTGTACTCTCATGAGAAAATCAATAGAACCCATGCGTGTATGGACTATGTTGTAGAAAACTAGTCTCTGATCCAAAATCTTGCCCCAACCGAACTAGGATACTGTTTTTTGTGCTACCGCGGTAGATCACCTTAGACAATTAACTGAACTAGAACTAGTAAGATGACAGCAGCTTTGAAAAATGAATTTCCGATTCAACTTAGCCGAAATAAGATCACCGAACGAAGTCTGAACTCAATAAACTAGGAACCTCAGTCATTAACCGTGCTAAGCCTTTGGGGCTAAGCCAGCTTTCTCAGTTTCTAAATCAAACTCCGAAAGTTGCCCCTAGAGGCTCAACCGAAGTAACAAAACACATAGTTCAACCGATTTAGGCCTTGGGGCTAAGCCAGCTCTCTTAGTTTTTTAGACCGAACTAAGAAAGCCGCCCCTAGATAGTGAACCGGTCTAATAAGCAACCTGCTCAACCCGAGCTTACCAAACCTTTTGCCAAACCGAGATATCACCTGCCCATAAAGCCGAAATAGGGCGTTTTTACCTTGTTTTTAATTTGTAGCACGGTCTAATGATCAGTGCTTAACCCCTTTGTTTTCTACTTTGCAGACTTAGGTTACACAGGCACTCCTGCGTGCGCTCAACCGAGTTACTGAGCACGATTTTTGCACTGATATAATTTATTCGTAAATTATACACTGGATGGGTAAGTATAGATATTTGGTAGAGACCCCTGGTGGTATGGCCGAATTCCGAAGGGATTATGGCATCCCAGACGATGTACACCTTACCCTTGCCAAGAAGGATATCATACCCTGGGGTGAGGCAGGCTTTGTACCCTTTACCCTGCTTTCAATAATTGAGATCGGACTAAGGTTCCCAGTACAGCCATTAATTTGTGAATTTCTTAGGCAAACCAGACTATGCCCAACCCAGCTATCCACCAATACATACCAGATAATAATGGGTATAGCCGAGCTAAACCGCCAAGCAGGCCTGAACCTCGGTTTAGCCGAAATCTTCCACCAGTACTTCATAGGTTCAAAGAAGATGGCTGGGTTTATTACCTTAGGATACGCCGCCGTAGAGAAAAGATAATACAAGACACGCCGGATAAGGATGTTAATGATGATGACTTTTTCTGGGTATCGGGCAATTTTGAAGATCAGCAAGCCCAAATCCCAGGCCGAAGTATAAACTGGAAGAAAGGAAAACCTGGTAGAGTTTACTTCGGTTTTATGTATGTTTTTCCTTGTATTTTGGTTTCAGATGTTATAACCGATCTAACAGTTGTATCCTTTTTGCAGACTTAGCACATCTTGCCTCCTATTATAGTTACCCAAGTCTGAACATACTCCGAGCCGCATTACGTGTTAAAGAAAGGAGTTGGGCTAAGCTTCTAAACTTTGAGCCGACCTACAGATATAGCGGTCGCCGAAAAGCCCGAGTGACCGATTTCCTCCTTGAAGACGCACCTGAACCGGACCCAACCCTGCCCGAAATACGACTTGTTCCATTAACTGCAAAAGAAGAGATGGCAAAGAAAAGCAGAGTCAGGGCCCTTCTGACCGAAACAACTAGGCCCGAAGTAACACCACCCAGCCAATCGCAGCCTGCTGTTATGGCCCTCCCTTCTCAACAGCTGTCCTCTTCTCGCCGAACCAAGCGCGCCCGGACTGCTGAGACCGAACAAATTTTGGTTGATGAAGCAGAACCCGTACTTCCGCCGTGCTTGCCACTGAGCCCCCAACTGGTACCTTCTGACCGAACTACCAGCAGCTGGGCCCTAAAACTTACCTTCAATGACCGAGACATCCGAGATACAGATTCGGTTGTTGCTGAAAAAGACCATTTGTTGGCCCTCAATCTGGCCAAGGGTGTGTGCCTCCCCAAAGACATGGAGCATCACCAAAAACAACTGAATACCGAACTAAAGGCCATCCGGTCAACGACAAAATCCATGATTCTGGTAAGCAACTTCGGTCGTTTTGCTGTCTACTTTCTTTTTTCAACTTCTACTTCGGTTTAAAGGGAAATCTCTGTTTTGTCAGGCCCTTCAGAAAAACCAAATCACCCATAGGAAAGTACTGGAGCTTAGGAAAGTAACTAGGCAAGCAGCGGCAGAGGCTGAGGCGAAAGCGGCCGAGCTGGAGGAGGCCAGAAAGGAAATGGCCGAACTCCGAGGTGAGGTCGGCCGACTGACCGGAATGGTTAGTTCGGCCGAAGCCGAAAAACAAAAGACTGCCATTGTTTTGAAGGACAAGTACTTGCGCGAGCTGTTAAAACTTGAAAAGAAAAAAGACGCCGAAATAAGCCAGGCGAAGGAGAGTGCCAAAGAGGCCGAAAAGAGAGGCTTCCAGAGGGCAGAAGACGTTTATGTCAAACAATGTGAGGCTGCCAAGGAGCTTTTCTTTAAGTGCGGCTGGAGGTGAGCCGTTGAGAAGCTCGGTCATGATCCTCAAACCGAGGTTTTCGACCCTCCAGCCTACTTTATACCGAAATCCCTTGCGGAGTATGCAAATGTCATGCAGTAACAGTTTCTTGAGAGCTCAGACTCAGATGAAGATTCTGCTTCTGACGATGCTCCGGTTGTTGACGTGGATCAGACAGTTCGGTCGGAACCTATGGTGGAAGACTTGGTTGTTGATCAGCCAGGTGAAACCGTGGTTCCGACCGAAACCACCCTTGTTACCGACACCGAGCTTCCGCCTGAAATCGGTCTTCATGCTAATGCTGATGCTGCCTTTGACGCTGAGATCGAAGATCTTTTTTCTTGACTATGTACTTTTTCTTTTGTTATTTCGTCTTTGTAACCGGGCTATGCCCCTCTTGTACTTACTTTTCAATGAATGAAAAATTTTGCTTCGGCTGTTATTCCGGTTTTGATTCGTATGCTTGTATTTGTAATGCCCTCTATTATTTCAACTGCTATTTCGGTTTTAGGTGGTCAACCTATGCTCACTAGCCAACCACTCCTCAGCCGATATAATAATTTCGGCTGAGGAGTATACGGAGTTGGTTTATCCGGCCAACTGTTTCTTCAGCCATGCCCTTATTTCGGCTGAAGAGTAACCAGAGTTGGTTCATTTCCAGCCAACCACTCTTCAACCATTCCCTTACTTCGGCTAAAGAGTAAAGAGAGTTTGTTTATTCCAGCCAACCATTCTTCAGCCGTTAACTTTCTTCGGTTGAAGAGTAAAGAAAGTTGGTTTTTTCTAGCCAAACATTCTTCAGCCATTCCGTTACTTCGGCTGAAGAGTAAAGAGAGTTGGTTTTTTCCAGCCAACCATTCTTCAGCCATTCCCTTACTTCGGCTGAAGAGTAACAAAAGTTGGTTTATTCCAGCCAACCTCTAAGTTAGTTTTTTCCAGCTAACTTAGAATAATGTTTGGTTATTTCGACCAAACGTCCTGCAGCTTGGATCCTTATCCTGGGCTTAGGAAGGGTGTTGGTTTATTCCAGCCAACCATTCTTCAGTCATACCCATACTTTGGCTGAAGAATACCAAGAGTTGGTTTATTCCAACCAACCACTCTTCAGTCATACCCATACTTTGGCTGAAGAGTACCAAGAGTTGGTTTATTCCAGCCAACCACTCTTCAGCCATACCCTTACTTCGGCTGAAGAGTATAAAGGGTTGGTTTAATCCAGCCAACCTTTAAAGAACAATGTTTACAATGTTCCTATCTTTACTAAAGCTAGTTTTTACAAAGAACAGTCCATGCTGAAAAAGAATCGCTTGTTTTATTGAAGAAAGAAAAAACAATTACACATGTTTGAAAAAGAAAGGCTAAAAATAAAATAACTTGAGATTGGCCGTATTCCATGGCCTAGGGATTGCCTTGCCATCCTTGTCTTCTAGGTGGTATGCCCCTTTGCCTGCTAACCCAACCACCTTGTAAGGACCTTCCCAGTTTGGCCCTAACTTTCCATCTCCTGGGATCAAGGTGTTTCCCATTACTTTGCGCAGTACCCAATCGCCTATCTTGAATTGTCTTGGATGCACTTTTTTGTTGTATTTTCTGATCAACTCTCGTTGGTATGCGGCGATGTGAACTAGTGCTCTTTCTCTTCTTTCTTCTGCAAGGTCAAGTTCCAATGTTATGGCATCTCCATTCAAGTCTGGATCAAAATTTTCGCTTCGAATTGTGGGGAGGCCAACTTCCAGTGGGATTACTGCTTCCATTCCGTAGGCTAAGGAGAATGGCGTTTCTCCTGTTGATCGCCGAGGTGTGGTGCGGTAAGCCCATAAAACATGAGGAAGTTCATCCGCCCACTTGCCTTTTGCCTTTTCTAGCCTTTTCTTTAGTTCATCCAAGACGACTTTGTTTGATGCTTCTGCTTGCCCATTTGCTTGTGGATATGCCGGTGTAGAATTGTAGAATTCTATCTTGTACTCTTCACAAAAGCCTCTGAATATCCTGCCGTCGAACTAAGTACCATTGTCTGAGATTAGGGCTTTTGGTATGCCAAACCGAGTAATGATATTCTGCCAAACGAACTTCTTCACATCTTTTTCTTTGATTGATGCTAATGCTTCTGCTTCTGTTTCCACCCACTTTGTGAAGTAGTCTGTTGCCGCGAGAAAGAACTTCCTGCCGTCGGGCGCTGTTGGAAGTGGTCCTACGATGTCCAAACCCCACATTGCGAAAGGCCATGGGCTAGTCAATGGTAGGAGTTCTCTGGCTGGTTGATGTATTTGATGTGCGAATTTCTGGCATTTTTCACACTTCTTCACATATTTCTCTGAGTCTGCCTGCATATATGGCCACCAATAACCTTGTGAAATGGCCCTGTAAGCTAGTGACCTTCCCCCTTGATGGCTTCCGCATACTCCTTCGTGTATTTCGAACAAGAATGCTTCTACTTTGCTGGGATGAACGCACTTTAGGTAAGGCCCTGAGAATGACTTCTTGTATAATGCCAAAGATGGAGATAGCCAAAATCGCTGCGACTTCGCCCTTATTCTGTTGGCTTCTTTTTTCTCTTCTGGTAGGATGCCGTCTTTTAGGAACAGGATGATGGGATCCATCCAAGAGGGGCCTGGTTCTGCGCAACATACTTCTTCTGCTTCGGGGTAATTCTCCAATGTTAAGTCAAAACTATTTACATTTTCAAGATTTACTTTTTAAAAAATTATTTATTTATTTTTATTTTTGTATTTTTACTAAATTTTTTTAATATTCTAAGATTTTTTTTTTTAATTTTTAGATATACGTAACATAAATATACTTAAAAAGTATAATATTTGTGAATTTTTTTTTAGAAAATTCATTAAATATGAAAAATGCAAAAAAAAAAAAGAAACGAGAATTTAGTAGATTTTTCGTATTCTTGTATACTTATTGATTTTTTAAAATATTTTTTTACAAATATTTTACTTTTTAAATACATCTAAGTAATGTGCATTTAAAAAATATAAAAAATTACTTAAAATTTTAAAAATATTCACTAAAAATAAAAAAAAATATATGAAAAACAAAAAATTTAATTTCTAAAAAATTAAATCTAAAAAATTGAATACAAACACACTAATTCCCGGTCAAAGTTTGGCAAGGTCATTCTGTTGCCCCCATCATATTTCTTACCAAAATTTTTCACAATTTTCACAAATCAAAACTCTACCAAAATTTATAAAACTATAAAAAATTTACAAATTACAAAACTTAATCAGTGTGTTTGGTTTTAATTTTTTGAATATAGTTTTCTAAAAATTGAGTTTTTTATTTTTCGCATTTTTTTTGTTTTTAGTAAATATTTTTAAAATTTTTAGCAATTGTTTTACTTTTTTAGATGCACCTTACTTAGATATATCTAAATAGTAAAATATTTATAAAAAAATATTTTAAAAAATTAATAAATACAAAAAATATACTGAATTTTCATTTTTTTTTACATTTTGGTATTTAGTGATTTTTTTAAAGATTTTTTTCACAAATATTATACTTTTTAAGTGTATTTATGCTAAATGTGTCTAAATTTTTTTTAAAAAAAAATTTGCTTAAAATATTAAAAAAATTCAGTAAAAATAAAAAATACAAAAAATGAAAAAATAGAATATGTTGAAACGTAAATTATGAAAATTGAAACCAAACAAAGTAAATAATATTAAAAATAATAATTACAATTATATAGGTTAATTACTTATAATTCATCATCTCAAGAATTACAACTCCACGGGAGTAACATTCACTGCACCATTTAAGACCATCTTTAATGGTTACTCAAATTTTTCATCAAATTTAAATTTGATGAAACATGAGTTATTTTCTTGCTCCAATGGTTGCATCAATTAGGTATTAAATTGAGAATTTTACTTTTCTTTCATCAAACTGAGGACAATGTACCTTTCATCAAATCATTGTTCATTTCCATTGCCGGATGTCCCCCAGATGACAATTTCAAGGCAAAAATTTGTGAAAAAATTGCACTGACTGGACATTCGCCTAGTCAACCGGTGTTATGATGAAACTCTAAAATCCTCCGTTGAAAGACTTGATATCAAAGGAAGTTTTTACTCAAATTTGATAAAAAAAATTAATGCACCATTGAAGATGCTCTAAGTAATTAACTTTAATTCACTGTGGGTTGGCTTTTTAGTTTTTGAACTTTTTAGCTATTTTAGTCTAGGGCTAAAAAGTCTTGTTTGGAATAAATTTTTTGACTTTTTTAATTTTTATGAGAGAAAAAATAAAATGATTATGGGTTGAATATGATATTTTATTTTATTAAGTTAAAAAATTTATTTATTTTTTTTATGACTAAAATAGTTAAAAAATCTGATATGTCAAATGAAAGCTAACTTTAACTTACTGTATCTACCATTCCAATGAATGAAAATTTTAAAAATTGGTTGAATTTAGCACTTGGTTTTGCCAAAATGGGGAGCCGTCGTTAGACTGGTATAGCTAAAAGAATATATAAATATTTTTTTAGAGTAAATCATAAATACATTTTGAGATTTACTTAAAACATAGGTTATTTCTTATGATTTAAAAAATTATAAATACCTTCTTATTAGAATTTTTTATTTAATAAAATTAACTGAAAAAATAAAATTCATAATTGCTCTCTTGTATAATAATAAAATTACCTAAATTATTAATTGAAACATATTATTAACATCATTAAAAACTATTAATTGACTAGATAATTTGTTAATAAAATGAGCAATTTGTTATGAAATTAAAAATCTCATGGGGTAGAATGTAATTTTTAAAATCACAGGGACGATTCATATTTTAATCAAATCTCAAGAGTTATATTTGTAATTTATCCTTTTTTTTTTTTTGACACTATAACAAGTTAAAAAAGGATTTTGGCAAAGTCATTAAGATGCTCTGTATTACAAAAAAATATATTAAAAAAAATGAAAATTCAATACATTTTCGTATTTTGTTGTATTCAATGATTTTTTTTTTTTGAAAGTTTTTGTACAATTTTTTTTTACGATTTTAATATATTAATATTAAGTGGATCTATCAATTAAAAAAATGGATTAAAATATTTAAAATATGAAAATATAAATTAAAAATTTTAAAAATTGTTTTTGAAAACTCAAATAAGAGTTAATAGCTTTTATTATTTTTGGCTGTTGAGTTGAGCCACTCTGTGATTGACACAATGCAAGTTTAGTTTACAATAAGATTGATTTGTTGCAGTACCTCTCACACTATTTAATCTATTGCAAAAAAATAAAATCAGTGTTTTGGGAAATATAGTAGTACGAGTAGTGGATTTTGATGATGCTTTGCTTTAGTTGAAATTTCATTGCCTCGTTCCAAAGTTTCCCTCAGTTTGATGTTGAGATGTAACTAACGTTAGTCAAAAGCACAAAGTCCTATTGTTATCCCTCTTTTTACCTTTCTTCTTTTTTTTATTTTTTATTTTTTTATTATTTATTTTTTAATTAATTTGTGATGAAAAAGAGTGGGTCACTAACTAGAGTTAAAACTGGACTTATCTACTTTTTTTTTAAGGAAAATGTTAAGGGTTGTGCATTCTATGCCTAAAACCCTATGTGTTCTTAGCATTTTTTTTTTTAAAATAAATATAATAAAGAAAAAAACTCCCATTTCAATCTTTCTTATTTTTTTCTTTTTTAAATCAAACTAAGGTTATCATTGTAATTGTGATATTTATGAAACTTGTGCAATTGTAATAAGTGTACTTATTTGAGTTATATATATTTTTTAATTTTTTTTTTAATTTTTTCATAAAAAGTTAAAAAATACATAAAATAAGTAAATCCCAAATAATCCCTAAAAATGGATGAATAGATTAAAAAATTATTTTATTTTACTTTCACTATATTACCAAGATAGTCCTGACTTTTGTTGTAAATTAATTGGTTTTAATTTTTTTTTTTACCTTTTTTTTGTTTTATTTTTAATTTTCAATTAACGTGCTTTATTTTTTTTTTCTTTTTTATTTTACTTTTTAGGGGTTTTGGGATGGATTGATTCAGTGCCAATTGGCTAGGAGAGTATTAACTTGGGTTCCATTCTCCGGTCTCTCTTGAATTTAAATTTAAGTTTTATGTCCAGTAATTATTTAATATATATAGAATTAAAAAATCATGTATTCAAAATTTAATCGATACTGTAACGTTCCGAAATAAATACAACATACCCTCATAATAATCAATAAATAGCAACATAAGGGAAATTATACGCTTTCATTAATTAGAGTTTGATATACAAAATGTAATACATGCGATATACATTCATAAACGGCATATCCTGAATCTACAACATGTATTACAAAATTGAGAAAGAAACGAAAGCTAAACAGATAATCATATGCCCTAAAGGCTTACAACTTTCCAAGATTATACTTGGTTACATCAAAATGGATTCAAATCCAATACAAGTAAAGCCCTAGGCTTGTACAAAATAATAACAACAAGTAAATAAAATGAAACTCTTGCTCCAATCCTCCCAAGCTACTGCTTTGGCAGAGGCATCTCATCAACATTGGAAAATGGTTTTCCCATATAGGGTGAGTCAAAGCCTAATAGAAATAATCCAACACAATATATGAACCTTAACAAAGATATAAGGATGAAATGCATATGCAATGCCAATGCGAAAACATTTTGGTGCCGTTTGGTAACACTTACGTTTTCAGTTTTCAGTTTTCTGTTTATATTTACAAAAATTTTAAAAACTAAAATAAAAACTTGTTTGGTAAAATTTTTGATTTATAAATCAGTGGTCTCAGTTTATAAATTTGGCCAAAAAATGAAAACACAAAAAATGTGTTTTCGTTTTGAGTTTTTTTTTTTTTACCACCCAACACTAGCCACCACAAGCCACCATTTTCCACCACCGTCTTCCGCCACTACCACCCACCACCCACCACCCACCCTCCACCCTCCACCACCACCTGCCACCACCACTCACCACCTACCTGCCACCACCAGCCACCACCCACCTGCCATCCACTCGCCACCACCATCCACCCCTCGCCGCCACCACTACCACCACCACCCACCACCCGTCATTACCATCCACCGTCTGCCACCACTACCCGCCACCTACTTGCCATAACCAGCCAGCTGCCACCCACCCGCCACCACCACCCACGGCCACCACCACTGCCATCACCCACCCCCACTTGCCACCCACTTGCCACCACCACCCACCACCACCACCACCACCCCCCACTCGCTACCACCCGCCACCGTCACCCACCCACCCACCACCACCACCACCACCACCCGCCACCTACCGCCACCACCCGCTATCCGCCACCCACCTGCCACCACTACTACCACCATCCACTCACTACCACCCACCACCCGCCACAGTCACCTACCCATCCACCATCACCACCCATCCGCCATCCACCACCCATCTACCACCACCACCTGCCACCCGCCACCACCACCACCACCACCACCACCACCACCCACTCGCTACCACCCACCACCCGCCACCATCACCCATTCACTCACTACCACCACCCGCCACCTACCCATCGCTACTACCCACCCGTCGCCACCACCCACCACCACCCGCCATCCGCTACGCACCTGCCACCACCACTCACCACCCGCCACCACCACCTACTCGCTACCACCTGCCACTGTCACCCACCTACCCACCACCATCACCCACCCGCCACCACCAGCTACCCACCATCCACCGTCACCACTTTCCACCACCGTCTTCCACCGCCACTTGCCACCACTTGCCATTTCTCACTCTTTTTTATATTTTTAAAATTTTTTAAACATTTTGTCAATTACCAAACGCGTTTGTAGTTTATGTTTTTCTAAAAATAAACAAAAAATAACAAAAATCAGTTTATAAAATTTTTATAAATATAAACTGAAAACGTAAACGTTACCAAACACATTACATTTCTTTCCCAAAGACCATGCTATGCTCAACTTATGTCACAATTCTCAAATCATGTCCTTTACAATAGAAAACAAGGGGGAAATCTTAAATCGGTATGTCCTTTACAATAGAAAACAAGGGGGAAATCTTAAATCGGTACAATCTTTTACGGATATTTCGTCCGTAGGAAATCGTCGTATGACACCCATGTAAATGTAGCCCACACAAGTGCTACTATTGCCATTTCACGGATATTTCATCTGCGGGAATCGGCACCCATGTATCGCGCGTTTTTTGAGACTTTCACCTTGGACACACAGGCTAACTTAATTTGGTGATACACACTTCTTTTCCACATTCACCCATTTTCCTCAAAATCATATACATTTGTAACGTATTAAATGAGCAACAATGTTCAATGCACATGAATGAGAAATTAGTTTCAATTTACCTAATCCTCATTCAATTTCTACAACAATCATACTTATCATCCACCGATGGCCTAAAATAGATATTTTTAAACAGATATAAAATCTCCAACATAGATACACTTTCCAAAATTCAAGATGTGAGCGATAATACATATCCAACTCCATCATCCATATCAATCTATATATCCAATTTCACATTTCAAACATCAATTCTATTTATTTATACAAAATAAATATTTGAAACATTTAGGGCAAAATCCCTTTTTCTTCCAAAATGCATTCCAAGTATCAAATCAACAATTCTATCATAATCCAACCTCATTTCCAATCCCACAACCATTTTCCATACATCCATTTGAAAATTCCTCTTTTGATTTTAAACCAAAATCCTATGTTTGTTCAAAATTCTTCAAAATCACAAGATTGCTTTATAAAAATAAATAATTAAGTTAAAAATCATAAAAGAGTGTAAAGAATCCCTACCTCGAAGCTAGAAGACGAAGGAGGGAATGGAGAAACCTTAAAGAAGCCAAAATCCAACTCAATTCGGATGAAAACGAAACTCTAGGTGAGCTTTACCTTTTTCTCAAAGGAAGTAGGGTAGAGAAATCAATGGATCCAAGTGTTTTAAAAGAGAGAATGTGTGTTTTAGAGAGAGAATGTCTCAACTTAGGGTTTTTAGAAAGTTTAGAAAGAGAGAGATATGAAAAAGACATGTAAAAAGTGACTTTTACGGGTTGATATACGCACAATTTGCTCGAGCATAAGAAGTGACGCTTGAGCATCCAGACACAGAAATAGTTACCACTCGAGCATAGGAAGTGTTGTTCGAGCGTAGAATTTTTTAAAACTTTTTTAGTATATTAATGTTAAGTGGATCTAATAATTAAAAAAATGTATTAAAATATTTTTAAAAAATATTAAAAATATAAAAATATAAATTCAAAATTTTATTTTTGAAAACTCCAAAGCAATTAGAGGCAGGGTTCGTTTGGAAAGTGGGTTGGCTTTTTGATTTTTTGACTTTTTGGCTATTTTAGCATAGGGCTAAAAAATCTCGTTTGGGAAAGTTTTTTTTTGGCTTTTTTGACTTTTTGTAAAAGAAAAAATGTAATGATTATGGATTGAATATGATATTTTATTTATTGGGTTAAAAAATTTATTTTATTTTTTCATGATTAAAATAGCCCCAACCCTACTTTCCAAACGAAGCCTTAATAGCTTTTATTATTTTTGTAGTATCTCTCACACTATTTAATCCATTGCAAAAAAAAAAATAAAGTGTTTAATAGTACAAGCAGTGGATTTTGACGATGCTTTGCTTTTGTTGAAACTAACGGTACCGTGCAACGTATGTATTATTTTTTTTTTAAATAAATATTTGATGGTATAATGTGTTTATAAAAAAATTATGGGCAGTGATTGAGACCTCCTCCAATCACCACCCGCTCCAATCACCACCTCACACACGTGGCGGGTGGTGATTGGAGGAGAAGGAAAAAAGAAAAAAGAAAAATTGACCAATCAGATACAGAAGGGGTCAAAGGAGGTGCCTCCTTGAGGGGGTCCAACTCATTTTCTAAAAATTATTTTAGTTAGTATGATTTTAATTATTTATTTTAATAATATTGGCGTTATCGTTCTATAAATTTGTTTCTTGAATATTTATATATATTAAATTTAGTTAATTTATTTGTGTATTTTAATAATTTTAGTTCTATCATATTATAAAAGTCTAATTATCATTTGTATAATATATATTAAATTATAAAATAGTAAAATAAATACTCATTTTGACATTAAAAATAATAGTTAAATTAGAAGAAAAATTAGTAAAATAAAATTAAAAGTAATTCTAACCATTTAATTTTCTTTTATATTCATTTGGAAAACAAAAATATATAGAAGTAGAAATTACATAAAATTTATTAAAAAAATTAAATATAAATATGTTATAGTTGGATTATTATATAATGATTTTATATGATATATATATATATATTAAATTATAAAATTGTAAAATAAACACTCTTAATTAAATTAAAATATCAACTATGTAAAAGAAATTCAACGATGACTAACCAAAAAAGAATCACATAACAACATCTAAACCCAAAAAGAAAAAATAATGAAAACATACAAATGATAGATACATCTCAATGTGTGAAGTAATTAATCATTTGTAATATGATATCAATATATAAAAGAACTTACTGTTCAACAATTGAAAAAATAATTCAAGCAATAAATCTAAACTTTAGAGGTTCCTCGAGAATATCATTATTGTGCATATTTTTTTTCTTGTGAGTTGTGATTATATAAAATAATGTAAGAAATGATGTATAATTTAATATATAAAATTACTATAAAATGGACTGGAGACAAGCTCCCAGTATCCCAAATAACCCCTAAAAATGGATGAATAGATTAAAAAATTATTTTATTTTACTTTCACTATATTACAAGATAGTCCTGACTGTTGTTGTAAATTAATTGGTTTTAAAACTTTGTTTTTTTGTTTTATTTTTAATTTTCAATTAACGTGCTTTATTTTTATTTTTTTTCTTCTTTATTTTACATTTTAGGGGCTTTGGGATGGATTGATTCAGTGCCAATTGGCTAGGAGACTATTAAGTTGGGTTCATTCTCCACTCTCTTGAATTTAAATTTAAGTTTTGTGTCTAGTAATTATTTGACATATGTAGAATTAAAAAATCATGTATTCAGAATTTAATTGATACTAAGTTTCATCCATTGCTGTGATTAAAATAAATAAATAAATAAAAGAGAAAATTGATGAAAAGTACAATCTAGCAATTGTCAAATGCATTAAGGTTCGGTGGATATTTTTTTGTTGGTGAGAGGTCGAGCTTTTGTGAAATAGTTTGATGGGAAGCCTATTTATTATTTTGAATGCCATTTTGTTTTCAATTTTATTCCTTAAGCTGTATGTTTAATTTTTTAACTATTTGTTCAAATATTTTATCTGTTTAAGTTTTTGACTATTTGTTTAAATTTTTGATTACACTATCAGTAATTCTACAATAAATTTGAGAAGGTAAGCTTAGGATGCTCTTGGAATGGATTGGATCGGATCGGATCGGATCGGATCGGGTGGCTTCTTACCTGTTATTCATTCAAAATTAGGTGAATTGGGAAAAATTAATCTACATCTGTCCAATTAGTTTGTAGATGCAGATTGAGTGCGCCATGCTGGTTGGCAGATGGATACAGATTGGTCTAGCAGTTTAGGTTTTACTATTTTGGATAATTTTTTAGTAATTTTTTTACTATTTTGGACCAAAAATTTTTATTCTTCATTTTTTTATAATTAAAAAAGGCCAAATTTTATATTTTATAAATAGCAAATATAATTATTAATTTTTTTTTTTCCCTAACGCAACACAAAAGCCAAAAATCATTTTCTTAGAGGTGTTGGCTTATCAACTTGGGTGGGATGGCCTCCTATTTATAATCCGTCCTAACTTAAATGGATTAGAAAAAATGCATCTGCATCCGTTCACTCGGAATATTGAAACCGTCTATTCTGTAATGGATTGATTCGGATCATTTAGTTATGACAGATCAGCCCAGCCTTAGGTAAGCTACACTGAGATTTGGGAAAAAAATACAAGTTCATAATAATTATTTTGATCCCCATTTTAGTAAGGTTATGGGAACTTGAAAAAACTGAGATTTCAAGAAATGAATCCTCTCTCTCTATTCAATGAATCATCTTTTACAGATTACAATCATATATATATATATACATATATATCAGTTGGGAGTTTGTTATAACAAACTACTGATACACTATACACTAGTTACATACACACTAACCAACTTCTAAGCTAACTGACTTTGTAACTAACTGAGCTGATGTGGCTGTGGCTGCGACTGCAACAGCTGCTGAAGGAACTGACTTAGCTTCTGAGCTGAGTTTGGAAGCTGTTGTGGTATTCTCAACACTCTGTTCCAGTTGAATCTGTGATCGTGGCAGGTAGACATGAAATTGTGCCATCAACATATCCAAGCAGATCTGTAGCTTTGAGAATATTCTGAAGTTGACTTTTCCAAATCACAAAGTTACTAGAATCAAGTTTCACAGTAATGAATGAAGAAAGATATGAGATTAATACTGTGAGATTAGATGGAATCGAAGAAGAAGAAGAAGAAGATAGATTGGCCATAGATCTGTGATCGGAGGATCTATGCTCGTAGAAGCTTCAATGCTCTGATACCATAAAGAAACTGAGATTACAAGAAATGAATCCTCTCTCTCTATTTAATGAATCATCTTTTACATATTACAATCATATATATATATATATATATATCAATTGGGAGTTTGTTATAACAAACTACTGATACACTATACTCTAGTTACATACACACTAACCAACTCCTAAGCTAACTGACTTTGTAAGTAACTGAGCTGATGTGGCTGCGGCTGCAACAACTGTTGAAGGAACTAGCTTAGCTTGTGAGTTGAGTTTGGAAGTTGTTGTAGTATTCTCAACAGAACAAGAACTAATGATATGAAAATATAAAAATAAACATTATTTATAAAAGAGATGATAATATTTTTCCATCAATATGAATAAATAGTTTTTAAATAAAAATGAGTAAGTGATCTATGAATTAGAAGTTTAATGAATTTCAATATAATTATAGTAGCATTCAACCTTGCCATGCACGGCTAAATATATATGATAATGATATATATTAATATTTTATAATTTTTTAGATTATAAAATTATTTTTATTTTTAAATTTTGAGATATATGATAAGGATATTAATTAACATTGTACAAATTTATAGATCATAAAATTTAGAGCAAAATTTATTTTACACTATGACCTAGCCAAGGTGGAACTTGAGTGCTCAACTTGAGTAATTTAAGCATGTAAAATATTATGTCTATGGTGGCAAAAAATTGAATCACCTTAACTGCGGCGGCGCTCCGGTATGAACACGGTTGAACCTATTGGGTATACCTCCTTATTGGAGTGTGGGACCCAATTGGTTTACTAAAAGAGTTTTAATTTGGTTTAGTATTAGTTATAATATATTTTTTATATATTGACGTGTATAAGCCCATGAAGGCCACGAATCACTTATGGACAATCCAAGCCCATCACTTGGAGCCCAATGCATAACCCAGCTGGTGAGGTCCAGGACAGCTGGAGTCCAACATGGCATAAAGAGCCAATGACATTCAGACACGCGGCAAGAGAAGGACGAGCCACATCAGCAGACAAAAATCTGCAAAATTATTGCCACTGCACATCACCATTAATGCAGCCCATCACAGCATTTATTACGACAACAGCTCCCCGTCAGAACAGGACCCCCTTACCCTGAACAAGGTAAGTTACAACATAGGCTTTCGGCGAGGAGGGCAGGTCGGAAGGGACAGTGAAATGATTACCAAAGGATATAAGCAAACGTTGAAGACAAGAAGAAGGTTAAGTTTTTCTACCTCTAATCTCTCCCTCTATACTCTACCTTTCTTCCTAACGTGCTCGTCGGAGGGTTCACTGGGGGACTACCCCGTTCTCCGTTGAACTTGCTTGCAGGTTATCTGGTGGGCTTGATCATTTGGACTTGGGCTTGAGGAGCTTGGACCAGTCCGATCCATTCACCGGGGCAAACTGTATCATCAGTTGGCGCCGTCTGTGGGAACGCTTTGCTCATCGCGCCAGTTGTGTTCACTGTCGCCGGAGACCCCGTTCCAACAACCTTTTCCTCCTACCCGTCAAAGTGTATGGTCACGACTAGATCCATGGCTTCTCACAATAATGCTGCCGACCATCAGGCCGACCCCCCCAATCCAAACAACCCACCGCAGTATTTTATTGAGCTTACCAACAGCATTAACCGCATGGCCGAGCAAAAACCAGGCCCTGATAAATGCTTTACTCCAAAGAAACCTTCCGATGCCTTCTCCACCACCTCCAGATATTCCGCCCAACCAAGAAAGAACCCCGAGCCATACTGCTCCGCAACCTCATCCACCCAACTTGGAAGGTTTGCAGCCTCCTCACCCACACATAAATCCACCACCACCACCTCCACACCCATTGATCGTAGCACCAGCCCCTGAAGGGGAAGCCAGCAGCGTCCAGCCTCCATTGATTGACCATGGTGACCACGTTCCCCTCTAGGACGCTGAGCTACGAGCAATGAAGCTCCAACTCCAAGGGGTCATGCAGAACATTCAGCATAAACCCTCTACCACGGAAAATTCACCATTTATTGCATCCATTCGGGACAAACCTCTGCCCGCCAAGTTCAAGATGCCCACCATTGAATCTTTTGACGGTACGACGAACCCAGTCGACCATTTGGAGACCTACCGCACCCTCATGATCCTCCATGCCTTCCCTGACGAGATCATGTGTCGGGCCTTCCCCGTGACACTGAAGGGGTTAGCTCGACTGTGGTTCAGCCAGTTACCAGCAGACTCTGTCTCCACTTTCTAGCACCTCAGCGACTCCTTCCTCAGCCATTTCATTGGAGCCCAGCGCCAACGCCGCCCGGCAACCCAACTCTTCAACATCCGACAGACCGAAGGGGAGTCGCTGCGCAGTTTTGTTACCTACTTCAACACCGAAGCCCTACAAGTAGCGGAGAATGACGACAAGGTCATCCTCACGGCTTTCATGGCTGGGCTACGATCGTTCGATTTCCTCTTCTCCCTCTCCAAAAACCCCTGACCTCCATGGCAGCCCTACTCTTCAAAGCCCAGAAATATATGAATGCCGAAGATTCACTAGCCGCTCAGCAGGATCCAATATCTAAAAACCAGACCCCCAGAGAAAAGACTCGGAACCTAGAAACACCCAGTATAATAGCCAAACACCCAACTATACCGACCGACCTCCTCATGCTGACCGGCCGGCACCACCCCGACCGCCCGATCGGTTCAAGCGATACACGCCCCTTAATTCTCCCATGGAACAAGTCCTCCACCAGATCCAACGGGATTACCCCCTCAAATGGCCCCTGCCCTCACGGACCCCTTCCAACTGGAAATACCAGTCCAAATATTGTCGTTTCCACCAGGACCATGGCCACAACACTGATGACTGCATCAACCTCAAGGATCAGGTCGAGACCCTCATTCGTCAAGGGCGTCTCAGTCGGTTCACGGACAACCGCCCACAACAGAGGCAAAGAACCGAGCCCCTCAGAAACAACCGCCGGCGTACCCCACTCCGGCAGCCAGCCCAACCTAACCAAGGCCATGACCGCCCCCCACAACAGCCTCAGCCCCCAGGTAATCCCCCTCCGCTAGTTGGTGAAATCCGAGTCATTTCAGGTGGCCTTGCTTGTGGCGGACCATCCCGCTCCGCTCAGAGGGCAGAGCTCAGGAAGATAAGGCAAGGCTTGGACAGAGCAGTGGTCACGGTAGACCGACCCTCCAAATAGCCCAAGCAGTGGACAGAGCCCATCACCTTCACGGACACCGACTGTACTGGCATCCGTTATTCTCATGATGACCCTCTCGTCATTTCTGTCCTCCTCTCCAACTATAAGGTCAGACGGGTTCTCATCGACAACGGCAGTTCTTTAGACATCATATTCCTCAGCTGCTTCCGCCAACTCAAAATTGGGGAGGAAAGTCTGTCTCCCCTCCAAACCCCTTTGGTCGGTTTCACTGGTGACCGGGTGACCTCCATCGGCTTCATCGATCTCCCCATCACCATCGGCGAATACCCATGGCAGACTACCAAGTTGCTCACTTTCCTTGTGGTCGACTGTCCCTCTACCTACAACATTATCCTTGGTCGCACCGCCCTCAACGCTTTCCAAGCCATCACTTCAACCTACTACCTCGCCATAAAGTTTCCTACCGACCAGGGCGTCGGGACAGTACGGGGAGAGCAGACCATAGCCAGGGAATGTTATGTCGCCTTTGAAGGACTTGACGCCCGAGATGAAGACGAGCTGGTCAGAGGCGAACCGGTGGAGGAGCTCGTTGAGATTCCCATCGATCCCACCAACCCAATGAAAACTGCCAAGATCGGCAGCCAACTATCCCCCCAAGCTAAGGCCGACCTTACTGCCCTTCTGACCGAGCACAATGATGTATTCGCCTGGACTCATTCAGATATGCCAGGCATTGACCCTTCTTTCATAACTCATCGCCTCAGTATTGAACCTCATTTCCGACCTTACCGCCAGAAGCAGCGCATCATTCATCCGGAGTGCAATACTCTTATAGCCGCAGAGGTCGACAAGCTCCTTGAGGCCCAATTCATCAAAAACGTCGACTACCCTAAATGGTTGTCAAACGTGGTCCTTGTCCGCAAGAACAATGGCAAATGGCGACTCTGCGTCGATTACTCTGACCTGAACCGAGCTTGCCCCAAAGACAGTTATCCTCTTCCCCGCATAGATCTGCTGGTCGACGCCACGGCCGGTCATCAAATGCTCAGCTTCATGGATGCTTTCTCTGGCTACAACCAAATCCTGATGCACCCATCCAATCGGGAACATACATCCTTCATCACTAGCCGAGGTACCTACCATTACCGAGTAATGCCATTCGGATTGAAGAACGCTGGGGCCACCTACCAACAGTTGGTCAATGCCGTCTTCCATCACCAGATAGGTCGAAATATGGAAGTATATGTCGACGACATGCTAGTCAAGAGCAAACTCTCCACTGATCATCTGACTGACCTGCGGGAGACCTTCGCCACCCTACGCAAGTACCAAATGAAGCTCAACCCACAGAAGTGCGCCTTCGGCGTAGGATCTGGGAAGTTTTTGGGTTTTATGGTCAGTCAGCGGGGCATTGAAGCTAACCCTAAAAAGATCAAGGCCTTGGTCGAGATGCAGTCACCCAGAACGGTTAAGGAGGTCCAAAGACTCACTGGCCGAGTTGCAGCCCTCAACCGTTTCATTTCCCGCGCAACAGATAAGTGCCTACCAGTCTTCAAAGTTCTTCGGCAAACTTTTGAATGGACATCTGAATCCGAAGAGGCTTTTCAACACTTGAAACAGTACATGGCCAACCCTCCCCTCCTTTCATAGGCAATCACAAACGAGCCCCTCTTCCTCTACTTAGCCGTATCAAATACCGCTGTCAGTGCAGCGCTTATTAGGGAAGACGACTCTGTCCAACGACCGGTCTACTACATCAGTTGGGCCCTCAGGGGAGCAGAGCAGAACTACCCACTGTTAGAAAAATTGTCCTTGGCCTTGGTCACCGCCTCCAGACGACTCCGTCCTTACTTCCAAGCACATTCCATAGTGGTCCTCACCGACCAACCCTTGAAGAAGGTCATGCAGCAACCAAAGCTTTTCGGCAGACTCATGCAGTGGTCAGTGGAACTCAGCCAGTTTGACATCTCTTACCGGCCTCGAACAGCAATTAAGGGGCAGACTATCGCCGACTTCATCTTGGAATTCACCAATCCTATCCCAACCACCGCCTCTCCACCCCCACCAGCTCCCATCGAGCTAGAAAACCCTCACTCTTGGACTCTCAATGTCGACGGATCATCCCGCAGGCAAGGTAGCGAGGCTGGCCTCATCCTCACCACCCCTGAGGGTGGTTATTTCAAATGTGCGCTCCGTTTCTTGTTTGAGGTCAGTAACAATGAGGCCGAATATGAGGCACTGATAGCAAGCCTTCGCCTAGCCAGGGACATTGGTGTCAGCCACATCCAAGTGCTCAGCGACTCCCAGCTCATCGTCGGACAGATCACGGGAGAATTCGATGCTAAGGAGGACACAATGCGGGCTTACAGAGATCTTGCACTTCCCCTTGTTCGCCTCTTCAATATCTTCCACATCAAGCATATTCCTTAGGCGGAGAACTCTAAGGCAGATGAGATGGCCCAGTTGGCTTCCGCAGACCAGTCCGACCTCAGCAGTGGTGTCCGCCTCGAATACCTATCCCACCCCGCCATTTCCCCCGACCAGTATGAAATACAATTCCTCCAAAATAAGCCCATCCCTTGGGCGTCGGACATCTTTCTATTTCTAACAACGGGGGAACTTCCAGACGACCAACAGCAAGCCGCTAAAGTCAGGGTGTCGTCCAATTACACCCTCGTCAGCGACATTTTGTACAAACGTGGTTTCTCACCCCCCTATCTGCGGTGCCTCAATCTGACTCAAGCAACTTATGTGATGCAAGAAATTCATGAGGGTATCTGCGGCAATCATTTAGGCGACAGGTCCCTGACCCACAAGATACTTCGCACTAGATATTTCTGGCATACTTTCAACCAAGATGTGGCTGACTTCGTGCTCAAATGTGATAAGTGTTAGCGTTTTGCCAATATCCTCCATGCCCCTCCTACTGAATTGATCACACTTTGCAGCCCCTACCCGTTCGCCAAGTGGGGGATTGACCTAGTTGGCCCCTTACCCACCGGCCGAGGCCAGACCAAATTTGCCATTGTCACCATTGATTATTTTACTAAATGGGTAGAGGCAGAACCCCTTGCCACCATTACCGAACGGAACACAACCAAGTTCATCTGGCAGTCGATCGTTTGTAGATTTGGCATTCCCCAGGCCATTGTTTCTGACAACGGCAAACAATTCGACAACGCCAAGTACAGGAAGTTCTGTGCGGACCTCCAAATTCAACCATGTTTTTCTTCCCCCGAACATCCCCAAGCCAATGGCCAAGTTGAGGTCACCAACCGTTCTCTTCTGAAGATCATCAAAACCAAGCTAGAAGCTGCCAAGGGGCTTTGGGCCGAGGAACTACCAAATGTACTTTGGGCTTACCGAACTACAGCGCGGACTCCCACTGGGGAAACTCCTTTTCGCTTAACATACGGCGTTGAGGCGGTTATTCCGATAGAAGTCTCCGGATCCAACATTAACGGAAGACCGTCGGGCAAACCTGGACCTAATTGAAGAACTCAGAGAAACCACTGCTGTCAGATTGGCCTCATACCAACAGAAAATGAGAACACACTACAACCGCAAAGTCCGACCAAGGGAGTTCGCTATAGGGGACCTTGTCTTGAGAGAAGCAACCCTTGCCGCCAAAAATCCGACCGAGGGTAAACTGGCACCCAAATGGGAGGGACCTTACATTGTGAAGGCCCGACCACGTCCGGGCACTTACTGACTTCAAGACATGGAAGGTCGAGATCTCCCCCACCCCTGGAACGCTGAACACCTGAAACGCTACTTTCAATAAGTCCCTACTGTTGTATTGCTCAGTTGTTGTATTTTCTTTTTGTTTTGTTACATAATGTAAACTTGTATCGACTGAATTACACTGATCATGACAACAATTCTATACTTTGGCTATCTATGTGTTGTCTCTATAACATTCTCATTTGCAGCACTTATTACAAGTCTCAGCCAGACCGAGCGTCACACCAAAAGCCTCAGCCAGACTGAGCACTAAAAGTCTCAGCCAGACTGAGCACCAAAAGCCTTAGCCAGACTGAGCACCAAAAGCCTCAGCCAGACTGAGCAGAATAAAGCCTCAGCCAGACTGAAAAAGCCTCGGCCAGACCAAGCACTAACAGCCTCTGCCAGACCGAACATGAAGTACTCGGCTAGCCTGACAAATCTCAGCCAGACTGAGCACCACAGTTTCAGAGTCACACTCAGTTACCTACAATGTCTTGCCCCAAATGAGCACGCATGCAGGACTCGGTCAAGGCCACCCATGCAAATTCCATGCTCGTGGAATTAGTAGACACACTTAGTCACAATTCCAGCTCCAAATCTCTAGACCACTCTTTGCTCAGTCGAATTCCAAAGCCGTTCTTACACAAGTCAGGTTATGCTTTTCTCAATCAAACTCACAAACCAAGCCTCACTCCGTAAACCACAAACCTACTTGAGCAGTGTGGCAGACGCAAACTTGTAATTTTACTACATTTTAAATTTCACTCTGCATTGAGGAGTTCCTAACTTTACTCTGCATTGAGTTTTTATTACAAGTTCACCTTCACTCTGCATTGAGCTTTTATTACAAGTTTACTCTGCATTGAGTTTTTATTACAAGTTCAACTTCACTCCGCATTGTTACCAGTTCAATTTCACTCTGCATTGAGGAGTTCCTAACTTTACTCTGCATTGAGTTTTTATTACAAGTTCACCTTCACTCTGCATTGAGTTTTTATTACAAGTTTACTCTGCATTGAGTTTTTATTACAAGTTCAACTTCACTCCGCATTGTTACCAATTTAATTTCACTCTGCATTGAGGAGTTCCTAACTTTACTCTGCATTGAGTTTTTATTACAAGTTCACCTTCACTCTGCATTGAGTTTTTATTACAAGTTCACCTTCACTCTGCATTGAGTTTTTATTACAAGTTCACCTTCACTCTGTATTGAGTTTTTATTACAAGTTTACTCTGCATTGAGTTTTTATTACAAGTTCAACTTCACTCCGCATTGTTACCAGTTCAATTTCACTCGGCATTGAGGAGTTCCTAACTTCACTTTGCACTCAGTTTTTCTTACGATTTCAATCCCACTCTACCTTGAGGAATTCCTAAATTCAATTTTTATCACAAGTCTATCACAAGTTTTTATCACCAGCTTTCATCCATTTCAGACGCACAAGCAAAAACAGTGAAATGCAAAACACAACTGAAATTTTATTTATCCACAACTTTGTACAAAAGTTCGTTACAGCAATTAAAAAAAAAAAAAAAAACAACAACAAAAACAATATCTGTGCACAGTCTTCTTCTTCTTCTCTAGTTACTCCTCCTCACTGGAGATGAGGTCCTCTTCTTCAATACCCTCATCCAAGGGGGTCTGGGCCACATCATCTTCGCCAATTGTTACACTACTGAGGTCCAAGTCTGGGAACAGTTCTTCAGCCTTGCGTTTGAACATCTTCCAGCCACTGTCCCAGAACTCAACCATTTCGTGTTTCTAGAAATCTGACTGCTGGAAGCTCTCAATAACTTCTGCTTTGGTTCTGCCTCCAGCAGTCGTCCTCGATGGGCCCGCCTCTCCCAGATTCTTGCCTAGCCAAGCTGCTGGCGACCGCGGCATCAACTGCCATCTGAAATTCAACAGACCCTTTGAATTGCTCCACTGTGGCGACGCACAGATCGGGGTAGACCGCCCTCTCAGAGGCTGTCTTCGCCCTCTCTTCGTCCAGCTCCTTCTGCAGGGTCGCTCTTTCAGACGCAGCCCTAGCCCTCTCCTCCTCCAACTCCTTTTTCAGGCTCTCCTTTTCCGCCGTCGCCTTGGCTCTCTCTGCTTCCAACTCTTTCTGAAGGCTCCTCCTCTCCTCTACTGCCTTAGCCCACTCGCCCTCTAGTTCTCTCTGCAGATCGCCAATCTTCATATCTGCCTCATCTTTTTGCCTGACGAGCTCTTCATTACTACTCATTGCCTCTTCATGGCGTTCGACCGCAACTGCGCAAGCTTTTTGGGCCTCATCCAACTTCTTCTGCTCGCCAGTCAGTTGGAACTCGAGCGACACAACCTGGCGGCGTGTGTCCTCCAGCTCCACCCTAACCGCTTGCAGATCAGCGTGGGCACTCTCCCAACTTTCACTCTTCTTCTTTAACTTTGCAAGCTGAGCCTTGGCCTCGTCTGCCTTGAGTTTGGCAGCCCCCGCCTTCTTCAGCAGCGCCCCTACTAAGGTGGTTACCTCCATTTGAGCAGAGCATAACCCCCTTAGCAGTTCAGCCTCATTGAATCTGGACGTCGAGCGCAAGGCTGCCTCTTCTACAATCCCTACCAGGCGGTCTGCCCTTGCCCTGGCTGGGCCTTCTTCTCCCTCTAGCCGTCCCGCCACCGTACGAGCATAGTAGATCGCTGTGGTCAGACTGACCCTCCCTTCTTGAGGCGCAGGACCCCCCTGGGGCTGTTCTTCTCTCCTTGGCCTAGGGCCAGTTGTCTCATCTTCCACTTGCCTTTCAGGGGCGGCCCTTGCAATCCCTGCGGCGATCGCCGCCACTACTGGTACAACCTCCATGCCCTCTGAGGCGATGTCCACCACTTCTGAGGCAATCACTCTTCCTGGAGTCCCCCCCACTTCCCCCCCTCTGCCTCCTTCGCCACACTAGCCTCCTTTACCCTCGTTTCCTTCCTCCTTTTCTGGGCAGGCTCTTCTTCACTCCGCCTCACCCTCCTTTTCTTCTTTACCACGCCCAACGCCTCCATCTCCTTCAAAGACCTCTCCTTCAAAGGGTCTATTGGGGGCGGTCGCGGCACAAATTCGCCTAAGTCTTTCTCTCTCAAGGGTTTGGGGCGAGGTCGAATTCTCTCCCTTGCAACCGGTTTTGGTGGTTGGTCGGCCTAGGACTCTTTGAATTTTTGGGCTTTCGCAAGGATGGTCCGACCCTCCGCCTCTTGCGCCTTCCTCCTCGCCTCCAACTCCGTTTGGTCGAGGTCCCTACCGCTCGGCTGTGGACCCAGCCTTGCCTCAAACAATGCAGACGGCTGAGCGAGCTCGTCCCATTTGGCCCTTTCTTTTTTCCTCCACTCCTTTACCCTCTTCATCTTCTCTTCTGCTGCTACCCCCAACTTTGGCTCCATCGACTTGGTGGGCACCTTCCAAATGGTTCGCACTCCAACTCCACCACTGGCAGACACATAGAACCACCGTGGTCTCCACCCTTTGATCGACAACGGCAGACCCGCCACCAGCCCTTTCCCTACTGCCGCCTGCAGAGTGACCCAAGTCTCTTGTTGCCCCGAGGCCTTGTAGCACGCGAAGAATTCGTCCACTTTCATGGCCGCCCCTTCGTCCGCCTTCGGCCAGGCACTTGCACAGGACAACAAGATCTTCCACGCGTTGGGCATTAGTTGGCCCGGTGCCACCTCCAAGCGATTTAAGACATCTACTACCACCTGCGGCAGGGGCAGCCTTAGTCCTCCTTTCAATGCCTCCTCATAAAGGGCAAACTGCCCTATCCTGGCATCGGATGGCCTCTCCGTCAACGTCGGCAACGACAACTCTATTTCGGTAGGCACCTGGTATTTTTTGCGAATAGCCTCCAAATCCGCTGCAGTGACCGTTGATTTATCTGCCTTTGTGTGCCAGTGATCAGGTTCTGCCTGGTTGATTGGCCTTGGAGCTGCTATCATGGTGGAACCGTGGGATCGTACAATTGACTCCCCCACCCTTTCCATCCTGTATTGCTGTGCTAACTCCACCGTATCATCATCTCCAAGTGGGTCCACCCTGACAATCGCAGTTCCTTCTTGGGCCATTTCTGTGGTATGTTTGCGAATCGCTTCGGAGGTTGGTGCAAGGAAATCAAAAAAAGTGTTGCAGAGGTGTATTGTGAGCAACACAGGAATTCACACTTGGAATATTTTGATTTTTCGTAAACAAGTAGGTGAATCGAATAATGCCAAAAGCCCACGGTTTGCCCGTATTCCAAGGATCCCAATTAATTTTTGCCAGTTTGAAAACTTTTCCAAATCATCCGCCAAAACTGTCTCTTCAACACGCATAATGACTTAACGTTTCATTTCTAATCCAACGCCTAATCTTCTCCCCCTACGGGATGTTGCCACGTGTACGACCACGATCCACTGTCTCCTCCCCTTACCCTGTCTTTTCCACTTCAAATCACCATGTGACACGCCGCGTCTCGAGCCCCACGCCCCTCCCTCTCACCCTTCGCGGTCGGCCCTCCTTGTTGTCGACCATCCCACTCGGCCAACAACGCGATCGGCCCTCCCGCTCGGCCAACCACCGCGGTCGGCCCCCCCTTCGCGGTCGGCCGTCCTTGGTGTCGACCATCCCACTCGGCTGACCTTGCGGTCAGTTCTCTCCGTGATCGGCCCTTCTACTCGGTCGCCCAACACAGTCGGACCAGCTCCCGCTCGGTTCACCCCCTCGATCACCCCTGCCGGTCGACCTCCATCCTGCCAATCCCTAACACACTAATCTACGTCATTAATATTCCCTTCGTTGGACTAAAGCTACACTCGGGAATGGGGGACTACTGACGTGTATAAGCCCATGAAGGCCACGAATCACCTATGGACAATCCAAGCCCATCACTTGGAGCCCAATGCATAACCCAGCTGGTGAGGTCCAGGACAGCTGGAGTCCAACATGGCATAAAGAGCCAATGACATTCAGACACGCGGCAAGAGAAGGACGAGCCACATCAGCAGACAAAGATCTGCAAAGTTATTGCCACTGCACATCACCATTAATGCAGCCCATCATAGCATTTATTACGACAACACCTCCCCGTTAGAATAGGACCCCCTTACCCTGAACAAGGTAAGCTACAACATAGGCTTTCGGCGAGGAGGGTAGGTCGGAAGGGATAGTGAAATGATTACCAAAGGATATAAGCAAACGTTGAAGACAAGAAGAAGGTTAAGTTTTTCTATCTCTAATCTCTCCCTGTATACTCTACCTCTCTTCCTAACTTGCTCGTCGGAGGGTTCACTGGGGGACTACCCCGTTCCCCGTTGAACTTGCTTGCAGGTTATCTGGTGGGCTTGATCATTTGGACTTGGGCTTGAGGAGCTTGGACCAGTCCGATCCATTCACCGGGGCAAACTGTATCATCATATGTTATATCTAATTTGGTGGAGACCCAAATCAGTTTGGAAACAACTACGGTTTTGATAATAAACCCTAGATTCACAATATTTTAGGTTTTGTTTTTGCTCATCCCGAAGTGGAGAACGGCTGCACACTCTACTTTGGTGGAATCAATTATTTGGGTGTGTGAAAAGTGGAATTAATTTGGCTGGTTCTTTGCTTCGTGTTCGGTGTTGATTTGGTTCGTTATTTTGGGTCTCCTACAAATCTGGTTTTGAAGATTTTGGTTCATCTATTTGGTGAGATTTTTCCTCTTTGTTTATTTGTGATTATTTGGAATTCACCTAAGGGTGGTTTTGTGAGACCATTCGTGTCTCGTTTGTAATCGTTTGGAAACTCTTTGGTTGATAGTGGAATCGGATTTCGATCCCGTGGACGTACCTTACATTGAGGGAACCACGTAAAATTCTTGTGTTGCTTTTGATTTAATTTTTTCATATTAATTTTTATTCCCATTGATTGATTTACTTGTGGGGAATCACATATTTTTCCTAACAACTGGTATCAGAGCTTACGGTTGATTTGGATTTATTTATTTGTGTAAATCAATGGAGGGGAATGTGGGTCGTATGTCTAGCTTCAATGGAAGCAATTGGGTAACTTGAAAAACTAAAATGGAAGACCTATTATTTTGTAAAGATTTGTATGGGCCTATTGAGGGTGATAGTGGCAAACCCGAAGGTATGAAAGATGATGAGTGGAAGAGGCTTAATCGAAAAGCTGTTGGTGTTATCCGTCAATGGATTGATGACAGTGTGTTTCATCATGTTGCTACTGAAACTTCAGCACATGATTTATGGAAAAAATTAGAAAGCCTTTATGATAGGAAATTAGCCACAAATAAAGCTTTTCTGTTTCGTAAGTTAGTTAATTTAAAATATAAAGAGGGCAGCCATATTCCGGAACATCTAAATGAAATAAAGAGTATTGTTAACCAACTTGCTTCTATGAAAATTGTTTTTGATGATGAGTTGCAGGTTTTGATGCTACTTAGTTCTTTGCCCGAAAGTTGGGAGACTTTGGTTGTGACAGTTAGTAATTCGGCACCCGATGGAGTTGTCACAATGGGCCAAGTCACCAGTAGTTTGTTGAATGAAGAAACTAGAAGAAAATCAGCGGGTTTCTCTCATTCAGAGGCATTTGTTGTGAGAGGCCGAAGCAAAACAAGGGGGAGAAGTAAGACTCCTCATGGTCGTGATCAAAGCCGTGACAAATCAAAAGATGGTTCTTTTACAAAGAAAGACATTGAGTGCTATTATTGCCATGAGAAAGGGCACATGAAGCGAGAATGTCGAAAGCTCAAGAACAAGGAGAAAAGCCATGACAAAAGTGTGGATAAGAAGCAAGAAGACACAACAGCAGTTACTACCGATGATCTCATGGTCGTTTGTGAAGATGATTGTATCAATTTTGTGGGCCAAGAGAGCAATTGGGTGATTGATTCTGGTGCTTCTTTTCATGTGACTTCTCAAGTTGATTTCTTCACTACTTACACTGCAGGAGATTATGGTTCTGTTCGAATGGGTAATAAAGGTTTGTCCAAGATTATCGACATGGGTGATGTTTGCTTGGAAACAAATTTGGGCTGCAAGTTGTTGCTTAAAGATGTGAGGCATGTTCCCGACATTTGCCTTAATTTGATCTCTACTGGGAAATTAGATGATGAAGGTTACAACAACAAATTTGGTGATGGAATATGGAAGCTCACAAAAGGGTTCTTTGGTGGTGGCTAAGTGCAAGAAGACTCATACACTTTATTCGATGCAAGGAAAAATTTGTAAAGGTGTTGTCAATACACTTAAAGTTGATACTTCTATTGAATTATGGCACAAGCGGCTTGGCCATATGAGTGAAAAGGGGATACAAGTTTTGTTCAAGAAAGAGCTTTTACCCAGTTTGAAAGGTACACATCTTAAAACTTGTGTTCATTGTTTGGCGGGTAAACAACATAGAGTTTCTTTTCATAAAAATGTTGCTTCTAGAAAAGAAAATGTTTTGGAGTTGATTCATTCGGATGTTTGTGGTCCTTTGAAAGTTAGAACACATAGTGGTGCACTTTATTTTGTTACTTTCATTGATGATTATTCAAGGAAAGTTTGAGCTTTTCTACTAAAAACTAAAAATCAAGTTCTAGAAGTATTTAAGCATTTTCAGGCCATGGTTGAAAGAGAAACAGGGCAGAAATTGAACTGCATCCGATCAGATAATGGTGGTGAACACATTGGGCCATTTGATGAGTATTGTTGCAGTCAAGGTATTCGGCACCAAAAGACAGTTAAGAAGACTCCTTAATAAAATGGGGTTGCCGAGAGGATGAACCGCACCATCGTTGAAAGAACAAGGTGTTTGTTTTCACAAGCTAAATTGCCAAGATCTTTTTGGGGTGAGGCAATGAAGACAGCGGTTGACGTGATCAATTTGTCTCATTCCTATCCTTTGAATGGTGATGTTCCAGAAAGAGTTTGGACCGTAAAGATGTGTCTTATGAACACTTGAGAGTGTTTGGTTGCCGAGCTTTTGTTCACATTCCAAAGGATGAGAGGTCAAAGCTTGATAGTAAGTCAAGACAATGTATTTTTCTTGGCTATGGGCGTGATGAATTTGGGTATAGATTGTGGGATCCGGTCGACAAGAAAGTCATTCGAAGTCGTGATGTTGTGTTTCTTGAAGACCAAACAATTGAAGACTTTGGCAAAGGTGATCAACCGGAGCCAAAAACTAGTGATCTCATTGACATGGACCCATCTCCTTCATCTTCAGTTGATGATGAAAATGGGGGAGATGTACAGCCACCTATTGAAGATGTAGAGGATGATGCTAATCCTAATGAAGTTGAGCCAGAAATTGAGGAAGAGCATCCAACTCAAGAACCACCACCATAACTTGAGTTGAGGAAATCTACAAGGAACCGACAACCTTCAAGAAAGTATCTTCCCAATGAATTTGTGTTGATTTCCGATTAAGGGGAGCTTGAGAGCTACCAAGAAGCAATTGAGCATGCAAAGAAAGGTGATTCGAAAAAGGCAATAGAAGAGGAGATGAATTTCTTAGTTGAAAATCACACTTATGATTTAGTGAAGTTGCCCAAGGGGAGGAAAATTCTGAAAAATAAGTGGGTTTTCAAATTGAAGAATGACGGCAAGAATCTGAGGTACAAAGCACGTCTTGTTGTGAAAGGCTTTGGGCAAAAGAAAGGCATTGACTTTGATGAGATTTTCTCGCCGGTTGTGAAGATGTCTTCTATTCGGGTTGTACTTGGCATGGCTGCAAGTATGAACCTTGAAGTTGAACAACTTGATGTAAAGACCGCATTTCTTCATGGTGACCTTGAAGAAGAAATCTACATGGAGCAACTAGAAGGTTTTGTAGAGAAAGGGAAAGAGAAATTTGTTTGCAAATTGAAGAAAAGTTTGTATGGTCTCAAGCAAGCTCCACGGCAATGGTACAAAAAAATGACTCTTTCATGATGAATAATGGTTTTTCTAAAACCACTTCGGACCATTGTGTGTTTGTGAAAAATTTCCCAGATGGTAAATTTATTATTCTTTTGCTTTATGTTGATGACATGTTAATTGTGGGTCAAGATTCTACCATGATTAACAAGTTGAAGTTAGAGTTGAGTAAATCTCTTGCTATGAAAGATTTGGGACCGACAAAGCAAATACTTGGTATGAAGATTGTTCGTGATCGCAAAGAGGGGCTGATTTGGTTGTTTCAAGAAAGCTACATTGAGAAAGTTCTTGAGAGGTTCAACATGGACGAAGCAAAGCTGGTTGGTTGTCCATTTGCGGGTCACTTCAGGCTTAGTTCGAATCAATGTCCTACAAGTGAGAAAGACAAGGATGCTTCAGCAGTTGGTTCTTTGATGTACGCTATGGTTTGTACAAGGCCGGATATTGCTCACGCCGTTGGTGTAGTGAGTCGGTTTCTCTCTAATCCGGGTAAAGAACATTGGGCAGCAGTAAAATGGATTCTAAGATATCTTCGAGGGACTTTAAAGGTGTGTTTGTGTTTTGGAGATGGTAAGCCGATGCTTGATGGGTTCACAGATTCTGACATGGCTGGTGATGTTGATTCTAGGAAATCTACTTCGGGGTATTTGATGACTTTTGCAGGGGGAGCTGTGGCATGGCAATCTAAATTACAAAAATGTGTTGCTCTCTCAACTACCGAAGCTGAATTTATTGCCATTACAGAAGCTTGCAAAGAAGAGTTATAGTTGAAGAAATTTTTGCAAGAGTTGGGTTTAAAGCAAGAAAAGTATGTGCTTTATTGTGATAGTCAAAGTGCTATTCACTTGAGTAAAAATTCTATTTTTCATTCGAGATCGAAACACATTGATATGAGATACCATTGGATTCGTGATGTATTAGATTCGAAATTGTTACAACTCGAAAAGGTTCACACAGATGATAATATTTTAGATATGTTGACAAAGACTTTGTCAAGGGACAAACATTTAAAGTGTCGAACTTTGGTGGGTATGGTTGATTTCTCCACCTAAGTCGGTAGGGGGAGAATTGTTGGGTATGCCTCCTTATTGGAGTGTAGGACCCAATTGGTTTACTAAAAAAGTTTTAATTTGGTTTAGTATTAGTTATAATATATTTTTTATATATTATATCTAATTTGGTGGAAACCCAATTCAGTTTGGAAACAACTAAGGTTTTGATAATAAACCCTAGATTCAAAATATTTTAGGTTTTGTTTTTGCTCATCCCGAAGTGGAGAACGGCTGCACACTCTACTTTGGTGGAATCAATTATTTGGGTGTGTGAAAAGTGGAATTAATTTGGCTGGTTCTTTGCTTCGTGTTCGGTGTTGATTTGGTTCGTTATTTTAGGCCTGCTACAAATCTGGTTTTGAAGATTTTGGTTCATCTATTTGGTGAGGTTTTTCCTCTTTGTTTATTTGTGATTATTTGGAATTCACCTAAGGATGGTTTTGTGAGACCATTCGTGTCTCGTTTGTAATCGTTTGGAAACTCTTTGGTTGATAGTGGAATCGGATTTCGATCTCGTGGATGTACCTTACATTGAGAGAACCACGTAAAATTCTTGTGTTGATTTTGATTTAATTTTTCCACATTGATTTTTATTCCCATTGATTGATTTACTTGTGGGGAATCACATATTTTCCCTAACTGAACCTTACCTGAAACACTTAAAAAAATATGAAGAATCTGGCTGGAGGGCAGCCAGGGGACTTTCCGATACTTAAGTTAGTAAAATTAAAAGTTATGGAGTAAGAAAATATAAGAATAAGAGCAGCTCAAAGTTGTGGTCATTAATTGTCTACATTTTTCCTTACTTGGTATGGCCTTATATAGCTTTCAAAGTGATTGTTGGAGTTAGTTCTACTTCCCCTACCATTCCTCACATTCAGTCTACTTTTTGTGGGATCATGTTCTACTAGTGCGGATTTTTAAGAGCAATTGGCCCTAAAGTAAGGCCAAGCTATGGCCAAGTCTACCCCTGAGGGCTATGCCTTCTGAACCTCAAGTCTTGGTCCTTTGGTTTTGGACCTCTGGACCTAGTCTTCTAGTTCTGGACCTGCCTGTCTGGACTTGGACTCTTCTGATCCTGGATCTCTGGATTTGGTCCTCTGGTCTAATAGACCTGCTATTTTGCTCGTCAGAGTGTATCCTACTCGAATTTTGCATATTTTCTGTTTAGAATGAAACTCTTTATTTTTGCCTCCTACAATGGCCTTAGAACCTTTTTAAATTTGGTCAAGACTAAGGGGAGAAGTTACCAACTCAAATTAAATTTAGTCAAGGCTTGAGTAAGAATTGTCACAATCCAAACATTTCAGTTTTTGTTATTAATAATATATAACTCTCACATTGAACCTGTGTACACACCAAAACTTGAAAAACAAAATTATTTCATAAAATTTAATAACTCTCACATTGAACCTGTGTACACACCAAAACTTGAAAAACAAAATTATTTCATAACATAAATTTTAGATTGATTTACGTTCATATTAGAATTTTTTATTAAAATCTAAAATTACATTTATTTAATATTTATCAATTAGGTACCTTTTTTTTTAGATTCAAATTGTTTAAATCAATTTTGAAAACTAAGTAGTATGCCAATTTACCTTATTAAATGCATTCAACTACAAAAACATGAATATTCAAATAGAAAAAGTTAATCACGAAATAATTAATTTTTTTTATATAAAGAGATTTACATATATTTAGATCGAATAAAATGTTAGACATATATATAATACGAACATTGTAATATAAGTTGAGAAAGTCTAATTTATGTTTACTATTTGTTTCAAATTAAATTGCTTAAATAAAAAAAGAAATCTGTGTATAAAGTATTTTTGTATATCTACTCATTTAAAGAAAAAATTATGTGCTTAATAATTTTGTGATTAGGAACAAATAATGGGGGATGTATGAAAATGTAAAACTCATGGGGCATTGGTTATTTTTAAAAGATTGGGACAAAGTGTTTTCGAGTTATGTCATAGAGGTAAAACGAATTTTGTCCTAATTATTGGAGTCTTTTGGAAAGTTGATAAAAAGTCAGTTTCTAATTTTTTACTTATTTTGAGTCACATCATCTCTCACAAAAAAACAAAATAAATTAAAAAAGTTAAAAAATTAACTTTTTATCAATTTTTCAAAACGCCCCATCTTAAACTTGTGAAATTTGTTTATATATATATATATATATTTTTTTTTTTAAATTTTAAGAAAAATCTCTGTTCGGGAACAAAGAGAAAAGCCATATTTTAAATTTTTTTTTATCATAAATAATGTTTTTTTTTTGGTCAAAAAAACTAACAAAAAAAATCACTGATAATAGCAAATTTGAAACACTCACCCAATAACCAATTTAATACTATTAACGCCTCGTTTGGGAAGTGGCTATTTTAGTAAGTTATTTGGCTTTTTGATTATTTTAATAGGCTATTTTAGTTTTTGTATTTGGAAAGATGAGATGGATTTTATTTGAGTTGTTGTATTAAAAAATGTGTTGAAATGATGTTTGAAATTAAAATGACAAATTTGTCCCTAAAAAAATATTTTTTTAAATTACTATCAATGGGTAAAATCGTAAAATGTTCATTGATGGAACAATTTCTCTAGTTGACAGTGTAGGCTGTGCCTACACTGCCGGCTGTGCAGTCCCATATATGTATATATATATATTTTTTTTGAAAAAACTTGCAAAAGTGGCTTTTTGGCTAAAAAATTTTTTTAGGCTATAATAGCCTCTTTAAGCACTTTCCAAACAGCGCCTAAGAAAGAACTTGGTTGGCAAGCAATGAAAGGAGATCGGATAGAACGAATCGAATCATAGTACACAACAAAATTATTGCATCTGTCTCTTTCCAGACTACATGATATAAGAGTCCAATAAAGTCCTCTCATCTCAGGTACACCAACATGACATGTAGGGATTGGGATCCCCTCCTTGCAGGGCTTCGGACTCATTTTTAGGCTTAATTTTGATAATTCAAATCATTCATATTTTAAGATTTATTCAGTATATCATATCTGTAAAAAATCAAGTTGATCGAATATCAGAAAGTATGTGTTCGGAAAACTGTTTATTAAATTTTTTTAAAAAATAGTTTTTAGTTTGATTTTTCTGAACACATGCTTTCTGATATCCGATCAACTTGATTTTTTACAGGTGTGGGGATATATTTTCTGAATACCAACACGTGGCATGGTGACGCCGACGTGTCAGCCGACGTGCCACGTGCCCTGGTAGTTAAGCCGAGGTAATCTCGGAGAAGCCGAGGTCATCTCCGAAGATATCGGAATCCGAGATAAAGGGCAAGAGTCCTAAGGCAAAGAGGGGACTTAACCAAGATAAGGATAAAGCTCTTAGGGAGTTTATCTTTATCTCTTAAAGAGTCCAGAGTAAAACAGTAAATTGGAGTTCATAGAAGTCATACTTCTAGTGGGACTTGGATTGAGTATATTATAAAAGAAAGGCACCCCCGTGGGTCTAAGGTATGCAATTTATGTTTTGAGTATTCAGTTTAGTACTTGATTATCTTTGAGAGATATACTGACTTGATCGTCGGAGTGCCCCCCGGGTGGAAGAACCACCGCCGGAGCTTTTTCTTTCTGTTACAGGTTGCTAAAGCCATCTATTCTGCCTGTGCTCTCCAGCTGATCACTAAACGGGCAGTGTGGTCAGATTTTCACTCACACAATTTGGCGCTGTCTGTGGGAACGAAGGAAGAATAGATGGCCAGTAACGGATAGCAGGAAAATATTGGGGATGACGCTCCCACTGGGAGTGGCAGACCAATTGACCTTGACATTGAAGGAGACAACCACAATGCAGAAGCCCATGACCAGGGTCACAGAGAGAACGACGTCATCCCAGAAGGCGACACGTCAAAAAGAGCAAACCAAGGAAAGTACTACAATGAAGATAACCTCCAGGTATGGAGGGACAGGTGCCTACGGAGGGATGAGGAAGTAAAAGAACTGGCGAACAAGTTGTCAGACCTTCAGTCAGTCGTCAACTTCATGATGCAGAATAATGTTATGCAGCCACCATACCCGCTGCAAGATACGCCGATCACAGCAACCAACACCCAGAAGGGTGGAAGAAAAACAATCCCCGAGGTCCCTCAGCATACCAGGAGCGGAAGGCATTCTCATCGGCCTTCCAGGGAAGTCGAACGGAAAAAGCCGAGGCAAGAAGAGTCCCGAAGGACACACCACATGAAGAATCCAGACCCCAAAGAACATCGACATGTTCAGGGGCAAGTACTCCATTTTGACACAACCCATGAAGAAAGATCCAAACGGACCCACCACGAGGCCGAAAGCAGTGTACCAAAAAGACTAAAATCTAAAGACAGCCGAGCTCCAGGGAGGAGCAAAGAAGACTTAAGGGACTACCTCAAGAGGAGGCAGCAGAATGCAGAAGCCGAGGTAAACTCCCCAGTAAAACTGAAGACAGCCTTTTCGGTGGAACTGGACAAATTCGAACCGCCCAAGAGATTCAGTATGCCGAGGTTCCAAATCTATGATGGTAAGTCAGATCCAAACTTTCATGTTGGGCTATACCTAAATTCAATGGCATTATATAGCGGGAACGAGCCGTTGCTCTGCAAAGTATTCCCCTCATCCTTTGGGGAAATTGCATCTGATTGGTTCCATAAGTTACCAAAAGGAAACATAAAGACATGGGAAGCCTTGGCCGAGATGTTTGTGGCCAGGTTCGTAACCAACAAGCTGCAACCCCTGAGGGTTGATGCTTTGATGGCTTTAAGAATCACCAAGGAAGAAGGCCTTAGGGCCTATGCGAAGAGGTACTACGAGGTGTTCAACTGAATACCCGAATGCAACCAGGAAGTAGCAGTCGTGTCTTTCAAGAACGGCCTGAAAGATGACTGCCCACTACGGAAGTCTTTGGCAAAAACGTTGCCAAAAAGCATGGAAGAACTCATGGCAAGAATTGAGAAATACGCCAGGGCCGAGGAAGATACGTCGGGAAACAAAGAGGTGAAACAAGAAAAGGGAAACGGCTCGCCAAAGCGAGGCCGAGTCAACAATGGGCCGACAAAACAAGAAATAGAATTAAGAAATAAACAGGCGGTAACAACGGTATTCCGGATCCCAATCCATAAAATCTTACATCGGATTCGAAATCAACCTTATTTCAGGGCTCCGGCAAGAGCACCGGGGGAATTCATGGGAAGGAACGTTGGTAGACGTTGTGCCTACCACAATGAAGAAGGGCATCCAACTCAAGGTTGCAGAGCCTTAAAAGCACACTTGGAGGACCTAGTAAGACAAGGCCTTCTGAGGGACCTGGTCGATGAGGCCAGAACAAGGGAAGAGCAGGCAAGGTTGCCTCAAGCACCAGCAGCACCCCCTCCCCCAGCACAGCTACCACAAGCAGGAGAACCGAGGGTGGTTAATGTGATCCACTCAAGGGTCAACGAAAACGAAGTCAGAGGAGAAACCCAGAGGGTAAGACATTTACAGCATATCTACCAAGTAGGGGAAAAGAGACATCGGCCAGAAGAATGCCAAGGGCCAATGATAGCCTTTACTGAAGCCGACTTAGAACTGGTCCAACATCCGCATAATGATGCCTTGGTAGTATCCCTCTAGGTTGGGGAGTGCCAAGTAAAACGCATCCTAATAGATCAAGGCAGCTCCTGTGACATCATGTATGTCAGATGTTACAAAGAGCTAGGCCTTCACCCCGATGACCTAGAACAATCAAACGGCCCGATGGTCGGCTTTAATGGAACACCGACATGGCCACTAGGTGCAACAAGCTTAGAAGTACAAGCCGGCACTAAAAAGATCAGGACGGAATTCCTGGTAATTGACACACCCTCACCATACAACATCATCTTGGGAAGGCTGTGGTTGCATGCAATGGGGGCAGTTCCCTCGACGTTGCATCAACTACTCCGGTTCCCAACAGAGCATGGGATTGAAGAAGTCAGAGGGGATCAACTACAAGCCAAAAATTGCTCCATGGCAGCAATAAAATCCACCTGTAGTATACGGGAGCCAAAGAAAGCAGAAGTTGAAGATGAGGACATGGAAGTCCTAGAAGACGTCGGGAAAGAACCAGCCGAGAAAAGCGAAGAGGCGCTAAAGAAAATCCTCGTCCAGGAGGGCGACGAAGAATGATTTTTTCTTCTCGGCTCAGGCTTAGCTAGAGAAGAGGAAAAAGAACTGGAAGATTTTTTAAGGGCAAACATAGAGGCGTTCGCCTGGACACCTTATGAAATGTCTGGCATTGACCCCGAGGTCACTTGCCACAGTCTGAATGTCGACAGATCGGCAAAGCCAGTGATTCAACGAGCCAGAAGGCCGACGTTAATGCACGTCGAAGCAGTGGAGGAAGAGGTAGACAGACTCCTTGAAGCCAGGGCCATCCGAGAAGTTCAGTACCCAACATGGCTGTCCAACACAGTAGTAGTAAAAAAGAAGAATGGCAAGTGGGGGTTTGTGTAGACTTTACCAGCCTCAACAAAGCTTGCCCGAAAGACAGCTTCCCTCTGCCCAAAATCGACCAACTGGTAGACGCCACTTCGGGACATGAAAGGATGAGTTTTTTAGACGCATACAGAGGGTACCACCAGATTGCCATGTACCCTCCAGATGAGGAGAAGACCGCGTTCATCACCCCGAAAGGCCTGTACTGTTACAAGGTAATGCCTTTTGGGCTGAAAAACGCAGGAGCAACCTATCAGAGGTTAGTAACAAAGATGTTTAAACACCTGATTGGCAAAACAGTAGAAGTTTACATCGATGACATGGTCGTAAAGACCAAGGAATCAAAAGGTCATCTTGCCGACCTAAAAGAGGTCTTTGACATACTTAAAAGATATCGGCTCCGACTCAACGCCTCGAAGTGTGCCTTCGGAGTTGGGTCAGGTAAATTTCTAGGATATCTGGTAACAAGAAAGGGCATTGAGGCCAGCCCAGACCAAATCAAGGCCATCCTGGAATTACAGAGTCCGACATCGGCAAAGCAAGTTCAAGTGCTCACTGGAAGGGCCGCAGCCCTAAACCGATTCATCAGCAGAAGCTCAGACAAGTGCAGACCCTTCTTTAACCTGGTGAAAAAAGCCACAGACTTCCTATGGACAGAAGAATGTGAAGCTGCCTTAGCCGACCTAAAAAAGTACTTGACCACAACCCCGGTCCTTTCTAACCCAATTCCAGGGGAGGAATTGTTTTTGTACTTAGCAGTCTCTGAACATGCAGTCAATGCAGTGCTAATCCGAGAGGAAAAAGGGGAGCAGAAGGCTGTCTATTATGTAAGTAAGACTTTGGCTGACGCAGAAACAAGATACCTACCACTGGAAAAATTAATGCTAGCCTTGGTAATGGCTTCAAAGAAATTGAGCCATTACTTTCAGGCACACAAGATTGTGGTCCTAACAGAGCACCCACTGAAGTCCTTATTACATCAAGGAGACTTAACAGGAAGGATAGCAAAATGGGCAGTAACACTGGGCCAGTTTGACCTAGAATTTAGGCCAAGAACAGCAATAAAGGGCCAAGTTTTGGCCGACTTCGTCGCAAAACTCACACCTGAAGCCATCACACCTCGGGCTCCGTCAAGCCAAGATGAGCATCGCCCTAACAAGCAAAAAGAATCCCAGTCAAAGACAAAAAAGCAAGAGAAAGAAAAGCTCAGACCATGCAGCATCTACATCGGCGATTCATTCAGACTATTCGTCGATGGAAGTTCAAACCGCTAGGGAGCAGGAGCAGGAGTACTGCTGATATCTCCAGATGGAGAAATTGCGGAACAGTCCATCCGTCTGGGGTTCAAAGCCTCCAATAATGAAGCAGAATATGAAGCATTAATTGCAGGGCTAAAGCTAGCAGCAGCAGCAGAGGCAGACGAGGTAATTGTTTTTTGCGATTCACAACTGATTGTTAACCAGTCAACAGGAGAATTTGCAGCCAGAGACGAAAGAATGTCGGCATATGCAAAGGAAGTCATCCGACTGGCAGCCCTATTCCAGAACTGCAATTACTCCAAGTTAGCCGAGATGACAACACCCACGCCGACGCATTAGCCAACCTGGCCAGTTCAATTCAAACTGGAAAAACAAGGACAATTATGATCGACTACATGTCGGCCCCGAGCATAGATAAACAGAGCACCAAACAAGAAGCAATGTGCGTGGGCTTTGGACCAAGCTGGATGGATGCAATCATTGCATTCCTAAAAGAGGGGAAGCTGCCAGAAGACCATAAAGAAGCACATAAAATTAGGCTGAAATCGGCCAGATTCAGTCTAACAGCGGAAGGCCATCTCTACAGGAGGTCCTTCACTGGACCACTTTTAAGGTGCGTACACCCTTTGCAGGTTGAAGATTTTCTTTACGAGATTCATGAAGGAATTTGTGGAAGCCATGCTGGGGGCAGATCGTTAGCCCACAGGGCCATTACCCAGGGGTATTGGTGGCCCTACATGCAAAAGGATGCCGAAGTCTATGTAAAGAAGTGTGAACAATGTCAAAGGTTTGCACGTTTGATACATCAGCCAGCTGCCGACCTAAACCCAGTATCCAGCCCTTGGCCGTTTGCCCAATGGGGCATGGATCTGGTTGGACAACTTCCCTAGGCAACTGGGCAGAGAAAATACTTGCTGGTAGCAACAGACTACTTTACAAAATGGATAGAGGCAGAACCTCTTGCCAAAATCCGAGATGTGGACGTCAAGAATTTTATATGGAGAAACATTATCACAAGATTTGGGATTCCAAGAGCAATAGTTGCCGACAACGGAACACAGTTCGACAGCAAACTTATCAAAAAATTTTGTGCAAAATTCAAGATCAAGAATTACTTCTCAACACCGAGTTTTCCTCAAAGCAATGGGCAAGCAGAGGCATCCAACAGAGTAATCCTAGATGGAATAAAGAAGAGGCTCCAGGCAGCAAAAGGAAAGTGAGTGGACGAGTTGCCCAACGTACTTTGGGCATACCGGACTACGCCGAGAAGATCAACAGGAGAATCCCCCTTTGCCATGGCCTATGGCACAGAAGCAGTCATCCCATTGGAGATCGGCATCCCAGGGATCAGAACCCAGGGAGTAGAGAATGGCACCAATGACATACTCTTAGCCCGAGACCTGGATTTATTGGAAGAACGAAGAGAGAAAGTTGCAATTCAGCTCGCAGCATACCAGCAACAGCTTGCCAGAGCTTACAACAAGAAGGTTAATCCAAGAGATTTTCAAGTTGGCGACCTAGTCCTAAGAAAAGTCGTCGGGAACAAGAAGGATCCCAGGGAGGGCAAGCTTGGCCCAAACTGGGAAGGACCCTACAGAATTACTTCAGTATTAGGCAATGGAGCTTATCGGCTTGAGGACAATGAGGGCAAAGCATTGCCCAGACCTTGGAATACTTGTAATTTGAAATTTTTCTATCATTAGATAAACATCATTGCTTGGCCGATATCATCAATAAAGTCTTTTCAGAATCCTTTCAACGTGTATGATTGATAAAGTTATGCATGGATGTTTATTGAAGACATATCAAACTCAGGCAAAGCTAGGCCGAGATTATTCCTTAATTCACTTGTTGAAATTTGTAGCAATTTACAAGTTGGAATTAAGCTGATTCCTTATCTTCACTTGTTGAAATTTGTAGCAATTTACAAGTTGAAGTTAAGCCGAGATTATTCCTTAATTCACTTGTTGAAATTTGTAGCAATTTACAAGTTGGAATTAAGCTGATTCCTTATCTTCACTTGTTGAAATTTGTAGCAATTTACAAGTTGAAGTTAAGCCGAGGTTATTCCTTAATTCACTTGTTGAAATTTGTAACAATTTACAAGTTGGAATTATGCTGATTCCTTATCTTCACTTGTTGAAATTTGTAGCAATTTACAAGTTGAAGTTAAGCCGAGGTTATTCCTTAATTCACTTGTTGAAATTTGTAACAATTTACAAGTTGGAATTATGCTGATTCCTTATCTTCACTTGTTGAAATTTGTAGCAATTTACAAGTTGAAGTTAAGCCGGGGTTATTCCTTAATTCACTTGTTGAAATTTGTAGCAATTTACAAGTTGGAATTAAGCTGATTCCTTATCTTCGCTTGTTGAAATTTGTAGCAATTTGTAGCAATTTACAAGTCAAAGATAGGACCGAGGTTATTGCTTAAGTTCTCATAGCAATATGTAGGTTGTTTAAACCCCAGGGAAGATGCTTAACACTTGTTGAAATTTGTAGCAATTTACAAGTTCATGTTAAGCCGACATATGATCACCCACTGAGGTATACAGAAAGTTACAGGTTAAAGTAAAGGCTAAGTATATTGTTCACTACTTGTTGAAATTTGTAGCAATTTACAAGTAGGTAAGACTAAGATTACCATTTAATGCTTGTTGAAACTTAAGAAGAAACATGCAAAGTTTACATTCCGAAATATATGTTCTAAACTTGTTGAAATTTATGAAAAGATTGCAGGACAGTATCTTGCCGAAGTAAAAGTTTTATGGTTATACCCGAGGTATGAAACCCCGAGAAGATTGCACAAAGGAAGCAACATGAAGAAGCATGCAAAAAATTTTCTAAGTACAAGACTATGCAGAAGCAGTCAACAGAATATCACAAGATTAAAACATCCAGAGGAAGAACTGTTGCAGTTACATATTGAAGAAACCACGGCGGCCAAAAGAAAGAGTTTTGCATTATCCAGAAAGTAAAAAAGTACAAAGCGCAAAAAATAGAAAAAGAAGGAAAAAAGTACAAAGGACAATTTTTTCAAGATTCTTCAGTGTTAGCCACTGCAGGGACTGGGACCTCGGACGACTCTGGTGGTACCTCGTCGGCCACTTTTTCTGCTTGTATCTCGGCATCAATCTCTGCGATTGTTGACTCAACACTTCTTTCTACCAAGAGAAGATTGGACGATAGCTGCCCTGTGGCAGTCTCCTTGGGTGCCCCCTCAACCTCATCACCCTCCTCATCCAAAGTTAAGTCCATAACCTGCTCAGCAGGAGGAGGGGACTTGGCTTCGGCAGCATCCTTGGGTTTTCTCACCAAGGCCTCACCATCATCTTTTTCTTCATCTTCATCCACGGCATCGGCCTCAGACTCTGATTCACCTTCAGGAGGAGGTGGAGGAAATGGTAAAGGAATAGCGTCGGCCTGACGCAATGGCGAGTCAGCAGGAAGATCAAGCTTCTTTATCAAGGACATCCAACCAAGGGAAAATCCCCTGTTGCATGCCTGCCTGATTTGAAGCTTGTAGTCTTCTGCGACGTCGGCCATACCTTGAGCATAGGCCTTTTCATCGGCCTCTTTGACTTCGGCCTCTTTGGTGGCCAGAGCCTGCTGGAGTTCTTTCTCCGCTTGGGCCTTCCTAGCCTCAGCCTCTCTTTTCTCGGCTTCAGCTACTTTTTTAACGGCTTCAGCAGATTCGGCCTTCTCAAGAGCTAAAGTTTGGACTTTCGTTGCAGCCTCGGCCTGATCCTCCAGTTTTTTCATTTTTGCTTCAAGGGCCTTTATCTCTCTCTTCATTGAAGATGCTTCCCTCTTCATATCAACCAATCTTTGACGATTTTCACAGGATTGCATTGAAAATGAATGGGCGTGTTGGATAGCCTGAATGAAAACAGAAGTGTCAGAAAATTTTCTCAGAAAGAAACAGAAGGAAAAAACACAAATACAAACAGAAATACTTACATGAACAGAATGTTGGAGCATGAGAGCATAATTCTCATACTCACTAAGCTTAGCATTTCGCTCCAAATCATTTGGAAGGAGGAGAGCAGTGCTAAGGGCGACACCAACGTTAATATCGTCGGCACTTTCACTGGCCATAATAGGCCTGTCCTCCAGGGTTAGTTCAGGAGCCCATGGAACATCGGGCTTCTTTGACGCCGAGGTCGTCGCAGACGATGACCTTGGCCTCTTTGATTGTGTAGACCCTGAGGGTTGGCCCTCAGCAGACCTCTTGGTTGAAGTAGAGGCTGATTTTTTGCTTTCTGCTAGTTTAGAAATCGGCAAAGCATCCTCAGCCTCGGCATCTGTAGCCTTGGCCTTAGGCTGAGCCTTTTTAACTCTCTTTGGTTTGGGTGGGAGCATTGATTGCATTGGTGCGGCTTCGGCGTCAGTTGGAAGATCGGCGAGAAGGTCTTGAACGACAGGCCTTGGATGAACCATTTCGGCAGTCTTTACAAGCCTTCGTCGACGTTTACGTTCAGGAATTGGTATTAAGTAGGGGGCCGAAGTTGATGGAAGATCGGCTGGGTCAGATGTGGACTCTTGATCTGTTTGGGATGTAGAAGCAGTTAAGGTTGTGGCTGTGGGTGGAGAAAGACTCTTCTTCCTTTTTCAAGGGACGTCGGGTAAAGTGGATTTGTATGTAGGGATGAAGTTTAGTAACAGTGGGGCCTTTCATTTATGGATTGGAAGGTTGAGGAGTGTTTTTAGATCTGTTCCTGGGAAGAAGGATTGACGAAAATTTTTCGGTGGCTGATGAAGATCTGCAGGACAAAGAAACAGACGTCAGAAACAAAAAAGTATTAAGGACTTAAATAAAAACAATTAAGTGTTTACTCAGGGCTCTTACTCTTGCCCTCTGTAATTGTTCGAGGAAGAGGGTAGAGGTGGACATCTTCATCTGGGCCAAATTCCCAATTTCCAGAAGCAATGAGAAAATCATCTCCAGCCCCCTTGTTGGAGTCTGGGAGGTCGGCTACGATTTTGTACTGAGTAGATCTCGGTTTAAGGTAATAAACGAAACCCCTATCCTTCAGGTCAAGAGGGCACATGGTATAGCAGTATTGAAGGTCGGCCAGGGTAATTCTAAGGTTCTCTTGCCTAGCTAAAGCTATAATACCATTGATCACCCTATAGGAGTTAATAGTAAGTTGCATGGGGTTCAGCTTATAGAAGTAAAGAACATGACGGAAAAGGGGATGAAGTGGAAGCCGAAGTCCACATTCGGTGAAAGCTACTATAGGGAAGGGCATCGTATGGTCTGTGGGCATGATGGTATCACTGTCCCCAGCTAGTTTAAGGTAAACATCGGCTGGGATTGAGAATTCCTGCCTAAAGTATTCAAGTTTTGTTGGGGTATTTACCCTATGCCTCCACATACCCATTATGTCAATTTAAAATATGTTTCAGAAGATGGGCATTTTTAGGAAGGGTTACAAGAACCTCGGTAAAGATCAAAGAGATGGCTGATAAGGCTTATTTCAGTTTTCCCTAAATTTGAAGATTCTACGTACAAATCCCAAACCTAAGAACTATGAAGATCAAGATTGAAGGCACAGATCTGGGGCAGATACAAAAAAGAGAAAACAAAGACGAAGTTTCAGAATCAAGAACAGTGGCAAAGAGAATGGTGAAAAAGTATAGAAGTTCAAGGTATAGCCACAAATTCAAGATACAAATAAATCCAAGGCTTCGAACAAGATCAGTAATGACAACAGGCAGACAAAAGCACATAAAGAGAAATCAACATTGAAGGGAATGAATCTTACCGGAACGAATGGAGCCGGGGCAATGTTCGCCGAGCTCAGAAACCGGTTGCAACAGCAAAAAAGGCTTCGTAAGAATGAGGGATTAAGAGCAGTTCCAGAAGAGAGATCGAAGCAATGGCAGATTCGAAGAAGAAAGAACTTTCAGAGAAAGAAAGAGCAAGAAGGCAGAATGAAAAAGTGAAGAAAAGATAGAGGCAAAGGAAAAGTTTTGTCAAAAATGTGAAACGGCGGCAAAACTAGGGCAATTATTACACCTAGAGCAACGCATGCGTCAGGCGGCGCAGACGAACGAACAGACAGCTTTCAGGCGCGTCACTAACACGCTCCAATGAATACAAAACACGTGAAAAGAACAGTTTGATATGCATGACAGCTCATGCGCGTGGGAGAGTACGACCAAAGCCTTGTTCTCCGAAGAGAACACGTCGGTTGAAAGTAGATAATCTTGGCTAAATCAATTTTTGAGCCATTACTCAGAAAAGAAGTGACAAAATATCGGAATAGGTTCCATCACCTCAAAATGCCGAGGTAATAGAACCTAGGGGGCAGTTGTGGGGATATATTTTCTTAATACCAACACGTGGCATGGTGACGCCGACGTGTCAGCCGACGTGCCACGTGCCCTGGTAGTTAAGCCGAGGTAATCTCGGAGAAGCCGAGGTCATCTCCGAAGATATCGGAATCCGAGATAAAGGGCAAGAGTCCTAAGGCAAAGAGGGGACTTAACCAAGATAAGGATAAAGCTCTTAGGGAGTTTATCTTTATCTCTTAAAGAGTCCAGAGTAAAACAGTAAATTGGAGTTCATAGAAGTCATACTTCTAGTGGGACTTGGATTGAGTATATTATAAAAGAAAGGCACCCCCGTGGGTCTAAGGTATGCAATTTATGTTTTGAGTATTCAGTTTAGTACTTGATTATCTTTGAGAGATATACTGACTTGATCGTCGGAGTGCCCCCCGGGTGGAAGAACCACCGCCGGAGCTTTTTCTTTCAGTTACAGGTTGCTAAAGCCATTTATTCTGCCTGTGCTCTCCAGCTGATCACTAAACGGGCAGTGTGGTCAGATTTTCACTCACACAACAGGTATGATATATTGAATAAATCTTAAAATATAAACGATTCGAATTATCAAAATTAAGCCTAAAAATGAACCCAAAGACCCTGCAAAAATAGAGTACAAGGAGAGGATCTTGACTTGACATGTAGGTCCATCCTATCATGGGGTAGGACCACATCCATCCAAAGCTTTGAGGAAATATATAGTGCCGTTTTGGCAACTTAAACAAAAAGCTGCATTTTGTGAATTAATCAAAAATGCCAAACCATGCAAAAACGTTGAAATTTCCATTTGGGAAGACCCAAAAAAGCAACTCAGCCATTTACCAAACTACCCTTTGGAACATTGTAATTAATTAATTCAAAAATCAAAAAGTAAGGATATTTTGGTCATTTTAGAGTGATGTGACACTTTTAAAAAATATTAAATCAAAAATCAAAAAAATCAATTTTTTACCAACTTCCCAAATCATTTCTAAAAAAGTCAAAAAACTTGGTAAAAAGTCAAAAGTCAACTTTTTACCAACTTTCCAAAACACGATACACATTCCTTCCTATGTATCTATTATATATTTTTATGATAAATATTATGTTATTTTTTAATATAATTTATAATAATTTGTAATTGAAAAATAAAGTTAAATATTTTTTTAATAATATTATATATTTTATAATATTATTTTATATTTTAACACACACCACAAAAGTATATAACAAGATCCTATAGAATTTCCCATGCTTTCATGACTTTAGACACAAGTTTGATATTATTTTTTAGAAAGTGAAACACAAATCAGATATTAAACCACAAAAGTAGTGTTGGGTTTTTTTTTTTTTTTTTTTTTTTTTTTTTCTCTTTTTTATAGATTGGAAAGTAGTGTAAGGTTGAAGTGTTTTTAGTATAGTGGAGTCTAGAGATAAAATTAGTCTCAATTATTTAATATATTTTTTTTGGAGTTTTTGTTTTTGAAACAATAGAACTGCAAATTATAGATAAATGGTAAGAAGTTAAAAGAAGTGTAATTTAATAAATGAAAAAAGTAATAAGAGTAGAAATGAAAAGTTAAAAAATAATTGAGAAGATGTCGGAATTTTTGTCAAATTACACAATTATCCTTCCTATGTTCTCTTCCTCTCTTTTTGTCACTTCTCCCAATACCGACCAACCCAACACTGACACTAGTGTGCTCTCAAAGCCCCAACCCTGCATGTCGTTGTTGCCATGGCCATCCAACCAGATTCACCCTTCATTCAATCACCACAAGCTCTACCTCAATCTCCAATCTTTTTACAACCTTTTTCCCTCCATCTCTCTTCTACAACTTTGGCAAGAACCCCCAGCCCTTTCCCCTACCATCGCAGGCCTTTTCCCAGCCTTCTTATGCCATCATAACCCATCTCTTATGCCACTCAGTTTCTATTTCACATAGCCACCATGACTATCCTTCTTCCTCCATACCCAACCATCGGCGATCCTTTCCCTACTTTCTGTCTCCCTCTCCCAAAATCAAAACCCTAAAATCAATCTTCCAAAAACCAAAATCCTAAGGGAAGAGAGAGAGAGAGAGAGAGAGAGAGAGAGAATGTGTGTGTGTGTGTGACAATTTGGTTGATGAAGGTAATTAGGGTCACAATTTGGTTGTTGAATGTCATTAGGGTCATGATTTGGTCGTTAGGAGTCGCGATCTATGAAATTTTACTTGTCATTCTTCAGCCGAGTTCATATCCTCTCTTTATACTCTCTTCTTGCCTCCCTACTTGAGACAGTCCAGGTGCACCCAAACAGATCCAACGGTCCAGATCTGCCTAGTAAAAAATTAAAAAAAAAAAAAAATTCAAAACAAATTGAAAATTAAAATTTCTCCCGCGTAGAGGTATACATACAGGTTATACACATTTGACCTCACTCTTACTCAGCTTCACCTCACCCTCACACTCACAATCTTCTCCTTTATCGAACCCAGCCTCACCGGTGACCCACTCCCGATGGCGACCTAGTCCTGAAACCCAACCCATCGCTCTAGCCTTCATTTTCTCTGCTTCGCAAACCATAGCCCACTGTCCACCCTTATTTTCTCTGCTTCGCGAACCATAGCACTTTTCATCTCACCTCATCTTCTCCTCACCTCATCGAACCCATCTCACCGAAAACACAGTCGACCAAGTAGGAAGTATATTCCAAGAGAGACAGAGGGACTACACAGGGAGACTCTATGACCACTATTGGTTGGAGTGAAGAAATTTGTTGAGAAGAACGTGGCTTCTTAGGCCATAGATGAACCAAGTTCATTCTCCAAACTCTGAAATCTAATTTTAAATCCAGATTAAAAAGTTAGGGTTGTGATTGAGAAAATAGATTTGAAATTTCAAAATTAATGCTTTGATTTGGGATTCCAACAGGCAAAAATTAGGGCTTTTATTTGGGTTTTCTTGACTTGATTATTTGTAGTGCTATGAACTTGTGGATTTTGATTATGATGGCTACTAGATAATTACCTTTACTTACAAATGCAAGTATCACAAGAAGATGGCAGAGATATGAGGTGTAGTCATTATACACGATGGACATTATATACTTATCACCATACTATACCACTCAATCCACCACCTCATGTATCAACCCATCATTGGTAACCGTCTGATTCTCTCTCTCTCTCTCTCTCTAACCCCATTCGATGTTTCCACAGGCCAAATATTCCCAAAATCCATCTCTAGTGTGTTTTTTGCATGCATTGGACTTGTTTGTTTATTCAGTGTTTTTTTCTCTTTCTTGTATAACTCTCTCTATGATAACCCTGTTCCATATTATGCTAATTGATCTTTATTATGAATGTGATTATGTGTTTGATATGATTTTGAGTGCCATTTATATGAATATATGTGGTTTTGAATTTCTATCTGTTCACCGTAGGAAAATCCGTTTGATTATCCGCTTTGAAATTTAATTTGAAGGCCCTATCGGCCACAAAACTCGAAATTGATTACGCCATTGTGATTAGCGTAATTTTTAGAGCCTACGGTGAAATTTGATTGAAAATTGATTCGGGTCAAATTAAATCGATTAAATTTATGAAATAGTGCTCAAATTAATTAGTATTAAAACAATGTGATTAGAGGAGCTTATACAAAGGGCCAATTACACTCTCATTTTGTTGTTTGGAGCTCAACATCTGAAAATTATACTCTGGAGAGAGAGAGGGGCCGAATTTAGAGAGAGAGAGAGGGAGCTCAAGATAGAGATTTGACTAAGGGACTTGGTGATCTTGAAGCACACTCAAGAATTAACCATAATTTGGAGGATTTGAGCCTCTAGGTGAGTAAATTCATAGATTTTAGTTTGTAACTTTGTGAATTCAAAGTTGAATGATGATCAAGAACATGAATTGAATTGATTATGATGGAATTGAGTTGGTTTTGATGAATTGGAAGTCAATGTGCACATGCATGTGAGAAATTGCTATGAATTTGCATGTTTGAGCATAAAATGTATAATCCATGTTAGATTTTGGTTGAAGTTCATATTTTTGACCACCTCTTCATCATCTATGTTGAGAATGAGAGTCATATCTCACATGCATGTTTAATTCATAAGAGTATGAGTTTTGAATGCATGAATTTGTTATGTTGGAAATGAGTTTGGTGTAATTTGGAGCATGCATGTTATTAATTCATGTGATTTGAGCTTCATAATGTGGTGAATTGGTGTTGGCATCATGTTAGTAGATGTATATGAAAATTATGAGTCATAAAATGCAAGAAACATGAGTTTGAATGTCAAGTTTGAAGTTCAAATGGCCGCTGGAAAAACCCAGAATTCGGCATGTGCGCTCGAGCGGGGAAAGCGCCGCTCGAGCGTGAAATGCAAGCTCCCAGAATATTTTGTAGACATTGATCTCCGCTCGAGCGGGGACGTTCACGCTCGAGCGGGGAGCCATGTAGTGTGACCTTCAGCTCGAGCATCCGAATTCACGCTCGAGCGTAAAAGTGAGGTAACCAGTACTTTTGCAGACCATGAGGGTCCGCTCGAGCGGCGTAACCGACGCTCGAGCGGGGACCCCTGTTTCAGAAAATTTGTAAAGGTGTTGTGTGTTTCACTTTCCATTCTGTTTCACTTCTAAGTACTCTTAGGCATGCATTGAGCATTATGAATGAATTAAAAGAACAAGAAAGAAGCCTAAGAGGGATGTATGAATTAAAAACGGATTGAATTGATTGTGACCCTTATGTGTTATGTAATGTGTAGGGTCGAGCTCTAGGGCAAATCCACTGGCAGAACACTGTGACTAATATCTTAATAAAAATATTTTGAAGTATGTTATTTGCCCAATCACTTATTTCCCTATAAGTCTTATAAGTTTGTCAATTTGAATTGTGGACAAACGTTTGCTATGCCATATGATTGGGCCTAAGGCTGTCTGCTATGAATGAAAGAATGAATGGGCCAAAGGTCGTCTGACATGAATGATAGTTTGACTGGCCCACTAATATGAATGATAGTGTGACTCGAATGATAGTCTGACAGGAATGATAGTCTGACTCGAATGATAGTTGGATATGAATGAATGGGCTAGAGGTCGTTGGATATGAAAGAATGGGCCAATGAATAGGCCAGAGGCTATTGGATATGAATAAATGGGCCAATGAATGGGCTGGAGGCTGTTGGACATGAATGATTGGGCCAAAAGCCGTTTGATATATGTGCATGAATTGGGCTTGAGGCTGTTCGTGAAAGGACAAAGTGGGCCAGAGGCCGTTTGATATGTTCGGGCTTGAATCACCTAATGTACTGAATAATACACGAAGTAGAATACTAAATGGGCCCAAGGCCGTTTGATATATGTGAATCTCATTCGTGTACTTTCTTTATTTGATATTATTTGCTGAGCTTTCGCTCACGCTCATTCATGTGTATGTAGGTGAGCCAAGGGATGTCCAAACCCAGCCTCGGTGAAATATGTGAGAAACAGTCAAGGTTTTGAAGAGTCAGCCCAACGTCTCACACACGAGACTTGTTTTCACCTCTTTTGTTCTTTTGTTATAGTTTTGTTATGTTGGCGAAAACATTGAACTACTTTTGTATATAAACCTTGGGTTTGACTGACTTAGACTTGAATGATCCTGTATGCACAGTTTATATGTTAACTTCTCTCTTGATGTGAGTTATTAACGAAAACTTATGTGAAATGTTATGATGTGCATATAAGCACAACTCTATGGACAAAGTTTTAAATTTGCTTCCGTTTGGCCCCTTTACTCTGATGGGTTATGTCTTATATGGTTTGAGGCCATAGGTAATCCCTTGATTACTGGCCGGTTATGTCCTTAACCCATAGGGCCAGGTTCGGGTCATGATATTCTCTATGGTTTTATTTTTATATTTTATATTGTGTTGCAATTGGTTTATAAAATCAGTGATATATGAAAGTGTGATGGTTCACACTGACGGAGTTGTGTGCAATATATAATATAGTAGTATAGAAGATGTATGTATATGTAGGATCTTGTTTAGAGCTTGGTTTGACTCTTGTGGATTTTCAAGATTGTCTAATGTATTTATGTACTCTTTGAAATCATCCAATTATGTCACACCCTAAATTTTAATTACTTAGAAACATTACCAAAAGCCTTTAATTTAGGTCCCTTTTATATATATATATATATATAACAAATATCTATTGCTCTTGAGTAACAAAAACATAATTACACGTGTTCTCTCTCAATGAATACAACAGTAGCAATAATACATGCCAAGCTTCTGTTGCGGAACTACAATTAAATAATTAAAAACATCAATGTACAATATTCGTTTCCTTCACATCTACGGTGAAATTACACTTAAGAGACTCATGGACTTCTTAACTCTTCAACTAATGAATCCAAATTCTCTTCTTGAAAAAAAATAAAACAACGAGGGATGAACACTAATGTCCAGTAGGAAATCTCATAGTTCTAAAGCAATAACTATCACATAGATAGAAATAATCATGCATGCAGGGTAATACCATATAGTAAGGTGACGTTTTGTAAGTTTAAAATATTATACGTAGAGTATCTTTTTCTTAAATTTCATTTCAACATTTAAGAAAACTCCCTGCCATGTTGTCTCTAATCATTAGGAAGCCATAAATTTTCTTTGGAAACAAATACACTTAAGAAAGAACATCATCTTAAATTTATTAACCTAATTCCAAATTATTCCTCATTTCATTTCTATTTTTCCCTTATACTATTTCCAATTACTATAACTCCATAACATCAAAATCCAAATTTCTTTTATATTCAAAAAGACAATCCTCATACACCCAACTCCCACTTGTCTAACAATTACATCACATTAACGTTTGCATTATCAATTAGAGATCAAGCATAACACAAGTATAACACACCCTTTTTAATTCAATTTCTCAATTATTTACAAAACAAAACTCATAATCTTCCCTTATAGTCACAAGCAATCCAGTGAGTTCATCATCACTAACCCCTAATCCAATTACAATTTCATTTTCCTTCCTTTCAAATAATTTCATATCAAATATCGGATCCATTAACAAGTCATCTCCATGAGTCACACGCTTTACCAGTCACAAGCCGAAAGGAATGCAGAACCTTACACTTTATCGGTCACAAACCGAAAGGAACGCAGAATCTCAACACATCCCAACATACCACACGCTTTACCGGACGCTACTCCGAAAGGAAGGCGGAACCTATGTTAAGCGCCACGCTTTGCCTGCTCAAAATACGGAGGGAAACGGACCCCGAAACAACATTACATTTCATAAATTTTCTCAAGTCATCCGTCATTGTGATTAATCGGCAAAGCCGACACATCATCCATTATTCTCATAACACATTCGTTCCATTATTTCTGTAACACAGCAATTCAATACACATCCACCACATATTAAAATTTCATTTACATAACAAGTACATAACATGTTTCACCACCTTTTCTATTATCCATCAAATCGTTCATTGTTTTTGTTACAGAAATATAACAACACATCCATGGAGGCATAACGATTCATCTTTAAAGTGTTCACAATTCTTGGGTTCAAACTATTTCTTTACTTTTCCATATTGTTATCAAGTCTTCAAATTCAATTTTCATAACACATTGATTATCAATTACTACCCAAGGCTATAAATTAAGTCTCCAACATTAATTTCTTTGATACAACTCCCCCATATAACACCGTCATATTTCACAATCTCCTATTTATCATTACTCACACTCATCTTAACCCGACCTAGACTTAGCACAATTTAACATAACTCAATGCAATTCAACATAACACAATAAAATTCTTCAATATTCACTTCATCATTTTATCACAAGTCTCATATCATCCATACCCTTAACAATTCATTTACCCAAATTTGGTTTCATATTATAACATAATTTGAAAGATCAACAATAAAAGTTCAATCGCAACTTTTACATAAATTTCCAACCACTTTCAAAATTCAATTAAACTTGTACATGTGTAATTTAACACCTTAATTTCATAATACTACTTTCAATTTAAGCAAAACCATCATCTATTTTCATGAACTAAACTAGGGTTTTAGGAGAAACTAAAGTTTTTACACAAACACTTTTTATTCCAACTCTTCTATTGATTACACACCCAAATTCATAACCCCAAAATCATGACCCAACAAATAAACCCGAACACTTCGAAACCTAAACCCTCAATCTTATGGTTTACCATGATATGCTTAAAAATATAAATTTTGTATTTATATAAAGAAAATACCACAAATCTATCTATAAATGAGAGTATTGAAGAAGAACTAGAAACCCCTACCTTAAGGATCAAACAAGAAGCAAGGCTTTGATGAGATTCCTTCATAAAACCAAAAATCCAATCAGTAGCATAATGAGATCTTCATGTCTTCTTCACTTTTTGGTAAGAGATCTTGGCCAAATCTTTGAGAAATGGAAGGTATTTAGGTCAAGAAACTAAGGGTCGGACTTAGGATGAGAGGAAGGAAGAGAGAAAAGAAAGTGGAGAGACTGGTCTAGAAAGGCACTTTTTAAACTATTGAATTCACGCAGTCTGCTCGAGTGTAACTTCTTGCGCTCGAGCGCACTTACTTCTAGTACAGATACCAAAACTTCAAATAGGCATAACTCTCTTGTCTGGGCTCCGTTTTAGGTCGTTCTTGTGTCCAAATCAAAACCTCGAAAAAAAGCTTTCCAATGGTTCTAGCCTCACATCCACGTTCAAAGTGTGGAGAAAGAAAAAGACAAAAAACTGATGGCTGTTCATAGGAAAATTATCCAAATCAAAGTTTTTGGTCCAAACTTACTTTGCCATTATGTTACCACTTCGATCAGTATCCCAAAATAAAACAAAGAGGCTCCAAACACAATAATAAAAATGTCAAGAGAAATCACACTAATCCCAAAAGTACAAAGTGTCACACTACGCTCAAGCGAACAGACACAGACAAGATAGACTGCTTAAGCGGCAACTCTTATAATCTCGGACAGACTTGCAAAAGTACTGGGAGCCTCACAAGACCGCTTGTAGACATCCCATTTTTGATGGCCCTTAAGACTTGGGTGCCACTGATTGATCACTCGATAATGAAAGTTATGCTATGCAAATGTTTGATTTCTTCAGCAAGAAGAGCTTCTAAATCTCAACCTTACACCCTATTTTGACCAAAACTATTTTAGACCTGAAAATCCTATTTTTCAAAATATTTTTGAAAATGTTTCTACGATGTTCCGAGGCTCGCATTTCGTTTAAAATATTACACTTTTCGGTAAATCGAGTAAGGACACGGTGGAAATAAATGGAAGGGAGGTGAACTCTTTGGAAAATATTTAAAAACATCTTATTTAGAGGTTTGGAGTTGAGGGAAATAGGAAGGGAGGGAAGAAAACTAGTTGAGGAGGAAGTTGGGCATCAATCCGTTAGGACAAAAATGAGCAGCCTATACTAAAATAGGCATATCTCTTTGAACACTTATAATTTAGATGTGAGGCTACCACCATTGGAAAGTATACTTCTAGGGTTTCAATTTAGACTAAAAAATGACCTAAAATCGAGTCTGGATGAGGGAGATATGCCCGTTTGAAGTCGGGCCAAGAAATAGATTTTTGCCTGTCGCCCACTAATAGTGGCCGGCAACCCATTTTTAGTGGCCTGCCGGCCACTTGTGTAAAAATTTAGATTTTTGCAGATATTTGTTGCCAATTGTTCCCACACCACACTAGCTATTCCTATACAGATATTTCCAAGATAGACACCTAGTTTTCTATATATAGATGACATTCCCTTATGTTTTAAAGGTTAGAAAAGTTTAGGAGTGAGAAAAAAAATTTTGAAGAGCAAATTTTGGAAAATTCCTCTATACAATTCTCTCTCTCTCTCTCTCTCTCTCTCTCTCTCTCTCTCTTACAACTTGCATATCTATTGCCTAAACACTCTAAACCAAACCTAGAGAGCTTCTTACTGAGGTGATTTGAGCTTGAATTTCAGCTCTTGAGGCACTTAAGAGTGTGAAATTGGTGGTTTGTAACTCAAAGAAGCATTCCTCTTCAAGAGGTATACCTTTTAGTCCTTTTGTACTATCTCTACACTAGTTTTCTATCTTTTCTTGCTGTTTTTGAGTTATTTATTACCTGTCTTTTTGGGCTGAAACTTGTGATTTAAGCCCATTAAAGGTTAAGGGGTTGATATCCCTTCTTTAAACCTTGCTTCTAAGGCCTTTGCCCTTGTGTTTCCCACATTTTCATCAACTTTTTTTGAGCTTTTTACTACTGATTTTAAGAGGCAAAAATCATGTTTTGAAGTCCCAAAAGTGGAGGGGTTAGCCTCCCTTCCATGTTCTTGTGTGCTAGTTTTAATTCCTTAATATTTTAGCTAGTTGTTGTACTTGTTTTTGTCTTCATTCCAGCACTTTTTTGGGCTATTTTAGGACTGTTTTTATGTGTTTGCTTCATTCATGCTTTGTATAGTATGTTTGTAGTGTAATGGTCCTCATAGGCTTGAGTTGATAGTATTTATTTCAAGCTTTCTATACTTGTATTCATCTCTAATCACCTCTACAACCTCCCTTCTTTCTTGGTTTTTTCTTTATTTTGAAAGTTGTTTCAAACTACTTGCTTGTTTAAGCTTGAGATAGAGGTATCGTGCTTAATGGTTTAATCTCTTTGGGGGTTCATTACCAACGACATGATGTCTCTCTCATGCCTAAAACAACTCTTTGTTTGATGCTCCTTTCCATTAGTGGACTTAAAGCTCATTATTGGACTCAATGAACTAATGAATGGATGGTAATTAAAATGAAGTAATAAAATTAGGACTAAAAGTGATGCAAGATAATAAAATCAACTTGGGTTCAATCAGACGTTAATTGAACCCATTGAGTCTTGAGTCGTTTCATACTTGTCAGTGATGTAAACGGTTCAAGAGTCAATGTCAACCACTTCCCTTGATCAATCCATGATAGGGAGGAGGTTTTGAGAGTCTTTTTATTGCGCATTTATTGCATTGTGTTCCTTGATTCATGGGTCATCACGCAATGAAATTGCGTCGCTTGATGCCTTGCGAATCAAGCCTTCCATCTTTTGACTTGTTTGATGATAAGGAGAGGTAGGATGGACAAATAGCCCTTGAAAATACTCTGATTTGTACTCTGTTTGTCCTCTTTTATAGCAGAAGAGAACCAAAATCAGTGGCCAGCAGGCCACTTTTTCTGGATGGCAATCCCCTATTAGTGGCCTGTCGGCCACTACTTCTGGGCAGGCAATGTCATTTTTCCAGCAGAGCAGAGGCTGAGGTAGAAAACATGTGCACTTTTCTAACTATGCAACAAAGGCATTCCGGTAGCAAAACGGAGAGCATTATCAGGTGAAAATCCGTATCCATGCATGAGCTATACCTCGATCATCAGGATTTGAAATGATGGTGTAATAGTAGTAGTATGTTGTGCTTGAAGTAGCGAATTTGTAACTAATCAGTTAGAATAGCTAGTTGGTTTTGTGTTGTAATTATTTAATTAACTAGAATAGTTAGTTAAATTTGTTGTTGTAATAATTAGTTAAGTAGCTAGTGTAGTTAATGTATTTTATTTGGTTTGTAGTAGTTAGTTAATTAGGTAATTAGCTTAGCTAGTCTATTCATTCGGACTCTCTTGTGAGAGGGAAAATATGTAATAATGTGTATGTTTTCCAACCCCACGTCTTTCTTCTTTTTATTTACTTGCTTATGATGAATAGAATAGAACATCATACTTCATTTTGCATATTCCATGTTTGCACCCACTTGTCTTGCATGCATCGAGGCTCGGTTCATCATTCTAACAAGTATTGCCTTTTACATACTTCGTTGAATACATGTTTAAACCGCATGCTATCAAATTGATCCACATGTTATATTAGTAGCTGAGCTTATTAATTGCAGCTTGCATGTGTTGCATTAGTCATATTACATTAATTAGGGAGACACATGTTTTCTAATTATTTTGCTTGTTTTGGCTCGCCTCGGAGTACTAGGTGAGCATTTTTGTGCTTTAACATATTGCATGAGTGTGATTGTTGCCATGTCTAACATGCTTGCCATGAGGCTAAACGCTTAATTGATATATCTGCTTGAATGCCTGTGGATAAAGGCTAATTGCTTGAATTGGAATAATTTGAGTAATGTACATATGAGATCACTTTTTCAAGTGATACATATTCGAAACAATTTTCAAAAAACAAACATGAAATCAAATGTTCCAATTTTGCAAATTAGTCTATACTTGTGTGCAACACATGGTAATGTAGCCTAATAATCGGAACAAGAGCATATAATGTAAATAAGATTCACATCATGATTAGGAGAGGCCGATCTTTGATCGGGCGAGTGGGGTGCTCAATTCATGACCTTCCTCTCTCATACCTAAGTTCCCGAATCGAGACAATCTTGGTGATGACAGACACGTGGCATTTGGCACGAGTCATGGGTTTCCTAAATTTTCCAAAATATTTAGGTGGCGACTCTATATCTGGAAAAATAGTCCATTTTTGGCATTTTGATTCATAATCAATTTTCCAAAAGATTTGCCAGATTTGGACTCTTTTGTGTTTATCTATTTCACATTGCACTTGTGAGATCAGATTCAGAACCGCGGGAGTCCGAACTGTAGGGCTAGTCGTATCTGAAAGGAGCACGAAAAGTCAAGCTACAGTTTTTGGCGGCTCTGCTGGGGAATTTAGAGAACTTGACTCAGACTTCATGATGTGAAATTTTATCTACACTTATATGTTCTTTGCATTTGCATTTGCACTGGTGCGCTTAAGTCATTGTATTTGCCATCTGCTATTCTTGAACGGTTTGCCGGAGGCTTGCCCAAAAGTTTGCCAAAAGGTTGACCGGTCGTGGGCTCTGCCATGATGGGAACATAATCCTTGGATCTGGACAACCGTTGTACTATTTGATTCTCTTTTCATTTCTCGGTGTAAGGTACGAGAGGTATATTAGGTAGTCTTGTTGAGGTACCCTCTCTAAACATTTGGCCTAGTTGTATATAGAAAAACCATAGAGACTGTTCCAAACTAGGACAGGATGCTCACCCGAATGCAGGATTGCATGAAACCGCGTGATTGAAATAGTGAACCTTGGTTCATGACAAAACTAGGACAGGGTTACCCTACCCCCTCATAGGGGTGTTTTGGCTCTTTCTTAACTAGTATGTGCTTTAGAGTGAAACTCCGCAGGAGTGTGCATATCAGTGGTACAGTTGGTATCTATTTTGTGCAGAAATAAGCGGGGAGTACAATCACTCAGCTGTGATCATATCTGTTCTAGTGAAATTGGGTTGAGGTACTGTCTGTTTTCTCTTTTGCAAGGTAGTCCTGAAACCATAGCTTCAGAAGGCTCTGATTTCCCCAGGTACTCTGGACTCGTGTCGATAGACTTTGTCAGGTCATAAATTTGGTTTAGAGGCAACCAGTGATTGCTTCACTGCCGCCGGTTACAAGGAAAAAGAGGATTAGACAGAATTCACCAGTCTAATTCCTACTGTAATCACCCCTCGGCTCACCTGTGTCCAGTCTGGTTCAAGAACAATCATCTACTTCCAGCCCAGCATAAGACTAGTCACCTATTCCAATGGCACAATATCCCCCGGCTAGTATGAAGGAACTAATACATCATTTGCAACAGACAGTCGAGACACTGCAGCATGATGTGGTCTGTTAAGCCGAGGTTACGACCTGTCAAGCCGAGGTTATAACCAGGCTACAACAACAGTAACCACAGCCAACAGCGGCCTCTACATCACATGTACCTACTGCAGCTATCCTTGTGCCTGGTGCCACTGCTAATATTGCCAATGTTCAAGAAAACCAGGGCAATCTAATAGGGCCAATCCCAGTACAAGCTTCTATAGCACCGGTTTATCAGACCAAGGCACGGGTCAAATTTGAAGTCGATCCAACTGCGCTCAAACTCAACAAATTGGAGAAGTTGTTCAAGAGAGCACAAGGGGTTAACTTTATCCCAGACATAGAGGATAGAACACTGATTATGCAGTTACATTGCTAGATCGGTTTAAAATGTCGTACATTGATCGTTTTGACAGCTCTAGGGATCCGATGGTCCACTTGCGATTATTTTATGATATCTTATGGTCGATGGGCTTAACTAGACCACAAAAGCTATCTCTCTTTGGTCGCACCATGTCAGGTATAGCGGCTATTTGGTATGCTAAATTGGAAGATTCCGTCAAACAGAATTGGGAGGAGATGGCCGAAGCCAGCTATCTCTCTTTGGTCGCACCATGTCGGGTATAGCGGCTATTTGGTATGCTAAATTAGAAGATTCCATCAAACAGAATTGGGAGGAGATGGTTGAAGCCTTCATTGCTCAGTACTCTTACAATACACAAATTGAGGTCACAACTTGTGATCTCGAGGCAACTCATCAAGAGATGAAGGAGGGTTTCTCTGAGTTTGTGACAAGATGGAGGGCCAAAGCCTCGATGATGACCACGAGACCTTTCTAGAAGGATCAGATAAGAATGATTGTATGGAATCTGCATGGCAAGTTGCTACAGAAAATGATTGTTCTACTTCTATTTACCTTTATATAGCTTCATGAAATGGGGGTTCAAATTGAGAATGCCATTAGACAAGGGATCATTGTGGAAGATAATGAGCCATTGAAAAAGAATGTTATTCGCAGTTCCAATGCTACTACCAGTGGTGGCATAGCTGTGAAAGTAAACACTGTCACCACTCCCATCAATAGCCAAAAACCAACCACTTCAACTTGGGCCCAAGCCCGAAATTTCCATCCTTTTTACATGAGTATCTCTCAAGCCTTGAAAATGTTGCTAGAAAAAGGGTACCTAGAGCTCCTAAAACCCCGACCCCTCCCAGATCCTTTTCCATCAAGACATGACCCTGCTAAATATTGTACCTATCATCAATAACACAGTCATGATACAAACCATTGCATCCTCCTCCGTCATAAGATTCAGGATCTTATTGATGAAGAGATCATAGTTCCACCAAAAGAACCTCAGACTACCACTAACGTATTATCCTCACACCTCAACCTAATCTATACACTACCATCCACCTACAACCCCAGCATATACATCACCCCAGCCCATTTACCCAAGCTTGAGGTGTTCATTCCAGAAAGCACGGATTTGTATATGATGGATGCACTTGAACCCCAATCATCTCAAACCCATGAACCCACTACTTCTGAGCTAGTGAGCATGATTGAAGATCTTCAGAAAAGTGTGGCAGATCTAGCCTTTAGGATATTGGCTCCATTATCCACCATATCACATACTAGGAATTTCATGTCAAAAGGCTCCCCAATCTTGGGACAGGCTGCATTTGAAGAAGGCCAACCCGAAGCCGTTTCAAGTCTGGGTGGTGACATGTCAATAACAACTGGGCCTCGCCTTAACATAGCCACCCAATCTCTTGGCAAAGTTGAAGCAAGTCGTAAGAACAAGGACGGGGCAAGTATTGATCCTTATGAACATCTTCAATGGGCTATTGAGGCTTTGAAGGGCAAAGGATTGAACAAGCAGCAAGTGCTTGTAGTTGTTGCAAAAACTGTGGATGACACTTTTGTCACTCAGGTTGGGAGCATTTTGAATCAAGGGGCAAGCCAAGAAGCCAAGAAAAGGGATGCCATACCAGAAACACCCATTTTAGCCCCAATCCTACACTTATAAGAGATCATCAAACCCAGTTAACACCTGCTGACCCCTCTGTTAATCCTGTCAGCACTAGTAGCCGCACTTTCAATCCTCTTTTTATGACCTTATCCAAAGCTCTCCAAATCCTCATAGGAAAAGGCTATCTCAAACCCCTTGACCCTCAGTCTCTCCCTAATCCCCTTCTAGCTAGGTATAAAACTACTAAGTACTGCGCCTTCCATCAACAAACTGGCCATGACACTAACAGTTGTTTTCGTCTTCGCTATGAAGTTTAAGATCTTATTGACAATAAGGTCATCACTCCACCGGGTCCTACAAAGTCAATCGGCGCTGGATCGATGCACTTGGAGGATAATGTGACTATGTGATCAGGGATGAACCAATTGCTGATGGCGCTCATTTCACTCTAGATTTAGTGGATGGCACGCACTGTTTTAGCACTTTGAAAATGTTGTTTATTGTACTTTCAGATTTGGGTATTGAGTCAGTCTTTTTGTATTGAATCAATCTTGTTGTATTAAGTTAGTCTCGTTGTGTTAGGGTTAGGTGATTTCAGGCATGTTAACTCGGACATCACTTCCCTGTTTTTTTTTGTTTGTCTTTTCACTCTTTCTTTTGTGTCTGTTTCTATCATTGAGCCAATTGAGCCAGAAGATATGAATGAATTAGCAGTTATTTTCACCTATTTATATTGTGCCTTTAAATTATTGCATTGACCAAAGTTTTTCAAAACTGTTTCCAAAACTGTGGTGAAAACAAAGAGGAATGAATTCCTCGGGATTTGTAAAAATTTGATCAATTTAGAGGAAAAGAGGCGTGCTAAGTCCTTAATGAATGAGATCATGTTTGTTAATGTGAGTACTGAGAAGAATCCTGGCTTGATCCAGATTGGTTCTACATTGTCTTCAGATGAGCACGAGCGACTAGTCGCTTTATTAAAAGATTTCAAAAAATATTTTTGCGTGGTCCCACGAAGACTTGTCTGGAATTGATCTTGAGATTGTACAGCATAGGATCACTCTCGACTTCAAGACTCGACCCCTTTGCTTTCAAACTTTGATTTAAAATGTTTAATGATCAACCAAAATATAAGGTTCTCATGGTCGGATTGGAAGTAACTCTTGAACTAGGGGCAAGAAGGTCAGATGTCATCAAAGGAAGCTTGCATGGCTGGATGAGAAGCAACCCTTGAACTAGGGGCAAAAAATATCAGATGTGATTGAAGATTCAAAATTGGGTCGTCTCTCAAACCAATGAAGACTGGTAAGAAAGACAAATTCCATAATCGGAGAGAAGGAAATTTATTGCTGAAGGACAATCGAGTTCCTATCTACGACACTAGGGGCAAATTCAAATCCAATTAGATGAGCTCTTACATCATTAGAGAATAACAACCATTCTCCTGGATTCAAATGGCTTAGAGATCTCAAATCCGATCAACATGGACAATTTAAAATTCTCTACCTTTGAGAGGCTTGCTGGGCCGAAAACCCGGAAGGGCGACGTAGGCAAAAGTTAGAGCAAGAAAGAAAAAGAAAAGAGCAAAAATGAAATAAAAGAAAAAGAACAAAAAAGAACAAAAAAGAGAAAAAAGAAATGAAGAAAAATGAAAAAAGAAAGAGAAAAGAAAAAATAAAAACAAATAAAAATGAAAATGAAAAATATCGCAAGGTTGAAAACCCGGAAGGGCGGCTTTGGCAAAAGTTAAAGTGCAAAAGGAGAGTGTTAATACCCGAGTGCACCTTAACCTGTGAACTACGTACAGCCTGATTCCCATCGTTGGGATACGTAGGCAACTTCATCCTGAAGTTCGGTCCCAACTATTTTCAACCTGCTTGTCTCATCCATGTTGGTTGGCTTATCCTTATTCAAACTCAACTTCTATCCATGTGCATTGGCTCATCTTCGTGCTTATCTTTGTTCAAAATTGGTTATTCTATTCCATTAGAAGATTCAACTGCAAGACAAATCAAGTTTAGATCTGAAGTTGTGCATCTCAGGAGTTAATTCCTCATTGGTCGGGTAGTGGCCATTTGCAAACAACTTTGAGGATTTTTAATGAGGTTGACTAATTTTCTTGGAAATTATTCCATTTTTCTAAAACTGGACTATTTCTTAGACCCAAAAAAGGAAAATTTTCAATTCTCACAGTCTGACTTACATGATTTCAAAGTAGAAAGTCGCACAAGCACGTTAATCTAAACTCTCATGTTGGTCAAAATTGGTTTACGCAAAAAGCCAAAAACACAAACAAAAAAATGGTCATTGCAATAAACTAGGGGCATAGGTGAATCAGGTGTTCCTACATCCTCTGCTCGTGCTCGCGGAAATCTCTACAGTCAAAGTTGGCCCAACCTATGCCTCGTCTTCAAGCCAAGCTACGTACTAGCCAGGCCAGAAAGGGCACAACTGAAGCTAACGGTAAAGGCCAAAAAACTCTCTCATCCTCCAAGCAGTGAAGTATCGAGCCAAGTGCAAAGCACGAATTAGAAATGGAGCAGGATATTCGCTCCCCTCATAAGGTCCACAACTTCCAGTTTATCCATCAACCACACTTGGGAAGGGATAAAAAATAATAATATAATAATAAGAGAGATTAAATAATAGAGAGATGTGCGCTGATAGAAAAAGTAAGGGAAGGGCTTTCTAGAGAAAATAGAGATTGAGTGCCAAAGTGATGTGAGAATCACAAATGAGAAAGGGTGGGAAATAATACCTGGAGAAGCAGTGGGCTCCTTGGGAATTGAGAGGTCTTCCACCGGTGGTAAACATCCAAGTCTTGTGTTTATTGTTTTTGTTTGTCTCGATTCTTGTTTTGAGTCGTTTTGAGTGTAAATAGACGTGTTTAGGTGGTTTTACTTTGTTTTTCCTTTGTTGAGTCCTGGTGTACTGTGGTCAGTCGTAGGCTCAATACCCGGTTAAGAACTCATTTTCAGTTTCAATTTTGAGAAAATAAATCATTCTGTGCTCAGAGTGTTATGCCATTTCCAACATGGTGTGCAAAACAGAATTCTTTCTTTCATAAACTGCAGGGTCCAACCCCGATCAAGAGAAAGCAACCGAACAAGGACCTATCTGAAGCTACATAGGTTCTGGATTGCAAAGAAAAAGAAAAGAGAGAAAATTTGAGCATCTGAGCAATTTCTGGGATTGCATTCCGGAGGCACCTTTTCAGGCCTTGTCATTTCTCTGATGTGTGAGTGTACCTCGACCTCAAGTTCAAGCCTGCATTAAGTCAAAATGGCGATCAAAGTGCTTTTGTAGCTCAACTTTTCGTGCTCCTTTCGGAAGATGATAAGCCCTACAATTCGGACTCCTGCAGTTCTGAATCTGATCTCACAAGTGCAATGTGAAATAGAAAAACACCAAAGAGTCCAAATCCGACAAATCTTTTGGAAAATCGATTTTGAATCAAAATGCCAAAATAGATGCTTTGTCAGATACAGAGTCACCACCTAAATATTTTTGAAAAATTTAGGAAACCCATGACTCGTGCCAAAGGCCACGTGTCCGTTATCACCAAGATTGTCTTAGCTCGGGAACATAGGTACGAGAGGGGAAGGTCATGAATTGAGCACCCTTGCTCGCCTGATCAAAGATCGGCCTCTACTAATCATGATGTGATTCTTATCTATGTTATATGCTTTTGTTCCGATTTATTAGGCTAACTTTACTATGTGAAGGGCACACAAGGTATAGATTAATTTGCAAGAATTGGAACATTTGATTTCATGTTTATTTTTTGAAAAGAGTTTGTGAATGTGCCACTTAAAAAAAGTGCTCAAATGTACATTAATCAAACTATCCCAATTCAAGCAACTAGCCTTCATCCATAGGCATTCAAACAGTTTATCATTTAAGCACTTAGCCTCATGGTGAACATGCTTTGATATGGCAACAACCACATTCATGCAATATGCTAAAACAAATAAAAGCTTACTTGGTACCAAAAAAGATGACAAAGTTAGAATAGTGCATGATCCTAACTATGCAATATGACTAATGCAACACATGCGGTATGCAACTAATGAGCTCGGCTACTAATATGGCATATGAATCAATTTGATAGCATATGGTCTAAGCACGTATCCAAAGAATGTTTAACTAATAATGCAAGTTAGAATGATGTGCTAGGCCCAATGCATGCAAGACAGTGGATGCAAGGCATGAGAGATGCTAAACTAAACATGATACCCTAAACTAACCATCATAAGCAGGTAAATAAAAGGGAGAAAGATATGAGGTTGGAAGACATACACATTATTACAATTGCTTGCCCTCGCATAGGAGGTTCTGAATGAATAATCTAGCTAAGCTAATTACTACGAATTAACTAACTATTACAAAACAAAATGAATAAATTAGCTAAGCTACTTAACTAATTATTACAATAATTAACTGTTCTAGCTAATTAACTAATTATTACAAGACAAAATTAAATAACTAGTATAGCTAACTAATTATTTACAACACTTTACAAAATTAACTAGTTACAACTAATTAATTACAACAAATATCTAAGCTAAGTAATTAAACTAAATGGCCTTAGGAAGCGAGGAGTGCTCATGCATGCACGCAGATTTTCACCTGAAAAGCCCATTGTTCTGTTGCCAAAATGCCTTTGTTGCACAGTTGGAACATTTTTTTCACCTCAGCCTTAGCTCTGTTCTGTTCCAAAAAGGTTGGTGCTCAATTTGACAAAAGTGGCCGGCTGGCCAGAAGTGGTGGCCTGCCGGCCACTAAAGTTTGGTTCCTCCTGTTGCAACAGAAAGCATACAGAGCACAAAACAGGGTATTCTCAAGGTATGCTTGTACACCTTACCCGTCCTTATCATCAAACAGTTCAAAGGAGTGGCAAGCTCAATTCATAAGCCATCAATCGATGCAATTTCATTGTATGATGGCCTATGAACCAAGGTGTACAATTTCAATAAATGCAACAAATAAAGACTCTCAAAACCTCCTCCCTATCATGGATTGATCAAGGGAAATGGTTGACATTGACTCTTGAACCGTTTACATCACTAACAAGTATGAAATGACTCAAGACTCAATGGGTTCAATTAACGTCCAATTGAACCTAAACTTGATTATTATCTTGTATCGCTTTTAGTCCCAATTTTATTACTTCATTTTAATTACCAACCATTCTTTAATCAATTGAGTCCAAAAGTGAGCTTTAAGTTCTCTAATGGAAAGGAGTACCAAACCAAGAGTTGTTTTAGGCATGAGAGAAGTGTTATGCCGTTGGTAATGAACCCCCAAAGGGATTAAGTCATTAAGCACATGACCTCAATCTCATGTTTTAAACAAGCAACTAGTTTGAAGCAACTTTCAAAGCAAAGCAAAAGCCAAGAAAGGAGGGAGATTGCAGAGATGATTAGAGGTGAAAATAAGTATGGAAAGCCATAAACAAATGCTATCAACTCAAATAGGTTGGTGGCTAAGGCCTAAACCACCAACCTAGGAGGACTATTACACTATAAGCATGCAATACAAGGCTCAAATGCAATGAACACTTAAAAACAGTCCGAAAATAGTGCTAAATCAATCCTAAAACATGCTGGAATTAAGTCAAAAATAGCTAGAACAATAAACTAAAACATAAAGCTATGTAAGCTAGTAAACAAAGCATAAAGAGGGGAGGCTACCCCCTCCAGTTTTGGACCCGAATACATGTTTTTAGCCGCTGAAAAAGTTCTAAAAATCAGTATTTAATAGCTCAACAAAAGTGGACAAAGAGATGGAAAACACAAGTGTGAAGGCTTAGAAGACAAGGTGTAAAGAATGGGGGTTAACCCTCTACCTTTAATAGCCTTAAACCAAAAGCTTCAGCCCATAAAAATAGTCCAAAAATAGTAAGAAAAGATGGGAGAGAAGCAGTGTAGAGATGCTTAAAATTATACCTCTTGAAGTAAGGTTACTCTTTTGTTCACAAACCACAAAGCTTACACTCTCAAGGGTTGAAATTTGGACTAAATAATCTCAGTAAAGAGAGCTCCAATATTGGTTTAGGAAGTGTAGAGAGAGAGTGCATAGGTTTCAAGATAGAGATAGAGAGAGAATTTCAAGTTTTGGCTCTTAAGGAATTTTTTGTAACCTAAAACAAGAGGAGAGGTCAAGTATATATTGAAAAATAGCCTCTCAGGTAAAAAATATCTGTATAGGAACAGTTGGACCTTTTGGGGGACAACTGATACAAAATATCTGTATTTTACAGAAGTGGCCAGCAGGCCCGAAGTAGTGGTTGGCCGGCCACTAATAGTGGATGGCTGTCCACAAATAGTGGGTTGTCGGCCACACAAATTTGCTTCCAGGCCTGACTTCAAATGGGTATATCTCCTTTATCTGAACTCAGTTTTAGGTTATTCTTCAGTCTAAATTGAAGCCCTGGAAGTCTAATTTCCAATGGTGGTGGCCTTACATCTAAATTCTAAGTGTGAAAAGAGATATGCCTATTTTAGTGAAGGCTGGTCATTTCTATCTTAACCGAATTGATGCCTAACTTCAAACGGCCATATCTCCCTTATCTGGACTCGGCTTTAGAAGATTCTTGAGTCTAAATTGAAGCCCCGGAAGTCCAATTTCGAATGGTGGTAGCCTCACAACTAAAGTCTAAGTGTACAAAGAGATAGGCCTGATTTAGTGAAGGCTACTCAGTTATCTCTTAACGGTTTCATACTCAACCATCTCCCTAACTAGTTTTCTTCCATCCCCTCCTATTTTCTTCAACTCCAAACCTGAAAATAAGAAGTTTTTAAAGAGTTCACATCCCTTCCATTTATTTCCACTTTTTCCTTACTCGATTTACTGAAAAGTGCAATATTTTAAACGAAATGCTAGTCTCGGAACATCGTAGAAACATTTAGAAAAATATTTTGGAAAAGAGGATTTTAAGGTCTAAAATGGTTTTGGTCAAAATAATTTTGGTCCAAAATGGGGTGTAAGGTTAGGATTTAGAAGCTCTCCTTGTTGAAGAAATCGAACATTTGCACAGCATAACTTTCATCATCGAGTGATCAACTTGAGGCGCCTAAGTCTTAAGGGCGGTAAAAAATGGGGTGTCTACTGCTCTCCTTGAACAGCATTCCCCATCAGAGGCGTCTAGACTATGCTTGCAACGAGTTCTTAGGAGACTAACTGCACCGGTGGAAGCTAGAGTTCGAATAGCGATGCCTAGAACACAAAGGTTTGGAATTTCTGAGACTAAAGTCTGGTTTGAATACCCAGGGGCGTATCCCTGACTTGAAATCTGTATGGCAGCCCCATAGATTGAGGTAGCGTGTATGCGCCTCAATTCTGGATACTAAACCAACCTAGTTTATCACCCTATTGGAGAATAAGGAAAGTTGTGAATGTGATCAGGAAAAAAAGTGGCATTCGTGGCTTCTACATGCAGATGTTACCCCTTGTCAGCATTTGAGGGTCTTGTAACTGTGAGTTCAAGGTAAGAGTTCGAAGAACACAAAAGGGAGATTCCTATCAAAGTAGAGCGATTCATCGCCACTTACCCCATAAGGTACTTTCTAAAGTGCCGCTTTGTTTGTTTACTACATTTCATGTGCATCTATCACATTATTCCAGGACCTTTTCTCACGATTTTAGCGTGGTTTGAATGTTCTTTTCCTCACACGATTTTAGCGTGTTTGGAATTTATCTCAGGAGTGGAACGCAACCTGAGTGGTTTTCTCAGGACCTCTTCTCACGATTTCAGTGTATTTGGAATTTATCTCGGGACGTGTGGAACGCGACCCTAAGCAGTTTTCTCACGATCTCTTCTCACGATTTCAACGTCGTTAGAGTGGTCATTTCCTCACATGATTTCAACGTGTTTGGGAGTTGCTCTTCCTCTTCTCACGATTTCAGCGTGGTTAGATTGTTCTTTTCCAGACACGATTTCGGCGTGTTTGGGATTTATTCTTCCTCTTCCCACGATTTCAGTGTAGTTAGAGTGTTCATTTCCTCAAACGATTTCAGCGTGTTTGGCATTTGTTCTTTCCCTTCTCACGATTTCATCATGGTTAGAGTGTTCTTTTTCTCACACAATTTCAGCTGTGCCTCATCTTCAAGCCAAGTCAGGCACTCGCCAGAAAGTGCGCAATTGAAACTAGGGGCATGAGCCAAAAGCTCTTTCGTCCTCCAAGTAGTGGGATATCGAGCTAATTGTGAACTTCGGATTGGGAATGAAGCTGGGTACTCTACCCCCTCTTTTGGGCAAGTCTGGTAGTTCCGAACTGACATCTGAACTAGAACAGAAAGTAGAAGACACAGTGTGTCAAGCCAATCAGCTGAATGCCAGGTTGCCGAGTCATACTGTAGCTCATCTCGGATAGATCAAACCAGGGTCAACACCAAGCAAGGTCAACAACAGACCTGTTGCACATCCAATGGCACTACTACCCCCCATTCATGAAATCCACTAGCCGTTGATGAAAGAAATAGCCTTGTGCTGAATATGCAGGGCAAGAATCCACTACCTTCAACTTTTTCGTAACCCATATCTGGGAAGGGATGAAAGAAAAGAGAGATTAAAGAATAGAGAGGTGTATGTTAAGAAAAGAGTGAGAAAAGGGCTTTGAGAGAAAAACAGAACATGAGTGCCGAGAGATATGAGAAACACATATTAGAAAGGGTGGGAAACAGTACCTAAAGGAGTAAAGGATTTCCCGCGAATTTGGGATTTATTCTTCCTTTTCCCATGATTTTAGCGTCGTTAGAGTGTTCCTTTCCTCATACGATTTCAGCATGTTTGGGATTTATTCTTCATCTTTCCACGATTTCAGCGTGGTTAGAGTGTTCCTTTCCTTACACGATTTCAGTGTGTTTGGGATTTATTCTTCATCTTCCCACGATTTCAGCGTGGTTAGAGTGTTCCTTTCTTCATATGATTTTAGTGTGTTTGGGATTTATTCTTCCACTTCTCACGATTTCAGTGTGGTTAGGGTATTTTTTTTCCTCACACGATTTTAGCGTGTTTGGCATTTGTTCTTCTTCTTCTCACGATTTTAGCGTAGTTAGAGTGTTCCTTTCCTCACACGATTTCAGTGTGTTTGGGTTTTGTTCTTCATCTTCTCACGATTTCAGTGTGGGTAGAGTGTTCTTTTCCTCACACGATTTTAGCATGTTTAGGATTTATCCTTCCTTTTTTGACGATTTCAGCGTGGTGAGAGTATTCCCTTCCTTACACAATTTTAGCGTGTTTGGGATTTGTTCTTCTTCCTTTTACGATACCAGCGTGGTTGAAGTATGTCACCCTATTCATCTAGTACATTATCTATTGCATCTATTACATCATACCATTTTATCACCTACATTCATTGCATCCATTGCATTGTACTTTGTCTTGTTGTATTCAACATTTCATTATCTTTCCCTAGCAGATCATTCCTCACTTATATCATACCACCCAATGACTTGTACTCTTTCTTTTTCTATGAAAAACATGGTTTTGCATGTGCACACACCCCTTTCACGTAGGAAACGCGGTTCTGTTATATGTAAGCATCCATGCTGCGCTGAGGCCAGTATTGAGGATGTAGGCACTTAGCCTGTGTTAGACGTCATTTGGCTGTGCCTACTTCTTTTCTATATAAAACGTAGTTTGATTTTGCATCTCCATCCCTTTATGATATTTGTGTGGTAAGCACTGCTTATGGTTTGATTATATTATTGCATTATATTGTGTATCATTTTTCATTCTGCCCTTAAACTATGCTGGTTTGATTCCTTGCAAAGGGATATGTAGGCAACCCTCAGGTTCAATCAACTGCATCTGCATTTTGTTTGTTTGCCCAAGTCTTACGGCCTTGTCAAAATGGGTCATCTTTGGGCTTTGACACTCACTCACGTCATGTCATGACTCGAGCTCTGTCAAAGAGGGGCAACAGTAGACACCACATATTTGACGGCCCTTAAGACTTGGGCGCCACTGATTGATCAATCGATGATGAAAGTTATGCTGTGCAAATGTTCGATTTCTTCAGTAAGAAGAGCTTCTAAATCCCAACCTTACACCCTGTTTTGACCAAAACTATTTTAGACCTTAAAGCCCTCTTTTTCAAAATATTTTTGAAAATGTTTCTACGATGTTCTGAGGCTCGCATTTCATTTAAAATATTACATTTTTCGGTAAACTGAGTAAGGACAAAGTGAAAATAAATGGAAGGGAGGTGAACTCTTTGAAAAATCTATAAAAACATCTTATTTAGAGGTTTGGAGTTGAGGGAAATAGGAAGGGAGTGAAGAAAACTAGTTGAGGAGGAAGTTAGGCATCAATCCGTTAGGACAGAAATAAGTAGCCTTCACTAAAATAGGCATATCTCTTTTCACACTTAGAATTTAGATGTGAAGCTATCACGATTGGAAATTAGACTTCTGGGGCTTCAATTAAGGCTTAAGAATGACCTAAAACCGAGTCCGGATGAGGGAGATATGCTCGTTTGAAGTCGGGCTTGGAAATGGATTTTTGCCTGCCGCCCACTAATAGTGGCGGGCAACCCACTTTTAGTGGCCTGTTGACCACTTACGTGAAAAGCCGAATTTTTGTAGATATTTGTTGCCAGTTGTTCCCACACTGCACTAGCTATTCCTATACAGATATTTCCAAGATAGACACCTGGTTTTCTATATATATATGACATTCCCTCATGTTTTAAAGGTTAGAAGAATTTAGGAGTGAGAAACTTTTTTTTTGAAGAACAAATTTTGGAAAATTCCTCTCTTTACATAGCCTTTGCCTAAACACTTTAAACCAAACCTAGAGAGCTTCTTGCTGAGATGATTTGAGCTTGAATTTTAGCTCTTGAGGCACTTGAGAGTGTGAAATTGGTGGTTTGTAACTCAAAGAAGCATTCTTCTTTAAGAGATATACCTTCTAGTCCTTTTGTACCATCTCTACACTACTTGTTTTCTATCTTTTCTTGCTGTTTTGAGTTATTTATTACCTGTCTTTTTGGGCTGAAACATGTGGTTTAAGGCCATTAAAGGTTGGCAGGTTGATACCCCTTCTTTAAACCTTGCTTCTAAGGCCTTTGCCCTTGTGTTTCCCAACTTTTCATCAATTTTTTTTGAGCTTTGTACCACTGATTTTCAGAGGTTTTTCAGAGGCAAAAATCATGTTTTGAAGTCCCAAAAGTAGAGGTGTTAGCCTCCCCTCCATGTGCTTGTATGCTAGTTTTAATTCCTCAATATTTTAGCTAGTTGTTGTACTTGTTTTGGTCTTCATTCTAGCACTTTTTTGGGCTGTTTTAGGACTGTTTTTATGTGTTTGTTTCATTTATACTTTGTATAGTATGCTTGTAGTGTAACGGTCCTCATAGGCTTAGTGATTTAGGCATTAGACACCAACCTATTTGAGTTGAAAGTATTTATTTCAAGCTTTCCATACTTGTATTCATCTCTAATTACCTCTACAACCTCCCTCATTTCTTGACTTTTTCTTTATTTTGAAAGTTGTTTCAAACTACTTGCTTGTTTAAGCTTGAGATAGAGGTATCATGCTTAATGGTTTAATCCCTTTGGGGGTTCATTACCAACGGCATGATGTCTCTCTCTTGTCTAAAACAATTCTTTGTTTGATGCTCCTTTCCATTAGTGGACTTAAAGCTCATTATTGGACTCAATGAACTAATGAATGGATGGTAATTAAAATGAAGTAAGAATTGAGACTAAAGTGATGCAAGATAATAAAATCAACTTGGGTTCAATCGGACGTTAATTGAACCCATTGAGTCTTGAGTTATTTCATACTTGTTAGTGATGTAAACGGTTCGAGATTCAATGTTAACCACTTCCCTTGATCAATCCATGATAGGGAGGAGGTTTTGAGAGTCTTTTTATTGTGCATTTATTGAATTGTGTCCCTTGATTCATGAGTCATCATGCAATGAAATTCCGTCGATTGATGGCTTGCAAATCAAGCCTACCCCTCCTTTGACCTGTTTGATGATAAGGAAAGGTCGGGTTGACAAATATCCCCTGAGAATACTCTGGTTTGTGCTCTGTTTGTCCTCTGTTGTAGAAGGAGAGAACCAAAATCAGTGGCTGGCAGGCCACTTTTAGTAGCTGGCAGGCCACTTTTTCTGGACAACAACCCCCTATTAGTGGCCTGCCGGTCACTACTTCTGGGTTGTCGACCACTTTTTCCAGCCATGTAGCGTCCTTTTTCCAGCAAAGCAGAGCAAAGGCTGAGGTGGAAAACATGTGCAATTTTCTAACTGTGCAACAGAGGCATTCCGGTAACAAAACAGAGAGCATTATTGGGTGAAAATCCGCATCCATGCATGAGCTATAGCTCGATCCTCAAGATTTGTGAAATGATGGTGTAATAGTACTAGTATGTTGTGCTTGAAGTAGCGAATTTGTAACTAATTTGTTAGAATAGCTAGTTGGTTTTGTGTTGTAATTATTTAATTATCTAGACTAGTTAGTTAAATTTGTTGTTGTAATAATTAGTTAAGTAGCTTGTGTAGTTAATGTATTTCATTTGGTTTGTAATAGTTAGTTAATTAGGTAATTAGCTTAGCTAGTCCATTCATTCGGACACTCTTGTGAGAGGGCAAATATGTAATAATGTGTATGTCTTCTAACCCCACGTATTTCTTCCTTTTATTTACTTGCTTCCGATGGATAGAATAAAACATCTTGTTTCATTTAGCATATTCCATGTTTGTACCCACTTGTCTTGCATGCATCGAGGCTCGGTTTATCATTCTAGCAAGCATTGCTGTTTACATACTTCATTGAATACGTGTTTAAACCACATGCTATCAAATTGATTCATATGTTATATTAGTAGCCGAGCCTATTAATTGTATCTTACATGTGTTGCATTAGTCATATTGCATTAATTAGGGGCACGTATGTTTTCTAATTATTTTGCTTGTTTTGGCTTGCCTCGGAGTACTAGGTGAGCATTTTTGTGCTTTAGCATATTACATGAGTGTGATTGTTGTCATGTCTAGCATGCTTGCCATGAGGCTAAATGCTTAATTGATATATTTTCTTGAATGCTGTGGATGAAGGCTAATTGCTTGAATTAGAATAATTTAAGTAATGTACATATGAGATCACTTTTTTAAGTGTTACATATTCGAAATAATTTTCAAAAAACAAACATGAAATCAAATGTTTCAATTTTTGCAAATTAGTCCATACTTGTGTGCAACACATAGTAATGTTAGCCTAATAATTGGAACAAGAGCATATAATGTAAATAAGATTCACATCATGATTAGTAGAGGTTGATCTTTGATCGGGAGAGTGGGGTGCTCAATTCATGGCCTTCCCCTCTCGTATCTAAGTTTCCGAGCCGAGACAATCTTGTTGATGACAGACATATGGCCTTTGGCACGAGTCATGGGTTTCCTAAATTTCACAAAATATTTAGATAGCGACTCTGTATCTGACAAAGCAGTCCATTTTTGGCATTTTGGTTCAAAATTGATTTTCTAAAAGATTTGTTGAATTTGGATTCTTTTATGTTTATCTATTTCACATTGCACTTGTGAGATCAGATTCAGAACCACGGGAATCTGAACTGTAGGGCTAGTTGTATCCGAAAGGAGCACGAAAAGTCAAGCTATACCACTTGAGCGTCAACTCTTGCACTCGAACGAAAAGAAAAATTCTAGAGTGCTACAAATTAGGCTGCTGTAGACAAATATTGAACCATTAATTTTTTTGATAAGAGTCTTTCCACCACTAATTGATTTTAATTAGCATCTAATGAAATCATCCAATGTAGTTGAATTTGGAATTTTTTTGGCGTTTGGCTGTAGCAAAATAAATAAATAAATTTGAATTTTTGTTTGTTGATGAATAAATGTCTTAAATTAAAGATAGATTTCATTGATTTGTCTTTGAACTGTAGTGCAATTGCCGTGCAATGAAGTATGTCACTTTTTAAAAAAAATAAAATAATGTGCATCATTTTTCTTTTGAAAATTGTTAAGTTAGTTTGAATGGTAGCTAAAACAGAGAGGATTATTAGAGAACAAACTAGTTAAAGTGGTTAGGCAAAATAAAAATATACTCATTTTGTGTGTGTGTATGTGTGTGTGTACTTTTGCTAGGAAAAAAATCCTAGTAGGTTGATCCATAGTTGTTTCGTTGAACTTGTTTGCCCTCTTCATCTGGTGATTCTCAATACAATCCTATCAATGAACTCCCAATACACATGTTTCCATTTCTCCTTCATCAAGTACATGATGTGAGGATGTGTGTGATATGCTATAGATGTCTTTATCAATTTTTGAAAAATGTGGTTGTGATCCTTAGTTGTGGGATTTGTTGTATTGTTTATGCAGATTAAAAAATGCATTCTTCTTCTACTAACAACAACAACATTAGATTAAAATCAAGACTCTGCGATTGTGGAAGAACAACAACCATATATATTGTAAGAACCAATGAAAATGGAAATCAAGGGCGTTTGTTCTTTATTTGCCCATCAAAATATGTACGTATATATTGTACAAATTAATCCTTTAGTAGTTACAAATTAATTTGTCTTATTCGACTAACTGATTGTCATGCATTGTCGAGTAATAAGGAACATTGCAATTACTTCAAGTTCATGGATGAAGATGATGAAGACGTTACCTCCACAATCCGTTCCAATACTAGAGCTCGTGATGCTATAACAGTAGAAGACTTTAACGTTCTAAGGACGAGGCTTCGTGAGATGGAAAATGAAAATGATGACTATGGTCGAAGGCTTGAAAGGATGGAAAATAATTTGAAGGCGACGTGTATGCCATTATATTTTCTATCATTTTGTACTTTATGATGTAACTTATTGACTGATTGGCTTTGCGAAAATTTTGCAAATGTTATTATGGATTTTATGAAACTTAACAAATGCATTGTTGGCGTTTGTAGCTTTTTTTGCTTTATTTTTATGGAATGATTTATAAAGTTTGGAGCATTTTGGGTTTGATGAATGGATGGAATGATTTTAGATGGTTTTGATGAATGGAATTTTGATGAATGTAGTTATTTTATGGTTATATGATTATAGAACTTGTAATGTGTGATGGTGAGTGTGTATTCATTGATGTTGTTACACCAATGCTTATCAATTGATCCAGGAAATGCCTATGAAAAAGGTTAAATTGGAATTAGTCATAATGCTTGCTAATAACTTAACCCAATAGGAACCCTTTTAATGATATGCAAGATATATCCACAGTTTCAAACCTCTCCCTGGTAGAAGGAATGGACAAAATAATATATATCAAAATATTAATTTGGTACTACTAAAAGTTATTGCTCTACATTAAAAAAATGGGGAAAAAAAAAGGCCATAATAATCAAGATGAACAACACAATATACAAGTCAACAGGGTGGACAGAGTCGGGCAGGAGTAATATTACTAAATATGATGTAATAGCAAGGAAAAGCTGTCGTCCTGAAAAATGCCAGCAATAAGAACTTTTCAATCGCATGAGCATAACCAGGTATTATATAGAGTTACATTAACACTCAAAGGTTTAAAAATAGTTGGGAGTTTAACGTGTCAAATATGAAGGGAGCAAAATCCTTGGGAGTAAGGGATTAACAAATCTTAGGTCCTATAACATTTTCAACAACATTAAGAAAAAAAAAATTTAGTTCTAAGTAATAATTTCAGCAACATGAACACCAATAGTTTCAGCAACATTTTCAGCAACCTTAAGGAAAAAACTTTCATTTATGAGCTGCTATGACTGAAGTTTCTAGTGCGTTCCACCTATTTGTGCCTGTTGATAGCCTAAAACAAAAACAAAAAAAAAATTAAAAAAACACAGCAGCAAATTAAGCAACCAAAGCAATGATGCAAACTGAATTCCCCCCCCCCCCCAAAAAAAAAAATTATAAAGGCATAATGAATTTCAGCAAAGGAGCAAACTCAATGTACATAAAATGTAATAACAATTGTCAAAGTTAATGAAATAACATGACTACACATTGGACTATTTGATTCTTCAGAATATCGAAACCCAATGTCATATCCACATGAACCTTTACATACTGACTGGAATGTTAGTTGAGCATAATGGCGCTGAGGCATTGAATTTGGCACTACATACATCTCACGCAAATTGTTTGCCTACAACAATGTCATATTATATTAGGCTTGACAATAATGGTTTTGAGTGTCATATTATACCCACAAAAAAAAAAAAAAATACAATCTAAAACTAACAGTCACGTGATATATTGGATACATCAATGAAGAAGGAATTGAATTACCACCCATGGCAAAAGATGAGGAATTGATCTCCTCCAACAGATAATGGAGAACGTCTAATTGTTGGAGTCCAGATCGTCTATTGTGGTTTCCTGCCGCGACTCCTGCGGCGGTCCAAAACGACGTCATTTTGGACCTTTTTTTTTTTTTTTTTCTTTCCTTCCCCTTTCCTTTTCTCTCTCAAACGTTTGAGAACCAAACCTAACAAAAGTATTTTCTGCTACAAGATCCTCGAAATGTTGGGTTATGTTTGGATTCAGCTTTGGTTTCACTTTCAGGATCACAAATTGCTACGAAATTGAATGTGAATTCACATCCAAAAGGTGGATTTTACTCAGAATACTTTAGAAATTCTTCCATCATTCTCCACACTTCTCAGCTTCCCTCCCAATGTAAGTCCCTTTCCATTTTCCACATCTTTCGCATATGATCTGGCTCTCTCTTCAATCGCTTTTGAATCGTAGAGCACCTCATGAATGGATGAACAAAGAGACGAAGTCGCCGCTAACGATCAAACAACTAGGCGATGGAGATAGCGACAATGACGACGATGACGACGGAGACACACCTGAAATCCAAATATAAAAATATGAAAAAAATTGAATCAATTTCTGTGGAAAGTAAACAACAAAAATGGAACTTCAAATTTTCAATTATAGAAAAGAAAAGAAACAAATTGATCCTGGGTTTGGTTAGCTTCAGCATTTTTTGGTTCTTGAGGATCATAGAAAATATAAAGAAAGATGGGTTTTTTTGGGTTTGTAGAAACAATCAAAGAGGGGAGAGAAAAGCAAGAAGGAAGGTAAATGAATTTGTTCCTTGTTCCTTGTTCTTCTTCTCCTTTGATCCTTCTTCTCGGTTGCATCTGTTTTTTTTTTTTTTTTACTGGGGGAAAGTTTGGCCCCAAACCCAATCTACTGTGCTCATCATCTTAAACCAATATTATAGTCCCTTTTTGATTTCTCCTTTGGCTTGTTCATCTCCATCATTAAGCAACAAAGCCAACACAACCTCTCTTTCTCCTCTTTGTTTTGTTAGCTTCATAGATTCCTCATTTTCCTCTCTTTCTCTCACCTTTTTGTTTTGTTAGGTTTGGTTCTCAAACGTTTGAGAGAGAAAAGAATGGGGGGATTTTTTCCAAAACGACGTCGTTTTAGACTGTGGCAGGAAACCACGGTAGACGATCCAGACTCCTAATTGTTGGACCTGGAATAGTTTGTGAAGAAGGCAAGCTGTTAGCACGGGAATTTTTTTTTTTGGAGTTTGCTACCAATGCCGCTTCGAATCCACCTTTTACCCTAATTTTTCCCTTACTAGTTGCCACATTTTTCTTCAATCCTTTTGGTTGCACAACATGATTGTCATCTTCGCAATCCACTTCAAAGCTTTGGGTTTCATCATCATTATGTACTTCATTTTCAACAGCAAAATGAGCACTTAACTTACATTCAACATTTGCACCTAATGTAGCGACTTGTGCAATTGAAAAATCATAGGTTTCTTTAGTTTCAGCAGCTCAACATGCTATTGCTCTAAATGCGGTCATCAATGCCTTATACCGGGAGGCTTGTTGGAATTTGACATCTACTTGAATGCCATTCCCCTTAATTTCCTTCACCGTTTTAGCTCTTGCTTGTTTTGTCCACCTCTTTAGAATGTCTCCAATAATCTTCAAAGAGTGATAACACAAAATTTCTTCCCTTTCAAACTTTGTACAGTTACAACCCAAAGAGCCATCCCTCTCTATCTTGACTTTCCTTGCATGTTTCCTAACAGCATCAACAACTGTGTATATGATACAAGCCTCACCATATTCAATTGCTTCTCTATCCGATTCAATGGAACGAAAGTACTCATTTTGGAATCCCTCAAAAATCTTTTTTCTGTACACATTACCCATTTGAATTAACATTCTTATTGTTCCTTTCACCTTTGGCACGAAGCATATCCTGTTTTTAACTCCTTGTATCGCTTCTCATAAAGTACCCTTTCGAAATGCATGAAGAATTCATTTAAATTAAAACCAGAACGAATGTAATCCTTCAAAAAAGTATTAAAAGATTCACTAAGTTGTGTGGTACTCATTTCCGTAATCCAAGTCGATCTAACATATGGTCAGCCCTATTTTTCTTTCACCGCAAGAGTCAATTTCAACCAATGATTATCATAAGCATCATATTTATCAAGCAATTCAGCCCACTCTAACTTGCATTCATTTTCATCTTCAATGTCAAACATGAATTTACTTAATACACCCTTTACCCCCTTATCTTGGAAGAGACAATTAATATGTTTTAATGCATTTTGCATCAAATGCCAAGTACACAATTGGTGACTCGTGTCAGGCATAACAATAGGCATGGCTTTAGCCATTGCAGCATCTTGATCAGTGAAAAAAATTTTTGGTGCCTTTCTTGACATAGCCTCTAAAAAAGTTTGAAACAACTATACAAACGATTCGGCGGTCTCATCATACAATAAGGTTGCACCAAATATAATTGTTTCCCTATGATGGTTGAATCCCACAAAAGATGCAAAGGGTCTATGTTCTTTGTTTAACTTGTAAGTCGTATCAAATGTAACTACATCACCAAATTGGGCATAATCCACGATCATTTATGAATTGGCCAAAAACATATTTGTTATTTGCTCCTCATTATCTAACTGGAAAGCATAAAAAAAAAGAAGAAGAAGGATTCTGCAAACATTTTTCTTTAAAGTATTGCATAAACTTTGTTGTCTTTTCGTTCTCAAATAATTGTTTTGGTATAATTTCGTAGACCCAAGACATTGCCTCTGACTAGCTTCCCTACCCATGAGTTCAAAAGATTGGCCTAAACAAAGACCAGATTGTGCGGCCAAATCTATCTCAGTTGCTTGGGTAGTCAATATCTTTCTTTGTGACAGCAACATGTGGGCACACTCGGGTGATACAATGGTTGTGTTTTTCTTTGAAATCAGTCACAACAAATTTCCTAGTGCCGCATCTAATTTAACATAAAGTCGAGCCTTACAACTAATCCTAGTTTCAGCTCTAGGGTTTTTCTATCAATGGGTCTCTTTTGTTAACCTTTCGAAATCTCTTCTTGTAGCAAACCAAAATTCTAGAAATAACTTGGTTAGTGAACTTGTTCTTGCTACAATAATCCCTTCTTATGCTAAACCCCATTCTTCCTCCACATGCATTATAAAAATCATACACACTTTGTTCTGAATCAAATGTCATTCCCTCTTTTGGCTTCCAAGCACAATCATTTTCAGGTTCCATATCCATATCAAAATGCAACTGAAAAGCCATATAAATCAAATGTTAGCTATAGAATAAGTCATAAATTATATCTATTGCAAAAAAAAAAAAAAAAAAATGTTACATCTGCTACACACACAAAAAAAAAAAAAAAAAAATCCATCCTTAATCATTGTGAGAAAAGTGAACAGATAGGTCAAAAAAGACATGGGTTGAGGTCATAAAAAAAGTGAAGATTACTTGGATGCTGACTAAAACTATGGCTTTGCATAAAGCCAATTACAAACAAAAGTCCAACCCAATTCAACAAGCCTTCATCATATTTACCAGGATGAACATCTTTTTCATATGATTTTATCTTTTAGATGGTAGAAATAATTTTTGAAAAAATTGAAAATATCTTTGAAGTGTTTATATTTGTCAAACTAACAAAATATAAAAATAAAATTTGAAAATTCCCCTAATTTTTGAACTATTATTATGTATATCCAGCAAAATTCTCAGTGCATCAATTAAGTTATTGAAATATCTTTTAAGTGTTCATATTGGTTGGTTCATGGTTAAATAGGATAACGAAATTGACATACAAACATAAATTTTTAGTGCATCAGTTAAGTTGTTGACATATAAACATGAATATCTTCAACTTATGTATGTCAAGATCAAGGAGAACCATTACCAATAGGCAAAAATTACCATTACCAACAGGCAAAAATTATGAATGTCAAGACCAAGGATATCAACAAAAATTACCAACAGGGAAAAATTATATCACATGATTGATTTCATGTATCAAAGAAATTAATCTGAAATAATCAATTACAGAGACAATGAAGACTAACCAGTGGATGATTGAAGCTACAGAGACTGGTTTGCATGCAGGGGGATTGTGGTTTGCAAAGTCAGGGCATAGCGAATGAAGGCAAAACAATGGGTTACGTTTGGGGAGCGGGTCACCGTCGAGAGGGTTGCCGGTGCGATGGGTTCGGTGAGGTGGAGGAGAAGAGCATGAGGGCTCTGGTTTGCGAAGAAAAGAGAATCAATCCACCTTGGGTTTCAAGAGTGGGTCGCCGTTGTCCGGAGTGGGTCGCCGGTGAGGCTGGGTTCGGTAGAGGAGAAGATTGTGAGAGTGAGGATGAGGCTAAGGCTGAGACTGAGACTGAGACTCAGGTCAAATGTGTATAACCTGTATGTATAGCTTTGCGCAGGAAATTTTGATTTTCAATTTGTTTTGATTTTTTTTTTACTAGGCAGATATGGACCATTGGATCTGTTTGGGTGCATCTGGACCGTCTCAAGTAGAGAGGCAAGAAGAGAGTATAAGAAGAGGATTTGAACTCTCTTCAGCCACCCCTACCATCGACACAATCGACACAACCCCAACCAGATCTATATATCTCTCTTTTTCCCATCTTCATGTAAATCTCTCATTTCTCATTTCCTCTCTGTGTGTTTGCGGTGGTGGTTTGGGGCAAAGTTGGGGGATGGGTCGCTAGTATGGAAATAATGCGAATAAAGGGATATGAGAGGTGCTGTGATGGTAGGAGAGGGGTTGGGGAAGGGTTGCTGTAACGCCCCAACCCTTCATACATCATCGATATTGTCTGCTTTGGGCTATGTTCGTACGAATTTGTTCTTCCCAGTGGGTCACCCATTCCAGAAATACTCCAGCCTAAGCACGCTTAACTAGGGAGTTCTGTTAGGGATTTCACCACCCAGGAAAAGGCCTTAATGCTATATAAGGGTTTAGGTTTTTACTCTTTATAGCCTAGGAACTCTCCCTCCATTCTTGATGTAGGACACCGAGACCTTACAATCCACCCCCTTTAGGGCTACATGTCCCCATGTAGTAGCTTGCTAGCTCACAAGCTTGCCCACATGCACTGAGAGACACCAATGGCCCACATTTGGGGCTCCAGAGAGTCAGCTCTGATACCATTTGAAATGCCCCAACCCTTCACATGTCATCAATATTGTCCGCTTTGGGCCACGCCCGCATGGATTTGTTCTTCCCAGTGGGTCACCCATTCCAGAACTACTCCAGCTTAAGCACGCTTAACTGGGGAGTTCTGCTAGCGATCTCACCACCTGGGAAAAGGCTTCAATGCTATATAAGGGTTCAGGTTTTTACTTTTTATAGCCCAAGAACTCTCCCTCCATTCTCGATGTGGGACACCGGGACCTTACAGTTGCAATGGTGGAGAACAACTAAGGGTAGAGAAGGCTTGAAAGACCGGCATCGATGCTGGGCGTCAGAGTGCAAAGAAATAAGAATAGGAAAATGTTAGAGGGGTTATGTTGGTCTAGTTAAGACTATGATACCATGTGTTTGTAATTTTTATTTTACTTTCATCTTTATTGTTATTTTGGGGAATAACCCACTGATTTGCAAAATGTTTTTGTCCCTTTCATTTTTCTACAATTTTCTGTTATTTTTAGAATCTTTCTATGCTTTTGGCAAAAATTTGGCATTTTAAGATTTTGTGTTTACTAATCTGGGCAAAAATCCTCTCTACCTAAATATTTGTTGTCACGACCCAAACTCGCTCTTATAGGTTTAGAGTTGTAACCAGCCATTAATCCATGATTACCAAAGGCCTTCCTATACAAATCAAATAATCGGCACTAGCGAAAGCTAATAAATAAGAAAATAAACATCCAACAAGCTTTGAAGACTAAAATGGAACAAAATGAACTTATATATATATATACACACATGTACAAAATCCATAGCAAACTTGCATCTCAAACATAACAAAACTGAATCGATTATACAGATGCACCAGAGTTAAGAAAACTTTCATATCCTTAGAAAATTCTCAAAAGAGTGATCTCTGGGCCACCAAAAAGCCTTAACACTTGACTGATAGAAACCTCGTAGTGAGGCACAAAAGTTGGCTTGACAAAACGGAGACTAGGTTGACGCCACTACGCCCCCTCTTGCACAAGATCACCTACATACATATATAAAAGAATAAGCTAGAGCCCAGTGAATAACAACAGTGTAAAGAGGTTATGAATGATGTCCTCACTAATATCCAAAACGGTCAATTTTAGCAGTAATCAGAAAATTAGAATCTTATGCTTAACAGATTCATATCTCATACAGAAAGCATAGTCGTCATACGTAGTACATCCCATAGCAGAACAGTACAGACGGTCATGAAGACCGAACAGTTATATATGATGGCCATCAATACAGTAAACATAAATTCCAAACATTGGAACTAACAGAGATCTCTGTAACAATAACAGTAAACAGATGCTACGGATGCCACGAATACAGTTCAAGAAAAACAGGATAGTCGTTCAGTTAAGTAGAAGAATCATTTCAGAAATAGGGTATAGTATAAATCGAAAATTCCTTATAATTGAACATATCTTTACAACAGTGCTACTCACAATTGGCTCTACAAAACACGTGGATCGGAGCGTTTGACCTACACAGACACATATAAGCATAACACGTTCAATTCACAGTCCAATCAATTACTTGTTATCATTACTTGTTTGTTCAGTTAGCCTGAATTGTTCTTTATTCTCTATTATACCCATAAAATGCATATGAACGTCAAATACATGTGAAAATCATGCTAACAGAGGCTCGAAAAATGAAGTAGAAAAATGAAACCGAGCCAGCCCACACGTGCGGAACTCCTACGGCGCACGTGCAATTATTTTAGAATGCTCTGCTCCCCTGCTCTGTTTTCCATACGTGTAGTCCTCCCTGCCGTACGTGCAATTCTGGGTTTTTTAGAACCAAAAATCTGCTATGTTTTTGAACTCCAACCTTTCCAAAAACCCACTCCATTTTTGCACAAATCACGGTCCAAATCTTACTAAAACATGTTGAATGGGCCATTTCTAACTTCAAACCAAAATCACAACTTTAAAACAAAACTTAATTGCCCATTCACAAGAACAAAGCTTGAAGTTGAAAAGAAAAACAAGAATTATGCATATGGGAGTTCTATGCTTCCAAAAATCCATAAGAAACTCAAAACTCATGCAAGAACAAGTGATTGATCATGAATAATGCCATGTATAACAAGAGCTTTAACTATTTCTTTAAATTTCCCCTTTAGGGTTCTCTACATGAACTCACACCACCTAATCCCTAATTTTTTTTTCCCAGTTACATTCAATGAGTTAAAGGATAAACAACTTAGATTCAAGACATTGGAAAAGAATTCTTACCTTAAAGGGTTAGTTTGGTGACGATTTGCCCAAATCCCTCTCTTCTCCTACTCCTCCTCTTCTTCTTCTTCTTCTTCTTCTTCTTCTTCTTCTTCTTCTTCTTCTTCTTCGTCTTCTCTCTTCTTTCTCTATCGAGTCTCTCTCTCTCTCTCTCTCTCTCACACACACACACACACACACAGATATTTTGTTTTTGACCTAACACATCCACAAGTCTAACATCCTTTATTATTGAGTTCTCAATAATCAAATATCTATCACCAATTAACATTAGGTTTAAATTACATTAATTCAAATTAAGGCTCACTAGAATCTAATTAATAAACTTAGTTGTACTAAGGCAAATTTAGACTCCAATTACTTAGTTCCAAGCATTTAATTTAACCTTATGGTTTAGCGATTCAGACAGGTCTATTTCACATCCTAACATATCTGTCAATCAACGCATCATTCAAATAGCACATAGCATAGAGTTAACACACATGGATAAGCATATGTCACATATAAAACACATGATTAAGATAAACCATAGAATCAACAGTTAATTTAAGGAGGCTGGTGTTACATTTGTCTTCTTATCTTAAAATATATATGATTTTTTTTTTTTTGTGCGTGTGGATATTTCTCAAGATTCTCAGGTGATTTAATAGTTGTAAATGGTCATTCTACAATACATATCAATGTGTACCATGTGTAAATTATAACATTGTCATGCTAATATTACAAATATCATAATCAAATCATTTTCAGCCATAACCAAAAAAAATTAAATAGGTAAACACCACTTAAGACATAATCAAAATAATAACGACAATAGATTAGGGTAGTTGTAACCATACAGTACTTAATGCACAACCAAGTACCTATTCGACAATGGCCAAAATAAAAATCACAATATGTTATAATTAACACTACAATAAGTCATAATTCATACAATAATAAGTCATAATCAAATAACACAACATCATAGCCAAAGGCACAATAAATCATAATCAAAGACTACAAACGTTGTAATTGAGCATATGATATACATGTCAGAAAAAAGTGTGTACTATAAAATTTTCTATTTATAAATGTTTTGAAATAGATAAGAATATTTTTTATGGAAAAATTATAAAGCAATTATATTAAAAAATGAATTAACATCATATAGAACATTAAAAACAAAACAACAAAGGACCAAATAAGAAAACCTATTGAAACTACAATAACAAACTATAAAATTCACCAAAAAAACTAGTAGCGGCATAGAAAAACCACTAATCTATTCATAGATGTGATTGGAAAAATAAGATCTATATCTAAAAATCCTCAGCCCTGCCATCCCTGCCGTTGCTACTCAACTCCGCCGATGTCGATCACCATTGAAAACCAATGTTAAAGAAGAAGAACATCCACAACAGTAGAAGAACATTCATAACAATATATGATTCTTGACAATTAATAGTGTTTCCTTCATGGAATCAACAATTTTTTAGTGTCATAAGAGTAGATGTAATGTGATATTTGTTTTTTTAAGGGAGAATTTCATTTCAGAGTAACTGAAAAAAATTATTTACTTATTAATTGTGAGAACCCGAATATAAAAATTAAGTAAATAATTAAATAATAATATTACAATATCAAATATTTTGGTGGTGAATTCTAAGGTGCAAATTAAATATTATTGGAGGATCTTTTAATTAATTTTAAACCTAAAATAAATTTATGGTGAAAGTCTTTAATTTAGAGACAAGGTTTATTATAAAAATAAAAATAAAAAGAGAGAGAGAGGAGGGTGTGACTTGAACTCTAGACCACAAGGTTAACATATAAGACTCCTACCATTTGAGTTGCATGTAACTTATACATATGTTTTGTATATTTATCTATTTATTTGACCTATGTGTGCCCACCACTAGTGTAAAATAAAATAAACACAAACCCTACTCTATTATTTGTTCACCACATAGGGCAACAACAGCAGCCACGGGAGAGGGTTAGAGAGAAGGAAAAAAAGAAGAAGATGTTGCAATCAAAGAACTTTTGGGTGTGTTGTGTTGTGTGTGATCATCAAAGGTTAGCCCTCCTTGGTTTTCTTCTCTTCTTTTTGTTCTTCATCCTTGTTCTATAATTATTTTGTTCATTGATGGAGAGGTTGTAGGTTTATGTATTGTGTATATAGATATCCTATTAAGAAACTTGAGGAGCTAAATTTATGTGTAAAGATTGGGTGTAATTTTCAGTCCAAAAATTCTGTACAAAGTCACAAATTTTAAAAATCAAGAAACCATATCAAATGGATGAATTTTAATCTGAAATTTTTACAGTAGATCAATTACATATTGAATTGCATATCTGAATTTTTTCATTTTTTTTGGGAGTCAAAATCCATATAAATTGAGGTATTCAAATCTGTCCAGGAAACCAGTCCGAAACAGTAAATTCGGGAGTGTTGTTCTCTTTGGGTATAAATCCAAAAATTATCAAATTAGTGTCATTAGAACCGGTTACAAGTCTAGTTTCGTACGTTTTTGGCCTTGCATTGATTGCTCGTGTATATTAAGAGAACCGTCAATTTCTTTAAAGTGCTGCAGAAAACAACCTGTTTGGATATAATAAATTGTAGGTAATTATTTTGATAAGAAAATCAAGTGAAACCAATTGGGTTTGAAACTTAGGATATATTAGATCATATCTGGAGGTTATTGGAATTTTTTGAATAGCGTGGAGTGGGTTTTGTAATTTTCAAAGTTAGTGAATAGGTTGGGAAGGCTTGTTTGAAATTCTATTTTATCTTAAAGTCACAATTAATTAAGTTTTGACCGGAACCCATGTCTTGGGTGATTTTAAACCTTGAAGAACATGAACTTAGGTAATATTTAAGAGTAACGGTGAGTTGGGTTGAGCCGTTTTAGTGCGCTTTAGTTTGGGGTTACTTTGTTCGTATTCTTTAGTATTTTTAAATTAGTAGTGACGTGTAGTTTTCATATTGGTTCAGGGCACTAGTTGGACTTTCATACTCTATTCGAGGATTATATTATTTCATTTCCAAGTGAGTAGTTTCATGCTACATATTTTTATAAATGTTCCCCTACCCTGAACTGTTGGAAAAATTAAATTGTTGTTTCGTGATTAAACTGTTTTCATAAATTATTATATTATCAATTGAATCAAATTATTTCTGAAACATGTGTGAACTTGGCATACTGTAAACTATTTGTTTTGGTCTCATGTTTATAATGATGAACTACCATGTTTTGCGAAACTGATGTGTATTGATTATTGGGACCATGTGTGTATTTAGTCCAGGGAAATTATTCCACTGTGTGTGGTGACTCTGGCCACTAGGGAACAGATCCGGGTTAGGCCGTGATGACTCTAGTGCTCAACGATTGTAAGGAACAGACCTTTAAAAACAACTAGGTGACCTTCAATCGGATCGTCTTTGAGAAAAGGCCCAGGTGCCACCCTGAGGATGACTCTTAGTTCGGTATTGGATCCAACGGGGCTTATAGCCTGAGAAATGTGTGGCAGATTATTTGTTTTTATTGGTACCCAGAAAATTATTGGTGTTCATGTTATAATTTGTTTTAAGTGGAAAATGTCGTTTATCATGTTCTTGCGAGACATGAGTATTTTAAGTTTTGATTTGTGGAACCTTCTTTTTGAAACAGATTGTATTTACCAAACCGTATGCCAATCTAGTTTCTGTGATATATAACTTATTTTGGAATTGAACCCTGTTTTCAAAACTGTATTTACTATCCATGTTGCTACTCACTAAGCTATCAGCTGACTTAGTTTTTATCACTTCCAGGTGTTAGAAGGACTTAGAGTGGACTCATGGCGTAGCGGGGACTCAATTGCATGGACCTCTAGGGCATTCCTTTAGTTTAGAGTGTTATGTCAAGTTTGTGCATATTTATATTTATTCTTATCGAAGTTCATTTAGGATTATTTTTGATATGTGGGTTGTTTATATCCCATAAGTTTGGATGGTTTTTGATTACGGTTGATTTTGCCGTTTATAATTGTGACATGTCTGGATTGAGTTTTGGTTATTTATTATTGGACTATTGTTCAGTTGTTCAATGTGATTGGATTTGTGTTTAGGCTTACGTGTGCCTTGGGCTAAGTCCCTGTGGGCCACGGCCGGTCATGCCCGGATTTGGGGTGTGACATTAATGATAAATCCTACAACATTAAAAATTACTTTTATAAAAATTTTCATTTATTTAAAATTATTTTTAAAAAATTTCACTGATATGTTATTTTTTATTTTCAATTGGTTTAGACTTTGAAATTCAGACAATCTGAGAGACTAACCATTTAGGTGTTTAGGTTTTGTGTTGTTTTATTTTAGTTTTAGTTTTATTTTATTACTTTTTGTTATTTTCCTTTCTTTTTTTTTTTAGTAAAAAAAATTAAAAACTTAATTCTTTCATGTTTTATTTGATTAGACCAATTGGAAAGATTAAAAAAAAGTTCAGAAAAGATGAAAAAGAATTAGTTTTTTTTTTTTGCTTATTTATTTATTTATTGACTTTGTAGATTTGTTTACTAGGGCGAGAAAACCGCCCAACCCAAACATTCTACACATATTTGGCCAGTTTTGCATAATCGTTAGGGTCGGATACGAGTTATGATTTTCCTTGTTTGCAGGTTTTACCTGCACCCACACTCACCCGCCCGCATCTACATACATTGTTTAGCTTATACCTTTTCTAGAAAGTAAATGTGAGTTAATTGACTGATTTTGAACTGTGCTTATAGTCTATTTCATTCTGGAAGTAAATTGGATAGGTAGGCTGTAATTTATTTGGGATAAATCATTTGGAAGATAATGATTTCATGATAAGAAATATGTGATTTACGGCCCAAAATAATATTTAAAAAATGGAGGAAAAAGGCCCAAAAAGAATATTTAAAAAATGAAAAAAAAAAAAAGCCAAAAAATAAAATTTAAAGGTAAAATCCAATCTGCAAACTGCTCATAACCGCCTGCACATCCACAAACCCTATCTGCACAAACCATAATCCGCACTGCGGGTGGTTGCAGGTTCAATTTTTCTTAAACCACAGATATGCTGGCAGGTCCAAATCACAAATTAAACCATCAAAAACCGATTTACGAGTACCCTTATGTTTACTATACAAGATGGACAAAAAAAAGAAAAACAATGACACAATTTAAAAATAAAAATAAAAAAATTTAAAGAATATAATTTTTTTTTTAACTTTATGCCAAGAACAATACTAGGAATTATGAAAAAAATATCATGAAATACATCATGAAGATTTTTCATAATTTGATTAGTGTGTGGTGTTTCATTGTATATGTAATCCAAAGGTAGAGAATCTTTCATAATCATCTTTATAATATTTTTTTCATGATTCCTAACATTACTCTTATGCCAAACACCAAAACGTGTAACGTAATATCCAATAATTTTCCAACACGAGATCTCAAAAGAGTACAACATAATATCTCAGCAAAACATGTATGGCCCATAAAGTGATAAATTATATGTTGATCGCAATTTTGCCCATCAAATTGCACTCATAACCTTTAATTTTTAATTTTTTGAATTTTTTAATCAAAATCATTCCCTTGGATCCTTTTTAGAGGGGTAATTCTATTTCCACGTATTAAACCCTCTAAGTCCTCATCTATTTTCAAGACACAAATTTAATGATATTCAAATTTCAAGTTTTACTTAGTACACATCATTCCTTATCAAAAGAGTGTTGCTATTAACACCCTGTCAATTATTTTGGATCCTCCATTTCTTTAGACTCCCATTTATAAATTATAAAACCCTTAAAATTTTATTTCTCCCTCAAAATAATACCAAAATTATTATTGTAAAAACATTCCACCCATTCAAATGCACACCTCCACACCCCAAAAAGCCTCTCTCCCAAAACTCTAACAAAACCTACGATGGTAGAACCTCCCAAAACTAGTGAAAAAAATTTGTGGTGATTAAGAAGTTTTTTCTAGGGCTAAGCAAGGAATCCGTAATCTGATCCGGTCCAATCCAATCTGGTAAGTTTGGATTGGTTTTTTGAATCCATGGTTCAGTTCTGGATTGGAAATTTAAAAATCTGTAGGCCACAGATCGATTCTGGATTAAACCCCACGGTTCCAGATTGGAACTGATCTGGACTGTATACAAATAGTCTATATTTATAATATATATACCCTCCCACATAATATCATTTCTTGTTTCATATAAAAGCAAAACCCTAACCCTAACATATCACACGCCACTCATTGTGTCTCACACTCCCATCTCTCTCTCGGTACTCTCTTTCTTGGTACTCTCTCTTCTCTTTATTAGACTGAATTCTCTCTCTATTCTTGTGATTTTATCTCAGATAATCCATCTCAGATTAGATCGGTGAGTTCAGATCGCAGGTTTGGTCTCTTTCTCTATCTCTCGGTGAGCTCTCTCTCTCTCTCAGTGACTCTTTTCTTTTTTTTTTTCTTTTTTTTTGTTGGTTTCTTTTAGACTCAGTAAGCTCTCTCTCTCTCTCTCTCTCTTTCTATTTGTGGATTTCATCTCAGACTCAACAAGCTCCCTCTTTCTCTCTTTCAATAAGCTCTCTCTCTCTCTAACACTCTGTTATTTATTTATTTATTTATTGTAGATTTCATCTCATCTTTGTTGATATGTTCTTCAATGGATTCGGTAAATGTAAGTAAAAAGTCTTTGTTGATCTTTTTGTTTGGTTTTTGATTTCTGTTTTTTTTTATTATTTATTTTCTCTAATAATATTAATCCTATTTTTTTGATGTATTTCTTTTCCTTGTTTGATAGATGTCAAGTACTGAAGAGACAAATGATGTCATCAACCTCTCTCAGTCTCAGTCTGAGCCAGAGCATGATCCTCAGCCTGAAACTCCTTCTGGTTCAAAGGTATACCCCCCCTCCTCCTAAGCTAAAAGCTTGACAATATTCTGAAGTTTGGGAGCATTTTACCAAAAAATTTAAAGAAGGGAGTAAAACTGCTACATGTGTTAAATGTAACTATTGTAAAGCTTCTTATGTGGATTGGAACTAGCACTTTGAGAAAACATATTGCAAACTATCCTAAGTCCCCTCACAATAAAAAAATAAAAAAACAAAAGACTTTGGCATTTCAATCTGTAATAGAAGGTGAAAAAAATCTTGGCGTTTGGAAATTTGATCAACAAGCATGTAGGGATTCACTTGTTAAAATGGTAATTACTGATGAGTTGCCATTTAGGTTTGTAGAACGTGAAGGATTCCATCAATTTTGTAGTGTGATGCAACCTAATTTTAGGAAGTTTTCATGCTTTACAGTGGCAAGGGATATTGTGGATTTATATTCTAGTGAGAAGAAAAAACTAAAACATTCGTTGAAGAAATCAAACTATAGACTTTGTCTCACTACAGATTCATGGACATCTCTACAAAATGTTTCATACATGTGCCTAACAACCCACTTTATTGATAAAGACTGGAATTTGCAAAAAAGAATTCTCAACTTTAGTGTGATTTCTAGTCACAAAGGAGAGGCAATTGGTAAGGTAGTCGAATCATGTTTTGTTGATTGGGGTATCGAGAAACTATGTACAATCATTGTGGATAATGCAAGTGCAAATGATGTAGTTATTGCATATGTGAAAAGGAAGTTTTCTAAAAGCAGTGACTCTTTGATTATAAGGGGTGAGTACTTGCATATGAGGTGTTGTGCCCATATAATTAATTTAATTATGAAGGATAGGTTAAGTGAAGTAAAAGATTCAATAACTCAAATTCGTGATGCGGTGAAGTATGTAAGGAGTTCTCCACAACGGGAGTAATTTTTCAGGACATGTGCTGAAATAGAGAGGGTAACATGTAAAAGCTTGTTGTGTCTAGATGTTCAAACTAGGTGGAACTCCACATATCTAATGCTAGATGTTGCAACAATGTTTCAAAAAGTATTTGAGAGATTAGAGGATAAGGACCCACATTTCAAACTAGAACTTAATCATGGACCTCCTACCACTCAAGATTGGGAAGATGCTCGTGTTTTTACACAATTTTTGCAAAAGTTTTATGATGCAACTATTCGCTTGTCTGCTTCTTTGTATGTCATTTCTAAGTTGTACTTCACTGAAGTTTGTGCTATAGAAAGTGCCTTAATTGAATGGGGAAAGAGTTTAGATTCTTCTTTAAAAGCCATGGCAATAAAAATGAAGACTAAATTTGACAACTATTGGGGAAAATTTTTAAAAATGAATATGACGTTATGGATTGTTGTTGTGTTATATCCTTGTTATAATTTGAAGTATGTGAGGTTTTGTTATTTTGAAGTTTATCAACTTGTCATGGTGAGTGAGCTCACGCAAAAAGCAAGAGAGACTTTGAATAACATTTTTGATGAGTATAAACAGTTTGAGACAATTGCTTTATCTTCCAATGAAATGGTTCATGAGGTAGACATTGTTGATCAAGTAAACATTGGTGCAAGTGAGCACCAAGTGTCTCTTATGAAAAAATTTCAAAAGCTTCTAGAGGAAGAAGAAGGTGATGGAGGCAAGTCAGAAGTAGATAGGTATTTGGAAGAATCTTGTGAAAGGGAAGTTGCAAACTTTGATATCTTAAGTTGGTGGAAGACAAATCCTTCAAGATATAAAGTTCTTTCTTAAGTTACAAGGGATATTTTGGCCATTCCTGTCTCTACTGTTGCTTCCGAGTCTACTTTCAGCATAGGAGGTCGTATCCTTGACCAATTTCGTAGTTCTCTTACTCCAAAGCTTGTTAAAAGTTTAATTTGTACACAAGATTGGTTGTGTGCTTCGCCATTGCCACTTGAGATGGAAGAAAACTTTGCAGATTTGCAGGATATAGAACGAGGTAATGAAATTCCAATATTCAATTTATCATTTAAATTACATTCATGTATTGTGTTATTTTTTACTTTAAACTGAAATTACTTTTTTTGCAGCTCTAACCAATGTCAACATTGCTGCTAGAAAGTGATTTGGCTTGTTGTGATGTGGAATTTGCTACTACTGCCGCTGTGCAAAAATTTGTTGTTGTTGCTGCTATGCTTTTGTTTGTTTATTGCTTCTGTTTATGGAGCTTTTTTTATTTTTTTATTTTTTTTTATTTTTAAAACCAATTTTCTTATTGCTTTTGTTTGATACTATGTTTAGTTTTAATACAGGGGAGAACTCTGCTTTGTGTGATGTGTATCCAGTTTTAAGAGAACTTTACTGTGTAATGTGTATCCAGTTTCATTGCTTTTGTTTGTTGCTTTTGTTTGATACTATGTTTATGTTTTTTAGAAATTAAAATATTCTATATTTTTCTTTGTTATTTAATTATGTGAATTCGTGGTCCTAAACCGATCCAATCCGTGTTTAAATGGATTGGTTTGGATTAGTTCCACAATTTAAACGGATTGGATTAGTTCTAATTTTTCAGGAATCATAGATAACGGATTGGTCTTGGTTTTACCCTAATCCGGACCAATTCGAACAACGCTCACCCCTAGTTTTTTCTCTACTTCATTACGAGATTCGTCAATTTGTTTAATTTTTTTTTCTATTACCTCTTTTCACACACACAACACAATCTATTTTCATGTTTCTCTGATTGGTTTTCTATCATTCATCCATGGTCTTACTGTACTTGTATGCTTTCTGTGTGAGCAAAACTGGGCAGGATTTCACCCCTCGGTCGACCGGCTAGTGAACCACCCAAGGGTGGTCCGACCTTTATTGTTTGCTTGCTTCTGCTGCTACTTCGGTTATTTGTTCTCGAACAAATAAGAAATATTCGGTTACCTATTCTTGAACAAATAAACATTGTTTGGGCTTCTGTTCTCGAATTTTGATCATATGTTCAGGAGTTCAGTCTCGAAAAAATGACGAACAGTTTTTATGAACCTCAAAGCTATGAACCTCTTTTTAGCTTTTATTTTTGTACTCCTCTCGTCTCATGGAGTTGAGGTTGCTGGAAAAACTTCCAGTCATTGTCATTTTTGGAGAAGTGTATGTAATCAAATGGTTGCCACTGTTGCCGCCAGAATATTGCCGCCAAAAGGTTTTCAAGGTTTTGAGGGTGGGTAGGTTTTGAAGGTGGGATTTGGAGAAGACGGATGGGTGGTATTGGAGGTAGGTGCTCTTATAAACCCTAACTCATCATGTAGTATGTATGTGGGCTTAATTGTGTGATGGAGTATTCCAAAATTATTGATATTCTTTTTAGTAATTTCACTTGAGGTTATTATTATAATAAAAAAAGCTAAAAAATAGGAGTTCCAAAATAATTGATGGGATGCTGATAGCAACACTCTTATAAAAAATACCCCTAACTCCTTCAAACCTTCAAACCTAACCTAACCCTAGCCACCACTTGCCACCACCACAGTCGCCATAAACCACAATGAACTTCGGCCATCATCGCGAGCCTCCCATTTCACATTCGCTACTACCACTATCTCCGATGGCCCTTTTCCACTGTCCCTTTCGTACCTACGCCCCTACCCAATCATCTCCAACACCCTCATTGTGACCCTTGATGCTTGCAACTCCCTCACGTGCAATGCACCAACCCTCCCCACACTCTGACGATGACAATATAGAGAGATTCAGACACACAGAGATCGTGAGACTAGGGTTTTGAAATAAAGAGAGATTGTCGGCGACTAGGGTTTTAAAGAGAGAAGTTGCAATGGCTAGGGTTTCGTAGAACGAGAGAGAGAGAGACAGGGGTTACGACTATGATTTTGACATAATAAAGTGTGGTGGTTACAAGGGTGCCGAAGAGAGATTGCAGACTGAGTTTGCAATGGTGGGAAGCTAGTGGCAACGGAGATTTCGCGGTGGCAAAGTTGCAGCAATGGTGGTTTATGGTGGTGGTGGCTAGGATTAGGTTTAGGAACTTAGGATTTTGGTGGAGAAGATAAGGACATTTTGGTATTTTACTTTAGGAAAAAACTGTAATAAAATAAAATATCATTAAGTGTGTGAACAAAGAGAAAATGAAATATGAAAATAAAAGCTCCCTTTTTAGCGTGTCTTTTATGAAAGATAAACAAAAATTTTTACATTTTTTTATGGACGATCTTGCCCTTAGTAAATAATTTTATATTTCAAATTTGAAATGATATAACTTCTGATCTATATATTGGTTCCTAATACAATTAGTATTTTTAGAATCCTCTCGTTAAAATATATCAAACAAAATCCATATTGGCCATGAATTCCTATAAAAAAAAATGTTAAAATTTTTATCGTCGAAACTAACATCAACAATAAAATTTTACTCTATATCACAATAAAATTTTAATCTAATTCACAGTAAATTTATTATGAAATTTTAACATTTAAGAAGACGTTTGGTGACAATCTGTCTATAAATGGCAGTAGAATTTCTACTTTGGTCTGTTTATAAAATTGATAATAAACTTTTACTTTGATTTGAAATTTTTTTCTCTTACAACATTTTTTTTACTCTGGTAGGTAGTAAAATTTTACTATTTTCGCTACTAAAAATACCGTAACAACATTTTCATTTGAGATTTTACAGATTTAAACCTCCAACCTTGATATTCAAACAGATCGACATTGAAGACGAGTTGATGATCAATGATTATGTAGAAGATGATATTTGTGATATAAAAACCAACGTACAAGAGAAATAGCAATGAATATGTACCAAAACACCATGATTTGGCTTTCGAATAAGAGTTTTTTGGAGAGTGTTTTAAAGGAAACTAAAGCGGGAATGATTTGATGATGCGAGTCTCTATCTCTCTCTATATATATAGGGTTATTATAGTCAATTCACCTTATATTTTAATGAAGAAGGGTGTTTAGCAGGGAAGCTTCTATTTGCACACACCATTTACCCTCTTTACACACACTTAATGAATTTTTTTTATTACATTTTTGTCCTAAAATGAAACTACCAAAATACCCCTCTCTCTCTCTCTCTCTCTAGTGACCACTCTTCGTCTTCCCTCTTAACCATCGTCGTCTTCTTCCTCTCATCTATTGCAGTCTCTCTCTATCTCTCATCAATGGTGGGCTTTGAAGTCGGAGCAGTCCTTGCCGACTGGACCCGCAACTACAACCCTACCCGCACCCACCCCTCCGACTCCGTCTTCGATTTCACCGGCGACGATTCCTTTGGCGCCGCCGCCGACGCCATCTTCCACCTTGTTGACGGCAAGCCACCTCCTCACCCTCGCTTCGGCCCCCAAATGGCGGTTCCAACAGTAGTGCAACCACTTCCCCTAGCACGACGATGATGTGGTGGAGGCCTAGAAGGGCGAGGCTGAGAAGGAACGTGCCCGCCGCAACCGCTCTCTCTCTTTGTGAACACCATTGATGAGAGATAGGGTTTGATCGTTGCTTGTTGGTGTGGAAGAAGGTGTGTGGATGGGAGTGTGTGTATGGGATATAATTGGAACAAAATTGTGTGTGATGAGTAAATTTTTTTTATTTTTATTTTTTTGGTGTGTGAATTAAGAAGGATGTGTAAAAAGAGGAATGTGTGTGTGTAAATAGAACCTCCCTGTTTAGCAGAATACAATTAACTTGTTTCTTTTTTCATAAAAATATTAGGCCAAGGGGTTTTGGCCCCTCCCTCCCTCCCTCCGCTCCTCCCTACCTCTCTCTTATATTGGCATTCATAGCCTTCATGTAGATGTGAGAACATTTTCATCAAACTAAGTTAAATTTTTGTTATATTTTAACTTAAAAGTTATTATTTATTTATTTATTTTGATTTTATATTTTTTAATACACATTGCAACAAACTTTCAATTCGTTTTTTGTAGTATTTAAATATTATTTTTTTACTCATTTTAATTCAAAACAACTAATTTTAAAATATCAAAATAATATTTTTTTAATATTTAACTAAGCAAAACCACTAAGTTACATTTGTTGAGGCAAATCCACCAAAACTGGAATATCTGACTTGATACTAATTCAATGAAATTAAATTTTGATAATTTACTCACTATTTTATGTATTAAAAAAAAAAAGAAAAAAAAAACTAAGTTTGATGAAAATGCGCATTTGGTAACGTTTATATTTTTGGTTTATGTTTACAAAATTTTTGTAAACTGATTTTTGATTATTTTTAGAAAAACATAAATTATAAACGCGTTTGGTTTGAACAAAATGTTTGAAAAAGTTTAAAAACATGAACTAAAAAATATGTTTGTTCAGGCCTAAAATATTTATATTTATTTTTTATTATTTATGACAATAGGATTATACACATTATAATTGAAAAAAAAATTAATTAAAAAAATTAATTGGAAAAAAAATTATTTGACAAAAATTATTTGAAAAAAAAAATTTGTTAGTAAAAAAAAAATTCTGTTTAAAAATTAACATAAACTCATTTTTTGAGTTTACATTTTTTTCTCAAATTTATAAACTGAGACAATCATTTATAAACCAAAAAAATATATATATATCGAACAAGTTTTTATGACAATTTTTTAAATTTTTATAAATATAAACTGAAAACTGAAAACGAAATAGTTATCGAACAGAGATTCAATGCTAGCCTTCTTCAACTCATGTAAGCCATACCCATCTAGATTCAAATTCACAGTCCTCTCTGTTCCTGATCTGGATCATCCCATAGTTTTTTTCACTTGGACACGGGATTTTCTGTCTCTCAAAACCCGTGTCCCTAATACCCTTCCAGCTACACAATGGTGCATCAAGATTTTCATATTTTGAAATTTCTACTGCATCGTGCAATCAGGACTGATGTTCACTAACCTGGCAGAATCCTTGCAGTAGCTGACGCCAGATTTCAGCTTCTCATTCATCTCCTCTTCATTCATTTCGCTATAATAGTTACAGTTCTTTTTCGGCAACTTGCCACCATCACCTTAGCTAGTTTTCTTCTCTGACAAGTTACACGAATCCATTCTCATCTTCCCCTTCTCTTTATCTTTGGTTCCTGGCTTTGTCAGCTTGTAACATGTCAAGTACCTCTTGAGCTTCCGCGTCACCGATGTCCAGAACCTCTGGTGATTACACCTTATTAGGTCCACAAGTTGAGGTTGAGACATAAATGAAATAGAGCCATTTGTGGGTTTGTGTGATGAGTTTGAATTTGAGGGCTTCATGGAGGGGAGAGAGAGAGAGAGAGAGAGAGAGAGAGAGGAAAGAGGTGTTAAGATTCAAAAAAAAAAAGTTGCTCTCTAATATACAATGATGAGTGTACGTTTTGGTGGTTTAAGTAAAGCTTGGAATTATTTTTTCTTTTTTAAATTTTGATCCTTCGAGGCTATAAATACGTATGTTTCTATGTATACAAGCTTCCTTGCCAAAATGGGTTGGGGTCAAAGCTTTTCAATAGGACATACATAACTTACCATGAGAGAGAGAGAGAAAAAAAAAAGAGAATGGCCATGATAGCAGGACATCCCTAATTGGCTTGCTCTGTAATTTCCTGCTCTGGGAAAGGGAATAAAGAGTTTTCACAATAATGTAGAAAACTACAAATTCAATCAATTGGGTTACTTAAATTGGTCAGAATATTTGCACTTCACTAAGAGGTCGAGGGTTCAAGTTCTCCCCCACCAAACTAAAAAGTTATAGCTTCCCATGTAACAAAAATAATAAATAGTAACAATAATAATACAAATTCTCGAGGGAGATAAAGAGGGAGGAGGAGAAAGATAGAGATTGCACCTATGCTCCCGACAGGGCTGAGTTTAGGCTATAGGTCAAGCCCATCTTCAAAGAGTGCTTGTAGCTCTCCTGTATTGTTGGGTCCGTCTAGACTTTTCTTGTCCAGTTCTCCAAGACTTTATAGCTGTGCCCAAAGAGGCTTCATATATGTTGGTTGCCTCCTAATATCTGTTTTATCCAGCAAAAAAGAATCCTTATAGCTCATTAGCAACAAACCTAGATTACAACCTCCAATGTAATGAGAGAGAGACTAACCAATTGTATTGACCGCCATGCTTTCCCTTCATAATTGAAATGGGGATAAAGCATTCTATTTTATCAAACTAAGGTGCTGTTTTCTTCCTATCTTGTTTAAAACACAAAGGTTCTATGTTTCACTACTTCAAGTTGGGCAAAAATTGATGGTGTAAAAAATTGACACCAGAAACTAAAAACTTTGGAATCTGAATATATATAACAATACAAAACAGATATACGTTGCCAAAATGGATAATAAAAATCTAACCCCTCTGCCGGGGCGATTTCTGGTCTCAAATCTATGTATATGTATAATTCGAGAATCAAATAACCTTACAATTCATCACGAGAACTTCCCTTAGATGAAGCAGACCTGGGTTGTTGATATTCAAGGAGGTATCTTGTAGCCAATGATGTATGTAATGCAGCACCATATGGAAGTACATCTTCATTTACAGTGAAATACGGAGAGTGCGCCGGTCCAAGCTGGCCCTGAGTCTCATTTTGCATTCCAACCCTGTAGAAGTATCCTGGAACCGCCTCTGCAAAAAACGAGAAGTCTTCTGCCCCCATCAATGGTTGCATCTCTAAAACGTTTTTCTCGCCCAGCATATCCCTTGCAACATTTCCAAAGTACCAATGCAACTCTTTGTTGTTTACAGTTAAGGGGTAAAGGGGCTTGTCATCGAAGTTGACAGTTGCGTTGCACCTATGCACAGCCGCTTGTGTCGTGATGACCTGTCATTTGCATTTATCTGTAATGAGATGCTATACAGAAAATATAAAATAGAAAATAAAATTAAAAAAAAAACAAAAATGAATGACCAAGCACGATATCAGTTTCTCAATGATTATCTTGGTGGTCTTTCTTTTTGGTTGATTCGTCCTGTTCTATATTGATCAGAAGCATCCCAGAGCGCCACAACAGTTTGGAATTCGATTCTAAGAGCTAAGGCTCCCCTAATCCCCCCATTCCCCAATGGCGTGTGGACCAGGCCTTACAGGTCCATCACTTGTATGAAATCTCCACTCATTCCTTGCTCATTAGCTTAGGGGGGGGGTAGGGTAATTTTTTTATTGATACATAATAAATAAGATGGATTTCTGGACGTTCGTGTCATGGTGAAGGTAATGTTGTGATTCTTGCTCAATCTTCTAACTATGAAAAACAAAGGGCATGTAAGTTGGTGGTTTTTAAGAACTGTACCTCTTGAATTCGTTGTTTAAGTTTAATCAAACTTTCTTTCGAAAATGCCCTAAATGTTCCACCAATTGTAATTGAATCGGGAATTACATTGAATGCACCACCTCCTTGGAATTTTGCCACTGTCACTACCTGCAAGATGAATAAGCACACATGTGATGGTTGAAGAAAAGTAAAAGATGTGTAATTTGTGCACAAAATACCTTTTGTGTGTGTGTGTGCACGCGCGCGCAAGGGAATACAAAATAATTGGTTTTGGTTTTGTAATTTTTGAAGCTAAGCTGGGACGCAACATAGAAAGTAAAAGATTCCATTATTTCATATCTAAAGAAAAAGACTAAACATGGAACCTTTACTTGAACGACGAGAGATGAAAAAGAAGATAAGAAATTACAAATATTCTTCAATGAGTGAAATAGATATATAGGTTTGTCAACTAGTGAAGAAGATATAAAACTAGTTAGGCGAATTGTGTTCGAAAGGAAATACCGAAAAAGTTGTTTTCGAAATTTCAAAAAACTATTTACACACAAGAAATGAAAATGCTATACAAACAATGAGAGTTTACGAACATTTCATTGGTCTTGTTTTTGAAAACATGAAAATGAAAATGTAGAAAACAAGAACAAAATGCAATTTTGTTCTGTATATATAATTTTTAGAAATCATGATGATTATGATTTAGAAAAGTGAAAATTTTGAAAACTTTGCACCTTTTAAGGAAGAAGGGTTTTGGGCATTTGACTCTTGATTCATTTTGATTCAACTGTTTCAAAGAATAAGAAAAACCTTCTTAGGGGTTGAGATCACACATGCGCACGCGCATGCACATACATTAAGAGAGAGAGAGAGAGAGAGAGAGAGAGAGAGAGACCTGTGAATCCAAGGGATCGGCTTCACGTGAAACGAGATGTTGCAAACTAACAATTACATTGGAAGCTGCTAAGATTGGGTCGATTATATGTTGGGGAATGGCAGCATGTCCCCCTTTCCCACTTATCACGGCCTCAAAGAAACCACTCCCAGCCAAGATAGGGCCACTCCTGCCAGCAACTGTACCAATAGGAAATCTAGATGAGACATGCAGCCCGAAAATGGCGTCAACATTCTCTAATATCCCGACTTCTAACATTATCTTTGCTCCTCCGCCTCCTTCCTCTGCCGGTTGGAAAACCAGAATCACCGTTCCCTATTCACCCCAAAAAATATAAATTGTACAAATTTTCTCGTGATTATGCATATACCAGTTCACAGATACAACAACATTATTAATACTACGACATTAGCAACAATAATTACGACTCTTTGAGAGAAAAAAATAATTATAATTGAGCTTTTAATGCGAAAAGGTGGACATGGGATCTCTTGTCCTAAAAAAGGTCCCCTTGTCCCGCACATTCAGGCTATGCAATATCATTTTTAATTTAAAAAAATCAATCCGTGTAGTTGTGAGTGATAAGACATAAGGACAGACCTTTTTGAGAACAAAGGATCATGGCCCAAAAAAAGGTGTTTTATGAAACAAAATGTCACACTTGCATTACTAGATGGTGATGAACAACTTATTGACAATGAACATCATACTCTTTCTCTCTCTGTGTCTCTCTCTCTGTCTCTCTGTCTCTCTCTCTCTCTCTCTCTCTCTCTCTCTCTCTCTCTCCACATACTCAAATTTATCACATACAAGTCCTATTACGAACATTGAAAACAAATGGGAGAAGTACCCAAACATACACATAACTACAGATATAAATTTATAATCTTTTTCATTTTGTTGATTGTAGATTTTATTTTATTTCATTCAACTGCCACAGGATCCTCTGTCCCCAAATCCCTTTTATCCCTATGTGCCAATGTATTTTTATCTGTATGATCATGTCTCGAGATTCTCACCTCATCATGTGGTTGAGAGTGCATTGGAACATACGAGACAGAGAGATTTACGGATGGAGAATCACTGGCCTATTCAACCAATTTGTGTGCATGTCTATTCTATTACATACATAAAAGGTTGAGTTAGTATTGACACTTTTTTGTCACAAAATTTTCATTCCCAAATTAGCCTTCTGTAACTAACAATTCAAATACAGATCTTTCTATAATTTCCAATTCAATCTAAAATTGCTCAAGCCACATGAAAATTTCTAGCACACCCTTGTGAGTGTGCAGAATCCATTTCCAAAGGATGTTCACATGTGCCCGAGCAAGGTGCAACATAGATAAAATTGTTGAAAATCAATATAGTGATGAACAATTATGCTATAACAAGATTTTCAATATATAAAAGGCATTTAGAAATTCATAATCAAGTTGCTAAAAATTCAGAAAAGAGATAATTGAACCTGTAAATCATGACGATGCTCTTGAAGCAATTTTGCTGCACCAAGAAGCATCGCGGCGTGGGCATCATGGCCACAACCATGCATCTTTCCTGGAATTTTACTCTTGTGCTCCCATTCTACACTCTCCTGCAATCATCAAAACTCTTTATTTTATTATTATTTTTAAATTTCAACAGACCTTTTTTCTTTTTGGAACAATTTAATTTCAACATAGTATTTAAAGAAGATTCACATAAGAATCTAGGATCTAACATTGAACAACACCATTGCAAAATTTCAATCATTATTCTATATACTCAAATCAAAAGAGAATGAATTGCCTTTGCATAAAGCCCGAAGAGTTTACTTTTGGCCCCTAAACCATCGTCATTTTTAAAAAAAAAAAAATTCAACCTTAAACTATTGATTTTATACATTTAGTCTCTTTAGTTTTTTTTTTTTTTTTTCATATGGTCCAATTGAAGACATCATGTCCAAATTTGTGTAAACCTAACCTACTATGCAAAAAGGTAATTTTACAATTTGGAAAATCTAAGGTAGTGTTTGGTAGAGTTTTAGAATTATAATTTGAGAATAGAGTTGTATTTTGAGTATGTGAGTTTTGGAATTATGATTTGAAAAGAGAAATTTGCTTGGTTATGAGTTTTGAATTTTTTATGTGACATATGAAATGAGAAAAGTTGTTTAGTTATGAGTTTTGAAAAGAGTTTTCAAAACTTAATTCGAAAACGTATAACCCATAACCAAACTCACAACTCAAAACTCTATTGAAAATTTTATTCAAAATTCATAATCAAACTCTTTTTGAAATTCAATTCAAAAAAATAATTTGTCATTTTGGTCTAAAAAAAATAATTTCTATATTTAAAAAATATCAAAAACAAATATATATATATATATATATATTTCAAATAATAGGTGGCAATTGGCAATTGCAACAAAAAAAAAAAAACACTGTTCCGGTCAACTGGCCGAACGCCCGGAAGGATGACCAGGTAGACCCAAAATTCAAAAACTCCTTTGTTTTTCAGAATGGAGAAGACAAAAGAGAGAGTATGTACGAATCTACCAAACGTGAAAGAAAAATATGTTTTGAAATATGTGGTGAAATCACATTTTCAAATTCCATCCAAACGGAAGAGTGTAATTATAATTAGAAAATATAACCAAACACAGCCTAAACTATACGGTCAAACACTCAACTTCTTACTCACACTGTATTAGACAACTTACACCCTAACCATACACCCATTTTTTTCTCTGCCCCTCATCTCAAATAGTGAATAAAAAAATGAGTGTTTCGTTGTATGATTTAAGTTATTCAAATTTCAAAATGACTGTTTTGCCTATAAAATTAGACTTGAATGCTTTCGAATTTGGACAATTGTCTCTTGTTGGACCTCATTAATTGAAATTAGAAACTCTAATACTAATATATGAGATTGATGGAGTAGTTTAATGATAATATAGAAAAATGACGATGGTTTAGGGCATGAAAGTAAAATTAACTCAATTCCCAAAAGCATTTACCTAATGCAAACAACTACAAATTAGCAAATATGCATGTAAACCAATATGCATATATATATATATATACTCGTGGTTGTACATTCATGATGTGTGTGCTTTGAAATCTATAATTGAAGTAATTAGAGAGATTTCAAGAAAAAAAATTAAAGGTAATTTTGTATGACATAACTGCTCTTGTGTGGGCATTCTCTACCAACTTGATTGTAAGCTATATTAGCTTGACGTGATATGCTACATGTTTTAAATTGTGATACGATAGAGTACACTTATACAATTTACACTATAAGAATTTAAAGTACTTATAGTCTAGAGATTTTTTTTTTAACAATTAGGCATCCAATAAAATATAAATTTTATTTTTTCTAAATCAACCATATGTCAACATTAGTTCAATAGTAAAACTTTGGACATTAATGTGTACTATTTGAACGTTATTTTTTTTTTCATCATATGTCAATAAATTTTTACGCATATTATCATTTTTTTTTTATGTTTTGTTTTGTCAAACGTTTAGGATCATTTTGAACCGTCAAATTTATCATTTTAGAACAAAAGTGAGTGGGTCATGTTTCGAAACTTGCATTTCAAAATGTAATTCATTTTTGGTAATACTAATGGTAGGCTTTGTGTATACCTGAGTTGATCTAAATTGTCATGCTTTTCAGAATTTGTTTTTTTTTTTCAAAAAAAAAAAAAAAAAAAAATATTCAAAACATGGTTCTTTAAAATACTTCATTTCACTCAAATGCAATCACTTCAAATAATTCTCACAATTCTCAAATCCAATAACTTTAATTCAACTAACTGTCGTAGTTCTTTGATTTCACACATGTAGTCACCTCTCTATATATAGACACTAGACTGACCTGCATGGCCAGAGCATCCATGTCTGCTCTTAAGGCAACAAATGGCGGTTTTCCGGTTCCGACGAAGCCGACAACACCGGTGACAGCCACCGGGTGCTTATATGGGATGCCCATTTTGTCAAGCTCGGCTCTGATAAGCTCACTCGTCTTAAATTCCTCAAAACCAAGTTCTGGGTTCTCATGTATTTTCCTCCTAATTCCCACCATCCAATCAACAAGCTCTGGACTTTTGGCCAGACTGAGAAAATTCACTGGGACATATGCTAACTCTTTTGGGGTTAAAGAAGAATTTGATGAAGTGGGTGTTGTTGATGAGAGAAAGATGTAGAGGGTGGAAATCAAAGTGATCAATTTGAAGAAATCCATGAAATTGTGAGAAGTTTTTGTGAATTTTGGATTAAAAGTTGAGATGTTTGGGAATTGGGAGGTTTGGGAAATGGGTGAATGTGAGGGAGGAATGGGAGTAATTAATTGGTGTTAGTTTTGTTTGGCAACTGAGAGCATATTGGGAAGACAAGAGAAAGAGACGAAAATGACATCGTTGTCCAGGTGACCATCGCGATGTTCCCAATACCAAACATAACATAAGGGTAATCATACAGAACATGTTTGGCAAGGGAAATTATTATTATTATTATTATTATTATTATTTTTGGGAGTTCTAATTTGATATTTATTACTTAATGGGCGCAGATTGCCTCCGATTCGAGATCAGATTGAACGGTGAGAGAATCAAAAAAGAAGTTGTACGGACAAATCACTGGTCAGATCAAATCGAATTGGACTATGGCATTATAAATATATTTAAATTTATATATTAATATAAAAAATATAATTTTAAAATTATTTCAAATATATATATAGAAACTTAGGGAGCGTTCGGTTTAGTTTTGGAAATATGATTTGAGAATAGAGTTGTATTTTGAGGTTGTGGGTTATTGAATCATGATTTAAAAAGAAAAAATTTGTTTGGTTATGAGTTTTGAAAAAAAATTTGAATTGAATTTTGAATTGAGTTATGAATTTTTTAAATGAGTTTTTAAACAAGAAAAGTTAAAAACTTATAACTCATAACCAAACACTTTATTCAAAAACTTATAACTTATAACCAAACATACAACTCAAAACTCTATTGAAAATTCTATTCAAAACTCATAACCAAACTATTTTTAAAATTCAATTTAAAAAAATAATTATTGAAAAAAATAAATTTTTTATTTAAAAAATTTTAAAAATTTTGAAAATATTTTTTATTTAAAATATTAAAACATAATATTATTTTTTGTTAAAAAAAATATTCAGCTAGTGTTTTAAAATTACTTTTGATTGTATATTTGATTGGAAATTTTCTTTTAATTGTTTTGTTTTAAAATGTTTTTTTTTTAATTTTTAAAAAATTACTATGAGAAATTAATTTTTATTTATTTATTTTTTGTTATTTTTAAATAAATGGCCAAATAAGTTGTCATTTTGGTCTAAAAAAATAATTTCTATATTTAAAAAATATCAAAAATAAATAATTTTTTTTCAAATAATAGGTGGCAATTGCACACACACACACAAAAAAAAAACAAAAAACAAAAAACAAAAAACAAAACAAAAAACAAAGAAAAAGCATTGTTCTGGTCAACCGACCGGACATACGAGAAGATGTCTGGGCAAATGATCGGATAGATCCAAAAATTCAAAAACTGTCCGGGAGGATGTCTGAACGGACGACCAGGTAGACCCACAAATTCAAAAACTCTTTGGTTACCAAACATGTTTTGAAATGTGATTTGGAATCATATTTGACAACTATAATCGAACAGATGGTTGAAATAGGAAGGTGGAATTATGATTCCAAAATGGAACCTGTGTGAGTGATTTTCTAATCACACTGTCCGCCTAGTAATCAGCTGAAAAAACACTGGCAGAATAGATGGCCTCTAGCTAACCTGCAACAAAAAGAGAAGTCTCCGGCGGTGGTTCAACCACCCGGGGGCACTCCGACGATCAAATCAGTATATCTCTCAAAGATAATCAAGTGCTAAACTCACAAGCTTAAGTATAAAAAGCATACCTTTGACCCATGGGGGTGCCTCTCTTTTATAGCCAACATAAACCTAGTCCCAATAGGAGCCTAGCTCTAATGGACTTAGGATTACTGCTAATCTGGGACTCCCAGTGGGATTAGGATAAACTCTTTAAGAGTCTTATCTTTACCCAAACTGAAGTCTTCTCCCAATCTAGGACTCTTGTCCCTCATCCAGGTTGAGTTCCCTTTTCATTCTAGGACTCTTGTCATTTATCCACTTATCTCGGATTTCGATATCTTCGCAGATAATCTCGGCCTTGCCGAGATCACCTCGGCGTAACGACCAGGACATGGGGCACCTCGGCTGACACGTCGGCGTCACCTTGCCACGTGTTGGTACTCAGAAAATATATCCCCACAACTGCCCCCTAGGTTCTATTACCTCGGCATTCTGAGGTGATGGAACCTACACTGTTCGTTCATCTGTGCCCCTCTGTCTGAGATCAAACTCGCCGACCTCAAAGTTCCCTGGACTTTACTGTCTACTGGTGTCCAGTATCAAGTTTCATGCTTTTCAAGCTGCTTGAAATCGCACCTCTTAGCCGAGGTTCTGGTTCCATTAATTCGTAAACTCCAAGAGCTTTGCAACTGCTCCACTCACACTCTCTAGTGAGTTCTCGATTTCCAATCATCTATTTGACTCCGGCGATTTTCATATCGGCGTTCATTTCACTTTGTAGGTTCATAAACTCTTTACTTGCTATTAAGCTCAATCTTTCATAACTCTTCTGATTTACTTTGAATCTGTTTATTTGCCATCTGTTGCCTTCTGCTCTCGTCTGTCTTCAAGTTTTTGATTTCTTATTGCTAAAATGCCTGGAACTGTTCTTGTCATATCCGCTTTCTGTTGCTAGCGTCATGTCTGAGTCATTACTTTCTTGTTCTTCACATACTTACTTAGTGCCTGTGTACTTGGCTTTATTCTTTGAACTTTGTCATCTTCTTGACTCTGTTTTTTTCTCTTCTTGTTTTTGTTGTTGTATTTCCAGATTCTTGCCTTCGTTTCTGTTTTCTGCATAGTCTTAGAACCACGTCCCTTCTTGAAATTGTTGCCGAGATAATGGTAGAGAAGCTCTTCCAGCTGACTGCCAATGTTGAACCACCGTTAACCGTTTGAAATAGATTAGTCCCTAGTTCTTGCCTTAGTCCCTAGTTCTTGCCTTAGTCCCTAGTTCTTAGGGTCTTCATCTTTGTACTTTTGTTTTCTTTGCATATGTAACCTTTTTTGCTTCTGAAAAATGTCTGTTGTTGGCCGATGTTAACATTCTTTGCTCCTTGATTATCATTCCTTCTTCCACTGTATTTGATAGCCATGTCGGGTAATTGACTTCTCGAATGGCCTTGGTCTCCAGAAGTCTGTCTACTTCTTCCTCTACTGCTTTGACGTGCATCAACGTCGGTCCTCTTGCTAGTTGGATTTACAAGTTTGGCCGACCTGTCGACGTTCAGTTGGTGGCAAGTGACATCGGGGTCAATGCCAGGCATTTCGTAAGGTGTCCAAGCAAATACCTCAATGTTTGCTCTAAAAAAAAAGCTTACAATTCTCTTTCTTCTTCTTTGGCTAAGCCTGAGCCGAGAAGAAAGAAGCGTTCTTCATCCCCCTCATAGACGAGGATTTTCCTCAGTGCCTCTTCACTCTTTTCGGCTGGCTCCTTGCCGACATCATCTAGGACCTCTATGTCCTCGTTTTCAATCTCTACCTTCTCTGGTTCTTGAATGCTGCAGATGGATTTCATTGCTGCTATGGAGCAATTCTCCGCCTGCAGTTGATCCCCTCTGACTTCTTTAATCCCATGTTCTGTTGGGAACCGCAGTAGTTGATGTAACGTTGAGGGAACTGCCCCCATTGCATGCAACCATGATCTTCCCAGGATTTGTAAGGAGATGGAGTGTTGATGATGGTGAATTCTATTGTGATCTTTCTGGTGCCAGCCTGTATTTCCAAGCTTACTGCTCTCAGTGCCCACGTCGGTGTTCCTTTTAACCCAACCATTGGGCCATTGGGTTGCTCTTTATCGTCTGGATGAAGGCCGAGCTCTTTGTAACATCGGACATACATGATGTCACAAGAGCTTCCTTGGTCAATCAGGATGCATTTCACTTGGCACTCCCTAACCTGGAGGGATACTACCAAAGCGTTATTATGCGGGTGCTGGACCATTTCGAGGTCGACTTCGGTAAGAGACACTACTGGTCCCAAGCACTCATCTGCTCGATGTCTCTTGTCCCCGACTTGGTAGACATGTTGCAGGTGCTTTACCTTCTGAGTCTCTCCCTTAATTTCGTTCTCGTTGACCCTCGAGTGAATTACATTAATTACCCGTGGTCTTTCTGCCTGAGGTTGTTGTGCTGGAGGAGGTGGTGCTGCTAGCGCCTGAGGCAGTTTTGCCTATCCTTCCCTTGTTCTGGTCTCATCGACGAGGTCCTTTCAGATTGCCTTGCCTCATCAGATCTTCTAAGCGTGTTCTTAGTGTTTCTGCAGACCTGAGTCATATGCCCGCCTTCAATATACACCTTTAACTGTGCATTCTCCTCGGGGTGTAACACCTTGGTTGTACCCATTTAATTAGTTTATCTCGGTTTTTGACCTAATACTTGAAAAATATTTATCATAACATTTCCACAAGTGTTTTTTACAACTTGATATTTCACTTTTAGCAAGACTTCTGTCTTCAAACTTCTTCCAAGTCTTTAGCAATATGGTAATCTCGGCAAGTATGTAGATACTTCTTTCAGCATAACCTTGATTTAACTTGTAAATTTTTGCTCGTTCAATTTGTAAATTTCTGCTCAAAAAATTTCAACAAGTATTTAACCATAGTCTTCAATCTTGTAAACTCTTCTCAAGTTTCAACAAGTGTTACAGCATCTTCTCGGTTTAACCTAACTTGTAAATTTTTCTCAAGTTTCCACATCATCTCAGCTTAACTTCGGTTAAGCATTATCTCAGTTTAACTTCGGTTAAACATCATCTTCAGCTTAACTTCGATTAAGCATCGTCTCGGTTTAACTTCGGTTAAGCATCATCTCGGCTTAACTTCGATTAAGTATCATCTCGGTTTAACTTCGGTTAAACATCATCTTCGGCTTAACTTCGGTTAAGCATTATCTCGGCTTAACTTCGGTTAAACATCATCTCGGCTTAACGTCGGTTAAGCATCATCTCTGCTTAACTTCGGTTAAGCATCATCTTCAGCTTAACTTCGGTTAAACATCATCTCGGCTTAACTTCGGTTAAGCATCATCTCGGCTTAACTTCGGTTAAGCATCATCTCTGTTTAACTTCGGTTAAACATCATCTCCGGCTTAACTTCGGTTAAGCATCATCTCGGCTTGACTTCGGTTAAGCATTATCTTAGTTTAACCAACTTGTAAATTGCTACAAATTTCAACAAGGATAAACATATGCTAGTTTAATCTCAACTTTGTAAACTTTTCTTAAGTTATAACAAGTGCTAAACAATGATCTATTTGTAAATTGCTACAAATTTCCACAAGTGTTAAACAATATATATCGGCTTAACTTCAACTTGTAAATTGCTACGAATTTCAACAAGTGAAGGTAAACAATGACCTCGGCTTAACTTCAACTTGTAAATTGCTACAAATTTCAACAAATGAAGGTAAACAATGACCTCGCCTTAACTTCAACTTGTAAATTGCTACAAATTTCAACAAGTGAAGATAAACAATAATCTTGGCTTAACTTCAACTTGTAAATTGCTACAAATTTCAACAAGCGAAGGTAAACAATGATCTCGGCTTAACTTCAACTTGTAAATTGCTACAAATTTCAATAAGCGTTAAGCATCATATCGGTTTAACCAATCTTGTAAATTGCTACAAATTTCAACAAGTGGTAAACAATAATCTCTGCTTAACTTCAACTTGTTAATTGTTACAAATTTCAACAAGCGAAGGTAAACAATGATCTCGGCTTAACTTCAACTTGTAAATTGCTACAAATTTCAACAAGCGTTAAGCATCATATCGGTTTAACCAATCTTGTAAATTGTTACAAATTTCAACAAGTGGTAAACAATAATCTCGGCTTAACTTCAACTTGTAAATTGCTACAAATTTCAACAAGCGTTAAGCATCATATCGGTTTAACCAACTTGTAAATTGCTACAAATTTCAATAAGTGGTAAACATATTCTTCTTCTCTCTGCCCCCTACATGGCTTCCACATACTCCTTTGCGAACCTTATAAAAGGTCTTCAACCTGGCTAACTGCAGTCCAATCTGATGTGTTTTCTTTTTTATCTTCTGAGATCTGAGATTTGCTCACTGAGCTTTTCTCTTTTCGGGCTTAAGTGACGAGATCTTGTCTGCTAGAATCTTGGATCTGCTCACTTAGGTTGAACTCTTCTCTTCTCGGACCTACTCATCTAGGCCGAGATCATGTCTTCTAGGATCCGGGATTTGGAATCCGGGATCTGCTCACTTAGGTTGAGCTCTCGTCTTCTCGGGTCTACTTGTCTAGGCTGAGATCATGTCTTCTCGGATCCGGGATCCAGGATCTGGAATCCGGGATCTGCTCACTTAGGATGAGTTCTTCTATACTTGAATGTTATCTCCTTGGGAGCGCTTATGCCCCCTGTCTTTGCATCCTTTCTGGAAGGGTCTTCGTTCCTCCGCAGGTATCTATCCTTCCATACCTGGAGGTCATCTTCGTTGTAGTATCCGCTTCGATTTATTATCTTTGGTGCGTCACCTTTCTGGCTGGCGTCTTTCACTCCGTGACTCTGGTCACGAGTTTCTGTGTTGCTATTGTCCCCTTCAACGTCGAGGTTGATAGATCTCTCATTCCCAGCAGGAGCGTTGTCTCTAGTTTGATTCTTCTGTCCGTCATTGGCCATCTATTCTTCTTTCTTTCATTGGCCATCTATTCTTCTTTCTTTTCCTCAGACGGCGCCAAATTGTGTGAGTGATTTTCTGATCACACTGCCCGCCTGGTAATCAGCTGAAAAAGCACTGGCAGAATAGATGGCCTCTAGCTAACCTGCAACAAAAAGAGAAGTCTCCGGCGGTGGTTCAACCACCCGGGGGCACTCCGACGATCAAGTCAGTATATCTCTCAAAGATAATCAAGTGCTAAACTCACAAGCTTAAGTATAAAAAGCATACCTTTGACCCATGGGGGTGCCTCTCTTTTGTAGCCAACATAAACCTAGTCCCAATAGGAGCCTAGCCCTAATAGACTTAGGATTACTGCTAATCTGGGACTCTCAGTGGGATTAGGATAAACTCTCTAAGAGTCTTATCTTTACCCAAACTGAAGTCTTCTCCCAATCTAGGACTCTTGTCCCTCATCCAGGTTGAGTTCCCTTTTCATTCTAAGACTCTTGTCCCTTATCCACTTATCTCGGATTCCGATATCTTCGCAGATAATCTCGGCCTTGCCGAGATCACCTCGGCGTCATGACCAGGACATGTGGCACCTCGGCTGACACGTCAGCGTCACCTTGCCACGTGTTGGTACTCAGAAAATATATCCCCACAGAACCAAATAGAGCCTTGAATTTTGTTTATAATTTTGTAAACATCCATCACCAAAGAAACCAAAAAAAAAAATTGAAAGAAAAATTAATACATGACTCAATTTAAGTTCTAAATTAAATTTGATATTTATTTAAATTTATTTTATATTTTTTATACTTTAATGTTTCGCAAAAATAAACTTTTATATATGGTGAATAAATAAAATTTATTGTATTAAATGTCAACAATCCAATTGCTTCTGTGCTTGAAATTGGTTTTATGCTTGAATATCCTTGTTCCAAAATTGAATACCAATTAGAGTTTCATGACACAAATTGCATACGAATTTTCAGAATCAAGGCTCACCCTGAACAACCGATATTAACCGTCAACGGTTAATTTCGTACAATTCGTTAATCATTTTGAAACTTTCAAGATAATCACTATTAATTACAAACTTGGGTCACTGATGTTATACCATTTTATTACAATTTATAAAGGAGGAATATAACAAATATTTTTCAGAACAATTAATTAAATATACGTATTATTTTATATAATTCATTTAAGTAATAATGTGACATAATAATTTAAATGATTATATGACATAATGATTTGGATAATAACATCACATGCATGAATTATTATTTTACAAGATTAAGGTAAATATACTAACACAATACTTATTTGTAATTTTCGTAAATAATTGAAGTTGCAATCTTGGCATTTTTTATTTCTTCCCAGCATTTTCAGAATTAAAAATTACATAATTAAAATTACAAATAAATTACTTAGACAATTCTAAAATTCATAATATTTTCAACAATGTTCAACAAGCATGCTATGGTCATTATACAAAAAGAATTTTCAGAAAATAAAATATAAATAATTCTACAAAATTACAAGAATTTGTATAATATAGATTTGACACATTTTTTTAAAATAACTTCACACTGAAATCTACCAGTCAAAACCATATTCTAAAAATTAGGATGAAACTAAACTTCCCCAAATTTCATTTTTCTCTTAGAAAATACTGTATTTGGTTTATTATAAAATATTTAGTGTTTTTTAATTAAAATTCCATAATAAATTCGTACAAAACTAAAAGAATTGATACAAAAAATTTATGAATGATCTAGACATCATTCTTAACAACTTTCTAAAATAAATCATCTTCAAATTTTGAGTATAAAAACGTCGAAAAAATTGTATAAAATTCTGATAGATTTAAGAATAACAAAATCAAACCAAATAAAATTTTCAAACATCTAATACATATCACAAATTACACATGCAATATACCATGATTTTAACAGTACTAATATATAAATAAATTTTAAAACACTAATATACATGCCATAAATTACACATGCAACTACAAACAAATACTAAATCATGATTTTAACATCATTAACTCCATCATCAAAAGATAAGAATTACAAAAATTTATATTTCTCATGTGCTTAATATATACAAATAAATATGTATTTAATGATGTTTGAATAAACCAACTAGATAGGTGTCATGCCCCGTATTTTATTACTCGGATAACATTACCAATATTCATTAATTAAGTCCATTTATAAATGACAAATTATCCTTTGATGAAATGGTAAGTAATTAAATATACATGTTCTCTATCATTATACAACAAAGACATTTACATACAAATAAAAGAAATGCCCTAAAGCTTACAATAAATAAGAGAGCGTTGTCCTTTACAAGCATAGAACTCAGCCAAAGAAATAATTAAAAGCACTACAGCACATCACCACTTTATAACCATGCCAGTTGTTTGATCCTCAAATCTGAAAACACTCCACGTACACATGTATAGGCAGGGGGTGAGTAAACCACTAGCTCACCAAACAATCTCATATTATAACATTAGAAGATATGCGGGTACAAAGATAGTCATACATATATTTGAAATCGTACCATGTCAAAACCATATGATTCTATTACATCATTTCTTAAATCCAATTTATTTAATTAACCATAACTAGTTAACTTAAATAAATAAACATGCTTCAATAGCAACAGGACACCCTTTTCAATTCATTTAATTACCCCATTATTGAATCAAATAGTTAAACAATTCATAATGACATTTAACAAAGCATCAAATATAGTTTATACGGTCTTATGAGATAAATGCATATGCTATGTCATGCTCAAAATATTTTTCTCATATTTTGAGAATCTTGTACACAATACCAATTTGAAAACACATTAATCTAACAATGTCAATGTAACTTCAAGGTCGTAAATACGGCTCAGCTAATCTCTAGTATGGTGTCTGCAAGTAGGCATATCGAGCACTACCAAATCCCCACTTTACCGATCTCTCACCGAAAGGCACGTGGCACCTCCTCTGCGCGTGTTTTCGGTCTTTCACCATGGACACTCAAGCCAACTTAACCAATATCAAACTACACCCGCTATCCGGACTTACCAACATATTTACCCAAAACAAATCAAAATGATCTTGTTTTACAAAAAACAATTCCTTTCTCAAAACAATAGTTTTCAATTGCAATTCAAAATCCATGATAACAATGAAATGGAATGGCAATGCAATATGTAATAATGCATTTGAATAGTTCCAATTTCAATTCCACCACACAATACTCCATTGTGATCAAATTTCATATCTCTATCGATAAAATATCGCAATACAATTCCAAGAGATAATATAATAATATCCATACTTTTGTAGTCTCCACATGTTAATCAACATTTCCAATTTAGTCATCTCAAGATAAATCTATAACATACTATATATCAAACTTCCAAAGTTCCAACATTTCTCATTCTTCCAAGAAATCCCTCATTAAATGCAAACATGGTAAATTTCCACCGATAACCAAAATAGTTATCTCTAATGTATTAATTAAAAGATAACGGCATGGATACACAATCCAACATAAGACTATAACTTGGAATCTCCAATGATTCCCAACATTTAAAAACAATTCATATTCCACCGTTATTAGAGACAAATTTTCAAGACTTATATAACTTTCCATTAAACTCAACATTTCAAAGGTTTCATAAGTGTTTTCCAATTAAATTCTCAATTTTAAACCAAACAAAAATCTTTTCTCAGTAATTCAACAACTCCCAAAACATTAACATTTAGGATTTTTCACAAATTGGGACTTCCTCACTTTCAAATACCCACATGTAGTTTTATATATAGAAAATACATTAAATAGAAAGATTACAGGTGATCAACTCCCAATTTAACCAAACCCTCAATTTACAATTCAAATATCTCATATATGAATTTGATGTTCAAAAACAACATATTAACTTACACCAATTATTAAAACTCTTAATCAATTACCCAATTGTTTTGACTCACACAAAACTTTCAATCAATTTTGTTCCACCTCAACCAAGATAACCAATATGATTTTCATCAAATCCCATACTTATTGAACATTACCATTTCCATCCTACTATATTAAGAGTTATGGTATAATCTCAATATCACACTTTTAATTATAAAGAATATAAAATATTATCCAAACTAATTTAATCGATCAAATTAGTAAGTTCATTATATTTAAAAAAATTCAAATTAGTAATACCAAACATAACTTCACTTGCCTCATCTCACAGGCATAACCATATCTCATGCCAAGATACTCAAAAAGTTAATTTTCTTCCCAAATTCTCTATTAATAACAATTTCACAACTTTTTCTAAAATTATGTAGTCAACCTGATGTTTACATCAAAAATTATGAAATATGCCCAAGAATAACATTTTCAATGTTGAGAGTTCAAAAGTCCACATTTCACATTTTCCATTTTCATTTTCACAAAAATAAATACAACTTAATCATCAACATATCACCTTCCATAAAATATCATGAATATAACACTTCTAGAGTTTTTAATCCCAAAACAACTCCATAATCCAACCTAACAATTTACACAATATTCCTCAATATCAATTTATTTTTCTCAAAAATAAATTCCAAAATCAAAGAAAAAAAATATTTCAACTTTATATTTTTCAAAATAAATTATCTAATCATAATATGATGTAGACATAACCCATACAACTTTTACTTTTATTTTTTGATTTTTTTACAAAAATTATCAATACAAAATGATTTTTTTCCAAATCAATCTCAAAACGCCAACATTTTTAACATTTGAACACAATTTTTCTTCCAAAAATTAACCAAACAAAAATATGAGAAATATATATATGCAATACCTTCTATAATGATATATGTTCTCAAAATATCTATAACATAGCTTTAAAGTAATAATATGAAGAAAGTCCCTATCTCAAATATAAAAAAAAATAAATCCAAAAGTGCAAACATTGCTCAATCATGGATTCGAGACCACCATTGCGAAGATCACGACGAGTTCTCCGACTTTCATTTACAAAACTTTTGCAAAATTTCACGACTTCCATTTGAAGTTCAAAGATTGAGTAACAATGGCGAACAAAGAAAGTGGGAGGGAGTGAGAGAGAGAGAGAGAGAGAGCTAAGCTCTCTGCCAAACCAACAAAAAGAAAAGCAAAATGAAGAAGGAAGGGAAGGGAAGGGAGAGAGGCATGGGGAACAACCCCACGTGGGTTTGGCTTCCCAATGTTTGGTTTTTCTAAAAATATATAATTTTTGTAATAATATCTCCAAATTATACTATATAAATTATAAAATGATATAATTTTTCTCACCACAAAATATAATATTTTGTTCATTACGAAATGCATACACATTTCATTCCTCATAAAATATATAATTTTTCACTGTATGGTACATACCATAAATTCAACTTTCAAATATTTATTATAATCCTATATAATAAATAATAGTAACTTACCAATCACATAATTAAAAAAGATCAAATTGTTAAACATGAGTCATAAAAAAATTCAAATTAAATTGAATCTAAGTCATGGGTCTTGAATTAAATTCTCACCTATAAGCCAAACATCACCCAATTATATATCAAAGTAGGCCCAACAAACTTATCTCAAGTCATGGTCCAAACACCCAAAAGTCAATTTCAAATTCTGTTATAAATTAAACTGAACACCAATTAGTCTGCAAATTCTCATAAAATAAATACTCACCATTAAATTCTGAAATTTTTATCCAACATGCTAGACTCATATGGGAACTTCATAGTAGAAAAAATTTCATAATTTCTAAGATCGAAAATTATATATATATATTTTAAAAAATTATTACAAAATTAAATCATTTTTGCGCATAACTTTACACAACACTCCAATCCAATTCTTACTCAATTAATTTATGCACTGGCTATTTAAAAATAAATAAATATTTTGGGACATTACAATAAGTCACAAAATGGATACTAATGTTGGGTTACAACCATAGTTCTAAATATCGGTTGGTATGTACCGTACTGGCCGGTTCGTACCAAAAAATTGGAGTGCCGATTCAAATATGGACTGGTATACCGGTGAGAATGAAATTCGCAGCCGTAGCAGCCGATTCTCGGTACGTATTGGCCTGAATCCGATACATGAGCGATACAATTCCAATACACATTTGCCATTGCCAGTACGGCTGAAATTGGTGCAGAGAACCTCTTGCATAGATCTAAGCTTCTTTCTTTGGGCTGTGTGGAGTTCACTTTAGTCTTCAACCTTCAACTTGAGGAGACAACAATCTGTAAACAAAAACCCTCAATCAGACCAAACCCAAATCTTCAATCAAACCCAAACCCATCTCCCTACGGCATCGATCTTGTAAAGTATTGCAGAGAGAAGCATCGAATCGATCATTAATGTAGGCCCGACTTTGCGCAAGACTGGCTAAGCCACCACTTTCAAGCTTCTTCAAAGAAGGTTTATCTCCCTCAGTTGCAACTTGCAAGTTGTAAGTTGTGCTCTACTTTGTTGTTGTTGTTCTATTTCTATTTTCTATTTTTATTTTTTTTTCTATTTTTCTATTTCGTAAAGCCACTGTTATGCATCTATAAAAGATAGAGAGAGAGAGAGAGAGAGAGAGGGGGAAGATAGGAATTTGTGGTTATATTATGATATGGGAGATTGAAATGGATAAGAAGAGAGAGGCACTCAGGTAGGTGTTTGGGTGGATTGTAAATGTTTAGGTAGGTACTCAGGTAGGTGCTTGTGTAGATTGTAAATGTTTAGATTTTTTTTTCTATTTATTTGTTTATACACCTATACCTCTGTTTATATTGATATATATATATATATATATATATATATTTTCCTCAGTTGAGCAAGGGAAAAAAAATAAGAAAAATAAATATTGAAATCAAAAGATTTTCACCGATCTCTCTTTCTCTTATTAATTTGTTATGCATTTGGAAGTATTTTATTGTTGAAAATGAGTAAAAAAATATTTCCACGTCAATTTTTTTTATTAAAAGTTTAACATATATAACAAAAAAAAGCTTGAGACTAAAATAAATACATATCATTTAGTTGAAAATGAGTCAAAAGTGCTCCTATATATTAAAATTTTGATTAAAATGTGATAAATTAAGGTTAAAAGAGTAAAAAAAAAAAAATTGCATAAAATTGAGTTTTAGAGGGATTGCAAATGATTTTTAAAATTTCATGGCCATGACACCCGATTCCCGATACGTACCGGCCGATACTACTGATACTCCACGATCGATACCGTTACGTTACCCGATATTGTGATTTAGAACTATGGTTACAACCTAGTCCAAACTCAATTCTCAAACACATGCACAAGTTAAGCCCAACACAACATAGTTTAGCCCAAGCTCAAGATTAAGTCCAAATTCAAGTATGACATCCCGAATAATACTATTTACGAAAATCATACTATTATCAGTTTTGAATGACTTAAGTTAAAATAGGATTTGTCTTATTGTATAAAATAGTTAAATTAACGCTTGGAAAAAAATTGCTCTTAGGATTTATCTTATTAAGTCAATTTTCATATATGAAAATGAAAAAACTTAATTTTTAGAAAATTAAATCCAAAAAATTGAAACTAAACACAATGATTATAACTAATATCACAAATAGTCATAACTATGTTATAATTAATATTACAATAAATCACAACTAAATCTTACAAATGTCATAATTGGGGCATATGGGTGTCAATTATAGAATTTCCCAAAATGAATATAGTATCACAATATACATTTTTCTAATTTATTAATACTATACATATAAAGAAAGTTTGTAAAAAATTTTGCTTGTGCACTATTCATATATGATTGGATTAATAAGAGACAAAAATAAAATATTTACGTAATTTTATATATAATATTTTATACGAATGATAGTACGTTGTTACACTTAATGACCCGTTTATTTGCAGCATTAAAAGGGATAAAAAGTAGGAATGGCAACGGGGTGGGCCGGGGCCGAGGACTACACTCCCCGATCCCCGAAGCTACAAAATTCCCCGACCCCGTCCCCGGCCCCGATCCTTGGTGGGGAACCCATCCACCCCCTTGTCCCCACCCCCTAACGGGGATCAGGTTTTTCCGACCCCGAATAATCTCTGTACAAAATAACAACAATCAACAAAGAAGATAAATAGCAAAGAGGAGAGAGAAGAGAGAACCGCAGATCTGTTCAAAAAAATCATGGATCTGTTCAAAACAACCACAGATCTATCAAAATCCTAATAGAAAAAATGTAGATATGTTCAACAACAGATATTACAGATATATGTTCAACAGATCTGCGGTGGAATGAGTGTTATGCAACGGATGATGGCAATCGGTGGTGTACGACGACGTTGGTGGCGGAATCGGTGGTGTGCAACGATGGTGGTAGCGAGATTGATGGTGTACGACAACGTTGGTGGTGAGATCGGTGGTGTACGACGATGGTGGTAGCGAGAGAGAGAGAGAGAGACGCTGCGAGAAATGAGAGTGGCGAGTAAAGAAGATCGGCGGTGGAGGAGAGTGACGAGTGGAGATCAGCAGTGGAGTAGAGAGAGAGAGAGAGAGAGAGAAATGAGGGATTCGAATAAGAGAGAGGCGCTGAAAATGAATGGTTTATAAATATAATATATATATATATATGGGCCACGTTCGGGGATAATTCGGGGCGGGGCCGGGGTTGGGGAACCTATCCCCGTTCCCAGCCCGAAAATCATAGGGGATTTAATTTTTAGTACCATCGCTGGCCCTACAGGGAGTAATTTTCGAGAAAAACCCGTTCTAATTGGGGTTGGGGGTCGGGTCCCCGTCGGGGCCGGGTTCAAATTGCCATCCCTAATAAAAAGTGAGAGAACATATGATCCCCAAATTTTTTAATCAAATGTTTGATTGTTGGATTAAAAAATAGGTGAAGTGTTGTAAAACATTTATCCCACGAGTATGGCTCCCTTTCATACTCTTATCCTCTAAATTTCTCTATATTTTATTTTTTTACTCTATTCTAGGCCCATATTAATAATGTAAACCGTTCATCTTCTAAATTTCACAAAAAAACCGTCTGTGCAAAAAATCAACTTTATCGAATATTGATAAATACTTAAATAAATCACTTTTTCATTTTATAGAATAAAAGGTTTAAATTTAAACTCACAATTGCTATCCATTTTAAAAAAATAAGACATAATTTATTCATATATCTAATGATATCTAATGAAATTTATTTTTTGCATTACTCGTCTAAATCGTTGAAATTACGAGATGATTTAGATTACCAATATAAACCTAAAATGAAGCCTACAAAATAAAATATAAAATAGTATAGAAGATGCCAGTATAGAGGGGCGTAGACCCACATGGTTTTTTATCCGTGGTTTGTTTAGCATTGTATTATAATTTCGACTAACTTTAACACTGGTATTGTGATTAAATGAAAAAAGAAAAAAAAATTAAATAATAACATATTCTCTAGTATTTAGTTTTGAAATATAATTTTTTGTTTTTAATTTTTCGTATTTTGTTGTTTTCAGTAAGCTTTTTTCATATTTTAATCATTTTTTATTTTTTAGAAGTACTTATAAAAAGTAAAATATTTGTGAACAAAATATTTAAAAAATTCAATAACAATACAAATACTTTTAAAATTTATTACATTTCTGTATTTTTTTATATTTATTGATTTTTTATATAGATTTCACAAATATTTTACCTTTGAATTAAATATATCTGTAAAAAAAATTTGATGCATCTAAAAAATAAAATAAAATTGATTAAAATATTAAAAAAATTATTATAAGTAATAAAATACAAAAAATTTAAAAATTAAAAATTATTTTTAAAAACTCAAAATCAAACAAAGTAATAAAAGTTGTGGTAACATAGGAATTAAGCATCTCCAAACTATAGGGGTTAACAAAAAGGGTTTATTATAAGGTGTTAAGATCCTCTAGAGTCATTTCCTAGAGTGATCTTCTATAGTGAAGAGAGAATGCCCGACACGTGCCCAACTCAGCCTCCGAGGGCTGAGATTCAAAATCACCAAAACGACGTCGTTCTGATGAGTAAATTGGAAAAAAAAAAGTGTGTTTGGTTCGAATTTTCTGAATTAAATTTTTTGAAAATTGAGTTTGTTTGTTTTTAGTGAATATTTTTAAAATTTTAAGCATTTTTTTGGGTACTTTTTTAGATGCATCTTACTTAGATGTGTCTAAAAAGTAAAATATTTGTGAAAAAATATTTTAAAAAATTAATAAATACACAAAAATACGAAAACTGTACTGAATTTTATTTTATTTTATATATATATATATATATTTTTGGTGTTTAGTGAATTTTTCAAAGATTTTTTTCACAAAAATTATACTATTCAAGTGTATTTATGTTAGGTGTGTCTAAAATTTTTCAAAATTACTTAAAATATTAAAAAAATCAGTAAAAATAAAAAAATACGAAAAATAAGAAAGTAGAATTTTTTGAAAAGTGTTTTTAGAAAACTCAAACCAAACATAGTGAATATTTCAATGCTGGGTTTGTTTCATTGAAGAAGACGATGGTCTTGCCTCTCTTGCAGACATGGAAGCTGGGTTCTCTAGAAACAACAAGAAGAAGCCATATATGCAAACAATATAAGGAAATGTGTAGGTTCCATTGCTGCAACTTCCAACAATGGTAGTAAGATGAACAACAATGGTGAAAAAAAAATCATAACCAAGATATGGGATTTGGGTCCTTGAGTACTGAATTAGAACATGACATTGAGTTCTCAGTGAAACAAATTAAACAAAAAATACAGGAAACAAAAAATGATCCAAATTAGAACATGAAATTTCAATGGCAAACACAAGTAACCCAAAAAATAGATCTGAAGTTTGAATCAAGAGTTGATAATTGGATGTTATCAAGCAAGCTTACTAAGACACAATTGACAGACCCATGGAGAGAGAGATAGAGAAAACCCAGTTGAATAGAGAGAAATTGATGGATGAAATTTTGAACTTTTTTTTTTTTATTGAGAATGAGAAAGAGAAAAAACCCACCATCCTTCTTATTCTTCTTCTTCTTCTTTCGATCCAAGAGGTTAGTTGTTGTGGCCGACGGCAATGGTCACTTGGTCATGTTGGTGAGGCTGCTGGAGCGACTCCGATGGGTTTGATAGGTTTTAGAGAGAGAAATGAGGAAGAAGATGAAGAAGGGTAAGAGGAAGACATCTATTCATTTTTTCTTTTTTCTTTTTTAAATTTTGCTCCAAAACGACGTCATTTTGGGAAGTTTGAATCTCAATCCTTAGAGGCTGAGTGGGACATGTGTCAGACATCATCTCTTCACTATAGGAGATCACTCTAGAAAATCACTCTAGAGGATATCTGTAGACGTGCCCCGAGGCTTCATGCTACAGTTTGGACTCAAATTGTCACGGTTCTGAATCTAGTCTCGCAAAGTGCAATGCAAGACCGATAAATCACCAAAGAGTCCAAATTCGGCAAATCGTTTTGAAAAACTGATTTTTGTAAAGAAGTGCCAAACATGGACGCTTTGCCAGATACAGAGTCGCCACCTAAATATTTTATTTTGGGAGAAATTTAGGAAACCTTGACTCGCGCCTAAGGCCACGTGTTCGTCATCACCAAAGTTGCCTTGGCTCGGGAACTTGGGTACGATTGGGGAAGGTCATCTATGAGCACCTCCGCTCACTCGATCAAAGATCGGCTACTACTAAACATGATATCTAGTTTTTGAAAACACATGTGTTCTTATTCCGGTTATTAAACCTAGAATTACTATGTGATGCGCACAGTATACAAGTATAGACTAGATCGCCTAATTTGCAACAAAGCATTGTATATCCGTTTGTTTGAAAAATGGTTTGAAGTTTGCTACTCGTAATTAGGCTAAAATGCGGATTTCAATGAATTGTTCCAATTCAAGCAATCCAACCTTCACCCACAGGCATTCGGGCAGTTTATATCACATAAACAATTAGCCTCATGGCAAACATGCTAGCATGGCAACATTCACACTGATGCAAGGATGCTAAAGCATAAACACTTGCAAGGTACTCCGAGCCAAAACAGAAACTAGTTAATAATCAATGCATGATCCTAGTTCATGTTAAGATGGCTAATGCAATACATGCGAGATGCAATTAGAAATAGGCTCGGCTATCCTAAAATGGCATGTAAGATGTAGTAATTGATACATGTATTCAACTTAGAATTAAAATACGATGCAGTTAGTATGATGCGCCGAGCTCGGTGCATGCAAGATAAATGAATGGATGCAAACATGTAGGCATAAGTATGCTAGACAGATGAATTGATGCAAACATGCAAAGCATAAATATGCTAATTGAAAAATGACCTAAAACTAACCAACAAAAGCAGGTAAGTAAAAGGGAGAAAGAAATGGAGGTTGGAAGACATGCACACACGCACGCACACTTATTACAAAATTGGCCCTCTCGACAGAGGGTCCGAATAAATAATACATGCCAACTAATTAACTAACTAACAAGCTAATTAATTATTACACAACCGAATAAATAACTAGCTACAACTAATTATTACAAAACTTAATTAATTAACAAATTAACTAATTATTACAAATTGATGCTAACTAACAAGTAAGCATTTAAACAAAGCTGCCTTGGCAAGTTAGAAGAAGGTGGACATGCATGCTTGGTTCCCGTCCCGGTAAGCTCTCTGGTTGCTCTCTAGAGGTTCTGTTTGCAGGGTGTCCTTGAGACCTTGTTGCTGAATCTTACCAAAAACATGCTGGGGAATGCATCAGTGGCCTGCCGGCCATGGGGAGCTGCTGTCGACCACCTGCCGGCCAAATATGGTACACTGCTGGCCAAGGATGAGGAGGTGCTGGCCATCTGTAGGGCACTGCCGGCCACTGATGTGCTAGGACACCAAGCTGCAGTAGAGCACAAAACAGAGAAAATGGAGGGTCTCCCAAGGGTATGTACGCACTATGCCACCCCATATCATCTCAAAACATCAAGGGAGAGGCATAGTCGGATCTATGACCATCAATCACGCATCCCGATGCATGATGGCCAAAGATCCAACTTGTGCAAATCAATATGACATGAATGCACAAATAAACACATAAGTGCCTAGAACTCTATCATGGATCATCAAGAGCGTCGGCGACCAAGAATTGAGACACGTTTCATCACTTGAAGTATGAAACGCCCCTCGTTCCTCGTGCTCGGATTAACACTTTAATCCAGACGACAATGCAAAACAAGCATGGCAAACATGCAATGCAACAAGCATGCAAACATGCAATGCGATAAATCAAGCATGCAACAAGTATATAAGCATGATGTGAGGTAACAACCTTGAATCACATGATAAAATGTAACATGATCATACAAACATGCAAGGCATGTGAAGGCAAACAAGTATGCAACAACATACGAAATGGGACAAGCATGTGACAACATGGTAAGATGGGCTTACACTAAAGATGGATAGGCCTCAGCCATGCCTAAAATCAGTGGCCAATGGTGATGGAACTAAGTCACCAAAACACACACAAGCATGCAAAATGCAATGGCTCACCAACTGAGGCATAAAGGTGCAACTCTCAAGAACACTTAAAGAGTGAAAAGCATGGAAGTGTAACAACACTAAGTGCACTGAAATGAGGTAAGAAATGATGTCGAATCATTTAAACAACACAAGTAAAGCATGCAAAAGTCCTTAAGCATGAAGGCTAATAAAGAGGACCACAAAGGAGGCATGCAATACATGGCACAAGTGCATGAACTAAGCATGGACAGAGCTTAATTAGGTCTAAGAAAAGACTTAAACATGCTGAGATGAAGGCTCAAAGACCTAGGCATGCAAGCATACAAGCTAAGCCAGAATAAGGTAACAAATGCTCAACCCTCAAAGGCACTTAAAGCATGATTGAAGTGGGAACATGGCAATGCTATAGGCTCTAAAATAAAGTACTAAGTGATGCCAAATCATCTAAATAGCTCAAAGATAGCATGCAATGGTGCTCAAAGCTTGAGGCAAGCAAGAGCATTTGTACTACAAGTATACAAAACATGAAGCATACGGTTAAGGCAACCCAAAACAGTCCTAGGACATTTTAAAACAAGACTAAAACATGTATGGAAGTGAGCCAAAACAAGCTACCATGGTGAGCATGAGACATGATGCATACAAGGCAAATAAGGTGGATTACACTGCACCTATTAAGACCAAGCATGGGATGACTCAAGCGACAAAAATCAGAGTTATATCATGGCATAATAACCCTAAAAACCCACTGAGATGGCATCCCAAAGATTTAAGCATAGAGGCATGCACAATGATCTATTCATGAGGCATAAAACACAAACTCTCTAAGACATTGAAAGCATGTCAAAGGCAAGTGTATGACCACATTACATGGACTGAAATAACATTTCAAGTAATGCCAAATCACTGAAATAAGCCAAGTAATGCATACTAATGGACTTGGTGCACAAGGCTAACAAGCTAGATTGAACCATGGCTATACAAAGCAAGTCATGCATGGCCAAAACAACTAAAAAAAGACCTTAAACATGGTAAAAAATGAGCAAAGTCTTCTTTAAGCTAAGCCAAAAGCATGCTAAAATGACATGTTACAACATGATGCATGTTAGGCTATAGAGAGGATTACACTACAAGTGCATGAGGCATGCAAGGGCCAACCAAACCAAACCAAAAAAGAGTCATGACATGGTAAAACATCACCAAAAACATGCTGAAATGGACTCAACATAAGCTAGAATGACATGCTACTTTGTGAAGCACATAAAGCTAGTTTGTGTGATTTACACTACAAGTGTGTTATGCATGCATGGAGCGACAAAATTAACTCAAAACAGATCTAAGGCATGGTAAAACATCACCAAAAACCTACTGAAATGGAAACAAAACATGCAAGAAAGACATGCTACTTTGTAATGCTAACAAGGCTAGCAAAGAGGATTTACACTACAAGTGCAATAAGCATGCAAGAGGTGACCAAGATAGACAAAATTAGGGTTATGACAAGTCTGATAAGTCACAAAAATGAGCCTAAACAAAGCCACAAAGAAGTAAAAACATATGCTCATTTGGTTGGCCATCAACACAAGTAAACAAGAGAAGAGGAGGGGGGACAACCCCCTACTATTTTAAGCCTCAAAATAGGGTTTTTGCCATTGAGAATCCTCTGGATTTCAGTGGTTCTAAGGCCAAAAAAAGTTGTTTGAAAGGTTCGAAAGTTAGCTCACAAGGCCTTACAAGCCAAGGAGCAAAAGGGAGGACAACCCCCTAGCCAACCAAGGCACAAACCAAGACTTTTAGGACTGAAAAACAGAGGAAAAATAGAGGTTTTTTTAGTTCAACACCACCCCCAAAATAGCCCCAAAGTAGTGCGAAAAGATGGCCAAGCAAATGTGTAAAACAAGCTTAAAGGGAGAGAGATGTTACCCTTGGTGCACAGCTGCAAAACCACCACTTTTCTGAGCCAAACAACTTTCAATCAGCCCAAAAATAGGTTCCAAAGGACCTCAAGCCAATGGTGATCAACTTTGATGAAGGATGCCTAGGCAAACTAGTTATATCTCTCTACTTCTATGCCCTTCTACACACAAAAGGGGAAGAGAGAGTGAACTATAGAGAGAGAGGCAGAGATTTAGGTCTAAAAATTCTAGAGAGAGAGGAGTTTTTAGAGAGGGAGGCTCCCAAAATTGCTCAAGAAGTTCTCCAATGTTCTCACCCTTCAAAACAATAGATAAGGCCTCTATGTATAGCAAAAAGAGAGGTTTGGATCGAAAATATCTCAAAAAGAACAGCTGGAGCAAAATATCTGTCGAAATCTGCTTTCTGGCATCAATGGCCGGCACTTGATCATTTTTGGCCTGCATGGGGTCACTTTTGGACGGAATAGGGCCGGCATTGGCCATTCATGGGCGGCACACTCCTATAGAGTCCAGCAGCAAAAATCAGTCCTAGTTTCCGACTTGAAGAAAGCCTAACTCCTTCATCTGGATACCTTTTCAGGTCATTCTTGTGTGCAAATTGAAGCCCTGAAAGTAAGCTTTCCAATGGTGGAAGCCTTGCATCAAAATTCCAACTGTGCTAAGAGATATCTCTCTTTTAGTGAAGGCTTCTCAGTTTCAATCCAACCGGATTGATGCCTAACATCTCCCAAACTTGTTTTCTTCTCTCCTCTCCTCTTTTCTTCAACTCCAAACCCCTAAACAATGTGTTTTGAAAGATTTTTCAAAAGAGTTCATCTCCTTTTCAATCATTTCCACTTTGTCCTTGCTCGGTTTACCGAAAGGCACGACATTTAACAAAATGCGAGCGTCGGAACATCGTAGGAACCTATTTTCAAAAATGTTTTGAAAGAGAGGGTTTTGAGGTCTAAAAACCATTCAAAAATAGCTTTGGTCCAAAATGGGGTGTGAGGTTAGGATTTGACTCTCTCCTTGCCGAAGAAATTGAACCTTTGCCCTGCATATCTTTCGCCACCAAGTAAACCATCAGTAACGGCGCCCAAGTCCTAAGGGCGGTCAAAAATGGGGTGTCTACAAATGCTGTTATAAGAACATCTTTAATGATTAGAGTTAAAATGGTTTAGTCAAACTCATTTTTGACTTGTTACACAGAACTAAAATTACTTTTTAGCTATACGCAATCATTAGCGAAATTCAACTATTATGTATTGAAGTGATGGAAGTTTGGATGATTTCAACATAACCCAATTAGATCCAACCGTTGGTAACAAAATAGTTTTGCCATTTTTTAGCTAGAGCAATGACACACTATTAAAGTATTAATTTTATGAAGCCAAGCCATATTTTGGATTTAGCATAATTAGGGATGGTAACGGATAGGTAATGGGTTAGGAGCCCTCTATCCCACCCCTACCCCTATTTTTGCCGCTCGACCCAACTCTCGACCCAACTCTCGACCCAACTGTAATGCAACCCTCCCCTATCCCCACCCCCGCCTAAATCCGCGAACATAACTCTCACCCTTGACCCTACTTGATCCGCAATACAAGAAAAAATCTAACAATAATATTAAACTTTAATAATTAAAACAAAAAAATATTATTTATAATTAAAAAAATATATTATATATTGTACACTTATTAAATTTATATTATATAAATAATATAATAAAAACTCAATAGATATTATATATATTCTATAAAAATTCAACAATATATTATACACATATTACATATATATATATATATATAATATTATTTATTTATTTATTTATTATTATATTTTGCGGGTTGGGTAAGATTTAGGTAAAAAAATACTCTCTCCTGCCTGCGCTCCCATCTCCGCCTCCGCTTTGAACCCAATTCGATTTTTCAAAAGTTTCTCTAAATCTGACCTTATCCTATTGTAGACACCCCATTTTTGACCATCCTCAAGACTTGGACGTCATCGTTTGAACACTCGATGATCATCTATGCTCGTGTTTGTTTTGAGTTCCCGGAGGTCTCGGCCACGCGCCTTGCCTCAAGATCTCTCAACTTGACTGTTTTGTGCTTGGTTGTGGACCAAGCACTTGTGTTTTTGCTTTTAAGAGAAGAAGGTGGCTTGTTGGCCATTTCCTTAACCCATCGGCCAAGGCATGAAGCCATCGGCCCCTTTTTCTTGCCATCGGCCAAAGGTGTTGGCCGATCGGCACTGGTTTTGGTCGACCGGCTACCTTTGTTGGTCAATCAGCCATATTTTCCGGCCGACCCCTTTCCATCTGCTTTTGGCAGATATTTTATGCCAGCTGTCACAGCTGGCATGCACATTTCATTCCCTCCATACACGTGTATGGAGGGATTTGCACCTTGTGTTAGCTTCTTCAAGAAGCCTTGGAATTGGATTCCTATAAGAAGGGAGCTCCTCCTCCCTTCTCAAGGGTTAGAAAAAATCTGAGGAGAAGTTATATATCTATTTATCTCTATATCTCCCTCTCTCTACATTTGTGTGTGCATTTGTGTTCTAAAGTGCATTTTGTCCATACTTTTGCACTAGAACACCTAGAGTTACACCATCCTTGTGTGCTGAGGTACTAGGAGGCTGTTTTTAAGGTTCTTGAGCTGGTTTTGATCAGAGAGAGTTGCTGGTCTTGTGTTCTTGAAATTGTTCTTCAAAGGTGAGATTGTAAACTTTAGATACCCCATTCTTGCTTAAGCTTTTATACATACTTCTATATTGTTTCAAGCTCGACTCTAAACTACAACAAGTTCTAATTTTGTATGCTTGTTATGGTTGCTTAAGGTCACTTTTTGGTTGGGGGTTGTCTACCCCCTCTTAGGCCTTGTTTGGCCTTGTTTTGTGCATTTACTTTTGAGCTTTGGGATCATCTTATTTTGACCTTCCCACAACTGAAATCCGAAGGATTTTCAGTGGTGGAGAAGTGGTTTTGGAGTCTTGTATAGGAGGGGGACACCCCTCTCTCCTTATGTCTCATATGCTTGTATTGTTGGCTTATAAGAGTAGCATGTTTACTTAGCATGTCTTGGTTATGTTTTAGCACTTTTTAGTGGCTTTTAGAACCTGCCTTAACTCTATTCCATGTTGGTTTGACGACATCTTCCATGCTTCACATACTTGTAGAGTAATCTTGCATGTTTGCATAACATGCATGTTGTGTTTGGACCACTATTCTTGCATGTTTTGGCTCGACTCCAAGGAGCTTTCCCTCATGTTTTACCATGATTAAACTCTGTTAGGTGTTGTCTTGGTCATGCATGCATTGTTTTGCATAGCCTTGGTTCATTCTAGCTTGTAAGCTTTGTGCCTTAAGTTCATTAGCATGTGTTACTTGAAGTATTGTCATGATTTGGCATCATGTGAAATGTAATTTCAGTCCATGTTTCATGGTCACATACTTGCATTTATTGCCTATTCCATGCTTTGAATAGTTTGTGTTTCATGCCTTAAGAATAGGTTTTTGTGCATGCCATCATACTTAGGCCTTTGGGATGCCATCTAAGTGGGTTTTTGGGCTCATTGTAACATGCCATAACTCTGATTTTATTGGCCTAAGTCATGCCATGTTTGGTTGTAATAGGTGTAGTGCAATTGCCCCTTTTGGCCTTGTATGCCTCTTGTTTTTGTGCTCACCTTTCTAGCATGTTTTGGCCTCATCCCATGCATGTTCTAGCCTTGTTTTGGACTACCTGAGGACTGTTTTAGGTCACCTTGGTCCTTTGGGGCTTAGTTGATATGGCCATGGTTCAAGTACCTTGGCTAGCTTTGAACTTGAAGTCTATTAGCATGCCTTGCTTGTGTTATGTGTTTGATTTGGCATCACTCTTAACATAATTTCAGAGCTTATGGTGTCACCATACTACCATGATTGTCACCCCTCGCTCATGTTTGGGTGTTGTGACCTTATGCCTTAACTCTTAGACCATTGCACGTACATGCTCATTGTGCGTTTCATTCTATCACTTCATCATTTTGGCCATTGTTTTGGTGTGGCTGAGGCCTATCCATTTTCAGTGTAAGTCCATGGATCATGCGGTTTGTGTGTCGTTGCATGCTTATCGCATTGCATGTTGTCGCATCCTTGTTGTTGGTATTGTTGTCGCATGCCTATTACATTGCATGTTTGTACGTTTAGGTTGCATTTTGCATGCTTGCTAGTTTGCATTTTGCCACATGCTTGACTAGGTTGCATTGCATTTGCCATGCTCATGTTACATTGCCTTGCAATTCCATGTTGCATTATACTTGGTTGCATGCATTGCATTGTGTTTGGTTTGGGGTGTCAAACCAAATATGGGGAACGAGGAACGTTCGTACTTGAAGTGACGAAACGTGCCTCAATCCTCAGTCGTCGACGCTCTTGATCAAGCATGATAGAGTTCTAGGCATTCATATGTTTTTTTGTCGCATTCATTCTACATTGATTTGTACACTTGGCTCATTTGGTCATCATGCATTGAAATGCGTGATTGATGGCCCGAGGGTCGAGAACCATACTCCCTTGAGTTCATGACATGATAGGGAGGGTGTTTGTGCACACATTGCCTTGAAAATGCATTACCATGCTCTGTTTGTCCTCTGCTGCAGCAAACGGCATTCTGCAGGGAGAGATAGCCGGTCAGCCATCTTCAGTGCCGGCCGGCTACCAATTTATGGCCGAGGGCTCCATTATTGATCGATGACTAGTTCCCCTTGGCCGATGGCCTCTCAAAGCACCTAGAAGGTGATTCAGAAGCATCCTTGAGACTTGCACAGTTTTCAGAGGTGCAGAGCAGTGTAAACAGAGGCAGTATGAGCATGGCGATAGATTTCCGAGCGGAGCCGAGCATGCATGCATTTGTCCCTCTTTCTGAGGCCTGTTTACCGCTTTAGTAGCTTTATTAATTTGTTTAATTAGTTAAGTGTTGTGTAATAATTTGTGAGAACCCGAATATAAAAATTAAGTAAATAATTAAATAATAATTTTACAATCTCAAATATTTTATTATGAATCTTTAAGTTCAAATTAAATATTATTAGAGGATCTTTTAATTAATTTTAAACCTAAAATAAATTTATGGTGAAAGTCATTGATTGAGAAGCAAGATTTATTATAAAAAAAAAAAAATAGAGAAGAGGGTGTGACTTGAACTCTAGACCACAAAATTAATAAATTAGACTCTTACCATTTGAATTGCATGTAACTTATATATGTATTTTGTATATTTATCTATCTATTTGACCTAAGTGTGCCCATAACTAGTATAAAATACAATAATCACAAACCCTAACTCTTGTTATAATTGTTTTCCACAACACTAGCAACCCTAGCAGCCGTGGGTTTATGAAGAAAAGAGAGGGGTTTTTCAATCATCAAGATTATTGTTGTAGCCAAGAAGGAGAGCTTTGGGTGTGTTGTGCTGTGTGGCTTCCTAGGTTTTCTTCTCTTCTTTCTTTGTTCTTTATCCTAATAATATTGTTATTTAATTCATTGATGGAGAGATTGTAGGTGTATGTATTTTGTGTATATATATATGCTGTTAAGAAATCTAAGGAGTTAAATTCATGTATAAAGAATCGGTGTGAATCTTAGTCCAAAAAATTCTGCATATAATCGCTAACTTTAAAAATCAAGAAACCATATCAAATGGATGAATTTTAATCTGAAATTTTTACAGTAGATCAAATACACATTGAATTGCATATTTGAATTTTTTCATAATTTTTGGGAGTCGAAATCCATATAAATTGAGGTATTCAAATCTGTCCAGGAAACCAGTCCGAAACAGTAAATTCGGGATTGTTGTTCTCTTTGGGTATAAATCCAAAAATTATCAAATTAGTGTCATTAGAACCGGTTACGAGACTAGTTTTGTATGTTTTTGGCCTTGCATTGATTGCTCGTGTATATTAAGAGAACTGTCAATTTCTTTAAAGTGCTGCAGAAAACAACCTGTTTGGATATAATAAATTGTAGAAAATTATTTTGATTAGAAAATCAAGTAAAACCAATTGGATTTGAAACTTAGGATATATTAGATCATATCTGGAGGTTATTGGAATTTTTCGAATAACGTGGAGTGGGTTTTGTAATTTTCAAAGTTAGCGAATAGATTGGGAAAACTTGTTTAAAACACTGTTTCATCTTAAAGTTATTTTTAGTTAAGTTTCGATCGGAATCTATGTCTTGGGTGATTTTAGACCTTGAAGAATATGAACTTAGGTAGTATTTAAGAGTAACGGTGAGTTGGGTTGAGCCGTGTTAGTGCGCTTTAGTTTGGGGTTACTTAGTTCGTATTCTTTAGTATTTTTAAATTAGTTGTGACGTGTAGTTTTTTTTTTTTATATACTTCGTTCAGGGCACTAGTTGGACTTTTACACTCTATTCGATTCAAGGATTATATCATTTCGTTTCAGGTGAGTAGTTTCATGCTACATATTTTTATAAATGTTCCCCTACCCTGAACTGTTGGAAAATTAAATTGTCGTTTCATAATTAAACTGTTTTGATAAATTATTATATTATCAATTGAATCAAATTATTTTTGAAACATGTGTGAACTTGGCATACTGTAAACTATTTGTTTTGGTCTCATGTTTATAATGATGAACTACCATGTTTTGCGAAACTGATGTGTATTGATTATTGGGACCATGTGTGTATTTAGTCCAGGGAAATTATTCCACTGTGTGTGGTGACTCTGGCCACTAGGGAACAGATCCGGGTTGGGCCGTGATGACTCTAGTGCTCAACGATTGTAAGGAAAAGACCTTTAAAAACAACTAGGTGACCTTCAATCGGATCGTCTTTGAGAAAAGGCCCAGGTGCCACCCTGAGGATAACTCTTAGTTCGGTATTGGATCCAACGGGGCTTATAGCCTGAGAAATGTGTGGCAGATTATTTGTTTTTATTGGTACCCAGAAAATTATTGGTGTTCATGTTATAATCTGTTTTAAGTGAAAAATGTCGTTTATCATGTTCTTGCGAGACATGAGTATTTTAAGTGTTGAATTGTGGAACCTTCTTTTTGAAACAGATTGTATTTACCAAACTGTATGCCAATCTAGTTTCTGTGATATATATCTTATTTTGGAATTGAGCCATGTTTTCAAAACTATATTTACTATCCATGTTGCTACTCACTGAGCTATCAGCTGACTTAGTTGTTTACCATTTCCAGGTGTTAGAAGGACTTAGAGTGGACTCATGGCGTCGCGGGGACTCAATTGCATGGACCTCTAGGGCATTTATTTAATTTGTTTTAGGTTGCTTGTCGAGTTTTGTGCATACATTGTGGTTGAGTTTTATTTAGAATTATTTTATGTTGTGGGCGGTTTGTGTCTCATTTAGTATATATATATTTTTAGGAAGTTGGTTATGACTTGTTTTTCAATTGTGGCATGTCACTGGATTGAGTTTTGATTTATTTATTTCTGGGCTATCATCACATTTATTCTTTGTGGTTTTGGGTTCATGTTTAGGCTTACGTGTGCCTTGGGCTAAGTCCCTGTGGGCCACGGCCGGTCATGCCCGGATTTGGGGTGTGACATAATTAATTAGCTAGTTAGTTAGTTAATTAGTCAATTTGTATTATTCTTTCGGACCCTCCGTCGAGAGGGCGAATTTTATAATAAGTGTGCGTGAGTGTGTGAATGTCTTCCAACCCCACGTCTTTCTCCCTTTTACTTACCTGCTTTTGATGGTTAGTTTAGGGCATATTTCAATTAGCATCCTTATGCTTCGCATGTTTGCATTCATTCATCTGTCTTGCGTGCACCGGGCTCGGCACATCATACTAACCGCATTGTATTTTAATTCCAAGTTGAATACATGTATCAACTGTTGCATTTCATATGCCATCTTAGAATAGCCGAGCCTATCTTAGTTGCATTCTTGCATGTTTTGCATTAGCCATCTTAACATAAACTAGGATCATGCATTGATTACTAACTAGTTGTTGTTTTGGCTTGGAATACTATGTAAGCTTTTATGCTTTAGCATCTTGCATGAGTGTGAGTGTTGCCATAAACAACATGCTTGTCATGAGGCTATTTGCTTAAATGATATAACTGCCTGAATGCCTGTGGGTGAAGGTTGGATTGCTTGAATTGGAATAATTCATCGAAATGAGGGTTTTAAGCCCACTTGAGGGTGGCAAAATCATGTTTTCTAAGCCCACCTGAGGGTGGCAAATCCACGTCTTAGCCTACTTGCGAGTAGCATTTTCAAACCATTTTCAAACAAACAAACATGAAATGTTTTGTTCCTATTTAGGCGATCCAGTCTATACTTGTGTGTTGTGCGCATCACATAGTAATTCTAGGCTAATAAACCGGAATAAGAACACATGTGTTTTCAAAAACAAGATATCATGTTTAGTACAGGCCGATCTTTAATCGGGCGAACGGGGTTGCTTATAGATGACCTTTCCCAATCGTACCCAAGTTCCCAAGCCGAGGCAACTTTGGTGATGACGGACACGTGGCCTTAGGTAACGAGTCAGGGTTTCCTAAATTCCACCAAAATAAAATATTTAGGTGGCGACTCTGTATCTGGCAAAGCAGTCCATGTTTGGCACTTCTTTCTTAAAAATTAGTTTTCCAAAATGATTTGTCGGATTTGGACTCTTTGGTGATTTATCGGTTTTGTATTGCACTTTGCGGAATTAGATTCAGAACCGTGACATTTGAGTCCGAATTGTAGTAGCATGAAGCCCAAGGGCACGCCTACAGTTTCTGGCGACTCTGTTGGGGACTTAGAGAACTTGACTCGAACTCATGATATCTTGTTTTGATTACACTTATGTGTTTCTTTGCATTGCATGTGCATTGGTGCGCCTAGGACACCGTGTTTGCCGTATGCTATTCCTGAACGGTTTGTCGGAGGCTTGCTTTGAGAAGCGTGCCATAAGGCTGACCGGTTGCGGGCTCTGCCACGAAGGGAACACAAACCCCGCTTATTACCGGGGCATCCTTTTTGACCATTCGACCTAGTGCATATCAGAAACTGTAATGACCATTCCAAGCTAGGACAGGTTGCTTACCCGATTATAGGTTGTTTGAAACTATTGCGTGCGTAGTGAAACCCTAGCTCCTGACAATAGGACAGGGAAACCATACCCCTCCATAGGGGTGTTTTGGCTCTTACTTGCTTGATTATGTGCTTTTAAAGTTGGCCTCTATAGGAATGCATGTATCAGTTTGCAAGTCTAGGTATCAGGCCTGCGGGCATCAGTATTTTGGAATCAGTTTTACTTGAGGGTATCAATTTACAGGCAGAATTTTGGGTAGAATTCAGTAAAGAGTACAGTCATTTAGCAATGCTCAAATCTGTTCTGGTGAAATTGGGCTAAGATGCTTCATGTTTTCTCTTTTGCTAGGTAGTCCTGGAACTATAGCTTCAGAAGGCTCCAATATCCCCAGAGTACACCAGACTTGTATTGATAGACTTTGTCAGGTCAGAGATTCAGTTCAAGGGCAAATCAGTGTTCCTTCGCCAGAGGCAAGGTAAAAGGGCTAGTCAGGCACAGATCATCAGTTTAACAGTCTTCGGATCAGCGGTCATTATCCATCTCACCTGTGCGCAGTTGGGTTGAGATATCTACTTTTACCTCAGGGAGATACACCTATTATTCAACTGGACCAACACAATATGGTAGGCTTAGAGGAGATGATGCGTCAGCTCCAGGAGACTATGCAAGCCATACAGCAGGATGCTGCCTGCCAGGCAGAAGTGACTACACGTCAAGCAGACGTAGTGGCCCAACAGGCAGAGTTAATTGCCAAGCTACAACAGCAAACTAGAGCATCTGCTTCACATCCACCCCCACCTCCACCTAGAGTTCTACCACTCGGGGAGACTGCAAATGTCCAGGAAGATACGGACGCCCCAACAGGACCAGTTCCGCCACCAGTTCTACCATAGATTTCAAAGGCACCGGCCTTTTCAACAGATACACCGTTTGAATCTGAGATAGACCCAACCGCCCTAAAGGTCAGTAAGCTTGAGAAGTTATTCAAGAGGGCTCAAGGTGTGAATTCCATTCCAGACATAGAGGATGGTTATACTGACTCAGCGGTGACATTGCCAGACCTGTTTAAAATGCCACATATCGACCGCTTTGATGGCTCTAGAGACCCAATGGTGCACCTCCACCTGTTTTCTGATATCCTGATGCCAATGGGCTTGACTACGGCCCAAAAGCTATCACTATTCGGCCGAACCATGTCTGGGATGGCCACAATCTGGTATGCGAAATTGGAGAACTCTGTGAAACAGAATTGGAAAGAGATGGTTGAGGCCTTCATAGCTCAATACTCCTATAACACTCAGATCGAGGTCACAACTCATAATAGGCCTCACAAACCTCTCAAGTTGTTTTAAACAGAGATTTGAAATTATTGAAATGAGACTCATAATAGGCCTCACAAACCTCTCAAGTTGTTTCAAACAAAGATTTGAATTCACGAGAAATGTTTGGTTTGATTTGGTATTTTTTTTTTTGAAAAAAATAAATTAATCTGACAAAAATAAATATCAAAAATATATTTTTAAATTTCTAAAAGTTATTTCTACATTCTAAAAAGATAAAATTATATTGGGTTGAGTTTCTCTCATATTAAAATCTCCACATGAGAGAACTTAAGGGGCCTATAGAGCCTATTGTAGGTCTCATTTTAATAATTCGAACCGTTCATTTTGTAAGACCCTTAATATATATTATTCATGAAAAAAATGAGTTCAATCCAATTATTGTAATTTTTTTTTATTTTATCACATTTGTGTCCGAAAAAATAGACGAAAAAAATATTTTTGAAAAAAACCATCCATTTTTTTAGAGACTAATGTGATAAAATGAAAATATTACGATTATCGAAATGACTTAAATTTTTTTATGGATGATACACATTAAAGGCCTTACAAAATGAATTATTCGAACTATCAAAACGAGACCCCTAGTAAGATTTACAAGCTCCTCAAATTCTCTCATATTAAAATTTTAACATGAAAGAACCTTAACCCATAAAAATCATATCATAGTGCTTTTGATTTTTGCATTATTTTCATATATATATATATATATAACATTTTAGAAAAAATTTCTAAAACACTATTTTCTCGATATTAAGAGCATCAGTATCAGGCTCTCTACAATAGCTTTGAAGCTATTGTAGAGAGCAAACATCAACAATATGGGCTCCATCAGACTCTGTGTAGGTTCAGTTATTTTGTTAATGCTACAGTATCTCGCTACAACAAGCGAGGTACTGTTCATCGATACAATAGGCGGAGTTGTGTGTTACCGGACGTCCAGCCGGTCAACCAGTCAATGGAAAATTATTATTATTATTATTATTATTATTATTATTATTATTATTATTATTATTATTATTATTATTATTATTATTTCCACATTTCCTCCAGTTTTACTTTTTGTAAAACATAAGAATTGTTTGGTTGATAACTCATCAATTTAATTATAAAAAAAGAATAACAAATATTTTAATAGAATTGAGTTAAAATAAAGAGTTTGATGCAGTGGGGTAACTAGCTAAAATAGAAAAATGGTTTTTTAAGTTATAATTTGACTAAAATTTTGACGAGACTGGTGCAGATGCTCTAATATCTATACAATTAAAGTGGTTGTTGAAGTACGAGAAAGGCCAAGGCAAAGCCAATCAGCACGGCTAAGAAAACCATCTCTCTCTCTCTCTCTCTCTCTCTCTCTCTCTCTCTCTCTCTGTCTCTCCGTCTTCTTCTTCGTTGTTTCCTTCAAATCTCGATCTCCCTACCTCTCTATTGCTCGTAAACCTTAAATTCACTCGATTGCTGACTCTCAAGCCCTACCATGAATTTCACAGGTACTTCCATAATCTGCCTTTTTTTGTGTGGGAATTGTCTGGAAAGGGTTTATTATAAATTGCTAGTTGGTTGTTGCATGACAATCATGGATGGAGTATATAATAAGGGCAAGTTACAAGTTTTATATATATATGTTCAATTTTGGGCTATAGTCATTTCGAGTTCAACTTTTTGTTAGGAAAATGGTGGAAAATGACTTTTGAGTTGTGGACACGCATATTTCATGTTGTTTTTGTCTTTTCATAACAAAATGATAGCATAAAGTTTAGATTGAAACGAATCAGAAGAGTAACAATATAAAATTTAGCAATTTTTAGTGGTATGTGTAGTGTAGTTTGCACTTATAATTACATCCATACTATTTAAATAAATAAATAAATAACAAGTGAATATTTGAAGTTTCTTGCTAGTAAGGACTTGAAGACCTGAATACAAGCATTGTTATGCGCTTAGACGTGACACGCCTTGGACAACTTGAGGTGAGGTGAAGTCGGAAAGGCTTAGGTGCATTTGAGGCGCGTGCCTTAGGCTTAGGCGCAAGACGCACCCCTCATGCGCTTCATTTAAATTTTTGCTCCATCCTTATTCTTTGTGTGTGTAATCATATAGAATTACAACCTCTTTAATATAAAATGTAAACACATGCTTTGAGCCCCAATTTTCATATCAAAAAAAGCTCTAGACATTAAGCAAAAGCTCTAGGATCTCAAGATGGGTGTATGGCTTTGGGATTCCTTTCAATGTAGTAAATTACAATAGTTTCGAGCCAATGATTGAAGCTATCATGCAATTTGGTTCTGATTTAAAATTAAAACCACTAAGATATTATATGATGTGAGTTCCTTATTTAAAAATGATTGAAGCTATCAGGCAATTTGGTCTCGATTTAAAATTAAAACCACTAAGGTATTCTATGATGTGAGCTCTTCATCTATAAAAAAAAAAAAAAATGAATCAGGCTAATAAATTGATAAAGGAAGATAAATAATATAGGGCAAAATAAGATTGAATGTTATTTTTGATTTTTTTTTGAAATGTTGAATGCTATCTTTCATGATTTTTGAAATATTGAATGTCATTCTATTTTTTTATTTTATTTTTTTTGAAATTTTAAGAATATTTGTTTTATGTTAAAAATTTTGCCTATATTAATATTTTGGTTATCTTCAATAACTTGCGCCTCACTTTGGTGAGGCGCGCACCTCTTGCACCTCACGCTTAAGCCCTAAGAGACCTTAACGCCTCAATGCACCTAGAGCTTTTTAAAATATTGGTTACGACATCTGATTGCTCGAGGAAATATTATGGCTTGAGAGCTTGTATTGATGGTGATTATGTACTTGGTGTTGCAGTCATTGGACATGCTCTAGATTGTTGAATTTAATGGGAGCCATTGTGTGAATGATTACTTTCTTTGTTTTCATTTCTTGATGTTTGTGGATTATAAATTAGAAAATGCCAATATTGACATGTCTAAATCCAGAAGAATCTTAAACAACATAACACTAACAGGAAGTGCAAGTAGCAAAATGATTTTATTTTGCAGGGTGAAGCCTCTGCATTTTTAACCTCAACTTATAGACCTAGCAAGGTGTAATCACCAGAGGTTCTGGAATATCAGTGACGCGGAAACTCAAGAGGTGCTTGACATGTTACAAGTCGACAAAGCCAGGAACCAAAGAAAAAGACAAGGGGAAGATGAGAATGGATTCGTGTAACTTGTTGGAGAAGAAAACTAGCCACAGTGATGGTGGAAAGTTTCCAAAGAAGAACTGTAACTATTATAGCGAAATGAATGAAGATGAGAGGAATAAGAAGCTGAAATCTACCATTAGCTACTACAAGGATTCAAAATGCCAGGTAAATGAACATCAGTCCTGATTGCACAACGCAGTAGAAATTTCAAAATACAAAAATCTTGAAGCACCATTGTGCAGCTGGAAGGGCATTGGGGACATAGGTTTTGAGAGACAGAAGATCCCGTGTCCAAGTGAAAAAACTATGGGATGATCCAAATCAGGAACGGAGAGGGCTGTGAAGTTGAATCTAGATGGGTATGGCTTACATGAGTTGAAGAAGGCTAGCTTTGAACCTTAAAGAGTTTGATTTGTTTTCTGATTATTTTGCTTGTGATTTAAATTATGTATTCTTCTAGAGAAAAAAGTTAACAAAGATGGTTGTACATGACAATTGGTTTCTTTTGAGTGTAGTTTAGTTGGTCAAATTTTTAAACAGTGTAGTTCTATTATAATATTTAGGCAATCATGAATTTTGAGGGCTTTTTTTCTTCTACAATTGTATTTGCAGTAGCCATTTTCTTGCCATTTAACCCTAGAAATGTCTTTGGTCAAGTCAAAGCCAAGTGTTTTCTTCCATTCAGTTTTTAGCATTTATTTTTTAAAAACAATTTTTTTTTTATTTAGATTTGATTTTTTAAAGACATTTCAAAAATTAGATTCATGAAAAAATAATTAAAAACATAAATTCTTATTATGTTTATTTTTATCAAATTATTTTTAAATTTTTCAAAAAAATGTATTAAATAGCTCCGAAAACTTAATCACCTTTCCCTCCCTAGTATGTCGGATTATATAAACTGCAATTTATACTCCTCAAATATTTTTATATAAACTGCAATTTAATTTTTATATATAAAAATATTTGAGGAGTATAAATTGCAGTTTATATAATCCGATATACTAGGGAGAGAAAGGTCATTAAGTTTTCAAAGCTGCTTGTTTAATACATTTTTTTGAAAAATTAAAAAATAATTTGATAAAAATAAACACAATCATAATTTATTTAATTATTTTTTCATGAATCTAATTTTTGAAATGTCTTTAAAAAAATCAAATCTAAAAAAAAAAATTGTTTTTAAAGAATAAATTATAAAAACTGAATGGAAAAGAGCCCTTGGCTTTAACTTGACCAAAGACATTTCTAGGGTTAAATGGCAAGAAAATGGCTACTGCAAATACAATTGTAGAAGAAGAAAAGCCCTCAAAATTCATGATTGCCTGAATATTATAATAGAATTACACTGTTTAAAAATTTGACCAACTAAACTACACTCAAATGAAACCAACTGTCATGTACAACCATCTTTGTTAACTTTCTTCTCTAGAAGTGTACATAATTTAAATCCCTCACAAGCAAAAATAATCAAAAAACAAATCAAACTCTTTAAGGTTTAATGCTAGCCTTCTTCAACTCATTTAAGCCATACCCATCTAGATTCAAATTCACAGTCCTCTCTGTTCCTGATCTGGATTATCCCAAAGTTTTTTTCACTTGGACACGGGATCTTCTGTCTCTCAAAACCCGTATCCCCAATACTGTTCCAGCTGCACAATGATGCTTCAAGATTTTCGTATTTTGAAATTTCTACTGCATCGTGTAATCAGGATTGATGTTCACTAACTCAGCATTTTGAATCCTTACAGTAGCTAATGGCAGATTTCAGCTTCTCATTCCTCTCCTCTTCATTCATTTCGCTATAATAGTTACAGTTCTTCTTTGGAGACTTCCCACCATCACCGAGGCTTGTTTTCTTTTCCGACAGGTTACACAAATCCATTCGCATCTTCCCCTTGTCTTTTTGTTTGGTTCCTGGCTTTGTCGGCTTGTAGCATGTCAAGTACCTCTTGAGCTTCCGTGTCACTGATGTCCAGAACCTCTGGTGATTACACCTTACTAGGTCCATAAGTTGAGGTTGAGACATAAATGAAATAGAGCCATTTATGGGTTTCTGTGATGAGTTTGAATTTGAGGGCTTCATGGAGGAGAGAGAGAGAGAGAGAGAGAGAGAGGGAGAGAGGGGTGTGAAGATTAAAAAAAAAGTTTCTCTCTAATATGCAATGATGTGTGTACGTTTGGTGGTTTAAGTAAAGCTTGGAATTATTTTTTCTTTCTTTAATTTTGATCCTTCAATGCTATAAATACGTATGTTTCTATGTATACAAGCTTCCTTGCCAAAATGGGTTGGGGTCAAAGCTTTTCAATAGGTGTAGCTCGGCTTTTTCGCGCCCCCTTTTCAGAAGGTTTGAAAGAAAGCCCTATAGTTTGGACTCCCGCGGTTCTGAATCTAATCTCACAAGTGTAATGTGAAATTAATAAACACCAAAGAGTCCAAATTCGGCAAATCGTTTGAAAAATTGATTTTGAATCAAAAATGCCAAAATTGGACTGCTTTGCCAGATACAGAGTTGCCACCTAAGTATTTTATTTTGAGGAAATTTAGGAAACCCATGACTCGTGCTGAAGGCCTCGTGTCCGTCATCACCAAAGTTGCCTCGGCTCGGGAACTTAGGTACGAGAGGGGAAGGTCATGAATTGAGCACCTCCGCTAGCCCGATCAAAGATCGGCCTCTACTAATCATGATATGATTTTTATAAACATTATATGCTCTGGTTCCGATTGTTAGACTAGCATTACTATGTGATGTGCACAAACAAGTATAGACTAATTTGCTCAAATTGGAACAACTCAATTTCATGTTTGTTTTGCGAAAAGGGTTTGATTTTTCCACCTCAAGTGGGCTTAGAGTTTGCGAATTTGCCACTCAACAAAGTGGGTTTAAAACATACATTCATTGAATCGTTCCAATCCAAGCAACAAGTCTTCATCCACAGGCATTCAAATAGTTTAGCATTTAAGCATGTAGCCTCATGGTAAGCATGCTAGTCATGGCAACATTCACACACATGCAAGTATGCTAAAGCGCTAAAAACTCACCTAGTACTCCAAGCTAAGAAGATATGAGTTAGAAAAATATGCATGATCCCTAACTATACAAGATGTCTAATGCAACACATACAATATGCAATTACTAGGCTTGGCTACTAATATGACATATGAATTAATTCAAGACATGCGGTCTAAGCACGTATTCAATGAAGTAATTGAAATGACAATGCAGTTTGAATGATGCGCTGAGCCTTGGTGCGTGCAAGACAAGATGAATGGATGCAAGCATAAGATATGCTAATTGAAATATGTCCCTAATCTAATCATCAAAAACGGATAAATAAAAGGGAGAAAAACATGGGATTGGAAGACTTACACATTATACATTTTGCTCCCACGAAGAAGAGTCCGAATGAATAAAGCTAAGCTAACTAGCAACTAATTAAAGCTAAGCTAATTAAGCTAATTATTACAAACCAAATGAAATAAATAGGTAAACTAATTAACTAATTATTACAACATTTGAATGAACTAACTAGTAAGCTAACTAATTAAATTACAACGCAAATGTAAGCAAGCTAACTAATTAAGGTCTCTAACTACTCTGCCACTACTCCTCCTCGAGAAATGGAAGATGTGCATGTGCATGCGCATGCTCGGATATCACCCGAAAAGACCTCTGTTTTGCTCCCGAAAGCCTTTGTTTGCAGAGTTGAACAATTCCAGAACAAATCTGCCCATCTTACCAACATTATGCTGAGATTTATATCAGTGGCCAGCCGGCCGCTGGCAGTCGGCCACCTGTCGGCCACTGATGCACTGGTTCATCATACTGCAATAGAGGACAAACAGAGCAAAGAAAGGGTATTTCCAAGGATTGTCTGCACAACTCACCCCTCCTTTTCATGATTAAATCCAAGGAGTTGTGAATTGAAGCCACAAACCACCAACTCAAGCAATTTCAGTGCATGATGGCTTGTGACTCAAGATGTGCAATTTCAATAAATGCAAAACAAGACACAAACCTCCTCCCTTTCATGAATGATCAAGGGAAAAAGTTGACCTTGGAGACTTGAATCATTTCATCACTAACAAGCATGAAATGGTTCAAGCTTCTGTGTGTTCAATTAACGTCTGATTGAACACAACCAAATTATTGTCTTGTACCATTTTAGTACCAAGTTTTAATTACTCAAATTTAGATTACCAACCATCCTTTAATTTATTAAGTCCAATAATGAATTTAAGTCCTCTAATGGAGTGAAGTACTAAACTAAGAGTTAACTTAAGACATGAAAGAGATGTCATGCCATTGATAATGAACCCGTAAAAGAGATTAAACCATTAAGCATGACAACCTCAATCTCATGCTTAAAAGAATAAGAGGCTTGAAACAACTCTCAAAGCAAAACAATAGCCAAGAAAGGAGGGAGGTTGCAGAAATTATTAGTGCTGAAAATAAGTGAGAAAAGCATAAATAAATGCTATCACTCAAAAGAGATGGTGTTTAAGGCCTAAAACACCAAGCTCATGAGGACTATTACACTATAAGCATGCAAAACAAAACTTAAACACAACAAACAGTTAAAAATAGTCTTAAAACAGGTCTGAAACAGCCCTAAAGCATGCTGGAATTAGACTAACAAAAGCTAGATTAATAGGCTAAAACATAGAGCATGCTAGGCTAGTAAACAAAACACAAGGAGGGGAGGCTACCCCCTCCATTTTTGGACTTCAAAACATGTTTTTAGCCACTGAAATAACTCTGAAAAATAGTGTTTAAAAGCTTAGAAAAATATAGTAAAAGGGTGGGAAACACAAGGGCAAAGGCCTCCAAAATAAGGTACAAAGAAGGGTGAACCACCCCTCAACCTTTATTGGCTTTAAAACACAGGTTTCAACCCAAAAATACAGAGTTTATATAGCCTAAAAATAGCCTAAAAATAGTACAAAAATTTGCTGGAATGAAAGCTAAAACATGGAACAATTTAAGCTAGTAAACAAGCCAAAGGAGGGGTGGCTAACCCCTCCATTTTTAGGACTTCAAAACCACTTTTTTATCCTCTGAAAATCTCTGAAAATTAGTAGTAAAAAGCTCAAAAAAAGTTGATAAAAGAATGGGAAACACAAGTAGAAAGGCTTAGGAACAAGGTTCAAAGAAGGATGATTAATCCCTTTACCTTTAATAGCCTTAAACCACAAGTTTCAGCCCATAAAAATAGGTTTTAAAGAGCTTAAAAACAGCAAGAAAAGATAGAAAAAAAGGGGTGTAAAGATGGTACAAAGGCAAGAGAAGGTATACCTCTTGGAGAGGAATGAACCCTTAAGTCATAAACCACCAATTTCACACTCACAAGTGCTTCAAGAGCTCAAACTCAAACTCAAATCATCTCAGCAAGAAATTCTCTGGGTTTGGTTTAGAGTGTTTGGGCAAAGGCTATGCAAGTTGCAAGATAGAGAGAGAATTGTAGAGAGAGAGAGAGAGAGAATATTTTTCAAAATATTTCTTCACTCTTAATGTTTTCTAACCTTGAAAGATGAGATGGAGGTCCTCTATATATAGAAATATATGAGCTTTGGTCGAAAATATCTAAAAATGGACAGCTGGAACAGTGTGGAACAATTAGAGGGAAAATATCTAGTTTTTACACTGATGGCTGGCAAGCTTGCAGTGGTGGCTGGCCGACTATCAGTGATGGCTGACAGGCAAAAAATGGTGGTTTGCTAGTCACAAATGGTGGTTGTCGCACCCCTGTCGACCATGCCTCCAGGCCTAACTTCAAATGGGCATGTTTCCCTCATCGAGACTCGGTTTCAAGTCATTCTTAAGTCTAAATTGAAGCTCCGGAAGTCGACTTTCCAATAGTGGAAACCTCACATCTAAATTCTAAGTGTGCAAAGTGATATGCATTTTAGTGAAGGTTGCTCAATTTTGGCTTAATCGGATTGATGCCTAACTTGAAACAACCATATCTCCCTCATCCGGACTCAGTTTTAGGAGATTTTTGAGTCTAAAATGAAGCCCCGAAAGTCCACTTTCCAATGTTGGTGGCATCATAACTAAAGTCCAAGTGTACAAAAGGATAGACTTGATTTAGTTAGGCTGCCTAGTTCTCTCTCAACGGTTTCTAGCCCAACTTCTTCCCCAACTAGTCTTCTCCCCTCCACTCGTATTTTCTTCAACTCCAAACCTCTAAATAAGAGGTTTAAAAAGATTTTTCAAAGATTTCACCTCTCTTTCATTTATTTCCACTTTGTCCTTGCTCGATTTACCGAAAAGTGCAATTTTTAACAAAATGCGAGCCTCGAAACACCATAGAAACTTTTTGAAAATATTTTGAAAGAGAGGGTTTTAAGGTCTAAAATAATTTTGGTCAAAATAGCTTTGGTCCAAAATGGGTGTAAGGTTAGGATTTAGAAGCTCTTCTTGCTGAAGAAATAGAATGCTTGCACAAGATAACTTTCATCATCAAGTGATCAATCAATGGCGCCCAAGTCTTAAGAGCGGTCAAAATGGGGTGTCTACAATAGGACATACATAAATTACCATGAGAGAGAGAGAGAGAGAGAGAGAGAGAGAGAATGGCCATGACAGCAGGACTTTCCTAATTGGCTTGCTCTGTAACTTCCTGCTCTGAGAAAGGAAATAAAGAGTTTTCACAATAATGTAGAAAACCACGAATACAATCAATTGGGTTATTTAAATTGGCTAGAATATTTGCACTTCACTAAGAGGTCAAGGGTTCAAGTTCTCCCTCACCAAATTAAAAAAGTTATATCTTCCCATGGAACAAAAATAATAAATAATAACAATAATAATATAAGCTTGAAGAAAGAATAATAATGAGGAAAATAATAAATTTATATCAGTTGTTTCTTAATACTAATTCCAATTATTTGACAAATTTTGAGTTATACAATTAGGATATAAGCCACTTGAAGTCATTTTGTTAATTGATACAAATAAAAATTTGATCTTTATGAATAATCTAGAAAATAATTAAATCCATAGGATTGATACTATTATATAATAAACAAATATTTTAAGTTCATCATTCCATATACAATATAAATCTTTTCATAAAATATGGGGTTGCCTAGATAATTTTGAAATTTTAGGGGCAGCTAACTCCTACCTATAGTGATCCCGGTTTCTAACTCGACCTTTATGGTGTTTCGGACTCGGGTCTTGTTGTTTATGTCTTTTCCTCTTCTTACCCTTTGAATTTGAGTTTGGGAATGTCTTGGGTGTGTTCAAAACAGGTTGGTTGGTTGTTGGCCTAGAACCTTGTTGCCCAGAATTTTGGTCTTCCGCTCGAGTGGGTCTTCTTGTGCTCGAGCGGGATTTGCAATCTTTCAGTACTTTGTGCGTCTGCAAAAATACTACTGAAGTATTTTTCACGCTCGAGCGGAGTTTCTTAAGATCGAGCGGGTCTGAGCTCGAGCGGTCCCTCTACCGCTCGAGCTACTGTCTGAAGTCCGTAAAATACTGGACGACTGTATTCTACGCTCGAGCGGGTCTCATTGCGCTCGAGCGAGTAGTGCCTTGTTGTTGTGTCTTGGTGCTTAAGCATCTTTTATTGCGCTCGAGCGGGTCTGCTTTTTGTGTCTGACACTCGAGTGTCAAACTCTCTGCTCGAGCGAACTGTACGTATATCAGATCGCAAAAGTGACTTTTTAAATCACTTTTTCGGTCCTTTTTCTCTCTAAAACTTTCCAAAAGCCTAAGTTGAGAGCCTCTCTCTCCAAAATACCCTCTCTCTCTACATTTTGGCCTAGATCTAGTAATCTCCTCACCCTTCTTCCTTTGATAAAAAGATTGAGCTCTTCTAGATCTCCATTTTCATCCAAGTGGAAGTTGATTTCGCCATTTTTGGAGCTAATCTCTTGCTTGGCTCATCTTCTCTTCTTGAGGTAGGGATAATCTACTCATTTTTATGAGCATTAACATAAATATTAGTCATTTTGTATAAATGGTGAGATTTGAAAATTTTGGAAAGTTAGGGTTTGATATTTGAAATGTTTAAAAGAGGGGTTTTCTTATTTGGGCTCCATATGTGTATGTAGGACCTTGAGAATGGATTAATTGTGTATGAGGAGGGAAAAATTGGCCTTGGGAGCAATATTTGAGAAAGGGAGAAAATGCCCTAATTTGAAATATATACATTATTTGTGTAAATGATGAAATCATTATAGGAATATGAAATTGGTTTGACAATCATGAAATTGAAGGAAATTGTGATTAAATGGTGTAGTTGGATCAATGAATCATTCACCTATGGAAAATGTGTTATATTATCTGTTGAGAAATTTATTTATCTGTTTAGATATATCTGTTTTGGGCTATCGGTGGAGGAGAGCCATGATTGTTGTAGAAACTGTATGATGATTAGGTAAATTGAAACTAATCAATTGGAATATGTCATTGAATATGACGGTTGGAGGCAAACATTGCATATGTGATTGAATTGGTCATTGTATATGACAACGTGTTTAAATACATTGTATATATATTTTTGTTTGGGAGGAGATAGGAGATGTACTCCATTGTTTGGGAGGAGATAGGGGATGGATTCCAAGGATAATTAAGTTAGCTGGAGTGTCCACGGTGAAAGTCTCGAAATCTTATTTATATTTGGGTGCCGGTTCCCTCGGACGTAGTTCCATAAAATGGCAAGATGTGGAAGTGTATGATTGATACACATATGTGATGTGTTGATAATATGAGTTGTAGTCTCATTTTGAATTGTTTGTATGATAATGAATTATATCAATGAATTGACTTGGGTAAATAACTGGAAGTGAATTGAAATATGGGTACCAATGTTGATTGATTATGGAAAAGTTTAAGATGGCTTGTAAGTGTTAAACATTTATCGAATGCTAATGTTTTAGTTAATTCTCATATACTGTTTAGCATATCTCTATTGGGCATTGGCTCACCCTACTTGGGACACCATTTTTCAGGTACAGGTGATATGCCGCCTCCAAGATCTTAGTTTGGGAGGTTTAGGAGTTGAAGACTCCGTATTGTTATTTATATTTTGTGTTAAATGTAAATCCAAGCCGAGGGCTTTTCATGTATAGAGTTAGAACTCTTCTTTTGTTATAACCAAGTGTTGGCTTGGAAAGCTGTAAGCTCGTAGGGCATTTATTTTTGTTACTAACATGTAATATTTTCGCAATACAAACTCTGATGAATGAAAAGATGATATTTCTATTATGTTTTATGGATTTATTGAATGGTTGGTTTATGTCTTGTTTTGAGGGTGTTACACCACCTCTAACTTTGTCCTTGGGTTAAGTGGAACTTTGTAATCTAAAACCCAAAATGCTGAAAATTTGAGATTGAATTTTATTATATACATATATATATATATATATATTCCCTATTCAACTCTTTTTTTCTCAGCAACAATCAGTGTTGTAATTTGCTAACCTTTAGTTTCAGCTTGGACGCTTGACTGATGACTTGTGTATTTCTTGTTTGCAGTTGTTGGGTTTGGAAAGAAGAAGGGACCCAACTCTTCTGAGAAGTAAGCTCACTGTAATGAGAATTAAGGTCAAGACATGTGTAGTTTTAGGCTGTTTGAATGAACGATTGGTTAGCAATATGTGATAGTGTTCTTAATTCCCAACTTCTGATATTGTTGCAATTTTCTATTTTACTGAACTATGTTGAATTTATTATTACCTTGTTAGGTAAAAAAAGTTTTGTGTTTCATTGTGTTTTGAGTTGAAGTTTTCAACGGGTTTGATCCTTGATTATGTTTGTCTCAATGGAACAATTTTGAAGATTAAATTTTCCTTGGTCAATACGTGTTATCTGTAGTCACTAATGAGCTTAAGAATGCAATGATGGTGGAGTACCTTTCACATTTCTTGTTCATGAGTTAAATATATCTCACTTCCAACATGCTTGAAAAATAGTGGCAAGTTGAGACAATGTGGCCTTGAAATTCATTTGTGAGTTTGGGGATTGTGCACTAGTATTTTGGGTTGCTCATGTTTTCTGTTACCAAACGCAACAAATTCATCACAGGACCTCTTCAATGTAGTAAATTACAATAGTTTCGGGCCAATGATTGAAGCCATCAGGCAATTTGGTTCTGATTTAAAATTAAAACCACTAAGATATTATATGATGTGAGTTCTTTATTTAAAAATGATTGAAGCTATCAGGCAATTTGGTCTCGATTTTAAATTAAAACCACTAAGGTATTATATGATGTGAGTTTCTTATCTAAAAAAAAAAATGAATCACATTAATAAATTGATAAAGAAAGATAAATAGTATAGGGCAAAGTAAGATTGAATGTTATTTTTGAGAAATTTTTGAAATGTTGAATGCTATCTTTCATGATTTTTGAAATATTGAATGTCGTTTTATTTTATTTTATTTCTTTGAAATTTTAAGAATATTTGTTTTATGTTAAAAACTTCACCTATATTATATTTTGGTTATCTTCAACAACTTGCATCTCTCTTTGGTGATTCAAGTATCTCATGCTTAAGCTTCAAGATACCTTAGCGCTTCAATGTGCCTAAAGCTTTTTAAAACACTAGTTACGACATTTGATGGTGATTATGTACTTGGTGTTGCAGTTATTGGACATGCTCTAGATTGTCTAATGTAATGGGAGCCATTGTGTGAATGATTACTTTCTTTGTTTTCATTTCTTATTCATGTTTGTGGAATATAAATTAGAAAATGCCAATATTGACCTGTCTATCCAGAAGAATCTCAAACAACATAACACTAATAGGAAGTGCAAGTAGCAAAATGATTTTGTTTTGCAAAGTGAAGCCTCTGCATATTTGTGTGCATATATATAAATATATTTGAGGAGCATAAATTGCAGTTTATATAATTTGATATACAAGAGTGGGAAAGGTGATTAAGTTTTCAAAACTGCTTATTTAATATATTTTTTTGAAAATTAAAAAATAATTTGACAAAAATAAACACAATAAGAATTTATGAGCTTGTTTGGTTTGTATGTTAAGATATAATTTTTGAGAAAAAATTTCAAAATTTTGTCTGGTTTAAACTTTTGATTTTTTTTTTTTTTCAAAATTACTTTCTCTCTCCTACACATCAATCAATCACTTTTTCTCTCTCCTCTCTCCTTCTCAATCACTTTTTTTCTCACACACATCTACTCAATTACAACAAAATATTAAATAATCCTAAACTCTAAAACTATTTTCCAAATATAAAACCAAACAAATCAAAAAAAATTCTAAACTCTCTCCCCAATTCTTTTTTTGAAAATTTATATCAAAATACAAACCAAACACACAATATGTTTTTAATTATTTTTTCATGAATCTAATTTTTGAAATGTCTTTAAAAAATCAAATCTAAAAAAAATGTTCTCAAAAAATAAATTCTAAAAACTAAATGGAAGAGAGCCCATGGCTTTGACTTGACCAAAGACATTTCTAGGGTTAAATGGCAAGAAAATGTCTACTGCAACCACAATTGTAGACAAAAAAAAGCCCTCCAAATTCATGATTTCCTGAATATTATAATAGAATTACACTGTGTAAAAATTTAACCAACTAAACTACACTCAAATGAAACCAATCGTCATGTACAACCATCTTTGTTAACTTTCTTCTCTATAAGTGTACATAATTTAAATCCCTCACAAGCAAAAAGAATCAGAAAACAAAGCAAACTCTTTGGTAGCATCTGGTAACATCTACGTTTTTAGTTTATGTTTACAAAAATTTTATAAACTGGTTTTTGGGTTTGGTTTGAACAAAATGTTTGAAAAAGTTTAAAAACATAAACTAAAAAATATGTTTGCTCAAGCCTAAAATATTTATATTTTTTTTTATTATTTAAAAAAATTAATTGGAAAAAAATTATTTGAAAAAAAAAATTCGTTAGTCAAAAAAAAAATTATGTTTAAAAACTAATGTAAACTCATTTTTTGAGTTTACGTTTTTTCCTCAAATTTATAAACTGAGACAACCATTTATAAACCATAAAAATTATCAAACAAGTTTTTATGACGGTTTTTTAAATTTTTATAAATATAAACTGAAAACGAAATGGTTACCAAACAGAGATTCAATGATAGCCTTTTCAATTCATGTAAGCCATACCCATCTAGATTCAAATTCACAGTCCTCGTTGTTCCTGATCTGGATCATCCCATAGTTTTTTCACTTGGACACGGGATCTTCTGTCTCTCAAAACCTGTGTCCCCAATATCCTTCCAACTGCACAATGGTGCTTTAAGATTTTTGTATTTTGAAATTTCTACTGCATCGTGCAATCAGGACTGATGTTCACTAACCCAGCATTTTGAATCCTTGCAGTAGCTAATGGCAGATTTCAGCTTCTCATTCCTCTCCTCTTCATTCATTTCACTATAATAGTTACAGTTCTTCTTCGACAACTTCCCACCATCACCGCGGCTAATTTTCTTCTCTGACAAGTCACACAAATCCATTCTCATTTTCCTCTTGTATTTTTCTTTGGTTCCTAGTTTTGTCGGCTTGTAATATGTTAAGTACCTCTTGAGCTTCTGCGTCACCGATGTCTAGAACCTCTAGTGATTACACCTTGCTAGGTCCACAAGTTGAGGTTGGACATAAATGAAACAGAGCCATTTGTGGATTTGCGTGATGAGTTTAAATTTGAGGGCTTCATGGAGGAGAGAGAGAGAGAGAGAGGTTGAGACATAAATGAAATAGAGCCATTTGTGGCTTTGTGTGATGAGTTTGAATTTGAGGGGTTCATGGAGGGGAGAGAGAGAGGAGAGGTGTGAAGATTCAAAAAAAGTTGCTCTCTAATATGCAATGATGTGTGTACGTTTTGGTGGTTTAAGTAAAGCTTGGAATTATTTTTTATTTTTCTAATTTTGATCCTTCAAGGCTATAAATATGTATGTTTCTATGTATACAAGTTTCCTTGCCAAAATGGGTTAGGGTTAAAGCGTTTCAATAGGACATACATAACTTACCATGAGAGAGAGAGAAAGAGAGAGAGAGAATGGCCATGATAGCAGGACTTTCGTAATTGGCTTGCTCTATAACTTCCTGCTCTGGGAAACGGAATAAAGAGTTTTCACAATAATGTAGAAAACTACAAATTCAATCAATTGGGTTATTTAAATTGGCCAAAATATTTGCAGTTCACTAAGAGATCAAGTGTTCAAGTTCTGCCTCACCAAACTAAAAAGTTATAGCTTTCCATGTAACAAAAATAATAAATAATAACAATAATAATACAAATTCTCGAGGGAGATGAAGAGGGAGGAGGAGAAAGAGAGAGATTGCACCTACGCTCTCGACAGGGCTGAGCTTAGGCTATAGGTCAGGCCCATCTTGAAAAAGTGCATGTAACTCCCCTGTATTGTTGGGTCCATCTAGACTCTTCTTGTCCAGTTCTCCAGGTCTTTATGGTCGTGCCCAAAGAGGCTTCATAAAGGAATCCTTATAGCTCACTAGCAACGAACCCAGATTACAACCTCCGATGTAATGAGAGAGAGAGTAGCCACTTGCATTGACCCCTATGCTTTCCCTTCATAATTGAAATGGGGATGAAGCATTCTATTTTATCAAACTAAGGTGCTGTTTTTTTCATAACTTGTTAAAATATAAAGGTTCTATGTTTCACTACTACAAGCTGGGCAAAAATTAATGGTGTAAAAACAGATATGCATTGCCAAAATGACTAATAAAAATCTAACCCCCCTGCCGGGGCAATTTTTGGTCTCAAATCTATGTATATGTACAATTTGAGAATCAAATAGCCTTACAATTCATCACGAGAACTTCCCTTAGATGAAGCAAACTTGGGTTGTTGATATTCAATGAGGTATCTTGTACCCAACGATGCATGTAATGCAGCACCATATGGATGTACATCTTCATTTATAGTGAAGTACGGAGAGTGCGCCGGTCCAGGCTGGCCCTGAGTCTCATTTTGCATTCCAACCATGTAGAAGTATCCCGAAACCGCCTCTGCAAAAAACGAGAAGTCTTCTGCCCCCATCAATGGTTGCATCTCTAAAATGTTTTTCTCGCCCAACATATCCCTTGCAACATTTCCAAAGTACCGATGCAACTCTTTGTTGCTTACGGTTGAGGGGTAAAGGGGCTTGTCATCAAAGTTGACAGTTGCGTTGCACTTATGCACAGCCACTTGTCCTGTAATGACCTGTCATTTGCATTTATTTGTAATGAGATGCTATACATAAAATATAAAATAGAAAATAAAATAAAAAACAAACAAAAATGAATGACCATGCACGATTTCATTTTCTTAATGATTATCTTGGTGGTCTTTCTTTTTGGCTAATTCGTCCTATTCTATATTAATCAGAAGCATCCTAGAGCGCCATAACAGTTTGGAATTCGATTCTAAGAGCTAAGGCTCCCCTAATCCCCCTCTTCCCCAATGGCGTGTAGACCAGGCCTTACAAGTCCTTCACTTGTATGAAATCTCCACTAATTTCTTGCTCTTTAGCTTAGTGGGGGTAGGGTAATTTTTTTACTAATACACAATAAATAAGATGGATTTCTGGACGTTTGTATCATGGTGAAGGTAATGCTGTGATTCTTGCTCAATCTTCCAACTATGAAAAATAAAGAGCATGTAAGTTGGTGGTTTTTAACAACTATACCTCCTAAATTCATTGTTTAAGTTGCATCAAACTTTCTTTCGAAAATGCCCTGAATGTTCCACCAATTGTAACTGAATTGGGAATTACATTGAATGCACCACCTCCTTGAAATTTTGCCACTATCACTACCTGCAAGATGAATAAGCACACATGTGATGGTTAAAAAAAAGTAAAAGATGTGTAATTTGTGCACAAAATACCTTCTTTTTTTCTTTTTTTTTTTTTTTTTGTACGCAAGGGAATACAAAATAATTGGTTTTGGTTTTGTAATTTTTGAAGCTAAGCTGGGATACAGCACAGGAAGTAAAAGGTTCCATTATTTCATATCTAAAGAAAAAGACTAAACGTGGAACCTTTACCTAAACAACGAGAGATGAAAAAGAAGATAAGAAATTACAAATATTCTTCAATGAGTGAAATAGATATATAGGTTTGTCAACTAATGAAAGAGATATAAAACTAGTTAGGCGAGTTGTTTTCGAAAGGAAATACAGAAAAAGTTGTTTTCAAAATTTCAAAAAACTATTTACACGCAAGAAATGAAAATGATATACAAACAATGAGAGTTTACGAACATTTCATTGGTCCTGTTTTTGAAAACATGAAAATGAAAATGTAGAAAACAAGAACACAATGCAATTCTGTTCTGTACATATAATTTTTAGAAATCATGATGACTATGATTCAGAAAAGTGAAAATTTTGAAAACTTTGCACCTTTTAAGGAAGAAGGGTTTTGGGCATTTGACTCTTGATTCATTTTGATTCAACTATTTCAACGCATAAGAAAAACCTTCTTTGGGGTTGGCATCACACATGTGCACATGCATGCACATACATTGAGAGAGAGAGAGACCTGTGAATTCAAGGGATCGGCTTCACGTGAAACGAGATGTTGCAAACCAACAATTACATTAGAAGCTGCTAAGATTGGATTGATTGGATGTTGGGAAATGGCAACATGTCCCCCTTTCCCACTTATCACAACCTTAAAGAAACCGCTCCCAGCCAAGACAGGGCCACTCCTGCCAGCAACTGTACCAATAGGAAATCTAGATGAGACATGCAGCTCGAAGACGGCGTCAACATTCTCCAATATCCCGACTTCTAACATTATCTTTGTTCCTCTGCCTCCTTCCTCTGCCGGTTGGAAAACCAGAATCATCATTCCCTATTCACCCCAAAAAATATAAGTTGTACAAATTTTATTAATACTGTGATGTTAGCAACAATAGTTACAACTCTTTGAGAGAAAAAAAAATTATAATAGAGCTTTTAATGTGAAAAGGTGGACATGGGATCTCTTGTCCTAAAAAAGGTCCCTTTGTCCCACACATTCACGCTATGCAATATGATTTTTAATTTAAAAAAATTAATTCGTGTAGTTGTGAGTGATAAGACATAAGGACAGACCTTTAAACAAAATGTCACACTTGCATTACTAGATGGTGAGGAACAACTTATTGACAATGAACATCTCTCTCTCTCTCTCTCTCTCTCTCTCTCTCTCTCTCTCTCTCTCTCTCCACATGCTCAAATTTATCACATAGAAGCCCTATTAGGAACATTGAAAACAAATGGGAGAAGTACCCAAACATATACACAACGACAGATATAAATTTATAATCTTTTTCATTTTGTTGATTGTAGATTTTATTTTATTTCATTCAACCGCCACAGGATCCTCTGTTCCCAAATCCCTTTTATCTCTATGTCCCAATGTATTTTTATTTGTATGATCATGTCATGCCCCCAAAATAATACAATAAACCTATCTACCATGCGGAAGAATATAACAGAAATACAATACTTGCATTCATCAGAGTTCAGTGTTTAACAAACAGTTAAATGCCATGTAGGCTTACATCTTTCCAAGTCATTACTTGGTTACACAAATTGAGTCTCGCTTATTACATCTTAAGCCCTTGGCTTTACAAATAATAAAACATACACACAAAAAGACATAATTAAGAAGCTCTTGCTACCCAAAACTCCATCCATGCTATTGCCTTGTAGGAAGCATCTCACCTATACCTGAAAATGGTATTCCCATATAGGGTGAGCCAACAGGCCAGTAGAAATAATCTAACACAATTTATGAGGTTTAGCAAAAGTATAAATACCATGTACATAAACAATACCGATCCTGAAACATCCACAAGACTTGCATATCCATAGGCCACTAAGACCAACCTTATTCCATTTTCCTTCAATTCATTTCCAATTCATATATGCTACTCAATTCATGAGTTAAATTCATTATCTTTTAACAACCAAAATGAGACTACAACTCAATGATTTTCCAATTATGCAAAACTCACATAAACACTTCAAACTTGCCATTTTACGGATATTCCGTCCGAAGGAATCGGCACCCATTTATATATAAAATTTTGGGTCTTTCACCCAAGACACTCCAGCCAACTTGCTTTAAATGGAGTCCATCCCCTTTCTCCTCCCAAACAAATATACATATACAATGTATTTATAAGCATAATCACATATGAAGTACATCCCCTTTCTCCTCCCAATAAACATACATATACAATGTATCTATAACATGGTCATATTCAACGACACCAACAATGGATTAGCATTAAATCGCCTAATCTTCATGTAATTTCTACAACAATCATAGGTATCCACCACCGATAGCCCAATGCAATTATTTCTAAAGAGATGTTCAATATTAAAATAAATAGTTTATTCAAAACTTCCATAAGTGAGATAGTACATATCCAATATCACCATTTATAATCACAACCTTCCAATTTCACGTTTTCAATGTTAATTCCAATTATTTATGCAAAATAATAATTTAATCAAAATTAGGGCAGAATTCCCCTTCCACCAAATATCAACCCAAACACCAAAATCAACTATTTTGGCACAACATGATCTTATATTCAAGCCTCATACTTGTTTACCTCATATTCATCAAAACCCCTCTTTTCATTTCACACCCAAATCCTAGATTTGTCCAAACCACAACCAAATCTCATCATCTATACACAATTGCAAATAACTAAGCTAAAAATCATATTAGAGTGTAGAAAATCCCTACCTCAAGTTTGAAGAAGAAACGAGTTGAAACCCTAAAATCAACGATGCCTAAACTCAATCTCCACCGCACAGAACGTAGCCCTCGCCTAGATAACCAACTTTGATGAAGGACTTGGATCTAAATCCCAATGAATTTGGAGAAATCAAAGATCTTGTGAGGTTTTTGGTAGGAAATGTAGAGAGAAGCGAGAGGAAATGTTTTAAGAGAAAGAGATATATACAAAAGTGACATTCAATCAGCCCAAAGAGAGAAGAAAAGGAAAAATTCCAAATCTACCTAACTTCCCGCACTTCCAGCCGCACCTACCTTTTTAGCAGTGTGCTTTAGCCCTCTGCCCTATTTTCTGCACATTCGGCCTCATTCCCTACACGTGCGGCCCTTTCCCGCACTCCAGACCGACCGAGCAGACAAGCAACTTCAAGTGCGTTATGCATTTTTGTTTTGAGGGGCGCTACCCCTCAACCCCGCCAAGGGGCGTTGCCCCCTAGACCCCCGCAAGCTGACCAGGTAGCTCAACCCCTGATCAGCCCAGTCAAAGTGGCCAAACATGAAAGAATGATCGAAACCGAGATCGCTACAGATCATGTCTCTAGATTTTCACCGCATCATGTGGTTGAGAGTGCATTGGAACATACGAGACAGAAAGATTTACGGATGAAGAATCACTGGCCTATTCAACCAATTTGTGTGCACGTCTATTCTATTACATACATAAAAGGTTGAGTTAGTATTGACACTTTTTTGTCACAAAATTTTCATTCCCAAATTACCCTTCTGTAACTAACAATTCAAGTATAGATCTTTCTGTAATTTCCAATTCAATCTATAACTGCTCAAGCCACATGAAAATTTCTAGCACACCCTTGTGAGTGCACAAAATCCATTTCCAAAGGATGTTCACAAGTGCTTGAGCAAGGTGAAACATAGATAAATTTGTTGAAAATCATATGGTGATGAACAATTATGCTATAACAAGATTTTCAATATATAAAAGGCATTTAGAAATTCATAATCAAGTTACTAAAAATTCAGAAATGAGATAATTGAATATGTAAATCGTGACGATGCTCTTGAAGCAATTTTGATGTACCAAGAAGCATCGCAGCGTGGGCATCATGGCCACAACCATGCATCTTTCCTAGAATTTTACTCTTGTGCTCCCATTCTGCACTCTCCTGTAATCATCAAAACTCTTTATTTTATCATTATTTTTAAATTTCAACATACCTTTTTATTTTTGGAACAATTTAATTTCGACATAGTATTTAAAGAAGATTCACATAAGAATCTAGGTTCTAACATTGAACAACACCATTGCAAAATTTCAATCATCATTCTATATACTCGAATCAAAAGAGAATGAATCTCCTTCGCATAAAGCCCGAAAAGTTTACTTTTGGCCCCTAAACTATCCTCATTTAAAAAAAAAAAAAATTCAACCTTAAACTATTGATTTCATACATTTAGTCCCTTGAGTTTTTTTTATATGGTCCAATTGAAGACATCATGTCCAAATTTGTGTGTAAACCTAACCTACTACGCAAAGAGGTAATTTTACAATTTGGAAAATCTAAGACAGTGTTTGGTAGAGTTTTAGAATTATGATTTGAGAATAGAGTTGTATTTTGAGTCTGTGAGTTTTAGAATTATGATTTGAAAAGAGAAATTTGTTTGGTTATGAGTTTTGAATTGAGTTTTGATTTTTTTTCATGTGACATATGGAATGAGAAAAGTTGTTTAGTTATTTTCAAAACTCACTTTAAAAACTTATAACTTATAACCAAACACATAACTCAAAATTCTATTGAAAATTCTATTCAAAATTCATAACCAAAGTCTTTTTAAAATTCAATTCAAAAAAATAATTTGTCATTTTGGTCTAAAAAAATAATTTCTATATTTAAAAAATATCAAAAATATATATATAATTTTTTTTTAAATAACAAGCAATTGCCAAAAAAAAAAATTGCACTATTCCGGTCAACTAGCCGGATGTCCGAAAAGATGATCAGGTAGACCCAAAATTCAAAAACTCCTCTGCTTTTCAGAATGGAGAAGACAAGAGAGAGAGTATGTATGAATCTACCAAACGTGAAAGAAAAATATGTTTTGAAATGTGTGGTGGAATCACATTTTCAAAACTCCATCCAAACAATGCATGCAAACAGAGGGTTGTAATTATGATTAGAAAATATAACCAAACACAGGCTAAACTATACGGCCAAACCTCAACTTCTTACTCACACTGTATTAAACAACTTACATCCTAACCATACACCCATTTTTTTCTCTTCCCCTCATCTCAAATAGTGAATAAAAAAATGAGTGTTTTGTTATATGATTGAAGTTATTCAAATTTCAAAATGACTATTTTGCCTATAAAATTAGACTTTAATGCTTACGAATTTGGACAATTGTCTCTTGTTGGACCTCATTAACTGAAATTATAAACTCTAATAGTAAATTAGGCAAATATTATGATAAAATAAGATAGAATGTCGTTACTTCTTATTGTTGAGGGCACAACCAAGGCATTTTTGTGGTTATTTTAATGCTTACACTCCGTCTAGATTGTATGGTGAGGTGAGGGGGGGAGGAAGGGGGGGCGGGAAATGATTATAGTTTCTCACCATTATGTTTAGATGAATAAAAGAGAAGAGTATGTAATTTTTCACCTATCTTATTTAGAAAGAATAAATAAAAGGAAAGAATGGAAAGTGTTGTACATTATTTTACTAAAATAAAGTTCCATATTAATAAGTTATGTTTTTCATAAAGATAATTTTGTTAATTTAAAAATCTTTCATTAAATTCAAAAGTAATTCTTCTTACGCCACTATTTCAACTATTGCACCCTTCAATTTTATTTATTTTTATTACATTTCAATCCTCATATAAAATTATTAAAATGCCCTTCCATCTTAGAATTTGAAAACCCTAATTTTTCATTACCCCGCATTAGCACAAGAGATGGCAATTTGAACCCGGCCCGACGGGGACCCGACCCCCCGACCCTGATTAGAACGGATTTTTCCCAAAAATTACTCCCCGTAGGGCCAGAGATGGTATTAAAAATAAAATCCCAGATGATTTTCGGGCCGGGGACGGGGATAGGTTCCCCAACCCCGGCCCCGCCCCGCCTCGCCCCCGAATTATCCCCAAACGTGGCCCGTATATATATATTATATTTATAAACCATTCATTTTCAGCCCCTCTCTCTTATTCGAATCCCTTATTTCTCTCTCTCTTCTCTTTCTCTCTCTCCCTCGCTCTACTCCACCGCCGATCTCCACTCGCTACTCTCCTCCACCGCCAATCTTCACTCGCCACTCTCCTCCACTGCTGATTTTCTTCACTCGCCGCTCTCCTTTCTCGCAGCGTCTCTCTCTCTCTCTCTCTCTCTCTCTCTCTCTCTCTCTCTCTCTCTCTCTCGCTACCACCGTCGTCGTACACCATCGATCTTGCCACCAACGTCGTTGTACACCACCGATCTCGCTACCACCGTCATTGCACACCACCAATCCCGCCACCAACGTCGTTGCACACCACCGATCGCCATCATCCGTTGCACAACACTCCTTCCACCGTAGATCTGTTGAACATATCTAAATTTTTTGAACATATCTAAATTTTTCTATTGAACATATATCTGTAATATCTGTTGTTGAACATATCTACATTTTTTCTGTTAGGATTTTGATAGATCCGTGGTTGTTTTGAACAGATCCATGATTTTTTTGAACAGATCTGTGGTTCTCTCTTCTCTTTCTTCTCTGCTAATCATCTTCTTTGTTGATTGTTGTTATTTTGTACGGGGATTAATCGGGGTCGCGGAAACCCGATCCCCGTCAGGGCCAGGGACGGGGAATTTTGTAGCTTCGGGGATCAGGAACGGGGAGTGTAGTCCTCAGCCCCGCCCCGCCCCGTTGCCATTCCTATTTAGCATCATCTCTACCGACCTACCACTTCAGCTACCCCTTTGCACCGATAAGCCCCTCATGCCAGTCGCAATCACCCAGTCCCTCACCGTCAGCCGCCGGTACCTAGACCATCTCCATCTCACCTCACCACCCCCAACCCTTCTCCATCACCTGAAACAAGACCCCGAATGAGAACATCTTTCAATTGCTTCCAAAGTTACCCACAACTAGGTTGCCAATACAAATACATCTATATTTATATGTGCATATATTATATGCAATAAATTCAAAAGAGATAGAGAAACAAAGAACCCATTAAGATTTTTCCCATATTATAAATTAGAGCTTGTTTCATATACTTAATTTCACATATCTTACAAAGAAAAGAGATTTGCAGAGGGATCAAGAGAGTGACAGACATAGTCTTGCATATATAACAGATTTTGTTTTATATACAAAACTCCAATCAAGTGCTATTATTAATTTTATTTTCTTAGATTTTGATATGTTAATTTGGTGAAATTTGAATTATTGTTTCGCATTTAGAAATTTGGGTTTGATGAGTTTCATCTCACTTTTGATTAGTTCCTCTATTATGGAAAGAAAAAGAAGAGGGCAAAAGAGATGGTCGGAGGTAGCGGTGTGCAGGAGGTCGCTGGAGGTAGTCGCTGGTGGGCTGGATATGGATGTTGGAGTTGGAGATAGCGGTTGTGGTTGTGGTTGTGATTGCGCCTGCCGGAGGTGGTGGTTCGGGGGATGAGGTACAGTTAGGGTTTGTTAAGTTGGGGGTGTAAGGATGAGGTTTGTGATTATGGTGATTGTAAAAAATAATTGAATTTTTGTATGTTGTGGAGTGAGAAATTGAGTTTAAAGAGAATTTTTTTATTGTGCAAGTAGAATTTCTCTAAACCCAATTCATTTTCTATCAAATCTCATCATTTTTTATGGGAAACAAAACATAAGTTTGGTGAAAATCTTTTTCTTATCATCTCTCATCATTTTTTTTATTATTTTTCACCTATTTAACAATCTAAATAAGTGAGAGAATTTCTTATCCTCATCATTTTTTTTCCCTCACCAAACCCCTCAATCTAAACTGAGTGTTAGTGGTTTAATCCGCTTTTTAAAATCTAGTCTAATAACACTTACAAAAAATAATAAAAAATATTGATAAATTTTAATATTGTGTTTGAATTATGAATGAGTAAAAATCTGGAAAATAAAAAATAAAAAATGAATGAAATATATATATTAAATTTTTTCTTCATTTCCTTTTCTTTTCTAAATTTTTAAGAAAAAAAAAATGAGAAAAAAAAAACATATATTTCATTTACATTTCACTCAATTATTTTTTTTTCTTTAAAACAATCTTACCAAAATTTATGATCTAAATACAACTTTAAGAGGCTACTTTCTGAATGCAAATAATACCATTCACACAAAAAATTAAATAAATAAATAAAATGAAAGGTGCGTTTCATTCGATTTTGAAGTAAACTAAGATCAAATCACCTCTATGATTTCATAAAATTTAAAACCAAACAGAATCATGAAAATTTTGATATCAGACCGAACCGAACCAGGAATATGTGATTCGGTTCAGTTCATTTTTATTTGAAACTACCGTTTTCATGAATTGTCATTATTTAGAACATAATCATAACTCGCTCAAAGATTAAGCAATAGTATATCATCATTTTACAAATAAAAATTGTTTAGAACTAATTCTACTATTACACAAGAACACACTTGTAATCAAAAGAGTAGACAACTTATGAATATATATAAAATACTTATAAGCTAGTGTCTACTATAAATAACAAATTATATATATATATATATATATATATAAACAGTCCAATTCGGTTCCAAATAAAAATCATAACTATAAAATCACAAACCAAACCGTGAAATACAGTTCACCTGTTTTAAGAACTAGGACTGAATCATACATTGCAAAAATCAAATCAAACAATTCGATTTGATCCAAATTGGATTAATTTGTGATTTTTTCGTTTTTTTTTCCCAATCCTAAAATGAACTCATCCATTTGAAAACATATTTGGGCTCAAATAGCATAACTCTAAACACAAGTTTATTGAGCCTAGCAAGAACCCAGAGGGTAACATGACCAATAACCAAGTCAATATATTTTTTTCCAATCAACATAGGTATTTTATTCATTCAAGAGCTCGTGCAATTCAATCACATAAAAGGAGATTATTCCCAAAAAAAAAAAAAACAAAAGAAAAGAAAGTTACATATGATACAAAACTGTTTGGACAAAAATTCACTGCAGACTACAACACCTTAAAAATAATACAAAATCCAACTACCTTAAGTGTTTCTACTACAAGTGCTAATATTTGTTCTCTCTCACCAGGTTAATGGCATCTGCATTTGCGAAATAACTATTAGCTTCCGAACAACATAATGTATTTGTAGTGACCCTCATTCCCCACCTTAGCCTCGGGCATGAGCATTTGTATAATCTTGTTTTGCTAAGTTGCAGTAGCGAATTTTCTTGACTTGTCTTAACTAGAATGAGATTTTTGTCTTGGTTTGTACTTATGTGAAATTTACATGTTGAGTCTTGTTTTTTTCTGGTGAGTCTAGCCGAGGTCACCTTAAAGCCAGAACCACCTTGAAACCATTTTGGTTGACCCCTACCTTCGTCCTGGCATATTGGCCGAGATGTCATTTTCTAGGCCGAGGTGTATCATCAAGGCCGAGAGGTGTATCATCTAGGTTGAGATGTTATCCTTGAACCCAAGTGATCTTGTTCCGGATTGGCACGACCTAGACCGAGGTGTGGCATATCTGGGCCGAGGTGTGGCACAGCTAGGCCAAGTGTTGTCCGTCCTAGCCGGGATCATAGATACCCCACCTACCGGAGCCGATGTTTTCACCCGATGTCAGTACCTTGTCAGAGTGCCATGCCGCTTTACTTGTTAAACACCCTTTCGCCATACTTTGTCTAGTCTGTCAGCCACCTTTTCGGGGAGAACCAACCAGCCGTTGCCACGTGTTCGAGCTGAATGTTAAATCAGCCGGCAGTGAGTAGAACCTATCATTTTGTATCATATCCTTGCCTTGAGAGAGAGAAGCTCTAGAAGGAAAAAGGAGTTTTAGAGTGGAGGAGTGGATCTTCGAGCTTGATTCCTAGAGATCTAACCGTTAGATTCGTGTATTAAGGTTAGATTCTTAACCTACCCTTGTTGTTCTTGTTAATCATCTAGCTGCATTGCATGATCGAACCTGATTTGCAAGCCATGCATTGATTGAAAGTTTGGTTTTAGAAAGAGAAAGTAGTATTCATGTGTTCTTGAATAAAAGCCTTGTTTGATCCGAAAGTTTTCATTAAGATTCATGCTTTTTTGTTTGTTTTCATAGGATCTTCGGGTATGGGTACCCAGGTCCATGTTTTTTTGAATTCATAGCATGAAATCTCAGCTTTTGTAATAGCAAGTTTTGATCTTTGCATTCATCTTCTTCATGTCCATGTTCTTCATGTTCGTCATGTTCTTCAAGAGAGGGAAACCCATATTTTCCCGACCTCATTTCCTTGAATGTGACCATCGAGGCAACACCCCGGCAAGGAGGTGTGGGACCTCGGCTTAGACCTGGTAATCGCCTAGCATGTTTTCCCGAGATGAGAAACAGTGTTTTGTTTTGACTTAGCTTAGTTTTGAAGGAATGCCAAGAACATTTGCATCCATGTAAAGCTTGTTTGAAAGTGCATTCAATAGACCTTGCCATGTGTTTGTAGGACTTGGACTCTCACTTGACCCCGACGTTGAAGAACTAGGTGAGTGGTATTTTTGATAAAGCTACGTTATAAAGTTTTGATAAAGTTTTGATAAAGTTTTGCTTTGTTTTGAAAAGTATTTGCTAAGCATGAATGACTATCCCTATTTGTGTATCAAGTATTAGCTTCGATCTTCACAATCTTGAAAGTCCGTACGTGCTAGGGGACTATAAGCATTTGTAGCACAATCTTGAAAGTCCGTACGTGCTAGGGGACTATAAGCATTTGTAGCACAATTCTTGAAAGTTCGTACGTGCTAGGGGACTATAAGCATTTGTAGCACAATCTTTGTTAATGTCACCCATGAAACTTGAAAGACTTTGATTGATGAAGCTCGATAGATTTGTTAGATGAACTCGATTTATCTCACGTTTGTCACAAGCTATGATTATGCATTGTTTTGTTAAAGATCTCGGATGTCATACATGCAAACCCTTTATTACTTGTACCATTCACTGAGTATCCAAGCTCACCCTCTCTATATATATATGTAGGTGAACATGAATGAGTAAAAACATAAGGGAGAAGTAACTAGCTCATAGATTAATATATACCCATAGTTTCCATCTTAGGACACATCGCGGCGTATTCTGCCAACTGCAACATGGTCTTTGTTTGACACTTCTAAGGGGGTAGGGAAGCGATTGGCTGCCCGATCATCGATAACTACTACACTAGGTGCATTCTTTAGAATATCCCTTGCTGTGTCCTGGTTAATCAAACATAAAATTGAATCAAGAGTCGGTTCTCTTGAGAGAAAAGAATTAAGAACATTTAACATTTTCTTTGAAGGATTTAGCTGGGATGATAAACAGAAAACATACACATCAGTGATGCTTAAGGCTTCATTCAATGGTGTTTTTGTGATAAAATAATCGAATAATCATTTGGCATCGAAACTTTGTGTCGCTAAAACATAATTCTACAATAATTTAGCCTGTCAAGAAAAAGCAGCCAAAATGGTAATATGGTTGACCCCTATGGACGATGGAATCACATTTGATGTAGTTAAAGAGGCAGAACCCAATTATGGTTGTTTGTTTTGCACTCGATTGTATGTTCGTAACTGAAATGACCTTATTTTATTTTTGAAAATGAAACCCTAACCAAAAACCCAATGGAAAATAACATGAAACTGAAGAATACCACACTTTGACATAGTAGTACTCTAAACGAATTATTGCTTATCACAGGGAGACCAACATAAGCAAGCCTAGTAGTACGTAAGGTAGGCCAGGTTCTTAAAGAAAGAGAGAATGGAGAAAGAACTAGCAAGTAGTCAATGCATGATGTTATTCTTCTCCACAAGACAAAACAACACAAGTTTTGTTTGGCCTAACGGAATCCCATTTGGTTGCATAGAATACCAAAGGTGCTAGTGTCATTGAATACCAAAGAAACATTTCCCTCTTTTGTAAAGAAACCTCCCTGGTGATTTGGTCGGAGTAAAATGCCACAACCATGCATCTTTCCTGGAATTTTACTCTTGTGCTTCCATTCTACACTCTCCTGCAATTATCAAAACTCTTTATTTTATTATTATTTTTAAATTTCAACAGACCTTTTTTCTTTTTGGAACAATTTAATTTCAACATAGTATTTAAAGAAGATTCACATAGGAATCTAGGTTCTAACATTGAACAACACCATTGCAAAATTTCAATCATCATTCTATATACTCAAATCAAAAGAGAATGAATTGCCTTCGCATAAAGCCCGAAGAGTTTACTTTTGGCCCCTAAACTATCGTCATTTAAAAAATAAAAAATAAAAAATAAAAAATAAAAAATAAAAAATAAAAAATCAACCTTAAACTATTGATGATTTCATATATTTAGTCCCTTGAGTTTTTTTTTTATATGGTCCAATTGAAGACATCATGTCCAAATTTGTGTGTAAACCTAACCTACTATGCAAAAAGGTAATTTTACAATTTGGAAAATCTAAGACAGTATTTAGTAAAGTTTTAGAATTATAATTTGATAATAGAGTTGTATTTTGAGTCTATGAGTTTTGGAATTATGATTTGAAAATATAAATTTGCTTGGTTATGCGTTTTGAATTTTTTGAAACATCTAAAATGAGAAAAGTTGTTTGGTTATGAGTTTTGAAAAGAGTTTTCAAAACTTAATTCAAAAACTAATAACTCATAACCAAACACACAACTCAAAACTCTATTGAAAATTTTATTCAAAATTCATAACCAAACTCTTTTTCAAAATTCAATTCAAAAAAATAATTTGTCATTTTAGTCTAAAAAAATAATTTCTATATTTAAAAAATATCAAAAACAAATATAATTTTTTTTTTTTTTCAAATAATAGGTGGCGATTAGCAATTGCAAAAAAAAAAAAAAATTACACTATTCTGGTCAACTAACCGGACGTCCGGAATGATGACTAGGTAGACCCAAAATTCAAAAACTCCTCTACTTTTCAGAATGGAGAAGACGAAAAAGAGAGTATGTACGAATCTACCAAACGTGAAAGAAAAATATGTTTTGAAATATGTGATGGAATCACATTTTCAAAATGCCATCCAAACAATGCATGAAAACGGAGAGGTGTAATTATGATTAGAAAATATAACCAAACATAGCCTAAACTATACGGCCAAGCACACAACTTCTTACTCACATTGTATTAAACAACTTACACCCTAACCATACACCCATTTTTTTCTCTTCCCCTCATCTCAAATACTGAATAAAAAAATGAGTGTTTCGTTGTTTGATTTAAGTTATTCAAATTTCAAAATGACTATTTTGCCTATAAAATTAGACTTTAATGCTTACGAATTTGAACGATTGTCTCTTGTTGGACCTCATTAATTGAAATTAGAAACTCTAATACTATATTAGGCAAATATTATGATCAAATAAAATAGAATGTCGTTACTTTTTATTGTTAAGGGCACAACCAAGGCGTTTTTGTTGTTACTTTTAACACTTACACTCCGTCTAGATTGTATGGTGAGGTGGGGGAAAAAAATGATTATGATTTCTCACCATTATGTTTAGAAGAATAAAAGAGAAGAGTATGTAATTTTTCACCTATCTTATTTAAAGAGAATAAATAAAAGGAAAGAATGGAAAGTGTTACTTTATTTTACTAAAATAAAGTTCCATATTAATAAGTTATGTTTTTCATAAAAAAAAATTTGATATTTTAGAAATCTTTCATTAAATCCAAAAGTAATTCTACTTACACCACTATTTTAACTCATTACATCCTTCAATTTTATTGATTTTTATTACATTTCAATCCTCATATAAAATTATTAAAATGCCCTTCCATCTTAGAATTTGAAACCCTAATTTTTCATTGCCCCACATTAGCACCATCTCTACCGACCCACCACTGCAGCTGCCCCTTTGCTACCAACAAGCCCCTCATGCCAGCCGCAGCTACCCAGTCCCTCACCGTCAGTCACCGGTACCTAGTCCATTTCCGTCTCACCTCACCACCCCCAACCCTTCTCCATCACCTGAAACAAGGCCCTGAAGGAGAACATCTTTCAATTGCTTCCAAAGTTACCCACAACTGGGTTGCCAATACAAATACATCTATATTTATATGTGTATATATTATATGCAATAAATTGAAAAGAGAGAGAGACATAGAAACCATCAAGATTTTTCCCATATTCTATATTAGAGCTTGTTTCATATACTAAATATCAACCCAAATATCAACCCAAACACCAAAATATATATCAACCCAAACACCAAAATATCAACCCAAACACCAAAATCAACCCAAACACCAAAATCAACTATTTTGGCACAACATGATCTTATATTCAAGCCTCATACTTGTTTACCTCATATTCATCAAAACCCCTCTTTTCATTTCACACCCAAATCCTAGATTTGTCCAAACCACAACCAAATCTCATCATCTATACACAATTGCAAATAACTAAGCTAAAAACCATATTAGAGTGTAGAAAATCCCTACCTCAAGTTTGAAGAAGAAACGAGTTGAAACCCTAAAATCAACGATGCCTAAACTCAATCTCCACCGCACAGAACGTAGCCCTCGCCTAGATAACCAACTTTGATGAAGGACTTGGATCTAAATCCCAATGAATTTGGAGAAATCAAAGATCTTGTGAGGTTTTTGGTAGGAAATGTAGAGAGAAGAGAGAGGAAATGTTTTAAGAGAAAGAGATATATACAAAAGTGACATTCAATCAGCCCAAAGAGAGAAGAAAAGGAAAAATTCCGGATCTACCTAACTTCCCACACTTCCAGCCGCACCTACCTTTTTAGCAGTGTGCTTTAGCCCTCTGCCCTATTTTCTGCACGTTCGGCCTCATTCCCTACACGTGCGGCCCTTTCCCGCACTCCAGACCGACCGAGCAGACAAGCAACTTCAAGTGCGTTTTGCATTTTTTTTTTGAGGGGCGCTACCCCTCAACCCCGCCAAGGGGCGTTGCCCCCTAGACCCCCGCAAGCTGACCAGGTAGCTCAACCCCTGATCGGCCCAGTCAAAGTGGCCAAACATGAAAGAATGATCGAAACCGAGATCGCTACAGATCATGTCTCTAGATTTTCACCGCATCATGTGGTTGAGAGTGCATTGGAACATACGAGACAGAAAGATTTACGGATGAAGAATCACTGGCCTATTCAACCAATTTGTGTGCACGTCTATTCTATTACATACATAAAAGGTTGAGTTAGTATTGACACTTTTTTGTCACAAAATTTTCATTCCCAAATTACCCTTCTGTAACTAACAATTCAAGTATAGATCTTTCTGTAATTTCCAATTCAATCTATAACTGCTCAAGCCACATGAAAATTTCTAGCACAGCCTTGTGAGTGCACAAAATCCATTTCCAAAGGATGTTCACAAGTGCCTGAGCAAGGTGAAACATAGATAAATTTGTTGAAAATCATATGGTGATGAACAATTATGCTATAACAAGATTTTCAATATATAAAAGGCATTTAGAAATTCATAATCAAGTTACTAAAAATTCAGAAATGAGATAATTGAATCTGTAAATCGTGACGATGCTCTTGAAGCAATTTTGATGTACCAAGAAGCATCGCAGCGTGGGCATCATGGCCACAACCATGCATCTTTCCTAGAATTTTACTCTTGTGCTCCCATTCTGCACTCTCCTGTAATCATCAAAACTCTTTATTTTATTATTATTTTTAAATTTCAACATACCTTTTTATTTTTGGAACAATTTAATTTCAACATAGTATTTAAAGAAGATTCACATAAGAATCTAGGTTCTAACATTGAACAACACCATTGCAAAATTTCAATCATCATTCTATATACTCGAATCAAAAGAGAATGAATCTCCTTCGCATAAAGCCCGAAAAGTTTACTTTTGGCCCCTAAACTATCCTCATTTAAAAAAAAAAAAATTCAACCTTAAACTATTGATTTCATACATTTAGTCCCTTGAGTTTTTTTTATATGGTCCAATTGAAGACATCATGTCCAAATTTGTGTGTAAACCTAACCTACTACGCAAAAAGGTAATTTTACAATTTGGAAAATCTAAGACAGTGTTTGGTAGAGTTTTAGAATTATGATTTGAGAATAGAGTTGTATTTTGAGTCTGTGAGTTTTAGAATTATGATTTGAAAAGAGAAATTTGTTTGGTTATGAGTTTTGAATTGAGTTTTGATTTTTTTTCATGTGACATATGGAATGAGAAAAGTTGTTTAGTTATTTTCAAAACTCAATTTAAAAACTTATAACTTATAACCAAACACATAACTCAAAATTCTATTGAAAATTCTATTCAAAATTCATAACCAAAGTCTTTTTAAAATTCAATTCAAAAAAATAATTTGTCATTTTGGTCTAAAAAAATAATTTCTATATTTAAAAAATATCAAAAATATATATATAATTTTTTTTTTAAATAACAGGCAATTGCCAAAAAAAAAAAAAAAAAATTGCACTATTCCGGTCAACTAGCCGGATGTCCGAAAAGATGATCAGGTAGACCCAAAATTCAAAAACTCCTCTGCTTTTCAGAATGGAGAAGACAAGAGAGAGAGTATGTATGAATCTACCAAACGTGAAAGAAAAATATGTTTTGAAATGTGTGGTGGAATCACATTTTCAAAACTCCATCCAAACAATGCATGCAAACAGAGGGTTGTAATTATGATTAGAAAATATAACCAAACACAGGCTAAACTATACGGCCAAACCTCAACTTCTTACTCACACTGTATTAAACAACTTACATCCTAACCATACACCCATTTTTTTCTCTTCCCCTCATCTTAAATAGTGAATAAAAAAATGAGTGTTTTGTTATATGATTGAAGTTATTCAAATTTCAAAATGACTATTTTGCCTATAAAATTAGACTTTAATGCTTACGAATTTGGACAATTGTCTCTTGTTGGACCTCATTAACTGAAATTATAAACTCTAATAGTAAATTAGGCAAATATTATGATAAAATAAAATAGAATGTCGTTACTTCTTATTGTTGAGGGCACAACCAAGGCATTTTTGTGGTTATTTTAATGCTTACACTCCGTCTAGATTGTATGGTGAGGTGAGGGGGGGAGGAAGGGGGGGCGGGAAATGATTATAGTTTCTCACCATTATGTTTAGATGAATAAAAGAGAAGAGTATGTAATTTTTCACCTATCTTATTTAGAAAGAATAAATAAAAGGAAAGAATGGAAAGAATGGAAAGTGTTGTACATTATTTTACTAAAATAAAGTTCCATATTAACAAGTTATGTTTTTCATAAAGATAATTTTGTTAATTTAAAAATCTTTCATTAAATTCAAAAGTAATTCTTCTTACGCCACTATTTCAACTATTACACCCTTCAATTTTATTTATTTTTATTACATTTCAATCCTCATATAAAATTATTAAAATGCCCTTCCATCTTAGAATTTGAAAACCCTAATTTTTCATTACCCCGCATTAGCACAAGAGATGGCAATTTGAACCCGGCCCGACGGGGACCCGACCCCTCGACCCTAATTAGAACGGATTTTTCCCAAAAATTACTCCCCGTAGGGCCAGAGATGGTATTAAAAATAAAATCCCAGATGATTTTCGGGCCGGGGACGGGGATAGGTTCCCCAACCCCGGCCCCGCCCCGCCTCGCCCCCGAATTATCCCCAAACGTGGCCCGTATATATATATTATATTTATAAACCATTCATTTTCGGCCCCTCTCTCTTATTCGAATCCCTTATTTCTCTCTCTCTTCTCTTTCTCTCTTTCCCTCGCTCTACTCCACCGCCGATCTCCACTCGCTACTCTCCTCCACCGCCGATCTTCACTCGCCACTCTCCTTCACCGCTGATTTTCTTCACTCGCCGCTCTCCTTTCTCGCAGCGTCTCTCTCTCTCTCTCTCTCTCTCTCTCTCTCTCTCTCTCTCTCTCGCTACCACCGTCGTCGTACACCATCGATCTTGCCACCAACGTCGTTGTACACCACCGATCTCGCTACCTACGTCATTGCACACCACCAATCCCGCCACCAACGTCGTTGCACACCACCGATCGCCATCATCCGTTGCACAACACTCCTTCCACCGTAGATCTGTTGAACATATCTAAATTTTTTGAACATATCTAAATTTTTCTATTGAACATATATCTGTAATATCTGTTGTTGAACATATCTACATTTTTTCTGTTAGGATTTTGATAGATCCGTGGTTGTTTTGAACAGATCCATGATTTTTTTGAACAGATCTGTGGTTCTCTCTTCTCTTTCTTCTCTGCTAATCACCTTTTTTGTTGATTGTTGTTATTTTGTACGGGGATTAATCGGGGTCGCGGAAACCCAATCCCCGTCAGGGCCAGGGACGGGGAATTTTGTAGCTTCGGGGATCAGGAACGGGGAGTGTAGTCCTTGGCCCCGCCCCGCCCCGTTGCCATTCCTATTTAGCATCATCTCTACCGACCCACCACTTCAGCTACCCCTTTGCACCGACAAGCCCCTCATGCCAGTCGCAATCACCCAGTCCCTCACCGTCAGCCGCCGGTACCTAGACCATCTCCATCTCACCTCACCACCCCCAACCCTTCTCCATCACCTGAAACAAGACCCCGAAGGAGAACATCTTTCAATTGCTTCCAAAGTTACCCACAACTGGGTTGCCAATACAAATACATCTATATTTATATGTGCATATATTATATGCAATAAATTCAAAAGAGATAGAGAAACAAAGAACCCATTAAGATTTTTCCCATATTATAAATTAGAGCTTGTTTCATATACTTAATTTCACATATCTTACAAAGCAAAGAGATTTGCAGAGGGATCAAGAGAGTGACAGACATAGTCTTGCATATATAACAGATTTTGTTTTATATACAAAACTCCAATCAAGTGCTATTATTAATTTTATTTTCTTAGATTTTGATATGTTAATTTGGTGAAATTTGAATTATTGTTTCGCATTTAGAAATTTGGGTTTGAAGAGTTTCATCTCACTTGTGATTAGTTCCTCTATTATGGAAAGAAAAAGAAGAGGGCAGAAGAGATGATCGGAGGTGGCGGTGTGCAGGAGGTCGCTGGAGGTAGTCGCTGGTGGGCTGGATATGGATGTTGGAGTTGGAGATAGCGGTTGTGGTTGTGGTTGTGATTGCGGCTGCCGGAGGTGGTGGTTGGGGGGATGAGGTACAGTTAGGGTTTGTTAAGTTGAGGGTGTAAGGATGAGGTTTGTGATTATGGTGATTGTAAAAAATAATTGAATTTTGTATGTTGTGGAGTGAGAAATTGAGTTTAAAGAGAATTTTTTTATTGTGCAAGTAGAATTTCTCTAAACCCAATTCATTTTCTATCAAATCTCGTCATTTTTTATGGGAAACAAAACATAAGTTTGGTGAAAATCTTTTTCTTATCATCTCTCATCATTTTTTTTATTATTTTTCACCTATTTAACAATCTAAATAAGTGAGAGAATTTCTTATCCTCATCATTTTTTTTCCCTCACCAAACCCCTCAATCTAAACTGAGTGTTAGTGGTTTAATCCGCTTTTTAAAATCTAGTCTAATAACACTTACAAAAAATAATAAAAAATATTGATAAATTTTAATATTGTGTTTGAATTATGAATGAGTAAAAATCTGGAAAATAAAAAAATAAAAAATGAATGAAATATATATATATTAAATTTTTTCTTCATTTCCTTTTCTTTTCTAAATTTTTAAGAAAAAAAAATGAGAAAAAAAAAAAACAATCTTACCAAAATTTACATTTCACTCAATTATACCCATAGTTTCCATCTTAGGACACATCGCGGCGTATTCTGCCAACTGCAACATGGTCTTTGTTTGACACTTCTAAGGGGGTAGGGAAGCGATTGGCTGCCCGATCATCGATAACTACTACACCAGGTGCATTCTTTAGAATATCCCTTGCTGTGTCCTGGTTAATCAAACATAAAATTGAATCAAGAGTCGGTTCTCTTGAGAGAAAAGAATTAAGAGCATTTAACATTTTCTTTGAAGGATTTAGCTGGGATGATAAACAGAAAACATACACATCAGTGATGCTTAAGGCTTCATTCAATGGTGTTTTTGTGATAAAATAATCGAATAATCATTTGGCATCGAAACTTTGTGTCGCTAAAACATAATTCTACAATAATTTAGCCTGTCAAGAAAAAGCAGCCACAATGGTAATATGGTTGACCCCTATGGAAGATGGAATCACATTTGATGTAGTTAAAGAGGCAGAACCCAATTCTGGTTGTTTGTTTTGCACTCGATTGTATGTTCGTAACTGAAATGACCTTATTTTATTTTTGAAAATGAAACCCTAACCAAAAACCCAATGGAAAATAACATGAAACTGAAGAATACCACACTTTGACATAGTAGTACTGTAAACGAATTATTGCTTATCACAGGGAGACCAATATAAGCAAGCCTAGTAGTACGCAAGGTAGGCCAGGTTCTTAAAGAAAGAGAGAATGGAGAAAGAACTAGCAAGTAGTCAATGCATGATGTTATTCTTCTCCACAAGACAAAATAACACAAGTTTTGTTTGGCCTAACGGATTCCCATTTGGTTGCATAGAATACCAAAGGTGCTAGTGTCATTGAATACCTAAGAAACATTTCCCACTTTTGTAAAGAAACCTCCCTGGTTATTTGGTCGGAGTAAGATGCCACAACCATGCATCTTTCCTGGAATTTTACTCTTGTGCTTCCATTCTACACTCTCCTGCAATCATCAAAACTCTTTATTTTATTATTATTTTTAAATTTCAACAGACCTTTTTTCTTTTTGGAACAATTTAATTTCAACATAGTATTTAAAGAAGATTCACATAGGAATCTAGGTTCTAACATTGAACAACACCATTGCAAAATTTCAATCATCATTCTATATACTCAAATCAAAAGAGAATGAATTGCCTTCACATAAAGCCCAAAGAGTTTACTTTTGGCCCCTAAACTATCGTCATTTAAAAAAAAAATTAAAAAAAAAAAAATCAAGCTTAAACTATTGATGATTTCATATATTTAGTCCCTTGAGTTTTTTTTTTTTTTTTTTGTATGGTCCAATTGAAGACATCATGTCCAAATTTGTGTGTAAACCTAACCTACCATGCAAAAAGGTAATTTTACAATTTGGAAAATCTAAGACAGTATTTGGTAAAGTTTTAGAATTATAATTTGATAATAGAGTTGTATTTTGAGTCTATGAGTTTTGGAATTATGATTTGAAAATATAAATTTGTTTGGTTATGAGTTTTAAATTTTTTGAGACATCTAAAATGAGAAAAGTTGTTTGGTTTTGAGTTTTGAAAAGAGTTTTCAAAACTTAATTCAAAAACTAACAACTCATAACCAAACACACAACTTAAAACTCTATTGAAAATTTTATTCAAAATTCATAACCAAACTCTTTTTAAAATTCAATTCAAAAAAATAATTTGTCATTTTAGTCTAAAAAAATAATTTCTATATTTAAAAAATATCAAAAACAAATATAATTTTTTTTTTTTTCAAATAATAGGTGGCGATTAGCAATTGCAAAAAAAAAAAAATTACACTATTCTGGTCAACTGACCGGACGTCCGGAAGGATGACTAGGTAGACCCAAAATTCAAAAACTCCTCTGCTTTTCAGAATGGAGAAGACGAAAAAGAGAGTATGTACAAATCTACCAAACGTGAAAGAAAAATATGTTTTGAAATATGTGGTGGAATCACATTTTCAAAACTCCATCCAAACAATGCATGAAAGCGGAGAGGTGTAATTATGGTTAGAAAATATAACTAAACACAGCCTAAACTACATGGCCAAACACACAACTTCTTACTCACATTGTATTAAACAACTTACACCCTAACCATACACCCATTTTTTTCTCTTCCCCTCATCTCAAATAGTGAATAAAAAAATTGTGTTTCGTTGTATGATTTAAGTTATTCAAATTTCAAAATGACTATTTTGCCTATAAAATTAGACTTTGATGCTTACGAATTTGAAAAATTGTCTCTTGTTGGACCTCATTAATTGAAATTAGAAACTCTAATACTATATTAGGCAAATATTATGATAAAATAAAATAGACTGTCGTTACTTTTTATTGCTAAGGGCACAACCAAGGCGTTTTTGTTGTTATTTTTAACACTTACACTCCGTCTAGATTGTATGGTGAGGTGGGGGAAAAAAATGATTATGATTTCTCACCATTATGTTTAGAAGAATAAAAGAGAAGAGTATGTAATTTTTCACCTATCTTATTTAAAGAGAATAAATAAAAGGAAAGAATGGAAAGTGTTACTTTATTTTACTAAAATAAAGTTCCATATTAATAATTATGTTTTTCATAAAAAAAAATTTGATATTTTAGAAATCTTTCATTAAATCCAAAAGTAATTCTACTTACACCACTATTTTAACTCATTACATCCTTCAATTTTATTGATTTTTATTACATTTCAATCCTCATATAAAATTATTAAAATGCCCTTCCATCTTAGAATTTGAAACCCTAATTTTTCATTGCCCCACATTAGCACCATCTCTACCGACCCACCACTGCAGCTGCCCCTTTGCTACCAACAAGCCCCTCATGCCAGCCGCAGCTACCCAGTCCCTCACCGTCAGTCACCGGTACCTAGTCCATTTCCGTCTCACCTCACCACCCCCAACCCTTCTCCATCACCTGAAACAAGGCCCTGAAGGAGAACATCTTTCAATTGCTTCCAAAGTTACCCACAACTGGGTTGCCAATACAAATACATCTATATTTATATGTGTATATATTATATGCAATAAATTGAAAAGAGAGAGAGACATAGAAACCATCAAGATTTTTCCCATATTCTATATTAGAGCTTGTTTCATATACTAAATTTCACATATATCTTACAAAGCAAAGAGATTTGCAGAGGGATCAAGAGAGTGACAGATATAGTCTTGCATATATAACAAATTTTGTTATATATACAAAACTCCAATCAAGTGCTATTATTAATTTTATTCTCTTAGATTTTGATATAGTATTTTGGTGAAATTTGAATTATTGTTTCGCATATGATCAAAACTATAGAAATCTAGATTTGATGAGTTCCATCTCACTTTTGATTAGTTCCTCTGTTATAGAAAGAAAAAGAATAAGACATAAGAGGTGGTCGGAGGTGGCGGTGTACGAGAGGTCACTGGAGGTAGTCGCCGGTGGGGTGGGTCTGGATGTTGGAGTCGGAGACGGCGTTGTGGCTGTGACTGCGGCTACCAGAGGTGGTGGTTGAGGATGAGGTAGAGTTAGGGTTTGTTAAGTTGGGGGTGTAAGGATGAGGGTTATGATGAGAATTATGGTGATTGTAAAAAAATAGTTGAATTTTTGCATGTTATGTAATGAGAATTTGAGTATAAAGAGAATTTTTTATTGTGCAACTAGAATTTCTCTAAACCCAATTTATTTTTCACCAAATTTCATCACTTTTGGTGAAAAACAAAACATAGGTTTAGTGAGAATCTTTTTCTCAACATCTCTTATCATTTTTCACAACGACAATGCTACGTAGTTCAAATTTTGTGGCTCAAAAGTGGCTCAAATGGTCAAAACGACGTCGTTTTGAGTATAAAACAACATAAAAATGGCTAAAACGACGTCGTTTTGGCCATTTGAACCACTTTTGAGCCACAAAATTTGAGTTACGAGACATTTTCCTTTTCACAATTTCTCACCTATTTAACAATCCAAACATGTTAAGGAATTTCTTATTCTTATCATTTTTTTTTTCTTTTTTTTCTCTCACCAAACCCCTCGACTCAAAGAGAGTGTTAGTAGTTTAATCCGCTGTTTAAAATCTAGTCTAATAACAGTACTTACAAAAAATAATAAAAAATATTGATAAATTTTAATAATGTGTTTGAATTATGAATTTGAGTAAAGATTTTTTGGGGGGGGGGGAAGCAAAGCAAAAATGAATGAAATATATATTACATTTTTTCTTCATTTCCTTTCATTTTCTAAATTTCTAAGAAAAAAATGAAAGGAAAAAAAAAAAAAAAAAAACATGTATTTCATTTCCGTTTCGCTCAATTTTTTCTTTTTCTTTACAAATTCTTCTCAAAATTTATAATTTAAATACAACCTTAAAAAAAAAAAAATAGCGTAGAAAGTAGAAAAAAGAAAAAGATGATTGAAGAGTAAGGATGTAACTTAGCGGGCTCAACCCAAGCAACCCAAGCTCAGCTCGAATTTTTTTAAGGCTTGTACAAAATATTTTCAAATTCGGTACAGGTTTGGGCAAAAATTCAAAAGCCCGAATTAAATTTGGACGGGCTTGGGCAAAGATGTCAAATAACCCAAGCAACCCAAAACCCGAATTATACATATATAGATATATAAAAATATTAAATATACATATAAATTATTAACTATTACAGGATATTAAAGTAATTTATATTATTAAATCATATTGAATATATATTATATATACAAATAACATAAAATCTTACTTTTTTTCTTTTATTTTCACTCATAAATTGTAAGGACTACTATAGTGACATCTCTCTTACATTATATAAATTATTTGTTTTGATGGTATTAATGATATTCTCTAAAAATATATATATATATATATATATATAAAACTAAAATTCATTTACAAGTAAGGCAATTCGGGTTTAACTCCGATCGAGCTTGAGCAGACAACCTCGGGTTACAATTCAGACTTGGACAGGTCTTAGCACAACTTGGGTTGCGCTTGAATAACCTCCCAACCCGACCGAACTCACCCGAGTTGCACCCCTATTGAAAAGGATACTTTCCGAGTACAAATAATACCATTCACACAACTAAATAAATAAAATGAACTAAGGATGTGTATGGTTCAGTTTCATTCGATTTTGAAGCAAACTAAGATCAAATCACCATATATGGTTTCATAAAATTTAAAATCAAATCGAATCATTAAAATTTTGAAATCAAACTGAATTGAACCGAACCATGAAAATGCAATTCGGTTCAGTTCGATTTTATTTGAAACTACTATTTTCATGAACCGTCATTATTTACAACGTAATCACAACTTGCTCAAAGATTAAGCAATATATCATCATTTCACAAATAAAAATTATTTAGAACTAGTTCTACTATTACACAAGAACACACATGTAATCAAAATGATTGACAACTTATGAATACATATAAAATACTAATAAGTTATTGAGTGTCTACAATAAATAACAAATTATATATATGTATATATCTAAACAGTCCAATTCGGTTCCAAATCAAAATCATAACTATAAAATCATGAATCAAACCGTAAAATACAGTTCACCTATTTTAAGAACAAGACTGAATCACATACATTGCAAAAATCAAATCAAACAATGCGATTTGATCTAAATTGGATTAATTTGCAATTTTTTCAATTTTTTTCTCAGCCCTAAAATGAACTCATCCATTTGAAAACATATTTGGTCTTAAATAGAAAAACTCAACACAAGTTTATTGAGCCTTGCAAGAACCCAGAGGGTAATGTGACCAATAACCAAGTCAATATATTTTTTTCCAATCAGCATAGGGATTTTATTCACTCAAGAGCTCGTGCAATTCGATCCTCACATAAAAGGAGATTATTCAAAAAAAAAAAAAAAAAAAGAGAGAAAAGAGAAAGTTACATATGATACAAAACTGTTTGGACAAAAGTTCACTGCAGACTACACCACCTTAAAAATAATACAAAATCCAACTACCTTAACTGTTTCTGCTACAAGTGCTAAAATTTGTTCTCTCGCCAGGTTAATGGCATCCGCATTTGCGAAATAACTATTAGCTTCCGAACAAAATAATTTATTCCCACCAAATAATTATTTCACATAATGAACATGCTAGCCGAATATAATTATTTCACATAATGAACATGCTAGCAGAATTGGATCTGACCTACAGCAACATCTCTGCAATCTGAACAGCATTAAGAGCAGCTCCTTTCCTTATTTGATCACCACAAACAAAGATGTCCACCCTGTTTAAAAAGTCCTCGTTTAAGATTCAAGATTTGAAAATGAATTGAGTAAAAACACAAGGGAGAAGTAACTAGCTCATAAATTAATATTTACCCATAGTTTACATCCTGGGACACATCACGGCGTATTCTGCCAACTGCAACATCGTCTTTGTTTGACACTTCCAAGGGGGTAGGGAAGCGATTGGCTGCCCGATCATCGATAACTACTACACCAGGTGCATTCTTTAGAATATCCCTTGCTGTGTCCTGGTTAATCAAACATAAAATTGAATCAAGAGTCGGTTCTCTTGACAGAAAAGAATTAAGAACATTTAGCATTTTCTTTGAAGGATTTAGCTGGGATGATAAACAGAAAACATACACATCAGTGATGCTTAAGGCTTCATTCAATGGTGTTTTTGTGATAAAATAATCGAATAATCATTTGGCATCGAAACTTTGTGTCGCTAAAACATAATTCTACAATAATTTAGCCTGTCAAGAAAAAGCAGCCACAATGGTAATATGGTTGACCCTTATGGAAGATGGAATCACATTTGATGTAGTTAAAGAGGCAGAACCCAATTCTGGTTGTTTGTTTTGCACTCAATTGTATGTTCGTAACTGAAATGACCTTATTTTATTCTTGAAAATGAAACCCTAACCAAAAACCCAATGGAAAATAACATGAAACTGAAGAATACCACACTTTGACATAGTAGTACTGGAAATGAATTGTTGCTTATCACAGGGAGACCAATATAAGCAAGCCTAGTAGTACGTAAGGTAGGCCAGGTTCTTAAAAAAAGAGAGAATGGAGAAAGAACTAGCAAGTAGTCAATGCATGATGTTATTCTTCTCCACAGGACAAAATAACACACAAGTTTTGTTTGGGCTAAAGGAATCCCATTTGGTTGCATAGAATACCAAAGGTGCCAGCTTAGCATCCTGCATTGAATACCAAAGAAACATTTCCCTCTTTTGTAAAGAAACCTCCCTGGTGATTTGGTCGGAGTAAAATGTCACTACTGTAAACTGGTACGTGTTTGCAGAACACATGATTGCTCAAGATTTTGAAAGAGGCAAACAGTGTGTTAATTTTCATGTTACATACTATGCTCATATAAAACTTTTGGGAGCCAACACAGTGCAATTCTAGACTGGTAAGAGCACAGTGGGCTTTTCCCTTGTTATGATATGACAAGCCCTAAGAAAGAAAAACAATAATATATTTTTAAAATATGTCCCCCACAGAGTATTTGTAAACTCATAGGTTTGGGTGGGTAACAACAGAGTCAGAATGGAAACGGAGGGAGCAGTAGAAGAAGAAAATTTAATGAATCCAAGTGGATCCTTCCATGAAAATAATCAAAAGCCCTGGTGAAATCCAATGATAGCTAGATGGAAATAGCATCATGAGATAAATGAACACAGAAGTAAACTAAACAATGAACAAACTTTAGATAAGTCTTGGTAACCAAACTAAATCTGCATTATGTGCCCAAAAAGGATAATCAGCCTCTCCAAAAAACAGTGGGAGCAAGGCAGCATACCTACTAGCTCTCCTGGATCCTGCCAGGCTGCTATAAGCTTGTGCACTTGGTACAAACTTTTTTTATATCCCCAAAAAACAAATAGAGATTATCATATGGGAATAGGCAAATCTCAAAGGAAAGGTTGGGTGAAAGTTTCCAGACAAATTTACAATTTTTCCCTTATATCAACTCATCTTAGTCTATGACAGGTTAATACAGTGTATAGAAGTGATATAGAAAGCATGGAATACCAATAGATAAATGTAGTTAAAACAGGGTGTGTATCCCCAAAAATAGAATAACATTGTCATGAACATTATCCATAGCTCTAATCTCAAGAACTTATCCTTCAACAACAGATGAAAATCAAGGATAGAAACTCCACTATAACATAATTTAGGCAACAAGATTTATTATGAATCAAAAACCAATAAAAATTTGAGTTAAATGCAAAATTACCTCATCAAGGGGGTTCTCAAATTGGAGGTTCACACTCTCAGCATGTGCACGCATAACAGGAACTCTTATGCATGTGGCAGTTACTTTGACATTCATGTCATTCTACAATAGCAAATAAAATTCTTATCAAAAGAAAAAGAAAAAATAAAAGTACATCATGCAGACTACGCAAATTGTCCAAGTCAATCAGAGACCTCAGCACACATATATACATAAATCTAAAGAGATATTGAGAATTAAATATAAAAAACCAAGTCTATACACTTACCCAGATTTTCCTGGTCTCTTTTACTAGTTTCATTTCCTCTTCATTGTAGCCATTTGACAGGATAGGTGCATTGTGTGAGAAGAGATTAAAAGCATACTGCATGTAGTTGTATTAAGAGGTAATTTGAACAATTAGATATAATAAATAATCATTAACCATTTATCTCGATTTTGAACTCAAGAAACATGAACAGATAGACAAACCTGTTGATTGAAGATATTACAAGTTGGAGGCTTTCCTTCCAGGACCTTATGGTAAAAATAAGAGGAAAAAAAAAAAAAAAAAAAAAAAAAAATCAAATTTGAAGGACTGTCAAAGCTTCTCATCAAATATCAGGAAGAAAAAAAAAAATGAATAGTAGAGATGATATTGAGTTGGGAGAAACAAAAAAACCTCACGAGTCTGCTGCTCAAGCTCCTCCATTGCAGCAGCACCAGCACCACTAGCTGCTTGGTACGTACTCACAACCATGCGCAATACCTGCATCATTAATACATGCAATAGATGTAGGCGAAACATCAGCCTCAAGCCAGTAGTTGGATCAGGCCTTTAAAAAATGCTTTGCAATTCTCTTACTTGAGATACAAAAGTTTTCTTTTGGGGGGTAATTCTGAAACTTATGATAAAAGTATTCTAGTTAGTAGTCATTTCAGGGTGCCTATTGTTGATTGACTCTATGCATGTGGGGAATTAATAAAGACTTGCTTGAAATTGAGTGTCCTCTTTGCTGCAAATTTTTACACTTCTTAAGTTTGAAGAATTATTGTTCTAAGAGTTAGGGTCCGTTTGGGAATTGACTATTTTAATAGAATTTTTGACTTTTTACGAAAAGATGTTTAGAAAAGTAAAAATGGGGATGTGATGTGACAACTTATAGTGATTTTTTGACTTTTTGGATATTTCAGCCACTTCCCAAACAAGGCCTTAATATTTTGAGCACCATCACAAGTGTTTACTTAGGTTCCTTTCAAAACCTATAAAATTCATTGAGAATGTCTTTAAGTGATTTGGTCAGGTTTGTTTATCAGAATAGTCTGCGAAGAAAGTTACAATTCTCTGCTGCAGCCCATAGTACAAATGAGGCAAAGTAAATTAAGATAATAGTTTACCTGATGAGATCTTGAACTCACTTTGCCTATCACGACTCTCTAAACCTTCTTTTTATTTTTTTGGTTTTTCATCTTTACTGATGTCACTTAGTTGAACCTACAAGCAGTCTTTTCCTTTCAATTGCTGAACAAAATCTACGTAATAATCTTTAATCAAATCACTATATTTGTATGTCATTGTGGCTCGACAATGCACTAGGCTGTTTTCTTAAAATCCAGCAATCTATTGCAATCAAATTATAATCTAATTCAGTCCTATTCCATCAACGAACCATTATACATCCATGTTTAGCTTAACTCATTAAAAAAAAAAAAAAAATAGTCCACATCCTAAACCTTATCCCATCAAATAAGTACTTGTAACACCATATCGCTTTGTTAGGTGTTCCTGTCCAAGAGCTAAAATATAACAATTACTAGTATGTTTTCAGATATTGAATAACTCATTTTTCTATACATGATATTTGACTACTTTTCTCATTACTCAGATTTAATAATAACCATAACTATCAAGCGAGAATTAGTCTTACAAATTTACAATATGAGAGTCCCATAAACTACTACTGTGAGTAATTGTGCTCACCATTTTGTGTAATGACCTGATGCAAGCCGAATTTTAGAAAATAAATATTTTTATACTATTATTTTGAAATTACTATTTTATATTCTAATTTAGTACTTAGTTATTTAGTTTTCTAATTTGATATGATACTGATTTCCTATTTTATTAGTTTTGATTTTATTTTCTATTCTATAAGTTTCTTGTTCTACAAGAATTAGGTTCATTGTAAATAAAGATGTAAGCTTTAGGGTAGGAGAAAGCTTTTCAGAATTAATATATTTCGAGTTTTATACTCTTTTATTCCAACCTTGAGTATTCTTTGCGAATCAACCATTGATGAGCCTTTATTCTCAGTATTTTTTATGAATCAACGAGTCTAGAAAGGAATCTTACTTCCGGTATTCTTGTTTAAATCAACGGATTTTAGGATTGTTACTATTTCGCATTTCACGTTGCATCATGACCTCATTCAAGAAAATGAGTCCATATTAAAAACTTAATATGAAATGAAGAAAGTTAAATCCCCCCTAGACATCCAAAAAGTGATATTTTCCGCACAGCACAATGGAAAAATGATCTCTATGATAAGAATCCATATTGAAAACATCATATGAAATGCAGAAGGGTCCTCTCTCTAGAGTTGAGAGCTTCTCTCTCTATAGATTTTTTATGGCTTTTCACAACCATGGAAAGGGGGCTGTTATACAATCCCATCTCCTCCCTTGAGAACCCTGATGCCTCCACCTGGGCTATACTAGATTTTTGTTTTTTAGAGGAGATTTGTGTTTTTGAGAAATCTCATCTATGCTATAGAGTCTAATCTCTTTGAGTTATCCCTTCTCTTGCTTCAAGTTTTGCTTCTACATGGTGGATGGGGTGTTTTTTGGTATTCTCCATTTTTGTGTGCAAGCTTTCATGATGAGAACTAAGAACCCACTTCGGTTATCCAGATTTGCTATGAAATTTTCCCTACCCTTTCTAGATTCTTGTTTGTGTAGGCAAGATCTTGTGGTGGTTCTTGTTGATGGGTAAATTTCTTTGAGTTTCTCTAGAAATGCTTGATTTGCCATTAAGAGTGATATCAAAAAGCCTTGAGTTTGTGGGCTCCAATGAGATGTTTATATATGTTGGAGACGGTATTTTTGTTCCAGCACAGCCAGAGGGCCCACCGATCTTCGTGTGTGCCTGCCATTGTTGCTGCTGAATTGCTGAAGAGTTGCTGCAGTGCGGTTGCTGCTGGTTTGTTCAAATCCATGTTGGGTTTGTTCCAAAACCCAATGGTGATTTTGGTGAAAACCATGGGCTGGTTCGAAAGCCTTGGCTGGCTTTCTTATCCTAATGGTGTTGATTGGCCAGGACTTTATTTAAAATTTATTTCTTCCATGTGTTGTACTGTTTTAGCTAGGAGTGTTTCAGAAAGGGTGGGTTGCTTTTTAGGCATGTAATGAACTTCATTGTAACATCTAATGTTTTGATATAAAATATACGACTTACCTACCCAAAAAAGAAAAGAAAAGAGAGAGATAAGAATGCAAAGGGATGTAAAATCAAAAAGCAGACAAAGTGAATAACTTGTTTCATCTACGAGTACAAAATACACAATCTAATTCAAAAAACACTAATACAATGGAATGTAATAGAGCTAGCATAATCAATTCATACCTTCGCGTGTCGATGAAGAGGAGTGGCAGCCATCAAGCATATAATAGTGGAACAATTAGGGTTCGCAATCAAAGCCCCCTTTCCATTCCCAAGCTTAATATGCGCCATAGCCTCCGGATTCACTTCCGGAATCACAAGCGGCACATTCTCATCCATTCGAAAAGCCGAACTGTTATCCACAACAATTGAACCACAATCCACCGCGATCGGCCCAAACTTCTTGCTAATCGATCCACCGGCGCTGAACAGAGCAATGTCGACGCCATTGAAGCTCTCCGGAGTCAGCTCTTCAACGACGTAGTCATTTCCCTCGAAGGTGAGGTGTTTTCCGGCGGATCGCTTCGATGCGAGCATTTTGATGGAGCGGTAGGGGAAGGAGCGATCGGAGAGGACGGAGAGGAATTCTTGGCCGACGGCGCCGGTGACGCCGACGACGGCGAGGGAGGGGGCGTCGTCGCGGAGGGACATGCGGATGGGGAAGAAGGCGGCGGCGGCGGGTGGGCGGAGGTGTGGTTTAGGGAGGAGAGTGAAGGTGGCTGCGGCGCCGCCGTGGAGGAAGTGGGAGCGGTGGTGCGGAATGGTGGAGGCCTTCATTGTAGAGAGAGAGAGAGAGAGAGAGAGAGAGAGAGGGGTAGTGGTGGCGCAGCGTTGTGGACTTCTTTGAAGATTTTGAAATAGCGTTTGGGTGTTAAGGAATAAATTGTCCATGTGGTTAGTAGGGTTTTTGAGTTTGAGCTAGTGTAGAATGAGGTCGAGTACACCGTTATTGTTATGAGCTTTTCTTTCAATTGGTCTACTCAAAGTTTGTTTGGAAATTGATTGTTTTAATTGGATTTTTAATTTTTTTATAAAAAAAACTTGTAAGAAAATTAAAAAGGATAATGTGATAATTTGGTTTGGAATTTTGGCTATTTTAACCAAAAATTCACTCCTCAAATAATCCCTTAAATCATTAAACAATTGGTTATGAATAATGCTAATGATCATAAAATGTTTCATGAAGATATTTCATCATTTGTGGTATTTTATTACATTATAATCTAAGGGTGAAGAATTTAATAAACCATTTCATTATCCTTTTTTTATGATCCCTTACCATTACTCGTTAGTTGTTTTAGAATACACATCCTCAATGTGTAAGTTAGTTATAATTAAATCTTTTTTAATCATAACTAATATATCAGTCCCGTTTTGTAGCTCGAAAATACTAAGGCTCAAAATGGCTTGAATCCAAAACGACGTCGTTTTGGATATATATATATATATTTTTTCTTTCTTTCTTTCTTTCTTTTCTCTGTTTTGAAACAGAGAGGATGAAAATAGAAGAAGAAGAAGAAGAGAGATGGAGCAGGGGACATCAACATCAACAATCACCAAAAAAAAAATTTATATACACAGAATTTCCGTTTTTTATACACAAATCATCAACACCAACAACAGATCATCTTTATCATCAACATACACAATCCTCATCAACACAGATCTATACACACAATATATATATATATATATATAAGAGAGAGCCACTAGATCTATACACACACATCATCATCCACCGATCTATACACACATCTATATTGTGAGAGAGAGAGAGAGGGAGGGCCACCCACCGGCAGAGAGAGAAAGAGTCACCAACTGGCCAACTGGCACTGCCATCACCGTCTCCTTCTTTTCCTCCCCCTCTTCTCCATCTTTTCTCCTCTTCTCTCTTTCTCTGATCTTCTATTTTTTCTTCTCTGTTTCAGAAAGGGAAGGGAAATAAAAGAAAAGGAAAAAAAAAAAAAAAAAAAGAATGCCCAAAACGATGTCGTTTTGGGTATTTGAGCCAATTCAGGCCAATGATTTTCGAGCTACCAGATATTATTCCTAATATATATATATAATGAGTTATAAGGTATAAAAGACATTTTTCGATCATAATAAAAATAATAATCACAATAAGTCATAACCAACCTCACAATAGTGTTATTTGGTGCAACTTATTCCAGAATAAAAGTCGATAATCTAAAAGTAGAAGTCAAAAGTACTGCTTAACCAATTTTTGAAAATTAATTTTTTTTTAATTTATTTAAGTTATTTCTGACTAATAAATTATAAGTAGAAGTTACACCAAACAATCTGGTACAAACTCCAAAATTTAAAATAAAAAATAAAATAAAATAAAATAAAAAGCTATAAAAATGTGTCATAATTAATACCACAATGAGTCATAATCAAATACCGTATAAGATTCACAAAAGACATTTTCGATTATAACCAAACATCACATTTTTTATTTTTTATTTAATAAAATTAACTAAAAAAATAAATTTCAAAATTGCTCTTCTATATAATGATTAAATTATTTGAATTATTAATTGAAATAAATTTCCGACATCATTAAAAAAAAATTTAATTAACTTGATGATTTATTAATAAAATAATTATTTGTTATGAAATTAAAAATTTCAAAGGGCGAGATATGTAATTTCCAGAATCATATAGGGAAAATTATATTTTAAGTAAATTTCAGGGGATATATTTGTACTTTAATCAAATAATAATAACAAAAGATCATAACCAATATCACATATTATGTCATAATTAACAACATAATATGTCATACCTAAAAACCACAAGCATCATATATGGTACACACCCCAAAATAAGTTGTGTATTATAGAATTTCCCTTAAACAATTAACAAGATCAATATTAGTATATCTTACAATACATTTGTTTATTTAGTATAATTTATTTTAAGTTTCAAAAGTTGATAATCATAAAACAGAAATTAAAAGAAGTCTACATAATCAATTTACGTAAGTTATTTTTTCTTAATCTATACCATATACAGTAGCGGAGGGACGTTGGGTCGAGAGGGTCACGTGCCCTCCTGACTTTTCAATTTTTTTTTTATTTTTGGTTTGATCGTGCTTACACAGTGCCCGTGCTACATAGCCCTCCCAAATGCATCCCAAACACACTGATATTACACCACGGACCCACGTTCTTTTATTTTTTTGTTTTGTTTTGGTTTTTTTTTTTTTTTTTTTTTTTTGTGAATCCCAATCCCAATCAAACATTGACACACAAATATTTTTTTTTGGTGAGTGCACACAACTCCAATTACGACAAGACTAAAACCCTAAAACCCTAAAAGTGTATGAAATTCTTTATTTGTTTTATTTATTCATAGTACTTGTTAAGTATTTTTGTATTTTTTTTGTCTCCCTTTGTTGCTTTGCAATTTACCGACTTGCGATTCACCGGATTAAGATCACACAACACAGATTTGGAACCACACTACAACCTTAGTATCTTCTCTTTATTGTTTACAGATAACTTTATTTTTTTTTTTACTTTTAAATAAAAATTATGAGCATTAATTTATAGTTATTTGTTAAGTTTTAATTTGTAAAAAAAAAAATTATTTGTTATTATTTATGTTAAAATAAGAGATTTTGATATGCTAAAATTATGAATCTTAATTGGTGGTGATTTATATTAAAATTAGGGATTTTGGTTTGTTGTTGTTTGTGTTAAAATTAGGGATTTGATTTGTGCTAAAATTAAAAATACTAATTTGCAGTGATTAATATTTAAATTAGGGATTTTGATTTGTTATAATTTGTATTAAAATTAGAAATTTTGATTTGTTCGGATTTGTGCTAAATTTATTTATTTTTATTTGTATTAAAATCGGAGATTTTGATTTGTGGGCGTTTGTGATTTTGATTATGAATTTTTATTTTGATTTTTAGTTTTTTCAAACAGTCATAGAGAAATATTTCAAAAGAAAATCAAAGTTGGAATCATCTTTTCCTCAAGAAGAAGATGATTATTATTCTTCCGCAAAATAAAGTCACATAGAATTAATTTAGTAAACATTCTCGCAGATCCAAGTGCCCCCCTCCCTATATTAAATTTTTTGCTCTGCCACTGGCTATATATCTATACTATATATATATAATGTAATGAAACATATGGAGCCTCCAAATTCTTAATACCAAATTCTCAAGTAATCTCTTTCCTACATGGTATTATGTGAAGTCTCCTTTACCCATTCTCTAATTTTTAATTATGTTTAAAAAATAAACATAAAAACAAAATTTAAAAATCAAATATATAAACAGATAAAATTAACAAATTTGATCTCTATCTCTTCAATTATGACTTTGTTAATTAACAAATTTGATCTCTATCTCTTCAATTAATATCTTTCTTAACAAATTTAATCTCTGTCTCTATCTCTTCCTGTTTTGTAAAATGTTTATTTATTTATTTTTATGTTACATTTTAAAATTAAATTTTATATCTATTTCTTTACTATATAGATATCTACATATAGCGATGTTTCCCTCTCATTTCTCTACACTCCTCTCCACTTCTAATAAATAAATAAAAGAGCATTTTTTTTTTTTTTTAATTTGAAATCTTGAATCTCAATGTTATATTGAGTTATATGTATATATATGATTTATGATTGTAAGAATCGTATGAATAGAATTCTTCTCGACTTCTAATAAATAAAAAAAATCTTTTTTTTTTATTTGAAATCTTTAATCTCAATGTTATATTGACTGTATTTATATATATATATATATATATATATATGATTTACGATTGTAAGAGTTGTGTGAATAAAAACAAGTTATATCGTTGATGCGATTTCTATGTAATTTGTTGAATTGAACATTTTGATTGTACATCTCACTTTGCATAATTGAAGTTGTTCGGAAATTTACTATCAAATTTTTTATTTTTCTTATTTCTCTTTTTTTACTTTTTTGGGACTCAAATGTTGAATTTTTTGAAAGATCATTTTTTTTTTCAAAAATGATTTGTTTAAGAAGTTTGACTCATATTTCATGGGGATTTGTTTGTTTGTTTGTTTGTTTTTTTTTTTTTTTGGGTTTGTTTGTGTGTGTGTGTGTGTATGAATTTGATGTATATTTTTTTTCTAATTTTTTCCTATTTCAAATTGTACATTTTAAATGTAAAGTGATTAAAAAAAATGAAATAATTTTATTATTTTTCTTTGAGTTTGTGTTTGATTTTTGCAATGCATTTTTAGGTATGTTTGCAATCCACGTCTTTTACTTTGCATAAATGTCTCATGTCTTTCTTTATAAGAGACAGAGCTTGAGAGAGGATAAATTAAAAGCTCTTCACATAAAAAAAAAAATACTTGAGATATTTGAAAAAAATAAATTAGAAAATCTATATTTAATTTAATTAATTATTTTTTTTTTTTTTGGTTGCAATGCGTGTATTTCACTTCATATATTCACAATATCACATAAAAATCTCATGTCTCACTCTATAAGAGACAGTTTGAGAGAGAAGAAATTGAAAGATCTTTACATTCAAGATAAATGCATGAAATATTTGAAAAAAATAAGTTACAAAATCTATATTGAAACTTATTATTATTATTATTATTGATGTTAGTTTTGTAAGGTGAATATAAAGTAGTACACACTACTATCTATGTATATAATGACAATGTGAATGTAATCGTAAAACATAATTGAACATTATTTCAACTGAATATTATTGTTATTAGTCTTACATTGATATGATATATGACATGTTTCAAAAAAATTTATTATTTTATTTGTGCAAGGGAATGCCAATACTTATTTTATTTGTGCAAGTGAATGCCAAATTATCAAAATTATTGGTTATTAAATTTTTTTATTTTTTAAATATATTGACTAATAACTAAATTAGTTTTTTTTTTATTTTTCATTTAAAAAATTAAAAACATCATGTTAATAATTAAATTTGCTTTGGGTGATATGAGAGAAAATTAACTTATGAATTCTATAAAACTGGAAAATCACATGATATTAAATTCTATTTTATTTTAACTTTACACAACACTAGTTTACAAATAAAATTTATATTTATGAGGGACAATAATATCATTTACATTATTTTTTTTTACATTCAATGAAATTTTATCAAATAAATTATAAGTAAAAATTACACCAAATAATTTGACACAAACTCTCGTAATAAAATAAGCATCAGTAGTTCAATTAAGTTACACTAAACAAACCCAATTATGAGTAGAGATAACAATTTTCCCCGCTACACTCTATCCAACACAAATTTTTTAAGATCAGATGAAAAGATAGGGTGGGGATCGATTTTTCTCTCCACTACATTATACTTTGCTCCTATCCCCATATTATATATATAATTTATTTTAAATAGAATAAAATTAAAATATCAAAATATTACACTTAATATTCATTTTCATTTTTTTATCTTACATCTTTTAATTCTTATTAATTAAAAATAATTATTCTTAATATATCATATGAGATATTAGTTCTAGCAATTCTAAACTTAAAATTAACTCGTCCTCACCCCTCTCCCACCACCTCCTTATCAACTCTATCCTCAATATGATTTGAAACAAAGGCAAGGTACTCCAAATCTATCCCCGTCCATACCCTATTCCATTGTCATCATGTGATAAGTGGCCCCAAAAAAAATGTGGTCAAATTGTAGAAATAAGTATATATAATTTTGAATTATAACATTTTAAATCGATCAAATATCATTTAATATGTTCTCAAAAAAATAACATTAAATATTAGTTTTCTCTTCAATTTTAAAATCATACAATTAGAGCATATGCATTAAACTCAACAAATTTTATAAAAAATATATATAATTTAAAAATTGCTTTTCTATTTATATTGTTGCCCTTTTACATTGATCATCCGTTAGACTCTAGTCTAACTCTATTTTATTGGAAAAAATATTTTATTGTCCATTTTCCTGATGAACAAATAACCCCCAAAAAATTCAAAATAAAGAGGCCAAATTTATCCAAAAAATAATAATAATAAATTATTAAATAGCTAAGGAACAATACCTCAAAAAATTTATTGAGACACTATAACAACTATAAGTAATAACTAACAATATAATTAATTTGTGCAGATTGGTTAAATGGTGTTTTCAAGACTTACTAGTTATGTTTAGTCACAAAATTAATTTGTTGTTGACTATGAAAGTGCTAGAGGAGCGGATGAAGAGTATTTTAGTGTCAATCTATAAAAATAAAGATGTCTAGAATTGTAACAACTATAAAAGAAATCAAGCTGGTGTGTTATATAATGAAAGTGTGGGAAATAATGATAGAACGTCAATTGCAAGATGTAACAAAGGTGTCAAAGAATCAATTTGGATTTATGCTTAGTAGGTCAACAATGAAAGCAATCTATCTTTTGAATAGAGTAATAGAAAATTATAGAGAGAAGAAAAGACAATCATATGATTTTTATCGATCTTGAAAAAGTATATGATAGAGTACCTCGAGATATAATTTTGTGGGTGTTAGAGAAGAAATGGGTGACAGAAGGCTACATTGATATAATTAGGAACGTGTATGAAAGTGTGGTGACCATTATTAGATCATCGGCTGGAGAGACAAGTGAATTTTCAATTATTGTGGGGTTACACCAAGGATCAACCTTAAGCCCTTATCTTTTTGCTTTAGTTATAGATGAGTTGACGAGAAATATTCAAAATGATATGCCATGGTATATACTTTTTGCAGATGATATCATATTAGTGGATGGACTAAAGAAGGAGTTAACACTAAGTTGGAGACTTGAAGAGAAACACTTGAATCTAAAGGATTTAGGATAAGCAGAACTAAGACAGAGTACATAAAGTGTAATTTTAGTAATAGTAACAATGGAAACAGATGAGAAGTGAAGATTGAGAACCAAGAACTACATAAGAGTGAACATTTCCGTTATCTAGGATCGATTATCACAACGGTTGGGGAGATTAGAGCAGATGTGATCCATAGAATTAAGGCAAGGTGACTTAAGTGGAGGAGTGCATCTGGGGTATTAGACAATAAACGAGTACCAACTAGACTAAAAAGAAAGTTCTAGAGAATGGCTATTAGACCAATGATGTTGTATGTGATTAAATATTGGGTAATTAAGAAACAACATGTAGATAAGATGATTGTTACTGAGATGCGGATGCTGGTAAGACTAGAAAAGACAAAGTTAGAAATGAGTCTATTCGTAAATGAGTAGAAATAGCACCGATAAAAGATAAGTTGAGAGAGAATAGATTGAGATGGTTTAGTCATATACAACGGAGACCAGCAAAGGTAGTAGTGAAGAGATGCAATATAGTGACGATAAATGGAAATGTTAGGGGACGGGGCAAACCTAGATTGACGTGGACTAGTGTAGTAAATAGAGATATGAATCTCCTTATTTTGACTAACTAAATGGTCTCTGATAGAGTCGAGTGGAGAAGAAGTGTCACGACTCAAACCCGGCCCTTAAGGTTTAGCAACGTAACTAGCTGGTAATCTTGGGATTATCAAAAGCCTCTTAACAAAATAACAAAATATAAGGGGCTACGGAAGCAATCATACAAAATACAAGGTCCATTGAGCTATGAAGACGTACATGAGACAAATAAGTTTAAACTTATATAATATCAAATTTCCATAAGACTTGTGTCACTATACATAATGTCATGAGGGACTTAGCCCAGCGTATAGATAAGCAAAACAACTAACAAAAACATCTTTATGAGGTTCAGAAAACTTGATTCTCAAAAGGAACCTCTCCGGGAGGCACAGTGGTTTTTTGACACAAAACACTTTAGGCAATAACTTAGGCTTGGTCAAATGCATGCTCACCTACATACATAATATAAATAGTGAGCGGAAGCCCATTGAATAATAATAGAGTAAAGGGTTTTAATGAATGATGTCTATCACAAAGTCAGAAATCAAAATTTATACTAGAAATAGATTCTCATCAGAAACAGAGCCTTATGCATGTTCAGATTTCATATCAGAAATAGGTTCATATTCATATTCTTATTCAAATCAAACACAGAAATCAGAGTTCATGCTTAATCATACATGGTACATCCATTAGCATTATCATGCTTGTCAGTTCCATTATGGAACCTCCGGTACAAGGAAACTTGTAACATACTTGAGCCACGGTATTATTACTCTCAGGAAAGGGCCTTGAGACCATGGTATTATTACCCCCGGGCAAGGGCCATGAGACCACAGTATTATTACCCCCGGGGAAAGGTCATGAGACCACGGTATTATTACCCCCTTGCATGGGCCTTGTACTTGTAGACCACGGTATTATTACCCCCAGGAAAGGGCCTTGTGCTAAGGATGCCACAAATACATTTCAAAAATTTGGACAATCATTCATTCATACAAAACATTGCATTTCAGAAAACTGATCATTTCATAGCATCAGAAAATAATTAAAGTTAAACATAACTTTACAGAGTTATTACTCACAGATGGCTCCACTTGCAGAACAGACAAATCAAATAACTTGTGGCGCGTCACCTACATACACATAATGAAACACACACTCGTTGGGTGCATAACTTCTTTTGTCTCATTCTTAGTGTGTTTCTAGGTCTTAATCTCTTGTTGTGTCTTAATTATGGCCTAAGAATGCCTAGGATGCAGTGTGGATGCCAAAAATGCACATTAGAACTCTTAACAAAACTTGCTGAAAGCAAGGGTCCCACTCGAGCGTAACTTCATTCGCTCAAGCGGACATACAAATATGTGAGGGGCTGCTTGAGTGGTCTGCAAACTTTGAAAAAGTACTAGTTACGTGATTTTCACGCTCAACGGTCACTCGAGCGTGAGACCAAGGGTCAAAGGTATGCCAATTGATCAAAACTCCAACTTGAAATTTATAAGTATGCCATAAACATGACATGTGTGAATTATTGAGAACATAGGCTTTTCAAAACATAATCAATTAAGGTCAAATGGTAAGAAATGTGATTACTTCTCAAAACCAAGTCAAGATAGACACATGCATATGAAAATTCTTTAGAATCAAACTCAAAATGTCATGCTATATGCATGCATGCATGATACACTCCTATAGTCGGCCATCTAAGTTCAATTCTTGCATTACACAACTCAATTCTTTGAATTCATGTGCTAAGTGACTTAATCTCAAAACTAGAAGGTTGAATTCTTACCTTCGATGGTCAATTATACTCTCAATGGTCAATTGTTTGAAGCCCCAAGCCAAATCCACCAAATTTACTAGCAATTCTCCTAAGATGAGCTCAATCTTCTCTTCTTCCTCTCTCTTTATGTTTTCTCTTTAAGGTAGGGTGATAGGAGAATGTAAAGTGAACTAATGAGCTCACATGGGCCTTACATAGGCTTAATTAGAGGTTAGTTAATTAGTTGGCATTAATTATTCTAATTTAATCGTTCCGAATCGAATTTTAATTAAACCTACCATAATGTTCTAAAAATCCTAAATAGCACATAAATCAAGTCAATTTCATGATTGAATGCCGATAAGGCCTTCAATTCACAGTACAAAATAGAAACAGAAACAGATATTCTTACGATAGACAGATAGAAACTCATATAGCTTATAGCACATGCAATTAACTTAGGATTTCATCTTAATTACTTATTAGGCATAATTAATCCTGGTTAATTAGCTAATCACAGGTCGGGGTTGTTACAAGAAGGATTCATGTAATCGACCTCATTTGATAGGACTTAAGGCTTAGTTTAGTTTGGTAATAACTAAGAAATGAAGCGTGTGGTCGAATTGCCCACTTGCACCATTGAATCAATGATTCAAAATAATAATAATAATAATAACAACAACAACAAACCAAACACTCAAAATAAATAAATAAATAAATAAATTCCTATACAACCTAAAGTTCTTAAAATGCCCTATTAAAAACATGTAATAAAATGAATTTTTTTTTGGGTAACCCAGGAACCCCCAATGCCGGATCCTTTGGACCTGACCCTACAAGCCAACCCAAGAGAGGATGTCAAGGACATCACCCCTCACCCCCAAGGTAAAGTGGATTTTTAAAAAAATAAAAAACTTTTTTTTTTTTTGGTGTTTTGTTTTGAGTGTGTGATGATTTTGGTACCCACCAAATCACATTAGATATTTTTGTTGTGTCAATGTCTCATTGCTATCAGCATGTTTGGTATCGTGTCAAATTAAATTCTGTGTCTTAATCAAGAGAAAATTTCATTTTTATCCATATACTTTGTCTCAATGATTAATTACACCCTCAGACTTTGAATAATTTCAATTTTACCCTCAAAGTTTTGAAATCGTATCAATTTGGCCCCTACCGTCAGATTTAAACTGAAAAAGTTTTTTTAAAAAATACATTTTGACCTCAAATTTCAAAACAAACATACAAACTCACCCTCTCTTCCTCTCTCTCATCATTTTCTGAATTACTCCACTACCACCACCAAGAAGAACCGCCACTGAAAACCTATTGTCTTATTTCTTAAGAAATCTCTGAAAATGGATTCCCAAAACTAAACCCTAGACAACCCAGAATCCTAAACACCATTAGAGGACCAAAACTAGCTTGTTTCCACTGTACCATTTGTTTCAATTTATGTTTTTCTCTCTACAATCCTCCCTAATATATTGGTGGGTTAAGGGTGTCAAAACAGTGAAATACAACTCATAGGTGTAGACACCCCATTTTGACTGGCTCTAAGACTTCGGCGCTCTTTCTTGGGTATCCAATGATGAAAACTAAGATGTGCTAATCCTATGAATTCCTTAGGAAGAAGCCCAAGAGTCAAGCCTAAAATCCCAACCAAGCACCTGTTTAGCCAAAATACTTTTCAAGCAGTTTGAAAACCTTTTCAAAATGTGTTTGGTTGCGCAGTTCCAGACATTTCCACAATGTCCTGAGGCTCATCTTAAAAAAATGAAAGTGTTGTTTTCTTTCCATTAAACCAAGCGAAGGATATAGTATGAATGAATAGAGATGGTGGAATCCTCTAAAATGCCTACTTCTCCTTACAATTTGTACTTACTTTACCTTATTAATCCAATGATGCATTTTTTGACTGGTCAATAGCATATCATGGCCGGCTCAAAATATATTTGACCATACATCAAAGGGTACGATCGGTTGAATTGTCCAGGTACAGAACATTTTTGAGAATTTCAGCTTGTTTTGCACACTTTTCACAAATATCTCAGATATTTACATCCAAAACTCTATAAGTAGAGAACAAAATATCATTTCAAAGGGTTGAACATTTTGCCCAAGACCTAGAACAAGATTGGAGAGGTCTCTCATTCTTCATCACCTTCAACCTACTTGCTTCCACTTTCCATCATCCAAACATCATTAACGCTTACTTCTAAGCTTGTTAATGAGCATCTTTATAGTGATCCCGGTTGTCCCTTTACTGTTCTGTTGTATTCCGGACTCGGTTCCGTGAAGTTGGTAGTTGTATCTATCTTGTTGTCGTCCTTTAATTCCACTTGATTGAGTTTTAGGATGTTTTGGGCAGGGCTGTTACAGGTTGGTTAGGCGTTGGTTTCAATTCCTTGTTGCCCAGTTTTTAGGCGGTCCGCTCGAGCGGGTATTTTTGCGCTCGAGCGGGGATTGCACACTCCCAGTTTTTCGTGTCCCTGCAAAACTTCTGCAGATGTGATTTCTACGCTCGAGCGGTAGCGCTCGAGCGGGTTTGTTGACGCTCGAGCGGGTAGTGCCTTTTTGGTGTAAGTTCTGGGAGGGGGAAATCTACGCTCAAGCGGACTGGTTTCGCACTCGAGCGGATGTGCTTTATTCTTGTGTCTTGGCACTCGAGCGGGTCCTTTTGCGCTCAAGCGGACCTAGTTTTTGTTCTTGACGCTCGAGCGTTGTGTTTTCCGCTCGAGCGGGAATGTCGTATATCAGTTTGCTGTGAGGCAGTTTTAAATCACTTTTTCTCCTCCTTTCTCTCTCTTACTTTTCTGAAAAGCCATTTGAGAGCCTCTCTCTCTAAAACCTTGCCTTCTCTCTAGATATTGATCTAGCTAGGGTGTTTTCCTCACCTTTGGTCTTTACAAAAAGGTTGTTGATCGTCGAAGGCTATCTTTTGATCCGAGGAACTCGTGGTTTGAAGCAACTTCGTTTTCACTATCTTCTTCTTTGGGTCTCATCTTTTGAGGTAGGGGTTCCTACTCACTCTTATGGTCTTTGACCTACATTTTTAGTTGTTTTGATAAAGTGTTGAATTTGGAAAATTTTGGAACTTAGGGTTTCGAAATGTGTTAAAGAGGGTTTTGTGATTTTGGGCTCATAATATGTATTTGGGTTTCAAAATGGTGTTATTGTTGTTGGTTGTTGAAATATAGACCATTGGGTCGATATTGAGAAATGGGGTGGAAAACCCTAATTGGTAGTATAAATTAATTGGTATGATTAATTTGAGGAAATGGTGGTTATATGGAATTGAGTTGGAAATAATGAAATCGACTCATTATATGGTTGAATAGTGGAGTTAGATTTATTAATCGCTCACTTTTGCAAACATTGATATTTTATCTGTTGGGGCTTTTATTATCTGTTTAGAAATAATTGCTTGGGTTACCGGTGGAGGGTAGCTTTGATTGTTGTAGACAATGCATGATGATTAGGCAAACTAAAACTAGTCAATTGGATATGTCATAAAGTATGACGGTTGAAAGAATACATTAATGTTATGTATTGATTGATTACGTATATGACCTTTGTGTATATATGTTGTATGTGTGGGAGGAGATAGGGGATGTACTCCACGGTTTAGGGGAAGATAGGGAATGGACCTCTAAACCGGATGTTGTTTGGGAGGAGATAGGGATGGACTCCACTGATACAGTTCATATGCTTGTCAGATAATGTGATGATACAGCTCATATGCTTATCTTTGGAAGTGTTGATACAGCTCATATGCTTGTCATTGGAAGTGTTGATATTGCTAATATGCATATCTGTTGAAATGTGGATGCAGCTTATATGCTTATCTGTTGAGATGTTGATACACCTAATATATTTATCTATTGTAAAACGGAAAATGTTTAATATGAGTCATTGTCTCATATAAGCAGTTGGCCAGGTTTTGAGCCATTGATATAAACTGTGAAATTGATAAGAAGTGGAAACTGAAATGGAATATGAACATAGTGGTCATAAAATGGAAATGGGTTATGAATTGGTTTATGAAATTTGAACATTTATTAATTGCTAATGTCTTAGTTATTGCTCATACTGTGTTTAGCATATCTCCATTGGGCGTTGGCTCACCCTTTATGGGACATTATTTTCAGGTATAGGTAGTATGCCACCTCCAAGGACATAGCTTGGGTGAGGATGAGAGTTAAAGACTCTTTTGATTATTTTGATGTATTACTTGTAAATTCAAGCCAAGGGCTTAATATGTATTGAGTTAGTACTCTTTTTTTTGTTGTAACCAAGTGTTAACTTGGAAAGCTGTAGCCCATAGGGCATTTACTTTTGTTGTTAACATGTAATACAGTTGTAAGAATTACTCTGATGAATAGAAATGATTGATTTCTTTTGTATCAATGCATGTCTAAAATGTTGGGTATTTTGTATTATTCTGAGGGCGTTACAATCTTGGACACTCTAAGACACATCTAGATGATCTTGAGGATACCAAGAAAGGGTTTGGGAAACCAAAGAACTTACCATTTTCAAGAAGTGAAATTCTTTCACTATTCATCATCTTTCTCCCTCTTGTCTTTCATTTTTAGCTTTATTCTTGTTCTATACCTATTGTAATTATGTGATAAGTCCTCATGAATGTGGTTGGGGGTAGAAAATAGCAATCCATCCATTGAGTTAATAGTTTTTCTTCTTTTTCCATAGTTTATCTCTATTTCTTGTTCTTCATAGCTAGAATTTCTTAAGTTCCTTGTTATTATGCATATGTGGAACCTTGTGGATGTGATTGGGGGTAGAAAGTAGCCATTCATTCACAAGTTTCATATGTAGAATAGATTTCTTTTTTTTTTTTTTTTGGTTACACATCTTCTCCTCACTTATCTCATTATCTAAGCTTGTTAATCCATGTGTTTCAATCTATGCTCAATCTTAGTGAGTAATAGTGGTTGTTTTATATGATTACTTGGATAATTCTTGGGATTTAATGTTAAGAGGGTTGTGGTTTTTCATTTGATTGATTATTTTTTAAAGCAAAACAAGAGATTCTATGTCAAAAGTGTTGAAATCTCTTGTCTCAATCGTTCGTGAACATGGAAAGGGGTGCAAACATCCTTGTTCCATGAATAAAAAAAGTGTTCTCAATAGTTTTTGATGAATCCCTTACTTTAAAGGCAAAGCGTCCACCAAGAAATGATGTGCATTAATCTACTCTCTCCAATTAATAGTATGTATTTGGGTATTAACCTACCCTTATTCACAAAGAGATGATGTAGGTTCTCATATATTTCTTAGGCTTGAATTTGATCTTGCTTTAATCCATTTAATTTGATGAATTGTTGCAAAATATCTGTTGCATACTATTGTTGAAGGTTAAGGCCCATCTACTTTCTCCTTTAGTATTTATGTGAGATGGAGAGGTAGAAGGGATGAGCACTCCTTCGAAGATGCCTTTTGTCTTTGTTTTGGACTTTCTGCACCAATTTGAATTTTACCCGAAGGTTATGTTCAGCCAGTCATGTTTGCAGTTGAGCGACCCACTTTTTGTATGGCCGAACGATTTTCCTCTGTTTATTTAATATGATTTGTTAGATTCAATAGTAATTTGGCTGAATCTATTCATTGTTGTAATAATTCCTTTAATCCCAGGTCTTTTTTTTATTATTGTTATTTATTCAATTATTGTAATAATTTCTCTCCCTCTTCTCATTTAAATTATTGTAATAATCTTCCAACTCTATATCTTTCTATCCCTTCTATTTACGTGCTTTCCGTACATACATGGCATCATGTTTTATTTATCATACTCATGTATTGCATTCATCTTTCATGCACCCATGTTCGTCTCATGTGCATTTGTGGGTTTTATCTTTTCCAAGCTACTTCATGTCTTGAGATGATATACATGGCATATGTTAGTATTCAGACCCTCTAGATGCATTTTGTGTATGTATTGCATTAGTTATTTGTATATAAGATCATGCATATATTCTAATACATTCTTTTGGTATTACCATAGAGTATTAGATGAGCATTTCTTTGTTTTAGCATATTGTGTGTATATGCCCTTTGTCATACCCATTGCTATGCCATGAGGCTAGATGCTTAAATAAAATATCTATATGAATACTGGTGGATGGAGATTGTGTTGCTTATATTCAAATGTAATTGATTCTCGTGCTTCTGAGTTTGTAAAAAAAGGCTTTTCAAAACGCATGAAATCAGAACACAACCAAAACTAGTGACACAATCTATACTTGTATGCCTCAAATAGTATTGTTAGCATTAATAATAATCAGAACATGAACATATATCGATTATAAAAATCACATCATGATTTAGTAGAGGTCAATCTTTTGATTGGGTGAGTGAGGTGCTCAATTCATGACCTTACCCTCTCATACCTAAATTCCTAAACCGAGACACTTTGGTTATGAAGGACAGTGGCTTTTGGCATAAGTCACGGGTTTCCTAATTTCTCAAAAAAATTAGACTGCGACTTTGAGATATGGTGATGAAGTCCATTTTCAGGCAAAGGTTTTGCAATAAAATAGATTTTCTGTACAAGTTGTTGGATCTAAACTCTCATTCACGTTTCATATTACACTTGTGGAACTAGATCAGAAGATCAGAAGTTAGAAATGTTGGGCATGCTTGGCAACCCCAAAAAGCATCCCACGATGGGTAATGTCAATGATAGAGAAGATGGTGCACTTGGGTTGAAAGATGATGGTGGTGGTGGTGGTGGTGGTGATGCGAGGGATAACATGGTTGCTCACGATGGTGCATAAGTTAGCTGCTGTCCTTATGGTGATGGTGATTTGATGGATCACACTACAAAAAATTAAGGTTTTAGAGACCAAAATTTAGGGACAAAATTATTTTTTAGGACCAAATATTTTTGTTGCAAAAAGTGTCATTATATTTTTAGCAATAAAAATTGAACATTAGTGATGAATTATTATCCTTTTGGGATAAATGATGGGTTCATTGCATTCATTTTGATACAAGAAGTTTTTTTGATGGGGTCTATCAATTTTGATATTTATCTATATTTTTTATTTGATAATTTCTTGTATTTTCATCGGATCTGTTCATTTTTATGTTCAGAGTCAATTCTGAATTATTATTTTTTTAGGACCAAATTTTTTGTCTCAAAAAATAAATCATTTTGAGACTAAATTATTTTGTCCGTAAAAGTATAACGATTCTGGTATAGACCCAATCCATTTCTTACTTTTGAATTCAAGAACCCATGTCCTTAATTGTTGTTCATCTCATTTCCATCTTGTTGCTTGTTGAGTTTGGCTATTGGGAGTTTTGGTTGACAGATTGGGAAGTTAGTTTTTCAATGAGTTGTTGTTCATATTTTTACCTGTTCGCTTGAGTAGTCTTTTACAGCCTACAATACTACCAGAAGTGAGATATCTTAGCTCAAGCGGTTCTTCTTGTGCTCGAGCGGTCTTTTGCAAGTCTGAACTTTTGAGAGGGAGTCATTGTGCGCTCGAGCAGTGGTTTTGGTTGCTAGCTGTGTCACTTATTGTGTCTTACTTTCAAGTGGTGTTTTGGTCGCTCGAGCAGTCTGCACATATATCAGTTCGAGAAAAAGCTATTTTGAATCACTTTTTTTTATCTCTCTTTCTCTAAACATTTCAAAACCCTAAAACCTTTACAGACTCTCTAGCTCTTACTTCTAGCTTCAAATACTCTCAAACCATTGGTTTCTTTACCCTAGCCCTTTGGAGTAAAAGATTGAGCATGTCGAGGGTTTCGTTTTAATTGTAGAAGTTATTGTTTTCGGCTCCGCTAAATTCTACCTTTGTTTCCTCTTGTCTTCTTTTTTGAGGTAGAGATTTTTTTGACCTTTAATATGATTTTTTTTTTAGCTTAGTTATTTGCTATTTGAAATGGGCTAGTGATTTAAGAATTTTTTGGAAAACCTAGGATTTGATTTTGAAATCAAAGAGGGTTTTCCAAATGGGTTCTCGAAAATGGTTGTAGGGATGTGTTTATGGTTGAGATGTGTTAAAATGGTGGATATCCTTTCTTAAAATTGATTTTGTAAATAAATGGGGTTTTGTTCTGATTGGAAACAATGCTTATGTTGATGATGATGGTGGAGTTGTATATGTAATACCACTCTTATTGTAAAATGATGAAATTATATCTTTTGATTGGAAACTATCTTTTGTATAGAAATATCTATTTTGGGCTATTGGTAGAGGATAGTCTTCATTATTGTAGACATTGCATAAGGATTAGGTTAAATTGAAACTAATTTCTCATACATTGTGCATTGAGCATCATTTCTTATTAAACATTGTAAATGTATTGATTTTGAGAAAAATAGGTAAATACCTTGGTGAATTTGGTTCGAGGGTGTGGTTATGGTTATGATGTTGGCCTGTGTGTTATTGGTGAAAGTGCAGAAACCCGCGCGGTTAGGTGCCGATCCTTTCAGTTAGTATCGGTAAAATGATTTTAGTAATGCTTGTATAGCTTACTGGTAGACACAAACCTAGAGGTTCCTAGGGTTTTGTATCCACTGCCTTGTTTTTTAGCTATAAAAAGGATTATTTTCATGAGTTGATTTATAATCTAGCATTGCATTGTTTTGAGATGGAAAACGAGGAATGTTGACAAATGACATGTATGTGCATTCACCTTATAATTTTGCTAAGATTCATATACTATGCTAGAGTATTTCTACTGAGCTTTGACTCACCCTATGTGGAAAATAACTTTCACGTGCTGATGATATGCCTCTACCATGGACGTAGCTTGGGAGGATTTGAAGCTAAGGGCTTCATTTTTGTTTATTGATGTAATTATTTTTGTTTAAGCCACGGGCTTTACTTGTGTTGAGTTAAACTCATTTTGTTATACCCAAGCATCGACTTGGAAAGTTGTAGCCATTAGGGCATATAATTATTTGGTTTTACTTTTGTTTTAATTCATGTATCCATGCCATATGCTATAGATTTAGAATCTAGGATTTATAAATGTATATTGCATATATCATTGTTTGTATTGATCAAAGTTATGAACGGAATAGAAGATATTATGTTATTAATCATTTGTAAGTAATGTTATGAGTCGGGTTATTATTCTTCTTCTTATTATTATTATTATTATTGGGCACTACAAAAAGTCTATTTATTGGTGACATTTTTAAAATTTTGTCGCTAAAAGCCTTGTTTTTGACTTTTCGGAACGATTTTTTAGTGGCTATCCTCATGACGATGAAAATTAATTCCTAAATATTTTTTGCAATAAAATTTTCACTTTTAGTAACCAAAACATTTGGTCTCTAAAACTTTTATATGCTGCAGTGTCAGTCCCTCACCATTGATGTTCACTTCTCAGGTCAGTTCATTATTCAAATTTCATCCCCTTTTCAGTACATATCTTATATCTTGTATTTGTTTCTATAAAAATCTCTACTTTAGAATTTGTATCAAGTGTTTCTGGAATGTGGGTTTGTTAATGTGTCAATAGGTAGTTAGTGGATTTGTGAAAAAATTATGCAACTTTGATGATGGGTATGATATTATGAAACCCTTTTGGCTGGGGATTAATTATTTTTTTGGCTGGGGATTAATTATTTTCTTTTCTACAATTGGAAATGTTATATGCCCACTACTTATTTGATGAGTGTCTCAAAAGAACTTTTGGGGTTTTCAGAAGCCTTAACAATTCTAATTTCTTGATTATGGTTTTGGGAGAAGAAAATGATGAAGATGATAAAGAAGGTGTGGCCGACAGTGGTAATGGCAGTGATGGTGGTGGATTTAGATCTAGGGTTATGGTTTCGGGAGAAGAGAATGAAGATGAGTAGGAGGACGGTGACAGCGATGGCGATGGTTGGAGGTGACGGTGTTGCAATAATAGCGGTGCTGTGATGATGGAAAAAGGGGTGGCTGGAGTGAGAAATGGGTAGGGAGGGATGGCTGTCGGAGGAAGAAGTGAAAGGGGTAACAATAGAGGGTGATTTTAGGTAGGAAAGAGTGAGTTTGTATCTTTCTTTTGAAATATAGAATCAGAATGTAATTTTTAAAATTTTTTCTGTTTAAATCTGACGGTAAAGGTCAAATTAATACGATTTCAAAAAATTTGGGAGTAAAAATTAAAATTATTCGAAATCTAAGAGTGTAATTGATCATCAAGGTAAAGCATAGGAATAAAAATAAAATTTTCTCCTCAGTATAAAATTAGAATTGAATGAAAAGGACTCTCTAATAAATAACTAGATACAGTAGATATAATATTTTACTCTGAGAGCTCTAATAGATGTGTCATGGAATGAATGACAATAAAAGAATAATAGAAGATTATATTTGTATTTTGAATTTTTTTTTTTAAATGCAAGAACATTAAATTATTTTCACATGTTTTTTTAATGGGTGATTAAGATTGATTTTTTTATAAAAAAAAAAAAACTAATATCTATTCACTTTCTTTTTATTTTCTTTCGCAAATATAAGAATTTTATTTATAATAAGACAAAATACAAGAGTTTTAGTAAAAAATAACAGCCTCCAACAAAAAAAAAAAAAAAAAAGCAATCAAAATAAATAGCACCAATACACAAGATCATAATTTGACTGTTTGGTGAATTATTAATGAGCCCATTTACGAGGATTATTATATGAGGGGGGTTGGGTTTTATTTACACACTTAGTAGGTGTTTGCAATAAAGTAAAAAAGTGCACTTTTTTTTTTACCTATATGTACTTATTTAAATTACATCAATCAATATCTATCAATATATCATTTCAACCTTTTTTAATCACTTAATACGCTTTGTAATTGATTCAAATAACTAGACCTTTTATTTATTCACATCAAAAGTGATGAGTGTTCTATTAACACTTATTTTTATTTATGGATCTCTCAATTTTAATTTTTTTTATTACAATTATAATTTGAAATATTAGAGTCACACTCTACAATATTATACACCAAATCAGGGGTCACTGCTGTGCGGTTTGCATAACAGTGACTGTTGTGAGGCTCATGGAAATGATTTCAGACTTTATTTTCATAATCCGAACAGTTCAATTTTTAAAGAACATCGAGTAGAATATACCTGTAAAAAATCAAGTTAATCGGATATCGATAGACACTTCATCAACACGAATTTGTATATATAAAAATTAATATATAAGCATGAATACAAATGTGAGTTGGTGAAAGGTCTATCGATATCCGATCAATTTGATTTTTTATAGGTATGTTTTACTAGATGTTCTTTAAAAATTGAACGGCTCGAATGATGAAAATAAAGTCCAAAATAATTCTCATGAGTCACACAACAGTCACTATTGTACAAGCTGCAAAGCAGTGACTCCAACTCCTAATACACCTACCTCGACCCCTACAAAACTATTCGACAGAGAGCAAGCCGCACAACAGTGACTCCAACTTCTAATACACCTACCTCCATCCCTACCAAACTATTCAACAGAGACCATGACCAACCACCATGACCAACCTAAAACCTAAACGGTACTAAATCCTAAATGGTATTCATCTTCTTATCACTATCCTAAACCCTAATGAGAAATCATTGTCACTGTGGGTTGAAGTCGTTGGTTCAAATCATTGTCATCATTCATTGATTTCACAATTTGTTGATATAATAAATCAACACTTTAGATAAGTCGAGTTATGGATGACGATGACAACAACTCAGACGAGATTGACGTTGCATTATTTATTTTTCTATATATTTTTTAATTTTTAGTGAACCTTTTGATATTTTACACAATTTTTTTAACTTTTAGATACACCTAATTTAGATATACTTAAAAAAAATATAATATTAATAAAAATTTTTTAAAAAAATTCACCAAATATAAAAAAGGAAAAAAAGAAAAAAAAAAAAAAAAGAGGATTAATTACACTTTACCTCTTTTTAGTTTAACCCAAAAACACTTTGCCCCCTTATATTTTAAAATGCAATAATGCTTGAGACCACTAAAAGTGGTGCTCTAAAAACACCACTAGTGATGTGGCAGTGGACGGGACCCACTGCTTGTGTCTTGTTTTTTTTTTTTTTTTTTTATTTAAAGTGCTTGCCAACTCATTAGTGGTGCTTTAGAGCACCACTTTTAGTGGGATGTATCATTACCGTTTAAAATGTGTTGTGCACTAGGAGAGGTTGCTTCCACCATAGGTGGTGGTGTGGCTGGGTTTAGGTTTTGCGTGAGTGCATTAGGGGAGATGAAGGTGGTGTTGCACCAATGGCACTGTCACGGGTGATGGTTGAATGGTTGGGTGGTCTAACTTTAGAGAGAGAAAGTAGTGGTGATAGTGACATATAAAAGAAAATTTCACTATTAAATAAGAGTAAAATTGAGTTTTTATAAACAACAATGATTTATTCCACTAAAAATATAACCACTAATAGCACTAATGCATTAAAAAAGTAAAAAAAAAAAATACAACTCCAAGACCAAAACATCACATCATTAATGGCAGGACCCACTGCCACCTAATTAGTGGGAGCACTAATTAGTGCTCCCAAGCATTTTTTTTTTACAAAAATCATTAACAGAGCTAACTTTTACATTTTACCCCAAACTAAGGAATGTGTATATTTTTAAATGTGTTTTTGACCTAACCTACAATGGGGTGAAATGTAATTAACCCCAAAAAATATAAAAATACAATATATTTTCATATTTTGTTGTATTTAATAATTTTTTTAATTTTTTTTGGTACAAATTTTATACTTTCTAAATATATCAAGATTAAGCAAACCAACCAAAAAAAAAAAAAGAAAAAAAAAGTGATTAATTAATTTTTTCAACATTCATTAAAAATACATAAATACGAATTGAAAAGTGAGAAAATTGTTTTTGAAAATTTCAAACCAAACATATGTAAGTAGAGGACAATAATAGCCACATCATTCCATAAAAAACAAAAAACAAAATAAAATTTGATTTGTTACTAGAACTAAACCCTAAGTTTCTATTTGTAATTTCCCCTAAAAACTTTGTATAAAATAGCATTAATGAAAAACTATTGGGAACCAATTTCTCATACTGCAGCCATAATCTATGCAATTTTGTACAGATCTACATCACAACAATCTAAGTTGAGCAGGGTTACAAATATCCCAACATAGCCCTATTCCCAGTTCACAAAAGATAAAAATATTATTGCACAATTTAAAGCCAAGATAGGACACACTTTCACAAATACAAAATTGTTACCTACTAAATGAAACCCCACCTAGTCATGATTAACAACCAACAACAGTTTTTCTTTACAATCTTGAACTAACAATTATCATAAGAGCTTATGCAGCAAGTTAATCACAGTTATACATGATATCCTTCAAATAGCCTTCGAACTCGCCCTAAGCTCCAATAACATATTTGTTAGGGCAAATTATATCAGTAATTCTTATAATTTATCTCCAATAACATATTTGTTAGGGCAAATTATATCAGTAATTCTTATAATTTATCTCGTTTCAATTTTATCCCTATAGTTCCAATTGCATCAATTTTGCTCTTTAATTTTTTATATTGTTTTAATTTTATCTAATTGATAACCTCGGTTAAAAATTTAGACAAATCAAGGGCAAAATAATCAATTTAAAAGGGAATGGACTATTTTCAAACTGCACACCAACTATTCAATCACTTTGATTTGTGGAGAGTGGATGCATTATTTTGTCCCCCAATTTTAGTTCACTTTCTAAAAGGTTGTTATCAATTAAACTAAATCTTTTGATGCAATGTGAAAAATTTTAAAGTCGATATAATTAGAACTACAAGTATTAGATTGACACAATAGACAAACTACAAAAATTAATTTGCCCTATTTTCTCCATCACACAGAGCTTTTTAGGATTGGGATCTTTACAGCACAAAACAAGCCGTCACATCATTAACTATAATTCACGGAAGGTCAAATTTGGGATAAAGAAATCAACAAAATAACATGCTGGATGTCATTGCATCGAGCACGTTTCCCTTATCATCACAGTTGTTTCATAACTACGTGTGACAATCGTAGTGCAGAAAATCATCCCCATCTACAGTATGTCATTTTTTCACAAGTTCACAACAACATTATGACACTAACACTTCAAAATTTACAAGTTAACAACTACAATCTTCCAGATTCATGATTCAATGGGTAACAAATAATATGAGAAATTTAACATCATTAAGCCCCAAACTACATAATTATGTTGGCGAGATGCCTTCATGTTGACACCATTGACACAACTTATTCCCTAAAGACTAGTTTAAAGATAATAATAGTAGCATGGAAGTATGAAAAAAGAACCTGTCCAAGCAATTTCAGACAATTATCTTCACAATGGCATTCTTGCAATTTTTTTTTTCCTTCTATCTTCATTTAAGCCTGGTGGAAGCACAGTTGCACTTTATGTCTACAGTAAATTAAATATGATTACCGATACATGTCCACCAAGGAAATCACGGCTTCTGCTCAACATGTAACGCAAGCCTGTTGCAGGTAAAACTCAAAATTAGATCATTCAACCAATTATATGAATAGACAAGTATATACACATTGGATGCAAAATCACAATTGAATTTCTCACTAAAGAGTCTAGATGACACACCCATGAAAAATTTAACAAAATTTGAACCATTTTGGCAAAATTTAACAGGCCTAGAATTAGGTTGGGCCATTTATATTCTGTTTATCTGAACCATTTTGGCAAAATTTGATGTACATTTAGTAGGATTTTCTTTCCCTCTTCCCAATTAATGACAAATGGGCCTGCTGTAGTTTTTCTAATTTATATATTATTGTAATCCAAATAGTTTCATCCCTTTCCATCAATGGCCATTGCATTGGGTTTATCCTTGGTGTTTACAAATTTGTCAGGTTTCCAGAACCATACTAGGATGTCAGAGTACAACAGTCTGAACAAAGTTTCTTGGCTGGAACATATTACCAAATTTGCAAACTTACTTCTAGTGATCTACCATTGAATTGAAACTTGGAAGGCTGTAATTACCCATCAAAAGCAAAAGGAAGATGTGCCGCTCCAATCTAAAAATCAATAAACTTAGCCTGAAGGTTAATACCAAGAGAAGCGGATCCAAATTTGGAACTTTGCCCAAGGACTGAAAAGCACATTTAGACACAACTAAAACTTTCTGATTATGCCACTGCTTTCCTAAACTAAACCACTAACTAACAAAAATAGACTACTGTTAATTTTAGCAAAACATAATTCACACCAATATTCCCACGGATGCTCTAACAATAATTCTAACACACCCTTCTATACACCACAACCCAACACTGAAACAGACACCAAATACAGCTATCAAAACTACCGTCAGCAAGGCCAAATGAATATAACAGGCCAAATTCCATTGATGGCATATTACCACCACGACCACAACACCTCCACCCCACAACCACAACACCTCCACCTTCCCTTTAGACAGATCATGCTTGTAGGCATGAAAGGATCAACACAGTTCATTCTTTGTCCACAAAAAAATAAAACAAAAAGGGAAAAATAAAAAAAGAAAAAAAGAGAGAAATATATCAACATAACAGATATAACAGCCAACTTTTGTCCAATTCCAACGTTAAAAACATTAAGTCAAGTTGTCAAACAAACCTATAGTCCCTTAATCACCCGTGAGAACTACAAAAACTCACAGATTGGCATATATTACCACAGAGAATGAACTGATAATCATTTTATCTTGAACTATACAGTTAATACAATGGACCACAGGTCCACAGAAGAAAACAGATAACAGTTAATAATTGAAGGAATAATCAAAAAATATTCAATGAAGTTAATAATACCAATGCAAACTAGGTTACCTATTCAGAGAAAACACTCATGAGATCATTCGGAGACAGATTTTGCAATATTGGGATGCCCACTTTGGCATTCTCAATAAAATCCATACTTGGCTCCTGCTTCACTTTGCTCCCATAGTTCTCCCCATAGATCTTTCCATAGTTCAGGTTGCTCATTGGTGATTCAGGTTCATCCACTGCAAACCTGCTAGGAATGGAAGTCCCTTTGCCAACAAATCCCAGATTTCTCAGTGGGCCCTGATCAAGCACTTGACCTGACTTAGTGCTATAAGAACCTTGGATATTGCACATATTAGGAGCAAGCCCTGGCAACTGTCTGGGAGCACTAGATGCCAGGGCAGAGTTCTGAAGTTGCCTATCACCACCATTATCAGCATTCATAGAGCATGATGACACAGATTGAGAAATAGAAGCAGGACCAGCATACCCATTAAGCACACTTGTCATTTTCAGATTCCCATTTGATAATTGTCTGACACCAGACGAGGAATTATTTGACTGAGGAGAGAGAAGGCTGTAATCAATAGCAGAACTTCTATTAAAGCTGCAGTTCTGATTAACCGCAGCTGGACTCTTTCCTGCTAGAAAACTGGCTGATGACTGAGAAGGGACCACCAGGCAAGAAGGCTGCACGTTAATTGAACGACTGGGTTCTTGTAGCATAGACTGTTTCTGTTTCTGTTGCTGTTGCTGGCGTGGCTGCTGCGGCTGATGGTGTAACATACCCGTCAAAATATTACCACTTTGAGCAACCAAGCCACCAAGATTGCTGCTGGGTCCCACAGCACTAAGGGCATTAGATGGCCATGCTCCAAGCCCTGAATGAACATCCTCAGCAGTTATAACAGTTTGTGGAAACTGTTTGGAAATGTTGGATGGGCATCTCATCAAAGGCTGACCATATGTCACACCATGATCAACAGGAATGCCCTCCGGTCCCTGTAGGGATGCTTGTAGTAGTGGTTGGTCCATTCCAGGCAACACTAGGTTACCAGTTGGTCGACCTAAAAGCTCAGCATGCAGAGCTGCCAATGTTTGTGGAGGAATTTGGCCAGAAGCAGCCAAAGCTTGAATATCAAATCTTCCTAGTGAACCCAGTTTTGCATTCTGTTCTACGGGCCCACAATACGAAGTAGGAATTCCACCTTGTTGTTGAGCTACTCCACTTAACCTCTTCAAATATAATCTGAATTTCTGTGTATTGAAAAGACAGATTTAAAACTGACAAATGCAAACATAAAGAGTCATCATACATTTTTTTACAGGGTCAAGTTGCAGACTCGTACAAATTAAATTTCATGGATCATATCAAGGCAACATATAATGTGCGAGTTGTCAGATGGTTGACTGTAAAAAACACATCAAACCATCAAGTTAGACAATCAAAAAAATAAATCAATACTTCCTTGTATATGACATTTTTTTTTGGTTGTAAGAAAAGATTTTGAACAGCTTTAGCAGTACAAACAATTCACTAGGAAACCAATATTTGTTTTGTTTCTCATTAGTTGACGCATGACATGTCCAGTCACATTGACCTCTTCTAAAGATAAGAGAATTTTGCCCATATTACTGAGTCGATGTATCCTATAAGCTTCACCAAAAAAAATTGAGTCCATATATAGGCCTATTCTATGAACCATAATCAATCTCTAATGTATCAGTGACTTTTCATCCTTTTATGCTTAAAGGATCATCCTAACCCCTTTCAGTTTTCCCTAGTGTTTTCTTTTCCTTCTAAAGTACTTTAGATCCCCATAAAATATGGGAAGTTCCTTCTATGCAAGCTGCAAAGATACAGAATAGGCAGTTACCCTCACACAGGTTTCATGCTCCCAATACAGTTCAAACACTTCTTGTATTTTTTTAAAAAGTTCCGTAACAAATATATATATCTTTACCGAGCCCAATTCTCCAAGAGCATCCAATTATGCACAGATCTAAGGTCCTGGAGAATATCTAGATTCTTCCGATCATGTTGTGACGTGCAGCTCAATGCACATAGTGGGGAGAATTTTACCTTTTTTTTTAATTTTTTTATTTTTATCTCTTCAGCCTTCATGCTATGACATAAAGGAGGAAAAATAACCTTTCATAGTTTGGTGGTACGTGATGTGCATGAAACTCATGAAATTAGTATGTTGGCCACCATATATTTTTTTTTTTCTTGATAAGTAATTTGAATTTGAAAGGTGAACAAAAATGGAGTGCAAACCATGTAAGTAGGACACATACTTCAAAACTATATCTCCAGATCTCTACAGGATTGTATTCCTCTCAAAACTCTACAAACGAATCCAAAGCAAAAGAAAAAGAACCCTCGGAAAAAATAAAGAAACATGGGGAGTCTTACTCTCACAAACAACTTCGTGTTTCTCTTGCCCCACACGTGTACACGCACCACACACACACACACACACACACACACAAAATAAATAAATAAATAAAATAAAATAAACGGAATAGTCTCCCAGGTGTATTTGCACCTATTGCGGGAGCATTCTCTGGACCATCATGATGTAACCATTCATGGCATCACCCACAAAATACCCAAAAAGGGAAAGGAATATGTCCCATATGACACCACAAGGCAATACAATAAAAGGAGATTTGTGTCCTCCCTTGTGCCCACACAAATTCAACACCACTCTGCAACAAACTTCCCACTCAAACTAATGTTGTTCAAAGTCAAGCTGAATTCCCTCATAGTTGTCCAAGCAAAGAAAGCTACCTTAGGTTGGATTTTGAATCTCCAAATTGTTTTCCAAGGGGACAATGGGTCAGGGTCACATCTACGATAATTTAGAGGCACCAAAATAGTTGGCTACACAAAACTTTTGGCAATTATTTTCTCTTGGTAAATGTTTTCCTTTGTTCCTATCTCAGGTCTTTGGATAAGAGAAGTAATCTTTCAATACTAATAAAATAGACAAGGATTCCTCCAAAGCATCGTGACTAGAAAAGGATTGACAAGTGGCATCTTTGCTACATGGATCCTTCTAAATGTGTGAAATACCTGTGTCAGACACTCGATCCTTGGGTAAAGGAATGGGATGTGTCTGACATTTCTAGTTGATCAAGCACACAATGCCTAAAATTCTCTATGTTACTTTGTAAACACCATTTTTACTCCAGAAAATAAAGCAAATTTTTTTAAAAATATGAATACTTAATCTTGGTATCCTTGGATTTAGAAATTTGATGAAACTGACAGTACACACTTGATGCCCATACTTGTGTCCATGTAACATAGAGTGGCATAGCCAACAAGCAAGAGCATTTAGACAGAGATGATCAAGAAAAATTATCAACTTCTTAAGTATTTTCCATAATATGATCTTTTGCCACAAACAAAAGATCAATTATTAGATCCTTATGGTGGAAAACACTAAAACAAATAGTAAAACATCATTTCTGTTTCTGTAACTTCCACCAACTTCTTAAGTGTTTTGCCCCATTGTTTCTATATTTTCTAAATATTCAACAAAATAAAATAAAATAAATTTTAGAGTGAAAAAAAAAAGAAGAGAAAATGCAAACATAAAAAATAATCAGAAGACAACTAATGCAGGAGAGAATCAAACCTGCAAATGGCTTGCAACATTTTCTCTAGTTAAACCAGGAACATTCATCAATTCAAGAATTCTCTTTGGTACAGCTTCTGAAATGAAAGACAAACAAAATCTCATAAGAAAATGAAAGAAAGAAGCATCAAATTTTCCATTTATTACATTTGACAATTCAATATTTAAAATTTCAAACCCCAATAAACTACACTAAAGTAAAAGGTGGGCATCTTTATCCCAATATAATAATACCACAAATCAAGAAAATAAAAAAGTTAATGGAAACGAAGCAATATAAGGGATAGATTGTCAAAGCTCATACTATCAATCCCAAGCTGGTTTACAGCACTAACGAATTGCTGATGGAGCTCCACTGACCACACAACGCGTGGCTTCTTTGCTGCTGATGGGTCATCATTTTCCAATTCACCGTCATCTTCTTCTTTAGCATCTCTCCTCTTTTTCTGTGTTTTTAAAAATCCTTCTGCTCCTTCATTAATGGAAGATGCATATTCAGCATCATCACTTCCTCGTTTATGCCGATCGTTATCATCCAAACTACCCGAATGCTCATGTTCTTTATTTTCATTCCATTTTTTCCTTACAACATGCTGCCATATATTCTTCAACTCTTCTTCGCGTATAGGCTTAATTAGATAATCACAAGCCCCATGACTAATTCCCCTCATAACTGCACTGGTACTTCCATCAGCTGACATCACTACAAGACAAAAAAAAATACATTAGTATATAGAAATAGACTTGTAAACAACCATTAGGCCATGAGAAGCACTACTTACTAATGACAGGAAGGTCCATCTCCAACCCAACAAGTTCAAGGAGTCTAAATCCATCCATATCAGGCATATGAACGTCACTTAGTACCACATCAAAACAACCTTTCTTCTCCCGTAACAGGTTCAAAGCAACAGTAGCCTGTGAACAAGTAGTAACTGCAAGCAATTACAGATTAGCAAATTGAACAAAGAAAAACATACATCAACTAATATTTTCTACAACAAAAGAGGTCAAATCAATAACTGCAAAATGTTGAATCGAAATCATGCCTATGAGATTTTTGACATTTGATCTATTGTAATGCCTTTACCATAGATCAACTGTCAAAAATCTCATAAGCATTGTGTCAATTCAACATTTTTGCAGCAGCATACAGTTAATTTAAAGGAGAAATTACAAGACACTGAGAGGCGGGGAAATTATTACCAAAAGGTGGGGGGTGCAACTTTTTGGTGTGTTTCTTTGCACATAATAAGTTGCACCCCCAATGTGTTTGTAATTATTTTTAGTCTTCTACACCGATTTGTAATTTCCCACTTAAACCAATCAAATTAAATCCTAAATCTACAAAGAGATGATGAATTAGAAGAAGGATAAAATAAACTTGAAATATGAATAATCAAAAAATGAAGTAAATCCTGTCTTTACACTGTGCCTCAATACTAGATCTAACCTAAATAAGCATTGCAAGTTTCATTTTAAGTAATACAATAACCTAACATATCATGAATGTGACTGAATAAGCCACTAAAACTGCATAAGACAATCCGGAAATAAACTACTAAAAGACAAAATCAGAATTCAGACCTAAAATGAAAATACCAACAGTGACGATTTGCTGCAGCAGCTTCTCTACGCCAAAAGGTTAGTTAATATCTTCCTAAAGCTAAGTACAATGACACGAAGACGAAGTTTAATGAAAGAAGAAAAAAAAATTATGATGCAGTTTTGGGGTACCCCATTTTACCCCATAGGATAAATAGATCTAAAAAATAAAAATAAAATAGAGAAAGAATTTGCAGAAACAAAGTTCACCATCATATTCAGAATGACCTGAAACCTTGGAGAGCATGGTCACCCCAAATTTGAAGCATTTGTTGAGTGAGATTTTTGTTGCAGAGCATTTCGGCCAATCACAACATGACACGTAGCATGATTGTTTGGCCGCACATGCACTGGATTATTACTTGAAGACTCAATTATGCTGAAACCAAATGAATTTTATTCCATGTGGTTGGGACAACTATATTCTCACTGCTCACTGCCTTTATTATGCATAGTAGTGTTTGACTGAATCAGAATTAATCGGGTTAGGAAATTCTTCCCAATCCATTTCACTTAATATGAGAGCACCGCCTGAGAGAATTTTCTTGACCACAAAGGGACTATGGTAATTAGGAGCAAACTTGCAGCGAGCTTCTTCTTGAATTGGTAAGATCCTCTTAAGAACTAGATCTTGAAATTCTCAAAATTTGACTTTCCTGCCAAAGTACTTGAAAACACGACGCTGATAACATTGAGAATGATAAACGGCAGCCATCCTTTTTTCATCCAGGAGACTAAGTTGTTCATAAAGATCTCTAATCCAATCAGCCTCCTCCAATTGGGTCTCCATCAGGATTCTAAGTGATAGAATTTTAATTGTTACAGCCAAAACCCTCTAGTGTTTCCCAGTGGAGTCGCCGGCTGTCACACCCGAATTTTTCATCCCCCAATTCAAGATGAATCAAAACTTTATGTGACAAAGGGAATATGATCCGGTAGCTCAGACTCAAACTGTAGGATTTCTTTTCTTTTTTAAAAAAAAAAAAAATTGGAGTTGCCACCCAACATAAAATTCAGGTGTGTTAGGTCACCTAAGACTGTCAAGATCTGCAATTTGTTTTGAAAAACATATTTTATAAACATACGAATTTAAAGTTGATAGTGGCTTCCATGTTGGTCTTGAAAAATCAGAGATGGATTCAGGAGTTCATTGTTACGGGTAGGGAATGTGTTAGGCATCCTACACCGCCCTTATGGTACTGTATTTCTAAATCTATTGATTTCCTTATTAATGGATCTACCTTAATTGTGGATGTGATGAAAATATTTATACCAATACGATGGTAAAATGATTCATTGTTAAAAAAAAAATTTAAAAAAACAAACAAGTATTTGACAAACAATTAGAAGCCATGTAATACGATATATATATACCAAGAAAAGTATTATAAAAGTTCAACCATAAAAAAAAAAGGTCAATTGAATTATAGAGAAAGCAGTTAGTACAGTTAACGATAAAATATAATATTTACATTAAAAAAAATGTCAATATACACGCACACACACACACACATATATGTTGGAGGTTTCCGCCAAAACATATACTTTTTTTTTTTTTTTGAGTTGAGAAATGTCCGAAGGCTACAAAGAGGAATCAAAAACTAACAACGCTGAAAGTGCCGTAGGAGGGTTAGCAACCCAGTCAAAGGGGGGAATGCCTTGAAGATGAGCTCTTGCTAGCCAATGAGCAACTTGCAACTCCATTAGCTTCCCTAGGAATCCAATCGAAATAAATATTTTGGTTGGAACTCAAGGATTGGATATCATGGATAATAGCCATACATTCCCACGGTGGAACCAATTCTAAAACACACAACAATAATCTCTTTGTTGTCAATCTCCACCTGAACATTAGAAAGACCCAAAGCCTGAGAAAATAAGCACACCAAGCGAATAGCATGGGCTTCCCCTTGTTTGGTCGAAGAAGAGTAGACAATAGAAACCACTCCATCAATCAGATTCCCTTGTCCATCCCCTCAAGATTACTGCCAATATTGCTCTGCTGTCATTCTTGGAGAAATTAGTATCCCAATTAATCTTCAAAACACCTGGAGAAGGGTGGACCCATCTAGGCTGATAGATGCTTGGGGAAGGATGAGGCTGAGAATTAGTTACTGATTGATGCTGGGCCTGATTAATTTCCCACCAATACGAAGCCACCTGATGAACAACCAGATTCAGATCAACACAACATTGATTAAAAACCCAATCGTTTCTTGCTTTCCAGATGCACCACCCAACCGTGGCTGCCCTACCGACCAACTCCCTTCTAGCAAGATCATTAGAGCAGGTCTGCATGATGGACGAAGTCCACCGGAGAGCTGAAATTATTGGATCATTCCCACACCTGAGGCCCAAGTTACACCCAAACCAAACGGCTCTCGTCCATTTGTAATGGAAAAGGAGGTGCTCAACAGACAACATTTTCTTGACACACAGGACAACACTGAGAAGAAGCACATTTCCGACGAAACTGATTTTCTTTGGTTGCTAATTTGTTGCTACAAACATGCCACCAGAAGCTATGGAGCACGGACACCTCTCCGAGGGCTCCGTACCAGTGTTGGACACGGACACGCATTGGACACGCGGTGGATACGTGTCCAACACGCAACAGAGAGTGTCCCAAATTTTTTTTATTTTTTTTTGCAACCGGACACGTTCCGGACACGTTCTGACACTTTCGAGACACGTTCAGGATCAATTTCATAATTTTGAAACTTTTGTGGGTCGATTTGTAAAAAAATAAAAACAGAACAATATCTGCCCTAAATCGAACAGAAGAGAACAGAAGACAGAGAGAGAACAAGAGAGAACAAAAGAACAGAAGAGAAAGAGAGAAGACCTGGTCGCCCGTCGCTCGTCATCGCTCGTCACTCATCATCGCTCATCGGCATACACCTTCGTTGCTCTTCTTTCATGACCTTTGCTACTCTTCTTTCATTCTTCTTCTTCTTCGTTCTTCGATCTTCTTCTTCTTCTCCGATCGTCTCTCTCTCTCACACTCTCTGTCTCCCTTCTCCTTTGTCTCCCTTCTCCTTTGAGTTCAACTTTTATCTTATTTTTTCTTTTATATGGTCACTGGTCAGTCACTTTGTCTCTCTCTCTCTCTTCTAATTTTTTTTTCTAATTTCATTTCATATTTTCTTTCTTCCCTCTGTGCCTGTATTATTTAAGTATATAATTTTTTTTGTTGATTAGTTTTGGTAATTTTAATAATATGTGTTTATTATTTGTAATTTTTATTACCTTTTAATATTTTTTTTTTATAATAATTTTATGACATAATAAATAAAATTAATTATATATATTGAACGTGTCCCCAGCGTGTCGTGTCCCCATTTTTTGAAAATTTGCGTGTGTTCGTGTCCATGTCGTTTCGCTTGTCCGTGTCCATGCTTCATAGACCAGAAGTTTTGGATCTTCGGACGAATCTTTAGAGACCATATGAGCTTCCAAAAAATTCTTACGAGATTGGATAGAGGATGATGCCATAGAATTTCCCGCTGAGTGGTGTTCATTCTTGGCCACCTGATATCCACTCTTGACTTCGTAAGTGCCTTTGCTTGTGTAGTGCCAAATCAATGTATCATCTTGGCCTTCTGAGGAGATGCGAATGACAGAAATTTTTCACATCTTCTTGGCTAACAATCCCAAGAAGTTTACCTCTATCCAGATAGATTGGGTTTGGTTGATAATGTCCCTAACCAAATGCACTTGACAACCAACAGGTTTCGAGCTTTGAGGCTTAACTCTTTCATGGTTTTTTTCTTCCTCCTTTGCTTTTTCGCTCAACTAGAGGGAGCTCTCCCCTTTTTTCTTTTTTTTAGTTTTGGAATCCACTCTCTTCTCCCGTCCTTTGAGCCAGAATTTATAGGCTCAAAATATATATATATATATATTATTTATATTTATTATTATTTTTTGTCAAATCTGCAGTTGAAAGCGGTGCTGCATTTGTGTCTCAATTGGCGTCTGGAGGCACGAGGAAAGCATGGTTCGCTACAATTCTAAAAAGTTTATTTGGTGTAGTTGAGGCCTATGAGCTCTTTGATTTGGACGGCTGAGATTAGCTTGAAGAATACGATCTTGACTTGACTCTCGGTTGATTGACACATTGCGTCTCCTTATTAGTTGAAGATGAAATGAGAGTTATCCCAACCACATGGAATAAAATCCATTTGGTTCCAGCATAATTGAGTCTTTGAGTAATAATCCAGTGCATGTGTGGCCAAACAATAATGCTACGTGTCATGTTGTGATTGGTCGAAATGCTTCGCAACTAAAATCTCACTCAGCAAATGCTTCAAATTTGAGGTGACCATGCTCTCTAAGGTTTCAGGCCACCCATATATATATACATGTACCTATATACACGTGTATGTGTAAATAATACATTATGTATATAAACATATATATATATATATATATATGGCAAATTAACCCCTATCTAAATATATTTATGCCAACATTCATGTGTCAATAATATTTTTGATATATATATATGTATATTTCAGAGGAATTAACCCCTATATATATATGTACACAAGTATGTGTCGATAATATTTTGATAATATATATATATGTATGTTTTGGCGGAATCCCCCTACATATATATATATGTGTGTGTATATTGACATCTTTTTTTTTATGTAAATATTATATTTTACGGTAAACTATACTGATCGAAACTAAATGTTACACATTTGGCCCGCTAAAATACATTTTATTAGTCCATTAATTTGTATTATTTTATAGTTTTGTAAGATTCTATGTGCTATTATATATTTTAAGTGTTTGTATATAAAATGTTGTATATTATATTTTAACATAATATATAACGTATTATATTATATAAATAATAAATATAATAAAATAATATGAAAAACGTGTCGATCTTCACAACTGACGAAGAAAACGTGTCGGATGGTTTTCACCCCCCACGATTAAACCCTCCATCGGAGGTAAAAACCAACATGTTTTTCTTATTATAAATTGTAATAAAATAAAAAAACAATAAGAAAAATGTGTCAAATGTGTCGGATGGTTTTCACCACCGCCGGTTATATAGATAGATATATATTATATAATAATAACAAAAAATAGGGGAAAAAAAAAAAGAATAGTGAGGTAGGTGATAAACCTGCAAAAGAAAGGTGAAAGGTGAAAGCAATAAATATATATATATATATATATAAATCTATAATAATATTATTAAATTATTATTTTGTGTGTCTTTTCTTTTGCAGGATTGCCTATAAAGAGGAAGAGCTGGAGAGAAAGAGAGCTGGGAGTTTGAAGGAGGCTTCGGAGAGAAAAGAAAAGAGAGAGAAAGAAGGGAGAGTGGTAGAGTTTAGAATGTGTATTTTTCAAACTGATAGTTCCATGAGTATGTGAAACTTCCTCCCTATCTCAGGGTTGAGATGAAACCCTAATCAAGTAATTGGGATGAATTGTATTTAATTCTGTAGTTTTGATTTAATTTGGATACTTGTATAACGTTAAGATTTGTTTATACAAATAATAATATTCATTATACAATGGTTTTCATTGATTGTGTATAAAGATTGTGAGTCGAGTCATGCCCAAGGTTGCTAAAATCAGGATCCTAGGTAGGATCGGTGAGAGGGTCTCATGGATCGGATCATAGGATTAGATTGAGAATCGTAAGATCCTACTTTCTATTAAAAAAAAGATAAAAATACAAATTAGAATGATATATATTAAAAATAAGGTGAAAAATCATAAAATTTACAATCCTACCATCCTATATGATCCCATACGATTCTACACGATCCTACTTGCGATCCTATTATAACATCAATCCTACAACGATCTGGATTGTTTTAGCAATGTAGGATCGTTGGATCGTACGATCCTACAATCCAGATCGCGATTTTAATAATCATAGTCATGCCAAGTAAGATGAGTCGTGCTCCAAAATAGTTTAGTGTAATTTAGGGAGATGATTTATACTAAGCGAAGATGATTCGTTATTTTGGATTTTAATATGCTAATTATTTTTACAGAGTTTCCAAGCCAAATACATCACAGTATCCAAATTTGTATGATTTTTGTGCAAATTAATACTACTCCTCCCAATTACGAGGTAAGTGGTGGATTCAAAATTCTAAGATGTTTTTCTCATTTTATTTCACTTAATTAATTGCTTAATTTATTGTTGTTAGTTTAACTTTCACTCAAAAATTCATAAGAACTCTGTTAAACTTTAAATATCTAAATTAAATTAATTTATCATCTTTAGTCTCTTGGATCGACACCACTATTCTACGGAGTAGTAGTTACTACCTGGTTTTTCAATAAAATATTTTGGTGCAAAAGCAACCCATCATGCACTAACCGCTTTCTCTACAATACAATTGGCATTTTTTTATAATATACTTTTCCTTGATATATATTGTATTACATGGTTTCTAATTATTTGTCAAATACTTGAATTTCTTTTACAATGAATCATTTTACCATCGTGTTGGTATAAATATTTTCACTACATCCACAATTAAGGTAGATCCATTAATAAAGAAATCAATAAATTCAGAAATACAGTGCTGTAAGAACGATGTAGGGTGCCTAACACCTTCCCTACCCGTAACAATAAACCCACAATCCATGTATGATTTTTCAAGACCAAAATGGAAGTTATTATCAAAACAAGACTGCGTGTCTTGACAGTCTTTGGTGACCTAACACACCTGAATTTCATGTTAGGTGGCGACTCCAAATTTTTCTTAAAAAGGAAAATAAATCTTACAGTTTGAGTCTCAACTATTGGATCATATTCCCTTCATCGCATAAAGTCTTGATTCATCTTGAATTGGGGGATCAAAAATTCAAGTGCGACAGGTTTCAGAAAGAACTATCATCTTTGCAGCACAAGGAGGCATCAACACCTGAAGAAACTATTAGCTATGAAGGAACAAATTTAAGAAAGGTTTCCTATTTTTCTCACTTTCATTCCAAAGTTACATTGGGAAGTGGAAGTTTTTAGCAATTTCATCTCTATTGCATAGACTGCATTGCTCAAAAGTGAAGCAAGACCAAATTCATGAGCTTTTTTGTTTTTTTTTTTTTGATGATCAGGTGTCCAAATCAGCTTACGCATACCTCGAATAAACTCGGAACCCACGCAAAGCACCCCCTCCACATGAATTGGAAAAATCTTAAGCAAAGCTCGCGAGCGTGGCCTACATAATTGATAACTAGTGGGAATTGAACCTGAGACCTAGAGGGAGCACACTCCTAGCTCCACGCTGCTTATTATCCTAAGCAGACAAGTCAATAATATTCCCTTTATTACTGCCCACATCCCCTCAGAGCAAGAGTGGCAAGTGGTAACATAGGGCCAAAAAGAGAAGAAATGGATGGCGTTTCTCCTGCTGTTATGAGCCCCCAATTGGAGGCGCACACAATGGGGTATAAGCCTATTACCATTAGCTCAATGTTATACCATACCAATGATAATTGTGTCATGCTTGATCAATTCTGTCATAGGTGTGTCTGACTATTGTATTATCTAGTCCTCAAATCCTAGGACACAGCAATGAAGGTTTTTTATTTTCTGGGGGATAATTCCACAGACCTCCCTTGCGGTATATTTGGCAATTACAAGGACCTGCCCTATGATTTTCAAATTACATTGCCCTCACTTTTCTAACAATATACAGGAATTCACTTCCTTCAAGTCACGGTAAGAGTGGATAACGGAATCAAATGACATAATTTGATATCACAAATTGTACAGTCTAAATATCAAAATTGCCCTTGAAAAATAACTCTGCTCATAATTTAATATCACAACCAAACACATTGTCTTAATAACCCCATCCCCACAACCAAGCATCTCTATCCAACCACAATAGACCAACCCCTTGAAACAACAGAACTCCTAATTTTTATTTTTTTAATCAACAACACCGGAAATCTTAATTTTACTAACCACTTCGCCAAAGCTCTCTCTCTCTCTCTCTCTCACAATCCTTGTCCTCCATCAACCCAAAATAGAGTAGAAGACCCTATCCGCAAAACCACAACTAGATACTATCACCCAAACCTCTGCTCAAAATGATCACCTCCATGATCACTATATAATCTATCACACCCAATCATTTCCCACCCCCAAAATTTGAGTGTCCCTTCTCCAATTACAACAATCCTGATTCCCAAACAGCACAAACCTTCTCCAACAAGATGGCTTCCCATTTCATGTTGTACTATCTAAATGTTAATGACGATGCCACCTTGTTAGTATGAGCAAAGCAATGTTAGTAATGGCTGAAGTTTCTGCTGGTAGTTGGGACTATAGGACATGCCATTGGACAAGGTAAAGGTTAAGGGATAAACTAATAAGCACGGACACTTCTACAGAGCAAGCGTGCCATGTCCAACACCAGCGTCGGACACTGACACTTTTCTGACACCTATAAAAGCAAGTCCAACACTTCTTCAACATATCTTAATTAAAAAATCAAATTCATAATATCAGACACTTTATTGACACTTTGTGGACACTTCGATGACATTTCTTGAATTCTCTGAATACGTCCTATGTGACGAATCCTTTCATACTAACAATGTTTACATTCTTCAGAACACAACCGATGCACTCTAAATATGTTTTGAAACATTTATAAAATAAATACATTATGTATATTATAATGTTCTATGATTGTTTCATTTTTTAGAATGTAATTTTTACATGAATGATATCTTGATATTTAAGTTATGAGATGAAACATATTCTTTTTAATGTTTTTGTGCTATATTACATATTTTTCATTATGTTTGAATAAATTGTACATACATATGATACAATAATTTGTAAATATACAAAATTTTAACGTGTCCCCAAGCTTGCCGTGTCATGCATTTTTTTTTCAATTGACATGCTACCATGTCCATGTTGTGTCACGTGTCCGTGTCTGTGCTACCTAGGGAATAGAGAGGTGTTAAAGACCAGCACCTTAAAATTAAACATGGCAATGCTACAGCCTACAAATGACAGTAGTGGTTGCTATGATAGCAGTATGAGGTTGTATATGAGCATAAGAGGCAAATATGAGTGGTAAAAAGTTTACATACCCAATTAAATAACATACACGTACCAATGGAGCTTGCCTTTGGTGAAAATAATAAGACCAGCAAATGAGGTTACCCCTGGTCAGTTCCATCATGTTGACATGTATATTTTTTAATACTTTTTGTAGTTTAATTATGCATATCTACACTTACTCATACGAGCCTCCAAGAAATAGTTCCTCCTAAGTGACATTCCGTAAACAAAAGCTATTTGTATGTTGGGTGCAATTGGCTGAACATTCACGAGGCAATACAACATGGTGCACTCATTATTATGTTAAATAGAGTCACGAGGGTATAAAAGTTAGGGATGTCAAACTACTAAAGGAAAAGTTTGGGATGTCAAACCACGACACGACACGGGTGCGGGTGTGAGATCTGTGTTGGACTCGGCATGGTTTTCTCGGACACGGCTGACATGAGAGAAGAGTGAAGAAGGATTGTTGAGAAACTTTCAGTGGTTCTCACGCATAGTCGACAAAGGCATACGCATCTCTGCTTGACGATCAACCTTCTCCACAATGTTGCTGCTTCGAGTTCGACTGAGACGATGTTTGTCTTTTTCAACGATCTAGGGCTTTCAGGTGGTTCTCACTCATTCTCACTCCCGATCTTTCATTCTCACTCTCAATCTTTCGATCTCTTTTTCTTCTTCTCTCTCAAACTGTCGTTCTCTCATTCTCTCTCTTTCTTAATTTTGGGCCTTTGACTGAATATCCTCTCTCTCTTTCTCTCTCTCTTCCTTTTTCTTTTTCACGGTTCTTTTTCTTTTTTGTACAACAGTACTAGCATACTACTAGTGTGTGCCATATAGTGTACTACCATTAATCTTTCTCATTTTATTTTATTTTGTATTTATGCCTAGAATAATTTTTATAAATTTTATTTGTTACTCCTTATTTGTTGTACTTTCTCTATGCTACATTTTATTAATTTTATATTTCATAAAAATACAAAATATAAAACTTAAAACAAAATATCTGGGTATTGATCCTGATGCATAGACTATTTAGTTAGTACAATATAGAATATCCTATTAATATTTCATATGCCGTGTCCCCATATCCATATCTATATTTTGGACACTTTTTAGTAGAGTCCCCGTACCCTCACTTTTTAGGAAGGAAAATGTCTCGTAACTCAAATTTTGTGGCTCAAAAGTGGCTCAAATGGCCAAAACGACGTCGTTTTGGCCATTTTTATATTGTTCTGTACTCAAAACGACGCCGTTTTGGCCATTTGAGCCACTTTTGAGCTACAAAATTTGAGCTACGTAGCATTGTCGTTTTAGGAATAGGCGAATCTGACAATTGGACACATACCTGTATCCAACACCCGCACCCACATCCGTGTAACAAAGCTGTCAAGTAAACAAGCGCATTAACATGTAAAGAATGACAAAGCACAGTTGCAGGTTGACTCAAATGTTGTATTATCCAAGTCAATGCCATAAACTAGGGAAGGCCCATTCCCAAAACTGAAATCGATTAATACCCATAACAAAACATTTTCCAGTTTCCACAACAAATCAAAGCTCATTCCAGTAATAAATTGGATAAATACATTATTTGAGCTATCAAACAAGTTCACATAACTTGTATCAAATAAAATTCAAATTGACGAATATCAAAAGCAGTCAATTGAAGCAAAAAAAAACGAAGAAAACAAAGAGGACTGACCGTGGTACATGCATCTCCTAAGCATTTGCTCCAAAATCTTCAAACAGGTAATGTCATCATCCACAACAAGAACTCTCAAACCCGCCGGAAACTGATCGGGAACAACCACCTCACCTTTGCAAGACGACCCATTACCAGTCGTGCTCGTGCCTGACTGTGGAAGCTTCTGTAAAGAAGCCATAACTAAAAACAGCCACAAACCCTACAAATCCGAAACTCAACACACACTTCTATCTCTAACCCAAAGCTTCCAAGCTCAATTCCAGTAGATCCTCCATCTGCAACAAGAAATCTAAGAATTCAGCAGTCAAATGACGAGTTTAGATCGGATAGAACGATTTTGAGAACCGTTTTGGATCAGATCTGTGCGAGAATCGATGTAGAGCTTGGTTAATCGACGAATTTGAGGGTTTAATTTGGGATTTATAGATTGAGGTGACGGTTCAGTGATCAACAAAATGTGGAAGAAGGTTTGAGTTTAGGAGAGAGAAAGAGAGAGTGACAGCGCAAAAGGGAGAGAATTTGGGGAAATTATCCATTAGGGGCAAGTCACAAACGTAATTATCTATTAGGGGTACGTTACAAACGTAAGATGTTTAATTACAATTTAAGAGCAGGTGTTTTTCAACTAACAGTAATTATGAGTATCAATTGGTAATAGATAGTAGTAAATCATCAAATTATAACTAAGAGTATTTTCAATAATAAATTTTATAATAATTAGTAATAAATAGTAATAAACTATCAAATTATAATAAAAATAAAGATTGAGAGTTCTAATTTTAACGTTTTAAAGAGAGTTCTAGTGATGTAATAAGGAATGAAGTCCACATGTGATGTGATGTGTGTGTATATATATATATATATTTTCTCTTACCACATCATTAGAGCTCCAAAATTAAAGCTCTCTATCATTGTTGTTATAATAATGGTGTTCCAATTGTTATATGTCATTTTGGCAAATCTCAACAAACCTTCCCTCTAATTTTATAGGTAATGTTTGGATATAGATTTTTTTATTATTTATTTTTTTTATCTTTTATGACCTTATTAAAATTTTTTCTAAAAAAATTAAATATTTACATTTTATCCAACTAAACAAATATAAAAAATAAAAATAAATTGGAAAAAATATAAATATAATTTACCCCACCATTCGATACCACTACAAAAAAAAAAAAAAAAAAAAATTATTATTAACTACATTAAAAATTACATTGAAAAGAAAATACTAAAAATTACAAATACTATAAATACTAAAAATACAAAAAGTTTAAAATTTTTAAATTAGATTGAAAATAAATTACTTTGTCTATCTCTTCCTTTCTTTCTAGAAATTTCTAAGGCTTCCAAATTCTCTCTCTCCTTCTCTCTCTCTCTCATCTCCAAAGCTCTCTCTTGCTCTCTTTCTCCATAAACTTCTTTCCTTTTCTCTCCCTTTCATCTCTCTCTCTCTCTCTCTCTCACACACACACACACACACATTCAACTCAGCTCTCTCTCTTTCTCTCTAGCACGATTGTCTATTTCTCTCCTTGATTGTGTGTGTTCGGGTTAGAGTTCTCTCACATACACTCAACTCAGCTCTCTCTTTCTCTCTAGCACGATTGTCTATCTCTCTCCTTGATTGTGTGTGTTTGGGTTAGAGTTCATTTGATCTGGGGTAGAAGTTCGTTCGATCCATCAAGGTTTGTTCAAATTTTCATCATCTAGACTCATCTCTTTTATCTCACAAGTTTAACAAAATAACAATCTCAAGAAGATAAAGATGACAAAATTGAGTGAAAAAGATGAAGAGACTTCAAACCCCTTTCTAAATATTTATTTTTGTGAAATTACATTTCTGAAATTGCTTGAAATTAGTTGAGATTCTGTTTTCTTTGTTTGAGATTACTTGAAATTTGTGAGAAATTGCTTGAAATATCTCTGAAATTGTTTGATTGTTGTTGTTGTGATTATTGTCTTTGTAGTGATGGTTGTTATTGTTGTTTTTTAATTTTGTTATATATATATATATATTTTAATTTTGTTATTTTTTTTTAAATAACATGATTTATTTATATTGATGAATTTTAATTCTATGATTAAATATTCTAACATGTTTTCTTTTATGAATTACATTGAGATGTCATCATATGAAATTAATGTTTTATCGTACTTTAAACATGCCATACTTAGTGGGAGGTTATTCAGTTGATAAAAATCTTTGTAGATTTTCTCCTGAAAATTATTTTTACCGTTAATGGCATGTAACCATATTCATGATTAAAGATATATATATATATATATATATTGTGGGTTTCATGTTACTTATGATACACATGAAAATTAAATTGCTAATTTATGGGGAGATGTTATTGGTACCCCATTTTAATAATTAAGTGTTAAATAGGATTATTTTAAGAAAAATAATGCCTACGGCCCTCCATTGTTGGTAAATAAAATTTTTGATTAATTGAGATTCAAATGATACCAAAAGGGTCGGTTGAGTTTTAATTAATTAGTTTGTTTTATTTATTTTGTGAAAAGTATAAGTGTGACTAGTGGGAGTGTCGGCTAAAATGAAGGCATAATCTTATATGTTCATGCTATGTATCTAAACAGTGGTTTACACTTACACAAATACTATATGGTAACCAAAAAGTGTCATATGAGTTGATTTGGAGGCCAAAAGAAAAATTGTGAGTCATAAATAAATTTAATTTTTCTAAAAGAAAAAGAAAAATCGTAACATGAGATGATAGTATGATGGGTAGTAATTACCCACCTATTCAAGGTATGTTCACTTATTTCAAAAGAAATATTTGTACATACAGGATTGGTTTCCCAATGCTCGCTATGAATGTTTTAAATATAAGTGTTATATTTGTGGGGTTATAAATTGTTTGAATAAAAATTCTAGTAAGCATTACCATAGTAGATTCAAAATCCTGCATTCTATGGATTTATATACAATGCAATACTTATATTCTTCTGACACATGTTTTAATTTTTAACATATGTAAAAAATGACCAACTTTAATCCTTTGTCCAAAATTCTTGATGATAATCGTTTGATTAGACCAAACTATATGGACTGGAAGAGAAATTTAACAATTGTCCTCACTGCTAAAAAACTGAACCATGTCTTAACCACTGATCCACCTGTCCTTCTTGGGGCAGATGCCACTAATGAACAACATGAAGCCACTAGGAAGTGGCTTGAGGCAGATAATGTTGCAAAATGCTACATATTGGCCTCAATGACCAATGTGTTGCAAAAGCAGCATGAGGGTGGTCCTACTACAAAAGACATGATGGTTAATTTGAAAGAAATGTTTGGATAACAAAGCAGAAGTTCACACCAAATTGCCATGAAAGGTTTGATGTCCACAAAAATGGTGGAAGGTACTCCAGTACGAGAACATGTTCTGAAAATGATATCTTTCATTAACATACTAGAAACTTTGGGTGAAGATATTGATGGTGAAACTAAAATTGATGCGATCCTTTCATCTTTACCAGATTCTTATAATCAATTTATTTTGAATTACAATATGAATAAGATGATTGTTACACCATCAGAGCTGCTCAATATGTTGCAAGCAGCAGAGTATCTTATTAAAAAGAGCCAACCCGCTATGATGATGAGTGAAAAGGAAAGTCCTAGAAAATTCAAGTCTAAGGGAAAGAATAATTTTAATAAAGAATCTATGGGCTCTAAGTTCTCTGGAAAAACACAGGGTGTTTTTAAAAAGGGTATAGATAAAAAGGAAAGCAAAGGAAATTGTTTCCATTGCGGAAAGCTTGGCCATTGGAAGAGAAACTGCCGTCATTATTTGGCAACACTTAAAAAGGACAAGCCTTCGGAAGGGGTTCACGGAGACCAGAAAGCTTAATGAATAGGAGATGATAATAAAGTTGGGATCAAGTGCAACAGTTGCTGCAGTTTCCATAAGAACTTTTTATTTGGAATTATCATAAGACTTTAGTTTTAGACGATTGTCTATTTGTGCCAAATATCCATAGAAATTTAATTTCTGTTTCAAAGTTAATTTCGTTGGGATATTATTTTTTCCTTTTCTTCAAAAGTTGTTATTAAGCATAATTATAAATTTATGGTTTCTGGCATTTTAATAGATGGTCTTTATTTTATTAGTTTTGTTGATAATTCTATTAATTGTGTTGAGAATGATATATCCACTGGTATGTTACCCCTTAAAAGAAATAGGGATATTAATCAAATTTACATGTGGCACTTGATACTTGGTCATATCAATTTAGAGCGTCTAAATAGGTTGGTCAAGGATGGGCTTTTAGATTTTTTGAAAATTAAGCCTTATCCAATTTGTGAGCCTTGTTTACAAGGAAAAATGACTAAAATTCCATTTCTAGGAAAAGGAATTAGAGCCACAGAAGCTTTGGAATTAATACACACAGATGTTTGTGGTCCAATAAATCACATAGCAAAAGGTGATTTTTACTATTTCATTTCATTCACCGATGATTATTCTAGGTGTGGTTGTTTGTACCTAATAAGTCTAAATCCTTTGAAAAGTTCAAGGAATTTTGCAGTGAAGTAGAAAAGCAACTTGGAAAAAGCATTAAAGCTTTTCGATCAGATCGTGGGAAGAATACCTTTTTCAATAGTTTTTGAAATTATTTAAAACAGAATGGTATTAATTACATGTGTAATTGGTTTTGAGTGCACGTGGGAGGATGTTAGCATTTGTGCCCTTAAAAACCAATTTATTGACTTTATTAATTGATTACATAAATTACTTGGCATTTTATTTTACATTTTGTTTGTTATTATGGGTAATGTTATATTTAATGTTACATATGATGTGAATATAAGGTCCCTTGGGTAACATTGTAAAAAAACATGCTAATAGTTAATAAACCAAAAGCTGGGAGTTATGATTTTTCGGTGCCTTGTAGACCCAATTAATGTTCTAGGCTATGGGTGTTGATTGGGCGTCGCACTACTATGGCCTACACTTGTTTTGCTGCTATATGATAGAATGATTAACTCCATCATTGAGGTAGTGACCTTAGGCAAATAGGTGGGTGCTATGCAATAAGTACATGCACTGAACATGTCACGCCCCCAAACCGTCCCTAGTAGTTTGGTGCCGTGATGGCCAGTAATCCGAGATTACCGAAGGCCAACTTTCAAAGGTTTAACACAATCAAAGTATAATAAATGGGGCTCACAAATGCGGAAGTAATAAATCAAAATACAAGTGGTCCATAAGAGCAGTGCGTAAATCAAATGTAATGACATACATGACATAGTTTCATCATTGGATTGGGAATAACGAAATACATAACAGAATCTTGATCAAAAGGCTTCTAGAGCCGACATGTGCAAATACAATGATTACAAGCCAAAGAAGCATATTCTTCAAGATTCGCCGACGAAAATACAAATTCTCCCGACATAGAACAAGTCAATCTGAGATGACAAGAATCCAAAACAAGCTTTGCAAAACACATCTAGGCGTCACCGCCATCCTGCTCATCACCTACATATATATATAGAGAGGGTGAGCTTGGATACTCAGTGAATGGTACTAGTAATAAAGGTTTTGCATGAATATAGCCGAAGTCTTTTCCAAACGAAACATGCCAAGACGAAACGAATATTAGCCGAGATCCTTCCAGAGCAAAACACATCAAAACTTTATCAAAACAAGAGATGAACCGTATTCATATATCAAGTCTTACAAGTCTCAAGGGATGCTCACTGGCATCGGCAAAACACAAATCAAGCTTTCCGAACAACCAAGTCCACGCGGTAAACCGTCAGTGGCAAACAAGGACTGCACGATCCGTAATCGATTAGTCAAAGGTACTGCGAAAGTTTATAGTCCTCCAGCACAAGGGACTTGTGTTACTTAAGCCCGTAGCTCCTTTTAACAAGATGGTCTTGTGTTACTTAGGCCCGTAGCCCATTTTAACACGATAGCCTTGTGTTACTTAGGCCCGTAGCCCGCTTTAACATGATAGTTTTTCCAAGAAAGGACCGTATCCTTTTATACTTAGTGCCGCGAAAGTTTAGAGTCCTCCAGCACAAGGGACTTTTTATACTTGGTACTGCGAAAGTTTAGAGTCCTCCAGTACAAGGGACTTTTCAAGAATGACGTCAAAACAAGCTTATACTTGGTACATCAAACAGAGCTATTCATTCATGCTTAACAAATACTTTCGCCAAAACAAAGCAAAGCAAGATTTATCAAAACAGTATAACATAGCTTTATTAAAAATACCACTCACATAGATCTCCTCGGGTGTAGGCTCAAAGCAAAGATCAAGGACCTACAATCACATGGCAAATCACGTTCTCAAAACAAGCTTTATATGCATGCAAATGATCCCGACATTCTCACCAGATCCAAGTCAGTAACAAAACAAAACGCGTTGGGAGTTTATACACCACTCCCGTCTCCTGAAAACACACTGGGTACCAACCAGGTCTTTGCCGAGGTCCTACACCTCCTTGCCGAGGTGTGGTCCCGATGGCCTCGTTCAAAAGCAAAGTCGGGAAAACCTGGGTTTCCCTTTAAAGAACATGAGGAACATGATCATGAAGAAGACGAATGCAAGATCATAACTTGTTACAAAAATCTGAGATTTCATGCCATGAGTTCAAAACATGGACCTGGGTACCCATACAAGAAGATCATGCAAGAACAAACACAAAAACATGGTTCTGGTTCCAAACTTTCGGATCAAAACGAGATTTTTCTTCAAGAACACATGAACACTATTTTTCTCTTCCAAAACCAACTTCAAATCGATGCATGACATGCAAAACAAATCCGATCATGCAATGCAGCTAGATGATCAATAACAATAACCAGAGTAGATTAAGATTCTTACCCTAAAGCTCGAATTTAACGGCTCAACTCCAAAGGTCAACTCAAAAATCTACTCTCTCACTCTAGAACTCCTTCTCCCTCTTCTAGAGCTTCTCTCTCTCTACAAGAACAAGACTTGCAACAAAATGATACCAAAGAATGATATGTTCACAGGCCTGCCGGCTGACTTATCCTTCAGCTCGGACACGTGGCGCTATTGGGTTGGTTCAACTCAAAAGGTGATTGATTGATAAGACAAGTCTATGACAAAGCGTATACAGCAAGCTAAGGCAAGACACATCGGCAAGTAATGACATCGGCTAAAGTCAAAGCTTCGGCAACAGGGTAACAAAGACATCGGCTAGGGAGGACGACACTTGACTAAGCTGTGCCACACCTTGGCCGGGGTGTGCCACACCTCGGTCTAGGCCATACCTGCCCAAGGGCAAGGATCACTAAGTGCAAAACATCTCGACAAACATGCCCGGGGTGAAGATAGGGGTCGACCAAGGGGTTCCAAAACAGTTCTTATGTACAAAGGTTCAGAGGTGAACTAAGCTCAAGATGACCTCGGCTACACACCAATCAAGGAACAAAATCATGCAAACAGTACTTAAACAAAACAAGGCAAGGCAAGACTTGCAAAACAATATAACAAGACAAGATCATGCATGAATGTATGCAGGTATGACAAGAGTAAGGTGAGGGTTGCTATAGAACAGGATCATTTTGAGAACACCTATGGAATGATTACTGTCAGTTTAAAAGGTAGTTCTATTACAATGCACTTTCCTTTGACCTGAGAGGCTTGTATACATTAATGAACTATTCATTTAACTTTGATATTGTCAATCAGTGACGCCGAACTAAAGGCTATACATGGACATGTTGGGCTATGTGAGTGGTAATTGATTTATATGGGTGCTTAACATGGAATCCACCATTTTCAAAGTGAGAAAGTATATTCAAGCAATTTTTCCTATCAACGTTGGACCAAAAGAAAACCGGCCGGTTACTTTTTCATAATTTTTTTTTATACATATATAATTACAAAAATACTATTTTTAAAAATGCTTTTGGGGTCCAATTAGCAGAAGGAAAAATTTAGAATTTGGTTACATGAGTTAGGATTTTTGATAGTGATAAATTTGTCCATACCTAGTAGCTCACGTGGAATATAGTTTGGTGGAAGGAAGTTTGTGGCTAATTGTAAGAAAGGGCCTCACTTGTAATTCTCTACTTTTAGGGGTTTAATTGTAATGTGTTGATGTACATTATTGCAATTAGTGGAAGTTCTATATTATCTATTTAAAAGATAATTAATGAAAAATTGGATAAGTTGTATCCTGCATATTTAAGATAAAAGATACATTTTTTTATTTTATCCCCACAACTAAAAGATAGAGATCCCTAAGGATCCCACCTATATGCAAACTTTATCATGTGTGGTGTATATATATCAGATGTATTTGATACAAAAATTGGCCATCAGAATTTTTAAGGTCTGTAGAAAAATATCCACAAAAATAAAAGCAAGAGGGTGCATGGTGAATCACTTTGGAGGCGAGACACTTGGATCGCATTGTGAGGTATTATCAAACGCTTGGATTGAGGTATTTTAGATTGTGTAATCAGGTGGTATTTCTTTGAAATTTTTTTTTCAAAATAAATTATTTTTTCGCAAACTTTTAGTATTGTTGCTGGATTTTTCTCACTGTGTTTGTTTGTTCTATGGAAAGTTTGGAGCCAAATTCTTTTTTTTTGGATGATGTGGCAAGTTTGGCAATTGTCAATGTAGCACTTGTGCCTTTTTAAAGCTTTTTGGTAAATGTATTTGGACCCTTTATTCTATTTTGGGAACCTTTGGTGTTGTTGTACTTTAGTTTTGGAGGAGTACAAATTGATTTAAACATGTTGGGTTTGGTTGTTCGCACTTATTCTTGTCAAAAGTTTCTTGGAGACTTAGAAATTCCATTCTAGGGTCGACACCAGCCTTCTTAGGGTTGACCCTTACCTGTTGATGAAGTTCTAGAAGTGTTACTGGAACATAGGATAGACACCAGATTGGGAGAGGGTCGACTCTCTTCTGTCTGTGTGTTGGTTGCTGGAACATAGGGTAGACACTAGACTGGGAGAGGGTCGACCCTCTTCTATCTGTGTGTTGGTTGCTGGAAAATAGGGTAGACACCAGTCTGGGGTAGGGTCGACACTTGCAGTGCAATCAAAGGTTTCCCAGATTTTTTTTTCCTCTTTGGTGTCGACACCACTGTTGCAAGGGTCGACACCTGCGACTTTTTCCCAGATTTTTCTATCGGTTTGGGCCTACTTTTTGGGGATATTTTGACTAGATATTTTGAGTTGACTTTGGGGCTTATATCTATTTTTGACCTAGTACTATATAAAGGTCCTCACTTGACATTTTCTCTCACTTTTTCTTCCCTTTTCTCTCTCTAAACTGTGAAACACCTTTTTTTTCTCTCAAAAAGCACTTTTCACTCAAAGATCCATAGATCTACTTGTTTGAAGACCTCTACTCACGTTGCTCCTTTGAGATAAAGTGTAGAGCTTGTCGAGAGCTTCATTTTGATCGGAGCAAAGCTTGGCTTCTCCTCCGTCGACTTTTGGATTTTTCTTCCTTCTTTCTCTTCTAAACTTGAGGTAGGGATAAACTACTCCTTGTTATGAGTTTTAACATAGATGTTTGTCATTTTGTATAAATGGTGGGTTGTGATGATTTTGGGAAGTTAGGGTTTTGAATTTGAAATTACAAAAGAGGGGTTTCCAAGTATTGAACTCTATGTGTATGTGAGACCTTGGAAAATGGGGTTGTTGGTGTGAAATTTATGAAATTGAGCCTTAGGGTTAAGGTTTGAGAAAAAAGGGCAACATGTCCAACTTGAATGTAATTCATTAATTTGTATAATTAATGTAGTAATTGTGGGAATATGAAATTGAGTTGGAAATCATGAAATTAGATAGAATTGAGATTGAATGGTGTAGTTGGATTGATTAATCACTCACCTATAAAAATGTTGATAGTTTATCTAGTTTGATGAATTTATTATCTGTTTAGAAATAGCTGTTTTGGGTTATCGGTGGAGGATAGTCTTGATTGTTGTAGACGATGCATGATGATTAGGGAAAATTGAAACTAATCAAATGGGAATACGTCATTGAATATGACAGTTGGATTAACACATTGAATATGTGCTTTAATTGATCATTGTCTATGATAAAGTGTGTAAATACATTGCATGTGTATGTTGTTTGGGAGGAGATAGGGGATGTACTCCAGTGTGTGGGAGGAGATAAGGGATGTACTCTACGGTTTGGGAGGAGATAGGGGATGGACTCCAATGATAATTAAGTTGGCCGGAGTGTCCTGGTTGAAAGTCCCGAAATCTTATATACGTTTGCATAACATAGATGATTGAAGTATTGAAATGCTAATGATATGAGTTGTAGTCTCATTTTGAATTGATTATAATTGAAGTGTTGATAGTATGAGCTGTAGTCTCATTTTGAACTATTCGGATAAACAATGAACCATATCTATGAATTGATTTGGATAATGAAACGGGAAGAAATTGAAATATGGTTGTGAATATGGATTGGTTATGGAAGAGATATACGTTGGTTTATATGAGTTAAACATTTATCAAATGTACATGTTTTAGTTAATTCTCATATTATGTTTAGCGTATCTCTACTGGGCTTTGGCTCACCCTATATGTGACATCATTTTCAGGTACAGGTGATATGCCGCCTCCAAGAATGTAGCTTGGGAGGTTTAGAAGCTGAAGGCTTATTTTTTGTAGTTATCTTTTGTATTACATGTAATTCAAGCCAAGGGCTTAAAATGTTAAGAGTTAGAACTCTCTTTTGTTGAAACTAAGTGTTGACTTGGAAAGTTGTAAGCCCATAGGGCATTTACTTTTGTTGTCAACATGTAATATTTTTGTAATGAATACTCTGATAAATGAATATATGTTTATTTCTCCTATGTTTATGGATGTCATGAATGACTGGTTTATATGTATTATTTCGAGGGCGTTACAGTCAAACTTACTGCCAAATTTGACAGAGAGAATGACAATTGCCAAATTTGACAAGAGTTATAGCAGCCCATTGGAGCAAGATTTTTAGAGACTCTTGCTAAATTTTGACAATAGCAACTCTAATAGCTTACCATTGGAGATGCTATAAACTCATAAATTATGGCAATAATGAGTATCAGCTACCGCTAGTTATTCATCGGGCCGGATCAGATTCGAGTTGGATTAGCAATTTTTAATAAGAGATTTTGTGTCTATTCAAATTTGTCTGGCTCAAATATCGGGTCTATATAATCAACTCAAGTCCAATCCTAAATAAATTATAATTTCTAAGTCTGTCCATCAGACCATATACATAAGCTATAAAAATATAAAAAAATTTAAACATCATATTAGCTGTTATTTTTTTTCATAAATTGACAAAGGCCTATAAAGCAACTAACCATTAAATATTTAATATCATATTAATTAAAACATTACAAAGTTTTTTAAACCAAACACAACCATAATTCCACAAGTTCAAATTTTTTTTTTAAAACCAAACTGTTAGTAGTACATCAAACTAAAAAAAAATAAAAAAATCCATAGTTTAACCGTCAAATTTCTTCAAATATTTTTTCGTGAATTGTCTTATGCAAAACAATGACCACTTGAATATCTTACAAATCACATGACTAACAATAAAATGGTATATATATTTTCAATATATTATATTAATTAATTAAATAAATTAAATTAAATATGTACTGGGTCGGGCCCGACTGGGCCAAAAGTATAATTCTCAAACCCAACCCATTAATCAATCAGGCTAAAAATATCAACCTAGCCTAGCCCTATGGACTAAAATAATATTCTCAAACCTTAAAAAAATAAAGTTGGGTTGGACGGATTGGGCTGGCTAGCGAACCGATGCCCACCCCTAGTGTCAACACTTTAAAACGATGGTGTTTTGAACCCTCTTCGTTGGCCACATTTCCTCTCCATATTGTAATTATTTACATCGCTTTCTTACCAGCTGTGATTCTCTCCATTACATGATTGTAATAGAAAATTTTTATTATATCATTTAAGAATTGTGAAATAATTATAAAAAATTATTATTATTTAAAATTTAGAAAGAATCGTTGTATACCTTTAATTAATTATAATTTTGAAATGGAAATTATCACAATCCCTTCTTTCAATAACTAGCGGTAATCTGTGCTATGCACAGAAAAATATACTATATACATATTGTGCGATAAATAAATTATTCTAATTTTGAATTATGTTTTAATAGCGGCAAGTCATGATATTAGGCCATCCTGGTAGATGTTAACCATAATTAATCTACAAAATTTCACAATAAAATTTGATATGCTTAAAAAATTATTAATTATAAAGATTGTTGGGGATAATAGTATCACAATCACTTGATAACACAAATAACTTGTATCAAATTATAGAATAATGCTGAAAAAAAAAAACCAAAGTATTAAAAGAAAGAAATTCTATAAACTCAGAAAAGTTATCATAAATTTTCCTAGATTTTTAAATTAGTAGTTTATATTATTATTGTGAGACCAAATTATGAATAAATCTTAATTTTTAATTATAATTTCTAAGTAGTTTTTTTTTTAAAAATAATCTAAGTTTGTTACCCTACTCATAAAAAAAGCTTCTCAAATAAATCATTAATTGATCATGTTAAAAAAACAAACACAAAAAACAAAGTATTAAAAGAGAGAAATTCTATAAACTCAGAAAAGTTATCATAAATTTACTTAGACTTGTAAATCAGTGGTTTATATTATTATTGTGGGACTAAATTATGAATAAATCTTAATTTTTAATTATAATTTATAAGTAGTTTTTAAAAAAATTTAATCTAAGTTTGTTACCTTACTTATAAAAAAAACTTCTCATTAGTAGCTCTCTATCTTTGATTTCCTCTATCAATGACACATACATATAAATCATTCTCCATAATCATTTTCTCCATAGTTTGAATAATACTTGCATAGTTCCTACAACATTTAAAAAGCTTAAATCAAGATAAAAATTTCGTAAGATTATAAAAATTATATATGAAAATAGTTTTAATCCATTTCATTTATTAAAATGATGAAAAATTATTTGAATTGTTCTTGAAGAAATATAATAAATGATAGCTTTAATCATTATATACTAACAAAAAAATATTACATATGTTACTTAATGAAAAAAATAATTGAATGAAACTAAAGTTATAGACATTGAATTAAATCATATGGAGTCTAAATTGATAATATAATCTAGCAAATCAACTAATAATAACAGAGAGATATCGACAAATATGTAATATTTACATGCCATTTTTGTATTATGTTTATTAATTTCATATATCATATTAAAGTTTTACTCCTCTCGATCTTTCAATAAAATAAGTATCAAAAAAACAAATTTGATAAGAAATTGGTTCTAAATTTTATTATTAAAAAAACAAAAATTTCAAAGAGAGAATTTAGAGATGAGATTGAAGAAATATTATAACAAATGATAGCCTTATAAAAAAAAGAAAAAAAAAAATACATAGCAATGATCTAATACAAATTATTTTTAACAACTAAGAGAAAGAAGATCAAATTATTACCTTGGATAAATATAGTGACGAAAATTAATTTTGTGAGATTTTTGTGTTGCCTCCTCCCATGCAGCCTTCATTATTTCATTATTAATACTCTTCTCAATTAGAGCCAACTATTTATTTTATATCTTTATCACTTGGTAGATAATAACGATTAATAAAAATTATGAAGAGAAGGTTAAGAATTTAATAGAAGATAAAAGTTATAGATAAAGACATTTCATAAGATAAAAAATTCAAAATAAGAAAAATGATAATATGTGATAGAAGGAGAAAAAAATATAAGTAAATCAAAATAAAGATATATAGATATGTTTGTGATAGATATAGATTCACAATTCATATCTTTGTTTAAATTTGGGGATTTTTTTAAGGTCCCTGGTATTAAAATTTTATAGCATAAAGAACACCCAATATTTTTATAATGTCTAAGGTCCCTCAACATTGATTCAGAAAAATTCAACCCAGAGAATTTCTCTGGACCTCCCATAGATTTTCTCTCCAGAGAAATTCTCTGTGTTTTGGACCAATTTTCTCTAGTTTGCTCATAATTTTCTTTGTGTTTTTGATCAAACGAGACTGTAAGCCATTTAGACAACAACAAACTAGAGAAAATTGAACAACCACTATTTTGACCAATTTTCTTTGAGTACCAAAGAAATCCAGAGACAATTTGTGTGGCTTTGTGTGGCTTCATCTAGAGAAAATTATGTTAGAAGATTTTACAGCTGACTTCGGAACTGGTACTGTTGAAGTGCAATGGGTGGAAGAAGACAAACTTTTATTGGGTAAAAGCTTTTTATTTTGGGTGCTTTTAGAAGTAGTGTCACCTAGAAATGTCTCACTAAAAAACCTATCATGACCAATAGGTATCTGTTTTGCAAACTCAGATAGATCTTCTTCATCTTCACTCTGCAGAAGATCTATTGGGTGCTATCAGAAGGAAAAACATTCTAATGATCAGTTATAAATGGTAAAAGAGAATGTCAGACTTCATTTTTAAACAAACATTTAATCTAACAGTCATTGGTTTTACTTTTCCCCAAAAAATTTAACTCAAATGCAGAATACCTATTCTCTTATCAGAGTTGACGGAGTATTGAAAGATCTGAGTCTCTCTGCACGTCGACGAGCACTAAATGCAGAATCTTGTCTCTCAACAGACCCTGAAAATTTGGCCCTCATTTGCCTTCATCTTGGCCTCCTTCTCTGCCCTTTTAGAACCTCACTCTTTCCTAAGCTTTCCTTCTCTTTTCTGAATATATCTTTCATAGAATTTTTCTCTAGAATCATCTGAAAGACCAAGCTCAGAGAAATTCTACTTTAGAGAATCACCATTGTTTTGATTATCTAATGTTTTCATTGGTGGACTAACACTAAACTGTGACAAAATGCTTGAACCTCTCAAAGGTTCAGTCACTGTATTTTTGTCAGGAAAATGTGCAGAAGTTGACTCTGTTGGTGGTTTTCTATACGGGAAACTTGCTGCTTGTTCTATTTGCATGTCAGCAGGCTTGTTTCTCCGTGCAGAACTGGACTGCTCTCCAGTAACCCGAAGTTTATGCTCTGGTTTGGATTTAGAGAGAGAGAGAGAGAGAGAGAGAAAGAGAGAGAGAGAGAAATGAGGTTTGATGTGAGGGGGTCAAATTTCTCTGTGATATATGGGTGTGAGGTTGAGGGACCTTAGACATCATAAAATAATATTGTGAATTTTTTCCATTACTAAAATTGGGGGAGGGACCTTAGACTAATTTTCCCTTTAAATTTTATTGTTTTAATTTTCTGTAAATCAATTATTTAATCTTTATCTTTATCTATAGACCACGAAATTAATTTTTAAGAATTATTTATCAATTTTTAAATGTTTATTTATCTATAAGTCATGAAATCAATTTTTTTAAACAGTTCTTTTAATTTTTATCTTTATCTATAGGTCATGAAATAATTTTTTGTAAATTATTTATGAATTTTTATATGTTTGTCTATAATGAAATTAATTAAAGTACAAAATGAAGGCAAAAAAAAAAAAAAAGAAGGAGTAATTTCATTTTTTTTAACCTTTATCTTTATCTGTAGGTCATGAAATTAATTTTTATAAGTTATTTATCAATTTTTATAGGTTCATTTATAGAAATTTTTTTTAAATTATCTATAAGTTATGAAATTAATTATTTAATTTTTATCTTTATCTGTAGGCCATGAAATTAATTTTCATAAATATATTGAGGAATTTTGGAATTCAAATCATTATCCATAAACAATGAAATTAATTTTCATTTTAATTAATCAAACAAATTGAAAATGGAGGAAAATAGAAAACATGAAAGACAATCAAAGATGGTTGAAAACATGAAAGACAATCAAAGAGGGTTGCTACGTAGGAAAGAGAGAACTTTAAAATTATGAGAATTTAGGAATGAATATTTTGAGACTTTTGCCAATATAACTACATTTAGTTATATATATAGTATATATTATAGATAGATCTTGTATGTTGCAATGGAAATCCAAGCCTTTGGGAACATGATTTTTTGCTTAAATAAGTTTTAAAAAAAATTATAAAGTCAAAAAATTTCTAAAAAACCCAAACATACATATCAATTGTTCACTTTTTTTTATACAATTAAAAAAAAGTATTTGGCTTCTCTCGAGTTAGTCATTTCAACTGGAGAGAGCATTTGAACTAGGTAGGCCCATTTCGAGACCAATTTCAGTGATTCGAACCGTATACTTTTTAAGACTCGTTGAGTAGAATATTATATTTGTCGTCTATTTTTGTAAAAACTGTAACGCCCTCAAAAATATTATATAAATTAACCATTCATAAGATCTATAGACATAATAGAAATATTGTATTTTCATTCATCCGAGTTAATATTACAAGAGATATTACATGCATTACACTTTCATAAATGTTTATCCTGAAACTATAGCATGTAACTCTAAATGTTAACAACAGAATAAGTGTCCTATGGACTTACATCTTTCCAAGTTGTTACTTGGTTACAACAAAAGAGAGTCAGAAGGTCTTTACAATTAAAGCCCTCGGCTTAAAAGAAAACATATAAACACAAAAGAAATCACAAAAGTAAAGCCTTTAGTCCCTAAGCCTCCCAAGCTATGTCTTTGGAGGTAGTATGTCACCTGTACTTGAAAATGGTGTCCCAAGTAGGGTGAGCCAAAGCTCAGTAGAGATATACTACACAATATATGAGAAATAACTAAGGCATAAGCATCAGAAAAATGTGGGATATTTCTTAACCGACATATATTATTTCCATGACCATTCAATATACATAGCCATACTCAATTCATTTCCAATCATCTATTTCGGGTAAATCTATTTACCAAGTTTATAGTTATCAAACAACCAAAATGAGATTTCAACTCAATGGTTCACAATTCAATGCATTCATCAATCCAACATTTCAATTTCTTGCAATTTTACGGAACTACGTTCAAGGGAACCAGCACCCATAAATAAATAAAATTTCGGGACTTTCACCCTGGACACTCCGGCCAACTTAATTCTCAATAGAGTCCATCCCCTATTTCCTCCCAAACAATGAAGTACATCCCCTATCTCCTTCCATACAATGATACATATACAATGTATTTAAACACGTTGTCATATACAATGACTCATCAATCCACATATTCAATAGTTTACTCAAACCGTCATATTAAATGACATAATTCAATTGATTAGTTTCAATTTTCCTAATCCTCATGCATTTTCTACAACAATCATAGTTATCCTCCACCGATAGCCCAAAACAGATATTTCTAAACAGATAAATAAATCTATCAATAGATAATTTATCAAATTTTCCATAAGTGAGTGATTTATCAATCCAACTACACCATTTAATCACATTTCCCCCCTAATTTTATATTTCCCAAACTAATTTCATAATTCCACATTGATTTCATTATTTATACAAAATAGTTTCTTTAATTCAAACTAGGGCATTTTTCCCCTTTTTCCCAAATATTACACCCAAGGCTAAATTTCACCCATTATACACAAATAACCCCATTTTCAAGACCTCACATACACATATGGAGTCCAAAATAGAAACCTATCTTTCACAAATTCAAACCCAAACCCTAACTGCACCCAAGCTTCTCAACTCCACTATTTATGCAAAAATGACAAATGTCTAGGTCACAACTCATATTAAAGAGTAGATTATCCCTACCTCAAATGGAGAAGCTCAAAGAGGAAGAAGGAGAAACTTGAAGATGCTCCAAACTTGAACTTTTTTGGATCAAAAGGAAGCCCACGCGATACTCTACCCTTTTTACAAATGAAGTAGGGTAGAAGGACTCTAGATCAAGGAGTATTTGTAGAGAGGGAAAGTGTTTTAGAGAGAGAGGCAGCCGATCTAGGGTTTTAAGTGAAGAAGAGATCAAAAAGTGATATAAAATCACACTGCTGCGAACTGATATATGTGAGGCTCGCTCGAGCGAAGGAGTTGTCGTTCGAGTGAAGGAGTTGTTGTTCGAACGACTAGATATAACAAGTGGCCTCGCTCGAGCGCAAGAAGAGTCACTCGAGCGTAGAATGCAAAGCTTCAGGTCTGCCATGGACGCAGACACACGCTCGAGCGCAAGAAGTCTCACTCGAGCGAAGAAACAATTTCACAAGGCTCGCTCGAGCGTAAGAAGCCTCGCTCGAGCGATGCACTTTCACTTTCCCAGAAAAGCTGCGATTGGGAGAAAACCTGAAGACCCTCATTTCTCGCCTAACTGCAAGAAAGCTTGCTCGAGTGAAGAAGCAAATACACAAGGCTCGCTCGAGCACAAGAAGTCTCGCTCGAGCGAAGATGCCAAAACCTGGGCAACAACCATTTGTACCAATAAACAACCAACCTGTTCCAAACTCGCCCAATAAGACCCAAAACTCAAATTTAAAGAATTAAAGGGAGGAATCAAGACATAGACAACAACATACAATCACGGAACCCGAGTCCAGAATACAATAAAGGTCGGGGTAAAACTGAGATCGCTATAACCTCCCCCCCTTAAAGAATTTCGTCCCCGAAATTTTATACAAGTTTCAAAATTATGATTATTCAATTCCCAACATGATTATAATTCACCACTCACCATCATGACCCATCCACCGGTCATTTCATCTTTTCACAAGAGAACAAAATCACAATATATATAGCTCAACATATATTACCAATATGCATATTACAAAATTTAACAAATTTCAACACATACATCTCATGTTTCCAAAAAATATTCAATGTTTCAAACAAGTTCACATTTCCAAAACTTAAATAACATATGCAATGTTCAAATTTAACTTGTGTTTCTGAAATTTACTCAACATTCACAATGTGTTCATAATCCAAAACATATACCATTCTTATAGTTCTTAAACAAAACTAAAAATTCAACGTATACTCAAACATCAACAATTAAGTCCGAATATTTCTCTCGGATCTCCAACTCACACTCCCAAGTTGTTTCTTCAACCCCGTGATGTTTCTACAATACTTTGACCAAGGGAATCGTCTTGCCTCGGAAGACTTGGTCTCGTCTATCCAAGACTCGCACCGGTCTCTCCTTATACGAGGCATCCTCATCTACCTCTAAGTCGGTCCAATCCAACACATGTGATGGATCCGGCTCATACATTCGAAGCATACTAACATGAAACACGTCATGCACTCCAGGAAGTTGCGCGCGGCAACACTAAACGGTAAGCAACCTCCCCAATCCGCTCAAGGATCTCAAAAGGACTAATAAACTGAGGGGACAACTTCCCACTCTTCCTAAATCTCATCAAACCCCGTCTAGGAGATATTTTCAAAAAGACGTGATCACTCACCTCGAATGACAAAGGTCTCCTCCTACGGTCGGCATAACTCTTTTGACGACTCTAGACTGTAACCAACCTCTTACGGATAAGTGCCACTTTCTCCGTCGTTTCCTGAACCAACTCTGGACCTAACAGAGGTGCATCACCCACCTCGGCCCAACACACTGGAGATCTACACGGTCAGCCATACAAGGCCTCAAACGGTGCCATGCCAATACTCGATTGGAAATTGTTATTGTAAGCAAACTCCACTAAGGGTAGGTGCCTCTCCCACGGTCCCTTAAAGTCAAGGACATAGCCTCTAAGCATATCTTCAAGGATCTGAATGGTATGCTCGGACTGCCTGTCAGTCTGAGGATGGTAAGCCATATTAAAAGTCAATCTAGTGCCCAAGGCACTCTACAAACTCTGCCACAACCGAACAGTGAAACGCGAGTCTCTATCTGAGATAATTGTCACTGGGACCCCGTGCAACCTCATTATGTCTCGAATATACAAGTCAGCAAGGTAATCTATCGAATCTCTTACGCGCATAGGAATGAAATGCACCGAGTTAGTTAGTCGATCAACTACCACCAAAATAGCATCATTGACCCGTTGAGTCCTCGGAAGACCCACAACAAAATCCATCGTGACATGCTCCCACTTCCACTCAGCTATGGACAAGGGTTACAACAAACCCGCTGGCCTCTGATGTTTGACCTTCACTTGCTGACAAGTAAGGCGCCTCGATACAAACACTACCACATCCTTTTTCATACCCCTCCACCAAAATTGGCGACTCAGATCATGATACATCTTGGTGCCTCCCGGATGCATCACAAGGCGTGAATGGTGAAACCCTCGGAGTACTTCCTCTCGGTAAGACTCCGGCACAAACAAGCGATCTCGGTATCTCACACTCAGGTCGGGGTACACAAACAAACCCTTCTCTACATTCCCACTAGAGATCTTCTCCTGGAGGGATTCTACCTCAAAGTCACCTTTTTGTGCTTCTAACACTCGGTTCACAAGTGTAGGTTATGCAATTACAGAAAACAAGGCTGCGGACTCAACAGACTCACCCAGATGCAAGTCAAACTCACCAAGAGCACCTAACATCTCCCATTCCTAGATAGCTATACAAGCTACACTACTGTTGGACTTCCTACTTAGGGCATTGGCCACAACATTGGTCTTTCCCGGATAATAGTGCAACTCAAAATCATAATCTTCTATGAACTCTATCCACCTTCTTTGCCTCAAATTCAAGTCATTCTGTGTAAACAGATACTTCAGACTCTTATGATCAGAAAATACCTCAAATCTCTCACCATACAGATAGTGCCTCCAAATCTTCAAGGAAAAAATTACAGCTGCTAACTCTAGGTCGTGAGTAGGGTAGTTTCTCCCCTGTGTTTTCAATTGCCGTGAGCTAGAGGCTACTACTTTCCCCTCTTGCATCAACACACAACCCAAACCCTCTCGTGAGGCATCACAATAAACCGAATAGCCCGAACCCCTCTCTGGAATAATCAAAATTGGAGCGGTGGTAAGTCTAACCTTAAGCTCTTGGAATGACTTTTCACAAGTCTCACTCCACACAAATTTGACCCATTTCCGCGTCAATCTAGTCAAAGGAGAAGCTAGTCTAGAGAAATCTTTCACAAACCGACGATAATACTCGGCCAATCCCAGAAAGCTGCGGATCTCAAAGGCATTCTTAGGTTGTGTCCAATCTTGCACTACTTCAATTTTGGATGAATCTACAGTCACCCCTTCCCCGAAAACCACATGGCCTAAAAACTTAACTTCTTTCAGCCAAAACTCACACTTCCCAAACTTAGCATATAGCTTATGGGCTCTAAGCAACTAAAGCACCACTCGCAAGTGTTCCTCGTGCTCCGCCTCTGAGGGTGAATAAATCAGAATGTCGTCCACAAAGACGACCACGAAGCGATCCAAGAACTCCCGAAAAATTCGGTTCATCAAGTCCATGATCATAGCCGGTGCAAAACGGTATGGTACCATAGAAATTGGTGCCGTGCTAGGCACTAGATCAATAGAGAACTCGATCTCTTGGTAAGGTGGTAAACTAACAAGATCCTCGGGAAAAACGGCCGAGTATTCACAAACCACTTTTGGCAACTCAACCTGGGCCTTATCACACTCACTACTCATAAAGCTAGCGAGAAGACAACTAAGCTCACTCTGCCCTCGTGGATCATATACCGGTGGTAAGACCCTGGCAACCCGATCCCCTAAGAAATGAAAACACTCACCGCTCAAGGTACATACAGTAACCTTCTAGCCGTAACAATCTATAACAGCCTGGTATGACGATAACCAGTCCATACCCAAAATAACATCAAAACCAGACATATCCATTAACACAAAAGAAAAGGGAAGCCGACGATCGGCGACCTCTATATCACAGCCTTGACACCTCTGTTTCAAAATCATCTCGCCCCCAATAGGTGATACAACATAAATAGGAGATGCTAACTATGCCAACTCCAACCCCAAAACTGATGCAAATGCAGAAGAAATAAATGAATGGGATGCACCTGTATCAATTAACACATTAGCAACTGAGTTACAAAATAAAAAGGTACCTTTCACAACTGATGGAGCAGGTACAAGATCTGGCGCGGTAACAGCATACACGTACCCCATAGGCCTTTGATCAACCTGCTCACCTCTCGGAGCATAAGACTGCTGCACTGACTGAGCCGAAGAGGCTCCCTGATTGGCCCTCGAGGCCTGTGTTGACTGCGCTGGCTGGTGACTCTGTGTCTGCCTCAAACCAGACGCACCAAGTGTGCCACCCAACTACGGGCAAAACCTCTTCAAGTGCCCCGCCTGCCCACACTGATAACAAGTGAGCGGCTGGTCTCTGCCCTGACTCTGGCCCTGAGAACGAGCCAAAGATGAAGCTGCTCGCTACCCTCCTCCCCTCTGTGGACAAGCTGGAGACTTGTGGTCCAACTGACCACATTTGTAACAAGTAACGTCTCCCTGACCTCTTCTCCCAGAACCCGAACTCGGCACTGGAAAGGTAGATCTCGAATGTGCTCCTTGGGATTGCTGAGGGTTAGAACCCTTCTGCCTCTTACTGTCCCCATGACCGTCCTGACTTCTCCTAGAGCCCTTGATCATTTCCTCCTCCGCATGCATAATAGTCTCAAGATGGGCTGCAGCCTCCACAAGGCGCCCATAGTCCCTAATCATGGACCCGACAACTCTGAACATGAGTCTAGTCCTCAGTTTCTTTTTGAACTCCAGGCAACGGAGTTCCTCAGTCGCCACTAACTCCGGTGCAAACCTAGACAAGCTGGTAAAAGTGGCCTCAAACTCAGCCACTGGTGTGTTCAACTGTTTGAGTTGAGAAAAATGATCCCTCAGCTTCTCTCTCACCGTAGCAAGCAAGAACTTATCCTAGAAAGCTTCAACAAAGGCCTCCCAAGTCTCTCTAATGCGCCCCCATAGGTACTTCCACCATTGACCCGCGTCTCCCTTAAGTTGAAAGGATGCCAAGGTCACCCTCAAACCTTTGTCTTCGATGCCGAGCATCTCAAAGGTCTTCGTCATCTGCTCCAACCACTCATCAACCTTTAGTGGCTCCTTAGGATCACTCAAAAACTCATCCGGATTTGACTGGAAGAACTCCCTCTTTAGAAAAGACGGCCCTGCCTCAGCTACTTGGGCCTGGACTTGATTCTCAGCCTGAGAATGTCCATAGATTCCCTCAGTGCTCCGGCCATTTCACGGGCTAGGGTGTCCATGGCTTGCTGACCAACCGGTTCGGCTACATTAACCTGACCCACTCATTCCTCCTGTGCCGGAATCTCATCTGGTATAGGCATCTCCTGCCGCCTAGGCCTACCACGGGTCGGTTCGGCTCGGGTTTACCCTTAGCTCGTCAGCCGAATCGACATGTTCGGGTTGGAAAATCAGCTATCTGTTATCGACCAAACTGCCATTCGAAATCGACCGAATGAAAAGTCACAGCTTGGCGGTCGGTTCGGTTCGGTCGATTTCGAAAAAGTAGCAGGAATGGAAAAAAAAAAAAATGAAAAAATAGAATTGAGAATTCAAAACAGCAAATTAAGCTCATGAATACAGATCAGTGAGAGAGTGACATAATACAGATGAGTAGCGAATTACAGATTACACCTGATGTATATACACTTAGAAATTACAGATTATCGCCGCAGCCATTGTCTTCGCTCATCGCAACACCATCGTTCATCATCACCAACACTGTTCTTCATTGACCTTGTCTACTAAAGGGTGTGAGGAAAAAAAAAAAAAGGTTTCTGGGCAAGAAAGGGAGGAGAATGAGGGTTTCAAGAGATAAGGAAGAAGCAAAAACAGATCTTTAAAAAAAAAATAAAAAAATACCATCATCAGCGCTGCAATGTCAACGTAGTCGATCTCACGACAAGCCATCACCTCTTCCATGATCTTATGCCGTTGCCACAATTGCAGAGAGAGAGGAGGTGCAAATCGTGATGGAGAGAAGGAACTGGTTAAAGACAGAGAGAAGGGGGTGGGTGCGAGAGAGAGAGAGAGAAAGAGAGAGAGAGACGAAAGGGTTGAGAGATAAGGAAGACAGAAATGAGTGAGATATATGAGAAAGTGGGATGAAAGAGAATAAGACAAAAGTTGGAAAAGTTTTTGTATTGGGAAGGTAAAATTCAAAGAGAAAGAGATTTCAAATTATTGGAAAGGAAAGCCTTGGAAAGATGAAGGCCAGTTGATGTGACTATATCAACTACACTTAAAAGTATGTATATACATAGAAAAGTCAAATATGTCTTGGAGAAATGAATTTATTTTACCTAGGCAGAGAACCAACGGATTATATATATATATATAATTAGGTCGGTCGATTCGGTTTATTCAAATATTTTTTATTTAATCCGATGCCCGACCGAAAAATTGAAAATTTTGAAAGAAAAGAACTGCAGCCGTCCGAATATATGGTCGAAATCGCCCGCAGCATAATCGGGTCAGACGGTTTGGTTCAGATTTTTCGGGTGAATCAGATTGATGAACACCCCTACCTACCACGCCTACCGCCACGACCTCGTCCTGACAGCCTAATAAAGGTAATAGAAGAAATTAGCACATTTGCAAATGTGCCGAAACTATCTCACTCGTGTCCTAATTTGATGGACAATAGTAATTCACTCTACGTAAACACATAATCACATAAACACATACGAATTTCGTTTTCGGATAATGACCGTCCCGTGGCATTGCTAGAGTTCCAGTTAGAAACGGCAGTGATCAGGTGCCTTTCCAACAACACTCCCAGAAACCCATGGACCCGATCAACATCCCAGAAACTAAATCCCATACTCATATAGTCACGTAAACTTGTTATCATATAAGCACATAACATCATACTTAAGTCTCTAACAAGCGAGACAAACCCACTGTGGTGCTAACCACTCCCCACGTACCCAAAGTATTCAAACCTGGTAAGCTCTAATACCAAGTTGTAACGCCCTAAAAAATATTGTATAAATCAACAATTCATAAGATCTATAGACATAATAGAAATGTTGTATTTTCATTCATCCGAGTTAATATTACAAAAGATGTTACATGCATTACACTTTCACAAATGTTCATCCTGAAACTATAACATGTAACTCTAAATGTTAACAACAGAATAAGTGACCTACGGGCTTACATAAGAGAGTCAAAAGGTCTTTACAATTAAAGCCCTCGGCTTAAAAGAAAACATATAAACACAAAAGAAATCACAAAAGTAAAGCCTTTAGTCCCTAAGCCTCCCAAGCTATGTCCTTGGAAGTAGCATGTCACCTGTACCTGAAAAATGGTGTCCCAAGTAGGGTGAGCCAAAGCCCAGTAGAGATATGCTACACAATATATGCGAAATAACTAAGGCATAAGCATCAGAAAAATATGGGATATTTCTTAACTGACACATATTATTTCCATGACCATTCAATATACATAACCATACTTAATTCATTTCCAATCATCTATTTCGGGTAAATCTATTTACCAAGTTCATAGTTATCAAACAACCAAAATGAGATTTCAACTCAATGGTTCACAATTCAATGCATTCATCAATCCAACACTTCAATTTCTTGCCATTTTATGGAACTACGTCCGAGGGAACCGACACCCATAAATAAATAAAATTTCGGGACTTTCACCCTGGACACTCCGACTAACTTAATTTTCAATGGAGTCCATCCCCTATCTCCTCCCAAATAATGGAGTACATCCCCTATCTCCTCCCATATAATGATACATATACAATGTATTTAAACACGTTGTCATATACAATGACTCATCAATTCACATATTCAATAGTTTACTCAAACCGTCATGTTCAATGACATAATTCAATTGATTAGTTTCAATTTTCCTAATCCTCAGGCATTTTCTACAACAATCATAGTTATCCTCCACCGATAGCCCAAAACAGATATTTTTAAACAGATAAAAAATCTATCAATAGATAATTTATCAAAATTTTCATAGGTGAGTGATTTATCAATCCAACTATACTATTTAATCACATTTTCCCCCCAACTTTATATTTCCCAAACTAATTTCAAAATTCCACATTGATTTTATTATTTATACAAAATAGTTTATTCAATTCAAACTAGGGCATTTTTTCATTTTTCCCAAATATTACACCCAAGGTTAAATTTCACCCATTATACACAAATAACCCCATTTTCAAGACCTCACATACACATATGGAGTCCAAAATAGAAAACCCCTCTTTCACAAATTCAAACCCAAACCCTAACTTTACCCAAGCTTCCCAACTCCACCATTTATGCAAAAATGACAAATGTCTAGGTCACAACTCATATTAAAGAGTAGATTATCCCTACCTGAAATGGAGAAGCTCAAAGAGAAAGAAGGAGAAGCTTAAAGATGCTCAAAACTTGAACTTTTTCGGATCAAAAGGAAGCCCACGCGATACTTTACCCTTTTTACAAAGGAAGTAGGGTAAAAGGACTCTAGATCAAGGAGTATTTGTAGAGAGGGAGAGTGTTTTAGAGAGAGAGGTAGTCGATCTAGGGTTTTAAGTGAAGAAGAGATCAAAAAATGATATAAAATCACGTTGCTGCGAACTGATATATACGAGGCTCGCTCGAGCGAAGGAGTTGTTGTTCGAGCGACCAGACATAACAAGTGGCCTCGCTCGAGCGCAAGAAGAGTCGCTCGAGCGTAGAATGCAAAGCTTCAGGTCTGCCATGGACGCAGACGCACGCTCGAGCGCAAGAAGTCTCGTTCGAGCGAAGAAATAATTTCACAAGGCTCGCTCGAGCGACGCACTTTCACCTTCCCAGAAAAGTTGCGTCTGGGAGAAAACCTGAAGACCCTCATTTCTCGCTCAAGCGCAAGAAAGCTCGTTCGAGCGAAGAAGCAAATACAGAAGGCTCGCTCGAGCGCAAGAAGTCTTGCTCGAGCAAAGAGGCCAAAACCTGGGCAACAACCATTTGTACCAATAGACTACCAACCTGTTCCAAACTCGCCAACAAGACCTAAAACTTGAATTTAAAGAATTAAAGGGAGGAAACAAGACATAGACAACAACATACAATCACGGAACCCGAGTCCGGAATACAATAAAGGTTTGAGTAAAACCGGGATCACTATAAAAACAAATATGATTTAAACATATAGCTACCGATATCCAATCAATTTGATTTTTTGCATGAATATTCTACTCAACAAGTTTTAAAAAAGTGAACGGTTACCAAATTCGATCCCAAAATTGGCCTACTAAGCCCAAACACTTTTTTAAATTGAGATGACTACTTGAGAGAAATTAAATTCTTAAAAAAAAAAAGTAAGTAATTTTCACGTACATTTATTTTGTTTTGTTTGGATTTAAAAAAAAAATGATTTTTGAATTTTCAATCTGTATTTTTTTAATAAAATTTTTGAATATTTTAATTTTTTTTAAAACTTTCTATATATACTTTAAAAGTACAAATTTGTGGAAAAAAATCACTAAATACAAAAAATAGTATATTTTTGGATTTTTTTTTGTATGTATTGTTTTTTAGTTTTTTCATAAATATTTTATTTTTAAAATACATTTAGATTAGGTACATCTAAAAAATAAAAATAAAAATTGACTAAAACAGGAAAAAATTATACTAAAGATAATAAAACACAAAATATGAAATCTCATAAACTCAAAGTGTTTTAAAAAATTCAAAATTAAAAAAAATGGTTAATTTTTTCTACTATAAAAATAAAAAAAAAAATACTAAAAATGACAAATTTGAAATGAGCCTTAACTTTGTTAGTGACCGCAGGAAAATTCTTTCCTCTTGGCCACCCTTTGCCATCAATATCTGTTTTTGCCAACCCCAACCTCCCTTACCATGGCCACTTCTCTCGCCATCTACTACCCATTGTCATCTTGCCATTCTTATCCCATCCAACAATCTCATTCACTTCAATTTTTACCCACTGTAGCCCACCAATGCCCCGGACTAAGGGAGCGCGCTGTGGTGCTCCAGTGGGGTTTTTTTCCAATTTTTTTTTATATATAATTTAAACCGTTTATATTATAGAGTTCGTTAAGTAGATCATCTATGCAAAAAATCAAATTGATTGGACATCTATAACTTTGTAACAAGAACACATTTGTTTTTAAAAAATAAACGATTAACATGATCTTGATAATTTTTTTAAAAATAATTATAATCTGATCATAAGGTTGTAGATGTCTGATTAACTTGATTCTTTATATGAATGATATACTCGACGAATCTTACAATATAAATGATTTATATTATTGAAAAAAACTTGGAAAAACTCCCATTGGGGAACCACAACACCCTACTATGACCTTAGTCACAGCAGGAACCTCGAATCCCCAAAGGATCCCTAGCCACAAACCGTAATTGCAAATCTCTCGCAAATCTCTTATCCCTAGCCTCTTGTTACTATGGAACAACTTCATTGTAAATGTCATTTATGCTTAGTGCAAGTATAACATTTGTGCACATATTACACTTACATTGAACATAAATTGACACTTGCATAAAATATTTCTAAAATTAGAACCTACTAACAATAGCATCAAGATTTTGGCTACAAGAGTTGCCAATGATAATGATAGATGTCATTGTAGTCATTATCAAAGTCATTATCAAACTTCATAATGGCAAGTCTCTTGGGTGCCTTATTTTGGTTTTCCAATATTAATGTGTAACTTGTCTCTCTAATTATGTTATGATAGAAAAAAGATTGAGATATATAATTTAAATCTTACAATAATATGATAGATTATGTGTTAAATTTTAATTTGTCAAATACATAATTATGTAAAGTCCAATTCTCTTATTATGTTATTGTGTGTGAATTATGAAAAGAAAATTATAAATCTCTAACCTTTCTTGTTATGATAGTAGTGGTAGGTGTATGATGATGAGCCATTTCTACTGTTGTGGATTGTTTCATAACGATTTAAAAATGGTTTTGTTTACTTAAGTTTTCGTAAAATTTGTGCTAATTTTTAGGTGAGACCCACATATCTATTTTGATGGGTTCGAGTGAATTTTTATTTATCTCCGTGTGGTGATTAACATGTTTTAACTTGCTCAAAATCATTAATAGGTGAATGCGAAATTGATTTCAAAGTGCACTTTAAATAAATTTGTTATTATTTTATTTATTTGGGTCAAAACCAGACCATATCTGTGCGATCTAAAATTTGAAACCATTTATGAGAACAGTTAGTTTGTTCTGTTGTACTTTTCTCATGGAAAAGTTACGCTTCTTTCATCTGAACAAGTCACCAAGGCTTTTTGAAAAGCCACAAATTCGTTTATATAAACAGATCCATATTGCATTCATTTTCATCAAATTCATCTCGTTCTTTTTATTTTGTAGTATGTTTTTCTATCAAAGAGAATTCTGCATTGCATTAGTTTGCTAAACTCACAGATTGAAGTGTTATTTTTGCAAGGCCCCTGCTCGTTGTATCATAGAAGACATATGTCTATTTAAACTCATGAGCTCTAGAGCGAGGGGCAAAATTCATTTTAAGAACGTTATGTCAAATACAAGTCTCGATCACTATCTATTTTGTGAATTTTCAGAATAGACATTATGTCTATAAGTTTGTTTTGAATTTCTGATTTCGTTTCATATAATTGTTTTGCCAAGTTTCAGATTCAATTTGTTACAAATTCTATTTTTAATTGTTTTGATATTTCACACACTAGTATACACAAGATACTGATTTTATTAAATCATAAAATCATAAGCTCATTCAACATTAATCAACAACAATATATTATCTCACTATGAATAAAAAATTGAAAGAGGTGTATATTTTTAAGCAAGAGAGTAGTGAAAAGTGATGCGCTTGCGCATTGTAAATGGTTGTGTAAGTAGTGAGATTTTATAGGATATGGTTCATTCTTGGTCAGTGGGGAAAAAACCAAACATTGTTTTCTTTCTTTTTGTTCATGTCTTTTTATATATTCATGAATTTTACTTTTGCGGTTTGGCGGACTACTTTTATAATGTAATAATAATAATTAAAAAAAAATGTGAAAAAGGCTGAAATACCATCTCTCCAATCCTGCTATTAGCATAAATATAAGTAGGCATATTATAGACCAGGTTGAATTCAATCATAGACTTGTATTACATATAGTGAGCGCATATATGTTATTCTAAACTCAGTACTATGCTAATATCGAGGCTAATCTAATCATTTCAAGTCTGGCTTTGAAAGAAAAAATAATTTCAAGGTCACTTATTTAATATAATAGATATGGACTATTATTTTTCATAAAATTAGACTTTTGTAATAACTATTTGATTTTGAAACATTAATAAAATTAAATAGTAAAATAAGTTTGGACCTTTTAATAAGCATTTGAATTGAGTTTCTTAACAATTGTTTTTAATTTAAACACTATAGGAAAACATATATTTATACACTTTTTTTTTTCTTTCATATTTTGTTATTATTATTGTAATTATGGGGGATTTAGTGGAAAATTCCCTTTCATGGACTTGTATCACAATCAGCCCGTAAGATATTTTTGTATTCCAATAAGTCCTATACATTTAGACTTATGTTCTACCAAATCTTTTTTCCTATATTAGAGGTTTTTTGTGGACTATTTTGTCTTTACAAATGTTTTATCAAAAAAACTCACAATATATATGGTATTTACATACATATCTCTTGCACCACAATCCTCAACGACATCATTGAACTCTCCAGAACCACCAAAGGAGAATATGGAGACTCAGGTTCAAGGTTTAGATAGAGACTCAGGTTCAAGGAGACGATGGAAACTCTCTCTCTCTCACTCATACTCTTTATATATTGCTCTTAGTCTGTCCATGTCTCTTTGTCATGACTCCATCCTGCCCCTAAAGGATTGTGAGGTGACCAACCAGTAATCTTTCATTACCAAAGGCCTAACTTGACAAATCTCAAAATGGACAAAGATATAATGGGTCTTTAAGTGGAAATTTCATTATTAATTCATTACGTCCATTAGAGTGTGCATAAGTAGATATGAAATGAAACTGTGGCTCCATTTGGTTTAGTTTTGAAAATCAATTTTGAAAGATAAATTTTGAAAAGAGTTTGCAAAATTTAAAAACTTGTTTGGTTAAATATTTTGAAAATAGTTTTGAAATGATTTGTAGCTTTTTTTTTGTAGTTGAATAGATGGGTGTGGAGAAAATTGATTGATTGATGTGTAGAATGAGAGAGGAGAAGAGAAGAGAGAAGAGAGAAGAGAGAAGAGAAAGAAAAAGTGATTAATTGATGTATAAAAATAAAAAAATAAAGAGAAGGAAAGAGGAAAGAGAAAACAATTTTCTCTCATTGTAAACCAAACATGATTTTGGATTTTTTAATCCAAAAGTTGATTTAAAAATTAAACCAAACACAACCACAACCTTCATTGCTTAACTTCTAAATGGTTTACATCATGTACATAGATTACAAAAGGAACAAATACTTACACCCACAAAGCACAAAAACTTATTAACTATTATACAACTTGTCAAAATATCGTCTTCCAAAAGTACAAAAGTATTGAAAGAGAAAATAAAAGAAGAGGTTCTTCAAAACAACTTCTCAAAAGCAAGTCTTTACTGCTGCTTCTCATACTGATCGCCTACATACGTATAAAGGTGAGGGCTGAGTTATAGCTTAGTGAATAATATCAAGGTAAAATGGTAAATGAATGAATCCCAAACACATTTGTAAAGAGTAACATCATATTACATTTAAACACATTCAAGTATATCATAAGACCATTTCATACTCAAAACATGATAGCATGGTACATCCATTAGAACCTCTTAACAGAATAATCGACCATGGTACCGATTAGACAATCCACATTTCGGTGGCGATGGAGCTCAAATATGGCCATGGTGTATTTAGACTATCCTCTAATGGCTAGGACTATCTAAGGATGCCATGATAGATTTAAACAAAATACAAGATATTCATTCATTCAGAATCAAAATAGAAATTTCATAAATCATGTTATACCTTCGAGCTTCGAAAACTAGTTTTCAAGCATTACTTTACAATAATATTACTCACAATTGACTCATGTTCGGAGTTATTCTTTACAGTCTCGACCTACACAACAAGAATACAAGTATCAATAAAGCGAAAATAAAGCAATTCGACTATCTTAACTTAGTTTTTCTTTTCTAACAAAACATGATTTAAGTTGGTTTCTAACTATGTTTACTTTTTGTTTAGGTTCAAAACATGAATAAGCGATTCTGGTTTAGACCCGAACCATTTGATGTTTTGGATTTGGGTTTCATTGATATTCATTTATGTCTTATTTCCCTTATACTTCTTTGAGTTTGGCTTTTGGGTTGTGTTGGTCGTGTTTAGAACAGGTTGGTAGCTTATTTTTCAAATCATTGTTACCCAGGATTTTGCTTCTACACTTGAGCGCCACTTCCTGCACTTGAGCGGTCTTTGAGGACTTTCAGTACTTTAGTAGCTTTCAAAACTACTAGGAATTGGTATTCTTCGCTCTAGCGAAGCTTTTTGCGCTCGAGCGAAGAATACCAATTCCTAGTAGTTTTGCAGAAGCTTTTTGTGCTCAAGCAGTCTTGGCTCAAGTGGCCCTTGTTGCGCTCGAGCGTTGGCCTTCTATCTGTAAAACTTCTGTGAGTTTGTATTTCACGCTTGAGTGACAAATTCTTGCGCTTGAGCGGTCTGCGCGTATATCAATCTGTAAAAGTCACTTTTTACATCCCTTTTTCATCTCTATGCCTCTCTAAACTTTCTAAAAACCCTCTCTCTAAAACTCACATTCTTTCTTCTAAAACACTTAGATCCGTTCCTATTTTGTTGGAGAAGAAGGTAGAGCTCACTTAGAGCTTCATTTTCATCCGAACAAAGTTGGGTTTCGGCGTTGTGGAAGTGTCTTCACTCTCTCTCTCATCTTCTAGCTTTAAGATAGGGTTTCTTTACACTCGTGTATGAGTTTTACCTTAGTTATTTTCTATTTCGAAAGATTATAGTGGCTTCGGGGTTTTTGGTAAAACCTAGGGATTGAAATCAAAATGAAAAAGAGGGGTTTTCAAATGGTTTCTTGGAAAAGCTTATGGGTATGAATTTGGAGTTGATATATGTTGAAATGAGGTATTTCTTACATTGAAATTGATTTTCAAAGAGAAAGTGATTTTGCCATAAAATGTGAATGTTTGAGATTGTAAAGAGAAAATGGAAATAATATTGAGAATTGTGAAATTGAAGTAATGTTGATGATGATGGCGAAATTGGATATGTATTATTATTCCCATCTTGAGATTTTGGAAAAGTGTATCTTTAATGAAATTTATTTATCTATTTAGAGATTTTTGTTTTAGGCTATCCGTGGAGGATAGTTATGAGTGTTGTAGAGATTGCATGAGAATTAGATGAACTAAAACTAATTTCTCATCTATGTGCTGTAATGACCCAGATTTTTTTTTAAATAGTTAGCACACAATTTAATTGAGCAAATTTTCGAATTTGATTGTTGTGTAAATTCTGTGTGAAAAAAATTTGGTTTTGTATTTTTTAAAAATAGTTTCCGATCTCATAAAATTATGAAATTTTTATATGTTGTTCCCATATGAGTTTAGCACGTTGGATAAAAATTTTAGAATTAAATGATGAATATTTATTTTATGAACATTCACGGACTGATTGGTATTCAGTTTAATTTATAGTAGAATTTGAAATTGAGTTTTGGGTGTTCGGATTAAGATTTGAGATAAATTTGTTGGGTCTATTTTGGTATATAATTGGACCATGTTTGACTTATGGGTGAGGCCCATGATTTAGATTTAATTTAATTTGAGTTTGTTTAGTGATTTATGTTTAATTGTTTGGTCCTTCTTAATTATGTGATTGGTAGTAACCACCGTGAGAGTTGTTATTATTTATTATATAGGGGTTATAATAAATATTTGATAGTTGATTTTATGGAGTGTACCATATGGCGAAAAATTATATATTTTTTTAAAGTGAATAAAATGGGTGTATATTTCATGGTGAGCAAAATATTATATTTTGTGGTGTACAAAGATATTATATTTTTATAATTAGAAAAATTATATCATTTTTTATAATTTATTTTACAAATTTTTTGAGATATTTTATAATATATTTTATATTAATTTATGTATTGAATTGGGTGAGAATTCTTGGGAAGCTACCAAACCCACGTGGGGTTGTCCCCAAGCCCCTCTTCCTTCCCTTCCTTCTTCATTTTGTTTTTCTTTTGTTTCCAAAGAGCTTAGCGTCTTCCCCCCCTCTCTCTCTCTCTCTCTCTCTCTCTCCCTCTCTTTCTTTTTTTCTCCCTCTATTGTTGCTCAATCTTTGACCTTCAAATAGGAGTCCTTAGAGTGAGATTTTGCAAAAGTGTTGTAAATGAAAGTTGGAGAGCTCGTCGTGATCTTCGCAATGGTGTTCTCAGATTCATGATCGGGTGATGTTTGCATTTTCATATTGCTTTTCTTCATATTTGAGGTAGAGAATTTCTTTATATTTTTACATTAAAACTATGTTAAGGTTATTTTGAGAAAATATATTATTATAAGAGGTATTTCATATATATATATATATACACATATATATATATATATATATTCAGATTTTTGTTTGGTAATTTTTGGAGAAAAATTATGCTGAAATATTAAGAATGTTGGCATTTTGAGGTTGATTCGGAAAAATCATTTTGTGTTGATAATTTTGTAAAATAAATCCGAAAATAAAATTTAATAGTTGTATGGATTGTCTCTACATCATATTATGATTAGATGATTTATTTTGAAAAATATAAAGTTGAATTTTTTTTTTATCTTTGATTTGGAATTTATTTTTGAGAAAAATAAATTAATGTTGAGGAATATGGAGTAAATGCTTAAGTTGGAATTATAAAGTTGCTTTGAGATTATAAACTCTAAAAGTATTATATTCATGATATTTTATAAAAGATGACATGTTGATGATTAAGTTGTGTTCATTTTTATAAAAATAAAAATATGAAATGTGAACTTTCAAACTCATAACCTTGAAAATGTTACTATTGGGCATATTTTATAATTTTTGATGTAAATATCATGTTGGTTAAGTAATTTTAGAAAAAGTTGTGAAATTATTAGTGGTAGAGAATTTGGTAAAAATATGACCTCTTTAAATAGCTTGGCATGAAATATGGTTATGTTGAAATATAGTTATGTTTGAGGGATGAGGCATGTGAAGTTAGCTTTGGTATTATTAATTTAAATTTTTTTGAATATAATAAACTTACTAATTTAGTGGATTAAATTAGTTTTGGTTAAAATGTTATATTCGTTATGGTTAAAAGTGTGTTATTAAGATTATACCATAACTTTTGACATAGTAGGATGGAAATGGTAACATTTAATAAGTAGGGATTTCCTTTGAGTTATATATATGTTTTTGCAAGATCTAGATGATTTTTGAAATCATCCTTTGATTTGTTTTGAAAATTGATTATTGATTCAAGAAGATGAGAGATTTTTTTTGAAAGTGGGTTTACTTTCTTGTTCCTTTTAAAATAAAGATTGAGGGTTTTGAACTATGAGGATTGAAGAGAGATGTTTTTGGTGACTTTCTTTCAATAAATGAAGATGAGTGGTTTTGGTGAGAAAACCTAGAAATTGGGATTTTTAAGAAAGATGTTGACAATTTTTGAAGATGTTGTTATATTTATTTTGTGTGCCAAAATAAATGATGTTTGAAAAATTGTTTATTTGTTTGCATATAAATGATGGTTTTCATGGAATATGAGAAGCGTTGAAGTTTTGGAAATTGTTGTTCAAAATGTTGATATAGTCTTGAAGTGACTAAATGGTTGAGATTACTCTAAGTGTGGGAATTATGTTGTCCCATGGATGAATTAGAATAAAAGTATTTATATTCATCTTGAGAAATTATATTGAAATGAGAAATGAGAATTTTGATTACAATGGGAAAATTGTGTGGAAGTATTGAAAGTGGAAGAAATATTACATTGTATTATTAATCATTGCATTGACATATTAATTCATTTGATAATGATGAACTTTGATATTTGATTTGAAAACTTTGCATTGAGAAATGAATGTTGGGAAACAAGTTTTCATGAAATGATTTTGGGGTAAATACGGTGGTAAGTCTTGAAATGTGGTGTAGATGAAAGGTGTTGAGCCTTCCAGTTAATACAGGTAAATATGACAGATTATAGGTGTCAAGCCTTCCAGTTAATACTAGTAAAAATGACAGATTACAAGTGTCGAGCCTTCTAGTTAATATTGGTAAAAATGACAAATTGGTAGTACTTGTATAGTCTTCTTGCAGACACCAGCCTAAGGATTACCTGAGTCGTATTTACCATCTTGAAATTTTATTGAAATTGTTGGATTAATGTGTTTTCAAAATGGCATTGTGTGTAAGATTTTCAAAAGATGAGAAAAATATTTTGTGCATGATATGGCATATGCATTCATCTCATAAGACTGTATAAAATGGATTTGATGAATTGTTTAATTATTTGATCCAATTGATAATGAGATAATTGAATGAATTGAAAAGGATGTCCTGTTACTATTGAAACATGTTTATTTATTTAAGTTAACTTATTCTGGTTAATTAAATAAATTGGATTTAAGAGATTATGTAATAAAATCATATGGTTTTGACATGATATGATTTCGCGTATATGTATGAATATTTTGGTACTCGCATATCTTCTAATGTTTTAATAAGAAATTGTTTGGTGAGCTAGTGGTTGCTCACCTTCTGCCTATACATATGTACAAGGAATGCTTTTCGGATTTGAAGATCAAACAATGGTTTTTATCATTTCATAAGTGTAATGTAGTGATGGATTGTACTACTTCATTTGTTGTTTGGCTGAGTGCTATTTTTTTGTAAAGAGTAGTGTTCTCTTTTTTATTGTAAGCCTCAGGGAATTTCTTTTATTTGTATGTAGATGTCATTATTGTATAATGAGAGGGAGTATGTATATTTAATTATTTATCATTTCATCCAAGGATGAAATGTTATTTGTAAATGGACTTAATTAATGAATATTGATAAGGTTATGTGAGTAATAAAATACAAGGCGTTATATGTGCATTGAACATTATTGCTTATTTAATACATTGAAAATATATATGATTTTGAGAAAAATGGGTGAACATTGGAAAGATGTGTGTATTACCAAATCAAGTTAGTTTATGTGTCCAGGGTGAAAGTCCAAAAAAATGCACGTATACATGGGTGTCGATCCAGCGAACAGAATATCCATAAAATGGCAATGGTAGGGCTTGTATAGCCTACATTTACATGGGTCCCGTTTGACAGTGTCTCGTTGACGAAATATCCGTAAATGGTTGTTTTGGTTTGAGATTTTCCCCTTCTTTCTATTGTAAAGGGCGTATAGCGATCCCGGTTTTCCCTTTCGATATCTGTTGTATTCTGGACTTTGGTTTCGTGGAGTTGGTAGTTGTATCTATCTTATTGTCATCCTTTGATTCTATTTGTTTGAGTTTTAGGAAGTGTTGGGCATGTTTCGAGCAGGTGGGTTGAGCCTTGGTCTAAAATCTTGTTGCCAGGTTTTTGGTCATTCCGCTCGAGCAGGTCGTCTAGCGCTCGAGTGGAGATTGCACACTCCCAGTATTTTGGTGCTCTGCAAAACTTTTGCAGGTGTGATTTCTATGCTCAAGCGGATTTCCTGCGCTCGAGCGGGTAGTACATTTTTGGTGTGAGTTCTGGGAGGGGGAAATCTACGCTCGAGTGGACTGGTTTTCGCGCTCGAGCGGATGTACTTTATTCTTGTGTCTTGGCACTCGAGCGGCCTTCTTGTGCTCGAGCGTGTCTAGATTTTTGTGCATGACGCTTGAGCGTCCTGTTCTCCGCTCGAGCGGGAATGTCGTATATCAGAAGGCAGTTAGGCATTTTTGAATCACTTTTTACATTCACTCTCTCTCTCTCTTACTTTCCCAAAACCGATTTTGAGAGCTTCTCTCTCTAGAAACTCCATTCTCTCTAGGGTTTGATCTAGTTAGAGTGCTTTCTTTTCCTTTGGCCTTTGTAAAAGTTGTGTTGATCGTCGAGGGTTTCGTTTTGATTCGAGGATCTTGGAGTTTGGAGCATTTTGGTTTTCTTCATCTCCTTCCCTTGGGCTCTGAATTTGAGGTAGGGATTCCTACTCACTTTTTGGGTTTTGACCTAGATATTGAGTTTTTTTTGTATAAATGGTTTTGGGTTTTGGAAACTAGGGTTTCAAATGTATAATTTTGAAAAGAGGGTTTTGTTTATTTTGGACCATAAATACGTATTTGGGTTTCAAAATGAGTATATTGATGTTGTTGGTAATATATGGACTCTTGGAGTCAATATTGGGAATCAAAGGGAAAATGCCATGTTTGGGCATTTTTGGGTCACTAGTGTAATTAATGACAAGTGTTGAGAAAATATGGAATTGAGATGAATATAATGAAATTGGCTCATTATGAGATGGATTAGTGAAGTTGGGTTTATTAATCGCTCACTTTTGGAAATATGGATAAATTATCTGTTGACGCATTTATTATCTATTTAGAAATAATTGCCTTGGGCTACCAGTGGAGAGTAGTCGTGATTGTTGTAGACAATGCATGATGATTAGGCAAACTAAAACTAATCAATGGAATGTGTCATCGTATATGACAGTTGAAAGAATACATTAACTTTATGTATTGTTTGATGATGTATATGATAACTGTTTATATGCATTGTGTTGTGTGGGAGGAGATAGAGGATGTACTCCACGGTTTAGGGGAAGATAGGGGATGGACCTCTAAACTAGTTAATGTTTGGGAGAAGGTAGAGGATGGACTCCGGTGATACAGCTCATATGCTTATCCATTGAAGTGATGATATAGCTCATATGCTTATCTATGGAAGTGTTGATATAGCTCATATGCTTATCTGTTGAGATGGTGATACGGCTAGTATGCTTATCTATTGTGAAATGGGAAACGTTTAATATAAATTATTATCTCATTTAGAGTGTTTGGCCAGGTTCTAAGCCATGGTTATGAATTGAGAATTGAATAAGAAATGGAAAATGAAATAAAATATGGACACAACGGTCATGTAATGGAAATGGTGTATGAATTAGTTTATGAGAGTCAAACATTTATCAATTGCTAATGTCTTAGTTACTGCTCATATTGTGTTTAGCATATCTCTACTGGGCGTTGGCTCACCCTTTGTGGGATATCATATTCAGGTACAGGTAGCATGCCACCTCCAAAGACATAGCTTGGATGGTTATGGGAGTTGAAGACTTTTTTTGATTATTTTGTTTGTATTACATGTATATCACGCCAAGGGCTTATTTTGTATAGAGTTAGTACTCTTCTTTTTGTAACCAAGTGTTGACTTGGAAAGCTGTAAGCCCGTAGGGCATTTGCTTTTGTTGTTAGCATGTAATACTGTTGTAAGAACTACTCTGATGAATAGAAAGGTGTTGATTTCTCTTATATCATGGCATGTCTAAAATGATGGGTTTTATGTATTATTTTGAGGGCGTTACAACTTGGTATCAGAGCTACCGGGTTCGAATACTTTGGGCACGTGGGAAGTGATTAGTATCACAATGGGTTTGTCTCGCTTGTTAGAGACTTAGATGTAATGTTATGTGCTTATGTGATAACATGTTTATGTGATTATTTGGGTATGGGATTTAGTTTCTAGGATGTTGATTGGATCCTTGGATTTCTGTGAGTCTTGTTGGAAAGGCACTTGATCAATGCTGTTTCTAACCGGAACTTTAGTAACGCCTCGGGACTATCATTATCCGGAAATAAAATTCGTAAGTGCTTATGTGATTGTGTGCTTACGTGGAATGAATTATAGTTGTCCATGCATTAGGACACGAGTGTTATAGCTTCGGCACATTTATGAATGTGCTAACGTTCTTCGTTACCTTTATTAGGATGTCTGGACGAAGATGAGGTGGTAGGCGTGGCAGGCGGGGTAGGCAGGAGATGCCTTTACCGGATAATATTCCGGCACAACAAGAGGGAGTTGGTCAGGCCAATGTGGCCAAGCCAGAGGGTCAGCAGGCTATGAGTGCCTTGGCCCGAGAGATAGCAGGAGCTTTGGGCATTCTCAGAGCTGGGAATCAGGATCAGGCCCACGTTGCTAAGGTAGGGCCTTTTTTTTTGAAGAGAGAATTCTTCCGGTCTAACCCGGATGAGTTTGTTGGGGATCCGAAGAAGCCACTTAAGGCTGACGAGTGGTAAGAACAGATGGAGAAGACGTTCGAGATACTTGACATCGAGGACGGGGCTTTAAAGGTGACCTTGGCATCCTTCCAACTGAAGGGAGATGCGGGTCAGTGGTGGAAGTATGAGAAGGACAGTGTTGGTGGTGTGTGGGAGGCCTTTGTGAATGCTTTCCAGGAGAAGTTCTTATCTTCGGCTGCTAGGGAGAAGCTGAGGGAGCAGTTTTGCCAGCTTAAACAGCAGGGTTTGTCAGTGGCCGAGTTTGAGGCTACTTTTACTAGCTTGTCCAGGTTCGCACCTGAACTTGTGGCGTCCGAGGAACGCCGTTGCTTAGAGTTTAAGCGGAAGTTGAGGCGTGGACTCAAGTTAAGGGTTGGAGGGTCCTTTATTCGAGAGTATAGACATCTGGTGGATGCTGCAGCTCATATAGAGATTATGATGCAGGAGGAGGAGGAAGGGCAGAGAGGCTCCAAGAGGAGCCAAGATGGTCAGGGTGATGGCAGGAGACAGAGGGGTTCAAACCCTCAGCAGTCTCAGGGTGGTTTGGCTAGATCGACCTTTCCAGTGCCGAATGCAGGCTCTGGGAGAGGTAATCAGAGAGGTTTGACTTGTTTCACTTGTGGCCAGCTGGGTCACAAGTCTTCAGTTTGCCCACAGAAGGGAGGAGGTCAGCGAGCTGCTTCTTCTTCGGCTCGACCTCAGGGCCAGAGTTAGGGCAGGGGCCAGCCACCGTCTTGCTATCAGTATGGTCAGCCTGGGCACCTGAAGAGGTTTTGCCTGCAGTTGAGTGCCACTTCGGGAGCGTCTGGTTCTAGGTAGACGCAGAGTTATCAGCCAGCTCAGTCTGTGCAGGCCTCGAGGGCCAATCCGGGAGCTTCGTCGTCCCAGTCAGTGCAGCAATCTTTTGCTCCTAGAGGTGAGCAGGTGGATCAGGGGCCTACAAGGCGCGTGTATGCTGTTACTGCGCAGGACCTAGTACCGGCTCTAGCAGTTGTGAGAGGTACCGTTTTGTTTTGCAACTCGGTTGCTAGTGTGTTGATTGATACGGGTGCATCTCATTCTTTTGTATCTGCTGCATTCGTATCTGTGTTGGAGTTGGAGTTGGCACTATTAGCATCTCCTATATGTGTTGTATCACCTGTTGGGGGTGAATTGATTTTGAAACACGGATGTAGAGGTTGTGATATAGAGGTCGCCGACCGTAGGCTTCCTTTTCCTTTTGTTGTTATGCCCATGAAGGGTTTTGATGTTATATTGGGTATGGACTGGCTATCATCATACCGGGCTGCCATTGATTGCTACCGCCAGAGGGTCACAGTTTGTACCTTGAGCGGGGAGTGTTTCCATTTCTTGGGGGATCGGGTTGGTAGTGTGTTGCCATCGGTGTATGATCCGCGAGGGCGTAGTGAGCTTAGTGGTCTTCTTGCTAGCCTTTTGAGTAGTGAGTGTGATGAGACCCAGATTGTGTTGCCGAGGGTGGTCCGTGAGTATTCGGATGTCTTTCTCGAGGATCTCGTTAGTTTGCCACCTCACCGAGAGATAGAGTTCTCTATTGATTTAGTGCCCGGCACGACTCCGATTTCTATGGCACCTTACCGTTTTGCCCCAGCCGAGTTGAATGAGTTGAAGATTCAGCTCCAGGAATTGTTAGATAAGGGCTTCATCCGCCCTAGTGCTTCGCCGTGGGGAGCACCGACCCTCTTTGCTAAGAAGAAAGATGGTGCCTTGAGATTGTGTATTGATTACCGGAAGTTGAATCGGGCTACGGTTAAGAATAAGTACCCTATGCCCTGTATAGATGATTTGTTTGACCAGTTGAAGGGTTCCCGTTGTTTCTCTAAGATAGACTTGAGATCGGGTTACCACCAGTTGAGGGTCAGGGAGGAGGATATTCCTAAGATGGCATTCCATACGCGGTATGGCCATTATGAGTTTCTGGTGATGCCATTTGGGCTTACCAATGCACCGGCAGTCTTTATGGACTTGATAAACCGGATCTTCCGGAAATTCTTAGATCGATTTGTAGTCGTTTTCATGGACGACATTCTGATTTATTCGCCTTCTGAGGAGGAGCACAAGGAACACTTGAGAGTGGTGCTTGAATTGCTTAGAGCCCATAGGCTGTATGCCAAGTTTGGGAAATGTGAGTTCTGGCTAGGAGAAGTCAAGTTCTTAGGCCATGTGGTATCTGGGGAAGGAGTGTCTATTGATACGTCCAAGGTTGAGGCAGTGCAAGATTGGGCACAGCCTAAGAGTGTCTTTGAGATCCGCAGTTTTCTGGGATTAGCTGGGTATTACCGCTGGTTTGTGAAGGATTTTTCCAAGCTAGCTTCACCATTAACTAGATTGACGCGGAAAGGGGTCAAGTTTGTGTGGAGTGAGACTTGTGAAAAGTCGTTCCAAGAGCTTAAAGTTAGATTGACCATCGCTCCAATTTTGATTATTCCGGAGAGAGGGTTGGGTTATGCGGTTTATTGCGATGCCTCACGAGAGGGTTTAGGTTGTGTGTTGATACAAGAGGGGAAAGTGGTGGCTTATGGCTCACGTCAGTTGAAAATACACGAGAAGAATTACCCTACGCATGATCTTGAGTTAGCAGCCGTGATTTTTGCCTTAAAGATTTGGAGGCACTACCTTTATGGTGAGAGGTTCGAGGTGTTCTCGGACCATAAGAGTTTGAAGTATCTCTTTACATAGAGAGACTTGAATTTGAGGCAGAGAGAGTGGATGGAATTTATTGAGGACTATGATTTTGAGTTGCATTATCACCCGGGAAAGGCCAATGTTGTGGCCGATGCCCTTAGTAGGAAATCCATTAGTGATGTAGCTTGTATAGCCATCCAGGAATGGGAGATGTTGGGTGCGCTTGGCGAGTTTGATTTGCTTCTGGGCGAATCCGTTGAGGCTGTGGCCTTGTTTTCTATTGTTGCACAGCCTACACTTGTGAGCCGAGTATTAGAGGCACATCGAGGTAACCTTGAGGTAGAATCCCTCCGAGAGAAGATCTCCAGTGGGAAGGTTGAGAAAGGCTTGACGGTGTATCCCGACCTGAGTGTGAGATACCGATACCGTTTGTTCGTGTTGGAGTCTTGCCGAGAGGAAGTACTCCGAGAGTTTCATCATTCACACCTTGCGGTGCATCTAGGAGGCACTAAGATGTATCGGGATTTGGGTCGCCAGTTCTGGTGGCAGGGTATGAAGAGAGATGTGGCTGTTTTCGTATCGAAGTGCCTTACTTGTCAGCAAGTGAAGGCCGAGCATCAGAGGCCAGCGGGTTTGTTGCAACCCTTGCCTATTGCCGAGTGGAAGTGGGAGCATGTCAATATGGACTTCGTTGTAGGTCTTCCGAAGACTCAGTGGGGTAGTGATGCTATTTGGGTGATTGTAGACCGGTTGACTAAGTCAGCGCACTTCATCCCTATGCGTGTGAGAGATTCGGTAGATCATCTTGCCGACTTATATATTCGGGACATAGTGAGGTTGCACAGGGTCCCAATGACGATCGTCTCAGATAGAGACCCTCGTTTTACTGCTAGGTTGTGGCAGAGTTTGCAGAGTGCCTAGGGCACTAAGTTGACCTTTAGTACGGCTTTTCATCCTCAGACTGACGGGCAGTTTGAGCGTACTATTCAGATCCTTGAGGATATGCTTCGAGGTTGTATCCTTGACTTTAGTGGGACGTGGGAGAGGCACTTGCCCTTGGTGGAGTTTGCTTACAACAACAGTTTTCAATCGAGTATCGGTATGGCACCGTTTGAGGCCTTGTATGGCCGACCGTGTAGGTCTCCAGTTTGTTGGGCCGAGGTGGGTGATGCACCTTTGTTGGGTCCGGAGTTGGTTAGGGAGACGACGGAGAAAGTCGAGCATATCCGTAGGAGGCTTGTTACAGCCCAGAGTCGCCAAAAGAGTTATGCTTGACCATGTCTTTTTAAAGATATCACCTAGGCGAGGTTTGATGAGGTTTGGGAAGAGTGGGAAGTTATCCCCTCGGTTTATCGGTCCCTTTGATATCCTTGAGAGGATTGGGGAGGTTGCTTATCGTTTAGCTTTGCCACCGCAGTTGTTCGGAGTGCATGATGTGTTTCATGTGAGTATGCTTCGGAAGTATGAGCCGGATCCGTCCCATGTGTTAGATTAGACCGACTTAGAGGTAGATGAGGATGCCTTGTATGAAGAGAGACCGGTTCGAGTCTTGGATAGGCGGGATCAAGTCCTGCGTGGTAAGACCATTCCCTTAGTGAAGGTTTTGTGGAAACATCACGGAGTGGAGGAAGCCACTTGGGAATGTGAGTTGGAGGTCTGCGAGAAATATCCGGACTTGTTTGTTGATGTGTAATCATGCTTTGGAAATTTTGTAATCTTATTGAACCTTAAGAGCATTATATATGTCTTAAGTTGTAAAACATTGTGAATGTTTTGTTTTATGGAAGTATTGTAGAACTTGCCTTAAATTGGAAGTTTGTTATAACAGTGTATATGTTGAATGTATTGTAGAAATGGAGATATATCATGAATATGGAATATGATATAGAATTGTGAAACATGTATGTAGAAATTGATGAATTTCGAGGAAAGCATGTTGTTAATACATATTGAGATATGTGGTAAATTGCCTCTTGAATGGAGATGGAATGACCGGAAATGGGTCGAGTTGTTAAATTTTGCATTTGTAATAATGTTGGGAATTGAGAAAATCTTGTTTCTCAAAAACTTGTATTTAATTTCGAGGATGAAATTCTTTAAGTGGGGAAGGTTATAGCGATCCCGGTTTTCCCTTTCGATATCTGTTGTATTCCGGACTTTGGTTCCGTGGAGTTGGTAGTTGTATCTATCTTATTGTCATCCTTTGATTCCATTTGTTTGAGTTTTAGGATGTGTTGGGCATGTTTCGAGCAGGTGGGTTGAGCCTTGGTCTAAAATCTTGTTGCCAGGTTTTTGGTCGTTCCGCTCGAGCGGGTCGTCTAGCGCTCGAGCGAAGATTGAACACTCCCAGTATTTTGGTGCTTTGCAAAACTTCTGCAGGTGTGATTTCTACGCTCAAGCGGATTTCTTGCGCTCGAGCGGGTCGTGCTCGAGCGGGCTTGTTGGAGCTCGAGCGGGTAGTACATTTTTGGTGTGAGTTCTGGGAGGGGGAAATCTACGCTCGAGCGGACTGGTTTTCGCGCTCGAGCGGATGTACTTTATTCTTGTGTCTTGGCACTCGAGCGGGCCTTCTTGCGCTCGAGCGTGTCTAGATTTTTGTGTGTGACGCTCGAGCGTCCTGTTCTCCGCTCGAGCGGGAATGTCGTATATCAGAAGGCAGTTAGGCATTTTCGAATCACTTTTTACATTCACTCTCTCTCTCTTACTTTCCCAAAACCGATTTTGAGAGCCTCTGTCTCTAGTAACTCCTTTCTCTCTAGGGTTTGATCTAGTTAGAGTGCTTCCCTTTCCTTTGGCCTTTGTAAAAGTTATGTTGATCGTCGAGGGCTTCGTTTTGATCCGTGGATCTTGGAGTTTGGAGCATTTTGGTTTTCTTCATCTCCTTCCCTTGGGCTCCGAATTTGAGGTAGGGATTCTTACTCACTTTTATGGGTTTTGACCTAGATATTGAGTTTTTTTTGTATAAATAGTTTTGGGTTTTAGAAACTAGGGTTTCAAATGTATAATTTTGAAAAGAGGGTTTTGTTTATTTTGGACCATAAATACGTATTTGGGTTTCAAAATGAGTATATTGATGTTGTTGGTAATATATGGACTCTTGGAGTCAATATTGGGAATCAAAGGGAAAATGCCATGTTTGGGCATTTTTGGGTCACTGGTGTAATTAATGACAAGTGTTGAGAAAATATGGAATTGAGTTGAATATAATGAAATTGGCTCATTATGAGACGGATTAGTGAAGTTGGATTTATTAATCGCTCACTTTTGGAAATATGGATAAATTATCTGTTGACGCATTTATTATCTGTTTAGAAATAATTGCGTTGGGCTACCAGTGGAGAGTAGTCGTGATTGTTGTAGACAATGTATGATGATTAGGCAAACTAAAACTAATCAATGGAATGTGTCATCATATATGACAGTTGAAAGAATACATTAACTTTATGTATTGTTTGATGATGTATATGATAACTGTTTATATGCATTGTGTTGTGTGAGAGGAGATAGGAGATGTACTCCACGGTTTAGGGGAAGATAGGGGATGTACCTCTAAATTGGTTAATGTTTGGGAGAAGATAGGGGATGGACTCCGGTGATACAGCTCATATGCTTATCCGTTGAAGTGATGATATAGCTCATATGCTTATCTATGGAAGTGTTGATATAGCTCATATGCTTATCTGTTAAGATGGTGATACAGCTAGTATGCTTATCTATTGTGAAATGGGAAACGTTTAATATAAATTATTATCTCATTTAGAGTGTTTGGCCAGGTTCTGAGCCATGGTTGTGAATTGAGAATTGAATAAGAAATGGAAAATGAAATGAAATATGGACACAATGGTCATGTAATAGAAATGGTGTATGAATTGGTTTATGAGAGTCAAACATTTATCAATTGCTAATGTCTTAGTTACTGCTCATATTGTGTTTAGCATATCTCTACTGGGCGTTGGCTCACCCTTTATGGGACATCATTTTCAGGTACAGGTAGCATGCCACCTCTAAGGACATAGCTTGGATGGTTATGGGAGTTGAAGACTTTTTTTGATTATTTTGTTTGTATTACATGTATATTAAGCCAAGGGCTTATTTTGTATAGAGTTAGTACTCTTCTTTTTGTAACCAAGTGTTGACTTGGAAAGCTGTAAGCCCGTAGGGCATTTGCTTTTGTTGTTAACATGTAATACTGTTGTAAGAACTACTCTGATGAATAGAAAGGTGTTGATTTCTCTTATATCATGGCATGTCTAAAATGATGGGTTTTATGTATTATTTTGAGGGCGTTACAGGGCGTGGTTTTGAGAATTGTGATATAAACCTGGTATAACATGGCTTTTGAAAAAAGATATAAATGTTTTGGTACTGGCATTGCATATGCATAAAACCTTATGGCTTTGTTAAGATTTATACACTGTGTTGTATTGTTTTTACTGGGCTTTGGCTCACTCACCCTATGTGGGAAAAAACCATTTTCAAGTGCTGGTGATATGCCTCCACCAAGGACTTAGCTTGGGAAGACTATGGAGCTGAAGGCTCAGTGTTATTATTTTGTATTTAATTTTGTACAAGCCTAGGGCTTTATATGTATTAAGCTTAAGACTCACTATCGATGTACCCAAGCGTTGACTTGGAAAGATGTAAGCGTTTAGAGCATATGTTTATCTGTTTAGCTTTCATTTCTTTTTACTATCTTGTAACACATGTTGTAGATTTAGGATGTACTGTTTATGAATATATATCGCATGTGTCACCTTTTGTATATCAAACTCTGATTAATGAAAGGTTACCATTTCATTTATGTTGCTATTTATTAGTTGTTATGAGATAGGTATATTGTGTTTATTTTAGGGCATCACAATGCATAAGGGTATCTAGTGGGTCAAAAGAAGCAAAAAGGACTCAAAATGGTCAAATGCCCTATCTAGCTACTCGTGCGTCTGAATTGGGTCATACGAGTGGAGAGTCAAGTAGAATTGTCTCAAGGTTGGCCATATGTGTGCCCACCTTGGACACGCGTGAGGTGGTTGGTTGTTCGTGAGGTAGCCTAGGCCTCACGAGCGGTGGGTCAAGTTGAGGCAGATTGGGTTCTGTGCACTCGTGGCCTGGTGGTGGCCGTTCGAGTGCCAGATGAGCGGAATTCAAGTTTTTTTTTTTTGTTGTATTTTTGGTGTTTTTGTTGTTCTTAGTGTTCTTGGTGTTCCAACTCCATTTTCTTCATCCTAAGGCTCCAAAACATGATATTTAATATACTAAAACATGATGCAAGGTTCATGAAAACTCATTTGGATGCATGAATTCAAGGTTAAACTAATTAATCATGCTTAGTCATTAATCTCCATTAGCCTAACTAATCTTGCGTAGGCTTTAATTAATCCTACTTAACTTTTGCTAATCTTGTTTAATTTTTAATCAAGTACTCATTAGACTATACTCGTTAGACTAAGATTATTAAGCTCTTCACTTAGGGTTTTCTAAGTCATCTAAGTGTTCAATTCTCAAGTTCAAGATAGATTTCCCTAACTCTACATTGTCTTCCTAATTCTCAAGCCCAATTTCCACATTCTAATTGTTGTAGGCTCCTAAGGTTTTCCATCAAAGGCATTTCTATTCTTATTCAATAATCCTAAGTCCTTTTCTAAACTAGCATATCACATACTCAATACAAGATAACATAATCAAATTCTTAATATGAATGAATATATGAACGCAATGCATGACTCGGTTGTCATACTCTCAATGTCTCAACCTCTCTCTTAATCATCTCTTGCACTCTTAGTCTGTCCATTTTTCTAACTCGTCAATGTGAATATTCACATTGTTAGAATATCAGAAAATTTGAAACATTAAAACTACGATGTGAATCTTCTCATTCCTGTAATAATTTTCACATTGAAGGACTTTTTGTTGTCTCTGATGATTGTTCAAACTTATTAATGTGAATCTCCACATTGTTTAGAATATCATATGTCAAAAAAATCCTAAAGGGAGAATCAAATCAAAGGATAACACAATATTCGTAATGTGAATATTCATATTGAAAATTTGAATATTTTCAACATTAAATTTGTAATGTAAATATTTACATTGAAACTAACAAAATGTTCATACAATATTCAATAATGCCCGACGTAATTGACGTAAATTTCAGGAAGGAAAAACAAGAGGTCGATGTGAAAGTTCGCAATGGAATGAAGTTGCTGTTGCTGGTAGGAACGATGTGAAATCGAAGACAGAATGATGTAAAGTTGGGTGTAAATAATGGACAATTGTTTCCAAAATATACCATCCATAAACACAAATATGAATGTTCACATTGAGAAAAACATATAACATATAATCAGGCAAAGAGTTTCAATAATCTGGATATGAATTGATAATAAAAAGTGATTGAAAAGTATGAGAAAAATCAAAATACATGAAGGACTTACGTTTTCTACCCATATCGACTTTGGAAAATACAACAGATGAACTCGTTGTAAACTTCACCAGCGATGAAGAACGATGTCGACCGGCGAAGAACGACCCCTCCTTTTGATTTCATCCTAATAGAAAACCCTAAATCCAAGCTTGGTTCGAATGGTAAAGAAAAACGTTTGGTTTCACCAAACTCATGAAATATCAGATGTATTTTTTGGAATATGATTCTTGAAAACAATGTTTCCTTATGTGAGCCTTTACATCAACCAAAGGAATGCCTTACACTCACAAGGGTGTTTTGGAAACTATGCTATTCATGGGATATATTGGAACATAACAAAATAATTTAGACTAACTGGAACACAAGTAATAGAAGAAGGATTTATGAAAAAATGCCCCTAAATGATATAAAAATTAAATAAATATTTATCAATGAGCAAGTTAGTCTAGAACTTTTCATCATAAGTTTAACTAAAAAATTAAATGGATCCAAAATATTTGTCCAATCCTATCATTTGAGTCAAATATTTATCCTAGTCCTTAAAAATATCAGGTTGAATTGGTGCGGGCTGAGCGGATCACCCAGTCCATGCCTTTGTTTGGACGAACTAGATAACGGGGGATTGTAATCTATTGGACCGTTAATCAGGGGATATATAGTCTCTTGACTATTTGGTTGGAGATGATGTGTATCCTTATGTTTGTTTATTTCGTGTGATTAGATGTCTCGAAAGGACTATTCTAGTAAATTCAATATTTGGTTGAACTATTATGAAGAAGGATAAATACTCCAAAGATTATTTTACCCTTTCAATTGTTGACAAGCCTCATTTGGGGACTAAACATTTCAGCCTAAAAGTCAAAAAGTTATAATAAGTTATCATATCACTCTTTTTACTTTTCTGCACATTTTTTCATAAAAATTAAAAAAGGTACCAAAAGTCTATTCCCAAATGATGCCAATAAGAATAGTAAATCTGCGTTTAATATTTTATTATTATTTTTGTTAGAACTTTTAAAATATAGCAATTATGGTTTAGACCCGACCCACTTGATGATCTGGATCCGAGTTTTATTGTCTTATATGGTTGTTCATGTCTTGTTTGTCCTTATTCCTGATTGAGTTTGGTTATTGGAGTGCCTTGGTTGCATTTGGAACAGGTTGGTAGCTTGTGTTTCAAAACTATTGTTGCCCAGATTTTGGCTTATTCGCTCGAGCGACATTTCTTGCGCTTGAGCGGTCTTTGTAGACTCTCAGTACTTTTGTAGGTCTGCAAAACTACTAGGAGGTAGCATTCTTTGCTCGTGCGGTGTTGGCTCGAGCGGTCCTTCTTAAGCTCGAGCGATGATCTTCTGTCTGTAAAACTTCTGAGAGTTGGTATTCTTGGCTCAAGTGGTCACTTTGTGTGCTCGAGCGATCCCACTTATTGTGTTTGGTCGCTCGAGTGACACTTCTTGTGCTCTAGCAATCTGCGCGTATATCAGTTTGTAAAAGTTACTTTTTAAATCACTTTTTCATCCCTCACTCTCTCTCTAAACATTTCAAAACCATTAGTTGAGACCCTCTCTCTTGAAAACTCACATTCTCTTTACAAATACACCTAGATCCGTTGATTTTTTTACCCTAATTTTTTTTATAAAAAGGTGAAGCACTCCGAGAGCTTTCTTTTGATAGGAACAAAGTTGGGTTTCGGTGTTGTTGGAGTTTCTTCACTCTTTCTCTCACCTTCTAGCTTCAAGGTAGGGATCCTCCGCACGTTCTTATGGTTTTTAACTTAGTTATTTGCTATTTCTAAAACAACATTATGAAAAAAGGAATTTTTGAACAATCTATAGTTTTGGCTTGAAATAAAAAATGGGGGTTTTCAAATGGGTTATTGGAAATGATTAAGGAAATGTATTTATTGTTGAGTTATGATGAAATGATGGATTTTTATCTTTGAAATTGATTATAAAGGAAATGAGATTTTGCCCTAAGAATATCAAATGTTGATTTCGTAATGATAAATGGAAATTGATGTTGGATATGTGAGATTGGATTGGCGTTGAAGAGGATGGCGGAGTTGGATATGTATTATTACTCACATCTTGAGATTTTGAAAAGTATAATCTTATTGGAAATTTATTTATCTGTTTAGAGATATATGTTTTGGGCTATCGGTGGAGGATAGCTATGATTGTTGTAGAAATTGTATGAGAACTAGGAGAATTGAACATATTTTCTCATCCATTTGCATTGGGCACTATTGCATATTTAATACATTGAAGACGATTATCGTTTTGAGAAAAATGGGTGAATACCTTGGTAAATCTGGGTAGGAGCGTAGTTGTGGTATTATGTTGGCTTGTGTGTCCTTGGTGAAAGTACAGAAACCAGAGCGGTTAGGTGTCGAGCCTTCCGGTTAATACTGGTAAAAATGACAAATTGGTAGTGCTTGTAGCCTACTTGCAGACACGTCCTAAAGATTCCCAGTGCTATATCTACTGCCCTGTTTTCTATTGAAAATGAATTAATTTCATGAATTGTGATATAAACCTGACATTGCATGGTTTTGGAAAGAGATAGAAAATATTTTTGGCATGAACATTACATATGCATTCACCTTATATCTTTGTTAAGATTCATAAATTGTGTTAGAGTATTTTTATTGGGCTTTGGCTTACCCTATATGGGAAAACCATTTTCAAGTGTTGATGATGTGCCTTCGCCAAGGTAATAGCTTGGGAGGATTTGGAGCAAGAGCTTCGTTCTGTTTATTTGTTGTATTTATTTTGTACAAGCTCAGGGCTTTATTTGTATTGAGTTTAATCTCAATTTTGTTGTAACCAGGTATTGTCTTGGAAAGTTGTAAGCCTTTAGGGCATTTCTTATTTGTTTTAACTCTTATTTCATATCTTTAATTTGTATCACATGCTATGGATTCAGGGTTAGGACTTATGAATGTATAACTGCATGTGACATCTCTTGTACACTTTGATTGTATGAAATTGAAGGGATATTGTATTCAGAATGGTATTGTTATTTATTAATATTGTGGATGGTTTTATTGTGATTACTTCGGGGCGTTACATAAAAAATTAAATAAATAAAACATCAATAAATTTATTTTATTTTTTAATTAAGACTTTTAAATTTTCTTTTATTTTACTAAGTACAATGCATAATGAAACCAAATAATTTGTCTATGTGATAGTGAAAAAAAAAAAAATCTTTATCCCATCATTTGAAGAAATTTTTTTTTAAGATACATGTACTTGGGGGCAAAATTGTCTTTTTACAAGTTAATCCCATGAAATTGTTATCCCATCATTGTATTCTACGTCTCTTAGGACATAACAATCTTACATATGAATGACATAGAGTTTAATTGGACTCGTAGTCCAACCTACCAGTTTCCAACCAAACAACGGACTTCTCTATAGAATGGATTTGGAGTCCAATTTCCCCTCAATTTTCTTTTAAACAAACACCCATAATTGATTAGAGTATTACCACGTGATCCCCTAGATTACCTGATAATTTTACCTTTGACCTAGGCTACAAATTTAATAAGGCTCCACCGTGGTTAAAAGTAATATGTTCATTTCATCCAAAAAGAAAAAGTTTAAAATGCCTACTAAACTTTCTCCATAAAAAATAATAATAAATAAATAAATAAATAAAGGGCACTTAGTCCATAAATTCAAATTTGTGTCTGGTCGCTCGAGCGACGACTTCTTCGCTCAAGGGAGGACCGCGTATATCAGTTCGCAGCAGCTCATTTTTACACAAAAAATTGAGATATTTTCACCTCAAAACCCTAATTTGGCACCTCCTCTCTCTAAAATACTCTCTCTCTCTCTCTACAAATATTCCTAGATCTAAGTATCTTTCAACCCTAGTTCCGTCGTTAAAGTGCTGGAGCATCTCAAGGGCTTTCCTTTGATCCGAGTCAAACAAAATTTAGGGCATTTTTGAAGTTCTTCTCTTTTTATTTGAGCTTCTACACTTGAGGTAGGGATGTTCTACTCTTTAATATGAGTTTTAACCTAGATATTTGTCATTTTGTATAAATGGTGGGATTTGGAAGCATTTGGGTGATACTAGGGTTTGAACTTAAGGTTTGAAAGAGTGGTTTACTATTTTGAGTTATGAGAATATATGTTGGGTATTGAAGATGGGATTATATGGGTTAAAACGATGAAATTTAGACTTATGGTTGACAGTTGGAAAAAAGGAGAAAATTACCCTAATGTATGTTAAATAATTATTTTGTATAAATAATGAAATTGGTATGGAAAATATGAAATTGGGAGGATATGTAAATGAATGGTACAGTTGGATTTGATAAATCACTTACCTATGGGAATTTGATAAATTATCTATTGATAGATTTATTTATCTGTTTAGAAATATTTGATTTGGGCTATCGGTAGAGGATAACTATGATTGTTGTAGAAACTGCATGAGGATTAGGAAGATTGAAACTAATCAATTGAATTATGTCATTGAATATGATGGTTTGATTAAACCATTAAATATGTGATTTGATTAATCATTGTATATAACAACGTGTTTAAATACATTTTATATACATCATTGTTTGAGAGGAGATAAGGGATGTACTCCATTATGTGGGAGGAGATAGAAGATGGGCTCCATTGAGAATTAAGTTGGCCAGAGTGTCCAAGGTGAAAGTCCCAAAATCTTATATATTTATGGGTGCCGGTTCCCTTAGATGTGATTCTGTAAAATGGCAAGAAATAGAAGTGTTGGATTGATGAATGTATTGAATTGTGAACCATTTGTCTAATGCTGATATTTTAGTTAATTCTCATATATTGTTTAGCGTATCTCTACTGGGCTTTGGCTTACCCTACTTGGGAAACCATTTTCAGGTACAAGTGACATGCCGCCTCCAAGGACATAGCTTGGAAGGTTTAGGGTCTGAAGGCTCTATTTTGCTATTTTTGGTTTGTTTTAAGTGTAAATTCAAGCTGAGGGCTTTATATGTATAGAACTAGGACTTTTCTCTTGTTGTAACCAAGTGATAACTTGGAAAGATATAAGCACGTAGGGCACTTATTTTGTTGTTAGCAGTTAGAGTTACATGCCATAGTTTCAAGAGGAACATTTATGAAAGTGTAATGTATGTAATATCTTTTGTAATTTAGACTCCGATGAATGAAAATGTAACTTTTCTATCATGTTTATAAATTGAATGAATGATTGGTTTATATAATATTTTGGGGGCGTTACAATTTGGTATCAGAGCGTACCGGGTTTGAATAATTTGGGTACGTGGGAAGTGGTTAGTACCACAATGTGTTTGTCTCGCTTGTTAGAGACTTATGTATGACGTTATGTGTTTATATGATAACATGTTTATGTGACTATATGGGTATGGGATTTAGTTTCTAGGATGTTGATCGGGTCCATGGGTTTCTGGGAGTCCTGTTGGAAAGGCACTTCATCACTGCTGTTTCTGACTGAAACTCTAGCAACGCCATGGGACGGTCATTATCCGAAAATGAAATTCGTATGTGTTTATGTGATTATGTGCGTATATGGAGTGAATTACAGTTGTCCATCGAATTAGGACACGAGTGAGATAGCTTTGGCACATTTGTAAATGTGCTAATTTGTAACGCCCTCAAAATAAACCCATAAATCATCCAACAATAGCATGCTTAGACATAAGAAAATAAAGCATAAATATATTCCATTAGAGTAATCATTACAAAATGTATTACATGTTGACAACGAAAGTACATGCCCTATGGGCTTACAACTTTCCAAGTCAACACTTGGTTACAAAAAGAGAGTACTAACTCTATACAAAGAAAGCCCTTGGCTTGATATACATGTAATACATCAAAAGAAAACAAAACAACAGAAACAGTCTGTCTGCCTCTAGCCTCCCAAGCTATGTCCTTGCAGGTGGCATGCTACCTGTACTTGAAAATGATGTCCCATAAAGGATGAGTCACAGTCCAGTAGAAATATACTAAACCAGCTATAAACAATGACTAAAATAATAGCATTCAAAAGATGGTCCACACCTGTATTCCAACGTGTGTCGTATTACAGTTTCACGACAATCATGCCCATGGCACACTTTAGTTTCCATTTCTTATTCAACTTTGAGTTTGAAAACAAGGCTTAGAACCTAGCCAAATAACTTAATGAGATTAAGACTCATCTTTAAAACACTTTCGAAATTCATGATGGATACACATTTTGGTGCTGTATCAATAACACATAGAAACACTTTTATACTTCACAATTGATAATGATATATATTTTAGTGCTATATCAAATCAATTCAAACACTTCCATAATCCACATTTGATACACCTTGTAGTGTTGTATCAATGTCACACGAAATCCGGTTTAGAGGTCCATCCCCTATCTTTCCCTAAACCGTGGAGTACATCCCCTATCTCCTGCCACACACAATGTATATAAACATAGATCATATACATAATCAATCAATGCATAAAGTTAATGTATTATTCCAACCGCTATACTCGATAGCATACTCAATCGATTAGTTTTAGTTTGCCTAATCATCATGCATTGTCTACAACAATCAAGACTATCCTCCATCGATAGCCCAAAGCAGTTATTTCTAAACAGAAAATAAATGCACCAAATGGATAAAATATCAACATTTCAACTAGGTGAGTGATAAATGATCCAACTACACCCTTTAATCCCATACGTTCCCAATTTCAACATTCTCAATTCAACTTCTCATTTCTCAAAATTAATTTCACAAATTAATTCATCAATGTAATTAGGGCATTTCCCATAATTAACAAAACAACCTGAGGTTCCATTTTTATCAATAACCCAACATTTATCTCATTTCTCCATGCTAAACATGCATATAAGCTTATATAAATAAAACCGCATCTTTTGTAAAATTATACAAAGACCCAAACTTTCTCAAAATTACCCAACAATCCCCAACATATCAAAATGTTAAAATTTAAAGACAAAGCTCATAAGGAGGAGTAGGATACCCCTACCTCGAAGTTAGAGCTCAAATGGAGAAGAAGACCAAAACCAAAGTGCTCTAAACTCCAAACCTTTCGGATCAAAACGAAGCCCTCAACGATCAACACGCTTTTTACAAAGGCCGAAGGATAGGAGAACACTCTAACTAGATCAAACCCTAGAGAGAAGGGAAATCCTAGAGAGAGAGGCTTTGAAAAGTGTTTTTAGAAAGTAAGAGAGAGAGAGTGAATGTAAAAAGTGATTCAAAAATGCCCAGCTGCCCACTGATATACAACACTCCTGCTCGAGCGGAGAATAGAACGCTCGAGCATCAAGCACAAAAATCTGGACACGCTCGAGCGCAAGAAGGCCCGCTTGAGCTCCAAGACACAAGAATAAAATACATCCGCTCGAGCGCAAAAACCAGTCCGCTCGAGCGTAGATTTCCCCCTCCCAGAACTTTCACAGACAAAGCACTACCTGCTCGAGCGCCAACATACCCGCTCGAGCGTGAAAAACACACCTGTAGAAGTTTTGCAGGGACACGAAATACTGGAAGTGTGTAAACCCCGCTCGAGCGCAAGAAGGCCCGCTCGAGCGTAACACCAAAAACCTGGGCAACTACAATAGAGACCAAAACTCAACCTACCTGTTTGAAACACGCCCAACACATCCAAAAACTCAAACATACAGAATTAAAGGATGACAACAAGGTACACAACCACCAACTCCACGGGACCAAAGTCCCTGCAAAAACCGAAATCGCTATATAATCTCTTTTGTTACCTTCATTAGGATGTCAGGATGAGGTCGTGGTGGTAGGCGTGGTAGGTCTAGGAGGCATGAAATGTCTATACTAGATGAGATTCCGGCGTAGGAGAAAGAAGTTGGTTAGGCTAATGTAGCTGAACCGGTTGGTCAGCAGGCCATGAGCGCCTTAGCCCGTGAGATGGCCGGAGCATTGAGGGAATCTATGGACATTCTTAGGGCTGAGAATCAAGTCCAGGCCCAAGTAGCTGAACCAAGGCTATCTTTTCTGAAGAGGGAGTTCTTCCTATCGAATTCGGACGAGTTTTTGGGTGACCCTAGGGAGCCACTGAAGGCTGATGAGTGGTAAACAGATGACGAGGACGTTTGAGATGCTTGGCATCGAAGACGGAGGTTTGAGGGTGACCTTGGCATCCTTCCAGCTAAACGGAGACGCGGGTCAGTGGTGGAAATATGCGCGGGGGGGGGCATTGGGGGAACTTAGGAGGCCTTTGTTGAAGCTTTCTAGGACAAGTACTTACCTGCTACAGTGAGGGAGAAGTTGAGGGGTCAGTTCTCCAAGTTGGTGCAGTTGAATACACCAGTGGCTGAGTTTGAGGCCACCTTCACTAGTTTGTCGAGGTTTGCATCGGAGTTAGTGGCGACTGAGGAACGCCGATGTTTGGAGTTTGAGAAGGGACTAAGGATCAGACTCATGTTTAGAGTTGCTGGGTCCATGATCAGAGATTACGGGTGCCTTATGGAGGCTGCAGTCCATCTTGAGACTATTATGTATGCAGAGGAGGAGAGGATGAGGGGCTCTAGGAGGAGTCAGGATGGTCAGGGAGACAGTAAGAGGCAGAGGGGTTCTAACCCTCAGCAGTTCCAGGGAGTGCAGTCGAGATCTACCTTTCTAGTGCCGAGTTTGGGTTCTAGGAGAGGTGGTCAGGGAGACATCACTTGTTACAAATGTGGTGTGGTGGGCATAAGTCTCCAGCTTGCCCACAGAGGGGAGGAGGGCAGCAAGCAGCTTCATCTTCGGCTCGTTCTCAGGGATAGAGTCAGGGCAGAGGCCAATCGCTCACTTGTTATCAACGTAGGCAGGCGGGGAACTTGAAGAGGTTTTTTCCATGGTTGGGTGGTATATCTGGTGCGTCTGGTTCAAGGCAAACATAGAATCACCAGCCAGCGCAGTCGGTATAGGCCTCGAGGGCCAATCAGGGAGCCTCTTTGGCTCAGTTAGTGCAGTAGTCTTATGCTCCGAGGGGTGAGCAGGTAGATCAGAGATCTACGGGGTGCGTGCATGCTGTTACCGCGCCAGATCTTGTACCAGCTTCATCAGTAGTGAGAGGTACCTTTTTGTTTTACAACTCGGTTGCTAATGTGTTGATTGATACAGGTGCATCCCATTCATTTATTTTGTTTGCATTTGCATCTGTTTTGGGGCTGGAGTTGGCATAGTTAGCATCTCCTATATATGTTGTATCACCTGTTAGGGGTGAGATGATTTTGAAATAGGGGTGTCGGGGCTATGATGTAGAGGTCGCCAATCACCGGCTTCTGTTTTCTTTTGTACTGATGGATATGACTGGTTTTGATGTTATTTTGGGTATGGACTGGTTGTCGTCATACTGGGCTATTATAGATTGCTACCGTCAGAGGGTTACTGTATGTACCTTGAGCGGTGATTGTTTTCATTTCTTGGGAGATCGAGTTGGTAGAGTTTTATCATCAAGGTATGATCCGCGCGGATGGAGTGAGCTTAGTTATCTTATCGCTAGCTTTATAAGTAGTGAGTGTAATGATGCCCAGGTTGAGTTGCCAAGAGTGGTTTGTGAGTACTCGAATGTTTTTCCCAAGGATCTTGTTAGTTTACCACCTCATCGAGAGATTGAGTTCTCTATTGATTTAGTGCCTGGTATAGCACCAATTTCTATGGCACCGTATCGGTTTGCGCTAGCTGAGTTGAGTGAGTTGAAGGTTCAACTCCAAGAATTATTAGATAAGGGTTTTATTCACCCTAGTACTTCACCTTGGGGAGCACCGGCCCTCTTTGCTAAATGGAAAGATGGAGCCTTGCGACGTTGTATTGACTATCGAAAGTTGAACCGAGTTATGGTTAAGAACAAGTACCCCATGCCTCATATAAATGATTTGTTTGATCAGTTAAAAGGATCCCGTTGTTTCTCTAAGATAGATTTGAGATCGGGTTACCATCAGTTGAGAGTCAGGGAGGAGGATATCCCAAAGACGGTTTTCCATACGCGGTATGGCCATTATGAGTTCCTGGTGATGCCTTTTGGGCTAACCAATGCCCCAGCTGTGTTTATGGACTTGATGAACCGAATCTTTCAAGAGTTCTTATATCGTTTCATGGTTGTCTTTATGGACAACATCTTGATTTATTCACCCTTTGAGGAGGAGCACGAGGAACACTTGTGAGTGGTGCTTGAGTTGCTTAGAGCCCATAAGCTGTATGCTAAGTTCGGGAAATGTGAATTCTGGCTAAGAGAGGTTAAGTTCTTAGGCCATGTAGTATGGGAAGGTATGACTGTAGACTCATCCAAAATTGAGGCAGTGCAGGATTGGGTACAACCTAAGAACGCTTTTGAAATCTGTAGTTTCTTGGGGTTGGCTGGGTATTACTGTCGGTTTGTGAAGGATTTTTCCAAATTAGCTTCGCCTTTGACTAGATTGACGAGGAAAGGGGTCAAATTTGTGTGGAGTGAGACATGTGAAAAGTCATTCCAAGAACTTAAGGTTAGACTTACCACTGCTCCAGTCTTGATTATTCCGGAGAGGGATTTGGGCTATTCGGTGTATTGTGATGCCTCACGAGAAGGTTTGGGTTGTGTGTTGATGCAAGAGGGGAAAGTAGTAGCCTATAGCTCACGGTAGTTGAAAACCCACAAGAGGAACTACCTTACCCACGATCTAGAGTTAGCAGCTGTGATATTTGCCTTGAAGATTTGGAGGCATTATCTATATGGTGAGAGATTTGAGGTGTTTTCTGATCATAAGAGTCTGAAGTATCTGTTTACATAGAAGGACTTAAATTTGAGGCAGAGAATGTGGATGGAGTTCATAGAGGATTATGACTTCGAGTTACATTATCATCCGGGAAAGGCCAATATTGTGGCTGATGCCCTAAGTAGGAAGTCTATCGGCAGTGTGGCTTGTATTGCCATCCGGGAGTAGGAGATGTTGGGTGCTCTTGGTGAGTTTAACTTGCATTTGATCGAGTCCGTTGAGTCTGCAGCCTTATTTTCTGTGGTTGCACAACCTACTCTTGTGAACCGGGTGTTAGAAGCACATAAGGGTGACTTTGAGGTAGAATCCCTCCAGGAGAAGACCTCCAGTGGGAAGGTAGAGAAGGGTTTGACTATGTATCCCGACTTGAGTGTGAGATACCGTGACTGCTTGTTTATGCCAGAGTCTTGTCGAGAAGAAGTACTCCGAGGGTTTCACCGTTCACGCCTTGCGGTGCATCCGAGAGGCACAAAGATGTATCATGATATGAGTCGCCAGTTTTGGTGGAGGGGTATGAAGAAGAATGTGGCAGTGTTTGTATCGAAGTGCCTTACTTGTCAGTAAGTGAAGGCCGAGCATTAAAGGCCAGCAGGTTTGTTACAACCCTTGTCTATAGCTGAGTGGAAGTGGGAGCGTGTCACGATAGATTTTGTAGTGGGCCTTCTGAGGACTCAACAAGTTAGTGATTCCATTTGGGTGGTAGTTGACCGGTTGACCAAGTCAGCGTATTTTATTCCTATGTGCGTAAGAGATTCCGTAGATTACCTTGCTAACTTGTATATTCGGGACATAGTGAGGTTGCACGGGGTCCTAGTGACGATCGTTTCGGATAGAGATTCACGTTTCACTGCTCGGTTGTGGTAGAGTTTGCAGAGTGCCTTGGGCACTAGATTGACTTTTAGCACGGCTTACCATCCTCAGTCTGACGGGCAGTTTGAGCTTACTATTCAAATCCTTGAGGATATACTTCAAGGTTGTGTTCTTGACTTTAAAGGGTCGTGGGAGAGACACCTACCCTTAGTGGAGTTTGCCTACAATAACAGTTTCTAATCGAGTATAGGCATGGCACCGTTTGAGGCCTTGTATGGCCGACCGTGTAGATCTCCAGTGTGTTGGGCTGAGGTGGGTGATGCACCTTTGCTAGGTCCAGAGTTGGTTCGAGAAACAACGGAGAAAGTGGCACTTATCCGTAAGAGGTTGGTTACAGCCTAGAGTCGCCAAAAGAGTTATGCTGACCGTAGGAGGAGACCTTTGTCATTCAAGATGGGTGATCATGTCTTTTTGAAAATATCACCTAGACGGGGTTTGATGAGATTTGGGAAGAGTGAGATGTTATCCCCTCGATTTATTGGCCCTTTTGAGATCCTTGAGCGAATTGGGGAGGTTGCATATCGTTTGGCATTGCCTCCACAACTTTCCAAAGTGCATGACGTGTTTCATATTAGTATGCTTCAGAAGTATGAGCCAGATCCATCGCATGTGTTGAATTGGACCGACTTAGAGGTAGATGAGGATGCTTCGTATGAGGAGAGACCAGTAAGAGTCTTGGATAGGCGGGACCAAGTCTTGCGAGGCAAGATGATTCCCTTGGTTAAAATATTATGGAAACATCACGGTGTTGAGGAAGCAACTTGGGAGCGTGAATTGGAACTCTGAGAGAAATATCCGGACTTATTTATTGATGTTTGAATGTATGTTGAAACCTTAGTTTTGATTATGAACTATAAAAACATTGTATATGTTTTGAATCATGAGGGCATTGCATATGTTGAATGTGTTTCGGAAATGCAAGTGTAATTCGAACATTGTGTATGTTGTTTAAATTTTGGAAATGCAAATTTATCATAAACATTGAATATGTTTTGAAAATATGAGATGTACGTCTAGGAAGTAGTTGAACCTCGGAAAATGCATATTGATAAAACATGTTAGGCTATATATTGTGGAATTGTCCTCTTGTGAAGAGATTGAATGACCGGTGGATGGGTCATGATGATGAGAATTGAATTGTGATCATTTTGAATATGGGATAAACATGGTTTTGAAACTTATACCAAAATTTCGGGGACAAAATTCTTTAAGGGGGAGAGGTTATAGCGATCTCAGTTTTACCCCGACCTTTATTGTGTTCCGAACTCGGGTTCCGTGATTGTATGCTGTTGTCTATGTCTTGTTTCCTTCCTTTAACTCTTTGTATTTGAGTTTTGGAACTTGTTGGGCATGTTTGGAACAGGTTGGTTACTAGTTGGTCTAGAGTGTTCCTGCCCAGATTTTGGTCTCTTCGCTCGAGCAAGACTTCTTGCGCTCGAGCAGGCCTTGGGTGATTTACTTCTTCGCTTGAGCGAGGTTTCTTGCGCTCGAGCGAGAATTGAGAGTCCTCAGGTTTCTTTCCCAGACGCAGCTTTTCTGGGAAGGTGGAGTGCTTCGCTTGAACGAGCCTTGCGAAATTGCTTCTTCGCTCGAGCGCGACTTCTTGCGCTCAAGCGTGCGTTTGCGTCTATGGCAGACCTGAAGCATTGCATTGTGCGCTCGAGTGACGTTTCTTGCGCTCGAGCGAGGTCACTTGTTATGTTTGGTTGATCAAGCAACGACTTCTTCGCTCGAGCGAGGACCGCGTATATTAGTTCGCAGCAGCTCATTTTCACACAGAAAATTGAGATCTTTTCACCTCAAAACCCTAATTTGGCACCTCTTTTCTCTAAAATAATCTCTCTCTCTCTCTACAAATACTTCTAAATCTAAGTATCTCTCAACCCTAGTTCCTTCGTTAAAGTGTTAGATCATCTCAAGGGCTTTCCTTTGATCCGAGTCAAGCCAAATTTGGGGCATTTTTGTAGTTCTTCTTTTTCTCTTTGAGCTTCTACACTTGAGGTATGGATGTTCTACTCTTTAATATGAGTTTTAACCTAGATATTTGTCATTTTATATAAATGGTGGGATTTGGAAGCATTTGGGTGACACTAGGGTTTGAACTTAAGGTTTGAAAGAGGGGTTTACTATTTTGAGTTATGAGAATATATGTTGGGTATTGAAAATGGGATTATATGAGTTAAAACGATGAAATTTAGACTTGTGGTTGACATTTGGAGAAAAGGGGAAAATTACCGTAATGTATGTTAAATAATTATCTTGTATAAATAATGAAATTGGTATGAGAAATATGAAATTGGGAGGATATGTAAATGAATGGTATAGTTGCATTTGATAAATCACTCACTTATGGGAATTTGATAAATTATCTGTTGATAGATTTATTTATCTGTTTAGAAATATCTGATTTGGGCTATCGGTAGAGGATAGCTATGATTATTGTAGAAACTGCATGAGGATTAGGAAGTTTGAAACTAATCAATTGAATTATGTCATTGAATATGACGGTTTGATTAAACCATTGAATATGTGATTTGATTAGTCATTGTATCTACTAACATGTTTAAATACATTGTATATGTATCATTGTTTGGGAGAAGATAGGGGATGTACTCCATTGTGTGGAAGGAGCTAAGGGATAGACTCCATTGAGAATTAAGTTGGCCGGAGTGTCCAGGGTGAAAGTCCCGAAATCTTATATATTTATGGGTACTGGTTCCCTTGGATGTAATTCCGTAAAATAGCAAGAAATAGAAGTGTTGGATTGATGAATGTATTGAATTGTGAACCATTGAGTTGTAGTCTCATTTTGGTTGTTTTGATAATAATTAATTTGGTTAATTGATTTACCCGAAATGGAAGAATGGAAATGAATTGATTTGGATAAATGAATGGAAATGGACTGAAATATGGATCTCAATATTGGTTGGTCATGAAAAGGGTGTAAGTTGGTTTACAAGTATTAAACATTTGTCTGATACTGATATTTTAGTTAATTCTCATATATTGCTTAGCGTATCTCTACTGGGCTTTGGCTCACCCTACTTGGGAAACCATTTTCAGGTACAGGTGACATGCCGCCTCCAAGGACATAGCTTGGGAGGTATAGGGGCTGAAGGCTCCATTTTGCTATTTTTGGTTTGTGTAAATTCAGGCCGAGGGCTTTATATGTATAGAACTAGGACTCTTCTCTTATTGTAACCAAGTGATAACTTGGAAAGATGTAAGCCCGTAGGGCCCTTATTTTGTTGTTAGCAGTTAGAGTTACATGCCATAGTTTCAAGATGAACATTTATGAAAGTGTAATGCATGTTATATCTTTTGTAATTTAGATTCTGATGAATGAAAATGTAACTTTTCTATCATGTTTATAGATCTAATGAATGATTGGTTTATATAATATTTTGGGGGCGTTACATTTGGAAAATCTTGGTTTGTTGAAAAATATACGAGTTTTGAAGTTTGTTAGAGAATATATCTGTATTGTTATCTTTTAATTATTGCATAGAGATAATTGTTTTGGCTATGAGTAGATGATAGCTTTGTCGTGTATTAGAAGTTGCATGTGGACTAGGCAAACTGAAATGTTATAAAATCATACATATCATGGTGCACGTCATGGGTTTTGGAATGGATTTTAAAACCGAAACTATATGTTTTCGAAAAGGCTATTGGACAATTCTCATATTATGTTTTAATAACATTTGTATCATTTTGAAAACAATATTTTGGATCACATGCATTGTGTTAATGAAATGGTGAATAAAGTGGTAAAGCTATAAGGGGGTATTAAAGAAGAATTAAGTGAGCTTGTGTGTCCATGGTAAAAGACCCAAAACCTGCGCGATAGGTGCCGATTCCATCCGGATAATCCCGATAAAATAGCATAGTGACTTGTATAGTTACTATTATGAATAGTAGTCCTGGAGATTTATCCATTTTATTTATTGTCATTTTGGGTTTTTCAAAAGATGTTTTGAAAATGGTTTTATTAATGAATTTACTGTTGTGTAGTGATGTATTCACGTTTGGTTTAGCAATGTATTTGCTTGTTGGTATTGTGATATACCAAACTTGTTTTGGAAACGAATTTTCTTCGAACATATGTTTTGATTGCGGAAACGTTTTGGATAAACGGAAAGATTTTGAGGATTGGCTAGAAAGGATTTTGTATTGGAAATCAAGGGGATTCTGAAAATGCACTTGGACATATTGTATAGATGTACTGCATCATGATCATTTATGCTAGTGAAACATATTTAGTTTTTGAAATATTCTCTACTGGGCATTATGCTTACCCTACGTGGTTGAAAATGTTTTTCAGGTGTAAGGCATGTGTTGGTATGGTGTTGAAGTTGTGTTAAAAGCCGGTTAGGGTGGTATCATTATTTGTAGGCCTTGGGCTATTTATTCTTTTATTTGGTTGTGTGCCATTCTTGTAAGGGTTACACTCTTTGTAAACAATGTAAGTCTTTGGACATTTCATTGTGTGCCATTTTGGTGTATGTTTTAGTCAAAGAACATCTATTCCATGTAGATGTGAATGTAGGGTGTATGAAATCAGAATAACACATATATTGTGTGAGACTATTGTACCCATTTGCTTGAGAGAGATTATTTATTCCTATCTGATTTTCATTTTTATACTTATCGGCGTTGGGCATTTTCATGTGGGCCGGACTCTGTAAATCTGGGGTATGACAGCTTGGTATCAGAGCTAACCGAGTTTGAAAACCTTGGGTTCGTCAGAAGTGGTTAGCCATAGTGGGTTTATTATGCTTAATGAAAACATTTTCATGCTGGGTGCTAAGTGATAACATGCTTATGTGTTACATTTTATGTGGGTATGGTGTTGGGACTTATAGATATTATTCGGCGTCTAGTTGACTAACATGGAGGTTTTATTGGAAACGCGCTTGATTGATGTTATTTCTAATAGGAATTCTAAAGGAGCACTAGAATGAATAACCATCTTTGTAGATTAAGCTCGATTATGTGTTATGTGGTAGACGTTATATGAATTGATTGGAGTCTCAACATGCTTGTTTGAGTAATTGGCTATATGATTGAGTGTGTTAGTATTTTGGTGAAGGGTACTAGTGTTATGTACCCTAAATTGTGTATTTATATCCTTATAGAGATGTTTTGGAAAGGAGTAGTAAACGTTGAGTGGGCACCTTGGTGTGTGCCATAAATGTTGTATGTTAGCATTGGTTGTGTGTTGGCATTGGTTTGCCTTGGCGGCAGTTGGTGCGTCTTTGAGAGACGATGTTGTTTCTAAGTCCTTTGTGATGGTGTGTGAGGGTTGAGTTCTTATACTTCCTTGAGTGATATCGTGTAGGTTTGGTGTTGGTTGGTAGTCCTTGGATTAGTATGTTTTTAGAGTTAGTTACGACCTTCAGCGGTCAGAGGTATGAATTGTAGAGTGAGGTGTGTTCCTCAATTGAGTGAGTTGTTTTAAGTCTTGTAACCCCATGTAAGGGGTGTAGGTGGTGGTGGCATTTTGGGACACAAACAATTGGGTTTAAACTCGTGTGCATTGATAGTCTTGGTGTATGCGTCCGACTTCGGTGTTGGTAACCTAGGAGTTCATGTTGTAGAATGTGGTTGTTTGGGATGTAAATTGTAGTTTGACTTTCTTCCAGGGTTAGTGGAGTCAGTTGGGCCATTCAGGCTTGGGTTTTTTTTTTGTTTTAGATGATGTGTGGTTGGTTGAAATGGATGAAGTTGTTTTCTTTATAGTTGGGTGGAGTAGTTGGTTGTATGGTAGAGTTATAGTTGTTGTGACTAATTCGGTAAGGTACGAGGGGTGCTAGGATGTTGTGAATGGTATGGTTGGTGTAACATCCCAAAATTTTCCAGCATCAATAAAGAATAATAGCAATTCTCCAATCATCGAATCATTAATCAGTAAAGTTTGTACAAAATGGTCCCACATGCGAATTACACATTCAATGATATCAAATACATGAATCTATAGCATGTAGAACATTAAATCCAAAAATAAATAAAATGCTCTCAAGGGGGCTTACATATTCCAAGGCTTAAGCCTGGTTACACAAAAATGGTCTCTCGGACCCAAACAGCTATAACTCCAGGCTTACAAAATACAATCACAACAAACAGAGCCTAGTGCTCTATTACATATATCCACGCCCTAGATTGGCGGGTTCACCACATCCTTTCCTGCACCAAAATCTCATATGGTAAGCATAAAGCCCAATAGAGAGTTCTTAACAAAGTATATACGTTTTATGCAAGATTTCCATTATGAAATGCACATGCCATGCTATGTCTTTTAAAAGAAAAAGAGATTCACTTTTGCTCATCTTTTGAAAACCATCGTGCTCAATGATAACTTGCAATCTCAACAATTCACAAGTTACAATTTAATTCAATGTGGTGGTAAATACAACTCAGGTAATCTCTAGGTTGGTGTCTGCAAGTAGGCATAACTAGCACTACTAAAATCCCACTTTATCGATTGCTAACCGTAAGGGAAGTGGTACCTTCTCCGCACGTGTTTTTGGTCTTTCACCCCGGACACTCAGGCCAACTTATTCAATCCCATCTACACCTCCTATCCGGACTTACCAACGTATTTACCCCAAAACATTTCAATAGTTTCATTTCTCAAAATTCTTTCTCAATGTAAGTTTCAAATCCCAATTCAATATTTAAAACAAGCAATTTATTAAAGTGCCAATGCAACGATTATCCATGCAATGCAATAATCAACCATTTAATGTAATGATTATCTATACGATGAATTCATCCTACCACTCACAAAACTTTCCCACAAACTCTCCGTTTGTGATCACAATTTCCATTTTTCTTTCTAGTGCATTTCAACAATATATAACATATGAGTTTTTTTTTTTTTTTTTTTTTTTTTTTTTATAGCTATCCCAATGTAGCAACAATCCCACATCTCATGTATCCTCACCCATTTGTTATTTCATAATTATGTATATATCTATATATATATATATATATACATAAAACAATAGATTTCAAAAAATCCACTAATTCTCATATATTAAGAAAATTGCTATTTACACCCAATATCATAAAATTTCCACTTGAACATTCATTTAGCACAAGTAAATCCATAGGTTCTCAACATCCACCCAAAACTCCCAAGTCTCTAGGTTTTTCATCCAAACAAAGCATTTCTTCATCCCTTGGTAAAATCTCACCAAAAACATCATTCTTAAATTAATGTGATTTAATTCCTCAAGAAAATCTTTTAAAGAGAACAAGAGATGAACCTTTTTTTTTTTTTTTTTTTTCAAAAACACCAATTTCTTGAGCCAAGAACCAATTTTCAAACTAACAAGGAGGAAATCTAGAAATTGACCAAAAACTTGCAAATATGTATATATAACTCTAAGAAAATCTCTACCTCAAGTTTGGAGAGGAGAAAAGATGAAATCCCTAAAAATCAATGGTGACGAAACCTGATCTTCACCACACACAATGCAGCTCTTGAGGAGCTCTTCAACTTTGATGAAGAACCTTGGGTTAAAAATGCAATAAATCTAAAGAGATCAAGAGTTCTAAGTGGTTTGGTGTAGGAAATATAGAGAGAAGGAAAAGGAAATGATTTTTAGAGAGAGATGTGTAAAAAGTGATACACACACAACCCCAAAAGAAAGAAAAATTGAATTTTTCAAACTCAGTGTTTCCTGTACGTGCGGCACCCATCCCCACACGTGTGGAGCGTGCCTCCCGTACGTGTGGCCTTTATCCCCGCAAGTGCGGCCCTCTCATTCCCGCACTTGCTGCTTCACGTGCTTTTATTTCAGTATGCACCTAGGTCTTCCCCTATATTCCACACGTGCGGCCTTGGTCCTCCAACCCAGAATTTTCTCTGCTCAACTCCAGACATTCCGGACCCGACCTCGCACCCTCTGAAACAAGTGAAATTCAACACTGAGATAAACAAGAACAAAATTTTGAGAAAAAAACTCCTGAACACAACAAACCCAAACGATTAACAAGGTTCCAAGTCAAATCGACACCCCAATAAGACAAACCTAAAGTTAAACGAGGGAAAATGAAATGAGTAGTGCACTTGGTTATCACAGTTGGTTTTGAGTTGGTGTCTGGCGATGGATTGTCACAGTGGGCTTGTTTAGGGTTAACCTAATGGAATGATAGGGCGTGGTGTTAGGATGCATCCAGAAGTGGAGTATCCTTGTTGATGGTTAGGTTAGAAATTTTATGTTGATTTGGTTTTATTTTGGGTGTATAGAGACTTAGGATTACCGGTGTTTTGGGAATTGAGTTGTTGTTTAGTTGGGTATAACCTTGTACCTTAATTGCGGAAGATAGCACAAGGGTTTATAGGGCATGATTGATTGTTGAAGTATAAGGAGGATGTGGGTCTCCAGTATTATCTGCTTCTTGTTGTATGTTTGGTTATTCTTTGTAAGGGATGTTGATCTCTTGGTTTAGTTCGTATTGTAGTATGTTTGGTTGGTGGTGTGTTTCAAACACTCAATGTTGTGTTTTCCAGAGTAGTATGGAGGTTTTTTTGATCTTAGACATTGTGTCCAGGGGATGAAGGTGGATGTACCTCATTTCTGATTGAGTTAGGTGATGTTTTCAGAGTGGTCGATCGCGTACATAACCCATGGTTGGTATGTGACCTGTATGTAATGTCACAGTAGTTTTGTGTTTGTTGGTCGAGGTTTGGGATGGTGGCGAGGAAGTGATTGTCTTTCGAAGGTAAGCTGTGGTTTTTGGCTTAGGTAGTGTTCTAGGTAGTTTGAAAAGGTAGTTGGGAATGGGGAGTTGTGGCTTGGGTGGTGGAGAAAATTGGGAACTCCTTTTGTTGTTTCCGTGGGATTGAGACAGCAGGACTTTGAAAAGTCTACAAGTGTCGTGTGTATTTGTTGGGGTCTGGTTTAGGGTACTTGTTCGGTAAGTGTTAGCAAACGGGTAGGTTGGCCAGGATAATTAGTATTTTGTTTGTTCCCGTATAAGGTGTGGTGGTATAGAATGTTGGATCAAGGGTTAACCTTATCGGTCACTAAGAGATTGAGGTGAGGTGTTTGATTGTTGTGTTGTTCGAGTTGCTATGTGGTAGCAGTAGCGTTGTGGAATGGTAGGCTCTTGTGAGTTAGCTTGGCGCGAGAAAGTAAGTATGTAGATTTTTTTGGTGAACTCGGTCAAGATTGTGGGGACATTGGTAACATGAGGAATTTAGTGTTGATGTAAACCCACTTAGGCTTAAGGATGAGATGTTGTGTAGTGAGTAATGAGGTTTTTGCTTTGCGTGGTGTATAGCGGTACATGGTTGTGTGTTGTTAGATGATGTATAGAAAGGGAAGGCCATGGGACTATCCCAGGATGTTGCTTTGGTGTGACAATAGTGTGTTTAATGTATTGATAGAGTGGTCTAATGTTCGATAGTGTCGAGTCACTTTGGTAGGTGTGTTTTTGTTGTTTGGCGGTTTTGTGTGGGATCTCTCGAATTGGGATGATTCTTGTTGTGGTTTTGGTTTGGAAGTGGAACTCGGAGTGATGTAGTAAGATTGTGTGGAGTGATTATTGTGCTATGTTAGGTTTGTTTTTAACCTTATCGGTCCTCGTGTATATGGTGTGAGGTGTTTGGTTGCCACAACTGTATGTGTGAGTTAATCTAAGGGTGTGAGTTGTATGTTTTGGCCTTTAGGAGTCCAGCTTAGATGCATATATGAAGAGAAAATGTGATTTCCATATAAGCATATGTGTGATGAGTTATTTGAGATAAAACGTAGTATAAGTTAACTTTTAAGGATCCAACGTGATTCAAAGAGTATGTGAGATTGTGTGTGGAACTCTATCTCAAAGTTGGTGAATTTGAGCAATATGCTGGAGTTGATGTTGAGTTAGGTGGAGGTTAGTGGGGAATTGTTGTGTGGTTACTTGGTTGTTTGGTATCCGGGTTGGTTGACATATAGTCACCTCAGAAATAGGTTGGGGTTGGATTTGAGGGTCATATAGTTAAACAGTGTCATGGTGTGGCATGTAAGTCCCGTATGGACAGTTAGGAAGTTGTTGTGAGTTTTTGGTAATCGATTTGGCGTTACAGGTGGAAACTTTGGTTTTGCGAGCACTTTGCGTCATTATCTGTTTAATGATTATGAAAGGTTCTTGATATTCCTTTGTGTTGTTGGTATTTTGGAAATTTCTAGGAATTGTTATCATAGAAATTTTGTGTTAGTGTGTGGCATCATTGTAAATGTGATGAGTGCTGTTGGGTGACCGTGTCGTGGTTCACCAGTGGAATGTCAGGGAAATAATTTTGGGGAAAAACAAGTTTTTTTTTTTTTTTGGCGTTGTGGCCTTCGATTTTTTGCTTTAATAGGAAATGTAAGTTTTGATTTAACAAAAAGCTGAATCTAATAAATCATAAAAAAAAGAAGGGAGTTTTGTGTTCTAAATAACACTTAAGAAAAACGATTTTGAAATCTTTGGGTTTTGTTGTGGAAGGTCGAAGAGGTATGTTGGTTGTGGGCAGTGCGAGATTGAGCACCTTTTGAGAAATGAAGTATTTTAAGGAAAATGAAGAAAAAAAAAGTTTTTCTTAAACTTGATTGGGTTGTATTTTATCTTGTATTGTGGGGTTATATTTTGACCTAGCTTGTGGCTAGTTATGTGCTATATGTTTGTTTTGGCGAGGAGTTTCAAGTTGTCGGGGCTCGTTATGCCGTATCCGTTGTCTTTTAATCGTGTTTTGTTTTAGTCCTCTCTTTTGTGAGTTTTGGGCCAAGAGTTTGGTTGAGAATGTTTTTCCTTCTCCATATTTGAGTGTTGAGCACTCAGTGATAGTTTTGGGTATTGTCGGTGGTGAGACGTGATTAACGTTTTTGAGTCCGTGGTGGTTAACGCCTTTGGGTCCAAGGCATTATTGTTGTGGTGATTGTTGTTTCTTGTCTCATAGACCATAATAAGTTATGTGAGTCAGAGAGGCATCTGTGCTCGTTCCTTGGTGTTTTGTTGTTCGGGGGTCTTTGGGGCAGAAGCGTTGGACCGAGATCCGAGAACTTATCTCCAGATGGATTTAAGCTTGGCTTAGCGTTGTGTTTTCTTTTATAGATTAGGTGACCTTTTTGTTTTCGGCGTTTCTCCAATTTCAGGGATGAAATTTCCTAGGTGGGGGAGCTTATAGTGGCCCGGGTCAGTTTAGCTTGACCCATTTTCATTTTTTGCTGGGACACGGGTTATCCAGAGTGATGTGGACTATTCTGGGTGGTTTTGATCATTGGCGTGCTTTGGGGGTGGCTGCTGGGCAGCAGATCAGGAAATTTGGGTCAAGCCAGTTATACCTGCCACTTTGTTGGTCGCGCCGCGAGGTGTTGGGTTAGAGGTCACGGTCACGAGTGGGCTGCGACCAGGCTACAACGAAAACATGGCTTCAGGTCTTTTGGCTAGAGGGTGAGTGCGTTGCTTGCAATGCGCAGCAATGAGGGGCCACGGTTAGCATGGTCATGTATAGGTGGTCACATCAGGACTAGTTGCTCTGAGAGGTCACGACTACGTTGGTCTAATTATATAAGGTGTTAGTGCGTGGAAAATATCACTTTTTAAGATCTTTTCTCTCTTTTCTCTATCTCTCTCACGTTTTTTTACCCTTAAAGCTTTTCAAGCTTGAGTTTCATCTATTTTTACCCACTTTCTACACCTAGTTCCATATACCAAAATGTAGAGCTCAACGAGGGCTTCCATTTAACCTAAGTGGCACCAGTGGTTTTTTTGGCTAGTCTCCTCTTTGCTTCAAGAGGTAGGGTCTATTTCCTTAACTCGATATGAGTTCAGTAGTGTATTTGTGGCATATTTTGTTGTATAGATTTTGTTGTGGTTAGATTGATTTTGGAGTTATGTTTTGTGGGTTGAGGGTTTTGTTGAATTAGGGGTTATTGGGCTATAGTTTTGCTATTACAACTATTTTTGGTATACAAAATTGCATACGAATTTCTAAAAAAATGGAAAAGCCCCAATTTGTGAAAACCTCTAAAGATATTGTTTTTGGGAATTAGGTTGATTTTGGGTAAATGGTTTGGTTGGAAAGAGATGGAAAGGAAATGGTTGTGGAATTTTGAAACAACAAGTATTATTACTCTTTTGGGATGTTGAAAAATATACGGGTTTTAAAGTTTGTTGAAGAATATATTTGTATTGTTATGTTTTAATTATTGCATAGAGATAAGTTGTAAAACCCTGAAATAAACACAATATACCCATCTCATAATAACTAATAAACACTAAGGCAACTTTGCCAAGGTGATCAATCCGTTGTTGATTCCCCTTTTTCCCTGTTGCCTATATTGTACTATGCCATACTTGGGATGCTGTGGGTTCATTTATTGCTGATGCTTACAATTCCTCGAGGCAAAATCTTTTTAATCAACAAAAAAATAATAACTAATAAACACAATATACCCATCTCATAATAACTAATAAACAACAACATAAATGAAATGATAAGCTTTCATTAATCAGAGTTTGATATACAAAAGGTGACACATGCAATATACATTCACGAACAGTACATCATGAACCTACACCATATGTTATAGGGTAATGAAAAGAAATAAAAGCTAAACAAATAATCATATGCCCTAATGGCTTACATCTTTCCAAGACAATGCTTGGATACATCAAAAGTGAGTTTTAAGCTCAATACAGATAAAGCCCTAGGCTTATACAAAATTTAAATACAAAATAACAACTCAGCTCCACAGTTCTCTTAAGCTAAGTCCTTGGTGGAAGCATATCATCAACATCTGAAATGTTTTTCCTACATAGGGTGAGCTAAAGCCCAGTAGAAATAATTCAATATAGTGTATGAATCTTAACAAAGCTATAAGGTGGATGCATATGCAATGCTTGTGTCAAAACATTTTTGTATCTCTTTCCAAAACCATGCCATGTCATAATCATGTCATGGTTCATAATTCATTTATTTTACAATAGATAATAAGGCGGTGAATCAAACTTTGGGAATTTCAAAACAACATAACCTTTCTTGAAAATTTCGTCCAGAGGAAATTGTAAATAGGGACCCATGTAAACGTAGGCTATACAAACACCACAACTGCCATTTCATGGAAATTTCGCTTGCAGGATCGGCATCCATGTATACGTGTGGTTTTTGGGACTTTCACCTTGGACACACATGCCAACTTAGTTCAACATTACACTTTATGTTTTCCTAGGTTCACCTATTTTTCTCAAAACAATATACATGTGCAACGTATGGATTTGAAATAATGATCGATGCAAAGGAATGAGAAAAGTAGGTTCAATTCTCTTAATCCACATGCAATTTCTACAATACTCATAGCTATCCTCCACCGATAGCCCAATATAGATTTTTCTAAACAGATAAACAATTATCAATAAAGATAAGTTCTTCAAATTACTAAGAGGTGAGTGATAATACATATATAACTCCACCATCCATATCAATATCCATCCAATTTCACATTTCTAACATCAATTCCATTTATTTATACAAAATAAACATTTGAGACATTTAGGGCAAAATCCCATTTCCTTCCAAAACATATTATGAATATCTAAATCAATAATTTTATCACAACTCAACCTCCCTTCCACTTCCTCACCTATTTTCAATACCTCTATTTAAAAACCCCTCTTTTGATTTTAAACCAAAATCCTAGGTTTGTCCAAAATTCTCAAAAATCATAAGATTGTTTTATAAAAACAAATAGCTATGTTAAAAATCATAAAAGAGCGTAGAGAATCCCAACATCAAAGCTAGGAGGCCAAGGAGAGAGTGAAGAAACTTCAACAACACCGAAACCCAACTTTGTTCGAATAAAAATGAAGCTCTAAGTGAGCTCTACCTTTTTCTCAAAGGGAGTAGGGTAGAGAAATCAATAGATCTATATATTTTAGAAGGGAGAATGTGTGTTTTAGAGAGAGGGAGTGTACATCTAGGGTTTTTAGAAAGTTTAGAGAGAGAATGAAATGAAAAAGTAAAATAAAAAGTGACTTTTACGGACTGATATACGCGCAGATCGCTTGAACGTAAAAAGTGATGCTCGAGCGTAAGACACAAAAGATGCGACCGCTCGAACGCAAGAAGTTATCACTCGAGCGGGAAATACAAATTCCCAGTAGTTTTACAAATAGAAAGCTAACGCTTAAGCACAATAAGGACTATTCGAGCCAAGACTGCTCGAGTGTAGAATACCACTTCCCAGTAGTTTTGCAAACTTGCAAAAATACTGAGAATTCACAAAGACCGTTCGCGCGCAAGAAGTGACGCTCGAGCGTAGGGGCAAAATTCTAGGCAACAAGGTTTTTGAAAAACAAGTTACCAACATGTTCCAAACAAGTTACCAATATGTTTTAATAACATTTGTATCATTCTGAAAACAATATTTTGGATCACATGCATTGCGTTAATAAAATGGTGAATAAAGTGGTAAAACTCTAAGGAGGTGTTAAAGGAGAATTAAGTTGGCCTGTGTGTCCATGGTGAAAGATCCAAAACCCGTGCGATAGGTGCCGATTCCATCCAGACAATCCCGGTAAAATGACATAATGACTTGCATAGTTACTATTATGAATAGTAGCCCTGGAGATTTACCTATTTTATTTATTGTGGTTTTGGGTTTTTCAAAGGATGTTTTGAAAATGGTTTTAGCAATGTATTTGCTGTTGTTTAGCGATATATTCGCATTTGGTTTAGAAATGTATTTGCTGGTTGGTGTTGTGATATACTGAACTTGTTTTGGAAACGAATTTTCTTTAGACAAATGTTTTGATTTTAGAAACGTTTTGGATAAATGGAAAGATTTTGAGGATTGGAAAGAAAGGATTTTGTGTTGGAAATCAAGGGGATTTTGAAAATGCACTTGGACATATTTTATATATGTACTGCATCATGATCATTTTTATGTTAGTGGAGCATGTTTATTTTTTGAAATATTCTCTATTAGGCTTTATGCTCACACTATGTGGCTGAAAATGTTTTTCAAGTGTATGGCATGTGTGGATACGGACCTGAAGTTATGTTCGGAGGCGGGTAGGATGGTTCCATTATTTGTAGGCCTTGGGCCATTTGTTCTTTTCTTTGGTCGTATACCATTCTTGTAAGGGTTATAATCTTTGTAAATGATGTAAGCCTTTGGGTATTTCAATTTGATATATATAAATATATATCATATGTTCTATGTTTTAGTCAAAGAACATCCATTCTACGTAGATGTGAACACATGTACTGTGTGACACTATTGTACCCATTTGCATAAGCGATTATTTATTTCTATCTAATTGTTGTCTTTATACGTATCGGCTTTGGGTATTTTCACGTGGGCCGGACTCTGTAAATCCGAGGCGTGACAAATCTAAACTTATGAACCCAGGATTTGTCTAAAAAAGAAATCAATAGTTCAAATCCATTTTACTCATAAACCCTATACTTCATCAATTTAATTTCTACCACACAAACATATTCCGAGTAAATTATTAGGTTGATAAGAGTGAGTTCATAGCATTTTTGTTAAATTAATAGTATATGGCCGACAATTGTTTGGTTGTAAATTGTAATATATTAGTATTCATGTGTAAATAAATGAAAAAAATGGTGATACATCCAATCTAAGGAGGGTATAACGCATTAGGTCAAGTGGATATTTTTTATTGGTGAAAGGTCCACCTTTTGTGAAATAGTTTGGTGAAAACTCCTTTTATTTGTTTTGAAGGACATTTTATTTCCAATTTTATTCCATAATTTATTTGTTGACTTTTTTTTTTATTTGTTGACTTTTCTTGACTATATGTTTGAATTATTTTCTATAAGTTCAAATTCTGTGGATTTCTCTCTCTATCTGTTCATATTCTATGGGTTTCTCTCTCTAAGTTTTTTCATTTGTTGAAATTCTTGTGCTGATTTTTCTTATCTGTTGAAATCTATTTTTATCTATTCAATTTTTTCGAATGAACAAATTGTTGGTGTAACGAAACCCTAGTTAATTTTTTTTATCTGTGTTAAATAATTATTTGTGTGAAATTTGCTCACAAATCTGCAACAATTGCAGATCCAAGCCTGTTCCTGTTCGGTGAGATGATGACGATGATCGGCTGCATCAACAGAAAGATGAAGAAAGAGAGATGATGAGAAAGAAGAGAGAGATGAGAAAGATGAGAGGTTGTTAGGGTTTTTGGTTTGGAAACAATATATATACATGGGGTAGTTTCGTCATTTTGTAGGAACTTGTCCTTACGGGCAAAGTATTTTAGAGCGTGGATCTTTGAACAAAGAAAATTGAGAATTAGACTATTCGACTAAGTGCCCAAAATAAATCCACAAGATATTTAATTGATTGAAGTTCCAATTCCTACTCACTAACTAGTTGCATTTGCTTCAATTAAAGTACAAACGTTTGATGTGTAGTTTTAAATTCTAGTAATTGCATTGAATGAATGACCCTCCAACAAAAGTTTCACCATCTGCATTGGTTTTGGATGCTTTGTGTTTTCCTTGATGAAGGGTCTTAAAGACTCCTAGTTGTGAATTTTGACATCAAACGAGAGCGAATTGTCCCAAAATCTCATGTCAATTGATTTTCACTATCATGACCAACAATACCAAGTTAAATTTGTGAAAATCAATAGTTTGATAAATGATTTAGGATGTGTTTGAATTTTGGATTTAGTGAGGGAAAACGAAAGGAATTAAGAAAAAGAAGGAAAAAGGAGAAGAAAATAGAATTCAAAATTCACATCTTGTTTGGTTGTGCTGGGAAAATGAAAAGCTGGCCTTGGTCCAAGGTGAGAAAGGCGGGCCCACAAATTTTTTCAAATTTTAAGCGTTCTCAAATAATTTGGAGTATTTCTAACATTTTTTTTAAATTTTCTTCATCTAACTTGATTACAAATTTGAGTAAAAAAAACTTGGGTGAATTACATTAATGGTCCCTATAGTTTGGGACTTGTGTCATTTTGATCCCTGACTTTTCAATTGTGACACATTTGATCCTGAATTTTGAATCTTGTTCCAAATAAGGACAATTGTAAATATTATTAGATTTTTCAAGGACAAAATTGTCAATTTGAAAAAATATAAATTAATTTGACAAAAATAAATGTCAAAAAATTATTTTTGAATTTTAAAAAATTATTTCTAGCTACTAAAGATAAAATTATATAAAATTAATAAATCTTTTAGACATTTATTTATTTTTTTTACCAAATTAATTTTTATTATGTATTTAGATGATGATCATGTAAAATTAATTTTTAAAAATTAATCATGTAATTTTTATTGATTTTTATCAATTTTACATAATTTTATTTTTGGTAGGTAAAAATAATTTTTAAAAATTTTTAAAATATTTTTTTGACATTTATTTTTGTCAAATTAGTTTATATTTTATCAAATTGATGATTTTTCCCTTGAAATTAAGCAATGGTATGTTCAATTGTCATTATTTGGAACATTCAAAATTTAGTGTCAAATGTGTCACTATTGAAAAGTCAAGGATTAAAGTGACAGAAGCTCCAAACTATAGGGACTATTAGTGTAATTTGCCCAAAAAATTTAATTTTATATAAGCTATTCCAAACAACTCCGCCGGTCCCAAGCCCGGGTTAAGGAGGAGGGTTGTGTGTTAGGTAGCTGACAGCCAACACGTAAAAAAGCCGCTCGGATCCCTTATAAAAATGAATCATACTTTGAATCGTTTAAATGCTAGGTCGTTCCCCTCAAGTGATGCGTTGTGCCTGCCTCCGGGTGTTTCGAAAAGTGAGCAAGGGGCACTGCATCGGCACCTGGGTGCAGTGAAAAATGGGCAAAGGTTTCCCCATTTTTCTGGGCGAGCGTGGGTAAAGAAGATAGTCCATGACTATAGGTTTAGGGTAGCCACTTGGAACATAGGAACCTTAAATAGTAAGACGATGGAATTGGTAGATGTTATGATTAGGAGGAGAGTTAGTATAGCTTGGATACAAGAAACTAAGTGGAGAGGAGAGAAAGCTAGGGAAATTGAGGATACCGATTTTAAACTATATTATAGTGGTAAGGATAGACGCAGGAATGGAGTAGGAATCATAATTGCCAAGGGTCTTGTGGAGAGTGTAATGCCGGTCACTAGGAAAGTGGATAGGATTATGCTAGTTAAACTAGTTATTGGAGAGAATATAGTGAATGTTATTAGTGCATACGCCCCTCAAGTAAGATTAGATAATCAGACTAAGAGGGATTTTTGGGAGCAAATGGATGAGATCTTATAGGAGATACCCGCAGGAGAGAACCTGGTTATAGGTGGAGATTTTAATGGCCATGTGGGCATAGATAAACTAGGCTACGAAAGGGTGCATGGTGGATACGGTTTTGGTGACAGAAATGAGGCTGGAGAGAGTATCTTAGATTTTGCGTTGGCTTCTAACCTGGTGGTGGTCAATACTATGTATAAGAAGAGGGAGGAGCATTTGATAACCTTTAAGAGTGGATTAGTTAAGAGCCAAATAGATTACTTCTTAGTGAGAAAAGTGAACCGCCTAAAATGCAATGATTGTAAGGTGATTCCTGGAGAGAGCCTAGTCTCTCAACATAGGATTTTAGTACTAAGTTTATGTTTTATAGGGCAATACCAAGCTAGGAAGGATGGTGGGCATCGTAGGATGAGATGGTGGGACCTAAAAGGAGATAAACTAGAAATATTTAAGAATTGATTGGATAAGGAAGGTACTTGGGACTTAGAAGGTGATGTTAACACTATGTGGAACTCGATGGCCAATTGTATGAAGAGAATCTCAAGGGAAGTACTTGGAGAGTCGAAAGGAACCCAACTCTAGGGAAACTTGGTGGTGGAGGAAAGAAGTTCAAGCGGTAGTCAAGGCAAAAAAAGAGTGCTTTAAAAAGTGGCAGAATGATAGAACTGAGGAAAACCTTAAGAGGTATATATTGGCTAATAAGGAGGTCAAGAAATTAGTGAGAGAGACTAAGTTGAAAGCTTATGATGACCTATACACTAGATTAGATAGTAAAGAGGGAGAGAAGAGGGTATATAAACTTGGTAAGATATAGGAGAGGAAAACAAGAGATTTTAATCAAGTAAAGTGCATCAAGAGTGAGGATTCTAAAGTATTAGTGAAGGATGAAGAGATTAAGGAAAGATGGAAGAATTATTTTGAGAAACTATTAAATGAGGAACATGGAGGTACGACAATAGGGGAAGAAATAACCAGTAATACGATAAACCAAGATTATAGGTTTTATCGCAGGATTAGGAATTTTGAAGTGGAGATTGCACTTAGGAAGATGAAATCAAGTAAGGCTTTAGGACCCGATGATATCCCTATTGAAGCTTGGAAGTGTTTGGGTAAAAAGGGAGTTGCTTGGTTGACTAGGTTGTTTAGCAAAATTTTGTTAACTAGGAGCATGCCAGATGCGTGGAGGAAGAGTATTTTAGTGCCAATCTATAAGAATAAAGGTGATGTCCAGAATTGCAACAATTATAGAGGAATCAAGCTAATGTGTCATATAATGAAAGTGTGGGAGAGGGTGATGGAACGCCGATTGCGAGAAATAACAGAGGTGTCAGAGAATCAATTTGGGTTTATGCCTAGTAGGTCAACAATGGAAGTGATCTATCTTTTGAGGAGAGTAATGGAAAAAGTATAAAGAAAAGAGACATTCAAATGATGTTTATTGACTTTGAGAAAGCAAATGATAGAGTGCTCCGTGATATAATATGGTGGGTGTTAGAGAAGAAAGGGATGACAAAATGTTACATTGACGTGATTAGGGACATGTATGAAGGGGTGGTGACCACTATTAGATCGCCAGCTGAAGAGACAAATGAATTTCCTATCATTGTAGGGTTACACTAAGGATCTACCTTAAGTCCTTATTTTTTTGCTTTATTATGGACGAGTTGACGAGAAATATTCAGGATGACGTGCCATGGTGTATGCTTTTTGCAGACGATATTGTGCTAGCGGATGAGACTGGAGAAGAAGTTAACACAAAGTTGGAGATTTGGAGAACAGCTCTTGAATCTAAAGGATTTCGGATAAGTAAAACTAAGACAGAGTATATGGAGTGTAAATTTAGTAACAGTAACAATGAAAGCAGAGGAGAAGTAAAGATTGAGACCCAAGAACTGCCTAAGAGTGAACAATTTTATTATTTAGGGTCGATTATCATAATAATGGGAGAGATTGATGCAGATGTGGCCCATAGGATTAAGGCGGGATGGTGTAAGTGGAGAAATGCGTCTGGGGTATTGTGCGATAAACGAATACCCACTAGACTAAAAGGTAAGTTCTATAGAACGACTATTAGACTAGCTATGTCGTATGGGACGGAGTGTTGGGCAACCAAGAAACAACATGTAGATAAGATGAGTGTGGCTGAGATGAGGATGCTAAGGTGGATGTGTGGTAAGACTAAACAAGACAGAATTAGGAATGAGTGTATTCGGGAATGGGTAGGAGTAGCACCGATAGAAGATAAGTTGAGAGAAAATCGATTAAGATGGTTTGGTCATATTCAACGGAGACCAACAGAGACAGTAGTGAAGAGATGCGATGCTGTAACGGTAGATGGACGTGTTAGGGGGATGGGGTAGGCCTAGATTAACATTGGCTAGCGTTATAAATAGAGATATGAATCTACTTAATTTGACTAATGAAATGGCCTTTGATAGGGCCACGTGGAGAAGAAAGATTCATCTAGCCGACCCTATTTGATGGGACTTAAGGCTTTGTTTGGTTTGATTTGGTTTGGTTATAAACTATTCCAAACCTTTCATCAAACTTTTATCAAAGTCTTTATAAAAATTATTTTCTTTTCCCAATTTTTAAAATTAAATTTGATAAAAAAAATCATCTCTAATGCTTTATATTTTTAAATTTCATCAAATTCAAATTTAATGAATTCTCAATTTAATAAATACATATATATATATATATATATATTTCTCTCTTGATTTAATAAACATTTGATAATATGATTAGAGATGGTTTCTATGTGGGTTGTCACGCCCTCAAAATAATAACATTAAACCCATCAATATAAACATACATTTATATACAAAAGATCCACATTCCCTCAATTAATCAGAGTACTTCATTACAAAAGTATTACACGTTAACAACAAAAGTAAATGCCCTACGGGCTTACAGCTTTCCAAGTTATCACTTGGTTACAAAAGAGAGTATTAACTCGGTTACACATTAAGCCCTTGGCTTGAATTTACATGTAATACATCAAAAGGAAAATAAGGCAACAAAAGTATGTCTTGCCCCTAGCCTCCCAAGCTATGTCCTTAGAGGTGGCATGCTACCTGTACCTGAAAATGATGTTCCCATATAGGGTGAGCCACAGCCCAGCAGAGATATACTAAACCAACTATGAACAATGATTAAAAGATTAGCAACTGATAGATGGTCGATACTTACACTTCCATTTACATCTTATTTCAATTCCATGACAACCAAACCTATGTTACAATTCACTTTTCATTTCTTATTCAACTTTGAGCTTGAAAACAGGGTTCAGTACTCTGGCCAAAACATTTTGATGAGATTATAGTTCATCACTAGAACATTTTCAAAATTCACGGTGGATACACATTTTGGTGTTGTATCAATAACACATAAACTACTTCCATACTTCACAAACGATGATGATATACATTTTAGTGCTATATCAAATCAACAGACTTTTCAACAGATAAGCATATGAGCTATATCACTACTACAACAGATAAGCATATGAGCTATATCAACATTCCAATAGATAAACATATCACACATCAACAGATAAGCATATTAGCTGTATCCACACTTCACTAGACAAGCATGACCTGTATCTACACTTCACTAGACAAGCATATGAGCTGTATCTACACTTCACTAGACAAGCATATGAGCCGTATCTACGGAGTTCATCCCCCATCTCCTCCCAATCCTATTCGGTTTAGAGGTACATCTCCCATCTTCCCCTAAACCGCGGAGTACATCCCCCATCTCCTCCTCTACACAATGCATATAAACACAAAGGTTCTATACACAATATAACGCATGTAAACACAGAGTCACATATGCAATCAATCAATACATAAAGTTAATGTATTCTACCAACCGTCTACACATAATGTATATAAACACATTGGTCATATACACAATCACTCAATACATAAAGTTAATGTATTCTATCAACCGTCATACTCTATGACACATCTGATTGATTAGTTTTAGTTTGCCTAATCATCATGCATTGTCTACAACAATCAACACTACCCTCCACCGGTAGCCCAAAACAATTATTTCTAAGCAGGAAATAAATGCACAAATGGATAATATATCAACATTTTCAATTCAATTCCTCGTTTTCTTCAATTAATTATATGCATTAATTAATTTAAACCAATTAGGGCAAATTACCATAATTCACAAAACAACCCTAAGGTTCCATTTCCATCAATGTACCAACATTAATCTCATTTCTCTATGCCTAACATGCATATAGGTTTATATATTTAAAACCCCGACTTTTGTAAAATTACACAAAGGCCCAAACTTTCTCAAAATTATCCAACAACCCCCAACATATCAAAATGCTAAAATTTAAAGACAAAGCTCATAAGATGGAGTAGGTTATCCCTACCTCGAATGATGGGGCTCAACGAAGAAGATGAAGAAACGGAAATGCTCCAAATCCCGAAATTTTCAGATTAAAAGATAGCCCTCGACGATCAACACAACTTTTGTAAAGGCCCAAGGTGAGAAAACAACTCCTACTAGATCAATCTTAAGAGAGAAGTTAGGGTTTTAGTGAGAGGAGCTCTCAAAATACCTTTTTGGAAAAGTAGGAGAGAGAAAGGATGTTGAAAAGTGAACAAAAAGGTCGGATCTCGGCTTTATATAAAAGTCGCCCCGCTCGAGCATCCAAACCCCCGCTCGAGCGTCACTCACAGACTCTCGCTCGAGCGTCAACAATCCCGCTCGAGCGGCGGATACACACTCCCAGAACTTTTACAGAACCAGGTCTCCGCTCGAGCGTCAACCCTCCTCGCTCGAGCGTCACACAACATCTCGCTCGAGCGTCAAAACTCCCGCTCGAGCGCACAACACTGCAGAGGAGATACTGGAAGATGGAAAACTACGCTCGAGCGTCGAAAACCCCGCTCGAGCGGACAGACGACAACGAAGGGCCCGCTCGAGCGTCAAAATCCCCGCTCGAGCGTGAAGGCCAAAATCTGGGCAACTACTCTTGGTTTCTAAATCCAACCAACCTGTAACAAACTCGCCCAACACAACCCAAGACTTGAATGCAAGGAATAAAGGATGTAAACAAGATATACACGATAACCAACTCCGAGGAACCTAAGTCCGGATACAACAGTTAAAGAAAAGGGGAAACCGGGATCGCTATGTGGGTATTAGTATAAAAAAAAATTTAAGTATTTACTTACAATTTTACCAACATTTTTTTTTTTGTGATGATTATGTATACAATAATAATGTGTACTCTTAAAAATTAACTCAAAAAGTTATATGTATAAATCTCATTCATTCTAATTATGGCTCGCATTATACTAATTTTAAATTTACATTATACATTTTTAGGATTAAATTTAAAATAAATGATTTATTATAATATATAAAAGGTCCTAATTTTAAAATTTCACCTTGAGCCCCAAAGATCTCAAGGCTGGTCCTAGGAAAATGAAAGAAAAAGAAGTAGAAATTTGTCTATAGGAAACCCAAACGAATTTAGGAATAACTTGAGTAGAAAATGACCATTTTCTAAAGATAATTATCTATAAATCTTATGTGGCGAGACTGCGATCCTATGTAAAGCTTTTGATTTTAATAAGTCCTTTTTTTTAAATTGTTTTTGTTGTTAGATAATTTTGGTCTCAATTAAAAGCGGGAAGGAGCCTGAATGTGCTGTTTTAAAAGTTTGTTGATGTGACGGAATTGTCTTTTTTTTATTGAAAAATGCTTGGGAGCACTAGAAATTGACCACTAGAAGGACCACTAATGATGTAGCAGTGGGCCCCGCCATCTTTCTATGCCTTGTTTCTTTTTTTTTCTTTTTTTTTACCATTCCCAATGCATTAGTGCTATTAATGGTGTATTTTTTAGTGGTCTAAATCATTGTTGTTTTTTATTTTTTATTTTATTTTAAAATGTTTTAAAATTTTTATTTTAAAAACATAATTGTCCAGATTTATCAAATAAGATAAATATTAAATATAAAATTATATAAAAATAAAAAAATATTTAAATAACAAAACATCTCTTTTTTACACCTGATGGACTTTTGTTCCTTTGTCAAAACATGAACCATTAGGTGATGTCTTGGGAAATTGGTAAAAAGTTGATTTTTTAATTTTTTTTTGACTTTTTTTGGCTCTGGTGTTAAAAAAAATTGGTTTTTTTGTGACTGTTATGAGATTTTTTTTTGGTGATTTTTTTGGTGTAAAAAAGCTAAAAAGCCAATTTTTCTTTGGAAGTTCCCAAAACACCACTAGATTGAATTCAATTTTTTTTTTGGAATTCAATCCACAGGCTCACAATGTGGACGTTTGGAAAATTGCTATTTTAATAGACTATTTTAGTTTTTGATTATTTTAGTAGGCTAAATTTTTTATGTTTGGAAAGATAGATTTTTTTTAGTTGGATGTGATGTTTGTAAGAGAAAAAATAAAGGCCTTGTTTGGTTTGTGTTTCTCAAAAAATTTTGGGAAAAATTCTCTACGAATAAATTTTTAAAAGTAATCAAACCAAACAAATTTTTTCAAATTTTTTTTCCAAAACTTGTTTGGTTTACAAATTTTCCAAACAAATCTCTCTCTCATACACATCAAATCAATCACTTTTTCCAAAACTCTCTCCCAAAATAATTTTTCAAAACATCTTTTGAAAAAAAATCAAACCAAACAAATTTTTGTACTTTTTATCTCAAAACATGTTTCTCAAATACAAACCAAACAAGGCCAAAATGATTATAGGTTTGATGTGACATTTTGTCATATTAATTATTTTAACTTATTTTATCTTTTTATGAATTTTAACTAAAAAAGTAAAAAAAAACCTTTGCCAAACGCCCCAAAATCTCACTTTCTATTTTCAACCCACACCTCCCCTCTCTCTTTCTCTTTCTCTCTCTCTCTCTCTCTCTCTCTCTCTCACACACACACACACACACACGTGCACACGCACACACACACACATACACACACACACACACTCTCAAATTTTGAACACACCCTCTCTCTCTCTCCATCAGAGCCCATTCCTGTGCTTCCCTGTCGGAGCCCAACCCTTGCCAGCGACCGAACCCCAAACCCCCTATTACTCTCTTCATCTTCTCTCTTCCTTCATTCCTCTCTCCGCCATCCCAATCGTCATGAACAGTGGCAACCCCAAAGACGAAGACCAAATACAAGGGTGTTCAACATGGGTGTTCAACAAAGGAAGAATCTGGTAGAAATACTGTTGTGGTGAGCAAACCCATCTTATTTGAGAACCAAAATTAAAACCTGTGCCCCTGTATTTGGGAACCAAAATTGGCTTGAAAGCATATAAAGCTATGTTGGAATCCTTTGCCCGTGTATGGATTTCATAAAGGTAAATTTCCAAAAGATTCACAATTGCCTGTTTCGGATAATTATAAAACTTTTTAATATTTTTATTTTTTTAAAACCTGTTTTGCTTTGGTTTATCAGTTCTCTCAGGTTGCTAACTTCTGTTTTGCTTGTTTGGTTGTATTAATTTCCTTAATGTTTACAAATGGAGTGCTTATTTGGGGATAATGTCTATGATGCTTTATTTTGCGTCACTTCACATTGTGTTCATATGATGCTTTTTAGTTGGTTTATTAAACATCAGTAGTTTTGGAAATGAAAATTTTTCACATTATATATTGGAAATGTAAACATTAGTTAATACACTTTATATTTGAGCAAACAATAGGGAAAATGGAAACCTCGGCTTTGATTTTTCTTGAGTATTTATACTTCTATCTTTCGATATCTTTTGTTTAAATAATGTTTCAATAATCTTTACTCTAATTTTTGGATATCTTTTAACCCAATTTTGTTTTTGTCTTCATGTCTTCATGGGTTTGCTCTGTTAAGAAAAACACAGACAAAGCATCGATCGAATGAATTGGGGCAATGACTACACTGAAGATCTCCTCCAATCAGGTCCATTTCTCTCTCTAATGCTCAATACGCTTATTGGGTTTTCACTTCTCATCAAAATCTCATAAGGGTTTTCAATTACTTCTCAAAATCACACTTTCAATTTTGTTCATCTTATTGTAATTCTGTTCATCTTAGTTTGTTCATCTTTCTCTCAATTTTGTTCTACTTTTTGTTTTGCTCATCTTAGTTTGTTGTTTTATTTTCTTTGTTCATCTTAATCAAGAAATCAAATATTTTTGTGACAGTTTTTGGCCAATATTTGGGTCAAATACTTTTGGCCAATATTTTGTGTTTCTAAGGGTTTGTATTTTGTGTTTGTGTTTCTAAATAAAGATAGGGAGCATACCCCAAGGCAACCACAAACAAATCCACCATGAAACCATATGTAAGCAAAGCTTGTTTGCAAGCCATGAAAACAATCCACTTTTGTTTACAGTTTGTGATTGATCATTGTTATTTTGTGATTATTTCTTTGGTTGGTTGTGTTGGAAATTTATAAGTATGATCATTATTATTTTATTTTTTTTACATTTTGTCTCAGTTAAATCTAAACCACATTTCATTTTTTTATTTCAACGAATAGGCCCTTAACAAAATTATAGAATTCATGAGTTAATTTTTTAAATTAATTGATTTTTAAATTCATGTTGTGGTATCATACTGCTTGATTTTTTAAATTCATAAGTTAATTTTTTAAATTCATACTTTGATTTTTACATTCATATTTTTTAAATTTATACTGTTTCAATAATTTTTAATTTCCAGCATGTTTCAATAATCTTTACTCTCTCTTTCATTGCTACAGTGGGTGTATTCAAACCCATTCCTCATCACTGCTTCGGTGGCTTTTCGTTGCTTCACTGGCTCTTCGATGCTTCGGTGGTTGTCATCGGTAGCATCAATATTGTTTGCCCTCAGGTAACACCTCTCTCTTCCCCTCAAGGTCTCAATCCCCCTCACTTCCCAACCCCACCTGGAAGTTTTCTTTGTTGTTTAGTTATTTATTGATTAATTTAAGGGTAATCTACCAATAGGTCCTAATAGTTGGATTTAATTCCCATCAAGTCCTATTGAAAATAAGTCTTAGCAAAATTGTCACTAAAAATAATTTTTTGTGACAATTTTTTACATACGTCGCTAAAAATTGACAATTAGTGACTTTTTTTTGTCATGATTTTTATAAATTGTCGCTAAAACTTACAATTAGTGACTTTTTTATGACAATTTTTTCTCATAGGTCCTATTAGATAATAAGTCCATTTATTAGGACCTACATGTAAGTACCCCTTGATTTAATCAATAAATCTGACATTTTTTGGGGATTAATCAAGAAATTGTACAGTAATAAAGGGCTGGTTTTGGCCAATAAGGGTTTGAAAAAATTTCTATTATGTTTGGTAAGAAACTTAAGAGATATTTTTATGTCCTATTTGGTTGCTGAGAAAGTGGGGGATTCATTAACAAACTGATGAATCTATACAGATGAATCACATCTATCAAGAAAGATGTATCCACGAAATTCCCATGATACTTGGAATTTAAAGTGGTGGATTGGCCTTTAATAAAATATATCTAGAGTTAGATGTGAGCATACATAGCTGTTTGTCGAAAAGATATATCTAGAATTTTTTTTTTCTGGGTGTCATTATGTATTGTTGTTAATTGGACTTGTTATTTAGTTGCTGGTAGTGAGCTTCATTTGGTGAAATGTGTTGTTTGGAGGATTTGGATTTGTTGCAAGTTATTCGTGTTTTTGTCTACCACATTAGTTAATTAATTTTGCCTACAATTCACTAGAAATATCAGTAGTGTTGTAGGCATGGACAATTTTTTTTTTTTTTATATACATTTCAATTTGAATTGATGGTTTGATTCACTACATTTTTTTATACAGTTTGGTTTGTATCCACCATATTGGTTTCTATTGTTTGTTTCATGAATAATTACAAAAAATAGTGTTCTAGGTGTCATTAATTAGCTTTCAAAAGATGCTTCATTCAAATGTGACATTAATTAGCTTTGTTACAATTCTTCACTCAATTTTGAAGTGCCATTGAGACCTATGGTAAATATAAGATATCTTTGAGGATTAGCTTTATTTATTGTTCTTCCTCATCTTTGTCTACCTTTAGCTTCAGTTATATATTTCTTAGATTTCTCTCTCTTTCTCTCTCTCTCTCTCTCTCTCTCTCTCTCTCTCTCTCTCTTCTCCCTTAGTGTAAAATTACGCGTGAGTTTGCTTAGTTGGTGAACTTATAGAGTACTGAAAAGAAGTAAAGAAAACTTTACGAATTTAAACTACATTCTACTAGCTAGAGCATTATATAAAATTGTATGAACATGGCAAAGCAGGTTTGTTGGATAGCTAACACCATTCTTCTCCTCTGCTTTGGCCAGAAGTCCAATGGAAATAGTTGCAAATAGACAATCATAATATGGCTGTTTGCCATCTTCTTGAAGGGATGATTAAATAGAGCATTGAGTATATAATTTATTGCCCATTACAAAACAAACTAAATGAGTTTAGAAAATTTAAGAATCATCATTCTTGTGTTTTTCTTTGTTATGTATATGTTTGTTAGGCTTAATTTTGATTTTTGTTTATCCACCAGTGTCCAAGAAAAGTGATTGAACAATAATTGAGTTGCAAGTTTGAATATGGATTTGTGAACATAATCAAAGTTGAGGACATCACTTTCTTGCCTTAATCAAAGTATCCAAGTGCATGATTGATCAACAATTTCTAAATAAAAAAATTCAACTCATGATAAAACCTTGCAGTATGATGAGCTTTTTTTTTTCCTTTCCTTTCATATGCTTAGACCTGAATAAAATTTTAATTGGCAACCTCATCCGTACTCTAGATTTTCTTGGTTTTGTTTAAGAAAATATAATCTATGTGGATTAGCTATAAAGTTTAGTACAATACTTCTTTCGTATGAATCTATTAAGGGTATTGAATCATGGTTTTAGGTAAAGATTTAAATTTTTTCTTCTTTTTCATTTTTATTTTCTTTTTCAAATCCATATTCAAGTTCATGATCCAAACACAGTTTAAAAGAATTAAATTGTTGGTGTTTAGTTTTCCGCACAAGATCATAATGAGCATACATTGTTAGTGTTTATTTGCAATTTTTCATTACATTTTGGTAGTTTTTGCTGTCTTTTTTTTTTTTTTTTTTTGGGTGAATAAGTCATAAAATAAACCACAAAAGAAATACAAGATACAAGAGGTATGCCCCAGGAACTAACCAACTATACAATGACAGAGCCACCAAAAAACCCAAACAACACAACACACCTGTTCAAACACCACATAAGCACAGAAGCAGATGGGGAGCAAGAACAAACCCAACACTATTACCACCCCTAGGAAAACCTGAATAAAACATACCCCAAAACACACCCAAATATAAACAAGACCTATTTACAGAATAAACCATGTACATCCCACATGGAAGGCCAAAATTAGGTCCAGGAAATACATATAGTATCACAATAACTATTTCAAACATAATAACAAAGTAAATGTTCCAACTGTATCAACACCATCACGACCCATCCACAACAGCCAGCAGCAACCAGCATCAAGAAACAATAATAAGCAGCAAGCAACCAGCAACACAGCAAGCAGCTAGCCCTTCCTTGAAAACAGTAACAAAAATAGCAGCAACAACATTTGGAATCGTAGCAGCCAATAATTGGGTTAATATCCACCAAATCGGATAGCTTGCTCTAGGGCCTCATTCAGTCAAATGATCCTAAAAATAGCCAAGCAATCAACAAATCAATAGGACAATTCAACAATAGCTAACTGCACAAAGCTCACATGACACTGACTACCATCACTCAATCCTCAGATAACGCTCAATCTCAGCAACAAATAGCAGTTAAATACAAAGAAATAACAAACTATTCAAACAATGTATGCTCAATCACTCAACCCACAACGACTAATTCCCTTAAATTAGACTAGCTGAAAACCTGCACCAAAAAAATAGTCAGCCAAATATAGGAGCTCACCAAACTGAACCCTTATTAGTACAAATAATCCCTCCTCACACACAATCCTAATATAGGAGTTCACTATCACTAAACCCACCATCCCCAAAGACATGGGCCAGCAGAGAACCTAGATTAACAAACTGTGAGAGACAAAGAATAATATTGCTCCATTTACTCAACCCACAACCTCACTGTAACGCCCTCAAAATAATATCAATAAACCCATCAGATAAGACATGAATTTACATTTAAACTATCCGCATTCCTTTCATTCATTAGAATTCCAAGACATAAGTATTACATGTTTAATCTCATAACAAAATGCCCTACGGGCTTACAGCTTTCCAAGTTAACACTTGGTTACAACAAAGAGTTCTAACTCGTTTACACATTAAGCCCTTGGCTTGAAATTACATGTAATACATCAAAGTAAAACGACAAAACTATGCCCGCCACAAGCCTCCCAGCTATGTCCTTGGAGGTGGCATGCTTCCTGTACCTGAAAATGATATTCCCATATAGGGTGAGCCACAGCCCAGTAGAAATACACTAAACCAACCATGGACAATGACTAAAACATTAGCAATTGACAGTTGGTCAACACTGATACAATCACATAAATTACATATTTATGTCACGACTTACAAGTCCCAATTACTTTTCATTTTCCCTTTTTCAACAAATAAGCATGCTAGCTCTATTATCATTTCCACAGATATGTATAAAAACAATATCTCACATTCAGATAAGCATAAAAGCTATATCCACATTCTCAACAGATATGTATATCAACAGTATCCACAGATAAGCATACAAGCTGTATCCACACTTCACAACAGATATGTATATCAACAATATCCACAGATAAGCATACAAGCTGTATCCACACTTCACAAAGATAAGCATACGAGCTCTATCTTCACTTCTCTAGACAAGCATATGAGCTCTGTCTACGGAGTTCATCCCCTATCTCCTCCCAATACCTATCCGGTTTAGAGGTACATCCCCTATCTTCCCCTAAACCGCGGAGTACATCCCCTATCTCCTCCTCTACACATAACGTATAAAAACACATTGGTTCTATATACAATCACACAATACATACAATTAATGTATTCTATCAACCGTCAAGTTCCATGACACATTCCATTGATTAGTTTCCGTTTACCTAATCATCATGCATTGTCTACAACAATCTCGACTATCCTCCACCGATAGCCCAAAGCAGTTATTTCTAAAACAGAAAATAAATGCACAAATGGATATTCAATCAACATTTCATTTCCTCTTTTCTCACCAATTAATTATCCCAATTAATTAAACAATGTAATTAGGTCAATTCCCATAATTAACATTTCAACCCTTAGGTCCCATTTTCATCAATGATTCAACAATCATTCCATTTTTCTATGCCAAACATGCATCTAGGTTTATTATGAATAAAACCCCCAACCTTTGTAAAAATTACACAAAAGCCCCAAACCTTTACAAGATTACCAAACCAAGCCCAACATCTCAAAATACCAAAATTTAAAGACAAAACCCATAGAGAGGAGTAGGTTATCCCTACCTCAAATTCGGAGTCCCAAAGGAGATGAAGACCAAAACCAAAATGCTCCAAACCTCAAAATTTTCAGATCAAAAGGAAGCTCTCGACGATCAACACAACTTTTGTGAAGGCAAAAGGTGAGTAAACGATCCTTACTAGATCAAAACTAAGAGAGAAGGGCCGATTTAGAGTGAGAAGCTCTGAAAATGGCTTTTTGGAAAAGTAAGAGAGAGAAGAGAAAGTGAAAAGTGATTTGAAAAGTCACAATTTCGGAACTTTAACCCAGGTCTCCGCTCGAGCGTAAAACACCCCGCTCGAGCGGCCACTCACAGGCGTACGCTCGAGCGGCCAACCTCCCGCTCGAGCGCAGAATGCACTCGCTCAGCACTTTTGCAGAACCAGACCTACGCTCGAGCTCCCAACCCTATGCTCGAGCTCACAACACTGCACAACAAGATACTGGATGGATGTAATCTACGCTCGAGCGCCAACACCCCCGCTCGAGCGTACAGGCCAAAAATCTGGGCAACAAGTTTTGGTTTCTAAACTCAACCAACCTGTATCAAACCCGCTCAACACATCCTATAACTCAAATACAAAGTAAGAAAGGATGCAAACAAGATAATAAACAACTACCAACATCCACGGACACATGTCCGGATCACTATACAACAAGGGTAAACCCGGGATCGCTATACTCACCCTCTCACACAATATTTATTGCTCCATAGCCTCACATCACTTAACCTACACATCCACAAATTGGCTAGCTCTCCACCCAAAACAACCTACAAACTAACACCAAAATTAGTAACCAGTAACCATACACATGTAACAAACACCACCAGTTAACCTTGACCTGATTTCAGGACAAAATTTGGGAGTGACCACTTCGACAAAAACTAGGTATTTGCCACATCATCTTTGAAACTAGAGACAGACAAGGTGCGTTTGGTTTGTGTTTTGAAATATGTTTTCGGAAGAAAATTTTCAAAAACATATTTGGTTATAAATTTTCTCAAAAAAATTTCAAAATTACTTCTCTCTCTATTACACATCAATCAATCACTTTGTCCCTCTCCTCTCTCTTTCTCAATCACTTTTTCTCTCACACACATCTACTCAACTACAACAAAATATCAAATCATCCCAAACTCCCAAACTCCAAAACTATTTTCAAAATATAAAACCAAACAAACTAAAAAAATTTCTAAAACTCTCCCCATTTTTTTTTTTGAAAATTCATCTCAAAACACAAACCAAACACACCCACAATATCCTGTTCCTCACCAGGCTTCTAATCTTAGATTGAACAGCCAACTAATTTGAATTTGAATTTGAATCTCTGAACACTCTGCAATTCCTCTCTAGCCAAATACAATATACAAAATATACAAAACAAGTAAACACAAGTTTAGAAATAATGACAGCCAAAGACCTGCTCTTGGTATTAATGGTGAACCAATTTACTAAACCTGTCCAATTTAACTAAGGAACATTCAAATTGCACATATCCTGCATAAAACTCCAAACTCTGTAAGAGAATGGAAAATTGAAAAACAAATGATCATGATCCTCATTCCCATTACCACACAAACAACAAGTAGTGTGAGACCCCTGACCTTTGTAAACCTTATTAGGTCCCTAAATTTTGAGTTATTATAATAAAGCCCTTAGTTCGTCGATTATTCGCAAATTAAACCCTAGAACCGAAAACGCATCACAGACGAACCCATACAAATCCTAATCGACCCTGGAAGCTTAGAAATCATTTCTAACACTCTAATATTAATTATTTAACTCTCAAATTTTAGATTAATCACTCTAAACCTTAACTCCTGGTTTTCATAGTCTTCGTTCAGTTATTTACCTTTAAATTCAAAGCAAGGTAGTACCAACCGAATTATTTTCCAAACACTGATTTATTTACTCTACACTTGAAATAGATACTTTAATTGAGCCCAAGCCCTCACATTTTTATTAAATCACAAATTAACCCCAAACAAGTACTATTATATATTTATATATACACTTGTACCCTAAAATCTTTTTTTAACATTATATTTTACAATTTCCAAGATTTGCACAAAATATATATATACATATATATATACATATATAAAACAAGTCCATCAATTCACCATCACATAGCTAGACATCATACCTCCTAGGCTATAATCATTGTGCTTTAGTACAAACAAATCTCTTGAAATCTTGGAGCAATAATGACTTTGGTACTTATAAATATTTGCTATATATATATGTGTGTGTGTGTGTACTTCTAACTAGAAGGTATTTACATTAGTCCTAGACCTAACAAGATCATAATTAAATACATGATTAAGGTTCTAATACTCCTCATTCCATTACATTTAATGTGAAGCCCCTGAAAAATATATTCTCTTTAAAAACCCTTATGTTTGAATGATTTCCTTAAAGTCCCTCAGTTTCTTGAATTATTTCGAATCTTGTCAGTTAGCATTTTTTTATTTTTATTTTTATCGAAACAAGAATATCCTAGCCGAATTAGGTTCCTTAGCCTAATTTAAATTTAATTCTACATAACTAAGGTTACAATACATGAGTTTAATTCCAAGCCCTCACTTCTTTAATTAAATTCAAGAATTTACCCAAAAACTAGTACATGTACTTTTATACTATAGGTGACATCAATCAATTTGAGATCTATATATATATATATATACATTGGAAAGTGTGTCCATAGTACCTATATTGAATAAAAAAATGCCCCATCTCCCTTCCCCATGGCCAGCCACCCTAGGAGATTGTGAGGGGCCTATTTTCAAGAAATTGTAATGATGATATTTTAGAAACCCTAACACCTAGTACCCCTAAATCTAGGGTTTTGTTCCCAACACTAGTTTCACTCCAACTAGAGACCAACTAGATGTTGTCTAATCCCATGATTAAGTTCCCTAATCACTCCCTATCCCATTAGACTCCAAGTAAATCCAAACTTTTCCATCCAATCCCAACTAGTGGACCTTTATGTCTTTTTACACCAAAATTGCCTATAAATACCACCACCCCCTAGCATGGCATACACAAACAACAGACACCCACACACTTTCGGCCTAGAGGAGGGAAATGAGAGCAAGAGAGAAGTCTTGAGAGGGAGAGGAAGGAAGAGGAGAGCACTCTTGTTCAAGCCAGCAAGTAAGCCACGACACAACCTTCTCTTTCATTTTCCTTTTTCAAACACATGTTCTTAAGGATTCTAAACATTGTTTTCAGATGTGTTATTGATGAGTTACTTGTGTTAAAAATGATAAGAGTTGAGCCATGATTCTACCTCTCTTGTATTTTCCCTCATTTCGGTACAAAACTATCTTTTTCGTACCAATCTCTCAAACTTTCCAAAGGAACACCTTCAAGAAAAATTTCTGAGTTTAATATATGTTATTTAGCATGTTTTCATCACAAAAGAAACGAAAATTTTTCCTTTGTGGATCTCTTTTCTCACAAATCTTCTTGTTTTGAGTATAGTGCCTTAAGAATCTGTTTTCCCAGCCAACTTTCAAAATTTCTAGAAAAATTTAGAAAATTATTCTGGACCTCTATTTTATGTCAAAATCTTCCTTAAGGAGTCATATTTCAACTAAAATTGGTTTCATTGAAAAACAGTGAGCGGTTTGTAAGAAAATCAAATTTTCGTAACGGTCGACGAATCTGGACAGCGTTGGGACATTTCTTAAATAACTAAAAATCTAGAAAAGCTATTACATTTCCAAAACATGTTCTGAAAACTAGATTAAATTCTCTACGAACCATAGGAAGGCCGGGTTCTTTAAAACTCTCTAACAACCCTTTCGATTTTAATCTTTAACGGGTACTAAATCTGAAATTTCTGTTTGGCATTGGTATGTCATGCTATTGTGTTCATAAATATGCTTATTAATTTATGATCATGTCTCGATATGATATTTCACATGTCATAGGGTTATATATTTTATTTAAATCCTTCGATGGTGCTCACACTTATGCAAATTTGGAAATTATATTCATGTACGAACTTTTTCCTGGAACTACTTGAATATGCTTAGAACTACTTGTGCCTATCTTTATATGTGAATCTCATGTGTTGTAACCTTGCTTCCTTTTATTTGTGCTATCTAGTTGTTCAAACTTGTGCAATAGATGTTGTTTCAAGAGCATGTCCTAACTCTAACTTAAATTATCTAACTCAAACGGGAAACTTAATGGGTGGTAATGGGTTGCGAATTTTTGGACAAGATTACTAAGATATTGATTGGTTGACGGGGATGCGTTCCCTATTTGGAAGTTAAAGCCTTGAGCAAGTGGTTTTCGGAACCCTTGAACGGAGCGGTTGTATTCGGACCCTAGGTATTTGGTGTGAGGAGGGATTTGGGCAAGGCCCATTATTACCTTCTCTTTTGAGGCCCTACGGTTGGCGCTACGCGGTATATAACCGTTGGTAGGCATCCGAGGTTAGTTCTGCAACAAAGCAGCAAAAGAGGGGGCATACCGAATAATCTGTGCCCGATTCTTGTGGTTGGGAGGACGAAGTCTCTTTGGGGGGATTTCTAGATTTCTAACATCTAACCTTGTAATCCTTTATTATTGAATAATTATCATGCTTCATTACTTGCTTGTTATATTTGTGATTGTGTATTGGACTGAGAAAAATAAATGGGGTGTGTCTGCGTTTACTGGGCATTCAAAGCTCATGGCGTTTCATGCCAGGTATCGAAGAAACGTACGAAGCCAACAAGGAGTCAATGACATTTGAAGACTTAAGTTTTCCTTAGAGAAATTTTGGGAACCATTTCGTTCATTAGTCCAATTGTGCCTTTATCTATTGTTTTTGGATTGTATTAGTAATGGAACTCGTTTTGTAAGTTTAAAAAAAATAAAAATAAAAAATTGAGACGCTGTAATAATTATTTACTTTGTAATCCTATGCCTATCTTTGCGTTGCTTATGAGACCTCGCGTCAATGCCTTTTAAGATCTGTCAAAAGGGTGGTGCACTACCTAAGAAAGCTGGGCTTAGAAGGGATGCTAACTTGACTCCTCCGGCGATCTGGGATCTTACTCGGTCATTGGCCATAGGACTCATTAGTGTCATTTCCTAGACTCCTAACCTTAGATAAACCTTGTATTTAATTGATAATATATTCCTTGAAGTTCGAAATTTTTGGGGCGTTACAAGTAGCATAGTTCCTAGACCCAAAAGACACAAGCTTATCAAGAGTTCTAAGCCCATTATGGATGGCCACCCAAACCACAGTACTAATCCTAGGAATGTGAAACTTAAACCAAAGAATCTTAGCCCAGGGAACTCTAGAACCATAAAACCTCCACTTATCCCAAGCAGACTTAATAGAGAACTGTCATTCGCTAAAGGCAGCCACACCACACCTTATCATCCCCCAAGGAAGGTTTCATATTCTCAAGTATAGCAGCCTTAATCTTATCCAGCTCCCAAGTTTGACAAGAAAGCCAATTCCACTTAACATCATGAAGAACAGACTCCACTCTCACAAATTTTTAGATCCCAGAGTCATAAATAACTCTCTCTGAAAACCTATTATGAAGAGGCCCAAGAGGGAGCCAATTATCAAACCAAAGGGAAGTTGCCTTCCCATTTCCCACAAGATATTCAATAAGGGGGGAATAATACTCCTTAGACCCAGCAGCCTCCTCCATACCCAACTAGGAACTTTGATATACCAAAAATTTCTACCCTTTAATAAGTAAGACTTAACCCATTAACACCGCATGGATTGTTCACCCCCAGCCAGTAGTTTTTGCTTTTCTTAAATTGAATGGCAGATAGTTTGAATACTAGGGATAAAAGAGGTAGAAAAACCAATTTATAGAAGAAAAAAAAAATTAAGTAATACCAATCTTTTGAACCAAGAATTGTTAGTGTCTGTACATGATATACCTAAAACAAGTATTTACTCTTCAACCACATTTTTTTTTCTTCTCGCAAAAATGAAAAAAATCTTGGAAAGACCATTCTTAGATCTTTTTGAGCTTAATAATTCAATTCTCATAATTGTCACGCCCTCAAAATAATACATATAAACCCAACATTCATGATATTCATAGGCAAGAGAACAAAAGCATATTTCCATTCATCAGAGTATTCTTACAAAAGTAATACATGTTGACAACAAAAGAAAATGATCTGTAGGCTTACAACTTTCCAAGTCAACACTTGGTTACATAAAAGAAGAGTTCTAACTCTCTACACAATAAGCCCTTGGCTTTAATTTACATATATCACCAAAATAATAAAACAACCAAAAGAGTCTTCAACTCCCAAAACCATCCAAGCTAAGGCCTTGGAGGCTGCATAGCACCTAAACCTGAAAATGATGTCCCATATAGGGTGAGCCAATGCCCAGTAGAGATATGCTAAACATAATATGAGCAATAACTAAAACATTGGCATTGATAAATGTTTAACTCATATAAACAAACAAACATCTTTTTCCATTTCATTATCCAAACCAATTCATAGATATGGTTCCCTATTCGGCCAAACAGTTCATAATGAGCCTACAACTCATATTAACAATACTTCAATTCATCTACGTTATGCAAATGCAATTAGGATTTCGGGATTTTCATCCTGGACACTCCGGCCAACTTAGTTATCCCTGGAGTCCATCCCCTATCTCCTCACAAATCCGATTTAGGAGTCTATCTCCTATCTCCTCCCAAACCGTGAAGTACATCTCCTATCTTCTCCCAAACAACATACATATACAATGTATTTAAGCACTTATCATATACAGTGATCAAGCGAAACGCATATTCAATGTGTCATTCCTTCCATCATATTCAATGACATACTCATATGATTAGTTTTAATTCACCTAATCATTATGCAGTGCCTACAACAATTAAGACTATCCTCCACCGATAGCCCAAAATAATTATTTCTAAACAGATAATGAATTATCAAACAGATAAATTATCTACAATTTCAAAGGTGAGTGATTAATCAATCTAACCCCACCCTTAAATCTAATAATTACCCAATTTCATTATTTCCAATACAATTTCATATTTTCATAACTTTTCCAAATTAATTATACAAATTAATTCATCACAATAAATTAGGGCTTTTCTCTCCCTTTTCTCAACATTGACCTAAATGTCCAAATATCATCAATAAGCATCAATAACCTCATTTTAAGACCCAAAATACACATGTATGGGTCAAAAGAACAAAACTCCTCTTTATACATTTTGAAACCCTAATACCCAAAATTTATCAACTTCAACATTAAATCAAAGTGACCACATGTTTATGTCAAAGACCATAAATATGAATAGTTATTCCTACCTGATGTTTCGGAGCTCAAGGGAGAAGATGAAGAAACTCAAAGGTGCTCCAAACCCAAAGATTTTCGGATCAAAACGTAGGCCACTCCAAGCTCTATACTTTTTACAAAGGGACTAGGGTAGAAGATCACCAAAACTAGATGATTTCGAAGAGAGAAGGTGTAGTCTAGAGTGAGAAGCTCTCAAGTTTGGGTTTTGAAAAGCTAGAGAGAGAGAGAGGGTCGAAAAAGTGATAAAAAAAGGCTTCCCACGGACTGATATACCACACAGCTCGCTTGAGCGTGGAACGCCCCGCTCGAGCGTCAGAAACAGACTCCCACTTGAGTGTGAAAAGCGACGCTCGAGCGTCGAATGCACATTTCCAGAAGTTCTGCAGACGAAGGTCCTCGCTCGAGCGTGAAAGTGGACACTCGAGCATCCGATGACCTGTAGGAAATAAAAACACTGAGGGTTGAATAATCACGCTCGAGCGTCAAAATGTCTGCTCGAGCGGAGGAGCAAAAACAGAGGGGCCAGCTCGAGCTTGAAAAGCCCAGCTCAAGCATGGAGGCCAAAATCTGGGCATCAACTCTTGGTTTCTAGACACAACCAACCTGTTTTAAACCTGCCCAACACATCCCGAACTCAAGTACAAAGAATTAAAGGACGGAGATGCGATAAAGACACAACACACATCCATGGAACCGAGTCCGAACTACAATAAACACTAAAGGGAAAACCGGGATCGCTATAATAATATTTCTTATGTTCATTGAAATATTTCTTTCTCAAATCTATCTTTTGTCAAAAAACGGTTAGCTTAGTTATATCTTAGAGATGTTTTAGCGGTCGACCACTCGGTGGATGAATTATTTTTGATGAAATTATTTGTTGGTTGTATAGAGCTTGACTTTATGAAATATATATTTTTTGTTTGCTTTTCTATCTATTTGTCCACTTTAGGGATGGAATTATATATTTGTTGACTTTACTATTACATATATTTCTACTCATTTGCACTCTTTGCCAAGTTGGGGTAATGTGGCATACCTAAAAAATTTAGGATTTATTAATTTGTAAGAAAAATTGTAAGATTTATTAATATTTTCTTCTGATGTTGTTAGAGTCAGATTATGTTACCAATACCTGAAAATTTTAAACTTATTCATTATTTTTATTTAATGTTTGGAGTCAAATTATTGTTTTCAAACCGTGTAGATGTGCAAATCTTTTGTTATTTGTTAATTTTAATAAATAGATTCTACGAAGCAAAGTAGTAAGTGATTGATGTGTTTTATTGATAGTTTCAGTTGGAAACACAACTCATATTGATAAATTGTTTAATTTTAATAAACTTTGGTGGCGGAAAATGATTGGTAGGTTATTAATTAGCTAAGAAACATGGATATGAACATGTGACACGACACGAAAATGCTGACACATTAATTTTCAAAAAATGCAGGATACGACACGTGAGGGACATGCATGAAATATATAATTTTCTGTGATGACTCAGAAAAAATATATATATATAATATATATATATATATATATCTTTGGTGGTTAATATTGAAGGCACTAGTGTATGGGGCTGTCAACTATTTTTATATATGAGGGAAGATGCTTCTTGATACAAAAAGGGTAGCACACAATGATAAAAGAAAAGAGGAGGTGCAGAGTGGGTGTTAAAGGGTGTTTGGTGGGTGGAAAAAAGATTTTTTAAAATACAATATATATTCCTCTCTGGGTGTTCAATTCGGTGGAGAATTATTATGTTAGGAGAGTGAGTTGGTGGGCTATGCACCGAGAGAATGAAAAAGGAATAAAAAAATGGGTTATGTGTAATGGGGTATAATGAGTGGGAGGATGGGTTTGTCAATTATTATGTCTCTTCTAAATGCTCTGGACTCTGAATCTCTCTGCCTTTATTCACCTGTTTGAGCCACTAGAGAGAGAGAGAGAAAATCTGGGTTTGTTTGTTAACTCAGAAAGAAGGCCAAGGAAGGGGGTGGACAAAGGTAGAAAGCGATGGGAAATAATAGTAAGGGTTTATCAGCAGATCAGCAGCGTGGTCATGGCGGCGGTAGTGGTGGCTGAAACCGCGAGTGCAGTAGGGAAGACAGCCGGCTGATGTTGACTTCTGCTCGATTACCATTGATGGAAGTTCGGACAATAATATATTGCAGCAGCGGCTTCACAGTGTTGCGAGCCAACGAGAGGAGCTGCAACAGATGGAGATTGAGCTTCGAGCTCAAATCATTGTGGGATCTGAGAACATGGAAATGCAGAGCAGCTTTGATGCTCAGATTAAAGAGCACGCCAATGCCAATGTCAAGCTTCAAGGTTATTGGTTTCTAAGGGCTGAAAGAGACAGAAATGATGGGTGAGGGATTACAGACGATTTGGGATAAGAATAGGGTTGCTTGTCTTACGAGCTTAATAGAAAAAGAAGACTTTGAGAACTCTTGTACTACTCCAAACATGAGGCTTGTTATGTTTGTTTGGACAACCTATTTTACAAAGAAAGCATGTTATACCGAACTCTGTGTCGAAGGGTTTTAGAGATGAGATCCAACTAGCTATTTATAGCAAGCCCAAACCTAAGCCAGCTTCTTCGTTGGTGTATGAGAGAAAACAAAACAACTGAATATTTGTCGGATAGAAGATGTTGAAGTTGAGGAACACTCTTTCAGAGGTAGAGGCAGGAACTTAGTCATGAAATAGGTCCTCCAAGAAGGGGGTGTTGGGGGAATTCTATTGAGAAGTGTCTCTCAATAGTAGCACGTAGTGAAAGATGTTAGAGCCTTTTTGTATTATGGTACAGTGTTGAAATAGAGGAAGATGGTCCTTTTTCTAATTCTTTTCACTGGGTGGGTGGTGGCGGCGGCAATGGGTTATAGCATGAGGTGAACTTTTAGAGGAGGAACAAATGGAGAAGGAGAGGCGCAAGCAAAAGGGGTAGAGTGATGGGTTCTATTCAGAATATCTTGGTTGGTAGGTTGGGAAAGTCAAAGTGGGCAGTGAGTGGAAGGAGCTATTTAGTACAAAATGGGCTATGGAGCGAAGCTTTTTGACGTAGGAATTTTCTTTGAGTTATATATATTTTTTTGTAAATTTTTAATGATTTTTGAAATTATTCTTTGATTTGTTTTGAAAAATGGATTGTTGATTCAAGAAGGTCAATGATTTTGAAAGTAGGTTTACTTTCTTTTTCTTTCTAAAAAAAATAGAAATTTATATTTTTGGACGATGTTGATATAAGAAATATGTTTTCGGTGAGATCTTTTCAAATATTTGAAAATGGTTGGTTTTGGTGAGAAAACCTAGAAATTAAGGATTTTAAAAGAGATTGAAAATCAATAGGTAATATTGTTATATTTATTTTTGTGTGCCAAAATAAATGATGTTTAGAAAATTTATTATTTATATTTGTATAAATGATTAATTTTGTGGATTATGAGAATTGCTGTTCATTTTAGAAATGATTATTCAAAATGTTGATATAGTCTTGAAATGACTAAATTGTTGAAAATACTTGACAAGAGGAAATTGTGTTTATTCTTTGGATGATGAATTAGAATAAAATTTATCTTGTGAAATTGACATATCATTTCATTTCATTACATTAGACTTTGAAGGTTGATTTGAAAACTTGCATTGAGAAAAGAATGTTGAGAAATAAGTTTTCATGAAATGGTTTTGGGGTAAATATGTTGGTAAGTCTTGATAGGTGGTGTAGATGATATTGAATAAGTTGGCCTGCGGGACCGAGGTGAAAGACCAACAAATCCGCGTGGATAGGTGTCGAGCCTTCCGGTTAATACCGGTAAAAAGGACAATTTGGTAGTACTCGTATAGTCTACTTGCAGACACCAGCCTAGGGATTACCAGAGACGTATTTACCGCTCTTGAAATAAATTGTTAAATTTTAAACAATTGAAATTGCATGACATCATTGAGTATGATGGTTTTTTAATAAATGAAGGTGTGTTTTATGTTCAAAAAGGGCAGAGCATGGCATATGCATTTCATCTCTTGAGACTTGTATATAATGTATATACTTTGTTAAGGATTTCCTACTGGGCTTTATGCTCACCCTATGAGATTTTTGTGCAGGAAAAGATGTGGTGATGCCGCCTAACTAAAGGCGAGAAAATGTGTATTGAGAGTAAGAGACTCTCATTTTACTCTGACTTTGTGTGTAAGCCAAGGGCTTTGTATGTGTGAGTTTGAATAACCATTTTGTGTAACCAGGCTCAAGCCTTGGAAACTTGTAATCTCTTAGGGGTATTTATTGTTTAATTAATTGTTGTGGGATTAACTGTATTATCGCATAAAGGCTATTTACATCATGTAATGCAAGTATGAGGACTTATTATTAGTTTTATTTTAGATGGCCATGATTATTGTATTACCATTTGGGCATGAAAAATTGGGGTGTTACATTTTCTATATTTATTATATGTTATATATATATAAATATATCATTCAAAGGTAATCAAAAAATGCAATATGACACTAATTCCTATCAATTTAAATGAATTTTGTTTTATTATTGTATCTTAAGTTGTTTTGTTCAAACTTATAATTAGTTTCACATGTGTCTAATCGATAGACACGTGTGTTTAAGCGATTGACATGTGTGTCCTCCAAGTGTCCAAAGAGTGTATGGATCTTTAAAAAAATTTAAAAATAAGACATGGACACGACACGACACGGATATGTCACATTCTTAGAAGTGTCTATGCTTCTTAGGTTATTAGTTTGGCATTTGCATATCTATGTGGTTTTTTATTAATTCCTTCAATGATATATTTTATTCATGGTATATGAATTAGCTTTATAACTTTTGTCAATAATGTGTTTTTTTTTTTGGTCAGAATAATTAGTGATATATCTTGCTTAAAAGTGTTTTAAGTTCTTTGGGAAATGTCCTACTTATATCTGTAATCTACACCAACCATTTTTTATGTTTATATAGATTTTCAGAAACTATAGAGTTATAGTCTAAATGTGATGGGATTGAAGTTTTTGAAAATATGTTTTATGTGTTGTTGGAAATTGATTTGCTTCTCCTGTATTTTGAGTCTTTAACTCTAACTTCTAACTTAGTTCTACACAGATTTGCTTCTTTCTACTTCTATATATTTTTTTTCTTGTAATGTAACCTCTCTCTTACAAGATGTGCTTGGCCAAAAAAATTAGTGCCAAAAAGGGTAGACTTTGGACCAAAACTCATCCAGCAACCAACTGTATGTACAACATCACTACTATAGAGGTGGTGTACTAGATGGAAAGGAATTTTGCATATTTAGATTAGCTTGGAATTTTGACTTGCAGTGTCTTCAAATTGATGATTGATTAGAGGAAGGAAAAAAGGTTGTTTATTTCCATACTATTTATTTGGCAGTTTGATTGAGCTTATTTTCCTGTTTTACTTTTCCCTATGTTCTAATCTTCTAAAATTAAATGTCACATAAAACTCTAAGGTAGTGTTTGGTTCACTGTAATAAAGTGCAAAAATTGCTTACACTTCTCATGTTTGGTTGACTAAAAAAATAATGAAAAATTCATTGCAATGGGAGTAATCGTTAACCATTATAAGGGAGGGAATGATTATTTCATAGGGAAGTGTAAGGAATAACCATTTTATTTAATTTCATCTCATTTCAGTGTACCAAATAAAGCATAAATGAGATTGAAGTGTTTCAAATATAATTAGTGTTGTGATAAATGATTTGGGTCATTTGATAAATGTGTGAATCAGATTTCCTTTTTTAACATGCAAAGTAGTGTTCAGTGATCTTTTGTTTTTATTTTATTGTTGAAAATTAAAATTATAGTAAGAAAGAAATAGCCTGTTGTACTTAAATTATGGTGCAATTAAGTAATCAAACAGTCATTGTACAATCCATTGGTATTTCAGCCTAATCTATTTATAGCACTATTAAATGAGTTATTTCTTCATATAGGTCTGTGGTGTTTTAACCTCTTCAACAACCTTGGAGGTCATTTTAATTCAAATCATGGACAACATTCATATTTTTGGTTATGCATGTTTACTTTATATTTTATGAATCGAGACTTAGTTTCTTACTTATTATTTAAGATTTTTCTCATAATCAAATGCTTTTGTATTATTTTTTACAAGTGGATGATATGTTGGAGAAAACAATAATATTAGATCTCTATACTAATTTTTTATTTAATCTACATTTCTTAATATAATTTTTCTATATATACACAGGTTCATTTTCTTCAAAACAAAAATGTTAGTGTTGTGATCCATAATGAACGGGACTTCAACGTCCTTTATGTTCGTGAGGTAAGCCCACTAATCAAATTTATTTGTTTCTCATGTTTTTTCTTAATAATTTTTGCTTATTTTTTGAAAGGCAAAGGCAAAGGCAAAGGAAAATAAGAAGCTTAAAGGAAAAGGAAAGGAAAACCATTCAAGAAAGAGAATAAAAATAACTCAAGTGGTATGGTTTTTTTCAAGTTTGTTTTAGAGCATGGGGGGATGTAATATTTTGAAGCATGCATAATGTATGTGTAATTTTTTTTCACTATTGTAACGTCCCGATTTTTAAACCCAAATGATAATACGATAACCATGGTTCTTTAAAGTAAAACTGAAAATAAATCCCCACACTTGCATTACATGATGCGAATAGTCTTTAGGCGATAATACATTCACTTCAAATCAAAATAACAAAAACAAATAGATAGCCCGAAGGATTTACAAGTTTCTAAGGCTTAGGCCTGGTTACACAAAATGGTTATTCAAACCCACACAAATATAGACCTTAGCTTACAAACAGAGTTACAGCAAAATGAGATCCCTGTACTCTTAACACATATTTCTTCGCCTTTAGTTAGGCGGGATCACCACATCTTTTCCTGTACAAAAATCCCGTAGGGTGAGCATAAAGCCCAATAGGAAATCCTTAACAAAGTATATACATTTTATGCAAGTCTCAAGAGATGAAATGCATATGTCATGCTATGCCCATTTTTTAAAGTAAATCACATTTTCATCTTTTGAAAATCATCATGCTCAATGATGTCATGCAATTTTAATTGTTCAAAACTTAACAATTAATTTCAAGGGCGATTGTAGACACCCCATTTTTGACCGTCCTCAAGACTTGGATGTCATCGTTTGAACACTCGATGATTATCCATGTTCATTCGTTTTGAGTTCCCGAAGGCCTCGGTCGAGCACACTGCCTCAGGATCTCTTAACTTGTTTGTTTTGTGCTTGGTTGGACCAAACACTTGTTGGTTTTTGCTTTGGAGGGTAGAGAGTGGCTTGTCTGCCATTCCCTAAACCCACCGGCCATGGCTTAAGGCCACCGGCCTTGGTTTCTTGCCACCGGCCATGGACGGTCGGTCGACACCATTGATGGACGGTCGGTCGGCCGGCACCGTTGACGGTCGGTCGCCCGTTGACGATCGGTCGGCACCATTTGGTGGTCGGTCGGTCGGTCGGCACCATTGATGGACGGTCGGTCGCCCGTTGACAATCAGTCGGCACCATTTGATGGTCGGTCGGTCGGTTGTGGTCGGTCGATCGGTCGGCACCATTGATGGTCGGTCGGCCATCTTTGTTAGCCGATTGGCCATTTCATTTTTCTTTTTTTTTGCTGGCTAAACCCTCGGTTTTAGCTTCTTGAGGAAGCTTGAACCTTTTGAACTTTTGTTTTAGCTTCTTGAGGAAGCTTGAACATTTTGCTCTAGCTTCTCCAAGAAGCTTGACCCTTTTGCTTAAGCTTCTTTGAGAAGCTTTGACTCTTTCTTGAGGCTTCTCCAAGATGCCTTGGCTCTCTTCCTCTATAAAAAATGAACCCTCCTCTCCATCTCTCAGGGTTAGAAAAAATTTGGCTGGAGTATTGCATACTCCTCTCCATAACTCTCCATTCCAAGCTCAAAACACCCTTTTTCTTGGCCATTTACATTACACCTCTAAGCCTAACACCTCCACCATCCATTCCAGCACCTTTGAACTCATTTTCAGAGGTTGAAGGCTCACTTTCTTGGTCCAGAAGTCGCTGCATTGCTGTGCTACAAGGGTAAGTCTCCATTTTTCCCATTTTTGCACTATTTTGCTCTATACCTTAGCTCCATTTTCAAGCATTTTTGGACTTCGACATAAACTAGAAAATTTCTTGTTTTGATTTTCTAAACATGTTTGTTTAAGGACTCTTTTCTGTCTAGGGTCATCTTCCCCCTTGCATGCTTCATTTCCTCATGTTTTGAGCTATGTATTAGAGCATTTGCATTGGCCTTGGTTTGGCCTCTTAGACACTGAAATCCAGTGGATTTTCAGTCGCTTAGATGTGTCTTTGAGCCTCAAAATCAGAGAGGGGTGACCCTCTCACCCCTTGTTCTCTTTACTAGCGTTATTGGCCTTCCAAAGGGACTCTTTTTTGCATGCATTGAAGTCATGTTTCAGGCCTCATTTTGTGAGTTTTAAGGTCTGCCTAAGCTCTGTCAATGGACCATTTTGCCATATTTTATGTCTATGATGCATGTGTAGAGCAATCCCATTCAAGGCCTTTCAAAGGGACCTTTCTTTGCATGTTTCCTAGACTGATTTCAGGGCCTTTTTGGTGGGTTTTAGGGCTGTCATAACTCATTTCCAGAGGTGTTTTTTTCATTTTGTTTGTCTATCATATAGGTGTAGAATACCCCCTTGCATGGCCTTCCAAAGGAGCCCCTCATTTTTGCATGCATTGACTGAGTTTCAGTGGGTATTTGGGCATATTTTGGCATGAAATGCTTCTTTTTTTTGGCTGATTTAATGAGCTTTCATATGCTTCATATAGTTGTAAAACAACTCATGGTTCACTAGCTTTCTTTGCATGCTTTGTGGGCCATTGATTTTAGCACTTTTTGGCCATGTCATAAACTGATATTATGCTTATTTTAGACTTCCCTAGCTCTGTTTTTGGGTCTCATGATTGAATGATGTTTGTTTTGCATGCTTGTAGTTTAATACCCATGCTTAACTTTGAGATTTGAGGTCCATTGCATGCATGTGCTGAGGTGTGTTCATGTTTTAAGGCCATTTTACATCACATTTCAGAGCTTATATGAATGCCATATTGCCATATTTTGTACTCCTTAAGTGTGCTTGAGAGTTGTGCATGAATGCCTTGTTTTTGGACCATTGAATGAGCTCCATTTTCTTGCATGTTGAGCCACCATTTTAGGCCATTTCCCCACTATCTCAGGCCTACCTAGGGTCTGTTTGGGGTTGGTTTTGCCTTTGGTGCATTGCTTTGGGTACCTCTAGTGTAACGCACTTCACTAGTTTCGGTACCCGGGCCCCCTAGCTTGCATTGTGTGACATATTTGCATGTTTCGAGACCATATTGCATGCTGTTTCAGAGCTGTAATCTATGCTATTCTATGCCATATTGCATCCCTTGCCATGCTTTGGTAGAGTGGTATGTTATGCCTTAGGGTCGGTCCTTTGTATCCGTGCAAGTTTGCATGTGTTTCGGTTGTCTCATTTCCATCCTAATGGCCACTGATGTGAGCGTGGCTGAGGTCCACTCATGTTGGTGTAAGTCCATCGTGCATTGTGTATGCCATTTCATAGCATTGCGTATGCTAGGTTGCATGTTAGAGCATTGTGTATGCCATGTTACATCAAGCATTGTGTATGCCATTTCATAGCATTGCGTATGCTAGGTTGTATGTTAGTCGCATTGTGTATGCCATCTCATTTGCATTGTGTTTGGGATAGGAGTTAGCCCAAGCACGGGAAACGAGGGACGTTTCGTACTCCGAGTGACGGAACGTGTCTCAATTCCCGGTCGCCGACACTCCGGATTACCCATGATGGAGTTTAGGCCTGGTTGTGTTTCCATGTGCATTCATTTTACATTGATTCGTGCAATTCGACTCCTCGGCCATCGTGCATCGAGATGCGTGATCTGTGGCACGAGGATCAAGGTGTGCATACATATGTGAAAATACTTTGCCATGCCCCTTTCTTGCTCTCTATTGCAGCAAATCAGAAATCAGCAGCCTTCTAGAGCTTCGCACAGCATTCCGGGATTAATTGCAAACAGAGGCGAATCGGGGCATTGCAATCGATTTCCGCGCAAGGCAACTCGAGCATGCATCTTTCATCATTCGGAACAGAGCTGAGGCGGTCCATGAATTTGCATACTAGTTTATTTGCTTTCCTAGTTAATTTGTTAATTAATTAGGGTTTTGTAATATTTAATTGTTCATTCGGACTGTAATTATTTATTCGGACTGTATTATTTATTCGGACCCTCCGAGCGAGGGCACAATTGTAATAAGTGTGCGTGCGTGTGATGTATGTCTTCCAACCCCACGTCTTTCTCCCTTTTATTTACCAGCTTATGATGGTTAGATTAGGGCATGTTTCAATTAGCATACTTATGCTTGCATGTTTGCATCATTCATCTGTATTGCATGCACCGAGCTCGGCGCATCATACTAACTGCATTTGTATTTCAATTCCAAATTGGATACGTGTTAGCTGTAGCATCATCATATGCCATGTTTAGAATAGCCGAGCCTATTGTAGTTGCATTTTTTGCATGTGTTGCATTAGGCATTTCAGCATAGTTAGGATCATGCATGGATTTCTAACATAGCTTTTGTTTTGGTTTGGAGTACTCGGTAAGTTTTATGCTTTAGCATCGTTGCATGCGTGTGAGTGACTGCCATGATAGCATGCTTACCATGAGGCTATGTGCTTATGTGATATAACTGCCTGAATGCCTGTGAGTGAAGGCTGGATTATATGAATTGGAATAATGCATTGACTGTGAGTTTTAAGCCCACTAGATAGTGGCAAAACCATCTTTTCTAAGCCCACCTGAGGGTGGCAAAATCTGCATTTTAAGCCTACTTGCGAGTAGCAAACCGCTTTAAAAAATAAACATGAAATGTTTTATTCCAATTCAGGCGATCCGGTCTATACTTGTATGCTGTGCGCATCAGATAGTAAATCTAGGCTAATAACCAGAATAAGAACGCATAATGTTTTCAAAACTCGATATCATGGTTAGTAGAGGTCGATCTTTGATCAGGCGAGCGGGGGTGCTCACGAAGTGACCTTCCCCAATCGTACCCAAGCTCCTGAGCCGAGGCAACTTTGGTGATGACGGACACGTGGCCTTAGGCAAACGAGTCAGGGTTTCCTAAATTTCCCAAAGTAAAATATTTAGGTGGCGACTCTAAAAATCGTTTTTTCAAAATGATTTGCTAGATTTGGACTTTTTGATGATTCATCGGTCTTGCATTGCACTCTGCGAGATTAGATACAGGATCGTGACTTTGAGTCTTGAACTGTAGTGAGCCCAAATGAACAAAACGGAATTCCCTCCCGGAACGTTCGGGGACGTCTTCAGTTTTTGGCGGCTCTGCTGGGGAGTTAGAGAATTTGACTCGAACTCATGATATCTGGTTTTGACTGCACTTATGTGTTTCTTTGCATTGCATTTGCATTGGTGCGCCTAGAACACCGTGTTTGCCATCTGCTATTCCTGAGCGGTTTGCCAGAGGCTGCGTGCCATAAGGCTTACCAGTTATGGGCTCTGCCAGTATCGGAACACAAACCCCAGTTTTACCGGGGCACCCTTTTTGACCATTCGACCTAGTGCATATTCGGAATCCATAGTGACCATCCCAAACTAGGACAGGTTACTTACCCGATTGTAGGTTGTTTGAAACCGCTGCGTGTGTAGTGAAACCCTAGCTCCTGACAAAATAGGACAGGGAAACCCTCTCCCAACATAGGGGTGTTTTGGCTCTCACTTGTTTGTTATGTGCTTTTAGAGTGCGTCTCTATACGAATGCATATATCGGTTTACAAGTTTGGGCCTCAGGCCTGCGGGCACCAGTTTAGTATTTTGGGTATCAGGCCTGCGGGCACCAGTTCAGTATTTTCGAAATCAGTTATCTACGGTTATCAGATTCAGCTTCGGGGACAATGATTTGGGAATAATGATCAGTCCTTGAGAATAGTGTATCGATTGCATATTAATTATACCCGATTGCGTGTCGTGTTTATTTACGCTGTTATGCTGTCCGTTTGTCTGCTCGTTTATTTTCTTATTATTGCTTTATTTATCTTTTTGCTAGGGGTAGTTTAGCACAATTGCTTCAGACCAAGCAGATATTCTCCAAGCACTCTGGACAAGAGGTCGCCGACTCCATCGATCTGAGGATCTGGTCGACGGACAACCAGTGTATCATTCCCTACCCTCGGTTATCAGACGGAGGTCAAGAAGACGCAGTGTATCCGAGCAGAGGTTGCCAGAGCAGTGGATTACCTCGTTAGTGGACAGTAGGACTGAGATCTCAATTGTTGCTATAGAGATAGACCTGCCAGTAGTTCAGACAGATCAGAGCAGTATGGCGGGACCGACAGGAGTTGAACAAATGATGCGCCAGATGCAGGAGACCATGAGAGCCATGCAGCAGGACGCTGTTTGCCGGGATGAGTTTGCCAAACAACAAGCCGAGATCATGGCCCAGGAGGCAGAGTTAATTCCCAGGTTGCAACAACAAATCGGGGCATCTGCTTCACACCCAGCTCCTCCCTCACCAGGAGTTCCAGCACCAGGGGAGGCACCAAATGTCCAGGGAGATACGGACATCCCGACGGGGCCGGCTCCGCCCCCGATTCTACCACAGTTATCCAAGGCACCTACGCCTATCAATCAACCAGACTCTCCCTTTGAGTTCGAGGTAGACCATACAGCATTGAAATTGAGCAAGCTTGAGAAGTTGTTCAAGAAATCACAAGGGGTGAAGTCCATCCCAGACATCGAGGACGGATATACCGATGTGGCTGTGACGCTGCCAGATAGGTTCAAGATGCCACAAATCGACCGCTTTGACGGATTCGGGGATCCCATGGTCCATGTTTGGCTGTTCTCAGATATACTGCGATCGATGGGCCTCACCAGACCACAGAAGCTTTCACTATTCAGCTGGACCTTGTCAGGTGTGGCCGCTATTTGGTATGTAAAATTAGAAGATGATGTTAAGCGGAACTGGGACGAGATGGCCGAGGCTTTCATTGCACAGTACTCCTATAACACTCAGATCGAGATTACAACCCGTGATCTTGAGACAATAAGGCAGGAGCCTAAGGAGAGATTTTCGGATTTTGTGGCTCGATGGAGGGCGAAGGCCTCAATGATGACCTTAAAGCCTACAGATAAAGATCAAATCCGGATGATTGTGCGCAATCTCCAGCCAAAACTGATACAGAAAATGATTGTGCTCCCCTTCCCTACCTTTTCAGATTTGCACGAGATGGGGGTACAAATAGAGGATGCTATGAAATAGGGTCTGATTGACTAAGATAAGGAGCAGCCCCGAAGGACTTTCAATCGCAACAACAACGCAGGCACAAGCAGTGCTGCGAATACAAGGGCTTCGGAAGTCAGCATGGTCACCACCATCCCCCCTCCAAGACCCATGGCAGCCACACCTTTCTCCGGCGCGTCCGAAAGTAATACACAAACAGCCAAATACTAACCCAAAAGCAAAAAAGCCTTCGCCCTACTATACATGTCCTTGTCCAAGGTTTTAGGAGTTTTAATCAGAAAGGGGCACTTGAAACCCCTAGAGCCACGGCCATTACCGGAAAAACTTCTCCCTACCCACAACCTAGCCAAATGTTGCGCATTTCACCAACAGCACGGTCATGACACTGACCAATGCTACCGATTACGTTATGAGATTCAAGATCTCATCGATAACGGGGTGATCCTGCCTCCAGAAAAACCCAACGTCACAACCAACCCTCTCCCTCCGCACAACCAAGCTCCACCTCCCAAACGTATCAACTTCATCCAGACTGGGGTCGTGTCTTACGATCCTAGCATCTGTATCACTCCTTCACACCTACCTAAGCCGGAGGTGTTCTTTCCTGACTGCACTGACTTGTGCATGTTGGACATCTCCAGAACCCAACCCGAACCAATGGTGGTGACTGTCGAAAACAGAACATGGGAGATTGCAGAGGAGGATGGGATTGTTGAGTCAAGGTTTGAGCAGTCTGGGAGTCTCGCTGAGCAAGCCTACAATCCGAGTGATTACATTCTGTCAGCAGGCCAGGCTAGGCCAAGTGTAGAATTGCCAGAGAGGGCAAAGCTGTGTGTGATCCAGGGGGATAGATTTGAGCAAGGGGCAGATGATTTGGCGGCTGTGGGAGAGGACTTCGCCAACCTCCAGTTTTTCAATGACTAAGATCCAGGGGACACGACAGTCAACTGGTTTGATTATGAGGAATCGATAGAGGCTACCGGGTGGCTGGATGATCCATCGGATGTTGTGGAAGAATTCCACCAGAACAGGGCCCGGCGGGGGTGAGAATATCAGTTGTGGTCGGAAGGGCCGGAAGTCAAAATGAATCGCCGGAGAGCGTCAGTGTCAAGAATTTCGCTCAGGATTAGAGCATTTTGAATACAGGAATTGATGAACAGCCAGCTGTACTGACACAGTTGGAACAGGAAAGGTTTGAGGATTCTGAGAGAATCAGGAAAGCTAAGGCCGACGTGGGGACTGAAACTGCTGTGTGCACAGAGACAGAGAATGCTGCGAGCATATGGATAGAGGGTACTGTGAGTACGAGAACGGTCATACCGAAGCCGGACAGGTGTCTGTCGGCTGCCGATGGAATGTGGTGGGAGGACGATGACCTATGTCTTGCCCACACGGACGAGGATTGGGGAAGTAACCAACCAGATGATACCTGGTACATCGGCGAAGTCGATCATATGACTAGGAGTGAACGGTATTTCAAGCCTTCATACCTAGATCAACCAGAGGCATCTGGGAAGGATAGGGAAGCGGAGAAGCAGAAAGAAAAGCAACTCAAAAATGAGGCCGTCTTGAGACAGTTGAAAAAGATACAAGCAGACACCTCCATCTGGGGACTGTTTATGGCTTCTCGAGTACATAGACAGGCCATCCTTTCAGCCATGGACAAGGCCAAACTCTCGATAGACACCACGCCGGAGCAGCTAGTTGGATTGGTTTTTCCGGGAGGAGGTTCCCCGACGTTGACCTTTTCCGACAAAAAACTACCGCCTGAGGGCGTAAATCACAACAAACCTCTCTACATCTCTGTGAAATGTAAAGGCAAATAGGTACCAGTGGTTCTTGTCGACACGGGATCCGCCATTAATGTGTGCCCGTCAAGGATGGCATATGCAATTGGGTTGAAGCCCACGGACTTCATGCCAACTGCCCAGGTGATTCGGGCGTATGATAACACAAGCAGGGAGGTGATGGGGACTGTCAAAATTCAGACCCAGGTTAGTCCAGGACAGCACGAGATTGATTTTCATGTCTTGGACGTTCCCGCAATCTTTAACCTACTTTTGGGGCGACTGTGGTTGCACCAGGTAAAGGCAGTTTCTTCCACCTTGCACCAGATGTTGAAATACCCCCACGGGAAGGGGGTGGCTATAAGTTTTGGGAATTCATCGATCCATCCGCCACCAGAGGTGTCCACACCGGTTTTGAAAATTGAGCACGGCACGGAGAATGTCTTCTTATCAGGATTTACCCTGGCCGAGGCCCGGGTCGTTCAGAACATCTTGGCTGATAATGAGGGGTTGTACGTCAGTGCACAGTCAGTGTATCTCATGAGCAAACTTCAGCACATCCCTAGGATGGGATTGGGAAAGAGTGGCTGGAAGGGCATCGCAGCATTGGTCGAAGTGCCACACAACCCACATACCTTTGGCTTGGGTTACCTGCCCACCAAAGAGGATGGGATAAGGAAAGGAGAGGAAATGGCCGGGAGAGCCAGAGCAAAGAAGGCCGGGAAGCCTTATGAGCTAATGCACCGACCTATTCAGGGTACCCTAAATGGACGCTTCGTCTGGGAGGGGGAGGACTTTCCTTTTTGTGGCTTCCCAGAGCCGTGGCTGAACGCGAAGAGGAAGCGCGTACTAGGCTTTGAGATCTTTTTTGATCTACAGTTATCCGGGGATGATGTTGCCGAAGAGCAGACAGTCCCATTGGCTGAGGCTGAGCGGAATGAGAAAGTGGAGTCTGAGGACACCGAAAGTGAAATGGGGGTAGCACTGGCATGTCTACTTTCAGATCCTCCGATCGAACAGAAGTGCTTGGGGGATAACTTCTCGGTATGCGTGATCGGGAATGAAACGGTTGCGGGCCTACCAGCAAACATTTTAGATGCATCCATCGCACCATCTCTCATTTGGCAGTATGAAGAGGGATTTTTGTCAAGCAGCACCGAGTCAGGTAGTGAGCCGGAATCTGATTCCACCGAGTCTTGTGAGTCGGAATCAGCTTCCAGCTCGACTGAGTCTGAGTTTGGTATTCCTCGGGGTGACAACCCGGATGCCACAGTCCTGTCCAGGTCGTCATTTTCTTTCTCTTTTGAGTCTATTGTAACAGAAGAATCGAACGGTTTGGATTGCTTAATGAGAATGATGTGGATGTGGTTTCTAAGTACTTTTCTGTACCTTTGATTTATTGCTTGAATCAGGACTTTCAAAATTTTGATAAAAACGACGCGAAAGAAATTCCCCCGGTTTTGCAACGCTTAATTGAACAAGAGCAGGAAAGATTTGTTAAACCCTTAATGGATGAAATCACTACTGTGAATGTTGGTACTGAGGAGGACCCGCGGCTGGTCCAGATCAGGTCCACATTGTCTTCGGAGGAACGCGAACCCTTAGTCGCTTTATTAAAAGATTTCAAAGATGTTTTCGCGTGGTCCTACGAAGACATGCCTGGAATCGATCCTGAGATTGTACAGCACCGGATCCCTCTTGATCCCGAGGCCCGACCTATCAAACAAAAACTCAGAATGATCCGCCCGGACTGGGCCCTAAAGTTAAGGAAGAGGTCACTAAGCAAATCGACGCCGGCTTCCTGCTAGTATCCGAATACCCAACCTGGTTGGCCAATATCGTTCTCGTGCCAAAGAAGGATGGCAGGATCCGGGTGTGTGTGGATTTCAGGGATTTAAACAGAGCCAATCCGAAGGACGACTTTCCCTTGCCACATATTGATGAGTTGGTGGACTTCACAGAGGGGCATGCTTTACTTTCATTTATGGATGGCTTCTCAGGTTACAATCAGATAGTGATGGCACCAGAAGACCGGGAAAAGACTGCCTTCACCACCCCGTGGGGGATATACTGCTACAGAGTGATGCCGTTTGGGTTGAAGAATGCTGGAGCTACATATCAATGGGTCGCGACTACAATATTGCATGACATGATCCACAAAGAGGTTGAGGTGTACGTGGACGACATGATTGTCAAGTCTAAAGAAAGAGAGGGCCACTACACCGCCTTGCAAAAGTTTTTTCAAAGGATCAGAGAATTTCGGTTGCGGCTGAATCCTCAGAAGTGTACGTTTGGCGTTACAGAGGGAAAAATGCTGGGGTTTCTGATTACATAAAGGGGCATTGAAGTCGACCCTTCCAAAATCAAGGCCATCTTAGAAATGCCACCACCAAGGACTGAAAAGGAGGTGCAAGGCTTTCTGGGTAAAGTGCAATACATAAGACGGTTTATCTCAAAATTAACCTTGACTTGTGAACCACTTTTTGGTCTCCTGAAGAAAGGAAAGAAATTCCAGTGGGACGGCCAATGCCAAGCTGCTTTTGAACAGATCAAAGAATATATACAGAACCCGCCCGTGTTGTCACCGCCAGAGCCAGGGAGACCGTTGATATTGTATCTTTCAGTAACTGAGACTACAATGGGCTGCATGCTCGCGCAAGAATCAGAGGACAAAGTCGAAAGAGCCACCTACTACCTGAGCAAGAAGATGCTACAGTATGAGACTCGCTACACACTGTTGGAGAAGGCTTGCTTAGCCTTGGTATGGGCCACCAGGAAGCTGCAGCACTACCTGTTAGCTCACTCCGTAATGTTGGTTTCATGACTCGATCCCATCAAATATCTTTTCGAGAAATTGGCACTTACGGGTAGGCTAGCTCGTTGGTTGCTGTTGTTTTCTGAATTCGATCTGAAATATGTGACGCGCAAGTCAGTCAAGGGAAGAACAGTAGCAGAATTCTTAGCCGATCATCCAGTGGAAGGGGGTGAAGCAGTTGAGTACTTATTCCCAGATGAGGCCATTTTGCATATCGACGACGAGTTTTGGACGATGTATTTTGACGGAGCATCCAACTAGTATGGGTATGGGATAGGAGTGTTACTGATAGCACCCGACAATTCCCATATCCCTCTAGCCTTCAAACTCCGGTTCAAAGTCTCGAACAATGAAGCAGAATATGAGGCATGCATTGCCGGTCTAGAAGCAGCCCTGGAACTAGGGGCAAAACGGTTGGACGTCATCGGGGACTCGAACCTTGTTGTGTCTCAAGCAAAAGGAGACTGGAAAGTCAAAGAGGAAAAGATGATAATGTATCACCAAACCTTGGACTTATTAATTCCTCGGTTTGAGAAGCTAAACTTCGCTCATTTATTAAGAAAGAACAACAGGTTCGCAGACTCATTAGCAACTCTATCTTCCATGATAGACATCCCGTTTGGAGTCCGGATGCATCCAGTCATTATCGACCAGATGTTTGCGCCGGCATACGAATCAATTGCTGCCATAAATGAGGTTCAGGACGAGAACCCCTGGTATTACGACATTTAAAATTTCTTGGAGAAGGAAGCATATCTGCCAGGGGTAAATGCCAAAGATAAAAGGGCAATCAGAAGAATGGTCGTTCAGTTCATCATTTGCGGAGGTAAATTATATAAAAGAGGTCATCTGGGAATACATAAGCTATGCGTTGAAGCTAAAGAATCAAAACGCCTGATGGAGGCCATCCATGGAGGGGAATGTGGTGCACATGTGAATGGGGTAATGCTAGCCAGGAAGATCCTCAGACAGGGTTACTACTGGTCCACCATGAAGGAGGATTGTATCGGTTTTGTTCGGCGATGCCACAAATGTCAGATCCATGCAAACCGCATGAACATTCCGCCGTCGAAGCTGTACAATATGACTGCGCCATGGCCATTTTCATTTTGGGGAATCGATGTGATCGGGGCTGTTACTCCGAAGGGGTCGAATGAGCATGAGTTCATCCTGGTCGCAATAGATTATTTCACGAAGTGGGTTGAAGCCCAATCCTACGCGGTGTTGAAGGCTTCACATGTTGCAAAGTTCATCAGAAACAACATCATCTGTCGCTATGGGGTCCCAAACGAGATTATTTCAGATAATGGTTCCCACTTCAAGAAGGAAGTGATTGACTTATTGGAGAAGTACAACGTGGCTTTTCATAAGTCGTCCACATATCGGCCGCAAACCAATGGAGCAGTTGAGGCCGCCAACAAGAACATCAAACACATACTGCAGAAGATGGTAGAAACCTACCGGGACTGGCCAGATAAGCTGCCGTTTGCTCTGTGGGGCTACCGAACTTCAATTAGAACTTATACTGGGGCGACTCCGTATTCGTTGGTTTACGGGATGGAGGCCGTTCTGCCTATTGAAATTGAGGTTCCGTCTTTGCGAGTACTAGTCGAGTGTCAGATAGTCGAAGCAGATTGGCAACAGAGTAGATTTGAGGAACTCATGCTCTTTGATGAGAGAAGACTGAAAGCACTGTACCATGTTCAAGGTTATCAGCGCAGAATTGCCTGGGCTTTCAACAAGAAAGTTAGGTCCAGGAATCTAAAGGAAGGAGATTTGGTGCTCAAGGACAACCGAGCTCCCATTCACGACCCTAGGGGTAAGTTCAGACCTAATTGGACTAGCCCCTACATCATCAAGTCAATTTGGTCAGGTGGAGCTATGGTTCTGATGGACCTGGATGGCCTAGAGTTCTCACAACCGATCAATATGGACAAGTTGAAGAAATATTACCCCTGAGAGGCTCACTAGGCTGAAAACCCGAAAGGGCGACCTAGGCAAAAATTAGAGCATGAAAAAAATTTGAAATTATAAAAACTGAGCTCGCAAGGTTGAAAACCCGCAAAGGGCGGCCTTGGCAAAAGTTAGAGCGTAAAAGGAGAATGAAAATACTCGAGTGAACCCAAGCCTGAACTACGTAAGGCTTGATTTCCATCTTTGGGATACGTAGGCAACTTCGTCCTGAAGTTCAGCCATAAACTTTTCCCCAATCAACTTTGTCCATTTGATCATCTCGGTCATCTTTGTCTATTCAGCATTCAAGGGTTCGTTTGTGATCTCTGGTACAGTGCTACTCAGACTAGGGGCAACTTTCTAGTTGCCGGGGATCCGGGGTTGTGCATCTCAGTGATAGATTTCAAGCGTGTCCAGTTCTAATCTATGTCGAAAACGGTTTTGAAAAGTTTTAATAAAAGTTGACTTTGTTCAAAATTAATCTTTTTACAACTTAGACTATTTTTGGACCAAAGCGGAAAAATTTTTAGTACCCACAACCTTCAATTTCATTGATTTCAATACAGAGTTCTCCTGCTCTTGCATACAAATTGAAGGTGCTTTTTTATTACATTCATAAAGAAAACTTGAAAGTTCTGATTAAAGCAAATAAACCGGGGCATAGATAAATCAGGTGTTCCTGCGCCCCCTCCCAGAGCTGGTCGATGCCTCTGATGCCAAGCTAGGCCCAATCTGTGCCTCTTCATTGAGCCAATCTATGCACTCATCAGACAAAGTGCAACTGAAAGTGGGAGCGGGGGCCAGGAGCTCTCTAGTCCTCCATGCTGTCGTGTACCGAGCAAGCTGCGCACCTCGGACTGGGAATGCAGCTGGGTACTCTATTCCCTCTGGCGGGCAAACCTGATCATGGCCAAACTGGCGCTGGAACCGGAATGGGAAATAGAACACACAGTGAGTCAAGCCAATCAACTGAATCCTAGTCTGCCGGGACATCCTGTAACTCATTGCCGGTAGGTTGAGCCAAGGACAACGCCAAGCAATGTGGTCTGCGGGCAAGCTACGCATCCAATCAAACCACCAGCCCTCATCAAGGGCATCGACTAGACGTTGTCGGAAGAAGTAACCACGAGCTGAGTATGCTGGGCAAGAGTCCACGACCTGCAGCTTATCCATCAACCATACCTGGGAAGGGATGAAAAATGAGAGAATAAAGAATAGAGAGGCGTACGAGGAGAGAAAAAGCGAGAAAAGAGTTTTATGAGAAAAATCGAGCTTAAGGGCTGAGTGATGTAAGCAATACACATGTGAGATTGGGTGGGAAACATTACCTGCAGTAGTAGTGAACTCCCCGCAAATCTGGTCGTCTCTCGGGGATAAAAGGCGTCTAAGCCCATTAATGTCTCAACCAGAGTCATGGCAATGCAGCTCTTGCCCTCCTTTAAGCCTTGAGCAACCTCGACTAGCCGGACACTAGATCCTCTGGAGCCTGAGGCAAATAAGAAATGAGATAGCATGCACAAACAAAGGGCATGTTGCCGAAAACCTTGCCAATGATGGTCACTACGGTCACCGGCATTAGAAAAACGACAAATCAAACTCGGAATATCCAGCATTCCATCACAAATCAAAGATCGAGCATCGTGCATTGTGAGCCCACACATTTGCCCTAAGGCTTGGGCATGGCCAAAGCGAAGCTGAGGCAAGACTTCTTCGTTGCGCTCAGATTCCATCAAAGCTTGGAAATCTTCGAAGGTAGGACATACTTCTTGCCCGCCAAAGCTAAAGACATGTGTTACCGGATTCCAAAACCTTGCCGCGGGATGGAGAAACAGAAAGTGCAGCGGAGTACGACTCGGAGTGAATAGTGCGTTTATATCGAAGCCCCGAAAATTCAGCTTTTTCGAGCCGTCCAAGTTGGCAATCCAAGCTGTGAGATTCTGGGCAAGAAACTCTTCCATTTGGAGCAAATCAGTGTTGGATTGAGAAAAACTACGAAGCCGAGGCTTTTTGTAAGGGATAACGTGTGAGTAGAGGACAGATGTCAACATTCTGGTGGTTTTTGTAGGGGATAAGGTGTGAGTGGAGGACAGATGTCAACTTTTGGTCGATTGGTCAAATCTGTTGGCTGATGGCCATTTCTCGAGGCCGGTGTCCTTTCCTTATGGCCGAAGGTCTTCCCTTTGCTCCATCAGCTGTTTAGAAGTTGAACATGCTGAGAACTTGTGGTTGGTACCACTTCCAGTGCCGTCCGGCGATAATTTTGCGGAGTCACGCCCATTTGCTTATCGTGTTGTTGCACAGTTGCTTATCAAGTTGTATGTCACATCCTTTAAGTTTCTGTTTTGCTTATCGAGTTGTACTTACACTTGGTTAGCTTATCGAGTTCTTTGTTTTGCTTATCGAGTTACTTTGTCATTAGTCGATTCACTACCTGATTATTACGAGGCAAACGCTTACTTTTCAAACAAAGTTCAAATTCATTCACGTTGTTATGTGATGCCACGCGATGCGATGCGTAGAAAGTACAAATGTAATACCTTTTTTATGGACAAAATAGCTGTTTCATTTCCATCATATCTTTTGCAAAAAATATATACGGTTTCGAAAACTTTCCTGAGGTAGTGCAATGTGCTTAAACTACAGTAAAATGGGAAAGTAAAGCGAAAAGGAGAGCAGGGCCGTAGAGTATCGGGTTTGATACCGGTAACCTCCCTTTGGATCGATGTATCTCCCGCACCCTTGGTCCGGTCAATTTTCTGGTTTACACCTTCATTACTCGAGACAGTGCAACAAAGCGCACTTCTGAACATTAGTAGACCTTCGAGTAGACCTCAAGCCGTGTCTTCAAGTTCCTTTTTATACACATTGCATGCGTTGTCGCGTTATGCTTTGCTTACATGTGTTCAAGTTTCGTTTTTATACACATTGCATGCGTTGTCGCGTTATGCTTTACTTACATGTGTTCAAGTTCCGTTTTTATACACATTGCATGCGTTGTAGCGTTATGCTTTACTTACATGTGTTCAAGTTTCGTTTTTATACACATTGCATGCGTTGTCGCGTTACGCTTTACTTATATGTGTTCAAGTTCCTTTTTATACACATTGCATGCGTTGTCGCGTTATGCTTTACTTACATGTGTTCAAGTTCTATTTTTATACACATTGCATGCATTGTCGCGTTATGCTTTACTTACATGTGTTCAAGTTCCGTTTTTATACACATTGCATGCGTTGTCGCGTTATGCTTTACTTACATGTGTTCAAGTTTCTTTCTATACACATTGGATGCGTTGTCACGTTATGCTTTACTTACATGTGTTCAAGTTTCTTTCTATACACATTGCATGCGTTGTCGCGTTATGCTTTACTTACATGTGTTCAAGTTCCTTTCTATACACATTGCATGCGTTGTTGCGTTATGCTTTACTTACATGTGTTCAAGTTCTTTTTTATACGCATGCATGCGTTGTCGCGTTATGCTTTACTTACATGTGTTCAAGTTCCTTTCTATACATATTGCATGCGTTGTCGCATTAAGCTTTACTTACATGTGTTCAAGTTCCTTTTTATACACATTGCATGCGTTGTCGCGTTATGCTTTACTTACATGTGTTCAAGTTCCCTTTTTATGCACATTGTATGCGTTGTCGAGTTATGCTTTACTTACATGTGTTCAAGTTCCGTTTTTATATACATTGCATGCATTGTCGCGTTATGCTTTACTTACATGTGTTCAAGTTCCTTTTTATACACATTGCATGCGTTGTCGCGTTATGCTTTACTTACATGTGTTCAAATTCTCTTTTTATACACATTGCATGCGTTGTCGCGTTATGCTTTACTTACATGTGTTCAAGTTCCTTTTTATACACATTGCATGCGTTGTCGCGTTATGCTTTACTTACATGTGTTCAAGTTCCGTTTTTATACACATTGCATGCGTTGTCGCGTTATGCTTTACTAACATGTGTTCAAGTTCCATTTTTATACACATTGCATGCGTTATCGCGTTATGCTTTACTTACATGTGTTCAAGTTCCTTTCTATACACATTGCATACGTTGTCGCATTATGCTTTACTTACATGTGTTGAAGTTCTTTTTTATACACATTGCATGCGTTGTCGCGTTATGCTTTACTTACATGTGTTCAAGTTCCGTTTTTATACACATTGCATGCGTTGTCGCGTTATGCTTTACTTACACGTGTTCAAGTTCCTTTCTATACACATTGCATGCGTTATCGCGTTATGCTTTACTTACATGTGTTCAAGTTCCTTTCTATATACATTGCATGCGTTGTCGCATTATGCTTTACTTACATGTGTTCAAGTTCCGTTTTTATGCACATTGCATGTGTTGTCGCGTATTGCTTTACTCACATGTGTTCAAGTCCCTAATATTACACATTGCGCACGTTGTTGTGTGTTCTTTACTTACATGTGTTTGTGCCTCCATAGCATTGTTATGCTTGCCCTGAGTCGCATTGTTATGCTTCTCACTCAGTTTGCGTCGTCACGCACTTTCAATTGCATTGATATGCATACTGCTAACAATATTGTACCTGTGAAGTTTTCTTTCTCTTACAAGCACGATATTGTATGTACGGTTCATTTGAGGCTGGAGCGACCAGATGAACCACACAGGTATTGTATTCTCCGTGTGAAACGCGTCGAGAATTGAATAATTCTCTTGCATCCTTTCTGCATTGTAATGTAGTTGGATTTATGTTAGATTGCTTAAAATTGTTGCGTTGTTATGCTTTGTTACAGTTTTCTTTGCTTGATCATGAGTTATGTTCGGCTTCTTGCATTGTCAGTTGCATTTTGCCCCCACCTTCGGGCGCATATCTTTATCTGTAGCTTGTACGCTTTGTCTAAGTCTTCGGCCTTGTCAAAAATGGGTCGTTCTGGACTTTGACATTCACTCCCGTCATTGTTATGACTTTCGAGTTCTGTCAAAGAGGGGCAACTGTGGACACCCCATTTTTGACCGTCCTCAAGACTTGGACGTCATCGTTTGAACACTCGATGATCATCCATGTTCATTCGTTTTGAGTTCCCGGAGGCCTCGGCCTAGCGCCCTGCCTCAAGATCTCTTAACTTGTTTGTTTTGTGCTTGGTTGGACCAAACACTTGTTGGTTTTTGCTTTGGAGGGTAGAGAGTGGCTTGTCTGCCATTCCCTAAACCCACCGGCCATGGCTTAAGGCCACCGGCCCTGGTTTCTTGCCATCGGCCATGGACGGTCGGTTGGCACCATTGATGGACGGTCGGTCGACACCATTGACGGTCGATCGCCCGTTGACGATCGGTCGGCACCATTTGATGGTCGGTCGGTCGATCGGCACCATTGATGGACGGTCGGTCGCCCGTTGACGATCGGTCGGCACCATTTGATGGTTGGTCGGTTATGGTCGGTCGGTCGATTGTGGTCGGCCGATCGGTCAGCACCATTGATGGTCAGTCGGCCATCTTTGTTAGCCGATTGGCCATTTCATTTTTTTTTTTTTTTTGCTGGCTGAACCCTCGGTTTTAGCTTCTTGAGGAAGCTTGAACCTTTTAAACCTTTGTTTTAGCTTCTTGAGGAAGCTTGAACCTTTTGCTCTAGCTTCTCCAATAAGCTTGACCCTTTTGCTTAAGCTTCTTTGAGAAGCTTTGACCCTTTCTTGAGGCTTCTCCAAGATGCCTTGGCTCTCTTCCTCTATAAAAAAACGAACCCTCCTCTCCATCTCTCAGGGTTAGAAAAAATTTGGCTAGAGCATTGCATACTCCCCTCCATAACTCTCCATTCCAAGCTCAAAACACCCTTTTTCTTGGCCATTTACACTACACCTCTAAGCCTAACACCTCCACCATCCATTCCAGCACCTTGGAACTCATTTTCAGAGGTTGAAGGCTCATTTTCTTGGTCCAGAAGTCACTGCATTGCTGTGCTACAAGGGTAAGTCTCAATTTCCCCCATTTTTACACTATGTTGCTCTATACCTTAGCTTCATTTGCAAGCATTTTTGGACTTCGACATAAACTAGAAAAAGTTTTTTTTTGATCTTCTAAACATGTTTGTTTAAGGACTCTTTTCTGTATGGGGTCATCTTCCCCCTTGCATGGTTCATTTTCTCATGTTTTGAGCTATGTATTAGAGCATTTGCATTGGCCTTGGTTTGGCCTCTTAGCCACTGAAATCCAGTGGATTTTCAATGGCTTAGATGTGTCTTTGAGTCTCAAAATCAGAGAGGGGTGACCCTCTCACCCCTTGTTCTCTTTACTAGCATTGTTGGCTTTCCAAAGGGACTCTTTTTTGCATGCATTGAAGTCATGTTTCAGGCCTCATTTTGTGAGTTTTAAGGTCTTCCTAAGCTCTGTCAAGAGCCCATTTTTCCATATTTTATGTCTATGATGCATGTGTAGAGCAATCCCATTCAAGGCCTTTCAAAGGGACCTTTCTTTGCATGTTTCCTAGACTGATTTCAGGGCCTTTTTGGTGAGTTTTAGGGCTGTCATAACTCATTTTCAGAGGTGGTTTTGCCCTTTTGTTTGTCTATCATATAGGTGTAGAATACTCCCTTGCATGACCTTCCAAAGGAGCCCCTCATTTTTGCATGCATTAACTGAGTTTCAGTGGGTATTTGGGCATATTTTGGCATGAAATGCTTCTTTTTTTTGGCTGGTTTAATGAGCTTTCATATGCTTCATATAGTTGTAAAACAACTCATGGTTCACTAGCTTTCTTTGCATGCTTTGTGGGCCCTTGATTTTAGCACTTTTTGGCCATGTCATAAACTGATATTGTGCTTATTTTTGACTGCCCTAGTTCTGTTTTTGGGTCTCATGATTGAATGATATTTGTTTTGCATGCTTGTAGTTTAATACCCATGCTTAAATTTGAGATTTGAGGTCCATTGCATGCATGTGCTGAGGTGTGTTCATGTTTTGAGGCCATTTTACATCACATTTGGGAGCCTATATGAATCCATATTGCCATATTTTGTACTCCTTAAGTGTGCTTGAGAGTTGTGCATGAATGCCTTGTTTTCGAACCATTGAATGAGCTCCATTTTCTTGCATGTTGAGCCACCATTTTAGGCCATTTCCCCACTGTTTCAGACCTGCCTAGGGTCTATTTGGGGTTAGTTTTGCCTTTGGTGCATTGCTTTGGGTACCTCTAGTGTAACGCACTTCACTAGTTTCGGTACCCGGGCCCCCTAGCTTGCATTGTGTGACATATTTGCATGTTTTGGGACCATATTGCATGCTGTTTCAGAGCTGTAATCTATGTTATTCTATACCATATTGCATCCCTTGCCATGCTTTGGTAGAGTGGTATGTTATGCCTTAGGGTTGGTCCTTTGTATCCGTGCAAGTTTGCATGTGTTTCGGTTGTCTCATTTCCATCCTAATGGCCACTGATGTGAGCGTGGCTGAGGTCCACTCATGTTGGTGTAAGTCCATCGTGCATTGTGTATGCCATTTCATAGCATTGCGTATGCTAGGTTGCATGCTAGAGTATTGTGTATGCCATGTTACATCAAGCATTGTGTATGCCATTTCATAGCATTGTGTATGCTAGGTTGTATGTTAGTCGCATTGTGTATGCCATCTCATTTGCATTGTGTTTAGGATAGGAGTTAGCCCAAGCACAGGAAACGAGGGATGTTTGTACTCCGAGTGACGGAACGTGTCTCAATTCCCAGTCGCCGACACTCCGGATTACCCATGATGGAGTTTAGGCCTGGTTGTGTTTCCATGTGCATTCATTTTACATTGAGTCGTGCAATTCCACTCCTCGGTCATCATGCATCGAGATGCGTGATTGGTGGCACGAGGATCGAGGTGTGCATACATATGTGAAAATACATTGTCATGCCCCTTTCTTGCTCTCTATTGCAGCAAATCAGAAATCAGCAGCCTTCTAGAGCTTCGCACAGCATTCCGGGATTAATTGCAAACAGAGGCGAATCGGGGCATTGCAATCGATTTCCGCGCAAGGCAACTCGAGCATGCATCTTTCATCATTCTGAACAGAGCTGAGGCGGTCCATGAATTTGCATACTAGTTTATTTGCTTTCCTAGTTAATTTGTTAATTAATTAGGATTTTGTAATATTTAATTGTTCATTCGGACTGTAATTATTTATTCGGACTGTATTATTTATTCGGACCCTCCGAGCGAGGGCACAATTGTAATAAGTGTGCGTGTGTGTGATGTATGTCTTCCAACCCCACGTCTTTCTCCCTTTTATTTACCAGCTTATGATGGTTAGATTAGGGCATGTTTCAATTAGCATACTTATGCTTGCATGTTTGCATCATTCATCTGTATTGCATGCACCGGGCTCGGCGCATCATACTAACTGTATTTTTATTTCAATTCCAAATTGGATACGTGTTAGCTGTAGCATCATCATATGCCATGTTTAGAATAGCCGAGCCTATTGTAGTTGCATTTTTTGCATGTGTTGCATTAGGCATTTCAGCATAGTTAGGATCATGCATGGATTTCTAACATAGCTTTTGTTTTGGCTTGGAGTACTCGGTAAGTTTTATGCTTTAGCATCGTTGCATGCGTGTGAGTAACTGCCATGATAGCATGCTTACCATGAGGCTACGTGCTTATGTGATATAACTGTCTGAATGCCTGTGGGTGAAGGTTGGATTATCTGAATTAGAATAATGCATGGACTGTGAGTTCTAAGCCCACTAGATAGTGGCAAAACCATCTTTTCTAAGCCCACCTGAGGGTGGCAAAATCTGCATTTTAAGCCTACTTGCGAGTAGCAAACCGCTTTCAAAAATAAACATAAAATGTTTTATTCCAATTCAGGCGATCCGGTCTATACTTGTATGCTGTGCGCATCACATAGTAAATCTAGGCTAATAACTGGAATAAGAGCGCATAATGTTTTCAAAACTCGATATCATGGTTAGTAGAGGCCGATCTTTGATCGGGTGAGTGAGGGTGCTCACGAAGTGACCTTCCCCAATCGTACCCAAGTTCCCGAGCCGAGGCAACTTTGGTGATTACGGACATGTGGCCTTAGGCAAACGAGTCAAGGTTTCCTAAATTTTCCAAAACAAAATATTTAGGTGGCGACTCTGTATCTGGTAAAGTAGTTCATGTTTGACACTTCTTTCTAAAAATCTTTTTTTCAAAACGATTTGCCAGATTTGGACTCTTTGATGATTTATCAGTCTTGCATTGCACTCTACGAGATTAGATACAGGACCGTGACTTTGAGTCCTGAACTGTAGTGAGCCCAAATGAACAAAACAGGATTCCCTCCCGGAACGTTCGGGGACGTCTACAGCAGTAAGTACAACTCTGGTAATCCTTAGGTCGGTGTCTGTAAGTAGACTATACAAGTACTACCAAATTGTCATTTTTACCGGTATTAATCGGAAGGCTCGATACCTATCCGCGCGGGTTTTCGGTCTTTCACCCTGGACTCTCAGGCCAACTTGTTCAATATCATCTACACCACCTATCAAGGCTTACCAACATATTTACCCTAAAACCATTTCATCAAAACTTGTTTCTCAACATTCTTCTCTCAATGCAAGTTTTCAAATTAACTTTCAAAGTTTAATGTAATCAAATGAATTGATATGTCAATTTCACAAGATGAATATAAATACTTTTATTCCGATTCATCATCCAAGGACTAACACAATTCCCTCTTCTCAAGTATCCTCAACAATTAGTCATTTCAAGACTATTTCAACGTTTTGAACAATAATTTCCAAAATGAACAATAATTTTCATATTCCATGAAATTCATCATTTATATAAACATAAATAAGAAATTTTGCAAACATCCATTTATTTTGACACACAAAATAAATATAACAATATCATTTATGGATTTTCAATTTCTTTTAAAAATCTTCAATTTCTAGATTTTCTCACCAAAACTATACAACTCAAATCTTTTGAAAGAAAACTTTCCAAAATCACATTTTCTTCAATCAACGACGATCAAAACCCATAAGATTTTTTTTAAAAGAACAAGAGACAAACCCACTTTCAAAATCACTCAACTTCTTGAATCAACAATCAATTTTCAAAGCTATCGAAAGATGATTTCAAAAATCATCTAGATCTTGCAAAAATATATATGTAACTCTAAGAAAATCCCTACCTTAAGTATTAAAGAAGAATTGAAATGACATCCCAAAATCAACGATGCCTAAACTCAATCTCCACCGCCCACAACGAAGCCTTCAAGATGATAATCAACTTTGATGAAGAACTTAGGTCTAAATCCCAATGGATTTGGAGAAATCAAAAAGAGAAGATGACTTCTAGAGAGTAGCTCTAGATCTGAAATTCTTGAGAGTTTTAGAGAGAGAGAACTGAAAAAGTGATATGAAATATCATATTCACGAACTGATATAACGTGGTCCACTCGAGCGTCAAACACAACCTTCCGCTCGAGCGTCGAATACACTTTCCTAGTACTTTTGCAGACAGGTCAAACTTCTGGAACCAAACATTCTCCGCTCGAGCGCATAAACAGCCACTCGAGTGGAAAAGCAACTTCAAATGCATTTTGCATTTTTTGCTTCAGGGGCACTGCCCCTCGTCCTTGCCTAGGTGTTGCGCCAAACTCGCCAAGGGACGCTACCCCTTGGACCCCCTCGAGCTGACCGGGGAGCTCGATCCCCGACCTACTCAGTGAAGTGGCAAAACATGAAAGAATTAACTTCTGATACAACTCTGCAAGGCACAATTCGAATTGTATTCGCATCTAAAGGTTTGGAGACATTATTCGTTCCAAACACACCACTACAACCTGATAGCCAAAATAAGGGGACTACATGGAAACTGTCATGACCCCAAACCGCCCCTAGTAGTTTGGTGCCGTGATGGCCAGTAATCCGAGATTACCGAAGGCCAACTTTCAAAAGTGCAACACAATCAGAGTATAATAAAGGGGGCTCACAAATGCGGAAGCAATAAATCAAAATACAAGTGGTCCCTAAGAGCAGTGCGTAGATCAAATGAAATGGCATATATCTTTACAACTTGAATACAACAAAGCAAAATACGTATTACATCTTGATCAAAAGGCTTCTCAAGCCGACATATACAAAATGACAGTGAATACAAGCCAAGAAGCATGATTTTCAAGATTCGCCGACATAAAAGAAATGACATCGCCGACATGAATACAAACAAAGCTGACAAAATCATGGATCCAAAACAAGCTTTCAAAAACACAGTCTAGCCGTCGCCGACGTCCTGCTCATCACCTACATATATATAGAGAGGGTGAGCTTGGATACTCAGTGAATGGTACTAGTAATAAAGGTTTTGCATGAATATAGCCGAAGTCTTTCAAAATGAAACATGCCAAAAACCATACGAATATTAGCCGAGATCCTTTCAGAGCAAAACACATCAAACTTTATCAAAGTAAGGGATGGACCGTATTCATCTATCATGTCTTACAAGTCTCAAGGGATGCTTACTGGCATCGACAAAACGCAAATCAAGCTTTCCGAACAAACAAATCCACGCGGTAAACCGTCAGTGGCAAAGCATAGACTGCACGATCCGTAATCGATTAGTCGAAGGTACTGCGAAAGTTTATAGTCCTCCACCACAAGGGACTTGTGTTACTTAAGCCCGTAGCTCTTTTTAACACGATGGTCTTGTGTTACTTAGGCCCGTAGCCCGTTTTAACACAGTAGTCTTTCCAAGAAAGGACCGTATCCTTTTATACTTAGTGCTGCGAAAGTTTAGAGTCCTCCAGCACAAGGGACTTTTTATACTTGGTACTGCGAAAGTTTAGAGTCCTCCAGTACAAGGGACTTTTCAAGAATGACATCAAAACAAAGCTTATACTTGATACATCAAAACAGAGCTATTCATTCATGCTTAACAAATACTTTCGTCAAAACAAAGCAAAGCAAGATTTATCAAAACAGTATAACATAGCTTTATTAAAAATACCACTCACATAGATCTCCTCGGGTGTAGGCTCAAAGCAAAGATCAAGGACCTACAATCACATGGCAATCACATTCTCAAAACAAGCTTTATATGCATGCAAATGATCTCGGCATTCTCACCAAATCTAAGTCAATAACAAAGCAAAACATGTTGGGAGTTTAAACACTGCTCCCGTCTCATGAAAATACACTGGGTACCAACCAGGTCTTTGCCGAGGTCCCACACCTCCTTGCCGAGGTGTGGTCCCGATGGCCTCATTCAAAAACAAAGTCGGGAAAAACCTGGGTTTCCCTTTGAAGAACATGAAGAATATGATCATGAGGAAGATGAATGCATGATCATAACTTGTTACAAAAATCTGAGATTTAATGCCATGAGTTCAAAACATGGACCTGGGTATCCATACAAGAAGATCATGCAAGAACAAACACAAAAACATGGTCTTTGCTCCAAACTTTCAGATCAAAACGAGACTTTCTTCAAGAACACATGAATACTATCTTTCTCTTCCGGAACTAACTTCAAATCGATGCATGACATGCAAAACAGATTCGATCATGCAATGCAGCTAGATGATCGATAAAAACAACAAGAGTAGGTTAAGATTATAACCTCAAAACTCGAACCCAACGGTTCAAACCTCGAAGATCAAGCTTGGAAGATCTATTCTCTCTCAAGAACTTCTCCTCCTTACTCTAGAGCTTCTCTCTCTAAAGGCAAAGATTTGAGACAAAATGATTTGTTTCTAGGTCTGCCGGCTGTCTTAACAATCAGCTCGGACACGTGGCGCTACCGGGTTGGTTCAACTCAAAAGGTGATTGATTGATAAGACAAGTCTATGACAAAGCGTACACAGCAAGCTAAGGCAAGACACATCGGCAAGTAATGACATCGGCTAAAGTCAAAGCTTCGGCAACAGGATAACAAAGACATCGGCTAGGGAGGACGACACTTGACTAAGCTGTGCCACACCTTGGCCGGGGAGTGCCACACCTCGGTCTAGGCCATACCTGCCAAAGGACAAGGATCACTAAGTGCAAAATATCTCGGCAAACCTGTCCGGGGTGAAGATGGAGGTCGACCAAGTGGTTCCAAAACAGTTCTAAGTACAAAGGTTCAGAGGTGAACTAAGCTCAAGATGACCTCGGCTACACCAAGCAAGGGACAAAATCACGCAAGCAATACTTAAACAAAACAAGGCAAGACAAAACTTGCAAAACAACATAACAAGACAAGATCATGCATGAATGTATGTAAGTATGGCAAGAGTAAGGTGAGGGTTGCTACAGAAACTAAGATACGTAACACTGTTCAAAACCATACTGACCCGAGCCTGGAACACCACACAGAGACGGGTCAAAACCGGGATCGCTACAACTATACAATTTGTGAAGATGAGCATGGTGCTTTTAATCCTTAATATTACTAATTTTCAATAAATTATGCATCCTTAAAAAACAATAAACTTGAAAACATTATAAAGGATCTTTTACAAAGATATAAAATTTTCCAAATAGAAGTGGGAAGTAACTAAAGTTTAAAAAAGAACATAAATGATAAAAAAGGAAATAAATTGAAAGTGTATGTTAATTAAAATTGTGTTTTAATTATGATCAAATTGAACTTTTGTAGGATTGGATTGAAAAAGCTGTGGAGCTCAAGAGGATAAATAAGACTACATTGCTTTGATAGAATTGCAATAAGGTATCCTTAATCCATATTGTTTCAATATCCATTTTTCGTATTATTTCAACATGCTAATGTTATTGTTTTTCAAATATTAGATTGTTGTGCATGCTCCACACTAGAAAAAGTACATAGAAGTTGATACATGGACATTTCAGAATGTGATGGAGAACAAGTTTGAAGGCATCCAATCACATTATATGGCAAATATTTTGTAAGTATATCCTTTATGTGAACCACTTTTGTAAAGCTTCCTACTGATATTTAGTTCGATGGATTTCTAATATTTTTGTAAAATCTCTATCAATGTAAAAGATTGGACCTTATGGGTGGTTATTTAGCGTGGACCGTAAAATGCCTTTGAAAAGTCACAAAATTTAAGTGCAACGATTTAATTTAGTATCTTTGCACATTTTGGGGAAAGTCACATATGCTTGACATGGAATAATGTGTAAATTTAGTGTCTATTGTATAGTTAAATAATTGTTCATTACATAATTTTTGTAATTTTTTTGAATTGCAAAGCACGACCAGTGTGCATTATTTATTTGTCATTTTTTTCTATTGTGGAACACTGATTGATGTGCTTAATTTATTATTTGTTATTTTTTTTTATTGTACAATATTGGTTGATGTGCTTTATTTATTTATCATTTTCTTTGTATTGTAGAGCAGTGATTGGTTTGCTTAATTTGTTATTTGGCATTTTCTTTGTATTGCAAAGTACTGGTTGGTGTTGTTTATTTTTTTTTTTATTGCAGAGCACTGGCTGGTATATTTTGTCTGATTTTTTTTTTAATGTTTCTGTGTTATGGGACTTACACTTTGGTGTTTGTTTAAAATCTTATACTTTTGTTGTGCTTGAATTTTTCGTAGCATTTATGTGTTTACTTTTCACTATTTCGTTTACCTATAAATTTTGAAAATCTATGTTTGATTTATTTTTTTGCCGATAGCATACAATTTATTTATTTTTCATTTATTTAATTTTCTGCATAGTAATGTAACGCCTCAAATTTCTAGCCCAAATGATAATACAACAATCATGGCTCTTTCAAGGAAAACCTAATATAAATCTCTAAACTTACATTACATCATACAATAGTTCTTCATGCAACAATATATTAATCCAACAACAAGTAAATAAACAAATAAATAGCCCCAAGGGTTTACAAGTTTCTAAGGCTTAAGCCTGGTTACACAAAACGGTTATTCAAATCCACACACATACAGCCCTTGGCTTACACACAGAGTCACAGTAAAATGAGAGTCTCGTACTCTCAACACGCATTTCCTCGCCTTTAGTTAGGCGGCATCACCACATCTTTTCCTGCACAAAAATCCCGTATGGTGAGCATAAAGCCCAGTAGGAAATCCTTAACAAAGTATATACATTTTATACAAGTGTCAAGAGATGAAATGCACATGTCATGCTATGCCCTTTTGAAAAAAAATCACATCTTCATCTTTGAAAACCATCATGCTCAATAATGTCATGCAATTTCAATTCTTTAAAACTTAAAAATTCATTTCAAGAACGGTAAATACGACTTTAGTAATCCCTAGGTTGGTGTCTGCAAGTAGACTATACAAGTACTACTAATTTGTGATTTTTACCAGCATTGCCTGGAAGGCTCGACACCTACAATCTGTCATTTTTACCAATATTAACTGGAAGGCTCGACACTTATTTAATTTCATCTACACCACTTGTCAAGACTTACCACCAGATTTACCCCAAAACCAATTCATGGAAACTTGTTTCTCAACATTCTTTTCTCAATGCAAGTTTTCAAATCTACTTTCAAAGTTTAATGTAATCAAATGAATTGATATGCCAATAACACAAGATGAATATAAATACTTTTATTCCAATTTATCATCCAAAGAATAACACAATTCCCTCTTCTCAAATATCCTCAACAATTAGTCATTTCCAGACTATTTCAACGTTTTGAACAATAATTTCCAAAATCAACAACAATTCTCATATTCCCTGAAATTCATAATTTATATAAATATAAATAAGAAATTTTCCAACCATCTATTTATTTTGACACACAAAATAAATATAACAATATCATTCATAGATTTTCAGTCTCTTTAAAAAAAAATCTCCAATTTCTAAGTTTTCTCACCAAAACTACACAACTCAAATCTTTTGAAAGAAAACTTTCCAAAATCATCTTTTCTTCAATCAACGAAAATCAAAACCCATAAGATCATTTTAAAAAAAACAAGAGACAAACCCACTTTCAAAATCGCTCAACTTCTTGAATCAACAATCAATTTTCAAAGCTATCGAAGGATGATTTCGAAAATCATCTAGATCTTGCAAATATATATATATATATATATATAACTCTAAGAAAATCTCTATCTCAAGTTTTGAAGAAGAAATGAGATGAAACCCCCAAAATCAACGGTGTCGAAACTCGATCTTCATCGTACATAACGAAGCCTTGAGAAGTTAGCCAACTTTGATGAAGAACCTATGGCAGAACTCTAATGAATCTTGAGAAATCAAGGTTTTGATCCAATTTGGCGTAGGAAAATGTAGAGAGAATGGAGAGGAAAGGGTTTTTTGAGAAAGAGAGACCTAACAAGAGTGAGATACACTCATCCTAAAGAGAAGAAAATACCAAAATTTCGAACTCACCTACTACCGCACGTGCAGCACTTCTCCCGCACTTGCATTTATTACAGTAGCCAAACAAGCCCTCCCATGTTTTCCGCATGTTCGGCTCAAGCAATTTCGAATGCATTTTGTATTTTTGCTTTAGGGGCGCTGCCCCTTGACCCCGCCAGGGCACTGCCCTCAGACCCGCCAAGGGGCGCTGCCCCCTGGATCCTCGCGACCTGCCCAGTCGAAGTGGTAAAACATGAAAGAATGATCGAAACCGAGATTGCTACAGTAAACTGACCACCAAACCATAGAAATTGGTAGATTTCATCCATTAGATTAAAATTAATGCAAAACTATAGCCATGATATCTCTCTTCTATATTTCAACCAAAACTCACTCTCTAAAAATAAATATGATTTTTTCGAGAAATGGGGAAAGCACCAAGTTTACACTCCGATGAATACATATTGCAAAAGTGATAAGTTTCGTGATCCAAGTTACAAGTGTGTCAAGCAAAATGGGAAAACCAAAATGAAGAGGTAGGAAAGTACAAAGTCTTATATGACATTTAGCCAAAGTATCACTCCCCACCCCCACCGACTTTGATCTGAAGCCCCCTTCCTCAAACACCAAAGTAAAATATAGAAATTTAATTGTGTACTATTGTTGGTTAGGGTAATAAAGTGCTTATTTTCTATTACAAATTGCAAGTGGGTTAGAAAAAAAAAAAAAAAAGACTACAGTAGTAAATATTTGATGATATGATCTTTGTTTACATTTGTATGAGTATAAAAAATTAATTGTATCATCACTATTTTCACGTTTTCTTGATAAATTTCAACAATTTCCATCACATTACCTCTGCCATTACTAATCATGGACACCACCATTTTTTTTCCACTTAAATTTCTATTTGACAAACGGAAATGCAATCACAATGATATTATTGAAACTTGCTTATTTTAAATATAAAATTTTCTAGCAAAATTTATTGTTAAATTCAATTGGACAATTTTTATATGTTTATTGTCAAGTTTGCAATACAGAGAGGGAGGGTCTAATTTTTTGATCAAATAACATCTCTCCAAATTTTATAATTTTGCAAAATGTTGATTAAAATATTTAAAAAGTTCACTAAAAATAATAAAATACAATTTGAAAATTTAAAAATTGTTTTTGAAAACTCCAAAACCAAATAAATTTTGAATTATAAATTTGTAAAAATTATTTTTAAAATATACAACCAAACAAAATTTCAAGTTTGACAAACTCTTTTCAAAATTTAATTATAAAATTCATTTGAAAAGCCAAAACCAAACAGACCATCTATTTATAGTCAATTACATTTTAACTCAATAATTTTATAGTTAATTACATTTTAATCCTAACAATATTTTCACCATGCCTTCAGGCACGAACATACACTAGTAACCATATAAGTCAAATACAATTCAGTTGTTTCTCATAAGGCCTACTTTGTTGAAGTCCTCCACAAAACTAACACAAGAAAAATGAAAAAAAAAAAGAAGATATATTTCCATGAGCATACATACAAGTTTTAAAATTTTGGTAAAAACGTCCCTCAGTTTTGTTTATGTTTGTCATATGCACACATTTTTTTTTTGTTTTTGTTCTTTTTTTTTTGTATATATATATATATATAAATAAAGGTTCACATTGAAAAGGGGTCCATAAATTTTAAAAAGTATATAATATATAATTTTAAGACAGCTCACTTTAAAAGAGGTCCCACCAATTTAAAATAGGTTCTACAAACCTTTATTAGTTTTCGTTTTTAATTTATAAATTTTATTTATTTGACAACTTTTGGCACTTTTAATTTATTTTTATTTTTTAGTCATAACTAAATATTTTAAATAACTTCCAAATTTTAGTCATGAGAATGGAGGAGACAAAAATTTTACATGATAATTTACTAAAAATAATAAATATTATTTACATTTAAGTTTAAAATATAAAAAGCCTTGCAATAAAATTTTGCTTTAAGCCTTGTAGAGGCTTAAGCAGACCCTAGTCCAACAAAATGAACAATCCAAACGTGAAAGTGGGAACTGTGGTGAGTCCCACTACACAAAATTCTACCTTTATTTTACTTTTTCGAAAAAAATTACAAGTTAGTGAAATTGTGAAAAAAAAATTAAATTAAATTATAGATAAAAAAAATTCTAGTAAAACTCAGACAGAGAAAAACAATTTGAACCATGCGCACAAAAAATTTACTACCTTCCTGAAAACGTAAATATTCTTTTACTAGCCCATTAATTTATAATTTCCCATACTTTTTATGTGTATCTTTCTATAAGTTATACATATATATATATATATATAGAACTCACCATATTTAAACTCATCATATCATAGCATAGGAAATGAAGTGTTTCATTAAAATATTTCGATGATATATAAATTATAAAAAAATGGTGCAATTTGGGTGTTTGTTTATCTATTTAATGCAAAATTTTGTCATTTATATTCATGATCAATTCATCAATAACATATTTGAAACCCAATAACCCATTGAGTATTAAACTTCATCATAGTTCATTTTCTCATTATCTTCTGTTTTCGAGTTACTATTAATATGAGATTTTTTTCTCATTTCATTCATGACTATTTAATTTCTTTTTCAAAAAATAAAAATAAAAAAATAAATCACTTCAACTCAACACTGCATTTATATTTGCACATGTCTTTGCAATCCTGAGGTGACCAGTCACGCAACCAAAAATGAGAATCATATGGACACCCTATTTCACATACAGCTTCACACATCCTTCTTGTGCTTTCTGGATCTGGATTTTGATATAGTTTTCTACACTCAATATCGTCCAACAAATCACTAGCCACAAAAACCACCAACACCAACACAAACAACCTCTTCAAAGACATATTTTCCAAACCTAAAACAAAGGGAAAAGAAAAGACTGGATAAAGAAAAATGGTTGAAGTTGTGGTTACAATGAACTATCTATAACAGATTTATGAACTCTTCACATTTAATAAGACATTTAATTAGAATGTATTGATATTAAAATTATCAACTGAAATGTATTGAGGTCACGGTATTAATTGTGCATTAAAATTTGGTTATCTAGCAGAACTGCAACCTAAACACAATTTAATCCCTCTTGACATTGACACGTGTTGGATTTTGATTAGATTCTCTTGTTTAATCCTTCAAATTAGCTTCTTTTTATATTTTATTTTTAAATATTTTGTTTCTAGTAATAAGTTTGTCTAGGAACATCCACTTTAGGTGTTCATGTTTTGCCACATTTTAAAACTTTTTAGAATCCAAATTTGGGATTTAAGACAAGAGTGTCAATTTTGGTTGCCAAAGTAATTGCAAAAAATTGCAAATTCTTGCACTGTCTGTCATGAAATTAGCATAGTTAGTTATGTTTTTATCACTAATACCCAAATTTTCTTAGTTTCTTAGTTGATTCCCAATTCTTGGATATTGACATTCATTGTCCAATTTTTCCACGTGTCACACAATTGCCATCATTTACTATTATTGTCATTATTTGTTTTAGAATAATTTGGAAACATAATTTATGTTTAAAAAATAAAAATAAAAAACAAAAAAAAAAACTCACTAGAATCATGTCTAGTTTCAAACACAGACAAGACTCAATGAAGAAATGTTTTTTTTTTTTGTTATATTTAAGAAATTATATAGCGATCCCGGTTTTCCCTTCATTGTTTAATTGTATTCCGGACTCGGTTCCGTGGATGTTGGTCGTTATCTTATTCTCATTTCTATCCTTTACTCTTTATATTTGAGTCTTGGGTTGTGTTGGGCAGGTTAGGAACAGGTTGGTTGTGTTTAGAAACCAAAAGTTGATGCCCAGATTTTGGCCTTCAAGCTCGAGCGTGATTATTCATCTCCCAGTATTTTTGTTCTGCAAGTCATCGGACGCTCGAGCCTCCACTTTCACACTCGAGCGGGGACTATCGACTGCAAAACTTCTGGAAGTGTGCATCCAGTGCTCGAGCGGCGCTTTTGACGCTGTGCCGCTCGAGCGCAAGTCTATGTCTGACGCTCGAGCGGGGCGTTCCACGCTCGAGCATACCTGTTTGTATATCAGTCCGTGAAATCACTTTTTGGATCACTTTTTCGACTTTCTCTCTCTCTCTCTCTCTCTCACTTTTCAAAACCCAAACTTGAGAGCCTCTCACTCTAGACTTCAACTTCTCTCTACAAAATCATCTAGATCAAGTGATTTTCTACCTTGGTCCCTTTATATAAAGTGTGGGGTTTGGCTTACTCTTCATTTTGATCCGAAAATTATTGGGTTTGAAGCACCTTTGAAATCCTTCATCTTCTCCATTTGGTCTCTCCATTTGAGGTAGGGATAACTACTCATATTTATGGTCTTTGACATAAACTTGTAGTCATTTTGATGTAGTGTTGAGGTTGGGTAAATTTTGGGGTTAGGGTTTCAAAATATATAAAGAGGGGTTTTTTTCTTTTGACTCATACATGTATATTTTGGGTCTTAAAATGAGGTTATTGATGTTTAATGAAAATATATGAGCCGTTAGGTCAATGTTGAGAAAAGGGGGAGGAAAGCCCTAATTTGTTGTTATGAATTAATTTGTACAATTAATTTGGAAAGTTATGAAAATATGAAATTGAGTTGGAAATAATGAAATTGAGGAGTTATGAGAATGAATGGTGGAGTTGGATAAGTTAATCACCCACCTTTAAAAATGTTGATAATTTATCTGTTGATACATTTATTATCTATTTAGAAATAATTGCTTTGGGCTATCGGTGGAGGATAGTCTTGATTGTTGTAGACACTGTATGTTGATTAGGGAAAACTGAAACTAATCACGTTAAATATGTCATTGACTATGACGGTTGGAATAATACATCGAATATGTGTATTGATTGATCATTGTATATGATAAGTGTTTATATACATTGTATTGTGTGGGAGGAGATAGGGGATGGACTCCATTGATACAGCAAATATGTGTATCTATTGTGAAGTATGGAAGTGTTTTAATATGACATTGATACAGCAAATAAGTGTATATATTGTGAAGTATGGAAGTGTCTTGATATAAGTTGTTATCTCATTTAAAAACGAAGTGCTTTAATATGAGTCGTAGTCTTATTAAATTGTTGGCCAGGTTCTGAACCATGTTTTGAATTGAAAATCTGATAAGTAAAGGAAAATGGAATGAAATATGGACATATCTGTCATGGAATTGGATTGTGTTGTACGTTGGTTTGTATTAGTTAAACATTTATCAAAGGCTAATGTTTTAGTTATTGTTCATATTATGTTTAGTATATCTCTACTGGGCGTTGGTGCACCCTATATGGGACATCATTTTCAGGTATAGGTGATATGCCGCCTCCAAGGATGTAGCATGGGAGGTTGTAGATGCTGAAGGCTTCCTTCTTGTGATTATTTTGTGTATTACATGTAAATCAAGCCAAGGGCTTATTTTGTGTTTTGAGTTAGTACTCTCTTTTTGTAACCAAGTATTGGCTTGAAAAGTTGTAAGCCCGTAGAGCATTTACTTTTGATGTCAACATGTAATACTTTTGTAATGAATATTCTGATAAATAGGATTATGCTTTATTCTCTTAAGTTTATGGATATCTTGAATGTATGATTTATGGGTTTATTTTGAGGGCGTTACAACTTGGTATCACAGCGTACCGGGTTCGAATATTTTGGGTACGCGGGGATTGGTTAGTACCACAATAGGTTTGTCTCGCTTGTTAGAGACTTTTGCATGATGCTATATGTTTATTTGATAACATGCTTATGTGACTATATGGGTATGGAATTTAGTTTCTAGGATGTTGATTGGATCCTTGGGTTTCTGGGAGTCCTGTTGGAAAAGCACTTGATCAATGTTGTTTCTAACCGAAACTCTAGCAACGCCTCGGGACTGTCATTATCCGAAAATGAAATTCGTAAGTGCTTATGTGATTATGTGCTTACGTGGAATGAATTACAGTTGTCCAATGCATTAGGACGCAAGTGTTGTACCTTCGGTACATTTATGAATGTGCTAATGATCTTCGTTACCTTTATTAGGATGTCAGGACGAGGACGTGGTGGTAGGTGAGGTAGGCCTAGGAGGCAAGAGATGCCTATACCGGATGAGATTCCGGCACAGCAGGAGGGTGTTGGTTAGGCCAATGTGGCCGAGCCAGTAGGTCAACAGGCCATGGGCGCCTTAGCCCGCGAGATGGCAGGAGCATTGAAGGAATCCATGGACATTCTCAGAGTTGAGAATCAAGTCCAGGCCCATGTTGCTGAGGCAGGGCCTTCTTTTCTGAAGAGGGAGTTCTTCCGGTCTAACCCGGACGAGTTTGTGGGTGATCTAAAAGAGCCACTTAAGGCTGATGAGTGGCTTGAACAGATGACGAAGACGTTTGAGATGCTTGGCATCGAAGATGAGACTTTAAAGGTGACCTTGGCATCTTTCCAGCTGAAGGGAGACGCGGGTCAGTGGTGGAAGTTTGTTCGAAGACGTATTGGTGGCACATGGGAGGCCTTTGTAGATGCTTTCCAGGAGAAGTTTTTGTCTCCAGCTGTTAGGGAGAAGTTGAGGGACCAGTTTTGTCAGCTCAAGCAGCTAAGTATGCCAGTTGTCGAGTTTGAGGTTGCATTTACCAATTTGTCTAGGTTTGCACCTGAGCTAGTGGCATTAGAGGAATGCCATTGTCTGGAGTTCGAAAGGAAGTTGAGGCATGGACTCAAGGTTAGGGTTGCTGGGTCCATGACCCGAGAGTATGGACGCCTTGTGGATGTTGCAGCCCATATGGAGATTATTATGCACGAGGAGGATGAGAGGATGATGGGCTCCAAGAGGAGTCAGGATGGCCAGGGGTACTAACCATCAACAGTCCCAGGGTGCTTTTGCGAGATCTACCTTTCCAGTTCCGAGTTCGGGCTCTGGGAGAGGCAGTCAAGGAGACTTTACTTGTTACAAATGTGGTCAGCTGGGCCACAAGTCTCCAGCTTGCCCGCAAAGGGGAGGAGGACAGAGAGCAGCTTCATCTTCGGCTCGTCCTCAGAGCCAAAGTCAGGGCAGAGGTCAACCAATTTCTTGTTACCAGTGTGGTCAGGCGGGACACCTGAAGAGGTTTTGCTCGCAGATGAGTGGCATATCTGGTGCATCTGGTTCGAGGCAGACTCAGAGCCATCAGCCAGCTCAGTCAGTTCAGGCCTCGAGAGCCAATCAGGGAGACTCATCATCTCAATCTGTACAACAGTCTTTTGCTCCTAGAGTTGAGCAGGTAGAACAGAGACCTTCAGGGCGCGTGTATGCTGTTACCGTACAGGATCTTGTACCGTCTTCATCTGTTGTGAGAGGTACCTTTTTGTTTTGCAACTCGATTGCCAATGTGTTGATTGATATTGGTGCATCATATTCCTTTATATCTGCTGCATTTGCATCTGTTTTGGGATTGGAGTTGGCACAGTTAGCTTCTCCTATTTGTGTTGTATCACCTGTTGGGGGCGAGTTGATTTTGAAACAAGGGTGTCGGGGCTGTGATATAGAGGTCGCTGACCGCCGGCTTCCATTTTCTTTTGTAGTTATGGCTATGTCAGGTTTTGATGTGATTTTGGATATGGACTGGTTATTGTCATATCGGACTGTTATTGATTGTTACCGCCAGAGGGTCACTGTATGTACCTTGAGTGGGGATTGCTTCCATTTCTTGGGGGATTGAGTTGGAAGAGTGTTGCCACCGGTGTATGATCCACGAGGGCGGAGTGAGCTTAGTGGTCTTCTTGCTAGCTTTATGAGTAGTGAGTGTGATAAGACCCAGACTATATTGCCGAGAGTGGTTTATGAGTACTCGGACGTCTTTTTCGAGGATCTTATTAGTTTGCCACCACATCGAGAGGTGGAGTTTTCTATTGATTTAGTGTCCGGCACGACGCCGATTTCCATGGCACCTTATCGTTTTGCCCCAGCCGAGTTGAGTGAGTTGAAGGTTCAACTCCAGGAGTTGCTAGATAAGGGTTTTGTCCGCCCTAGTGTTTCGCCGTGGGGAGCACTGACCCTCTTTGCAAAAAAGAAAGATGGTGCCTTGAGACTTTGTATTGATTACCGAAAATTGAATCAGGCTACGGTTAAGAACAAGTACCCTATGCCTTGTATAGATGATCTGCTTGACCAATTGAAAGGGTCCCGTTGTTTCTCTAAGATAGACTTGAGATCGGGTTACCATCAATTGAGGGTCAGGGAGGAAGATATCCTGAAGATGGCATTCCGTACGCAGTATGACCACTATGAGTTTCTGGTGATGCCTTTTGGGCTCACCAATGCACCGACAGTGTTTATGGACTTGATGAACCAGATATTCCGGGAGTTCTTAGATCGCTTTGTTGTTGTCTTTGTGGATGACATCCTAATTTATTCACCTTCGGAGGAGGAGCACGAGGAATACTTGAGAGTGGTGCTTGAGTTGCTTAGAGCCCATAAGCTGTATGCCAAGTTTGGGATGTGTGAGTTCTAGCTAAGAGAGGTTAAATTCTTAGTCCATGTAGTTTCCGAGGAAGGGGTGTCTATTGATACATCCAAGATAGAGGCAGTGCAAGATTGGGCACAGCCTAAGAGTGTTTTTGAGATCCGTAATTTTCTGGGATTAGCTGGGTATTACCGCCGGTTTGTGAAGGATTTCTCCAGGCTAGCTTCGCCGTTGACTAGATTGACGCGGAAAGGGGTCAAGTTTGTATGGAGTGAGACTTGTGAAAATTCGTTCCAAGAGTTGAAAGTTAGACTTACCATCGCTCCTATTTTGATTATTTCGGAGAGAGATTTGGGTTATGCAGTGTATTGTGATGCTTCACGAGAGGGTTTGGGTTGTGTGTTGATACAAGAGGGGAAAGTAATAGTCTATGGCTCGCGGCAGTTGAAAATACATGAGAGAAATTACCCTACGCATGACCTAGAGTTAGCAGCTGTGATTTTTGCCTTGAAGATTTGGAGGCACTACCTGTATGGTGAGCGATTCGAGATGTTCTCAGATCATAAGAGTTTGAAGTATCTGTTTACACAAAAAGATTTGAACTTGAGGCAGAGGAGGTGGATGGAGTTTATTGAGGATTACGACTTTGAGTTGCATTACCATCCGGGAAAGGCCAATGTTGTGGCTGATGCCCTTAGCAGGAAATCCATTAGTGATGTAGCTTGTATAGCCATCCGGGAGTGGGAGATGTTGGGTGCACTTGGTGAGTTTGATTTGCTTCTGGGTGAATCAGTTGAGTCTGCGGCCTTGTTTTCAGTAGTTGCATAGCGAACACTTATGAGTCGAGTGTTAGAGGCACAGAGGAGTGACCATGAGGTAGAGTCCCTCCGGGAGAAGATCTCCGGTGGGAAGGTTGAGAAGGGTTTGACTATGTACCCTGATCAGAGTGTGAGGTACCGAGACCGTTTGTTTGTGCCGGAGTCTTGCCGAGAGGAAGTACTCCGAGAGTTTCACCATTCACGCCTTGCGGTGCATCCGGGAGGCACTAAGATGTATCGTGATTTGGGTCGCCAGTTTTGGTGGCGGGGTATAAAGAAGGATGTGGCAGTTTTTATGTCTAAGTGCCGAGCATCAGAGGCCAGCGGGTTTGTTGCAACCCTTGCCTATTGCCGAGTGGAAGTAAGAGCATGTCACTATGGACTTCGTTGTAGGTCTTCTGAGGATTCAGCGGGGTAGTGATGCTATTTGGGTGGTTGTAGACCGGTTGACTAAGTCAGCGCACTTTATTCCTATGCGCATGAGAGATTCGGTAGATCATCTTGCCGACTTGTATGTTCGGAACATAGTGAGGTTGCACGGGGTCCCAGTGTCGATCATCTCAGATAGAGATTCATGTTTTACTGCTAGGTTGTGGTAGAGTTTGCAGAGTGCCTTGGGCACTAGGTTGACCTTTAGCACGGCTTATCATCCTCAGACTGACGGACAGTCCGAGCGTACTATTTCGATCCTTGAGGATATGCTTCGAGGTTGTGCCCTTGACTTTAGTGGGTCGTGGGAGAGGCACTTGCCTTTGGTGGAGTTTGCCTACAACAACAGTTTTCAATCCAGTATTGGTATGGCACCATTTGAGGCCTTGTATGGCCGACCGTGTAGGTCTCTAGTTTGTTAGGCCAAGGTAGGCGATGCACCTTTGTTGGGCCCGGAGTTGGTTCGGGAGACAATGGAGAAAGTTGAGTTTATCCGTATGAGGCTTGTTACCACCTAGAGTCATCAAAAGTGTTATGCCGACCGTAGGAGGAGGCCTTTGGTATTTGAGGTGGGTGATCACGTCTTTCTGAAAATATCACCTAGGCGGGGTTTGATGAGGTTTGGGAAGAGTGGGAAGTTGTCCCCTCGGTTTATTGGTCCTTTTGAGATCCTTGAGAGGATTGGGGAGGTTGCATAGCGTTTAGCTTTACCGCCGCAGCTGTCCGGAGTGCATGACGTGTTTCATGTTAGCATGCATCGGAAGAACGAGCCGGATCCATCACATGTGTTGGATTGGACCGACTTAAAGGTAGATGAGGATGCCTCGTATAAGGAGAGACCGGTGCGGGTCTTGGATATGCAGGAACAAGTCTTGCGAGGCAAGACGATACCCTTAGTAAAAGTTCTGTGGAAACATCACGGGATAGAGGAAGTCACCTGGGAATGTGAGTTGGAGGTCCGTGAGAAATATTCGGACTTGTTTGATGATGTTTTACCGTGTGTTGAAAACTTTGTTATGCTGTTGAATTTTGAAAACATTGTATATGTTTTAGATTGTGGAAATGTTATAGCCATCGAATATGGTTCGGAAATGGAAGTTTATTTTAACATTGCATATGTTAATTCTGTTTTAGAAATGCAAATATATTGATTAGCATTGAATATGTAATTGAATTGTGGAATATGTGTTGAAATTGATAAATTTCAAAAGAATGCATGTTGATAATGCATGTTGTAATTTACCTCTTGAAAAGAGACAGGATGACTAGTAGTGGGTCAGGTTGTGAAATATTGAATGGTAATATTGTTGAGAATTGAGAAATCATATTTTTGAAACTTATTTATCTAATTTCGGGGACGAAATTCTTTAAGGGGGAGAGGTTACAGCGATCCCGGTTTTCCCTTCATTGTTTAATTGTATTCCGGACTCGGTTCCATGGATGTTGATCGTTGTCTTATTCTCATTTCTATCGTTTACTCTTTATATTTGAGTCTTGGGTTGTGTTGGGCAGGTTGGGAATAGGTTAGTTGTGTTTAGAAACCAAAAGTTGATGCCCAGATTTTGGCCTTCATGCTCGAGCGGGGCTTTTGACGCTCGAGCGGGCCCTTTGTTTTTGCTTCTCCGCTCGAGCGGGCATTTTGACGCTCGAGCGTGATTATTCATCTCCCAGTATTTTTGTTCTGCAGGCCATCAGACGCTCGAGCGTCCACTTTCACGCTCGAGCGGGGACCATCGACTGCAAAACTTCTAGAAGTATGCATCCGGCGCTCGAGCGACGCTTTTGACGCTCGAGCGTAAGTTTGTGTCTGACGCTCGAGCGGGGCGTTCCACGCTCGAGCGTACTTGTTTGTATATCAGTCCGTGAAATCACTTTTTGGATCACTTTTTCGACTTTCTCTCTCTCTTACTTTTCAAAACCCAAACTTGAGAGCCTCTCACTCTAGACTTCAACTTCTCTCTACAAAATCATCTAGATCAAGTGATCTTTTACCTTGGTCCCTTTATATAAAGTGTGGGGTTTGGCTTGCTCTTCATTTTGATCTGAAAATTATTGGGTTAGGAGCACCTTTGAAATCCTTCATCTTCTCCATTTGGTCTCTCCATTTGAGGTAGGGATAACTACTCATATTTATGGTCTTTGACATAAACTTGTAGTCATTTTGATGTAGTGTTGAAGTTGGGTAAATTTTGGGGGTTAGGGTTTCAAAATATATAAAGAGGGGTTTTATTCTTTTGACTCATACATGTATATTTTGGGTCTTAAAATGAGGTTATTGATGTTTAATGAAAATATCTAAGCCTTTGGGTCAATGTTAAGAAAAGGGGGAGGAAAGCCCTAATTTGTTGTTATGAATTAATTTGTACAATTAATTTGAAAAGTTATGAAAATATGAAATTGAGTTGGAAATAATGAAATTGAGGAGTTATGAGAATGAATAGTGGAGTTGGATAAGTTAATCACTCACCTTTGGAAATGTTGATAATTTATCTGTTGATGCATTTATTATCTGTTTAGAAATAATTGCTTTGGGCTATCGGTGGAGGATAGTCTTGATTGTTGTAGACACTGTATGTCGATTAGGGAAAACTGAAACTAATCACGTTGAATATGTCATTGAATATGACGGTTGAAATAATACATCGAATATGTGTATTGATTGATTATTGTATCTGATAAGTGTTTATATACATTGTATTGTGTGTGAGGAGATAGGGGATGTACTCCACGGTTTGGGAGGAGATAGGGGATGGACTCCTAAACCGGATATTATTTGGGAGGAGATAGGGAATGGACTCCATTGATACAGCAAATATGTGTATCTATTGTGAAGTATGGAAGTGTTTTAATATGACATTGATACAGCAAATATGTGTATCTATTGTGAAGTATAGAAGTGTTTTGATATGAGTTGTTATCTCATTTAAAAAGAAAGTGCTTTAATATGAGTCGCAGTCTCATTAAATTGTTGGCCAGGTTCTGAGGCATGTTATGAATTGAAAATCTGATAAGTAAAGGAAAGTGGCATGAAATATGGACATATCTGTCATAGAATTGGATTGTGTTGTACGTTGGTTTGTATGAGTTAAACATTTATCAAAAGCTAATGTTTTAGTTATTGCTCATATTATGTTTAGTATATCTCTACTAGGCGTTGGCTCACCCTATATGGGACATCATTTTCAGGTATAGGTGATATGCCGCCTCCAAGGATATAGCTTGGGAGGTTGTAGAAGCTGAAGGCTTCCTTCTTGTGATTATTTTGTGTATTACATGTAAATCAAGCCAAGAGCTTATTTTGTGTTTTGAGTTAGTACTCTCTTTTTGTAACCAAGTGTTGGCTTGAAAAGTTGTAAGCCCATAGGGCATTTAGTTTTGATGTCAACATGTAATACTTTTGTAATGAATACTCTGATAAATAGAATTATGTTTTATTCTCTTAAGTTTATAGATGTCTTGAATGTATGATTTATGGGTTTATTTTGAGGGCGTTGCAAATTAAAAGGAAATCCAGGGGAAAAAAAAAGAAGAAGAATTTTGATCCTCTCAATTCATAGGATTACAAGTTATCCAATACATGCCAACAGTCTATAATTAACATGTTAATGTAAGTATTATAACTTCTGTTAATCGTTTCTTAATTTAAAATCAAAAGAAAATACCATTTGAGTGAAATTTAGAAGAAATAACTGCACATTGATGAAAAACTTGCAATATAAAAAAATTAATTCACAAAATTTTCCATTAAATTGAGATTATTTTATGAAATTTATTGAAATACTATTTTCCCTGAAATCAATATTTGTGGATGTGGTTTTTAATTTTTTTTAAATCTTTTTGTTCAACCAAAAAAAAAAAAACTTTATTAATGAAATCTAGGTACACAACATGAGATATTTATAATAATGAAACAAAATAGTTTTTGAGAATCTCTGTCTAACACAATTGGTTAGAATAGTTTAGATCAATTCATCCATGAGATTAACTGTAATGCCCCCAAATAAATAACATAAAGATAAATCTGATTAATCCATTCAATTACGTTAATCTCAAATCAAGTAGTCAAATCTCTATATTTGTATTCTATTCATGCGAGAGATTTATAAAAGGAGCCCACATACAATATAGATTTAGACTTCAAAAGAATGAATTCGTAACATGTGTGACAATGAAAACAAAAGAGAATAAAGCAACAAAATAAATACCCCAAGGGCTACAAGTTCCAAAACTTAAACCCGGTTATACAAAAATGGTTATACACCTATACAAATAAATATTGTATAAAATGTGTATTTAAATAAAAATAAACAAATTCATGTTTAGTTAATTTAAATTACAGAATAAGGAATCATGAAACTAAATCATACTAGAGATTACAACTTGGTGAACAGGAATATATATATATATATATATATCAAAATAAAATATTGAAATAAGACAAGAAAGTACACCGAAGCCTGTGTGATACCACAATCTCCTTAAAACAAATTCGCCGCCTCACCGTGGGTGCTGGAGGTATGTCGGTGTCTGTCTCCCAAGATACGACAGTTTAGAACCCGCTACGTCAAAAGCACCTTCTAGTTAGCTCCGGCAAACTAATAATGACAGTACTCTCTCACACAGGAAGAAAATTATAGGAGCAAACTGACTGTATAATCTGAGAGTAAAAAATTTTGTGTTGAAAATCAAAGAAATTGGTCTCCTTTTATACACAATGGGGGAGAAATGAGGAGCCTCCCAACCATGATGGCTAGCAACAAATGTAGCCAAAACTACCTAATTGCTCCTGCAAAACTGATGGGGAATTAGCATATAAATTATACACTCTATATATAAATGCGTGTATATCTGCAGCTACCACTTTGACCTAGTCCCAAAAACATTAGGTTGATGGGGCACCAATTTGGCCTAGCCCAAACCTAATCCATTTCAACAAGCCTCAAGCCTCAATCCACGACCCACGGACCCGGACCAGGACCAGTCTCGGCGGGCCATGCGCGTACATGGCAATTTTTGTTTAACCAACTTGGACCATAGTTTTGGCCCAAACCCATCCTTGATGTATAGCAATTCTGGTTTAAACTCGACCCGTTTGTTGTTTTGGATCCAGGAGTCCTTGTCTTATTTGGTTGTTCATGTCTTTATTCATCTATTTCCTCATTGAGTTTGGTTATTGGAGTGTTATTGTTGTGTTTGGAACAGGTTGAGAGTTAGTTTTTCAAAATTGTTACTGCCCAAGTTTTGGCCTGTTCGCTTGAGCAAGCTTTCTTGTGCTCGAGCAAACTTTGAGAACTTCTAGTACTTTTGTAGGTCTGCAAAACTACTGAGAGTGCGGTGTTTTTAACTCAAGCAGTTTTTCTTGCACTCGAGTGGTCTTGGCTCGAGCGGTTAGCTTCTATTTGTAAAACTTCTAGGAAGGTGTCATTTTGCACTTGAGCGGTCTCACTTATTGTGTTTGGTCGCTTGAGCGGTGTTCTGGTTGCTCGAGCAGTCTACACATCTATCAGTCCGTAAAAGTCACTTTTTAGGTCACTTTTTAATTTCTCTCTCTTGAAACGTTTCAAAAACCTAGATCTACTCTCTCTCTCTCTCTCTCTCTCTCTCTCTAAAACTAATATTTTAGCTTCAAATACACCTTGATCCATTGATCTTTACACTCTAATCCCTTTGACAAAAAGGTACAGCTCACCTCTACCTTTATTCTAATCGGAGTAAAGTTGGTTTTCGGCTTCGTCGAGGTTTCTCCACTCTCTCTCTTGCCTTCTAGCTTCAAGGTAGGGACTTCTCCACACTTTAGTATGGTTTTTAGCTTGGTTATTTGTCTTTTTAAACAAATCATAGGATTTTGGGATTTTGTAAAGACGAAATGGAAATGATGTTGGATTTGGTGAAATTGGAATGACGCTGATGATGATGGTGGAGTTGGATATTCATTGTCTCTCCTATCTCGAGATTTTGGTAAGTATATCTTTAATGGAAATTTATTTATCTGTTTAGAGATATTTGTTTTGGGCTATCGGTGGAAGATAGTTATGATTGTTGTAGAAATTGCATGAGGATTAGGAGAATTGAAACGATTTTTTTATTTATTGAGCATTGAGCATTGTTGCATATTTAACACATTGAAAATGTACATTATTTTGAGAAAAAATGGGTGAATACTTTGGTGAATCTGGGTAGAGGGTGTGGTTGTGGTATTATATTGGTCTGTGTGTCCTTAGTGAAAGTTCAGAAACTTACGCGGATAGGTGCCAAGCCTTCCGTATAATACTAGTAAAAATTGCACTTGGTAATGCTTGTATAGCCTACTTACAGATACGTAACTAGAGATTCACAGAGTGTGTACTCACTGCCCTATTTTCTGTTGTAAAGGAAATGTTTTTCATGAACTGCTATATAAACCTGGCATTACATGGTTTTGGAAAGAAATGTAATATGTTTTTGGCACGAGCATTGCATATGCATTCAGCTTATAAACTTGTTAAGATTCATACATTGTGTAGAGTATCTCTACTAGGCTTTGACTCACCCTATGTAAAAAACCATTTTCAGATGCTGATGATATGCCTCCGCCAAGAACATAGCTTGGAGGAAACTTAGAGCTAAAGGCTTATTTTTGTTATTTGTTGTATTTATTTTGTACAAGCTTAGGACTTTATTTGTGTTGTGTTTAAACTCATTTTTGTTGTTACCAAGCATCGTCTTGGAAAGTTGTAGCCGTTAGGGCATTACTTTGATTGTTTAACTTTTATTCTATGTCTTCCACACCTGGCATATGCTATAGATCCAGGGTTAGGACTTATAAATGTATAATTGTTTATGTTACTTTTGTCTAATGAAATCATGTGAATGGAAAAAGTATTATTTTGGAATGTAGTTTTTAATCATTTAATATTGTGGTTGGGTTATTGTTATTATTTCAGAAGTTATAACTTGATATCAGAGCTACTGGGTTTGAATACTTTGAGATCGTGGGATGTGGTTATTACCACAATGGGTTATCTCGCTAGTTTATATTAAAAGTAAACTTGGTATGCTATGTGATAACATACTTATATGACTAAGTGGTATGTGATTTAATTTCTAAGATATTGATTGAACCTACGAGTTTCTAAAAGTCCTGTTAGAAAAGAACTTGATCACTACTGTTTCTAACTACAACTTTGGTAATGTCGCGGGACAATCCTTATCTAGAAAGGAAGTTCGTATGTGTTTATGTGACTACGTGATTATATGGAGTGAATTATTTGTTGTCCATTGCATTAGGACATGAGTGAGTTGGTTTCAGCACATTTGTAGATGTACTAATCTCTTGTGTTGCCTTCATTAAGATGTTAGGACGTGGATGTGGTGGTGGTAGGCGTGGTAGGCCTAGACGGCAGGAGGTGTCGTTACCGGATGATATTCTGGCATAGGAGGAAGGGGTTAGTCAGGCAAATGTAGCCAAACCGGTTGGTCAGTAGGCCATGGTGTAGCTGGCTTTTCGTGCTCCTTGGAAGTGTTTAGTCTCCTCGGGTATGATAGCCTTACAATTTGAACTCCCGTGGTTCTGAATCTGATTTCACAAGTGCAATGTGAAACAAGAAGAAACAAATGAGAGTCCAAATCTGACAAATCTTAAAAAAATCCATTAATCATTAGAGATGCCAAAAATGAACTGCATTATCAGATTTCAGAGATGCCACCTAAATATTTTTGAAAAATTTAGGAAACTCGTGACTTGCGCCAAAGGCCACTTGTCCGTCATAACCGAAGTTGTCTTGGTTCGGAAACTTAGGTATGAGAGGGGAAGGACATGAATTGAGCACCCCCTCACCCGATCAAAGATTGGCCTCTACTAATCATGATGTGAATTTTATCAACATTATATGCTTTTGTTCTGATTATTAATATGCTAACTTACTATGTGAGGCATATGAGTATAGACTATTTCGCTTGCTTTGGAAATGATTTGATTTTATATGATTTTTTAAAAAGTTTTGAGTGCACACAGCTCAAAAGGAAATAAATGAGCTTGTACATACATTTGACCAAAATCATCCCCAATGCAAGTAAAATAACCTTCATCCACAGGCATTCAAACAGTTTATTTCAAGTAAGCACGTTGTGGACTCGCCTTTTTCGCGCCCCCTTTCGGAAGGTTTGAAATGAAAAGGCCTCTGTAGACACCTCATTTTTTACCGCCCTCAAGACTTTGGCGTTACTAATGGTTTATTTGGTGGAGAAATGTGTGCAGGGCAAAGGTTCAGTTCCTTCGTTAAAGAGAGAGACAAATCTCAACTTCACACCCCATTTTGGACCAAAGCTATTTTGAATGATTTTTTAGACATTAAAAACCTCTCTTTCAAAACATTTTTGAAATAAAGTTGCTACCATGTTCCGAGGCTCACATTTTGTCAAATGATGCGCTTTTCTATAAACTGAGCAAGGACAAAGTAGAAATGAATGAAAGAAAGATGAAATCTTTGAAAAATCTTTCAAAACACCTTGTTTAGGGGTTTGGAGTTGAAGAAAAGAGGAGAAGAGAGAAGAAACCTAGCTGAGGAAGAAGTTGGGTATGAATCACTAAGAGAAAGTCGAGCGGTCCTCGCTAAATCAGGCTTATCTGTCTATACACTTGGATTTAAGCTATGAGGCCACTACCGTTGGAAACAAGACTTCCGGGACTTCATTTTTCACTCAAGAATCTCCTAAATCCGAGTCCGGATGGGGGAGATATGATTGGTTGAAGTTGGGCATCATCCCGGTAGGACCAAAACTGCGCGACTCCACCAAAAGAGGGATATCTCTTAGCACAGTTGGAGTTTTGATGCAAGGATGCCACCATTAAAAAGCTTACTTCCAGGGCTTCAATTTACACACAAGAATGACTTGAAAAGGCATCCAGATGAAGGAGTTAGGCTTTCTTCAAGTCGGGGACTAAGGCTGAATTTTTATGCTGGCCTCTATGGAAGTGTGCCGGCCATTAATGGCTAATGCCTGCCCCATGCCGGCCAAGAATGGTAGGGTGTCGGCCAACAATGATAAGGTGCTGGCCATTGATGCCAGAAGGCAAATTTCAACAGATATTTTATCTCCAGCTGGCACAGCTGTCTTGGCTGAGATATTTTCGATCAAACCTTTGCTTTTTGCTATATATGAGGCCATATATCATATATTCAAGAGGGTTAGAACACTTAGAACTTCTTGAGCAAGTTTTGAGAGCCTCTCTCTCTACACCTCTCTCCATATTCCTCTCTCTCAAGAACTCTTGAGCATTTGTGCTAGAAGGCTTGCATACAACCATCTTCAACCTATCAACCCTTGAGAAGAGTTGATCACCATTGGCTTGAGGTCCCTTGGAACTTACTTTTGGGCTGATCAAAGGTTGTTTGGCTCAGATTTGGGGCTATTTTGCTGCTGTCCTTCAAGGTTCTTCAAGGGTAAGCACTTGCTCTTTTGAAGCTTTGTTTTGCATGCTTGTTTTACTACCATTTCAAACTATTTTTGGCTTGGTTTTGAACTGAAGAAAGGTCTGATTTTCAGTCCTAAAAGTCTTGGTTTAAGCCTTGTTTGGCTAGGGGGTTGTCTCTCCCTTTTGTTCCTTAGCTTGTTCAGCTTTTGAGCCATCTTTCAAGGCCTTTCAAAACAACTTTTCGTGGCCTTTTGACCACTGAAATCCAAAGGATTTTCAGTGGTAAAAACCCTGTTTTGAGGCTCAAAATAGGAGGGGGTGGTCCCCCCTCCTCTTGTCTTGTTTCCTTGTATATTTGGCCTTCCAAAGGACCATCCCTCTATGTATCTTTGAGGGTTGGTTCAGACCCTTTTTTGTGACTTTTAGGACCTGCCATAAGTCTGTCCATGGCTGGTTTGGTCACTTTTTGAATGCATCTAGTATGTGTAGTGTAACTTCATTCATAGCTCATCAAAGTAGCATGTGTGCTTAGCTTGTGTTGAGTCCATTTCAGTAGGTTTTTGGTGATGTTTTACCATGCCATGAATCTGTTTTGGGTTGGTTTTGTCACTCCATGCTTGCATGATGCACTTGTAGTGTAAATCCCCTAAACTAGCTTCATATGCTTCATGCTTTGCCATGTCATGTTAGCTTGTTTGGTTTACATTTCAGCATGTATTTGGTCATCATTTGGCATGTCATGACCCTATCCATAGTTGGTTTGATCATCCTTTGCATGCTCCATATAGGTGTAGAACAAATCTTGTTTACTAGCCTCTTGTGCATGATGCTTTGACTCATCATCCTAGCATATTTTGGCTTTGCTCTAACATGATTTTATGCTTATTTTGGGCTGCTCTAGGACTGTTTTAGGCTGCCATGGCCATATCACTCATGCTTTGTATAGCTATAGTGTAAATGCTTAGGTTATTCTTGGGTTTTGAGGCCCCTACCATGCCATACATGTGATGTTTGCATGCCTTGCCCTCATTTCACATGCTATTTCAGTCCATGAAATGTTGTTGTACACTTGCATTTGACATGCTTTGAATGCTTTATAGAGCTTGTGCTTTATGCCTCAAGAATGGACCTTTGTGCATGCCATTAAGCCTAAGCCTTTGGCTCATCACTTCAGTGCATTTTTGGTCTTGTCATACCATAATATAACTCTGTTTTATGTTGTCCAAGTCATGCCATGATTGGTTCCAGTAGGTGTAGTGCATTGCCTCTTTTATAGCCTTGCATGTCCTATGTTTTAGCCTTGTGTCCTAGCTTGTGTTGGCTAGCTTTGAGCTTAGTTTTGGTCTTGTTTGGACCCGCCCTAGGACTGTTTTAGGTCTCCTCGGCCCCTTGGGGCTTGCCTTGTATGGCCGTGGCTTAAGTCCCTTTGTTTACCTTGAGCTTTGAGCATCATGACATGTTATGCTTGCATGGTTGATTTGATTTGGCATCACTTTACATGAGATTTCAGAGCTTACCTCATTGTCATACATCCGTGTTTGCTGCTCCTTAAGTGTGCTTAAGAGTTGTCCTCTTTGTGCCTTAATACTTGAGCCATTTGACATACATGTTTGCCTTGCCATTTCATGTTTTTCATGCCATCAATTCATCACTTTTGGGCACTGATTTGGGCTTAGTTAAGAGCTGCCCACATTAGTTTAAGCCCATCCCTTTGCATGTTGTCGCATGCCTATCTTGCATATTGTTGTATGCTTGCTCCATCTTTGTATGTTGTCGCATGCTAGCCTCATTACATGTTGTTGCATGTTCATGTTGCATTTTGTCCTGTTGTCCAAGGTTGTTACCTCACATCATGCATATGTGCTTGTTGCATATCATTAGCCTTGTCAGGTTGTTCATATTACATGTTTGCCATGCTTACGTGTTGCATTGTTTGGATTAAGTGTTAATCTGAGCACGAGGAACGAGAGGCGTTTCATACTCCGAGTGATGGAATGTGTCTCAATTCTCGATCGCCGAAGCTCTTGATGATTCATGATAGAGTTCTAGGCTTTACTTGCTTTATTTGTGCATTCATTTTCATATTAATTTGCACAAGTTGGATCTTTGGCCATCATGCATCGGGATGCGTGATTGATGGTCGTGGATCCGACTAGGCCTCTCCCTTGATGTTTTGAGGTGATTTGGGGTGGCATAGTGCGTATACAACCTTGGGAGACCCTCCATTTTCTTTATTTTGTGCTTTGTTGCAGCTTGGTGTCACAGCACACCAGTGGCCGGCAGTGCACCACTTATGGCCGACAGTTCCTTGTTATTGGCCGGCAGTGCTCCTTTCATGGCTGGCAGGCCACTAGTGAACTCTCCAGTAGTGTTTTGGTAAGTTCCAACAACAAACACTGGAAGACACCTTGCAAACAGAGCCTCTAAAGAGCAACCGGAAGGCGTTTCGAGGCGAGGAACTGAAGCGAGCATGCATACCCTCCTCCTCTTCAAACAGAGTTGAAGCATTCATTTACTGCTTACTTGTTAGTTAGTAGTTGTGTAAATAATTTGTTGTAGCTAGTTATTCATTTGGTTTTGTAATTAATTAGCTTGTTAGTTAGTTAATTAGGCGGCCTGTATTACTTATTCGGACCCTCCGAGCGAGGGCACAATTGTAATAAGCGTGTGTGTGTGTGATGTATGTCTTCCAACCCCACGTCTTTCTCCCTTCTATTTACTAGCTTACGATGGTTAGATTAGGGCATGTTTCAATTAACATCCTTATGCTTGCATGTTTGCATTCATTCATCTGTTTTGCATGCACTAGGCTCGGCGCATCATACTAACTGCATTGTATTTCAATTCCAAAGTTGAATACGTGTTAGCTATAGCATCTCATATGCCATCTTAGAATAGCCGAGCCTATTGTAGTTGCATTTTTGCATGTGTTGGATTAGGCATTTCTGTATAGTTAGGATCATGCGTTGATTTCTAACTAGTTTCTGTTTTGGCTTGGAGTACTCGGTAAGTATTTATGCTTTAGCATCCTTGCATGTGTGTGAGTGACTACCATGATAGCATGCTTACCATGAGGCTACCTACTTATGTGATATACCTGCCTGAATGCCTGTGGGTGAAGGTTAGATTATCTGAGTTGGAATAATGCATTGACTGTGAGTTTTAAGCCCACTTGAGAGTGGCAAATCATCTTGTTTTCTAAGCCCACCCGAGGGTGGAAAATCCACGTCTTAGCTTACTTGCGAGTAGCACCTTCAAACCGTTTTTCAAAACAAACATGAGATGTGTTTTTCCAATTCAGGCGATCCAGTCTATACTTGTATGCTGTGCGCATCACATAGTAAATCTAGGCTAATAACCGGAATAAGAACGCATAACGTTTTCAAAACTAGATATCATGGTTAGTAGAGGCCGATCTTCGGATCAGGCGAGCGGGGGTGCTCACGAAGTAACCTTCCCCAATCGTACCCAAGTTCTCGAGCCGAGGCAACTTTGGTGATGACGGACACGTGGCCTTAGGCACGAGTCAGGGTTTCCTAAATTTCCCCCAAAATAAAATATTTAGGTGGCGACTCTGTATCTGGCAAAGCAGTCCATGTTTGGCATTTCTTTAAAAAAAAATCTATTTTCAAAAACGATTTGCCGGAATTGGACTCTTTGACGATTCATCGGTCTTGCATTGTACTCTGCGAGATTAGCTACAAGACCGTGACTTTGAGTCCTGAACTGTAGTGAGCCTCAAATGAACAAAACGGGGGAGATTTCCCTCCTAGGACGTTCGGGGACGTTTACAGCCTCACAGTTCGGACTCCTGCGGTTCTGAATCTAATCTCACAAGTGCAATGTGAAACTGATAAACACCAAAGAGTCCAAATCTGGAAAATCTTTTAAAAAATTGATTTTAAATCAGATAATGCCAAAATTGGACTACTTTGCCAGATACAAAGTCACTACCTAAATATTTTTTATTTTGGGAAAATTTAAGAAACCCTGACTCGTGCTGAAGGCCACGTGTCCGTCATCACCAAAGTTACCTCGGCTCAGGAACTTGGGTACGAGACGGGAAGATCATGAATTAAGCACCCCCGTTCGTCCAATCAAAGATTGGCCTCTACTAACCATGATATCACATTTTATAAACATTATGTGTTCTTATTTCGATTATTAAACTAGCTTTATTACGTGATGCGCACAATCAAGTATAGACTAGTTTGCTCAAGTTGGAACAATTCAACTCATGTTTGTTTATGAAAATAGTTTGAATTTGACACCTCAAGTGGGCTTAAAGATGTGGATTTGCCACCAAACATAGTGGGCTTAAAACATAATTTGCCACTTAACAAATTGGGTTTAAAACGCACATTTTGTTGAATCGTTCCAATTCAAACAACAAGCCGTCATCCATAGGCATTCATGTAGTTTAGCATCTAAGCACATAGCCTCATGGCAAGCATGCTAGTTAGAAACATTCACACTCATGCAAGTATATTAAAGTATTAAAAACTCACCTAGTACTCCAAGCCAAAAAAAAAAGAAACTAGTTAGAAAGATGGATGATGCTAACTATGTTAAGTGTCTAATACAACGCATGCAATATGCAATTAATAGCCTCGGCTACTAATATGGCATATCAAGCAATTTGAACAACATGCGGTTAAACACGTATTCAAATAAGTATAAATAACAATGCAGTTTGAATGATGTGCCGAGACGCGGTACAGGCAAGACAAGATAAATGGATGCAAGCATGTGATATGCTAATTAAAACATGTCCCTAATCTAACCATCAAAAGCGATTAAATAAAAGGAAAAAAGACATGGGGTTGGAAAATATACACACACGCACGTACACTTATTACAACATTATGCCCTCACGAAGGAGAGTCCGAATGAATAAAATTTAACAGACTAGCTACGCTAATTAAGTTAACTAATTATTACAAAACTGAAACTAATTAACTATTCTAGTTAACTAATTATTTCAAATCGAAAACGAATAACTAGTTAAGCTAACTAATTTATTTACAACACTTAATTAACTGCAACTAATTAATTACAACATACATCTAAGCTAGGTATTTAAGCGATAAGTAAACTTGGAACGCAAGGGAGGCTCATGCACGTGCTCGGCTTTCACCCGAAAAGGGATTGTCTTGCTGCTGCATGTCTCTGTTTGCACATTCGAACGCCAAAAAAGTTGTCCACTTCCAGAACACCTCTGCTCTACCTCAGGAACACACTATGCAAATTTCATTGGTGGCCGATAGGGGACCGGTCGGCTACTGATGGTTTGAGCTTCCTTACTGCAACAAAGAACAAAACAGAGCATTTCTCAAGGGTTGTTTGCACACTTTGCTTCTCCTTTTCATGGGGAAATCAAATGAGGGACAAGCTTTAGTTCACAAACCACCAATCAAGCAATTTCATTGCATGATAGCTTGAAAAACAAATTGTGAAAGTTCAATAAATGCAAAGACAAGACCAAAAGGACCATCACCCTATCATGCATGATCAAGGGCAATGGAGACCAAGGAAAGTGGCACATTTCATCACTTTTGAGTAAGAAATGTCCCATTTTCCTTGTGTTCAAATTAACGTCCGATTTGAACACATGCAATGCAACACAAAGAATGCTTATCTTGCCTCTTTTACTTGTCGATTTTTGTTTACTCATTTTAATTACCAAATCATCCTTTAATCCATTAAGTCCATTAGTGAGTGTCCTCTAATGGAAATAGGGCTCAAACCACAAGTTGCTTTGGGTATGAAAGAGGCATTACGCTGTTGGTAATGAATCCCCTAAGGGATTAAACCATTAGGTGTAGCACCTCCATTTCATACTTAGGCAAACAAGTGGTTTGAAACCACTTTCAAAGCAAATCAAAAGTGAAGAATTAAGGGGGATTATAGAGATTGATTAAGTGCTGAAAATGAATGATAAAAGTACTAAAACATGCAACCAACTCAAACCCATGATAGTTAAAGCCTTAAAACACTAAGCCAGTGAGGGAATTAACACTACAACCATGCCATACAAGGCTCAAATGAAACAAATAACCAAAAATAGAGGCAAAAAAGCCATAAATATGGTCTAAAACATGCTGGACTTAAATCACAAAAAGCTAAAACAATAAGCTAATACATGGAATTAACTAGGCATGCAAACAAGACGCAAAGAGGAGAGGCTAATCCCTCCAATTTTAGACTTCAAAATGAGTGTTTTTACTACTGAAAAACCTCTAGAATTCAGTGGTTAAAAGGCCCAAAAAAATTGATTTGAAAGTGATGAATAAAGGCACAAAAGCTTTACAAACTAACAAACAAGAAGGGTGAACCACCCCCTAACTTAAAAAGGGTTCAAACCAACACTTTTAGGCCACAAAAACAAAGTTTTTCTTAGCTCAAAACCAGCCCCAAAACAGTAAGAAAAGATGGTAAAACAAGCTTGCAAAATAAAGTAAACAAGACAAGTATATTACCTCTTGAAGCAAAAGGGAATTCTAGGCACAAGAACAAGCTAAAATCACCTTCAAGGGCTCCAAGATGACCCCAAATAACCTTAGCTCAAAGGTAAAAGTATTTGATTTAGGATGTGTATACAAAAGTGTAGAGAAAACAAGCACTTAGGTACAAAATTGTAAGAGAGAGATAGAGATTTTTGCTCTAAATTTTCTAAACTGCAAAAATGGGAGAGGAACTCCCCTATATATAGAAAAACATGCCTTTAGCTTAGAAACATCCTACCATACACGTGTAGGGAGACGCAGCTCATTGTACTACAACTGGCATAGCTGGCAATAAATATTAAGAAATATTTGGAAAAAGAGATTGGTGGCTGTCAGCCACCACTGGTGGTCGACTGGCTGCACCAATGGCCGACAAGCACTAGTCATGGCCGACAGCCTCTGGTGGTGGCCGACAGGTCACCACAAGGTTTTAGACACCAAATTTTGATCCAAAACAAGGCACAGAAAGAACAAGGTCCAAAGGCTCAAAGACAGGGCGCTCCGCTGAAGACTTCGAGCCCCCAAAACGAACATAAACAAACATAATCATCAAATGCACAAGTGATGACGTCCCAGTCTTCAGAACGGTCAAAAATAGGGTGTCTACACACGTATCCTCATGGTAAGATGCTAAGCATGGCAAAAATCATACACATGAATGTGCTAAAGCAAAAAATGCTCACCTAGTACGCCGAGGTAAGCCAAAGAAAAAATATATAATTAGAAAAATGCATGATCGTCACAATATACATGACTAATGCAATACATGCAAGAATACAACTAATAGGTTCAGCTTGTTAACATGCCATATGATTAACTCAACGCATGTGGTTGCGCACGTATTCAAGAAAGTAAGTAATGACAATGATATTCAAGAATGATGAACTGAATCCAATGTATGCAAAAATGGATACGAAGCATGGTAATGTTATGAAATGGAAACGTGATGCTATATACAACCACAATAAGCATGTAAATAAAAAGGAGAAAGAAATGAAGGATGCAATACATACAAATATTACAAGTTTGCATTCGTACAAGAGGGTCCGAATAAATGTCATAATTGACTAATTATTACAATACCAAATGAATGAACTACTTAATTAATCATTACAAGTTCGAATGAAAGTAACTAATTAATTACATAATATGAATCTCGAAGCTAATCTAATGGACTTGAATGAGCGACGAGTCGCATGCGCACAAGCGAGAACATCCTCCGGAAACCTCTCTGTTTACTGCCAGAAATTACTTTGTTTACAGTCAGAAAATAATTATGTTTTGTTCTCAAAATTTGCTTTGTTTTGTTGGAAAAATACCACTGTTGTACAACATTCTTGGTCGGCCGGCCTGATCAAGTGGTCGGCTGTATGGAATAATGGTCGGCCAACCACTGTTTCTGAGAAATACCCTGTTGCAATAGAACTAGAACAGAGCAAAACAGAGGGTTGCCAAAAGTTGTTCATCCTTCATGCTCCCTCCTTTCATGAAGATTTTCAAGGAGGGAGGAGGTTTGCTTCCCAAATCATCAACCATAGCAAGTTTGCTTGCATGATGATCTTAAGAGCAAAAGGAAAAGGCTTAGCTAAGCACCAAAAATGCTATTCTTCTTACCTCCTTCCTATCATGAAATTATTCAAGGAAGAGATAGAAGTGCTCCACAAATCATCAAACATCACTTAGATAGTATGTGATGATCATAGAGCAAATAAAATGAACAAAGTAACTAATCAAAAAGTGTTGTCAACTCATCTCCCTACTCATGGAATAAGGATGAAACATCCATTTCCATGCTACAAATTGGAATTAAGAGAGAGTTTTCAACACTTCTCAAGAAAGAGCTCTCTTGGAGCATCAAAGCAACTAACAAAAAAGGAAAAAAAACAAGCTATCTATCAAAGCTTAAACACATAACTTGCCAAAGTTGTTGACAACTCCTCTTTTTCATGGAACAAGGATGAGACATCCATTTTCATGTTTCGAAAAAAGATCGAAAAGAGAGTTTTTCAACACTTTGAACACGGAAGCTACTACCTAGCTTCAAGGTGGACAATAAGAATATGAAAGTAAGAAATTTACACTAGATAGGAAAACTTATGGCGAGGTGGCTAAGCTTAAGCTCTAATCTTCCCATGACCACAAGGTTCCAAGAGACATAATGAAAGCTAAAAATGATCAACTCAACGGATTGGCCACTATATCCTAAACATGCCAAATCTGAGAGGACTTACAACAATACAAATATGATATTTAAAGCATAAGAAGTAAGAGCACAAGTAGTGGGAAGGACTAAGACCCTTTTATAAGCCTATATTCAAGTCATATCACACACAAACAACCTAAAAATAATGCTAAAAAGGTACTGAAATTGAACCAAAAGAAGTGAAAAGAAAGCAAAAAAAAATGAAAGAAAGCAAAGATATATAACTAGTGAGCTAGCCAATGGAAATATGGCTAGCTCACCCACTTTTAACAAATTTTTAATCACATTTTAAGCTCAAAAATAACTCCGAAATCACTATGGAAATACAATAAAATGAGAGAGAAAAGATGATGGAAGAGTTCAAAGATCACCTCTTAAAATAGAGGAAAAGCTTCTTGGTTCACAAACCACAAGCTAAGCACTCTCAAGGGGCAGAAATTGTGTTCAAGAATCTCAGCAAAAGCTGCAAGTTCAAGCTTGTATGGTGTATCTATAGTGTATGTATATTGCAAGAGGGTAGAGAAGATTGTTGTGTAAGCTATAGGCTTTTGGCAAATTTTTCAAACCCCAAACCATGAGGGAGGTGTCGTATTTATAGAAAAACAACTTCTCACGTCGGAAATATTTGTATTAAAGACAGTTGGCCCAAAGCATGTGCAAGGGAGTAGGTGGCAGCTGTCAAAATATCTGCTACGCTGAACATGGCCGGCCAGCCATGAGGACGTACAACCGGCCCCATGAAAATGGTCTACCGGCCATATGTTGGCCATCAGTTCTCTGGGTGGTCGGGTTAGAAAAAATAAGGTTTTGGTCCAAAAGGGGTGCAAGGTTTATTTTTTAAAGTTTGAAACCGAAGCCTTTTGCTAAAGAATCGAACGATTACACGGCGTAACATTTCATTATTGAGTGTTCAGAGTGAAGTGCCCAAGTCTTGAGAGCGGTCAAAAATGGGATGTCTATAGGTGCCCCTCTTCGATAGAGCTTGAAGTCATAAAATGACGTAGATGAATGTCAAAACTCGAAGACGACCCATTTGACAAGGCCGTAAGACTCGGGCAAACAAACAAAATGTAAGTGCAATTGGTTAAACTCAAAAGTTTCCTACGTATCCCTTTACAAGGAATCAAACCAGCACAGTTCAAGGGCAGGATGCAAATAATATGCTCAAAAATACACTTGGAAACTGGACTTATACACTTCGCGAAGCTAATTATTTTTAAAAATTTATAATCATGCAAGATAATGCAATAAGAAATAACAAGATGACATCATATGAATAAAACAAGCCTCGAGCTTAAATCAAAATAAATCCAACCGTGTCTCCCACAGAAAGGAGTAAGCAAACAATAATTCCAAACACGTTTCACGTGAAAGGAGGAAAGACAGTATAACCAACAAGTGTATCTAACTGTATTTCATACGGAGAGAAGTAAGATTTTAACCAAGTAAATCAACAACCTAACGTGTTTCACGCGAAAGGGGTACAAAGGTGGTGTAACCAAAAGGCATATCTAACCATATTTCATATGGAGAGAGTGAACGTTGTAACCAAGCAAAACAACATCCTAACGCATTTCACGCGAAATGAGGGAAGGGTGACGTAACCAACAAGCGTATCTAACCGTATTTCATACGGAGAGAGGGAATGTATTAACTAAGTAAATTAACAACCTAATGCGTTTCACGCAAAAGGGGCACAAATGTGGTGTAACGAACAGGCATATCTAATCATATTTCATACAGAGAGAGGAAAGATTTTAACCAAGTGAAAAATGTGAGCCAACATATGGATTATTGTTAGGCAAAATTGAGAAATTTCTCAATTTTATAATTGAAAAAAATTAAAAAATTTCTCAGTTTCACAAATTGAGAAATTCTCAATTTCGTGCAGTGAAAAATTAATATTTTATTTTTAAAAAAATTTATATTTAATATCGGTTATGTTAAATAGATCTCGTTTTATAGATTCTATAAGAATAAATTTTATTAAAAATAAGTGTCTAATAAAAGTTATCAAGATTTGAAATAACAAATATAAAAGTAAATGTCACATCAACATCTTGGATTATGCTTTCGAATCTATTTTGAAAAGTAAGAAAAAAATTATTTTGTTGATTTTTTTTTGAAAAAAATGTATAAAAAGTAAAGATATAATGTGATCTAAATAAGTTAATAAGTTAATAAATTATTATTATTATTTTTTTCTTTTTAGTTGCCAAAAGATAGTGTTCTTGGGTCATGTTTGTTTAGGCGGACTGGATTAGCATTCCCATGACTAATAGTCCTAGGACTACGAATCTGTTGGATTATGTATCCTATCTTAACTAATAGTCAAGTTTAAAAATAATTAATCCCTACTTCAATTGTTTAACCAAACATCAGATTAATAATTTTATTGGACTATTAGTCCAATCCCAAGCTCATGTCCACCCAAACAAACATAGCCTTGGGATATTGCACAGTGATGTCATGGGCCACTCTACAACCACTTTTGGGTGTTCAACTGGTGTTCAATTAAAAACTTTGGAATTTTTTATTTTATTTGATATATATATATATATATAATTCAGTTCAAAATTTTATATTGAAAACTTTAACCCACCTTTTTGAACACCCAACTCAGATGAACATTCACTCAGTACATTTTCTTGAACATCCAATCCAACTCAACCCAACTCATAATTCTTTAATCAATATATATATTTTATGAAGTGAACACACATCATGTTTTGGAGCTTTGCTTTCTTAGCCTATGCAAACTACCTCTTTGACAAAATTGTGTGATTTTGTAATGCCCATCAAATATACCACTTCAATATTAATGTTGATCAACAGTTTTATAACTTATCTCAATTTAAATTAAAGGAGCTTTCTTATTATTATTTTTTTTTATTATGCTAGTGATAAAAACAAAATATATCTACGTAATTTTTGTATTTGTGCTTTATTTTTGAAAATAATGATATCAATATATTAGAATTTTATTTTATTTATTTGTGTGTGATTTAAAAAATCTAATTTTTTTTTTTTAATGTCTATCCTGAAAAATATTCTTAACATACCTACTATGAACATCTTGAAAAAAAATTCCAGAGTCGAGGTGATGCAACATGAGATGCATAAAAGCATTGTGTTTGGTGATTAATAGATGGCATTGCCAGGTGATGCACCTCGAGTAGCTAATAATTTTTCCTTCAGGCGCACATATTTGCACGTGGAAGTTTCTGGGAAAAACAAACTAACGCGGCTTATTGGAAAAAAATCTTGAATAGGACCTAATACCTCAAATAATTCTATAAAATAGTAGGGTCAAGTTTGATAATTCAAAAATAATTCATCTTTTTATTTTTTTATCTTTTTTTATCACATCATCTCTTTATTTTTCTGTACATCTTTTTATAAAAAGACAAAAAATACATTTATTTAGGTCATTCCAAACAACAAATGTCTCATTTTTAGGAATTCGATCATTTTCATTTGGTAAATTTTCAATTGAATCGAGAATAAAGTAGACGAGAGCATAAATATTTTTTTTTTTTTTTTTTGGAGAGGGGAGTCAATCAAAGATTACAAACCTGGTTTAACTCACTTTTTTTTTTAAAAAAAAAAAAATTGATTTTGTATTTTTTATTTTTAGTAAATTTTTTTAAATATTTTACGTAAAATTTTATTTTTTAGATACACCTAATTTAGATATATTTCAAAAGTATGATATTTGTGAAAAAAAAATACTTTAAAAAATTCATCAAATACAAAAATATAAAAATTTAGTATATTTTTGTATGTTATCGTATTCAATGAATTTTTTTTAAAGATTTTTATACAAATTTATATTTTTTAAGTATTACCTAGATTAAGTAAATTTAAAAAGTAAAAAAATTGATTAAAATAAAAAATACTAAACATACAATAATATAAATTCAAAACTCAAAAAATTATTTTTAAAAACTCCAAACTAAACTACTTTTTTAAAAACATTTTGTAAAAGTTTTGACATCAAATGAACTCATAATATCTTCATTCTAACAATAAATTATATTTTGATTGTAACGATCAATATTATGGGCTTAGGGTAAAGAAAATCAATATAATGAAAATCGACCTTCAAACAAATGCTTATTGAAAAATTAGGCGGAAGGTAGTTGGAGAGGAAATACGATTCTCTTCGTTTCATGTATATGATGGAAGATTTTCATTATGTCTCTAATAACTATGAAATAAGAATCCAAATTTATAATTAGCTTAAATTAAAAAAATCATTACACTCATTATTAGATGATATAATAAAAACCACTCCATTACAAATATGAACTAGAGAGAATCACAATTCTTTGGAGAAAGTGGTGAGAAGTGGTGAGGTTAAAACGCATATATTAATGTTATAGTTTAGGATGGCTTCTGTGCAGAGAATTTAAAAGGTCTATTAGATCCATCTCGGATTGAAATTTAATGATTTGTACCATTTATATTGTAGAGTTTTCTGTATATATTATTTATGAAAAAAAATTAAGTTGATCCGATATTCATAATTTTTTCATTTTATTGTATGTCTCAAAAAAAAATAAATAGTCTATTTTTTAAAAACATATTTATGCACTATTTGTTTGAAGATAAACGCGATAATCAGATCGATTTAATTTTTTTTATAAAAAATATATATACAAAATATCTTATAAAATAAACAGTTCAAATTATAAAAACAGGATGCGGTGAATCCGATGGTCACTTAAAATTTCAAGGAGAAATCCAACCTCTATTATCGCAAATGAAGATGAAGATTGATAGGACAATACATAATTTGGACAGGTAGATGGCTTGTTAGATTGATGGAAGTTTTGTCCATATTAGAAATGCTTTCAGAGAGCGATTCTAGTTCTATTTTGGGTGACTTTTGATCTTGGAGTTGGACAGCTTGTGCAAAAGTTTTTCTTTTTTAATTAGAATTTTAAAATTTCTTAAACTTTTTATAATTTAAATTAAAACTGAAAAGTTCTGCTAAAGACAAAAAAAAAAAAAAAAAAAAAAACAAGGAAGAAGAAGAAGAATTAAGGAGCTGTTATTTTCAATTAAATTAACTTTCCCCGTATGATTAATTGCACAAACATTCTCTTAATTATCATTTTACCCTTAGATTTAAATTGTATATTTATATTTCTCAATTATAAAAGAATATACAAATATCCTCACTAAAAGGGTGAAAGTGATATAATTTTACAACTCAAGGGGACAAATTGATTAAAGTAAAATAATATTCAGAGATAGTTAAGGGATATTCTAATAATTTATCTTTAACGTGTCTATTTTATTCAAATTTGAAACTTTTAGATGCTTTAAAATAAAGAAAAAAAATGAATGAAAAAGGAAAAAAAGTTTATTAAAGAAAAAAAAATAAGCAGATTAGAAAATGTAGCACTTTGTACTTCTTGGTATTATATAATTATATTTGACTCTTTGATTATCATGATCGATAACATTCTTAGTCGATATTTGGGTCTTGGTTAAGGTGTTATCATGATGGTTGGGCGAGATTGGATCAAAAACTCTAAATTCAGATAGTTGTTACAGAGTAGTCTTCACTCTTTTATCATTTTCTCTCTCCACACTTTGAATGTTGATGTGAAGCTAGAACCATTGGAAAGCTTACTTCCGGGCTTCAATTTGGACACAAGAACGACTCTAAATAGAGTCCAGACGAGAGAGTTATGCCCGTTTGAAATTTACGAATCTGTGTTGTGTACATAGTTAGCTCGAACACAACTTTCACTGCTCGAGTGGTCTGTAAACCCTTCTAGCTCTATTTTTCAAAATTGTCTGAGATACTAAAAGTCTCAATTCACCACTTAAGTGCACTTTTGACCACTTGAGTGGTCTATCCAAAATCATAATTTTAAAAGTCGTTTTTAAGTCAAATCTCTTCACTTTTCACTCTCTCTTCTCTTTATTTCTGCCATTTTTGAGTTTTCAAACTCTTTAACCTTGATTTCATCTATTTCTATATATCTTTGACCCCTAGTTCCATATACCAAAATGTAGAGCTCGGCGAAGGCTTCCATTTAATCCGAGCGGATTGTGTTTTCAACAAAGTTGAATTTTCAGGCCTTCTTCTCTTTTTGCTTGAGGTAAGAATTTCTTTACTCCTTTTTAATACCTCGTTATAGATATATATGTGGTAGTTTTTTCATAGCATTTAAAAACAAGTTGGTTAAGAAATTTTACAAGAAGCATGATAGGGGTTTGGATTTTGGGAGTTGGAATTGGATGAGTTTCGAGTGTTTCGGTTAATTGGGAGGTCGCTGGGCATGTTCATGTTGAGAGTGGGAAAAAATCCTAATTTTTCATTATGGGCTTAATTAATCCTAAAAAGGGTAAAGTTGTGTAATAACCGAGTTATGTGTTAATGAATTGGAATAGTGGTTTAGTTATTAAAATGAAACTTAAGTGGGTTTAGTAGTGGTTTTATTGACTTTACATTGTAGTTGTATTTTATGAATCAGATTTGGTTTTGGAAATAAATGGTGTGTGTAACTCTTTTATGAAATGAAATGAGAAATGATTAATTTGAAAAGGTGGAATTAGTTATGGATTTATATTGTATGAGTCGTGTATTTATTTATTTGTTTAGAAGTCTTGTCATTGGTCATCGGTGGAGGATGGCATTGTTGTTGTTGAGTAGATAATGTGTATGTATTACACTTGTACAACATTATGTAGTTTAGCATGTTGTGTAATTATTGTGTTATTTGGGGGTCTGTTTCCCTCTGGGTAAGGCCAGTAAAACGTGGCGTCTTGACAGAAGTTCCTCGTCCCTTTCGGGTTTGCGTTCGGTAAAGTGTAAAAGGAGGTCTGTTTCTCTCCATATTGAGCCGGTAAAGCGTGGCGCCTTGTAATAAGTTCATCTCCCTTCCGGTTTGCGCCTGGTAAATGTGACCTTGGGGTTGTTCCCCTCTGGGTGAGGCCGGTAAAGCATTATGTGTTTTGTGGGTTGTATTATTTGTCATCCGTGCTGTAGGCCAGTGAAAATGGAAATGTGTATTACATTTAGTTATTTATATTTAAAAATATATGTTTTCTTGGTATCCTATTATGGGTTTTCCTTACTTGTGGGCCTATGGCCAAGGAATATAGTAGATGTGTTGTTGTATAAGCGTGTGTAGTGGGTTTAGATATGGGATTGGGTTATGACTCGTATACGTGAACGTGCTTTCAAACAAATGTGGAGACGGTATTCTTTTATATTAACGTGGGGGTTTAAATAACCAAGGTTGTATTGTGAAGAAACACTTTTGGAACTAAACTAGATAATTGAAAAGAAAACAAATGGTTTTACACCTTATAGTGTTCAAATGAATGTTTTGGACAAAATGTACTTATATAAGTATGTGGAGAAGTGGTTTGGAAATACTCTTCAGATCCTGGGGGGGAGCTCGTGATCCGCTGAGAGTCACCTGAAAAGGAATAAACACTCTGATCGGGGGTGCCGGAATTAGCACTCCGACGGACAAGTCAGTCTCCACACTCAAGAATGCTTGTATTCTAAGTTAAGCACAACAATTCTCACATACCTTTCTTATTCTGTCGCTCATTTATTTATACTTGTGCCCTGGGCCTCAGGGCCAGGCCCACTTTTCACTCATCATCCTCTTATTTACTCAGCTCCATAGTTCAATATTCATTTCGGCCTATCTGTATTATTCGGCATTCTGATCGTGCAAGATAGAGCCGTGTAGTATCTGTCTTCCAGAGTACGCTTCCGACTCTTCCAATTATCCGGCTCCCACAATTGCCCCCCAAACACCCCACTAGCATCAGTTAGTCGGCGTGTTTGGCTTCTAGTCTGGGCAGTCAAAAATTCGGCGGTTAACCCTCTTCCTGATGCGCGTCAGAACGCGTACATGCTTTTTGGTCACTGCAACACTTTCCCGCCTCATTCGTGCTTCTCTTGCATTTATTACGATTTGAAACTTCAGTCCCTTCGAATGCATGCTTTTTTGAATATTTGAACCTCCTAGATTGCCAGTCAGTGTCTCTCCTCCAACGCGTTTTCTGCGACTCCTCTCCGTCTTCTCCTTTGCCTTTTGTAAGTTTTCTTCTCTTCTCTTTGCAACCCTACTTTCCATATTTATCTTTGATTTTAGAATATCCTTGGGTCCTTACCAGAATGGCCAAGCATTTGAAAGACCTCCTTTCTGAGGGTCGAATTTCTGGGTTCTAAAGACATTTCTCTATCCCTGATGATGTCCATCTATCTGTAGTAACGGACAATACCCTTGATATGGAGAGGGACTACCAAAATACAATCGTCTTTTCTCTCCTATCCATTGCGGAGGGCGGAGTTCGCTTTCCCCTACACCCATTTCTTAGGGTCGTCCTCCGCTATTGGGGTTTGATTCCTTCGCAACCCAATGTGAATTTTTTTCGAATTGTAATGGGAATCGTAGAGTTGAACAGGCGTCTCGGGATCAATCTTGGCATTCCGACGATTCGGCACTGCTATGATTTAGCCAAATCCTCCGGTCGGCTTGGGCGCTTTTTTCTCAGGGCTAAGGACACCAACCATCACTTGGTAATGATGCTTGCTAGCTCTGGCAAACGAGTAGATGATGTAATGGTCAATGTCCGAGGCAACTAGGAATTCGGTGAAGGCGAAGATCGCCTAGACCCTATTCCCAGACGGAGGGGTGAACCAGGTTACCGTATAACTCCTTGTTTGTTGATCTTTCTTTTATTCGACTTTTTCTCGAAGTCTAACCCTTTGTTTTTACAGGCAATAAGTTGAAAAGGATTCTGACCTCGGTTGACGACGAAGTCCTTGCGGAAATTAAGGCTGCACTAAAGTACTTTGGCCGTCCAAACGTACATAAGCAAGGGAGAGCCGCCCATATTCTCCTGCGGTACGAGCCTACCTATACTACATTCTCGGCCGCGGACGATATTCCGATCCCAATCGGCGAAAAACACCTTACGGCTCTTGTCTTCCCCAGCTTCAAGACCCTCAGGCAAATTGGTCTCGAAGCTTCTGATTCGGAGCAAGACTTAGAGCCAGTGGTCGAAGTAGTTGCCGAATCAACGAAGGTGTTTACTGCGGAGGCCGAAGAGGTTGACGAAGCTTTGAAATTAGCATTTGCAGCAGCCGGTCTTAACCAGCCTAACTCTCCGTCCACTTCGGGTCGGGCAGAGTTTTCCTTCGAAGATATTTTTACAAACTTGGGAGATCTACCCAGTTCTTTTTCTAAAGGCATGGCTGGGGAAAATCTCATGTAAATGGCGAGAAAGAGAAATGCTGAGCGAATGGCCGCCCGAAAGAAAGCCGAGGCCGCTCGTTCTGAGCCTGCCCCGGTTGAATCTTTACAACCGGTTACTGGAGAAGAAATGGCTCAAGTTATTGTGGCCGAGATGGAGGGGGCTGAACAGCAGGTTATGGAAGAACGGCTGGTTTCAAAAGAGCGGGGCGAAAAACGTTCCGCCGAGGGAGAGGTCGGCTCAGAAGATAGCCTTGCTGACAAACGGCCTCGCTTAGAGGAGTCTGATGTGGTTGTCCCTTTCTTTGTTCAACCAAAGATCAAAGACACGCCAATCTCCTCTAACGCATCTGCCATGAAGGATCCAGCCGTGGCGTTGAGCTTGGCCGCCTCAGTTTCACTACCGACTGACAAGGCCACCTTTCGAGAAGAGCCGGATTTGGTAGCTATAGCGTTCGCTGCCCAGTCGGCCCTTCTGGTATGTATACGATACTTTCTTTTTTGCTCGTTTGGTTTGGTTTGCATACGATATTGCTTGGTGTGGTGATCCAAACTTGTTTTGCAGACGGTTGGAAGGATAGCCGAACTAGGCCGCCAGCAGCGTGATGTCATTGAAAGAATTGGCCGCTTAAAGTTTGAAGCTGAAGGTGAAAGAAGTAGGGCCGAGTTCGAGGTGATGAGAGCCACAATGGAAAGTGCTCGAGCCGAAGCTGAAAATGAGAGGGCTTGGACTGCTGACCAGCTCAGATCCGAAGCCGAGGATAGGGCGAACGCGAGGGAGGAGTCGCTCAAGTTAGCCCAGGAGGCGCTTTCCAAGGCAGAGGCCGAGTTTGAAGAATTGAAGGCGGCCAAGGAAAAAGCTGAATCTGAAGCTTCTACGGCGCTAGAGGCTAGGAAGAGTGCCTCCTTGAAGGAATACGTAGACGAGGTTCCCAAATTCGAGAATCGGGGATTCAAACATGGGTGGCTCTAAGCCCTTGCTGCCGCTGGAGTTACATTGGCCTTGCCAATTCCATACGAGCAAGTGGACGTTGAGCCACTTGAATCTGATCCCGAGGATTGATCTGAGAGACATTCTAGTTTTATTAGGTATCTTCAATTTCAATGTACGTTTTTGTTTAGTGGATTCTTGTTAGTTCAAGGTAATTTTCATGTATAAATTAGTTACTATCTGCGCTCAATTTATTAATGAAAATTTCCTTCCCGTTTCACTATTACTTGTACGTAGCTTTTGATATTAATGAAGAGTTTTGCCTTCCACTGCTTTGGATAAAATGATTATTGTTCGTTGTGCCTTCTAACTATCGATTGGATAGCAGTGTAATCTTGGCAATTATATTAGTTAAACTTTAATTTATCCGAACAAGTAAATCGACTCTTGGTGCCGAATAGGACAAGTAAATCGATTCGTGAAGCGGCTGCGGCACTCAAGCCGAATAGATTGATGAATCCGCCATTACCCCAGCTGGTTCATGAACATTAAACGCCGAATCAGACAATATTGATAAGTCGATTCGTGAAGCGGCTGCGGCATTCTAGCCGAATAGATTGATGAATCCGCCCTTGCCCCAGCTGGTTCATGAACATTAAATGCCGAATCAGACAATATTGATGAGTCGATTCGTGAAGCGGCTACGGCACTCAAGCTAAATAGATTGATGAATCTGCCCTTGCCCCCGCTGGTTCATGAACATTAAATGCCGAATCAGACAATATTGATGAGTCGATTCGTGAAGCGGCTGCGGCACCCAAGCCGAATAGATTGATGAATCTGCCCTTGCCCCATCTGGTTCATGAACATTAAACGCCGAATCAGACAATATTGATGAGTCGATTCGTGAAGCGGTTGCGGCACTCAAGCCGAATAGATTGATGAATCTGCCCTTGCCCCAGCTGGTTCATGATTTTCCCTTGCGGAAGTTAAGACTGCCGAATAACAGTGTTTGATGGGGGCACGACTCGGTCGGCGTCGGGCTATTGAGGTTTCGATATTAATGAGATTGTCTCGGTGGCGCTGCCCTCATAGAGAATAAATGAATGAAGGTTCTATTTATGTGCTCAGTGAGCAACTTAGTCCAGGTCTTTGATGAAGAATAAACAAGCGCGAATGTCGAATAGACTCTTCTTTAACAGCAAAGGGGAAGCGAGGACGCTAGCTGAGCTGGGAGGAGACATGAATCGAAGTGGCAAACCTCCGCGCATGGGAGGTAGGATTTCAAGGGATCGGGAGAGACGTGAATCTCCTCGTCGTCGAAGTAGGTCGCCTAGGAGGGACAAGGAGCCACAGGGCAAATCCCCGCAACCCGGTTCTGGAACGGAGCCCGGTACGAACCCATGCCCATTGAGTTTCGCAGTCTTCGTGGGGAATAGACCCACGACAGATGCGGACTCGATCGCTCGAGATTCAAGTGTGGCAGTAGAATTTGCTCGACGAATTTTTCCTCCCGAGGTCCAGCAGTCGAGGGTAGATCGGCAAGACTTTGAAGTGTTTCGTGAAGGCATTCACGATGCGGTGAAGGGGCTCTACACCGCCTACGAAATCGGCATGCGTCTCCATGCTTCCCACCGAGAAATAAAGAAGAGGGATGAACGCATCCGAAGCTTGAAAGCTCGCGTGGAGATGGCTGAGCGTGAGCTAAGGAAGGTCAAGGTCGTTCAGGCACAACCCGTCGGACAGGCTAACCCAATCGTGGAAGAAAGGGTCACCCAGCGGCTTATCAGTACCGCACTCACCGATCGCGATACGGCGAGCATGTTCGCGATGGAATCCGAGAATGGGAGGGCCTATGAAAAAGGCTTCCACAAAGGCCGGAAAGTAGGGATACAGAAGACCAAGGAAAAGCTTGCCGAGGAAGTTTGCCGATGCGAAAATCGTGGATTTAAGCATGGTTGGATCAAGGCGCTTCAGGTCGAAAAAGCTCTCCGAGCAGCGAGTATCGACTCGGCATTGCCACTGTACCAACATAACCATTTTCCATTTTCCGCCTTTGAAGTCGAGCAAAGTGATGATGAGGGCAACGTCGTGTAAAAACACTCAATGTAACATTCGAACACAGATCGCGTTTATAACTATGTAATTATTGCCTGATTGAATAAAATGTTTCATTGTAATTTGCATTCGGCACACACATGTTTGCATGTGTTTCATTGTATAAACATTGACCGGCCCGAGTCAACTAGGCATTTTAATTCCGAACGGTTATATGCCGGCTTGCCATGAGCATTCTTCATTAAATATATATTTGGCATGTGTCGCGCACGGTCCATTGCGCCGATGAGGCTCCGAATTCGGAGGCTTAACCGGCCCAAAGGTGTCATGCACTAAGAACTCCGAATTCAGAGACAGCCAGCCCATCTATAATTGATGTTTATATAATTAGGCCATTTTAACTCCAAAAAAGCCAAAAATTAGTACATGGAGTGGTTGTGGCCAATATCGCTCGGTGTCCGTTTTTTGGGGTTGTGTTAATGAAATTGCCTCGGGGTCGCTGCAAGGATTTAGAAATAAATTGCCTCGGACTTTTCGCTCCAGTAACTTCGCTTACTGTGTTCAGACTTGATTTAAAATGATTTTGTTGCGTGGGGTTAGATAAGTGTGAATGTCAAATGGAGTTTTCTTCAACAGCAGAGAAGAAACTTGGACTTTGGCTGAGCTTGACATTGCAATGAATCGCAGCAAAGAACCCACTCGTGCAGGAGGTAGGGCGTTCAAAAAACGGGAAAAACGTCAGCCTCTAAGTCGTCGAAGCAGATCAGCCCAAAGGGAGAAACAGCAATGGGGGAGTTCTCTACAACCGCCACCGACCGCGATCGTTGAGTATTACTGTTTTCATGGGAAATTCCTTTCTTGTCCTGGATCTTGGCCTTGACGTTGTCTATGGTGTTGAAGCTCTCCGCCTCGAGAGTGATTGTCTTGCCGGTGTGAACATCGTGGATTCAAGCATGGTTAGATCAAGGCATTTCAAGTTGTGGATGCTCTCCGATCAGCGGGCGTTGATTCGACGCTGCTGCTGTACCAACGCGACGCCGTATGAGAATAGATATTGTAATGCTTCGAACGCGGATTGCATTTTTGTAATTACTGTTTAATCGAATAAAATGTTTTATTTTAAAAGTTTATCTCATTCTGAATTTTTATATGCTTAATTAAACATCATATTTTGAATGCTGGCACGTTTTGTTTTGTTCATATGGTTGTACTAGCTCATCCTACATATCCCTGCCTTGATGTGTAAATGTTTTCATTCTAGGGGGCGCTCCGAATTCGGAATATTACTCGGCCCTTGAGCGTCGCCCGGTGGCATTATCTGGTTAGCCGAATTTGGAAGCTTTATCGGCCAAAGACGTCTTGTGCTGATGGGGCTCCGAATCCGGAGGCTTTTTCAGCCCAAAGACGTCATGCGCCGATAAGGCTCCGAATCTGGAGTCTTTTGGGCCAAAGACGTCATGTGCCGATGGGACTTCGAATCCGAAGTCTTTTGGGCCAATCGTGATATCCACGAAGAGCGCTCCGAATCCAGAGTCTTAATCGGCCCAAAGACGTCATGTGCCGATGGGGCTCCGAATCCGGAGACTTTTTCGGCCCAAAGACGTCATGCGCCGATAGGGCTCCGAATCCGGAGTCTTTTTGGCCAATCATGATATCCACGAAGGGCACTCCGAATTCGAAGACTTAATCGGCCCAAAGACGTCATGCGTCGATGGGGCTCCGAATCTGGAGTCTTTTGGGCCAATCGTGATATCCACAAAGAGCGCTCCGAATCTGAAGTCTTTTGGGCCAATCGTGATATCCACAAAGAGCGCTCCGAATCCGGAATCTTAATCGGCCCAAAGACGTCATGCGCCGATGGGGCTCCGAATCCGGAGACCTTTGGGCCAAAGACGTCATGTGCCGATAGGGCTTCGAATCCGAAGTCTTTTGGGCCAATCGTGATATCCACGAAGAGCGCTCCGAATCCGGAGTCTTAATCGGCCCAAAGACGTCATGCGCCGATAAGGCTCCGAATCCGGAGACTTGTTCGGCCCAAAGACGTCATGCGCCGATGGGGCTCTGAATCCGGAGTCTTTTTGGCCAATCGTGATATCCACGAAGGGCGCTCCGAATTCGGAGACTTATTTTGGCCAATCGTGATATCCACGAAGGACGCTCCGAATCCAAAGGCTTAATCGGCCCAAAGACGTCATGCGCCGATGGGGCTCCGAATCCGGAGACTTAGTTTGGCCAATCATGATATCCACGAAGGGCGCTCCGAATCCGAAGGCTTTTTCGGCCCAAAGACGTCATGCGCCGATGGGGCTTCGAATCCGGAGACTTAGTTTGGCCAATCGTGATATCCACGAAGGGCGCTCCGAATCTGGAGGCTTTTTCGGCCCAAAGATGTCATGCACCGATGGGGCTCCGAATCCAAAGACTTAGTTTGGCCAATCGTGATATTCACGAAGGGCACTCCGAATCGGAAGGCTTTTCCGGCCCAAAGACTTCATGCACCGATGGCGCTCCGAATCCGGAGACTTAGTTTGGCCAATCGTGATATCCACAAAAGGCGCTCCGAATTCGGAGGCTTTTTCGTCGGAGCGCTATTTTAAATAAGAATCCAGCTTCTGAACAAAAATCCTTCCATTACAAAGGTGGAATGTGTACATGGCAAATCATTTAGAACTAGGATCATTCCCTACAAGTCGGGTTTGATGACAGAATTTTCGTGGGTGCTTCAGGAGCAATGCCGCGTACCTAATTTTCCATCAACCGGTCTCCTATCATTCGGAAATACCTTAAGGAGCAACTTTCTCGGCGTGTAGCGGCACGGCTGAACGCGTTGATCATACGTCCTGGCAAGCTGCCGCTGGTATCGCCTAGAGCTTCTGTGGCTTTTCGCTAGGGAGCCATCCGACGTCGTCGAGGTTGTTTCGATTCGGCACTTCAGTGGAGTTGACCTGCGACTCCGTTGGTGTCTTTCCAGAAAAGAGATAACATGCTTGTGCAGATTTTCGGGAACCACGGATCTGCTCAATGCCGTGTTCAGTTGGGAAACGTAGCAGCTGATCATAGGTGCTTGGCACAGCCTGAATACGATGCAACCAAGTTCGCCCCATGATGAGATTATACGGCAAAGGGAGCTTGACGACCAAGAATTCCACATCCACTGTTTGGGAGCCCGCTCGAACGGGAAGTGTGATTTTCCCCAACGAATACTCTGGATTTGTGTTGAAGCCGAATAATGGATGAGGAGCCGGAGACAGGTCTGATTTGTTGAAGCCGAGTTTGATGAACGTCTCGTAATACATAACCTCCGAAGTGCTCCCCTGGTCTATGAGGACGCCTTCAACGGTAAATCGGTTTACGTGTAGTTCAATGACCAATGGATCAATATAGGGGAGTGTTATGCCGATAAGATCGGAATCGTTGAAAATAATACATGCGCCGATGAGGCTCCGAATCCGGAGACTTTTGGGCCAAAGACGTCATGTGCCGATAGGGCTTCGAATCCGGAGTCTTTTGGGCCAATCGTGATATCCACGAAGAGTTTTCCGAATCCGGAGTCTTAATCGGCCCAAAGACGTCATGCGCCGATGAGGCTCCGAATCCGGAGACTTGTTTGGCCCAAAGATGTCATGCGCCGATGGGGCTCCGAATCCGGAGTCTTTTTGGCCAATCATGATATCCACGAAGGGCGCTTCGAATTCGGAGACTTATTTTGGCCAATCGTGATATTCACGAAGGACGCTCCGAATCCGGAGGCTTAATCGGCCCAAAGACGTCATGCGCCGATGGGGCTCCGAATCCGGAGACTTAGTTTGGCCAATCGTGATATCCACGAAGGGCGCTCCGAATCCGAAGGCTTTTTCGGCCCAAAGACGTCATGCGCCGATGGGGCTCCGAATCCGAAGACTTAGTTTGGCCAATCCTGATATCCACGAAGGGCGCTCCGAATCCGGAGGCTTTTTCGGCCCAAAGATGTCATGCGCCGATGGGGCTCCGAATCCAAAGACTTAGTTTGGCCAATCATGATATTCACGAAGGGCGCTCCGAATCCGAAGGCTTTTTCGGCCCAAAGACATCATGCGGCGATGGCACTCCGAATCCGGAGACTTAGTTTGGCCAATCGTGATATCCACGAAAGGCGCTCCGAATTCGGAGGCTTTTTCGTCGGTGCGCTATTTTAAATAAGAATCCAGCTTCTGAACAAGAATCCTTCCATTACAAAGGTGGAATGTGTACATGGCAAATCATTTAGTACTAGGATCATTCCCCACAAGTCGGGTTTGATGACAGAATTTTCGTGAGTGCTTCAGGAGCAATGCCGCGTACCTAATTTTCCATCAACCAGTCTCCTATCATTCGGAAATACCTTAAGGAGCAACTTTCCCGACGTGTAGCGGCGCGGCTGAACGCGTTGATCATACGTCCTGGCAAGCTGCCGCGGGTATCGCCTAGAGCTTCCGTGGCTTTTCGCTAAGGAGCCGTCCGACGTTGTCGAGGCTGTTTCGATTCGGCACTTCAGTGGAGTTGACCTGCGACTCCATTGGTGTCTTTCCAGAAAAGAGATAACATGCTTGTGCAGATTTCCGGGAACCACGGATCTGCTCAATGCCGTGTTCAGTCGGGAAGCGTAGCAGCTGATCATAGGTGCTTTGTACAGCCTGAATACGATGCAACCAAGTTCGCCCCATGATGAGATTATACGGCAAAGGGAGCTTGACGACCAAGAATTCCACATCCACTGTTTGGGAGCCCGCTCGAACGGGAAGTGTGATTTTCCCCAACGGATACTCTGGATTTGTGTTGAAGCCGAATAATGGATGAGGAGCCGGAGACAGGTCTGATTTGTTGAAGCCGAGTTTGATGAAGGTCTCGTAATACATAACCTCTGAAGTGCTCCCCTGGTCTATGAGGACGCGTTCAACAGTAAATCGGTTTACGTGTAGTTCAATGACCAATGGATCAATATAGGGGAGTGTTATGCCGATAAGATCGGAATCGTTGAAAATAATACTCAGAGCTTCGTGGGGCTGTTTCATTGGTGTGCATTGCCTCTGGGGGGCTGACTGAATTGCGTGTACGGTACGTGGCATTGGAAGGCTGTATGTCATATAAATAACGCCGAGCGAAGGTGAGTCCAGTCGAAGGGCAACTGTTTTGATTGCGCTCTTTCGGACATGTTGCTGGAGCCGACCATCTTGGACCAATTCCTCAATGTGGTCTTTCAAAGCATAGCAACTGTCCGTATCATGACCGTGATCTTTGTGATATTCACACCGTCTGTCCCGCCTTCTTGTGTCAGGGGGTCCAACCATTTTGGACGGCCATTTGAAGAACGCAAGATGTTGGATTTTGGACATAACCGAGCTGATTAGCTCTGACAGCTCCGTATATTTCTTGTAGGCGCATTTTGTGCGCCTACTATCGACCTGCAATTGCTTATTTGCTCGGTGTTAGCATTGATCGCTTGATCGACGAGAATCCCGTTTATTGTCTCGTTTAGCTCGTTGTCGTGGTTCAGGACTCTGAGGTGGTACGGAACTTATTGGCTGAGCAATTTCAGGAGGGGTCGTTTTGTTGGCCACTTGTCCAGCTTTAACCCGCAAGGCGTCGTCTTCTACTTTGCAGTATTTCTCAACTTTCTTCATCAATGCCCAGACTTTTTTGGGGGGCCTTCTTGTCGGGGAACTACGGAGGGCACTGTCTGGGTGTAATCCCATTTTGAAGGCAGTGATGGCTATTGAGTCGTTGCAGACGTCATCAACAAGATTAAAGCACTCCCAATATCGTGCCGAATATGCCCCTAGTGTTTCTCCTGGCTGGATTTGTATTGCCCAGAGAGAGTCGGCCTGTTTCGACTGGACATCGTTAGTGATGAATCTGGCCCTAAAGGATTTCTGTAATTGGTGGAAAGTTTTGATCGAAGCTGGCTCCAGTTTATAATGCCACCTGACAGCCAATGGTCCCAAACTGCTGGGGAATATTTGGCACATGAGGGCCTCGTCATCTGCATGCAATGTCATGGCTTGCTTGTAGTGGCGGATGTGGTCGGTGGGGTCTGATTTGCCGTCGTACAAGGTGAATGACGGTGCTTTGAATTTCTTGGGTAGCACCGCCTTTGCAATCCGTCGTACGAAGGGATTGTGTTGATCTTCGTCCGAACTGTGCCTTCTTCGCTTGTGCCTTATACGGGGACTTTCTTCAGAAGAACTGATAGTTTCAGGTTGCCCCTTCTTCCTGGGCTTCGGGGATAACGAGTCGGAGCCGCTATCAGTGTCGCCTTGTCGGGCTCGAGGTCGTCAACCACTTGCCTTCGGAGATCGATCCGGATTTAGGCGTATAGCTTGTTTGGACTTCGCCACTTCCAAGGCCAAATCTTCATGAAGACGTTCGTTCTCCGCGATCATGTTCTCCAACCTTTGTTCGTTTTGCTTTGATTGTTCCATGATCGCTTGCATTGCTTCATGCTCTGGAGTCGAGGGTGAGGCGAAGTTCAAAGCGCGTCTTACATGGATCGCGTCCGGTCCAAGCATGTTTGATGGAGTGAGGTCGTCTCTTTGCGTCGTTTCATCAGTGGCTATTGGAGGGTCTTCCGTTGCGCCCGCCATGGATGTGTTTGAGTATTCCCACAGACGGCGCCAATTGTGGAGAAGTGGTTTGGAAATACTCTTCAGATCCTGGGGGGAGCTCGTGATCCGCTGATAGTCACCTGAAAAGGAATAAACACTCCGATCGGGGGTGCCGGAATTAGCACTCCAACGGACAAGTCACTCTCCATACTCAAGAATGCTTGTATTCTAAGGTCAGCACAACGATTCTCACATACCTTTCTTTTTCTGTCGCTCATTTATTTATACTTGTTCCCTGGGCCTCGGGGCCAGGCCCACTTTTCACTCATCATCCTCGTATTTACTCGGCTCCATAGTTCAATATTCATTTCGGCCTATCTGTATTATTCAACATTCTGATCGTGCAGGATAGAGTCGTGTAGTATTTGTCTTCCAGAGTACCCTTTCGACTCTTCCAATTATCCGGCTCCCACAAAGTATATTTTGAATATTAAACTGTCATATTATTTATATTGTACGTCATGGTGTGTCACGCCCCGGATTTACAGAGTTCGGCTCACGTGAAAATATCCAAACCGATAGGTAAAAAGACGACAAACAGATAGAAATAAATAACATATCTCATGCACATGAGTATAACAGTGTCACACAATACATGTGTTATTCCAATTTCATACATCTTACATACACATCTATATGGAATGAATGTTCTTTCATTAAAACATACAACAAATTATATATATATATATATATATATATATATCAAATTGAAATGCCCAAAGACTTTCATCATTTATAAAGGGTGTAACCCTTACAAGAATGACACACAGCCAAATAAATAAAACAAATGGCTTAAGGCCTACAAATCATTGAACCCCCTACTCGGTTCCAAACACAACTCCAACAGCTGACATCCACATCCACATCCACATCCACAAACAACACCCAATATTTGAAAAACATTTTCAGCCACATAGGGTGACCCTAAAGCCCAGTAGAAAATATTTCAAAAACTAAACATGCTTCACTAGAATAAATTATCATGATATGATACGTATATACAATATGCCCAAATGCATTTTCAAATCCATCAGATTTCTCAACAAAATCCTTTCTTTCCAATTGCCAAAACCTTTCGTTTATTCACAACGTTTTCAAAATCTAACACATGCTTGGTAAAAATCCATTTTCATAACAAATCCAGGTATCTTAATACCAACCAGCAATTACATTGTTAAATCAAATGCTAATACATCGCTAAACAAAAGCAAGTACGTTGCAAAATGTTTTTTGATTTCCAAAATCCCGAATCATTATTCTTTAATAAACCGAAAACAAGGCGGGAAATATAGACACTAGAATCTCTAGGCAAGTGTAACATTTCACGGATATTTCGTCTACAGGAAACTGTAAACCGGCACCCATGCAAACGTAGGCTATACAAGCACTACTATTGCCTTTTCCTGGAAATTTTGTCCACAGGATCGCACCCATGTATACGCACGGGTTTTTGGACTTTCACCATGGACATACAGGTCAACTTAATTCATATGTAACCACACCCCTACCCAGATTCCACCTAGTATTTACCTAGTTAAACAAAATGATAAAAGTGTTTTAAAACAACTCTTCCAAAGAAAACATAATGTTCCAAATCCATGGCATGCCAAATGATATGTATGATTTCAGTTTGCCTAATGCACATGTAATTTCTAACACACAGCAATGTTATCCTCCATCGATAGCCAAAACGATTATCTCTAATGCAATAATTAAAAGATAACTGTTACCCCAGATAGGCAACCCAAGAGGAGGGGTGAATTGGGTTATTAAAAATTTCACAATATTAAAAATAACACAATATTCAGAATTTTAATAAATAAAAAAAACAGAATAATAATTATCAATATAAAAGTAGAAGAGATAGAGAGAGAAAATCAAACACTGCGATTTATAGTGGTTCGGCACGCCAGGCCTACGTCCACTCCCCAAGGAACCTCCTTGAGAATTTCTTTACTATCAATTGAATAAATACACCACCAAGCTTGTGGATTTGGCACAGGACTTACTCTTATCTATTGAGCCTCACTCAACAATAAATGTCTTACCCTTACAAAATCTCTCACAAAAATAAGGAATAAGAATAAGTGGCAATTGAACCCACTTTTACAATAATTCTCTCACAAAGAGTAGATATGAAACTGTAAGAACAAAAACTAGACTTAGATCTAAAAGTGAAAGAGAAGAATACAATTTGGAGCTCACAGAAAATTTTCTCTTCAAGTTCTTGATTTTTTCTCCACACACAACACTTCTATTTATACACAAAAATATACCCGTTGAACGCTTCTTGCTGACGTCATGGCTTACATAAGCACGCTCCTGATGTCATGACTTACATAAGCACACTCTTGATGTCATGGCTTACATAAGCACGCTCTTGATGTCATGGCTTACATAAGTACACTCCTTAATTTTAAATAGACAGCAAATGTTAATAATTAAAAAAATAAAAGTAAGACTAATTTTTTCTTTTCCTTTTGTTTATTTTATTTTATTTTTTAAACATGGAGCCACCGTTTTTGTAGATAATTTAATACAAAGTTCACAACTTTTAAACAAACAAATGATTTGCTCCATCTATATATATATATATATATAACTCCATCTTTTTCTTCTTATTTAATTATAATATGATATAATCAATTTAGTGTAGTGTGATATGATATAATCAATGTAGTGTAAAAAATTTAATAACGCACAAGATGTATTCTATTTATATTACATGCATTATATATATAATGTTCTAATCAAATATTTGCATACAAAAAAAAAATCTCTTTAATAATATTTATGATGGATCTGAAAATATGTGCCATCTTTAAAATATTGTATAAGTTGTAGAGATTTTAAACTAAATATATCCTACCACTACACATTTGGATATATCACTTTTGTCAAAAGAAGACAACTCATTAATATCATATTTGTCAAGATAATACAACCAATCAATTATTTTAATCAATTTTAATTTTGTCAAAAAGTGAATAGTGATCAGCCTAAATTTTCAAAAAGTGAATAGTAAAGTTTTCAAAAATATTTTTATTATAATATTTAACAAATATATATATTTTTAAAAAGATAATATTTCGTGTCAAATAATATGTATATTAAAAAAAATTCAAATTGTTACAAATAATATTTTAGACATCATCAAAATTAAATAATATGATTAACAATCTCCCCCTTTTTGATGATGGCAATATTTGTATGGATTTGACACAAAATAAAATTGACAAAATATTTGATAACCCTGCAACATATAATTTTCAAAATCACATATAATTTTTTAAAATCATGTTTTTTCTCCCCCTTTGACATCATCAAAATAAAGATGAAAATAAGAAACAAGCACATTTGATACAATAATCGGAGTGGCCAAAAATAAAATAATGGGCCGTCTGTCTTGTCGGAACCAGTATGGGGATTTTGGAGCATCTTGGGCGCAGGAAATATTGACAAACAAAATATTTGAGCAGATATAGCAGATATGCATCGAGTAATGGATCAATAGAGTGTATAAAAAGTGACACAGATCAGAAGCAAAGATACGAAATCATCAAGTGTTTGAGAGAAAAATTTGTTTTAGCTCCTTTTGTAATCATGTCATTCCTTACCTGGTCTATCAATGAGTCGGACCTGCATGAGGTGCCTGTAATGCAGGCAAATGAGAGAGTACCAGTGACGCAGGCACATGCTATGCCTGTAAATGAGGGTTCTAGTGGTATTGGCAATCGAAATGATTTCGATGTTATTAATAACACTATGGCTCTTAGTACACAGGCCATGACTGCAGTTTCCAATATGGCGCGACGATTACAAGCAAGAGTACAAGAAAATCAGCAATGGAGAGATGAGGTGTGCTTGTTAAAACAACAAGTAGTTAATATGTGTAAGGAGAAGAAAGAGTTAAAAAGGAAAAATGCACAGTTGGAGAATGCAGTGCATTATTATGCAACAGTGATAATGCCAAGACTCACAGAAATCGAAAATAAAGAGAGGCATGTAAAAGAGGCTCATGAAAAATTGTTGAGAGAAGTGAAAAAGAAAAAATCTGTGAAGCCTTCTGAAAATTTACATGTAATCGAGTAATATTTTCTTTTTCTGAAATAAAATTGTGAGCATTTCTTCCTTTATTTATTTATTTATTTATTATTATTATTATTATTATTATTTTATAATTTTTTTTTTTAATTTTGACTTTGCACAAAAAAAAAATTTGTTTGTTGGTGCAGATAAGGAGTATGGCAGATAAGAAAAAAAATATATGTATATATACTCCCCCTAAAATTATGCACAGAATATACACACGTTTGTTTGTTTGTTTATTTTTTTTTATGTATTTTTATAAAGATTGTTAATCTCAAAATATATAAGTCTCCCCCTGAATTAATGCACTAAAAATTACATAAATTTGAAGAAACAAATTACCAATCTATAATACCAAGGGCCCTTAAGATCTGGCCATAAACAACTACACCAAGTGCACTAGCATAAAAGGAGAAAATAAAAATAAAAACAAATTCTTCAAACAAGGTAGAAGCAACTATTATTAAATCCAAGAGAATTTAGAGCACATACAACAAGTAAAAAAATATAACGCAGTGCAACAAGAATTTTAACATGTTGATCGGCGATAACCTTGATGAACGGAAGAAATTGAGACGATTGGGTAGATCGGTGACGAATTTGTGTAGATCGGCAATGGATCTTGATGGATCAGTCACGGATCTTGATGGATCGGTGATGGAACTTAATGAATCGGTAAAGATGGAGATGCAGATTTCGGGTGGAGAAGTGATGGAGTTCGGTGGATTGGTGAGGGATTTGGGTGGATGATGGTAGAGATGAATGTGATGGATGATTTTGTGGATGGTGAAGATGGTTGTAGACGATGGTGAGCATGGAGATGGAGTCGGCTGAGGATGTGAGGAAGAAGGGGAAAGCGAGAGACCAAGAGAAAGAGAAAAAGAGAGAGTAAGGGAGAGAGTGGGTGAGAGATAGAGACGGAACGGGAGAGAGAGAGAGAGAGAGAGAGAGAGAGAGAGAGAGAGAAATTATATATATAAATATATGTATATTATTATTATTGTTATTATTTTTATAATAATAATTATTATTACAATATTTATTTTATTTAATTATTTTTAAAAAAATCATTTTTTAATATAAACATTATATTGGAGTATTCATCATACCAAGTTCTGTTCTAATATAACAAAATTGTTCTTCATTTAGAGGCTTGGTAAATATGTCAGCTAATTGACAATTTGTAGGCACAAATTCGAGTTCAATGTCACCTTTGAGTACATGATCTCTTAGAAAATGATGTCTTATCTCAATGTGTTTAGTACGTGAGTGCTGAATAGGATTTTTTGAAAGGTTAATGGCACTTGTGTTGTCACATTTTATTGGAATATGATCATAGTGAAGTCCAAAATCTTGAAGTTGTTGTTTCATCCAAAGCAATTGTGCACAACACCCAGCGGCGGCAATGTATTCTGCTTCAGCAGTTGACAGAGCCACTGAGTTTTGTTTTTTGCAAAACCAAGAAGTGAGTGAGTGTCCAAGAAAATGACAAGTGCCACTAGTGCTTTTTCGATCAAGTCTACATCCCGCAAAGTCGGCATCTGAGTAACCAAAAAGTTCAAAGGTGGTTCCCTTAGGATACCATAATCCCAAATTTTGAGTACCGACAAGATATCTGAAAATGCGTTTGACTGCGGTGATGTGTGACTCTTTCGGTGCGGATTGAAAACGTGCACACATACAAACACTAAACATTATGTCGGGCCTACTTGCAGTAAGATAAAGTAAAGAACCAATCATACCTCGATATTTCTTTTCATCTACGGGTTTACCTTGCTCATCTTTGTCGATTTTTATCGATGTGCTCATTGGAGTTGCTGCAGGCTTTGATGATTCCATTTCAAACCTTTTGAGTAGATCTTTGATATATTTCGTTTGATTTAAATGGATTCCATCATTAGTTTGTTTAATTTGTAGACCAAGGAAGTAATTTAATTCCCCCATCATACTCATTTCAAACTCACCCTGCATGTCTTTAGCAAACTCTTTGCACAAATTTTCATTAGTAGCACCAAAAATGATATCATCAACATAAATTTGAACGATTAGCATATCTTCCTTTTTGATTTTTATAAAAAGTGTTGTATCAATTTTTCCTCTACAAAAACCTTTGTCAAGTAGAAAATTACTCAATCTTTCATACCATGCTCTAGGAGCTTGTTTCAAGCCATATAAGGCTTTTGAAAGTTTGAAAACATGATCCGGATATTTATGATTTTCAAAACCGGGAGGTTGTCAACATAGACTTCCTCCGAAATGTACCCATTTAAAAAAACACTTTTAACATCCATTTGATATAATTTAAAATCTTTAAAACACGCAAAAGCAAGTAACATTCTAATAGCTTCAAGTCTAGAAACTGGTGCAAAAGTTTCATCAAAATCAATTCCCTCTTCTTGATTATAGCCTTGAGCTACTAATCTAGCTTTATTTCTAGTAACAACTCCAGATTCGTCCATTTTATTTCGAAAAACCCATTTTGTACCAATAACGGGATGATCCTTAGGTCGAGGGGTCAAAAACCAAACTTCATTTCTTTCAAATTGATTTAATTCTTTTTGCATTGCTAAAATCCAATTTTCATCATTTTCAGCTTCTAAAAATGATTTTGGTTCAATTTGTGAAACAAATGCTAAGTTACCACAAATATTTCTAACAGAGGAACGAGTTTTTATACCTTCCGCCGCATCACCTATGATGAGGTCTTTGGGGTGGCCATGAGCATACTTCCATTCTTTTGGTAGATTTGAGTCATTTTCTGGAAGAGTATATATTTCTTGAAGTTTCTCCATTGTCATTTCTTCGTCATGTTCGCGTAATGGATTTTCTTCATTTTCCTTTTTATAAATGCTCTCCATGCTTGGTTGATTTTTTACAATATCATTACTTAAAAGATTCTTGGAAATAATATCGTTAGATTCATCAAAAACAACATGCACAGATTCTTCAACAAGTAGAGTTCTTTTATTGAATACTCTATAAGCTTTACTAGACATAGAATAACCAAGAAATATAGCTTCATCCGATTTAGCATCAAATTTTCCTAAATTATCTTTATTGTTATTTAATACAAAGCATTTACAACCAAAAGCACGCAAGTGACTAATATTAGGTTTTCTACCTTTCCAAAGTTCGTAAGGAGTTTTCTTAAGAATAGGTCTAATCATGGCACGGTTTATAACATAGCATGCAGTGTTTACAGCTTCCGCCCAAAAATATTTAGGCAAATTATTTTCACAAAGCATAGTACGAGCCATTTCTTCAAGAGTTCTATTTTTTCTTTCAACCACACCGTTTTGTTGAGGAGTCCTAGGGGCTGAGAAATTATGATCTATTCCTAAGTCATCACAAAACTTAATAAAATCATCATTTTCAAATTCTCTACCATGGTCACTTCTAATACTACAAATATTAAAATTTTTCTCATTTTGAATTCTTTTACAAAGTTTTGAGAAATTATAAAAAGCTTCATTTTTGTGTGCTATAGCAATCCCGGGTTTACCCTTGTTGTACAGTGATCCGGACATGTGTCCGTGGATGTTGGTTGTTGTTTATTATCGTGTTTGCATCCTTTGTACTTTGTATATTGAGTTATGGGATATGTTGGTCAGGTTTGTTACAGGTTGGTTGTGTTTGGGAGCCTAGTGTTGCTGCCCAGATTTTTGGTCCTTCGCTTGAGCGAGGAGTTGTCGCTCGAGCGAGAGTTGTGTTGCGTCTGGTTCTGGACCTGAGAGCTGTCTTTCTTGGCTCGAGCGAGCTTCTTTCGCTCGAGCGGTCTGGGTTTTTCTTCGCTCGATCGAGAACTTCTTGGCTCGAGCGAGAGTTTTCTGTGTCTGGTCGCTCGAGCGACCAAGCCTTCGCTCGAGCGAGCGTGTTTTATATCAGCGGACAGCAGCGTCTTAAACATCACTTTTTCAGTCCCTTTCTTTGATTAAACCCTAAATCCGACACCCTCTCTCTCTAAACTTGCACTCTCTCTAAGATTTGATCTCCCTAGGGTGTGAATCTAGCCTAGGGCCTTTGTTAAAAAGATAGAGGGCGTTGAGAGCTTCGATTTAATCTGAAAAAGTTTGGATTTGGAGCAAGTTGATCTTCGAGTCTTCATCTCCTTTGTGGCTTAAACTTCGAGGTAGGGATATCCTACTCCTCTCTATGGGTTTTGTCTTTAAATTTTGGTATTTTGAGATGTTGGGCTTGGTTTGGTAATTTTGTGAAAGTTTGGGGCTTTTGTGTAATTTTACAAAAGTTGGGGTTTTATTCATAATAAACCTAGATGCATGTTTGGCATGGAAAAATGGAATGATTGTTGAATCATTGATGAAAATGGGACCTAAGGGTTGAAATGTTAATTATGGGAATTGACCTAATTACATTGTTTAATTAATTGGGATAATTAATTGAGAAGAATGAAGAAATGAAATGTTGATTGAATATCCATTGTGCATTTATTTTCTGTTTAGAAATAACTGCTTGGGCTATCGGTGGAGGATAGTCGTGATTGTTGTAGACAATGCATGATGATTAGGTAAACTGAAACTAATCAATGAAATGTGTCATGGAACTTGACTGTTGATAGAATACATTAATTGTATGTATTGGGTGATTGTATATAGAACCAATGTGTTTATATACGTTATGTGTAGAGGAGGAGATAGGGGATGCACTCCGCGGTTTAGGGGAAGATAGGGGATGTACCTCTAAACCGGATAGTGTTGGGAGAAGATAGGGGATGAACTCCGTAGACATAGCTCATATGCTTGTCTAGAGAAGTGTGGATACAGCTTATATGCTTATCTGTGAATGTGGGATATTGTTGTTATACATATCTGTTGAGAATGTGGATATAGCTTTTATGCTTATCTGAATGTGAGATATAGTTTTTATACATATCTGTGGAAATAATGATGGAGCTAGCATGCTCATCTGTTGAAAAAGGGAAAATGAAAGGTAACTTAGACTCATAAGTTGTAAGACATAAATGTATAATTTATGTGAATGTATCAGTGTTGGCCATCTATCAATTGCTAATATTTTAGTCATTGTTCATGGTTGGTTTAGTGTATTTCTACTGGGCTGTGGCTCACCCTATATGGGAATATCATTTTCAGGTGCAGGTAGGATGCCACCTCCAAGGACATAGCTGGGAGGCTAGTGGCGGACATACTTTTGTCGTTTAACTTTTGATGTATTACATGTAACTTCAAGCCAAGGGCTTGATGTGTAAACGAGTTAGTACTCTTTTGTTGTAACCAAGTTTTAACTTGGAAAGCTGTAAGCCCGTAGGGCATTTTGTTTTGATGTCAACATGTAATATTTATGTAATGGAACTCTAATGGATAAAAGAATGCGGTTAGTTTATATGTAAATGCATGTCTTATCTGATGGGTTTATTGTTGTTATTTTTGAGGGCGTTACAACTTGGTATCAGAGCGTACCGGGTTCGAATACTTTGGGTACGTGGGAAGTGATTAGTATCATAATGGGTTTTGTCTCGCTTGATAGAGACTTAGATGTAGTATCATATGTTATGTGCTTAATTGATAACATGCTTATGTGACTATGTGGGTATGAGATTTAATTTCTGGGATGTTGATTGGATCCTTGAGTTTCTGGGAGTCTTGTTGGAAAAGCACTTGATCAATGCTGTTTCTAACCGGAACTCTAGTAACGCCTCGGGACTATCATTATCCGGAAATGAAATTCGTAAGTGCTTATGTGTTTATGTGCTTATGTGGAGTGAATTACAGTTGTCCATGCATTAGGATGTGAGTGTTTAGTTTCGACACATTTATGAATGTGCTAACGTTCTGTGTTGCCTTTATTAGGATGTCAGGACGAGGAAGAGGAGCTAGGCGTGGTAGACCTGCGAGGCAGGAAGCACTGTTACCTGGTGAGATTCCGGCAGTGCAGGAGGGAGTTGGGCAGGCCACTATGGCCGAGCCAGTGGGTCAGCAGGCTATGGGTGCCTTGGCCAGAGAGATAGCAGGAGCTTTGGGTATTCTTAGAGCTGGGAATCAGGCAGCTAAGACAGGGCCTTCTTTCTTGAAGAGGGAGTTCTTCCGGTCTAATCCGGATGAGTTTATCGGGGATCCGAAGGAGCCACTGAAGGCTGATGAGTGGTTAGAACAGATGAGTAAGACGTTCGAGATGCTTGGCATTGAGGACGGAGCACTGAAAGTGACCTTGGCATCCTTCCAGCTGAAGGGAGATGCGGGTCAATGGTGGAAGTACGAGAAGGCTCGTGTTGGTGGTACTTGGGAGGCGTTTATAAATGCATTTCAGGAGAGGTTTTTGTCTGCAGCAGCTAGGGAGAAGCTGAGAGATCAGTTTAGCCGGCTTAAACAGCAGGGCTTGTCAGTGGCCGAGTTTGAGGCTACTTTTACCAGTTTGTCCAGGTTTGCACCAGAACTGGTGGCGTCTGAGGAACGCCGTTGCTATGAGTTTGAGCGGAAGTTGAGGCGGGGCCTCAAGTTGAGAGTTGGTGGGTCTTACATTCGAGAGTATAGACACCTAGTTGATGCTGCTGCTCATATGGAGATTATGATGCAGGAGGAGGAGGAAGAAGAACAGAGGGGCTCCAAGAGGAGCCAGGATAGTCAGAGTGATGGCAGGAGACAGAAGGGTTATAACCCTCAGCAGTCTCAGGGTGCAGTCTCTAGATCGACCTTTCCAGTGCCGAGTGTAGGCTCGGGGAGAGGTGGTCAGGGGGAATTCACTTGTTACAAGTGTGGCCAGCTGGGTCACAAGGTTTCAGTTTGCCCGCAGAAGGGTGGGGGTCAGAAAGCTGCTTCTTCTTCAGCTAGACCGCAGAGTCAGAGTTTGGGCAGGGGACAGTCCTTGACTTGTTATCAGTGTGGGCAACCTGGGCACCTGAAGAGGTTTTGCCCATAGTTGAGTGCCACTTCGGGAGCGTCTGGTTCTAGGCAGACGCAGGGTTTTTAGCCAGCTCAGTCTGTGCAGCCCTCGAGGGCCAATCCGGGAGTTTCGTCATCCCAGTCTGTGCAGCAGTCTTTTGCTCCGAGAGGAGAGCAGGTAGACCAGGGGCCTACGGGGCGCGTGTATGCTGTTACCGCGCAGGATTTAGTACCGGCTCCATCAGTAGTGAGAGGTACTTTTCTGTTTTGCAACTCGGTTGCTAATGTGTTGATAGACACGGGTGCATCTCATTCTTTTGTATCTGCTGCATTTGCATCGGTTTTGGAATTGGAGTTAGCACAGTTAGCATCTCCTATTTGTGTGGTATCGCCTTTGGGTGGTGAGTTGATCCTGAAACAGGGTGTTAGAGGATGTGATATAGAGGTCGCCGACTATAGGCTTCCTTTTCCGTTTGTTGTCATGCCCATGAAGGGTTTTGATGTTATTTTAGGTATGGACTGGCTATCGTCATACCGGGCTGTTATTGATTGCTACCGCCAGAGGGTCACGTTATGTACCTTGAGCGGGGAGTGGTTCCATTTCTTGGGAGACCGGGTTGGTAGTGTTTTGCCACCGGGGTATGATTCGCGAGGGCGAAGTGAGCTTAGTAGTCTACTTGCTAGCTTTGAGAGTGGTGAGAGTGGTGAGACCCAGCATGTATTGCCGAGGGTGGTTTGTGAGTATTCGGATGTTTTTTCCGAAGATCTTGTTCGTTTGCCACCTCACCGAGAGATAGAGTTCTCTATTGATTTAGTGCCTGGTACGGCGCCGATTTCTATGGCACCTTACCGTTTTGCTCCAGCAGAGTTGGTTGAGTTGAAAGTTTAGCTCCAGGAATTGCTAGATAAGGGCTTTGTTCGCCCTAGTGTTTCACCGTGGGGAGCACCGGCACTCTTTGTTAAAAAGAAAGATGGTGCCTTGAGATTGTGTATTGACTACCGGAAGTTGAATCGGGCTACAGTTAAGAATAAGTATCCTATGCCCCGTATAGATGATTTGTTTGATCAGTTGAAGGGTTCCCGTTGTTTCTCTAAGATAGATTTGAGATCGGGTTACCACCAGTTGAGGGTCAGGGATGAGGATATTCCGAAAACGGCATTCCGTACGCGGTATGGCCATTATGAGTTTCTGGTGATGCCATTTGGGCTTACCAATGCACTGGCAGTCTTTATGGACTTGATGAACCGGGTTTTCCGGGAGTTCTTAGACCGATTTGTGGTCGTCTTCGTGGACGACATTCTTATCTATTCGCCTTCTGAGAAGGAGCACGAGGCACACTTGAGAGTGGTGCTTGAGTTGCTTAGAGCCCATAGGCTGTATGCCAAGTTTGGGAAGTGTGAGTTCTGGCTGAGGGAAGTCAAATTCTTAGGCCACGTGGTATCCGGGGAAGGGGTGTCTGTTGATACATCCAAGGTTGAGGCAGTGCAGGATTGGGCACAGCCTAAGAGTGTGTTTGAGATTCGCAGTTTTCTGGGATTAGCTGGGTATTACCGTCGGTTTGTGAAAGATTTCTCCAGGTTAGCGTCACCGTTGACTAGACTGACTCGGAAGGGAGTCAAGTTTGTGTGGAGTGAGACTTGTGAAAAGTCGTTCCAAGAACTGAAAGTTAGATTGACCACCGCTCCGGTGTTGATTATTCCGGTGAGAGGGTTGGGCTATGCGGTTTATTGTGATGCCTCACGAGAGGGTTTGGGCTGTGTATTGATGCAAGAGGGGAAAGTGGTAGCTTATGGCTCACGTCAGTTGAAAATATATGAGAAGAATTACCCCACACACGACCTAGAGTTAGCAGCTGTGATCTTTGCCTTGAAAATCTGGAGGCACTACCTTTATGGTGAGAGGTTCGAGGTATTCTCGGATCATAAGAGTTTGAAGTATCTATTTACACAGAGAGACTTGAATTTGAGGCAGAGGAGATGGATGGAGTTCATCGAGGATTATGATTTTGAGTTGCACTATCATCCGGGAAAGGCCAATGTTGTGGCCGATGCCCTTAGTAGGAAGACCATTAGTGATGTAGCTTGTATAGCCATCCGGGAATGGGAGATGTTGGGAGCACTTGGCGAGTTTGATTTGCTACTGGGCGAATCTGTTGAGGCTGCGGCCTTGTTTTCTGTTGTTGCGCAGCCTACACTTGTGATTAGAGTGTTAGAGGCACAGAGAGGTGACCTTGAGGTAGAATCCCTCCGAGAGAAGATCTCCAGTGGGAAAGTTGAGAAGGGCTTGACGGTGTATCCCGACCTGAGTGTGAGATACCGAGACCGTTTGTTTGTACCGGAGTCTTGCCGAGAGGAAGTACTCCGAGAGTTTCATCATTCGCGCCTTGCGGTGCATCCGGGAGGTACTAAGATGTACCAGGATTTGGGTCGCCAGTTTTGGTGGCGGGGTATGAAGAGAGATGTGGCTGTTTTCGTATCGAAGTGCCTTACTTGCCAGCAAGTGAAGGCCGAGCATCAGAGGCCAGCGGGTTTGTTGCAACCCTTGCCTATTGCCGAGTGGAAGTGGGAGCATATCACTATGGACTTCGTTGTAGGTCTTCCGAGGACTCAACGGGGTAGTGATGCTATTTGGGTGGTTGTAGACCGGTTGACTAAGTCAGCGCACTTCATTCCTTTGCGCGTGAGAGATTCGGTAGATCATCTTGCCGACTTGTATATTCGAGACGTAGTGAGATTGCACGGGGTCCCAGTGACGATCATCTCAGATAGAGATCCTCGTTTTACTGCTAAGTTGTGGCAGAGTTTGCAGAGTGCCTTGGGCACTAAGTTGACTTTTAGTACGGCCTATCATCCTCAGACTGATGGGCAGTCCGAGCATACTATTCAAATCCTCGAGGATATGCTTCGGGGTTGTGTCCTGGACTTCAGTGGGACGTGGGAGAGGCACTTGCCCTTGGTAGAGTTTGCCTACAACAACAGTTTTCAGTCTAGCATCGGTATGGCACCGTTTGAGGCCTTGTATGGCCGCCCGTGTAGGTCTCCAATGTGTTGGGCCGAGGTGGGTGATGCACCTTTGTTGGGTCCGGAGTTGGTTAGGGAGACGACGGAGAAAGTTGAGCTTATCCGTAGAAGGCTTGTTACAGCCCAGAGTCGACAAAAGAGTTATGCCGACCGTAGGAGGAGACCTTTGCCGTTTGAGGTAGGTGACCATGTCTTTCTGAAGATATCACCTAGGCGAGGTCTGATGAGGTTTGGGAAGAGTGGGAAGTTATCCCCTCGGTTTATTGGTCCTTTTGAGATCCTTGAGAGGATAGGTGAGGTTGCTTATCGGTTAGCCTTACCGCCGCAGTTGTCCGGAGTGCATGACGTGTTTCATGTGAGTATGCTTCGGAAGTATGAGCCAGATCCATCACATGTGCTGGATTGGACTGATTTAGAGGTAGATGAGGATGCCTCGTATGAGGAGAGACCGGTTCGGGTCTTGGATAGGCGGGATCAGGTCCTGCGTGGCAAGACCATTCCTTTGGTAAAAGTCTTTTGGAAACATCACGGAGTGGAGGAAGCCACTTGGGAACGTGAGTTGGAAGTCCGAGAGAAATATCCGGACTTGTTTGTTGATATGTAATCTTGTATTCAAATTTTACATTTTGTTGTACTTAAGAGCTTTTATATATGTCTTAAGTTGTGAAACATTGAAAATATTTTGATTATTGGAAGTATGTTTTGGGACTTGCCTCATATGGAAGTTGAATGTGACACTATATGTGTTGAATATATTGTTGAAATTGGAAAGATAGTGCATAATGTTGATGCATGTTGAAAATACATATGTTGTTTACATATTGCGATATGTCTCTTGTTAAAGGGATGGGATGACCGGTAATGGGTCGAATTGTTGAATGTTAAAGTGTAACATTGTTTAAAATGAAGGAAAACTTGTTTTTAAAACTTGTGCTTAATTTCGGGGGCGAAATTCTTTAAGGGGGGGAGGTTATAGCAATCCCGGGTTTACCCTTGTTGTACAGTGATCCGGACATGTGTCCGTGGATGTTGGTTGTTGTTTATTATCGTGTTTGCATCCTTTGTACTTTGTATATTGAGTTATGGGATATGTTGGTCAGGTTTGTTACAGGTTGGTTGTGTTTGGGAGCCTAGTGTTGCTGCCCAGATTTTTGGTCCTTCGCTCGAGCGAGGAGTTGTCGCTCGAGCGAGAGTTGTGTTGCGTTTGGTTCTGGACCTGAGAGCTGTCTTTCTTGGCTCGAGCGAGCTTCTTTCGCTCGAGCGGTCTGGGTTTTTCTTCGCTCGATCGAGAACTTCTTGGCTCGAGCGAGAGTTTTCTGTGTCTGGTCGCTCGAGCGACCAAGCCTTCGCTCGAGCGAGCGTGTTTTATATTAGCGGACAGCAGCGTCTTAAACATCACTTTTTCAGTCCCTTTCTTTGATTAAACCCTAAATCCGACACCCTCTCTCTCTAAACTTGCACTCTCTCTAAGATTTGATCTCCCTAGGGTGTGAATCTAGCCTAGGGCCTTTGTTAAAAAGATAGAGGGCGTTGAGAGCTTCGATTTAATCTGAAAAAGTTTGGATTTGGAGCAAGTTGATCTTCGAGTCTTCATCTCCTTTGTGGCTTAAACTTCGAGGTAGGGATATCCTACTCCTCTCTATGGGTTTTGTCTTTAAATTTTGGTATTTTGAGATGTTGGGCTTGGTTTGGTAATTTTGTGAAAGTTTGGGGCTTTTGTGTAATTTTACAAAAGTTGGGGTTTTATTCATAATAAACCTAGATGCATGATTGGCATGGAAAAATGGAATGATTGTTGAATCATTGATGAAAATGGGACCTAAGGGTTGAAATGTTAATTATGGGAATTGACCTAATTACATTGTTTAATTAATTGGGATAATTAATTGAGAAGAATGAAGAAATGAAATGTTGATTGAATATCCATTGTGCATTTATTTTCTGTTTAGAAATAACTGCTTGGGCTATCGGTGGAGGATAGTCGTGATTGTTGTAGACAATGCATGATGATTAGGTAAACTGAAACTAATCAATGAAATGTGTCATGGAACTTGACTGTTGATAGAATACATTAATTGTATGTATTGGGTGATTGTATATAGAACCAATGTGTTTATATACGTTATGTGTAGAGGAGGAGATAGGGGATGCACTCCGCGGTTTAGGGGAAGATAGGGGATGTACCTCTAAACCGGATAGTGTTGGGAGAAGATAGGGGATGAACTCCGTAGACATAGCTCATATGCTTGTCTAGAGAAGTGTGGATACAGCTTATATGCTTATCTGTGAATGTGGGATATTGTTGTTATACATATCTGTTGAGAATGTGGATATAGCTTTTATGCTTATCTGAATGTGAGATATAGTTTTTATACATATCTGTGGAAATAATGATGGAGCTAGCATGCTCATCTGTTGAAAAAGGGAAAATGAAAGGTAACTTAGACTCATAAGTTGTAAGACATAAATGTATAATTTATGTGAATGTATCAGTGTTGGCCATCTATCAATTGCTAATATTTTAGTCATTGTTCATGGTTGGTTTAGTGTATTTCTACTGGGCTGTGGCTCACCCTATATGGGAATATCATTTTCAGGTGCAGATAGCATGCCACCTCCAAGGACATAGCTGGGAGGCTAGTGGCGGACATACTTTTGTCGTTTAACTTTTGATGTATTACATGTAACTTCAAGCCAAGGGCTTGATGTGTAAACGAGTTAGTACTCTTTTGTTGTAACCAAGTTTTAACTTGGAAAGCTGTAAGCCCGTAGGGTATTTTGTTTTGATGTCAACATGTAATATTTATGTAATGGAACTCTAATGGATAAAAGAATGCGGTTAGTTTATATGTAAATGCATGTCTTATCTGATGGGTTTATTGTTGTTATTTTTGAGGGCGTTACATGTGCTAAAAATAATACCCATGTATATCTAGTGTAATCATCAACACAAACAAGGGCATAAGATTTTCCTCCTAAACTTAATGTTCTAGATGGTCCGAATGGATCAATATGCAAGAGTTGAAGTGGTCTAGTAGTTGAAACGATATTTTTGGATTTAAAAGAAATTCTAGTTTGTTTTCCAAATTGATATGCATCACAAAGTTTATCTTTTTCAAAAATAATTTTTGGTAAACCTATGACTAACTCATTTTTTGAAAGCTTGGAAATTAAATCAAAATGAGCATGTCCTAATCTTCTATGCCAAAGCCAACCATTATCATTTATAGCAGATAAACATTTAGTGTTAAAATGAGAAGATAAATCATGTAAATCAAACACATATACATTCTCATGTCTATAACCTACAAATAAAGTTTTGTTTTCTAAGGTATTTTCAATAGTGCAATGAGTTTTCTCAAAAATAACTCTATAACCTTTATCACATAATTGACTAATACTAAGCAAGTTATGTTTTAAACCTTCAACAAATAAAACATTTTCAATAATAGGAGAGGGATTTTTACCAATACTTCCTACACCAATGATTTTACCCTTGCTATTGTCGCCAAAAGTCACATATCCGCCATCCTTTGGTTGGAGTGTGGCGAACATAGCTTTATTTCCAGTCATGTGCCTCGAACATGCACTGTCGAGATACCATCTATCGTTACTGGATTTTGTCTTGAAACATACCTACAAAAATTTGATTTCTCTATTAGTACCCATTTTTTCTTGGGTCCATAAAAGTTAGAATTTGACACCCTTGAGATATCCTTAGGAACCCACATCTTTTTTATTTTAGCAAAAGGATTTCTTTTAATAGGACATGAAGGTGAAATATGACCTTTTGTTCCACAAAAATTACATGTGAGATGAGAGTGATTAGAAGATGCATATACAAAACCATTTTTGGCAGTTTTTACTTTTGAAAAAGGTTTATATCCAATTTCGGCTCTACCAAAAGTACGGTTTTGATTTTTAAGAATTTTATCTAAAGTCTCTCTACCTTGAGTGAACTTTGAAAGAGTAGTTTTCAAGTCTTCAATATTTTCTTTCAAAATAATTTGCTCATTTTTTAAAGACTCGTTTTCTTTTTGCAATACAACTAAATGTTTTTCAGAAATTGAAGACTCTTTTTGAGTTAAAATCTCATTTTCCTTTTTCATTTTTATGGCTTCATTTTCTAAAACATTTATCTTGGAAGTCAATGATTCATTTTCTTTTGATAAACTTGAAATTACTTTTTTTTGACAATTATTTTTCAAACTAAGTTTCTTAAATTCAGCATGTAATTCATCAAAAGCTAATTGTAATTCATCTAATGTAAAGGATTAGTCATTTACCTCATTTTCATTTCCAAGTGCCATTAAACATAGGTTAGCAACCTCGTTTTTGCAAACTTCGGTTTCTGTGTTGCTTTCATCACTATCTTCTCCCCATGCTGCAATCATACCTTTCTTTTTGTCCTTCTTGAATTTTTTCTTAAGTTCTAGACATTCTGATTTGTAGTGTCCAGGTTTGTTGCATTCATAGCAGGTTACTTCAGATTTTTTGTGATTTTCTCCTCTTTGAAAATCCCTGTTGTTGAAGTCTTTTCTGAAAAAATTTTGTACACCTTGTTTCTTTCTTACAAACCTTTGGAACTTTCTAGTGATGAATGCCGTTTCCTCATCCTTATCTGAATCATCTTCCTTATCCTCTTGATGTTTCGAGGTGGATTTGAAGGCTACTCCTTTCTTCTTGTTGTTGTCCTCCTCTTCCTTTCCTTCTTGCATTATGAGCTCATGAGTTAAGAGAGATCCCATTAACTCATCTAGACTTAGCTTTGATAAATCCTTGGCTTTGGTAATGGCAATGACTTTTGTCTCCCAACTTTTTGGCAATGACCTAAGCACTTTTCTTACAATTTCAGCATTAGTATATATTTTGCCAAGAGAAGTTAAACCATTAATAATATCAGTAAAACGAGTAAACATTTGAGGAATAGTTTCATCAGGCTTCATTTTAAAAAGTTCATAATTATGGACTAGCAAACTGACTCTAGATTCTTTAACTTGTTCGGTTCCCTCATGAGTCACTATAAGCTTGTCCCAAATTTCTTTAGCGGTTTTACATGTGGAAATTCTATTGAACTCATTGGCATCTAAGGCGCAGTACAACATGTTTGTAGCTTTGACATTAATTTGGGTCATTCTAGTATCTGATTCATCCCACTCATCTTCAGGTTTTGGTACCCTAAGTCCATCTATAGTTTTGGTAGGAATTTTTGGACCATTACAAATAATTTTCCAACATTCATAATCATTAGATTGAATATGTATGGTCATCCTAGTTTTTCAATAGCTAAAATTTGTGCCGCTAAATAAAGGTGGCCTATTAGATGCTTGTCCCTCGGGTAAGGAATAACTAGGGGTTGCCATGATCTACTCTAAGACGGTTAAGTCACAAAAACTAGAGTCTAGGCTCTAATACCAATTGCTACCCCAGATAGGCAACCCAAGAGGGGGGTGAATTGGGTTATTAAAAATTTCACAATATTAAAAATAACACAATATTCAGAATTTTAATAAATAAAAAAACAGAATAACAATTATCAATATAAAAGTAGAAGAGATAGAGAGAGAAAATCAAACATTGCGATTTATAGTGGTTCGGCACGCCAGGCTTACGTCCACTCCCCAAGGAACCTCCTTGAGAATTTCTTTACTATCAATTGAATAAATACACCACCAAGCTTGTGGATTTGGCACAGGACTTACTCTTATCTATTGAGCCTCACTCAACAATAAATGTCTTACCCTTACAAAATCTCTCACAAAAATAAGGAATAAGAATAAGTGGTAATTGAACCCACTTTTACAATAATTCTTTCACAAAGAGTAGATATGAAACTGTAAGAACAAAAGCTAGACTTAGATTTGAAAGTGAAAGAGAAGAATACAATTTGGAGCTCACAGAAAATTTTCTCTTCAAGTTCTTGATATTTTTCTCCACACACAACACTTCTATTTATACACAAAAATATACCCGTTGGACGCTTCTTGCTGACGTCATGGCTTACATAAGCACGCTCCTGATGTCATGGCTTACATAAGCACGCTCTTGATGTCATGGCTTACATAAGTACACTCCTTAATTTTAAATAGTCAGCAAATGTTAATAATTAAAAAAATAAAAGTAAGACTAATTTTTTCTTTTCCTTTTGTTTATTTTATTTTATTTTTTAAACATGGAGCCACCGTTTTTGTAGATAATTTAATACAAAGTTCACAACTTTTAAACAAACAAATGATTTGCTCCATCTATATATATATATATATAACTCCATCTTTTTCTTCTTGTTTAATTATAATATGATATAATCAATTTAGTGTAGTGTGATATGATATAATCAATGTAGTGTAAAAAATTTAATAACGCACATGATGTATTCTATTTATATTACATGCATTATATATATAATGTTCTAATCAAATATTTGCATACAAAAAAAAATCTCTTTAATAATATTTATGATGGATCTGAAAATATATGCCATCTTCAAAATATTGTATAAGTTGTAGAGATTTTAAACTAAATATATCCTACCACTACATAGTTGGATATATCACTTTTGTCAAAAGAAGACAACTCATTAATATCATATTTGTCAAGATAATACAACCAATCAATTATTTTAATCAATTTTAATTTTGTCAAAAAGTGAATAGTGATCAGCCTAAATTTTCAAAAAGTGAATAGTAAAGTTTTCAAAAATATTTTTATTTTAATTTTGTCAAAAAGTGAATAGTGATCAACCTAAATTTTCAAAAAGTGAATAGTAAAGTTTTCAAAAATATTTTTATTATAATATTTAACAAATATATATATTTTTAAAAAGATAATATTTTGTGTCAAATAATATGTATATTAAAAAAAAATCCAAATTGTTACAAATAATATTTTAGACATCATCAAAATTAAATAATATGATTAACAATAACAATATAGATATATTTCCAAAAGGAGTAATAATAATCGTTGTTTTCAAAATCCCACAACCATTTCCTTTCCATTTCTTTCCAACCAAACTATTTACCAAAATCACCCAATTCCCCAAAACAATATATGTTAGGGTTTTTCACAAATTGGGACTTTTCCATTTTTAGAAATTCATATGCAATCTTGTATATCGAAAATAGTTATAGTATCAAAACTATAGCCCAACAACCCTCAATTTCACAAAACCCTCAGGCCCAAAACATAATTTCAAAATCAACCAACTAACTACAAAATCTATATAACAAAATACACCACAAATACACTACCAAACTCATATTGAGTTAAGAAAATAGACTCTACCTCTTGAAGCGAAGAGGAGACCAACTGAAAATATTGTCGGCAATGAAAAGACAATCCGTTCAAATTAAATGAAAGCCCTTGATGAGCTCTACATTTTGGTATATGGAACTAGGGGTAGAAAGTGGGTAAAAAAAAATGAAAACCAAGCTCAAAGAGCTTCAAGGGTCGGAAATGGCGAAGAGGAGAAAGAGAGAGAAGATAGAACCAAGAAAAATAGATATTTTCAACTTTTGGAGACTTTTATACATAGACAAACCGCAAGCACAAATCCCTAACCGCGACCCTGAGTTAGCCAAATAGCTTGGTCGTGGTGCGACCAGGACCACCGCGAGAGTGACCGTGCTCTATTTATGAGCACGGCCTACCCTTCGCATGTGCAAAGCAACATGCCTGTAAAAGTACTGGGAGCTATTTTTGGTCGCGGCTCCTCATGGCCCAGCCCATTTCAAGCGCGAGCACCCTAGTCACGGGTGCAACCAACCAAAACCAGCCACACTAGGCTGCTGCCCAGTAGCCAGCTTGAGGCACTCCCAAAGCCCAAACTGCCCAAAAAGGGTCCAAGCCATTCAGGACAACCCCGTGTCCCAACCAATATGAAAATGGGTTGATTTAGACTGAACCGAACCGCTACATGGTGCATTTATGATCATAGATATCTGTATGTTGTTATTGTTTAGGATCATGTTGGGATCTATACTGGACTTTATGTTTATCTCACGTTGCTAACCATTTTTCAAGTATAAGTTGAAGATCAATGATCCTCCTTAATTGTTGGCTATGGGGCCTGTACTGGTTAGTGGAACGCCATTGTTGTATCAAGGGTTAAGCCCTTAATTTTTATATAAAGATGTAAGCCTACGGGCATTTTGTTTAAATATAATTCCTGTTGCATTATATATATATATATATATATATACAATTGATAGGACTTTTATTTATTTACGGATGTAATGTATGTATAGCTCTGCATGTTTTTAAATGGAAAAATGATTTATGTTAATGGATATGGTAATGTCATTCAAGTAATAAAAAGTGGAGCGTGACAAAAAGAATAAATTGCACTTTGCCCCTTAAATTTTAGAATTTATTTCTCTAATTTTTTTTTTTTTTACCTTTTCATTTTGACCTTTAACATTTGAAATATTTTCCAATTTACTCCCAAAACAAACTTCTATCTAATTGGACGGAAATGCCAAGTTGATAGTCATGTGACATAAAATAAACAAATTACACTGTACCTTTTTAAGTTTCACAATTTTCTCACTTTAGCCCTTAAAGTATTTGTTTCTTCCCATTTTGGACCATAATATTTGTAATTTTTCTTAATTTGCTTTCAAAATAAAGTATTGTCCAATTTTGAATTGGAAAAATGCCCCTTTCACCATGTTGCATAAAACCAAATTATATTAAAATTTAGTTAAGTTTTCAAAACTTATTTTTTGATTTTTTAAAAATAATTAGAAACAAGTTCAACAAAAATACCAAAAAATATATTTTTGAATTAAAAAAAAAAGACTTTCGCCGCAAAAAAAGAAAACTATGTGAAAATAATTAATGCCTTTATTTTATTTTATTTTTTTACCAAACTAGTTTTTAAAATATGTTCAGAAAATAAGTTATAAAAACTCAACCAAATAGAGAGGTGTTTGGGTGCATATTTATGGTGGGGGGGGGGGACTTAAAAAATTATTTTTAAATTTTTTTAGATGCATCTAATCAAAATGCACTTAAGATGTAAACTATTTATATAAATAAAAAAAAAACGAAACAAAAAAACAAAAACTAAAAAATTATTAAAAACAAAAACAATTAAGACATTTTCGTTTTTTTTTTCCTTGAGTGAAATATTTCTAATTTATTTTTATTTTTATTTTTTATGATGATTGAGGGGACTGAAATTTATTGAAAGTATTTTTTATTAATATAGATAAAAATTTACCAACAATGATTCATGCCACTAAAAAAAAAGATTACTAATAGCACTAATTCATTAGGAATGTCAAAAAAAAAAAAATAAATAAAACAAAAAAAAAAACAAGGCATAGGCAGTGTGTGGGGCCCACTGCCGCATCATTAGTGGTACTATTAGAGCACCACTTTTAGTGCTCTCAACCATTTTTCAAAAATTTACCGTAGCCAATAAGTGCCCTTTCAAAGAGAAATTATTTTGTCTTTTGGAAATTTGATGTTGACAGGGTATGCCTAACCAATAATGTAACGTCCTCAAAATAATACCATAGATATAATCCATGAGCATATATAAATGACAACATACAACAGAGTATAAAGTTCTTTCATTACATGAAGTTAATAAATACAAAGAGTTTAACATGAATAGATGCCCTTCGGGCTTACACATTTCCAGGTCTTGACTTAGTTACAACAAAAACGGGACTAACCCTTACAATTAAAGCCCTAGGTTATGCAAAATAACACAAAAACATGAAGCTCTTGCTTCTCAAGTATCCCTCCAATGCTATTGTCTTGGTGGAGGCATACCTTCACCACCTGAAAATGTTATTCCTAAAATAGGGTGAGCCACAGCCTAGTAGAAATCATCTAACACGGTATATGAAATTTAATAAAGGTATAAGTACAAATTCATAGACAATGTTTGTGATAAAACTCTTCACAACTTTATATATATTCATAAGATATCAATTTCAAGTCTTACTTTACTTACTTTCCATCCACATTTCGATTACTTATCATTCTCAATTCATGAGTCAATTTCATTAGTTCATAACAACCGAAATGGGATCACAACCCATTAATTCTAAAATCACATTATCAACATGTAAGCACTTCAAACTTTTCTTTCACAGATATTTCGTCCGCGGGCAGCCCGGTTGACCCATGTATTCTTTCACGGATATTTTGTCCGTAGGCAGCCATCAAACGAGACCCATGTAAGCGTAGGCTATACAAGCACTACAATTGCCATTTTACGGATATTTCGTCCGTGGGCTAGGCACCCATATATAATTTCGGGACTTTCACCCAGGACACTCTGGCCAACTTAATTGTAATGGCGTCCATCCCCTTTCTCTTACCAAACAATCATTCATACATATGCAATGTATTTAACACAAACTCAAACAATGAAATACATCCTCTTTCCGTTCCCAAATAACCATACATATACAATGTATATAAATATAGTCATACTCAATGACAAGCACAAGTGATTAGTTTCAATTCACCTAATCCGCATGCAGTTTCTACAACAATCATAGTTATCCTCCACCGATAGCCCAATACAGTTATTTCTAAATAGATATAAAATCTCATAACATATAGTTTATTCGAAATAACCAAAGAATAAAATAACACATAACCAATCCCACCATTCATATCAATATTCTCTCAATTTCACATTTCCAAAGCCAATTACAATTATTTGCAAAAAATAATAATTTAATCCGATTAGGGCAATCTCCCCCTTTTTCCCAAATATTACCCAAGTGCCAAAATCATTAAATTAAACCTAGCATAACACCATTTTCAAACCCCACAAGCCTTTATCTCACTTTCACCTAACTCCCCTCTTTCATTCTTGTGCCCAAACCCTAGGTTTGTTTAAAACATTCCCAAATCACTCCATTGTTACACAAGAGACAATAACTAAGCTAAATATCATATAAAAGTGTAGAAAAATCCCTACCTCAAAAAAAGAAGATGAACCAAACAAGAATGAAACTCCAAGAACGTCGAAACCCACTTCTACTTGGTTCAAAATGAAGATCTTGACGAGCTCTACCTTTTTCTCAAAGGCACTATGGTGAAGAAATCAACGGATCTAGATGAAATTGAAAAAGAGAAGGTGTATTTTAGAGAGAGAATGTGAAGGCTTAGGGTTTTGGAGAGTTTTAGAGAGAGAGAGAGGTATCAAAAAAAAAATGAATCAAAACATCATCTTCATGGACTGTTATACACGCAGTCCGCTCGAGCGTGGAAAGCCCCGCTTGAGCGTCAGACACAGAGTTCCGCTCGAGCTTGGAATGCACCCTTCCAGTAGTTCTGTAGACGAGGGTCCCCGCTCGAGTGTGAAAGTAGATGCTCGAGTGTCCAATGCATACATCCAGTATTTCAGACCTGCAAAAGAAATACTGAGGGTTGACGATTTCCGCTCGAGCAGAGGACAAATTTGTGAAGCCCGCTCGAGCGGAGATGCTAAAATCTAGGCAAAACAGCGTTTGAAAAGTAAGCAACCAACCTGTCCCAAATGCACAAATACAACCCGATAACCAAAAATAGAAGGGAGACAAGGGAAAGAGATAAGAATAACTATTCAAAACCAAACCGGAATACAAAAGTAATGGGTCAAAACTAGAATCGTTATAAATAATAAAGGATTAAGAATTACATCTACTACCTACTATCTACTACTATTATAAAAGTGTGAAAAGCATGTCATATTTTTTACTTTTTTAAAATTTTAATTTTACCCTCTTAGATTTATTATATTTTCTATATAAACCAACTATCTCTTTATTTTTGGAGTTAATACTTAAAAACGATATATCTGCTTCCAAGAGTCCCATATAAACATAAACAAACCGTTTCCCTTCTTTTATACATATATATATATATATATATATTAAGACATCTCCCTATTTTTTACATTAATGATAATTGAAAAACAAAATATAATTACTTTTTCTTATTTTCTGTATCTGATTCTATACTGATATGCATAATATTTACAATTATCCATCATGGATCAAATTACTATGAATAATTTTAGTTGAACTTTAAAATTGTATGTATTCGTTCGAATCTACAGAGAGTAAAACACATGCATTTTTAAAATAGAGATTTGTGCAATATCTCAAAAATTCGCAAGTTATCTTCATACACTTTCTTTTTGTTAAATTATACTTTATGAACTATAATATTTTACATGGTACTTTAATAACCAAGGTATGATATCAAAATTCTACACAAGAACCACTTTCGTTGGTTTTATTTTTTAAATCTGTTTTTTCAGTTTTTGATTTTTTATATTTTCTCAGTTTTGGTGATTAAAGATACTGGAATTCTTCATATTTTATATTTAAATTATATTTTTCCGTGAAAATCTAATATCTAATAATCTAAATAGAATTAAAAAGTAAAATATTGATAAAAAAAATTTATAAATTCAAACATGTATTGATTTTTTGTTTTTATTATTATTATTTAATATTAATATTTTTTTTTCCAAAAAGAATACACAATAAATTATTTTCTAAGTGTATTTAGATTAAGTAAATCTAAATCTAAAAGAAAAATTAAAAAATAAAAAGTATTAAATTAAGTAAATCTAAAAAGAAAATAAAAAGGTTATTAAAACAAATAGTGTCGAAGCCAAAAAATATATATATATATATGAAAACAAAAAAATTTAAAACAAAAGTTTGAAAAAAAAAAAACCAAACCAGACACTATAAACTTCCATTTTTTAAAAAAAATCTTTCTTCACTAATATCTAATTTTACACATTATTCACAACTACATTCTGACCAATTATTTAATTATGAATAATTAACTTATCATTGTTACATGTATTATATTGTTGCAAAAAATTTCACATATTACGTTCGTAATATTTTATATATGTCAATGTCTACATATAAATATATAAAAAAAATATAAATGTAAATTTATATATGTTACTGTTTTCATACATTGTCAATTTGTAATGCTAGAATACCATCGGATACTTCAATTTTCAAACATGTATCGCTTTAGTAATATAGTTATATTTGCTGGGAAAGAATCGCGGAATTGTGTATTGTTCTCCTATCAACTTATGTTCAATATATATATACATACATGTTATATAAACAAGTGTCCACAACAAACACTTTTAATAACAAACCAAAACTTTGCAAAATACCTTTATCATGGCAATAATTGTACTTTTTTCCTCTCACAGAAAAAAACACATTATTAAGACAAAATGAATTTTGAAATTCATAACAATATAATATCGCCTCAAATTCTTACTCATCAAAATATTTTTATTACAATAAGTTATAATGGTAAGCAAGAATAAAAACAAGAAGATGGTGAAACAAAAACTATAGAAAATCTATTGTAACATGCTCTCCAAACAAAGTTAGACGAGCCGAAACATGAATTGTCCTATCTATTGTAAATCAAATAATGTCCAAACATTATTGCGACAACTCAATGATGTAGAAAGTAAGTATATCAAATAAAAAGTTTCTATCAATTTTTATCATATGTTGATTATTTACAGATAATATAATAAATTATGTAACTTAACAGTTTCATGAAAGTGACCCTACAAACACTTATAAGTATGGATCTATAAATATCGTGAAAACAATTATGAAATTCCTATATCGATCAAAATATTAAGTTGTAATATCATTCCATTTTCTTAAAAAAACTATTCCACATTTTCTACATAAATGAAAAATATATTAATGACTAATGTTATATTTTTCATCATACAAGATATTCGTGATACAGAAAACAAAACTCAACAACTCTTGATATATAAAAATATATTACTACATATTATTAATGCATTCTTACACTAATAGTTTGCAAATAATATGCAATAATGGGTTCAATGAATTTGTATAATGAGATGAACTACTAAACAAAATTGTGTAATTGTGTAATTAATTTCATACTTTCAATTATATTACATATATGGATTATGAAAATTTGGTAGAAAAATATTTGTGTAATACTATATATTTAAAGGACCTGTTTATTATTTATTGTTTAAGATAAGATTGTGATCTCAATAACCTAACTATAACTTAATGTTTATATTTATAAAATTTCTCATTTATCATTTAAATTCTTCAGTCGAGTATGTGTAACGCCCCAAAAAATAATACAACAAATACAACCCAAAATATAAATAACAACTGCATAAATCAAAGTGTAAAGTCCTTTCATTTCATAACATTAATAGTACAAAAGAGTTCAATATAAACAAATGCCCTTTAGGCTTACACATTTCCAAGCCTTGGCTTGGTTGCAACAAAAGTGAGACTAGCTCATACAATTTTAGTCCTAGGCTGTACAAAAATAAAACAAAACAAAGAAGCTCTTGCTTCCCAAAGATCCCTCCAAACTATTGTCTTCGTGGAGGCATGCCATCATTATTTGAAAATATTTTTTGCGAATAGGATGAGCCACAGCCCAGCAGGAATAATCTAACACAATATATGAGATTTAACAAAGATATAAGTGCATGTGCATATACAATGCTCGGGATAAAACATTCATACATTTATATTGCTATAGAATACGAATTCCATATTCTATTTCGTTATCCTCCAATTCATTTAAATATATGAGCCAATTTCATTTCATAACCCAAATGAGACTACAACTTAATAGTTCTACAATCACATCATCAGCATACAAACACTTCAAATTGCCATTTTACGGATATTTTGTCCGTGGGATCGGCACCCATGTATAATTTAATCTACCATTTCACGGATATTTCGTCCGCGGGATCGCACCCATGTATAAATTTTGGGACTTTCACCCAGGACATTCTGGCCAACTTAATTATAATAGAGTCCATTCCCTTTCTCCTCCCAAACAATCATACATATACAATGTATTTAAACATATAATCATACATGGAGTACATCCTTTTTTTTTTTTTCCAAATAATCATACATATGCAATGTATTTACAATGTGATCATATTTATTGATAACTAACAAGAGATTAGTTTTAATTCACCTAATCCACATGCAGTTTCTAGAACAATCAAAGCTATCCTCCACCGATAACCCAATACAAATATTTCTAAACAGATATACAATCTTAAGACAGATAATTTATTCAAAATTTCCAAATATGAGACATATCATCTACTCAATTCCACCATTTGTTTCAATACATGATCAATTCCATGTTTATAACATCAATTTCATTTATTTATACAAAATAAATATAATACTCATTGTAGGGCAAACTCCATTTTTTCCCCAAATCTCTCCCAAGTACCAAAATCAACAATTTTGACATCACTCAACATCATTTGCAAACCCCACAATCATTTTCTTCTCATTCACCAAAAAACCCATCTTTCCATTTTATACCCAAACCCTAGGTTTGTTCAAAATACCTCAAAAACCCACCATTGTTACACAACCACCAATAACTAAGTTAAAAATCATAACAAACTGTAGAAAATCCCTACATCAAGTAGAGAAGATGAGCCAAGCAAGAGAAAAACCTCAAAGATGCTGCAACCAAACTCTAATTGGATCAAAATGGAGCTTTTAAGATGGTCTAGCCTTTTCCAAAGACATTAGGGTGAAGAGATCAAAAGATCTAAGCCAAAATGTAGACAGAGAGAGAGAATATTTTAGAGTGAAAGAGTTAAGATCTAGGTTTTTGAAAAGTTTTAGAGAGAGAAAGGAATGAAAAAATGATATAAAATGTCACTTTCGCGATCTGATATATGCACAGTCCACTCGAGCGGAGAAGTTGACGCTCGAGCGTCAAACACAAAAAAGTTGTTCTGCTCGAGCGCAATAAAAGTCACTCGAGCGCGAAATACACACATCTAGCATTCTTGCAGACTACAGACAAACCGCTCGAGTGCAAGAAATGTCGCTCGAGCGTAGGAAACGTCGCTCGAGCTTCAAATGCACTCCCCCAGTATTTGCAGGTCTGCAAAAATACTGAGAGTTGACATATCCCGCTCGAGCACAATAATGGCCTCGCGAGCTGAGGAGCAAGATTTGTGAAGCCCACTCGAGCGGAAGAGCCAAAATCTAGGCAACAAAGGTTTGGAACAACAAGCAACCAACATGTTCCAAACACACAATTACAGTCCGAAAACCGAAATAGAGGGGAGACAAGGGAAACAAGATGTGAAACACCATTCAAAATCATACAAACCCAAGTCTGGAATACAACAAGTGACGGGTCAAAACCGGAATCGCTATAGTATGTATTTTGATAGGGTAATTTGTGTTGTGCAAATGGGTCGAGCAAAATTTGCATTGACTTTGGATTTGGGCTGTGCAAAGAAATCAGGCTAAGTTTGCGTGGATTTGGACCAAGCTATGATTTTGTCACGCCCCGGATTTACAAAGTTTGACCCACGTGAAAATATCCAAGCCGATAGGTAAAGAGACGACAAACAGATAGAAATAAATAATATCTCTCATGCACATGAGTACAAAAATGTCACATAATACATGTGTTATTCTAATTTCATACATCATACATACACATCTATGTGGAATGAATGTTCTTTAATTGAAACATACAATAAACGATATATATCAAATTGAAATGCCCAAAGGCTTACATCATTTACGAAGGGTGTAACCCTTACAAGAATGGCATACAGCCAAATAAATAAAACAAATGGCCTAAGGCCTACAAATCATAAAACCCACTACTTGGCTCCAAACACAACTCCAGCAGCTGACATTCACGTCTACAAACAACACCCAATACTTGAAAAATATTTTCAGCCACTTTCAAAAACTAAATATGCTCTACCAGCATAAATGATCATGAGGCAATACATATATACAATATGCCCAATGCACTTTCAAATCCATATAATTTCTCAACAAAATCATTTCTTTCCAATTGCCAAAACCTTTCCTTTATTCAAAACATTTTTGAAAGCCAACATTTGTTTGGTAAAAATCCATTTTCAAAACAAATCCAGATATCTTAATACCCTCAAGCAAATACATTGCTAAATCAAATGTGAATATATCGCAAAACAAAAGCAAATACATTGCAAAACGTTTTTAAATTTCCAAAATCGCATATCATTATTCTTTAATAAACAGAAAATAGTGCAATAAAAATACAGATACTAGAATCTCTAGGCAAGTGTAATATTTCACGGATATTTCGTCCGTAGGAAACCATAAACCGGCACCCATGTAAATGTAGGTTATACAAGCATTACTATTGTCATTTCACAAAAATTTCGTTCGCAGGATCGACACCCATGTATACGCGCGGGTTTTTGGACTTTCACCATGGACACACAAGCCAACTTAATTCAAACGTAACCACACCCCCTACCCACATTCCACCCGGTATTTACCTCGTTTAACAAAATGATAAAAGTGTTTTAAAACAACTTTTCCAAAGAAAACATAAAGTTCCAAATCCATGGCATGCTAAATGTGACGCCCCGATTCTACACTGTTGATTGTAGGCAAGGGAGTGTCACTGCTGAGTCCTATGGTCAATTTTGATAGATTCTAACAAGTATTGACACAAGGTCTCATAAGCATCGATAAGGTGTATATCTCTAATTATATTGAATATAAATACATAATAACCACAAATAACCTTAATTTCAAAAGCTTGTTCCATTACATTACATCCGAAAAAGGAAATTTAAATCTTTGTACGAGTCTTACAAAAATATTAAAAGAGAACTTTTAAACTTTTCTAAGATAGCCAAGGGTCTTCGAAGGTTCCAGGCTCGTCGTCTCCAGCTATATGTCCCTCTTCGTCACTTGGCATAACACGCCGTGAGCTTTGAATGCCCAGTAAACACACACACATCCCATACCTTTTTTCCGAGTCCAATACACAATCACAATTATAACATCAAGTAGTAAAGCATGATACACGAATAAACAAATAAATGGTTACAAGTTAAATGTTAGTAAACTAGAAATCCCCCAAAGAGATTTTGTCCTCCCAACCACAAGAATCGGATTCGGTTTATTCGGTATGCCCTCTCTTTTGCTACTTTGTTGCACAACTAACCTCGGATGCCTACCATCGGTTATATACCGCGTAGCGCCAACCGCAGGGCCTCAAAAGAGATGGTGAAATAGGGCCTTGCCCAAAACCCTCCTCACACCAAACCACCTAGGGTCCGAATACAACTGCTCCGTTCAAGGGTTCTGAAAACCACTTGCGCAAGACTTTAACTTCCGAATAGGGAACGCATCCCAACAAACCATATATCACAAATTCTCATCCTTTCATTACTCAAGTGCTCGAAACCCAATACCCTCCCAATTAGGTTTCTCGTTGAGTTAAATGTTTTAATCAAGGTTAGTCCAACTTATAAGATAATAATAACCACATAAACACGCATCCTTAAGATAAGAAAGATAAATAACATAACATAACACATACAATATCATGCCAAGATATGATCATAAACTATTAAACATTCCATGAATACAAGGGCATAAAACATCCATAAATAACAAAATTTCAAGATTTAACATCACCTAAAGATTAAAATGAAAGGACTATTTTAGATCCTTCACCGGACTCGGTCTTTCTATGGTTCGTAGAGAATTTGATCTAGTTTCTAGAACATTTTTCGGAAATGGGTTTGTTTTTCCAGATTTTAAGTTATTTAGAAAACATTCAAGCGCTGTCCAGATTCTGTCTAGACCCGTCGATCATTACGAAAATTTGATTTTCTTGCAAACCACTAAACGTTTTTCGATAAAACCAATTTTAGTTGAAAGATAACTCATTAAGGAAGATTTTGACCTAAAATAGAGGTCCAGAATAATTTTATACATTTTTCTGGAATTTTTGAAAGTGTCCTGCATAAATAGATTCTGAGGTAGAATGTCCAAAACAAGAAGATTTATGAGAAAAAGGTTCCACCAAGGGAAAGTTTTCGTTTCTTTCGTGAAGAAAACATGCTAACCAACATATATCTAACTCAGAAAGTTTTCTTGAAGGTGTGCCCTTGGAAAGTTGAGAGATTGATATGGAAAAAAAATGGTTTTGTACCGAAATGGGGAAAATACAAGAGAGATAGAATCAATACTCAACTCTTAGCATTTTTAACACAAGTAACTAATAAATAACAGATCTGAAAAACATTATTTAAAACCCTGAAGAACATGTATTGAAAAGGAAAATGAAGAGAAGGTTGTGTTGTGGCTTACTTGTTAAGTTTTGAACAAGATGGCTCTCTTCTCCCTTCCTCTTCCTCTCAAAATTTCTCTCTTGTTCTCCTTCATCTCCTTTAGTCGAATGTGGGTGTGTGAGAGTGTTGCTTGGTGATATTTATAGGCAACTTGGTGTAACAAGGAATTGAAAGGGCAAGTTAGGATTTATTGGTTCATTAAAGCACACTAATAAACACTAGTTGAATTATGAAAAGACACTAGTTGGATTATGAAAAGACACTAGTTGACATTACATGGACACTAGTTGGATTAAATGAACACTAGTTGGACAATAATTTAAACATTATATACACTAGTTCAAAATAAGTCTAGTAACTGGGGGGCTTTAAGCAAATAATTTAAACATTTTTTTTTTGTTTATTTTTTTTTTTAGAGAAAACATTTTTCAAGGGCTTCACACTAAATGATATATATGATTTTAGTTTGCCTAATGCACATGTAATTTCTAACACATGGAAATGCTATCTTCCACCAATAGCCAAAACAATTATCTATAATGCAATAATTAAAAGATAACAATACAGATATATATCCCAAAAGAGTAATAATACTCATTTCCAAAATCCCACAACCGTTTCCTTTCCATCTCTTTCCAACTAAACCATTTACCAAAATCACCCAACTTTCAAAAACAATATATGTTAGGGTTTTTCACAAATTGGGGCTTTTTCATTTTTAGAAATCCATATGCAATTTTCTATACCGAAAATAGTTATAGTAGCAAAACTATAGCCCAACAACCCATAATTTCACAAAACCCTCATGCCCAAAACATAATTTCAAAATGAACCAATTGACTACAAAATCTATATAACAAAATACCTCAGAAATACACTATCGAACTCATATTGAGTTAATGAAATAGACGCTACCTCTTGAAGTGAAGAGGAGACAAGTCGGAAAAACTGCAGACGATGAAAAGACAATTAGCTCAGATTAAATGAAAGCCTTTGCCGAGTTCTGCATTTTGCTATATGGAACTAGGGGTGGAAAGTGGGTAAAAAAAAATTAAACCCAAGCTCAAAGAGCTTAAAGGGTCGGAAATGGCGAAGATGAGAAAGAGAGAGAAGATAGAACCAAGAAAAATAGATATTTTCAGCTTTTGGAGAATTTTTATATACAAACGGATCGCGGGCGCCAAGCCCTAACCATCGCCGTAAGCTAGCCAAATAGCCAAGTCGCGAGGGCGAAGCCCTAACTGCGGTTGCAAGCTAGCCAAATAGCCTGTTCGCGGACGTGACCGTGCTCTGTCCCCAGGGGCGGCCTACCTTTCGTGTGCGTAGAGCAACATGCCTACAAAAGTACTGGGAGTTACTTTTTATCGTGGCTTGGCCGCGGCCTCTTGCGGGCGCGACTGATAGCCCAGTTCATCTTAGGTGCAAGCCAAAACCAGCCACACTCAGCTGCTGCTTAGCAACCAGCCCGAGGCACTTCCAATGCTCAAACTACCCAGAAACGGTCCACACCACTCGGGACAACTCCGTATGCCAACCAAAATGAAAATGGGTCGGGTTAGTTTGCCTTGGGCCACTACAGATTGCTTGGACTTGGAGTTTGGATTGAGCTATCTTTGAAGACTGAATAATGGTGGCGAGTTATGATGGCAGAATTGATCGTATGATCAAAGCTGAACAATTGAGCTGAGCTTGAATTAAGGATAGCCCGGCGTAACATGTTGCTCGACAATCTTAAAGGAGACCAAGCTCATTCAGTACGGTTACTTGGCCTTTGACTAACCGGAATGAATTTCTTAGCTTGTTGACCAAGTTAGGAGTTGTGTTGTTTTACTCGCACTTTAGAGATAAGGGTGTTACAAGATAAACCTTATCCTGTAGGAGATGAACTCTTGATAGGATTCTATGAAGAGGAATTGAAGTTCTATTAAGAGTTTACCTTGAGGAATATGTAAAAGCCCAAAAGTAAACTTGAAAAAAGGTAATGCATTTTTACTTGTTGAAACTCTTAAGAGCTTTCCCTTATTGATTTTAAGAACATAATTATCGGATGGTTTTCTGACATACACTTGTTGGGTAGCTCACTAGAGCTGTTTTGTAGATTACACAATGTCGTTTGGGGATATATAAGCTTAATCTCAAGGAGTATGCGTGCAAGGTATTTTATATCCATACATATTCATTTTTTACTTAATTATATTTTGAATATAGATGAATTACTCATACAAATTTCTATACTTTGTGTATATATATATATATATCATATATCAATTTAAGACATACACATAATTATAATACTAATAATTGATAAAAAAATAAAATAAAATACATATCACAAGTAACCACACTCACTATTAGCGTTAAAAAAAAAGGGGCAAATTACAAACACCCCATCGAGGTTTGGTGAAAATATAGATTCCCCTGAGGTTTGAGAAATTACAAATTGTCCCCTGAAGGTCAAATTTGCATAACAAATTAGGGGAGAATTTGTATGAAAATAAAAACCTTAGAGAGCAATTTGTTATGAAAATATAAGCCTTAGGGGCGAGATGTAATTTCTCAAACTTTAAGAATGAATCTGTATTTTCACTAAATCTGGAGAGATATTTGTAATTTGCCCTAAAAAAAAAGAAGAAAATAATAGGAAAACGACATGATCGTGGTCACAGTCACGTGATTGGTTGACTGTCTATTTTGGCATGTAGTGGACGGGATTAATAATTCCCGCCACAGCCAAACACTCGAAAATATCTTCTAAGAAGGACACACAAAATTTGGATGACGTGGACTCAATTTGGTGTCAGGAGCAAGATATTTTCTACTCTAAGATATTATCGTGGCACGTGTCAATCACTACACCAACGTGGAGATATTTTACTTCTCTTCATTACCCTCCTGTTTTTCTCAAACTACAGCCCTGCCACTCCCACTTTCATCCATTCTTTCTTTCTGCTAATTACAGCGGATTTAAAAAAAAAAAAAAATTTCAATTAATGATTCTATTTTTTTTTCGTCATCTTTTTATTTATTTAATTTATAAAAGAAAGACGAATATTTTAAGCCTTGTTATCTTTGTACACAAATTACTCTAATTATTGAGAAATTCTTGGGGTTGTTTGAGATAATCTATATAAGTGTATTTTTTAATTTTTTATGAAAAAATTGAAAGTATGGGTTAGGTTTGAAGTGATTTGGTAAAGAGATAATATGATTTAAATAAGATGATGTGACTTAAATAAGATAATGATTTTTTGACTTTTTAACTTTTTTAAATTATGACAAACTAGGCCTTACTTTGATGCTATTAATTTAAAAAAAAAAAAAAATAGTGATAAGTTTACTTTATGGGTGTATAAAATATTTAATTTAAAGGTAAATTATAAATATATCTTTGAGATTTGCCTAAAATATAAATTGTTTCTGATATTTCAAAAATTATAAATATCTCTTTTTAAAATTTTTTATTTAATAGAATTAGTTGAAAAAATAAAATTCTTAACTATTTTTTTATACAATAATAAAGTTATCTAAATTATTAATTAAAATAAATATTTAGCATCAGTAAAAATTATTAATTGACTTAACTTTTCGTACTTTTTATCTCTAAAACACATCTCTCAAACACAAACCACACATACCCAATATGATTTAAATAAGATGATGTGACTTAAATAAGATAATGATTTTTTGACTTTTTAACTTTTTTAAATTATGACAAACTAGGCCTTACTTTGATGGTATTAATTTAAAAAAAAAAAATAGTGATAAGTTTACTTTATGGGTGTATAAAATATTTAATTTAAAGGTAAATTATAAATATATCTTTGAGATTTGCCTAAAATATAAATTGTTTCTGATATTTCAAAAATTATAAATATCTCTTTTTAAAATTTTTTATTTAATAGAATTAGTTGAAAAAATAAAATTCTTAACTATTTTTTTATACAATAATAAAGTTATCTAAATTATTAATTAAAATAAATATTTAGCATCAGTAAAAATTATTAATTGACTTAATAATTTATTAATAAAAGATATCATTTGTTATAAAGGAATGTGATGTAATTTTTACAATTACAGGAAATAAATCATATTTTAAATAAATTTTAAGTGATATATTTATAATTTATGGTTAATATCTTTCTGTTTTGATTTTAAAGATATGATTACTAAAATATATTGGTGAAAAGTAGTAATCATTATTTTAAAAGATATTATATTTTATTTTTGCTAATGTTGTTATAATATCTTAATTCAAGTAAACTATTAATTTTTTTTGGTCTATTCTCTCACTGCTCTCACTGCTCCTAACTATTTCCGATCATTACTGCTGTCAACCACCACCTCCCGTCGGAGTCGATGGAGTTTGCTACTAACCATTTTGGTGAATTTCCCAACTGTCCACTAATGACCATTTCCACCAACCATTTTCTAGTGACCGAATGTATAATATTAAGATATTTATGATTTGTGTAGTGGAGCGAAGTTACTATTCAATCTGTCATTAATCTATAAGGGCGAAACAGGTGAAATGGTTGTAAAAAGAAAATGTCTCGTACCTCAAATTTTGTGGCTCAAAAGTGATTTAAATGGCCAAAACGACGTCGTTTTGGCCATTTTTATGTTGTTCTGTACTCAAAACGACGTCGTTTTGGCCATTTGAGCCACTTTTGAGCCACAAAATTTGAGCTACGTAGCATTGTTGTTTGAGAGATTTATGAAATCTATCATAAGTCTTATTTTGATAATTTAAATTATTTATTTTTTAAGACTCGTTAAATAAAATATTTATGTAAAAAAATAAAGATGATTAGATATTGATAGCTATATGTTTGAATCAAATTTATATTACAAAGAAAGATGGTTATTATTAAAATTATATTTATCGTCTATTTTTTTTTTAAATTATATTATTCAAACATATAACTATCGATATCTAATTAATTTATTTTTTGTAAAAATATTTTACTCGAGTTCAAAAAAAAAAAAATAGTTCGAATCACTGAAATCTGTTTTAAAGTAGGTCTATTAAGTCTAAACGCTCTGCTAACCTGAGAGAAGTCAAAATTTAAAAGAAGAAAAACATTTAATTTTTTTTTTTCATTTTTAGAGATAAATTCAAAGATAGCTTTTTGTAAATGAATCTAGTTTGACGACTATTTACTTTCACAGTTTCTTAGGCTCATAAAAACAATAAAAAATAGAAAAATACTATTCATACATAAAAGAACATATAAAATTTTATAAAGATAATATGTCAATATCATTATTATAAAGAAACTCATATTTATATAAACTATATATGAATTAGGCCTATATAAACTCATTATTATAAACTATATATTAATAGTTTTATATAAAGATAATTTTATATATGAATTAGCCCTACATAAACTCATTATTTTATAAAGATAATTTTATAAAGATATTATGTCAATATCATTATTTATATAAACATATTTATATAGACTCATTGTTATAAATTATATATTAATTCGTGTTTGTTTTGAGTTTTTTGAATTAAGTTTTTTGAAAATTGAATTTTTTGGTTTTCGTGTTTTTTTGTGAATATTTTTAAAATTAAATTTTTTTTTTCTTTTTTAGATGCACCTTACTTAGATGTATCTAAAAAGTAAAAAAATTATGAAAAATATTTTTAAAAATTAATAAATACATAAAAATATAAAAAATGTATCGAATTCTCATAGTTTTTTTTTTTTTGTATTTTTGGTATTTAGTGAATTTTTAAAAGGTTTTTTTCAATTTTTTTTTTTACTTTTTAGATATATTTATGTTAGGTATGTCTAAAAATTAAAAAAATTGCTCAAAATATTAAAAAAATTCAGTAAAAATAAAAAAACACGAAAAATAAGAAAGTAGAATTTTTTAAAAAGTGTTTTTGAAAAATGATAACCAAACATAGTGGGCTTTATCATTATTTATATAAACTATATATGATTTATTTATTTACTTATATATCATTACTCTGAAAGCTAATACAAGAAAACACACCCAAAAAAAAAAAAAAAAAAAAAAAAAGCTCATTACAACAGTATTTTCCCCTCAGAAATATATGATGCTTTCACAAATTTTTTTCTTCATTAATTTTGTTTTCAAAATAATTTGTCAAATAATTGTTTTTTGTGCTTTTAAAAATAGTAAAAATAAAAACATGATTTACACATAGTTTGAACAAATAAAAGATGAGACATCTTTCATTGAATTCAATGTATTATTATTATTTTTTTTAAAATACACTTTTAAAATTTACATCTATTTTTAAAATACATTTGACCATAATTTTAACATTAAACAACGCTCTAAAAACATTTTTTTTAATATTTGACAAACTATATACATATAATAAAAAAAACTTGGAGTGACCAATGCCCAAGAGATAACTATCTCTTATAATAATACTTCATATCTAATCCAAATGGACGGCAAAATAATAATATCATTGCGACAAAACCATTTGGGCCACCCATATCTTAACTACTCTGTAATGCAATTGGAAATAGTATTGTATATCCATTAAAAGTAGTGTAATATATGCACTTTTATTTATATTATTTTTTTACATTATAATTAGTTTTTTAATTATAATATTATTTTAATTATGACTCATAAAATTTTTAGTTATACCTCATCAAATATTTGATCATGATTTTTGTTTAAGTTATGATTCAAAAAATATGAAAATATATTTAGTTATAAGGTGCTGCAATTAAGAAGTGGGGAGGGAATGAATTTTACTTCCCCTGTCTCGTTCTATACAAACCACGTCTTGATTATATTTATTAAATATATTTATATGTGTAATATATAATTTATTTATTTTTCATTATACTAAAATTAAAGTACTAAAATATTATACTTAATATTAATTTTTTTTCATTTATTTTCTATCTCATATAATATAATTCTCATTAAGTATAAATTATTATTCATAATATGTCACATTATCTATTATTTTTATTCATATTTTTATTTTCTAACTTACAAAATTAACCCACCATCCGTACCCCCACCCATTATCCGAATTTGCCCCACCCCCGATATGATACGGGACATAAGCGAATTTTTATAAACTCGTTCCAAACCCAACCCGTGGCTATCCCTGTTTGGCATAAGTTATTTTGGCTAAATTAGTCAATAAAGATAAAATAAGCTAATTGATGATACATCACCAAATTTGAGCTTATCTAAATTGCTCGAATTTGTGTATGTTGGTTGACACGCCGGTTATTCGAGTGGTCGTCCAGAATAATGCGATTGACAAGAGTGACATCTGTGATTAATAAGGGTGATGCCGGTCATTCAAGCAGTCGTCAGGCTTACATAATTCGGGCGAACTCAAATTCGGTGAATCAATCATTTTTTTATATTCAATAAGATAAAATATCATCCAAACTAGATTCTTAAATTTTTTTTCACAACCATTAAATCAATTACAAATTTTTTTTTATCCCAAATAACTTTTTTTAATCAAATTAAAATAATCAAAAAATCAAACTAATCCAAAACGAGAGCTTAATTTAACGGTGGTTCTACACGAATTAATTGGTATATCAATTAATTGACCCATATATGTTATGATATTATCACTTCAAAATTATAACCTCACCCATTAGACAAATTAAAAAAATTTAAAATCTATAAAATTATATCACATTATCTATTAATGCATTAATTAATATATCAATTAATACATAAAACATTACTCTTAATTTAATCATAACCCACCAGATATTTTCCTTCTCAAAACAAAATAAGTATTAGACATTTTTGTAATTTCGTCCCCCAATTCGTCCATTTTCAACTCCCCAACCCCACTTTTCATATACAATCTCGAGCACTCTCTCTCTTCCTCGATCAATATATATATATATATAGAGAGAGAGAGAGAGAAAGTAGAGAGAGAGAAAGTAGAGAGAGAAGCAGAAGAACTATACCTATATATATAGAGAGAGAGAGCAGAGGAGGAGGAGGTGGTGTTGTGGAGATGGGGATGAAGGGAGAAGAAGAGGAAGCTGGGTTTCAGAGCTCGGGGAAGAGGCTAAAGTACGCCAGAGGTGAAGAGAGAGAGGAAGAGGAAGAAGAAGAAGAGGTGGAGGAGGGGGAGAGAGAGAGTGAGCTTCCGTTGAAGCTTGGAAATTTCTTCTACCCCATGATTCCAGCTGCTTTCGTTGTTTCTGACGCTTTAGAACCCGATTTTCCCATCATTTACGTCAACAAAGTGTTCGAGATCTTCACTGGCTATCGCGCCGACGAAGTTCTAGGTCGAAACTGGTAATTTTGATGTTAAAATTAACTCCTTTAATTGATTCGAGTTTAAAATGTTTGATTGTTTTGATTTTTGAATTTCTTTTTGGTTCAATTATGATCTGTTTGGTTCCTGAGAAAACAAAAGGGTAGAATTTAAAATAGTGAAAAACTTAAATTTGTTGTACCTAACTATATGGTTTTTTTTAGAATGAGGATTTGTTTTATGTATTCAGCCTCATAAACTAGTAATTTCTTCCATTAAAATTTTCAAGGGGTTACAGAAGATCTGTTATATATACAACAATTACATTGCCTCTTTAAAGATGATTGGTTGCTCTAAAATTGGAGGCTAGTTTGAGTTAAAGAGGAATCAACAATTTTGGGGTTTGATGAAATTCTAATTCCTTAGTTCAGGGTTGCTATTTTTAAAATTTGGGTTCATTTGGAGGAACTTCAAGCTTGCATTTTTTATGCAGCAGCTAAAACACTCTTGCTGCTTTTGATTGACTTGTTGAGGTTTTTGTGGTTTTTGATGTCTATTGCCATTGGGTTCAGGAAATTTTGTTTGAGACTGATATCAAATATCTGATTGTTTGGGGATAATTTTCTCCGTTTTGTGTGTGGGGTAATATTGCACTTGTATTGGTTAGGAGTTCATTAAGTTTGACTATTACATTATCTGAGAGTATCTTTCTCAAAAGTACAGATTCTTCTTGATATGAATTATTTTCGGATTGTTTGATTGGACGGAAAACTAGAAAATGTTTTCCATATTTTCTGTGTTTGGTATAATGGAAAACAAAAGTCAAAAATATTTTTTTATGGCCAATGTAAAACAAGCCTAGTTGGGCAGAAAATATTTTTCAGACTAAAATTTTACCAATGTAATCACACCACCACCACCACCACCACCACCACCACCACCACTCTCACCTCCACCACCACACCACCATCACTACGGCCACCATTGCCATCGTCGCCCCACACCATGCCACCACCTCCACGTCCACCTTTGTTTCACGACCACTACTACCAAATATAGAAAAATGTTTTCTCCGAAAAACATTTCTGAATTTTTATTATTATTTTTTATTTTTTGGTAGAAAATGTTTTCCACTAGAAAATGTTTTTTGCCCAAACAAACGGTGCGTAAATCTTGTGAATTGTTTTTTCTAACAATCATTTTGTCTCCAGCCAATAAAAAAATATCATTTTGTGGAATATTTATAAATTCTCTGCATTTTTTTTAATTAAAAAATGTAGTTTTCCATTTTTGGTGATCATTTGCATCTGGATTGAGATCGGCACATGCATTTATGGTTTTGTCAGTACTGTCTTTAAAATTTGTCATTATCTTATGATACAAAAAATTTGTATTCTCATTATGGAAATCTTTTGCAACAGTCGGTTCTTACAGTATAGAGATTCTCGTGCCCAAAGACGACACCCTTTAGTGGATCCTGTTATTGTTTCTGAGGTCCGAAGATGTCTTGAGGAAGGCATCAAATTCCAAGGTGAGCTTCTCAATTTCAGAAAGGATGGCACTCCCTTGGTGAACAGGCTAAGACTTGCCCCGATACATGGTGATGATGGAACAGTGACACATGTAATAGGAATTCAAGTGTTTTCTGAAGCAAAAATAGATATGAGTAGTGTATCATATCCAGTTTTTAAAGAAACTTGCCAGCAACAACTTGATCAATCTGGTATGTGCTCTCCAAAGAGTGGACAATTACTATACAAGCAAAACCCAGAAATATGTGGGATTCTTCAGCTCTCCGATGAGGTCCTGGCTCACAACATCTTGTCACGCTTGACGCCAAGGGATGTTGCATCCATTGGCTCTGTCTGCAGAAGGATTCGTCAGTTAACAAAGAACGATCATGTGAGGAAGATGGTATGTCAAAATGCATGGGGAAGAGAAGTCACAGGCACATTGGAGCTAATGACTAAGAAACTACGTTGGGGTCGTCTGGCTAGGGAACTGACCACTCTTGAGGCTATTTGTTGGAGGAAGCTCACAGTTGGAGGTGCAGTGGAACCTTCACGCTGCAATTTCAGTGCATGTGCAGCAGGGAATCGACTTGTATTGTTTGGAGGGGAAGGAATTAACATGCAACCAATGGCTGACACATTTGTTCTCAATCTTGATGCTGCGAATCCAGAGTGGCATCGGTTGAGTGTAGAATCATCCCCACCAGGGCGCTGGGGCCATACACTCTCATGCCTCAACGGGTCCTGGTTAGTTGTATTTGGTGGATGTGGGCGACAAGGATTGCTCAACGACGTGTTTGTTCTTGACTTGGATGCCAAACGACCAACATGGAAGGAAGTTTTAGGTGGAAAACCCCCTCTCCCTCGATCTTGGCATAGCTCTTGCACCATAGAAGGCTCCAAATTAGTTGTCTCTGGTGGATGCACCGATGCTGGCGTACTTCTGAGTGATACATATCTATTAGATCTCTTGACAGATAAACCAACGTGGAAAGAAATACCCACTTCGTGGGCTCCCCCTTCTAGATTGGGGCACTCACTTTCCGTTTATGGGAGGACAAAGATTCTTATGTTTGGTGGGCTTGCCAAGAGTGGAAATTTGCGATTGCGATCAGGTGAGGCATACACAATTGATTTAGAAGATGAAAAACCGCAATGGAGGCAACTAGAATGCGGTGCGTTCACTGGCATAGGTGGTCAGAACGCTGTGGTTCCTCCTCCTAGACTAGACCATGTTGCTGTGAGCATGCCTTGTGGGAGGATTATCATCTTTGGCGGTTCTATTGCTGGGCTATACTCTCCTTCGCAGCTTTTCTTGTTGGATCCTTCCGAGGAGAAACCGTCGTGGAGGATTATTAATGTTCCTGGGCAACCACCAAAATTTGCTTGGGGTCATAGCACATGCGTGGTTGGAGGAACAAGGGTTTTGGTTCTTGGAGGGCACACCGGGGAGGAATGGAGTCTCAATGAATTACATGAGTTGTGCTTGGCAAGCAAACAGGATTCGGATCCATGATTTTAAATTTCAAGTTTGCGACATTTGAGTGGGATTTTCTTCAAGCTCTTGGAGGCTACAGGAGGTTTCTTCATCTTCTGTCTGCTGTTTGTTGTCTGAAGTATTGTATATGAAGTGTAGGCTGGTGATTGAGTTTGTTATGCTTTATGTTCCTGATATTTAACCTGAAAATTATGTTTTGTATTTGCGTACCTATTTTAGCTCTCATGTATGGTATTTTTAATGGTTATTTTGATGTATACTCTTTGTGAAAAAAAAAAAAAAAACAAAACAAAACAAAACAAACAAAGAAAGTTGTGCTGCTTGTTTGAGCTTTTCCATTCCAATCTTTTAGGTATTCTGCAAGCAGCAAGATGTTTATAGGCTTTGTCAAATAATCAACTTGATATAACTTTTTCATTAGCTCACTTATTAAACAAACAACTTTATCCTCAGTTTGAAAATTATGGCAATACCATTAGGCACTGAAAAGTGAAAACTTCGATGGGCATAAGGTTGGAGCATAGAGTGCTATGTTGATCGGAAGCTACTGACTGCAACAACGACCACTAGTTGATTAAGATTTGGATTGGATCTTTTTCATTTGAGGCCTAAGTAAGTAAACACAAAATTTGGACATAGTATAAGAGTCAATTCTGTTATTATTTTTATTAATTAATTTTTTTTGGAGGCTTTAAATTTTAGTAAAAATTGGCTCTTATACTATGTCCAAATTTTATGTAATTTTATAATTTTATGTTAAAAGTAAGGGTTTTTTTTTTTAATTTTAAGGTTACTCATATCAAGATTTTATAAGATAAAAAATAATAAATATTGTAGTAGTAGCGAATGTCTTTGGAAAATACGGAAGCAATTTTTGGATTTCAACGCACACTGATCATCCAACGTCTTTCACTTTTTGACAAATTTTAGAACTTAAAAATTCAATAACTTTTGATTTAGATATCCATTTTCAATGAAATTTATATTTTGAGAATGCTCTCATTGAGATCTATCAAATAAGATCTATGATAAATATGAAATTCTAGGGAAAAAAATAGACAATTTCACTCAATTAGCTAGCTATCTTCAGTCAAAAAATTTGAAATTTCTTTGAGGGAAAATAAACAATTTAGAAGTTTCTTTAAGCAATTTAGAAATTTCTCTGAGAGAAGATAAACAATTTTGAAGTATATCTAAGAGAGAATAAGCAATTTAGAAATTTATATGAGAGAAAATAAGCAATTCTGAAATTTTTTTGAGCAATTCTGAATGAAGGGCAAAAAAGAAAAAAAAAAGAAAGAAAAAAAGCTAGCGAAAAGGACTTAAACAACTACATTCAAAACACAACCCAAGGGTTGGTGGCAACCTGGTAAGGGCCTAGGGTTTAAGCCCCTAGGTCCTGGGTTCAATTCCCCTCTGGGCCAATCTCCTGGGTGTAGCACAGTTGGTTAGGAGGTTGACCTCAGGATGCCTAATCAGCAGCTTTGTAATAACTCTCACACTGTCTTAACCATACTCATATGCATTCATATGATTCTGTCTTGTTAAGCTTGCATTTCAAGTCTTGACCTTGTTCGCTTAAGTGTTACAGCATGCTTTGTACCTTGCTCGGTGTGGGTCTAGCCGAGGTCACCCTGAGCCTAGGTCAGTTTTGAACTTCTTACATCTAAGACCATCTTGGAATTTACTCTGGTTGATTCCACCTTCGCTCTGACATGTTAGCCGAGATGTCATTATTTAGGCTAAGGTGTTCATCGCCTAGGCCGAGATGTGTATTATCTAGGCCGAGATGTTACCCTTGAACCCAAGTGACCTCTCCTGGATTGGTACGACCTAGACCAAGGTGTGGCACATCTAGGCCAAGGTGTGGCACAACTCGGCCAAGTGTTGTCCTTTCTAGCCGAGGTCTTTGCCCCTTGCTTGTCGAAGTCTTGTTGTTAGCCGATGTCGTTACTTGTCGGAGTGCTCTTGCCGCCTAGCTTGTTGAGTACACTTTGTCATAGTCTTGTCTTTTCACTCAGTCACCTTTTGAGTAGAACCAACCAGCCGTTGCCACGTACCCCTGCAGAGGGTTAAGTCAGCCGACAGACCCAGAAAACATATCCTTGCCTTGTAGAGAGAGAGAAGCTCTAGGAAGGAGAAGAAGTTTTAGAGTGAGAGAGTGGGCTTTCGAGCTTGATTCCTTGCCTTGTAGAGAGAGAGAAGCTCTAGGAAGGAGAAGAAGTTTTAGAGTGAGAGAGTGGGCTTTCGAGCTTGATTCCTAGAGATCAAACCGTTGGATTCGTGTATTGAGGTTAGATTCTTGATTTACTCTTGTTGTTCTTATTGCTCATCAAGCTGCATTGCACGATCGAACCTGTTCTGCACGTCATGCATTGATTTAAAGTTGGTTTTAGAAAGAGAAAATAGTGTTCATGTGTTCTTGAAGAAAAAGTCTTGTTTGATCCGAAGGTTTGCATTAAGATTCATGTTTTTGTGTTTGTTCTCACAAGATCCTCGAGTATGGGAACCTGGGTCCATGTTTTCAAACTCATAGCATGAAACCTTAGATTTTGAAATAACAGGTCGCGATTGAGCATTCATATTTCTCATGTTCGTGTTCTTCATGTTCTTCAAGAGAGGGAAACCCAGATTTTCCCGACTTCATTTCCTTGAATGTGGCCATCGAGGCCACACCTCGGCAATGAGGTGTGGGACCTCGGCCTAGACCTAGTAGTTGCCCAGCATGTTTTTCCGAGATAAGAAACTGTGTTTTGTTTTGATTTGACTTAGTTTTTGAAGAATGCCGAGGTCATTTGCATGCATGCAAGATTTGTTTTGAGAAGTGCATTCAATAGATTTTGCCATGTGTTTGTAGGACTTGGACTTGCCTTGACCCCGACATTTGAAGAACTATGTGAGTGGTATTTTTAATAAAGTTATGTTATTAAGTTTTGACAAAGTTTTGCCTTACTTGTTTTGGAAAAGTATTTGTTAAGCATGAATGACTATCCCTATTTTGTGTATCAAGTATTAACTTTGGTTTTGACAATCTTTGAAAGTCCGTACGTGCTAAGGGACTATAAGCATTTGTAGCACAATCTTTGAAAGTCTGTACGTGCTAAGGGACTATAACCATTTGTAGCACAATCTTTGAAAGTTCGTACGTGTTAGGGGACTATAAGCATTTGTACCACAATCTTTGAAAGTCCGTACGTGCTAGGACACTATAAGCATTTGTAGCACAACCTTTGTTAATGTCATACCTTGGAACTTGAAAGCCTTGAACGACTTTAATTGTTGAGACTTGAAAGATTTGTTAGATAAACTTGATTTGCCTTGGATTTTGTACAAGATGTGATGTGCCTTGATTAGATAAAGATTTCGGATATCATTTATGTAAACTCTTTTATTATTTATATCATTCACTGAGTATCCAAGCTCACCCATTTCTATATATATATGTAGGTGACGAACAGGACGGCGGTGACGCCTAGATGTACTTGCCACTTGTTTTGGATTTTGCACTTTTGCAGCATCTTGAAGATTATGCTTCTTAGTTGTATTTCATTGTATTTTGTATTTGATGGCTGAGAAGCCTTTTGGTCAAGATGTATTTTTTTGTACTTTATTTTGTTGTATTAAAACTATGTAAAGATGTATGCCATTCCATTTAACTTATGCACTGCTCTTATGAACTACTTAGCTTTGAATTTATTACTTACGCATTTGTAAGCCCCATATGTATACTCTGTTGTGTGTGAAACCTTGCAGTTGGCCTTGGGTAATTGTGAATTACTGGCCATCATGGCACCATTCTACTAGGGGTGGAATGGGGTCGTGACAGATTGGTATCAGAGCACAAGTTTCTTATCGTACATTATTTACACACTTGAGTCCTAAAGAGTATAGGATTTCCCTTAGAAAAATGTTAGGATCGCATCATATTGCTTGCTATTTGACGAGGTGTGCATCATCTCGGCATGACCATTTGTTATTTGTATACATGATTCTTGGTCCAGTTTGTTTTAAAGTTGCATTTTGCATACTCATAGCATCATGAGGAGAGGTAGACCACCAGTTGGCCGAGATCAATCAGAGGATAGACCAGACAGACTAGAAAGACTGGTTGAAGGTTTAACCCGTGAGTTGAGACAAATGAGGCAACAGAATGCTAGTGCTACATCTACCTAGGCCGAGCAGACGAATGGCCTACATGCAGTTCCGCCTCCACCTCCTCCAGTGCCTCAAGTGCCTCCGCAGCCAGCCTTGTATGGGGACGGCACGATCGCCTTGATTAGGGAGTTTAAGAAGATGAAACCGCTGAGATTCTCAGGGGGTATAGAGCCGATGAAGGCCGAGGCATGGGTTTTGAAAATGGAGAAGTTGTTCGAGATCTTCCCCAGCACTGACGCTCAGAAGGTGACATTGGTAGCATTCACATTAGACGACAACGCTCGAAGGTGGTGGATGATGATCCGGGAAGCTAATCTTGGTTTAACTTGGGCCAGATTTTTGAAACTATTTTACAACAAGCATTTTCCCCTTAGCGTTCGAGATTGCAAGACCACAGAGTTTCAAGCCCTGACGCAAGGCAACAGGACAGTGGCAGAATACGACCGTGCTTTCACCGAATTGGCGAGATACGCGTCTCATATGGTCAATGATGAATATAGAAAAGCCAGGAAGTTTGAAAGTGGACTGCGTGGACCGATACAGGATCGAGTCAACATGCTCAATATGCCGACTTACGCCGAGGTGTTAGACAAGGCCATTCTGGCGGAAGCTAACCTAAACCGATATCAAAATTCAGGAGAGAGTCAGAGAAAGAGACAAAACTTTGAAAGTCGTCGGATGTCGTTTAATGCCAAGAAGAAGGCGAACGTGGGCAGCTCCAGCAACTCAAATCGGGATGGTAATACTAAGCCGGCGTGTGTGATTTGTGGGAAGCCGCATCTCGGGATTTGTCGTTGGGCGACAGGGGCCTGCTTTGAATGTGGCGAGATAGGCCACCACGTGAAAGACTGTCCGAAGGTAAGGGCTGATGATGGTAAGAAAAATGGGAGCACCTCGGGCTCTGTACACGGAAGCAACGTCGGAAGGACACAGATGAGATAGGGCAAAGTTTTTGCTCTAGTGCTAGGAGACACCCAGAATGCTGAAACGGTAGTGTCAGGTACACTCTCAATTTGCTCTCAAGTTGCATACATTGTGATTGATTCGGGCTCTACACATTCATTTGTATCTGTTAAATTTGCCGAGAAGATGAACAGACCGTTAGAACCCCTTGATTATGTGCTATCTGTATCTACTCCACCTGGGGGAACTAAAATTGTTGCATCCATATATAGGGTGTGTGTTGTGGTGATTGAGGGTGTAGAATTATTAGTTGATTTGATGCCATTAAGCATGACTCACTTCGATTTCATATTGGGAATGGATTGGTTAGTAGCGAATCATGCATCCATTAATTGTGTTACTAAGAGCGTCACATTGAAGACCCCAAACCAAGCCGAGGTCATTTTTCAGGGTAAGGGAGCAGTACCCCCACCTTACTTAATCTCATTCATGAAAGCCTATAAGTTGATCCAAAAAGCGTGTTAGGGTTATTTGTGCAGTATACTAAGTGATTTGAATGGAAGTATTGAGTTAGCCGACATACCAGTTGTTAAGGAAATTCTCGACGTCTTTCCAAATGAGTTGCCTGGCCACTTAGTCGATAGAGAAATAGAGTTTACTGTGGACATCATGTCGGGAACGCAACCTATCTCCAAAACACCCTATAGGATGGCCCCAGCTGAACTTAGGGAACTGAAACTGCAATTACAAGAATTGTTAGATAAGGGATTCATTAGGCCGAGCACTTCACCATGGGGAGCACCCGTTCTATTTGTTAAGAAAAAGGATGGCACACTTCGCCTTTGCATTGATTACAGAGAACTTAATAAGGTAACTATTAAGAACAAGTACCCATTGCCTAGGATTGATGATTTGCTTGATCAACTACAAGGAGCACGAGTCTTTTCCAAGATTGACCTTAGGTCGGGCTACCATCAGCTGAAAGTTAAAGCCGAGGATATTGAGAAGACTGCTTTTCGGACAAGGTATGGCCACTACGAATTTTTGGTAATGCCTTTCGGAGTGACCAATGCTCCTGCAGCATTCATGGACTTGATGAACAGAGTCTTTAAGCCATATCTAGATGAGTTCGTAGTTGTTTTTATCGACGACATATTGATCTATTCCAAGAGTACAATTGAGCACGAGAATCATCTGAGACTTGCCCTGCAAATCCTGAGAGACAAGAAGTCGTACGCCAAGTTGAGCAAGTGCGAGTTTTGGCTTTTCAGCATCTCATTTTTAGGGCATGTGATTAATGAAGAGGGTATATCAGTTGATCCCAGTAAGATCGAAGCCATTGTGAATTGGCCGACGCCGACCAACGTGTCCGAGGTTCATAGTTTTCTAGGCTTGGCAGGTTATTACAGAAAGTTTGTGAAGGACTTCTCAAGGATTGCAGTACCATTGACACAAGTAACTAAGAAGGGAACAGCATATGAATGGACCGATGATAGAGAATCAGCCTTCCAAGAGTTGAAGACGAGGTTAGTTACGGCACCAGTTCTTGTACTTCCATCAGGTAATGAGGAATTTCAGATTTTCAGTGATGCTTCACATAAGGGTTTGGGTTGTGTGTTAATGCAAGGGGGCAAAGTCATAGCATATGCATCTCGCCAGTTGAAACTTCATGAAAAGAACTATCCAACCCATGATCTAGAGCTAGCAGCTGTGGTGTTTGCTTTGAAGATTTGGCGTCACTACTTGTATGGAGCCTCTTGCCAAGTTTTTACAGATCACAAGAGTTTGAAGTACTTGTTCACTCAAAAGGAACTAAATTTGAGGCAGAGAAGATGGCTTGAATTATTGAAGGATTACGACATGCAGATTCAGTATCACCCAGGTAAAGCAAACTCGGTAACCGACGCATTGAGTAGAAAGTCAGCGGGAAGTTTGGCATGCCTAGCCGTGATTTCAGTGGAGCCGACTACTATTGGGGAAGTAAAGGCAAGGCAAATGGAGGATGAATTCCTGAAGAAGGTAGCTGACGAGATTATCACCAGGCCAAGGTCAGGTTACACTCTTGAGAATGGAGTGCTTAAGTTTGAAGGAAGATTGTGCATGGCCGACGTCCCAGAGTTGAAAGGAAAGATTTTGCAAGACTCTCATGGATCCAGATTTGCAGTTCATCCAGGGAACACCAAGATGTAAAACAGACTTTTTGGTGGCCGAATATGAAAAGAGAGATAGCTGAGTTCGTGTTCCAGTGTTTGTATTGTCAACAAGTGAAGGTAGAACATCAGAGGCCAGCAGGACTTCTCCAACCTTTGCCGATTCCTGAGTGGAAATGGGAACACATCTCCATGGACTTTGTGATTGGTTTGCCGAAGACACAGAAAGGGATGGATTCGATCTGGGTTATAATCGACAGATTAACTAAGTTAGCACACTTCTTGCCTGTTAAGACTTCGTTTAATGCTGATCGACTTGCTGTGTTGTATATGAATGAGATTGTTAGACTTCATGGTGTGCCGATGTCCATTGTGTCAGACCGAGATCCAAAGTTTGTTTCTAGATTTTGGTAGAGTTTACAAAGGGCCTTGGGGACCGAATTGAGGTTTAGTACGGCTTTTCATCCTCAAACCGATGGTCAAACAGAGAGAACAATTCAGACACTTGAAGATATGCTTAGACTATGTGTATTGGACTTCAAGGGAAGTTGGGAAGTGCATTTGCCATTAGTAGAATTCGCTTATAACAATAGTTATCAAGCCAGCATTGGCATGACGCCGTATGAAGTCTTGTATGGAAGAAAGTGCAGATCGCCGATATGTTGGACCGAGGTAGGAGATACAGCTTTGATCGGCCCCGATCTAGTTCAAAGGACAACCGAAAAGATTAAGCTAATTCGACAAAGGATCAAAACTGCTCAGAGTCGGCAGAAGAGTTATGCCAATCAGAGAAGAAGAGAGTTGGAATTTGAAGTTGGGGATCATGTATTCCAGAAGATTTCGCCGATGAAAGGAGTTTCAAGATTTGGGAAGAAGGGTAAATTGGCACCCCGTTACATTGGGTCGTTTGAAATCCTTGAGAAAATTAACCCGGTTGCCTACAGACTTGCTTTGCCGCCGAGGTTAAGTCAAGTCCATAATGTGTTCCATATCTCGATGTTGAGGAAGTATGTGCGGGATCCACTGCACGTGATTGATCATTTTGGGATTGTGGTTGATGAAGACTTAAGCTATGAAGAAAAGTCGATGCGTATTATAGATAGACAAGTGAGGCAATTGAGAAACAAGGCAATACCGATGGTGAAAATTGAATGGAAAGAGCATTACGGCAGGGATGCTAGGGAAATGGAAGAAGAAATGAAAGTCCGATATCCGGAGTTATTCTTGAATCGAGGTAACTCAAGTTTGGGGACCAAACTTCTTTAAGGGGGGTAGGATGTAATAACTCTCACACTGTCCTAACCATACTCATATGCATTCATATGATTCTGTCTTGTTAAGCTTGCATTTCAAGTCTTGACCTTGTTCGCTTAAGTGTTACAGCATGCTTTGTACCTTGCTCGGTGTGGATCTAGCCGAGGTCACCCTGAGCCTAGGTCAGTTTTGAACCTCTTACATCTAAGACCATCTTGGAATTTACTCTAGTTGACTCCACCTTCGCTCTGACATGTTGGCCGAGATGTCATTATCTAGGCTGAGGTGTTCATCGCCTAGGCCGAGATGTGTATTATCTAGGCCGAGATGTTACCCTTGAACCCAAGTGACCCCTCTCCTGGATTGGTACGACCTAGACCAAGGTGTGGCACATCTAGGCCAAGGTGTGGCATAGCTCGACCAAGTGTTGTCCTTTCTAGCCGAGGTCTTTGCCCCTTGCTTGCCGAAGTCTTGTTGTTAGCCGATGTCGTTATTTGTCGGAGTGCTCTTGCCGCCTAGCTTGTTGAGTACACTTTGTCATAGTCTTGTCTTTTCACTCAGTCACCTTTTGAGTAGAACCAACCAGCCGTTGCCACGTACCCCTGCAGAGGGTTAAGTTAGCCGACAGACCCAGAAAACATACATTTTTGTATTATATCCTTGCCTTGTAGAGAGAGAGAAGCTCTAGGAAGGAGAAGAAGTTTTAGAGTGAGAGAGTGGGCTTTCGAGCTTGATTCCTAGAGATCAAACCGTTAGATTCGTGTATTGAGGTTAGATTCTTGATTTACTCTTGTTGTTCTTATTGCTTATGAAGCTGCATTGTACGATCGAACCTGTTCTGCACGTCATGCATTGATTTAAAGTTGGTTTTAGAAAGAGAAAATAGTGTTCATGTGTTCTTGAAGAAAAAGTCTTGTTTGATCCGAAGGTTTGCACTAAGATTCATGTTTTTGTGTTTGTTCTCACAAGATCCTCGAGTATGGGAACCTAGGTCCATGTTTTCGAACTCATAGCATGAAACCTTAGATTTTGGAATAATAGGTTGCGATTGAGCATTCATATTTCTCATGTTCGTGTTCTTCATGTTCTTCAAGAGAGGGAAACCCAGATTTTCCCGACTTCATTTCCTTGAATGTGGCCATCGAGGCCACACCTCGGCAAGGAGGTGTGGGACCTCGGCCTAGACCTGGTAGTTGCCCAGCATGTTTTCCCGAGATAAGAAACTCTGTTTTGTTTTGATTTGACTTAGTTTTTGAAGAATGCCGAGGTCATTTGCATGCATGCAAGACTTGTTTTGAGAAGTGCATTCAATAGACTTTGCCATGTGTTTGTAGGACTTGGATTTGCCTTGACCCTGACGTTTGAAGAACTATGTGAGTGGTATTTTTAATAAAGTTATGTTATTAAGTTTTGATAAAGTTTTGCCTTGCTTGTTTTGGAAAAGTATTTGTTAAGCATGAATGGCTATCCCTATTTTGTGTATCAAGTATTAACTTTGGTTTTGACAATCTTTGAAAGTTTGTACGTGCTAAGGGACTATAAGCATTTGTAGCACAATCTTTGAAAGCCCGTACGTGCTAAGGGACTATAAGCATTTGTAGTACAATCTTTGAAAGTCCGTACGGGCTAGGGGACTATAAGTATTTGTAGCACAATCTTTGAAAGTCTGTACGTGCTAGGGGATTATAAGCATTTGTAGCACAATCTTTGAAAGTCCGTACGTGCTAGGGGACTATAAGCATTTGTAGCACAACCTTTGTTAATGTCATCTCTTGGAACTTGAAAGCCTTGAAAGACTTTAATTGTTGAGACTTGAAAGATTTGTTAGATAAACTTGATTTGCCTTGGATTTTGTACAAGATGTGATGTGCCTTGATTAGATAAAGATTTCGGATATCATTCATGTAAACCCCTTTATTATTTATACCATTCACTGAGTATCCAAGCTCACCCCTCTCTCTATATATATGTAGGTGACGAGCAGGACGGCGGTGACGCCTAGATGTACTTGCCACTTGTTTTGGATTTTGCACTTTTGCAGCATCTTGAAGATTATGCTTCTTTGTTGTATTTCATTGTATTTTGTATTTGATGGCTGAGAAGCCTTTTGGTCAAGATATATTTTTTTGTACTTCATTTTGTTGTATTAAAGCTATGTAAAGATGTATGTCATTCCATTTAACTTATGCACTGCTCTTATGGACTACTTAGCTTTGAATCTATTGCTTCCGCATTTGTAAGCCCAATATGTATACTCTGTTGTGTGTGAAACCTTGCAGTTGGCCTTGGGTAATTGTGAATTACTGGCCATCATGACACCATTCTACTAGGGGCGGAATGGGGTCGTGACAAGCTTGGTGTGGGTTTAATGCTCCCCGCTGTACGAGTCCTGACTTAAAGGGAGCTTGTCTTGGGAGGTCGGGACAGAGAGACCTTACCTGATACAATTCTTCTTATAGTCCTTAAGTTTTTACGTAAGAGGGAGAGGGATTGGCACCAAATTTTCGCCAAGGCTCAGTTTGGTTAGATAGATAAGATAGGAAAGTGAAAGAAAAGATATATATATATATATATATATATATATTATGTTTGTTTAAATAGAGTCCTAAAAAGTAATAGAAACTAAAGTTTCATGTACAACTCAAAACAATTTGTTAGTTTGGTTTAACAATTTTTTTGCAAAATATACAACAAAATTTATTTTTCCCACAAATTTTGACAAGGGTTATTTTGTTTCCGTTTTTATCCACACTTATCTCTACAACTCCTTGTTATAGAGTAATTATATTTTTTTCCTATAATTTTCTTGCAAATTTTTCATTTATTCAAATACATGCAAGAAAATAAATTTTTATTTCCTTTTCCTTTCTTTCATTTCACTTTTTACTATTCTCATTTTCCATCGTCCGTTTCTTTTTAAACAAACAAAGCCTAAAAGTAAACAACTGTAAAAAAGTAAAGCTAAATTACTTAACCTTTGAGCGGTAACATAGTCAATTTTTTTTGCTAAACTAAATTTTATTACAATTATAAAGAAATAATCAATTTTATTTTTAAAATATGATCGTCATTAGACTTAGGAAATCTCGATAAAACTAAAATTGATTGTATTAAATGAATATTACTTAAAATGATCGATATTTAATTAATTTCTAATATTAAAAATATTAAAATAAAAATTTCTACCTAAGATTGAACTTAAAATCTTCATTCCTATAAGTAGTGAAATATTATACAGTCAATAATAAATCATAGATAAACTAAAAATTCAAATCCTTCATGGGTAAAATTTACAATTTTAAGTGATAGTTATATGTACATTACCAAACGCGTTTTATAGACAATTCACCTAAACCAATATAACTTTTAATAGTACTCATCAAAATTTTTTATGTAATTTTGAATTATTGATAGTAAAATTTTAATATTTTGTATTGAAATTTAAGAATTTTTACTTCTTTTTTAGTTATATTTTTTTTGAGGCTTTCCTTTAATGATCAATTATTTGTAGTTAGTTCAAAATTGATGTATGATATTTGTTTTTATAGAACTACAGTTTAAAAAGGAAAATGTATCAATAAATTCCATATGGAGGAATGGTTATCTATTTAGTACCAAAGATTTTATTGTAGACCATTTAGTCCCATTCATTTTGATAATGTTGTTTTGATATATTTATTGGCATGTGATGTTACGATTACACCCTGTAGGAGAGGGTTCAAGAAAGGAGTTGAGAAATTCGAATTCTCTGGAATATGATAAGAGGCTTAGATTCTTCAATAATCTCAACTTAGGAACACAACAACAAAGGAGATGATGGAGATAAGAGATTGGGTGAAGAAGAAGGCAAAATGGCTAGAGAATAGAATAATGGCAAGGCTCTCCCATTGATCTCCCACTTTCACTCTCAAGGTTGATAATGGAGAAGGGAAATTAGTTCTTTCCCAAGAGTTAAAAAATCTCCAAAATCCATCCCTTGTAAAGCTATGGGTGGGTGCTATTTATAGGCACCTCATGATGTAGGATGGAGCCCATGTGCAAGGCACATGGGGGATATTCTCTCTAACCACCTTGTCCGAGGAGGTGACCTCTCCGAGGAGGTGACTTCTCCGAGGATGAGAAAACCCCGAAGAGGAGATCACTCCCTCGGCGAACCCTTCTTCTTAGCCACACCTAACCAATGATCCCCAATCATCCCAAAGGGTCAGGGGTAGTCCCAGAGGACGTCCTGCCGCAAAATATTGCCGAGTCTCATGGACCCCCCGGGGTCGTGCCACCTCGACCCGGGTATAGGCTAGTTTAACCGAAAAGTGAATTTATCTCCACTCATCGTCCTCGGGATCGGGTCCTTTGTTCGAACTCCATTACGCCCATGGTTCTGGTGCGTAGATCCCGGAAAGCTCCGAGCCCGCAAGTGTTCTGGGACTCATTAACGGAGCGACTTCTAGATTGCGTCTGAATCCGTTCGAAGCCAAGTACTTCGGATCTCTAGATTCGTGGGTCCGAATCCTTTCGATTCCGAGTGCCTCGGATCTCTAGGCTTGCTTAATACCTTTTCGAGTCCGGGCCCGAGTAAGTCTCTAGATTCGTGGATCCGAACCCTTTCGAGGCTTAGAGTGATTCAATCCGTTTGATGGCGATAAATCTGGGCCCACCGATTCTTGGACTTGCGATAAATTCGGGCCCACTAATCTTGGGCTATTGGGCCTAAATAATTTAGTGGGCTCAAATTAGCCCCTCTTACATTTGCCCCTTGCGTGTATGAGAAATTGTAATTTTCTCGGACATGCATAATTTCACCTTATCAGCCATGCTTCATATTATGTCTTCGAGAATATTTGGCCTTAATAAAATCTATGGATAAAATTGAGGACTCACTGTAAATTACAGATAAATTTGCCAATTAATAAAAAATAAATAAATAATAATAATTTTTTTTTTTTTTTTTTTTTTGTTGGAGAAAGTCAAAACTTGAACTGTTTAATACTCCACCAAATCAACCTGGACATGTAATCCATACAGCACCAATTGCCAAAGAATATAATAATAATAATCCTTTTCCTTGAAAATAAACAAATCACAAAAGCTGACCCTTTTTTTTTTTTCAATATTGAAAACCCATAAAACGCATGACACTTTTTATATATATAAATATATATATATATATTGTGGAATATGCGAGGGACCACCATAACCAAACTTTTTGCTCCAAAACAAACTTTTCTTTAAAAAAAAAAAATACTGTACCACCACGGCTCTGCTCCTTTTATATATATATATATATATACAAACCATGAAACCCACCTCTTCTCTCTCTAAAAAGTGGAAACCCACTACTCTTCTTGAAACCGAAAACCCGTAAACTGCTTGGGCCTCCTCTTTTTATATTTAGGTGTAAAACCCTAAATCTCACCCATTTTCTTTGCTCGTAGCCGTTCCAGGTCTCTCTCTTTCCACAGGCACCAACCCAACTCCTTTCTTCTTCAACAAAACAGACCTTCTTTTCCAACAAAGCTCCGAAGCTGCTACACCAAAAGCTACCGTTGGTTGCTCACAAGACCAACCCAGCTTGCTGCCACTCCGAGTACCGTCATCGTCACCGAAGACCCACGCCTCCTTGCACACCATCGGCGGCCACAAACCTTCCTCAACTAACCAGCACCGACGCCAACTCCTCAGCGACGTTACAGCCGCTTCTGCCCTTCGACTGCCGAGCTCAACCACTGTCGGCTTCTCTCTGCTGCGACTTTGCCTCCTGTTTTGGTTGTCCAGCGCTATTTAGCTCATCACCGGTCCACCATCTCAGCTTATTAACACTTTTCAGAGTTCCGAACCCCCAGATCTTGACCTTGATTTCACACCCACTGAAATTCATCGCCCTTGGTTCCAGCCGTGATTAATCAATATCAACCACACCGCCGACTCAGCGCGGTGCCGGTTTGCCCAGTTGCCCAATGCCCGCGCTGTCATTCTTGGTTTGTGAGCAAGTGTTACTGAAACCCCATTCTTGAATATATATATATATATATTTTTTTTTTTGATTTTTCTGATACATAAATATATATATATATATATATATATATATGTATTTTTTTTTTTTGTTGCTCATGAACCTGGGCTTGCAAAGAATAAATTTGGGATTTGTGTTCTTGACTTCTAAATAGCTAGTGCTTGGTCATGGAGAGAAAAGAAATGCTCTGATATTGAATTTTGCTAATCTTTGTTTTACAGAGTAGCTGAATCACCGAGTTTGAACATAAGTATCTGTTGATAATGCTTGATAAAATACATTTTGAATCCTCACTTGGGATCTGAACTATACTGCTGAGACTTGTTAAATCCGAGAATGGTGAAATTTTACTGCTCACTTATGTGTTTGAACCACTGTTACCAAATCTTGAACTCATGTTGACAAATCTAACATAAATAGAACATTTGATGCTTGCATTGAAATATCGATGTCAAGGGTGGAGATGTGATAAGAATGATGTCACGCTTGATGCCTTGCGCCAAGACCGAACCAGCCTACCATCGGCCTCTCTTTGCTGAAACTTTTCCTCCGGCTTCGACGGTCCAATGCAAACCACACACGTTCGCCCTCTCAACGCAACGTGTGTGGTTGCTGACTCTTCTGTGGTACCAGCGTTGCTTCCGGCTTCAACTTGTCTGACGCCGACCACGCACGTTCGCCCACTCAAGGCAACGTGTGTGGTCTTGCCAAGCCTAGCCCAGTCTTGTTGATCTTGATCGACGCCGACTCCGCTACGTCTTCAACACTGCCTTCGTCCTCAACTGTCCAACGCCGACCACGCACGTTCGCCCACTCAACGCAACGTGCGTGGTCTTGCCCAGCCTAGCTCAGTCCTGTTGATTACAGTCTATAAAACCTTTCTGATTTCAACTTGAATTCCAACATCGGCTTCGGACTTCACCCCTCTAACAGTCCCAAATTTGTGAGTATGAAATTCGGCTCCCTCTTCCTCTTGTTGAATATAAATTTTGTTATCGAATGATTGATTGTTGCAACCCCGAGAATATTAGATATCATGCTCGAACTCCTGATGTAGAATTCATCGTAGGACTTGTTGATATGATGAAATACCTCGTTGAATAATAAAGATGATATATTGTTGTTTGTTTAACTTGTGGATGCTTGAGAAATACATAGCTGATGCCAAAATTTTGTGTGACCGTTGTAGTTTTACGTCGGCTTGAGAGGAACCAGCCCGGAGAGACAAAAACTTGATTGTTGCATTTTCATGAACTTGCTCAGAGTAATAAAATTGTTGTAGCTTAAATAGATAATTATTATTTGTTGATGTTGCCCCATTCTGATAATGCCTGAATCATGATCTGAAATTAATATTGTTTGTCTCAGTTGTCGGCTTTGCTATTTCAGGCAAATGAATTCTTGATTGAAATCCACGACCTCGGGGCCTTTGGAACCCGAACTAATGAGAGCAAGGGCTGTTCCTCGGAAGTCTGAACAGAAGCAAGACTGTCCCTCGGGAGTCCGAAGGTAGCACACACCCTACTTTGGCAAGAAAGATTCCTCTGGAAGATAACCGAGTCTACCAAGCTTGCACCAACAGAAATAAAGATTGTCTCTCGGAAGTCCGAGCGGAAACAAGGCTGTCCTTCAGAAGTCCGAGCAGAAACAAGGTTGTCCCTCGGAAGTCCGAGTGGATGCGCACTTCTACTTCGGCAGCTCATGGAAGCAAAGGCTATCCCTCGGGAGTTCGAGCAAGAGACAAGGCTCTCCCTCAAAAGTCTGAGCAGAAACAAGGCTATCCCTCGGAAGTCCGAGCAGAAACAGGGCTGTCCCTCGGAAGTCCGAGTGGATGCGCACTTCTACTTCGGCAGCTCATGGAAGCAAAGGCTATCCCTCGGGGGTTCGAGCAGGAGACAAGGCTCTCCCTCAAAAATCTGAGCAGAAACAAGGCTATCCCTCGGAAGTCCGAGTGGATGCGCACTTCTACTTCGGCAGCTAATGGAAGCAAAGGCTATCCCTCGGGAGTTCGAGTAAAAGTCCACTTTACTTCGAACAGAAAGATCCTCGGAGCTCGTATTGATGAAATCAAGGGCTGTTCTTCAGACCCGCACTAATGAGAGCAAGAGTTGTCCCTCGGAAGGCTCTCCCTCAGAAGTCCGAGCAGAAACAAGGCTGTCTCTCGGAAGTCTGAGTGGAAGTATACTTCTATTATGTCAAGAAAACTCCCTTCAGGTTGGTAACTGAGTCTACTATTTCTCTTTCTTCTTTGAGGGGCAACAAAAATTGAAAACTGTTTCAAGCAACATAACACAATGAAGATATACAATGTAGAGAAAATAACTTCTAATGGAGATACATGATATGGAGGAAATAAATTTCTTCATAACATAAGAAAGATAGAACTTCTTGGACAATGTAGTAAATGCAAACTGTAAATATCATAGATAGACTTCTTCCACGGAATGTTGAAATTTGCCCCTAGAGTTGCAAGATCATTTGGAAAGCTTTCATCAGCTGCTCAGGTTGTGGCCATCATGCACCATCATGGCCATGTCTTTGGACCTTTCTGTACAGACTGATATCCACATCCCCGCAAGACTTTTCATGGATCTGTTGTAGTCGGAAGCTTGCTTCTTGTTGGCCAATACACCGGGCTAGGAATCCGGTACCTCCTCGGAAGTAAAGTTCACCTTGAATAATTGTGAATTGGGCAAGCTTGGCCATAGTCAGTTTTCCAACTTTGCTTCTGAGTTGCTCGAGGACTTCTCCTCTCCAGTCCTCCGGAAGGCCTTTGTCTTCGGGTATTATTGAAGGTTCTGTTCTCTTCTTGATAACAATTGTTGCCTCTTCCTCTGGAATGTCAACTCTTGCCCCTAATGTTGCGAGGGCATCTGAAAACTTGTTGTCGGAGCGAGGCACATGCTCTATTTCGACCTTCTGAAATTTGTCAAGAAGCCTTTGGACTGTTGTTCGATATGTGGCCAAGGCAGGCTCCTTTAAGACGAACTGTCCTGAAACTTGCTTCACTATCAGCTTTGAGTCCCCCCGGATCCGAATCTTCTTGATACTGTGCTTCTCAGCTGCTATCAAGCCTAAAATAAGAGCCTCATACTCGGCTTCGTTATTCGAACAATGGAAATCTAGTTTATAAGACAAATATAACTTTTCCCCACTTTTGCTTGTAAGGACTATCCCGGTTCCTCCCTTCCCTCCGGCTGCTGCTCCGTCAAAGCTCAATGTCCAGAAGTTTTCCTCGGAAGCCATAGCTGCATGCACCTCTCCTCTTAATTCTTCATTCACTGGTTCATAGTCACCACTTGGAAATTGGGCAAGGAGATCAGCTAAGGCTTGGCTTTTGATCGCCTTGGGGGCTACACATGTGATCTCGAATTCACCTAGTGCTAACAACCATCTTGCCACCTTCCCGGTTAGAGCAGGCTTGCTGAGGAGGTATCGGATTGGATCACTTTTAGTGACAATCCGAATCTGGTGTGCTAAGAAGTAATGTCTGAGCTTTTGGACAGTGAATACCAAAGCTAAACAATGTCTCTCTACCGGGGTATATCGGACTTCTGCTCCTCGAATCTTCCGGCTGATGTAATACACCGGGCGTTCTGCTCCATCTACATCTTGGACCAATAATGCCCCTATGGACTTGGGGGTTGAAGTTAAGTACAACATTAGCGGCACCCCGGGCTGCGGGGCTATCATGGTCTGAGGCGAGGTCAAGGCTGCCTTGATTCTGAATTTATCGCAAGTCCAAGAATCGGTGGGCCCAGATTTATCGCCATCAAACGGATTGAATCGCTCTAAGCCTCGAAAGGGTTCGGATCCACGAATCTAGAGACTTACTCGGGCCCGGACTCGAAAAGGTATTAAGCAAGCCTAGAGATCCGAGGCACTCGGAATCGAAAGGATTCGGACCCACGAATCTAGAGATCCGAAGTACTTGGCTTCGAACGGATTCAGACGCAATCTAGAAGTCGCTCCGTTAATGAGTCCCAGAACACTTGCGGGCTCGGAGCTTTCCGGGATCTACGCACCAGAACCATGGGCGTAATGGAGTTCGAACAAAGGACCCGATCCCGAGGACGGTGAGTGGAGATAAATTCACTTTTCGGTTAAACTAGCCTATACCCGGGTCGAGGTGGCACGACCCCGGGGGGTCCATGAGACTCGGCAATATTTTGCGGCAGGACGTCCTCTGGGACTACCCCTGACCCTTTGGGATGATTGGGGATCATTGGTTAGGTGTGGCTAAGAAGAAGGGTTCGCCGAGGGAGTGATCTCCTCTTCGGGGTTTTCTCATCCTCGGAGAAGTCACCTCCTCGGAGAGGTCACCTCCTCGGACAAGGTGGTTAGAGAGAATATCCCCCATGTGCCTTGCACATAGGCTCCATCCTACATCATGAGGTGCCTATAAATAGCACCCACCCATAGCTTTACAAGGGATGGATTTTGGAGATTTTTTAACTCTTGGGAAAGAACTAATTTCCCTTCTCCATTATCAACCTTGAGAGTGAAAGTGGGAGATCAATGGGAGAGCCTTGCCATTATTCTATTCTCTAGCCATTTTGCCTTCTTCTTCACCCAATCTCTTATCTCCATCATCTCCTTTGTTGTTGTGTTCCTAAGTTGAGATTATTGAAGAATCTAAGCCTCTTATCATATTCCAGAGAATTCGAATTTCTCAACTCCTTTCTTGAACCCTCTCCTACATTTTTGGGAGGCAAGAACGGAAATCACCAAGTCTATCATTAATATAGCCGAGGCACACCATGAGGAATGCATGTCGACTGAGGGGTCTATCCCGAGGAAGGCAAAAGAGCAATCTAGTGCCATTACTTTCTCCGAGGCTGATCGAAAGTATCCTTTTTCTCACAATCGCCCGCTTTATGTGACTGTTTTTATTAACGGGGTTGAGTTCAAAAGGGCCTTTCTAGATAGTGGAGCCTCTATCAACATTATGACTCGCGCTACTCTAGAAAAAGCCGGAATCTCTGAAGAACGCATTGTGAAGCAGCCGATAGTTATCACTGGCTTCGGTGGAGAAAGGAGAGTTACTATCGGATGCGTAACAGTTGATTTAGCCGTTGGAGAAATTCGCTCGGCCACCAAGTTCCATATTATCGATTCTGAAGCAAATTATCACATCATTCTAGGGAGGACCTGGATGCATAGATATGGGGCTGTACCATCAAGTTATCATCAGTGTGTTAAGGCTAAATGGGGAAAGAAGACGGTGACAATTCAGGCTACAGAAAGGCCGTTCGAGATCCATGAAGCTCATTATTCTGATGCCATCTACTTCACCGAACTGGCTGTCGAAGAAGTTCCCACCACCTCTAAGCCTCGAGGGGTCAAAATTCCTCGTTGGGAGGATATCAAAGATGACAAGGAGCCGATGACAGAATCAAGTAAGCGGACGATGTCTAGACCAGAAAGTCCGCCTATTCCTCGGAAGGTGATGAAAGTTCGAGAAGGAGGCAAGATGGTGTATTATTTATGAAGGTGCGGGGAGTCGGTTTCTTCAGTCACCGACTCCGAGTCAAAAGAAGAGCCTCCTGACAATGATATAGTAATAAAGCCTGAAGTGGCTCCAGAATATATGCAAGATGGGCCGAAGCCTCAGCCCGAACAACTTATCGAAATAGATCTGAGTGATGGACAAGATGCACCGAGGCCGGTATTCGTAAGTTCGAGCCTTAGCCCAGAAAAGCGGGAACAGTTGTTAAAGTTGATAAGCCGATACTCAGATGTGTTTGCTTGGTCATATAAGGAAATGCCCGGACTAGATCCTGACCTAGTCTCCCACTATCTTGATGTGTTCCCAAACTCCAAGCCAATTAAACAAGCTGCTCGAAAATATCATCCAGATCTCGAAGAGAAGATTAAAGAGGAGATTGAAAAACTTCAACAGGCTGGTTTCATCCGGCCAATACAGTACCCCACGTGGTTAGCAAACATCGTGCCAGTAAAGAAGAAGAATGGCCAAATCAGAGTATGTGTAGACTTTCGAGATTTGAACAAATCTTGCCCGAAGGATGAATTCCCTCTTCCTCACATCGACACCCTCGTGGATACTACCTCGGGACACCAGATGTTCTCATTCATGGATGGATTCAGTGGATACAATCAGATTAAGATGGCTGAAGAGGACGCAGAAAAGACTGCTTTTAGAACACCTCTCGGAAACTTCTTCTATACAGTCATGCCTTTCGGACTCAAGAATGCCGGTGCAACTTACCAAAGGGCTATGACTGCAATCTTTCATGACATGATCCATCATGAGGTGGAAGATTATGTTGATGATCTAGTGGTGAAATCCAAGAAAGAAGAAGACCATCTCCGAGACCTTGAGAAGGTATTCAAGAGGTGCCAGAAATTCAAAATGAGGATGAATCCTCTCAAATGTGCTTTCGGGGTGACGGCCGGGAAGTTCCTCGGGTTTCTTGTACATAGGCATGGTATCGAGGCAGATGAAGACAAGGTCAAATCTATCAGAGCAATACCTCCCCCGCATTCTCAGAAGGAGTTAAAGAAGTTCCTCGGGAAAGTGTCTTATATTCGGAGGTTTATCCCAGCACTTGCAGAGATCTCGGCCCCTTTCGGTTCATTGTTAAAAGGAGATGCCAAGTCCGAGCGGAAAAAAGGCTGTCCTTCAGAAGTCCGAGCAGAAACAAGGTTGTCCCTCGGAAGTCCGAGTGGATGCGCACTTCTACTTCGGCAGCTCATGGAAGCAAAGGCTATCCCTCGGGAGTTCGAGCAAGAGACAAGGCTCTCCCTCAAAAGTCTGAGCAGAAACAAGGCTATTCCTCGGAAGTCCGAGCAGAAACAGGGCTGTCCCTCGGAAGTCCGAGTGGATGCGCACTTCTACTTCGGCAGCTCATGGAAGCAAAGGCTATCCCTCGGGGGTTCGAGCAGGAGACAAGGCTCTCCCTCAAAAGTCTGAGCAGAAACAAGGCTATCCCTCGGAAGTCCGAGTGGATGCGCACTTCTACTTCGGCAGCTAATGGAAGCAAAGGCTATCCCTCGGGAGTTCGAGTAAGAGTCCACTTTACTTCGAACAGAAAGATCCTCGGAGCTCGTATTGATGAAATCAAGGGCTGTTCTTCAGACCCGCACTAATGAGAGCAAGAGTTGTCCCTCGGAAGGCTCTCCCTCAGAAGTCCGAGCAGAAACAAGGCTGTCTCTCGGAAGTCTGAGTGGAAGTATACTTCTATTATGTCAAGAAAACTCCCTTCAGGTTGGTAACTGAGTCTACTATTTCTCTTTCTTCTTTGAGGGGCAACAAAAATTGAAAACTGTTTCAAGCAACATAACACAATGAAGATATACAATGTAGAGAAAATAACTTCTAATGGAGATACATGATATGGAGGAAATAAATTTCTTCATAACATAAGAAAGATAGAACTTCTTGGACAATGTAGTAAATGCAAACTGTAAATATCATAGATAGACTTCTTCCACGGAATGTTGAAATTTGCCCCTAGAGTTGCAAGATCATTTGGAAAGCTTTCATCAGCTGCTCAGGTTGTGGCCATCATGCACCATCATGGCCATGTCTTTGGACCTTTCTGTACAGACTGATATCCACATCCCCGCAAGACTTTTCATGGATCTGTTGTAGTCGGAAGCTTGCTTCTTGTTGGCCAATACACCGGGCTAGGAATCCGGTACCTCCTCGGAAGTAAAGTTCACCTTGAATAATTGTGAATTGGGCAAGCTTGGCCATAGTCAGTTTTCCAACTTTGCTTCTGAGTTGCTCGAGGACTTCTCCTCTCCAGTCCTCCGGAAGGCCTTTGTCTTCGGGTATTATTGAAGGTTCTGTTCTCTTCTTGATAACAATTGTTGCCTCTTCCTCTGGAATGTCAACTCTTGCCCCTAATGTTGCGAGGGCATCTGAAAACTTGTTGTCGGAGCGAGGCACATGCTCTATTTCGACCTTCTGAAATTTGTCAAGAAGCCTTTGGACTGTTGTTCGATATGTGGCCAAGGCAGGCTCCTTTAAGACGAACTGTCCTGAAACTTGCTTCACTATCAGCTTTGAGTCCCCCCGGATCCGAATCTTCTTGATACTGTGCTTCTCAGCTGCTATCAAGCCTAAAATAAGAGCCTCATACTCGGCTTCGTTATTCGAACAATGGAAATCTAGTTTATAAGACAAATATAACTTTTCCCCACTTTTGCTTGTAAGGACTATCCCGGTTCCTCCCTTCCCTCCGGCTGCTGCTCCGTCAAAGCTCAATGTCCAGAAGTTTTCCTCGGAAGCCATAGCTGCATGCACCTCTCCTCTTAATTCTTCATTCACTGGTTCATAGTCACCACTTGGAAATTGGGCAAGGAGATCAGCTAAGGCTTGGCTTTTGATCGCCTTGGGGGCTACACATGTGATCTCGAATTCACCTAGTGCTAACAACCATCTTGCCACCTTCCCGGTTAGAGCAGGCTTGCTGAGGAGGTATCGGATTGGATCACTTTTAGTGACAATCCGAATCTGGTGTGCTAAGAAGTAATGTCTGAGCTTTTGGACAGTGAATACCAAAGCTAAACAATGTCTCTCTACCGGGGTATATCGGACTTCTGCTCCTCGAATCTTCCGGCTGATGTAATACACCGGGCGTTCTGCTCCATCTACATCTTGGACCAATAATGCCCCTATGGACTTGGGGGTTGAAGTTAAGTACAACATTAGCGGCACCCCGGGCTGCGGGGCTATCATGGTCTGAGGCGAGGTCAAGGCTGCCTTGATTCTCTCGAAGGCCTTTTGGTGCTCCTGGTTCCACTCGAACTTGGCATCTCCTTTTAACAATGAACCGAAAGGGGCCGAGATCTCTGCAAGTGCTGGGATAAACCTCCGAATATAAGACACTTTCCCGAGGAACTTCTTTAACTCCTTCTGAGAATGCGGGGGAGGTATTGCTCTGATAGATTTGACCTTGTCTTCATCTGCCTCGATACCATGCCTATGTACAAGAAACCCGAGGAACTTCCCGGCCGTCACCCCGAAAGCACATTTGAGAGGATTCATCCTCATTTTGAATTTCTGGCACCTCTTGAATACCTTCTCAAGGTCTCGGAGATGGTCTTCTTCTTTCTTGGATTTCACCACTAGATCATCAACATAATCTTCCACCTCATGATGGATCATGTCATGAAAGATTGCAGTCATAGCCCTTTGGTAAGTTGCACCGGCATTCTTAAGTCCGAAAGGCATGACTGTATAGAAGAAGTTTCCGAGAGGTGTTCTAAAAGCAGTCTTTTCTGCGTCCTCTTCAGCCATCTTAATCTGATTGTATCCACTGAATCCATCCATGAATGAGAACATCTGGTGTCCCGAGGTAGTATCCACGAGGGTGTCGATGTGAGGAAGAGGGAATTCATCCTTCGGGCAAGATTTGTTCAAATCTCGAAAGTCTACACATACTCTGATTTGGCCATTCTTCTTCTTTACTGGCACGATGTTTGCTAACCACGTGGGGTACTGTATTGGCCGGATGAAACCAGCCTGTTGAAGTTTTTCAATCTCCTCTTTAATCTTCTCTTCGAGATCTGGATGATATTTTCGAGCAGCTTGTTTAATTGGCTTGGAGTTTGGGAACACATCAAGATAGTGGGAGACTAGGTCAGGATCTAGTCCGGGCATTTCCTTATATGACCAAGCAAACACATCTGAGTATCAGCTTATCAACTTTAACAACTGTTCCCGCTTTTCTGGGCTAAGGCTCGAACTTACGAATACCGGCCTCGGTGCATCTTGTCCATCACTCAGATCTATTTCGATAAGTTGTTCGGGCTGAGGCTTCGGCCCATCTTGCATACATTCTGGAGCCACTTCAGGCTTTATTACTATATCATTGTCAGGAAGCTCTTCTTTTGACTCGGAGTCGGTGACTGAAGAAACCGACTCCCCGCACCTTCATAAATAATACACCATCTTGCCTCCTTCTCGAACTTTCATCACCTTCCGAGGAATAGGCGGACTTTCTGGTCTAGACATCGTCCGCTTACTTGATTCTGTCATCGGCTCCTTGTCATCTTTGATATCCTCCCAACGAGGAATTTTGACCCCTCGAGGCTTAGAGGTGGTGGGAACTTCTTCGACAGCCAGTTCGGTGAAGTAGATGGCATCAGAATAATGAGCTTCATGGATCTCGAACGGCCTTTCTGTAGCCTGAATTGTCACCGTCTTCTTTCCCCATTTAGCCTTAACACACTGATGATAACTTGATGGTACAGCCCCATATCTATGCATCCAGGTCCTCCCTAGAATGATGTGATAATTTGCTTCAGAATCGATAATATGGAACTTGGTGGCCGAGCGAATTTCTCCAACGGCTAAATCAACTGTTACGCATCCGATAGTAACTCTCCTTTCTCCACCGAAGCCAGTGATAACTATCGGCTGCTTCACAATGCGTTCTTCAGAGATTCCGGCTTTTTCTAGAGTAGCGCGAGTCATAATGTTGATAGAGGCTCCACTATCTAGAAAGGCCCTTTTGAACTCAACCCCGTTAATAAAAACAGTCACATAAAGCGGGCGATTGTGAGAAAAAGGATACTTTCGATCAGCCTCGGAGAAAGTAATGGCACTAGATTGCTCTTTTGCCTTCCTCGGGATAGACCCCTCAGTCGACATGCATTCCTCATGGTGTGCCTCGGCTATATTAATGATAGACTTGGTGATTTCCGTTCTTGCCTCCCTGGAAAGTCCAAGCTGGTCAAAGAACTGCTTGAACTTTACACAATCTTGCAGGGTTTTGGCATAGTGATCCAGATCTTTTTCCACTCTTGGAGGCTCGTAGTTAACCATCTCCTCGGTCTCCTCAAAATAAGATGCCACATAAACATGGTGTCCTCCTCTTCCATAGTATTCTTCTCCTCCTTCTGGATCATAGGGATCTTCGCCATGAGTCATAAATGTTCTGCCCTCTGGATCGAGAGCACTTCCATAGTAAACTTGCTCACCCTCTGGCTCGAGGATGTCATCCAGATAACAGTCATCGTCATCGAGATTAGCGATAGCCTCGATCATTGGGCCTTCATAAGCTATCATAGCAACATTCTTGCCCTTGTCTCGGTGTTGAGGATACGGTTGTTCTCGGATGTCTTGAGTCCCTCGCTTTTTGAACCTCAATTCGTCTGCCTCGACTTTATCTCTGAAGATTTTCCTGAGAGTCCAACACTTCTCTGTCGGATGTTTCAATGTACGATGGTAGACACAAAATTCAGGGCTCTCACGGTCCTTTTTTGATGGCATTTCTTCAACATAAGGCAATTTTAGCTCTCCGTCAGCCACCCATTCCTTAACTAGAGCTTTCACTTCCTCGATTCCACATGGATAAGAAACATTCCCCTTTTCACCATTATATTGCTTTCTTTTCTGGCCCCTATGACCTCCTCCTTGTGAATTTCGGGTATCCGGGGCAGAGGCAGCAGCGACGATAGGTCCACGAGATGACTTGAAACTAGTCTTGTAACTGGCTTTAAATCCGGACTCCTGAGCCTGAGGGATGCTAATGTTCCGAGCTGCTTCTATTAATGCCGAGAAGGTGGGTAGCTTGTGGTTAACTAGAAACATTTTGTACCTGCTCAATGCCCCTTCTAGACAAATTTGAACCAGATAACTCTCCTCAACTGCTTCATGACAATCCACGGCCTTGTCCTGAAACCTTTTGACGTAGTCAAGGATGTCTTCACTTTCTTGTTGCTTCTCTTTACACAATGTAAGTGTGGTCACCTTCTCCGCCACTTGAAAGAACTTGGAGTGGAATTTGTTAACCATTTCCTCCCAACTTCGGACAGAGTTTGGGGCCAAATTAACATACCAACTATATGCTCGGTCGGTGAGGGACTTAGAGAATTCTCTCAGTCGGAGGACGTGGTTTGAACCATGAATACCTAGAGTCTCGATGAATCGCACAACATGTTCTCGGGCATTTCCTTGTTTGCCGTCGAACTTGATGAACTTCGGCACTGTATACCCCTCAGGGTATGGATAGCTCAGCATCTCAATGGGGTAAGGCGGCTTAACGTCTGGATCAGGCAAAGAGGGTAAGGTCCTCTTGCCCCGTTCGAGATCGAACATGGCCTGCACATCGGCGAGAGTGAGAAACTGTTGAGGGAGAGAGTTTGATGGTGGTATTCCCGGGACTTGGCTTATGTACCCGAAGACTGAGCTAGGGGCGTCTTGGCCATTCTGGTGCTGCGAATTCATCATTGGTGAGGACATTTGACGATACTGGCCATCAGCGCCTATAGACAAGCCAGTTGGTGATGGGATATTGAATTGAGGCCCGTAAAGTCCACCGTACGGCGCCGCTATACCGGGTTGTGCTTGCAGATTTGTTGTCGGCACCAAAGGAGGCCCGCTTGGTGCTTGGGTAACATTTACTGGTGGCGTGACAAGATTAGGTACGGGCAGAGCTCCCTTTTGCGCCATCACGCTCCTTATGTTTTCCTGGACACCAACAGTCGCCGGAGCACCATTCATTACACTAGAAACTCCCCTAGTCACCATTGGATCTTGGCTTGGCACGCCATGGAGCCCGGGCATGGGCAAACTGCCGCCGCCTACTGTGGTTTGAGCATGTGTTACTGTGGCCGTGTTGCCATGAGCCATAGGCTGATTGGGGCTTACTTCTCCTTGGATTTGATTTTGCGCTCCGGCGGGAATAACTCCACCACCAGTTTGATTTCCGTTTGGCGCCGGTGCAAAGTTAGAACTCATCACCAACATGGTGTGAGTGAGATTCTGAAGAGTGGTAAGAATCTCCTGCTGAGTATTTTGAAGTCCTTGAATGGCTTCAAGCAAAAGTGGTTGATCTGGAGCCGTGGTCCTGTCATCACCACCATTAGAGGATCCTTGTTGGTGAACTTCATCTTCTCCCGCCATCCTTGTTGGAGTTGTGTGGATTCCAGATCTCGTTGAGACCATTAACCAATCCGCCTCCCCAGCAGAGTCGCCAAAATGTAGGAGAGGGTTCAAGAAAGGAGTTGAGAAATTCGAATTCTCTGGAATATGATAAGAGGCTTAGATTCTTCAATAATCTCAACTTAGGAACACAACAACAAAGGAGATGATGGAGATAAGAGATTGGGTGAAGAAGAAGGCAAAATGGCTAGAGAATAGAATAATGGCAAGGCTCTCCCATTGATCTCCCACTTTCACTCTCAAGGTTGATAATGGAGAAGGGAAATTAGTTCTTTCCCAAGAGTTAAAAAATCTCCAAAATCCATCCCTTGTAAAGCTATGGGTGGGTGCTATTTATAGGCACCTCATGATGTAGGATGGAGCCCATGTGCAAGGCACATGGGGGATATTCTCTCTAACCACCTTGTCCGAGGAGGTGACCTCTCCGAGGAGGTGACTTCTCCGAGGATGAGAAAACCCCGAAGAGGAGATCACTCCCTCGGCGAACCCTTCTTCTTAGCCACACCTAACCAATGATCCCCAATCATCCCAAAGGGTCAGGGGTAGTCCCAGAGGACGTCCTGCCGCAAAATATTGCCGAGTCTCATGGACCCCCCGGGGTCGTGCCACCTCGACCCGGGTATAGGCTAGTTTAACCGAAAAGTGAATTTATCTCCACTCACCGTCCTCGGGATCGGGTCCTTTGTTCGAACTCCATTACGCCCATGGTTCTGGTGCGTAGATCCCGGAAAGCTCCGAGCCCGCAAGTGTTCTGGGACTCATTAACGGAGCGACTTCTAGATTGCGTCTGAATCCGTTCGAAGCCAAGTACTTCGGATCTCTAGATTCGTGGGTCCGAATCCTTTCGATTCCGAGTGCCTCGGATCTCTAGGCTTGCTTAATACCTTTTCGAGTCCGGGCCCGAGTAAGTCTCTAGATTCGTGGATCCGAACCCTTTCGAGGCTTAGAGCGATTCAATCCGTTTGATGGCGATAAATCTGGGCCCACCGATTCTTGGACTTGCGATAAATTCGGGCCCACTAATCTTGGGCTATTGGGCCTAAATAATTTAGTGGGCTCAAATTAGCCCCTCTTACACACCCTTTGGTAGGGTTGTGTAAAATACCGCCCAATATGCTAAAACTGCACCGGTCCGCATCGATCCGCATCAATCCACACCCGCTTTATCCGTTAACCATAGATTAAACTTTAAAATTTATAATCTGTTTTCGAAACTGTTTCGTTCCGCTATAATTAATACATATATATTTTTTAGCCTCTAATGAAATATCAAAGTAAAAATGAGCGTAAAAGAGATTTAAGATGTGAAATTCATTACAAATTATTAGTTATATATATGAAACATATTATGTAAAATTAGTTTATATTATATATATGAAAAATATTATGTAAATTAGTGTTCTATATTATGCAAATGCTTGATAATTAGTTAGAATATTTTTTAATCCATCAATCCGTCCAAAATCACTCAAACTGCGGTTTGCCAATCCGTCAATCTGCTAAACCGTCATTCGGTTTATAATTTTACTTTCAAACCATCTGAATCACACCGCACACACCCTTACCCTCGGTAATAGTGTGGGTATCTATTTTTTCTCTTTATGTTGAAAAGTTAAGATTTTCAATGTATGTTTTTTGGGGATTTGAAATTGGAATGATTTCGGATTGTGTTGGGCGGTTATCTTATTCGATTTTAATGTGTCAACTGCTAACAATGTCAATGTAAAACATAGATAAAATCGAAAATGGGAATTACACAATCTTTTCAACACTCTGTAAGTTCAAACAACGTAAACATCTACACCAAAGGTTGTGAATATACGGATATATATATTCAGATTAATAACCCCCACGTCCACATTAACACGATATAAGCAACTAGTAGCTAATGGTACATGCTGACAAATGTGACTTCAAAATATCCGAATCTACCTGTATATATGTTCACACTATGATCATATCTAACAATTAGAAGCCTCACCAAAAAACAACCCATGCCTGTGTTTGGAAAGTGGGTTTGCAGGTTTTTTTGGCTATTTTAGCCACAAAAAACAAAATAGGCTATTTTAGCCATAACAAACAAAACATCACATCCAACCCATAATCATTACATTCTTCTCTCACAAAAAAACTCAAAAAAGTCAAAAAGCCAAAAAGTCCTTCCCAAACCAAGCTTTTAAGCCCAGGCTAAAATAGCCAAAAAAGCCAAAAAGCCAAAAAGCCAACCCACTTCCAAACGGAGGCTTAACCACTCAACCACATTTATCCACTGTCCCACATTGTGCACATTGCACACTGTAATTCCCAAACACCTGACATCAACTACTTTCAAAACACTGAGAGACCGTACCTAATACAATTCTTTTCATAGTTCTTAAGTTTCTACGCAAGAGGTGAGAGGGATTAACACCTAATTTTTCCTAACGCTCAATTTGGTTAGATAGATAATATAGGAAAGTGAAAGAAAAAAATAATTTCTTTTATTATTTTATTATCTTATTATTTTTTTTATGTATTTGTTTAGATAGAGAGTCCTAAAAAATAATGGAAACTAAAGTTTCATTTACTACTCAAAATAGTTTGTTAGTTAGGTTAACAATTTCTTGCAAAATATAGAGGAAATTTTATTTTTCCCACAAATCTTGGCAAGATTTATTTTGTTTCCGTTTTTATCCACACTAATCTCTACAACTCTTTGTTATAGAGTAATTATATATTTTTTTTCTATAATTTTCTTGCAAAATTTTTCATTTATTTAAATATATGCAAGAAATTTTTTTTTCATTTCTTTCATTTCACTTTCTACCATTTTCAATTTCCATTGTCCGTTTCTTTTTAAACAAATGGAGCCTTAAAGTAAACAACCATAAAAAAGTAAAGCTAAATTACTTGACCTTTGAGTGATAACATAGTAAATTTCTTTTAAACTAAATTTTGTTACAATTTTAAAGAAATAATCAATTTTATTTTTAAAATGTGATTGTCATTGGACTTGGGAAATCTTGATAAAACTAAAATTGAAAGTATTAAATGGATATTACTTAAAATGATCGATATTTAATTAATTTCTAATATTAAAAATATTAAAATAAAAATTTCTACCTAAGATTGAACTTAAAATCTTCATTCCTATAAATAGTGAAATATTATACAGTTAACAATAAATCATAGATAAACTAAAAATTCAAATTCTTCATAGGTGATAGTTATATGTACATTACCAAACCCATATGATAGACAATTCACCTAAACCAATATGACTTTTAATAGTACTCATCAAAAAATCCTCTGTAATTTTAAATTATTGATAGTAAAATTTTAATATTTTGTATTGAAATTTAAGGATTTTTACTTCTTTTTTATTTATATTTTTTTGAGGCTGTCCTTTTTTTTTTTTTTTTTGGAGGCTTTCCTTTAATAATTAATTATTTGTAGTTCAAAATTAATGTATGATTTTTGTTTTATAGAAATACAGTTTAAAAAGGAAAATGTATCAATAAATCTCATATGGGGGAATGGTTATCCATTTAGTCCAAAAGATTTTATTGTAAACCATTTAGTCTCATTCATTTTGGTAATGTTGTTTTGATATATTTATTGACATGTGATGTTGCGATTACACCTTTTGGTAGGGTTGTGCAAAATATCGCCCAATATGCTAAAATTACACCGATTGGCATCAATCTGCACTCGCTCTATCCGTTAACCTCAGATTAAACTTTAAAATTTATAATCTATTTTCGAAACCACTTCGTTCCGCTATAGTTAATACATATATATTTTTTAACCTCTAATGAAATATCAAAATAAAAATGAGCGAAAGAGAGATTTAGGCCTCGTTTGGGAATAGCCTAATTTAGTAATTTTTTGGCTATTTGGCTAAAATATGAACTAAAAAAAACTAGTATGTTTGGGATGACTTTTTGGCTTTTTACGAAAAATGTGCAAAAAGTAGAGAGAAAAGAGAATCTTTGACTTTTTAGTATGGGTTGTTGGCTTTTTAGCTAATTTAGTAACTTTTTGACTTTTTGGCTAAAAGAGAGGGTTCCCAAACGAGGCCTTAATATGTGAAATTCGTTACAAATTAAATTCGTTACAAATTAGAAGTTATATATATGAAACATATTATGTAAAATTAGTTTGTATTATACATATAAAAAAAATTATGTAAATTAGTGTTATATATTACGCAAATGTTTGATAATTAGTTGGAATATTCTTTAATCTGCAAATCCATCCAAAATCGCTTAAATCGCGATTAGTCAATTTGTCAAACCGCCAAATCGCTATTTGATTTATAATTTTACTCTTAAACTGTCCGAACTGCACCGCATACACCCTTATTATAGCGATCCCGGTTGTCCCTTTTACTGTTCAGTTGTATTCCGGACTCGGTTCCGTGAAGTTGGTAGTGGTATCTATCTTGTTGCCGTCCTTTAATTCCACTTGATTGAGTTTTAGGATGTTTTGAGCAGGGTTGTTATAGGTTGGTTAGGCCTTGGTTTCAATTCCTTGTTGTCCAGTTTTTAGGCGATCCGCTCGAGCGGGTCTTCTTGCGCTCGAGCGGGGATTGCACACTTCCAGTATTTCGTGTTCCTGCAAAACTTCTGCAGATGTGATTTTTACGCTCGAGTGGGTTTGTTTACGCTCGAGCGGTAGCGCTCGAGCGGGTTTGGTGGCGCTCGAGCGGGTAGTACTTTCTGGGTATAAGTTCTGGGAGGTGGAAATCTACGCTCGAGCGGACTGGTTTTCGCGCTTGAGCGGAAGTTCTTTATTCTTGTGTCTTGGAGCTCGAGCGGGCCTTATTGCGCTCGAGCGTGTCCAGATTTTTGTTCTTGGCGCTCGAGCGTTGTGTTCTCCGCTCGAGCGGGTCATACGTATATGAGTTATCCGCTGGGTGATTTTAAATCACTTTTTGCTTTTCTTTCTCTCTCCTACTTTTTCTAAAACCCATTTTTGAGAGCCTCTCTCTCTAGAAACTCCCTTCTCTCTAGGGTTTGATCTAGTTAGAGTGTCTTCCTCACCTTCGGCCTTTGTAAAAGTTGTGTTGATCGTCGATGGCGTCATTTTGATCCGAGAATCTTGGTCTTTGGAGCACTTTGGTTTTGGTCTCTTCTCCATCCGAGCTCTAACTTCGAGGTAGGGATATCCTACTCCTCTTTATGAGCTTTGTCTTTAAATTTATGCATTTTGATATGTTGGGCGTTGTTGGGTAATTTTGAGAGAGTTTGGGCCTTTGTGTAAATTTACAAAAGTTGGGGTTTTAGCTATATAAAACCTAGATACATGTTTGGCATGGAAAAGTGAAATTAATGTTAAACCATTAATGAAAATGGAACCTAAGGGTTGTACTGTTAATTATGGAAAATGCCCTAATTACATTAGTTAATTAATTTGCATAATTAATTATGAGAAATGAGGAATTGATTTGGAAAGATATGGGATTAAAGGGTGTAGTTGGATTATTTATCACTCACCTAGTTGGAATGTTGATTATATATCCATTGTTGCATTTATTTTCTGTATAGAAATAACTGCTTTGGGCTATCGGTGGAGGATAGTCTTGATTGTTGTAGACAATGCATGATGATTAGGCGAACTGAAACTAATCACTGGAATGTGTCATTGAGTATGACGGTTGAAAGAATACATGAAATTTATGTGTTGTGTGATGATGTGTATAATTATTGTTTATATGCATTGTGTTGTGTTGGAGGAGATAGGGGATGTACTCCACGGTTTAGGGGAAGATAGGGGATGGACCTCTAAACCGGATGTTGTTGGGAGGAGATAGGGGATGGACTCCATAGATAGAGCTCATATGCTTATCTAGTAATGTGTCGACAGAGCTCATATGCTTGTCATTGGAAGTGTGATAGTGCTCTTATGCATATCTATGAAAGTGATGATATAGCTTGTATGCTTATCTGTCGGTGTGTGATATAGCTAGTATGCTTATCTATTATGAAATGGGAAAATGCTTGATATGAGTTACTGTCTCATATAAGTTGTTTGGCCAGGTTCTGAGCCATGGTTGCAAATTGAAAATTTAAAAGAATTGGAAAATGGATTGTAACATGGACTTGTATGTCATTAAACCGTAAAGTGTGATAAGGGAAAGTATCAGTGTTGGCCATCTATCAACTGCTAATCTTTTAGTCATTGTTCATATTTGGTTTAGTGTATGTCTACCGGGCTGTGGCTCACCCTATATGGGAACATCATTTTCAGATACAGGTAGCATGCCACCTCCAAGGACGTAGCTTGGGAGGCTAGAGGCAGGCGGATTTTTGTTGTTTTATTTCTTTGATGTATTACATGTATATTCAAGCCAAGGGCTTAACGTGTAAATGAGTTAGCACTTTTTTTGTTGTAACCAAGTGTTAGCTTGGAAAGCTGTAAGCCTTTAGGGCATTTCCTTTTGTTGTTAACATGTAATACTTTTGGTAATGGAACTCTGATGAATAGAAGAAAGTGGAGCTTTTATATATCAATGCATGTCTATATTGATGGGTTTAATGTTATACTTCGAGGGCGTTACACTTATCCTTTGGTAATAGTGTGGGTATCTATCTTTTCTCTTTATGCTGAAAAGTTAAGATTTACAATGTATTTTTTGGGGGATTTGAAGTTGGAATGATTTCAGATTGTGTTGGACGGTTACCTCATTGAATTTTGATGTGTTAACTACTATTAATATCAATATGAAACTTAGATAAAATCGAAAATAAGAATTACATAATCTTTTCAATGCTGTATAAGTTTAAACCATATAAACATCTACACCAAATATTGTGAATATACGGATATATATATTCAGATTAATAACCCCCACGTCCACATTGACACGATATAAGCAACATAGTTGCTAATGGTACATGCTGACAAATGTGACTTTAAAATATCAGAATCTACCTGTATATATGTTCACACTATAATCATATCTAACAATTAGAAGCGTCACCAAAAAACAACCCATCAACTTAGCCACTCAACCACATTTATCCACTGTCCCACATTGTGCACATTGCACACTGTAATTCCCAAACACCTGACATCAACTTCAAAATAATATCACAGAGACAAACCTATCATGTCACCGCAACATGTCAATGTGGAATTTTACAACCCACTGGCAAAACACAAACCAGTCCCGTTACAACCAACTCACAAAATTAAACTACACACATGAACCTGCATATATATAAACCAAATAACATGTTCACCCATAACCACATTAAACATATGTTACTCACATTTATATTATTTGAAAAATGAACAACCCACAGCCTACTTACCCACATTATGGGCCATAATCAAATTTTTAGTACAAATACCCGCATTTTTTTGAATTACTAACACCCAACCAATAAATCCAACATGCCATCGTAACGGGGCTAATGCGGATTTGTGTGACCCATTATGAATTAAATTCAAACCCAGTATGAAATAAAACAAATCATGTAATGTTAGGTGTCACATTGACGTAAACAAAATAAAACAAATCATGTAATGTTAGGTGTCACATTAACACCAACATTACGACAATCATTGATGACCCAAAGATATATGTACTAACACTTAAACAGGGAAAAATAAACATTACATCAACCCCACAACATTGGCCACATCAACGACGATCAAGGGACACACAAACATTTAAAACATCAAAACAAACATTGCACACATGCAAATGGAAAACATACAACATTCTAATAGGCACACACCAACCCTAACATGGCATTTACATTATGCTACCAAAATCACACATTACATACGTTCCCGTCTCATTGTCATAAATCTTCAATACCTACACTGACGACAATTACTCGAAATCTACATCTCGTTACGTTTGGCCAATCTCACATTTCGACGATGTATAGGCGTGTATCCCTAATGCTGAGTGTGAATTGGTGGTTCTGACCGACAATTGCACGTTTCACAGATGTTTGAACAATGTTTGCATGACTGTGACTGTTGGACTAAGAATGTTGGGTTTTGACAATATAGGATTTGTACCCAAGATTTGAATGTTAAAGCAGAAATTAGGAGCATAAATCTCTCGTTCCCATTTACAATTTAATTGAATTCACAAGGAAATCAAACAATTTCGCCGTGGGGTTGAGAATCTTTCCATATTCGGAGTGTGGGATTTGCCTGCCAAAGAGGGTAAAGCAAAAAAGCCTATAGTACGGATTGTCCAAATATGTAATTTCATCTTAATGACAAAACCCACATTGCTTCCTCAACACAATAAACACACGTGTTTTATGATTGTCTTTTTGTGTAATTTCTACTATAATGGGACCTTTGGGTTCATAAAGAAAATAGATAAGATCACTAATTAAGTTTTATTAGTGCATCACCATTAAAATAATAAAATGAATTAATTTTATTTTGTAAGAATATTTGTATATAAAATGAAAAATTCTAACCGTGATCGGTTAATTGCTAGTTTTGAAAAATAAATTAGGGGAAAGACTTATAACTAAAGAAAAAAAATAATATAATTTTATTTTTTCGTTTTTCGTATTCTTTTTTTGTTTGTACTGAATTTTTAAAAATATTTTAAGCAATTTTTAAAAAATCTTTTAGAGACACCTAACATAAATACACTTTAAAAATATAATATTTGTGAAAAAATATATTAAAAAAAATCACTAAACACCAAAAATACAAAAAATAAAATCAAAATAAAAACAAAAAATCAGTACATTTTTCATATTTTTATGTATTTATTAATTTTTTAAAATATATTTTCACATATATTTTACTACGTAGATAAATCTAAATAAGGTGCATGTAAAAAATTTTAAAAAAAAATTATTTAAAATTTTAAAAATATTCAGTAAAAACAAAAAAACACGAAAAACAAAAAACTCAATTTGTAGAAAACTGAAATCAAACACACTGATTTTGTTTTTAATTTTACCCCATAATTTATCTGTTGACTCTTTTTTGACTATTTGTTCAAATTTATATCTATCTGCTTAAATTATTTTAAATCTGTTCAAATTTTTTTGACTATCTGTTCAGATTTATATCTTTGTGTTAAATTTTTTTCCCTATCTGTTCAATTTTTTTTATCTGTTTACTTTTTTTATTTTTATTTTTATTTTTATGCTTTCTATATGTTGAAATACCAATCCAAACCAAAACCTATATGTTCAATTTTTTTTCTTTTTTATTTGTTCAAATCTTTGTTATGTCTCTTTGTCTCTCTCACTCTGACCTCTCACTCTCACTTTACATCTGTTGCAATCAGTTTTATCATCATCATCATTATCAACAACAGCAATAACAATAACAATAACAATAACAACAACAACTACACAAAAAGAAGAAGAAGAAGGAAGATAAACAGATCTGGGTTTACTATCCACTTCATGTCGACTCTGCCAAAAAACAAACTGAGTGAGAATCACAAAAGTTCAGAGAACTCAACAATGGCTTCATCTCTATCTATATACATATCTCTCCAAGCCTTAGCTCACAACACTCCAAACCCTCTTAATCAGCTTTCTCAAAAGCTCTCCAAATCTAACCCTAACAATCACCATTGCATTACTCACACCATCTGCCATGACTTCCCTTATTTATCGCCTTTCTTCTCCATCTCCAGCAGTGAGACCACTACCTACACCCGCTTCCTTCTACTGTCTCTCTTTTACCGATGATGAAATTGATGAACTCCAACAGGAACTATTGCATCGTCTCCTTCGCATCCTTCGAGATCTTTGCGATCTGAAGAAATCGATCTTGTTTTCTCGCCGAAAGCTCAATGTTCGATCTCGAGTCAACGGAGGGGTTTTCGAAGTCAAAGGTGTAATCGGCATTAGAGAAGTTAATGATGGCAGTTTTGGTGCCACACAAGTTGCAAATCTAGCAAAGTCTGAGGCCAAACACTTCTTCTTTCTTATCCTTAGTTGTCGATGTCGACGACATAGCGTTGATTATCGGAGTATGAGATTTCTTTAGAGAAACGTGGGTGAAATCGAAAAATTCACCAAATCTATGTCGTCATCGTGGCATAGATCTCTTCACAGGCCGTCACCGGTGAGTCGATGCCATGGAGATCACCTCTCTCTCTCTCTCTCTCTCTCTCTCTCTCTCTCTCTCTCTCTCTTTCTCTCACCATTGCCTCTTCTCTCTCTTTCTCTCACTACTCATCCAGTGACTTTTACTTTCTCTCTCTACTTTCTAAATGTTCACTGTTTTTGATAAATTGTGGCTTTTTTCCTCTGTCTCCAATTTGTATAGATAAAGATCAAATAAGTATTTTGATCTCATTGGAAAATGATCTATAGCTCGAAAGTATTGGGCTTGACTGGCTCGAAAGTACAACTCTCTTTCTCTCTTCTCTCTATCTCTTTGTTTTCCTCTCCGCCTTTGTTCTACTATATTCTCCAAACAAAAAAAGCACTCTCTACACTCTCACATCTCTCTCTCTCACATCCCCTTATCATCTCTCTCAGCCCTCTCATCTCTGGTCGTAGAAGAAAGGATCAGTCTCACCTCTCTCTCTACTTATCCCTCTTATTAGATAGATCTCTGTCATCACCTTCCGATCGCTCTAATCACGAAAGGAGTATGAACAATGACGAAGCAAGATGAATGACGATGGAGGACGAACGACGAAGAATGATGGACGAAAAGGAATCTGAGGTAAACCTAAAATCACAAAGTTAGGGTTTACGTTTGGTTTGGGATTTGCCTTTAATCTGTTATCCTTTGTATATATTTGTTTGGTTGTGCCTTGAATTTGGTTTTTCTTGAAATACACATCTGTGTGGTAAAATACACATCTGTGTGGTATACATCTGTTTGTTTTTAGCTTTAATTTGGTTTTGCATCTGTTTGATGGTAAAATACATCTGTGTTTATATATCTGTGTTCATACATCTCTGTTTGATGGTTTAAAGTTCATACATATGTGTTCATTAAAGCTTCAAATATGTAAAATGATAAACAATCAACTCTGTCTTCAAATGTGCAAATCTGAAAATCTGTGTTGAAATCTGTCTTCAAATTTGTAAATCTATTATAATAACTTATAAATCTGTGTTCAAATCTGTTATAAATCTGTAAACCTGTTACAATGCTGTTATATAAATTTGTAAATGTGTTGGAATATGTAAATCTGATTTCAAATCTGTGTTGAAAATTGGCTGTTTTTGGCTTCTTCACGGCACAACTGATGGTTTCTTCTTATACTAATAATAGTAGATTACAGAACTATGGCTTCTTCTTCTACTAATAATAGTAACATAAGATTAAAACCAATATTGTGTGAATGTGGGAGAACTGTGACAATGTATATTGTACGCACAAATGACAACGAAAACCAAGGATGTTTGTTCTTTGTTTGCCCATCGAAATATGTAAGTATCAATTATAGAATTTGATGTTTTACCTTGTAAAAAGTTATTTATGTGATTTGATTAACTAATTCTTGTGCATTGTAGAGTCCTAAGGAATACTGTAATTACTTCAAATTCGCAGATGAGGACAGTAGCTCCACAATCCATTCGAATGTTGGACCTCACAAAGCTATAAGAACAGAAGAATTAAATGATATAAGGACAAGGCTTTGGGAGATGGACAATGAAATTCATGAGCATGGTACAAGGCTTCAAAGGATGGAGAAGAACTACAAAATTATGATTTATGTCGTTGTTTTTTGTGTCTTTTTGCACTTTATCATGTAAATCTCGAACTCTCTATCGTTCTGATGAATTTCATGAATGCAATCAAAAACTTCATTCGTATTTTGTATTTTTTGTACTCAATGATGTAAATGACTGAGTTGTTAGATTTTGGGAAATTTCATGAATACCTGTCCCGTATGCTTTGTGTTGTGTATGTGAATGAGTTTGTATGTTTTGTGATATTCCAACTCCAACTAGGCATTTACCAACTTTGAAGAGAACAACGATTGTGCTGGTCACTTAATCAAAATCCTTAATTCTTGGTCATGCAACTTTGGTCTCAGGTGCCTTTAAGTACAGCAAAATTCAGACTTTTAGTTTGTAGCATGACACCAATAACCTTTTTGTGTCAAAACATCTAGACTTTCTAGATTGAACTACTCATAAATCATAATTGCACCTAAAGACACAGTTTCAACTTAAGTGATTGCGTCTTCTTTACTCAATAAATGTTTCATTTCATGGAAAGAAAGTAATAGAACTTCTTTATTTGTTGTCGCTCCTTTTTTTAAAAAAAAAAAAAAAAAAAAACTTAATGCAGACGAAGAGACCCTAAATTCTACATGACTTCCTGACCAGCAAAAGTCCCCATCTTAGCCTTGACTTTGGTTGAGAAAAATTAGAAAACATCAAGCACTTGGTCCACCCATCAGGCCATTTGATCAACCCTAATTTGTTCCTTGTCCTGGAACAAACTAAGGGCAGGATTGAACTTCCAGATGATAAATGCAACACTGAAAAGATTGACAAATCAAAATTCAATTAGAAAATCCACAGACAACTTATATTTAGTACTATCAATGAGATCCTAGTCCACAAAGTAAGTTCACATGGTTTTTCTGAGCCATGGACCTCTCCAACCACAATACAAAAAGTTCAATTACTAAAGGATTAACATTCGCCACACAAAAGTTCAACCACAAATCTTCTTACAAAGGAGGTAGCACTATCAAATATTTAGCAAACCACTATTCAAATATTCTTACAAAGAAGGTAGCACTATCAGAATTCATACAAGTTTAACAAACCACAAATTACAAATCTTCCATGATTAACCAAAAACACAATCAGGCAGACAATGGCCAACAATTACTAGTGCAAAACATATTCTAGCCATAATACATCCATTGTTACATACGAATGTCATACAATTACTACTGCAAAACTAAAAAAAAAAAAATTGTGCATTTGGATCCACATCTATATTTAAGTCAACAAATTTGATGCTACTGTCGAACTTTGACTGCTTATATTGTTGACCATTCTTGATTGAGTATGAGATGTGCTTCAAATATTGTCCGTCATTTGCATTGTGCTAGTCCTTGCCTATAAAAACAAAGTACATATTACAAATATTGTTCACAAACATATTGATCAATCTAAAATTTAATTAATCATTACAATATGTGTACTCATATATTGAACACGTACCGGTACATAAAATAGTAAGGTTCATCGTGCGACACCTTATCATTATATAGGGGGACAATGTTATTAGTAATTTGAAGCATTAAAATAAAACCCCATAACAAACAAAGTGCAATAAATTAAGTCCATTTAACACATACCGGTACATACACACTGTCTTGGGTGCCAACCATAGAAGAAAAATAGTAAGGTTGATCTCAAGGCACCTTATCATCAAATAGTAACACAATTTCATTACTAATTTCAAACATTAAACTATCAATCCACAAAAAACCTTACGAAAGAACCTACCCTAACCATTTACCTATGCGGGAGTAGTCTTCTTATTCATTCCCTTCAACCGATTCACTATTTGATCAACCTTGCTAACCTTTCGCTTCGTACATGGACGGCCTCTTCGGCGAGCAACCAAAGGACTGAATACCTTGTGAGTGCTACTTGCTTTTGTAGTATTGAGACCAAGCAAACTTTTCGGTGAAGTATGGAAATGTGGTACAATGCTAGTAGAAGGTGGTACAATACCAGTACATGGCACATTACTCGTGGTACCCAATTCAATTGTTCTCACTCGATCCTTGATTTCCCTTAACCCAAGTTGAATTACTTTGTGTTTACCATCATCATTGGTGACAAGTTCTAGGATCTCATCCAACGTCTTGTGATAGGTATCCTGCAACTTTGGATTTATAACAACCCCAAAGTTAGTATATGTGGTTGGAATGCATGTATACCCTCTTTCCAAATCTTTTCCCCATCTTGAAACAATGTATTTATTTGGCACCTCATATATGGACCTCTCAATGAGCACACTAAGTGAATGGGCACACATAATACCTCTAAACTCAAACAACTAACACGTACATTGGAGCTCACATTCAGTTGAATTATAGTACACAATAAATTCCACTTTCTTCATATCCTCACCCAGAAGAATAGCCTTCCTCACATGATAGGTACAAATTGATCCCTCCTTGTAGACACCACATTTTTGACCGACCTCAAGACTTTGACGTCATCGGTTGTGCACTCGATGATTGCGCATGCTTGTGCTTGTTTTGAGCGCCCAAAGGTCTCGGCTGTGCGCCTTGCCTCTGAGCCTCTAAAACCTCTGTGTTTTGTTCTTGTTTTTGGGCTAAACCTTGATACCTCTTGCTTGGCGGAGGGGAAGGCCTTGCCGGCCACTTGCCTCTCTTGTAGGCCACTTCAAGTGGCTGGTGGCCAATTTTTCTCCTTTTTAGATATTTTTAGATCTTTTGAGCTAGTTGTTGCTCACTGAGTTCATCCATACACGTGTATGGACGGATGAAGCAAGCTTTTTTCTTGCTTGCTTTATATAAGGGGAGGTTCCTCCCCCTTTAGAGGGGTTACAAAAATTTCAGAGTTGAAATCTCTCTCTCTCTCTCTCTCTCTTTATATATACATATATGTATATATATTGTGCTATATTGTGCCTAGAAGTGAGTTTTCTTCACATATTTGCACTAAAACACCTAGTCAAACACCACTACCTTGGAGCTGAGGTTCTTGAAGGTTTGTTTGGAGCTCAAAAAGCTGGTTTTGGCTCAAAGGAAGACCTGTCTTACTGTTGTTCTTCAAGGGTAAGCTTCTTTCCCTTTTAAGCTTGTTTTTGTACACTAGTTTGGGCCACCTTTGCATGCTGTTTTGGCCTAGTTGTCAACTACAAAACCTCTATTTTTAAGTGTTAAAAATGTTGGTTTGAGTCCTTGTTGGAGTTAGGGGTGGTCCACTCTCTTTCATTGCTTATTTGCTAAGCTTTGTGCCATCCTTTAAAGCTTTTGAAACAATATTTTTTTGGCCCTTTAACCACTGAATTCTAGTAGAATTTCAGTGGTGGAAAGGTGGTCTTGAGGTCCAAAATAGGAGGGGGTGGTCCCCTCTCCTTATATCTTGTTTGTATGTATAGATGGCCTACCAAGTGAGCATGTGTTTCTCCCTTTTTGAAGCTTAGTTCAAGCATGTTTTTGTGACTTTTTGAACCTACTCTAACTCTGTTTTTGGCTGGTTTGGCCACTTGTTGCTTATATCTTACACTTGTAGTATAATCTTGCTTAATAGCCTTGAATGCCTAATGAGTTAGTCCATCATTCTAGCATATGTTAGCTTGACTCCAACACATTTTTGCTAATGTTTTAGCATGCTTTAACTCTGTTTTAAGTGGTCTTGGCCCTTTGAGGCTTGCTTTGCATTGTCGTAGTGCGAATGGCCGTAACTAGCTTTGAGTCTTGAGGCCTTTAACACGTTGTGTATGTGATGATTACATGTTTTGGCATCATTTAGCATGTAATTTTAGTGTATATAGTGTAGTCACACTCTCACATATTTCACTCTTTCATAGCTTTTGAGAGTTATGCTTTATGCCTTGTTTATAAGTCAATACATGAGCATGATTTTCTTGTTTTTCATGCTATCATCTCAGCACATTTTAGCCTCTGTTTTGACATGTTTGAGGTCTGTCCAGAGTTGGTTTGGTCCTTTGAGTTTGATATTGCATGCTTCTAGAGTGATGCTCTTTACTAGCTTAATGTATTTGGCTTTTGAGCATGCATTACATGAGTTGTTTGCATTGTTTTTAAGTCACTTAGCATGCTATTTCAGTGCTGAAATATGTGTCATTGCACTCCATTGTTTCAATCTTTCATTCACCTTGAAAGTGGCCTTATGCCCCTTGTAGGCTTGAGCATGAACTTGAGACATTCATGCCTAATGGTTTTAATCCTCCCTTAAGGATTTCTACTAACCAATAGCATGATATTTTCTTCATGCTCAAGGCACTCGAAGCTTAGGTCATCTTTTAAATTAGAGGACCTTTCACATTGAACTTAACCAATTAATGGACTAATTGGTAAGCTAAAATGTGTAAACAAGAATTGAGCAAAGTAAAACATGTCAAGATAACATATGTGTGTTACATTGCATGTGTTTGGATCAGACATTAATCCAAACACAAGAAATGTAAGACATTTCATACTCAAAGTGATGAAACGTGTCGCATTTCTTGGTCGCCAACATCCTTGATCATGCATGATAGGGTGGAGGCACTTTGAGTCTTATGTGCGCATTCACTAAGCTTGTACAAGCTTGGTTCTTCGGCCATCATGCATTGAGATGCTTGATTGGTGGCTTGAGAGCCAAGTACCACACTCGTTTGAGCTTGAGACATGATAAGGAGGGTGGTAGTACACACATTTCTTGCCAAATACATTGTCTTGGCTCTGTTGCTCTCTGTTGCAACAAAGGCAGAATTCTGGAAAGAGAAGTGGCCGGCCAGCCACTTGCACTAGCCTACCGACCACTTGCACTGGTCGGCCGGCCGGCCAGTTGAGGTAGCCTACCGACTAGTTGAGGTGGCCGGCCGGCCCCCTGTAGGAGAAATTGTCAAAAGTGTTCTTGTTTTGGGGCAGATGCAATCTGAAAGTTCATATGATGTTCTGAGATCATCGCGAGTGCAAACAGAGGCAACTTATGACAAGGCAATGCGTTTTCGGGCGAAGCACGCCGAGCATGCATGTCTCCCTCCCCTCGAGGCCATTTTACTGCTTTATTTAGCTAGTTAATTTGCCGATTTTACAATTAATTAGTCAATGTGTTTAGCTAATTTAATTCGTCTTTGTAATATTCTAATTAGTTTAGATTAGCTAGTTAATTTAGTTTCATTTGGTTTGTAATAATTAATTAGCTAAGTTAGTTAATTAGTTGGTTTGTAATAGTTAGCTTAATTAGCGTAGCTGGTTAGCTTATTTATTTGGACCCTCTTTCGAGAGGGCGCAATGTTGTAATAAGGGTGCGTGCGTGGGTGCATGTCTTCCAACCCCACTCTTTCTCCTTTTTACTTGACTGCTTGCGATGGTTAGTTTAGGGCATATCTCGATTAGCATAGCTTATGCTTTGCATGTGTGCATCATTCATTTGTCTTACATGCACCTAGCTCGGCACATCATTCAAATTGCATTGTATTTCAATACTCACTTGAATACGTGTTTCAAAGCATGTTATCAAGTTGTTGCATTTATATGCCATCTTAGATAGCCGAGCCTATTTCATTGCATATCGCATGTGTTGCATTAGGCATCTTGTATAGTTAGGATCATGCATTATTTTTAACTAGTTTTCTGTTTTGGCTTGGAGTACGCTGTGAGTTTTACACTTTAGCATACTTGCATGCGTGTGAGTGTTGCCATGATAGCATGCTTTCCATGAGGCTATTTTCTTATATGATTAACTGCATGAGTGCTTGTGGGTGAAGGCTTTGTTGCCTGAGTTGGAACAATTCGATGATTGTGAGTTTTAAGCCCACTTTGCGAAGTGGAAAAATCATGTTTTAAGCCCACTTGAGGGTGGCAAGTCCGCGCTTTAGCCTACTTGCGAGTAGCACTTTCAAACCATTTTCAAAAACAAACATGAGTTGTTTTGTTCCAATTCTCGTGATCGAGTCTATACTTGTATGCTGTGTGCATCACATAGTAAGTTAGATTAATAACTGGAATAAGAACACGTGTGTTTATAAAATAACATATCATGTTTAGTAGAGGCCGATCTTTGATCGGGTGAGCGGGGGTGCTCATTGCATGACCTTCCCCTCTCGTACCCAAGTTCCCGAGCCGAGGCAACTTTGGTGATGACGGACACGTGGCCTTAGGCATGAGTCAGGGTTTCCTAAATTTTTCAAAATAAAATATTTAGGTGGCGACTCTATAATTTGGCAAAACAGTCCAATTTTGACATTATTTGATTGAAAATCAGTTTTCCAAAATGATTTGCCGGATTGGACTCTTTGGTGATTTATCAATCTTACATTGCACTTTGTGAGATTAGATTCAAAACCGTGATAGGAGTCCGAACTGTAGTAAGACCAAATTCGCGCCTCTCCAAAAGGGAGCCGCACGAAGAAAGTTGGGTCTACACTTAGGGCTGAGCAAGGAATCCGTGAAATCCGTAATCCGATCCAGTCCAGTCCAATCCGATAGGTTTGGATTGGTTTTTTGAATCCGTGGTTCGGTTCCGGATTGAATAATTAAAAATCCGTAGTTCACGGATTGGTTCCGGATTGAATCCCACGGTTCTGGATTGGAACCGATCCGGACCGTATACAAATAGTCTATATTTTTATTATACATCCTCCCCCATAGTATCTTTTCTTATTCTATGTAAAATCTAAACTCAAACCTAAAATCGTATAATATCTTCTTTTATTACTTTTGTTTGTTAGTTTTAAGTTTTAATTTGCAATGGTCTAAATACTTATGGTGAAACCAGTTTTCTTATGGTTTAAATTCTAGAACAGTATGTCGTTATTATAGAAAAACATGTTGCTATTATGGAACTAATATAGCGCTATGTTTATATTTTTATGAAATTCAAGTGTTATATATATATTTTTGTTATTTAATTATGTGAATCCGTGGTCCTAAACCGATCCAATCCGTATTTAAATGGATTGGTTCGGATTGGTTCCATGATTTAAACGGATTGGATTGGTTCCAATTTTTTAAGAACCGTAAATAACGGATTGGTCCTGGTTTTATCCCAATCCGGTCCAATCCGGACCATGCTCACCCCTATCTACACTCCTCTTTGGCAAGATTTGGACGACAGTACACTAGACGCTTCATTTCTGATTGAACTTCTTTAAATTTTGCATTTGTGTACGCTGCATGAAATTGCTTCTCAAAATGATACACTGTTAAGAAATCATACAATTGGTTACGAGATTTAAAATAAGCTTTTGTCTCATCCTCCACCTTACTCCTCAAGGCATTGTCATACTGCTCAACAAATTGCTTTAAGGTAGTCTTTGAGTTCACATATCCATAAAAAAAAAAAAAAATGCATTCATGCTCTCACTTCATTGTGTAGTTGACATGCCAGCCCAAAATATGTCTTTAACATAGGCAGGAATCCACCTATGTCGCTTACGGTATAATACCCCTAACCACTCGTTATCATTCAGATTGAATTTTGCAACCATTGCAAGCTAATATTCCTTAAATTCATCTTTTGTAAATGAATCATAAACTGCATTTTGCAAAGCAACCTTTATGGATTCATATTGCAAATATCCTCTTAGTTTCTCCAAAATTTTCTTCATTGCATGCCATAAGCACCGGTGATGTCGAGCCTGTAGGAAGACAATTTCTATGGCATTTTGCATAGCTCTACACTGGTTAGTTATTATAGCTTTTGGGGAAGCATCTGACATGCAACTTAACCATTCCTTGAATAGCCAAACAAATGTCTTAGTGTTCTCATTAGATAACAACCCATAACCAAACAAAATTGACTATCCATGATGATTAACTCCTATAAACGGACGAAACGACATATCATATTTGTTTGTCAAATAGGTTGTGTCAAATTAGACAACATCCCCAAATGCTTTATAAGTAGCCTTACTCCTTGCATTTGCCTAAAACAAGTTTTGTAGGCAACCACGTTCATCAAGGTCAATTGCCAAATAGAAGTTCGAATTTTGTTGTTATATTTTATGAAAATAAAGTGTAACTGATTCGGTGTCTCCTATCCCACGTCTCAATCTTTTAGAATTCTCAATATATTTTCTTGCATCTCGTTCATCAAATGTTAATGCCTCATATCCCCTTTCTTCAACAACTATGGAATTAAAATTCCTCGCCACCCCAATCCCTACTGCATTGTTCACTTCTAGTCTCTTCTTCACTGGAGTAAGAATCCTCTTATTCATTGTAAAATGCCGTGAGTCAGTAGGAATCAAATCATGAGTGTGCTCAAGTACAACTGTGGTTAACTTATATCATCCATCGTTTTGTAGACTGGCTCTTACCCTTGCTTTACAATCAATTTTTGATGACAAAGATGGTTCCAAGGGATTTACTTCTGATCTTTTTGTTTGGATTTGCGCCCGAGTACATTTAATTCCAAAGTACTTTATTTCCCCATCACTTGTTAGATTTTATGATATAAAAGCTATAGCAAATCCACAGTGTTTCACATATTTTGCATAAAATGCGTACACTTCTTGTTTTGAAGTAAAATACATCCCCTTCTTAGGTTTTTCAACTTCCCCACTCTCGTTAAATCAAAGATTGTTATCTTGTTCTTTAACTTCCTCACTCCCATTGAATGAATTATTGTTTGAATCAATATTCATTGTAGCTTCAAAGTTAAATAGAATATTGTTAAATACTGTTAAAATGATTAAAATGTTAAGATACTGTGAAAATGATTAAAATTGCTATTAGCCCCATTTGGTGTAGCTGTTAAAACAGCTTATAGATTATAACTTAACAGATTATAGATTATGACTTTAATCAGAAGTTGTTAATCTGTTTGGTGTAGCTATTGGATTATAGATTTAAGTTGCTGAGTAGTGTTTGTTAAATAAGCTGTGAAATAGGTTTTTCAATTAATTTTTATTTTTTGTTTGTCTACATTTCTCATAAAAAATAATAATAATAATCTATAATCCATTTGGGTCTTTTTCTATTTTAAAAAAAAATAAAAAATAAAAAAAATCTAAGAGTTTAACCATAGCACCTGCTGGATGTATGCAGCTTCGCCTTCCTTGAAGCCCTTCAGCTCGGCGTCTTCAGCTTTCTTCTTCAAAACTTTTATTTCGACATCCTTAGCACCCTCAAGTTTCGCCAGTTCCCGCAAATACTTGTCTTTCATCTCGGTTAGCGCTTTTTGTTTGTCGGTGTTAGCCAAGGTAACTAGTCCGGTTAGACGAGTTATCTCAGCCTCCAGCTCGACCGTCCTCTATTGGGATTGATTTAGTTCGGCAGTTGTAGACACCCCATTTTTGACCGTCCTCAAGACTTGGACGTCACCGTTTGAACACTCGGTGATCATCCATGATTGTGTTCGTTTGGAGTTCCCGGAGGTCTCGGCTCGCGCGCCTTGCCTCAGGATCCCCGAACTCGACTGTTTAGTGTCTGGTTTTGCACCAAACACTTTTGTTTTGCCTTAGAGGGGTAGGGAATGCCTTGTGAGACATCCCCATACACCACCGGCAGTGGCCGGAGGCCACCGGCTGGTCTTTTTCTTCCATCGGCAATTTTGTTTGCCGGTCGGCACACTTTATTGCCGGTCGGCATAATATGTTGCCGGTCGGCACTGTTTTTTGCCGGAATAGCCTTTTTGGGCAGCCGACCACTGTTCCTCCACTTTTTGGAGATATTTTGTGCCAGCTGTGATAGCTGGCACCAACTCCTTTCCCCTCTATACACGTGTATGGAGGGATTTCCCTCTAGCCAAGCTTGTTGAATAAGCTTTGCAAGAGGGATCCTTATAAGAGGGAGGCTTTCCTCTTGGTTCTAGGTTAGAAAAACAGAAGCAAAAACCAGCCTTTGAGATATAGATACATATTATATCTATACCTCTCTCCCTCTCCCTTCTTGTGTGTGTTTCTTGGCCCAAAAGGTGTGTTTTACCTTACTTTTGCACCATTACACACACTATCACACCTTAGTCCGAGATTGAGGGACTTGGGGGAGTTGTTTCTTGAGTTTTGGACTGGTTTTGGTCCAAAGAAGGAGGTTAGGCCATTTGTTCTTCAAGGGTTCTTCAAGGGTGAGCATCTTCCCTTTTATTCCCCAAACTTGCTTTGGTTTTCTACCTATTTTGTTTATTGTTTTGGCTCTTGTGTATAACATAAAAAAGGCTCATATTTTGCTGCTCTAACACTTTCATTAAGGTCACTTTGTGGTTAGATTGCAAACTCACCCTCTTAGGCCTTGTTTAGCCTATTTTGGTGCCATTTTGATAAGGTTTTGTTCACTTCAGCATTTTGATCTTTTGATCACCAAAAATCAGTGTATTTTAGTGTCAAAAAAGTTGGTTTGAAGTCTTGCATAGGGGAGGGACACCCCTCTCCCTTTATGGTTTTGTTTCCTTGCTTTTTGAGCTCAAAAGGATAGCATGTGTGCTTGTTGTTTCTTGGCTTCATTTCAGCACTTTTTTAGGCATCTTAGGTCTTACATAACCTCTGTTTTTGGCCGGATTTGGCCCTCTTGCATGCTTGTGATATTTGCTTTGTATTGCTCCATCTTGCTTAAAAGTACATCCCATGATTAGGCCATGACTTTTGTGTGTGTGAGCTTGGTTCCATGGAGCATTTAGCATTGTTTTTCCATGCTTAACATCTGTTGGTTATCAACTTGGTCATGTTTAGCATGCTTGTTAGAGTTGCTTTGTATTTTGGCTTGGAAGCTTTGAGCATTTTGACCTCTAGCATGCATGGTTGTGTTTACCCTCTTGATTTGGCATCATCTAGGGTCATATTTTAGTCCAAAAATCATGCTTGTATGTGTGCATGCATGGCCTCTTTCATGCCTTGAAGATGTGTCCTCTTATGCCTAAGAATGAGCCTTAGTGTATTTGCTTCATGGGGGATATCTTAGTTACCATATTAGGAGCTTTTGGGGTCCTATTTTGCATGCATAGATTCTGTTTTTTACTTGTTTTGATCATGCCGTGAGTGGTCATGTCATTGAAGGTAAGTTGTCTCCTTTTGTGTCTTGACTTTGGGACCATGAATTTGCTTATTAACATGAGTTGATTGCCTATCATTTTAAGCACTTTTGGTCACTGTTTTGAGGAAGGTAAGGGCCTGTCCCTTTGCCATTTTTAAGTCCTCTTGCATGCTTTCTCCATGTTTGTTGGATAGTTGTTCCATTAAGCTTTGTGTAGCACATCGATCCCATAGTCAATTTGGTCTATGTTTGCACCATTTTTGTACCTTGTATGCTCGGCATTGTACATTTGTCATGTTGGTCGCATAATGTTTGTTGTGCTTTATATCTTGGTGGCATGATGTATTTGAGCCTTGTTGAAGCATTACATGCATTGCATTTACTTGGTTTGGGGTGTCAAACTAAGTTCGGGAATCAGGGACCATTCATACTCCAAGTGATGTAATGCGCCTTGATTCCCGGTCATCGGGACCTTTGACTCTAACTTGATAAGGCCTCGGTTTTTCATGTTGTTTGTTGCATGCATTTTCATATCAAATGGCAAATTCGACCCTTTGACTCATCACGTACCATTGATGATTCAAGGATCGAAAGTCATGCTTCTTTGAGTTCGAAATATGATAAGAAGTAGGACCATGCTTACATGTGTCCAAAAACTCCATACTATGCACTGCCTGTCCTCTGTTTGCTGTCAGATTGTCTGTTGCAGGAAGTTTCTGCCGACCGGCAGAATTTAGTGCTGACCGGCACTATCTGGAGTGCCGATGAACCCGATAAAGTGCCGACGGGAATTTTGGAGTGTCGGTGGCAATTCTGTCTGGCCGGTGGTGTTCTGCAGGATGCAGAGAGCTTGTTCCAGCACTTTGGAAATTTTCAGAAAGACAAGGCAGTACAAACAGAGGCGACAAGAGTATAGTACGGGTTTTCCGGGCAGGACGGATTCGAGCATGCATCATCTGCGCGCCCCGAGGCAGAGGCTGTGGCCACCCTCTTCATTCTTTTGCTTCCTTTTTTTAATTAATTAGGAAATTTTGTAATAATTTTATTTGTTCATTATTTTGGGACTGTAATATTAATTCGAACCCTCTGAGTGAGGGGAAACATGTAATAAGTGTGGGTGAGTGTGTGTATGTCTTCCAATCCCCATTTCTTTCTTCCCTTTTATTTACCAGCTTATGATGGTAGATTAGGGCATTTTTGAAATTAGCATACCTTATGATATGCATGCGTGCATTCATGCATCTGTTAACATGCACCGGGCTCGGTACATCATGCTAACCGCATTCGTACTCCAATTCAAAAATTGACTATGTGATAGTTGATCGCATTTCATATGCCATGTCTAGGTTAACCGAGCCTAACTAGAATTGCACCTTGTATGTGTTGCATTAGGCAAAATAACATGAACTAGGACACGCACATTTGCTAACTAGTTTATTGTTTTGGCACGGAGTACAATGTAAGTGGTTATGCTTTAGCATCCAACATGCGTGTGAATGTTGCCATAAGAGTATGCTTGCCATGCGGCTAAGTGTTTACATGAGATAAATTGCTTGAATGCCTGTGGGTGGAGGTCAAACTGCTTAAATTGGGATAATGCGTTAAAACTATATTTGTTTTAAGCCCACTAGATAGTGGCAAAACCGTCTTTTCTAAAAAGCCCACTTGAGGGTGGCAAAATCTGTATTTTAGCCTACTTACGAGTAGCAAACCATTTTTCAAAACAAACATGAAATGTTTTGTTCCAATTTGGGCGATTTGGTCTATACTTGTTTGTTGCGCGCACAACATAGTAATTCTAGGCTAATAACCGGTTTAAGAACACGTAACGTTTTCAAAATTGGATATCACGGTTAGTAGAGGCCGGTCTTCGGACCGGGCGAAAGGGGGTGCTCATAGCTGACCTTCCCCGATCGTACCCAAGCTCCCGAGCCGAGACAACTCCGGTGATGACAGACATGTGGCCTTCGGCACCGAGTCAGGGTTTCCTAAATTCTCCCATAAAAAAAAATATTTAGGTGGCGACTCTGTATCTGGCAAAGCAGTCCATGTTTGGCACTACTTTTTCAACAAAATCTGTTTTCTCAAACGATTTGCCAGATTTGGACTCTTTGGTTCAGATTAAGAACTGTGACACAAATCGAGTCCGAACTGTAGCGCGAGGCCCACGCGGGCGCTGTTACAGTTTCTGGCGACTCTGCTGGGGATTTTAGAGAGCTTGACTCAAACTCGTGATATCCCATTTTGACTTCATTTATGTGTTTCTTTGCATTGCATGTGCATTGGTGCGCCTAGGAACACAGTGTTTGCCATCTGCCATTCCTGAACGGTTTGCCGGAGGCTTGTCTTGTCAAGACATGTCCATAAGGCTGACCGGCTATGGGCTCTGACAGCATGGGAACACAAACCCCGGTTTTACCGGGGCACCCTTTTTGACCATTCGACCTAGTGCATATTCGGAATCCATAGTGACCATTCCAAGCTAGGACAGGTTGCTTACCCGATTATAGGTTGTTTGAAACTGTTGTGTGCATAGTGAAACCCTAGCTCCTGACAAAATAGGACAGGGAAACCCTACCCCAACATAGGGATGTTTTGGCTCTCTCTTACTTGCTATGTGCTTTTAGAGTGTATCTCTATAGGAATGCATATATCAGTTTGCAAGTTTGGGGCATCAGTATTTGGGGAATCAGTTTTACCTGAGGGTATCAATTTTGGGACAGATATTTGGGGAACAGTGATCAGTATTGAGCACAGTCATTCCACTATGATTATATCCGAGCTGAGATGCTGTCTGTTTTCTCTTTTGCAAGGTAGTCCTGGAACCATAGCTTCAGAAGGCTCCGATATCCCCCAGGTACATTGGACTAGTGCTGATAGACTTTGTTAGGTCAGAAATTCAATTCAAGGGCGACCAGTGTTCTTTTGCCGAGGCAAGGTAAAGAAGGGCCAAACAGGGCTCATTGGTTCATCTGATCCGACAGTCACCAGCCACATCACCTTTGTTCGGACTCAGCAGACCATGATGGCACAGGGTTCAGAAGAATTTGTGGCCGTGATAGCAGCGTTAAATCAGGAAACTGCCATGCAGGCTGAGACCAGTATTGAAACGCAGTGCCCACCTGGGGTATCTGCCTCACATCCAGCTTTGGAACCCCAGCCAAACTTTGACCCACTTCCGCCGGTTGAAGATTTGCAGTGTCTGAATTCTCGGGAAAGGTTGACTCAAGCTCAGGTGCTCAAACCCCTGGTGCAGCCTACTGAGAGGCTTCGATCCTTTCATGTTAATGAGCTCAACCCGACTACAGTGAAGATTGCGAACCTTGAGAAGCAATTCAAAAAGGCCCAGGGCCTTAACTCCATTCCCGACATTGAGGATGGGCACACCGAGGCTGCCGTTCGGCTCCCTGACAGATTCAAAATGCCATGTATTGACCGTTTCGACGGGTCTGGAGATCCAATGGTACATATCCGACTTTTCTTGGATGTCCTAAAGCCGATGGGACTGACTAAGCCACAGAAACTCTCTCTATATGGAAGAACCCTGTCGGGTGTAGCAGCTACTTGGTACACTAAGTTGGAGGACAAAGTGAAGCAAAACTGGGAAGAATTGGCTGAGGCCTTTGTTGATCAGTATTCTTACAATACCCAAGTTGAAATGACCATGCAAGAGCTTGAAACAACCCGCCAGAACCCAACAGAGCCTTTTGTGGAATTTGTTGCGAGGTGGAGGGCAAAGGCAGCACAGATGACAGATCGCCCTTCTGAGAGGGATCAAGTGCAAATGATGGTGCAAAACCTCGAGCATGATATGTTGCAAAAGTTGATAGTCGCTCCATTATTCACTTTCAAAAGTTTGCATGAACTGGGGGTTCAGGTCGAGAATGCGTTCAACAGCGGGATCATTCCCAGAACAAGTGAACCGACAAGGAGGGCGATTGCAGGGAGTACCAATGTTGGTAGTAGCGTCATTCCCAAACCCACCGAGATCAATGCAGTCGCCATAGCCAACCCTTTTGCCAAACCAAGCCTACAAACAGCCGGTCCAGCCCGAGCTCAGGGCAGAACTTTCACTCCCCTCTATATGAGCCTGACTAGCGCACTAAAAGCCTTGATGGAAAGAGGGCATCTCAAACCCCTCGATCCTCAACCTCTGCCTAACCCACTTCCAGCCAGACATAATCCCTCCAAATACTGTATGTACCATCAGCAGCGCGGTCATGGCACCGACCGTTGCTACCGCCTTCGTCATGAGGTCCAAAATCTCATCGACAACCGGACGATAGCTCCACCTTCAGCCCCCAATGACCAAGTACCTCATCCACATCTCAATTTGATCCACACACTGGCCGTCCCTTACGACCCCAGCGTATACATCACCCCGGCCCATCTACCCAAGCCTGAGGTGTTTATCCCGGAAAGCATGGACTTATGCATGATGGGTGCATCTGAACCCCAATCATCTCAAACCCACGAACCCACTACTTCCGAGCTGATGAAAATGATTGAAGACCTTCAGAGAACTGTGGCAGATCTGGCCTTTGGAGTTTTGGCCCCGTCATCAACCGCATCACATACCAGGGAGTTCATGTCAAAAGGCTCCTCAGGACGGGTTGCATTTGAAGGAGGCCAATCCCTTGGCAAAGTGGAGGCAAGTGGTAAGAACAAGGTAGGGGCAAGCATTGGTCCCCATGAACACCTTCAGTGGGATATTGAGGCTTTGAAAGCCGAAGGGCTGAACAAACAGCAAGTACTCGCACTTGTTGCAAAAACTGTGGATGACACTTTCGCCATTCAGAATGAGAGCAGTCTGAATCAAGGGGCAAGCCGGGAGAAGGGCCTTTGTACGAGGAATGTTCCTTTTAGCCCTAATCCCGTGCTCAGAAACGATCAGCAAACCCAGTCAACGCCTGCCAATCCCTTTGCTGGTGCGTCCAGCAAAACTCCACAAACCTCAAAATACCCACCTCGAGGCCAGAGGGTGTTCGCACCACTGTACATGTCTCTATCAGCGGCCTTTAGGATCTTGATTAGAGAGGGGGATTTGAAACCCTTGGAGCCGCGACCACTGCCAGATAGACTTCCTCACTCCCATGATCCGACCAAGTACTGTGCCTTTCATCAGCAAGTCGGCCATGTCACTGATGGTTGTTTCCGTCTTCGCCATGAAATACAAGATCTGATTGACAATAAGGTCATCGTCGCACCAACTCAGTAAAGTCTATTGGCATTGGATCAGTGAACTTGGGGGATAATGTGAATATGTGATCGGGGGATGAACCACCTGTGGGCGGCGCTCAGTTTACTCCGGATGTGGCGTTTGGCACGCATTGTTTCGAGCATTTTACGAATGCTAGTTGTTGTGTTATCTGACTTGGGTATTGGGTCAGTCTTTTCAATTTGTATTGAGTCAGTCTTTTCATACTGAGTCAGTCGGGTCTGTCTTGTTGTATCGAGTCAGTCCTGTTTTGTTAAAGTCGGGTGATTTCGGGGGTGTTACTTCGGATATCACTATTTTGCTTTGTGTTTGTCCTTTTGAGTCTGTTTCTGCCAGGGAGCCAGTTGTGCCAACAGATTTGAATGAACAGCAGTGATTTTCACACTCTTGTGTTTGCTTCTGTCGTGTGTCACTTGTGCCAGAAGTATTGAATGGAATGACAGTGCTCTTCGCCTGCCTTTTCTGTGCCTTGAAATCATTGTATCGACCTAAGTTTTTTTCAAAACTTTTTTTTGAACACTGCGGTGAAAACGAAGAGGAAGGAATTCCTCGGGATTTGCAAAATTTTGATCATTTGAGAGAAGGAGAGGCATGCTAAGCCCTTAATGAATGAGATCATGTTTGTTAATGTGAGTACTGAGAAGGATCCTGGCCTGATCCAGATTGGTCCCACACTGTCTTCAGCGCGAGCGATTTGTCGCTTTCTTAAAAACTTTCGAAAAATGTTTTGCGCAGTCCTGTGAAGACTTGTGTGGAATCGCCCTTGAGATTGTGCAGCCGAGGATCGCTCTCAGCTTCAAGATTCTGTCCATTTGTTTTCAAACCTCGGACTTAAATTCAGAATGTTCAATGGTCAACCGCCATATGAGGCCTGTGCGGCCAGATTCGAAGCAGCCCTCGGACAAGAGGCAAGAAAGTCAGATCAAGAAGATCAGATCAAAGAAAGCTTGTAAAGCTAGATCAGAAGCCCCCCCTCAAACTAGGGGCAAAAATGTCAGACGTGCTCGAAGAGCCGAAGATGAGTCCTCTTGCAAATCAACAGCCACTCTCCTGGATACGGATGGCTTCAAACCCTAAAACCATTTGGCATGGATTTGTTACACTTTTACCCTTTGAGAGGCTCGCTGGACCGAAAACCCGGAAGGGCGACCCAGGCAAAAGTTAGAGCAAGAGAAAAATACAAAAAAAGAAGAAGCAAAAAATGCAAAAAGAAAAAAAGAGAACAAAAAATAAAGATGCAAGGAAAAGAACGAAAAAAATCAAAAAAGGAAAAAGAAATGAAAAGAATTGAAAAGAAAAGAAGAACAAAGCTCGCAAGGTCGAAAACCCGCAACGGGCGCCTTGGCAAAAGTTAGAGCCTAAAAAGGAGAGGTTAATACCCGAGTGTACCTTAACCCCGGAACTACGTAAGGCTTGATTCCCATGTTTGGGATACGTAGGCAACTTCATTCTGAAGTCCAGCCCTAAAACACTTCAAATTCAACTGTGTCCATGTGATGGTTCTAGTCATCTTTGTCTTTTCTGTATCCGGGAGTTCGGTTGCAATCATCGCTCTGAGGACTGATTACAATACACTACGGGGCCATTCAGACAAGGGGCAACTTTCCGTTGCCATTCAACGCGCTGCGGTGCCGTGCAAACAAGGGGCAACTTTCCGTTGCCATGTAGCTCTCTTCGAGAAAGGGGCCAATTTTCCTCCAAATCCGAGGTTGTGCGTCTCAAGAGTGGGTTCCGTGCTTGTTAAGCATTGGCCGTTTGCAAAAATAGTTTTTGAGAATTTTTACCGAGGTTGACTAATTTTCTCGAAAATTGTTCCATCTTTTCCAAAAACTGGACCATTTCTTGGACCCAAAAAAGGAAAATTTTCAGTGCTCATAGCCTGACTTGCATGATTTTCAAATCAAAAATCGAACAAGTGTGTTAATCTAACTCTCATATTGGTCAAAATTGTTTTCGTAGAAAACAAAATAAAAAATGGTCAAAATAATGAACTAGGGGCACAGTTGAGTCAGGCTTCCTGTCTTTTCCCTGTTGTCAATGCATTTGCCAGAAAGGGCACTCTACTTGCCAGAAAGGGCACAACTGAAGTCAACAACAAAGGGCTGAAAGCTCTCTCCTCCTCCAAGCAACGAGGTATCAAGACAAGTGCGAAGCACGAACTGGAATGGGGCGAGATATTCCATTCCCTTATCTGGATAGATCTGATCATGTCCGAACTTCCCAGCAGAGCATCATCAACTGATGTCAGCTACAGATTTGCTACATACCCAGTTGTAGCGCGACCCCCTCTGTGGGAGAAATTCACTGTTGTGAACAAGAATCAAAAGCTGGTAGAATACCAGGGGCAAGAGCCCACAATTTCCAGCTTATCCATCAACCACCCAGGGGAGGGATGAAAAATGAGAGATTAAAGAATAGAGAGATGTGCGCTGAGAGAAAAAGCGAGAAAAGGGTTTTGAGAGAAAAAACCGAGCTTGAGAGCCGAGTGATGTGAGAATCACAAATAAGAAAGGGTGGGAATAATACCCGGGGAAACAGGCTCCATGTGCACATTTGAGTCTTGTATTTTATTTTGTCTGTCTCGATTCTCGTTTTGAGTCGCTTCGAGTGTTACTCGATGTGTTTAGGTTGTTTACCTTTGTTTTTCACTTGTCGAGTCGTTTTGGCTGTGGCCAGTGGTCGGCTCAATACCCGGTTAAGAACTCATTTCTCAATTTCCAAAAAAATCATCTTGTGCTCAGAGTGCTGTGCCATTCTCCACATTTGTGCAAAACAGTATTTGTTCTTTCATAAAACTGCAGGGTCCACCCCCGATAAGTGTGAACAATAGAACAAGGACCTATCTGAAGCTATGTAGGTTCCACACTGCAAAGCAAAAGAAAAAAAGGAAAATTTGGAGCATCTTAGGGTGTTCCAGCTTTGGCAAGATCTGAGACTGCATTTCAGGTGCACCTTCCCAGACCTCGCCATTTCTCTGGAGTATGAGTGTATCTCGACCCCAAGTGTAAGCCTGCTTCAAGTCAGAATGGCAATTAAAGCAGCAGCAGATATTATCTCTTGCCAACATAAACAGGGTGTCCCCTTTTGAGCTGAGCGTATTACAAAGTCCTCCGAAAGGTGAATCGGAGGCACCAGAGTACATGTTTGATGCCTTTCCATTGCATGGAGTGTGCACTTTCATATACACTTCTGTTACATGCGTGCCGCACATTGTTATGATTCATGCATAGAATATGCTTGATTTCGATTCTGCATAGAATTTGCTTTCAAATACTGCCTAGAATATGCTCCCGTTTCTTGCATAGAAAATGCTCGTATCTTTTGCATAGAAAATGCACTCTTCCATATTTGCATAGAAAATGCACCTCATTTGCATAGAACATGCATTCACTCGCGCTATCATGCGCACCTTACTTGCACTTGTTAGTGCATTGTATTTTGTTCGCGCTATTTTGCGCATCGCACTTGTTAGTGCATTACATTTTGTTCGCGCTATTTTGCGCATCGCACTGTTTTGTGCATTACATTTCCTTCGCGCTATTTTGCGCATCGCACTATTTTGTGCATTGCATTTGTTCGCGCTATCTTGCGCACCTTACTTCCACTTGTTAGTGCATTGTATTTTCTTCGCGCTATTTTGCGCATCGCACTGTTTTGTGCATCACATTTCCTTCGCGCTATTTTGCGCATCGCACTATTTTGTGCATTGCATTTGTTCGCGCTATCTTGCGCACCTCAATTGCACTTGTCAATGCATTGCATTTGTTCGCGCTATTTTGCGCATCGCACTTGTTAGTGCATTGCATTTGTTCGCGCTATTTTGCGCATCGCACTGTTTTGTGCATTACATTTCCTTCGCGCTATTTTGCGCATCGCACTATTTTGTGCATTGCATTTGTTCGCGCTATCTTGCGCACCTTACTTGCACTTGTTAGTGCATTGTATTTTCTTCGCGCTATTTTGCGCATCGCACTGTTTTGTGCATTACATTTCCTTCGCGCTATTTTGCGCATCGCACTATTTTGTGCATTGCATTTGTTCGCGCTATCTTGCGCACCTCAATTGCACTTGTTAGTGCATTGCATTTGTTCGCGCTATCTTGCGCACCTCAATTGCACTTGTTAGTGCATTACATGTGTTCGCGCTATCTTGCGCACCACAACCGCATTGCACTGTTTTGTGCAGTTTACATTCGCGCTATCTTGCGCACCTCAATTGCACTTGTTAGTGCATTACATTTGTTCACGCTATCTTGCGCACCTCAATTGCACTTGTTAGTGCATTGCATTTGTTCGCACTGTTTTGTGCACCTCACTTGCATCTTGCATGCATTCTATCGCGCTATCTTGCGCACCTCACTTGTACTTGTTAGTACGTTGCATTGTTTTGAATACAAACCGGCTTCGCATAGCGTATAAGTCCAACTTTCAAAATCGGCTTCGCGTAGCGTATAAGTCCAACTTTCAAAACCGGCTTCGCGTAGCGTATAAGTCCAACTTTCAAAACCGGCTTCGCGTAGCGTATAAGTCCAACTTTCAAAACCGGCTTCGCGTAGCGTATAAGTCCAACTTTCAAAACTAGCTTCGCGTGGCGTATAAGTCCAATTATCAAAGTCTCCTTTCATATCATTTGCATCCTGCCCCTGAACTACGCTGGTTTGATTCCTTGCCAAGGGATACGTAGGCAGCCTGCGGGTACAACCATTCATTCATTTGTATTTTGTTTGTTTGTCCAAGTCTTCGGCCTTGTCAAAAATGGGTCGTCTCGGGGCTTTGACATTCACTCCCGTCATTGTTATGACTTTCGAGTTCTGTCAAAGAGGGGCAACTGTAGACACCCCATTTTTGACCGTCCTCAAGACTTGGACGTCACCGTTTGAACACTCGGTGATCATCCATGATTGTGTTCGTTTGGAGTTCCCGGAGGTCTCGGCTCGCGCGCCTTGCCTCATGATCCCCGAACTCGACTGTTTAGTGTCTGGTTTTGCACCAAACACTTTTGTTTTGCCTTAGAGGGGTAGGGAATGCCTTGTGAGACATCCCCATACACCACCGGCAGTGGCTGGAGGCCACCGGCTGGTCTTTTTCTTCCATCGGCAATTTTGTTTGCCGGTCGGCACACTTTATTGCCGGTCGGCATAATATGTTGCCGGTCGGCACTGTTTTTTGCCGGAATAGCCTTTTTGGGCAGCCGACCACTGTTCCTCCACTTTTTGGAGATATTTTGTGCCAGCTGTGATAGCTGGCACCAACTCCTTTCCCCTCTATACACGTGTATGGAGGGATTTCCCTCTAGCCAAGCTTGTTGAATAAGCTTTGCAAGAGGGATCCTTATAAGAGGGAGGCTTTCCTCTTGGTTCTAGGTTAGAAAAACAGAAGCAAAAACCAGCCTTTAAGATATAGATACATATTATATCTATACCTCTCTCCCTCTCCCTTCTTGTGTGTGTTTCTTGGCCCAAAAGGTGTGTTTTACCTTACTTTTGCACCATTACACACACTATCACACCTTAGTCCGAGATTGAGGGACTTGGGGGAGTTGTTTCTTGAGTTTTGGACTGGTTTTGGTCCAAAGAAGGAGGTTAGGCCATTTTTTCTTCAAGGGTTCTTCAAGGGTGAGCATCTTCCCTTTTATTCCCCAAACTTGCTTTGGTTTTCTACCTATTTTGTTTATTGTTTTGGCTCTTGTGTATAACATAAAAAAGGCTCATATTTTGCTGCTCTAACACTTTCATTAAGGTCACTTTGTGGTTAGATTGCAAACTCACCCTCTTAGGCCTTGTTTAGCCTATTTTGGTGCCATTTTGATAAGGTTTTGTTCACTTCAGCATTTTGATCTTTTGATCACCAAAAATCAGTGTATTTTAGTGTCAAAAAAGTTGGTTTGAAGTCTTGCATAGGGGAGGGACACCCCTCTCCCTTTATGGTTTTGTTTCCTTGCTTTTTGAGCTCAAAAGGATAGCATGTGTGCTTGTTGTTTCTTGGCTTCATTTCAGCACTTTTTTAGGCATCTTAGGTCTTACATAACCTCTGTTTTTGGCCGGATTTGGCCCTCTTGCATGCTTGTGATATTTGCTTTGTATTGCTCCATCTTGCTTAAAAGTACATCCCATGATTAGGCCATGACTTTTGTGTGTGTGAGCTTGGTTCCATGGAGCATTTAGCATTGTTTTTCCATGCTTAACATCTGTTGGTTATCAACTTGGTCATGTTTAGCATGCTTGTTAGAGTTGCTTTGTATTTTGGCTTGGAAGCTTTGAGCATTTTGACCTCTAGCATGCATGGTTGTGTTTACCCTCTTGATTTGGCATCATCTAGGGTCATATTTTAGTCCAAAAATCATGCTTGTATGTGTGCATGCATGGCCTCTTTCATGCCTTGAAGATGTGTCCTCTTATGCCTAAGAATGAGCCTTAGTGTATTTGCTTCATGGGGGATATCTTAGTTACCATATTAGGAGCTTTTGGGGTCCTATTTTGCATGCATAGATTCTGTTTTTTACTTGTTTTGATCATGCCGTGAGTGGTCATGTCATTGAAGGTAAGTTGTCTCCTTTTGTGTCTTGACTTTGGGACCATGAATTTGCTTATTAACATGAGTTGATTGCCTATCATTTTAAGCACTTTTGGTCACTGTTTTGAGGAAGGTAAGGGCCTGTCCCTTTGCCATTTTTAAGTCCTCTTGCATGCTTTCTCCATGTTTGTTGGATAGTTGTTCCATTAAGCTTTGTGTAGCACATCGATCCCATAGTCAATTTGGTCTATGTTTGCACCATTTTTGTACCTTGTATGCTCGGCATTGTACATTTGTCATGTTGGTCGCATAATGTTTGTTGTGCTTTATATCTTGGTGGCATGATGTATTTGAGCCTTGTTGAAGCATTACATGCATTGCATTTACTTGGTTTGGGGTGTCAAACTAAGTTCGGGAATCAGGGACCATTCATACTCCAAGTGATGTAATGCGCCTTGATTCCCGGTCATCGGGACCTTTGACTCTAACTTGATAAGGCCTCGGTTTTTCATGTTGTTTGTTGCATGCATTTTCATATCAAATGGCAAATTCGACCCTTTGACTCATCACGTACCATTGATGATTCAAGGATCGAAAGTCATGCTTCTTTGAGTTCGAAATATGATAAGAAGTAGGACCATGCTTACATGTGTCCAAAAACTCCATACTATGCACTGCCTGTCCTCTGTTTTCTGTCAGATTATCTGTTGCAGGAAGTTTCTGCCGACCGGCAGAATTTAGTGCCGACCGGCACTATCTGGAGTGCCGATGAACCCGATAAAGTGCCGACGGGAATTTTGGAGTGTCGGTGGCAATTCTGTCTGGCCGGTGGTGTTCTGCAGGATGCAGAGAGCTTGTTCCAGCACTTTGGAAATTTTCAGAAAGACAAGGCAGTACAAACAGAGGCGACAAGAGTATAGTACGGGTTTTCCGGGCAGGACGGATTCGAGCATGCATCATCTGCGCGCCCCGAGGCAGAGGCTGTGGCCACCCTCTTCATTCTTTTGCTTCCTTTTTTTAATTAATTAGGAAATTTTGTAATAATTTTATTTGTTCATTATTTTGGGACTGTAATATTAATTCGAACCCTCTGAGTGAGGGGAAACATGTAATAAGTGTGGGTGAGTGTGTGTATGTCTTCCAATCCCCATTTCTTTCTTCCCTTTTATTTACCAGCTTATGATGGTAGATTAGGGCATTTTTGAAATTAGCATACCTTATGATATGCATGCGTGCATTCATGCATCTGTTAACATGCACCGGGCTCGGTACATCATGCTAACCGCATTCGTACTCCAATTCAAAAATTGACTATGTGATAGTTGATCGCATTTCATATGCCATGTCTAGGTTAACCGAGCCTAACTAGAATTGCACCTTGTATGTGTTGCATTAGGCAAAATAACATGAACTAGGACACGCACATTTGCTAACTAGTTTATTGTTTTGGCACGGAGTACAATGTAAGTGGTTATGCTTTAGCATCCAACATGCGTGTGAATGTTGCCATAAGAGTATGCTTGCCATGCGGCTAAGTGTTTACATGAGATAAATTGCTTGAATGCCTGTGGGTGGAGGTCAAACTGCTTAAATTGGGATAATGCGTTAAAACTATATTTGTTTTAAGCCCACTAGATAGTGGCAAAACCGTCTTTTCTAAAAAGCCCACTTGAGGGTGGCAAAATCTGTATTTTAGCCTACTTACGAGTAGCAAACCATTTTTCAAAACAAACATGAAATGTTTTGTTCCAATTTGGGCGATTTGGTCTATACTTGTTTGTTGCGCGCACAACATAGTAATTCTAGGCTAATAACCGGTTTAAGAACACGTAACGTTTTCAAAATTGGATATCACGGTTAGTAGAGGCCGGTCTTCGGACCGGGCGAAAGGGGGTGCTCATAGCTGACCTTCCCCGATCGTACCCAAGCTCCCGAGCCGAGACAACTCCGGTGATGACGGACATGTGGCCTTCGGCACCGAGTCAGGGTTTCCTAAATTCTCCCATAAAAAAAAATATTTAGGTGGCGACTCTGTATCTGGCAAAGCAGTCCATGTTTGGCACTACTTTTTCAACAAAATCTGTTTTCTCAAACGATTTGCCAGATTTGGACTCTTTGGTTCAGATTAAGAACCGTGACACAAATCGAGTCCGAACTGTAGCGCGAGGCCCACGCGGGCGCTGTTACAGCAGTCTTGGCTTCGGCTTCTGCCATGGCTTGCCTAGTTGTTTTCCTTAGCTCCAACACTCGCCTGTGAGTGATATTTTTTTTCTAAATGGCCTGCAAAAGAATTGTTTTTTTTTAGCCGAGCTGAAACTTGGAAGAATTAGAGAGATCGAAAAAAGCTACCAGAATCATTGATTTCGTTGAAGACCAGATGGACTTCAGTTCGGTGTTCAGTTGATTGTGGTGGTGCTTCATGTCTTTTGGAAGACACACACTCTTGGCCAGATTGAAGGCCCCTACATGATCCTTCTCTGTGACCACCGAGTCGGTGTCCTGGATATCTCGGTTCTGGAAAGTGAGCTTGGGTGCCCACTTGGAAGAGCTAGATTGGTCGGATCGCTCCGGCTGAGGGCTCGGTGGAAGGCTTGGTGGCGGAAGAATGGTCTCATCTTCGTCCACGAGGCGCTGCTCGGTTTGGCTAGTTCGGGCACGCTTGTTCGCCCGAGATGTTGAAGGCTGTTGAGATGGTAGGGCCACCACGGTTTCTTGTGTTTGGTTTGGTGGTGGTACCTCGGCCCTGTTTGTCTCGGTCAAGAGGGCCCTGACTCTATTTCTCTTGGCCATTTCTTCTTCAGCGGTCAGTGGGATTAGTCTAATTTGTGGCAAGGTTGGGTCTGGTTCGGGGGTGTCCTCTAACAAAAAGTCAGTTACTCTGGCTTTTCGGCCGCCGCTGTATCTGTATGTCGGCTCAAAATTTAGCAACTTGGCCCAACTTCTTTCTGGATACCGTAGTGCGGCACGGAGAGTATCTAGGTTGGGGTAGCTGTAAAGTGATTGGAGATGAGCTGAATCTGCACAAAGAAGATAAATTGTTAGTTCGGTTGAGAATGGAAGCCAAAATAAAAGAAAAACATGAAAGGAAACCGAAGTAGTTATACCAGGGATTCCTTTATTCCAATTTATACTTCGGCCAGGGATCTGGGCTTGGTGATCTTCAAAATTCCCAGATACCCAGAAAAAATCATCATCATTCAAGTCCTTGTCCGGTGTATCTTTTATTATTTTCTCTCGACAGCGGCGTATTCTTAAGTAATAGACCCAGTCGTCTTCTTTCGAGCCTATGGAGTATTGGTGGAACAGTTCGGCTAGTCCGAGGTTGAGACCGGCTTGACGGTTTAGTTCGGCTATCCCCATTATTATACGGTAAGAATTGGTGGAGAGCTGGGTTGGGCATATTCTGGTTTGTCTTAGGAATTCACAGATTAAGGGTTGGACTGGAAATCTTAGTCCGGTTTCTATCATTGAAAGAAGGGTAAAGGGTACAAAGCCTTCATTCTCCCATGGTGTGACACCTTTTTTTGCTAGGGTAAGGTGGACATCGTCAGGGATGTTGTAGTCCCTTCGGAATTCGGCTAGACCACCTAGTGTCTCTACTAAAAACCTATACTTCCCCATTTATTTTATAAGTTAAAAATAAATTAGTTCGGTTAAAGGATTGTGCTCAGTAGCACGGTTGAGCGCGCAGAGGAGTGCCTGGGCAACCTAAGTCTGCAAAGTGGAAAACAAAGGTGTTAAGCACAGATCATTAGACCGTGCTACAAAATAAAAGCAAGATAAAAGAAGTCCTACTTCGGCTAGGTGGGATGCTACAGGTTCTATCTCGGTTTCAACAAGATGCTTGGTAGCTCGGGTTGAGCAAGGGGCTTTGTTAGCTCGGTCTTGGCAAGCGATTCATTATATCGGTTGCTGTGAAGGTTCTGTTAGACTGGTTGAGCCTCTAGGGGCAGCTTTCTGAGTTCAATCCAAAAAACTAAGAAAGCTGGCTAAGCCCCGAAGGTCTAGCTCGGTCATAGGCTAAGGTTTCCAGTATGCTAAGTTCAAACTTAGTTCGGTTAAAGTAAATCAGAAGATGGTGACTTATTGAAATTGCTGATATCCACACAAGTTCAAGTTCGATTATGGTCTGGATAGATTTGCGTATGGCATGAACAGTATCCTAGTTCGGTTGGGGCATGTTTATGGATCAAACCTAGTATTTCTCATGTTATTACATGAATTCAAGTGTCCTATAGCTAAGATTTTTCCAGAAAAGTGCGAAACTAACAGAAAAAAGCGTTTTGCAAAATAGTATGCAATGGATTGACGAAAGCAAAAACAAAAAAAAAAAAAAGGAAAAAACGAACTTGAGCAGCTTACCTGATCAAAGAAACACGAGAATATGGAAATGGAAGTAGAGACAACGGCAAAGGCACGCACCTTCTTCAAAGTGCAAAATGAAGAACGAGAAGAGCTCAGAAGAGAGAAAGAGCTTGAACAGTAAAATGATTGATGTGGGAGATTCAAAGGGCAAAAGTGGTGTTTTGGAAGGTAGGAAGGACGAAAAAGTGCGGGACTGTTCAAATTTTGCAGAGTACGAGGGCGACGTAACAGCTGCAAAGGGCCAATCAGAGGCTGCCACGTGTCATTGGAATGAGAAACGATTCAGTTGTTGTGATTGAAGAGACATTTTGACCGGACAGGTGCAGCTCAGTTTAAGTTAGCTCGGCTGGACAGGCTAAAAGAGTTTTTTAGCTCGATTGCATAGGCTAAAAGGAAGTTTTTTAGCTCGGCTGGAAAGGCTTAAAAGTTTTTCTAGCCCGGCTGTTAGCTCGGCCGATATACAAGTAATCCCTATCATGCTTTGCCGATGGAATTAAGGGGCAATTGAGAGGGTAATTTATATGATTAAATTGGGCCGAGCTGGGCAATGGGCCGTTAATGGGCCAAAATAAGAACAACAGAGTAAAAGGAGCCCAAAACCCAGAAGTTAGTCCAGTCTGAATGAGGCTTGAAGATTATTCCGGACTATAGATACTTTGTGCTTACACCGGTCTAAGGTTACTTTGAAGTTAGTTCGGTCTCAAAAGTTAGACCGGTTGCAGGCATAGCACGGATAGCTCGGTAGGACCTAGCCAATTGTTAGCACGGTTCAAACAACATAGTTAGCACGGTTTTAGCAGGAAGAGCTGAGGCAGAGTAGTGAAGGAGGGGACCAAACTATCGATAGTTCGGTCTACTCTATGGCTCGGCATGGCCATGCTTACTTCGGTCATGGGAGTTTGGCCATGGTAAAACCATCTCACTTGGTTTAAGCAGTGAGGGGGGTGTTGAAGGATAAGCATTATCCTTCAGGAGTATGAATCCTAGGAGGACTCTGCATGGAGGAGTAGAAGTCCTACTAGGATTGTGCCACACGAAACCTATAAAAGCTCACAAGCATCACCTTTGGAGAGGTAACACAACTTTGTTTTCTGAATACACAGAGCTTTTGTCTATTTGTCAAGCTTACTGACTTAGGCATCGGAGAGGTTTCCGGCATACACCCGCCGGCTAGCTCACGTTTGTGTTTTCAGGTGATAAAGCGACGACGTACGGAGGAACGCAGACTTGGTTAACAGGATTATACGAGAAGGTTTATTTCTTTCCTGTAAGGAGGTGGAACAACTAGTAAGCCAAAGAAGGTGGCTGGAAAATATAAATTACTTTTAGGAAACTTTTTATATTAATAATTAAAAATTAAAAGAAAAGGGGGGAAAAAAACAAATAATACAAGAATGAAACGAATACATTAGTCTTACCAATAAAATTTGTAGTATTTTTGTCGTTGGTCTAGCGTATAGGTAGCATGGCATTGAGATCAAACTCATATGGTGGAATGTTTGGGTTGTTGCCTCCTTCAACCGTGGAGTCTCCGAAGATGTATAGTGCTGGAACTAAGATCCTGTTTGATTCTAGGATAATGACATAGGATTAGACTATTAATCTTATCAAATTCGTATTACTACGTTTGGCTCACAAAAATGGCATCTGGCTTAGTAATACATAGGATAATCCTACAAAATTGTATTATATTTAATACCAAAGGAGAGTAAGTATTAACAATCATATACATAATTATCTCATGAGATTATCCATCCCATGAGATTGTTAATCTCATCATTAGTACTCCAAGTAATGAAACAGGGCCTTTAGCTTACAACATTAAATATGAAGTAACAATTTTTTTTTTTAAATTTTTTATAGTATTTATGGGGGCTGAAATGTTAATGGAAATTACAAAATAGTCTTACATAAGGATCCAACCCCTTTGATAACTTGATTCCCATCTAAAAACACAATTTGATTCAATATCCTAAGAAGGCCATTACATGACATTACCAACCCAAATACAATGCCATCCAGAAACAGAAATAGACAAACCCAGCCCAGCCCAGCCTAACCTAACCCAACCCTAAGCCATCAGATTACTACACTTGGGCTTCCACAAGATTTTTGATATTAAGGAGGGAGCAAAGTGTTCCATTAAAATAGTTCAAAGAGAAGACATGGTTAGCATCTTGGGTAGTGTAATTAATGAAAATAGAGATATTGATCTCTATTTGGGAAAACATTGTGGGATGACCTGTGAAGGCACTCTCTTGTGCTATATATTATACCTGCACATAGATACACATAGAGCAATAAAAGAGTTTGTAATAGGCTCATTCAACAATGTTATGAATGGTGATTCTATCCGTGTAATAAAAAAGAGAAATGAATTTAACTAGCAGCACTCTATACTAAATTTTGTTGGATTCTCCTTCATGTCCTCAACAATTTGAAAGTTGTTGAAGTGGGAGAAGACATCACCAGAAAGATTGGTTTGTAATTCATTTAGCATCTCAGGAAGTTTTTTGCTGTATAGAAGGACCAAGTCATTGATTGTTTGATTACAACAAATTGCCATAAGGTTTGATTGATTGACGTACAATAGTACGCACCTTAGTGGCCAAATCTTGTTCACCAAAAATTTTCTTGTCCCCAATCCATACAATGATTGCAAAACATAACCACCCATCCATCAGTTAAGAATGCATGTTCCATCGTATTCATATCTACAATATACACTTTGGAGCAATTTTAAAGCAAATCTAGGTGGTGATGTGAACATGATACATCTTACTGTTAGATCCACAGACAGTTCATTGAAAAGGAGTTGTGCAAAGGCATTGGGCGCCAATTTGCTGAGAGTGCCATTGTTAGATGGAAGATAAATGCGGGAAAAGTCATTTATTCCCAAAGAAAACATGAAGATTGAGTTTTTCAAATATTCTACAAGGTCTTGTTGGTTAAATATTTTGGTCAAGTTATCTTGCGTGGTCGAAGTGAATTTGTCAATATGATTTTCGAAAGTCCAACCTTTCTAGAAAAATTAAAAATAAAAATATATATGTTTGAAAATGAAACTTGGAAGTAATATTTTGGATAGACATGAAGAAATAAAAACAAATCAAGTGAGAAAATAATAAAAAAAAACATTTATATATATTATCAGGCAAACCGAGATGGTTTGCGGCAACACACCACAGCTTGCATAGGCATAGTTGACACCGATTTTTGATATTCCAGCATCGTTGTTATCATTATAAGGCGATGGAACTACTTGCATGCCATGGAAGGTGGCTGGAAAATATAAATTACTTTTAGGAAGCTTTTCATATTAATGTAGACACCTCATTTTGACTAACCCTAAGACTTGGGCACTTTTTTTTGATTATTCGATGATGAAAATTAGAATGTGTTTCTTGCACAATTCTTAGTAAGAAAGATAGAATTTGAGCTTTATTGCTAACCCCGAGCCTACTTTTCTAATGCCCCGAAAATATAATAATAAAACTATCTCACAATAATTACCCATTAACAATGCGTTCAGAATAAGATCTCTCTTTACGTTCACATGAGTTAATGATTACAAAAATAACACATGCAACTATATATTCATAAACCCTAACCCTGAATCTATGGCATGTGTTAGTAGCAAGAGATATGAAATTGAAGTAAGAACAGATAATTTAATGCCCTGATGGCTACAACTTTTCAAGGCAGTGCTTGGTTACAACAAAAGTGAGTTTAAACTCAATACAAATAAAGCCCTAGGTTTGTACAAAACAATTACAATAGTTAAAAAAAATAGAAGCTCTTGACTCTAAGTCCTCCCAAGCTATTGCCTTGGCAGAGGCATGTCATCAGCACTTGAAAATGGCTTTCAATATAGGGTGAGCCAAAGCCTAGTAAAGATATTCTAACACTGTGTATGAATTTTAACAGAGTTATAAGGTGAATGCATATGCAAGCTTGTGCCAAAACATTTTATATCACTTTCTCAAAACCATGCAATGCCAAGTTTACATCTCAATTCATGAATTCATTTTCCTTCGCATTAGAAAATAGGGCAGTGGATATAATACTGGAAATCTCTAGGACATGTTTGCAAGTAGGCTACGCGGGTTTCTGGACTTTCACCAAGGGCATATAAGCCAACATAATACCACAACTACACTCCTACCTAGATTCACCAAGGTATTCATCCATTTTTTTCTCAAAATAGTATACATTTTCAATGTGTAAATATGTTATGATTGTAGACACCTCATTTTTTATTGCCTATAAGACTTGGGCGCCTCAGGTTGAACACTCGATGATGAAATACTACGTTGCACAACCGTTCAATTTCTTCAGCAAGAATCTTCGATTTTGAGTTTCAGAGCCTAAAACTTTGTACCCCTTTTAGACCAAAACCTAAAGTTTTTCCAGCTTGACCACTCAGAGGCCTACTAGCCAATAGGTGGTCGGTCGTTCCCCTACATGGCCGGTAGGCCGACCATGTTTCTCGACTGGCAGATCTTTTGCTACCAGCTGTCCCCCCATGTGCATGCACTGCACCAGTTGACTTAATACAGATATTTCTGATAGAGGTACCTATTTTTCTATATATACTTGACCATCCCTCATGGTTTTAGGTTAGAAAAATTTGTGAAGAGCCCAAATCTTGCTAAGCACTCTCCCTCTCTATCTTGCAATATACATACATTTCCTAAGCCAACATTTTAGGCTCCTTGCTGAGGTTATTGAGCTGAAATTTCAGCCCTTGAGAGTGAACATCTGGTGGTTTGTGAACAAAATAGTGTCTTCTCTTCAAAGGTACAGCTCTTGCCATCTTTTGCCTACTCTTCTCTTATCTTTCTCTTACTGTTTTTACTCTGTTTTGGACTGTTTTGTGGGCTGAAACTTGTGAGTTAAAAGCTACCAAAGGTGGAGGGGTTAGCCACCCTTCTTTGAACCTTATTTCATAAGCTGTTATCCTTGTGTTTCCCACTTGTTTCCCAACTTTTAGCAACTGATTGTCAGAGTTTTAAGAGGCTAAAACATGTGATTTTAAGGCCCAAAAAGTAGAGAGGTTAGCCACCCTTCCTTAAGCTAGCTTACTAGCTTTGTTTTCCTCCTCTTTTACTTACTTTTCCTAACCTCTCAAACTGATTTTCCAACACTGTTTTGTAAGTTTTGGGACTGTTTTGATGTGTTTATTTAGTTTATGCTTTGAATATCATGCTTGTATTGTTGTAAGTCCTCATAGATTTGGTGGTTTAGGCCTTAGACACCAATCTATTTGAGTCGATAGATTTTATTTCATAGTTTTCATACATATATTCACACTTGCAATAATCATCTCTGCAATTTTCCTCATTTCTTTGTTTTCTTTCTTTTTTTAAGAGTTGTTTCAAACAATTGATTGTTGTTTAAGGCATGAGAAAGAGACCTACCATGCTTAATGGTTTAATCTCTTCAGAGGTTCATTACCAAGGCATTACATCTCTCTCATGCTAAAGACCACTTCTTGTTTGAAACTTCTCTTCATTTAGTGGACATAACTCTCACTTTCAAACAAAATGAATTAAGTGATGGAAAGGTAATGTTAAAAGAGGCTAATAAAATTGGTAAAAGAGGTAAAACAAGATAATAAAATCAAGTCGGGTTCAATCGGACGTTAATTGAACCCATTGAGTCTTGAATCATTACATACTCTTAATTATGTTAATGGTTCAAGGAGCAATGTCCACCCCTTTCCTCGAGGTGACTCCATGATAGGAAAGAGGTGTTGTTGGTCTTTCCTTTCATTTCATGGATCTTTTTGTCCTATTGGTTCATAGATCATCACGCAACAACCTTGCGATGATTGATGGTTTGTGGACCAATTTTACTCCTCCCTTGATCAGTTCCATGATAGGGAGGGGCAAGAGGACAAACATCCCCTAGAAACATTCTGTTTGTGCTCTGTTTCCATTTTGTTACAGCAGGGCAGAGCCTAAGAACAATGGCCGATCGGCCACCCTTCCATTCGGCCAACCACTTTTTAAGGCCGGCTGGCCACTCTATTTTAGGCAGGCAGTGTCATTTTCATGACAAAAAAAAAAGTAGAAGTTGGGGTAAAAACAGATTACTTTTCTGATTGCGAACAGAACAGAATCTGGCAGCAGAACAGAGTAGTTTCTGGGAGGATGTTCTTGGTTCAACGCGTGGTTCTTCGACTCTCATTCAAGTTCATCAGCTTGTAGCTCTTAGATTAATTTGATTGTAATTAATTAGTTAAATTCCTTTGAATTTGTAATAGCTAGTTAACCTAGTTAGATAATTTGGCGTTGTAATAATTTGTTAATTAGGGCATTTATTCGAACCCTCTTGCATGAGGGTAAAATTGTAATATTGTGTATGCCTTCCAATCCCCATTTCTTTCTCCCTTTTATTTACTCGTTTACGATGGTTGCATCCATATTTTGGTTCTATATCATTCCTATGTGTAAATACACATTTTCGCATGTATTGGGTTCGGTTCATCATTCTAACCATATTGTCATTTCCTACTTACTCGAATACGTACACTAATCGCATGCTTTGAGTTGCACCATATGCCATGTTAATAAATTGAACCTAGTAGTTACATTTTGTATGTGTTGCATTAGTCATTTGCATATTAGATCATGCATTTTTCTAACAGTTTCATTTCTTTTGGCTTGCCTCGGTTGAGTACTAGGTGAGCATTTCTTGTTTTAGCATATTGCATGTGTGTTGGTGTTGCCATATCAAGCATGTTTACCATGAGGCTAAGTGCTTAGTTGATAGACTTGTTTAAATACTGATGGATGAAGGTTTTTTCACTTAAGTTGGGATGATTTGATTAATGTACATATGAGATCACTTTTTTAAGTGGTACATCTTCAAAACACTTTTCAGAACAAACATGAAATCAAAACATTTCAAATTGGCGAATTGATCTGTACTTGTGTGCACCACATAGTAAAGATATCATAAAAAATCAGAACAAGAGCATATACTGTGCATAAAAATCACATCATGATTAGTAGAGGCCGATCTTTGATCGGGTGAATGGGGTGCTCAATTCATGACCTTCCCCTTTCATACCTAAGTTCTCGAGCCGAGACATTTTAGTGATGACGGATAAGTGGCCTTTTGCACAAGTCACGGGTTTCCTAAATTTTCCAAAAATATTTGGGTGGCGACTTTGAAATCTAGCAATGCGGTCCATTTTTGGCATTTTTAACTGAAAATTGATTTTCAAAAAGATTTGTCGGATTTGGATTCTTTTGTATTTTCACTGTTTCACATTGCACTTACAAAATCAAATTCAAAACCACGGGAGTCCGAACTGTAGGGCTATCGTATTCAAGGAGACTAAACCCCTCCGAGGAGTACAAAAAACCAGCTGCAACGATGCTCAATGCAAATGGATGAGAAAACAGTTTCAATTTACCTAATTCTCATGCAATTTGAACAACAATCATAGCTATCCTCCACCGATAGCCCAAAACAGATATCTTTAAATAGATAGATAATTTCCAATACAAATATACCTTTCAAAATCACAAGACAAGAATGATAATATATATCCAACTCCACCATCATCATCATCAGCCTTCAAATTCCATAAAACCAACGTCAATTTCATTTCCTCTTTACAAAATCAAATATTCACCATTTAGAGCAAAACCCCCTTTCTTTAAAAATCACTTCCCAAGGATAAAATCCACCATTTATCACAAGCCAACCATTTTTACAAAGCCACAATCATATACAAGAATCCATTTTTAAAACCTCTCTTTTGAATTCTTAAACCAAAATCCTAGATTTTTGTTTAAGAATTCCCAAATCACAACATAGCTTAGAAAATCAAATAACTAAGTTAAAAACCATACAAAGTGTCAAAGTAATCTCTACCTCAAAGAAAAAGACTCAAAGGAGAGATAGGTAGAACCCAACGAAGCCGAAAACACAAACTTGATCGGTTAAAACGAAGCCCTCGACGTGCTCTCTCTTTTTATCAAAGGGACTAGGGTGTAAACGTTGGTGCATCAAGGTGTATTTGAAGCTTAGAGATGGTTTCTAGAGAGAGAGAGAGAGAGAGTGTGTAGATCTGATATTTAGAGAGAGAGAAGTGAAAAAGTGATCTAAAAAGTGAACTTTACAACCTGATATACGCACAAACCGCTTGAGCGCATGAATGATAGTTCGAGCGACCAGACACAATAAGTGTGACCGCTTGAGCTAACAAATCACCGCTTGAGGGAAGAACACCACCTCCTAGTACTTTTATAGGCCTAGCTTCGAGGTAGGGATTCTCTACATTATTTTATGATTTTTTACTTAGCTATTTGTTTTTATAAAACAATCTTGTGATTTTGGAGGATTTTTGAACAGACCTAGGGTTTTTTTGTGTAAAAGTCAAAAAAGGGACTTTCAAATGAATGTATTGAAAATGGTTGTCGGAGTGGAAATGAGGTTGAGTTGTGATAGAATTGTTGATTTGATACTTGGAATGAATTTTGGAATAAAAAAGGGGTTTTGCCTTAAATGTCTCAAATATTTATTTTGTATAAATAAATGGAATTGATGTTAGAAATGTAAAATTGGGTGGATATTGATATGCATAGTGGAGTTGGATATGTATTATTGCTCACATCTTGAGTTTTGGAAAGTTTATCTGTATTGGAGATTTTACGTCTATTTAGAAATATCTATTTTGGGCTATCGATGGAGGATAGCTATGATTGTTGTAGAAATTGCATGAGGATTAGGTGAATTGAAACTAATTTTTCATCCATGTGCATTGAATTAGAAAAATAGGTTAAAGTGGGAAAGGGGTTGTAGCTCGGCTTTTTCACGCCGCCTTTCGGAAGCTCGAAGAGAAGCTACAGTTCGGACTCTCGCGGTTCTGAATCTAATCTCACAAGTGTAATGTGAAACTGATAAACACCAAAGAGTCCAAAACCAACAAATCGTTTTGGAAATTTGATTTTAAGACAAAAGTGCCAAAATTGGACTACTTTGCTAGATACAGAGTCGCTACCTAAATATTTTATTTTGGAGAAATTTAGAAAACCCATGACTCGTGCCAAAGGCCACGTGTCCGTCATCACCAAAGTTGCCTCGGCTCAGAAACTTAGATACGAGAGGGGAAGGTCATGAATTGAGCACCCCTGCTAACCCGATCAAAAATCAGCTTCTACTAATCATGATATGATTTTTTATCAACATTATGTGTTCTTGTTCCGGTTATTAGACTAGCATTACTATGTGATGCGCACAAGCAAGTATAGACTACTTTGCTCAATTTGGAACAATTCAACTTATGTTTGTTTTTGTGAAAATAGTTTGAATTTGCCACCTCAAGTGGGCTTAAAATTTTACGGATTTGCCACCAAACATAGTGGGCTTAAAACTTATATTCGTTGAATCGTTCCAATTCAAACAACAAGCCTTCATCCACAAGCATTCAAGCAGTTTTAGCATGTAAGCATTTAGCCTTATGGTAAGCATGCTAACCATGGCAACATTCACATTCATGCAAGTATGCTAAAGCATAAAAACTCACATAGTACTCCAAGCTAAAAAGATATGACTTAGAAAACTTTGCATGATTCCTAACTATACAAGATGCCTAATACAACACATGCGATATGAAATTAATAGGCTCGGCTACTAAAATGGCATATGAAACAATTTAAACAACATACGATTAAATACGTATTCAAAGATTTATTGAAATGACAATGCAGTTTGAATGATGCGCCGAGCCTCGGTGCATGCAAGACAAAATGAATGGATGTAAGCATAAGGTATATACTAATTGAAACATGATGCTCCTAAACTAACCATCAAAAGCGGTTAAGTAAAAGGGAGAAAGACATGGGGTTGGAAGACAAGCACGCACGCACGCACACTTATTACAACATTACGCCCTCGCGAAGGAGGGTCCGAATGAATAAAAGCTAACTAGCTAGCTAAACTAAGCTAATTAAACTAATTATTACAACACAAATTAATTAGCTACAACTAACTAATTAAATAATTACAAAACAAACTAATTTAATTACAACATAGGCTAATCATAGGCTAATTAAATTAAACTAATTAACAAGATAACTCGTCTCAGGATGCGAGGGAGGCCCATGCATGCTTGGTTTCCACCCGAAGAATAACCGCTGTCTGCCCCCGAATGCCTTTGTTTGCACAACCCTTGCATTGTTTCCTTTTCTAGATCAATTCTGCCATGCTTCACAAGAACACTGCTCAAAATTCATTGGTGGCCAGCAGACCAGAAGTGGTGGCCGACCGGCCACTATTGAGGGGTTGCCGTCCAACATTGGTGGTTGACAGGCCAATAACAGTGGCCGGTAGGCCACTGATGATGCACCATTTTTTACTGCAACAGAGAGCGCACAGAGCAAAGAAAGGGTATTCTCATAGGTTGTTTGTACTGTGTATCACCCCTTATCATCGACACAAGCTCAATGGAGTGATACATTGGGCCCTCAAACCATCAATCAAGCAATTTCCATGCATAATGGCTAAGAGACCAATTTGTACAAGTTCAATGAGTGCAAAACAAGACTCAAATTCCACCACTCTATCATGCATGATCAAGGGCAACTGAGACCTAGGAAAGTGGTATATTTCATCACTATTGAGTATGAAATGTCCCATTTTCTTTGTGTTCAAATTAACGTCCGATTCGAACACATGCAATCTAACACAAAGAAATGCTTGTCTTGCCTCCTTTACTTGCCAATTTTGTTTACAAATTTTAGTTACCGAGTCATGCTTTAATCAATTTGTCCATTGGTGAGTGTCCTCTAAGATGAAAGAAGTGTCAACCAAGGGATAATATAACGCAAAAGAGAGATCATGCCGTTGACAATGAACCCTCAAAGAGGATTAAACCATTACGCATGACCTCAATATCAAGCATAAAGAATCCCAAGCTTGAAATAACCCCTAAAAGCAAATGAAAGAGTGAAGCAATGAGGGAGGTTGCAGAGTTTATAGTGCTGAAATGGAGTGGCAAACAACACCAAAAGATGTTATCAACTCAAACAAGAGGTGTCTAAGACCCTAAAGCACCAACTTGTGAGGACTATTGCACTACAACCATGCAAAACAAGACTCAAATGAACTAACCAGCCCAAACCAGAGCTAAAGCAGGCTATTTTAGAGGCTAAAACATGTTGGACTTGACTAAGTTAAGCTAAAAAAACATGCTAACATATAGAGCTAACTAGGCATACAAACAAGACACAAGAAGGGGAGGCTAACCCCTCCAAATTGGGACTTCAAAATGAGTTTTTTGCCATTGAAAAACCTCTAAAATTCAGTGGTTAAAAGGCCCAAAAAAGTTGGTTTGAAAATGGTGAACAAAGGTACAAGAACTTTACAAACAAAGAAGTAAGAAGGGTGGACCACCCCCTAACTAAAAATGGCCTCAAACCACCACCTTTAGGCCACAAAAACAGAGTTTTTTACAGTTCAAAACCAGCCAAAAAACAGTTGAAAGAGATGGAAAAACAAGTATGCAAAACAAGTGTAAAAGGGGAGTGTTATACCTCTTGAAGCAAGCAACAATTTTAGGCACAAATTCAAGTCAAAAACACCTTCTACAGCTCCAAGAAGGCTTATAAGGACCTTAGCTCAAGGTGATCAAGTTTGATTAAGTAAGTGTATGCAAAAGTATAGGATTTGTGAGCAAATGTATACAAAATTGCAAGAGAGAGAGAATTTTTCTCCAAAATTTTCTAACCCTCTACAATGGGGGAGAAGGTCCCATATTTATAGAAAAACAAGCTTTCAACTGAGTTAAATCAATCCATACACGTGTATGGTGATCAAGCCCATTGTACCAACAACTAGAACAACTGTCAAGAAAATATCCGCAAAGAAGTCATCAATGGCCGACAACCTTAATTGGTGGCCGGCTGCCACCAAGGGTTGCTGGCTTGAAGATTTTGGTCCAAAATAGGGCACAAAATGGACAGGGTTTGAAGGCTCAAAGACAGGGCATTCCCCTGAGGACTTCGGGCACCAAAACGAGCACAAATAGTAACAATCATCGAGTGCACGAACGATGACATCCAAGTCTTGAGGACGATAAAAAATGGGGTGTCTACAGTTGCCCCTCTTTGACAGAACTCGAAAGTCATGAAATGACGTGAGTGAATGTCAAAGCATAGAGACGACTCATTTTTGACAAGGCTGAAGACTTGGACAAACTAGCAAGTTAAAAACAAATGGTTGCGCCCACAGGCTGCCTATGTATCCCTTTGCAAGGAATCAAACCAGTGTAGTTCTGGGGCAAGATGCGAGTGATATGCACGATGCAAGAATATAACTTATGATCATGCAATGAGGCTGTAATGAAACATTTAAATGCAAATGCAATGCAATGAAAATGCCATATTCAAACAAACCAAAACAAGGTACAACAATCTCAAACATGAAAAAAAGTAATCAAATAAACATGCCACGCATGGGAATCACGAGCCAAACCACACTTCATGCAAAAATGACATAAGAAAATTATGCAAGCTTAACTACGCGACGTGCAGAAAAGGCGAAGAGCGACATAACCGTCGGGCGCACCCAAGGTTTCAATCGAGATCCTAATGCGTTGCATGCGAAAGGAGGAAGAGGACAGTGTGAACACCAGGCACACCCGAATGTTTTTAACCAATTGGAAACCCTAACATGTTGCATGCGAGAGGAGGAGGAATGGTGTGAACACCGGGCGCACCCGAGTGTTTTTAACCGAAGAATTGGTGTGAACACTGGGATGCACCTGAATGTTTTTAACCAAAGAGGTGGTGTGAATACCGGGACGCACCTGAATGTTTTTAACCGAAGGGGTTGGTGTGAACACCGGGATGCACCCGAATGTTTTTAACCGAAGAGGTGGTGTGAACACCGGGGCGCACCCAAATGTTTTTAACCGAAGAAGTGGTGTGAACACTGGGATGCACCCGAATGTTTTTAATTGAAGGGGTTGGTGTGAACACCAGGACGCACCCGAATGTTTTTAACCGAAGGGTTGGTGTGAACACTGGGACGCACCCGAATGTTTTTAACCAAAGGGTTGGTGTGAACACTAGGACGCACCTAAATGTTTTTAACCGATGAGGTTGGTGTGAACACCGGGACGCACACAAATGTTTTTAACTGAAGAGGTTCCTAACGCGTCGCACGTGAAAGGAGGAGGAGTTGAAAGGATACGATCCGAAGGGTATGAATGATTTAACCTGGAACTCCTCTGAATAAACCGTACATACAATATTGTGCATGTGAAGGAAAGAGACTTAACAAGTGCGACATAGTATGAATGCATCTTCTATGCGAGACAAACAACCGAGATACAATGTTAATGGGATGTTCTATGCAAGAAACAAAAGCATAAGCATATTCTATGCATGATTGATAACGGGAGCATATTCTATGCGTAAAAGCGGGTGCACGTTCCATGCATGATTCAAAATCGAATGCAAGATGAGCATGCAATGCCTATGGGATGCACATCTTTCAACAACATATGTGAAATGCATATTCTATGTCACAAAGTGAAGTGCATGTTCTATGCAACAACGAAAAAAAAATGCACATTCTATGCAATGATTTGATGAAAACAAACTCAGAGGCAACTTCCGATTCACCTCTCAGAAGAATTGCAATGTATTTAAAGGATACACCTTGTCCACATTGACAAGTGACGAACATCGCGTATCGAAAACAAAGTTTCGAGCTTCTGCAGGGACCTTCTGATCCAAGCAATGAACAAACCCTTCAATTCTTAAAGACCAAAGACACAAAGAATCATTAGGACTCCAAGGGAAACCTCAGAACACTTGCCGGCCACCAGAGGGGGCCGTAGGCCACCTGTCGGCGACTAGTGATCGTTATCGGCCACCTGTTGCAGATTCGAGGCAAATTGGTAAATTTGCCTCGAGTCTTTAAGTATAGGGCATGGGGTTTCATTTCCTCACTACCCCATGCTTGAAATTACTCCTCCTCCTCTCTTTAGGTGCTCCTTCTCTCTAGATCTGCGCTTTCCACGCGTTTTCCAACACCCCACGCAAAGTTTATTCGCTAAACCCTCTTTGTTTACTCCATTTTGAACCGATTGGAATTTGATTTCGGTGCTTTTTCTTGGAGTTTCACCTTTTGAGGTTTATTCCCCTCGAGTTTCTCTTGGGTTTCGCACCTTTTTCTGGGCTTTGACTTTTTTCCCCACTTTCTCTCTCTTAGGGTTGACGTTTTTTAAGTTTTTCCTTTTTTCTCCATTTTCGACCACTTTTTTATCTTCTTTCTAGATGGCGGATGGCATACCTCATAACGGAGCTCCCCCAGAGATCCCATCCCAGTTGTCTCTAGAGATGGAAGTGGAGCCTGAGCCAGTGCTATTACCACCCAGGATTCGACCCTTTGATCCGACGACATATCATCCTCAAACATATATGTTACCCCCCGGGGGTATCAGGCACTTCAGAGCATTTCAGCGACGCACGCCTGAGGACCTCTTGCTACGGGAGCCGGAATCCCATTTGTCTTATGGCACCACCGAGGTACACACTACACTCTCATGTTTTCTTCACTATACATTGCATTTCTTGCTTGAACTGTGTTCCTCACTTCAACTGTAATGTTTACACTGCATTTCTTGCCTCTTGCTACATTTCTTGCCCTAATCACACTCTTGCACTGTATTTCTTACACTGCCTTCTCATCTGCCTGTTCTCATGTCACTGTATACCACCGTTTTGATCACAGAGGAACTCTCGTGCTATCAGGGGCTATGGAGCCACATCTGCGAGGGACTGGTATATGGAGCTTCCTTCCAGTGTCCGCTACATCATCAACGAGGCTGGCTTCGGCTTATTCTGCATGGGGCTGTCGCGCCATATCTTGAGTCGCCCACTTCTTGGTGCATTAGTGGAGCGGTGGTGGGATACCACCAACTCCTTCCACTTCTCTACTACTGGGGAGATGACGATGACTCCCTATGACTTCGCTATGCTCACTGGCGTAGAAATAGGGGGTCATCGGATCCCTTACGATATGGACATGGGCGAGTGGGAGGCCTCCTGGTTACACCTGCTAGGAACACGTCCACCTCTCTTTCGACCGGGGATGGTACGATATAACTGGTTCACTGAGCGTTTCCGTGGGAGAAGCCAGAGACCCTAGAGGAGACCGAGCATTACGCTCGAGGGTTCTTGATGTTCCTGCTCAACACCACCTTGTTTGCGAACATGTGGAACACTGTAGAGTTATATCTCCTAAGAGCTCTAGTGGACTTCTCTTAGGTCTGGCTTTATGATTGGGGTGGTGCTGGCCTAGCCACATTATATGGCTATATGAGCTCGACATCTCGCAGGAGGGGAGACAGAGTCGGAGGCTACTAGCGAGCCTGGGAGGTACGCTTTACATTTTTGTTTTACATTTTTCACTCGCCATTTTTGTGCTTTCTGCTTTGCACTTTCTGTACACTATACACTGCATTGTTTACACTTATATATTGTGCTCTCTGCACTGCACATTCTGCATCCTCTGTATCCATACTTGCACTTTTTGTACACTATACTATCCATTCTGCTTTCTGCATTTGTATTTTATGTACGCTGCACACACATGCTATTTCCTGCACTCTGTATCTGTATTTTCTATAAACTGTACGCACATGCTACTTTCTGCATCCTATGTTTGTACTTTTTGTACACTGTATACTTACTATTGCCTTTTCCTTGCAGCTATAGGTATACGCATATTTCCAGACCTTTGCCCCAGAGCCAGAGGTAGAGATGCCTCCTATTGTGCCATACTCTCACCAGTATGATGGGAGATGCTTGCGGAGGACCCGGGAGACCTTTGCATTCTTGCGTCTTTACTTCGATACAGTGACTGCTGCGGAGGTAACTCAAAACTCACAGTTGTTTTTTCTTTACTTCAGCTCTGATTCATATTGCAACTAAACAATTTATGCATTCTCTATTTGCAGATCGCATGGCAGCCTTGGGCGACGATGTCAGATAGAGTCCTAAACCAGTATGCCGGAGCCCAAGGGGCTTCCCACTTTCGATTTCTACTTGAGGGCCTGGTTTGCCGAGCCTGATTTCTAAGGGAGCATTTCCAGACCTTGGGTTTGCCTTAGCCGGTAGTTCCCATACCGCCCCCGCCATCTATGAAAGCTATAGAGAGTCTCTCATCCTGGAGATAATTCAGTTTATCGGGGGCTTAGACATCGACTACTTCCTTGGGAAGGGACATTCATCCAGACACATTTGATGCCTCCCTTGACGGGTGCTCATGCTTGTGCAGGTAGAGCAGCAGATGTCCCTTCGACAAGTAGGACTCAGGCGACGAGGGCCAGGGCTGGGAGGGCCCTCCCGTTGGACAGGCGACCGGTTGGCTAGAGATCCCGACCATGCTGACATGTTAGAGGCCGATCGGGACGTCGTATCAGATTCTGATTGAGCCAATAGAGGCCGGGCATAGATACGTCTGAGCTCACGATGCACCTCCGGTATGTACCACATATTTTCAGTTTTCCATTTTCCTTATGATATTTGTTCCTTCCGGATACTAGTCATACTCAATACATTTACAGGCACCCCCGGGGTACACTAAGGGACTGCTCGAGCTAGTAGCCTCATTTGAGAGCATGGTTCTAAGGAGGGAAGCACTACTCAGTGTCCATGGTATCCAGGTATTCTTCCCCTACTTTTTACCCACATTTCAGCATGTTCTACACTATTGTGCATTGCATTATGACCGAAGCATTGATACTCATCTCATGGTATGTATTTTTCCCCTTGTCACATCACACTACTGTGCTGCACTGACACACTGTACTGCACTTCTACTATATTTGGCTCATTGCATTCCACAATTTTCATTATATTGCATCTGTAACTATTCATCATATCTGATATGCCCATACTGTATTTTTATTTATTTATTTAGGTTCCAGCCTTACTGAGAGCACCAACGGCAACGGCGCCTACACCATCACCACCTCCTCCAGCAGCAGAGGAAAGGGAAAGGCAGGCCCCAATATGTAGCCGAGAGGGACGTCATGGTCGAGGCCGGAGGAGCCCTTTAGAGCCAGTGTTAAGTGATGACGATGCGAAGACCAGTGGCTCCGAGGAGGCAGTGAGTATACAGTCTGAGTCCTCTGAGAGTGGAGATGACGACGATTTTAGGTTTGAGAGTGGCGGTGATACTGAGCCGGGCTCTGAGGTAGAGAGCGGCGACGATTTTGGTTCTGGTTCGACATCTGAGTCAGACAACGGTACAGATGGAGACAACTCTGAGTCCCCACCCAGGAAGAGAACGAAAAGGGCTTCTCGAGCCTGAGATGGCTGGCGCTGATTTTCTTGTATTTTTGCATTGTTTCTTTTTTGTTAGTAGTGTTAGCACATTGTATAGCTTTTGACAGGTTTTATTTTCTTTAAAAACTTGTACTGCACTTTTGTAAAAAGCCATGATCGGAATGAAAACCAGCTTTTCTTTGAAAAAGTGTTGTATTTTGCATCATGAGCACCACTTAGCACAGAATGGAGATTGAATTTGATATTGAAAACCGAATACTTGTATTACCATAACAGTCTTAATCAGGTAACGAACCGACCAACAACTAAAATTCTAAACACAACATACAACTTGATAATCGAAATAGCAACAACTCAATAAGCAACACAGCATAACTCGATGAACAACAAAACAACTCGAATACGACTCAACAAACATGCTAAAACTAAAAGGACTCAAAACAAGACCTTAAAATGCATAAAGAACAGAACAAAACACATGTTTTTAGCATTTTCAACACACAGGTAGACAACAGGATAGACAAAACAGCTGTCAGCCACTAAAAGATCTTGCTGGCCACATGCTGGCCATGAATGGAATATGCCGGCCACCAGTACTAGCCTGCTGGCCATTAGTAGTGGCTTGCCAGCCACCAATGTGCAAAACCTCCAGATTGTTGACAGCTGGCTCCCACTCACTGCCTTATCTTCTACAAAAGCTTGGACCTTGTAGTTTTTTCATTTCAGCTGCAAATTCTTCACAAATGGAGCCATTTTTCGCCAAAAAACTCTTGAATTGGATTGCAACTTTGGATGGCTCAGAAAAGGTGAATTTTCGGGGTTTTGGCATAAACGCACTTTTCCCGCTGAGCCGTTCTCCACTTTGTTTTCTATTCCTTCATGTCGTGGCTGGGTGTTAGAACCTGATTACACATGTCTTTAGCTTTGGAAGACAAGAGATATGCCCGACAATCGAACAATTTCAAGGGCTAATGCGGTCCTTGCGCGATGAGGAAATCTTGCCTCAGCCCTGTTTTGGCCACATCCAAGCTTTGGGACGGATGTGTGGGCTTACTCTACACAAGGCCCGATCCTTGGTTCACAATGCAGAGCTGGACATTCTCAGCTTGATCCATCAATTTTTTGAAACCGGTGACCGAGGTGATCTTCTTTGGTTGGGTTTTCGGCAACACGCCCTTTGTTTCTGTATGTTAGCTCATTTCCTTCTTGCCCCCAGTTTCGGAAAGTCTAGCATCTGGATAATTAAAGTGGCCCAAGGTTTGAAAGAGGGCAAGAATTGCATCGGCTTGGTGTTGGCTGAGACTTTGATGGGCTTAGACATCTTCCATCGGTGAGAGACCACCAAATTCACGGGGAGTCCACTACTTCTTCAAGTAATGTTTCCCACCCTTTCTAATATGTGTTTCTCACATCACTCGGCACTCATGCTCTGTTTTCTCTCAAAGTCCTTTTCTCACTTTTCTCTCAACATACATCTCTCTATTCTTTAATCTCTCTTTTCTTACATTCTTTCCCAGATATGGCTAGTGGACAAGCTGAAGGTAGTGGACTCTTGCTCCGCATACTCAGCCCAAGCATACTTTTTCCGCCAACAGCTAGTGGATTTCCCGAATGAGGGATAGTGGTGCCATTGGATGTGCAACAGGTCTGCTGCTAACAATGCTTGGGGTTGTCCCTGGCTTAATCTGACCGAAATGAGCTACAACATGACTCAACAACATGGCATTCAGCTGATTGGCCTAACACACTGTGTATTCTACTTTCCGTTCCGGTTCGGACATCAATTTAGACATGATTAGACTTGCCCAGAGGATGGGGTAGAATACCCGGTTTCATTCCCAATCCAAGGTTCACATTTGGCTAGATACCTCACTGCTTGGAAGACGAGAGAATTTCTAGCTCCTGCCCCTAGCTCCAGTTGCGCACTTTCTGGTGAGTGCTTGACTTGGCTCGAAGATGAGGCACAATCTGGGCCCACTTTAGCATTAGAAGCTTCCATAAGCACAAGCGGGGGACGCATGAGCACCTGACTCATCTATGCCCCTAGTTTATTTGCTTTGATCTTACTTTTCAAGTTTTATGCATGTAATAAAAGCAACTTTGATTTGTATCGAGAGTTGGAGAACTTTGTATTGAAATCAATGAAATTGAAGTTGTGGGCACTGGAAGTTTTTCTTTTGGTTCAAAAATGGTCTAAGTGGTAAAAGGTAAAATTTGAGAAAAAATCAACTGTTATCAAAACTTTTCAAAACCATTTTCAATAAGGATCACAACTTGGCACGCATGGAATCAATCCTCGAGATGTACAACCCCAAATTTGAAGATCACAAATTGCCCCTTGTCTGAATAGCACTGTTCAACGTTGTAACCAGCTCTTCTCAGAGAGGATCACAACCGAACATTCAGATAAAGAAGAGACAAAGATGACCTGATCAACACATGGACAAGACAGTTGAGTTGGAGGTGTTTACGACCGAACTTTAGAGTGAAGTTGCCTACGTATCCAAAAGATGGGAATCAGGCCTTACGTAGTTCAGTTCAGGTTCACTCGAGTATTAACACTCTCCTTTTGCGTTCTAACTTTTTCTAAGGCCGCCCTTTAGGGTTTTCAACCTTGCGAGCTCAGTTTTTCTTTATTTCCAATTTTTGTGCTCTACATTTTACCTAGGTTGCCCTTCTGGGTTTTCGGCCTAGCGAGCCTCTCAGGGATAGTATTTCTTCAACTTTTCCATGTTGATCGATTGGGAAAATTCTAGGCCATCCAGGTCCATGAGAATAACAGCTCCACCCGACCAGATGGTTTTGATGATTGAAAGACCAGTCCAATTGGGTCTGAACTTGCCCCTATTGTCATGGATGGGAGCTCGGTTGTCTTTCAGTACCAAGTCCCCTTTCTTGAGATTCCGGGACTTAACTTTCTTATTAAAAGCCCTTGCAATCCTGCGTTGATAACCCTAAACATGGTACAGTGCTTTCAGCCTTCTCTCATCAAACAACATCAATTCTTCGAACCTGCTCTGCTGCCAATCTGCCTTTGTTATCTGACACTCAGCCATAACCCACAAGGACAAAACTTCTATTTTAATAGGCAGAACAGCTTCCATACTATAAACAAGGGAATAGGAGGTTGCTCCAGTAGATGCCCGAATTGAAGTTCTATAGCCCCAGAGTGCAAATGGCCATTTGTCTAGCCAGTCCTTGTAGGTCTCAACCATCTTCTGTAGAATATGCTTGATGTTCTTGTTGGCAACCTCAATAGCTCCGTTGGTTTGTGGCCGGTATGTAGATAATTATGGAAAGCCACGTTGTATTTTTCCAACAAGTCGATCATTTCTTTCTAGAAATGGAAGCCATTATCTAAAATGATCTCGTTTGGGACTCCATAACGGCAAATGATGTTATTTTGGATGAACTTAGCCACATGCACTGCTTTCAACACTGTATAAGACTGAGCTTCCACCCACTTAGTAAAATAATCAATTGCCACCAGAATGTATTCATGCCCATTTGACCTTTTCGGTGTGACTGCGCTGATGACATCGATTCCCTAGACTAAGAAAGGCCACAGTGAAGTCATGTTGTACAGCTTTGACGGCGGAATATTCATGGGATTCGCAAGGATTCGGCATTGTGACATCGCCAAACAAAACCAATACAATCCTCCTCCGTGGTAGACCAGTAGTAACCTTGCCTGAGAATTTTCTGGATTAACATTACTCCGTTCATGTGTGCTCCACACTCTCCCCCATGAATAGCCTCCATCAGGCACTTTGATTCTTCTGCGTTGACACACAACTTGTGCATTCCCAGATGACCCCTCTTATACATTTTACCTCCGCAGATGATAAATTGAACAACCATCCACCATATTACCCTCTTATCTTTGGCATTTGCCCCTGGTGGATAAACCTCATTTTCCAAGAAGTTCTAGATATCGTAAAACCAAGGGTTTTGATCTTGCACTTCATCTGTTGCGGCGATAGACTCGTAGGCCGGCGTATATCTCTGCTCAATAATGATCGGACGCATCTGGACTCCAAACAGGATGTCTATCATGGAAGATAGAGTTGATAAAGCATTAGCGAACTTGTTATTCTCTCTTAGAAGATGCGTGAAAGTCAGCTTCTCAAACCTGGGAATCAGAACATCCAAAGTCTGGTGATAGATCTTCATCTTTTCTTCTTTAACCTTCTAGTCTCCTTTTACTTGAGACACAACTAGGTTCAAGTCCCCGATAATGTCCAACCTTTTTGCCCCTAGTTCCAGGGTGGCTTCCAAACCAGCGATACACGCCTCGTATTTTGTTTCGTTATTAGATACCTTGAACGAGAGTTTTAAGGCTAAGGGTATATGGAAATTGTCGGGTGCTATCAATAACACCCTTATCTCGTAACCGTACTAGTTAGACGCTCCGTCAAAGTACATTGTCTAAATCTCTTCCTCGACTTGCATAATAGCTTCATCTGGGAACAAGTATTCTATCACTTTATCCCCTTCCACTGGGTGATTTGCCAGGAACTCAGCTACCGCTCTCCCCTTGACAGACTTGCGAGTAATATACTTCAGATCAAATTCAGAAAGGAGAAGGAACCAACGGGTTAGCCTACTCGTAAGCACTGGTTTCTCAAAGAGATATTTGATGGGATCTAATCTCAAAACTATAATTACAGAATGAGCTAACAAGTAGTGCCTCAACTTCCTGGTAGCCCATACCAAGGCTAGGCAAGTTTTCTCCAACGGGGTGTAACGGGTCTCATAATCTAGCATTTTCTTGCTCAGGTAGTAGATGGCTCTCTCCACCCTATCCTCAGATTCTTGAGCAAGCATGCATCCCATCGTTGTGTCCATTACTGACAGATACATAATCAAGGGCTTTCCCGGCTCTGGTGGCGACAAGACAGGTGGATTCTGAAGGTACTTCTTGATCTACTCAAAAGCGAATTGACATAGATCATCCCATCGGAATATATTTCCTTTCAAAAGGAGACCAAAAAGTGATTCGCAAGTCAAGGTTAATTTAGAAATAAACCATCTCATGAATTACACTTTACCCAGAAAGCCTCGCACCTCCTTTTTATTCCTTGGTGGTGGCATTTCTATGATGGCCTTGATTTTGGAAGGATCTACCTCGATGCCCCTCTGTGTGATCAAGAAACCCAACATTTTCCCTGTTGTTACACCAAAAGTACACTTCTGTGGGTTCAACCTCAGTCTATATTCTCTCATCCATTGAAAGAATTTCTTCAAGGCGGTGTAGTGGCTCTCTCTTTCCTTGGACTTGACAATCATGTTGTCCACGTACACCTCGACCTCTTTATGGATCATATCATGCAGAATTGTGATTGCAACCCGTTGATAGGTAGCCCCGACATTCTTCAACCCAAATGGCATCACTTGATAGCAGTAGGTTCCCCACGGCATAGTGAAAGCAGTTTTCTCTGTATCCTCGGGTGCTATCAGAATCTAGTTATACTCGAAAAATCCATCCATGAAGGAGAGCAATGCATGGCCCGTGGTGAAGTCCACTAATTCATCAATGTGCGGCAAGGGAAAGTCGTCCTTCGGACTGGCTCTATTCAGATCCTTGAAGTCCATATACACCCGAATTCTGCAGTCTTTCTTTGGCACTAGAACAATGTTGGCCAACCAAGTTGGATACTCAGATACTAGCAAGAACCCTGCATCTTTCTACTTGGTGACCTCTTCCTTAATCTTCAAAGCCCAATCCGGGCGTATTCTCCGTAGCTTCTATTTGATGGGTCAGGCCTTGGGGTCAAGAAGGATCCAATACTGTACAATCTCAAGATCGATTCCAGGCATGTCTTCATAGGACCACGCAAAAACATCTTTAAAACCTTTTAATAAAACGACTACGCGCTCAACGTGGACCCGATCTGGACCAGACATGGATCCTTCTCAGTATCCACATTAAAAGCAATGATTTCATCAACGAGGGATTTTACAAACCTCTCCTCCTCTTCATTAATCAAAATTTTCAAAACCAGAGGAATTCCTTCTTCATCATTTTCATCAAAATTTTGAAAATCATGATCAATGCAATAAACAAGAGGCACAGAGAAATACTCAGAATCTGTAGTGACATTCTCATTCACAAGGTTAAGCTGATCCAATTCCTCGGTTACAACCGACTCGAAGGAAAAAGAAAAGGATGGCCTAAGCAAAACCTCGCATCCGAGTTATCAACCCCAGGAATACCGGACCTAGACTCAGAAGAATCGGAATCTGATTCCGACTTCATAGACTCTATGGAATCAGATTCTGGTTCACTACCCGACTTAGAACTACTAGACAGGTAGCCCTCCTCCAGCTGCTAAATGAGGGATGGTGTGTCGGATGCATCCAAGATGCTGCTAGAAGGGTTCACATCCGATTGGTTCTGATCATGGAAACGGTCAGGTTATCCCCCAAGCTCTCTGAGTTGATCGAAGGAACCGAAAGGAGACATGCTAGTGCTGCTCCTACTTAAAGCTTGTTGTTGTTGGAATCACTTTCGGTGCTCTTTGCAGCTTCAGCAATCGGTTCAACCATTTCCTCTGTATCACTGTCTTACAGTTGCAAGTCAAAGAAAATCTCAAAGTTGGGAACCTGCTGCTTCTCAGAATTGAACTAGGGTTCAGGGAAACCACAGAATGGGAAGTCTTCACCTTCTCGAACAAAAAAACCATTTAGGGTTCCCCGAATAGGTCGGTGCACAAGTTCATAGCACTTGCTGGTCTGCTTAGCTCTGGCTCTTCCGGCTATCTCTTTCCCTTTCCTCACCTAGTCTTTTTTGGTGAGCATATAGCCAAGACCAAAGGCATGGGGTTATGTGGCACATCGGCCAATGTAGTAATGCCCTTCTAGCCACTCATTCCCTGTCCCATTCCTGGCATGTATTGAATTTGTTCATGAAATACACAGATTGGGCACTAACATACAAACCCTCATCAATGGCCAAGATATTTTGTACCACCTGGGCCTCAGCCATGGTAAACTGCGAAAGGAAGACATCCTCTTCGCCATGCACAATATCTAGCACAGATGTAGTGACCTCTGGTAGAGGATGTATAGATGAATTCCCAAAGACTATAGCTACCCCTTTCCCATGGGGGTACTTCAACATCTGGTGGAGGGTAGAAGAGACAACCTTTACATGGTGCAGCCAGGGTCACCCAAGTAGTAGGTTGAAAGTGGCCGGAACGTCCAGGACATGGAACTCGATGTCCTGTTGAGCTAGGCTAATTTGTACTCTGATCTGTACTATTCCCATCACCTCTCTGCTTGTATTGTCATATGCTCGGATCACCAGGGCTGTAGGCACAAAATCAGCCAGTTTCAAACTGATGACATAAGCTATGCGTGATAGGCAAACGTTGATTGCTGACCCAGTGCCGACCAATACCACTGGTATCCATTTTTCCCGGCACTCCACTGATATGTATAGAGGCTTGTTGTGTGCAGAGCCTTCTAGTGGCAGTTCTTTATCCGAAAAGGTCAAAGTTGGTGCAACGCCTCCCGGGAAGACTAATCCCACTTGTTGTAGGGTAGTGTCGATGGACAACTTAGCTTTATCCATTGCCGACAGTGCAGCCTATCTGTGCACTCGCGAAGCCATAAACAGACCCCAGATAGATATATCAGCTTGAATCTTCTTCAACTATTTCAGCACGGCCTCTTCCTCCAACAGTTTTTCTTTCTGTTTCTTTACTTCTTTGTCCTTTCCGGAGGCTTTGGGTTGGTCTAGATGCGGTGGTTTGAAATATCAGCCACTTCTTGTCATATGGTCGACTTCTTCCACATACCAAGTGTTGTTGAGAAAGTCTTCACCCCAATCCTCATCGGTATGGGCCAAGTGTAGGTCATCGTCATCCCACCAGACTCCTTCAATAGTAGACAAGCAGTCATTCGACTCCATTCGGATTACCTCATCATTACAAATCTCCCCCACAGCGTGTTGGGCTTTCCAGCTTTCCGGTTATCTCTACCCATTTCTTGTTCAAACCGCTTCAGTGTGACTTCTTGTTCAGTATGTATAGTACTAACAATACCCAGTTCCTGAGCCAATTGTTCTACACTGGTGTTTTTCGGTAGTTTACCCTTTTCATCGGCCATTCTAGCCATTGCAGCGGTTCCTGCTTTTTGTTCTTCCAGCTTTAATTCAGCTCCCTCATCTATATCGGGTTCATCACTTAGCCACCTAGAATTGTCTATCGACCTGTTCAGGTCAAACCAATCAATATGCACGCCTTCTTGATCTTGCTCATCAAAGAATTGCAAATTGTTTATGTCCTCCTCCAAGTCGGCCAAATCATCTAATCTCTGACTTGGGCTATCCTCTTGAACTACACTGACCTCTATCTCAGTCAGCAGCACCACTTTCGGTTTAGCTTGATTGATCGGAACAATATAACAGCACGGGTTGTACATCCCTTTAGATAAGTCCTCAAAGCCCTCGGACAACGGACTAACGTTCTCCACCAAGGTTGACCTCCCTTTATCTTCCACTGTCACCACCACTGGTTCGGGTTGAAGTGTAGACGCGTTCATCATGCACAAGTCTGTGCTCTCAGGGATATACAACACCGGCAAGCGGGAAGGGGTGATCTATATACTGGGGTCATAAGGGATAGCCAGTGTGTGGATGAGGTTTATATACCGAGGCGGAGGGACTTGGTTATGTGGTGGGAGAGGATGTAGTGACATTGGGTTTTTGGGGAGGCACTATCACTTTATTGTCAACGAGATCTTGAATCTCATATCGCAACCTATAGCATTGACCAGTGTCATGCTTGTGCTGCTGATGAAAAATGCAATATTTGGTCGAGTTGTGTTTTGGAGGGAGAGGTTCGGGTAGAGGACGAGGCTTTAGTGGTTTAAGATGCCCTTTTCTAATTAGGACCCCTAGGACTTTGGATAAAGACATAGAGAGCGAGGTAAAGACCTTTTGAGATAGGGCTGGTTGGTTGAGGTTTGCGGAGTTGTGTTGGATGTATTGGCAAGCGGGTTGGTAGTTTTAGGTGTGGTGGTGACCATACTCATATCCGAAGGCCGTGCAGAGGTGCTACTACTAGTGGTTGCATTAGAGCTGCATGTAAAAGGCCTCTTGGGCTATTCCTTCCCATTGTCTATCAACCCTTGCTTCATCGCATCCTCGATTTGAACCCCTATCTCATGGAGCTCAGCAGATGTAAACAAAGGCAAAACTATCATCTTTTGTAATAATCTCCCTTGCAAGTTACGGACCACCATTTTGATTTGGTCCTTTTCAGATGGCCTGATAGTCATCATGTAGGCCTTAGCCCTCCATCGAGTCACAAAGTCTGAGAAGCCTTCCTTGGGCTCCTGACGAGTCACTTCAAGATCACGGGTAGTGACCTCGATCTGGGTATTGTAGGAGTACTACGCGATGAAGGCTTCAGCTATTTCCTCCCAACTTCTTTTCACAGTGTCCTCGAGGTTGGCACACCAGATGGCCGCTATACCCAACAGGGTCCGGCTAAAAAACAACAGCTTCTGAAGTCTGGTGAGACACATTGGTCGTAGGATGTTAGAAAATAATCGTAGATGGGCCATAAGATCCCCGGAGCCGTTGAAACGGTCTACGTGCGGCATCTTGAATCTGTTTGGCAGAGTTACTACGAAATCTATGTATCCATCCTCAATATTAGGGATTGAATTCATGCCCTGTGCCCACTTAAAGAGCTTTTCTAGCTTACTGACCTTCAGTGTAGTGGGGTCAACCTCGAATTCAAATGGCGCCTCAGTCTGGTATGCTGGTGCCTTAGAGGTTTGAGGTGGGATCTGATCTACCGGAATGCCTAGATTCTCTTGGACATTGACAGGGACCCCAGGTGCTGGAATACTCATTGGGGGTGCATGGGATACAAAGGCTACTGCCGGTTGTGGTTGCTGTTGCTGAAGCCTATTTATCACTTCTGCTTGGCTGGCCGCATTTAGCTGCATGGTATCGATGGTCTGCTGGAGCTGACGAAGCATATCTTCCATGTTGACTGGGGAATTTTGTGCTATCAGAACTGGAGAATACTCTCTTTCTAGGGTAGAAGTAGAAGTCTGAGCCTGGCTAGGTGCAAGTGAAGCAAAAGGTGACTACTGAATTAGCGAATTATGCCTGATCCTCCTTTATCTGGTAACCGGTGAGAGTGAAGCAAACACTGGCTATCCCCTGACAAGATCCCCGGATCTATAAAGTCACCTTACATGGGTCCAGAGTGCTTGGGGGTAATAGAATCGTCTGAAGCAATGGTGAAAAACTACCTTGCAAAAAAGGAATAAAGCAAAAGAAAACAAAAATCAGAAACAGCACAGCACCTCGGTTCAGACACTAACAACACGCAGTTGCAATCATAAGCTGGAGAACTACACTCAACACTGATTTCTGCCCCCAAAACTGATGCCCAAACTTGCAACTGATACGTATATTCCTGTAGAGTTTCACTCTAAAAGCACATAATGTAGACACCCCATTTTTGACCGTCCTCAAGACTTGGACGTCACCATTGGAACACTTGGTGATTATCCATGTTTGTGTTCGTTTGGAGTTCCCGGAAGTCTCGGCTACGCGCCTTGCCTCAGGATCTCCGAACTCGACCATTTAGTGTCTGGTTTTGCACCAAACACTTGTGTTTTGCCTTAGAAGGGCAGGGAATGCCTTGTGATGCATCCCCACACACCACCGGCTATGGCCAGAGGCCACTGGCTGGTTTTTGCTGCCACCGGCAATGTATATTGCCGGTCGGCACTATTTAGTGCCGGTCGACACTCTTTTTTGCCAAAATGGCATCTTTGGCCGGCCGACTACTGTACATCTGCTTTTGCAGATATTTTAAGATAGCTGTCTTGCTTTTGGCTCCCCTCCATAGGATCTCCCTCTTTAGAAGCTTGTCTTGTAAGCTTTACAAGACAAAAGCCTCTATAAAGAGAGCTCTTCTCTCTTGTTGCAAGGGTTAGACACTTGAGACATTTTAGAGATAGAAAGGACAGAGAGAAGCCCTGGTTTTAGGGTTAGGGTTCATACATATCTCCTATCTCTCTTTTTCTCTCTTTGTGTTCTAGGTGTTTTAGTCCATACTATTGCACACAAACACCTAGTGTTTCACCTTCCTTTGGCTCCTGAGGTTCTAAGGGGCTGATTTTGGTGTTTTGGTGTTGGATTCAAGCCAATGAGGGCCATTGGAGCATCATTTGTGAAGGTGGCCTACAAGGGTGAGAAACTTCCCTTTTATTCTCCATTTTTGCATCTTGTTTTTGCCTATCTTTGAACTATTTTTGTGCTTAGTATATAATACAAAAAAGTTCTGTTTTTTAGCCCTCTTGATTGTTTATTAAGAGTGTTTTGTAGTTTGAGGGTGTTTGACCCCTCTTAGGCCTTGAAAGGCCTCATTTTGTGCTATTTTGTGCAAGTTTCGAGACTTTGGTGTTTGGGCCTCTTCACCACTGAAATCTTGAGGGATTTCAGTGGTGAAGATGGTGCCTTGAAGTCCTAAGAAGGAGAGGGCCACCCCCTCTCCTTGTTATCCTTGATATGGACCATTTTTGGCCTCTTGAGGGAGCATCTAGCTAAGCTTTATGTTGACCATGCCTTGGCTGTTTTTTTGTGCCTATTATATCATAATATGCCTCTGTTTATTGTTGGTTTTGGTACACCATGCATGCTTAGCATACCTACCATGTAATGCCTTGTTATTGCCTTAATATACCTTAGGTTGTTAGCCCTTATTCAAGCATGTTTTAGGCTTAGTTTTGTGAAGATTTTGTGCATATTTTGCCATGTCTTAGGTCTGTCCATAGTTGTTTGGATCGGATTTGGCATGCTTAGTATAGCCCCTTTGCATTCCGGCTTGTTGGCCTTAAGTATGCGAATGTATAGCATGACATTTTTGCATTGATTTGGTGATTTGGAACCATCCACCATGTCATTTCAGTCCCATTTGCATGCCTATATGTTTACCTTGGACGCATCTTTAATGCTTCGGAAGCTTGTGTAGTATGCTCCATGTTTTGGCCATTGCACATGCCTTTGAATTTGAGCCACTTAGATGCCATCTAAGAGTCCATTTTGCATGGTCTAAGTCTGTCTTGAACCTATTTTAAGTCCTCTTAGCCTTGTGAGGCTTGGTTGGCTTAGCTATGGTTTAAGCCCCTTTGACTTGCTTCAAGTACTTGGACCATTTGCATGCTAATGTTTAGCCTATCTTGTTGCTTGGTTTGACACCATCTTAACATGATTTTCAATCCTTACCTTGCATGCCATTAGTCCATGTTATACCTCTTTCAAGTGTGCTTGGGAGTTGTTCAATTTGTGCCTAAGCATTGGCCCTTTAACACGTGCATGTGTGTATGTGTTTTGGTCCTTTACTTTGATCACTTTGGCCACTGTTTTATGCCTATTTAGAGTTGCCTAAATCATATATAAGTCCACATTTCCATCAATTTGCATTGCCTCATGTTTGCTTGTATGCTTGCATAAGTGTCTCGCCATGCCATGTTGCATCCTTAGCTTGTATGCCTAGGTTGCATTGCATCTTGCATGCATGCCTTGTTCCTTGACTTGGTGATAGGAATTAGGCCTTGGTTCATTTGTTTAGTTTGCATTTCATTTGACATGAAAGTTGCACACTTGACTCCTTGGGCCATCATGCATGGAAATGCGTGATTGGTGGTCCGAGAATCGAGACACATGCCCTTTTGAGTCATTACCATGATAAGGGACATGATTGGTGCATATATGCCTTGAATTGTGCTGTCATGCTTTGCCTTGCCCTCTGTTGCTGTCAATTGCAGATTCTGCAGGAACACTCTGCCGACCGGCAATTTCTAGTGCCAACCGGCAATCATTTCCCTGCCGATGGATTCATTTTGTGCCGGTGGCCACATGCTACTGCCGGTGGCAATCCCATTCAGCCGGTGGTGTTCCCCAATGTCCAAGGAAGAAGTCCTGAGGTTTTGGCAGCCTCCAGAGGAGTAAAGGAAGGAAAACAGAGGCAGCCTATGCATGGCGGTGTATTTCCGAGCAGGATCGAGCATGCATTGCATCGAGCTCTTCCCCCGGGGCGGTTTATCTGTTTTCCTAGCTTAATTAGTTTGTTAGCTGATTAAGAAATTTGTAATATTTAATTAGCTTGCGTAGTTAATTAATTTGTATTATTTATTTGGTCCCTCCGAGCGAGGGCAAATTTGTAATAAGTGTGGGTGAGTGTGTGTATGTCTCCCAATCCCCACTTCTTTCTTCCCTTTTATTTACCTGCTTTGATGGTTAGTATTAGGGCACGTTTAAATTAGCATACCTCATGCAATGCATGCGTGCATTCATACATTTGTCCTGCATGCACCAGGCTCGGTACATCATGCTAACTGCATTTGTACTTCAAATTTCGAATTGAATACATGTTATTTGTGCATCTTCACATGTCATTCATAGACTAGCCGAGCCTACTCTAATGACATTTTGTATGCGATGCATTAGGCACTTAACATGGACTTGGATCATGCATTGATTGCTAACATGTTCCCGTTTTTGGCACGGAGTACGATGTAAGTATTTATGCTTTAGCATCTCGCATGCGTGTGAATGTTGCCATGACAGTATGTTTGCCATGTGGCTAAGTGCTTATATGAGATAAACTTTTGAATGCCTGGGGGTGAAGGTTGGATTGCTTGAGTTGGAAAAACTCGTTGAAATACGTGTTTTAGCCTATTAGCCTACTCGCGAGTAGCAAATTCCAAAGCGCTTTTCAAAACAAACGGATATGCAATGCTTGTTTCCAAATTAGGCAATCTAGTCTATACTTGTTTGCTGTGCGCATAACATAGTAATTCTAGGCTAATAAATGGAATAAGAACACATAAAGTTTTCAAAAATGGATATCACGGTTAGTAGAGGCCAATCTTCAGATCGGGCGAGAGGGGGTGCTCATAGCTGACCTTCCCTAATCATACCCAAGCTCCCGAGCCGAGACAACTCCGGTGATGACGGACATGTGGCCTTCGGCACCGAGTCAGGGTTTCCTAAATTCCCCATAAAAAATATTTAGGTGGCGACTCTGTATCTGGCAAAGCAGTCCATGTTTGGCACTTCTTTTCAAAAATCTGTTTCTCAAAACGATTTGTCAGATTTGGACTCTTTGGTTCAGATTAAGAACCGTGACAATTTGAGAGTCCGAGCTGTAGTGACCCCACAAATGAACAGAACGGGAGCTCACCCTCCCGGGCCGTTCGGGGACGTGTTACAATAACAGTTAAATGAGAGCCAAAACACCCCTATGATGGGGTAGGGTTACCCTATCCTAGTTTCGTCAAGAACTAGGGTTCACTACTCAAGCAAAGTGTTTCACACAATCCTAAATTCGGGTAAGCAACCTGTCCTAGTTTGGACCAGTATCTATGGCTTTCGATATGCAACTAGGCCGATTGGTCAAAAAAAGGGTACCTCAGCAAGACAACCTAATATACCTCTCACACTTAACACCGAGAAGTAAAAGGAGGATCAAACGGTACAGCGGTAGTCCAGATCCAAGGGTTGTGTTCCCATCATGGCAGAGCCCGCAACCAATCTGCCTTTTGGCAAGCTTTTCCAAGCAAGCCTCCGGCAAACCATTCAGGAATAGCAAGTGGCAAACACTGTGACATAGGCGCATCGAAGCAAATGCAAATGCAAAAGCAAAAAAACACATGAGTGTAGATAAAAAGTCATATCATGAGTTCGAGTCAAATTCTCTAAAATCCCTAACAGAGTCGCCAGAAACTGTAGCACGACTTTTTCGCGCCGCCTTTCAGAAGCTCAAAAAGAAGCCCTACAGTTCGGACTCTTGCGGTTCTGAATCTAATCTCACAAGTGTAATGTGAAACTACCAAAGAGTCCAAATCCGGCAAATCATTTTGAAAAATTGATTTTAAGTTAAAAGTGCCAAAATTGGACTGTTTTTCCAGATACAGAGTCGCCACCTAAATATTTTATTTTAGGGAAATTTAGGAAACCCATGACTCATGCCAAAGGCCACGTGTCCGTCATCACCAAAGTTGCCTCGGCTCGGAAACTTAGGTACGAGAGGGAAAGGTAATGAATTGAGCATCCCTGCTCACCCGATCAAAGATCGGCATCTACTAATCATGATATGATTTTTTTATCAACATTATGTGTTCTTATTCCGGTTATTAGACTAGCATTACTATGTGATGCGCACAAGCAAGTATAGACTAGTTTGCTTACTTTGGAACAATTCAACTTATGTTTGTGTAGACGTCCCCGAACGCCCCAGGAGGATGAGTCCCTTTCTGTTCATATTGGGTTCACTACAGTTCAGGACTCTCAAATTGTCACGGTTCTAAATCTGAACCAAAGAGTCCAAATCCGGCAAATCGTTTTGAGAAAACAGATTTTTAGAAAAGAAGTGCCAAACATGGACTGCTTTGCCAGATACAGAGTCGCCACCTAAATATTTTATTTTGGGGGAATTTAGGAAACCCTGACTCGGTGCCAAAGGCCACGTGTCCGTCATCACCAAAGTTGCCTTGGCTCGGGAACTTGGGTACGATTGGGAAATGTCAGCTATGAGCACCCCCTCTCACCCGATCCGAAGATCGGCCTCTACTAACCATGATATCCAATTTTGAAAACGTTATGTGTTCTTATCCGGTTATTAGCCTAGAATTACTACGTTATGCGCACAGCAAACAAGTATAGACCAAATCGCCTAAATTGGAACAAAACATTGCATGTTTGTTTTGAAAATGGTTTGCTACTCGTAAGTAGGCTAAAACATAGATTTCAATGAGTTGTTCCAACTCAAACAATCCAACCTTCACCCACAGGCATTCATGCAGTTATATCACATAAGCACTTAGCCACATGGTATCATGCTAACACTCACACTCATGTAAGGATGCTAAAACATAAATGCTTACCGAGTACTCCAAGCTAAAACAAAAACTAGTTAGTGATCATATGCATGATCTTAGTTCATGTTAAGTGGCTAATGCAACACATACAAAATGTCACTAGAATAGGCTCGGCTAATCCTAGGATGGCATGCGGAATTCAACAAGTAGCACGTACTCAAGTTAGATTTGAAATACTATGCAGTTAGTATGATGCGCCGAGCCCGGTGCATGCAATACTGATGAATGATGCACGCATGCGTAGCATAAAGTATGCTAAATTAAACGTGCCCTAATACTAACCATCAAAGCAGGTAAGTAAAAGGGAGAAAGAAGCGGGGGTTGGAAGACATGCACACACGCACCCACACTTATTACATATACGCCCTCACTCGAAAGGACCGAAAGAATAATACAATTAATTAACCTACAAGCTAATTAAAATGTTACAGACCAATTAAACCAATTAAACTAGTTAAGCAAATTAACTAATCTAAGAAAGCAGTAAAACATCCTCGGGAAGAGGGCCCAATGCAATGCGTGTTTGGCTCCGCTCGGAAATCCGTTGTCGTGCACAAGTTCGCCTCTGTTTCCCCTGCTCTGCTCCTTTGAAAATTGCACAATTCTCAAGGAACACTCTCTGGACATTGTGGATCACCACCGGCTAAGATAAATCATCACCGGCCATAGCAGGATGGTCATCGACCATTTGTTGGGCTCTCGGCCATCCATATTTGGTCGGTCGGCAGTATGGATGGCCGGCCGGCCAAAGCTTCCTGCAGAATCCTGTTTTGACAGCAGCAGAGGGCAAAACAAGGCATGGCAATGCTTTTCAAGCAAATGTGTGCACCAACACATCCCTTATCATGTTTGTGACTCAAAGGGACATGGCTCTCGATTCTCGGGCCACCAATCGCGCATTTCAATGCATGATGGCCCTAGTAACCAAGTGCGCATTTTGATATCAAATGAAGTGCAATGTACATAAACAAACAAAGGAGCCTTCAACCTCTATCATGGCTTGATCAAGAGGCGAAAGATGCGTGCAATGATATGCAACCTAGGCATGTTAGCTAACATGCTATGAGGACAAGCATGAAAGTATGATCATGGGGCAAACATGCAAACATGCAAGCATGTGAGATGCAATGCCAACATGCAAGTGTGCAAGACATATGGCATGTTAAGCGACCAAAGCAAGGAGAAGGATGCATGCCAAATGCACTAAGATTTAAGCATGTAACACATGCGATAAACCAAGTATGCAACAACACATAAGGTAAACATGCCACAACATGCGAGAATGGACTTAGACTAATTTAGGCAGCCCTCAAACAAGCCTAAAACAGTGGCCAACATGCTCAAGAATGGAAGCCAAAATACATGTAAACATGCATGCACACAAGGACCAACACTTAAGCATATAGAGCAATTCTCAAGCACACTTAAGAGGATGCAAACATGGACACATGGCATGCATTATAAGCTCTGAAAATCATGTCATGAAAGGTGCCAAACCAAGTCAATAAGACAAGCTAAGCATGCAACAAATGGTCCAAGTATTTAAGGCAAGCCAAGGAGGCTTAAATCAAGGCCAAGTCAACCAAGCCTCACAAGGGTAAGGGGACTTAAAATAGGTCCAATGCAGACCTAAACGAAACTAAGGATGTACCTAGATGGCATCTAGGTGGTCTAAATATGCAAGCATACAAAGAGGCACATTCATGGAGCATAAGGCAACAACCTTTTAACACATTGAAGGAGCATCAAACGCAAGCATATAGGCATGTTATAACGACTGAAATAACATGGTAAATGGTTCCAAACCACTGAAATAATGCAAGTAATGCATGCTCATGGTCCATGCACTTGAGGCTCACAAGCCAAGAATGCAAAGAGGCTATACTAAGCATGCCATGGTCGACCAAAGCAACCAAAAACAGAACTTCAACATGCTAAAACAAGCACAAAAGCTTCACAAAGCTAAGCCTAAATCATGCTAGAACAAGGGTCTAAACCTAAAGCATGTCAAGGCAAAAATGTGGCATTACAGGACATGTATGCAAGGCATGCAAGGTGTGTCTAAACCAAGTTAAAACAGAGGTAATATATGGAAAAATACTACCAAATAACACTTAAGGCATGGCCAACATGGACCTAAACTAGGTGCTCACACATGAGGCAAAAATGGCCATTTTTCAAGGACAACAAGGAGAGGGGGTGGCCCTCTCCTTCTTAGGACCTCAAGGCACCATCCTCACCACTGAAATCCCTCAAGATTTCAGTGATGAGGAGGGCCAAACAAGGTGGTCCCGGAGCTCACCAAAATGGCACAAAAATAGAGCCTAACAAGGCTTAAGAGGGGTCAAAAAACCCCAAAGCTTAAAACACCCTTAAACAACTATTTAGAGCAAGCAAAGACAAGGCTTTTATATGTTATACACAAAGTCTAAAAACAGTCACAAGATAGGCGAAAAGACTATGCAAATATGGGGTAAAAAGGGGTAAGTTCTTACCCTTGTTGACCTTCTTCAAGAATGATGCTCCAGCTGGTCCTCAAAGCTCAAAACCAGTCAAGAACACCAAGAACAACCCTCTGGCCCCTCAGCAACCAAGAGAAGGTGAAGAAGTAGGTGTTTGTGCACAAAAGTAAGACAAAACACGCACAAGGTAAAAGAGAGAGAGAAATATAGAGATAGGATAGAGACACTATGACCTAACCCTAATATCAGAGCTCCTGGAACTTTTTTCTCTAACCCTAATGGAGGAAGAAGAGGCTCCCTCTTATAGAAAATCCCTCTTGTAAAGCTTCCAAAACAAGCTAGACAAGAGGGAAATCCCTCCATACACGTGTATGGAGGGGAGCAGAGTGTATGCCAGCTAGCACAGCTGGCATAAAAATATCTACAAAAGCAGATGAACAGTGATCGGCCAGCCAAAAATGTAATTTGACCAAAATAGATGGCCGGTCGACCATCTGTAGCGTCGGTCGGCCAAACATTTGGCCGATGGAAACAAAACACAGCCGGTGGCCTCAAGCCATGGCCGGTGGAGTATGGGGATGCCTCACAAGGCATTCCCTGCCCCTCGAAGGCAAAACACAAGTGTTTGGTGTAAAACCAGACACAGAACAGTCGAGCCGAGAGATCCTGAGGCAAGGCGCGTAGCCGAGGCCTCCGGGAACTCAAGACGAACACAAACGTGGATGATCACCGAGTGTTCAAACGGTGACGTCCAAGTCTTGAGGACGGTCAAAAATGGGGTGTCTACAGTTTGTTTTTACGAAAATTGTTTGAATTTGCCACCTCAAGTGGGCTTAAAAGTTTGCAGATTTGCCACCAAACATAATGGGCTTAAAACTTACTTTCGTTGAATCGTTCCAATTCAAACAACAAGCCTTCATCCACAAGCATTCAAGCAGTTTTAGCAAGTAAGCATTTAGCCTCATGGTAAGCATGCAAATCATGGCGACATTCACATTCATGCAAGTATCCTAAAGCATAAAAACTCACCTAGTACTCCAAGCTAAGAAGATAAGACTTAGAAAACTTTGCATGATTCCTAACTATACAAGATGCCTAATACAATACATGCGATATACAATTAATAGGCTCGGCTGCTAAAATGGCATATGAAGCAATTTAAACAACATGTGATTAAACACGTATTCAAAGATTTATTAAAATGACAATGTAGTTTGACTGATGCGCCGAGTCTCGGTGCATGCAAGACAAAATGAATGAATGCAAGCATAAGGTATGCTAATTGAAACATGGTGCTCCTAAACTAACCATCAAAAGCAGTTAAGTAAAAGGGAGAAAGACTTGGTGAACTAGGGGCAATAAGGTCGTATGACATCAAAGGAGGCTCGCCAGGCCAGATTTAAAGTAGCCCTCGAACTAGGGGCAAAGAAAGTCAGATCAAGAAGATCAAATGTTATCAAAGGAAGCTTGCAAAGCTAGATCAGAAGTAGCCCTTGAACTAGGGGCAAAAATGTCAAATGTGCTCAAAGATTCAAAAGATGGATCATTCTGCAAACCAATGAAGACTGGCAGGAAAGCCAAATCCGAGAAACGGAAAGAAGAAAAATTTTGCTAAAAAACAGTCGAGTTCCTATCTGCAACACTAAGGGCAACTTCAGCCCCCATTGGATGGACTTCTACATCATCAGTGAACAGCAGCCGTTCTCCTGGATTCAGATGGCTTCGAGATCCTACGACTGATCAACATGGATAAAGTTACACCTTTATCCTTGAGAGGCTCGCTGGGCCGAAAACCCAGAAGGGCGACCCAGGAAAAAGTTAGAGCAAGAGAAAAAGAAAAAAAAATGAAGAAAAAGAACAAAAATGAAAAGAAAAGAAAAAATGAAAAGAAAAGAAAAGAAAAGAAGAAAAGATGAAAAGAATTGAAAATAAAACAAAAACAGAGCTCGCAAGGTTGAAAACTCGGAAACACGGCGTTGGCAAAAGTTAGAGTGCAAAAGGAAAGGTTAATACCCAAGTGTACCTTAACCCGAAACTACGTCAGGCCTGATTCCCATGTTTGGGATACGTAGGCAACTTTATCCTGAAGTTCGGCCCCAATCCTTTTCAGCCATCTTGGCTCATCCGTGTTGATTGGTTTATCCCAGTTCAAACTCGGTTATCTCATCCATGTGAGAATTGGCTTGTCTTCGTTCAAATTCGGACTGTCCTATTCCGTTAGAAAGATTCAGCTGCAAGACAATTCAAGTTCAGATCTGAGGTTGTGCATCTCAAGAGTAAGTTCCATGTTGGTCTAGTAGAGGCCATTTACAAAAATAGTTTTTGAGAATTTTTAATGAGGTTGACTAATTCTCTCGAAAATTATTCTATTTTTCCAAAACTGGACCATTTCTTGGACCTAAAAAAGGAAAATTTCCAGTGCTCATAACCTGACTTGCATGATTTTGAATCAGAAAATCGAACAAGTATGTTAATCTAACTCTCATGTTGGTCAAAATTGTTTTAGTAGAAAGCCGAAAACAAAAAATGGTCAACATGATGAACTAGGGGCACAGTTGAGTCAGGTTTTTTGTCTTTCCCCCATTATCAGTGTATTTGCCAGAAAGGGCACAGCTAAAGCTAACAGCAAAGGGTCGAAAGCTTTCTCATCCTCCAAGCAGCGATGTATCAAGATAAGTGCGAAGCTCGAATTGGAAATGGAGTGGGATATTCAGTTCCCTCATCTAGATGATCAAATCAAAAATTGGTGTCTGACCCGGAATGGGGACGTAGAAAATGCAATGTGTGAGGCCAATCAATTGTATACCTTACTGGTGAGACGTGCCGACTCATTTTCGGTCAAGTTAAGCCAAGTGCATCATCAACCGATGTCAGTTACAGATGTACTGCACATCTAGCCGCATCACAACCCCTCTATGGGAAAGCTCACTGTTGTGAGCGAAAGAAAGAGAATCTAGCATAATGCTAGGGGCAAGAGCCCGCAACTTCTTGTTTATCCATCAACCACCCAGGAGAGGAATAAAAAATGAGAGATTGAAGAATGAAAAGATGTGCGCTGAGAGAAAAGTGAGGAAAGGGCTTTTCAGAGCAAAAGAGATTGAGTGCTAGAGTGATGTGAGAATCACAAATGAGAAAAGGGTGGGAAACAATACCCGAAGAAATTGGCTCCTCGTGAACTGAGAGGTCTCTTGCCATTGGAACACATCTGAGTGTCGTGTGTGTTGTTTTGTTTGTCTCGATTCTTGTTTTGAGTCGTTTCGTGCGTCAATAGATGTGTTTATGTTGTTTTACCTTTGTTTTCCCTTGTTTAGTCATTTTGGCTGTGGTTGGTCGTATGCTCAATACCCGGTTGAGAATTCATTTCTCAATTTCAAAATGATTTGTTTTGTGCTCAGAGTGCTGTGCCATTCTCCACATTTGTACAAGACAAGATTTGTTCTTTCATAAAACTATAGGGTTCAATCCAGGTCATGTGAGAACAGTAAAACCAAAACCTATCTGAAGCTATATAGGTTCCGGACTGCAAAGCAAAAGAAAAGAGGGAAAATGTAGGGCATTTGAGTTTGTTTCAACTTCAGAAAGTTTCAGGATTGCATTCCGGATGTACCTCCTCAGGTCTTGTCAATCCTCCAAAGCATGAGTGTGCCTCTACCTCAAGCTCAAGATCAAGCTTGCTTTAAGCCAGAATGGCGATCCGAAGTGCTCTCCCCAAGTACCATTCCCTGCTAGAGGCATCTTGGCTGTGTTTGTAATGAGTTCCTAGGAGATCAACTACGACGGTGAAAACTAGAGTTCGAATGGCTAATGCCTAGAACACAAAGGTTTGAAATTTTCGAGACTAAAGTCTAGTTTAAATACCCAGGGGTGTGTCCCCGGCTTGAAATCTGTACGGTAGCCCCATAGGTTGAGGTAGCATGTATGCGCCTCAATTCTGGATACTGAACTAACCTAGTCTGTCACCCCGTTGGAGAATAGGGAAAGTTATGAATATGATTAAAGGAGAAGAAAAGCGGCATCCATGGCTTCTACTTGCAGAAGTCGCTCCTTGTTAGTATTTCAAGACCTTTATACTATGAGTTGAAGGTAAGAGTTCGAAGAACATGAAGGGAGATCCCCGTCAGAGTAGAGCGGTTCACCGTCGCTCACCCGATAAGGTGCTTTTTAAAGCACCGCTTTGTTTGTTTCATGCATTCCCTAAATATCATGCACTACAGTGCATGTAACATGTTGTAACATGTATCATATCATCGCACTTATTGCATTTATTTGCATCTTGTGTTATCTTGTATCATTTATCCTTTCACGCTGTGCAGCGTTTAGGTTGTGTGGAACGAGCTCCTGATTTATCATTTATCATTTATCATTTATCATTTATCCTCTGGGGCTATCTTAGGTTGCGTGGAACATTTAGGTTGCATCTTGTGTTATCTTGTATCATTTATCATTTATCCTCCGGGGCTATCTCAGGTTGCATGGAATGCGCTCCTGATTGTGTGTTTTCGAACCTCTTCTCACGAGTTCAGCGTGGTTAGAGTGTTCTTTTCCTCACACGATTTCAGTGTGTTTGGAATTTATCTCAGGTTGTATGGAACGCGCTCCTGATTGCTTTGTTTTAGACCTCTTCTCACGATTTCGGCGTGGTTAGAGTGTTCTTTTCCACACATGATTTCAGCGTGTTTGGAATTTATCTCAGGACGCATGAAGCGCGGCCCTGGGCGTATTTTATCTCGGGACGCGTGAAGCGCGAGCAGTAGCAGCTTTTAGACCTCTTCTTACGATTTCAGCGTGGTTAGAGTGTTCTTTTCCTCACACGATTTCAGCGTGTTTGTAATTCATCTCAGGTTGCATGGAATGCGCTCCTGATTGCTTGTTTTCGAACCTCTTCTCACGATTTCAGCGTAGTTAGAGTGTTCTTTTCCTCGTACGATTTCAGCGTGTTTGGAATTTATCTCAGGTTGCGTCGTGTGCGCACCTGGGCGGTTGTTTTAGACCTCTTATCACGATTTCGGCGTGGTTAGAGTGTTTTTTTCCTCACACGATTTCAGCGTGTTTGGAATTTATCTCAGGTTACGTCGTGTGCACACCTGGGCGGTTGTTTTCGAACCTCTTCTCACGGTTTTGGCGTGGTTAGAGTGTTCTTTTCCTCACACGATTCAGCATGTTTCGAATTTATCTCAGGTTGCGTCGTGTGCGCACCTGGGCAGTTGTTTTAGACCTCTTCTCACGATTTCGGCATGGTTAAAGTGTTCTTTTCCTCACACGATTTCAGCGTGTTTGGAATTTATCTCAGGTTGCGTCGTGCGCACACCTGGGTGGTTATTTTCAGGCCTCTTCTCACAATTTTAGCGTGGTTGGAGTGTTCCTTTCCTCACATGATGCCAGCGTGTTTGGAATTTATCTTAGGTCGCATTGAACGCACCCCTGGGCGGTTGTTTTCGGGTCTCTTCTCACGATTTCAGCGTGGTTAGAGTGTTCTTTTCCTCACATGATTTCAGCGTGTTTAGAATTCATCTCAGGTTGCATGGAACGTATCTAAGTGGTTATTTTCAGACCTCATTTCACGATTTCGGCGTGGTTTAAGTGTCCCCTTCCTCACACGATTTCAGCGTGTTTGGGATTTGTTCTTCTTCCTCTCACGATTCCAGCGTGGTTGGAGTATGTCACCCCTTTTTGCATCTACTGCACTATTTGTTTCGTTTATTACATCATACCATGTTATCGCTTGCATCCTTTCCATGTTAAGCTTAGTCTGGCATGTGCTCATACATTTCCTTCGTTGAGGCATGGTTTTGTGTTAATGTGTACACGCCTATTCCTCTAAGAGAATTGTGGTCTAAGGGTGTCAGCACCTTTTCTGTGTTAGACATGGTCTGTTTTGTGTTCATGCCTTTTTTAGGCAAAATGTGGTTTGGCCGTGTGCCTTATTCACTTCATCCATTGCATCCATTGCATCGTATTTTGTTTTGTTGTATTCAGCATGTAGGATCACGATCTTTCCTCAGCAGATCATTCCTCACTTATATCATCCCACTGAATTACTTGTATCTTGTTTTCTTTTTGCGAAACACACAGTTCTGCATGTGCATACACCTATCCCACTAAAGAGAGTTGTGGTTTGAGGTTTCCGGCACCTTTTCTGTGTTAAACGTAGTTTGATTCTGCATCTCCATCCCTTTATGATATTTGTGTGGTTTTGCACTGCTCGTGATTTGATTATCTCAATTACATTGCATATCATTTGCATTGTTTCATTACATTGTATGTCATTGCACATTGTTTTGGTAATATTGCATATCATTCTGCATCCTGCCCCTAAACTACGCTGGTTTGATTCCTTGCAAAGGGATACGTAGGCAGCCTATGGGCGCAACCATTTATTTATTTGTTTGTCCAAGTCTTCGGCCTTGTCAAAAATGGGTCGTCTCTGGGCTTTGACATTCGCTCACGTCATTTCATGACTTCGAGCTCTGTCAAAGAGGGGCAACTGTAAACACCCCATTTTTTACTGCCCTTAAGACTTGGGCGTTACTGATGGTTTACTTGGTGTTGAAAGTTGTGCAGTGCAAAGGTTCGGTTTCTTTGGCAAAGAGAGAGTCAAATCCAAACCTTATACCCCATTTTTGGACCAAAACTATTTTGACCAAAGATTTTAGACCTTAAAACCCTTTCTTTCAAAATATTTTTGAAATAAAGTTCCTACGATGTTCCGATGCTCGCATTTTGTTAAATATTGCGATTTTCAGTAAACTGAGCAGGGAAAAAGTAGAAATGAATGAAAGAGAGGTGAACTCTTTGAAAAATCTTCTAAAACATTTTGTTTAGAGGTTTCGAGTTGAAGAAAAGAGGAGAAGAGGGAAGAAACCAAGCTGGAGAAGAAGATGGGCACGAATCGCTAAGAGAGAGTCGAGCAGCCCTCGCTAAATCAGGGCTATCAGTTTGCACACTTGGATTTCAGCTATGAGGCCGCCACTATTGGAAAGAAGACTTCTGGGGCTTCATTTTGCACTCAATAATCCCCTAAAGCCAAGTCCGGATGGGGGAGATATAGTTGGTTGAAGTAGGGCATCAATCCGGTTGGACCGAAACTTAGCAGTCTTCACTAAAAGAGGGATATCTCTTAGCACAGTTGAAATTTTGATGTGAGGCTGCCACCATTGGAAATTTTACTTCCAGGGCTTCAATTTGCACACAAGAATGACCTGAAAAGACATCCAGGTGAAGGAGTTAGGCTTGCTTCAAGTCGGAGACCAGGACTGATTTTTGCTGCAGACCACTAAGGGAGTGTGCCGACCACAAATGGAGCATGCCGACCATATGCCGACCAGAAATGATCCTTGTCGACCAGAAAAAGTGGTTGGTCGACCAGTGGAGGTAGTCGGTCGACCACTTTTTCCTAGAAAGCCCAGAATTGACAGATATTTTGCTCCAGCACTGAATACTGAAAAATTAAATTTGAATTTGGCCTTTTGATTTTCTCTGTCATTCTATCTGATCTTGGGGATTGAATTTGGCCTTTTCATTTGGGAATTGTGGCCTTTTCATTTGGAGTCTTACATTGCCATAAACCTATTAGCGAAATGTTAAACCTATTCATAATCAGCTTTATAAAGCTTTATGCCAGTGATTTATAAACCAGGTTAAACCTGTTCATAAACAGTGATTTACGCAGGTTAAACCAAATTCAAGTATTCAGTATTCAATCTGTGATTTATTGTGATTTACGCAGTATTCAGTATTCATAAATAATGTATATCTGTGATTTACGCAGGTTACCTGTTCATAAGCTGAATTTGCAATAATACTGAATACTTTATAAAACTGATTTACGCATGTTAAACCTGTTCATAAACAGTGATTTACGCAGGTGTCATAAAGTTGTAACATACTTGAATTTGGAATTTGGAATAAGCTGTCATAAAGCTGTAACAACGAAATTTGGAAAAACCAACTATCCTTCATTTGAAATTATGAAAACCTGTTCATAAACATATTCATAATTTATGAAACCTGTTCATAATCTATGAAACTTGTATCTATGAACATAATCTTCGAAACCTGTCTATCCAAGATTATGACAGGATAGACATAATTTCATAAACCTGTTTATCCCAATCTTGGAAACCTGCTCATAATTTCATAAACCTGTTCATAATCTATGAAACCTGTATCTATGAAACATAACAGGATGGATCCAAGATTATGAAACATAATCTTGGTTTTCATAATTTTATAAACCTGTTCACAAACCTGTTCATAATCTATGAAACCTGTATCTATGAAACAGGTTTTCCCATTAAATGAAAAGGTAAATTATGAAAACCTGTATCTATCTATCTATCTTCTAAAATGAAACATGTTTTACTTGATCATTTTGAAGACTAATGTGTCCAGATTTTTTATGCAAATCCCTTTCTTTCTTTTTTTTAAAAGTAAGATTGACACATGAAAACAAAGAAAATGTGTCGACATCAAGGATGAAACCATCAACTTCTGGAGCCTTATGTCGTTGTCGTTTACAATGCTTTCGCATAAGCTCATCTTGGGCCTGAAAATCCATCGGCTTCACTTTATCTCTCTTAGAAATTTCAGAAATTGCCCCTAACTTTTGAGGATGTTCAGAACTGTTCAGTACATGTGACACAACATCCATCCCTTGTTGGCTAAAATCCCCATCCTCAACTAAGTCACTGCTTGAGGGGCTAGTGTCATGATAGTTGGTGAATGTAGACTGAGAAATAACACTTCTATCTGAATGACTGCTAGTAGCATCCAATGATTGAATGAAGTCACAAGCACCTCGTCCCTGTAAGAATTTAAATAGCATTATGAAGCACGAATAGCTTTTAAAGATTTATTTATCCAAGGAGATAAATTTCAGAAGTGCAAAAATAAATGAGTAGTTAATACCACAATCCAATTATATGGTTCCACGTACATTTATTGTCCATTGATTAAAATGACACTTTTGTCCTCATAAGCCATCACCACACCTCTTTTTAACTTCTAATTCCATACTGTTATTGCCCATATTCTACTCAACTTATAGATTTTAGCTTAAATAAAGCAGAATCTAACTGTTTGTTACAGCTTTATGACACCAACTAAAACTTATAACAGCTTTTTTGGAGGGTAAATAAGCTGATTTTCAGAATCACCTCCAAGGGTGATTCTGATTCTGAGCTTATGCAGAAGGTAGTGCACCTTGAAACCCATCACTCGAACTCCATCTCTCAGCAGCACCAGCACCAGCGTGACAATCTGAGAATGGCAGCTCCACTACCTTTCTATGAACTATTTTTTATTAACTTTAGGACCAGTACTATCATAAATGTATTCCTTTGTTCATCCTCTCACAGGTACTTGCATTGAAATCATTCCCAAAGCCGGTGTATGTGGTTTTGATGCATGCGTATTCTCTATCCACATCTTTTCTCCACCGGGGCAAAATGTATTTACTTGGCACCTCATTTATGCATATTCTGACAAGCACAGCGAGTGAGTGAGCACACATAATGTCTCTAAACTCAAACAACCGACATATGCATTGAACTTCACATTCAGTTGAATTAAAATAGACAACAAAGTCCACATGCTTCATCTTCTCACAAACTACCATCGTTTCTTGGACATTATATGTAGAAATTGATCCCTCCTCTTCTACAATCACCGCCTGACAGTAAACTAATCTCTTCAACTCTCCTTGAACTTCTTTGAATTTCGCATTGGTGTAGGTTTGCTGAAATTTCTTCTCAAAACCATATATAGTTAGGCAATCAAACAATTTGTGTCGAGACTTGAAGCCTGCTTTCTTCTCTTTCTCTAGCTTATTTCTCAAGGCATTGTCATATTGTTCAACGAATTGCTTCAGTGTAATTTTTGGATTTACATATCCATCAAAAAACGCATTCACACTTTCACTTCGTTGTGTACTTGACATGCCAGCCCAAAAAATATCTTTAACATAGACAGGTACCCATCGATGCCGCTTATCATATAGTACCCCCAACCACTCATTATCATAAAGATTAAATGTTGCAAGCATCTCTTCACATTTACTCTCAAATTCAGTTCTTGTCAAACAGTCATAAACTGCATTTTGCATAGCCAACTTTATGGCTTCATACTAAGCATATCCTTTCAACTTCTTCGAAATTTTCTTCATGATATGCCATAAGCACCACCGATGTCGAGCTTGTGGAAACACAATTTCTATAGTATTTTGCATAGCTCTACACTGATCAGTTATGATAGCTTTTGGCGGATGATTTGACATACAACTTAACCATGACTTGAATAGCCAAACAAATGTGTTAGTGTCTTCACTAGACAACAATCCATAACCAAGCAAAATAGACTGTCCATGGTGATTAACTCCGACAAATGGAGCAAATGGCGTGTCATATTTGTTCATCAAATAAGTTGTGCCAAATGAAACGACATCTTCATAAGTCGTCCGACTCTTTGCATCAGCCCAAAATAAGTTTCTAATGCGAAACTCCTCATCAACATCAATCACATAAAAGAATCTCTCACTATGTGCTTGCATTCTCATAAAATAACTTTGAAGTGATTCGGCATCACCTTCCCCAAGCCTCAACCTTCTAGCTCTCAATGTAATTTCTTGCATCTCGCTCGTCAAATGTCAATGACTCGTATCCCCCTGCTTCAACAACCATTGAATGAAAGTTCCTAGACACCCCAATCCCTGCTTGATCATTAATTTCTAATCTTCTCTTCACAGGAGTAAGAATTTTCTTATTCATTGCAAAATGACGTGAGTCGGTGGGAATCAAATCATGATTATGCTCAAGGTTAACTGTGGTTAGTTTATATCTCCCATCCTTTTGTACACTACCTCGTACCCTTGCTGTGCAACCAATCTTTGTGGACAAACATGGCTTCAAAGGGTTGACTTCTGATTTCTTTTTTCTCTGCCCCGCTCGAGAACATTCAATTGCAAAGTTTAGCAATTGCCCATCATCTCCAAAATGTTGCACTCTATGAGCTATAGAAAATCCAACATGCTTAGCATATTTGCCATAATATGTGTACACCTCTTCCCTTGAGCTAAAACCCATACCCTTTTTAGGTTCTTCAACGTCTTCGCCCTCATGTATTAAAGGATTCTCACCAACATTTGAATCAACCTCCATTCTTTCACTTTGCGTACTGAAATAACAATTAAACAAATACAGCTATTAGAACAATTAACTTGCAGCACAGAGAAAATAAACTTGATTGAAGCGAATGAACTGTAAAAGAGGTAATAATTGTATATAAGGGTTCAAAACTAATGGTGCACCAAAATGAGAAACATCCCCACTGCCATTAGAGAAACCTGCACATTGATCCTTAATGATATACTAGAAGGAGCTCAAGAACACAATTCTGAGCTGGATTACAGTGAATGATCTAAAGCACCTAACAATTTGAATTTCAGAGGAGTCACCACCAATTAACAGGCGAAGAGGATCCAATAATTCAATATCACATGAAATAGTATTAGTACCTACAGAGTCTACAAGTAAGTCCTCAACATTTTTCGGATAAATTTACTTATGAACTGTGAAAAGCTCATTAGAACATCTGAATTGCCTAACACAATTAAGATGTTTTAATCACATAACAGACTCCAATCCAGATCAAACCCCTAGAGAACATTCTAGGTGATATATCATCAATAGGGCGTACGAATGAAGTTATACTACAAAGGCAATAGGGTAGTAAAACCAAAACCCAATGGATTTGGATATGACACAATGCCTTAGGTTCCATTCCATTTGCTTAAACTAGCACATCTACTTGAAAGTTTTCAAGGAAAAACTCGTCATACCTCAACATATACTTTGGTAGAAAATTTATAATGCCTCTGCAGTGAGCTAAACAAAAAGAAAAAGATATCTCTTTACACCCAACACTTGTTTTCCACTGTTTGTTTCAACTGAAAGTAGTTCCTGAAAATTATGAGCAGCAACAATTAATTATCTCCATTCAGTTTACTACCTACAGGGGCACAGAACTATAAATTTTCCTACAGATTGATGGACAGAGAACAACCCAATTGATGAGAGCGACGAAGATTGAGAATAGATGAGAGCGAGCTATGGAGATATTACCATTCAAAAGTGTATTGGAGGCACAGTAATTTGATATTGCTCAAAACTTTTGCCGTCGTCGAAATTCCCACCGAGCTATGGCTGTTGTCCAGAATACATTTTTGCAGAAATTCGGCGAGCTATGGCCGTCGTCGGTGGAGGAGGAGGATGGCGGCGAGAGGTGAGGATAGACGAGCTACAGGTTTGGTTCTCGCTTTTTCCAGACTTTGTTTTTCTTTTTTTTTTCCAGCTGTATTTACACATCAGCTGTCATGTCACTAGGGGTCGGAAATCACTGGGGGTCTGTAGCGGGGTTGCCCCACTAAAATAGAGGCCGTTTATATATAATATTTTATCTCATTCTTGTTTGACTCACTCTAACTGTCTCTTTTAAAAATAACTATATACTTCTCATATGATTTTAGATTACAGAAATGATACATTCCTTTAATTTGAGAGGTCTAAAAGAATACTAATGATGTGAAAAATCAAAAAAAAAAAAAAATTAAGATCAAAACGTCACATCACATAAGACTCACACACCAATTAAAACTATTAAAAATTTTAATTTAGAGCTCCTAATCTTTTTTCTTTTGATTAATTTGTAACACTAACACCATTAAATTTACTTGCAGAAAACACTTGTACAAACTTATTTTATCATTGCTCTTTGTCCAATATGAACCTGACAAACCAAAGACTAGAGACAAGAGTTTTTACCCCCAAGAAAAGGTAATGGCCTCGTTTCTACCCCCAAGAAGACGGAATGGCAATCCACTGAAGACCTTGATTTGGACATAAATATTCTTATTTACATATTTTAATAATTTTTAATTATATATATTATATTATATTACAATAATAATAATTATATCTAAGTGCTCATGACATGAGACTTTTCAAAACAATCAAGTGTTCTTATACAGTTTATAAAACTCTAATCTTTTAACACTGGCATCAAAATTTCATTCCACACTCAGAAGCTATGGGCTCAACCTCTAGTGTTCTTGTGATGTTATTTGCTCTTTTTTTCATTGAAAGACTTGAGTTCATTTGTAGTAGTACAAATTCAAATGTGAGTTGCATAGCGAGTGAGCGAGAAGCTCTTATGAAATTCAAAGGAAATCTCACAGATGAAGCAAACCGTTTATCCTCGTGGGTGGTTGGAAAGGACTGTTGCACATGGAAGGGAGTTAGTTGTAGTGAAAAAACAGGCCATGTTGTGAAGCTTGATCTGCATAATCCAATTTCCGACGACCATGATCCAAATTTCCAAATGAACCAATTGGGTGGTCAGATAAGTCCTTCCTTACTCGATTTAAATCATTTGAATTACCTAGACTTGAGCATGAATTCATTTTATGGTCCGCTGCCATCATCACTCGGAAGACTATCATATTTGAGAGTGTTAGATACTGGAGACAATCAATTGAATGGGAGCATTCCAATTAGTCTTGGACAACTTTCAAAACTAGAATCTCTAGATTTGTCAAACAATTCATTTGTTGGCACCGTATTTGAACTTCACTTTGCCAAACTCAAGAGTTTAAATGAATTGTACTTGCATTCAAATTCATTAGTTTTGAATGTGACCTCCCAATGGGTTCCTCCCTTTCAACTCCAAGTCATACAATTGTCATCCATCAAAGTAGGACCCCAATTTCCTCAATGGCTCAAAACACAAAAAAATGTTACAGAGTTATACGTGTCTAATGCAAGCATCTCAGTTGTCATTCCTGATTGCTTTGAGAGTATATATTGTGGCATTATACACTTGGATCTTTCCAACAATCAGATCAAAGGAAAGGTGCCAATATTTCAAAAATGTAAATATAGAGATAGTGTTGATGACAAATGGTTACAATTGAGTTCTAACAGATTTGAGGGCCAACTAACACCGCTTCCTTCACATGTTTCTTTCTTAGATCTCTCCAATAACTTGCTTTCAGGACCTATTACTGTGAGTGATGATAATGCGACGATGAGCTTCTACTATCTTCTTCTCTCAAATAACCATTTGACTGGTGTTATTCCAGTGTCTTTGTGCAAGGCAAAGTATATAAATCTTATTGATTTCTCAAACAATCAGTTATCAGGAAAAATTCCTTCTTGCTTGGGGCAGTTGGATCATTTGTCAGTGCTAGATTTGATGAATAATAGTCTATATGGTGAAATTCCAAGTTCATTGGGTTCCCCACAATTTCTCAAATCCTTGCACTTGCGTAACAATAAGTTTTATGGGAAGCTTCCTTTGTCCTTACAGAATTTGACATTTCTTTTCACCATTGATCTAGGTGAAAATATGTTCACTGATAATATCCCTCCATGGATTGGATATAACCTAACTTATCTTACATTTCTCAATCTTCAATCAAATAATTTCTATGGTGATATTCCTCCGCAACTCTGTCATCTCCAAAACTTGCAATTGTTGAACCTAGCACAAAATAACATAAACGGGAAATATCCCTCGTTGTTTTGGCAACTTCACTGCCATGGTTGCACCAGATCGTGATCCAACTGGAACGGAACTGGATTATTTTTACGAAGAGAACATTTTGGATTCAATGAAAGGAAGAGAACTGGAATACACCAAGACACTCAAATTTCTCATCTCCATGGACCTTTCAAACAATGGCATTGTTGGAGAGATTCCAGAAGAGTTAATGGATCTTTCTGGGTTGCTGAACTTGAATTTATCTGGAAATCATCTAAAAGGAAGGATCCCTAATAATATTGGCAATTTGACACAATTGGAATCTCTTGATTTGTCTCGAAACAATCTTTCTGGCCCCATTCCTCCAAGTCTGTCCAGTTTAACCTACCTAAGTCATTTGAACATGTCATTCAATAATTTATCAGGGCGAATACCAACTGGAAATCAACTTCAAACTCTCGACGATCATTCCATTTATATAGGCAATGATGGCCTTTGTGGTGCACCACTAAATAGCTGCCTCGATGATAAACCATCTGATGGTGATCACAAACATGCTGATGAGAGTAAAGTTACAGATGAAACTGATTTTTTGTGGTTCTACACTGGCATTGGACCTGGTTTCTTGGTTGGGTTCTTGGGGGTTTGTGGCACTTTGAATTTCAAGGAGTCTTGGAGGTATGCATACTTCCAGTTCATTGAAAACAACTACAATTGGATATCAATAAACATAGCAATCAAGTTCGCTCGGCTAAGGAGGAAGTTCAACAAAGGCAAATTTGGAGGATGAATTTATCAACCAATTGGTTCGTGTCTCTCTCTCTCTCTCTCTCTCTCTCTCTCTCTCTCTCTCGTCATGTACCTATATTACCTCTGTATCTTGTCATGATTGCGATGTGTGCATCAAATCAACATCTTCATAACCCATGATTTATCTTGCATGAATCTTTCGAATTTTTATCAATTCCTTACTATCATTAACATAACAATGCTATTCATGTTAATGATTTTTGGAACATCATCACGACTTGAAGAATAACCATTCATATTTTAAAGTACATATTAATTTCCACCTAATTTCTTTACCAAAAGCGCCAAAATTCTTTGTCACATGCTTAAAAACATTGAAGGAAATGCAGGATTGTTGTTATATAGTTCGAATAATGCAAATACATTTCTCAAATAATTTTTCAGAAGTCATTTGTTGCATTATTTCAGAGAAACCACGATAGCATCTACTAATATGATTGTTATATGCTTTGCTGCCATCAAAGGGTCTTATATTCAGCTGGAGAAAGGAGCCTCATAGGAAAGCAACATTGAGATCATGTTATGGATTTTCTTGAGTTGGTGGAAAGAAATAAGTTTGAATAATTCTATAGTTCTAGTATATATGTTGATTTTGTGCCTTAAATAAATGGTTTGTGAACTATCATATTGTCCAGGATATGTTATAGACTGTATTTTGCATATATATGTATTCTCCTTTTATTGGTGAATTCTATGATTTTTCCAATTGAGGCCATGGATTCTAGTTATAATTTTGAGAATTGAGCAAAATGCTCCAACAATGATATACATATAGTAATGGAATCACTAAGAAAAACCTAATCAAAACAGAGAGCTATTGTGCAACAGTCAAATTCACATATAAGTTCAACTATTCATGTTTTTCTTCACATTGCATTGGTAAGTTGGTTCCATCACCCCCATTGTGTAATTATCCTTTTTGTCCTTATTAGTCATAGAGGTTCGAGAGTAAAAGAGAAATAAGTGGGGGGAACTATTCATGTAGGAACCATAATTAAGTAAATTTCCAATTAAAAAATCTTCCCACACAAGCAAAAGTTGAAAACCACCATCTAAGGACATTTTCAACCCCTATGGTTTGAGAAGTGGTTATTTTAATTAATTGTTTGATTTTTTACGAAAAGTAAAAAGACTGATGTGATAATTTATAGTGACTTTTTAACTATATTAGTCTAATGCCAAACAAGGTTTATTTATTAATTTATTTATTTGTTTGGATAAATTGCCAAACAAGGTTTATCAAATTTAAATTTAAATAAAAATCTTGCAAAACACCTCTCCACTAATTAACTCAAATTTATATGAAATTGAATTTTACCCATTTATTAACCCAAATTAAAGGAGACTTGAATATATACTCGAATTTTTTCAAGATCATTTTGTAATTTTCAAATTTACCACTCTGCCATTACTGAAGATTTACTCAAATTTACGTTCATACCTAAGTTTATCCATTGGAATGTCATATCAAATCAAACTTCGATTTTTAATTAAATTTGCAGCAGTGCTACATCCATACAATTTCTTCCCCTCACAATCCCCCTAATGAGATGGCAAAACCAAATGCATGTAAAGAGAGTTTTGAGGAAATATTTGAATGTGGGTCAACTTTTCAAATTTTGCTTGTCACATCATTTGAGGGGAAGGGGTGGAGGGGTTTTAGGAGGGGGGGGGAAGAGAGAGAATTATGTGGATGAATAATTTTTCTTAAATTTGATTACAAATTTAAGGGCCGTAGATGGCCTAACAGACTTTTTAAAATTTGCCGTGAATTAAGTTGAAATAAGCTTAAATTATTTTACAATAGGCCTACATAGACTTAGTTTATTGGTTTTGTCGTAATGCTTGGTTAGTTGGCTTATTGTTTAGGGTAAATTACACCAGTAATCTCTACATTTTATTTCTTGTGTCATTTTAGTCCCTTCAATTGGCTCAATTTTGACCATTCATTTTAAATTTTGTATCAATTTAGTTCAATTGATAATATTGTTAGTGTTTTTTAAAGAAAATTTTCACTAAATTTGTTAACTCATAGAATTGAGTAAGTTTATAATTTTACCCTTAAAAATATGACACATAACACTTAAGGGCATATTTTCTATAAAAATAAAAAAAATAAAAATGCTAAGAGTTCAAATCAATTGAACCAAATTGAGACAAAGTCATAAATTTAGGGTTAAAATCGAGCCAATTGAAATTACAAGAACTAAAATTTCACAATGACTAAAATACAAGAACTACCGTCGTAATTTGCCCTATTGTTTATTGACTAATACCATTCTAAAGCAAGGCAAATACCTAACCTTAAGAAATTGTGAGTGTTGAGCAAGAATTCTAAGGTTGACTTAATAAGACGCCTATAAAAATATAAAAATATAAGTTGATCCAACAAGGTTGAACTAGTTACTCCAAAAAAAAGAGCCTAAAAGAGAACAAAATGGGAGAGTTAATTCAATACTTAAGTGTCAAAGGTTATGAGGATGAGCAGGGCTGTGTGCCTTTGTGCCCTCCTAGGAATGCTTTTTAGTGTCTATCTTGGCTTATTTTTGAATGTGTGTCCAAGGAATTTGGAGGAAAGAAAACACATATCACTTTATCTAAATATTTGGTATCTACTTTTTAACTCATTTCTTTAAAAATTAACCCTGTGTTTCCTAGAAAACAAAAATAAAAAATGAAACACAATAAATAAATAAAAAGTGATAATCCTCATGTCTTCCATCTCATTTTTGTTTTCAATCTTATGATTTTTAATCTTCTCCTAATCGACAATTTGAAATCCAAATGTACAGATCAATCATACAGCATTGTGGCAGGAGGATTCATGATGGCTTCATCACTTTGACAATCAAAGTTCTCCATTACTTCAGTGCCAAATGTTTACAGTTCAGATACTTGATGCCACTGCAGTCTGCACATTCGACTACATCCATACCATTTTGGGTTTTGTTGACTTGATCAGTTTCTTCAATGTACTCTTGATTTTGATTTGTTTAATCTCTTTGTAAAGTTCATTCAAGCCAAAATGCTGTCATCGATCACTATTGAACCAACACAATTGCAACAGCCTAACATTTCGAACCACAATTACTTTTATCCAGTCCACTAAAGAAACCTGGACACATATGGAGAGGGTTGCTTCAAATGGAGATAGCATTATTTGAGCCTACTTTGATTCTAAGGGCCTCATCATCTTCAACCTCACTCCATTCTTATTAATAATCAAACCTACGTAACAAAATTGCTCACCCTTTGGTATCTCCTGCTTTTCAACCTCAACTTGTCTGTTATTTCTATTTCTACTGTTATTAAAGCAATATTCCATATGTACAATGTCAGTATTATTTTAATTTATTTATTTTTTTGCTAAATCCATAAAAACTATAAGCATATTCTTCTTCTTTTTCCTCCGTATTTTTCTATTAATCTCCTTGGACAAAAATTCCAGCTAAATATTTCACTGATTTAATATGAAACCAAGAATAATCAAATGGGGAAAATAGAGATCAATTGATAAATTTATAAAATTACCAAAAGAGCATATGGCAAAATAGTTGGGGTTAAAAGTGTCTATAAGCAAATGTTCACTATCTTATAAAACAGCAACTGTTTTTAGGTAAATTATATGAAAACAAGCTACAACTTAACCGTATGAGAAACAGGGTAAGGAATGTAGAATCAGTGCAGTTCTACACCATTGAGCCAATGAAGTGCAGGTAATATCTTAACCAGAAACAACTTAAACTCTTCTTCAGCAACAACATTCCCAATAATGTCTAATTGTGTCAACTTCGAGGCTTTAAAAATTGCAAATGCTTCCAAGTAATTTGTCACATTGACACCACTAATTGCAAATTCACCAAAATTCCAATCACTTCTTAAGTTCCTACTGTACGGGAGAGGGGAGAAGAGCACAAGTACCTTCTTGTGTCGACAGCGTGTGCACTGATTTCGTTGTATGAGATATCCAACACTTTCAATGACTTTACTAGTTTTAAAGGCTCCAGGGTAGAAAAACTACCCATTTTGTTGTTTCTGAGGTTCAAGCAAGGAAGAAGCTGCATAGCCTGCAATCCTGTCATAAAGACCGATAAAAGCACTCAATTACTTGCATTTAAATGATCATTAGAAATGCCTTTTAAGCATCAAAATGCACCATGAAACTATCAAGACTTTGACTGGCACCATTTTACAAATAAAGATGGCCATGCAATAAACTAATGTTGTACAAATGTGTTTATGTATAATATTGGATATATGAAGACATAATACACACATATAGATGGACAGACAGACAGACAGATAGATAGATAGATATAGAAATACAATGAATTGAAAATCCGAACCACAAAAACAGATTCAAGTGGCAATGAAAATTTTAAAGAATTATTTGTAGTTTACCTTCAATTGAGATAAGTTGGTTGTGGCTGAGGTCTAACATTTGGACCCACAGTAATTTCTCAATAGACCCAACATGTGACAATGAAAGATTACTGAGTCGTAAACAGATATAATTATTGGTGCCTGATGATGCCGAGTCCCAGTAATGACAGCAATGCCTCAGCAAAGATTCCGGACTGGAGGTCAGCCGCAGAAGCACAAAAAATATGAGAATCTGGGTTATGGAAAAATCAGTAATCTATATCAAAGGTTCAAGGCAAATCTTTAACACTAACTCTTACTAATATTATTGACTAGAGATCTCTCAGAGTTTGTGTTGAAAAGAACTATCAGAGATTCTTACACAAGACATTCATAATTCCAATGAACATAACTATATAGTTAGTTAGACTAATCTCAATAAAAATAATAATAAACCCACTATATGAACAGATCAGCCACTAAATAGTTGAACTAAGTTTGGTTTTACTTTGAATACTAGATGAACTTATTGAAGAAGCATGCCCCATCTGTTTACTTAAATGAGCATGTAAAACAGCATGTTTATAGGACTGCAATACAAGTACAATTATTTGGACTTTGGATGGCTAAAGGGTCATTTGACCTAGTTCTTAAGCAAAATGAGTGAAAGCTAAAGCAAGAGTTGAGCCAATTTCTTTCAGTTTAAATGTGAAAAACTCTTCACTATGTTGAGCAAAACCCCTCAAACCTAATAACATTTAGATTCTTTAATACGAGGGCATTCAGTAGCCACCATCAGATTTCTAATTTGATGCAAGCATGATGAGTGGTGACAACCTCATGTGTAACATAGACCAATTTAAGATAGCAGTGTGTGGGAATGACATGATCCAAGTTGAAGGTGACTTTAGCCTAAGAGGGTGTGTGGGTTGAGGCTGTGAAAACATGCCTTTGTATAGGGACAATTGAAGAAGACTGTTTCCATGGGACTTTGCCACCTGGGCTTGTTAAGTTGAAAACATATATTTTCATTTTAAGTGTCGTTTTACTAATATATTTTAAGCCTATCTATGACTTTATATAATGAGCTTTGAGGCATAATTTCATATAAGATACCTGTGCTGGCCAATCAAGTAATCAATACATCAGTAGGATATTAAAACCACCAGGAAATAATATCTGATGGTATTCACAAAATGAGCAGAGACAAACTGGAGTAGCTTGTCTGTTTTGGCCAAACTGAGCTCAAACAATAACAGTACAAATTCAACCGAACAAGAACCAGGCACAAGCACTGCTCCTTACCTGCTAAGTTAAGCACAAACACACAATACATTGTTTGCTTCTCAACTCAAATCAGCTTGTTCTTACTCCTAAATGCAATTGTTCAAAGCTCTAGCTCTCCTCAAGGAGAACATGAAATATTAAAGAGATACTACTCATACATCCAGCACAACAATAAAAAATGAACCTAAATGGACTGTGCTTTCCTAAACAGTAATATAGAAGAGAAGAAATATTCACCTGCTTTAACACGACTAAGCTATATTCATCCTTGTAGTATTGAGAATGTGGTGGGTCCAATGTCATCCACTTTGATCATCTGGGTCGGTAAAAAGAGCTTGATGTACAAGGTCATACTCCTCTGTCAGAACTTTCTCCTTTGAGAAAAATCCTTGAGCCCTTTTCTCCAGTAAATGAGACAGAATTACACTGCAGAACATTTATGGTAAGGTTGAAAAGGAAAAACAAAAGGCACAATTGGACAGGAAACTTAATTTTCTAATCCTGCTAGAATAGATAGAATATCAAAAGGTAGCAGGCGTTTCATCATGCAGTTTCCACTATAATATTAATGTGCATACGAATTGATCATTTGACTCCAAAGCAAGTTGAAGGTTAATCAAGCTACAATTTTATATAACATCACATGCCAGATTTACACACATAGAAAGCTGCTTAAACAGTAATACATACAGAAAAATTCCGTTGAAGAGTAATCTAAAATAAACACCATTTGTTTCTTTTTTGGAATCTGTTAGGCTAATGACCATTTAAATAGTGAAGTGCTTATCAACTTATGATATAAGGAATAGAACTAATGAATATTTTTTCCCCGGTTCCACAAGATGCATGAAAAGAGACAGCATTTCGCAACCTTGCATCACAATATACCATCAATACAAGTTACATGTTTTAAAGTGGATGTGTTATATAACATTGCATGCCATCAATATCTTATCAACCTTGCATCACATTACAAGATAACTTATACCCAGTTTGTCATGCTTTACCTATTTTGAATGTTTTATTACATAAACAATAAGTCATATGGTTTAAAGTGGATATTTGAATATTTTGTCTTTAACTAAAATGTCATAAAAAATAAAAATAAAAACCCCTATGTTGCAGAAAATCCACAAATTTTTTTTGTATGTTCTATATAACTATGCATACTACCTCTAGACATTCTGCATCTAATGGGACCAAAGCTAGAACTAATTTCAAAGTTCCAACACATTTTTCCTAAAGCAATTTTTGCAAAAGAATCTAAGGATTATACAATTAAAGAATTATCAGTGATAACTTGATAAGATACATCATAGACATTGTGAAAACAAATTATAACTGAACCATGAAGCCAGATAAAACATTATGACTTTGGCACATCTCATTGTAATACTACAATAACAACAGGCACGAAAAAAAACTTGAGAATCAAGCAATGGCACAAAAAAGCATTTTTCTCCATTTTAATTATGATGATCCAAATGGTAAAATAATATTGAGATACAAGCATACCTACAATTATGCCAAGAAGAATAGTTACTGAAGTTTTCGTTTATGATGATCTGTTCTTTAATGCTGCCACAAATCTGAAAATAAATACCAAATTAGACCATTTGAAAATACAGTCCTTCAATATATTAAAGTAAATCAAACCCAAATCTTCACACATTTACGATGACACCAGGCACCATAAGACCTATAATTCTTTGCCAATGCACGCTCTGTTTACATATATATTGAGTTCTTTCATAAAATTCAAAATAAATTGAACCCGAACACAATACACAAAACATAATTACAATTGGCCGTTGAAAAAACCAAAGAAAAGAAAGCAACGTAATATTTCAAAATCACATGGTTTAAAATTTTAAAATTTCAAAACAAACTTTGCACTGAACGCAATTTAACCAAATAGCCCAATTTGGCACAGCTGAATTTCTTTTTCTTTTCCTTCAGTTTTTCAGCAACCAAACAGCATCAAATACATGGACAGAAAAAGAAATAGATATAAATTTTCATATGAGTGGTTCCGACAAACGTACAACTCTCAGTTCTTCACTGTAAATAGATTTAATGGAGTCTGGATCAATCTCTGTATCAGTCTCAGAATGACTGAGAATGTGTTCAACAGCAAATTTTCGGTAATTCCAAGTTGTGAGATACTCAGGATTGGCCTCTAGAAGCTTCGCATTGACATCTAGGGCTTCTTTCGTGTAACTGAACAATTTGCACATACAAATACAAGATTGTTCAAAATTATCAGTGTTTATTAGATCACATCAGTGCCGGCTTAAGCGTAAGGAAGATAAAGCATGTGCTTTAGGACTCAAGATTGTGCAAAGGCCCCAAAATTTTGGGAAAATTCTCAAAGGCCTCAAAATTTTCAACACGCCAAAAAACCTATCTATGTTTTTTTTTTTTTTTGGAAAAAAAAAAAGACCATCCAACGAATTTTCTTATATTAACATAATTATTATTATGTTTTTTTTTTGAAGTGCAGAAAAAAGACAAATTCTAATCTACCATTTTATGTGTTGTTTGCCTTATCTTATTTAGAAATAAATACATAGTTTCTTGTGGTTTGTAAGCTAAAGTGTATCATTAGACATTCCGTCTAAATTAGCAATAAGTGTAAAACACTTGCCTCGCTGATCGTATCATTTTTACACGAATCAAGGAGATGCGAGTAATCATTATTTACATGATTACAATACAGTCAATTGTCCTGTAAGTTCCTGTTCAAAAAAAAAAATTGTCCTGTAAGGACATTAAAAACGCCTATAAGACCTCAACCGTAGTAGGCCTATGCATTAAGAGAAAAGCCTTCCCACTCATTTTTTAAAGCTTCATGAGAGCAATATTCACTTGAGGCAGGTTCGACTTGTCTATTACCGGCATTCTACGTTTAACACATGCTACACTCAAAAGAGACAACGGCTTCATACTCCATATTTCCCTTCATTGACAGAAATCAAATGTTTAACACATTTTTCTATCAATGAAGGGATATAAGAGGTGAGCAGAGTAGAGCAGAGAGGCAGCCCTTGGGGGGAAGGTAGAGTAATGATGATGTTACATCATTACTATATAACATAAATGTCCTGTAAGGACATCAAAGAGTGTTAAGATTCTTATCCTATGAGTTTGACAATTTCCTCTCTTCACAAAACATATGATCTTGTTGATTATTGGTACATTATCTATATGAGATTTTATGGTCATACGTTTTGATGGTATGCTTGCAAAACATATTCTTGAAATATATTTCTTGGTTTAAAAAATGTTGACTAGGTTGCATTGTTTTCTTTGTCAAAAAAAAAATATTGTTTGTTGATTATCTATCTTGGAATAATCAAAGTATGTTTTTTTTTTTTTTTTGTGTAAGTGTGGCAAAAGCATGGTTTACATAAGTAGAAAATTTAGCTAGAAATAAGGCTACCTGTCTGCTAGATGTTGTCAAAGCACGGGTCATATCATGTTTACATCTTTCTTGGATTGATATTTTTCTTCGATTAATTAACATGTGGGATGCATAGACTTTTTGACAAGTATGGTGAAAAGAGTGATTGGTTTTCTTGCAACGAATGAAGCAAAACATGCCTCAAAACGAGGAGAGAAGAAGGCTGCAAAAAGTTAGAAATTGTAGTTTGTCTGTCATGATCATCGCGCCCGCGATCAAGCTCATAGCGGCTATGAATAGGTCGCGACCAGGCTACGAGGAAATCAGCTCCCAAAAGTTTTTGATCTACAACCCGTGAACATATATGCTCGCACCCGCGAACAACATGGTCACTCTCGCGAACATCAGGTTGTATCTGCGATGGTCACTTGTCTATAGATAGTAAATTTGTTCAGTTGTGTATTTTGAACCACTGAGTAGGTATTTTGAGCGTATCTTTTGAGAGTGATCTATAGTAAGGTTACGTTGTATATTTCTCTCATGTTTTCTTGATGATTCATTCTCACTTGTTCTTTCATGAAATCATCAAGTCTAAATCAAATCACCAAATAACTTGTGAGTGTTCTTAAAAAGTGAGTGAATCGTGGATTCGACATCTCTCTAATAACGGCGGATATCCACAGATTGAAGGATATATAGAGGTCAGTTACTTGTAGGTCTCGAGAGAGCACATGTGCCTGGATTGGTCGGTGTAAGAAATCTCTTGTAGTACTCTTCTTCATAGTGGATTGGTATTGTGGCCGAGGGCCCATGGTTTTTTAATCACATGTTGGTGGATTCCAACTGTAGTTTTTCCACGTAAAAATCTTGTGTTGTGTTTGCTTCTTGTTCTTTAGTTTATTGTTAAGCTCGGTTGGTTTGAATCTATTAAAGCAATAATCACAAGATCATGGCCCTATAATTTTTCAATTAGTATCAGAGCGGGACGCTAGTCCTTTGTTTTTCAACAAAGCTATAGTAACGTGATCTGATCTTTGTGCTTATTAACTATGGATTCAAACCAAGAGGGAATCAACAATAAATGTCCTCCTTTACTAGACAGAACAAACTACTCTTATTGGAAAGCTCATATAAGAACTTATTTAAAGTCAATTGATGAGAGAGTTTGGCAATCTGTCATGAATGGTTGGAGCGAACCTATGATTGCTATGGATGATGTTTCTATTCCTAAACTTGTTGACAAATGGGATAATAATGATTACTCGAGTTCTAACTTGAATAGCAAGGCTATTAATGCTCTCTTTAGCTTTGTCACATCTGAGGAAGTCCGCAGAATTTGCACACTTGAAGTAGCTAAAGATGCTCTAGATATCCTTGAGACAATACACGAAGGCACAAATTCGGTTAAACGATCAAAACTTCAAAGACTCACCACTAATTTTGAAACTCTTATAATGAAAGATAATGAGTCTTTTGATGAATTTTATGCCAAACTAAGTGATATTGTCAATTCTAGTTTTACCTTGGGTGAGAAAATTCCTGAATCTAAGATTGTTGCCAAATTTTTGAGTTATCTTCCCAATCACTTTCAATCAAAAGTTACAGCAATAGAAGAAGCTCAAAACATTGACACTCTAAAGCTGGAATAGTTGATTTCGAATTTACAAACCTATGAGACAAATCTTCTCTCAAAGAAAAAACATAAAGATGCTTTAGCTTTCAAAAGTTCTCATGAGGATGAAAGTAAATCTGATGTCGATGATGAATCTGAATCCGAGATATTGGCATTGTTCACAAAACAAAAAACAAAAAAAAAAAAAATTGAAAAAGAAAACGTTAAATCTCAATGATTCAACTTCTAAAGAAAATGGGAATAAGAAACTAAATTTTTTTGTAAAATCTGACAAGTCTAATTCTATATTCCAAGAAGTTAAATGTTATGAATGTGGTAGTCTTGGTCATATTGTTCTTGAGTGTCACAAGGAAAGTGCTCGTTGTTACTTGGGATGATGAAAGCGAGTCAAGTAAAAGGAAAGATGAGGCAAGCTCATTCATGGCATTTCATACAACCCTGGATGAAAAGACATTGGTTGCTAGCAGTGATCTTCCCAGCAAAAACTCTAATGATGAGTCCTCTGATAATGAAGAAGAAGATTTTGAGGAAACCTACGAGAAGATGTACAAGGAATGCAGCAATTTCACAAAGTAGAATTTTGTACTCACTTCAAATTTGAAGAAATGTGAGGAAGAAAAATTTATCAAAAAAAAAAAAACAAGAAATGTTAGGAAGAAAAAGATTCCTTGAATGGGAACCCTCATCATGGACAAAGCCTCCCTGTTTGACAAACTCAACACTTGTGAGAACGAAAGAACCTTTTTTCTTAGTGCCCATGATGAGTTGAAAAAGAGAGTGTGCATTCTTTTAGAAGAAGCGGAGAAGAGAGCTGAAATAATAAAGGAACTTGAAGAGAAATTAGCAAAAAGGGAGCTAGAACTGATAGGAGCCAATGCTACTATCAAGCTTTGGAACACCAACTCAAAGAACTTGAAAGCCCTTAGTGCTCAGCAAATAGGGTTTGAAAGCATGTGCTTTAGGACTCAAAATTGTGCAAAGGCCCTAAAATTTTCGGAAAATTCTCAGAGGTCTCAAAATTTCCAATACGCCAAAAAACCTATTTATGCTTTTTTTTAAAAAAAAAAAGAAAAAGAAAAAGAAAAAAAAAGACCATCCAACAAATTTTCTTATATTAACATAATTATTATTATTTTTTTTTAAGTACAAAAAAAAGACATTCTACTTTACTATTTTATATGTTGTTTGTCTCATCTTATTTAGAAATAAATACATAGTTTCTTGTAGTTTGTAAATTAAAGTGCACCGTTAGACATTCCGTCCAAATTAGCAATAAGTGTAAAACACTTGCCTCATAAGAGTATTTAGCGGGATTTACCTTAATTCACTAATACTGAAATAAGGAAGTAAGGCATGCAATCGCATGCCTCACTGATTGTATCATTTTTACACGAATCAAGGGCATGGGAGTAATCATTATTTACATGATTACAATACAGTCAATTGTCCTGTAAGGACATTAAAGAGGCCTATAAGACCTCAACCGTGGTGGGCTTATGCATTAAGAGAAAAGCCCTCCCATTCCTTTTTTAAAGCTTTGTAAGAGTAATATTCGCTTGGGGCAGGTTTGACCTGTCTATTACCGGCATTCTGTGCTTAACACATGCTACACTCGAAAGCAACAGCGGTTCCATACTCCATGTTTCCCTTCCCTGATGGAAATCAAATGCTTAACACATTTTTCTATCAGTGAAGGGATGGAGGAGGTGAGCAGAGTAGAGAGGCAGCTCTCGAGGGGAGGATAGAGTAATGATGATGTTACATCATTACTATATAATGTAAATGGCTTGTAAGGATATTAAAGAGGCCTATAACGATATCTATAGGTTACTAGATAGTGCATTTTAGTCTGCATATAAATATTGTACTTAGTTTTAGAATAAAGAATATACATTATGATCAAAGTAGAGCTTAGTTTCTGTTTTTACCCCTTAGGGGTTTTACCCCTAATTGGGGCGTTTGTCTTCTCTCTCTCAATTTGATCTTCATTTGCATTTGGATTTCATTATTTGGTATCAGAGCTATAGATCTTGTACTTAATTGTTCCTAATTGTACATACAGTTCGTCAATTAGAAATAAGAAACATACCCGGTTTTGGATCTAAGCCCTAATTCTTGGGTGTGAACCCTATATCGTCCCACCAGAAGTTGCCATCACAAGTCTGATCGAGTTGATCAGAAGCCATAGATTTGACTTCACAATTAAGAACTACCCTGGATTTGGTAGTCGCGATCCGAAGCCATCTCAATCTTGTTTCTTGTATTGCAAACTGGTTTTTCTCTTTAAAATCAAAGTTGAGTTCGTGAACTGATCAGATTTATTCATTCACGTTTGGTTTGCAGCACCCGAAAATCTCAAATTTCAGGTTCATCTCTGGTCCTCTCTGGGTCGAAGCACTTGGAAAATCTCAGATTCTATCAAAGTGGACCAAGAAGCTGCGAAATCAACTTCTATTTCCAGTATCGCGAACACAAATTGTGTAACAATCTATTTTAGGAGACCGTTCGAGCGGTCAATTTGTCGCTCGAGCGGTGATGCAAAGCTTCCAGTATTTTGCTTGTTGCAAGCATGACTGCTCGAACGGTATTTGTTGTCACTCGAGCGTAGAGATGAGGCTTCTAGTATTTTCACTGTTACTCCGCAAAACTTCTAAGTGCTTATGTTTACCGCATGAGTGGTGTAAAGTTAGCTCGAGCGGTCTCTTTGTTTTTGAGCACTTTGTTCAAGCGGTGGAAAGTTCACTCGAGTGATTTGTTCAGAACAACAGTTTTAAAACTCGATCTAAACATTTTTTGGGCTCACTTTTTCACACATTTCTCTCTCTAACACCTATTTCCAAAAACCCTAGCATCAAAGCATTATATTTCACCCATTTTAAGCAAGAATCCATCATTCTCCTTTTATCAAAGTTGTTAATCTTGCCATAAGCTACACATTGAACTGATTGGATTGTGTTATTTCTCAAGCTCACTCCTTGGGTCTCCGTCTCTTCTCTTACAACCTTTGAGGTAGAAATATTTTTGCCCATGTATATCTATGCTTTGGTTTGAATATGTGTTAATCTCATGATATGAAGGTGTGATTTGGAATGGGTGATGTATATTTACTAATGGTGATAACAAGTTTTGTCCTAAGATTTATGGGAGATTTGGTTATTTTTTAGTTAAAAATAATGTATACATTAATAATTTTGGAAATTATGGAATGGAAAGAAAAGCCCTAAATTTCTTATGAAACCTTAATTGTTGTTCATGGGTCTTCGTGGGTAATAAGAGAGGAATTAATGGGTAAATTAGATATGTGTTGAGATCCCTTATGTTGAGATGATATTTGAGCTTTTGGATTGTTGCTTGTTGTATGATATGGTTTTACCTGCGTGGGGCATTGCGGTGCCCACTTGCCCAGTCGTGTGAGGACGACAAATATGAGAATGTTGAGGTGTCTACATGTCTGATTGTACGAGGACGATAAATGTGGAATATTTGAGGTGCCTACTGGCCATCTGTGTGAGGACCGAGAAATGTAGAGTTAAATGGAATTATGTGTATTAGGTTATGAGATTGGGAAATTAATGTGCATGAGTAAAGGAACACAGTTATGCATAATTTAAATCAAATTTTTATATACGTGATTAAATATATTCTCTACTGGGCAATTGCTCATTCCTATCTAACAAGTTTCAGGACTTGGTGAACCGCAACTACCCCAACGAAAAAGAAGCTAACCAACTCTTTTGTTTAAAAGTCAATGATATTTTGAATTTGTAATGTAATTGTTGAACTTTTATATAGTTTTGAGATCAAGGGCCCCTTTTGTTCATTGAAGGCCATGTATTTAATATTGTAAGCCGTGCGACATTTGTTTAACTTTCTCTATCTTCTTGAATTGTGAAAGCTTGCATATGTATTTTGTAACCTTGGAATTATAGTTCAATGAAAAAGAGAAATTTTGGGATTTATTGTGAATTTGAGTTGAATATTATATATACATCTTGACTGTGTTGGATAATTTACAGTTTCAGATTTGGGGGGCGTTACAAATTGGTATCAGAGCTAACCGGGTTTGAATACTTGGAGCTCATGGGACGTGGCTCTTGCCATAATGGGTTTATCATATTAGGATGGGACGTTTTGCCTTACATGTTTGGATGTTTCCATTCTTATGTGAATATTTGGGTATGGGGTCAAGTTTCTTGGATATAACTGGTGTCCATTACAACCATTGAAGTCTCTTTGGAAAGGCACCCGATCAATGCCTCTTCCACTTGGAAATCTTTGAGTGTCATGGAACGAGTTGATATCTTAGGATGATGACTTGTATGTGCTCTAATTGTTTGGAGTGAAATCAAGACTTAACTGGGAGTAATGTGTGAGGTGGTGTGTTAGTATGTGAACTATGAATTAATTCTATTTTACATTTACTCTTATATCAGATGTTTCGACATGGTAAAGGTCGTAGTAGACCTTGCCAAAACGGTCGGGACATTCCAGCCCAACTGGAAATCCCTTATCTGGAAGAATGAGTGGGTCAAAATAATATGGCCACTCCATCGGCCTAAAACGCTACGGCGGCGTTAGCCCGAGAGATGGTTGGGGCTCTTAGAGAGTGCATGGATATTCTTAGAGCTGAGCAAGCGAGAGTCTAGGACTTCATTTTTAAAGAAGGAGTTTTTCCTCTCTAACCCTGCCAAATTTTACAGCAGCGCTGAACCATTGAAGGCCGACGAATGGCTAGATCAAATCACCAAGTCTTTCGAGATTTTAGACATCCGTGAGGGTGAACTTCGAGTAGCGCTTGCCACCTACCAGATAAAGGGAAACGCAAGCCAATGGTGGAAGTATGCCAAGGGCTGAATTAAGCACACTTGGGAGGCATTTTCACATGCCTTCCAGGAGAAATACCTTTCTCCTACTACGAAAGAGCATCTAGGGAGGGAATTTGAGGAGCTTGAACAATTTGAATCTATCGTAATAGAGTTTGAGGCTACCTTTACTAGTCTATCTTGTTTTACACCTGACCTAGTAATAACGAAAGAGTGTCGGTGCCTAAAGTTTGAGAAAAGATTGAGTCTAGGGATCTTGATGAAAGTGATGGGAAATATGATTCGTGATTGTGATAGGTTAGTAGAGTCTGCCGCACATGTGGAAGTAATGTTGGAGGCTAAAGATAAGAGGCAAGGGTTTTCAAAGTCTCGAGGGGATACTAGATCATCCAAAAAGTCAAGGGGTTCGTCATCTTTTCAATCACTACCTCTACAGGTCATGTCATTGATTCCTAGGCCAAGGAAGAGTACGGATAGTACGGGGCAAAGTGGAGTTACTTGTTATTGGTGTGGTGAGCAAGGCCATAAGTCCGTTGCATGTCCCCAAAGGAGTAGTCAACAACGCCAAACTTCGGCTTATTCTTAGAGCCAGACACCGGGTAGAGGTCAATTGCCCATCTGCTATCAGTGTGGCTAGTTTGGTCATACAAAGGGGCCTTGTCCACAGATAACCAGGATGACTAGTGCTTTAGGGTTCCGACCAGTGGGAGGTTTTTAGTCAGGTTAAAGTTAGAGGCAAACTCATTAGCCAGTTTAGTCTGGACAGGCATCTAGGGTGGTACAGGGGGCCACTTCCGCAAAGTCAGTCCAACCGACCTACATTTAGAGAGGAGATCGAAGTAGACAAGGACCAGAGGGGCAAGTTTATGCCATTACCCCATCTGAGCAGTCATCTGGGCCATTGGTAGTGAGAGATGCATATCTTATTTTCAATACTTGGGCCAATGTGTAGATAGACACTAGAGCATCACACTCATTCATAGCATCTGCATTCCCATTCATTTTGGGGTTAGAAAGTGAAGAACTAGAATCTTCGCTTCTGGTAGAGTCATATGTCGGGGGTAAAGTTGTCTTGAATCAGGAATGTCGCGGGTGTGTGATTGAAGTCGCTGATCGCCGGCTTCCTTTCAGTTTTGTGTTATTAGATATGTGGGGTTTTGATGTCATCCTTGGCATGGATTGGTTGTCCTCCTACTGTGCCGTTATAAACTGTTACCGTATGAGAGTCACTGTGTGCACACTAGGTGGTGATTGTTTCTCTTTTCTGGGGGATAGAACCGATAGATTGTTACCGCCATTGTATGACCCACGTGGTCGAGGTGAACTTAGCTTTCTTCTTGCAACCTTATTTGATGATGAGAATAGTAGGATTCGAGGTGTATTCCCTAGAGTGGTTTGCGAATATTCTGATGTCTTTTCTAAGGACCTTACTGAATTACTACCTCATCATGAGGTCGAGTTTTCTATAGACTTAGTGCCCAGCACTGCACCTATCTCTATGTCACTCTATAGATTTGCATTGGCAGAATTGCTCGTTTTGAAGGAGCAGCTACAAGAGTTATTAGACAAGGGCTTTATACGCCCTAGTACTTCTCCATGGGGAGTACCGGCTCTCTTTGCTAAGAAGAATGATGGTTCATTGTGGTTATGCGTTGATTACCACAAGTTGAATAGGGTCACTGTTAAGAACAAATATCCGTTGCCTAGAATAAATGATCTTTTCAACCAACTTGTAGGTTCCCAATGTTTTTCAAAGATAGACCTAAGGTTAGGTTATCATCAGTTGCGGGTGAAGGAGGAGGATATTCCGAAACCGGCCTTTCGTACTCGATATGACCACTATGAATTTCTTGTAATGCCTTTTGGCTTAACCAATGCCCCTGCCACTTTCATGGACTTAATGAATCGAGTCTTACAAGTATATCTTGATAAATTTGTAGTGGTTTTCGTGGATGACATCCTTATTTATTCACCTTCCAAAGAGGAGCATGAGGGACACCTCCGTATTGTTTTATAGTTGCTTAGGGAACATTGGTTATATGTTAAGTATGAGAAATGTGAATTTTGGCTTTTCGAGGTGAAGTTCCTGGGTCATGTAATTTCTGGGAATGGGGTCATAGTATGCAAAATTGGGAGCGACCAAAGAACGCCTTTGAGATTCGTAGCTTTTTAGCTCTAGCTGGTTATTATAGGCAATTTGTGAAAGACTTTTCTACCCTAACTTCTCCGCTGACTAGACTAACCAGAAAAGGTGTCAAGTTCGTTTGGAGTGAGTCATGTGAGAAATCTTTCCTAGAGTTGAAGTCTAGGCAGACTACTACACCTATTTGATTATTCTGGACTGTGATGCTTCAAGGGAAGGTTTGGGATGTGTCTTGATGTAAGAGGGTAAGGTTGTGGTGTATGGTTTGTGTCAGTTGAAGACTCAAGATAGAAACTACCCAACTCACGACCTAGAGTTAGCTTCGGTTATCTTTGCCTTAAAACCGTGGAGGCACTATCTATACAGAGAAGTTTGATGCATTCTTGGACCATAAATGCCTTAAGTATCTATTCTCTCAAAAAGATTTGAACCTACGTCAGAGGAGGTAGATGGAATTTATGGAAGATTACGACTGTAAATTGCATTATCATTCAGGAAACATCAATGTGGTAGTAGATGCCTTGAGTAGAAAATCCGTGAGTACCATTGATAGTCTTGCTATTATTGAGTGGGAAATGTTAGGTGTTCTGGGTGAATTTGACTTGCATTTTGGCAAGTCTCCTGAGCATGCCAATTTGTTTACAGTTCTTACACAACCAACACTCGTCACTCGAGTTATAAAAGCTCAGCAAGGTGATCCGGAAGTGGAGGTAATATGAGGGAAGATCTCTCAAGGGAAGGAAGAGAAGGGGTTGAGGGTACATTCTGATTCAAGTGTTCCATTTTTAGAACATCTTTTTTGTACCAGAACCCTGTAGAGACGAAGTTTTTCAGGAATTCCATCATTTACGCCTTGCCATGCATTCGAGAGGTATAAAAATGTACAATGATCTTAGCCGTCAATTTTAGTGGAGGGGTATGAAACGAGATGTAGTGTTTCTTGCATCTAAGTGTCTAACTTGCCAACAACCCTTACCTATAGTAGAGTGGAAGTGAGAGCACATCACTATGGACTTTGTTTCGGGCCATCCTAGAACACAGAGGGGTAACGATGCGGTTTGTGTGGTAGTGGATTGACTAAGTCGGCTCATTTCCTTACTATATATATGGGAGGGTTCAGTCCATTTCTTAGCTGAGCTTTATATTTGAGAGATTGTCCGCCTTCACGGGGTTTCAGCAAGCATTGTCTTAGATAGGGACCCTCGTTTTATTGCACGGTTGTGGCAAAGTTTGCAGAGTGTTATGGGCACCCAATTGACTTTTAGTACTGTCTATCACCCTCAAACTGACGGACAGTCTGAGTGTCACGACCCAACCTTGGTGCTTTGGATTGGATGTTGCAAATAGTTGATTTCTAAAGTTACCAAGGATTAATTCTAGATTAAACAAATTAAATAATGTAGTAGGATAAAATAAAAGGTACACATAAATATTTAAAGCATACTTTGGAACTTTAATTTATTTAACATGAGTCAGACAATAATCACATATAACAGGAAAAAAAAAAAAAAAAAAAAAACACAATGTTTATCTCAAGTCTGGGTCTTGATTAATGGGATAAAACAATTCCTCCTTAAGTTTCTTCACCTGAAAGGGTTTAATAGTTATAAGCACATGGCAGAATGAGAAATATTATACAAGAGCATAAGGTATACAAATCACCATAGGTAATTATTTAGGTTAAATAATAAATAGTTTGGTTCGAATAAATAAATCATTTTAACTAACAGAAACATAATGCAGAAATCATATAAGTAAAATAATTATAACCACAGTACTAAATGGAACAGAAGGTCAATGGATCCATGATAGACAGATGGTCATAAAGTGACTAATCAGAAGGCCAATGGTTATTTTTAAGTCTCCCCAGACATGGGACTTCCGTGGTGGTACTTATAAAATAATTGCTCAAAAATATATTTAATAAATAGTTATATCCATGAGTTTTCATTTTTAAGCAAATAGGGTTCATAAAATAAATAACATAGTTGAACTATTAATATAATTTATAAAGCATGATTTGCATAAAAGAATTCATAAAACAATAAAACAATTTATAATCACTCAAGGTGGTGATGTGAACATGATGCATTTTATCGTTCGACCCATCGATAGTTCATTGAGAAGGATTTTCTGCAAAGGCGTCGGGCATAAATTTACTGGGAGTAACCATTGTTAGAGGGAAGATAAATGCAAGAATAGTCATTTATTCCCAAAGAAAATATGAAGATTGAGTTTTTCAAATGTTCTACAAGGTCTTGTTGGCTGAATATTTTGGTCAAGGCATCTTGCGTGGTCGAAGTGAATTTGTTAATCTGATCTCCGAAAGTCCACCCTTTCTGAAGAAATTAAAAATAAAATTATATATATTTGAAAATGAAACTTGGAAGTAATATTTTGGATAAACATGAAAAAAATAAAAATAAATCAAGTGAGAAAATAATAAAATAAAAAAAAATTATATATATACATACATATTAGTGGGCACCAGGCTAGTTTGCGGTAGCATACCACAGCCTACATAGGCATAATTGTGAGAACCCGAATATACAAATCAAATAAATAATTATGTAATAATAATTTTACAATCTCAAATATTTTCATAATGAATCTTAAAGTACAAATTAAAATTGTTGCAGGGTCTTTTAATTAATTTTAAACTTAAAATAAATTTATAGTGGAAATCTCTAATTTAGAGGCAAAATTTACTATAATAATAATAATAAAAGAAAATAAAAAGGTTAAGGGAGTCGGATTATTTGAAGTGTGTGGGTAACCCTAAAATCTCATAATATTGAATTAGCAACCGTGAAGTCTAGAGAGAAGAGGAGATAGGCACAGCTTTTGGTGAAAATTGAAGAACTAGTTTGGTGCTTGAATAACTCCATCTCCAAGGTAGAAACCAATATTTTTAAATATAGTTATTTTGTATAGCTGTTTTTGTGCATTCTTTGGAAGAAGAAGGAATGAAAGGTACTGATTAGGTTGCTTGAATATCTATCAGGTTAATAGTTGGTGTGGAATAGTGTAATGGGTTTAGTGGATGTATGAAAAACAAGTATCTGGCATGGGTTATATTCAATGAGTGTTTTTGCTTGTAATGGTGAACCTTCTGAGTGAAACGTGGGATAGGTAGGAGTACTTGGCCACCACTGTTTGTGAATATCATTTTTTTTTTATGTAGTTTGAGGAATTAAACGGGTACATAAAGTTGAGGGTGCAATTTATGAGTATGAAATTCTGCACATAGCTATAAACTTTAAAAACCAAGAAAATATAGTAAACGAATGAATTTTGAACTGAAAGTTTTACAGTAGATTAATTACATATTGAATTGCATATCAAAATTTTCTCATAATTTTTGGCAGTCAAAATCTATATTAACTGGTGCGTTCAAATCTGTCCAGAAAACTGGTGTAAAACAATAACTTCAGAAGTGTCGTTCTCTTTGGGTATAAATCCAAAAATTATCAAATCAATGTCATTAGAACCGGTTACGAGTCTAGTTTCTTAAATTTGTGGCCTTGCATTGGTTTCTCATGTATATTAAGAGAACCGTCAATTTCTTTAAGTGCTGCAGAAAATAACCTGTTTGGATATAATTAATTGTAAATAATTATTTTGACAAGCAAATCAAGTAAAACCAATTGGGTTTGAAACTTAGGATATATTAGTTGATATCTTGAGGGTTTTAGAATTTTTCGAACAACGTGGAGTGAGTTTTTAATTTTCAAAGTTAGCGAATAGATTAGGAAAACTTGTTCAAAACTCTATTTTATCTTAAAGTTACTTTTAATTAAGTTTCGATCTGAACCCATTTCATGAGTAATTTGAGACCTTGAAGAACATGAACTTAGGTACTATTTAAGAGTAACGGTGAGTGGGGTTGAGCTTTGTTAGTGCGTTTTAGTGTGGGGTACTTAGTTTATTATTCTCTTTAATATTTTTAAATTAGTAGCGACATATAGTTTTCATACTTGGTTCAAGGCACTAGTTGGACTTTCATACTCTATTCGAGGATTATATTATTTCATTTTCAGGTGAGTAGTTTCATGCTACATATTTTTATAAATGTTCTCCTACCCTGAACTGTTGAAAAATTAAATTGTTGTTTCAGGACTAAACTGTTTTGATAAATTATTATATTATCAATGGAATTAAGTTATTTCTGAAACATGTGTAAACTTGGCATACTATAAATGATTTGTTATGGTCTCATGTTTATAATGGTGAACTACCATGTTTTGCGAAACTAAATTGTATTGATTATCGGGGCCATCTGTATATTTTAGTCTAGGGAAATTATTCCACTGTGTGTGGCGACTCTGGCCACTAGGGAATAGGTCCGGGTTGGGCCGTGATGACTCTAGTGCTCAACGATTGTAAGAAAGAAACCTAGGCTAGGCTAGGTGATCTTTAATCGGATCGTCTTAGAGAAAAGGCCCGGGTTGCCTCCCGAGGATGACTCTTGGTTCGATATTGGATCAAACGGGCTTATTGCCTTGAGAACTATGTGGCATGTTACTTGTTATTCTTGGTACCCAGAAAGTTATTGGTGTTCATGTTGTAATATGTTTTAAATGAAAAATGTCATTTATCATGTTCTTGAGAGACATGAGTATTTTAACTATTGAACTGTGGAACCTTCTTTTTGAAACATATTATCTTTATCAAAATTGTATGCCAATTTAGTTTCTGTGATATATATCTTATTTTGGAATTCATCCCTGTTTTCAAAACTGTATATACTATCCATGCTGTTACTCACTAAGCTATCAGCTGACTTAGTTGTTTATCACTTCTAGTTGTTAAAAGGACTTAGAGTGGACTCATGACGTAGCGGGGACTCAATTGCATGGACCTTTTGGACATTCATTTATTTTGTTTTAGCTTGTTATGTCGAGTTTTGTGCATACATTGTGGTTGGGTTTTATTTAGAATTATATTATTTTGTGGGCGGTTTGTGTCCCATTTAGTATATATTTGTGGAAGTTAGTTATGGCTGGTTTTACCATTTATACTTTGTGGCATGTCAGTGGATTGGGTTTTGATTTATTTATTTCGAGACTATTGTATAGTTGTTCAATGTGGTTATGGATTTGTGTTTAGGCTTACGTGTGCCTTGGGATAAGGCCCTGTGGGCCACGGCCTGTCATACCCGGGTTTGGGGTGTGACAGTAGTTGACATCTGTTTTTGATATTCCGGCATCAACAATATCATTGTAAGGCTGTGAAACAACTGGCAAGCCAAGAAAGGTGGCAGAAAATTATAAATTACTTGTATTATAAATTAAAAGAAGGAAAAAAAAAAACAAATAATACAAGAATAAAATCGGTCGTAGTCTTGCCAATAAAATCGACAGTAGTCTTGCCGTTGGTCCAACCTATTATTTGCATGTCTAGGGATGATGTATTGACAAATGTTGAAAAAAATTCCAACTCCATTTAGTACTCAATCTCTCTATACATGTTTCATGAAATACAACTAATTAACACTTTCTTTATAGCATGAGAGGTCAATGTAATTTATCCAAAAATATGTAAGAACATATAGTAATCAATGGGCATTTAGCTTGTGACATTTTGTTTCTGGGTCCGCTCGAGCGGGGAATCCGTCGCTCGAGCGTGGATTTGTTGCTCCCAGCACTTTGTGGCATTTCAGGCATGTCCGCTCGAGCGTGGGATGTCACGCTCGAGCGTGAAATGATAGCATCCAGTAATTACACTGTAGCACTATAAAACTTCTGAGACTTTTCTTTCTACACTCGAGTGTGGAAGTTGTCGCTCAAGCGGGGCCTTCTTGATTGTGTTTAGATGCTTGAGCGTAGGAAGTCACGCTCAAGCGGGGATCGCGAAGACATCTTTGTAAACCCAGCAACTGTAGGTCATTCTCACACCCCCCTTTTTCTATTCTTGATCTCCTCCCCCTCCCCCCTCTATTGAAAACCCTAAGTTCCTATCATCCAACACCTCTCTTAGCATAAAAATCCACCCGAAATCTCTTGCTAGAGGCGAAATACACTTAAGGATCATCGGTTTTTACCGATTAGATCGTGGGTTTGCGATAGAACCGTGAAGGAGCTTGGGTTTTGGCTCGTCATTCGAGGTAGGGATATTTTTATTCTTGTATCTCTTCTCTCTTGAAGAAATTTCATGGTATTATGTGTGTTTGACAACCTAATTGAAGTTTTTGTTGAATAAAACCCACTTTTCATGTAATTACTCTTTCACATAATATTTTGTTTGAAATCCCTAAATCTCTCTCTCTAATATGGGTGAAGATGGGGTTAAAGAACTAGATTTGTGACTAAGGGAAGAAACCCCCAAAATTTAGAGAAACCCTATATTTCCAATTGGTTAGAAAATTCCCTAGCTAATGAAATACCTAATTGATTCATGACCTTAGTGAATAATGAAGAGATAATATGTGGGTACTGGTGTAAATGAAGAGATGATGGCTTGAATGCTATTAGCCAATGAGTTCTATGTGATGTTTATATGTGATGATGATACATGATGTTGATTATGGAATTGAAATGTGATTTAATTATTAAGCATGCATGAGTCCATGTGTGAGTCGGTAATGTGTGAAGGTGGTGTTGTGTGTACCCGCTCAGGGAGTTTTAAAAGGTGCCCAATTGCCCTGTCTAGGCTTATCGTTGGACGAATGTGGGAAAAATATTTTTGGGTATCTACACAGTCCCGCCGTATAGTAGTCGGCAAAAGTGGAAAAATAAATGATTTTCTTAGGGTGCCCACTCCCCCCCGTATAATAGCCGGCGAATGTGGGGGTTGTCTTTGAAAAGAAATGGTTGTTCTCAGTTGGGCTTATGTGATGGAATGTATGTGACTTGATTTCTTGGCTATAAATGTTTAATTATTTAATTAAATAACATTTTTTTTTAAATTTATTTGAATTAGATTGTAAAGGTTCTTGTGAGATGTGGTATATATATATATACTTGTGAAACAACTTTTATTGTGTTGTTATTTCACATGGACGCCACAACCATATTCAGAGGATTAGATACCTGGATAAATGTATTCCTACTGGGCATATAGCTCAACCCTAATCTGTTTTTCAGGAGTTGAAGAAGGTCGACCTCATTGAAGGATTGGCGCAAGCACCAACCCTATTTTCTTTTGGGGAGCTAATTGAAGTCAAGGGCTTTTAGTTGCTTTGCATTTATTTTGGGATTTATGTAACAGAACTATCTCTTGTATTTGTAATACTGCACGCCCGAGGGGCTTATGTTTTGTTAAGATATCTAGTTCACCGAACTGAGAGAAGACTTTTGAACATCTTGGGGATGTTCTATATGTAGTGTAGACACTCAACTTTTAGTTCAAATGGGAAAGATGACCTTTTGGGATTTGTATGATCATAATATTGGTGTGTATAACAGGGTGTATTTGCAGGGTGTTACATAGCTAATCAAAATAATAGGTAAAGTTGTACCTTCAATATATATACACATATATTTGACTGTTTCCAAGCAGATAATTTTTTGTACTTGATGTGAATAGAAGTTGAATAGTGATAATTGATTTCTCCTAGTCCGTGGTGGTCATTTTTAGACATTCTTTTCAACTTGTTTTGGGTGCAAAATTTCTTTTTTGATTTTTGGTTAGTTTTAGATTATCAATAGGTGTGATTGATGGTGGAAAATTTTGAGAAGGAGAGAGATGCAATTGTGTTTGGTGGATTAAGATGGCGGAGAAGATAGAAGCAATTTAAGGGACTAGGTGTAACTGGTGGGTGGAGAAGGGCCGGTAGATGTGGGTTACAATGATGGAGAAAAGTACAAATTGTAAGAAATGGATATAAAACATGTCAGAATCAGTATACAAAAGAGTCCCAAATCAATTTTGCCACACAAGTTGTCTCTGAACTAAAATAAATCAGCCTTCTTGTATACTTTTGCAACTTTACAAGTTTGTAAAACTCAGTCATTTTACAAGTTTGTTTTATTTATTTATTTATTTTTATTTTGTTATCATTTCTTTACCAAACCAAAGCAATTGGGAAGGAAGTTATTTATATTTGCCATCAATTGACAGCTTGTGTTGACGATTTACTCTCTAACAGTAGAATGTGGATTGAGAGTTGTGATACTCTGCAACTATATCTACATTTATGATATTTTAGGGACAAAAGAGAGAGAGTAGGTTGAAATGCCTTAAAGTGTGGTGGGTTAGTTTCAGATTATTTATAGGTGAGAGTAGTTATGAAGAGGGAGAGAGAGATAGAGGGATGGTAGAAGTGAGATTGTTCTTGGCAGAGAAAGGAGGTGGAAAAGACAGGAAGAAGATAGAAGCAGTTTAAGGAGGGTGGGTGTTGCCGGTAGGGAAAGGCTTTTTGGTGCGAGTTACCTAGAGGGAGAAAATATGCCCTCCAATAGATGGATATGAAGCATGTTAGTAAAAGTTGGATTCGAATCCCTCCAATCAGAGGCTACAATGTTTTCCTTTCCTTATTTTGAAGTGTTTATCAGTTCACTATTGGATTTCAATTTTTAGATTATTTGTCAATTTGCTAATTTCAAATATGCTTTCATCAATCCATAGGTAAAATGTTTATGTTGACATTAGTTCTCTTTATGAGGGATTTAGTTATAGCTATATGTATTACAAGCCCCAATTCACCGCTCTAGCGTAGGTTTTGATGCTCTAGCGGTCTGTTTAAACTAAGCACGTGAAAACTGCTCTTTTAATCAGATTTGTGGGCCCAAAACCTAATTTTTTCCACTCATACTATAGATAGACTTATACAAACTCTCTCCTCACGTTTCACACACTTAGTCTCTCTATTCTCTCTCTCTTTCTCCGGTTTCACTCATTTATCTCTAAAATCATTGTTCAAACTCCATAATCCATCATATTGAGATGGATACTTGGAGTAGAGAAAGAAACATAGAAACCAAGCGATGAAATCAAGACAACCCATATAATTATACTTGAAAAATCATACTTCACAGCTCTATTTGCATCTTATTGCTCTTAGAAACTGTATCTTGTAAAACTTTTGAGTTTCTATGTCTTTTGAATCTTTTCCTGGTTTTGTGTTGTTATTGTTTGATTGGATTTTATTTTGTGTTGTCATGGTTGTCCTATTGGATTTGTGTTGCAAATTAAAATTGTGCTATGTAGGCTCAATTGAGCAGTTTGATATTTGGCAAATAAGATCAGTTCATATTGCTTGAATGGAAGTTTATAATATAGAAAATTCCTGGTATACAATTGATTTTCAGGAGTTTATTTTAAAGGTTTTGTTGTAACTTTAGAAATTCGGGTTTCTTTTTTTTTTTTTTTTTTTTTTTTGGGTTTGTTCCCTGCCCCTACATGTGGTGTGACAAGAACAAGCAAGTTAATTTGTCTAGGACTTTTTGATATGAAAAAAAAAAAATTTAATAAAATAAAGCCAATTTCAATGCCAATAAATGTGAGAAGCACATGAACGTAACAAGTTTTCTCTTATGGGCATATTGTCAAACACATTGTGTGCAAGGTATACATATTAACAAACACATATTAACACACAAATATACAATTCCAATACCAACATCTACAAACAAAGAAATTGGAAACTATGATGTGTAATCATCTAATGTATAAACAAAACAAAACAAAAGGTTTGTAATAATGTCTTACCAAGTAGTGTTATTTGGGAGTTTGTAAAAATGTCTAATGTAATAATGGCCCTTGCTAGATGCAGTTAGGGAAACAGACAAATCAAATCGCTTGGCCAGGTTTGAGCTTCTTCCTCGAAGAGCAGAGTTTTGGGTTCTAGGAATTTCTACAGGAACTTTTCTTCACTTAGTGCCTTGGTTCAACTGATATTGTATTTCGCCACAAGAAAGGTGTATTGGACATTTTAATATGAGTTACATTCACTCCGATAGCTTTTTCGCACTTTTTATATATGGTTATAGAAAAAAATATTGTGAGTTTTATATGCGATTACTGATGGATGATTTCGATTTTTTTTTTTAAATGTTTATGTTTTTGTTATCTTGACAACTCAATATTTGTCATATTTGTGGCCTAAAGGATGAAACTTTTTGTTGGATTTTAGGTGGTGATATTATAAAGTTTGAGCAGTGCAAAGTTATTGTTGGTTAAAGGTATGTAGTATGGGAAGTATATTTTTAGGAAAAAAAAAAGCATTATACTTATATATGTTTTGATTTTTAGGTTCTCTTCTTTTGGTTTGTATTCAAGCTTCTATATGGATATTTACTGATTTCTAGGTTCTTATTGTAAATTTGTTAAATTCTTCTGAATGCATAGAAAGATGCATTAAGCTTTTATAATATCACTAAATGTTTCACAACCAACCTTAGTTATGGTTTCACGGTTTATTTTTCTTTCTTTTTTTCTTTTTTTTTTCTTTTTCTTTTTTTTTTTGCAATCAATTTTTTCTTTGCACTTCTAATTTCTTTAATTTTGTTTCTTAGTTTGGTCTTGGTTTGATTTGTATTTAAACTTCAGGCAATCATTTATTTTTTTATTCAGCAACAACTAATTCTATATTTCCATTAATTGTTTTTGTTCTTCATCTCTGTTTAGACAATGTTCTACGTACAGTTCTTGTTTTATTTATATATTTTCATCTATTTTATGAATTTCACAAAATTTACAATCACATTATTTTAAATTACATATTACATCAACTCATCATAGGCACGAGTTATCGTGCAATGCACATAGCCCGCGCACCTAGTATTATATAAGAGGGAATAGATTGAGCTACAGTAAAAAAAGGTACTCTTTTTTAGTGGACGATTTTGCTATAGTGGCATGGGTAGAGAAAGCCCTCTGCTGATTTAGTTTCTAGCTGGGGCACGTTGATGTCCAGCGTTTTCGGTCTTGTCTGGTGGTTGTGGACCTTCGGAGTGGTCCGAGCTGGTTGTTGGGCAACAACCAAGTCTTTCTAGGCTAGGTAGGTCGCGGCCATGACCGTGCCACCTAGGCAGGTCATGCCCGTGGTCTTTTAGTTCGCGCTCGAGATGGGTTTTATATAAAAACCTGTGAATAGTAAAAAATATCTATTTTTGATCCCTTTTCCTTTCTCTCTCTCTTCCAGTCCACCATTTTTTTCCTTTTTCAAACTTCCAAGCTTGGTTTCAACTACCTCTAGTCACTTTCTACCCCTAGTCCCTTATACCAAAACGTAGAGCTCGGCGAGGGCTTCTATTAAATCTGAGCAGATCGTCTTTTTGTCACCGGTGGTTTTTCTAGCTTGTTCCTTCTTGCTTCCAAAGGTAAGGTCTATTTCTTAAACTCGATGTCAGTTCGGTAGTGTATTTGTGGTGTATTTTAATATGTAGATTTCATTATTTTTGGATTGATTTTGGAAATTTGTTTGATGAATTGAGGGTTTGTTCAAAATGGGGTTGTTGAGCTATAGTTTATCTACAAAAAAATCTATTTTCCATTTACAAAGATGCATATAAGTTTTTAGAAGTGAAAAGCCCCGATTTGAGAAAAACCTAAAAGATAATCTTTTGGGAATTATTTGATTTTTGGAAAAGGGACTTGATTAGAAAAAGGTGTTATGAGATTTGGGAAATACCGAGTGTTGGATACTCTTTTGGAAATTCTTTGGAATCGTGACTTTAATATTTTTTGATTTGTATATTCGGATTGTTATCTTTTTATTTATTGTATTAGAGATAACTATTTTGGCTATCAGTGGAGGATAGCATTGCCGCATGTTAGAAACTGTATGTGGACTAGGCAAACTGAACTGTTTATGAATCATGCATATCATGGATATTGAAAGGGATTTTGGAACTGGAACTGTGTATTTTATAAAAGGCTATTTTGGAAATTCTCGTGTTATGTATTAAGAACATTTGTTACATTTTGAAAATTATACATTGGATCTTGTGTATTGTGTTATTGGAAAATGGTAATTGAAATGGTAAAGCTATAAGGGCGAGTTAAAGCAGAATTAAGTTGGCATGTGTGTCATTGGTGTAAAACCTAAACCTGCGTGGTAGGTGTCGAGCCTTTCGATTAATACCGGTAAAAATGACATAGTGACCTGTATAGTTACTATTATGAGCACTAGCCCTGGAGATTTACCTATTTTATTTCTTATCGCTTTGGTTTTGAAAAGGAATGTTTTGGAAATGATTCTAGCAATGTAATTACGATTGTTTAGAGATATGTTCACATTTGATTTGGCAATGTATTTGCTCATTGGTATTGAGATACCAGGAATTTTTTTTGGAAATGGATTTCTTTTTTGTTTCAAAAATATGTTGTAAACTCGGAAAACGTTTTGAATAAACATAAGGTTTTGGTAACTAGAAAGAAAGAATTTTGTTAAGAAAGCAAGTGGATTTAGAAAATACATTTGGACATATTGTATGTATGTATTGCATCATGGTCATTTACACTGGTGGAGCATATTTACCTTTTGAAATATTCTCTACTGGGCTTTTTGCTCACCCTACATAGCTGAAAGTGTTTTTCAGGTGTACATGTGTGGATATGGACCTAGACGCGAAGTTGTGTTGGAACTGTGTAGGGTGGTTCTTTTATTTGTAGGCCATGAGCCATTCATATTATTTATTGGCTGTGTCATTCTTGTAAGGATTACACCCTTGTATTTGATGTAAGCCTTTGGGCGTTTCAATATAATTTATAACACCTTTGCATGTTTTAGTTCAGAACTTCCATTTGACTTAGATTGTTATATCTAGGAATGTATGAAATCGAATAAACACATGTATTGTGTGACTATTTTATATACATTTGCATGAGAGTTGTTATCAATTGTTTATCGTTGGGTGGTTTATTAACTGGGTTGGACCGTGTAAATTCAGGGCATGACAACTTGGTATCAGAGCTTACTAGGTTTGAAAACCTTGGCCTCGCGGAAAGTGGTTAGCCATAATGGGTTTATCATGCTCAGTGAGGACATTTGTATGCTCAGTATGCTAAATGTAACATGTTTATATGGCTAAGTGGGTATGGAATTGGATCCTTAGGATGTGATTTGTGTCTGTTAAACACTTGGAGGTCTTATTAGAAGGACACTTGATCAATGTTCATTCTAATAGGAATTCTTGAGGTTTCGTGGAACAAATTTTATTTTAAGAATGTAATTTGTGTGTGACTATGTGACTAAGTGCTTATGTGGAATGCATTGTGTGTTTAATACTAAAATGTATGAGATTTTGTTGGGGGTACATTTAGATATATGCTAAATTTGTTGTGCTTGTTTTTGGTTAGGTTGTTTAGGTAAGGAAGTGACGACTTTCCTCCTTCCATACGGGAAGAATTAAGGAGGCAATTTATGGAGTTGCGCCAAGGTACTACACCTTTGGCACAATTTGAGGCGTGGTTTACCAATCTATAAAGGTTTGCTCTGGAATTGGTGGAAATCGAGGAGCTCTGTTGTGCAGAGTTTGAGAACAAGTTATGTGATGATGTTCGAGGAAGGATTGCTGGGTCTTGGCATAGGAATTATCGTGCACTTGTGGAAGGGGTGGTTATGTGGAGGCCGTAGTATTAGCCATGAGACAGAGTGGGGAGGAAGCCACTTCAACAACTCCTGCAGCTCGGGTTCGTGGTAGGCCTAGTAAGAGCCAAAGGAGAAGCGCAAGATTGTTGCCTCAACTAATAGTTGCACCAACAGGATCATCTAGCCAGTCGGGACTTGGGGTGATTGAGTGTTCATAGGAGGAGTAATTATTGGGATCCTTACCAGTTCAGGCTTTAAACCAGTCACATCTTTGGGGGCCACCTATTTGTTATGCATGTAACCAACCGGGCCATATTAGGCATTTTTGTACACAATCAAGAACTTCTTCGGGTAATCCACAATCTAGTTAGGTTCAGCCTTATCCATCCGAGCAAAGGCAATACCAATACCAGAACCGAGTAGGCCAGACTTCGAGGGCCATTGGAGGGTCAAACTTTTACCATCAAAATGGAGAGATGCTAGTTTGTTTCAAATGTGGCCAGCTAGGTCACGTCTGTAGCTCTTGTCCTTGGCGTCATAGTTCTGGAAGTGTTCTAGGGGTTGAGAATAACCCGTCTTAGCGGTCTGGTTAGGAATGTGATAGTGATATTGGCAGAGGGATAGCTGTTTTGGGTAATTAGTTTTGGTTATCTTGTTTTGTGACTGGAGGATAAGCGGTGGTAATTATTATGTAGTCGTTTTGTTTTGTAACCAGTACGGTGTGAACCATTGAAATATTTTGACTTTGTTTATATATGTATGTATGGATGGTGGGTTGTTTATTTTATGAGTTGCTGTGGAATTTGAAAATCTTCATATTGACATGTATGAACTATTGCATCTTGACTTGGAAATGTGATGGCCGAAGAGCCTTGTTTTGATTAGGGATTGTATGTTATGCTAAATAAATTGTGTTGAATGAAATTGATTTAGGATGGGTGCACAGTAAAGTTGGTTGTGGATTGTGAGTGTTTGGAGAATCATTGTGACTTCTTAGAATATTGTGAGAGTAGAGTTATACCAGACAGTATGTTCAGTTTGTTGATGTTGGTTATTGGTTTATGTTAGAGGCATAATGATTTTGATTTAGACTCGATTTTGGCCAGTTCGCTCGAGCGGTGTTTCTTATGCTCAAGCGGTCTTTGAGAACTTCCAATATTTTTGTAGGTCTACAAAGATACTTAGAGGGTATTGTTCTTCTCTCGAGCGTACTTGTTACACTCGAGCGGTTAGCTTCATTTTGCAAAATTTCTGGGAGTGTGGTGTTCGGGTTGCTTGAGCGGTCTGCACATATATAGAACCCATTATAGGGGTGTTTGGTGTTGGATTACTGTTGTTTTGGTGCTAAGTGAGGAGAGTAGTTGGGCAAATTAAGCGAGAGTCTTATAGATTGGTGAAGGGTAAAGTGTATTTGTTCATACCAAGAAGTTGGTTAGATGAATTGATGTCCTTAGAGCATCTTTAAGAATCCTTATCAAGTCCTTGGGAGTTGACAGTGGTGGTGTATGAATTAGTTAAGAGTGGCTGACATGAGGGTGACTTGAGTTTCTTTTATGGGCCAATTATTTCTAGCCTACTAGGGTGGCAGTTTTGTTTTATGGTAATTACTTTTAATTATAGATTCACTTTTGTTTTGGATTGGCGGTATGTATAGGTGTGTGATTAGGGAGTGCATAGAAGGGGATTGATCATGGGGACTATTCCAGGAGGTTGCCTTAGTGTGGTAATATTATACTTAATATATTGTTGCGTGGATTAATGTGTGCTAAAACTAAATTACTTTCATGGTAGGTGGAGATTGTTTATGAACCTCATGTAGGATCCCTAGTGTTGGGGTGATTTTCTATTGCAGTTTTGGTTTGAGAGTAAAACTTCAAGTGGTATGGTAAGGTTGTGTATAGTAGGTAGTGAGTTGTGTAACTTTGTTATTGACTTTATCAATTTTTAGGTGTGTGGGAGGTATTTAACAATCACGGGTTGATGTAGGACTTGACGTGATGGGGTGAGTGCATATTTTGATCATTGGGAATTCGGCTCGAACTCAAGTTTGGTGCAAAGAAGTGTTGCCATGTAGGCATAGGTGTAAGGGATGGACAAGGATTTGAGGTAGTATTGGTTAACTTGCGAAGTCCGATGTGATTCAATGAGAATGTAAGATTATATGAGGAACTCCATCTTGAAGTTGGTTTGGTTAGGCAATATGTTGGTGTAGTTTTGAGATAGGTGGAGTTAAGAGGTATGTCGGTGTTTGGAGCCGGTGTGGGATAGTGGTATTGGATAGTTGGTTGGTTGGTATTTGCGTTGGTTGACATATAATCACCACGGGAATAGAATGGAATTGAAGGTTGTGTAATTGAACGGTGTCAAGGTGTGGCATGTAAGTCCCGTATGGACAGTTGGGAAATTGTGTTGAGTTTGTGGTAACCAGTTTGGGGTTACAGTTGGGAACTTTGGTCTTATAAGCGCTTTTATGCTATTATGTGATTGGAGGGTGTAAAAATTTTTTCTCTTATGTTATTGCGTTGCTGATATTTCGAAAATTCTAGAGATTCTCATCGTGGAAATATTGTTTTAGTATTATGGCATCACCATGGGTGTGATGGATTTTGTTGGGTGACTGTGTTATGGTTCACCGGAGAACCCAAAGGAATGATTTTGCGGGGAAAAAAAAAAAAAAATTCCTTTTGTGTTGTGACCTTGGGCACTTTTCTTGAACTAAAACAATTTTGGGTTGAAACGTAAGTTTTCGGTTTAATAAAAAGCTAAATCCAACAAATCAAAAACAGAATGAAAATGGTTTTGTGTTATAAATAACACCTTTGGTTTTCGGAAAAACAATTTGGAAATCTCTGAGTTTCGTTATGGACGATTGAAAATGTATCTGGATTGTGACGGTGCAGGTTTGAGCACCTTTTGGGAAAGCAAAGTGTTTTGAAACCAATAGGAATGGGGTATCTTGTATCTTGTATTAGGAAATCATGTTTTGATCTACCCTGAATTGCTAATTACATGTTGTATATTTATTTTGCAAGGATTTAGAATTTTCGGGCATTGATGTGCCATAACATTGCTTGTTGGTTGTGTTTTATTTATGTCTCGGGTTACGACAGAGTTGATTGGGAGCTTTGTATGTGAGGAGTTTTCTTACTCTCTGCACTCGAACGTTTGAGCACTCGGTGGTGGTTTGGGTGTTGTAGGTGATTGGAACATGGATGGGGTTGAGTCCGAGAGTTATTGTTGTTGTGGTGGTGATTTCTTGTCTTATAGACCACAACAAGTTATATGGGTTGATATTGAAAAACCTAAGTAATTCATGATTTAGATCTAGATTAATTGTAATAATTCCCAAACAATTAAAATTAACAGTCTAAATTATCTAGCACGTACGAGAGTAATTTAGATTGTTGCTTCAAACAAAATAAATCGACACAACCAATTTTTACATGAAAAAAATCACAATTGAAGCACCTCAAATTGTGATTAAAAAATCACGAGCAAAACGCCACTAATCAATCCACTAAGAAGAAAGAAAGAATACAAATTTACCGAAACAAATTACCCAAACGCAACCAATTTGTCTTTAACAATCTGTATTTTTTTCACCGAAGCCTTCATCTCGGAATTGATCAGCTTGATATTGAATCTATAACATCCATGTCAAATCAACGACTGCGCACAGCTTCAAACTCCTTCGAACACTCCACGCTTGAATCTCTGGATTCCACCGAAGAAGAACACTCTTGTTGTAGACTAATCAAACAAATCTTGGATGTATGCTTGTCAAATCATGAGTTTAATACTCAATCAAACATCAAAGAAAACTTGCAAAACAGCCCCAGAAGAAAACCCTAGAACCCTCAAAGAAGATCTGGAAGTTGTAACCTAAAATCTGACAGAACCACTGCTTTTATAGCGAACAGATCTCCGATCCTCGCTCGAGCGCAGGACTTGCCACTCGAACGGTGTCACTAAAACGAGTGTGACTAAACAAGGTCTATGCTCGAGCACTGGAACTTACGCTCAAGCGTAAAAACACACCTTGCAGTAGTTTTGTAGACAAGCCAAACTTCTAAGAGTGTGAAAACTCCGGAGCACAGCTTTTACCGCTCGAGCGGGAAGACCAAAACAGAGGAAAAATTACAACTCAATTAAGCTAAGCTTGTTCACGGAATTGGCAACAAGTAGGGACCTAATAATCTCCCCCTTTGTCAATTCTTGGGCAAAACTTTTCTGACAATTTTTCCTAATAAACACAAGCACTAGACACACTAACTATCACAATCAAAAGTTCCAGCCTACCAAAAACAAAAACTGCAGAACCACAAATGCCGATTTGATTGAGACACACTTAGAAACATTTTAAACAATCCACCTGTGGAAACTACCAAAATACCATACAAACCAAAATTGTGGAACAAAATAAGATATGAAGATAGATATGATATAAAAAAAAAATATATCCAACTATATATCCAAAACTAATATTCATGCCCAAAACTGTTTTAATATTCATGCCCAAAACTGTTTTAGCAAACACAAAGGTCTAGCAGGTCTAAAACAAAGTAAACAACTAACCAGTGTTTATGTGTCTAGAACAAAAATGCCCCAAAATACTCCCCCTTTTTGGCCAGGAGACAAACAGTAAACAAACATGAGAAGAAAAAACAAAACTACACAAGAGTGAAAAAAAATTACTGTCCAATGAGCAACTCAGTCAAGGATCGACCAGTTGTGGATGAGGCTGCTGTAACTGAAACATGGAGATAATCTGATCAAGCTGAAGAGTAGTCTGTGCGGCAAACTGCTCAAGATATCCAGGGCGGCCATCGAAGGCATCAAGATGAGCATCCATGTGATCCAATCGTTGAGTCATGGACTGCTCAAATCAACGAAGCTGGCCATAAATGGTCCAAGGATGAACATCAGCTTCCTCTGCACCAGTTGTCACGACATCAATCTCAGCCTCCTCTGCTAGAAGATCATCATCACCTGAAGAAAAAGGACCCGCCCTAGACGACTCCTCCTTAACATAAGCCCAACTTTGAGACACGATTTTCTTAGTAAAGAGTTTAATGGGAGTGGCATACTCATCTTCCTCAAAGACCAGGACCTCAAGTTTGGACAAGAGACAATTGATCAAACAACCATAGGGCAACCCTAATTGTTTGTTGCCAATCACAACAATCATTTTGCGGAGGATAAGAGTAGCAATATTGATGGACAGCTGGTGATCAATGCAGTACAGGGTATACCCTTAGTCTTGGTTGATTTCGTAGGAATGGGTGGTGACAATGAGATTAGCGCAAACAATGAGGTTGAACAACCTAAATTTAGGAAAGAGTTCATTCTGCTTGATTAGAGCCCCTTGAATTCAGGTTCAGGGTGTACCACACAATTCAATGGCCACCTCATTAAAGTCACAGGTGGGGCGGACAAAGAAGGGGAAGCGGGCACTGAAAACAGCGCTAATATCGAAAAGAGAACGAATGAGGTCCTGGTCAACTACAAGTTTCCTTAGACCTAACCTAGGTTTTGAAGGAAGGACCTACATCATCAACCCCTTCTATGTTGCAATACAATTCCCTGACCCAATCTAAGTTTTGACACCCGGAAAAGGAAAGGACAAGATCACCCACCAATGGATCAAACACTGGACGAATAGGTATGGACTCAAAGGTATTATGGTGTACATTGCGTTCCAAGTGGACAGTCTGAGAAATAAAGGCTTTGCGAAAATTCTTAACGTTTTCCACGGAGGGGAACCGATCAGAGTTATACGGAGGATGGGTAGTAGTGGACTTATGACGTTTAGATGTAGACATGGTAATCCCAATAACAGAACCAACACTAACCAAACAAAACACCCCTCCCCCTCCCCACTCCCCTCCCAAAAAAAAAAAAAAAAACCAAGGCAAAGACCAAACCCAGTAGAAAAAAAAAATATTAGTAACAAGGCCAATAGATAGAGTTCAAAGAAACAGGACCATTAGCAGAAACATTAAACAAACCAATAAAGCACAAAATGCAAACCATAATAAAGTATAAGCCATTAAGACAAGCAGCCATATAGCAGAATCAAACCTCACAAAAAGGAAACCCAAAAGTTGGTAGTTACCAAAAACCCAAGACAACATCATGATAAGCACCAGAAACAAAAAATAGTAACAACAGCAATGGAAACAAAAACCAACGACACCAAAAGCAGGAGTAATCATGACAACCATTAGTAATTAAGTAGTAAGGAACACAATACTATCATAGTAAGATCCAACCTCCAAGCATAAACACTCAACAGATGAAAACCCTCTGTAAAGTGTGTGAACAAGGGAAGAACAACGCAGACCAAGAGAGAGAGAGCAAAGGGAGAAAAAACAAAAAATGGGGTGAGAAACTTACCAGAGATGAATCAGAGGAGAAGAAGGAAGAAGAAATCACCAAATCACCATCCAAATAAGTCACAAATGAAGCCGTAGGCAAGAGAGAGAAAGAGAGAGAGACAATTGCGAAAAGGAGGGAAAATGAGCCTGAAAGACGGGTGAAGGAATATATACTGGGCTTACCGCTTGAGCATGATACTCAACGCTCAAGCGGACTCACAGAGGTGCGTCTCTCCGCTTGAGCCAAGAATGGGGTGCTCAAGCGCAAAAAACAAGCTCTCAAAATCTTGAGCACTTTGCAAAAGTACTAGTTGAAGGAAATCTCCGCTTGAGCGCTAGAGTTGCCACTCAAGCGGGTAAGAAAAACCAACAAAGGCAAAATGCACCATTCTGAGCAATTGAAAACAACTCACACTGTCAAGTGGGACCTGAAACAAGAGGGGATTACAACAACAACAAACCGTGACACTAAAAGGGGATAATCCACATTCCATGAAGCCTACAAACTCGTAATTTTGACAATATGAAGCACAGTATCATGAGCAAATCAGGTAAACATCAATCAATGAGCATAAGCTATATAGGAATGCACAACTTAAAGACAAACATGAGTGCTCACATAATGAATGTGTGTGTGTGCAATCCTTGAAAGGCCACAGAGCTAGGGTTAATTCTCGTAGTGATCGGATGGCTAGACCTCTGGCAAGAGTTACTAAACATCATTGAGAAAAGTCAAACCACTAGAAATCAAGGGGTATTTGTTGAGTAAAAGCGGAGGCTCCCCCTCTATCAATGAGTCCTTTTTTTTTCCCCCTTTGATTTTTAACTTTTCATTCTTGTGGGCACTCATTGGTGGCTTTCACGCTCAAGAGTATGGAGACCAAACCAAAGAAGCATAAAAACAAAAAGGAAGGCCTGGTTGGTGCCTCTAAGGTAGCATTTTCCTAATGCCCAAACTGCAAATAACTGAAGGAGGAACCGTGAAAGTGAAAAAATGATGGTTGATGATTAAGAGACTCAACATCACTCATGATATGCCAGTAAAGGTCAATTCCTCTAAAAATATATAAGAAACACTGTTAGAGGTCCATAGAGAACTTTGATCACTTGTGCGGAAACCCCTGTAACAGTTTATCTCAATGATGTGTACTGAATGAGTTCATGTAGTTAATGAGTATAAGCATTCAGAATGAGCTATTAACAAAGAACAATGAAATCTTGCAAGCAGTGTGAGAGGTGTTCATATAAGTCTAAATGCAACAGATGATAGAAATCAGTGACAATGAGATTATAGCATCCAAGTACACAAACAGCCAATCACTCACACCCACTCAAGAAATAGGTCACACCCTAGTGACTGAGCACTACACCCAAGGTCTTTCTAAAGAACTCAAACTTAAGAAGATCAAGGGGTTTTGTAAAAATATCATCCTTTTAATGCTCAATGGGTACATGTTCAAGAGCAACAAGGCCCTCTTCCACTAACTCTCGAATGAAATGATGAAGAATGTTAATGTGTTTGGTGCGAGAGTGTTGGACAGGATTTTTAGAAATGTTAATGGCACTTGCATTATCACAGAAAAGGGCAAGAGTGTTCTGGTCTATACCATAATCATGAAGCATTTGCTTTATCCATAACATTTGTGCACAACAACTCGCTGCAACAATGTACTCAGCTTCAGCGGTCGAAAGATAGATGGCATTTTGCTTTTTGTTATGCTAGGGAACCAAATTATTCCCAAGGTAAAAACACCCTCCAAATGTGCTCTTACGATTATCAGCACACCCTGCCTAGTCAGCATCAGAAAAACCAATGATTTCTACAGTAGTATTGGTCGAGAACCAAATCTCATACCCCAACGTCTCATTAACATACTTAACGATGCGTTTGACTGCTAAAAGATGAGACTCTTTAGGACAGGCTTAGTAACGGGCACAAACACCTACACTAAATGCAATGTCAGGTCGACTGGCTATGAGGTACAAGAGACTCCCTATCATACTCCTATAAAGGGAAAGATCAACATCAATACCAGAGGAATCTTTGGAAAGGTGAAGACTAGTGCTCATGGGAGTACGTGCATGTTTGGCTGACTCTAGACCGAACTTAGACACTAGGTTTTTGGCATACTTGGTCTGAGAGACAAACATACTCGAAGGAGACTGTTTAATTTGAAGACCCAAGAAGTAAGACAACTCCCTCATCATGCTTATTTTAAATTCATGTGTCATGTAATCTGAGAAATATTTCACAAGAGAATTAGAAGTGGATCCAAACACAATATCATCAACATAAATCTGAGCAACAAATATATGAGACTTGGTATGTTTCACAAAAAAGGTCTTGTCCACACTATCGGTTTAAAAATCATTATCAAGAAGAAAGATGGTAAGTCTATCACACCAAGCTCGAGGGGCTTGTTTCAACCCATACAACGCCTTGTCTAACTTGTAGACATGGTGTGGACATTTTGGGTCCTTAAACCCTTTTGGTTGCTCAACATAAGCCTCTTCTTTCAAGTACCCATTTAGAAAGGCACTTTTCACATCCATTTGAAATAATTTGAACCCAAGAATGCATGCAACACCAAGTAAAATCCGAATAGATTCGAGATGTGCAACAGGGGCAAACTTCTCATCATAATCAACACCCTCTTCTTGTGTATAGCCTTGAGCAACCAACCTAGCTTTATTTCTAGCCACAATACCATTCTCATCGGAATTATTTTTAAATATCCACTTGGTACCTATCACATTCATGTCTCTAAGCCTGGGAACAAGAGTCCAAACTTTGTTACGTTCAAATTGACGTAACTCTCATGCATAGCATTGACCCAACTATCATCTAGTAAGGCCTCTTTTATATTCTTAGGTTTAATTAACGAAATATAGCACATACGAGATATCTCTTCCTGAATTTGTTTTCGGGTTTTCATTTGGTCTGAGACACTTCTAATCACCTGTTGAGATAGATGATTCAGTTTCACCCCTACTGATGATTTGAACTCTGGACTGGTAGTTACAGGAGCATCTGAGGTGATGTCTCTTTGTGCACTCTTTGGGCTCAGACTTACTATTGAAGTTGATGTTGGCTCACCTTTTTGAGCTTCATCTCTGCTTTTCTTTGACTTTGTGGTTCAGTATCCAAGATTGGAAACTCACTATTATCTTCCTCATGTATCGTTGGAGTAGGAGAACCTGTGTCATCTATAACCACATTGATTGATTGCATTAAAGATAAAGTACACAGGTTATAGACACGAAAAGCTCTACTAGTGGTTGAATACCCTAGAAAAATACCTTCATCACTTCGAGAGTCAAATTTTCCCAAGGGCTCTCTATCTTTGAAAATGTAACATTTACTCCCAAAAGTTTTGAAATATTTTACGTTAGGTTTCAACCCTTTCGACAATTTATATGGAGTTTGTAAAGTGTCAGGCCTTAAATACACACGATTTACAACATAAACAACGGTATTTAAGACTTCAACCCAGAACTTAGGAGGAACTTTCTTGCTGAGGAGCATGACCCTAGCCATCTCTTGGACTACCCTGTTCTTCCTCTCAACAACTCCATTTTGTTGTGGAGTAATCGGTGCAAAAAACTCATGCTTAGTTCCATGCATATCACAAAAATCCGAAAACAAACTATTTTCAAACTCATGACCATGATCAGTTCGGATTCTTATGATACGCCCAATAGAAACACCCTGTTCATTTTGAATTTTAAAGACTAAGGCCTGGAAAGCATCAAACGTATCAGATTTTTCTCTTAAAAAATTAACCCATAAAAAATTAGTGTAATCATCAACAGTTAAAAAAATGTATCTTTTATCTTCAATGCTTTCAGTGCCAGTGGGTCCCATAAGATTCATATAAACCAGTTCAAGAGGACGTTTGGTTGTGAAGTTGTTCACCTTTTTATGAGGGGCACGAGTTTGCTTCCCAAGTTGACATGGTCCACACACATGGTTCACATTCTTACCTATTTTGGGTACTCCTCTCACAAGCTCTTTGTTGGCTATCTTAGTTAGGTCTTTGTAATTCATGTGACCTAATCTTTGATGCCACAGGTCAAGGTTACTTATGACGGCAGAGTGACAAGTAAGATCATTAGTGGTAACAATCCCATAGCAATTATCAAATGTGCGAACCCCATGCATGACAGTATTTCCCTTCTTATCCAAAATTTCACATTTATTTTTTAAAAATAATACTTCATGATGGGAATCACACATTTGACTAATATTCAAAAGATTTGCTTTCAGGCCATCAACAAGTAAGACATTTTCAAGCTTAGGAAGACTAGCCACACTTATGAAGCCCTTACCAATGACTCTAGAAGTGCCACCATCTTCAAAGGTAACAATTCCTCCTTCATATTTGTCAAGAGATGTGAAGTAGGATTTGTCACCAGACATGTGACAAGAGCACCCACTATCAAGATACCACATGTGTGAGTCACGTGCTTTCAATGTAGTGTGAACAACAAAACAAGTTAAGTCACTCTTTCTCACCCATATCTTTTTGGTCTTAACAGAAGTAGGACTGGTAGTCTTGGTAAACGTCTTAGCATTGTGAACACCCTCATGAATCTTGGTGTTCCGCCTAGACATGTAAGGTTGTCTCCTAACCTAAAAAGTATTAGAATTTCTACCCTTTTAAGACACCTTACCAAACAATTCAAAACAATAAGGACGAATGTGGCCATATCTACCACAATTATGACAAACAAACATAGGTTTTACCTCCCTTTTGTCGATCTTACCCCCTTTAGGTTGATAAAAAGAAGGATCACCCTTGAACTTTCCCTTTGCTTGAGTCTTTAGGTCATGCGATGTAGAGACTTGTCCCTTTTGGAGTGTTGTATCACCATAGCCTGTCCCACTTTTGTCACAACTCATCTGTTGAGACCCAATAATGTCTTCAAGTGTCTTTGACCCTTTGTTCCACATATCAATCGTGGCTCTAGCAACTTTGAGTTCTTCCTCTTTCTGACCAATCAGTTCTTCCAAAGCGGCTTGTGACATCTCAAGAATTCCAATCTTCTCTTCATAGGTGGCATAGATTCTCAGAAGTTCACTCCTTTTGGTTTCACAAGATAGAAGCTTTCCACAAAGGTCTTGCCTGTCATTGGAGATCTTGATGACATCCTTTTTTGTTGTTGCAATCTCTCCCTTTAGCTTGACATTATCACTTTCACATGCTTTGAGCTCAAGAGTGAGTTTGTCATTGATCTTGGATAGATTCAGAGATTCATTGTAAAGCTTTTCATAAGCTTGTTGTAGGTCATCACCATCAATCTCATCATTGTCTTCTGAGGTTTCATTATCTTCTTTTTGTTTCTCTTCCTTCTCAATCTCATCCAGTCAAGTAACTAAGGCATGAAAGTTGATGGATGGTTGTGAAGATGACTTTCCTCTTTCATGGACTTGGCTCAGAATGTCACGTGCATCTTTGGCCTTTGCGCAGTGAGCAATTCGTTGTTATTCTTCTTCAAAAATTGCTTCACGGATGGTAGTCAGAACTCTTTGATTGCTCGGATTGTCAACGCTTTCAATATCCTCTTCAATTGCTTGCCAACCTTCAAGGTCATGAGCTCTAAGAAACATCCTCATTCTGATCTTCCAGAATAAGTAATTACTCCCATCAAAGGTAGAAGCACAATGTAGATTCTGACCACGAGCAAACTCAACTAGCTTTGGAGAGGGTTGAGTTATAGTAGACCCGAATGCCATTTAGGTACTATCTCCGTCTTCACCGAATTCGGTTTCTTTGGGTTCTTGCTCTGATCCAACCCTTGACATTCATAACATTTGACACCCTTGACATTCAAGAGCAACATGACCAAACCCTTGACATTCGTAACATTTGACACCCTGTCCCTTTATAATCTTCTTCTCAGTTTTTGGAACAACTTTTGATGGAAAAGTTTTGGGTTTTTCATTACCCTTATCTTTTGAACTAGGGTCCTTGAAATTAGGTTTCTTTTTCTTTAAATTTTTTTTGAACTATTTGGTAAACATAGCCGTCATTTCGGACTCTAGATCGAGCTCAATCTTAGGGGTTTTAGCAGTCTCATGAGCACTTGTAAAAGCCACATTATCTTTTTGTTTTTTCTTAGAAATTTGGTGGGCTTCATAAGTCTACAAGTTTCCAACCAACTGATAAAGTTTGAGGTTATCAACATCTTGTGCCTCCTCAATAGCAGTCACTTTTGATTGGAACCTCTCGGGTAAAGACCTCAAAATTTTTCCAACAACCTTAGCTTTAGAGATTTTTTCACCGAGTGTGAAACAGCAATTCACGATATCACTGAGTTTAGCATAAAAATCATCAAACGTCTCATAATTACGTGCAAAAAGAGTTTCAAAAAAGGAGGTGAGATGTTGAAGTTTTGATCTTTTAACAGCAGTGGTACCCTCATGAATAGTCTCAAGAATGTCCCAAGCCTCTTTTGCTACCTCACACATGCAAATATGACGAAACTCTTCAGGTGTGACTGAGCAAAAGAGGGAATTGAGAGCCTTACTATTCTAACTCGAGTTTTGATAATAGGTTCACTCCACCCATAAATCACATAGTGCCAAACTTTCTTATCAATAGATTTTAAAAACACTCTCATACAAGCTTTCCAATAAGAACAATTTGTACCGTCAAATAACGGAGGTCTATGGGTCGAGTTGCCTTCACGAATTGAATCCATATCACAAATCACACAAAATACACTCCTATAGTTTTAATAAAAACAAAGAGTGACCTGCTCTAATACCAATTGAAAAACTTAAGTAATTCGTGATTTAGATCTAGATTAATTGTAACAATTGCCAAACAATTAAAACTAACAATCTAAATCATCTAGTACATACGGGAGTGATTTAGATTGTTGCTTCAAACAAAACAAATCGACACAACCAATTTTTATGTAGAAAAAACCACAATTGAAGCACATCCAATTGTGATTAAAAAACCACGGGCGAAACGCCACTAATCAATCCACTAAGAAGAAAGAAAGAACACAAATTTACCGAAATAAATTACCCAAACACAACCAATTTGTCTTCAACAATCTGTATCTCTTTCACCGCGGTCTTCATCTCAGAATTGATCAGTTTGATGTTGAATCAACGACTGCGCACAGCTTCAAATTTACAGAAATTGGGGATAAGAGGGGAAATTTTAAAAAGATTTTGATGAAAATTTGATGAAAAAATTGCAGTAGTTCATATCAAATCAAATTTTTTGCTCAAATTTGGAATCGAATTAGATGAAAATTTTGGTGAAGGGTTGGAGAAGGTCTAACATGTTTAGACAGGACATGCTTTAGTACTAGCTTATATTTAAGCAATTATATTTCTAAAAACTATAAGTGAAATTAAAATTTTGAAAATATTTGGTTTTTGCCCCATCTTGTTCATCTTACAAAACAAAGGAATTTACCAAAAATAATAGGAAAAAGACGTATAGATTTTTCAGTATCATGTTGCTATATTTCTTTTGTTTACATTGGCAAAAAGAACTTAAGGACTTGACAATTTTAATGGGTGAGGATTTTTTTCATATGGATTACCTATGTGAACTATTTTTCCCTCCTCACAGTTGTAGCCAAAGTTATTAAAATTGGGATCTTACAATTAATCGTTGGAGGTGTTCAAAAGATCGGATTGTAGAACCGGATCAAGGATTGTAAGATTTTACCGAAAAAGATAAATTACAAAGTAATTTAATTTAAATAAATATTGCTTAAAAAGAATACACAAAATAAGCCTATATTTTACTAAACAGAAGTGAAGATATTGTGAAAAATATAATATTTTATGTAAAATGTAAATATAATTTTGCACAACAGAAAACTCATGCAAAAGTTTTGAATTTCATCAAAAAAGACAGTGAAGAAGAAGAAGAATTCTATAACATAATACTTTGTAATCTACAATAATGCATAAAAATGAAAAAAAAAAAAAAAACATATTTAACAAAGTTAGATATGAAAATAAATTCAGAACTCAAAAAGCAGTTTAACCGAATAATAAGGTTGGTCATTAGCATCATTAGCAGGTTCGAGACACAAAAATAGTCTCTCCGAAAATTGGGATAAAGTTGCAATCATCTTAGGGTAAATTACAAATACACCCCCCTGAGGTTTGCTTAAAATACAAATTCCCCCTATGGTTTGAAAAATTACAAATACCTCACTGCCAGAATTTTTTATTTAACAGAATTAACTGAAAAATGAAATTTCTAACTGTTCTCCTATACAATAATAAAATTATCTAAATTATTAATTGAAATAAAATTTTAACATCATTCAAAACTGTTAATTAACTTGATGATTTATTAACAAAATGACTTATTTGTTATGAAATTAGAAACCGTAGGGGCATATTGTAATTTCTAGAACTACAGGGGGTAATTCATAATTTAAATAAATCTCAGGGGGTGTGTTTGTAATGTACCCCATAAATTGGTATTTAGACAACAAATATAAAATTTATACTAAAATAAGCCATATAATGCAAAGTAAGGCTTACAAATTAGATCGGATAGGATCGAATTCGGATCGGGATTTCACGATCCTATAAGATCCAATTACAAGTATCAAAAGATCCTGCCCGTAAGAGATTTTTTAAACGATCCGAATTGATGATGTCCAAATAGATCGTAAGATTCGAATCGAGATTTTGATAACTATGGTTGTAGCTCATTGTTCAACTTTACTAAATGATGTATTGCTCCGTTCATTATTCAGAACCTGATGTATTACTTATATTTTTGTTTGTGTTTCATTGGAGTAGGCAATGCTTCTTCTGTTTCCTTATGCTTCTTCCGTTTCCAAACAAATAAAATAAAAAAATAACTTAAATTAGAATTATTTTTAATTTTATGTTATTAATTTTTTTTTTAATTTAACTATTATTTCTTATATCAAAATGAATGTTTATTGCATGGGGTTTTTAGTTTTAGATTTATACTAATATTTTTTTTTTTTAAGATTTGAGATCTGTTAGTAATGGGCGCCCATGTGGCATGACCATTAAAAACATGATTTTGAATCCTTATCCAAATAGGTTTTGATTTTGAAATCAAACCTATTTAGGATAACCACTCTTGAAACAGACGTTATCAGTTTGAACTGATATAGATAGATATAATATATTAGATATTATCTGTATCTTAACTGATATGGATAGATATTATAATATATTAAATATTTGTTATATGGTTATGGGTAATCCAAGAGAAACAACGTTGAGTCTGTTTCAACCCATATTCTGACTCTCTCCCAAGAAACAACGATCAAAGTCATTTTGCACTGTGGTTTGTGTGGGTGATATTCACCAATGTAATATCACCCCACTGCTGGGATTGATTGATCTGATTCTGGAAGCACGTGATTTATCCACGAGGTTCAATCATCAAAAGGTATGATCTGATGATTTTATTCCGCTGCATGTTTTGTGTTTTGATTTACATTGGTATCAGAGCCATTGATGGATATTTTCGTGCTTTCTTTTATCATATGTATATTTATAAAAGATAGTGAGATCCAAAATATTTCATTTTTATGATCATTAATGTCATTTTTTAGAGCATAAATGATTTTATTTTGGAAAAAGGAGTCCGACAGTACAAAAATCGGAACTGTCAGTACCCTGGAAGGCGGCGCGTGGCATTCACGCGCCACCACGTCGAAGCCACGCGCGCCCACGCGCTTCCACGCGCCTACACGCGCCGGATGCCCTTCTGACGCGCCTGCACGCGCCATCACGCGCGCGTCGGCGGTGCTGTCTACGCAGGCGCGCCGTCCGCGCCCGCACGCGCGCCGCGTGCGGAGCCGAGCGCCGAGCCGAGGCTGAGCCGCGGGCCGAGCCGAGGCTGAGCCGCGCGCCGAGCCGATCCTTGAGCCGACTTGCGCTGAGCGGCGCCGAGCCGAGCCGAGCCGTTTTTTCCGCGCTGGCTTGGCTCTAAGGCTCTGTTTGTTTGTTTTTTAATTCTGAATTGCGTTAATTGGCCATAATTTATTCGTTATAGCTTTGTTTTAAGCATGGTTGGTACCCTTAGACTCAGAATTAATTTTTCTACATTCTATAAAATTTTGAAAATTTTACGAAAATAAAAAATATTTTTTCTGTGTTAATAATTCATTTTTTATGCTTTAAAATGATGCTGGTATTGCATAAATAATTTTCTGGGGTTGAAATTTTTATTATGGACTTCTGAAATGTTTTAATATCTACTGGTAATATTGTCTCATTTTATCAGTTTCTGGATTTTTTTATTTCTAATTTTATGTGTATTTATTAGTCATTTAAAATTCCAGAATATTTCAGAAAAATTTCAGAATATTTCAGAACAATGTACATTTTAATTATGGCATAATCTGAATATTGTTTCTGTTTACTAGTTTCTGGATTTTTTATTTCTAATTTTATGTGTGTTTAATTAGTTATTTAAAATTCCAGAAAATACCAAAAAAATCCAGAAAATTTCAGGATGATGTACTTTCTGTTATGGCATAATTTAAATATTGAATACAGCATATTTTTTTGGGTTTGTAATATGTTGTAATTAGAAGAGCATGATTATTTATTTATTTATTAGAATTCCATTATTAAATAAATATAGCATGAGTTATTTGTAGATTTACATTAAAATGCTATTGTATGGAATTTATCATGCTTTGTATATGCCATAGTCAGTGGGAGGTTATTCGGTTGAGAGAAATCTTTGTAGATTAACTCCCGAAAACCAATATTTTGCGCATAAATTAAACTAAATTTTGGATAATTGTCACTTGTGGCGCAAGAGATGATTACGAGCATAGCGGATTTTCGATCTTGCGACTTGTGTAATATTGTCACTATTTAATTTAGATTTTTGCGGCAAAATTATATTATGCTAATCAAATTAATCCCAATGCGAATTTCTCTCTAAATTGATTTAGCTTATGGAAGTTAATTTGGTTGACCTAGACTTAGTAGAGATGTTCAAATGTGAACAAACTAATCCCATTCTTTAGATGAGAAAAAGTCTTGGAGACTTTAGGTCAAACCTTAATTGAGCCAAAGTAAGGAAACATGACTCAAAGTCGCCGTGTTTTTGTTGCCTTGTTTGGCACAATAAAAACTAATGTGTGCGCTATAGTTAGCAGCACGCTACATAGTTTTAGTTGGCGAGTTTTGGAGTTATGAAATTAGTAAGCCCTCAATAGATCTGTATATGATCTTGACTAATGAGTTGCGCGGATTGACTTTGTAATTTGACTTGTAAATAATGTTGCATCATTGGATGAAGTAACATTCAAGAGTCACGTCATCCAAGAAATGCGAGCTTAAATAAATTAGTCATTAAGTGTAAGACGAGTAGCCAGTACGAGCAGTGTTTTGCTCTCTACCCAATTATTGGGAGTGGATTGAGCGAAATTTCATGCACTATAATAGTGTGCGTTGAAATATCACGTGAAGTTAAAAGATTAGCGCTTAGAAGCTGCAAAATCTATTAACACTGAGTGAAAAGATTAGCGCTTAGTGGCTGCAAAATCTATTAGCATTGCCAACTTGTCTAAGTGTGGACACTTACTGTTTCCACACTTGAGTGTGAAACATGGATGAGGTGCTTCTTTGTGTGATTCCTTTACAAGGCTAACGTTTTGAATAACATTTACCACTAAGCGCAAACGTTGCAGCATAGTAATGAAAAGGTTAAGGCTGACAAGGTTGTTATGACTCTAAGAATTTAACGCATCGCTTGTAAGAGCATTGTGTTGAATTAGACTCTTTAGCCTAATTCGCGCTTAAGTTACTTCAGGAGCTATCATAGTTGATAGCTTATTCTCTCCTTCTTGTGGATAGTAGAATTAATTGCAAGTAACTATGAAGCGAGAAATAGAGATGGCAACAGGAGTATCGTCATCTTTCAACTAGATGTATTAAAGTGTATGGAGAATAAAATTGACTTGAAGGTGCAGGGGATTAGCACTTACTAGTTAAATTTGCGACTTAGGCGCAGTTGATATCTCCATGACATCCTTTTTATGATCTAGTGAATATGACTTAGTCGTGAGTCATTACCTAGTTGGGCCTAAACCTTTAAAACTTGTCTTCGAGAACTCACACATTAAGATGATTGGAATTAGTTTATGACATTGGTCATGAACCAGTGGCTTATTATACTTAATCACATTAATGAGATGATGACATGATGGTTTGAGTAGGCCTTCTCGGGCCCACTCGCTTATGACATCCTGCTCTCATGTGAATGTGTAACTTTGTTCGCAATGGGTGCGCACAAGTAAGTAGGAAAGCCGCAGAAGGTCATTTGTTTTGGCGCATTTAGTCCACTATGATATTTTGTGACTAGATATGTGTGAGGGTACAATAGCTAAGCCTCAATCTCAACACATTTATAGATTACGATACGCATCTGAGTCAAGACTATTTGATCTCCCATAAGTCAAAAGTTTTGAGATGATTTTTGACATTGCACATATGAGGTCGAGATCAATTAGATAAGAGTTTTTTGTGCTTTTAGTTTTGACCAAGGTGGCGAGTATCTATTTGAGTTATTTTTTCAGAAAAACTCTGTGAAGAGAGATGGATGCTTAGAACATTGATTATTCCTAGTACTCAACAACACACTGGTGTAGTAGAGATAAGGAATTAAATATTGTTAATGTTAGGTAGATAATGGCGCAAAATGTTTCCCAATTGGGAATTGCACTAGTTTGTTGCCTATATCCCTAACTAAGTGCCCTCCATATCAGTTTTTACACTCCATTTTGAGTAATGGGTTAGCAGAGAGCCATCTATGGGCGATCTGTAACCATTAAGCAGCTTATCTTTATTCTACTTCTCATAAGATTGCGAAGTTAAGACCTAGGGTTGTATAGCGCATTATTGTATGCTGTCTTGTAAACACAAAGGGTCGTGTGGCGCATTATTGTATGCGGTCATGCAAACCCTCCGGGTCATGTGCATATAGGTAAGCAGCTTTGTGGTAGTGTAACTAAGTCACATAAAGTTTTATTAGTAAAGGTGACGTGAATAGAGTTTTCGGAACTCTATAAGATGGAGAATTCCAAGCATAGCGCTCTATGTAGCCTAGTTGAGAATGGAAAGAAATTTCCAATATCCTAGGGACAGTGGGAGCGATGTGTCTACTAATGGATTACTCCATTAGAGCAGAATACTCTACATTTTTAGTTGCGTGGTAGCAAATGTGAAAATTTTCCACGTCATCACTGGGTGATTGAGAGGGAAACATTCATGATTGCTCCGCAAGATGATAAAGAGCCTAGGATAATGCCTAAGGCTCTAGTCCCCTATTTTTTGAAAGTGGATCAATGTTGCGCAGTTTAAGACAAAGTCTTTGAGGATTAACCATTTTTTATAATTTGGTTGACTTTCCATTATGACGCAAAACTGTTATAAAGTTATGCGTAATTTGAATAGTCATTTTTTGAGGCATAAGGCTCGCTAGATACCGAATGGTCGCACCATTGAGGAAAGTGTAGACCATGAGAAGACTTCCTCCTGGGGAGTGAGGTTATTTTGACTTAGGCTATAATTGACATAAGTTCGGAACATTGATTTGTGGACATTGTGACCCGATTTCTCATTAGAGAATTGGATAAGTAGATCCGTAGGGATTTACCTTCTGCTTTTATGGTGAAAAGTTAGGAGCGCAAAAAGGTTGCTAGTTCCAATAAATCTTTTACAGCCTAAAGCAGTTATCCAAACAGTGGTTCTTAGATTTCGTCAAGCCATGATAGGGCAACGATGATCGATGAAGACCACTGAGGCATGATCAATGGTCCAAAAGAAGTTTTTCCTTACTTAGTCATTATGAGCCAGGAATTTATAAGGTTGTCGCCACCTAGGGTGGGCAGTCCTCCATTTTAGATATGATGGACATGGGTGATGTAATTCATATGCTCGGATGTACGATCCTTAGGGACTGTTTTAGGAAAATTCTCGGTTTGTCTTCGATGACTTACATAAGGAATATCCTAGAACGATTCTAGATGCAAAATTGCAAACCCATTGACTTACCTATCGGTAAAAGCCAGAGCCTTAGCTATTGAGTGAATCCTCAGATTGTCTTTGGGAGAAACAGATGACCTATATTCCTTGATTTTTTCTTTGTTGTGGGAGCCTAAAGTACGCTATGTGGGCGTATTCGGCATGATAAGTTTTATCTTTGATAAATGGTTAACTGAGTTGTTTAGACATTGACCTTGCTCATTAGACTGTGGATAAAATGCTTTATTAGAAGCATATTAATTTGCTCCTTGTAAAATTCAATGCGCTAGTTGGGCGCATCTGCGCTAGTTGGGCGCATTAAGAATGAACGCAAATTGGTCACCAAAAATATCTTTAGAGAGGTTATTGCGCAAGAGATAGTGATCTTAAATCATTTCATGTGAGGCGCACATGGTGGATTCCGTTGTATATACTTATCGCAAGAGGTGCTGATAAGGCTTATGTTTGGAATCTATAATTGCGCAAGCTGTGGTCAATTTTTTTTTAAATCGATCACTTATTTTGAGATGATGGGATGTTGACACTATTATGGTTTGTGTCATAATGATTAGCAAATGATGATGTCAGCAGGCAAGATTGGCTCACTCACACGAGCAATCGCCCTTGGCGCTTGGGAGCGAGCAAGGATGAGACTGGTGGTTTATTTTTATTCGGGGCCAAGAGAGGCTTAAATCATCCACTATGTATGTCGCCTTGGTTATAACCAAGATGAGGTCGTGTTAAGGACCAAACATGGATGTTAGTACCCACTTTCCATGTTGTGCCTGTTATGATTAGCCAGATTCGAGATCTCATTTGACGCCTAGAAGGCGAGCAAATAGAGAATTCGGGTTAGGCGCTAGAAAGCGACTAGACTAATATCTGTACGGTGTATCGAGTATGACGTCACTCTTTATGGAAGAGTTACTCCACCGTAACATATATTCATACTATATGTGCTTAGCGACCGAGTAATGAGGTGAGAGAATGGATCCCTGCTTCCTCACCGTGTGAGTCTTACGAGTCATTATTGATATGACTTTCATTTATGTACCCTTTTGTGACTTTTGACTATGTCATAAGGTAAGGGGTTGATGTTCTGCTACTTTGGTATGTTGCCTGCGGTCATGCATGATTCGGCCTTAAGGGACATCACTGGGAAAGCGGTCAATCCTAAACTAAATGGCATGAGTGCAAAGGGAAGATCATCTAGTATTACACCACTGTTGTATATTCACTGCCGGCAACTCACATCGCTCTGTATGAGAGGCGAATTGAGTGTGAATATATTGCAAGAATTGAGAGGGTCAAACATGCTCTTTTTGAGGGATTAGAGATGTTTTTTGGACCGGTGTAATTAGATGGGTCTGGGGTATATGAGACACTATTTCTTTTCTTTTTGGGTTGATGTCTCTATGCTGGCTCATTTTGAGTTTCTAGTATAGAGCTCCCACATGCAGGTGTTCTCAGCAGTCGCACGGTGCAGTGGCTAGTATGAGATTGTTCGTTTTTGGGGAGATTGAGATAGAGATGTGGCAGTGTCATGCCAACTCATGTGCGAGTGGGAGATGTTAGTAATGGGCGCCCATGTGGCATGACCATTAAAAACATGATTTTGAATCCTTATCCAAATAGGTTTTGATTTTGAAATCAAACCTATTTAGGATAACCACTCTTGAAACAGACGTTATCAGTTTGAACTGATATAGATAGATATAATATATTAGATATTATCTGTATCTTAACTGATATGGATAGATATTATAATATATTAAATATTTGTTATATGGTTATGGGTAATCCAAGAGAAACAACGTTGAGTCTGTTTCAACCCATATTCTGACTCTCTCCCAAGAAACAACGATCAAAGTCATTTTGCACTGTGGTTTGTGTGGGTGATATTCACCAATGTAATATCACCCCACTGCTGGGATTGATTGATCTGATTCTGGAAGCACGTGATTTATCCACGAGGTTCAATCATCAAAAGGTATGATCTGATGATTTTATTCCGCTGCATGTTTTGTGTTTTGATTTACAAGATCCCTACTAATATTAATTTAAAAGAATAAGAACAAACAATTTTTTTAGTAGTAGTTGAAGTTTTCCAACAAACATGATTAATCATTTTGGACAAAAATATTCCACGACAGTTAGTTTTCTTTTACATTGTTTGAATTATTTCATAACTTTAAAATTTCGTAACTTTTGATTTACATCTTCATTTTTTGTAAAATGTATATTTTTAGAATCTTATTGACAAGATCTTTCAAACAAGATTTATAAATAATATGAAATTTTGAAAAAAAAAAATCATCAAACTTTACTATGTTCGTTGTTACGTCACAACAAAATTTTCTAATTTCGTACAAAGTGAAAAACACAGAGAAAATTATAGGTTTCAACATAGAGAAAAACATGTTATTAAACTTATGCATTATAACATATTATTAAACTTATACATCATAACATATTGCAAAAACTTCTTATGAAGTTTCTGAAATGAATTAAACATCCCTTGAGGTATAGTTTTCAATTGCACTAACCTCTCCTGGGGTTTTAATGAAATGTATAAACCTCCCTTAAGACTTCTGAAATGACAAAAACCCATCTTGAGATTTAATTTTCAATTACACTAACATTCCCTAAAGTTTAACAAAATTGTAAAACGTCTCCTAAAGTTTTTAAAATGACAGAAACCTCCATTGAGTTTCAATTTTTTTTTATTATAAATTCTTTTTTCTGTTACTTTATCTATCATAAAAAATAACAGAAAATGTTGACATTATTAAATAATTTAATTTATATTTGTAATTTACCTTTTCAAATTATGTCTAATTACAAAGAAATAAAATATATATAAATATACATGTGTATAATTCCTATTGGGATTTTGGATAAAAGAGACATACATTATCAACAGTAATTGCAAGCATAACAAAGAGAAAATATGAATTGTATTTTGTTTATGCAATTGAACACAATTTTAAAGGGTAAAACTAGAAATGTAATTAAATTATTTAATGATGTCAATATTTTTTTTTTTTTTTTGCACACATAATCAACATTAATTGCAGGCATAATAAATAAAGAAAAAATATAAATTTATAAAATTTTATTTATTTGTAATCGGACACAATTTTAAGGATATTAAAAAATATAATTAAATTATTTAATGATATCAACATTTTTTGTGATAAAGTAATAGAAAAAATAATCTATAGCTTTCGTTTGGCAACTTGGGTTGGGTTGGGTTGGGTTGAGTTGAGTTTGGAGCTATTTTAATCACAAAAAGATAAAATAGATTTTTTAGCCTAATAAGACAAAATGTCACATCTAATCAATAATCATTACATTCTTTCTCTCACAAAAAGTCAAAAAAATCAAAAACTCTATCTCAAACGAGACTTTTTAGCCGTAGGTTAAAATAGTTAAAAAGTCAAAAAGCTAACTCACTTTCTAAACGAACTCTAATAAAAAAAACTAAACCTCAAAGAAGGTATATGTCACTTTAGAAATCTTAAGAAAGATTTCCGCAATTTCATTAAACCTAAGGAGAGGTTAGTGCAATTGAAAACTGAACCTTAAAAAAGGTTCAAGTCATTTCAAAAAGGGCGAACTACACCAACAGTCCCTATAAGATTTGTATCACTTTGATCACTGACTTTTTAATTGTGATACATTTGATTCTGAATTTTGAATTGTTACTCAATTTTAAGTGCAAAGTCGTCATACAATTTATTTTGTGGTAGTTAACATATATGTTGTTTGAAATATAACGGCCTTTTTTTTAATGAATAATGTCAGAACTTTTTTTTGTTATAAAATTTTATTTTGTTTGGTTCAGAATCTATTTATAAATTTTTTTTTCTAAGAAATTAAAAATTAAATTGGTGAAAAAAAATTAAAAAAACATCATTTTTATATAATTTTATCTTTTGGTAGTGTAGAAATAATTTTTTTAAATAATTTTTTTTGCTATTTATTTTCATTGGTTTTTATTTTTTTCAAAAATCAAACATGACAACAACTTTGATGTCATTATTAAACCAATTTACTAAATCAAAAAATTTAAAACTAAAAACATTTCATATATTAAACATATTGAATACATATTAAAAGCTTAATAACCATACATTACATGATAACCATAAAAAAAATATTTGTTAATAACAAATACAACCGTTAGTACATGATAACTATTAAAAATGTCAATAAAAAGAATAAAGATTGGGACCACTTTGGGGGTCACCCCCTTGACCTCTTTTGCTTTTGATTGGTCAACTTTTCTTTCTTTTTTTCTTTTTTTTCTTCTCTCCCAATCCCCAACCCCCACGTGTGTGTGGGGTGGTGGGGGTGGGAGTTTTAAGGAGGTCTGAATCAATGCCCTAAAAATAACCACCCATTACACGATCATCATCTAAACATATATTAAAAATTAATTTGGTAAAAATATAAAATATTTATTATTTTTATATAATTTTATCTTTGATGGGTAGAAATAATTTTAAAAATTTTAAAAATAAATTTTTGACATTTATTTTTGTCAAACTAGTTTATATTTTATCGAATGACTATGCCCTTAAAATGGAGCAACAATATTTTCAATTATCCTTATTTGGAACCAAATTTAAAATTTATGATTAAATGTATCACAATTGAAAAATCAGAGATCAAAATGATACAAGTCCCAAACTACAGAAACCGTCAGTGTAATTCGCTCTTTCAAAAGCCTCAATGAATGTTTTTGCAATTTTGTCGATCAATGTAATTAATCCTATTATTAAAAATAATTTATATAAGACACATACATAATTTAATTAAATTTTATAAAATATTATTTTGATAAAAAAAAAAAAAAACCGTGGGATGCACGGGTCTATAAAAAAACCTCAATGAATGTCTCAAGAGTTTTTTTTTTTTTTTTTTTTAGCAGCTTGCCTCCGGTCCTTAATCAGATTGGACAGTGTTGTTCGGCCTGTGGGGGCTCACCACGGATCCCGTTTTGATAATTCAAATCGTTCAATATGTAAAACTCGTTGAGTATTATATGTTTGTAAGAAATCACATTAATCGGATATCGATAGTTATGTGATCAAATCAGTTTTGTATAAAAAAAAAAAAAAAAGAACCGTGAACAAATTAACAGTTGACAAAAAACTAATAAAATGAGATAGCTATCGATATCCGATCAACGTAATGTTTTACAAGCATATAGTACTCGACGAATTCTACACATTGAACGGTTTGAATTATCAAAACGGGACCCGTAGTGAGTTCCTACGGACCGAATAGTATCACTTAGTTCGATTAAAGACCGGAGGCAAGCTGGTACTTTTTTTTTTTTTTTTACAATAATATAGAGAAGATCTTGGAGAAGACGCAATGGCGGGCCATATAAATTTATTTATTATTTAAATATTTTATTAATTTTTAAATTTATGTACATTATATTATAACAAAGAGAGAGACATTCTATTGTGTGAACTGGAGAGTGTTATTGAGTTATATGAAATTTCAAATGCAATCCATTTTGATAATATGAATAGTTTATTTTGTCGGGTTTTATACATAGATCATTCACACACACACACACAAAAAAGTCAAATTAATTTGATAATTATAATAATATAATTTTATTTTTTTGTCTTAAAAAAATGAACAAATTGATTCAATTATTTTATTGTTCATTTTTTAAGAGAAATATAAAAAAATTATATAGATATAATTATCAAATCAGTCTGTTTTTTTCATCAATGATATAAATATAAAAACCAACAAAAATGAACGATTTATATTATTAAAACATCCGGGACACAAACCTAACCCATTAATTAATTAGGTGTTCATGACTTAAACTATCAACTCGTCTTATACACTTCATGAAGTTGATGTTTAAAATTGTACTGCACAAGTTAAATCGTTTCTGAGTTTTTCGAGACCCATGATTAACTATTAAAATTAGGGATGGAGTCAGGATTATACTATTAGAAGAGTCAAAAATAAAGTATTAAATAAGTCTAAGAAGTCGGATCAAGTCTAATTTAGACGACTAAAATGAACAAATCACTATTAAAATAAAGCTAAAAATAATTACAAAAATGTATTCCATGTACTTAAATTTCAATAATTTACCACTAGAAAAATGCAAATGAGAAATAATATCACACAATTCATCCAGTACATAAATGGTAATGAATTATAAATTGCATTGCATACACAAAATTTTGAAATTATCATATACTAATAAATGAAATATGAAAATACTTTGGTAGTTTTTGTTTAGGAATAAAGCGAGCATAACTGTGGTACACTCTTAAAAATGCATCCGGTATGCATTTTCAAAACTACATATCAATAATTGATAGCAAAATCACAATAGTTAAATAACTTTTTCATCATAATAGTATGTAATATTTTAAATATTCATAACATTATCATATTAGTTTATTATACAACCATAATAATTTGTATTTAAAAATTTTTTTTATGGTACATCCTTTCGTAACATAATTATAATAATTTGTATTAACATTATAAAAACTCATAACAATTCTACAAAATATACAAAATATCATACTCATATCTTAATAATCCCACCAACTTAGCAGGCCATGACCCTCTAAAACCCCACTAAAATAGAGGACGTTTATATATAATATTTTATCTCATTCTCGTTTGGCTGACTCTTAACTCTATTAAAAATAATCATATATCCCTCAATTTTAGATTAATTTGTAACATTAACTCCATTAAATTTACTTTAAAAAAACACTTATGTAATATGTAACTGACATAAATATACTTTTTTCAGTATCACTATCTCACACCTTACCTGAGTGTATGGTAATTTTTTTTGATAAATTATTTAGGGTGTGTTTATTTTGTGTTTGTAGAGTAGTTTTTAAGATAAAAAAAGTACAAAAATTCATTTGATTTGTCTTTTTCTAAATATTCTCTCTAAAATAACTTTGGTTTTTTTTGTAGAGTAGTTTTTGAGATAAAAAGTACAAAAATTTGTTTAGTTTGTCTTTTTCCAAATATTCTCTCTAAAATAACTTTGGTTTTTTTTGTACAGGAATTTTTGAGATAAAAAGTATAAAAACTTGTTTGGTTTGTCTTTTTTCAAATATTCTCTCTAAAATAACTTTGGTTTTTTTTTGTAGAGTAATTTTTTAGATAAAAAGTACAAAAACTTGTTTAGTTTGTCTTTTTGTAGAGTAATTTTTGAGATAAAAGTACAAAAACTTATTTGGTTTGTATTTTTTTACAAACATGATTCAAAAGTAATCCTGAAAATAGGATAATCAAACACATTTCTAAAAAAAATTTAAAAAAAATCTGTTTAATTTAATTACTTTTAAAAAAGTATTTATAAAGTATATTTTCAAAAAAAAATTTCTTAAAATCAAACCAAACAAGTCCTTAATAATTCTAGCATTATTCTTTGTCCACTATGAGCCTGACACACCAAAGACCAGATGTAAGAGTTTCTATCCCAAGAACACGGATTGGACGTCTACTGATAACTTGACTTGGACATAAATGTATTCTATTTATATATTTTAATAATTTTTAATTATATATATTATACTATAATAATAATTATAACTAGTCATGACTTGAGATTTTTCAAACCATCAAAGTTTTCTTATTTTGTTTACCGGCGTGGATTGCCGGATTGGATTGATATGATTATGAGTCTCATGATGTATGAAAAATGTGTGAGAATATTAATTAGTGTTATCATCAATGATATAGTAATGGTTTCATCTACCGTTACAGTGTATGTTGTGTTTTTTTTTTTTTTTTTTTTTTAATCACATTAGTAATGGATTAGAGCTACTAAATTAGATATCTCTAATATGGCTGTATAATGTATTCTATTTACGTATTTTAATACTTTTTAATTATATACATTATATTGTAATAACGGCCCCGCTACATAGCTCGAATCTGTGGCTCGAATGTGTGGCTCGACACCAAAACGACGTCGTTTTGGTGTCTGTTTTTTTTTTTTTTTTTTTTCCTGTGTTTTTGTTGCAGACGAAGGAAGACGAAGAAGAAGGATGGAGAAGAAGAGAAGGGAGGAGGAGGAGGAGGAAGAGAGGAGGAAGGAGGACTGGAGGGGGCATAATCACAAGGGAGGAGGAGGCGGTGGCGGGGCCGGAGGCCACGGCGGTGGTGCTGCGACTGCGACGATCGGCGAGGAGGTGGTGCTGCGACGATCGGCGACGGCTAGGGGACGGCGGTGGTGCTGCCTCCTCCTCTTTCTCTTCTCCTCTCTTCTTCCTCCTCTCTTCTCTCCCTCTTTCTCCTCTCCTCTTCCCTCTATCTGTTCGAAAATGGAAGAAAAAAAGAAGAAAAAAAAAAAAAAAAATCGAGCCAAAATCGAGCCAAGAAATTCGAGCTACAAAGCTTTTTCCTTGTAATAATAATTATAAGGAAAAAGATTGAGGCCTCGAATGTGTAGAGCTCGAATGGCGCGAATAGTACGGAAAATATTATCTTATCGGTAAGAGAATAAAAAAAACCCTTAAAACGACGTCGTTTTGAGATTTCGCGTCATTCGCGTCTCTAATATTTCGAGGTACGTAGGATTGTTGTAATTATAACTAGTCATGACTTGAGACTTTTCAAACCATCAAGTCTTCTTATTTTGTTTACCGGCGCGGATTGCGGGATTAGATTGATATAATTCAAAAATGAGTGAGAACTTTACTGGAGTGACTCCCACCATTCTCAATCATGTTGGTTGGTTCAATTTTATTTTTATTTTTTTTTGGTATCCTCTCTTTGACCTCACGTGTATATGAGGTGGTAGGAATCACCCCACGTGAAAATCTATATCACTGCTGGACATGATTATGGGTTTCATTCATAGTTTGCTTGGTATTAATTTAGGAGGGGAATTGATTGTGTAATGAGCTTAGTAATCCTTCTCAATAGGATGGTTAGATTTTGGATGAAATTAAAAAAATAATGAACAGATTGAATCTATTTTATATAAAATTTTATTTTTTTTACCAAGTGCATTTATTTGTTTTAATTTTTTTTAATATTGAAATAAATTTTTTTATTTATTTTATATAAAAATAATTTAACAATTTCATCACTAACCGTTCCCCACACTATCATCAAAATAAACACACTTTTACTTTCTCTCACTAACAATCTCCACATTAACAATCTCTTCATTAATCATTCTCTCACTAACAATCACATTCCATCTAATTCGCCAAACAAACGTGACCATACAGCTTAAAAAACTCTAATCTTGCAACATTAGCATCAAATTACATTCCAAACTCAGAAGCTATGGACACAACCTCTAGTGCTCTTGTGATGTTATTTGCTCTTTTTTTCATTGAAAGACTTGAGTTCATTTGTAGTAATACAAATTCAAATGTGAGTTGCATAGCGAGTGAGCGAGAAGCTCTTATGAAATTCAAAGGAAATCTCACAGATTATGCAAATCATTTATCCCCGTGGGTTGGAAGAGCAATGCTAGGTATCATGAAAAAAATTTCATAAAAATGATCATGAAAGATATATGATCCTTGGATTACACTTAAAATAAAGCACCACACACTAATCAAGGTAATCCAAAGATCACAAATCTTTCATAATCATTTTCATGAAAAAAATTTAATGATCCCTAGTTTTTCTCAGGTTGGAAAGGATTGTTGTATATGGAAGGGAGTTGGCTGTAGCAATAAAACAAGCCATGTTGTGAAGCTTGATCTGCGTAATCCAATATGAAAATACTTTGGTGGTTTTTGTTTAGGAAATAAAATGGGTATAACTATAGGGGTGTTTGATAGCATGATTTAACAACTAAAACTAAATTGATTAAGTGATAATTAATTAAGTTGGTTTCATAACCATAATTGATATTACTTAAAAATTTAAATGTCTCTTAAAATGTAGGTTAAAACTTAAAAAAATTTCAAGTCATAAAAAACTTACTTAATTCTGATTGAATTTACAAATATTAAATATAAATATCGATATATACTATTATGAATTCACTATCACCACTGCTAGCACCACCACCACCACCACCACAACCATCATGCCACCGCCACTACTACCACCATGCCACTGCCATCGTCACCGCCACCACCATTGCTACCACAACCACCACCATCATGTCACTACCGCTACTACCACTACCACCACCACCACCACCATCACTACCGCTATCACTATCACCACCACTATGTCAATGCTACCACTATCACCACTGTCGCCACCATCATGCCGTCACCACTACCACTACTACCATCACTTTCATCACCATTGTCATTATTCCCATGAACATCACCATCATTTTACTACTACTATCATCACAACCACAACCACAACCACAACCACAACCACAACCACTATCACCACGTCACCGTCACCGTCACCGTCACAGCCACCACTACCACTACCACTACCACTACCACCACCACCACCACCAGGCCACTCCACCATCACCATCACCATCACAATATAAAAATTAAAGTATACAATTTAAAAATAATAAATTTCAAATTTTATCTTACACATATCAAACAATTTATTTTTAATTTAGCATTTAAATTTTTATCAAACAGGTTTTCAACTTAAAAAATTCAGTATTCAATTTTCAATACTTAATTTTCAATCTTTAATTTTTAGTTTTGAACTTTATCAAACACCACCTATGGTACACTCTTAAAAACGCATCGGTATGCCTTTTTAAAACTACACTACAATAATTGATAACAAAGTCACAATAGTCAAATAACTTTTTCACCATAATAACATGTAATATTTTAAGGGAGCAGCTTGCCTCTAGTCCTTAATCAGATTGAATGGTACTGTTCGGCCCGTGGAGGCCCACCACGGGTCCTATTTTGATAATCCAAACCGTTCAATGTGTAGAACTCGTCGAATACTATATGGTTGTAAAAAATCACGTTGATCGGATATCGATAGCTATGTGATCAAATCAATTTTGTATAAAAAAATTTGGCCAGTGAACAAATTAACGGTTGACAAAAAGCTGATAAGATGAGGTAGCTATCGATATCCGATCAACGTGATTTTTTATAGGCATATAGTACTCGACAAGTTCTACATATTGAACGGTTTGGATTATCAAAACGAAACTCGTGGTTGGCCTTCACGGGCCGAACAGGACCGTCCAATCCGATTAAGGACTAGAGGCAAGCTGCTCTCTATTTTAATATTCATAACATTATCATATTAGTTTATTATATAACCATAATAATTTGTATTTAAAACTTTTTTTATGGTGCGTCCCTTCATAACATAATTATAATTATTTGTATTAACACTATAAAAACTCATAACAATTTTACAAAATATACAAAATATTATACACATATCTTAGCAATCCCACCAACTTAGTAGGCCAGGAACCCCTAAAACCCCACTAAAATACAGGCCGTTTATATATAATATTTCACCTCATTCACGTTTGACTAACTCTAACTATCCTTTTTAAAATTAACCATATACTCCTCTCATGATTTTAAATTAATTTGTAACACTAACAACATTAATTTTACTTGCAAAAAACACTTGTACAATATTTAACTGACATAAATGTATTTTTTTTTAGTATCACTATCTCACACTTTGGAGTATCTCCAACGGTGTATCAATTATTTCATTAAATTTGAGTAAAAAATGAGCAATTCATCTATCTGATATCCAGCTCTCTAACGGAGCATTGTGGGCTGTCATCAAAACATCGGTCGGTCGGGAGGACGACCGGACGAAAGTCCAACTAGTCGACCAGCCAATGTAATCTGAAAATTCTTTTTCCCTTCATTTTCAACTAAGCGGAAGATCGGTTGGACATTCGGCTGGTCAGCCGGTAGGTCGTTCGACGTCCAAAAACAATGGCTCTAAAACAGTGAAATGCTGAAAATCCAGATGTCCTCAATTTGGTGAAATATTTTTGATATTCTCGATTTGATATGTATTTAATGAAAGTGTTGGAGCAAAAAAAGAGGCAAATTTTTATCAAATTTAAATTTAATGATAAATTTACTACATCATTAGAGATGGTCTTATATGAGTGTTTGGTAATTTTTTTGATAAATCATTTAATAATTCTAGCATTGCTCTTTGTCCACTATGAACCTGACACACCAAGGACTAGAGACTAGAGTTTCTACCCCCAACAAGATGGAATGGCCGTCCACTGATGACTTGACTTGAACATAAATATTCTTATTTACATATTTTAATAATTTTTAAATATATGCATTATATAGTAATAATAATAATTATAACTAGGTGCTCATGACTTGAGACTTTTCAAAACAATCAAGTCTTATACAGTTTGCAAAACTTTAATCTTTCAACACTAGCATCAAATTACATTCCACACTCAGAAGCTATGGGCACAACCTCTAGTGCTCTTGTGATGTTATTTGCTCTTTTTTTTTCATTGAAAAACTTGAGTTCATTTGTAGTAGTACAAATTCAAATGTGAGTTGCATAGCGAGTGAGCGAGAAGCTCTTATGAAATTCAAAGGAAATCTCACAGATTATGCAAACCGTTTATCCTCATGGGTTGGAAAGGACTGTTGCATGTGGAAGGGAGTTGGTTGTAGCAATAAAACAGGCCATGTTGTGAAGCTTGATCTGCATAATCCAATTCATGATCTAGTTGATCCAAATTTCAAAATGAGCCAACTGGGTGGTCAGATAAGTCCTTCTTTACCCGATTTAAATCATTTGTATTACCTAGACTTGAGCATGAATTCATTTTATGGTCCGCTGCCATCATCACTCGGAAGACTATCATATTTGAGAGTGTTAGATACTGGAGATAATCAATTGAATGGGAGCATTCCAATAAGTCTTGGACAACTTGCAAAGCTAGAATATCTAGATTTGTCAAAAAATGCATTGAATGGGAGCATTCCAACAAGTCTGGGACAACTTTCAAAACTAGAATATCTAGATTTGTCAAATAATGCATTTGTTGGTACCGTATATGAACTTCACTTTGCCAAACTCAATAGTTTCAATGAATTGTACTTGCATTCAAATTCATTAGTTTTGAAAGTGACCTCCCAATGGGTTCCTCCCTTTCAACTCCAAGTCATACAATTGTCATCCATCAAAGTAGGACCCCAATTTCCTCAATGGCTCAAAACACAAAAAAATGTTACAGAGTTATACATGTCAAATGCAAGCATCTCAGTTGTCATTCCTGATTGGTTTGAGAGTCTTTATTGTGGCATTATACACTTGGATCTTTCTAACAACCAGATCAAAGGAAAGGTGACAATATTTCAAAAATGTAAATATAGTGCTCATGATAAACAGTTACTATTGAGTTCTAACAGATTTGAGGGCCCACTAACACCGCTTCCTTCAGATGTTTATGTCTTGGATCTCTTCAACAACTTGCTTTCAGGACCTATTACTGTGAGTGATGATAATGCGACGATGAGTTTGAGTTATCTTTTTCTCTCAAATAACAACTTGACTGGTGTCATTCCGGTGTCTTTGTGCAAGGCAAAGGATATAAGAATTATTGATCTCTCAAACAATCAGTTATCAGGGAAAATTCCTCCTTGCTTGGGGCAGTTGGATCAGTTGGAGGTGCCAGATTTGAAGAATAATAGTCTATATGGTGAAATTCCAAGTTCATTGGGTTCCCTACAATTTCGCAATTCCTTGCACATGCGTAACAATAAGTTTTATGGGAAGCTTCCTTTGTCCTTACAGAATTTGACACAACTTTTCACCATTGATCTAGGTGAAAATGTGCTCACTGATAATATCCCTCCATGGATTGGATATAACCTAACTAATCTTAGATTTTTCAGTCTTCAATCAAATAATTTCTATGGTGATATTCCTCCACAACTCTGTTATCTCCAAGATTTGCAATTGTTGAACTTGGCACAAAATAACATAATGGGAAATATCCCTCGTTGTTTTGCCAACTTCACTGCCATGGTTGCAGTAGATAGTGTGTTTGATTTCAAACTATATAACTATTATGATGTTAGTGCAACTTATGAAGAGAACATTTTGGATTCAATGAAAGGAAGAGAACTGGAATACACCAAGACACTCAAATTTCTCGTCTCCATGGACCTTTCGAACAATGGCATTATTGGAGAGATTCCAGAAGAGTTAATGGATCTTTTTGGGTTGCTGAACTTGAATTTATCTGGAAACCATCTAAAAGGAAGGATCCCTAATAATATTGGCAATTTGACACGATTGGAATCTCTTGATTTGTCTCGAAACAAGCTTTTTGGCCCTATTCCTCTAAGTCTGTCCAATTTAAGCTACCTAAGTCATTTGAACATGTCGTTCAAAAATTTATCAGGGCGAAAACCAACGGGAAATCAACTTCAAACTCTCGACAATCCTTCCATTTATATAGGCAACGATGGCCTTTGTGGTGCACCACTAAACAGCTGCCTCGATGATAAATCATCTGATGGTGATCACAAACATGCTGGAGAGTAAAGTTGCAGATGAAACTGATTTTTTGTGGTTCTACACTGGCATTGGACCTGGTTTCTGGGTTGGGTTCTTAGGGGTCTGTGGTACTTTGAATTTCAAGAAGTCTTGGAGGTATGCATACTTCCAGTTCATCGAAAACAATTACAATTGGATATCAGTAACCATAGCAATCAAGTTCGCTCGGCTAAGGAGGAAGTTCAACAAAGGAAAATTTGGAAGATGAATTTATCTCCCAATTGGTTCGTCTCTCTCTCTCTCTCTCTCTCACATATCATGTACATACATTACCTCCGTATCTTGTGATAATTTCAACGTGTGCATCAAATTTCCATCTTCATAGCCCATGATTTTTCTTACATGAATCTTTTGAATTTTTTTCATTTCCTTACCGTCATTAGCATAACAATGCTAATCATGTTAATGATTTTTGGAATATCATCACAACTTGAAGAATAACCATTCATATTTTGAAGTGGAGGTAGTGATATTTCCAGATTATCATCAAAACATGTCTTACATTCAAGATCATATAGTAAAAGTATACAGATTAATTTCCACCTAATTTCTTTACGGAAAGTGCCAAAATTCTTTGTCACATGCTTAAAAACATTGAAACAAATGCAAGTTTGTCGTTTTATAGTTCAAATAGTGCAAATACATTTCTCAAATAATTTTTCAAAAGTCAATTGTTGCATTATTTCAGAGAAACCATGTTAACATCCACTAATATGCTTGTTATATGCTTTGCTGTCATTGAAGGGTCTTATATTCAGCTGGAGAAAGGACCCTCAGAGGAAGCAGCATTGAGATCATGTTATGGATTTTCTTGAGTTGTTGGAAAGAAATAAGTTTGAATAATTCTATAGTTCTAGTATACATGTTGATGGGGTTTGATGATTGTGTCTTTTGTAAAATATTCTAAAGTAAGTCTTTCCTTAAATAAATGACTTGTGAACTATCATATTATCCAGAATATGTTATAGACTATGTTTTGCATAATATGTATTCTCCTTTTATTGGTGAATTCTATGATTTTTGCCAATTGAGGCCATGGATTCTAGTTTTAATTTTGAGAACTGAGCAAAATGCTCTAACAATGATATACATATAGTAATGGTATCACCAACAAAAACCTTATCAAAATAGAGAGTTATTGTGCCACAGTCAAATTCACATATAAGTTCAACTATTCATGTTTTTCTTCACATTGTAGTAATCTTTACTTGTGTCAAAGCTTTTAATGATTTAGGAGAAGTACGTAACATCAGTAATATACATGTATGATTCTGAAAAGGTCACGACTAGAGACCACTACTTTTGTTGCTGCTGCAATTGCTGCAGATTGTGAGATTTCATCTTTCTCATCATCACCTCCTCATCTCTATTACATGCTATTTACCATTTTGGGCAATAGAACTAATCCAAGTTTTTCCTCAAAATAAATAAAAACTTAACCAAGTTCTTTATGGAATTGTTTGTAAATTTTCTTGTATTGCTTTGAAAAAAGTCTTTCTATCAATGTTGTTTTGCTAAGATATTATGGAATTGATTTAATGTGAAAATTTTAGAAACCACTGACGTAATTTGTCCAATAAAAAAAGGCAAGTTCCGTTTGTCACTAGTATTATGATCTAGTTGGGGGGGGGGGGGACGAAACTAATACAAATAATACGTAAATATAAAAATAATTAATGATACAACAAACATTTCAATATAAAGATATAATTTTTTTTTAAAATCTATATGATTAATGAATGGCCAATAATATTATATATATATATATATATTTTTTTTTTTCTAATGATATTTAGTTTACCATCTCATGGTCACAATTGCATTAGTTAAGTTGGTTCCATCACTAGTGACAATTTCAAGACAATTGTGACAAATGAGATGGTTAAAAATGTGATCATGTAAATGAATGATTTTGCTTAGTGGAAAAAAGGACAGATCCTAAGAATGAATTGTGAATCCAAACATATCAAGTTTAACTTTCATTAGTTTCTCAGACTTAATCGATACATGTGATTTATAGACAATTTTAAGAATTCGAGATTTACTTACTCTGAAGAATGGGTCAAATGTAGCTTTCATGATTGCATTGGTTAAGTTGGTTCCATCACCCCCATGGTGTAATTATTCTTTTTGTCCTTATTAGTCATAGAGATTCGAGAGTAGGAGAGAATTAAGTGGGGGAATTATTCATATAGGAACCATAATTAAGCTTATGTTTGGGAAGTTGAGGTTGGGATTTTTTTGGTTAAAGTAGCCATACACACACACAAGAAAAAAAAAAAAAAAGACTTTTTAGTCCAATAAGACAAAACATCATATCCAACTCATAATTATTACATTCTTTCTTTCACAAAAAGTCAAAAAGGCCAAAAAACCCTTCTCAAATGAAGTTATTTAACCGCAAACTAAAATAACCAAAAAATTAAAAAACCAACACACTTTCCAAACAAACCCCTAAGTAAATTTCCAATTAAAAAATCTTCCCACACCAGCAAAAGTTGAAAACCACCATCTAAGAACATTTTCAACCCCTATGGTTTGAGAAGTGGTTATTTTAATTAAATTTTTAATTTTTTTAACAAAAAATAAAAAGAATGATGTGATAATTTATAATGACTTTTTAACTATATGAGTCTAATGTCAAACAAGGTTTTTTTATTTTTTGATAAATTGCCAAGCAAGGTTTATCAAATTTAAATTTGAATAAAAATCTTGCAAAACACCTTTCCACTCATTAACTCAAATTTATATGAAATTGAGTTTTACCCCTTTTTTAACCCAAATTAAAGAAGACTTAAATATATACTCGAATTTTTTCAAGACCATTTTGTAATCTTCAAATTTATCACTTTACCATTACTGAAGTTTTACTCAAATTTACGTTCAAACCTAAGTTTATCCATTGGAATGTCATATCAAATCAAACTTAGATCTTTAATTAAATTTGCAGCAGTGCCACATCCACACAATTTCTTCCCCTCACAATCTCCCTAATGAGATGGCAAAACAAAATACATGTAAAGAGAGTTTTGAGGAAATATTTAAATATAGGTCAACTTTTCAAATTTGGCTTGTCACATCATTTTTTTTTTTTTTTTTTTTTTTTGTGGGGTCGGTGGGCAGGGGAATTTTGTGGATGAATAATTTTCTTAAATGTGAGCAAAAAATTAAGGGCCAAAGATGGCCTAACAAACTTTTTAAAATCTGGCCTAAATTAAGTTGAAATAAGCTTAAATTATTTTACAATAGACCTACATAGACTTAGTTTGTTGGTTTGTCGTAATGCTTGGTTAATTGGCTTATTATTTAGGGCAAATTGCACCAATAATTCCTATATTTTATTTCTTATGCCATTTTGATCCCTACACTTTCATTTGGCTCAATTTTAACCATTCATTTTAGATTTTGTGTTAATTTAGTCCAATTGATAATATTGTTAGTGTTTTTTAAAGAAAATTATTACTAAATTGTTTGAGGTTAACTCACTAAGTTGAGTAAGTTTATAATTTTACCTTTAAAAATATGATACGTAACACTTGAGTGCATATTTTCTATATAAAAATAAAAAAATAAAATAAAAAATAATAAAAAAAAGAATGCTAAGAGTTCAAATCAATTGGACCAAATCGAGACAAAGTCATAAATTCAAGGTCAGAATCGAGCCAACTGAAATTACAAGGACTAAAATTTCACAATGACCAAAATATAAGAACTACGCGTAATTTGCCCCATTGTTTATTGACTAATACCATTGTAAAGCAAGGCAAATACCTAACCTTAAGAAATTGTGAGTGTTAAGCAAGAATTCTAAGGTTGACTTAATAAGACACCTATAAATATACCTTGCTGTATATGATAAAAATATAAGTTGATCCAAAAAGGTTGAACTAGTTACTCCAAAAAGAGAGCCTAAAAGAGAACAAAATGGGAGAGTTCAATACTTAAGTGTCAAAGGTTACGAGGATGAGCAGGTCTGTGTGCCTTTGTGCCCTCCTCGGAATGCATTTTAGTGTCTATCTTGGCTTATTTTTGAATGTGTCCAAGGAATTTGGAGGAAAGAAAACATATATCACTTTAAGAATAAATTTGGTGAGTTTGAATTTGTTTCACTTTTCATATTTATCTAAATATTTGGTATCTACTTTTTGACTCATTTCTATAAAAATTAACCCCGTGTTTCCCAGGAAAAAAAAAATGAAACACAATAAATAAATAAAAAGTGATAATTCTCATGTCTTCCATCTCATTTTAGTTTTCAATCTTATGATTTTTAATCTTCTCCTAATCGACAATTTGAAATCTAAATGTACAGATCAATCAGACAGCATTGTGGCAGGAGGATTCATGATGGGTTCATCACTTTGACAATCAAAGTTCTCCAATTCTCCATTGCCAAATGTTTACAGTTCAGATACTTGAGGCCACTGCAGCCTGCACATTCGACTACATCCGTGCTATTTTGGGTTTCGTTTACTCGATCAATTTCTTCGATGTACTCTTGATTTTGATTTGTTTAATCTCTTTGTAAAGTTCATTCAAGCCAAAATGCTGTCATCAATCGCTATTTAACTAACACAATTGCAACAGCCTAACATTTCAGACCACAATTACTTTTATCCAGTCCACTAAAGAAACCTGGACACATATAGAGAGTGTTGCTTCGAATGGAGATAGCATTATTTGAGCCTACTTTTTTTTTTTTTGATAAATAACAAAACTTTATTAAGAAAGCATCAAGAAGATGCAAGCATTACAAAAGAGGCCTGAGACCTCGACCAAATTAAACAATCAAATCCTCTACAAACTCTACGAAAGCCAACACATCCGAATCTACGAAACCTGTCACCCAGCTATACAAAACAATAAGAAGGCGTCTCTCTAGCCAAGAAATGGAGTGAGCCATCCCCTGAAACACCCGCCTGTTACGCTCCAACCAAATCAACCACATTAAACAGTGGGACGCAAGAAGCCAAGCCTTCCGACGCCGCCGACCTAACCGTCCACCTACCCAACTTTGCACAACTGTGAGCACCGAACCTGGTTGAACCCAAACAAAACCAAAAACTACAATCATAAGCATCCAAAGAAAAGAGACGAGACTGGGCAAAGAATAAGCAAATGATCAACTGTTTCTGCTGCTCGACCACACAAACAACACCAATTGACCAAAATATGCCCACGACGAATCAAATTATCAATGGTCAAGATACCATCCAAACTTGCTGTCCATACAAAAAAGGCGACCTTTGAAGGCGAACCCGACAACCAAACACCTCTCCATGGATAAACCTTAGTGATATCCTGTGCAAACCCATCCCTAACAAGACTTCCATAAAAAGAAGAGACTGTAAAAACACCTTTGGATCTAGGACAATCCCAAACCAAAGTGTCTTCACCTTCCCTCACAAAGTTCGATCCCAAACCAAATTACATTCCACACTCAGAAGCTATGGGCACAACCTCTAGTGCTCTTGTGATGTTATTTGCTCTTTTTTTCATTGAAAAACTTGAGTTCATTTGTAGTAGTACAAATTCAAATGTGAGTTGCGTAGCGAGTGAGCGAGAAGCTCTTATGAAATTCAAAGGAAATCTCACAGATTATGCAAACCGTTTATCCTCATGGGTTGGAAAGGACTGTTGCATGTGGAAGGGAGTTGGTTGTAGCAATAAAACAGGCCATGTTGTGAAGCTTGATCTGCATAATCCAATTCATGATCTAGTTTATCCAAATTTCAAAATGAACCAACTGGGTGGTCAGATAAGTCTTTCCTTACCCGATTTAAATCATTTGTATTACCTAGACCTGAGCATGAATTCATTTTATGGTCCGCTGCCATCATCACTTGGAAGACTATCATATTTGAGAGTGTTAGATACTGGAGATAATCAATTGAATAGGAGCATTCCAATAAGTCTTGGACAACTTGCAAAACTAGAATATCTAGATTTGTCAAAAAATGCATTGAATGGGAGCATCCCAACAAGTCTGGGACAACTTTCAAAACTAGAATATCTAGATTTGTCAAAAAAATGCATTTGTTGACACCGTATTTGAACTTCACTTTGTCAAACTCAAGAGTTTAAATCAATTGTACTTGCATTCAAATTCATTAGTTTTGATGTGAGCTCCCAATGGGTTCCTCCCTTTCAACTCCAACTCATACGATAGGCATCCATCGAAACACAAAAAAATTTTACAGCGTTAGACATGTCTAATGCAAGCATCTCAGATGCCATTCCTGATTGGTTTGAGAGTATTTATTGTGGCATTATACACTTGGATCTTTCCAACAACCAGATCAAAGGAAAGGTGTCAATATTTCAAAAATGCAAATATAGATATAGTGCTCATGATAAATGGTTACTATTGAGTTCTAACAGATTTGAGGGCCCACTAACACCGCTTCCTTTAGATGTTTATTCCTTGGATCTTTTCAACAACTTGCTTTTAGGACCTATTACTGTGAGTGATGATAATGCGACGATGAGTTTGAGTTATCTTTTTCTCTCAAATAACAATTTGACTGGTGTCATTCCAGTGTCTTTGTGAAAGGCAAAGGATATAAATATTATTGATTTCTCAAACAATCAGTTATCAGGAAAAATTCCTCCTTGCTTGGGGCAATTGGATCAGTTGTCGGTGCTAGATTTGACGAATAATAGTCTATATGGTGAAATTCCAAGTTCATTGGGTTCCCCACAATTTCTCTTTTCCTTGCACTTGCGTAACAATATATGTTTTATGGGAAGCTTCCTTTGTCCTTACAGAATTTGACATTTCTTTTCACCATTGATCTAGGTGAAAATGTGTTCACTGATAATATCCCTCCATGGATTGGATATAACCTAACTAATCTTAATTTTCTCAATCTTCAATCAAATAATTTCTATAGTGATATTCCTCCACAACTCTGTCATCTCCGAAATTTGCAATTGTTGAACTTGGCACAAAATAACATAACGGGAAATATCCCTCGTTGTTTTGGCAACTTCACTGCCATGGTTGCACTAGATCGTGGGTTCATTTTCGGTCGAATTCTCTATTATCAGACTAGAGGAATTTATGAAGAGAATATTTTGGATTCAATGAAAGGAAGAGAACTAGAATACACCAAGACACTCAAATTTCTCGTCTCCATGGACCTTTCGAACAATGGCATTGTTGGAGAGATTCCGGAAGAGTTAATGGATCTTTTTGGGTTGCTCAACTTGAATTTATCTGGAAATCATCTAAAAGGTACGATCCCTAATAATATTGGCAATTTGACACAATTGGAATCTCTTGATTTGTCTCGAAACAAACTTTCTGGGCCCATTCCTCAAAGTCTGTCTAGTTTAAGCTACCTAAGTCATTTGAACATGTCATTCAATAATTTATCAGGGCAAATACCAACGGGAAATCAACTTCGAACTCTCGACGTTCCTTCCATTTATATAGGCAACGATGATAGCCTTTGTGGTACACCACTAAATAGCTACCTCGATGATAAATCATCTAATGGTGATCACAAACATGCTGATGAGAGTAAAGCTGCAGATGAAACTGATTTTTTGTGGTTCTATTCTACACTGGCATTGGACCTGGTTTCTTGGTTGGGTTCTTGGGGGTCTGTGGCACTTTGAATTTCAAGAAGTCTTGGAGGTATGCATACTTCCAGTTCATCGAAAATAACTACAATTGGATATCAATAAACATAGCAATCAAGTTCGCTCAGCTAAGGAGGAAGTTCAACAAAGGCAAATTTGGAGGATGAATTTATCACCCAATTGGTTCGTCTCTCTCTCTCTCTCTCTCTCTCTCTCTCTCTCATCATGTACCTATATTACCTCTGTATCTTGTTATGATTGCGATGTGTGCATCAAATCAACATCTTCATAACCCATGATTTATCTTGCATGAATCTTTTGAATTTTTTTACCGTTATTAACTTAACAATGCTATTCATGTTAATGATTTTTGGAACATCATCACGACGTGAAGAATAACCATTCATATTTTGAAGTGGAGTTAGTGATATTTCCAGATTATCATGAAAACATGTCTTACATTCAAGATCATATAGTAAAGTACAGATTAATTTCCACCAAATTTCTTTACCAAAAGCGCTAAAATTCTCCTTCACATGCTTAAAAACATTGGAAAAAAAAAATGCAGGTTTGTTGTTATATAGTTCAAATAATGCAAATACGTTTCTCAAATAATTTTTCAAAAGTCATTTGTTGCATTATTTCAGAGAAACCATGTTAACATCCACTAATATGTTGATGGGGTTTGATGATTTTGTGCCTTTTGTAAAATATTCTAAAGTAAGTCTTTCCTTAAATAAATGATTTGTGAACTATCATATTGTCCAGAATATGTTATAGACTGTGTTTTGCATATATATGTATTCTCCTTTTATTGGTGAATTCTATGATTTTTGCCGATTGAGGCCATAGATTATAGTTTTAATGTTGAGCATTGAGCAAAATGCTCCAACAATGATATACATGTAGTAATGGTATCACCAAGAAAAATCTTATCAAAACAGAGAGCTATTATGCAACAGTCAAATTCACATATAAGTTCAACTATTCATGTTTTTCTTCACATTGTAGTAATCTTTACTTGTGTCAAAGCTTTTAATGATTTAGGAGAAGTATGTAACATCAGTAATATACAAGTATGTTTCTCAACTTGCATTACTTTTTATTTAATTTGTTAATGATTAATCCTTGCCAAAGATTTTGTGTGTGTGTGTGTGTGTTTTATTCTCTATCTATTTGTGTCTATTGAGTTTTAACCAATTTACAAGTGCTTGTGGTTGGCTTTTTTAATAACTTTTTGTTGATTTTTTTCATCTTTAATGATTTTTTTTTTAAAATTAAAAAGTGTTACACTCTTGAATTCTACTCGACTAGAGAAATTAGAAAAGATCAAAAAATTTGAAAATTTCGAAAAAAAAAAGTCCAAAAATGATTTTTAAAAAAAAAGTTGAATTTTTATTTTTTTGTAACTTTTTTTTGTCTTTAAGATTATTTTTATTTGTTTTTACTTTTTAAATTCGTCTACACAAGACAAACCTAAAAAGTAAAAAAAATGGACATAATTTAGAAAGAAAAAAATCACTAAAAATTTAAAATATATATATATATATATATATATATATAACTTTTTTAGGTGAATCCCACACACTAACAAAAGCCAAAGCAATAAAACTGTCAATATAACCAAAATATCATAAGTTTCCATATATGCAGATGCAAATGCAAATGATTAGCTCCTAACTACACATTGATTTCATCAGTCCACACAATTACCCAAAGGGTGTGTTTGTTTGGACGGACTGCATAAGGGGGGATTGTAATCCATCGGACTATTAGTCCTGAGATACATTGTCCCCGGACTATTTGGTTGGTCAGGATTTGTATCCTATGTTTGTTTAGTCATGGGATTAGATGTCTAGATTGGACTATTTTTAGTGAATCCAATGTTTGTTTGGGATATTATGGAAAAGGATAAATGCTCAAATGACTATTTTATCATTTTCAATTATTTACTAAGTAATAGCTTTAATATTTTAATTATTTTTAGCTAGATTAAATAAAAAATTATTTTATTTTATTTTTTGCACAATTAAATAAATTTATTTTTAAAAAATTCAATAAATTAAATAAAAATAAAAATATATGTTATTTTTAATTAAAATTTTAAATAAATTTATTTTAAATAATAATAATAATTAAATAATGAAATAAAATAAAACATCTATTAAAATTTAAATAAAATATAAACAAAATTTTATAATAAAACATCAATAAAATATCTATAAAAAAATATTTTAAAAAATTAAATAAATAAAACAAAAATAAAAATTACATAAAATTATTTTATTTTTAAATTGAGACATTTAAATTTTTTTGAATTTTACTAAATATAATACATAATTAAATACTAGAGGGCAAAAATGTAATTTCATTGTCTAATCCCATGGGATGAGTCATCCCATGGTTTCTATCCCACCCGCACCCCCCATGGGATAGGATAGTCCCACAAATATGGGACTAATAGTCTAGGAGGACTATTAGTCCGGAACAAAACTTTTGAAACAAACAATGGACTATTAGTCTGGTGGGATTAATAGTCCAATCCCACACCCTAATCCTTCAAAACAAACACATCCAAAGGGGATCTAAATCAATTATCACAATTTCAATAGGCATCAGCCAATCCTACACACCATACCAACAATTAGCATAGAGAAAAGGAAGATGCTACGATGTTCACCCTTAAAATGATGCATATGGTATTCTTTTGTATTATTTTAGTTCCTATATTTTCAAATCGCTTGATTTTAACTCTGAATTTTATATTTTGTCTCTTTTTGTCCAACTTGAAAATGGTAGTTAAGTTTTTTGACAGAAATTGGCCATGTGCATGTCACATGCCTTATTTTAAAGGATAAAATTGTAAATTTAATATTTTGTACATTATTCAGAGTGAGTTAACTCAATCAAATAAACACACATGTGGATCTCAATTATAGAAAGAGATGGTTTATGTTTAACAGATGGTGTATGTTTAACAGATGGTTTGACGAGGAAAAAGAATGGGGGTTTGCTCGACGGTGGGGCTGAGTTGAGGTAAGGCCTTGAGATTCGATTGGTGTCCGTTGTTGAGAAGGTCACGACCAGAGACCACTACTTTTGCTGCAGATTGTGAGATTTCATCTTTGTCATCATCAGCTCCTCATCTCTATTGCATGCTATTTACCATTTTGGGCAATAGAACCGATCCAAATTTTTCCTCCTTAAAATAAATAAAAACTTAACCAAGTTCTTTATGGAATTGTTTGTAAATTTTCTTATATTACTTTGAAAAAAGTCTTTTTGTCAATGGTGTTTTGCTAAGATATTATGGAATTGATTCAATGTGAAAATTTTAGAGACCACTGATGTAATTTGTCATATAAAAAAAGACAAGTTCCGTTTGGCACTAGTAATCTTAGAAGTTTGAGATAAATATTATGATCTAGTGGGGGGGGGGAATGCAACTAATACAGGTAATACGTAAATATAAAAAATAATTAATAATAGAACATACATTTCAATATAAAGATATAATAAATTTTTTTTTCTTTCTATATGATCAATGAATGGCCAATAATACTACATTTATTTTTTTTTAATGATATTAGTTTACCATCTCATGGTCATGATTGCATTGGTTAAATTGGTTCCATCACTAGGGACAATTTCAAGGCAATTGTGATAAATGATATGGTAAAAAGTGTGATCATATAAATGAATGACTCTGCCTAGTGGCAAAAGGATAGACCCTAAGAACGAACTGTAAACCTAAACATATCGAGTTCGACTCTTACTAGTGTTTCTCAGACTTAACCGACATGTGTGATTTGTAGGCAATCTTTAGAAGGAAAGTGATTAAGAGCTCTAAAATTAGAACTTTAATATGAGCTCTAGTGATGTGACAAAGCAAAATAATAAAAAATAAAAAATAACCAAAACATCACATCGTTTATTGGAACCCATCATTAGAGCTCTCTCTAAAGCTCTTCCTCTAAAACTCCTAAACATTTTTCTTTTTAGAATTCGAGATTTACTTACTCTAAAGAGTGGGTCCAATGTAGCTTTCATGATTGCATTGGTTAAGTTTGTTGAGTTTTTTTTTTTTTAATATTATGAAGGAAAAAAAAAAAAAACAATTTAGAGAGTTGACCCACTTTTCAAACTATTTGGAAAACTAACTTACTTTTTGAAATCGCATTTTTAAAATGCGATTTTTAAATTGAAATTACATTTTCAACATGCAATTTCACCTTGAAATCGCAGGTTGAAAATGCAATTTATGATGACATGGTGAAATTACATGTTGAAAATGCGATATGAAATTACATGTTGAAAATGTGATTTCAATTTCAAAATCATATTTTCAAAATGTGATTTCAAAAGCAGGTTAGTTTCCCAAATAATTTGAAAAGTGGATCAATTCTCTAAATTGTTTTTTTTTTTAGAATATTATAAAAAAAAACTCTAAGTTTGTTCCATCACCCCCGTTCTGTAATTATCTTTTTTTGTTCTTATTAGTCATAGAGATGCGAGAGTAGGAGAGAAATAAGTGGGGGGAACTGTTCATATGGGAACCATAATTAAGTAAATTTCCAATTAAAAAATCTTGCCACACAAGCAAAAGTTGAAAACCACCATCTAGGGACATTTTCAACCGCTATGGTTTGAGAAGTGTTATTTTAATTAATTTTTTAATCTTTTAAAAAAAATAGAAAGAGTGATATAATAATTTATAGTGACTTTTTAACTATATTAGTCTAATGTCAAACAAGGTTTATCAAATTTAAATTTGGATAAAAATCTTGCAAAACACCGCTCTACTCATTGACTCAAATTTATATGAAATTGAGTTTTACCCATTTTTTTAACCCAATTTAAAAAAGACTTAAATATATACTTGAATTTGTTTCAAGATCATTTTGTAATTTTCAAATTTACCACTCTGTCATTACTGAAGTTTTACCCAAATTTATGTTCAAACCTAAGTTTATCCAATGGAATGTCATATCAAATCAAACTTAGATTTTTAATTAAATTTACAGTAGTACTACATCCACACAATTTCTTCCCCTCACAATCATCCCCCTAATGAGGTGGCAAAACAAAATGCATATAAAGAGAGTTTCGAGGGAATATTTGAATGTAGATCAACTTTTCAAATTTTGCTTGTCACATCATTTGAGAGGGTTTGGGGGGAGGGAATTATGTCAATGAATCATTTTTCTTAAATTTGAGTAAAAATTTAAGGACCGAAAATGGCCTAACAAACTTTTTAAAATCTGGCTTGAATTAAGTTAAAATAAGCTTCAATTATTTTACAATAGGCCTACATAGACTAGTTTATTGGTTGCCGTAATGCTTGGTTAGTTGATTTATTGTTTAGGGTAAATTACACCAGTAATTCTTCTATTTTACTTCTTGTATGATTTTGATTCCTACACTTTCAATTGGCTCAATTTTGATCATTCATTTTAAATTGTGTCAATTTGGTCAAATTGATAATATTATTAGTGTTTTTAAAAAAAATTATCACTAAATTAGTTGAGGTTAACTCACTGAGTTGAGTAAATTTATAATTGTACCCTTAAAAATATGACACATAACACTTAAATGCATATTTTCTATTAAAAAAAAATACTAAGAGTTCAAATCAATTGGACCAAATTGAGACAAATTCATAAATTTAGGATCAGAATCGAGTCAATTGAAATTACAAGGACTAAAATTTCACAATGACCAAAATACAAGAACTACCGTCGTAATTTGCCCCGTTGTTTATTGACTAATATTGACTAATACCATTCTAAAGCAAGGCAAATACCTAACCTTATGAAATGTTGAGCAAGAATTCTAAGGTTGACTTAATAAGACACCTATAAATATACCTTGCTGTATATGATAAAAATATAAGTTGATCCAACAAGGTTGAACTAGTTACTCCAAAAGGAGAGCCTAAAAGAGAACAAAATGGGAGAGTTCAATACTAGAGTGTCAAAGGTTATGAGGATGAGAGCAGGGCTTTGTGCCTTTGTGCCTTTGTGCCCTCCTAGGAATGCTTTTTAGTGTCTATCTTTTTAGTGTCTATCTTGGCTTATTTTTTAATGTCTGTCCAAGGAATTTGGAGGAAAGAAAACACATATCACTAAGAATCAATTTGGTGAGTTTGAATTTGTCATGTCTTCCTTCTCATTTTAGTTTTCAATCTTATGATTTTTAATCTTCTCCTAATCAACAACTTGAAATCCACATGTACAGATCAATCATACAGCATTGTGGCAGGAGGATTCATGATGACTTCATCACTTTGACAATCAAAGTTTTCCATTTCTCCATTGCCAAATGTTTACAGTTCAGATACTTGAGGCCACTGCAGCCTGCACATTCGACTACATCCATGCTATTTTGGGTTTCGTTGACTTGATCAGTTTCTTCGATGTACTCTTGATTTTGATTTGTTTAATCTCTTTGTAAAGTTCATTCAAGCCAAAATGCTGTCATCGATCGCTATTGAACTAAGACAATTGCAACAGCCCAACATATGGAGAGGGTTGCTTCGAATGGAGATAGCATTAGTTTCCATTCTTATTAATAATCGAACCTACATAACGAAATTGCTCACCCTTTGGTATCTCCTGCTTTTCAACCTCAACTTGTCTGTTATTTCTATTTCTAGTGTTATTGAAGCAATATTCCATGTGTACAATTTCAGTATTATTTTAAGATGTTTGTTAAGGACTCAAGTGCTTCTATTCTATCTAAATTCTAATTTAGTGTTAATTCCTCTTTTAATTTCATCCACTATGGTAATAACATCTGTAAATAGCATAAATCATAAGACATCATCTAAAATATGTCTAATCAATTCGTCTATAATTAAGGCAAATAGGTACGGACTTGAGGCTAATTCTTGGTGTAATCTTCAAGTAATCAAAAATTCATTTGTTTCTCTTGCAAGTGAATTAATTGTAGTCACAGTTCCATTATACATGCCCTTCATCGCATTAATATAACCTCTTTGTCAATATTTTTTTCTCTAATACCCACCATATTATATCTTTAAGCACACCCCACCTCAAGTTTTGTTTTTATTTTTTATTTTTTATTTATTATTTTTTATTTATTTATTTTTCTAAATCCATAAAAACTATAAGCATATTCTTCTTCTTTTTCCTCCGTATTTTTCTATTAATCTCCTTGGATGAAAATTTCAGCTAAATATTTCACTGAATTAATATGAAACCAAGAATAATTAAACGGAAAAAATAGAGATCAATTGATAAATTTATAAAATTACCAAAAGAGCATATGGCAAAATAGTTGGGGTTAAAAGTGTCTATAAGCAAATGTTCACTATCTTATAAAACAGCAACTTTTCTTTGGCAAATTATATGAAAACAAGCTACAAAGAAAAATACACAGAGCAATGCTAGAAATCTCAAAAATTTTGTCAAACTTTTTATCAAATGTCTCATATGGATGTGAGACCCACATGAAACCCACATGGTGTGAGTCTCACACCTATGTAAGATATTTGGTAAAAATTTGATAAAACTTTTGAAGTCCATGTCATTTTTCAAATACCCACCCAACCAATCCACGTGGTTTATTCGCTTTCTTGGCGCTCATGCTTCCTTCTTCCCTAGCCCTCTCAGATAGTACCCACTTTTATCCACCAAATAATTAGCAGCTATTGAGATGGAGAGATATTACTTACAATAATAACACTACAAATTAGCAACTATTCATTTTATTCATAAATTTTACATTTTATTAATTTAATTTCCATCATACAAACACATTCAGAGTAAATTATTAATTGATAAGAATGAATTCAAAGCATTTTTATTTTTACAATCCACAAACATTCGTGCATAGAGAATTGATAAGAATGAATTCATAGCATTTTTATTTCTACAATCCACAAACATTCGTGCATAGAAGGAGAGAGATGATAACCACTGAGCAACTATAGATCAATAATATTGACAAATCTTTTGCTATTAATGGCATTGCAAATAATTCATTTCATTCATTAACTATTAAATTAATTAATAAGTTTAGAAATATATTCAATTAATAATTTTATAATTTAATTGTTGTATAGGGGAGTAGTTAGGAATTTTATTTTTTTTGTTAACTCTTGTTAAATGAAAAATGCATTATTCTATTTCCGCACACTAATTCCCTTGAATGCACACTTAATGAAAACCTTCTCAATCAATACACATCAAAAAATAATTCTTAGTACATATCTTCTTATCCCAATAATATCCTCATCTTCAATTTTAATACCCTAATTTTTCTTCCATCCACTCACCCCTCATTCGCCACCGTTGCTGCCACTCTCTTTTATCGACACCACCACCACTCCTAGCGCATCCCTTTCCATCTTAGACTCCTACAATCAACCTCAAAAGTTGTTGGTTTGTGGAAGGATACTTGTAGGGGTGTATGGTTCATGATGGAAGATAATCGTAGGCAGAGGAGACAAAGGAGATGGCGAATAAGAGAGGTAGCATAGCATTGACAATGGAGGATGGTTGTGATGTTTTAGAATTAGGGTTTAGGGAGAAGAAAATAAAGGATGATACTTTATTCTAAAACAAAATTGTATTAACAAAAAATTTATTAAGTGTGTTAACTAAGGAGAATCAGTGTGGAAATAAAATTACCTATCAAAAACTCTGACGATAAAGTATTTATAATTTTTAGAACTAAAAGGGACAATCTATATTTTAACAAATCTTATGGAGTATATTTGTAATTTACTCTAGATTGTATAAGTGTTTTTTTTTGGCTCCAGGAAATACATGGTTAGGGACTCTCTGTGGATAAATAACTCTCCTCCATACCATTATTTGGGGGGTAATGGCTCCCCTTCATAACATTGTCCTTATATACTTCATTTTATAGATCTCATTCCAAACCCACAACCTAATATATAAAAATTGAGCTTTTATAAAAGATAATGTTATAGAGGATAAAAATAAAACTCAATTTCATATTTCATAAATAGCAAATAAAATTACTAAAGATTGTTTAGAGAATTAACTATTTTAGTTGACTTTTATTTTCTTACGAAATGTGTGCAAAAAATATACAGAATATTTTACTTTTTTTGTAGTGGTTTTTTGGCTATTTCATTGGACATGACTAGATACATGAAAATTGTCGGCAAGGTCATTGAAATCATCTATTTAGTGACCGATTGGTTCGGATCATTCAATTTTGATAAATCAGATAAATGCTTGCCAACCCTTAAATTATTTTTTTGTAAAACCTTACTATATAAAATTTATGACATGGACGATTTGGACTTGCACAATTGTACCATTATAAAAATAAAATTATTTTTTCATGATTCCACTCAAATGCAATTTTCCCAACTTTATTCACAAAACAGAACAAAGATAGAGAGGAGAGAGTTCTCCATCGAAGAAAAGTCGAAGAAAATTTGGAGTGTGAGCCCACGTCACTGATGTGGCCGCTGTTTGCTGGCTGTTAGTGTAGAATTCTTGAAGTTCGATGTTGTCTAGCGAATAATCTGTGCTTGAACACATTCATAACACAATTTAATATTAATCAAAACTAATTACTCTCATACAATTAATGTACCTCTCTCCTTTCCTTTCCAATTTATATGCAATCACTTCCTAAAAATTTTTTGAACCCTTTACAATTAAAAATAAATTTAAAAAATGCTATTGGCTAACCCATTAAACTAACAATTTTAAAAATATTAAATAATTTCATAATTTATACCTTTCAAAAGGAAAGATAAATAAATGGAGAAAAAAAAATTTATTTTCCTAATCTCCCTCATCTAACATCTCTCACCAATTTTCAAAAGGAAATATTAAATCCATCTTTCTTATTCTATCTCTCAAACCTGTTCTTTTTTCAATGAAACCTTACATCTAGGTTGCTGTAATACTTTAGTTGCATAAGGTAATTTTGAAGGAATAAACTAACGACGGCGATGATTGATAATCCTGTGAGGATGTTTATCATACAAGAATGTAAATAATACTTGAAAAATGCTTGGGAGCACTAATTAGTGCTCCCACTAATTAGGTGGCAGTAGGTCCCACCATTAATGATGTGATGTTTTGGTCTTGGAGTTGTATTTTTTATTTTATTTTTTTACTTTTTTAATGGATTAGTGCTATTAGTGATGATATTTTTAGTGGGATGAATCATTGCTGATAATACTTTAGTTGCATAAGGTATTGCATGTTATGGGTTTATATACACGGCCACAGCTTCTCTCCAGTCCAAATCTGGACTGGACAGTGCTGTCTGGCCCTTGGGGGCCCATTACAGGGCGTGTTTTGATAATCTAAACCGTTCAATGTGTAGAAATCGTCGAGTACTATATGCCTGTAAAAAATCACGTTGATCGGATATCGATAGTTATATGATCAAATCAGTTTTTTATGAAAAAAATGGACGGCGAAAAATAAACGGCTTACAAAAAACTGATTTGATCATATAGCTATTGATATCCGATCAACGTGATTTTTTATAAATAAATAATACTCGACGAGTTCTACACATTGAACGGTTTAGATTATCGAAACACAACCCGTAGTGGGCCCCCAAGGACCGGACAGCACCGTCCAGTCCAGATTTGGACTGGAGAGAAGCTGTGCCCTATATACACATTTACGTGTCCTTTGGGAATAGTGACACCTTTTGGATTTGTTTACAATGCCAATAGTCACCACGGTTCACCAAAGGGTTTGTGTCTTTAGATGTTTGAATTCAAACCAAGTAGCTTCCAGATTCTTCAAGATTTTGCACGAATGTTTATTACCATTCAAGAGAGAAATCATCGGGTGTAGTGAGTCACACCGAATTATGGTGTGATCACTCCTATTCCATCAAATTTATAAGACTTGATATTTTTTTTGAAAAATTACATTTCAATAGAATAGTGGAAGTCCATTCCTATGTTTGGGGCAAGTTGTAACAGAAAATATTCTCATCTGTAGTATAATTATTTTATGTCTACCCATCTATATATAATTTCTCAATTCATTTTTATGTTCAGAGCATACATAGTTTAGGATAAATCTTCTATATATATACTATATATTAATCGAAATGTATTTTTCTTCTGAAAGACTCTATAAACATTAAACATTAATCTAAATTTTTTATTTAAAAAAATAAATGTTAAGAAATACACATAGTATAGAAATTTTAGCCTATCTAAATTTTTATAATTTTTAAATTTAAAAATCTTAATATAAATATTAAAAAAAATAAAAATAAAATAGCTATATCTAACCTATCATACTTAACCCATATATAATTTGACATTGAAAAATCTTTAAAAATAATTTTTCAAATATAAATTTAGTCTTACATAATTTTAAATTTAAAAAAAAATTATTTTTATTTTTAAAAACTAGTTGGCGTCTAAAAAACTATGAATTTTTTAGGCATCACGACACATTTATTAGTTAAAAAAAAAATCCGCATGGCACACATGAAAAGAAATTTTTTAAAAAATACATGTATAATGTATATTTTTATGTCGCGTTCAATAATACATGCGAAAAAGAACCATCAATATAGGTAATCAATTATTATAGTTAACTCATTCAAATTTACATAAACATAGAATCATACCTTTTGTAAAGAAAATAACGAAAGAGAGGGAGAGATATGGGGAGTGAATTGCAAATGGTTAGGAAGAGAAAATAAAGGAAAAGAATAGGACAAAAAAAAAAAAAAAGGAAAGAGAGGAAGGTGCTAGGAAAGGGAAAATTATTAAGTACTTCAGGGGTATTAGGTGTCCGTACTCATTTATCAATCATCATTCACCATACCCTCTTATGCTCCTTAATCATCCAACAGAAAATCATAATACTCCACCTTCTCCACCAATCATAATTCCATGGAGCACCAAGTGGCTGTACTTTGGAAGTACAAAATAATTACTCGCTAGGAAAGTGTTGAAACTTCTTTGAGCAGGAAAATTATTTTTGGTTAAATGAATCTAACCGTTAATCTCATAGATTGATTGATCCGGATCGTTCTAACCAAATGTTAGAGTGAGACATTTTCAAAAACAAAATTGTTTTATTATATAGATTTTTTATTTTTGTGAACATAATTGGTGAAAAGTCCACCTTCATAGGATCATATGTTATTTAATCTAAAGTTTGATCCTTTTTAGTAATAGAGACATGTTTAATGAAAGGGATGTTTATTGATAAATCCCATTTAGAAGTGTTTTAACTCAAGAAGTCCATGAAAGAATGTTTTAACCCATTTAGTCCCATGTATGTATAGTTTTATTCCATAAAGTCTTTTTTCTTGATTTACACTATTTTCTTGGATACTTATGCCCTTATATTTAATTTTGATACCCTTATAAATATTTTTTGAACGGTTAGCAATTTTATGATGTGAACATTCATATTTTAAAATTCACATTGGTAGAAATGTAAAATTGGCCCGTGGGCGGCCTGAAACCCGCCAGGGAGCCGGGGCGGGCCTGGCCCGTTGACAATGTGAATATTTAAATTGACATGTTAACATTCACATGTTAACATTCACATTAATAGGCGTGTAAAATTGGCACACGTCCCGTGGCGGCGTGAAACCCGCCCGCGGCCCAAACCCGGCCCGGGGTGGGCCCGGTCCGACCCGTTGACAATGTGAATATTCACATTGACATGTTAACATTCACATTGATAAAAGTATAAAATTGACCCGCGGCCCGAGGCGGGCCCTGCCCGGCCCGGCCCGTTGACAATGTGAATATGCACATTAACATGTTAACATTCACATTGATAGGAGTGTCAAATTAGCCCGCGCCCCGTGGCTGCCCAAAACCCGCCTACGGCCTGTGGCGCGGCCCGGGGCAGGCCCGGCCCGGCCTGTTGACAATGTGAATATTCACATTGACATGTTAACATTCACATTGATAAGAGTATAAAATTAGCCAGCGACCCGTGGGCAGCCTGAAGCCCGACCGCAGCCCAAGGCGGGCTTGGCCCGGCCCGTGACAATGTGAATATTGACATTGACATGTTAACATTAACATTAATAGCGGCCCGGGACGGGCCCGGTCCGGCTCGTTAACAATATGAATATTCACATTGACATGTTAACATTCACATTGATAAGAGTATAAAATTGGCCCGCAGCCCATAGGCGCTAAAAGCCCACCCGCGGCCCGGGGCCGGCCCGTTGACAATATGAATATTCACATTGACATGTTAACATTCACATTGATAGGAGTGTAAAATTAGCCCGCGCCTCGTTGCTACCCGAAACCTGCCCACGGCCCGTGGCGCCGCCCGATGCGGGCCCGACCCGGCCTATTGACAATGTGAATATTCACATTGACATGTTAACATTCACATTAATAAGAGTATAAAATTGGCCAGCGGCCCGAAGCCCGACCGCAGCTCGAGGCGGGCTTGGCCCGACCCATGACAATGTGAATATTCACATTGACATGTTAACATTAACATTGATAGCGGCCCGGGGCGGGCCCGGTTCAGTCCGTTGACAATGTGAATATTCACATTGACATGTTAACATTCACATTGATAAGAGTATAAAATTGGTCCGCGGCCCATGGGCGGCCAAAAGCCCGCTCGCAGCCCGGGGCGGGCCCGGCCCGGCCTAGCCTGTTGACAATGTGAATATTCACATTGACATGTTAACATTCACATTGATAGGAGTGAAAAATTAGCCCGCGCCCTGTGGCTGCTTGAAACCAGTCCACGTCCCATGGCACGGCCCGGGACGAGCCTGGCCCGGCCCAGCCTGTTAACAATGTGAATATTCACATTGACATGTTAACATTCACATTGATAAGAGTATAAAATTGGCCAACGGCCCGAGGCCCGATCGCAGCCCAACCGCAGCCCAAGGCAGGCTTGGCCCGACCCGTGACAATGTGAATATTCACATTGACATGTTAACATTAACATTGATAGGAGTGTAAAATTTGCCCGCTGCCCGAAGCTCGCCCGCGGCCCGGGGTACGCCCGACTTGGCCCGTTAACAATGTGAATATTCACATTGACATGTTAACATGCACATTGATAGAAATGTAGAATTGGCCTGCGGCCCGTGGGCTGCCCAAAGCCCGCCCACTTTGAAGCCCGGCCCCGCCCATTGGCCCGCTTAAGGCCCATTCAAGGCTCGGTCCGAGGCCCAGCCCGCTCGAGGTGCAATGTCTTTTTTTGTGAAAAATAATAAAATTTTGGTAGAAAAAATTAAAAAGAATTAAAAAAAAATGGCCAGGCTCGCCCAAGCCCGACCTAAGCTCGAGGCTAGGCCCAGGCCCACCGACTCGACCCGAGCCTGTCGTCTACGGGCTGAGCCGGGCACGCCCCGAGCAGCGGCCGGGCTTCGGGCGCGGGCTAATTTTACACTCCTATCAATGTGAATATTCACATTGTCACAAGCCGGACCAGGCTCCCACCGGGCCGCCCACGGGCTTTGGGCCGCCCATGGGACGCGAGTCAATTTTACACTCTTATCAATGTGAATGTTAACATGTCAATGTGAATATTCACATTATCAACGAGCCGGGCCGGCCCCGCCTAAGGCAGCCCACGGGCAGCGGGCGGGTTTCGGGCCACCCATAGGCCGCGGGCCAATTTTACACTCCTATCAATGTGAATGTTAACATGTAACAACCCATATTCATGTTCATTTACATAACTTTGTCTTGTTAAGTTTGCATTCATGAATCTTGCCTTGTTTTGTGCTCGTGTGATTCGTCTAAGTATTGTATACATGCTTTGTTCCTTCCTTGATGTCAAGCCTAGGTCATGTTAAGCCTAGATCATTCCAAGCCGAGGTCATCTTCAGTCTAGAATTATCTTGGAACCACTTTGTTCGACCTCCACCCTCGCCCTGACATATTGGCCGAGATGTCATTATCTAGGCCGAGGTGTTCATCACCAAGGCCAAGATGTGTATTATCTAGGCCGAGATGTTACCTTTGCACCTAAGCGATCTTGTCCTGGAGTGGTATGACCTAGACCGAGGTGTGGCACATCTCGGCCAAGGTGTGGCACAGTTTAGTCAAGTGTTGTCCTTCCTAGCCGAGGTCATTGTCACCTTAGTTGCCGAAGCTTTGTCCTTAGCCGATGTCATCACTTGCCGGAGTGCCTTACCGGGTAGCTTGTTAGATACACTTTGTCTTACACATGTCTTGTCAATCTATCACCTTTTTTAGGAGAGCCAACCAGCCGTTGCCACGTGTCCGAGCTGAGTGTTAAGTCAGCCGGCAGAGGGAGAAACTTATCATTTGCTATGTCCTTGTTTTTGAAGAGGAGAGAGAAGCTCTAGGAGAGGAAGATGAGTTCTTGAGGGAGAGTGGATTTCCAACCTTGATCCCTAGAGATTGAACCGTTAGATCCGTGTTCTAAGGTTAGATTCTTGATCTACCCATGTTGTTTTTTATGTTCATGTTATTGCATTGCATGATTGAATATGATTTGTAAGCCATGCATTGCTTTGAAGTTTGGTTTTAGAAAAAGAAAATAGCATTCATGTGTTCTTGAAGAAAAGTCATGTTTTGATTCGAAAGCTCATGCCTAGATCCATGTTTTTGTGTTTGTTTTCATATGATTTTCGAGTATGGGTACCCAGGTCCATGTTTTCGAACTCATAGCATGAAATCTTAGATTTTTGTAATATAGAAGTTATGATTTTAGCATTCATATTCTTCACGATCTTCATGTTCATGTTCTTCCTGTTCTTCACAGGTGGAAACCCAGATCTCCAGAGCTCACTTCCCTAAGTGTAGTCGCCGAGATCACTCTTGCCTAAATCACACACTTAGGCCAAGCATCGTATCTCACCTTGGCCTACCTTGCATGATCACTTACACCTTTAGTTTGTCTTGTGCGCACCTCGGCATGCAGCCGCACGCCGAAGCCTAGGTAGCCACACCTCGGCCAGGAGGTATGGGACCTCGGCGAAGACCTGGTTAGTACCCAGCATGTCTTCCTGACATGTAAAACTTTGTTTTGACTTTCAGCATGTTTTCCGAGATCATTTGCATGCATGTAAGACTTGTTTGAGAAGTATGTTCATTGGACCTTGCCATGTGTTTCTAGGACTTGGACCTTTGCCTTGACCCCGACGTCCCAAGAACTATGTGAGTGGTATTTTTAATAAAGTTATGTTATAAGGTTTTGATAAAGCTTTGCCTTGTTTTGATAAAAGTATTTGCTAAGCATGAATGATATCCCTATTTTATGTATCAAGTATAAGTTTTGCGTATCAAGTATAAGTTTTGTTTTGATGACATTCTCGGAAAGTCCCTTGTGCTAGAGGACTCTAAACTTTCGCAGCACATCTTGTTTTAAAAGTCCCTTGTGCTGGAGGACTCTAAACTTTCACAGCACATCTTGTTTTGAAGGTCCCTTGTGCTGGAGGACTCTAAACTTTCGCAGCACATCTTGTTTTTAAAGTCCCTTGTGCTAGAGGACTCTAAACTTTCGCAGCACATCTTGTTTTGAAGGTCACTTGTGCTAGAGGACTCTAACCTTTCGCAGCACATCTTGTTTTGAAGGTCCCTTGTGCTGGAGGACTCTAAACTTTCGCAGCACATCTTGGTTTGGAAGTCCCTTGTGCTGGAGGACTCTAAACTTTCTTGTTTTGAAGGTCCCTTATGCTGGAGGACTCTAACCTTTCGCAGCACATCTTGTTTTGAAAGTCCCTTGTGCTGGAGGACTCTAAACTTTCGCAGCACATCTTTTTTTGGAAGTCCCTTGTGCTGGAGGACTCTAAACTTTCGCAGCACATCTTGTTTTGGAAGTCCCTTGTGCTGGAGGACTCTAAACTTTCTCAGCACATCTTGTTTTCAAAGTCCTTAGTGCCAGGGGACTATAATGCAACTGTACATCTTGTTTTGAGGGTCCTTCTGTGCTAGGGGACTTTAAGCCTAGGTAGCACCGTCCTTTCGTGCTAGGGGACGTTAAGCCTAAGTAGCACCCTTGTTAAGATATCGGCCACCGACGGACTATGAATGGGTGTGCTCGATGCCGAGGTTATGCTTTTGTTTTGAAAGACCAAGGTTCGATTGATGTTTTGTTTCAAGTCAAGCTAAGCTATGTTATGTATGGTTTTGACAAGGATATACTATGTATTGTTTTGAAAAGATCTCGGGTATCATTCATTTAACCCATTTATTACTTATACCATTCACTGAGTATCCAAGCTCACCCTCCCTATATATATATATGTAGGTAACAAGCAAGAAGTCGGCTACGCCGAGATGTGTGTTTTGCATGTATGTTATGTCGGCAGTGAGGATGTCGGCAAACTAGAAGATTATGTTTCATGATTTGTGGCTCAAGTGTTTTTTGTTTATGTCGGCAATCTTGAAGCTTATGTATTTTGAACATGTCGGCTCGAGAAGCCTTTTATCGAAATGTAATATGTACTTTTGTACTCCATTTTATTTGTATTCAAGTTTTAAAGCTATGTAAAGATGTATGCCATTCCATTTGACTTATGCACTGCTCTTATGGACAACTTGTATTTTAAATTATTGCTTCTGCACTTGTGAGTCCCATATATTTATACTCTGATTGTGTGTGAATTTTGAAAGTTGGCCTTTGGTAATCACGGATTACTGGCCATCACGACACCAAACTACTAGGGGCGGTTTGGGGTCGTGACAGAATGGTATCAGAGCACGCGTTCCTTATACTACGTTATTCACACACTTTGAGTCCTAAAGAGCAAAGGATGTCCCTTAGAATGATCTTAGGATTTGCATCATGTTACTTGCTACTTGACAAGGTGTGCATCATCTCGGCATGAGCATTTGTTACATCGGCATGATTATGTTCACTTGCATACATGTTCATTTGTTCATTTTGTTCTAAGAGTCACATTTTGCATACCTTCTAGCATCATGAGAAGAGGTAGACCCCCAGTTGGCCGAGATTATCTCGAGGCCAGAATAGGCAGATTAGAAAGACTGGTTGAGGGTTTGGCACACGAGTTAAGGCAGGCAAGACAGCAGAACACTGGTACCACGTCTACTCAGGCCGAGCAGGCAGATGGCCGACATGCAGTTCCACCTCCACTTCCTCCAGTGCGACAAGTGCCTCTGCAGCCAGCTTCGTATGGAGGTGGCACATTTCCCAATGCACCGACGCATGCTGGAGTACTAGACAAGGCCATCTTGGCAGAAACCAGCTTGAACAAGAGTCGCAGTTTGGGAAAGGAGCAGAAAAAGAGACAGACCTATGACGATCGCCCAGACCCGTGTGGTGCCGAGAAGAAGAGAAGTGTGGACAGTTCTGACAGAGCGAATCAGGAAGGTGACACTAGGCCGACATGTACAAGTTGCAGGAGGCGACATTTTGGAGTTTGTCATTAGGCATTGGGGGCTTGCTTTGAATGTGGCGAGATGGGTCACCGTGTGAAGGACTGTCCAAGGGTAAAGGCTAGAAAAGATAAGAAGAGATGAGAACCCGACGCTCGGAAATTGTTTTGAGGACATGGTAAGCTAAGTTTGGAGAACCAAACTTCTTTAAGGAGGGAAGGATGTAACAACCCATATTCATGTTCATTTACATAACTTTGTCTTGTTAAGTTTGCATTCATGAATCTTGCCTTGTTTTGTGCTCGTGTGATTCGTCTAAGCATTGTATACATGCTTTGTTCCTTCCTTGATGTCAAGCCTAGGTCATGTTAAGCCTACATACTTTGTTTTGAAGACATGGTAAGCTAAGTTTGGAGGACCAAACTTCTTTAAGGGGGGAAGGATGTAACAACCCATATTCATGTTCATTTACATAACTTTGTCTTGTTAAGTTTGCATTCATGAATCTTGCCTTGTTTTGTGCTCGTGTGATTCGTCTAAGCATTGTACACATGCTTTGTTCCTTTCTTGATGTCAAGCCTAGGTCATGTTAAGCCTAGATCATTCCAAGCCGAGGTCATCTTCAGTCTAGAATTATCTTGGAACCACTTTATTCGACCTCCACCGTCGCCCTGACATATTGGCCGAGATGTCATTATCTAGGCCGAGGTGTTCATCACCAAGGCCGAGATGTGTATTATCTAGGCCGAGATGTTACCTTTGCACCTAAGCGATCTTGTCCTGGAGTGGTATGACCTAGACCGAGGTGTGGCATATCTAGGCCAAGGTGTGGCACAACTTAGTCAAGTGTTGTCCTTCCTAGCCGAGGTCATTGTCACCTTAGTTACCGAAGCTTTGTCCTTAGCCGATGTCATCACTTGCCGGAGTGCCTTATCGGGTAGCTTGTTAGATACACTTTGTCTTACACATGTCTTGTCAATCTATCACCTTTTTAAGGAGAGCCAACCAACCGTTGCCACGTGTCCGAGCTGAGTGTTAAGTCAGTCGGCAGAGGGAGAAACTTATCATTTGCTATGTCCTTGTTTTTGAAGAGGAGAGAGAAGCTCTAGGAGAGGAAGAGGAGTTCTTGAGGGAGAGTGGATTTCCAACCTTGATCCCTAGAGATTGAACCGTTAGATCCGTGTTCTAAGGTTAGATTCTTGATCTACCCATGTTGTTTTTTATGTTCATGTTATTGCATTGCATGATTGAATATGATTTGTAAGCCATGCATTGCTTTGAAGTTCGGTTTTAGAAAGAGAAAATAGCATTCATGTGTTCTTGAAGAAAAGTCATGTTTTGATCCGAAAGCTCATGCCTAGATCCATGTTTTTGTGTTTGTTTTTATATGATTTTCGAGTATGGGTACCCAAGTCCATGTTTTCGAACTCATAGCATGAAATCTCAGTTTTTTGTAATAAAGAAGTTATGATTTTAGCATTCATATTCTTCACGATCTTCATGTTCATGTTCTTCCTGTTCGTCACAGGTGGAAACCCAGATCACCAGACCTCACTTCCCTGAGTGTAGTCGCCGAGATCACTCTTGCCTAGATCACACACTTAGGCTAAGCATCGTATCTCACCTTGGCCTACCTTGCATGATCACTTACACCTTTAGTTTGTCTTGTGCGCACCTCGGCATGCAGCCGCACGTCGAAGCCTAGGTAGCCACACCTCGGCCAGGAGGTGTGGGACCTCGGCGAAGACTTGGTTGGTACCCAGCATGTCTTCCTGACATGTAAAACTGTGTTTTGACTTCCAGCATGTTTTTCGAGATCATTTGCATGCATGTAAGACTTGTTTGAGAAGTATGTTCATTGGACCTTGCCATGTGTTTGTAGGACTTGGACCTTTGCCTTGACCCTGACGTCCCAAGAACTATGTGAGTGGTATTTTTAATAAAGTTATGTTATAAGGTTTTGATAAAGCTTTGCCTTGTTTTGATAAAAGTATTTGCTAAGCATGAATGATATCCCTATTTTATGTATCAAGTATAAGTTCTGCGTATCAAGTATAAGTTTTGTTTTGATGACATTCTCGAAAAGTCCCTTGTGCTGGAGGACTCTAAACTTTCGCAGCACATCTTGTTTTGAAAGTCCCTTATGTTGGAGGACTCTAAACTTTCGCAGCATGTCTTGTTTTGAAGGTCCCTTATGCTGGAGGACTCTAACCTTTCACAGCACATCTTGTTTTGAAAGTCCCTTGTGCTGGAGGACTCTAAACTTTCGCAGCACATCTTGTTTTGGAAGTCCCTTGTGCTGGAGGACTCTAAACTTTCGCAGCACATCTTGTTTTGAAAGTCCTTAGTGCCAGGGGACTATAATGCAACTGCACATCTTGTTTTGAGGGTCCTTCCATGCTAAGGGACTTTAAGCCTAGGTAGCACCGTCCTTTCGTGTTAGGGGACGTTAAGCCTAAGTAGCACCCTTGTTAAGATATCGGCCATTGACGGACTATGAACGGGTGTGCTCGATGCCGAGGTTATGCTTTTGTTTTGAAAGACCAAGGTTCGATTGATGTTTTGTTTCAAGTCAAGCTAAGCTATGTTATGTATGGTTTTGACAAGGATATACTATGTATTGTTTTGAAAAGATCTCGGGTATCATTCATTTAACCCCTTTATTACTTATACCATTCACTGAGTATCCAAGCTCACCCTCCCTATGTATATATGTAGGTAACAAGCAAGAAGTCGGCTACGCCGAGATGTGTGTTTTGCATGTATGTTATGTCGGCAGTAAGGATGTCGACAAACTAGAAGATTATATTTCATGATTTGTGGCTCAAGTGTTTTTTGTTTATGTCGGCAATCTTGAAACTTATGTATTTTGAACATGTCGGCTCGAGAAGCCTTTTATCGAAATGTAATATGTACTTTTGTACTCCATTTTATTTGTATTCAAGTTTTAAAGCTATGTAAAGATGTATGCCATTCCATTTGACTTATGCACTGCTCTTATGGACCACTTGTATTTTAAATTATTGCTTCCGCACTTGTGAGCCCCATATATTTATACTCTGATTGTGTGTGAATTTTGAAAGTTGGCCTTCGGTAATCACGGATTACTGGCCATCACGGCACCAAACTACTAGGGGCGGTTTGGGGTCGTGACATAACATGTCAATGTGAATATTCACATTGCCACGGGTCGGGCCGGGCTCGCCCCGGGCCGCCACGGGCCTCGAGCTGCCCATGGGACGCGAGTTAATTTTACACTCTTATTAATGTGAATGTTAACATATCAATGTGAATATTCACATTGTCAACGGGCCGGGCCGGGCCCACCCAGGACAGCCTACGGGCCGCGGGCGGGTTTCGGGACGCCCACAGGTCGCTGGCTAATTTTACACTCCAATCAATGTGAATGTTAACATGTCAATGTGAATATTCACATTGTACATAGGCCGGGCGCCTACACATTGACGATATGAACATTCACATTGATGATGTGAACATTCACATTAGGGGTATTTTGGTAATTATGTCACCCATAGGACTTATTGAAACATAAGAAAATAATGTGAACTAAATGGAACATAAGTAGATGAAAAGGGCATTTTTGTCTTCTTATCTCAAATAGGACCTAATGGAATAGTAAAAAAGAATATGGGTTGGATGGAATAAATCTCTTAGAAAGTGGATTTATCAAAAAAGCTCCCTTAATGAAATTGTTTGATAAAAAATACAAATTATTTTTTTAAAGAATTTTTTTCCACTAAAAAAATTGCCATCTCCAATTTTTTTTTTCAATAAAGTCATCATTGCTAGAAAAGTTACCGACGATAGTGTGGTAATGATTTGGACAATAGCACTGAATGGTAGCTTGAATTTGAGTTTGCTCAAAATAGCCCAAATTTTGGCTTGCCTATTGTCTGGTCGGTTGTCCAGCAAGAAGGTGAAAGTTGTAGTCGACAAGGGTGACAACCATGGTTAACAAGTATTTCATCAGTCATCCGAGAGGTCATTCGGGAGGTCGTCCGGGCAGTCAACCAGCAGAAGGTGAAAGCCGCGTCGACAAGGGTGACAACCGCGGTAGACAAATGTTTTACCAATTGTCTAGGTGGTTGTCCGGGTAGCCGACTGGCAAACACAAATTCGAGCTTCGGGCAAACACAAATTCGAGCTATCAATCATTTTTCTTTGAACAGATAGGTAGATTAGTTGGATCAATAGGTAATGATTAGACGAATAGTATAATGGCACATGGATAAATAGATAGGTAGGTTGGAGCAAAATGATTTTTCAAATTATAATTATCCTCTTGACCCTAAAAGAATAGAGTTTCGATATATTGACCCAAAAGTTTTAGAATTGAACCTCTGGCTTGAGTACCGATTTTTTTATTGGTGAAACTATGGAAAGATCTACACTTCTAGGTGTGTTCAAAATATTTTTTGAATGAGAGTGTTTGGCCTAGTGATTATGAAGTATGGGTTATACTCCTATAGAGAGGAGTTTGATATTTGTAGTGTATATTTCTTTTATATTATGAGGGTTGTATTCTCAAGTCTTAGCTTGTTCACTGTTGACTTTTTGGCTATTTTTGGGCTAATGGTCTACTAGATGTAATGCTTCTCATTTTTATAATTACTATCCTATTGATTAATAAAAGTAAAAAAATACAAATTCATTGTTTGAAATCCAATTCAGTGTATGAACGATACATACGTTTTGATTGGTAAAAAATTAACATCCAATTTCTACCATACACGAGATTTATGTATAAAATTAAATATTTAATAAACTACTTCATTAAAAATTCTAATACCTTTCTTTTTCTCAATCTATATAATTTCAAATTTATTCTATTATATTCAGGAATGAAACTAGGAGAAGATTACAAGGGTCATGCCCCCTGAAAATTTTTGTTTACAATAGTACTTTTAATATATATATATATATATATATATTATTTTATAAAGAAAATGACAACTTAATATAAAAGATATATATCATTCTTCTACCATCTTACATTTTCTTTTTTATTTTGTATAAATTCCTTTATCCCATTAGAGATTAGTTCTATGGTATTTGATTTTTTTTTTTGGGTATATATAATTTGTATATCATATTGTATATACATATATATTCGTCTATATGGTAAAAAAAATATATATATATATATATATATATTTATCTTCAACCCTTTTGGTATTGAAATCCTCGTTGGTCCCTAATTATACCTCATGCCACCTAATAAAGAAAAAAATAAAATTATTCCTAATTTGTATTATGATACTCATGGGTGACGGCACAGTATTGTTGACATGAACAAAAATAAATACTAATGTACACCCATTAAAGCATCTCCAATGAAGTATGCCAAAATAATATTGTCAAAGTTATAATTTGACATAATGGTTTGCTAAATGAGTTACTAAAGGCAAAATATACCACGCAGACTATCACTTGAAAGTTGGTTAAGCTAAAAAATAACAATTTGACCATTAGAGTAACATTGTTATCATATATCTATTTTACACTATTTGCTAATATAAAGACTTTTTGGAAAGTAATGAAGCGTTCCTAGGAATTCTAAGAAAGAACAAGTTTGAATGCGATCCAGATTTTGTAAAGCTTCCTATCGATGTAAATTTTATTACTTACAATATTTTTTTATCTATGCGAAATTCATAACTAAGTTCAGTTCAAATGTATGTTAGATAATATTCATTTAAATTATTGGTTTATACTATGAGTTTGTTTTTGTCAATGTAACACGCTAGGTGATATAGTCTTTTTCTTTCTTCCTTTTTTCTTTTTTTCTTCCTAATATGCTCTTGAATTAGATAAGAAAATTAATCATATTTTTATTTGGTTGAATTTGAATTTTACTTCCATATATTTTTGTCAGGAAGGGTGTTGCTTTTATATTAAGTTGATAATTTATTTTCATACAGGATTGGATTGTATATGTATTAATCTATTTAAATAATTGTTCATTGCACAATTTTTGTCATTTTTTTTATTTTTATTTTTTGTATTGCAAAGCACGACTGGTATGCTTTATTTATTTGTCATTTTTTTTTTCTTTCTATTGTTGAGTATTGATTAGTATGCTTAATTTGTTATTTGCCAATTTACTCTCTTTTTTTTTTTTTTTTTTTTTGCATTATAGAATATTTGTTGATGTGCTTTATTTATTTATCATTTTCTTTGTATTGCAAAGCCCTGGCTGGTGTACTTAATTTGTTGCTTTACTTTTTTTTTGTACTACAGAGTATTGGTGGGTGTGCTTAATTTGTTTGACATTTTCTTTGTACTGCAAAGCACTGGCTGGTTTGCTTAATTTGTTATTTATTTTTTTATATTGCAGATCATTGGTTGGTATATTTCATCTGATTCTTTTTTTTATATATATGTTTCTGTGTTGTGGGACTCACACTTTGGTGTTTGTATAAAATCTTATACTTCTGTTGTGCTTGAATTTTACGTATCATTTATGTGATTACATTTCATTATTTCGTTTACCTATTAATTTTGAAAATCTATGTTTAAATTTATTTATTTATTTTTCATTTATGCATTTGTTTTCATAGTAAACTAACCGTCAAACCATAGAAATTGGTTGATTTCAACTATTAGATTAAAATTGATGCAAAACTATAGCCATGAGATCTCTCTTCTTTTTTTCAACCAAAGCTCAATCTCTAAAAAAATGTGGTATATAGAAATTTAATTGGGTATTGTTGTTGGCCAGAGTAATAAAGTGCTTACTTTCTGTCGCAAATTGAAGGTGGGTTTAAAAAACAAAAAGACTAAAATAGTAAATATTTGGTGATATGGTCTTTGTTTGCATTTGAACAAGTATAAAAATGTAAATGTGTCATCACTATTTTCATGTTATCTTGATAAATTGCAGTAACTTCCATCATATTACCTCCACCACTACTAATCATGGACACCACCATTTTTGGCCATTTAAATTTCTATTTGACAAACAAAAATGAAAATATTTTTGCATTGAGAATTTGAGTTCAAATACTATATAATCACAATGATACTATTGAAACTTGCTTATTGTTAAAAATAAAATTTTCTAGCAAAACTTATTATTAAATTCAACTAGATAGTTTTTATATATTTATCGTTAAGTTTGCAGTACAGATAGGGAGGGTCTAATTTTTTGATTAAATAACAGCCCCCTAAATTTTATAATTTTGCAAAATATTTAAATTGAGTGGATCTCAAAAGTGAAAATTTGTGACAATTTGTTTTAGGTGACCGCTCGAACAATGAAAAGACTGCTCGAGCAGAGATGAGGTGCTTCTAGTAGTTTGTCTTGCAAGTCGAAGGACCGCTAGAGCGATCAAGTGGTCGCTTGAGTAAAGATGAGGGGATTCCCAATATTTCGTTTAGCAGGCAAAGATATTGAGAGGTTTCATTTACCGCTCGAGCGGTGAAAAGACCGCTCAAGTAATATGCATGATATCAGCCACTTAAAAAGTGACTTTTAGATCAATTTATGTACTTCTTCTTTTCTCTTTTTTTTCCTCTCCCTCTAGCTCTAAAAACCCTAGCTATTTCTCTCTAGAAATCTCTCGTTACACTAAGATTCAAGCTAAAAACTCTTGGAAAAAGTGAAGTTCATTTGAAGATCTGCGATTCTACTGATTGGATTTGGATTCTTCAAAGAGTTCCTCAAAAACCTAGCTTCTTTGTCTTAATTCTAGAGGTATGACTACTTTTAACCTTGTATCTCTTTGATTTGAAGATGATTATGTGGTCTTGCCATGACATTGATGAGTTGATGAATAATTGAGTTTATAAATTGAAGTTTTCTTACAAAAATAGTATTTTTCCTACAATTTTCTTAAGATTTCTACTTTTAGCCATGGATTATGGAAGTTTTTGATGAAGATTGATATTATATATGTTGGAGGGACAAAAGCCCCAAATTCTATATATGAAATAAAAAAAATAATAATAAAATAAAAAAAATACACCCTAATTTTGAAGTTGGAAACAAAATTGATCCTTAATTCTTTAAATTAATGATTGGTTTTTAATATTAAAATGGTATTTGAATGGAAAATTGTGAACTTGGAATGTTGTTGAGATGTTGGATATTGTCACTTCATATTTGCCATAATTGCTTGGATGGTGAAAGACAATGAATGTATGAATACTTTGAAACTTTGGAAAGATTATCAAGGGGGAGGTAAATGGCATGTGAGTCTGGGTAGAGAGCCAGTTTTGGGAAAGTGTTGTGTATGGTTGGTACCCGCACGGGGAAGTTTAGGTGCCCAATTGCCATGTCTAGAGCTTATCGTCGGGCAAATATGAGGAAATATTTTTTGGTGTCCACTGGTTTTGTCATATTGTAGTCAGTAAAAGTGGAAAAATGAATGATTTTGGGTGTCCATTTCCTGCCGTATTAATAGCCGAAAAATGTAGGGATTTTTTGGATGTAAACCTATATATATGTATGTATTGGGACTCTCTTTAGGGACTTCATGGCGTGTTTACCCCGAGTGTTGAATTTATCAAATTTGTAGAAATTGTGGATTCTTACTTTCTCTTTTAAAGTAATATAATGAGTTGAATTAAACGTGATTTAGTTGTGATGATTCTATATGGTTCTTTGAATAACTAGATATTTTATTAAAAGTTTTTCTACCACTACTATAAAAAGCATTTTTTGCATGCATGCCGTCACAAATAATAGAAATACAATCGCAAAAGATCTTTCGTGACAGCCCATGGGACGGCAAATGGGGGTCGTGAATGTGGGGGTGACATATACTTTTTGCAACTGCAAAATAGTAGCCGCAAACTATTTGCGACCGTCTAACCTAGTTATGGGGACTGATGTTTTGTCGTCACAAAAAAGTTTTAAAAAAAAAAACCAACAATGTATTAGCGACCATCTTGTTATCGTCGCAAATAATTTTCAATGATATTTTATAAATAGTACAATAATAGCTTCAAGTGACAAATATTTTGAAATAAATCTACTAAATAAGATTCTGCTGAAAACAATAACACCAAACCATTTATTTGAGACAAATTGGGCAAACCTATCTTTAGTTTTAGGCTTTAAAAAATGCTATTCAAGCTGCAATTCCTTGTAAAATTATATAATCCAACAAGCTAGCTACAGAAAGGGTCAATAACCAATTGTCCTTACCAAATAATGATGCAATTAGCGATACAAGGTGTTCTTCCAACTCCTCTTTGTAGCCTTTTTTCTCATTCTTCTTGTTCACAAGAATCTGGACAATGAGAAGAAAAATAAAAACAAAACAAAAAGAATAAGAACAGTGAAACACACTAAGATTATCACCTTTAATTAAGACACAACCAAGTGGATTAAAGAAACAAAAATACACTCATAAAAGTGCAAATCTTAACACACTAGTTGTGTAACGAAAGGAAAAGAAATAAAATGATCATATTTCAAAGAATTCACCAACCAAAAACACTTTAAGAAAAAAGAATATAATTACAATGATTTATGAAAAGCATCAAGGTAGATAGCGGTGAGTAGATACAGGTAATCACTTTTCAATGGTGAATCATTCTCTGTCATGTTGTGTTTATAGTCAATTAACTTCAATTGTCCAAGAGCTAGAAAAATTAAAATAAAAATTAAGAGAAGACCAAATATTACATATCAAAAGATTTGTCAATTGCCACAGGCACTAGCTTCTCCCATCTACTTGGTTGATTTTGTCTAAGAACATGTATGTATCTCTTACCTTAGTTCTTAGTTCTTAGTTCTTCATGAATTTTCAGAATGTAAAATATGGGAAAAATTATTATTATGCTTCACATATTAAATTTAATATGAAAATAATTTTTTTAAGCTGTTCAAAAGCCAAAATAAATAAATAAATCAAGATGAACGAATATTAATTCAAAAATGTCATAAAGACCTTTCTACATGCTAAAGACATTATGCATCAGTCACTACAATTACAATAAATTTAACGCAGACCAAGTTCCACGCGTATTTAACATTGCAGAACAATAAATTTAATGCAGTCCAAGTTCCACATATATCTAACATTGCAGTGCAATAAATTTAATGCAGTCCAAGTTCCACGCATATCTAACATTGCAGTACAATAAATTTAACGCTGTCCAAGTTCCACGCGTATTTAACATTGCAGTCCAACTAAGTGACTGGAACCTGGGGTTTGCAGGTCGGTGCAGAAGTCGACCACAGTATAACAAATTGAACACGTAAAAAACCAAATATGACCACCCTATGGGGCTTCTCTAATAAACATTGGTCAGGGAAAGCAATCTGTATGATTTATTGCAAGCGGTAGTTAAAGCTGGTAGTGAAAAAAAAAAATAAATAAAGGCCAAAACGTCACATTAATGGGTGAAAACCATCTATTAACTCAGCTCTCAAATATTTTTGTATTGTAAGTTTTCAAGTACAATTATTTCATATTTTCATTTTGCAGAAATGATACATCCCTCTAATTTGGGAGCTCTAACAGAGCACGAATGATGTGAAAATTTAAAAAAAAAAAAAAAAAAAAAAAAAAAATTGAAAGCCAAAACATCACATCATATGACACCCACACACCGAGATGTCCTGGTTTTCTCCATTTTTGTTTTATTTATTTAATTATTTATTTGTGCTTTACAATTAGTTTTTTATTATAAATTCTTTTTTTTCTTTATTATAAAAAATAACAAAAAATGCTAATATTATTAAATAATTTAATTTATATTTTTAGTTTACCTTTTAAAATTGTGTCCGATTACAAAGAAATAAAATATATATATATAGGCACCGTTTGGGAAGAAGTTGGTTGGGCTTTTTTGGCTATTTTAGTCACAAAAAACAAAATAGGCTATTTTAGCCATAACAAACAAAACATCACATCCAACCCATAATTATTACACTCTTCTCTCACAAAAAAAGCTAAAAAAGCCAAAAAAGCCAAAAAGCTAAAAAGCCCTTCCCAAACCAAGCTTTTTAGCCCAGGCTAAAATAACCAAAAAAGTCAAAAAGCCAAAAAGCCAACCCACTTCCCAAACGGAGGCATATATATATAATTCCTATTGGAATTTTGGACGAAGGAGACATACATTATTAACCGTAACTGCAAGTACAACAAAGAGAAAATATGAATTGTGTTTTGTTTATGTAATTGAACACAATTTTAAAGGGTAAAACTAGAAATGTACAAGCCCAATAAAGCAAACAATTTATATTATTAAAACATCCATGGAACACAAACCCAACCCATTAATTAACTAGGTGCTCATGACTTAAACTTTTTGAAGCCATCAAGTCATCTTATACAGTTTCATGAAGTTGATGTTTAAAATTGCAGTGCACAAGTTAAGCCATTTTTGAGTTTTTCGACGCTCAGGATGAATCATTAAATTAGGGGCATAGTTAGGATTACACTAGAGGAGTCAAAAGTAAAGTATTAAATAAGTCTACGAAATTAGATCAAGTCTAATTTAGACGATTAAAATGAGCAAATTACTATTAAAAAAAAAGTTACGAATAATTACAAAAATGTATTTCATGAATTTAAATTTCAATAATTTATCACTAGAAAAATGCAAATGAGAAATAATATCACACAATTCATCTAATAAATGAATGGTAATTATAGATACGTACACAAAATTTTGAAATTATCATATACTAATAAATGAAAGATGAAAATACTTTGATGGTTTTTTTTTCAAGAAATAAAGCGAGCATAACTATGGTACACTCTTAAAAATGCATACAGTGTGCCTTTTCAAAACTACAAAATAATGATTGATAACAAAATCATAATAGTTAAATAACTTTTTCATATTAGTTTGTTACATAATCATAATAATTTGTAACTAAAACTTCTTTTATGGGGCATTCCTTCGTAACATAATTATAATAATTTTTGCTAACATTATAAAAACTCATAATGATTCTACAAAATATACAAAATATTATATCCATATCTTAGCAATCTCACCAACTTAACAGGCTAGAACCTTCTAAAACTCCACTAAAATAGAGACTCTTTATATGTAATATTTTACCTCATTCTCGTTTTACTCACTCTAATTGTCTCTTTTGAAAATAACATATACTCCTCATATGATTTTAGATTAATTTGTAACACTAACACCATTAAATTTACTTGCAAAAAACACTTGTACAATATGTAATTGATATAAATGTATTTTTTTGGTATCACTATCTCACACCTTTAATGTGACTATTTGGTAATTTTTTTGAGGAACTATTTGATAATTCTATCATTGCTCTTTCTCTAATATGAACCTGACACACCAAACACCAGAGACAAGAGTTTCTGCCCCAAGAAGACGTAATAATGACTTGACTTGGACATAAATGTATTCTTATTTACATATTTTAATAATTTTTAATTATATGCATTGCATAATAATAATAATTATTATTTGATAATTCTATCATTGCTCTTTCTCCAATATGAACCTGACACACCAAAGACTAGAGGCAACAGTTTCTACCCCCAAGAAGGCGGAATGATGACTTGACTTGGACATAAATGTATTCTTATTTACATATTTTAATAATTTTTAATTATATATATTATATAATAATAATTATTTGATAATTCTATCATTGCTCTTTCTCCAATATGAACTTGACACACCAAAGACTAGAGGAGTCCGGATCCTCTTCAGCTCTTCTCTCCAGTTATTCCTCTGGTCAACGGTCAAGATTTAGCCACGTCACCCCACTCAAAATCTGACATCCTAAAAAAAAACTCAAAATCTGTGGCTAAGATTAGCTTAAAAAAAAAAAAAAAAAAAAAAAACTCATTTACATCCTACCGCTCACTCACACTCAATCACTCACGTTTTCTCTCTCTCTCTCTCTCTCTGACATCGCACCACTCTCTCTCTCTCTCTTTGACATCTCACACTTTCTCTCTCTCTCTCACATTTTTAGTAAAAAATTAAAAAACTATTTTAATCCTTTAATTTTATTTTCATAATATATTATGAAAATAAAATTTTAACTTTATAAATTTAATATCATTAAAAATATACCTTTAAAATAAGACTAATATTAAATATATTTAATAAAAATTTAAAATAAATAAAAAGTATATATGGTTTGCACCAATACACAGATTAAATTTGTGTTTTATTTGATTTGTATCTATACACAGATTGAATTTCTATATATTTTATTTCCTTTAAAAAATTATAAACTTGTTTGGTTTATAAAATTAAATTAAAAATCATTATTTTCATATGATTTTTTTTAGAATGAAGATTGTTTTTGATATTTTCATATGATTATAAACTTGTTTGGTTAATAAAATTAAATTAAAAGTCATTATTTTCGCAAGATAATCATATGAAAATAATGAATTTAAAAAAAAAATTATTAACCAAACAAGTTAATAATTTTTTTTAAAAGAAATAAAATATACAGAAATTCAATCTATGCATAGATACAAATCAAATAAAACACAAATTGAATCTGAGTATCCATGCAAACCAAATACACCTTATTTTTATTTATTTTAGATTTTTATTAAATATATTTAATATTAGTCTTATTTTAAAGGTATATTTTTAATGATATTAAATTTATAAAATTAAAATTTTATATATATCTTATGAAAATAAAATAAAAAGGATTAAAATAGTTTTTAATTTTTTATTTGAAATGAGAGAGAGAGTGAGAGATGGGATGTCAGAGAGAGAGAGGGCATGGTGGGATTAGAGAGAGAGAGAGAGAAAACGTGAGTGATTGAGTGTGTGTGAGTGATGAGAAGTTGGTTTTTTTTATTTATTTTAGTTAATCTTAACCACAGGTTTTGAGTGGGGTGACGTGGCTAAATCTTGACCGTTGACCGGAGGGATGGCTGGAGAGGATCCGAACTCAGACTAGAGACGAGTTTTTTCTACCGACGGAATGATGACTTGACTTGGACATAAATTTATTCTTATTTACATATTTTAATAATTTTTAATTATATACATTATCTTATAATAATAATAATAATAATGATAATAATAATAATAATAACTAGGTGCTCGTGACTTGAGACTTTTCAAAACCATCTAGTTTTTATAGAGCTCATTTGGGATGTGAGTTGGCTTTTTAATTTTTTGATTTTTTAATTATTTTAGCTTGGGGCTAAAAAGTCTCATTTGGAATAAGTTTTTTGACTTTTTTTACTTTTGTGAGAGAAAAATGAAATAATTATGGGTTGGATGCGACATTTTATTCTATTTGGCTAAAATAATCTATTTTGTTTTATATGGCTATTTTAGCCCCAATGTTCTTCCCAAACAAGCTATTATACAGTTTATAAAACTCTAGGTAGCATTTGGTAAAGTTTTAGAATTATGATTTGAGAATAGAGTTGTATTTTGAGTTTATCAGTTTTCTAATTATGATTTAAATGTGGAAAATTTGTTTGGTAATGTTGGTTACATATTTTGTACAAGCTAATTACAATTCGACACGTGGCGAAATAAGGGTAATATAGAAAGACTATTCAGGTCCTCGATCCTGATCGTACACGTAGCAGTTAGTATTGTTTATTAAGAAATCTAAGTAGCAGCGGATCAACAAAGAGATACAAAGTTATGTGGCCTCAACAGTTACTTGCATCTCAGATTCAAATTTAGGAGGGAAGCTTAATTGCAAGTAATGGCGTAGTGGAGCAAATATTGGGGCAAAATGATCGATGATCATAGAGGAGCAGTTCGACAGTTGGAAATGTAACTCGATGGTCATTCTGGAGCAATATAAATAGTAGAGAAGGCCCCAGAAAAATCTCTCGGACTCAGATCCAACAAACCAGTCTTTATTACTTATTTTCCTTTCTAGCTTTACATTTACAGTTGTTTACATTTACAGTTCTTTGCATTACTGTACTTTAAAATTCCTGCACTGCACTTCGTTTCATAGGAGTAGTTCCAAGTAGAGTTACTGTAAACCTCTACGAGGTTGAGTTTGGACCATTGTAAGTCTTTTCATCTTAATGAAATACTTCGATTGTTCTTCAATTCATTGTTATCTGTTTAATTCTCCAAAGTTAAGCCACCGGTAAAAGTCATCTTCATTGAGGCTGAAAAAACTAAAACACAGTCGTCTGATAATTAGTTGACAATTAATTTTATATAAGGACTAATTGATCTTTGCTGGCACGCTCGCAATTACAACAATAACCTTCGAAAGCCAAAAAGCCAACATATATTTTTGGCACGCCCAGTGGGACTACATTTAAAATGGCTAGACGTAGGAGACAAGGAGAAAATGAACGCTTGGAAGAAGGCGAGGAAAGAGAGGTAGAGATACCTAATCTAGAGGATAATGTGATAACGCATCCTGTGAAAACTCCCATTTTATCAGAACCTATGGTCGAACAGACCAGTACTTCAGAACAAATACCACATGTTCGTAATATTGGACGAGACCAAGGAATTGGACCATCCACTGTCCCATCTACTCAGCCAATGAATCCATGGGGAGGCTTAATAGATGCAATGGGACAGCAATTAATGAACACAATGGAAAGGTGGGCAACATCCTTTTTGGATCGAATGAATAACCACCAACTAACAAACGTAAGACACATGGAGGAAATTTTGAATGTCCCTCAACAAAGATTGGCTAGAGATAAACAACCCATGCAAGTTAATGGACATTCTAATGGTCAAACTAGTAATCAGAACCATGAAAGACCATCACCTCAATCTTGGTACGAACCTGTGCCAAGGCCTGTAGTAGGTCAAAATGTCTCAGTACTTAACAGTGAAGCCATGCAATTTGGTGGAACTGGTCCAGTACAAGAAAATGGCATAAGAATGGTTCCAAATCCCATGTTCGAAGCCATATCGGGCACAAGGGGATTCACTAATCCCTTATTCGAATTTATACCCGGGGGGTTGGAAGTTTTTCCTACAAATGGAAGAGACACAACACCAATTCCAGCGCCTTTCGTAGGTCCTTTCGTAGGACAAATTCAAAGGGGTTACCCACACCCCCAACAGCAACCTGCACCACAAGGACAACCAGTCCCAAACATGCCACCTTATGGACCAAGAGGACTACAAGCACAAATTTGTCCACCAAATCTTGTGTTTGTTCCTCCGGCGGTGGTTCAGCAGGCACAAAATATGGTCCCTAGGGACCAAATTGTTGACATCGTTAGGGAGATGTGTGGACCAATGGCTCGGGGGGTCCAGACTCCCGTATACAGAAAATCATACCCAAAATGGGTAGATAGGGTATATGAATACCCAAGAGGTTTTAGGATACCAGATTTCGCCCTTTTTTATGGGAACGGAAACCAGTCAACAGTAGAGCACATCGCTAGGTTCGTTGCTCAATGCGGAGAATTCACTAATAATGATTATATGAAGCTAAGACTGTTCCCAAACTCTCTAACTGGGGGAGCATTTGTATGGTACATTAACCTTACACCTGGCTCAATCCAAACTTGGCAACATATGGAAGAGGCATTTCATGCCCAATTCTTCCAATCTGAGCCAGAGGTTTCCATGGCAGACCTGGCAAGGTTGAGTCAAAGGCCTGAAGAGAAGGCTACTCAGTTTATTGCCAGATTTAAAAGGGCTCGAAATAAATGTAAGGTCATTTTGCCAGAGCCAGAATTCGTAAGATTGGCTCAAAATGGTTTAGAGTTTAGGCTTCGAAAGAAGTTTGACTCAACAGAGTTCAGGGACTTAATGGAACTGACTTACAAAGTATCTAGATATGAAGCATTACTAGAGGAGGAGCAAGATCGAAATAATGCATCATACAAGACATACTACAAAGATCCTAACTATGAGATTGATGCAGCAGAGATTGTGGGGAAAAAACCTGTGATCTGTGAAGCATTGATTCATAAAGATACAACAATTGACCAGCAGTTTAAAAAGAAAGACCTTCACAGGAAATACTCTTTCGATTTAACTAAGGCAGATGACATCTTTGATCATTTACTTGCGGCCAATTTCCTTAAGTTACCAAAAGGGGTTAAAATTCCATCTCTTGATGAACTTAAAGGGAAAGTATATTGTAAATGGCATAATTCTTGGTCTCACTCGACTAAAAACTGTGTTGTTTTTCGAGATAGGATCCAAGACCAAATTCGGAAAGGGAGTTTGAAATTCCCAGCCAAAGCTGAAAAGGCCATGGGGATCGACAGTAATTCATTTCCAAAAATTGGAGAGATGGCAGCCAATGTCATTATGCCAGATTTTCAGAACCTATCTTTGAAAGAATTGGAAGAAGTCAATGTGCAGATGCATGTGGCCAACCAGACAGCTATCAAGAAAGACACTAGAAATTTGCCAGCCATTGGACAAGGTTTCTCGCACCAGAGGGAAGACTCTGAGGAAGAAGCACTGGATGACGATTCCTTAGAAGCAGCTGTAATGCAGAGGATGTGTCCTAAGTGCAGACTAAGTTACAAGTGGTTGAAGGGGCTTCCAGTTGATGGGAAGTAGTACTACAAGGATGTGCAAAAACGTCCTAAACCAACCAATGCTTACAATAAAAGGGCGTATCCATCTGGTTTTAGGCAGCAGCCATTGATGGTTGAACCAACGGCGGATAGAATGCATTTTAAAGGCAAGAGGCCTTTGTATGAATCCAGATCACCTAATTATTACAGGATGGAGAGCAGTCATTCTGAAAGGAGACTGGAGAAGGGTTTAGTTTATGGGATCAAAGCCAGGGATTGGCCCCATAGATCAATTTCACGCAGGACAGAAAGTGAACACCTTCATCGAAGGCCTGAGTTAGGCCTAAAGCACGAAGTCAGGGCCAAGAAGTGGCCTTCACAGACAGCTTCGAAGGTAGCTTCGAAGGAGGAAAGAAGCAGTTCAACAGTTGGGTCAGTAAGTTCGTGGGTACCTAAGGTCCCAGACTGGTTTGTAATGCAGAACAAACCTAGGGAGGTGTTTACCCAGAGATAGGTTGCTGGAAACCAAGGTAGGATGGTCAAACCTCCTGTAGTAGCTCCAAACAATTGGGTCTTGCTTAAGCACCCAAAAACAAAGAACCAAATATGGTTCCCGTGATTTCCATATCACAAAGAAGAAAAATTCAACGTAGGTACACTCAGTACCAACGAGACCTGAAAGACAATGGTGAGAGTTCTTCATTGGTACAGACAGAAGGAAAGAAGAATCCAAAGTCAGACCTTACTCCAAAACCAACTCTACAAGGAAAAATGGGTCGCAACAGGGAACAGTTGGCCAAAGTTCACTCTGAACTAAAAGCCGGAGAGAAGTCTAGTTTAGCGAGATTGGAGAAGGCATTGATAGAAAGTGACAGCGAGGCAGAGACGGAAGTTGGCTTAGGCGAAAAGAAAGAAATGGTTGAAAAAGAAATGTTCGAAGCCTTCATGGTTGAACAAATATTTCTGGTTAAAAAACCAGTCGTGACAGACCATTCAAATGATGAAGTACCAGAGAACAGCATGGAGGATGCTTCTGGAGTGACTGAACAAGGTGGCCAAAAAGAGAAGCAGACACAACCGGTTATCCAATTTGGCTCAGTGTTAGTGAACATGGTACACATACTATCGCATGAATTCCAAGCAGGAGATGAGAATCAAGAAGGGCAAGAAATTGACCCAATTTCAATCTCTAGTGAAGACTCACAAGTGAGTATGGTACAAGATAATTTCGGAATGGTCACCCCAATGGAAACCGAATATAAGAGTGAGGAAGTGGTAAGTATTAACCTCTCGTATCCTTTTGAGTATCCCTCGAATTCTATGACACAACATGTTAAGCCTTTGTATATTAAGGCCTTCTTCGATGGGATACAGTTGAATCGAGTCTTAGTGGACAATGGGGCAGCGGTAAACTTACTACCGAAATCTTCTTTGAAGAAACTAGGGAAGAGGAATCCCAGGTTAATCCCAACCAGTACAACCATTGCTAGTTTTGCTGGGGACAAACAGATGGCCTAGGGAATTCTACCCATCAATCTAAGTGTGGGAACCAGGGACTGCATGACGGCGTTCTTCGTCATCGACAGTAATGCTGAGTACAATGCTTTACTTGGTAGAGATTGGATCCACACTAACAAATGTGTGCCTTCCTCTTTGTATCAAAAAATAATGATGGCCCTAGGTAATGGCGAGATAGAGGAAATTGATGCAAATCCTCAACCTTTCATAGCCTACGCAGACTTCGTAGAAGCTAAGTTGTATATTGAGGGAGTGACACCACTCAGTATACTGATGAAATCTAATGGCTCAGCCGAAGTAACAGCTGATGAGGAAGTGACACACCTAAAGCAATTAGTCCAGGAGAGTGCTGATGAAGAGGTGGTCGTTAAAGATGATAATGATGCCTGGTTGTAGGCAGCAAGATAAAGCACCAGAAGCCAAGTCTTTGGCTTTAATTAAGTTTTCAATATTGGATGTAAAGTCAATAGTCCAGAAAGTGCAGGAGCAAGAGAAATAAGTCATGATAATTGGCTACAAGCAGGAGCAGCAACAAGCCAGAGTTTTGGCCCTTGATAAATACTATGCATTGGACATAGAAACAAAAGTCCAAGAAATACAGGAAGAAGAAGCCTTGTGGACAGACTTCGTCTATAAGGAGGAGGGTAAAGAGATTGAATCAAAGAGTCTAGAAACTGAACACAGCAAGGAGATTGCTTCGAAGCCTGAAGGAATTAAAGAAGGAGCTCCAGTAAGTGCTCAGATACAAGACCCCTTAGAAGAAATAAATTTAGGGGAAGATTCTGTACAACAACCCATTTATATAAGTGCTTGGTTGAATACTCTTGACAGGAACCAGTTGTTGGCTATTCTGAGGAGATATAAAGATTGTTTCGCATGGTCTTATAATGAACTACCAGGATTGGATAGGTCATTAGTGGAACATAGGCTCCCTATGAAGCCTAACTTCAAGCCATACAAACAAAAACCAAGAAGAATGGGTCCAGAAGTGATTCAGAAAGTTAAGGAAGAAATTCTTAGACTACTCAAGGCAGGCTTTATTAGGACAGCCAGGTATGTTAAATGGCAAAATGAGGGTTTGCATTGATTTTAGAAACCTAAATCTAGCAACTCCAAAAGATGAATATCCTATGCCTATAGTAGATTTGCTGGTGGACAGTTCAGTAGGGCATCAAATTTTATCAACGATGGATAGGCACTCTGGTTATAACCAACTAAGCATTGCAGAGGAGGATGTTCACAAGACAGCATTCATATGTCCTGGGAATATTGGGACTTTCGAATGGGTTAAAATGCCATTTGGCCTAAAGAATGCTGGGGCCACATATCAGAGGGCTATGAACACTATCTTTCATGACCTTATTGGAGGGTATTTAGAGTATTATATTGATGACATTGTAGTTAAATCTCAATCCATGAAGGAACATCTGTTTCACTTAGAAGCAACCTTTGAAAGAATGAGAAAGTACAAATTGGAGCTCAATCCTCTTAAGTGTGCTTTTGGCGTATCATCTGGAAACTTCTTAGGCTATGTAATACACAAGAAAGAAATACAGATTGACCAGAATAAAGCCAAAGCCATCATTGAAGCCAGACCTCCATCAAGTAAGAAAGAATTACAAAAGTTCCTTGGACAAGTTAATTTTCTTCGAAGATTCATTTCTAACACTGCAGGGAAAACTAAAGTATTTTCTTTCTTATTAAGGCTGAAAGATGAAGAGGAATTTGTGTGGACAGCAGAGCATCAAACTGTTTTCGAAGGTATCAAAGCCTACTTGGCCAACCCTCTAGTGCTGATGCCACCAAAGGGTGACAAGTCCTTGAAGTTGTACATAGCTACAGCAGAAGATTCATTGAGAGCTTTCTTAGCCCAAGACAATGAAGAAGGCAAGGAGCAAGCTGTTTATTACCTTAGTGGGTTTTTAAATTCTTGTGCATGTAAATATTCAGCTGTAGAAAAGCTTTGCCTTGCACTGTATTTTGCTACAATGAAATTAAGATATTATCTTTTGCCTACAACTGTCTTGGTAATTGCAACCATAGATTTGGTTAAATATATGTTATCTAGACCTATGTTGAGGGGAAGAATTGGCAAGTGGGTATTAGCCTTGTCAGAATTTCATTTAGAATATGTTCCCCAAAAGGCAGTAAAAGGACAAGTTTTAGCCAATTTTTTGGCAGACCATCCATCTCAAACAGAGAGCCAAGAGATAATGGAACTTGATATGGCTAGTGTTGAGCCATGGCAAATGTGGTTCGATGGATCGAAAGCTAATGGCCTAACTGGAATTGGTATAGTGATCAAGTCACCACAAGGAATAGAAACCACCCATGGTTTCAGAGTGGATGAAACTATTTGTTCTAATAATCACGCTGAATATGAAGCCTTGATAGTGGGATTGGAAATTCTTATTGGATTACAAGTACATGCAGTTGACATATTTGGAGATTCTCAATTGGTGGTTAATCAAGTGAAAGGGATTTTCAAATGTCAAAGTATAAGCATGTTGCCATACTATGTTGTTGCATTACATCTGCTTTCTCAATTTCAAATAGCAAATGTAACTTATGTTCCAAGATTCTTGAATAATAGAGCTAATGATGTGGCTCAGAAAGCATTGAATTTCAAGAAGAGGGATAATACTCGAAGGGACATAAACCAAACAACATACCAGAAATCTATACCACACTTAAATAAAAGGAATGTGGTCCTGGAAGTCAATCATAATGACTCACAGGAATAAGATTGGAGGTATCCAATAATACAGTACTTGGCCGGTCCATCTTCGAAGGCCAGCAAGAAAATTAAATTGCGATCCATGCAATACATCATATACGGCAATGCTCTCTACAAAAGGGGGGGAGATGGTTTATTGTTGGAATGTTTGGGCCCAAAAGAAGCATTAACAGCTATGGCTGAGGTTCACGAAGGCATCTGTGGTGCTTATCAGCGTGGTGTGAAGATGAGGTGGTTGCTTTGAAGGCATTCCTACTATTGGTCAACTATCCTTAAAGATTGCATAGAGTATGCAAAAGGTTGCCAGACATGTCCAAAGCATGGCACAATAAGGCATGTGCCCATAACTGACCTGCATGCAGTGGTGAAGCCTTGGCCATTCAGAGGATGGGCCATGGATATGATGGGAAAAATACACCCACCCTCTTTGAAGCATCATTGTTTCATTTTAGTAGCCACTGATTATTTCACTAAGTAGGTCGAAGCTAAGCCATACAAGGCTGCAGACCAGACTGAGGTCATTGGATTCATCAAGGATTTAATCCATAGATTTGGCATCCCACAAACTATAACTGTTGATAATGGGACTGTGTTCGATGGAAAAATGGTGAAGTTCTTTGTAGCAGAGTTTGGAATTAGCCTTGTTAACTCTACCCCCTATTATGCACAAGCCAATGGTCAAGTTGAGTCATCCAATAGGTCCTTGAAGAAAGGAATACAAAAGATTGTGGAAGACAATCCTAGGGATTGGCATAACTTATTGTTGGATGTATTGTGGGCTTATAGAACTTCCCCAAAGTCAAGCACAGGAGTTACTCCCTATGCCTTGGTGTATGGGCATGATGCAGTGTTACCTGTGGAAATTAATGTTAAATCTTTTAGGGTAAATTGCCAAGACCAGCTAAATCCTGAGCAATACCATCAGAGTATGTGTTTGGAATTAGAAGGCATAGATGAAGCCAGAATTCTGGCATTAAACAGTATTCTCTTGCAAAAGAAGAAAGCAGCTAAAAATTACAATAAGAAAGTCAAATACATTAGCTTTGATGAAGGTGATTTGGTATGGAAGACAATACTCCCAATAGGAATTAAAAGCCATAAGTTTGGTAAATGGTCACCTAACTGGGAAGGACCATATCAAATTCATAGAGTCCTGCCTTTTAGGGCATACCATTTGAGAAATTTGAATGGATATATACATCCCAAAAAGATCAATGGCAGATATTTGAAGCCTTATTTTCCAACTATTTGGGAAACACAAGGAGTAGAATAAATGTCAAGCAAAAGAACACAAGAGTACTCAAATGATAAATCAAAATTTGTTTTTCTTCATAAAGAGTTAAATACGTTCTGCCACAAATTGATCCAGAAATCATTACAATGTTTTAATTGTTCTCTTACAACAGACTTCCTATTCTTAAATGAGGAAACCAACTGAATGGCTGTGGTCATTTCTTGCTTTCGATCGGCCAATCCTTGGTTGGTGATCTGCAGTTTGGTGTCAGTTCGAATTAAGGCTTGATTCACTACAGACAGCTCCTCCTCAAGTTGAGCTTTCTTCTCCAGCAGTTGAGTTCGAAAATGGGAGACAGAGGAATGTTGTTCCTTCAGCACTGAGACTTCAGAATGTACTGTGGAAACAAAGCTCTGATCCCTCGCTAATTTCTCCTCTGCAGTCTTGGCAGTATGACATATGTTGATATAGAAGTCGATAGTAGCTGCTGCCTGAGATAGATGACTTGAGACAGTCATGCTGGATTGCTCAACAACTTTGCAGCACTGCAGAAAGCCATTTCTTATTTTAGGCCTTTGTAAAGCCTCGAAAGGAATCCTTGAGAAAGATATCAGTAATTCCAGACAGCTGTCTAAATCCATCAGAGGTGCAAAAGGCTTCCTACTGGAGGATGAGGAGCTCTCAAGAATTTCTAACATGGAGTCAGCTAGAACCAACGGCTCAGCCTCATCATTAGTTATTGGAGAGGTAGGGGGTATGTCGAAGAGACTAGCTAGTCTTGCTTCGAAGAAATCTACTTCGTCCATGGACATGAGGGGTGCAGAAAGAGTAGTGGTAGAAGACACAGAGGACTGCATAGGGATAGGAGAAATGGATGGAACATCCTCGGCAGTCTCTATGGTCCTAGCCACCAATATGTCAAGGGAAGAAGGGCTGCAAGTAGATAAAGGTAATAAACCATGGGATGGAGAGCCATCAGCACCCTCTTCTTGGGAATCAGCTATCATCTAAGATAGAGTAACAGTTGGAATTTCCTTAGGGGGAGGGGAAAGAGCAAGGCTCGGAAAAGAATCGAATAGAGGTAGATCCAAAGATAAGAAAGGGAGATATGGATTCAATCCAAAGGGAAAAGATACAGGAATGTTTGGCCTCAAAGGGGGTACATGAAATGTAGGCCTAGGAAGTGGGAGTATTATCTGAATGGTCTTCACATTTTGCATCTGATCAACCTCAATTGAAACTGAGGGAGTTCTCATTAGGAGAATAAGCTCAGGAGTTGTTGCTGCAAAAGAAGAGAAGGACAAAGTAATATCAAGGCTCAATACCCAATAGATTAACAAGGAAAAACAGTAGAGACTTTAAAGAAGTTACTTGTTTCAGAAGTGACAATAATAGTAGGAGAGCTTCGAAGAGAGTAGTGCTCAGCAATGTGTTGTCTTCTTGCAGCATCCCTTTGAAGTGCATCAGCAGCAGCAGCTTCATCTCTTAAGAATTGATGCTGCCGTCTCTTCTCAGCTCTCTCAAAGACGATTATAGCCTTGGAGTACTCTTGTTCCACTGCCTTAGTAGCTGCCTCATGTATACGGTCTTCAACAAAATCAGAAGGAGAGACAGTCATCTTCCTTCTCTTTTTTCTTTGTACAGGCATTGAATGTTCTTCCTCAATTTCTTTCTCTCCAATTTGGGATTCAGATTCTTCAGAAGTGAGTTCTTCCACTCTAACAATTGTCTCATATGTGGGATCTTGAACCAAGTCAGAAGAAGGGACGGTCACTCTTTTCCTTCTTTTCAGGGGAGACTCTTGCTCTTGAGTAAACTCTTTTTCTTCTTCTTCTTCTTCTTCTTCTGCTTGCACCTCAAAAACTTCCTTTTCAAGCTCAAGTAAAAGTCTCATTTTCTTTTGTTGCCGTTTGCTTTTGAGGAGATTTAGAGCTTGAATCTTTTGAGGAGAGTCCCCTTGTGAGGCACCTACACCACCTTCACAAAAAGAAGAAATAAAGATAAAACTGAAAGCATTATAAAGAAGGTAAAAAGAGAAGAGATGGGGGTATATACCTTTCTTCGAGGTGTCCCGAGTAACTCTAGGAGGAGTTGAAGCAGCAGGAGCAGATTGTGTGGAAGCAGGCACAGGAACTGGGGTGGTCAGAACAGTGGAAAAAGTAGCAACTCCCGCTCCTTTAGGCTTAGGCACATCCAACACCGTTAGTAGGTCTTGAGGGGAAATGGCCAGGTGCACTTCCATATTGGTCACCCACCAATTTTGGTATCTCTTCAAAAAGTTACCTTGGGGAAGGAATGGGATATACTCAAAATCGACCAAGTCCTGTATAAATTTGGAAGTTGCCTCTTCCAGTCTGGACCTTCGAACTTTCACATCCCTTGTGGTAAGACTTAGATTGGTGTTACTACAGAGAGGTATTGGGACCCCCTGAGTGAAGCCAAATTGTTTAGCAAATTGTGCAGGATAATAGGGCTCAGCAATGCATTTGCAAGCTCTGGGGTTCATAGTCCCAATGAATAATTCTCTGGGGATTAAAACGGAGGCCCATATATCTTTATGAGCAAGTGAAGCATAGAGCCTATCACTTAGAAAATTCTTCAACCAAAGTGGGCCAATAGTAGTGGGTTCGAAGGGACGAAAGCAGTAGGAAAGAGGAGAAGCTGGAAGTTGGTGGAAGAAAGAGAAGTAAAAAGTAAAAGTAGAAGAATAGAGAGAAGCATTGGCTAGCCTCATGCCATGAGTAGGAGGGTCTGGTTCAAAAAATTTAAGGCATTTGGATTGTAACTCAGGGAAATACGCAAAAAACCAAAGCTGAAGAATCCAAATCAACCCCCCTTGATTGACATCTAAGGGTTTCTCACAGAAAAGAGAGCATGCTCTATATACGTGACCTAGAACGTATGGAGCTAAAGCCATCCTCTTCTGTAAAACAAGGGCTTTGGCAAGAGGGGCAAATTCAGGCATAATTCTTTGAGAGGAGATGCAGAAAAGGAATTTGCAAAGCCAATATAATAAGAAAGAGAAGAATTCCCTATCGGTTACAAGACCTTCCCTTCTATTCTCAGCCTTAACAAAATCACTATAGGGTGAGTTAAGAGATGGGAGGGAAAAAGGGACTGCTAGGTCAGGATAATCTGGTCCAATGGGAGTTCCAATGGGAGATAATCCTAAAAGATGGCAAATGTCAAGAACAGTAGGGGCCATCATCCCACATCTGAATTGGAAGAAATTAAAAACAGAATTCCAAAAACACAGAGCAGCAGGAACTAAAAAGGGGTCTTCTGAAATGGTTAACCTGGATAATTGGAGGGCGTCGAGGAGGCAGAGTTCTTGAAGGTCCAGGGTCCTACTAGGGACAACTCGATCATACCATTCTTGCCACTCCGGTCTCACCGTGGGCCAGCATCTGTGGGGGCGGTTCGTCTTCCAGTTCCTCCAGTCTAGGCCACCTTCGTAAAGGAGACAATGATCTTCCAGACGAGGGTATAGAGCTGGAAGCTCAATAGGAATCTCCTTGAATATGGGGGCAAGCATATAGTCTTGTTGCACATGACGACGAGGAATGAAGATGCGTTCGTCAATAGCACTTTTCTCCCCAGCTTTGTACTTTTCACATTCTGTATCAATGAGCCTTTTCAGGGCTACAGATGGGCTCACACGCTCTTCAACTGACACTTTCAATGAGGAGGAGGCCATTGATAGACGCTTTCTTAAAGGACAAAGCTGGGAAAGGGAGTAGAAAGAAGTGGAAGATGAATAGAGGTAAAGGGTTTGTATGTTGAGCGATCAAGTGATTTCAGAATGCGGAATAAAAGGGTTTCAAAAGCCTTTGTATCTGAAAGGCACATCGCGTAAATTCGTTAAGTACTAAAAGTACGAATACGAGGAATTTCCTTCAATATTGATACTCTCGGAGGGAAAAACACATCCCAGATGTTGATACCAGCTTTGAAGTAATGTTTGGCTTCGAAGCCAGATTTTGGCGCCAAAAGTCAAATAATAACGGCTTCGAAACTAAGAAGCCAGCTTCGAAGCATATTCCATGCTTAAGGGTGTAAGAATATTCAAGTATTCATTTACTTCGAAGGGGATTAAAGGCCTGTTTTAGGTTTCTCAATGAAAGTGATGTTTTTCGAAGTAAAACTAGGAATCCCTTAGGAATGGAAATTGGCATTCGAAACATCAAAACCAATAGTTGGTTTATATATAGTCAGAAAAGTTGTCTTTTTGAACAAAAAAAGTGCAGCCCTCAAAAGGAGCTTCCATATTTTTGAAAGTATGGACTGTTGTTCAGGACAAAAAGATCAATTTAAAACTGATTGATCATACTAAATCATTGACCATATGCTGGTTGTGATTGAAACAAGTTTTGAAGAGTAAGATTGTTAGATTCGAAGCATAGATCCCAAATGGAAAACACAACAAAAAAAACTATCTACTACATTCCATAAATTGGAAAAGTTCACGGTCGTTTTGTTAATATTCATTTAAAAACGATTGAATCCAGGTTCGAAGGAAAAGATTGTTCAGTTTGAAGCTCTGAAATTGCTTTTAAAGACAAATGGAGACAAGATCAAACCATATCAAACAAAGAGAAGTCTTAGTAGTATTAAAGCAAAAATAGTTACATCGAATGGCCCTACTTGGGTACGAACTCGAGCTCATAAAAATAGGGAATGAAATAAATAACAAGATCATGAAATTTAGTCCAACTATGATCAATGAATTTTTGTTCTTTCTTTATTCTGTCCTCTATTTCTTCTAACATTGGCTGCATGAGTTGATGCGCTCTCATTTCATAAAAGAGCTCTTCAGCCTTTATTTCGATAGCTGTTTCTCTCAATCCTTGTTCCAATTCGTCCATATCCAAGTCATCCCAGTATGCAGAATCTTTATTCTTGAAATCATCGAATTCTTCAATAAAGTTTTCTGCTTCGTACTGGGCATGAATTCGAAGGGACGAAAGTTGGTCTAAAGATTGTGTGGTGGTCATAGAGGTCCGATGCCAGTGGCGAAGCAATGGAAGTTGGTCCAAAAACATGTGAAGCTCTGCTTAGGCGAGGGGGTTAAGGACGTGACCCCAAGTCAGAATATCACAAGCCCATCGAAGGTTCTTAAGAGGGACTTCGTCCTCAAGAACATTGAAGGGCAAGTGGAAGAAAGCCGCGAGCAAAAATTGAGCTTGCTTCCGCTCAGCCGGAATAGGGGAAGGTGGAGGTTTGTAAGGTGGAAAGACCTTATCCAAGGAGAGGGCAAGCCTCAGTTTCTCTATCCAGCAAGGACTTGGCGGAAGAGAAGGTGTGGATGCTTCTATCTTAGGAGGTGAAGCAAGGGCAGAAGGAACAAAGGCATTGATATAATCGAGCCAGTCAGAAGAACAAATCTTCGCCTTCTGGGCTAAGAATGATGGATTGTACCCTTGTGCCTCTTCTAGGCATCGAGCGACATGCACTGTCTTTGTAGGCATGGAAGATGTATACCATGCCACAAGCAAATTCTTCTCCAAACTGCGTCGGTGGTCAATGGGCACGTAAGGATAGACCACCGAGCTTCGCGCATAGGAAGAGAATTCTAAAGGGTCAATAAACTCAACAAAGTGATGGTTGATTCGCTCCCTTAAATCACAGGCCTCGGGTTTTGACCAGTTTGTCCAGTCAGAAGCCCCAGAAGAGGAAGAAGTTGCAGCCTTATCCCATGCAGAGGGCTGTGAAGGAAAACTTCCCATGTCCATATTTGTAACTTTCTGAATCAAAGGATTGAGAGCAGTTTGTTCGTAGTCTGAGGATGAGTCAAAAAAGGACCTTCCCATGTCCATATTTGTAAGTTTCTGAATCGAAGGATTAAGGGAAATATGTTCGAAGTCCAAGGGTTGGTAATCTGCAAAGGCATCCATGACTTGAATATAAAAGGATGGGTAAAGGTGGCCAATTAATGTGCGAAGGTTCTTTCGAGGAGGAACAGCATCATCATATGACTCTTTATGTGCTCGATCAATGAAGGAGGTAATTGATTCGGCCATAAAAAGTGTACCAGTCCGTTCGAATACTAAAGTGGTAGAGGTGTTCAAAAGATTGAAGGGGAGTTTAATGCAGATGACAAATGACAGTTGCATTTCTAGAAATCATGCACGTTTTAAGACGTGAAAAAAAAAAAAAAATTTGATCCACTAATATCACCAAGTATTGGGTATATTAGTGCAGGGGGCAATGTTGGCTACATATTTTGTACAAGCCAATTACAATTCGACACGTGGCGAAATAAGGGTAATATAGGAAGACTATTCAGGTCCTCAATCCTGATCGTACACGTGGCAGTTAGTATTGTTTATTAAGAAATCTGAGTAGCAGCGGATCAACAAAGAGATACAAAGTTACGTGGCCTCAACAGTTACTTGCATCTCAGATTCAAATTTAGGAGGGAAGCTTAATTGCAAGTAATGGTGTAGTGGAGCAAATATTGGGGCAAAATGATCGATGATCATGGAGGAGCAGTTCGACGATTGGAAATGTAACTCGATGGTCATTCTGGAGCAATATAAATAGTAGAGAAGGCCCCAGAAAAATCTCTCGGACTCAGATCCAACAAACCAGTCTTTATTACTTATTTTCCTTTCCAGCTTTACATTTACAGTTGTTTATATTTACAGTTCTGTACATTACTGTACTTTAAAATTCCTGCACTGCACTTCGTTTCATAAGAGTAGTTCCAAGTAGAGTTGCTGTAAACCTCTACGAGGTTGAGTTTGGATCATTGTAAGTCTTTTCATCTTAATGAAATATTTCGACTGTTCTTCAATTCATTGTTATCTATTTAATTCTCCAAAGTTAAGCCACCGGTAAAAGTCCTCTTCATTGAGGTTGAAAGAACTAAAACACAGTCGTCTGATAATTAGTTGGCAATTAATTTTCTGTAAAGACTAATTGATCTTTGCTGGCACGCTCGCAATTACAACAATAACCTTCGAAAGCCAAAAAGCCAACAGGTTATGAGTTTTGAATTGAGTTTGAAATTTTTGATGTGACATATGATATTTGATTCAAAAACTTACAATTTATAACCAAACACACAATCCAAAATTCTATTCAAAGCTCATAAAAAAAATTTTAAAAAAATTCGAAAATATTTTTTATTTAAAATATAAAAATAACAGGTGCAAAATAAATATAAAAAAAATGAACACTGTTCCGGTCAACTGGCCGGACGATCGACCAGACTTCCGGAGAAACATTCGAGACGATGGCCGAGTAGATGTGTTTGCAAAAGTGAGTGGAATCAATTTTTAAAAACTATAACCAAACACCATACTCAAACCAATGAGTGAAATTAAAGTTAAAAAGTTGTACCAAATAGAGCTAATCTTTCAACACTAGCGTCAAATTACATTCCACACTCAAGCTATGGGTGCAACCTCTAGTGCTTTTGTGATGTTATTTTCTCTTTTTTATTATTTGGGGCAGAGTCAGCATTATATTATTAGAGGAGTCAAAAGTAAAGTATTAAATAAGTCTAAGAAATTAGATCAAGTCTAATTTAGACAATTAAAATGAACAAATCACTATTAAAGAAAGCTAAAAATAATTACAAAATTATATTTCATGAACTTAAATTTTAATAATTTACCATTAGAAAAATGCAAATGAGAAATAATATCACACAATTCATCCAGTAAATGAATGGCAATGAATTTTGGGTTGTTTTGGCAACAAGCCAAAAAAGCTAAAAACTAGCTTTTAATTCATTTTAGGTCACATCACCTCTCACATAAAACAGTAAAAAAAGTCAAAAAAAATTAAAAAGCTAATTTTTAACTATCTTCCCAAAACACCCCAGATACGTATCCAAAATTTTGAAATTATCATATACTGATAAATGAAAGATGAAAATAATTTGATAGTTTTTTTTTTTTTTTAGAAAATAAAACGAGCATAACTATGGTACACTCTTATAAATGCATATAGTATGCATTTTCAAAACTACACTACAATGATTGATAACAAAATCACAATAGTTAAGTAACTTTTTCACCAAAATAGTAAGTAATATTTTAATATTCATAACATTATCATATTAGTTTGTTATATAACCATAATAATTTGTAACTAAAACTTCTTTTATGGGGCATCCATTCGTGACATAATTATAATAATTTGTATTAACACTATAAAAACTCATAACGATGCTACAAAATATACAAAATATTATACTCATATCTTAACAATCCCACCAACTTAACAAGCCAAGACCCCCCCTAAAATCCCACTAAAATAGAGGCCCTTTATATATAATATTTTTATCTCATTCTTGTTTGACTCACTTTGTCTCTTTTAAACATAACTATATACTTCTCACATGATTTTAGATTAATTTGTAACACTAACACCATTAAATTTACTTGCAAAAAACACTTGTACAAACTTGTACAATATGTAACTGATATAAATGTACTCCCTACGTCCCAAAATGATAGTTCCTTTTGAGGAATTTAACTTTTTTTTTATAATACAATTATTACACTTTAAAAAAATTGATTTTCTAAAATCGCCCTTTGATAGTACATTTTTTGAAAAATATCAATGTCATAATTGTACTTTTTATGTTGTTAATGAATTTAAAAGAAGAGTAAAATAGAAAATCTATATTATTTTTGTACTTAATTTTTGAAAATGAACTAATATTTTGAGATGAATGGAATATTTTTTTGGTATCACTATCTCACACTTTATCTGAAGATAAATTATTTGATAATTCTATCATCGCTCTTTATCCAATATGAACGTGACACACCAAAGACTAGAGACGACAATTTCTACCCCCAAGAAGCCGGAATGGCCTTGTTTCTACCCCCAAGAAGAAGACGAAATGGCAGTCCACTAATGACTTGACTTGGACATAAATGTATTCTTATTTACATATTTTAATAATTTTTAATTATATACATTATATTATAATAATAATTACAACTAGGTGCTCATGACTTGAGACTTTTCAAAACAATCAAGTCATCTTATACAGTTTATAAAACTCTAATCATTCAACATTGGCATCAAAATAACATTCGACACTCAGAAGCTATGGGCACAACCTCTAGTGCTCTTGTAATGTTATTTGCTCTTTTTTTCATTGTAAGACTTGAGTTCATTTGTAATAGTACAAATTCAAATGTGAGTTGCATAGCGAGTGAGCGAGAAGCTCTTATGAAAATCAAAGGAAATCTCACAGATGAAGCAAACCGTTTATCTTCATGGGTTGGAAAGGACTGTTGCACGTGGAAGGGAGTTGGTTGTAGCAATAAAACAGGCCATGTTGTGAAGCTTGATCTGCAAAATCCAAATTTCAAAATGAACAAATTGCGTGGTCAGATAAGTCCTTCCTTACTCGATTTGAATCATTTGCATTACCTAGACTTGAGCTGGAACGATATACAAATTTCTAATTCCTTAGGATCTTTGAAAAGCTTGAGATACCTTGACCTCTCTTGCTCATTTTTGACTGCAACGATTCCTCATCATCTGGGAAATCTTTCAAGGTTGCAGTATCTCAACCTTAGCAATAATGATTTACGTGGTCCAATTCCTGATACACTTGGAAGGTTGACCTCTCTCACAGTCCTTGACCTTTCAAGAAACAACTTCAATGATTCAATGTTGTATTCTGTGTGTAACCTGAGCAGTCTTGTCCATATAGATCTTAGCGATACTAGACATACAGGTGCAATCCCCCATTGCCTTGGGAATCTTGCTTCTCTTTCCATCCTCAGGTTGAATTCAAATTATCTTCAAGGCCCAATTCCAAGTGAGATGGGACATCTGACACAACTTACAGAGCTTGACCTCTCTTACAATGCGTTTGAAGGTAAAATACCAAACTCCATGAGGAACCTCTGCAACTTGCGTGTATTGGATTTGTCCAATAACAAATTCACTGGAAAGCTTTCAACTTCTGTTGGAAGTCCATTTGGTTGCATCCATAATAGTTTGGAAGATTTGTCTCTTTTTTCAAATAAGTTGAGTGGTGGTCTGCCAAACCATTTGGGAGAGTTTAAGAATCTAGTGAGGCTTATTATTGGATGGAATTCATTTTATGGTCCGCTGCCATCATCACTCGGAAGACTATCATATTTGAGAGTGTTAGATACTGGAGACAATCAATTGAATGGGAGCATTCCAGTTAGTCTTGGACAACTTTCAAAACTAGAATATCTAGATTTGTCACACAATTCATTTGTTGGCACCGTATTTGAACTTCACTTCGCCAAACTCAATAGTTTATATGAATTGTACTTGCATTCAAATTCATTAGTTTTAAATGTGACCTCCCAATGGGTTCCTCCCTTTCAACTCCAAGTCATACAATTGGCATCCATCAAAGTAGGACCCCAATTTCCTCAATGGCTGAAAACACAAAAAAATGTTACAGAGTTAGACATGTCTAATGCAAGCATCTCAGTTCTCATCCCAGACTGGTTTGAGAGTATTTATTGTAGCATTATACACTTGAATCTTTCCAACAACCAGATCAAAGGAAAGGTGCCAATATTTCAAAAATGTAAATATAGATATAGTGCTTATGATAAATGGTTACTATTGAGTTCTAACAGATTTGAGGGCCCATTAACACCGCTTCCTTCACATGTTTATTTCTTAGATCTATCCAACAACTCTCTTTCAGGACCTATTACTGTGAGTGATGATACTGCGATGATGAGCCTCACATTTCTTGTTCTCTCAAATAACCATTTGACTGGTGTCATTCCAGTGTCTTTGTGCAGTGCAAAGCAAATAAGTCTTATTGATTTCTCAAACAATCAGTTATCAGGAAAAATTCCTCCTTGCTTGGGGCAGTTGGATCAGTTGTCGGTGCTAGATTTGACGAATAATAGTCTATATGGTGAAATTCCAAGTTCATTGGGTTCCCTACAATTTCTTAATTCCTTGCACTTGCGTAACAATAAGTTTTATGGGAAGCTTCCTTTGTCCTTACACAATTTGACAGATCTGTTCACCATTGATCTAGGTGAAAATGTGTTCACTGATAATATCCCTCCATGGATTGGATATAACCTAACTAATCTTCAATTTCTCAATCTTCAATCAAATCATTTCTATGGTGATATTCCTCCACAGCTCTGTCATCTCCAAAATTTGCAATTGTTGAACTTGGCACAAAATAACATATCGGGAAATATCCCTCGTTGTTTTGGCAACTTCACTGCCATGGTTGCACTAGATTCTGAGTACATTTTCAATCCAACTGACAATTATTTTGTTGGAGGAACTTATTATGGAGAGAACATTTTGGATTCAATGAAAGGAAGAGAACTGGAATACACCAAGACACTCAAATTTCTCATCTCCATGGACCTTTCGAACAATGGCATTGTTGGAGAGATTCCAGAAGAGTTAATGGATCTTTCTGGGTTGCTTAACTTGAATTTATCTGGAAATCATCTAAAAGGAAGGATCCCTAATAATATTGGCAATTTGACACAATTGGAATCTCTTGATTTGTCTCAAAACAAACTTTCTGGCCCCATTCCTCCAAGTCTGTCTAGTTTAAGCTACCTAGGTCATTTGAACATGTCATTCAATAATTTATCAGGGCGAATACCAACGGGAAATCAACTTCAAACTCTCGACGATCCTTCCATTTATATAGGCAACGATGATGGCCTTTGTGGTGCACCACTAAACAGCTGCCTCGATGATAAATCATCTGATGGTGATCACAAACATGTTGATGAGAGTAAAGTCGCAGATGAAACTGATTTTTTGTGGTTCTACACTGGCATTGGACCTGGTTTCTTGGTTGGGTTCTTGGGGGTCTGTGGCACTCTGAATTTCAAGGAGTCTTGGAGGCATGCATACTTCCAGTTCATCGAAAACAACTACAATTGGATATCAGTAACCATAGCAATCAAGTTTGCTCAGCTAAGGAGGAAATTCAACAAAGGAAAATTTGGAAGATGAATTTATCTCCCAATTGGTTCGTCTCTCTCTCTCTCTCTCTCTCTCATATCAGTACATACATTACCTCTATATCTTGTGATAATTTCGACGTGTGCATCAAATTTCCATCTTCATACCCCATGATTTTTCTTGCATGAATCTTTTGAATTTTTTTCATTTCTGTTCCGTCATTAACATAACAATGCTAATCATGCTAATGATTTTTGGAATATCATCACAACTTGAAGGATAACCATTCATATTTTGAAGTGGAGGTAGTGATATTTCCAGATTATCATCAAAACATATCTTACATTCAAGATCATATAGTAAAGTATACAGATTAATTTCCACCTAATTTCTTTACCAAAAGCGCCAAAATTCTTTGTCACATGCTTAAAAACATTGAACAAATGTAGGTTTGTTGTTTTATAGTTCAAATTGTGCAAATACATTTCTCAAATAATTTTTCAAAAGTCATTTGTTGCATTATTTAAGAGAAACCATGTTAACATCCACTAATATGCTTGTTATATGCTTTGTTGTCATTAAAGGGTCTTATATTCAGCTGGAGAAAGGACCCTCAGAGGAAGCAGCATTGAGATCATGTTATGAATTTTCTTGAGTTGTTGGAAAGAAATAAGTTTGAATAATTCTATAGTTCTAGTATATATGTTGATGGGGTTTGATGATTTTGTGTCTTTTGTAAAATATTCTAAAGTAAGTCTTTCCTTGGATAAATGATTTGTGAACTATCATATTGTCCAGAATATGTTATATAGACTGTGTTTTGCATATATATGTATTCTCCTTTTATTGGTGAATTCTATGATTTTTGCCAATTGAGGCCATGGATTCTAGTTTTAATTTTGAGAATTGAGCAAAATGCTCCAACAATGATATACATATAGTAATGGTATCACCAACAAAAAGCTTATCGAAACAGTGAGCTATTGTGCCACAGTCAAATTCGCTTATAAGTTCAACTATTCATTTTTTTCTTCACATTGTTGTAATCTTTACTTGTGTCAAAGCTTTTAATGATTTAGGAGAAGTCCGTAACATCAGTAATATACAAGTATGTTTCTCAACTTGCACTACTTTTTATTTAATTTGTTAATGATTAATCCTTGCCACATATTTTTTTTTTGTGTATGTGTGTGTGTGTGTGTTTTATTCTCTATCTATTTGTGTCTATTGAGTTTTAACCAATTTACAAGTGTTTGAGGTTGGTTTTTTTAATAACTTTTTGTTGATTTTTTTTCATCTTTAATGATTTTTTCTTTAAAATTAAAAAGTGTTACACTCTTGAATTCTACTCGACTAGAAAAATTAGAAAAGATCAAAAATTTTGAAAATTTTGAAAAAAAAGTCCAAAAAGGATTATAAAACAAAAATAAAAAATAGTTGACTTTTTATTTTTTTTTAACTGTTTTTGTCTTTAGGATTTTTTTTATTTTTTTTATTTTTTTTTAAAGATTCGTCTACACAAGACAAACTTAAAAAGTAATAAAGAAAAAAAACAGGGGACATACTTTAGAAAGAAAAAATTCACTAAAAATTAAAAATATATATATATATATATATAGATGGGGTACTTACGTGTAAGTCCTAATAAGTTAACTTATTGACTAATAGGCCCTATGAGAAAAATTTATCATAAAAAAGTCACTAATTGTAAGTTTTAGCGACAATTTATAAAAATCATGACAAAAAAAGTCACTAATTGTCAATTTTTAGCAACATATATAAAAAATTGTCACAAAAAAATTATTTTTAGCAATAATTTTACCAAAACTTATTTTCAATAGAGGACTTGATAGGAATTAAGTCCAATTATTATGACCTATTGGTAGTTTACCTATAACTTGTTTTTGGGTGAATGCCACACACCAACAAAAGCCAAAGCAATAAAACAACAAAATATCGTAAGTTTTCATATATGCAGATGCAAATGCAGATGATTAGCTCCTAACTACACATTGATTTCAGCAGTCCACACAATGACCCAAGGGGGATTTAAGCCAATTATCACAATTTCAATAGGCATCAGCCAATCCTATACACCATACCAACAATTAGCATAGAGAAAATGAAGATGTTCACCCTTAAAATGATACATATGGTATACTTTCGTGTTATTTTAGTCCCTATATTTTCAAATCGCTCAATTTTAACCTTGAATTTTATATTTTGTCTCTTTTTCATATCGCTCGATTTTAATATTTTGTACATTATTCAGCCAACTCAATGAGTTAACTCACTCAAATAAACACACATGTGGATCTCAATTGTAGAACAGAAGAGATGGTTTTTGTTTAACAGATGGTTCAACGGGAAAAAAGAAAAGGGGGTTCGTTCGACGGTGGGGCCCAGTTGGGGTAAGGCCGTGAGATTCGACTTGTATCCGTTACTGAGAAGGTCACGACCAGAGACCACTACTTTTGCTATTGCTGCAATTGCTGCAAATTGTGAGATTTCATCTTTCTCATCATCACCTCCTCATCTCTATTGCATGCTATTTACCATTTTGGGAAATAGAACTGATCCAAGTTTTTCCTCCTTAAATTAAATAAAAACTAAACCAAGTTCTTTATGGAATTGTTTGTAAATTTTCTTATATTACTTTGAAAAAAGTCTTTTTGTCAATGGTGTTTTGCGAAGATATTATGGAATTGATTCAATGTGAAAATTTTAGAAACCACCGACATAATTTGTCCAATAAAAAAAGGCAAATTCTGTTTGTCACTAGTAATTTTAAAAGTTTGAGATAAATATTATGATCTAGTTAGGGGGAATGGGGAACGAAACTAATACAAGTAATACGTAAATATAAAAATAATTAGGAAAATTTGGCCATAAACTCCTCCTAACTTCCTTTTTTTGTTAAAAGGACAAAAAAAAATTTAGTACTTTCAAAACCCCTCAAAATTATAAAGTCCTGTATGGAGGACAAAATTTGTTACTTGAATATTTTATTTGACTATTACACCCTCTATTTCTTCTTATTCTTTTACAGCTCTCTTTCTCTCTCCCTCTCTCTCTCTCCAATTCAATGGTTGTTCATTGTCTTCACCATCTTCATTGTCTATCGGCATCGCTCATCCTCACCATTGCCTAGTAACAACCATTTTTACCGTCAAACCACCACCATCTCAGATTTAATACCTATGAACTCATATTTGAGATCAATAATTTCAAATCTGAGATTAAAAAAAATAATAATAATAAATAAATAAATAAATAAAAACTTAGATTTGACAGAAAAATGAGAAAACGAGATATTGCAATGAAAAATCAAGAGTTTTTTTTTTTGTTTGTTTGTTCATAGATCTAAAAGTAAAATTTGACTTTGGTTTTTTCATTTAGTATGTACTCTGTTTTTGTAACAATAAAATTTAACTCTGGTTAACAACATGCTGATTTGCTTAATGACAGTAAAATTTTACTTTGAATCATAGTATATTTTACTTTTGATTCATAGTTAAATTTTACTCTTTTTTTATATTTATTACTGAGTAAAATTTTACTCTGAATCAGAATAAAGTTTACTATGATTCAAAGTAAAATTGTACTCTAAAACAATATGCAATGATAGCTTTACCGAAAAGTGTTGTGTCATGAACTAGAATAAAATTTTACTGTTACAAGAATCATTACTAAAAATCAGAGTTTTTGCGACGGTGTTAAACGTCGCAAAAGGTTCACATATTGTCGCAAAAGACCTTTTGCGACGAAGTAGCGACGGGAAATGGGGAGTGGCGAAAGGGGGCGTGACAAAAGGTATTTGCGACAGTTACAAATCGTTGCTTTCTTGTAGCGACGGTTAATCAATGGTTTTTGCAACGGTTTAACTTGACACAAAAAAAAAGGGGAAAAACTTCACTTCTAGTGACGATGTTGATTGTCGTCACAAAAACTTTTTTTTGCGCCGGTATTTAATGTCGCAAAAAGTCTTATTCGCAATGGACTAAAACATCGCCAAAAAAATAGAATTAAATTAATACCATATTTGCAATAGTTTAAACCGTCACAAAAGAATTGAACTAATATGTATATGCGACAGGTTAGACCGTCGCTAATAAAATGTAAGAAATTGATGATTACTTTAACGACAATTTATTATTATATATTTTATTAATTCATTCCCTGTACAAATTATAAATATTTTCTAAATAAAATACATTCATATCCACACACATACACATTCACATCCACATCCACATTCATATTCACATCCACAAAATCATATACCAAGAATGATATATATGTACTCTCTAACAATTGTCAACCAAATATTATTTAGAAAAATATATAAAACATCCTCCAACAATATTAATAATTTTTTGTATTCAAGAACTCAAATTTTTGTATCTAAAACAAAACAAAAGTATAGACAATACAAATAAAAAAACATATATATTGTAGCTTGTTTTGATATCAATAGTAAGCTCCAATATCGACATGCGAGGATATCATCATGTACTCAAAAGGGTTGCATCTGCAAAAAGAAACCAAAAAAAAAAAAAAAAATCATCATTTACAACATAATTAATTTCAAGATTACAGAAAATGTAAAATATTTGATATTTATTTCAAAAAATAAATAAATAAGATTGTAAACTCCAATATTGATATGCGAAGATATATCATCACATACTCAAAAGGGTTGTATCTAAAACAAGTTTTCATAAACAGAAATTAAGCTCTATATTCAAAATCGAGAATTAGTTTCGAGTCCCGTCTTCTCCTACAAGTCATTTGTACCTAGTTAGTGTGTGTCAAGTTTCGTTGACATCCTTGACCATTTTAGTAACAAGTGGAAACAAATGCTATTAGATTGCCAAAGCTCAAGTACAAATTATTTTACGGTTAAATTTTGGAGAAGTTTTTCAACTAGATTCAGGATTATTTTGTATGTATCTTTATCTCAAGATCATCAAATCCCATGTCTCATTTGATACAGGATTATTTTTTTAAAAAAACACTCTACTATTTTTGGTAGTAAAAACAAGATTAATCATTACTATTGATTGAATAACATTGACATATTTAAAATTATAAAACTTAAATGTAGATACAATTTTCAAATTAATCATTAGTTTTGCATACTCAAATGTATATAAAACAAAATTATGCCTACAACTCAAATGCATATATAAGGCAACTAGTAATCTTATAACATTAATCAATTTTTTTTTTTTTTGATTACATTAATCATTAGTTTTGCTTTTTCAGGCCCGAATGCCCTTTTCGACTAAGTTTACCCTTTTTCAACTAACTCACAAACAATCCTTGGCCCTACAATTACACCATGATTCATATCTAACTATCCAGCCATTTTACTACCAAAAATAGCAGAGTTTTGAAAGTTTAGCTATCATAAACAATTAAAAATACAAGAACTTCAAATTTCTGTCCAAAGCTAAAGTTGAAGTCTAGAGCAAAAAACAAACAGATTGAATGGAAATAAACTTGCAAAAGAAATAACTCTAATTTTTCAGAAACACCAAAGCAATAGGGCTATTTAATTAAACATGGCCCTACACATGGTACACTGTAAACAGTACAGACTACCCTAGTTGTGTTTATTGGAAAAATAAAACATCCACTATTTATTTAATTTGAGAGGGATGGATAGAGAAAGAAGAGTTCCAGCAAAAGAGAAACATAACACCTGTCTGATAAATGTGAATTTTCCACCCATGTTAGGCCCTGTGATATTCTGGAACCAACTTTTTCCCCTGACCTGTTGTGATGAAAATCAAAATAAGCAACTAATGAGCCATTTATTTAAAAGACAAAGAAGTAAGATAAAGTAACCATCCCTTAGATTGCATAAAAACTCACTAGTTTACAATCATTTGGGATAAAATTCACCCAATCTTGTGCCTCGACACAAGGATGTCTACTTCCTTCTAATACAATATCTCCCACATCCTGTTATGGCCACGATACAATTAGCATACCTATATAGCAAGTGCATCTTTCTAACAAAATAGAACATCAATATTGTTGGAAGAGAACAAAGGAAGCAAATAATTTGTAAATCATTACTGAAGTGGTGTCTGGTCGTGTGTAGGGAGTGGGGCAACTAATAGCCAGATCAACAAAACTAAGACATCCAATTCAGAAAGCAACACAGCTAATGACTCAAACACCTGCACAACCAAAACTTCCATCAGTTTAAAACAATAGCAAGATAAAAGTAAAACTGTATTTTATTATTCATGTTAAAAAAATTTATGACGTTATTACAAAAAGACATGTTATATGCATCTTGTAAGTGATACACACACTATCCTTCTCCCTTTTCTTATTAGGTGTCAAAATTCTGGGCAATGAAAACTATGATAACTATTTTAAATAGAAGTTTACTATCTCTGTAATCTACTTTTTGTGTACTCAATACAAATCAATATTACAGTCCATAAATGATACATGATCCCCCACAAGTCTGTAATGCTAACATCAGCATCTGGTAAAAGCCAGTAATCTGCATCACTCTGCAAAGACCATAGGAAACATTTAAGAACCCAAAAAAAATGTCAAAACCACGTTCCTCGGTTTATTTAGACTTGTTAACCAGGGGGCAATAAAACTTGCAGGCTTTCCATTGACTTGGATCACCACTAGTAGTAAAACTGGCTACGGATTGTTGAAAAAGCCACAAAAAGGCAATAATTATTCTTTAACGTGCACAGAATCCAATTCCAAAACCAAACACAACTCCCCCACATGGAGTAGGACCCACACATTTAATGGGTCCCACCTTATGTGAGAGGGTTGTATTCGATCTATTAGATTATGTGCACTTTGAATTATTCATCACTATTCAAAACAACATTGATTTAAGTTGCTCTCGGTAGATGGTATGGAGTTATTTAAAGAATGCCATCTGTTTGATTTGAGTTGATCCTGGCAATTTGTAACTCCGAACTAGGATAACTGATAATTATATGTAAATTCAAGAAGTCAAGACTCACTTCAACTTCAGGAACCATTTTCATGATCCCACTCGCAAAGTCCGGTGTGGCATTTATATCTGAGCATATTCTATGGGCTTCTTCTTGCCCCTGCTACATGTTTGATTGGTGTTGCTATGCACCTATGCATATGATCTCACCTTAAATTAAAAAGCGGTGGTACACATTAAGGACATGTCTAGGATGTTTTCATGGGTGATAAATGATTGTTTTATCTGACATGGCGAGAGAGAGAGAGAGAGAGAGAGAGGAAACAAAGTAAAACACATGTATGCACAACTTCAAAAGTTGTTCATCTATCTCTAAGCCACTAAAAGTTCTGCATGCCAACAAGCTTATATATTTACAGCTTCCACATACCTGTATGGTAACAGCATTCTCATCAGTCTCCCCTGGCCTTGACACATCAACTCCCCTGATTAATCAATTATCTAGTAATTAGCTTCTCATGTGGTTGAGGTGATTACTAGAATTAATAAAATTATGAAAGAATGAAATATAAAACAACTGCCATCGAGTTCATGAAAATTTAGGGATACATCTGTACTTCCATCGAATTCTATTCTTGAGCTTCTTTTCAATGAGACCAATTCCTTCAAGGTCATTTGATATATCATATATATGGCTCTTCTGTACCTGTCACAACAGAAACCCTTTAATTGAATAAAACATCACAACAAATGATGCACAGATTGGTGAATAGTATAGTTACCTCTAATGTGTCAGCAGCTTTATTTAGATCAAGAATACTATCTTCAGCATGTTTGATCAGATAGATGAACTTTTTTGTTACTAGACCTAAACAAAAGTTACAATACATTGTGACTAGTCACTTTACAGCATGTTCTTGCTCTACTTGACAAGGAATATGAAATAGAGTCAATAAAAAAATAAATCAAGATACATTTACAACCAAAAAGAAAATTTTAAATTACAATTAAAAGAAAAATATGAAAATCAAAAATCAAGAAATAAAGGCTTAAGCAAAAATTACCTAGGGAGCTATCATAACAACAGGGACCAATTGGAGTAAGATTATTGCTTGAAGGAGAACCTGAAAATACAAAAATGTAGTTCAATGAAAAGTTGTAAACAAGAGGCATAGCAAATCATGAAAATATCAATTGCAAAAAAATATTTTTGTGACTATTAATAATCCTTCACATAGATATTTTGCAAAATTATAGGTATTGAGACCCAAAATAAAAGTTCAGATGGTAATACTCGCCAACATTTGACACAGGAGTTTGAGATCCAGATCTATTGGACTTTGCCATCCTCGGCGCTTTTTGTGCCTTTCCCCCTTTTCCTGACACAGGTGTTTGAAGAGGGCTGCCAACAGCTTCTACATATCCAGTACTAGGGTTCCAATCACTGGACTTGGCTACTAAGTCTGCCTTTTCACTCTTCCTCTCTAATGGCTAAAAGACACTCGTTTAGTTTTTACAATTTAACATCAGCAATATGTTTGCAAATTTAACAATACAATTATATGGAAAAATCAATTGACATTTGATCCAAAGATAGTATTATCATAATGTTCATAAATATTGATTGGCTTTGAAAACATAAACAACACAATCATCATAATTTTAATAAGACATAATATTCCCGAGGCTTGACTATGAAACACATAAAAGCCTAGCTTTCTTACTATTGTTTCAGTCAGAAAACTCAATTAAAACCAGTCCCAAAAGCCTTGGTTTCATGGCTGGATATATTAAGCCCTAACTATAAAATCAGCATAACAATGTAGAACCAGGAAACCCCACTAACATAACTAAGCTTTTGTCCAAAATCTGTTAAAACCAGCTGTGAATTTTAGAGATAATCTTAGTGATATTTCATAATTTCCTTAAAATAATTGTTATCTTTCAGTTGGTAGTAGTCTTCAATAGCTTAAAGCAACCTGCAGAAAACTTCAGAGTGGCACAAGTATGTCTTCCAATGGCATATTTGTCTTTCTAGCAAACCTATAAGAACTGAACAATCCTGAGGACCTTATCAGCAAATAAAAGAGCACTGTTTATAAAGAAAAAATTGTGAATCCTAAGAAATGAGTCATAAATATTAGTTGGAACAGCATTTAGATCCCATAAATCAACAATGAATGAAGCATCAACAAAACGATTATTACATCAGACCTAGTAACGAATCCCAAAAATACTAACTCGAATGACAAAACCAACCAAGCAAGCAAATTCTTCAATTCCACAAACCCACTTCAAAATCAGAACTCAAACACAGTCTCATGCATATATACATAAATCAAGGTTCCAACAATGAAGCATCAACAAAACAATTATTACATCAAACCCAATAACGAATCCACAAAATACTAGCTCTAATGACAAAACCAAGCAATAAAATTCATCAATTACACAAACCCACTTCAAAATCAGAACTGAAACACAGTCTCATGCATATATATACACAACAAACTCACCGGAGATTTGACCACAATAGCCTCGGGTTCCTTCAACCTGAGGTCGAGGGCCGGTGAGGAAAACTGGTGGTAGTCCCCAAATGGCGGCTTCATGGAGGAGAATGGCGGTTGGCGCTTCAAAGGCAGTTGATGTTGCTGTTGTGGCACGATCTGCTCCGTCGGATGATTAGCTTACGAAGTCGACATCGAAATTGAGTGAACTCAAAAAGCTAACAATCTGTTGAAGAACAGAGAGGTCGCTCGAGTCCTCTTTTTTGGGGAGATTTGGAAGAGGAATTGGGAATTGGAGAATCTGAGAAATTGAAGAAATTGAAGAAATTGAAAAAATTGAAAAAGGAGGAATTGAATTGGAAAGTGAGATCTGGATTTGTGTCATCGAAAAGTTGTGTGCAAGAGTATAGAAAGTCAATATGCCAGCGATCTCAATGTCAAACCCCTTCGATTGTGTCTCCTCGATTTCGGAGAATGGCTGCTGGTTTGCGATAGTGATATCAATGGCGGTGGTGGTCGTGTGCTCTTGCACCGACAGCGGTGGAGAGAGAGAGAGAGAGAGAGGAGGAGAAGGAGGGCGTTACAGAGAGATAGAGGCGTGATAGAGAGAGAATAAGGAGCCTTTTTTCTATTTTTTTCTTTTTCTGGTCTATTAGCCACGACACAACAAAGGCCATGGCAAAAAAAAATCTTTTTGCGACCGAGAGGAAAAGCCGTCTCAAAAAAATAGGCCTTTCATGAAGGCTAACGGTTTGCCATTGCAAAAATCATCCAGCATATTCTTTACTCTTTTTCAGACAAAAATTGCCATCATAAAAAGTGACCATTGGCGACGGGATATTAACCGTCGCAAAAGGTTACTTTTTGCGACAGAAAATATGCCGTCGCAAAAAGTTCTGTGTCTTATACCCCTTTTCCTAGTAGTGAATACAGCATCATGAGAAGAAGAAAGAGAGATAGAGAGACAAAGTTCGAAAGCATAGGATCAAAAGGAGGAGGAGGGGAAGAAGAAGAAGAAGGAGAGAGAGAGAGCATAAATGGTGAGTGACACACACACACACATATAGAGAGAGAGAAAGAGAGGGGGGGTGAAGGATCTCAGATTTGAGGTTTGCGAACTGTCGCAAATCGTCATTTTCCGACAACGACGACTGTGAATGATCTCAAATCTGAAGTTATAGATACAACAAGTGATGGTGGTGATGAAGACGGTAGAGAAAGAGTTCCATAGTGAGCAGCGGTGGCGCCAATGGAGAGTGGTGATGGCGCCAATGAAGAGTAACAGTAACAAGAACAAGACAGAGAGATTGAGATAAGAGAGAGAGAGAGAGAGAAAGAGAGAGTGATTGCAATCTGATACACACATAGATATATATATATATATATGAGGGTATTATAGTAAAATAAATAAGTTTTAAAGTACTAAGGGGTTTTGAAAGGATCTATATAATTCTTGTCCTTTTGAAGGATAAGTTAGACACTGAGGGGTCTATCACTAAATCCCACAAATAATTAATGATAGAACATACATTTCAATATAAAGATATAATAATTATTTTTTTTACCTATATGATTAATGAATGGCCAATAATACTACATTGATTTTTTTTTAATGATATTTAGTTTACCATCTCATGGTCACGATTGCATTGGTTAAGTTGGTTCCATCACTAGTGACAACTTCAAGGCAATTGTGACAAATGAGATGGTAAAAAATGTGATCATGTAAATGAATGATTTTGCCTAGTGGCAAAACGGATAGATCCTAAGAATGAATTGTAAATCCAAACATATCGAGTTTGACTCTCACTAGTATTTCTTAGACTTAACCGATACATGTGATTTATAGACAATTTTAAGAATCTAAGATTTACTTACTTTGAAAAGTGGGTCCAATGTAGCTTTCATGATTGCATTGGTTAAGTTGGTTCCATCACCCCCATTGTGTAATTATCCTTTTTGTTCTTATTAGTCATAGAGATTCGAGAGTAGGAGAGAAATAAGTGGGGGGAACTGTTCATAGAGGAACCATAATTAAGTAAATTTCTAATTAAAAAATCTTCCCACACAAGCAAAAGTTGAAAACCACCATTTAAGAACATTTTCAACCCCTATGGTTTGAGAATTGGTTATTTTAATTAATTTTTTTATTTTTTTACAAAAAATAGAAAGAATGATGTGATAATTTATAATGATTTTTTAACTATATTAGTTTAATGCCAAACAAGGTTTATTTTTTTAACTTTTTTGATAAATTGCCAAGCAAGGTTTATCAAATTTAAATTTGAATAAAAATCTTGCAAAACACCTCTCCACTCATTAACTCAAATTTATATGAAATTGAGTTTCATTTTTTAACCCAAATTAAAGGAGACTTAAATATATACTCGAAGTTTTTCAAGATCATTTTGTAATTTTCAAATTTATCACTTTGCCCTTATTGAAGTTTTACTCAAATTTACATTAAAACCTAAGTTTATCCATTGGAATGTCATATCAAATCAAACTTAGATTTTTAATTAAATTTGCAGCAGTGCTACATCCACACATTTTCTTCCCCTCACAATCCTCCTAATGAGATGGCAAAACAAAATGCATGTAAACAGAGTTTTGTGGAAATATTTAAATGTAGGTCAACTTTTCAAATTTTGCTTGTCACATCATTTGGGTTAGGGGGAAGGAAATTTTGTGGATGAATAATTTTTCTTAAATGTGAGTAAAAATTTAAGGGCCAAAGATGGCCTAACAAACTTTTTAAAATCTGGCCTGAATTAAGTTGAAATAAGCTTAAATTATTTTACAATAGGCCTATATACTATGAAGCACCGACACGGACATGGGACACGACACGGACACAGGGGCACGCAAATTTTAAAAAAATGGGGGACACGACACACTGGGGACACATTTAATATATATAATTTTATTTATTTATTATATGTCTAAAATAAAAAGAAAACCATTAATTTTTATACAACTACAATAATAATAAAATTAATAAACATATTTTTTAAAAAAATTAATAAAAAATGAGTTTTTTTAAACAAAAATAATTTATTTTATGAATTTTAGGTTTAACAAAAATAAGGATAACAAAAAAAAAAAAGAAAAAAGAAAAAAAAAAGAGAGGGAAGAAAATAAATGAGAGAAATAGAAGAGAGAGAGAGAGAGATAAACGGGTGAAATAAAAAAAGAGGGGAAAGTAAATCAGCAAAAAGGGGGAAAGCGAAATCAAAGAGAGAGAAGAAGTCGCAGAAAAGGGAGGAGAAGAAGAAGAAGAAGAAGATGGAGACAGAAGACGAAGAGGACGAGGCGAAGAAGAAGAGAGCAGACGAATACCTCAGCTTCTTCAATTGATCTGAACAGGTTAGGGCTTCTCTCCTCTCCTCCCTCGATCTCTTTCTCTGTCTCTGTCTCTATCTCCTCTCCTCTCCTCCCTTGATCTCTGTCTTCTCTCCTCCCTTGATCTCTTTCTCTGTCTCTATTTCTCTTTCTCTGTCTCCTCTCCTCCCTCGATCTCTTTCTCTCCAACAGTTAGGGCTTCGATCCACCTCAGGCGTGTCTGGAAAGTGTCGCAGCGTGTCCATGGCGTCTCCAACTGCAAAAATTCAAAAAAAAAAAAAAAGACACGTTAGAGAGTGTCGGACACGTGTCCACCGCGTGTCCGACGTGTGCTTGTGTCTGACACTCGTTCGCAGGCCCTAGGAATGTGTCAGTGGTTTTGTCGTAATGCTTGGTTAATTGGCTTATTATTTAGGGCAAATTACACCAGTAATCCCTATATTTTATTTCTTGTGTTATTTTGGTCCATACGCTTTCAGTTGGCTCAATTTTGACCATTCATTTTAAATTTTGTATCAATTTAGTCCAATTATTGTTAGTGTTTTTCAAAGAAAACTATCATTAAATTATTTGAGGTTAACTCACTAAGTTGAGTAAGTTTATAATTTTATCCTTAAAAATATGATACATAACACTTAAGTGCATATTTTCTATTTTTTAAAAAAAATGCTAAGAGTTCAAATCAATTGGACCAAATTGAGACAAAATCATAAATTCAGGGTCAGAATCGAGCCAATTGAAATTACGAGGACTAAAATTTCATAATGACCAAAATACAGGAACTACCGTCGTAATTTGCCCCATTGTTCATTTGGGTGGCGGGAAACGGAATTTTGTGGATGAATAATTTTTCTTAAATGTGAGTAAAAATTTAAGGGCCATAGATGGCCTAACAAACTTTTTAAAATTTGAACTGAATTAAGTCGAAATAAGCTTAAATTATTTTACAATAGGCCTACATAGACTTACGCTGTGTTTGGTTGGGGGATTTGAGAATGGATTTTGAAAGCGAAAGGGAAGGGGCAAGGGAAAAGTTAGGTGAAATGTGAATGAAATTTACCTACATTTCACTTAGTTTCACACATCTTTTCTCTTTCCCTTTCCAAATCTTTCCCCAAATCCCTCAACCAAACACAACATTAGTTTAATGGTTTTGTCGTAATGCTTGGTTAATTGGCTTATTGTTTAGGGCAAATTACACCAGCAATCCCTATATTTTATTTATTGTGTCATTTTGGTCCCTACACTTTCAATTGGCTCAATTTTGACCATTCATTTTAAATTTTATGTCAATTTAGTCCAATTGATAATATTGTTAGTATTTTTAAAAGAAAATTATCACTAAATTGTTTGAGGTTAACTCACTAAGTTGAGTAAGTTTATAATTTTACACTTAAAAATATGATACATAACACTTAAAGTGCATATTTTCTATAAAAAAATAAATACATAAAAAATGCTAAGAGTTCAAATCAATTGGACCAAATTGTGACAGTTATAAATTCAGGGTCAGAATTGAGCCAACTGAAATTACAAGGGCTAAAATTTCACAATGACCAAAATACAAGAACTACCGTCGTAATGTGCCCCATTGTTCATTTGGGTGGGGGGGAAGGGAATTTTGTGAATGAATAATTTTTCTTATGGGTAAATTACAAATACACTCCCTAAGGTTTGATTAAAATACAAATCGCCCCCTGTAGTTTTGGAAATTACATTCCACCTCCTGAGATTTCTAATTTCATATCAAATTGCACCTTCTATTAATAAATCATTAAGTCAATTAACAGTTTTTAATGAGGTTAGAAATATATTTCAATTAATAATTTAGGTAATATTATTATTGTATAGGAGTGCAATTATGAATTTTATTTTTTTAGTTAATTCTGTTAAATAAAAAATACTAACAAGGAGGTATTTGTAATTTTTCAAATCATAGGAAGCAATCTGTATTTTAAGTAAATCTCAAGAAGTGTATTTATAATTTACCCTTTTCTTAAATGTGAGTAAAAATTTAAGGGCCAAAGAAGGCCTAACAAACTTTTTAAAATCTAGCCTGAATTAAGTTGAAATAAGCTTAAATTATTTTACAATAGGCCTACATAGACTTAGTTTAATGTTTTGTCCTAATGCTTGGTTAATTGGCTTATTGTTTAGGGCAAATTACACCAGTAATCCCTCTTGTGTCATTTTGGTCCCTACACTTTCAATTGGCTCAATTTTGACCATTCATTTTAAATTTTGTGTCAATTTAGTCCAATTGATAATATTGTTATTATTTTTTAAAGAAAATTATCACTAAATTGTTTGAGGTTAACTCACTAAGTTGAGTAAGTTTATAATTTTACCCTAAAAAATATGATACATAACACTTAAGTGCATATTTTCTATAAAAAAAAATGCTAAGAGTTCGAATCAATTAGACCAAATTGAGACAAAGTCATAAATTCAGGGCCAGAATCGAGCCAATTGAAATTACAAGGACTAAAATTTCACAATGACCAAAATACAAGAACTACCATCGTAATTGGCCCCATTTTGTTTATTGACTAATACCATTCTAAAGCAAGGCAAATACCTAACCTTAAGAAATTGTGAGTGTTGAGCAAGAATTCTAAGGTAGACTTAATAAGACACCTATAAACATACCTTGCTGTATAGGATAAAAATATAAGTTGATCCAACAAGGTTGAACTAGTTACTCCAAAAAGAGAGCCAAAAAGAGAACAAAATGGGAGAGTTCAACACTTAAGTGTCAAAGGTTATGAGGATGAGCAGGGCTGTGTGCCTTTGTGCCCTCCTAGGAATGTTTTTTAGTGTCTATCTTGGCTTATTTTTGAATGTGTCCAAGGAACTTGGAGGAAAGAAAACACATCACTTTAAGAATAAATTTGGTGAGTTTGAATTTGTTTCACTTTTCATATTTATCTAAATATTTGGTATCTACTTTTTGACTCATTTCTATAAAAATTAACCATGTTTCCTAGAAAACAAAAATAAAAAATGAAACACAATAAATAAATAAAAAGTGATAATTCTCATGTCTTCCATCTCATTTTAGTTTTCAATCCTATGATTTTTAATCTTCTCCTAATCAACAATTTGAAATCCAAATGTACAGATCAATCAGACAGCATTGTGGCAGGAGGATTCATGATGGCTTCATCACTTCAACAATCAAAGTTCTCCATTTCTCCCTTGCCAAATGTTTACAGTTCAGATACTTGAGGCCACTACAGCCTGCTCATTCGACTACATCCATGCTATTTTGGGTTTCGTTGACTCGATCAGTTTCTTCGATGTACTCTTGATTTTGATTTGTTTAATCTCATTGTAAAGTTCATTCAAGCCAAAACGCTGTCTTCAATCGCTATTGAACTAACACAATTGCAACAGCCCAACATTTCGGACCACAATTACTTTTATCCAGTCCGTTAAAGAAACCTGGACACATATGGAGAGTGTTGCTTCGAATGGAGATAGCATTATTTGAGCCTACTTTGATTCTACGGGTCGCGAACCTCAACCTGAACTTGTCTGTTATTTCTATTTCTACTGTTATTGAAGCAATATTCCATGTGTACAATTTCAGTATTATTTTTAAATGTTTTTTAACAACCCAAGTGCTTCTATTCTATCTAAATTTCTAATTTAGTGTTAATTCCTCTTTTAATTTCATCCACCATGATAATAACATCTGTAAATAGCATAAATCATAAGACATCATCTAAAATATGTCTAATCAATTCGTCTATAATTAAGGCAAATAGGTACGGACTTGAGGCTAACTCTTGGTGTAATCTTCGAGTAATCAGAAATTCATTCTCTTGCAAGTGAATTAATTGTAGTCACAATTCCATTATACATGCCCTTCATCGCATTAATATAACCTCTTTGTCAATATTTTTTTCTCCAACACCCACCATATTATATCTCTAAGCACACCCCATCTTACGTTTTTTTTTTTTTTTTTTTTCTCTCTAAATCCATAAAAACTATAAGCGTATTCTTCTTCTTTTTCCTCCGTATTTTTCTATTAATCTCCTTAGATGAAAATTTCAGCTAAATATTTCACTGATTTAATATGAAACCAAGAATAATTAAACGGAGAAAATAAAGATCAATTGATAAATTTATAAAATTACCAAAAGACCATATGGCAAAATATTTGGGGTAAAAAGTGTCTATAAGAAAATGTTCACTATCTTATAAAACAGCAACTTTTCTTTGGTAAATTATATGAAAACAAGCTACAACTTAACCGTATGAGAAACAGGATAAGGAATGTAGAATCAATGCAATTCTAATTGTGTCAACTTAAACTCTGCTTCAGCAACAACATTCCCAATAATGTCTAATTGTGTCAACTTTGAGTCTTTAAAAATTGCAAACGCTTCCCAGTAATTTGTCACATTGACACCACTAATTGCAAATTCACCAAAATTCCAATCACCTGTATGGGAGAGCGGAGAAGAGCACAAGTACCTTCTTGTGTCGACAGCGTGCGCACAGATTTCATTGTATGAGATATCCAACACTTTCAATGACTTTAGCAGTGTTAAAGGCTCCAGGGCAGAAAAACTACCCATTTTGTTGTTACTAAGGTTCTAGCAAGAAAGAAGCTGCATAGCCTGCAATCCTGTCATAAAGACCAATAAAAAGCACTCAGTTACTTTCATTTAAATAATCATTAGAAAAGCCTTTTAAGCATCAAAATGCACCCTGAAACGATCAAGACTTTGACTGGTACCATTTTACAAAATAAAGATGGCCATGCAATAAACTAATGTTGTACAAATGTGTTTATGTATAATATTGTATATATGAAGACATAATACACACATATGGATGGACAGAAAGACAGATAGATAGATAGAGAGATACAGAAATGCAATGAATTGAAAATCGAAACCACAAAAACAGATTCAAGTGACAACGAAAATTTAAAGAATTAATTGTAGGTCACCTTCAATTGAGCTAAGTTGGTTGTGGCTGAGGTCTAACATTTGGACCCACAGTGATTTCTCAATAGACCCAATATGTGACAATGAAAGATATAATCATTGGTGCCTGATGATGCTGAGTCCCTGTAATGACAGCAATGCCTCAGCAAAGATTCCGGACTGGAGGTCAGCTGCTGAAGCACAAAAATATGAGAATCTGTGTTATAGAAAAATCAGTAATCTATATCAAAGGTTCAAGGCAAATCTTTAACACTAACTCTTACTAATATTATAGAGATCTCTCTGGGTGTGAGTTGAAAAGAACTATCAGAGATTCTTACACAAGACATTCGTTCCAATGAACATAACTATATAGTTAGTTAGACTAATCTCAATAAAAATAATAATAAACCCACTACATGAACAGATCAGCCTCTAAATAGTTGAACTAAGTTTGGTTTTTACTTTGAATTCTAGATGAACTTATTGAAGAAGCATGCCCATCTGTTTACATAAATGAGCATGTAAAATAGCATGTTTGTAGGACTGCAATACAAGTACAACTATTTGGAATTTGGATGGCCAAAGGGTCATTTGACCTAGTTCTTAAGCAAAATGAGTGAAAGCTTAAGCAAGAGCTGAGCCAATTTCTTTCAGTTTAAGTGTGAAAAACTCTTCACTAGAGCAAAGCCCTCAAACCTAATAACATTTAGATTCTTTAATACGAGGGCATTCGGTAGCTATCATCAGATTTCTAATTTGATGCAAGCATGATGTGTGGTGACAACCTCACGTGTCCAGAGTTAGATGAAAGGCTTGTCAATCTGTCATGTGTAACATAGACCAATTTAAGATAGTAGTATGTAGGAATGATATGATCCAAGTTGAAGGTGACTTTAGCCTAAGAAGGTGTGTGGGTTGAGGCTGTGACAACATGCCTTTGTATAGGGACAATTGAAGAAGACTGTTTCCATGGGACTCTGCCACCTGGACTTGTTAAGTTGAAAACAGATATTTTCATTTTAAGTGTTGATTTACTAATATATTTTGATCCTATCTATGACTTTATATAATGAGCTTTGAGGCATAATTTCGTATAAGATACCTATGCTGGCCAATCAAGTAATCAATACGTCAGTAGGATATTAAAACCACCAGGAAATAATATCTGATGGTATTCACAAAATGAGCGGAGACAAACTGGAGTAGCTTGTCTGTTTTGGCCAAACTGAGCTCAAACAATAACAGCACAAATTCAACCGAACTAGAACCAGGCACAAGCACTGCTCCTTACCTGCTAAGTTAAGCACAAACACACAATACATTGTTTGCTGCTCAACTCAGATCACCTTGTTCTTACTCCTAAATGCAATTTGCAATTGTTCAAAGCTCAAGCTCTCCTCAAGGAGAACAAGAAATATTAAAGAGATACTACTCATACATCCAGCACAACAATAAAAAATGAACCTAAATGGACTGTGCTTTCCTAAACAGTAATATAGAAGAGAAGAGATATTCACCAGCTTTAACACCACTAAGCCGTATTCATCCTTGTAGTATTGAGAATGTGGTGGGTCCAATGTCATAAGATCACTATATAATTCTTTAACTTCTTCAGAATGGACCATCTTGCATGTCTCTAGAGGTTTATCATATGACATCATTGCATCATGTGCAGTCAACAATCTTGCAAGCATACGCTTTCCAATTTTACTACAATAACCAGTGGGAGAAAATAGGAGGACATTGGACAAACAATAAGAGGACATGAATGAATTCCACATAGCAGTTTATCTCTGACAGCAATTCCCGGAAAAGAGCTATCTCGTTAACTATAGTCTCAGCGCTCCACTTAGAAGCTGTTGACTCATTCACCTCACTATTCCTCAGTTGATCGAAAATTTTAATTTGGGTTGGTTCCTGAAGATGTGTTTCACCAGTATGAAAATTTTCATCTCCCCATGAAATCATCTCTGCACTTTTCATTTCAGCATGTTGCAAACCATGAGGTTGTATTAAAACTGTAAATTCAAAATAAGTAGGATGGCTATGGTGAAATCCACTCAGAGACACAATTCCCTGAGAATGTCCAAGGCTGACCTTTACTGGATGAGTTTGTAAAGAAAGGAGATTCTCCTCGTGAAAAGTTAAATGTGTTACCCAAGCTTGGGAACTCCCAGAGTTGTTTGTTGAAAGTGGTGACCAAATTAAATTTTTATTTGTGTTATGTACAGCTTGCACAGTTATTGTATATGAGCTCACACCTTCAACTGCTTCATTAAAATAAAGAATGAGTGGAATTATCCCACTATTAAGATGGAAACCTGTGATAGGAGACGAGGCACAAGTATCCAGGAAACCATCTGCTGATACATTAAGATTAGAACCACGAGGTGGCCAGGTAGAAACCAACAGAGGATTCTCCACTTTAACTGTTTGCTCAAGACGCCAAAGATGATAAAACCATCCACTTTGATCATCCGGGTCAGTAAAAAGAGCTTGGTGTACAAGGTCATGTAGGTTTATTGAAGAGAAAGAGTTAGGGAATGAGTCAGACTTCATTCCCTTTTATATTGATAATACTGAGTAATTACAGGAGTGCCCATTACACCGATCAAGGGAATAAATAATGATAAAATACAATCAATTATTTCTTATTCTAACTTATTTCCTATTCTAACACCCCCCCAAGCTAGTGCGAAGATATTTCCCATGCCCAGATTGTAGAAAATGCCATGAAATGGTTTGCTCCCTAGCCCCTTGGTGAGAACATCAGCTAGTTGGTCTCCAATCTTCACAAAATGAATACATTTAATGCCACTAGTGAGTATTTCCTTTATGAAGTGCCTATCAATCTCCACATACTTAGTTCTATCATGTTGAACTAAATTATGAGCTATATTGATTGCGGCTTTGTTGTCACAGTATAGTCGCATGGAGTCAGTCTGATGGATTTCCAAATCTCCCAACAATAGTTTAATCTATAGTACCCCACATACACCCTGAGCCATAGCCCTGAATTCTGCCTCAGCACTAGATCTAGCAACCACATTCTGTTTCTTACTTCGCCATGACTAAGTTGCCACCAACAAATGTGCAGTATCTAGAAGTTGATCGTCTGTTAGTGACTGATCCAGCCCAATCTGCATCAATAAATGCCTTCACACTGAAATGGCCATATTTTGATAAATAGAGACCCTTTTCAGGAGAAGACTTCAGGTATCTCAGGATTCTCATAACTGCCTCTAAGTGGGAAGTTCTAAGAGCATGCATAAACTAGCTCATCATGCTCACAGCAATGGCAATGTCTGGACGTGAGTGGGATAAGTATATGAGTTTACCCACTGGTCTCTGATATCTCCCCCTGTCCACTGGCTCGCCCTCTTGATCCTCACTAAGTTTCTGGCCTGGTTCTAGAGGTGTATCACATGGTCTACCTCCAAGTAGTCCAGTTTCTTTTAGCAAGTCAAGTACATACTTTCTTTGACATATGACGATGCCATCCTTGCTGCTAGCTACTTCAATACCCAAGAAATACTTCAAACTACCCAAGACTTTGATTTCAAACTCTTTGGCTGAGTATTCCTTCAACCAAGGAATCTCCTCCACGTTATCCCCTGTCAGAACAATATCATCAACATAAACAATGGGAGCTGTAGTCTTACCATGTGAGGAGTGTTTCACAAACAAGGTGTGATCAGCTTGACTCTGCTTGAACCCATATTTAAGCATAGCTTGAGCAAACTTTTCAAACCTAGCCCTAGGAGACTGCTTTAGTCCGTAAAGCGACTTTCGGAGCCTACATACTTTACCTTTGGACTTAGCATCCGCAAAACCAGGAGGAATATCCATATAGACCTCTTCTGTTAGATCTCCATGAAGGAAGGCATTTTTTATATCAAACTGATGAAGTGGCCATTCCAAATTTGTAACAAGAAAGAGTAAGATTCTCACAAAGTCCATCTTAGCAACTGGCGCAAATGTTTCCTAGCAATCTACCCCATAAGTCTGAGTGAAGCCCTTAGCAACTAATCTTTCTTTGTACCGTTCTATGGAACAATCTGCTTTGTGTTTTACCGTGTACACCCACTTACACCCAACTGGATTTTTTCCTTTAGGTAACTCCACTAACTCCCAAGTGCCACTCTTGCTGAGAGCTCTCATCTCTTCTATCTTGGCATGTTTCCATTCAGGAATAGAGAGAACATCTTGAAAATTGGTAGGTAGACTCACAGAAGACACTTTAGACAAAAAGACTTTATATGAGGAAGACAAATTAGAATAAGAGACATGATTAGTAATAGGATGCTGAGTACATGACCTAACCCCCTTCCTATTAACAATGGAAACATCAAGATTTGAAACATCAGGAATAGAAGCACTAGAATTAGAATTACCTGGACTCTCAGGAAATGGGGCTGACTCCGTGTCACGCCCCAAATTTTAATTACTCAGAAACATTACCAAAAGCCTTTAGTTTAGGTCCATCTTTTTTTTTTTCAAATATCTATTACCCTTGAGTAATAGAAACATAATAATACATGTTCACTCTCGCAATGAATACAACAATAATAATAATACATTCCAACTTCCACTGTGGAGTTCCAAATAAATAAATAAATACAAACACCAATATACAATGAGATTACACATAAGAGATACATGAACTTCTTAACCCTCCAACCAATCAATCCGAATTCTCTTCCTGTAAGAAAATGAAACAACAAGGGGTAAGCACAATTGCCCAGTAGGAATCTCATAGTTCTAAAACAATAATCATCCTATAGATAGAAATGATCATGCATGTAGGGTGATACGATATAGTAAGGTGATATTTTGTAATTTCAAAATATCATACATAGAGTACCTTTTTCTCAAAATTTATTTGAACATTTAAAGAAAACCTTCAATCATAAACATTTTCCCTTATCATCCGAAAACCATAAATCCTTTTTGAAAACAAGGAACAACATCATTTTAAATTTATTAACTCGATTCCAAAGTATTCCTCGTTTCATTTCCATTTTAATATTCCTCTTTTTACTAATTACATTCATTATAACACCATAACCTCAAATTCAAGTTCCCTTAAACTTAGAAAATATGAGGAAGAAGAACTCCGAAAATATGAGGAAGAAGGAATATATTTATGTTATATTCAAAACTTCTTATCTTACAAGACCAAATGACACTCCTTATATAGGAGATATTACAAACAACATCATAACCCATTATATGCCACTTACATATTATATATTACCACTATCTACCACTATCATATTATATACATGCCACTATCTACCACCAACACCACTATCATATTCTATACATGCCACTATCTACCACCAACACCACTATCATATTATATACATGAACACAATTTCCAGCACTCCCCCTCAAGCTGGTTTGAAGATATCTTCCATAGCCAGCTTGCTAGTCAGCTTATCAAATTGCTTCTTGTGTAGTCCCTTCGTTAGCACATCAGCTAATTGTTCACCTGTTGGAAGGTAGGTCATACAGATTATGCCAGCATTGATTTTTTCCTTGATGAAATGTTTATCCACTTCTATATGTTTTGTGCGATCATGTAGAACTGGATTATGAGCTATAGATATAGCTGCTTTGTTGTCACAATAGACCTTCATAGGTGTCGGGTGAGAAAGCTTTAATTCTTCAAGAATTCTTTTAATCCACATTACTTCACAGATTCCATGGGCAACAGCTCTGAACTCTGCTTCTGCACTACTTCTAGCTACCACATTCTGTTTTTTACTCCGCCATGTAACTAGGTTCCCACCTACAAAGGAGCAGTATCCGGATGTTGATCTCCTGTCTGTAACACTTCCTGCCCAGTCTGCATCTGTGTATACTTCAACTTGAAGATGTCCATGTTTCTTGAACAGTAAGCCTCTCCCTGGAGTTCCTTTCAAATATCTTAAGATCTTATAAACGGCCTCAAAGTGCTCTGCCCCTGGTGAGTGCATGAACTGACTTACCATGCTGACTGCAAAGGCAATATCAGGCCGCGTATGAGACAAGTAAATCAATTTCCCTACAAGTCGCTGATATTGTTCCCTCTCTTTGACTTCTTCAGCCTTAGCAGCTTGTAACTTCAAGTTAGGCTCGATCGGAGTCTTCACCATCTTACAACCAAGCATACCTGTTTCTCCAAGGAGATCAAGAACATATTTTCTCTGATTAACGAATATACCTTCCTTGGATCTTGCAAATTCCATTCCGAGGAAATACTTGAGGGCTCCCAGATCCTTAATGTGAAATTCTTTTGCGAGTTTCTCTTTGAGGGCTGCTAACTCTGCTTCATCATTACCAGTTAAAATGATGTCATCAACATAAACAATCAAAATTGCAATTTTACTGTTTTTTGAATGTTTATAAAATATTGTGTGATCTGCTTGACTCTGCGAGAAGCCACAACTGATAACTGCCTTCCCAAAGCGTTCAAACCACGCTCTTGGTGATTGTTTGAGTCCGTATAATGACTTGTTCAATCTGCATACTCTGTCGCTTCCAAGTCTCTGCTCAAATCCCGGCAGTAGGCTCATGAACACCTCCTCTTCAAGATCACCATTGAGAAATGCATTTTTAATGTCAAGTTGATGTAGAGGCCAATCTGAATTTACTGCAAGAGATAACAGTACTCTGATGGAATTTATTTTAGCAACAGGAGCAAACGTCTCCTGATAGTCGATCCCATAAGTTTGAGTGAAGCCTTTAGCCACCAGTCTCGCCTTGTATCTCTCAACGCTTCCATCTGCGTTACATTTTATCGCAAACACCCATTTACACCCAACTGTTTTCTTGTCTTTGGGTAGATCAACTATCTCCCAAGTACCACTTCTCCTTAAAGCATTCATCTCCTCCATGACTGCTAATTTCCAATTCGGATCATCCAACGCTTCCTGTATATTCCTTGGAACAAACAAGTGTGAAATCCTAGATGTGAAAGCTCTATGGTTTTTAGACAGTCTTTGATAGGAGAGGTAATTTGCAATAGGATGTTTAATGCAATTTCGGACACCTTTCCTAATTGCTATAGGAACATCAAGGTCGGAAATAGAAGGAATAGGATTACCTAAAATTTCGATGCTAGAACTCGGGTGGACATTCGGGTCATTAGGATGGACATTCGGGTCATTATTCCTCAGATGAAATCGCTTCCTAGTATAAACCTGAAGCTCAGGATTTAGATCATTTTGTAGTACTTCTCCCCCTAAACAAGAATCTTCTTGACTAGGCACCATAGAACTTGGTTCTCCTAAGTGATCATTATCAGACAGATGTGGTTTTTGTGTAGGATAAATGACATTGGGGAGCGGGATAGAAATATCCCAAAAACGGTCTTCTACTCCACTTGTCTCCCCCTGAAGAGAAGTGTTGGAGAAATATGATTTTGTTTCCACAAATGACACATCCATACTCACATGAAATTTCTTGTTTTGAGGATCGAAACACTTATACCCCTTTTTGTTTGAGGAATAACCCAAAAAAACACATTTTATAACACGGGGGTCAAGTTTTGAACGAAATTGACTGGGAACATGAACATAAGCAGTACATCCAAAAACTTTGGCGGGTAAATCAGAAAACAACCTCGTGTCAGGAAAAAAAGTTTTGAGACAATCAAAAGGTGTTTTGTATGTTAACACCTTTGTAGGCATCCTGTTTATCAAATAAGAGGCTGTTAAAATTGCTTCACCCCATAAATATTTAGGAACATGCATGTAAAACATTATAGCACGTGCTACTTCAAGTAGATGTTTATTTTTTCGTTCTGCAATGCCATTTTGTTGAGGGGTATCCCGACATGTAGATTGATGAAAAATCCCCTTTTTTCCCAAAAACTCACCTAACTGCTCATTGAAATATTCTGTTCCATTATCAGAATGTAAAATACCAATTTTGGTTTGAAATTGGTTTTCAATCATATTGTAAAAATTTGTGAATAAATTTTTCACGTCAGATTTTTTATTCATCAAATAAATCCAACATAAGCGGGTATGGTCATCAATAAATGTAACAAACCATCTTTTACCAGAAAGAGTAGTGATTTTAGAAGGGCCCCAAACATCACTATGAATCAAATAAAAAGGTTTTGAAGCCTGGTAAGGTTTTGGCAAATAAGTAGAGCGATGAAATTTTGCAAAAATGCAACTTTCACAATGAAAAGAAGAACAATCAATCCCTTTAAATAATTCTGTAAATAAATGTTTCAGATAAAGAAAACTAGGATGTCCTAGTCTATAGTGCCATAGCATTATTTTTTCTCGAACAGAGATTGAACTAGTACTATTAAAGCTCTGAGCTTTTTTATTACTAACAGGTACTTCATCAAAGTAGTAAAGACCTTCAAGCATCCTAGCACGCCCAATCATCATCCCCGAGTTCTGGTCCTGAAATTCACAATGGGATTCAAAAAATGTAACACGACAATTAGAATCCTTAGATAGTTTACTGACAGACAAAAGGTTACAGGCTAAGTTGGGGACGTGAAGAACAGCATTGAGATTAATTTTCTCAGTTAGTTTAATAAATCATTTTCCTGCAATAGGTGAAAAACTACCATCGGCTATTCTGATTTTGTCATGACCAGAACAAGGGAAATAGGTACTAAATAAATGGGAAAAACTAGTCATGTGATCGGAGGCACCGGAATCTATGATCCACGGAGAGAAGTTTAGGCAAGAGAAGGCTTTAGGATTTCTACCTGTTTGTGCCAACAAAACACTAGGAGTACCGGATGAGGAGTTGGATTTTATCAGCTTTAAGAGTTGATCAATCTGCTCTTTGTTGAAGGGACCTGAATCGGCTTCATTAGCGGTAGGAAAGCCACGATTCTTCTCTCCTTGTTTGCTGCTTTTCCAGTTGACAGGTTTGCCATGGATCTTCCAACACGTTTCGCGTGTATGGCGAGGCTTGTTGCAAAAATCACACCAGACCCGTGGCTTATCATCAAACCTGCGCTGGTAATTTGCAGCCTTGTTGGCCGCAGCATCGCTAATTAAAGCAGAAATTTCAATTGATTCACCAGTACTTTTTTTCTTAAGCATGACGCTCCTTCGGCTCTCTTCCCTTCTGACTTCGGCAAATACTTCGCCAATGGATGGGAGAGGAGGTCTGCCAATAATTCTTCCTCGCACTTCATCGAACTCAATGTTGAGGCCGGCAAGAAACTTGTAAATACGGCTGTCTTCCACAGTTTTCTTGTGGTGGTTGCAGTCGTCAACCGATTTCCATTCGTATGTGTTGAAGATGTCAAGATCCTGCCACAACCTTTTCAATGAATTGAAATATTTGGTGACAGAATCATCTCCTTGACGAATCTCTCCCAACTTCAAAGTTAATTCGAAAACTTGAGATTGATTTCCTAGGTCAGAATACATCTGACTAACATTATCCCACAATTCTTGTGCAGTAGTATAGCACATGTAATTAGAGCTTATATCCTCCTCTATGGAATTGACCAACCATGTCATAACCATGGAGTTTTCAGCGTCCCAACTGTCGAACAGCGGATCATTAACTGCAGGAGCCTTCTTGTCACCAGTGATGTAACCGATCTTTCCTTGCCCACGGATATACATCCGGACAGATTGTGACCAGCGGAGAAAATTATCACCATTTAGGCGGATGGTGGTGATTTGGACAGAGTGAGAGTTGGACGTTTTCACCGGAATGGCAGCGGCAGGGGTTGAAGTGGTTTCGGACGTGACTTCCGACATGGCTATGACGGTTTTAGGGCTGCTGTGTTTTTTGTTGCTCTGATACCAACTTAGAAAATATGAGGAAGAAGAACTCCGAAAATATGAGGAAGAAGGAATATATTTCTGTTATATTCAAAACTTCTTATCTTACAAGACCAAATGACACTCCTTATATAGGAGATATTACAAATATCATCATAACCCATTATATGCCACTTACATATTATATATTACCACTATCTACCACTATCATATTATATACATGCCACTATCTACCACCAACACCACTATCATATTCTATACATGCCACTATCTACCACCAACACCACTATCATATTCTATACATGAACACAATTTCCAGTACTTAATACTCAAAACAGCTCTCATACACTCCATTCCCCCTTACAGATCCATTATTGCTACAACTCCTTAATGTAGAAATCCAAATCTCCTTTATATTCAATAACAGTTCTCCTACACTCAACCCCTACTTGTCTAACAACTACATCACATCCACATTTGCATTATCAATAATTCAACATATCACAAGGATAATAAACCTTTTAATTCAGTTTCTCCATTAATTACAAAACAAAACTCCTAATCTTTCCGTATAATTACAAACAACCCGGTGAATTCGTTATCACCGACCCCTTGTCCAGTTACTATTTCCTTATCCATTTTTTTCAAATAATTGCTATATGCATTCCCCTTCCATACCAAATTACACATCAAATTGTAATTTCATAAGCTCATCACAAGTCACACATATCATTACCGATTCAATGCATCTCACAATACATTTCACCTTTTGCCGACTTGATACAGCGGGATAGTAGGCACCCAATTCATAACACCCTCCACTTTTTGCCGGTTATTATACAGTGGGAAGTGAACTCCCAAAAACCCTTTTTCTTGAAAACTATATTTTTCCCAAAACCATGTTTTGTCCACATTTACCGACTATCATACGGCAGGACGTGGACCCCCCAAAAAACATTTTCAACTTTAAAACCATCCCCACATTTGCCGGCTATTATACGGCAGAAAGTGCGCACCCAAAAACATTTTCAAAACCATCCGTTTTTCCACTTTTGCTAGCTATTATACAGCGAGACTATATGGATACCCAAAAACATGTTTCCCACATTCGTCCAGCGATAAGCCTAGATAGGGCATTTGGGCACCTTTAATTCAAAACCACCCCACATTTGCCGGCGATTATACGACGGGACTTGGGCCCCCAAAAACATTTTCGACTCCTCGCGCGCGTACCAACCACAACACAACCCAATACAACACAACTCAACCCAACACAACCCAACTCCACACAACACAACTCAACCAAACTCAACACAACTCAACTCAACTCAACTCAACACAACACAACATAACTCAACTCAACTCAACACAACATAACCCAACTCAATTCAACATAATTTAACATAACTCAATACAATTCAACAAAACACAGCAAAATTCAACACAACTATTTCAGCACCATTTAATACAATTTGGCATAATTCAAATACAACTCTTAAACCTCCACATCATCATTTCATCACAAAGCTCATATCATCCATACCATTAGTAATTTATTTTCCTAAAGTTTGGTTTCATGTTATAACATAATTTAAAATAGGGTAAATTATGCAAATGGTCCCTGTAGTTTACTCGTTTTTTCATTTTGGTCCCCGTTGTTTCAATTTGATCAATTTTGCCCCTTAATTTTATGGATTTTGTCATATTAGTCCAATAAATAATGGCGGTTAAGTTTGATGGACGGAAAATCTAATGATGTTTCAATTTGGTCCCTATAGTTTATAGGATGTGTCAATTTGGTCCCTGTAATTTATAGAAAAGTCAAAACAACAGGGACCAAATTGACACATCCTATAAACTATAGGGACCAAATTGAAACATCATATGATTATCCGTCCATCAAACTTAACTGCCGTTATTTATTGGACTAATATGACACAATCCGTAAAATTAAGGGGCAAAATTGAGCAAATTAAAACAACATGAACCAAAATGAAAAAAAGGTAAATAACAAGGACTACCACTATAATTTGCCCTTTAAAATATCAACATTAAGAGATTAATCATGACTTTTAAATAAATTTTCAAACTCTTTAAAATTTCAATTAAACGTGTACATATGTAATTTAACACCTCAACTTTATGAGTCTACTTCCAATTTAAGTAAAACCATCAACCATCTTCATGAGCCAAACTAGAGTTTTTAAGAGAAATTAAAGCTCTTCACAAAAATACTTTTTATTCCAACTCTTCTATTAACTATATACCCAAATTTATGACCCAAAATCATAACCCAACAATAAACCTCAACTCTTCAGACCCTAAACCCCAAATCTCATTATTTATTCATGATATGCTTAAAAATATAACTTTGTATTTATATAAAGAAAATACCATAAATTTATCTATAAATGAGGGTATTGAAGAAGAACTAGAAACCTTTACCTCTTGAAGCAAAGAGATGACAACCCAAAAATCACCGGCGACAAAACCACGAACTATTCAGACCAAAAGAAAGCCCTTGATGAGATCTACAATCTTTCTCAAAGGACGAAGGTGAAAAGATCACTCTAGGTGAGTAGATCTAAAGATCTAAATGAAAAAGTTTGAGTTGAGAGAGAGAGAAGAGAAACTCACGATGTAGAGAGAGAAAAGAGGAGAAAAAGTGAAATGAATATATGTTTGGAGCCTATTTATAGTAGCAAGGTAATAATAGAACAATAGTCCCAAAGTCAAATGAAAAGAACAAGTCAAAAACTCCCAAAAAGTAGGGCCCAAACCAACCTAAAAATCTGAAAATTTCACGCAGGTGTCGACCCTTAGGAAGAAAAGCTAAGACACTAATGTGTGCAGAGGACAAGGTGTCGACACCTCGCAGACTGGTGTCGACACTAAATTCCAGCAAGCAAACTCCAGATTCTGCAATAAACAAGGGTCAACCCTTCCTAAACTAGTGTCAACCCTTGAGGCCAACAACAAAAGACAAGTGTCGACACCACCAAGATTGGTGTCATCCCCAGAACAAGATTTCTAAGTTCCTAGACAACTTTTGAACGTAAACAAGTGTGAACGAACAATCCCAACAAGTTTAAATCAATTTATACTCCTCCAAAACCAAGATGCAACAACACCAAAGATTCCCAAAATAAAATAAAGGATTCAAGTACACTTCCCAAAAGCTTTAAAGGGTACAAGTGCTACACTCTAGACACTCATCCGGATAAGAAGTTGGCAGTAGAGGAGGGAGAGAAGGGAGAGGAGGCTCTTGCATCCAGGTGATTTGCTGTCAGTCCTTGCTCCTGATATAAACTTTGTCTGCTTCCTATTCCTCAAACAACTGCTGACTCATTATCCTCTATCTGTTCAACCACAGGCGGAAGTGGAACAGGAATGTCTTCACACCAAGACTCCCCCTGAAGAGAGGACTATGATACCAAGGAGGTTGGAAAGTAAGGCTGAGACTCAAACAAAGTGACATCCATGGAGACAAACCATTTGCGAGTGGTAGGATGATAACACTTATAACCCTTTTAAGTGGCAGAATAACCTAGAAAAATACACTTAAGAGACTTAGGATCCAATTTACCACGAGTAGGGGAACGATTATGGACAAAACAAACACAACCAAAGGTCTTAGGAGAAATGGAGAACCCAGAAGAGGTAGACCCGAACAAAACGTGAAGAGGTATTTGTTTTTGAAGGACTTGGGTAGGAAAACGATTAATCAAATAAGCGGCAGTGAGAACCGCTTCCCCCCAATAGGATCGAGGAACCCGCATCTCAAAGGATAGGCAACAAGTGACATCAAGGAGATGGCGATTTTTGCATTCTGCAACACCATTTTGTTAAGGGGTATTAGTGCAGGAAGTCTGATGAATAATGCCATGAGTGATGAAGTAAGTGGCAAGACCAGATTCAATATATTCTCCCCCCCTCCCCCCCAATTATCAAAATGTAGAATTTGTACAACCACCCCAAACTGAGTACAAACCTTTTATGGAAGTTTTGAAACACAGAAAATACCTCACTTTTATCTTTCATCAAATAGACCCAAATAGCCCAGGAACAATCATCTATGAAGGTAATAAACCATTTGTGACCGGTTAAAGACACAAAACGGGAAGGACCCCATACATCATAATAAATCAAAGAAAATGGAATTGAACTTTTATTAATAGAAGGAGCAAAAGAGGCTCTGTGTTGTTTTCCAAGTTGACAAGACTCACATAGAAAATCTGACACACTATTTTTCTCAAAAACAAAAGGAAATAAATGCTTAAGTAATAAAAAAGAGAGGTGTCCTAAGCGACGGTGCCACGGCCAAATGTCTTCCTTGGTGGATGGTAACTGAATAGATGAATGAGCCAGATTGTTTGTTTGATCCAGAATGTAGAGACCATAGTTCTCTCTACCACTGCCAATCATCTTCCTCGTGATAAGATCCTGAAAAAGACAATGATCAGGAACAAACGTCACGCTACAATTTAAGTCACGAGTAATACAACTCAAAGATAAAAGATTAACACTAAAATTGAGAACATGGAGGACAGAAGACAAAGGAAGGGAAGAGGTGGCATGAATTAAACATTTCCCTGATATAGACGAAATGGTAACCATTAGCAATACGCACTTTTTCCTGACCTGAGGAGGGGTTATACTTTGAAAATAAATTAGAGGAGTCAGACATATGATCGGAAGCACCAGAATCAATAAACCATGGTACAATCGTATGAGATAGCAATGCACATGGGGAGGAAGCCAAGTTACCTAAATTGGCAAAGGAAGAAGAGGGTGCACCCGTAGCAGAAGTAGAGGCTCAACGGTCTAGCAAGTGGCGAAGAGCAATCTCAAAATCCGAAGTAGATAACCCCGAAACATCAGCAGCAGAGGAGACAACTGGAGATTAAGATGGTGGCTCAACAGTGTCTAAACGATGGGCTCGTGCATTGGCCCCTCGGCCTCTAGTACTAGACCGACCTCGAGTACCAGGACGGTCTCCTCGGCCACCAGAGGGAGTTCCATGCAGCTTCCAACAAGTCTCGTGTGTGGCGAGGTCGACGACAGTAGTCACAATAAAGATTATCCTTCTCAGAGGAAGGACGAGAACCCCAAGTCACACGGTCGCCATCGCGAGAGGGTGCAAAAACCAAGGCCGAGCGATCAGTAGTAGCAGAAGGAAGCATTGCAAAACGGCGACTCTTCTCATTCTTTACAAAAGCAAAGGCTTCCTAGAGAGAAAAAACACATCCATGCCAAGTACTCTGCTCCGAATCGGATCATACTCCACATTTAGGCCTTCCAAGAACTTGAAGACCCGCTCGTGTGCCACAAACTTCTGGTAACCAACAGAATCAGTGGGACAGACAGGTTTGTAATCATGAAGGTGATCAAGTCACTTCCACCTATTGTTAAGGAAGGTAAAGTACTGAAAGATAGTCATCTCACCTAGTACCGACCTTTCAATGGAGCGACGTAACTCAAAAGCCTGGGAGAAGTTCCCCTTCCGGGAGTAAGTGGAAGTCACTGCCTCCCAAATATCTCTTGCAGTGTCCATAGAGAGATAGCCTTCTCTAATCTCCAAGACCATAGAATGTATCAACCAACCCTTAATGAGGGAGTTGGTGATCTCCCACCAATCATAACTCGGGTCCATGGTGGTGGGTGCATGTATCCTGCCATCAACATACCCATCTTCCCACGGCTCTTCAAAAAAATAGTCAGATTCTGCGACCACGCTAGATAGTTCTGACCATTGAATAGAGAAGTGGTGATTTTAAGGTCAGGGTTGAGATCGCTCTTAAGCAGCTGAGAAGTTGTTGACTCACTAGTGAAACCTGCCATGAATATTCTACTAAGCAACCCTCAAACCTAGGACCAATCACAAACTCGGAAGATGGTGGGGGAACAAGCACAATAGTAACTAGAAAATCATAAAGAATTAAGAATCCAGTTTTTTTTTTTTTTTTTTTTTTTTTCACTGCATTTTTTGTTTTTGTGTTTTGTTTTGTTTTGTTTTTTTTTCTTTTTCTAAGAAAACAGAGCAAACAGAGAATAAAGAGAGAAGAAAGAAAGAAGACAAAATCAAGGGAATAGGGGTGAGGCACTAGACGACCAACTGGAGGGCCACGAAGGCACCAGTCGACCAACCAGCACTAGGCGACCAACCAGGTGACTACGACTACACTAGGCGACCAACCAGGTGCTGCCGACAGGCCTAGAGGAGCAAGCTAGGGCTGCTGACAGAGGCTGCGACTGCCATGGAAGAGTCACCTGGCCTTCGCCTGGACTGGGTGGGGTGCAAATGACCCAGACAAGGCAGTGGATGGCCTGGGCAGGCTAGGGTTTGGGCTTAGGGCGTGGGCAATCGAGGGTTTGGGTTTGGGGGGCCTTCGGTGGAAGCAAGGTGGTAGGTTCCTCCTATTGTGGCTCTGATAGCATGTAGGTTTAGAGAAGAGAAAGAGTTAGGGAATGAGTTAGACTTCATTCCCTTTTATATTGATAATACTGAGTAATTACAAGAGTGTCATAAAGCATAATATATGGTCCAGCCCATTACACCAATCAAGGGCATAAATAAGGATAAAATACAATCAATTATTTCCTATTCTAACAAGTCATACTCCTCTGTCAAAACTTTCTCCTTTGAGAAAGATCCTTGAGCCCTTTTCTCCAGTAAATGAGACAGAATTACAATGCAGAACATTTATGGTATGGTAAAGTAGAATAAAAACAAGAAACATGTTTAAGCAAACAGACAGAGACATCACAAGGTAAAACATGCACTCAAAGCAACAGGCATGTTTGTGTAGGTTGAAAAAGAAAAACAAAAGGCACAATTGGACAGGAAACTTAATTTTCTAATCCTGCTAGAATAGATAGAATATCAAAAGGTAGCAGGTGTGTCATCATGCAGTTTCCACTAATATTAATGTGCATAAGAATTGATCTTTAACTCGAAAGCAAAGTTGAAGATTAATCAAGCTACAATTTTATATAACATTGCATGCCAGATTTACAGACATAGAAAGCTGCTTAAACAGTATTATCAACAGAAAAATGCCATTGCAGATTAATCTGAAATAAACACCATTTGTTTTTTTTGGAATCTGTTAGGCTAATGACCATTTAAATAGTGAAGTGCTTATCAACTTTTGATATAAGGAATAGAACTAATGAATATTTTTTCCCCTGTTCCACAAGGTGCTTGAAAGGAGACAGCATTTTGCAACCTTGCATCACAATATACCATCAATACAAGTTAAATGTTTTGAAGTGGATGTTTTATATAACATCACATGCCATCAATATCTTATCAACCTTGCATCACATTACAAGATAACTTATACCCATTCTGTCATGCTTAACCTATTTTGAATGTTTTTATTACATAAACAATAAGTCACATGTTTTAAAGTGGATATTTAAATATTTTGTCTTTAACTAAAATCTCATCAAAAAAAAACCCCTATGTTGCAGAAAATCCACAATTTTTTTTGTATGTTCTATATAACTATGCATACTACCACTAGACATTCTGCTTCTAACGAGACCAAAGCTAGAACTAATTTCAAAGTTCCAACACATTTTTCCTAAAGCAATTTTTGCAAAAGAATCCAAGGATTATACAATTAAAGAGTTATCAGTGATAACTTGATAATAGACTAATGCACCCAAAAAAACTTGATAAGATATATCATAAACATTGTGAATACCAAATTACAACTGAACCATGAAGCCAGATAAACAGTATGACTTTGGCACATCTCATTGTAATGCTACAATAACAACAGGCACGAAAAAAAAAACTTGAGAATCAAACAATGGAACAAAAAAGCATTTTTCTCCACTAGTCCATTTTAATTATGATGATCCAAATGGTAAAATAACAATGAGATACAAGCATACCTACGATTATGCCAAGAAGAATAGTTACTGAAGTTTTCGTTTATCAAATCAGTTGTGTAGTTCCTCTTCATCTGATCTGTTCTTTAATGCTGCCACAATCTGAAAATGAAGACCAAATTAGACCATTTGAAAGTACAGTCCTACAATATATTAAAGTAAATCAAACCCAAATCGTCACCTCCGGTAATTCCATGCATGGAAATTCCTGGAATCTTTCTTTAGGAACACCCCCAGAAGCTGCAATTCCTGATCAACAGATGAATGCCCCTTGCTTAGCACCCATTTACGATGATACCAGGCACCATAAGACCTATAATTCTTTGCGAATGCACGCTCTGTCTGCATATATATTGAGTTCTTTCATAAAATTCAAAATAAATTGAACCCAAACACAATACACAAAATAATTACAATTGGCCGCTGAAAAAACCAAAGAAAAGAAGGCAACGCCATATTTCCAAATCTCATGATTTAAAATTTAAAAATTTAAAAACAAAATTTGCACTGAACGCAAATTAACCAAATAGCCCTATTTGGCACAGTTGACTTGTGTTCAGCTGAATTTCTTTTTCTTTTCCTACAGTTTTTTAGCAACCAAACAGCATCAAATACATGGACAGACAAGAAATACATATATTTTTTTCGGATGAGTGGTTCCGACAAACATACAATCTTCACTGTAAATAGATTTAATGGAGTCTGGATCAATCTCTGTATTAATCTCTGAATGACTGAGAATGTGTTCAACCGCTTGTGAGATACTCAGGATTGGCCTCGAGAAGCTTCGCATTGACCTCTAGGGTTTGTTTGGTATAACTGAACAATTTGCACATACAAATACAAGATTGTTCAAAATTATCAGTGTTTATTAGATCACATCAGTGCCGGCTTAAGCATCAGACAGGTAAAGCATGTGCTATAGGACTCAAAATTGTGCAAAGGCACCAAAATTTTGAGAAATTTCTCAAAGGCCTCAAAATTTCCAAAACGCCAAAAAACCTATTTATGTTTTAAAAATAAAAAAAGACCATCTAATGAATTTTCTTCTACTAACATAGTTATTATTATGTTTTTTTTTTTAAGTGCAGAAAAAAAGACAAATTCTACTTTACTATTTTATGTGTTGTTTGTTTCATCTTATTTAGAAATAAATACATAGTTTCTTGTGATTTGTAAATTAAAGTGTACCGTTAAACATTCCGTCTCAATTAATAGTAAGTGTAAAACACTTGCCTCATAAAAGTATTTAGTGGGATTTACCTTAATTTACTAATAATGAAATAGGGAAGTAATGCATACAACTGATTGTATCATTTTACACGAAGCATAAATATGGAAGTAATCATTATTTACATTATTACAATATAGTTAATTGTCCTGTAAGGACAATAAAGAGGCCTATAAAACTTTAATCGTGGGGCCTATGCATTAAGAGAAAAGCCTTCTCACTCTTTTTTAAAAGCTTCATGAGAGCAATATTCGTTTGGAGCAAGTTCCATCCGTCTATTACCGGCATTCTGTGCTTAACACATGCCACACTCGAAACCGACAGCGGCACCATACTCTATATTTCTCTTCAATGACAAAAATCAAATGCTTAACACATTTTTCTGTCAATGAAGGAATGAAGGAGGTGAGCAGAGCAAAGAGATAGCCCTCAGAAGAGGGTCAAGTAATGATGATGTTACATCATTACTGTATAATGTAAATGTCCTTTAAGGACATTAAAGAGGCCTATAACAATAGTTATAGGTTACTGGATAGTGCATTTTAGTCTGCAAATCATAAAGGGATTATATGTTTATTTTCAAATGTTAAGAGATAAACCACACCTAAAGAACAAGTGAAATTTGACTTAAAAAACTCATTAACGACCTCATAAATCTAATATTGATGAAAAAAAGAGTGTCAGCTCTATAGGGTTTTTTTTTCGATATTAAAAAAAAAAGGATTTGTAATTAATTTTACAAATTTATGTTTTAGTTAGGTCTCATATAATATATTTAATGGTAAAAATTAAATAGAATGTAACAAAAATTGAACTAATTTGAAAAGCTAGAAGTTCTACTTGAACAAAAGATTTGCTTAGAACCTAATAAAAGAAGGGAATAAAAGACAGGTTTATAGCATTTTGGCTTTTTGGGGACATATATTATCTACTTTTTGCACGTTTTATAAGAAAAGTTAAAAAGTTGATTTTTAATTCATTTCTCAAAAAATTTAAGGCTTCGTTTGGTAAGTATTTTAAATTATAGTTTCACCTATTGATTTGAGTGCAGTATTTATTTTGAGCTTTCAAATTATAATTTTATACCCATTTCTTAAAACTCAATTCAAAACATAATCATTACTTTTCAAAACTCATAATCAAACACATAATTCAAAACTCTTTTCAAAATTCAATTCAAATCAATATTTTAATTTTTTTAATATTTTAAATATTTAAATATTTTAAAAATATTTTAATTTTGTTAAGATTTTAAATATTTAAATATTTAAATATGTTACGATTTTTTTAATTTTTTAATTTTTTGAATATTCTTAAATATTTTAATTTTTAAATATTACGACTTTAATTTTTTAAATTTTTAAATATTTTATAAAAATAAATTCAAACTCTATTCTATAAAAATATTTTTAAATATTTTAATTTTTTTGTTATGTATTTGGTTACGATTTGAGTGTAGAGTTATGAAAGTAGTATGGAGTTTCGAATTATGTGTTTGGTTATGAGTTTTAAAAATAATTTCTTAATTGAGTTTTTTTTTTTTATGTTTGGTTACGATTTGAGTATAGAGTTGTTTTTAAATTTAAAATATTAAAATTTTAAATTATTTAAATTTTTTGAATATTTATTTTAATTTTTTACTTATTAAATTTTTTAGATTATTTAAATTATTTAAAATTTAAATTTTTTTAATATTTATTTTGAAAAGAAATTATTTTTAATATTTTGATTTTCGGAATATTTTTAATATTCTTAATATTTTAATTTTCAGAATATTTTAATTTTCGAAATATTTTGATTTTCTAAATAATTTTAAAATATTTTTAATATTTTTAATGTTTATACAGGCCTAAAAAATGAATTGACAGAAAAATTAATTGACATAAAATAATTGACATAGAAGTTATTTAAAAAAAATTATTTGAAAAAAAAAATATTCAAAAAAATTACTTAAAAACAATTAATTGAAAAAAAAAATCATTTTTTTATTTGAGTATTTTAAAAATAGTTTGGTTATGACTGTTGATTAAAAATACGAATATCGAGTTATGAGTTGTGTGTTTGATTATCAATTATAGGTTGAATTAAGTTTTGAAAACTATTTTGAAAACTCATCGCTAAACAAATTTTGTTATTTCACATGTCACATCTAACTTTCAAAATTCAATTCCACATACAATTCAAAACTCAATTCAACACTCTATTCAAAAATCATAACCAAACAAATTTTCTACATTCAAATCATAATTTCACAACTCACAAACTCAAAATACAACTCATACCCTCAAATCATATTTACAAAACTCTACCAAAGGCAACCTAAAACTTTTGGCATAATTTATTCACACAATTTATTTATTTATTTAAAAATAATAATACAAAAGGCCTCGTTTATACTGTTACTTTAGGCCTCACAGTTTCTTGAGCCACATAGTTCAATACAGTCCAATACAATAAATAATTTTACATAGTGTATAAAATTTGAACAGGTTACTGAACAATTTACACAATTGACAATTTTGACAATACAAATGGAAGATTGTACAAAATGATCAGCGTTGAGATCACAGAGTTCAAAACAACACAATTCGAATAATAATTTTACACTCGTGTGTCAAATTTGAACACACAATTCACAACACAAATTGAAGATTGCTGCGTTTAGATCACAGAGTTCAATACAATACTATGCGAAGCATACATATAGACGAAGATATATATAGAGAGAGAGAGAAAGAGAGAGAGGGGGAGAGAAAGTAGAGAGAGACCCAGAAGAACTATACAGAGAGAGAGAGAGAGAGAGCGGAGGAAGTGTTGTTGTGGAGATGGGGATGAAGGGAGAAGAAGAGGAAGCTTGGTTTCAGAGCTCAGGGAAGAGGCTAAAGTACGCCAGAGGTGAAGAGAGAGAGGAAGAGGAAGAAGAAGAAGAAGAAGAAGAGGTGGAGGAGGGGGAGAGAGAGAGTGAGCTTCGGTTGAAGCTTGGAAATTTCTTCTACCCCCATGATTCCAGCTGCTTTCTGACGCTTTAGAGCCCGATTTTCCCATCATTTACGTCAACAAAATGTTCGAGATCTTCACTGGCTATCGCGTCGATGAAGTTCTAGGTCGAAACTGGTAATTTTGATGTTGAAATTAACTCCTTTAATTGATTCGAGTTTGAAATGTCTGATTTTTTTGTTTTTTGCGTTTCTTTTTGGTTCAATTATGATCTGTATGGTTCCTGAGAAAACAAAAGGGAAGAATTTAAAATAGTAAAAAACTTAAACTTGTTTTACCTATCTATATGGTTTGTTTTAGAATGAGGATTTGTTTTATGTATTCAGCCCCATAAAGCTAGTAATTTCTACCATTAAAACTTTCAAGGGGTTAAAGAAGATCTGTTATATATACAACAATTACATTGCCTTTTTAAAGATGATTGGTTGCTCTAAAATTGGAGGCTAGTTTGAGTTGAAGAGGAATCAACAATTTTGGGGTTTGATGAAAGACTAAAGTTAGGAATCATGAAAAAAATTTCATGAAAATGATCATGAAAGAGTTATGATCTTTTGAATTACTTTGATTAGTGTGTAATATTTTATTCTAAGTGTAATTCAAATGTCACAAAGTTTTCATGATTATTTTTATGAAAGGTTTTTCATAATACCTAACATTGCTGTTGATGAAATTCTAATTGCTTAGTTCAGGGTTACTATTTTTAAAATTTGGGTTCATTTAGAGGAACTTCAAGCTTGCATTTTTTATGAAAAAATATCATTTTGTGGAATATTTATAAATTCTCTGCATTTTTTTTTTAAATTAAAAAATGTAGTTTTCCATTTTTGGTGATCATTTGCATTTGGATTGAGATCGACACGCATGCATGTATGGTTTTGTCAGTACTGTCTTTAAAATTTGTCATTATCTTGTGATGCAAAAGATTTGTATTCTCATTATGGAAATCTTTTGCAACAGTCGTTCTTACCGTATAGAGATTCTCGCGCCCAAAGACGACACCCTTTAGTGGATCCTGTTATTGTTTCTGAGGTCCGAAGATGTCTTGAGGAAGGCATCAAATTCCAAGGTGAGCTTCTCTTTCCCTTTCCAAATCTTTCCCCAAATCCCTCAACCAAACACAACATTAGTTTAATGGTTTTGTCGTAATGCTTGGTTAATTGGCTTATTGTTTAGGGCAAATTACACCAGCAATCCCTATATTTTATTTATTGTGTCATTTTGGTCCCTACACTTTCAATTGGCTCAATTTTGACCATTCATTTTAAATTTTATGTCAATTTAGTCCAATTGATAATATTGTTAGTATTTTTAAAAGAAAATTATCACTAAATTGTTTGAGGTTAACTCACTAAGTTGAGTAAGTTTATAATTTTACACTTAAAAATATGATACATAACACTTAAAGTGCATATTTTCTATAAAAAAATAAATACATAAAAAATGCTAAGAGTTCAAATCAATTGGACCAAATTGTGACAGTTATAAATTCAGGGTCAGAATTGAGCCAACTGAAATTACAAGGGCTAAAATTTCACAATGACCAAAATACAAGAACTACCGTCGTAATGTGCCCCATTGTTCATTTGGGTGGGGGGGAAGGGAATTTTGTGAATGAATAATTTTTCTTATGGGTAAATTACAAATACACTCCCTAAGGTTTGATTAAAATACAAATCGCCCCCTGTAGTTTTGGAAATTACATTCCACCTCCTGAGATTTCTAATTTCATATCAAATTGCACCTTCTATTAATAAATCATTAAGTCAATTAACAGTTTTTAATGAGGTTAGAAATATATTTCAATTAATAATTTAGGTAATATTATTATTGTATAGGAGTGCAATTATGAATTTTATTTTTTTAGTTAATTCTGTTAAATAAAAAATACTAACAAGGAGGTATTTGTAATTTTTCAAATCATAGGAAGCAATCTGTATTTTAAGTAAATCTCAAGAAGTGTATTTATAATTTACCCTTTTCTTAAATGTGAGTAAAAATTTAAGGGCCAAAGAAGGCCTAACAAACTTTTTAAAATCTAGCCTGAATTAAGTTGAAATAAGCTTAAATTATTTTACAATAGGCCTACATAGACTTAGTTTAATGTTTTGTCCTAATGCTTGGTTAATTGGCTTATTGTTTAGGGCAAATTACACCAGTAATCCCTCTTGTGTCATTTTGGTCCCTACACTTTCAATTGGCTCAATTTTGACCATTCATTTTAAATTTTGTGTCAATTTAGTCCAATTGATAATATTGTTATTATTTTTTAAAGAAAATTATCACTAAATTGTTTGAGGTTAACTCACTAAGTTGAGTAAGTTTATAATTTTACCCTAAAAAATATGATACATAACACTTAAGTGCATATTTTCTATAAAAAAAAATGCTAAGAGTTCGAATCAATTAGACCAAATTGAGACAAAGTCATAAATTCAGGGCCAGAATCGAGCCAATTGAAATTACAAGGACTAAAATTTCACAATGACCAAAATACAAGAACTACCATCGTAATTGGCCCCATTTTGTTTATTGACTAATACCATTCTAAAGCAAGGCAAATACCTAACCTTAAGAAATTGTGAGTGTTGAGCAAGAATTCTAAGGTAGACTTAATAAGACACCTATAAACATACCTTGCTGTATAGGATAAAAATATAAGTTGATCCAACAAGGTTGAACTAGTTACTCCAAAAAGAGAGCCAAAAAGAGAACAAAATGGGAGAGTTCAACACTTAAGTGTCAAAGGTTATGAGGATGAGCAGGGCTGTGTGCCTTTGTGCCCTCCTAGGAATGTTTTTTAGTGTCTATCTTGGCTTATTTTTGAATGTGTCCAAGGAACTTGGAGGAAAGAAAACACATCACTTTAAGAATAAATTTGGTGAGTTTGAATTTGTTTCACTTTTCATATTTATCTAAATATTTGGTATCTACTTTTTGACTCATTTCTATAAAAATTAACCATGTTTCCTAGAAAACAAAAATAAAAAATGAAACACAATAAATAAATAAAAAGTGATAATTCTCATGTCTTCCATCTCATTTTAGTTTTCAATCCTATGATTTTTAATCTTCTCCTAATCAACAATTTGAAATCCAAATGTACAGATCAATCAGACAGCATTGTGGCAGGAGGATTCATGATGGCTTCATCACTTCAACAATCAAAGTTCTCCATTTCTCCCTTGCCAAATGTTTACAGTTCAGATACTTGAGGCCACTACAGCCTGCTCATTCGACTACATCCATGCTATTTTGGGTTTCGTTGACTCGATCAGTTTCTTCGATGTACTCTTGATTTTGATTTGTTTAATCTCATTGTAAAGTTCATTCAAGCCAAAACGCTGTCTTCAATCGCTATTGAACTAACACAATTGCAACAGCCCAACATTTCGGACCACAATTACTTTTATCCAGTCCGTTAAAGAAACCTGGACACATATGGAGAGTGTTGCTTCGAATGGAGATAGCATTATTTGAGCCTACTTTGATTCTACGGGTCGCGAACCTCAACCTGAACTTGTCTGTTATTTCTATTTCTACTGTTATTGAAGCAATATTCCATGTGTACAATTTCAGTATTATTTTTAAATGTTTTTTAACAACCCAAGTGCTTCTATTCTATCTAAATTTCTAATTTAGTGTTAATTCCTCTTTTAATTTCATCCACCATGATAATAACATCTGTAAATAGCATAAATCATAAGACATCATCTAAAATATGTCTAATCAATTCGTCTATAATTAAGGCAAATAGGTACGGACTTGAGGCTAACTCTTGGTGTAATCTTCGAGTAATCAGAAATTCATTCTCTTGCAAGTGAATTAATTGTAGTCACAATTCCATTATACATGCCCTTCATCGCATTAATATAACCTCTTTGTCAATATTTTTTTCTCCAACACCCACCATATTATATCTCTAAGCACACCCCATCTTACGTTTTTTTTTTTTTTTTTTTTCTCTCTAAATCCATAAAAACTATAAGCGTATTCTTCTTCTTTTTCCTCCGTATTTTTCTATTAATCTCCTTAGATGAAAATTTCAGCTAAATATTTCACTGATTTAATATGAAACCAAGAATAATTAAACGGAGAAAATAAAGATCAATTGATAAATTTATAAAATTACCAAAAGACCATATGGCAAAATATTTGGGGTAAAAAGTGTCTATAAGAAAATGTTCACTATCTTATAAAACAGCAACTTTTCTTTGGTAAATTATATGAAAACAAGCTACAACTTAACCGTATGAGAAACAGGATAAGGAATGTAGAATCAATGCAATTCTAATTGTGTCAACTTAAACTCTGCTTCAGCAACAACATTCCCAATAATGTCTAATTGTGTCAACTTTGAGTCTTTAAAAATTGCAAACGCTTCCCAGTAATTTGTCACATTGACACCACTAATTGCAAATTCACCAAAATTCCAATCACCTGTATGGGAGAGCGGAGAAGAGCACAAGTACCTTCTTGTGTCGACAGCGTGCGCACAGATTTCATTGTATGAGATATCCAACACTTTCAATGACTTTAGCAGTGTTAAAGGCTCCAGGGCAGAAAAACTACCCATTTTGTTGTTACTAAGGTTCTAGCAAGAAAGAAGCTGCATAGCCTGCAATCCTGTCATAAAGACCAATAAAAAGCACTCAGTTACTTTCATTTAAATAATCATTAGAAAAGCCTTTTAAGCATCAAAATGCACCCTGAAACGATCAAGACTTTGACTGGTACCATTTTACAAAATAAAGATGGCCATGCAATAAACTAATGTTGTACAAATGTGTTTATGTATAATATTGTATATATGAAGACATAATACACACATATGGATGGACAGAAAGACAGATAGATAGATAGAGAGATACAGAAATGCAATGAATTGAAAATCGAAACCACAAAAACAGATTCAAGTGACAACGAAAATTTAAAGAATTAATTGTAGGTCACCTTCAATTGAGCTAAGTTGGTTGTGGCTGAGGTCTAACATTTGGACCCACAGTGATTTCTCAATAGACCCAATATGTGACAATGAAAGATATAATCATTGGTGCCTGATGATGCTGAGTCCCTGTAATGACAGCAATGCCTCAGCAAAGATTCCGGACTGGAGGTCAGCTGCTGAAGCACAAAAATATGAGAATCTGTGTTATAGAAAAATCAGTAATCTATATCAAAGGTTCAAGGCAAATCTTTAACACTAACTCTTACTAATATTATAGAGATCTCTCTGGGTGTGAGTTGAAAAGAACTATCAGAGATTCTTACACAAGACATTCGTTCCAATGAACATAACTATATAGTTAGTTAGACTAATCTCAATAAAAATAATAATAAACCCACTACATGAACAGATCAGCCTCTAAATAGTTGAACTAAGTTTGGTTTTTACTTTGAATTCTAGATGAACTTATTGAAGAAGCATGCCCATCTGTTTACATAAATGAGCATGTAAAATAGCATGTTTGTAGGACTGCAATACAAGTACAACTATTTGGAATTTGGATGGCCAAAGGGTCATTTGACCTAGTTCTTAAGCAAAATGAGTGAAAGCTTAAGCAAGAGCTGAGCCAATTTCTTTCAGTTTAAGTGTGAAAAACTCTTCACTAGAGCAAAGCCCTCAAACCTAATAACATTTAGATTCTTTAATACGAGGGCATTCGGTAGCTATCATCAGATTTCTAATTTGATGCAAGCATGATGTGTGGTGACAACCTCACGTGTCCAGAGTTAGATGAAAGGCTTGTCAATCTGTCATGTGTAACATAGACCAATTTAAGATAGTAGTATGTAGGAATGATATGATCCAAGTTGAAGGTGACTTTAGCCTAAGAAGGTGTGTGGGTTGAGGCTGTGACAACATGCCTTTGTATAGGGACAATTGAAGAAGACTGTTTCCATGGGACTCTGCCACCTGGACTTGTTAAGTTGAAAACAGATATTTTCATTTTAAGTGTTGATTTACTAATATATTTTGATCCTATCTATGACTTTATATAATGAGCTTTGAGGCATAATTTCGTATAAGATACCTATGCTGGCCAATCAAGTAATCAATACGTCAGTAGGATATTAAAACCACCAGGAAATAATATCTGATGGTATTCACAAAATGAGCGGAGACAAACTGGAGTAGCTTGTCTGTTTTGGCCAAACTGAGCTCAAACAATAACAGCACAAATTCAACCGAACTAGAACCAGGCACAAGCACTGCTCCTTACCTGCTAAGTTAAGCACAAACACACAATACATTGTTTGCTGCTCAACTCAGATCACCTTGTTCTTACTCCTAAATGCAATTTGCAATTGTTCAAAGCTCAAGCTCTCCTCAAGGAGAACAAGAAATATTAAAGAGATACTACTCATACATCCAGCACAACAATAAAAAATGAACCTAAATGGACTGTGCTTTCCTAAACAGTAATATAGAAGAGAAGAGATATTCACCAGCTTTAACACCACTAAGCCGTATTCATCCTTGTAGTATTGAGAATGTGGTGGGTCCAATGTCATAAGATCACTATATAATTCTTTAACTTCTTCAGAATGGACCATCTTGCATGTCTCTAGAGGTTTATCATATGACATCATTGCATCATGTGCAGTCAACAATCTTGCAAGCATACGCTTTCCAATTTTACTACAATAACCAGTGGGAGAAAATAGGAGGACATTGGACAAACAATAAGAGGACATGAATGAATTCCACATAGCAGTTTATCTCTGACAGCAATTCCCGGAAAAGAGCTATCTCGTTAACTATAGTCTCAGCGCTCCACTTAGAAGCTGTTGACTCATTCACCTCACTATTCCTCAGTTGATCGAAAATTTTAATTTGGGTTGGTTCCTGAAGATGTGTTTCACCAGTATGAAAATTTTCATCTCCCCATGAAATCATCTCTGCACTTTTCATTTCAGCATGTTGCAAACCATGAGGTTGTATTAAAACTGTAAATTCAAAATAAGTAGGATGGCTATGGTGAAATCCACTCAGAGACACAATTCCCTGAGAATGTCCAAGGCTGACCTTTACTGGATGAGTTTGTAAAGAAAGGAGATTCTCCTCGTGAAAAGTTAAATGTGTTACCCAAGCTTGGGAACTCCCAGAGTTGTTTGTTGAAAGTGGTGACCAAATTAAATTTTTATTTGTGTTATGTACAGCTTGCACAGTTATTGTATATGAGCTCACACCTTCAACTGCTTCATTAAAATAAAGAATGAGTGGAATTATCCCACTATTAAGATGGAAACCTGTGATAGGAGACGAGGCACAAGTATCCAGGAAACCATCTGCTGATACATTAAGATTAGAACCACGAGGTGGCCAGGTAGAAACCAACAGAGGATTCTCCACTTTAACTGTTTGCTCAAGACGCCAAAGATGATAAAACCATCCACTTTGATCATCCGGGTCAGTAAAAAGAGCTTGGTGTACAAGGTCATGTAGGTTTATTGAAGAGAAAGAGTTAGGGAATGAGTCAGACTTCATTCCCTTTTATATTGATAATACTGAGTAATTACAGGAGTGCCCATTACACCGATCAAGGGAATAAATAATGATAAAATACAATCAATTATTTCTTATTCTAACTTATTTCCTATTCTAACACCCCCCCAAGCTAGTGCGAAGATATTTCCCATGCCCAGATTGTAGAAAATGCCATGAAATGGTTTGCTCCCTAGCCCCTTGGTGAGAACATCAGCTAGTTGGTCTCCAATCTTCACAAAATGAATACATTTAATGCCACTAGTGAGTATTTCCTTTATGAAGTGCCTATCAATCTCCACATACTTAGTTCTATCATGTTGAACTAAATTATGAGCTATATTGATTGCGGCTTTGTTGTCACAGTATAGTCGCATGGAGTCAGTCTGATGGATTTCCAAATCTCCCAACAATAGTTTAATCTATAGTACCCCACATACACCCTGAGCCATAGCCCTGAATTCTGCCTCAGCACTAGATCTAGCAACCACATTCTGTTTCTTACTTCGCCATGACTAAGTTGCCACCAACAAATGTGCAGTATCTAGAAGTTGATCGTCTGTTAGTGACTGATCCAGCCCAATCTGCATCAATAAATGCCTTCACACTGAAATGGCCATATTTTGATAAATAGAGACCCTTTTCAGGAGAAGACTTCAGGTATCTCAGGATTCTCATAACTGCCTCTAAGTGGGAAGTTCTAAGAGCATGCATAAACTAGCTCATCATGCTCACAGCAATGGCAATGTCTGGACGTGAGTGGGATAAGTATATGAGTTTACCCACTGGTCTCTGATATCTCCCCCTGTCCACTGGCTCGCCCTCTTGATCCTCACTAAGTTTCTGGCCTGGTTCTAGAGGTGTATCACATGGTCTACCTCCAAGTAGTCCAGTTTCTTTTAGCAAGTCAAGTACATACTTTCTTTGACATATGACGATGCCATCCTTGCTGCTAGCTACTTCAATACCCAAGAAATACTTCAAACTACCCAAGACTTTGATTTCAAACTCTTTGGCTGAGTATTCCTTCAACCAAGGAATCTCCTCCACGTTATCCCCTGTCAGAACAATATCATCAACATAAACAATGGGAGCTGTAGTCTTACCATGTGAGGAGTGTTTCACAAACAAGGTGTGATCAGCTTGACTCTGCTTGAACCCATATTTAAGCATAGCTTGAGCAAACTTTTCAAACCTAGCCCTAGGAGACTGCTTTAGTCCGTAAAGCGACTTTCGGAGCCTACATACTTTACCTTTGGACTTAGCATCCGCAAAACCAGGAGGAATATCCATATAGACCTCTTCTGTTAGATCTCCATGAAGGAAGGCATTTTTTATATCAAACTGATGAAGTGGCCATTCCAAATTTGTAACAAGAAAGAGTAAGATTCTCACAAAGTCCATCTTAGCAACTGGCGCAAATGTTTCCTAGCAATCTACCCCATAAGTCTGAGTGAAGCCCTTAGCAACTAATCTTTCTTTGTACCGTTCTATGGAACAATCTGCTTTGTGTTTTACCGTGTACACCCACTTACACCCAACTGGATTTTTTCCTTTAGGTAACTCCACTAACTCCCAAGTGCCACTCTTGCTGAGAGCTCTCATCTCTTCTATCTTGGCATGTTTCCATTCAGGAATAGAGAGAACATCTTGAAAATTGGTAGGTAGACTCACAGAAGACACTTTAGACAAAAAGACTTTATATGAGGAAGACAAATTAGAATAAGAGACATGATTAGTAATAGGATGCTGAGTACATGACCTAACCCCCTTCCTATTAACAATGGAAACATCAAGATTTGAAACATCAGGAATAGAAGCACTAGAATTAGAATTACCTGGACTCTCAGGAAATGGGGCTGACTCCGTGTCACGCCCCAAATTTTAATTACTCAGAAACATTACCAAAAGCCTTTAGTTTAGGTCCATCTTTTTTTTTTTCAAATATCTATTACCCTTGAGTAATAGAAACATAATAATACATGTTCACTCTCGCAATGAATACAACAATAATAATAATACATTCCAACTTCCACTGTGGAGTTCCAAATAAATAAATAAATACAAACACCAATATACAATGAGATTACACATAAGAGATACATGAACTTCTTAACCCTCCAACCAATCAATCCGAATTCTCTTCCTGTAAGAAAATGAAACAACAAGGGGTAAGCACAATTGCCCAGTAGGAATCTCATAGTTCTAAAACAATAATCATCCTATAGATAGAAATGATCATGCATGTAGGGTGATACGATATAGTAAGGTGATATTTTGTAATTTCAAAATATCATACATAGAGTACCTTTTTCTCAAAATTTATTTGAACATTTAAAGAAAACCTTCAATCATAAACATTTTCCCTTATCATCCGAAAACCATAAATCCTTTTTGAAAACAAGGAACAACATCATTTTAAATTTATTAACTCGATTCCAAAGTATTCCTCGTTTCATTTCCATTTTAATATTCCTCTTTTTACTAATTACATTCATTATAACACCATAACCTCAAATTCAAGTTCCCTTAAACTTAGAAAATATGAGGAAGAAGAACTCCGAAAATATGAGGAAGAAGGAATATATTTATGTTATATTCAAAACTTCTTATCTTACAAGACCAAATGACACTCCTTATATAGGAGATATTACAAACAACATCATAACCCATTATATGCCACTTACATATTATATATTACCACTATCTACCACTATCATATTATATACATGCCACTATCTACCACCAACACCACTATCATATTCTATACATGCCACTATCTACCACCAACACCACTATCATATTATATACATGAACACAATTTCCAGCACTCCCCCTCAAGCTGGTTTGAAGATATCTTCCATAGCCAGCTTGCTAGTCAGCTTATCAAATTGCTTCTTGTGTAGTCCCTTCGTTAGCACATCAGCTAATTGTTCACCTGTTGGAAGGTAGGTCATACAGATTATGCCAGCATTGATTTTTTCCTTGATGAAATGTTTATCCACTTCTATATGTTTTGTGCGATCATGTAGAACTGGATTATGAGCTATAGATATAGCTGCTTTGTTGTCACAATAGACCTTCATAGGTGTCGGGTGAGAAAGCTTTAATTCTTCAAGAATTCTTTTAATCCACATTACTTCACAGATTCCATGGGCAACAGCTCTGAACTCTGCTTCTGCACTACTTCTAGCTACCACATTCTGTTTTTTACTCCGCCATGTAACTAGGTTCCCACCTACAAAGGAGCAGTATCCGGATGTTGATCTCCTGTCTGTAACACTTCCTGCCCAGTCTGCATCTGTGTATACTTCAACTTGAAGATGTCCATGTTTCTTGAACAGTAAGCCTCTCCCTGGAGTTCCTTTCAAATATCTTAAGATCTTATAAACGGCCTCAAAGTGCTCTGCCCCTGGTGAGTGCATGAACTGACTTACCATGCTGACTGCAAAGGCAATATCAGGCCGCGTATGAGACAAGTAAATCAATTTCCCTACAAGTCGCTGATATTGTTCCCTCTCTTTGACTTCTTCAGCCTTAGCAGCTTGTAACTTCAAGTTAGGCTCGATCGGAGTCTTCACCATCTTACAACCAAGCATACCTGTTTCTCCAAGGAGATCAAGAACATATTTTCTCTGATTAACGAATATACCTTCCTTGGATCTTGCAAATTCCATTCCGAGGAAATACTTGAGGGCTCCCAGATCCTTAATGTGAAATTCTTTTGCGAGTTTCTCTTTGAGGGCTGCTAACTCTGCTTCATCATTACCAGTTAAAATGATGTCATCAACATAAACAATCAAAATTGCAATTTTACTGTTTTTTGAATGTTTATAAAATATTGTGTGATCTGCTTGACTCTGCGAGAAGCCACAACTGATAACTGCCTTCCCAAAGCGTTCAAACCACGCTCTTGGTGATTGTTTGAGTCCGTATAATGACTTGTTCAATCTGCATACTCTGTCGCTTCCAAGTCTCTGCTCAAATCCCGGCAGTAGGCTCATGAACACCTCCTCTTCAAGATCACCATTGAGAAATGCATTTTTAATGTCAAGTTGATGTAGAGGCCAATCTGAATTTACTGCAAGAGATAACAGTACTCTGATGGAATTTATTTTAGCAACAGGAGCAAACGTCTCCTGATAGTCGATCCCATAAGTTTGAGTGAAGCCTTTAGCCACCAGTCTCGCCTTGTATCTCTCAACGCTTCCATCTGCGTTACATTTTATCGCAAACACCCATTTACACCCAACTGTTTTCTTGTCTTTGGGTAGATCAACTATCTCCCAAGTACCACTTCTCCTTAAAGCATTCATCTCCTCCATGACTGCTAATTTCCAATTCGGATCATCCAACGCTTCCTGTATATTCCTTGGAACAAACAAGTGTGAAATCCTAGATGTGAAAGCTCTATGGTTTTTAGACAGTCTTTGATAGGAGAGGTAATTTGCAATAGGATGTTTAATGCAATTTCGGACACCTTTCCTAATTGCTATAGGAACATCAAGGTCGGAAATAGAAGGAATAGGATTACCTAAAATTTCGATGCTAGAACTCGGGTGGACATTCGGGTCATTAGGATGGACATTCGGGTCATTATTCCTCAGATGAAATCGCTTCCTAGTATAAACCTGAAGCTCAGGATTTAGATCATTTTGTAGTACTTCTCCCCCTAAACAAGAATCTTCTTGACTAGGCACCATAGAACTTGGTTCTCCTAAGTGATCATTATCAGACAGATGTGGTTTTTGTGTAGGATAAATGACATTGGGGAGCGGGATAGAAATATCCCAAAAACGGTCTTCTACTCCACTTGTCTCCCCCTGAAGAGAAGTGTTGGAGAAATATGATTTTGTTTCCACAAATGACACATCCATACTCACATGAAATTTCTTGTTTTGAGGATCGAAACACTTATACCCCTTTTTGTTTGAGGAATAACCCAAAAAAACACATTTTATAACACGGGGGTCAAGTTTTGAACGAAATTGACTGGGAACATGAACATAAGCAGTACATCCAAAAACTTTGGCGGGTAAATCAGAAAACAACCTCGTGTCAGGAAAAAAAGTTTTGAGACAATCAAAAGGTGTTTTGTATGTTAACACCTTTGTAGGCATCCTGTTTATCAAATAAGAGGCTGTTAAAATTGCTTCACCCCATAAATATTTAGGAACATGCATGTAAAACATTATAGCACGTGCTACTTCAAGTAGATGTTTATTTTTTCGTTCTGCAATGCCATTTTGTTGAGGGGTATCCCGACATGTAGATTGATGAAAAATCCCCTTTTTTCCCAAAAACTCACCTAACTGCTCATTGAAATATTCTGTTCCATTATCAGAATGTAAAATACCAATTTTGGTTTGAAATTGGTTTTCAATCATATTGTAAAAATTTGTGAATAAATTTTTCACGTCAGATTTTTTATTCATCAAATAAATCCAACATAAGCGGGTATGGTCATCAATAAATGTAACAAACCATCTTTTACCAGAAAGAGTAGTGATTTTAGAAGGGCCCCAAACATCACTATGAATCAAATAAAAAGGTTTTGAAGCCTGGTAAGGTTTTGGCAAATAAGTAGAGCGATGAAATTTTGCAAAAATGCAACTTTCACAATGAAAAGAAGAACAATCAATCCCTTTAAATAATTCTGTAAATAAATGTTTCAGATAAAGAAAACTAGGATGTCCTAGTCTATAGTGCCATAGCATTATTTTTTCTCGAACAGAGATTGAACTAGTACTATTAAAGCTCTGAGCTTTTTTATTACTAACAGGTACTTCATCAAAGTAGTAAAGACCTTCAAGCATCCTAGCACGCCCAATCATCATCCCCGAGTTCTGGTCCTGAAATTCACAATGGGATTCAAAAAATGTAACACGACAATTAGAATCCTTAGATAGTTTACTGACAGACAAAAGGTTACAGGCTAAGTTGGGGACGTGAAGAACAGCATTGAGATTAATTTTCTCAGTTAGTTTAATAAATCATTTTCCTGCAATAGGTGAAAAACTACCATCGGCTATTCTGATTTTGTCATGACCAGAACAAGGGAAATAGGTACTAAATAAATGGGAAAAACTAGTCATGTGATCGGAGGCACCGGAATCTATGATCCACGGAGAGAAGTTTAGGCAAGAGAAGGCTTTAGGATTTCTACCTGTTTGTGCCAACAAAACACTAGGAGTACCGGATGAGGAGTTGGATTTTATCAGCTTTAAGAGTTGATCAATCTGCTCTTTGTTGAAGGGACCTGAATCGGCTTCATTAGCGGTAGGAAAGCCACGATTCTTCTCTCCTTGTTTGCTGCTTTTCCAGTTGACAGGTTTGCCATGGATCTTCCAACACGTTTCGCGTGTATGGCGAGGCTTGTTGCAAAAATCACACCAGACCCGTGGCTTATCATCAAACCTGCGCTGGTAATTTGCAGCCTTGTTGGCCGCAGCATCGCTAATTAAAGCAGAAATTTCAATTGATTCACCAGTACTTTTTTTCTTAAGCATGACGCTCCTTCGGCTCTCTTCCCTTCTGACTTCGGCAAATACTTCGCCAATGGATGGGAGAGGAGGTCTGCCAATAATTCTTCCTCGCACTTCATCGAACTCAATGTTGAGGCCGGCAAGAAACTTGTAAATACGGCTGTCTTCCACAGTTTTCTTGTGGTGGTTGCAGTCGTCAACCGATTTCCATTCGTATGTGTTGAAGATGTCAAGATCCTGCCACAACCTTTTCAATGAATTGAAATATTTGGTGACAGAATCATCTCCTTGACGAATCTCTCCCAACTTCAAAGTTAATTCGAAAACTTGAGATTGATTTCCTAGGTCAGAATACATCTGACTAACATTATCCCACAATTCTTGTGCAGTAGTATAGCACATGTAATTAGAGCTTATATCCTCCTCTATGGAATTGACCAACCATGTCATAACCATGGAGTTTTCAGCGTCCCAACTGTCGAACAGCGGATCATTAACTGCAGGAGCCTTCTTGTCACCAGTGATGTAACCGATCTTTCCTTGCCCACGGATATACATCCGGACAGATTGTGACCAGCGGAGAAAATTATCACCATTTAGGCGGATGGTGGTGATTTGGACAGAGTGAGAGTTGGACGTTTTCACCGGAATGGCAGCGGCAGGGGTTGAAGTGGTTTCGGACGTGACTTCCGACATGGCTATGACGGTTTTAGGGCTGCTGTGTTTTTTGTTGCTCTGATACCAACTTAGAAAATATGAGGAAGAAGAACTCCGAAAATATGAGGAAGAAGGAATATATTTCTGTTATATTCAAAACTTCTTATCTTACAAGACCAAATGACACTCCTTATATAGGAGATATTACAAATATCATCATAACCCATTATATGCCACTTACATATTATATATTACCACTATCTACCACTATCATATTATATACATGCCACTATCTACCACCAACACCACTATCATATTCTATACATGCCACTATCTACCACCAACACCACTATCATATTCTATACATGAACACAATTTCCAGTACTTAATACTCAAAACAGCTCTCATACACTCCATTCCCCCTTACAGATCCATTATTGCTACAACTCCTTAATGTAGAAATCCAAATCTCCTTTATATTCAATAACAGTTCTCCTACACTCAACCCCTACTTGTCTAACAACTACATCACATCCACATTTGCATTATCAATAATTCAACATATCACAAGGATAATAAACCTTTTAATTCAGTTTCTCCATTAATTACAAAACAAAACTCCTAATCTTTCCGTATAATTACAAACAACCCGGTGAATTCGTTATCACCGACCCCTTGTCCAGTTACTATTTCCTTATCCATTTTTTTCAAATAATTGCTATATGCATTCCCCTTCCATACCAAATTACACATCAAATTGTAATTTCATAAGCTCATCACAAGTCACACATATCATTACCGATTCAATGCATCTCACAATACATTTCACCTTTTGCCGACTTGATACAGCGGGATAGTAGGCACCCAATTCATAACACCCTCCACTTTTTGCCGGTTATTATACAGTGGGAAGTGAACTCCCAAAAACCCTTTTTCTTGAAAACTATATTTTTCCCAAAACCATGTTTTGTCCACATTTACCGACTATCATACGGCAGGACGTGGACCCCCCAAAAAACATTTTCAACTTTAAAACCATCCCCACATTTGCCGGCTATTATACGGCAGAAAGTGCGCACCCAAAAACATTTTCAAAACCATCCGTTTTTCCACTTTTGCTAGCTATTATACAGCGAGACTATATGGATACCCAAAAACATGTTTCCCACATTCGTCCAGCGATAAGCCTAGATAGGGCATTTGGGCACCTTTAATTCAAAACCACCCCACATTTGCCGGCGATTATACGACGGGACTTGGGCCCCCAAAAACATTTTCGACTCCTCGCGCGCGTACCAACCACAACACAACCCAATACAACACAACTCAACCCAACACAACCCAACTCCACACAACACAACTCAACCAAACTCAACACAACTCAACTCAACTCAACTCAACACAACACAACATAACTCAACTCAACTCAACACAACATAACCCAACTCAATTCAACATAATTTAACATAACTCAATACAATTCAACAAAACACAGCAAAATTCAACACAACTATTTCAGCACCATTTAATACAATTTGGCATAATTCAAATACAACTCTTAAACCTCCACATCATCATTTCATCACAAAGCTCATATCATCCATACCATTAGTAATTTATTTTCCTAAAGTTTGGTTTCATGTTATAACATAATTTAAAATAGGGTAAATTATGCAAATGGTCCCTGTAGTTTACTCGTTTTTTCATTTTGGTCCCCGTTGTTTCAATTTGATCAATTTTGCCCCTTAATTTTATGGATTTTGTCATATTAGTCCAATAAATAATGGCGGTTAAGTTTGATGGACGGAAAATCTAATGATGTTTCAATTTGGTCCCTATAGTTTATAGGATGTGTCAATTTGGTCCCTGTAATTTATAGAAAAGTCAAAACAACAGGGACCAAATTGACACATCCTATAAACTATAGGGACCAAATTGAAACATCATATGATTATCCGTCCATCAAACTTAACTGCCGTTATTTATTGGACTAATATGACACAATCCGTAAAATTAAGGGGCAAAATTGAGCAAATTAAAACAACATGAACCAAAATGAAAAAAAGGTAAATAACAAGGACTACCACTATAATTTGCCCTTTAAAATATCAACATTAAGAGATTAATCATGACTTTTAAATAAATTTTCAAACTCTTTAAAATTTCAATTAAACGTGTACATATGTAATTTAACACCTCAACTTTATGAGTCTACTTCCAATTTAAGTAAAACCATCAACCATCTTCATGAGCCAAACTAGAGTTTTTAAGAGAAATTAAAGCTCTTCACAAAAATACTTTTTATTCCAACTCTTCTATTAACTATATACCCAAATTTATGACCCAAAATCATAACCCAACAATAAACCTCAACTCTTCAGACCCTAAACCCCAAATCTCATTATTTATTCATGATATGCTTAAAAATATAACTTTGTATTTATATAAAGAAAATACCATAAATTTATCTATAAATGAGGGTATTGAAGAAGAACTAGAAACCTTTACCTCTTGAAGCAAAGAGATGACAACCCAAAAATCACCGGCGACAAAACCACGAACTATTCAGACCAAAAGAAAGCCCTTGATGAGATCTACAATCTTTCTCAAAGGACGAAGGTGAAAAGATCACTCTAGGTGAGTAGATCTAAAGATCTAAATGAAAAAGTTTGAGTTGAGAGAGAGAGAAGAGAAACTCACGATGTAGAGAGAGAAAAGAGGAGAAAAAGTGAAATGAATATATGTTTGGAGCCTATTTATAGTAGCAAGGTAATAATAGAACAATAGTCCCAAAGTCAAATGAAAAGAACAAGTCAAAAACTCCCAAAAAGTAGGGCCCAAACCAACCTAAAAATCTGAAAATTTCACGCAGGTGTCGACCCTTAGGAAGAAAAGCTAAGACACTAATGTGTGCAGAGGACAAGGTGTCGACACCTCGCAGACTGGTGTCGACACTAAATTCCAGCAAGCAAACTCCAGATTCTGCAATAAACAAGGGTCAACCCTTCCTAAACTAGTGTCAACCCTTGAGGCCAACAACAAAAGACAAGTGTCGACACCACCAAGATTGGTGTCATCCCCAGAACAAGATTTCTAAGTTCCTAGACAACTTTTGAACGTAAACAAGTGTGAACGAACAATCCCAACAAGTTTAAATCAATTTATACTCCTCCAAAACCAAGATGCAACAACACCAAAGATTCCCAAAATAAAATAAAGGATTCAAGTACACTTCCCAAAAGCTTTAAAGGGTACAAGTGCTACACTCTAGACACTCATCCGGATAAGAAGTTGGCAGTAGAGGAGGGAGAGAAGGGAGAGGAGGCTCTTGCATCCAGGTGATTTGCTGTCAGTCCTTGCTCCTGATATAAACTTTGTCTGCTTCCTATTCCTCAAACAACTGCTGACTCATTATCCTCTATCTGTTCAACCACAGGCGGAAGTGGAACAGGAATGTCTTCACACCAAGACTCCCCCTGAAGAGAGGACTATGATACCAAGGAGGTTGGAAAGTAAGGCTGAGACTCAAACAAAGTGACATCCATGGAGACAAACCATTTGCGAGTGGTAGGATGATAACACTTATAACCCTTTTAAGTGGCAGAATAACCTAGAAAAATACACTTAAGAGACTTAGGATCCAATTTACCACGAGTAGGGGAACGATTATGGACAAAACAAACACAACCAAAGGTCTTAGGAGAAATGGAGAACCCAGAAGAGGTAGACCCGAACAAAACGTGAAGAGGTATTTGTTTTTGAAGGACTTGGGTAGGAAAACGATTAATCAAATAAGCGGCAGTGAGAACCGCTTCCCCCCAATAGGATCGAGGAACCCGCATCTCAAAGGATAGGCAACAAGTGACATCAAGGAGATGGCGATTTTTGCATTCTGCAACACCATTTTGTTAAGGGGTATTAGTGCAGGAAGTCTGATGAATAATGCCATGAGTGATGAAGTAAGTGGCAAGACCAGATTCAATATATTCTCCCCCCCTCCCCCCCAATTATCAAAATGTAGAATTTGTACAACCACCCCAAACTGAGTACAAACCTTTTATGGAAGTTTTGAAACACAGAAAATACCTCACTTTTATCTTTCATCAAATAGACCCAAATAGCCCAGGAACAATCATCTATGAAGGTAATAAACCATTTGTGACCGGTTAAAGACACAAAACGGGAAGGACCCCATACATCATAATAAATCAAAGAAAATGGAATTGAACTTTTATTAATAGAAGGAGCAAAAGAGGCTCTGTGTTGTTTTCCAAGTTGACAAGACTCACATAGAAAATCTGACACACTATTTTTCTCAAAAACAAAAGGAAATAAATGCTTAAGTAATAAAAAAGAGAGGTGTCCTAAGCGACGGTGCCACGGCCAAATGTCTTCCTTGGTGGATGGTAACTGAATAGATGAATGAGCCAGATTGTTTGTTTGATCCAGAATGTAGAGACCATAGTTCTCTCTACCACTGCCAATCATCTTCCTCGTGATAAGATCCTGAAAAAGACAATGATCAGGAACAAACGTCACGCTACAATTTAAGTCACGAGTAATACAACTCAAAGATAAAAGATTAACACTAAAATTGAGAACATGGAGGACAGAAGACAAAGGAAGGGAAGAGGTGGCATGAATTAAACATTTCCCTGATATAGACGAAATGGTAACCATTAGCAATACGCACTTTTTCCTGACCTGAGGAGGGGTTATACTTTGAAAATAAATTAGAGGAGTCAGACATATGATCGGAAGCACCAGAATCAATAAACCATGGTACAATCGTATGAGATAGCAATGCACATGGGGAGGAAGCCAAGTTACCTAAATTGGCAAAGGAAGAAGAGGGTGCACCCGTAGCAGAAGTAGAGGCTCAACGGTCTAGCAAGTGGCGAAGAGCAATCTCAAAATCCGAAGTAGATAACCCCGAAACATCAGCAGCAGAGGAGACAACTGGAGATTAAGATGGTGGCTCAACAGTGTCTAAACGATGGGCTCGTGCATTGGCCCCTCGGCCTCTAGTACTAGACCGACCTCGAGTACCAGGACGGTCTCCTCGGCCACCAGAGGGAGTTCCATGCAGCTTCCAACAAGTCTCGTGTGTGGCGAGGTCGACGACAGTAGTCACAATAAAGATTATCCTTCTCAGAGGAAGGACGAGAACCCCAAGTCACACGGTCGCCATCGCGAGAGGGTGCAAAAACCAAGGCCGAGCGATCAGTAGTAGCAGAAGGAAGCATTGCAAAACGGCGACTCTTCTCATTCTTTACAAAAGCAAAGGCTTCCTAGAGAGAAAAAACACATCCATGCCAAGTACTCTGCTCCGAATCGGATCATACTCCACATTTAGGCCTTCCAAGAACTTGAAGACCCGCTCGTGTGCCACAAACTTCTGGTAACCAACAGAATCAGTGGGACAGACAGGTTTGTAATCATGAAGGTGATCAAGTCACTTCCACCTATTGTTAAGGAAGGTAAAGTACTGAAAGATAGTCATCTCACCTAGTACCGACCTTTCAATGGAGCGACGTAACTCAAAAGCCTGGGAGAAGTTCCCCTTCCGGGAGTAAGTGGAAGTCACTGCCTCCCAAATATCTCTTGCAGTGTCCATAGAGAGATAGCCTTCTCTAATCTCCAAGACCATAGAATGTATCAACCAACCCTTAATGAGGGAGTTGGTGATCTCCCACCAATCATAACTCGGGTCCATGGTGGTGGGTGCATGTATCCTGCCATCAACATACCCATCTTCCCACGGCTCTTCAAAAAAATAGTCAGATTCTGCGACCACGCTAGATAGTTCTGACCATTGAATAGAGAAGTGGTGATTTTAAGGTCAGGGTTGAGATCGCTCTTAAGCAGCTGAGAAGTTGTTGACTCACTAGTGAAACCTGCCATGAATATTCTACTAAGCAACCCTCAAACCTAGGACCAATCACAAACTCGGAAGATGGTGGGGGAACAAGCACAATAGTAACTAGAAAATCATAAAGAATTAAGAATCCAGTTTTTTTTTTTTTTTTTTTTTTTTTCACTGCATTTTTTGTTTTTGTGTTTTGTTTTGTTTTGTTTTTTTTTCTTTTTCTAAGAAAACAGAGCAAACAGAGAATAAAGAGAGAAGAAAGAAAGAAGACAAAATCAAGGGAATAGGGGTGAGGCACTAGACGACCAACTGGAGGGCCACGAAGGCACCAGTCGACCAACCAGCACTAGGCGACCAACCAGGTGACTACGACTACACTAGGCGACCAACCAGGTGCTGCCGACAGGCCTAGAGGAGCAAGCTAGGGCTGCTGACAGAGGCTGCGACTGCCATGGAAGAGTCACCTGGCCTTCGCCTGGACTGGGTGGGGTGCAAATGACCCAGACAAGGCAGTGGATGGCCTGGGCAGGCTAGGGTTTGGGCTTAGGGCGTGGGCAATCGAGGGTTTGGGTTTGGGGGGCCTTCGGTGGAAGCAAGGTGGTAGGTTCCTCCTATTGTGGCTCTGATAGCATGTAGGTTTAGAGAAGAGAAAGAGTTAGGGAATGAGTTAGACTTCATTCCCTTTTATATTGATAATACTGAGTAATTACAAGAGTGTCATAAAGCATAATATATGGTCCAGCCCATTACACCAATCAAGGGCATAAATAAGGATAAAATACAATCAATTATTTCCTATTCTAACAAGTCATACTCCTCTGTCAAAACTTTCTCCTTTGAGAAAGATCCTTGAGCCCTTTTCTCCAGTAAATGAGACAGAATTACAATGCAGAACATTTATGGTATGGTAAAGTAGAATAAAAACAAGAAACATGTTTAAGCAAACAGACAGAGACATCACAAGGTAAAACATGCACTCAAAGCAACAGGCATGTTTGTGTAGGTTGAAAAAGAAAAACAAAAGGCACAATTGGACAGGAAACTTAATTTTCTAATCCTGCTAGAATAGATAGAATATCAAAAGGTAGCAGGTGTGTCATCATGCAGTTTCCACTAATATTAATGTGCATAAGAATTGATCTTTAACTCGAAAGCAAAGTTGAAGATTAATCAAGCTACAATTTTATATAACATTGCATGCCAGATTTACAGACATAGAAAGCTGCTTAAACAGTATTATCAACAGAAAAATGCCATTGCAGATTAATCTGAAATAAACACCATTTGTTTTTTTTGGAATCTGTTAGGCTAATGACCATTTAAATAGTGAAGTGCTTATCAACTTTTGATATAAGGAATAGAACTAATGAATATTTTTTCCCCTGTTCCACAAGGTGCTTGAAAGGAGACAGCATTTTGCAACCTTGCATCACAATATACCATCAATACAAGTTAAATGTTTTGAAGTGGATGTTTTATATAACATCACATGCCATCAATATCTTATCAACCTTGCATCACATTACAAGATAACTTATACCCATTCTGTCATGCTTAACCTATTTTGAATGTTTTTATTACATAAACAATAAGTCACATGTTTTAAAGTGGATATTTAAATATTTTGTCTTTAACTAAAATCTCATCAAAAAAAAACCCCTATGTTGCAGAAAATCCACAATTTTTTTTGTATGTTCTATATAACTATGCATACTACCACTAGACATTCTGCTTCTAACGAGACCAAAGCTAGAACTAATTTCAAAGTTCCAACACATTTTTCCTAAAGCAATTTTTGCAAAAGAATCCAAGGATTATACAATTAAAGAGTTATCAGTGATAACTTGATAATAGACTAATGCACCCAAAAAAACTTGATAAGATATATCATAAACATTGTGAATACCAAATTACAACTGAACCATGAAGCCAGATAAACAGTATGACTTTGGCACATCTCATTGTAATGCTACAATAACAACAGGCACGAAAAAAAAAACTTGAGAATCAAACAATGGAACAAAAAAGCATTTTTCTCCACTAGTCCATTTTAATTATGATGATCCAAATGGTAAAATAACAATGAGATACAAGCATACCTACGATTATGCCAAGAAGAATAGTTACTGAAGTTTTCGTTTATCAAATCAGTTGTGTAGTTCCTCTTCATCTGATCTGTTCTTTAATGCTGCCACAATCTGAAAATGAAGACCAAATTAGACCATTTGAAAGTACAGTCCTACAATATATTAAAGTAAATCAAACCCAAATCGTCACCTCCGGTAATTCCATGCATGGAAATTCCTGGAATCTTTCTTTAGGAACACCCCCAGAAGCTGCAATTCCTGATCAACAGATGAATGCCCCTTGCTTAGCACCCATTTACGATGATACCAGGCACCATAAGACCTATAATTCTTTGCGAATGCACGCTCTGTCTGCATATATATTGAGTTCTTTCATAAAATTCAAAATAAATTGAACCCAAACACAATACACAAAATAATTACAATTGGCCGCTGAAAAAACCAAAGAAAAGAAGGCAACGCCATATTTCCAAATCTCATGATTTAAAATTTAAAAATTTAAAAACAAAATTTGCACTGAACGCAAATTAACCAAATAGCCCTATTTGGCACAGTTGACTTGTGTTCAGCTGAATTTCTTTTTCTTTTCCTACAGTTTTTTAGCAACCAAACAGCATCAAATACATGGACAGACAAGAAATACATATATTTTTTTCGGATGAGTGGTTCCGACAAACATACAATCTTCACTGTAAATAGATTTAATGGAGTCTGGATCAATCTCTGTATTAATCTCTGAATGACTGAGAATGTGTTCAACCGCTTGTGAGATACTCAGGATTGGCCTCGAGAAGCTTCGCATTGACCTCTAGGGTTTGTTTGGTATAACTGAACAATTTGCACATACAAATACAAGATTGTTCAAAATTATCAGTGTTTATTAGATCACATCAGTGCCGGCTTAAGCATCAGACAGGTAAAGCATGTGCTATAGGACTCAAAATTGTGCAAAGGCACCAAAATTTTGAGAAATTTCTCAAAGGCCTCAAAATTTCCAAAACGCCAAAAAACCTATTTATGTTTTAAAAATAAAAAAAGACCATCTAATGAATTTTCTTCTACTAACATAGTTATTATTATGTTTTTTTTTTTAAGTGCAGAAAAAAAGACAAATTCTACTTTACTATTTTATGTGTTGTTTGTTTCATCTTATTTAGAAATAAATACATAGTTTCTTGTGATTTGTAAATTAAAGTGTACCGTTAAACATTCCGTCTCAATTAATAGTAAGTGTAAAACACTTGCCTCATAAAAGTATTTAGTGGGATTTACCTTAATTTACTAATAATGAAATAGGGAAGTAATGCATACAACTGATTGTATCATTTTACACGAAGCATAAATATGGAAGTAATCATTATTTACATTATTACAATATAGTTAATTGTCCTGTAAGGACAATAAAGAGGCCTATAAAACTTTAATCGTGGGGCCTATGCATTAAGAGAAAAGCCTTCTCACTCTTTTTTAAAAGCTTCATGAGAGCAATATTCGTTTGGAGCAAGTTCCATCCGTCTATTACCGGCATTCTGTGCTTAACACATGCCACACTCGAAACCGACAGCGGCACCATACTCTATATTTCTCTTCAATGACAAAAATCAAATGCTTAACACATTTTTCTGTCAATGAAGGAATGAAGGAGGTGAGCAGAGCAAAGAGATAGCCCTCAGAAGAGGGTCAAGTAATGATGATGTTACATCATTACTGTATAATGTAAATGTCCTTTAAGGACATTAAAGAGGCCTATAACAATAGTTATAGGTTACTGGATAGTGCATTTTAGTCTGCAAATCATAAAGGGATTATATGTTTATTTTCAAATGTTAAGAGATAAACCACACCTAAAGAACAAGTGAAATTTGACTTAAAAAACTCATTAACGACCTCATAAATCTAATATTGATGAAAAAAAGAGTGTCAGCTCTATAGGGTTTTTTTTTCGATATTAAAAAAAAAAGGATTTGTAATTAATTTTACAAATTTATGTTTTAGTTAGGTCTCATATAATATATTTAATGGTAAAAATTAAATAGAATGTAACAAAAATTGAACTAATTTGAAAAGCTAGAAGTTCTACTTGAACAAAAGATTTGCTTAGAACCTAATAAAAGAAGGGAATAAAAGACAGGTTTATAGCATTTTGGCTTTTTGGGGACATATATTATCTACTTTTTGCACGTTTTATAAGAAAAGTTAAAAAGTTGATTTTTAATTCATTTCTCAAAAAATTTAAGGCTTCGTTTGGTAAGTATTTTAAATTATAGTTTCACCTATTGATTTGAGTGCAGTATTTATTTTGAGCTTTCAAATTATAATTTTATACCCATTTCTTAAAACTCAATTCAAAACATAATCATTACTTTTCAAAACTCATAATCAAACACATAATTCAAAACTCTTTTCAAAATTCAATTCAAATCAATATTTTAATTTTTTTAATATTTTAAATATTTAAATATTTTAAAAATATTTTAATTTTGTTAAGATTTTAAATATTTAAATATTTAAATATGTTACGATTTTTTTAATTTTTTAATTTTTTGAATATTCTTAAATATTTTAATTTTTAAATATTACGACTTTAATTTTTTAAATTTTTAAATATTTTATAAAAATAAATTCAAACTCTATTCTATAAAAATATTTTTAAATATTTTAATTTTTTTGTTATGTATTTGGTTACGATTTGAGTGTAGAGTTATGAAAGTAGTATGGAGTTTCGAATTATGTGTTTGGTTATGAGTTTTAAAAATAATTTCTTAATTGAGTTTTTTTTTTTTATGTTTGGTTACGATTTGAGTATAGAGTTGTTTTTAAATTTAAAATATTAAAATTTTAAATTATTTAAATTTTTTGAATATTTATTTTAATTTTTTACTTATTAAATTTTTTAGATTATTTAAATTATTTAAAATTTAAATTTTTTTAATATTTATTTTGAAAAGAAATTATTTTTAATATTTTGATTTTCGGAATATTTTTAATATTCTTAATATTTTAATTTTCAGAATATTTTAATTTTCGAAATATTTTGATTTTCTAAATAATTTTAAAATATTTTTAATATTTTTAATGTTTATACAGGCCTAAAAAATGAATTGACAGAAAAATTAATTGACATAAAATAATTGACATAGAAGTTATTTAAAAAAAATTATTTGAAAAAAAAAATATTCAAAAAAATTACTTAAAAACAATTAATTGAAAAAAAAAATCATTTTTTTATTTGAGTATTTTAAAAATAGTTTGGTTATGACTGTTGATTAAAAATACGAATATCGAGTTATGAGTTGTGTGTTTGATTATCAATTATAGGTTGAATTAAGTTTTGAAAACTATTTTGAAAACTCATCGCTAAACAAATTTTGTTATTTCACATGTCACATCTAACTTTCAAAATTCAATTCCACATACAATTCAAAACTCAATTCAACACTCTATTCAAAAATCATAACCAAACAAATTTTCTACATTCAAATCATAATTTCACAACTCACAAACTCAAAATACAACTCATACCCTCAAATCATATTTACAAAACTCTACCAAAGGCAACCTAAAACTTTTGGCATAATTTATTCACACAATTTATTTATTTATTTAAAAATAATAATACAAAAGGCCTCGTTTATACTGTTACTTTAGGCCTCACAGTTTCTTGAGCCACATAGTTCAATACAGTCCAATACAATAAATAATTTTACATAGTGTATAAAATTTGAACAGGTTACTGAACAATTTACACAATTGACAATTTTGACAATACAAATGGAAGATTGTACAAAATGATCAGCGTTGAGATCACAGAGTTCAAAACAACACAATTCGAATAATAATTTTACACTCGTGTGTCAAATTTGAACACACAATTCACAACACAAATTGAAGATTGCTGCGTTTAGATCACAGAGTTCAATACAATACTATGCGAAGCATACATATAGACGAAGATATATATAGAGAGAGAGAGAAAGAGAGAGAGGGGGAGAGAAAGTAGAGAGAGACCCAGAAGAACTATACAGAGAGAGAGAGAGAGAGAGCGGAGGAAGTGTTGTTGTGGAGATGGGGATGAAGGGAGAAGAAGAGGAAGCTTGGTTTCAGAGCTCAGGGAAGAGGCTAAAGTACGCCAGAGGTGAAGAGAGAGAGGAAGAGGAAGAAGAAGAAGAAGAAGAAGAGGTGGAGGAGGGGGAGAGAGAGAGTGAGCTTCGGTTGAAGCTTGGAAATTTCTTCTACCCCCATGATTCCAGCTGCTTTCTGACGCTTTAGAGCCCGATTTTCCCATCATTTACGTCAACAAAATGTTCGAGATCTTCACTGGCTATCGCGTCGATGAAGTTCTAGGTCGAAACTGGTAATTTTGATGTTGAAATTAACTCCTTTAATTGATTCGAGTTTGAAATGTCTGATTTTTTTGTTTTTTGCGTTTCTTTTTGGTTCAATTATGATCTGTATGGTTCCTGAGAAAACAAAAGGGAAGAATTTAAAATAGTAAAAAACTTAAACTTGTTTTACCTATCTATATGGTTTGTTTTAGAATGAGGATTTGTTTTATGTATTCAGCCCCATAAAGCTAGTAATTTCTACCATTAAAACTTTCAAGGGGTTAAAGAAGATCTGTTATATATACAACAATTACATTGCCTTTTTAAAGATGATTGGTTGCTCTAAAATTGGAGGCTAGTTTGAGTTGAAGAGGAATCAACAATTTTGGGGTTTGATGAAAGACTAAAGTTAGGAATCATGAAAAAAATTTCATGAAAATGATCATGAAAGAGTTATGATCTTTTGAATTACTTTGATTAGTGTGTAATATTTTATTCTAAGTGTAATTCAAATGTCACAAAGTTTTCATGATTATTTTTATGAAAGGTTTTTCATAATACCTAACATTGCTGTTGATGAAATTCTAATTGCTTAGTTCAGGGTTACTATTTTTAAAATTTGGGTTCATTTAGAGGAACTTCAAGCTTGCATTTTTTATGAAAAAATATCATTTTGTGGAATATTTATAAATTCTCTGCATTTTTTTTTTAAATTAAAAAATGTAGTTTTCCATTTTTGGTGATCATTTGCATTTGGATTGAGATCGACACGCATGCATGTATGGTTTTGTCAGTACTGTCTTTAAAATTTGTCATTATCTTGTGATGCAAAAGATTTGTATTCTCATTATGGAAATCTTTTGCAACAGTCGTTCTTACCGTATAGAGATTCTCGCGCCCAAAGACGACACCCTTTAGTGGATCCTGTTATTGTTTCTGAGGTCCGAAGATGTCTTGAGGAAGGCATCAAATTCCAAGGTGAGCTTCTCAATTTCAGAAAGGATGGCACTCCCTTGGTGAACAGGCTAAGACTTGCCCCGGTACATGGTGATGATGGAACAGTGACACATGTAATAGGAATTCAAGTGTTTTCTGAAGCAAAAATAGATATGAGTAGTGTTTCGTATCCAGTTTTTAAAGAAACTTGCCAGCAACAACTTGATCAATCTGGTATGTGTTGGAAAATGGTTTTATATAGACATAATTTTGAGCCCATTTTGGGTGGGCCCCAAACATCTTTTGGGGTGGGTCCGAAGAGGTGACGTGTTCCTTGCCGCGTGGCAAGTCACACAGTGAAGACGGTACGTCAAAACCATTTATGAGTGAATGGGAAGTTGACGTCGTTTTCGGGTTTAACATTAATTTTTATTTAGATAAAATTCACTTGAATTTTTTCAATAAAAATTATTGTGGGAATTTAATTTAATTCTAAATTCAAATTTTGGATTCCTAAGTGGTTTCCTAAGGTTTGTAATTTTGGGAGTTTAATTTAATTCTTAATTCAAATTTTTAGTTCCTAATTGGTTTCCTAAAAATTTGATTAAACTATTTAATAAAGTTATTTCATTCAAGTGAAAGGTTTTATTTCTAATAGTTTAATTATAAAGTTTCAAACAGTTTGTCTAAACTGTTGCACCTATACGGATCTCTATTTCAATTTATTTGAAAGTGAGTTAAACGGTTCTTTGAATTTCAAAATTCAAAGGTTGACCAAAGGTGTGCACCTTTTCACTTTGAATTTACACCTCTTCGGGGTGAGTTCCTTGTGTGCCTATATATACTTGCTTCCTAGCAGTGGGTTGGTATTCGGGGATAGGAAAAAATCAGTCTAAGGGATTTTGTTTTGCTGTTCGGTTTTATTTAAGTATATTATTCTTCATTTAATTTTTAGGAAAAAAAAAATTCAGAGAGTATTAGAACACAAGGTTTGGTTCGCCGAACAAATTGTTTGGAGTACTACTACAATTTGTGAAGATCATTGTATCCTGGGAGATAGACGCCACTCAACCGTAAGTACCATAGCGGGGCGAATCTGTCTTAAGGACAGAGTGTCACACACTCGACTTGGTCTTGTAATTTTATTTGGTTCGACAAAATAAATTCGGTACGTTATTTATTTATTTTGTTTGAATTTATTTCTAATTATTTTATTTACACAGAAGATTGTTCCAACAATCTTAAGACAGATTCGAATTATTCTGTTTACAGAATTTTTCGTTTGTTTTCCTTTTTCATTCTTCGTAAATAATTTCGGAAGAAAATTATTTTCTGTGAATTTACAAAATAATATTCTGGTTGGAAAAACAAATAGTGATTATATGCTATTTGACAGATAGTAGTAATATACTGTCTCTTTTCTTTGACAACAACTAGTAGTACGATACTGGTGTCATTAACAATTCAGAATATATTTTTGTGGAATTTTTTCAGAAATTAATTTTGGTTTTTAGAAATTATTTTCTGAGTTTTCTTTAATTAAAATTCTGTTTCAGTATTTTAATTATTGAAGTGTTACAGAAATTTAATTTTCTGTGTGGAATTAATTTGGTTAAATAAAATTTTATTTTATTTCCAAATTAATTGAAAAATAAAAGTTATAGTTTTTATTTCTTTTATTTTTACAGAATTTAATTTCTTGTGTGGAATTATTTTGGTTAAATAAAATTTTATTTTATTTCCAAATTAATTGATAAATAAAAGTTATAGTTTTTATTTATTTTATTTTACAGAATTTAATATTCTGTGGAATTAATTTGTTTAAATAAAATTTTATTTTATTTTCAAATTAATTGGAAAATAAAAGTTACATTCTTGTTTCTTTTATTTTTACGGAATTTAATTCTGTGAATTTGGTTTAATTTTCTGTGTAGTGTAAATTCTAATTATAATTTTGTTTTATATATTAGAATTGATGGCTACTGAAACAAATGCCCAAACAAGTACTACTGTGGTGGCTGCAATGACGCCAACCCCCTCTCCTGTTGTAACAGTACCGGTAAATCACGGTGAAAAGCCAGAGAAGTTCTTAGGAACTGACTTTAAAAGATGGCAACAGAAAATGTTGTTCTATCTTACAACTCTGAACCTGGCTCGTTTCCTCCGTGAAGATGCTCCTATCCTGAAAGAGGATGAAACCGACCGGCAAGTGGTTGCTGCGGTTGATGCCTGGAAACATGCCGATTTCCTTTGCCGAAATTACGTCTTGAACGGACTTGACAACACATTATACAACGTCTACAGTCCAATCAAAACTGCAAAGGAACTTTGGGAATCGTTGGAGAAAAAGTACAAAACGGAAGATGCTGGCTCAAAGAAATTTGTGGTTGGCAGATTCTTGGATTTTGTAATGGTTGATTCAAAAACTGTGATCAGCCAAGCTCAAGATTTCCAACTCATTCTGCATGACATTCACGCAGAAGGTATGGTTCTCAGTGAATCCTTTCAAGTTGCAGCCTTAATTGAAAAATTACCAAAAGGCTGGAAGGAATTCAAGAACTACCTCAAACACAAGCGCAAAGAAATTTCTATGGACGAATTAATTGTGCGTTTGAGAATTGAGGAGGACAACCGCAATTCTGATAAGCGGGCTGGTAAGCATCCTATGGAGTCTAAGGCAAATGTGGTGGAACATACTTCAAAAACGAAGAAACGAAAGTCTTCTGGAGAAAGTTCATCACAAGGCTCTAAAGGGGGGGAAAATAAAAAATACAAGTTTAATGGCAAATGTTACATCTGTGATAAAGAGGGACATCGGGCCAAAGATTGCCGTAGCAAAGGCAAAAACAAAAGAAGAACAAGCAAGAAGCCTGCTCAAGCCCACATGACTGAAGTGGACAATATTTCCAATGGTGTCGATGACATCAATCTTTCTGCAGTTGTTTCCGAGGCAAATCTTGTCGGAAATCCTAAAGAATGGTGGGTGGACACTGGTGCTACTCGCCATATTTGTGCTGACAAAAAGATGTTCACATCTTATTCTCTAGTGGACAATGGTGAACAACTGTTTATGGGCAACTCCTCAACTTCCAAAGTTGAAGGACAAGGAAAGATTGTACTCAAGATGACATCTGGAAAGGAACTCACTCTCAACAATGTGCTGCATGTACCGGACATTCGCAAGAATTTAGTTTCCGGATCTTTGTTGAGTAAGAATGGGTTTAAGCTAGTTTTTGAAAGTGACAAGTTTGTACTTACCAAAAACGGGATGTATGTAGGAAAAGGTTACATGTCTGATGGCCTTTTCAAGTTAAATGTAATGACCGTTGTACCCTCAGTTATTAATAATACTACATCTTCTTCTTACTTGCTTGAGTCTTCAAATTTATGGCATGGTAGACTAGGACATGTTAATTATGGATCTTTGCGTAGATTAATTAATATGGAATGTTTACCTAAATTTGACATTGATTCAAATCATAAATGTGAAATTTGTGTTGAGGCAAAATTATCTAGAACTCCTTTTCATTCAATTGAAAGAAGTACGGAACCACTTGAATTAATTCATAGTGACATTTGTGATTTTAAATCAATTCAAACCAGAGGTGGAAAAAAGTATGTAATCACTTTTATAGATGACTATACTAGATATAGTTATATTTATTTAATTCGAACCAAGGATGAAGCTTTGGAAACTTTCATTCAATATAAGAATGAAGTAGAAAATCAACTTGGTAAGAAAATCAAGAAACTTAGAAGTGATAGAGGTGGTGAATATGAATCACCTTTTGGTGAGTTTTGTAAAGAACATGGAATAATTCATCAAACCACTGCTCCTTACTCACCTCAGCAAAATGGAATTGCTGAAAGGAAAAATAGGACTTTAAAAGAAATGATGAATGCCATGTTAATAAGTTCTGGATTACCTCAGAACTTGTGGGGGGAAGCAATACTTTCTGCTAATTATATTTTAAATAAAGTACCCCGAAAGAAAGTGAATCAAACACCTTACGAATTGTGGCATGGAAGAGTGCCATCCTACAAATACTTAAAAGTGTGGGGATGTTTGGCTAAAGTGGCTATTCCTAGTCCTAAAAAGACTAAGATAGGTCCTAAGACCATTGATTGCATTTTCATTGGTTATGCCAAGAATAGTAGTGCGTATCGGTTTTTGATTCATAAATCAGAACATTCCGAAATGCATGTAAATACTATTATTGAATCTCGGAATGCATCGTTCTTTGAACATGTATTTCCGAATAAAATTGGACAAGAGACTAGTAATAAGAAAAGATCTTTTGATGCTATTATTAGTCAGGATCAAGAACATGATCAAGAACAAGAGTTAGATCAAAATGAGGAAGAGGAACTTAGGCGTAGTAAACGTGCTAGAACCTCAAAATCTTTTGGTCCAGATTTTCTAACATATTTGTTAGAAAATGAGCCTTTAACTTTTAAAGAGGCTATGTCCAGTCCTGAAGCTCCTTTATGGAAAGAAGCTGTCAACAGTGAAGTTGAATCCATCTTGCAAAATCACACTTGGGAATTAGTGGACTTGCCACCAGGTTGTAAACCTCTTGGGTACAAGTGGATTTTCAAAAGAAAATTAAAAACGGATGGATCAATAGATAAATACAAGGCAAGACTTGTAGTCAAAGGTTTTAGACAGAAAGAAGGTCTAGATTACTTTGACACATACTCACCGGTTACTAGAATCACATCCATTAGAATGCTAATTGCTATTGCATCTCTGTACAATCTAGAAATTCATCAAATGGATGTTAAAACCGCTTTCTTAAATGGTGAGTTAAATGAAGAAATTTACATGGAACAACCAGAAGGGTTTTCTGTTCCAGGGAAAGAAAAGAAAGTGTGTAAATTGGTTAAATCATTATATGGTTTAAAACAAGCGCCAAAGCAATGGCATGAGAAATTTGACAAGGCAATGATGTCAAATGGATTTAAAATTAATGAGTGTGACAAGTGTGTTTATATTAAAAACACAGATAAAGGTTATGTCATTGTATGTCTTTATGTAGATGATATGCTCATCATTGGTAGTAATAATGACATGATTAAAACTACCAAGAAAATGTTGAATAAACATTTTGACATGAAGGACATGGGCATTGCTGATGTAATACTTGGTATGAAAATTACCAAAACATCAGAAGGATATGCTTTGTCACAATCTCATTACATTGAGAAAATACTTGACAAATTCAGCAAAGATGATGATCATCTTGCTAGAACTCCTGTAGATGTTAATTTGTATCTTTCTAAAAATGTACAGGAAAGTATTTCTCAATTAGAGTATGCCCAAATTATTGGAAGCTTAATGTACTTGATGAACTGCACTCGCCCAGATATAGCTTATGCAGTAAGTAAATTAAGTAGATATACGAGTAATCCGGGAGTAGAACACTGGAAAGCAATGATAAGGGTTCTAAGATATCTCCGATTTACTCGTAATATTGGGCTTAATTATACTAGATATCCAGCAGTACTTGAAGGATACTGTGATGCAAATTGGATATCGGATACTAGAGACTCGAAGTCCACCAGTGGGTATGTCTTTACTCTTGGTGGGGCGGCTGTATCTTGGAAATCTTCCAAACAGACTTGTATTGCTAGGTCTACTATGGAATCTGAATTCATAGCTTTAGACAAAGCAGGGGAAGAGGCAGAATGGCTTCGCCACTTCCTTGAAGATATTCCAATTTGGCCAAAACCGGTGCCTGCTATATGCATACATTGCGATAGTCAATCAGCAATAGGTAGAGCACAGAGTCATATGTATAACGGTAAGTCTCGACACATTCGTCGTCGACATAATACCGTAAGACAACTACTCTCTAATGGAATTATTTCCATAGAATATGTTAAGTCTAAAGACAACATAGCGGATCCACTAACCAAAGGGTTAGCAAGAGAGTTAGTTGAGAATTCATCGAGGGGAATGGGACTAAAGCCTATTAAATAAGAGTTACCACAACGGCAACCCAACCTAGTTGACTGGAGATCCCAAGATCTAGGTTCAAAGGGACAACCGAGTTGTGATTGACTCAGAAGGATCACTGTGGAGTCCAACTCCTACCCATTTCTATGATAAAATAAGTGATGTCTGCAGCGTTTGAGGTTAAGTAAAATTTTTAATGATTTTTATATCTAGGTAAACCTAGTGGAGTATGGCAGGATACTTTTCATAAGAATCACCTATGTGAGTGTGAACTGGGCCGGTTCTATAAGCTTTGTGAAGGGCTACAAGTCTTTAGAGCACTCATGAAGACCAGGTTGTTCAGGGCCAAAATGAACACAATAGTGAGAACTAAACTGTGTCTGGGAATATACTGTGTGAGTTCTATTGTCTTGGTTTACACAAACGGCTGAACAGTTCAAGACATCATGTTCACTGGTTAGCTAGTAAATCCGATAGTGTCTCACAAGGGAAGGTTCATAGCCAAAAGCTACCTATCCTTTGCAGAATATTTTCAATTTCTGTACTCTCTGTATTTAGATCATGTTGTTGCATTTTCTCTCCGTCAAATTCCTTTCATGTGGGGGATTGTTGGAAAATGGTTTTATATAGACATAATTTTGAGCCCATTTTGGGTGGGCCCCAAACATCTTTTGGGGTGGGTCCGAAGAGGTGACGTGTTCCTTGCCGCGTGGCAAGTCACACAGTGAAGACGGTACGTCAAAACCATTTATGAGTGAATGGGAAGTTGACGTCGTTTTCGGGTTTAACATTAATTTTTATTTAGATAAAATTCACTTGAATTTTTTCAATAAAAATTATTGTGGGAATTTAATTTAATTCTAAATTCAAATTTTGGATTCCTAAGTGGTTTCCTAAGGTTTGTAATTTTGGGAGTTTAATTTAATTCTTAATTCAAATTTTTAGTTCCTAATTGGTTTCCTAAAAATTTGATTAAACTATTTAATAAAGTTATTTCATTCAAGTGAAAGGTTTTATTTCTAATAGTTTAATTATAAAGTTTCAAACAGTTTGTCTAAACTGTTGCACCTATACGGATCTCTATTTCAATTTATTTGAAAGTGAGTTAAACGGTTCTTTGAATTTCAAAATTCAAAGGTTGACCAAAGGTGTGCACCTTTTCACTTTGAATTTACACCTCTTCGGGGTGAGTTCCTTGTGTGCCTATATATACTTGCTTCCTAGCAGTGGGTTGGTATTCGGGGATAGGAAAAAATCAGTCTAAGGGATTTTGTTTTGCTGTTCGGTTTTATTTAAGTATATTATTCTTCATTTAATTTTTAGGAAAAAAAAAATTCAGAGAGTATTAGAACACAAGGTTTGGTTCGCCGAACAAATTGTTTGGAGTACTACTACAATTTGTGAAGATCATTATATCCTGGGAGATAGACGCCACTCAACCGTAAGTACCATAGCGGGGCGAATCTGTCTTAAGGACAGAGTGTCACACACTCGACTTGGTCTTGTAATTTTATTTGGTTCGACAAAATAAATTCGGTACGTTATTTATTTATTTTGTTTGAATTTATTTCTAATTATTTTATTTACACAGAAGATTGTTCCAACAGTATGTGCTCTCCAAAGAGTGGACAATTACTATACAATCAAAACCCAGAAATATGTGGGATTCTTCAGCTCTCTGATGAGGTCCTGGCTCACAACATCTTGTCACGCTTGACGCCAAGGGATGTTGCATCCATTGGCTCTGTCTGCAGAAGGATTCGTCAGTTAACAAAGAACGATCATGTGAGGAAGATGGTATGTCAAAATGCATGGGGTAGAGAAGTCACAGGTACATTGGAACTAATGACTAAGAAACTACGTTGGGGTCGTCTAGCTAGGGAACTGACCACTCTCGAGGCTATTTGTTGGAGGAAGCTCACAGTTGGAGGTGCAGTGGAACCTTCACGCTGCAATTTCAGTGCATGTGCAGCAGGGAATCGACTTGTATTGTTTGGAGGGGAAGGAATTAACATGCAACCAATGGCTGACACATTTGTTCTCAATCTTGATGCTGCGAATCCAGAGTGGCATCGGTTGAGTGTAGAATCATCCCCACCAGGGCACTGGGGCCATACACTCTCATTCCTCAACGGGTCCTGGTTAGTTGTATTTGGTGGATGTGGGCGACAAGGATTGCTCAACGACGTGTTTGTTCTTGACTTGGATGCCAAACGACCAACATGGAAGGAAGTTTTTGGTGGAAAACCCCCTCTCCCTCGATCTTGGCATATGCACCGATGCTGGCGTACTTCTGAGTGATACATATCTATTAGATCTCATGACAGATAAACCAACATGGAAAGAAATACCCACTTCGTGGGCTCCCCCTTCTAGATTGGGGCACTCACTTTCCGTTTATGGGAGGACAAAGATTCTTATGTTTGGTGGGCTTGCCAAGAGTGAAAATTTGCGATTGCGATTGGGTGAGGCATACACAATTGATTTGGAAGATGAAAAACCACAATGGAGGCAACTAGAATGCGGTGCGTTCACTGGCATAGGTGGTCAGAACGCTGTGGTTCCTCCTCCTAGACTAGACCACGTTGCTGTGAGCATGCCTTGTGGGAGGATTATCATCTTTGGTGGTTCTATTGCTGGGCTATACTCTCCTTCGCAGCTTTTCTTGTTGGATCATTCAGAGGAGAAACCGTCGTGGAGGATTATTAATGTTCCTGGGCAACCACCAAAATTTGCTTGGGGTCATAGCACATGCGTGGTTGGAGGAACAAGGGTTTTGGTTCTTGGAGGGCACACCGGGGAGGAATGGAGTCTCAATGAATTACACGAGTTGTGCTTGGCAAGCAAACAGGATTCGGATCCATGATTTTAAATTTCAAGTTTGCGACATTTGAGTGGGATTTTCTTCAAGATCTTGGAGGCTACAGGAGGTTTCTTCATCTTCTGTCTGCTGTTTGTTGTCTGAAGTATTGTATCTGAAGTGTAGGCTGGTGATTGAGTTTGTTATGCTTTATGTTCCTGATATTTAACCTGAAAATTATGTTTTGTATTTGCGTACCTATTTTAGCTCTCATGTATGGTATTTTTAAGGACAAATTATATATACCTCCCTTGAGGTTTGGCTAAATTACAGATATTTTCCTGAGATTTCGAAAATTATATCCCGCCCCCTAAGGTTTGTATTTTCATAACAATTTGTCCCATGAGGTTTAAATTTCATAACAAATTACCCCCTAATTTGTTATGCAAATATAGCATTTAGGGGGGAATTTGTAATTTTTCAAACTTCAGGAGTATTTGTAATTTAGTCAAATCTCGAGGGCGTATATGTAATTTGCCCTATTTTTAATGGTTATTTTGATGTATACTCTTTGTGAAAAAAAAAAAAAAAAAAACAAAAAACAAAACAAACAAAGAAAGTTGTGCTGCTTGTTTGAGCTTTTCCATTCCAATCTTTTAGGTATTCTGCAAGCAGCAAGATGTTTATAGGCTTTGTCAAATAGTCAACTTGATATAACTTTTTCTTTAGCTCACTTATTAAACAAACAACTTTATTCTCAGTTTGAAAATTATGGCAATACCATTAGGCACTGAAAAGTGAAAACTTTGATGGGCACATGGTTGGAGCACTGAGGCCTCGTTTGGGAACAGACTAATTTAGTAATTTTTTAATTATTTGGTTAAAATATGAGCTAAAAAAAAAGTATGTTTGTGATGACTTTTTGATTTTTTACAAAAAGATGTGCAAAAAGTAGAGAGAAAAGAAAATCTTTGACTTTTTGGTATGAGTTGTTGACTTTTTAACTTTTTTAGTAGCTTTTTAACTTTTTGACTAAACCGGTATGTTGCCAAACGAGGCCTCAGAGTGCTATGTTGATCGGAAGCTACTGACTGCAACAAAGACCACTAGTTGATTCAGATTTGGATTGGATCTTTTTCATTTCAGGCCTAATAAGTAAACACAAAATTTGGACATAGTATATAAGAGTCAATTCTGTTATTATTTTTAATTAATTAATTATTTTTTGGAGGCTTTAAATTTCAGTAAAAATTGGCTCTTATACTATGTCCAAATTTTATGTAATTTTATAATTTTATGTTAAAAGTAAGGATTTTTTATTTTAAGGTCACTCATATTAAAATTTTATAAGATAAAAGACCATAAATATTGTAGTAGTAGCTAAGGTCCTTAGGAAATATGGAACTAATTTTTGGATTCCAGCGCACACATGTTTCACTTTTTGAAAAATTTTAAAACTTAAAAATTCAATAACTTTTAATTTAGATATCCATTTTCAATGAAATTTATATTTTTAGAATACTCTCATTGAGATATATCAAATGAGATTTATGATGAATATGAAATTTTAAGAAAAAAATTGACAAAATTTCACTCAATTAGCTATCTTTCGTCAATGAAATTTTTGAAATTTCTTTGAGAGAAAATAAACAATTTAGAAATTTCTTTGAGAGAAAATAAACAATTTTGAAATATATCTAAGAGAAAATAAGTAATTTCGAAATTTACTTGAGAGAAAATAAGCAATTCTAAATTTTTTTTGAGGAATTCTGAAATTTCTTTGAGCAATTCTGAAAGAAAAAAAAAAAAAAAAAAAGCCAGCGAAAAGGACTTAAATAATTTTTCCTCCGGCTCAATTTGGTTAGATAGATAATATAGGAAAGTGAAAGAAAAAAAATAAATTCTTTTATTATTATTTTATGTATTTGTTTAGATAGAGAGTGCTAGAAAGTAAGTTTCATATACAACTCAAAATAGTTTATTAGTTAGGTTAACAATTTCTTGCAAAATATAGAGGAAAATTTATTTTTACCACAAATCTTGATAAGATTTATTTTGTTTTCGTTTTTATTCATACTTATCTCTACAACTCCTTGTTATAGAGTAATTATATATATTTTTTCTATAATTTTCTTGCAAAATTTTTCCTTTATTTAAATATATGTAAAAAAATAAATTTTCATTTCTTTTTCCTTTCTTTCATTTCACTTTCTGCTATTTTCAGTTTCCATTGTCTGTTTCTTTTTAAACAAATGGAGTGTAAAAGTAAACAACCACAAAACAGCAAAGCTAAATTACTTGACCTTTGAGTGATACCATAGTAAAATTTTTTCGCTAAACTAAATTTTGTTACAATTTTAAGGAAATAATCAATTTTATTTTTAAAATATGATCGTCATTAGACTTGGGAAATCTTGATAAAACAAAAATTGAAAGTACTATATGGATATTACTTTTAAATGATCGATATTTAATTAATTTATAATATTAAAAATATTAAAATAAAAATTTCTACCTAAGATTGAACTTAAAATCTTCATTCCTATAAATAGTGAAATATTATATAGTTAACAATAAATCATAGATAAACTAAAAATTCAAATTCTTCATAGGTAAAATTTTCAATTTTAAGTGATAGTTATATGTACATTACCAAACCCATTTGATAGACAATTCACCTAAACCAATATAACTTTTAATAGTACTCATTAAAAAATCTTCTGTAATTTGAAATTATTGATGGTAAAATTTTAATATGGGAGCTTTTTTGATAAATCATTTTTTTAAGAACTTTATTCCATCCAACTCATATTTTTTTTTGACTATTCCATTAGGTTCTATTTGAGGTAAGGAGACTAAAATACCCATTTCATCTACTTATGTTCCATTTGGTCCACATTATTTTCTTATGTTTCAATAAATCCTATGGGTGACATAATTACCAAAATACCCCTAATGTGAATGTTCACATCGTCAATGTGAATGTTCCTATTTGAGGTAAGAAGACCAAAATACCCTTTCATCTACTTATGTTCCATTTAGTTCACATTATTTTCTTATGTTTCAATAAGTCCTATGGGTGACATAATTACCAAAATACCCCTAATGTGAATGTTTACATCCTATGGGTGACATAATTACCAAAATACCCCTAATGTGAATGTTCATGTCATCAATGTGAATGTTCACACTGTCAATGTAAATGTTCACACCGTCAATATGAATGTTCACACCGTCAATGTGAATGTTCCTATTTGAGGTAAGAAGATCAAAATACCCTTTTCATCTACTTATGTTCCATTTAGTCCACATTATTTTCTTATATTTCAATAAGTCCTATGGGTGATATAATTATCAAAATACCCCTAATATGAATGTTCACATCCTATGGGTGACATAATTACCAAAATACCCCTAATGTGAATGTTCACACCGTCAATGTGAATGTTCCTATTTGAGGTAAGAAGATCAAAATACCCTTTTCATCTACATTATTTTCCATTTAGTCCATATTATTTTCTTGTGTTTCAATAAGTCCTATGTGTGACATAATTATCAAAATACCCCTAATGTGAATGTTCACATCCTATAGGTGACATAATTATCAAAATACCCCTAATATGAATGTTCACATCGTCAATGTGAATGTTCACACCGTCAATGTGAATGTTCCTATTTGAGGTAAGAAGACCAAAATACCTTTTTCATCTACTTATGTTCCATTTAGTCCACATTATTTTCTTATGTTTCAATAAGTCCTATGGGTGACATAATTACCAAAAATACCCCTAATGTGAATGTTCACATCCTATGGGTGACATAATTACCAAAATACCCCTAATGTGAATGTTCACATTGTCAATGTGAATGTTCATATCATCAATGTGTAGGGGCTCGGCCCAGCCCGAGCCGGGGCCAACCCATGTAAAGCCTCGTGGGTGCTTGCCAAAATTCGAGTCGTAGGCCAAGGCCCTAGCCCTGGCACAAATGTATTCAGGCTTTGGGTGCCCCGGTAGGTCGAGCCAAGGGGCTTAGGCCTAGACTTGGGCTTGGGTCGGGCTTGGGTGAGCCTCGCCATTTTTTTTTAATTCTTTTTAATTTTTTCTCCCAAAATTTTATTATTTTCCACAAAAAAGACACCGGGCCTCTGGCGAGCCGGGCCTCGGGCCGAGCCTTAAATGTGTCTTATATGGGCCGAGCTTCAAAGTGACGGCCCAGGTCTTAGCCCAAGTTCTCGGGCTGGGCTCGGGCCCGGGCCCAAACGAGCTTGCCCTGGGCCACGAGAGGGCTTCGGGTGGCCTACGGGCCGCGGAGTCAATTTTACACTCCTATCAATGTGAATATTAGCATGTCAATGTGAATATTCACATTGTCAACAGGTTGAACCCGCTCCGGGCCGCGGACCAATTTTACACTCCTATCAATGTTAATGTTAACATGTTAATATGAATATTCACATTGTAAACGGGCCGGGCCGGCGGGTGGGTTTCGGGCCGCTTACGGGCTGCGGGTCAATTTTACACTCCTATCAACGTAAATGTTAATATGTTAATGTGAATATTCACATTGTCAACGGGCCGGGTCGGCCCCGCACCGGGCAGCCCACGGGCCGCCTACGGGCCACGGACCAATTTTACACTTCTATTAATGTGAATGTTAACATGTTAATGTGTAATAACCCTCACGCTATCTTAACCATACTCATATGCATTCGTGTGATTTTGTCTTGTAAACTTGCATTACGAGTCTTGTCCTTATTCGTTTAAGTGTTACAGTAAGTTTTGTACTTTGCTTGGTTTGGGTTTAGCCGAAGTCATTTTCAGTCTAGAATTATCTTGGAACCACTTTGTTTGACATCCACCGTCGCCATGACATATTGGCCGAGATGTCATTATCTAGGCCGAGGTGTTCATCACCAAGGCCGAGGTATGAATCATCTAGGCCGAAATGTTACCTTTGCACCCTAGTGATCCTGTCTCGGAGTGGTATGACCTAGACCGAGGTGTGGCACATCTAGGCCAAGGTGTGGCACAGCTTAGTCAAGTGTTGTCCTTCCTAGCCGAGGTCATTGTTCCCTACTTGCCGATGTCTTGTTATTAGCCGAGATCATTACTCGCCAGAGTGCCCATGCCGTCTTGCTTGCTGAACACGCTTTGTCATAGTTTTGTCTTGTCACTCAGCCACCTTTCTGTGTAGCACCAACCAGCCGCTGCCACGTGCCTCCGTAGAGGGTTAAGTCAGCCAGCAGACTTAGAAGTGTATCATTTTGCTATATGTCTTTGTTTGTGAGGAGAGAGAAGCTCTAGAAGAAGTTTAGAGTGAGAGAGTGAGTTTCGAGCTTGATTCCTAGAGATCAAACCATTAGATTCGCGTATTGAGGTTAGATTCTCGATCCACTCTTGTCATTCTTATTGATCATCTAGCTGCATTGCGTGATCGAACCCGTTTTGCATGTCATGCATCGATTTAAAAGTTGGTTTTAGAAAGAGAAAATGGTGTTCATGTGTTCTTGAAAGAAAGGTCTTGAATAATCTGAAAGTTTGCATTAAGTTTCATGTTTTTGTGTTTGTTCTCACTAGATCCTTAAATATGGGTGCCCAGGTCCATGTTTCTGAACTCATAGCATGAAATCTCAGATTTTGTAATAGCAAATCACGATCTTTGCATTCATCTTCCTCACGTGCATGTTCTTCATGTTCTTCAAGAAAGGGGAAATCCAGACTTTTCCGACTTCACTCCTTTGAATGTGACCATCGAGGACACACCTCAGCCAGAGGATGTAGAACCTCGGCCTAGACCTGGTAGTCGCCCAGCCTGTTTTTCCGAAATAAAGAATTGTGTTTGTCTTGATTTGACTTAGCCTTGGGGAATACCGAGATCATTTGCATGCATGTGTAACTTGCTTGAAAGTGCATCCAACAGACTTTGCCATGTGTTTGTAGGGTTTGGACTTGCCTTAACCCCGGCGTGTGAAGAACTAAGTGAGTGGCATTTTTAATAAAGCTATGTTATAAAGCTTTCATAAAGTCTTGTTTTGCTTCGTTTTGGAAAGTACTTGTAAGCATGAATGGTTATTCCTAATTGGAAATAAATATATATCTTGTTTTGATGACATTCTTGGAAGTCCGTACGTGCTAAGGGACTATAAGCACTTGTAGCACAAAGTTTGGAAGTCCGTACGTGCTAAGGGACTATAAGCACTTGTAGCACAAAGTTTGGAAGTCCGTACGTGCTAAGGGACTATAAGCACTTGTAGCACAAAGTTTAGAAGTCCGTACGTGCTAAGGGACTATAAGCACTTGTAGCACAAAGTTTGGAAGTCCGTACGTGCTAGGGGACTCTAAGCATTAGTAGCACAAGTCCTTAGTGTCCGGGGACTATAATGCAACGACACCATTGAATTGAGATATCTGACTTGTCTTGCCTTGTTTGCCACTGACGGTTTACCGAGTGGGTTTTGTTTGCCGAGATGTCATCACTTGTATTATAATGATGTTAGTAAGCATCCTTGAAACTTGACAGATTTGCTAGATGGACTTGGTTCATCCCTTGACTTGCACTATTATGTTATGTATTGTTGATAAAGGTCTTGAATACCAGTCATGCAAACCCCTTTATTTCTTATACCATTCACTGAGTATCCAAGCTCACCCTCTCTATATACATATGTAGGTGATAAGCAGGAAGGCGGTGACGCCTAGGTGTGACTCGCAAGCTTGTTTTGGATTTTTGTTATGTCGCCCTAACTTGTATTCATGTCGGCAGTCTTGAAAACTATGATTCTCGGCTTACAATGTTTGTAATTTGCACATGTCGGCTGGAGAAGACTTTTGATCAAGATGTAAAATGTATTTTGTACTTTATTGTATTTGTATCCAAGTTGTAATATTATGTAAAGTTGTATGCCATTCCATGTAACTTACGCACTGCTCTTATGGATCACTTGTATTTTTAAATTAATGCTTCCGCACTTGTTAGCCCCATATATAATTATACTCTGTTTGTGTGTGAATTTTGAAAGTTGGCCTTCGGTAATCTCGGATTACTGGCCATCACGACACTAAACTACTAGGGGCGGTTTGGGGTCGTGACAGATTGGTATCAGAGCACGCATTCCTTATAGTACGTTATTCACACACTTTGAGTCCTAAAGAGCATAGGATGTCCCTTAGAAGGATGTTAGGATTGCATCATGTTGCTTGCTAATTGACAAGGTGTGCATCATCTCGGCATAACCATTTGTTATTTGCATACATGGTTCTTGGTTCAGTTTGTTTTAAGGTTGTATTTTGCCTACTCATAGCATCATGAAGAGAGGTAGACCATCAGTTGGCCGAGATCAATCAGAGGATAGATTGGATAGACTGGAAAGACTGGTTGAAGGTTTAACCCATGAATTGAGGCAGATGAGGCAACAGAATGCAAGCGCTACATCTACCCCGGCCGAACAGACGGATGGCCGACATGCCGCTCCACCTCTTCCAGTGCCCCAAGTGCCTCCACAGCCAGCCTTGTATGGGGAGGGGACGATGACTTTGATTAAAGAATTCAAGAAGATGAACCCACCAAGATTCGCAGGGGGCATAGAACCGATGAAGGCCGAGGCGTGGGTTTTAGAAATGGAAAAGTTGTTCGAAATCTTTCCTAGCACCGACCCTCAGAAGGTGACATTAGCAGCATTCACATTAGACGACGACGCTCGAAGGTGGTAGATGATGATCCGGGAGGCTAATCCTGGTTTAACTTGGGCTAGATTTTTAGAACTGTTTTACAACAAGCATTTTCCACTTAGCGTTCGAGATCGCAAGACCACAGAGTTCCAGACTCTGACACAAGGCAACAGAACAGTGGCAGAGTACGACCGTGCCTTCACCGAATTGGCGAGATATGCGCCTCATATGGTCAGTGATGAGTATAGGAAAGCCAGGAAGTTTGAAGGTGGACTATGTGGACCAATACAAGATCGGGTCAACATGCTCAACATGCCAACTTACGCCGAGGTGTTAGACAAGGCCATCTTGGCGAAAGCTAACTTAAACCGATATCAAAGTTCAGGAGAGAGTCAGAGGAAGAGACAGAACTATGAAGATCGTCAGATGCCGTTTAATGCCAAGAAGAAAGTGAATGTGGGCAGTTCTAACAACCCAGATCGGGATGGAAATACTAAGCCGACGTGTGCGAGTTGTGGGAAGCTGCATCTCGGGGTTTGTCGCTGGGCGACAGGAGGTTGCTTTGAATGTGGCGAGATAGGCCACCGCGTGAAAGACTGTCCAAAGGCAAGAGCTAATGATGGTAAGAAAAATGGGAGCACCTCGGGCTCTGCACAAGGAAGCAACGTCGGAAGGACACAGATGAGACAGGGCAGAGTTTTTGCTCTAGTACCAGGAAACACCCAGAATGCTGAAACGGTAGTGTCAGGTACACTCTCAATTTGCTCTCAAGTTGCATACGTCTTGATTGATTCAGGCTCTACACATTCTTTTGTATCTGTTAAATTTGCCGAGAAGTTGAACAGACCGTTAGAACCCCTTGATTATGTACTATCTGTATCTACTCCATCTGGGGGAACTATAATTATTGCATCCATATATAGGGCGTGTGTTGTGGTGATTGAGAATGTAGAATTATTAGCTGATTTGATGCCATTAAGCATGACTCACTTCGATGTCATATTGGGGATGGATTGGTTAGTAGCGCATCATGCATCCATTAATTGTGTTACTAAGAGCGTTACGTTGAAGGCCCCGAACAGAGCCGAGGTCTTTTTCCAGGGTAAAGGAGTAGTACCCCCACCCTACTTGGTCTCATCCATGAAAGCCTATAAGTTGATCCAAAAAGGGTGTCAGGGTTATTTGTGCAGCATACTAAGCGGTTTGAATGGAAGTGTCGAGTTAGCCGACATACCAGTTGTTAAGGAATTTCCCGACGTCTTTCCAAATGAGCTGCCTGGCCACTTAGTCGATAGAGAAATAGAGTTTACCGTGGACCTCATGTCGGGAACGCAACCTATCTCCAAAACACCCTATAGGATGGCCCCTGCTGAACTTAGAGAACTGAAATTACAGTTACAAGAATTGTTGGATAAGGAATTCATTGGGCCGAGCACTTCACCGTGGGGAGCACCCGTTTTGTTTGTTAAGAAGAAGGATGGCACCCTTCGCCTTTGCATTGATTACAGAGAACTTAATAAGGTGACCATCAAGAACAAGTACCCATTGCCTAGGATTGACGACTTGCTTGATCAGTTACAAGGGGCACGAGTCTTCTCCAAGATTGACCTTAGGTCGGGCTACCACCAGCTGAAGGTTAAAGCTGACGACATTGAGAAGACTGCTTTTCGGACAAGGTATGGCCACTACGAATTTTTGGTAATGCCTTTCGGAGTGACCAATGCTCCTGCAGCGTTCATGGACTTGATGAACAGAGTCTTTAAGCCGTATCTAGATGAGTTCGTGGTTGTTTTTATTGACGACATACTGATCTATTCCAAGAGTACAATTGAGCATGAGAACCACCTGAGGCTTGCCCTGCAAATTTTGAGAGACAAGAAGCTGTACGCCAAGTTGAGTAAGTGCGAGTTTTGGCTTTCCAGCATCTCATTTTTAGGGCATGTGATTAATGAAGAGGGTATATCAGTCGATCCGAGTAAGATTGAGGCCATTGTGAACTGGCCGACGCCGACCAACGTGTCCGAGGTTCGTAGTTTTTTGGGCTTGGCAGGTTATTACAGAAAGTTTGTGAAGGACTTCTCTAGGATAGCAGTACCATTGACACAACTAACTAAGAAAGGAACAGCATATGAATGGACCGATGACAGAGAATCAGCTTTCCAAGAGTTGAAGACGAGGCTAGTTACGGCACCAGTTCTTGTACTTCCGTCAGGTAATGGGGAATTTCAGATTTTCAGTGATGCTTCACATAAGGGTTTGGGTTGTGTATTGATGCAAGGGGGCAGAGTCATAGCATATGCATCTCGTCAGTTGAAGCTTCACGAAAAGAACTATCCAACCCATGATCTAGAGCTAGCAGCCGTGGTGTTTGCTTTGAAGATTTGGCGCCACTACTTGTATGGAGCCTCTTGCCAAATTTTACGGATCACAAGAGTTTGAAGTACTTATTCACCCAAAAGGAACTGAATTTGAGGCAGAGGAGATGGCTTGAATTATTGAAAGATTACGACATTCAGATTCAGTATCACCCAGGTTAAGCAAACTTGGTAGCCGACGCCTTGAGTAGGAAGTCAGTGGGAAATTTGGCATGCCTAGCCATGATCTCAGCGGAGCCGACCACTATTGGGGAAGTAAAGGCAAGGAAAATGGAGGATAGCTTCCTAAAGAAAGTAGCCGACGAGATTACCACCAAGCCGAGGTCCGGTTACGCCCTTGAGAATGGAGTGCTTAAGTTTGAAGGAAGATTGTGCGTGGCCGACGTCCCAGAATTGAAAGGAAGGATTTTGCAAGACTCTCATGGATCCAGATTTGCAGTTCATCCAGGGAACACCAAGATGTATCAAGATGTAAAGCAGACCTTTTGGTGGCCAAATATGAAAAGAGAGATAGCCGAGTTCGTGTCTCAGTGTTTGTATTGTCAACAAGTGAAAGCGGAACATCAGAGGCTGGAAGGACTTCTCCAACCTTTGCCGATTCCTGAGTGGAAATGGGAAGACATCTCCATGGACTTCGTGACTGGATTGCCGAAGACACAGAAAGGAATGGATTCGATTTGGGTTATAATCGACAGGTTAACTAAGTCAGCGCATTTCTTGTCGGTTAGGACTTTGTTCAGTGCCGATCGACTTGCTGTGTTATATATGAATGAGATCGTTAGACTTCATGGTGTGCCGATGTCCATCGTGTCAGACCGAGATCCGAAATTTGTTTCTAGATTTTGGCAGAGTTTACAAAGGGCTTTGGGGACCGAATTGAAGTTTAGTACAGCTTTTCATCCCCAGACCGATGGCCAAACAGAGAGCAATTCAAACACTTGAAGATATGCTTAGATTGTGTGTATTGGACTTCAAGGGAAGCTGGGAAGAGCATTTGCCATTAGTAGAGTTCGCTTACAACAACAGCTATCAAGCTAGCATTGGCATGGCACCGTACGAAGCTTTGTATGGAAGAAAGTGCAGATCGCTGATATGTTGGACTGAAGTGGGAGATAAAGATTTGATCGGTCCTGAGTTAGTTCAGGTTACAATCGAGAAGATTAAGCTCATTCGACAAAGGATCAAGACTGCTCAGAGTCGGCAGAAAAGTTATGCCGACCAGAGAAGAAGGGAGTTGGAATTTGAAATTGGGGATCATGTATTCCTGAAGGTTTCACCAATGAAAGGAGTTTCAAGATTTAGGAAGAAGGGTAAATTGGCACCCCGTTACATTGGACCGTTTGAAATTCTTGAGAAAGTTAACCTGGTTGCCTACAGACTTGCTTTACCACCGAAATTAAGTCAAGTTCATAATGTGTTTCATATCTCGATGTTGATGAAGTATATGCGGGATCCACTATACGTGATCGATCATTTCGGGATTATGGTTGATGAAGGCCTAAACTATGAAGAAGAGCCGATACGCATCATCGATAGACAAGTGAGGCGATTGAGAAATAAGGTAATACCGATGGTGAAGATTGAATGGAAAGAGCATTACGGCAAGGATGCTACATGGGAAATGGAAGAGGAAATGAAAGTCCGATACCCGAAGTTATTCTCGAACCACGGTAACTCAAGTTTGGGGACCAAACTTCTTTAAGGGGGGTAGGATGTAATAACCCTCACGCTATCTTAACCATACTCATATGCATTCGTGTGATTTTGTCTTGTAAACTTGCATTACGAGTCTTGTCCTTATTCGTTTAAGTGTTACAGTAAGTTTTGTACCTTGCTTGGTTTGGGTTTAGCCGAAGTCATTTTCAGTCTAGAATTATCTTGGAACCACTTTGTTTGACATCCACCGTCGCCATGACATATTGGCTGAGATGTCATTATCTAGGCCGAGGTGTTCATCACCAAGGCCGAGGTATGAATCATCTAGGCCGAAATGTTACCTTTGCACCCTAGTGATCCTGTCTCGGAGTGGTATGACCTAGACCGAGGTGTGGCACATCTAGGCCAAGGTGTGGCACAGCTTAGTCAAGTGTTGTCCTTCCTAGCCGAGGTCATTGTTCCCTACTTGCCGATGTCTTGTTATTAACCGAGATCATTACTCGCCAGAGTGCCCATGCCGTCTTGCTTGCTGAACACGCTTTGTCATAATTTTGTCTTGTCACTCAGCCACCTTTCTGTGTAGCACCAACCAGCCGCTGCCACGTGCCTCCGTAGAGGGTTAAGTCAGCCAGCAGGCTTAGAAGTGTATCATTTTGCTATATGTCTTTGTTTGTGAGGAGAGAGAAGCTCTAGAAGAAGTTTAGAGTGAGAGAGTGAGTTTCGAGCTTGATTCCTAGAGATCAAACCATTAGATTCGCGTATTAAGGTTAGATTCTCGATCCACTCTTGTCATTCTTATTGATCATCTAGCTGCATTGCGTGATTGAACCCGTTTTGCATGTCATGCATCGATTTAAAAGTTGGTTTTAGAAAGAGAAAATGGTGTTCATGTGTTCTTGAAAGAAAGGTCTTGAATAATCTGAAAGTTTGCATTAAGTTTCATGTTTTTGTGTTTGTTCTCACTAGATCCTTAAATATGGGTGCCCAGGTCCATGTTTCTGAACTCATAGCATGAAATCTCAGATTTTGTAATAGCAAATCACGATCTTTGCATTCATCTTCCTCACGTGCATGTTCTTCATGTTCTTCAAGAAAGGGGAAATCCAGACTTTTCCGACTTCACTCCTTTGAATGTGACCATCGAGGACACACCTCGGCCAGAGGATGTAGAACCTCGGCCTAGACCTGGTAGTCGCCCAGCCTGTTTTTCCGAAATAAAGAATTGTGTTTTTCTTGATTTGACTTAGCCTTGGGGAATACCGAGATCATTTGCATGCATGTGTAACTTGCTTGAAAGTGCATCCAACAGACTTTGCCGTGTGTTTGTAGGGTTTGGACTTGCCTTAACCCTAGCGTGTGAAGAACTAAGTGAGTGGTATTTTTAATAAAGCTATGTTATAATGCTTTGATAAAGTCTTGTTTTGCTTCGTTTTGGAAAGTACTTGTAAGCATGAATGGTTATTCCTAATTGGAAATAAATATATATCTTGTTTTGATGACATTCTTGGAAGTCCGTACGTGCTAAGGGACTATAAGCACTTGTAGCACAAAGTTTGGAAATCCGTACGTGCTAAGGGACTATAAGCACTTGTAGCACAAAGTTTGGAAGTCCGTGCGTGCTAAGGGACTATAAGCACTTGTAGCACAAAGTTTGGAAGTCCGTACGTGCTAGGGGACTCTAAGCATTAGTAGCACAAGTCCTTAGTGTCCGGGGACTATAATGCAACGACACCATTGAATTGAGATATCTGCCTTGTCTTGCCTTGTTTGCCACTGACGGTTTACCGAGTGGGTTTTGTTTGCCGAGATGTCATCACTTGTATTATAATGATGTTAGTAAGCATCCTTGAAACTTGACAGATTTGCTAGATGGACTTGGTTCATCCCTTGACTTGCACTATTATGTTATGTATTGTTGATAAAGGTCTTGAATACCAGTCATGCAAACCCCTTTATTTCTTATACCATTCACTGAGTATCCAAGCTCACCCTCTCTATATACATATGTCGGTGATGAGCAGGAAGGAGGTGACGCCTAGGTGTGACTCGCAGGCTTGTTTTGGATTTTTGTTATGTCGGCCTAACTTGTATTCATGTCGGCAGTCTTGAAAACTATGCTTCTCGGCTTATAATGTTTTTAATTTGCACATGTCGGCTGGAGAAGCCTTTTGATCAAGATGTAAAATGTATTTTGTACTTTATTGTATTTGTATCCAAGTTGTAATATTATGTAAAGTTGTATGCCATTCCATGTAACTTACGCACTGCTCTTATGGATCACTTGTATTTTTAAATTAATGCTTCCGCACTTGTTAGCCCCATATATAATTATACTCTGTTTGTGTGTGAATTTTGAAAGTTGGCCTTCGGTAATCTCGGATTACTGGCCATCACGGCACTAAACTACTAGGGGCGGTTTGGGGTCGTGACACAATGTGAATATTCACATTGTCAACAGATCGGGCCCACCCCGACCTAGGGGGGAGCTTCGGACCGCCCACGGGCCACGGGCCAATTTTACATTCTTACCAATGTGAATGTTAAAATATGAATATTTACATCATAAAATTGCTAACCGTTCAAAAAATATTTGTAATGGTATCAAAATTAAATATAAGGGCATAAGAGTCTAAAAAAAGAGTGTAAATCAAGAAAAATGACTTTATGGAATAAAACTATACATACATGGGACTAAATGGGTTAATAAATTTTTTCATGAACTTTTTGGATTAAAACACTTCTAAATGTGATTTATCAATAAAAATCCCTTTTAATATTTTGTATTGAAATTTAAGGATTTTTACTTCTTTTTTATTTATATTTTTTTGAGGCTGTCCTTTTTTTTGGGGGGGAGGGGAGGGGGGATTTCCTTTAATAATCAATTGTTTGTAGTTCAAAATTAATGTATGATTTTTGTCTCGTAGAAATAGAGTTTAAAAAGGAAAATGTATCAATAAATCTCATATGGAGGAATGGTTATCCATTTAGTCCAAAAGATTTTATTGTAGACCATTGAGTCCCAGTCATTTTGGTAATGTTGTTTTGATATATTTATTGACATGTGATGTTACGATTACACCCTTTGATAGGGTTGTGCAAAATGCCGCCTAATATGCTAAAATTGCACCGATCTGCATCAATCTGCACTCGCTCTATCCGTTAACCGCAGATTAAACTTTAAAATTTATAATCTGTTTTCGAAACCACTTCGTTTCGCTATAGTTAATACATATATATTTTTTAACCTCTTATGAAATATCAAAGTAAAAATGAGCATAAGAGAGATTTAAGATGTGAAATTCATTACAAATTAAATTCGTTACAAATTAGAAGTTATATATATGAAACATATTATGTAAAATTAGTTTGTATTATATATATGAAAAAAATTATGTAAATTAGTGTTATATATTATGTAAATGTTTGAGAATTAGTTAGAATATTCATTAATCTGCAAATCTGCCCAAAATTGCTTAAATCGCAATTTGTCAATTTGTCAAACTACCAAACCGCCATTCAGTTTATAATATTACACTTAAACCGTCCGAACTGCACCGCATACACCCTTATCCTTTGGTAATAGTATGGGTATCTATCTTTTCTCTTTATGCTGAAAAGTTAAGATTTACAATGTATTTTTTGGGGGATTTGAAATTGGAATGATTTCAGATTGTGTTGGACGGTTACCTTATTGAATTTTGATGTGTTAACTACTATTAATATCAATATGAAACGTAGATAAAATCGAAAATGAGAATTACATAATCTTTTCAACGCTGTATAAGTTTAAACCATATACACATCTACACCAAATATTGTGAATATACGGATATATATATTCAGATTAATAACCCTCACGTCCACATTAACACGATATAAGCAACATAGTAGCTAATGGTACATGCTGACAAATGTGATTTTAAAATATCCGAATCTACCTGTATATATGTTCACACTATGATCATATCTAACAATTAGAAGCCTCACCAAAAAACAACCCATCAACTTAACCACTTAACCACATTTATCTATCTGTCCCACATTGTGCACATTGCACACTGTAATTCCCAAACACCTGACATCAACTTCAAAATAATATCACAGAGACAAACCTATCATGTCACAGCAACATGTCAATGTGGAATTTTACAACCCACTAGAAAAACACAAATCAGCCCCATTACAACGAACTCACAAAATTAAACTACACATATGAACCTGGATATTTATAAATCAAGTGGTGGCAGTTCTTGAGTTGGATGCTCTTTCTCAATTTCTGGCTCAACTTCATTAGGATTAGTATCATCCTCTACATCTTCAATAGGTGGCTACACATCTCCCCCATTTTTATCATCAACTGAAGATGAAGAAGATGGATCTATGTCAATGAGATCACTAGTTTTTGGCTCCGGTTGATCACCTTTGCCAAAGTCTTCAATTGTTTGGTCTTCAAGAAACACAACATCACGATTTCGAATGACTTTCTTGTCGACCGGATCCCACAATCTATACCCAAATTCATCACGCCCATAGTCAAGAAAAATACATTGTCTTGACTTACTATCAAGCTTGGACCTCTCATCTTCTGGAATGTGAACAAAAGCTTGGCAACCAAACACTCTCAAGTGCTCATAAGACACATCTTTGCCAGTCCAAACTCTTTCTGGAGCATCACCATCCAAATGATAAGAAGGAGACAAATTGATCATGTCAACCGCTTTCTTCATTACCTCACCCCAAAAGGATCTTGCAATTTAGCTTGTGAAAGCAAACACCTTGTTCTTTCCACAATGGTGCGATTCATCCTCTTGGCAACGCCATTTTGTTGAGGAGTCTTCTTAACTGTCTTTTGGTGCCAAATACCTTGGCTGCGACAATACTCATCAAATGGCCCAATGTATTCACCACTATTGTCTGATCGGATGGACTTCAATTTCTGCCCTGTTTCTCTTTCAACCATGGCTTGAAAATGCTTAAATACTTCTAGAACTTGATCTTTAGTTTTTAGTAGAAAAGCCCAAATTTTCCTTGAATAATCATCAATGAAAGTAACAAAATAAAGTGCACCACTATGTGTTCTAACTTTTAAAGGATCACAAACATCTGAATGAATCAACTCCAAAACATTTTCTTTTTTAGAAGCAACATTTTTCTGAAAAGAAACTCTATGTTGTTTACCCGCCAAACAATGAATACAAGTTTTAAGATGTGTACCTTTCAAACCGGGTAGAAGCTCTTTCTTGAACAAAACTTGTAGCCCCTTTTCACTCATATGGCCAAGCCGCTTGTGCCACAATTCAGTAGAAGTATCATCTTCAAGTGCATTGACAACACCTTTACAAATTTTTTCTTGCATCGAATAAAGTGTATGAGTCTTCTTGCACTTAGCCATCACCAAAGAACCCTTTGTGAGCTTCCATATTCCATCACCAAATTTGTTGTTGAAGCCTTCATCATCTAGCTTCCTAGTAGAGATCAAATTGAGGCAAATGTCGGGAACATGCCTCACATCTTTAAGCAACAACTTGCAGCCCAAATTTGTTTCCAAGCAAACATCACCCATGCCAATAATCTTGGACAAACATTCATTACCCATTCGATCAGAACCATAATCTCCTTTGGTGTAGGTAGTGAAGAAATCAACTCGAGAAGTCACATGAAAAGAAGCACCAGAATCAATCACCTAATTGCTATCTTGGCCCACAAAATTGATACAATCATCTTCACAAATGACCATGAGATCATCGGTAGTAACTGCTGTTGTGTCTTCTTGGTTCTTATCCACACTTTTGTCATGCCTTTTCTCCTTGTTCTTGAGCTTTCGGCATTCTCGCTTCATGTGCCCTTTCTCATGGCAATAATAGCACTTAATGTCTTTCTTTGAAAAAGAACCATCTCTTGATTTGTCATGGCTTTGATCACGACCATGAGGAGTCTTACTTCTCCCCCTTGTTTTGATTCGGCCTCTCACAACAAATGTTTCTGAATGAGAGGAACCCACTGATTTTCTTCTAGTTTCTTCATTCAATAAGCTACTAGTGACTTGGCCCATTGTGACAACTCCATCGGGTGTCGAATTACTAACTGTCATAACCAAAGTCTCCCAACTTTCGGGCAAAGAACTAAGTAGCATCAAAGCTTGAAACTCATCATCAAAAATAATTTTCATAGAAGCAAGTTGGTTAACAATACTCTTTATTTCATTCAGATGTTCCGGAATAGGGCTGCTATCTTTATATTTTAAATTAACCAACTTACGAAACAGAAAAGCTTTATTTGTGGCTGATTTTCTATCATAAAGACTCTCTAATTTTTTCTCTTTATTGGAGTTTGAGACCTAATTGGTTTTGATTTGTTAAAGAATTTTAATTTGGTTTGGTTTGGGTATAATATATTTTATATATATTATATCTAATTTGTGAGACCCAATTCAATTTGAAAACAATTAGGGTTTTAATAAAACAAACCCTAAAATTAACAATATATAAGTATTGTTTTGTTTTCCGTAACACTTTGGCAGTGGCTTAAATATATAGCGGTAGCAGAATGCACTTTGGTTGGTGAGATAGTGCTTGAGTTGACTAAGCAATTCGGTGAACTTTGTTTTGTGAAGCATCAATTTGTTTGATCATTATTTGGTGGTGTTAATTTGGTTTATTATTTTTGGGTCTTCTTCAACTCTGGTTTCGAAGATTTTTGTTCATCTATTTGGCGAGGTCTTTCCTCTTGTTTATTTGTGATTATTTGGAATTCACTTAAGGGTGGTTTGTGAGATTATTCATGTCTTGTTTGTAATCGATTGGATACTTATTTGGTTGATAGTGGAATCGGATTTCGATCCCTTGGACGTACCTCACATTGAGGGAACCACTTAAAAATTCTTGTGTTGCTTTTGATTTAATTTTTTTGCATTAGTTTTTATTCCCATTGATTGATTTACTTGTGGGAATCATATATTTTCCCTAACAACTGGTATCAGAGCTTACGATTTATATGGGTTTAATTATTTGTGTAAATCAATGGAGGGGAATGTGTGTCGTATGTCTGGCTTCAATGGAAGCAATTGGGCAACTTGGAAAACTAAAATGGAGGACCTATTATTTTGTAAAGATTTGTATGGGCCTATTGAGGGTGACAGTGGCAAACCTGATGATATGAAAGATGATGAATGGAAGAGGCTTAATCGAAAAGCCGTTGGTGTTATCCGTCAATGGATTGATGACAGTGTATTTCATCATGTTGCTACTGAAACTTCAGCACATGATTTATGAAAAAAATTAGAAGGTCTTTACGATAGGAAATCAACCACAAATAAAGCTTTTCTATTTCGTAAGTTGGTTAATTTAAAATATAAAGAGGGCAGCCCTATTCCGGAACATCTGAATAAAATAAAGAGTATTGTTAACCAACTTGCTTTTATGAAAATTATTTTTGATGATGAGTTGCAGGCTTTGATGCTACTTAGTTCCTTGCCCGAAAGTTGGGAGACTTTGGTTGTGACAGTTAGTAATTCGGCACCCGATGGAGTTGTCACAATGGGCTAAGTCACTAGTAGCTTGTTAAATGAAGAAACTAGAAGAAAATCAGCGGGTTCCTCTCATTCAGAGGCATTTGTTGTGAGAGGCCAAAGCAAAACAAGGGGGAGGAGTAAGACTCCTCATGGTCGTGATCAAAACCGTGACAAATCAAGAGATGGTTCTTTTTCAAAGAAAGACATTGAGTGCCATTATTGCCATGAGAAAGGGCACATGAAGCGAGAATGCCGAAAGCTCAAGTACAAGGAGAAAAAGCGTGACAAAAGTGTGGATAAGAACCAAGAAGACACAACGGCAGTTACTACCGATGATCTCATGGTCGTTTGTGAAGATGATTGTATCAATTTTGTGGGCCAAGAGAGCAATTGGGTGATTGATTCCGGTGCTTCTTTTCATGTGACTTCTCGAGTTGATTTCCTCACTACCTACACCAAAGGCGATTATGGTTCTATTCGAATGAGTAATGAAGGTTTGTCTAAGATTATTGGCATGGGTGATATTTGCTTGGAAACAAATTTGGGCTGCAAGTTGTTGCTTAAAGATGTGAGGCATGTTCCCGACATTCGCCTCAATTTGATATTTACCTGGAAGTTAGATGATGAAGGCTCCAACAACAAATTTGGTGATGGAATATGGAAGCTCACAAAGGGTTTTTTGGTGGTGGCTAAGTGTAAGAAGATTCACACACTTTATTCGATGCAAGGAAAAATTTATAAAGGTGTTGTCAATGCACTTGAAGATGACACTTCTACTGAATTGTGGCACAAGCGGCTTGGGCACATGAGTGAAAAGGGGCTGCAAGTTTTGTTCAAGAAAGAGCTTCTACCCGGTTTGAAAGGTACACATCTTAAAACTTGTGTTCATTGTTTGGTGGGTAAACAACATAGAGTTTCTTTTCAGAAAAATGTTACTTCTAGAAAAGAAAATGTTTTGGAGTTGATTCATTCGGATATTTGTGGTCCTTTGAAAGTTAGAACACATAGTGGTGCACTTTATTTTGTTACTTTCATTGATGATTATTCAAGGAAAGTTTGGGCTTTTTTACTAAAAATTAAAGATCAAGTTCTAGAAGTATTTAAGCATTTTCAAGCCATGGTTGAAAGTGAAACAGGGCAGAAATTGAAGTGCATCCGATCAGACAATGGTGGTGAATACATTGGGCCATTTGATGAGTATTGTCACAGCCAAGGTATTCGGCACCAAAAGACAGTTAAGAAGACCCCTCAACAAAATGGCATTGCCGAGAGGATGAACTGCACCATTGTGGAAACAACAAGGTGTTTGCTTTCACAAGCTAAATTGCCAAGATCTTTTTGGGGTGAGGTAATGAAGACAGCAGTTGATGTGATCAATTTGTCTCCTTCCTATCCTTTGAATAGTGATGTTTCAGAAAGAGTTTGGACCGGTAAAGATGTGTCTTATGAGCACTTGAGAGTGTTTGGTTGCCGAGCTTTTGTTTACATTCCAAAGGATGAGAGGTCCGAGCTTGATAGTAAGTCAAGACAATGTATTTTTCTTGGCTATGGGATTGATGAATTCGGGTATAGATTGTGGGATCCGGTCGACAAGAAAATCATTCGAAGCCGTGATGTTGTGTTTCTTGAAGACCAAACAATTGAAGACTTTGGCAAAGGCGATCAACCGAAGCCAAAAACTAGTGATCATTGACATTGATCCATCTCCTTCGTCTTTGGTGGATAATGAAAATGGAGGAGATGTGCAGCCACCTATTGAAGATGTAGAGGATGGTGCTAATCCTAATGAAGTTGAGCCAGAAATTGAGGAAGAGCATCAAACTCAAGAACCATCACCACAACTTGAGTTGAGGAAATCTACAAGGGACCGACAACCTTCAAGAAAGTATCCTCCCAATGAATTTGTGTTGATTTCCAATCAAAGGGAGCCTGAGAGCTATCAAGAAGCAATTGAGCATGCTAAGAAAGGTGATTGGAAAAAGACCATGGAAGAGGAGATAAATTCTTTACTTGAAAATCACACCTATGATTTAGTGAAGTTGCCTAAGGGGAGGAAAATTTTAAAAAATAAGTGGGTCTTCAAATTGAAGAATGACGGCAAGAATCTAAGGTACAAAGCACATCTTGTTGTGAAAGGCTTTGGGCAAAAGAAAGGTATTGACTTTGATGAGATTTTCTCACCGGTTGTGAAGATGTCTTCTATTCGAGTTGTACTTGGCATGGCTGCAAGTATGAACCTTGAAGTTGAACAACTTGATGTGAAGACCACATTTCTTCATGGTGATCTTGAAGAAGAAATTTATATGGAGCAACCAGAAGGTTTTGTGGAAAAAGGGAAAGAGAAATTTGTTTGCAAATTGAAGAAAAGCTTGTATGGCCTCAAGCAAGCCCCGCGACAATGGTACAAAAAATTTGACTTTTTCATGATGAATAATGGTTTTTCTAAAACCACTTCAGACCATTGTGTGTTTGTGAAAAATTTTCCGAATGGTAAATTTATTATTCTTTTGCTTTATGTTGATGACATGTTAATTGTGGGTCAAGATTACACTATGATTGAGCAAGCCTTTTGCTATGAAAGATTTGGGGCCGGCAAAGCAAATACCTGGTATGAAAATTGTTCGTGATCGCAAAGAGGGACTGATTTGGTTGTCTCAAGAAAGTTACATTAAGAAAGTTCTTGAGAGGTTCAACATGAGTAAAGCACAGCCGGTTGGTTGTCCACTTGCGGGTCACTTCAAACTTAGTTCGAATCAATGTCCTACAAATGAGAAAGACAAGGAAGAGATGTTAAAAATTCCTTATGCTTCAGCAGTTGGTTCCTTGATGTACGCCATGGTTTGTACAAGGCCGGATATTGCTCACGTCGTTGGTGTAGTGAGTCGTTTTCTCTCTAATCCAAGTAAAGAACATTGGGCAGCGGTAAAATGGATTCTAAGATATCTTCGAGGGACTTCGAAGGTGTGCTTGTGTTTTGGGGATGGTAAGCCAATGCTTGATGGGTTCACAGATTCTGACATGGCCGGTGATGTTGATTCTAGGAAATCTACTTCGGGGTATTTGATGACTTTTGCAGAGGGAGCCGTGGCATGGCAATCTAAATTACAAAAATGTGTTGCTCTCTCAACTACTGAAGCTGAATTTATTACCATTACAGAAGCTTTCAAAGAAGAGTTATGGTTGAAGAAATTTTTGCAAGAGTTGGGTTTAAAGCAAGAAAAATATGTGCTTTATTGTGATAGTCAAAGTGCTATTCATTTGAGCAAAAATTCTACTTTTCATTCGAGATCGAAACACATTGATGTGAGGTACCATTGGATTCGTGATGTGTTAGATTCGAAATTGTTACAACTCGAAAAGGTTTACACAGATGATAATATTTCGAATATGTTGACAAAGACTTTGTCGAGGGACAAACATTTAAAGTGTCGAACTTTGGCGGGTATGGTCGATGTCTCCACCTAAGTCGATAGGGGGAGAATTGTTGGGGTATATCTCCTTATTGAAGTTTGAGACCCAATTGGTTTTGGTTTGTTAAAGAATTTTAATTTGGTTTGGTTTGGGTATAATATATTTTATATATATTATATCTAATTTGTGAGACCCAATTCAATTTGGAAACAATTAGGGTTTTAATAAAACAAACCCTAAAATTAACAATATATAAATATTGTTTTGTTTTCCGTAACACTTTGGCAGTGGCTTAAATATATAGCGGCAGCAGAATGCACTTTGGCTGGTGAGATAGTGCTTGAGTTGACCAAGCAATTCGGTGAACTTTGTTTTGTGGAGAATCAATTTGTTTGATCATTATTTGGTGGGGTTGATTTGGTTTATTATTTTTGGGTCTTCTTCAACTCTGGTTTCAAAGATTTTTGTTCATTTATTTGGTGAGGTCTTTCCTCTTGTTTATTTGTGATTATTTGGAATTCACCTAAGAGTGGTTTGTGAGACTATTCGTGTCTCATTTGTAATCGTTTGGAAACTTATTTGGTTGATAGTAGAATCGGATTTCGATCTCGTGGACGTACCTCACAATGAGGAAACCACGTAAAAATTCTTGTGTTGCTTTTGATTTAATTTTTCTGCATTAGTTTTTATTCCCATTGATTGATTTACTTGTGGGAATCATATATTTTCCTTAACAACAACAACATGTTCACCCATAACCACATTAAACATATGCTACCCACATTTATATTATTTGAAGGGTTAAAAACTTTTACCCCTTAAATTATACGCGCTTTTTCTATTTGGTCCATTAATTATAGATTGTGTTTCTGTGGTCTCTAAACTTTGAGAAAGTACGTCTGTCAAGTCCAATTTGTTGCCGTCCAAATCATTAACGGAATAGCGTTAGTGGAGGGCAAAAGGGACATTTTACAGACAAATAAAATTGGAGGGAATGTTCCCACCAGTCCTTTGATATATACCCGCATATATATACAAGAACAACCATGTCTATGGGGAAAAAAGATAAGAGGGTAAAGAACACAAAGAAGAGAAAGAGGAAGGAGAGGAAAAAGATGAAGAACAATGTACTGGATGGATGCAACACATTGCTTATGTGGCAGAGTTGCTGTGATGAAGACATCTTGGACAAACTTGAACCCGATAAGACGATTCTTATGTTGTGAAGGATATGGGCTCAATAGGGAGGATGTGGATTTTTCAGTGGTTAGATATACCTATGTATGGCCGGTCAAAGCAAGTTATACCAGGACTCCTACGAAGGATTACTAAGATAGAGGATAAAATATCAGAGATAAAAGGAAGGAGAAGATACTCGGGGTTTGTTTGGTTGTGTCTTGGCTTACTACCTTGGTATTGTTGCTGTAGAAGAAGATGTTGATGGCTGATAGGTTGTGTAGGGTGCAGTGAGGGTTGTGTGAGTGGAATAAAAATGGTTGGTTATTTCCTATATAATATATTTGTTATGTAAGTTGTTGGATATGTAATGAATAGAAGGTTTTGTTTGAAAAAATTGTGTGCCCAAATCTTCTATAATGGTTGATTGTGTTTACCCCCCGTCAAAAAAAAAAAAAAAAAAAAAAAAAAAAAGAAGAAGAAGAAGAATAACAAATCAGCCCCCATTCCCCCTATTTAAAGAAAAACATCATCATCATTTCTATTCATAAAAGTTTTAAGTTCATTTTCATTACAAACACAAAAAACAATCCTACATTACTAAATAGTTGACATGAAGTTCATTGCAAACACCAAAAACAATCCCACATTACTATTGTGTTCACCCTTTCTTCTTGGATGTGCCTCCCTTGGTTGGTGCTGCCCTTTTCAGTCTTGAGACTTGAGTGATAAAGGTTGTAGCAACAGGTGGTGTTGGTCTCATAAGCATTGGAGCTTGACTTACAAAAGTTGCAGCAGTAGGTGGTGGCTTCCTTAGCATTGGCTCTTGCCTTCCACAAGTTAAAGCAGTAGGTGGTGGCCTCCTTGACATTGGCCCTTGACTTGCAAAAGTTCCAGCACTAGGTGGTGGCCTCCTTGACATTGGCCCTTGACTTGCAAAGGTTGCAGCAGCAACAGGTGAGGCCTAATGGCAGAGCCCATTAGAGGCCTGACATCACTTTCTACTGTTGTCGTATTATCTTGTTGCAAAGCCCAAGATGTATCATAGTTAGTGATCACCAATTAAATGAAAACAAACAAATGTTGTGGGCTTTACTTACAGAGGGTTGAAGCTCTGATTTGTAGGTCCTGGTGTTGTGGCCCTTTTGTGTATATCTTATGCAACTCAAATTATTTTTAAATCTGCTTAGCTTTGTAGGCTTTTTACTTTTAGGTGCCTCATCTGGTTCCCTCTTTCTTGCCTTCCTTGGCCTTCCAGGCTGCTTAAAGTATTTTGGGGGAAGCACTGGTTCTTTCCTTGATTGCTCCCACATCTCAGCATAATCCATTAGGCACATCATGTGTGTGTAAGCCTTGAAAAATGTATCTTTTTTGTACCAATAATGGACATAGTCCTCAGGTTGTTCCATTGATGTCCAAATGACATATATTGCATGTGCACAAGGGATTCCAGTTAACTCCCATCTTCTGCAGGAACTCCTTAAGGTCCACTATAAATTGATCACCATGCATTCCTCTTCAATTTTTTTTTTCTCCAACCAATGTTGGAATGTATGCAGCTGCATTTGTCTTATTTTCTCCAATACCTTGTGTATCTTAGGGCCAATGTTATCTTGCCACTTTTGTGCATACTCTCTTCTCTTAATTAACCTTTCTATCAAATACATTCTAATTCTCTTAAAACAAGTCAAAATTGGCTTATCCCTAGCAAATAGAATGGAAGCATTGAAAGACTCACATAGGTTGTTTAACAAAATGTCACATTTTGCACTGGTACCAAAGTAGGACCTAGTCCAATGGATTGGATCCTTGGCAGCCAATGATTCGTATGCCAATTTATTCTCCCCTTTCAATTCTTGCATTTCAGCATTGAACCTGCCCACATAAGTTGCTCTAATTAAATTCCATAACCTATCCTTGAAGTTTTGACCTCCAAACCCATCTTTCTTGAAATTGTTGTATAAATGTCTTATACAATGCCTATGTTCAGCTGCTGGAAGCAAATCAGTAATTGCTCTCTCCAAACCCTACAATCATCCAAATCTACATGTCAAAAAAACAAAAACAAGATAAGCCACAAATAAATTAGTGGTAAAATAATAATAGATTATAATAATAAATTTTACTTTTCTTTTGCTTATTAGAGATTATGGTCCATTTTGGATCATTGGATATTCCAAGATCAGCCATCAAATATTGTAGAAACTAGGTCCAACTGCTGGTGTTTTCAATCTCCACCATTGCATAAGCCATAGGATATGTTTGGTTATTTCCATCCAGTCCAATTGTAGTGAGCAACTGACCACTAATAGCACCTTTTAAATGACAACCATCAACACCAATGATAGGCCTGCAGCCCTTAATAAACTCCTTCTTCAGTGCATACCAACAAACATAGAACCTCTGAAATACATTTGTTGGGTTTCCATCCTCATAAGATTTAAAGTGCAAGTATACACTACTTCCTGGGTTGGTCCTATCAATCTCTTTGTAATAGTCCCATAACTTTGCAAATTATTCAGTAACATTTCCTCTTAGCTTTGTTAGAGCCTTCCTCCTTGCTCTGTAAAGCTGACTAGGGAAAACCTTAATGTTAAAATCTTTCCTTACCCTTTCCATGAGTTCAGAAACAGAGCATGTTGGATTTATTCTAAATTCATCCAAATACACCATTGCCAACCAACTAGAATTGACTAGCCTATTTACCAAACCCTACCACAAGTGTGCTTATGGTTGTAGGTCTTTACCTGAAGTGTTTTCTTGTGTCCACTTCTCAGAGATGGAAAAATAGTCCAAGGGTATCCTTCTCTAAACCCCCATTGAGGATGACATGATGCCTGACAGCTCCAGCAAACTAAGCCCTGCTTTTAAAAATCATTCCTAACTCAAAAATAGGGTTCTTTTTTCTAGAAACATATTTGAACTCTTTGTACTTGGTCCTTGGAAACCCATCATCCCTATCTTCTGATTCTTCAAGGCTAAGGAATCCCATTTCTCACTTTCTGGTTTAGAAAAATCTTGAACATGACTATTTTCTGGTGGCTTACTTGCATGTTTGTCCACTCCTGCCATTGGTTCCTCATTCAAGCTATAATCACTGTCAACAAATACTTCATATTCAGCCTCTGAATCAGAATTTGAACTATGCTCATCCCTATCAACATTGGGTTAATAAATACTCCTTTCTGTTGTGTTGCATTCCCAGTCCCATTTCTTTACATTGACATCCTGAAAATATTCATCAAAACTCAGTGGACCAGGGACAGGTTCCTCAATATAAAGTTCTTATACACCTACCACTATAAATTTCATCATTTCATACACATCCTCATCAGAACTAATAAATCTAAATCCTCAATCCAAGCTCTAATTCTCACTGACTCTGTAATGAAATCCAACAAAATCACTATATCCTACTAGTTGGGCACATTCAACCAATGCAAGCAATGACATCCTCTCCCTATCATTGTAGTCAATGTAATGTACTTGGCCTCCAACATAAGATTTCTTTCCATTTTCTGTCCTAAATTGACCACCATGATTCACTTTAAGGGTAAAGTGATCAACATTAATGTCTGCATGGGCATTGGACCACAGTAGCATAAATTTTTTTTAGAAATATATACAATAGCATGGAACCACTATAAAGACAGGGGGTGATCTTGTAACAACCCACATTCATGTCCTAGTCATGCTTGCATGCATTTATATGTTTTGCCATGTTAAGCTGCATTGTCAATCTTGCCTTGATTTGCATAAGTGTGTTGCATGCTTTGTTCCTTCCCTGCTATGTTAAGCCTAGATCATTCCAAGCCGAGGTCACCTTCAGTCTAGAATTTATCTTGGAACCACTTTGTTTGACCTCCACCTTCGCCCTGACATATTGGCCGAGATGTCATTATCTAGGCCGAGGTGTTCATCACTAAAGTCGAGATGTGTATTATCTAGGCCGAGATGTTACATTTGCACCTAAGTGATCTTGTGCTGGAGTGGTATGACCTAGACCGAGGTGTGGCACATCTAGGCCAAGGTGTGGCACAGCTTAGTCAAGTGTTGTCCTTCCTAGCCGAGGTCATTGTCACCTTAGTTGCCGAAGCTTTGTCCTTAGCCGATGTCATCACTTGCCGGAGTGCCTTGCTGGGTAGCTTGTTAGATACACTTTGTCTTACACATGTCTTGTCAATCTATCACCTTTTTTAGGAGAACCAACCAGCCGTTGCCACGTGTCCGAGCTGAGTGTTAAGTCAGCCGGCAGAGAGAGAAACCTATCATTTCTATATCTTTGTTCTAAGGAGGAGAGAGAAGCTCTAGGAGGAGAGGAAGAGGAGTTCTTGAGAGGAAGTAGATTTCCAAGCTTGATCCCTAGAGATCGAACCGTTAGATCCGTGTTCTAAGGTTAGATTCTTGATCTACCCATGTTGTTCTTTATGTTCATGTTATTGTATTGCATGATTGAATATGACTTGTAAGCCATGCATTGCTTTGAAGTTCGGTTTTAGAAAGAGAAAATAGTATTCATGCATTCTTCAAGAAAAGTCATGTTTTGATCCGAAAGCTCATGCCAAGATCCATGTTTTTGTGTTTGTTTCCACATGATCTTCAAGGATGGGTACCCAGGTTCATGTTTTCGAACTCATAGCATGAAATCCCAAATTTTGTAATAAAGAAGTTATGATTTTAGCATTCATATTCTTCATGATCTTCATGTTCATGTTCTTCATGTTCTTCACGGGTGGAAACCCAGATCTCCAGACCTCACTTCCCTAAGTGTAGTCGCCGAGATCACTCTTGCCTGGACCTCACACTTAGGCCAAGCATCGTATCTCACCTTGGCCTACCTTGCATGACCACTTACACCTTTAGTTTGTCTTGTGCGCACCTCGGCATGCAGCCGCACGCCAAAGCCTCGGTAACCACACCTCAGCCAGGAGGTGTGGGACCTCGGCAAAGACCTGGTTGGTACCCAGCATGTCTCCTTGACATGTAAAACAATGTTTTAACTTCCAGCATGTTTTCCCTAGATCTTTTGCATTCATGTGAAGCTTGTTTTAAGAGTACATTCAGTATACTTTGCCATGTGTTTATAGGACTTGGACCTTTGCCTTGATCCCGACGTCCCAAGAACTATGTGAGTGGTATTTTTAATAAAGCTACGTTATAACGTTTTGATAAAGCTTTGCCTTGTTTTGATAAAAGTATTTGTTAAGCATGAATGATATCCCTATTTTATGTATCAAGTATAAGCTTTGTTTTGGATGACATTCTTGGAATCGTCCTTTCGTGTTAGGGGACGTTAAGCCTAAGTAACACCGTCCTTTCGTGTTAGGGGACGTTAAGCCTAGGTAACATAGTCCGTACGTGCCAGGGGACTTTAAGCATTTGTGGCACTAGTCCGTACGTGCCAAGGGACTTTAAGCATTTGTGGCACAAGTCCTTCCGTGCTAGGGGACTTTAAGCCTAAGTAGCATAGTCTTTCCGTGCTAGGGGACTTTAAGCCTAGGTAGCACCGTCCTTTCGTGCTAGGGGACGTTAAGCCCAAGTAGCACCCTTGTTAGATATCGGCCACCGACGGACTATGAATGGGTGTGCTCGATGCGGAGGTTATGCTTTTGTTTTGCCCGGAATGTCATCACCCCATGTTTTAAGTTGACGCATGTTAAGTATCCCAAGCAAGTTTTGATAGACCAAGGTTCGATTGATGTTCTATTTCAAGTCAAGCTAAGCTATGTTATGTATGGTTTTGATAAAGATATGCTATGTATTGTTTGAAAAGATCTCGGGTATCATTCATTTAAACCTTTATTACTTATACCATTCACTAAGTATCCAAGCTCACCCTCCCCTTATATATATATGTAGGTAACAAGCAAGAAGTCGGCTACGCCAAGATGTGTGTTTTATATGTATATTATGTCGGCAGTGAGGATGTCGGAAATCTGGAAGATTATGTTTCTTGACTTGTAGTGCATGTGTTTTGTATATATCGGCTTGAGAAGCCTTTTAGTCAAGATGTAATATGTATTTTACTTTGCTCATATTCAAGTTGTAAAGCTATGTAAACATGTATGCCATTTCATTTGACTTCTGCACAGCTCTTACGGACTAATTAGTTTTGTATATATTGCTTCCACACATGTTAGCCCTATATGTAATACTCTGGTTGTGTGTGAATTTTGAAAGTTGGCCTTCGGTAATCTCGGATTATTGGCCATCACGGCACCATTCTACTAGGGGCGAAATGGGGTCATGACAGAATGGTATCAGAGCACGCGTTCCTTATAGTACGTTATTCACACACTTTGAGTCCTAAAGAGCATAGGATGTCCCTTAGAATGATGTTAGGATTGCATCATGTTGCTTGCTACTTGACAAGGTGTGCATCATCTTGGCATGATCATTTATTGCTTGCATGCATGTTTACTTGCTCATTTTGTTTAAGAGTCGCATTTTGCATACCTCTAGCATCATGAGAAGGGGTAGACCTCCAGTTAGCCGAGATCATTCCGAGGACAGAATAGACAGATTAGAAAGATTGGTTGAAGGATTGGTCCGTGAGTTGAGACAACCTAGGCCACAAGACACAGGTACCACTTCCACTCAAGCTGAGCAGACAGATGGCCGACATGCAGTTCCACCTCCACCTCATCTAGTACCACAAGTGCCTCCGCAGCCAGCTTTGTATGGAGATGGCACATTGACCCTGATTAGAGAATTCAAGAAGATGAAACTGCCGAAGTTGCATGGAGGTGTAGAGCCGATGAAAGCAGAAGCATGGGTTCTTGAGATGGAGAAGTTGTTTGAGGTTTTTCCTAGCACCGACGCTCAGAAGGTGTCATTGGTGGCATTTACATTGGAAGACGACGCTCGTAGATGGTGGATGATGATCCGAGAAGGTAATCCGGACTTGACTTGGGCCAGATTTTTGGAGCTGTTCTATGACAAGCATTTCCCACTCAGTGTTCGAGATCGCAAGACCACAGAATTCCAGATGTTGTCACAGGGTAGCAAAACAGTGGCTGAGTATGATCGTGCTTTCACCGAGTTGGCAAGGTATGCACCTCATATGGTTGACAACGAGTACAGGAAAGCTAGGATGTTTGAGAGTGGACTTCGAGGGCCGATACAAGATCGGGTTAATTTGCTTAACATGCCGACGTATGCTGGAGTGTTAGATAAAGCCATCCTTGCCAAAGCCAACTTGAACAGAAGTCAGAGTTTGGGGGAGAATCAGAAAAAGAGGCAGACCTATGACAATCGCCAAGACCAGCATGATGCTGAGAAGAAGATGAATGTGGACAGTTCCAATAACACGAATCAGGAAGGTGGCGCCAGGCCGGCATGTGCAAGTTGCAGGAAGCTACATTTTGGAGTTTGTCTTCAGGCAACTGGAGCATGTTTCGGATGTGGTGAGAGAGGTCATCGTATTAAGGATTATCCCAAGGAAAAAGCTAGAGATGATAAGAAGAGATGAGAGACTCGACATCTGGAGTCGTTTTGGGAACAAGGTACGTGAAGTTTGGGGACCAAACTTCTTTAAGGGGGGGAGCATGTAACAACCCACATTCATGTCCTAGTCATGCTTGCATGCATTTATATGTTTTGCCATGTTAAGCTGCATTGTCAATCTTGCCTTGATTTGCTTAAGTGTGTTGCATGCTTTGTTCCTTCTCTGCTATGTTAAGCCTAGATCATTCCAAGCCGAGGCCACCTTCAGTCTAGAATTTATCTTGGAACCACTTTGTTTGACCTCCACCTTCGCCCTGACATATTGGCCGAGATGTCATTATCCAGGCCGAGGTATTCATCACCAAGGCCGAGATGTGTATTATCTAGGCCGAGATGTTACCTTTGCACCTAAGTGATCTTGTGCTGGAGTGGTATGACCTAGACCGAGGTGTGGCACATCTAGGCCAAGGTGTGGCACAGCTTAGTCAAGTGTTGTCTGTTGACACCCCATTTTTGACCATCCTCAAGACTTGGACGTCACCGTTTGAACACTCGGTGATCATCCATGTTTGTGTTCGTTTGGAGTTCCCGGAGGTTTCGGCTACGTGCCTTGCCTCAGGATCTCCGAATTCGACCGTTTAGTGTCTGGTTTTGCGCCAAACACTTGCATTTTGCCTTGTAGGGGCAGGGAATGCCTTGTGAGGCATCCCCACACACCACCGGCCATGGCCAGAGGCCACCGGCTGTTTTTGCTGCCACCGGCAATGTATATTACCGGTCGGCACTATTTATTGCCAGTCGGCACTCCCTTTTGCCAAAATGACATCTTTGGCCGGCCGACTACTGTGCATCTGCTTTTGCAGATATTTTATCACAGCTGTCTTGCATTTGGTTCCCCTCCATACACGTGTATAGAGGGATCTCCCTCTTTAGAAGCTTGTCTTGTAAGCTTTACAAGACAAGAAGCTCTATAAGAGGAGCCCTTCTCTCCCTTGCTTAGGGTTAGACACTTTGGACATTTTAGAGATAGAAAACACAGAGGAAAGCTCTGGTTTTAGGGTTAGGGTTTGATACATATTCTATCTATCTTTCCCTCTCTTGAGTGTTCTAGGTGCACTTGTTCTTACTATTGCACACAAACACCTAGTGTTTCACCTTCCTTTGGCTACTGAGGTTCTAAGGGGCTGGTTTTGGTGTTTTGGAGCTGGATTCAAGCCAAGGAGGGCTGTTGGAGCACCATTGTTGAAGGGGTCTTCAAGGGTAAGAAACTAGTCCCTTTATTCTCCATTTTTGCATCGTATTTTTACCCATCTTCAAACTGTTTTTGTGCTTAGTGTATGACATAAAAAAGTTCTGTTTTTAGGCCCTCTAAATAGTTCATTTAGGGTGTTTTGTTGTTTGAGGGTGTTTGACCCCTCTTAGGCCTTGAAAGGCCCCATTTTGAGTGAGTTTCGAGACTTTGGTGTTTGGGCCTCTTCACCACTGAAATCTTGAGGGATTTCAGTGGCGGAGATGGTGCCTTGAAGTCTCCAAAAGGGGAGGGCCACCCCCTCTCCTTGTTGTCCTTGAAAGGGACCCTTTTTGGACTCTTGAGGGAGCATCATGTTAGAGTGTGTATTGATCATGTCTTGGCTGTTTTCCATGCTCATTATACCATGATATAACCTTGTTGTGTATTGGTTTTGGTACACCATGCATACTTAGCATACCTACCATGTAATGCCTTGTTATTGCCTTAATATGCGTTAGGTTGCTAGCCTTTGCTCTAGCATGTTTTAGGCTTAGTCTTGTGAAGCTTTTGTGCATATTTTGCCATGTTTAAGGTCTGTCCTAGGTTGTTTGGGTCGGATTTGGCATGCTTAGTATAGCCCCTTTGCATTCCGGCTTGTTGGCCTTAAGTATGTGAATGTATAGCATGACATTTTTGCATTGATTTGGAGATTTGGAACCATCCACCATGTCATTTCAGTCCCCTTTGCATGCTTATATGTTTGCCTTGGATGCCTCTTTAATGCTTTGAAAGCTTGTGTAGTATGCTCCATGTTTTGGCATTTGTGCATGCCTTTGAATTTGAGCCACTTAGATGCCATCTAAGAGTCCCCTTTGCATGGTCTAGGTCTGTCTTGAACCTATTTTAAGTCCTCTTAGCCTTGTGAGGCTTGGTTGCCTTAGTCATGGTTCAAGTCCCTTTGACTTGCTTCAAGTACTTGGGCCTTTCATTGCATGCTTGGTCTATTTTGTTTGCTTGGTTTGACACCATCTTAACATGAGTTCCAATGCTTACCTTGCATGCCGTATGGCCATGATTGCCTCATTCAAATGTGCTTGAGAGTTGTCTCATTTGTGCCTAAGTGTTGGCCCTTTAACATGTGTATGTGTGTATGTGTACTTGGTCCTTTATTTTGGTCACTTTGACCACTGTTTTAGGTCTATTTAGAGTTGCCTAAATCATGTCTAAGTCCACATTTTCATCCGTTTGCATTGCCTCATGTTTGCTTGTATGCTTGCATAAGTGTCTTGCCATGCCATGTTGCATCCTTAGCTTGCATGCCTAGGTTGCATTGCATCTTGCATGCATGCCTTGTTCCTTGACTTGGTGATAGGAATTGGGCCTTGGTTCGTTTGTTTGGTTTGCATTTCATTTGACATGAAAGTTGCACACTTGATTCTTTGGGCCGTCGTGTATGAAAATGCGTGATTGGCGGTCCGAGAACCAAGAAGCATGTCCCTTTGAGTCATTCACATGATAAGGGACATGATTGGTGCATACATTGCTTGAATTGTATTGCCATGCAAGTTCTGTCCTCTGCTGCTGTGAGTTGCAGGTTCTGCAGGCATTCTTTGCCGACCGGCAGTATACATTGCCGACCGGCAGTGAATCACCAGCCGATGGATCCATTTTGTGCCGGTGACCACAATTCACTGCCGGTGGTATTTCTACTCAGCCGGTGGTGATTCCCAATATCCAGAGAAGCATCCTTGAGACTTTGGCAGTCTTCAGAGAGGTAGAGCAGGGAAAACAGAGGCAGACTAGGCATGGCCGTGCACTTCCAAGCAGGACCCGAGCATGCGCCGCGTCTGGCTCTCCTCCCGAGGCGGTTTACTGTTTTTCCTAGTCTAAATTAGTTTGTTAACTGATTGGGCAATTTGTATTATTTTAGCTTGCGTAGTTAATTAATTTGTATTATTTATTCGGTCCCTCCGAGCGAGGGCAAATCTGTAATAAGTGTGGGTGCGTGTGTGTGCATGTCTTCCAATCCCCACTTCTTTCTTCCCTTTTATTTACCTGTTTATGATGGTAGACTAGGGCATTTTTAAAATTAGCATACCTTATGCTATGCATGCGTGCATTCATGCATTTGTATTGCATGCATCAGGCTCGGTACATCACGCTGACTGCATTTGCACTTCAATTCCAAATTGAATATGTGCATCAATTGATCGCATTTCACATGCCATGCTTAGGTTAGCCGAGCCTCTCTAATTGCATCCTGTATGTGTTGCATTAGTCAATTTGACATGAACTAGGACCATGCATGTTGGCTAACTAGTTTATTGTTTTGGCACGGAGTACTATGTAAGTATTTTCCTGCTTTAGCATATCGCATGAGTGTGAATGCTATCATAACAGCATGCTTACCATGTGGCTAGATGCTTGTGTGATAAACTGCTCGGATGCCTGTGGGTGAAGGTTGGGTTGTTTGAGTTGGAAAAACTCGTTGAAATCCATATTTTAGCCTACTTGCGAGTAGCAAATTCCAAAACATTCTTCTAAGATAAACGGATATGCAATGTTTATTTCTGAATTAGGCAATCTAGTCTATACTTGTGTGCTGTGCGCATCACATAGTAAGTTTAGGCTAATAATTGGGAATAAGAACACATAACGTTTTCAAAAACGGATATCACGGTTAGTAGAGGCCGATCTTTGGATCGGGCGAGAGGGGTGCTCATAGCTGACCTTCCCCAATCGTACCCAAGCTCCCGAGCCGAGGCAACTTTGGCAATGACGGACACGTGGCCTTTGGCACCGAGCCAGGGTTTCCTAAATTCCCCCATTTTAAAATATTTAGGTGGCGACTCTGTATCTGGCAAAGCAGTCCATGTTTGGCACTTCTTTCAAAAATCTGTTTTTCTCAAAACGATTTGTCGGATTTGGACTCTTTCGTTCAGATTAGGAACCGTGACAATTCGAGAGTCCGAGCTGTAGTAACCCCAAAATGAACAGAACGGGACTCACCCTCCCGGGGCGTTCGGGGACGTCTACAGTTTCTGGCGACTCTGCTGGGGATTTAGAGAGCTTGACTCGAACTCGTGATATCCTGTTTTGATTTCATTTATGTGTTTCTTTGCATTGCATGTGCATTGGTGCGCCTAGGAACACAGTGTTTGCCATCTGCCATTCCTGAACGGTTTGCTGGAGGCTTGTCTTGTCAAGGCATGACCATAAGGCTGACCGGTTATGGGCTCTGACAGTATGGGAACACAAACCCCGGTTTTTACTGGGGCACCCTTTTTGACCATTCGACCTAGTGCATATCGAAATCCATAGTGACCATTCGAAGATAGGACAGGTTGCTTACCCGATGTTAGGTTGTTTGAAAACTGCTGCGTGCATAGTAAAACCCTAGCTCCTGACAAAATAGGACAGGGAAACCCTACCCCAACATAGGGGTGTTTTGGCTCTCCTTATCTGTTATGTGCTTTTAGAGTGTATCTCTACAGGAACGTACATATCAGTTTGCAAGTTTGAGTATCGGGCCCGAGGGCATCAGTATCAGTGTTGTCAAGAAATTAGTTATATCTGCGGGTATCAGGTTCAGTTTTGGGGACGGTGATTTTTGGGGAACAGTGATCAGTAGTAGAGTGCAGTTGTTCGGCTACGCCCGTGTTTGATCCGTTTGGGCTGAAATGATGCTTGTTTTCCCTTTCAAGGTTCAGAGAGTCGGAGAGTTGATACAGAATAGCCAGTGTTCCCCCTTGCTGAGGCAGGACTTATGACGACACAGAATTCAGAAGAGATCATGGTTATGATAGCTGCGTTAGATCAAGGGATCACTCTGCAAAGTGAGACCAACATTGACATGTCACATCCACCCAGGTCGCCTGTTGCGCACCCGGTTTGGGCCCTCCAGCTATATCAGGCTCACGAGCCTACTACATTTGAACTAATGGGGATGATAGGGGATCTCCAAAGGTCTGTGGTGGATCTCGCCTACGGAATGTCAGCTTCACCTCTAGCCGCACCATATGCCGGGAGTTTTGTACCCCAGGAGCCCCCGTTGTTGGGGCGAATTGTGATTGAACTTAGCCAACCGGAGATGGCCTCCAGCTATGGTAATGACATACCAACATCAACCCAAATCCTCGATCAGGTTGAGGCCAGGGGAAAAGACAAAGTGAAGGCAGATACCGATCCTATTGAACAACTGCTGCGGGCAGTCGAGGCTTTGAAAGTCGGGGGCATGAACAAGCAATAGGTATCCGCAGTTGTGGCAAAAACTGTGGAGGATGCTTTCCCCACTCCACCTGAGGGTAGTTCAAGTCAGTCAGAAGATCGTGATAGGCCCCGTCATGCCAGAACAATTCCACCTATTCCCGCCCCTGCATCGGGAAAGGATCAGAAAGCCAAGGTGGCGTCTGCCGACCCTCTCGCTTGTGCGTCTAGTAAGAACACTCAGACTTCAAAGTACCTGCCCCGAGGGCGCAAGACCTTTCATGCTCTATACATGCCTCTGTCTAAGGCACTTCAGATCCTTGCTGAGAGGGGGCACCTTAAACCCTTGGAGCCTCGACCTCTCCCGAAGAATCTCCCTGCCACGCATGATGCCGCTCAGTACTGCGCGTACCACCAGCAGACAGGCCACGCAACCTACAATTGTTTCTGCCTCCGTCATGAGGTGCAAGATTTGATCGACAATGAGGTTATCCTCCCGCCCACCTCAGCCAAGTCCGTTACCACCCAGTTATTGGATTTTGAGGACACAGATACCGCAAGTATGTAATCAGAAAGTGAACCACCTGCGGGCGGCATTCGGTATATTTTGGATGTGGCGTCTGGCACGCATTTTTGAGCATCGGTGAAACCGAGTTTTGTAAATCCTGGCTTGGGTATCGAGTCAGTCTTTTGTTTTCAGTCTGTCTCTTTGTCTTAAGTCAGTCTTTTTGCTTAAGGGTTTGTCTTGTTGTAACGAGTCAGTCCCCTTTGTATAGAATACCAGGTGATTCCGGGGTTGTTGCCCCGAGCACCATTTTGTCTTGTAATTACCCGTTTTTGTTTTTTGAGTCTGTTTCTGCCAAGGGGCCAGTTATACCAACAAATCTGAATGAAACAGCGGTGGCTATCTCGTTTTCATGCTTGCTTCCAGTGTAAGTTAGTTGTGCCAGAGGACCTGAATGGGCTGACAGTACATCTCGCCTGCTCTCCTGCGCCCCAAACTCATTGCATTAACCTAAGTTTTTCAAAAACCATTTGAACACTGCGGTGATAAAAACAAAGAGGAAGGAATTCCTCGGGTTTTGCAAAATTTTGATCATCTTAAGAGAAAGAGAAGCATGCTAAGCCTTTTTATGAATGAAACCATGCTTGTCGGCGTGAGTACTGGAAAGGACCCTGGCTTGATCCAGATTGGTTCCACACTATCTTCGGCGCGAGCGATTTGTCGCTTTCTTAAAAACTTTCAAAAACAAATGTTTTACACGGCCCTGTGAAGACCTGTGTGGAACCGCTCTTGAGATCGTGCAGCCTAGGATCGCTCTCAACCTCAAGATTCAACTTGTCCGTTTCGAACCACGAACTCATCCAGAACGTTCAACGGTCAAACGTCATGTAAGGTCTGTATGGCCAGATTAGAAACAGCCCTCGAACAAGAGGCGCCGAAGTCAAATCAAAAGAGTAGATCTCACCAGAAGAAGCTCGCGGAGCAACCGGGATGGATTCTTCTGCAAATCATTGCAACAGCCGTTCTCCTAGACACAGAGAGGCTTCAACTCTAAAAACCATTTGGCATGGACTTGTTACACTTTTACCCTTTGAGAGGCTCGCTGGGCCGAAAACCCGGAAGGGCGACCCAGGCAAAAGTTAGAGCAAGAGAAAAATACAAAAAAGCAAAAAAAAAAAGCAAAAAAAAAAGAGAAAAAAATGCAAAAAAAAGAAATAAACAAATTAAAATAAAAAGAAGCTCGCAAGGTCGAAAACCCGCATCGGGCGCCTTGGCAAAAGTTAGAGCCTGAAAAGTGAAGGTTAAAATACCCGAGTGTACCTTAACCGGAACTACGTAAGGCTTGATTCCCATGTTTGGGATACGTAGACAACTTCATCCTGAAGTCCAGCCCCCAACGCTTTCATAGCGTCTCGATCCATGCAATGGTTTCGACTTCATCTCAAAGTTTAGTCGCCAACACCTTCCAAGGTGATTGTGTCCATATATCTGTTATAACCGTCTTCGTCATCTCTGTGTCCAAGAATTCGACCACCACCAATGAAGACTGCTTGCGGATCGCTGCGGCATCATCCAAACAAGGGGCAACTTTCCGTTGCCACCAGTCATCGCAAGACGCCATTCAAACCAGGGGCAACTTTCCGTTGCCATCCCCCCCTTTTTTCAAGCCAGGGGCAATTTTCCATTGCCTCCGATCCGAGGTTGCGCATCTCAAAGAGTAAGTTCCATGCTCGTTGAGCATTGACTGTTCGCAATATAGTTTTTGAGAATTTTTACTGAGGTTGACTATTTTCTCGAAAATTATTTCATTTTCCAAAACTGGACCATTTTCTTGGACCCAAAAAGGAAAATTTTCAGTACTTATAGCCTGACTTGCATGATTTTCAAATCAAAAATCGAACAAGTACGTTAATCCGACTCTCATCTTGATCAAAACTGTTTTAGTAGAAAGCAAAAACAAAAAATGGTCAAAATGATGAACTAGGGGCACAGTTGAGTCAGGCGTTCTGTCTTTCCCCCGTCGTCAACATACTTGCCAGGAGGGCACTCTACCCACCAGAAGAAATAGCTGTGAGCTAATGGCATCGGACATGAACCCGCAACTTCCTATTCATTCATTAATCACCTTGGGGAGGGACGAAAAATGAGAGAATAAAGAATAGAGAGGTGTAAGTTGAGAGAAAAAGCGAGCCAAAGGGTTTTGAGAGAAAAACCGAGCTTGAGTGCCAGAGTGATGTGAGAATCACAAATGAGAAAAGGGTGGGAAACTATACCTAGATTGAACTGGCTCCTCGTGATCCGAGGTCCCCCGCCTTCGTTAACACGTCTGTATGTCGTATCTTTTGTTTTGTTTACCTCAACCTTTGCTTTAGGTTTCTTCCGAGTGTGTCTCGTTGTGTTTAGGTCGTGTACCTTTGTTGAGTCCTCCCCGCTATGCCCAGTTGTAGGCTCAATACCTCGGCTGAAAACCCTTATTTAAGTTCAAAAACCGTTTATGCTCAGAATGCTGTGCCATTCTCTACATCTGGGCAAACCAAAAGAAGGAAGGGAAAATTTGGGGCATCTGAGCATGTTTCAACCCTAGCTGGTTTCACCTTTGAAGGCCGTCTTGTCAGATTGGGCTGTTGTGTTTAAAGTTTGCTGTGCGCAAAATGAACCAAATGTTGTGTTACGGGCTGTATGCAGATTAATCCCCAGTAGAGTATGAGATGAGTGTTCAGAATGTGTAGTGGTTGGTATGGGTTGTTTTGCTGTTTGCCGGCCGGCAGAATAGTGTGCCGATGGAATTGAATAATGGCCGATGGACGGCCGGTGACTCATTCTGATGGCCGGTGGACATCCGGTGGCCTCCTACAGTGATTTTGGAGCCTCCTACACCCTTATTTGAGTTATTTGTGGGGTCCAGAGCCTCTACTGCTCAAAACAATGCAAAGCAGTGCATTTTCGACGCTCAACCGGCCTCCGTTTTGACCTCGGGTCGTGTCTTCTGTGCGTGGCACTCGAATTCGTGCAAGGTGTATCCTTTTTATATCTTTTTAGCTTTTACAAAAGCTCAAAAGTTGCCCCATGTGTATCGCATATCATCGCACTGTTTTGTGCATTTCAAGTCAATCGCACTATCTTGTGCATTTCAAATCAATCGCACTGTTTTGTGCATTTCAAATCAATCGCACTGTTTTGTGCATTTCAAATTGTCGCACTGTTTTGTGCATTTCAAATCAATCGCACTGTTTTGTGCATTTCAAATTGTCGCACTGTTTTGGGCATTTCAAATCAATCGCACTGTTTTGTGCATTTCAAATTGTCGCACTGTCTTGTGCATTTCAAATTATTGCACTGTTTTGTGCATTTCAAACCGTCGCACTGTTTTGTGCATTTCAAATTGTCGCACTGTTTTGTGCATTTCAAACCGTCGCACTGTCTTGTGCACTTCAAACCATCGCACTGTCTTGTGCACTCGCGTTGTTTAACGCATCGCGCTATTTTGCGAATCTTATTGCATTTTGCATGCATTCCACCCGCGCTATCTTGCGCATCGCACTGTCTTGTGCACTCACGTTGTCTAACGCATCGCGCTATTTTGCGCATCTCATTGCATTTTGCATGCATTCCATCGCGCTATCTTGCGCATTGCACTGTTTTGTGCAGTTTACATTCGCGCTATTTTGCGCAACTCATTCGCACTGTCTTGTGCACGCCAGATTGGTCTGGCGAGACCTTAAATACGCTCGGTCTAGGAGACCTTAAATCCTCGGAAGGTGCAAGACCTTCAGCACATTGATGTGCACAGTCCATTTACATTGTCATGTGTCTAAAGCCGCGTGTTGTTGCGCATTCCATGCAACATGCACTTCATGCATCATTTGTATTTCAAAACAAAAAAACATGCATTGTCATGAACCATCATGCAGCATTTGCATTTGCATTCCAAAAAAAACAAACAAAAAAACATGCATTGTCATGCATACATTTTGCATCCCGGTCTAGGAGACCCTAAATCCTCTGAAGGTGCAATTCCTTCGGTGTTTGTCGTGCCCGAACGACTTTCAGTGGTTTGGTAAAGCCACCTGCCTATGTTCGCGGTAAGTTCCTAGAAGACCAATTGGGACGGTGGAAACTAGAGTTCGAACGGCTTATGCCTAGAATGCAAAGGTTCGGGAGTTCCGAGACTAAAGTCTGGTTTAAATACCCAGGGGTGTATCCTCGGCTTGAAATCTGTATGGAAGCCCCATAGATTGAGGCGGCATGTCTGTGCCTCAGTTATGGATACTGAACCAACCTAGTATATCGCCCTGTTGGTAAGATAGGGAAAGCTGCAATCATAGCCGCTGCATCATAGTGCATTGTCATGCATACATGGTAAATATTGCATTGTAGAAAATAAACATGCATTGTCATGCTTTTCCATTGTAGCTTGCATGCATCCATTGCATTTTCCCCAGCGGATCGCATTATACTGCATTGTCATGCATGTTTGTAAATATCCATTCCATTGCATATGTGTAGATATTGCATTGTAGTTTGCATGCATTCATTGCATCACCTTCCATCTATGGCTTGCGCCTTTCCGGGTTGAGCTTGGTCTGGTATGTGCCCTTACTTTTCACGTTAAAGCACAGTTCTGCATGTGTACGCGCCTATTCCACGCTGGTATGTTGGTTTGAGGGTTGCGGCACCTTTTCTGTGTTAGACATGGCTCGTATGCGTACATGCCTTTCCCAGGCAAGATTTGGTTTGGCCCGCGTGCCTTATCCATTGTATCCATTTCCATTCCATTGCATATTTGTAGATATTGCATTGTAGTTTGCATGCATTCATTGCATCACCTTCCATCTATGGCTTGCGCCTTTCCGGGTTGAGCTTGGTCTGGTATGTGCCCTTACTTTTCACGTTAAAGCACAGTTCTGCATGTGTACGCGCCTATTCCACGCTGGTATGTTGGTTTGAGGGTTGCGGCACCTTTTCTGTGTTAGACATGGCTCGTATGCCTACATGCCTTTCCTAGGCAAGATTTGGTTTGGCCCGCGTGCCATATCCATTGTATCCATTTCCATTCCATTGCATATTTGTAGATATCGCATTGTAGTTTGCATGCATTCATTGCATCACCTTCCATCTATGGCTTGCACCTTTCCATGATTGAGCTTGGTCTGGTATGTGCCCGTACTTCTCGTGTCGAAGCATAGTTCAGTGGACCGTTCTATGTTAAACATGGCTTGTATGCGTACATGCCTTGCCTAGGCAAAATTTGGTTTGGCCCGCGTGCCATATCCATTTCCATTTCCCCAGCACTTTCATTACATTGTAGTGTAGTCTTTGCATCCGGCATTAGGATCATAGTCCTTTCCCCAGCGGGTCGTTTCCCCACTTATGTCATTCCACTCAATACTTGTTCTTGTGTCTGTCTACGTTGCTCATAGTTCAGTAGACCGTTCTATGGTAGACAGACTTGTTACCTCCATCAATCTATTTGACATTGGTGTGGTTTCTGAACCGCTCGTGATTGGATCATGATTAAATTGCTTTGCATGTAGTTTGCATTATTTCAATTACATTGCATCTTCATTTGCATTACTTATACATTGTTTTGTATATATTGCATATCATTTTGCATCCATTTTTGCATTGTCATGAATGGTGCTAATAGCATCGTACCTGTTGAGTTGTTTTCTTTGCAGGCATGATATTGTATGTACGGTTCATTTGAGGCTGGTGTAACCAGACGAGCCGCACAGGTATTGTATCCTCCGAGTGAGACGTATTGAGAATTGCATAACTCTCTTACATCCTTTCTGCATTGTAGTGTAGTTTGGTGTATGCTAGCTTAAAGTTGTCGCATGTATGCTTCATTACAGCTTTTTTTGCATGATCATAAGTTATGCTCGGCTTTGTGCATTGTCTTGCATTTTGCCCCTGCCTTCGGGCGCATACCTTGTTTGTCTTGCATGTTTGTCTAAGTCTTCGGCCTTGTCAAAAATGGGTCGTCTCTGGGCTTTGACATTCACTCCCGTCATTGTTATGACTTTCGAGTTCTGTCAAAGAGGGGCAACTGTAGACACCCCATTTTTGACCGTCCTCAAGACTTGGACGTCACCGTTTGAACACTCGGTGATCATCCATGTTTGTGTTCGTTTGGAGTTCCCGGAGGTTTCGGCTACGTGTCTTGCCTCAGGATCTCCGAATTCGACCGTTTAGTGTCTGGTTTTGCGCCAAACACTTGCATTTTGCCTTGGAGGGGCAGAGAATGCCTTGTGAGGCATCCCCACACACCACCGGCCATGGCCAGAGGCCACCGGCTGGTTTTTGCTGCCACCGGCAATGTATATTGCCGATCGGCACTATTTATTGCCGGTCGGCACTCCCTTTTGCCAAAAATGGCATCTTTGGCCGGCCGACTACTGTGCATCTGCTTTTGCAGATATTTTATCACAGCTGTCTTGCATTTGGTTCCCCTCCATACACGTATATGGAGGGATCTCCTTCTTTATAAGCTTGTCTTGTAAGCTTTACAAGACAAGAAGCTCTATAAGAGGAGCCCTTCTCTCCCTTGCTTAGGGTTAGACACTTTGGACATTTTAGAGATAGAAAACACAGAGGAAAGCTCTGGTTTTAGGGTTAGGGTTTGATACATATTCTATCTCTCTTTCCCTCTCTTGAGTGTTCTAGGTGCACTTGTTCTTACTATTGCACACAAACACCTAGTGTTTCACCTTCCTTTGGCTACTGAGGTTCTAAGGGGCTGGTTTTGGTGTTTTGGAGCTGGATTCAAGCCAAGGAGGGCTGTTGGAGCACCATTGTTGAAGGGGTCTTCAAGGGTAAGAAACTAGTCCCTTTATTCTCCATTTTTGCATCGTATTTTTACCTATCTTCGAACTATTTTTGTTCTTAGTGTATGACATAAAAAAGTTCTGTTTTTAGGCCCTCTAAATAGTTCATTTAGGGTGTTTTGTTGTTTGAGGGTGTTTGACCCCTCTTAGGCCTTGAAAGGCCCCATTTTGAGTGAGTTTCGAGACTTTGGTGTTTGGGCCTCTTCACCACTGAAATCTTGAGGGATTTCAGTGGCGGAGATGGTGCCTTGAAGTCTCCAAAAGGGGAGGGCCACCCCCTCTCCTTGTTGTCCTTGAAAGGGACCCTTTTTGGACTCTTGAGGGAGCATCATGTTAGAGTGTGTATTGATCATGTCTTGGCTGTTTTCCATGCTCATTATACCATGATATAACCTTGTTGTGTGTTGGTTTTGGTACACCATGCATACTTAGCATACCTACCATGTAATGCCTTGTTATTGCCTTAATATGCGTTAGGTTGCTAGCCTTTGCTCTAGCATGTTTTAGGCTTAGTCTTGTGAAGCTTTTGTGCATATTTTGCCATGTTTAAGGTCTGTCCTAGGTTGTTTGGGTCGGATTTGGCATGCTTAGTATAGCCCCTTTGCATTCCGGCTTGTTGGCCTTAAGTATGTGAATGTATAGCATGACATTTTTGCATTGATTTGGAGATTTGGAACCATCCACCATGTCATTTCAGTCCCCTTTGCATGCTTATATGTTTGCCTTGGATGCCTCTTTAATGCTTTGAAAGCTTGTGTAGTATGCTCCATGTTTTGGCATTTGTGCATGCCTTTGAATTTGAGCCACTTAGATGCCATCTAAGAGTCCCCTTTGCATGGTCTAGGTCTGTCTTGAACCTATTTTAAGTCCTCTTAGCCTTGTGAGGCTTGGTTGACTTAGTCATGGTTCAAGTCCCTTTGACTTGCTTCAAGTACTTGGGCCTTTCATTGCATGCTTGGTCTATTTTGTTTGCTTGGTTTGACACCATCTTAACATGAGTTCCAATGCTTACCTTGCATACCGTATGGCCATGATTGCCTCATTCAAATGTGCTTGAGAGTTGTCTCATTTGTGCCTAAGTGTTGGCCCTTTAACATGTGCATGTGTGTATGTGTACTTGGTCCTTTATTTTGGTCACTTTGACCACTGTTTTAGGTCTATTTAGAGTTGCCTAAATCATGTCTAAGTCCACCTTTTCATCCGTTTGCATTGCCTCATGTTTGCTTGTATGCTTGCATAAGTGTCTTGCCATGCCATGTTGCATCCTTAGCTTGCATGCCTAGGTTGCATTGCATCTTGCATGCATGCCTTGTTCCTTGACTTGGTGATAGGAATTGGGCCTTGGTTCGTTTGTTTGGTTTGCATTTCATTTGACATGAAAGTTGCACACTTGATTCTTTGGGCCGTCGTGCATGGAAATGCGTGATTGGCGGTCCGAGAACCAAGAAGCATGTCCCTTTGAGTCATTCACGTGATAGGGGACATGATTGGTGCATACGTTGCTTGAATTGTATTGCCATGCAAGTTCTGTCCTCTGCTGCTGTGAGTTGCAGGTTCTGCAGGCATTCTTTGCCGACCGGCAGTATACATTGCCGATCGGCAGTGAATCACCAGCCAATGGATCCATTTTGTGCCGTTGACCACAATTCACTGCCGGTGGTATTTCTACTCAGCCGGTGGTGATTCCCAATATCCAGAGAAGCATCCTTGAGACTTTAGCAGTCTTCAGAGAGGTAGAGCAGGGAAAACAGAGGCAGACTAGGCATGGCCGTGCACTTCCAAGCAGGACCCGAGCATGCGCCGCGTCTGGCTCTCCTCCCGAGGCGGTTTACTGCTTTTCCTAGTCTAAATTAGTTTGTTAACTGATTGGGCAATTTGTAATATTTTAGCTTGCGTAGTTAATTAATTTGTATTATTTATTCGGTCCCTCCGAGCGAGGGCAAATCTGTAGTAAGTGTGGGTGCGTGTGTGTGCATGTCTTCCAATCCCCACTTCTTTCTTCCCTTTTATTTACCTGCTTATGATGGTAGACTAGGGCATTTTTAAAATTAGCATACCTTATGCTATGCATGCGTGCATTCATGCATTTGTATTGCATGCATCAGGCTCGGTACATCACGCTGACTGCATTTGCACTTCAATTCCAAATTGAATACGTGCATCAATTGATCGCATTTCACATGCCATGCTTAGGTTAGCTGAGCCTCTCTAATTGCATCCTGTATGTGTTGCATTAGTCAATTTGACATGAACTAGGACCATGCATGTTGGCTAACTAGTTTATTGTTTTGGCACGGAGTACTATGTAAGTATTTTCCTGCTTTAGCATATCGCATGAGTGTGAATGCTATCATAACAGCATGCTTACCATGTGGCTAGATGCTTGTGTGATAAACTGCTCGGATGCCTGTGGGTGAAGGTTGGGTTGTTTGAGTTGGAAAAACTCGTTGAAATCCATATTTTAGCCTACTTGCGAGTAGCAAATTCCAAAACATTCTTCTAAGACAAACGAATATGCAATGTTTATTTCTGAATTAGGCAATCTAGTCTATACTTGTGTGCTGTGCGCATCACATAGTAAGTTTAGGCTAATAATTGGGAATAAGAGCACATAACGTTTTCAAAAACGGATATCACGGTTAGTAGAGGCCGATCTTTGGATCGGGCGAGAGAGGGTGCTCATAGCTGACCTTCCCCAATCGTACCCAAGCTCCCGAGCCGAGGCAACTTTGGCAATGACGGACACGTGGCCTTTGGCACCGAGTCAGGGTTTCCTAAATTCCCCCATTTTAAAATATTTAGGTGGCGACTCTGTATCTGGCAAAGCAGTCCATGTTTGGCACTTCTTTCAAAAATCTGTTTTTCTCAAAACGATTTGCCAGATTTGGACTCTTTGGTTCAGATTAGGAACCGTGACAATTCGAGAGTCCGAGCTGTAGTAACCCCAAAATGAACAGAACGGGACTCACCCTCCCGGGGCGTTCGGGGACGTCTACATTGTCCTTCCTAGCCGAGGTCATTGTCACCTTAGTTGCCGAAGCTTTGTCCTTAGCCGATGTCATCACTTGCCGGAGCGCCTTGCCGGGTAGCTTGTTAGATACACTTTGTCTTACACATGTCTTGTCAATCTATCACCTTTTTGAGAAGAACCAACCAGTCGTTGCCACATGTTCGAGCTGAGTGTTAAGTCAGCCGGCAGAGAGAGAAACCTATCATTTCTACATCTTTGTTCTAAGGAGGAGAGTGAAGCTCTAGGAGGAGAGGAAGAGGAGTTCTTGAGAGAAAGTAGATTTCCAAGCTTGATCCCAAGAGATCGAACCGTTAGATCCGTGTTCTAAGGTTAGATTCTTGATCTACCCATGTTGTTCTTTATGTTCATGTTATTGTATTGCATGATTGAATATGACTTGTAAGCCATGCATTGCTTTGAAGTTCAGTTTTCGAAAGAGAAAATGGTATTCATGTGTTCTTCAAGAAAAGTCATGTTTTGATCCGAAAGCTCATGCCAAGATCCATGTTTTTGTGTTTGTTTCTACATGATCTTCAAATATGGGTACCCAGGTCCATGTTTTCGAACTCATAGCATGAAATCCCAGATTTTGTAATAAAGAAGTTATGATTTTAGCATTCATATTCTTCATGATCTTCATGTTCATGTTCTTCATGTTCTTCACAGGTGGAAACCCAGATCTCCAGACCTCACTTCCCTAAGTGTAGTCGCCGAGATCACTCTTGCCTGGACCTCACACTTAGGCCAAGCATCGTATCTCACCTTGGCCTACCTTGCATGATCACTTACACCTTTAGTTTGTCTTGTGCGCACCTCGGCATGCAGCCGCACGCCGAAGCCTCAGTAACCACACCTCGGCCAGGAGGTGTGGGACCTCGGTAAAGACCTGGTTGGTACCCAGCATGTCTTCTTGACATGTAAAATAGTGTTTTAACTTCCAACATGTTTTCCCTAGATCATTTGCATTCATGTGAAGCTTGTTTTAAGAGTACATTCAGTATACTTTGCCATGTGTCTGTAGGACTTGGACCTTTGCCTTGATCCCAACGTCCCAAGAACTATGTGAGTGGTATTTTTAATAAAGCTACGTTATAACGTTTTGATAAAGCTTTGCCTTGTTTTGATAAAAGTATTTGTTAAGCATGAATGATATCCCTATTTTATGTATCAAGTATAAGCTTTGTTTTGGATGACATTCTTGGAACCGTCCTTTCGTGTTAGGGGACGTTAAGCCTAAGTAACATCGTCCTTTCGTGTTAGAGGACGTTAAGCCTAGGTAACATAGTCCGTACGTGCCAGGGGACTTTAAGCATTTGTGGCACTAGTCCGTACATGCCAGGGGACTTTAAGCATTTGTGGCACAAGTCCTTCCGTGCTAGGAGACTTTAAGCCTAAGTAGCATAGTCCTTCCGTGCTAGGGGACTTTAAGCCTAAGTAGCATAGTCCTTCCGTGCTAGGGGACTTTAAGCCTAAGTAGCGTAGTCCTTCCGTGCTAGGGGACTTTAAGCCTAAGTAGCATAGTCCTTCCGTGCTAGGGGACTTTAAGCCTAAGTAGCGTAGTCCTTCCGTGCTAGGGGACTTTAAGCCTAGGTAGCACCGTCCTTTCGTGCTAGGGGACGTTAAGCCCAAGTAGTACCCTTGTCTGATATCGGCCACCAATGGACTATGAACGGGTGTGCTCGATGCCGAGGTTATGCTTTTGTTTTGCCCGGAATGTCATCACCCCATGTTTTAAGTTGACGTATGTTAAGTATCCCAAGCAAGTTTTGATAGACCAAGGTTCGATTGATGTTCTATTTCAAGTCAAGCTAAGCTATGTTATGTATGGTTTTGATAAAGATATGCTATGTATTGTTTGAAAAGATCTCGGGTATCATTCATTTAAACCTTTATTACTTATACCATTCACTGAGTATCCAAGCTCACCCTCCCCTTATATATATGTAGGTAACAAGCAAGAAGTCGGTTACGCCAAGATGTGTGTTTTGTATGTATATTATGTCGGCAGTGAGGATGTCGGCAATCTGGAAGATTATGTTTCTTAACTTGTAGTGCATGTTTTTGTATATGTCGGCTTGAGAAGCCTTTTAGTCAAGATGTAATATGTATTTTATTTTGCTCATATTCAAGTTGTAAAGCTATGTAAACATGTATGCCATTTCATTTGACTTCTGCACAGCTCTTACGGACTAATTAGTTTTGTATATATTGCTTCCGCACATGTTAGCCCCATATGTAATACTCTGATTGTGTGTGAATTTTGAAAGTTAGCCTTCAGTAATCTTGGATTACTGGCCATCACGGCACCATTCTACTAGGGGCGGAATGGGGTCGTGACAGATCAGACACACACTAAAAGACAGGGGCAATCAAACAAACACATACAAAAAGACTTTACTTTTTGGAACAATACATACACTTAAAAATTCACTTTCTTCAAAAGAACACAGCAACAAGAAAGATTCAACAAAAAAAAAGTAACCAAAAAGATTAAAAAAAACTGAGCTAAAATGCTCGAAAAATCATAAACATGCAAAAATGTTAACCAAAAACTAAAAAAATTATACTTACATTTTGGTATATAACAATCTTCATGTCGTACATACTTCGTCATGGCCATTCAGCCTTAATGAACACCAACAATGGTGCCAAACCCTTCGATTCTTCAAGAAAACCACAAACTCTAGCCTCAATTGAAGATCTAAAAATCAAAAACCCCTCATTTTTGTTACCCCAATTCACCTCACGTTATGGCACATGCAGTTGAGGATGAAATGTCCATTTTGACCTTCATAGCAGCCTTTCGTATCACGTGGAATGCACGTGCAATGCTATTCTGTTAATGATTTGGACGACAGACACAAATTGGACTTGACAGACATACTTTCTTAAAGTTTAGGGATTACAGAAACACATCCATATTTAAGGGACCAAATAGAAAAAGCACGTATAGTTTAGGGGGTAAAACTATAATTAACCCTTATTTGAAACATGAACAACCCGTAGCCTACTTACCCACATTATGGGTCATAATCAAATTTTTAGTATAAATACCCGCATTTCTTCAAATTACCAACACCCAACCAATAAATCCAACATGCCATCGTAACCGGCCTAATATGGATTTGTGTGACCCATTATGAATTAAATTCAAACCCAGTATGAAATAAAACAAATCGTGTAATGTTAGGTGTCACATTGATGCAAACAAAATAAAACAAATCATGTAATGTTAGGGGTCACATTAACACCAACATTACGACAATCATTGATGACCCAAATATGTACTAACACTCAAATAGGGAAAAATAAACATTACATCAACCCCACAACATCAGCCACATCAACAACGGTCAATGGACACATGAACATTTAAAACATCAAAACAAACATTGCACACTTGCGAATGGAAAACATAAAACATTCTAATAGGCACACTCCAACCCTAACATGACATTTACATTATGCTACCAAAATCACACAACACATACGTTCTCGTCTCATTGTCATAAATCTTCAACACCTACATCGACAGCCATTGATCGAAATCTACGTCTCGTTACGTTTGCCCAATCTCACATTTCGATGTATGAGTGTGTATCCCTAATGGTGAGTGTAAATCGGTGGTTCCAACCGACAATTGCATGTTTCACAGATGTTTGAACAATGTTTGCATCACTGTGACTGTTGGACTAAGAATGTAGGGTTTTGACAATATAGGGTTTGTAGCCAAGATTTGAATGTTAAATCGGAGATTAGGATTGTAAATCTCTCATTCCCATTTACGATTTAACTGAATTCACAAGGAAATCAAACAATTTCGCCGTGGGGTTGAGAATCTTTCCATGTTCGTAGTGTGAGATTTGCTTGTCAAAGAGGGCAAAGCAAAAAAGCCTATAGTACGGATTGCCCAAATGTGTAATTTCATCTTAATGACAAAACTCACATTACTCCCTCAGCACAATAAACACGGGTGTTCTATGGTTTCCCATTTGTGCAATTTCTACTATAATGGGACCTTTGGGTTCATAAAAAATGGATAAGATCACTAATTAAGATTTATTAGTGCTTCACCAATAAAATATAATAAAATGAATTATTTTTATTTTGTAAGAATATTTGTATTTAAAATAAAAAAATTCTAACCGTGGTGGGTTGATTGCTAGTTTTGAAACATAATTTAGGCGAAAGGCTTATAACTAAAGAAAAAAATAATATAGTTTCATACTTTCTGAGTCATAACTAAAAAATAAATAAAAAAGTCATGACTAAATACCACATGAGGCATAACAAAAAAATTCATGAGTGATAACTAAAATAATATCATGACTAAATAAGAAAATTAGTCATAACTAAAGAAGAAAATAACAAAATTAGGAGTGCATATGGTACACTCCTTTCAAGGGTTATGTATACTAGAATTTTCATTAATGGAAAAAAAAAAAAAAAAGACAGATCATGTAAAATTGGTCATTGGTTTTTGTTAGTCTAACAAAATAATAAACATGAATAAAATAATTTCAATAATAATAAGAGAAAATTGTTTAAAAGTCCAATCTAAGGAGGGTAGGCATTGGGTGCAGTGAATATTTTTTGTTTCTGAGTGCCCTTTGTGACATAATTTGGTGATAAACTCATTTGTTGGTTTTGAAGAACATTCACTCTATCTGGTTTCAATTATTAGAAAATTTTACTTTTTCGTTTTTTTCATTTTTTTTATTATTTTCATTGATTTTTTTTTTAATATTTTAAGCATTTTTTTTTTAAATTTTTAGACATACCTAACATAAATACACTTAAAAAGTATAATATTTGTGGAAAAAAAATCTTCAAAAAAATACCCAAAAAAAAATGAAAATTTAGTACATTTTTGTAAAAATATTTTTTCACAAATATTTTATTATTTAGATACATATATAGTAAGGTGCATCTAAAAAAGTAAAAACATTACTTGCAATTTTAAAAATATTTACTAAAAATAAAAATAAAAAAAAGCACGAAAAACAAAAAACTCAATTTCAAAAAAATTGAATTCAAAAAACTGAAACCAAACACACTGATTTTGTTTTTAATTTTATCCCTATAATTTATATGTTGACTTTTTTTGACTATCTATTCAAATTTATATCTATCTGTTCAAATTTTTTTTATCTATTTACTTTTTTTATTTTTATGTTTTCTATATGTTGAAATACTAGTCCAAACCAAAACCTATCTATTCAAATTATTTTTCTTTTTTTATTTGTTCAAATCTTTGTTCTCACTCTCACGCTATTCAACAGAAGAACTAAAAAAATAAAATATAGGCCTTGTTTGGTTTGTTTTTGAGAAATAAATTTCGGAGAATTTTTTTAAAAATTTTGTTTGATTTCGTGATTTTGGAAATTTTTTTTCCAAAATCACTCTCTCTCCTACACATTAATCAATCATTTTTTCTTTCACACACATCTGCTCAACTACAATAAAATATCAAATCATTCCAAACTCCCATGCTCCAAAACTATTTCCAAAATATATAACCAAAGAAACCAAAAAAAATTCTAAACTTTTTCTCAAATTTTTTTTTTTTTGAAAATTTATCTCCAAAAACCAAACCAAATACACCCATAATCTGTTGCAATTAGTTTCACCATCATTATCATCAATGACAACGACGACAACAATAATAACAATAACAACAACAACAACAACAACTACTGAAAAAAAAAAAACTAAATAACATGTTCAAAATTTGAACAAAAGAGAATGATCAACATGGTCCCCCCCCGGGAAGAAAAAAAGAAGGAGGAAGATGAACAAATCTGGTTTTACTATCCATTTCATGTCGGCTCTGCCAAAAAAAAAAAAAAAAAAACTGAGTGAGAATCACAATAGTACATAGAACTCAACAACGGCTTTATCTCTATCTATATACATATCTCCCCAAGCCTTAGCTCGCAACACTCCAAACCCTCTCAATTCCCTTCCTAAAAAGCTCTCCAAATCTAACCCTAACCATCACCATTGCATTACTTGCACCATCTCCCATTACTTCCCTCATTCGCCGCCTCTCTCTTCCGTTTCTGGCAGTGACGCCACCACCTACACCCGCCTCCTTCCCACTACCTCTTTTTTATTGATGATGAAATTGATGAACTCTGATAGGAACTATTGCATCGTCTCCTTCACGTCCTTCGAGATCTTCGCGATATGAAGAAATCAATCTTGTTCTTTCACCGAAAGCTCAATGTTCGATCTCGAGTCAACAGAGGGGTTTTTGAAGTTAAAGGTGTTGCCGGCGTTGGAGAAGGTAATGACGGAAGCTTCGGTGCCACACAAGTTGCAAATCCAGCAAAGTCTAAGGCCAAACACTTTTTCTTTCTCATCCTTAGTTGTCGATGCCGACGACATAGCGCCAATTACCAGAGTACGAGATTTCTTTAGAGAAACGTAGGTGGAGTCGAAAAATTCACCAAATCTATGTCATCGTGGTGGCATAGATCTCTTCACAGGTCATCGTCGGTGAGTCAATGCCACGGAGGTCACCTCTGTCTCTCTCTCTCATATTCTTTCACTATTGCCGCTTCTCTCTCTCTTTCTCTCACTCCTCACTTAGTGACTTTTACTTTCTCTCTCTACTTTCTAACACTATGATTGGGAACTTAAGAGAGAAATGAAAAGAAATGATTACTTAAGTTATAAGAGAAAAGAAAAGAAAAGAAATGATTGTGATTTTTCTCCTTCTTGTTTGGTTAGATTTCATAAGAGAAAAGAAAAGAAACTGTTTTATGTTACATTACCAAAACAACTTTTTTTATATTTTGTCAATCATTTTATTTCTTTTATTTTTACAGCGAGTTATTATGAAAATATAAGAATTTGTTAGTTTCTTTTCTCTCTCAATCTCTCCACTTTTGGGATGATTGACAATGAGGGTTATAAGAGAAATGAGTTTCTCTCCGTTTTTCTCCATTTCTCTCTATTTCTCTTCACTTAAATTATCTAAACAAGTAAGAGAAATACATATATCTCCATTTCTTTTCTTTTCTCTCCAAATCACTTAATTCAAGCATAGTGTAAATGTTCACTGCTTTTGATAAACGGGGGCTTTTTTCCCCTCTCTGTAACGCCTCCAAATTATTACAACAAATCCAATCCTTAAAGCAAAAGAATAATAGAAATAATATGCTTTCATTCATCAGAGTTCTTTTACAAAAGTTAACACATGTGATATACATTCACAAATGTTCATCCTAAATCTATAGCATGTGTTGTAGTGTTAAGAGAATTAGAACTAAACATATAGTCATATGCCCTATAGGCTTACATCTTTCCAAGTCATTGCTTGGTTACACAAAAGTGAGCTTAGCTCAATACAATTTAAGCCTTTGGCTATACAAAAAAATATAACAAAATAAAGAAGCTCTTGCTCCCAAAAGTCTCTCCAAGCTATTGCCTTAGCGAAGGCATGTCACCAACACCTGAAAATGATTTTTCCTAAATAGGGTGAGCCAAAGCCCAGTAGGAACAATCTAACACAATATATGAGATTTAACAAAGACATAAATACAATGTGAGTATACAATGTTTATGACAAGACGTTCACATTTTATATGATTTGTAAAATTCCCAAAGTTCATATTTCAATCCATTTTCCTTCAGTTCATTTCAAGTTAATTTATTCTTCTCAAGTCATGAGTTAATTTTATTATCTTTCAACAACCCAACTGAGACTACAACTCAGTGGTCCTCTAATCAACACAATTACCACACAAACACTTCAATCTGCCATTTTATGGAAATTTCATCCACGGGATTGGCACCCATGTGTACACGAGATTTCGGGACTTTCACCTTGGACACTCCTACCAACTTAATTTCAATGGAGTCCATCCCTTATCTCCTTCTAAAACAATGGAGTACATATCATTTCTCTTCCCAAACGTCATTCATATACAATGTATTTAAAGCATAGTCACATTCAATGACAACCAACATTAGATTAGTTTCAATTTACCTAATCCTCATGCAATTTCTACAACAATCATAGTTATTCTCCACCGATAGCCCAATACAGATATTTCTAAACAGATATACAATCTTCTCAATAGATAAATTATTCAAATTTCCATAGGTGAAACAACACGTGTCCAACTCCACCATTTACATCAACAATCATCCAATTGCACATTACCAATGCCAATTTCAGTTATTTATACAAAATAACAATTTAATCCAATTACGACAAAACTCCTATTTTTTCCAAATATCAACCTAAGTACCAAAATCAACAATTTTGACACAATAAAACCTCATATTCAAACTTCATACCCATTTATTTCACAATCACCAAAAACCCATCTTTTTATTTCAAACCCAAACCCTAGATTTGTTCAAACTACTCCAAAATCCCACCATTGTTACACAACAACAAATAATTAAGCTAAAAACCATATGAGGGTATAGAAAACCCCTACCTCAAAGAGAGAAGACAAGCCAAGCAAGAGTGAAACTTCAAAGATGTCGAAACCCAACTCTATTAGGATCAAAATGGAGATCTTGAGATGGTCTACCTTTTTATCAAAGGGATTAGGGTGAAGAAATCATTAAAGCTAAGTGAAAATGTAAAGAGAGAGTGGTTTAGAGAGAGAGGGTCTCAACTTTAGGTTTTAGGGAGAAAGGATCTGAAAAAGTGATGTAAAAAGTCATTTTCGCGATCTGATATACGCACAGTCCGCTCGAGCACAAGAGCTGATGCTCGAGCATCAGACACAATAAGTTGTTCCGCTCGAACGCCAAGACACAATGAAAAAGATGCTCACCGCTCAAGTGCAAGAAGTGGCGCTCAAGCGTAGCAAACACACATCCAATAGTTTTGCCAACAACAGACCAACGCTTGAGCACAAGAAAGGCCGCTCGAGCGCCCACCCGCTTTAGTGTAGGAAATGCCGCTCGAGCGTAGAAATCACTCTCCCAGTAGTTTTCCAGACCTGCAAAAGTACTAAGTGTTTGCAAAGCCCGCTCAAGCGCAGGAAGTTCTGCTCGAGCGAAAGACCGAAATTCTGGACAACATAAGGTTTGAAAAACAAGTGACCAACCTGCCCAAGCACAACCACAACAACCTAAAAGCCAATTTCAAAGAGATATAAGGGAAGCAAGGGGTAAACAACAATATGAAAACATTAAACCTGAGTCCGGGATACCACAAGAGTTGGGTCAAAACCGGGATCGCTATACTATCCAATTTGTATAGATAAAGATCAAATGAGTATTTTGATATTTCACATAATCTTATCTTTATGCACTTAATATTTAAGGGGTGTTTTACGAAGACGGTTAAAAGTTACTTTCTAATTTTTTTTGACTTTTTTGTGAAAGAGGGAAGTGGGTTAAAAATTGGGAAGTGACTTTTAACTCACTTCCCAAAATAAGCCTTAAACGTGTTGACCTATTGATCGAAAAAATTCAAAATATGACTATTGAACTGAGCGTCCAAACAATAAATAATATATATAAACACAAAAAATTAAGAGTAGAGAAAATAGTTGTAAGATTTTGGAAATTGCGTTTTCACTATTTTAAAATTATTTTGTCTCCCTTCGTGAAGGTACAATCAAAGTGAAGTAATTTCAAGATAAAATCTAGGAAGGTCACAGTATCCTTCATCTAGTAGTTATGACCACCAAAAAGTTTGAACCAAGCCACAAACTAGAATTGTCCAAAATACATAAAAGTAGATGATAAACCCTCTTAGAAAATCCTCTCTTGATAAATTTCTATATATTTCTTTCGTCTCTCAAATCATCTAGTGTATCTTCTCAACATATATTTCCTTATAAATATAAGAGCATCCCTATCTCTTCCATTATATTACGTTTTTAGCCAAAATAATGAGTTTCTTCTTCTTCTTCTTCTTCTTCTTCTTCTTCTTGTTGTTGTTGTTGTCGTCGTCGTCATCGTCAAAACACACCCCCAATAGTTCTTTTATACAACCCCCCAAATATAAATGTTGCTACAGTGACTCCCTCATGTCTGATAAATTGTTACTTATTTGTTGAAGGCACGTAGGAAAACTTGAGGATTGTCTGGCTAGATGTCCTCTTGGATGTCCCGTAAGTGCCCTGTAGCTGAAGAAGAAAAATGCCCAAAATTGGCCTTACCGGTCGACCGGCCTGCTTTGTTTTCCTCTACCACTTTGCTGCTGGTGGCTGTGTTTGATTTAAATGTGTTTTCATTATTTTATTATTAAAAAAATATTCAAATTTAAAAATAATTAAAAAGATGATTTTAATAGAATTGAGAAAGAATAAAGAGTTTGTTGGGAGAAGTAGATAAAAAAAAAATGATTCTTAAAATAGGAAATGAATTTTTTAATAATATTTTAGGATAAAATTTGAGCAAACTGATATGAATGCTCTAACAATATATATATATATATATATATATAAGAAAATAAAGATAAATAATGTAATAAACCCTCAATTCAACTCATTAATATCATAATTGTTTTTGACATAAAAACTCGTAATGATATAATAATAGCATTAGAGTTTTGTAACCACAAAATAACATATAATTAATTATATTTTTATTAAAATATACAACAATTTCTGCTTTGACTTATTATTGAATAGTTTGGATATTTATTCTGTTATTATAATCAATACTTCTATTTCCTCACAGCTTTATTTATTTATTTATATTTAAAAATTATTTTATAAAAACTTTCAAAAATATTTTAATTTAGGGTCAGTTATTAATGTAAAATTGAAGTTAGTAGCACTACAAATTCAGAATTTACTTAGAAATAAGAATCAATGGTTCCAATTTATTTCACTTATAGATCCCACATTTTATCAATTTAATCTCCACCCCCACATACCCATTATGGGTAAATTTTGGGTCCCTAATTCTAGGACCCTAGCATTTTTCAATTGAAGTAGATAGACATAGATAAAGCGCATGGGCATTTCAACTAACATTCATGGAAAACACAAATACATTGGTCTAATGTATTTGTTTCACTCTTGTTTTCCCTGAACAATGTTATGGATGGAGATTCTGTCTGTGTGATAAAAGAAAGAATGAATTTAAATAGTAGTTTTGTATACCAAATTTTGTCAGATTCTCCTTCAAGTCCCCAATAAATTGGAAGTTGTTGGAGTGGGAGAAGACAACACTAGAAAAATTGGTTTGTAATTCATTTAACATCTTAGGAAGGATTTTGCTGTATGGAAGGACCAAGTCATTGATTGTTTGATTACAACAAATTGCCATAGGGTTTGATTGATTGGCATACAATGGTAGGCACCCCAGTGGCCAAATGTTATTTACCAAAAATTTTCTTACCCCCAATCCATACAATGATTGCAAAACATGACCACACATCCATTAGTTAATAATGTATGTTCCATCGTATTCGTATCAACAATATATACTTGGGAGAAATTTTAAAGCAAAGCTAGGTGGTGATGTGAACATGATGCATCTTACTGTTAGACCCACAGACAATTCACTGAGGAGTTGTGCAAAGGCGTCGGGTGCCAATTTGCTGAGATTATCATTGTTCGAGGGAAGATAGATGCAGAATTAGTCATTTATTCCCAAAGAAAACAAGAAGATTGAGTTTTTCAAATGTTCTGCAAGGTCTTGTTAGTTGAATATTTTGGTCAAGTTATCTTGCATGGTCGAAATGAATTTGTCACTATGATCTTCAAAGTCCAACCTTTCTAAAAAAAAATTAAAATTAAGATATATATATTTGAAAATGAAACTTGGAAGTAATATTTTGGATAAACATGAAAAAAATAAAACAAATCAAGTGAGAAAACAATAAAAACAACATTTATATATATATATATATATATATACATATATATTATTAGGCAAATTGAGCTGGTTTGAGGCAACATACCACAGCTTGCATAGGCATAGTTGACACCGATTTTTTATATTCCAACTTCGGTGATATCATTGTAAGGAGGTGGAACAACTGGTAAGCCGAAGAAGGTGGCTGGAAAATATAAATTACTTTTAGGAAACTTTTCATATTAATAATTAAAAATTAAAAGAAAAGGGGAAAAAAAATAATACAAGAATGAAACGAATACATTAGTCTTACGAATAAAATTTAGTATTCTTGTCGTTGGTCCAGCGTATAGGTAGCATGGCATTGAGATTGAACTCATATGGTGGAATGTTTGGGTTGTTGCCTCCGTCAACCATGGAGTCTCCGAAGATGTATAGTGTTGGAAGTAAGGGCCTGTTTGATTCCAGAATAATGACATAAGATTGGACTATTAATCCTATCAAATTCGCATTCCTGCGTTTGGCTCACAAAAATGGCATCTGGCTTAGTAATACATAGGATAATCCTACAAAATTGTATTATATTTAATACCGAAGGAGAGTAAGTATTAACAATCATATACATAATTATCTCATGAGATTATCCATCCCATGAGATTGTTAATTTCATCATTAATACTCCAAGTAATGAAACAGGGCCTTTAGCTTACAACATTAAATATGAAGTAACAATTTTTTTTTTAATTTTTTTATAGTATTTATGGGGGCTGAAATGTTAATGGAAATTACAAAATAGTCTTACACAAGGATCCAACCCCTTCGATAACTTGATTCCCATCTAAAAACACAATTTGATTCAATATCCTAAGAAGGCCATTACATGACATTACCAACCCAAATACAATGCCATCCAGAAACAGAAATAGACAAAGCCAGCCCAGCCCAACCTAACCCAACCCAAAGCCATTAGATTACTACACTTGGGCTCCCATAAGATTTTTGATATTAAGGAGGGAGCAAAGTGTTCCATTAAAATAGTTCAAAGAGAAGACATGGTTGGCATCTTGGGTAGTGTGAATAATGAAAATAGAGATGTTGATCTCTATTTGGGCAAACATTGTGGGATGACATAGGAAGGCACTCTCCTATGCTATATATTATACCTGCACACGCATACACATAGAGCAATAAAAGAGTTTGTAATAGGCTTATTCAACAATGTTATGAATGGTGATTCTATCTGTGTAATAAAAAAGACAAATGAATTTAACTAGCAGCACTGTATACCAAATTTTGTTGGATTCTCCTTCATGTCCTCAACAATTTGAAAGTTGTTGGAGTAGGAGAAGACATCACCAGAAAGATTGGTTTGTAATTCATTTAGCATCTCAGGAAGGTTTTTGCTGTATGGAAAGACCAAGTCATTGACTGTTTGATTACAACAAATTGCCATAAGGTTTGATTTATTGGCATACAATAATACGCACTTTAGTGGCCAAATCTTGTTCACCAAAAATTTTCTTGTCCCCAATCCATACAATGATTGCAAAACATGACCACCGATCCATCAGTTAATAATGCATGTTCCATCGTATTCATATCAACAATATACACTTTGGAGCAATTTTAAAGCAAATCTAGGTGGTGATGTGAACATGATACATCTTACTGTTAGACCCACAGACAGTTCATTGAAAAGGAGTTGTGCAAAGGCATTGGGCGCCAATTTGCTGAGAGTACCATTGTTAGATGGAAGATAAATGCGGGAAAAGTCATTTATTCCCAAAGAAAACATGAAGATTGAGTTTTTCAAATATTGTACAAGGCCTTGTTGGTTAAATATTTTGGTCAAGTTATCTTGCATGGTTGAAGTGAATTTGTCAATGTGATTTTCGAAAGTCCAACCTTTCTAGAAAAATTAAAAAAAAAAAAAAAATAAATATATATATATATTTGAAAATGAAACTTGGAAGTAATATTTTGGATAGACATGAAAAAATAAAAACAAATCAAGTGAGAAAACAATAAAAAAAAAACATTTATATATATTACTGGGCAAACCGGGATGGTTTGCAGCAACAAACCTGCATAGGCATAGTTGACCTCAATTTTTGATATTCCGGCATCGTTGTTATCATTGTAAGGCGGTGGAACAACTTGCAAGCCAAGGAAGGTGGCTGGAAAATATAAATTAGTTTTAGGAAGCTTTTCATATTAATGTAGACACCTCATTTTGACTGGCCCTAAGACTTGGGCACTTTCTTTTGATTACTCGATGATGAAAATTAAAATGTGTTTCTTGCACAATTCTCAGTAAGAACGATGGAATTTGAGCTTTATTGCTAACCCCGAGCCTATTTTTGTAATGCCCCGAAAAATATAATAATAAAACCATCTCACAATAATTACCCATTAACAATGCGTTCAGAATAAGATCTCTCTTTACGTTCATACAAGTTAATGATTACAAAAATAACACGTGCAACTATACATTCACAAGCCCTAATCCGGAATCTATAGCATGTGTCAGTAGTAAGAGATATGAAATTGAAGTAAGAACAGATAATTTAATGCCCTGATGGCTACAACTTTTCAAGACGGTGCTTGGTTACAACAAAAGTGAGTTTAAACTTAATACAAATAAAGGCTTAGGCTTGTGCAAAATAATTACAACAGTTAACAAAAATAGAAGCTCTTGGCTCTAAGTCCTCCAAAGCTATTGCCTTGGCGGAGGCATGTCATCAACACTTGAAAATGGTTTTCCATATAGGGTGAGCCAAAACCCAGTAAAGATACTCTAACATTGTGTATGAATCTTAACAGAGTTATAAGGCGAATGCATATGTAAGCTCATGCCAAAACATTTTATATCACTTTCTCAAAACCATGCAATGCCAAGTTTATATCTCAATTCATGAATTCATTTTCCTTCGCATTAGAAAACAGGGCAGTGGATATAATACTGAGAATCTCTAGGACGTGTTTGCAAGTAGGCTACAAGCATTACCAAATTGTCATTTTTACCGGTATTAATCGGAAGGCTTGACACCTAACTGCGTGGGTTTCTGGACTTTCACCAAGGACATACAGGCCAACATAATACCACAACTACACTCCTACCTAGATTCACCACGGTATTCATCCATTTTTTCTCAAAATAGTATACATTTTTAATGTGTAAATATGTTATGATTGTAGACACCCCATTTTTGACCGCCCATAAGACTTGAGCGCCTTAGGTTGAACACTCGATGATGAAATACTCCGCTGTACAACCATTCAATTTCTTCAGCAAGAAGCTTCGATTTTGAGTTTCAGAGCCTAAAACTTTGCACCCCCTTTGGACCAAAACCTAAATTTTTTCTAGCCTGACCACTCAGAGGCCTACTGGCCAACAGGTGGCTGGCAAGCCAATATTTAGTGGTCGACCGTCCTCTTACATGGCTGGCTTGCCGGCCATGTTTCTCGGTTGGCAGATCTTTTGCTGCCAACTGTCCCCCTATGTGCATGCGCTGCACCAATTGTCTCAATACAGATATTTCCAACAGAGACACCTGTTTTTCTATATATACTTGACCATCCCTCACGATTTTAGGTTAGAAAAATTTATGAAGAGCCCAAATCTTGCTATACACTCTCCCTCTCTATCTTGCAATTTACATACACTTCCTAAACCAATATTTTGAGGCTCCTTGCTGAGGTTATTGAGCTGAAATTTCAGCCCTTGAGAGTGAACATCTTGTGGTTTGTGAACAAAAGAGTGTCTTCTCTTCAAAGGTACAACTCTTGCCACCTTTTGCCTACTCTTCTCTTATCTTTTTCTTGCTATTTTTACTCTGTTTTGGACTGTTTTTGTGGGCTGAAACTTGTAAGTTAAAAGCTACCAAAGGTGGAGGGGTTAGCCACCCTTCTTTGAACCTTATTTCATAAGCTTTTATCCTTGTGTTTCTCACTTGTTTCCCAACTTTTAGCTACTGATTTTCAGAGTTTTAAGAGGCTTAAACATGTGATTTTAAGGCCCAAAAAGTGGAGGAGTTAGCCACCCTTCCTTAAGCTTGCTTACTTGCTTTGTTTTCCTCTTTTTTTACTTACTTTTCCTAGCTTCTCAAACTGATTTTCCAACACTGTTTCGTAAGTTTTGGGACTGTTTTGATGTGTTTATTTAGTTTATGTTTTGAATATTATGCTTGCATTGTTGTAAGTCCTCAGAGATTTGGTAGTTTAGGCCTTAGACACCAATCTATTTGAGTTGATAGCTTTTATTTCATAGTTTTCATACATATACTCACACTTGTAATAATCATCTCTGCAACCTCCCTCATTTCTTGGTTTTCTTTCTTTTTTTAAGAGTTGTTTCAAACAATTGATTGTTGTTTAAGGCATGAGAAAGAGACCTATCATTCTTAATGGTTTAATCTCTTCGGAGCTTCATTACTAAGGCATTACATCTCTCTCATGCTAAAGACAACTTCTTCTTTGGCACTTCTCTTCATTTAGTGGACATAACTCACACTTTCGAACAAAATGAATTAAGTAATGGAAAGGTAATGTTAAAAGAGACTAATAAAATTGGTAAAAGAGGTAAAACAAGATAATAAAATCAAGTTGGGTTCAATCGGACGTTAATTGAACCCATTGAGTCTTGAATCATTACATACTCTTAGTGATGTTAATGGTTCAAGGAGGAATGTCCACCCCTTTCCTTGAGGTGACTCCATGACAGGAAATAGGTGTTGCTGTTCTTTCTTTTCATTTCATGAATATTTTTGTCCTGTTGGTTCATAGATCATCCCGCAACAACCTTGCGATGATTGATGGTTTATGGACCAATTCTACTCCTCCCTTAATTAGTTCCATGATAGGGAGAGGCAAAGAGGACAAACATCCCTTGGAAACACTCTGTCTCCCTTCTGTTGTAGCAGGGCAGAGGCCAAAAACAATGGCCGGCCGGCCACCCTTCCATTCGGCCAACCACTTTTTATGGCCGGCCGGCCACTCCATTTTAGGCAGGCAGTGTCATTTTCATGACAAAACAAAGCAGAAGTTGGGGCAAAAACAAATTAATTTCCTGATTGCGAACAGAACAGAATCTGGCAGCAGAACAGAGGAGTTTCTGGGAGGATGTTCTCGGTTGCACGTGTGGTTCTTCGACTCTCGTTCGAGTTCATCAGCTTGTAGCTCTTAGATTAATTTGATTGTAATTAATTAGTTAAATTCCTTTGAATTTGTAATAGCTAGTTAACTTAGTAAAATAATTTGGCGTTTTAATAACTAGTTAATTAGGACATTTATTCGGACCCTCTTGCATGAGGACAAAATTGTAATATTGTGTATGTCTTCCAATCCCCATTTCTTTCTTCCTTTTATTTACTTGTTTACGATGGTTGCATCCATATTTTCGTTCCATATCATTCCTATGTGTAAATACACATTTTCGCATGCATTAGGTTCAGTTCATCATTCTAACCATATTGTCATTTCCTACTTACTCGAATACGTACACTAATCGCATGCTTTGAGTTGCACCATATGCCATGTTAATAAACCGAACCTAGTAGTTGCATTTTGTATGTGTTGCATTAGTCATTTGCATATTAGAGCATGTATTTTTCTAACAGTTTCATTTCTTTTGGCTTGTCTCGGTTGAGTACTAGGCGAGCATTTCTTGCTTTAGAATATTACATGTGGGTTGGTGTTGCCATATCAAGCATGTTTGCCATAAGGCTAAGTGCTTAGTTGATATACTGTTTAAATGCTGATGGATGAAGGTTTTTTCACTTAAGTTGGGACGATTTGATTAATGTACATATGAGATTGTAGACACCCCATTTTGACCGGCCCTAAGACTTTGGTGTTTTCTTTTGAACACCCAATGATGAAAATTATAATGTACTATTTTATGAATTTCTCAGCAAAAAAAATTAGATTTAAGCTTTAATCCCAACTTTACACCCGTTTTAGCCAAATTAGTTTTGACCTATTCAAAAATCTTTTTCTGCATTTTTTTTTCTTGTCCATAAAATTTAGCAGTTTGAAACAATAGGCCTTTCAAAAAAATAAATGGGTTTTGACTATTCACAATTGGCCCTTCAAACAAATAAATGGGTTTTGACTGTTCACAATTGGCCTTTCAAACAAATGAATAGGTTTTGACTATTCACAATTGGCCTTTCAAACAAATGGATGGGTTTTGACTATTCACAATTGGCCTTTCAAAACATGAATAGGTTTTGGCTCTTCAAAATTGGCCCTTCAAAACATGAAAGGGTCTTGGTTTTTGGCCTATATATAGAAGACCATTAGAGCTATGAGAAGTAGTGACATTTTTTGATGAGAGAGAGGTCTAAACTTTGATCAAAGAAAGAGTTTATTTTGTTCAAATTGGGTAAAAAATATTTTTAGAGAGAGGTCTAAACTTTGATTAAAGAAAGAGTTTATTTTGTTACCACCCAAAACTTCACCAAAGCTAAAACTGGAACTTTCTTGCTAAGATTTCAACAACATACTCCATAACTTGAGGGTGATCAAAAGAAAGTTTGTAAATCAAAAAATTCATCATTTCCTCAAAAGGTGAATTTTCGCAAACTAGTACTTCCTTTATATCTTTTTATAATTGTTTTATTGCTTTAATGGGAAGACTGCACCACCCACATATCTGTTGTAATTTACTATTGTTTTTATATAACTGTTTTATTGCTTTAACGGGAAGGTTGCACCACCCACATATCTGCTATAATTTATTGTTGTATATAAACTATTGTAATTTGTTGCTTTAAATAAAATGTTGTAATTTATTATTTATATATAAATTGTTGTAATTTTACTACTTTAAATGGTCGGTCGAACCACCTAATTTGTTAAAGATGTGACCCCATTGGATGAATAGTGATCGGCGGTGAATAGTAACCTCTGGCAGTGAATAGTAACTTCCGGAGGTGAATAGTAACCCTGACGATGAATAGTGCCTCCGGCAATGAATAGTAACTGTAGACCAAAAATGCTCGGTAAGATGAATAATGACCAAGAAGGGTGAATAGTAATTGTCATGGTGAATAGTACTGTCGGCAGTGAATAGTGTCCTGAGATGAATAGTGCTCCCGTAAAACAAGTTTCCTTAGACAGAACAGAGCAGTCTTCCTGCGTTAAGCAGAATATTTTCTAGCAATCCCCAAATCACATGAAGTTTCTTTTGTTTATTTTATTTTGAGTGTTTGTAAGGATTATTATATTGTGTTGTAATATTTATTCATCTCCTTCGGATTTGTAATATTTAAAATGTTGTAATAATTCCCCGCCTCGCCCCGCTCCGCTTCTTTCTCTCTCGTTTTTTTGCTTGCTTTCTTTATTTGTGAATATGCATCATATTTTGTTTTTCATTATATCCATGCTTTGCATCCATGTTTCATGCATCTTGATTTAGTTAAGTTTGCTTTTGTGAATTTAATCAATTCTTATGTGATTATGTGCACTACCTCATGTTTTTTAGATGATTCACATATCATATCTTAGAAGCCGAATCTTTAGTTGCATCTCATGAGTGAAGTGCATTAAAATTTTGTATATAAGATCATGCATATTTTACTAACTTTGTTTTGTAACTGTTCGCAGGACGTCGGTAAATATGTGAGTTTTTACGCTTTAGCATCTCGCTTGTGTGTGTTTTTTCTTATTATGTTTAAGCATCCTACCATGTGGCTACTTGCTTACTTGACATAACTGTATGAACGCCAGTGGATGGAAGCTGTGTCGCTTAATTTGGAATGATGTTGATTTTTCATGTTTGTAAACTCAATTTATTTGGGTTGTACATCTTCAAAACTCTTTCAAAATACATGATATCAAATTGTTCCAAAATGAATGGCATAGTCTATACTTGTATGCTTTGCATAGTAAATTTTAGGATTTATTAAATAATCAGAACATGAACATATAAAGAAACTAAAATTCATATCATGGTTTAGTAAAAGCCGATCTTTTGATCGAGTGAGTGGAGGTGCTCAATTAATGACCTATCCCTTCATACCTAAGGTTCCGAGCCAAGCATCCTTGGTTACGACGAACAGTGGCCTTAGCACGAGTCATGAGTTTCCTAATTCTCCCAAAATAAATATTAGGTGGCGACTCTGAGATCTGATGATGTAATCCATTTGTGGCAATAATTTTGTAATAAAATTGATTTTCTAAAAGTTGCCAAATGTAGACTCTCATCTATGTTTCACATTGCACTTGTGAGACTAAATCAAAGAAATCGAGGGTCTGAACTGTTTAACGCACACAGGTACCCCCTGGGCATATTACAGAGATCACTTTTTTAAGTGGTACATCTTCAAAACACTTCAAAACAAACATGAAATCAAAACATTCCAAATTGGGCAAATTGATCCATACTTGTGTGCACCACATAGTAAAGATATCATAAAATATCGGAACAAGAGTATATATTGTACATAAAAATCATATCATGATTAGTAGAGGCCGATCTTTGATTGGGTGAGTGGGGTGCTCAATTCATGACCTTCCCCTCTCATACCTAAGTTCTCGAGCCGAGACATTTTGGTGATAACGGACAAGTGGCCTTTGGCATAAGTCACGGATTTCCTAAATTTTCCAAAAATATTTAGGTGGCGACTCTGAAATCTGGCAATGCGGTCCATTTTTGGCATTTTTGATTAAAAATTGATTTTCCAAAAGATTTGTCGGATTTCGACTTTTTTATGTTTTCATTGTTTCACATTGCACTTATGAAATCAGATTCAAAACCATGGGAGTCCGAACTATAGGGCTATCGTATCTGAGAAGACTAAACCCCTTTGAGGAACACGAAAAACTAGCTGTAACGATGCTCAATGCAAATGGATGAGAAAACAATTTCAATTTACTTAATTCTCATGCAATTTCTACAACAATCATAGCTATCATCCACCGATAGCCCAAAATAGATATCTTTAAACAGATAGATAATTTCCAATACAGATATACCTTTCAAAATCATAAGACGAGAATGATAATACATATCCAACTCCACCACCACCATCATCATCATCCTTCCAATTCCATAAAACCAACATCAATTTCATTTCCTCTTTACAAAATCAAATATTCACCATTTAGAGCAAAACCCCCTTTCTTTAAAAATCACTTCCCAAGGATAAAATCCACTATTTATCACAACCTAACCATTTTTACAAAGGCACAATCATATACAAGAATCTATTTTGAAAACCCCTTTTTTGTTCTTAAACCAAAATCCTAGATTTTTGTTTAAGAATTCCCAAATCACAACATAGCTTAGAAAATCAAATAACTAAGTTAAAAACCATACAAAGTGTCAAAGTAATCTCTACCTTAAAGAAGAAGACTCAAAGGAGAGATGGGTAGAACCCAACGAAGCCGGAAACACGAACTTCATCGATTAAAACGAAGCCCTCGACGTGCTCTCTCTTTTTATCAAAGGGACTGGGGTGTAAAAGTTGGTGGATTAAGGTGTATTTGGAGCTTAAAGATGGTTTCTAGAGAGAGAATGTGTAGATCTGAGATTTATAGAGAGAGAGAGAGAGAGAAGTGAAAAAGTGATCTAAAAAGTGAACTTTACAACCTGATATACGCTCAAACCGCTCAAGTGTATGAATGATAGCTTGAGCGACCAAACACAATAAGTGTGACCACTTGAGCTGACAAATCACCGCTCGAGTGAAGAACACCACCTCCCAGTATTTTTGTAGGCCTGCAAAAGTATTGAGAGTTCGCAAGGACCGCTCAAGTAGAAAAAAAACCGTTGGAGTACAAGAACAATCGCGCGAGCTAAAATACCACCCTCCTGGTACTTTTGCAGACCTGCAAAAGTACCGAGGGTTCACGAACACCACTCGAGCGATGAAAAGACCGCTGGAGCGAAAAGGCCAAAATCTGGGCAGCCTTTCTTTTGAAAAACAAGTTACCAACCTGTTTTAAACACGACGATAGCACTCCAATAGCCAAACTCAATGAAGTACAAAATGAATAAAGACATGAACAGTGATACAAGACAAGATATCCCGAATCCAAAACAATAAATGGGTCGGGTGTCAAGTGTTTAAGCCTCGTTGGACACCCAGAGTGAAACTGGACTGAACTGGAGCAAAACAGCTAAGATCCTCTCTGGCTGGTCAACTGCCCTAAAGACAGATTGCCCAGATTTTTGTGTTGGTTCGAGTGGGGCACTTCACAACCCATTTTTTTGACCTATGATGCGTTGAATGCATGTATACTCATCCTCTATTGCCTAGTGCTTAATCTATTGAAGGTAATGCTCTACTTTTGTCTTCTATTAGCTCCATTAGTGCTTCATTAGTCCTCTATTTGCTCCATTATGTTCATTAATGCTTTATTCTTGTCTTCCACCATTTCTCCACTTGCAATGCCTATATGTATACATCAAATTGTTGAGAGGAAGAGGAGGATAGATTGAGTAGAGAAGGCTAGAGATAGAGAAGAAGAGAGTTTAAGCTTTGAATTCAAGAGTATTAGTTGTGAACTTCCATTTTCTCAAGCTATACACCATATCTCATCTTCTATTACAAAATTCATCCAAGTCATGTTATTATAGTTAAATTCTAGAGCTTTGTGAAGAACCGAGCACTCATTTCCTACACTTGTCCGAAACCACCGTTCTAGCTCAAATTCCAAGCTTTTGAATTGAGGTTGAGAAAATGATTCACAACCTTGAGGGTGATCAAAAGGAAGTTTAGAAATCAAGAAGTTCATTCTTTCTTTGGAAAGTGAATTATCAATTTCTTTCATTTTCCTGCATTTTTTATCTTATATTTCTTTTCTTGCTTTAATTTCATATTAGTTTTGTTGTAATCTAACTGGAAGTGGTTAGTTGAGCCACGTACCTATTCTTTATTTGTTTTTGTTTTTTGTTTTTTTTTCGGTGTTGCAACAAGACAGATTTTGCTAGGCCAAGTTGGCCAGCCGGTTAGCTTCTTTTGGACGAAATTGAGCAGTCTTCCAATGTGGAGCATACCAATTTTTGGTGGTCTCCAAGGCGCATGAAGCTTTTATTTTATTTTTATTTGAGTGTATTGTGAGGTATTTTTTTTTATTTTGCTATATTATTTTCCTTCTCCCTCTCTCATTCGATTTGTAATTATTTATTCAAAGTGTTGTAATAATTCCCCGTCCCACTTCTCTCTATCCCGTTCTTTGATTTGCTTTCTTTATTTGTACATAAGCATCATATTTTGCTTTTCATCGTATTCATGCTTTGCATCTATGTTTCATGCATCTTGATTTGGCTACGTTTGCATTTGTGGGTTTAATCAATTCCTATGTGATTTTGTGCGTTACCTCATGCTCTTAAGATGATTCGCATGTTATATATTAAAAGCCGAATCTCTAGTTGCATCTTATGAGTGAATTGTATTATGGTTTTGTATATAAGATCATGCATATTTTGCTAACTTTGTTTTGTAGCTGTTCACAGGATGTCGGTAAACATGTAAGTTTTTTGCTTTAGCATCCCGCTTGTGTGTGTTTTTCTTACTATGTTTTGTATTCTACCATGAGGCTACTTGCTTACTTGATATAACAGTATGAATGTCGGTAGATGGAGGTTATGTCGCTTAATTTGGAATGATGTTGATTTTCATGTTTGTAAACTCATTTTTTTTTGAGTTATACATCTTCAAAACTCTTTCAAACTACATGAAATCAAGTTGTTCCAAAGTGGGTGGCATAGTCTATATTTGTATCCTTCACATAGTAAATTATAGGATTTATTTAATAACCGGAATATAAATATATGAAGTAAATAAAACTCATATCATGGTTTAGTAGAGGTCGATCTTTTCATCGGATGAGCGGGGGTGCTCAATTAATGACCTTCCCCTTTTATACCTAAGGTTCCGAGCTAAGCATCCTTGGTTATGATGAACAGTGGCCATGGAACGAGTCATGGGTTTTCTAATTTTCTCAAAATATTAGGTGGCGACTCTAAGATCTAGTGATGTAGTCGATTTCTGGCAAAGGGTTTGCATTAAAATAGATTTTCTATAAAAGTTTCCAAATCTAAACTCTCATCTATGTTTCACATTGCACTCGTGAGACTAGATCAAAGAAGTCAAGGATCCAAACTATTTAACACGCACGGGTACCCCTTGGACATGTTACAATTAACAATTAAAAAATAAATAAAAATACAAGAATGAAACAAATACATTAGTCTTACTAATAAAATTGGCAATATTCTTTCCATTGGTCTAGTGTATATGTAGCATTGCATTGAGATTGAACCCATATGGTGGAATGTTTAGGTTATTGCCTCTGTCAACTGTGGAGTCTCCAAAGATGTGATGTCCCAGGTCTTGGACTTGACTGGTGTTGAGTGGTAAGATAGTGTGCTTTACTTTCGGCGTTTTGTTTATTGTATTGGGTTGTTGAGAATTCTTTTTTGCTCTTATTTAACCTCTCTTAACATTATTGGGTTAAAAATTTTGACTTTTGGGCATTGGAACTTGTTTCAGAGTACAAAATTAGTTTTTGAGTTTTCTAAGCAAAACCGCTCATGCGAATTTGGCAACCGCTTAAGTTGATTCACACAAGGATTTCTACATTTTCTAGGCAAAAAACCACTTATGCAGATTCTGGATTCTGGTTGAGCGGATTTTGTGAATTTTTTTGGGTTTTTCTCTAGAGCAAACCTCTCGTGGAGCATCAGAATCCGCTCGTGTGGATTTGCACTTCCACTTGTGCAGAATTTGAACTACTCGTGCAGATTTCGACGTATCTGTCTCGAATTTCATGCTCTTTTTCCTTAAAATTGATGCCAAAAATGTGTTTTGTACACTTTTTCACTTCTCTCTCTCTCTCTCTCTCTCTCTCTCTCTCTCTCTCTCTATACTCATCTTTTCTCCTCCTTCTCTCTACAAACCCACCCAAATTCAAACTTCTCTCTAAACCTTCAAGAATTTGAGGGGGCTTTTTACACCAAATCGAAGAGGGCGACGAGGGTTACGTTTACACCGATTGAATCGAGTTTTCATCGATGTTGAGTTTTAGGATTTTTATCTCCTTCCTCTTTCAAGCTTGAGGTAGGGATATTATTAGAGTTATATATATATTTTTGCAAGTCTATGCTTGTTTGGAGTATTTCTTATGTGTTTGAGCTATGATTTTGGGTTGATGAAACCCAATGATATGAAGAGTAGATTTTCTCTATTTTTTCCAAAGTTTTTGAGAATATGAGCTATGTTCTAAAGTGTGGGTGTTGTTTTGGAAAAATCTTTTCAAAAATGGAACAAAAACCTAGTTTTGGTGGAAGCCCAGGAATTGAAAAATGAAACTATATTAATGCATTGTTATATTTTGCATTGCTATTCCATTTAATCATTATTACAATTGATTTTTGAATCTTGCATTAGAAAGTTATTGCTCTGAGAAAGAAATCATTTTGTGAAACAAGATCATTTTGAATTATTTTGGGGTATATACGTTGGTAAGTCTAGATAGGGGTTTAGTTGGTATTGACTAAGTTAGCTCGAGTGTCCATGGTGAAAGACCGAAAACACGCGCGGATGAGGTACCACGTGCTTCTGGTTAGCAACCAATAAAGTGGTGATTGGTAGTATTTGATATGCCTATTTACAGACACCAACTTAGAGATTACTTGAGTCGTATTTACCACCCCTAGAACTATATTGAATTTATTGAATTGTTCTATTTTTAAATTGCATTGTGTGCAAAAGTTTTAAAAGATAGAGATATATGTTTTTGAGCATGTCACGACATATGCATTCATTTCAGAAGACTGTATAAAATGTATATTTTGTTAAGATCTTCCTACTGGGTTTTGTGCTCACCCTATGGGATTTTGTGCAGGAAAGGATGTGGTGATGTCGCCGAGTTAAAGGTGTGGACTGTATTTTGAGAGTACAAGGCCCTTTTCCTTTTGTTATAATTATTTTGAAAAGCCAATGGCTTTACATGTATGGATTTGAAAACCATTGTTGTGTAACCGGGCATAAGCCTTGAAATTTGTAGCCCTTGAGGGCATTGAATTGTACTTGACTTATTGGGCCACATGCTATAGATTCATATTCTAGGAATGTTGAATGTATAACTGCACGTGGAGTATTTTTATTTTTATTTTTTATTTTTGTAAATCTCTAGAGTTTTGATGAATACAAATGTTAGAGATTTTATGATGATGTCAATGTTGAGACTTTATTTTCCGTATACATTAAGCAATGGAAGCTATAAATTTGGAAACAAGTTTATGTTGTTGGAAGATGATAAGTCTATATTGTGTTTTTCTTTGGAGCATTACAACTTGGTATCAGAACTACCGAGTTTGAATACTTGGGGCTCGTGAAAAATGGTCATTTTTCCACAATGGGTTCATTTTGCTTGACTAGGAGATGTTACATGTTTTAGGTGTTATGTGATAACATGCTTATATGACTAGATGGGTATGAGATTGAACTTTTGGGATGTTGTTTGCATCTATCAAATTCCTTGAGGTTTTATTTGAAGGGCACATAATCAATGCTCATTCTAATAAGAATTTTTGGTATTTCATGGGACAAATTTCATCATAAAGGAGTAATTCGTATGTGTTTATGTGATTAGGTGCTTATGTGGAGTGAAACTAAGTGTTTAAATGAAATGGGAATGTATAAAATTGTTGTGATAGGACGTATGAGATAGGTTGCGAGCACATATGAGACTGTGTGCTAAATTGTTTAATCTTATCCTTAATTAGGATGTCAGGAAGTGGTCAAGCACGTGGTAGTAGAGGTGGGAGGCGTGGTAGGCCTCACCGAGGTGTTCATGAAGTACCGGTCCATGAGGTTCCAGTGCCAGAAAAAGGGTTCGACCAAGCTAATGCGGCCGAGCAAGTAGACCAAGCTAATGTGGCTGAGCAAATGGGGCATGCGAGAGTCTTGGGGCAAGCAGGAGTCCCAGCGCAAGCGGATCAAGCCATTATGGGTGCCCTAGCCCAAGAAAATGGCGGGGGCTTTGAAAGAGTGGATGAATACCTTGAGGGTGGAGAACTAAGCCCGAAAGAATGTTGTAGAGACCAGGGCGAGTTTTCTTACTGAAGAGTTCTTACAGGCCAAGCAGGATGAGTTTCACGGTGGCCCCGAGCCCAAGAAGGTGGACGAGTGGCTCAAACAAATGGTGAAGATATTTGAGATGCTTCACATCAATGATAGCGAACTAAGGGTGACTTTGGCGAGTTACTATCTCAAAGGGGATGCGAGCCAATGGTGGAAGTATGCCAAAGGCCGAGTGGGGCCAATAGGCGAAACTTTTGTCATCACTTTCCAAGACAAATACCTACCTCCCACAGTTAGGGAGAGATTGAGGCAAGAATTTCAAAACCTCAAGCAACGAAACCTGTATGTGGCTGAGTTTGAAGCGGCCTTCACTAGTTTGTCTTGGTTTGCACCGGAGTTGGTGGCAACGGAGGAACGCTGTTGCATAGAATTCGAGAAGAGATTGAGAACGAAGATCTTGTTCAAGGTTTCCAGAAACATGATTTGGAACTATGATTGTCTTGTGGAGGCGGTGACACATGTAGAGATTATAGTGCAAGTCGATGAGGAGAGACTTCGGGGTTTAAGGTCTAAGGGTCAGAAGTCGCAGGGAGACTTCAGACTTAGTAAGAAGCATAGGAGCACCACTTCATCCCAACCCCAATCACAGCAGACTAGTGCTACATTCCGTTTGCCGAGTGTTAGCTCGAGGAGGAGCGCTCAGGGCAACTTTACTTGTTTTGAGTGTGGCCAACAGGGTCACAAGGTTAATGCATGCCCACGGAAGGGAGGAGGGCAGTAGATGTTACTACCACCACCACCTAACCGATCTTTGAGTCAGTCTAGAGTATGGGACAAGGACCTACTTGCTTTCAGTGTGGTCAGTCGGGGCATTTGAGGAGAGCTTACCCGTAGTTGGGAGGCGCATCTAGTACATTAGGGTCAAGTCAGACTCAGAGCCATCAGTAGGCTCATTTAGTTCAAACCTCACAAGCTAATTAGGGAGCCACCTTGACTCAATCAGTACAACATGCCTATGCTATGAGAGACGAACATGTTAATCAAAGGCCATAGGAATGCTTGTATGCTATTACAGTGCTAGAGCAGTCGCCAAGATCCTCTGTTGTGGGAGGTATTTTGTTGTGTTCAATTATTTGGCTAATGTGTTGATTGATATGAGTGTGTCGCATTCATTTATATCTTCTGCTTTTTCTTTTGCATTGGGGTTAGAGGTTGATTAGTTGGAGTTTCCTTTGTGGGTTGAGTCGTCTGTTGGGGGTCAATTGGCATTAGGGCGAGTGTGCCGCTCTTGTGAGGTTGAGGTCATAGATCACCGACTCTTTTTTGACTTCATCATCTTAGACATGCACACTTTTGACATTATTTTAGGTATGGATTGGTTGACACACTTCCGAGCTACTATAGATTGTCAGCGTCACCGAGTGTCCATATACACATCTACTGGGGATTGTTTATATTTTCTATGTGATCGGGGTGATATATTTTTTCCTCTGTTGTTGGACTTTAAGAGTCGAGGAGGACTTAGTTTCCTCTTTGCCTTTCCCTTAGCCCATGATGGTATAATGGTTCAAAATGATTTGCCAAGGGTAGTTTGTGAATACTCAGATGTTTTCCATGAAGCTCTTACTAGGTTGCCACCTCATCGGGAGATAGAATTCTCCATTGACTTAGTGCCTGGCACGGCGCAAATTTCCATGGCACCATATAGATTTGCATCCGCTGAGTTACACGAGTTAAAGATTCAACTCCAAGAACTTTTAGACAAAGGTTTCATTCACCTTAGTACATCACATTGGGGAGCGCCGACTCCCTTTGCGAAGAAGAAGATGGGTCATTGCGGTTATGTATTGATTATCACAAATTGAATCAAGTTACCGTTAAGAACAAGTACCCTTTACCCAGAATAGATGACTTATTTGACCAACTTAAAGGGTCTCGTTGCTTTTCAAAGATAGACTTAAGATTGAGGTACCATTAGTTGAGAGTTAGGGAGGAAGATATCCAAAAAACGGTTTTTCACACGCGTTATGGCCATTATGAATTCCTAGTAATGCCTTTCGGTTTAACCAATGCTATTACTTCCTTTATGGACTTGATGAATCGAATGTTCCGTAAATTCTTAGATAGTTTCGTGGTTGTCTTTGTGGACGATAACTTGATCTATTCAACCTCTAAGGAGGAACATGAGGAACACTTGCGGATAGTGCTTGACTTGCTTAGGGTGCACCGATTGTTGCTAAATTTGAGAAATGTGAGTTTTGGCTGACTGAAGTGAAATTTTTCAGGTATGTTATATCAAGAGAAGGAGTAATTGTAGATTCTTCTAAGATGGATGCCGTGCAAGATTGGGAACAACTTAAGAATGCTTTTGAAATTCGGAGTTTCCTAGGGTTAGCTAGGTATTATCGTTATTTCATAAGGGACTTTTCTAGACTAGCCACACTATTGACCAGGTTGACAAGGAAGGGTGTCAAATTTGTATGGAATGAGAATTGTGAGAAGTCATTTCAAGAACTTAAGACTAGGTTGACCACAACACCGGTTTTGATAATTCTAGAAAGGGGCTTGGGTTATACTATTTATTGTGATGCGTCCCAGGATGGACTTGGTTGTGTGTTGATGCAAGAATGGAAGGTTGTGGCCTATGGTTCATGATAATTGACAACTCATGAGAAGAACTACCCTACCCATGATTTAGAGTTAGCGGCGGTAATTTTTTTTTTTGAAGATTTGGAGGTATTATTTGTATGGCGAGAAGTTTGATGTTTTCTCCGATCATAAGAGTCTAAAATATTTGTTTCCCAAAAGGATTTGAATTTACTCCAATAGAGATGGATGGAATTTATGGAGGATTATGACTTTGAGTTACATTAATACTCGGGAAAGGCCAATTTAGTAGCCAATGCCTTGAGTCAGAAATCTGTGAGTAGTGTAGCAAGTGTGGCCATTCAAGAATGGGTTATGCTGTAGACCGTCCCGAACTCGCTCTGCGCGAGAGGGCATGAATTGTGTTCTTAGCTACTACAGTTCGGACTCCTGTCACGGTTCAATATCTAATCTCACAAAGTGCAATGTAAGACTGATAAATCACCAAAGAGTCTAAATTCGACAAATCATTTTGGAAAATCAATTTTATTCAAGAAGTGCCAAACATGAACTGCTTTGCCAGATTACAGAGTCGCCACCTAAATATTTTGTTTTTGGGAAATTTAGGAAACCCTGACTCGTGCCAAAAGCCACGTGTCCGTCATCACCAAAGTTGCCTCGGCTCGGGAACTTGGGTACAAGGGGAGAAGGTCATGAAATGAGTACCCCCACTCGCCCGATCAAAGATCGGCCTCTACTAAACATGATATGTTGTTTTTGAAAACACACGTGTTCTTATTCTGATTTATTAGTTAGCTTACTATGTAATGTGCGCAGCATACAAGTATAGACTCAATCACGCGGATTGGAACAAAACAACTCATGTTTGTTTTTGAAAGTGCTACTCGCAAGTAGGCTAAAGCGCGGATTTGCCACCCTCAAGTGGGCTTTAGAAAAAAAAACATGATTTTGCCATTCCAAGTGGGCTTAAAACTCGCAATCATCGAGTTGTTACAATTCAGGCAATCAAACCTTCATCTACAGGCATTCATACATTTAAACACGTAAGCAGTTAGCCTCATGGCAAGCATGTTATCATGGCAGTCACTTACACACATGCAAGGATGCTAAACCAAAAACACTCACAGTGTACTCCGAGCCAAAACAGAAACTAGTTAGAAATTATGCATGATCCTAGCTATGTTAAGATGCCTAATGCAACACATGCAAAAATGCAACTAAAATAGGCTCGGCTATCTAGAATGGCATATGAATGCAACACTTGTTACCATGCTTTGAAACATGTATTCAAGAAAGTGTATTGAAATACAATGCAGTTTGAATGATGCGCCGAGCCCGGTGCATGCAAGACAAATGAATGATGCGCGCATGCAAACATAAGTATGCTAATTGAAATATGCCCTAAAACTAACCATCGAAAGTTGATAAGTAAAAGGGAGAAAGACGTGGGGTTGGAAGACATTCACACACTCACGCAAACTTATTACAACATTTGCCCTCTCGACGGAGGGTCCGAATAAATAATACAAGCTAGCTACGCTAAGCTAAGCTACATAACTAATCTAATAATCTAATTAGACTAATTATTACACAACACAAATTGAATAACTAGCTACAACTAATTATTACAATACTTTAATTAATTAACAAATTAACTAATCATGGTAACTAACTAAGCATGTGAGGTATGTGAACTAGGCTGCCACAGCTCTGCCTTGAACAATGAAGAATGCATGCTCTCGATTGCCTCGCTCAGAAATCCATTGCCATGCCCAGAATTGCCTCTGTTTACATTTGCCTTGACCTCTGGAAATTGTGCCAATCTCTAGAATGCTTCTGCTCCAACACAGGGACCCTCTGGTGGGCTGCCGACCCGAAAAGGGGGCTGTAGACCACATGTAGACCAGAAAAACTTGTTGTAGACCAGAAAAAGTGGTCGGTCAACCACCTTTACTGGTCTGCCGACAAGAAATTCTGTCAAACTCCAGTTTTGCTGTAACAGAGAACAACAAGGGCATGGCAGCGTATTTGCAAGGGAATGTGTGCACAACCACCCTCCCTATCATTTCTCAAGCTCAAGGGAGTGCGGTACCCGACTCTCGGGCCACTAACCGAGTGTCGCAACGCACGATGGCCGAGAAGCCAAGTTTGCACAAGTCAATGTCAATGAATGCACAAATAACACCTAAGGGCCTCCACCTCTGTCATGCTTGATCAAGAGGGTCGGCGACCAAGAAATGAAGTGCGTTTCATCACTTCAAGTATGAAACGCCCCTTGCTTCTCGTGTTTGGATTAACACCCAATCCAAACACAATGTAACACACACAACATGCCTACCTATCAATGATAATGTGGCATCCACAAGGTTCCAACATATGAACAATGCATGCATGGCATGTTTGGAGGCTAAAGCATCAAAGCAAGCAAAGAGCATCATACAAGAGGCATGCAATACAATGCTCAAATGATCAAACCAAACCTAAACAGCCCTCATACATGCCAAAAAGAGTGGCTGAGATGTTCTGAAATGCTAGCATGAAAGACAAGAAGATGATGCTCATGCATTGGCTCATGAACAAAACATAGAAGTACAACTCTCAAACATAATGAAGAAGTGACAAATGTGAGAGTGTAGCTACACTATATGCACTGAAATCATGTGTGAAATTATGCCAAATCATCCAAACAATACAAGCATAGCATCCTAAGGACCTTGAATCATTAGGCTAGTCAAAGCTATTGCACTACAACCATGCATAACAAATCCCATATGACCCAAACTACTCAAAACAGAGTTGAAGCATGCTAAAACATAGGCTCAAAAGGGAAGGAAAGCATGTTCATTCATAGGCTAACAAACAAGGCATAAGGCATAACCCTCAAGAGCAATGAAAGAGTGATAAACATGGGAGTATAGCAAGGACATAAGCTTTGAAATTACATTCCAAATGATGTCAAATCATGCACACATCACAAATAAGGCATGCTAGGGAGCTCAAAACTCAAGATTAGCAAGGCCAATTACACTATAGCCATATCAAGCAAGCCCCAAAGGGCCAAGATGACTCAAAACAGTCCCAAGGCAGGTCAAAACAATGCCAAAACATGCATGGAGTAGAGCTAACACATGTTAGAACGGGAGGCATAAAGCATGATGCATGCAAGGCCAATGAGCATGATTACACTACAAGTGTAAGAAGAAAATGAGGGATGCTCTAACCAACCAAAAACAGAGTTGTATCATGGCAAAATAAGACCGAAAACACACTGAGATGGTAGCCCAAAAGCCTAGGCATGCATGCATACAAGTTAGGCCATGATCAAGGCATAAAGCATGACTCTCCAAAAGCATTGAAAGAGTGAAGCATGAGAGAGTATGACCACACTACACACACTGAAATCATGGCAGAAATGAGGCCAAAGCATGCAAACAACTCAAGTAAAGCATGCTAGAGACTTTGAAACCTAAAGCTAGTGAGCAAGATTGCACTATAGCTATACAAAGCAAGGCATGCATGACCAAAATCACTTAAAATAGGCCTAGAGCATGTGAAATCATGGCAAAAAGCATGCTGAAATAGAGCCAAAACAAGCTAGAACCATAGGCCAAAGTAGTAAGCATGTTAGGCTAGTGAGTGGAATTGCACTACAAGTGCAAGGAACATGCAAGAGGTAACCAAACCAACCCCAACCAGAGCTATATCATGGCAAAACAAGGCCTGAAATATGCTAAGATACGGGCCCAAGAAGGTAGAAAAACATGCTAACTTGGTAAGCCAATAACACCTGCAAACAAGTTACAAAAGGGGGGGACCAACCCCACCTATTTTGGGTCCCAAAACACACTTTCCACCACTGAAATTTCTTTGGAATTCAGTAGTGGAGGCCAAACAAAGGTGATCTCAAAGGCCTAAAAAGCTAGCTCAAAACAAGGTAAAATAAGGCACAAAAGGGGGTAGACCACCCCTAACACCAAAAAGGCCTCAAACAAACACTTTAAGCACTAGAAAATGAAGTTTTTTGCAGTTTAAAGTTAAGCCTAAAACATCATGCAAATAGGGCCAAACAAGCAATGAAAACAAAGCTTTAAAGAGGCTATAGACTCACCCTTGAAGCACAACTTCAAAACAGCAACTTCAGAGGCAAAAACCAAGCTAAAACCACTCAAATGCAACCTCCAAGAACCTCAGCTCAAGAGTGAAGGTGTTTCACTAGGTGTTTGTGTGCAAAAGTGTGAAGAAATGGCACTTTTGAGCACAAAATAACACAAATGTAGAGAGAGAGAGGGAGAAAACAAGAGAGAGATATATGTATAGCCCTAAGCAAATTTTCTGAACCTTGAGCAAGAGGGAGGAGGCTCCCTTATATAGAATTTCATGCCTCAAGCTTGTTAGACAAGCTAGAGGTTTCAAGCAATCCCTCCATACACGTGTATGGAGGATGCCTTCTGTGCCCAACAGCTAGCACAGTTGGCAAGAAAAATATCTGCAGAAAATGCAAGAAAGCTGCCGACCAGTTGAACTGGTCGACCGACCACTCCCACTAGTCACCCGACCACAAAAAGTGGTCTACAAGGAAAAAAACTGGTCGGCAAGGGAGGAAGCTGGTCTACACAGAGAGTAGAAGGTGGTGGCAGGCTGCCAACCACCTTAGGTGGTCCACAGACCACCCACTCTAGCTGGCCAACCACCAAAAGTGGTCTACAGGGACAAAAAGTAGTCTACAGGGGGAAAAAACTAGTCTACACCCTTGTTCCACTCTCTAGGCAAATGATAACAAGGTTTGGTTCAAAAACAAACCAAAAAGGAAGCAAGACAAGAGTCCGCAAGGCGAGGCACTCAGCCGGAAGCCTCGAAAACTAGTCTACGGGTACAAAAAGTGGCCTACGAGAGGGAACGGTAGTCCATGGCTACAAAAAGTGGCCTACAGACCTCTATCTCCCTCTAGGCAAAGGCAACAAGGCATGGTCCAAAAACCAGGCCAAGAGGAGAAAGTTAAGAGGTCCCGAGACAAGGCGCTCAGCCGAAGGCTCCGGAAACTCAAAACGAGCACAAACATGCACAATCATTGAGTGCTCAATCGATGACGTCTGAGTCTTAAGGTCGGTCAAAAATGGGATGTCTACATATGCTAAGTGATATCAGCGAGTTTGATTTTCAGCTAGGTGAGTCTAGCGAGAGGGCTACCTTATTCACTTTAATTGCTCAACCTACCTTGATTAGTAGAGTCATAGAGGCACAATAGAGTGACCATGAAGTGAAGACAATCCGTGACAGGATCTCCAATTTGAAGGAAGAAAATGGTTTGAACATCCACTCAGATTTGAGTGTGAGGTATCTACACCGTTTATTTGTGCCGAAATCTTGTAGAGAGGAGGCACTCTGAGAATTTCATCAATCATGCCTTACAGTGCATCCGGGAGGCACAAAAATGTATCATGATCTTAGTCGTCATATGAAATGAGACGTCACCTTATTTGTTTCAAAATGCTTTACTTGTCATCAAGTGAAGGCCGAGCACCAAAAGCCAGCGGGTTTGCTACAACCCTTACTTATAGTCGAGTGGAAATGGGAGCATGTTACCAAGGATTTTGTAGTTGGGCTTCCTAGAATACAATGGGACAATAATGTCATTTGGGTGATTGTTGATAGGTTAACTAAGTCTACACACTTTATTCCGATGCACACCGGTGACTCAGTTGATTATTTGGTAGAGTTGTACATTAGAGACATAGTTCAACTTTATGGGGTCCTTGTGACTATTGTTTTGAATAAAGATCCTCGTTTCACCGCCCGGTTGTGGCAAAGCCTCCAAGAGGTGTTGGGAACTAAATTGACCCTTAGCACCGCTTATCATCATCAGACCGATGGACAGTTAGAGCATACTAGTCAGATTTTGGAAGACATGCTTAGAGCTTGTGTCCTAGATTTCAAGGGGTCTTGGGAGAGACACCTACCATTTATTGAGTTCACCTATAACAATAGTTATCAGGTAAGTATCGGGATGGCGTCGTTCAAGGCCTTATATGACCAACCTTGTAGATCACCAGTTTGTTGGGCCAAAGTGGGTGATGTACCAATGTTGGGCCCGGAGATTGTTAAAGAGATGATTGAGAAGGTTGCTCTCGTTCGAAAGATGTTAGCTACGGCTCAAAGCCGACAGAAGAGTTATGTCGATAAAAGAAGGCGACCTCTATCCTTCGAGGTTGGTGACCATATGTTTCTTAAGATCTTGCCGAGACAGGGTTTAATGAGATTTGGTAAGAGTAGGAAGTTGTCTCCAAGGTTTATTGGACCTTTTGAGATTTTAGAATGGATTGGAGAAGTGGCATACCGTTTGCCTTACCGCTATAGTTTTTTGGGGTTCACAACGTGTTCCATGTATCTATGCTTAGGAAGTACGAACCCAACCCTTCGCATGTACTTGATTGGGTTGACTTGGAAGTAGATGAGGATGCCTCATAGAAGAACTATCGGTTCAAATTTTAGATGTCCGAGAACAAGTGTTGAGGGGAGAGACTATACCGTTAGTGAAGGTGTTGTGGAGGCACCATGGAGTTGAGGAAGTAACTTGGGAATGGGAGGTGGAAGTCCGCTCCAAGTATCTGGATTTATTTAAGAACACTTAGTTTGTTCTAGATCATAATTTTCTCTTGTGTTTGAGAATAAATCGTTGAAATTGTAAACCGCTTGTTATGATTGTTGATTTTTTTTTTTTTATTAGTTTAAGCATGAGAACCGTTGTATGATTGTTACCATTGTTGTTGAACTTATGCTTATGATTATTGTATTAGTGATTCTTGGTATTTTGGCCTTGGCCTATGGAAAATCTTGATGATGGTAGTGAAATGTTGTTGAGATTGAGATCTCCATGCTATAATTGATTTGTTGTTGTTATGGATTCATTATTGTCATTAGTGTGGTTGTTACCACTCAGAGCCCTTTTGTTGTTGTATAGTCCTTGTTCTTTGGAGGTGGTTGGTGAGAAGTGTAACCAAATTTCGGGGTGAAATTTCCTCAAGGGGGAAGATTGTGATGTCCTGGTTCTTGAACTTGATTGGTGTTGAGTAGTAAGATGGTGCGCTTTACTTTCAGCGTTTTGTTTATCGTATTGGGTCGTTGAGAATTCTTTTCTGCTCTTACTTAACCTCTTTTAACATTCCTAGGTTAAATATTTTGAGTTTTGGGCATTGGAACTTGTTTCGGAGTACAAAATCAATTTCTAAGCTTTTTGGGCAAAACCACTTGTGCGGATTTGGTAACCGCTCGAGCGGATTAACATAGGGATTTTTGGGTTTTTTGGGCAGAAAACAGCTTGTGAGGATTCTGGATTCCGCTCGAACGGATTTTGTGAAAATTTCTAGGATTTTCTCTGGAGCAAACCGTCCATGGAGCATCAAAATTCGCTCGTGCGAATTTGGAATTCTACTCATGCAGAATTTGAACCGCTTGTGCGGATTTTGGCGCGTCTGTCTCGAATTTTGTGCTCTTTTCCTCAAAACTGATGTCAAAAATGTGTTTTGTACACTTTTTCGCCCATGGAGCATCAAAATCCGCTCGTGCGAATTTGGAATTTTGCTCATGCAGAATTTGAACCGCTCGTGCAGATTTTGGCGCGTCTGTCTCGAATTTTGTGCTCTTTTCCTCAAAACTGATGCCAAAAAAGTGTTTTGTACACTTTTTCACTTCTCTCTCTCTCTCTCTCTCTCTCTATGCTCATCTGTTCTCATCATTCTCTCTACAAACCCACCCAAATCCAAACTTCTCTCTAAGATTTAGTTAAAACCTTCAAGAATTTGAGAGGATTTTTTACACCAAATCAAAGAGGGCGATGAGGGCTACGTTTGCACCGATTGAATTGAGTTTTCATCGACGTTGAGTTTTAGGGTTTTCATCTCCTTCCTCTGCCATACTTGATGTAGGTACATTCTTAGAATTATATATATGTTTTTGCAAGTCCATGATTGTTTGGAGTATTTCTTACATGTTTGAGATATGATTTTGGGTTGATGAACCCTAAATGATATGAAGAGTAGATTTTCTCTATTTTTCCCAAAGCTTTTGAGAATATGAGCTATGTTCTAAAGTGTAGGTGTTGTTTTGGAAAAATCTTTTCAAAAATGGAACAAAAATCTAGTTTTGGTGGAAGCCCTAGAATTTGGGGATTTTGGAAAAAAGTTGAGATACTGTGAAATTTATACTTGATGAATTGCTATGTGAAGAAATGATGGAAAAATTTCTATAGTTGTATCAAATGAGGAAATTTCATAGAGGAATGAGAATTGTTGATTTTGAAGCTTATTGTTGGTTTGTGTTGGAAAACCAAGTTTAGAAAATGATGATTAATATGTGAAAAATACATGTATAACGATTCTGGTTTAGACCCAACCCATTTATTATTTTGGATCCCGTATTCCTCGCCTTGATGGTTGTTCAGGTCTTCTTTTGTCTTGTAGCGATTCTGGTTTTTCCTTTCTGCATTGATTGTTTTCCGGACTTTGGTTCCGTGATGTTGGTGGCTGTATACCTTGTTGTCATCCTTTAATTCCGCTTGATTGAGTTTTAGGATGTATTGGGCAGAGTTGTTACAGGTTGGTTAGGCTTTGGTTTCAATTCCTTGTTGCCCAGTTTTTAGGAGGTCCGCTCGAGCGAGTCTTCTTGCGCTCGAGCGGAGATTGCACGCTCCCAGTATTTTGGTGCTCTGCAAAACTTCTGCAAGCATGTTTTTCACGCTCGAGCAGGTTTCTTTACGCTCGAGCGGGTACTCTGGAGCTCGAGCGGGTAGTACTTTTTTTGGTGTAAGTTCTGGGAGGTGAAAATCTACGCTCGAGCGGACTGGTTTTCGCGCTCGAGCGGATGTACTTTATTCTTGTGTCTTGGAGCTTGAGCGGGTCTTGTTGCACTCGAGCGTACCTAGTTTTTTATTCTTGACGCTCGAGCGTTTGTTTTCCGCTCGAGCGGGAATGTCGTATAACAGAGGGCAGCTGGGCATTTTTGAATCATTTTCTAGGAGTCCACTCTCATATAAGTCGTTCCAGGAATTGAAAGTTAGAATGACCACCGCTCCGGTTTTGATTATTCCGGAGAGAGGGTTGGGTTATGCGGTTTATTGTGATGCCTCACGAGAGGGTTTGGGTTGTGTGTTGATGCAAGAGAGGAAAGTGGTAGCTTATGGCTCACGTTAGTTGAAAATACACGAGAAGAATTACCCTACACACGACCTAGAGTTAGCAGTAGTGATCTTCGCCTTGAAGATTTGGAGGCACTACCTTTATGGTGAGAGGTTCAAGGTGTTCTCAAGCCACAAGAGTTTGAGGTATCTATTTACACAGAGAGACTTGAATTTGAGGCAGAGGAGATGGATGGAGTTTATTGAGGACTATGATTTTGAGTTGCACTATCACCCGGGAAAGGCCAATGTTGTGGCCGATGCCCTTAGTAGGAAATCCATTAGTGATGTAGCTTGTATAGCCATCCGGGAATGGGAGATGTTGGGTGCACTTGGCAAGTTTGATTTGCTTCTGGGTGAATCTGTTGAGGCTGCGGCCTTGTTTTCTGTTGTTGGCAAGCCTACACTTGTGACCCGAGTGTTAGAGGCACAGAGAGGTGACCTTGAGGTAGAATCCCTCCGAGAGAAGATCTCCAGTGGAAAAGTTGAGAAGGGTTTGACGGTGTATCCCGACCTGAGTGTGAGATACCGAGACCGTTTGTTTGTGCCGGAGTCCTGCCGAGAGGAAGTACTCCGAGAGTTCCATCATTTACGCCTTGCGGTGCATCCGGGAGGCACTAAGATGTATCGGGATTTGGGTCGCCAGTTTTGGTGGCGGGGTATGAAGAAAGATGTGGCTGTTTTCGTAGCAAGGTGCCTTACTTGTCAACAAGTGAAGGCCGAGCATCAGAGGCCAGCGGGTTTGTTGCAACCCTTACCTATTGCCAAGTGGAAGTGGGAGTATGTCACTATGGACTTCGTTGTAGGTCTTCCGAGGACTCAGCGGGGTAGTAATGCCATTTGGGTGGTTGTAGACCGGTTGACTAAGTCGGCGCACTTAATCCCCATACGCGTGAGAGATTCGGTAGATCATTTCGCCGACTTATATATTCGGGACATAGTGAGATTGCACGGGATTCCAGTGACGATCATCTTAGATAGAGATCCTCGTTTTACTGCTAGGTTGTGGCAGAGTTTGCAGAGTGCCTTGGGCACTAAGTTTACCTTTAGTACGGCTTGTCATCCTCAGACTGACGGGTAGTCCGAGCGCACTATTCAGATCCTTGAGGATATGTTTCGAGGTTGTGTCCTTGACTTTAGTGGGACGTGGGAGAGGCACTTGCCCTTGGTGGAGTTTTCCTACAACAACAGTTTTCAGTCTAGCATCGGTATGACACCGTTTGAGGCCTTGTATGGCCGACCGTGTAGGTCTCTAGTGTGTTGGGCCAAGGTGGGTGATGCACCTTTTTTGGGTCCAAAGTTGGTTAGGGAGACGACGGAGAAAGTTGAGCTTATCCGTAGGAGGCTTGTTACAGCCTAGAGTCGCCAAAAGAGTTATGCCGACCGTTGGAGGAGGCCTTTGGTTTTTGAGGTAGGTGATCATGTCTTCTTGAAAATATCACCTAGGCGAGGTTTGATGAGGTTCGGAAAGAGTGGGAAGTTATCCCCTCAGTTTATTGGTCCCTTTGAGATCCTTGAGAGGATTGGGAAAGTTGCTTATCGCTTAGCTTTGCCACCGCAATTGTCTGGAGTGCATGACGTGTTTCATGTGAGTATGCTTCGGAAGTATGAGCCGGATCCATCCCATGTGTTAGATTGGACCGACTTAGAGGTAGATGAGGATGCCTCGTATGAAAAGAGACCGGTTCGGATCTTGGATAGGATTGGGAAAGTTGCTTATCGTTTAGCTTTGCCACTGCAATTGTCCGGAGTGCATGACGTGTTTCATGTGAGTATGTTTCGAAAGTATGAGCCGGATCCGTCCCATGTGTTAGATTGGACCGACTTAGAGGTAGATGAGGATGCCTCGTATGAAAAGAGACCGGTTCGGATCTTGGATAGGCGGGATCAAGTCTTGCGTGGCAAAACCATTCCTTTGGTAAAGGTCTTGTGGAAACATCACGGAGTGGAGGAAGCCACTTGGGAACGTGAGTTGGAAGTCCGTGAGAAATATCCGGACTTGTTTGTTGATGTGTAACCATGTATTGGTAATTTTGTAATATCGTTGAACTTTAAGAACATTATATATGTCTTAAGTTGTAAAACATTGTGAATGTTTTGGTTAATGGAAATTTGTTATAACATTGCATATGTTCAATGTATTGTAGAAATGGAGATATATCATGAATGTTGAATATGATATAAAATTGTGAAACATTTATATAGAAATTGTTGAATTTCGAGGAAAGCATGTTGTTAATACATATTGAGATATGTGGTGAATTACCTCTTGAATAGAGATGGAATGACCGGTAATGGGTCGAGTTGTTGAATTTCGCTTGTAATACTGTTGGGAATTGAGAAAATCTTGTTTTTGAAAAACTTGTATTTAATTTCAGGGACAAAATTCTTTAAGGGGGGAAAGTTATAGCGATTCTGGTTTTTCCTTTCTGTATTGATTGTTTTCCGGACTTTGGTTCCGTGATGTTGCTGGTTGTATACCTTGTTGTCATCCTTTAATTCCGCTTGATTGAGTTTTAGGATGTATTGGGCAGAGTTGTTACAGGTTGGTTAGGCTTTGGTTTCAATTCCTTGTTGCCTAGTTTTTAGGAGGTCCGCTCGAGCGGGTCTTCTTGCGCTCGAGTGGAGATTACACGCTCCTAGTATTTTGGTGCTCTGCAAAACTTCTGCAAGCATGTTTTTCACGCTCGAGCGGGTTTCTTTACGCTCGAGTGGTCGCGCTCGAGCGGGTACTCTAGAGCTCGAGCGGGTAGTACTTTTTTTGGTGTAAGTTCTGGGAGGCGAAAATCTACGCTCGAGCGGACTGGTTTTCGCGCTCGAGCGAATGTACTTTATTCTTGTGTCTTGGAGCTCGAGCGGGTCTTGTTGCGCTCGAGCGTACCTAGTTTTTTGTTCTTGACGCTCGAGCGTTGTGTTTTCTGCTCGAGCGGGAATGTCGTATAACAGAGGACAGCTGGGCATTTTTGAATCATTTTCTACACTTCCACTCTCTCTCTTACTTTTCCAAAACGCCATTTGAGAGCTTCTCTCTCTAGAACCTTGCCTTCTCTCTAGGTATTGATCTAGTAAGAGTTGTTTCCTTACCTTTGGCCTTTACAAAAAAGTTATTGATCATCGAGGGCTTTCTTTTGATCCAAGAATCTCAGGATTTGGAGCATTTCCTTTTTCTTCATCTCCTTCGTTGGGTGTCAACTTTTGAGGTAGGGATTCCTACTCACTCTTATGGTCTTTGACATAGATTTTTGGTTGTTTTAGTAAAGTGTTGAAGTTGGGTAATTTTGGGACTTAGGGTTTTAAAATGTTAAAAGAGGGTTTCGTTATTTTGATTCTAAAAATGTGTATTGTGGGTTTCAAAATAATGATATTGTTGTTGGTTGTTGATATATAGACCATTGGGTCAATATTGGGAAATAGGGTAGAAAACCCTAATTGGTTGTATAAATTAATTGGTATGATTAATTTGGGAAAATTGTGGTTATATGGAATTGATTTGGAAGTAATGAAATTGGCTCATTATATAGTAGAATAGTGGAGTTGGATTTATTAATCGCTCACTTTTTTTGAAAACATTGATATTTTATCTGTTGGAGCTTTTATTATCTGTTTAGAAATAATTGCTTGGGCTACCGGTGAAGGGTAGTTTTGATTGTTGTAGACAATGCATGATGATTAGGCAAACTAAAACTAATCAATTGGATATGTCATAGAGTATGACGGTTGATAGAATACATTAACGTTATGTATTGATTGATTGTGTATATGATCTATGTGTATATACGTTGTGTGTGTGGGAGGAGATAGGGGATGTACTCCACGGTTTAGAGGAAGATAAGGGATGGACCTCTAAACCGGATGTTGTTTGGGAGGAGATAGGGGATGGACTCCACTGATACAGCTCATATGCTTGTCAGTTAACGTGTTAATATAAGCTTATATGCTTATCTATGGAAGTGTTGATACAGCTCATATGTTTATCTTTGGAAGTGTTGATATAGCTAATATGCTTGTCTGTTGAAATGTGGATACAGCTTGTAGGCTTATCTGTTGAGATGTTGATACAACTAGTATGTTTATCTATTGTAAAATGGGAAACGTTTAATATGAGTCACTGTCTCATATAAGTGGTTGGCCAGGTTCTGAGCCGTTGATGTAAATTGTGAAAGTGATAAGAAATGGAAAATGAAATGAAACATGAACACAGTGGTCATGAAATGGAAATGGGTTATGAATTGATTTATGGAAAGTGAACATTTATCAACTGCTAATGTCTTAGTTATTGCTCATACTGTGTTTAGCATATCTCTACTAGGCGTTGGCTCACCCTATATGGGACATTATTTTCAGGTACAGATGGTATGCCACCTCCAATGACATAGCTTGGATGATGATGAGAGTTGAAGACTCTTTTTGTTTATTTTGTTTGTATTACATGTATATCAAGCCAAGGGCTTATTTTGTATAGAGTTAGTACTCTTCTTTTGTGTAACCAGGTGTTGACTTGGAAAGCTGTAAGCCCATAGGGCATTTGCTTTTGTTGTTAACATGTAATACTGTTGTAAGAACTACTTTGATGAATAGAAATGGTTAGTTTCTTTTATATCAATGCATATTATTTTGAGGGCATTACATGTCTCATTCGTTGTTAAGTTTGGTTAATGGAGTGTCTTGGTTGCGTTTGAAACAGGTTGGGGTGTTAGTTTTTGAAAACTGTTATTGCCTAGTTTTTGGCTTGTTCGCTCGAGTGAAATTTCTTGCGCTCGAGCGAACTTTGAGAACTTCTAGTACTTTTGCAAGTCTGCAAAACTATTGGGAGTATGGCATTCTTCGCTCGAGCGGTGTTTATTGCGCTTAAGCGGTCTTGGCTCAAGCGGTCCTTCTTGCACTCGAGTGGTTAGCCTTTGTTTGCAAAACTTTGGGGAAAGGTGTCATTGTGTGTTCAAGCGGTACTTTGTTCACTTAAGCGGTCTCGCTTTTTGTGTCTAGTCGATCGAGTGGTATTTTGGTCGCTCGAGCGGTCTGCGCGTTTATAAGATTGTAAAACTCATTCTTTGAGTCACTTTTTCATATCACTCTCTCTAAACATTTCAAAAATCCTAAATCTAGACCTTCTCTCTCTAAAACTCATTTTCAACCTCCAAATACTCTCAATCTATTGATCTCTACACCCTAATCCCTTTGACAAAATGGTAGAAAGCAAAGTTAATTTTCGGCTTCATTGAGGTTTCTTCACACACTCTCTCTCTTGTCTTCTAGCTTTGAGGTAGGGATTTCTCCACATTTTAGTATGCTTGTCAACTAGGTTATTTGTCTTTTTAAAGAAATCTAGATATTGGAGATTTTTGAACAAATCCAGGGTTTTGGTTTGAAATCAAAAGAGGGGTTTTCAAATGGATTCTTGAAAATGGTTGTGGAATTGTAAACATGGCTAAGTTGTGATAAAATGATGTATTTTTATCCTTGGAATTGATTTATAAAGAAAAGGAGATTTTGCCCTAAAATGTAAATATTTGATTTTGTAAAGAAGAAATGGAAATGATGTTGGGTTTAATGGAATTAGAATGATAATGATGATAATGGTGGAGTTGGATATGCATTATCACTCACATCTTGTGATTTTGAAAAGTATATCTTTATTGGAAATTATCTATCTATTTAGAGACATCTGTTTTGGGCTATCAATAGAGGATAGCTATGATTATTGTAGAATTTGTATGAGAATTAAGTGAATTGAAACTAATTTCTCACCCATTTGCATTATGCATTGTTACATATTCAACACATTGAAAATGTATATTGTTTTGAGAAAAATGGGTAAATACCTTGGTGAATCTGGGTAGGGGGTGTAATTGTGGTATTATGTTGGCCTGTGTATCCTTGGTGAAAGTGTAGAAACCTACGCGGATAGGTGCCGAGCCTTCCGGTTAATACCGGTAAAAATGACAATTGGTAGTGCTTGTGTAGTCTACTTGCAGACACGTCCTAGAGGTTTCCAATGTTGTATCCACTGTCATGTTTTCTACTGTAAAGGAATTGATTTCATGAATTATGTTATAAATCTAGCATTACATGGTTTTGGAAAGAGATATAAAATGTTTTGACATGAGCATTGCATATGCATTCACCTTATAGCTTTGTTAAGATTCATACACTGTAATAGAGTATCTCTACTGGGCTTTGACTCACCCTATGTGGAAAACTATTTTCAGATGCTGATGATATGCCTCCGCCAAGGCCATAGCTTGGGAGGACTTGGAGCCAAGAGCTTCTTTTGTTATTACTGTAAATATTTTCGTTCAAGCCTAAGGCTTTATTTGTATTGAGTTTCAAACTCACTTTTGTTGTAACCAAGCATCGTCTTAGAAAATTGTAGCCAATAGGGCATTCCTTTATTTGTTTAACTTTTATTTCATATTGTTTACCTTTTATTTCATATTGTTTACTTATGGCACATGCTATAGATTCAAGGTTAGGACTTATGAATGTATAACTGCATGTGTTACCTTTTGTACAATGGAACCATATGAATGGAAGGATACTATATTCACAATTGTGTTGTTATTTAACAATTGTCATTTGATGAGTTATTGTTATTTTTTCGGGACGTTACAACTTGGTATCAGAGTTATCGGGTTTGAATACTTTGGAATAGGGGGAAGTGGTTATTACCACAATGGGTTCTCTTACTAGATGATATTAGGAATAACCTGGTATGCTATGTGATAACATGTTTATGGGACTGTAGACACCCCATTTTTGACCGACCTTGAGACTCAGACGTCACCAGTTGAGCACTCGGTGATATTGCATATTGTGCTTGTTTAGAAGTTTCAGAGTCTCGGCTGCGAGCCTTGCCTCCGGACTTCCGGACTCTTTTGTGCTTTGCCTCGGTTTGCGAACCAGGCTCGGTTTTCTCGGTTTTCTCTTCCCGAAGGGAGGGAGAGGTCTCTTAGATCATCTCTTAGTGGCCGTAGGCTATGTTTCGTGGTCGTAGGCCATTTTGCCCGTTTGGAGCCCGGTTTTCGGTTTTTTCGGAGCCGTTGGCCGTGTGCCTCAGTTCGGGACCGCTTAACCACCTCCGTTTGCCCCGGTTTTTGGTATACATCTTATTTGCTCCCTTTTGAGGGACACTGTGGTCCGAGAGACCAACTTCGTGGTCGAACACCACTCCCGGTGCCTAACAGTCAGTTTTCGGGGCTCCGGACTGCGCGTTTCGGCCCCCCGAACCTTCATCTTGCATCGGTTTTGGTTCATTTTTGGCAGGGACCTCTGTTTCATTGCTAGGAAGGTCATGGAAGGATGAGAGGCCAGTAATTGTTCTGTCAGCCAACTTTATCCCTTTATCGCCCTCCGTCGCCCGATTTCTCCCACTTCAAAGCCAATGTTGAACACCCTTGGGCCATTTTCTTGCACCCTAAACCCCATATTTGTGATGTACACATCTGGGAGGCCACCAATTTTTGGTGGCCGGCCAGTAATTGTTGTTAAACCTTTTGAACCCCTTTGAAAAGTGGGTTGTTCTCTCTCCTGGTTCACCTTCTCCAGTTTTTGACCACAGGGTTGTGTTGTGCACACATGAGAGGCCTTCTTTCTGTGATGGCCGGCCATTATTTCTCATTGACCGTTTTGACCCTTGGCCAGCCGGCCATGGGAAGTAGCCGGCCGGCCACCTGCAGTTTCAATAACCGGCCGGCCAGAATCCTTACATTAGCTACAGTGCAAATATGCATTCTTTTTCCCCCCAGATTCTGCATCCTGGGGGCTGCATTTTGGAGGGAAACTTGGTTTGTTTTCCCTCCATTTTTCCCCCCTTTTTCCCTCCATTTTTGCCTATATAACAGGGGCTCCAGCTCTGTTATTAGGGTTACAAAAAATCCCCCTTAAGCTCTTGGATTACATCTCTCTCCCTCTCTACTCCAAGCACCAACATCCTTCAAACCCTACACCATTTTACACTACAACCCATAGCCCCACCCTTCCATCCTCTATTCCAGCAGCTGGAGGTTGTTCTTCAAGGCCTAGGAGCCACCAAACTCAAGCCAAGAGGCTGTCAAGGCATAGTCTTCAAGGGTGAGTTTCCTTTTTCCCTTTTCTAGCCTTTTCTTGATTTATACATTATCCATACTTTCTTGCTGTTTTGAGCTTCGACCCTAACTGAAAGTGGCATTTTTCGGAGCCTCTTTTCACTTTTTTTTAAGGGCCTCTCACTGTTTGAGGCCTCCTTGTTGCACTTGCTTCATTATCCCTCTTGTATGCCATTTTCTTGTGTAGTATTTTTGGCCTATGTATAAACTGTTTTGAGCTCTGTCATGAACTGAGAAGTAGCTTATTTTGAGTCCTTCTTCAATGTTGTTGAAGGGCTCATCACTGTTTGAGGCTTCTATTTATCACTTGCCTTTATATCTCTCTTTTGGCCATATTTTTGCATGATTTATTAGCCTCTTGTGCTTCTATTTTTGGACTCTGTTCTGAACTTAAAACAGCCTTATTTTGACCCCCTCTTCATGTTTCATTAAGGTCTTTCATTGTTTGAGGCATCCTTTTTATACTTTGTGTTATATCTCTCTTTTTGGCCTTATTTTGTGTAGTATTTTAGGCTTGCATGCATATTGTTTTGGGTCTGGCCATCAACTGTAAAGTGAAATATTTTGGGCCCCTATTCAATATTGTTGAAGGGCCCCTTTGTGTTTAAGGCCAGCAACCACCACTTGCTTCTTTGTCCCTCTTTTGGCCCATTTCTTGCATGAGAGCTTAGCCATACCTGTGTTGGTTTTTGTGGTTTGTTGTAAACTGTAAAAGGTCATATTTTGGGCCCCTCTTCAACATTGTTGAAGGGCCCTCAGCTGTTTGGGGGCAGAAGCTGTGACTTGCTTCTTTATCTCACATTTAGGGCCATTTTTTTGCATGCTAGCTTAGCCCCATTTGTGTTCATTGTTTGGCCTTGATTAAAATTGTAAACATGCTTGTTTTGAGGCTGCCTTGAATCTGTCTTCATACTTCATGTACAAATAATGCATGCTTTGTATAGCTGTAGGCCATTGCGTATGCCTAATTTTGCATTTCGGGTACCATTTCATGCATCGGGTGCTATATTGTCATGATTCGGGGCTGTTTCGGGTCATATTTAGTGCTGAAATTTGCATGTCTGCCTATCATATTTCATGCCTTGCCATGTCTTGTTAGAGTGGCATTTGGTGCCTTAGGGTCGGTCCTCGGTTTGCGTGCATGCGTGCACGTACTTCGAGAGTTTCATCTTCATCTTACGGCCTCTTATGTGAGTGTGGCTGAGGTCCACTCATGTTGGTGTAAGTCCATTATGCATTGTGTATGCCATTTCATTTCATAGCATTGCGTATGCTAGTTTGTATGTTAGCGCATTGTGTATGCCATGTTACCTCGTGCATCGTGTATGCCATTTCATAACATTGCGCATGCTAGGTTGTATATTAGTTGCATTCATGCATATCATGCATATTGCATCGTGCTTGGGATAGGAGTTAGCCCAAGCACGGGAAACGAGGTACGTTTCGTACTCCGAGTGACGGAATGTGTCTCAATTCCCCAGTCACCGACACTCCGGATTATCCATGATGGAGTTAGGTTTTAGTTGAGTTTTTATGTGCATCTATTCTATATTGAGTTGCACAATTCGACCCCTCGGCCATCATGCATCGAGATGCGTGATTGGTGGCACGAGGATCGAGGCATGCATACATATGTGAAAATACATTGCTATGCCCCTTTCCTGCTCTCTGTTACAGCAAATCAAGAATCAGCAGTCTTCCGGGGCTTGGCGCGCTTTCCAAGAAATCATTGCAAAACAGAGGCTAATTGGGGCATCCCAGTGGATTTTCGCGCAAGGCAGCCCAAACATACATCATTCATCAGAGTCAAGGCAGTCCCTGGCTTGCATGCCAGTTTATAGCTTTCCTAGATTAATTTGTAAATTAATTAGGATTTTTGTATTTATTCGGGACTGTAATTATTTATTTGGGACTGTATATTTATTCGGACCCTCTGTGCGAGGGCATAATTGTAACAAGTGTGCGTGTGTGTGTTGTATGTCTTCCAACCCCACGTCTTTCTCCCTTTTATTTACCAGCTTATAATGGTTAGATTAGGGCATGTTTCAATTAGCATACAGTATGATAGCATGTTTGCATTCATTCATCTGTTTTGCATGCACCGGGCTCGGCTCATCATACTAACTGCATTTGTATTTCAATTTCAAAGTTGAATACTTGTTAGCTGTAGCATTTCATATGCCATGTTTAGAATAGCCGAGCCTGCTATAGTTGCATTTTTGCATGTGTTGCATTAGACATTTCTGTATAGGTAGGATCATGCATGGATTTCTAACCTAGCTTCTGTTTTGGCTTGGAGTACTCGGTAAGTTTTATGCTTTAGCATCCTTGCATACGTGTGAGTGAATGCCATGATAGCATGCTTACCATGAGGCTAATTGCTTATGTGATATAACTGTCTGAATGCCTGTGGGTGAAGGTTGGGTTATTTGAATTGGAACAATTCATCAAATGTGTGTTTTAAGCCCACTAGATAGTGGCAAAATCATGTTTTTCTAAGCCCACCTGAGGGTGGCAAATCCATGTCTTAGCCTACTTGCGGGTAGCACCATCAAACCATTTTCAAATAAACAAACATGAAATGTTTTGTTCCAATTCGGACGACCCAGTCTATACTTGTATGCTGTGCGCATCACATAGTAATCTAGGCTAATAATCGGAATAAGAACACACAATGTTTTCAAAAATAGATATCATGGTTAGTAGAGGCCGATCTTTGATCGGGCGAGCGGGGGTGCTCACGAAATGACCTTCCCCAATCGTACCCAAGTTCCCGAGCCGAGGCAACTTTGGTGATGACGGACACGTGGCCTTAGGCAACGAGTCAGGGTTTCATAAATTTCCCAAAATAAAACATTTAGGTGGCGACTCTGTATCTGGCAAAGCAGTCCATGTTTGGCACTTCTTTCAAAAAAATCTATTTTCTCAAAACGATTTGCCGGATTTGGACTCTTTGGTTCAGATTAAGGACCGTGACAAATTGAGAGTCCTGAACTGTAGTGACCCCAAATGAATAGAACGGGACTCACCCTCCCGGGGCGTTCGGGGACGTCTACAGTTTCTGGCGACTCTGCTGGGGATTTAGAGAACTTGACTCGAACTCATGATATCTGTTTTTGACTACACTTATGTGTTTCTTTGCATTGCATTTGCATTGGTGCGCCTAGGACACCGTGTTTGCCATCTGCTATTCCTGAACGGTTTGCCAGAGGCTTGTCTTGTCAAGGCATGACCATAAGGCTGACCAGTTGTGGGCTCTGCCAGTATGGGAACACAAACCCCAGTTTTACCGGGGCACCCTTTTTGACCATTCGACTTAGTGCATATTCGGATCCATAGTGACCATTCCAAACTAGGACAGGTTGCTTTCCCGATTTAGGTTGTTTGAAACCGCTGCGTACGTAGTGAAACCCTAGCTCCTGACAAAATAGGACAGGGAAACCCTACCCCAACATAGGGGTGTTTTGGCTCTCACTTATCTGTTATGTGCTTTTAGAGTGCGTCTCTACAGGGAATGCATGTATCAGTGTATGAGTTTGGGCATCAGGCCTGCGGGCATCAGTCAGTGATTGAGAATAAGTTATCTGCGGGTATCAGAGATTCAGTTTTTGGGGGCAGTGATTCAGGGATAATAATCAGTGATTGAGGACAGTGTGTATTCAGCTTATCGACTGTGTGTTGTTATGCCTGGCTGTGTGTCATGCATTTACTTTAAGCTGTTATGCTGTCCGTTTATCTGTTTATTTATTTCCTTATTACTTTATTTATCTTTTTACTAGGGCAGTTCTAGCACAATTGCTTCCAACCCCGTAGATATTCCCCAAGCACTTTGGATACGAGGTCGTCGACTCAATCGATCTGAGGATCTAATTGACGGACAGCCAGTGTTCCATTCTCTACCCCCCGTTGTCAGAAGAAGACCAAGAAAGCGCGGTGTATCAGAACAGAGGTTGCCAGAACAGTGGGTTACTCCATCAGAGGGCAATAGGACTGAGGTCTCGATTGTTGCTATAGAAATAGACATACCAGTTAGTCGGATGGATCAACAAAATACCTCAGGGATGGAAGCCCTGATGCGCCAAATGCAGGAAAGCATGAGACAAATGCAGGAGGATGTTACCCGTCAAGCAGAGTTCTCCAAACAGCAGGCCGTGATCATGGCTCAGCAGGCCGAGCTAATCACTAGACTGCAACAGTAGAATGCGGCATCTGCTTCGCATCAAGTTCGTCCTCCGCCAGGGGCTCCATTACCCGAGCAGGCACCTACTGTCCAGAATGCTCTGCCAAACACCCAGAACACCGCGCCAAATGTCCAGAACATGCAAGAGGACACGAACCTTCCAACGGGGCCAGCTCTGCCCCCGCTTCCGCCTCAGCTGTCCAAGGCCCATACACCCAACCACCCGGACTCTCCTTTCGAGTTCGAAATAGACCATACCGCTCTGAAACTGAGCAAGCTTGAGAAGCTCTTCAAGAAATCACAAGGAGTAAAGGCTATTCCGGATATCGAGGATGGATATACCGACGTGGCTGTGACATTGCCAGACAGGTTCAAAATGCCGCAAATTGACCGCTTCGACGGGTCCGGGGACCCCATGGTCCATCTTCGGCTATTCTCAGACATCCTACGGCCAATGGGCCTAACCCGACCACAAAAGCTTTCGCTGTTCGGCCGAACCCTGTCGGGTGTGGCCGCCATCTAGTACGCGAAGTTAGAGGATGAGGTAAAAAGAAGCTGTGATGAAATGGCTGAGGCCTTTGTCGCGCAGTACTCGTACAATACTCAGATTGAGATTACAACTCGTGATCTCGAAACGACGAGGCAGGAGCCCAAAGAGACTTTCTCAGATTTTGTAACTCGATGGAGGGCGAAGGCATCGATGATGACTTTGAGGCCTACTGATAAAGACCAAATCCGGATGATTGTGCGCAATCTCCAACCGAAATTGATGCAGAAGATGATTGTACTCCCCTTTCCCACCTTCTCAGATTTACACGAGATGGGGGTACAAATTGAGGATGCGATGAAGCAAGGTCTGATTGACCAGGATAGGGAACAACCGAGGAGGACTTTCAACCGTAACAACAATGCAGGCCTGAGTGGCGCTGCAACTGCAAGAGCTTTAGAGGTGAGCATGGTCACCACTATTCCCCCTCCTCTTCCGAGATCCATGGCAGCCACACCCTTCTCCGGTGCATCCGGAAGTAATACCCAAACCACTAAACACCAGCCTAGAGGCCAAAGAACCTTCACCCCACTGTACATGCCTTTGTCTAAGGCTCTGGGGGTCTTAATCAGAAAGGGGCATCTGAAACCCCTAGAGCCGAGGCCATTACCAAATCCACTTCCACCCTCTCACAACCCAGCCAAGTACTATGCATATCACCAGCAGCACGGTCATGATACTGACCAATGTTACAGGCTGCGTCACGAGATTCAAGACCTCGTCGACAAAAATGTGATTCTACCTCCAGAGAAACCTAACGTCACAACCAATCCACTCCCTACACACAACCAAACTCCACCTCCCAAAAGAGTCAATCTTATCCAGACCGGGGTCGTGTCTTACGATCCTAGCATCTATATTACTCATACCCACCTACCTAAGCCGGAGGTGCTCCTTCCCGACTGCACCGACTCTTTGTGCATGTTGGACATCTCCACAACCCAACCAGAGCCGACGGTGGTGACCATCGAAGATGGGGGAAGGAAGACTTCAGGAAAGGATGGAATTGTTGAGTCTGGGATTGAACAGAGTTTTGCTGGGGAAGTCTATGATCCGAGTGAGTACATCTTGTCAACAGGCCGGACTGGGCTGGGTTTAGAATTCCCAGAAAAGGAAGAGCTATGTGTGATCCAGGGGGTGGATTTGAGCAAGGGGCAAATGATTTGACGGCTATGGAGGAGGACTTTGCCAACCTACAGTTTTTCGATGACCAAGAATCAGGGGGCGCAGCAGTCAACTGGTTTGATTATGAGGAATCGGCAGAGGCCTCTGGATGGCTGGATGATCAGCCAGATGTAATGGAAGAATCCCAACCAGAACAGGGCCCGACAGGGGCGAGAGTATCAACTGTGGCCGGAAAGGCCGAAAGTCAGGTTACATTGCCGGAGAGCGCCGGTACGAAGAATTTCGCTCAGGACGGAAGCATTGTGAATGCGGGGATAGTTAAGCAACAAACTGCACTGACACAGGTAGAGCAACACGGTTCTGAGAGAACCGGGAAAGCCAAAATCCATGAGGGGATCGGAAGTGCTACGGGCACAAGAACAGAGGATGCTGTGAGCATACAGGCTGAAAGTACTGTGAGTACAAACATGCCCGAGCCAGACAGGTGCCTTTTGAATGCCAACGGAATGTAGTGAGAAGGCGATGACTTATGTCTTGCCCACACAGACGAAGACTGGGGAAGCAATCAACCGGATGACACCTGGTACCTCGATGAGGTTGATCACATGACAAGAAGTGGACGGTACTTCAAGCCCCCACACCTAGACCAACCCGAGACATCTGGGAAAGACAAAGAAGCTGAGAGGCAAAAAGAGAAGCAGATCGAAGAGGAAGCTGTACTGAAACAGCTAAAGAAGATACAAGCAGACATCTCCATCTGGGGACTGTTTATGGCGTTGCGAGTACACAGACAGGCTGTCTTATCTGCCATGGACAAGTCCAAACTCTCTATAGATACTACACCAGAACAGCTGGTTGGGCTGGTTTTTCCGGAAGGAGGTTCCTCGGCATTGACCTTTTCAGACAAAGAACTACCGCCTCAGGGCACAAATCACAACAAACCCCTCTACGTTTCCGTGGAATGTAGCGACAAGTGGATACCGGTGGTACTTGTTGATACTGGGTCTGCCATCAATGTCTGCCCAACCAGAACATCATATGCAATCGGGTTGTAACCCGCGGACTTCGTGCCGACTACTCAGGTGATTAGGGCATATGATAACACTAGCAGGGAAGTGATGGGGACTGTCAAAATTCAGACTCAGGTTGGTCCAGGACAACACAACATTGAATTCCATGTCTTGGACGTTCCTGCAACCTTCAACCTACTCTTGGGGCGGCCGTGGTTGCACCAAGTAAAAGTAGTCTCTTCCACTTTACATCAGATGTTGAAGTACCCTCACGGGAAGGGGGTGGCTATTGTCTTCGGGAATTCATCAATCCATCCGCCACCGGAAGTGTCCACACCAGTCTTAGAAATCGAGCACGGCACTGAGGATGTGTTCTTATCAGGGTTCACTTTGGCTGAGGCTCAAGTGGTGCAGAATATTATGGCTGTGAATGAGGGGGTGTACGTCAGTGCTCAATCCGTCTGCCTCATGAACAAGTTACAACACATCCCCGGGATGGGATTGGGAAGGAGCAGCCGGAAGGGCGTCTCAGCATTGGCCGAAGTGCCACACAACCCTCATACCTTTGGTCTGGGTTATCTGCCCACCAAAGAGGACTGGGTGAGGAAGGGAAAGGAAATGGCCGGAAGAGCCAGAGCAAAGTAGGCTGGGAAGCCTTTCGAATTAATGCATAGGCCCATTCAGGGTACCCTGAACGGACGCTTCGTCCGGGAGGGGGAGGACTTTCCGTTTTGCGGCTTCCCAGAGCCGTGGCTGAACACGGAGAAGAAGCGCGTGCTAGGTTTCGAGATCTTCTTCGACCTGCAACTACCCGGGGATGACGTTGCCGAAGAGCAGACAGACCCATCAGCTGAAGTTGAACAGAGTAAGAAAGTGCCGTCTGAGGACACCGAACTTGAAATGGGGGTAGCGCTGGCAAGTCTACTCTCAGATCCTCCGATCGACCATAAGTGCTTGGGGGATAACTTCTCGGTATGCGTGATCGGGGATGAAACGGCTGCGAGCCTACCAGCAACTATTTTGGATGCATCTATCGCACCCTCTCTCACTTGGCAGTACGAGGAAGGATTTTTGTCCAGCAACACCGGGTCAGGTAGTGAGCCAAAATCTTATTCCACCGAGTCCTGTGAGTCGGAATCAGGTTCCAGCTCGACTGAGTCTGAGTCTGGTAATCCTGGGGATGATAACCCGGATGCAACAGTTATGTCCAGGTCGTCTTTTTCTTTCTCATTTGAGTCTGTTGTAAGCGAGAATTCGGACGATTTGGATGAGCTTAATGAGAATCAAGTGACTGTGGTTTCTGAGTACTTTTCTGTGCCCTTAATTTATTGCATAAACTCAGACTTTCAAAATTTTGATGAAAACGACGAGGAAGAAATTCCTCCGGTTTTGCAACGTTTAATTGAGCAGTAGCAGGAGAGATTTGTCAAACCCTTAACGGATGAAATCATTACCGTGAATATTGGTACTGAGGAGGACCCGCGGCTGGTCCAGATCAGGTCCACGTTGTCTTCGGAGGAACGCGAGCGCTTAGTCGCTTTATTAAAAGATTTCAAAGATGTTTTCGCGTGGTCCTATGAAGACATGCCTGGGATCGATCCTGAGATTGTACAGTACCGGATCCCCCTTGACCCCGAGGCCAGACCTGTCAAACAGAAACTCCGAAGGATTCGCCCCGACTGGGCTCTCAAGATTAAAGAAGAGGTCACCAAGCAAATCGACGCAGGCTTCCTGCTGGTTTCCGAATACCCGACTTGGTAGGCCAACATCGTTCCAGTGCCGAAGAAGGATGGCAAGATCCGGGTGTGCGTGGATTTCAGGGATTTAAACAGAGCTAGTCCGAAGGACGACTTTCCCTTACCGCATATCGATGAGTTGGTGGATTTCACAGCAGGGCATGCTTTGCTCTCATTTCATGGATGGCTTCTCAGGGTACAATCAGATAGTAATGGCACCCGAAGACAGAGAAAAGACTGCTTTCACCACCCCGTGGGGGACATACTGCTACAGAGTAATGCCGTTTGGGTTGAAGAATGCCGGAGCTACTTATCAACGGGCCACGACCACAATATTGCACGACATGATCCACAAAGAGGTTGAGGTGTACGTGGACGACATGATTGTCAAGTCCAAAGAAAGAGAGGGCCACTACACCGCCTTGCAAAAGTTCTTTCAAAGGATCAGAGAATTTCGGTTGCGACTGAATCCTCAGAAGTGTACGTTCGGTGTTACAGCGGGAAAAATGCTGGGATTTCTGATTACACAAAGGGGCATCGAGGTCGACCCTTCAAAAATCAAGGCCATCTTAGAAATGCCACCACCAAGGACTGAAAAGGAGGTGCGAGGCTTTCTGGGTAAAGTGCAATTCATAAGACGGTTTATCTCAAAATTAATCTTGACTTGTGAACCACTTTTTGGTCTCCTGAAGAAAGGCAAGAAATTTCAATGGGACGGCCGATGCCAAGCTGCTTTTGAACAGATCAAGAAATACTTACAGAACCCACCCGTGTTGTCACCGCCAGAGCCGGGGAAACCGCTGATATTGTACCTCTCAGTGACTGAGACCACAATGGGCTGCATGCTCGCACAAGAATCAGAGGATAAGGTGGAGAGGGCCATCTACTATCTGAGCAAGAAGATGTTGGATTATGAGACTCGCTACACGCCATTAGAGAAGGCTTGCTTAGCTTTGGTATGGGCTACCAGGAAGCTGCGGCACTACCTGTTAGCTCACTCCGTAATGTTGGTTTCACGACTGGATCCCATCAAATACCTTTTTGAGAAACCGGCACTTACGGGTAGGCTAGCTCGTTGGCTGCTGTTGCTCTCTGAATTTGACCTGAAATATGTAACACGCAAGTCAGTCAAGGGAAGAGCAGTGGCAGAGTTCTTAGCCGATCATCCAGTGGAAGAAGGTGAAGCAGTAGAGTACTTATTCCCAGATGAAGCCATTTTGCACATCGACGACGAATATTGGACGATGTACTTTGACGGAGCGTCAAATCAATACGGGTATGGGATAGGAGTGTTGCTGATAGCACCCGACAATTTCTGTATCCCCCTAGCCTTCAAACTCCGGTTCAAAGTCTCGAACAATGAAGCAGAATATGAGGCATGCATTGCCGGTCTAGAGGCAGCCCTGGAACTAGGGGCAAGACGGTTGGATGTCATCGGGGATTCGAACCTTGTTGTGTCTCAAGCAAAGGGAGACTGGAAAGTCAAAGAAGAAAAGATGATGATGTATCACCAGACCTTGGACTTGTTAATTCCTAGGTTCGAGAAGCTAAACTTTGCTCATCTTCCAAGAGAGAACAACAGGTTCGCAGATTCTTTAGCAACTCTATCTTCCATGATAGACATCCCGTTCAGAATCCGAATGCGTCCAGTCGTCATTGACCAGAAATTTGCGCCAGCCTATGAGTCGATCGCTGCTATAGATGAGGTTCAGGACGAAAATCCCTGGTATTATGATATTTGGAATTTCTTAGAGAAGGAAGCATACCCACCAGGGGTAAATGCCAAGGATAAAAGGGCAATCAGAAGAATGGCCGTTCAGTTCATCATCTGTGGGGGTAAGCTGTATAAGAGAGGTCATCTGGGAATGCATAAGTTGTGTGTCAAAGCCGAGGAATCAAAGCGCCTGATGGAAGCCATCCATGGAGGAGAATGCGGTGCACACATGAACGGAGTAATGCTAGCACGGAAGATCCTCAGACAGGGTTACTACTGGTCCACCATGGAGGAGGATTGTATCGGTTTTGTCCGGCGATGCCACAAGTGTCAAATCCATGCAAACCGCATGAATATCCCGCCGTCGAAGCTGTACAATATGACTTCGCCATGGCCTTTTTCAATTTGGGGAATTGATGTGATCGGGGCTGTCACTCCAAAGGGATCGAATGGGCATGAGTTCATCCTGGTCGCGATAGATTATTTCACAAAGTGGGTCGAGGCCCAATCATATGCAATATTGAAGGCGTCACGCGTTGCAAAGTTTATCAGAAATAACATCATCTGTGGCTATGGGGTCCCAAACGAGGTCATTTCAGATAACGGTTCCCACTTCAAGAAGGAAGTGATTGACTTGTTGGAGAAATACAACGTGGCTTTTCATAAGTCATCCACATACCGACCGCAAACCAACGGAGCGGTCGAGGCCGCCAACAAGAATATCAAACACATACTGCAGAAGATGGTGGAAACCTACCGAGATTGGCCAGATAAGTTGCCATTTGCTTTGTGGGGCTACAGGACTTCAATTAGAACTTCTACCGGAGCGACTCCGTATTCATTGGTTTATGGAATGGTGGCCGTTCTACCTATCGAGATTGAGGTTCCGTCATTACGAGTATTGGCTGAGTGTCAAATAGCCGAAGCAGATTGGCAACAGAGCAGGTTTGAGGAACTCATGCTTTTTGATGAGAGGAGACTGAAAGCACTGTACCATGTTCAAGGTTATCAGCGCAGAATTGCCCGGGCTTTCAACAAGAAAGTTAAGTCCAGGAATCTAAAGGAAGGAGATTTGGTGCTCAAGGACAACCGAGCTCCCATCCACGACCCAAGGGGCAAGTTCAGACCTAATTGGACTGGTCCCTATATCATCAAAGCTATGTGGTCAGGTGGAGCTGTGGTTCTGATGGATCTAGATGGCTTGGAGTTCTCACAACCGATCAATATGGACAAGTTGAAGAAATATTACCCTTGAGAGGCTCGCTAGGCCGAAAACCCGAAAGGGCGACCTAGGCAAAAGTTAGAGCACAAAAAATTGGAAAATATAAAAACTGAGCTCGCAAGGTTGAAAACCCGCAAAGGGCGACCTTGGCAAAAGTTAGAGCGTAAAATGAGAGTGAAAATACCCGAGTGAACCTAAGCCTGAACTACGTAAGGCTTGATTCCCATCTTTGGGATACGTAGGCAGCTTCACCCTGAAGTTCAGCCATAAACTTTCCCCGATCAACTTTGTCCATTTTGACCATCTCAGTCATCTTTATCCATCAGCATTTACCGCAATCTCTGGTGCAGTGCTATTCAGACTAGGGGCAACTTTCCGTTGCCACACGTTGTCGCAGTACTATTCAGACTAGGGGCAACTTTCCAGTTGCTAGGATCCGGGATTGTGCATCTCAGTGACAGATCTTAGCCGTGTCCAGTTCTGATCCATATCGAAAATGGTTTTGAAAAGTTTTAATAAAAAGTTGACTTTGTTCAAGTTAATCTCTTTACAACCAAGACCATTTTTGGACCAAAGCGAAAATTTTCAGTACCACAACCTTCAATTTCATTGATTTCAAAACAGAGTTCTCCTGCTCTTGCATACAATCGAAGTTGCTTTTTTATTACAATCATAAAGAAAACTTGAAAGTACTAGTAAAGTAATAAATTCGGGGCATAGTCAAGTCAAGTATCCCTGCGCCCCCTCCCAGAGCTGGTCGAAGCCTCTGATGCCAAGCTAGGCCCAATCTGTGCCTCCTCATTGAGCCAATCCAAGCACTCGTCAGACAAAGTGCAACTGAAAGTGGGAGCAGGGGCCAGGAGCTCCCTAGTCCTCCATGCTGTGGCATATCGGGCAAGCTGTGCACCCCAGGTCGGGAAAGCAGCCGGGTACTCAATCCCCTCTGGCGGGCAAATCTGATCATGACCGAACTGGCGCAGGAACCGGAACGGAAAGTAGAACACACAGTGGGTCAGACCAATCAACTGGATCCCGATCAGCCGGGACATGCTATAGCTCATTGCCGGGAGATTGAGCCAAGGACAACGCCAAGCAATGCGACCTGCGGACAAATTGCACATCCAGTCAAACCACCACCCTTCATCAGGGGCATCGACTAGGCGCTGTCGAAAGAAATAGCTTCGAGCTGAGTAAGCTGGGCAAAAATCCACAACCTGCAATTTGTCCATCAACCATACCTGGGAAGGGATGAAAAATGAGAGAATAAAGAATAAAGAGGTGTACGATGAGAGAAAAGTAAGACAAGGGTTTTGTGAGAAAAATCGAGCCTGAGGGCCGAGTGACGTGAGCAAATACATATGTAAGATTGGGTGGGAAACGTTACCTGCAGCAGCAGTGGACTCCCAGCAAATCTAGTCGTCTCCCGGCGATAGATAGCATCCAAGCCCATCAGTGTCTCGGCCAAGGTCATGGCGATGCAGCTCTTTCCTTCTTTCAAACCTTGAGCAACTTCAATCAGACGGATGCTAGATCCGCCAAAGCCCGGGGAAAGCAGAAAGTGAGACAACAGGCACAAGCAAAGGGCGTGTTGCCGGAAACCTTGCCAATAATGATTGCTGCGGTCACCAGCGTCAGAAAAGTGATGAATCAGACCAAGGATATCCAGTTCCCCATTACAGATCAGAGACCGAGCGTCATGTGCGGTGAGTCCACACATTCGCCCTAAAGCTTGGGCGTGGCCAAAGCGAAACTGGGGCGAGATCTCTTCATGACCTTCAGATTCCATCAAAACTTGAAAGTCTTCAAAAGTTGGACATACCTCTTGCCCGCCAAAGCTGAAGACATGCGTCACCGGGTTCCAAAACCTCGCCGCGGCATGGAGGAAAGGAAGGTGCAGCGGAGTGCGACTCAGCGTGAACAGTGCATTCAAGCCGAAACCCCGGAAGTTCAGCTTTTCCGAACCATCTAGAGAAGCGATCCAAGCTGTGAGATTTTCAATGAGAAACGCCTCCATTTCTGGTGCAAAACTAAGGTGAATTGAATGAACCATGGAGCTAAGGCTTTTAAAGAGGAAAAGACACTATTCGTGGGACAAGTGTCAAAAATTTGGCGGTTGCTGGACTAAGTGGCCGGCCGGCTATCTTTTCTGGCAGGCCGGCCATTTCCTTTTTCAAAAACTGGCCGGCGACCCCCCTTTGCAATAAATATGGCCGGCCGGCTCCAAAGGGTAGCCGGCCATGCTCCATTGTATGTCTTTAGCCCCGTTTTACCCTCCAAGAGAAAGTTTCAAGCATTTCCATGCAACGGGTGTGTCGAAGGCCTCCATTTCCCTCTGTTTTGGATGCGTTCCGTTGCCCAGATCGTCCGAAGTACACCTTGTTTTGTTAAGTTTTGTTTATCGAGTTGTTGTTTTGTTTATCGAGTTGTTGTTTTTGTTTATCGAGTTATCGTTTTGCTTATCGAGTTGTTTGTCGAGCTGTCGTGTTTCGTGTTTTTAAGTTGTTACTCTTTGTTTAAGCAATTTTGTTTGAGTCTTGAGTTGTCAATACTATTGTGTTTTGCTTATCGAGTTGTAAACTTGCTAAGGTTTTGTTATATCTTAGAAAGTTAAGTTGTTGCGTCGGTTCACTACCTGACTGGGCACAATGCACAATGCACGTTTCCATTCAATCTCATTGTGGTGCAAAATGATGCGATATGATGCTAAAAGTTTAAAATACAACACTTTTTTCAAAAGCTGTTTCATTCCATCATGCCTCGTTTGTTACAACATTTTACAGACTAAGGCACAAGTTTTACAAAAAAATAAAACTGCCCGATAATGTACAAATGTGCTACAACTACTAGTAAAAAGATAAATAAAACAGGAAACAGCTGCATCTGTGCTCTCAAGAGCAGGAATAAGAGGCCCTCCTCGTCCTCTTCTGCGGAACAGGCTCTCCGCCATCATCACCATCGTCATCATCTGAATCAAAGTCGTCACCCTCGAGATCCCCCTCAGCCTCGCCTCCACTCCCGGAACCGAGACCGGAGCCGTCCTCTCTGTCGGCTGATGTCTCTGACTGACGATCTGCAGCCTCCTCCTCCTCATCCTCATCGGGCTCCTCCTCTATAATGTGTGCCCTGCGCCTACGAGACGGCCCCCCTCCAGCTCCTCGGAAAGGCCTGGATAGCCCAGCTCCGTGAAAAGGCCTGGATGGCCCAGCTCCTCGAAAAGGCCTAGATGGCTCAGCTCCCCGAGAAGGCCCAGGTGGCCCGGCCTGCGACTGAACATATACCGGGGGCATCTGAAAATAAAGAGTTCAATTCAAATACATCAGTCCAAATATGTACATCAGATGCAGATGCGAGAAAACTACATGAAGTGGGTACATATAAACACGGTGTATAAATGAGGTGTGTGTCAGATGCGCTCTACACAAGTAGCCTATCAATGCAGTAGAAATCAGCATATCATCAGAAGTATGATAAATGCCAGAAAACTAAAGGGTACCTGGAAGCCCATGACGGACAGCTGCGCCTCTCTCCGCAAGACCATGCCCTCAAGTGAGGCCACCAATCCGATCACCCCCTCCATGTACTCTCTGGGTGGCTGCAGATATGAGCTCATAATCATCAGTAAATAAAGAAATGTCTAAGTGTTTGAATGATAGATGAAAAACAGTGGGGCATACCGGCGGTGAGTCGGGATCAATGACGTATCGATGGTCAGGCATGGGAGGCTCTATCGGAATCGGGTAAGAGGCCCCGTATCGCCATCCTGTCAACTCGGTCGGCATATCTGGCCATCCAGCATGATGATAAGTCGGAGGAATCGGGGGAAGCAATCCACCCCCACCTCTAGATGTACCAGCCCTGCTGGTGGAAGGGGCATCTGCAGCCCGAGCCCGGGCCTGACTCGAAGATGGCATGCCGGCAGGCCTCATCGTCGGAGTACGAGCTCCCGTCAATGGAGGCATCAGGTATATGTGGCGGTAAGTGGCATAATCCCCCTCCTCCAGATGTATCAAGGCGTCAGTACCCAGCATAGCATTAACAACATCCTGGGAAATGAGTATATTAGCAATCCGCATATCAGCTGGGGGTGCTGAAGGAGGGTCCTGGGAAGTGTATCCCCAGACCTGACGCAAGAAGCGCTCTCCCAAAAACCAAGCCCTGCCAACTGGCCCCTCGAACAGAATCCTGTACCGGGAGGCACCCCACCCTCCGACAAACTGGAATCGGAGGCCCTCACCTAAAGGCGCCCATGGCTGCCATGTAATCTGCAGATAACAAACGCATAAATCAAGCAGAAATCGATAATGTGCTGGACAAATCAAAGGTGAAAACAGAAAGAATTGAGAATTCTGTGATACCTCCGACGACCGCACCGTGTCAAAATACTGCCGCAGATAAAGGAGAGACTCCCGAGGTCTTGGCCGGTGCTGGCCTTCAAATACCAGTGAGTATGGGGTCACGAAAAGTCCCCCTACCAACATCTCCGGGGCCAATGTCGGGAAATACACATAGACCCACAACTGTGAAAACAGAGCAGAATACTAAGTGCTGAGGGCAAAAGTGCACGATACAGAGTATAAAATGCATCGTGTGTGCAATGTGCAAGTAATGAGGAACAGAAATATAAATCAAGAGGGCAGAAAGTACCTCCCAGGCTCTCCAGTAGCCGCCAAGTAAGTCCCCCCGTCCGCAGGAAGTCGCCCTCATATAACAATAAAGGGTAGCCAGGCCAGCACCACCTCAGTCGTATCGTCTGACCTGTGATAGGTCCGCCAAAGCACTCAGCAGATAGAGCCCTACAGTGTTCCCCCTGTCGGCAAACAAAGTGGTCCCGAAAAGGAACATCAGGAAGCCGCGGGCATACTGTGCCGCCTCATCAGGAGTCCCGGGCTCCATCTCCGCCCGCCGGAAATGGGAAGAGAACCAGGTGTATCGGACTCTCCCTGAAGCTCTGTCAACAGGTGGGCGAGCCCTCAACAAATATATCCAAGCAGCCTCCCACTGACCCATGTCCTCATCATAAGGGATAGGCCAACCTCCCATGTCCAGGCCAGTCAGCACGGCAAAGTCAAAGGGGGTCATAGTCAAGTCCCCCGTAGCGGAAAAATGGAAGGAGTTGATGGTGTCCCACCATCTCTCCACCAAAGCAGCCATCAGCGTCCTCCGGGCAGGGCAACGGGATAACCCAGTACAAAAGGGTCCGAAACCCGTCAAGTCAACCAAATCCCGAACAGCCTCCGGGAGTTCAGCATACCAGTCTCTCGCCACAGTAGAGCCATACCCCCGCACATTGTGAGAAGTCACCTGCATTCAGAATGAATAGGTGTTTCAGAATTATGAATAAGCTGCCTGCAAATGAAATGAATAAGCTGCGTGCAAATAAAAAGAATAGGCTGCGCGCAAAGTAAAGTAAGTGGGCTGTGTGCTCAGAAAATCAGTGTGCGCTGCGTGTTCACCTTCAATTTGGATTGTGTGTTCAGAAAGTCAGTGTTTGGACTGCGTGTTCAACTCTCAATCAGTGTGGGCTGCGTGTTCACCATCAATTTGGGCTGTGTGCTCAGAAAATCAGTGTGGGCTGCGTGTTCACCTTCAATTTGGACTGCGTGTTCAGAACATCAGGGTTTGGACTGCGTGTTCAACTCTCAATCAGTGTGGGCTGCGTGTTCACCTTCAATTTGGACATCGTGTTCAGAAAATCAGTGTTTGGACTGCGTGTTCAACTCTCAATCAGTGTGGGCTGTGTGTTCACTTTCAATTTGGACTGCGTGTTCAGAAAATCAGTGTTTGGACTGCGTGTTCAACTCTCAATCAGTGTGGGCTGCGTATTCACCTTCAATTTGGACTGCGTGCTCGGAAAATCAGCGTTTGGACTGCGTGTTCAACTCTCAATCAGTGTGGGCTGCGTGTTCACCTTCAATTTGGACAGCGTGTTCAGAAAATCAGTGTTTGGACTGCGTGTTCAACTCTAAATCAGTGTGGGCTGCGTGTTCACTATCAATTTGGACTGCGTTTTCAGAAAATCAGTGTTTGGACTGCGTGTTCAACTATCAATCAGTGTGGGCTGCGTGTTCAGAAAATCAGTGTTTGGACTGCGTATTCAACTTTCAATCAGTGTGGGCTGCGTGTTCACCTTCAATTTGGACTGCGTGTTCAGAAAATCAGTGTTTGGACTGCGTGTTCAACTCTCAATCAGTGTGGGCTGCGTGTTCACCTTCCATTTGGACTGCGTGTTCAGAAAATCAGTGTTTGGACTACGTGTTCAACTCTCAATCAGTGTGGGCTGCGTGTTCACCTTCAATTTGGACTGCGTGTTCAGAAAATCTGTGTTTGGACTGAGTGTTCAACTCTCAATCAGTATGGGCAGCGTGTTCACCTTCAATTTGGACTGTGTGTTCAGAAAATCAGTGTTTGGACTGCGTGTTCAACTCTCAATCAGTTTGGGCTGCGTGTTCACCTTCAATTTGGACTGCGTGTTCAGAAAATTAGTGTTTGGACTGCGTGTTCAACTCTCAATCAGTGTGGGCTGCGTGTTCACCTTCAATTTGGACTGCGTGTTCGGTAAATTAGTGTTTGGGCTGCGTGTTCAACTCTCAATCAGTGTGGGCTATGTGTTCACCTTCAATTTGGACTGCGTGTTCAGAAAATTAGTGTTTGGACTGCGTGTTCAACTCTCAATCAGTGTGGGCTGCGTGTTCACCTTCAATTTGGACTGCGTGTTCAGAAAATCAGGGTTTGGACTGCGTGTTCAACTCTCAATCAGGGTGGGCTGCGTGTTCACCTTCAATTTGGACTGCGTGTTCAGAAAATTAGTGTTTGGACTGCGTGTTCAACTCTCAATCAGTGTGGGCTGCATGTTCACCTTCAATTTGGACTGCGTGTTCAGAAAATCAGTGTTTGGACTGCGTACGTGTTCAACTCTCAATTAGTGTGGGCTGCGTGTTCAGAAAATCAGTGTTTGGACTGCGTGTTCAACTCTCAATCAGTGTGGGCTGCGTGTTCACCTTCAATTTGGACTGCGTGTTCAGAAAATCAGTGTTTGGACTGTGTATTCAACTCTCAATCAGTGTGGGCTGCGTGTTCACCTTCAATTTGGACTGCGTGTTCAGAAAATCAGTGTTTGGACTGCGTGTTCAACTCTCAATCAGTGTGGGCTGCGTGTTCACCTTCAATTTGGACTGCGTGTTAAGAATATCAGTGTTTGGACTGCGTGTTCAACTCTCAATCAGTGTGGGCTGCGTGGTCACCTTCAATTTGGACTGCGTGTTCAGAAAATCAGTGTTTGGACTGCGTGTTCAACTCTCAATCAGTGTGGGCTGCGTGTTCACCTTCAATTTGGACTGCGTGTTCAGAAAATCAGTGTTTGGACTGCGTGTTCAACTCTCAATCAGTGTGGGCTGCGTGTTCACCTTCAATTTGGACTGCGTGTTCAGTAAATTAGTGTTTGGACTGCGTGTTCAACTCTCAATCTGTGTGGGCTGTGTGTTCACCTTCAATTTGGACTGCGTGTTCAGAAAATCAGTGTTTGGACTGCGTGCGTGTTCAACTCTCAATTAGTGTGGGCTGCGTGTTCAGAAAATCAGGGTTTGGACTGCGTGTTCAACTCTCAATCAGTGTGTGCTGCGTGTTCACCTTCAATTTGGACTGCGTGTTCAGAAAATTAGTGTTTGGACTGCGTGTTCAACTCTCAATCAGTGTGGGCTGCATGTTCACCTTCAATTTGGACTGCGTGTTCAGAAAATCATTGTTTGGACTGCGTGCGTGTTCAACTCTCAATTAGTGTGGGCTGCGTGTTCAGAAAATCAGTGTTTGGACTGCGTGTTCAACTCTCAATCAGTGTGGGCTGCGTGTTCACCTTCAATTTGGACTGCGTGTTCAGAAAATCAGTGTTTGGACTGCGTGTTCAACTCTCAATCAGTGTGGGCTGTGTGTTCACCTTCAATTTGGACTGCGTGTTCAGAAAATCAGTGTTTGGACTGCGTGTTCAACTCTCAATCAGTGTGGGCTGTGTGTTCACCTTCAATTTGGACTGTGTGTTCAGAAAATCAGTGTTTGGACTGCGTATTCAACTTTCAATCAGTGTGGGCTGCGTGTTCACCTTCAATTTGGACTGCGTGTTCAGAAAATCAGTGTTTGGACTGCGTGTTCAACTCTCAATCAGTGTGGGCTGCGTGTTCACCTTCAATTTGGACTGCGTGTTCAGAAAATCAGTGTTTGGACTACGTGTTCAACTCTCAATCAGTGTGGGCTGCGTGTTCACCTTCAATTTGGACTGCGTGTTCAGAAAATCAGTGTTTGGACTGCGTGTTCAACTTTCAATCAGTGTGGGCAGCGTGTTCACCTTCAATTTGGACTGTGTGTTCAGAAAATCAGTGTTTGGACTGCGTGTTCAACTCTCAATCAGTGTGGGCTGCGTGTTCACCTTCAATTTGGACTGCGTGTTCAGAAAATCAGTGTTTGGACTGCGTGTTCAATTCTCAATCAGTGTGGGCTGCGTGTTCACCTTCAATTGGACTGCGTGTTCAGAAAATCGATGTTTGGACTGCTTGTTCAACTCTCAATCAGTGTGGGCTGCGTGTTCACCTTCAATTTGAACTGCGTGTTCAGAAAATCAGTGTTTGGAATGCGTGTTCAACTCTCAATCAGTGTGGGCTGCGTGTTCACCTTCAATTTGGGCTGTGTGCTCAGAAAATCAGTATTTGGGCTGTGTGCTCAGAAAATCAGTGTGGGCTGCGTGTTCACCTTCAATTTGGGCTGTGTGCTCAAAAAATCAGTATTTGGGCTGTGTGTTCAGAAAATCAGTGTGTGAGTTGTGTGTTCAACCCTCGACCGGTGTGTGCTGTGTGTTCACAATCAATTTACGGGCTGAGTGTTCAGAAATTCAAGTGATTGAACCGTGTGTTCAGAGTGCAAACAGAATACAAGAAAAATTTATAATACATTACAGAAAAGGTAAAAGCAAAGTAAATACCTCTCGTGCCTCATGGGAGAGATGATACTCAGGCTCCCGCAGGAGGATATCCCCGGGTGCTCGCTCGTCGAACTCGGTGAAATGATGAAAAACGGCCCGCGGAAGAACGTGTACTGGTGGGTCATACCTCTCGGGTATGAATGGACGAACCCTCGGAGGCAGAGACATGATGTCAGGATCGCCTCCGGCGCCTGGAGAACCTCCGCCGTGGGGAAATTGACCCGCCATTTCAAGGAATCTGCAAAAGGGGCAAAAATGAGCAAAAATGAGCCAAAATTGGAAAAAGTCAACAAAAGTCAACTCCCGAGAAAATCTTCCAAATATTGAGACAAACTCACCTCAAGTGGCGAAAATGAGAAAAGAAGCCCCGAAACCAAAATTTAATCGGTTCAAAGTGCTTAAAACTGAAAGATTTCGCTATAACAACTTGCGTGGGGCGTTGGAAAACGCGTATAGAGCACAGATCTGAGGGAGAAAATGGTTTGGGAAGCTAGAGAGGAGGATTTCGGAGCTGCACTTATGAGCTCAAAGTGTTTGGATAGGTGTATTTATAGAAAAGAGGCTAAAAGGACAAAATTGCCCCCGGATTTGGCAAAGTGGCAGGCCGGCCACTTTTTCTGGCAGGCCGGCCATTCACTTTTCAAGAAATGGTCGGTGGCCTCCCTCTCCCCATAAAACTAGCCGGTGGTGTTCCCCACATGCCCCTCAAGGTCCCTGCAAATTTTGAGGAGGATTGGAGTCCCCGGGACCTGAAAAAGTACAAGAGAAGTGCACTTCCTGTCGCGAAATCGCTCCGCCGGGACCTCAGCTTTAACTTCCGATGCGTGTCTCATCATTACTCATCAGAAGTGAGATGTATCCTTTTTGAACATGTTGTAACCCCTCCGGGAGGTGAACCGGAGGTCGCGATCGAATCGCCCTCGCCGAAATGCGCATTTCCTTGTTCATTGTTTTGTAACGAACATACATCCTGGTTTACGCTTGTTCTGCATTATCATGCACATAACTTGCATTCTCTTGCACATACTTGCATTGTTATGCACGTCTCTTTGACATCACCGAGCCTCCGTGCTTGAACCCGCGTTGTCACGCGCGTTTCTTCCCACATTGCGATGCACTTTTCTATCGACACCGCGATTGTCTGCATTCGATATCGCATTGAACATATGTTGTTAGAGATTTTATACTTGTGAGTTTCTTCCTTTTGCAGGCACGATATTGTATGTACGGTTCATTTGAAGCTGGTGCGACCAGACGAATCGCGCAGGTATCGTATCTTCTCCGTGTGAGACGTGGCGAGGATTGAATAATTCTCTGCATTCTTGACTGCATGAAATGTGGTTGTTGCTTTGCATTCTTGCTTAAAACTGTTGCATCTATTTGTAAATACTTGCTTCATTACAGCTTGCTGCATTTGCACGATCATTAAGTTACCTTCGGCTTCTTGCATTGTCGGTTGCATTTTGCCCCTGCCTACGGGCATGCCTGCGGGCACATCTGTGTTGTTTTGTATGTTTGTCTAAGTCTTCGGCCTTGTCAAAAATGGGTCATCTCTGGGCTTTGACATTCACTCCCGTCACTTATGACTTTCGAGTTCTGTCAAAGAGGGGCAACTGTAGACACCCCATTTTAGACAGACCTTGCGACTCAGACGTCACCAGTTGAGCACTCGGTGATATTGCATATTGTGCTTGTTCAGAAGTTTCAGAGTCTCGGCTGCGAGCCTTGCCTCCGGACTTCCGGACTCTTTTGTGCTTTGCCTCGGTTTGCGAACCAGGCTCGGTTTTCTCTGTTTTCTCTTCCTGAAGGGAGGGAGAGGTCTCGTAGATCATCTCTCAGTGGTCGTAGGCTACGTTTCGTGGTCGTAGGCCATTTTGCCCGTTTGGAGCCCGATTTTCGGTTTTTTCGGAGCCGTTGGCCGTGTGCGTCGGTTCGGGACCACTTAACCACCTCCGTTTGCCCCGATTTTTGGCATACATCTTATTTGCTCCCTTTTGAGGGACACTGTGGTCCGAGAGACCAACTTCGTGGTCGAACACCACTCCCGGTGCCTAACAGTCAGTTTTTAGGGCTCCAGACTGCGCGTTTCGGCCCCCCGAACCTTCATCTTGCATCGGTTTTGGTTCATTTTTGGCAGGGACCTCTGTTTCATTGCTAGGAAGGTCATGGATAGATGGGAGGCCAGTAATTGTTCTGTCAGCCAACTTTATCCCTTTATCGCCCTCCGTCGCCCGATTTCTCCCACTTCAAAGCCAATGTTGAACACCCTTGGGCCATTTTCTTGCACCCTAAACCCCATATTTGTGATGTACACATCTGGGAGGCCACCAATTTTTGGTGGCCGGCCAGTAATTGTTGTTAAACCTTTTAAACCCCTTTGAAAAGTGGGTTATTCTCTCTCCTGGTTCACCTTGATTAAAACTGTAAACATGCTTGTTTTGGGGCTGCCTTGAATCTGTCTTCATACTTCATGTACAAATAATGCATGCTTTGTATAGCTGTAGGCCATTGCGTATGCCTAATTTTGCATTTCGGGTACCATTTCATGCATTGGGTGTTATATTGTCATGATTCGGGGCTGATTCGGGTCATATTTTAGCACTAAAATTTGCATGTCTGCATATCATATTTCATGCCTTGCCATGTCTTATTAGAGTGGCATTTGGTGCCTTAGGGTCGGTCCTCGGTTTGCGTGCATGCGTGCACGTACTTCGAGAGTCTCATCTTCATCTTACGGCCTCTTATGTGAGTGTGGCTGAGGTCCACTCATGTTGGTGTAAGTCCATTATGCATTGTGTATGCCATTTCATTTCGTAGCATTGCGTATGCTAGGTTGTATGTTAGCGCATTGTGTATGCCATGTTACCTCGTGCATCGTGTATGCCATTTCATAGCATTGCGCATGCTAGGTTGTATATTAGTTGCATTCATGCATATCATGCATATTGCATCGTGCTTGGGATAGGAGTTAGCCCGAGCACGGGAAACGAGGTACGTTTCGTACTCCGAGTGACGGAACGTGTCTCAATTCCCCAGTCACCGACACTCCGAATTATCCATGATGGAGTTAGGTTTTAGTTGAGTTTTTATGTGCATCCATTCTATATTGAGTTGCACAATTCGACCCCTCGGCCATCATGCATCGAGATGCGTGATTGGTGGCACAAGGATCGAGGCATGCATACATATGTGAAAATACATTGCTATGCCCCTTTCCTGCTCTCTGTTGCAGCAAATCAAGAATCAGCAGTCTTCCGGGGCTTGGCGCGCTTTCCAAGAAATCATTGCAAAACAGAGGCTAATTGGGGCATCCCAGTGGATTTCCGCGCAAGGCAGCCCAAACATACATCATTCATCAGAGTCAAGGCAGTCCCTGGCTTGCATGCCAGTTTATAGCTTTCCTAGATTAATTTGTAAATTAATTAGGATTTTTGTATTTATTCGGGACTGTAATTATTCATTTGGGACTGTATATTATTTATTCGGACCCTCTGCGCGAGGGCAATGTTGTAATAAGTGTGCGTGTGTGTGATGTATGTCTTCCAACCGCATTGTGTTTTCAATTCCAAGTTGAATACATGTTAGCTGTAGCATTTCATATGCCATGTTTAGAATAGCCGAGCCTGCTATAGTTGCATTTTTGCATGTGTTGCATTAGACATTTCTGTATAGTTAGGATCATGCATGGATTTCTAACCTAGCTTCTGTTTTGGCTTGGAGTACTCGGTAAGTTTTATGCTTTAGCATCCTTGCATACGTGTGAGTGAATGCCATGATAGCATGCTTACCATGAGGCTAATTGCTTATGTGATATAACTGCCTGAATGCCTGTAGGTGAAGGTTGGGTTATTTGAATTGGAACAATTCATCAAATGCGTGTTTTAAGCCCACTAGATAGTGGCAAAATCATGTTTTTCTAAGCCCACCTGAGGGTGGCAAATCCACGTCTTAGCCTACTTGCGGGTAGCACCATCAAACCATTTTCAAATAAACAAACATGAAATGTTTTGTTCCAATTCGGACGACCCAGTCTATACTTGTATGCTGTGCGCATCACATAGTAATCTAGGCTAATAACCGGAATAAGAACACACAATGTTTTCAAAAATAGATATCATGGTTAGTAAAGGCCGATCTTTGATCGGGCGAGCGGGGGTGCTCACGAAGTGACCTTCCCCAATCGTACCCAAGTTCCCGAGCCGAGGCAACTTTGGTGATGACGGACACATGGCCTTAGGCAACGAGTCAGGGTTTCCTAAATTTCTCAAAATAAAACATTTAGGTGGCGACTCTGTATCTGGCAAAGCAGTCCATGTTTGGCACTTCTTTCAAAAAAATATGTTTTCTCAAAACGATTTGCTGGATTTGGACTCTTTGGTTCAGATTAAGGACCGTGACAAATTGAGAGTCCTGAGCTGTAGTGACCCCAAATGAACAGAACGGGACTCACCCTCCCGGGGCGTTCGGGGACGTCTACAGGGACTAAGTAGGTATGGAATTTAATTTCTAAGATATTGATTGGGTCTACGAGTTTCTAGAAGTCCTGTTAGAAGAGCACTTGATCACTACTATTTCTAACTGGAACTCTGGCAACGTCGTGGGACGATCATTATCTAGAAAGGAAGTTTGTATGTGTTTATGTGACTATGTGCTTATGTGGAGTGAGTTAATTGTTGTTTATCGCATGAGGACAGAAGTGAGTTAGCTTCGGCACATTTATAAATATGTTAATATCTAGTGTTACCTTCATTAGGATGTTAGGATATGAACGTAGTGGTGGAAGGCATGGCAGGCCTAGACGGCAGAAAGTGCTGTTACTAGTTGATATTCTGGCACAGGAGGAAGGGGTTGGTCAGGCCAATGTGGCTGAACCAGTTGGTCAGCAAGCCATGAGTGCTTTAGCCCGTGAGATGGTCGGAGCTTTGTGGGAATCCATGGACATTCTCAGAGTTGAGAATCAAGTCTAGGCCCATGTTGTTGAAACATGGTCGTCCTTTTTGAAGAGAGAGTTTTTTTGGTCAAATCCGGATGAGTTTTTGGGGGATCCAAAGGAGCCACTGAAGGCAGATGAGTAGCTAGAGCAGATAGTGAAGATGTTCGAGATGTATGGCATCAAGGATGATGGGCAGAGAGTGACCTTGGCATCCTTCCAGCTGAAAGGATATACGGGTTAGTGGTGGAAGTATGTGTGTGGGCGCATAGGGGTGACTTGGGAGGCTTTTGTCAATGCCTTCCAGGACAAGTTTTTATCTCCCACTGCTAGGGAGAAGTTGAGAGAGCAGTTTCTAAAGCTCAAGCAACTTAACACACAGGTGGCCAAGTTTGAGGCTGTCTTACTAATTTATCGAGGTTTGCACCAGAACTCGTGGCGACAGAGGAACGTCGTTGTTTGGAGTTTGAGAAAAGGTTGAGGATCAAACTCCTTTTCAAGGTGGCCACGTCTATGATTAGGGATTACGGTCATCTTGTAGAGGCGGCGACTCACTTAGAGATCGTGATTTAGACTGAGGATGAGAGGATGAGGGTCTTCAGGTAGAGGAGTCAGGAGGTTTAGAGGGAGACTCGGGACAGCAAGAGGTAAAGGGGTTCCACCTCACAGCAGTCCTAGGGAGCACAGTCTAGATCTACTTTTTTTGTATTGAGTTTTTGGTCAGGGAGAGGTGGTCAGGGTGGGATCACTTGTTCCAAGTGTGGTCAGTTTGGCTACAAGTCTTTAGTTTGCCCGCAGAGGGGTGGAGGGCAACAGTATGTGCTGTCTTTGGCTCATTCTCAGAGCTAGAGTCAGAGGAGAGGGCAGCCACCTGTAGACACCCCATTTTTGACCGACCTTAAGACTCAAACGTCACCGATTGAGCGCTTGGTGATGTTGCATATTGTTCTCGTTCTGAGGTTTCAGAGTCTCGGCTGCGAGCCTTGCCTCCGGACTTCCGGACTCTTTCATGCTTTGCCTAGGTTTGCGAACCAGGCTCTGTTTTCTCTTTCCGAAGGGAGGAAGAGGTCTCGTAGATCATCTCTCAGTGGCCATAGGCTACGTTTCGTGGTCGTAGGTCATTTTGCCCGTTTGGAGTCCGGTTTCCGGTTTTTCAGAGCCGTTGGCCGTGTGCCTCGGTTCGGGACCGCTTAACCACCTCCGTTTGCTCCGGTTTTTGGCATGCATCTTATTTTCTCCCTTTTGAGGGACACTGTGGCTCGAGAGACCAACTTCGTGGTCGAACACCACTTCCGATGCCTAACAGTCAGTTTTTGGGGCCTCGGGCTGCGCGTTTCGGCCCCCGAACCTTCATTTTGCATCGGTTTGGGTTCATTTTTGGTAGGGACCTCTGTTTCATTGTTAAGAAGGTCGTAGAAGGGTGGGAGGCCAGTAATTGTTCTGACAACCAGTTTTATTCCTCCATCGCCCTCCGTCGCCCGTTTTTCTCACTTGAAAGCCAATGTTGACCACCCTAAGGCCACTTTTTCCAGCCCTAAACCACATATTTGTGTTGTACACACCTGGGAGGCCACCAATATCACATGGCCGGCCAGTAATTGTGTGTGACCCTTTTGAACCCCTCCTAAAAGTGGCATTTTCTCTCTCCTAGTTCATTCTCTCCAGTTTTTGACCACATGGTTATGTTGTGCACACATGAGAGGCCCTCTTTTTGGCATTGCCGGCCATTAATCTTTATTGACCCTTTTGACCCTTGGCCGACCGGCCACCTAAACCCTAGGAAACCAGCCGGCCATGATCCTCTCTCCAGGTACTTTACAGAAATGCCCTATGTTCCCCACCAGATTTTGTATCCGGGGGGGGGCCAACTTTTGGGGGGAAACTTGAATTCCATTCCCCTCCTTTTTTCCCCCTCCTTTTGCCCATATATCCAGGCCCTCCAGCTCCCATTTGGAGGGTTAGAAATTTTGGTTTGGAGCTCCTACATTGTATCTCTCTCTCTCTACACTCCAACCCTCAAAACCTCCCAAACCCTACACCATTTCTACACCACCACCTAGCACCACACCACCACCATCCATTCCAGCCACTTGGAGCTGTTTTCCAGAGCTAAGGAGCCACCAAACTTGGTCCAAGAGTTGTCAAAGATTTGGTCTTCAAGGGTAAGTCTTCTCCTCCCTCTTTCTTGCCTTATTTTGCTCAATATATTAGCCATACTTTCTTGCGTATTTGGGCTCCGACCCTAACTGAAAATAGCATTATTTTGAGGTCTTTTTCATGTTTGTTTTAGGGCCCTTCCATGTTTAAGGTCTCTAGCTACCACTTGCTTCTTTACCTCTCTTGTATGCCTCTTTCTTGCATAGTATTTTAGGCCTATTTGTAAACTGTTTTGAGTTTGGTTATGAACTGAAAAGTGGCTTATTTTGAGCCCTTCTTCAACATTTTTGAAGGGATCTTCACTGTTTGAGGCTTCCTTTTGTCACTTGCCTCTTTATCCCTCTTTTGGCCTTATTTTTGCATGTTTTGTTAGCCCCTTGTGCTTGTATTTTTGGGCTCTGGTCCGAACTGTAAATAGCCTTATTTTGATCTCCTCTTCATGTTTGATCAAGGTACCTTTGCTGTTTAAAGCTCCCTTTTTGCTCTTTGTGTTTAAACCTCTTCTTAGGCCTCATTTTGAATAGTATTTTAAGCTTGCATATGCACTGTTTTGGATTTGGTCACTAACTGTAAAATACCATTTTTTGGGCCCCTCTTCAACTTTGTTGAAGGGTCCTCCTCTGTTTGAGGCCAGAAACCATCACTTGCTTCTTTGTCTCCCTTTTGGCCCATTTCTTGCACAATAGTTTAGCCATACTTGTGTTTGTTTTCGTGGCTTATTGTAAACTGTAAAGTGCTTCATTTTGAGTCCCTCTTCAACTTTGTTGAAGGGCTCTTGGCCATTTAGGGCCAGAAGCTGCTACTTTCTTCATTATCTCTCTTTTGGGACCATTTTTGCATGTTAACTTAGCCCTATTTGTGTTCACCTTTTGGCCTTGATTAAAACTGTAAATATGCTTGTTTTGGGACTTCCTTGATTCTGTCCTCACACTTCATTTTCAAATAATGCATGCTTTGTATAGCTATAGGCCATTGTGTGTGCCTAGTTTTGCGTTTCGGGTCTCATTTCATGCATCGGGTACCATATTGCCATGTTTCGGGGCTATTTTGCATCATATTTCGGTACTGAAATTTGCACGCTTGTATGCCATATTCCATGCCCTGCCATGTTTTGTTACAGTGGCATTTGTGCCTTAGGTTCAGTCTTCGGTTTGCGTGCACGCATCTCGAGTGTCTCATTTTCATCCAATGGCTACTAATGTGAGTGTGGCTGAGGTCCACTCATGTTGGTGTAAGTCCATTGTGCATTGAGTATGCCATTTCATTTTATAGCATTGCGTATGTTAGGTTGTATGTTAGAGCATTGCGTATGCCTTGTTACATCGTGCATTGTGTATGTCATCTCATAGCATTGTGCATGCTAGGTTGTATATTAGTTGCATTCATGCATGTCATGCATATTGCATTGTGCTTGGGATAGGAGTTAGCCCGAGCACGGGAAACGAGGGACGTTTCGTACTTCGAGTGACGGAACGTGTCTCAATTCCCAGTCACCGACACTCCGGATTATCCATGATAGAGTTTAGGTTTTGTTGTGTTTATATGTGCATTCATTTCATATTGAGTCGTGCAATTCGACTCCTCGGCCATCATGAATCAATATGCGTGATTGGTGGCACAAGGACCGAGGACTATACTCCCTGAAGAGTAGTCATGCATACATATGTGAAAATACTTTGCCATGCCCCTTTGTTGCTCTCTGTTGCAGCAAATCAGAAATCGACAGCCTTCCGGAGCTTGGCACGCATTCCAAGAACAATTGCAAACAGAGGCAAACTGGGGCATCGCGAGGGATTCTCCGCACAAGGCAACCCGAGCATGCATCATTCATCATCCGGAGTAGATTTGAGGCAGTCCCTGGCTTGCATGCCAATTTATTGCTTTCCTAATTTAATTTGTTAATTAATTAGGATTTTGTACATATTTGGACTGTAATTATTCATTTGGGACTGTATATTATTTATTCGGACCCTCTGCGGGAGGGCAATGTTGTAATAAGTGTGCGTGTGTGTGATGTATGTCTTCCAACCCCATGTCTTTCTCCCTTTTATTTACCCGCTTATGATGGTTAGATTAGGGCATGTTTTGATTAGCATACAGTATGATAGCATGTTTGCATTCATTCATCTGTTTTGCATGCACCGGGCTCGGCGCATCATACTAACCACATTGTGTTTTCAATTCCAAGTTGAATACATGTTAGCTGTAGCATTTCATATGCCATGTTTAGAATAGCCGAGCCTGCTATAGTTGCATTTTTGCATGTGTTGCATTAGGCATTTCTGTATAATTAGGATCATGCATGGATTTCTAATTAGCTTTTGTTTTGGCTTGGAGTACTCGGTAAGTTTTATGCTTTAGCATCCTTGCATGCGTGTGAGTGACTGCCATGATAGCATGCTTACCATGAGGCTAATTGCTTATGTGATATATCTGCCTGAATGCCTGTGGGTGAAGGATGGGTTATTTGGATTGGAACAATTCGTTGACTGTGAGTTTTTTTTTAAGCCCACTAGATAGTGGCAAAATCATGTTTTTCTAAGCCCACCCAAGGGTGGCAAATCCACGTCTTAGCCTACTTGCGGGTAGCACCATCAAACCACTTTAAAAAATAAACATGAAATGTTTTGTTCCAATTTAGACGATCCAGTATATACTTGTATGTTGTGCGCATCACATAGTAAATCTAGGCTAATAACCGGAATAAGAACGCATAATGTTTTCAAAAATAGATATCATGGTTAGTAGAGGCCGATCTTTTATTGGGCGAGCGGGGGTGCTCACGAAATGACCTTCGCCAATCGTACCCAATTTCTGGAGCCGAGGCAACTTTGGTGATGCGGACACGTGGCCTTAGGCAAACGAGTCAGGGTTTCCTAAATTTTCCCAAAATAAAACATTTAGGTGGCGACTTTGTATCTGGCAAAGCAGTCCATGTTTGGCACTTCTTTCAAAATCTGTTTTCTCAAAACAATTTGCCGGATTTGGACTCTTTGGTTCAGATTTAGAACCGTGACAATTTGAGAGTCCGCACTGTAGTGAACCCCAAATGAACAAAACGGGACTCATCCCTCTCGGGGCGTTCGGGGACGTCTACAGTTTCTGGCGACTCTGCTAGGGAGTTAGAGAACTTAACTCGAACTTATGATATCTGTTTTTGACTACACTTGTGTGTTTCTTTGCATTGCATTTGCATTGGTGCGCCTAGGACACCATGTTTGCCATCTGCTATTCCTGAATGGTTTGCCGGAGGCTTGTCTTGTCAAGACATGACCATAAGGCTGACCGGTTGTGGTCTCTGCCAGTATGGGAACACAAACCCCGGTTTTACCGGGGCACCCTTTTTGACCATTCGACCTAGTGCATATTCGGAATCCATAGTGACTATTCCAAGCTAAGACAGGTTGCTTACCCGATTTAGATTGTTTGAAACCGCTGCGTGCGTAGTGAAACCCCAGCTCCTGACAAAATAGGACAGGGAAACCCTACCCCTCCATAGGGGTGTTTTGGCTCTCAATTATCTGTTATGTGCTTTTAGAATGCGTCTCTACCGGAATGCATGTATCAGTTTGCAAGTTTGGGCATCAGGCCTGAGGGCACCTGTTCAGTATTCTGGGATTCAGTTTACCTGAGGGTATCAGATTTGAGGCTGAATTTTGGGGGCAGAATTCAGTAGAGGGCACAGTCATCCTGCTACACTCGTATCTGTTTTGGTGAAGTTGAGCTGAGGTGCTGTTTGTTTTCTCTTTTGCTAGGGTAGTCTTGGAACCATAGCTTCAGAAGGCTCCGATATCCCCCGAGGTTCATCGAACTTGTGCTGTTAGACTTTGTCAGGTCAGAGATTCAGTTAAAGGGCAATCAGTGTTCCTTTGCTAGAGGCAGGGTAAAAGGGCCAGTCAGGCACAAATCACCAGTTTAGCAGTTACCAGATCAGTGGCCCTTATCCACCCCACCAGTGAACAGTCAGGCTGAGGTCTCAGTTTCTACTACAGAGATAGATACCAGTCAGTTAGATGGATTAGCAGAACACATTAGGGATAAAGGCAATGATGCGCTAGATGCAAGAAAGTATGAAACTCATGCAGCAAGATGCTGTCCGCCAAGCTGAATTCGCCAAACAGTAGGCTGCGGACATGGGCCAACAGGCAGAGCTAATCACCAGATTGCAACGGCAAAACGGAGCATCTACTTCGCATCAAGCTCCCCCCCACCAGTAGATCCAATACCCGGGGAGACGCCAAATGTCCAGGAAGGTACGGACATTCCGACAGGGCCGGCTTTGCCCCCAATCTTACCCCAGCTATCTAAAGCACCTATCAACCCACCGGACTCTCCCTTTGAGTTCGAGATAGACCATACAGCGTTGAAGTTGAGCAAGCTTGAAAAGTTGTTCAAAAAATCCCAGGGGGTAAAGTCCATCCCGGACATTGAGGACGGGTACACCGACGCAGCTGTGACACTGCCGGACAGGTTCAAGATGCCTCACATCGACCGTTTTGACGGGTCAGGAGATCTCATGGTCCACCTGAGTTTGTTTTCAGATGTTCTGCGCCCGATGGGCTTGACAAGATTACAGAAGCTTTCCCTTTTTGGCAGGACCCTGTCGGGTATTGCGGCCATCTGGTACGCCAAATTGGAGGATTCAGTGAAACGAAGCTGGGAGGAGATGGCCAAGGCCTTCGTCGCACAATATTCATACAATACCCAAATCGAGATTACGACCCGTGATCTTGAGACGACAAGGCAGGAGCCTAAGGAGAGCTTCTCAGAATTCGTGGCCCGCTGAAGGGCCAAGGCCTCAATGATGACCATTAGGCCAACGGATAAGGATCAAATACGGATGGTTGTGCGCAACCTCCAGCCCAAGCTAATGCAGAAAATGATCGTGCTCCCCTTCCCTACCTTTTTAGATTTGCATGAGATGGGAGTACAGATCGAGGATGCTATGAAGCAGGGCCTCATTGACCAGGAGAAGGAGCAGCCCAGGAGGGCGTTTACCCGCAGTTCGAATGCGACCACCAGCAGTGACGCAGCTACAAGATCTTCTGAAGTGGGCATGGTCGCCACCACCACACCAAGAGCAGCCACCCCCTTTGTTGGTGCATCCACTTCAAACCCCCGAACTTCAGACTATCTACCCCGAGGCAAGAGGGTTTTCACCCCACTCTATATGTCTTTGTCTAAAGCCCTGGGGGTCCTATTCAAGAAAGGACATCTGAAACCGTTAGAGCAACGGCCTCTACCCGATCATCTCCCTCCAAAACATGACCCGACTAAGTACTTTGCTTTCCATCAACAAACCGGTCATGACACCGACAGTTGCGTCCGTCTCCGCCACGAGATACAAAATTTGATTGACAACGAGGTCATCCCCGCACCAGGCTCTGCAAAGTCTATCGGCACTTGATCAGTGAACTTGTAGGGGATAATGTGATGTGATCGAGGGATGAACCACCTGCGGGCGGCGTTCAGTTTATTTCAGATATGATATATGGAACGCACTGTTTTGAGCATTTGTGAATGCTGGTTTTTGTACATTCTGACTTAGGTATTGGGTCAGTCTTGTTGTTTTGTTTTTGAGTCTGTCTTTTTGTTTTGAGTCAGTCTCTTTTGTTTTGGGTTTGTCTTGTTGTATCGAGTCAGTCCTGTTGTATAGGAGTTGGGTGATTCCGGGGGGTGTTACCTCGGGCGTCACCATTTTGTTTTGTGTTTGTCTTTTCGTTTTGTTTTGAGTCTATTTTTGCCTTGGAGCCAGTAACGCCAGCAGATTCGAATGAACAGCAGTGGTTTTTCATGCTTTTATGTTTGCTTCTGCCATGTGCCAGTTGTACCAGAAATTCCAAATGAGATGGCAGTATCTGACTAGAAGCTGTGTCTTTTCTGTGCCTTGAATTCATTGCATCGACCTAAGTTTTCCAAAACTTTTTGAACACTGCGGTGAAAACGAAGAGGAAGGAATTCCTCGGGTTTTGCAAAATTTTGATCAATTGAGAGAAAGAGAGGCGTGCTAAGCCCCTTAATGAATGAAATCATGCTTGTTAGCGTGAGTACTGAGAAGGACCCTGGCTTGATCCAGACTGGTTTCACACTATCTTCAGCGCGAGCGATTTGTTGCTTTCTTAAAAATTTTCAAAAACTAAATGTTTTGCACGGTCCTGCGAAGACTTGTGTGAAATCGCTCTTGAGATTGTGCAGCTTAGGATCGCTCTCAGCCTCGAGACTAGAGCCCTTGCTTTCAAACCTTGACCTTGGATTCAAAGTGTTCAACGGTCAACCGCGATATGAGGTCTGTGTGGCCAGATTTGAAACAGCCCTCGAACAAGAGGCACCAAAGTCAGATCAAGAAGATCAGACCTCATCAGAAGAAGCTTGCGAAGCTAGAACAGAAACACCCCTCGAACTAGGGGTGAAAATGTCCGATGTGCTCGAAGAGCCGAAGATGGATCCTTCTGCAAATCGATACAACAGCCACTCTCTTGGATACGGATGGCTTCGAGATCCTAAAACCATTTGGTATGGACTTGTTACACTTTTACCCTTTGAGAGGCTCGCTGGGCTGAAAATCCGGAAAGGGCGACCCAGGCAAAAGTTAGAGCAAGAAAAGTTATATACAAAAAGAAAAAAGAAAAAAAAAAGAAGAAAAGAGAAAAAAAGAAGAAAAGCAAAAAAAGAGAAAAAGAAGAAAATAGAAGAACAAAGCTCGCAAGGTCGAAAACCCGCGACGGGCGCCTTGGCAAAAGTTAGAGCCTAAAAAGGAAAGGTTAATACCCGAGTGTACCTTAACCCCGAACTACGTAAGGCTTGATTCCCATCTTTGGGATACGTAGGCAACTTCATTCTGAAGTCCAGCCGTAAAACACTTCAAATTCGACTGTGTCCATGCGATGGTTCTGGTCATCTTTGTCTTCTCTGTATCTGAGAGTCTGGTTATGTTCGTCGCTCTAAGGACTGACTACAACGCGCTGTGGCATCATTCAAACAAGGGGCAACTTTCCGTTGCTATTCAATGCGTTGTGGTGCCTTTCAAACAAGGGCCAACTTTCCGTTGCCATGCGGCTCTCTTCAAGCACCGGGTAATTTTCCTTTGGATCCGAGGTTGTGCATCTCAGGAATAGGTTTTATGCTCGTTGAGCAATGGTCGTTTGCAAAAATAGTTTTTGAGAATTTTTACTGAGGTTGACTAATTCTCTCGAAAATTATTCCAATTTTTCCAAAACTGGACCATTTCTTGGACCCAAAAAAGGAAAATTTTCAGTGCTCATAGCCTGACTTGCATGATTTTAAATCAGAAAATTGAACAAGCATGTCAATCTAACTCTCATTTTGGTCAAAATTGTTCTAGTAGAAAGCCAAAAACAAAAAATGGTCGAAATGATGAACTAGGGCCATAGTTGAGTCAGGTGTTCTGTCTTTTCCCCATTGTCAACATACTTGCCAGAAAGGGCACCATACTTGCCAAGAAGGGCACCATACCTGCCAGAAAAGGGCACCACTGAAGCTATCCGCAAAAGGGCAGAAAGCTCTCGCATTCTCCAAGCAACGAGGTGTCAAGCCAAGTGCGAAGCACGAACTGGAATGGATCAAGATATTCCACTCCCTCATCTGGACAGATCTGATCACGTCCAAACTCCCCAGCAGAGCATCGTCAACCGATGTCAGCTGCAGATTTGTTACACACCCAGTTGTAGCACAGCCCCTCTGTGGGAGAAACTCACTAGCTGAGTACAGAAGAAGAAAAATCTAGCGGAATGCTAGGGGTAAGAGCCCACAACTTTCTGTTTATCCATCAACCGCCCAGGGGAGGGATTTAAAATGAGAAATTGAAGAATAGAGAGGTGTGCACTGAGAGAAAAAGTGAGAAAAGGGCTTTTTCAGAAAAACAGAGCTTGAGGACCGAGTGATGTGAGAATCACAAATGAGAAAGGGTGGGAAATAATACCTGGAGAAACTGGCTCGTCGCGTACAGAGAGGTCTCTCGTCTTTGTAACATGTCTATGTGTCATGTCTCTTGTTTTGTTTGTCTCGATTCTTGCTTTGAGTCGTTCCGAGTGTGTCTCGATGTGTTTAGGTTGTTTTACCTTGTTTTTCCTTTGTTGAGTGGTGTTTAGGTTGTGTGCCTTTTATTTCCGTGTTGAGTTGTCTTAATGTGTTCAGTCGTAGGCTCAATACCTGGTCGAAAACTCATCTTTCAATTTCAAAAATAAAATAGTTTTGTGCTCAAAGTGCTGTGCCATTCTTCACGTTTGTGCAAAACAAGATTCGTTCTTTCTTAAAACCGCACGGTTCAACCCAGGTCATGTGAGAATAGTAAAACCAGGACCTATCTGAAGCTATATGGGTTCCAGACTGCAAAGCAAAAGAAAAGAGGGAAAATCGAAGCATCTGAGTGTGTTTCACCTTCAGCAAATTCCGTGATTGTACTCCGAATGTACCTCCTCAGGCCTTGTCACTACTTTGAAGCATGAGTGTATCTCGGCCCCAAGCTTAAGCCTATTCCAAGTCAGAATGGCAATTAAAGCAGCAGCAGATGTTATCTCTCTCTGGTATGAACAGGGTGTGCCCGTTTTTTTTTTTTTTTTTGAGCTGAGTGTGTTGCAAACCCCTCCGAAAGGTAAATCAGAGGTCGCGTTTGAATTTGGTCTCGTTAAGGCTTGTATTCCCTTATTCGGCATTTTGTTTTAAATATGTGTTGTCACGCACGTTCCATTTGCATCGTGATGCATGTTCCAATTGCATTGTTATGCACCCACTTCACTTGCATCGTGATGCACGTTCCAATTGCATTGTTATGCACCCACTTCACTAGCATTGTTATACCTATTCATTGCATTGATTATGCACATCTATCTCGCATTGTTATGCTCATTCATTGCATTGTTATGCACCAATTCACTTGCAATTATCATTCTTTCTCCTCGCGCGTGCGACGGCTTAGACCTCTTTTGGTTTAGAGCATTTGGAACACGTTCCAATGCCCGCATCTTTTATTCTGAAACACCGGGATACGTCCTTACATTTCTCCTTCCTTCTGAAACAATGGGATACGTCCCTATGTTTCTCCCTTTATTCTGAAACAATGAGATACGTCCCTATGTTTCTCTCTTCTTTCTGAAACAACGGGATACGTCCCTATGTTTCTCTCCCTTTCCGAAACACCAGGATACGTCCCTACGTTTCTCTCCCTTTCCGAAACGCCAGGATACGTCTCTACGTTTCTCTCTCTTTCCGAAACACCGGGATACGTCCCTATGTTTCTCATTCCTTGCGAAACACCGGGATACGTTCCTATGTTTCTCCATCTTCGGTTAAAAGTGTTCGGAATACGTTCCAATACTCACGCCATTCTGAAACACTGAGATACATCCCTATGTTTCTCCCTCTTCGGTTAAAAGTGTTTGGAATACGTTCCAACACTCACGCCATTCTGAAACACCGGGATACGTCCCTATGTTTCTCCCTTTTCGGTTAAAAGTGTTCGGAATACGTTTCAATACTCACACCATTCTGAAACACCGGGATACGTCCCTATGTTTCTCCCTCTTCAGTTAAAAGTGTTCGGAATACGTTCCAATACTCACACCATTCTGAAACACCGGGATACGTCCCTATGTTTCTCCCTCTTCGGTTAAAAGCATTCGGAATACGTTCCAATACTCACACCATTCTGAAACACCGGGATACGTCCCTATGTTTCTCCCTCTTCGGTTAAAAGCGTTCGGAATACGTTCCAATGCTCACACCATTCCGAAACACCGGGATACGTCCCTAGGTTTCTCCCTCTTCGGTTAAAAGTGTTCGGAATACGTTCCAATGCTCACACCATTCTGAAACACCGAGATACGTCCCTATGTTTCTCCCCATTTGGTTAAAAGCGTTCGGAATACGTTCCAATGCTTATACCATTCCGAAACACTGGGATAAGTCACTATGTTTCTCTCTTTGTCCCCTTCCTCACACGATTTCAGCGTGTCTGGAATTTATCTTAGGATGCATGGAGCGCACTCCTGATTAATTTTCTTTATTCTTCTTCCACTCACGAGTCCAACGTGGTTGGAGTATGTCACCATTTTGCATCTATGGTACTCTCTGTTGCATCGTATCTATTATCTATTGCATCACATCTATTACATCCATTGCACCATATCTGTTTTATCGTTTGGTCTAAGGAGACCTTAAATCCTGCATCATCATTCACGTTGTTTTGCGCATCGTACTTGCATTTTACTTGCATTTCTTTGCACTATCTTGTGCACTCCTGGTCTAGGAGACTTTAAATCCTCTAAAGGTGCAATTCCTTTGGTGCTTGTCGTGCCCGGACGACTTCCGGTGGTCTGGTATAGCCACCTGCTTGTGTTTGTGGTGAGTTCCTAGGAGACCAACTGAGACGGTGGAAACTAGAGTTCGAATGGCTCTTGCCTAGAACGCAAAGGTTCGGGATTTCCGAGACTAAAGTCTGGTTTAAATACCCAGGGGTGTATCCTCGGCTTGAAATCTGTATGGCAGCCCCATAGATTGAGATAGCTTGTGTATGTGCCTTAATTCTGGATACTGAATCAACCTAGTCTGTCACCTTGTTGGAGAATAGGGAAAGCTGCGACCATAGTCAGGGAGAAAAGTAGTACCTGCAGTTCAACCAAGAAGAAGCGAAAGATCCCCAGCAGCATGAGGTAAGTCATTGCCAATTGCCCCTGTAAGGTACCTTCACCTCTTAGTCATTACATTGCATCTTAGCCACTACATTGCAGTGCATTGCATGAGTCCTCAATTTTCAAATCGGTTTCGCATAGCGTATAAGTCCAATTATCAAACCGGCTTCGCGTAGCGTATAAGTCCAATTATCAAAATCTTTCTGCATATCATTTTACATCTTGCCCCCCGCCTGCGGGCCTGCCTGCGGGCACATTTCTTTGTTATCTAGTATGTTTGTCTAAGTCTTCGGCCTTGTCAAAAATGGGTCGTCTCTGGGCTTTGACATTCATTCCCGTCACTTATGACTTCCGAGTTCTGTCAAAGAGGGGCAACTGTAGACACCCCATTTTTGACCGACCTTAAGACTCAGACGTCACCGATTGAGCGCTTGGTGATGTTGCATATTGTGCTCGTTTTGAGGTTTCAGAGTCTCGGCTGCGAGCCTTGCCTCCGGACTTCCGGACTCTTTCATGCTTTGCCTAGGTTTGCGAACCAGGCTCTGTTTTCTCTGTTTTCTCTTCTCGAAGGGGAGAAGAGGTCTCGTAGATCATCTCTCAGTGGCCGTAGGCTACGTTTCGTGGTCGTAGGCCATTTTGCCCGTTTGGAGTCCGGTTTCCGATTTTTCAGAGCCGTTGGCCGTGTGCCTCGGTTCGGGACCACTAAACCACCTCCGTTTGATCCGATTTTTGGTATGCATCTTATTTGATCCCTTTTGAGGGACACTATGGCTCGAGAGACCAACTTCGTGGTCGAACACCACTTTCGGTGCCTAACAGTCAGTGTTTGGAGCCTCGGGCAGCGCGTTTCGGCCCCCGAACCTTCATTTTGCATCGGTTTGGGTTCATTTTTGACAGGGACCTCTATTTCATTGTTAAGGTCATAGAAGGGTGGGAGGCCAGTAATTTTTCTGACAACCAGTTTTATTCCTCCATCGCCCTCCGTCGCCCATTTTTCTCACTTGAAAGCCAATGTTGACCACCCTAAGGCCACTTTTTCCAGCCCTAAACCACATATTTGGGTTGTACACACCTGGGAGGCCACCAATATCACATGGCCGGCCAGTAATTGTGTGTGACCCTTTTGAACCCCTCCTAAAAGTGGCCTTTTCTCTCTCCTAGTTCATTCTCTCCAGTTTTTGACCACATGGTTGTGTTGTGCACACATGAGAGGCCCTCTTTTTGGCATTGCCGGCTATTAATCTTCATTGACCCTTTTGACCCTTGGCCGACCGGCCACCTAAACCCTAGGAAACCGGCCGGCCATGATCCTCTCTCCAGGTACTTTACAGAAATGCCCTATCTGGGGGGGCCAACTTTTGGGGGAAAACTTGAATTCCATTCCCCCCCTTTTTTCCCCCCTCTTTTGCCTATATATCCAGGCCCTCTAGCTCCCATTTGGAGGGTTAGAAATTTTGGTTTGGAGCTCCTACATTGTATCTCTCTCTCTCTACACTCCAACTCTCAAAACCTCTCAAACCCTACACCATTTCTACACCACCACCTAGCACCACACCACCACCATCCATTCCAGCCACTTGGAGCTGTTTTCCAGAGCTAAGGAGCCACCAAACTTGGTCCAAGAGTTGTCAAAGATTTGGTCTTCAAGGGTAAGTCTTCTCCTCACTCTTTCTTGCCTTATTTTGCTCAATATATTAGCCATACTTTCTTGCGTATTTGGGCTCCGACCCTAACTGAAAATAACATTATTTTGAGGTTTTTTTCATGTTTTTTTTAGGGTCCTTCCATGTTTAAGGTCTCTAGCTACCACTTGCTTCTTTACCTCTCTTGTATGCCTCTTTCTTGCATAGTATTTTAGGCCTATTTGTAAACTGTTTTGAGTTTGGTTATAAACTGAAAAGTGGGTTATTTTGAGCCCTTCTTCAACATTGTTGAAGGGATCTTCACTGTTTGAGGCTTCCTTTTGTCACTTGCCTCTTTATCCCTCTTTTGGCCTTATTTTTGCATGTTTTGTTAGCCCCTTGTGCTTGTATTTTTGGGCTCTGGTCCGAACTATAAATAACCTTATTTTCACCCCCTCTTCATATTTGATCAAGGGACCTTTGCTGTTTGAAGCTCCCTTTTTTCTCTTTGTGTTTAAACCTCTTTTTAGGCCTCATTTTGCATAGTATTTTAAGCTTGCATCTGCACTGTTTTGGATTTGGTTACTAACTGTAAAACACCATGTTTTGAGCCCCTCTTCAACTTTGTTGAAGGGCCCTCCTCTGTTTGAGGCCAGAAACCATTACTTGCTTCTTTGTCTCCCTTTTGGCCCATTTCTTGCACAATAGTTTAGCCATACTTGTGTTTGTTTTCGTGGCTTGTTGTAAAATATAAAGTGCTTCATTTTGAGCCCCTCTTCAACTTTGTTGAAGGGATCTTTGCCATTTAGGGCCAGAAGCTGCTACTTGCTTCATTATCTCTCTTTTGGGGCCATTTTTGCATGTTAACTTAGCCCTATTTGTGTTCACCTTTTGGCCTTTCTTAAAACTGTAAATATGCTTTTTTTGGGACTTCCTTGATTCTGTCCTTACACTTCATTTTCAAATAATGCATGCTTTGTATAGCTATAGGCCATTGCGTGTGCCTAGTTTTGCGTTTCGGGTCTCATTTCATGCATCGGGTACCATATTGCCATGTTTCGGGGCTGTTTTGCATCATATTTCGGTACTGAAATTTGCACGCTTGTATGCCATATTCCATGCCCTGCCATGTTTTGTTACAGTGGCATTTGTGCCTTAGGTTCAGTCCTCGGTTTGTGTGCACGCATCTCGAGTGTCTCATTTTCATCCAATGGCTACTAATGTGAGTGTGGCTGAGGTCCACTCATGTTGGTGTAAGTCCATTGTGCATTGAGTATGCCATTTCATTTTATAGCATTGCGTATGCTAGGTTGTATGTTAGAGCATTGCGTATGCCTTGTTACATCGTGCATTATGTATGTCATCTCATAGCATTGTGCATGCTAGGTTGTATATTAGTTGCATTCATGCATGTCATGCATATTGCATTGTGCTTGGGATAGGAGTTAGCCCGAGCACGGGAAACGAGGGACGTTTCGTACTTCGAGTGGCGGAACGTGTCTCAATTCCCAGTCACCGACACTCCGGATTATCCATGATAGAGTTTAGGTTTTGTTGTGTTTATATGTGCATTCATTTCATATTGAGTCGTGCAATTCGACTCCTCGGCCATCATGAATCAATATGCGTGATTGGTGGCACAAGGACCGAGGACTATACTCCCTGAAGAGTAGTCATGCATACATATGTGAAAATACTTTGCCATGCCCCTTTGTTGCTCTCTGTTGCAGCAAATCAGAAATCGACAGCCTTCCGGAGCTTGGCACGCATTCCAAGAACAATTGCAAACAGAGGTAAACTGGGGCATCGCGAGGGATTCTCCGCACAAGGCAACCCGAGCATGCATCATTCATCATCCGGAGTAGATTTGAGGCAGTCCCTGGCTTGCATGCCAATTTATTGCTTTCCTAATTTAATTTGTTAATTAATTAAGGTTTTGTACATATTTGGACTGTAATTATTCATTTGGGACTGTATATTATTTATTCGGACCCTCTGCGCGAGGGCAATGTTGTAATAAATGTGCGTGTGTGTGATGTATGTCTTCCAACCCCACGTCTTTCTCCCTTTTATTTACCCGCTTACGATGGTTAGATTAGGGCATGTTTTGATTAGCATACAGTATGATAGCATGTTTGCATTCATTCATCTGTTTTGCATGCACCGAGCTCGGCGCATCATACTAACCGCATTGTGTTTTCAATTCCAAGTTGAATACATGTTAGCTGTAGCATTTCATATGCCATGTTTAGAATAGCCGAACCTGCTATAGTTGCATTTTTGCATGTGTTGCATTAGGCATTTCTGTATAATTAGGATCATGCATGGATTTCTAATTAGCTTCTGTTTTGGCTTGGAGTACTCGGTAAGTTTTATGCTTTAGCATCCTTGCATGCGTGTGAGTGACTACCATGATAGCATGCTTACCATGAGGCTAATTGCTTATATGATATATCTGCCTGAATGCCTGTGGGTGAAGGATGGGTTATTTGGATTGGAATAATTCGTTGACTGTGAGTTTTTTTTTAAGCCCACTAGATAGTGGCAAAATCATGTTTTTCTAAGCCCACCCGAGGGTGGCAAATCCACGTCTTAGCCTACTTGCGGGTAGCACCATCAAACCACTTTAAAAAATAAACATGAAATGTTTTGTTCCAATTCAGACGATCCAGTCTATACTTGTATGCTGTGCGCATCACATAGTAAATCTAGGCTAATAACCGGAATAAGAACATAATGTTTTCAAAAATAGATATCATGGTTAGTAGAGGCCGATCTTTGATTGGGCGAGCGGGGGTGCTCACGAAGTGACCTTCCTCAATCGTATCCAAGTTCCCGAGCCGAGGCAACTTTGGTGATGACGGACACGTGGCCTTAGGCAAACGAGTCAAGGTTTCCTAAATTTTCTCAAAATAAAACATTTAGGTGGCGACTCTGTATCTGGCAAAGCAGTCCATGTTTGGCACTTCTTTCAAATTTTGTTTTCTCAAAACGATTTGCCGGATTTGGACTCTTTGGTTCAGATTTAGAACCGTGACAATTTGAGAGTCCGAACTGTAGTGAACCCTAAATGAACAGAACGAGACTCATCCCTCCCGGGGCGTTCGGGGACGTCTACACCACCTACTTGTTATTAGTGTAGGCAGTCAGGGCATTTGAGGAGGTTTTGCCCTCAGGCAGGTGGCACATCTGGTGTGTCTGGTTCAAGGTAAACACAAATCCATCAGCCTACACCGTTAGTTAGATTTGTTGCCAGCACCTTCAGTAGTGTGAGGTAAATTATTGTTCTGTAATTCTATTGCCAATGTGTTAATTGATACTAGTGCATCGCATTCTTTTATTTCATCTCCATTTAGATCAGCATTGGGGTTAGAAGTGGCTCAGTTAGCATCTCCACTCAAGGTAAAGTCACCTATTGGTGGTGAGGTTGTTTTGAACCAGGGGTGTCGGGGTTGTGAGATAAAGGTTGTCGGTCGCCAACTTCCTTTTGCTTTTGTGTTGATTAACATGTCAAGTTTTGATGTTATTTTGGGCATGGATTGGTTGTCATCCTATTGGGCCATTATAGATTGTTACTGTTAGAGGGTTACAGTGTGCACCTTGAGTGGTGATTGTTTTTATTTCTCGGGAGATCGAGTTAATAGGGCCTTGTTGCCAGTGTATGATCCACGTGGTCGGGGCAAGCTTAGTCTCCTTCTTGCTACACTCTTGGGTGTTAAGAGTGATGTGGTCTGAGTTGAGTTGCCAAGGGTAGTTTGTCAAATACCTGGATGTCTTTTCCGAGGATCTCACTAGTTTACCACCTTATCGTGAGATTGAGTTTTCGATTGATTTAGTGCCTAGTACGACACTGATTTTCATGGCACTGTATAGATTAGCACTCGTCGAGTTGTGTGGATTGAAGATTCAACTCTAAGAATTGCTAGATAAGGGCATTATTCGCCCTAGTACTTCGCCATGGAGAGCACTGACTCTCTTTGACAAGAAGAATGATGGCACATTGTGACTTTGTATTGATTACCGGAAGTTGAACTGGGTAACTGTTAAGAACAAGTAGCCACTACCTCGTACAGATGACTTGTTTCACCAGTTAAAGGGGTTTTGTTGCTTTTCTAAGATAGACTTGTGATCGGGTTATCACCAGTTGAGAGTGAAGGAAGAGGATAGCCAGAAAAAGGCATTTCGTACGTGGTATGGCCATTATAAGTTCTTCGTGATGCCTTTTGGGTTAACCAATGCACTGACTTTGTTTATGGATTTGATGAATTGAATCTTTCGTGCGTTCCTAGACCATTTTGTGGTTGTCTTCATTGACGACATTTTGATTTACTCACCCTCTGAGGAGAAACACGAGAAACACTTGCGAGTTGTGCTTAAGTTACTTAGAGCCCACAAATTGTATGCTAAGTTCGAGAAGTCTGAGTTTTGGTTGAAGAAGGTAAAATTCTTAGGCCATTTGGTATCCGGAGAAGGGGTGATTGTAGATTCTTCTAGGATAGAGGTAGTGCAAGATTGGGAACAACCTAAGAATTCTTTTGAGATCCGAAGTTTCTTGGGGTTAGCCGAGTATTACATTCGTTTTGTGAAGGATTTCTCTATATTAGCCTCACCATTGACTAGACTGGCGAGGAAGGGAATCAAATTTGTGTGGAGTGAAACTTGTGAGAAATCATTCAAGAGCATAAGGTTAGGCTTATCACTGCTCCAATGTTGATTATTTTGGAGAGAGGTTTGGGCTATTTAGTATATTGTGATGTGTCTCGAGAAGGTTTGGGTTGTGTCTTGATGCGAGAGAGGAAGGTAGTGGTATATGGTTCACGTCAATTGAAAACACATGAGAGAAACTATCCTACTCATGACTTAGAGCTAGCAGCATTGATCTTTGCCTTGAAGATTTGGAGAAATTACTTGTATGGTGAGAGGTTTGAGGTTTTTTTCGAGCACAAGAGGTGACCGCTTGAGCGGTGCTCCCAGTAGTTTGTCTTGCAAGTCAAATGACTACTCAAGCGAACAAGTGGTCGCTCGAGCAAAGATGAGGGGGTTTCCAGTATCTCATTTAGCAGACAGAGATACTGAGAGGTTTCATTTACCACTTGAGCAGTGAAAATACCGCTCAAGCAGTTTGCACGATATCAACCACTTAAAAAGTGTCTTTTAGATCAATTTTCCGTACTTTTTCTTTTCTCTCTTCTTTCCTTTCCCTCTAGCTCAGAAAACCCTAGCTATTTCTCGCTAGAAATCTCTCATTACAGTAAGATTCAAGCTAAAAGCTCTTGAAAAAAGTGAAGTTCACTTGGAAATCTTGAATTCTACTGATTGGATTAGGATTCTTCAAAGAGTTCCTCAAAAACCTAGCTTCTTTGTCTCAATTCTTGAGGTATGACTATTTTTAACCTTGTATCTTTTTTATTTGAAGATGATTATGTGGTATTTCCATGACATGGATGAGTTGATGAATAATTGGGTTTATAAATTGAATTTTTTTACAAAAATAGTATTTTTCCTACAATTTTCTTAAGATTTCTACTTTTAGCCATGGATTATGGAAGTTTTTTTTTATGAAGATTGATATTATATATGTTGGAGGGGCTAAAGGCCCAAATTCTATTTAAATAAAAAAAAAAAAAACCCTAAATTTGAAGTTTTAGAAATAATGAAATGAAAACAAAATTGATCCTTAATTCTTTAAATTGATGATTGGCTTTTACTATTAAAGTGGTGTTTGAATGGAAAATTGTGAACTTGGAATGTTCTTGAGATGGTGGATATTGTCACTTTATATTTGCCATAATTGCTTGGATGGTGAAAGACTACTTTTATGTTATTGAATGTATGAATACTTTGAAACTTTGAAAAGATTATTAGGGGGGAGGTAAATAGCATGTGAGTTCGGGTAGAGAGTCGGTTTTGGGAAAGTGTTGTGTATAGTTGGTACCCACGCGGGGAAGTCTAGGTGCCCAATTGCCATGTCTAGAGCTTATCACTGGACAAATGTGGAAAAATATTTTTGAGTGTCCACTGGTCCTGTAGTCGGTAAAAAGTGAAAAAATGGATGATTTTGGGTGCCCATTTCCTACCGCATTAATAGCCAACAAATGTAGGAATATTTTTCGATGTAAACCTATGTATACATTTATATTGGGACTCTTTTTAGGGACTTCATGGTATATTTACCCACAGTGTTGAATTTATCAAATTTGTAGAAATTGTGGATTCTTACTTTCTCTTTTAAAGTAATATAATGAGTTGAATTAAACATGATTTGGATGTGATGATGCTATATGGTTCTTTGAATAACTAGATATTTTGTTAAAAGTTTTTCTATCACTACTATAAAAAGCATTTTTTGTGACCGTTACTTGCTGTCGCAAATAATAAAAATACAGTCACAAAAGACCTTTTTTGACGGCCCATGGGACGGCAAATGGGAGTCATGAATGTGGGGGCAACAAAAACTTTTTGCAACCGCAAAATAGCAATCGCAAACTATTTGCGACCGCCTAATCTAATTATGGCGACTGATGTTTTGTGGTCGCAAAAATGTAAAAAAAAAAATACCTACAATGTATTAGTGACCATCTTGTTACCGACGCAAATAATTTTCAATGATATTTTATAAATAGTACAATAATAGCTTCAAGCGATGAATATTTTGAAATAAATCTACCAAATAAGATCCTGCTGAAAACAATAGCACCAAACAATTTATTTGAGACAAATTTGGCAAAAACATCTTTAGTTTTAGGCTTTAAAAAATGCTATTCAAACTGTAATTCCTTGTAAAATTACATAATCCAACAAGCCAGCTACATAAAGGGTCAATAACCAATTGTCCTTACCAAATAATATGCAATTAGCGATACAAGGTGCTCTTCTAATTCCTCTTTGTAGCTTTTTTCTTGTTCTTCTTGTTCATAGGAATCTGGACAATAAGGAGAGAGAGAGGGAAAAAAAAAAAAAAAAAGGAGGATAAGAACAGTTACACACTAAGATTATCACCTTTAATTAAGACACAACCAAGTGGATTAAAGAAACAAAATACACTCATAAAAGTACAAATCTTAACACACTAGTTGCGTAATGAAAGGAAAAGAAATAAACATATCATATTTCAAGGAATTCACCAACCAAAAAACACTTTGAGAAAAAAGAATATAATTACAATGATTTATGAAAAGCAGCAAGGTAGACAGCAGTAAGTAGATACAGGTAATCACTTTTCAATGGTGAATCATTCTCTGTCATGTTGTGTTTATAGCCAATTAACTTCAATTGTCCAAGAGCCAGAAAAATAAAAATAAAAATTAAGAAAAGACCAAATATTACATATCAAAAGATTTGTCAATTGCCACAGGCACTAGCTTCTCCCATCTACTTGGTTGATTTTGTCTAAGAACATGTATGTAGTCTCTTACCTTAGTTCTTAGTTCTTCATGAATTTTCAGAACGTAAAATATGGGGAAAATTATTATTATACTTCACATATTAACTTTAATATGAAAATAATTTTTTTAAGCTGTTCAAAAGCCAAAATAAATAAACAAAACACTAAAACCAAGATGAACGAATATTAATCCAAAAATGTCATAAAGACCTTCCTACATGGTAAAGACGTTATGCATCAGTCACTACAATAAATTTAACATTGCAGTCCAAGTTCCACGCATATTTAACGTTGCAGTCCAACTAAGTGATTGGAACCTGGGGTTTGCAGGTCGATGCAGAGGTTGACCACAGTATAACAAATTGAACAGCGGACTGTATGATTTATTGCAAGCGGTGGTGATATAGAGCTCTAGACAAAGAGCTCTAAAGTTGGTAGTGAAAAAAATAAATAAATAAATAAAGGTCAAAATATCACATCAATGGGTGAGATCACCCATTAAAACTCTCTTAGAACTCTTGGTTTAGAATTCTCAAACATTTTTGTATTGCAAGTTTCCAAGTACAATTATTTCATATTTTCATTTTGTTATCAATCTCACTCCAAGATGTCCTGGTTTTCTCCATTTTTGTTTTATTTATTTAATTATTTATTTGTGCTTTATAATTGGTTTTTTATTATAAATTCTTTTTTCTGTTACTTTATTATAAAAAATAACAAAAAATGTTGATACTATTAAATAATTTAATTTATATTGTTAGTTTACCTTTTAAAATTGTGTCCGATTACAAAGAAATAATATATATCTAATTCCTATTCGGATTTTGGACAAAGGAGATATACATTATCAACCATAACTGCAAGTATAACAAAGAGAAAATATGAATTGTATTTTGTTTATGTAATTGAACACAATTTTAAAGGGTAAAATTAGAAATGTACAAACCCAATAAAGTGAACAATTTATATTATTAAAACATCTATGGAACACAAACCTAACTCATTAATTAACTAGGTGTTCATGACTTAAACTTTTTGAAGCCATCAAGTCATCTTGTACAGTTTCATGGAGTTGATGTTTAAAATTGCAGTGCACAAGTTAAGGTGTTTCTGAGTTTTTCAATGCCCAGGATAAACCATTAAATTAGGCGCAGAGTCAGGATTATACTAGAGGAGTCAAAAGTAAAGTATTAAGGCACCGTTTGGGAAGAAGTTGGTTGGGTTTTTTTGACTATTTTAGTCACAAAAAAATAAAATAAGTTATTTTAGTCATAACAAACAAAACATCACATCCAACCCATAATCATTACACTCTTCTCTCATAAAAAAGCCAAAAAAGCCAAAAAGCCCTTCTCAAACCAAACTTTTTAGCCCAGGCTAAAATAGCCAAAAAAGCTAAAAAGCCAACCCACTCCCCAAACGGAGGCTAAATAAGTCTAAGAAGTTAGATCAAGTCTAATTTAGACTATTAAAATGAACAAATCACTATTAAAAGAAAGCTAAAAATAATTACAAAAATGTATTTCATGAACTTAAATTTCAGTAATTTATCACTAGAAAAATGCAAATAAGAAATAATATCACACAATTCATCCAGTAAATGAATGATAATGAATTATAGATACGTACACAAAATTTTGAAATTATCATATACTAATAAATGAAAGATGAAAAGACTTTGAATCAAAAAAGAAAGATGAAAAGACTTTGGTGCTCTTTTTTTGTCGGAAATAAAACGAGCATAACTATGGTACACTATTAAAAGGAAAATGAGTGAGAGCACTAATTAGTGCTACCACTAATGATGTGGCAGTGGGTCTCACCATGAATAATTTGATGTTTTGGCTTTGGTGTTGTATTTTTTTTCTTTTTTTATTGAGTGCCATGTCATTAGTGGTACTTTTAGAGCTCCAAAATTAGTGGTCTCTATCATTGTTGCTATTAAAAATGCATACAATGTGCCTTTTCAACACTACAATATAATGATTGGTAACAAAATCACAATAGTTAAATAACTTTTTCATAGTAGTTTGTTATATAACCATAATAATTTGTAATTAAAACTTCTTTTATGGGGCATTCCTGTGTAACAAAAATTATAATAATTTGTATTAATACTATAAAAACTCAACGATTCTACAAAATATTATACCCATATCTTAGCAATCTCACCAACTTAGCAGGCCAGGACCCCGTAAAACTCCACTAAAATAGAGGCTCTGTATATATAATATTTTACCTAATTCTCGTTTGACGCACTCTAACAGTCTATTTTAAAAATAATCACATACTCATCATATGATTTTAGATTAATTTATAACACCAACACCATTAAATTTACTTGCAAAAAAACACTTGTACAAACTTGTACAATAGGAAACTGATGTATATGTATTTTTTTGGTATCACTATCTCACACCTTAGAGCATCTCCAACCGTTCATTTCTTTTTTCACCAAATTTAAGTAAAAAATAGGTTGTTTTCTCAATTTGATACGGTTTCCTCCAACAGTGAGCATCAAACCTGTGGAACAAAATATATGCAGAATTGAGGAAAGGGTTGACTGGTTGGTTAACCGGTAAGACTAATTTTTTTTTTAACCTGTTTAAACCTTTTGACCTATTTGAACTTACTTATTTGAAAGGGAACCGGTCGACCGGTTGGTCAACCGGCCGGTTAACTGGCTGGTTGACCGGTTGGTCTCCCCCAACGGTCACGCACAGTAAAATAGTGAAATCTTCCCTTGTTCTCACTTTGATAAATTTTTTGTTTCATTCTCATTTTGATACTAATTTGGTGAAACTATTGGAGCATCAAAAAATGATTTTTTCACCAAATTTTAAATTTAATGTAAGATTTTGTGAACTGTTAGAGATGGTCTTAGATGAATATTTGACAATTTTTTTTGAGAAATTATTTGATAATTCTATCAGTGTTCTTGCTCCAATATGAACCTGACACACTAAAGACTACAGACAAGGGTTTCTACCCCCAAAAAGGCGGAATGACATAAATGTATTCTTATTTACACATTTTAATAAAATTTAATTATATATATTATATAATAATTATTATTATTATTTGATAATTCTATTTTTTCTCTTTCGTCAATATGAACCTGACACACCAAAGACTAGAGACAAGACTTTCTACTCCCAAGAAGACGGAATGATGACTTGACTTGGACATAAATGTATTCTTATTTACATATTTTAATAATTTTTAATTATATACATTATATAATAATAAGAACTAGGTGCTGGTGACACGAGACTTTTCAAAACCATCTAGTCTTCTTTCGTTTTGAATGTGAGTTGACTTTTTAATTATTTGACTATTTTAATTTGGTGTTAAAAAGTCTTATTTGAGATAAGTTTTTGACTTTTTTGACTTTTGTGAGAAAAAAAAATAAAATAGTTATGAATTAGATGTGACATTTTGTCATATTTTGCTAAAATAGCCTATTTTGTTTTATAAGGCTATTTTAGCCCCAATGTTCTTCCCAAACAACCTCTTGCCTGTGTTTGGCAAGTTGGGTTGGGCTAAAATAGCCACAAAAGACAAAATAGGCTATTTTAGCCACAACAAACAAAATATCACATCCAACCCATAATCATTACACTCTTCTCTCACAAAAAAAGTCAAAAAAGCCAAAAAGTCAAAAAGCCCTTCCCAAACCAAGCTTTTTAGCCCAGGCTAAAATAGCCAAAAAAGCCAAAAAGCCAAAAAGCCAACCCACTTCCCAAACGGAGGCATAGTTTATAAAACTCTAAGTAGCGTTTGGTAGAGTTTTAGAACTATGATTTGATAATAAAATTGTATTTTGAGTTTGTGAGTTTTATAATTATGATTTGAATGTGAAAATTTTATTTAGTTACGAGTTTTGAAAATAGTTTTGAATTGAGTTTAAAATTTCTGATGTGATATATGATATTTGATTAAAAAACTTCCAACTCATAACCAAATACACAATCCAAAATTCTATTCAAAGCACATAAAAAAATTTAAATAATTTCAAAAATATTTTTTATTTAAAATATAAAAAAAAAAAAGAACATTTTTCTGGTCAACTGGCCAGACGACCGACTAGACATCTGGGGAAACATTCGAGAGGGTGACCGAGTAGATGTATTTGCAAAAGTGAGTGTGAAATCAATTTTAAAAATTGTAATAAAACACCACACTCAAACCAATGAGTGAAATTAAAGTTAAAAAAGCTCTACCAAATAGAACTAATCTTTCAACACTAGCATCAAATTGCATTATGCACTCAAGCTATGGGCACAACCTCTAGTGCTCTTGTGATGTTATTTGCTCTTTTTAATAAATAGGGGTAGTGTCAGGATTACACTATTAGAGGAGTCAAAAGTAAAGTATTAAATAAGTCTAAGAAGTTAGATCAAATTTAATTCAGACGACTAAAATGTACAAATCACTATTAAAAGAGAGCTAAAAGTAATTACAAAATTATATTTCATGAACTTAAATTTTAATAATTTATCACTAGAAAAATGTAAATGAGGAATAATATCACACAATTCATCTAGTAAATGAATGGTAATGAATTATAATACGTACCCAAAATTTTGAAATTATCATATACTAATAAATGAAAGATAAAAATACTTTGAGGGTTTTTTGTTTTTTTATAGAAAATAAAACGAGCATAACTATAATACACTCTTATAAATGCATATAGTATGCCTTTTCAAAACTACCCTACTATGATTAAAAACAAAATCACAATAGTTAAGTAACTTTTTCACCATAATAGTATGTAATATTTTAATATTCATAACATTATCATATTAGTTTGTTATATAAACATAATAATTTGTAACTAAAACTTCTTTTATGGGGCATCCATTCCTAACATAATTATAATAATTTGTATTAACACTATAAAAACTCATAATGATTCTACAAAATATACAAAATATTATACCCATATTTTAACAATCCCACCAACTTAACAGGTCAAGACCTCCTAAAACCCCACTAAAATAGAAGCCCTTTATATGTAATATTTTATCTCATTCTCGTTTGACTCCCTCTAACTGTCTCTTTTAAAAATAACTATATACTTTTTACACGATTTTAGATTAATTTGTTATGTTTGGCAATAGATTTTGGGTTAAAAAAACATAAAAGACAAAATTAGCTACATAAGTTAATAAGATAAAATATTGCATTCAAACCATAATTATTATATTTTTTCTTTTACAAAAATCAAAAAAATTAAAAACTAAAATTAAACAAGGCTCAAATAGCTAAAAAACTAAAAAACTAAGTTATTTTAACTCTTTTCAAATGATGACTACCACCATTAAATTTTACTTGCAAAAAACACTTGTACAAACTTGTACAATATGTAATTGATATGGCTCCGTTTGGTAAGGAAGTTTGGGATTATTTTAGACACAAAAGACAAAATAGACTATTTTAGCCACAACAAACAAAACATCACATCCAACCCATAATCATTACACTCTTCTCTTACAAAAAAAGTCAAAAAAGTCAAAAAGTCAAAAAGCTATTCCCAAACTAAGCTTTTTAGTCCAAGTTAAAATAACTAAAAAAATCAAAAAATCAAAAAGTCAACCCACTTCTCCAACGGAGGCATAAATGTATTTTTTTGGTATCACCATCTCACGCTTTATCTGAGTATTTGATAATTCTATCATTGGTCTTTGTCCAATATGAATCTGATACACCAAAGACTAGAGACAAGAGTTTCTACCCCCAAGAAGACGAAATGGCCTTGTTTCTACCCCCAAGAAGACGGAATATGGCAGTCCATTGACGACTTGACTTGGACATAAATATATTCTTATTTACATATTTTAACAATTTTTAATTATATACATTATATTATAATAATAATAATTATAACTAGGTGCTCATGATTTGAGACTTTTCAAAACAATCAAGTCTTCTTATACAGTTTATGAAACTCTAATCTTTTAACACTGGCATCAAAATTACATTCCACACTCAGAAGCTATGGGCTCAACCCCTAGTGTTCTTGTGATGTTATTTGCTCTTTTTTTCATTGAAAGACTTGAGTTCATTTGTAGTAATACAAATTCAAATCTGAGTTGCATAGCGAGTGAGAGAGAAGCTCTTATGAAATTCAAAGGAAATCTCACAGATGAAGCAAACCGTTTATCCTCGTGGGTCGGAAAGGACTGTTGCACGTGGAAGGGTGTTGGTTGTAGCGATAAAACAGGCCATGTTGTGAAGCTTGATCTGCATTATCCAATTTTCGACGACCATGATCCAAATTTCCAAATGAACCAATTGCGTGGTCAGATAAGTCCTTCCTTACTTGATTTAAATCATTTGAATTACCTAGACTTGAGCATGAATTCATTTTATGGTCCGCTGCCATCATCACTCGGAAGACTATCATATTTGAGAGTGTTATATACTGGAGACAATCAATTGAATGGGAGCATTCCAATTAGTCTTGGACAACTTTCAAAACTAGAATATCTAGATTTGTCAAACAATTCATTTGTTGGCACCGTATTTGAACTTCACTTTGCCAAACTCAAGAGTTTAAATGAATTGTACTTGCATTCAAATTCATTAGTTTTGAATGTGACCTCCCAATGGGTTCCTCCCTTTCAACTCCAAGTCATACAATTGTCATCCGTCAAAGTAGGACCCCAATTTCCTCAATGGCTCGAAACACAAAAAAATGTTACACATTTATACATGTCTAATGCAAGCATCTCAGATGTCATTCCTGATTGGTTTGAGAGTATTTATTGTGGCACTATATACTTGGATCTTTCCAACAACCAGATCAAAGGAAAGGTGCCAATATCTCAAAAATGTAAATATAGATATGGTAATGGTGCTGGTGATAAAGAGTTACTATTGAGTTCTAACAGATTTGAGGGCCCACTAACCCTTCCTTCAGATTTTTATTTCTTAGATCTCTTCAACAACTTGCTTTCAGGACCTATTACTGTGAGTGATGATAATGCGACGATGAGATTCATGTATCTTGTTCTCTCAAATAACCATTTGACTGGTGTCATTCCAGTGTCTTTGTGCAAGGCAAAGGATATAACTCTTATTGATTTCTCAAACAATCAGTTATCAGGAAAAATTCCTCCTTGCTTGGGGCAGTTGAATCAGTTGTCGGTGCTAGATTTGACGAATAATAGTCTATATGGTGAAATTCCAAGTTCTTTGGGTTCCCTACAATATCTCAATTCCTTGCACTTGCGTAACAATAAGTTTTTCGGGAAGCTTCCTTTGTCCTTACAGAATTTGACACATCTTTTCACCATTGATCTAAGTGAAAATGTGTTCACTGATAATATCCCTCCATGGATTGGATATAACCTAACTAATCTTACATTTCTCAATCTTCAATCAAATAATTTCTATGGTGATATTCCTCCACAACTCTGTTGTCTCCAAAATTTGCAATTGTTGAACTTGGCACAAAATAACATAACGGGAAATATCCCTCGTTGTTTTGGCAACTTCACTGCCATGGTTGACCTACATCCTGGGTACTTTTCTTATCCAGTTAACGATTATTCTATTGAAGGAAATTATGAAGAGAACATTTTTGATTCAATGAAAGGAAGAGAACTGGAATACACCAAGACACTCAAATTTCTCGTCTCCATAGACCTTTCGAACAATGGCATTGTTGGAGAGATTCCAAACGAGTTAATGGATCTTTCTGGATTGCTCAACTTGAATTTATCTGGAAATCATCTAATAGGAAGGATCCCTAATAATATTGGCAATTTGACACAAATGGAATCTCTTGATTTGTCTCGAAACAAACTTTCTGGCCCCATTCCTCTAACTCTGTCTAGTTTAAGCTACCTAGGTCATTTGAACATGTCATTCAATAATTTATCAGGACGAATACCAACGGGAAATCAACTTCGAACTCTCGATGATCCTTCCATTTATATAGGCAACAGTGATGGCCTTTGTGGTGCACCACTAAACAGCTGCCTCGATGATAAATCATCGGTTGGTGATCACAAACATGGTGATGAGAGTAAAGTTGCAGATGAAACTGATTTTTTGTGGTTCTACGCTGGCATTGGACCTGGTTTCTCGGTTGGGTTTTTGGGGGTTTGTAGCACTTTGAATTTCAAGAAGTCTTGGAGGTATGCGTACTTCCAGTTCATCGAAAACAACTACAATTGGATATTAGTAACCATAGCAATCAAGTTCGCTCAGCTAAGGAGGAAATTCAACGAAAAAAAAATTGGAAGATGAATTCATCTCCCAATTGGTTCGTCTCTCTCTCTCTCTCTCTCTCTCTCTCTCTCTCATATCATGTACATACATTACCTCTGTATCTTGTGATAATTTCGACGTGTACATCAAATTTCCATCTTCATACCCCATGATTTTTCTTGCATGAATCTTTTGAATTTTTCTCATTTCCTTACCATCATTAACATAACAATGCTAATCATGTTAATGATTTTTGGAATATCTTGAAGAATAACCATTCATATTTTGAAGTGGAGGTAGTGATATTTCTAGATTATCATCAAAACATGTCTTACATTCAAGATCATACAGTAAAGTGTACAGATTAATTTCCACCTAATTTCTTTACCAAAAGAGCCAAAATTCTTTGTCACATGCTTAAAAACATTGAAACAAATGCATGTTTGCTGTTTTACATTTCTCAAATAATTTTTCAAAAGTCATTTGTTGCATTATTTCAGAGAAACCATGTTAACATCCACTAATATGCTTGTTATATGCTTTGCTGTCATTAAAGGGTCTTATATTCGGCTGGAGAAAGGATTCTCAGAGGAAGCAGCATTGAGATCATGTTATGGATTTTCTTGAGTTGTTGGAAAGAAATAAGTTTGAATAATTCTATAGTTCTAGTATATATGTTGATGTTGTTTGATGATTTTGTGTCTTTTGTAAAATATTCTAATGTAAGTCTTTCCTTAAATAAATTATTTGTGAACTATCATATTCCAAAATATGTTATAGACTGTGTTTTGCATATATATGTATTCTCCTTTTATTGGTGAATTCTATGACTTTTGCCAATTGAGGCCATGGATTCTAGTTTTAATTTTGAGAATTGAGCAAAATGCTCCAACAATGATATACATATAGTAATGGTATCACCAACAAAAACCCTATCAAAACAGAGAGCTATTGTGCCGCAATCAAATTCACATATAAGTTCAACTATTCATGTTTTTCTTCACATTGTAGTAATCTTTACTTGTGTCAAAACTTTTAATGATTTAGGAGAAGTACGTAATATCAGTAATATACAAGTATGTTTCTCAACTTGCACTACTTTTTATTTAATTTGTTAACGATTAATCCTTGCCAAAAAATTGTGTGTGTGTTTTATTCTCTATCTATTTGTGTCTATTGAGTTTTAACCAATTTACCAGTGTTTGAGGTTGGCTTTTTTAATAACTTTTTGTTGATTTTTTTCATCTTTAATGATTTTTTTTTTTTAAATTAAAGTGTTACACTCTTGAATTCTACTCGACTAAAGAAATTAGAAAAGATCAAAAAATTTGAAAAGTTTGAAAAAAAAGTCTGAAAGGGATTATAAAAAAAAAAATCAAAAAAAATTGATTTTTTTTTTTTTGGTAACTTTTTTTGTCCTTAGGATTTTTTTTTTTTTTTTTTACTTTTTAGATTTGTCTACACAAGACAAACCTAAAAAGTTTATAAAAAAAAAATAGACATAATTTAGAAAGAAAAAAAATCACTAAAAATTTAAAATATCTATATAACTTTTTTGGGAGAATGCCACACACTAACAAAAGCCAAAGTAACAAAACTGTCACAATGTAACCAAAATATCATAAGTTTCCATATATGCGGATGCAAATGCAGATGATTAGCTCCTAACTACACATTGATTAGCAGTCCACAAAATGACCCAAAGGGGATCTAAATCAATTATCACAATTTCAATAGGCATCAGCCAATCCTACACACCATACCAACAATTAGCATAGAGAAAAGGAAAATGTTACAATGTTCACCCTTAAAATGATGCATATGATACACTTTTATGTTATTTTAGTTCCTATATTTTCAAATCGTTCGATTTTAATATTGAATTTTATATTTTGTCTCTTTTTGTCCCAGACAATGGTAGTTAAGTCTTTTCACAGAAATTGGCCATGTGCATGTCGGGAGCTTCTATTTGCACATCTCCATTCCCCTATTTACACACACTTAATAAAAATTATTTTTATTATAATTTTATTTTCAAGTGAAATTACTATTATGGACATTAAATAAACACATTCAGAAGTTGAATGTCGAAAAAATGAAAAAAATTCGGAACTCTACTTCCGAACAAGTTATTTATTTTCGGAATGCTGCTTCCGAACCAATTGTTTATTTTTGAAATTCTACTTCCGAACCAATTATTTATTGAAAAAGATGTGTAAAGAGGGGAATGCGTGTGTGCAAATAGAAGCTCCCATGCATGTCACATGCCTTATTTTAAAGGGTAGAATATAAATTTAATATTTTATACATTATTTAGCCAACTCAGTGAGTTAACTCACTCAAATAAACACACACGTGGATCTCAATTGTAGAAGAGAAGCGATGGTTTTTGTTTAACAGATGGTTTGACGGGGAAAAAGAAAGGGGGTCCGCTTAGTTGGGGTAAGGCCGTGAGATTCGGCTGGTGTCCGTTGCTGAGAAGGTCACGGCCAGAGACCACCACTTTTGCAGCTGTTCCAATCACTACAACAAAATACACATTTGGTGACTAAAATTGGCTACTAAAAAAAATTAGTCGCCAAAAATTGGGGAATTGGTGACTAATAATTTTTTTAGTTGGCAAAAGTAAAATATTTAGCTACTAATTTTTTTTAGTCGGCGTATATTGATTATTGGAGACTAAAAAAAATTTAGTCGCTAAAAATTCCAGAATTGGCGACAAAAAAAAAATTTAGTTGCCATATATTGAGTTTTGGCTACTAAAAGCATTTAGTTGCCGAATGAAAAGTAAAAAATTATTTTTTTATTTTTGGCGACCAAACTTTGGTTGCCAAAAACTTAGTTTCAGCAACAAAAAAAAATTTTAGTTGCCATATATTGAATTTTTGGCTACTAAATTGTTTCGTCGTCGAAGGGAAAAATAAAAAATTATTATTTGTCTTTGTCGACTAAAAGTTTGGTGGCCAAAACCTTATGTTCAGCGACCAAAAAAAACTATTTTAGTCGCCAAACACCAAAAATTTTTGGAGCCAAGCATTTTAAATTTTGGAGGGATTTTATAAAGGAATTGGCGACTAAAAATTTTGTCGGTAATGGTTTAATATATCTATACTATTATAAAGTGAACACCTCTTATGGTGTCCTGAAACTTTACTCTCCTCATGCCATGTGGCAGTATTTTTTATTTTTTAAAAAAAAGTTAAACAAAGAGATGGGCAAGGCTTGAACCCATGATCATGGGTTTAAGTACGAGGACTCATACCACTTAAATTAAGTACACATTATAATATTAATTTCATTATTATTATTTTTTATTGCTACTTATTTAAATTGCACACGTATCGTCGTCGTGTGTGCCACCCACTAGTATATTTGGTTCCAGACAACAAACCAGCGCCTCTGTCACTCTCTTTCTTCAGCGTTTCTCTCTACCTCTCCCTCTCATTCTTCCTCTGCCTCTTCGCTGCTCTTCTCCCCTCTCTCTTTCACCGCCGCTCCACCAGCCGTGCCTCCGCCGCTCCTCCTCGCGGTCGCCGACAACTGGAGCACCGATTGCGAGCTCTCTCTGTGTGCAGTTCGCATATTGACCCAAAATCGTTTCCTGTATATAATCCCGAAGATGAGTGTAGATCTGGTCGCCTCGAATACCCATGGGAATCTCGATGAGCAGATTGCACAGCTCATGCAGTGCAAACCCTTGTCCGAGCCTGAGGTACCTCTCTCTCTCTCTCTCTCTCTCTCTCTCAAAGTCTCCATTTTGAAAGCTCTCTCTTTCTTTCCACTTTCCAGGAAAATTTCCAGAATCATCCTCACACCCCTCTCTGTTTCTTCCTCTTCTAGTCTTCTTTGTGTGTGTATATATATATATATATATATCCATATATATAAATCAAAACCCATTAAAATCTAATGGCTCGTTGCCCCCCATGAATTGTTGGTTTGGGAAGTTGTTATGGCTTTTCAATTTGTTTGTTTGTTTGTTTGTTTGTTTTATTTTTTCTTGCCTTCAAACTGTTTGATAAAATGTCTCTTAGGCTTCTCAAAAATCTAATCTACTTTTGTAGCTGTGGTGTTTTCAGCACCATTTGATGCCACTGGCAGAGTATCAACAGTTGAGTCACAATTTGAATGAATGGATGATATGCACAGTACCAACATTGAAGAAGGTGGTTGATCTCCTTCTGGAATTGGACAAGCTTCTCTTCGGTTAGTCCTCTTCTGCTTTGATCTTGTTTTTGAATGCAACACTCAGTCCTTATTTATGTCGAGTTGAAATTGGGAAAACTTTTAGGCTATTATTAGTGGTGTGTTTAATTTGATCACTAAGCTATAGTGTTGTTTTTGCTACTTTTTTGCAATTTTTTTAGGCACAGGTCAAGTGAATATGTGAACATAATTGAGTTATGCAGCAAGGTTACAATATTGGAGAATTTGCATATGTATGGGTGATGCTTAAGTATGTTGTGATTGAGTAATTCCGAAAGAAGAGCTGACCTGAACCGATCCACTTTCTGAAAATTTTGCACATCCAATGACCAGCCCAACTTATTTGCTTTATGAAAATTTTGGTGCAACCATCTCATTATCTTTCAATATTTATTTATAGGAAATTATATATATTCATGGTTGTATTTGCTTTAGAATGCTCCCCCTATTTGGCTTCTCTGTTTTGCTGGGGTGGGGGTACTGGAACATTTTTTAAGGATTTGGATCTCCAAACTCTCAAGTTTTAATGGTTTAAGTTTGTGAGCTGCTCTGTTTGTTTATGTAGAAATGGTTTGTATATTAGTTGCATTTGCTAGGGATATCATGTAGCTTCTATTGCTCCCACCTCCACTTATGTGTCATGTTAATTCATTATTATTATTATTATTATTTTTGTTAAATAAAAATGTAATAAAAAATAATTCAAGTTTAATTGTGTTTTTCAGTTGAACAGAGGTGCATTTATATCATGTAAATGCAGGTTCTACTTGCACTCACATGCTGCCTTTTTCAAAGTAAACCATAAAGGGACATATTGTTGTGTACACATAATTGTTGAGTTTCTTTTCTATAGCATTTGATGCATGATGTATTTTGTGGTATACGTCCACCATGGTTGTTTATCACACACTTTTGTTTGATTTAATTCAAATATTTTCCAAGTTACTAGGTGTATAACTTTCTCATTGAAAAACTTCCATTGACTATTTTGACAGGTGTTGGAGGTTACTCGTACTTGTATGAGCCACTGTGGCGGGTGGGCACGATAACAAGTGAGTTTTGTGTAATTCTTGTTTGTTTAATGATCTATTGATCAAGTGAGTTTTGTGTAATTCTTGTTTGTTTAATGATCTATTGATCAATGGAGGATTTCGATGAGAGTTCAATTTCTATTATTTGCTTCATAATGATGCTGTAAAACTAGTGTTTGTGATTGGTTTCTTTGTTGTCTTTTGAAATAAGTATGTCTTCATGTGCACGTATGAATTGGTCATTAGCACATAGTTTGGCCATCTAATGAGACATAACAATGCAACTTCATATACTTATTTATTTAGCTGTGTAGTCATTTTTTTGGATAAATAACTATTTAGTCATATTTTTGAATAGAAACTAAACGAAACACTATTTATTAACTGATGTGTCATGCAATGATGAAACTTTAGAAACAGAAACAGGACTCAATGCCATATCAATAAGTAAAAAAAGTTTGTACAATTTGTTAGTTTGTATAGCATTACTCCACTTTAAATGGTTGAAGAAACACATTCTATGTGGAATTTTAATGTGTAAGTTTACGTACATAAAATTAAGCTTCAAAAAAGTAATAAGAATGTATACGTCAGTACGATAGGGTCCACTCCATTTTGTAGTTTAATTTTGTATATGTAGACTTACTCAATTTTTATTGGATTTCACACCATGTTTGGGACCTACAACATGACATAAAACCCAATAAGAATTTTACACCTCAACAGGGTGTGTTTTAAGGTATCTTAAGACTTATTAGAGCATTTTCAACCAAACTTTCAAATTTAGAGATGTCAAATTCATTTGAAGGCTTATGTGACAATTTGACATTTGTAAGAATTTCACTTGTAAGCCAAATTTACTACCATATTTTTGTTTACATTTGATGCGCCACATTCATAATGGTTATGGCATTTCTACAATTGTGCTATTGGTTGTAAGTGTGTCGTATCAAATGGTAAACAAAATATGTTGAAAAACATAATAAGCATAATGTTACTACAACTAAAGGAACTTCAAACTCGCTGACACCCAACCATATGAGACGTTTCCAACATTAGTACATCATGCTAAACTGACAAAGAGGGGTAGGTTCACACTTGATTTTACGCAAAACTATTTAAAATGAAAACCAATTGTAATACATTCAAGAAGGGTTCAAGGGAAAAAGATCAGAGGGTTAAAGAGAAAAAAATGAGGGTTCAGTGATCCCTCATTGACTTGGCGTTGTAAAATCTCATGTGTTTAATAAAGTTTAGGGGGTTTAGCTAAACCCACCGAGTACAAGTCGCGTCACCCATGTCTTCATATGATGATTTAAGATCAATTTCCTTGGTGTTTTTTTATTTATTTATGTTAAAGAATTTAGATTTAATTATCTTTAGTGAAGCCATCTTCAACAAATCCAGTTGGAAAGAAGAGACATGATGATGAAAGTTAAATTACAATATAGAGTCATCTACGTCTAACTGTCAACTTGATAAGTTGATTATTTAAGAATGTTGAAGTATTTGAGAAAGTTAGAACTACTACCTTGGTTAAATTTGGCTTAACCAAGTAAAGAATACAACCTGTTCCCTTTGTGCTAAAGCTATAGCTTATAGTTCACTTTGGGAAAGAACAATGTTAATCAATGTTAAATGTAATTGGCTGATTGTTTATTGAGACCATCTTAGTATTCCATTTTTGCCGTTTAGTATTATGATTTTTCTGCCTTATCCTTGCTGACCATTTTTCTATCTGTTCCTGTGTTGCAAATAGGCTACAGAATTTGATTGAAACCTTGCAAGCAAACTCTTCTTCCAGTATGTTCGTCAGTGAGTAACTAAACTCAACTTTTTAATGTGTTAATCTCTCTCTCTCTCTCTCGCTCTCTCTCTCTCTCTCTCTCACACACACACACACACACAAACAGAGAAACAAACACACATGATTTCATATTTCTGATAGAAATTTATATTTTTTCATTATCTGTGCTGGTTTTACATTGCTTTAGCGAGAACTTATTTGAAGATGGCAATCACTTGTACCGCTTCTTGGATCATGATCCTATTGTGATGTCTCAATGTCACAACATTCCAAGGGTTATAACAGAAGTAAAGCCAAAGCCGATAATAGAAATTTCATCAAGGCTTAGATTTTTGTCGTATGCAATCTTTGAAGCTTATGCGTCGGAAGATGGAAAACATGTTGATTACAGAAGTATCCATGGGAGTGAGGAATTTGCAAGGTTTGTTGGAACCTTTGATTTATATGGATAAACTTGTTGCGGTCTTTTAATTAACTTGTATGCTTTTATGAACATGGATGTATATTCAAGAACTTGTGGCCATTGAATTAAAAAATCTTTTGTAGGTATTTAAGAATAGTTGAGGAGCTTCAAAGAGTAGATCTACAAGATATGTCAAGGGAGGAGAAGATGGCTTTTTTTATAAATCTCTTCAATATGTTGGCCATTCACGCAATTTTGGTTTGGGGTCATCCTACTGGAGCTCTAGAGCATAGGAAACTGATGGGGGATTTTTAAGTATGTTATTGGTGGGTGCACCTATTCGCTTTCACCAATTCAAAATGAAGTTGAACTTGTAAAAAGCACATTTCTATGATTGAAGATTTGGTTTTGAACTTTATTTTTTGGACAAATTATGGAGAAATTATAAAAATAATTTTAATACCATGTTTTATGTTATGGACAAATTAAAATAATAATAATATCATGTTTTTGGCCACTAAATAATTAGTAGCCAAAAAGGAAGTAAATATTTTTAGTGACTAAACTAAATAGTTAGTAGCTAAAAAAAAAATTAAATGAAAAAAATAATAATTTAGCGACTAAAATTTTAGTAGCTAAATAAAAAAATAGACTTTAGACGATTAAATTTTTAGTAGCTAAAAGAAATTATACTTTAGGCGACTAAAATATTTAGTAGCTAAAAAAATTAAGATGAACAAAAAAAAACTTTTGCTACTAAATTAGTAGTGGAAAATAATTTTAGTTTTGGCGACTAAATGTTTTAGTTGCTAAAAATGCGATATTAATTTTTTTGAAAGCTTTTGGCGACTAAAAGATTAGTCCCTAATTTAGCCTATCAACGACTAAAATTTTTTGTCGCCAATACCTTCCCCGACAATCTTTCTGTGACCAAGCTGGCGACCAAACTATTTAGTCAGGAAAACTTTTTGGCGACTAAAAATATGACTTTTGGAGACAAAGTGTAATTTTTTGTAGTGAATTGCTATAGATTGTGAGATTTCATCTTTCTCATCATCACCTCCTCATCTCTATTGCATGCTATTTACCATTTTGGGCAATAGAACTGATCCAAGTTTTTCCTTCTTAAAATAAATAAAAACTTAACCAAGTTCTTTATGGAATTGTTTGTAAATTTTCTTATATTACTTTGAAAAAAAATCTTTTTGTCAATGGTGTTTTGCTAAGATATTATGGAATTGATTCAACGCGAAAATTTTAGAAACCACAAATGTAATTTGTCCAATATAAAATGGCAAGTTCCGTTTGCCACTAGTAATTTTAGAAGTTTGAGATAAATATTATGATCTAGTTAGGAAGGAGGGGGAACAAAACTAATACAAATAATACGTAAACATAAAAATAATTAATAATAGAACATACATTTCAATAAACAGATATAATAATTATTTTTTTATCTATATGATTAATGAATGGCCAATAATACTACATTTTTTTTTTTTTAATGATATTTAGTTTACCATCTCAGGGTCACGATTGCATTGGTTAAGTTGGTTCCATCACTAGTGACAATTTCAAGGCAATTGTGACAAATGAGATGGTAAAAAATGTGATCATGTAAATGAATGATTTTGCCTAGGCAAAAAGGATAGATCCTAAGAATGAATTGTAAATCCTAACATATCGAGATTGACTCTCACTAATATTTCTTAAACTTAACCGATACATGTGATTTAAAGACAATTTTAAGGATTCGAGATTTACTTACTCTGAAGAGTGGGTTCAGTGTAGCTTTCATGATTGCATTGGTTAAGTTGGTTCCATCACCCTCATTGTGTAATTGTCCTTTTTGTCCTTATTAGTCATAGAGATTTGAGAGTAGGAGAGAAATAAGTGGGGGGAACTGTTCATATAGAAACCATAATTAAGTAAATTTCCAATTAAAAAATCTTCCCACACAAGCAAAAGTTAAAAACCACCATCTAAGGACATTTTCAACCCCTATGGTTTGAGAAGTGGTTATTTTAATTAATTTTTTGATTTTTTATGAAAAATAAAGAGTAATATAATAATTTATAATGACTTTTTAATTATATTAATCAACGATCAAACAAGGTTTATCAAATTTAAATTTGGATAAAAATCTTGCAAAACACCTCTTCACTCATTGACTCAAATTTATATGAAATAAGTTTTACCCCTTTTTTAACGCAAATTAAAGGAGACATAAATATATACTCGGTTTTTTTTCAAGATCATTTTGTAATTTTCAAATTTACCACTCTACCATTACTGAAGTTTTACTCAAATTTACAATTAAACCTAAGTTTATCCATTGGAATGTCATATCAAATCAAACTTAGACTTTTAATTAAATTTGCAGCAGTGCTACATCCACACAATTTATTTCCCTCACAATTCCCCTAATGAGATGGCAAAACAAAATGCATGTAAAGAGAGTTATGAAGAAATATTTGAATGAAGGTCAATTTCTCAAATTTTGCTTGTCACATCATTTGAGGGGGTTTGGGGTGAGGGAATTATGTGGATGAATAATTTTTCTTAAATTTGAGTAAAAATTTAAGGGATCAAGATGGCCTAACAAACTTTTTAAAATCTGGCCCGAATTAAGTTGAAATAAGCTTAAATTATTTTACAATAGGCCTACATAGACTTAGTTTATTGGCTTTGTCGTAATGCCTGGTTAGTTGGCTTATTGTTTAGGGAAAATTACACCAATAATCTCTATATTTTATTTCTTGTCATTTTTGTCCCTACATTTTCAATTGATTCAATTTTGACCATTCATTTTAAATTTTGTATCAATTTAGTCTAATTGATAATATTGTTAGTGTTTTTTAAATAAAATGATTGCTAAATTGGTTGAGATTAACTCACTAAGTTAAGCAAGTCTATAATTTTACTCATAAAAATATGACACATAACACTTAAGTGCATATTTTCTATAAAAACAAAAATACTAAGAGTTCAAATCAATTGGACCAAATTAAGACAAAGTCATAAATTCAAGATCAGAATCGAGTCAATTAAAATTACAAGAACTAAAATTTCACAATGACCAAAATACAACAACTACCGTCGTAATTTGCCCCATTGTTTATTGACTAATACCATTCTAAAGCAAGGCAAATATCTAACCTTAAGAAATTGTGAGTGTTGACTTAATAAGACACCTATAAATATACCTTGCTGTATATGATAAAAATATATGTTGATCCAACAAGGTTGAACTAGTTACACCAAAAAGAGAGCCTAAAAGAGAACAAAATGGGAGAATTCAACACTTGAGTGTCAAAGGTTATGAGGATGAGCAGGGCTGTGTGCCTTTGTGCCCTCCTAGGTAGGGCTGCAAATGAACCGAGTTGTTCATGAACAAGCTCTCGTTAATGGCTTGGCTCGGTTCGTTTAGTAAACGAGCCAAGCTCGAGCTCACATAAGCTCGACTCATCAGACTTGGCTCATTTATCTTTATTTAAATTATATAATAAATATATTATTTATATATTAAATAATATAAATAATGTTTTTTTATTTAAATATTTTTATTTAAATAATATAAATAATATTAAAAAAAATTATCGAGCTAAGCCGAACCGAACTTGACTTTCATTAATGTTAACAAGCCAAGCCGAGCTTGAGCCCAGTTTCTTATCGAGCCAAGCTCGAGCTCAATAAGTAAACAAGCCGAGCTCGAGCTCCGCAAAGCTCAGCACGGCTCAGTTTGTTTGCAGCCCTACTCCTAGGAATGCTTGTTAGTGTCTATCTTCGCTTATTTTTTAATGTGTGTCCAAGGAATTTGGCGGAAAGAAAACACATCACTTTAAATATAAATTTGGTGAGTTTGAATTTGGTATCGACTTTTTGACTCATTTCTATAAAAATTAACCCTGTGTTTCCTACAAAACAAAAATAAAAAATGAAACACAATAAATAAATAAAAGTGATAATTCTCATGTCTTCCATCTCATTTTAGTTCAGTGTTATGATTTTAATCTTCTACTAATCAACAATTTGAAATCCAAATGTACAGATCAATCATACGGGCATTGTGGCAGGAGATTCATGATGGCTTCATCACTTTGACAATCAAAGTTCTCCATTTCTCCATTGCCAAATGTTTACAGTTCAGATACTTGAGGCCGCTGCAGCCTGCACATTCGACTACATCCATGCTATTTTGGGTTTCGTTGACTCAATCAGTTTCTTCAATGTACTCTTGATTTTGATTTGTTTAATCTCTTTGGAAAGTTCATTCAAGCCAAAATGCTGTCATCAATCGCTATTGAGCTAACACAATTGCAACAGCCCAACATTTCGGACCACAATTACTTTTATCCAGTCCACTAAAGAAACCTGGACACATATGGAGAGGCTTGCTTCAAATGGAGATAGCATTAATTGAGCCTACTTTGATTCTATGGGTCATGTCATCTTCAATCTCACTCCATTCTTATAAATAATTGAGCCTACATAACAAAATTGCTCACCCTTTGGTCTCTCCTGCCTTTCAACCTCAACTTGTCTGTTATTTCTATTTCTACTGTTATTGAAGTAATATTCCATGTGTACAATTTCAGTATTATTTTAAAATGTTTTTTAACGACTCAAGTGCTTCTATTCTGTCTAAATTTCTAATTTACTATTAATTCCTCTTTTAATTTCATCCACTATGATAATAGCATCTGCAAATAGCATAAATCATAAGACATCATCTAAAATATGTCTAACATTCATCTATAATTAAGGCAAATAGGTACGGACTTGAGGCTACTCTCGATGTAATCTTCAAGTAATCAGAACTTCATTCGTTTCTCTTGCAAGTGAATTAATTGTAGTCACAATTCCATTATACATGCCCTTCATCGCATTAATATAACCGTTGTCAATATTTTTTTGTCTAACACCCACCATATTATATCTCTAAGCACACCCCCATCCTAAGTTCTTCTTCTTCTTCTTCTTCTTCTTCTAAATCCATAAAAACTATAAGCATATTCTTCTTCTTTTCCTCCGTATTTTTCTATTAATCTCCTTGGATGAAAATTTCAGCTAAATATTTCACTGATCTAATACAAAAGAAAGAATAATTAAACGGGGAAAATAGAGATCAATTGATAAATTTAAAAAATTACCAAAACACCATATGGCAAAATAGTTGGGGTTAAAAGCATCTATAAGCAATTGTTCATTATCTTATAAAACAGCAACTGTTCTTTGGTAAATTATATGAAAATAAGTTACAACTTAACCGTATGAGAAACAGGATAAGGAATGTAGAATCAATGCAATTCTACACCATCAAGCCAATTAAGCGCATGTAATATCTTAACCAGAAACAACTTAAACTCTTCTTCAGCAACAACAATAATGTCTAACCGTGTCAACTTCGAGTCTTTAAAAATTGCAAACGCTTCCCAATAATTTGTCACATTGACACCACTAATTACAAATTCACCAAAATTCCAATCACTTCCTACTATATGGGAGAGGGGAGAAGAGCACAAGTACCTTCTTGTGTCGACAGTGTGGGCACCGATTTCATTGTATGAGATATCCAACACTTTCAATGACTTTAGCAGTTTTAAAGGCTCCAGGGCAGAAAAACTACCCATTTTGTTGTTACTAAGGTTCAAGCAAGAAAGAAGCTTCATAGCCTGCAATCCTGTCATAAAGACTGATAAAAAGCACTCAGTTACTTTCATTTAAATAATCATTAGAAATTCCTTTTAAGCATCAAAATGCACCATGAAACTATCAAGACTTTGATTGGCACCAATTTACCAAATAAAGATGGCCATTTCATTTAAATAATCATTAGAAATGCCTTCTAAGCATTAAAATGCACCATGAAACTATCAAGACTTTGACTGGCACCATTTTACAAAATAAAGATGGCCATACAATAAGCTAATGTTGTACAAATGTGTTTATGTATAATATTGTCTATATGAAGACATAATACACACATATGGATGGACAAACAGACAGACAGACAGATAGATAGATAGATAGATAGATCAATAGATAGATAGAGAAATACAATGAATTGAAAATTGAAACCACAAAACCAAATTCAAGTGACAATAAAAATTTTAAAGAATTAATTGTAGTTTACCTTCAATTGAGCTAAGTTGGTTGTGGCTGAGGTCTAACATTTGGACACACAGTAATCTCTCAATAGACCCAATATGTGACAACGAAAGATTACTGAATTGTAAACAGATATAATTATTGGTGCCTGATGATGCCGAGTCCCTGTAATGACAGCAATGCCTCAGCAAAGATTTCGGCCTGGAGGTCAGCTGCAGAAGCACAAAAAATATGAGAATCTGTGTTATAGAAAAATCAGTAATCTATATCAAAGGTTCAAGGCAAATCTTTAACACTAACTCTTACTAATATTATTGACTAGAGATCTCTCAGAGTTTGTGTTGAAAAGAACTATCAGAGATTCTTACACAAGACATTCATAATTTCAATGAACATAACTATATAGTTAGTTAGACTAATCTCAATAAAAATAATAATAAAGCCACTATACGAACAGATCAGCCACTAAATAGTTGAACTAAGTTTGGTTTTACTTTCAATTCGAGATGAACATATTGAAGAAGCATGCCCATCTGTTTACTTAAATGAGCATTTAAAACAGTATGTTCATAGAACTGTAATACAAGTACAACTACTTGGACTTTGGATGGCTAAAGGGTCATTTGACCTAGTTCTTAAGCAAAATGAGTGAAAGCTTAAGCAAGAGCTGAGCCAATTTCTTTCAGTTTAAGTGTGAAAAACTCTTCACTATGTTGAGCAAAGCCCTCAAACCTAATAACATTTAGATTCTTTAATACGAGGGCATTCAGTAGCTATTATCAGATTTCTAATTTGATGCAAGCATGATGAGTGGTGGGAACCTCACGTGTCCAGAGTTAGATGAAAGGCTTATCAATCTGTCATATGTAACATAGACCAATTTACGTAGCAGTATGTAGGAATGATATGATCCAAGTTGAAGGTGACTTTAGCCTAAGAGGGTGTGTGGGTTGAGGCTGTGACAACATGCCTTTGTATAAGGACAATTGAAGAAGACTGTTTCCATGGGACTTTGCCACCTGGGTTTGTTAAGTTGAAAACAGATATTTTCATTTTAAGTGTTGTTTTACTAATATATTTTAAGCCAATCTATGACTTTATATAATGAGCTTCGAGGCATAATTTCATATAAGATATCTGTGCTGGCCAATCAAGTAATCAATCCGTCTGTAGGATATTAAAACCACCAGGAAATAATATCTTATGGTATTCACAAAATGAGCAGGGACAAACTGGAGTAGCTTGTCTGTTTTGGCCAAACTGAGCTCAAACAATAACAGCCAAAATTCAACCAAACTAGAACCAGACACACACACTGCTCCTTACCTGCTAAGTTAAGCACAAACATGCAATACATTGTTTGCTACTCAACTCAGATCAGCTTGTTCTTACTCCTAAATGTAATGGTTCAAAGCTCTAGCTCTACTCAAGGAGCACAAGAAATACTAAAGAGATACTACTCATACATCCAGCACAACAATAAAAAATGAACCTAAATGGACTGCGCTGTAGCACTTGTACCCTTTTTAAACTTTTGAGAAGTGTATTTGAATCCTTTATTATGTTTTGGAAATCTTTGGTGTTGTTGAATCTTGGTTGTGGATGAGTGAAAATTGATTTAAACTTGTTGGGATTATTCGTTCATGCTTGTTTACGTTGAAAAGTTGTTTGGAAGCATGAAAATCTTGTTCTGGGGTCAACACCGGTCTTGGTGGTGTCAACACCTTCTCTTTTTGTTGGCCACAAGGGTCGACACCAATCTGGAAAAGGTCGACCCTTGTTCTGAAATTGCCCCCTGCTTTTTGGTGTCAACACCAGCCTGGGGAAAGGTCGACACCTTGCCTGTTGCACTCTTTGCTTTTCTGCTGTAAGGGTCGACACCTGCTGTGTTGTGAAACTAAGTGTTCCAGCTTTCTTCTTAAGGGTCGACACCTCTGCTGTAAGGGTCGACACCTGCAATTTTTTTTCAGATTTTTCAGTCCGGTTTGGGCCCTACTTTTTGGGGATTTTGACTTGATATTTTGGGTTGACTTTGGGGCTTATCTTTACTTTGAGCTAGCACTATAAATAGGACCCTCAGTTAACATTTTCTTTACTTTTTCTTCTCTTTTTCCCTCTCTAAGCGGTGAGTCTATCTCTCCCTCTCCAAAATCACTTTTTGCTCTAAGATCTCTAGATCTACTCACAGAGTGATCTTTCCACAATGGTTCTTTGAGAAAGATTGTAGATCTCGTCAAAGGCTTCCTTTGGTCCGAATGGTTTGTGGTTTCGTCGCCAATGATTTTTGGGTCGTCATCTCTTTGCTTCAAGAGGTAGGGATTTCTTTGCTCCTTTCCAATACTTCATCTATGGATAGACATGTGGTAGTTTTTATTGCATAAAAACCACATTCACTATGGATTTTCTTGAAAGCCATAAAGGGGGATTTAGGGTTTGATATTTATGATTGGTGTTGTTAAGTTGTTTGTTGTTGAGTTATTTGGGAAATGATTTACTATGTTTGTGAAGAAAAGGAGGAAAGCCCTAATTTGATAATATTGGTATAATGGATTTAAAAGAGAGGGAGTTGAATAATCGTTATATTTTGCTTATATGAGTTAGATAATTGTGTTTATATCAAAAGAAAATAAAAAGAGAAGTAACCACGGTGTTTGTGTTGTTTTAGGCTAATCACGTAAAGTTGAGATGAGTTATGGTTTTGGGTACCAATGGAATTGGTTTTGTAAAATAAGGGTGATGAATTTGGTTTTGGTTTTGTAAAATGACGAGAATGAATTTTTAGAAAATGGTTGGAGTTGTGTGGATTGGAAAATAAAGGAAAGTGGTCTTTTTGAAAGAAAATGAAAACATCACCCTTTTTAAATTGATAATGAACTTGAGGTCGAGTTTTGGAACCCTTTACATATTATCTTTGTTATTGGACTGAAAGTCTTGCGAGAATTGGGTTTTGTTTTCCTTTCGTACGAAATGTAGAAATGGATAGATATGAATTTAAATGGTGGGGTTGGATATTTGGAATCTCTTACCTATGAAAATATGGTTAGTTTATCTATTTTGATAGATTTATTTATCTGTTTAGAAATATATGTTTTTGGGCTATCGGTGGAGGATAGCTATGATTGTTGTAGAAATTGCATGTGGACTAGGTGAATTGAAATCAATCACTTGTGCTTGTCATTGAATATGACTATAACTATACACATTGGATATGTATGGCTATTTGGGAGTGGAAAGGGGATGTACTCCATATGTGATTATGTGTTCATATACATTGTGTATGTATTACACTTATGTTGTTATGCATTCTAGCATGTATCATTGCTTGGAAGGAGATAGGGGATCTACTCCATTGTTTGGGAGGAGATAGGGGATATACTCCATTGTTTGGGAGGAGAAAGAGGATAGACTCCATTGAAAATTAAGTTGGCTGGAGTGTCCAGGGTGAAAGTCCCAAAATCTTATATACATGGGTGCCGGTTCCCGCAGACAAAATTTCCGTAAAATGGCAAATTGAAGTATTTGTGTAATGATTGTGTTGATTGAGAACCACTGAGTTGTAGTCTCAGTTTGGTGTCCAAAATGTAATGAGTTGGCTCACGAATTGAGATGAGATCATTTAACTTGAAATGAATTTTCATGAAATGAAGTAAGACTAAATTGACAAAGTATATCCTTCGCTTACCGTGCTTAAGGCAGGTAGAGCAGAATTTATTTATCATTATTGTCTCAGTGTATCTAGGTATATCATGGGTTATGATGGTATTGTTTTAGAAGGCTGGATTGCCTCAATTGTTGTAGCAAATAGTTATTGATGGCTTGTTGTTTTCCTTTTGTATTAAAGGCACACTTGTATAGTTATGAATGTGTTGGAAACGGACGTAAGTATTATGTTGAGATTGAGAAAAATGTGAAAGACTTTGAATACTTGTGAACATGTTTTGAAAAGGCCAATGGGTGTAAGTCTGGAAAGTGAAAGAAAATGTAATGGGCTTGGTGAAATGGTTTTCTTCTGAAATTTGTTATAATCATACAAATTTTTGGAAAAAGGTAACAAGAAGAAAGAAAAGTGAATTGTTTATGTTAATGAATGAAATGAACGATTTTGAGAAAAAGTTCTTATATACGTATGTTTCTGTATAAACCGTCGCATTATTTATACAGTATGAGATTTCGCATTCATGATCATAGCTATCTGTAAGTTGCTATTGTTTAGGATCATGTTGAGATCCCTACTGGACTTTATGTTCATCCCACGTTGCCAATCCTTTTTCAGGTGAACATCGAGAAGTGTTTCAAGATTGAGGATCTTCTTTACCTGTTGGCCACGGGGCCTCTTATTTTTGGGCGGAATGCCAGTGATGTACAAGGGTTAAACCCTTTCTTTAGCTTTTAAAGATGTAAGCCTGCGGGCAATTTATTTAGTTATGTACATGTTGTATTTAATTTGCATTCAGATGAGAGAATCTTTATTTATTCTTACTAGTTGATGTAAAGAGTTTTCCGCATGATATCTCTGAAATTGAATTAAATTAATGAATCTGGTAATGATTCCGAGTAATAAAATGTGGGCGTGACATGTGCTTTCCTACACAGTAATATAGAAGACGAGATATTCACCTGCTTTAACACGACTAAGCTGTATTCATCCTTGTAGTATTGAGAATGTGGTGGGTCCAATGTCATAAGATCACTATATAATTCTTTAACTTCTTCAGAATGGACCATCTTGCATGTCTCTAGAGTTTTATCATATGACATCATTGCATCATGTGCAGTCAACAATCTTGCAAGCATAAGCTTTCCAATTTTACTACAATAACTAGTGGGAGAAAATAAGAGGACATTGGACAAACAATAAAGCTGCTTTGCTGCTGCAAAGCTACTCATGAATGAATTCCACATACCAGTTTATCGCTGACAACGTGAAGGGGGGTTTTAGAGAGAGAGGCTCTCAGATCTAGGGTGTATGGAAGAAAAGAGATGAAAAAGTGATGAAGAAAGATGCTGTCGCAAACTGATATACACACGGTCTACTCGAGCGTGAAAAGTGACGCTCGAGCGTCAAACAAATTGTTCCGCTTGAGCATAGAATACACACTTTCAAAAGTTTTGTTCACGAAGGACATCGCTCGAGTTCAAGATTGGCCGCTGGAGCGTCCACCCGCTTGAGCGTAGGAAACGCCGTTCGAGCGTAGAATATACTCTTCCAGTATTTGCAAGGCTGCAAAAACACTGTGAGTTTGCGAAGCCTGCTCGAGCGCAAGAATGGCCGCTCAAGCGAAGGGGTAAAAATCTAGGCAACAAAAGTTTGAAAAATCAAGCAACCAACCTATTTTAAACACACAACTACAACAATCTCAAAGCCAAATTGAAGGAGATACAAGAGGAAACAAGATATGACCAGCACTGTAAGACCAATAAACCCGAGTCCAGAATACAAGACCGGCCCGGTCAAAACCGGAATCGCTATAGATCACATCAGTGCCGACTTAAGCATAAGGCAGGTAAGGCATGTGCTAGGACTCAAAATTGTGGAAAAGCCCCAAAATTTTGGGAAATTTCTCAAAGGCCTCAAAATTTCCAATATGCCAAAAAACACATTTATGTTTTTTTTTTTTTTTTTAAAAAAAAAGGCCATCCAAGGAATCAAATATAATCTTTTTCTTATATTAAGATAATTATTATTATTTTTTTTTTTAAGTACAGAAAGAAGACAAATTCTACTTTTCTATTTTATATGTTTTTGCCTTGTCTTATTTGGAAATAAATACATAGTTTCTTGTGGTTTGTAAACTAAAATGCATCATTTGACATTCCATCCAAATTAGCAGTAAGTGTGAAACACTTGCCTCATAAGAGTATTTAGTGGGATTTACCTTAATTCACTAACAGTGAAATAAGGAAATAATGCATGCAATCGCATGCCTCACCGATCATATCATTTTTACACGAATCAGGGATATAGGAGTAATCATTACTTACATGATTACAATACAGTCAAATGTCCTGTAAGGACATTAAAGAGGCCTATAAGACCTCAACCGTGGTGGGCCTTTGCATTAAGAGAAAAGCCATTCCACTCCTTTTTTAAAGCTTCATGAGAGCAATATTCGCTTGGGGCAGGTTCGACCTGTTTGTTACCGGCATTCTGTGCTTAACACATACCACACTCAAAAGCGACAACCCCTCCATACTCCATATTTCCCTTCCCTGACAAAAATCAAATGCTTTACACATTTTTTTGTCAATGAAGGGATGGAGGAGGTGAGTGAGTAGAGCAGAGAGGCAGCCTTGGTGGGGAGGGTAGAGTAATGATGATGTTATATCATTACTATATAACGTAAATGTCCTATAAGGACATTAAAGAGGCCTATAAAGATAGTTTTAGGTTACTAGATAGTGCATTTTAGTCCCCAAACCATAAGGGTTTATATGTTTATTTTCAAATGCTAAGAGGTAAACCCCACCTAAAGAACAAGTGAAATTTGACTTAAAAAATTCATTAACGACCTCATAAATCTAATATTGATGAAGAAAAGAGTGTCAGTTCTATAGTTTTTTTTATATTAAACAAAATTTGTAATTAATTTACAAATTTATGTTTTAGTTAGGTCTCATATAATATATTTAATGGTAAAAATTAAATAGAATGTAACAAAAATGCTATATTGAACTAATTTGAAAAGTTAGAAGTTTTAATTGAACAAAAGTTTAGCTTAGAACCTAACAAAAGAAGAGAATAAAAGCCAGGTTAAAAGCCAACTTTTGACTTTTTGGCTTTTTAAGTCACATCACCTCTCTACTTTTTTATACGTATTTTCAAAAAAAAAAAATGCCAAAAAACTGAATAATCTACTTCCCAAAAGTTCAAGGATTTTAGCATAATTTATTCACACAATTTAATTATTTATTTATTTAAAAAACTAAATATAAAAGGCCTCGTTTAAATTGTTTCTTTAGGCCTCAAAGTTTCTTGAGCCACATAGTTCAATCCAGTACAATACGAATAAATAATTTTACATCGTGTATAAACTTTGAACAGGTTACTGAACAATTTACACAATTGACAATTTTGACAATACATATGGAAGATTGTACAAAATGATCAACGTTGAGATCACAGAGTTCAAAACAACACAATTCGAATACATAATTTTACACTTGTGTGTCAAATTTGAACAATATACACAATTCACAACACAAATTGAAGATTGCTCAAACTTAACAGCGTTTAGATCACAGAGTTCAGTACAATACAATACAATGCGAAGTATACATATAGACGAAGATATATATATATATATAGAGAGAGAGAGAGAGGAATCACATTTTGTTATGATGAAAATGGAGGAAGTGAGATTGGAGGGGGCATAATTTAGCAACTTTGAGAGCTAAGGCTTTTTCTTCTTCTGCAGTTGGGGCTTTGCGAGGACGACCATGCATTTTTCGTGCTGAGAGAGAGAGAGAGAGAGAGAGGCAAAGAGTGTTGGACCGTTAAACGATCGAGCGCCAGTGGTGAGAGAACAAAGGGTAGATTACATACTTTGATCTGTCTTCATAGATAAGGGAAGAAGAATAAATCCAGGAAGGGCAAATTAAAAACTATTAAAAAAATGTAATGAGTGATTATACTTATAAACTTTAATGAGTGACATACTGATTTACTCCAAAAGTGTAGAACAACACGAACATCTTCTGAGACTTGCCCTACAAACTTTAAGAGAACAGAAACTGTATGCTAAACTGTCTAAATGTGAATTTTGGCTTGACCATGTTATGTTTTTGGGGCATGTTGTTAGCAAAGATGGAATTTCTGTTGATCCACAGAAAATTGAAGCTGTAGTGAACTGGCCTCGACCAACAAATGTGACCGAAGTCCGAAGCTTTTTGGGATTGGCTGGCTACTACAGAAGATTTGTCAAAGATTTCTCCTAAATTGCCTTACCATTGACTCAGTTAACTCAGAAGGGGACATCATTTGACTGGACTAACCAACGAGAATCTGCTTTCCAAGAGTTGAAAACCCGACTTGTGACTGCACCAGTTTTGACTTTACCTTCAGGTACGGATGGTTATACTGTATTTAGTGATGCTTCTCATAAGGGTTTGGGGTGTGTTTTAATGCAGAATGGGAGAGTTATTGCTTATGCTTCCCGACAACTGAGACCGCATGAAAAGAACTACCCGACCCATGATCTGGAACTTGCTGCAGTAGTATTTGCACTAAAAATCTGGCGTCACTACTTGTACGGGGTAACATGTGAAGTGTATACCGACCACAAGAGTTTGAAGTATTTCTTCACACAAAAAGAACTGAACATGAGACAGCGGAGATGGCTAGAACTGATAAAGGACTATGACCTACAGATCTTGTATCACCCGGGAAAAGCCAATACCGTTGCCGATGCACTGAGCCGGAAATCGATTGGAAACTTAGCATGTTTGCTTACCGGACAGAAAGAGTTGCTTTGTGACCTTGAAAAATCTGAAATTGAAATTGTTTTGCGAGAACAAGGTGGAACCTTAGCTGCTATTTCTGCTCAACCGACACTGATTGAAGAGGTTAAAGAGAAACAGCAACTGGATGACTTCTTGAAAAAGATCATCGAGGAAATAGAATCCAAACCGAGACCGGGATTCAAATTTGAGAATAATGTACTGAAGTTTCAAGAAAGACTGTGTGTACCGAATGATACTGAACTGAAAAAAAGAGTTCTGCAAGAGGGCCACAACTCAAAACTGTCTATCCATCCAGGGAACACGAAAATGTATCAAGATCTGAAATTGAATTTCTGGTGGCCAGGAATGAAGAAAGAAATCACCGACTTTGTGTCCAAATGTCTTCATTGCCAACAGGTCAAAGCTGAACATCAAAGACCTGCCGGATTATTGCAACCCTTACCCATACCGGAGTGGAAATGGGAGCATATCACGATGGATTTTATCGTTGGGTTACCTCGTTCCAGAAAAGGTATGGATTCAATTTGGGTTATTGTTGATAGACTAACCAAATTTGCTCACTTCTTACCTGTCAAGACAAACTATAATGCGGACAAATTGGCCGTTATTTATATTGATGAAATTGTGAGACTGCATGGAGTGCCTGTTTCTATTGTTTCTGACAGGGATTCGAAGTTTACATCGAGGCTTTGGCAAAGCCTACAGACTGCATTGGGTACTGAATTGTGGCTGAGTAGTGCCTATCATCCTCAGACAGATGGCCAGTCAGAAAGGACCATCCAAACTCTGGAGGATTTACTGAGAATGTGTATCCTTGATTTTCAGGGAGATTGGGAAAGTCATCTGCCATTAGTTGAATTCGCCTACAACAACAGCTATCACTCGAGTATTGGCATGGCGCCTTTCGAGGCATTGTATGGCAGAAAATGTAGATCTCCGATTTGCTGGGCAGAAGTTAGAGACGGGCCGTTGCTTGGGCCCGAGATTGTTTATGAAACAACTGAAAAAGTGAAATTGATACAACAGAGACTGAAAACTGCGCAGAGCAGACAGAAGAGTTATGCTGATGTCAGAAGACGTGATAGAGAGTATGAAGTGGGTGATCACGTTTTTGTGAAAGTGACACCGATGAAAGGCCAGACTCGTTTTGGAGTCAAAGGCAAGTTAGCACCAAGATACGTCGGACCGTATGAGATTATGGAGAAAATCAATCCGGTGGCGTATCAAGTTGCGCTCCCTCCTGAGATGGAGCATATGCATAACGTCTTCCACATTTCGATGTTAAGAGATTACCTCCGGGATCCTTTCCATGTAATAGAGCCTACTCGTGTAGTGCTGAGTGATGACTACACTTACGAGGAACGGCCTATACAGATTGTTAACAGACGGATTAAGAAACTGAGGAACAAAGAGATCCCGCTAGTGAAAGTTGACTGGCAGAACCATGGTGGTGTGTATGCCACTTGGGAAAGGGAAGATGACATGGCCAGAAGATATCCTGACCTGTTTCCACTGAATCCTGTTTTCTTCCAGAATGAAGGTAACTCGAGTTTAGAGGACTAAACTCTTTATAAGGAGGGGAGACTGTAATAACCCTCACCACTGATTACCGAATAACCACCGATTACCGTTAAACTGAACTGATTATGACTGAGAATCGAACTGAATGAACTATTGAACTGACTGACTGAAATTGAAACTGAATTAGCCAAGTATATCTATTGTGTTGCATAGTCTATCTGTTTGATTGATGAATTATCTGTTCATGTTTCTATGTTTAAACTGCTAATTGAAGGCCTTATCGGCGGCCGAATTAGAAACCGATTAGTGTTCTAGGATCCTTAGAATTAATGTGATTTTATGGTATATTTATCTGAAAATCGATTAGGTATGATTAAATTAGATTAAATATTGGCCAATTGCATAGTTTGATTTATTTACCGTTTTGCCACTCTAGTGACCCACTATCTCAATATATCATGTGAGCCTTGTTTACACGCGAGACAACATTTCCTCAGCCCTCCTCTTCTTGCCTCAACCGACCAAGTTAGAGAGTGAGAGAGAGTTGAGTTGTTCTTGAGAGTTTTGGCTTGAATTGCTTGGAAATTGAAGAAATTGTTGGAGAGATTGCATTGTTGAGCTCCCTTCTTGAACTACAAGACTTAAGGTAGCTCCATTGTCTTCTTGTTCATGTTTTGAGTTGATTCTTGCATGGTTGGAGCTAAGTTGAAGTCTAGAGCCAACTTATGGCTCTAATTGTTGTGTTGAAGCTTATTTGTGGCATGCATGTACACATATTGAAGTTTTGAGGTTGTAATTCACCATTCCTCACATGCATGTGCATAATGTTGTTGTAATTCATGTTGCCATCATGTTTTTGAAAGATTTGAGCTCATTTGAGCTAGCATTGAAGCTCACTCCTTGCATGCATGTATGTATTGTAGATGTTGAGTTGATTTCATGGCAAAATGTTGCATGCATGTTCACAAATATGTTTAAGTCCATGATTTCATCATGTTTTGGAAACAATTGGCTCCTTAGAGCATCATTTGGAGCTTTGTATTGATTTGAATTCATGCATGTTTGCATGTTCTTCATGTTCTTGAAAAATGGTTTGAAATTGAGTTTGAATTAAACACCCTTGGGCTTTGATTTCTCAAATTGAGCTTTAAAACATGTTAATCTATGTGTTTATAAATGTTTTCCAGAAAATGAGCCCAAGAGGATCGGTTTTGATGCATTTTAACTTGAGTTTGAGCTTGGAGGTGCAATCTGGGTTTTCCAGATTTTGCACTCCCGCTCGAGCGGAGAAAGTGGCGCTCGAGCGGAGAATCCGAGCATCCAGCATCTCTCTGCACTGTTTTACAGTCCGCTCGAGCGGATTATTGGGCGCTCGAGCGGAGTCATGTCTCAAGCTCGAGCGGGCGTCGAGCGGAGATTTCACCCATCCAGTACTTTTACGGTACGCTCGAGCGGGAAATTTTACGCTCGAGCGTGTACCTTTGTTGCATGTCCGCTCGAGCAGGGAAACCTGCGCTCGAGCGGGACTCTGTTTTTCTGAAAATTCTGAAAACTGTTTTCTGATCGCATCTTTGCATCCTCATCCCATCCTAGGCATTCTTAGGCCTAGTTTAAGACATCTTAATGAGGATATAGATGTAGAACACACCGAGGCAAATTAGGGATTAAGTTATGTTATTTCCCAACTGTGTAGCTTAGTGTGTGTTCAATCTGTTAACTGTGTAGGGTTGGCGACTGGAGAGACGCGCTCTAGCATACTGTAGCCCGAACTCTGTGAGTAACGATTGTGTAAAGATATGTTCACAAATGATTATCTTCTGAACAACTGAACTGTACTGTTTTCTGAACTGATTACTGTTAACTGAATGAATGTATGTCCTATATTCTGAACTGTATTGTGGCATCCTTAGCACCTACTGTTTACTGTTACTGTGACAGAATTCTCTGTCGGTTCCCTCGTAGAACCACTACTGTTTACTGACTGATGGCCATCATTACTGCTCGGTCTTTTTAGACCTACTGTTTACTGTACTGTTATGCTAATGGATGTACCGCATATGACTGTACTGACTGAACAACTGAACTACTGTTTAAATGAAATGTTTTCATTACTGTAAGGACATTCATTCTTAACCTCTTTACGCATTATGTTATTCACTGGGCTTTAGCTCACTGCTCATATATATATGTAGGTGTTCAGGCACCAGACCGCAGCTAGGGGCGTCAGGGTAACTCCAGTTTTGTCAAGCCAGCCTATGTGCCTCACCGCGAGGTTCCGAGCCTATCTGTTAAGGCTTAGGGGTGTTTTATAATTCCCCCTTCTGTACTGTTCTACTGTTTTGTATAGACTGAATGTTTACTGTACTGTTTTATAGGGTTGAGTCCCTAGTTTGAATGAATGTAAATATTGTATATACTGTTCTGTACTGTTTCTGTTTAATGGATGAAAAGTCTTTTTGGCATATAGACTGTCACAGCTCATTGGGCACTGTTTATTTACTGTTTTGGCTTCCGCCAGGCCCTGTACTCTGTTTACTGTCTTACTGTTCTGCAGGCCTTCGGTAATCTCGGATTACTGGCCGATTACGGTGCTAAACCCATAGGGCCGGGTTTGGGTCATGACAATAATCCTTCCAGGGAAAAAAATAAAAAATATAAAAAAATGAAACTAAAAATATATGGTAATGAGAAGCCGAACAAATTTAAAAAATTCAATTTAGGGTTACCGGAAATGTATATTTTATTCGGTAGTTGGTTACCAGACTTATATTTTTTGTTCAGCAATGTGATGCCGGACTATTTTATTTTGTTCGATTTCGAACCACCAAACGAAAGTCAAACACCCGTCCAGAAAAATGAAACAAAAATATACCAAATAAATAATAAAAAAAACTCACCATTTCACTTTTTTGATGATTCTTCATCACCGTTTCTTCATCCATTTCTTTCTTTAATGATTAAAATCTATGATTCTCACTTTTTGAAAAACGATGTATAAGAGAAACGAAAAATTAAGAAAGAAAAAAGAGTAGAGATTAAAGACCAAGAAATATAAGGAGATAACAAAATATATTTAATTTTAGTGTTTTGTCCTTAAAGGTAATTTCACACATGGATAAAATTGGAGGGGGGAGAAACTCATATAAAGGATGTATAGGGTAAAGTAGTGGTATAAGTAGAATCACCCAATAGTAATTCCTTGGAGAGAAACATTATGGCGTACATTTTTTTAAAAGTGTATATTATATGTACCTTGTAATTAAAAAGATACTCGCTTCAAAAATTTAAATTTAAATTTTATTTGTCCAAAGGCCCCAGGCACTGAAACACTTTATCCAAAATGATAAGCTCAAATGAAATGACTAAAATACCCTTCTATATATATAGTATACACTACGGTCCTAAACTTTCAAACCATCTCTCTCTCTCTCTTTCTCTCTCTCTCTCATCTACCGACAGTCTCAAAACCTCTCTCAGATCTCTCCTCCGACGATCTCGCTGCTGTCCACCGTCTTCTTCCTTGTAGCCGAAGCAACTAGCCGAGACTCAAGATACGCTACACAATGATCTCGCCGACCGTATATCTCGCCGTCGTCCACTATCATCTTGCTATGGCTAAAATAGCGATGTCATTGCACTTATCGACTCTCAAATCGTCTCACCACCTCTCTATTTCGCCATCGTGCTGTCGAAGAGTGCCATGAGTCATCATCATCATCTTCAAAGCTCAAAGATGGATTTGTTTCATCATCCTCGAGATCTCAAATCTATTTCATCATCCTTGAGATCTGTGTTTACATATATATATATATATATATATTTCGAAATCAGATATAAGAAATAGATATATATATATATATAAATGAATATGATTTTTCCAGATCTGTTTTTTTATTTTATTTGTTTTATTTTTTATTTTTTATTTTTTAAGATTTGAGCTCATCTGGTAAAGGATCATCTATGTGCATGTGTGTGTACAATAATCGTCTAGATCTTTCTCTTTTTTTTCTTTTTTTTTTGGGGTAGTTGTTATTGTTGTCGATGATGATGACAATTTGTTGTTGTTGATGTTGATGAAACATATTGCAGATCCATATGTTTGGTTTTAACAGGTAGTGGGTGGTTTTTCAGTGAGGAAAGATTGATCGGAGTTGTTGAATTTGAATAGATAGATAGTAGGAAGAGATATAGACTTTTAACACAGAGAGTTTTTTGTTATTGTTAGATTTTCAACAGATAGATTTGTTATTGTTGTTGAACAGATAATAAAATTAGAATAAATAGATTTATACAAATAAATGAAAATTAAACAGATAATAAAATTTAAACAGATATTTGAACAAATAAGGGGAAAATTTTGAATAGATAGTTAAAAAAAATTTTACAAATACGTAAAAAATTTGAACATAAAAATAAAAATTTGAATAGATAGATGTAAAATTTGAACAGATAGAAAATAATTTGAATAGATAGACAAAAAAAGTCAACAGATGAAAAAAGTCAATGGATAAATTAAAGAGTAAAATTGAAAACCAAATGTCTTTCAAAACAAATAAAAGGACCTCTCACCAAACTATTTCACAAAGGATAGATCTCTCACGAATAAAAAAAATACATTGAACCTAATGCCTTAGACACCCTCTAAATTAGATTTATCATCAATTTTCTCCAATGAAAAAAAGAAAATGACATAATTTCATGCTTTTTGAGTTATAACTAAAAAAAATTTCATAACTAAACACACCATGAGACATAATTAAAAAACTCATGAGTCATAACTAAAATAATATTATAACTAAAGAAGAAAATTAATTATAACTAAAAAAGAAAATGGCATAACTAGGAGCACATATGATATACCCTTTTTAAGAGGTATATTAGAATTTTTCTTTACAAAAAAAATAAATCCCCCTAGTCCTCCTGGACTGAGTGTATTAGAGTAATGTTAAATATCATGAAAAAAATATCATGAAAAGTTTCATGAAATTAATCCAAAGTTAGTTGCATAACATACAATAAACACTAAACTATTCACGGGTGAAGGGTGATTGCATAACATACAATAGAGTAGAGAATCTTAATGAAGGCTTTTCATGATATTTATTTCATGATGCCTAGCATTATTGTATACACCGGCTCATTTTTTTTTTTTTTAGCAATCTTACTAATAATCTTACTAAAAGCATTCTTATCCAAATATCATTGGAGGTTTAAATATTATGAGCAACATTACAGTTCCACACACCCAAAAAAATAAAAAATAAATAAACAGACAAACAAACACACAAAACAAAACAAAAACAAACAGAATTTATCCAGATTCAAATTGTGTGGATAAGATTAATTTTGGATGTGGTCCACAACACAACAACTCTTCATCTACACCACACAATTATTTATGGACAATTTTCATGGTTGATAAATATGGAACAATAGCATTTCTCAAGTATTATAGTTTTCTTACAACAATTGCAATTTTTTTTTTTTTTAAAGATAGCATTTGTATGTCATTATAGTTAAATTACAAATAAAATGGTTCACCGCTACTCCATCAGCTTGAACCCCTAACATCCCTCTCATCACACCCTAACGTGTGGCTGCTAGACCATTGGGCCAAACCCCAATATCTTACAACAATCACATTTGACCATTTGTATTTTTAGTAAAATTGTTAGTATGTATAAAATTATACATTTTTTCTCGAGAGTCTTCTAACATCGCATAAAAAAAATATTAAAAAAAATTAAGTATGAGATGTTAAAAGTAGAATGTAAATGATTTTTTTTTTTAAAATATTTCTATTTTTTTGGCTTTTATTAGTATGTAAGACCATCTCTAATGGTTCATCAATTCTGACATCAAATTTAAATTTGATAAAAATATATATATATATATATATAATATTTTTTCTACTTCAATGATTTCATCAAATGAGAATCAAATCAAAGATATCAAAAATCTTCCATTCACAGTCTTTGCAACAACTGCAAGTACTTACTGTTTGTTCAGCCCTTTGACCTGCAAAGCCTCAATAGCCCACCGGAGATGTGCAAAGGGATCAATACTTGCCCCGGCCTTGTTCTTGCCACTTGCTTCAGCTTTGCCAAGGGATTGGGTGGCTATATCGGAGAGACGCCTATTTGTTGTTGACATATCATCATCCGGACTTGAGATAGCTTCGGGTTGGCCTTTTCCAATTGCAGCTCGCCCCAAGATTGAAAAGCTTTTTGACATGAAACTTTTGGCATGTGATGTGGTCGATGATGGAGCCAAAATCCCAAAGGCTAAATCTGCTACAGTTCTCTAAAGATCTTCAATCATGCTCAATAGCTCAGAAGTAGTGGGTTCGGTCATTGGTACCCATGGTGTGTTTGGATCGACTTGGTCTTGACGAATTGGTTGGGCTGGGCTCTTTGGAGTGGGTTGGACTAGAATTGGGCTATTATGGAGTTCGAGTTTTGGGGTTTGAGATGATTGTTGTTCAAATGCATTCATCATATACAAGTTCGTGCTTCTGGAATGAACACCCCAGGCTTGGGTAAATGGACTGGGGTGAGGTATATGCTGGGGTTGTAGGTGGATGGCAGTGTATGGATTAGGTTGAGGTGTGGAGGTAATGGGTTAGTGGTGGCGTGAGGTTTTTTTTGGTGGAGCTATGATCTCTTCGTCAATAAGATCATGAATCTTATGACAGAGGCGGATGCAACGGTTTGTATCATGACGAGGTTGTTGATGATAGGCACAACATTTAGTGGGGTCATGTCTTGGTGGAAGAAGACTTGGGAGGGGTCGGGGTTGTAGGAGCTCTAGGTGCCCTTTTTTTAGCAGAATTTTCAAAGCTTGAGAGAGATCCATGTAAAGAGGATGAAAATTTCGAGCTTGGGGCCGAGTTGAAGTGGTTGGTTTTAGGCTATTATCAGCAAAAGGGTTTTTGATGGAACTGGTGATAGTGTTTACTTCTGAGCATTTCGCAACTATGTTACCATTAGTAGTAGCATTGGAACTGCGAACAACATTCTTCCTCATAGGCTCATTACCTTCCACAATGATCCCTTGTCTGATGGCATCCTCGATTTGAACCCCAATTTCATGGAGGTCCTTAAAGTTGAATAGTGTGAGGACTATCATTTTCTACAATAGCCTTTCATGTAAATCTCTAACAATTATACGAACTTGCTCATTTTCTGGGGGCCTGTTTGCCATCATAGCCGCCTTTGCCCTCAATTTAGTAACAAACTCCAAAAATCCTGACGTGTTGCCTCAAGATCACGAGTTGTGACCTCGATATGCGTGTTGTAGGAATATTGGGAGACAAAAGATTAAGCCAACTTTTCCCAACCCTGTTTTACGGAGTCCTTTAGTTTAGTATACCAGATGGCAGCTGTACCGGACACAGTCTTTCCAAACAACAATAACTTTGGATTCTGGTCAAACCCATCGGTTTCAAAATATTAGAAAAAAAGATGCAAATGTACCATCGGATCCCCAAAATCATCAAAATGGTCGATATGAGGCATCTTGAACCGCTCTAGTAAAGTAATAGTGGACTCACTGTACCCACCTTCGATATCTGGAATAGAACTAACTCCCTGTGCCTTCTTGAACAACTTTTCAAGTTTATTGACTTTGAGCAGGTTAGGGTCAAACTCGAACTCAAAAGGTGCCTCGGTCTGATGAACTGAAGCTTTAGAAATCTGGACCAGGATTGGATCTGTCTGGACTAGAAAAATAGGAACACCTTCAGCAGATAGATCCTAGGTCATAGGATTGGCAACAGTACCTAGCGTAGGAGTAACAATGTCAGGTGTATGAGAAACAAACGTCGCGCTGTTGTTGTTGTAACCTATTGGTGATCTCTGTTTGTCGGACCATATCATGCTGGAGTGAATTTACCAATTGCTAAAGACGGATCAATAAATCCTCTAGATTTGACGGATATTGACCAATTACAGGAGCAGATGATTGTGCTTAGGGTTGGAACTGGTCAACACTATCTGGCCTTTCTTCGTCTTACCACTGGTAAAAGTGAAGCAAACACTGGTTGTCTCTGAACTAAATCTCCGACCTTACAAAGTCTACCAACACAGGTCCAGAGCAACTGGGGGATATTAGAACCTTCTAAAGCTATGGTTTCAGGACTACCTAGCAGCAAAAATAAAAAATTAGACAACACTTCAGCCTAATTTCACCAGAACATATGTGATCACAACTGAATGACTGTACTTCCTACTGAATTCTGCCCCACAAACTGATATAACTGAACCACTGATATGAATTCAGGAACCCTTGTATAGATTCACTACATAGCACAGAGCAGGTAAAGAGAGCAAAAACACCCCTATGAGGGTGGTAGGGTTACCCTGTCCTAGCTTTGGAATGATCTAGAGTTTCATTACTTCAAACAAGTGATATCACAACATCCTGAATGTGGGAGAGCCTCCTGTCCTATTTTGGAAAAGTCACTGGAGCTTACAACATGCACTAGGCCAATTGATCAAAAGGGTACCTCAACAAGATTACCTAATATACCTCTCACGTCTAACACTGAAAAGTGAAAGGAGGATCGAGCGGTACGGCAGTAACCCAGATCCAAGGGTTATGTTCCCAACGTGACATTGCCTACGTCCATCCAACCTTTTGGCAAGCCTCCAATATGTCGTCCAGGATATCAAATGGTAAACACAATGACTTATGAGCACCAATGCAAATGAAATGCAATGAACATATATATATATGGAAACAAAAGTTCACGTCATGAAGTTCAAGTCAAGTTCTCTAATCCCCAGTAGTGTCGCCAGATGTAGCTAGTTTTTCGCAATCCTCGGAGGGGTTTAGTCTCATCGGATATGATTCCCTACAATTCGAACTCCCGCGGTTCTAAATCTAGTTTTATAAGTGAAATGTGAAACTGAAAAACGAATGAGAGTCCAAATTTGGCAAATCTTAGAAAATCCATTAATCATCAGAGATGCCAAAAATGGACTGTATTGCCAAATTTTTGAGTCGCCACCTAATATTTTTGAAAAAATTAGGAAACCTGTGACTCATGCCAAAAACTTATCCATTATAACCAAAGTTGTTTCGGTTTGGAAACTTAGGTATGAGAGGGGAAGGTCATGAATTCAGCAGCCCACTCACCCGATCAAAAATCAATCTCTACTAAATCATGATTTAAATTTTATAGATATTATATGCTCATGTTTTGATTGTTTAATATACTAACATTACTATGTGAAACAAACAAGCATAGACCACGTCACTAGCTTTGGAATGCTTTGATTTCATGTTTCTTTGAAAAGAGTTTTGAATATGTGTAACTCAAAGGAAAAACGAGCTCATATGTACAATAATCAAAGTCATTCTAATTATCAAAATAGCCTCCATCCACAAGCATTCATAGAGATATTTTGAGTAAGCAAGTAGCCTCATAGCAGTATGTTCGACATGGTAACACAAACTCACATATGATATGCTAAAGCCAAAAACGCTCACCTAGTACTCAACCGAGGCAAGCCAAAGAAAAGAAGATGGTTAGAAAAAAAATGCATGATCCTAATATGCAAAATGTCTAATGTGACGCATACAAAATGCAACTACTAGATTCGGTTACTAACATGACATGTGAATCAACTCAAAGCATGAGGTAGCGCACATAATCAAGTAGGAAATGATAAAGACATCAAGTATGATGAGCTGAACCTTAATGTATGCAAAAATGGATTCAAAGCACGGGAATGATAAAGGACAACATGATGCTTTGTATAGGGGTGAGCATGGTCTAGACTGGACTGAATTGGAGTAAAACCTGGACCAATCCGTTATCTACGGATCTTGAAAAATTGAAACCAATTCAATCCGTTTAAATCGTGGAACCAATCCATTTAAACACGGATTGGATCGGTTTAGGACCACGAATTTACATAATTAAATAACAAAAAATATATATATAATACTTTAATTTCATAAAAATATAAATATAGCACCATATTAGTTTCAAAATAGCAATATGTCTTTTTATAATAGCGACAAACTGTTCTAAAATTTAAACAACAATAAGAAAACTAGTTTCACCATAAGTATTTAGACCATTACAAATTAACACTAAAACTAGCAAACAAAAGTAATAAAAGAAGATACTATACAAGTTTAGGTTTGGATTTAAGTTTTATATGAAATAAGCGAAGATACTATGCATGAGGGTGTATAATAAAAATATAGACTATTTGTATACGATCCGGATCGGTTCCAATCCGGAACCGTGGGGTTCAATCCGGAACCAATCCGTGAATTACGGATTTTTAATTTTTCAATCCGGAACCGATCCACGGATTCAAAAAACCAATCCAAACCTACTGGATTGGACTGGACTGGACTGGATCGAATTACGGATTTCACGGATTCCTTACTCAACCCTAGCTTTGTACAACCATGATAAGCATGTAAATAAAAAGGAGAAAGAAATGGAGGTTGGAAGACATACATCAAGTATTTACAAATTTGCCTTCTTACAAGATTTGCTTTGTTTTGCTGAAAAACCACCACTACCGTACAAATAAGGTGGCCGGTCGGCCTAATAAACTGGTCTACCGTACAAGATGGTGGTCTGCCGGCCACTTTTTCTGGAAAAAGACCTGTTGCAGCAAAATCGGAACAGAGCAAAAATAGAGGGTTTTCAAAGGATGTTCATTCTTCCTGTTCCTTCCTGTCATTAAGATTTTCAAGGAGAGAATAGGTTTGCTTCACAAAGCATCAAGCATCCCAAGGGTATTTAGATGATGATTAATGAAGCAACAAGACGAAAATCAATGAATACAAAGCTAAGGCAAATTAAGAAAAGGAAACATTCAAAGAGATGGCATGAAACTTACTCTATCTCATGGAAAATAAGAGTAAGTGAGTACTCAAATTTAGAGAGATTAGGTTTAGAGAAAGCCATTCTTGAAAACAAAGCTTACAAACAAGAGATTATATCATTAAGAGAAGCAAAGAGACTCTTCTTCCTACTCATGGAAGATAGATTGGAATCCATTTTCATGCTTCAACAAAGGAACTAGAAGAGAGTCTCTATACTTCTGGTGAAAGAGCTCTCATATGGCTTCAAAGCAAAATCAAAATAAGACTAAGTAAATAAATGAAAGCTATAAAGAGTTGTTGTATGCTCATCTTCCTACTCATGGAAAACGGATGAGACATTTATTTCCATACTTCAAAAATGGAACTAGAAGAGAGCTCACAACAACTTTGAAGGAGAGAGAGAGAAACATGAATCAAACTAACTATTTTAAGCTTTAAACACATATATACAGTCCATATTCATACAAAACTATATAAAACAGTACTGAAATTGAAGAAAAAGAAGCAAAAGCATGAAGAATGCCAAGAGAACATCACTAATGGATAAGCCTATGAAAGGGTGGCTAACCCTTCCACCCTCAACAAGGATTAAATCACATGTTAAAGCCTAAAAACACTCTGAAATTCAGTATTTAAAACAGAGGATGAAGAACAAGAGGATAAAAGAAAAGGCGATGAAAAGTGTTCAAAGATTAACCTCTTGAAAAGATGAAGAGTTTTTTGATTCACAAACTTCAATCCACACACTCTCAAGTGTCTGAAATGAGGTTCAAAACTTCAGCAAAAAGCTTCAAGTTTTAGCTTCAATAGTGTATCTATAGTGTATCTATAGTCAAGAGGGTAGAGAATGCTTTGTATGCCTTTGGAAATGCTTGTTCACTAAGTTTTCTAACCCTAAACTCAGAGGGGAGGTGTTGTATTTATAGAATTTTAGCTTCTCATGTTAGAAATATCTTCAAAAGAGAACAGCTGGCCAAATCTCGTGCATGGGAGCAACCTGCTGCTGTAAAAATATCTTTTGCGCTAAACATGGTGTAAGAGAGGGTTTAAGAAAAGAGTTGGAAATTCGAAGATCTTTGAAGAACAACTTCGAATTCTCTAGAAGAAATGTGAGAGGCTTAGATTCTTCAATGGTCTCAACTCAAGAACACAAGAGTAAAGGAGATGATGGAGATAAGAGATTGGGTGAAGAAGAAGGCAAAATGGCTAGAGAGAGAATAATGGCAAGGCTCTCCCATGGATCTCCCACTTTCACTCTCAAGGTTAATAATGGAGATGGGAAATTAGTTCTTTCCCAAGAGTTAACTCTCCAAAATCCATCCCTTGTAAAGCTATGGGTGAGTGCTATTTATAGGCACCTCATGATGTAGGATGGAGCCCATGTACAAGGCATATGAGGAATATTCTCTCTAACCACCTTGTCCGAGGAGGTGACCTCTCCGAGGATGAGGAAAATCCCGAGGAGGAGATCAACCTCTTGGTGAACCCTTCTTCTTAGCCACACCTAACCAATGATCCCCAATCATCCCAAAAGGGTCAGGGGTAGTCCCAGAGGACGTCCTGCAGCAAAATATTGTCGAGTCTCATGGATCCCCCAGGGTCGTGCCACCTCGATCCGGGTATAGGCTAGTTTAACCGAAGAGTGAATTTATCTCCACTCACTGTCCTCGGGATCGGGTCCTTTGTTCGAACTCCATTACGCCCATGGTTCTGATGCGTAGATCCCGGAAAGCTCCGAGCCCGCAAGTGTTCTGGGACTCATTAACGGAGCGGCTTCTAGATTGCGTTTGAATCTATTCGAAGCCAAGTGCTTCGGATCTCTAGATTCGTGGATCCGAATCCTTTCGAGTCCGAGTGCCTCGGATCTCTAGGATAGCTCAATACCCTTTCAAGTTCGGATCCGAGTAAGTCTCTAAGTTCGTAGATCCGAACCCTTTCGAGATCCATGAAGCTCATATTCTGATGCCATCTACTTCACTGAACTGGCTGTCGAAGAAGTTCCCACCACCTCTAAGCCTCGGGGGGTCAAAATTCCTCGTTGGGAGGATATCAAAGATGACAAGGAGCCAAGGGCAGAATCAAGTAAACGGGCGATCTCTAGACTAGAAAGTCCGCCTATTCCTTGGAAGGTGATGAAAGTCCGAGAATGGGGCAAGATAGTGTACTATTTATGAAGGTGCAGGGAGTCGGTTTCTTCAGCCACCGACTCCGAGTCAAAAGAAGAGCCTCCTGATAATGACATAGTGATAAAGCCTGAAGTGGCTCCAGAATGCATGCAAGATGGACTGAAGCCTCAGCCCGAACAACTTATTGAAATAGATCTGAGTGATGGACAAGATGCTCCAAGGCCGGTATTCATAAGTTCGAGCCTTAGCCCAGAGAGGCGGGAACAGTTGTTAAAGTTGATAAGCCGGTATTCAGATGTGTTCGCTTGGTCATATAAGGAAATGCCCGGACTAGATCCTAACCTAGTCTCCCATTATCTTGATGTATTCCCAAACTCCAAGCCAATTAAGCAAACTGCTCGAAAATATCATCCAGATCTCGAAGAGAAGATTAAGGAGGAGATTGAAAAACTTCAACAGGCTGGTTTCATCCGGCCAATACGGTACCCCACGTGGTTAGCAAACATCGTGCCAGTAAAGAAGAAGAATGGCCAAATCAAAATATGTATAGACTTTCGAGATTTGAACAAATCTTGCCCGAATGATGAATTCCCTCTTCCTCACATTGACACCCTCGTGGATGCCACCTCGGGACACCAGATGTTCTCATTCATGGATGGATTCAGTGGATACAATCAGATTAAGATGGCTGAAGAGGACGCAGAAAAGACTGCTTTTAGAACACCTCTTGGAAACTTCTTCTATACAGTCATGCCTTTCGGACTCAAGAATGCCGGTGCAACTTACCAAAATTTTTGCTTGTCAATTTTTTCTGTAAATTGAAGTGCGTCATTAACTTTATCCATAAGCTCTGTCGTGACAACATGTTTTTTTTTTGGGGGGGGGGAACGTGATGCGAAGCAGGGCCGAAAAATGACAATATGCGTGCCTGAAAAATTTTAAAAATAAAAATTCCTCACACACAAGGGGCAAATGTAAGAGGAGCTAATTTCAGTCCGCTAAATTAATTAGGCCCAATAGCCCAAGATTAGTGGGCCCGAATTTATCGCAAGCCTAAGATTGGGGGGCCGGATTTATCGCCATCAAACGGGCTGAATCGCTCTAGGCCTCGAAAGGGTTCGGATCCACGAACTTAGAGACTTACTCGGACCCGGACTCGAAAGGGTATTGAGCTATACTAGAGATCCGAGGCACTCGGACTCGAAAGGATTCGGATCCACGAATCTAGAGATCCGAAGCACTTGGCTTCGAATAGATTCAAACGCAATCTAGAAGCCGCTCCGTTAATGAGTCCCAGAACACTTGCGGGCTTGGAGCTTTCCGGGATCTACGCATCAGAACCATGGGCGTAATGGAGTTCGAACAAAGGACCCGATCCCGAGGACGGTGAGTGGAGATAAATTCACTCTTCGGTTAAACTAGCCTATACTCGGATCGAGGTGGCACGACCCCGGGGGGTCCATGAGACTCGGCAATATTTTGCGGCAGGACGTCCTTTAGGACTACCCCTGACCCTTTTGGGATGATTGGGGATCATTGGTTAGGTGTGGCTAAGAAGAAGGGTTCGCCGAGAGGTTGATCTCCTCCTTAGGGTTTTCCTTATTCTCGGAGAGCTCACCTCCTCGGACAAGGTAGTTAGAGAGAATATTCCTCATGTGCCTTGCACATGGGCTCTATCCTACATCATGAGGTGCCTATAAATAGCACCCACCCATAGCTTTACAAGGAATGAATTTTGGAGAGTTAACTCTTGGGAAAGAACTAATTTCCCATCTTCATTATCAACCTTGAGAGTGAAAGTGGGAGATCCATGGGAGAGCCTTGCCATTATTCTCTCTCTAGCCATTTTGACTTCTTCTTCACCCAATCTCTTATCTCCATCATCTCCTTTACTCTTGTGTTCTTGAGTTGAGACCATTGAAGAATCTAAACCTCTCACATTTCTTCTAGAAAATTCGAAGTTGTTCTTCAAAGATCTTCGAATTTCCAACTCCTTTCTTGAACCCTCTCCTACACATGGTCAAGCAGCCAAGAGGATGTATGGCTGGCCAAAAAAAGTGGCTTGCCGGTCAACTTTTGGTCTTGCTGCTCTTTGAGTGATCAGGCTAGAAAAAATGGGTTTTGATCCAAATAGGGTGCAAGGTTTGGGTTCGAAGCTCAAAACTAAATTTTTTTTCTGAAGATTCGAAAAATTGCATAGCTTAACGTTTCATCATCGAGTGTTCAGAATGAAACACCCAAGTCTTAAGGGCGATTTAAAATGAGGTGTCTACAGTTGACTTTTTAGCTATTTTAGCCTAAGGCTAAAAAAGCCTAATTTTGGATGGATTTTTTGACTTTTTTGACTTTTATGACAGAAAAAATGAAATAATTATGATTTGGACGTGACATTTTATTTTAGGAAAATTTATCCATAAGTCCTAGTTTCTGAAAAGTTGAACCATTTAGTCCTAAAAGTTTTCTTATGTTCCATTTAGTCCCATTTGCACATCAATCTAATGTTTGAAACATTAATCTGATGTTCGAAATCTAATGTTCGAAACATTAATCTGATGTTAGAAACATTAATCTGATGTTTGAAACATTGTAATGGGACCTTTCAGTCTATAAGAAAACTTTTAGGACTAAACAGTGTATAAGTTATTAATTTGGGATTTATTGGTGCATCCCCTTTATTTTATTGACTTTTTAACCTATTTTGATTTTTTGTGACTATTTTAATTGTTCCTAATTGTACATACAGTTCCTGGTTTAAAAAAAAAAATAAAAATAAATTGTACATACAGTTCTTCAATTAAAAAGGAGGAACATACCCGGTTGTAGATCTAAACCCTAATTCTTGGGTGCGAACCCTAGATTGTCTCACCAAAAGTTTCCATCACAAGTCTGATCGACTTGATCCGAAGCCACAGATTTGACTTCACAATCAAGGACTAAACCTAGATTTGGTAGTCGCAATCCGAAGCCATCACAATCTTGTTTCTTGTATTACGAACTAGTTCTTCTCCCTGAAATCAAAGTTGAGTTCGCGAACTGATCAAATTTCTTCGTTCGCATCTGGTTCGCAGCACCTGGAAATCTCAGATTTCAAGTTCGTCTATGGTCTTCTCTAGGTCGAAGCACTTGGTAAATCTCAGATTCTGTCGAAGAGGACCAAGAAGCTGCGAAATCAACTTCCATTTCCAGTATCACAAACACAAATTGCGAATTGAAGTTGTTGTTCACGTTGTGATTTCAAAATCACAGAACACATCGATTCGAAGTTTGTTGGAATCTTCGCAATTGTGACCTGGCTCCTTTGATTCGCATTGGAAGCCATTTGATTTTGCGATCTGAGTTTCAGTCTGGGTTGCTTCGACTTCGAATTGAACTTTGCAAACTCAAATCTGAGGAGAAATCGATCTTTGGACATCAAATCAACTTCAGTCCTAAGTCCTAGTTGAGTTTCGAACTTGAATCTGAAACCCTAGATGCGATCTGGACTCGAACCCGAAACTCTTGAGTGCGATTAACATCTTTCGAACCTTTATATTTTCATGCAATGCCTTTGTGTGGATCTGATTTCACGACATGTGTATGATTTCAAAGTTGTGATCTTCATACAGGACATTTAACTTCGAAGTTTGTGGCTTGGAAGTACTACAAACTAGTGTTGATTCTTGAGTGTTGCATTTCGATTTTAATTGCGACCTTCATCTTGATGTTGCCTTCATGCTGATTGGTTGATCTGTTGACTCGTTTGTCCCAAATGTATATTGTTGCTTTTGGTTTATGTTATAAGTTTGTTTTTATCAACGAAACACAGCAGGTGATGTAGCCTGCGTCTGGTTGTATTTTGTAAATGTGTATTTGTAGTTTTTTCACTACATTAATATTTAAAGGCTAAGGCTCCGTTTGTTGGAACGTGTTTTGAAAATACGTTTTCAAAACTCTGCAGAATTCTCTGCAGCAGCCGCACTTTTTAGAATTTTTTTTTTTAAATTTGGCCTAACGGGACGTTCGGCCGGTTAACCGAAATAGTGAATTTTTTTTTTTTTTTTTGCAATTGATATGTTAATTTTTATATAATCGAAAAAAACATTTTCTGAAATTTTTAAAATTTTTTATGTGTTTTAAAATAATTTTGAGTTGTATGTTTAGCTATGAATTGTAAATTTTTATATCAAATATCAAATGTCACATCAACAATTTCTCACTCAAATCAAAACTCTTCTCAAAACTATTTTCAAAACTTTTTACCAAACAAATTTTCTACACTCAAATCATAATTTCAAACCCCACAAACTCAAAATACAACTCATACTCTCAAATCATAATTACAAAACGAAACCAAACGCAGGCAAATTGAATTTGGTCTCGAAAAATAATATTTTAGGGACAAATTTAAATACATGATAATTTTCTTATAAGATTGTAAATATGACTATTAGGGGTTGTTTGGGATGTTCTAAATAAGTGTGCTTTTTGACTTTTTATAAAATATGAGTTGAGTTTAAAGTGATATATTAGAGAGGTGATGTGACTTAAATAGGATAGTGACTTTTTAATTTTTTGACTTTTTAACTTTTTTATAAGTTGTCAAACTTGGCCTTAATATTCTCATTTAATATTTACATAACTTTTTTAGATAAATAAATTTGATTGCTAATATATTATTAAGGGGTTTTTTTTTTAGGTCCCTCGTATTAAGACTTTATAGCATAAAGGACATCTAATATTTTCATAATGTCTAAGGTCCCTCAAGTTGATCCAGAGAAATTTTGCCTAGAGAAATTCTATTTAGAGAAATTCTGGACTGCACAGAGAAAATCTCACATTTCTCTGGACCACTTCAACCCAGATAAATTTCCTTTTCTAACTCAGAGAAATTTACTGAAAACCAGAAAAATTCTCATCTCCAATCCAGAAAAATTCATTTAACATAGAGAAATTCTCCCTCTCCAACCCAAACCAGATAGATTCTTCCTCTCCAATCCAAAGAAATTTCATTTTCTGTGATTGGGATGCCAGAGATGGAGGCAAATTTCTCTACTTTAACATCATGGGCAACTTTGTATACATCAAGAAGATAAATACAGAGGGAGAAATATGCAATGAAGCCTATTACAGATTCAAAAACTCTAATCTGACCCCAAACAAACAAAATCGCGATGAAACATATCGAAAACATACCAAAAAACTGATAATAAACCTGAGAGTATGCAGAATTCAAAAAAAAAAAACATACTAAACAAAATCAGAATCTAGATCAAACTGACTGCAGAGAAGTACCTTATCGGGATAAAGATAGACTTTGTCTCTAAAGAGAAGGAAAAGAAACTTGTGCACTTCTGCCATTCTTTTTCTTCTTCTTTTTTTGTGTAATAATATTTAAAATTTAGCTCTGGTAATTTAGCTCACACAACGGCTATTGGCAATGGAAGAAGAAACAAAGATGTTGAAAGAAGCTTTGGCAAAGCGCAACAGTGAATTGCAAGCTTCCAGGAGTATTTGGCAATGGAACTGAATTTTCTCTTGGTTGAGAATTTCTCTGGTAATTTAGCTCACAGAACGTCTATTTCGATTATTTTTTTTTTCATTTTAACTGAATTTTCTCTGGGTTAAGAATTTTCTCTGGGTTGAGAATTTCTCTAGAGAAAATTCTATTCAAATGAAAAAAAATAATCGAAATAGATGTTCAAAATAAAGAGAATCCCTGACAGTCTTGTGGTGCAAAATAAGCCCCAATCCAAGACCATCCATTCCTGCATGCATACATACCACATAAGAAACAAGAAACATACCCATAAAATCTTCTTAAAGAAAACAGTAATCAAATAGCATGGAATAAATTGACTTCTTGAAAGCCAAGAAATTTATATACCAAAATCTAAACATTGACATATGTCATTATAAATTCAGCAAATCTGGACTACTATTCTACTATTGGAGTTCAAACCCAGTGCTCAAACAGTGATTACCAATCAAAGACCCAAGTCTCTCTTTCTCCCCAACAGAAGAAACCCCATTAACTCTAACAGAATCTGTAGACAACACCACTGAATCCTGACTACCTGAACTCTTAACTCGAGCTCAAAACCGATACTTGTTCTCTAAATTTAATGCATTGGCAGCATCAAAATCCTCATCCATCAAAGGAGGCCATGCAGACTGAGGCAAACCCAGTGGCCTCGCATATCTTCCATTATTATTCTCGAACCCACCTCCATTAACAACTCTCCCTCCTCTGTTTTGACCCATCATCTATTGCTGAAGCTGGTTTTGCGGTAAAAACAAAATTTCTCTGGTTTGTCTTCCCCAAATCGAAGAAGAGCACTGTTGTTTCATCATTTGGTCATGTTTCGCTTGCTCAAATTGCAAAACAAAACAAAAAAAAAAAACCCTAAAATCAACAAACTAGATGAGAAGAGGGAACAAGTATATATTGTGAGAGAGGCACTGATTGGCATAGAAAAAGGTGTTGATGTTTTTCAGAGGCAGTGGAGCGAGAGACCAAGGACGGCCGAGAAGGCCTCTAGCTTTTAGAGGTCCTTCATCGTTCATCTTCAACCTCGCCACTTGTCCCGCGACCTCGTAAATCAGACCCCAAGAGTCGTTGTTTCCACCCAGTGGCGTAGTCGGCGGTGATCCATCGAACTCGGCGATCTACTTTTGTTCTTTACTTTGCTATTTGCGAAAAAGAAAGAAGATAGAGGCTTTGTGATCAGCGATTTGCGAAAGTCGAAAAAAGAAGGGCGTCTGGTGGTGGTGATCAAAATGAGGTAGACAGAGAGAGAGTGAGAGAGACAAAAGTCAAATTTCTCTGATATATGTTTAGGGACTTTAGACATAAAAAAATAATTTTGTAGATCACTTCCATTACAAAAAGTGGAAAAGGGACCCTAGACTAAGGCCTCATTTGGGAATAGGCTAATTTAGTAACTTTTTGGCTATTTGGCTAAAATATGAGTTAAAAAAAACTAGTATGTTTGGGATGACTTTTTGGCTTTTTACGAAAAGATGTGTAAAAAGTAGAGAGAAAAGAGAATCTTTGACTTTTTAGTATGGATTGTTGACTTTTTGGCTAATTTAGGCCTCGTTTTGGATGCTTCTGTTTTAGCCAAAAAGCCAAAAAGTTATCAAAAAAGCCAAAAAGTCACCCTAAAAACCTATATACATTAGCTGCATGTGAAGGCTATCAGCTGTTATGTAAAATGACCGTTTTGCCCCCCTTGCATTTTGTTTATCTCGTTTTCACCCCTGCCTTTATGTCAAACATTGATGGGGATATCAGCAGACCTACTCTCCCACAGGGTGTAGTAGCTACGGCTGTGCAGCTACATCAAACGGTGAAGATGAAGATGACCCTTCGTTCAAGGCTGGATCATAGTAGAAGCTCTGATCCGAAGAGAAAGAAGAACCAAGAGACGACGATAGTCCGCTAAGGCAAACGGAAAAGCAGTCCCTCCTCTGACGATCCCCCCAACTGTAGGTATGCTCTCGCTCTCTGTCTCTCTCTCTCGCTCTCTGTCTCTCTCTCTTCAGCCTCTTTTGTTTCTATTTCGCTATGGCTTCCCAACCGTCGTACGCTCTGTTTGGTTTGTATGTATGTATGAACTCTTTCTCTCTCTCTCGCGCGCGCTCTCTCTGTATGTGTGTGTCTGTTTGACCATTGTCGTTTTCCAATTTGTCTTCAACATTCGAGTTGGGTAAATTTTTTCAGAAACTGGCCTATTATGTTGGGGGTTTTAGGGTTTCTTTCACGTACCAGAAATAGAGAATATTGCGGGTTGTCCGTTGGTGGGGGGGTGTGGATCTCATAACCATGACTTCTCTGCTCTGGTTTTTATATATGTGAACAGTCTGTCCTCTCTCGCTCTCGTTCTCTGTTTGTCTTTGTCGCTGTGTGTGTGTGTATCAACCGTTGCCTATTTCATACGCATTATGTGTTCTAAAACCAAAAATTACGATGCTTTTGTTGGGGGGATTAACAACAAAGTCCCCTAAATATGATGAAGTATTATGATTAATTTTCCCCTAACAAGAAAGCCCCCTAAATAGGACGAAGTAGTCTGTATTTTGGCAGAACAAGTTGGAAGTATTCTGTCTGTCTCTGTGGTTACAATTGTGCAAAATTAGCTACAAATGCCACCATTGTGATTTCTACGAACACATCACAATAAAGTGGGTGAATAATTGGTCATTTTCTTTTGTTTATGTGGTAGTCTGGTTGTCCCTGTTAATCTTTTGAGTAAGGTAGATTCAATCCCTATAATGAAAAATGAGGGGGGAGAAAAAAGAAAATTTGTCACTAGAAAACAACGAATCATACGAATTTCCACAACAAACTCATCTTCCATATGTCTCGGTGTTTAAACAATGTACTTTAGCAAAAGATTTTTAATCTGTTCAAGGTAATGTTGATCTTTATGTGTTTAAAATTTTCACAAATGTTCAATCTGTTTCAAATTTTTAAACTGTTTAAGATTTCTGTTTAAGGTCATCTGTTTAAGGTTAGGTAATGTATGCATTTGATGGAGCTATATTTTTAGGTAATCTGTTTAAGGTTTTTAATCTGTTTAAAATTTGTAATCTGTTTGCATGCGTTTAAGATTTTTAATCTGTTTAAGGTAAGGTCATGGAGCTGTATTTTAAATTCACAAAATAGTTTAAAGGTCTTCATTTTTCTGCTTGACGCTTTCTTATTTTTCATTTTTCTGCTTCACGCTTGCCTCATAGTGTTCATGGAAATGTGATACGATTGTTAGAAAGTGCTAAATAGATGGAATATAGACATGAATTCAGTAGCTGTATAACTGTGAAGTTGGTGAGCATGATTTCCATGATCAGGATGTTTGTGTAACATCTATTCAAGTACTTTTGGTAGATCTTTATGCATATACATATGCATGAATATAGTCTATTTCTTTCTAATCTAATACACATGTACATACATATATATGTAAATGTGCATATATTTTAACATGACATAACATTCTATTTCTTTCTAATCTAATACACAAGCTTGTAGTTTCAAAAAAATCCTGGTATGAGTTTGACATTCCCTTGAGTTGCTTCAGTCTTTAGTAATCGCCATGTTGGTTGACGCAAACCATTGTGCTGCTTGGTACATAGTGCCTTAATATATTGACCTCAAAATCGCGTTGGCTTTGCTTAACTACTGTATTTCCTGACAAATATTAGTTGGCTTCTTGTGGTTATGCCTTAATTAAGATTGTCCTAAATACAATAAAACTGCTAATCCAAGGATGACTTTGACTTGTAATGTTATCAATATATGGTTAATGTTGTGGTGGGATCTTACGTTATTATGTTGCCTTCATACCTAGCTAGTTTTTTGAGACAGCAAATTTTAATGTTGCCCAGATAGATGCCTTAGCACAATGTTTCCTAAAGTGATAGATTAATTGCATCAGTATGTGTGCATGGCCATTCCAACGTGATGAATGGTTGTCTTTCTGCATGGTAATTGATTGAGGATTTTTCATTTCTCCCATTTGAGAGTGGTTAATTGCATCAGTATGTGTGCATGGCTATCAAAGAGGTTTCTTCTGATGTGTGTCATGTGCTATTTTGGTATTATTGGTTTACCATGATTCTGTTTTTTTTTTTTTACTTTTATTTTCAAGCTCTTTGCTTGTTGTATGGTGAATCATGATTAATATTTTAATTTCTCAGTTTTAAATCTGTCATAACAAAGCACAAGTGTAAATCATGTTCAAATTATGAAAGGCAAGGAAAAGTCTGAGACACTTGAAAACTCAATCAACTTATGAAGTACTGACACTTCAAAATAGATGTGTTTGTGTCAAATTTATGGGGCACCAACATGCTAGGGATACATCTCTGTGTTGGACACGTCACATGGAATGAATTATTTGTTTTTTTTAACTAGACAGTTCACAGATACGTGTGTCCCATGTTTAAACATGCCTCAAATCATATTTGTGATATTTTTTATATGATTTACCATGATGCATTAAGATCAAACTAAAATATATAAAAACAAAGAGAGGAAACTGAGAAAGTAAAAATACACCTATATACATTAATGCCTTTTATATCAGTGTCGCCTAAATTGATATGTATATACATAGCAATGGAAATTTAAAAAAAAAACAAAAAGATTTTTTTTGCTGTTTTTCTGTCTTGTTTTGTCGGTATCTTAGTTTTTTACAAAATTCCCATCTCTGCCTCTGCGCTTCTTAGCATTCAACCACTTGCACATAAATAACTAGGGAAGCAATCCAATTCAAAATGGAAGAATATATGTTCCCTTTTGTAAATATAATGGTGTGTTTTGTTTACACAATACACTTATCCCATACCGTAAGTGTCACACCCGTTTACCTGATTTGTTGTGCTTGTCATGTCATCGAACACGTCATCACAGACTACATGGCCTCGTTTATGTCCACTGCGACATCAACACAACCAGGCCCTATGTGTGCTTGTGGGTACGGGCATTGTGTGGTCAAGATTTCTCGGTCCGCCAAAAATCCAGGATGTGCGTACTACCAATGCCCTCGTTGAGTGGTGAGTACAAGCACCTTCACCTTCTTTGGGATTATTACCTTGTCAAACCGTCACTAATAATTTCATAACTTTTTTTAACCTCAGCCATGTGTCAATTGGATTGGGTGGTGTGACGAGTATGGCCGACAAACGGCTGCTAATAATGACAGAGACAATGTTCGTCGTTTTGAGGCGCGTTTGATTGACATTGAACAGAGTCTGCGTGTACTTAAAGTTGTCACATGTTTTTTGTCCATCATCGTCGCTATCTTGTTGTTCCGTATGTAATACATGTATCAGTGTTTAGATGGTTACTGTACTATGGTTTCCGTATGTGATATATGTATCTGCGTGTTGCTTGTTACCGTACTATGCTTTCCTTATGTAATATATTACTTATCCGTGTCATTTTACTATTGCATATGTGTTGGACAAACATAATAACATATGGTTAACACAACTACAAGTAATGCACACAACAAACTAATAAGTAATGCAAATTATAATGTTCTATAGTCGCATGGCTTCAACTCGATCCGGCTCTCGTACCCCTTCCGGGAAAGGGAAGGGCCCAAAACCTTATCACAGAGCCAATTGGGACTGGGAGAACACACGTATCTACTTGGAACTTGTTGTCAAGGAAATAGACGCAGGTAACAGGCTGCACATGTCAATAAATCCGAATGGGTATCGGTCTTTGGCTAAGACTTTTGAGGCAGTGACTGGGTTGACACATAGCATGAAATAATTGAAAAATAGGTACAATCAACTAAAGGCGGAGTGACATGCATGGTCGAAGCTAATGGATAGCCGCAAAGGCCCAACTGGAATTGGGTTCGACCAAGAGACTAGCTTGATCAATGCGTCAAATGAATGGTGGGCTACAATGGAGAAGGTAACGACTTGAACTCATGTTTACATAATTTTGTGTTTCATAATGTCGTTGAAATTGAATCTGCTGCAATTCAAGTATTCATAGAGACATGTTGAATTCAAATACATTTGATTATACGGCTCTAGTAGGCATACCAAACAAGACTATTTACATCTGAAGTGCTAAACTGCATAATTTCGGGAACCTCGTACCATATATATGTACAGTTCAATGTTGATTGAGGGAATATAATGATGCTCACTTTGTGGTTACACTAGTTTTGGCATGACATGTCATGTGTTTTTTTTAAAACCTTTGTTTGATCTTCTTGAAAACTTTCCTTAGCATCTTAGTAATGTTGAAATGTATAATTGTCAAGAGTTGATTTCACTTTTTACTTTGTGGTTGCCTAGACCGTCTCAGATTTCTACCTTCATTTTTCTTTCACAATTGGATCTATTATCATGTGTTTTTCTGTTTCACCGCTTTCCCCATTTTCTGTCATTGATGTAATGACCTCCAACAATGTGTAATGAATGATGACAAGATATGCTTCTATTTTTAGAAGCCTATTCTGTAAGATCCTGGGAATTACAATTTCACTTTGCTATCATATAATAATCTGTCCAAAAAAATAATAATCTGTTACAATAATCTGTCCAGTAAAATTTTCCTGGACAGATTATATGAACCCTTATCTGTCCACTAGAACCCTCTTACATCGCCTTGTTGGTTTTATTGGTTCTGCTTGGGGGGGGGGGGAATTACAATTTCACTTTGCTATCATATAACAATCTGTCAAAAAAATAATAATAATCTGTTATAATAATCTGTCCAGTAAAATTTTCCTAGACAGATTATATGAACCTTTATCTATCCACTAGAACCCTCTTACATCGCCTTGTTGGTTTTATTGGTTCTGCTTGGGGGGGAATTACAATTTCACTTTGCTATCATATAATAATCTGTCCAAAAAAAATAATAATCTGTTACAATAATCTGTCAAGTAAAATTTTCCTGTCCAGACTATATGAACCCTTATTTGTCCACTAGAACCCTCTTACATCGCCTTGTTGGTTTTATTGGTTCTGCGTGGGGGGGTTTAGGCCTTGTCTCATCTTGGTTTGTCTCATTTCTGGATTTGGTAAATGGGTTATCTGAGAATTCAGAATAGTATTGATGGTTTTGGCACTTTGAATTATGGGTTTTATTAATTTGTTAGTTTTTAGGAGTTGAAACAACTGGGTTTTACGTATTTGTCACTTTGTGGGATTGCGTATATGCAATTTTGATCATTTCTGCGGATTAGACCTTCCATTACGTATGCCCTATTATGAATACTATTTTTACATTGCTATATTGAACATTGTTCCTGGACAGATTATATCAGAAATATGTCTGGACAGATTATATCAAAAATATGTCTGCACAGATTATATTCATGGACAGATTATATCAAAAATATGTCTGCACAGATTATATTCCTGGACAGATTATATCAAAAATATGTCTGGACAAATTATCCCTGTTTGGACATAATTCCTGTCTGGACAGATTATAACAGATTGTATCAGATTTGATTTAATAAAATTGTATTACCTGTTAGCAATGTGTAATCATAGAATTGCCCAGGCAGTTGGACAGATCTGTTATTGGGTAGGACTGTCCAGACAAATCTGTTATTCATAATGCCTGATTAATACTTGTTGAATGTTGGTAGTTTAAAATTTTTTTGGTTCATTCATAATGCACAGATTCCCAGATTCATAAGTTATTCATTGTGGTAATGGTGTACTCCAATTGTATTGTATTACAGGTTGACAAAGAGTGTTGCAAGTTTAGAACAAAGAGGTTGGATTATGAGGAATTAATGCGTCGTGTTTTCACGGGGGCTGCGGCAACGGGAAAAAATGCTTGGACGCCTGGTGAGATGCGGAACCTGCTGGAGGTGAAAGAGGAGTCTGATAGTGCAGACTTCTCTACGGACAACAATGAATTGGGTGCCTCTAAAACTGCAAACTTGATGAAATCTACAAACATTACCGCATCCGGTAGTGGCAGCAAAAAGAGGCACTCATCTGTCACAGCCGTGCAGAAGAAGCGAATCACCGGGGCAGAAGCATTGGCAACAAGCATGGATGATTTGCTGAATACAGTGAAGACACAAAGTAAGGAACTCACTGTTAACCATGTTGTCGGTGGACAAAGTGTCACTATGGCCGAAGCTGTCGGACGTCTTTATGAAATTCAAGGACTTGAACAAACTAATCCACTTCTCCATTTCGGTATTTCCCTTATGGAGGTGCCCAATAATAGGGAGATGGTTATGAGTATTCCTTCCGATGAAGGCATTATCGGCTGGTTCCAAGTGAAGCAACAAGACAAAAAGAGGACGACAGCAGTTCCAACTCTTGCAAGCATATTGCGCAATCAAGGACTTCGTTTCTAACTATGCTTGTTGGACTTCTTATGCGTTATGTGTTGGACTTCTTTTCGCTTATGCGTTGGACTTTGCTTATATTTGCTAAAGGGCTGCATTTTAATAAAATGCTTTGTGTTGGACTTCTTTGCGCTTATGTTTGTTTTGTATTTGCTAATGACATGATGTTTTCAACTATGCTTTGTAAGGAGAATTGGTAGGGAGATGGTTATGCTATTCCTTTTCTTTGCCTGGTTTTCTAATTATGGATGTGCATTGGTTAGGTATTGGCTATGGATTTTACAATTTTAAATTTCAATAAACCATGAATCTGATTACACTCTTCCAATTTGCAGCTTCATAGTTATGTAAACAGTGGTTGTAAATCAGCTATACTGGACCATTTGAACAAAAGTGTTGCTACTTGTAGAGAGACATGTCCAGTTTACTGAAGCCTTCAACTTAAAAACTGGAAGTTAGACCCGTTGTAAGGTACTAAAAAAACAAAATAATTTAAGTTATTATTTTTGTATATTTTAATTTAACATTGTGTTTTTGTATATCTCATTGCAATTTCTGTATTGCTTATTAGTCAGAAAAAGGAAAAAAAAATTGCTTATTTATACATCAAGTATATGTCTTCACGATTTCACCATTGCTAACAGAACTACTTTAATACAATAGAAGGTCTCAGAGGAATTTATGCAAATGAAATAAATTGATTATTTATGCATAATACTCCTGTTATTGACAGCCTTTACAGTTGACCAAACAAAAATTAATTTTTGCATGTTTAATTTTGGCAGAGCAGTAGTCTGTCATTTTATGCTTCTGATTTGATTTGAAGTTATATGATTTAGGCATGGAAAGCGACGATGACACCGATGCACAGATGCAGGAAACGTGTGATGATGTCGCGGCGCTCGCAATTGAGTGGCAGACTGAAATGAATAATAATTATGTTGAAGCATACATAATTGCCTCCGACTACTACAGGGCGCACGTGCTTAAAGTTCCATGTCGGACATCCATCTTGACGGGGAGGGCATGGATTTTGGAAATGTATAATGGACACCATGGCAGATTTCGCTATGAACTGTGCATGCCCAAAGTCGTTTTTACCCGTTTATATGCCACACTAGTGAACGACTTCAGGTTGCATGTACCTGAGCGGGAGCACGACTTGCACGTTGAGGAGAGTGTTGCAATCTTCATTCATGTTCTAAAAAACTTGCCTAACCGCGAGCTTCAAGAAAGATTCCAACACTCCGGTGAAACAATATCACGCCAGTTTCATAAATGTTCTGAAAGCAATGAAAAAGTTTACCGTCGCGCACTGTCGGCCGCCCACAGATTTCCAAACATATGAGGGATTCCCACCTGCAGACCCAACCACAGTATTTGCCGTTTAAGGTGCAAAAAAAATGCAACAATTCGAGTTTTTTTTCGCAAATTCTACGAAGATGTGACTTAAAAAAATTGCGCGGCTATAATGCATGTCATCGTGGTACTAATACGTTGCCTACTTGTTCGAATTGTGTAGGATTGCTTAGGTGCCTTGGATGGGACACACGTGCCAGCGTGCATAAAGGAGTCGGAAGCAGCCCCGTATTTTAGCCGAAAGGGTTGCCACACTCAAAATATTTTGGCAGTGTGTGATTTCAATATGTGTTTCATCTTTGTGTCATGTGGTTGGGAGGGTAGCATGCATGACAGCCGGATTTTAAACATTGTCACCGAGGATCCGCAATATAATTTTCCAACTGCAGTGGATGGTACGTACGCACAGTTTATTTGTTCAATGCCATAACTTGTTAAATTTGTTTGCCCACACGTGAAACAAATATGTATTAATATGTACACATTCACAGGTCGCTATTATCTAGTGGATAGTAGATATAGTAATAAGAAGGGATTTCTCGCACCATATAAGGGCAGCCACTATCACCAACCACACTTTCAACGTCACAAGCTGAGGAATCGTGATGAGTTGTTCAACCGTGCCCACTCTTCATTGCGGAGTGTGATTGAGCGAACATTTGGCGCTTGGAAATCGCGGTGGAGATTCTTGCACAACATGCCTCAGTTTGACTTTCGTAGAGTCCAGGTGCCGTTGGTGGCTGCATCTATGGCATTACACAATTTCATACGTAAAAACTGCGAGGATGATGCGACCATTGCTGCTGTCAGAAATGCGGCGGAGTACACGTATGCCGATATTCCCGATCGCGCAGATTTGGCTGCCCTAGACAAAGCCGTCGTGGCTACGGACGAGGACGTTGAAATGGCGGAGGTGCGTCATCGGATAAGGGCTGAGTTATACCAAATTCGGCACAATGGTAGGTAGTCGGACAGTGTTGTTTACCATGACTGCTTTTAAATGTTTTCCATAGTATGTGTTTTGTGAAAACCATCACTAATGTCTTGTTTTGTACTTTTGTATGCATGACGTACAAAACTGTTTAGATATTTGAAGATGTACGAATTTAAAGATGTACGAATTTCGTCACACATATTACATGCATTAACTGTAAAGTCTATAATTGTGCCCAATTACATCACGTAAAAAACATGGCACAAAATTGTCTTCAACCAACTAAAATAAAAATCAGTATTTCAGAAATAAAATAAAAAAATTAATGTATTTGAAAAATCTTCAAATAAACTACTTTCAATATTGCAAATTGACAATAATTAAAATTTTCTTTTCCAAGTTTCATCTATAACACCACAAACATTACCAACAAAAGTGTCAATGTTATTCATTACAAAATTTGTTTTCGAAAATGTTGTGGACATCAAAGAAATTACCATGTATGTGGACCGCACACCTATGTCAATTTTTTTTTAAAAAAAATTGAAAATTTACCAAGTTTACAAAATTGAGAATTTTTGAAAGTATGGGTGTGTGTGGTTTGGTTTTGGGGGATAAATTTATAAAAAAAGGAAAAAAAAATTGGGGAAAACATTTACAAATTTTTTTGGTTTGCTTGGTTTTATATTTTGGAAATAGTTTCCCAGTGTGAGAATTTAAAAAGATTGTATATTAGTCTGTACTTGAGTGGATGTGTGTGAGAGACAAAAGTGATTCAGAAGGAAAGCGGAGAAAAAAAATGATTGATTTATGTGTAGGACATAGAAAATGATTTTGAATTTTTTTTTGCAAAACCAGTAAACCAAATAATATTTGTAAATTATGTCCCCTACATTTCTTTTCCAATTTTGAACCAAACAAGGCCTACATGTTGCATATCTGTTGGTATCAAAATCCTGAAATTAAAAAAAAAACAAAAACCCAAAAAAAAAAGAACACAAAAAAAAAAATTTAATTAAACAATACATCACAATAGAAACCCAGGAATCTGATTTTCCAATTACATATGTGGCCACGTGTGATACTTTGACATTGGTTACACATGAGTCAAAAAGTGTACAGTACATTGTCATATAAAAAAAAATAAATAAATTAAATATTGGTTAAAAGTTCCAACGGGCAGCTACAACGGACAGTAGCTGCATCTGTCTCTATTTCCCAGGATTCGATTTCCGTGCAAGGGCAAAAATGTCAAGTTTCAAACTTCCATTTTTTTATATTATTTCTTTACACATTTTTTCGTAAAAAATTAAAAAGTTCATCCCAAACAACTTAATTTTTTTTAGCTCATATTTTAGTCAAATAAGTAAAAAATTATTAAATTAGCCTGTTCTCAAACGAGCCCTTAATAACTTTTTAATTAAAAAGAAGGGTTCCAAAATGAGGCCTAATTTTCCCTGTCGTTAACATATTTAGGGACCAAATATTCATTTTAGGGACCAAATATTCATTACCAATTAAAACAAATATTTTGAGACCAAATATTTTTATCATTTTAACCGTTAAGAAGTCGGGCCCTCACACAATCCACAGGCTTTGCTCATTCTCTCTTCAACGGCTTTGCTCAATCTTCAACCCTAAAGTCGGGAGCTTCAAGGCAGATTGAAAGAATCCATGGCAGATTGAAAGAATCCATGGCAGATTGGGAGCTCAATCTTCATCAAATTTTGGTGCGTCTCTCTCTCTCTCTCTCCGCCTATACAGACATATTATTTACAATATTGATCTGATGGTCTCTTTTTCTTTCTCTTCATCATTTTCTAGATCACAATCTTCAATCAATGGAAGATTTCATCATCAATTCATGTTATATAATCAGTGAAGTCTCGGTTGTCGATTCACTTCTCTTCCGAGTTCTCTCTCAACTGGTATCGAAAACCCTAGGTCAGTACTCTGTAAACTGTTAAAATTATTGATATATACGAAGTTTAAAACTCTGAAACTCTGATTTCTAAATGTATAGGGACCAAGTAAACTCTGATTTCTAAACTTTGTATTACTTCAAACTCTGTATCAGAGTTTTATATATGAAGTTTCTGATCTTAATTTCTGTAATTTTTTTATATCTTTTTGTGTTTTGTGATTGTTGTTTGAGTTTCTATATATGAAGTTTTCTATATATGGATTTCTATTTTGTTGGTGTTCGATTGAACTACTACAATTTTATATTGTGCTCACTATGTGTTTGACAATATGCCCAACGATGATACTATGAAAATAATGTGTGTTCCATAGATATGAATCACATAGCTGCTTTAATTGTTGGTGTTACACCTGACTATGCATCATCTTTTGCCTAAATTGTTTCGCAATATATTTGAAGGGAAATGACAAACAACATAAGTCCAAAGTACTTGGGCCTTTTTATAGTTCCAACTATGAGCTTCCATAATTTATGTTTAATACATATATCAGCCAAAATCAAATGATAATAATATAGTAATTAAAAATAAATAAATAAATAAATAAAATAAAATAAACTATTGTAAGCACATGAAGCTATGTTGTGCTTAAAAATGAAATCAATTTTAAAAATAAAAAAACTATGTTGTTTAAGCTCAACTCAGGGTCAGTTGTTTGAAATCAAATTGTTATGTAAACAAGTAAGCTTAAATACATTTTGAAGTTCGCTAAGTTGTCAAGCCAAGTTTTTGTTTCGGCTCAGCTCATATATGGCCTTAGAAGTAAGGTGTGTGAGCACCATGGAGCCAATGCGAGGTCAGATTTTATTTTATGTCTAAAAGAGAAGCAAGGTGAAAAACTCAGACATAGATTGTGTTTTGGGACTACTATAAAATCTGGCTTGTTCCTATCAGGTACAGGTTGAAATTTGTCAATTAGACTATTCATCGTATGGCTGCATGTAAAATCGATGTTCATATTAATCATATAAACCGGAAATATATATAGGGTGTGTTTGGCTTGGTTTTGAGAGACAAATTTTCAAAAAAAAATTTGGGGAGAGAGTTTAGAAATTTTTTTGGTTTGTTTGGTTGTATATTTTGGAAATAGTTTTGGAGTATGAGAGTTTGGGATGATTTGATATTTTGTTGTAGTTGAGTAGATGTGTGTGAGAGAAAAAGTGATTGAGAAGGAAAGATGAGTGAGAAAAAGTGATTGATTGATGTGTAGGGGAGAGAGTGATTTTGAAATTTTTTTTCCAAAATTATTAAACCAAACAAAATTTTCTCCAAAATTTATTTCTCAAAATCAAACCAAACCAAACAATATGAGTTTTCAGCATCTTGTTGGGAAGTATATATAATCTATTCTTTGTGCATTTTTATGTCTGTGATAAGTTGTTTTTGTGCATATTTATAAAATAGTGAGAGTAATAACAAGTCAATCCAACAAAAGTAAGAGAGAAATTCTACTAAAAACTATGAAAGGAATGAGAGCAATGACCATCAAAATATGCATAGGGATTCTTTTATTTAAGAAAAAAATCCATTGGAGAAGCATTGATGATAAACAAAGAATCTTTTAAGTCTTTTAATGGTTAATTGTCACATTGTAAAATCTGGCTTGTTCCTATCAGGTACAGGTTGAAATTTGTCAATTAGACTATTCATCGTATGGCTGCATGTAAAATCGATGTTCATATTAATCATATAAACCGGAAATATATATAGGGTGTGTTTGGCTTGGTTTTGAGAGACAAATTTTCAAAAAAAAATTTAGGGAGAGAGTTTAGAAATTTTTTTGCTTTGTTTGGTTGTATATTTTGGAAATAGTTTTGGAGTATGAGTTTGGGATGATTTGATATTTTGTTGTAGTTGAATAGATGTGTGTGAGAGAAAAAGTGATTGAGAAGGAAAGATGAGTGAGAAAAAGTGATTGATTGATGTGTAGGGGAGAGCGATTTTGAAATTTTTTTTCCAAAATTACTAAACCAAACAAAATTTTCTCCAAAATTTATTTCTCAAAATCAAACCAAACCAAACAATATGAGTTTTCAGCATCTTGTTGGGAAGTATATATAATCTATTCTTTGTGCATTTTTATGTCTGTGATAAGTTGTTTTTGTGCATATTTATAAAACAGTGAGAGTAATAACCAGTCAATCCAACAAAAGTAAGAGAGAAATTCTACTAAAAACTATGAAAGGAATGAGAGCAATGACCATCAAAATATGCATAGGGATTCTTTTATTTAAGAAAAAAATCTATTGGAGAAGCATTGATGATAAACAAAGAATCTTTTAAGCCTTTTAATGGTTAATTGTCACATTAATTGTCTTTAAGAATGCACTTGTCATCACAGTGTGTTTTAATTAGCTATAAAAAGGTACTTCAGTCTCACTCTTGATTTAAGCCATCAAGTGTTGGAAATTTGGTTTTTATAGGTTTATTTTAGGCCAACTTTGAGCCCAAATTTGAGTGGGTCCGCATGTCTTTTGAGTTGGGTCCAAAGAGGTGACGTGTTCCTTACCGCATGGCAAGTCACACATTGAAAACGGTTCGTCAGAACCATTTATGAGTGAATAGGAAGTTGATGTCGATTTCGGGTTCGTGGAATGGACAATTCAAGAAGTAAAAAGTGGGTTTCCTTGAAATGGTTATCCCATATTGGAAACTTAAGAGAACTTATGTGCGTATATTAGTTCTAGATGGCAACACTTGGGTTGGTGTCACGACCCAAACCTGCCCATAAAAGTTTGGACATGACCGGCCTGACCTTAGGCCTCAACTTTGTTATCTTAAGTTTTATTCAATGTTGTAGCCTGAACGGAAGCAAAATTATAGTAGAACAAAACATTCATTGAGTTGTGCCTAAATACTAGGATCTTAATGCATTACCATACATAAGTACATAACATTCCATACACCATTCACATTCACTGAATTTGTAAAAAAGGGTAACAACCCAAGAGTTAAGTATTGGCAATATATACATATATCTACTTCCCTAAGTACTGACAAAACAGGCTATCAATGGATTTCCCAAAAGTAAAACAAAAGAGTCACTTCGGGTGACTCAGCAAAACGGGTCCAGCAAAAGGCTCCTACGTTGACCTAAGGTTGTCCCGTGGGCTGATTACCTACAAAACATCCATAAAAATGGAGTGAACACGACTCAGTGAATGATAGTAATACAAACAAATTAAAAGTACGAACATAATTTAGCAGTGCACATTTATAAATCACAAGTTGGTTTTATTCTTATTTCCTTTTCTGAACGGCCTCGGGCCTACATAAGACAGAACGACTTTGAGCCATTATAATAGCAAAACGGCCTTAGGTCCAACGGAATACAAAACGGCCTTAGGCCCAATGAAATATAGAATGGCCTTAGGCCCATTATAATAGCACAACAGAACAACCTCGGGTCCATATTTCCTATGCCAATGTTCAATCAAACAAACTTATGATGTCAAACCCTGACTCTCATAAGTGCAAACTTCCATTTTAGGGCTTTAATCTCGTCAATTGAGGAAGGATTTAGGATATTGGAGTTGATTTATACTCGCTTGAACTTTAATTTTGAATCTCTTCAAACTTCTTCAAGATCTTAGTTGATTTTCCCTTTCCCTTTCTTTCTTTTTCTCCTTCTCTCTCTATCTCCAGGAGATAGTTTTTGTTTTAGTTGTCTCTAATTCATGGACTCATATATATATATATATATCTAACTAAGGCTTATTTTTGAGTCTACAAGTTGAGGTTAACTAAGGTTAGCCCAATTAGCTCAATTTAATTTGTTACGAATCAAATCAAATTTTTACAAAATTTCATATTATGACCTAAAAATCATGTTGATCATAACTGTAAAGTCAATTTCGGATTATCGCGCCTCTAAGACTTCTAATTTCTAATCTAAATGTCTCAATTTTAACAGGTTTTTCGAATAACTAACAGATATAATATCATAAGCATATAACTAACCCAATTAAACACAATTTCACATAAAATTTCTCATCAAGCATATAATCACACATATAATTAAAGTTGTAGAAGGGTCGGGTTATTACACTCTCCCCCCCTTAAATAAGTTTGGTCCTTCAAACTTGTTGTACCTTAGTTGGAAAATAATTCTGGGTACTGTTGCCTCATTTCCTCCTCTCTCCCAAGTAGCTTCTTTCCCATAGTGTTCCTGCCATTCCACTTTTACAATAGGGATTACTTTACTTCGTAGTTGCTTCATCTGTCGGTCTAAAATCTGAATTGGTTTCTCTTCATAAATCAAATTATCATCCAGGGCAATTTGTTGATAGTCTATAATATGGGACGGATCTTGAAGATAACTTCGTAACATTGATACATGAAACACGTTATGCACTTGCTCCATATTTGGCGGAAGAGCAACACGATAGGCTACTAGACCTACTCTTTCTAGGATTTGAAACGGTCCAACATATCGGGGTGCTAATTTACCCTTTTTGCCAAATCTGGAGTGTTCCTTTATTGGTGTGACTTTTACAAAAACATGATTACCCACTTCGAACTCTAAATCCCTTCGCTGGTGGTCTGTATAACTCTTTTGTCTACTCTGCGCGGTCTTTAACCTTTCTTGAATAGTTTTAATTTTCTCTGTTGTCAATTGAACAATCTCGGGTCCGAACAACGATTTATCACCGACTTCGGTCCAGCACACGGGAGAGCGACATTTTCTTCCATATAAAGCTTCGTAAGGTGCCATTCTTATGCTTGAGTGGTAACTGTTGTTGTACGCGCACTCCGCCAACGGTAAATAAGTTTCCCAACTTCCTTTGAAGTCTAAAACACACATCCGAAGCATATCTTCAACGTTTGTATGGTTCTCTCGGATTGTCCATCTGTTTGAGGGTGGAAGGCCATACTGAATTTCAATTATGTTCCCAAAGCATCCTGCAGACTTCGCCAAAATCTTGATACAAACTTTGGATCTCTATCGGATACGATTGAAACTGGAACACCATGTAGTCGCACAATTTCATCCACATATATGGTAGCCAACTTATTTGCGTTGTATTGAGTCTTTACAGGTAGAAAATGAGCTAACTTAGTTAGTCTATCAACAATAACCCATATGGAATTCATACCCCGAGGTGTTTGCGGTGAACCCACAGTAAAATCCATAGTTAAATGTTCTTATTTCCATTTTGGAATTGGGAGGGGTTGAAGTAAACCTGCCGGCCTTTGGTGCTCCACTTTTACTTGCTTACACTGCAAACATTTTGAGACAAATTCTGCAATTTCCCTCTTCATACCATGTCACCAAAAATTCTGTTTCAGATCTTGGTACATTTTCGTGTTACCGGGATGCATCGTAAATTTGGAGTTATGTGCTTCCTCCATAACTGTTCTCTTGATTTCTGACACATTTGGGACACACAATCTACCTTGAAATTTTAATACGGAATTCTCAATTGTGAACTCGGGCTTTGGCTTTGTTTCCATTTCATCACAAATTTTCTGTAGGAATTTATCTTCCGGTTGCCGTTGCTTGATTTCTTCCATAAATGTCGGTTGGGCTGATATCGCTGCTACTATCACATTTTGGCCATGTAACACAATTCCCACATTCATTCTTTCGAAGTCACGTAGTAGCTCCTTCTGCCTCATGAGCAAACTTGCTAAATTTCCCGTACCCGTTCGACTAAGGGCATCTGCAACCGTGTTAGCTTTACCGGGGTGGTAATGGATTTGTAGGTCTTTAATGAGCTCTAACCACCGTCTCTGCCGCATATTCAACTTCTTTTGGGTAAAGAAGTACTTAAGACTCTTATGATCGGTATAAACTTCACACGTAGTTCCATACAAATAATGACGCCATATTTTCAAAGCAAAGACCACTTCAGCTAGCTCAAGGTCGTGTGTGGGATAATTCTTTTCATGGGGTTTAAGTTGGTGAGAGGCATACGCAATAACCCTCCCATTTTGTATAAGTACACAACCCAAACCTTTGTAAGAAGCGTCACTATAAATCTCAAATCCCTCGGTACTCGACAGTAAGGCAAGAACAGGTGCTATAGTTAACCTCGTCTTTAACTCCTAAAAGGCAGATTCTCGTTGTTCTGACCATTCAAACAAAACACCTTTCTGGGTTAATTGAGTAAGCGGCACCACGATTTTGGAAAAGTCTTTAACGAATCTTCGGTAATATCCGGCTAAACCCAAGAAACTACGCACTTCTGACACATTAGTAGGAGTCGGCCAATTCACAATAGCTTTGATCTTGTGCGGATCAACAATAACACCCTCCTTCGTTACTACATGTCCCAAAAACCCTACTTCGTGTAGCCAAAACTCACATTTCTTTAATTTTGCATACAATTTCTTATCCCGAAGAGTCTGAAGAATTAACCGTAGGTGGTTTGCATGGGCTTCCATACTTGTTGAGTAAACGAGGATGTTGTCAATGAACACGACCACAAAGTCATCCAGGTAGGGCTTAAAAACTCGGTTCATTAGATCTATGAAGGCAGCTGGCGCATTGGTAACCCCAAACGGCATAACTAGAAATTCATAATGTCCGTAACGGGTTTGGAAAGTAGTTTTCTCGATATCCTTAGCTTCAACTTTTAGTTGGTGATACCCAAATCACAAATCTATTTTAGAGAAGACTTGTGCACCCTGTAATTGATCGAACAAATCATTGATCCTAGGCAAAGGATACTTATGCTTTATGGTTACTTTGTTGAGCTCTCTATAATCTACACATAACTAGAGGGTCCCATCTTTCTTCTTTACAAAAAAGACTGGTGCGCCCCAAGGAGAAGTGCTCGGGTAAATGAATCCTTTATCGGGGAGGTCTTGCAATTGGACCCTCAACTCTTTCATTTCAGCGGATGACATTCTATAAGGGGTTTTGGAAATGGACAGAGTTCCTGGCACTATATCAATTGTAAACTCAAGCTCGCAATCAATTAACTCCCCCGGTAACTCTTCTGGAAAAACATCCGGAAAATCACGAGCAATTGGAATTGCATTAATGCCTCCATCCACTGGTTGTCCACCCAAAATACTACATAAAAACCCTTGACAACCTTTTTGTAACAATTTACACGCCTTTACTGCGGAAATCAAATAAGGTGGGGAAATCACTCTCTGCCCCTTGAAAGTAAACTCAGGCTGTCCTGGGGGTTGGAAGGTTACTTGTTTCAACATACAATCAATAGTTGCATGACATTCGCTTAGCCAATCCATTCCCCAAATTATGTCAAAATAAGCCATGTCATGAGGTAACAAATTGGCGTCTACCCGAACATCCCCAATTAGGAGTTCACATGCACAATAAATAGATGCACATACCATAGACTCCCCTGACGGTGAGGATACTCACAAAACATAAGGTAGCGGTTCTATAGGTCTATTTAAATGACTAGCAAATGCTTTTGATACAAAGGAGTGGGTAGAGCCCGAATCAAACAACATGTGCGGAATAACCATTAATAGAGAATGTACCTGATACCACAGCCTCGGTATTATGCACGTCCCCCAGAATTAGTGCAAATACTCTTCCCTGTTTAGCGATATCTTTAGCATTGGCGGGTTTCGTAGCTGCCTTTGTGGTTGGGGTTGGAGTTGGAGTCGAACTGGCTGAACTTGTGGTAACCCTATTCCTATTCTGCTGATCTTTTTGTGGGCATTCTCTAGCTAAATGACCTGTCTTGCCATACTTGAAGCATGCCCCTATTACCCGATAACAAATCCCACGGTGTCTCTTTCCACAATCCGGACAAATTGATGCGGAGTCACGAGTAGAGGCGGATGTACTAGAGGTTCCCGAATACAATTTCTTACTTGGTGGTGCCACTGAACCCCTGGTGACTTGGGTATTCTGTCTCTTCCCTTTCCACTCTGAGACCCGACTTTGAGCGACAATATTACCCTCAGCGATTACTGCCCTTTCCAACACATCAACATACGTAGGTAATTTCAGCACATTGATCCGGTTGAGAATAGCGGTCCGTAGTCCACCTTCAAACTTTCTTGCCTTCTTATAGTTCGTATCCACCATATGTGGTGCGAAACGGGCCAATTTAGCAAATTGAGCCTCATACTCAGTGACAGTCCTATTCCCTTGTCTTAAGGTCTCAAACTCGGTCACTTTCTTGTCTCACATACATTAGGGAAAATACTTCTCATAGAACAGCTCCAAAAACCTAGCCCATGTTAACCCTTGATGTGCCGTTCTTGTGAGCATCCACCACTTCCGTGCTTCGTCTTCAAGAGTGAAGGCAGCAAGTTGTACTTTCTGGGCTTCAGTACAAGGAAAAACCTCAAATAACTTTTCTATACCCAACACCCACGCTTTTGCTTTCATTAGTTCAATTCCCCCTTTGAACGAGGACGACTTCATCTTTTTGAATTCCTTCCTGAGCGTAATTGTTCGATCCTCAGCTTGGTAATCCTGTACCTCTGGTGGTGGCATAGGTACTGGTGGTGGTGGTTGTTGCTGTTGCTGTTGTTGCCTCAAGGTTTCTGCCATCTCCATAATCATCCTTTCCATTCTATCCAACCGTATGGAGGTAGAATCTTCCGGATCATCTGTTCTTGTCCTCACCATGATCTACATAACGGTTAGTTATAATACATACAAAAGTTCACAAGTAGGCATGGAGACCATAGTCATTACCAAGATACATGTCAGTGATTATTGCATGTACAATCTAGCTGCTATATATTATTTTGTATCCATCAAAAGTCACATGCATGTAACTTAAGTCTTTTCTAGACACCCTAAAGCTCAACGAACCTGTGTGTGAGGTAACAACTCGTGCTCTGATACCAACTGTCACAACCCAAACCTGCCCCTAAAAGTTTGGACATGATCGGCCTGACCTTAGGCCTCAACTTTGTTATCTTAAGTTTTATTCAATATTGGAGCCTGAACGGAAGCAAAATAATAGCAAAAACAAAACATTCATTTAGCTGTGCCTAAATGCCAGGATCTTAATGCAATACGATACATATGTACATAACACTCCATACACCATTCGCATTTACTGAATTTGTAAAAAAGGGCAACAACCTAGGAGTTAAGTATTGACGATATATACATATATCTACTTCCCTAAGTACCGACAAAACAAGCTATCAATGGATTTCCCAAAAGTAAAACAAAAGAGTCACTTCGGGCGACTCAGCAAAACGGGTCCAGCAAAAGGCTCCTAGCCTGACGTAAGGTTGTCCCGCAGGCTGATTACCTACAAAACATCCATAAAAATGAAGTGAGCAAGCCTCAGTGAATGATAGTAATACAAACAAATTAAGAGTATGAGCATAATTTAACAGTGCACATTTATAAATCACAAGTTGGTTTTATTCTTCTTTCCTTTTCTGAACGGCCTCGGGCCCACATAAGACAGAATGGCCTTAGGCCCAAGGTAATACAGAACGGCTTTGAGCCCATTATAATAGCAAAACGGCCTTAGGCCTAACGGAATACAAAACGGCCTTAGTCCCATTATTATAGCTAAACGGCCTTGGGCCCAATGAAATACAGAACGGCCTTAGGCCCATTATAATAGCACAACAGAACAACCTCGGGTCCATATTTCCTATGCCAATGTTCATTCAAACAAACTTATGATGTCAAACCCTAACTCTCATAAGTGCAAACCTCCATTTTAGGGCTTTAATCTCATCAATTGAGGAAGGATTTAGGGTATTGGAGTTGATTTATACTCATCTTGAACTTTAATTTTGAATCTCTTCAAACTTTTTCAAGATCTTGGTTAATTTTCCCTTTCCTTTTCTTTCTTTTTCTCCTTCTCTCTCTCTCTATCTCCAGGAGATAGTTTTTGCCTTAGTTGTCTCTAATTCATGGACTCATATATATATATATATATATATCTCTAACTATGGCTTATTTTTGAGTCTACAAGTTGAGGTTAACTAAGGTTAGCCCAATGAGCTCAATTTAATTTGTTACGAATCAAATTTTTACAAAACTTCATATTATGACCTAAAAATCATGTTGATCATAACTGTAACGTCAATTTTGGGTTATCGCGCTTCTAAGGCTTCCAAATTCTAATCCAAATGTCTTAATTTTAACAGGTTTTTCTAATAACTGACAGATATAATATCATAAGCATATAACTAACACAATTAAACACAATTTCACATAAAATTTCTCATCAAGCATATAATCACACGTATAATTAAAGATGCAGAAGGGTTGGGTTATTACAGATGGGCCCCAAGGGGCACCTCAAGTTTGTAGAAGGGAGGAGTTATGGACAAATTGAACCTTGGCTCAAATCACCACACGCGCGTGCAAGCCGCCGCCGCAGACCTGCCGAGCTAGGCCTGGCGTGGGTGTGGGTCGGGTCGGGTCGGTCCGAACATTAATTTTTTGAACAAAATTTGTTTGAATTTATTCCAAAAATTATTGCGGGAAATTAATTCAAATTTTGCACCAAATTTGAATTCAAATTTTGCACCAAATTTGAATTCAAATTTTCTGTCCATAATTGTGCCTCTTCCAGTCCAAAATTCCCAACAGATAAACTGTTTTTTAAGAGGTTTTAACTGCCAGAAACTGCCCACCAGTTCCAGACAGTTTTTCCCATACAGATTCAAATCTGAAACTGCTGCAGATCTGTTCAGGTTTGAATTATATCTGTTGCACCTGTTCATTTGAAAATGAGATCTGTTCGGACAGATTGTTTAGTCACCATTTTGCCTATAAATAGAGGACTTTCTAGCAGGTTTTAAACAATCAAAAAACCTCCAGAAAATCTGTTCCCTTCCCTTTTGTTCTCATTTTGCATTATTTATTCTTCATATTATTTTTAGGAGAAATATTTAAGAGAGTATAGAACACAGGTTTGGTTCGCTGTACAAATTGTTTAGAGTGCTACTACAATTTGTGAAGATTATTGTATCTTGGGAGATAGACGCCTTTTATCCGTAAGCACCGTAGCAAGGCGAATCTGTCTTAAGGAAAGAGTGTTCCACAATCGACTTGATCTTTTTGTGCTTTTACATTTCGGTAAAATAAATTCTGTAAGTGATTTATTTTTATTTATTTGATTTGGTTTCAAATTATTTATTTTACACAGAAGATTGTTCCAACATCAAGATCGTGAGAACCACATGCATTAGAAACCAGTCATCCCCTTACTTTATTTTCCCTAGTCCCCGCTTTCCTTCTCTTTTCACATATGTATTCAACATGGATAACAGAATCTAGTTAAGGGAGATCTTTTGCCCCCTTTCTTCCTCTATGAAACCACAATAAAGTAAAGAATGCGATTTCTTTTCTATGGATTCCACCCATGAGAGAGAAAGCAATTAAAAGAGAATGGTAAAGGAAGACGAGGAAGGATGCAAGTAATTAATTCATGCATCCTTAGCAAGAATGTGATTTTGAATATCCCTTAGATTTGCTGCGTCCCTAGAATGGTCAAAGACGTGTGTAAGCTCCACTTTGAAATGGTTAATTGTTGCATGTGGTTCAATGGTTGATAGGAAGAAAAGCTATTGGGTTAAGGTTGGAATTGCTTCTTGCAGATTGACTCCATGTATTCCATCTAATAAAATGTTTGATAGAGTCTCTGTTTTGTCGCAATCGGAATTCACAGACATGTTACCAAAGATTGATGAAATTTCACCATTCAGCCTTCCAACCCCCGAAGTAGTGGGAATCTGCACACACACAACCCCCTGTCCAAAATGCACCAAAGGTTGGAAGAGGAAACATTAATTGGAGAATGATCATACTAATGGATTAAAACATATCTGAAATTGGATCACTGTATGACATTAATTTCTAATAGACAAATGGATATGGACATGAACATGAACATTAATATTAGGTGCTTGAGTCAGCAAATCCCACATAGAATTCATCTCTCATTATTTTATTCTTGAATTTATTTTGCTACCCATACAATTATTTTCAACTGAATCATGCTATCATGGTAGGATTTTAACTTAGCATAGCAAAAAAGTCACTCGCAACAATAGTCTGTGTGCACACCATAATAGATGCCTTGGAACCTTCAGCCATTGCCCTTACGCAGTGTCATATATCTCATCTGAAACTTCAACTTCGGGAATATTGGTGGAGGATATTCTGCACTTGAAGACAGAAGATAGCGATCAAGAATTAGTTGAGGCGCACATCATATTTGGGTGAGTTGCCACTTTATTTACCATCATAGTAAGCACTTTTTGCTCTAGATAGATCTGTGATATTTATAAATTTAGTGTGCTTGTTATTTAGAACATTTGATTATGATAACGTGCTTGGAGTATTAGTGAGCTATAACGTGCTTGGATTGTCAGATGCATCTCCAAGGAGTTTCAGATGTGTGTTGAACTTTAATATCTGTCTAATATGGATTTGGCTTCTTCATATGGCTTATTCACAATTGTATAATTTGTATCACTGTCATTGAACTAATCTCTTATTGTAAACTTCTGCATAGATAGGTATTTACGTATCACTAACTCATGGTATGTGAGGTAATAATTGACATATAAGATGTTATATTTTTTATTTCCTTATTAGCAATTGCTAAGCATTGCAAGTCCAAGGGTTGACTATGTTTTCCTTGTTTTGCTTCTTTGAAAATGAAAATTACTAGTTCATTAATCTTCGAGGAGGTCTTTAATATAATTTAGAAATCCCTTTCATGGAAAGTCTGTTCAACTTTGCAGAGACGCATAAGGTTGCAGAGACAATATTAACAAATAATACTGGATGATGAAATGTGTCCTTGCTTGAACATGATATGTTCTACAGGCTCGTACCTCTGCTTCCCTGGCTTCTAACAGGAATCTAAGCATGATGCCTCAGCCTAAATTTGGTCATTTAGCTGGAATAATCTACTAATGTTTCAGCTAAATGTTGTATAGTTTTGAATTCGTGGGGTTTGTTTTCCTTTGGTTAGTTTTGAATTTGTTATGAAACAACATACCAAGAATCAACCTCGCCACCCTCCAATATTTATTGTCTCTCCCCTTGTAATCAAGAGAGACAGACAGATATACAAATCTCCCTTGGTGGAGGTCCATGTATGATTGTTAATTTATTATGCCAAAAACAATTGATCCCATAAATTAGAGATAACTTGTTCTAATAGTAACTAAAGAATAGCTGAAAGTCCTAGTAATTGCACATAGTCTAGTTGTTGAAACCAAGTTTCAAAAAGCATTAATATGGTTCTAGGTGACTCACTTTCTTGTTGTGTTGATTCTTATTATAGCTCACTACTACTCCAAGTACACTGAGATAATGTGCTTTTCCATTATTTGTAACTTATTTGATTATGAATGACTATTGATTACTTAATTGAGGTTATGTTGTGTTGATTCTTATTATTTGACTTCTTTTTGAATTTTGGGTTGCAAGGATGTCCAAAGGTGTCACACCTAAGAGCAACTTGAAGCCTCTTGTGCCAAGGCTGTCTGATATAAAGCCTAATATTGATGTTGAGAAAATACTTTTTTGGAGATTCCCTTTGAAGAATTTTTTTTTATTATTCATTTGAACTGTTACTACTTTGATATGAATTTAGAAGCTTTCAATTTTAATTTTTGTAAAATTTTACTTTCTGTATATTCATTATGGCTTGGGAATAGAGTGCCTTTGATGCGTGGATGTCAATTTTTTTAAATATGATTGGATGACATTTAATTTTGTGCATTTTTAGCTATGAGATTAAATGATTACAAAATTCCTAACTTTTGACTTTTAGCGACGAAAATGTGTGGTAGAGAAAGCCATTTATCTTTTAGCGACCAAATATAATTGTTGTTGAAAATGTCATCATTTTGTTTTTTGGGACCACATTGGGACATTTTGTGGCGAAGTATTAGCGATCAAATGTTTAGTCTTGTAAAATCAAACATTTTGTGACAATATAAAATTGGTCGCTAATTGTTATTTTCAACGACACTTTCAAAAATTCATTGCTAAAGACTTTTTTGGTGCACTTTTAGTGACATTTTTAGTGACGAATGTAATTGTCACAAAAGCTATTTAGAGACCAAAATAATGATTTTAGGGATTAAAATAATTGGTCGCCAAAAGTCTTATATGTTGTAGTTTATTTTTCTTTCTTTCTTTTTTCTTCCTAATATGCTATTGAATTAGGTTGAAGAAAATTAATCATATTTTTATTTCGTTGAATTTGAATTTTTGCTTCTATATATTTTTGTCTGGAAGGGTGTTGCTTTTATATTAAGTTGATAATTTATTTTCATATGGGATTGGATTGTGTACGTATTAATCTATTTAAATAATTGTTCATTACACAATTTGTCCTCCTTTTTTTTTTTGGGGGGGGGGGGGGGCGCAAAGCACAGCTGGCATGCTTTATTTGTTTGTCATTTTTTTTTCTATTGTGGAGCATTGATTGGTATGCTTATAATTTGTTATTTGTCTTTTTTTTTTTTTTTTTTTTTATAGAATATTGGTTGATGTGTTTTATTATTTATCATTTTCTTTGTATTGAGCACTGGTTGGCGTGCTTAATTTGTTGCTTTACATTTTTTTTTTTGTATTACAGAGCATTGACTGGTGTGTTTAATTTATTTGGCATTTTCTTTGTATTGCAGAGCATTGAGTGGTGTGCTTAATTTGTTATTTATTTATTTTTTCTATGGTTGAGCATTAGCTATTGTACATCATCTGATTTATTTATTTATTTATATGTTTCTGTGTTTTGGGACTTGCACTTTGGTGTTTGTTTAAAATCTTATATTTTTGTTGTGCTTGAATTTTACATAGCATTTATGTGTTTACTTTTCATTATTTCATTTACTTATAAATTTTGAAAATCTATGTTTAAATTTATTTATTTACCAAGCATTATACAATTTGTTTGTTTTTCATTTATTTAATTTTTTTCACAGTAAACTGACCACCAAACCATGGAAATTGGTTGATTTCAACTATTAGATTAAAATTGATGCAAAAGTATAGCCATGAGATCTCTCTTCTTTTTTTCATCCAACGTGCGCTCTTTGAAAAAATGCGGTATATAGAAATTTAATTGGATGGTGTTGTTGATCAGGGTAATAAAGTGCTTATTTTCTGTTGCAAATTGCAGGTGGATTAAAAAAAAAAAAAAAAAGACTACAATAGTAAATATTTGGTGACATGGTCTTTGTTTGCATTTGTATGAGTATAAAAAAGTAATTGTATCATCACTATTTTCATGTTTTCTTAATAAATTGCAATAATTTCCATCATATTACCTCCACAACTACTAATCATGGACACCACAATTTTTGGTCATTTAAATTTATTTTTGACAAACAAAAATGCAACTATTTTTGCATTGAGAATTTGAGTTAAAATATATAATCACAATGGTATTATTGAAATTTGCTTATTGCTAAAAACAAAATTTTCTAGCAAAACGTATTATTAAATTCAATTAGATAGTTTTTATAATCGTTAAGTTTGCAATATAGATAAGGAGGGTCTAATTTTTTCATTAAATGATAGCTATCTAAATTTTATAATTTTGCAAAATATTTAGATTGATGGATCTGAAAAGTGAAATTGTGACAATTTGTTTTAGGTAACTGCTCGAGCGGTGCTCCTAGTAGTTTGTCTTGCAAGTCGAAGGACTATTCAAGCGAACAAGTGGTCCCTCGAGCAAAGATGAGGGGGTTCCCAGTATCTCGTTTAGTAGACAGAGAACTGAGAGGTTTCATTTACCGCTTGAGCGGTGAAAATACCGCTCAAGCAGTTTACACGATATCAGCCACTTAAAATGTATCTTTTAGATCAATTTTCTGTACTTTTTCTTTTCCCTTCTTTCCTCTCCCTCTAGCTCCAAAAACCCTAGCTATTTTTCTCTAGAAATCTCTCATTACACTAAGATTCAAGCTAAAAGCTCTTGCAAAAAGTGAAGTTTACTTGGAAATCTTGGATTCTACTGATTGGATTAGGATTCTTCAAAGAGTTCCTCAAAAACCTAGCTTCTTTGTCTTGATTCTTGAGGTATGACAACTTTTAATCTTGTATCTCTTTGATTTGAAGATGATTATGTGGTATTGCGATGACATTGATGAGTTGATGAATAATTGAGTCTATAAATTGAATTTTTTACAAAAATAGTATTTTTTCTACAATTTTCTTAGGATTTCTACTTTTAGCCATGGATTATGGAAGTTTTTTTATGAAGATTGATATTGTATATGTTGGAGGGGCTAAAGGCCCAAATTCTAAAAAAAAAAAAAAAAAAAAAAAAGCCCTAAATTTGAAGTTTTAGAAATAATGAAATGAAAATGAAATTGATCCTTAATTCTTTAAATTGATGATTGGCATTTAATATTAAAGTGGTATTTGAATGGAATTGTGAACTTGGAATGTTCTTCAGATGTTGGATACTGTCACTTTATATTTGCCACAATTGCTTGGATGGTGAAAGACTACTTTGAAACTTTGAAAAGATTATAAGGGGGAGGTAAATAGCATGTGAGTCTGGGTAAAGAGTTGGTTTTGGGAAAGTGTTGTGTATAGTTGCTACCTGCGCGGGGAAGTTTAGGTGCCCAATTGCCATGTGTAGAGCTTATCGCTGGACAAATATGAGAATATATTTTTGGATGTCCATTAGTCTTGCCGTATTGTAGTCGGTAAAAAGTGAAAAAAATGGATGATTTTGGGTGCCTATTTCCTGCCGCATTAATAGCCAGCAAATGTAGGGATATTTTTTGATGTAAACCTATGTATACATATATATTGGGTCTCTCTTTAGGGACTTCGTGGTATATTTACCCCCAGTGTTGAGTTTATCAAATTTGTAGAAATTGTGTATTCTTACTTTTTCTTTTAAAGTAATATAATGAGTTGAATTAAACATGATTTGGTTGTGATGATGCTATATGGTTCTTTGAATAACTAGATATTTTGTTAAAAGTTTTTCTATCACTACTATAAAAAGCATTTTTGCGACCGTTACATGCTATCGCAAATAATAGAAATACAGTCACAAAAGACCTTTTTTGACTGCCCATGGGACGGCAAATGGGGGCCGTGAATGTGGGGACGACAAATACTATTTGCGACCGCCTAACCTAATTATGGCGACTGATGTTTTGTCGTCGTAAAAATGTAAAAAAAAAAAAATGGCTACAATGTATTAGTGACCATTTTGTTACCGTCACAAATAATTTTCAATGATATTTTATAAATAGTACAATAATAGCTTCAAGCGGTGAATATTTTGAATTAAATCTACCAAATAAGATCCTGCTGAAAACAATAGCACCAAACAATTTATTTGAGACAAATTTGGCAAAACCATCTTAGTTTTTAGGCTTTAAAAAATTCTATTCAAACTACAATTCCTTGTAAAATTACATAATCCAACAAGCTAGCTACATAAAGGGTCAATAACCAATTGTCCTTACCAAATAATGATGCAATCAACGATACAAGGAGCTCTTCCAATTTCTCTTTGTAGCCTTTTTTTCTTGTTCTTCTTGTTCATAGAAATCTGGACAGAAAAAAAAAAGAAAGAAAAAGAACAGTTACACACTAAGATTTTCACTTTTAATTAAGACACAACCAAGTGGATTAAAGAAACAAAATACACTCATAAAAGTGCAAATCTTTACAACCTCAAGCTGGATCACTTGGTTGGAAATCTCCAAACTTATGAGGCACATAGGAATTTCAAAAAGAAACAAAAAGATATTGCTTTCAGTAGTGCTCATAGAGTTGGAGAGGATTCTGATGAGGATTGTAAGATAGATTCCAAGATTACAGCTGCTTTTGTTAAACAATTTAAAAATTTTTTTTTGAAAAAGAATCCAAATCTTTTGGAATCTACTCATACCCATAAATCTAAAGGCAAAGATAAATTCAAAATTAATTCTATAGCCAAGAAGGAGAAAGGAAAGATACAAGGAAACTCTGAAAGAGTTCAATGCTATGAATGCCAAGGATTTGGCCACTTTGCTTCAGAATGCCCCACTCGTTTGAAGAAGAAGAAAGCCCTCGCCATCACTTGGGATGATGAATCAGAATCTGATGAAGACAAAAGTGACAACGAAGATCAAGGCGTAGAGGGACATAAACAATTCCTTGCTTTCATGGCGACTTCCGAAACTGAAGGACGAGCAGAGTATCCGAAGAGCCTGGTTGAGAATGCCACTGATGATGAATCCTCGGGAAGTGATGATGAAGAGCTTGAGCAAGCTTATGAAAAGTTGTATAAGGAATCTCTTAAGTTATTCAAATTGAATGACAAACTCACTATGAAACTCACAGCATGTGAAAGTGAGAATGTCAAACTAAAGGAGGAGATTTCCGAGGCTAGGATTGATGCCATCAAGATAGCTAATGATCGACAAGTTCTTTGTGCAAAACTCTTGACTTGTGAGACAGGGAGGAACGAGCTACAACAAATCTATGCAACATATGAAGAAAAAATTGAAACTCTCGAGATGTCTCAAGTTGCTTTGGAAGAACTAATGATCAAGAAAGAGGAAGAACTCAAGTGTGCTATGGCTACCATTGGTCTTTGGAACAGAGGATTAAAGACTTTGGACAATATCATTGGGTCTCAACAAATTTGTTATGACAAGAGTAGCATTGGCTTTGGTAATGACAAAGAGCAAAAACAGAGTTCATCTACATCTCATGATACAAGAACTCAAGGAAAGGGAGAACAAAAAATTCATCATAAGGATGGACTTCTCAAACTTCCTAGAGTTGGTAAGGTAAAAGAAAAGAAGGTACACCCTGTACACCCTGTTTTTATTTGTCATCATTGTGGTATGCACGGTCATATTCGCCCTTATTGTTATAAGTTGCATGGGAGAGTGTCTCATAAAGATGAAAGAAATTCTAACATCTCATGAGGTAAGAGACACTTCATTGGTCGTAAGGAAGTTAAGGGTCATTGTAAACCTTGCTATTTTGATTTGCTTGAGACCAAACATGAACAGAGGTTGTATTTACCTAGACCTAGAAATAGGAAGTTGGAAACCATGACGAGACAGGTTCCCATTGAAAGGGAAGGGAACCACAATGTCAAGACACCACCCAAGAACCGCAATTCTCACAACTTTGTTTGTACTAAAGCGGTTTGGGTGAGAAAACTTGACTTGTGTTAATTTGTTTTGTCGTTTTAGTTTTTGGATTTTTGTGTGTTTTTTTTTTTTTGGTCATTACATGTGTGCTTGTTCATTTTTTTGTCTTGCTTTATTTTTGAAAAAAAAAAAAAAAATCCCAAAAAGATTTTCTTAGTATGGTTTTGCAAGCTTGAAATTTTTGAGTGGTCCTTGGTGCATATTGGAATTGATGAGAATATCCATTACATGTTAATATATGTGTGCTTTCTGTGGTCATTACTCATTTTGGAGTGTGAGTTTTTTTATTAGTATGTCTCATTCTGTACACACTCTTGGATTAACAAATTTTGGAGTCTTCCGCCTTAGTGATTGTTTTTTTTCTATGGATTTCTGTCTTTGATCTTTTGCGTTTCTAGAGGAATTGACCTATACTAGCATATCATGGGTGATGTTGAGTCTCTTAACCATCTTCCATCTTTTTGCATCTCCAGGGCTTTCCCCTCTACTCTTTGTAGTCCAGCCATGAAGAAAAGGCTACCTCAGGGTCACCAACCAGGCCATCCTTATTATATCCATGCTTCTCTGGTTTGGTTTCCATACTCTTGAGCGTGTCAGCCGCCAATAAGTGTGCAAAAGAAAGAAAATATGTGCAAAAGAAAGAAAGAAAGAAAAAATAAAGGAAAAAATAAAGGATTCATTGATTGAGGGGGAGCCTCCGCCTTTACTCACCAAATACCCCTTGATTCCTAGTGGTTTGACTTTCCTTTGTTGTGCTTAGATTCTCTTGTCGGATGTCCAACTTTCAGATCACTACTAGGATTGAATCTAGTGTTTGTCGAACTCCAAGAGTCACACACACACTTTTATCATGGGATCTATGCTTTTCACGTAATGCATCACTTTCTTTCATGAGGAATCTTCTACAGACTGTGCACATTGTGTTTACTAGTAATTGTGCTTCTTGGATAATCTTGTGTGTTTTAAGGTACAAATCTGAGATTTCTGGCTTGCTCCACCATATTATTTTTGTTGTTTTTCTTCTTGTTCATTGTTTTTAGTGAAGGGGAGTTTGGTTTATCATTACAAGAGTTTGTTAGCATGAACACTTTGATTTGTTTGGTAAGGGAGATTGGCAAGTTGTTTTGTATGTTGCTATGCATTGTTTGCTAATTATTTCCTTCTTGCATGTTCCTGGTATTTTCATCGTCATATCATTGCTTGTGTGGTTTATGATCTTGTTTTTGTTGTTTGAGAGTTGTTTTTCATGAGTCTTAGTTTTCATCTATTTATGTTTTCTATCTCATGTTTCAAGATAATCGTGTCATATGTCTATTGCTTTTTTATATACTCTTGTGGGACTAATAGTTGTTTTGGAGATTGTGGCACTAATAGTTGTTTTGCAGATCATGACCTTGAGAAAGAAGCTTGTTTTTATTGACTGTAAGGGTTGGGGTGTTTAGAATTTTATTTGTTAGGTGTGTTTTGTCACGGCATTGCCAAAGGGGGAGATTGTTAGGTTTTTATTCTTGGCAACCCCGTTTGACAAAACTCCTTTAAGTTGTATTTGTTTTTGCACTTTTATTTCAGTGAGGCTATGAGTGTTTAGATGCGAATCCAACCCGAATTGTGCATTGCAGAGAAGTTTGTGATGTTAATGCTTTCAAGATTGCCACTTCGCTGATTATGACCGGGATTGAGCTGCCCGGTCAGCTCGCGAGGGTCGAGGGGGCAGCGCCTCTTGGCAGGTCGGGGGCAGAGCCCCGAAGCAAAATGCAAAATTGCATTCAAAGTTGCTTGTCCGCCCTTGCTTGCTCGAGTGAAGGCTGTGTTGTGTAAAAACCTGAAAGAGATGAATGTACACTCGAGCGAAGGGTGCGTGGCTCGAGCGAAGCCACTTATGGAAAACACGCGTTTTTGGTTCCTCGCTCGAGTGAGAGAAGCTTCGCTCGAGCGAGCTTCGCAGTCCCAGATTTCTATAAGTACGGGTTTCTGTCAGATTTTAGGATTACTTCTCCAGATCTTCTTTTTGGATATTAAGGTTTATCTCTGGAGATATTTTGCTAGTTTTCTTTGATGTTTTGATTGAGTATTCAACTCATGGTTTTAGAAGTTTACATCAAAGGATTGTTTGTTTAATTCCATACAAAAAAGAAAGTTGTTCTTCGGTGGATTCTGAAGAATTCGAGCCTGAAGTTTTGGTGGATTCTGGAGTGGCTTTGGTGGATTCTGAAGTGGCTAATCGTCAAGACAATTCCGAGGTGAAGACGGGGTTAGAAGAGACACATAGAGGTTGGTTCAATTCGGGCATGGATTCGCTAGGTAATTGAGAGTATACCTGTGTAATTCTTTTATATCTTCTTAGTGGATTGTTTTGTGGCAATTGCCTATGGTTTTTTTATCACAATTGGAGGTGTCCAATTGTGATTTTTTCACATAAAATTGTTGTGTCGATTTGTCTTGATTGTTTGATTGGGATTGTTGTTTACTGCTTAAAATTGATACATAATCACAAATCAACATCTAGGAGATTTCTAGATTTTTCAAAAAGAAAGCTAAAAATAATTACAAAAATGCATTTCATGAACTTAAGTTTCAGTAATTTATCACTAAAAAAATGCAAATGAGACATAATATCACACAATTCATCTAGCAAATGAATGGTAATGAATTATAAATACGTACACAAAATTTTGAAATTACCATATTATAATAAATGAAATATGAAAATACTTTGGTGGTTTTTTTTCAAGAAATAAAACGAGCATAACTATGGTACGCTCTTAAAAATGCATACAGTATGCATTTTCAAAACTACACTATAATGATTAGTAACAAAATCACAGTAGTTAAATAATTTTTTCATATTAGTTTGTTATATAACCATAATAATTTGTAACTAAAACTTCTTTTATGAGGCATTCCTTTGTAACATAATTATAATAATTTGTATTAACATGATAAAAATTCATAACGATTTAACAAAATATACAAATTATTACACCCATATCTTAGGAATCTCACGAACTTAGCAGGCCAGGACCCCTAAAACTCCACTAAAATAGAGGCTCTTTATATATAATATTTTACCTCATTCTCGTTTGACTCACTCTAACTGTTTCTTTTAAAAATAATCATATACTCCTCACATAATTTTAGATTAATTTGTAACACTTAACACCATTAAATTTACTTGCAAAAAACACTAGTACAAACTTGTGCAATATGTAACTGGTATAAATATATATTTTTTGGTATCACTATCTCACACCTTATGTGAATATTTGGTAATTTTTTTGAGTAATTATTTGATAATTCTTATCATTGTTCTTTCTCTCATATGAACCTGACACACCAAAGACTAGAGGCAAGAGTTTCAACCCCCAATAAGAGAGGAAATGATGACTTGACTTGGACATAAATGTATTCTTATTTACATATTTTAATAATTTTTAATTATATACATTATATTATAATAATTATAATTATAACTAGGTGCTTGTGACTTGAGACTTTTTAAAATCATTTCGTGGTAGTTTGGGATGTTCTAAATAATTGTATTTTTTTATTTTTTATAAAAAAAATATGAAAAAAAATAAAGAAAGTTGTTAAAAAAGTAGAGAGGAGATATTGATAGATGTTGATTGATAGGACCCAAATAAGTAGAGTAAACTAAAAAAGTACACTTTTTTAGTTTACCCCAAACACCTTCCTAGTCTTCTTATACAATTTATAAAACTCTAGGCCTCGTTTGGTTTGGTTTTAGGAGATAAATTTTCAAAAAAAATTTGAGGAAAGAGTTTAGAAATTTTTTGGTTTGTTTGGTTGTATATTTTGAAAATAGTTTTGGAGCATGAGAGTTTGGGATTATTTGATATTTTGTAATAATTGAGCAGATGTGTGTGAGAGAAAAAGTGATTGAGAAGGAAAGAGGAGAAAGAAAAAGTGATTGATTGATGTGTAAGAAATAAAAAGTGATTTTGATTTTTTTTTTTCTTTCAAAAGCACTAAGCCAAACAAAATTTTAAAAAATTTTCTCTAAAATTTATTTCTCAAAACCAAACCAAATAGGGCCCTAATCTTTCAACACTAGCATCAAATTACATTCATACTCTCTATGGGCACAACCTCTAGTGCTCTTGTGATGTTATTTGCTCTTTTTTATAATTAGGGGCAGAGTCAAGACTAGAGGAGTCAAAAGTAAAGTATTAAATAAGTCTAAGAAGTTAGATCAAGTCTAATTTAGACGACTAAAATGAACAAATCAAATCACTATTAAGAGAAAGCTAAAAATAATTACAAAATTGTATTTCATGAACTTAAATTTTAATAATTTACCACTAGAAAAATGCAAATGAGAAATAATATCACACAATTCATCTAGTAAATGAATGGTAATGAATTATAGATACGTACACAATTTTGAAATTATCATATATTAATAAATGAAAGATAAAAATACTTTGATGGTTTTTTCTAAAAAAATAAAACGAGCATAACTATGGTACACTCTTAAAAATGCATACAATGTCTTTTTAAAATTACATTACAATGATTAGTAACAAAATCACAATAGTTAAGTAACTTTTTCACCATAATAATATGTAATATTTTAATATTCATAACATTATCATATTAATTTATTATATAACCATAATAATTTGTAACTAAAACTTCTTTTATGAGGCATTCATTTGTAATATAATTATAATAATTTGCATTAAAACTATAAAAACTCATAACAACTTTACAAAATATACAAAATATATACCCATCAAAAATGATTTAGATTTCTAAAAATAGACCTCTAATAGAGTATTAATTTGTCTTTTTCTTCTCCATTTTTTATCTTTTACTTCACTATTTTTTTTTAATAGGTGAACAACTCATTAAAACTACACTGTAACAGCTCTAATTAAAACTCTACAGCATGACTGATATACCCATATCTTAACAATCCCACCAACTTGCTCTTTGTCCAATATCAAAGACTAGAGAGTAGAGTTTCTACCCCCAAGACAGAATGATGACTTGACTTGGACATAAATGTATTCTTATTTACATATTTTAATAATTTTTAATTATATACATTATATTATAATAATAATAATTATAACTAGGTGCGCGTGACTTGAGATTTTTCAAAACTATCTAGCCTTGTTTGGTATAATTTTGGGAGAGAGATTAAAAAAAAAAAAAAAAAAAAGTAGAGAAAGAGTTTAGAATTTTTTTTTGATTTATTTAGTTATATATTTTAAAAATAATTTTGGAGTATGAGAGTTTGGGATAATTTGATATTTTGTTGTAATTGAGCAGATCTGTGTTAGAGAAAAAATGACAGAGAAAGAGAGAAGAAAGAGAAAAAGTGATTGATTGATGTGTAGGAAATAGAAAGTGATTTTGAAAATTTTTTTTTTTTCTAAAATCACTAAACCAAACAAAATTTTAGGAAATTTTCTCCAAAATTTGTTTCTCAAAACCAAACCAAACAAGGCCCTAGTCTTCTTATACAGTTTATAAAACTCTAGGCATTGTTTGGTTTGGTTTTGGGAGATAAATTTTCAAAAAAAAAATTTGAGGAAAGAGTTTAAAATTTTTTTTTGGTTTGTTTGGTTGTATATTTTGAAAATAGTTTTAGAGTATGAGAGTTTGGAATGATTTGATATTTTATTGTAATTGAGTAGATGTGTGTGAAAGAAAAAGTAATTGAGAATGAGAGATGAGAGAGAAAAAGTAATTGATTGATGTGTAGGAGGTAAAAAGTGATTTTGAAATTTTTTTTTTCCAAAAGTACTAAACCAAACAAAATTTTAGAAATTTTTTTCCAAATTTTTTTTCTCAAAACCAAACCAAACCAAACAAGACCCTAATCTTTCAACACTAGCATCAAATTACATTCCACACTCAAGCTATGGGCACAACCTCTAGTGCTCTTATGATGTTATTTGCTCCCTTTTACAATTAGGGGCAAAGTCAGTATTACTCTATTATAAGAGTCAAAAGTAAAGTATTAAATAAGTCTAAGAAGTTAGTAGATCAAGTCTACTTTAGACAATTAAAATAAACAAATCACTATTAAAAGAAAGCTAAAAATAATTACAAAATTGTATTTCATGAACTTAAATTTTAATAATTTACCACTAGAAAAATGCAAATGAAAAATAATATCACACAATTCATTATAGATACGTACACAAAATTTTGAAATTATCATATACTAATATATGAAAGATGAAAATACTTTGATTTTTTTTTTTTTTTAGAAAATAAAAAGAGCATAACTATGGTACACTCTTAAAAATGCATACAGTATGTCTTTTCAAAACTACACTATAATAATTGGTAACAAAATCACAATAGTTAAGTAACTTTTTCACCATCATAGTATGTAATATTTTAATATTCATAACATTATCATATTAGTTTGTTATAAAACCATAATAATTTGTAACTACCACTTCTTTTATGGGGACATCCATTCGTAAGAGCATCCTCATCATGAGCTCTTCAAAATCATTTTTTAACTAATAAGCTTCAAAAAATCAACTCTATCAAACTCGTTTGGAGTTCGTCAAAATTTATGTTTGTTATAGTATCTCGCTACAACAAGCGAGGTACTGTTCATCGCTAGATGAGTTTTATCAGATGTCCGCCCGAAAGTCCGCCCGGACATCTGGCCGGTCAACTGATCAACGGTAATTTTTTTTTTTTTTTAAGAATTGTTTGATTGTAACTTATCAATTTAATAAAAAAAGAAAGACTAACAAATACAATAAAAAAAATAATATTTTAATAAGAATAAGTTAAAATACAGAGTTTGATACAGTAAGTGTTAAGAGATAACTAGCTAAAATAACAAAATAACTTTAATTTAATTAAAAATTTAAAACATTTAGTGTGAATGCTCTAACATAATTATAATAATTTGTATTAACACTATAAAAATTCATAACGACTTTACAAAATATTGTATCCGTGTCTTAACAATCCCACCAAGTTGCTCTTTGCCCAATATGAACCTGACACACCAAAGACGAAAGACAAGAGTTTCTACCCCAAGAAGACGGGATGGCCTTGTTTTTCTACCCCAAGGAGAACACGGAATGGCAGACAACGGATGACTTGACTTGGATGGACATAAATGTATTCTTATTTACAAATTTAAATTTAACGCAGTCACTACAATATATTATGCATCAGTCCCTACAATAAATTTAACGCAGACCAGATTCCACGCGTATTTAACATTGCAGTACAATAAATTTAACGCAGACCAAGTTCATTTAACATTGCAGTACAATAAATTTAATGCAGTCCAAGTTCCACGCATATCTAACACTGCAGTACAACAAATTTAATGCAGTTCAAGTTCCACGCATATCTAACATTGCAGTACAATAAATTTAAGGCTGTCCAAGTTCCACGCGTATTTAACATTGCAGTCCAACTACGTGAGTAAAAGAACAAATATGACCACCCTATGGGGCTTCTATAATAAACATTGGTCAGGAAAAGCAATCTGTATGATTTATTGCAAGCGGTAGTTAAAGCTGGTAGTGAAAAAAAATAAATAAATAAAGACCAAAACATCATATTAATGGGTGAGAACCATCTATTAGAACTTCTTTAAAATTCTTGATTTAGAGCTCTTAAACATTTTTGTATCGTAAGTTTTCAAGTACAATTATTTCATATTTTTATTTTGCAGAAATGATACATTCCTCTAATTTGGGACCAATGATGTGAAAAATCAAAAAAAAAAAAGAAAAAAAAAACTAAAGCTAAAACATCACATCATATGGTACACACATACTAATTAGAGTTATTAGAGCTCTTAATTTAGGGGCAATGATTGGTGGCCACAAATTCTGTTACTCAAATGGCCCGAAAATGTAACGACGTCGTTTTGGGTACAAAACAACTCCGAAAATGCCAAAACGATGTCGTTTTGGCATTTTCGGACCATTTAAGCCACATAATTTGTGGCCACCAAACATTTTCCCTTAATTTAGAGCTCCCAATCTTTTTTCTTCTTTTTGTTATCAATCTGACTCTGAGGTGTCATGGTTTTCTCCATTTTTGTTTTATGTATTTAATTATTTATTTGTGCGTTATAATTAGTTTTTTATTATAAATTCTTTTTTTCTGTTTCTTTATTATAAAAAATAACAAAAAATGCTAATATTATCAAATAATTTAATTTATATTTTTAGTTTACCTTTTAAAATTGTGTCCGATTACAAAGAAATAAATATATATATATATATATATACATATAATTCCTATTGGGATTTTGGATAAAGGAGACATACATTGTGGGTGCTTGGAAAGTGGATTTTTATGTAGGTTTTTTTAGTTGTAAGATATTATTGGATAAAAAATTTTTAGTGTTTAGGAAGATAGTTGAATTTTTTTGTGGTTAGATGTGATGTTTGTGAGAGAAAAAGTGAAATGATTATGGGATTAGATGTAATATTTTGTTTGGATTTATTTTTTTTGATTTTGCAAAAAGTTTGTCTTTTAATGTAAAAAATCAAAAAAAACCCAACCCACAAACTTCCCAAACACTAATCAACCATAACTGCAACTACAGCAAAGAAAAAATATGAATTGTATTTTGTTTATGTAATTGAACACAATTTTAAAGGGTAAAACTATAAGTGTAATTAAATTATTTAATGATGTCAACATGCACGGGACACAAACCTAATAAAGTGAACAATTTATATTATTAAAACAACCACATAACACAAACCTGAGCCATTAATTAACTAGGTGTTCATGACTTCAACTTTTTGAAGCCATCAAGTCCTCTTATACAGTTTCATGAAGTTGATGTTTAAAATTGCAGTGCACAAGTTACCGTTGTTGAGTTTTTCTACGCCCTGGATGAACCATTAAATTAGGGATGGAGTCAGGATTACACTAGATGAGTCAAAAGTAAAGTATTAAATAAGGGCTAGTTTGGTATGTTTAAAAAAAGTTAAAAAGTCAAAAAGTCACTATCCTATTTAAGTCATATCATCTTATTTAAGTTACATCACCTCTCTAACACATCACTTCAAACCCAACCCAAACCCAACTCATATTTTATAAAAAGTCAAAAAGTGTACTTATTTAGATTATCTCAAACAATCCCTAAGTCTAAGAAGTTAGATCAAGTCTAATTTAGACAGTTAAAATGAACAAATCACTATTAAAAGAAAGCTAAAAATAATTTAAAAAATGTATTTCATGAACTTAAGTTACAGTAATTTACCACTAGAAAAATGCAAATGAGAAATAATATCACACAATTCATCTAGTAAATTAATGGTAATGAATTATAAATGCATACACAAAATTATGAAATTATCATGTAATAATAAATGAAATATGAAAATACTTTGGTGGTTTTTTTTCAGGAAATAAAACTTGCATAACTATCGTACACTCTTAAAAATACATACAGTATGCCTTTTCAAAACTACACTATAATGATTGGTAACAAAATCACAATAGTTAAATAATTTTTTCATATTAGTTTGTTATTATATAACCATAATAATTTGTGACTAAAACTTTTTTTATGGGGCATTCAATCGTAACACAATTATAATAATTTGTATTAACACAATAAAAACTCATAACGATTCAACAAAATATACAAAATATTATACCCATTTCTTAGCAATCTCACGAACTTAGCAAGCCAGAACCCCCTAAAATTCCACTAAAATAGAGGCTCTTTAATATTTTACCTCATTCTTGTTTGACTCACTCTAACTGTTTCTTTTAAAAATAATCATATACTCCTCACATAATTTTAGATTAATTTGTAACACTAACACCATTAAATTTACTTACAAAAAACACTTGTACAAACTTGTGCAATATGTAACTGATATAAATGTATGTTTTTTGGTATCCCTATATGTTGGCTTATTTTTCCTACGAAGGAAAATATCATAAATGCGAGCGTGCCAGCAATGATTGAAAAATCCTTACAGATTAAATTCAAGCCAATTATCAAGCGATTGTGTTGACGGTTCTTTTGCCTCAACGAAGAGGACTTCAAATTTGCCAAGTGTAGCGAAAAGGAAAAATAAAAGAAGAAAGAGGGACGAAGAAGGACGATTGAGTGAACAATCAAAGTAATAAATACTTACCTCTACTCCTATGCTTCGAAAAGAAAGTGCATAAAATGCATCGAAATGGAAATGCTGAAAATAAATGCTTCGAAATATAAATCTATGTTAAACTACTCCTAAGATAAGGAAAATGACAAGAAATATTGAAATCAAGTGTCTTTGATTATGAATTCTGGACCTTACAATGTAGCCATAAATGGCTATTTATAGACAAATATTTGTAGAAAAAACTTCCAGAAATAACTACCCAATAACCACCTAAAACTACCCACTTTTCCATCTTCATTCCCACAATGCCACATATCCCTCCATGTCTTCGTAACTTCCTTTAACCTCCAATTAATGCTCCATGTTCTCCACTTTATTCTCCAACATCTTTTTCACATTTCATAACTTCTCATAACCTCCAAATGAGTAGGAGGATGCCACATGTCCTGCAATTATATAAATAATAAATAATAATAAAAATTGCAGATTTATGGTGTTAACATTACCCCCGCGGCCCTTAAAAATGATGTTTACTTGAATTTTTAAAGGGCCGAACCAAGCACATGACTAACCTAAGCAGCAAAGTGCTTCGAATGATGTAACAACACCAATAAAGTGCTTCGAATGAGTATGAAATTATGACTAGATGACTCGAATTATTACTAGTAACAAGCTTCGAAATTGATATAAAGGACCAAAATCATTCTTCGAAGGTCGATGGAACCGACAAAAGACGAATTACATCTTCAAAAATACTCGACAAAGCTTCGAAGATTCACAACCACCATTATTATTTCTTCGAAACTGTTGTTGATGCAAGATAGAGTGCTTCGAAACTTATAAAATTATGGCAAAACGGCTTTCGAAGCTTATAAAATTATGGCAAAACGGCTTTCGAAGCTGTTTTATGGAAAAATGGCTTTCGAAGCTGTTTTATGGCAAAACGGCTTTCGAAGCTGGTTTTGGCCAACCATTGTGGTTTATTCAAAACTTATATGTTCTGGTTCACACATAATTAATGAAAATATTAATTTTGTGTTTCGAACCAATTATTAATTCTTTGAAGACACCAAAACTGTTGTTCTTCGAGCCAACTTATGATGCCAAAAACAGGCATTATTCGACAACTAATTAATTGTCATTTTACATATATTTGAAGAGATGTACACATTTCGAAAGTTTTCAAAGTTTTATACAGTTTCGAAGGTGAAGTAATCAACCTTCGAAACAACTCTTGATGTTTCGAATGTATCTTCAAAGTTTTATACAGCTTCGAATGTGAAGTAATCAACCTTCGAAACAACTCTTGATGCTTCGAATGTATCTTCGATGCATGCTTTGATTGTGTACATACAAACAACTGGCCATCAATTTGAAAAGATAAGTCATTCTCAACCATTTATTTAAATGCACAGGCTTTTTCTAGCCAAGTTCATGCATTTTAAATAGTTATCCCTTGTTCTTAGTGCTTCGAACTCATAAGAACAATTTGTTAATTTTATTAGCCACATCATCATAATTATATTTTGATGTGAACCACAAATCCAAAAAGGATTTTGAACACCAAAAGTCATGGTATAGTGTGACCATGAAAATTTATACTTTTTGACATTTTGAAAAATATCAAAAATTTTGAATTCATGAACAGTGGCTTGTTCATTATTCTTGACCATGTTTGTTTTAAAAACATGACTTTTGCCGAATAGGTTTTCATAATTATTTGGCAAAGTGGGTTGTTTTTCCATGTTAGCCATTAATGGCTTATGAAAATCACCCATAGATATATTATTTTCATGACTTGACTCTCTAAAATTTGGTTTTTGGACCCCTCGAGTCATACATGGAACATCATTCTTAGCCAAATTTGGCTCAAGAACATGCTCTTTCGTTGTGTTAATTTCATAATTTGGCTCTTTTAAAACGAACTCTTGAACCCCCCGAGCCATTGATGAAATCAATTCTTTGCTTTTGCTATTTTTAACCATGGAAAAATTCTGAAAAAATTCAACAATTCCGACCATTAAAGCCTCAGTTAAAGACTTGGTAGTGAGAGTTGATAACTCATCATTCCATTGGCGAATTTCCATATCAAGTTGATGAATTTCTCCAATTAAATGGTGTCTTTTTTCTTCCACCAAATAATATTGTAAGGGATGAAAGTTTATTTCATCAAGAAAATGGATCTCTTCTTGAAGATCCAAAATTTCTCTTTCACGCCAATATATTTCATATTGACAAGTTCGAATGGCGAAATCCAAATCGTTTGTCATTTCTTACACTTGGCTGTCCCACTGGGCGTGCCAAAAATATATGTTGGCTTTTTGGCTTTTCGAAGGGTATTTTTGTAAATGCGAGCGTGCCAGCAAGGATCAATCAGTCCTTACAGAAATTATAATTGCCAACCAATTATCAGACGATTGTGTTTTAGTTCTTTTCAGCCTCAATGAAGAGGACTTTTACTGGTGGCTTGACTTAGGAGAAATTAAGAGAAACAACAGTAATATGAAGAACAATTGAAGTATTTCATTAAAATGAACACTTACAATGGTCCAAACTCAGCCTCGGAGAGGTTTACAACAGCAATCTACTTGAATCTACTTGAAGCTACTCCTATGAATCGAAGTGCAGTGCGGGTATTTAAAGTGCAGGTATTTAAAGAACAGGTATTTAAAGACTGGAAATGTAAAAGACTGGGAAAGAAAATATATGAAGTAAATGACTGGTTTGTATGATCTGAGTCCGTCCCTTTTTTCTGGGGGCTGCCCTGCTATTTGTACTCGTCAGTGATGACCTTCGAACTGCACTTCGAACCGTCGAACTGCTCCTCCATGATCGCTGATCATGCTTCCTTACAAGTAGCTCCACTACGCCATTACTGGCAGTTGAGTTTCCCTCTTGTACTTGAATTTGAATATGAGTAACCGTTGAGGCTATGTCATCTTGCATCCTGTTATTGATCTAGTGTTACTCAGATCATGTGAGAACCAATATTTATTGCCACGTGTACGATCAGGATTGAAGGCTTGAATAATCTTCCTTTATTACCCTTACTCTGCCACGTGTCGAACTGTAACTGGCTTTTACAAAATATGTAGCCAACATTACCCCCCGCACTAATATACCCAATACTTGGTGATATTAGTGGATTACAGTTTTTTCCGCGCCTCTAGAACGTGTATGGAGTCCATATTCTGGAAACACAACCGTCATCCATTTGGAGGTCATCTGCATTAACTCGTCGAACATCCCAATACCTTAGTATTCGAACAGGCTATGGCTGCATCAACTTCCCTTCCCATTGATCAAGCATATGAAGAGCCTTCGAGTGGTGTTGTTCCCCCTCGAAAGAATCTCCACGCATTCATTAGCCACCTTTACCCGCCCTTCTATATTCAGGTAATGGAGGCTTTTGCAGATTATAAACCTTTGGACTATGAACACATTGCCTTTAATCCCTTGGTTTACAAACTTACAGATACAAAGAGTTCTTCCCCTAAGCTCCCTTTGTATTCTGACCGAACTACCCTCGAGCCTTTGCTTCGACAAGTTGCAAATATGGATCTAGGAAACTCTTCTTCACAGACCTATGCATGGGATGAAACTGTGACCTCTTCATCCTCTGGGGCTTCTGGCTGGACAAGCTGGTCAACTCCTGAGACTTATGATTTAAAGGAGCGAATCAATCACCATTTTGTTGAGTTTACTGATCCCTTGGAGTTTCCCTCCTATGCTCGAAGCTCAGTGGTCTATCCTTACGTGCCCATTGACCTTCGACGTAGCTTGGAGGAGAATCTGCTTGTGGCTTGGTATACTTCTTCCATGCCTACAAAGATAATGCACCCTGCCCAATGTCCAGAAGAAGCACAAGGGTACACCCCTTCATTCTTAGCCAAGAAAGCGAAGATTTGTTCTTCTGATTGGCTTGATTACATTAATGCCTTTGTTCCTCCTGCTTCCGTGCCATCTCCCATGATAGAAGCATCCACACCTTCTTCTGCATCTCCTGAGATAGAAACACCTGCTCCTTCCCCTTTGTCTTCTGAAGCAGAATCTTCTCCTTCTCCTTCTCCCATCCTTTCCTGGACAGAAAAGCTAAGACTTGCCCTTCCAATGGACAAGGTTTTTCCATCTTACCAACCTCCGTCACCCCCTTCTTCAGCCGAGCGAAAACAAGCTCAACTTTTGCTCGCGGCTTTCTCCCATCTGCCCTTCAATGTTCTTGAGGATGACATTCCTCTTAAGAACTTTCAATGGGCTTGTGATATCTTGACTAGAGGTCATGTTCTCAATCCTATCGCCCAGGCGGAGCTTCATTTGTTTTTGGACCAACTCCCAGTACTCCTCTACTGGCATCAGAATTCTAAGATCACCATCCAAAATCTGGATGAACTTTCATCTCTCCGAATTCATGCTCAGTATGAAGCAGAGAATTTCATCGAAGAGTTCGATGACTTCAGGAATAAAGATTCTACGTACTGGGATGATTTGGTTATAGATGAATTGGAACAAAAATCGAGGGAAGAGGCTTTCGAAGCAAAGGCTGAAGAACTCTATTATGAAGTGAGAGCTCATCAGCTTATGCAACCAACTTTAGAAGAGATAGAAGAAATAATCAAGAAAGAACAGAAATTTATTGACCATTGCTGGACAAAATTTCATGACCTTGTTATTTATTCTATTCCTTATTTTTATGAGCTTGAATTTGTACCCAGATAGGGTTATTTAATGTAATCATCTTGGCTTCAATATAAACAAAGTCTTTTTGTACTCAACACTGTTTGACTCTGTTTCCTTTCATCTCTAAAAGCTAACTCATAACTTCGAATTGAACAATCTCATCCTTCGAATCAACTGTTTAATGAAGAACTAAAAGAACCAATCATGTCCTTTTCCAATTCATGGAGTAAAATTGACAATTCTGGCAGATATTATTTTAGTACTTCGATTTCAATGACTTTACTTTTTCAACACTAACTGTAACCAATATATGGTCATGGTTGATATAGCCAATCAATTTTAAACTGATCTCTTTTGGCTTCGAAGGGCAACCTATGGCAATTCCCTCTTGCTCATACAGAAACCAATGATTGGTCTTGGATGCTTCGAACAGTGCCCCTCTTCCTTAAAGAGTCCTAGAGTTTGCTTCGAATGTCGTCATTTTGACTGATAACCTTCAAACGGGTCTTTGGATTTTTGAAGTTAGACCAATACTCTGAGCATTCAGGCATTTTTAAACATGTAGTATGCTCTGAACAACGTTTCTCATACTCAGAGAATACTAGAGTTTGCCCCGAAGGTCGTTACTTTGATTTATAACCCCTAAACAGACCCATAATCAAGCAATTTAGCACCTTTAAGCATATACTAGGCTTCGAAGCCGACTTATGTATTTCGAAGCCGTTGTTATTTGATTTTTTGACGCCAAGATCTTGTTTTCGAAGCCAAATATTTCATTTCGAAGCTGGCCCCAATTCCCGGAATAAGCTTTTCCCTCCAAAATTATCAATATTGGAAGAAATTCCTCGCATTCGTACTTTTAGTACTTAACGACTTACGGGGTATAATTTCAGACACAAAGGTTTTAAAACCCTCTCGTTTTGTGTTCCGAAATCTCTTGCCTTTTACAAACCCTTCTCTCTACTGGTTCCTCTTTGCTTTGGTCTTCATCTTCTGAAGAGTGTATCATCAATGGCTTCTTCTTCACAAAAGGTGCCAACCCCAGAGCGCGTAGGCTCATCTTTAGCTTTGAAAAGGCTTATTGACGCAGAATGTGAGAAGTACAAGGCTGGAGAGAAAAGCGCCATCGATGGGCGTATCTTCGTCCCTCGTCATCATGAGCAGCAGAACTACGTGCTCGGACCAATTTTTAAGGAAGTCCTTACTGAGCTCCCAACCTTTTATCCGCGTCTGGTGGACCAACGTCTCCTTTATGAGGGTGGCCTTGACTGGAAGAACTGGAAAAGCAATCGTCCTCATCGATGCTGGCCCACGATAAGACCGGAATGGCAAGAATGGTATGATCGGATCATTCCTGCTAAGACACTGGATCTCCAGGAGCTCTGCCTCCTCGATGCCCTTCGACTATCTAGGGTAACTATCTCTGAGGACCCTTTCCTAGTTCCTACTGCTTTGTGCTTTTGGAACCCCGTCTTCAATTTCTTTCAATTCAGATGTGGGATGATGGCCCCCACTGTTCTTGATATTTGCCATCTATTAGGAGTATCTCCCATTGGTACCCTCATAACACCAGATTTTCCTGACTTAGCAGTCCCTTTCTCCCTCCACTCTCTTAATTCATCTTACAGTGATTTTGTTAGAGCTGAGAACAAAAGAGTGGGTCCAGTAACTGATAGGGAATTCTTTTCCTTTTTATTATATTGGCTTTGCAAATTTTTATTCTGCACCTCCTCCCAAAGAATCATGCCTGAATTTGCTCCTATTGCCAAAGCCTTGGTTTTACAGAAAAGAGTGGCCTTAGCCCCATACATTCTGGGTCATGTATACAGAGTTTGTTCCCTCTTTTGTGAGAAACCTTTAGATGCTAGTCAAGGGGGACCATTTTGGATCCTTCAGCTTTGGCTCTTTGCCTATTTTACTGAACTACAATCCAAATGCCTTAAATTTTCTGGGCTACACTCTCTCACTCATGGCATAAAACTAGCCAATGCTTCACTTTATCCAGCTACTTTTTCCTTTTATTTCTCCTTCTTTCATCAACTACCAGCTGCTCTTCCTGATCACCGTTTCCGTCCCTTCGAAGCTAGCATAGGTCCAGCCTGGTTGAATCACTTCCTTAGTGACAGGCTCTGTGCCTTGCCTATTCACAAAGATATATGGGCTTCCCTACTGATCCCTAGAGAACTGTTTATTGGGACCACCAACCCCAGAGCCTATAAATGCATAGCTGAGCCTTATTGTCCTGCTCAATTTGCTAGACAATTTGGCCTCACACAAGGAGTTCCAATACCTCTCTGCAGCAACACCAACCTAACTCTGACCAAGAGAGATTTGAAGGTTCGAAAGTCAAGGCTAGAAGAGGCAACCTTCAAGTTTATGGATGATCTGGCCACTTTTGAGTATATCCCTTTCATACCTCACGGCTCCTTTTTGAAGAGATATCAGAGTTGGTGGGTAAGTAATATGGAAGTTTATTTAGTTGAAGGTAATCAGAAACAAAAGAAACAGAGACTGCTTGAACCTTTGCTGAGAAGAAAAAAGGCGATTGATTTGCCCCAAGAAGAGACAACCATTAGGAAAGTAGAGGAGGAGATTATTTTTAATGGATCCGAACCTCAGGCTAAAGGAGCTGAGAAAACAATTGAGGGGCAGACAAAGCCAATTCAAAGAAAAAGGAGAAGAAAGATTACTGTCTCTCCTCCTGAGTTTGATATCTCCCCTTCCAGCTTTGATGAGGATTCTGATTCGGAGACAATTGCCCAAGCCATAGGAAAGAGAAGAAAAATGACTGCTTCAACTACTGCTTTGGTTGAAGATCCCCTTCATGAGGCAGCCGCCAAGGCCGTGGAACAAGAACATTCCAAAGCCATAGTCGTCTTTGAAAGGGCTGAGAAAAGACGGCAACAACAAATTTTAAGAGAGAGAGCTGCTGCTGCCAATGCATTGCAAAGGGAACTAGCCAGACAACAACGGTCTGCTGGACACTATTCTCTCCGCAGTTCTCCCATCAGTACCAGTGCCTCTGGAACAAGTAATTTCTTTCATACCTCTGCTGTTTTTTACTTTGTCAGCTTGTAGTATTGAAGTTTAACATTGTTCTGCATTTTTTCCTTTTACAGCGACAACTACTGCCCTCACCTTTCCAATGAGACCTTCCTTAATTTCGGTTGAGGTTGACCAAATGCAGAATGTCAGGGTTGTTCGAGTCGTGCTTCCACTTCAAAAGCCTATATTTGTCATACCTACTTTAGACTCCAGTATTCCTGCATCTCCTTTTCTTGGATTAAAGCCATACCTCCCTTTTTTGGCTCGTAACCTACCTCAATCTACTTTTCCTTCGAGCCTTGCTCTTTCTCCATCCTTTATAGAAACTCCAACTGCTACTCCATCCCCAATGGCAGTTGATTCTTCCACAGAAGACACTGGTAGCCCTTCAATTCATGGTTCATTACCAATGCCCACTTCCAGTCCCTCTTCTCTTGATTTGCTGGTGGCCAAGACCATAGAGGCTGCCAAAGATGCTCCATCTGTTTCTCCCATCCCTATGCAGCCCTCTGCGTCTTCCACCACAACACTCTCTATGCCCTTCATGTCAAGGGAGGAGGTAGACATTTTTGAAGGAAGACTAGCTAGTCTCTTTGACATACTTTCTACTTCTCCCACCTCTACTGCTGAAGCTGAGCCATTAGCCTTGGCTAACTCCTTATTGGAAATCTTCGAGAGTTCTCCTTCCTCCAGTAACAAGCCTTTTGTACCTTCAGTAGATTCGGACACATGCTTGCAACTGCTGACTTCCTTTTCAAGGATCCCCTTCGAGGCTCTACAAAGGCCTATCATCAGGAATGGGTTCCTTCAATGCTGTAATATTGCTGAGCAGTCTGCCATGAGTGTCTCAAGTCATCTATCTCAGGCTGCAGCTACTATTGATTTTTATCTCAACATTTGCCATGCTGCTAAGGCTACGGACGATAAGCTGGCTAAGGACCAGAGTTTTGTTTCTCAAGTGCATACCGAAGTATCATCTCTGAAAGAACAACACTCTTCTGCCTCCCACTTTCGAGTCCAACTTCTGGAGAAGAAAGCTCAGCTCGAAGAGGAGTTAGCCGCAGTAAACCAAGCCTTGGTTCGAACTGATAAGAAACTGCACATCACCAATCAAGGGCTGGCTAATCGAAAAGAAGACATGGCTGCGGCTATTCAATTATTTCCTTCCCTTAGCAATATGAAAGCTATTGTACAAAAACAACTAAAGCATTGTAATGATTTTTGGGCCAATTTGTGGCACAATGTACTTAATTCTTTATGAAAGCACAATATTTTGAATATTACTTGAACAAGCTTGTGTTTTTGCATATGGTGTTCACTCTATCCCTTGTGTTTCCCAAATGGTTGGAAAATAAAGTTTTAAATATCTGCCGTTAATCTTTTTGGGATGTACATAACCATTCAAATTTCTTAAATGGTATGCTCCAAAAGGTAGAACCCTATGAATTTGATATGGTCCTTCCCAGTTAGGTGACCATTTGCCAAACTTATGGCTTTTAATCCCAATTGGGAGTATTGTCTTCCATACCAAATCACCTTCATCAAAGCCAATGTGTTTGACTTTCTTATTATAATTCTTGGCTGCTTTCTTCTTTTGGAAAAGAATGCTATTTAATGCCAAAATTCTGGCTTCATCTATGCCTTCTAATTCTAAGCACATACTTTGATGGTATTGCTCAGGATTCAATTGATCTTGACATCTTACTCTCAAAGATTTAACATTAATCTCTACTGGTAAGACTGCATCATGTCCATAAACCAAGGCATAAGGAGTAACTCCTGTGCTTGACCTCGGTGAGGTTCTATATGCCCACAAAACATCCAATAATAGGTTATGCCAATCCCTGGGATTGTCATCCACAACCTTTTGTATTCCTTTTTTCAAGGACTTATTGGATGACTCAGCTTGACCATTAGCTTGTGCATAATAAGGTGTGGAATTAACCAGACTAATTCCAAATTCTGCCACAAAAGACTTCACCATCTTTCCATCAAACACAGTTCCATTATCAACTGTTATGGTTTGTGGGATGCCAAATCTATGGATCAAATCTTTAATAAAACCAATAACCTCTGTTTGGTCTATAGCCTTGTATGGCTTAGCTTCGACCCATTTAGTGAAGTAGTCAGTGGCCACTAGTATGAAACAATGATGTTTCGAAGAAGGTGGGTGTATTTTTCCCATCATATCCATGGCCCACCCTCTGAATGGCCAAGGCTTCACTACTGCATGTAGGTCAGTTATGGGTACGTGCCTTATTGTGCCATGCTTTTGACATGCCTGGCACCCCTTTGCATATTCTATGCAGTCTTTAAGGATGGTTGGCCAATAATAGGAATGCCTTCGAAGCAACCATCTCATTTTTACACCAGGTTGATGAGCACCACAGATGCCTTCATGAACCTCAGCCATGGCTGTTAATGCTTCTTTCGGGCCTAGACATTCTAACAATAAGCCATCTCCCCCCCTTTTGTAGAGAGCATTACCATATATCATATATTGCATAGACTGTAATTTAACTTTTCTACTGGCCTTCGAAGATGGACCAGCTAAGTACTGCATTATTGGATGCCTCCAGTCTTGTTCTTGTAAGTCATTATGATTGACTTCCAAGATTACATTCCTTTTATTCAAAGGTTGTATTAATCTCTGATATGTTGTTTGGCTTATGTCCCTTTGGGTATTATCCCTTCTCTTGAAGTTCGAAGCTTTTTGAGCCACATCATTGGCTCTATTGTTCAAGAATCTTGGAACATGGGTTACATTTGCTATTTGAAACTGAGAAAGCAAATGTAATGCAACAACATAATATGGCAGGATACTTATGCTTTGACACTTGAAAATTCCTTTCACTTGGTTAACCACCAATTGAGAATCTCCAAATATGTCAACTGCATGTACTTGTAATCCAATAAGAATTTCTAATCCCACAATTAAGGCTTCATATTCAGCCTGGTTATTGGAACAGGTAGCTTCATCTAATCTAAAACCATGGGTAGTTTCTGTCCCCTGTGGAGACCTGATTACAATACCAATTCCAATTAACCCATTTGCTTTCGACCCATCGAACCACATTTGCCATGGCTCAACACTGGCCATACCAAGTTCCATTATCTCCTGGCTCTCTGTTTGAGATGGATGATCTGCCAAAAAATTGGCTAAGACCTGCCCTTTTACTGCCCTTTGAGGGACATATTCTAGATGAAATTCTGATAAGGCAAGCATCCATTTGCCAATTCTTCCCCTCAACATTGGTCTAGATAACATATATTTAACCAAATCTGTGGTTGCAATTACCAAGACAGTTGTAGGCAAAAGATAATATCTTAATTTTATTGCAGCAAAGTACAAAGCAAGACACAGCTTTTCAACAGCTGAATATTTACATTCACAAGAATTTAAAAACCTACTAAGGTAATAAATAGCTTGCTCCTTGCCTCCTTCATTGTCTTGGGCTAAGAAAGCTCCCAATGAATCTTCTGCTGCGGCTATGTACAACTTCAAGGGCTTGTTCCCCTTTGGTGGCATCAGCACTGGAGGGTTAGCCAAGTAGGCCTTGATACCTTCGAAAGCAATTTGATGCTCTGCTGTCCACACAAATTCCTCTTCATCTTTCAGCCTTAACAAGGAAGAAAATACTTTAGTTTTCCCTGCAGTGTTAGAAATGAACCTTCGAAGAAAGTTAACCTGCCCAAGGAACCTTTGTAATTCTTTCTTACTTGATGGGGGTTTGGCTTCAATGATTGCTTTGGCTTTATTCTGATCAATCTGTATTCCTTTCTTGTGAACAACATAGCCCAAGAAATTTCCAGATGATACACCAAAAGCACATTTAAGAGGATTGAGCTTCAACTTGAACTTTCTCATCCTTTCAAAAGCTGCTTCTAAGTGAAGCAGGTGTTCCTCCATGGACTGGGATTTCACTACAATGTCATCAATATAACATTCTAAATACCCTCCAATGAGGTCATGAAAGATGGTGTTCATAGCCCTCTGGTATGTAGCTCCAGCATTCTTCAGGCCAAATGGCATCTTAACCCATTCGAAGGTGCCAATATTTCCAGGACATCTGAATGCTGTCTTATGGACATCCTCCTCTGCAATACAGATTTGATTATAACCAGAGTGTCCATCCATCATTGATAAAACTCGATGCCCCGTTGAACTGTCTACTAGCAAATCTACTATGGGCATAGGGTACTCATCTTTTGGGGTTGCTAGATTCAAATTTCTGAAATCGATGCATACCCTCATTTTACCGTTCTTCTTGACTACAGGCACAATATTAGATAGCCATTCAACATACCTGGCTGTCCTAATAAAACCTGCCTTGAGTAGTCTGAGGATCTCTTCCTTGACCTTCTGAATTACTTCTGGACTCATCCTTCTTGGTTTCTGCTTATATGGCTTGAAGTTAGGCTTCATAGGGAGCCTATGTTCCACTAATGACCTGTCCAATCCTGGTAGTTCATTATAAGACCATGCAAAGCAATCTTTGTATTTCTTCAGAACAACCAAAAGCTGGTTTCTGTCCAGAGCATTCAAACAAGCACTTACATAAGTGGGCTGTTGTACAGAACCTTCCCCTAGATTTACTTCTTCTAAAGGGTCTTGTGCATGAGAACTCCCTCTGGTTTCTGCTACCTTTGAAGTGATCTTCAAGCTTGGTTCTGCCCCCAGGTTCTTCAATTCAATATCTCTGTCCTCCTCCTCATAGACAAAATCTGTCCACAAGGCTTCCTCTTCCTGTATCTCCTGGACTTTTGTTTCAATGTCCAAGGCACAGTACTTACCAAGAGTCAAGACTCTAGCCTGTTGCTGCTGCTGTTTGCAGCCAATTATCATGGCCTCTCTCTCCTGCTCCTGAACTTTCTGGACTATTGCTTTTATATCCAATACTGAAAATTCAATCAAAGCCAAAGATCTGGCTTCCTGTGGTTCCTCTCTTTGCCTATAACCAGGCATCATTGTCATCTCTAAGGACAACCTCTTCACCAGCACTTTTTTGGACTAAGTGCTTCAAGTGTGCCACTTCCTCATCAGCCGTCACTTCGGCTGAATCGTCATCTTTCATTAGTATACTGAGCGGCGACACCCCCTCAATATACAATTTAGCCTCCGCAAAGTCTGCACAGGCTATGAAGGGTTGAGGATCTGCATCGATTTCCTCTGTCTCCCCATTGCCTAAAGCCATCATGATTTTCTGATGTAAAGAAGAAGGCACACATTTGTTAGTGTGGATCCAGTCCCTTCCAAGCAAAGCATTATATTTAGCATTACTGTCGATTACGAAGAATGCTGTCATACAATCCCTGGTTCCCACACTTAAATTAATGGGTAGAATCCCCTGAGCCATTTGCTTATCTCCAGCAAAACCAGCAATGGTTGTGCTGGTTGGTATCAACCTGGGATTCTTTTTCCCTAGTTTCTTCAAAGAAGATTTCGGGAGTAGGTTTACTGCTGCCCCATTATCTATTAGGACTCGGTTCAGCTGTATTCCATCAAAGAAAGCCTTGATATACAAAGGCTTGACGTGCTGCGTTATCAAATTCGAGGGGTACTCAAATGGATATGATAGATTGATGCTGACCACTTCCTCGCTTTCATATTCATCTTCCATCGAGGTAACCATTTCGAAATTATCTTGCACCATACTTGCTTGTGAGTCTTCACTGGAGATCTGAACTGGATCAGCTTCCTGCCCTTCTTGATTTTCATCTCCAGCTTGGAACTCCTGAGGTAGTATGTGTACCATGTTGACTGAGACTGGGGGAAACGAGCCAAACTGGATGGCTGGCTGTACTTGTTCCCCCTCTTGGTTACTTTGGTTGACTCCCTCAGAAACATCCTGCATGATGCATTCTGGTATTTCATTGCTAACCGATCCCTTCGAAGGATCTTTCTCAACTGGCTCTTTAATCAGAAATGTTTGCTCAGCCATGAAGGCTTCGAACATCTCTTCTTCCACGACCTCTTTCTTCTGGCTTACGCTACTCTCTTCTTCGGTCTCGCTATCTGTCTCCATCAGAGTCTTCTCCAATCCAACTAGACTGGACTTCTCTTTGGCTGTTAGTTCGGCATGAACCTTAGCCAATTGTTCTTGACTGCAGACCACTTTGCTTTGTGGAACCGGCTTTGGAGCATGGTCTGGCTTTGGGTTTTTCCTTCCTTCCGTTTTGACTGGTGAAGAATTTTCTCCACTTTCCTTCAGATCTTTCTGGTATTGGGTGTACCTGCGCTGAATTTTCCTCCTCTGTGATCTTGAGATGACTGGGACCATACCTGGTTCCTTCGTCTTTGGGTGTTTAAGCAGCACCCAGCTATTCGGAGCTACCATAGGAGGCCTGATCATCCTGCCTTGGTTTACAACATCTCCTCGAACAGGCAATTCTCTAGGTTTGTTTTGCATTACAAACCAGTCTGGGACTCCAGGTACCCATGAACTTGCTGATTCAGACGCTGAACTGCCCTTTTCCACCTTCGAAGCCATCTTCGAAACTGGCCGTAAAGGTAAGTGCTTGGTTTTGTCCTCATGTTTTGAATCTGATTCAGACCTTCGATAAGGGTGACCATTTTCTGTCCTGCGTGAAACTGGTCTAGGGGGCCAGTCTCTGGCTCTGATTCCATGAACTGAACCTCTCTCTAGTTTTCTTTCAGAATGGCTACTCTCCATTCTATAATAATTATGTGGTCTGGATTCATGCAAGAGCCTCTTGCCTTTGTCATGCATTCTGTTCACCACAGGCTCAACCACTGGTGGTCTCTGCCTATCACTAGCCGGATACGGCCTTTTGTTGTAAGCATTGGCTAACTTAGGACGTCTCTGAACATCCCTGTAGTATTGCTTCCCATCAGTTGGGAGCCCCTTCAACCACTTGTAACTGAGTCTGCACCTGGGGCACATTCTCTGCATCACCGCTGCTTCTAAAGAATCATCATCCAGTGATTCTTTATCAGAGTGTTCCTTCTGGTGCGAGAAACCTTGTTCAATAACTGGTGGGCTTCTAGCATTCTTCTTGATGTTGGTTTGATTAGCAACATGCATCTGCACATTGACTTCCTCCAATTCTGTCAAGGACAAGTTCTGAAAGTCTGATGTGATGACATTGGCTGCTGCCTCTCCAACTTCTGGAAAGGGATCACTGTCAATTCCCATGGCTTTTTCTGTTTTAGCTGAGAACTTCAAACTTCCTTTTCGAATCTGTTCTTGGATCCTGTCTCGAAAAACAATGCAGTTTTTAGTCGAGTGAGACCAAGAATTATGCCATTTACAGTATACTTTTCCTTTCAGTTCATCTGGAGATGGTAGTTTTACTCCTTTAGGTAACTTAAGGAAATTAGCCGTGAGCAAATGATCAAAAATGTCATCTGCTTTAGTTAAATCGAAAGAGTATTTTCTGTGAAAGTCTTTCTTTTTAAACTGCTGGTCTATAGTTGTATCCTTATGAATCAATGCTTCACAGATTACAGGTTCTTTGCCTATAATTTCTGCTGCATCTATTTCATAATTAGGATCTCTATAATATGTCTTATATGATGCATTATTTCGATCTTGTTCCTCTTCTAATAATGTTTCATATCGAAACACCTTATAGGTCAGTTCGACCAAATCTCTGAATTCAGTTAAATCAAACTTCTTTCGAAGCCTGAATTCTAAACCATTTTGAGCCAATCTGACGAATTCTGGCTCTGGCAGGATGACTCTACATTTATTTCGAGCCCTTTTAAATCTGGCAATAAACTGAGTAGCCTTTTCTTCAGGCCTTTGACTCAATCTAGCCAAATCTGCCATAGATACTTCTGGCTCTGATTGGAAGAATTGGGCATGAAATGCCTCTTCCATTTGTTGCCAATTTTGAATGGAGCCTGGTGTAAGGTTGATGTACCATACAAATGCTCCCCTTGTTAGGGAATTTGGAAACAATCTCAGTTTCATATAGTCATGGTTAGTAAATTCGCCGCATTGAGCAGCAAACCTAGCAATATGTTCTATCGTTGATTGATTTCCAGTCCCATAAAAAAGGATAAAATCTGGTATCCTGAATCCCCTCGGGTATTCATGTACCCTATCCACCCATTCTGGGTATGGTTTTCTGTATATAGGAGTCTGGACCCCCCGAGCCATTGGTCCACATATCTCCCTAACAATATCAGCAATCTGGTCTCTAGGGACCATATTTTGTGCCTGCTGAACCACTAGTGGAGGGGCAAACACAGGATTTGGTGGACAAACTTGTGCTTGTGGTGCTCTTGGTCCATAAGGTGGTAAATTTGGGGCTGGTTGTCCTTGCAGTGCAGGTTGCTGTTGAGGGTATGGGTAACCTCTTTGAGCATGACCTACGAAAGGACCTGCAAAAGGTGCTGGAACAGGTGTTGTGTCTCTGCCATTTGTGGGAAACCCCTCCAACCCCCCGGGCGTAAATTCGAATAAGGGATTAGTGTACCCCCTCGTGCCAGGTATGGCTTCGAACATGGGATTTGTAACCATTCTTATGCCAGTTTCTTGTACTTGGCCAGATCCACCAACTTGTGTGGCTTCATTATTAAGTACTGAGACATTTTGGCCTGCTATAGGCCTTGAAATGGGTTCATACCAAGACTGAGGCGATGGTCTTTCCAAGTTTTGGGTACTAGTTTGACCATTAGCATGTCCATTAACTTGCATAGGCTGTTTTTCTCTAGCCAATCTTTGTTGGGGGACATTTACGACTTCCTCCGTGGGTCTTGTGTTTGTTGGTTGGTGGTTATTCATTCGATCCAAAAAGGATGTTGCCCACCTTTCCATTGTGTTCATTAATTGTTGTCCCATGGCATTTACTAAACCATCCCATGGATTCGTTGGTTGAATAAATGGCACAGTGGACGGTCCAATTCCTTGGTTTTGTCCAATAATATGAACATATGGTTCTTGTCCAGAAGTACTGGTTTGTTCGACCATAGGCTTTGACAATATAGGAGGTTCCACAGGATGTGTTACCACATTATCCTCTGGATTTGGTATTTCTACCTCTCCTTCCACGCCTTCTTCGAAGCGTTCATTTTCTCCTTGTCGTCTTTTTCTAGCCATTTTTAATTAAGTCCCACTGGGCGTGCCAAAAAATATATGTTGGCTTATTTTTCCTACGAAGGAAAATATCATAAATGCGAGCGTGCCAGCAAGGATTGAAAAATCCTTACAGATTAAATTCAAGCCAATTATCAAGCGATTGTGTTGACGGTTCTTTTGCCTCAACGAAGAGGACTTCAAATTTGCCAAGTGTAGCGAAAAGAAAAAATAAAAGAAGAAAGAGGGACGAAGAAGGACGATTGAGTGAACAATCAAAGTAATAAATACTTACCTCTACTCCTATGCTTCAAAAAGAAAGTGCATAAAATGCATCGAAATGGAAATGCTGAAAATAAATGCTTCGAAATATAAATCTATGTTAAACTACTCCTAAGATAAGGAAAATAACAAGAAATATTGAAATCAAGTGTCTTTGATTATGAATTCTGGACCTTACAATGTAGCCATAAATGGCTATTTATAGACAAATATTTGTAGAAAAAACTTCCAGAAATAACTACCCAATAACCACCTAAAACTACCCACTTTTCCATCTTCATTCCCACAATGCCACATATCCCTCCATGTCTTCGTAACTTCCTTTAACCTCCAATTAATGCTCCATGTTCTCCACTTTATTCTCCAACATCTTTTTCACATTTCATAACTTCTCATAACCTCCAAATGAGTAGGAGGATGCCACATGTCCTGCAATTATATAAATAATAAATAATAATAAAAATTGCAGATTTATGGTGTTAACACTATCTCACACCTTATGTGAACAATTGGTAATTTCTTTGAGAAATTATTTGGTAATTCTATCATTGCTCTTTCTCTAATATGAACCTGAAACACCAAAGACTAGAGGCAAGAGTTTCAACCAATGTTGTGAAACCCAGACCGGACCGGCCGGTCGAACCGGTTGGACCGGGAACTGGGCCTTCTTCCGGTCCGGTCAACCCTCTAGAACCGGACTAGGAGCAAAACCGGCCTGGAAATGAAAAACCGCCGGACCCGGCGGTTGAACTGGGAGAACCGGTGACCCGAACCGGGTTTTGGCGGGTTAGACCGGTGAATTTTTTTTTTTTTTTTTTTAATTTTCTTTCTTTTCTTTCTTTCTTATATATATATATATAATATATATATATATATATATTATAAATATATTTTAAAATTTTGACTAAAAATTCTTACTTCAAGAGTCTCATCTCATAAGGAAGAGTCTCATTAGAAGTTGGAGAAGATTATGAAAGTCTATTCCTATTTATAGGAAAAGATTTTTCAAAAAGAACCTACAAAATTCTATGTGGGATTCAATCAAATTATTTGAAACATATTGATTGGAGGGAGAGTCACTACAAAAAAATACACTTTTGGTGACTAATGTTTTAGTCGCCAAAAGCATTAATTTTAATCGCCGAAATGATTTGCCGACCAAAAATTTTCGTCGCCAGCTTTGTCGGGGATACATCGTCGGCGAAGGTATTGGTGACTAAAATTGTTTTAGTCGCTAAAAATCCAACAGAATGGAGACTAATCTGTTAGTAGGCAAAAAAAGGCAGCAATTAGCGACTAAACCACTGTTAGTTGCTGATAATGAAGCATTGGCGACTAAGATGTTAGTCGCCCAAAGGGAACATCAATACATCTTCAGCTACTAATCTTTTGTCGCCAAAAATTCAATTATAAATGGCGACCAATTTAGTAGTCGCCAATACTGTCATTTTTAGCTACTAAACATTTTGTCACGGAAAGGTTATTCTAGTTTTAGCTACTATACAGTTTAGTCGCCAAAAGTGTTTTTGGTTTTAGCTACTAAACAATTAGTCGCCAAAACTATTTTCAATTTGTTTTAGCTACTAAATATTTAGTCGCCAAAAGATTTATTTCTGTTTTTTGGCTACCAATTTTTTTGTCACCAAAAATGTCATTTTTTATTTTGTTTTATTTTTTTCATTTTAATATTTTTTTTCAAAACCTGTATATATCAACCGCAACCTGTAATAGGTATACAAACAAATCAATATATATATATTATCACCTATTCCGTAATGCATGTTTCACTTACAACCATCAAACAAAAAGAACACTTTACAATGTAAACTTACATACAAACCAATTAATATATTCCAATTACAAATAATGTCATACATTCCAACTATGTTACCAAAACAATGTCCTCTATACACAAAACATTGTTACTACACTATGCATTGTAATGACCATTTGGTATGGTACAAATTACCATGGTAATATGTACCACGACAAAAGGTAATCTACATATACCACCATAGCAATTAATACAACTTCCAAAAATACTATGTAACGCGTGCTAAAATTATATGTACGATTCATCCAATTTCCACACAAAAAGCTGAGGACGACCCAAAACTTCCTAACTTTGCAAAGCTGTGAATTATCGTCCGGACAAAAAATAGAAGATCCACATGTCAATGCCAAAAGCCATCTACACAACAAAAATGACACCCATTAGTTCCATTGTAAACAAAATTTTTTAACAAAAAGTATGTACAAACGTTTAAGGGGGCATGACCCCACTTGATGCGCCCTTCCCTCTGCACCTGGCATCATGTATGTAAACATAAACAAAAAAAAGGGTGAACCACATGAGTTTACAGTTTACAGTTTACAGTTGTATGTAAGCATAAACAAAAAAAGGTTAAAGTTGAATGATCACCACAGATTCACAGTTGCCATGAAAAGATTATGACACCGGTCTCGTTTATTAGCTCCAACAGTTTCTGAATTTTTATGCAGCTTCACAGTCATTCTTTTATTGAGCAAAACACTTAAAATTCCAATTCAACATGAATGATGTTCAGCCACAACAGTGATCATGTAACAGATGAAGTGTATATAGGCCATGTGTTTCGCAGCATCATACAATTTCAAGAGTGTATTTATTACCCAGTGACTTGTATATTTCACATTTCCAAGATTTGTTTCTCACACTTAAAATCTAACATCTAAATCTCCATAATGATCAACAAACCTTCCACGTTCTAGGTCATCACGGTAACTACAATTCCTGAGCAGTCAACAACCAATAATTTTTATTCATAAGAAAGCCTTCATCTTGGTTCTCTCTCAAGGTGTGGACTAGGTCACTTTCCATAGGACAATATTTGCCCCTCCATTTATCTGTATTGGTATCCACACAGTTTAAGGCAAATTTGCCTCCAAGTTATGCATGAGCCCCAAGTCAAGTTTAGTCTAAACTGTACACATATATATTTTATTCATGAAACTAAATATATAGAGATGCTTATATAACATATATATTTATAAGCTGTAATATATAAGCTTTAATATATATTTATAAGCTTATATATGCGTTTGTCACGGCAACCCCCAACGTACACATGCTAATAACGTCCCACCTTATAAACCTTTTGACCTTTATCTATTATTAATATTTTTATCTATTATTAATATCATTATTTATTAATAATTTTGTCAAAACTTACTTGGATCCTTATACGCACATTTGAAATTTTATACACATGTTCTTGATAAGATTGATTTGTTTGACATTAAATTAACAATTCTTGGTTTGTGCTGGGTTTACTTTTGGATTGTACACTTGTCTGCCTTGATGTCTCAGCCAGAGAAGAAGTATTCTATTCCTGCAGTTCAATATCCTGAGGTTATACCTATTGTTGACCCATACATTACTGTAGGAAAGCTCAAGTTGATCCAGACAGAAGGGAGTTTTTCGAGGGTTGTTTCTGAGGTACTGAATGCCTTCCAAATGTGAGCCACTTTGGAATGGTTCAGTATGTTCAATACAAATTATTTGATTTGCATGTGTCCTTTTAATTTTTTTAATGCATTTATGTATTTGATTAATTTGACAATTTTGGAAGCAGTGGTTACCTTATGCAAATCAGATTACGGTTCGTCTGCTGCAAAGTCTACTCACATTATGCCTCATAACCTATTCCAAGCACATAACAAAAAAAAAAATTTGCATAGCAACTTTAGAAAACAATTCTATGCCAATATGATCAATATTTTTGTAGAACTTGTATTAGCTTATCAATAAAATTATGTTTACCGAATAGTAGCATGACCATCTGAACCCTGCAAGAGGGTTGTCAGCCGTGACACCACGTCGTTCAAATGATTGAGTTGTACTTGTTGTGCCTCATGTGCTTTTTTTCCTTCCTCAATTTCTTTCATCAGCTCCTCTCTTTCCCTCATAATTTCCTCCTTATTTCTTTGTCGCTCCTCTTTCTCCTTGACCAACTCCTCATGATCTCTTTGTCGCTCCTCTTTCTCCTTGACCAACTCCTCATGATCTCTTTGCCGCTCCTCTTTCTCCTTCAGTAACTCCTCGCGATCTCTTTGATGCTCCTCACGAAGAACCTCCAGTTCCGCTCTCATTGACTCCATATGTTTATCACGTGCTCGTGCCGCACTGGAAGCTGTTGAAGAGGGTTGTGGGCCTACCCCACATCCACGCAAGTAATTTTTTTTTTTCCCGAGCACTTGCCTTGATAGTTCTTCGTGGGTCAATGGCAACCCCGCATCGGTGGCTACGACTTGTAGATTCACCATATCATCATGTCATGGCAAAAAAACAATAAAGTCAAGATGGTTGAAGGAATTGAAAACAACTTTACTAATATGTCTGCAACAAAATTAGTTTCAACATTCAATACTCACATGTAGCTCACTACATTTGGGGTCAATCCAGTCTCCCGTCTTCTTGGACTTGTGTGATTTTTTATAAAATTCAGGGAAATCTATTTCTCCATCCTCATTTGCCTATTAGGTTTGAAAAAATACCATTGATGAAGTAGTACATAGTAATATTCAAAATGAAGAATAATCAATCATCCATTACATTACTAAACAAATAACTACTTCTCACCATAAGCGACATTGCTATAGGAAATGATCGCGATCCACTTGTATGATTGTAGGGGAGCATACCCCTATTTGCTTTACCAACTTTAGAGCATTTCTAACAAGAAAAACAAAAAAACAAAAAACAAAATTACAAAAAAAAAAAAAATTTGTAAAGAATTTTTATTTATATTCACATAAATGAATTTCAAGAACGGGGTTTCTAATTAATTTGTTACCAAGTGAGATTCGTCTTTCCAAGCAATATCAATAAGATATTTCCAGTCGTCCAAGCTCACTCCACTAGGCGGATGACTATAGGGGTCATCAACACCCTTTTCCTCAAGTTTGAGGAACTCTTGCTTTAGATTGTACCTCCAATCCTTGTATAGCAAATATGCCTTCCTATCGAGGATTTGTTGAGCTTGTTCATCATTATCAAAATCATCGCCGATAACAAATTTGTCCTACAAACATAATAAGACAATTAGTTCATCAATTAATTTAAGCAATTACAAATAACATAATAATTTAACCAAGATGAATCTCATACTAGCACCGCTTGGATGACCGCATCTTTGGTACTTTGATCGATTTTTCTCCATGACTTCACGCTTTGAAGAGGGAACAACCGTCTAATTTGCAATCCCAGCTCATTTGTCGCTGGGGTTGCATTCCCTCCTGTGATTGCGTTCAACACACGATTGACATACACATGTAATTTCTCTCCTTTTTTCCTAACTATTCTTTTTTGCACTCCTTTGCCTAATGTACGTCCTCGCACACGAGTCGACCTTTTTCACCCTGCCATAAAAGGGGAGGCAAGTCACAAATTACAAACAAAGTTAATGAACTCAACTAGTATGAGTTGTTGCTTCATTTAAAAAAAAAAGAAAAAGAAACACATTTTAAGCATTGTAACAGCAAAGACATAATTAGTGACTATCAAACTAATATTTAAGTGTACAGCCCTTGGTTTCTTTTAAGTTTAGAACTCAAATAAATCTAATAGTGGGCTGTCAATTTGGGTCGATGTGATATGCAAGTGGGCAAGCTGGCTGCAATTTATGGCTGCAAGTCCTGCATGCTGTTCTGATATGGTGTTCTGCAAGTGTTCTTGCTGAGCTGTTTAACTGATTTGCTAGGCTTAGTTGTGGGCTGTTAAGTGTGGGATGATGTGTTATGCTATGTTGCTGGACTGCTGGTGGTCTGTTGTTACATTGTTTGGCTCTGTTGGTCTGATGGTGGACTACTGGTGGCCTCTGGGCTGCTAAGCTAAGGTTTGCTAGTATGCTATGGTTGAATCTGCTGTGCAATTCTGGGCTGATGGCAAAGGGTCAAGTATGCATTTTGAATTGTTTTTGGCTTAGGTTCATTTTTGCAAAAATAGGTCTTTCTACTGCTGTGTCTGCTGTACTTGGTCTGTTTAGATTTTCTGTTCTGCTTTGGTTCACTTTGTCTGTGTTATGTTCTCCTTTTTTTTCCTTTCGGGTTTGGTTCCTCACCAAATTCCTTCCCTTTATTTGATGTAATCTCATTGTATGGTTTTCCATCTATACAGGTTCTTTCTCTTTTGCTGATAAAAAAAAACTAAATCAATGAACTTTATGTACAACAAAATTTACATATTTTAATTTTAAATATGTAAAGCACAATAAAGCTATAATATCACCTCAACCAACTATAGGCCAACCGAAGAGTACATGTGTTGCCTCTGTTAAACTTGAGATACAACAAAATGAGTTGAAGGGTTGGGTACTATATGCTGGTTATGTGGTCACTAAGGCATTCACATTGACTAACAAGATTAACAAACAGATTAAACTACAGATGAACAAAGGCATTCCTTACCAATCAGATTCACAAGCCATTCACATTTTCTTTATTTTCTTTCTATTTATGGGGTTTTCATTTCCGTCAAGACCTGACTTATTCACCCCAAGAAAAAGAAAAAAAGATTTGTAAACAACTACGGAAATGCTCTTACCCACGCCACCTGGCTGCGTCTCCTCCACCACTATTTGTGTATCATCTGGTGGCTGCGTCTCATCAGATAACGTCAACAGGGTGCCAATAACTGCTAGACATGCTTCGGAGGCTGATAATAGGTTACCACTTGTTGCTGTCTTCCGCCGCCCCGTCTTCATTCCAAGAACCATGGTACCTACATAAAAAAATAACAAAATGACATGAGTAATACACATCACTCACATCATTTACATACATTTACAACAATAAAACTAAAATAGTAGCCAGCAGATTAAGCAGCTAGCAGATTAAGCAGATTAACCATGATTAAGCAGATTAAGCAGCCAATGTATTACGCTTGACATGAGCATCTTTTTTGCAATCACAATCAAGTAAGTTTAAGGGTTCGATTAGCATTGCTTTTTGATGTTTACCGAAATAGTAATAACAGATCGGGATGTTTTGCCTATTTGTCAATTGCATATAGTTGGTTAGGAGCTTGGTAGAATTGGATTATAATTACAAATCAACGGTGTACAGAAAACAGGTTTTTCATTAATAAATTTCAAGGCATCAAAACAACCAAAAAGTGTAAAGAATGTAAAGAAGACAAAGCAATACTTGCCTTTTCAACTAATTCCTTCGGTGGTGCAAGCCTAAAGTTTGGAGTTCCACCAAAGTGACCCGAGAGATATCGAACCTCTGAACTGTAACAATGAATTTGCTTAATAAACTATAAATATATAATGTAAAAAAATGTACCTTAGAAACTGCTCATGCCTTTGTACATTATTAAATTAGGAGATAACAATGGTCTAAATTCAATGTAACTAAAAGGATAACATTGTCACAAGAGCACGTCAATGAAACATGCCCCATGGTTTCATTATCAGCTAGACACCTACAATAGATAGTATCTAAATTCATCCCTTTTCCCCTTAGATTCCAACAAATTGGCAAAATATTGTACAAGCATTTCTAGATAAAGATACTTCATTTTCTCCTAATTTCATGAACATTACAATGATAACACAAGGAGAGAAAGAACAAGGCAAATTAAAGGGAACACAACCCCAACTCTCAGATCGATTAAAGCAAATATGGATTTCAAGTGATACAAATTTTAGAGAGGCTTAATATCAGCTTTCTAACCTGATCACAGCATTCAATTCCAAAAAAAAAAAAGCAGAAATGGAGAAGCAGAAATCCAAAATGGAGAATCATCACAACATTCAATTTCCCAACAATGCATATATAATGGACCAGCTATATCAAGGTGAAGAATATATGGAAAAATATCAGATAGATTTATCTAAAATGGAAAAATAGTTGCTTAACTTCCCCTCATTGTGTTCATAGTCTAGTTGATTGGGACCCTTCAGTATTTTTAAAAGCTGCCATCTACCTAAAGGAGAATGAGGAAAAAGTCTCCCTTTTCTTCAAACACAAAGACTGAACCAAACATGGTTTCTGTGATAAAAAATAATAATAATACAATTTTTACACCTATCTAACTAAATGTAGATGATCTTAAAAATCAAAATAAAAAGTACAAATCAATTCTTACTAAAAATTATTGTTCTGGCACAAGAAAGCCAAACAAATAGAAAATATTTTTATGAACCTTCATTACAGCTAGATTGGTATCAATGCCCTCCACTTTTACTTGGTCCACAGTTGCTTGTGCAGCTTCTGCCCTTCCTGTGTTCCGCTTGGACTGTTTCACTGCGTTTTCTAATGGATTTATTTCACCAATACAAACATCTACAGCTGCATCAAACGCTTCCCCATCAACATCTTCCCAGTGTTCTGATATAAGCCCAAATCTGTGTAGTGTCAAAACTGAAACTGGGAGTTTCAACCCTTGTTTTGCATTTAAAACCCCAACTGAATAGCGTTGGCAAATGCTAGATTGATAGAGTTTCCAAGATCACATCTCCCCCCGGAAACAGAGGCACATTCGGATTATCAAATGCTAAATTGATTAAATTTTTAGATTATATATATATAGGGTTAGTTTGGAATATTCCAGAAAATAGAGGCACATTCGGTCATATAGGTGAACAATAGAAAATGGAGAATCAGAAATCCACAATCCGAAATTTCAACCACCCATTCACGAAATCAGAAAAAGCCCTAAAAAATTGATTACGAATTGAACAAAAAATGAAAGAAAACAAACATTTAAAACCCTACACAAATCGTGAGACACAGGGATGGGAGAGACAGCGAGAAGGAGATACAAATAGACAGACACAGATCGACAGAGAGGGAGAGAGATGAGAGAGAAATACCTGTAATCAGTGGTCGTGGTGGCGAGCGCCGGTGGCCAGCGATGGTGATGATCGGTGGTGGTCAGTGGTGCTGAGGTTTGGCATCGAGTGCTCTGTATGTTGGTGTGTGTGTGAAATAGAAGAAAAATAAGGCGCCAATATATTAATGAGTTTCCCTCTAAAAAAAAATCGAAGCTTTAGCGACTAAAACATTTTTTTGTCGCCAAATGTCGTGAACAGCGACTAAAATTTGGTCGCCAAAAAGACCATATTTTGGCTACTAAATTGAAATTTTCGTTGGCAATGTTTATTATACAACGACTAATCATGTTGTGGTCGCCAAATATTCATCAAAATACTCCCAATTTTTGGCGACAAAATTTTTTTGTCGGAGAATGTAATCATACGGCGACTAAATGGAATTTTAATAGCCTAAAATGGTTGCCAACAGCGACTGAAAGTAAATTTGGTCGCCAATAATACTATACGGCGACTAAAAGAATTTAGTAGCTAAAATTCCGTAAATGAATGCCAACTAAAATTGCTTTGGTCGCCAATTTTAGTCGCCAATTGTGCAATCTGTTGTAGTGAGTTGAAAATTTCATTTCCCTCCAAAATTAAACCTAACATTCAATCAATTTGTTTGGAGGGAATGTTTAAAAAATTTAATTTTTTTAAAACAAGTGACTTTTTTTTTTTTATCAATTATGACTTTATTAAATATTATTAATAAATATTATGCAACAATTTTTATTTTTATTTGAGTATTTATATATATTTTTATTTATTTATAATTTTTAATTATATTTTTTAATTATGACGTCACGGTTCGACCGCTTTGACCCGACAGTTGAACCGGTGACCCGTCCACCCGGTCCCTTTTCCGGTTCGCTCACCGGTCCGGTTTTCAAAACATTGGTTTCAACCCCCAAGAAGAGGGAATGATGACTTGACTTGGACATAAATGTATTCTTATTTACATATTTTAATAATTTTTAATTATATACATTATATTATAATAATAATAATAATTATAACTAGGTGCTCGTGACTTGAGACTTTTCAAAACTATCTAGCTTTGTTTAGTTTGGTTTTGGGAGAGAATTTAAAAAAACAAAAAAAAAAATATTAGAAAAAGAGTTTAGAATTTTTTTGATTTATTTGGTTGTATATTTTGAAAATAGTTTTGGAGTATCGGAGTTTGGGATGATTTGATATTTTGTTGTAGTTGAGTAGATCTGTGTGAAAGAAAAAATGATTGAGAAAGAGAGAAGAGAGAGAAAAAGTAATTGATTGATATGTAGGAAATAGAAAGTGATTTTGAAATTTTTTTTTTCTAAAATCACTAAACCGAACAAAATTTTAGGAAATTTTCTCCAAAATTCGTTTCTCAAAACCAAACCAAACAAGGCCCTAGTCTTCTTATACAGTAGAGGTCTTGTTTGGTTTGGTTTTGGGAGATAAATTTTCAAAAAAAAAAATTAAGAAAAGAATTTAGAAATTTTTTTGGTTTCTTTGGTTGTATATTTTGAAAATAGTTTTAGAGTATGAGAGTTTGGGATGATTTGATATTTTATTGTAATTAAGTAGATATGTGTGAGAGAAAAAGAGATTTGGGGATGCTACGCGCCCAAAACGGCATTGCTTTGGGCTCCAAGGTTATTTTAAAAGTTTCAAACAATTCCAACGGCACCAAGGTTTGATCCCATGACCACGCCCGCACATGCAGCGCTCTTACTGCTATGCCACTTTGCATCCTCAATATTATATACGACACATATATTATTTATTATATTATTCAAATGTTACCCAACTGCAGTGTCATCAAAAAAAAAAAAAAAACTATATGTATATAAATCTAATTAGGTGAATGTCATAATCTCACTTTATTTTGTGGTTCTTACTTTCATAGTAAGAGAATAAATAATGTACATTTAATTTATATTTTATATGAATTGATGACACCACTCAATTCGATATATATTTGCACTTATTCATCTAAACAAGAAGCAAAATGGCTACTTCAAGAATAAACAATATAATTCATCAAATCAATAATTACAATATTGAAGAAAATAAAAAAATAACTCATAACATTCTACAGGGGAAAAAAACCAACCAATCACAATTACAATATTGAAGAAAATTATATGTTTTTTGTTGAGGCCTACCAATATTCAAAAAGCAAATATGTTGTATTTGTACAAACCTGAATAGTATGGTGCAAGCGATAGAGAGTCTCCGACGAAGGTAGATAGATGGTTAGCCGATGAGAACAAACTTTTTAGGGTTTTGAGAAATTGATAGTTAAGAGTTTGTTTGAGATTATAAAAACAAATTAGAGTAAAATAAATGATAAGATCTTAAATAGTGTAGTTTTGATTTTTAAGATTTTTTAAAAAAACAAAATTCCAAAACAGAACTGGTATAAAATTTCCAAAATGGAACTGTTGCGTACTGTATATTTATAAGGTATAAATAATATATGTTATAAGGTATAAATAATATGTGTCGTATATAATATTGAGAACGCAAAGTGGCGCGGAGGTAAGAGCACTGCATGCGCGGGCGTGGTCATGGGATCAAACCTTGGTGCCGTTGGAATTGTCTGAAACTTTTGAAATAACCTTGGAGCCCAAAACGACGCCGTTTTGGGCGCGCTACAGGTGCTGCTCTGAAACTTTTGAAATAACCTTGGAGCCCAAAACGACGCCGTTTTGGGCGCGCTGCAGGTGCTGCTGTGCGGCTGCGCAGCAGTATCTCCAAATCTGAGAAAAAGTGATTGAGAATGAGAGAGAAAAAGTGATTTTAAAATATTTTTTTTTTCCAAAAGTACTAAACCAAACAAAATTTTAGAAATTTTTTTCAAATTTTTTTTTTCTCAAAACCAAACCAAACAAGGCCCTAATCTTTCAATACTAGCATCAAATTACATTTCACACTCAAGTTGTTGGCACAACCTCTACTGCTCTTGTGATGTTATCTGCTCTTTTTTACAATTAGGGGCAAAGTCAGGATTACACTATTTGAGGAGTCAAAAGTAAAGTATTAAATAAGAAGTTGGATCAGGTCTAATTTAGATGACTAAAATAAACAAATCACTATTAAAAGAAAGCTAAAAATAATTACAAAATTGTATTTCATGAACTTAAATTTTAATAATTTACCTCTAGAAAAATGCAAATGAGAAATAATATCACACAATTCATTATAGATATGTACACAAAATTTTGAAATTATCATATACTAATAAATGAAAGATGAAAATACTTTGATGTTTTTTTTAAGAAAATAGAACGAGCATAACTATGGTACACTCTTAAAAATGCATACAGGAGGTCTTTTCAAAACTACACTACAATAATTGCTAACAAAATCACAATAGGTAAGTAACTTTTTCACCATAATAGTATGTAATATTTTAATATTCATAACATTATCATATTAGTTTGTTATAAAACCATAATAATTTGTAACTACGACTTCTTTTATGGGGGCATCTATTCGTAAGAGCATCCTCATCAAGCTCTTCAAAATCATTTTTTAGCTAATAAACTTCAAAAAAATCAACTCTATCAAACTCATTTGGAGCTCGTCAAAATTTATGTTTGCTATAGTATTTCGCTACAACAAGCGAGGTACTGTTCATCACTAGATAAGTGTTATCGGATGTCCGCCTGGAAGTCCAGCCGAACATCCGGCTGGTCAGCCGATCAACAACAAATTTATTTATTTATTTATTTATTGCATTTTTTAAGAATTATTTGGCTGGTAACTTATCAATTTAATAAAAAAAGAAAGATTAACAAACACAATAAAAAATAATATTTTAATAAGAATAAGTTAAAATAGAGAGTTTGATGCAGTAGGTGCTAACAGCATCTCCAAGGGAATAGTTAAATAAGGCTTGTTAGCCATTTTAGCCAATGTAAGTCTAATTTTGAGCTCCAATGGGCTAGCTATTGGGCTAGCTATTTTACCATCCTATTTTTTTGGTGGCTACAATTGAAGAGCCCCAGAGGCTCTCCAAACAATTATATATGTATATATTTTAGATTTTTGTATATTTATGTCTTGGATTTGGGATTTTATATATTTTATGTATTTTATATATATATATGTGTGTGTATATGTAGCAATTTTATATGTTCTTTCAATTCTGTTTGATAAATTACGGAATAACTTATTTTGTATTTTATATATTTTTTTCTCCTCAGGTTTTGTATGTTTGTATGGGCAAATTTATTATTATTGCAAATTTATATTAGTAAAATATCAACAATTAGTATTTTTTTATTTTAAAAATTAATTAAGTTAGTTTAAATAATTAGCTAAAATAAAGACCGTGGTTGGAGAACACAATAACTAAAGTAATTAGGTAAAATAAAGAATATTTTTTTTGTACTTTAACTGGTGAAAAGTAGAGAGTGTGGTTGGAATTGCTCAAGATGTGACTAGCTAAAATAACAAAATAATTTTAATTTGATTAAAAATTTAAAAAATTTAGTGTGGATGCTCTAACATAATTATAATAATTTGTATTAATATAAAAATTCATAACGATTTTACAAAATATACAAAACATTGTATCCATATCTTAACAATCCCACCAACTTGCTCTTTGTCCAATATGAACCTGACACACCAAAGACAAAAGGCAAGAGTTTACTGCACCCAAAAGACGGAATGGCCTTGTTTTTCTACCCCAAGAAGAACACGGAATGGCAGACAACTGATGACTTGACTTGGACATAAATGTATTCTTATTTACAAATTTTAATAATTTTTAATTATATACATTATATTATAATAATAATAATTATAACTAGGTGCTTATGACTTGAGACTTTCCAAAACAATCAAGTCTTCTTATACAGTCTATAAAACTCTAGTCTTTCAACACTGGCATCAAAGAATTATATTCCACACTCAGAAGCCATGGGCACAACCTCTAGTGCTCTTGTAATGTTATTTGCTCTTTTTTTCATTGAAAGACTTGAGTTCATTTTGTTAGGATCAAACACACCCAGAAAATTATCTCACACACACAGAGAACATAATATTTACGTGGTTCGGTCCAATGCCTACATCCACGGACAGAAATGAGAATTTTCACTAAAATGGAGCAAAAATACAAATATAGAGGAGGAGATGAAACTCACTCAACTCACAGCTCTCACTCTCCAATTTCTGATGATATCAACCCCTCCTCACTCATCTCAATTTATAACCAAGAGAGGAGGAGTAGGTGAAGTGCTAGCCATAATTGGCCAAGGTGGTGCCACCCTCACTATCTTCCTTTAGTGAGTTGGTGTTGCCCTCCACCACCTTCTTTTACCACATGGTGCCACCCACACCATGTGGATGGTGGGCTCCTTACCATGTGGGTAGTGGATGGAGCCAACAATTCTCTCCCTCCACGCCCACATGGACAACTGACTTCTCACTTGAAGTCCATCCTGATCAGATGCTTGCAAACTTCCAGTTTGTCTCTGGTGACACCCTTGGTCATCATGTCAGAAGGATTCTTATCTGTGTGGATCTTGATCAGTTCCAATAACTGCTTGTCCATCACTTCGCGTATCCAATGATACCGAACATCAATGTGCTTTGTGCGAGAATGGTACATCGAATTCTTGCTCAGGTCTATGGCACTCTGACTATCACAATGTACCGTGAACTTTTCTTGCTTTAATCCCAACTCTTAGAGAAATCGTTTCAACCACAACATTTCTTTCCCGGCTTCCGCTGCGGCAATATACTCTGCCTCAGTTGTGGATAAAGCAACACATTTCTGCAGCTTGGACTGCCAAGACACAGCTCCCCCTGCGAAAGTGAACAGAAATCCTGATGTAGATTTCCTACCATCAAGATCGCCTGCCATATCTGAATCAGTATAGCCTTCCAAGAATGGTTTAGCATCTCTAAAGCACAAACACATTTTTGCTGTACCCTTGAGGTACCTCAGAATCCACTTGACTGCTTCCCAATGCTCTTTTCCTGGATTGGAAAGAAATCTGCTTACAACTCCAACCGCATGAGTAATATCTGGTCGGGTGGACACCATTGCATACGTCAAACTCTCTACAGCGGATGAGTAGGGAATCGCCTCCATCTCTTGTCTTTCCTTCGTAGAGGAGGGACAAGAAATCTTGCTCAGCTTGAAATGATTAGCCAACGGAGTACTGACTGGCTTGGCATTTTTCATGTTGAATTTCTCAATCACTCGTTCAACGTACTTCTCTTGTGATAGCCACAACTTCTTGGCTTTCTTGTCACGCACAATATTCATGCCCAAAATTTGCTGTGCAGGGCCTAGGTCCTTCATGTCAAAGGACTGTAATAACTCCTTCTTCAGTGATCTGATTGTTGTGGCATCTTGTCCAACGATCAACATGTCATCAACATAGAGCAGAAGTATGATAAAGTTTCCACCGGGAAATGTCCTGACATAAACACACTAGTCTGCAGCAGTTCTCTTGTACTCATGACCTACCATGAATGAGTCAAACTTCTTGTACCACTGTCTCGGCGCTTGTTTGAGGCCGTAGAGACTCTTCTTCAATCTGCAGACTAAGTTTTCTTTCCCTTTGACTTCAAAACCTTCTGGCTGCTCCATGTAAATTTCTTCCTTCAGATCACCATGGAGAAATGCTGTTTTCACATCCATTTGTTCAAGTTCCAAATTCAAACTAGCTGCTAGTCCCAAAACTACTCGAATGGATGTCATTTTCACAACTGGCGAGAAGATTTCATCAAAATCAATACCTTTCTTCTGCCCAAAACCTTTGACAACCAATCGAGCCTTATACTTGACTAGCTTTCTGCTGCCATCTTTCCTCAACTTGAACACCCATTTGTTCTGCAATGCTTTTCGACCCTGGGAAAGTTTCACCAAATCATAAGTCTGATTCTTCTGCAAGGATTGCATCTCTTCTTGCATAGCTTGCCGCCAGCTACTCTTCTCCTTATGATTTTGAGCTTCTTGAAAACTTTCTGGCTCCCCCTCATCGGTAAGCAAAATATACTCAGAAGTAGGGTATTTGGTTGACGGCTTAGATTCTCTTGTTGATCTTCGTAACTGTGGACCAACAATCTCTGGTAGAGGGGGTTGTGGCTCCCCCTGCTCAACACCCTCTGCTTTTGGATCTTCTTCTTCTAGAAATCCATCCTGCAACTCTACATCATTGACTGCATGCTGCGGTAACTCTTCTTCATCAGTGGCATGCTGTGATGGTGCAGGGTTTGGAATAATTTCTGAAACATCATCAACTTTGGGTTTGACTGGTTGCCCAAAGTCTTCAAAGGTCTGGCCTTCTTGAAACACCACATCTCGGCTTCGAATGACCTTTTTGTGTTTCGGATCCCACAATCTGTATCCAAATTCTTTATCTCCATAGCCAATAAAGATGCATGGAGTGGCTTTGTCATCCAGCTTCTGTCTGTGCTCCTTGGATACATGTGCAAATGCTTTGCACCCAAACACTCTCAAGTGAGAGTAAGAGATCTCCCTTCCAGACCATACTTCTTCTGGAATCTGAAAATTTAGTGGAACTGATGGCGATCTGTTGATCAAATAGCAAGCAACACGAACAGCTTCTCCCCAAAATGGCTTTGGTAGCTTTGCCATTTTGAGCATACATCTGACCTTCTCCACAATGGTTTAGTTCATTCTCTCGGCTATACCATTGTGTTGTGGGGTTCCAGGAACAGTCTTCTCATGCCGGATGCCGTGAGTAGCACAGTAGGCTTTAAATTCCTTTGACGTGTACTCGCCTCCATTGTTTGTTCAGAGACATTTCAGCTTCTTTCCAGTCTCCCTTTCCACCATAGCATGGAATGTCTGAAAATGCTGGAACACCTCAGCTTTGGTCTTTAAGACATAAACCCATACCTTCCGTGATGCATCATCAATGAACATCAGAAAGTATTTTCTACCACCCAAAGATTCCACTTCAATGGGACCGCAAACATCAGAGTATACTCTGCTCAACAACTCTGATTGTCTTCTGGATGATGAATGGAAAACGACTCTATGATGCTTCCCAAACAAGCAGTTGTCACAAGGATTTAATTTTGCATCTTTGGCAAAGGGAATAAGTGACTTCTTTGCCAAAATCTGTAACCCTTTCTCACTCATGTGACCCAGCCTTTTGTGCCACAAATTTGGTGACGTCTCATCTTCTGCTGCGTTGAGGCTATTTGAATTCACCTCCACATGAGTCTTGTATAGTGTGCCAATTGCCTGTCCTTTGGCTACCACGAGAGATCCCTTTTTCAACTTCCATATGCCTTTGCCAAAGTAGTTCTCATAGCCTTGTCGATCTAAGACTATCCCTGAAATAAGATTCAGGCGTAAATCGGGAACATGCCTGACATCTTTCAACACCATCGTGCACCCAACTTTGGTTTGGATATGAACATCACCAATTCCCACAATTTTTGAAAAACTGGAGTTACCCATTTTCACTGTACCAAAATCTCCAGCTTGGTACGTACTTAAGAACTCCTTCTGGGATGTAGCGTGGTAGGAAGCTGCTGTATCTACCACCCACTCGGTGTCGTTGTCTGACATATGGAGGCATTCTTCTTCTTCAACAGAGAATAATGCAATATCCTCTGAGACAGAAACTGCAGTGGTCCCATCTTCGATTTTTGGCTGTCTATTGCCTTGTTGTTGTTCTCCCTTCAAGGCATAGCAATACTTCTTTATGTGACCCTCCTGGCCACAATGGTAACATTTGAACTTTGGCCGGCTCGTACCTTCTCTGGATTTCCCTCTGTCTTGAGATCTTCCTCTGTTGTGTCCTCTACTTTTGCTTCTTCCCCTGCCCCTACCTCTACCTCTGCTTTTATTTTCTATGACGAGGGCATGGGATTGATCTCCACCCATTTCTTTCTTTCTTGCCTCTTCACTAAATAAAGCATCTGTAACCATGCTCATGGTCAGTTTCCCTTCTGGGGCAGAGTTGTTGAGAGACACCACCAATGTCTCCCAACTGTCTGGCAAAGAACTGAGCAGCAATAGGGCCCGCATCTCATCATCTAACTCCATTTTGGCAGTTGTTAGTTGGTTCACCAAATTTTGAAACTCACTGGTATGTTCAGCAACAGAGATACCGCCTTTCAACTTCAAATTCACAAGTCTTCCCACCAAGAGGGCTTTGTTCCGAGCAGTCTTTGACTGGTACATGCCTTCTAACTTTGTCCAGAGAGCATAGGCATCAGTCTCCTGGGCGACATGGTGGAAGACACTGTGATCAATCCATTGTCTGATCTGGCCAATGGTCTTTCGGTTCTTCCGCTTCCAGTCTTCGTCTTTTTCCGTTGGTGGTTTAACTCCATTAAGTTCAATGGGGTCAAACAAATCTCGGTAATACAAGACATCTTCCATTCTGGGCTTCCAAATGGCATAATTGGAAGCATTTAACTTTATCATGGAACCTGAAGTCGACGTTGGTTCCTCCATCATACAAAAATGATCTCTGTTTGAAAAACAGGCTTTGCTGTGAAGTCCGGACTGCTCAAATTAGCCGGAAAAACACTTCGAATTGTCAAAAGAAAGACGGCAAAATTTTGAAATCGTATTTGCAAAATCTGACCATACGGATGTGTCCGGAATACTCCAAATAGTCGGAAACCACTATTGGATCACCAAAAACGGACTCCAAATGGCTTAGATCAAGCCAAAACAGATTGAATGGTTCAGATCGGCAGAATCTGGTGCGGCTGAGAAGCACCAGATTATTTCTCCGGTTCGGCTGGCGTCGGGCTGACGTCAGCGGCTCAGTCAACGGCTCGGTCAGCGGCTGAAGACTCGGCTTGGCTGAAGACGTCGGCTGGCGCGCGCGCGTGCGACGCGTGTATGCGCGTGAAATCACGCGTCTTCTTCCTTCGTCCGCGCGTGGGGCGCGTGGATGAGAGTGGGACCACGCGCCGGGTGCCTGCACGGCGCGTGTTGGCACGTGACGCGACTGGGACTCACGCGCCAACTTCCAGAGGCGCGTGTGGGCGTGTCCGGCCTCCGTTGGGTGTCTGCTTTATATTTCTGGACTCCTCTCGTCGAGCCCTTGCTCCTAGTATGCTCAAAATCTGATTTTGAGCAATACGATTTCTGGGCAGTTTCAGAACAACACTCTATTTTTCCGAAAAACGTACAACCCCGGCTCTGATACCACTTAGTTAGGATCAAACACACCCAGAAAATTATCTCACACACACAGAGAACACAATATTTACGTGGTTCGGCCCAATGCCTACATCCACGGACAGAAATGAGAATTTTCACTAAAATGGAGCAAAAATACAAATACAGAGGAGGAGATGAAACTCACTCAACTCACAGCTCTCACTCTCCAATTTCTGATGATATCAACCCCTCCTCACTTATCTCAATTTATAACCAAGAGAGGAGGAGTAGGTGAAGTGCTAGCCATAATTGGCCAAGGTGGTGCCACCCTCACTATCTTCCTTTAGTGAGTTGGTGTTGCCCTCCACCACCTTCTTTTACCACATGGTGCCACCCACACCATGTGGATGGTGGGCTCCTTACCATGTGGGTAGTGGATAGAGCCAACACATTTGTAGTAGTACAAATTCAAATGTGAGTTGCATAGCGAGTGAGCGAGAAGCTCTTATGAAATTCAAAGGAAATCTCACAGATTCTGCAAACTGTTTATCCTCGTGGGTTGGAAAGGACTGCTGTACGTGGAAGGGAGTTGGCTGTAGCAATAAAACATGCCATGTCGTGAAGCTTGATCTGCGTAATCCAATTCCTGCAACGGATGGACCCTTCACTGCCTACTTTGATCCAATTTTCAAAATGAATGAATTGAGTGGCCAGGTAAGTCCTTCCTTGCTCGATTTGAACCATTTGCATTACCTAGACTTGAGCATGAACAATATGCAAATTTCTAATTCCTTAGGTTCTTTGAAAAGCTTGAGATACGTTGACCTCTCTGGGTTAATTTTCAATGCAACGATTCCTCATCATCTGGGAAATCTTTCAAGGTTGCAGTACCTCAACCTTAGCTATAAGTATTTACCTGGTCCAATTCCTGATACACTTGGAAGGTTGACCCAACTTACAGAGCTTGACCTCTCTTCGAATGCGTTTGCATGTGAAATACCGAACTCCATGAGGAACCTCTGCAACTTGCGTGTATTGGATTTGTCCAATAACATGTTCACTGGAAAGCTTTCAACTTCTATTGGAAGTCCATTTGGTTGCATCCATAATAGTTTGGAAGATTTGTATCTTTCTTCCAATAAGTTGAGTGGTGGTCTGCCAAACCCTTTGGGAGAGTTTAAGAAACTAGAGAGGCTTATTATTAGAATGAATTCATTTTATGGTCCACTTCCATCATCACTCGGAAGACTATCATATTTGAGAGAGTTAGATACTGGATACAATCAATTGAATGGGAGCATTCCAATTAGTCTTGGACAACTTTCAAAACTAGAATCTCTAGATTTGTCAAACAATTTATTTGTTGGCACCGTATTTGAACTTCACTTTGCCAAACTAGAGAGTTTAAATGAATTGTACTTGGATTCAAATTCATTAGTTTTGAATGTGACCTCCCAATGGGTTCCTCCCTTTCAACTCCAAGTCATACAATTGTCATCCATCAAAGTAGGACCCCAATTTCCTCAATCACTCAAAACACAAAAAAATGTTAGAGTCATACATGTCTAATGCAAGCATCTCAGTTGTCATTCCTGATTGGTTTGAAAGTATTTATTGTGGCATTATGCACTTGGATCTTTCCAACAACCAGATCAAAGGAAAGGTGCCAACATTTCAAAAATGTAAATATAGATATAGTGCTCATGATAACTGGTTACAATTGAGTTCTAACAGATTTGAGGGCCCACTAACACCGCTTCCTTCACATATTTATTTCTTAGATCTCTTCAACAACTCGCTTTCAGGACCTATTACTGTGAGTGATGATAATGCGACGATGAGCTTCGAGTCTCTTGTTCTCTCAAATCTCAAATAACAATTTGACTGGTGTCATTCCAGTGTCTTTGTGCATGGCAAAGAACATAACTCTTATTGATTTCTCAAACAATCAGTTATCAGGAAAAATCCTCCTTGCTTGGGGCAGTTGGATCAGTTGGTGGTGCTAAATTTGATGAATAATAGTCTATATAGTGAAATTCCATGTTCATTGGGTTCCCTACAATTTCTCAATTCCTTGTACTTGCGTAACAATAAGTTTTATGGGAAGCTTCCTTTGTCCTTACAGAATTTGACATTTCTTTCAACCATTGATCTAGGTGAAAATATGTTCACGGATAATATCCCTCCATGGATTGGATATAACCTAACTAATCTTCAACGTCTCAATCTTCAATCGAATAATTTCTATGGTGATATTCCTCCACAACTCTGTCAACTCCAAAATTTGCAATTGTTGAACTTGGCACAAAATAACATAACAGGAAATATCCCTCATTGCTTTGGCAACTTCACTGCCATGGTTGCACAAAGTGCAATTCCCGATATTCATATTAGAGGAATTTATGAAGGGAATATTTTGTTTTCAATGGAAGAAAGAGAACTGATATACACCAAGACACTCAAATTTCTCGTCTCCATGGACCTTTCGAACAATGGCATTGTTGGAGAGATTCCAAAAGAGTTAATGGATCTTTCTAGGTTGCAAAACTTGAATTTATCTGGAAATCGTCTAAAAGGAAGGATCCCTAATAATATTGGCAATTTGACACAATTGAAATATCTTGATTTGTCACGAAACAAACTTTCTGGCCCCATTCCTCCAAGTCTCTAGTTCAAGTTTGAACTTGTCTCCCAATTGGTTCGTCTCTCTCTCTCTCTCTCTCTCTCTCTCTCTCATATCATGTACATACATTATCTCTGCATCTTGTGATAATTTCGACGTGTGCATCAAATTTCCATCTTCATACCCCATGATTTTTCTTGCATGAATCTTTTGAATTTTTTTCACTTCCTTACCATCATTAACATAACAATGCTAATCATGTTAATGATTTTTGGAATATCATCACGACTTGAAGAATAACCATTCATATTTTGAAGTGGAGGTAGTGATTTCCATATTATCATCAAAACATGTCTTACATTCAAGATCATATAGTAAAAAGTATACAGATTAATTTCCACCTAATTTCTTTACCAAAAGCACCAAAATTCTTTGTCACATACTTAAAAACATTGAAACAAATGCAGGTTTGTTGTTTTTTAGTTCAAATAGTGCAAATATATTTCTCAAATAATTTTTTAAAAGTCATTTGTTGCATTATTTCAGAGAAACAATGTTAACATCCACTAATATGCTTGTTATATGCTTTGCTGTCATTAAATGGTCTTATATTCAGCTGGAGAAAGGACCCTCAGAGGAAGCAGCATTGAGATCATGTTATGGATTTTCTTGAGTTGTTGGAAAGAAATATGTTTGAATAATTCTATAGTTCTAGTATATATGTTGCTGGGGTTTGATGATTTTGTGTCTTATGTAAAATATTCTAAAGTAAGTATTTCCTTAAATAAATGATTTGTGAACTATCATATTGTCTAGAATATGTTACAGACGCTGTTTTGCATATATATGTATTCTCCTTTTATTGGTGAATTCTATGATTTTTGCCAATTGAGGCCATGGATTCTAGTTTTAATTTTTGAGAATTGAGCAAAATGCTCCAACAATGATATACATATAGTAATGACAAAAACCTTATCAAAACAGAGAGCTATTGTGCAACAGTCAAATTCACATATAAGTTCAACTATTCATTGTTTTCTTCACATTGTAGTAATCTTTACTTGTGTCAAAACTTTTAATGATTTAGGAGAAGTACGAAACATCAGTAATATACAAGTATGTTTCTCAACTTGCACTACTTTTTATTTAATTTGCTAATGATTAATCCTTGCAAAAGATTTTTGTGTGTGTGTGTGTGTTTTATTCTCTATCTATTTGTGTTTATTGAGTTTTAACCAATTTACAAGTGTTTGAAGTTGGCTTAATAACTTTTTGTTGATTTTTTTACGTCTTTAATGATTTTTTTTTTAATTAAAAAGTGCTACACTCTTGAATCTACTCGACTAGAGAAATTAGAAAAGATCAAAAAAATTTGAAAATTTTGAAAAAAAAAGGTCCAAAAAGGATTATAAAAAAAATAAAAATAAAAACAGTTGAATTTTTATTTTTTTGTAACTTTTTTTTGTCTTTAGGATTTTTTTTTTAGACCTAAAAAGTTTGTTTTTTGTTTTTTTGTTTTAAAGGGACATAATTTAGAAAGAAAAAAATCATTAAAAATTATATATATATATATATATATATAACTTTTTTGGGTGAAAGCAACACACTAACAAAAGCCAAAGCAATAAAACTGACAATGTAGCCCAAATATCATAAGTTTCCATATATGCAGATGCAAATGCAGATGATTAGCTCCTAACTACACATTGATTTTAGCAGTCCACACAATTAGCAAAAGGGAATCTAAATCAATTATCACAATTTCAATAGGCATCAGCCAATCCTACACACCATACCAACAATTAGCATAGAGAAAAGGAAGATACTACGATGTTCACCCTTAAAATGATGCATATAGTATACTTTTGTGTTATTTTAGTCTCTATATTTTCAAATCGTTTGATTTTAACCTGAATTTTATATTTTGTCTCTTTCGGTCCCAATTGAAAATGATAGTTAAGTTTTTTGACAGAAATTGGCCATGTGCATGTCACATGCCTTATTTTAATGGGTAAAATTATAAATTTAATATTTTGTACATTATTCAACCAACTCATTGAGTTAACTCACTCAAATAAACACACATTGTAGAAGAGAAGAGATGATTCTTGTTTAACAGATGGTTCGACAGGAAAAAAGAAAGGCGGTTCATTTGACTGTGAGGCCCAGTTGGGTAAGGCCTTGAGATTCAATTGGTGCCCGTTGCTGGAATTGTTTGTAAATTTTTTTATTTTACTTCGAAAAAACTTTTTGTCAATGGTGTTTTGCTAAGATATTATGGAATTGATTCAATGTGAAAATTTAGAGATTACTGATGTAATTTGTCCAATAAAAAAGACAAGTTCCATTTGCCACTAGTAATCTTAGAAGTTCCAGATAAATATTATGATCTAATTAGGGGGAGGGGGGAGGGGGGTAATACAGCTAACGTAAACATAAAAATAATTAATAATAGAACGTACATTTTAATATAAAGATATAATAATTATTTTTTTATCTATATGATTAATGAATGGCCAATAATACTACATTTTTTTTTTTTTATAATGATATTGAATTTATCATCTCATGGTCATGATTGCATTGGTTAAGTTGGTTCCATCACTAGTGAAAATTTCAAGGCAATTGTGACAAATGAGATGGTAAAAAATGTGATTATGTAAATTAGTGACTTTACCTAGTGGCAAAGAGGATAGATCCTAAGAATGAACTGTAAATCCAAACATATCGAGTTTGACTCTCACTAGTGTTTTTCAGACTTAACCGATACATATGATTTGCAGACAATTTTAAGAATTCGAGTTTTACTTACTTTAAAGAGGGGTCCAATGTAGCTTTCATGATTGCATTGGTTAAGTTGGTTCCATCACCCCCATTATGTAATTTTCTTTTTTGTCCTTATTAGTCATAGAGATTCGAGAGTAGGAGAGAAATAAGTTGGGGAACTGTTCATATAGGAACATAATTAAGTAAATTTCCAATTAAAAAATCTTCCCACATGAGCAAAAGGTGAAAACCACCATCAAAGGACATTTTCAACCCCTATGGTTTGAGAAGTAATTATTTTAATTAATTTTTTGATTTTTTACTAAAAATAAAAAGAGTGATATAATAATTTATAGTGACTTTTTAATTATATTAATGTAATGTCAAACAAGGTTTATCAAATTGAAATTTGAATAAAAATCTTGCAAAACACCTCTCCACTCATTAACTCAAATTTATATGAAATTGAGTTTTACCCATTTTTTAACCCAAATTAAAGAAGACTTAAATATATACTTGAATTTACCACTCTGCCACTACTAATTCGAATTAAATATATACTCGAATTTACCACTCTCCACTCATTAACTCAAGATCATTTTGTAATTTTCAAATTTACCACTCTGCCACTAGTAAAATTTTACTCAAATTTACGTTCAAATCCAAGTTTATCCATTGGAATGTCATATCAAATGAAACTTAGATTTTTAATTAAATTTACAGCAGTACTACATCCACACAATTTCTTCCCCTCACAATCCCCCTAATGAGGTGGCAAAACAAAATGCATATAAAGAGAGTTTTGATGAAATATTTGAATGTAGATCAATTTTTCAAATTTTGCTTGTCATATCATTTTTTTTTTTTGGGGGGGGGGCGGGGAATTATGTGGATGAATAATTTTTCTTAAATTGGAGTAAAAATTTAAGGGCGGAAGATGACCTAACAAACTTTTTAAAATCTGGCCTGAATTAAGTTGAAATAAGCATAAATTATTTTACAATAGGCCTACATAGACTTAGTTTATTGGTTTTGTCGTAATGCTTGGTTAGTTGACTTATTGTTTAGGACAAATTAAACCAGTAATCCCTATATTTTATTTCTTATGTCATTTGGGTCCCTACACTTTCAATTGGCTCAATTTTGACCATTAATTTTAAATTTTGTATTAATTTAATCCAATTGATAATATTGTTAGTGTTTTTTAAAGAAAATTATCACTAAATTAGTTGTGGTTAACTCAATACGTTGAGTAAGTTTATAATTTTACCCTTAAAAATATGACACATAACACTTAAGTGCATATTTTCTATTTAAAAAAAAAATGCTAAGAGTTCAAATCAATTGGACCAAATTAAGACAAAGTCATAAATTCAGGGTTAGAATTGAACCAATTGAAATTACAAGGACTAAAACTTCACAATAACCAAAATACAAGAACCGCTGTCGTTATTTGGCCCATTGTTTATTGACTAATACCATTCTAAAGCAAGGCAAATACCTTAACCTTAAGAAATTGTGAGTGTTGAGCAAGAATTCTAAGGTTGGCTTAATAAGACACCTATAAATATACCTTGCTGTATATGATAAAAATATAAGTTGATCCAACAAGGTTGAACTAGTTACTCCAAAAAGAAAGCCTAAAAGAGAACAAAATGGGAGAGTTCAATACTCAAGTGTCAAAGGTTATGAGGATGAGCAGGGCTGTGTGCCTTTGTGCCCTCCTAGGAATGCTTTTTAATGTCTATCTTGGCTTATTTTTGAATGTGTCCAAGGAATTTGGAGGAAAGAAAACACATATCACTTTAAGAATAAATTTGGTGAGTTTGAATTTGTTTCACTTTTCATATTTATCTACGTATTTGGTATATGCTTTTTGACTCATTTCTATAAGAATTAACCCTGTGTTTCCTAGAAAACAAAAATAAAAAATGAAACACAAAAAATAAATAAAAAGTGATAATTCTCATGTCTTCCATCTCCTTTTAGTTTTCAATCATATGATTTTTAATCTTCTAATCGACAATTTGAAATCTAAATGTACAGATCAATCATACAACATTGTGGCAGGAGGATTCATGATGGTTTCATCACTTTGACAATCAAAGTTCTCCATTTCTCCCTTGCCAAATGTTTACAGTTCAGATACTTGAGGCCACTGCAGCCTGCTCATTCGACTACATCCATGCTATTTTGGGTTTCGTTGACTTGATCAGTTTCTTCGATGTACTCTTGATTTTGATTTGTTTAATCTCTTTGTAAAGTTCATTCAAGCCAAAATGCTGTCATCAATCGCTATTGAACTAACACAATTGCAACAGTCCAACATTTCGGACCACAATTACTTTTATCCAGTCCGCTAAAGAAACCTGGACACATATGGAGAGTGTTGCTTCAAATGGAGATAGCGTTATTTGAGCCTACTTTGATTCTATAGATCGCGAACCTCAACCTCAACTTGTCTGTTATTTCTATTTCTACTGTTATTGAAGCAATATTCCATGTGTACAATTCAGTATTATTTTAAAATGTTTTTTAACGACTCAAGTGCTTCTATTCTATCTAAATTTCTAATTTAGTGTTAATTCCTCTTTTAATTTCATCCACTATGATAATAACATCTGTAAATAGCATAAATCATAAGACATCATCTAAAATATGTCTAATCAATCCGTCTATAATTAAGGCAAATAGGTACGGACTTGAGGCTAACTCTTGGTGTAATCTTCGAGTAATCAGAAATTCATTTGTTTCTCTTGCAAGTCAATTAATTGTAGTCACGATTCCATTATACATGCCCGTCATCACATTAATACAACCTCTTTGTCAATATTTTTTTCTCAAAACACCCACCGTATTATATCTCTAAATCCATAAAAACTATAAGCATATTCTTCTTCTTTTTCCTCCGTATTTTTCTATTAATCTCCTTAGATGAAAATTTCAGCTAAATATTTCACTGATTTAATATGAAACCAAGAATAATTAAACGGAGAAAATAAAGATCAATTGTTAAATTTATAAAATTACCAAAAGACCATATGGCAAAATAGTTGGGCTAAAAAGTGTCTATAAGCAAATGTTCACTACCTTATGAAACAGTAACTTTTCTTTGGTAAATTATATGAAAACAAGCTACAACTTAACCGTATGAGAAACAGGATAAGGAATGTAGAATCAATGCGATTTTAATTGTGTCAACTAAAACTCTGCTTCAGCAAAGCAACAACATTCCCAATAATGTCTAATTGTGTCAACTTTGAGTCTTTAAAAATTGCAAAAGCTTGCCAGTAATTTGTCACATTGACACCACTAATTGCAAATTCACCAAAATTCCAATCACCTGTATGGGAGAGGGGAGAAGAGCACAAGTACCTTCTTGTGTCGACAGTGTGTGCACCGATTTCATTGTATGAGATATCCAACACTTTCAATGACTTTAGCAGTGTCTTTAGCAGTGTTAAACGCTCTGGGGCAGAAAAACTACCCATTTTGTAGTTACTAAGGTTCAAGCAAGAAAGAAGCTGCATAGCCTGCAATCCTGTCATAAAGACCGATAAAAAGCACTCAGTTACTTTCATTTAAATAATCATTAGAAATGCCTTTTAAGCATCAAAATGCACCATGAAACTATCAAGACTTTGATTGGCTCCATTTTACAAAATAAAGATGGCCATGCAATAAACTAATGTTGTACAAATGTGTTTATGTATAATATTGTATATATGAAGACATAATACACACAAATAGATGGACAGACAGACAGATAGATAGATAGAGAGATACAGAAATACAATGAATTGAAAATCGAAACCACAAAAACAGATTCAAGTGACAATGAAAATTTAAAGAACTAATTGTAGTTTACCTTCAATTGAGCTAAGTTGGTTGTGGCTGAGGTCTAACATTTGGACCCACAGTGATTTCTCAATAGACCCAATATGTGACAATGAAAGATATATTCATTGGTGCCTGATGATGCTGAGTCCCTGTAATGACAGCAATGCCTCAGCAAAGATTCCGGACTGGAGGTCAGCTGCTGAAACACAAAAATATGAGAATCCGTGTTATAGAAAAATCAGTAATCTATATCAAAGGTTCAAGGCAAATCTTTAACACTAACTCTTACTAATATTATAGAGATCTCTCTGGGTGTGTGTTAAAAAGAACTATCAGAGATTCTTACACAAGACATTCATAATTCCAATGAACATAACTATATAGTTAGTTAGACTAATCTCAATAAAAATAATAATAAACCCACTATATGAACAGATCAGCCACTAAATAGTTAAACTAAGTTTGGTTTTTACTTTGAATTCTAGATGAACTTATTGAAGAAGCATGCCCATCTGTTTACATAAATGAGCATGTAAAACAGCATGTTTGTAGGACTGCAATACAAGTACAACTATTTGGACTTTGGATGGCTAAAGGGTTATTTGACCTAGTTCTTAAGCAAAATGAGTGAAAGCTTAAGCAAGAGCTGAGCCAATTTCTTTCAGTTTAAGTATGAAAAACTCTTCACTATGTTGAGCAAAGCCCTCAAACCTAATAACATTTAGATTCTTTAATACGAGGGCATTCGGTAAATATCATCAGATTTCTAATTTGATGCAAGCATGATGAGTGGTGACAACCTCACTTGTCCAGAGTTAGATGAAAGGCTTGTCAATCTGTCGTGTGTAACATAGACCAATTTAAGATAGTAGTATGTAGGAATGATATGATCCAAGTTGAAGGTGACTTTAGCCTAAGAAGGTGTGTGGGTTGAGGCTGTGACAACATGCCTTTGTATAGGGACAATTGAACAAGACTGTTTCCATGGGACTTTGCCACCTAGGCTTGTTAAGTTGAAAACAGATATTTTCATTTTAAGTGTTGATTTACTAATATATTTTAAGCCTATCTATGACTTTATATAATGAGCTTTGAGGCATAATTTCATAGAAGATACCTGTGCTGGCCAATCAAGTAATCAATACGTCAGTAGGATATTAAAACCACCAGGAAATAATATCTGATGGTATTCACAAAATGAGCGGAGACAAAATGGAGTAGCTTGTCTGTTTTGGCCAAACTGAGCTCAAACAATAACAGCACAAATTCAACCGAACTAGAACCAGGCACAAGCACTGCTCCTTACCTGCTAAGTTAAGCACAAACACACAATACATTGTTTGCTGCTCAACTCAGATCACCTTGTTCTTACTCCTAAATGCAATTTGCAATTGTTCAAAGCTCTAGCTCTCCTCAAGGAGAACATGAAATATTAAAGAGATACTACTCATACATCCAGCACAACAATAAAAAATGAACCTAAATGGACTGTGCTTTCCTAAACAGTAATATAGAAGAGAAGAGATATTCACCTGCTTTAACACGACTAAGCTGTATTCATCCTTGTAGTATTGAGAATGTGGTGGGTCCAATGTCATAAGATCACTATATAATTCTTTAACTTCTTCAGAATGGACCATCTTGCATGTCTCTGGAGGTTTATCATATGACATCATTGCATCATGTGCAGTCAACAATCTTGCAAGCATAAGCTTTCCAATTTTACTACAATAACCAGTGGGAGAAAATAAGAGGACATTGGACAAACAATAAGAGGACATGAATGAATTCCACATAGCAGTTTATCTCTGACAGCAATTCCCAGAAAACAGCTATCTCATTAACTATAGTCTCAGCGCTCCACTTAGAAGCTGTCGACTCATTCACCTCACTATTCCTCAGTTGATCAAAAATTTTAATTTGGGTTGGTTCCTGAAGATGTGTTTCACCAGTATGAAAATTGTCATCTCCCCATGAAATCATCTCTGCACTTTTCATTTCAGCATGTTGCGAACCATGAGGTTGTATTAAAACTGTAAATTCAAAATAAGTAGGATGGCTATGGTGAAATCCACTCAGAGACACAATTCCCTGAGAATGTCCAAGGCTGACCTTTACTGGATGAGTTTGTAAAGAAAGGAGATTCTCCTCGTGAAAAGTTAAATGTGTTACCCAAGCTTGGGAACTCCCAGAGTTGTTTGTTGAAAGTGGTGACCAAATTAAATTTTTATTTGTGTTATGTACAGATTGCACAGTTATTGTATATGAGCTCACACCTTCAACTGCTTCATTAAAATAAAGAATGAATGGAATTATCCCACTATTAAGATGGAAACCTGTGATAGCAGATGAAGCACAAGTATCCAGGAAACCATCTGCTGATACATTAAGATTAGAACCATGAGGTGGCTAGGTAGAAACCAACAGAGGATTCTCCACTTTAACTGTTTGCTCAAGAAGCCAAAGATGATAAAACCATCCACTTTGATCATCCAGGCCAGTAAAAAGAGCTTGGTGTACAAGGTCATGTAGGTTTATAGAAGAGAAAGAGTTAGGGAATGAGTTAGACTTCATTCCGTTTTATATTGATAATACTGAATAATTACAGGAGTGCCATAAGACATAATATATGGTCCAGCCCATTACACCAATCAAGGGAATAAATAACGATAAAATACAATCAATTATTTCCTATTCTAACTTGTTTCCTATTCTAACAACCCCCCTCAAGCTGGTGCGAAGATATCTCTCATGCCCAAGTTGTTGAGAATGCCATGAAATGATTTGCTCCCTAGCCCCTTGGTCAGAACATCAGCTAGTTGGTCTCCAATCTTCACAAAATGGATACATATGATGCCACTAGTGAGTATTTCCTTTATGAAGTGCCTATCAATCTCCACATACTTAGTTCCATCATGTTGAACTGGATTATGAGCTATATTGATTGCGGCCTTGTTGTCACAGTATAGTCGCATGGAGTCAGTCTGATGGATTTCCAACTCTCCCAACAATAGTTTAATCTATAGTAACTCACATACACCCGAGCCATAACCCTGAATTCTGCCTCAGCACTAGATCTAGCAACCACATTCTGTTTCTGACTTCACCATGTGACTAGGTTGCCACCAACAAATGTGTAGTATCCGGAAGTTGATTGTCCGTTAGTGACTGATCCAGCCCAATCTGCATCAGTAAATGCCTCCACACTGAAATGGCCATATTTTGAGAAATAGAGACCCTTTCTGGGAGAAGACTTCAGGTATCTCAGAATTCTCATAACTGCCTCTAAGTGGGAAGTTCTAGGAGCATGCATAAACTGGCTCACCATGCTCACAACAATGGCAATGTCTGGACGTGAGTGGGATAAGTATATGAGCTTACCCATTAGTCTTTGATATCTCCCCCTGTCCACTCGCTCTCCCTCTTGATCCTCACTGAGTTTCTGGCCTGGTTCTAGAGGTGTATCACATGGTCTACCTCCAAGCAGTTCAGTTTCCTTTAGCAAGTCAAGTACATACTTTCTCTGACATATGAAGATGCCATCCTTGCTCCTAACTACTTCAATACCCAAGAAATACTTCAAACTACCCAAGTCTTTGATTTCAAACTCCTTGACTAAATATTTCTTCAACCGAGGAATCTCTTCCACGTTATCCCCTATCAGAACAATATCATCAACATAAACAATGGAAGCTGTAGTCTTACCATATGAGGAGTGTTTCACAAACAAGGTGTGATTAGCTTGACTCTGTTTGAACCCATAATTAAGCATAGCTTGAGCAAACCTTTCAAACCAAGCCCTAGGAGACTGCTTTAGTCCGTAAAGCGACTTTTGGAGCCTGCATACTTTTCCTTTCGACTTAGCATCCGCAAAACCAGGGGGAATATCCATATAGACCTCTTCCGCTACGTCTCCATGAAGGAAGGCATTTTTTACATCAAATTGATGAAGTGGCCATTCCAAATTTGTAACAAGAGAGAGTAAGATTCTCACAGAGTCCATCTTAGCAACTGGTGCAAATGTTTCCTGGTAATCTATCCCATAAGTATGAGTGAAGCCCTTAGTAACTAATCTTTCTTTGTACCGTTCTATGGAACAATCTACTTTGTGTTTTACCGTGTACACCCACTTACACCCAACTGGATTTTTTCCTTTAGGTAACTCCACTAACTCCCAAGTGCCACTCTTGCTGAGAGCTCTTATCTCTTCTATCTTAGCATCTTTCCATTCAGGAATAGAGAAAGCATCCTGAAAATTGGTAGGTAGACTCACAGAAGACACTTTAGACAGAAAGGCTTTATATGAGGAGGACATATTAGAATAAGAGACATGAGTAGTAATAGGATGCTGAGTACGTGACCTAACCCCCTTCCTATTAACAATGGGAACATCAAGATTTGAAACATCAAGAATAGAAACACTAGAATTAGAATTACCTGGACTCTCAGGAGATGGGGCTAACTCTGTGTCACGCCCCAAATTTTAATTACTCAGAAATATTACCAAAAGGTCCAATTTTTCTTTTTTAAATATCTATTACCCTTGAGTAATAGAAACATAATAATACGTGTTCACTCTTGCAATGAATACAACAATAATAATAACACATTCCAACTTCCACTGTGGAGCTATAAATAAATAAATAAATACAAACACCAATGTACAATGAGATTACACATAAGAGATACATGAACTTCTTAACCCTCCAACCAATCAATCCGAATTCTCTTCCTGTAAGCAAATGAAACAAGGGGTAAGCACAATTGCCCAGTAGAAATCTCATAGTTCTAAAACAATAACCATCCTATAGATAGAAATGATCATGCATGTAGGGTGATACCATATAGTAAGGTGATGTTTTGTAATTTTAAAATATCATACGTAGAGTACCTTTTTCTCAAAATTTATTTGAACATTTAAGGAAAACCTTCAATCATAAACATTTTCCCTTATCATCCAAAAACCATAAATCCTTTTCGAAAACAAATATGTTTAAGGAACAACATCATTTTAAATTTATTAACCCGATTCCAAAGTATTCCTCGTTTTATTTCCATTTTAATATTCCTCTTTTTACTAATTACATTCATTATAACACCATAACCTCAAATTCAAGTTCCCTTAATACTCAAAACAGCCCTCATACACTCCATTCCCCCTTGCAAATCCATTATTGCTATAACTCCTTAACATAGAAATCCAAATCTCCTTTATATTCAATAACAGTTCTCCTACACTCAACTCTTACTTGTCTAACAACTACATCACATCCACATTTGCATTATCAATTATAATTCAACATATCACAAGGATAATAAACCTTTTAATTCAATTTCTCCATTAATTACAAAACAAAACTCCTATTCTTTCCTTATAGTTACAAACAACCTGGTGAATTCGTTATCACCGACCCCTTATCCAGTTACTATTTCCTTATCCATTCTTTTCAAATAATTGCTATATGCATTCCCCTTCCATACCAAATTACACATCAAATTGTAATTTTCTAAGTTCATCACAAGTCACACATATCATTACCGATTCAATGCATCTCACAACACATTCCATGTAACGCCCTCAAAATAATAACATTAAGCCCATCAATATAGACATGAATTGATAATAAAGATAAACATTCTCTTATTCATCAGAGTAGTTTCTTACAAAAGTATTACATGTTAACAACAAAAGCAAATGCCCTACGGGCTTACAGCTTTCCAAGTTAACACTTGGTTACAACAAAAGAGTGCTAACTCATTTACACATTAAGCCCTTGGCTTGAATATACATGTAATACATCACAGAAATAAAACGACAAAAGTCCGCCTGCCTCTAGCCTCCCAAGCTACGTCCTTGGAGGTGGCATGCTACCTGTACCTGAAAATGATATTCCCATTTAGGGTGAGCCACAGCCTAGTAGAAATACACTAAACCAACCATGAACAATGACTAAAAGATTAGCAATTGATAGATGGCCAACACTGGTACATTCACATAAATCACATTTTATGCCATACGACTTATGAGTCCAGGTTATTTTTCATTTTCCCTTTTTCAGCAGATAAGCATATTAGCTCTATCACTATCACAACAGATATGTATAAAAACTATATCCCACAATCACAGATAAGCATATAAGCTACATCCACATTTCACAAAGATAAGCATATTAGCCCTATCTTCACTTCTCTAGACAAGCATATGAGCTGTATCTACTCTTCTCAAAGATAAGCATATGAGCTGTATCTTCATTTCTCTAGACAAGCATATGAGCTGTATCTACGGAGTTCATCCCCCATCTCCTCCCAACACTATCCGGTTTAGAGGTACATCTCCCATCTTCCCCTAAACCGCGGAGTACATCCCCCATCTCCTCCTCTACACATAACGTATACAAACACATTGGTTCTATATACCATCATTCAATACATACAGTTAATGTATTCTATCAAACGTCAAATTCTATGACACATTCCATTGATTAGTTTTCGTTTGCCTAATCATCATGCATTGTCTACAACAATCACGACTATCCTCCACCGATAGCCCAAAGCAGTTATTTCTAAACAGAAAATAAATGCACAAATGGATATTCAATCAACATTTCATTTCGGTGAGTGATAAATAATTCAACTACACCCTTTAACCCCGTGCATTCCCAATCTCAACAATTCTATTTCTTTTCCTCATTTCTCACAATCAATTATCCCAATTAATCAAACAATGTAATTAGGTCATTTTCCATAATTAACATTACAACCCTTAGGGCCCCATTTTCATCAATGATTCAATATTTATTCCATTTCTCTATGCCAAACATGCATCTAGGTTTATTATGAATAAAACCCCAACTTTTGTAAAATTACACAAAAGCCCCAAACTTTTACAAAATTACCGAACCAACCCCAACATCTCAAAATACTAAAATTTAAAGACAAAATCCATAGAGAGGAGTAGGATATCCCTACCTCAAAGTTTGAGCTCCAATGGAGATGGAGACCAAAATCAAAATGCTCCAAAGACCAAGATTCTCGGATGAAAACGACGCCCTCGACGATCAACACAACTTTTACAAAGGCCGAAGGTGATGAACTCACTCTAGCTAGATCAAAATCTAGAGAGAAGGTAAGATTTTAGAGAGAGGAGCTCTCAAAATGGCTTTTAGAAAAAGTAGGAGAGAGAAAGAAAAGAAAAAAGTGATTTGAAATCACCCAGCGGATAACTCATATACGTATGACCCGCTCGAGCGGAGAACACGACGCTCGAGCGCCAAGAACAAAAATCTGGACACGCTCGAGCGCAATAAGGCCCGCTCGAGCGCCAAGACACAGGAATAAAGTACATCCGCTCGAGCGCGAAAACCAGTCCGCTCGAGCGTGGATTTCCCCCTCCCAGAACTTATACTCTGGAAGTACTACCCGCTCGAGCGCCCACCGACCCGCTCGAGCGCCACCGCTCGATCGTAAACAAACCCGCTCGAGCGCAAAAATCACATCTGCAGAAGTTTTGCAGAGACACGAAAAACTGGGAGCATGCAATCTCCGCTCGAGCGTCAGAACACCCGCTCGAGCGCTAGACTAGTAACCAAACTCCGCTCGAGCGCAGAACGACCCGCTCGAGTGTAACACCAAAATCCTGGGCAACAAGGATATAGACCAAGGCTTAACCCACCTGTCCGACACAAGCCCATAAACATCCTAAAACTCAATCAAGTAGAATTAAAGGACACAACAAGATAGATATCACTACCAACTTCACGGAACCGAGTCCGGAATACAACAGAACAGTAAAGGGATAACCGGGATCGCTATAACCTCCCCCTCTTAAAGAATTTCGTCCCCGAAATTAAACACAGGTTTTCAAAAACAGGTTTTCTCCATTTTCAACAATATTATAACATAATATTAAACAACCCGACCCATTTCCAGTCGATTCCATCTCTTTTCAAGAGGCATTTCACAATATGTAAACAACATATGTACTTTCAACATGCATCAACACTACGCATTTCCTTTCCAATTTCAACAATACATTCAACATATATAATGTTACATTCAACTTCCATATGAGGCAAGGTCCAAAACATACCTCCAATAAACCAAAACATTTTCAATGTTTCACACCTTAAGACATATAAAAAGCTCTTAAGTTCAACAATAGTCCAAAATGTAAATGCAAGATTACATATCAACAAACAAGTCCGGATATTTTTCTCGGACTTCCAACTCACGTTCCCAAGTGGCTTCCTCCACTCCGTGATGTTTCCACAAGACTTTCACCAAAGGAATGGTCTTGCCACACAGGACTTGATCCCGCCTATCCAAGACCCGAACCGGTCTCTCCTCATACGAGGCATCCTCATCTACCTCTAAATCGGTCCAATCCAACACATGTGATGGATCTGGCTCATACTTCCGAAGCATACTCACATGAAACACGTCATGAACTCCGGACAACTGCGGCGGTAAAGCTAACCGATAAGCAACCTCGCCAATCCTCTCAAGGATCTCGAAAGGACCAACAAACCGAGGGGATAACTTCCCACTCTTCCCAAACCTCATCAAACCTCGCCTAGGTGATATCTTCAGAAAGACATGATCACCTACCTCAAACGCCAAAGGCCTCCTCCTACGGTCGGCATAATTCTTTTGGCGACTCTGGGCTGTAACAAGCCTCCTACGGATAAGCTCAATCTTTTCTGTCGTCTCCCTAACCAACACCGGACCCAACAAAGGTGCATCACCCACCTCGGCCCAACAAACTGGAGACCTACACGGTCGGCCATACAAGGCCTCAAATGGTGCCATACCGATACTAGACTGAAAACTATTGTTGTAGGCAAACTCTACTAAGGGTAAGTGCCTCTCCTACGTCCCACTGAAGTCCAGGACACAACCCCGAAGCATATCCTCGAGGATCTGAATAGTACGCTCGGACTGCCCATCAGTCTGAGGGTGATAAGCCGTACTAAAGGTCAACTTAGTGTCCAAGGCACTCTGCAAACTCTGCCACAACCTAGCAGTAAAACGAGGGTCTCTATCTGAGACGATCGTCACCGGGACCCCGTGCAACCTCACTATGTCCCGAACATACACGTCGGCAAGATGATCTACCGAATCTCTCACGCGCACAGGAATGAAGTGCGCCGACTTAGTCAATCGGTCTACAACCACCCAAATGGCATCACTACCCCGCTGAGTCCTCGGAAGACCTACAACGAAGTCCATAGTGATATGCTCCCACTTCCACTCGGCAATAGGCAAGGGTTGCAACAAACCCGCTGGCCTCTGATGCTCGGCCTTCACTTGCTGGCAAGTAAGGCACCTTGATACGAAAACAGCCACATCTCTCTTCATACCCCGCCACCAAAACTGGCGACCCAAGTCCCGATACATCTTAGTACCTCCCGGATGCACCGCAAGGCGTGAATGATGAAACTCTCGGAGTACCTCCTCTCGGCAAGACTCCGGCACGAACAAATGGTCTCGGTATCTCACACTCAGGTCGGGATACACCGTCAAACCCTTCTCAACTTTCCCACTGGAGATCCTCTCTCGGAAGGACTCTACCTCAAGGTCACCTCTCTGTGCCTCTAACACTCTAGTCACAAGTGTAGGCTGTGCGACAACGGAAAACAAGGCCGCAGCCTCAACAGATTCGCCCAGTAGCAAATCAAACTCGCCCAGTGCTCTCAACATCTCCCATTCTCGGATGGCAATACAAGCTACATCGCTAATGAATTTCCTACTAAGGGCATCGGCCACAACATTGGCCTTTCCCGGGTGATAGTGTAACTCAAAGTCATAATCCTCAATGAACTCCATCCATCTCCTCTGCCTCAAATTCAAGTCTCTCTGTGTAAACAGATACTTCAAACTTTTGTGGTCCGAGAACACCTCGAACTTCTCACCATAAAGGTAGTGCCTCCAGATTTTCAAGGCAAAGATCACAGCCGCTAACTCTAGGTCGTGTGTAGGGTAATTCTTCTCGTGTATTTTCAACTGACGTGAGCCATAAGCTACCACTTTCCCCTCTTGCATCAACACACAACCTAAACCCTCTCGTGAGGCATCACAATAAACCGCATAACCCAACCCTCTCTCCGGAATAATCAAAACCGGAGCGGTGGTCAATCTAACCTTTAGTTCTTGGAACGACTTTTCACAAGTCTCACTCCACACAAACTTGACCCCTTTCCGCGTCAATCTAGTCAACGGCGAAGCTAGCCTAGAGAAATCTTTCATAAACCGACGTTAATACCCCGCTAATCCGAGAAAACTGTGGATCTCAAACACACTCTTAGGCTGTGCCCAACCTTGCACTGCCTCTACCTTGGATGTATCTACAGACACCCCTTCCCCGGAAACCACATGGCCTAAGAACTTGACTTCTCCTAGCCAGAACTCACACTTCCCAAACTTGGCATACAGCCTATGGGCTCTAAGCAATTCAAGCACCACTCTCAAGTGTTCCTCGTGCTCCTCCTCAGAAGGCGAATAGATAAGAATGTCGTCCATGAAGACAACCACAAATCGATCTAAGAACTCCCGGAAAATTCGGTTCATCAAGTCCATAAAGACTGCCGGTGCATTGGTAAGCCCAAATGGCATCACCAGAAACTCATAATGGCCATACCGCGTACGGAATGCTGTCTTCGGAATATCCTCTTCCCTGACCCTCAACTGGTGGTAACCCGATCTCAAGTCTATCTTAGAGAAACAACGGGAACCCTTCAACTGGTCAAACAAATCATCTATATGGGGCATAGGGTACTTATTCTTGACCGTAGCCCGATTCAACTTCCAGTAGTCAATACACAACCTCAAGGCACCATCTTTCTTTTTAGCAAAGAGGGCCGGTGCTCCCCACGGCGAAACACTAGGGCGGACAAAACCCTTATCTAACAATTCCTGGAGCTGAACTTTCAACTCAACCAACGCTGCTGGAGCAAAACGGTAAGGTGCCATAGAAATCGGCGCCGTGCCGGGCACTAAATCAATGGAGAACTCGATCTCCCGATGAGGTGGCAAACTAACGAGATCCTCGGGAAAGACGTCCAAGTACTCACAAACTACCCTCGGCAACACAACCTGGGTCTCATCGCACTCACCACTCTCAAAGCTAGCAAGTAGACCACTAAGCTCTCCCCGCCCTCGCGGATCATACCCCGCTGGCAAAACACTACCAACCCGGTCTCCCAAGAAATGGAAACACTCCCCGCTCAAGGTACAAACTGTGACCCTCTGGCGGTAGCAATCAATAACAGCCCGGTATGACGATAGCCAGTCCATACCCAAAATAACATCAAAGCCCTTCATGGGCATGACAACAAACGGAAAAGGAAGCCTATGGTCGGCGACCTCTATATCATAACCTCTACAACCCTGTTTCAAAATCAACTCACCCCCAAGAGGTGACACTACACAAATAGGAGATGCTAACTGTGCTAACTCCAATTCCAAAACAGATGCAAATGCAGCAGATACAAAAGAATGAGATGCACCCGTGTCTATCAACACACTAGCAACCGAGTTGCAAAACAGAAAAGTACCTCTCACTACTGATGGAGCCGGTACTAAATCCTGCGCGGTAACAGCATACACACGCCCTGTAGGCCCCTGATCCACCTGCTCACCTCTAGGAGCATACGACTGCTGCACTGACTGGGACGACGAAGCCCCAGGATTGGCCCTCGAGGCCTGCACAGACTGAGCTGGCTGAAACCCCTGCGTCTGCCTAGAACCAGACGCTCCCGAAGTGGCACTCAACTGCGGGCAAAACCTCTTCAGGTGCCCGGGCTGACCACACTGATAACAAGACAAGGGCTGCCCCCTGCCCAAACTCTGACTCTGCGGTCTAGCTGAAGAAGAAGCAGCTCTCTGACCCCCACCCTTCTGCGGGCAAACTGAAACCTTGTGACCTAGCTGGCCACACTTGTAACAAGCAAACTCCCCCTGATTGCCTCTTCCGGAGCCTGCACTCGGCACTGGAAAGGTCGATCTAGCAACACCACCCTGCGACTGCTGAGGGTTAGCACCCCTCTGCCTCCTGCTATCACCCTGGCCATCTTGGCTCCTCTTGGAGCCTCTCTGTCCCTCATCCTCCTCCTGCATCAAGAGCTCCATATGAGCTGTAGCATCCACTAAATGTCTATACTCACGGATGAAAGACCCACCAACCCTCAACTTGAGGCCCCGCCTTAACTTCCGCTCAAACTCATAGCAACGGCGTTCCTCAGACGCCACCAGTTCAGGTGCAAACCTGGACAGACTGGTAAAAGTAGCCTCAAACTCGGCCACTGACAAGCCCTGCTGATTAAGCCGGCTAAACTGATCCCTCAGCTTCTCCCTAGCTGCTGCAGATAAAAACCTCTCCTGGAAAGCATTTACAAATGCCTCCCATGTACCACCAACACGAGCCTTCTCGTACTTCCACCATTGACCCGCATCTCCCTTCAGCTGGAAGGATGCCAAGGTCACTTTTAGTGCTCCGTCCTCGATGCCAAGCATCTCGAACGTCTTACTCATTTGCTCTAGCCACTCATTAGCCTTCAGTGGCTCCTTCGAATCCCCGATAAACTCGTCCGGGTTAGACCGGAAAAACTCCCTCTTCAAGAAAGAAGGCCCTGCCTCAGCTGCCTGATTCCCTGCTCTGAGAATACCCAAAGCTCCTGCTATCTCTCGTGCCAAGGCACTCATAGCCTGCTGACCCGCTGGCTCGGCCACATTGGCCTGACCAACTCCTTCCTGTACTGCCGGAACGTCATCCGGTACAGGTACCTCCTGCCTCGCAGGTCTACCACGCCTAGCACCTCTTCCTCGTCCTGACATCCTAATAAAGGTAGTACAGAACGTCAGCACATTCACAAATGTGCCAAAACTAAACACTCACGTCCTAATGGATGGACAACTGTAATTCACTCCACGTAAGCACATAAACACATAAGCACTTACGAATTTCATTTCCGGATAATGATAGTCCCGAGGCGTTACTAGAGTTCCGGTTAGAAACAGCATTGATCAAGTGCTTTTCCAACAAGACTCCCAGAAACCCAAGGATCCAATCAACATCCTAGAAATTAAATCCCATACCCAAATAAACACATAAGCATGTTATCAATTAAACACATAGCATATGACACTATATCTAAGTCTCTACCAAGCGAGACAAACCCATTGTGATACTAATCACTTCCCACGTACCCAAAGTATTCGAACCCGGTACGCTCTGATACCAAGTTGTAACGCCCTCAAAATAATAACATTAAACCCATCAATATAGACATGAATTGATAATAAAGATAAACATTCTCTTATTCATCAGAGTAGTTTCTTACAAAAGTATTACATGTGAACAACAAAAGCAAATGCCCTACGGGCTTATACCTTTCCAAGTTAACACTTGGTTACAACAAAAGAGTGCTAACTCATTTACACATTAAGCCCTTGGCTTGAATATACATGTAATACATCACAGAAATAAAACGACAAAAGTCCGCCTGCCTCTAGCCTCCCAAGCTACGTCCTTGGAGGTGGCATGCTACCTGTACCTGAAAATGATATTCCCATTTAGGGTGAGCCACAGCCTAGTAGAAATACACTAAACCAACCATGAACAATGACTAAAAGATTAGCAATTGATAGATGGCCAACACTGATACATTCACATAAATCACATTTTATGCCATACGACTTATGAGTCCAGGTTACTTTTCATTTTCCCTTTTTCAGCAGATAAGCATATTAGCTCTATCACTATCACAACAGATATGTATAAAAACTATATCCCACAATCACAGATAAGCATATAAGCTACATCCACATTTCACAAAGATAAGCATATTAGCCCTATCTTCACTTCTCTAGACAAGCATATGAGCTGTATCTACTCTTCTCAAAGATAAGCATATGAGCTGTATCTTCATTTCTCTAGACAAGCATATGAGCTGTATCTACGGAGTTCATCCCCCATCTCCTCCCAACACTATCCGGTTTAGAGGTACATCTCCCATCTTCCCCTAAACCGCGGAGTACATCCCCCATCTCCTCCTCTACACATAACGTATACAAACACATTGGTTCTATATACCATCATTCAATACATACAGTTAATGTATTCTATCAAACGTCAAATTCTATGACACATTCCATTGATTAGTTTTCGTTTGCCTAATCATCATGCATTGTCTACAACAATCACGACTATCCTCCACCGATAGCCCAAAGCAGTTATTTCTAAACAGAAAATAAATGCACAAATGGATATTCAATCAACATTTCATTTCGGTGAGTGATAAATAATTCAACTACACCCTTTAACCCCGTGCATTCCCAATCTCAACAATTCTATTTCTTTTCCTCATTTCTCACAATCAATTATCCCAATTAATCAAACAATGTAATTAGGTCATTTTCCATAATTAACATTACAACCCTTAGGGCCCCATTTTCATCAATGATTCAACATTTATTCCATTTCTCTATGCCAAACATGCATCTAGGTTTATTATGAATAAAACCCCAACTTTTGTAAAATTACACAAAAGCCCCAAACTTTTACAAAATTACCGAACCAACCCCAACATCTCAAAATACTAAAATTTAAAGACAAAATCCATAGAGAGGAGTAGGATATCCCTACCTCAAAGTTTGAGCTCCAATGGAGATGGAGACCAAAATCAAAATGCTCCAAAGACCAAGATTCTCGGATGAAAACGACGCCCTCGACGATCAACACAACTTTTACAAAGGCCGAAGGTGAGGAACTCACTCTAGCTAGATCAAAATCTAGAGAGAAGGTAAGATTTTAGAGAGAGGAGCTCTCAAAATGGCTTTTAGAAAAAGTAGGAGAGAGAAAGAAAAGAAAAAAGTGATTTGAAATCACCCAGCGGATAACTCATATACGTATGACCCGCTCGAGCGGAGAACACGACGCTCGAGCGCCAAGAACAAAAATCTGGACACGCTCGAGCGCAATAAGGCCCGCTCGAGCGCCAAGACACAGGAATAAAGTACATCCGCTCGAGCGCGAAAACCAGTCCGCTCGAGCGTGGATTTCCCCCTCCCAGAACTTATACTCTGGAAGTACTACCCGCTCGAGCGCCACCGCTCGAGCGTAAACAAACCCGCTTGAGCACAAAAATCACATCTGCAGAAGTTTTGCAGAGACACGAAAAATTGGGAGCATGCAATCTCCGCTCGAGCGTCAGAACACCCGCTCGAGCGCTAGACTAGTAACCAAACTCCGCTCGAGCGCAGAACGACCCGCTCGAGCGTAACACCAAAATCCTGGGCAACAAGGATATAGACCAAGGCTTAACCCACCTGTCCGACACAAGCCCATAAACATCCTAAAACTCAATCAAGTAGAATTAAAGGACACAACAAGATAGATATCACTACCAACTTCACGGAACCGAGTCCGGAATACAACAGAACAGTAAAGGGATAACCGGGATCGCTATATTCCACTTTTTGCCGACTTGATACAGCGGGATAGTAGGCACCCAATTCATAACACCCTCCACTTTTTGCCGGTTATTATACAGCGGGAAGTGAACTCCCAAAAACCCCTTTTCTCAAAAACTATATTTTTCCCAAAACCATGTTTTTTCCACATTTATTGACTATCACACGGCAGGACGTGGACTCCCCAAAAAACATTTTCAACTTTAAAACCATGCCCACATTTGCCGGCTATTATACGGCAGAAAGTGAGCACCCAGAAACATTTTCAAAACCATTCGTTTTTTCACTTTTGCTAGCTATTATACGGCGGGATTATGTGGACACCCAAAAACATTTTTCCCATATTTGTCCAGCGATAAGCCTAGATAGGGTATTTGGGCACCTTTAATTCAAAACCACCCCCACATTTACGGCGATTATACGGCGGGACGTGAGCCCCCAAAAGCATTTTCAACTCCCCGCATGGGTACCAACCACAACACAACCCAACACAACACAACTTAACTCAACCCAACACAACCCAACTCCACACAACACAACTCAACCAAACTCAACACAACTCAACTCAACTCATCTCAACTCAACACAACACAACACAACATAACTCAACTTAACTCAACACAACATAACCCAACTCAATTCAACATAATCTAACATAACTCAATACAATTCAACAAAACACAGCAAAATTCAACACAACCATTTCAACACCATTTAATACAATTCGGCATAATTCAATACAACTCTTAAACCTCCATATCATCATTTCATCACAAAGCTCATATCATCCATACCATTAGTAATTTATTTCCCCCAAGTTTGGTTTCATGTTATAACATAATTTAAAATAGGGTAAATTATGCAAATGGTCCCTGTAGTTTACCCATTTTTTCATTTTGGTCCCCATTGTTTCAATTTGATCAATTTTGCCCCTTCATTTTATGGATTTTGTCATATTAGTCTAATAAATAATGGTGGTTAAGTTTGATGGATGGAAAATCTAATGATGTTTCAATTTGGTCCCTATAGTTTATAAGATGTGTCCATTTGGTCCTTGTAATTTATGGAAAAGTCTAAACAACACGGACCAAATTGACACATCCTATAAACTATAGAGACCAAATTGAAACATCATATGATTATCCGTCCATCAAACTTAACTACCGTTATTTATTGGACTAATATGACACAATCCGTAAAATTAAGGGGCAAAATTGAGCAAATTGAAACAATAGGAACCAAAATGAAAAAAGGTAAATTACAAGGACTACCGCTGTAATTTGCCCTTTAAAATATCAATATTAAAAGATTAATCACGACTTTTAAATAAATTTTCAAACTCTTTAAAATTTCAATTAAACGTGTACATGTATAATTTAACACCTCAACTTCATGAGTCTACTCTCAATTTAAGCAAAACCATCAACCATCTTCATGAGCCAAACTAGAGTTTTTAAGAGAAACTAAAGATTTTCACAAAAATACTTTTTATTCCAACTCTTCTATTAACTATATATCCAAATTCATGACCCAAAATCATAACCCAACAAGTAAACCTCAACTCTTCAGATCGTAAACTCCCAATCTCATTATTTATTCATGATATGCTTAAAAATATAACTTTGTATTTATATAAAGAAAATACCATAAATTTATCTATAAATGAGGGTATTGAAGGAGAACTAGAAACCCTTACCTCTTGAAGCAAAGAGATGACAACCCAAAAATCACCGGCGACGAAACCACGAACTATTCAGACTAAAAGGAAGCCCTTGATGAGATCTACAATCTTTCTCAAAGGACGAAAGTGAAAAGATCACTCTAGGTGAGTAAATCTAAAGATCTAAATGAAAAAGTTTGAGTTGAGAGAGAGAGAGAGAGAAGAGAAACTCACGATGTAGAGAAAGAAAAGAGAAGAAAAAGTGAAATGAATATATGTTTGGAGCCTATTTATAGTAGTAAGGTAATAATAGAACAATAGTCCCAAAGTCAGATGAAAAGAACAAGTCAAAACCCCCCAAAAAGTAGGGCCTAAACCGACCTAAAAATCTGAAAATTACACGCAGGTGTCAATTCTTAGGAAGAAAAGCTGAGACACTAATGTGTGAAGAGGACAAGGTGTCGACACCTCCCAGACTGGTGTCGACACTAAATTCCAGCAAGCAAACCCCAGATTCTGCAATAAACAAGGGTCGACCCTTCCCAAACTGGTGTCGACCCTTGAGGCCAACAACAAAAGACAAGTATCGACACCACCAAGATTGGTGTCAACTCGAGAACAAGATTTCTAAGTTCCCAGACAACTTTTGAACGTAAACAAGCGTGAACGAACGATCCCAACAAGTTTAAATCGATTTCTACTCCTCTAAAACCAAGATACAACAACACCAAAGATTTCCAAAATAAAATAAAGGATTCAAATACACTTCCCAAAAGCTTTAAAGGGTACAAGTGCTACACTCCGGACACTCATTCGGAGAAGAAGTTGGCAGTAGAGGAGGGAGAGTAAGCTCTTGCATCCAGATGACTTGCTGTCTGTCCTTGTCCCTGATATAAACTTTGCCTGCTTCCTGTTCCTCAACAATTACTGACTCATTATCCTTTATCTATTCAACCACAGGCGGAAGTGGAACAAGAATGCCTTCAGACCAAGGCTCCCCCTGAAGAGAGGGCTGTGATACCGGAGAGGTCAGAAAGTAAGGCTGAGACTCAAACAAAGTGACATCCATGGAGACAAACCATTTACGATTGGTAGGATGATAACAGTTATAACCCTTTTGGGTGGCAGAATAACCCAGAAAAATACACTTAAGAGACTTAGGATCCAATTTACCATGAGTAGGGGAATGATTATGGACAAAACAAACACAGCCAAAGGTCTTAGGAGAAATGGAGAATCCGGAAGAGGTAGACCCAAACAAAATGTGAAGAGGTATTTGTTTTTGGACTTGGGTAGGAAAACGATTAATCAAATAAGCGGTAGTGAGAACCACTTCCCCCCAATAGGATCGAGGAACCCGCATCTCAAAGGATAGGCAACAGGTGACATCAAGGAGGTGGCTATTTTTGCGTTCTGCAACACCATTTTGTTGAGGGGTATTAGTGCAGGAAGTCTGGTGAATAAAGCCATGAGTGACGAAGTGGCAAGACTAGAGTCAATATATTCCCCCCATTCCCTCCCCACCCTAATTATCAAAATGTAGAATTTATACAACCACCCCAAGCTGAGTACAAACCATTTTATGGAAGTTTTGAAACACAGAAAACACCTCACTTTTATCTTTCATCAAATAGACCCAAGTAGCCCTGAAACAATCATCTATGAAAGTAACAAACCATTTGTGACCGGTTAAAGACACAAAATGGGAAGGACCCCATACATCATAATAAGTCAAAGAAAATAAAACTGAACTTTTACTAATAAAAGGAGCAAAAGAGGCTCTGTGTTGTTTTCCAAGTTGACAAGACTCACATTGAAAATCTGACACATTATTTTTCTCAAAAATAAAAGGAAATAAATGTTTAAGTAATAAAAAGGAGGGGTGTCCTAAGCGACGGTGCCACAGCCAAATGTCTTCCTTAATGGATTGTAACTGAATAGATAAATGAGCCAGCTTGTTTGTTTGATCCAGAATGTAGAGACCATGGTTCTCTCTACCAGTGCCAATCATCTTCCTCGTGACAAGGTCTTGAAAAAGACAATGATCAGGAAAAAATGTCACGCTACAATTTAAGTCACGAGTAATACGACTCAAAGATAAAAGATTACTACTAAAATTAAGAACATGGAGGACAAAAGACAAAGGAAGGGAAGAGGTGGCATGAATTAAACCTCTCCCTGATACAGACAAAATGATACCATTAGCAATACGCACTTTTTCCTCACCTGAGGAGGGGTTATACTCTGAAAATAAATTAGAAGAGCCAGACATATGATCGGAAGCACCAGAATCAATAATCCATGGTACAATCATATGAGATAGCAATGCACATGGGAAGGAAGCCAAAATACCTGAATTGGCAAAGGAAGAAGAGGGTGCACCTGTAGCAGAAGTGGAGGCTCAACGGTCTAGTAAGTGGCGAAGAGCAATCTCAAAATCCAAGGCAGATAACCCCGAAACATCAGTAGAGGAGGAGACAACTGGAGATTAAGATGGTGGCTCAATAGTGTCTAAAAGATGGGCTCGTGCATTGGCCCCTCGGCCTCTAGTACTAGACCGACCTCCTCGAGTACTAGGACGGTCTCCTCGGCCACCAGAGGGAGTTCCATGCAGCTTCCAACAAGTCTCTCGTGTGTGGCGAGGTTGACAACAGTAGTCATAATAAAGATTGTCCTTCTTAGAGGAAGGACGAGAACCCCAAGTCATACGGTCTCCATCGCGAGAGAGTGCAAAAACCAAGGCCGAGAGATCAGTAGTAGCAGAAGGAAGCATTGCAGAACAGCGACTCTTCTCATTCTTCACAAAAGCAAAGGCTTCTTGGAGAGAAAAAAACACATCCATGCCAAGTACTCTGCTCCGAACTGGACCATAGTCCACATTTAGGCCTTCTAAGAACTTGAAGACCCGCTCGTGTGCCACAAACTTCTGGTAACCAACAAAATCAGTGGGACAGACAGGTTTGTAATCATAAAGGTGATCGAGTCACTTTTGCCTATTGTTAAGGAAGGTAAAGTACTGAAGAATAGTCATCTCACCTAGTACCGACATTTCAATAGAGCGACGTAACTCAAAAGCCTGGGACAAGTTCCCCTTCCGGGAGTAACTGGAAGTCACTGCCTTCCAAATATCCCGTGCAGTGTCCATAGAGAGATAGCCTTCTCTAATCTCCGAGACCATCGAATGTATCAACCAACCCTTAATGAGGGAGTTGGTGATCTCCCACTAATCATAACTCGGGTTCGTGGTGGTGGGTGCATGTATCCTGCCATCAACATACCCCATCTTCCCACGGCTCTTCAAAAAAATAGTCAGATTCTGCAACCATGCTAAATATTTCTGACCATTGAATAGAGAAGTGGTGATTTTAAGGTCACGGTTGAGATCACTTTTAAGCAGCTGAGAAGCTGTTGACTCACTAGTGAAACCTGCCATGAATATTCTACTAAGCAACCCTCAAACCCAGAACTAAGCACAAACTCGAAAGATAGTGGAGGAACAAGCACAATAGTAACTAGAAAATCATAAAGAATTAAGAATCCAGTTTTTTTTTTTTTTTTCACTGCATTTTTGTGTGTGTGTGTGTGTGTGTGTGTGTGTTTTTTTCTTTTTATTTTTCTAAGAAAACAGAGCAAACAAAGAATAAAGAGAGAAGAAAAAAAGAAGACAAAATCAAGGGAATAGGCATGAGGCACTAGACGACCAACTAGAGGGCCACGAAGGCACCAGTCGACCAACTAGCACTAGGCGACCATGACTACACTAGGCGACCAGCCAGGTGCTACCTACAGGCCTAGAGGAGAAAGCTAGGGTTGTTGATAGAGGCTGCGACTGCCATGGGAGAGTCGTCTGGCCTTCGCTTGCACTGGGTGGGGTGCGAATGACCCATACAAGGCGGTAGATGGCCTAGGCAGGCTAGGGTTTGGGCTTGGGACGTGGGCAATAGAGGGTTTGGGTTTCGGGGGCCTTTGGTAGAAGCAAGGTGGTAGGTTCCTCCTATTGTGGCTCTGATACCATGTAGGCTTAGAGAAGGGAAAGAGTTAAGGAATGAGTTAGACTTCATTCCCTTTTATATTGATAATACTGAGTAATTACAAGAGTGCCATAAAGCATAGTATATGGTCCAGCCCATTACACCAATCAAGGGAATAAATAAGGATAAAATACAATCAATTATTTCCTATTCTAACAAGTCATACTCCTCTGTCAGAACTTTCTCCTTTGAGAAAGATCCTTGAGCCCTTTTCTCCAGTAAATGAGACAGAATTACAATGCAGAACATTTATGGTATGGTAAAGTAGAATAAAAACAAGAAACATGTTTAAGCAAACAGACCGAGACATCACAAGGTAAAACATGCACTCAAAGCAACAGGCATGTTTGTGTAGGTTGAAAAAGAAAAACAAAAGGCACAATTGGACAGGAAACTTAATTTTCTAATCCTGCTAGAATAGATAGAATATCAAAAGGTAGCAGGTGTTTCATCATGCAGTTTCCACTAATATTAATGTGCATAAGAATTGATCATTTAACTCGAAAGCAAACTTGAAGGTTAATCAAGCTACAATTTTATATAACATCGCATGCCAGATTTACAGACATAGAAAGCTGCTTAAACAGTATTACCAACAAAAAAATGCCATTGCAGATTAATCTGAAATAAACACCATTTGTTTTTTCTGGAATCTGTTAGGCTAATGGCCATTTAAATAGTGAAGTGCTTATCAACTTTTGATATAAGGAATAGAACTAATGAATATTTTCCCCCCTGTTCCACAAGGTGCTTGAAAGGAGACAGCATTTTGCAACCTTGCATCACAATATACCATCAATACAAGTTAAATGTTTTAAAGTGGATTTTTTATATAACATCTCATGCCATCAATATCTTATCAACCTTACATCACATTACAAGATAACTTATATCCAGTCTGTCATGCTTAACCTATTTTGAATGTTTTTATTACATAAACAATAAGTCACATGTTTTAAAGTGGATATTTAAATATTTTGTCTTTAACTAAAATCTCATATAAAAAAAACCCCTTATGTTGCAGAAAATCCACAAATTGTTTTGTATGTTCTATATAACTGCATACTACCACTAGACATTCTGCTTCTAATGAGACCAAAGCTAGAACTAATTTCAAAGTTCCAACACACTTTTCCTAAAGCAATTTTTGCAAAAGAATCCAAGGATTATACAATTAAAGAATTATTAGTGATAACTTGATAAGATACTAATTCACCCAAAAAAACTTGATAAGATATATCATAAACATTGTGAATACCAAATTACAACTGAACCATGAAGCCAGATAAAACAATATGACTTTGGCACATCTCATTGTAATGCTACAATAACAACAAGCACGAGTGTCACGCCCCAAGCTCCGTGACAACGCCGCACACTCATTTAAGTGAGCATGCAAGGCTAAGAGTCCAACACATAACCAACAATGTAAAATACTCAAATTAAATCCTTAAATATCATAATGCTAAAAACCATACAAATAGATAATTCTTATCATATGAAATTGTCCACCAAGTCCACTAATAAAAATAATAATAATAATGATCCAAGTACTTAAATCATAGTCCTACTCTCGGCACTCCCAAAAGTAAAAACCTCGCGCAGCTCTACTCCTCAGAATCTGAAAAATAAAATAAGGGTAAGCTAGACAGCCTAGTAAATAACCAACCATCACTGCTAGCTGGATCAAGTATACAAATAAATAAATAAATAAATCGATAACCAATAAATATAATTTTTTTTCTACAGTACAATAAATGAACAATTATTTGTAAGATGGTTTCATAGCTAAAAATAAACAATGTATCATACATTTTAAATGAAAAGCCAACAAGATAATTCAAAGTAATTCGTTGTTCAAATCGATGGTTTGATATTCAGACGGTTCGATGATTTGATTCACAAAACCCAAGTCTTAATGACTACGGTCACTTAGCCCGTGACAAGGCCCAGAACCACACATAGGCCGGTGGTAAGCCCCAAAAGAAAACTAGTTTCTGTGCCAATAAATAACCCCCATTGGCCAGGGTCCAAATCATAGTCAGACTAGAGTGATGTCTAAAATTCAAACAATACATAACTTTTAAATAAAATATTCGATATTTTCGGAATAAACATTTGGTACAATTTTCAGAATAGTTTCACAAAATATTCAAATAACTTTCATAATAACATTCGAAGTTGTTTTATACTTGACCCATATTTTATTTTAAGAGAACATGAAAGCTATAAATAAATATTTATAATTTTAAACGATTCAGTAGGAATAAAAATGAACCAACAGTGATAGAGGGTTACTTACCTTCGAACAGCTAAAATAATATTTTCCAAGCTAATCTCAATTTACCAAGATCCACCTCAATCTCACAAACCTAATAAAATATTACACCGCATAAACAATTATTATGTGCATCCATCCATCTCTTCTTGTAACAACAATAGAATAAATTAACCCAATAGTCTATTAGGAACTCCCACGATTTAGCATCAAAACAAAGCCATCACGGCTTCAGAAATTCTCAACCCATATTATTCTCTTGTTGTTTATATACATGTAAAAATTTGTAATTGCTTGTAGTCAATCGTGTATCCCACAAATACACCACCATTAAACTTAACCCATCACGTATCAATCTCAAAATATGAACCACCCAAATGGGATGCAAAATACACTCTAAAATTGAGCAAAATTGAGACCCCCAACATAGACTACATCAATATATCTATTTAATCATATATGCCCATAAAATCATTTATTGATATATTAACACTAAAATCATAGATAGGAATACAATAAAATAAATCTTACCTAAGTGATGAATAAAGCAAAACCACCACTCTTATGAATCCTCCCTCTTCCTTGGTTTGGGTTTCTTTTCTTTAATTTTAAACTTTTCCAAACCCTTGCTTGCTGCCTTCACCTTTAACTCTTCCAAACCCTTTCTGCAGCACAAGCCTCTTTTCTTTTTTTTCTTTTACCTTCCCAAACCCTAGCCGCCTATGGAGCAATTCATAGCCTCTGTTTTGTTTGTTTTCCAAGACTTAAAGCCACAATAGGTGGGCTTATTAACCTAATTTCTCAAAGTTACAAAATTACCCATCTAAGTAATAGGAAATATAATGCCATCTCATAACTAATTCTTTGATATTAATAAATGACTCATATAAGTTAATTTAATTACTAATCTATCCAATAAAATAATCCTACACACAACTTGGGTTTTACAACGAGAAAAAAAAAAAAAAAGCTTGAGAATCAAACAATGGCACAAAAAATCATTTTTCTCCACTAGTCCATTTTAATTATGATGATCCTAATGGTAAAATAACATTGAGATACAAGCATACCTACGATTATGCCAAGAAGAATAGTTACTGAAGTTTTCGTTTATCAAATCAGTTGTGTAGTTCCTCTTCATCTGATCTGTTCTTTAATGCTACCACAAATTTGAAAATGAAGACCAAATTAGACCATTTGAAAGTAAGGTCCTACAATATATTAAAGTAAATCAAACCCAAATCGTCACCTCCGGTAATTCCATGCATGGAAATTCCTGGAATCTTTCTTTAGGAACACCCCCAGAAGCTGCAATTCCTGATCAACAGATGAATGCCCCTTGCTTAGCACCCATTTACGATGATACCAGGCACCATAAGACCTATAATTCTTTGCCAATGCACACTCTCTCTGTATATATATTGAGTTCTTTCATAAAATTCATAATAAATTGAACCCAAACACAATGCACAACATAATTTACAATTGGCCGCTGAAAAAACAAAACAAAAGAACGCAATGCAATGCAATATTTCAAAATGTAATGATTTGAAATTTTAAAATTAAAAAAAAAAAAACTGTGCACTGAACGCAATTTAACCAAGTAGCCCTATTTGGCACAGTTAACTTGTGTTCAGCTGAATTTCTTTTTCTTTTCCTACAGTTTTTCAGCAACCAAACAGCATCAAATACATGGACAGAAAAGAAATAGATATATTTTTTTCATGTGAGTGGTTCCGACAAACATACAATCTTTCACTGTAAATAGATTTAATGGAGTCTGGATCAATCTCTATATTAATCTCAGAATGACTGAGAATGTGTTCAACAGCAAATTTTCTGTCATTCCAAGCTGTGAGATACTCAGGATCAAGGATGGATCGGGGGGGGGGGGGCACCCAAAAATTTGAAAAATATCATGTATTATACTAGAAATTTTAAAATAATTTAAAATTATAGGAGTTCGCACCCCCAATTTTTTTTAGATAATTTCAAAATTATATAGAGTAGCCCCCCAATTTTTTAAACTATTTGGAATTTTTTTTTTAAATTAGTTAACATATACAATAATCTATTTTAAATTTCATGTATCTGCATTTTTTAAATTAGGTCAAAATGAAAGCAAAATTTTAGAAACTTTAATGGGTCAAAGTGTAAAATATGAAACTTTTACAAATATATAAACTAGAAGGCTTGCTGGAGAAGCTTGTTCAAACAAAGTAATACGATTAAAAAAAAGAAAAGAAAACAATTGATCTGAGAGACTTGTTGCGATTCGAAAGAGAGGAGATGAGTGAAGAGATGAGCGAAGAAACGGAGAAGCTTTGTTGTCGGACTTCGTCAGTGCTGGTCGGTGTGGACAATGGAACCGTGGACTCTCACTGGTAAGTTATCTGATATCCCTTCAGCTTCAATGTGATTATTCTGCTTTTAGACTGAATATTATGATTGATTGTGATTTTAGAGTGAATAATGCAATTATTTTGCGATTAATTTGTTATTGGTTGTTATTGGTCACCCATATGCCTGCAGACAACTAGAAATCTTCAACCTAAGTTTCAGTTTTGATATCCCAAACTTGACAACCCAAATCCCCAACTTCCTACGTCACATAACCCGCAATTACACCCCCACTGTCAATAGATTTCGCTCCTCTCTCCAAACACTCTTTTATTTTACTATGCCAATCGAAAAAATAAATACACTTACGCTCTTTCAACACACAAATCAGAACCCACCACCTCTAACATTATCTGGGTTAGCAATTGATTTTGAATTTTTTTAAAAATAAATAATAATTTAATGACAATGTGGGGCCAATGCAAGCTGGTTGTTTTTTTGGGTGAAATTGTGGCAGAGAGGCTGGCATAGGGTGGAGAAGCCAGGAGTTGCGATGAATATCTGATAATTGTTAAAGATATTCATCGCAACTCCTGGCTTCTCCACCCTATGCCAACCTCTCTGCCACAATTTCACCCAAAAAAACAACCAGCTTGCATTGGCCCACATTGTCATTAAATTATTATTTATTTTTAAAAAAATTCAAAATCAATTGCTAACCCAGATAATGTTAGAGGTGGTGGGTTCTGATGTGTGTGTGTTGAAAGAGCGTATGGGTATTTATTTTTTCGATTGGCATAGTAAAATAAAAGAGTGTTTGGAGAGAGGAGCGAAATCTATTGACAGTGGGGGTGTAATTGTGGGTTATGTGACGTAGGAAGTTGGGGATTTGGGTTGTCAAGGTTGGGATATCAAAACTGAAACTTGGGTTGAAGATTTCTAGTTGTCTGCAGGCATATGGGTGACCAATAACAACCAATAACAAATTAATGGCAAAATAATTGCATTATTCACTCTAAAATCACAATCAATCATAATATTCAGTCTAAAAGCAGAATAATCACATTGAAGCTGAAGGGATATCAGATAACTTACCAGTGAGAGTCCACGGTTCCATTGTCCATGCCGACCAGCTCTGACGAAGTCTGACAACAAAGCTTCTCCGTTTCTTCTCTCATCTTTTCGCTCATCTCCTCTCTTTCGAATCGCAACAAGTCTCTCAGATCAATTGTTTTCTTTTCTTTTTTTTAATCGTATTGCTTTGTTTGAACAAGCTTCTCCAGCAGGCCTTATAGTTTATATATTTGTAAAAGTTTCATATTTTACACTTTGACCCATTAAAGTTTCTAAAATTTTGCTTTCATCTTGACCTAATTTAAAAAATGCATATACATGAAATTTAAAATAGATTATTATATATGTTAACTAATTCAAAAAAAAAAAAAATTCCAAATAGTTTAAAAAATTGGGGGGCTACTCTATATAATTTTAAAATTATCTAAAAAAAATTTAGGGGTGCGAACTCCTATAATTTTAAATTATTTTAAATTTTCTAGTATAATATATGATATTTTTCAAATTTTTGGGGGTGCGGCCGCCCTCCTCTGCCCCTCCTAGATCCATCCTTGCACACGATGATCATATCTAACAATTAGAAGCCTCACCAAAAAACAACCCATCAACTTAACCACTCAACCACGTTTATCCATCTGTCCCACATTGTGCACATTGCACACTGTAATGCCCAAACACCTAACATCAACTTCAAAATAATATCACAGAGACAAACCTATCATGTCACCGCAACATGTCAATATGGAATTTTACAACCCACTAGCAAAACACAAACCAGCCCATTATAACGAACTCACAAAATTAAACTACACACATGAACCTGCATATATATAAACCAAACAACATGTTCACCTATAACCACATTAAACATATGTTACTCACATTTATATTATTTGAAACATGAACAACCCACAGCCTACTTACCCACATTATGGGCCACAATCAAATTTTTAGTCCAAATACCCGCATTTTTTCGAATTACTAACACCCAACCAATAAATCCAAGATGCCATCGTAACAGGGCTAATGTGGATTTGTGTGACCCATTATGAATTAAATTCAAACCCAATACAAAATAAAACAAATCATGTAATGTTAGGTGTCACATTGACGCGAACAGAATAAAACAAATCATGTAATATTAGGTGTCACATTAACACCAACATTTCGACAATATTGATGACCCAAATATGTACTAACACTCAAGCAGGGAAACCCCACAACATCGGCCACATCAACGATGATCAAGGGACACACAAACATTTAAAACATCAAAACAGACATTGCACACATGCAAACGGAAAAACATACAACATTCTAATAGGCACACACCAACCCTAACATGGCATTTACATTATGCTACCAAAATAACACATTACATACGTTCCCGTCTCATTGTCATAAATCTTCAACACCTACACCGACGGCCATTGCTTGAAATCTACGTCTCGTTACGTTTGCCCAATCTCATGTTTCGACGATGTATGGGTGTGTATCCCTAATGTTGAGTGTGAATCGGTGGTTCTGACCGACAATTGCACCTTTCATACATGTTTGAACAATCTTTGCATTACTGTGACTCTTGGACTAAAAATGTAGGGTTTTGACAATATAGGGTTTGTACCCAAGATTTGAATGTTAAATCGGAGATTAGGAGCGTAAATCTCTCGTTTCCATTTACAATTTAACTGAATTCACAAGGAAATCAAACAATTTCTCTGTGGGGTTAAGAATATTTCCATGTTCGTAGTGTGGGATTTGCTTGTCAAAGAGGGTAAAGCAAAAATGCCTATAGTATGAATGGCTCAAATGTGTAATTTCATCTTAATGACAAAACCCACACTGCTCCCTAACACAAACACGTGTGTTTTGTGATTGCCATTTTGTGTAATTTACAGTATGATGGGACCTTTGGGTTCATAAAAAAATGAATAAGATCACTAATTAAGATTTATTAGTGCTTCACCATTAAAATAATAAAATGAATTATTTTTATTTTGTAAGAATATTTGTATTTAAAATAAAAAAATTCTAACCATGATGGGTTAATTGCTAGTTTCGAAATATAAATTAAGGGAAAGGCTTATAACTAAAGAAAAAAAATATAAATTTATACTTTTTGAATCATAACTAAAAAAAATAAAAGGTCATAACTAAATATCACATGAGGCATAATCAAATATTTCATGAATCATAACTAAAATAATATCATGACTAAAGAAGAAAATTAGTCATAATTAAAGAAGAAAATGACAAAATTAGGAGTGCATATGATACACTCCTTTCAAGGGTTATGTATACTAGAATTTCCATCAAGGGAAAAAAAAAAGAGAGCAGATAATGTAAAATTGGTCATTGGTTTTTGTTAGTCTAACAAAATAATAAATATGATAATTAACATGAATAATATAATTTCAATAATAATAAGAGAAAATTCTTTAAAAGTCCAATCTAAGGAGGGTAGACATTAGGTCCGGTGAATATTTTTTGTTGATGAGTGCCTTTTGTGAAATAGTTTGGTGATAAATCCTTTTGTCGGTTTTGAAGAACAGTCACTCTGTTTGATTTAGTTTTCAAAATTCACTTTTCATAAAATTTTATTTTTTCGTTTTTCGTATTTTTTTTTGTTTTTATTGAATTTTTTAATGTTTTAAGAATTTTTTTAAATTTTTAGACACACCTGACATAAATGCACTTAAAAATTATAAATTTGTGGAAAAAAAAATCTTTAAAAAAATACCAAAAATACAAAAAAAAAAAAATGAAAATTCAATACATTTTTCATATTTTTATGTATTTATTAATTTTTTTCACAAATATTTTACTATTTAGATACATCTAAGTAAGGTGCGTCTAAAAAAATAAATAATAATAATAATTTAAAATTTTAAAAATTCTCACTAAAAATAAAAAACTGAATTTGCAGAAAATTGAATTCAGAAAACTGAAATCAAACACACTGATTTTTTTTTTAATTTTACCCCTCATAATTTATTTGTTGACTTTTTTTGACTATCAGTTCAAATTTATGTCTATCTGCTTATATTATTTTTTATCTGTTCAATTTTTTTTGACTATCTGTTCAAATTTATATCTATCTGTTAAATTTTTTTCCCTATCAATTCAATTTTTTTATCTGTTTACTTTGTTTATTTTTATGTTTACTATATGTTGGAATACCAATCCAAACCAAAACGTATCTGTTTAATTTTTTTTCTTTTTTATTTGTTCAAATCTTTGTTCTGTCTCTCTCACTCTCACTCTCACTCTCACTCCATTCAACAGAAGAACCAAAAATATATATATATATATATATATAATCTGTTGCAACCAGTTTCATCATCATCATCAACAACAACAACTACACAAAAAAAAAAAAGAAAAAGAAAAGCTAAATAATATGTTCAAAATCTGAACAAAAGAGAAAGATCAACATGTTCCAAAAAAAAAAAAAAAAAAAAAAAAAAGAAAAAGAAGAAGGAAGATGATTAGATTTGGGTTTACTATCCACTTCATGTCAGCTATGCCAAAAAAAAAAAATTGAGTGAGAATCACAAAAGTATAGAGAACTCAACAATGGCTTCATCTTTATCTATATACATATCTCCCCAAGCCTTAGCTCGCAAAGCTCCAAACCCTCTCAATCTCCTTCCCAAAAAGCTCTCCAAATCTAACCCTAACCATCACCATTGCATTACTTGCACCATTTTCCATGGCTTCTCTTCTTCGCCGCTTCTCTCCTCCGTCTCCAGCAGTGACGCCACCAAGCCCGGCCTTGAGATTTCCGGGACCCAAAGCCGATAATCAACCAATAAATATCACTAGATCATTTGAGACCATTTACATATATATATATATATATTTTTTTTTTCATTCAACGAAAAATTTAGTACAGGTAGCAAAAGATTAATTCTTCTTGATGATGCAGATTTGTATAAATACCAATATTATAACAAAATTAAGCAAAAGACAAGATAAATATTTAATTAATTGAATAGAACAAAAGACCCACCTGTGTTGTGTTGCTACTTTGAATTCTTGAGAAATTCGTTAGTGCTCTATTGTGCAGCTTCTCTCAATTTTTTGGGAAAATTGAATTAAGAGTTAGGGTTAAGAATTAAATAGGGAGAGAGAATAGGCCCTTTTAATTTTGGATAGGCTTTTTAATTTTTTAATGAGTCAATTTATTTTAAGTTAGTTTGGGCCTTCTTTAACTTTTTTTGAACTTAAAACATACTTAATATATTACACTAAACTATAATAGGAGGGGCCCTTTTTTGGGTCTATTTTGAAGGGCCCTAAGCCATGGCCTGGTGAGCCTATGTCTAGGGCTGGCCCTGGATGCCACCACCTACACCCGCCTCCCTCCATTGCCTCTTTTTCGCCGATGACGAAATTGATGAACTCCAACAGGAACTATTGCATCGTCACATTCGTGTTCTTCGAGATCTTCGCAATTTGAAGAAATCGATCTTGTTCTTTCGTCAAAAGCTCAATGTTCGATCTCGAGTCAACGAAGGGGTTTTTGAAGTCAAAGGTGTTGCCAGCGAAGGTAATGACGACAGCTTCGGTGCCACACAAGTTGCAAATCCAGCAAAGTTTGAGGCTAAACACTTCTTCTTTCTCATCCTTAGTTATCGATGCCGATGACATAGCGCCGATTACCGGAGTACGAGATTTCTTCAGATAAACGTTGGTGGAGTTGAAAAATTCACCAAATCTATGTCGTTGTGGTGGCATAGATCTCTTCATAGGCCGTCATCTGCAATTCGATGCCGTGGAGGTCACTTCTCTCTCTTTCTTTCTCTCTCACTCATTCTTTCACCATTGCCGCTTCTCTCTCTCTTTCTCTCACTGCTCACTCAGTGACTTTTACTTTCTGGGAAATTCTATTTCCATACACTTATTTAGTTCAAGGTACACATTGAATGGAATATTAATTTAGTGACAATTATAGCCTAAATAAAAATGACCATAATAGATATCTAGTAACCTCCATAATATTATATGAAAAAATTCTCTGTACACATCTTTTAAGAACAAAAAAAAAATCTCAATGTACACCTTTTGAGTTAAAAAAAATAAATCCTAGTTTTTCCATTGTTGTCATATTATTTGTTACAGACTCTATACTCCTCTATTACTTGCAGAACATTAATTTAGCTTTTCATTTTGAGGTTAAGCAACAAGTGAATGGAGTTTTCCTCAATTGCTTTGGTTTCAATCGGACTGTTGGTGTGTGGAGAATAAAGTCTTTGGAGGATTCGGGTGGATGGTTAGAGAGAACCACAGTTGAGGGGCTCATCTCCATGGATGGAAATTCATCTTCCTCAATTCAAAGAAGGCAAAAGCTATTGGCTTGTTGGAAGAAAGCAAAAGTGGAAAGTAAAAGTGGATGGAAATTTATCTTCCTCAATTGGATTCAGATGGTGTTTTTTTTTGGCTGTTTCTATTCTTGCTCATGCAGATCAGCAATTAGAAGAAAGTAAAAGTGCATGGAAAGGAGAATAAAGTGGTGTGTGTATAATGGTTTTGAGTGAAGGGTATAATTGTAACTCTAAGTGTGTAAATTGAGAAAATTAATTAATAATCAAATTAATAGGTGTATGTATTGAGAAAAGATGCGCACTAAGCTAATAAAGTGTGTGGAAATTGAATTTCCCTTACTTTCTCTCTCTACTTTCTCAATGTTCACTACTTTTGATGAATGGGGGCTTTTTTACTCCCTCTCCAATTTGTATGGATAAAGATCAATTGGGTATTTTGATCATTTCGCATAACCTTGCCTCTATGGACTTTATATTTAAACGTGTGGACCTATCGATCGAAAAAATTCAAAATATGACTATTGAACTGAGCGTCCTAACAATAAATAATATATATAAACACAAAAAATTAAGAGTAGGGAAAATAGTTGTGAGATTTTGGGAGTTGTACTGTCACTATTCTAAAACTGTTTTTCCTCCCTTCGTGAAGGTACAATCGGAGTGAAGTAATTTTAAGATAAAATCCAGGTTGGTCACAACATCCTTCATCGAGTATTCATGACCACCAGAAAGCTTGAACCAAGCCAAGAACCAGAATTACCCAAAATATATAAAAATAGATGAACAACACTCTTAGAAAATCCTCTCTTGATAAATTTCTATATATTTCTAGTTTACAAAAGCACTTTTCATCTCTCAAATCATCTGATGTATCTTCTCAACATATCTTTCCTCATAGATATAACAAAGTATATATATATATATATATATAAAAGAAAATAAAAATAAATAATGTAATAAACTCACAATTCAACTCATATTAATATCATAATTGTTTTTGACATAAAACCTCGTAATGATATAATAATAGCATTAGAGTTTTGTAACCACATGTGGGGAAGTGGATTGGGATACTTCTTTATCCAAGCAGGTCTTGCAGTAATCCTTCGATGGTTACCTAAAATAGAAGAACAACTCCGATCAGGGATGCCGGAATTAGCACTCCGACGGTCTAGTTAGCCTCCTAGAAAAATACAATAATCCTAGTTTTTTTGTGTTGACAGTTTTTCCATACCTCTTTCTGGAGTTCCCCTCCTCCTTTTATAGAGTTTCTCCTTTGGGCTTTTATCTTCTGTTGCGCCCTTCCTGCTAGTTCTCACATCCTCCTCACTTTATGAGGATAAGTCGACAATGCAACGAGTCAATACCGGCTTGTATGAACTACTCATCTTGGCTGCCCACAATCGGGACTACGTACTCGGCGTTCGTTCCTTTCAAGGACTCATATACTCGGCTCCGGTTTAGCCTAATAGGCTCGCACAACGGGTCAATATCGGATGGGGTTCAGTTGGCTTGCTCTACGTTTGTGGGCCCTGTATACTTCTTTGGGCCACTATTTATTCGGCTCCCACACCACAAAACAATACATAATTAATTATATTTTTATTCAAATATCCCAACAATTTCTGCTTTGACTTATTATTGAATAGTTTGGGTATTTATTCTGTTATTGTAATTAATACTGTTATTTCCTCACAGCTTTATTTATTTATTTATATTTAAAAATTATTTTATAAAAAGTTATAAAAATATTTTAATTTAGGGTCAATTATTAATGTAAAATTGAAGTCATCAACATTACAAATTCAGAATTTACTTAGAAATAAGAATCAATGGTTCAAATTTATTTCGCTCATGGATCCCACATTTCATCAATTTAATCTCCACTCCACATACCCATTATCGGTAAATTCTGGGTCCCTAATTCTCGGACCCTAGCATTTTTCAATTGAAGTAGATAGACATAGATAAAGCGCATGGGCATTTCAACTAACATTCAGGGAAAACACAAATACATTGGTCTAATGTATTTGTTTCATTTTTGTTTTCCCTGAACAATGTTATGAATGAAGATTCTATCTGTGTGATAAAAGGAAGAATGAATTTAAATCGTAGTTTTGTATACCAAATTTTGTCGGATTCTCCTTCAAGTCCTCAATAAATTGGAAGTTGTTGGAGTGGGAGAAGACACCACTAGAAAAATTGGTTTGTAATTCATTTAACATCTCAGGAAGGTTTTTGCTGTATGGAAGGACCAAGTCATTGATTGTTTGATTACAACAAATTGCCATAGGGTTCGATTGATTGGCATACAATGGTACGCACCCCACTGGCCAAATGTTATTCACCAAAAAATTATTGCCCCTAATCCATACAATGACTGCAAAACATGACCACCCATCCATCAGTTAATAATGCATGTTCCACTATATTCGTATCAACAATATATACTTGGGAGAAATTTTAAAGCAAATCTAGGTGGTGATGTGAACATGATACATCTTATTGTTAGACCCACAAACAATTCACTGAGAAGGAGTTATGCAAAGGTGTCAGGCACCAATTTGCTGAGAGTATCATCGTTTGAGGAAAGATAGATGCAAAATTAGTAATTTATTCCCAAAGAAAACATGATGATTGAGTTTTTCAAATGTTCTGCGAGGTCTTGTTAGCTAAATATTTTGGTCAAGTTATCTTGCATGGTCGAAATGAATTTGTCACTATGATATTCGAAAGTCGAACCTTTCCAAAAAAATTTAAAATAAAAATATATATATTTGAAAATGAAACTCGGAAGTAATATTTTGGATCAACATGAAAAAATAAAAACAAATCAAGTGAGAAAACAATAAAAACAACATATATATATATATATATATATTATTAGGCAAATTAAGCTGGTGTGCGGCAACATACCATAGCCTGCATAGGCATAGTTGACACCGATTGTTGATATTCCGACTTCATCAATATCATTGTAAGGGGGTGGAACAACTAGTAAGCCAAGGAAGGTGGCTGGAAAATATAAATTACTTTTAGGAAACTTTTCATATTAATAATTAAAAATTAAAAGAAAAGGGAAAAAAAATACAAGAATAAAATGAATACATTAGTCTTACCAATAAAATTAGTAGTATTTTTGCCGTTGGTCTAGCGTATAGGTAGCATGGCATTGAGATCGAACTCATGTGGTGGAATGTTTGGGTTGTTGCCTCCGTCAACCGTGGAGTCTTCGAAGATGTATAGTGCTGTTTGATTCTAGGATAATGGCATAAGATTGTATTATTAATCTTATCAAATTCGTATTCTTGCGTTTGGCTCACAAAAATGGCATTTGGCTTCGTAATACGTAGGATAGTCCTACAAAATTGTATTGTATTTAATACCAAAGGAGAGTAAGCATTAACAATCATACATATAATTATCTCATGAGATTATCGATCCCATGAGATTGTTAATCTCATCATTAATACTCCAAGTAATGAAACTGGGCCTTTAGCTCACAACATTAAATATGAAGTAACAATTTTTAAATTTTTTTTAAAATTCTTTTATAGTATTTATGGGGGCTGAAGTGTTAATGGAAATTACAAAATAGTCTTACACAAGGATCCAACCCCTTTTATAACTTGATTCCCATCTAAAAACACAATTTGATTCAATATCCTAAGAAGGCCATTACATGACATTACCTTACCAAATACACTGCCATCCAGAAACAGAAATAGACAAACCCAGCCCAGTCCAACCTAACCCAACCCAACCTAAGTTGGGCTCCCACAAGATTTTTGATATTAAGGAGGGAGCAAAGTGTTCCATTAAAATAGTTCAAAGAGAAGACATGGTTAGCATCTTGGGTAGCGCGAATAATGAAAATAGAGATAATGATCTCTATTTGGGCAGACATTATGGGATGACATGGGAAGGCACTCTCCTGTGCTATATATTATACCTGCACATGCATACACATAGAGCAATAAAAGAGTTTGCAATAGACTTATTCAACAATGTTATGAATGGCGATTCTATCTGTGTGATAACAAAGATAAATGAATTTAACTAGCAGCACTGTATACCAAATTTTGTTGGATTCTCCTTCATGTCCTCAATAATTTGAAAGTTGTTGGAGTGGGAGAAGACATCACCAGAAAGATTGGTTTGTAATTTATTTAGCATCTCAGGAAGGTTTTTGCTGTATGGAAGGACCAAGTCATTGATTGTTTGATTACAACAAATTGCCATAAGGTTTGATTGATTGGCATGCAATAGTACGCACCCTAGTGGCCAAATCTTGTTCACCAAAAATTTTCTTGTTCCCAATCCATACAATGATTGCAAAACATGACCACCCATCCATCAGTTAATAATGCATGTTCCATCGTATTCGTATCAACAATATACACTTTGGAGCAATTTTAAAGCAAATCTAGGTGGTGATGTGAACATGATACATCTTACTGTTAGACCCACAGATAGTTCATTGAAAAGGAGTTGTGCAAAGGTGTTGGGAGCCGATTTGCTAAGAGTACCATTGTTAGAGGGAAGATAAATGCAACAAAAGTCATTTATTCCCAAAGAAAACATGAAGATTGAGTTTTTCAATTATTCTACAAGGTCTTGTTGGTTGAATATTTTGGTCAATTTATCTTGCGTGGTCGAAGTGAATTTGTCAATATGATTTTTGGAAGTCCAACCTTACTAGAAAAATTAAAATTAAATATATATATATATTTGAAAATGAAACTTGGAAGTAATTTTTTGGATAAAAAATAAAAACAAATCAAGTGAGAAAACAATAAAAAAAAAACATTTATATATATTCCAGGCAAACCGGGATGGTTTGCGACAACATACCACAGCTTGCATAGGCATAGATGAAACCGATTTTTTATATTTTGGCATCGTTGTTATCATTGTAAGGCGGTGGAACAATTTACAAGCCAAGGAAGGTGGCTGGAAAATATAAATTACTTTTAGGAAGCTTTTCGTATTAATGTAGACGCCCCATTTTAACTGACTCTAAGACTTGGGCGCTTTCTTTTGATTACATTATGATGAAAATTAGAATGTGTTTCTTGCACAATTCTCAGTAAGAAAGATGGAATTTGAGCTTTATTCCTAACCTGAGCCTATTTTGTAACGCCTCGAAAATATAACAATAAAACCATCTCACAATAATTACCTATTAACAATGCATTCAGAATAAGATCTCTCTTTACGTTCATTTGAGTCAATGATTACTAAAGGTTACACATGCAACTATACTTTCACAAGCTCTAACCCTGAATCTATAACATGTGTCAGTAGCAAGAGATATGAAATTGAAGTAAGAACAGATAATTTAATGCCCTGATGGCTACAACTTTCCAAGACAGTGCTTGGTTACAACAAAAGTGAGTTTAAACTCAATACAAATAAAGCCCTAAGCTTGCACAAAATAATTACAACAGTTAACAAAAATTGAAGCTATTTGTTCTAAGTCTTCCCAAGTTATTGCCTTGGCGGAGGTATGTCATCAGCACTTGAAAATGGTTTTCCATATAGAGTGAGCCAAAGCCCAGTAAAACATTGTGTATGAATCTTAACAGAGTTATAAGGTGAATGCATATGCAATGCTCATATTAAAACATTTTATATCACTTTTCAAAAACCATGCAATGCCAAGTTTACATCTCAATTCATGAATTCATTTTCCTTCGCATTAGAAAATAGGGCAGTGGATACAACACTGGGAATCTCTACGATGTGTTTGCAAGTAGGCTACATGCACTACCAATTTGTCATTTTTACTGGTATTAACCAGAAGGCTCGACACCTAACGTGCGGGTTTCTAGACTTTCACGAAAGACACACAGACCAACATAATACCACAACTACACTCCTATCCAGATTCAATAAAGTATTCACCCATTTTTTCTCAAAACAGTATACATTTTTAATGTGTAAATATGTTACGATGCTTAATGCAAATGGATGAGAAAACAGTTTCAATTCACCTAATTCTCACGCAATTTTAACAACAATCATAGCTATCCTCCACCAATAGCCCAAAATAGATATCTCTAAACAAGTAGATAATTTCCAATATAGAAATACCTTTCTAAATCACAAGACGAGAGTGATGATACATATCCAACTCTACCATAATCATCATCATCATCCTTTCAATTCCATAAAACCAAACATAAATTTCATTTCCTCTTTACAAAATCAAATATTCACCATTTAGAGCAAAACCCCCTTTCTTTAAAAATCACTTCCTAATGATAAAATCTACCATTTATCACAAGCCAACTATTTTTACAAAGCCACAATCATATACAAGAATCCATTTTGAAAACCCCTCTTTTGAATTCTTAAACCAAAATCCTAGATTTTTGTTTAAGAATTCCCAAATCACAACATAGCTTAGAAAATCAAATAACTAAGTAAACCATACAAAGTGTCAAAGCAATTCCTACCACAAAGAAGAAGACTCAAAGGAGAAATGGGTAGAACCCAACGAAGCCGAAAACACAAACTTCTCCGGTTAAAATGAAGCCCTCGACGTGCTCTCTCTTTTTATCAAAGGGACTAGAGTGTAAAAGTTGGTGGATCAAGGTGTATTTGGAGCTTAGAGATGGTTTCTAGAGAGAGATGTGTAGATTTGAGATTTAGAGAGAGAGAGAGAGAAGTGAAAAAGTGATCCAAAAAATGAACTTTACAACGTGATATACGCGCAGACCGCTTGAGCACATGAATGATCGCTCAAGCGACCAGACACAATAAGTGAGACCGCTTGAGCTAACAAATCACCATTCGAACGAAGAACACCACCTCCCTGTATTTTTGTAGGCCTGCAAAAGTATTGAGAGTTTGCAAGGACCGCTTGAGCGCAAGACGAACCGCTCGAGCCAAGACTGCTTGAATGCAACAACAATCACTCGAGCTAAAATACCACCCTCCCGATACTTTTACAGACTTACAAAAGTACTGAGGGTTCACAAAGACTGCTCGAGCGACGAAAAGACTACTTGAGTGAAAAGGCCGAAATCTGGTAGTTACCAACCTGTTTCAAACATGACGATAACACTCCAATAGCCAAACTCAATGAAGTACAAAATGAATAAAGACATGAACAGTGATACAAGACAAGATATCCCAAATCCAAAATAATAAAAGGGTCGGGTCTAAACTAGAATCATTATAAGTTTGGTCAAGTGTTTAAGCCCCGTTGGACACCCGAAGCAAAACTAGACTGAACCGGAGCAAAATAGCCAAAATCCTTTTTGGCCGGTCGACCGCCCCAAAGATAGATTGCCTAGATTTTTGTGTTGGTTCGGGTGGGGCACTTCACAAGCCATTTTTCTGACCCATTATGCATTGAATGGATGTATACTCATCCTCCATTGCCTAGTGTTTAATCTATTGAAGGTAATGCTCCACTTTTGTCTTCCATTAGCTCCATTAGTGCTTTATTAGTCCTCCATTTGCTCCATTATGTTCATTAATGCTCCATTCGTGTCTTCCACCATTTCTCCACTTGCATTGCTTATATATATACATCAGATTGTTGAGAGGAGGAGGAGGATAGATTAAGTAGAGAAGGCGAGAGATAGAGAAGAAGAGAGTTTATGCTATGGATTCAAGAGCTAGCCAAAATTGAGTGTTAGTTGTGAACTTCCATTTTCTCAAGCTATATACCATATCTCATCTCCTATTACAAAAGTCATCCGAGTCATGTTATTATTGTTAACTTCTAGAGCTTTGTGAAGAACCGAGCACTCATTTCCTACACTTGTTCAAAACCACCGTTCTAGCTTAAATTCCAAGCTTTCGAATTGAGGATTGAGAACACAATTCACAACGTTAAGGGTGATCAAAAGGAAGTTTGAAAATCAAGAAGTTCATTCTTTCTTTTGTAGTTGAATTATCAATTTCTTTCATTTTCTTGCATTTTCTATCTTATATTTGTTTTCTTGCTTTAATTTCATATTAGTTTTGTTGTAATCTAACCAGAAGTGGTTAGTTGAGCCACCTACCTATTCCTTGTTTGTTCTTTTTTCGGTGTTGCAACAAGACAGGTTTTGCTAGGCCAAGTTGGCTTGTCGATTAGCTTCTTTTGGACAAAACGGAGTAGTCTTCCGATGTTGAGCATACCAATTTCCGATGGTCTCCAAGGCACATGAAGCTTCTATTTTATTTGTATTTGAGTGTTTTGTGAGGGATTTTTTTTTTATTTTGTTGTATTATTTTCCTCCTCACTCTCTCATTTGGTTTGTAATTATTTATTCAAAGTGTTGTAATAATTCCCCGCCCCGCTTTTCTTTATCCATTCTTTGATTTGCTTTCTTTATTTGTACATAAGCATCATATTTTGTTTTTCATCATATTCGTGCTTTGCATCCATGTTTCATGCATCTCGATTCGATTAAATTTGAATTTGTGGGTTTAATCAATTCTTATGTGATTTTTTTGTGCTATCTCGTGTTTTTGAGATGATTCACATATCATATATTAGAAGTCGAATCTTTAGTTGCATCTTATGAGTGAATTGCATTATAATTTTGTATATAAGATCATGCATATTTTGCTAACTCTGTTTTGTAGTTGTTCACAGGATGTCGGTAAACATGTAAGTTTTTATGCTTTAGCATCACGCTTATGTGTGTTTTTCTTACTATGTTTTGTATTCTACCATGAGGCTACTTGCTTACTTGATATAATTGTATGAATGCCGGTGGATGGAGGTTATGTCGCTTAATTTGGCATGATGTTGATTTTCATGTTTGTAAACTCAATTTTTTTGAGTTGTACATCTTCAAAACTCTTTCAAACTGCATGAAATCAAGTTGTTCCAAAGTGGGTGGCATAGTCTATATTTGTATGCTTTACATAGTAAATTATAGGATTTATTTAATAACCGGAATATGAACATATAAAGTAAATAAAACTCATATTATGGTTTAGTAGAGGTCGATCTTTTGATCGGGTGAACGGGGATGCTCAATTAATGACCTTCCCCTCTCATTCCTAAGGTTTCGGGCCAAGCATCCTTGTTTATGATGAATAGTGGTCATGGAACGAGTCATGGGTTTTCTAATTTCCCCAAAATATTAGGTGGCGACTCTAAGATTTGGTGATGCAGTCTATTTCTGGCAAAGGGTTTGCATTAAAATAGATTTTTTATAAAAGTTGCCAAATTTGGACTCTCATCTATGTTTCACATTGCACTCGTGAGACTAGATTAAAGAAGTCGAGGGTCCGAACTGTTTAATGCGCACGGGTACCCCTTGGACATGTTACAATTAACAATTAAAAAAAAAGAAAAAAAGAAAAAAAGAAGCAAGAATGAGACAAATACATTAGTCTTACTAATAAAATTGGCAATAGTCTTGACATTGGTCTAGTGTATGGGTAGCATTGCATTGAGATTAAACCCATATGGTGGAATGTTTAGGTTATTGCCTCCGTCAATTGTGGAGTCTCCAAAGATGTGATGTCCCGGGTCTTGGACTTGAATGGTGTTGCGCAGTAAGATAGTGTGCTTTACTTTTAGCGTTTTGTTTATTGTATTGGGTCGTTGAGAATTCTTTTCTGCTCTTACTTAACCTCTCTTAACATTCTTGGGTTAAAAATTTTGAGTTTTAGGCATTAGAACTTGTTTTGGAGTACAAAATCAGTTTTTGAGTTTTCTAAGCAAAATCGCTTGCGTGGATTTGGCAATCGCTTAAGTTGATTCACACAGGGATTTCTGGGTTTTCTGGGCAAAAAACCGCTTGTGTGGATTTTGGATTCCGCTCTAGTGGATTTTGTGAAAAATTTTGGGTATTTCTCTAGAGCAAACGTATCGTAGAGCATTAGAATCCACTCGTGTAGATTTGGACTTCTGCTCGTGCAAAATTTGAACTGCTCGTATAGATTTCGACGCATCTGTCTCGAATTTTGTGCTCTTTTCCTCAAAACTGATGCCCAAAATGTGTTGTGTACACTTTTTTCACTTCTCTCTCTATACTCATCTTTTCTCCTCCCTCTCTTTACAAACCTACCCAAATTCAAACTTCTCTCTAAGATTTAGCTAAAACCTTCAAGAATTTGAGAGGGCATTTTACACCAAATAGAAGAGGGTGACGAGGGCTACGTTTACATCGATTGAATCGAGTTTTCATCGATGTTGAGTTTTAGGGTTTTCATCTCCTTCCTCTTTCAGCCCTGATTATGTTTTTGCAAGTCTATGCTTGTTTGGAGTATTTCTTATATATTTGAGCTATGATTTTGGGTGGATAAACCCTAAATGATATGAAGAGTAGATTTTCTCTATTTTTTCCCAAAGCTTTAGAGAATATGAGCTATGTTCTAAAGTGTGGGTGTTGTTTTGGAAAAATCTTTTCAAAAATGGAACAAAAACCTAGTTTTGGTGGAAGCCATAGAATTGAAAAATGAAACTATATTAATGCATTGGTAGATTTTGCATTGCCATTCTATTTAATCATTATTACAATTGATATTTGAATCTTGCATTTGAAAGTTATTGCTTTGAGAAAGAAATTATTTTGTGAAACAAGATCATTTTGAATTATTTTGGGGGTAAATGCGTTGGTAAGTTTGGATAGGGGGTGTAGTTGGTATTGACTAAGTTAGCTTGAGTGTCTATGGTGAAAGACCGAAAACACTTGCAGATGAGATACCATGTGCTTTCAGTTAGCAACTGGTAAAGTGGTAATTGGTAGTGCTTGATATGCCTATTACGGACACCAACTTAAGAATTACCTAAGTCGTATTTACCACCCCTTGAACTATATTGAAGTTATTGAATTGTTGTATTTTCAAATTGCATTGTGCACAAAAGTTTTAAAAGATAGAGATGTATGTTTTTGAGCATGTCACGACATATGCATTCATCTTAGAAGACTGTATAAAATATATATACTTTGTTAGGATCTTCCGACTAGGCTTTGTGCTCACTCTATAGGATTTTGTGCAGGAAAGGATGTGGTGATGCCGCCGAGTTAAAGGCATGGACTTTATTTTGAGAGCACAAGGCTCTTTTTCTTTTTTTTTGTAATTATTTTGAAAAGCCAAGGGCTATACATGTATGGGTTTGAAAACCGTTGTTGTGTAACAGAACACAAGCCTTGGAATTTGTAGCCCTTGAGGGCATTGAATTGTACTTGACTTATTGTGCCACATGCTATAGATTCATATTCTAGGAATGTTGAATGTATAACCGAACGTGGAGTATTTTTTTTTTGTAAATCTCTAGAGTTTAATGAATATAAATGTTAGAGATTTGATGATGATGTCAATGTTGAGACTTTATTTTCCATATACATTAAGCAATGAAAGCTATAAATTTGGAAACAAGATTATGTTGTTGGAAGACGATGAGTCTATATTGTGTTTTTTTTCGGGGCATTACAACTTGGTATCAGAACTGCCAAGTTTGAATACTTGGGGCTCGTGCGAAGTGGTCATTTTTCTATAGTGGGTTCATTTTGCTTAACTAGGAGATGTTACATGTTTTAGGTGTTATGTGATAACATACTTATATGACTAGATGGGTATGAGATTGAACTTTTTGGATGTTGTTTGCGTCAATTAAATTCCTCGAGGTCTTATTAGAAGGGCACATGATCAATGCTCATTCTAATAAGAAGTCTTGGTATTTTGTGGGACAATTTTCATCGTAAAGGGGTAATCCATATGTGTTTATGTGATTAAGTGCTTATGTGGAGTGAAACTAAGTGTTTACATGAAATGGGAATGTATAAAATTGTTATAATGGGACGTGTGAGATAGGTTGCGAGCACATATGCGACTGTGTACTAAATTGTTTACTCTTATCCTTAATTAGGATGTCAGGAAGAGGTTAGACACGTGGTGGTAGAAGCGGGAGGCATGGTAGGCCTCGCCGAGGTGTTCATGAAGTACTGGTCCATGAGGTTCCAGTGCAAGAAGAAGGTTCGACCAAGCTAATGAGGCCGAGCAAGTAGGCCAAGCTAACATGGCCGAGCAAATGGAAGTCCCAGAGTAAGCGGATCAAGCCACTATGGGTGCCCTAGCCTGAGAAAAATGACAGGGGCTTTGAGAAAGTCGATGAATATCTTGAGGGTAGAGAACTAAGCCCGAGAGAATGCCGTAGAGACTAGGGTGAGTTTTCTTACTAGAGAGTTCTTGCGGGCCAAGCTGGATGAGTTTCACGGTGGCCCCGAGCCTAAGAAGGCGGACGAGTGGCTAAAACAAATGATGAAGATATTTGAGATGCTTCACATCGATGATAGCGAACTAAGGCTGACTCTGGCGAGTTACTACCTCAAAGGGGATACGGGCCAATAGTAGAAGTATGCCAAAGGCCGAGTGGGGCTGATATGGGAAGCTTTTGTTATCGCTTTCCAAGACAAATACCTACCTCCCACAGCTAAGGAGAGACTGAGGCAAGAATTTCAAAACCTCAAGCAACTATACCTGTATGTGGCTGAGTTTGAAGCGACCTTCACTAGTTTGTCTCGGTTTGCATCGGAGTTAGTGGCAATGGAGGAATGCCGTTGTATAGAATTCGAGAAGAGATTGAGAACAAAGATCTTGTTCAAGTTTGCCAGAAACATGATCTGGAACTATGACTGTCTTGTGGAGGCGGCGTCACATATAGGGATTATAGTGTAGGCCGAGGAGGAGAGACTTCGAGTGTAACAACCCTGATCCGTAATTAACTACTAATCCGCAATTAAGAATGCTAACTAAGTGTTTAGAATAGAATTATGTGCTAATTATGTATTTTGTGTGCTATTTGGCTTTCTATCTGTTACTCGTAGAACTATCATGATTTCTTCTTTGAATATGAAATTGATAGCCTAAATGCTTTTAGAAACCGAATTTGAGTACATGGACTAACTAACTGGAATAGTTGAAACCATATGAGAAGTTTTGTTAAAAATTGATTCAGTTCAGTAAAATTGCATGTGATTAAATTGAGCCTTAATTGGAACTGTTTTGGGTTAAATTGTGTCATGTGTGAACCTTGATTGACTAAGGTTACTTGTGTTTAATTAAGATGATGCATGATTTATGCCTGATCTACCCTTATTCATGATCCAAGATGTAATTAAGTGTATGATGTGCTGAGGCATTTTGTAATGTTGAGTGTAGAGGATTAAAATCCTTGAGTGAGTGTGTGCGCTAAGAAATCTGTGTGGGTGTACTGAGAAATCTAAGTTGGGCATTTGGTAATTTTGAGTGTAGAGGATAAATTCTTATGGGTGTGTTGGAGTGGTGCATGTGTGTGCACGTGTTGTTTGTTCAACTTGTGAGAGTGTGTGTATATGTATATTCAGCTGAGTGAGGGAATGTTTGTATTATTCCATTTGCTCATTTGATTCTTTGTGATGAGAGAGTTTAAGCTAGAGAGGGAGAGAGTTTGGCTTTAGAGAAAGAGAGCTCAAAAGTTTGAAGAAGAAGAAGACTAGGAAGATTCATTTCACATTTCTGAAATTAAAGCTTTGGGTAAGAATTCTATGACTAATTTCTATTGTAAATCCTCCATGCATTATGAGTTCATCAAGTTATTGAGCTAATTTCATGATATTTGTTAGGAAATGGGTTTTTGAACATGTAGATGGCTTGCATGTACATTCATGGTAGATCATCTTTGATTTTATCATTTTGAGTTTGAGTTTTAAAGTCCTTACACGCATGTGAGTTTAAATCATGTCCATTATTTTAGAAATTCATGAGTTTGTTAATCACCATTTGCATGTTATGAAAAGCCATGAGAAGAGTTGAAACATCTCGCATGTTAAAATCTTTCAAGAATCAATGAGTTTTTGAATAAAAGATGTTTTAAGGGTCTTGTATTGGAGTTTTCTAAAGTTATTTTATGTATTTGATCAAAAGCATGCAAGACCCCAAGTTTTGACAATTGTTTGGAAGCCATTTTTGTTAAGTTGGTGCCTAAAAATTTGCAGCGGGCTTGAGCGACCAAGTGGTGGCTCAAGCCAACATTGTGAGCTCCTAGTATTTTGTACTTTGCAAAAGCTGGCTTGAGCGACCAAATGGTGGCTCGAGCGAGCTTAGTTTATGCCTTCCGCTTGCTTTAGCCAACAGCTTATTTTCAGTATGTTTTCAAAAGATGTTTTAAGTACATATCTTCGCTCCCATCTCTTTTTGGGAATTCATAAGCATGATTTGTGAGTAATTAAGGATTAATAAGCTAAGAAACAACATATGTAAGTGAATTAGAAAATATGTGTCGAATTCGAGTATGTGGTTCAATATGAACAAGTTATGTGACATGGAATGAATAAAAAGTTAAAGGGAGAAAGCTAAGCCATGTATGGCCATATGAATGAGTAATAATGAGACCTGTTTTGTGCTATGTACATTTGTGTTTGTAGGTCAAGATTCGAAGACTGACCAACCGTTTCTGGAAGCCCACTGTGAGTAACGATATTGTAAAGATATGTTCATATGAATTATATTCCAAATGTGATTTGATAAGTTATGATTTCTGAAATGATATTTGTATACGTGAACGAATATCCTATGTTTGGAATCTATTATGGCCTCTATAGATAGTCCCAAGTCATGGAGGATGGCATGTTAATACGGGTCTATGACATATATGTGATTACGAGATCTCGTTAGCCACTTGACAAAGTGGTGACGTGTTTAATCAGTATCTGGAACCGATTACTCTAGTCGGATGACGATGTGATATATTCTATTGGATGTACCATTATTATGTTCGGATATGAAAATTGATTATGTTATGATTTGTTTTATGAATACGATATGTTCGAAATTCGTTCACTAACCTCTTTACATTAATGTTATTCGCTGGGCTTTAACTCATTGTTTATATATATATATATGTAGGTAAGCGTGTCTAAGACCAGGCCTAAAGGCTTCTGTCTGACTTCTGTTTTGTCAAGCCAACCACCGTGCCTCACGTGGAGGTTCCTGAAAGTCAATATGATCAACATGTTTTGTGACCAAGTTTTAAGCTCTTAATGTCTTTTGTTTATTTTGTATACAGGGCTAAGTCCCTTTTTGTTGTATCTGCATTTGGTTGGTGTAATGATGATGTTATGATATATGTATGTAAATGTTTAAAGTTTTCTATCTCATATAAGTTAGCACAACTCATTGGATAATTATATTTATGTATTTGCTTCCGTTTGCCCCTTAATTTTGTGTAATCTATTTAGAGGCCTTCAGTAATCCTAGGATTACTGGCCTATTACGATGCTAAACCTATAGGGGCGGGTTTATCGGGGTTTGAGGTCTAGGGATCAGGAGTCGCAAGGAGACTTTAGACTTAGTAAGAAGCATAGGGGCACCACTTTATCCTATCTCCAATCACAACAGACTAGAGCTGCATTCCTTTTGCTGAGTGTTGGCCCGGAGAAGAGCATTCAGGGCGACTTCACTTGTTTTGAGTGTCGCCAACATGGTCACAAGGCTAGTGCTTGCCCACAGAAGGGAGGAGGGCAGCATATGTTACCACCACCACCACCTAATCGATCTTTAAGTCAGTCTAGAGTAGGGGACAAGGACCTACTTGCTTTCAGTGTGGTCAGTCGGGGCATTTGAGGAGAGCTTGCCCGCAATTGGGAGGCGCATTTGGTACATCAGGGTTGAGGCAGGCTTAGAGCCATCAGTAGGCTCATTCAGTTCAGACCTCACGAGCTAATTAGGGAGCCACCTCAGCTCAATCAATACAGCAAGCCTATGCTCTGAGAGACAAACATGTTAATCAAAGGCCACAGGAACGTATGCATGCTGTTATAGAGCCAGAGCAGTCACGAGGATCCTTTGTTGTAAGAGGTATTTTGTTGTGTTCAATTCTTTGGTTAATGTGTTGATTGATACGAGTGTGTCGCATTCATTTATATCTTCTGCTTTTGCTTCTGCATTGGGGTTAGAGGTTGATTAGTTGGAGTATCCTTTGTGGGTTGAGTCACCGGTTGGGGGTCAATTGGCATTGGGGCGAGTGTGCCGCTTTTGCGAGGTTGAGGTCATAGATCACCGACTCTCTTTTGACTTCATCATCTTAAACATGTACACTTTTGACATTATTTTGGTTATGAATTGGTTGACACACTTCTAGGCTACTATAGATTGTCAGCGTCACCGAGTGTCCATATGCACACCTACTTGGGATTATTTCTATTTTCTGTGTGATCGGGATGATAGATCTTTTCCTCTGTTGTTGGACTTTAAGAGTCAGGGAGGACTTAGTTTTCTCTTTTCCTTTGCCTTAGCCAATGATGGTATCATGGTTCGGAATGATTTGCCAATGGTAGTTTGTGTTCCTTGAAGATCTTACCGGGTTGCCATTCCATCAGGAGATAGAATTCTCCATTGATTTAGTGTCTGGAACAACACCAATTTCCATGGCATAATAAAGATTTGCACCCATTGAGTTACATAAGTTGAAGATTCAATTTCAAGAACTTTTAGACAAAGGTTTCATTCGCCCTAGTACATCACCTTGGGAAGCGCCGACTCTCTTCGCAAAGAAGAATGCTCGGTCATTGTGGTTATGTATTGATTATCGCAAATTGAATCAAGTTACCGTTAAGAACAAGTATCCTCTACCTAGAATAGATGAATTATTTGACCAACTTAGAGGGTCTCGTTGCTTTTCAAAGATAGACTTGAGATAGGGGTACCATTAGTTGAGAGTTAGGGAGGAAGACATCCAGAAAATGGCTTTTTGCACGCATTATGGCTACTATGAATTACTAGTAATGCCTTCCGATTTAACCAACGCTACTGCTTCCTTTATCGACTTGATGAATCGAGTCTTCCATGAATTATTAGACCGTTTTGTGGTCATCTTTGTAGACGATATCTTGATTTATTCAACTTCCGAGGAGGCACACGAGGAACACTTGCAGATAGTGTTTGACTTACTTAGGGTGCATCAATTGTATGCTAAAGTTGAGAAATGTGAGTTTTGGCTGACTGGAGTGAAATTTTTGGGACATGTTGTATCGAGAGAAGGAGTAAATGTAGATTCTTCTAATACAGATGTCGTGCAAGATTAGGAACAACCTAAGAATGCTTTTGAAATTCGGAGTTTCCTAGGGTTAGCAGGGTATTATCGTCGTTTCATGAGGGACTTCTCTAGACTAGCTGCACCATTGACCAGGTTGACAAGGAAGGGTGTCAAATTTGTATGGAACGAGAATTGTGAGAAGTTATTCCAAGAACTTAAGACTAGGTTGACCACCGCACCGGTTTTGATAATTCTGGAAAGGGGCTTGGGTTATAATGTTTATTGTGATGCGTCTTGGGATGGACTTGGTTGTGTGTTGATGCTAGAAGGGAAGGTACTGGCCTATGGTTCACGACAATTGAAAACTCATGAGAAGAACTACCCCACCCATGATTTAGAGTTAGTGGCGGTGATTTTTGCTTTGAAGATTTGGAGGCATTATTTATATGGCGAGAAGTTTGACGTTTTCTCTGATCATAAAAGTCTACAATACTTGTTTTTCTAAAAGGATTTGAATTTACGCCAATGGAGATTGATGGAATTTATGGAGGATTATGACTTTAAGTTGCATTATCACTCGGGAAAGGCCAATGTAGTAGCCGATGCCTTGAGTCAGAAATCTGTAAGTAGTGTGGCAAGTGTGGCCATTCAAGAATGGGTTATGCTAGGTGATATTAGTGAGTTTGATTTGCAGCTAGGCGAGTCTAGAAAGGGTGCTACTATATTCACTTTAATTGCTCAACCTACCTTGATTAGTAGAGTCATTGAGGCACAACAGGGTGACCGTGAAGTGGACACAATCTGTGATAGGATCTCCAATGGGAAGGAAAAAAAGGGTTTGAACATCCACTCGGATTTGAGTGTGAGGTATCTAGACTGTTTATTTGTGCCGGAATCTTGTAGAGAGGAGGTACTCTAAGAATTTCATCACTCATGCCTTGCTGTGCATCCAGGAGGCACAAAAATGTACCATGGTCTTAGTCGTCAGTTTTGGTGGAGGGGTATGAAATGAGACGTTGCCTTATTTGTTTCAAAATGCCTTACTTGTCAACAAGTGAAGGCCGAGCACCAAAAGCCAATGGGTTTGCTACAACCATTACCTATAGCCGAGTGAAAATAGGAGCATGTTACCATGGATTTTGTAGTTGGGTTTCCTAGAACACAACGGGACAATGATGTCGTTTGGGTGATTGTTGATAGGTTGACTAAGTCTACGCACTTTATTCCAATGCGCACCGGCGACTCAATTGATTGTTTCGCAGAGTTGTACATTAGAGACATAGTTCGACTTCATGAGGTCCCTGTGACTATTGTTTCGAATACAGATCCTCGTTTCACCGCCCGGTTGCGGCAAAGCCTTCAAGAGGCGTTAGGAACTAAATTGACCCTTAGCACCGCTTATCATCCTCAGACCGATGGACAGGCAGAACGTACTAGTCAGATTTTGGAGGCCATGCTTAGAGCTTGCGTCCTTGATTTCAAGGGGTCTCAGGAGAGACATGTACTGTTGTTTGAGTTCGCCTATAACAATAGTTATCTGATAAGTATCGGGATGGCACCGTTCAAGGCCTTGTATGACCGACCTTGTAGATCACCAGTTTGTTGGGCTGAAATGGGTGATGCACCAATGTTGGGCCTGGAGATTGTTAGAGAGACGATCTAGAAGGTTGCTCTCATTTGAAAAAGGTTAGCTATGGATCAAAGCTGATAGAAGAGTTATGCTGATAAGAGAAGGTGACCTCTATCCTTTGAGGTTGGTGAACATGTGTTTCTTAAGATCTCGCCGAGACGGGGTTTGATGAGATTTGGTAATAGTAGGAAGTTATCCCCAAGGTTTATTGGACCTTTTGAGATTTTAGAATGGATTGGAGAAGTGGCATACCATTTGGCCTTATCGCCACATCTTTTTTGGGATTCACAATGTGTTCCATGTATCTATGCTTAGGAAGTACGAACCTGACCCTTCACATCTACTTGATTGGGTTGACTTGGAGATAGATCAGGATGCCTCATAGAAGAACGATTGGTTCAAATTTTAAATGTCCAAGAATAAGTGTTGAGGGGCAAGACTATACTGTTAGTGAAGCTGTTGCAGAGGCACCATGGGGTTGAGAAAGCAACTTGAGAACAGAAGGCAGAAGTCCACTCCAAGTATTTGGATTTATTTGAGAACGCTTAGTTTGTTCTAGATTATAATTTTCTCTTGTGTTTGAGAAGAAATCATTGAAATTGTAAACCGCTTGTTGGTATGATTGTTGAATTTTTTTTTTTTAAGCATGAAAACCGTTGTATGATTGTTACCATTATTGTTAAACTTATGCTTATGATTATCTTATTAGTGGTTGTTGGTATTGTGGCCTTGGCCCATGGAAAATCTTGATGATGGCAATGAAATGTTGTTGATATTGAGATCTCCATGCTATAATTGATTTGTTGTTGTTATGGATTCATTATTGTCATTAGAGTGGTTGGTGAGAAGTGTAAACAATTTTTGAGGAGAAATTTCCTTAGGGGGGGGGGGGAAGATTGTGATGTCCTGGGTCTTGGACTTGACTAGTGTTGAGTAGTAAGATAGTGTACTTTATTTTTGGCATTTTGTTTATCGTATTGGGTCACTGAGAATTCTTTTCTGCTCTTACTTAACCTCTCTTAACATTCTCGGGTTAAAAATTTTGAATTTTGGGCATTGAAACTTGTTTCAGAGTATAAAATCAATTTCTAAGTTTTTTACGCAAAATCGCTCGTGCGGATTCACACAGGGATTTCTAGATTTTTTGGGCAGAAAATCGCTCGCGCAGATTCTGAATTCTGCTCGAGCAGATTTTGTGAAATTTTCTGGGATTTTCTCTAGAGTAAACCGCCTATGGAGCATCAGAGTCTGCTCATGCGGGTTTGGCATTTCGCTTGTGCAAAATTTGAACCGCTCGTGCAGATTTGGAATTCCGTTTATGTAGAATTTGAACCGCTCGTGCTGATCGAATTTTGTGCTCTTTTCCTAAAAACAAATGCCAAAAACGTGTTTGTACATTTTTTCACTTATCTCTCTCTCTCTCTCTCTACTCATCTTTTCTCCTCATTCTCTCTACAAACCCACCCAAATCCAAACTTCTCTCTAAGATTTTCTTAAAACCTTCAAGAATTTGAGAGAGCTTTTTATACCAAATTGAAGAGGGCGATGAGGGCTACATTTACACCAATTGAATTGAGTTTTCATTAACATTGAGTTTTAGGGTTTGCATCTTCTTCCTCTACCATGCTTGGGGTAGGGATATTCTTAGAGTTATATATATGTTTTTGGAAGTCTATGATTGTTTGGAGTATTTTTTACATGTTTGAGCTATGATTTTGGGTTGATGAACCTTAAATGATATGAAGAGTAGATTTTCATTTTTTTCCTCCCCAAAGCTTTTGAGAGTATGAGCTATGTTCTAAAGTGTGGGTGTTGTTTTGGAAAAAAAAAATTCAAAAATAGAACAAAAACCTAGTTTTAGTGGAAGCCCTAGAATTTGGGGATTTTAGGAAAAAGTTGAGATATTGTGAAATTTACGCTTGATGAATTGTTATGTGAAGAAATGATGGAAAAATTTATGTAGTATCAAATGAGGAAATTTCATAGTGGAATGAGAATTGTTGATTTTGAAGCTTATTGTTAGTTTGTGTTGGAAAACCAAGTTCAGAAAATGATGATTAATATGTGGAGAATACATATATAACGATTTTGGTTTAGACTCAACCCGTTTATTGTTTTGGATCCGAGATTCCTTGTCTTTATGGTTGTTCATGTCTTCTTTCGTCTCATTCCTTGTTGAGTTTGGTTATTGGATTGTCTTGGTTGCGTTTGAAACAGGTTGAGGAGTTAGTTTTTCAAAACTGTTACTACCCAGTTTTTGGCTTGTTCGCTCAAGCGAACTTTGAGAACTTCTAGTACTTTTGCAAGTCTGCAAAACTACTGGGATTATGGCATTTTTCACTTAAGCAGTGTTTCTTGTGCTCAAGTGGTCTTGGCTCGAGCGGTCCTTCTTGCGCTCGAGTGGTTAGCCTTTGTTTGCAAAACTTTTGGAAAGGTGTCATTGTGCGCTCGAGCAGTACTTTGTTCGCTCAAGCGGTCTCACTTTTTGTGTCTGGTCGCTCGAGCGGTCTGCGCATATATCAGATTGTAAAACTCATTTTTTGAGTCACTTTTTCATATCTTTCTCTCTAAACATTTCAAAAACCCTAAATCTAGACCTTTACTCTCTGAAACTCATCTTTAACCTTCAAATACTCTCAATCTATTGATCTCTACACCCTAATCCCTCTGGTAAAACAATAGAGCTTACCTAGAGCTTTCTTCTAATCAGAGCAAAGTTGATTTTCGACTTCGTCGAGGTTTCTTCACTCTCTCTCTCTCTTGTCTACTAGCTTTGAGGTAGGGATTTCTCCACACTTTAGTATGATTTTTAACTTGGTTATTTGTCTTTTTAAAGAAATCTTGATATTGGGAATTTTTGAACCAATCTAGGGTTTTGGTTTGAAGGAATTTTGCCCTGAAATGTGAATATTTGATTTTGTAAAAAGGAAATGGAAATGATGTTGGGTTTTATAGAATTGGAATGATGATGATGATAATGGTGGAGTTGGATATGCATTATCACTCCCATCTTGAGATTTCGGAAAGTATATCTTTATTGGAAATTATCTATCTGTTTAGAGATATCGGTTTTGAGCTATTGATGGAGAATGGCTATGATTGTTGTTGAAATTGCATGAGAATTAAGTGAATTGAAACTAATTTCTCACCCATTTGCATCGAGCATTGTTACATATTTAACACATTGAAAATGTGTATCGTTTTGAGAAAAATTGGTGAATACCTTGGTGAATCTGGGTAGGGAGTGTAGTTGTGGTATTATGTTGGCCTGTGTGTCCTTGGTGAAAGTGCAGAAACCCGCGTGAATAGGTGTCGAGCCTTCCGATTAATACCACTAAAAATGACAATTGGTAGTGCTTGTATAGCCTACTAGCAGACACGTCCTAGAGATTCCTAATGTTGTATCCACTGCCCTATTTTTTATTGTAAAGGAATTGATTTCATGAATTGTGTCATAAATCTAGCATTGCATGGTTTTGGAAAGAGATATAAAATGTTTTGACATGAGCATTGCATATGCATTCACCTTATAGCTTTGTTAAGATTCATACACTGTGATAGAGTATCTTTACTGGACTTTGGCTCACCCCATGTGGAAAACCATTTTCCAGTGTTGATGATATGCCTCTGCCAAGACCGTAGCTTTGGAGGACTTGGAGCCAAGAGTCTTTTTTGTTATTGTTGTAAATATTTTTATTCAAGCCTAGTTTATTTGTATTGAGTTTCAAACTCACTTTTGTTGTAACCAAGCATTGTCTTGGACAGTTATAGCCAATAGGGCATTACTTTATTTGTTTAACTTTTATTTCATATTGTTCACTTATGACACATGCTATAGATTCATGGTTAGGACTTATGAATGTATAACTGCATGTGTTACCTTTTGTATAATGGAACCATATGAATGGAAAGATACTATATTCACAATTGTGATGTTATTAAATAATTATCATGTGATGAGTTATTGTTATTTTTTCAAGGCATTACAACTTGGTATCAGAGCTATCGGGTTTGAATACTTTGGGATCGTGGGAAATGGTTATTTCCACAATGGGTTCTCTTGCTAGATGATATTATGAATAACCTGGTATGCTATGTGATAACATGTTTATGGGACTAAGTAGGTATGGAATTTAATTTCTAAGATATTGATTGGGTCAACGAATTTCTAAAAGTCCAATTAGAAGAGCACTTGATCACTGCTATTTCTTACTGGAAATCTGGCAACGTCGTAGGACGATCATTATCTAGAAAGGAAGTTCGTATGTGTTTATGTGACTACGTGCTTATGTGGAGTGAGTTAATTGTTGTCTATCGCATTAGGACACGAGTGAGTTAACTTCGGTACATTTGTAAATGTGCTAATCTCTGGTGTTTCCTTTATTAGGATGTTAGGATGTGAACGTGGTGGTGGTAGGCATGGCAGACCATGACGATAGAAAGTGCCATTACCGGATGATATTCCAGCACAAGGGGAAGGGGTTGGTCAAGCCAATGTAGCCGAACCAATTGGTCACTAGGCCATGGGTGCCTTTTCCCGTGAGATGGCCAAAGCTTTATGGGAATCCATGGACATTCTAAGAGCTGAGAATCAAGTTCAGGCCCATGTTGCTGAAACAGGGTCGTCCTTTTTGAAGAGGGAGTTTTTCCGGTTGAATCCAGATGAGTTTTTGGGGGATCCGAAGGAGCCAATGAAGGCGGATAAGTGGCTAGAGCAGATAATGAAGACGTTCAAGATGCTTGGCATTAAGGACGATGGCCTGAGAGTGACCTTGGTATCCTTCCAGCTGAAGGGAGATGCGGATTAGTGGTGGAAATACATACGTGGGTGCATAGGGGTGACTTGGGAGGCTTTTGTCAATGCCTTCCAGGACAAGTTTTTGCCTCCCACTGCTAGGGAGAAATTGAGAGAGTAGATTTTTGAAGCTCAAGTAGCTTAACACACCGGTGGCCGAGTTTAAGGCTATCTTTAACAGTTTATCGAGGTTTGCACCAGAACTCGTAGCAATAGAGGAATGCCGTTGTTTGGAGTTTGAGAAGAGATCGAGGACCTGACTTTTTTTCAAGGTGGCCACGTCCATGATTAGGGATTACGGTTGTCTTGTGGAGGTGGTGACTCACTTTGAGATCGTGATTTAGGCTGAGAAGAAGAGGATAAGGGGCTTTAGGTAGATGAGTTAGGAGGTTCAGGGAGGAGACTCAAGACATCAAAAGGTAGAGGGGTTCCACCCCACAGCAGTCCCAGGGAGCATAGTTTAGATCTACTTTTCCTGTACCAAGTTTTAGGTCAGGAAAAGGTGGTTAGGATGGGATCATTTGTTTCAAATATGTCAGTTTACAGCCAGAGTCAAGGCAGAGGACAACTGCCTACCTGTTATTAATGTGGGCAATCAGGACACTTGAGAAGGTTTTGCCCTCAGGCAGGTGGCACATCTGGTTTGTCTGGTTCCAGGCAGACACAAAGCCATTAGCCTACATCGTCAGCCAGATTTGTTGCCAGCACCTTCGGTAATGAAAGGTAACTTCTTGTTGTGTAATTCTATTGCCAATGTGTTAATTGATACTGGTGTATCACATTCTTTCATTTCGTCTGTATTCATATCAACATTGGGGTTAGAAGTGGCTCAGTTAGGGTAGAGTCACTTGTTGGTAGTGAGGTTATTTTGAACCAGGGGTGTCAAGATTGTAAGATAGAGGTTACTGGTCGCCGACTTCCTTTTGCTTTTGTGTTGATTGACATGTCGAGTTTTGATGTTATTCTGGGCATGGATTTGTTGTCATCCTATTGGGCCATTATAGACTGTTAACGTCAGAGGGTTACGGTGTGCACCTCGAGTGGTGATTGTTTTTATTTCTTGGGGGATCGAGTTGATAGGGCCTTGTTGCCAGTGTATGATCTGCGTGGTCGGGGCAAGCTTAGTTTCCTTCTTGCTACACTCTTGGGTGTTGAGAGTGATGTGGTCCTAGTTAAGTTACCAAGGGTAGTTTGTGAATACCTAGATATCTTTCCCAAGGATCTCATTAGTTTACCACCTCATAGTGAGATTGAGTTCTCGATTGATTTAGTGCCTGGCACGACACTGATTTCTATGGCACCGTTAGATTTGCACCCGCCGAGTCGAGTGAGTTGAAGATTCAACTCCAAGAATTGCTAGATAAGGGCTTTATCCGCCCTAGTACTTCGCCTTGGGGAGCACTGACTCTCTTTGCCAAGAAGAAGGATGGTACATTGCGACTTTGTATTAATTACCGCAAGTTGAACCGGGTAACTGTTAAGAACAAGTAGCCACTACCTTGTATAGATGACTTATTTGACCAGTTGAAGGGGACTTGTTGCTTTTCTAAGTTAGACTTGAGATCAAGTTATCACCAGTTGAGAGTGAAGGAGGAGGATATCCAGAAAAAGAAATTCTGTATGCGGTATGGCCATTATAAGTTCTTAGTGATGCCTTTTGGGTTAACCAACGCACCGGCTTTGTTTATGGATTCGATGAATCGAATCTTTCGTGAGTTCCTAGACCATTTTGTGGTTGTCTTCATTGATGACATTTTGATTTACTCACCCTCTGAGGAGGAACACGAGAAACACTTGTGAGTTGTGCTTGAGTTACTTAGAGCCCACAAATTGTATACTAAGTTCGAGAAGTGTGAGTTTTGTTTGAAGGAGGTAAAATTCTTAACCCATGTGGTATCCGGAGAAGAGGTGACTGTAGATTCTTCTAAAATAGAGGCAGTGTAAGATTGGGAACAACCTAAGAATGCCTTTGAGATCTGGAGTTTCTGGGGGTTAGCCGGGTATTACCGTCGTTTTGTGAAGGATTTCTCTATATTAGCCTCACCGTTGACTAGACTGATGAGGAAGGGAATCAAATTTGTGTAGAGTGAGACTTGTGAGAAATCATTCAAGAGCTTAAGGTTAGGCTTACCACTGCTCCAGTGTTGATTATTTTGGAGAGAAGTTTGGGCTATTTAGTGTATTGTGATGTGTCTCGGGAAGGTTTGGGTTGTTTCTTGATGCAAGAGGGGAAGGTAGTGGCAAATGGCTCACGTCAGTTGAAAACACACGAGAGAAACTATCTTACTCATGACTCAGAGTTAGCAGCAGTGATCTTTACCTTGAAGATTTGGAGACATTACTTGTATGGTGAGGGGTTTGAGATTTTTTCAGATCACAAGAGTCTGAAGTACCTGTTTTCATAGAAAGATTTGAATCCGAGACAAAGAAGGTGGATACAATTTATGGAGGATTACGACTTTGAGTTGCACTATCATCCGGGGAAGGCCAATGTAGTGGCCGATGCCTTAAGTAGAAAATCCATTGACAGTGTAGCTAGTATTGCCATACGGGAATGGGAGATGTTGGGTGCTATTGACGAGTTTAACTTGCATCGTGGTGAGTCCGTTGAGTCAGTAGCTTTGTTTCCTATAGTTGCACAACCTACACTTGTGAGTTGAGTTATAGAAGCACAATGGGGTGATCACGAGGTAGAAACCCTTTGAGAGAAGATATCTAGTGGGAAGGTAGAAAAGGACTTGAATGTGTATTCTGACTCAAATATTAGATACCTTGACCGTCTTTTCGTACTAGAATCTTGTAGGGAGGAGGTATTCCGAGAGTTCCACCATTCGCACCTTGCTGTACACCCAGGAGGCACAAAGATGTACCACAACCTTAGTCGCCAATTTTGGTGGAGGGAGATGAAGAGAGATGTAGCCTTGTTTGTTTCGAGGTGCCTTACTTGTTAACAGGTGAAGGCCGAGCATCAGAGGCCAGCAGATTTTGTTGCAACCCTTGCCTATAGTCGAGTGGAAGTGGGAGCATATAATGATGGACTTTGTTGTGGTTCTTTCGAGGACTCAACGGGATAATGATGCTGTGTGGGTAATAATCAACCAGTTAACTATGTTAGTACACTTTGTACCTATGTGCACGAGTGACTCGGTAGATTATTTTGCTGACCTTTATGTTAGGGACATAGTTCGACTCCATGGGGTCTTTGTGACTATTGTTTTAGATAGAGATCCGCGTTTCACAACTCAGTTGTGGCAGAGCCTACAGAATGCCTTGAGCACTAGGTTGACTTTTAGCACCGCCTATCATCCTCAGACTAGATTGACGGGCAGTCAAAGCGTACCATTCAAATCTTAGAGGATATACTTCGAGGTTGTGTTCTTGACTTTAAGGGGTTATGGGAGAGACACTTACCTTTAGTGGAGTTTTCCTACAATAATAGCTTTTAGGTGAGCATTGGCATGGCATCGGTTGAGGCCTTGTATGGCCGACCGTGTGGATCTCTAGTGTGTTGGGCCGAGGTGGGTGACACACCTATGTTAGGTCCTAAGTTAGTCCGAAAAACGACGGAGAAGGTTGCACTTATCTGAAAGAAATTGGTTTTAGCTCAAAGTTTCCAGAAGAGATATGCCAACTGTAGGGGAAAACGGCTACCATTTGAGGCAAAAGATCACGTTTTCTTGAAAATATCACCTAGACAGGGTTTGATAAGGTTTAGGAAGAACGAGAAGTTGTCTCCTAAATTTATTGGGCCTTTTGAGATCTTAGAATGCATTGAGGAGGTAGCTTATTGTTTGGTCTTGCCACCATAGCTTTTCGGGGTTTATGACGTGTTTCATATCTGTATGCTCCAGAGTATGAGTCGGATCCTTCACATGTGTTGGATTGGCCCGAGTTAGAGGTAGATGAGGATGCCTCATACAAGGAGAGACCGGTTAGAGTCCTAGATACACGGGACCAAGTCTTGCAAGGCAAGACAATTCCATTGGTAAAGGTGTTATGGAGACACCATGGTGTTCAGGAAGCGACTTGGGAGCGTGAGGCGGGAGTTCGTGAGAAGTATCCATACCTTTTTGTTAATGTTTGAAACTTGTAATGAAAATCTTGTTATGCTGATTAAATGTATACATTGTATATGTTTTGAAAAAGTGAATTGCATATTCAATATTGAGAACTTGTTTATCATAGTTATGAGAATGGGTGAATCATTGTTGTGGTTGATTTAAATACGGTGGTTATTGAGTTGATTTTAAATTTCGAGGATAAAATTCCTTAAGGGAGGAGGTTATAACGATTCTAGTTTAGACCCCGACCCGTCTATTGTTTTGGATTTGGGATTCCTTGTCTTGATGGTTGTTCATGTCTTCTTTCATCTCATTCCTTGTTGAGTTTGGTTATTAGAGTGTCTTGGTTGCGTTTGAAACAGATTGGAGAGTTCGTTTTTCAAAACTGTTGCTGCCCAGTTTTTGGCTTGTTCGCTCGAGCAAACTTTCTTGTGCTTGAGCGAACTTTGAGAAATTCCAGTACATTTGCAGGTCTGCAAGTATAGCATTCTTCACTTGAGAGGTGTTTCTTGCGCTCGAGTGGTCATTCTTGCACTTGAGCCGTTAGCCTTCATCTCCAAAACTTCTGGAAGGGTGTCATTGTGCGCTTGAGCGGTTCTTTGTTCGCTTGAGCGGTCTCACTTTTTGTGTCTGGTCGCTCGAGCGGTCTGCACGTATATTAGATTGTAAAACTCATTTTTTGAGTCACTTTTTTATATAGCTTTCTCTAAACATGTCAAAAACCCTAAATCTATACCTTCTCTCTCTAAAATTCATCTTCAACCTCCAAATAGTCTCAATCTATTGATCTCTACACCCTAGTCCCTTTGATAAAAAAAAAGTAGAGCTTATCTAGAGCTTCCTTCTAATCGGAGCAAAGTTGATTTTTGGCTTCGTCGAGGTTTCTTCACTCTCTCTCTCTCTCTCTCTCTCTCTCTCTCTCTCTCTCTTTCTTTTGTCTTCTAGCGTTAAGGTACATATTTCTTCACTTTAGTATGATTTTTAACTTGGTTATTTGTCTTTTTAAAAAAATCTTGATATTGGGGATTTTTGAACAAATCTACGGTTTTGCTTTGAAATCAAAAGAGGTGTTTTCAAATGGATTCTTGAAAATGGTTGTGGAATTATAAATGTGGTTGAGTTGTAATAAAATGATGTTCTTTTATCTTTGGAATTGATTTATAAAGAAAAGGGGATTTTGCCCTAAAATGTGAATATTTGATTTTGTAAAGAGGAAATGGAAATGATGTTTGGTTTTATGGAATTGGAATGATGATGATGAGATGATGATGATGATGATGATGATGATAATGGAGTTGGATATGCATTATCACTCCCATCTTGAGATTTTGTAAAGTATATCTTTATTAGAAATTATCTATCTGTTTAGAGATATCTATTTTAGGCTATTGGTGGAAAATAGCTATGATTGTTGTATAAATTACATGAGAATTAAGTGAATTAAAACTAATTTCTCATCCATTTGCATTAAGCATTGTTAAGTATTTAACACATTGAAAATGTATATTGTTTTGAGAAAAATGGGTGAATACCTTGGTTAATTTGGGTAGGGGATGTAGTTGTGGTATTATGTTACCCTGTGTGTCCTTGGTGAAAGTGCAAAAACCCGCGTAGATAGGTGTCGAGCCTTCTGGTTAATACCGGTAAAAATGGTAATTGGTAGTGCTTGTATAGCCTACTTGCAGACACGTCCTAGAGATTCCTAATGTTGTATCCACTGCCCTGTTTTCTATTGTAAAGGGATTGATTTCATGAATTGTATTATAAATCTAGCATTGCACAGTTTTGAAAAGAGATATATAATGTTTTGACATGAGCATTGCATATGCATTCACCTTATAGCTTTGTTAAGATTTATACACTGTGATAGAGTATCTTTACTGGGCTTTGGCTCACCCTATGTGGAAAACCATTTTCAGGTGCTGATGATATGCCTCCACCAAGACCGTAGCTTGGGAGGATTTGGAGCCAAGAGCTTCATTTGTTATTATTGTAAATATTTTTGTTTAAGTCTAGGGCTTTATTTGTATTGAGTTTCAAACTTACTTTTGTTGTAACCAAGTATCGTCTTGGAAAGTGGTAGCCAATAGGGCATTACTTTATTTGTTTAACTTTTATTTCATATTGTTACCTTGCGGTACATGCTATAGATTCAGGGTTAGGACTTATAAATGTATAATTGCATGTGATACCTTTTATACAATGGAACCATATGAATGGAAGGATGCTATATTCACAATTGTGTTGTTATTTAATAATTGTCATGGGATGAGTTATTGCTATTTTTTCAAGGCGTTACAACATGTATGTTGATATTGTTATAAATTATGTCTTGGAAATAAATTATGATGTTATATTGATAAGAGATGTGGGAATTTGATCACAATGAAAGATTGTGTGGTGGAATCGAAAAATGAAACTATACTAATGCATTGTTGTATTTTGCGTTGACATTCCATTTAATCATTGTTACAATTGATTTTTGAATCTTGCATTGGAAAGTTATTGCTTTGAGATTGATATTGTTTTGTGAAACATGATCATTTTGAATTATTTTGAGGTAAATACGTTGGTAAGTCCGGATAAGGGGTGTAGTTGGTATTGACTAAGTTGGCCAGAGTATCCATGGTGAAAGACCGAAAACACGTGCGGAGGAGGTACTACGTGCCTTTCGATTAACAACCGATAAAGTAGTGATTGGTAGTGGTTGATATGCCTACTTGTAGACACCAACCTTGGGATTACCACCCTTTGAATTACATTGCAATTATTGAATTGTTATATTTTCAAATTGCGTTGTGCACAAAAGTTTCAAAAGATAGAGATATATGTGCAGGAAAGGATATGGTGATGTCACCGAGTTAAAGGCATGGACTGTATTTTGAGAGCACAAGACTCTTTTCCTTTTGTTGTAATTATTTTGAAAAGCCAAGGGATTTACATGTATGGGTTTGAAAACCATTATTGTGTAACCGGACATAAGCCTTGGAATACGTTGCCCTTGAGGGCATTGAATTGTACTTAACCTATTGTGCCACATGTACAATACTAAAACTAAAGGACTATTTGATTTGAGGATAATGACGTAGGATTTGGACTGTTAATTCTATCAAATTAATATTCCTACACTTGGATCACACAAATGGCATTCAACTTAATAATACGTAAGACCCTTAATCTTACAAAATTGTATTATATTTAATATTAAAAAAGAGTAGGTATTAACAATTCTACACATAATTATCCCATGAGATTATTAATCCCATCATTGACACTTCAAGTATTGAAACTTGGCCTTAGCTTACAATATAAAATATGAAGTAACAATTTTATATTTTTATATTTTTTTTGGTATTTATGGGGGAAAAGCCTTTAGGAAATTACAAAACAGCCTTACACAAAGATCCAACCTTTGAAAATCACTAGATAACAACTTGATTTCGATCTAAAGACACAATTTGATTCAATATCCTAAAAAGCCCATTACCAACCCAAATACAATGCCATCCAAAAACAGAAACAAACAAACCCAGCCCAGCCCAAACCAACCCAACCCAACCTAAAGCCATTAGATTAGTACACTTGGGCTCCCACAAGATTTATGATATTAGGGGGAGGGGGGGGGGAAGCAAAGTGTTCCATTAAACAATTCAAAGAGAAGACTTTGTTAGCAACTTGGGTAGTGTAAATAAAATCAAAATAGAGGCATTGATCTATATTTGGGCAAACACTGTGGGATGATCTAAGAAGGCATTCCCTTGTGCTATTTGTTATGCCTGAATACACATACACAGAGAGCAATGAGAGAGCTTGTAATAGACTCATTCAACAATGTTATGAATAGTGATCATGTCAGTGTGATAAAAGGAAGAATGAATTTAAATAGCAACGTTGTATACCAAATTTTGTTGGATTCTCTTTCAAGTCCTCAACAAATTGGAAGTTGTTGGAGTGGGAGAAAACAACACCAGAAAGATTGGTCTGTGCTTCATTCAGTATCTCAGGAAGTTTTTTTGCTATATGGAAGGACCAAGTCATTGATTGTTTGATTACAACAAATTGCCATAGGGTTCAATTGATTGGCATACAACAGTACACACCCTAGTGGTCAAATGTCATTGACCAAAAATTTTCTTGCTTTTAATCCATACAATGATTGCAAAACATGACTATCCATCCACTAGTTAATAATGCATGTTCCATCGTATTTGTATCAACAATATATGCTTGGGAGTAATTTTAAAGAAAAGCTAGGTGATCATGTGAACATAATACATTTTATGGTTAGACCCATAGACAGTTCACTGAGAAGGAGTTCTGCAAAGGCATCGAGCACAAATTTACTAGAAGTACCATTGTTAGAGGGAAGATAAAAGCAAGAATAGTCATTTATTCCCAAAGAAAACCTGAAAATTGATTTTTTCAAATGTTTTACAAGGTCTTGATGGCTGAATATTTTGGTCAAGGTATCTTGTGTGGTCGAAGTGAATTTGTCAATCTGATCTTCGGAAGTCCAACCTTTTCTAAAGAAGTTAAAAATAAAAATATATATATTTGAAAATGAAACTTGGAAGTAATATTTTGGATAAACATGAAAAAAAAAATCAAGTGAGAAAATAATAATAATAATAAATATATATATGTATCTATTAGTGGGCAAACCAGGCTAGTTTGTGGTAGCATACCACAGCCTACATAGGCATAGTTGACACTGGTGTTTGATATTCCGACATCGACAATATCAATTCTCTCATAAGTTGAAGTCAATTTTCTTTTATTTATAGATGGATGGAGACTTACGTCAAACTGTAATGTTGACTCATTTTACTCATTTTCTTACGTGTATAATTTTTTTTTACCTCTAATTATTTTGTATTTATAGGTTCAATTTCTTCAAGAAAGAAATGATAATGTTGTCATTCGTGATGAGCGTGACCTTAATGTCATTTGGGTTCGAGAGGTAGGCGCAATTTAATTATATATATATATTTTTTTTCAAAAGACCGTACATTCTTATTTACATTGTTTTTAACTTTCTAAATATATATATTTTTTGATGAACGTGACCTTAATGTCATCCGGGTTCGAGAGGTAGGTGCAATTTAATTATATAGATTTTTTTTTTCAAAACACCATATATTCTTATTTACATTTTTTTTCAACTTTCTAAACATATATATATTTTTTATTTTTTGTAGGCCAAGGAAAAGGAAACTGCCAAGGCATTATTGAAGAAAAATGAAAAGGCCGCCCTTTCGGGTAAGAGAAAGGAAAATGCATGTTCAGTAGTATGGCTCTTCAACATTTTCATTTTAAGTTTTTTTTTTAAAAAAATATTTATTTTGGAGAATGAACCTCAATCATGTTTATTTTTTTAATGTAAAATTGGCAAAACTTGCACAGTGCTATATACTATTTTTAGAGTAAACAGTTTCATGTAAATTTGTGAAATATTTTTTTCTTTTGAAGCATGCTAAAATAGCATTTGTACACAAACATTATATGTGTTTTTAATTATTATTGTTCTTTTTTGGATTTTTGCTATTGGCACGAACATGTACAAGAGAAGAAAAAAGGAATGGGGGGGGGATATAGAATGAAAAGGCTTTCAATTTTGTTACAAAATATCACAAGGAAAAGGAATTAAGATAAAGTAAATTAATAGAAATGAAAAAGGAAGAGAAAAAAGTATAAAATAGTAGATGATAATATTCATATTTTAGGCATCTTTTGAAATTAATCTTCATATTTTAGGTACATAACAATAATGTTTTATCGAAAGTTGTGTTGGCTCAACGTGCACAGTGAGAACGTAAAAGAAATGAAAAATGGAGTCGTGCTTACACATCTTACTCCGCCAAGCACATCTTTAGCTTCACATAGAAATTGGTAAAACACTGTATTTAATTCCATAAATACATATTCTTATTGTTAAGATTTTATTTTATAAATTTTATTTTTTGCACAACAAATATTTGTAGGCCTACTCCTACAAGCCCATTCCTCCATGAGACTAGAAATATCGGTGTTGTTATCTGCGATGAGTGCAATCTTAATATTATCTGCGTTTCTAAGGTCAGTCGAAAAATCAAGTTGAACACTATATATTTTATTTACATTTTTTTTTTGTTTGTATTCTGAATAAATTTTATTTATTTTTGGTAGGCAAAGGAAAAGAAAAAGGCCAAGGCAATGTCTAAACGAAAGAAAAGGCAACTTCTTTTGACAAAGGATAGGAAAACACATGTCCAATGGTATATTCTTCAACATTTAAAAAAAAATATATTTTTCAAGTGAAACAAAGCCAATCATATTGTTAATGTGATCATCGATCATGTATACTTTTAAGAAAAATTTACCCATAAATCCCATATGGGGAAATAGTGATCCATTTAGTCCTAAGAGTTTTTTTATGAACCAATTAGTCCTTTTTGTCTTGAAAAGTTGTATTTATTTGATTTGGTGCCATTTGACTTTAAGTGAATACTTTTTTATGATTCATTTTTCTAATTTTCTAATTCATTTTTTGGATGGGAATGAAAAGGTGAGGTGTGTAAAATTCTTTTGGAGGAATTATTGGCTGAAATATTAGTTGTCGAGCGTGGAAATCTACATTTCTGTAGTGTAATTTTTTGGTTTTACATTGGAGTGCTAGATTAGAGTGCTATGTTTGGAAAAATTACATTAGAGAGTTTTCATGTGTTACATTGATTGGAGTGTTACATTTGGAAAAACTAAACTAAGGAATTTTTTTAGAATGTTACATTGTTACATTTGGGAAAAATACACTAAGGAGTTTTTGTGTGTTACATAGATTGGAATGTTACGCTTGGGAAAAATGCATTAAGGAATTTTTTTAGAATGTTATGTTATTACGTTTGAGAAAAGTATATTAAGAAGTTTTTTAGTGTTACATTGATTAGAGTGTTACATTTGGGTAAGAAGTTTTTGTGTGTTACATTGATTGGAGTGTTACGTTTGGAAAAAATACAGTAAAGAGTTTTTTAGTGTATTACATTAGAGTGTTACATTTTTAGAATGTTATATTAGAGTGTTACATTTGAAAAAAGTACACTAGGAATTTTTTTTGAAGTATTATGACTAGTAATTTCAACATCATGAGAAAACCCATACTTTAGCCATTTATGTAATTCACATTAGAATGGGATCTTTGGGTCCATTGGGAAAAAAAGAGGACCAAACAATTCATAAGATCACTATTTGGGATTTATTGGTGCTTCACCCTATTTTTAATAATGTAAAATTTATGTTGTCAATTTCTTTTCTTTTTTTTTAATTTTTTTGTGTGTGTGTGTGGGTTTTTTGCATTTTACTAAAAAAATCAAGAGGACAAAAAAATATATGGTTGAGATTTATTTTTCAATGCTCTTTGTTTTCTGTACACTCAAACAAAGTATTTTTAGCTCTCTTTAATCTTTCCTAAAAAATAATTGTAACCTTGATCAACTCCAAGGAAAACTTTATAACATCTAAGCAAAGGAACAAAGAAACATAGACATAGAAAATATTTCTAATTTTCTTAAAATTATCATGAGGCAAGAAGAAAGAGAAAACAATAACTAAAAAAAAATTGTATAAAAAAATAAAAAGGGAGAGGGAAAATGAAGCAAAATGGAAAAAAAAGCTAGGGTAAAGAAAATGTTTCTAATATTCTTAAAATTATCACAAGGCAGAAAGAAAAAGTAAAACATAACTAAAATAAAAAATTTATTGAATCAAGAAATATAATAGTAGATGATAATATTTGTATTTTAGGCACCAATGATAGAATGTTCACATTTTAGGCACACAATAATAATGTTATATCAAAAGCTGCATTGGCCCAATGTGCACGGCGAGAATGGGACAAATCAGGAGAATGTATTCAACCGAGACAAACTTCTTTAATACCGTGTCGTTGTAGTCGTGTTTGTTGGAACTAGGAACAAAGGCAACTGAGGATACTCAGTTGGCACAAAAACGAACTATGGTTACACATTCTTCCACATGTTTGTTCTCAATTCCCAGAACATCTTTAGCTCCACAAAGGAATTGGTAAAAGACTGTGTTTAATTCTTCAAATACATACTCCTATTATTACCATTCTATTTTAATTTACACATAACTAATATTTGTAGACCTACTCTTAGAGGATATGTCTATGAGTCCCATGGTTGGTACTCGAGCACATATAAATTCATGCCGTCATTCTTTTGGCAAGATGGATGTATTATGTCCTTTCTGTTCGGCGTTACAATGGATGGATGAAAAGTTAGTAAAATCATCTCCATATTGTCCTTTATTTGGAACATGTTCGAAAGGAAAGGTTAAGCTTCCTTTACTTAATACACCCCTTTCACTTCTTCAAGCATTATATGATCGGAATAATAATCAATCAAAATTGTTTCGGCATTATACTAGAGTGTACAATGCAACCAATACTTTTACAAGTCTTTGTGCTACATTAAATCCAATAGTAGTTACTGGAAGAGGCCCTACATTATTCATTATCCATGGGGAATTATGACATTGAACAGGATCACTATTACCATAATCAGGGCAGGATGCAGCTTATGCACAATTGTACATTTATGATCCTGATTCAGCTTTGGAAGTTCATAATCGTAGAAATCCTCAATTAAGAAGAGATGTTCTAAAAACTATTCAAAATAGTTTATTACAGGTTAATGCATTTGTTGCTACATTTTGCCAAGTTCAGGCAATTTTAAATCAGTTAGCCTTGACAGGATGAAATTTACCTGCTTATCTCCACTACAATTTAGCGGCAGATCAACGGCGGTATAACCTACTAACTACAAATTGGATTGCAGTTGAAATACCAGGTGATGGAACCAAGGTTAGTAGAATAAGAGATGTTATCTTACATTTACAAGGAAATAATGAGCTGAAACAAATCAATGAATGTCACTCAGCATATTTTCCATTACATTATGTTTTATTATTTCCACATGGTGAGCTTGGATGGGAACTTCAGATGAAACTGTGGGATGTTCAATGTGATCGGCCTTCAACTAATCGACTTACTCAAATGGATTTTTATAGTTATTGTTTGTTTAAACTACCCATAGAGTATTCAATAATTTTGAGAGCTGGGAAATTGTTCCAAGAGTTTTTGGTAGATGCTTGGGCCGCAACTGAACAAAATAGGTTATCTTACTACAAGCTTAATCAAGGGAAAATCCATGCTGAACTTTACCAAGATTTGATAGATATTGATTCAAATGACCTGCAACCCAATCAAATTGGTCAAAGGTTTGTTTTGCCGGCTTTATTTTCTGGAGGTCCTAGACATGTGTTTGAAATCTTTTAAGGTTCAATGGCTATCACACGATACAACCAACATCCAGACATTTTTATCACCATGACTTCAAATCCTAATTGTGCAAAAATTACTTCAGCATTATTACTACACCAAAAACCTATTGATTGTCCTAATTTAATTACCCATGTTTTTGAATTAAAGAGAAAGTTCTTGATGAAAGAGATAGAATCAACCGAAGTGTTTGGTAATAAAGTTGTGCATGTTTTTACAATTGAATTCCAAAAATGAGGCCTTCCTTATATGCATGCACTTCCTTTTCTTAAGGGTTCAGACAAAATTCAGATATGTGCTCAAAGTAGACAAGTTGGTTTGTGCAGAATTTTCAGATCCAAAAGATGAACCTATGCTTTTTGAAACTATCAAGTGTTGTATGGTACATGGATCATGTGGTGCTTGAAATCCACAAGCACCATATATGGAAAATGGTAAATGCACTAAGAGATACCCTCGAGCATTCGCAAAAACAACTACTATGGATCAAGATGGATATCCTATCTATCGTTGTCACAATAATGGTCAAGTACATATTGTGCGGGGGGGGGGGGGGGGGGAAGAAGTTGATAATAGGGACGTCGTACCATACAATGCGTATCTTTCTAAATGTTTCAACTGTCACATAAATGTGAAAGTTTGTGCCAAATGAGATGTGTCAAGTATCTTTCTATCGTCGTCACAATAATGGTCAAGTACATACTGTGTGGGGGGCAAGAAGTTGATAATAGGGACGTCGTACCATACAATGCGTATCTTTCTAAATGTTTCAATTGTCACATAAATGTGAAAGTTTGTGCCAAACGAGATGTGTCAAGTATATACACAAGTGCATTTACAAGGGTTATGATCGTACAATGATGGTGTTGGGATTGATAAAAGAGATCCAATAATATCTCAATGTGAGGTATATTGGACCTCCAAAAGCTGCTTGGTGAATATTTGGTCATCCGTTGCATGCAGAGATGCCAACAGTTGTGCGCTTAACACTTCATTTACTTGGAATGCACCACATTCTTTTTAATCCTAATGAATCATTAGAAGCAATTGTTTCTAGAGCTGGGCAACAAATGTCAACTCTTACTGGTTTTTTTACATGTTTTGCTTTTATGGAAGATGAATATCTATTCACTTACCAAGATTTTCCACAACATTTTGTTTGTCTTAATTCAGAAAAAAGATGGAAACCAAGACAGCAGGAATATGCAATCGGTAGAATGTACTTTGCTAGCCCAAATTGTGGTGAAAAATTTTATTTATGTTTGCTATTAACTGTTGTCAAAGGACCAAAATTGTTTCAATGCTTATGCACGGTTAACAATGTTTTGCATGATACATTTAAATCAACATGTGTTGCAAGAGGACTTTTAGAAGATGAAGAATGGATACAATGCATTAAAGAGACTACAATTATGAAAACTGGTTATCAATTGAGGAAATTGTTTACTATTATTCTTACTCGGTGCTATCCACTATAATAATTTGAGTTATGGAATCAATTTTCAATGCATATATGTGATGATCTTGCACATAAGATTCAAACATTATTTGTCATTTCTGAACAAACTGAGGCTAAAATTGAAGACTATGGTCTATATCTTTTGAATCAAATGCTCCAAGAACCAAGAAAAAGTTTAATTGACTTCCCTCCAATGCCACAACCTTCTACAAATTGGAGTGCAATAGTTGGTAGCAGGTTGATATTCAAACATCAACAACTACAGAATGAGGCACAATAGACAGATGCATAAATTATTATTGATCGCCTCAACAATGATCAATGAACAACTTATACTGCAATCACTTCGTTAGTTTGTGAAAATAAAGGAACTATTTTCTTTTTGAATGAAGGTGCCGGAACAAGGAAAACATTTTTGTACAATACGATTGCATTGAAGTGTCGTAGACTTGGCCATATTGTTATTACTGTGGCTTCATCTGGAATTGCATCATTATTATTGGTACGAGGTCGCATTGCCCATTCAACATTTTCCATTCCATTGGATGTATTGGAAAATTCAAATTGTGAATTTAGCAAGCAATCATTACAAGCAAAATTGTTTAGAGAAACAAAACTTATAATCTAGGATGAAGTTCCTATGTAGCATAGACATTGTGTTGAGGCTATAGCGATTCTGGTTTTGACCCGCCACTTATTGTATTCTGGAGTTGGGTTGGTATGATTTAGAATGGTTATTCATATCTTGTTTCACTTGTCTCCCCTCTATTTTGGTTATCGGGTTGTAATTGTGCGTTAGGGACAGGTTGGTTGCTTGTTTTTCCAAACCTGTGATACCCAGATTTTGGCTCTTCCGCTCGAGTGGGCATTCTTGCGCTCGAGCAGGCTTCACAAATTTTGCTCCTCCGCTCGAGCTGCCATTCTTGCGCTCGAGCGGGATCTATTAACTCTTAGTATTTTTTGTTACAGGTCTGCAAATACTGGGAGGTTGCATTGGACGCTCGAGCGTCCAGTCTCACGCTCGAACGAGGCCCTTCGTCTGCAAAACTTCTAAAAATCTGTATTCCACGCTCGACTTCGCTTCTTACGCTTGAGCAGACTGCGTGTATAACAGTCCGTGAAGATGTCATTTTGAATCACTTTTTCTTCTCTTTATCTCTTTAAAACTTCCCAAATACCTAGATCTATACATTCTCTCTCTAAAACTCACATTCTCTCTAAGATTTCATCTAGATCCGTTGGGAATTCCACCCTAGTGCATTTGAGAAAAAAGTAGAGCTCTTCAAGATCTTCATTTTGATCCGAATAGAAGTGGGTTTCGGTGTTCTCGGTGTTTCACTCTTGCTTGGCTTGTCTTCTCTCTTGAGGTAGGGATGTTTTTACACTTTCACATGGTTTTTAGCTTAGTTATTTGTTATTGTGTAACAATGGTGGGATTTGGGAGTAGTTTGAACATACCTAGGGTTTGGGCATGTAATGAAAAAGAGGGATTTTTGGTGAATATGAAATAAATGAGTTTGGGGTTGAATATATGTTCATGTTGTGTCAAAATGGTAGATTTTGGCACTTGGGTTGATATTTGGAAAAGATGGGTTTTTGCCCTAATTGAATCAAATTGTTATTTTGTATAAATAATTGAAATTGACATGCAAAATGTGAAATTGGATGATCTTTGATATAAATGGTGGAATTGGATATGTGTTATTTCACACCTTTGGAAGTTTTGAATAGACTATCTGTTGAGATTGAATATATGTTTAGAGATAAATATGTTGGGCTATCGGTGGAAGATAGTTTTGATTGTTGTAGAAATTGCATGTGGATTAGGTGAATTGAAACTAATCCTTTGATGGTTGTCATTGAATATGACCCTATTTAAATACATTGTATATGTATGATTACTTGGGAGGAGACAGTGAATGTACTCCATGTGTGATTATGTGTTTAAATACATTGTATATGTATGATTTGTTTGGGAGAAGAAAGGGGATGGACTCCATTATAATTAAGTTGGCCGGAGTGTCTTGGGTGAAAGTCCCAAAATTATACATGGGAGTTGATTCCGTGAATGAAATATCCGTAAAATGGCAATTGTAGTGCTTGTGTAGCCTACGTTTACATGGGTCCCGTTTGACGGCTGCCCGCGGACAAAATATCCATGAAAATGGAAGTTTGAAGTGTTTATGTATAGGTGTTTTATGATTTGAAGCCACTGAGTTGTAGTCTCAGTTTGGTTGTTAAGAATTAATGGCATTGACTCATGAATTGAGAAAGATAAGTAAATGGAATATGAATTGAAGAAAAATAGATTGAGATTTGAATTTGGTATCTTTCGAATATATATAAATTTGTGAACATTTATCCTAAGGCATTGTATATGCACATTGTACTTATATCTCTGTTAAATTTCATATATTGTGTTAGATCAATCATACTGGGCTGTGGCTCACCCTATTTGGGAAAACTATTTTCAGGTAATGATGGAAAGCCTCCACCAAGGCAATAGCATTGGAGAGATTTTCGGGAGCAAGATCTTCTTATTTTGATTTCATATTTTTGTAAAGCCAAGGGCTAAGATGTAATGAATGAAGCTCACTTTTGTTGTAACCAAGTCAAGGCTTGGAAAGGTGTAAGCCAATAGGGCATTTATTTATGCTAAACTCTTTTGTATCATTAACTTCATGTAATGAAAGGACTATTTACTCTGATTTATGCAATTATTAATATATGTTTGGAGTTGTATTTATTGTATTATTTTGGAGGGGTTACAACTTTATGTCAGAGCGTACCGGGTTTGAATACTTTGGGTACGTGGAGAGTGGTTAGTACCACAATGGGTTTGCCTCACTTATTAGCGACTAAGTATGGATGATATGTGCTTAAATGATAACATGCTTATGTGATTATATATGTATGGGATTTAGTTCCTAAGATATTGATTAGGTCTACGGGTTTCTGGAAGTCCTATTAGAAGAGCACTTGATCACTGTCGTTTCTAATTGGAACTTTAGCAACGCCGCGGGACGGTCATTATCTATGAAAGAAATTCGTATGTATTTGCGTGATTATGTGCTTATGTGGAGTGAATTACTATTGTCCATCGTATTAGGACGCGAGTGAATTAGCTTCGGCATATTTGTAAATGTGCTAATCTCTTCCGTTACTTCTATTAGGATGTTAGGACGTGGACGTGGTGGTGGCAGGCGTGGTAGGCCTAGGAGGCATGAGATGCCTATACCGGATAAAATTCTGGCACAAGAGGAAGGAGTTGGTCAGGCCAATATGGCCGAGCTAGTAGGTCAAAAGGCCATTGGCGTCTTAGCCCGCGAAATGGCCGGAGCATTGAGGCAATCCATGGACATTCTCAGAGTTGAGAATCAAGTCCAGGCCCAGGTAGCTGAAGCAAGGCCATTTTTTCTGAACAGAGAGTTCTTCTGGTCGAATCTAGATGAGTTTTTGGGTGACCCAAAAGAGCCACTAAAGGCAGATGAGTGGCTTGAATAGATAGTGAAGACGTTCGAGATGCTTGGCATTAAGGATGACTAGTTGAGGGTGACCTTGGCGTCTTTCCAGTTGAAGGGAGTTACGGGTCAGTGGTGGAAGTATGTGCGTGGGCGCATTGGAATAGCTTGGGAGGCTTTTGTCAGTGCCTTCCAGGACAAGTTTCTACCTCCCACAATTAGGAAGAAGCTGAGGAATCAGTTTTCTCAGCTCAAGCAGTTGAACACACCAGTGGCTGAGTTTGAGCCCACATTGTTTGTCGAGGTTTACACCGGAGTTAATGGCGATAGAGGAGAGTCGGTGTTTGGAGTTTGAGAAGAGGTTAAGGACCGGTCTCATGTTCTGAGTGGCCGGGTCCATGATTAGAGACTATGGACGCCTCGTGGAGGCAGCGGCCCATCTTGAGACTATGATGAGCCAGGAGAAGTCAGGGGGACAGTAAGAGGCAGAGGGCTTCTAACCCTCAGTAGTCCCAGGGAGTACAGTTGAGGTCTACTTTTTCAATGCCGAGTTCGGGTTCTCGGAGAGGTGGTCAGGGAGATGTAACTTGTTTCAAATGTGGTCAGTTGGGCCATAAGTCTCCAGCCTGCCCACAGAGAGGAGGAGGGCAATGAGCAGTTTCATTTTCAGCTCATTCTCAGGGCCAGAGTCAGGATAGAGGACTGCTACCCACTTGTTATCAGTGTGGGCAAGCAGGGCACCTGAAGAGGTTTTGCCCTCAGTTGGGTGGCATATCTAGTGTGTCTGGTTCGAGGCAGACTCAGAGTCACTAGCCAGCACAATCAGCATAGGCCTCGAGGGCGAATCAGGGAGCCTCTTTGGCTCAATCCGTGCAGCAGGCTTATGCTCCAAGGGACGAGCAGGTAGATCAAAGGCCAACAGGGCATGTGTATGCTGTTACCGTGCCAGATCTTGTACCGGTTCCATCTATAGTGAAAGGTACCTTTTTATTTTGCAATTCAATTGCTAATGTATTGATTGATACGGGTGCATCCTATTCATTTATCTCGTCTGCATTTGCATCGATTTTGGGGTTGGAGTTGGCCTAGTTAGCATCTTCTATTTGTGTAAAGTCACCTATTGGTGGTGAGGTTATCCTAAAACAGGGGTGTTGGGGTTGTGACATAGAGGTCGCCGGTTGTCGACTTCCATTTGCATTTGTATTTCTTGCCATGTCTAGCTTTGATGTTATCTTGGGTATGGATTGGTTATTGTCATATCGGGCTATTATAGATTGTTACCATTAGAGGGTTAGTGTATGTACCTTGAGCGATTACTACTTTTATTTCTTGGGGGGCTGGGTGGATAAAGTTTTATCACCGGTATATGATCCACGTGGGCAGAGTGAACTCAGTTGTCTCCTTGCTAGCTTTTTGAGTAGTGAGTATGATAAAGTTTGGGTTGAGTTGCCAAGTGTGGTTTGTGATTACCCTGATGTCTTTCCTGAGGACCTTACTAGTTTGCCACCTCACCGAGAGATTGAGTTCTCTATTGATTTAGTGTCTGGCACGGCACCGATCTCTATGGCACCGTATCGGTTTGCACTTGCTAAGTTGAGTGAGTTAAAGGTTTAACTCTAGGAGTTGTTAGATAACGGTTTTATCCGCTCTAGTACATCACCTTGGGGAGTGACGGCTCTCTTTGCTAAGAAGAAAAATGAAGCTTTGAGACTTTGTATTGATTACCAGAAGTTGAACCAGGTTACTGTTAAGAACAAGTATCCAATGCCTTGCATAGATGATCTGTTTGATCAATTGAAAGGGTCTAGCTGTTTCTCTAAGATAGACTTGAGGTTGGGTTACCATCAGTTGAGGGTAAGGGAGGAGGACATCCCGAAGACGGCATTCCATACGCGGTATGGCCATTATGAGTTCTAGTGATGCCTTTTGAGCTAACCAATGCTTTAGCAGTGTTTATGGATTTGATGAATCAGATTTCCGTGAGTTTCTAAACTGTTTTGTGGTCATCTTTGTGGATGACATTTTGATTTACTCACCTTCTGAGGAGGAACACGAGGAATATTTACAGGTAGTACTTGAGTTACTTAGAGCCCATAAGCTGTATGCTAAGTTCGGGAAGTGTGAATTCTGGCTGAAAGAGGTTAAGTTCTTAGGCCATGTGGTGTTCGGGGAAGGGATGACTGTAGATTCATCCAAGATTGAGGCAGTGCAAGATTGGGCACAACATAAGAGTACTTTTGAGATCCATAGTTTTTTGGGGTTGGCCAGTTATTATCAGAGATTTGTGAAGGATTTCTCTAGATTAGCTTCATCGTTAACTAGACTGACAAAGAAGGGAGTTAAATTTGTGTGGAGTGAGACTTGTGAGAAGTCATTTCAAGAGCTTAAGGTTAGACTTACCACTGCTCCAGTCTTGATCATTCCGGAAAGGGGTTTGGGTTATTCTGTGTATTGTGACGCTTCACGGGAATGTTTGGGTTGTGTGTTGATGCAAGAAAAGAAGGTAGTAGCCTATGGCTCACGTCAGTTGAAAACACATGAGAGGAATTACCCTACCCATGACCTAGAGTTAGTAGCAGTGATATTTGCCTTAAAGATTTGGAGGCATTATCTATATGGTGAGAGATTTGAAGTGTTCTCCGATTATAAGAGTTTGAAGTATCTGTTTACACCGAAGGATTTGAATTTGAGGCAGAGAAGGTGGATGGAGTTCATGGAGGACTATGACTTTCAGTTGCATTATCATCTTGGGAAGGCCAATGTAGTGGCCGATGCCTTGAGTAGGAAGTCTATTAGCAGCGTGGCTTGTATCGCTATCCGAGAATAGGAGATATTGGGTACTCTTGGTGAGTTTGACTTGCATCTGGGTGAGTCTGTGGAGTCTGCAGCCCTATTTTCAGTAGTTGCACAACCTACACTTGTAAACCGAGTGTTAGAAGCGCAGAAGGGTGACCTTGAGGTAGAAACTCTCCGAGAGAAAATTTCCAGTGGGAAGGTAGAAAGAGGCTTGATTGTGTATCCCGACCAGAGTGTGAGATACCGTGACCGTTTGTTCATGCCGGAGTCTTGCCGAGATGAAGTACTCCAAGAGTTTCATCATTCATGCCTTACAGTGCATCTGTGGCCGCGTTTGTATCGAAGTGCTTTACTTGTCAGCAAGTGAAGGCTGAGCATTAGAGGCCAGCAGGTTTGTTGCAACCCTTGCCTATAGCCGAGTGGAAATGGGAGCATGTCATGACGGATTTTGTTGTGAACCTTCCAAGGACTCAACGGGATAGTGATGCCATTTTGGTGGTAATTGACCGGTTAACCAAGACTGCGCACTTTATACCTATACGCGTGAGTGATTTGGGAGACTATCTTGCCGACCTGTATATTAGGGACATAGTGAGATTGCACGGAGTCCCTGTGACAATTTGTTTCAGATAGATATCCACGTTTCACAGCTTGATTGTGGCAAAGCTTGCAGAGTGCCTTGGGCACTAGATTGACTTTTAATACTGCATACCATCCTCAGACTGACGGGCAATCCAAGCGTACTATTCAGATTCTTGAGGATATGCTTTGGGGTTGTGTCCTTGACTTCAAGGGTTCGTGGAAGAGGCATTTGCCCTTAGTAGAGTTTGCCTATAGTAATAGCTTCCAATCGAGTATTGGTATGGCACCATTTAAGGCCTTGTATGGCCGACCGTGTAGATCCCCTGTGTGAGGTGGGTGATGCACCTTTGTTGGGCCCAGATTTGGTTCGAGAAACGACGGAGAAGGTAGCACTTATTCGTAAAAGGTTAGCTACGGCTCAGAGTCTCCAGAAGAGCTATGACGACCGTAGGAGGAGACCCTTGTCTTTTGAAGTGGGTGATCATGTCTTTTTTGAGAATATTACCTAGGCGGAGTTTGATGAGATTTGGGAAGAGTGAGAAGTTATCCCCTTGGTTTATTGGCCCTTTTGAAATCCTTGAGTGGATTGGAGAGGTTGCTTATCGTTTGGCGTTACTGCTATAACTTTTCGGAGTGCATGATGTGTTTCATATTAGTGTGCTTCAGAAGTATGAACCGGATCCATCACACATGTTGGCATGGACCGGCTTAGAGGTAGATGAGTATGCCTCTTATGGGGAGAGACCGGTGAGAGTCTTGGATAGACAGGATTAAGTTTTGTGAGGCAAGATGATTCCCTTGGTTAAAGTATTGTGGAAACATCACGGAGTTGAGGAAGTAACTTAGGAACGTGAATTGGAAGTCCATGAAAAATATCCAGACTTATTTGTTAATGTTTAATTTTATATTGAGGTTTTCATTATGTAAATGAAATGTAAAGACGTTGTATATGTTTCAATATGAGAACATTGTATATGTTGAAGATGTTTTGAAAACGCAGGCTAAGTATAACATTGTATATGTTATGAGCATTTTGGAAACATGGATTTTATATAAACATTGCACATGTTTTGAGAATATGGAATACTGATGATGTTGTATTATTTTGAAAGCATTGTATATGTTGTATAAGTTTTAAAAACTTAGACTTTGATTAAACATTGTAAATGTTTTGGCAAATTGTAAATTTCATTTTAAATTAAGACTTGTGTGTCGAGGCGATGAGAATGGATGACTGGAGACTGGGTCATGGTATTGAAACTGTGAGAATAACATTTTTATGAATGGTCTAATGGAAATGTTGAACTTGATTTGAAAATTTCAGGGACGAAATTCCATATGGAGGAAGGTTATAGCAATTCCGATTTTGACCCGCCACTTATTATATTCCAGACTCAGGTTGGTATGGTTTAGAATGGTTATTCATATCTTGTTTCACTTGTCTCCCCTCTATTTTGGTTATTGGGTTATAATTGTGCGTTAGGGACAGGTTGGTTGCTTGTTTTTCCAAACCTGTGATGCCCAGACTTGGCTCTTCCACTCAAGCGGGCATTCTTGCGCTCTAGTGGGCTTCACAAATTTTGCTCCTCCGCTCGAGCGGCCATTCTTGTGCTCGAGCGGGGTTTGTCAACTCTCAATATTTTTTGTTGTAGGTCTACAAATACTGGGAGATTGCATTGGACGCTTGAGCGTCCAATCTTACGCTTGAGCGGGGCCCTTCGTCTGTAAAACTTCTGGAAATGTGTATTCCACGCTCAAGCTTCGCTTCTTGTGCTCGAGCGGACCTTTGTGTCTAACGCTCGAGCGTCACTTTCTACGCTCGAGCGGACTGCGTGTATAACAGTCCGTGAAGAAGTCATTTTGAATCACTTTTTCTTCTCTCTATCTCCCTAAAACTTCCCAAATACCTAGATCTATACATTCTCTCTCTAAAACTCACATTCTCTCTAAGATTTCATCTAGATCCGTTGGGAATTCCACCCTAGTGCCTTTAAGAAAAAGGTAGAGCACTTCAAGATCTTCATTTTGATCCGAATAGAAGTGGGTTTCAATGTTCTCAGTGTTTTAGTCTTGCTTGGCTCGTTTTCTCTCTTGAGGTAGGGATGTTTTTACACTTTCACATGGTTTTTAGCTTAGTTATTTGTTATTGTGTAACAATGGTGGGATTTGGGAGTAGTTTGAACAAACCTAGGGTTTGGACATGTAATGAAAAAGAGGGATTTTTGGTGAATATGAAATAAATGAGTTTAGGGTTGAATATATGTTCATGTTGTGTCAAAATGGTAGATTTTGGCACTTGGGTTGATATTTGGAAAAAGATGGGGTTTTGCCCTAATTGAATCAAATTGTTATTTTGTATAAATAATTGAAATTGACAAGGAAAATGTGAAATTGGATGATCTTTGATATAAATGGTGGAATTGGATATGTGTTATTTTATACATTTGGAAGTTTTGAATAGACTATCTGTTGAGATTGAATATTTGTTTAGAGATAAATGTATTGGACTATCGGTGGAGGATAGTTTTGATTGTTGTAGAAATTGCATGTTGATTAGGTGAATTGAAACTAATCCTTTGATGGTTGTCATTGAGTATGACCATGTTTAAATACATTGTATATGTATGATTAATTGGGAGGAGACATGGGATGTACTCCATGTGTGATTGTGTGTTTAACTACATTGTCTATGTATGATTTGTTTGGGAGGAGAAAGGGGATGGCCTCCTTTATAATTAAGTTAGCTGGAGTGTCCTGGGTGAAAGTCTCGAAATTATACATGGGTGCCGATCCCGCAGACGAAATATCCGTAAAATGGCAATTGTAGTGCTTGTATAGCCTATGTTGACATGGGTCCCGTTTGACGGCTGCCCGCGGATGAAATATCCGTGAAAATGGAAGTTTGAAGTGTTTATGTATATGTGTTGTATGATTTGAAACCACTGAGTTGTAGTCTCATTTTGGTTTTGAGAAATAATGACATTGACTCATGAATTGAGAAAGATAAGTAAACGGAATATGAATTGAAGGAAAATGGATTGAGATTTGAATTTGGTATCTTTCAAATATATATAAATTTGTGAACGTTTATCCCTAGGCATTGTATATGCACATTGTACTTATATCTCTGTTAAATTTCATATATTGTGTTAGATCAATCCTACTAGGTTGTGGCTCACCCTATTTGGAAAAACTATTTTCAGGTAATGATGGAATGCCTCCACCAAGGCAATAGCGTTGGAGAGATTTTCGGGAGCAAGAGCTTCTTATTTTGATTTCATATTTTTGTAAAGCCAAGGGATAAGATGTAATAAGCAAAGCTCACTTTTGTTGTAACCAAGTCAAGGCTTGGAAATGTGTAAGCCAATAGGGCATTTATTTATGCTGAACTCTTTTGTATCATTAACTTCATGTAATGAAAGAACTATTTACTCTGATTTATGCAATTATTAATATATGTTTGGAGTTGTATTTATTGTATTATTTTGGAGGCATTACAATTTACAGAGGCGGTTGATCGCACACTTCGGGACATTTGTGACAATGAAAATCCATATGGGGCTATCACTATTGTTCTTAGTGGAGATTTTTGACGAATCTTACTTGTTATAACTAGAGGTGTCCGTGAGCAAATTGTGAATGCATCATTGAGACACTCTCTTTTTATGAAAGGATATATATGTTCTGTATTTAAATTTGAACATGCGCTTGAATCATGCAAATCTTGGAAATGCTAATTTTGCAAAATTCTTGATGGAGGTAATATTTCTTCGAACTTTTTCTCTATTATACGATGCTTTTAAATTGACAAAATACATTTACGTGTATGCACTTTAATTGATTTTACTTACTATTTTATTTTATTTTTATAAATAGATTGGGACCAATCCTCAAGAAATTGTTAAACTTCCATCAACAATATACAAATGCCAAGATCTAATGGAAATAATCTCATTAGTTTATCCACAACTGGATGTGGCAAAGACATCGACTGCAACATTTTTAACTGAACGTACAATTCTTTCTGCATGAAATGATGATGTCAGTGCTATCAATACTGCTACACTGAATATTTTTCCCGGTGAAACATATACTTATCTAGCAGCAGACAAGATGTCTAAAGATGATGAAATTGATCATATTATAATAAATAGATATTCTAATGAGTATTTAAATTCATTAGATCCTCCTAGGCTACCAGCTTTTAAGGCATAGTTGAAAGTGAGTTGTCCTATAATGTTTTTAAGAAATATTGCACCAAAAGATGGACTGTGCAATGGCACAAGATTGATGGTTTCTAGATGCAATACTTGCATAATTGAAGCTCAAATTTTAACTGGAGAAAAATCTGTTAATTTGGTATTCATACCAAGGATATCCTTCACACCGTCTTCTTTAGAAATGCCTTTCTGAATGATAAGACGTTAATTTCCAGTTTGATTGGCATGTGCTATGACCATTAATAAATCTCAAGGATAATCTATAAAATTTGTTGGAGTTGATTTGTGCACACCAGTGTTTAGTCATGGGAAATTGTAAGTGGCCCTATCTAAATGCACATCTTTTGATCGTATAAGTATTCTTCTTCCCAACAATGGACCAGATTCTACTACAAACATTGTTTAGCCTGGAAGTTTTTTTTTTTTTTTTTTTTTTATAGTGTTACTTATGGATCAAATCACAATTATCAAAAGCTACAATTTATTTATTGATAAATTTCCTTCTATTGATTACAAAATATTATTTTTTAAATATTTAACTATATATGTTGACTTTTGTAGGATTGGGTTAAAAAATATATGGAGCTCAAAAAGATAAATACAACTAGATTGCTTCGATGGGGATACAACAAGGTAATTTCAATGTAACAAGGTAATTTCAATTTGAAAGTGTTTTGATATATAGATATATATAGATTTTTTTTCACTAATATTCTAACTTTTTTATTTTCATAAATTACTAGATTGTCGCGCATGCTCTTCACTAAGGATACATACAAGTTGATACTAAGGCTTTTTGGAAAGTGATGAGGCGCTCCTAGAAATTCTAAGAAAGAACAAGTTTGAATACGATCCAGATTTTGTAAAGCTTCCTATCGATGTGAATTTTATTATTTACAATATTTTTGTATATAAGAAATTTATAACTAAGTTTAGTTTAGATGTATATTAGATAATATCCATTTGAATTATTGGTTCATGCTATGAGTTTGTTTTTGTCAATGTAGCACACTAGGTGATATAGTCTTTAATTTTTTATTTATTTTTTTTTTCTTCCTAATATGCTCTTGAATTAGGTTAAAGAAAATTAATCATATTTTTATTTGGTTGAATTTGAATTTTTGCTTCCATATATTTTTGTCAGGAAGTGTGTTGCTTTTATATAAAGTTGATAATTTATTTTCATATAGGATTGGATTGTGTACATAGTAATCTATTTAAATAATTGTACATTGCACAATTTTTGTCATTTTTTGTGTGTGTGTATTGCAAAGCACGGCTGGTGTGCTTTATTTATTTGTCATTTTTTTTTTTGCTATTGTGGAGCATTGATTGGTATGCTTAATTTGTTATTTGTCATTTTTTATTTTTTTTTGTATTGTAGAATATTGATTCATGTGCTTTATTTATTTATCATTTTCTTTGTATTGCAAAGCACTGGTTGGTGTGCTTAATTTGTTGCTTTACATTTTCTTTGTATTACAGGGCATTGATTGGTATTATATGTTTCTGTGTTGTGGGACTTACACTTTGGTGTTTGTTTAAAATCTTATACTTTTGTTGTGCTTGAATTTTACATAGCATTTATGTGTTTACTTTTCATTATTTTGTTTACCTATAAATTTTGAAAATCTATGTTTAAATTTATTAATTAATTCATTTTTCATTTATTTAATTTTTTTTTCATAGTAACCTGACCACCAAACCATAGAAATTGGTTGATTTCAACTATTAGATTAAAATTGATGCAAAACTATAGCCATGAGATCTCTCTTCTTTTTTTCAACCAAAGCTCACTCTTTAAAAAAATGAGGTATGTAGAAATTTAATTGGGTATTGTTGTTGGCCGGGGTAGTAAAGTGCTTATTTTCTGTTGCAAATTACAAGTGGGTTAAAAAAACAAAAAGACTACAATAGTAAATACTTGGTAATATGGTCTTTGTTTGCATTTGTACGAGTATAAAAAAGTAATTGTGTCATTACTATTTTCATGTTTTCTTGATAAATTGCAGTAATTTCCATCATATTACCTCCACCACTACTAATCATGGACACCACTATTTTTGGCCATTTAAATTTTTGTTTGACAAACAAAAATGAAAATATTTTTGCATTGACAATTTGAGTTCAAATACTATATAATCACAATGATATTATTGAAACTTGCTTATTGTTAAAAATAAAATTTTCTAGCAAAACTTATTATTAAATTCAATTGGTAGTTTATATATGTTTATCGTTAAGTTTGCAGTACAGATAGGGAGGGTCTAATTTTTTTCATTAAATAACAGCTCTCTAAATTTTATAATTTTGCAAAATATTTAGATTGATGGATCTAAAAAGTGAAAAATTGTGGCAATTCGTTTTAGGTGACCGCTCAAGCTGTGCTCCCAGTAGTTTGTCTTGCAAGTCGAAGGACTACTCAAGCAAACAAGTGATAGCTTGAGCAAAGATGAGAGGGTTCCTAGTATCTCGTTTGGCATAGAGAGATACTAAGAGGTTTCATTTACCGCTTGAGCAGTGAAAAGACCGCTCAAGCAATTTGCACGATATTAGCCACCTAAAAAGTGACTTTTAGATCAATTTTCTGTACTTTTTCTTTTCTCTCTTCTTTCCTCTCCCTCTAGCTCCGAAAACCCTAGCTATTTCTCTCTAGAAATCTCTCATCACACTAAGATTCAAGCTAAAAGCTCTTACAAAAAGTGAAGTTCACTTGGAAATCTTGGATTCAACTGATTGGATTTGGATTCTTCAGAGAGTTCCTCAAAAACCTAGCTTCTTTGTCTTGATGCTTGAGGTTTGACTACTTTTAACCTTGTATCTCTTTGATTTGAAGATGATTATGTGGTATTTCCATGGCATGATGAGTTGATGAATAATTGAGTTTATAAATTGAAATTTTCTTACCAAAATAGTATTTGTCCTACAATTTTCTTAAGATTTCTACTTTTAGCCATGGGTTATGGAAGTTTTTGACGAAGATTGATATTGTATATGTTGGAGGGGCTAAAGGCCCAAATTCTAAAGAAGAAGAAGAAGAAAAAAAAATTACCCTAAATTTGAAGTTCTACAAATAATGAAATGAAAATGAAATTGATCCTTAATTCTTTAAATTGATGATTGGCTTATAATATTAAAGTGGTATTTGAATGGAAAATTGTGAACTTTGAATGTTCTTGAGATGTTGGATATTGTCACTTTATATTTGCCATAATTGCTTGGATGATGAAAGACTACTTTTATGTTAATGAATGTATGAATACTTTGAAACTTTGAAAAGAATATCAAGGGGAGGTATATGCATGTGAGTCTAGGTACAGAGTCGGTTTTGGGAAAGTGTTGTGTATGGTTGGTACCCACACGAGGAAGTCTAAGTGCCCAATTGCCATGTCTAGAGCTGATCGTTGGACGAATATGGGAAAATATTTTTGGCTGTCCACTGGTCTTGCCGTATTGTATTTGGTAAAAGTGAAAAAATGAATGATTTTGGGTGCCTATTTCCTGCCGTATTAATAGCCAGCAAATGTAGGGATATTTTTGGATGTAAACCTATGTATACATATATATTGGGACTCTCTTTAGGGACTTCATGGTATATTTATCCCCAGTGTTGAATTTATCAAATTTACAGAAACTATGGATTCTTACTTTCTCTTTTAAAGTAATATAATGAGTTGAATTAAACATGATTTGGTTGTGATGATGCTATATGGTTCTTTGTATAACTAGATATTTTGTTAAAAGTTTTTCTATCACTACTATAAAAAGCATTTTTTGCGACCGTTACATGCCGTTGTAAATAATAGAAATAAAGTCGCAAAAGATCTTTTATGACAACCCATGGGATAGCAAATGGGGGTCGTGAATGTGGAGGCGACAAATACTTTTTGTGACTGCAAAATAGCAGTCGCAAACTATTTGGAACCGCCTAACCTACTTATGGCGACTGATGTTTTCCCGTCGCAAAAAAGTAAAAAAAAAATACCTACAATGTATTAGTGGCCATCTTGTTACCGTCGCAAATAATTTTCAATGATATTTTATAAATAGTACAATAATAGCTTCAAGCGATGAATATTGTGAAATAAATAAGATTCTGTTGAAAACAACAGCACCAAACCATTTATTTGAGACAAATTTGGCAAAACCATCTTTAGTTTTAGGCTTTAAAAAATGCTATTCAAACTACAATTCCTTGTAAAATTACATAATCCAACAAGCTAGCTATAGAAAGGATCAATAACCAATTGTCCTTATCAAATAATGATGCAATTAGCGATACAAGGTGCTCTTCCAACTCCTCTTTATAGCCTTTTTTTCTTGTTCTTCTTGTTCACAAGAATCTGGACAATAAGGACAAAAAAAAAAAAAAAAAAAAACAAAACAAACAAAACAAAAACAAAAACAAAACAAAACAAAACAAAAAGGATTAGAACAGTTACACACTAAGATTATCACCTTTAATTAAGACACAACCAAGTGGATTAAAGAAACAAAATAAACTCATAAAAGTGCAAATCTTAACACACTAGTTGTGTAACGAAAGGAAAAGAAATAAACAGATTATATTTCAAAGAATTCACCAACCAAAAAACACTTTGAGAAAAAAGAATATTGGCTAGAGTTTTCCAAAAACACTTTCCATAAAATTCTACTTTCTTGCTTTCTGTGTTTTTTTGTTTTTACTGAATTTTTTTTTAATATTTTAAGCATTTTTTTTTTAATTTTTAGACATGCCTAACATAAATACACCTAAAAAGTAAAAAATCTGTGATATTTTTTTTTAGAAATTCACTAAATACCAAAAATACAAAAAAAAAAAATATGAGAATTCAGTGCATTATTTGTATTTTTATGTATTTATTAATTTTTTAAAATATTTTTTCACAAATTTTTTATTTTTTAGATAGAATTAAGTATGGTGCATCTAAAAAAGTAAAAAAAATGTTTAAAATTTTAAAAATATTCACTAAAAACAAAAAAATACGAAAATCAAAATACTTAGTTTTCTATAAACTTAATCTAAAAAACTCAAAGCATTAACAAGGTAGACAACAGTAAGTAGATATAGGTAATCAGTTTTCAATGGTGAATCAGTCTCTGTCATGTTGTGTTTATAGTTGATTAACTTCAATTGTCCAAGAGCTAGAAAAATAAAAATAAAAATTAAGAGAAGACCAAATATTACATATCAAAAGATTTGTCAATTGCCACAGGCACTAGCTTGTCCCATCTAATTGGTTGATTTTGTCTAAGAACATGTATGTAGTCTCTTACCTTAGTTCTCAGTCTTCATGAACTTTCAGAACATAAAATATGGGGAAAATTATTATTATGCTTCACATATTAACTTTAATATGAAAATAATTTTTTTAAGCTGTTCAAAAGTCAAAATAAATAAATAAAACACTAAAACCAAGATGAACGAATACTAATCCAAAAATGTCATAAAGACCTTCCTACATGCTAAAGACATTATGCATCAGTCACTACAATAAATTTAACGCAGACCAAGTTCCACGGGTATTTAACATTGCAGTACAATAAATTTAACGCAGACCAAGTTCCACGGGTATTTAACATTGCAGTACAATAAATTTAAGGCAGTCCAAGTTCCACGCGTATTTAACATTGCAGTCCAACTAAGTGATTGGAACCTGGGGTTTGCAGGTCGGTGCAGAAGTTGACCACAGGATAACAAATTGAACACGTAAAAGAGCAAATATGACCACCCTATGGGGCTTCTCTAATAAACATTGGTCAGGGAAAGCAATCTGTATGATTTATTGCAAGCGGTAGTTAAAGCTGGTAGTGAAAAAAAAAAATAAATAAAGGCTAAAACATCACATTAATGGGTGAGACCCATCTATTAGAGCTTTTTTGGAATTATTGATTTAGAGCTCTCAAACATTTTGTATTGTAAGTTTCCAAGTACAATTATTTCATATTTTTATTTTGCAGAAATGATACATCCCTCTAATTTGGGAGCTCTAAAAAAGCACGAATGATGTGAAAAAAAAAAAAAAAAAAAAAAACCAAAACCAAAACATCACATCACATAGCACCCACACACCAATTAGAGCTATTAGAGCTCTTAATTTAGAATTCGCAATCTTTTTTCTTCTTTTTGTTATCAATCTGACTCTGAGATGTCCTGGTTTTCTCCATTTTTGTTTTATTTATTTGTGCTTTATAATTAGTTTTTTTATTATAAATTCTTTTTTCTGTTTCTTTATTATAAAAAATAACAAAAAGTGCTAATATTATTAAATAATTTAATTTATATTTTTAGTTTACCTTTTAAAATTGTGTCTGATTACAAAGAAATAAAATATATTTATATATATATATATAATTCCTATTGGGATTTTGGATAAAGGAGACATACATTATCAACCATAACTGCAACTATAACAAAGAAAAAAATATGAATTGTATTTTGTTTATGTAATTGAACACAATTTTAAAGGGTAAAACTATAAACGTAATTAAATTATTTAATGATGTCAACATCCACGGGACACAAACCCAATAAAATGAACAATTTATATTATTAAAACATCCACAGAACACTAACCTGACCCATTAATTAACTGGGTGTTCATGACTTAAACTTTTTGAAGCCATCAAGTCATCTTATACAGTAGTGTTTTGAAAAGTTGGTAAAAAACTGATTTTTTGGCTTTTTGACTTTTTTTGTGACTTTTTTGCAAAAAGCTGGATTGTTTTGGGTAAAAAAACTGACTTTTTTGGTTAAAAAAGCTGGCTCTTTTGGCAACTTCCCAAAAGACCCCACAGTTTCATGAAGTTGATGTTTAAAATTGCAGTGCACAAGTTAAGCTGTTGCTGAGTTTCTCGACGCCCAGGATAAATTAGGGGCGGAGTCAGGATTACACTAGAGGAGTCAAAAGTAAAGTATTAAATAAGTCTAAGAAGTTCGGTCAAGTCTAATTTAGACAGTTAAAATGAACAAATCACTATTAAAAGAACGCTTAAAATAATTACAAAAATGTATTTCATGAACTTAAGTTTCAATAGTTTATCACTAGAAAAATGCAAATAAGAAATAATATCACACAATTCATCTAGTAAATGAATGGTAATGAATTATAAATACGTACACAAAATTTTGAAATTATCATATAATAATAAATGAAATATAAAAATACTTTGGTGGTTTTTTTTCAGGAAATAAAACGAGCATAACTATGGTACACTCTTAAAAATGCATACAGTATGCCTTTTCAAAACTACACTATAATGATTGATAACAAAATCACAATAGTTAAATATCTTTTCAGATCTACACTATGATGATTGGTAACTAAAACTTCTTTTGTGGGGCATTCCTTGGTAACATAATTATAATAATTTGTATTAACACTATGTGCCATTTTGGGAACATGGTAAAAAGCCACGTTTTTGGACAAAATGTCCAAAAACGTGGCTGCCAAAAAAGCCAAAAAAGCCATTTGGCAAGTGCTAAAAACGCAGCCCTAAAATTACAAATTAGGGCCTATGAAAAATAAATAAAAAAATAACTCTCTTATGTTGGGTAAGGGTATTTTGGTCATTTTAGTTTGATTTGACACCATAAATAAATATTAAACTAAAAAGCAAAAAGCCAGCTTTTTACCAACTTCCCAAATCATTTCCAAAAAAGCCAAAAAACTTGGTAAAAAGCCAAAAGCCAGCTTTTTACCAACTTCCCAAAACAACCCTATAAAAACTCATAACGATTCAACAAAATTTACAAAATATTACACCCATATCTTAGCAATCTCACAAACTTAGCAGGCCAGGACACCCTAAAACTCCACTAAAATAGAAGCTATTTATATATAATATTTTACCTCATTCTCGTTTGACTCACTCTAACTGTTTCTTTTAAAAATAATCATATACTCACATAATTTTAGATTAATTTGTAACACTAACACCATTAAATTTACTTGCAAAAAACAGTTGTACAAACTTGTGCAATATGTAACTGATATAAATGTATGTTTTTTGGTATCACTATCTCACACCTTATGTGAATATTTGAATTTTTTTTTTTTTTGATAAATTATTTGATAAATCATTACTCTTTCCCCAATATGAACCTAACACACCAAAGCTAGAGACAAGAGTTTCTAGCCCCAACAAGACGGAATGGCCCTCCACTGATGACTTGACTTGGACATAAATGTATTCTTATTTACATATTTTAATAATTTTCGATTATATATATTATATTATAATAATAATACTAATACTAATAATAATAATGATACTTTTTCATAAATTCCTTTTCACCTACTTATATTCTATTTAGTCTATATTATTTTCACATATTCTAATAAGTCTTATGAGTGACATAGCTACCAAAATATCCCTCATAATATTCACATTTACAGTGTGAATACTCCGTGATGTGAATGTTCACACCGTCAATGTGAACATTCACACGTCAATGTGAATATTCACATTGTAAATTATGAATGTTCACATCACTAAATTACTAACTGTTCAAAAAATATTTGTAAGGATATAAATGACCATAAAATACTTTAAATATAAGAATTAGGATTTGGTATATCAAATGTTCAAATAATATGACTTATTAAAATATAAGAATATCTTATGAACTAATTAAAATACAAACACTTAAAAAAAGGTTTCCTAATAAATCTCCCTAATAATAATTATAACTATAACTAGGTGCTCATGACTTGAGACTTTTCAAAACCATCAAGTCTTCCTATACAGTTTATATAAAGGGTCCAGCTTGTGACTTTTTTGAGATCAAGACTGGATCGTCTAGTTCGGTCCATGGGTTCATTTTTGGGCCCCGTTTCGATAATATAACTAATTCAATGTGTAGAATTTGTCAAGTACTATATCCCTGTAAAAAATCACGTTGATCGAATATCAATAGCTATTTGATTGGATCAGATTTCTGTTAACCGTTAATTTTTTTACCATACATTTTCTTTATACAAATCTGATCCGATCAAATAGCTATCGATATCTGATCAACGTGATTTTTTACAAGAATATAGTACTCGATGAGTTTTACACATTATACTATTCAGGTTATCGAAACGGGACCCAAAATGGGCCAATGTGCCAGACTGGACAGTCCAGTCTTTATCTCAAACATGAGACAAGCTGGACCTTTGTAAACCCCCCATTTTGATCGGCCCTAAGACTTGGGCACTTTCTTCTGATTACTCGATGATAAAAATAAGAATGTGCTATCTCACAAAATTCTCAACAAAATATACAAAATATTATACCCATATTTTAACAATCCCACCAACTTAACAGTCAAGATCTCAATTGTCTCTTTTAAAAATAACTAACACTAACACCATTAAATTTACTTGCAAAAAACACTTGTACAAACTTGTACAATATGTAACTGATATAAATGTATTTTTTTGGTACCACTATCTCACACTTTATCTGAGTATTTGATAATTTTTTTGATAAATTATTTGATAATTCTATCATTAAAAGCTTTAGAGACCAAATATTTTGGTCTCTAAAAATAAAAATTTTGTTGCAAAATACATTTAGGGATCAATTTTTATTATCGTGAGAATAGTCGCTAAATAATTTTATCCCTAAATTTTGACCCTCAAAACTTTAATTTTTTGGGGGATTTGGTCATAGCCCCCTCACTATCTAATTTCTCTTTCAAAAGGACAAGAATTATATAAGTACTTTCAAAACCCCCTGATATTTTAAAACTTGTTTCTTTTACTATATTACCCTCATATCTATCAGCTCTCCTATTAAGACATTTTCACTATGTATTTCAGAGTAAAATTTTACTCTGTATGAAAGTAAAATTTTACTCTGTATAAAAGTAAAATTTTACTATGAATGAGAGTAAAATTTTACACTCTGAAACTAAAAGTAAAATTTTACTCTGTATAAAAGTAAAATTTTACTCTGAAAAATAAGTAAACTGTAAGACTCTGAAGCTAAAAGTAAAATTTTACTCTGTATAAAAGTAAAATTTTACTCTGGTTCTGTCAAATGAAAAAAACAGAGCAATAGAACCAGAGTAAAATTTTACTCTGGTTCTATCAAATGAAATTTGATGTTTACTCTGAAAAATCGATGGAACTTTGAGTTTTGAGCTTTGAATCAGGCCTATAATCCTTGAATCAATCGATGTTTACTTTGAAAAACATTGAATCATGCCTATAATCCTTGAATCAGGCCTATAATCTGAAAATTTTAGAGAAATCTCAATTTTTCATATCCCAGTTCTTCAGATTTTTCAGATTTTTAAAACTTTGAGCTTTCAAAAATCTATATATTCGAATTCAAATCTCAAAACACACAAACACACACATATATATAGATATATATATATATATATATATTCGAATTCAAATCTCAAAACACATATATATTCGAATTCAAATCTCAAAACACACAAACACACACATATATATAGATATTTATATATATATATATATGTATGTATCAGCGCGATTTGCAAGTTCTCCACAGCTCCGGCCATGGAGAAAGCTAGGATTAGAAGAGAGAGACGAGATAGAAGATGAACAGTTGAAGGAAAGTTGAAGGAGGAGAGTTGAGAAAATGCAGAGAGAGATCGTCGGAGCTTAGGAATGACACAGCTCCGGCCATGGAGGAAGCGAGGGTTAGAAGTGAGAGACGAGAGAGAAGATAAATTTTGTATCTGGATTGTGTATATGTGAGGATATAATAGTCTGATAAAATATTTAAATAATAAATTTTGTCATTTATGCAAGATTTTATAATTATGAGGAGATTTAGAAAGTATAATTTTTTTCTTAGTCCTTCTAATAATGAAAGGAAGGTAAAAGGGTTTATAGGCAAATTTCCCTAATTTTTTTGGTAGTGTTTCTCCAATATGAACCTGACACACCAAAGACTAGAGACGAGTTTCTACCCCCCAAAAAGAGGTAATGGCCTTGTTTCTACCCCCAAAAAGACGGAATGGCAGTCCACTGATGACTTGACTTGGACATATGTATTCTTATTTATATATTTTAATAATTTTTAATTATATACATTATATTATAATAAAAATAATTATAACTAGCTGCTCATGACTTGAGACTTTTCAAAACAATCGAGTCTTCTTATGCAATTTATAAAACTTTAATCTTTCAACACAGGCATCAAAATTACATTTCACACTCAGAAGCTATGGGCACAATCTCTAGTGCACTTGTGATGTTATTTGCTCTTTTTTTCATTTCAAGACTTGAGTTCATTTGTAGTAGTACAAATTCAAATGTGAGTTGCATAGCGAGTGAGCGAGAAGCTCTTATGAAATTCAAAGGAAATCTCACAGATGAAGCAAATCGTTTATCCTCGTGGGTTGGAGAGGACTGTTGTACGTGGAAGGGAGTTGGTTGTAGCAGCAAAACAGGCCATGTTGTGAAGCTTGATCTGCATAATCCAAATTTCAGAGGGAACAAATTGGGTGGTCAGGTAAGTCCTTCCTTACTCGATTTGAATCATTTGCATTACCTAGACTTGAGCATGAACGATATGCAAATTTCTAATTCCTTAGGATCTTTGAAAAGCTTGAGATACCTTGACCTCTCTGGGTCAATTTTCGATGCACCAATTCCTCATAATCTGGGAAATCTTTCAAGGTTGCAGTATCTCGACCTTAGCAATAATTATTTGAGTGGTCCAATTTCCGATACACTTGGAAGGTTGACCTCTCTCACAGTCCTTCACCTTTCAAGTAACAACTTCAATGATTCAATTTTCGATGCAACGATTCCTCATAATCTGGGAAATCTTTCAAGGTTGCAGTATCTCAACCTTAGCTATAATTATTTACCTGGTCCAATTCCTGATACACTTGGAAGGTTGACCTCTCTCACAGTCCTTGACCTTTCAAGTAACAACTTCAATGATTCAATGTCGTATTCTTTGTGTAACCTGAGCAGTCTTGTCCATATAGATCTTAGTTTTAATAGCCATGGAGGTGCAATCCCCCATTGCCTTGGGAATCTTGCTTCTCTTTCCATCCTCAGGTTGAATTACAATCAACTTCAAGGTCCAATTCCAAGTGAGATGGGAAATATGACACAACTTACAGAGCTTGACCTCTCTTCGAATGCGTTTCAAGGTGAAATACCAAACTACATGAGGAACCTCTGCAACTTGCGTGTATTGGATTTGTCCGATAACATATTCACTGGAAAGCTTTCAACTTCTGTTGGAAGTCCATTTGGTTGCATCCATAATAGTTTGGAAGATTTGTCTCTTTCTTCAAATAAGTTGACTGGTGGTCTGCCAGACCATTTGGGAGAGTTTAAGAAACTAGAGAGGCTTATTATTGGATCGAATTCATTTTATGGTCTGCTGCCATCAGCACTCGGAAGACTATCATATTTGAGAGTGTTAGATGCTAGAGACAATCAATTGAATGGGAGCATTCCAATTAGTCTTGGACAACTTTCAAAACTAGAATATCTAGATTTGTCAAATAATGCATTTGTTGGCACCGTATTTGAACTTCACTTTGCCAAACTCAAGAGTTTAAATGTATTGTACTTGCATTCAAATTTAAATTCATTAGTTTTGAATGTGACCTCCCAATGGGTACCTCCATTTCAACTCCAAGTCATACAATTTTCATCCATCAAAGTAGGACCCCAATTTCCTCAATGGCTCGAAACACAAAAAAATGTTACAGAGTTATACATGTCTAATGCAAGCATCTCAGCTGTCATTCCTGATTGGTTTGAGAGTAGTATTTGTGGCATTATATACTTGGATCTTTCCAACAACCAGATCAAAGGAAAGGTGCCAACATTTCAAAAATGTAAATATAGATATAGTGATCGTTATAATTTGGGAACACCGTTTCCTTTAGATGTTAACAACTTAATCAACTCAAGACATGTTACTCTGGCTGGTAGTTCGACAATGAACTTGACATTTCTTCTCCTCTCAAATAACCATTTGACTGGTGTCATTCCAGTGTCTTTGTGCAAGGCAAAGAGTATAATTCTTATTGATTTCTCAAACAATCAGTTATCAGGAAAAATTCCTCCTTGCTTGGGGCAGTTGAACCAGTTGATGGTGCTAGATTTGACGAATAATAGTCTATACGGTGAAATTTCAAGTTCATTGGGTTCCCTATATTCTCTCCAATCCTTGCACTTGCGTAACAATAAGTTTTATGGGAAGCTTCCTTTGTCCATGCAGAATTTTGCATTTCTTGTCACCATTGATCTAGGTGAAAATGTGTTCACTGATAATATCCCTCCATGGATTGGATATAACCTAACTAATCTTAAATTTCTCAATCTTCAATCAAATAATTTCTATGGTGATATTCCTCCACAACTCTGTCATCTCCAAAATTTGCAATTGTTGAACTTGGCACAAAATAACATAACGGGAAATATCCCTCGTTGTTTTGGCAACTTCACTGCCATGGTGGCACCAGATTATGGGTCCATTTTCGATCGAATTCTCGATTCTCATACTAAAGGATTTTATGATGAGCATATTTTGGATTCAATGAAAGGAAGAGAACTGGAATACACCAAGACACTGGAATTTCTTGTCTCCATGGACCTTTCGAACAATGGCATTGTTGGAGAGATTCCAGAAGAGTTAATGGATCTTTTTGGGTTGCTCAACTTAAATTTATCTGGAAATCATCTAAAAGGAAGGATCCCTAATAATATCGGCAATTTGACACAATTGGAATCTCTTGATTTGTCTCGAAACAAACTTTCTGGCCCCATTCCTCTAAGCCTGTCCAGTTTAAGCTACCTAAGTCATTTGAACATGTCATTCAATAATTTATCAGGGCGAATACCAACGGGAAATCAACTTCAAACTCTCGATGATCCTTCCATTTATATAGGCAACGATGGCCTTTGTGGTGCACCACTAAACAGCTGCCTCGATGATAAATCATCTGATGGTGATCACAAACATGCTGATGAGAGTAAAGTAGCAGATGAAACTGATTTTTTGTGGTTCTACACTGGCATTGGACCTGGTTTCTTGGTTGGGTTCGTGGGGGTCTGTGGCACTTTGAATTTCAAGACGTCTTGGAGGTATGCATACTTTCAGTTCATCGAAAACAACTACAATTGGATATCAGTAACCATAGCAATCAAGTTCGCTTGGCTAAGGAGGAAGTTCAACAAAGGAAAATTTGGAAGATGAATTTATCTCCCAATTGGTTCGTCTCTCTCTCTCTCTCTCTCTCTCTCTCTCTCTCTCTCTCTCTCTCATATCATGTACATACATTACCTCTGCATCTTGTGATAATTTCGACGTGTGCATCAAATTTCCATCTTCATAGCCCATGATTTTTCTTACATGAATCTTTTGAATTTTTTTCATTTCCTTACCGTCATTAACATAACAATGCTAATCATGTTAATGATTTCTGGAATATCATCACAACTTGAAGAATAACCATTCATATTTTGAAGTGAAGGTAGTGATATTTCCAGATTATCATCAAAACATGTCTTACATTCAAGATCATATAGTAAAGTATACAGATTAATTTTCACCTAATTTCTTTATGGAAAGCACCAAAATTCTTTGTCACATGCTTAAAAACATTGAAACAAATGCAAGTTTGTCGTTTTATAGTTCAAATAGTGCAAATACATTTCTCAAATAATTTTTCAAAAGTCAATTGTTGCATTATTTCAGAGAAACCATGTTAACATCCACTAATATGCTTGTTATATGCTTTGCTGTCATTGAAGGGTCTGATATTCAGCTGGAGAAAGGACCCTCAGAGGAAGCAGCATTGAGATCATGTTATGGATTTTCTTGAGTTGTTGGAAAGAAATAAGTTTGAATAATTCTATAGTTCTAGTATATATGTTGATGGGGTTTGATGATTGTGTCTTTTGTAAAATATTCTAAAGTAGTCTTTCCTTAAATAAATGACTTGTGAACTATCATATTGTCCAGAATATATTATAGACTGTGTTTTGCATATATATGTATTCTCCTTTTATTGGTGAATTCTATGATTTTTGCCAATTGAGGCCATGGATTCTAGTTTTAATTTTGAGAATTGAGCAAAATGCTCCAACAATGATATACTTATAGTAATGGTATCACCAACCAAAACCTTATCAAAACAGAGAGCTATTGTGCCACAGTCAAATTCACATATAGGTTCAACTATTCATGTTTTTCTTCACATTGTAGTAATCTTTACTTGTGCCAAAGATTTTGTGTGTGTGTGTGTGTGTTTGTTTTATTCTCTATCTATTTGTGTCTGTTGAGTTTTAACCAATTTACAAGTGTTTTAGGTTGGCTTTTTTAATAACTTTTTGTTGATTTTTTTTAATCTTTAATGATTTTTTTAAAAAAAATTAGAAAGTGTTAACTCTTGAATTCTACTCGACTAGAGAAATTAGAAAAGATCAAAAAATTTGAAAATTTTGAAAAAAAAGTCCGAAAAGGATTATAAAAAAAAAAAAAATAGTTGACTTTTTATTTTTTTGTAACTTTTTTTTGTCTTTAGGATTTTTTTTTTTTTTTTTTTAGATTTGTCTACACAAGACAAACCTACAACGTAAAAAAAAAAAAGGACATAATTTAGAAAGAAAAAAATCACTAAAAATTAAAAAAATATATATATATATATATCTTTTTTGGGTGAATGCCACACACTAACAAAGGCCAAAGCAATAAAACTATCAATGTAACCAAAATATCATAAATTTCTATATATGCAGATGCAAATGCCGATGATTAGCTCCTAACCACACATTAATTTCAGCAGTCTAGATAATGACCCAAAAGGGATCTAAATCAATTATCACAATTTCAATAGGCATCAGCCAATCCTACACACCATACCAACAATCAGCATAGAGAAAAGGAAGATGCTACGATGTTCACCCTTAAAATAATGCATATGGTACACTTTTGTGTTATTTTAGTCTCTATATTTTCAAATCACTCGATTTTAACACTGAATTTTATATTTTGTCTCTTTTTGTCCCAATTGAAACTGGTAGTTAAGTTTTTTAATGAAAATTGGCCATGTGCATGTCACGTGCCTTATTTTAAAGGGTAAAATTGTAAATTTAATATTTTATATATTATTCAGCCATCTCAGTGAGTTAACTCACTCAAATAAACACACATGGATCTCAATTGTAGAAAGAGATAGTTTTTGTTTAATAGATGGTTCAACAAGAAAAAAGAAAGGGGGTTCGTTCGACAGTGGGGCTCAGTTGGGGTAAGGCCGTGAGATTCGACTGGTGTCCGTTGCTGAGGTCACGACTAGAGACCATTACTTTTGTTGCGGCTACAACCGCTGTAGATTGTGAGATTTCATCTTTGTCATCATCACCTCCTCATCTCTATTGCATGCTATTTACCATTTTAGGCAACAGAATTGATCCAAGTTTTTCCTCCTTAAAATAAATAAAAACTTAACCAAGTTCTTTATGGAATTGTTTGTAAATTTTCTTATATTACTTTGAAAAAAGTCTTTCTGTCAATGGCGTTTTGCTAAGATATTATGGAATTGATTCAATGTGAAAATTTTAGAGACATTGTCCGATAAAAAAAGTCAAGTTCCGTTTGGCACTAGTAATCTTAGAAGTTTGAGATAAATATTATGATCTAGTTAGGAGGGGAGGGGGGGGGGGGGGAACGCAACTAATACAGGTAATACGTAATATAAAAATAATTAATAATACAACACATATTTCAATATAAAGATACAACAATTATTTTTTTTATCTATATGATTAATGAATGGCCAACAATACTACATTTATTTCTTTTTAATGATATTTACCATCTCATGGTCATGATTGCATTGGTTAAATTGGTTCCATCAGTAGGGGCAATTTCAAGGCAATTGTGATAAATGATATGGTAAAAATGTGATCATGTAAATGAATGACTTTGCCTAGTGACAAAAGGATAGACCCTAAGAATGAACCGTAAACCCAAACATATGGAGTTCGACTCTTACTAGTGTTTCTCAGACTTAACTGATATGTGTGATTTGTAAACAATTTTTAGAAGGAAAGTGATTAAGAGCTCTAAAATTAGAGCTCTAATATGAGCTCTAGTGATGTGGAAAAAAAAAAAAAATCATATGGTGGAACTCATTATTAAAGCTCTCTCTAAAGCTCTTCCTCTAGAACTCCTAAATATTTTTCTTTTTAAAATTTGAGATTTACTGTCCAATGTGGCTTGCATGATTGCATTGGTTAAGTTTGTTCCATCACCCCCATTCTGTAATTACCTCTTTTGTCCTTATTAGCCATAGAGATTCGAGAGTAGGAGAGAAATAAGTTGGGGGGGCGCTGTTCGTGTGGGAACCATAATTAAGTAAATTCCCAACTAAAAAATCTTCCCACACAAGCAAAAATTGAAAACCACCATCTAGGGAACAAGATTTATCAAATTTAAATTTGGATAAAAATCTTGCAAAACACCTCTACTCATTGGCTCAAATTTATATGAAATTGAGTTTTACCCATTTTTTTAGCCCAATTTAAAGAAGACTTAAATATATATACTTGATCATTTTGTAATTTTCAAATTTATCACTCTATCATTACTGAAGTTTTACCCAAATTTACGTTCAAACCTAAGCCTATCCATTGGAATGTCACATCAAATCAAACTTAGATTTTTAATTAAATTTGCAGCAGTACTACATCCACACAATTTCTTCCCCTCACAATCATCCCCTTAATGAGGTGCCAAAACAAAATGCATATAAAGAGAGTTTTGAAGGAATTTTGAATGTAGATCAAGTTTTCAAATTTTGCTTGTCACATCATTTGATTTGGGGGGGGGGGGAATTATGTGAATGAATCATTTTTCTTAAATTTGAGTAAAAATTGAAGGGCCGAAAATGGCCTAACAAGCTTTTTAAAATCTGGCCTAAATTCAGTTGAAATAAGCTTAAATTATTTTACAATAGGCCTACATAGACTAGTTTATTGGTTTTGTCGTAATGCTTGGTTAGTTGGTTTATTGTTTAGGGCAAATTACACCAGTAATCCCTATATTTTATTTCTTGTATCATTTTGATCCCTACACTTTCAATTGATTCAATTTTGACCATTCATTTTAAATTTTATGTCAGTTGGTCTAATTGATAATATTGTTAGTGTTTTTTAAAGAAAATTATCACTAAATTAGTTGAGGTTAACTCACTGAGTTGAGTAAATTTATAGTTGTACCCTTAAAAATATGACACATAACACTTAAGTGCATATTTTCTATAAAATAAAAAATAAAAATAAAAAAACGCTAAGAGTTCAAATCAATTGAACCAAATTGAGACAAAGTCATAAATTTAAAGTCAAAATCGAGCCAATTGAAATTACAAGGACTAAAATTTCACAATGACCAAAATACAAGAACTACCGTCGTAATTTGTCCCATTGTTTATTGACTAATACCATTCTAAAGCAAGGCAAATACCTAACCATAAGAAATTGTGAGTGTTGAGCAAGAATTCTAAGGTTGACTTAATAAGACACCTATAAATATACCTTTCTGTATATGACAAAAATATAAGCTGATCTAACAAGGTTGAACTAGTTACTCCAAAAGGAGAGCCTAAAGGAGAACAACATGGGAGAGTTCAATACTAAGTGTCAAAGGTTATGAGGATGAGCAGGGCTGTGTGCCTTTGTGCCCTCCTAGGAATGCTTTTTAGTGTCTATCTTGGCTTATTTTTGAATGTGTGTCCAAGGAATTTGGAGGAAAGAAAACACATCACTTTAAGAATAAATTTGGTGAGTTTGAATTTGTTTCACTTTTTATATTTATCTAAATATTTGGTATCTACTTTTGACTCATTTCTATAAAAAATTAACCCCGTGTTTCCTAGAAAACAAAAATAAAAAATGAAACACAATAAATAAATAAAAAGTGATAATTCTCATGTCTTCCATCTCATTTTAGTTTTCAATCTTATGATTTTTAATCTTCTCCTAATCGACAATTTGAAATCCAAATGTACAGATCAATCATATAGCATTGTGGCAGGAGGATTCATGATGGCTTCATCACTTTGACAATCAAAGTTCTCCATTTCTCCATTGCCAAATGTATACAGTTCAGATACTTAAGAGGCCACTGCAGCCTGCACATTCGACTACATCCATGCTATTTTTGGTTTCGTTGACTCGATCAGTTTCTTCAATGTACTCTTGATTTTGATTTGCTTAGTCTCTTTGTAAAGTTCATTCAAGCCAAAATGCTGTCGTCGATCGCTATTGAACTAACACAATTGCAACAGCCCAACATTTCGGACCACAACTCCTTTTATCCAGTCCACTAAAGAAACCTGGACACATATGGAAAGGGTTGCTTCAAATGGAGATAGCATTATTTGAGCCTACTTTGATTCTACGGGTCGCGTCATCTTCAACCTCACTCCATTCTTATTAATAATCGAACCCACATAACGAAATTGCTCACCCTTTGGTATCTCCTGCTTTTCAACCTCAACTTGTCTGTTATTTCTATTTCTACTGTTAGTGAAGCAATGTTCCAAGTGTACAATTTCAGTATTATTTTAAAATGTTTTTTAATGACTCAAGTGCTTCTGTTCTATCTAAATTTCTAATTTAGCGTTAATTCCTCTTTTAATTTCATCCAATATGATAATAACATCTGTAAATAGCATAAATCATAAGACATCGTCTAAAATATGTCTAATCAATTCATCTATAATTAAGGCAAATAGGTACGGACTTGAGGCTAACTCTTGGTGTAATCTTCACATAATCAGAAATTCATTTGTTTTTCTTCCAAGTGAATTAATTGTTGTCACAATTCCATTATACATGCCCTTCATCGCATTAATATAACCTCTTTGTCAATATTTTTTTCTCTAACACCCACCATATTACATCTCTAAGCACACCCCATCTTAAGTTTTTTTTTTTTTTTTTTTTTCCCCTAAATCCATAAAACTATAAGCATATCTACTTGGATGAAAATTTCAGCTAAATATTTCACTGATTTAATATGAAACCAAGAATAATTAAACGAGGAAAATAGAGATCAAGTGATAAATTTATAAAATTACCAAAAGACCATATGGCAAAATAGCTGGGGTAAAAAGTGTCTATAAGCAAATGTTCACTATCTTATAAAACAGCAACTTTTCTTTGATAAATTATATGAAAACAAGCTACAACTTAACCGTATGAGAAACAGGATAAGGAATGTAGAATCAATGCAGCTCTACACCATTGAGCCAATTAAGCGCAGGTAACATCTTAACCAGAAACAACTTAAACTCTTCTTCAGCAACAACATTCCCAATAATGTCTAATTGTGTCAACTCCGAGTCTTTAAAAATTGCAAATGCTTCGCAGTAATTTGTCACATTGACACCACTAATTGCAAATTCACCAAAATTCCAATCACTTCCTACTGTATGGGAGAGGGGAGAAGAGCACAAGTACCTTCTTGTGTTGACAGCATGTGCACCGATTTCGTTGTATGAGATATCCAACACTTTCAATGACTGTAGCAGTGTTAAAGGCTCCAGGGCAGAAAAACTACCCATTTTGTTGTTACTAAGGTTCAAGCAAGAAAGAAGCTGCATAGCCTGCAATCCTGTCATAAAGACCAATAAAAAGCACTCAGTTACTTTCATTTAAATAATCATTAGAAATGCCTTTTAAGCAGCAAAATGCACCATGAAACTATCAAGAATTTGACTGGCACCATTTTACAAAATAAAGATGGCCATTTCATTTAAATAATCATTAGAAATACCTTCCAAGCATCAAAATGCACCATGAAACTATCAAGACTTTGACTGGCACCATTTTACAAAATAAAGATGGCCATGCAATAAACTAATGTTGTACAAATGTGTTTATGTATAATATTGTATATATGAAGACATAATACACATATAGATGGACAGACAGACAGACAGATAGATATAGAAATACAATGAATTGAAAATCAAAACCAAAAAAACAGATTCAAGTGACAACGAAAATTTTAAAGAATTAATTGTAGTTTACCTTCAATTGAGCTAAGTTGGTTGTGGCTGAGGTCTAACATTTGGACCCACAGTAATTTCTCAATAGACCCAATATGTGACAATGAAAGATTACTAAGTCGTAAACAGATATAATTATTGGTGCCTGATGATGCCGAGTCCCTGTAATGACAGCAATGCCTCAGCAAAGATTCTGGACTGGAGGTCAGCTGCAGAAGCACAAAAAATATGAGAATCTGTGTTATAGAAAAATCAGTAATCTATAACAAAGGTTCAAGGCAAATCTTTAACACTAACTCTTACTAATATTATTGACTAGAGATCTCTCTGGGTGTGTGTTGCAAAGAACTATCAGAGATTCTTACACAAGACATTCGCAATTCCAATGAACATAACTATATAGTTTAGTTAGACTAATCTCAATAAAAATAATAATAAACCCACTATATGAACAGATCAGCCACTAAATAGTTGAACTACTTTGAATTCTAGATGAACTTATTGAAGAAGCATGCCCATCTGTTTACTTAAATGAGCATGTAAAACAGCATGTTTATAGGACTGCAATACAAGTACAACTATTTGGACTTTGGATGGCTAAAGGGTCATTTGACCTAGTTCTTACGCAAAATGAGTGAAAGCCTAAGCAAGAGCTGAGCCAATTTCTTTCAGTTTAAGTGTGAAAAACTTTTCACTATGTTGAGCGAAGCCCTCAAACCTAGTAACATTTAGATTCTTTAATAAGAGGGCATTCAGTAGCTATCATCGGATTTCTAATTTGATGCAAGCATGATGAGTGGTGACAACCTCACGTGTCCAGAGTTAGATGAAAGGCTTATCAATCTGTCATGTGTAACATAGACCAATTTACATAGCAGTATGTAGGAATGATATGATCCAAGTTGAAGGTGACTTTAGCCTAAGAGGGTGTGTGGGTTGAGGCTGTGACAGCATGCCTTTGTATAGCAACAATTGAAGAAGACTGTTTCCATGGGACTTTGCCACCTGGGCTTGTTAAGTAGAAAACAGATATTTTCATTTTAAGTGTTGTTTTACTAATATATTTTAAGCCTATCTATGACTTTATATAACGAGCTTTTAGGCATAATTTCATATAAGATATCTGTGCTGGCCAATCAAGTAATCACTACGTCAGTAGGATATTAAAACCACCAGGAAATAATATCTGATGGTATTCACAAAATGAGCAGAGACAAACAGGAGTAGCTTGTCTGTTTTGGTCAAACTGAGCTCAAACAATAACAGCACAAATTCAACCAAACTAGAACCAGGCACAAGCACTGCTCCTTACCTGCTAAGTTAAGCACAAACACACAATACATTGTTTGCTGCTCAACTCAGATCAGCTTGTTCTTACTCCTAAATGCAATGGTTCAAAGCTCTAGCTCTCCTCAAGGAGAACATGAAATATTAACGAGATATTACTCATACATCCAGCACAACAATAAAAAATGAACCTAAATGGACTGTTACACAGTAATATAGAAGAGAAGAGATATTCACCTGCTTTAACACAACTAAGCTGTATTCATCCTTGTAGTATTGAGAATGTGGCAGGTCCAATGTCATAAGATCACTATATAATTCTTTAACTTCTTCAGAATGGACCATCTTGCATGTCTCTGGAGTTTTATCATATGACATCATTGCATCATGTGCAGTCAACAATCTTGCAAGCATAAGCTTTCAAATTTTACTACAATAACTAAACGGAAGAAAATAAGAGGACATTGGACAAACAATTAAGCTGCTTTGATACTGCAAAGCTATTCATGAATGAATTGCACATACCAGTTTATCTCTGACAGCAATTCCCGGAAAAGAGCTATCTCATTAACTATAGTCTCAGCGCTCCACTTAGAGGCTGTTGACTCATTCACCCCACTATTCCTCAGTTGATTGAAAATTTTAATTTGGGTTGGTTCCTGAAGATGTGTTTCACCAGTATGAAAATTTTCATCTCCCCATGAAATCATCTCTGCACTTTTCATTTCAGCATGTCACAAACCATGAGGTTGTATTAAAACTGTAAATTCAAAATGAGTAGGATGGCTATGGTGAAATCCACTCAGAGACACGATTCCCTGAGAATGTCCAAGGCTGACCTTTACTAGATGAGTTTGTAAAGAATGGAGATTCTCTTCGTGAAAAGTTTAATGTGTTACCCAAGCTTGGGAACTCCCAGAGTTGTTTGTTGAAAGTGGTGACCAAATTAAATCTTTATTTGTGTTATGTACAGATTGCAAAGTTATTGTAGATGAGCTCACACCTTCAACTGCTTCATTGAAATAAAGAATGAATGGAATTATCCCATTATTAAGATGGAAACTTGTGACAGGAGACGAAGCACAAGTATCCAGGAAACCATCTGCTGATACATTAAGATTAAAACCATGAGGTGGCCAGGTAGAAACCAACAGAGGATTCTCCACTTCTAACTGCTTGCTCAAGAAGCCGAAGATGATAAAACCATCCACTTTGATAATCCGGGTCAGTAAAAAGAGCTTGGTGTACAAGGTCATACTCCTCTGTCAGAACTTTCTCGTTTGAGAAAGATCCTTGAGCCCTTTTCTCAAGTAAATGAGACATAATTACACTGCAGAACATTTATGGCAAGGTAAAGTAGAATAAAAACAAGAAATGTGTTTAAGCAAACAGACAGAGACATCACAAGGTAAAACATGCACACAAAGCAACAGGCATTTTTGTGTAGATTGAAAAAGAAAAACAAAAGCCACAATTGGACAGGAAACTTAATTTTCTAATCCTGCTAGAATAGATAGAATATCAAAAGGTAGCAGGTGTTTCATCATGCAGTTTCCACTATAACATTAATGTGCATAAGAATTGATCATTTGACTCCAAAGCAAAGTTGAAAGTTAATCAAGCTACAATTTTATGTAACATCACATGCCAGATTTACACACATAGAAAGCTGCTTAAACAGTAATAGAAAGCTGCTTAAACAGTAATACATACAGAAAAATGCCGTTGAAGATTAATCTGAAATAAACACCATTTGTTTCTTTTTTGGAATCTGTTAGGCTAATGACCATTTAAATAGTTAAGTGCTTATCAACTTTTGCTATAAGGAATAGAACTAATGAATATTTTTTCCCATGTTCCAAAAGATACATGCAAGGAGATAGCATTTCGCAACCTTGCATCACAATATACCATCAACACAAGTTACATGTTTTAAAGTGGATGTGTTATATAACATTGCATGCCATCAATATCTTATCAACCTTGCGTCACATTACAAGATTACTTACACCCAGTCTGTCATGCTTTACCTATTTTGAATGTTTGTATTACATAAACAATAAGTCACATGTTTTAAAGTGGATATTCGAATATTTTGCCTTTAACTAAAATGTCATAAAAAAAACCCCTATGTGGCAGAAAATTCACAAAATTTTTTGTATGTTCTATATAACTATGCATACTACCACTAGATATTCTGCTTCTAACGGGACCAAAGCTAGAATTAATTTCAAAGTTCCAACACATTTTTCCTAAAGCAATTTTTGCAAAAGAATCTAAGGATTATACAATTAAAGAATTATCAGTGATAACTTGATAAGATACATCATAAACATTGTGAAAAACAAATTATAACTGAACCATGAAGCCAGATAAAACAGTATGACTTTGGCACATCTCATTGTAATGCTGCAATAACAACAGGCACGAAAAAAAACTTGAGAATCAAACAATGGCACAAAAAAGCATTTTTCTCCACTAGTCCATTTTAATTATGATGATCCAAATGGTAAAATAACATTGAGATACAAGCATACCTACGATTATGCCAAGAAGAATAGTTACTGAAGTTTTCGTTTATCAAATCAGTTGTGAAGTTTGGTTCCTCTGCATCTAATCTGTTCTTTAATGCTGCCACAAATCTGAAAATAAAGACCAAATTAGACCATCCGAAAATACGTGTAGTTCCTCTGCATCTGATCTGTTCTTTAATGCTGCCACAAATCTGAAAATAAAGACCAAATTAGACCATTTGAAAATACAGTCCTTCAATATATTAAAGTAAATCAAGCCCAAATCTTCACCTCCAGTAATTCCATGCATGGAAATTCCTGGAATCTTTCTTAGCACCCATTTACGATGATACCAGGCACCATAAGACCTATAATTCTTTGCCAATGCGCGCTCTGTCTGCATATATATTGAGTTCTTTCATAAAATTCAAAATAAATTGAACCCAACCACAATACACAACATAATTACAATTGACCGCTGAAAAAACCAAAGAAAAGAAAGCGACGTAATATTTCAAAATCACATGGTTTAAAATTTTAAAATTTCAAAACAAACTTTGCACTGAATGCAATTTAACCAAATAGCCCTATTTGGCACAGTTGACTTTGTGTTCAGCTGAATTTCTTTTTCTTTTCCTACAGTTTTTCAGCAACCAAACAGCATCAAATACATGGACAGAAAAAGAAATAGATATATTTTTTCACATGAGTGGTTCCGACAAATGTACAACTCTCAGTTCTTCACTGTAAATAGATTTAATGGAGTCTGGATCAATCTCTGTATCAGTCTCAGAATGACTGAGAATGTGTTCAACAGCAAATTTTCTGTAATTCCTAGCTGTGAGATACTCAGGATTGGCCTCAAGAAGCTTTGCATTGACCTCTAGGGCTTCTTTCATGTAACTGAAAAATTTGCACATACAAATACAAGATTGTTCAAAATTATCACTGTTTATTAGATCACATCAGTGCCGGCTTAAGCATAAGGCAGGTAAAGCATGTGCTGGGACTCAAAATTGTGCAAAGGCCTCAAAATTTTGGGAAATTTCTCAGAGGCCTCAAAATTTCCAATACGCCAAAAAACCTATTTATGTTTTTTTTTTTTTTTTTAAAAAAAAAAAAAAAAAAAAGAGCATCCAACAAATCAAATATAATCATTTCTTATATTAATACAATTATTATTATTATCATTTTGAAGTACAGAAAAAAAGACAGATTCTACTTTCCTATTTTATATGTTGTTTGCCTTATCTTATTTAGAAATAAATACATAGTTTCTTGTGGTTTGTAAACTAAAGTGCACCGTTTGACATTCCATCCAAATTAGCAGTAAGTGTGAAACACTTGCCTCATAAGAGTATTTAGCGGGATTTACCTTAATTCACTAATAGTGAAATAAGGAAATAATGCATGCCATCGCATGCCTCACCAATTGTATCATTTTTACATGAATCGGGGATATAGGAGTAATCATTATTTACATGATTACAATACAGTCAATTGTCCTATAAGGACATTAAAGAGGCCTATAAGACCTCGACCGTGGTGGGCCTTTGCATTAAGAGAAAAGCCATCCCACTCCTTTTAAAGCTTCATGACAGCAATATTTGCTTGGGGCAGGTTCGACCTGTTTGTTACCGGCATTCTGTGCTTAACACATACCACACTCAAAAGCGATAGCCGCTCCATGCTCCATATTTCCTTCCCTTGACACAAATCAAATGCTTTACACATTTTTCTGTCAATGAAGGGATGGAGGAGGTGAGTGAGCAGAGCAGAGAGGCAGCCCTTGGGGGGGAGGGTAGAGTAATGATGATGTTACATCATTACTATATAATGTAAATGTCCTGTAAGGACATTAAAGAGGCCTATAAAGATAGTTATAGGTTACTAGATAGTGCATTTTAGTCCGCAAACCATAAGGTGTTATATGTTTATTTTCAAATGCTAAGAGGTAAACCACACCTAAAGAACAAGTGAAATTTGACTTAAAAAATTCATTATCGACATCATAAATCTAATTTGATAGAGAAAATTTATATTAAAAAAAAATTGCAATTAATTTACAAATTTATGTTTAAGTTAGGTCTCATATTATATATTTAATGATAAAAATTAAATAGAATGTAACAAAAATGCTGTATTGAACTAATTTGAAAAGTTAGAAGTTTAAGGATTTTGGCATAATTTATTCACACAATTTATTTATTTATTTAAAAAACTAAATATAAAAGGCCTCGTTTAAATTGTTGCTTTAGGCCTCAAAGTTTCTTGAGCCACATAGTTCAATACAGTACAATATGAATAAATAATTTTACATCGTGTATAAAATTTGAACAGGCTACTGAAAAATTTACACAATTGACAATTTTGACAATACAAATGGAAGATTGTACAAAATGATCAGCGTTGAGATCACAGAGTTCAAAACAACACAATTCGAATACATAATTTTACACTCGTGTGTCAAATTTGAACAATACACAATTCACAATACAAATTGAAGATTGCTCAAACTTAACAGCGTTTAGATCACAGAGTTCAATACAATACAATACAATACAACACAACACAATACAATGCGAAACATACATATAGACGAAGATATACATATATATATATATAGAGAGAGAGAGAGAGGAGTCACATTTTGTTGTGATGAAAATGGAGGAAGTGAGATTGGAGGGGCGTAGTTTAGCAGCTTTGAGAGCTAAAGCTTTTTCTTCTTCTGGAGTTGGGGCTTTCCGAGGACGACCATGCATTTTTCGTGCTGAGAGAGAGAGAGAGAGAGAGAGAGAGGCAAAGAGTGTTGGACTGTTAAACGATCGAGCGCCAGTCGTGAGAGAACGTGAGAGAACGAAGGGTAGATTACGTACTTTGATCTGTCTTCATAGGTAAGGAAAGGAAGCTTCTATTTTCACATTCCCATTTTAATAATAATTAATTTTATTATAATTTTATTTTCAAGTGAAATTATTATTATGAACATCAAATAAATATATTCAAAAGTTGAATGTTAAAAAAATATAAAAAAATTGAAATTCTACTTTTGAACAAGTTATTTATTTTTAGAATGCTAATTTTAAACCAATTATTTATTGAAAAAGATGTGTATAGAGTGTAATGGGTGTGTATAAATAGATGCTCCCGTAAAGAAAGTAGAATAAATCAAAGAGGGGCAAATTAAAAACTATTTAATAAATCTAGGTTATATAGAAATTCCTCAAAGAGAAACATTATGGTGCACATTTTTAAAGGTAGGTATTATATAGGGTCTAGCTTCCTCCGGTCTCAAATCGGATTGAAGGGTACAATTGGATTCATAGGAATCTATCACGGGTTCTGTTTCGATAATTCGAACCGTTGAATGTGTAGAACTAGTCGAGTATTATATGCTTGTAAAAAATTACATTGATCAGATATCGATAGCTATGTGATCAAATCAGTTTTGTATAAAAAAAAAATAAACGGTTGACAGAAATCTGATCCGATGAAATAGTTATCGATATCCGATCAACGTGATTTTTTTTTACAATAATATAGTACTCAACGAGTTCTACACATTGAATGGTTCGGATTATTGAAACGGGACCCGTAATGAGTCCCCACGGGCCAAACAATACCCTCTAGTCCGATCTGAAACTGGAAGGAAGCCAGTCCCATTATATATACCTTATAATTAAAAGGACATTTGGTTCAAAAATTTTAATTTTAATTTTATTTGCCCAAAACACTTTGTCCAAAAGGATAACCTTAAACGAAATGACTAAAATACCCTTCCATATATATAGTATACACCACAGTCCCTTCTCTCTCTCTCTCTCTCTCTCTCTCTCTCTCTTTCAAATCTCTTCTCTGACGATCTCGTCGCCTTTTACCGTCCTGTTCCTTGCGTCCAAAGCAACTAGTCAGGACTTGAGATACGCTACACGATGATCTTGTTGACCGTATATCTTGCTACCGTCCACAATCATCTTGTTGTGGCTAAAACAGTGACGCCGCCTATCAGCTCTCAATTCGTCTTACCACCTCTCTATTTCGCCGTTGTGCAATCGAAGAATGCCAAAAGTCATCATCATCATCATCAAAACTCAAAAATGGATTTGTTTCATCATCCTTGAGATCTGTGTTTGTATATATATATATATATATATTTCAAAATTAGATATAAGAAATAAATAAATATATATATATATATGTATATATATGAATATGATTTTTTCAGATCTTTTTTTTTTTTTTTTGAGCTCTTCTGGTAAAGGATCATCTCTGTGTGTGTGTGTACAACAATCATCCAAATCTTCATTTCTTTTTTCTTTTTTTTGGGTAGTAGTTGTTGTTGTTGATGATAATGATGATAATGGTGATGTATTGTTGTTGTTGATAAAACATTTTGCTGATCCATATATTTGGTTTGAATAGGTAATGAATGGTTTTTTGGCAAAGAAAGATGGTCCGGAGTTGTTGAATTTGAACAAATAGGTAGTAGGAAGAGATATAGATTTTTAATGGAGAGATTTTTTTGTTATTGTTAGATTTTCAACAGATAGATTTGTTATTGTTGTTGAACAGATAATAAAATAGGAATAAATAGATTTAAACAGATAAATGAAAATTTTGAGCAAATAATAAAATTTAAGCAGATGAGGGAAAAAATTTGAATAGATAGTTAAAAAATTTTTAACAAATACTTAAAAATTTTGAACATATAAATAAAAATTTGAACAGATAGATGAAATTTTGAACAGATAGAAAATAATTTGAACATATAGCAAAAAAAGTCAACAGATGAAAAAAGTCAATAGATAAATTAAGGGGTAAAATTGAAAACAAAATGTCTTTCAAAACAAGTAAAAGGACCTCTCACTAAACTATTTCACAAAGAGTGAATCTCTCATCAATAAAAAAAAATACATTGGACCTAATGCCTTAGACACCTTCTAAATTAGATTTATCACCATTTTTCTCTAATTAAAAAATAAAATGACATAATTTCATACTTTTTGAGTTATAACTAAAAAAAAAAAATGTTATAACTAAACACAACATGAGGCATAATTAAAGAACTCATGAATCATAACTAAAACAATATCATAACTAAAGAAAAAAAAAATAATTATAACTAAAGAAGAAAATGACATAACTATGGGTACATATGGTACACCCTTTTTAAGGGGTGTATATTAGAATTTTTCTTAAAAAAAAACAAATGCCCCTGGTCCTCCTGGACTGAGGATATTAGAGTAATGCTAGGTACCAAGAAAAAAAATATCATAAAAAGTTTCATGAAATTAATCCAAAGGTAGTTGCATAACATACAATAAACACTATAAGCTAATTCAAGGGTGAAGGGTGACTGCATAACATGCAATAGAGTGGAAAATCTTTATGAAGGCTTTTCATATATTTATTTCATGATACCTAGCATTATTGTATACATCGCTTCTTCCTTTTTTCTTTTTTTTTTTTTGAGCAATGCAATATCCACCTAAAATCTTATTAAAAGCATTCATATCCAAATATTATTTGTAACGCCCTCAAAAAAAAACCCACGCATCATCCAACAATAGCATGCTTAAACATAAGAGAAAAATGCATAAATATATTCCATCAGAGTAGTCTTTACAAAATGTATTACATGTTGACATCAAAAGTAAATGCCCTATGGGCTTATAACTTTCCAAGTCAACACTTGGTTACAAAAAGAGAGTGCTAACTCTATACAAAGAAAGCCCTTGGCTTGATATACATGTAATACAATCAAAAATACAAAACAGCCCAACAGTCTCAAGCCTCCCAAGCTATGTCCTTGGAGGTGGCATGCTACCTGTACCTGAAAATGATATATAGGCTGAGCCACAGCCCAGTAGAAATATACTAAACCAACTATAAATAATGACTAAAATAACAGCATTCGATAGATGGTACACACTTATATTTCCACTTATAACACGTTACAGTTTCATGACATTTAAGTCTATGTTACATTTCATTTCCCATTTCTTTCTCAACTTTGAGTTTGAAAACAAGGCTTAGAACCTAGCCACATAACTTAATGAGATTAAGACTCATCTTTAAAACACTTTCGAAATTCATGATGGATACATATTTTGGTGCTGTATCAATAACACATAGAAACACTTCCATACTTCACAATTGATAACGATATACATTTTAGTGCTATATCAAATCAATTCAAACACTTCTATAATCCACACTTGATACACATTGTAGTGCTGCATCAATGTCACACAAAATCCGGTTTAGAGGTCCATCCCCTATCTTTTCCTAAACTTGTGGAGTACATCCCCTATCTCCTCCTACACACAATGTATATAAACATAGATAATATACATAATCAATCAATACACAAAGTTAATGTATTATTCTAACCGCTATACTCGATAGCATACTCAATCGATTAGTTTTAGTTTGTCTAATCATCATGCATTGTCTACAACAATAAAGACTATCCTCCACCGATAGCCCAAAACAGTTATTTCTAAACAGAAAATAAATGCACCAAATGGATAAAATATCAACATTTCAACTAGGTGAGTGATAAATGATCCAACTACACCCTTTAATCCCATACGTTCCCAATTTCAACATTCTCAATTCAACTTCTCATTTCTCAAAATTAATTTCACAAATTAATTCATCAATGTAATTAGGGCATTTCTCATAATTAACAAAACAACCATAAGGTTCCATTTCTATCAATAACCCAACATTTATCTCATCTCTCCATGCTAAACATGCATATAGGCTTATATAAATAAAACGCCATCTTTTGTAAAATTACGCAAAGACCTAAACTTTCTCAAAATTACCCAACAGTCCCCAACATATCAAAATGCTAAAATTTAAAGACAAAGCTCATAAGGAGGAGTAGGATATCCCTACCTCGAAGTTAGAGCTCAAACGGAGAAGAAGAAGAAGAAATTCAAAGTGTTCCAAAATCCAAAATTTTTGGATCAAAATGTAGCTCTCAACGATCAACACACCTTTTGCAAAGACAACAAGGTAGTGGGACACTCTAGCTAGATCAAACCCTAGAAAGAAGGGAGATTCTAGAGAGAGGAGCTCTCAAAATCGATTTTGGGAAAGTAAGAGAGAGAGAGGAAGTGTAAAAAGTGATTCAAAAATGCCCAGCTGCCCTCTGATATACGTATGACCCGTTCGAGCGGAGAATAGAACGCTCGAGCGTCAAGAACAAAAATCTGGCCATGCTCGAGCTCAAGAAGGCCCGCTCGAGCGCCAAGACACAAGAATAAAATACATCCACTCGAGCGTAGATTTCCCCCTCCCAGAACTTTCACAAACAAAGCACTACCCGCTCGAGCGTAGGAAACCCGCTCGAGCGTGAAAAACACACCTGCAGAAGTTTTGAAAGGACACGAGATACTGGGAGTGTGTAAACCACGCTCGAGCGCAAGAAGGCCCGCTCGAGCGGACAACCAAAAACCAAACTACGCTCGAGCGCAGAATGATCCGCTCGAGCGTAACACCAAAAACCTGGGCAACTACACTTGAGACCAAAACTCAACCTACTTATTCAGAACACGCCCAACACATCCTATAACTCAAATACAAAGTACGAAAGGATGTAAACAACTGCTAACATCTACGGACCCAAGTCCGGATCATTGTACAACAAGGGGTAAAACCCGGAATCGCTATAACCTCCCCCCCGAATTTCGTCCCTGAAATTAAATGCAAGTTTTCAAAAGAACAAGTTTTTCTCCATTTTAAACAATGTTACATTCAACATTCAATAACTCGACCATTCCCGATCATTCCATCTCTTGTCAAGAGGAATTTCACAACATATACATTTCAACATGCATTTCCTTGCCATTTCAACAATTTAAAATGTACATGATTCCCATTTCCATATCATATTCAATATTCATGATATAATTTCCATTTCTATAACACATTCAACATATGCAATGTTATATCAAACTTCCATTTCAAGGCAAGTTCCAAAATACTTCCATTAAACCAAAACATACATAATGTTTTACAACCTAATACTCTTAAGGTTCAACAATACAACAAAATATACAACATATACTCAAACATCCACAAATAGATCCGGATATTTCTCTCAGACCTCCAACTCACGTTCCCAAGTGGCTTCCTCCACCCCGTGATGTTTCCACAAAACTTTTACCAAAGGGATGGTCTTGCCCCGCAAGACTTGATCCTGCCTATCCAAGACCCGAACCGGTCTCTCCTCATACGAGGCATCCTCATCTACCTCTAAGTCGGTCCAATCCAACACGTGCGATGGATCCGGCTCGTACTTCCGAAGCATACTAACATGAAATACGTCATGTACCCCGGACAACTACGGTGGCAAAGCCAAGCGATAAGCAACCTCCCCAATCCTCTCAAGGATCTCAAAGGGACCGATAAACCGAGGGGATAACTTCCCACTCTTCCCAAACCTCATCAAACCTCGCCTAGGTGATATTTTCAGAAAAACATGATCACCCGTCTCAAAAGCTAAAGGCCTCCTTCTACGGTCGGCATAACTCTTTTGACGACTCTGGGCTGTAACAAGCCTCCTACGGATAAGCTCGACTTTCTCCGTCGTTTCTCTTACCAACTCCGGGCCTAACAAAGGTGCATCACCCACTTCGGCCCAACAAACTGGAGACCTACAAGGTTGGCCATACAAGGCCTCAAATGGTGCCATACCGATACTCGACTGAAAGCTGTTGTTGTAGGCAAACTCCACCAAGGGTAAGTGCCTCTCCCACGTCCCACTAAAGTCTAGGACACAACCTCAAAGGATCTGAATAGTACGCTCGGACTACCCGTCAGTCTGAGGATGATAAGCCGTACTAAAGGTCAACTTAGTGCCCAAGGCACTCTGCAAACTCTGCCACAACCTAGCAGTAAAACGAGGATCTCTATCTGAAACGATCGTCACTGGGACCCCGTGTTATCTCACTATGTCCCAAATATACAAGTCGGCAAGATGATCTACCGAATCTCTCACGCGCATAGGGATAAAGTGCGCCGACTTAGTCAACCGGTCTACAACCACCCAAAGAGCATCACTACCCCGCTGAGTCCTCGGAAGACCTACAATGAAGTCCATAGTGACATGCTCCCACTTCTACTCGGCAATAGGCAAGGGTTGTAACAAACCCGCTGGCCTCGGATGTTCAGCCTTCACTTGCTGACAAGTAAGGCACTTAGACACGAAAACCGCCACATCCTTCTTCATACCCCGCCACCAAAACTGGTGACCTAAATCCCGATACATCTTAGTGCCTCCTGGATGCACCGCAAGGCGTGAATGGTGAAACTCTTGGAGTACTTCCTCTCGGCAAGACTCTGACACAAACAAACGGTCCCGATATCTCATACTCTGGTCGGGATACACCGTCAAACCCTTCTCAACCTTCCCACTGGAAATCTTCTCTTGGAAAGACTCTACCTCAAGTTCACCTCCCTGTGCCTCTAACACTCGAATCATAAGTGTAGGCTGCGCAACAACCGAAAACAAGGCCGCAGCCTCAACGGATTCGCCTAAAAGCAAATCAAACTCTCCAAGTGCACCCAACATCTCCCACTCCCGGATGGCTATACAAGCTACATCACTAATGGATTTCCTGCTAAGGGCATCGACCACTACATTGGCCCTTCTCGGGTGATAGTGCAACTCAAAGTCGTAGTCCTCAATGAACTCCATCCACCTTCTCTGTCTCAAATTCAAGTCCCTCTGTGTAAACAGGTACTTCAAACTCTTATGGTCCGAGAACACCTCGAACCTCTCACCATAAAGGTAGTGCCTCCAAATCTTCAAGGCAAATATCACTGCCACTAACTCTAGGTCATGTGTAGGGTAATTCTTCTCGTGTATTTTCAACTAACGTGAGCCATAGGCAACCACTTTCCCATCTTGCATCAACACACAACCCAAACCCTTTCGTGAGGCATCACAATAGACTGCATAACCCAACCCTCTCTCCGGAATAATTAAGACTGGAGCGGTGGTCAATCTAACTTTCAGCTCTTGGAATGACTTTTCACAAGTCTCACTCCATACGAATTTGACTCCTTTCCGAGTCAGTCTAGTTAACGGCGAAGCTAACCTGGAGAAATCCTTCACAAATCGGCAGTAATACCCAGTTAATTCCAGAAAACTGCGGATCTCAAACACACTCTTAGGTTGTGCCCAATCTTGCACTGCCTCAATCTTGGATGTATCAACAGACACCCCTTCTCCGGAAACCACATGGCCTAAGAACTTGACCTCTCCTAGCCAGAACTCACACTTCCCAAACTTGGCATACAGCCTATGGGTTCTAAGTAACTCGAGCACCACTCTCAAGTGTTCCTCGTGCTCCTCCTCTGAAGGTGAATAGATGAGAATGTCGTCCACAAAAACGACCACAAAGCGATCTAAGAATTCCCAGAATATCTGGTTCATCAAATCCATAAAGATTGCCGGTGCATTGGTGAGCCCAAATGGCATCACCAGAAACTCATAATGGCCATACCGCGTACGGAATGCCGTTTTCGGGATATCCTCCTCCCTGACCCTCAACTGGTGGTAACCCAATCTCAACTCTATCTTAGAGAAACAACGGGATCCCTTCAACTGGTCAAACAGATCATCTATGCGGGGCATAGGGCACTTATTCTTGACCGTAGCTCGATTCAACTTCCGGTAGTAGATACACAGTCTTAAGGCACCATCTTTCTTTTTAGCAAAGAGGGCCGGTGCTCCCCACGGTGAAACACTTGGGCGAATAAAGCCCGTATCTAGAAATTCCTGGAGCTAAATCTTCAACTCACTCAACTCGACTGGGGCAAAACGATAAGGTGTCATAGAAATCGGCGCCGTGCCGGGCACTAAATCAATAGAGAACTCGATCTCTCGATGAGGTTGCAAACTAACAAGATCCTCGGGAAAGACGTCCGAGTACTCACAAACCACTCTCGGCAACACAGTCTGGGTCTCACCACACTCATTACTCAAAAAGCTAGCAAGTAGACCACTAAGCTCACTCCGCCATCGCAGATCATACACCAGTGGCAATACACTACCAACCCGATCTCCCAAGAAATGGAAACACTCCCCGCTCAAGGTACAAACGGTGACCCTCTGGCGATAGCAATCAACAACAGCCCGGTATGACGATAGCCAGTTCATACCCAAAATAACATCAAATCCCGACATGGGCATCACTACAAAAGGAAACGGAAGCCGGCGATCGGCGACCTCTATATCACAACCCCTACATCCTTGTTTCAAAATCAACTCACCCCCAATAGGTGACACTACACAAATAAGAGATGCTAACTGTGCCAACTCCAATCCCAAAACAGATGCAAATGCAGCAGATACAAAAGAATGAGATGCACCTGTATCAATCAATACACTAGAAACCGAGTTGCAAAACAAGAAGGTACCTCTCACAACTGATGGAGCAGGTACAAGATCCTGCGCGGTAACAACATACACGCGCCCAGTAGGCCCTTGATCCACCTACTCACTCCTCGAAGCATACGACTGTTGCACAGACTGGGACAACGAAGCTCCCGGATTGGCCCTCGAGGCCTGCACAGACTGAGCTGGCTGAAAACCCTACGTCTGCCTAGAACCAGAAGCACCCGAAGTGGCATTCAACTGTGGGCAAAACCTCTTCAAGTGCCCAGGCTGACCACACTGATAACAAGATAAGGGCTGGCCCCTGCCCTGACTCTGGCTCTACGGTCTAGCTGAAGATGAAGCAGCTCTCTAACCTCTTCCCCTCTGTGGGCAAACCGAAGCCTTGTGGCCCAGCTGACCACACTTGTAACAGGTGAAATCTCCTTGGTTGCCTCTCCCCGAGCCTGCACTCGGCACTGGAAAGGTCGATCTAGCAACACCCCCCTGAGACTGCTGAGGGTTAGCACCCCTCTGTCTCCTGCCATCACCCTGACCATCTTGGCTCCTCTTGGAGCCTCTCTGCCCCTCCTCCTCCTGCATCATGATCTCCATATGGGCTGCAGCATCAACCAAGCGCCCATAGTCTCGAATCATAGAACCCCCAACTCTCATTTTGAGGCCGCGCCTCAACCTCTTCTCAAACTCGATACAGCGGCGTTCCTTGGACGCTACAAGTTCAGGTGCGAACCTAGACAAGCTAGTAAAAGTAGCCTCATACTCGGCCACTGAAGAACTCAACTGTAAAAGCTGGCAGAACTAGTCTCTCAGCTTCTCCCTAACTGCTAGAGATAAGTACTTCTCCTGAAAAGCCTCCACAAAAGCCTCCCACGTGCCAGCAATACGGCCCCTCACGTATTTTCACCACTGGCCCACACCCCCTTTAAGCTGGAAGGATGCCAAGGTCACTTTCAACGCCCCGTCCTCGATGCCAAGCATCTTGAACGTCTTACTCATCTGCTCCAACCACTCGTCAGCCTTAAGTGGCTCCTTTGGATCCCCAATAAACTCGTCCGGGTTAGACCAAAAGAACTCCCTCTTCAAGAAGGAAGGCCCTGCCTCAACAACCTGGGCCTGCACTGGAGCCTGAACTGGATTCTCAGCTCTGAGAATACCTATAGACTCCCTCAAAGCATCGGCTATCCCTCGGGCTAAAGCGCCCATAGCCTCCTGACCTGCTGGCTCGGCCACATTGGCCTGGCCAACCCCCTCCTGCTGTGCCGGAATATCATCTGGTAAAGGCATCTCCTGCCTACCACGTCTGCCACGTCTACCACATCTTCCTCGTCCTGACATCCTAATAAAGGTAACGAAGAACATTAGCACATTCATAAGTGTGCCAAAACTAAACACTCGCGTCCTAATACATGGACAACTGTAATTCACTCCACGTAAGCACATAAACACATAAGCACTTACGAATTTCATTTCCGGATAATAATAGTCTCGAGGCGTTACTAGAGTTCTGGTTAGAAACAGCATTGATCAAGTGCTTTTCCAACAAGACTCACAGAAAACCCAAGGATCCAATCAACATCCTAGAAACTAAATCCCATACCCAAGTAGTCACATAAACATGTTATCAAATAAACACATAATGACACACATAAGTCTCTAACAAGCGAGACAAACCCATTATGATACTAATCACTTCCCACGTACCCAAAGTATTCGAACCCGGTAAGCTCTGATACCAAGTTGTAACGCCCTAAAAAAAAAACCATGAATCATCCAACAATAGCATGCTTAAACATAAGAGAAAAAGGCATAAATATATTCCATCAGAGTAGTCTTTACAAAATGTATTACATGTTGACATCAAAAGTAAATGCCCTATGGGCTTACAACTTTCCAAGTCAACACTTGGTTACAAAAAGAGAGTGCTAACTCTATACAAAGAAAGCCCTTGGCTTGATATACATGTAATACAATCAAAAACACAAAACAGCCCAACAGTCTCAAGCCTCCCAAGCTATGTCCTTGGAGGTGGCATGCTACCTGTACCTAAAAATGATGTCCTATATAGGCTGAGCCACAGCCCAGTAGAAATATACTAAACCAACTATAAGCAATGACTAAAATAACAGCATTTGATAGATGGTCCACACTTATAGTTCCACTTATAACACGTTACAGTTTCATGACATTTAAGTCTATGTTACATTTCATTTCCCATTTCTTTCTTAACTTTGAGTTTGAAAACAAGGCTTAGAACCTAGCCACATAACTTAATGAGATTAAGACTCATCTTTAAAACACTTTCAAAATTCATGATGGATACACATTTTGGTGCTGTATCAATAACACATAGAAACACTTCCATACTTCACAATTGATAACGATATACATTTTAGTGCTATATCAAATCAATTCAAACACTTCTATAATCCACACTTGATACACATTGTAGTGCTGCATCAATGTCACACAAAATCTGGTTTAGAGGTCCATCCCCTATCTTCCCCTAAACTTGTGGAGTACATCCCCTATCTCCTCCCACACACAATGTATATAAACATAGATCATATACATAATCAATCAATACACAAAGTTAATGTATTATTCCAACCGTTATACTCGATAGCATACTCAATCGATTAGTTTTAGTTTGCCTAATCATCATGTATTGTCTACAACAATCAAGACTATCCTCCACCGATAGCCCAAAGCAGTTATTTCTAAACAGAAAATAAATGCACCAAATGGATAAAATATCAACATTTCAACTAGGTGAGTGATAAATGATCCAACTACACCCTTTAATCCCATACGTTCCCAATTTCAACATTCTCAATTCAACTTCTCATTTCTCAAAATTAATTTCACAAATTAATTCATCAATGTAATTAGGGCATTTCCCATAATTAACAAAACAACCCTAAGGTTCCATTTCTATCAAAAACCCAACATTTATCTCATCTCTCCATGCTAAACATGCATATAGGCTTATATAAATAAAACCCCATCTTTTGTAAAATTACACAAAGACCCAAACTTTCTAAAAATTACCCAATAGTCTCCAACATATCAAAATGCTAAAATTTAAAGACAAAGCTCATAAGGAGGAGTAGGATATCCCTACCTCGAACTTAGAGCTCAAATGGAGAAAAAGAAGAAATTCAAAGTGCTCCAAAATCCAAACTTTTCAGATCAAAATGTAGCCCTCAACGATCAACAACCTTTTGCAAAGACAACAAGGTAGTGGGACACTCTAGCTAGATCAAACCCTAGAGAGAAGGGAGATTCTAGAGAGAGGAGCTCTCAAAATCGATTTTGGAAAAGTAAGAGAGAGAGAGAGGAAGTGTAAAAAGTGATTCAAAAATGCCCAGCTGCCCTCTGATATACGTATGATCCGCTCGAGCGAAGAATAGAATGCTCGAGCGTCAAGAACAAAAATCTGGCCACGCTCGAGCTCTAGAAGGCCCGCTCGAGCGCCAAGACACAAGAATAAAATACATCCGCTCGAGCGCGAAAACCAGTCCGCTCGAGCGTAGATTTTCCCCTCCCAGAACTTTTATAGACAAAGCACTACCCGCTCGAGCTCAACGATACCCGCTTGAACGCGACCCGCTCGAGCGTAGGAAACCCGCTCGAGCGTGAAAAACACATATGCAGAAGTTTTGCAGGGACACGAGATACTGGGAGTGTGTAAACCACGCTCGAGCGCAAGAAGGCCCGCTCGAGCGGACAACCAAAAACCAAACTACGCTCGAGCGCAGAATGATCTGCTCGAGCGTAACACCAAAAACCTGGGCAACTACGCTTGAGACCAAAACTCAACCTACATGTTCAGAACACGCCCAACACATCCTATAACTCAAATGCAAAGTACGAAAGGATGTAAACAAGATGTAAACAACTGCTAATATCTACGGATCCAAGTCCGGATCACTGTACAACAAGGGGTAATACCCGGAATCGCTATATTATTGGAGGTTTAAATATTATGAGCAACATTACAGTTCCACAAAAAAACAAAAAAACAAACAAACAAACAAATTTTTTTTATCTAGATTCAAATTGTGTGGATGAGATTAATTCTAAATGTGGTCCATAACACCACTCCTCTTCATCTACACCACACACTTATTTATGGACAATTTTCATGGTTGATAAATATGGAACAATAGCATTTCTCAAGTATTATAGTTTTCTTACAACAATCACAATTGTTTTTTTAAAAGATAGCATTAGTATGTTAGTATAATTTGATTACAACTCGCTGCTCCATCAACTTGAACCCCTAACATCCCTCTCACCACACCTTAAGGTGTGGCTACTAAACCATTGGGCCAAACTATAGCGATTTCGGTTTTGACCCGTCATTTGTTGTGTTTCGGACTCGGGTTGTATAGTTCTAAATAGTGATTCATATCTTGTTTCTCTTGTATCTCCTTTATTTTGGTTATTGGGTTGTGGTTGTGTGTTTGGAATAAGTCGATTGTGTGTTTTTCCAAACCTGTGATGCCCAGATTTTAGCTCTTCCGCTCGAGCGAGATTTGTCAACTTTCAGTATTTTTGCATATCTGCAAATGTTAGAAGAGTACATTGGACGCTCGAGCGTTCAGTCTCACGCTCGAGCGGGGTTCTTCGTCTGCGAAACTTCTAGCATCGTATATTCCACGCTCGAGCATCGCTTCTTGCGCTCGCGCGGACCTTTGTCACTGACGCTCGAGCATCATTTTTCATGCTCGAGCGGACTGCGTGTATAACAGTCCGTGAAGATGGCATTTTGAATCACTTTTTCTTCTCTCTCTAAAACTTCCCAAACACCTAGATCTACACATTCTCTCTCTAAAACTCATCTTCTCTCTAAGATTTCATCCAGATCCGTTGGGATTTCCATCCTTGTGCCTTTGAGAAAAAGTAGAGTGCTTCAAGATCTACGTTTTGATCCGAATAGAAGTGGGTTTCGGTGTCCTTGGTGCTTCACTCTTGCTTAGCTCATCTTCTCTCTTTGAGGTATGGATCTATCTATACTCTTATATGGCTTTTAGCTTAGTTATTTGTTATTGTGTAGCAATGGTGGGATTTGGGGGTAGCTTCATCAAACCTAGGGTTTGAGGGTGAAATGAAAATAGGGGTTTTTGATGAGTATGAAACAAATAAGTTCGGGGACTGAAAATATGTTCATGTTGTGTCCAAATAGTAGGTTTGGTACTTGGATTGGTATTTGGAAAAAAAGGGGTTTTAGCCATAATCGAATCAAATTGTCATTTTGTATAAATAATTGAAATTGACATTGAAAGTGTGAAATTGGATGATTTTCGATATATATGGTAGAATTGAACATGTATTACCTCACACATTTGGATGTTGGAATAAACTATCAGTTTGAAATTGAATATCTGTTTAGATATAACTGTATTGAACTATCGGTGGATGATAGCTTTGATTGTTGTAGACATGGCATGTGGATTAGGCAAATTGAAACTAATCTTTTGATGGTTGTCATTGAATATGGCCATGTCTATATACATTGTACATGTATGATTATTTGGGAGTGGAAAGAGGATGTACTCCATTGTTTGATTTTGTATTTATATACATTGCATATGTATGAATGATTGTTTAGGAGGAGAAAGTGGATGGACTCCATTATAATTAAGTTGGCTGGAGTGTCCTAGGTGAAAGTTTCGAAATCATACATGGGGGTGTCTAGCTCGCAGACGAAATATCCATAAAATGGCAATTGTAGTGCTTGTATAACCTACGTTTACATGGGTCCCGTTTGACGGCTGCCCGCGGACGAAATATCCGTAAAATGGAAATTTGAAGTGTTTATGTATATGTGTTGTATGATTTGAAAACCATTGAGTTATAGCTAGGGGTGAGCATGGTCCGGATTAGACTGGATTGCAGTAAAATTAGGACCAATCCGTTATCTACGGTTCTTGAAAAATTGGAACCAATCCAATCCGTTTAAATCATAGAACCAATCCGAACCAATCCATTTAAACACGGATTGGATCAGTTTAGGACCACGGATTCACATAATTAAATAATAAAATATATATATATATATATAACACTTTAATTTCATAAAAACATAAAAATAATGCTATATTAGTTCCAGAATAGCAACATGTCTTTCTATAATAGCGACATACTGTTCTAGAATTTAAACAACCATAAGAAAACTGGTTTCACCATAAGTATTTAGACCATTACAAATTAAAACTAAAAACTAACAAACAAAAGTAATAAAAGAAGATATTATGCGGGTTTAGATTTGAGTTTAGGTTTTATATGGAATAAGATAAGATACTATAGGGGAGAATGTATAATAAAAATATAGATTATTTGTATACGGTCCGGATCAGTTCCAATCCGGAACCGTGGGGTTTAATCCAGAACCAATCCGTAGACTACGGATTTTTAATTCTTCAATCCGGAGCCGAACCACGGATTCAAAAAACCAATCCAAACCTTCCGGATTGAACTGGACTGGATCGGATCGGATTACGGATTTCACGAATTCCTTCCTCAGCCCTAGTTATAGCCTCAGTTTGGTTGTTGAGAAATAATGACATTAACTCATGAATTGAGAAAAATAAATGAACATAATATGAATTGAAGGAAAATTAATTAAGATTTGAATTTGGTATCTTTCAAATATATATATTTGTGAATGTTTTATTCCAAGGCATTGTATATGCACTTTATATTTATATCTTTGCTAAACCTCATATATTGTGTTAGATGATTTCTACTGGGTTATGACTCACCCTATTTGAGAAAAACATTTTCAGGTAATGATGGCATGCCTCCATCAAGGCAATAGTATTGGAGGAATCTTTGGGAAGCAAGAGCTTCTTGTTTTGTTATATTTTTGTATAGCCTAGGGCTAAATTTGTATGAGCTAGTCTCCTTTTGTTGTAACCAAGCTAAGACTTGGAAATGTGTAAACCCGAAGGGCATTTACTTATGTTAAACTCTTTTGTACTATCATCTTCATGTAATGAAAGGGATTTTACACTCTGGTGGATGTAATTATCAATTATGATTTGGATCATTTTTACTGTATATTTTGGGGGCGTTTCATAAACCCCAATATCTTACAACAATCACATTTGACCATTTGTATTTTTAGTAAAATTATTAGTATGTATAGAATTATACATTTTTTCCAAGTCTTCTAACCTCGCATAAAAAAAAAAAAAAAAAAAAAAAAAGTATGAGATGTTAAAAGTAGAGTGTAAATGCTTTTTTTTTTTTATTTTATAATATTTCTACTTTTTTTTTTTTTTTGGCTTTTATTAGCATGTAAGACCACTAGCTTATGCCCGTGCCTGAAGGCACGGTGTAAATAATGATGAATAGCTATCATTAGTGCAATTTCCTCTTTACTGAATTACTAAAATTCTATGGCACTACCTTTGTTTACAACAATTAATTTCTTCATTAATCCATCATGGAGATCTGCAAATAATGGATCAAAAATAGTGCATGTATTAAGCACTCAGTACAATAAGGAAAACTTATTGGAAAAGAGCTGCAGATCTAATATAAATTATATAGCCTATGTTTGGGAAGTTGCGTTTGAGGACTTAGCAAAAGAAGCCAAAGAAGCCAAAAATGTTGGGTTTGAGGACTTAGCAAAAGAAGCCAAAAATGTTTTTCAAGTTTCAAAATTATATAATGGTAAATACTACAAGATAAAAGTCAAACCAGTCATGCACTTCAATGCAATAATCAAACAGCATAAAATATAATCATCAAGCCTAATTCATACTGTTTCTTCTAGTCTATCAACTGGGGGTTGGATTATATATATAAAGCTTAAACAGTCAAATGGGAGGTCAGACAAAACAACCCGTGTTCACCTTTCCTTTCTTAAAAATTAGGAAGAAACTTCAATTGGTTGGAGCCCAAGTGTGCCAACAGGAGAAGTAAAAACTTACTTGATTCAGTACATGTGGAAAAAGGGCATAATCAACAGATGCAATTAAGTGCCCTGTAAGTTTTCATAATCAACAATGGACAAAGGGCATTAAACTTGAAAGAACAATAGATGGGTAATATAATCCTGCTGAGTTGTAGGGCATTAAAGTTGAAAGAACAATTGAAGTTTGGGTTTTAACATAAATAATAAAAGCATGCCAAATATTTTCAAAAACTGTCATGCTTTATTATATAGATACTCATCCATTTCCTAATACTTTAATAATAATGTAGCTCAAAGAGTTTCCAGAATTTAATCAATTGAGTTTAATCAATGGCAGAATATGACATACTTGCACCAAATAGCATTTTCAGTTGCAGCAAGCCACCAATTGTGAACTAATAGCTCAGAGTCTAATCAATGGCAGAATATGACATACTTGCACCAAATAGCATTTTCAGCATCATAAAATATCGAGATTAAAGAAAACGGCACTACCATCGGAGATAATTTTCAGCATCATAACAGTTAAGACAGAACCATAATTTTCAGCATCATAACAGTTAAAACAAAACCACTTAAAAATTTGAAATGTGATTCAAACCCAAGAATGAACAAAATCTCACAATCCATAAGAGGTAAATTTGTATTTAGATAAACCAACGGTCAAAAACCCAGAAATCCCACATTCACATGTCCCTATGTATGCCCATCCAATTCAACTAACAATGTCAAATATAACTTTCCAGAAACAAACCCTTCTGTCAAACTAATAAATAGACAAATACCATTGTATATGAGGAAATATGCAAAAACACTTTGATGAACACTATGATATTGTTTTTTGCACATAAATTGCTTCATACTGACAACATAAATGCTTCACTGAAACAGTGAATAGAACTCACTTGAGAACATGGGATGCCATCAGCAACTCAGGCTCTCCACCCCATACATAAGGTTGTCGAATTATTTCCACATACGCTTCAATGAACCTAAAACCCATGAAGAGAATGAATAAACACTTCCATTCTGATTTAATCATGTGCAATAACACTAACTAATGTACTTCAAAAAAATAAAAAATCACACTAACTAATGTACTTCAAAAAAATAAAAATCAAGTTAAACCATACCTACTGTTTTCAATGTGTTTGATGAAGGAAGTTTTGAATTGCAGCAAGGGAAAAGGTTTATTTAAAGGGTTGATTTGATGAACTCACCTATTCATCTCAAGCAGCAGGCAGTTACCAGAACCAGGTGGTCTGCCCGTTCCTAAAGGCACGGTGTAAATAATGATGGAAAATGAGGTGAGAAAAAAAAACCTGGTGGTGGTGGTGATATAGATGGTAGTCTCAAGTTACCATCTAAGTCATACTTTATTGGCCTCTCTCTTTTCTTCACCAACAAACCACCACCACCACCAACTACAGGTGGTGTGATCTATAGGCTTCTCTCCATGCTTATGGTCATCACTTCAATAATTAATCACTTCGATAACAAATTGTATTAGTATTAAAATAAAAAAATAGAACAAATAGAACAAATAAGTCCTAAATTTAGACTTGGACATCAAATCAAAGGGAAAAAAAAAAAGCCCTGTCATTAACTAATGTACTTCAAAAAAATAAAAATAAAAAATCGCACCAACTAATAGGAAAAAAAAAGAAATAACAAAATCTAAATCAACAACCAAATTGAACTCATCTTGGTAATGAAAAAAAGAAAAGAAACAGAGAATAACATTCAAATTAAAAAGTAACAAAGAATAACACTCAATGGTGTATTAAGCATGCTAGATGATCTTCAACCATATATGTATTAAGCATACTACACTACCAGTTTTCTGATCATTAACCATACCTACTGTAAGGGAATGTGTTTGATGTTTAACCAAATCTATATAGATAAATTACAATCAATAAAGATAAATTACCTCCGCAAATGGGCAATCCTTGAGATCAACTCTAACCAGTGATGTTTAACCAAATATAAAAACCCATCTCACAATTTGAACATACACATACTCTATACTTTGCCACTTGCTGACTGAAAGTCGAGTCAATGCAAATAACCACCTGTATGCCCGTGCCTAAAGACACGGTGAAAATATTATTGGAATGAAAATGTAATTGAATAATTTTAAGATTTTAAACAAACAATAAAATGTAAGTCTTACAACACAGAAACATATAATAAAAATTAGACGAAATATGCCAGCCAATGCTCTGCAATAGAAAAAATAAATTAATTAATTAAGCACACCAATTCGTGCTCTGCAATACAAAGAAAATGCCAAATAAAAAATTACGCACATCAACCAATATTCTACAATACAAAAAAAAAAGAAAGAGGATATATAACAAATTAAGCACGCCAATCAATGCTCCACAATAGAAAAAAATAACAAATAAATAAAGCACACCAGCCGTGCTTTGCAATTCAAAAAAAAAAATGACAAAAATTGTGCAATGAACAATTATTTTAAAAGATTAATATGTACACAATCCAATCCTATATTAAAAGCTAATTCAATATATAAGAAAGCAAAAATTCAAATTCAACCAAAAAAAAAAAAAAATGATTAGTTTTCTTTAAGCTAATTCAAGAGCATATTAGGAAGGTTAAAGAAAAAAGAAAAAAAAGACTATATGACCGAGTGAATAATTCAAATGAATATTAAACTTAGTTATAAATTGCACATGGATAAAAGGCTTTACAAAACTAAAATTCACATTGATAGGAAACTTTACAAAATCTAGATCGTAGCTAGCATATGTACGGTCTTCACAAAAATAAATATGATTTTCAAACTTGTTCTTTCTTAGAATTCGCAGGAGCGCCTCATCACTTTCCAAAAAGTCTTTGTATCAACTTCTATGTATCCCCAATGAGGAGCATGCACAACAATCTAGTAATGTATGAAAATAAAAAAGTTAGTATATTTTTAGTAGAAGAAAATCTATATAAATATCAAAACACTCTTAGCATTTCTTTCTTGAAGAAATTGAAACTATAAATACAAAAGAATTAGAGGTAAAAAAAAATTAAAAATGTATGCATGTAAGAAAATGAGTAAAAAGAGTCAATATTACAGTTTGACATAGGTCTCCATCCATCAGAAAAGAGCATTTTGTTATCAGGAAATTAGATAAAAAATAATGAAAAGAAAAAAAAATTGACTTCAACTTATAAGAAAGGTGTATTTTTTTATGAATTTTTATGATGAAAATTACCAATGTTTGTGGTGTGTTAAAGTCAATTTGTGGTAAAATTATAAATTGCAAATTTATTGTGTGCGCACTAGTAGAAAAAAAATTATATTTATGACAAAGTATGTTTTAGATGAAGTTTAATCTCAGTTTTTTTTTTCTTTTTTTTTTTGTGTGTAAATTCCATTGAAACATTTTAACAAACACTTGATAAGCAAGGAAGATAGAATGGTTATTAAACATTTTAGTAGCAACCAAACGATAATAAGGGCACAACAACCATTCAATAGAGTAACTCAATACAATAGTCCCACATATTCCTACTAAATCAAAGTAAATGGGTTTCGTGGAATCCTACTAACTCTTTATATATGTGTGTATATATAGATAATATATATGCATAAGAAAAATCAACAAAACCCATAAAAATACTATCAATTTAACTGAATTGAATAGGACATTGTTTTCCTATGCATTTTGTTAGTTTCTTTAGACCAATAATCAAACCATCTAATTCAAGCAATCAATTAAAACCACACACATGCAGATGCCAAACTAATAATATAAAATTTAAACTAACGATGCACTGTTTTATGTCAATATCAATAACCTACCAATCAATAATACCAAGAACAAAAAGAGATTAGATTCCACAATAAACATAGTTAAATCATTACACTACGAAAAAAAATAGAATTTGGAAATCAAATTGAAAGCAGGCTAACAAATACCAGGCCCATCATTAACACAAAGAAGTCATGAATTTGAAATCTTAGTAAATAAAAACTCCAACTCAACTTCTATAAGTACAAAACAAATTAAGTCATGAATTTACCTTTTATATCTATAACTCATGCCTTAACTTGAACTTGCTTACATTGGTAAAGTTTCAAATTCCATGGAAATTGAATACATTTGTACCAATTAAACAAAACCAAAATTTTATTTAGATTTAACTGAGATAGCGGATGAGAGTGAGTGGGAATCATTCCATTATGAATCTTCAGCCTCAAACAAAATCCAAACACACGTGAGCTCAACTGGTGGTGTATGATGAGATTACAAATGTACATTAAATATTGGGGGGAAAAAAACAAAGGTGAGAAAGGTTCAAATGAAAACCTCTTTACCGATACTAATATACCAATAAAAGCACGAAATAACAAACCATTCACATGAAAAATATATCTAAAAATCTAAGTTTGGGTGCTCACCACGAAAAAGTTATTGAACCCATTAAATATAAATCTTGAGAGAGAGAGAGAGAGAGAAAGAGAGAGAATTAAAAAAAGGAAATAAATAAATAAATAAAAACGAAAGAAAGAAAGAGAAGCAATTGACACATGAGGAGCCTCTATTTACAATTAATAGATATTAATATAAATTTTGACAAACTTCCACAGGCAGTCACATGTACGTTTTTGTTACATTGTTTAATTTAAGTTAGCTGGTTGAATTTCTATATAGCGATCCTGGTTGTTCCTTTACTGTTCTGTTGTATTCCGGACTCGGTTCCGTGGAGTTGGTAGTTGTATCTATCTTGTTGTCGTCCTTAATTTCATTTGTTTGAGTTTTAGGATGTTTTGGGCAGGATTGTTATAGGTTGGTTAGGCCTTGGTTTCAATTCCTTGTTGCCCAGTTTTTAGGCGTTCCGCTCGAGCGGGTCTTATTGGGCTCGAGCGGGGATTGCACATCTCCAGTATTTCGTGTTCCTACAAAACTTCTGCAGGTGTGATTTTTACGCTCGAGCGGGTTTCTTTACGCTCGAGCGGTAGAGCTCGAGCGGGTTTGTTGGCGCTTGAATGGGTAGTACTTTCTGGGTATAAGTTATGGGAGGGGGAAATCTACGCTCGAGCGGACTGGTTTTCACGCTCGAGCGGATTTACTTTATTCTTGTGTCTTGGCGCTCGAGCGGGCCTTTTTGCGCTCGAGCGGACCTAGTTTTTGTTCTTGACCCTCGAGCGTTGTGTTTTCCGCTCGAGCGGGAATGTCGTATATCAGTTGGCTGTGGGCAGTTTTAAATCACTTTTTCTCATTCTTTCTCTCTCTTACTTTTCCGAAAAAGCCATTTGAGAGCTCCTCTCTCTAAAACCTTAACTTCTCTCTAAGTATTGATCTAGCTAGGGTGTTCTCCTCACCTTTGGCCTTTACAAAAAGGTTGTTGATCGTCGAGGGCTATCTTTTGATCCGAGAAACTCGTGGTTTGGAGCAACTTCGTTTTCGTCATCTTCTCCTTTGGGTGTCATCTTTTGAGGTAGGGATTCCTACTCACAACTATGGGTTTTGACCTAGATATTTGGGTATTTTGTTAAATGGTTGATTTTGGGAAGTTAGGGTTTGAAAATGTCGAAAAGGGGTTTTGTTATTTTGATTCAAAAATATGTATTTTGGGTTTCAAAATAATGATTTTGTTGTTGGTTGTTGATATGTAGGCCATTGGGTCAATATTGGGAAATGGGGTAGAAAACCCTAATTTGTGGAATAAATTAATTGGTATAATTAATTTGGGAAAATTGTACCTATATGGAATTGAGTTGGAAATAATGAAATTGGTTCATTATATGGTTGAATTGTGGAGTTAGATTTATTAATCGCTCACTTTTGAAAACATGGATATTTATTAATCGCTCACTTTGAGTTTGAGCGGAAGTTGAGGCGAGGCCTCAAGTTGAGGGTTGGTGGATCTTTCATCCGGGAGTATAGACGTTTGGTGGATGCGGCAGCTCATATGGAGCTCATGATGCAGGAGGAGGATGAGGGGCAGAGAGGCTCCAAGAGGGGCCAAGATGGTCAGGGTGATGGCAGGAGGCAGAGGGGTTCTAACCCTCAGCAGTCTCAGGGTAGTGTGGCTAGATCGACCTTTCCAGTGCCGAGTGCGGGCTCTGGGAGAGGTAGTCAGGGAGGTTTGACTTGTTTTGCGTGTGGCCAGCTGGGTCACAAGTCTTCGGTTTGCCCACAGAAGGGAGGGGGTCAGCTAGCTGCTTCTTCTTCAGCTAGACCTCTAGGCCAGAGTCAGGGTAGGGGCCAGCCTTTGTCTTGCTATCAGTGTGGTCAGCCTGGGCACCTGAAGAGGTATTGCCCACAGTTGAGTGCCACCTCAGGAGTGTCTGGTTCTAGGCAGACGCAAGGTTATCAGCCAGCTCAGTCTGTGCAGGCCTCGAGGGCCAATCCGGGAGCTTCGTCATCCCAGTCAGTGCAGCAGTCTTTTGCTCCTAGAGGTGAGCAGGTGGATCAAGGGCCTACAGGGCGCGTGTATGTTGTTACCGCGCAGGACCTAGTACCGGCTCCATTAGTAGTGATAGGTACTTTTCTGTTTTGCAACTCGGTTTCTAGTGTGTTGATTGATACGGGTGCATCTCATTCTTTTGTGTCTGCTGCATTTGCATCTGTTTTGAAATTGGAGTTAGCACAGTTAGCATCTCGTGTATGTGTAGTATCGCCTATTGGTGGTGAGTTGATCTTGAAACAAGGTGTTAGAGGTAGTGATATAGAGGTCGCCGATCGTAGGCTTCCTTTTCCTTTTGTTGTCATGCCTATGAAGGGTTTTGATGTTATTTTGGGTATGGACTGGCTATCGTCATACCGGGCTGTTATTGATTGCTACCGCCAGAGGGTCACGGTTTGTACCTTGAGCGGGGAGTGTTTCCATTTCTTGGGGGATCGGGTTGGCAGTGTGTTGCCACCGATGTATGATCCGCGAGGGCGGGGAGAGCTTAGTGGTCTACTTGCTAGCTTTATGAGTGGTGAGTGTGATGAGCCCCAGATTGTTTTGCCGAGGGTGATTTGTGAGTATTTGGATGTTTTTCCCGAGGATCTCGTTAGTTTACCACCTCATCGAGAGATAGAGTTCTCTATTGATTTAGTGCCCGGCACAGCGCCGATTTCTATGGCACCTTATCGTTTTGCCCCAGCCGAGTTGAGTGAGTTGAAGATTTAGCTCCAAGAATTGCAAGATAAGGGTTTTGTTCGCCCTAGTGTTTCGCCGTGGGGAGCACCGGCCCTCTTTGCTAAAAAGAAAGATGGTGCCTTGAGATTGTGTATAGACTACCGAAAGTTGAATCGGGCTACGGTCAAGAATAAGTACCCTATGCCCCGTATAAATGATCTGTTCGACCAGTTGAAGGGTTCCCGTTGTTTCTCTAAGATAGACTTGAGATCGGGTTACCACCAGTTGAGGGTCAGGGAGGAGGATATTCCTAAGACGGCATTCCGTACGCGGTATGGCCATTATGAGTTTCTGGTGATGCCATTTGGGCTTACCAATGCACCGACAGTTTTTATGGACTTGATGAACCGGATCTTCCGGGAATTCTTGGATCGATTTGTGGTCGTTTTCGTGGACGACATTCTTATCTATTCGCCTTCTGAGGATGAGCATGAGAAACACTTGAGAGTGGTGCTTGAGTTGCTTAGAGCCCATAGGCTGTATGCCAAGTTTGAGAAGTGTGAGTTATGGCTAGGAGAGGTGAAATTCTTAGGCCATGTGGTATCCGGGGAAGGGGTGTCTGTTGATACATCCAAGGTAGAGGCAGTGCAAGATTGGGCACAGCCTAAGAGTGTGTTTGGGATCCGCAGTTTTCTGGGATTAGCTGGGTATTACCGTCGATTTGTGAAAGATTTCTCCAGGCTAGCTTCGCCGTTGACTAGATTGACGGGAAAGGGGGTCAAGTTTGTGTGGAATGAGACTTGTGAAAAGTCGTTCCAAGAGTTGAAGGTTAGATTGACCACTGCTCCGGTCTTGATTATTTCGGAGAGAGGGTTGGGTTACGCGGTTTATTGTGATGCCTCACGAGAGGGTTTGGGTTGTGTGTTGATGCAAGAAAGGAAAGTGGTAGCTTATGGTTCATGTCAGTTGAAAATACACGAGAAGAACTACCCTACACACGATCTAGAGTTAGCAGCAGTGATCTTTGCCTTGAAGATTTAGAGGCACTACCTTTATGGTGAGAGGTTCGAGGTGTTCTCGGACCACAAGAGTTTGAAGTATCTGTTTACACAGAGAGACTTGAATTTGAGGCAGAGGAGATGGATGGAGTTCATTGAGGACTATGATTTTGAGTTGCACTATCACCCGGGAAAGGCCAATGTTGTGGCCGATGCCCTTAGTAGGAAATCCATTAGTGATGTAGCTTGTATAGCCATCCGGGAATGGAAGATGTTGGGTGCGCTTGGCGAGTTTGATTTGCTTCTGGGCGAATTTGTTGAGGCTGCGGCCTTGTTTTCTGTTGTTGCGCAGCCTACACTTGTGACCCGAGTGTTAGAGGCACAGAGAGGTGACCTTGAGGTGGAGTCCTTCAGAGAGAAGATCTCCAGTGGGAAAGTTGAGAAGGGTTTGACGGTGTATCCCGACCAGAGTGTGAGATACCGAGACCGTTTGTTTGTGCCGGAGTCTTGCCGAGAGGAAGTACTCCGAGAGTTCCATCATTCACGCCTTGCGGTGCATCCGGGAGGCACTAAGATGTACCGGGATTTGGGTCGCCAGTTTTGGTGGCGAGGTATGAAGAGAGATGTGGCTGTTTTCGTGTCTAAGTGCCTTACTTGCCAGCAAATGAAGGCTGAGCATCAGAGGCCAGCGGGTTTGTTGCAACCCTTGCCTATTGCCGAGTGGAAGTGGGAGCATGTCACTATGGACTTCGTTGTAGGTCTTCCGAGGACTCAGCGGGGTAGTGATGCCATTTGGGTGGTTGTAGACCGGTTGACTAAGTCGGCGCACTTCATTCCTATGCGCGTGAGAGATTCGGTAGTTCATCTTGCCGACCTGTATATTCAGGACATAGTGAGATTGCACGGGGTCCTAGCGACGATCGTCTCAGATAGAGATCCTCGTTTTACTGCTAGGTTGTGGCAGAGTTTGCAGAGTGCCTTGGGCACTAAGTTGACTTTTAGTACGACTTATCATCCTCAGACGGACGGGTAGTCCGAGCGTACTATTCAGATCCTTGAGAATATGCTTCGAGGTTGTGTCCTTGACTTTAGTGGGACGTGGGAGAGGCATTTGCCCTTGGTGGAGTTTGCCTACAACAACAGTTTTCAGTCTAGCATCAGTATGGCACCGTTTGAGGCCTTGTATGGCCGACCGTGTAGGTCTCCAGTGTGTTGGGCCGAGGTGGGTGATGAACCCTTGTGGGTCCGGAGTTGGTTAGGGAGACGACGGAGAAAGTTGAGCTTATCCGTAGGAGGCTTGTTACAGCCGAGAGTCGCCAAAAGAGTTATGCCGACCGTAGAAGGAGGCCTTTGGCGTTTGAGGTAGGTGATCATGTCTTCTTGAAAATATCACCTAGGCGAGGTCTGATGAGGTTTGGGAAGAGTGGGAAGTTATCCCCTCGGTTTATTGGTCCCTTTGAGATCCTTGAGAGGATTGGCGAGGTTGCCTATCGTTTAGCCTTACCGCCGCAGTTGTCCGGAGTGCATGACGTGTTTCATGTGAGTATGCTTTGGAAGTATGAGCCGGATCCATCCCACGTGTTGGATTGGACCGACTTGGAGGTAGATGAGGGTGCCTCGTATGAGGAGAGGCCGGTTCGGGTCTTGGATAGGCGGGATCAAGTCCTGCGTGGCAAGACCATTCCTTTGGTGAAGGTTTTGTGGAGGCATCACGGGGTGGAGGAAGCCATTTGGGAACGTGAGTTAGAAGTCCGCGAGAAATATCCAGACTTGTTTGTTGATGTGTGACCATGTAATGGAATTTTTGTAATATTGTTGAACGTTAAGAGCATTGTATGTGTCTTACGTTGTAAAACATTGTGAATGTTTTGGTTAATGGAAGTTTGTTTTAACATTGTGTATGTTAAGTATATTGTGGAAATGCAAGCATGATGATAATGTTGCATGTGTTATGGAATTGTGGAAAATGAGTTGAAATTGCTAAATTTCAAAGAATGCATGTTGATAATGCAGGTTGTTATGAATAATGTGTAATGCCTCTTGAAAAGAGATGGGATTGACTGGTAATGGGTCAGGTTGTTTAATATTATGTTGTAATATTGTTGGGAATTGAGAAAATCTTGTTTTTGAAGAACTTGTATTTAATTTCGGGGACAAAATTCTTTAAGGGGGGGAGGTTATAGCGATCCTGGTTGTCCATTTACTGTTCTGTTGTATTCCGGACTTGGTTCCGTGGAGTTGGTAGTTGTATCTATCTTGTTGTCGTCCTTTAATTCCATTTGTTTGAGTTTTAGGATGTTTTGGGCAGGATTGTTACAGGTTGGTTAGGCCTTGGTTTCAATTCCTTGTTGCCCAGTTTTTAGGCGTTCCACTCGAGCGGGTCTTATTGCGCTCGAGCGGGGATTGCACACCTCCAGTATTTCGTGTTCCTGCAAAACTTCTGCAGGTGTGATTTTTACACTCGAGCGGGTTTCTTTACGCTCGAGTGGTAGAGCTCGAGCGGGTTTGTTGGCGCTCGAACGGGTAGTACTTTCTGGGTATAAGTTCTGGGAAGGGGAAATCTACGCTCGAGCGGACTGGTTTTCGCGCTCGAGCGGATTTACTTTATTCTTGTGTCTTGGCGCTCGAGCGGGCCTTTTTGCGCTCGAGCGGACCTAGTTTTTGTTCTTGACGCTCGAGCGTTGTGTTTTCCGCTCGAGCGGAAATGTCGTATATCAGTTGGCTGTGGGGCAGTTTTAAATCACTTTTTCTCATTCTTTCTCTCTCTTACTTTTCTGAAAAAGCCATTTGAGAGCTCCTCTCTCTAAAACCTTAACTTCTCTCTGAGTATTGATCTAGCTAGGGTGTTCTCCTCACCTTTGGCCTTTACAAAAAGGTTGTTGATTGTCAAGGGCTATCTTTTGATCCGAGAAACTCGTGGTTTGGAGCAACTTCGTTTTCGTCATCTTCTCCTTTGGGTGTCATCTTTTGAGGTAGGGATTCATACTCACAACTATGGGTTTTGACCTAGATATTTGGGTATTTTGTTAAATGGTTGATTTTGGGAAGTTAGGGTTTGAAAATGTCGAAAAGGGGTTTTGTTATTTTGATTCAAAAATATGTATTTTGGGTTTCAAAATAATGATTTTGTTGTTGGTTGTTGATATGTAGGCCATTGGGTCAATATTGGAAAATGGGGTAGAAAACCCTAATTTGTGGAATAAATTAATTGGTATAATTAATTTGGGAAAATTGTACCTATATGGAATTGAGTTGGAAATAATGAAATTGGTTCATTATATGGTTGAATTGTGGAGTTAGATTTATTAATCGCTCACTTTTGAAAACATGGATATTTTATCTGTTGGAGCTTTTATTATCTGTTTAGAAATAATTGCTTGGACTACCGGTGGAGGGTAGTTTTGATTGTTGTAGACAATGCATGATGATTAGGCAAACTAAAACTAATCAATTGGATATGTCATAGAGTATGACGGTTGATAGAATACATTAACGTTATGTATTGATTGATTGTGTATATGACCTTTGTGTATATACGTTGTGTGTGTGGGAGGAGATAGGGGATGTACTCCACGGTTTAGGGGAAGATAGGGGATGGACCTCTAAACCAGATGTTGTTTGGGAGGAGATAGGGGATGGACTCCACTGATACAGCTCATATGCTTGTCAGATAATGTGTTGATACAGCTCATATGCTTATCTTTGGAAGTGTTGATACAGCTCATATGCTTGTCATTGGGAGTGTTGATATAGCTAATATGCATATTTGTTGAAATGTGGATACAGCTTGTATGCTTATCTGTTGAGATGTTGATACAACTAATATGTTTATCTAATGTAAAATGGGAAATGTTTAATATGAGTCATTGTCTCATATAAGTGGTTGGCCAGGTTCTGAGCCATTGATGTAAATTGAGAAATTGACAAGAAACGAAAACTGAAATGAAACATGAACATAGTGGTCATGAAATGGAAATGGATTATGGATTGGTTTATGAAAATTGAACATTTATCAATTGCTAATGTCTTAGTCATTGCTCATACTGTGTTTAGCATATCTCTACTGGGCGTTGGCTCACCCTTTATGGGACATTATTTTCAGGTACATGTAGTATGCCACCTCCAAGGACATAGCTTGGATGATGATGAGAGTTGAAGACTCTTTCTTTTGTTCATTTTGATGTATTACATGTAAATTCAAGCCAAGGGCTTAATATGTATTGAGTTAGTACTCTTCTTTTTGTAACCAAGTGTTAACTTGGAAAGCTGTAAGCCCATAGGGCATTTGCTTTTGTTGTTAACATGTAATACAGTTGTAAGAATTACTCTGATGAACAGAAATGGTTGATTTCTTTTGTATCAATGCATGTCTAAATTGTTGGGTATTATGTATTATTTTGAGGGCGTTACATTCTAGCAGGAAAATATCATTCCCAATTGTTATAACTTATTTCCCATGTAGACTGTTCTTCTCTGAGATCCCTAAGTGTTTCTTAAGCCTGCAATAGTTTCTTTAAAAAATTTCTCTACATTTCCAAACCTTCAGCATAGTTCCTGATTATTATTTCTTTTTGTTGGTGCCACTGTCAACATTGACAATAAAGCATAGTGTGCAAGCCATCACGCTCTAAATAATACCAGCAACAGAAATAAACAAAACATTAAAAGTAGAAGAAAAGGTAGGACTGTGGCATACTTAGATGCTTCCTCATAGCTAAAGAACTTGACTGCTGAATTTGGGACAATGCGAGCACAATTCGTGCCATTGCCTTTAAATAATCCTCGGGGACCCTCAGTTCTCCAAATATATTTCAAGCTCTGAACTGTTCCACTGTATTTTATACTATGAGGATTTTGAACCTGCATTTTTCAAGACCAAATAAACGCATAATGTTTTTTCCATGCAGAGTACAAAAATAACATAAGACAATGACAAACAACAGAGATTAAAGTATCTAACCTAGAATATTTTTGCAAATAGAATGCTCAGCATGGAATTTCTTCCTTTAACATGCCGAAAAACTGATGAAAGGTAATGTCTTAAGGATGTGATGGAACAATAATAATCACTATGAATTTGCTTCATTTGTCATTGGTTCAATGATAAATCCTAAAGAAGGCGTCAGACATTAAGAGATAAAATTGATTTTTGATATTCTTATAGCTGAATCTCATGGAACTAAACTCTCAAACTTAGACCTTGGGTTTTTGATTTACACGTCATAGAACTTTTTGTGTTAGACAAAATAATCTTCGATAATGCAAGTTTTACAGAGACATGTAAAGAATAAAATAAAATTCATTTTGATTCCATATTGCTATCAGTGTGACAACAGTCAAAGTTAATATAAATGCATGGTCATCTGTATAGGCAATTTTCAGACCATAAGTGTTTTGATTAATTTTTAATTTGATCCCAGAATTTCATCATAATGTACTTAAAATTTAATCCATTTTTTTTTTGAACAATTGCAGTTTAAGTGACATACTGCTCACAAAACAACATAAGGAAGTTAGAAAGAATTAGGATTCCTTAATGTTGCTTCTAGTCCAAAAGCTATAGGAGAGGAAAGGAAGAAATAAGATAGTTTTTGAATTGTAATCAATATATATACACACCAAAAAAAAACATTACCCATAAAAGTCTGTAACAGAAAAAAAAAATCTGTAAAAATTTGTAATCAATATATATACACACAAAGAAAACATTACCCATAAAAGTGCAACCAACTCTTCAATTGATGATCTATGTGGCTTCAAACAAAAAAAACAAAAAAAAATTGTAATCAATATATATACACACACAGAAAACCTTACAAAAAACCTTACAAAAATTTTTGGAGAACCTCATGAGGAATGAATAAATATAGTCAAGATTTTGGAGAACCTCACCGATTTGTTGCATCGATGTCGTTCTACTTTAAGCATTTTTATTAATATATATGATTCTTCAAGCATACCATCCCTTTGTTATATTAATAGCAAGGCTAGCACCGATTATGGTATTTTTAAGAATACCATAATTTGGTATTTTTAATGATGAAATATGATTAATAATTTGGTTATGGTATATATTAAGGGAGAAGGGTACCATAATTTGGTCCAAATCATATATATTAATAACCCATTTGTTATAGCAAGGCTAGCACCAATCGGTGGGTCCAAATCAGTGCTAGCCTTGCTTTAATATATATGTAATTAAACCTTTAGGTACGGGCATACGCTAGAACGTCATTTAAAATACCTATGATTATTAATACCGTACCTGCAAAATTGTGGAATTTATCAAAATTAGAACAACATTTTAGGTGAATCAGTGGGCCAATCTCCATCATTGCAACATTAATTTGTAGCTCTGTTTTTGTTGCTTCAGTGTTGTTTTTGTGTTCTTCAAACTATGATTCAACGATTAAAAAACAGTGATTGATCATTAGAATATATACAAAAAACAGAGCTACAAATGGAATAAATGGGTTCCTTTTTGTATATAGAATAAATGGGTTTCACTTGGTATTTCTTCACTGTTTTTCAATCATTGTTTCATACACATGATCAATCATTATTTTATCAGGTGAAATCAGGTTTCCTTTCATTCACTGTTTTATAAGGAAAATCCGCATGTTCTTCAAACCCACAAAATCAAGTGAAACCCATTTATACACTGGACTATACATACATGTATATATACACTGGACTATACAAAATCAAGTGAAACCCATTTATACACTGGACTATACATACATGTATATATACACTGGACTATACAAAATCAAGTGAAACCCATTTATACACTGGACTATCAAGTGAAACACTTTTCAAGTTTCGGGTCTAAATCAAGTGAAACCCATACATACATGTTTTCAGTAGAGAACAATGTCCAAATCCTCCTAGCCTTAATACAAAACTTTAAGTTGGAAGATCAACCCACATGTCAAAAATTTAAAAAAATTTAAAAAACTTTAAAAAAATCAAACCCAAAACTCAATTAAGAAATTTAAATCAGAATCAGATCCCATTTCAGACCCAAAACTATAAAAAAAATTTAAATTTAAATCCATTTAAGAAACAAAACTCAAAAATCAGAAACTCATTTAAGTTGGAAGATCAACCCACATGTCAGAAATCAGAAACAACCATTTAACTAAGAAACTTAAATTTAAACTTTCAAAACTCATTTCTCATTTCAAGATCAACCCAACCAAACACCCAAATGTCAGAAATCAGAAACAACCAAACCCACAAAAGTTGGAAGTTCTAGTTTACCTTGCAAGAGGAGAGAGCCGAAAGAGGAGGGTGAGAGGAGAAGAGGCGGTCGGTGGTGTTATCGAGAGAGGATGACACAAAGAGGAGAGGTGGTTGGTGGTCATCGGCATCGCGATGGTCTGCGGTCATCGCACGGTAGAGAGAGAGAGAGAGAGAGAGAGAGAGAAAGAGAGTTCAAAAATTGAAATAAGAGAGAGAGAAGATGAGTACCTGTGACAGAGTGGAGAGAGAGAGATTTCCTTTAATTTACATTGGACCATTTTGGGCCATTACATTTTGGAGAGAGAGATTTCCAACCGTTGATGCTCAAAGAGCATTTGGGCGGGAAATAAACACATCCTAACCATTGAAATTTAGATGAGGTAATTTAAACCATTGGATCAAAATATATCTCTAAGACATATTAGACATTTTCAAAAACTCTCCTCCCTTATTATATAGAATTTTCAATGGTTCATCAATTCTACATCAAATTTAAATTTAATGAAAAAACAATATTTTTCTTGCTCCAGTGGTTTCATCAAATGAGTTCTAAATTGAGGATATCAAAAATCTTTTACCAAATTGAAGACGCTTAGGAGCTTTCATCAAATCACTATTCATAGGTGTTAGATCTTCACCATCGGATGTCTCCTCGGATGACCACCTCTAAACAAAAATTTGTGAAAAAAATACATTACTTGGTCAACCGGCCAGACATCTGCCTGGTCGACCAGTGTTTTGATGAACGCTCAAAATCCTCTGTTAAAGCACTTGATATCAAATAGAGTTTTTCCTCAAATTTAGTGAAAAAAAAAAAATGCATCGTTGGAGATGCTCTAAGGTGACATAGTATAATAAATAGAGTAAGGGTTCGTTTGGGATGTGAGTTGGCGTTTTAGCTATTTTAATTTGGGGCTAAAACACTTGGTTTGGGATGGACTTTTTTGACTTTTATGAGAGAAAAAAATGAAATAATTTTAACTTAGATTTAACATTTTATTTATTGACTTTTTAACCTATTTTATCCTTTTGTAACTATTTTAATTGTTCCAAATTGTACATACAATTCTTCAATTAAAAAAGAGGAACATACCTGGTTCTGAATCTAAGCCCTAATTCTTGGGTGCGAACCCTAGATCGTCTCACCAAAAGTTGCCATCACAAGTCTAATTGACTTTATCCAAAGCCATAGATTTGACTTCGCATCAAGGACTGGACCTAGATTTGGTAGTCGCGATCCGAAGCCATCATGATCTTGTTTCTTGTATTATGAACTAGTTTTTCTCTCTCAAATCAAAGCTGAGATCGCAAACTAATCATATTTCTTCATTCGCATCTCGTTTGCAGCACCTGGAAATCTCAGATTTCAAGTTCATCTCTGGTCTTCTCTAGGTTGAAGCACTTGGAAAATCTCAAATTCTGTTGAAGTGGACCAAGAAGCTGTGAAATCAACATACAAAACCCTCTCTTTCAAAATATTTTTGAAATAAAGTTCCTACGATGTTCCGAGGCTCGCATTTTGTCAAATGTCGCACTTTTCGGTAAACCGAGCAGGAACAAAGTGGAAATGAATGAAAGAGAGATGAAATCTTTGAAAAATATTTCAAAACACCTTATTTAGGGGTTTGGATTTGAAGAAAAGAGGAGAGGGGAGAAGAAAACAAGTTTGAGAGAAGTTCGGCACGAATCCGGGTAGGATCGAAACTGAGCGACTTCACCAAAATAGGCATAACTTTTTGCACAGTTGGAATTTTGATGCAAGGCTTCACCATTGGAAATCTTACTTCCGGGGCTTCAATTTGGACACAAGAATGAGCTAAAAAAGAGTCCAAATGAAGGAGATATGCCCGTTTGAAGTTGGACCTACAGAGCAGATTTTCTCTGCCGGCCACTGGTGAAGGGTGCCGGCCATGGATGATGAAATGCCGGCCACCAGTGATGGCCGGCCGGCCAACAATGTCAAAAATCAGATTTTTCGCAGATCTTTTACCTTCAGTTGTTATGTACAAGCCCCCAGCTCAGATATTTCGACCAAAAGCTTTGAATTGCTATATATCAAGCCAAATATCTCATATTTAAAGGGGAGAACTTCCTAAGAAAGTTTTGAGAGATTCTCTCACTAAACTTTCTCTCTCTCTCTACAATTTTCAGAGCAAAAACCTCTGCCTCTCTCTCTAGAGCCTCTCTCTATTGCCCTTTTGTGCATAGAAGTCCATAGAAGTAGAGAAATACTTTTAGTTTGCATGCACTTCCTTCACCAAAGTTGCATATCTATGGGTAGAGGTCCCTTGGAGCTTATTTTTGGGCTGATAGAAGGTCATTTGAGCCAAGAAAGAGGCCATTTTTCTGCTGTGCTCCAAAGGTAATCACTCACCCCTTTTAGCTTGTTTTGCATACTAGCTTTGCCATAGTTTTCAACCACTTTGGGGCTGTTTTTTTGGAGTGGTGTTAAACTAAAAAAACCTTTATTTTTCTCTGTTTTTCAGTCCTAAAATTCTTGGTTTGTGCCTTGGTTGGCTAGGGGGTTGTCCTCCCTTTTGCTCATTAGCTTGTAAGGCCTTGTGAGCTAACTTTCAAACATTTCAAACAACTTCTTTTGGGCCTTAGAACCACTGAAATCCAGAGGATGTTCAGTGGTAAAAACCCTATTTTGAGGGCCCAAATAGGAGGGGGTGGTCCCCCCTCCTCTTGTCTTGCTTGCTAGTGTTGATGGCCAACCAAATGAGCATGTATTTTTACTTCTTTATGGCTTTGTTTAGGCTCATTTTTGTGACTTCTTAGACCTGGCATATCTCTATTTTTGTCTGGTTTGGTCTTTGGTTGCATGCTTATTGCACTTGTAGTGTAATCCTCCTTGTGGCCTTACAAAGTAGCATGCTCTTGTGGTTTGAATTAGCTTAGTTCAAGCATGTTTTTAGCCATTATTTGCCATGTCATAACTCTGTCTAAAGTTGGTTTGGTCACCTCTTGCATGCTTCATGTACTTGTAGTGCAAATCTTGCTTACTAGCCTTGTATGCATGATGTTTTGGCTCACTATTCTAGCATATCTTGGCTATGCTCCAACATGATTTTATTCATATTTTGGGCTATTTTAGGACTGTTTTGGGCTGTCATGGTCATATAACTCATGTTTTGTGTAGCTATAGTGCAAATGCCTTGACTAGTCTTGAGTTTTGAGGCCCCTACCATGCTATACTTGTGATGTTTGCATGCCTTGGTATCATTTGGAATGATATTTCAGAGCATATAGTGTTGTTATACTTCCATCTTTTCCACTCTTTAAGTGCTCTTGAGAGTTGCACCATTATGCCTTATTTGTGAGCCATTGCATGAGCCTCATTTTCTTGCTTTTCAAGCCACCATCTCAGTCCATTTTGGCTACTGTTTTGGTCTGCATAGGATCTGTTTGGGGTTGATTCGGCCATTTGAGCATTGTCTTGCATGCCTCTAGTGTAATACACTTCACTAGCTTTGATGCTTAGGCCTTTCAACATGCATTACATGGGTTGTTTGCATGATTCCAAGTCATTTTGCATGCCATTTCAGTGCTGGAACATATGCCGTTGTACTCCATGTTTCATCCTTTCAATGCCTTTGGAGAGTTGTGTCTTGTGCCTTAATCTTGCATTAACATGTATGCATGCTTGGCTAGTCCTTGGAGTCTCCATTTCAGCATTTTTGGCCACTGATTTGGGCATGATTGAGGTCTGTCCATTTTGGTTTAAGTCCATCTTTGCATGTTGTTGCATGCTTGTCTTGCATGTTGTTGCATGCTTGCTCCATTTTGTCGTTGTTGCATGCTTGTTGCATTGCATGATTCTTGCATGTTGTTGCATGCTTGGTACTTTGCATGTTTGCATGTTTAGGTTGCTTTGCATTTTTCATGCTTGTTACATTGCATTTGGCATGCTTATGTTGCATTGCATGGCATCTCCATGTTCCATGCATTGCATTGTGTTTGGCTTGGGTGTTAAGCCAAACACGAGAAACGAGGGACGTTTCATACTTGAAGTGATGAAATGTGCCTCAATTCTCGGTCGTCGACGCTCTTGATGATGCATGATAGAGTTCTAGGCATTTATGTGTTTTTTGTGCATTCATTTTACATTGAAATGTGCACAAGTTGGATCTTCGGCCATCATGCATCGAGATGCGTGATTGATGGTCTTGGATCCGATTATGCCTCTCCCTTGATGTTTTGAGGTGATATGGAATGGCATAGTGCATACTGTAAACGTGCCCGTGGGCCTCACTACAGTTCGGACTCAATTTGTGTCACGGTTCTTAATCTGAACCAAAGAGTCCAAATCCGACAAATCGTTTTGAGAAACAGATTTTTGAAAAGAAGTGCCAAACATGGACTGCTTTGCCAGATACAGAGTCGCCACCTAAATATTTTTTAAGGGGGAATTTAGGAAACCCTGACTCGGTGCCAAAGGCCACGTGTCCGTCATCACCAAAGCTGCCTCGGCTCGGGAGCTAGGGTACGATTGGGGAAGGTCAGCTATGAGCACCCCCTCTCGCCCGATCCGAAGATCGACCTCTACTAACCGTGATATCCGTTTTTGAAGACGTTATGTGTTCTTACCCCGATTATTAGCCTAGAATTACTATGTTATGCGCACAGCACAAAAGTATAGACTAGATTGCCTAATTTGGGAATAAGCATTGCATATCCGTTTGTTTTGAAAAAAAATGTTTTCGAATTTGCAACTCGCAAGTAGGCTAAAACACGGATTTCAATGAGCTATTCCAACTCAGACAATCCAACCTTCACCCACAGGCATTCAAGCAGTTATATCACATAAGCAGCTAGCCTCATGGTAATCATGCTATCATGGCAACATTCACACGCATGCGGTATGCTAAAGCATAAATACTTACATCGTACTCCGTGCCAAAACAAAGAACTCGTTAGCAATCAATGCATGATCCAAGTCCATGTTTAAATGTCTAATGCAACGTATACGGAATGTCACTAGAGTAGGCTCGGCTATTCTATGAATGACATGTGAAAATGCACAAGTAGCATGTATTCAAGTTAGATTTGAAATACTAATGCAGTTAGCATGATGCGCCGAGCCCGGTGCATGCAATACTGATGAATGAAGCACGCATGCATAGCATAAGGTATGCTAAATTAAATATGTCCTATTACTAACCATCAAAGCAGGTAAGTAAAAGGGAGAAAGAAGTGGGGGTTGGAAGATATGCACACACTCACCCACACTTATTACAAATTCGCCCTCGCTCGGAGGGACCAAAAGAATGATACAATTCGAATAATGAATTAACTAACATAGCTATTTAATTATTACAGACCAACTAAATTAATTAAACAAATTAATCAACTTAAGAAAGCAAGAAAAAGGGCCTCGGGAAGAGGGCTCAATGCACGCGTGCTCGGGTCTTGCTCGGAAGTCCACTGCCATGCGTAAGCTGCCTCTGTTTTCCCTGCTCTGCCCCTCTGAAAACTTCCAAAGTCTCAGAATTGCTTCCCTGGACATTGGGAGACACCACCGGCTGAGGAGAATGGCCACCGGCAGTAAGATGTGATCATCGGCTGTTGATGAAGCTATCGACCACGGATGGATTGCCGGTCGGCACTATGTGCAGTCGATCGGCAAAAAGTTCCTGCAGAATCTGTTTGACAGCAGCAGAGGACAGAGCTTTGCATGGCAATGCAATTCAAGCAATGTATGCACCAACCATATCCCTTATCATGTTTATGACTCAAAGGGACATGGTCCTTGGTTCTCGGACCATCAATCGCGCATTTCAATGCGTGATAACCCAAGAGACCAAGTTATGCATGTTGATGTCAAATGTAATGCAATGCACATAGTCAAACCAAGGGGCTCCTACCTCTATCATGACTCACTTCAAGAGGTGAGGCAATGCTTGCACAATGCAATGCAACCTAGGCATGCGAGCTAAAGATGCAACATGGCAATGCAATGCATTTATGCAAGTATGCAAGCAAATATGCAAGGCAAGCATGCAAACAAGCAAAGGATGGACTTAAGCATGGTTTAGGCAACCCTCATTAGGCCTAAAACAGTGGCCAAGGTGCTCAAAAATGAAGGACTAATAGGCACGCAAACATGCATGCAAATGATCTCCAACACTTCAAGCATTAAAGAGAAATTCTCAAGCACACTCAAGAGGATGCAAACATGGACATATAGCATGCAAATTAAGCCTTGAAAATCATGCAAGAACATGGTGCCAAACCAACCCAAACAATGCAATCAAGGTATGCAAGCAAAGTCCAAGATTCAAAGGAAGCTAAAAGGGTATTGAACCACACTTAACAAGACCAAACATGGCATGAATCCAATGACCCAAAACAGAGTTTTAGCACCTAAAACAAAGCCCAAAAGATTACTTAGATGGCATCTAAATGACTTGAGTTCAAAAGCATGCACAATGACCAAAACATGGAGCATGCAACACAAGCCTTTGACACATCAAAGGGGCTATGAAATGCAAGCATACAAGCATACTAAGTGGACTGAAATGACATGGAAAATGGTCCCAACCCACTAAATCAAAGCAAGTAATGCATTCTATACATTGACACCCTTAAGGCCAACAAGCCAAAATGCAAAGGGGCTATACAATGCATGCCAAAGTCGACCCGAACAACTAAGGACAAACCTTAATCATGACAAAATAAACATAAAAGCTTCACAAAGCCAAGCCTAAAACATGCTAGAACAATGGTTTACAACCTAAGGCATGTTAAGGCAACAAAATGGCATTACAAGGCATGTATGCTAAGCAAGCATGGTGTACCAAAACCAACTTAAAACAATGCTATTTCATGGCAAAATAAGCATAAATAACAGCTAAGGCATGGTCAACAAGAGCCTAAGCTAGGTGCTCCCTTAAGAGGCAAAAATGGTCCTTTTCAAGGACAACAAGGAGAGGGGGTGGCCCTCTCCTTCTTGGGACCTCAAGGCACCATCCTTACCACTGAAATCCCTCAAGATTTCAGTGGTAAGGAGGCCCAAACACCAAAGTCCCGGAGCTCACACAAAATAGCACAAAACAAGGGCCAAACAAGGCTTAAGAGGGGTCAAACAACCCCAAAGCTTAAAACACTCTTAACAAACTATTTAGAGGCCTTAAAAACAGAACTTTTATGTATTATTTGCAAAGCCAAAAAATAGTTGCAAGATAGGTAAAAGTAGTGTGCAAAAATGGAGTAAAAAGGACTAGTTTCTTACCCTTGAAGTCCTCCTTCACAAATGATGATCTTGTTGCCTCCTTGAGCTCAAATCCAGTCAAGAACACCAAGAACAACCCTCTGGTCCCTCAACAACCAAGAGAAGGTGTAACACTATGTGTTTGTGTGCAATAGTATGGACAAACACACACTAGACACACACAAGAGAGAGATATAGAGATAGGAAATATGTATCAACCCTAACCCTAATCCAGAGCTCCCTCTGAAATTTTTTGTAACCCTAATGCCAAGAGAGGAGCCCTCTTCTTATAGGCAACTCCCTCTTGTAAGGCTTCCAAAACCAGCCATCCAAGAGGGAAATCCCTCCATACACGTGTATGGAGGGGAACAGAGTGGGTGCCAGCTATCACAGCTGGCACAAAATATCTACTAAAAGTAGATGAACAGTGATCGGCCATTCAAAATTGCCATTTTGGCAAAATAAATGGCTGACTGGCAACAAAGAGTGCCGACCGGCAATATACATTGCCGATGGCATAAAATCACTGGCCGGTGGCCTCAAGCCATGGCCGGTGATGTGTGGGGATGCTTCACAAGGCATTCCCTGCCCCTCCAAGGCAAAACACAAGTGTTTGGTGCAAAACCAGACACAACACGGTCGAGTCGAGAGATCCTGAGGCAAGGCGCGCGACCGAGACCTCCGGGAACTCAAGACGAACACAAACAAGGGTAATCACCAAGTGTTCCAATGGTGACGTCCAAGTCTTGAGGACGGTCAAAAATGGGGTGTCTACAGTTGCCCCTCTTTGACAGAACTCGAAAGTCATAACAATGACGGGAGTGAATGTCAAAGCCTAGAGACGACCCATTTTTGACAAGGCCGAAGACTTAGACAAACATACAAGACAAGCAAGATATGCGCCCAAAGGCAGGGGCAAAATGCAAGACAATGCACAATGCCGAACATAACTTATGATCATGCAAAGAAAGCTGTAATGAAGCACATATGCGACAGTTTTAAGCTAGCATACACCAATGCAACTACATTACAAATGGACAAAGGATGTAAGAGAATTATGCAATTCTCGATACGTCTCACTCAGAGGATACAATACCTGTGCGGTTCGTCTGGTTGCACCAGCCTCAAATGAACCGTACATACAATATCGTGTCTGAAAAGAAAGCAAACTTAACAGGTACAATATCGTTAGCAACATGCATAACATGCAAAATGAATGCAAAATGATATGCAATATATACAAAACTATGTATAAACAATGCAAATGAAAATGCAATGCAATTGAAACAATGCAAACTATATGCAAAGCAATTGAATCATGATCCAATCATAAGCGGTTCAAAACCACACAAATGTCAAATAGATTGATGGAGGTAACAAGTCCGTCTACCATAGAACGATCAACTGAACTATGAGTAATGTAGACGGACATAAGAACAAGTATTGGGGGGGGGGGGATGACATAAGTAGGGAAACGACCCGCTGGGGAAAGGACAATGATCCTAATGCTGGATGCAAAAATTATACTACAATGTAATATATACAATGAAAATGCTGGGGAAAATGGCAATGGATAAGGCACGCGGGCCAAACCAAATCTTGCCTAGGAAAGGCATGTACAGATACAAGCCGTGTCTAACATAGAACGGTCTACTGAACTATGTTTCAACGTGAAAAGTATGGGCATATACCAGACCAAACTCAACATGGAAAGGCGCAAGCCATAGGCGGAGGTGATGCAGTGAATGCATGCAAGCTACAATGCAATAGCTACAAATATGCAATGGAATGGAAATGGATACAATGGATATGGCATGCGGGCCAAACCAAATCTTGCCTAGGAAAGGCATGTACGCATACAAGCCGTGTCTAACATAGAACGGTCTACTGAACTATGTTTCGACGTGAAAAGTATGGGCACATACCAGACCGAGCTCAACATGGAAAGGCGCAAGCCATAGGCGGAGGTGATGCAGTGAATGCATGCAAGCTACAATGCAATATCTACAAATATGCAATGGAATGGAAATGCAATGGATATGGCCTGCGGGCCAAACCAAATCTTGCCTAGGAAAGGCATGTACACATACAAGCCATGTCTAACATAGAACGGTCTACTAAACTATGTTTCAACGTGAAAAGTATGGGCACATACCAGACCAAGCTCAACATGGAAAGGCGCAAGCCATAGGCGGAGGTGATGCAGTGAATGCATGCAAGCTACAATGCAATATCTACAAATATGCAATGGAATGGAAATGCAATATTTACAGTGGAAATGCATGACATATGCATTATTTACAATGATGTATGACATATGCACTATTTACAATGATGCATGACATATGCATGTTTTTTTTTTGTTTTTGTTTTTGTTTTTGAAATGCAAATGCATGATGATGCATGATTTTGAAGTGCGTGACAACGCGTGGCTTTTGAGATGCACGTGAACTTGAATATGCGACGACGCGAGTCGCTTGAAATACATGTATAATGCAACTTTATCAAAAGTCGTTCGGGCACGACAAACACCGAAGGACTTGTACCTTCAGAGGATTTAGGGTCTCCTAGACCGTAGAAATTCTCTATATGTCTCATTCGGAGTATACCATACCTGTCCGGTTCGTCGGGTTGCACCAGCCTTAAATGAACCGTACATACAATATCGTGCCTGCAAAGAAAACAAACTTAACAGGTACAATGTGATTAACAACATGCATATTAATGTACTTGAAAATGCGTCACAACGCAAAGCAAGCGGGAAGCATAACAATGCTGTGAAGGCACAGACATGTAAGTGGAGCACGTGGTCTACGTAGGCAACGAAATTGTTCATAAGCATGCGGTCTACGCAAGCAATGAAATTGGTTTCAAACGTGCGGTCTACGCAAGTAATGAATTTGAACATAAGAATGCGGTCCACGCAAGCAGAACATGCAGTCTACGCAAGTAAAACATGCGGTCTACGCAAGCAAAACATGCGGTCTACGCAAGTAATGAAATTGATTACAAACATGCGGTCTACGCAAGCAAAACATGCGGTCTACGCAAGCAAAACATGCGGTCTACGCAAGTAGTGTAATTAATTATAAATATGTGGTCTACGCAAGCAAAACATGCGGTCTACGCAAGTAATGAAATTGATTACAAACATGTGGTCTACGCAAGCAAAACATGCGGTCTACGCAAGCAAAACATGCGGTCTACACAAGTAGTGTAATTAATTATAAACATGCGGTCTACGCAAGCAAAACATGCGGTCTACGCAAGAAAAACATGCGGTCTACGCAAGATAGCGTGATTGAATGCATGCAAAATGCAATGAGATGCGCAAAACCGCGCGATGCGTTAGACAACGCGAGTGCACAAGACAGTGCGATGGAATGCATGCAAAATGCAATGATGATGCGCAAAATAGCGCGATTGAATGCATACAAAATGCAATGAGATGCGCAAGACAGCGCGATGTGTTAGACAACGCGAGTGCACAAGACAGTGCGATGGAATGCATGCAAAATGCAATGATGATGCGCAAAATAGCGCGATGCGTTAGACAACGCGAATGCACAAGACAGTGCAATTGATTTGAAATGCACAAGACAGTGCAATTGATTTGAAGTGCACAAGACAGTGCAATTGACATGTGATGCACATGGGGCAACTTTTGAGTTTTGTAAAAGCCAAAAGGATACGGAAAGGATACACCTTGCACGAATTCGAGTGCCACGCACAGAAGACATGATCCGGGGTCAAAACGGAGGCCAGTTGAGCGTCGGAGATGCACGTTTCTTGCACCGTCTTGAGCAATGAAGGCCCTGAACCACACATATAACCCAAAAAGGATGTAGGAGGCTCCCAAAACACTGTAAGAGACCACCGGATATCCACCGGCCATCAGAATGCATCACCGGCCATCCATCGGCCATCATACAATTTCCATCGGCAAACTATTTTGCCGACCGGCAAAGAGTGTGGCCGACCGGCAAAAAGTCCCTGTATCGGGGCAGTTCAGTCATTTGGCCACGGGTCTTTTAAAATAGGGCTTCTAGCCCTATTTTCTTCACTTCCCCTTGCTCGAAATTTCTCCCCCTTTCTCTCTAGATCATTTTCCTCCTTTGATTCTTCGATTTCTTGCGTTTCTAGCCTCCATTTCGTCGTTCGATTCGCGTTCACCCTTACGTTTCGAACGTTTTGAACCGATTGAAATTTCATTTTGGTGTTGTTTTTTTCGATTTCCACCACTCGGGGCTTGTTTCCCTTGAGTTTTTCTCGATATCCGTGCCTTTTCGCACTTCGGCTTTTCCGGCCTTTTCCGGCCCTCTCGGGGTTGACTTTTTGTTGACCCTTCACATTCTCGCCCGTTTTTTCATCTTCCAATCATTTTCACATTCTCTTCGAGATGGCGGACGATCTTCCATAGGGCGGGACCCCTCCAGAGCTCGAGATGGATCCCAAGGCCGACCCCTTGCCACTTCATATCCGGCCGTTCGATCCGGAGACCTACAGGCCTGCGGTTCATGTGATGCTCCCCGATGGACTACGCCAGTTCCGGAGCTTCGAGAGGAGCGTGGCACCCGAGCTTCTCCTGCGTGAGCCTACTTCCCATCTGTCCTTCGGCGCTTCCGAGGTAACATTCTTTCTTCTATTTTATTATTTTTCGCAATGTAGAACATAACTGCCATTAGTTGATTTTGTTCTCTAACTGCTTAGCCCGGATGCACCGATACACTGTACACTGTAGTTGATTGCAAACAAACTTACAACCGATATCTGTTTGAAACTTACACATGCACACACACTGCACTGACCCTGAATCACCCAAACACACGGCGCACACTGTATTTCACTGCATACACACTGGTACCCGGTATCTGCTTGAGTCTGAAAACATGCACACATGCTGTATTTGCCCTGAACCACTCAAACACGGTGACACATCACACGTTGTAGTTCACTGTAAGTACACCGGCACCCGATGTCTGTTCGAATTTGAAAACATGCACACATGCTGTATACCTGTATGCTTCTTAAAACTGCGTTTTGAATATTGCCTCGCAATTGTTGTTTTTGATTACAGGGGGATTCCCATACCATCCGCGGGTATGGGAATGTCGTTGCTCGGGATTGGTACATAGAGCTGCCAGACGCGGTTCGCCATATCGTCGACGAGGCCGGTTTCGGCATCTTCTGCAGGGGGCTCTCCCGGCTTACGACCTGCAGGCCCTTGCTTGCCGCTTTAGTGGAGAGGTGGTGGGATACCACCAACTCCTTCCACTTCTCCGCTGCGGGGGACATGACGATGACCCCTTATGATTTCTCGATGCTCACCGGCATCGGGGTAGGGGGTGATCTGATCCCCTTCGATACCGATATGGATGAGTGGGACGCCGCCCAGCTGTACCTGCTCGGCACTCAGCCTCCCCTCGCTCGAGCAGAGTTTGTCAGGTACTCGTGGTTCGAGAGCCACTTCCGAATTCAGCCAGCCTTGGCGGAGGAGGCGCAGACGACCCCGGAGGAGGTGGATCAGTATGCGCGGGGCTTCATCATGTTTCTGCTTGGGACGACCCTTTTCACCGACCGGGCAAACACCGTGCCTCTATGTCTGTTGAGCGCACTGGTGGATGTCAGGCGGATCCGCCGTTATGACTGGGGTGGCGCCGGCTTGGCCACTTTGTATGGTTACATGAGCTCTTCTTCTCGCCTCAGCGGACAGCTTCTCGGCGGCTACTGGCGAGCTTGAGAGGTACATCTTCTTCCCCTTTTACATTGCTGCTTCACGTTTTCTGTATTCTGTACACTGCACACACCACGGTCTGCCTCTCACTAACTATATACTGCACACGCGGCACACATATACTCTGCTTTACTTTGACTGTATACTGCACACACTGTATACTCTGTACAATACACTGCACAACACACGGCTCTGCCATTTCTGCTTTATTCTGTATTTTGCATTATCTGATAGTCATACTTATATCTATTCTGCAGTTGTGGGTGTATGCCTACTTTTCCAGGCTTGCCCCAGTACCTGATGTGGAGACCCCACTCGGCGTCCCCTTTTCTCATCGCTTTGATGTGCGATGCGTGCGGAGACCACGGGAGTCTTTTATTTTCTTCCGCCGCTACTTCGACACCATCACCGCCGCGGAGGTATGTTCAACTTTAGAATTTGCTTAGGCTTCGCTTAGCACTGTATGTTTGATAACAGATAGATAACAAACTGCATATTTACCCGCAAATCACCTGGCAGCTCTGGGCTCCGTTGCCGGCCGTGGTGAGGGATCACTATGAGGGAGCAGGGGAGACTGCCCGTTGTCGGATTCTGTTGGAGGGCCCGGTTTGTCGGGCTTGGTACCTGGGCGAGCGTTTCTTGCGTCAGACCCTGGGTTTACCGGAGCAGATAGTTCCGGGTCTGCCCCCTACACATATGAGAGATACAGATGGGTTCTCCTTTGAGCAGATGAGGGACTACACCGTCGGTTGGGGTGCAGAGCATCACAGAGGCGAGGGCGACTACGCAGAGTACGTCCGGACCTACATTATGCGACCCTTGAGCGGTGGTCGCCGAGCTGAGAGGGAGAGGCCAGCGGCGCCAGCAGCTGGAGTGGGAGCGGGAGCGAGAGCGGGGGCTGGAGCAGGAGCATCGAGGAGAGCTCGAGCCCGCGGCAGGGGCAGAGCTTGGAGGGGTCGGGGGGTTAGTTGGCCTGCTCTGCCCACTATACTGACATGCCGAGGGCAGGGTGGGGCGACGTACCAGATTCCTTTTGCTCCTCCTCCAGCTGACCATGAGTTAGTCGGGTTCTATGACTTACCTCCGGTATGTACTACTTCATCTTGCATCTTGCATTTGCCATTTTATTTCAGTTTATTTTGATATTCCGCAGAATACTGATGCCTTTGATACTTTTGCAGGCGTCCTCCGAGTACACTCGGCAGTCCCTAGAGTTGAATGCCTCCATGATGGGGATGCTACAGCGGACCTTCGACCTCTTGGCCCTCTATAGTATTCCGGTATGTTCTTCTGATCACGGCCTCAAACCATTCATAAACTGATTCGCGTAATCTAATGCACGACACAACACCTGACACACTGATCTCACAGCATTCATACACTGCATTCTGCACTGCACTCTGCACTGATAAACTGCTCACGACATTCACACACTGTACTCATACATTGCATTCTGCACTGATAAACTGCTCACGGCATTCACACACTGTACTCATACACTGTATTCTGCACTGATACACTGCTCACAATATTCTGATGTATTTGCCTTTTGTGCTTTTCAGCCTCCCTTCCAGATTCCTCCGGTAGGTGGCGCTCCGGCTGGGCCCTCTATTCCTGCTCGAGGAAGGCGTGGAGACGCTGTACGTCCCCATACCAGGGCGGGGCGTGTTCATGTCAGGAGTAGCTCTCGGGCGCCGACCCCTGATGATGACGATGATGATGATGATGAGTTCGAGGCAGAGGCAGAGGCCGGGTCATCTGAGGAGGCTGGAGACGACTCAGACTCAGGCTCAGATGGTGATGCTGATGACGATGCCCCTGGACCTTCGTCCAGGAAGAGGGTGAGGACAGATCCCCGGGCCCGAGACTACTGATGATGATCTAGATTGCTGCTTTCTTCTTTTTTTGCACTGTTTTTTTTCTTTTCCTTCCTTCTCTTTGCTGGTAGTTAGATTACCTTGTACTGCCGCAGGCAGATTTTTGTTTTCAAAGCTATGTACTTGAAAAAGATAATGAAATGAACAATCTTTTTGTTTAAAAAGTGTTACATTTACATATCTCATGTATTGCATCGCATCACATCATGTTACACCTCAATGTGAATGGAATTGACCTGTTGTCTAAAAAAAAATCGAGCATTTGTACTGTAATGATCAGATAACCAAACGGCCTCATAGCAAAACAGCCCAAGCAACACACTGTTCAAACTGAACGCACAGCCCATACTCTGTTGGGGATTTGTCTGCATACAGCCCCTAACACCACACTCGGTTCATTCTGCACACAGCAAATCCTGAACAAACGGCCCAATCTGACAAGACAGAACACAAAGATGGAACCAGTTAAAGTTGAAGCACGCTCAGATGCCCCGAATTTTTTCTTCTTCTTTTGCTTCGCACAGTTGTAGAGAATGGCATAGCACTCTGAGCATAAACGATTTTCGAAAAAAATAAAAAAAATAAAAAAGGATTTTCAACCGGGGTATCGAGCCTAGAACTGAACACAGCGGGAAGGACTCGAACAAAAGGGTACACGACCTAAACACAACGAGACACGCTCGGAAAAGACCCAAAATAAAAGTTGAGGTGAACAAAACGAAAGACGCGACACGCGGACATGTTCAACGAAAGACCTCAAATCTCGAGGAGCCAGTTCCTCTGGGTATGTTTCCCACCATTTCTGACTTGTGATTCTCACATCACTCGGCCCTCAGGCTCGGGTTTTTTTTTTCCCTCAAAACCTTTTTTCTTACTTTTCTCTCAACTTACACCTCTCTGTTCTTTATTCTCTCATTTTTCGTCCGTCCCCAAGGTGATTGATGAATGAATAGGAAGTTGCGGGTTCATGCACAACGCTGTTAGCTCACAGCTATTTCTTCTGGCGGGTAGAGTGCCCTCCTGGCAAGTATGTTGACGACGGGGGAAAGACAGAACGCCTGACTCAACTGTGCCCCTAGTTCATCATTTTGACCATTTCTTTTTGTTTTGGTTTTCTACTAAAACAATTTTGACCAAAATGAGAGTCGGATTAACACACTTGTTCGATCTTTGATTTGAAATCATGCAAGTCAGGCTATGAGCACTGAAAATTTTCTTTTTTTTTTTGGGTCCCAGAAAAATGGTCCAGTTTTGAAAAAAATAAAACAATTTTCGAGAAAATGGTCAACCTTAGTAAAAATTCTCAAAAACTATTTTTGCAAACGGCCAATGCTCAACAAGCACGGAACCTACTCTCGAGATGCACAACCTCGGATCGGAGGCAATGGAAAATTGCCTCTTGTTTGAAGGACGCTGCATGGCAACGGAAAGTTGCCCCTGGTTTAAACGGCGACTCATGGCAACGGAAAGTTGCCTCTTGTCTGGATGATGCTGCAGCATATTGTAAACAGTCCTTACCAGTGATGATCACAACCGAACTTTCTCAGATACAGAGAAGACGAAGATAGTCAAAACCAATATATGGACACAGTCAGTTTGAAGGTGTTGAGCGACTGGACTTTAGGATGAAATCAAAACCATTGTATGGACTGAGATGCTATGAAAGCGTTGGGGGCTGGACTTCAGAATGAAGTTGCCTACGTATCCCAAACATGGGAATCAAGCCTTACGTAGTTCCGGTTAAGGTACACTTGGGTATTAACCTTCACTTTTTAGGCTCTAACTTTTGCCAAGGCGCCCGTTGCGGGTTTTCGACCTTGCGAGCTTCTTTTCATTTTCTTTTTTTTTTCTCTTTTTTTTGATTTTTTGTATCTTTTCATTCTTTTTTTTTTCTTTCCTTTTTTTGATTTTATTTCTTCTCTTTTTGCATTTTTTGTATTTTTCTCTTGCTCTAACTTTTGCTTGGGTCGCCCTTTCGGGTTTTCGGCCCAGCGAGCCTCTCAAAAGGGGTAAAAGTGTAACAAGTCCATGCCAAATGGTTTTTGAATTTGAAGCCTCTCTGTATCTAGGAGAACGGCTGTTGCAATGATTTGCAGAAGAATCCGTCATGGCTGCTCCACGAGCTTCTTCTGGTGAGATCTAATCTTTTTTATTCGACTTTGGTGCCTCTTGTTCGAGGGCTGCTTCTAATCTGGCCATACAGATCTTACATGGCGGTTGACCGTTGAACTTTATGAACGGGTTCAAGGTTCGAAACGAACAGGTTGAATCTTGAGGCTGAGAGCGATCCTAGGCTGCACAATCTCAAGAGCGATTCCACACAGGTCTTCACAGGGCCACGCAAAACATTCATTTTTGAAAGTTTTTAAGAAAGCGACAAATCGCTCGCGCCGAAGATAGTGTGGAACCAATTTGGATCAAGCCAGGGTCCTTCCCAGTACTCACGCTAACAAGCATGATCTCATTCATTAAGGGCTTAGCATGCCTCTCTTTTTCTCTCAAATTGATCAAAGTTTTGCAAAACTGGAGGAATTCCTTCCTCTTCGTTTTTATCACAATGTTTCAAAAAAAGTTTTGAAGAACTTAGGTCAATGTAATAATTCTCAAGGCACAGAAGAGCAGGTAGAATGCAGGGCCGTTCCATTCAAAACCTCTGGCACAACTAGCCCAAAACAAACAATAAGCACGGAAACATGATAGCCGCAGCTGTTTCATTCAGGTTTCTCGGATGTAATTGGCTCCACAGCAGAGACAGACTCAAAAAGAAAGAAAAAAGGTTAAATACAAAAACGGTGTTCGAGGCAACAACCCCGGAATCACTCGACATCCTATACAACGGGACTGACTCGGTACCACAAGACAGACCCAAAAACAAAAAGACTGACTCAAAGCAAAGAGGCAAACTCAAAAACAAAACAGAGAACTGACTCAAAACCCAAGCTAGAAGCTACAAAACTGCATTTACAAATGCTCAAAAAGTACGTGCCAGACGCCACATCTGAAATATACCGAGCGCCACCCGCAGGTGGTCCAACCCCTGATCACATACTCACAGTATCCTCAAAGTCCAACAGCTCGGTGGTAACAGACTTCGCTGAGGTAGGTGGAAAAATGACCTCATTATCGATTAGATCCTGCACTTCATGGCGAAGGCGGAAACAGTTATCGGTGGCGTGACCGGTCTGTTGGTGGTACGCGCAGTACAAAGCAGCATCATGTGTGAGAGAGAGATTCTTCGGGAGAGGCCGAGGTTCGAGGGGTTTGAGGTGCCCCCTTTCGGCAAGAATCTGAAGTGCCTTAGACAGAGGCATGTAGAGAGCATGAAAGATCCTGCGCCCTCGGGGCAGGTACTTTGAAGTCTGAGTATTCTTACTAGACGCACTAGCAAAAGGGTCGGCAAGCACTACCTTGGTTTTCTGATCTTTCCCAGGTGCAGGGTTGGGAATAGGAGGAATTGTTCTGGCATGACGGGGCCTATCCCGATTTTCTGACTGACTTGAACTACCCTCAGGTGGAGTGGGGAAAGCATCCTCCACAGTTTTTGCCACAACTGCGGATATCTGTTGCTTGTTCATCCCCCCGGCTTTCAAAGCCTCGACTGCCCGCAGCAGTTGCTCGATGGGATCGGCATCTGCCTTCATTTTGTTCTTGCCTCTGGCCTCAGCCTGATCGGGGGTTTGGGTCACTACATCAGAGCGAAGCCCGGTTGTTGCTGACACGTCGTTGCTGTAGCTGGAGGCAACCTCTGGTTGGCTGAGCTCTATCACAATCCTCCCCAGTAGCGGGGGCTCCTGTGGTATGAAATTCCTAGCATACGGTGCCGCTGTCGGCAAAGCCGACATTCCATAGGCCAGATCGGCCACGGATCTCTGGAGGTCGCCTATCATTCCCATCAACTCAAATGTGGTGGGCTCACGAGCCTGATACAACTAGAGGGTCCAGACTGGGTGCGTGACGGGCGACCTAGGCAGATGCGATACATCAACATTGGTTTCATCCCGCAGGGTGATCCCTTGATCTAGCGTAGCTGTCATAATCACAATCTGTTCTGAATTCTGCGTCATCATAAGTCCTGCCTCAGCAAAGGGAACACTAGCTATTCTGTATCAATTCTCTGGACACTCTGAACTGAAAGGAAAAACAAACAGCATTTCAACCCAAACAGATCAATCACAGGTGTAGCCGAACAACTGCACTCTACTACTGATCACTGTTCCTCAGAATCACTGTCCCCAAAATTGAACTTGATACCCACAGATAACAGATTTCTCAACAACACTGATACTGGTGCCCTCGGGCCTGATACTCAAACTTACAAACTGATATGTACGTTCCTGTAGAGATACACTCTAAAGCACATAGCAAATAAAGAGAGCCAAAACACCCCTATAGAGGGGTAGGGTTTCCCTGTCCTATTTTGTCAGGAGCTAGGGTTTCACTATGCACGCAGCAGTTTTCAAACAACCTAACATCGGGTAAGCAACCTGTCCTAATTTGGAACGGTCACTATGGATTTCGATATGCACTAGGTCGAATGGTCGAAAAGGGTGCCCCGGTAAAACCAGGGTTTGTGTTCCCACACTGTCAGAGCCCACAACCGGTCAGCCTTATGGCATGCTTTGACAAAGTCAAGCCTTGGGCAAACCGTTCAGGAATGACAGATGGCAAACACGGTGTCCTAGGCGCACCAATGCACATGCAATGCAAACAGACACATAAATGAAATCAAAACAAGATATCATGAGTTCGAGTCAAGCTCTCTAACATCCCCAGCAGAGTCGCTAGAAACTGTAGACGCGCCTGTGGGCCTCACTACAGTGCGGACTCAATTTGTGTCACGGTTCTTAATCTGAACCAAAGAGTCCAAATCCGGCAAATCGTTTTGAGAAACAGATTTTTGAAAAGAAGTGCCAAACATGGACTGCTTTGCCAGATACAGAGTCGCCACCTAAATATTTTTTAAGGGGGAATTTAGGAAACCCTGACTTGGTGCCAAAGGCCACGTGTCCGTCATCACCAAAGTTACCTCGGCTCGGAAGCTAGGGTACGATTGGGGAAGGTCAGCTATGAGCACCCCCTCTCGCCCGATCCGAAGATCGGCCTCTACTAACCTTGATATCCGTTTTTGAAGACGTTATGTGTTCTTACCCCGATTATTAGCCTAGAATTACTATGTTATGCGCACAGCACAAAAGTATACACTAGATTGCCTAATTTGGGAATAAGCATTGCATATCCGTTTGTTTTGAAAAAAAATGTTTTGGAATTTGCTACTCGCAAGTAGGCTAAAACACGGATTTCAATGAGCTATTCCAACTCAGACAATCCAACCTTCACCCACAGGCATTCAAGCAGTTATATCACATAAGCAGCTAGCCTCATGGTAATCATGCTATCATGGCAACACTCACACGCATGCGGTATACTAAAGCATAAATACTTACATCGTATTTCGTGCCAAAACAAAGAACTCGTTAGCAATCAATGCATGATCCAAGTCCATGTTTAAATGTCTAATGCAACGCATACGGAATGTCACTAGAGTAGGCTCGGCTATTTTATGAATGACATGTGAAAATGCACAAGTAGCATGTATTCAAGTTAGATTTGAAATACTAATGCAGTTAGCATGATGCGCCGAGCCCGGTGCATGCAATACTCATGAATGATGCACGCATGCATAGCATATGGTATGCTAAATTAAATATGTCCTATTACTAACCATCAAAGCAGGTAAGTAAAAGGGAGAAAGAAGTGGGGGTTGGAAGACATGCACACACTCACCCACACTTATTACAAATTTGCCCTCGCTCGGAGGGACCAAAAGAATGATACAATTCGAATAATGAATTAACTAACCTAGCTAATTAATTATTACAGACCAACTAAATTAATTAAACAAATTAATCAACTTAAGAAAGCAAGAAAAAGGGCCTCGGGAAGAGGGCTCAATGCACGCGTGCTCGGGTCTTGCTCGGAAGTCCACTGCCATGCGTAAGCTGCCTCTGTTTTCCCTGCTCTGCCCCTCTGAAGACTTCCAAAGTCTCAGAATTGCTTCCCTGGACATTGGGAGACACCACCGGCTGAGGAGAATGGCCACCGGCAGTAAGATGTGATCATCGGCTGTTGATGAAGCTATCGGCCACGGATGGATTGCCGGTCGGCACTATGTGCAGTCGATCGGCAAAAAGTTCCTGCAGAATCTGTTTGACAGCAGCAGAGGACAGAGCTTTGCATGGCAATGCAATTCAAGCAATGTATGCACCAACCATATAAAGGGACATGGTCCTTGGTTCTCGGACCATCAATCGCGCATTTCAATGCGTGATGACCCAAGAGACCAAGTTATGCATGTTGATTTCAAATGTAATGCAATGCACATAGTCAAACCAAGGGGCTCCTACCTCTATCATGACTCACTTCAAGAGGTGAGGCAATGCATGCACAATGCAATGCAACCTAGGCATGCGAGCTAAGGATGCAACATGGCAATGCAATGCATTTATGCAAGTGTGCAAGCAAATATGCAAGGCAAGCATGCAAACAAGCAAATGATGGACTTAAGCATGGTTTAGGCAGCCCTCATTAGGCCTAAAACAGTGGCCAAGGTGCTCAAAAATGAAGGACTAATAGGCACACAAACATGCATGCAAATAATCTCCAACACTTCAAGCATTAAAGAGAAATTCTCAAGCACACTCAAGAGGATGCAAACATGGACATATAGCATGCAAATTAAGCCTTGAAAATCATGCAAGAACATGGTGCCAAACCAACCCAAACAATGAAATCAAGGTATGCAAGCAAAGTCCAAGATTCAAAGGAAGCTAAAGGGGTATTGAACCACACGTAACAAGACAAAACATGGCATGAATCCAATGACCCAAAACAGAGTTTTAGCACCTAAAACAAAGCCCAAAAGATTACTTAGATGGCATCTAAATGACTTGAGTTCAAAAGCATGCACAATGACCAAAACATGGAGCATGCAATACAAGCCTTTGACACATCAAAGGGGCCATGAAATGCAAGCATACAAGCATACTAAGTGGACTGAAATGACATGGAAAATGGTCCCAACCCACTAAATCAAAGCAAGTAATGCATTCTATACACTCACACCCTTAAGGCCAACAAGCCAAAATGCAAAGGGGCTATACAATGCATGCCAAAGTCGACCCAAACAACTAAGGACAGACCTTAATCATGGCAAAATAAACATGAAAGCTTCACAAAGCCAAGCCTAAAACATGCTAGAACAATGGTTTACAACCTAAGGCATGTTAAGGCAACAAAATGGCATTACAAGGCATGTATGCTAAGCAAGCATGGTGTACCAAAACCAACTTAAAAAAATACTATTTCATGGAAAAATAAGCATAAATAACAGCTAAGGCATGGTCAACAAGAGCCTAAGCTAGGTGCTCCCTCAAGAGGCAAAAATGGTCATTTTCAAGGACAACAAGGAGAGGGGGTGGCCCTCTCCTTCTTGGGACCTCAAGGCACCATCCTTACCACTAAAATCCCTCAAGATTTCAGTGGTGAGGAGGCCCAAACACCAAAGTCCCAGAGCTCACACAAAATAGCACAAAACAAGGGCCAAACAAGGCTTAAGAGGGGTTAAACAACCCCAAAGCTTAAAACACTCTCAACAAACTATTTAGAGGCCTTAAAAAAAGAACTTTTATGTATTATATGCAAAGCCAAAAAACAGTTGCAAGATAGGTAAAAGTAGTGTGCAAAAATGGGGTAAAAAGGACTAGTTTCTTACCCTTGAAGTCCTCCTTCACAAATGATGATCTTGTTGCCTCCTTGAGCTCAAATCCAGTCAAGAACACCAAGAACAACCCTCTGGTCCCTCAACAACCAAGAGAAGGTGTAACACTATGTGTTTGTGTGCAATAGTATGGACAAACACACACTAGACACACACAAGAGAGAGATATAGAGATAGGAAATATGTATCAACCCTAACCCTAATCCAGAGCTCCCTCCGAAATTTTTTGTAACCCTAATGCCAAAAGAGGAGCCCTCTTCTTATAGGCAACTCCCTCTTGTAAGGCTTCCAAAACAAGCCATCCAAGAGGGAAATCCCTCCATACACGTGTATGGAGGGGAACAGAGTGGGTGCCAGCTATCACAGCTGGCACAAAATATCTACTAAAAGTAGATGAACAGTGATCGGCCATTCAAAATTGCCATTTTGGCAAAATAAATGGCCGACCGGCAATATACATTGCCGATGGCATAAAATCACTGGCCGGTGGCCTGAAGCCATGGCCGATGATGTGTGGGGATGCCTCACAAGGCATTCCCTGCCCCTTCAAGGCCAAACAAAAGTGTTTGGTGCAAAACCAGACACAACACGGTCGAGTCGAGAGATCCTGAGGCAAGGCGCGCGACCGAGACCTCCGGGAACTCAAGACGAACACAAATAAGGGTAATCACCAAGTGTTCCAATGGTGACGTCCAAGTCTAAAGGACGGTCAAAAATGGGGTGTCTACACTTACATACCCTTGGGACACCCTCCATTTCTTATGTTTTGTGCTTTGTTGCAGTTTGGTGTCACAGCATACCAGTGGCCGGCAGTTCCACACAGATGGCCGGCACCCTTGCATCCTTGGCTGGCAGCGCCTATTCTTGGTCGGCAGGAGGGTCGGCAGCAACCATTCATGGCCGGCAGGCCACTAGTGTATTCCCCAGCATGGATTTGGTAAGATCCAACAATAAGTTCTCAAGGACACCCTACACCTCAAGAGAGCAACCAGAGAGCTTTTCGGGACGGCAATCGAGCATGCATCCTCTTCTCCTTCAAACAGAGCTGGAGCAGCTTAGTTTTTATGCTTACTTGTTAGTTAGCATTGAATTTGTAATTAATTAATTAATTAATTTGTTAATTACTTAATTGTTGTAATAATTAGTAAGTAGATTGCTAGTTATTCGATTCGGTTGTGTAATAATTAGTCTAATTAGATTATTAGATTAATTAGAATAGCTTAGCATAGCTAGCTTAGCGTATTCATTCGGACCTTTTGTCGCGAGGGCGAATTTTGTAATAAGTGTGCGTGAGTGTGTGAATGTCTTCCAACCCCACGTCTTTCTCCCTTTTATTTACCCGCTTTCAGTGGTTAGATTAGGGCATATTTCAATTAGCATCCTTATGCTATGCATGTTTGCATCATTCATCTATCTTGCCTGCACCGGGCTCGGCGCATCATACAAACTGTATTGTATTTCAATACCAATTTGAATACATGATTATCAAGTTGCATCTCATATGCCATCTTAGAATAGCCGAGCCTATTTCTAGTTTCATTTTGCATGTGTTGCATTAGCCATCTTAACATAGCTAGGATCATGCATTGATTACTAACTAGCTATTGTTTTGGCTCGGAGTACTAGGTAAGCTTTTACACTTTAGCATCTTGCATGAGTATGAGTGTTGCCATTATAGCATGCTTGCCATAAGGCTAACTGCTTAAGTGATTAGCTGCCTAAATGCCTGTGGGTGAAGGTTGGATTGCTTGAATTGGAACAATTCATCGAAATGTGTGTTTTAAGCCCACTTGAGAGTGGCAAAATCATGTTTTTCTAAGCCCACTCGAGAGTGGCAAATCCACGCCTTAGCCTACTTGCGAGTAGCACCTCTAAACCATTTTCAAACAAACAAACATGAGATGTTTTGTTCCAACTTAGGCGGTCTAGTCTATACTTGTTTGCTGTGCGCATCACGTAGTAATTCTAGCTAATAATTGGAATAAGAACGCATGTGTTTTCAAAAACAACATATCATGTTAGTAGAGGCCAATCCTTTGATCGGGCGAGCGAGGGTGCTCATTTCAGGACCTTCCCCTCTTGTACCCAAGTTCCCGAGTCGAGGCAACTTTGGTGATGACGGACACATGGCCTTAGGCACAAGTCAGGGTTTCCTAAATTTCCCAAAATAAAACATTTAGGTGGCGACTCTGTATCTGGAAAAGTAGTCCATGTTTGACACTTCTTTATAAAAATCAGTTTTCCAAAATAATTTGCCTGATTTGGACTCTTTGGTGATTTATCGGTCTTGCATTACACTTTGCGAGATTAGATTCAGAACCGTGACATTGAGTCCAAACTGTAGTAGTCCAATGAACAAAACGGATTTCGCGCCAATTCGCACGCGGAGCCATGACGTTCGGGCACGTCTACAGTTTTTGGTGACTCTGCTGGGGATTTAGAGAACTTGACTCGAACTTATGATATCTTGTTTTGTTCACACTTATGTGTTTCTTTGCATTGCATTTGCATTGGTGCGCCTAGGACACCGTGTTTGCCGTATGCTATTCCTGAACAGTTTGCCGGAGGCTTGCTTTGAGAAGCGTGCCATAAGGCTGACCGGTTGCGGGCTCTGCTACGATGGGAACACAAACCCCGGTTTTTTACCGGGGCACCCTCTTTTGACCATTCGGCCTAGTTGCATATCGGAAACTGTAGTGACCATTCCAAGCTAGGATATGTTGCTTACTCGATTATAGGTTGTTTGAAATCGCTGCGTGCATAGTGAAATCCTAGCTCCTGACAAAATAAGACAGGGAAACCCTACCCCTCCATAGGGGTGTTTTGGCTCTTACTTGCTTGCTATGTGCTTTTAGAGTGCGTCTCTACAGGTTGTATATATTAGTTTGCAAGTCTGGGTATCAGGCCCGAGGGCATCAGTATTTTGGGGGAATCAGTTTTACCTAAGGGTATCATTTTACAGGTAGAATTTTGAGCAGAATTCAGTAAAGAGTATAGTCATTCAGCTATGCTTAAATCTGTTCTGGTGAAATTGGGCTGAGATGCTGCCTATTTTCTCTTTTGCTAGGTAGCCTTGAAACCATAGCTTCAAAAGGCTCCAACATCCCCCGGGTACATTGGACTTGTGTTGACAGACTTTGTTAGGTCAGAAATTCAGTTCAAGGGCAATCAGTGTTCCTTCGCCAGAGGCAAGGTAAAAAGGCCAGTCAGGCACAGATCACCAGTTCAACAGTCCTCAGATCAGCGGTCATTATCCATCTCACCTGTGCATAGTTGGGTTGAGATATTTGCTTTTACCTCAGGGAGATACACCTGTTATTCAGCTAGATCAGCACATTATGGCAGGCATGGAAGAGATGATGCGTCAGCTCCAGGAGAGTATGCAAGCCATGCAGCAGGATGCTGCCCGCCAAGCAGAGTTTGCCGCACGCCAGGCCGAGGTTATGGCCCAACAGGTAGAGCCGATTGCCAGACTTCAACAGCAGCATCCACCACAACAAGCCGAAGCATCTGCTTCGTACCCGCCCCCACCCCCACCCCCACCTAGGGCTTTGACACCCGGGGAGACTGCAAACGTCCAGGAAAATACGGACGTCCCAATGGGGCCAGTTCTACCCCCAATCCTACCTCAACTATCCAAAGCACCGGCTAATCCACTGGACACACCATCTGACTTTGAGGTGGATCCAACAGCGCTGAAAGTGAGCAAGCTTGAAAAGCTGTTCAAGAAGGCTCAAAGCGTGAAATCCATTCCGGACATAGAGGATGGATACACCGACTCGGCCGTGACTTTGCCGGACTGGTTCAAGATGTCATATATTGACCGCTTCGATGGCTCTAGAGACCTAATGGTGCACCTCCACCTGTTTTCTGATATCCTAAGGCCAATGGGCTTGACCACAGCCCAGAAGCTGTCACTATTCGGCCGAACCATGTCTGGGATAGCCGCAATCTGGTATGTGAAATTGGAGGACTCTGTGAAATAGAACTGGGAAGAGATGGCTAAGGCCTTCATTGCTCAATACTCCTACAACACACAGTTTGAGGTCACAACTCGTGATCTTGAAGTCACCCGCCAAGAGCCAAATGAGGGTTTTTCCGAGTTTGTGACGAGATGCAGAGCAAAGGCCTCGATGGTGACTACAAGGCCTTCCAACAAAGACTAGATAAGGATGGTTGTGCGCAACCTCCAACCCAAGCTAATGCAAAAAATGATAGTCTTACCCCTTCCCACCTTTGCTAACTTGTACGAGATTGGGGTACAGATTGAAGACGCAATAAAACAAGGTCTGATTGACCACGAAAGGGAGTCACCCAAGAAGGGTTATGCACGTAGTTCTAATGCGACCACCAGTGGTGATGCAGCTGGAAGGACTTCTGAAGTTGGAATGGTCACCACCACTCCGAAAATAGCCACCCCTTTGTTGGTACATCTAATCCAAACCCCCGAACTTCGGACTATCTACCTCGAGGCAAGAGGGTTTTCACCCCACTTTATATGCCTTTGTCAAAAGCTCTAGGGGGTCTACTCAGGAAAGGACATCTGAAATCGTTAGAACAACGGCCTCTACTCGATCCTCTCCCTCTAAAGCATGACCCAGCTAAGTACTGTGCTTTCCATCAACAAACCGGTCACGACACTGACAGTTGCGTTCGCCTTCGCCACGAGATACAAAATTTGATTGACAACAAGGTCATCGCCGCACCAGCTCAGCAAAGTCTATCATCACTGGATCAGTGAACTTGGGAGATAGTATGAGTATGTGATCGAGGGATGGACCACCTGCGAGTGACGTTCAGTTTACTCCAGATGTAGCGTATGGCACGCACTATTTTGAGCATTTGTGAATGCTGTTTATTTTACGTTCTGGCTTGGGTATTGAGTCAATTCTGTTATGTTGTTTTGAGTCTGTCTCTTTGTTTAGGGTCTGTCTTATTATATCGAGGCAGTCCTGTTGTATAGAAGTCGGGTGATTCCGGGAGTGTTACCTAAGACATCATTTGCTTGTTTTGTGTTTGTCTTTTTGCTTTCTTTTGAGTCTATTTCAGCCTTGGAGCCTGTTGTGCCAATAGATTTGAATGAAAAGCAGTAATTTTCACACTTTTGTGTTTGCTTCTGCCTTGTGCCAATTGTGCTAGAAGTCTTGAATGAAACAACAGTCCATTTCACCTGCTCTTCTGTGCCTTGAAATTATTGCATTAACCTAAGTTTTTCAAAACCTTTTTGAACATTGTGATGAAAACAAAGAGGGAGAAATTCCTCTGGATTTGCAAAAATTTGATCAATTGAGAGGAAGAGAGGCGTGCTAAGCCCTTAATGAATGAGATCATGCTTGTTAATATGAGTACTGAGAAGGATCCTGGCTTGATCCAGATTGGTTCTACATTGTCTTCAGCGCGAGCAACTAGTTGCTTTCTTAAAAGATTTCAAAAAATGTTTTACGCGGTCCTGCGAAGACCTGTGTGGAATCGCTCTTGAGATTGTGCAGCCTAGGATCGCTCTTAACCCCGAGACTCGACCCTTGGCTTTCAGACCTTGAACTTAGATTCAGAATGTTCAACGGTCAACCACAATGTAAGGCCCGTGTGGCCAGATCAGAAGCAACCCATGAACTAGGGACGAGAATATCAGATGTGATCAAAGGAAGCTTGCAAAGCTGGATGAGAAACACCCCTCGAACTAGGGGCAAAAATGTCAGATGTGCTCGAAGACTAAAAAAATTAGGACATTTCTCAAGCTAACGAAGACTGGCAAGAATGCCAAATCCCAGAAGGGAGGAAAGAAGAAAGTATTGCTGAAGGACAACCGAGTTCCTATCCACAACACTGGGGGCAATTAACCCCCCATTGGATGGACTTCCACAACATCAGCGAACAGCAGCCATTCTCCTGGATTGAGATGGCTTCGAGATCCTCAAACCATTCAACATGGACAAAGCTACACTTTTACCCTTGAGAGGCTCGCTGGGCCAAAAATCCAGAAGGGCGACCGAGGCAAAAGTTAGAGCAAGAAAAAGAAGAAAAAGAACAAAAAGAAAAAAAAGAAAAGAACAAAAAAAGAAATGAAGAAAAAGAAATGAAAAAAAATGAAAAGCAAGAGAAAAAGAATGAAAAGAAATGAATAGAAAAGAAAAACAAAGCTCACAAGGTTGAAAACCCAGAAGGGCGGCCTTGGCAAAAGTTAGAGCGTAAAAGGAGAGGTTAATACCCGAGTGTATCTTAACCCCAAACTACGTAAGGGTTGATTCCCATGTTTGGGATACGTAGGCAACTTCATTCTGAAGTCCAGCCGTAAACACTTTCAAATCAACTGTGTCCATGTATTGGTTCTGATCATCTTTGTCTTCTCTGTATCCGAGAGTTCAGTTGTGATCGTCACTTTGAGAACTGATTACAATGCGCTGTGGTGCCATTCAGACGAGGGGCAACTTTGCGTTGCCATGCAGTGCCATTTAGGCAAGGGGCAATTCTCCATTGTTTTGGATCTGAGGTTGTGCATCTCAAGAGTAAATTCTGTGTTGGTCGAGCAGTGGCCATTTGCAAAAATAGTTTTTGAGAAATTTTTAATGAAGTTGACTAATTTTCTCGAAAATTATTCCATTTTTCCAAAACTGGACCATTTCTTGGACCCAAAAAAGGAAAATTTTCAGTGCTCATAGCCTGACTTACATGATTTCAAATCAGAAAATTAAACAAGCATGTTAATCAAACTCTTGTGTTGATTAAAATTGTTTTAGTAGAAAGCCAAAACAAAACAAAACAAAACAAAAATGGTCAAAATGATGAACTAGGGACACAGTTAAGTCAGGTGTTCTGTCTTTTCCCCATTTTCACCACACTTGCCAAAAAGGGCACTCTACCTGCCAGAAAGGGCCCTCTACCTGCCAGAAAAGGGCACAACTGAAGCTAACAGCAAAATGTCGAAAGCTATCTCATCCTCCGAGCAACGGGGTATCAAGCCAAGTGCGAAGCACGAACTGGAATGGATCTAGATATTCCACTCCCTCGTCTAGACACATTTGATCACGTCCAAACTCCCCAGCAGAGCATCGTCAACAGATGTCAGCTGCAGATTGGCTACACACCCAGTTGTAGCGCAACCCCTCTGTGGGGGAAGTTCACTGTTGAGAGCAGAAGAAGAAGAATCTAGCGGAATGCTAGGGGCAAGAGCCCGCAACTTCCTGTTTATCCATCAACCACCCAGGGAAGGGATAAAAAAAGAAGAGAGATTGAAGAATAGAGAGATGTGCGCTGAGAGAAAAAGTGTGAAAATGACTTTTTTAGAAAACAAGAGATTGAGTGCCAGAGTGATATGAGAATCACAAATAAGAAAGGGTGGGAAACAATACCCGGAGAAACAGGCTCCCTATGTACGTCTGAGTGTCGTGTCTTTTGCTTTGTCTCGATTCTTGTTTTGAGTCGTTCCGAGTGCTTCTCGATGTGTTTAGGTTGTTTACCTTTTGCCTTTCTTTATTGAGTTATTTTGCGCTGTGTTCAGTCGTAGGCTCAATACTCGGTTAAGAACTCATTTCTTAATTTCAAAAGTGAATTGTTTTGTGCTCAGGAGTGCTGTGCCATTCTCCACATATGTGCAAAACAGGATTCGTCCTTTCATAAAACTGCAGGGTTCAACCTGGGTCATGTGAGAATAGTAGAACCAGGACCTATCCGAAGCTACATAGGTTACAGACTGCAAAGCAAAAGAAAAAAGAGAAAATTTGGAGCATCTGAGTTTGTTTCAACTTCTGCAAGTTCCATCATTACATCCTGTATGTTCAGACAGAGCTGTGTGTTCACAGTGAGTAGTGTGCTATATGAGCTGTGTGCCAAATAAACCGAGTATTGTGTTATGAGTTGCGTGTTCTGAATGAGCAGTGTGTTGTACGAGCTGTGTGTTCAAAGTAAACAGAATACTATGTCGACTGCATCAAAGCCAGAATGGCGATCAAAAGTGCTCCCTCCGAAGACCAGTCCTTGTCGGGGGCATCTTGGCTGTGTTTGCAATGAGTCCCTAGGAGACCAACTACGACGGTAGAGACTAGAGTTCGAATGGCTGATGCCTAGAACGCAAAGGTTCAGGATTTCTAAGACTAAAGTCTGGTTTAAATACCCAGGGGTGTATCCCCGGCTTGAAATCTGTATGGAAGCCCCATAGGTTGAGATAGCATGTATGCACCTCAATTCTGGATACTAAACCAACCTAGTATGTCACCCCGTTGGAGAATAGGGAAAGTTGTGAATATGGTCGGGAAGAAAAGTGGCATCCGTGGCTTCTACATACAGAGGTTACCCCTTGTCAGCATTTCAGGACCTTTGAACTGTGAGTTGAAGGTAAGTGTTCGAAGAACACAATGGAGAAGAGATCCCTGTCAGAGTAGAGCAGTTCACCGCCACTCACCTTATGAGGTGCTTTCTAAAGCACCGCTTTGTTTGTTTATTGCATTCCCTAAACATCATGCTCTACATTGCTTGTAACATGTTGTAACATGTATCGTATCATTGCACTTATCGCATTTATTTGCATTCTTGTATTGTCATCTAATCGTTTATCCTTTCACACTATGCAGCGTTTAGGATCGTTGTCCTCCGGGGCTATCTCAGGACGCGTGAAACGTGGCCCTGGGCGTGTTTTATCTCAGGTTGCATTGTGCACGCACCTGGGTGGTTGTTTTCGATCCTCTTCTCACGATTTCAGCGTGGTTAGAGTGTTCCTTTCCTCACACGATTTCAGCGTGTTTGGAATTCATCTTAGGTTGCATTGTCATGCACACCTCTTCACTTGCGTTGTCACGCACTTTCCACTTGCATTGTTATGCACGCTCCCTTATTCCGAAACACCGGGATACATCCCTATGTTTCTCCTTCTTATTCGGAAACACCGGGATACGTCCCTATGTTTCTCTTTCTTATTTTGAAACACCGGGATACGTCCCTATGTTTCTCCTTCTTATTCCGAAACACCGGGATACGTCCCTATGTTTCTCTTTCTTATTCTGAAACACCGGGATACGTCCCTATGTTTCTCCCTCTTATTCCGAAACACCGGGATACGTCCCTATGTTGCTCTTTCTTATTCCGAAACACCGGGATACGTCCCTATGTTTCTCCTTCTTATTTCGAAACACCGGGATATATCCCTATGTTTCTCCCTCTTTGGTTAAGAGCATTTGGAATACGTTCCAATGCTTATACCTTTCCGAAACACCGGGATATGTCCCTATGTTTCTCCCTCTTTGGTTAAGAGCATTTGGAATACGTTCCAATGCTTATACCTTTCCGAAACACCGGGATATGTCCCTGTGTTTCTTCCTCTTTGGTTAAGAGCATTTGGAATACGTTCCAATGCTTATACCTTTCCGAAACATCGGGATATGTCCCTGTGTTTCTCCCTCTTTGGTTAAGAGCATTTGGAATACGTTCCAATGCTTATACCTTTCCGAAACACCGGGATATGTCCCTATGTTTCTCCCTCTTTGGTTAAGAGCATTTGGAATACGTTCCAATGCTTATACCTTTCCGAAGCATCGGGTTATGTCCCTGTGTTTCTCCCTCTTTGGTTAAGAGCATTTGGAACATGTTCCAATGCTTGTCCCACTCTTTTTCCTTTCGCATGCAACGCGTCAGAATCTTGTTTGAGACCTCGGGTGTCCCCAATGGTCGCTCTTAGTCTTTCCTGCATGGTGCGTGGTGCGTGGTTAAGATTGTATAATTTTCTTACATCCTTTCTGCATGAGATATAGTTTGGTTCGTGTTTACTTGCTTGCGTAGCATTCGCTTAAAATGTTGCATTTATTGTGCGTAATTGTTTCATTACAGCCCTCCTTGCATAATCATAAGTTATGTTCGACATCGTGCATATCATTTGCATTTTGCCCTTGCCTGCAGGCGCATCTCTTTATTATTTTGCCTGTTTGTCTAAGTCTTCGACCTTGTCAAAAATGGGTCGTCTCTAGGCTTTGACATTCACTCATGTCATTTCATGAATTTCGAGCTCTGTCAAAGAGGGGCAACTGTAGACACCCCATTTTTTACCGCCCTTAAGACTTGGGCGCTACTGATGGTTTACTTGGTGATGAAAGACATGCAGGGCAAAGGTTCGATTTCTTCGGCAAGAGGAGAGTCAAATCCTAACCTCACACCCCATTTTGGACCAAAGCTATTTTGAATGGTTTTTAGACCTTAAAACCCTCTCTTTCAAAATATTTTTGAAATAAATTCCTACGATGTTCCGAGGCTCGCATTTTGTCAAATGTCACGCTTTTCGGTAAACCGAGCGGGAACAAAGTGGAAATGAATGAAAGAGAGATGAAATCTTTGAAAAATATTTCAAAGCACCTTGTTTAGGGGTTTGGAGCTGAAGAAAAGAGGAGAGGGGAGAAGAAAACAAGTTTGGGAGAAGTTTGGCATGAATCCAGGTAGGATCGAAACTGAGCGGCTTCACCAAAACAGGCATAACTTTTTGCACAGTTTGAATTTTGATGCAAGGCTTCCACCATTGGAAATCTTACTTCCGGGGCTTCAATTTGGACACAAGAATGAGCTAAAAAAGAGTCCAAATGAAGGAGATATGCCCGTTTGAAGTTGGACCTACGGAGCAGATTTTCTCTGCCGGCCACTGGTGAAGGGTGCCGGCCATGGATGATGAAATGCCGGCCACCAGTGATGGCCGGCCGGCCAACAATGTCAAAAATCAGATTTTTTTGCAGATCTTTTACCTTCAGCTGTTATGCACAAGCCCCTAGCTCAGATATTTCGACCAAAAGCTTTGAATTGCTATATATCAAGCCAAATATCTCATATTTAAAGGGGAGAACTTCCTAAGAAAGTTTTGAGAGATTCTCTCACTAAACTCCCTCTCTCTCTCTACAATTTTCAGAGAAAAAACCTCTGCCTCTCTCTCTAGAGCCTCTCTCCGTTGCCCTTTTGTGCATAGAAGTCCATAGAAGTAAAGAAATACTTTTAGTTTGCATGCACTTCCTTCACCAAAGTTGCATATCTATGAGAAGAGGTCCCTTGAAGCTTATTTTTGGGCTGATAGAAGGTCATTTGAACCAAGAAAGAGGCCATTTTTCTGCTGTGCTCCAAAGGTAATCACTCACCCCTTTTAGCTTGTTTTGCATACTAGCTTTGCCATAGTTTTCAACTACTTTGGGGCTATTTTTTTGGAGTGGTGTTGAACTAAAAAAACCTTTATTTTTCCTCTGTTTTTTCAGTCCTAAAATTCTTGGTTTGTGCCTTGGTTGGCTAGGGGGTTGTCCTCCTTTTTGCTCCTTGGCTTGTAAGGCCTTGTGAGCTAACTTTCAAACATTTCAAACAACTTCTTTTGGGCCTTAGAACCACTGAAATCCAGAGGATTTTCAGTGGTAAAAACCCTATTTTGAGGGCCCAAATAGGAGGGGGTGGTCCCCCCTCCTCTTGTCTTGCTTGCTAGTGTTGATGGCCAGCCAAATGAGCATGTATTTTTACTTCTTTATGGCTTTGTTTAGGCTCATTTTTGTGACTTCTTAGACCTGGCATATCTCTATTTTTGTCTGATTTGGTCTTTGGTTGCATGCTTATTGCATTTGTAGTGTAATCCTCCTTGTGGCCTTACAAAGTAGCATGCTCTTGTGGTTTGAATTAGCTTAGTTCAAGCATGTTTTTAGCCATTATTTTCCATGTCATAACTCTGTCTAAAGTTGATTTGGTCACCTCTTGCATGCTTCATGTACTTGTAGTGCAAATCTTGCTTACTAGCCTTGTATGCATGATGTTTTGGCTCACTATTCTAGCATATCTTGGCTATGCTCCAACATGATTTTATTCATATTTTGGGCTATTTTAGGACTATTTTGGGCTGCCATGGTCATATGACTCATGTTTTGTGTAGCTATAGTGCAAATGCCTTGACTAGTCTTGAGTTTTGAGGCCCCTACCATGCTATACTTGTGATGTTTGCATGCCTTGGTATCATTTGGAATGATATTTCAGAGCATATAGTGTTGTTACACTTCCATGTTTTCCACTCTTTAAGTGCTCTTGAGAGTTGCACCTTTATGCCTTATTTGTGAGCCATTGCATGAGCCTCATTTTCTTGCTTTTCAAGCCACCATCTCAGTCCATTTTGGCTACTGTTTTGGCCTGCATAGGATCTGTTTGGGGCTAATTCGGCCATTTGAGCATTGTCTTGCATGCCTCTAGTGTAATACACTTCACTAGCTTTGATGCTTAGGCCTTTCAACATGCATTACATGGGTTGTTTGCATGATTCCAAGTCATTTTGCATGCCATTTCAGTGCTGGAACATATGCCGTTGTACTCCATGTTTCATCCTTTCAATGCCTTTGGAGAGTTGTGTCTTGTGCCTTAATCTTGCATTAACATGTATGCATGCTTGGCTAGTCCTTGGAGTCTCCATTTCAGCATTTTTGGCCACTGATTTGGGCATGATTGAGGTCTGTCCATTTTGGTTTAAGTCCATCTTTGCATGTTGTTGCATGCTTGTCTTGCATGTTGTTGCATGCTTGCTCCATTTTGTCGTTGTTGCATGCTTGTTGCATTGCATGATTCTTGCATGTTGTTGCATGCTTGGTACTTTGCATGTTTGCATGTTTAGGTTGCTTTGCATTTTTCATGCTTGTTACATTGCATTTGGTATGCTTATGTTGCATTGCATGGCATCTCCATGTTCCATGCATTGCATTGTGTTTGGCTTGGGTGTTAAGCCAAACATGAGAAACGAGGGACGTTTTATACTTGAAGTGATGAAATGTGCCTCAATTCTCAGTCGCCGATGCTCTTGATGATGCATAATAGAGTTCTAGGCATTTATGTGTTTTTTGTGCATTCATTTTACATTGAAATGTGCACAAGTTGGATCTTTGCCATCATGCATCAAGATGCGTGATTGATGGTCTTGGATCCGATTATGCCTCTCCCTTGATGTTTTGAGGTGATATGGAGTGGCATAGTGCGTACATACCCTTGGGAGACCCTCAATTTCCTCTGTTTTGTGCTATGTTGCAGTTTGGTGTCACAGCACACCAGTGGCCGGCAGTTCCACACAGATGGCCGGCACCCTTGCATCCTTGGCCGACAGTGCCCATTCTTGGTCAGCAGGAGGGTTGACAACAACCATTCATGGCCGGCAGGCCACTGGTGTATTCCCCAGCATGGATTTGGTAAGATCCAGCAGTAAGTTCTCAAGGACACCCTGTAGACAGAGCCTCAAGAGAGCAACCAGTGAGCTTTTCGGGGCGGCAACCAAGCATGCATCCTCTTCTCCTTCAAACAGAGCTGGAGCAGCTTAGTTGTTATGCTTACTTGTTAGTTAGCATTGAATTTGTAATTAATTAATTAATTAGTTTGTAATTAGTTAAGTGTTGTAATAATTAGTAAGTAGATTGCTAGTTATTCGATTCGGATGTGTAATAATTAGTCTAATTAGATTATTAGATTAATTAGAATAGCTTAGTATAGCTAGCTTAGCGTATTCATTCGGACCCTCCGTTGCGAGGGCGAATTTTGTAATAAGTGTGCGTGAGTATGTGAATGTCTTCCAACCCCACGTCTTTCTCCCTTTTATTTACCCGTTTTCAGTGGTTAGATTGGGACATATTTCAATTAGCATCCTTATGCTATGCATGTTTGCATCATTCATCTGTCTTGCATGCACCGGGCTCGACGCATCATACAAACTGTATTGTATTTCAATACCAATTTGAATACATGATTATCAAGTTGCATCTCATATGCCATCTTAGAATAGCCGAGCCTATTTCTAGTTGCATTTTGCATGTGTTGCATTAGCCATCTTAACATACCTAGGATCATGTATTGATTACTAACTAGCTATTGTTTTGGCTCGGAGTACTAGGTAAGCTTTTACGCTTTAGCATCTTGCATGAGTGTGAGTGTTGCCATGATAGCATGTTTGCCATAAGGCTAACTGCTTAAGTGATTAGCTGCCTGAATGCCTGTGGGTGAAGGTTGGATTGCTTGAATTGAACAATTCATCGAAATGTGTGTTTTAAGCCCACTTGAGAGTGGCAAATCCACGCCTTAGCCTACTTGCGAGTAGCACCTCTAAACCATTTTCAAACAAACAAACATGAGATGTTTTGTTCCAACTTAGGTGGTCTAGTCTATACTTGTTTGTTGTGCGCATCACGTAGTAATTCTAGCTAATAACTGGAATAAGAACGCATGTGTTTTCAAAAACAACATATCATGTTAGTAGAGGCCGATCCTTTGATCGGACGAGCGGGGGTGCTCATTTCAGGACCTTCCCCTCTTGTGCCCAAGTTCCCGAGCCGAGGCAACTTTGGTGATGACGGACACGTGGCCTTAGGCACGAGTCAGGGTTTCCTAAATTTCCCAAAATAAAACATTTAGGTGGCGACTCTGTATCTGGCAAAGCAGTCCATGTTTGGCACTTCTTTATAAAAATTAGTTTTCCAAAACGATTTACCAGATTTGGACTCTTTGGTGATTTATCGGTCTTGCATTGCACTTTGCGAGATTAGATTCAGAACCGTGACATTGAGTCCGAACTGTAGTAGTCCAATGAACAAAACGGATTTCGCGCCAATTCGCCTGCGGAGCTGTGACGTTCGGGCATGTCTACAAGTATGGGAAGTATATTTTCAGGAAAAAAACAAAAAAATAAAAAAGAAAAAGAAAAAGGTATTATTCTTATATATGTTTTTATTTTTGGTTCTCTTGGTTTGGTTTTTATTCAAGCTTCTATATGGATATTTATTGATTTCTTGGTTCTCATTGTAAATTTGTTAAATTCTTCTGAATGCATAGAAAGATGCATTTAGCTTTCATAATATCACTAAATGTTTCGCAACTAACCTTAGTTTTGGTTTCACAGTTTATTTTTCTTTCTTTCTTTTTTTCTTGTGTGAGTGTGTGTGTGTGTGTTTTTTTTTTTGCAATCAATTTTTTCTTTGCACTTCTGATTTCTTTAATTTTGTTTCTTAGTTTGGTCTTGGTTTGATTTGTATTTAAACTTCAGCAAATCATTTATTTATTTTATTCAGCAACAACTAATTCTATATTTCCTTTAATTGTTTTTGTTCTTCATCTCTGCTTAGACAATGTTCTAAGTATAGTTCTTGTTTTATTTATATATTTTCATCTATATTATGAATTTCACAAAATTTACAATCACATTATTTCAAATTACATATTACATCAACTCATCATAGACACGAGTTATCGTGCAATGCTCATAGCCCGCTCACCTAGTATTATATAAGAGGGAGTTGAGGAAGCTATGGTAAAAAAGGTTCCCTTTTTTAGTGAACATTTTTGCTATAGTGGCCTGGGTCGGGAAAGCCCTCTACTGATTTAGTTTCTAGCTGGGACACGTTGATGTCCAAAGTTTTCGATCTTGTTTGGTGGTTGTGGACCTTGGGAGTGGTCCGAGATGGTTGCTGGGCAGCAACCCAGTGTTTCTAGGTAAGGCAGGTCAAGCCCGCGACCATGCCACCTAGGCAGGTCGCGACCGCGGTCTTTTATTTCACGTCTGTGATGGGTTTTATATAAAAACTTGTGGATAGTTGAAAATATCTATTTTTGATCTCTTTTTCCCATCTCTCTCTTCCAGTCCACCATTTTTGCCTTTTTCAAGCTTCCAAGCTTGGTTTCATCTACCGCTAGTCACTTTCTACCCCTAGTCCCTTATACCAAAATGTAGAGCTCGGCGAGAGCTTCTATTTAATCTGAGCGGATCGTCTTTTCGTCACCGGCGATTTTTCCGGCTTGTTTCCTTCTTGCTTCAAAAGGTAGGGTCTATTTCTTAAACTCGATAGGAGTTCGGTAGTGTATTTGTGGTGTATTTTGATATGTAGATTTTGTTGTTTTGGGGTTGATTTTGGAAATTTGTTTTATGAATTGAGGGTTTGTTCAAAATGGGGTTGTTGAGCTATGGTTTATCCACAAAAATATCTATTTTCCATTTACAAAGATGCATATGAGTTTTTAGAAGTAAAAAGCCCCGATTTGAGAAAAGCCCTAAAAGATAATATTTTGGGAATTATTGGATTTTTGGAAAAAGGGACTTGATTGGAGAAAAGTGTTATGAGATTTGGAAAATAACGAGTGTTGGATAGTCTTTTGGAATTTTTTTGGAATCATGACTTTAATATTTTTGGATTTGTGTGTTCAGATTGTTATCTTTTTATTTATTGTATTAGAGATAACTGTTTTGGCTATCGATGGAGGATAGCATTGCCGTTTGTTAGAAACTGTATGTGGACTAGGAAAACTGAACTGTTTATGAATCATGCATATCATGGATTTTGAAAGGGATTTTGGAACTGGAACTGTGTATTTTGTAAAAGGCTATTTTGGAAATTCTCGTGTTATGTATTAAGAACATTTGTTTCATTTTGAAAATTATACTTTGGATCTTGTGTATTGTGTTATTGGAAAATGGTAATTAAAATGGTAAAGCAGTAAGGGGGTGTTAAAGTAGAATTAAGTTGGCAAGTGTGTCCTTGGTGTAAGACCTAACTCGCGCAGTAGGTCAGCCCTCCAATTAATACCGGTAAAAATGACATAGTGACTTGTATAGTTACTATTTTGAACACTAGCCCTGAAAATTTACCTATTTTATTTATTAGCGCTTTGGTTTTGAAAAGGAATGTTTTGGAAATGATTTTAGCAATGTAATTGCGGTTGTTTACAGATGTGTTCACATTTGATTTGGCAATGTATTTGCACATTAGTATTAAGATACCAGGATTTGTTTTTGGAAATGGATTTTTCTTTTGATTCAAAAAGATGTTGTAAACTCGGGAAACGTTTAAATAAACGTAAGGTTTTGGTTACTGGAAAGAAAGGATTTTGTTGAAAAAGCAAGTGGATTTAGAAAATGCATTTGGGTATACTGTATGTATGTATTGCATCATGATCATTTACATTGGTGGAGCATATTTAGCTTTTTGAAATATTCTCTACTGGGCTTTTTGCTCACCCTACGTGGCTGAAAATGTTTTTCAGGTATACACGTGTGGATGTGGACCGAGACATGAAGTTATGTTGGAACTGTGTAGTGTGGTTCTTTTATTTGTAAACAATGGGCCATTCATGTTATATATTGGCCGTGTGCCATTCTTGTCAGGGTTACACCCTTGTATTTGATGTAAGCCTTTGGCGTTTCAATTTAATTTATAAAACCTTTGCATGTTTTAGTTTAGAACATCCATTCGATTTAGATTGTTATATCTGGGAATGTATGAAATTGGATAAACACATGTATTGTGTGACTATTTTATATACATCTTCATGAGAGTTATTTATCTATTGTTTATTGTTGGGTGGTTTATTCATGTGGGCTGGACCATGTAAATCTTGGGCATGACAACTTGGTATCAGAGCTAACCAGGTTTGAAAGGCATGGCTCGCAGGAAGTGGTTAGCCATAATGGGTTTACCATGCTCGGTAAGGACATTTGTATGCCTAGTATGCTAAATGATAACTTGTTTATGTGGCTAAGTAGGTATGGAATTGGATCCTTAGGATTTGATTTGTGTTTGTTAAACACTTAGAGGTCTTATTAGAAGGACACTTGATCAATGTTTGTTCTAATAGGAATTCTTGGGGTTTCATGGAACAAATTTTATCTTAAGAATGTAATTCGTGTGTGACTATGTGACTAAGTGATTATGTGGAATGCATTGTGTGTTTAATGCTAAAACGTATGAGATTTTGTTGGGGGTGCATTTAGATATATGCTAAATTTGTTGTGCTTGTTTTTGGTTAGGATGTCTAGGCGAGGAAGTGACGACTTTCCTCCTTCCACATAGGAAGAATTGAGGAGGCAATTTCTGGAGTTGCACCAAGGTACTACACCTTTGGCATAATTTGAGGTGTGGTTTACCAATCTCTAAAAGTTCGCTCCGAAATTGGTGGAAACCAAGGAGCTCCGTTGTGCAGACAATAAGTTATGTGATGATGTTTGGGGAAGGATTGCTGGGTCTTGGCATAGGAATTATCGTGCGCTTGTGGAAGCGGCGGCTCACATAGAGGCCTTAGTATTAGTCATGGGACAGAGTGGGGATGAGGCCACTTCAGCAACTCTTGCAGCTCGGGGTCGTGGTAGGCCTAGTAAGAGCCAAAAAAGAAGGGCAAGGTTGTTGCCTCAACCAATAGTTGCACTAACGGGATCATCTAGCCAATCGAAACTTGAGGTGATTGAGTGCTCACAGGAGGAGCAGTTATTGGGATCCTTACCAGTTCAGGCTTCGAACCAGTCACATCTTCGAGGGCCACCTATTTGTTATGCATGTAACCAACCGGGTCATATTAGGCATTTTTGTACGCAATCGGGAACTTATTTGGGTAATTTGCAATCTAGTCAGGTTCAGCCTTAGACCAAGGGCGATACTAATAACAGAACCAAGTAGGCCAGACTTCGAGGGCCATTGGAGGGTCGAACTTTTACCCTCAGAGTGGAGAGATGTGTGTTTGTTTCAAGTGTGGCCAGTTGGGTCACATCTGTAGCTCTTGTCCTTGGCGTCATAGTTTTGGGAGCGTTCCAGGGGTTAAGAATAACCCGTCTCAGCAGTCTAGTTAGGAATATGACAGTGGTATTGGTGGAGGGATAGCTGCTTTGGGTAATTAGTTTTGGTTATCTTGTTTTGTTACTAGAGGGTAAATGGTGGTAATTATTATGTAGTCATTTTGTTTTGTAATCGGTACGGTGTGGACCGTTGAAATATTATGACTTTGTTTATATATGTATGTATGTATGGTGGGTTGTTTATTTTATGAGTTGTTGTGGAATTTGGAAATCTTCATATTAACATGTATGAACTATTGCATTTTGACTTGGGAATGTGATGGTCAGAGAGCCTTGTTTTGATTAGGGATTGTATGTTTTGCTAAATAAATTGTGTTTAATGAAATTGATTTAGGATGGGTGCACAGTAGAGTTGGTTGTGGACAATGAGTGTTTTGAGAATCATTGTGACTCGTTGGGATATTGTAAGAGTAGAGTTATACCAGTCAGTATGTTCAACTTGGTTGATGTTGATTATTGGTTTATGTTAAAGGTATAATGATTCTGATTTAGACCCGACCCGTTTGATGTTTTGGATTCAGGTTTCCTTGTCTTTAATGGTTGTTCGTATTCTTGTTTATCTTATTCTACATTTGAGTTGAGTTGTTTGAGTATTGTGGTTGCGTTTGGAACTGGTTGGGGGTTTGTTTTTCAATAAAATTTCTGCCCAGATATTGGCCAGTTCGCTCGAGCGGCGTTTTTTGCCCTCGAGCGGTCTTTGAGAACTTCCAATACTTTTGTAGGTCTACAGAGATACTGGGAGGGTAGTGTTTTTCGCTCGAGCGAGTTTTCTTGCACTCTAGCGGTACTTGTTGCTCTCGAGCGGTTAGCTTCATTTGCAAAATTGCTGGGAGTGTGGTGTTCGGGTTGCTTGAGTGGTCTGCACGTATATAGAACCCATTATAGGGGTGTTTGGTGTTGGATTAATGTTGTTTTGGTGCTAAGTGAAGAGAGTAGTTGGGCACATTAAGCGGGAGTTTTATAAGGGTAAAGTGTTGTTGTTCATACCAAGAAGTGGGCTAGATGAATCGATGTCCTCAGAGCATCTTTAAGAATCCTTATCAGGCCCTTGGGAGTTGACAGTGTTGGTATGTGAATTAGTTAAGAGTGGCTAACGTGAGGGTGACTTGAGTTTCTTTTATGGGGAAATTATCTCTAGCCTGCTGAGGGTGGTTAGTTTTGTTTTATGGTAATTGCTTTTAATTATAGATTCACTTTTGTTTTGAATTGGCGGTATGTAGAGGTTTGTGGTTAAGGAGTGCGTAGAAGGGGATTGATCATGGGGACTATTCCAGGAGGTTGCCTTGGTGTGGTAATATTATACTTAACATATTGTTGAGTGGATTAATTTGTGCTAAAATTGAATTACTTTCGTGGTAGGCGGAGATTGTTTATGAACCTCATGTAGGATCCCTAGTGTTGAGGTGATTTTCTGTTGCAGTTTTGGTTTGAGAGTGGAACTTCGAGTGGTATGGTAAGGTTGTGTGGAGTAGGTAGTAAGTTGTGTAAGTTTGTTATTGACTTTATCAATCTTTAGGTGTATGGGAGGTATTTAAGAATCACAGGTTGATGTATGACTTGACGCGATGGGGTGAGTGTGTATTTTGATCTTTAGGAATTCAGCTCGAACTCAAGTTTGGTGTGAAGAAATGTTGCCATGTAGGCATAGGTGCAAGGGATGGGCAAGGATTTGAGGTAGTATCAGTTAACTTGCAGAATCCGGTGTGATTCAATGAGAATGTAAGATTGTGTGAGGAACTCCATCTAAGAGTTGGTTTGGTTAGGCAATATGTTGGTGTAGTGTTGAGATATGTGGAGTTAAGGGGTATGTTGGTGTTTGGAGGCCGGTGTGGGATAGTGGTATTGGATAGTTAGTTGGTTGGTATTTGGGTTGGTTGACATATAGTCACCACGAGAATAGGATGGAATTGAAGGTTGTGTAATTGAACGGTGTCAAGGTGTGACATGTAAGTCCTGTATTGACAGTTGGGAAGTTGTGTTGAGTTTGTGGTAACCGGTTTAGGGTTACGGTTGGGAAGTTTGGTCTTATTAGCGCTTTTACACTATTATATGATTGATGGGTGTGAAATTTCTTTCTTTTATGTTATTGCGTTGCTAATATTTCGAAAATTGTAGAGATTCTCATCATGAAAATATTGTTTTAGTATTGTGGCATCACCATGGGTGTGATGGGTTTTGTTGGGTGACTGTGTTGTGGTTCACCGAAGAACGCTAAGTAATGATTTTGTAGAGAAAAAAAAAATCCTTTGGTGTTGTGGCCTTGGGCACTTTTCTTGAACTAAAACAATTTTGGGTTGAAACGTAAGTTTTCGATTTAATAAAAAGCTAAATCCAACAAATCAAAAATAGAATGAAAATGTTTTTGTGTTATAAATAACACCTTTGGTTTTCGGAAAAACAATTTGGAAATCTCTGAGTTTTGTTATGGACGATTGAAAATGTATCTGGATTATGACGGTGCAGGTTTGCGCACCTTTTGGGAAAGCAAAGTGTTTTGAAACAAATGGGAAAATAAAGAATTTTCTTTAACTTAAATGGGGTATCTTGTATGTTGTATTGGGAAATCGTGTTTTGATCTAGCCTGAATTGATAATTACATGTTGTATATTTATTTTGCAAGGATTTTGAATTTTCGGGCATTGATGTGCCATAATGTTGCTGGTTGGTTGTGTTTTATTTATGTCTCGGGTTACGAGAAAGTTGACTGTGAGCTTTGTATGTGAGGAGTTTTCTTATTCTCTGCACCCAAGCGTTTGAGCACTCAGTGGTGGTTTGGGTGTTGTAGGTGATTGGAACGTGGCTGGTGTTGTTGAGTCTGAGAGTTGTTGTTGCTGTGGTGGTGGTTTCTTGTCTTGTAGACCACAGCGAGTTATGTGGGTTGATATGATTTTGAATTCGAAGTGACCGCGTGTGACATGTGTTAGAATTTCCTTGCTTGAGATTTTACTTGTACATTGTCACGTGTTATTTTATCACACATGTTATTTCTTTCCTTCCTTGCGTGGTTATGACTCGAGTTCCTTTTATTTTATCGCATTAGTATTAAGAAGGAGGTGGTCGTAGTTGGGCGGGTTATGGTGCGTTGGTTTTGGTGTTGATTTTGTGGTTGTGTGAAAGGGTGTTACGACATTAGGGGTGTTTGGGAACCTAAGTTTGAGGCTAAAATAGCCTCAAACACTAAAAAAGCCAAATAGTCTCAAATAGTATTATAACCAATGATTTATATTATTAAAAAAAAAAATAGCCGGCAGTAGGGGAGCCTACACTGTCACGTTGACAATGTAGGCATAGTGTAGTGACAGCCTAGTCCCACAGGCTAAAATGACAATTTTGCCCCTTTAGACCAATTTTGGAAAAAGTGAGGTTAGGGACAAATTTGTCATTTCAGTCTCAAACATCATTTCAAACACATTTTTTAATACAACAACTCAAATAAAAATCCATCATATCTTCCCAACACACAAAAACTAAATAGCCTACTAAAATAGCCACTTCCCAAACACCCACATTATTTTATTTCGAGGACGAAATATCCTAAGTAGGGGAGATTGTAGTGGCCTGGGTCGGGAAAGCCCTCTACTGATTTAGTTTTTGGTTGGGACACGTTGATGTCCAACGTTTTTGGTCTTGTATGGTGGTTGTGGACCTTGGGAGTGGTCTAGGCTGGTTGCTGGGTAATAGCCCAGTATTTCTGGGTAAGGCAGGTCGCCCCCTCAACCATGCTTCTCGCGCCCGTGACCATGCCACCTAGGCAAGTCGATCCCGCGGTCTTTTAGTTCGCACTCAAAAATATCTATTTTTGATCTCTTTTTCCCCTCGCTCTCTTCCAGTCCACCATTTTTGCCTTTTTCAAGCTTCCAAGCTTGGTTTCATCTACCTCTAGTCACTTTCTACCCCTAGTCCCTTATACCAAAACGTAGAGCTCGACAAGGGCTTCCATTTAATCTGAGTGGATCGCCTTTTTGTCACCAGCGATTTTTTCGGCTTGTTTCCTTCTTGCTTCAAGAGGTAAGGTCTATTTCTTAAACTCGACAAGAATTTGGTAATGCATTTGTGGTGTATTTTAATATGTAGATTTCATTATTTTGGGGTTGATTTTGGAAATTTGTTTTATGAATTGAGGGTTTGTTCCAAATGGGGTTGTTGAGCTATGGTTTATCTACCCAAAAAAAAAAATCTATTTTCCATTTACAAAGATGCATATGAGTTTTTAGAAGTAAAAAGCCCCGATTTGAGAAAAACCTAAAAGATAATGTTTTGGGAATTATTGGATTTTCGGAAAAGGGACTTGATTGGAAAAAGGTGTTATGAGATTTGGAAAATACCGAGTGTTGGATACTCTTTTGGAAATTCTTTGGATTCAAGACTTTAATATTTTTGGATTTGTATATTTGGATTGTTATCTTTTTATTTATTGTATTAGATATAATTGTTTTGGCTGTCGATGGAGGATAGCATTGTCGTGTTTTAGAAACTATATGTAGACAAGGCAAACTAAACTGTTTATGAATCGTGCATATCATGGATTTTGAAAGGGATTTTGGAACTAGAACTGTGTATTTTATAAAAGGCTATTTTGGAAATTCTCGTGTCATGTATTAAGAACATTGTTTCATTTTGAAAATTATACTTTGGATCTTGTATATTGTGTTATTGGAAAATGGTAATTAAAATGGTAAAGTAGTAAGGGGGTGTTAAAACAAAATTAAGTTGGCCTGTGTCTCCTTGATGTAAGACCTAAACCCGCACGATAGGTGTCAAGCCTTCCAATTAATATCGGTAAAAATGACATAGTAACTTGTATAGTTATTATTATAAACACTAGCCCTGGAGATTTACCCATTTTATTTATTATCGCTTTGATTTTAAAAAGGAATGTTTTGGAAACGGTTTTAGCAATGTAATTGTGGATGTTTAGAGATGTGTTCACATTTGATTTGGTAATGTATTTGCTCATTGGTATTGAGATACTAGGATTTGTTTTTGGAAATGGATGTCTCTTTTGTTTCAAAAAGATATTGCAAACTCGAGAAACGTTTTGAATAAACATAACGTTTTGGTAACTGGAAAGAAAGGATTCTGTTGAGAAAGCAAGTGGATTTGGAAAATGCATTTGGGCATATTGTATGTATGTATTGCATCATGATCATTTATACTAGTGGAGCATATTTAGCTTTTTGAAATATTCTCTACTGAGCTTTTTGCTCACCCTACGTGGCTGAAAATGTTTTTCATGTATACATGTGTGGATGTGGACTGAGACGTGGAGTTGTGTTGGAACTATGTAGGGTGGTTTTTTTTATTTGTAGGCCATAGGCCATTCATGTTATTTATTAGCCGTGTGTCATTCTTGTAAGGATTACACCCTTGTATTTGATGCAAGCCTTTGGGCATTTCAATTTAATATATGACACCTTTGCATGTTTTACTTCAGAACATCCATTCAACTTAAATTGTTATTTCTAGGAATGTATGAAATCGGATAAACACATGTATTGTGTGACTATTTTATATACATCTGCATGAGAGTTGTTACCTATTGTTTATTGTTGAGTGATTTATTCACGTGGGCTGGACCGTGTAAATCCAAGGTGTGAGATTTGCCCTTCCATTTGTCATCAAGTTTGTACAATGTTTTGCTTAGGGCCTTTAGAGTGTTTGGTAAATTCATTCTTTCTTAGCTAATGGCGACTGTTGGATTTTCATCTACTAAGATGATTGTTGGATTAGCAAGAGAGACTTTCATCTCTCAGATCTTTTTTACTTTTTGACTCCAACTTTCATTTCACGCTTGCGCCTCCCTTCCTCTCTTTAAGTTCTCCTCTCTCTCTCTCTCTCTCTCTCTCTCTCTCTCTCTCTCTCTACGATACATTGAGATGACGATCTGAATGACGGTGAGATTAGAGCCTCATGATGATGATGTCAAGACCTTACTGGATATGCATGTGCAATCTGTACGACAATCTCCAAGCCTACCATAAATGGGTCCAACTAGATCGATGGCGTCAAATACTTGTTCGGTGATCTCTACTTCGAAACCCTTGATCGTCCATTGAAGGTTGTTCGAGATTTCAACCCATTTTGTGTCAAGTAATTCTCTTCATTGTTACATGCAATGTTGTTTCAGTTAGCTAGAAGTCATATGCATGCATTACTATATAAGAATGTTTCATATGAGAATATGATTGTGTGTTGATATATTAAGCATCTCCAATTCTTCATCTTTTCTTTCATCAATGTTCATCAAATCGAGAGTCAATTTTTTTTATCAAATTGAGAACTCATCAAATCATTTATCAAATTTGATGAAAATTTAAAAAGATGAGCATTGGAGATGATTTTTTATATATATATAAATAAAATTTAGGGAAATTGGGGATAAGAAGGGAAATTTAAAAAATATTTTGATGAAAATTTGATGAAAAGATTGGAGAAGTTCATATCAAATCAAATTTTTTGCTCAAATTTGGAATCGAATTAGATGAGAATTTTGGTGAAGGGTTGGAGATGGGCTAACATGTTTAGACAGGACATGCGTTAGTACTAGCTTATATTTAAGCAATTATATTTCTAAAAACTATAAGTGAAATGAAAATTTTGAAAATATTTGGTTTTTGCCCCATCTTGTTCATCTTACAAAATAAAGGAATTTACCAAAAATAATAGGAAAAAGATATAGGTTTTTCTTTATCATGTTGCTATGTTTCTTTTGTTTACATTGGCAACAAGAACTCAAAGACTTGGCAATTTTAATGGGTGAGGATTTTTTTCATATGGATTACCTATGTGAACCATTTTCCCCTCCTCACAGTTGTAGCCAATGTTATTAAAATTGGGATCTTACAATAAATTGTTGAAGGTGTTTACAGGATCGGATCGTAGAACCAGATCAAGGATCGTAAGATTCTACCGAAAAAGATAAATTACATAGTAATTTAATTTCAATGAATATTGCTTAAAAAGAATACACAAAATAAGCCTATATTTTACTAAAAACAGTGAAGATATTGTGAAAAATATAATATTTTATGTAAAATGTAAATATAATTTTGTACAATAGAAAACTCATGGCAAAAGTTTTGAATTTCATCAAAAAAGACAGTGAAGAAGAAGAAGAATTCTATAACATAATACTTTGTAATCTACAATAATGCATAAAAAAATGAAGAAAAACATATTTAACAAAGTTAGATATGAAAATAGATTCAGAACTCAAAAAAACTATTTAACCGAATGATAAGGTTGCTCATTAGCATCTTTAGCAGGTTTGAGACACGAAAATAGTCTCTTTAAAAATTGGGATAAAGTTGCAATCATCTTACCCTCCGCATATTTTGTTTTTTCAACTACTTAGTTTTCTTAAATAAATTACTGCAATATTTAAATATTTGTTTTCTAGTTTGTTTTTCTAATTCAATACTACTCTTTTTTTTTTTTTATTCATTTAGACCACATAAATTGGTATTTAGACAACAAATATAAAATTTATACTAATAGTTAGACTTATTCCCATCAAGTCCTATTGAAAATAAGTTTTGATAAAATTGTCGCTACAAATAATTTTTTTTTTGTGACAATTTTTTACATACGTCGCTAAAAATTAACAATTAGTGACTTTATTTTGTCATGATTTTTATAAATTGTCGCTAAAACTTACAATTAGTGACTTTTTTTAATGACAAATTTTTCTCATATGACCTACTAGATAATAAGTCCACTTATTAGGACATACACGTAAGAATCCCATAAAATAAGTCATATAATACAAAATAGCCTTACAAATTAGATCGGATAGGATCGAATTTGGATCGGGATTCAATGATCCTATAGGATCCAATTACCAGTATCAAAAGATCCTACTCATAAGGGATTTTTTCAACAATCCAGATCGATTGTGTCTAAATAGTAAGATTCATATTGAGATTTTGATAACTATGGTTGTAGCTCATTGTTCAACTTTACCAAGTGATGTATTGCTCCATTCATTGTTCAGAACCTGATGTATTGCTTATATTTTTTTTTGTTTTTCATTGGAGTAGGCAATGCTTCTTCTGTTTCCTTATGCTTCTTCCGTTTCCAAACGAATAAATTTTTTTTTAAATAATTAGAATTATTTTTAATTTTATGTTATTAATTTTTCTTTTAATTTAACTATTATTTCCAATATGAAAATGAATGTTTATTGCAAGGGGTTTTTATTTTTAGATTTATACTACTATTTTTTTTTTTTTAAGATTTGAGATCCCTACTAATATTAATTTAGAAGAATAAGAACAAACAATTTTCTAGTAGTAGTTGAAGTTTTCCAACAAACATGATTAATCATTTTGGACAAAAATATTCCACTACAGTTAGTTTTCTTTTACACTGTTTAAATTATTTCATAACTTTAAAATTTCAGAACTTTTGATTTACATCATTTTTCGTAAAATGTATATTTTTAGAATCTTATTGACAAGATCTTTCAAACAAGATTTATGAATAATATGAAATTCTGAAGAAAAAAATTCATCAAATTTTACTGTGTTTGTTGTTACGTCATAACAAAATTTTCTAATTTTGTACAAAGTGAAAACACAGAGAAAATTATGGGTTTCAACATAGAGAAAAACATATTATTAAACTTATACATCATAACATATTGCAAAAACTTCTTATGAAGTTTCTAAAATGAATTAAACCTCCCTTGAGGTATAATTTTCAATTACACTAACCTCTCCTAGGGTTTAATGAAATGTAGAAATCTCTCATAAGGTTTCTGAAATGACAGAAACCCCTCTTGAGATTTAATTTCAATTACACTACTCTCCCCTAAAGTTTAATTAAATTGTAAAACCTCCCCTAAAGTTTCTAAAATGACAGAAACTCCGTTGAGTTTCAATTTTTTTTATTATAAATTCTTTTTTCTGTTACTTTGTGATAAAAAATAACAGAAACTGCTGACATTATTAAATAATTTAATTTATATTTGTAATTTACCTTTTAAAATTGTGTTTGATTACAAAGAAATAATATATATATATATATATAATTCCTATTGGGATTTTGGATAAAAGAGACATACATTATGAACAGTAACTACAAGCATAACAAAGAAAAAATATGAATTGTATTTTGTTTATGTAATTGAACACAATTTTAAAGGCTAAAACTAGAAATGTAATTAAATTATTTAATGATGTCAACAGTTTTTTTTTTTTTTTTTTTTCCGATGCTAACGAGTTTTTTTTTTTTTTTTTAGGGATGCACACATAATCAACATTAATTGCAGGCATAATAAATAAAAAATATATAAAATTTTATTTATTTGTAATCGGACACAATTTTAAGGATAAATTAAAAAATATAATTAAATTATTTAATGATATCAACATTTTTTGTGATAAAGTAATAGAAAAAATAATCTATAATAAAAAAACTAAACCTCAAAGAAGGTATATGTCACTTTAGAAATTTTAAGAAAGATTTCTGCAATTTCATTAAACCTTAGGAGAAGTCAGTGCAATTAAAAACTGAAAAGGTTCAAGTCATTTCAAAAAGGGCGAATTACACCAACGGTCCCTATAGTTTGGGATTTGTGTCACTTTGATCACTGACCTTTTAATTGTAATACATTCGACTCTAAATTTTGAATTGTTAATCAATTTTAAGGGCAAAGTTGTTATACAATTTATTTTGTGTTAGTTAACTTATATGTTGTTTGGAATATAATAGCCTTTCTTTTAATGAATAATGTTAGAACTTTTTTGTTATAAAATTCTGTTTGGTTTGGTTTTCAGAACCTATTTTTAATTTTTTTTTCTAAGAAATTAAAAATTAAATTGGTGAAAAAAAAACTAAAAACAAATCATTTTTATATAATTTTATCTTTTGGGAGGGTAGAAATAATTTTATAAAATAAATTTTTTGATATTTATTTTCGTTAAATTAATTTTTATTTTTTCAAAAGTCAAATATGGCGACAACTTTGATATCATTATTAAACCAATTTATTAAATCAAAAAATTCAAAACCAAAAACATTTCATATATTAAACATATTGATTATACATTAAAAGCTTAATAACCATCCATTACATGATAACCATAAAAAAAATCTATTAATGACAAATACAACCATTAGTATAGGATAACTATCAAAAAATGTCAATAAAAACAGTCACTCATTATATGATCATTATCCAAACATATATTAAAAATTAATTTGGTAAAAATATAAAAATATAAAAAATTTATCATTTTTATATAATTTTATCTTTGGTGAGTAGAAATAATTTTTAAAAATTTAAAAATAATTTTTTGACATTTATTTTTGTCAAACTAGTTTATATTTTATCAAATAACTTTGCCCTTGAAATAGAGCAACAATATCTTCAATTATCTTTATTTGAAATTAGATTCAAAATTCAGAATTAAATGCATCACAATTAAAAAGTCATCGATCAAAATGACACAAGTTCTAAACTACAAGGACCGTTAGTGTAATTCACTCTTTCAAAAATCTGAAAGAATGTTTTTGCAATTTTGTCAAATCTCAAGAGAGATCAATGTAATTTATCCTATTATCAAAAATAATTTATATAAGACACATACATAATTTAATTAAATTTTATAAAATATTATTTTGATAAAAAATTTTTAAAAAAATCTAACTGCTACTGATTAATTATAAATGATGAAAATTAATACTAACATGTAATTTACGAATCACTCGAAAGCTTTAGAGAAGAGTATTATATATATATATATATATACACAATAATGTAGAGAAGAGTTTGAAGAAGACGGAATGGCCGGCAATATAAATATATTTATTATTTAAATATTTTATTAATTTTTAAATTTATATACATTACATTATAGCGAAGAGAGACATTTTACTGTGTGGGCTGGAAGTGTTATTGAGTTATACGAAATTTCAAGTGGAATCTATTTTGACGATATGAATAGTTTATTTTGTCGGGTTTTATACATAGATCATACACACAAAAAAAAAAATCAAATTAATTTGATAATTATAACAATATAATTTTATTATTTTGTCTTTAAAAAATGAACAAATTGGTTCAACTATTTTATAGAAAAATTAGTCTAAGGCCCGTCTCTCATTTTTAGTAATGGAAGAGATCCACAATATTATTTTATAATGTCTAAGGTCCTTCAACCCCACACAGAGAAATTTAAATTCTCTCTCTAACGCCCTAAAAAAAAAAAGTCATAAATCAACCAACGATAGCATGCTTAGACATAAGAAGATAAAGCATAATTGTATTCCATCAGAGTAATCCTTATAAAATGTATTACATGTTGACATCAAAAGTAAATGCCTTAAAGGCTTACAACTTTCCAAGTCAACACTTGGTTACAAAAGAGAGTGCTAACTCTATATAAAGAAAGCTCTTGGCTTGATATACATGTAATACAACCAAAACACAAAACGGTCCAACAATCCCAAGCCTCTCAAGCTATGTCCTTGGATGTGGCATGCTACCTGTACCTGAAAGTGATGTCCCATAAAGGGTGAACCAACGCCCAGTAGAGATATGCTAAACACAATATGAGCAGTAACTAAGACATTAGCAATTTATAAATGTTTGTCTCTCATAAACCAATTCCTACACCACTTTCATTACATGACAAATGTGTCCGTATTTCATTTCATTATCCATTTCTTATAAAATTCACAATTCACAACTACGGCTCAAAACCTGGCCTACAATTTGTATGAGATAGTGACTCATATTAAACATTTCCCATTTCACAATAGATAAGCATATAAGCCATTTCAACATTTCAACAGATAAGCATATGAGTTGTATCCACATTTCAACAGATAAGCATATGAGCTATATCAACGCTTCCATAGATAAGCATATGAGCTATATCAACACATTAACTGATAAGCATATGAGCTGTATCAACGGAATCCATCCCCTATCTCCTCCCAACAACATCCGGTTTAGAGGTCCATCCCCTATCTTCCCTTAAACCGTGGAGTACATCCCCTATCTCCTCCCCCACACACACAACGTATATACACAAAGGTCATATACATAATCAATCAATACATAAAGTTAATGTATGCTTTCAACCGTCATACTCTATGACACATGCAATTGATTAGTTTTAGTTTTCCTAATCATCATACATTGTCTACAACAATCAAAACTACCCTCCACCAGTAGCCCAAAGCAATTATTTCTAAACAGATAATAAAAGCACCAATAGATAAAATATCCATATTTCCAAAAGTGAGCGATTAATAAATCCAACTTCACTAATCCATCTCATAATGAGCCAATTTCATTATATTCAACTCAATTCCACAATTTCTCAACAAATGTCATTAATTACACTAATGACCCGAATATATCCAAACATGGCATAATTCCCCTTATTCTCAATATTGACTCCAAGAGTCCATATATTACCAACAACATCAACATACTCATTTTGAAACCCAAATACACGTTTATGGTCCAAAATGAACAAAACCCTCTTTTCAAAATTATACATTTGAAATCCTAGTTTCCAAAACCCAAAACCATTTATACAAAAACTCAATATCTAGGTCAAAACCCATAAGAGTGAGTAGGAATCCCTACCTCAAAAAATGAAACCCAACGAAGAAGATGGCGAAAATGAAGATGCTTCAAATCTCGAAATTTTTGGATCAAAGTGTAGCCCTCGACGATCAACACAACTTTTACAAAGGCCGAAGGAAAGGAAAGCACTCTAACTAGATCAAACCCTAGAGAGAAGGGAGTTTCTAGAGAGAGAGGCTCTCAAAAACGTTTTTTTGGGAAAGTAAAAGAGAGAGAGGAAGTGTAGAAAAATGACTCAAAAATGCCCAGCTGCCCTCTGTTATACGACATTCCCGCTCGAGTGGAAAACACAACGCTCGAGCGTCAAGAACAAAAAACTAGGTTCGCTCGAGCGCAAGAAGGCCCGCTCGAGCTCCAAGACACAAGAATAAAGTACATCCGCTCGAGCGCGAAAATTAGTCCGCTCGAGCGTAGATTTCCCCCTCCCAGAACTTACACCAAAAATGTACCACTCGCTTGAGCGCCAACAATCCCGCTCAAGCGCGACCCGCTCGAGCGCAAGAAATCCGCTCGAGCGTAGAAATCACACCTGCAGAAGTTTTGCAGACCACGAAAATACTGGGAGTGTGCAATCTCTGCTCGAGTGCTAGACGACCCGCTCGAGCGGAACGACCAAAAACCTTGCAACTAGATTTTAGACCAAGGCTCAACCCACCTGCTCGAAACACGCCCAACACATCCTAAAACTCAAACATATGGAATTAAAGGATGACAACAAGTTACACAACCACCAACTCCACGGAACCAAAGTCCGGAATACAACAATTACAAAAAGGGAAAACCGGAATCGCTATAACCTTCCCCTCTTAAAGAATTTCGTCCCCGAAATTAAATACAAGTTTTTCATAAACAAGATTTTCTCAATTCCCAACATTATTACAATGCGAAATTTAACAACTCGACCCATTTCCGGTCATTCCATCTCTATTCAAGAGACAATTCACCACATATCTCAATATGTATCAACAACATGCCTTTCCCGAAATTCAACAATTTCTACATACATGTTTCACAATTTTATATCATATTCAACATTCATGACATATCTCCATTTCTACAATACATTCAACATATATAATGCTATAACAAACTTCCAGTTCAAGGCAAGTTCTACAATACTTCCATAAACCAAAACATTCACAATGTTTTACAACTTAAGACATATATAATGCTCTTAAAGTTCAACGATATTACAAAATTACCAATGCATGGTTACACATCAACAAACAAGTCTGGATATTTCTCGCGGACCTCCAACTCACGTTCCCAAGTGGCTTCCCCCACTCCGTGATGTCTCCACAAAACCTTTACCAAGGGAATGGTCTTACCATGCAGGATTTGATCCCGCCTATCCAAGACCCGAACTGGTCTCTCTTCATGCGAGTCATCCTCATCTACCTCTAAGTCGGTCCAATCTAGCACATGGGACGGATTCGGCTCATACTTCCGAAGCATACTCACATGAAACACGTCATGCACTCCGGACAACTGCGATGGCAAAGCTAAACGATAAGCAACCTCCCCAATCCTCTCAAGGATCTCAAAGGGACCGATAAATCGAGGGGATAACTTCCCACTCTTCCCAAACCTCATCAAACCTCGCCTAGGTGATATTTTCAAGAAAACATGATCACCTACCTCAAACGCCAAAGGCCTCCTCCTACGGTCGGCATAACTTTTTTGGCGACTCTAGGCTGTAACAAGCCTCCTACGGATAAGCTCAACTTTCTCCGTCGTCTCCCTAACCAACTCCGGACCCAACAAAGGTGCATCACCCACCTCGGCCCAACAAACCGGAGACCTACACGGTCGGCCATACAAGGCTTCAAACGGTACCATACCGATACTCGACTGAAAACTGTTGTTGTAGGTAAACTCCACCAAGGGCAAGTGCCTCTCCCACGTCCCACTAAGGTCAAGGACACAACCTCGAAGCATATCCTCAAGGATCTGAATAGTACGCTTGGACTGCCCGTCAGTCTAAGGATGATAAGCCGTACTAAAGGTCAACTTAGTGCCCAAGGCACTCTGCAAACTCTGCCACAACCTAGCAGTAAAACGAGGGTCTCTATCCGAGACGATCGTCACTGGGACCCCGTGCAATCTCACTATGTCCCGAATATATAAGTCGGCAAGATGATCTACCGAATCTCTCACGCGCATAGGGATAAAGTGCACCGACTTAGTCAACCGGTCTACAACCACCCAAATAGCATCACTACCCCGCTGAGTCCTCGGAAAACCTACAACGAAGTCCATAGTGACATGCTCCCACTTCCATTCGGCAATAGGCAAGGGTTGCAACAAACCCGCTGGCCTCTGATGCTCGGCCTTCACTTGCTGACAAGTAAAGCACTTAGACACGAAAATCGCCACATCTCTCTTCATTCCCCGCCACCAGAACTGGCGACCCAAATCATGATACATCTTAGTGCCTCCCGGGTGCACCGCAAGACGTGAATGGTGAAACTCTCGGAGTACCTTCTCTCGGCAAGGCTCCAGCACAAACAAACGGTCTCGGTATCTCACACTCAGGTCGGGATACGCCGTCAAACCCTTCTCAACCTTCCCACTGAAGATCTTCTCTCGGAGGGATTCTACCTCAAGGTCACCTCTCTGTGCCTCTAACACTCGAGTCACAAGTGTAGGCTGCGCAAAAGCAAAAAACAAGGTCGCAGCCTCAACAGATTCGCCCAGAAGCAAATCAAACTCGCAAAATGCCCCCAACATCTCCCACTCCCGGATGGCTATACAAGCTACATCACTAATGGACTTCCTGTTAAGGGCATCGGCCACTACATTGGCCTTTCCCGGGTGATAATGCAACTCAAAATCATAGTCCTCAATGAACTCCATCCACCTTCTCTGCCTCAAATTCAAGTCTCTCTGTGTAAACAGATACTTCAAACTCTTATGGTCCGAGAACACCTCAAACCTCTCACCATAAAGGTAGTGCCTCCAAATCTTTAAGGCAAAAATCACGGCTGCTAACTCTAGGTCGTGTGTAGGGTAATTCTTCTCGTGAATTTTCAACTGACGTGAGCCATAGGCAACCACTTTCCCCTCTTGCATCAACACACAACCCAAACCTTCTTGTGAAGCATCACAATAAACCGCATAACCCAAACCTCTCTTTGGGATAATCAAAACTGGAGCGGTGGTCAATCTAACTTTCAACTCCTGGAACGACTTTTTACAAGTCTCACCCCATACAAACTTGACCCCTTTCCGCATCAATCTAGTCAACGGCAAAGCTAGCCTGGAGAAATCCTTTACAAACCGGCGGTAATACCCAGCTAATCCCAGAAAACTGCGGATCTCAAAAACACTCTTAGGCTCTGCCCAATCTTGCACTGCCTCAACCTTGGATGTATCAACAGACACCCCTTTTCTAGATACCACATGGCCTAAGAACTTGACTTCTCCTAGCCAGAACTCACATTTCCCAAACTTGGCATACAGCCTATGGGCTCTAAGCAATTCAAGCACCACTCTCAAGTGTTCCTTGTGCTCCTCTTCAGAAGACGAATAAATCAGAATGTCGTCCACGAAAACGACCACAAAGCGATCTAAGAATTCCCGGAAGATCTGGTTCATCAAGTCCATAAAGACTACCGGTGCATTAGTGAGCCCAAATGGCATCACCAGAAACTCATAATGGCCATACCGCGTACGGAATGCCGTCTTAGGAATATCCTCCTCCCTGACCCTCAACTGGTGGTAACCCGATCTCAAGTCTATCTTAGAGAAACAACGGGAACCCTTCAACTGGTCAAACAAGTCATCTATACGGGGCATTGGGTACTTATTCTTAACCGTAGCACGATTCAACTTCCGGTAGTCGATGCAAAGTCTCAAGGCACCATCTTTCTTTTTAGCAAAGAGGGCCGGTGCTCCCTACGGCGAAACACTAGGGCGAACAAAGCCCTTATCCAGCAATTCCTGGAGCTGAATCTTCAACTCACTCAACTCGGCTGGGGCAAAACGATAAGGTGCCATAGAAATCGGCGCCGTGTCGGACGCTAAATCAATAGAGAACTCAACCTCACGGTGAGGTGGCAAACTAACGAGATCCTCGGGAAAAACATCTGAATACTCACAAACCATTCTCGGTAATACAATATGGGTCTCATCACACTTACTACTCATGAAGCTAGCAAGTAGACCACTAAGCTCACTCTGCCCTCGCAGATCATACATCGGTGGCAACACACTACCAACTCGATCCCCCAAGAAATAGAAACACTCCCCGCTCAAGGTACAAATTGTGACCCTCTGGCGGTAGCAATCAATAACGACCCGGTATGACGATAGCCAGTCCATACCCAAAATAACATCAAAACCTGTCATGGGCATAACAACAAAAGGAAACAGAAGCCTACGGCCAGCGACCTCTATATCACAACCTCTACATCCGTGTTTCAAAATCAATTCACCCCCAACAGGTGATACAACACATATAAGAGATGCTAACTGTGCCAACTCCAACTCCAACACAGATGCAAATGCAGCAGATACAAAAGAATAAGATGCACCTGTATCAATCAACACACTAGCAACCGAGTTGTAAAACAGAAAGGTACCTCTCACAACTGATGGAGCCGGTATTAAGTCCTACGCGGTAATAGCATACACGCACCCTGTAGGCCCCTTATCCACCTGCTCACCTCTAGGAGCAAAAGACTGCTGTATTAATTGGGACGACGAAGCTCCCGGATTGGCCTTCGAGGTCTGCACAGACTGAGCTTGCTGAAAACTCTGCGTCTGCCTAGAACCAGACGCTCCTAATGTGGCACTCAACTGTGGGCAAAACCTCTTCAGGTGCCCAGGCTGACCACACTGATAGCAAGATAGTGGCTGACCCTTGCCCTGACTCTGGCCCTGAGGTCGAGCCGAAGAAGAAGCAGCTTGCTGACCCCCTCCCTTCTGCGGGCAAACCAAAGACTTATGACCTAGCTGGCCACATGTAAAACAAGTCAAGCCTCCCTGATTACCTCTCCCGGAGCCTGCACTCAGCACTGGAAAGGTCAATCTAGCCAAACCACCCTGAGACTGCTGAGGGTTAGAACCCCTCTGTCTCCTGCCATCACCCTGACCATCTTGGCTCCTCTTAGAGCCTCTCTGTCCTTCCTCCTCCTCCTGTATCATAATCTCCATATGAGCTGCAGCATCCACCAGGCGTCTATACTCTCGAATAAAAGACCCTCCAACCCTCAACTTGAGTCCACGCCTCAACTTTCGCTCAAACTCTAAGCAACGGCGTTCCTCGGACGCCACAAGTTCAGGTGCGAACCTGGACAAGCTAGTAAAAGTAGCCTCAAACTCGGCCACTAACAAACCCTGCTGTTTAAGCTGGCAAAACTGCTCCCTCAGCTTCTCTCTGGCAGCTGAAGATAAGAACTTCTCCTGGAAAGCACCTACAAAGGCCTCTCACGCACCACCAACATTGCCCTTCTCGTACTTCCACCACTGACCCGCATCTCCCTTCAGTTTGAAGGATGCCAAGGTCACCTTTAAAGCCCCGTCCTCGATGCCAAGCATCTGGAACGTCTTCTCCATCTATTCCAACCACTCGTCCGCCTTAAGTGGTTCCTTCGAATCCCCAACAAACTCGCCCGGGTTAGACCGGAAAAACTCCATCTTCAAGAAAGAAGGCCCTGCCTCAGCAACGTGGGTCTGATCCTGATTCCCAACTCTGAGAATACCCAAAGCTCCTGTTATTTCTCGGGCCAAGGCACTCATAGCCAGCTGACCCGCTGGCTCGGCCACATTGGCCTGACCAACTCCCTCTTGCAGTGCCGGAATATCATCCGGTAAAGGCATCTCCTGCCTACCACGCCTGCCATGCCTACTACGCCCTCGTCCTGACATCCTAATAAAGGTAACGAAGACTATTAGCACATTCACAAATGTGCCGAAGTTATAACACTCACGTCCTAATACATGGACAACTGTAATTCACTCCACGTAAGCACATAATCACATAAGCAATTACGAATTTCGTTTCTGGATAATGACAGTCCCGAGGCGTTACTAGAGTTCCGGTTAGAAACAACATTGATCAAGTGCTTTTCCAACAAGACTCCTAGAAACCCAAGGATCCAATCAACTTCCTAGAAACTACATTCTATACCCATATAGTCACATAAGCATGTTATCAATTAAACACATAGCATATGACACTACATCTAAGTCTCTTTCAAGCGAGACAAACCCATTGTGATACTAATCACTTCCCACGTACCCAAAGTATTTGAACCCGGTACGCTCTGATACCAAGTTGTAACGCCCTAAAAAAAAAGTCATAAATCAACCAACGATAGCATGCTTAGACATAAGAAGATAAAGCATAATTGTATTCCATCAGAGTAATCCTTACAAAATGTATTACATGTTGACATCAAAAGTAAATGCCCTAAAGGCTTACAACTTTCCAAGTCAACACTTGGTTACAAAAGAGAGTGCTAACTCTATACAAAGAAAGCCTTTGGCTTGATATACATGTAATACAACCAAAACACAAAATGGTCCAACAGTCCCAAGCATCTCAAGCTATGTCCTTGGAGGTGGCATGCTACCTGTACCTGAAAGTGATGTCCCATAAAGGGTGAGCCAACGCCCAGTAGAGATATGCTAAACACAATATGAGCAGTAACTAAGACATTAGCAATTTATAAATGTTTATTTCTCATAAACCAATTCCTACACCACTTTCATTACATGACAAATGTGTCCGTATTTCATTTCATTATCCATTTCTTATCAAATTCACAATTCACAACTACGGCTCAGAACCTGGCCTACAATTTGTATGAGATAGTGACTCATATTAAACATTTCCCATTTCACAATAGATAAGCATATAAGCCATATCAACATTTCAATAGATAAGCCTATGAGTTGTATCCACACTTCAACAGATAAGCATATGAGCTATATCAACACTTCCATAGATAAGCATATGAGCTATATCAATACATTAACTGATAAGCATATGAGCTGTATCAACGGCGTCCATCCCCTATCTCCTCCCAACAACATCCGGTTTAGAGGTCCATCCTCTATCTTCCCTTAAACCGTAGAGTACATCCCCTATCTCCTCCCACACACATACAACGTATATACACAAAGGTCATATACATAATCAATCAATACATAAAGTTAATGTATGCTTTCAACCGTCATACTCTATGACACATTCAATTGATTAGTTTTAGTTTGCCTAATCATCATGCATTGTCTACAACAATCAAAACTACCCTCCACCGGTAGCCCAAAACATTTATTTCTAAACAGATAATAAAAGCACCAATAGATAAAATATCCATATTTCCAAAAGTGAGCGATTAATAAATCCAACTTCACTAATCCATCTCATAATGAGCCAATTTCATTATATTCAACTCAATTCCACAATTTCTCAACAAATGTCATGAATTACACTAATGACCCGAATATATCCAAACATGGCATAATTCCCCTTATTCTCAATATTGACTCCAAGAGTCCATATATTACCAACAACATCAACATGCTCATTTTGAAACCCAAATACACGTTTATGGTCCAAAATGAACAAAACCCTCTTTTCAAAATTATACATTTGAAATCCTAGTTTCCAAAACCCAAAACCATTTATACAAAAACTCAATATCTAGGTCAAAACCCATAAGAGTGAGTAGGAATCCCTACCTCAAAAGATGAAACCCAACGAAGAAGATGGCGAAAATGAAGATGCTCCAAATCCCGAAATTTTTGGATCAAAGTGTAGCCCTCGACGATCAACACAACTTTTACAAAGGCCGAAGGAAAGGAAAGCACTCTAACTAGATCAAACCCTAGAGAGAAGGGAGTTTCTAGAGAGAGAGGCTCTCAAAAACGTTTTTTTGAGAAGGTAAGAACGAGAGAGGAAGTGTAGAAAAATGATTCAAAAATGCCCAACTTCCCTCTGTTATACGACATTCCCGCTCGAGCGGAAAACACAACGCTCGAGCGTGAAGAACAAAAAACTAGGTCCGCTCGAGCGCAAGAAGGCTCGCTCGAGCTCCAAGACACAAGAATAAAGTACATCCGCTCGAGCGCGAAAACCAGTCCGCTCGAGCATAGATTTCCCCCTTCCAGAACTTACACCAAAAATGTACCACCCACTCGAACGCCAACTATCCCGCTCGAGCGCGACCCGCTCGAGCGCAGGAAATCCGCTCGAGCGTAGAAATCACACCTGCAGAAGTTTTGTAGACCACGAAAATACTGGGAGTGTGTAATCTTTGCTCGAGCGCTAGACGACCCACTCGAGCAGAACGACCAAAAACCTTGCAACTAGATTTTAGACCAAGGCTCAACCCACCTGCTCGAAACACGCCTAACACATCCTAAAACTCAAACATATGGAATTAAAGGATGATAACAAGTTACACAACCACCAACTCCATGGAACCAAAGTCCGGAATACAACAATTACAAAAAGGGAAAACCGGGATCGCTATACTTTCTGTCAACTTCTCAATTACTGAATCTTTCTCTATCTCTCTCCTCTCTTATGCAAAACCTCCTGAAGCAGTCCGAGGCTCTGATGAACAAGATCAGAACTCTCGACTATTAGACCAAGAACTCCCTCTAAGTCCTCGAGAACCGCGAGGTCACAATCGCTAATTCTGTCTCCGCTGTGATGGTCTCGAATGGATCAAAGATTGATATCTTGACGTGGGATGGTACCCCTTCGTCGAGTGACTTCTGTGTTGCTGCACTTGCTGTCACTGAGAAATTGAAGAGATTTAACTCCACTACTCTCTCTCTCTCAGTGGTCATGGGTCCCTTGTTCAAAATGCCCTTGGATTGCTGTCCATAAAGTTAGTTTTTACTTATATCACTTTGTTATGGTCTTCAAAATCAATTCATGCCCTGAATTTCTCATTTTCATTCTTATCTCTCTCTCTCTCTATATATATATATATATATACACAGACACACACACACACATATACAGGCAGAAGGATATTTGTCGCTAGAGAACGTGTTTTTTCCCAGGTCTAGTGAGGTCTGGCCTTCATAATCTGCAGCGACATTCACTTTCTATTGGTTGATTTGATTCCTAATTTCCTAGGCTTATTCAATTAATCTCTTTCTTGTATGGCCCTTTCTTTCTCATAAGTATGATAGTCCAAGAAGAGAGGCAAATAAAAAATAGCTTAGAGTCCAGGAAAGGCAGAGAGGCCAGAGAAATTTCAAAATTTCTCTAGAGAGGTTATGTTGTGAAAAGACAGAGAAATTGCTCTGGAGAGTGGGAAGTATATAGGAAGTATATGGAAGGCAGAGAAATAAGGAGTCGAAGCTCACTGAATTGCTTTCTGGGTTTTGTAAACCTCTTCCATTACACTCCCATCTAGTCCAGGCTTCTGTCAGATTGAATTTAGAAAAATATTAATAATTCAATAGATATATTTGTGTTTTTATGTGCTTTTGGGAAATGATTCAACATAGCATAGACCAAACAACTCAAATAAATTCAATGTATATATAAAAATTCAGTGTCTAACACACACACACAGAGAGACCTTCTCAATCTTGCAGTCTTTAGATATGATCTGCAACTCTTCTTGATCATGTCGACGCCTCGACAGCACTAGACCATTAGATTCCAATGGAGCCCACAATCTGTGAAAAACCCAAATCACATTCACATCAGCTACCAAATACCCACTACTACTAACTAATCTCAATCTCACCAAAACAACCATGAAATGCATAACACACGTATATTACATCTGTTCTAACTATTCTATTACATAAATGCCTACAACACTTTGTCACAACCTTTACATTTCAAATTCCCCTACAACTATTTCAGTTTTTTATTTCAAATTTCAAATCTTTATAGCTTCTTCACTCAAACCCAGAGAAAATTCAAATTTCTCTAGGTTCATTTTGACCAATTTTCTCTGGGTTTTCAAATTTCTCTAGATTCATTTTGACCAATTAAAGGCCGGTGAAGTCAGAGAAATATTTCTCTGGAGTATTGAGTTCAGGAGAGGCAGGGAGGGTAGAGAAGTTTAAAATTTCTCTGGAGATGTAATTTTGTGGAAAGACAGAAATTTCTCTGGGAGAATGGGAAGTATATGGAAGGCAGAGAAATTTGGAGAAGGGGAGGGCTTAGAAATTTACAGTGGGAAGTTTAGAGAAGGTCAGAGAAATTTTCAAAATTTGTCTGGACCAATTTTCTCTGTGACGTGAATTTTCTCTAGATCAACTTGAGGGATCTTAGACATTATTAAAATATTGAATGTCATTTATGCTATAAAATCTTAATACTAGGGACCTTAAAAAAAATCTCATTATTTTATTGTTTATTTTTTAAGAGAAATATAAAATATATATATAGCTATAATTATCAAATCAATCCTTTTTTTTTTCCATCAATAATATACACATAAAACCCAACAAAATGAAGGGTTTATATTATTAAAGTATCCACGGGACACAAACCTAACCCATTAATTGATTAGGTGCTCATGACTTAAACTACCAAGTCATCTTATGCACTTTCATGAAGTTGATGTTTAAAATTAAGGTGCATAAGTTAAGCCGTTATTGAGTTTTTCGAGACCCATGATTAACTGTTAAAATTAGGGGTATAGTCAAGGTTACATTATTAGAAGACTCAAAAGTAAAGTATTAAATAAGTCTAAGAAGTTGGATCTAGTCTAATTTATGAAAAATGCTTGGGAGCACTAATTAGTGCTCCCACTAATTAGGTGGCAGTGGGTCCCGTCATTAATGATGTGATGTTTTGGTCTTGGAGTTGTATTTTTTTTTTTACTTTTTTAATGCATTAGTGCTATTAGTAGTGATGTTTTTAGTGGGATAAATCATTGTTGCTAATTTATATGACTAAAATGAACAAATCACTATTAAAATAAAGCTAAAAATAATTACAAAAATGTATTCCATGAACTTAAATTTCAATAATTTACTATTAGAAAAATGCAAATGAGAAATAATATCACACAATTCATCCAGTACATAAATGGTAATGAATTATAAATTACATTGCATACACAAAATTTTGAAATTATCATATACTAATAAATTAATTATGAAAATACTTTGGTGGTTTTTGTTTAGGAAATAAAACAAGCATAACTATGGTACACGCTTAAAAATACATCCGGTATGCCTTTCCAAAACTACACTACAATAATTGATAACAAAATCACAATAGTTAAATAACTTTTTCAGCATAATAGTATGTAATATTTTAAATATTCATAACATTATCATATTAGTTTATTATATAACCATAATAATTTGCATTTAAAACTTTTTTTTTATGGTACATCTTTTCGTAACATAATTATAATAATTTGTATTAACATTATAAAAACTCATAATAATTCTACAAAATATACAAAATATTATACCCCATATCTTAGCAATCCCACCAACTTAGAAGGCCTGGACCCCTAAAACCCCACTAAAATAGAGGACGTTTATATATAATATTTTACCTTATTCTCGTTTGACTGACTCTAACAGCCTCTTTTAAAAATAATCATATATCCCTCAATTTTAGATTAATTTGTAACACTAACCCCATTACATTTACTTGCAAAAAAACACTTATGCAATATGTAACTGACATAAATGTACTTTTTTAAAGATAAATTACAAATACACCTCTTGAATTTTACTTAAAATACGACTTGTCTTTATGGTTTGAAAAATTACAAATATCTTCCTATCAAAATTTTTTATTTAACAGAATTAATTGAAAAAGTAAAATTTCTAATTGTTCACTTATACAATAATAAAATTATCTAAATTATTAATTGAAATAAAATTTTAACATTATTAAAAATTATTAATTAACTTGATGATTTATTAATAAAAGGACCTATTTGTTATGAAATTAAAAATCTCAAGGGACATAATGTAATTTCTAAAACTATAAGAAATAATTTATAATTTAAGTAAACATCAGGAAATGTATTTGTAATTTATTTCTTGGTGGTGTTTGGGAAGAATTTTAGTTGGGTTTTTCTCATTTTTTCCACTAAAAGACAAATTTTGCAAAACCAAAAAAAACACATCCAAACAAAATATCACATCCAATCCCATAATCATTTCATTTTTTCTCTCCCAAGTATCACATCCAACCACAAAAAAATCTAACTATCTTCCCAAACACAAAAAAAAAATTTCTTCAATAATATCCTATATCTAAAAAAACTACATAAATGTGACGCTCCAAAATTTTTTTTTGAAACATCAAGGGAAATTAAATAAACAAAATGACTTAATAAACTAAAAAGTTGACATCTTAATAGGGCATTCCAACTCTCGTACATAACCAAATGTTCAAATAATATTAAATAAAAACTTAACATTATCCAAATACAACATCAATGAAATTATAAGGTGTAACGCCCTAAAAAAAAAAGACATTAAACCCATCAATATAAACATACATTTATATACAAAAGATCCACATTTCCACAATTCATCAGAGTACTTCATTACAAAAGTATTACACGTTAACAACAAAAGCAAATGCCCTACGGGCTTACGGCTTTCCAAGTTAACACTTGGTTACAAAAGAGAGTATTGACTCGGTTACACATTTAGCCCTTGGCTTGAATTTACATGTAATACATCAAAAGAAAAATAAGGCAACAAAAGTATGTTTGCCCCTAGCCTCCCAAGCTATGTCCTCAGAGGTGGCGTGCTACCTGTACCTGAAAATGATGTTCCCATAAAGGGTGAGCCACAGCCCAGAAGGAATATACTAAACCGACTATGAACAATACCTAAACGATTAGCAACTGATAGGGTCAATACTTACACTTCCATTTACATCTTATTACAATTCCATGACAGTCAATTCAATATTACAATTCACTTTCCATTTCTTATTCAACTTTGGGTTTGAAAACAAGGCTCAGTACTCTGGCCAAACATTTGATGAGATTGTAGTTCATCACTAGAACACTTTGAAAATCAAGGTGGATACCCGTTTTGGTGTTGTATCAATAACACATAAACTACTTCCACACTTCACAAACGATGATGATATACATTTTAGTGCTATATCAAATCAAACAAACTTTTCAATAGATAAGCTTATGAGCTATGTCACTACTACAACAGATAAGCATATGAGCTATATCAACATTACAACAGATAAGCATATGAGCTATATCAATACTACAACAGATAAGCATATGAGCTATATCAATACTACAACAGAAAAGCATATGAGCTATATCAATACTACAACAGATAAGCATATGAGCTATATCTACACTTCACTAGACAAGCATAGGAGCTGTATCTACACTTCACAAAGATAAGCATATGAGCTGTATCTTCACTTCTCTAGACAAGCATATGAGCTGTATCTACGGAGTTCATCCCTCATCTCCTCCCAATCCTATCTGGTTTACAGGTACATCCCCCATCTTTCCCTAAACCGCGGAGTACATCCCCCATCTCCTCATCTACACACAAAGCATGTAAACACAAAGGTTCTACACACAATCAATTAATACATAAAATTAATGTATTCTATCAACTATCTACACATAATGCGTATAAACACATTGGCCATATGCACAATCAACCAACACATAAAGTTAATGTATTCTATCAACCGTCATACTCTAGGACACACCCAATTGATTAATTTTAGTTTGCCTAATCATCATGCATTGTCTACAACAATCAACACTACCCTCCGCCGGTAGTCCAAAGCAATTATTTCTAAGCAGGAAATAAATGTACAAATGGATAATATATCAACATTTCAACTAGATGAGCAATAAAAGATTCGCCTACACTCTTTAATCCCATACATTCCCAATTCCAACATTCTTAATTCAATTCCTCGCTTTCTTCAATTAATTATATGCATTAATTAATTAAATCAATTAGGGAAAATTACCATAACTCACAAAACAACCCTAAGGTTCCATTCCCATCAATGTCCCAACATTAATCTCATTTCTCTATGCCTAACATGCATATAGGTTTATATATTTAAAACCCCGACTTTTGTAAAATTACACAAAGGCCCAAACTTTCTCAAAATTACCCAACAACCCCCGACATATCAAAATGCTAAAATTCAAAGACAAAGCTCATAAGATGGAGTAGGTTATCCCTACCTCGAATGATGGGGCTCAACGAAGAAGATGAAGAAACGGAAATGCTCCAAATCCCGAAATTTTCAGATTAAAAGATAGCCCTCGACGATCAACACAACTTTTGTAAAGGCCCAAGGTGAGAAAACAACTCCTACTAGATCAATCCTAAGAGAGAAGTTTGGGTTTTAGTGAGAGGAACTCTCAAAATACCTTTTTGGAGAAGTAAGAGAGAGAAAAGATGTTGAAAAGTGAACAAAAAAGTCGGATCTCGGCTTTATATAAAAGTCGCCCCGCTCGAGCGTCGAACACCCCGCTCGAGCGTCACTCACAGACCCCCGCTCGAGCGTCCAATCCCCCGCTCGAGCGGCGGATGCACGCTCCCAGAACTTTTACAGACATGGTTCCCGCTCGAGCGTCAAACTACCCGCTCGACACAAACTCCCGCTCGAGCGTCTACCACTGCAGACGAAATACTGGATGGGTGATTTCCCCGCTCGAGCGCCAACACCCTCACTCAAGCGGACAAGCAACAACAGAGTCCCGTTCGAGCGTCAAAAGCGCCGCTCGAGCGGAGAGACCAAAAACTGGGCAAAGATTTTACGTTTTAAAACACAACCAACTTATTCCCAACTTGCCCAACACAACCCAAAGTTCGAACACAAAGAGAAAGGGATAGAAAGAGGATAAGACAACAACACCCTCACGAAACCGAATCCGGATTACAGTTAAGCACGAAAGGGAAAACCGGGATCGCTATAACCTCCCCCCCTTAAAGAATTTCGTCCCCGAAATTAATGGTACGCCAAAACACAAGGCCAATTGATCACAGAGCATTCAACAACCGAGCCCCAAGGAAAGAAATTACTTTCACAACAAACCTCCGATTCACTCTTACCAAGGAAGAGACTAACCAAGGGAACACATTCTAAACGACAACACCTTAGGTACGCAAGCCTCAACAAACCAAACCTTCCCCGAAACAATTCACCGATAACCAACTGGTGCTTCAAGCTAAGTCACTACTCAACAACCCGACCAAAGCAAATCTTTAGAGTAGATAGTAAGAAAACATTTTCTTGGTCAAGAGGCATTTCTCAAGGGTGTTCAAATTTTCAACGTTAAAGTCCCGGAATAAATTTTTGCCTTTTCCAAACGAAAACTCAAAAGCTTTGTAAACATTTTTTTCACAAATACAGTGTTACCCAAAACGCAGAGTCATCCACGGTTTATTTGCCCAAAAGATTAATCTGAAATTCTTTAAAATCCTTGAATTAAATGGTCCCAAACACTAGGAAAATTTTGTTTTCCATTTCTTTCCAAAATAACACTATCAACAACCGTCACTCGCATGGTGATGCCACAACCAACACGGAACACAACATTTCTATAATGATAGTTAATAGAAATAACAATAGTACTATTAACACATGAGGTATAAGAAATTCATGGTTTTGCAATTTTATCCCACCTCCCTTTACTTAACCACTTTATAATCATAAACACGGCTCAGAAATACACAAATGATACACATTATAGTGCTGTATCAATATCAAACCAAACATCATACATACATAATGTATAAAAAGCCAATCATTCACAATGATCAATCAATACATATATTAGATGTATTATTCCAACCGTCAGATTCAACGACAAATGTTCGATTAGTTTCAGTTTTCCCTAACCAACATACAAAGTCTACAATGAACGAGACTAAACTTAAGGTGACCAATGCCAACCCAAAACCTGATACCGACAAGCTGACTAATCAACTCAATAAACTCTACACTCAGTAATCCACACACTGACGTGCCACTAAAACCACTAACCCCAACCACGGAGTTCTCTACACAAACCACAAATTTTGGAATCTCTCCGGATCTCCTAAAATTGAACCGCATCAACACTGCGTCTAAGGGAATCACCATCCCCCGCCATGGCTATCTAGCAAGCCTGCTCACTTCCTTGATCGAAGACCGACATGGTCAACCTCAATCGTAACAACCCCAAACACGAAGGACCACTTTGACCAACGCTATACTTTTTACTCTAGAACACGAACTATTCTTCCTTCAAAGAGTGCTACCAGCATCTACTCACAACCTAAACCCAACAATTGATAACCAATCACAATACGAACACTACCCCTGTACAACCGATGGGGTCACCACGGACTCACTGACTAGCAAGACCCAAAACACGAACCAACATACAGGTACCATTTCCACTAACCCGAGATACAATTCTCACATTCCCTCGAACATTCTCACATAGTCTTGCCAACACCGCGCAACTCTTGAAACCATCACATCTAACACATTCAACCGTACTAGGCAAACCTCCTTATTTTGGAAGCCCTCTTACTCCCACACTGAATCCCCCAGTAACTCGTCTCGTGAGTACCATCAAGAGGCCCGGCCTCTGTGCTAAACCACTAGTCAAAACTATCGCTAGGCAACCATCATGAACCAAACCCCGACACCGTTATAAGTCACCGACAAGGCTCTCAAAGATTCACTCTTCTAATTTTCCAGAGGAGTAAAAGTCCTCGCCTCCCTCGTCATTAACCCACATCTTCATCCGCAAACACCATACCACTGTGACTCCATCCACGGGTCACTTTCTAACCACGGGCTATATACCCAATTAACCCTTCTGATAACATCCTCTAACCTGACCAGTGCTAAGGTACGAACCTATCACATTCGATCCAAATAAAGGAATTTGGAAACTTAGGGAAACACCCATTATATTACTGCCCGAGATATAGTACCAGCTACCCACAACACATCGCTCCCGATACAACAATCACAACCTTATATAGGGACTAACATCCCCTCACTTAAAACGGCCAATCAGTACACCTGCAATCTCGGCAACGTTACTTACCACGAAGGTACAAGTCCAACCTTAACAAAATTATGCGCTATGCCCCCATAGGATACCATATTAAATACGTGTTACATCTAGTATTAATCGCACACTTCACATCCTCTCGAGTTCTCCCAACAGTAGACCAAAAGCTATACCACGCACAAAATTTTAAATGGGTAATACCCATGAAATTCCACACACTCGGCAAGTAAAACAGTCCTCGCTCCAATATTGCCTTGGCTAGGACACGCACCCCTCGGTGGTTCTTTCAAGTTTTGAAAACACGGCCCCTCAGCCCTCATCTTTCCCAAATCAAGTCACACGCATAATAATAAAAATAATGCACTAATACGAAAAAAAAAATTTTGTGGTTTTACAGCAACCTTATACATTAATAAAACTTTAGAGTTACAACATGCTCCAATTCACCCATTCCAAGGAAACTAACAAACAAAGCATATATGTATATATATGGATAAACAAACAATTTAGATGTTTCAACATTCCCAAAACACATTGGTTACACAACGGAACCCAATGATCACAAAACAATAATCCACTGATTACAAAACGGATTAGTCAAAACAAAACCATCCCATCAGTATTACTACTACTACCGTCCCTTGCTGGACCGCCGAAGTTGGTCATCCCCGAACATAAGATAACCTACGAACTTACAAGCCACCGACAAGAACTACTGACGTGCCCCCTCTGTCCACACCTGGAACAACTACAAACCTTTCCAACTGGGGCTTGGGAACTCGACTCTACTGAGGCCCTCACAATCTGGCCTGCTAGTCCCCCAAAACGATACTGTTCCTGCCCAGTCGAATGAAACTGAGCCTGGCTAGGTTGCAAAACCCCTAAAGAAGCCCCCGGCTGAGTACAGAAACGTCGAATATGACCTGGCTGATTACACATCCAACAAGTAGGCGGTGCCTGAGTACGAGACTGGTTCAAAACCTGGGCTGATGAAGACCCCAACAACTGCCTCCCCACTATGCATTTGATCGGCCCAAAACCCGGCTGGTTAGATGATCCTGGTGGTACAACTACTGGTTGAACTTCTAACCCTGCCCCCTTCCTCTGTGGGCAACCCGAAACCTTGTGGCCCAATAGACCACATTTGAAACAAAAGACACCCCTCTGTTTATGTTCTTCCGAACCCAAATCTGACACTGGAAGGGTAGTTCTAGCCCGACCTCCCTATTGCGAGTTTAAACCCCTTTGCCTCTTGAAAGGCCTACCAACACCCTGAGTCACAGGAGTCGCCGAGGTGGCTTCCTCCCCACTCTGCCCCATTGCTAGCACCGCAGCCTCTACATGGGCAGTCGCCTCAACAAGCACCCTATAACTTCTATGCCAAGGCCCCGCAGTCCTATCACAGATGTCGCCACGCAGCTTACTCTCAAACTCAAAACAACGCAATTCCTCCGTCTCCACCAACTCTGGAGCAAACCTCGACAGGTTAGCAAACCATCTTTCGAACCGCACCAAAGGTGTAGTACCTTGGCGTAACTCCACAAACTGTTTCCGCAACTCTTCCCGAGCGGAAGGAGGGAAATCGCAACTTCCTCGCTTTGGCATCCTAATAAAAGTAACAGAGACACGTTAGCACACTCATGCATGTGCTGAAACTAAACACTCACGTCCCAGTACATGGACAACTGTAATTCACCCCACGTAAGCACATAAACACATAAGCATTTACGAATTTCATTTCCAGATAATGATAGTCCCGAGGCGTTACTAGAGTTCCGGTTAGAAACAGCATTGATCAAGTGCCTTTCCAACAAGACTCCCAGAAACCCAAGGATCCAATCAACATCCTAGAAACTAAATCCCATACCCAAATAATCACATAAACATGTTATCACTTAAACACATAGCATAAGACACTACATCTAAGTCTCTATCAAGCGAGACAAACCCATTGTGATCCTAATCACTTCCCACGTACCCAAAGTATTCGAACCCGGTACGCTCTGATACCAAGTTGTAACGCCCTCAAAAAAAAAAAAGACATTAAACCCATCAATATAAACATACATTTATATACAAAAGATCCACATTTCATCAATTCATCAGAGTACTTCATTACAAAATTATTACACGTTAACAACAAAAGCAAATGCCCTACGGGCTTACGGCTTTCCAAGTTAACACTTGGTTACAAAAGAGAGTATTGACTCGGTTACACATTTAGCCCTTGGCTTGAATTTACATGTAATACATCAAAAGAAAAATAAGGCAACAAAAGTATGTTTGCCCCTAGCCTCCCAAGCTATGTCCTCAGAGGTGGCGTGCTACCTGTACCTGAAAATGATGTTCCCATAAAGGGTGAGCCACAACCCAGTAGGAATATACTAAACCGACTATGAACAATACCTAAACGATTAGCAACTGATAGGGTCAATACTTACACTTCCATTTACATCTTATTACAATTCCATGACAGTCAATTCAATATTACAATTCACTTTCCATTTCTTATTCAACTTTGGGTTTGAAAACAAGGCTCAGTACTCTGGCCAAACATTTGATGAGATTGTAGTTCATCACTAGAACACTTTGAAAATCAAGGTGGATACCCGTTTTGGTGTTGTATCAATAACACATAAACTACTTCCACACTTCACAAACGACGATGATATACATTTTAGTGCTATATCAAATCAAACAAACTTTTCAATAGATAAGCTTATGAGCTATGTCACTACTACAACAGATAAGCATATGAGCTGTATCAACATTACAACAGATAAGCATATGAGCTATATCAATACTACAACAGATAAGCATATGAGCTATATCAATACTACAACAGATAAGCATATGAGCTATATCTACACTTCACTAGACAAGCATTGGAGATGTATCTACACTTCACAAAGATAAGCATATGAGCTGTATCTTCACTTCTCTAGACAAGCATATGAGCTGTATCTACGGAGTTCATCCCCCATCTCCTCCCAAGTCCTTAATAGCTAATATATAGGATAATAAAGTTATTCGACTTTAGTTATGATTTCAAGTCAGCCAAGGCTCTACGTTAGCGTCAACTCCATTTCAGCTTCAATTATTTCCTCGGCCAAAACCTGGCATAAAACGCCAGGGCAACAAAAATATATGCCATGAGTTTTGCAACACAGTAAGAAAACATAGCCAACCTACCATTCTTTTTAAGAGAAAAATAATGAGGTTCTAAACATGAGATAACAATATAATTGTAAACATAAATTACAACCATTAGAATAATTTCAATAATTTTAATAAATTAGGTGACACTCGAAATCTCACCAAAGAGATTTAACTTAAATTACAACCATTAGAATAATTTCAATAATTTTAATAAATTAGGTGACACTCGAAATCTCACCAAAGAGATTTAACTTACCAACCACTAAGCATGGCAACGGTTAATTTGAAACCCTCCCTTGGTCAAATATTTAAGTGTTACCAACTGTAACTACCAGTGATGCCCACGTCCGGAGTTATATACCCAAGTAGTGGCATCCGTGGTCTGCCCTAAGGAAACGGTCTGCCAGGAGTAAGTAACCTCCCTGTGTGCCACCTGCACATCAACCCTTATTCCAAAACCGAATACCGAAAAGGGTTCAAATAAGTCTCGTGCCATCTTAGAGTTTCGCAACACAATTTACGTGAGAATTCTCAAAACTAGGGCTCACCCTGAACAATCGGTGTTAACCGTCAACCCTTAATTCCGTACAGTCTTTAAACCAAGACTCACCCCGAACAATTGGTAAACCGTCAATTATTAACTTTGTATATGCTGTTAATCATTTCAGTTAATTTTGATATTAATCACAAATAATTCCAAACTTTTAATCACAAGTAATGTTATACCAACTCATTAAAATTCCCAATCATAAAATATTGCATGTGTCACACAATACTAAATAAAAATACAGAATTTAAATAAACAATTTATTTAAACCATGGTATGAAATAATAACTTAGATACAAGAATTAAACCATAAATACACACATGCACAAATTTTTTATTTACAAAATTGGACTAGCATAATATTAAAGTGGTGATGTTATCCTGTCCAGAAAATTTTTCAGAGTATATATCTTGCAAATAAAATTATAAATACATTACTTATACAACTCTAAAATTCATGTCAATCTACAGGATACTCAATAAACATGTTATGGTTATTTTTCAGAAAGTATTTTCCAAAAATAACTTATAAATAATTCTAAACAAATTCCAAGGGTCACAGATTTGTCACATTTCCTTACATTAATTCCACGCTTAAATTTATAGATCAAACCCATAATCTAAAAATTTATCATAAAACTAGACTTCTCAAATTTCATATTTTAGTTAGAAATTACCAGATTTGGCTTAGTATAGAATTTTAAATAAATTTTCAAATACATGGTAAAATCTGTCTCACAGTTTCAGATTTAGTTAGAAATTTGTATAAATTCGTAGAAAGCTCAAAAATTGTTACCAAAATTCCTGGACGAACTAGACGTCATTATCAACAACTTTGTAGAAGAAATCATCTCGAAATTTTGTGTATAAAATTGTCTAAAAATTCGAGTGACATTCTGGCAGATTCAAAATAGACTATTTTCATCACAGTTTCAGATTTAGTTAAAATTTTGTATAAAATCGTAGAAAGCTCAAAAATTGTTACCAAAATTTTCTGGATAAACTAGGCATCATTATCAACAACTTTGTAGAAGAAATTATCTCGAAATTTTGAGTATAAAATTATCTAAAAATTCGGGTAACATGCTGGCAGATTCAAAATAGATTATCCTCACTACAGGAAAAATAGGTTTTAATGGCGTTCTTTTAACGACCTTTTTTTTAAACGTCACTTTTCTTAATTTTTAACGGCGTTTTTATAAACGTCGCATATTGTTTAACCAAAACGACACCGTATTATAATTGAAGGCGTTGAAAACCGCCTCCAAATGCGGTAGGATCACGTGCTGATCCTTCTTTGTGAAACCCTTATTTTGAATCTGAGCCCTTTCTCTCTCTCAACCATTATATACGCACACATCTCTTTCTCTGTCTCTCAGCGATTATTGATAACTCTAGGAAGAGGCTTCATCTCTCGAAAGATCAATCGGCTGTTCTTGAAGAGAGCTTCAAAGAACACAACACTCTCAATCCTGTAAGTATACATAACATTGAGTCTTAGCTTGAAGCTCAGCTATGAAGATCGGGGTAGTTTGGTTATTTTACTAAGATCTCTGTGATTTCTCTCTCTCTCTCTCAACCCTTACACGCACACATTTCTCCATCGAAGCTCCATCTGCACCGACGATTTCGAAGATTCAGAGTGATTTCGAAGATTCAGATCGATTTCGAGATTCAGAGCGATTTCAAAGCTCCATCGCCACCACCATCTGCACCAGCGAGGTAGTGAGCTCCACCGTCTCTCTCTCTCTCTCTCTTTCTCTGTCTCTCTCTCTAGATCTCTATCTCTCTTTAGATTTATGAAATCAATGTTTTAAGGCATTCTTACTTGATCCTCATTTGCAGAGATTCAGAGATGCAGTGATTCAGAGATTCAGTGATTTTAGAGCGATTTTGATTTCGAAGCTCCATCCCCACCACCATCTGCACCGGTGATTTTGATTTCACTAAGGTGAGCTCCACCGTCTCTCTCTCTCTCTCTCTCTCTCTCTCTCTCTCTCTCAGTTTCCTCTCAAATTACTTCAAATTTTTTGTGGCTTCTCTTCTAATGATCTGAATCTTGTTTTTATTTTTTCATAGTCAAGTTCAAGCTTCTTCCCCTATCCTAGAATCCTAGTACCATCATGTTTAGTCCTCGTATTTTTTTAATTTATTTTTTAAATTTTTAATTTTTTAATACTAGAAATTAGAGATAGCATGGATAAAGAAAACTAAATTATTTTTTTAAGGTTGTTGGTTGGATTCATACCCCACTTATTGCATTGGACATTTGTAGTGAAGAAAAACAAATCAACTTGGACATTTGTTATGGCTTAACATAAAATTTTTAAGTTTTAACAAGTATATATATGAATTACCGGGATTGGTGAGTGAGTTTGAAACTTCCAAATCTGAAGATCCAACATTAGGTGGCTCGGCAATGGCCTAACTCAACTGTTTGACAACACTTCCTTCTCCTTTCGTTATCTTTTCACTCCATCATTACCTGTATCATCTTTAGAGTTGAAAGGATCTAAGCTGAGGATCTGAATTGCTATTGGATTTTCACTATTAATCAATGTGCAGTCTCCTTAGTATCTTATTTTGAAAAGGGAGTTGAGCAGAGTAATAGTAGTCCTTTTTCGACTATGGGTTTTGTCTTAAGCAAAATCGTTTCTATTCATTTGAGGTATAACTTCACCAATAAAGCTTGATAGTCTGGTGTGTATGGCTCTATTTTTTCCAAAAAATTGTTGTCTGAGCCCACTTATTTTCCAGAAATTATAAATCGTTTACCCCTGGTTGAATACTTCCCTTTACATTGTCCCTGTAAAGCAATTTTGCCTAACGTCTTTATTTCTTTTCCTCTTTTTTTTTAATAAGATAATTAGTCCCTTCTTACTAGTTATCTGATGAATTCTTAATTATTTCATGCCAATGCAGCTTGAGGCTATTCCCATGTCTATCCATTCTCTTCTGTCCTCATTTCTTGTTGTATCCTTAAATGATGCACTTTAAGTTCACTATCTGCATAATCTAGGTGCAGTATGCTGAAAATAGTTTTTTTGGCCTACTGATTGTTATTTTGTTTTAAAAGTGCTTTCATTACTTCTAAAGAAAGAGAAAAAGAAGTATGATTGACTGATTTGTGCAACAGTTTGAGATATAGTAATAAATTGCGAAAGGTTATAAACTTGATCATATGTGTTGCCTTTTATTCTCTGAGAAATCTCTGATGTTTGAAAATACTAGTGACTTAAATTCGAGCAAAGAATTTCCAGCTAGATGTCCTTACAGCTAATTCTTTTCTACCATGTTCAACTAGGTCTTGTGTATTGTATGGATTACTTAGAGAAAAACATTGACTGGTTGGAGTCCAAATTAAAGCCTCTTCTCAAAGGTTAGTATTCAAGGCCTACATTGGCATGGACTTGTAACTTTTTGTTTTTTGGAAGTGATTATCAACCATCCTGGATTCCTCGCTCTCAGATTTGATTCGCCCAATTTCAAAGGTAATTCTATGGTTTTTTTTTGGTTTGATCTTGCAAAAGCTGGACCTCTGGACCTTTATCAGCGGAATATCGATCTTCATCAGTTTTTATGGGTTTTCAATTATTACGTGGAAATTAATTTATTTCCTTATCATTTTGTTTGTAGGGTTTGCGATTGTTTTTTAATTTATACTATTCCTGTGATTTTTGTGTAAAAATTTAAGTTTTTTTGATAAATTTCTGCTTTATTATTATTTTTAATCTGTGTGTTGACATTGATTTTGTTTGAGAATGGGAACAATTTTCAGCTTTTTTGGACATACTAAAGTAATAAAAATTGGCTTTAAGAATTGTAAAAGACTTAAGTATGAAACCCAATGCCTTTGTGCTATCGAACTTCTTTGGACTAGAGTTTCTGAATTATTAAGGTCATTTTGGTTGTGATTGTATGGTGGCCCAATGCAATGTGGCATCAAAGTGCTTGGACTTGAATTGTTAGTTTTATTAAACTGTACATCTTATTGTTTATTGACAATTATGCATCATTCCCCATCATCATGCATAGGCCAGTACTGAGTGGCTGTGGAATTAAAACTGACTTGACAATGTACGAAAGAGGGACATTGATGATTAATTGTGTGTTAACTTAGTTATTAAATTTTTGTTTCGATAGTTGGGATGTTGGGTTGAAGTTCTATCGTGTATGTTTTACTAATTCTTGAGTTACTTGTTTTTGAGTCATTTTAGGTTGACGTTCACTTGTGAAGACCATGTCTCATCACCAAGTGGATGATGCTGAATACATGGCAGATAAATATGAAATGGAAGATATGGATGATGATATGGACGAAGAGTTTCGTGGAAGAGAGATGGGTGGCTTAGACTCTGATGTGGATGAATATGACTACTTGGTTTGTGATATAAACTTTATAAAGTTTGAACCATAGTTTGTTGTCATGATATGCTATCTAACTGCAAGTCTTACCACTTTTCCTTGTTTATTTCTCTCCTATTGGCATGTTTTTTCTCTCTTTTTTTCAAGTAAGTTTTAGATGTTTTTTCCCATCAAGCTCAGGATATATGAAATACTAACTGTTTGGTACCTATTTAGAATAATAAAACGACAGATACTTCTGCTGCTCAAGCTAGGAGAGGTAAAGATATCCAAAGAATTCCTTGGGAGACAGTACCATTTTAATTACATTTTACTATAAGGCATGCTGTGTGTTTTCACTCATTTTAATTGCATTTGTATTGGCAATCTTCTACTATTTTAATTAGCTAGAAAAATGCTGATACACAAAACATGGAGTTAGGTTTTTTGTACTGTGGTTGGTTGATCTGAGATGTATTCAGCTTGTGCTATGCTGTTTTCAAACTTTGAGAGCATCTTTATCATATGCATTACTCAGTTGAACTGAGGTGCATCTTAAGGCAGGGCATATTTGAGAGCATTTTTATTTAATGGAAAAAGAACAATGATGTCAAGCCTTATACTGCAAATTTAATGCAAATTTAACTATTTTGAAATTTCAGTTTGATGTAAAAGCTCCTTGCTCTCATTCTTTATTTTGAGTATAATTGTATGCATTGTTGTTTGTCCTTATATAACATGAACATGTATAATTTTATGCATTATAGTTTGTTGCTTTTAATCTTATTCCAATCACAATTGGAAATTGACTTGGCATGTTGGAAATTGCAGTTCCCTTGTTCGGCTCGAATTGCTCCCACAATGTCAATATCATAGGTTTAATGCTGCAAGTAAGATTTGTTAGAGTTTGAATAGAATACTGTAATGATTTGTGAATGAGTTGGTTTGGGGCTTACTCTTTATCTATGATAACAGCCTCTTGCAAGAAAGACTCAGTGCAAGCATTATCGTGGACACTTTTAACTTTGATTTTGCAAGTTGGTGCAACTTGTAGGACCACAAATAACACATCTGCAAGTAATAACAGTACAGTCACTACAGGAAAATGGGGATTTGATGGCGTTTTGTTAACGACGTTTCTGTAAACGTCACTGTTATTAGTATTTAACGGCGTTTTATAAACGCCGCATATTCTATTAAGAAAAACGACACCGTTTTATAATGGAAACGCCTCCGAATGTGGTAAACTACACGCGCCCTTTTAGTGAAAACCTTATGTTGAATCAGAGCCTTAATACATACGCACAGATCTCTCAACCCTTGATACATAGGCACAGATTGACATGCTGACATGGCGATAAAACTTGTAATGCCAAAAAACTGTATACCTTCCAATGTATCTTAGGGACTTTGGTGATGAACCATCCTTAGGGAACTTGCTATTTTCAACATACCTGAAATTAAATGAATATAAGAAAATTTATTAGCCTTTTAAAGGTAATAGAAAGATGACAATTGCCAAATTTAGCTACATTTACTTTGTGGTTGGTTCATCCCAATACTGGGCATTTCCTTCATTTGTTGAATAGATCTTTCCTTTCTTTGGAACCTGTTCGTAGATGCAGTAATGAAGCATGATTAATGGATCACACAGGCGAAGCACAGAGGACAGACCTAATGACGATTACTAGACATGTTCTTAATGAGCAGTCGAAGCACCCTGAAGCTCACGGCGACTTCACAATCTTGCAGGATGAAGCCTTCACATCTGTTTCATTTGCCCTATGAGGCAAAGTGAGAATGTCTCCCAGCATCTTATCAATTCATGGTGTGGCTCTTCCCTATGAGGCTGGTGAAATCGATTTCGGTGAACCAGGAACAAATGGTCAGCATAGCTTTTACCAATTAATTCACCAGGTAATTTTCTTGCTCTGTTTTATATATAGTACTCCAGTTGCCAATAAGTAAATGTTCTTACAGATAATGACCATATAAATAGTAAATTCATGCATGAACTAGTTACGTCTGATGCTTCTTGAAGTGTAAAAATATTTCTTATTTGAGGCTGCTAATGAGTGGTTCAATAATGTTATTTTTCTTTTTCTGTAGAGTAGTGTGTATAGCATGACACTTGACCTTTTAATAAGAGGTTTTCAAGAATTTCAAATTAGTCTTATATTATTGTCTTTAGCACATTTAGCTGTTTGAAGTTCCAAGAGGTCTATTGAGATTATATCGTAAGTGCATATCTAGAATCTCTATGACTGGGTATCCAACACATGCAGATGTTGGTTCTGGTCTTGGTGCATATCTGGTGTCTTCTTGCTAACTCTAAGTGGTCAACGTATCTGCCTATGTGATCTAATACCACAAATCTTGATCTGTCTTCCTCAGTTGCTGGCATTCTATGAACACAGAATTGCTGTTGAAGGCTTCATTTGGGGTATCAACTCCTTTGACCAGTGGGGAGTTGAGTTAGGAAAGGTATGTGTTACTTAAAGACTACGATAGATCACATCTGTTTCATTTTTCAGGGTGAAGAACAGAAGAAATTGGATGTACTGTCAAATGATGTTTTTGTCAAGGCTTTGATAAGCAGTGGATGCACTGTGAGTTTTTAATTTCATTTGCTTTCTTCTTTCTATATCATCTTTAAGATTGGATTATTGCCTTGTTGGTGCTCAAAGAAAAGCCCCAATTGGTTGGGGCTGATGAGAATCTATATTATTTACAAACACCAATAGAATCCCATACAAACCAAAGAAGGCAATTCGAAAGCTCCCTAGAGTCCAACATCTCTATGCCCCGATTGACGGGGAGGTTGAGAAGTGAAGATGATGAGGTAAAGTTCAACATGTCAAGTAAGTAAGTTTAGCTTTTATTTTAATAAATAAGATTTCCAGTTCAGAATTTATCTGTACCGTCTTCTGTATCGGAAACCTGTTACGTAACCATCTAAAATTGTCTTCCTGAACCAATATATTGTGAACATTCATGTTGTTTTATATGTGGGTGTGTATATATATAATTATTTGACTTTAGATTTTGAATGTTTCATATAAGATAATAAACAAATATATGATACTATACTAATAAAATAATGGTCAATTTTGCAAATTTTAACAATTCTGCATAAAAGAAAAGAGTAACAATAAATAGTAGATGCGGTGCAATTATATTGTGAAGAAAACATGATCTTCCTATTCCTTTTTCTTTCTCAGATCTGTATTTGACCGTGCTTTCGCTTGTCATATGCTGTCCGGTGGGCCAAAAACAGGGGTTCATTCATTTCTTCCCATAATCAGTTCAATGCTTTGAAATGTATTACTTACATTGGTTGGTCCCACACTTAAGAAAATATCACTAGGCAATACTGATTTAAAAAAACCTAATCCATCCATCTTAACATAGTCTAGTGTCATTTTTCAAAATTTTTATTTCATTATTTGTGTTTTTATAAACAAAAGCAATGAAAAGTTTATAAACACCATAGTTTTCTACTAGAATTTTTATAGGTACATGGCATGCTATATATGCACCATTGCTACTTACAATATTAGGTTGATAAAGTTGGTTATGGGTGTTTCACATTTCACAATGTTAAGTATATAGTTTATATCAAAGTCAACCTGTTTTTGGATAAAGTTGGTTATGGGTGTTTCACAATTTTTATTTCACATTTCGTTTTTTTGTCATTTATTTTTGCAACCAATCTAAATGTGACTGAATGATCACATATGTTCTTTGGCAGGATGTCAGTGCTTCCCTTTCCAAAAAGTACCCCCAGTTGTACAAGGAGGGAATAAGAAATACCTTCTTCAAATGGAGAGTTGTGGTGACCTTGGCTTTGTTTTCATTTACCAATCATTAGTCATATACAATTTTGTGATCACTTCCAGTTCTAACAGTGTTGATTCGAATGGCAAGATGTTTGGCCTTTGGGATGTCAGCACAATGATCTTCAATTGTCTTGTAATAACTGTTAATGAGCTATATTTTTTGGAAAAATGGAATGATCTATATTTTTTTAGTGAGCTGGGTGTTATCTATTATGTGGATAAAATGGAATTAAACAATTTGGGTTAATGAGCTGGGTGTTATTTATATTTGGAATGATCTATATTTTTTTAGTTCAATCAAATAAAATTAGCCTAATTTCAAAAAAAAAAAAAAAAAAAAAGAGGATATGACGGCGTTTTTACAAACGCCTCTTAAACCTTACATACTAACGGTCAAATTTATGCAAGCAGATATAACGGCGTTTTTCCAAAACGTCGCTAAATGTTGCCAATGACGTCAGCATGAGTTTAGTGGGACATTTCACGGCGTTTTTAAAAACGCCGCCTATATTAATATCACGACGTTTTTAAAACGTCATAAAGTTATAGCGACGGCCGCGTCCTCGGCGTTCGGAGCTAAGCGTCGCAAAAAGAATTGGCGGCGTTTTAGACACTTACAGCGGCGTTTTTTAAACGCCACTAAAAGTTAAAATTCCTGCAGTGCCTCAACACAGTTTAGACAATGCATCATATGTATACAATCTGAAAATTTCAATTATGTAAAAAAAATGAGAGGATTGAGAGGGTCTTCTTACCTATTAGCCTTCAAGATCTTCCTTTCTTTAATTTTTTAGCTTCCCATGAAATTCCTTCTAGCAAAGAAAATTGAATAGGCTTCAATACTCTCTTATTTTTCACTCCCTCTCTCTCATTCTCGGCTCTCTCTCTCTCTCTCTCTCTCTCTCTCTCTCTCTCTCCCTCTAGGACTCTCACAGCACATACCCATCAATTGCAAGCCCAAACACCTTTAACTCCTTAGTTATACACACACACATGCACCTCTCTTCTTCGCTGTCAACACAGCACACGTGCACACACTTTTTGAAGTCCACCTCAAGACTTACATGCACACACACACACAAGCACATCCCTCTTGTTGACACATATTGCACACGTGCACCTTGGTCAAGCTTCCAGCACATCACTTACACATGCACACACAAACAGATTTCTTTGTACACACACTTGGATTTCTCAACACACCCTTAGTTCATATACACCCATAATAATTTTTTTTTTTTTATCCTTCCATAGTTTAATTTATGATTAAGATTGATTTAATTAAATAATACATATTCTTAATAAGTCTTGATTAACACAAAATTAGTTAATTATATCTAATCTCAAATCCCACCTAATTTAATTAGTCTAATTGACTTCCATTAGAGTCTGATTAAATATGTACATATATATATATATATATATATTTTGGGTTTTAGTATATAAAATATTAGGTTTCAGTGTAATTTGGTCACAAAAAAAAATATAGAGAAAAATATAATAAAAATATCATAAGGTTCATAAATTTATATTGAGTGATAATATAAAGTCAAAAAATATTTCATTTTATTTTATTTTAAATAAATGTTCAGTATAAAAATATACAGACTATTAAATTCAAAATATTGTGACTAATTATTTAAGAAAATTAAAAATATATATTACTATTATTATTATATAAAAATATGGGGTTTCACAATAAAAACTCACTTTTCAAACACCATTATTATATATTTTTTTTAATCACTATCTCACACCTTACTTGAGTGTTTCGTAATTTTTTTGATAAATTATTTAGCAATTCTAACATTACTCTTTGTCCACTATGAACCTGACACACCAAAAACTTGATATAAGAATTTTGGAAAATGACTGGTAGCTCGAAAAAAGTGGCCCGATTTTGGCTCGAATCGCAAAACGACGTCGTTTTGTGATTTTTTTTTTTTTTTTCTTTTTCTTCCTTTTCTTTCTCTTCCTTTTCTTTCTTTCTTTTCTTCTTCTTTTTCGTTGAACACAGGAGAAGAACAGAAGGGAAGAGGAGGAGAGAGGGAGAAAGAGAGAGGAGAGGAGAGAAGGGCCCCTCCTGTGCCTTTGCCGCCGCCGATCGTCGCAGTATCTCCGATCGTTGCAGCAGTTCCGATCGTCGCAGCCCCGCCGCAGCTCGTCGCAGCCCCCCGCAGCCCCGCCTCCTCCAGCCCGATTTTGATGGCCCCCTCCCCTCCAGTTCTCCTTCTTCCTCTTTCTTCTTCTTCTCTTCTTCTTTTCTGAATTCGAGCCAAATTCAAACCTCCGAATTCGAGCTACGAATCGGAGTCGAAGAATTTTTACCCATGGATTAGCCGTTTAGTGATGACTTGACTTGGACATAAATATAATCTATTTACATATTTTAATAATTTTTAATTATATACATTATATTATAATAATAATTATGGCTAGGTGCTCATGACTTGAGACTTTTCAAACCATCAAGTCATTTTATTGGTTAGGTTTGTTTACCGGCGTGGATTGCGGGATTGGATTGATATGATTATGGGTCTTATTAATAGTTTGTTTGGTATTAATTTAGAAGGGGGAATTGATAGTGTAATGGGCTTAATAATTCCTCCCAGTAAGAGAATTAGTTTAGGTAGATTTTAGGTGAGATTAGAAAAATAGTGAGCGGATTGAGTTTATTTTATATAAAAATAATTTTTTTAATATAAAAATAATTTTTTTATTTATTTTATATAAAAATAATTTAACAATTCCATCACTAACCATCTCCCACACTATCATTAAAATAAATACACTTTTACTTAATTCTCTCACTAACAATCCCTATATTAATAATCTCTTTACTAATCATCTTCTCACTAATAATCTCATTTAAATTAATCCACAAAGTAAACGCCACCATACAGTCTACAAAACTCTAATCTTTCAACACTAGCATCAAAATTACATTCCACACTCAGAAGCTATAGGCACAACCTCCAGTGCTCTTGTGATGTTATTTGCTTCTTCTTTTTCATTGAAAGACTTGAGTTCATTTGTAGTAGTACAAATTCAAATGTGAGTTACATCGCGAGTGAGCGAGAAGCTCTTATGAAATTCAAAAGAAATCTCACAGATTATGCAAATCGTTTATGCTGGTGGATTGGAAAGGACTGTTGTACGTGGAAGGGAGTTGGTTGTAGCAATAAAACAGGCCACGTTGTGAAGCTTGATCCGCGTAATCGAATATGAAAATACTTTGGTGATTTTTGTTTAGGAAATAAAACGAGTATAATTATAGGGGTGTTTGATAATATGATTAAACATTTAAAATTGAATTGATTGAGTGATAATTAATTAAACCTGTTTAATAATTATAATTTGAGAGGGTAATTTTTGGGAAAAATTGGGCCGAGCTGCAAGTTGGGCTTTGAGGCCTAAAAACACGAAGGACTGAGTAAAAAGGCCGTAATGGATACTCCGGCCCAAGAGGACAAGGTTACTTCGGCCTTGGGGAGGCAAAGTTATTCCGGCCCAAGGAGGTGTAATTACTTCGGCTCACGAATGATAAAGTTACTTCAGTTAGAAGATTGTAAATTTACTTCGGTCTAGGAGCAACTTGAAGTTAGACCGGCCTTGAAGTTATATCGACTTTTGAGGTATACCGGTTTGGGAGTTATACCGGTCGAGAGTCGTTGGTTCGGTCCAAGCACACCATGGGTTGAACAGATGAGAAGCCGATATGAGGAAGAGTAAAGGAAAGGGCTGAACTAAGGATAGTTCGGCCCACTTTACTTCGGCCAAATGTTATTTCGGCCTACTCTGTGGCTCAGCATAGCCACTGTTACTTCGGTCACAAAGAAGTTCGGCCGCGGTAAAAACCATCCCACTTGGTTTAAGCAGTGGGGGAGGGTGTAAAAGGATAAGCATTATCCTAAGGAGTATGAATCCTAGGAGGACTCTGCATGGAGAAATACAAGTCCTATTAGGATTGTGCCACGAGAAACTTATAAAAACCCACAAGCACCACCTTGGAGGAGGTAATTGAACACAATCTTTCTGAGAGCTTAGAGCTTTGTCTATTTGTCAAAGTTTTCTGACTTAGGCATCGGAGAGGTTTCCGGCACACACCCGCCGGCTAGCTCACGTTTGTGTTTTCAGGTGACAAAGCGACGTCGTACGGAGGAGCGTGGACTTGGTCAACAGGATTATACGAGGAGAATTATTTCTTCCCCGTACAATTGGCGCCGTCTGTGGGAAGAACAGACAAGAACAACAAAAAACCTCTTGACTAAGCTTCTCCTTTTCGCAACCAATGGCACACATTGAAGACTTACCGCAGTCCGCCGTCGACGGAATAACTCCAGAAGGGGGCGCAAGGCGAGAAAGATTACCCTCTGTCCCTTCTATGGCGGATCTGGAGCCCCAACAACATAACTCCAGGAGGAGTGGCAGGGGAAGGCGGAATAGCAGCCCTCGTCACTCTCAAAGTCCTGACAGGCAAAGGAGGAGGATTGATCCTCAAGCCCTGGAAGATCGCGTGAAGGAACAAGATGAACTAATCCGGAAGATGGCGGCGGACATGGAAGCATTAAAACGCCAGATGAAGACTAAAGATGTGGCGACAGGAGAGGGGCGCAAGCATAAGACGCCCCCTCGCCACTCAGAGAATCGTAGTAGGAATACTACGCCCTCCCAAGGAGAAAGCAGAAGCCTCAGGACAGGCGACACGCAATCTTGGTCTTCCAGAACTCGTCACTCCAGGCCTGAGAGGACGAGATCCGAAAGATCATACACTGAAGGGAGCACGTATTGGCCTTCGCACTCGCACCAAACCAGATCTAGACAGACGGACTTACCCCGGTCATCCGACTTACGAACCGTGCTCGAAGAAAAAGCACGATGCAAGGAGGATGCCAGGGCAAGGGATCCACACCGAGTTTTGGCCTTACAGCGGTTGGCTCCTCGGACGCAAGGAAGCGTCGAGGTTGGAATGCCAATACCGCGACCGGCCTACGAACCGACGGACAAAGCATTGGCAAGACTACAGACTTCGCCGTTTGTTCCAGCAATCGAAAACGCGCCCCTACCATCAGGCTTCCTTCAGCCGAAATTCACTACATACGAGGGGAAGACGGACCCGTATTCACACTTGAGCCACTTTCGCCAAGTCATGGCTGTGTACAGGCGAAACGAGGCTCTGATGTGCATACTCTTCCCGTCAAGTCTTGGCGACCTAGGCTTGACTTGGTTCGAGAAGCTCCCAGAGGGCAGCATAGCCTCCTGGGCCCAGTTGGCAGAAGCGTTCGTAACGAGGTTTCGAACGAACACTAAAACACCGGTGGAGATAGACCAGTTACTCTCCATCGACATGGGTGAAAAAGAGACCCTCAGATCTTACAACAGTCGCTACTGGGAGACATTCAACCAGATTGGAGACTGCCCCACCAATCTGGCCATTGCGCAATATAAAAGAGGCCTACCAGTAGGGAATAGACTAAGGGATTCAATTACAATGACGCCACCCCTCACCATGGAGGCCCTGATGGAGAGAGTGCATCAGCACATCAGGGTAGAAGAGGATGGCGCACGTGCCAAGGCCAAATCAAGTGCGACCGCAGTACCAGAAAAGAAGACCTCAGCAAAGGTCAATACAGTAGATCGGCAGAATAAAAACGGTCGTGGCAGACGAGATAACGGAGAAGACCCAGACAAAAGATGGTTGAGAATCCGCACGGCCATAACGACGGTGTTCACAAAACCAATATATCGGATTCTGAGCGAAATAAAAGACGAGCCATTTGTTAAGTGGCCAGCTAAGCTAGGGGAAGCTCAGAAGAATTACGACGACAGATCACGGTGCACCTTCCACAAGGAAAAGGGGCACCGACCTGAGAATTGCACACCGTTGAGACAACACTTAGAAGAACTAGTGGCAGCAGGCCACTTGGACAAATACATTGAAGGAGGGACGCAGCCAGCCCCCCAGGATCACAATAACCCCAATGGGACGCCAATCGATGCCCCACCACAAGGCATCATCAATGTAATACATGGAGTTGTAGAACCCGAGCATGTATGCGAGCTCAGAGGTTCAATCAAAAAGGCTGAGCACTTCAAAGAAGTACGAAGCACCCAACCAGCCATCAAGAAAGGGAAGACAGAGGCCACAAATGTCATGTCCTTTTCGGATAAGGACTTGGATCGAATTTACTGCCCCCACAATGATGCCTTGGTTGTCACTCTCCGAGTCAAGGATTTTGACGTCAAGCGGATTCTGATTGACCAGGGTAGTTCATGTGAGATCATGTATTACGACACATTCAAGCAACTAAAGCTGCAAGACAAAGACTTAGCACCTGCAGTTTCTCCCCTGATTGGATTCAATTCCATGCCAGAGTGGCCTATCGGAAAAATAATCCTTCCAGTCAGAGCTGGGAGTGTAACAAAACAAGTGGAGTTCTGGGTATTGAAGGTCCCCTCCACTTACAACATCATCCTGGGCAGGACATGGCTGCATGCCATGCGATCAGTAGCGTCTTCTTACCACCAAGTGATGAGATTTCCCAACGACACCGGCATAATTGAGGAAGTCTATGGCGATCAGATCATGTCAAAACAATGCTTCGCCACAGCAAACGGAAGCCGAGCTGCCAAAGGATATGTTCATTCGGTAGAAGAACCAGAAAGTAATGAACACTTCGCAGACGTCGGAAAGGCGGCGGATCAGAAAGCGGTGGAGGAATTGGTGGAGGTAAAAATAGATGAGAAGAACCCGGATAAGTTCTTCTTGCTTGGCTCATCATTGTCCAGCACTGAGAGGTTAGAGGTCTTGGAATTTTTGACCTCTAACATCGAAGTGTTCGCCTGGACGCCTTACGACATGCCAGGCATTGATCCAAACTTCATCAGTCACCAACTTAATGTCCACCCATCCGCCAGACCAGTCATTCAACGCACACGCAGATCGGCACTCCACCACGCCGAAATAGTGGCAGAAGAGGTAGGCAACCTGCTGGAGGCAGGAGCAATAAGAGAAGTACACTACCCAAGATGGATCTCCAATACAGTTGTAGTGCCAAAAAAGAACGGTAAATGGCGTGTCTGCGTCGACTACAAAACAGTCAACAAGGCGTGCCCAAAAGATAGCTTTCCCCTACCAAGGATAGATCAATTGGTGGACTTAACGGCAGGACATAACCGACTTAGCTTTCTGGATGCATACAGAGGCTACCACCAGATCGCCATGCATGAACCAGACCAGGAGGTCACATCCTTCACAACACCAAGAGGGTTATATTGCTACAAGGTCATGCCTTTTGGCCTAAAGAACGCAGGAGCTACATTCCAAAGGATGGTCACCAAGATGTTTGAACCATTGTTAGGCAGAACAATGGAGGCTTACATCGACGACATGGTAGTCAAAAGCAAGAATGAGAATGACCATCTAAAAGATCTAGGCGAAATGTTCCAGATCCTGAAGAAACATAAGTTGCGCCTCAATGCGTCCAAGTGCGCATTCGGAGTTGGATCTGGAAAATTCTTGGGCTTCCTGGTGACCAACCGAGGTATAGAAGCAGACCCCTCTCAAATCAAAGCAATCCAGGAGTTGGAGAGACCAAACTCAGTCAAAGAAGTGCAGCATCTTACTGGTATGGCAGCTGCACTCAACCGGTTTATAAGCAGGTCATCAGACAGACTACGACCGTTCTTCCAAGCTTTAAAAACCAAGTTTGAGTGGGATGAAGAATGCGACCGAGCTCTGGAAAGCTTGAAGGAATACATGTCTTCCCCACCACTACTTGTTACTCCGGTACCTGGTGAAGAACTCTTTTTGTACCTGGCAGTCTCTCAGCACGCAGTCAGCGCAGTGTTGGTTCGTGCAGAAGGAATACAACACTTGCCCATCTTTTATGTCAGCAAGACATTGTTGGGAGCCGAAACAAGGTACCTGCCCTTGGAGAAACTCGCTTTAGCATTAATGATGGCATCCAGAAAATTGGCACACTACTTTCACGCCCACACCATAGTCGTCCTCACAGCCTTTCCATTAAAAGCTCTGTTTGAAAGGGCAAACTTTAGTGGGCGAATTTTAAAATGGGCAGTAGAGTTGGGACAATTCGACATCAAGTTCCAACCCAAGACCGCAATAAAAGCCCAATCTTTGGCAGACTTCGTCGCAGAGTTTACTCCTGGAAGCCATCACATCTGCCCAGTCGACCTAACTGACACAACCGAACTAGGGACGGAAGTTGACGCCGGAATAGCGCAACCCCTAGCAGAAGGTAGTCAATCAAGCACCAAGGCAGACCATACTAAGGACAACAAGGAAGCGACAAACAAAGGCACACCAACAGTTCAAACAGAAGACAAAGGACAGACAGCCAACATGGACCTTGAAGAAAACACCATTCTTGACCTCACAACATCATCTGATCCTTCCACTTGCTGGAAACTATTCGTTGGAGAGATGTGGAAACTCTTTATGGATGGCGCATCCAACCGACATGGAGCAGGACTTGGCATAGTCCTCATCTCTCCAGATGGCCTGGTTATTGAGCAAGCAATCAACCTTGGTTTCCCAGCATCCAACAATGAAGCAGAGTATGAGGCGCTGCTCGCAGGACTCAAGTCAGCACACTTCATGAAAGCAACCGAGCTAATGGTATACAGTGACTCTCTGCTGGTGGTCAACCAAATTTCTGGCGAATACGAAGCAAAGGATGACAGAATGGCCAAGTACCAAGAGTTAGTCAGAACAGAGATCAAGAAGTTTGATGTGGTAAGGATAGAACAAATTGGCAGGGAGGAAAACAGCCGAGCGGATGAGCTAGCAGGCCTGGCCTCAATGGCAGATACATCAATCCCTTATCCATTACTCATTGACTTCTTACCAAGACCAAGCATAGAAGACCCCGAAGCAGAAGAAGTATATTGCACAGAATTAGGCCCTTCTTGGATGGATCCCATCATCCTGTTCCTGAAAGACGGCATCCTACCAGAAGAGAAAAAAGAAGCCAACAAAATAAGGGCAAAGTCGCAACGATTTTGGCTATCTCCATCTTTGGCATTATACAAGAAGTCATTCTCTGGGCCTTACCTCAAGTGCGTTCACCCCAGCAAAGTAGAAGCATTCCTGTTCGAAATACACGAAGGGGTATGTGGAAGTCATCAAGGGGGAAGATCGCTCGCGTACAGGGCTATTTCGCAAGGATATTGGTGGCCATATATGCAAGCAGACTCAGAAAAATATGTGAAGAAGTGTGAGAAATGCCAAAAATTCGCGCACCAAATACATCAACCAGCAAGAGAACTCCTACCATTGACTAGCACATGGCCTTTCGCAATGTGGGGCCTGGACATAGTAGGACCACTTCCAACAGCACCCGGGGGCAGAAAATTCTTTCTCGCGGCAACAGACTACTTCACAAAGTGGGTGGAAGCAGAAGCACTGGCGTCAATCAAAGAAAAAGATGTGAAGAAATTTGTTTGGCAGAATATTATCACTCGGTTTGGCATACCAAAAGCACTGATCTCAGACAATGGAACTCAGTTCGACGGCAGAATCTTTAGAAGCTTTTGTGAAGAATACAAAATAGAGTTCTACAATTCTACACCGGCATATCCTCAAGCAAATGGGCAAGCAGAAGCATCAAATAAAGTCGTCTTGGATGGACTAAAGAAAAGGCTAGAAAAAGCAAAAGGCAAGTGGGCAGAAGAACTTCCTCATGTTTTGTGGGCTTACCGCACCACACCACGACGATCAACAGGAGAAACACCATTCTCCTTAGCCTATGGAATAGAAGCAGTGATCCCACTAGAAGTTGGCCTCCCCACAATCCGAAGCGAAAATTTTGATCCAGACTTAAATGGAGAAGCCATAGCCTTAGAACTCGACCTTGTAGAAGAAAGAAGAGAAAAAGCAATGGTCCACATCGCCGCCTACCAACGAGAGTTGATCAGAAAATACAGCAAAAAGGTGCATCCAAGACAATTCAAGATTGGGGATTGGGTACTACGCAAAATGATGGGAAACACCATGATCCCAGGAGACGGCAAGTTAAGCCCAAATTGGGAAGGTCCTTATAAGGTGATTGGGTTAGCTGGCAAAGGGGCATATCACCTAGAAGACAAGGATGGCAAGGCAATCCCTAGGCCCTGGAATACGGCCAATCTCAAGTTATTTTACTTTTAGTTTTTTTCTTCTTCAAACAAATGTAATTTATTTCTTTCTTCAATAAAACAAGCTATTCTTTTCGACACGAGTTATTCTTTGTAAAAGTTAGCCTTAGTGTAGATTAGATTTAGTACAGGCATTTTATTCTAAGTTAGCTGGAAAAACTAACTTAAAGGTTGGCTGGAATAAACCAACACCCTTCCTAAGCCCAGGATAAGGATCCAGGCTGCAGGACGTTTGGTCGGAATAACCAAACATTGTTCTAAGTTAGCCGGAAAAACTAACTTAGTGGTTGGCTGGAATAAACCAACACTTGTTACTCTTCAACCGAAGTAAGGGTATGGCTGAAGAGTGGTTGGCTGGAATAAACCAACATTTATTACTCTTCAGCCGAAGTAAGTGTATGGCTGAAGAGTGGTTGGCTGGAATAAACCAACACTTGTTACTCTTCAGCCGAAGTAAGGGTATGGCTGAAGAGTGGTTGGCTGGAATAAACCAACTCTTGTTACTCTTCAGCCGAAGTAAGGGTATGGCTGAAGAGTGGTTGGCTGGAATAAACCAACACTTATTACTCTTCAGCCAAAGTAAGTGTATGGCTGAAGAGTGGATTGGCTGGAATAAACCAACACTTATTACTCTTCAGCCAAAGTAAGTGTATGGCTGAAGAGTGGTTGGCTGGAATAAACCAACACTTGTTACTCTTCAGCCGAAGAAAGGGTATGGCTGAAGAGTGGTTGGCTGGAATAAACCAACTCTTGTTACTCTTCAGCCGAAGTAAGGGTATGGCTGAAGAGTGGTTGGCTGGAATAAACCAACACTTATTACTCTTCAGCCGAAGTAAGTGTATGGCTGAAGAGTGGTTGGCTGGAATAAACCAACTCTTGTTACTCTTCAGCCGAAGTAAGGGCATGGCTGAAGAACGGTTGGCTGAAAAAAACCAACACTTTGTACTCCTCAGCCGAAGTAATTATATCGGCTAAGGAGTGGTTGGCTAATAAGCATAGTTTAACAAGCCAAAGCCGAAATAACACTTTAAATAAATAGAAGACATTACAAATGAAAGCATACACACAACAACAGGAATAAGAATTGCGTAAAATTTTCATTCAAAGAGAAGTCATTACAGAGGGGCATACTTCGGTTACAAAGAGAAGAAAAAATTAAGAGAAAAGTTCATCAATTTCAGCGTCGAAAGCCGCATCGGCATCAGCTTGAAGACCGGTCTCTAGAGGGAGCTCATTCACAATAGGGAAAGTCACTTCGGCTACGGTTCCACTGGGAGGATCAACAGTTAGGTCTTCAACAGTGGGCACGGACCGAACTGGCTGATCCATATCTTCGGCCGGAGTATCTTCATCAGAGGAATCAGAGTCAGAGTCTTCCAAAAACTCTTGTTGCAGAGCAGCCGCATACTCCGCAAGGGACTTCGGTATAAAATAATCTGGAGGGTTGAAGACCTCGGTCTGTTGATCATGACCGAGCTTCTCCACTGCCGCCCTCCAGCCGCATTTGAAGAACAGCTCCTTGGCGGCGTCACATTGTTTGACATAGGCCTCTTCAGCCTCCTTGTAACCTCGCTTATACCCCTCTTTTTCGGCCACCTCCATGCTCTCTTTCAGTTCGCTTATTTCGGCGTCCTTTCTCTTCTCAAGCTTCAACAACTCCCGCAGATACTTGTCCTTCATGATGATGGCTGCTTTCTGCTTCTCCGCTTCAGCCGAGCTAACCAGATCGGCAAGCCGACCGTTCTCTGCTTGAAGCTCGGTCATCTTCCTTTCGGCCTCCGCTAGTTCGGCCGTCTTTGCCTCGGCTTCGGCCATTGCTTGCCTTGTGGTTTTTCTTAGTTCTTGGACTTTCTTGTATGTTACATTATTCTTCTGTAAGGCCTGGCAAAACAGAGACTATTTTTCAAACCGAAGTAAAAGTTTGAAAATTCAAACAAGAAAAAAGGGGGGACAGAACTATTTACCAAAATCATGGATTTCGATGTGGCCCGGATTGCCTTCATTTCGGTGTTTAGTTGCTTTAAGTGGTGCTCCATGTCCTTGGGGAGACACACACTTTTGGCCAAATTAAAGGCCAACTGATGATCTTTTTCGGCCACGATCGAGTCAGTGGCTTTGATATCTCGGTCGTTGAAGGTCAGCGGGGGAGCCCACTTCGGAGATTCAGACCGGTCAGTTTGCTCCGGTTGGAGGACAGGTTGAGCACTCTGAGGAATGGGTTCAACCTCATCGACAAGTTGCTGTTCGGTCGATGTAGGTCGGGCACGTTTGGAAGGGCGAGATGAAGAAGGCTGCTGGGAAGGGAGGGCCACAACGGCAGGCTGCGCTTCAATCGGTGGTGGTACTTCGGCTCTGGTTGTCGAAGTGAGAAGGGCCCTAACTCTGCTCCTCTTCGCCATTTCTTCTTCAGCGGTTAGTGAGACGAGTCTTATTTCGGGCAAAGTTGGGTCTGGCTCTGGTGCTTCCTCGAGTAAGAAATCGGTCACTCTTGCCTTTCGGCGACCGCTGTAACGGTAGGTCGGCTCAAAATTTAGAAGCTTGGCCCAACCTCTTTCTTGAACCCGTAGTGCGGCTCGCAAAACCCCAAGGTTGGGATAGCTATACAGGGAATGGAGGTGGGCGAAATCTGCAAAAAAGAGAAGTGTTAGTTCGGTCAATAGACTAGAAAACCGAGATAAAAGAAAGAAGACCGAAGTTAAATTACCAGGCTCTCCCTTTTTCCAATTGATAGGTCGGCCAGGAATTTGGGCTTGAAAATCCTCAAAATTCCCAGAGACCCAGAAGAAGTCATCATCATTAAGGTCTTTGTCCAGAGTGTGTTTAACTATCTTCTCTCGGCGGCGGCGGATCCTAAGGTAGTAGACCCACCCAGCATCTTTCGAGCCGATGGAATATTGGTGGAATATTTCGGCAAGGCCAAGGTTTAAACCGGTTTGGTGGTTTAGTGCGCCTATTCCCATAATAATACGGTATGTATTGGTGGACAGTTGAGTGGGGCATAACCTAGTCTGCCTAAGGAATTCGCAGATCAACAGTTGGACAGGGAACCGTAGTCCGGTCTCAATTATTGATTGGAGGGTAAAAGGGACGAAGCCTTCATTTTCCCAAGGAATAACATTCTTCTTGGCCAACACCAGTTGGACATCATCAGGAATCTGATAATCTTGCCTAAATTCGGCCATGCCACCAGGTGTTTCGACTAAATACCTATACTTACCCATTTGTTGTATAAATTACAAATAAATTATTTCGGTGCTAAAATCGTGCTCAGTAGCTCGGTTGAGTGCGCACAGGAGTGCCTGGGTAACCTAAGTCTGCAAAGTAAAAACAAAGGGGTTAAGCACAGATCGTTGGACCGTGCTACAATTTATAAGCAAGATATACAAATCCTACTTCGGCTTAGTAGGCTGGTTCTACCTCGGTTCATCAAAAGGTTTGGTAGCTCGGTTTGAGCGGGTTAGACCGGTTTAACGTCTAGGGGCAGCTTTCTGAGTTCGGTCTAAGAAATTAAGAAAGCTGGTTTAGCCCCAAGGCCTAAATCGGTTGCAGTACAAATAGAGTTACTTCGGTTAAGCCTCTAGGGGCGGCTTTCCGAGTTTGGTTTAAGAACTAAGAAAGCCGGCTTGGTCCCGGAAAGCTTAGCTCGGTTATAGACCGAAGTACCTAGTTCGGTATGTGCAAGCTTGTTCGGTGATCTAATCTTGGCTAGAGTGGTTCAGAAGAAACTACTGATATCCCTACAAGTTCTAGTTCGGTTATTTTATGAATCTATCTACATACATAACACAAACAGTGTCCTAGTTCGGTTGCTATGTGATTTTGGATCTAAGACTATTTTCCTACAAAATAGTTCATACACACATGAGTTCTACGGGTTTTTTCGTAAAAATACAGAAGCATAGCAAAAATGGAAGAAATGTTTTGCAAAAGCATAGAAAGCAACATAAGCAAAAACAGAGGAAGAAAATGGATTCACTTACCAGATTGAAAGAGGAGCTAAAGATGGAGGCAATAGCAGCAATAGTGACACGGACGCAGCAAGCTCAAAGTTTGAAAACTCAAAGGCTCAAGAACACAGAGAGAAGATGAACAACAAAAGTGTGAGTGAATGATACGAGATGAAGGGTTGTTTTGTGAAAGAAGGGAGAGAAAAAGGCGGCAAAAAGAGGCGGGAACAGTACGAAATTTCTGCAGGGCGGCGTAACAGTTGGCCACGGCTTATCAGAGCCTGCCACGTGTCACTGGAATGGGAAGTGTTACAGTCGCTGTGATTGAAGAGACGTTTTGACCGGACATAGTGATACCCGAGGTAAAATTAGCTCGGTTGGAGAGCCCGAGGGTTTTGCGCTCGGCTGGAGAGGCTAAAGGGTTTTTAGCTCGGCTGGAAAGGCTTAATAAACTCTAGCTCGGCCAGTAGACTGGTAATCCCAATCATGTTGCACAGATGGGATTAAGGGGCAATTGAGAGGGTAATTTTTGGGAAAAATTGGGCCGAGCTGCAAGTTGGGCTTTGAGGCCTAAAAACACGAAGGACTGAGTAAAAAGGCCGTAATGGATACTCCAGCCCAAGAGGACAAGGTTACTTCGGCCTTGGGGAGGCAAAGTTATTCCGGCCCAAGGAGGTGTAATTACTTCGGCTCACGAATGATAAAGTTACTTCGGTTAGAAGATTGTAAATTTACTTCGGTCTAGGAGCAACTTGAAGTTAGACCGGCCTTGAAGTTATATCGACTTTTGAGGTATACCGGTTTGGGAGTTATACCGGTCGAGAGTCATTGGTTCGGTCCAAGCACACCATGGGTTGAACAGATGAGAAGCCGATATGAGGAAGAGTAAAGGAAAGGGCTGAACTAAGGATAGTTCGGCCCACTTTACTTCGGCCAAATGTTATTTCGGCCTACTCTGTGGCTCAGCATAGCCACTGTTACTTCGGTCACAAAGAAGTTCGGCCGCGGTAAAAACCATCCCACTTGGTTTAAGCAGTGGGGGAGGGTGTAAAAGGATAAGCATTATCCTAAGGAGTATGAATCCTAGGAGGACTCTGCATGGAGAAATACAAGTCCTATTAGGATTGTGCCACGAGAAACTTATAAAAACCCACAAGCACCACCTTGGAGGAGGTAATTGAACACAATCTTTCTGAGAGCTTAGAGCTTTGTCTATTTGTCAAAGTTTTCTGACTTAGGCATCGGAGAGGTTTCCGGCACACACCCGCCGGCTAGCTCACGTTTGTGTTTTCAGGTGACAAAGCGACGTCGTACGGAGGAGCGTGGACTTGGTCAACAGGATTATACGAGGAGAATTATTTCTTCCCCGTACATAATTGATATCACTTAAAAATTTAAAAGTCTCTTAAAATGTAAGTTAAAACTTAAAATAAATTTAAATCATATAAAATTTATTTAATTCTGATTGAATTTATAATTATTAAACATAAATATTGATATACATTATTATAAATTTAATACCACCACTACTAGCACCACCACCACCACCACCACAACCATCATGCCACCGCCACTACTACCACCATGCCACCACCACCGTCACCACCACCACCGTTGCTACCGCAACCACCACCATCATTTCACTACCACTACCACCACCACCACTACCACCACCACCACCACCATCACTACCGCTATCACTACCACTGCCACTATGTCATCGCTACCACTATGTCGCCACCATGACGCCGTCGCCGCCACCACCACCACTACCATTACTAACATCACTTTTATCACCATTGTCATTATTGCCATGAATATCACCGTCATTTTACTATTACTATCATCACAACCACTACCACTACCACTACGCCGCCACCACCACTACCACCATCATAATAAAAAAATTAAAATATACAATTTAAAAATAATAAATTTCAAATTTTATCTTACACATATCAAATAACTTATTTTTAATTCAGCACTTAAATTTTTATCAAACAGCTTTTCAACTTAAAAAATTCAGTATTCAGTTTTCAATACTTAATTTTCAATCTTCAATTTTCAGTTTTCAATTTTATCTAACACCATCTATGGTACATTCTTAAAAATGTATTCGGTATGCCTTTTCAAAACTACACTACAATAATTGATAACAAAATCACAATAGTCAAATAACTTTTTCACAATAATAATATGTAATATTTTAATATTCATAACATTATCATATTAGTTTATTATATAACCATAATAACTTGCATTTAAAACTTTTTTTTTATGATGTATCCCTTCGTAGCATAATTATAATTATTTATATTAACACTATAAAAACTCATAACAATTCTACAAACTATACAAAATATTGTACCCATATCTTAGCAATCCCACCAACTTAGTAGGCCAGGAACCCTAAAACCCCACTAAAATATAAGCCGTTTATATATAATATTTTATTTCATTCTTGTTTGACTGACTCTAACCGTCTCTTTTAAAAATAACCATATACTCCATCCATGATTTTAAATTAATTTGCAACACTAACACCATTAATTTTACTTGCAAAAAACATTTATACAATATGTAACTAACATAAATGTTTTTTTTTTTTAGTATCACTATCTCACACTTTAGAACATTTCTAACGGTGTATCAATTATTTCACTAAATTTGAGTACAAAATGAGTAATTCTTCTATCTGATATCTAACTCTCCAATGGGGCATTGTGGGCTGTCATGAAAACATCGGTCGACCGGGCGAAAGTTCGACTAGTCGACCGGCTAGTGTAATATGAAAATTCTATTTCCCTTCATTTTCAACTAAGCGGAAGATTGAGTGGACATCCGGCCGGTCGTCCGGTGCCCAAAAACAACGACTCTGAACAGTGAAATGCCGAAAGGTCCAGACATCCTCAATTTGGTGAAACATTTTTGATATTTTCGATTTAATATGTCTTTGATGAAAGTGTTGGAGAAGGAAAAGAGATAACTTTTTATCAAATTTAAATTTGATGATAAATTTAATATATATGGTCTTAGACCATCTCCAATGGTGAACCAAACCTGACATCAAATTTGAAATTTGGTGAAAAATACACTTTTTGAAGCTCCAATGGTTTCACCAAATTGGTATCAAAATGGGAATTGAACAAAAAAATCATCAAACTGAAAACAGAATACAGGTTTCACCAAATTACTGTGCGTGACCGTTGGAGGAGACCAACCGGTCGACCGGTTCCCTTTCAAATAAGTAGGTTCAAACCGGTCAAAAAGGTTCAAACAGGTAAAAAAAAAAAAAAAAAAAAAAAAATTTGCCTTACCGATCGACCGGCTGGTCAACCACTTCCCATTTGATGCACGGTTGGAGCAAATGGTATCAAATTGAGAAAATGGTCCCTTTTTTCACTTAGATTTGGTGAAAAATTAGGTGAACTGTTGGAGATGCTCTTATATGAATGTTTGATAATTTTTTTGATAAATTATTTAATAATTCTAGCATTGTTCTTTGTCCACTACGAACCTGACACACAAAGGACTAAAGACCAAAGTTTCTACCCCAAGAAGACGGAATGGCCGTCCACTGATGACTTGACTTAGACATAAATGTATTCTTATTTACATATTTTAATAATTTTTAATTATATACATTATATTATAATAATAATAATAATTAGAACTAGGTGCTCATGACTTAAGACTTTTCAAAGCAATCAAGTCTTCTTGTACAGTTTATAAAACTTTAATCTTTCAACACTGGCATCAAAATTACATTACACAGTCAAAAGCTAAGCTATGGGCACAACCTCTAGTGCTCTTGTGATGTTATTTGCTCTTTTTTTCATTGAAAGACTTGAGTTCATTTGTAGTAGTACAAATTCAAATGTGAGTTGCATAGCGAGTGAGCGAGAAGCTCTTATGAAATTCAAAGCAAATCTCACAGATGAAACAAACCGTTTATCCTCGTGGGTTGGAAAGGACTGTTGCACATGGAAGGGAGTGGGTTGTAGCAACAAAACAGGCCATGTTGTGAAGCTTGATTTGCGTAATCCAATTCCTATGCCTTTTGGACTCCTCACTGCCGACAACTATGATCCAAATTTCGAAATGAACAAATTGGGTGGTCAGATAAGTCCTTCCTTACTCGATTTGAATCATTTGCATTACCTAGACTTGAGCATGAACAATATGGAAATTTCCAATTTCTTAGGATCTTTGAAAAGCTTGAGATACCTTGACCTCTCTGGGTCAATTTTCAGTGCAAGGATTCCTCATCATCTGGGAAATCTTTCAAGGTTGCAGTATCTCAACCTTAGCAATAATTATTTACGTGGTCCAATTCCTAATACACTTGGAAGGTTGACCTCTCTCACAGTCCTTGACCTTTCAATTAACAACTTCAATGATTCAATGTTGTATTCTTTGTGTAACCTAAGCAGTCTTGTCCATATAGATCTTAGTTCTACTACCCATAGAGGTGCAATCCCCCAGTGCCTTGGGAATCTTGCTTCTCTTTCCATCCTCAGGTTGAATACAAATTATCTTTAAGGGCCAATTCCAAGTGAGATGGGAAATATGACACAACTTACAGAGCTTCACCTCTTTTCAAATGAGTTTGAAGGTGAAATACAAAACTCCATGAGGAACCTCTACAACTTGCGTGTATTGGATTTGTCCATTAACAAATTCACTGGAAAGCTTTCAACTTCTGTTGGAAGTCCATTTGGTTGCATCCATAATAGTTTGGAAGATTTGTCTCTTTCTTCAAATAAGTTGAGTGGTGGTCTGCCAAACCATTTGGGAGAGTTTAAGAATCTAGAGAGGCTTATTATTGGAAGGAATTCATTTTATGGTCCGCTGCCATCATCACTCGGAACATTATCATATTTGAGAGTGTTAGATATTGGAGATAATCAATTGAATGGGAGCATTCCAATAAGTCTTGGACAACTTTCAAAACTAGAATATCTAGATTTGTCAAAAAATGCATTTGTTGGCACCGTATTTGAACTTCACTTTGCCAAACTCAAGAGTTTAAATAAATTGTATTTGCATTCAAATTCATTAGTTCTGAATGTGACCTCCCAATGGGTTCCTCCCTTTCAACTCCTAGTCATACAATTATCATCGGTCAAAGTAGGACCCCAATTTCCTCAATGGCTCAAAACACAAAAAAATGTTACAGAGTTAGACATGTCTAATGCAAGCATCTCAATTGTCATCCCTGATTGGTTTGAGAGTATTTATTGTGGCATTATCTACTTGAATCTTTCCAACAACCAAATCAAAGGAAAGGTGCCAATATTTCAAAAATGTAAATATAGATATAGTGCTCATGATAAATGGTTACTATTGAGTTCTAACAGATTTGAGGGCCCACTAACACTGCTTCCTTCAGATGTTTATTTCTTAGATCTCTTCAACAACTTGCTTTCAGGACCTATAACTGTGAGTGATGATAATGTGACGATGAGCCTCACATTTCTTGTTCTCTCAAATAACCATTTGACTGGTGTCATTCCAGTGTCTTTGTGCAAGGCAAGGAATATAACTCTTATTGATTTCTCAAACAGTCAGTTATCAGGAAAAATTCCTCCTTGCTTGGGCAGTTGAATCAGTTGTCGGTGCTAGATTTGACGAATAATAGTCTATATGGTGAAATTCCAAGTTCTTTGGGTTCCCTACAATCTCTCAATTCCTTGCACTTGCGTAGCAATAAGTTTTTTGGGAAGCTTCCTTTGTCCTTGCAGAATTTGACACATCTTTTCACCATTGATCTAGGTGAAAATGTGTTCACTGATACTATCCCTCCATGGATTGGATATAACCTAACTAATCTTAAATTTCTCAATCTTCAATCAAATAATTTCTATGGTTATATTCCTCCACAACTCTGTCATCTCCAAAATTTGCAATTGTTGAACTTGGCACAAAATAACATAACGGGAAATATCCCTCGTTGTTTTGGCAACTTCACTGCCATGGTTACACTAGATCGTGGGTACATTTTCGATCCATCTGGCTATTATAATATTAGAGGAAACTATGAAGAGAACATTTTGGATTCAATGAAAGGAAGAGAACTGGAATACACCAAGACACTCAAATTTCTCGTCTCCATGGACCTTTCGAACAATGGCATTGTTGGAGAGATTCCAGAAGAGTTAATGGATCTTTTTGGGTTGCTAAACTTGAATTTATCTGGAAATCATCTGAAAGGAAGGATCCCTAATAATATTGGCCAATTCACACAATTGGAATCTCTTGATTTGTCTCGAAACAAACTTTCTGGCCCCATTCCTCTAAGTCTGTCTAGTTTAAGCTACCTAAGTCATTTGAACATGTCATTCAATAATTTATCGGGACGAATAGCAACGGGAAATCAACTTCGAACTCTTGACGATCCTTCCATTTATATAGGCAACGATGGCCTTTGTGGTGCACCACAAAAAATCAGTTTCATCTGCAACTTTACTCTCATGTTTGTGATCACCATCATCGATGGCATTGGACCTGGTTTCTTGTTTGGGTTCTTGGGGGTCTATGGCACTTTGAATTTCAAGAAGTCTTGGAGGTATGCATACTTCCAGTTCATCGAAAACAACTACAATTGGATATCAATAAACATAGCAATCAAGTTCGCTCAGCTAAGGAGGAAGTTCAACAAAGGCAAATTTGGAGGATGAATTTATCACCCAATTTGTTCGTCTCTCTCTCTCTCTCTCTCTCTCTCTCTCTCTCTCATCATGTACGAATATTACCTCTGTATCCTGTCATGATTGCGATGTGTGCATCAAATCAACATCTTCATAACCCATGATTTATTTTGCATGAATCTTTCGATTTTTTTTTTTTCAATTCCTTACCGTCATTAACATAACAATGCCATTCATGTTAATGATTTTTGGAACATCATCACGACTTGAAAAATAACCATTCAGAACTTGAAGTGGAGGTAGTGATATTTCCAGATTATCATCAAAACATGTCTTACATTCAAGATCATATGGTAAAGTACAGATTAAATTCCACCAAATTTCTTTACCAAAAGCGCCAAAATTCTTTGTTACATGCTTAAAAACATTGGAACAAATGCAGGTTTGTTGTTATATAGTTCAAATAATGCAAATACATTTCTCAAATATTTTTTCAGAAGTCATTTGTTGCATTATTTCAGAGAAACCATGCTAACATCCACTAATAAGCTTGTTATATGCTTTGCTGTCATTAAAGGGTCTTATATTCAGCTGGAGAGAGGACCCTCAAAGGAAAGCAGCATTGAGATCATGTTATGGATTTTCTTGAGTTGTTGGAAAGAAATAAGTTTGAATAATTCTATAGTTCTAGCATATATGTTGATGGGGTTTGATGATTTTGTGCCTTTTGTAAAATATTTTTAAGTAAGTATTTCCTTGTATAAATGGTTTGTCCAGAATATGTTGTAGACTGTGTTTTGCATATATATGTATTCTCCTTTTATGGGTGAATTCTATGATTTTTGGCTTTAAATCATATTCTTATTTGCCAATTGAGGCCATGGGCTCTAGTTTTAATTGTGAGAATTGAGCAAAATGCTCCAACAATGATATACATGTAGTAATGGTATCACCAACAAAAACCTTATCAAAACAGAGAGCTATTGTGCAACAATCAAATTCACATATAAGTTCAGCTATTCATGTCTTTCTTCACAGTGTAGTAATCTTTGCTTGTGTCAAAACTTTTAATGATTTAGGAGAAGTACGCAACATGTATGTTTCTCAACTTGCACTACTTTTTATTTAATTTCTTAATGATTAATCCTTGACAGTTTTTTTTTACTTCAATTTTTATTCTCTATCTATTTGTATCTATTGAGTTTTAACCAATTTACAGGTGTTTGTGGTTGGCTTTTTTAATAACTTTTGGTTGACATTTTTTCATTTGTAATAATTTTTTTTCCTGAAAAATTTAAATGTTATTCTACTCAACTAGAGAAATTAGAAAAGATCAAAATTTTGAAAATATTGATAATAAAAATAATAAAAAAAAAAGTCAAAGGGATTTAAAAAAAATCAAAAACAGTTAATTTTTTGTAACTGTTTTTGTTTTTAGGAGTTTTTTTTTTATTTTATTTTTTGTTTTTTTTTATTTAGTGGGAATGGAACTAGCTCGTGACATCAAAGTACTTTCAACTGGAAGTTCGAGCCAACTCAAAGTTGGTAATTAACCAAATGAACGGCGTTTATGACCTTAGAGCACCAGATCTCTTACCCTATCATACAGCAGCAAGCGAATTAGCACGCACACCTCCAACGTCTATAAATTTTGAAATTTGGGTATTTACTGGGGTATAATACTTCTTTATACGTATCAGATACACAAAACACGTATCTAAATTTTTTTTTCTAAATTCTTGGCGTACCTTATAGCGATCCCGGTATTCCCTGTTGTTGTTTAACTGTAATCCGGACTTGGTTCCGTAGATTTGTTGTTGTCTTATCCTCTTTTCTATCTCTTACTCTTTATCTTAGAGTTTTGGGTTGTGTTGGACTTGTTGGGAATAAGTTGGTTATGTTTTAAAGCTTAGAATTTTTGCCCAAGCTTTGGTCTCTCCGCTCGAGCAGTGATTTGACGCTCGAGCGGGCTTTTGTTGTTGCCTCTCCGCTCGAGCGGCAGTTTGGACGCTCGAGCGTGAATTTCCTTCTCTCAGCATTTTGGACACCTGCAGAAAATTCTGGGAGAGTGCATCCGGCGCTCGAGTAGATCTTTGGACGCTCGAGCGTGAACCTGTGTCTGACGCTCGAGCGGGGTGTTGTACGCTCAAGCGGACCTGTTTTTATATCAGTCTGTGAAATCACTTTTTGATTTCCTTTCTCTCTCTTACTTTTTCAAAACCTCCATTGGAGAGCACCTCACTCTAAAACCTAACTTCTCTCTTAGGATTGATCTAGCTAGAGTGTTTTCCTCACCTTGGGCCTTTGTAAGAAGTGTGTTGATCGTCGAGGGCTTCGTTGTGATCCAAGAAATTTGGGGTTTGGAGCACTTCCGAGTTTTGCTCTTCTTCTCCTTGAGTTCTACATTTGAGGTAGGGATTCTCCTTGTTCTTTTTCAATACTCCGTCTATAGATAGACATGTGGTAATTTTGTATTGCATGAAAATCATATCCATATTGGATTTGCTTGAAATCATGAGAAGGAACCTAGGGTTGGTTGTTTGAAAATGGTTATTTTATCATTGATGGTTGTCTTGGGCTAATTGGAGTGTAAATTAGCATGTTAAGTTGAAAGAAGAAAAAGCCCTAAATTATATTTTGATTTGGTAAATTAAAATGGAGGATAGTGAACCCTTTTTTGTAAATCTCTATTGTTAATGCGAGTTGGGTGAAGGTGTTAATGCCTAAGGGATTAACCGTGGTTATGGAATTGGTTTGAAATGAAGATAATAGATTAATGTGAGTTATGGCTTTATCATCAATGGAATTGGTTTTGTAAAATAAAAGGAGTGTATTTGGTTTTGTGACAACAAACGGGACGGAGCTGGTTTTGTGAAAACAAAAGGGAAATGGAACTTGTTTTGTGAAATGGGAAAAGTATTTTTGAAATACGTATGAAAATTGGATTGTTGTTTCTTAAGTGTTGAACATACATATGTGTGGAATTATAGCTTTAACTACCATGTTAATGTTGTTGTTGGGTTTGTGGTCTCATAGCAATTGAGTCTTTAATGGATGTACTAAATATTTGCATCTAGAGGTTTTGTCTTTGGTCATCGGTGGAGGATGACACGGTTGAGTTGAATGGTCGTGTATGCATTACACCATTGTTGATTGAACATCTTATGTGATGAAATGTTGATATGCATTATATATGTATACTTGTTAGGGAGGAGAGAGGGGTTGTACTCCAGTGTGTGTGAGAAGATAGGGGATGGACTCCACTCACCTATGTGTTCATATACCTTAACACATTGTTGGTATCCTGATAGTTTATATGTATGTTTTACACATGTTGGTTATGCCTTGTTGTATTGTGATTGTTGGTGTTACACCCTGCGCTGATAATCAGAGGTACCGTTACCTTCTAGCTAGCGCCTGGAGAACTGAATGCGCTGAGAATCTAAGGTACCACACCCTTCCAGCTAGCGTCTGGTAAATTGGTATGTTGTTGTGGGAAGTGTATCTTTGGCTTACTACGCACATAGCTAGTAGAGCAAAGTTTTGTTGTTGATATTTCAGTGTGTTTGGGAATATCATGGATTGTGTTGATTACGGTTTTGGAGGGCCGAGTTGCCTCATTGGTTTATCTTGTGCATGTCGGTGAGTTGTTATCTCTTTTTATAACGGTGCATGTATAGATTTGATTGTATCGGGAAGAAGCCAAAATGTCATTTTTGTCTTTTGGAAAGTGTGAAGGAAAATGGATTTTCTTTAAAGAATTATAAATTTTGAGAAGGGATATCTGTGTATGTTTGGAGAACGGAAGAGAATAGTGGGCTTAGTGAATTTATTTCCTAAGGTGTTGATAATGTTATGAAAGATTGGGAACGGGGATTAATAAAAAGAGAAAGGAAAATTGAATCGCCTATGGCGTTGATTGAAATGGTTGTTTTCAAGAAAAGTTCATACTTATGTATATTTTGTATAAACTGTCACATTACTATTCTAGTATGAGATTGGGTATTCATGATCATAGTTATCTGTAAGTTGTTATTGTTGAGGATCATGTTGAGTTCCCTACTGGACTATATGTTCATCCCACGTTGTTGAATCTTTTTCAGGTATTAAGCAGGTTGAGCTGCAAGATTTGGATCTACTTATTTACTGGCCACGGGGCCTCAGTTATGTTGGCGGAATGCCATTGTTGTAAAAGGGTTACACCCTTCTTCTTGTGCCTTAAGTGATGTAAGCCCAAGGGCAATTTTTTTTTAAGTATGTTCATGTAATATTTACTCTGCATACGAATGAGAGTATTGTTAATCACTTCTACGAGTTGAACGTATGAGTTTATTTCCGCATGTTATCCTTGAAATTGAATTAAGTTAATGAATTTGGTAATGACTTTGAGTAATAAAAAAGTGGGCCGTGACAACTAGACGTACCTACTATATTAGTTAAAACAATATTTTTTTCTATTATAAAGATAAACCTCTTTTCATTAGACTTTTTTTTTTATTTTTAGTTTTATACTTGGCATGATTTTAAAGTTAAATTATGGTTTGTAAGTTATTTAATATATTGATATTTAATTTTCATTTACACATTTACTTTTGGCGTTAAATGAAATTATAGTTTAGATCTCAACAAATTAAACCATTTAATTAATTTTTGTATTACTCTAAATTAAAAATAAATATTTTTGTATCCGTACTTTATTTTTTTTTGAATTTTACCGTATCGACGTACTCGTATTGTACTAATACCAGTACTTATATCTGTATCCGTGCCTTATAGGATGCAAATTATGTAGCAAATGCCGCTGATGCGTTACACATTGAGTTGGACAGCTTTCCTTGAGCAGATAGGACACAGTGCCATCAACAGACATACTCGCAAAGAAAGCACCTACCCTGGGGGAACTGCCTCGATCCTCAGGGTCCCTACGAGATGGCTATGGTGTTGCACAGGAAAGTCTGTTGGGCAACAAAAACTACCTAATTAATAAAATAAAATAAAGAGACTACTCTAACTCGGAAAAATTTATCTTGCTGTTGTCTTTTTGTTTTTTTAAAAAAAATTAGATTTGTCTGCACAAGACAAACCAAAAAAGTTTTTTTTTTTAAAAATGGGCATAATTTAAAAAGAAAATCACTAAAAAAATCAAAATATCTATATATTATATAAGGAAAAAAGGGTTTTTAGTAAGGAGTATTGTGAGAGCTTCAATATCTCATAATTTTCTTAATTTTAAACAATTAAAAAAAGCACCATTAGTTAGCTAATTAGTCTATGATTTATTTGATAATCTCAAATCGAAAGAAGAAGGAAAAAGGTTAATTATTTTACTCATATAAGGTCAATCTTATACGTCCATTTAATATTATAGTGTGGTACATGTTTCAATTTAATATAATTTAAATTTTAAAATAAAATTAAAAGGTTTTAATTAATTAACTTTTGTGTAAGTTGTTGGTCTGTTGACCTAATCAATTAGGCTGAATCATTTTTTATTTGACTGATTCGTTGGTTTAACTGTAATTTTAACAGTTTTATCAAAATATATTGATTAGAGTTGTTTGATTCAAAATAAATCAAAGATTGATCTGATTAAAAATTGAACAACTGAGATTATTTGATTAAAAATAAACTTCTCATCCAAATAATTGTTAACTTTTATTTTATAACCCCACATCGGAAAAAGAAGAAAAAATTGAGTTGTTTTACTTATATAAAGTAAACCTTAATATTGTAGTGTTGTGCATATTTCAATTCAAACCATTTTAAAATTTAAATATCATTTAAAAGTTTTAATTAATTAATTTTTATATAAGTTGGTTGGTCATTTGACCTAACCGATTAGGCTGAATCATTTTCAATGAGGAGTATTGTGAGAGTTTCAATATCTCATATTAATTTTCTTGATTTTCTTCATTTTAAACAATTAAGAAAATCTCCATTAAGCTAACTCATTAGTCTATGATTTATTTGATAACTCCACATCAGGAAAAAGTGAATTGTTTTACTCATGCAAAGTCAATTTTATACTCTCATTTGATATTGTAATGTTGTACATGTTTCAATTTAATATAATTTAAATTTTAAAATAAAAATTTAAAAATTTTAATTAATTAATTTTTGTGTAAGTTGGTTGGTCTTTTGACCTAACCATTAAGCTAAATCATTTTTTATTTGACTGATTCATTGGTTTAACAATGATTTTAACAGTTTTGTTAAAAATATATTGATTAGATTTGTTGATTCAAAATAAATTAAAGAATGATCTAATTAAATATTGAACGACTGAAATTGCTTGATAAGAAATAAATTTCTTATCCAAATGATTGTAAACTTTTATTTTATAATCACACATCGGAAAAAGAAGGACAAAGTGGGTTGTTTTACTTATATGAAATGAACCTTAATATTATAGTGTTATACATGTTTCAATTCAAGCCAATTTAAATTATAAATTAAAATATCATTTAAAAGTTTTAATTAATTAATTTTTGTATAAGTTGGTTGGTCATTTTACCTAACCGATTAGATTGAATCGTTTTTAGTTTGACTAATTAGCCGGTTTAATCGCGATTTCTCATACTGATTTTTTTAATTTTAAACAATTAAAATTTTGTCAATTGGCTAGTTTTCATTTAACCATATAAAAATAAAATTCTAATTAGTTTATAATTTATTTTATAATCTCACATTGGGAGAAGAAGAAAAAAAAGTAAGTTGTTTCATTTATATAAAGTAAATCTTATACTTTCATTTAAGTGTTGTGTATAGTTCAGTTCAAGACATCTTAAATTTTAAAATAAAAACTCTAATTAGTCTATGATATGATTAATTTTATAATCTCAGATCGGAAAAAGGAAGAAAAAGTGAGTTGTTTCATTTATATAAAGTGAATTTTATACTCCCATTTAATATTGTAGTGTTGTACATGTTTAAATTTAAGACAGTTTAAATTTTAAAATAAAATTTAAAAGTTTTAATTAATTAATTTTTGTGTAAGTTGATTAGTCTTTTGACCTAACCGATTAGGCTAAATCATTTTTTATTTGACTGATTCGTTGGTTTAACCTCAATTTTAACAGTTTTACTAAAATATATTGGTTAAATTTATTTGATTCGAAATAAACCAAAGATTGACCTAATTAAATATTAAATGATTGATATTGATGGATTCGAAATAAACTTCTCACCCGAACAATTGTTAAATTTTATTTTACACAATCCCACATCGGGAAAAAAAGGAAAAAGTGAGTTGTTTCATTAGTTATATAAAGTGGGCGTTTGGGAAGTTACTATTTTAATATGCTATTTTAATAAGTTAAAATTTTTGTGTTTAGGAAGATGATTGGATTTTTTGTAGTTGGATGTGATGTTTGTGAGAGAAAAAATGAAATGATTATGGATTTAATGTGACATTTTGTCTTATTTACCTATTTTAGCTTATTTTATCTTTTTGTGGACTTTAGCCTAAATTTGGCTAAAATCCCACTTCCCAAACAGCCCCAAAGTAAAACAAATGCTCCCATTTAATATTATAATGTTATGCATGTTTCAATTGAAAACAATTTAAATTTTAAAATAATATAAAATTTAAAAGTTTTAATTAATTAATTTTTGTGTAAGTCGGTTATACTGTTGACTGATTTTAACGATTTTATCAATATATATATATATATATTGTTTTATTTCTAAAAGGTATGTTTAAGTTTTATGACAAACTTCAATATAGAATAAACTAAACTAAAAAATTTATAAAATGAATTTTTTTTTATTTTATCATTAATATAATTTTTTGTAATTTATTATATTTTTTTTCGTCTCTACCAATTATTTTTATTTTATGACATCTATTTCTTATACAATTAATGACATAATAACTGCAATATATATGTATATATATATTCTAATAAAATGATTAAAATTTAATTCATTCTAAATTATTTTTCTATACTTTTTAAATAAATTTTATATTATTATTTAATTTTAAAATTATTTTTAATTATTTATTTAGTCCGTGCATGGCACAGATTTATATGCTAGTATATATATATAACTTTTTTAGATGAATGCCATAGACTAACAAAAGCCAAAGCAATAAAACTGTCAATGTAACCAAAATATCATAAGTTTCCATATATGCATATGCAAATGCAGGTGATTAGTTCCTAACTACGCATTGATTTCAGCAGTCCACACAATGACCCAAAGGGGATTTAAATCAATTATCACAATTTCAATATGCATCAGCCAATCCTACACACCATACCAACAATTAGCATAGAGAAAAGGAAGATACTATGATGGTAATGATGCATATGGTATACTTTTTATAATTTTTTTTATTTATTTATAAAATTTTACAAATTTTTATAATATAAATACAAAATGTCATAACATTTTTATCACAAAAGTCATGGTTTTTTTCACAATAAAATATCATAACAAAAATTACAAGTGTCATAATATTATAATTCTTAACTTTAGGATGCATATCATAAATTCAATATTCGTAACTTCATCACAAAATATCATAACATGTATCACAAATAATTATAATTTTATTTTGGGAAGTAAGCTAAAAGCTAGCTTTATAACTTTTTTTTGGTTTTTTTAAAAAACGTACAAAAAAGTAGAAAGGTGATGTAACTCAAAAAAAATTAAAAAGCCAAAAAGTTGGCTTTTAACCGAGTTGCCAAAATAGGCCAAAGGTTTGTTTTGGGAAGTAGGTTAAAAGTTAGTCTTTTGATTTTTTTTTGACCTTTTTTGAAAAAATGTGTAAAAAAGTAGAGAAGTGATGTGATCTAAAAAAGCCAAAGAATCAAAAAATCAACTTTTAATCCAATTACCAAAATAGACCAAAATTATTACTTTCTTAATATGTGCCCAATTTTGGAATGCACACAAATTTCTAGAACTCTTTTTTTAGAACTCTCAATCATTTTTAGGGAGAAAAATCACCCACCCAACTAATCCACGTGGTTTATTCGCTTTCTTGGCGCTCATGCTTCGTTCTTCCCTAGCCCTCTCAGATGGTACTCACTATCCACCAAATAATTTGCAGTTATTGAGATGGAGAGATGCTGTCAAAATCATATTACTTACAATAATAACACTATAAATTTAGACTTATAAACTCAGAAAAAAAATAATAATAATTTAAATTCATTGTAATCATGAATTTCACATTTCATCAATTTAATTTTTGTCACACAAATACATTTAGAGTAAATTATATATTGATAAGAATGAATTCATAGCATTTTTGTTTCTACAATCCATAGAGAGGGACTGTTAGATACATTAATCCGGAATGCAGATAAGTCTGGTAGGTTTACAGTTGCTTCAATCTACAAGGGAAGTGAACCACAATCTGAAGTTAATGTAAAATTAGGGGAATTCATTTGGAAGAATGTGGCTCCACCAAAGGTGCAATTTTTTGGGTGGTTAGCATGGAGAGAGAGAATCAAGACAGCCTGTTATCTCCAAAGACTTGGAGTTCTAAGTGAAGCCTCAAATGTAAACTGTATTTTTTGCAGGAATGATATGGAAACTGTAAATCATGTCCTGCTGTGTTGCCCTTTTACTTGGAGGATCTGGTCCAATATTATCAACTGGTGGGGAGTTTCCTGGGTTATGGCAGGGTCAGTGGCAGGTCTATTGCAATGGTGGGAGGGATATAGAATAAGAAAAAGGGGGAAAGCTATTTGGAAGGTCATCCCATTGGCAGTGTTATGGTCCATTTGGAGGCAGAGGAATAAGAGTATTTTTAATGGCTCTCAAGTGGATTTGGAAGGGTTGTGTGAGCTTATCAAGGTCAGGATTGCATTGTGGGTCAGAGCCTCTAACCCTTGCTTTGGTTACTCTATTAATGACATAGTGAATAATCTGCAGCAGGTTAAAGTGTGCATCATGGTTTGACCATAGCTGCTGTCTGAGGTTGACTCTGAGCTGTGTTTTAGTTATATATTTTGATCTGAAATGTGTCTGCTGCTCTGCTGAGGTCTTAATGACTCAGTGGTGCTCTCTGGTGGTGTTTTAGTCCTACATTTTGATCTGAATATCTAAATATCTGCTCTGTTTTCTGTGGTGGTTTAGTTCTATATTTTGATCTGAAATGTGTCTATTGCTATGCTGAGGTCTTATTGCCTTAGGTGTCTGGTTGTCTGCTCTACTGTGTTCTTATTTTGCCTCATATGTAGTCAAATAATAACCAGCAACTGATCATCAGACAGATTATGAAAACCTCGGACACAGGACCCGAAGGACTTGATATGACAATTATAGTCGTGGCAATTAGGATAATAGAGTATACAATGGCTTCTCCATTAGAGGTGTTGTAAGCAGCGGCGGTGTTGGAAGTAGGAGGATTATGATTGTGATCAATGAATCTTCCTGGACCTGGAGACTTAAAGCCAGTTTGGAAAGTGCCCGTCATTGTGGACATTGTGGTGGCGTTATTAATGTGAAGATTATGATTGTTATCAATATCTACAACTCCGCTTGGAGGGCTAAGACTTGTTTGGAAAGCAGCCATCAAGGACGTGATGATGGCGTCACGAATAAAAACATCCATAGTTATAACTAGGAACAGGAAGCTTACTATTGGTACACATAGTCTGAGTGGGCGTTTGGAAGCTGCGGATTGCAGACTTTGTCCAACACAATCCATCCATCTATTAATTCCAAAACACCCACTAATAGTAGTATCAAACTGAGAAATGGATTCTCCAATGACAAACCACTTCACACCCTAAAAATCCATTCGCATATAACTTAAAAAAAAACCATCACCTGACTCTAAAAAATAGAGCCAGACTATAGACATTATTATCAAGTGATGAACCACGTGAAACTTTTGCGCTGAGGAAAATATGACGCATTTCTTCACTATCAAATGGTCTTGCGAGATTTAGGGCCGTGAAACCGTAGAATTCTTTGCATTTCTGTTTTTGTAGTTTTGGTCAAGCTATGAGCATGGGTATTTCGAAAAATATGCCGTACCCATATTGGCTACTTACTAGCGTATGGTATTTCTGCATACATACTGGGTACACGAAACACGTACCCAAGTTATTTCTTGTTAATTTTTGGCGTACCCAGACGCATCTACTATATGCCCAAACCGTACCGTATGTCAGTTGAAATAATATTTTCTTCTATTATAGAAATTTTTATGCTTAGCATGATTTTAAAATTAAACTATGGTTTGTAAGTTATTTAATATATTGACATTTAATTTTAATTTATACATTTACTTTTGGCATTAAATATTAATTATAGGCTGGACCTTAACAAATTAAACCATTTAATTAATTTTTACATTACTCTAAATTAAAAATAAATATTTTTTTTACAAGCGTACCAAATCGTACCCGTACTCTATTTTTTTTAAAATTTTACCGTATCAACATACTCGTATTGTACCAGTACTCATACTCGTACTGTGCTTCATAGTGGTCAAATATTAACTTCACAATCTGCATAAGCCAGATGTGCACAAAATCAATAATTTATTAACCATAGTGCACAAGGGACTATACATACTTCAAAAATTACGTACAATTATATGCGGAATCTATTTGACTTTTGTGTCTTAATGTTTGGCAATAAAGATTAGTGCACAAGGACCTCCCCCGGCAAGGGTGGAGATTAGTGCACAAGGACCCCCGTCCCGGATTAGTCGGTTTAATAATGAGTGCACAAAGTTGTGGACAGAGAAATATCTATAAATTTTTTTTTGGTCGAGATTAAACCATTCACTGAAATATATAGAATTTTAGGGATAAGATATTTTTATTCTTAAAAATAAAAATTTTGCTACAAAAAATATTTGGAAACTACTTTTTGTTGTCAGGAGAATCGTTACTAAATGATTACTTAAAAAGTAAAATAAATAAATAAATAAAATAACTTTGTGCACTTCGTCAATTTTTTACCTTCCTCAGTTAGTTCTATTATTGAGGTGGGGTCATGGTCATTTCGCATTTTTTTCTCTCATCCAATAGATATTTATAATTTTTAGTAGTCTGTTTTGCTTGATGCTGGACTGATATGCTTAGGTGCTAGCATTGGTAGGATTATTGTATGGTCTGTCTCAGATGATTGGTTGATTGCTGATGGATTGCTCTGGTCTTTTTTTTGCCTTTGAAATGGTGGCTAAGCTATAGTGCAGCCTCTGGCTGCTGTTTTGGGGAGTTAGCAAATAGCGAATGGTGGATGAATGGCTGTTTGTAGGGGTCTTATGCTGGTTGGTCTGTCTTGATGAATGGCTGTTTGTCTGAGTTGGGTGGCTACTTGGCTATTTGGCCTTGATTTAATTGTTGAATAGTTTAGAAGACAACAACTTGTGGACCAAAGAAATCCAAGAGAGTGGCTTATGGGAATGGGATAACTTGGTGATGGCAGATATTATGAACTTTGAGGATCTTGAAAAGTTTTTTGACTAAAGGCAAAGTTGGTGCATTATGTACTATCTTAGAGTTTACCTAGTTTTCTATATTAGACTTTGATGTACATTTTGACTGAGGGTGATCTGAGCATGGCTGCTGCTGTGATGGACTCTGGTGTGGTTGGTTGTTTTGTCTCAGGAAGCTTTGCTGCTCTGTTGGAAGTAGGAAGCTGGTCTGAAGATGTTATTCTGTCACCAGTGTTGCTCTCTTGGCATATATGCTACTGTCTGTGAATGTAAACCTGATTGGTATGTTGCTCTATTGCTTCTCTGTTGTATGCAGATTGGTAGGCATGCTGCTGTAGGAAGATGGTCTGATCTGTGCAGATTGATGGAGTACATTGTGTTGGCTGCAAAAGTATTAGGCTGAATTGCTGATCTGCGGCAAAGCAGAAAATTTGATTCTTCAAGGAGGCCCAAAGGACATGTTTCAGAGCAAATGCATGTTGATCTGCTGCAAAGCAAAGTCAAGCAGATCCTCTGTTGTGTTGTCTTTCCCTTCCTGTTGTGTGGTCTTTCCCTTCATGTTGATCTGCTGCAGAGCAAATTCAAGCAGAAACTCAGTTGCGTTGTTTTTCCCTTCCTCTCTTTTTGGTTCTTTTGATTGGTTCCTCACCAATCTTGGGCTAAGTGCTAGCAAAGGATTGTGCTACCTTATCGGTGCCAACCTAGTTGGGATTGGTAAGGTTAGTTATGATGCTCTTTGCACTTCCCTTCTTTGTTGATGTAAGTTTTCGCATGTATCTTGCTTTCTTCATCAATAAAGTTTCTTTTTGCTGATAAAAAAAAAACAATCCATAAACTTTCGTGCATAGAAAGAGAGAGATGATAACCCCCGAGCAAATACAGATCAATAATATTGACAAATCTTTTACTGTTTAATGGCATTGCAAATAATTCATTTCATTAATTAACTATTAAATTAATTAATAATTTAAAAAATATATTTCAATTAATAATTTTGTAATTTAATTGTTGTATAGGGGAGTAGTTAGGATTTTTTTTTTTAAATGAAAAATGCGTAATTCTATTTTCGCACACCAATTCCCCTCAATGCACACTTAATGAAAACCTTCTCAATCAATACACATCAAAAAATAATTCTTAGTACATATTTTCTTATCCCAATAATACCCTCATCTTTAATTTTAATACCCTAGTTTTTCTTTCATCCACTCACCTTTCATTTGCCACCATTACTGCCACTCTCAACCTTTCATCGACACCACCACCACTCCTAGCTCACCCCTTCTTGACTTAGACCCCTTGTAACAACGCCCGCGAGGGGACCTCGCTACAGTTCGGACTCTCGATTTTGTTGCGGTTCTTAATCTGAACCAAAGAGTCCAAATCTGGCAAATCGTTTTGAGAAACAGATTTTTGAAAAAGTAGTGCCAAACATGGACTGCTTTGCCAAATATAGAGTCGCCACCTAAATATTTTTTAATGGGGAAATTTAGGAAACCCTGACTCGGTGCCGAAGGCCACATGTCCGTCATCACCAGAGTTGTCTCGGCTCGGGAGCTTGGGTACGATCGGGGAAGGTCAGCTATGAGCACCCCCTTTCGCCCGGTCCGAAGACCGGCCTCTACTAACCGTGATATCCGTTTTTGAAAACGTTATGTGTTCTTAATCCCGTTATTAGCCTAGAATTACTATGTTATGCGCGCAGCAAACAAGTATAGACTAGATTGCCTAATTTGGGAATAATCATTGCATATCCGTTCGTTTTGAAAATGCTTTGGAATTTGCTACTTGCAAGTAGGCTAAAACACGGATTTCAATGAGTTTTCCCAACTCAAACAATCCAACCTTCACGCACAGGCATTCAAACAGTAATATCACATAAGCATTTAGCCACATGGTAAGCATACTGTCATGGCAACATTCACACGCATGCGAGATGCTAAAGCAAAAATACTTACATAGTACTCCGTGCCAAAACAAAGAACTCGTTAGCAAGCATGCATGATCCTAGTCCATGTTAGGTGCCTAATGCATCGCATACAAAATGTTTGCTAGAATAGGCTCGGCTAACCTAAACATGGCATGTGAAAATGCGCAACTATCACGTATTCAGCTTTTTGAATTTGAAGTACAAATGCAGTTAGCGTGATGTACCGAGCCTAATGCATGCAGTACAAATACATGAATGCACGCATGCATAGCATAAGGTATGCTAAATTAAACGTGCCCTAATCTACCATCATAAGCAGGTAAATAAAAGGGAAGAAAGACGCGAGGTTGGAAGACATACACCCACTCACGCACACTTATTACAAAATTGCCCTCAAGCGGAGGAACCAAATAAATATTACAGTCCCAAATAATAAGCAAATAAAATTATTACAGAATTTCTAATTAATTTAAAAGAAAGAATGCAACAGAAAGAAAAGGGTGGCCGCAGCCTCTGCCTTGGGATGCGCGGATGATGCATGCTCGAAACCGTCTCGCTTGAAAAACCCGTACCATACCCCCGCCACCTCTGTTTATACTGCCTTGTCTCTCTGAAAATTGCCAAAGTCCTGGAGCAGGTTACTTACATGCTGCAGAGCACCACCGGCCAGACAGAATTCCCACCGGCACTCCAGAATTTCCATCGGCTGTTGAATTTATAATCGGCACTTCAAATATTGCCGGCCGGCACTGAATTCTGCCGGTCGGCAGAAACTTCCTGCAGAGACAATTTTGACAGCAAACAGAGAATAGACAGTGCATGGCATGGGGTTTTCAGGCATATATGAGCATGGTCATACTTCCTATCATGCTTTGAACTCAAGGAAGCATGACCCTCGATCTTCGAGCCATCAATGGTGCATGGTGGCTCAATGGATCAAATTTGCCATTTGATATAAAGATGTATGCGACAAACAAAATGAGAACCAAAGCCTTATCAAGTTGGAGTCAAAGGCCCCGGTGACCGGGAATCGAGGCACATTACATCACTTGAAGTATGAATGTTCCTTGATTCCCACAATTGGTTTGACACCCCAAACCAAGTAAATGCAATGCATGTTATGCAAACATGGCTCAAAATGCAACATGATACCAATATGCAAGGCACAACAAGTACTATGCAACCAACATGACAAATGTGTAATGCCAAGCATACAAGGTGCAAATGTGATGCAAACATGGACCAATTTGGGAATGGGATTAACATGCTACAAGGCTTAATTGAAGCAACCATGCAACAAACATGGAACAAGCATGCAATGGGGCCTTAAGCCATAAAGGGACAGACCTTGATCCGCCCCAAAACAGCGGCCAAAAGTGCCTAATAGGATGGACAAGAACCTATGCCAACAAGCAATCCAATGGTCCCAAGGCTAAGGCACAAAAAGAAGGCATTTCAGCCCCCACCAACATGACCACTCATGGCATGGTTTAGACAAGTAAAGACAGAGTTTTTGCAGACAAAATAGGACTCCATGCCCTCCTAATATGGCAGCTAAAATGACTCCAAAGGAGTGTATGCATTAAAGTTCAAATGTAGGCATAAAAGGGCACACCCTCAAGGCACAAAAGGGACGATGAATACAAGCATGCTTGCATGATTTGGGGACTGAAATAACATGGCAAACAACTTCAACTCATTAAAGTAGACCAACTAAGGCATGCTTGTGACTCATATACTTGAGGGCACACAAGCCAAAATGCATAGCAACCATATTAAACATGTCAGACATGACCAAATGGATAACCAACAGACTTTAAGCATGGGAAAATAGTGCTAACATCTTCATGGAACCAAGCCAACACATGCAAGAATCATGGCCTAATCATGAGATGCACTTCTAAGCAAAATAGAGCAATACAAAGCAAGTACTACAAGCATACAAGGAGGCACAAATCCGGCCAAAAACAGAGGTCACACACGACCTAAAACACCCCAAAAACTTCTGAAATGAGGCCAAAGATGATCAAGCACACATGCTACCCTTTTAAGCCAAAAAGCAAGGAAACAAAACAATGAAGGGAGAGGGGTGTCCCTCCCCTATGCAAGACTTCAAACCACCTTTTTTATTACCTAAAATCAACTGGTTTTTAGTGGTGAAAGGACCAAAACACTGAAGTGAACAAAGCCTTACCAAAGAGGCACCAAAATGGACCAAACAAGGCCTAGAAGGGTGAGTTTGCACTCAAACCACAAAACGACCTTAATGAAAGTTCTAAAGCATGAACATACAAGACTTTTTTATGTTATACACAAAAGCTAAAACAGCAAGCAAGATAGGTAAAAAAACTATTGTAAGTTTGGGGAATATAAAGCAAGATGCTCACCCTTGAAGAACCCTTGAAGAACAAATGGTCTAGCCCTCTTCTTTTGATCAAAATCAGTCCAAAAACTCAAGAATCAACCCCCCAAGTCCCTCAATCTCGGAGCTAGGTGTAATAGTGTGTGTAATGTTGCAAAAGTAAGGTAAAATCCACCTTTAGGCCAAGGAAACACACACAAAGGGGGGGAGAGAGGGAGATATAGAGATAGAGTATATCTATATCTCTAAGCTCTGGTTTTTGCTTCTAAGTCTCTAACCTAGAGCCAAGAGGAGAGCCTTCCTCTTATAGGACTCCCTCTTGCAAAGCTTATACAACAAGCTTGGTTAGAGGGCAATCCCTCCATACACGTGTATGGAGGGAGGCAGAGTTGGTGCCAGCTATCACAGCTGGCACAAAATATCTCCATAAAGTGGATGAACAGTGGTCGGCTGCCCAAAAATGTCATTTTGACAAAATTTAGTGCCGACCGGCATAAAACAGTGCCGACCGGAAAAAAACAGTGCCGACCGGCAACAAAATGCCAGCCGGTGGCCTCTAGCTACTGCCGGTGGTGTGTGTGGATGCCTCACAAGGCATTTCCTACCCTCCCAAGGCAAGATGCAAGTGTTTGGTGCAAAACCAGTTACTTAACGATCGAATTCGGAGATCCTGAGGCAAGGCGCGCGGCTGAGACCTCCAGGAACTCCAAACGAACACAAACATGGATGATCACCGAGTGTTCAAACGGTGACGTCCAAGTCTTGAGGACGGTCAAAAATGGGGTGTCTACAGTTGCCCCTCTTTGACAGAACTCGAAAGTCATAACAATGACGAGAGTGAATGTCAAAGCCCAGAGACGACCCATTTTTGACAAGGCCGAAGACTTAGACAAACATGCCAAACAAACAAGGTATGCGCCCGAAGACAGGGGCAAAATGCAAGACAATGCACGAAGCCGAGCATAACTTATGATCATGCAAAGGAAGCTGTAATGAGGCATACATGCGACAATTTTAAGCTAACATACACCAAACTACACTACAATGCAGGAAGGATGTAAAAGAATTATGCAACTCTCGATACTTCTCACTCGGAGGATACAATACCTGTCCGGTTCGTCTGGTTGCACCAGCCTCAAATGAACCGTACATACAATATCGTGCCTGCAAAGAAAACAAACTTAACAGGTACAATATTGTTAACAACATGCATAGATAGTGTACTTGAAATGCGTGACAGCGCAAAGCGAGTGGGGAGCATAACAATGCTGTGAAAATGCAAACACGTGAGTGGAGCATGCGGTCTACGTAGGCAGCGAAGTTGATCATAAGCATGCGGTCTACGCAGGTAATGAAATTAACGAATTATGCGGTCTACGCAGGTAATGGAATTAGATAATCATGCGGTCTACGCAATCAAAACATGCGGTCTACGCAGGTAATGAAATTGAAACATAAACATGCGGTCTACGCAATCAAGACATGCGGTCTACGCAAGTAATGGATTAATAATAATGCGGTCTACGCAATCAAAACATGCGGTCTACGGAGGTAATGAAATTAAATAATCATGCGGTCTACGCAATCAAAACATGCAGTCTACGCAGGTAATGAATTAATAATGATGCGGTCTACGCAAGTGATAAAATTGAACAATTATGCGGTCTACGCAAGCAGTACATGCGGTCTACGCAGGTAAAGAAATTGAACAACAAATGTGCGGTCTACGCAAGGAGAGAAATTGAACAATTATGCGGTCTACGCAGGCAATACATGCGGTCTACGCAGGTAAAGAAATTGAACAATAAATATGCGGTCTACGCAAGCAATACATGCAGTCTACTCAGGTAAAGAAATTGAACAATAAATATGCGGTCTACGCAATCAAAACATGCGGTCTACGCAAGTAATGAAATTAAATAATCATGCGGTCTACGCAAGTAATGAAATGATTACAAACATGCGGTCTACGCAGGTAATGTAATTAGCATGCGGTCTACGCAAGTAACGAAATGAATTTTGAGAAGAGTTGAGTGTACACATGCAAGTAAAACATGTTATTCACGATGCTGGAATGTAAAGCGTTGTAACACAGCATAATCGAAACGGTTTTGTGGGATTCACGAGATACGAAAAGGATACGGGACGGGACGTCCTCCGTATGAATTGAGCATCGTCCGCAGAAGTTGTGGCCTGAGGTCAACTCGAAGGTTCACGTTTCAAAAGTGCGCTTCCCTGCATTGTGAAGGCGTCAAACCCTGTGGTTGACCTAAACAAAGGTGCGGAAGGTGCATTGACCGCAAGGGGAGTTTCACTGGTACCAATTCCGACACTTTGCTACCCTGTCATTCTATGCTTTACTTTCCTTTTTACTAGTAGTTTAAGCACATTGCACTGCCTCGGGCAGGTTTTATTTTTTTCTCAAAATTACGCGTTTTGCAAACACGTGATGGGAACGAAACAACCATTTTGTTCAAAAGATGTTGCATTTGTAAACTTTCCGTGCATCGCATCGCATCGCAAGGTCTCACACCACAATGTGAACGAAATTGAACTTATCTTGAACACTTGAAAATTTGCATCGTAATAATCAGGTAGTGAACCGACTTACAACTCGATAAGCAAAACAAAAACGCGGTATAACCAAACCAGTGTTAATACAACTCGATAAACAAATCAAGAGCTCAAAGAAGATGAAATACAACTCGATAAGCAAATGCACAATAACTTGTCAATCGGACAGGTGTATCTTCGCGAGAATCGATTGCCGGGAAGGGAGATCGGAGGTGGTGAAGTTCCCCATTCCTTAGCAAAACAGCTCAAGAAACCAGGAGGAAGCCTACCGGCCAGGGGTAGAGGCTACCGGCCGAGGGGAATGGCCACCGGCCATTATATTGCACTGTCGGCAAAGTATTATGGTCGGTCGGCAGTAATTTTTGGCCGGCCGGCACTAAATGAGGGGATCAGCAGAATGCTGACACCTGTCCTCCACTCAACCTTATCTCCTACAAAAGACCCCAGCTTCGTGGTTTTTCTCACTTTCACACTGATTTGCTCCAATGGAAGAGTTCCTTGCCCAAAATCCCACAGCTTGGATTGCTAGCTTGGATGGCTCGGAAAAAGTGAATTTCCGGAGTTTCGGCATAAATGCACTATTCACTCTGGGTCGCACCCCATTGCACCTCCCATTTCTTCATGTCGCGGCAAGGTTTTGGAATCCAGTGATGCATGTCTTTAGCTTCGCTGGGCAAGAGATATGTCCTACCTTCGAGGATTTCCGAGCCTTAGTGGAGTCTGAACGCGACGAGGAGCTCCTGCCCCAACTTAACTTCGGCCATGCCCAATCCTTAGGGCGAATGTGTGGACTTAGCATGCGTGACGCTCGGTCTCTGATTTGCGACGGAATGCTAGATATTCCGAGTTTGATCGATCGTTTTTCTGACGCCGACGATCGCAACGACCCTTACTGGCAAGGCTTCCGGCGACACACCCTCTGTTTGTGCATGCTATCTCGCTTTCTATTCGCCTCAGGCTCTGGAGGGTCCAGCGTTCGGCTAATCGAGGTCACCCAAGGCTTGAAGGAGGGCAAAAGCTGTATTGCCATGACCCTGGCCGAGACGTTGATGGGCTTAGACGCCTTTTATCGTCGTGAGACGACCAGATTAGCAGGGAGTCCACTACTACTACAGGTAATGTTTCCCACCCAATCTCACATATATGTATCGCTCACATCACTCGGCCCTCGAGCTCGGTCTTTTCTCACGAAACCCTATTCTTACTTTTCTCTCCTCGTACATCTCTCTATTCTTTATTCTCTCATTTTTCATCCCTTCCCATGTATGGTTGATGGATAAACTGCAGGTTGTGGACTCTTGTCCAGCATATTCAGCTCGCGGCTACTTCTTCCGGCACCGTCTAGTCAATGCCCTGGATGAAGGATGGTGGTTCGCTTGGATGTGCCACTTGTCCGCGGACCGTATTGCTTGGCAGTGTCCTTGGCTGAACCTTCCAGCAATGAGTTACAATATGCCCCGGCAGACTGGGGTTCAATTGATTGGTTTTACTCACTCTGTATTCTACTTCCCATTTCGGATTCGACGTCAATTTGGCCATGATCAGACCTGTCCGCCGGAGGGGATAGAGTATCCTGCTGCATTCCCAGCCCGAGGCGCGCAGCTTGCTTGGCAGGCCACCACGTGGAGGATGAGAGAACTTCTGGCCCCCGCTCCTACTTTCAGTTGCACTTTGTCTGACGAGTGCTTGGATTGGCTTAATGAGGAGGCACAGGTCGGGCCCACCTTGGCATCAGAGGCTTCGACCAGCTCTGGGAGGGGGCGCAGGAGCACCTAACTTGACTATGCCCCAGATTTATTGCTTTATTAGTACTTTCAAGTTTTCTTTATGAATGTAATAAAAAGCAACTTCGATCGTATGCAAGAGCAGGAAAACTCTGTTTTGAAATCAATGAAATTGAAGGTTGTGGTACTGAAAATTTTCCGCTTTGGTCCAAAAATGGTCAAAGTTGTAAAAAAAAGATTTATTTGAACAAAGTCATCTTTATTAAAACTTTTCAAAGGCATTTTCAATGTGGATCAGAACTGGACATGCCTAAAATCTGTCACTGAGGTGCACAACCCTGGATCCCGGCAACTGGAAAGTTGCCCCTAGTCTGAATAGTACTGCGCGCGCTGCATGGCAACGGAAAGTTGCCCCTAGTCTGAAGAGCACTGCGTCGGAGATCATAACCGAGCCCTTGAATACTGAATAGACAAAGATGGCCGAGACGATCAAATGGACAAAGTTGATCGGGGAAAAGGATTATGGCTGAACTCCAAGATGAAGCTGCCTACGTATCCCAAAGATGGGAATCAAGCCTTACGTAGTTCAGGCTAAGGTTCACTCGAGTATTTTCAACTCTCTTTTTGCGCTCTAACTTTTGCCAAAGCCGCCCTTTGCGGGTTTTCAACCTTGCGAGCTCAGTTTTTATATTTTCTAATTTTTTGTGCTCTAACTTTTGCCTAGGTCGCCCTTTCGGGTTTTCGGCCTAGCGAGCCTCTCAAGGGTGATATTTCTTCAACTTGTCCATATTGATCGGTTGGGAGAACTCCAGGCCATCTAAGTCCATCAGAACCACAGCTCCACCTGACCAAATAGCTTTGATGATGTAAGGACCAGTCCAATTAGGTCTGAACTTGCCCCTTGGGTCGTGGATGGGAGCTCGGTTGTCCTTGAGCACCAAATCTCCTTCCTTTAGATTCCGGGACTTAACCTTCTTGTTGAAAGCCCGGGCTATTCTGCGCTGATAACTTTGAACATGGTAGAGTGCTTTCAGCCTTCTCTCGTCGAAGAGCATAAGTTCCTCGAACCTGCTCTGCTGCCAATCTGCCTCAGCTATTTGACACTCGGCCAATACTCGTAACGACGGAACCTCAATTTCGATAGGTAAAACGGCCTCCATCCCATAGACTAATGAATACGGAGTCGCCCCGGTAGAAGTTCTAATTGAAGTCCTGTAACCCCACAGAGCAAACGGCAACTTATCTGGCCAGTCCCGGTAGGTTTCCACTATTTTTCGCAGTATATGCTTGATGTTCTTGTTGGCGGCCTCAACTGCTCCGTTGGTTTGCGGCCGATATGTGGATGACTTATGAAAAGCCACGTTATACTTCTCCAACAAGTCAATTACCTCCTTCTTAAAGTGGGAACCATTATCTGAAATTATCTCGTTTGGGACTCCGTAGCGACAGATGATGTTGTTTTTGATGAACTTTGCGACGTGCGACGCTTTCAACACCGCATATGATTGGGCCTCGACCCATTTCATGAAATAATCTATCGCTACCAGGATGAACTCATGCCCGTTTGACCCCTTCGGAGTGACAGCCCCGATCACATCAATTCCCCAAACTGAAAATGGCCACGGCGAAGTCATATTATACAGCTTTGACGGCGGGATGTTCATGCGGTTCGCATGGATCTGGCATTTGTGGCATCGCCGAACAAAATCGATACAATCCTCTTCCATTGTAGACCAGTAGTAGCCCTGTCTGAGGATCTTTCTGGCCAACATTACTCCATTCATGTGCGCACCGCACTCCCCTCCGTGGATGGCCTCCATCAGGCGCTTCGATTCTTCAACTTCTACACAGAGCTTGTGCATTCCCAAATGGCCTCTCTTGTACAGCTTACCCCCACAGATGATGAACTGAACAGCCATTCTTCTGATTGCCCTTTTATCCTTGGCATTTGCCCCCGGTGGATACGCCTCCTTTTCCAAGAAGTTCCAAATGTCGTAATACCAGGGGTTGTCGTCCTGAGCCTCATCTATGGCGGAAATTGTTTCGTATGCCGGTGCAAACTTCTGATCAATGATGACTGGACGCATCCGGACTCCGGACGGGATGTCTATCATGGAAGATAGAGTTGCTAGTGAATCTGCGAACCTGTTGTTTTCTCTCACTAGGTGGGTGAAATTCAGCTTCTCAAATCGAGGAATTAACAAATCCAAGGTTTGGTGGTAAATTATCATCCTTTCCTCCCTGACTTTCCAGTCTCCTTTTGCTTGAGACACAACAAGGTTCGAGTCCCCAATGACGTCCAACCGTCTCGCCCCTAGTTCTAGGGCTGCTTCTAGGCCAGCAATACATGCTTCATATTCTGCTTCATTGTTCGAGACTTTGAACTGAAGCTTGAATGCTAAGGGGATACGGGAATCGTCCGGCGCTATCAGCAACACTCCTATCCCATACCCATACTGGTTCGACGCTCCGTCAAAGTACATCGTCCAAGTTTCATCTTCGACGTGCAGAATGGCTTCATCCGGGAACAAGTACTCAACCGCTTCATCCCCCTCAACCGGGTGGTCGGCAAGGAACTCCACTACTGCTCTTCCTTTTACTGACTTGCGTGTTACATACTTCAGATCAAATTCGGAAAGCAACAGCAGCCAGCGAGCTAGCCTACCCGTAAGTGCCGGTTTCTCGAAAAGATATTTGATGGGATCCAAGCGTGAAACCAGCATTACAGAGTGAGCTAACAGGTAGTGTCGCAGCTTCCTGGTAGCCCATACCAAGGCCAAGCAAGCCTTCTCCAGTGGGGTATAGCGGGTCTCGTAATCCAGCATCTTCTTGCTCAGATAGTAGATGGCCCTTTCCACCTTGTCCTCTGACTCTTGTGCGAGCATGCAGACCATGGTAGTCTCTGTTACAGACAGGTACAATATCAATGGTCTCCCCGGTTTCGGTGGTGACAACACGGGCGGGTTCTGTAAATATTCCTTGATTTGCTCAAAAGCTGCTTGACATCGGCCGTCCCATTGGAATTTATTTCCTTTCTTCAGGAGACCAAACAGTGGTTCACAAGTCAAGGTTAATTTGGAAATAAACCGTCTTATGAATTGCACTTTACCTAGAAAGCCTCGCACCTCCTTTTCAGTCCTTGGTGGTGGCATTTCTAAGATGGCCTTGATTTTGGAAGGGTCGACTTCGATGCCCCTTTGTGTAATCAGAAACCCTAGCATTTTCCCCGCTGTAACACCGAATGTGCACTTCTGAGGATTTAGCCGCAGCCGAAACTCTCTGATCCTTTGAAAGAACTTTTGCAAGGCGGTGTGGTGGCCTTCTCTATCTTTGGACTTGACAATCATGTCGTCCACGTACACCTCAACCTCCTTGTGGATCATATCATGCAGTATCGTGGTTGCTGCCCGTTGATATGTGGCTCCAGCATTCTTCAATCCGAACGGCATCACCCTGTAACAGTACGTCCCCCACGGGGTGGTGAAAGCAGTCTTCTCCCGGTCTTCGGGTGCCATCACTATCTGATTGTAGCCTGAGAAGCCATCCATAAACGAAAGCAAAGCATGCCCCGCTGTAAAATCTACCAACTCATCAATATGTGGCAGGGGGAAGTCGTCCTTCGGACTAGCTTTATTCAAATCCCTGAAATCCACACATACTCGGATCTTACCATCCTTCTTCGGCACTAGAACAATGTTGGCCAACCAAGTTGGGTACTTAGATACCAGCAGGAAGCCTGCATCAATTTGCTTGGTGACCTCTTCTTTGATCTTAATGGCCCAATCAGGACGGATCCTTCTGAGTTTCTGCTTGATCGGCCGGGCCTCGGGGTCGAGAGGGATCCGGTGCTGTACAATCTCAGGATCGATTCCAGGCATGTCTTCGTAGGACCACGCGAAAACATCTTTGAAATCTTTTAATAAAGCGACTAAGCGCTCGCGTTCTTCCGAAGACAACGTGGACCCGATCTGGACCAGCCGCAGGCCCTTCTCAGTACCAACATTCACAGTAGTGATTTCGTCCATTAAGGGTTTAACAAATCTTTCCTGCTCTTGATCAATTAATCGTTGCAAAATCGGAGGAATTTCTTCCTCGTCGTTTTCATCAAAATTTTGAAAATCCTGATTTAAGCAATAAATCAAAGGCACAGAAAAATACTCAGAAACCACATCCATATCATTCTCATTAAATACTTCCAAACCGTCCGATTCTTCTGTTACAACAGACTCAAAAGAGAAAGAAAATGACGACCTAGACAGGACTGTGGTATCCGGGTTATCACCCCCAGGAATACTGGACTCAGACTCAGTCGAGCTGGAACCCGATTCTGACTCACAAGACTCGGTGGAATCAGATTCCGGCTCACTACCTGACCCGGTGCTGCTGGACAAAAATCCTTATTCATATTGCCAGATGAGAGAAGGTGCGATGGATACATCTAAAATGGCTGATGGCAGGCCCGCGGCCGTTTCGTTCCCGATCATGCATACCGAGGAGTTATCCCCCAAGCACTTCTGTTCGATCGGAGGATCTGAAAGTAGACACGCCAGTGCTACCCCCATTTCATTTTCAGCGTCCTCAGACTGCACTTCCTTACTTTGCTTAGCCTCGGCTAACGAATCCGTCTGTTCTTCAGTGATGTCATTCTCAAGTAACTGCAGGTCAAAGAAAATTTCAAACCCTGGTACGCGCTTCCCTTCTGTGTTCAGCCACGGCTCTGGGAAGCCACAAAACGGAAAGTCCTCCCCCTCCCGGACGAAACGTCCGTTTAGGGTACCCCGAATGGGCCGGCGCATTAAGTCAAAGGGCTTCCCCATCTGTTTTGCTCTGGCTCTTCCGGCCATCTCCTTTCCTTTCCTTATCCAGTCCTCTTTGGTGGGTAGGTAACCCAACCCAAAGGTGTGAGGGTTGTGTGGTACTTCGGCCAATGCCGCGGCACCCTTCCGGCCACTTTTCCCCAATCCCATCCCGGGGATGTGCTGGAGTTTGTTCATGAGATAGACTGCTTGGGCACTGACATATACCCCTTCATTAGCTGCCATGATGTGCTGTACAACCCGAGCCTCAGCCAAGGTAAAACCTGATATGAAGACGTCTTCGATACCGTGCTCGATTTCTAGAACAGACGTAGACACCTCCGGTGGCGGATGAATCGATGAATTTCCAAAAACAATGGCTACTCCCTTCCCATAGGGGTATTTCACCACTTGATGTAGGGTAGAGGAGACCGCCTTTACCTGATGTAGCCACAGCCGCCCCAAAAGTAGGTTGAACGTTGCAGGAACCTCCAGGACATGGAAATCTATCTCGTGCTGTCCCGGCCCAACCTTTGTTTGAATCTTAACTGTCCCCATTACTTCCCGGCTTGTGTTGTCATACGCCCGAATCACCTGGGCCGTTGGCACAAAATCCGCGACTTTTAAACCGATCGCGTAGGCTGTTCTTGCCGGACAGACGTTGATGGCTGACCCTGTGTCGACAAGCACCACGGGTATCCATTTACCTCTGCACTCCACGGAGATGTAGAGTGGCTTGTTATGGTTCGCACCCTCAGGTGGTAATTCTTTATCAGAAAAAGTCAACATCGGGGCAGCCCCTCCCGAAAAGACTAGGCCTACCAGCTGTTCAGGCGTGTTGTCTATGGAAAGCTTAGCTTTGTCCATGGCCGAGAGGACCGCCTGCCTACGTACCCGAGAAGCCATAAGCAGTCCCCAAATGGAGATGTTTGCTTGTATCTTTTTCAATTGTCTCAACACGGCCTCATCCTCGAGTTGCTTTTCCTTTTGCTTCTCTGCCTCCCTATCCTTTCCAGATGCCTCTGGTTGATCCAGATGTGGAGGCTTGAAATACCGTCCACTCCTGGTCATGTGATCGACTTCGCCGATATACCAGGTATCATCTGGTTGGTTGTTCCCCCAATCTTCATCAGTGTGAGCAAGACACAGATCATCATCTTCCCACCACATTCCATCTGCGATCGACAAGCACCTGTCTGGTTCCGGCATGACTGTTCCGACACTTGCAGTACCTCCTATTCCTGTGCTCGCGACATTCTCCATTTTTGCATTTACGGCGGTCTCAGCCCCCACATGGGCTTTTGCCTTCCTGATTCTTTCAGAATCTTCAACTTTTTCCCGTTCTAACTGCGTCAATGCAGTAGATTGTTCAGCGATCCTTGTACTCAAAATGCTCCATTCCCCAGCGAAACTCTCGACGCCGGCGCTTCCCGGCGATGTACTCTGTTCTTCAACGTTCTCGGCTATTACTGACATCCTTGCCCCTGCCGGGCCTTGTTCTGACTGAAACTCTCCTACCACATCTGGATGATCATCCAACCATCCCGTGGCCTCCGTCGATTCCTCATAGTCGAACCAACAGACGGCGGAGTCTTCTGGGTCTTGGTTACTGTAAAATTGAAGCTGGGCAAGATCTTCTTCCACAGCTGTCAAATCATCCATTCCCTGTCCTGGACCGTCCCCTTGGATTGCACACAGCTCTCCCTCTGCTGGAAACATCACATCTGGTCTATTCTGGTCCATCGGCGAAATGTAGTCACTCAGACTATAAGCATTCTCCATATCACTCCCAGACTCCGCAGACTCTCGCTCGACAGCCTCCTTCTCCTTTGGGGTCTTCTCTCTCCTGCTCTGGATGGTCACCACCGCTGGCTTGGGTTGAGTTACGAAGACATCCATCATGCACAAGTCGGTGCAATCAGGAAGGAAAACTTCTGGTTTGGGTAGGTGGGAAGGTGTGATATAGATACTAGGATCATAGGACACGACCCCAGTATGGATGAAATTGATTCTTTTGGGTAGTGGAGCTTGGTTATGTGTGGGGAGAGGATTTGTAGTGACATTGGGTTTCTCAGGAGGTAAAATCACTCCGTTATCAATGAGATCTTGAATCTCATAACGCAATCGAAAACACAGGTCGGTGTCGTGACCGTGTTGTTGGTGGAATGCACAATACTTGGCCGGATTGTGGGCGGCGGGGAGTCTTTCTGGCAAGGGCCGCGGCTCTAGGGGCTTCAGATTCCCTTTTCTGATCAAAACCCCCAAAGCCTTGGACAGGGGCATATAAAGCGGAGCGAAGGTTTTGGTGTTTCTGGGAGGGTATTTGGTTGTTTGTGGGTTGCTTCCGGACGCACCGGAAAATGGTGTGGCTGCCATATTTCTTGGGGAAGGGTTGGTGGTGACCATACTCACTTCGGAGGTTCTGGCAGTTGCAGTGCCACTCGGGCCTGCATTAGTGTTACGATTGAAAGTTCTGCGGGGCTACTCCCGATTATTATCGATCAATCCTTGCTTCAAGGCGTCTTCAATCTGCACCCCCATTTCATGGAGGTCAGAAAAAGTAGGGAAGGGGACTACAATCATCTTTTGCATTAGCTTCAGCTGAAGATTGCGCACAATCATCCGAATCTGGTCCTTGTCCATGGGCCTTAAAGGTCATCATCGAAGCCTTAGCCCGCCATCTGGCTACGAACTCTGAGAAGCTTTCCTTGGGTTCTTGCCTTGTTGTCTTGAGATCCCGGGTCGTGATCTCGATTTGCGCATTGTATGAGTACTGTAGGATGAAGGCCTCAGCCAACTCGTCCCAACTTCTCTTGACGCCATCCTCCAATTTGGCATACCATGTGGCCGCTACACCCGACAGGGTCTGGCCAAATAAAGACAGCTTCTGCAGTCTAGTGAGGCCCATTGGCCTTAGGATGTCTGAAAACAGTCGTAGGTGGACCATAGGATCCCCAGATCCGTCAAAGCGATCAATTTGTGGCATCTTAAACCGGTTCGGCAGCGTCACGGCAGCATCGGTGTATCCGTCTCCAATGTCCGGGATAGACTTCACACCTTGAGATCTCTTAAACAGCTTTTCAAGCTTGCTCATTTTTAATGCCATGGGGTCCACCTCGGACTTGAAAGGAGAATCCGATTGATTGATAGGAGTGGGTGCTTTGGATAGTTGAGGCGGGATCGGGGGCGGAGCTGGCCCCGTTAGAAGGTCGGTATCCTACTAGACATTCCGGGTATTCGGTGTTTCTTCGGGTATCGGAACCCTTAGTGGAGGAGGGACTTGCTGCGAAGTTGACGTCCCAGTTTGCTGCTGCAATCTCACGATTAATTCTTCTTGTTCACTCACAACTGTGGCTTGCTGTTTGGCGAACTCTGCTTGCCGAACAGCATCCTGCTGCATCATTTTCATGCTGTCTTGGAGTTGGCGCACCATCTCCTCTAAGCTAGCCATACTATTCTGCTCTGACTGAGTTACTGGTATATGTTCTCTTTCTGTAAGTGAAACAGGACCCTGATCCCTACTGAACTCAGGCGGGGTAGATAAGGCCCTTTGAACTGACTGTGGAACTGATATTCTCTGCCCAGCTGTCCTCCGTCTAGTAACCGGGGGTAGGGAGCGGTACACTGGTTGTCCGTCTATCAGATCCTCAGATCGATGTAGCCGACGACCTCTGATCCAGAATGCTCGGGGAATATCTTCCGGGTTGGAAGCAATGGCGCTAAACTACCTAGCAAAAGGATAAATAAAGCAATAAATAAATGAACAATCAGACGGCATAACTGCTTAAATAAACACATACAACATGCGGTTGGGCATTCACAATGCACAGTTTGGTAAGCCGAACACACTGTTCCCCGATACTGATCACTGCCCCCCAAATTTCTGTTCCAAAAATACTGAATCTGATACCCGCGGATATAACCGATTCTCGAATTCTGATATCAATGCCCTTGGGCCTGATGCCCCAAACTTGCAAACTGGTATGCACATTCCTGTAGAGATACACTCTAAAAGCACATAGCAAGTAAGAGAGAGCCAAAACACCCCTATGTTAGGGTAGGGTTTCCCTGTCCTATTTTGTCAGGAGCTAGGGTTTCACTATACACGCAGCAGTTTTCAAACAACCTAACATCGGGTAAGCAGCCTGTCCTATTTTGGAATGGTCACTATGGATCCGAATATGTACTAGGTCGAATGGTCAAAAAGGGTGCCCCGGTAAAACCGGGGTTTGTGTTCCCATACTGTCAGAGCCCATAGTCGGTCAGCCTTATGGTCATGCCTTGACAAGACAAGCCTCCGGCAAACCGTTCAGGAATGGCAGATGGCAAACACTGTGTTCCTAGGCGCACCAATGCACATGCAATGCAAAGAAACATATAAGCGAGATCAAAACAGGACATCACGAGTTCGAGTCAAGCTCTCTAAAATCCCCAGCAGAGTCGCCAGAAACTGTAACAACGCCCGCGAGGGGACCTCGCTACAGTTCGGACTCTCGATTTTGTTGCGGTTCTTAATCTGAACCAAAGAGTCTAAATCTGGCAAATCGTTTTGAGAGACAGATTTTTTAAAAAGTAGTGCCAAACGTGGACTGCTTTGCCAGATACAGAGTCGCCACCTAAATATTTTTTAATGGGGAAATTTAGGAAACCCTGACTCAGTGCCGAAGGCCACATGTCCGTCATCACCGGAGTTGTCTCGGCTCGGGAGCTTGGGTACGATCGGGGAAGGTCAGCTATGACCACCCCCTTTCGCCCGGTCCAAAGACCTGCCTCTACTAACCGTGATATCCGTTTTTGAAAACGTTATGTGTTCTTAATCCCGTTATTAGCCTAGAATTACTATGTTATGCACGTAGCAAACAAGTATAGACAAGATTGCCTAATTTGGGAATAATCATTGCATATCCGTTTGTTTTGAAAATGCTTTGGAATTTGCTACTTGCAAGTAGGCTAAAACACGGATTTCAATGAGTTTTCCCAACTCAAACAATCCAACCTTCACCCACAGGCATTCAAACAGTAATATCACATAAGCATTTAGCCACATGGTAAGCATACTGTCATGGCAACATTCACACGCATGTGAGATGCTAAAGCGAAAATACTTACATAGTACTCCGTGCCAAAACAAAGAACTCGTTAGCAAACATGCATGATCCAAGTCCATGTTAGGTGCCTAATGCATCGCATACAAAATGTTTGCTAGAATAGGCTCGGCTAACCTAAACATGGCATGTGAAAATGCGCACTATCACGTATTCAGTTTTTGAATTTGAAGTACAAATGCAGTTAGCGTGATGTACCGAGCCTAATGCATACAGTACAAATACATGAATGCACGCATGCATAGCATAAGGTATGCTAAATTAAATGTGCCCTAATCTACCATCATAAGCAGGTAAATAAAAGGGAAGAAAGACGCGAGGTTGGAAGACATACACCCACTCACGCACACTTATTACAAAATTGCCCTCAAGCGGAGGAACCAAATAAATATTACAGTTCCAAATAATAAGCAAATAAAATTATTACAGAATTTCTAATTAATTTAAAAGAAAGAATGCAACAGAAAGAAAAGGGTGGCCGCAGCCTCTGCCTTGGGATGCGCGGATGATGCATGCTCGAAACCGTCTCGCTTGAAAAACCCGTACCATACCCCCGCCACCTCTGTTTATACTGCCTTGTCTCTCTGAAAATTGCCAAAGTCCTGGAGCAGGTTACTTACATGCTGCAGAGCACCACCGGCCAGACAGAATTCCCACCGGCACTCCAGAATTTCCATCGGCCGTTGAATTTATAATCGGCACTTCAAATATTGCCGGCCGGCACTGAATTCTGCCGGTCGGCAGAAACTTCCTGCAGAGACAGTTTTGACAGCAAACAGAGAATAGACAGTGCATGGCATGGGGTTTTCAGGCATATGTGAGCATGGTCATACTTCCTATCATGCTTTGAACTCAAGGAAGCATGACCCTCGATCTTCGAGCCATCAATGGTGCATGGTGGCTCAATGGATCAAATATGCCATTTGATATAAAGATGTATGCGACAAACAAAATGAGAACCAAAGCCTTATCAAGTTGGAGTCAAAGGCCCCGGTGACCGGGAATCGAGGCACATTACATCACTTGAAGTATGAATGTTCCTTGATTCCCACAATTGGTTTGACACCCCAAACCAAGTAAATGCAATGCATGTTATGCAAACATGGCTCAAAATGCAACATGATACCAATATGCAAGGCACAACAAGTACTATGCAACCAACATGACAAATGTGTAATGCCAAGCATACAAGGTGCAAATGTGATGCAAACATGGACCAATTTGGGAATGGGATTAACATGCTACAAGGCTTAATTGAAGCAACCATGCAACAAACATGGAACAAGCATGCAATGGGGCCTTAAGCCATAAAGGGACAGACCTTGATCCGCCCCAAAACAGCGGCCAAAAGTGCCTAATAGGATGGACAAGAACCTATGCCAACAAGCAATCCAATGGTCCCAAGGCTAAGGCACAAAAAGAAGGCATTTCAGCCCCCACCAACATGACCACTCATGGCATGGTTTAGACAAGTAAAAACAGAGTTTTTGCAGACAAAATAGGACTCCATGCCCTCCTAATATGGCAGCTAAAATGACTCCAAAGGAGTGTATGCATTAAAGTTCAAATGTAGGCATAAAAGGGCACACCCTCAAGGCACAAAAGGGACGATGAATGCAAGCATGCTAGCATGATTTGGGGACTGAAATAACATGGCAAACAACTTCAACTCATTAAAGTAGACCAACTAAGGCATGCTTGTGACTCATATACTTGAGGGCACACAAGCCAAAATGCATAGCAACCATATTAAACATGTCAGACATGACCAAATGGATAACCAACAGACTTTAAGCATGGGAAAATAGTGCTAACATCTTCATGGAACCAAGCCAACACATGCAAGAATCATGGCCTAATCATGAGATGCACTTTTAAGCAAAATAGAGCAATACAAAGCAAGTACTACAAGCATACAAGGAGGCACAAATCCGGCCAAAAACAGAGGTCACACACGACCTAAAACACCCCAAAAACTTCTGGAATGAGGCCAAAGATGATCAAGCACACATGCTACCCTTTTAAGCCAAAAAGCAAGGAAACAAAACAATGAAGGGAGAGGGGTGTCCCTCCCCTATGCAAGACTTCAAACCACCTTTTTTATTACCTAAAATCAACTGGTTTTTAGTGGTGAAAGGACCAAAACACTGAAGTGAACAAAGCCTTACCAAAGAGGCACCAAAATGGACCAAACAAGGCCTAGAAGGGTGAGTTTGCACTCAAACCACAAAACGACCTTAATGAAAGTTCTAAAGCATGAACATACAAGCCTTTTTTATGTTATACACAAAAGCTAAAACAGCAAGCAAGATAGGTAAAAAAACTGTTGCAAGTTTGGGGAATATAAAGCAAGATGCTCACCCTTGAAGAACCCTTGAAGAACAAATGGTCTAGCCCTCTTCTTTTGATCAAAATCAGTCCAAAAACTCAAGAATCAATTTCCTTGGTGACCTCTTCTTTGATCTTAATGGCCCAATCAGGACGGATCTTTTTGAGTTTCTGCTTATCGGCCGGGCCTCGGGGTCGAGAGGGATCCGGTGCTGTACAATCTCAGGATCGATTCCAGGCATGTCTTCGTAGGACCACGCGAAAACATCTTTGAAATCTTTTAATAAAGCGACTAAGCGCTCGCGTTCCTCCGAAGACAACGTGGACCCGATCTGGACCAGCCGCGGGTCCTTCTCAGTACCAACATTCACAGTAGTGATTTCGTCCATTAAGGGTTTGACAAATCTTTTCTGCTCTTGATCAATTAATCGTTGCAAAACCGGAGGAATTTCTTCCTCGTCGTTTTCATCAAAATTTTGAAAATCCTGATTTAAGCAATAAATCAAAGGCACAGAAAAATACTCAGAAACCACATCCGTATCATTCTCATTAAATACTTCCAAGCCGTCCGATTCTTCTGTTACAACAGACTCAAAAGAGAAAGAAAATGACGACCTAGACAGGACTGTGGCATCCGGGTTATCACCCCCAGGAATACCGGACTCAGACTCAGTCGAGCTGGAACCCGATTCCGACTCACAAGACTCGGTGGAATCAGATTCCGGCTCACTACCTGACCCGGTGCTGCTGGACAAAAATCTTTCTTCATATTGCCAGATGAGAGAATGTGCGATGGATGCATCTAAAATGGCTGATGGCAGGCCCGCGGCCGTTTCGTTCCCGATCATGCATACCGAGGAGTTATCCCCCAAGCACTTCTGTTCGATCGGAGGATCTGAAAGTAGACACGCCAGTGCTACCCCCATTTCATTTTCAGCGTCCTCAGACTGCACTTCCTTACTTTGCTTAGCCTCGGCTAACGAATCCGTCTGTTCTTCAGTGATGTCATTCTCAGGTAACTGCAGGTCAAAGAAAATTTCAAACCCTGGTACGCGCTTCCCTTCTGTGTTCAGCCACGGCTCTGGGAAGCCACAGAACGGAAAGTCCTCCCCCTCCCGGACGAAGCGTCCGTTTAGGGTACCTTGAATGGGCTGGCACATTAAGTCAAAGGGCTTCCCTATCTGTTTTGCTCTGGCTCTTCCAGCTATCTCCTTTCCTTTCCTTATCCAGTCCTCTTTGGTGGGTAGGTAACCCAACCCAAAGGTGTGAGGGTTGTGTGGTACTTCGGCCAATGCCGCGGCACCCTTCCGGCCGCTTTTCCCCAATCCCATCCCGGGGATGTGCTGGAGTTTGTTCATGAGATAGACTGCTTGGGCACTAACATATACCCCTTCATTAGCTGCCATGATGTGCTGTACAACCCGAGCCTCAGCCAAGGTAAAACCGGATATGAACACGTCTTCGATACCGTGCTCGATTTCTAGAACAGGCGTAGACACCTCCGGTGGAGGATGAATCGATGAATTTCCAAAAACAATGGCTACTCCCTTCTCATAGGGGTATTTCACCACTTGATGTAGGGTAGAGGAGACCGCCTTTACCTGATGTAGCCACGGCCGCCCCAAAAGTAGGTTGAACGTTGCAGGAACCTCCAGGACATGGAAATCTATCTCGTGCTGTCCCGGTCCAACCTTTGTTTGAATCTTAACTGTCCCCATTACTTCCCGGCTTGTGTTGTCATACGCCCGAATCACCTGGGCCGTTGGCACAAAATCCGCGACTTTTAAACCGATCGCGTAGGCTGTTCTTACCGGACAGACGTTGATGGCTGACCCTGTGTCGACAAGCACCACGGGTATCCATTTATCTCTGCACTCCATGGAGATGTAGAGTGGCTTGTTATGGTTCGCACCCTCAGGTGGTAATTCTTTATCAGAAAAAGTCAACATCGGGGCAGCCCCTCCCGAAAAGATTAAGCCTACCAGCTGTTCAGGCGTGGTGTCTATGGAAAGCTTAGCTTTGTCCATGGCCAAGAGGACCGCCTGCCTATGTACCCGAGAAGCCATAAGCAGTCCCCAAATGGAGATGTCTGCTTGTATCTTTTTCAATTGTCTCAACACGGCCTCATCCTCGAGTTGCTTTTCCTTTTGCTTCTCTGCCTCCCTATCCTTTCCAGACGCCTCTGGTTGATCCAGATGTGGAGGCTTGAAATACCGTCCACTCCTGGTCATGTGATCGACTTCACCGATATACCAGGTATCATCTGGTTGGTTGTTCCCCCAATCTTCATCAGTGTGGGCAAGACACAGATCATCATCTTCCCACCACATTCCATCTGCGATCGACAGGCACCTGTCTGGTTCCGGCATGACTGTTCCGACACTTGCAGTACCTCCTATTCCTGTGCTCGCGGCATTCTCCATTTCTGCATTTACGGCGGTCTCAGCCCCCACATGGGCTTTTGCCTTCCTGATTCTTTCAGAATCTTCAACTTTTTCCCGTTCTGACTGCGTCAATGCAGTAGATTGTTCAGCGATCCCTGTACTCAAAATGCTCCTTTCCCGAGCGAAACTCTCGACACCGGCGCTTCCCGGCGATGTACTCTGTTCTTCAACGTTCTCGGCTATTACTGACATCCCTACCCCTGTCGGGCCATGTTCTGACTGAAACTCTCCTACCACATCTGGATGATCATCCAACCATCCCGTGGCCTCCGTCGATTCCTCATAGTCGAACCAACAGACGGCTGAGTCTTCTGGGTCTTGGTTACTGTAAAATTGAAGCTGGGCAAGATCTTCTTCCACAGCTGTCAAATCATCCATTCCCTGTCCTGGACCGTCCCCTTGGATTGCACACAGCTCTCCCTTTGCTGGAAACATCACATCTGGTCTATTCTGGTCCATCGGCGAAATGTAGTCACTCGGACTATAAGCATTCTCCATATCACTCCCAGACTCCGCAGACTCTGGCTCGACAGCCTCCTTCTCCTTTGGGGTCTTCTCTCTCCTGCTCTGGATGGTCACCACCGCTGGCTTGGGTTGAGTTACGGAGACATCCATCATGCACAAGTCGGTGCAATCAGGAAGGAAAACTTCTGGTTTGGGTAGGTGGGAAGGTGTGATATAGATACTAGGATCATAGGACACGACCCTAGTATGGATGAAATTGATTCTTTTGGGTGGTGGAGCTTGGTTATGTGTGGGGAGAGGATTTGTAGTGACATTGGGTTTCTCAGGAGGTAAAATCACTCCGTTACCAATGAGATCTTGAATCTCATGACGCAATCGAAAACACAGGTCAGTGTCGTGACCGTGTTGTTGGTAGAATGCACAATACTTGGCCGGATTGTGGGCGGCGGGGAGTCTTTCTGGCAAGGGCCGCGGCTCTAGGGGCTGCAGATGCCCTTTTCTGATCAAAACCCACAAAGCCTTGGACAGGGGCATATAAAGCGGAGCGAAGGTTCTGGTGTTTCTGGGAGGGTATTTGGTTGTTTGTGGGTTGCTTCCGGACGCACCGAAAAATGGTGTGGCTGCCATATTTCTTGGGGAAGGGTTGGTGGTGACCATACTCACTTCGGAGGTTCTGGCAGTTGCAGTGCCACTCGGGCCTGCATTAGTGTGACGATTGAAAGTTCTGCGGGGCTGCTCCCGATCATTATCGATCAATCCTTGCTTCAAGGCGTCTTCAATCTGCACCCCCATTTCATGGAGGTCAGAAAAAGTAGGGAAGGGGACTACAATCATCTTTTGCATTAGCTTCGGCTGAAGATTGCGCACAATCATCCGAATCTGGTCCTTGTCCGTGGGCCTTAAGGTCATCATCGAAGCCTTAGCCCGCCATCTGGCTACGAACTCTGAGAAGCTTTCCTTGGGTTCTTGCCTTGTTGTCTCGAGATCCCGGGTCGTGATCTCGATTTGCGCATTGTATGAGTACTGCAGGATGAAGGCCTCAGCCATCTCGTCCCAACTTCTCTCGACGCCATCCTCCAATTTGGCATACCATGTGGCCGCTACACCCGACAGGGTCCGGCCAAATAAAGACAGCTTCTGCCGTCTGGTGAGGCCCATTGGCCTTAGGATGTCTGAAAACAGTCGTAGGTGGACCATAGGATCCCCAGATCCGTCAAAGCGATCAATTTGTGGCATCTTAAACCGGTCTGGCAGCGTCACGGCTGCATCGGTGTATCCGTCTCCAATGTCCGGGATAGACTTCACACCTTGAGATCTCTTAAACAGCTTTTCAAGCTTGCTCATTTTTAATGCTATGGGGTCCACCTCGGACTCGAAGGGAGAATCCGATTGATTGATAGGAGTGGGTGCTTTGGATAGTTGAGGCGGGATCGGGGGCGGAGCTGGCCCCGTTGGAAGGTCGGTATCCTCCTGGACATTCCGGGTATTCGGTGTTTCTTTGGGTATCGGAACCCTTAGTGGAGGAGGGACTTGCTGCGAAGTTGACGTCCCAGTTTGCTGCTGCAATCTCACGATTAATTCTGCTTGTTCACTCACAACCGTGGCTTGCTGTTTGGAGAACTCTGCTTGCCGAACAGCATCCTGCTGCATCATTTTCATGCTGTCTTGGAGTTGGCGCACCATCTCCTCTAAGCTAGCCATACTATTCTGCTCTGACTGAGTTACTGGTATATGTTCTCTTTTTGTAAGTGAAACAGGACCCTAATCCCTACTGAACTCAGGCGGGGTAGATAAGGCCCTCTGAACTGACTGTGGAACTGATATTCTCTGCCCAGCTGTTCTCCGTCTAGTAACCGGGGGTAGGGAGCGGTACACTGGTTGTCTGTCTATCAGATCCTCAGATCGATGTAGCGGACGACCTCTGATCCAGAATGCTCGGGGAATATCTTCCGGGTTGGAAGCAATGGCGCTAAACTACCTAGCAAAAGGATAAATAAAGCAATAAATAAACGAACAATCGGACGGCATAACTGCTTAAATAAACACATACAACATGCGGTTGGGCATTCACAATGCGCAGTTTGGTAAGCCGAACACACTGTTTCCGATACTGATCACTGCCCCCCAAATTTCTGTTCCAAAAATACTGAATCTGATACCCGCAGATATAACCGATTCTCGAATTCTGATATCAATGCCCTTGGGCCTGATGCCCCAGACTTGCAAACTGGTATGCACATTCCTGTAGAGATACACTCTAAAAGCACATAGCAAGTAAGAGAGAGCCAAAACACTCCTATGTTAGGGTAGGGTTTCCCTGTCCTATTTTGTCAGGAGCTAGGGTTTCACTATACACGCAGCAGTTTTCAAACAACCTAACATCGGGTAAGCAGCCTGTCCTATTTTGGAATGGTCACTATGGATCCGAATATGTACTAGGTCGAATGGTCAAAAAGGGTGCCCCGGTAAAACCGAGGTTTGTGTTCCCATACTGTCAGAGCCCATAGCCGGTCAGCCTTATGGTCATTTCTTGACAAGACAAGCCTCCGGCAAACCGTTCAGGAATGGCAGATGGCAAACATTGTGTTCCTAGGCGCACCAATGCACATGCAATGCAAAGAAACATATAAGCGAGATCAAAACAGGACATCACGAGTTCGAGTCAAGCTCTCTAAAATCCCCAGCAGAGTCGCCAGAAACTGTAACAACGCCCGTGAGGGGACCTCGCTACAGTTCGGACTCTCGATTTTGTTGCGGTTCTTAATCTGAACCAAAGAGTCCAAATCTGGCAAATTGTTTTGAGAAACAGATTTTTGAAAAAGTAGTGCCAAACATGGATTGCTTTGTCAGATACAGAGTCACCACCTAAATATTTTTTAATGGGGAAATTTAGGAAACCCTGACTCGGTGCCGAAGGCCACATGTCCGTCATCACCGGAGTTGTCTCAGCTCGGGAGCTTGGGTACGATCGGGGAAGGTCAGCTATGAGCACCCCCTTTTGCCCGGTCCGAAGACCGGCCTCTACTAACCGTGATATCCATTTTTGAAAACGTTATGTGTTCTTAATCCCGTTGTTAGCCTAGAATTACTATGTTATGCGCGCAGCAAACAAGTATAGACTAGATTGCCTAATTTCGGAATAATCATTGCATGTCCGTTCATTTTGAAAATGCTTTGGAATTTGCTACTTGCAAGTAGGCTAAAACACGGATTTCAATGAGTTTTCCCAACTCAAACAATCCAACCTTCACCCACAGGCATTCAAACAGTAATATCACATAAGCATTTAGCCACATGGTAAGCATACTATCATGGCAACATTCACACGCATGCGAGATGCTAAAGCGAAAATACTTACATAGTACTCCGTGCCAAAACAAAGAGCTCGTTAGCAAACATACATGATCCAAGTCCATGTTAGGTGCCTAATGCATCGCATACAAAATGTTTGCTAGAATAGGCTCGGCTAACCTAAACATGGCATGTGAAAATGCGCAACTATCATGTATTCAGTTTTTGAATTTGAAGTACAAATGCAGTTAGCGTGATGTACCGAGCCTAATGCATGCAGTACAAATACATGAATGCACGCATGCATAGCATAAGGTATGCTAAATTAAACGTGCCCTAATCTACCATCATAAGCAGGTAAATAAAAGGGAAGAAAGACGCGAGGTTGGAAGACATACACCCACTCACGCACACTTATTACAAAATTGCCCTCAAGCGAAGGAACCAAATAAATATTACAGTCCCAAATAATAAGCAAATAAAATTATTACAGAATTTCTAATTAATTTAAAAGAAAGAATGCAACAGAAAGAAAAGGGTGGCCGCAGCCTCTGCCTTGGGATGCGCGGATGATGCATGCTCGAAACCGTCTCGCTTGAAAAACTCGTACCATACCCCCGCCACCTCTGTTTATACTGCCTTGTCTCTCTGAAAATTGCCAAAGTCCTGGAGCAGGTTACTTGCATGCTGCAGAGCACCACCGGCCAGACAGAATTCCCACTGGCACTCCAGAATTTCCATCGGCTGTTGAATTTATAATCGGCACTTCAAATATTGCCGGCCGGCACTGAATTCTTCCGGTCGGCAGAAATTTCCTGCAGAGACAGTTTTGACAGTAAACAGAGAATAGACAGTGCATGGCATGGGATTTTCAGGCATATGTGAGCATGGTCATACTTCCTATCATGCTTTGAACTCAAGGAAGCATGACCCTCGATCTTCGAGCCATCAATGGTGCATGGTGGCTCAATGGATCAAATTTGCCATTTGATATAAAGATGTATGCGACAAACAAAATGAGAACCAAAGCCTTATCAAGTTGGAGTCAAAGGCCCCGGTGACCGGGAATCGAGGCACATTACATCACTTGAAGTATGAATGTTCCTTGATTCCCACAATTGGTTTGACACCCCAAACCAAGTAAATGCAATGCATGTTATGCAAACATGGCTCAAAATGCAACATGATACCAATATGCAAGGCACAACAAGTACTATGCAACCAACATGACAAATGTGTAATGCCAAGCATACAAGGTGCAAATTTGATGCAAACATGGACCAATTTGGGAATGGGATTAACATGCTACAAGGCTTAATTGAAGCAACCATGCAACAAACATGGAACAAGCATGCAATGGGGCCTTAAGCCATAAAGGGACAGACCTTGATCCGCCCCAAAATAGCGGCCAAAAGTGCCTAATAGGATGGACAAGAACCTATGCCAACAAGCAATCCAATGGTCCCAAGGCTAAGGCACAAAAAGAAGGCATTTCAGCCCCCACCAACATGACCACTCATGGCATGGTTTAGACAAGTAAAAACAGAGTTTTTGCAGACAAAATAGGACTCCATGCCCTCCTAATATGGCAGCTAAAATGACTCCAAAGGAGTGTATGCATTAAAGTTCAAATGTAGGCATAAAAGGGCACACCCTCAAGGCACAAAAGGGACGATGAATGCAAGCATGCTAGCATGATTTAGGGACTGAAATAACATGGCAAACAACTTCAACTCATTAAAGTAGACCAACTAAGGCATGCTTGTGACTCATATACTTGAGGGCACACAAGCCAAAATGCATAGCAACCATATTAAACATGTCAGACATGACCAAATGGATAACCAACAGATTTTAAGCATGGGAAAATAGTGCTAACATCTTCATGGAACCAAGCGAACACATGCAAGAATCATGGCCTAATCATGAGATGCACTTCTAAGCAAAATAGAGCAATACAAAGCAAGTACTACAAGCATACAAGGAGGCACAAATCTGGCCAAAAACAGAGGTCACACACGACCTAAAACACCCCAAAAACTTCTGAAATGAGGCCAAAGATGATCAAGTACACATGCTACCCTTTTAAGCCAAAAAGCAAGGAAACAAAACAATGAAGGGAGAGGGGTGTCCCTCCCCTATGCAAGACTTCAAACCACCTTTTTTATTACCTAAAATCAACTGGTTTTTAGTGGTGAAAGGACCAAAACACTGAAGTGAACAAAGCCTTACCAAAGAGGCACCAAAATGGACCAAACAAGGTCTAGAAGGGTGAGTTTGCACTCAAACCACAAAACGACCTTAATGAAAGTTCTAAAGCATGAACATACAAGCCTTTTTTATGTTATACACAAAAGCTAAAACAGCAAGCAAGATAGGTAAAAAAACTATTGCAAGTTTGGGGAATATAAAGCAACATGCTCACCCTTGAAGAACCCTTGAAGAACAAATGGTCTAGCCCTCTTCTTTTGATCAAAATCAGTCCAAAAACTCAAGAATCAACCCCCCAAGTCCCTCAATCTCGGAGCTAGGTGTAATAGTGTGTGTAATGATGCAAAAGTAAGGTAAAATCCACCTTTAGGCCAAGGAAACACACACAAAGGGAGGGAGAGAGGGAGATATAGAGATAGAGTATATCTATATCTCCAAGCTCTAGTTTTTGCTTCTAGGTCTCTAACCTAGAGCCAAGAGGATAGCCTTCCTCTTATAGGAGTCCATCTTGCAAAGCTTATACAACAAGCTTGGTTAGACGGCAATCCCTCCATACACGTGTATGGAGGGAGGCAGAGTTGGTGCCAGCTATCACAGCTGGCACAAAATATCTCCATAAAGTGGATGAACAGTGGTCGGCTGCCCAAAAATGTCATTTTGACAAAATTTAGTGCCGACCGGCATAAAACAGTGCCGACCGGCAAAAAACAGTGCCGACCGGCAATAAAAAGTGCCAATGGCAACAAAATGCCAGCCGGTGGTGTGTGTGGATGCCTCACAAGGCATTTCCTGCCCTCCCAAGGCAAGATGCAAGTGTTTGGTGCAAAACCAGACACTTAACGATCGAATTCGGAGATCTTGAGGCAAGGCGCGCGGCTGAGACCTCCGGGAACTCCAAACGAACACAAACATGGATGATCACCGAGTGTTCAAACGGTGACGTCCAAGTCTTGAGGACGGTCAAAAATGGGGTGTCTACACCCCTACAATCAACCTCAAAAATTGTTGGTTTGCGGAAGGAGACTTGTAGGGGTGTATGGTTCATGATGGAAGAAAATCATAGGAGGAGGGGGACAAAAGGGATGATGAATAAGAGAGGTGGTACTGGCAATGGAGGATGGTTGTGATGTTTTAGAATTAGGGTTTAGGGAGAAGAAAATAAATGATGGTACTTTTATTATAAGATAAAATTGTATTAACAAAAAATTTCATTAAGTGTGTGAACTAAGAAGAATCAATATGGAAATAAAATTACTTATCAAAAATCAGACAATAAAGTATTTATAATTTTCAGAACTAAAAAGGGACAATCTATATTTTAACAAACCTTAGGGAGTATATTTGTAATTTATCCGAGATTGTATTAGTTTTTTTTTTTTGGCTCCCGGAAATACATGGTTAGAGACTCTCTATGAAGAAATGACTCTCTTCCATACCATTATTTGGAGGGGGCAATGGCTCCCCTACATAACATTATCCTTATCTACTTCATTTTATAGGTCTCATTCCAAACCAACAACCTAGAATATGAAAATTGAGCTTTTATAAAGGATAATGTTATAGAGGATAAAAATAAAAACTCAATTTTCATATTTCATAAATAGCAAATAAAATTACTAAAGGTTGTTTCGAAAATTAGCTATTTTAATTGACTCTTTAATTTTTTAGGAAAATATATACAAAAGAACAAACAGAATATTTTTGTAGTGGTTTTTTTGGCTATTTCATTAAACATGACTAGATACATGAAAATTGTCGGCAAGGTTATTAAAATCATCTATTTAGTGACCGATTGGTTCGAATCGTTTAATTTTGATGAATCAAATAAATGCTTGCCAACCCTAAAATTATTTTTTTTTGTAAAAACTTACTATATAAAATTTATGACATGGATGATTTAGACTAGCACAATTGCACCATTAAAAAAATATAATTATTTTTTCATGATTCCACTCAAATGCAATTTTCCCAACTTTATTCACAAAACAGAAGAAAGACAGAGAAGGAGAGAGTTCTCCATAGAAGAAAAGTCGAAGAAAATTTGGGGTGTGAGCCCACGCCACTGATGTGGCAGCTGTTTACTGGCTGTTAGTGTAGAATTCGATGTTGTCTCGCGAATTACCTGTGCTTGAAGACATTCATAACACAATTTAATATTAATCAAAACTAATTACTCTCCTACAATTAATGTACCTCTCTCCTTTCGCTTCCAATTTATATGCAATCACTTTATAATAAATTTCTGAACTTTTTACAATTAAAAATAAATTTAAAAAATGCTATTGGCTAACCCATTAAACTAACAATTTTAAAAATATTAAATAATTTCATAATTTATGCCTTTCAAAAGGAAAGATAAATAAATGGAGAAAAAAAATTATTTTCCTAATCTCCTTTATCTAACATCTCTCACCAATTTTCAAAAGGAAATATTAAACCCATCTTTCTTATTCCATCTCTCAAACCTATTATTTTTTCAATGAAACCATACATCTAGGTCATTGTAATACTTTAGTTGCATAAGGTAATTTTGAAGGAATAAACTAACAACGGCGATGATTGATAATCCTATGATGATGTTTATCACACAAGAATGCCAATAATCTGAAAGCTAGAAAAATCGTTGATTTTTTAATGTATTGCAAGTTGCAACCTTACTGTTATGGGTTTATATACACATTTAGCTGTCCTTTGGAAATAGTCACACCTTTTGGATTTGTTTACAATACCAATAGTCACCATGGTTCACCAAAGGGTTTGTGTCTCTAGATGTTTGAATTCAAACCAAGTTGCTTCCAGATTCTTCAACATTTTGCAGGAATGTTTATTACCATTCAAGAGAAAAATGATTGGGTGTGGTGAGTCACACCGAATTATGGTGTGATCACTCCTATTCCATCAAATTTATAAGACTTGATATTTTTTTGGAAAATTACATTTCAGTAGAATAGTGGAAAAATAATTTCATTTTATTGGTGATGCAAGTCTCATATGTTTAAATGGTGAAAGTCTATTCCTATGTTTGGTGCGAGTTAGGATCCCCTCATTGAGTTTCCTACTTAACTTCCTACTTGTTGGGTTATTGGGCCCCTTTTTGGCCCAATTTCGATGATCCGAACTGTTCACATTTTAAGATTTGTTGAATATGTCATACCTGTAAAAAATCAAGTTGATCGGATATCAGAAAGTATATGTTCAGATCATCAAACTAAAAACCATTTTTTTAAAAAAATTAATAAACAGTTTTTCGAACACATGCTTTCTGATATCCGATCAACTTGATTTTTTACAAGTATGATATACTCAAAAAATCTTAAAATGTGAACGGTTCGGATTATCGAAATTAGGCCTAAAAGTGGGTCCAATAACCTAACAAGTAGGAAGTCAAGTAGGAAACTCAAAGAGGGGATCCTGATTCGTTTGATGCAAGTTGTAACAGAAAATATTCTCATATGTAGTACAATTATTTTGTGCCGGTCCCATCTATTTATAATTTCTCAATTCATTTTTATACATAGTTTAGGATAAATCTTCTATATATATATACTATATATTAATCGAAATGTATTTTTCTTCTGAAAGACTCTATATACATTAAATATTAATCTAAATTTTTTATTTTAAAAAAAATAAATAAAAAATAAATGTTAAGGAGTACACATAGTATAGAAATTTTAGCCTATCTAAATTTTTATAATCTTGAAATTTAAAAATCTTAATATAAAAATTCAAAAAAATAAAAATAAAATAGCTATATCTAACCTATTATACATAACCCATATATAATTTGAAATTTAAAAATCTTTAAAAATAAATTTTTAAATATAAATTAGTCATATAATTTTAAATTTAAAAAAAATTATTTTTATTTTTAAAAACTAAAAAAATACATTTGGCATCTAAAAAAACTAAGAATTTTTTAGGCATCATGACACATTTATTAGTTAAAAAAAAAAAAAAAATCCGCATGGCACACATGAAAAGAATTTAAAAAAAAAATAGATGTATAATGTATATTTTTATATCGCGTCCAATAATACATGCGAAAAAGAACCATCAATATAGGGTAATCAATTATTATAGTTAACTCATTCAAATTTACATAAACATAAAATCTTACCTTTTGTAAAGAATATGGGGAGTGAATTGCAAATGGTTAGGAAGAGAAAATAAAGGAAAAGAATAGGGAAAAAAAAGAAGGAAAAAGATGAAGGTGCTAGGAAAGGAAAAATTATTAGGTACTTTTGGAGTATCATGTGTCTATACTCATTTAACAATCATCATTCACCATACCCTCTATAGCGATCCCGGGTTTACCCTTGTTGTACAGTGATCCGGACATGTGTCCGTGGATGTTGGTAGTTGTTTATTATCTTGTTTGCATCCTTTTTACTTTGTATATTGAGTTATAGGATGTAAGAACCCACATTTTATGCCTTAGTCATGTTCATGAGCATCTGTATAATTATGGCTTGTTAAGCTTGCATGTGTACGTTGTGACTCGTTTCGCTTAAGTGAGCGAAATCCATGCCTTGTTTTGAAACCTTATGATTTGTCTAAGTGTTGTGCGCTTATCTTGTTCCTTCCTTAATGTGAAACTTAGGTCACGCCTTGCCTGAGTTATGTTAGCCGATGTTATTCCAAGCCTAAGTTACGTTATGCCTAGATCATTCCAAGCCGAGGTCATCCTCAGTCCAGAAGTATCTTGGAACCCCTTGTTGACCTCCATCCTCGCCTTAATGCATTAGCCGAGATGTTACCTTCGCACCCAAGGGATCTCGTCCTAGGGTGGTATGACCTAGACCGAGGTGTGGCTCATCTAGGCCAAGATGTGGCACAGCTTAGTCAAGTGTTGTCCTTTCTAGCCGAGGTCACTGTCACCTTAGTTGCCGAAGTCTTTCTGTTAGCCGATGTCACCCCTTGCCGGAGTACCATTCCGTGTAGCTTGTTAGATACGCCTTGTTATTAGCCGATGTCATTGCCTCGTCAGAGAGCCCATACCGCTTTACTTGTTGAACACCCTTCCACCATGCTTTTGTCTGGCCTGTCAGCCACCTTTTTGGGGGAACCCAACCAGTCGAAGCCACGTGTCCCAGCAGAGGGTTAAGTCTGAAACCAGCCTAAGAACCTATCATTTTGTATCATAACCTTACCTTTTAGAGAGAGAAGCTCTAGGAGGAAGAAGAGAAGTTCTAGAGTGAGGAAGTAAGTCTTCAAGCTCGATTCCTAGAGATCGAACCGCTAGATCCGTATTCTAAGGTTAGATTCTTGGTCTACTCATGATGTTCGTTATGTTCATGTCATTGCATTGCATGATCGGATATGATTTATAAGCCATGCATCGTTTTGAAATTCGGTTTTAGAAAGAGAAAATGACATTCATGTGTTCTTCAAGAAAAGTCATGTTTTGATCCGAAAGCTTTTTGCCCAGACTCGTGTTTTGTGTTTGTTCTTGCATGATTTTCAAGTATGGGTACCCAGGTCCATGTTTTTGAACTCGTAGCACGAAAATCTCAGATTTTGTAAACAAAGAAGTTATGATTTTGGCATTCATGTCCTTCACGATCTTCATGATCATGTTCTTCAAAGGGAAACCCAGGTTTTCCCGACCTTGCTTTTGAATGAGGCCGTCGGGACCACACCTCGGCGAGGAGGTGTAGGACCTCGGCTTAGACCTGGTTGGTGCCCAGCATGTTTTCCGAGATCATTTGCATGCGTGATAGACTTGTTTTAAGATGTATGCTCTGCCATGTGATTGTAGGACTTGGACCCTTGCTTGACCCCGACGTTGAAGAATTATGTGAGTGGTATTTTTAATAAAGCTATGTTACACTTGTTTTGATAAATCTCGTTTTGCCTTGTCTTGAAAAGTATTTGATTTAGCATGAATGACTATCCCTATTTGTATATCAAGCGCTATCTTGTTTTGATGACATTTCTTGAAAGTCCTTAGTTGCAGGGGACTATAATGCAACTGCACTCTTGTCTTGAAAGTCCTTAGTTGCAGGGGACTATAATGCAACTGCACTCTTGTCTTGAAAGTCCTTAGTTGCAGGGGACTATAATGCAACTGCACTCTTGTCTTGAAAGTCCTTAGTTGCAGGGGACTATAATGCAACTGCACTCTTGTCTTGAAAGTCCTTAGGTGCAGGGGACTATAATGCAACTGCACTCTTGTCTTGAAAGTCCTTAGCTGCAGGGGACTATAATGCAACTGCACTCTTGTCTTGAAAGTCCTTAGTTGCAGGGGACTATAATGCAATTGCACTCTTGTTTTGGAATGTCATCGCCCTTGTATTATGTAGATGCTATTAACATCCAAGGAACTTGAAAAGCCGGCAAATGAACTTGACTTTTCCCTCGTTGTAAAGTATACTATGTATTGTTTTGAAAGAAATCTTGGATATCAATCATGCAAAACCTTTATTTCTAATATCATTCACTGAGTATCCAAGCTCACCCTCTCTATATATATGTAGGTGATGAACAAGAAGGCATTGAGGCCTAGGCGTGATGCCGATGTGTTTTGGGCGCATTGCCGACACGTTTTGGATTTGCGTTTTGCATCGTCTTGAAGATTATGCTTCTTGGCTTATGTTTTCTTTTGTTGTTTTGGCATATATCGGCTTGAGAAGCCTTTTGGTCAAGATGTATTTGGTATCTCATTTCTTTATTGTATCTAAATTGTAAGACTTGTAAAGATGTTTGATGTATGTCATTCCATTGGACTTATGCACGGCTCTCACGGACGACTCAGTTTTATATGCATATTTTGCTTCCGTTCTTGTAAGCCCCATATTTCATACTCTGATTGTGTGTGATTTTTTGTAAGTCAGCCTTCGGTAACCTCGGGTTACTGGCCATCACGGCACCAAACTACTAGGGGCGGTTTGGGGGCGTGACAGAATGGTATCAGAGCACAAGTTCCTTATAGTACGTTAATCACACACCTTGAGTCCTAAAGAGCATAGGATTTCCCTTAGAATGATGTTAGGATTTGCATCATATTGCTTGCTACTTGATTATGTATGCATCATTTCGGCATGGACATTCCTTACTTGCATACGTGTTATCTGTTGAGTTGTTTTAAAGTCTCATCTTGCATCCTCCTAGCATCATGAGGAGAGGTAGACCTCCGGTTGGCCGAGGTCGTTCAGAAGATAGATTAGAGAGATTGGAAATGTTAGTCGAAGGCTTGGTTCGTGAGCAGAGACAACCTAGGCCACAGGATACTGGTACCACTTCCACGCAGGCCGAGCAGACGAATGGCCGATATACAGCTCCACCTCCTCCAGTGCCACAAGTGCCTCCACAGCAAGCTTTTTATGGGAATGACACGATAACCCTAATCAGAGAGTTCAAGAAAATGAAACCGCCGAGATTCCAAGGAGGTATAGAACCGATGAAAGCCGAGGCATGGGTTTTAGAGATGGAGAAGTTGTTTGAAATTTTCCCCAGTACGGACGCACAGAAGGTATCCCTGGCAGCATTCACACTAGACGACGACGCTCGTAGATGGTGGATGATGGTCCGAGAAAGCAATCCGGGTTTGACTTGGGCAAAATTTTTGGAGTTATTCTACAACAAGCATTTTCCCCTGAGCGTCCGAGACCGAAAGACCACAGAGTTTCAGAATTTGACACAAGGGAACAAGACCGTGGCAGAATACGATCGTGCCTTTACTGAACTGGCGAGATATGCGCCCCACATGGTCGGCGATGAGTACCGAAAGGCGAGGAAGTTCGAAAGTGGGTTGCGTGGACCAATCCAAGATCGAGTCAACATGCTCAATATGCCGACGTACGCCGGAGTACTGGACAAGGCCATCCTGGCCGAAGCTAACTTGAACAGATACCAGAGTTCAGGCGAGGGTCAGAGAAAGAGGCAGAATTATGATAATCGCCGAGTTCCGTTCAATGCCAAGAAGAAGATGAGCACGGACAGTTCCAACAACTCAAATCAAGAAGGTAACGCCAAGCCGTTGTGTGCGAGTTGTGGAAAACTACATTTCGGGGTCTGCCGTTGGGCAACAGGGGCTTGCTACGAGTGTGGCGAGATTGGTCATCGCGTGAAAGACTGCCCGAAAACAAGGGCTGATGACGGAAAGAGGAATGGAAGCACCTCGGGCTCTGCACAGAACAGCAACATCGGGAGAATACAGGCAAGGCAAGGCAGAGTTTTTGCATTGGTACCAGGAGTCGCCCAGAATGCCGAGGCGGTAATGTCAGGTACCCTTTCAATTTGTTCTCAAGATGCATACGTATTGATTGATTCGGGTTCTACGCATTCATTTGTGTCCACTGTATTCGCCGAAAAGTTGAATAGAGAATTAAAACCCCTTGACTACATATTATCCGTGTCTACTCCATCTGGAAGAAATATGATTGTTACATCCACCTATAAGGCATGCATTGTTGTGATTACAGGTGTAGAGTTGTTAGTTGATTTGATGCCATTAAACATGAATCATTTTGATGTCATATTGGGGATGGATTGGTTAGTAGCGAATCATGCATCCATTAATTGTGTTACTAAGAGCGTCACATTAAGGACCCCAAGCCAAACCGAGGTCATTTTTCAAGGTAAAGGAGTAGTACCCCCACCTTATTTAATCTCATCCATGAAAGCTTGCAAGTTGATTCAGAAAGGATGTCAGGGTTATTTGTGCAGCATACTAAGTGATTTGAATGGAAGTCTTGAGTTAGCCGACATACCTGTTGTTGAGGAATTCCCCGATGTCTTTCCAAATGAGTTGCCTGGCCACCTTGTCGATAGGGAAATAGAGTTTACTGTGGACATCCTGCCAGGAACACAGCCCATCTCCAAGACACCCTACAGAATGGCCCCAGCCGAACTTAGAGAACTGAAATCGCAATTACAAGAATTGCTGGACAAAGGATTTGTTAGGCCGAGCACTTCACCATGGGGAGCACCTGTTCTATTTGTTAAGAAAAAGGATGGTACACTTCATCTTTGCATAGACTACAGAGAGCTTAATAAGGTGACCATTAAGAACAAGTACCCTTTGCCTAGGATCGATGATTTGCTTGATCAACTACGAGGAGCGCGAGTCTTTTCCAAGATCGACCTCAGGTCGGGCTACCACCAGTTGAAGGTTAAAGCCGAGGACATCGAGAAAACAGCTTTTCGGACAAGATATGGCCACTACGAATTCTTGGTAATGCCCTTCGGAGTAACCAATGCCCCAGCAGCATTCATGGACTTGATGAATAGAGTCTTCAAGCCGCATCTAGATGAGTTCATAATTATTTTTATCGACGACATATTGATCTATTCCGAGAGTACGAGCGAACACGAGAACCATCTGAGACTTGCCCTGGAAATCTTGAGAGATAAGAAGTTGTATGCCAAGTTGAACAAGTGCGAGTTTTGGCTTTCCAGCATTTCATTTTTAGGACATGTGATTAACGAAGAGCGTATATCAGTTGATCCCAGTAAGATTGAAGCTATAGTGAATTGGCCGACGCCGACCAGCGTGTCCGAGGTTCGTAGTTTTCTGGGTTTGGCAGGTTATTACAGAAAATTTGTGAAGGATTTCTTGAAGATTGCAGTACCATTGACACAACTAACTAAGAAAGGAGCAGCTTATGAATGGACCAGTGAAAGAGAATCAGCCTTGCAGGAGTTGAAGACGAGATTAGTTACAGCACTAGTTCTTGTACTACCATCGGCTAATGAGGAATTTCAGATTTACAGTGATGCTTCGCATAAGGGCTTGGGTTGCGTGTTAATACAAGGAGGTAAAGTCATAGCGTACGCGTCTCGACAGCTGAAGCCCAATGAAAAGAATTATCCTACCCACGATTTGGAGCTAGCTGCCGTGGTATTTGCTTTGAAGATATGGCGTCATTACTTATATGGGACATCTTGCCAAGTTTTCACCGACCACAAGAGTCTGAAGTACTTGTTCACACAAAAAGAGTTAAATATGAGGCAGAGGAGATGGCTTGAGTTATTGAAGGACTATGACATGCAGATTCAGTACCATCCAGGTAAGGCAAATTCCGTAGCCGACGCATTGAGCAGAAAGTTAGTTGGAAGTATGGCGTGCCTGACAACAATTTCAGTGGAACCGACCATTATCGAGGAAGTGAAGACCAGATAGAGGGAGGACAAATTCCTTAAAAGAGTAATTGATGAATTCGTCATCAAGCCGAGGCCAGGATACACCATTGAAAATCAAGTGCTCAAGTTTGAAGGGAGATTGTGCATGGCCGACGTGCCAGAGTTGAAGAGAAAGATTTTACAAGAAGCCCATAGCTCCAAGGTTGCCATTCATCCAGGGAGCACCAAGATGTATCGAGACATAAAGCGGACCTTTTGGTGGCCAAACATGAAAAGGGAGATAGCCGAGTTTGTATTTCAGTGCCTGTGTTGTCAGCAAGTGAAGGCAGAACACCAAAGACCGGCAGGACTTCTTCCGCCCTTGTCAATTCCTGAGTGGAAATGGGAACACATCTCCATGGATTTCGTAATAGGTTTGCCGAAGACGCAGAAGGGTATGAATTCGATTTGGGTTATAGTTGATAGGTTTACTAAATCAGCACACTTTTTGCCTGTCAAGACTACGTTCAATGCCGATCGACTTGCCGAATTGTACATGAATGAGATCATTAGACTTCATGGCGTGCCGATGTCCATTGTGTCAGACCGAGATCCGAAGTTTGTTTCTAGATTTTGGCAGAGTCTACAAGGAGCCTTGGGAACAGAGTTGAGATTTAGCACAGCCTTTCACCCCCAAACTGACGGGAAGACAGAAAGAATGATTCAGACACTCGAAGACATGCTCAGACTGTGCGTGTTGGATTTCCAGGGAAGTTGGGAATCGCATTTGCCATTAGTAGAGTTCGCGTACAACAACAGTTATCAAGCCAGCATAGGCATGGCGCCGTATGAAGCCTTGTATGGGAGGGAGTGCAGGTCGTTGATATGTTGGACTGAAGTGGGAGACAAAGCTCTAATTGGCCCTGAGTTGGTTCGAATGACAACTGAAAAGATCAAACTCATTCAGCAGAGGATTAAAACTGCACAGAGTCGACAGAAGAGTTATGCCGATCAGAGAAGGAGGGAGTTAGAATTTGAAATTGGGGATCATGTATTTTTGAAGGTCTCACCGATGACAGGAGTTTCGAGATTTGGGAAGAGGGGTAAACTTGCACCCCGATATATCGGACCATTTGAAATTCTTGAGAAAGTTAATACCGTTGCTTACAGACTTGCTTTGCCGCCAGATTTGAACCAAGTCCACAGCGTGTTCCATGTTTCAATGTTGAGGAAATATGTCCGAGACCCACTGCATGTAATAGATCATTCCGGGGTTGCAGTTAATCAAGACCTGGGCTACGAAGAGAGGCCGATGAGAATTATCGACAGACAAGTGAGACAATTGAGAAACAAGTCCATATCAATGGTGAAAATCGAATGGGAGAAGCATTGTGGCGGGGAGGCCACATGGGAAAAGGAAGAAGAGATGAAGATCCGTTACCCAGAGTTATTCGTGGGTCAAGGTAACTTAAGTTTGGGGACCAAACTTCCTTAAGGAGGGTAGACTGTAAGAACCCACATTTTATGCCTTAGTCATGTTCATGAGCATCTGTATAATTATGGCTTGTTAAGTTTGCATGTGTACGTTGTGACTCGTTTCGCTTAAGTGAGCGAAATCCATGCCTTGTTTTGAAACCTTATGATTTGTCTAAGTGTTGTGCGCTTGTCTTGTTCCTTCCTTAATGTGAAACTTAGGTCACGCCTTGCCTGAGTTATGTTAGCCGATGTTATTCCAAGCCTAAGTTACGTTATGCCTAGATCATTCCAAGCCGAGGTCATCCTCAGTCCAGAAGTATCTTGGAACCCCTTGTTGACCTCCATCCTCGCCTTAATGCATTAGCCGAGATGTTACCTTCGCACCCAAGTGATATCGTCTTGGGGTGGTATGACCTAGACCGAGGTGTGGCTCATCTAGGCCAAGATGTGGCACAGCTTAGTCAAGTGTTGTCCTTTCTAGCCGAGGTCACTGTCACCTTAGTTGCCGAAGTCTTTCTGTTAACCGATGTCACCCCTTGCCGGAGTACCATTCCGTGTAGCTTGTTAGATACGCCTTGTTATTAGCCGATGTCATTGCCTCGTCAGAGAGCCCATACCGCTTTACTTGTTGAACACCCTTCCACCATGCTTTTGTCTAGCCTGTCAGCCACCTTTTTGGGGGAACCCAACCAGTCGAAGCCACGTGTCCCAGCAGAGGGTTAAGTCTGAAACCAGCCTAAGAACCTATCATTTTGTATCATAACCTTACCTTTTAGAGAGAGAAGCTCTAGGAGGAAGAAGAGAAGTTCTAGAGTGAGGAAGTAAGTCTTCAAGCTCGATTCCTAGAGATCGAACCGCTAGATCCGTATTCTAAGGTTAGATTCTTGGTCTACTCATGATGTTCGTTATGTTCATGTCATTGCATTGCATGATCGGATATGATTTATAAGCCATGCATCGTTTTGAAATTCGGTTTTAGAAAGAGAAAATGACATTCATGTGTTCTTCAAGAAAAGTCATGTTTTGATCCGAAAGCTTTTTGCCCAGACTCGTGTTTTGTGTTTGTTCTTGCATGATTTTCAAGTATGGGTACCCAGGTCCATGTTTTCAAACTCGTAGCACGAAAATCTCAGATTTTGTAAACAAAGAAGTTATGATTTTGGCATTCATGTCCTTCACGATCTTCATGATCATGTTCTTCAAAGGGAAACCCAGGTTTTCCCGACCTTGCTTTTGAATGAGGCCGTCGGGACCACACCTCGGCGAGGAGGTGTAGGACCTCGGCTTAGACCTAGTTGGTGCCCAGCATGTTTTCCGAGATCATTTGCATGCGTGATAGACTTGTTTTAAGATGTATGCTCTGCCATGTGATTGTAGGACTTGGACCCTTGCTTGACCCCGACGTTGAAGAATTATGTGAGTGGTATTTTTAATAAAGCTATGTTACACTTGTTTTGATAAATCTCGTTTTGCCTTGTCTTGAAAAGTATTTGATTTAGCATGAATCACTATCCCTATTTGTATATCAAGCACTATCTTATTTTGATGACATTTCTTGAAAGTCCTTAGTTGCAGGGGACTATAATGCAACTGCACTCTTGTCTTGAAAGTCCTTAGGTGCAGGGGACTATAATGCAACTGCACTCTTGTCTTGAAAGTCCTTAGCTGCAGGGGACTATAATGCAACTGCACTCTTGTCTTGAAAGTCCTTAGTTGCAGGGGACTATAATGCAACTGCACTCTTGTTTTGGAATGTCATCGCCCTTGTATTATGCAGATGCTATTAACATCCAAGGAACTTGAAAAGCCGGCAAATGAACTTGACTTTTCCCTCGTTGTAAAGTATACTATGTATTGTTTTGAAAGAAATCTTGGATATCAATCATGCAAAACCTTTATTTCTAATATCATTCACTGAGTATCCAAGCTCACCCTCTCTATATATATGTAGGTGATGAACAAGAAGGCATTGAGGCCTAGGCGTGATGCCGATGTGTTTTGGGCGCATTGCCGACACGTTTTGGATTTGCGTTTTGCATCGTCTTGAAGATTATGCTTCTCGGCTTATGTTTTCTTTTGTTGTTTTGGCATATATCGGCTTGAGAAGCCTTTTGGTCAAGATGTATTTGGTATCTCATTTCTTTATTGTATCTAAATTGTAAGACTTGTAAAGCTGTTTGATGTATGTCATTCCATTGGACTTATGCACGGCTCTCACGGACTACTCAGTTTTATATGCATATTTTGCTTCCGTTCTTGTAAGCCCCATATTTCATACTCTGATTGTGTGTGATTTTTTGTAAGTCGGCCTTCGGTAACCTCGGGTTACTGGCCATCACGGCACCAAACTACTAGGGGCGGTTTGGGGGCGTGACATAGGATGTGTTGGGCAAGCTTGTTACAGGTTGGTTGAGTTTAGAAACCAAAACTAGTTGCCCAGATTTTGGCCTGTCCGCTCGAGCGGGGGTTTGGGCGCTCGAGCGGGGAATACACCCATCCAGTATTTTCTTCCCGTGCAGTGCTGTACGCTCGAGCGTGGGTTTAGCCGCTCGAGCGGGGTTGTGTGAGTTCCGCTCGAGCGGAGAGTTGGGAGCTCGAGCGGAGGCCTGGTTCTGCAGAAATGCTGGGAGAGTGCATTCTGCGCTCGAGCGGGAGTTTGTGCGCTAGAGCGGAAGTCTGTGAGTGGACGCTCGAGCGGGGTGTTTTACGCTCGAGCGGAGACCTGGGTTAAAGTCCCGAATTTATGACTTTTCAAATCACTTTTTCACTTTCTCTTCTCTCTCCTACTTTTCCAAAAACACCATTGTTGAGCCTCTCACTCTAGATACTACCTTCTCTCTAGGTTTTGATCTAGTAGGAGTGATTTACTCACCTTTGGCCTTTACAAAAAGGTTATTGATCGTCGAGGGCTATATTTTAATCTGAAAATTTTGAGTTTTGGAGCACGTTGGGTTTTGTCATCTTCTCCTTTGAGGCTCCGAGTTTGAGGTAGGGATATCCTACTCCTCTCTATGGATTTTGTCTTTAAATTTTCGTATTTTGAGATGTTGGGGTTGTTTGGTAATTTTGTGAAAGTTAGGGGCTTTTGTGTAATTTTACAAAGGTTGGGGTTTTATTCATAATAAACCTAGATGCATGTTTAGCATAGAGAAATGGAATGAATATTGAATCATTGATGAAAATGGGACCTAAGGATTGAAATGGTAATTATGGATAATGACCTAATTACATTGTTGGATTAATTGGGATAATTAATTGAGAAGAATGAGGAAATGAAATGTTGATTGAATATCCATTGTGCATTTATTTACTGTTTAGAAATAACTGCTTTGGGCTATCGGTGGAGGATAGTCGTGATTGTTGTAGACAATGCATGATGATTAGGCTAACTGAAACTAATCAATGGAATGTGTCATGGAATTTGACGATTGATAGAATACATTACTTGTATGTATTGTGTGATTGTATATAGAACCAATGTATTTGTATACGTTATGTGTAGAGGAGGAGATGGGGGATGTACTCCGCGGTTTAGGGGAAGATGGGGGATGTACCTCTAAACCGGATAGCGTTGGGAGAAGATAGGGGATGAACTCCGTAGATACAGCTCATATGCTTGTCTAGAAAAGTGAAGATAGAGCTTATATGCTTATCTTTGTGAAGTGTGGATATAGCTTGTATGCTTATCTGTGGATATTGTGGATATACATATCTGTTGTAGAATGTGGATATAGCTTATTTGCTTATCTGAGAATGTGGATATTGTTGTTATACATATCTGTGAGAATGTGGGTAGTGCTTATATGCCTATCTGTTGAAAAAGGGAAAATGAAAAGGGACTTGAACTCATAAGTCGTATGACATAAATAGATGATTTATGTGAGTGTATCAGTGTTGGCCATCTATCAATTGCTAATATTTTAGTCATTGTTCATGGTTGGTTTAGTATATTTCTACTGGGCTGTGGCTCACCCTATATGGGAATATCATTTTCAGGTACAGGAAGCATGCCACCTCCAAGGACATAGCTTGGGAGGCTAGAGGCGGACATACTATTGTCGTTTTACTTTTTGATGTATTACATGTAAATTCACGCCAAGGGCTTAATGTGTACGAGTTAGTACTCTTTTGTTGTAACCAAGTGTTAACTTGGAAAGCTGTAAGCCCTTAGGGCATTTGCTTTTGTTGTTAACATGTAATACTTATGTAATAGGATTCTGATGTAAATGGAAGAATGTGGAACTTTTGAATATCAGTGTATGTCTTATTTAATGGGTTTAATGTTATTATTTTGATGGCGTTACACCCTCTTATGTTTCTTAATCCCCAACAGAACAATATAATACTCCACCTACTCTATCAATCATAATACCATGGAGCACCACATGGCCGTACTCCGAAAGTACAAAATAATTACTCGCTAGGAAAGTGTTGAAACTTCTTTGAGCGGGAAAATTATTTTTGGTTAAGTGAATCTAACCGTTAATCTCATAGATGGATTGATCTGAATTGTTCTAACCAAATGTTAGAGTGAGACATTTTCAAAAACAAAACTGTTTTATTATATAGATTTTTTGTTTTGGTGAACATAATTGGTGAAAAGTCCGCATTCATAGGATCATATGTTATTTAATCTAAAGTTTGATCCTTTTTAGTAATAGAGACATGTTTAATGAAATTATTTGATAAGAAATAAAAATTATTTTTTTAAAGAATTTTTTTCCACTAAAAAAATTGCCATCTCCAAAAAAAATTTCAATAAAGTCATCATTACGAGAAAAGTTACCGATGATAGTGTGGTGATGATTTGAACAATAGCACTGATTGGTAGCCTGAATTTGAGTTTGCTCAAAATTGCCCAAATTTTGGCTTGCCTATTGTCTGGTCGGTTATCCGGCAAGAAGGTAAAGCTGCGGTCAACAAGGGTGACAACAGCGGTAAACAAGTGTTTCATTGGTCATCCGGGTGGTCGTTCGGGCAGTCAACCGGCAAGAAGGTGAAAGCCGCGGTCGACAAGGGTGACAACCTTGGTAAACAAGTGTTTCACCAGTTGTCCTAGTGGTCGTCCGAGCAGTCAACCGGCAAACACAAATTTGAGCTTCGGACAAATTCAAATTTGAGCTACCAATCATTTTTCTTTGAGTAGATAGGTAGATTAGTTGGATCAATAGGTAATACATGGACAAATAGTATGATGACACATGGATAAATAGATAGGTAGGTAGGAGAAAAATGATTTTTCAAATTATAATTATCCTCTTGACCCCAAAAGAATAGAGTTTCAACCTATTGACCCAAAAGTTTTAGAATTGAACCTCTGGCTTAAGTACTGATTTTTTTATTGGTGAAAAATAGAAAGATCTACACTTTTAGGTGTGTTCAAAATATTTTTTGAATAAGAGTGTTTGGCCTAGTGATTATGAAGTTATGGGTTATACTCCTATAGAGAGGAGTTTGATATTTGTGGTGTATATTTCTTTTATATTATGAGGGTTGTATTCTCAAGTTTTAGCTGGATCACTGTTGGCTTTTTGGCTATTGTTGGGCTAATGGTCTACCAGATGTAATGCTTCTCATATTTATAATTACTATCCTATTGATTAAAAAAAAAAAAAAAAAAGAACAAATTCATTGTTTGAAATCCAATTGAGTGTGTGAACGATACATATATTTTGATTGGTAAAAAATTAACATCTAATTCCTACCATACACGAGATTTATGTATAAAATTAAATATTTAATAAACTACTTCATTAAAAATTCTAATACCTTTCTTTTTCTCAAACTATATAGTTTCAAATTTATTCTATTATATTCAGGAATGAAACTAGGAAAAGATTACAAGGGTCATGCCCCCTGAAAAATTTTGTTTACAATAGTACTTTTAAAATATATATATCTTATTTTATAAATACAATGACAACTCAATATAAAAGACACATATATCATTCTTCTACCATCATACATTTTCTTTTTATTTTGTATCAAAAAAATTTCTTTATCCCATTAGAGATTAGTTCTGTGGTATTTGATTTTGATTTTTTTTTTGTATATATAATTTGTATATCATATTGTATATACATATATATATATATATATATATGTATATTTATTTATTTATCTTCAGCCCTTTTGGTATTGAAATCCTAGTTGGTCCCTAATTATACCTCATGCCACCTAGTAAAGAAAAAAATAAAATTAATCCTAATTCGTATTATGATGCGCATGGGTGATGGCACGGTATTGTTGACATGAACAAAAATAAATACTAATGTACATCCATTAAAGCATCTCCAATGAAGTATGCCAAAATAGTATTGTCAAAGTTATAATTTGACATAATTGCTAAATGAGTTGCTAAAGACAAAATATAGCAGGTGTGGAAAATTATGGTGCTCCAACGGTATGGTCTTGGAGTTGTTAAAAACAGCAATTGCTATATCTTGTGTCAAATTTGCCACAAATTTTAGCTATAACTAAAATTGTTAGCACAACAAATAGAAAGAAAGACAACAAATTGTGGACGACCACCCGGATGACCACCGAATATTTGTTAAAATTGCTAATTTGGAGAATCACCTGGACAACCGCCCAGACTATCACCTGAAAGTTGGTTAAACTCAAAAATAGCAATTTGACCATTGGAATAACATTGTTATCATATATCTATTTTACACTGTTCGTTGATATAATGACCTTTTGGAAAGTGATGAGACACTCCTAGGAATTCTGAGAAAGAACAAGTTTGAATGCGATCCAGATTTTGTAAAGCTTCCTATCAATGTGAATTTTATTACTTACAATATTTTTGTAAAGCTTTTTATCTATGCGAAATTTATAACTAAGTTCAGTTTAGATGTATGTTAGATAATATTCATTTGAATTATTGGTTTATGCTATGAGTTTGTTTTTGTCAATGTAACACACTAGGTGATATAGTCTTTTTCTTTCTTTATTTTTTCTTTTTTCTTTTATTCTTCCTAATATGCTCTTGAATTAAGTTAAAGAAAATTAATCATATTTTTATTTGGTTGAATTTGAATTTTTGCTTCTGTATATTTTTGTCAGGAAGGGTGTTGCTTTTATATTAAGTTGATAATTTATTTTCATATAGGATTGGATTGTATATGTATTAATCTATTAAATAATTGTTCATTGTGCAATTTTTGTCATTTTGTTTTTTGTATTGCAAAGCATGATTGATGTGCTTTATTTATTTGTCATTTTTTTTTCTATTGAGGAGCATTGATTGGTATGCTTAATTTGTTATTTGTCATTTTTTTTTTCGTATTGTAGAATATTGGTTGATGTGCTTTATTTATTTATCATTTTCTTTGTATTATAGAGCACTGGCTGATGAGCATAATTTGTTACTTTACATTTTCTTTGTATTACAGAGTATTTGCTGGTGTGCTTAATTTGTTTGGCATTTTCTTTGTACTGCAAACCACTAGATGGTATGCTTAATTTGTAACGCCCTCAAAATAAACCCATAAATCAGACATTCATGATACAAGAAAGTGATATCATATTTCATACATAAGAGTATTCTTACAAGAGGTATTACATGTTGACAACAAAAGTAAATGCCCTATAGGCTTACAACTTTCCAAGTTAACACTTGGTTACAACAAAAGAAGAGCTCTAACTCTTTATACAAAATAAGCCCTTGGCTTGATTTACATGTAATACAAAAAGATAACAACAAAAAGATCTTTCAGCCTCTAAGCCTCCCAAGTTATGTCCTTGGAGGTGGCATATCACCTGAACCTGAAAATGATGTCTCATATAGGGTGAGCCAAAGCCCAGCAGAGATATACTAAACCAAATATGAGCAATAACTAAAACATTAGCATTTGATAAATGTTTAACTCATCTAAACAAACGTACATCTCTTGCATATCCAATCCATATTCATATATATATATATATATATATCAATCCTTTTTCGTTTCATTATCCGAACCAATTCGAAGATACGGTTCTCTATTCATCCAGACAGTTTATAATGAGACTACAACTCATGTTAACAATACTTCAATCATGATCAATTAATATGAGACTACAACTCACATTAGTAATACTTCAACACTTCAATTTCAAATGAGACTACAACTCATAATAAAAATTCAATACTTCAATTCATCTACGTTATGTAAACGCAATTGGGATTTCGGGACTTTCACCCTGGACACTCCGGCCAACTTAGTTATCAATGGAGTCCATCCCCTATCTCCTCCCAAACAGGTTTGAGAGTACATCCCCTATCTCCTCTCAAACCATGGAGTACATCCCCTATCTCCTCCCAAAGAAGATACATATGCAATGTATCTAAAAGCTCTATCATGTACAATGATCAATCTAGGCACATATTCAATGTGACAATTCAACAGTTATATTCAATGACATAACACATTTGATTAGTTTCAGTTTCCCCTAATCAACATACAGTGTCTACAACAATCAAGACTATCCTCTACCGATAGCCTAAAGCAGTTATTTCTAAACAGATAATAAATTTATCAAACAGATAAAATATCAACATTTTCATAGGTGAGTGATCTATTTATCCAACTACACCATTCAATCTCATAATTTCCCAATTTCATGATTTCCAACTCAATTTCATATTTTCCCCAAATTAATTATTCAAACATAATTAGGGTATTTTTCCTCTTTTTCGAATATCAACCCTAAGGCTCAATTTCATCAATTTAACAACAATAATTTCATTTTCCAAGGTCTCACATACACATGGAGTTCAACAATTGAAACCCCCTTTTTTATAATTTCAAAACAAACCCCCAACTTTCCCCAAATTACCATAATCCATCATTTATACAAAATGACTAAAATCTATGTCAAAACTCATAAAATGGAGAGTAGTTTATCCCTACCTCAAATGAAGAGACTCAATGGAGAAGATGAAGAGAACTCAAGATGCTCCAAACCCAATGATTTTCGGATCAAAACGTAGCCCACACCAAGCTCCACACTTTTTACAAAGAGGCTAGAGTAGACACACCCAAGAACCAAGTGTATTTCTAGAGAGAAGATGTATGTAGGGGAAGAGAGAGTCGGATCTAGGGTTTTGAAGAAGAAGAGAGTGAAAAAGTGTATAAAAACACGCTGCTGCGAACTTATATACTTAAGGCTCGCTCGAGCGAAGGATTGGTCGCTCGAGCGACTAGACACAGACGGACCTCGCTCGAGCGCAGAAAGTCTCGCTCGAGCCAACAACACAAAGCTTCAGGTCTGTAACCCAGAAGCAAGCTCGAGCGCAGGAGTCCTCGCTCGAGCGAAGAAACCCAAAACATACAGCTCGCTCGCTCGAGTGAAGGAAAGCTCGCTCGAGCCAAGAAACACAACCTTCAGGTCCAAACTCAGATGCAGATGCACGCTCGAGTGCAAGAATGCTCACTCGAGCCACGAGACACAAACTCAAAGCTCGCTCAAGCGACAGAAGCCTTGCTCGAGCGAAGACACCAAAAACTGGGCAGCAACACTTTGTTTCAAAATACACCCAACCTGTTACAAACCTGCCCAACACATCCTAAAACTCAAATACAAAGAATTAAAGGATGGAAATGCAACATATACAACCACAGACATCCACGGAACCGAGTCCGGAACACAATGACCAACGGAGGGAAAACCGGGATCGCTATATAATTTGTTATTTATTTATTTTGATTGCAAATCATTAGTTGGTATATTTCATCTGATTATTTTATATGTTTTTGTGTTGTGGGACTCACACTTTGGTGTTTGTTTAAAATATTATACTTTTGCTGTGCTTGGATTTTACGTAGCATTTATGTGTTTACATTTCATTATTTCGTTTACCTATAAATTTTGAAAATCTATGTTTAAATTTATTTATTTACCAAGCAGCATACAATTTATTTATTATTCATTTATTTAATTTTTTTCACAGTAAACGGACCACCAAACCATAGAAATTGGTTGATTTCAACTATTAGGTTAAAATTGATGCAAAACTATAGCCATGAGATCTCTCTCTTTTTCTTTTCTTTTTTTCAACCAAAGCTCACTCTATAAAAAAAAAAAGTGGTATATAGAAATTTAATTGGGTATTGTTGTTGGCTAGAGTAATAAAGTGCTTATTTTCTATTGCAAATTGCAAGTGGGTTTAAAAAACAAAAAGACTACAATATTAAATATTTGGTGATATGGTCTTTGTTTGCATTTGTAGGAGTATAACAAAGTAATTGTGTCATCACTATTTTCATGTTTTCTTGATAAATTGCAGTAATTTCCATCATATTACCTCCACCACTACTAATCATGGACACCACGATTTTTGGCCATTTAAATTTCTATTTGACAAAAAAAAAATGCAACTATTTTTGCATGGAGAATTTGAGTTCAAATACTATATAATCACAATGATACTATTGAAACTTGCTTATTGTTAAAAATAAAATTTTCTCACAAAACTTATTATTAAATTAAATTGGATAGTTTTTATATGTTTATCGTTAAGTTTGCAGTACAGATAGGGAGGGTCTAATTTTTTGATTAAATAATAGCTATCTAAATTTTATAATTTTGCAAAATATTTAGATTGAGTGGATCTGAAAAGTGAAAAATTGTGACAATTTGTTTTAGGTGACCACTCGAACGGTGAAAAGACCGCTCGAGCAGAGATGAGGTGCTCCCAGTAGTTTGTCTTGCAGGTTGAAGGACTGCTCGAGCGAACAAGTGGTCACTTCAGTAAAGATGAGGGGGTTCCCAATATCTCATTTAACAAGCAAAGATACTGAGAGGTTTCATTTACTACTCGAGCGGTGAAAAGACCGCTCAAGTAGTCTGCATGATATCAACTACTTAAAAAGTGACTTTTAGATCAATTTTATGTACTTTTTCTTTTCTCTCTTTCTTTCCTCTCCCTCTAGCTCTGAAAACCCTAGCTATTTCTCTCTAGAAATCTCTAATTACACTAAGATTCAAGCTAAAAGCTCTTGTAAAAAGTGAAGTTCACTTGGAGATCTTGGATTCTACTGATTGGATTTGGATTCTTCAAAGAGTTCCTCAAACACCTAGCTTTTTTGTCTTGATTCTTGAGGTATGACTACTTTTAACCTTGTATCTCTTTGATTTGAAGATGATTATGTGGTATTGCCATGACATTGATAAGTTGATGAATAATTGAATTTATAAATTGAAGTTTTCTTACAAAAATAGTATTTTTTTCTACAATTTTCTTAAGATTTCTACATTTAATTATGGAAGTTTTTGATGAAGATTGATATTATATATGTTAGAGGGGCAAAAACCCCAAATTCTATTTTTTTTAAAAAAAAAAGAAAGAAAAAACCTAATTTTGAAGTTTTAGAAATAATGAAATGAAAACGAAATTGATCCTTAATTTTTTAAATTGATGATTGGTTTTTAATATTAAAGTGGTATTTGAAAGGAAAATTGTGAACTTGGAATGTTGTTGAGACGTTGGATATTGTCACTTCATATTTACCATAATTACTTGGATGGTGAAAGACAACTTTTATGTTAATGAATGTATAACTTGAAACTTTGGAAAGATTATCAAGGCTGAGGTAAATGCATGTGAATCTGGGTAGAGAGTCGGTTTTGGGAAAGTTATAGCGATCCCGGTTTTCCCTTCCTGTAATTGTTGTATTCCGGACTTTGGCTCCGTGGATTTGGTGGTTGTTTATCTTGTTGTCATCCTTTAATTCCCTATGTTTGAGTTTTAGGATGTATTGGGCGTGTTTCGAACAGGTAGGTTGAGTTTTGGTCTCAAGGGTAGTTGCCTAGGTTTTGGTGTTACGATCGAGCGGAGTTCAATCTTTGGTGGCATGCTCGAGCGGGTCTTATTACGCTCGAGCGGGGTTTACACACTCCCAGTATTTCGTGCCTCTACAAAACTTCTGCAGGTGTGTTTTTCACGCTCGAGCGGGTTTCTCTACGCTCAAGCGGGTCGCGCTCAAGCGGGTACGTTGGCGCTCGAGCGGGTAGTACTTTGTCTGTGAAAGTTCTGGGAGGGTAAATCTACGCTCGAGCGGACTGGTTTTCGCGCTCGAGCGGATGTACTTTATTCTTGTGTCTTGGCGCTCGAGCGGGCCTTATTGCGCTCGAGTGTGTCCAGATTTTTGTGCTTGAAGCTCGAGCGGGAATGTCATATATCAGTTGGCAGCTGGGCATTTTAAAATCACTTTTTACATTCTCTCTCTCTCTCTCTTACTTTCTAAAAACACTTTTTGAGAGCCTCTCTCTCTAGGATCTCCCTTCTCTCTAGGGTTTGATCTAGTTAGAGTGTCCCCCTATCTTTCGGCCTTTGTAAAAAGTGTGTTGATCGTCAAGGGCTTCGTTTTGATCCGTGGATCTTGGAGTTTGGAGCATTTTGGTTTTCTTCAACTTTCCCGTTTGAGCTCTAACTTCGAGGTAGGGATATCCTACTCCATCTTATGAGCTTTGTCTTTGAATTTTAGTATTTCGATATGTTGGGGGTTGTTGGGTAATTTTGAGAGAGTTTGGGGCCTTTGTGCAATTTTCCAAAGATGGGTTTTCAAACATATAAACTCTTATGTATGTAATACATTGGGAAATGGACTTGGTGTTGGATTGTTGATGAAAAAGGAACCTTAGGGTTGGTATTGTGAATTTGGGAAAAAGCCCTAATTGCATGATAAATTAATTGGTATAATTAATTTTGGGAAATGAGAAATTGAATAGGAAATATTCAAATTGGAATGGTATGGGATTAAAGGGTGTAATTGGATTAATTTATCGCTCACCTAGGCAAATGTTGATAATTTATCCATTTGGTGCATTTATTTTCTGTTTAGAAATAACTGTTTTGGGCTATCGGTGGAGGATAGTCTTGATTATTGTAGAAAATGCATAATGATTAGGCAAACCAAAACTAATCAATTGAGTAGGCTATCGAGTATAGCGGTTGGTATAATACATCGAAATTGTGTATTGAATGATTGAACATGTATATGATAACTGTTTATATACATTGTGTTGTGTGGGAGGAGATATGGGATGTACTCCACGGTTTAGGGGAAGATAGGGGATGGACCTCTAAACCGGAAATTGTTGATATTGATACAACACTACAATGTGTATCAATTGTGAAATATGGAAGTGTTTTGTTACATTGATACAGCACTACAATGTGTATCATTTGTAAAGTATGGAAGTATTTTGTTATGTTGATACAGCACCAAAATGTGTATCATTTGTGAAGTATAAAAGTGAATTTATGTGTTATTGATACATCACCAAAATGTGTATCTGTCATGAGTTTTGAAAGTAATTGAGTGATGAGTTATAATCTTATTAAGTTATTTGGGCCAAGTTCTGATCCTTGTTTTCAAACTGAAAGTTGAATAAGAAATGGAAACTGAAATGTAACATGGACATGATTGTCGTAAAACTGTAATTCGACATAAGTTGGAATATAAGTGTGGACCATCTATTGATTGCTATTATTTTAGTCATTGTTTATAGTTGGTTTAGTATATTTCTACTGGGCTGTGGCTCACCCTATATGGGACATCATTTTCAGGTACAGGTAGCATGCCACCTCTAAGGACATAGCTTGGGAGGCTTTGTGGCTGGGACTTCTTTTGTTGTTTTGTTGTATTACATGTATATCAAGCCAAGGGGGCTTTCTTTGTATAGAGTTAGCACTCTCGTTTTGTAACCAAGTGTTGACTTGGAAAGTTGTAAGCCCATAGGGCATTTACTTTTGTTGTCAACATGTAATACATTTTGTAATGATTACTCTGATGGAATATATAATTATGCTTTATTCTCTTTTGTCTAAGCATGCTATTGTTGGTTGATTTATGGGTTATTTTGAGGGCGTGACAAAAGTGTTGTGTATGGTTGGTACCCATGCAGGGAAGTCTAGGTGCCCAATTACCATGTCTAGAGCTTATCGTCGGACGAATATAGGGAGATATTTTTGGGTGTAGTCAGTAAAAATGGAAAAATGAATGATTTTGGGTGTCCATTCCTGCCGTATTAATAGCTAGAAAATGTAGGGATATTTTTTGATGTAAACCTAAAAATACGTATGTATTTAGACTCTCTTTAGAAACTTCATGGCGTATTTACCCCCAGTGTTGAATTTATCAAATTTGGAGAAACTGTGAATTCTTACTTTCTCTTTTAAAGTAATATAATGAGTTGAATTAAACATGATTTGGTTGTGATGGTGCTATATGGTTCTTTGAATAACTAGATATTGTATTATAAGTTTTTCTACCACTACTATAAAAAGCATTTTTTGCAACCGCTGCATGCCATCACAAATAACAGAAATACAGTCACAAAAGACCTTTTGCGACGGCCCATGGAACAGCAAATGGGGGTCGTGAATGTGAGGTTTGCAATTGCAAAACAGTAGTCGCAAACTATTTGCGACTGCCTAACTTACTTATGGTGGCTGATGTTTTGCTGTCGCAAAAAAGTAAGAAAAAAAATACCAACAATGTATTAGCGACCATTTTGTTACCGTCGCAAATAATTTTCAATGATATTTTATAAATAGTACAATAATAGCTTCAAGCGACGAATATTTTGAAATAAATCTACCAAATAAAATCCTACTGAAAACAATAGAACCAAATCATTTATTTGAGACAAATTTGGCAAACCCATCTCTAGTTTTAGGCTTTAAAAAATGCTATTCAAGCTGCAATTCCTTGTAAAATTATATAATCCAACAAGCTAGCTACAGAAAGGGTCAATAACCAATTGTCCTTACCAAATAATGATGCAATTAGCGATATAAGGTGCTCTTCCAACTCCTCTTTGTAGCCTTTTTTCTTGTTCTTCTTGTTCACAAGAATCTGGACAATGAGGAAAAAAAAACATAAAAAACAAAAAAACAAAAAAAAAAAAAAACAAAAAAAACAAAACAAAACAAGACAAAAAGGATAAGAACAATGAAACTCACTAAGATTATCACCTTTAATAATGACAACCAAGTGGATTAAAGAAACAAAATACACTCATAAAAGTGCAAATCTTAACACAATAGTTGTGTAACGAAAGGAAAAGAAATAAATAGATCATATTTCAAAGAATTCACCAACCAAAAAACACTTTAAGAAAAAGAATATAATTACAATGATTTATGAAAAACAGCAAGGTAGACAGCAGTAAGTAGATACAGGTAATTACTTGTCAATGATGAATCATTCTCTGTCATGTTGTGTTTATAGTCAATTAACTTCAATTGTCCAAGAGCTAGAAAAATAAAAATAATAATTAAGAGTAAGATAAGACCGAATGTTACATATCAAAAGATTTGTGCATTGTCACAGGCACTAGCTTCTCCCATCTACTTGGTTGATTCTGTCTAAGAACATGTATACAGTCCCTTACCTTAGTTCTTAGTTCTTCTATGAATTTTCAGAATGTAAATATGGGAAAAATTATTATTATGTTTCAAATACTAACTTTAATATGAAAATAATTTTTTTAAGCTGTACAAAATTCAAAATAAATAATAAATAAACAAAACACTAAAACCAAGATGAAAGAATATTGATCCAAAAGTTCCATAAAGACCATCCTACATGCTGAAGACATGATGCATCAACCACTACAATGAATTTAACATTGCAGTCCAACTAAGTGATTGGAACCTAGGGGTTTGCAGGTCGGTGCAGAGGTTGACCACAATATAGCAAATTGAACAGGTAAAAGAGCAAACATGACCACCCTATGGGGCTTCTCTAATGAACATTGGTCAGGGAAAGCAGACTGCATGATTTATTGCAAGTTTTCAAGTACAATTATTTCATATTTTCATTTTGTTATCAATCTCACTCCAAGATGTCCTGGATTTCTCCATTTTTGTTTTATTTATTTAATTATTTATTTGTGCTTTATAATTAGTTTTTTTTATTATAAATTCTTTTTTCTGTTACTTTATCGTAAAAAATAACAGCAAATGCTGACATTATTAAATAATTTAATTTATATTTTTAGTTTACCTTTTAAAATTGTGTCCGATTACAAAGAAAGAAAATATATATGTATATATAATTCCTATTGGAATTGTGGATAAAGGAGACATATATTATCAACAATAACTGCAAGCATAACAAGGAGAAAACATGAATTGTATTTTGTTTATGTAATTGAACACAATTTTAAAGGGTAAAATTAGAAATGTAATTAAATAATTTAATGATGCCAACGGCTTATTTTTTATTTTATTTTTTTGATGCTAAGGAGTCTGTTTTATATATATATATATATATATAAAGGAGGCACACACAATCAACATTAATTGCAGGGATAATAAATAAAGAAAAAAATTATGAAAAATATAAAATTTTATTTATTTGTAATCGGACACAATTTTAAGGATAAATTAAAAAATATAATTAAATTATTTAATGATATCAGCATTTTTTGTTTTTTTACGATAAAGTAATAGAAAAAATAATCTATAATAAAAAAAATAAACCTCAAAGAAGGTTTATGTCACTTTAGAAACTTTAGGAAAGATTTTTGCAATTTCATTGTAACGCCCCCAAAATAATACATAAAACTCATCATTTTAGACATGTAATGATATAAGAGAAATAAACACCTTTCTATTCATCAGAGTAGTTCTTACAAAAGTATTACATGTTAACAACAAAAGCAAATGCCCTATAGGCTTACAGCTTTCCAAGTCAACACTTGGTTACAAAAAGAAGAGTGCTAACTCAATTACATATTAAGCCCTTGGCTTAAATTTACATGTAATACATCAAAAGAAAGCAAAATGACAACACAGTCTGTCTGCCTCTAGCCTCCCAAGCTATGTCCTTGGAGGTGGCATGCTACCTATACCTGAAAATAATGTCCCATATAGGGTGAGCCAACGCCCAGTAGAGATATGCTAAACACAGTATGAGCAGTAACTAAGACATTAGCAATTGATAAATGTTTGACTCACATAAATCAATTCACAAACCATTTCCATTACATGACAAATGTGTCCATGTTTCATTTTCCATTTCTTATCCAATTCACAATTCATAACTACGGCTCAGAACCTGGCCAAACAATTTAAATGAGACAGTAACTCATATTAAACATTTCCTACTTCACAATAGATAAGCATACTAGCTGTATCAACACTCCAACAGATAAGCCTATGAGCTGTATCAACACTTCAACAGATAAGCATATGAGCTGTATCAACCCTTCAACAGATAAGCATATGAGCTGTATCTACGGAGACCATTCCCTACCTCCTCCCAAACATTACCCGGTTTAGAGGTTCATCCCCTATCTTCCCCTAAACCGTGGAGTACATCCCCTATCTCCTCCCACACAACACAATGTATATAAACACAGATCATATACACATCCAATCAATACATAAAGTTAATGTATTATTTCAACCGTCATATTCTATGACACATCAATTGATCAGGTTTAGTTTGCCTAATCATCATGCATTGTCTACAACAATCAAGACTACCCTCCACAGGTAGCCCAAAGCAGTTATTTCTAAACAGATAATAAAAGCACTAACAGATAAATTATCCGCATTCTCAAAAGTGAGTGATTTATAAATCCAACTCCACTATCCCATCTCATAATGAGCCAATTTCGTTATATTCAACTCAATTTCACAAACCCATAACTTTCCCAAATTAATTACACCAATTAATTTATGCACAATTTTGGGCTTTCTCCCCCATCTCTCAATATTAACCCAAAGGTTCAAATATCAACAACCAACAACAATATTATCATTTTGAGACCCAAAATCGACATTAATAAGTCAAAATAACAAACCCCCTTTTCTACCTTTTGAAACCCTAAGTCCCAAAATCAAACCATTTAAACAACATGCTCAATATCCAGATCAAAACCCATAAGGATAAGTCGGAATCCCTACCTCAAGAGATGAATACCAACGAAGAAGATGAAGAAAACGAAAATGCTCCAAATCCCAAAATTCTCGGATCAAAATGTAGCCCTCAACGATCAACACACTTTTTATAAAGGCCAAAGGGTGGAGGATCACTCCTACTAAATCAATACCTAGAGAGAAGGTAAGTTTTTAGAGAGAGAAGCTCTCCAATGGCTGTTTTCGAAAAGTAAGAGAGAGAATGGAAAGTAAATAGTAATTTAAAATAGCCTAGCTGTCAACTGATATACGACTCTCCCGCTCGAGCGTAGAATAGGACACTCGAGCATCAAGCACAAAAAACTGGGTACGCTCGAACGCAAGAATGCCCGCTTGAGCGCCAAGACACAAAGACAAAACACACCCGCTCGAGCGCGAAAGACCAGTATGCTCGAGCGTAGATTTTCATCTCCCAGAACTTTTCAGAAAAAGAACTACCCGCTCGAGCGCCAAAAGGCCCGCTCGAGCGCTACCCGCTCGAGCGTAGAAAACCCGCTCGAGCGTAGAAAACACACCTGCAGAAGTTTTACAGGAACACGAAATACTAGAAGGGTGTAAATCCCGCTCGAGCGCAAGAAGGCCCGCTCGAGTGGACCACCTAAAAATTGGGCAACAAAGAAATGAAACCAAGGCTCAATCAACCTGTAACAACCCTGCGCAACACATCCTAAAACTCAAACACAAGGAATCAAAGGATGACAACAAGATACACAACCACCAATTCCACGGAACCAAAGTCTGGAATACAACAATTATAGAAAGGGAAAACCGGGATCGCTATATTGATTAAACCTTAGGAGAGGTCAGTGCAATTGAAAACTGAACCTTAAAAAATGTTTTAGTCATTTCAAATACCTTAAGGAATGTTTTTGCGATTTTGTCAAATCTCAATAGAAGTCAATGTAATTTACCCTATTATTAAAAATAATTTATATAGCACACATACATAATTTAATTAAATTTTACAAAACATTATTTTGATAAAAAAAAATAAAAAAATAATAAAATAAATAACCCGTGGCATGCATGGGTCTAACTGCTAGTGATTAATTATAAATGATTAAAATTAATACTAACATGTAAATTACAAACCACTTGAAAGCTTTAGAGAAGAGTTTTTTTTTTTACAATAATTTAGAGAAGACTTTAATGTTGTGTTTGGTTCGGGGATTTGAGGAGGAATTTGAAAAGGTAAATAGAAAATGTATGTGAAATGTGAATAAAATATACTTACATTTTACCTAGTTTCACATATCTTTTTCCTTTCCCTTTCCAAATTCATTTTCAAATCTCCCAATCAAACACAGTGTAAAGAAGACAGAATGGCCGGCCATATAAATGTATTTATTATTTAAATATTTTATTAATTTTAAAATTTATATGCATTACATTATAATGAAAGGAGAGACATTCTACTGTCTGGACTGGAGGGTGTTGTTGAGTTATATGAAATTTCAAATGGAATCCATTTTGATGATTTGAATAGTTTATTTTGTCGGATTTTATACGTAGATCAAATTAATTTGATAATTATAACAATATAATTTTATTGTTTTGTCTTAAAAACAAATTGATTCAATTATTTTATTGTTCATTTTTTCAGACAAATATAAAAAAATTATATAATTATAATTATTGAATCAATACCAATAGTCACCATGGTTCACCAAAGGGTTTCTGTCTTTAGATGTTTGAATTCAAACCAAGTAGCTTCTAGATTCTTCAACATTCTTGCAGAAAGGTATATTACCATTCAAGAGAGAAATGATCGGGTGTAGTGAGTCACACCGAATTATGGTCTGATCACTCCTATTCCATGAAATTTATAAGACTTGATATTTTTTTTTGGAAAATTATATTTCAGTAGAATAGTGGAAAAATAATTTCATTTTATTGGTGATGCAAGTCTCATGTGTGTATAGGGTGAAAGTCCATTCCTATGTTTGGTGCAAGTTGTAACAGAAAATATTCTCATCTGTAGTACAATTATTTTATGGGAAAATGACTTGAACCCCTACAAGGGGCACCCTCACGACCCCCTCTCTCTCTCTGATTGGCCAGTTTTTTTTTCTTTTTTTTTCTCCTCTAATGACCAGCCCCCACATGTGTGTGGGGTTGGTGGGGGTGGTGATTGGAGGGGGTCTCAAACACTTCCCTATTTTACGTCTGTCCCATCTATATATAATTTCTCAATTCATTTTTATGTTCAAAGCATACATAGTTTAGGATAAATCTTCTATATATATATATATATACACTATATATTAATCGAAATGTATTTTTCTTTTGAAAGACTCTATAAACATTAAACATTAATCTAAATTTTTTATTTAAAAAAATAAATGTTAAAAAATACACATAGTATAGAAATTTTAGCCTATCTAAATTTTTATAATTTTGAAATTTAAAAATCTTAATATAAATAATCCAAAAAAATAAAAATAAAATAGCTATATCTAACCTATCATACTTAACCCATATATAATTTGAAATTTGAAAATCTTTAAAAATAAATTTTCAAATATAACTTTAGTCTTTTATAATTTTAAATTTTAAAAAAATTTATTTTTATTTTTAAAAACTATTTGGCGTCTAAAAAACTAAGAATTTTTTAGGCATCACGACACATTTATTAGTTTAAAAAAAAAATTTGTGTGGCACACATGAAAAGAAATTTTAAAAACAATACATGTATAATGTATGTTTTTATGTCGCGTCCAATAATACATGCCAAAAAGAACAATCAATATAGGGTAATCAATTATTGTAGTTAACTCATTCAAATTTACATAAACATAGAATCTTACCTTTTGAAAAGAAAATAATGAAAGAGAGGGAGAGATATGGGGAGTGAATTGCAAATGGTTAGGAAGAGAAAATAAAGGAAAAGAATAGGAAAAAAAAAAAAAAAAGAAAGAGCGGAAGCTGCTAAGAAAGGGAAAATTATTAGGTACTTCTAAAGTATCAAGTGTCTGTATTCATTTATCAATCATTATTCACCATACCCTCTTATGTTCCTTAATCACCCAACAAAAAATCATATTACTCCACCTTCTCCACCAATCATAATACCATGGAGCTATAGCGATCCCGGTTTCTCTCTCTTTATTTACTGTATTCCGGACTTACGTCCCGTGGAGTTGGGGGTTGTATGTCTTGTTGCCATCCTTTAATTCCATATGTTTGAGTTTTAGGATGTGTTGGGCATGTTTCGAACAGGTTGGTTGAGCCTTAGTCCCTTACCTCGTTGCCCAGATTTTTGGTTGTCCGCTCGAGCGGACCATTCCACGCTCGAGCGGGGTTTTCACACTTCCAGTATCTGTGCCTCTGCAAAACTTCTGCAGATGTGTTTTTCACACTCGAGCGGGTTTCCTTACGCTCGAGCGGGTCGCGCTCGAGCGGGTCTGTTGGCGCTCGAGCGGGGTGTTCATTGTCTGTGAAGGTTCTAGGGGGTAATCTACGCTCGAGCGGACTGGTTTTTGCGCTCGAGCGGATGTATTTTGTTTTTGTGTCTTGGAGCTCGAGCGGGACTTATTGAGCTCGAGCGGGTCCAGTTTTTGTGCTTGACGCTCGAGCGTTCTATTCTCCACTCGAGCAGATCATACGTATATCAGTTGGCAGCTGGGCATTCTTGAATCACTTTTCAACTTCCACTCTCTCTCTTACTTTTCTGAAAAGCCATTTTTGAGAGCTTCTCTCACTACTTTCTCCCTTCTCTCTTAAGATTGATCTAGTTGGAGTGTTCTCTTACCCTTTGGCCTTTACAAGAAGTGTGTTGATCATCAAGGGCTACATTTTGATCCGAATAGTTTAGAGTTTGGAGCACTTTGAGTTTGGTCCTCTCCTCCGTTTGAGCTCTAACTTTGAGGTAGGGATATCCTACTCCATCTTATGAGCTTTGTCTTTAAATTTTGGCATTTTGATATGTTGGGGGTTGTTGGGTAATTTTGAGAAAGTTTTGGGGTCTTTGTGAAATTTTCAAAAGATGGGGTTTCAAACATATAAACCTTTATGTATGTAATACATTGGAAAATGGACTTGGTGTTGGATTATTGATAGAAAACGGAATCTTAGGGTTGGTGTTGTAAATGTGGGAAAAAGCCCTAATTGTTGTGATAAATTAATTTGTATAATTAATTTAGGGAAATGAGAAATTGAATAGGAAATATTCAAATTGGAAGGGTACGGGATCAAAGGGTGTTGTTGGATTAATTTATCGCTTACCTAGATAAAATGTTAATACTTTATCCATTTGGTGCATTTATTTTCTGTTTAGAAATAACTGCTTTGGACTATCGGTGGAGGATAGTCTTGATTGTTGTAGACAATGCATGATGATTAGGCAAACTAAAACTAATCCATTGGGTATGCTATTGAATATAGCGGTTGGTATAATACATCAAATTTTGTATTGATTGATTAAACTTGTATTTGATAATTGCTTATATACATTGTATTGTGTGGGAGGAGATGGGGGATGTACTCCACGGTTTATTGGAAGATTGGGGATGGACCTCTAAATCGGATTTTGTTGAGATTGATACAGCACTACAATGTGTATCATTTGTGAATTATAGAAGTGTTTTGTTTGACATTGATATAGCACTAAAATGTGAATCATTTGTCTTGATTGATTAAATTCGTATATGGTAATTGCTTATATACATTGTATTGTGTGGGAGGAGATGGGGGATGTACTCCACGGTTTATTGGAAGATGGGGGATGGACCTCTAAACCGGATTTTGTTTGAGATTGATGCAGCACTAAAATGTGTATCATTTGTGAAGTATGGAAGTGTTTGTTTGATTTGATATAGCACTAAAATGTATATCATTATCATTGGTGAAATATGAAGGTGGTTTTATGTGTTATTGATACAGCACCAAAACGTGTATCCATAATGAATTTTGAAAGTATTTTAGTGATGAGTTATAGTCTCATTAAAATTATTTGGCTAAGCTCTGAGCCTTGTTTTCAAACTTAATGTCGAATAAGGAATGGAAGATGAAATATAACATGGACATGATTGTCATGAAACTGTAATATGATATAAGTTGGAATATAAGTGTGGACCATCTATCTAATGCTATTGTTTTAGTCATTGCTTATAGTCGGTTTAGTGTATTCCTACTGGGCTGTGGCTCACCCTATATGGGACTTCATTTTCAGGTACCGATGGTATGCCGCCTCCAAGGACATAGCTTGGGAGGCTAGAGGCGAACAGACTATTTTGTTGTTGTGTATTCTTTGGATGTACTTCATGTAAATTCAAGCCAAGGGCTTAATATGTATTTGAGTTAGTACTCTCTTTTTGTAACCAAGTGTTGACTTGGAAAGTTGTAAGCCCATAGGGCAGTTACTTTTGTTGACAACGTGTAATACATCTTGTAAGGATACTCTGATGATTGTAATATAATATCCCTTTCCTGCAAATTGACTGTATGATATTTATGGGTTTATTTTGAGGGCGTTACAGGAGCACTATGTGGCCGTACTCTGGAAGTACAAAATAATTACTCACTAGGAAAGTGTTTAAACTTCTTTGAGCGGGAAAAATATTTTTGGTTAAGTGAATCTAACCGTTAATCTCATAGATGGATTGATCTGGATCGTTCTAACCAAATGTTAGATTGAGACATTTTCAAAAACAAAATTGTTTTATTATATAGATTTTTTATTTTTGTGAACATAATTGGTCAAAAGTCCACATTCATAGGATCATATGTTATTTAATTTAAAGTTTGATCCTTTTTAGTAATAGAGACATGTTTAATAAAATTGTTTGATAAGAAATACAAATTATTTTTTTAAAGAATTTTTTTCCACTTAAAAAATTGCCATTTCCAAAAAAAATTTCAATAAAGTCATTATTGCTAGAAAAGTTACCAATGATAGTGTGGTGATGATTTGAACAATAGCATTGATTGGTAGCTTCAATTTGAGTGCTCAAAATTGCCCAAATTTTGGCTTGCTTGTTGTTCGGTCGGTTGTCTGACAAGAAGGTCAAAGCTGCGGTCGACAAGAGTGACAACTACGGTAAACAAGTGTTTCATCGGTCATCCAGGTGGTCGTTTGGGAGGTCATCTGAGCAGTCAACCAGCAAGAAGGTGAAAGTCGCGGTCGACAAGGGTGACAACTGCGGTAGACAAATGTTTCACCAGTTGTCCGGGTGGTCGGCCGGGCAGTCGACCGGCAAACACAAATTCGAGCTTCGGGCAAACTCAAGTTTGAGCTACCAATCATTTTTCTATGAACAGATAAGTAGATTAGTTGGATCATGTAGCGATCTTGGTTTCGACCCTTTTTTCATGTTTTGCCACTTTGACTGGGCAGGTCGGTGATCGAAGTTGCTTGTCTGCTCAAGCGGCCGTTTATGCGCTCGAGCGGAGAATGTTTGGTTCCAAAAGTTTGCCCTATCTGCAAAAGTATTGGGAAGGTGTATTCGACACTTGAGCGGGGTTTTCCACGCTCGAGCGAACCATGTTATATCAGTTCGTGAATCTGATATTTCAGATCACTTTTGTATATCTCTCTCTCTCAAAAACATTTCCTCTCCCTTCTCTCTACATTTCCCTACGCCAAATTGGATCAAAACCTTGATTTCTCAAGATCCATTAGAGTTCTGCCACATGTTCTTCATCAAAGTTGGTTAAGTTCTCGAGGGCTTCGTTGTGTGCGGTGAAGATCGAGTTTCGACATCGTTGATTTTGGGGTTTCATCTCATTTCTTTTTCAAAACTTGAGGTAGGGATTTTCTTAGAGTTATATATATATTTTTGCATGATCTAGATGATTTTTGAAATCATCCTTCGATAGCTTTGAAAATTGATTGTTAATTCAAGAAGTTGAGCGATTTTGAAAGTGGATTTGTCTCTTGTTCTTTTAAAATGATCTTATGGGTTTTGATCTTCGTTGATTGAAGAACATAGGATTTGGAAAGTTTTCTTTCAAAAGATTTGAGTTGTATAATTTTGGTGAGAAAACCTAGAATTTGGGGATTTTTTTTAAAGAGACTGAAAATCCATGAATGATATTATTATATTTATTTTTTGTGTCAAAATAAATGGATGTTTGGAAAATTTCTTATTTATATTTATATAAATGATAAATTTCAGGGAATATGAGAATTGTTGTTCATTTTGGAAATTATTGTTCAAAACGTTGAAATAGTCTTGAAATGACTAATTGTTGAGGATACTTGAGAATAGGGAATTACGTTATTCTTTGGATGATGAATTGGAATAAAACTATTTATATTCATCTTGTGTTATTGGCATATCAATTCATTTGATTACATTAAACTTTGAAAGTTGATTTGAAAACTTGCATTGAGAAAAGAATGTTGAGAAACAAGTTTCCATGAATTGGTTTTGGGGTAAATACGGTGGTAAGTCTTGACATGGTGGTGTAGATGAAATTTAATAGGTGTCGAGCCTTCTAGTTAATACTGGTAAAAATGACAGATTATAGGTGTCGAGTCTTCCAGCCAATGCTGGTAAAAATGACAAATTGGTAGTACTTGTATAGTCTACTTGCAGACACTAACCTAGGGATTACCAGAGTCGTATTTACCGCTCTTGAAATGAGTTGTTAAGTTTTGAAGAATTGAAATTGCATGACATCATTTGTAACGCCCCAAATTTCTAGCCCAAATGGTAATACAACAATCATGGCTCTTTTAAGGAAAACCGAATATAAATCTCCAAACTTACATTACATGATACATTACACGACTCTGGTAATCTCTAGATCGGTGTCTGCAAATAGACTATACAAGTATGTACGGGAAAGAAATAAGCTTTCTCGTATAATCCTGTTGATCAAGTCTATGCTCCTCTATACGACGTCGCTTTATCACCTGAAAACACAAACGTGAGCTAGCCGGCGGGTGTGTGCCGGAAACCTCTCCGATGCCTAAGTCAGCAAACTTGACAAATAGACAAAGCTCTGAGTATTCTGAAAGCAAAGTTGTGTGTTACCTCTCCCAAGGTGATGTTTGTGAGCTTTTATAGGTTTTGTGTGGCACAATCCTAGTAGGACTCATACTCCTCCATGCAGAGTCCTTCTTGGATTCATACTCTTGAAAGATAATGCTTATCCTTCAACACCCCCCTAACTGCTTAAACCAAGTGAGATGGTTTTTACCATGGCCGAACTACAACATGACCGAAATAAAACTGGCTATGCTGAGCCACAGAGTAGGCCGAACTATCCTTAGTTCGGTTCTTCCTTTTACTCCTCCTTATCTGGGTTCTCTCCTGTGCAACTAATGGTGTGTTTAGACCGAGCTACCGAGTAGCAAGGTTCTGACCGATCTATCCAGAATACGTCATGACCAGACTAACTCTGAGGCCGGACCGAAGTAACTTAATCATTTCTTTTGGGCCGGAATAACTTTATCTCTCTTGGGCCATAAAGTCCATCTCATAGCTCGGCCCAATTTTCACCAAAATTACCCTCTCAATTGCCCCTTAATTCCATCTGCACAGCATGATTGGGATTACCGGGCTTAAAAACCAGCCGAGCTGAAGTTTTTAAGCCCTTCCAACCGGGCTAAAAAACCCATTAGCCTCTCCAGCCGAGCTAAAAAAACCTTTTAGCCTTTCCAGCCGAGCTAAAAACTCTTTTGCCTTCCGGCCGAGCTTATTTCACTCCGGGTTCTACTTGTCCGGTCAAAATGTCTCTTCAATCACAGCAACTGTAACGCTTCCCATTCTAATGACACGTGGCACGCTCTGATTGACCGAGGACGGCTTGTCACGCCGTCTTCGTATTTCGTGAAATTTGAACAGTCCCGCCCAAATTTTGGGCTTTCTAACAAAAACAAACCCTGAGGCCAGGTTTCTCTACTTTTGCCATTCACCTTCTTCCTTCTCTTCGAGTTCTTCATTATTCTTCGTTCTCTTTCTGTGCCTCTACTTCTTTAATTACCAAGCTCGTGCTCTTCATTGCTGCTACTGTTTTCATCTCCAGTTCCCTCTTCTTACCTGGTAAGCAAATCCCTCTTTCTTGTTCTGTTTGTTTTCGTATTTTGCTTTCTATGTTTTTGCGAAACATATTTGTCCATTTCTGTTTTGCTTCTGTACTTTTACGGAAAAAGCTTTAACAGTAGAACACATGAGCATATGATAAATCCTGTAGAAAACTAGCTTTTGATCCAGAATCTTGTCCCAACCGAACTAGGAGACTATTTGTGCTATATATGTAGATCAATTCAGACAATAACCGAACTAGAACTCATAGAAATAACAGTAGTTTTAGCAAGTTACCAACTCCTGATTCACTTTAGCCAAGATAAGCTCACCGAACAAAGTTTGAACTCAGTAAACTAGGAACCTCGGTCTTCAACCGAGCTAAGCCTTTGGGGCTAAGCCAGCTTTCTTAGTTTCTAAACCAAACTCAGAAAGCTGCCCCTAGAGGCTCAACCGAAGTAACAAAACTCATAGTTGAAACCGAGATAACCACCCTTATACAAAAACCGATCTCGCGAACCCTATGCTCAATCCGAGCTACCAAGCATTTTGCTGAACCGAGATACAGCATCCCCGATAGGCCGAAGTAGGACTTCTTATTTTTGCTTTGATTTTGTAGCACGGTCTGCGATCTGTGCTTAACACCTTTGTTTTCCACTCTGCAGACATAGGTTGCCCAGGCACTCTTTTGTGCACTCAACCGAGCTACTGAGCACATTCTTCCGTCCGAACTAATTTATTAATAACTTATACGATAAATGGGTAAGTATAGGTATCTAGTAAATACTTCGGGCGGCCTAGCTGAATTCAGAAAAGACTACAATATACCCGATGACGTCCACCTGATTTTAGCCGAAAAGGATGTCATTCCTTGGGGCAATGAAGGCTTTGTTCCTTTCACCCTTTTGTCCATAATCGAGACCGGACTACGATTTTCAGTCCAACCCTTGATGTGTGAGTTTCTTAGGCAAACCAGACTATGCCCAACCCAACTATCCACTAATTCCTACTGCATCATAATGGGAATAGCCGAACTGAACCGTCAAGCCGGACTCAACCTTGGCCTGGCCGAAATCTTCCACCAATACTCCATTGGTTCAAAAGAAGATGGGTGGGTCTATTATTTAAGAATACGTCGTCGCCAAGAGAAGATAATAAACATACACCGAATAAACACTTAAATGACGACGACTTTTTCTGGGTGTCTGGGAACTTTGAGGATCATCAAGCCTAGATTCCTGGCCGACGTATAAATTGGAAAAAAGGAGAACCCGGCATATTTACTTCGGTTTTCTTGCTTGCTTTTTTATATTTCGATTTTTTAATCTTTCAGCCGGACTTCTAGTTCTTCTTTCGCAGATTCTGCCCACCTTCATTCTTTATACAGCTACCCAAACCTAGCAACCTTGCGTGCCGCACTACGGTATCCAGAACGTAGTTGGGCCAAGCTGCTCAAATTCGAGCCGACCTACCGATACAGCGGTCGCCGAAAAGCGAGAGTGACCGACTTTCTTCTTGAGGACGCCCCAGAACCGGACCCAGCCTTGCCAGAAATCAGACTAATTCCACTAATTGCTGAAGAGGAGATGGCTGAAAAGAACAGAGTAAGGGCGCTTCTAACCGAAACCAACAGGGCCGAAGTACCACTATCGAGTCAAACCCAAGAAGCGGTGGTGGCCCTTCCTACTTAACAACCGTCCTCATCCCGCCGAACCAAGCGCGCCCGGACTACCGAAACTGAACAACGCATGGTTGATGAAGATGAAACTGCTCTTCCACCAAGCCCGCCACCAAGCCCCCAACCGGAGCCTTCTGATCGAACTACCACTAGCTGGGCACCAAAGCTTACCTTCAACAACCGAGATACCCATGACTCTGACTCGGTTGTTCCTGATAAGGATCACCAGTTGGCCTTCAACCTGGCCAAGAGTGTGTGCCTCCCCAAAGATATGGAGCACCACCAAAAGCAACTAAACACCGAACTGAAGGCCATCCGGTCTTCAACAAAATCCATGATCCTGGTAAGTAGCTCTGTCCGTTTCTCTGTCTAATTTTTCCAACTTTCACTTCAGCTCAAGGGAAGTCTTTGTTTTGTCAGGCCATTCAGAAAAACAACATCACTCATAGGAAAGTGTTAGAGCTCAGGAAAACAACAAGGCAAGCCGTGGAAGAAGCCGAAGCGAAGACGGCCGAGCTAGAGGAGGCCAGAAAGCAAATGGCCGAGCTACGAGCTGAGAACGGCCGACTAGCCGGACTGGTTAGTTCGGCCGAAGCATAAAAGCAGAAGGCTGCCATTGCTCTAAAGGATAAGTATCTGCGCGAGCTGGTGAAGCTTGAAAAGAAGAAAGATACCGAGATAACCCAGCTGAAGGAGAGCGCAAAAGGAGCCGAAAAGAAAGGCTTCAAGAAGGCAGAGGATGCTTATACCCAGCAGTGTGAAGCCGCCAAGGAACTATTCTTTAAGTGCGGCTGGAGGGCAGCTGTTGAGAAGCTCGGTCACGATCCACAGACCGAGGTTTTCAACCCTCCAGCCTACTTCATACCGAACTCCCTAGTGGAGTATGCTAATGCTATGCAACAGTAATTTCTTGAAGGCTCAAACTCTGATGAAGACTTTGCCTCTGAGGACACTCCGGTTGTCAGTGCGGACCAGTCAGCTCGGTTGGAGCCCACGGTGGAAGACCTGACTATTGAACTACCAGGTGAAAATGTGGTTCCGACCGAAACCACCCTTAAGAGCGAGCTCCCGCCTGAAACCGGTCTTCGTGTTGATGCTGATACTGCGTTTGATGCCGAAATTGATGATCTTATCAACTGATTGTCTTTTTTTTTTTTTTTTTTTTTTTTTTTTTTTTACTTTTTGCTTTTGTAATCGGGCTATGCCCCTCCTTTGTAATTGCCTTTTGATGAATGAAAATTTGCTTGAACTCTTACTTCGGTTGATCTGTACGTTTGTACTTGTTATGATTTTTCCATGATCTTTTTTCCTTCAACTGTTATCTCGGTTTTAGCTGGTCAATCTAACTATTCTTACTAGCCAACCACTCCTTAGCCGACATAATTACTTCGGCTGAGGAGTACACAGCTTGTTTAATCCAGCCAACCACTCGTCAGCCATACCCTTACTTCGGCTGATGAGTATAAAGAGTTGGTTTAATCTAGCCAACCCACTCTTCAGCCATACCCTTACTTCGGCTGAAGAGGACAAAGAGTTGGTTTAATCCAGCCAACCACTCTTCAGCCACACCCTTACTTCGGCTGAAGAGTATAAAGAGTTGGTTTAATCCAGCCAACCCACTCTTCAGCCATACCCTTACTTCGGCTGAAGAGTATAAAGAGTTGGTTTAATCCAGCCAACCCACTCTTCAGCCATACCCTTACTTCGGCTGAAGAGTACAAAGAGTTGGTTTAATCCAGCCAACCACTCTTCAGCCATACCCTTACTTCGCTAAAGAGTATAAAGAGTTGGTTATTCCGGCCAAACGTCCTGCAGCCTGGATCCTTATCCTGGGCTTAGGAGGGGTGTTGGTTTATTCCAGCCAACCTCTAAGTTAGTTTTTCTAGCTAACTTAGAATAAAATGTTTGGTTATTCCGACCAAACGTCCTGCAGCCTGGATCCTTATCCTGGGCTTAGGAGGGGTGTTGGTTTATTCCAGCCAACCTCTAAGTTAGTTTTTCCAGCCAACTTAGAATAGAGTGCTTACAATGTACCTAAACTTCACTAAAGCTAACTTTTACAGAGAATAATTCAAGCTGAAAAGAATCGTTTGTTTTATTGAGGAAAGAAAAAATTACATGTATTTGAAAGTGGAAAGCTAAAAATAAAATAACTTGAGATTGGCCGTGTTCCATGGCCTAGGGATTGCTTTGCCATCCTTGTCTTCTAGGTGGTATGCCCCTTTGCCTGCTAACCCAACCACTTTGTAAGAACCTTCCCAGTTTGGCCCTAACTTGCCATCTCCCGGTATCAAGGTGTTTCCCATTACTTTGTGCAGTACCCAATCTCCGATCTTGAATTGTCTTGGATGCACCGTTTTGTTGTATTTCCTGGATAACTCTTGTTGATACGAGGCAATGTGAACCAGTGCTCTTTCTCTTATTTCCTCCGCAAGGTCGAGTTCCAATGCTATGGCTTCTCCATTCAAGTCTGGATCAAAATTTTCGCTTCGAATTGTGGGGAGGCCAACTTCCAGTGGGATTACTGCTTCCATTCCGTAGGCTAAGGAGAATGGTGTCTCTCCTGTTGATCGTCGAGGTGTGGTGCGGTAAGCCCATAAAACATGAGGAAGTTCGTCCGCCCACTTGCCTTTTGACTTCTCTAACCTTTTCTTCAGTCCATCCAAGACAACTTTATTTGATGCTTCTGCTTGGCCATTTGCTTCAGGATATGCCGGTGTAGAATTATAGAACTCTATCTTGTACTCTTCACAAAAGCCTCTGAAGATTCTGCCGTCGAACTGAGTGCCATTGTCTGAGATAAGGGCTTTTGGTATGCCAAACCGAGTGATGATGTTCTGCCAGACGAATTTCTTCACATCTCTTTCCTTGATCGATGCCAATGCTTCTGCTTCCACCCATTTTCTGAAGTAGTCTGTTGCTGCGAGAAAGAACTTTCTGTTGCTAGGTGCTGTTGGAAGTGGTCCTACTATGTCCAAGCCCCACATTGCGAAAGGCCATGGACTAGTTAATGGTAGGAGTTCTCTTGCTGGTTGATGTATTTGGTGTGCAAATTTTTGGCATTTCTCACACCTCTTTACATATTTCTCTAAGTCTGCCTGCATGTATGGCCACCAGTATCCTTGTGAAATGGCCCTGTAGGCTAGCGATCTTCCTCCTTGATGGCTTCCACACACTCCTTCGTGTATCTCGTATAAGAATGCTTCCACTTTGCTGGGGTGGACACACTTTAGATAGGGTCCTGAAAACGACTTTTTGTATAATGCCAAAGATGGGAAAAGCCAAAATCGCTGCGACTTCACTCTTATTCTGTTGGCTTCTTTTTTCTCTTCTGGTAAGATGCCGTCTTTTAAGAACAGGATGATGGGATCCATTCAAGACGGGCCTAGTTCTGCGCAGCATACTTCTTCTGCTTCTGGGTCTTCGATGCTTGGTCTTGGTAAGTAGTCGATGAGCAATGGATAAGGGATAGATGTATCTGCCATTGAGGCAAAGCCTTCTAGTTCGTCCGCTCTGCTGTTTTCCTCCCTGCCAATTTGTTCTATCCTTACTACATCAAACTTCTTGATCTCTGTTATGACCAATTCTTGGTACTTGGCCATCCTATCATCCTTTGCTTCATAGTCACCGAAAATTTGGTTTACCACCAGCTGTGAGTCATTGTATACCATTAGTTCGGTGGCCTTCATGTAGTACGCTGATTTGAGTCCTGCGAGAAGCGCTTCATACTCCGCTTCATTGTTTGATGCTGGGAAGCCAAGGTTGATTGCTTGTTCTACAACCAGGCCGTCTGGTGAGATGAGGACTATGCCAAGTCCTGCACCATGCCGGTTGGATGCTCCATCCACAAAGAGCTTCCACATCTCTCCAACGAACAACTTCCAGCAAGTGTAAGGGTCAGATGATGTCGTGGGGTCAAGAATGTTGCTGGTGTTTTCTTCAAGGTCCATGCTTGCTGTCTGTCCCTCGCCATCTGATTGTACTGTTGGTGAGTCTTGGTTTGCTTCTTCCTTGCTATCTTTAGTCTGGTCTGCCTTGGAGTCTGACTGAGTGCTTTCTGCTAGGGGTTGCGCTATTCCGGCGTCAACTTCCATCCCTAGTTCGGTTGTGTCAGTTAGGTCGACTGGGCAGATATGATGACTTCCAGGAGTAAACTCTGTGACGAAGTCTGCCAAAGATTGGGCTTTTACTGCGGTTCTGGGTTGGAACTTGATGTCGAATTGTCCCAACTCTACTGCCCACTTCAAGATTCGCCCAGAAAAGTTCGCCCTCTAAACAAAGCTTTTAGTGGAAAAGCTGTGAGGACGACTATGGTGTGGGCATAAAAGTAGTGTGTCAATTTCCTGGAGGCCATCATTAAGGCCAATGCTAATTTTTCCAAGGGCGAGTACCTTGTTTCGGCCCCTAGCAATGTCTTGCTGATATAATAGATGGGCAGATGTTGAATTCCTTCTACACGAACCAACACTGCGTTAATTGCGTGCTGAGAGACTACCAGGTACAAGAAAAGTTCTTCACCAGGTACTGGGGTAACAAGCAGTGGTAGGGAGGACATATATTCCTTCAAGCTTTCCAGAGCTTGGTCGCATTCTTCATCCCACTCAAACTTGGCCTTTAAAGCTTGAAAGAATGGTCGTAGTCTGTCTGATGACCGGCTTATGAACCGATTGAGCGCAGCCGCCATGCCGGTGAGATGCTGCATTTCTTTGACTGAGTTTGGTCTTTCCAAATCCTGGATTGCTTTGATCTGAGAGGGATCTGCTTCTATACCTCGGTTGGTCACAAGGAAGCCCAGGAATTTGCCAGATCCTACTCCGAATGCACACTTGGACGCATTAAGGCGCAACTTGTGCTTCTTCAGGTTTTCAAACATCTCTCCTAAGTCCTTGAGATGGTCATTCTCATCCTTGCTCTTGACCACCATGTCGTCGATGTAAGCCTCCATTGTTCTGCCTAACAATGGTTCAAACATCTTGGTGACCATCCGTTGGAATGTTGCCCCTGCATTCTTTAGGCCAAAGGGCATGACCTTATAACAGTATAGTCCTCTTGGAGTTGTAAAGGATGTGATCTCCTGGTCTGGTTCATGCATGGCGATCTGGTGGTAGCCTCTGTATGCATCCAGAAAGCTAAGTCGATTGTGCCCCGCCGTTAGGTCTACCAGTTGATCTATCCTTGGTAGAGGAAAGCTATCTTTTGGGCATGCCTTGTTGACTGTTTTGTAGTCGACGCAGACACGCCATTTTCCATTCTTCTTTGGTACTACGACCGTGTTGGAGATCCATTTTGGGTAGTGCACTTCTCTAATTGCTCCTGCCTCCAGCAGGTTACCTACTTCTTCTGCCACTATTTCGGCATGGTGAAGTGCCGATCTGCGAGTGCATTGAATGACTGGTCTGGCGGATGGGTGGACATTGAGTTGGTGACAAATGAAGTTTGGATCAATGCCTGGCATGTCGTAGGGTGTCCAGGCGAACACTTCAATGTTAGAGGTTTGAAATTCTAAAACCTCTAATCTCTCAGTGCTGGACAACGACGAACCGAGCAAAAAGAACTTATCCGGGTTCTTTTCATCTTTTTTTACCTCTACCAAGTCCTCCACTGCTTTCTGATCCGCCGCTTTGCCGACATCTGCGAATAGCTCATTACTTTCAGGTTCTTCCACCGAATGAACGTATCCTTTGGCGGTGCAGCTGCCATTTACCGTGACGAAGCATTGCTTCGACATGATCTGATCTCCATAGACTTCTTCAATTATACTGGTGTCGTTGGGGAACCGCATTACTTGGTGGTAGGATGACGCCACTGATCGCATGGCATGCAGCCATGTTCTTCCCAAGATGATGTTGTAAGTGGACGGGACCTTCAATACCCAGAACTCCACTTGTTTTGTCACGCTTCCTGCTCTAACTGGAAGAATTATTTTGCCGACAGGCCATTATGGCATGGAGTTGAATCCAATTAGGGGAGATACCGCAGGCGCCAAGTCTTTGTCTTGTAGCTTCAGTTGTTTAAATGTTTCATAGTACATGATTTCACATGAACTTCCCTGGTCAATCAGAATCCGCTTGACGTCAAAATCCTTGACTCGGAGAGTGACGACTAGGGCATCATTGTGAGGACAGTATATTTGATCCAAGTCTTTATCCGAAAAAGACATGACGTTTGTTGCCTCTGTCTTCCCCTTCTTGATGGCAGGTTGGGCACTTAGCACCTCTCTAAAGTGCTCAGCCTTTTTGATTGATCCTCTGAGCTCGCATACACGTTCAGGTTCAAAAACTCCATGTATCACATTGATAATGCCTTGAGGCAGGGCGTCGATTGGCATCCCATTAGGGTTATTATGGTCCTGGGGGGCTGGTTGCGTCCCTCCTTCAATGTATTTATCCAAGTGTCCTGCCGCCACCAATTCTTCCAGGTGTTGTCTCAATGGTGTGCAATTCTCAGTGCGGTGCCCCTTTTCTTTGTGGAAGGTGCACCGTGATCTTTCGTCATAGTCCTTCTGAGCTTTTCCTAGCTTGGCTGGCCACTTGACAAAAGGCTCATCTCTTATTTCGCTCAGAATCTGATATATCGGTTTCTTGAACACCGTGGTTATGGCAGTGCGGATTCTCATCCATCTTTTATCTGGGTCTTCTCCGTTATCTCATCTGCCACGTCCGTTTCTGTTCTGACGATCTACTGCATTGACCTTTGCTGAGGTTTTCTTTTCTGGTACTGCGGTCGCACCAGATTTTTCTTTGGCACGTGCGCCATCCTCTTCTACCCTGATGTGCTGATGCACTCTTTCCATCAGGGCTTCCATGGTGAGGGGTGGCGTCATGGTGATCGAGTCCCTTAGTCTGTTTCCGACTGGAAGGCCTCTTTTGTACTGTGCAATGGCGAGATTGGTGGGGCAGTCCCCAATCTGGTGTAAGGTCTCCCAGTAGCGACTATTATAGGATCTTGGGGTCTCTTTATCGCCCATGTCGATGGAGAGTAGCTGGTCGATCTCCACCGGGGTTTTAGTGTTTGTTTGGAACCTTGTTACGAAGGCCTCTGCTAATTGCGCCTAAGAGGCTATGCTGCCTTCTGGAAGTTTCTCGAACCAAGTTAGGCCTAAGTCGCCAAGGCTAAATGGGAAGAATATGCACATTAGGGCCTCGTTTCGCCTGTATACAGCCATGACCTGGTGAAAGTGGCTCAAGTGTGAGTAGGGGTCCGTCTTCCCTTCATATGTAGTGAATTTGGGCTGAAGGAAGCCTGTTGGTAGGGGCGCGTTTTCAATCGCCGGAACAAATGGTGAAGTCTGCAGCCTTGCCAATGCTTTGTCCGTTGGTTCATAGGCAGGGCGCGGTATTGGCATTCCAACCTCGACGCTTCCATGTGTCCGAGGAGCTAATCGCTGTAAGGCAAAAACTCTGTGTGGATCCCGTGCCCTGGCATCCTCTTTGCATCGTGCCTTTTCTTCGAGCACGGTTCGTAAGTCGGATGATCTGGGTAGCTCCGTCTGTCTAGATTTGGTTTGGTGCGAATGTGAGGGCCAATATGTGCTTCCTTCAGTGTATGACCTTTCAGATCTCGTCCTCTCAGACCTGGAGTGACGAGTTCTGGAAGACCAGGATTGAGTATCGCCTGTTCTGAGGCCTCTGCTCTCTCCTTGCGAGGATGTGGTATTCCTACCACGATTTTCTGAGTGGCGAAGGGGCGTCTTGTTTTTGCGCCCCTCTCCTGTCGCCACTTCTTTTCCCTTCATCTGGCGCTTCAAAGCTTCCATGTCCGCCGCCATCTTTTTTATTAATTCATCTTGTTCTTTCACGTGGTCTTCCAAAGCTTGAGGATCAATCCTCCGTCTTTGCCTGTCAGGACTTTGCGAACGAGAGCGATGGGGGCTGTTAGTCCGCCTCCCCCTAGTATCCCTCCTGGTGTTGTGTCGTTGGGGCTCCAAGTCCGCCATGGGAGGGATAGAAGGTAGTCCTTCACGCCTTGCGCCCCCATCTGGAGTTTGTCCGTCGATGGCGGACTGTGGCAATTCTTCAATGTGCGCCATTGTTTCTGAAGAGGAGAAGCTTAATCAAGAGGTTTTGTCCTATCTGTTTTTCCCACAGACGGCGCCAATTGTACGGGAAAGAAATAAGCTTTCTCGTATAATCCTGTTGATCAAGTCTATGCTCCTCTATACGACGTCGCTTTATCACCTGAAAACACAAACGTGAGCTAGCCGGCGGGTGTGTGCCGGAAACCTCTCCGATGCCTAAGTCAGCAAACTTGACAAATAGACAAAGCTCTGAGTATTCTGAAAGCAAAGTTGTGTGTTACCTCTCCCAAGGTGATGTTTGTGAGCTTTTATAGGTTTTGTGTGGCACAATCCTAGTAGGACTCATACTCTTCCATGCAGAGTCCTTCTAGGATTCATACTCTTGAAAGATAATGCTTATCCTTCAACACCCCCCTCACTGCTAAAACCAAGTGAGATGGTTTGTACCATGGCCGAACTACAACATGACCGAAATAAAACTGGCTATGCTGAGCCACAGAGTAGGCCGAACTATCCTTAGTTCGGTTCTTCCTTTTACTCCTCCTTATCTCGGTTCTCTCCTGTGCAACTCATGGTGTGTTTAGATCGAGCTACCGAGTAGCAAGGTTCTGACCGCTCTATCCAGAATACGTCATGACCGGACTAACTCTGAGGCCGGCCTAACTCCAAGTTGCCCGGACCGAAGTAACTTAATCATTTCTTCTGGGCCGGAATAACTTTATCTCTCTTGGGCCATAAAGTCCATCTCATAGCTCGGCCCAATTTTCACCAAAATTACCCTCTCAAAGTACTACCAAATTGTCATTTTTACCGGTATTAACCGGAAGGCTCGACACCTATCCGCACGGGTTTTCGGTCTTTCACCCCGGACTCTCAGGCCAACTTATTCAATATTATCTACACCACCTATCAAGACTTACCAACGTATTTACCCCAAAACCATTCCATGAAAACTTGTTTCTCAACATTCTTTTCTCAATGCAAGTTTTCAAATCAACTTTCAAAGTTTAATGTAATCAAATGAATTGATATGCCAATTTCACAATATGAATATAAATACTTTTATTCAAATTCATCATTCAAGAAATAACACAATTCCCTCTTCTCAAGTATCCTCAACAATTAGTTATTTCAAGACTATTTCAACGTTTTGAATAATAATTTCCAAAATGAATGACAATCCTCATATTCCCTGAAATTCATCATTTATATAAATATAAATAAGAAATTTTCCAAACATCCATTTATTTTGACACACAAAATAAATATAACTATATCATTCATGGATTTTCAGTCTCTTTTAGAAAATCCCCAAATTCTAGGTTTTCTCACCAAAACTATACAACTCAAATGTTTTGAAAGAAAATTTTCCAAAATCATATTTTCTTCATTCAACGAAGATCAAAACCAGTAAGACCATTTTAAAAGAACAAGAGACAAACCTACTTTTAAAATTGCTCAACTTCTCGAATCAACAATCAATTTTCAAAGCTATCGAAAGATGATTTCGAAAATCATTTAGATCTTGCAAAAACATATATATAACTCTAAGAAAATCCCTACCTCAAGTTTTGAAGACGAAATGAGATGAAACACCCAAAATCAACAGTGTCAAAACTCAATCTTCACCGCACACAACGAATCGCTCGAGAAGTTAACTAACTTTGATGAAGAACCTATGGCAGAACTTTAATGGATCTTGAGAAATCAAGGTCTTGATCCAATTTGGCATAGGGAAATGTAGAGAGAAGGGAGAGGAAAGGGTTTCTAGAGAGAGAGACATACAAAAGTGATCTGAAATATCAGATTCACGAACTGATATAACATGATCCGCTCGAGCGTGGAAAGCCCCACTCGAGCGTCAAATACACTTTCCCAGTACTTTTGCAGACAGGTCAAACTTCTAGAACCAAACATTCTCAGATCGATCCCCGACATACTCAGTGAAGTGGCAAAACTGGGATCGCTACATCATTGAGCATAATGGTTTTCAAAAATGAATATGTGATTTTCTTTCGAAAGGGCATACCATGGCATGTGCATTTCATCTCTTGAGACTTGTATAAAATGTATATACTTTGTTAAGGATTTCCTACTGGGCTTTATGCTCACCCTACGGGATTTTTGTGCAGGAAAAGATGTGGTGATGCTGCCTAACTACAGGCGAGGAAATGTGTGTTGAGAGTACGAGACTCTCATTTTGCTGTGACTCTGTGTGTAAGCCAAGGGCTATATGTGTGTGGGTTTGAATAACCGTTTTGTGTAACCAAGCTCAAGCCTTGGAAACTTGTAAACCCCTTGGGGGTATTTATTTGTTTATTTACTTGTTGTTGGATTAATGTATTGTTGCATGAAGAACTATTGTATCATGTAATGTAAGTTTGGAGATTTATATACGGTTTTTCTTGAAAGAGCCATGATTGTTGTATTATCATTTGGGCTAGAAATTTGGGGCGTTACAACATGGTATCAGAGCTACCGAGTTTGAATACTTGGAGCTCGTGAGAAGTCGTTGTTTAACCACAATGGGTTCATTTAGCATGCTTAGTAAGTGTTATGCATTTTGTGACTATGTGATAACATGCTTATGTGACTAAATAGGTATGGGACTGGATTTTTGAGATGTTGTTTGCTCCTATTAAATTCCTTGAGGTCTCATTAGAAGGGTACTTGATCAATACTCATTCTACTAAGAATTCTTGGTTTTTCGTGGGACAGATTTCATCGTAAAAGAATAGTCCGTATGTGTTTATATGACTAAGTGCTTATGTGGAGTGAAATTGAATTGTGTATATGGTAAAGAAATATATGGAATTGTTGTAGTCGAACATGTGAGTCAAGTTACAAGCACATATGAGTTAATGTGCTAAATTATTTCTCTTGTGTCCTATATTAGGATGTCAGGAAGGGGTCAGGTTCGTGGTGGTAGAGGCGGGAGGCGTAGTAGGGCTCGCCGAGTGTGCATGAGGTACCGGTCCATAGGGTTTCGGTGCAAGAAGAAGGGTTCAGCCAAGCTAATATGGCCGAGCAGGCAGGCCAAGCTAACGTGGCCTAGCAGGTGGGACAAGCGGGTCAAACCGCAATGGGGGCCCTAGCTTGAGAAATGGCAGGGGCTTTAAGAGAGTCTATGAACTTTTTGAGGGTGGAGAATCAAACCCGAGAGAACACTGCGGAGTCATGGGCGAGTTTCCTTACTAAAGAGTTCTTGCGAGCCAAACCGAATAAGTTCCATGGTGGCCCCGAGCCCAAGAAAGCGGATGAGTAGCTCGAACAAACTGTGAAGACATTTGAGATGCTTCACATCGAAGATAGTGAACTAAGAGTGACTCTAGCGAGTTACTACCTTAAGGGAGACGCGGGTCAATGGTGGAAATATGCCAAGGGTAGAGTGGAGCCGACATGGGAAGCCTTTGCGGTTACTTTCCAAGATAAGTACATACCTCCCACTGCTAGGGAGAGATTGAGGCAAGAGTTTAAAGACCTCAAACAACTCGACATGCCCGTGGCCGAGTTTGAGGCGGTCTTCTCTAGTTTGTCCAAATTTGCACCATAGTTTGTGGCAACGGAAGAGCGTCATTGCATTGAATTTGAAAAGAAATTAAAAACAAAAATTATGTTCAAGCTTGTCAGAAATATGATTCGGGAATATGACCGTCTTGTGGAGACAGCGACACACGTAGAAATTTTCATACAAGCCGAGGAGGAGAGGCTTCAGAGTTCGAGGTCTAGGGGCCAAGAGTCTCAAGGAGACTATAGGCAGAACAAGAAGAGCAGGAACACCTATCCATCCCAGTCCCAACTACAGCAGTCTAGATCCACTTTTCCTTTGCCTAGTGCGAGTCCGGGAAAAAGTGCATCGAGTAGCTTCTCGTGTTTCAAGTGTGGCCAACCGGGTCACAAAGCCTTCTCATGCCCACAGAATGGAGAAGGGCAGTTAATGTTACCACCACCTAACCGATCTCAAAGTCAGTCTCAGTCTCAGAATAAAGGTCAAGGGTTTAATTGTTATCAGTGTGGTCAGTTGGGGCATATGAAGAGAACTTGCCTACAGTTGGGAGGTGCATCTGGCGCAGCAGGGTCGAGGCAGACTCAGAGCCACCAGTAGGCTCAATCAATCCAAGCTTCGTGAGTTAATCAAGAAGCCACTTCGGCTCAATCAGTACAATAGGCCTATGCTCCGAGAGGGGAGCAAGTTAATCAAGGGCCACAAGGGCGTGTGTATGCTGTTACTGTGCCAGAGCAGTTGCAAGAATCCTCAGTTGTGAGAGGTATTTTTGTTGTGTGTAATTCTTTGGCTAATGTATTGATAGACACAGGTGCGTCTCATTCATTTATATCTACTGCATTTACTTCTGCATTGGGGTTAGAGGTAGCACGGTTAGTGCCTCCACGGAGAGTAGAGTCACCTGTTGGGGGTACAATTGATTTAGACCGGGGTTGTCATGATTGTGAAATAGAAGTTGCCGGGCGTCGACTTCTGTTTGCTTTTGTGTTGCTAGATATGTCGAGCTTTGATGTCATTTTAGGCATGGACTGGTTGCGTTCTTATCAAGCTGTGATTGATTGTTACTGTCAGAGAGTTACGGTGTGCACTTCGGGTGGTGATCGTTTCTATTTTTGGGGAACCGAGTTGCTAGAGCCTTGTCACCAGTTGTTGACCCTCGTAGTAGGAGCAAGCTTAGTGGCCTTCTTGCAACTCTCTTGGATTGTGAGAGCGACGGGGCTCGTGTTGAGTTACCAAGGGTAGTTTGTGAATACCCTGATATCTTTCCAGAAGATCTTACTAGTTTACCACCTCACCGGGAGATCGAGTTCTCCATTGAATTAGTGCTTGGCACGGCACTGATTTCCATGTCACTATATAGATTTGCACCCGCCGAATTGCATGAGTTAAAGATTCAACTCCAAGAACTTTTAGATAAGGGCTTCATTCGCCCTAGTACATCTCCTTGGGGAGCGCCAGCTCTCTTTACGAAGAAGAAGGATGGGTCATTGCGGTTGTGTATTGATTACCGCAAGTTGAATGGAGTTATAGTTAAGAACAAGTATCCTCCACCCAAAATAGATGATTTGTTTGACCAACTTAGAGGGTTTCGTTGTTTCTCAAAAATAGATTTGAGGTCAGAGTACCATCAGCTGAGAGTCCAGGAGGAGGACATTCAGAAGACGGCCTTTCGTGCTCGTTATGGCCACTATGAATTCCTTATAATGCCTTTTGGGTTGACCAATGCACCGGCTTCCTTTATGGATTTGATGAACAGAATTTTTTGGGAATACTTGGACCATTTTGTGGTCATCTTTGTAGACAACATCTTGATTTATTCAACATTTGAAGTGGAACACGAGACTCACTTGCGGGTAGTGTTGGGTTTACTTAGTGAGCACCAATTGTATGCCAAATTTGAAAAATGCGAGTTTTGGTCAACAGATGTGAAATTTTTGGGGCATGTCGTGTCCAGAGAGGGAGTGACTGTGGACTCCTCAAAGATAGATGCTGTACAAGATTAGGAACAACCAAAGAATGTTTTGAAATCCGGAGTTTCTTGGGATTAGCAGGGTATTATCGACGTTTTGTAAGGGACTTCTCTAGACTAGCTGCACCTTTGACTAGGTTGACTAGAAAGGGTATCAAATTTGTGTGGAGTGAGGCTTGTGAAAAGTCATTCCAAGAGCTTAAGACTAGATTGACTACCGCACTGGTTTTGATAATTCCGGAAAGGGGTTTGAATTACACTGTCTACTGTGATGCGTCCGGAAATGGACTTGGTTGTGTCTTGATGCAAGAGGGAAAAGTTGTGGCCTACGGTTCACGACAATTGAAAACTCATGAGAAAAATTACCCCACCCATGATCTAGAATTAGCAGTTGTGATTTTTGCTTTGAAAATTTGGAGGCATTACTTGTACGGTGAGAAATTTGAAGTCTTCTCCGATCATAAGAGTCTAAAGTATTTGTTTTCTCAAAAAGACTTGAATTTACGACAACGGAGGTGGATGGAATTTATGGAGGATTATAACTTTGAGTTACATTATCATCCAAGGAAGGCCAATGTGGTGGCCGATGCTTTGAGTCGAAAATCTGTGAGTAGTTTGGCAAGTGTGGCCATTCGGGAATGGGATATGCTAGATGTTATTGGCAAGTTTGATTTGCACTTGGGTGAGTCTGGAGAGAGTGCTACCTTGTTTACTTTGAATGCTCAACCTGCCTTGGTTAGTAAGGTCATAGAGGCGCAACGAGGAGACCGTGATGTGGAATCAATCCGTGTTAAGATTTCCAATGGGAAGGAAGAGAAAGGTTTGAACGTTCACTCGGATCTGAGTGTACGTTACCCAGACCGTTTGTTTGTACCAGAATCTTGTAGAGAGGAAGTACTTCGGAAGTTCCATCACTCACGCCTTGCGGTACACCTGGGAGGCACTAAAATGTATCATGATCTTAGTCTTCAGTTTTGGTGGAGGGGTATGAAACGAGATGTCGCTTTATTTGTATCGAAGTGCCTTACTTGTCAACAAGTGAAGGCCGAAAACTAAAGACCAGCGGGTTTGTTGCAACCCTTACCGATAGCCAAGTGGAAATGGGAGTGTGTTACCATGGATTTTGTAGTTGAGCTTCCTAGAACACAAAGAGGCAATGATGCCGTTTGGGTGATTGTTGATAGGTTGACTAAGTCTACCCATTTCATTCTGATATGCACCAGCGACTCAGTTGAACGCTTGGCAGAGTTGTACATTAGAGAGATAGTTTGACTTCATGGAGTCTCTGTGACTATTGTGTTGGATAGGGATCCTCGTTTTACTGCCCGGTTATGGAAAAGCCTTCAAGAAGCGTTGGGAACTAAGTTGACTCTTAGCTCCGCTTATCATCCTCAACCGATGGACAATCGGAACGTACCATTCAGATTTTGGAGGACATGCTTAGAGATTGTGTCCTTGATTTTAAGGGGCCTTAGGAAAGACACTTACCATTGATTGAGTTTACTTACAACAATAGTTATCAAGCTAATATTGGGATGGCACCATTTGAGGCCTTGTATGGCCGACCTTGTAGATCACCGGTTTGTTGGGCCGAAGTGGGTGATGCACCGTTACTGGGTCCGAAAATTGTTAGAGAGACAACCGAGAAAGTTGTTTTCATTCGGAAGAGATTAGCTACGGCCCCAAGCCGACAAAAGAGTTATGTCGATAAGAGGAGACGACCTTTATCTTTTGAAGTTGGTGACCATGTGTTTCTAAAAATCTCACCAAGGCGGGGTTTGATGAGATTTGGTAAAAGTGACAAATTATCTCCAAGGTTCATTGGGCCTTTTGAGATCTTAGAGCGAATTGGGGAAATGGCATACCGGTTAGTTTTACCGCCACAACTTTCGGGAGTTCACAACGTATTTCATGTATCTATGCTTAGGAAGTATGAACCCGACCCTTCTTATGTTCTTGATTGGGTTGACTTGGAGGTAGATGAGGATGCCTCTTATGAAGAACGACCAGTTCAAATATTAGATAGCCAGGAGCAAGTGCTACAGGGCAAAACTATACCGTTGGTAAAGGTGTTGTGGAGACACCATGGGGTTGCAGAAACAACGTGGGAACGGGAGGCGGAAGTCCGCTCCAAATATCCGGATTTGTTTGAAAATGCTTAAGTTGTTTTTCTTTAGTGTTGAGGGAAACATATTTAAAGTTGTTAACCACATGTTGATATGTGTGTTGTTGTTTTAAGCATAAGGTTGTTGAGAGTTGCCATTACATTTTAGGAAATTTCATGTTTATGCATATTTGAGAAGTTGTTGTTAACGAGATAATCATGGTGGAAATGGTGGAATTTGGTTGAGAGTTAGTATTGTGATTTGAAAATGAAATAGCGTGGTTTTGATCACTAGAAACCCCTTTGTTTGGGTAGTTTGATTTGAAATTTTGGGGATGAGATCCTTTAAGGGGGGAAGCTTGTAGTGATCTCGATTTCGACCCTTCTTTCATGTTTTGCCACTTCAACTAGGCAGGTCGGGGATTGAGCTGCCCGGTCAGCTCACGGGGGTCCAGGGGACAGTGCCCCTGAAGCAAAAATGCAAAATACATTCGAAGTTGCTTGTCCGCTCGAGCGGCCGTTTATGCGCTCGAGCGGAGAATGTTTGGTTCCAGAAATTTGACCTGTCTGCAAAAGTATTGGGAAGGTGTATTCGACTCTCGAGCGGGGCTTTCCACGCTCGAGCGAACCATGTTATATCAATTCGTGAATCTGATATTTCAGATCAATTTTGTATATCTCTCTCTCTCTAAAAACATTTCCTCTCCCTTCTCTCTACATTTCGCTGCGCCAAATTGGATGAAAACCTTGATTTCTCAAGATCCATTAGAGTTCTGCCATAGGTTTTTCATCAAAGTTGATTAACTTCTCGACGGCTTCGTTATGTACGGTGAAGATCGAGTTTCGACACCGTTGATTTTGGAGGTTTCATCTCATTTCTTCTTCAAAACTTGAGGTAGGGATTTTCTTAGAGTTATATATATATTTTTGCAAGATCTAGATGATTTTCGAAATCATCTTGCGATAGCTTTGAAAATTGATTGTTAATTCAAGAAGTTGAGCGATTTTGAAAGTGGGTTTATCTCTTGTTCTTTTAAAATGATCTTATGAGTTTTGATCTTCGTTGATTGAAGAAAATATGATTTTGGAAAGTTTTCTTTCAAAAGATTTGAGTTGTATAGTTTTGGTGAGAAAACCTAGAATTTGGAGATTTTTTTTAAAGAGACTGAAAATCCATGAATGATATTATTATATTTATTTTGTGTGTCAAAATAAATGGATGTTTGGAAAATTTCTTATTTATATTTATATAAATGATGAATTTCAGGGAACATGAGAATTGTTGTTCATTTTGGAAATTATTGTTCAAAACGTTGAAATAGTCTTGAAATGACTAATTGTTGAGGATACTTGAGAAGAGGGAATTGTATTATTCCTTGGATGATGAATTGGAATAAAAATATTTATATTCATCTGGTGTTATTGGCATATCAATTCATTTGATTATAGTAAACTTTGAAAGTTGATTTGAAAACTTGCATTGAGAAAAGAATGTTGAGAAACAAGTTTCCATGAATTGGTTTTGGGGTAAATACAGTGGTAAGTCTTGACAGGTGGTGTAGATGAAATTTAATAGGTGTCGAGCCTTCCAGTTAATTCTGGTAAAAATGACAGATTATAGGTGTCGAGCCTTCCAGTCAATGCTTGTAAAAATGACAAATTAGTAGTACTTGTATAGTCTACTTGGAGACACCAACCTAGGGATTACCAGAGTCATATTTACCACTTTTGAAATGAATTGTTAAGTTTTGAAGAATTGAAATTACATGACATCATTGAGCATGATGGTTTTCAAAGATGAATATGTGATTTTCTTTCAAAAGGACAGAGCACGGCATGTGCATTTCATCTCTTGAGACTTGTATAAAATGTATATACTTTGTTAAGGATTTCCTACTGGGCTTTATGCTCACCCTACGAGATTTTTGTGCAGGAAAAGATGTGATTCCGCCTAACTGGAGTCGAGGAAATGTGTGTTGAGAGCACAAGACTCTCATTTTACTGTGACTCTGTGTGTAAGCCAAGGGCTGTATGTGTGTGGGTTTGAATAACCGTTTTGTGTAACTAGGCTCAAGCCTTGGAAACTTGTAAACCCCTTGGGGGTATTTATTTGTTTATTTACTTCTTGTTGGATTAATGTATTGTTACATGAAGAACTATTGTATCATGTAATGTAAGTTTGGAGATTTATATTCGGTTTTTCTTGAAAGAGACATGATTGTTGTATTATCATTTGGGCTAGAAATTTGGGGCGTTACAGATCAGTAGGTAATACATGGACGAACGGTGTGATGATACGTGGATAAATAGATAGGTAGGTAGGAGCAAAATGATTTTTCAAATTATAATTATCCTCTTGACCCCAAAAGAATAGAGTTTTGACCTATTGACCCAAAAGTTTTAGAATTGAACCTCTGGTTTGAGTATCGATTTTTTTATTGGTGAAAAATAGAAAGATCTACACTTTTAGGTGTGTTCAAAATATTTTTTGAATAAGTGTGTTTGGCCTGGTGATTATGAAGTTATGGGTTATGCTCCTATAGAGAGGAGTTTGATATTTATAGTGTATATTTCTTTTGTATTATGAGGGTTGTATTCTCAAGTTTTAGCTTGATCACTGTTGACTTTGTGGCTATTGTTGGGCTCATGGTCCACTAGCTGTAATGCTTCTCTTATTTATAATTACTATCCTATTGATTAATAAAAGTAAAAAAAAAAATACAAATTCATTGGTTGAAATCCAATTGTGTGTGTGAACAATACATACCATTTGATTGGTAAAAAATTTACTTCTAATTCCTACCATACACGAGATTTATGTATAAAATTAAATATTTAATAAACTACTTTATTAAAAATTCTAATACCTTTGTTTTTCTCAATCTATATATTTTCAAATTTATTCTATTATATTCAGGAATGAAACTTGGAGAAGATTACAGGGTCATGCCTCATGGAAAATTTTGTTTACAATAGTACTTTTAATATATATATATATATATATCTTATTTTATAAATAAAATGAAAACTTAATATAAAAGATATATATATATATATATATATATCATTCTTCTACCATCTTACATTTTCTTTTTATTTTGTATCAAAAAAATTTCTTTATCCCGTTAGAGATTAGTTCTGTGGTATTTGATTTTTTTTTTGTGTATATATAATTTGTATATCATATTGTATATATATATATATATATATTTGTCTATATGGTAAAAATATATATATTTATCTTCAGCCCTTTTGGTATTGAAATCCTGGTTGGTCCCTAATTATACCTCATGCCACCTAATAAAGAAAAAAAATAAAATTAATCCTAATTCGTATTATGATACTCATGGGTGATGGCACGATATTGTTGACATGAACAAATATAAATACTAATGTACACCCATTAAAGCATCTCCAATGAAGTTTGCCAAAATAGTATTGTCAAAGTTATAATTTGACATAATGGTTTGCTAAATGAGTCACTAAAGGCAAAATATAGCAGGTGTGGAAAAATATGGTGCTCCAACGGTATGGTCTTGGAGCTGTTAAAAATAGCAATTGCTATATCTTGTGTCAAATTTGCCACAAATTTTAGCTATAACTAAAATTGGTAGCACAACAAATAGAGAGAAAGACAACAAATTGTGGACGACCACCCGGATCACCACCAAATATTTGTTAAAAATGCTAATTTGGACGATCACGTAGACAACCACACGAACTATCACCTAAAAGTTGGTTAAACTAAAAAATAGCAATTTGACCATTGGAGTAACAAGTTTGAATGCGATCCAAATTTTGTAAAGCTTTCTATCGATGTGAATTTTATTACTCGCAATATTTTTGTAAAGCCTTTTATCCATGCGAAATTTATAACTAAGTTTAGTTTAGATATATGTTAGATAATATTCATTTGAATTATTGGTTTATGCCATGAGTTTGTTTTTATCAATGTAACACACTAGGTGATATAGTCTTTTTCTTTCTTTCTTATTTTTTTTTCTTACTTCCTAATATGCTCTTGAATTAGGTTAAAAAAAATTAATCCTATTTTTATTTGGTTGAATTTGAATTTTTTCTTCCATATATTTTTGGGAAGAAGGGTGTGATGACCCAAATTTTTTTTTTTAAATAGCCAGCACATAATTTAATTGAGCAAATTTTCAAATTTAATTGCCGTGTATTTTTTAAAAATAGTTTCCGATCTCAGAAAATTATGAAATTTTTATATGTTGTTCCCATATGAGTCTATCTCGTTGGATAAAAATTTCAAAATTTAATGATGAGTATTTATTTTATGAATATTCACGGACTGATTGGTGTTCAGTTTAATTTATTGCAGAATTTGAAATTGAGTTTTGGGTGTTCGGACCAGGATTTGATATAAATTTTTTGGGACTATTTTGGTATATAATTGGACCATGTTTGATTTATGGGTAAGACCCATGATTTAGATTTAATTTAATTTGAGTTTGTTTAATGACTTATGTTTAACTGTTTGGTCCTTTTTAATTAGGTGATTGGCAGTAACCACCCTAAGAGGAGTTATTATTTATTATATAGGATTATAATAAATATTTGATAGCTGATTTTATGGAGTGTACCATATGACAAAAAATTATCTATGTTTATATATTAGAATAGAGATAAGATATTTGGTTAACATGATGATGGTTTTGGGATGTAGAATAATATATGATGATGATTATGTTTTTTTTGGGTGGAGGATGAATGGTGATAAGAGAAAATGGGCAGCATGGGTTCGGTGGGTGGTGGTGGACAATTATAAAAGAGAGAGAGAGAAAAAGAGAGAGAGAGAGAGAGAGAGAGAGAGAGAGAGAGAGAGAGAGAGAGAGAGAGAGTCAATGTGTTTTTGAACATTTTTTTAGCTCTCCAATAGTCACCCCCTCCAGCAGCCTTATTAGCCGAGTGTCTATTATATCAAATTCATCACCCCATTCCTTTTTCTCATGTACTGCCCCCTACCACACTCTCTCTTTATTTTTTTAAAATAATTTTCCACCACCACCCATTGAACCCATGCTGCCCATTTTCTCATATCATCATTCATCCTCCACTCAAAAAAAAACATAATCATCATCATATATTATTTTACATCCTAAAACCATCATCATCTTGACCAAATATTTATCTCTATTCTAATATATAAACATAGATAATTTTTCGCCATATGGTACACACCATAAAATCAACTATCAAATATTTATTATAATCCTATATAATAAATAATAACAACTCCTAAGATGGTTACTACCAATCACCTAATTAAAAAGGACCAGACAGTTAAACACGAGTTATTAAACAAACTCAAATTGAATTAAATCTAAATCATAGGTCTCACACATAAATCAAACATGGTCCAATTATATACCAAAATAGTAACAACAAATTTATCTCAAATCCTGGTCCGAACACCCAAAACTCAAATTTCAAATTCTGCTATAAATTAAACTAAACACCAATCAGTCCGTGAATATTTATAAAATAAACACTCATCATTAAATTCTAAAATTTTTATCCAACGACTTACAATAAAAGAGAGGACACTACTCTTTACAACAAAAAAAATAACACTCAGTCAAACAACAAATGAAGTAGTACAATCCATCACTACATTACACTTATGAAATGGTAAAACCCATTGTTTGATCTTCAAATTCGAAAAGCATTCCCTGTACACATGTACCTGCCGGGGGTGAGCAACCACTAGCTTACCAAGTAATCTTATATTAAAACATTAGAAGATATGCGGGTACCAAAATACTCGTACATATACGTGAAATCATATCATGTCAAAACCATATGATTTTATTACATAATCTCTTACATCCAATTTATTTAATTAACCACAACAAGTTAACTTAAATAAATAAACATGTTTCGATAGCAACAGGACATTATTTTCAATTCATTCAATTATCTCATTATCAATTGAATCAAATAATTAAACAATTTATCAAATCTATTTTATACAATCTTATTAGATGAATGCATATGCCATGTCATGCTAAAAATATTTTTCTCATCTTTTGAAAATCTTATGCACAATGCCAATTTGAAAATACATTAATCCAACAATTTCAATAAAATTTCAAGATGGTAAATACGACTCAAGTAATCCCTAGGCTGGTGTGTGCAAGTAGACTATACAAGTACTACCAATTTGTCATTTTTACCAGTATTAATTGGAAGGCTCGACACTTGTAATCTGTCATTTTTAGCAATATTAACTGGAAGGCTCGACACCTATCCACGCGGTTTCTGGTCTTTCACCATGGACACTCAGGCCAACTTAACCAATATCAAACTACACCCCCTAGCCGGACTTACCAACGTATTTACCCAAAACAATTCAAAATGATCTTGTTTCACCAAAAAAAATTTCTTTCTCAAAATAATAGTTTTCAATTGAATTCGAAATTCATAATAACAATAAAATGGAATGCAATGCAATATATAACAATGCATTAGAATAGTTCCAATTTCAATTTCACCACACAATGCTCAATTGTGATCAAATTCCATATCTCTATCAATGTAATACCATGATACAATCCCAAGAGATAATATAATAATATCAATGTTCATGTATTTACGACATGTAAATCAACGAACTTCCAACTTAGTCATTTCAAGATAAATCTATAACCTATTAGCACACACCAAATATTAAAACTATATATTAATTTCCCAATTGTTTTGACTCACACAAAACCTTCAATTAATTTTTTTGTTTCCCCTCAACCAAGATATCCAATATGATTTTCACCAAATCCCATACTTATTAAGTATTACCATTTCCATCCTACTATATCAAAAATTATAGTATAATCTCAATAACACACTTTTAACCATAACGGATATAACCTTTTAACTAAAACTAATTTAATCCACTAAATTAGTAAGTTTATTATATTCAAAAAATTTCAAATTAATAATACCAAACCTAACTTCACATGCCTCATCCCTCAAACATAACTATATTTCAACATAACCATTTTTCATGCTAAGCTATTTAAAGAGGTAATTTTTACCAAATTCTCTACCAATAACAATTTCACAACTTTTTCTAAAATTACGTAACCAACATGATATTTACATCAAAATTTATGAAATATGCCCAATAGTAACATTTTCAAGATTATGAGTTTGAATGTCCACATTTTACATTTTTATTTTCATAAAAATGAACACAACTTAATCATCAACATATCATCTTTCATAAAATATCATGAATATAATACTTTTAGAGTTTTTAATCCTAAAACAACTCTATAATTCCTACTTAAGCATTTACTCCATATTCCTCAACATTAATTTATTTTTCTCAAAAATAAATTCCAAATAAAAAAAATTCAACTTTATATTTCTCAAAATAAATCATCTAATCATAATATGATGTAAATACAATCATACAACTATTAAATTTTTATTTTTGAATTTCTTTGCAAAATTGTCAACACAAAATGATTTTTTTTCAAATCAATCTCAAAATGTCAACATTCTTAACATTTCAACATAATTTTTCTTCCAAAAATTACCAAACAAAAATCTAAATATATATATATATATATATAATAACCCAAACATACCTTTAATGTAAAAATATGAAAAAGGTCCTTACTTCAAATATGAAGAAAAACAAATCCAAAAATGCAAACATCACCCGATCATGAATCAGAGATAACCATTGCGAAGATCACGACGAGCTCTCCGACTTTCATTTACAACACTTTTGCAAAATCTCACTCTAAAGACTCCCACTCTAAGCTCAAAAATTGAGCAACAATAGAGGGGAAAAAAAGAGAGAGGGAGAGAGAGCTAATGTATTTTTGAACATTTTTTTAACTCCCCAACAGTCACCCCCCTCCAGGAGCCTCATTAGCCGAGTGTCTATTATATCAAATTCATCACCTGTAACGCCCTCAAAATAACAACAATAAACCCATCAGATAAGACATGCATTTACATATAAACTAACCACACTTTTATATTCACTAGAGTTTCATTACATAAGTATTACATGTTACTATCAAAAACAAAATGCCCTACGGGCTTACAGCTTTCCAAGTTAACACTTGGTTACAACAAAAGAGTACTAACTCGTTTACACATTAAGCCCTAGGCTTGAAGTTACATGTAATACATCAAAAGTTAAGCGACAAAAGTATGTCCGCCACTAGCCTCCCAGCTATGTCCTTGGAGGTGGCATGCTTCCTGCACCTGAAAATGATATTCCCATATAGGGTGAGCCACAACCCAGTAGAAATACACTAAACCAACCATGGACAATGACTAAAATATTAGCAATTGATAGATGGTCAACACTGATACAATCACATAAATCACATATTTATGTCTTACAACTTATGAGTCTAAGTTACCTTTCATTTTCCCTTTTTCAACAGATAAGCATGCTAGCTCTATCATCATTTCCACAGATATGTATAAAAACTATATCTCACATTCAGATAAGCATAAAAGCTATATCCACATTCTCAACAGATATGTATAACAACAATATCCCACATTCACAGATAAGTATATAAACTGTATCCACACTTCACAAAGATAAGCATATGAGCTCTATCTTCACTTCTCTAGACAAGCATATGAGCTGTGTCTACGGAGTTCATCCCCTATCTCCTCCCAATACTTATCCGGTTTAGAGGTACATCCCCTATCTTCCCCTAAACCGCGGAGTACATCCCCTATCTCCTCCTCTACACATAACGTATATAAACACATTGGTTCTCTATACAATCACCCAATACATACAATTAATGTATTCTATCAACCGTCAAGTTCCATGACACATTTCATTGATTAGTTTCAGTTTACCTAATCATCATGCATTGTCTACAACAATCACGACTATCCTCCACCGATAGCCCAAAGCAGTTATTTCTAAACAGAAAATAAATGCACAATGGATATTTAATCAACATTTCATTTCTTCATTCTTCTCAATTAATTATCCCAATTAATTAAACAATGTAACTAGGTCAATTCCCATAATTAACATTTCAAACCTTAGGTCCCATTTTCATCAATGATTCAACAATCATTCCATTTTTCTATGCCAAACATGCATCTAGGTTTATTATGAATAAAACCCCAACTTTTGTAAAATTGCACAAAAGTCCCAAACTTTCACAAAATTACCAAACCAAGCCCAACATCTCAAAATACCAAAATTTAAAGACAAAACCCATAGAAGGAGTAGGTTATCCCTACCTCAAATTCGGAGTCCCAAAGGAGAAGACGACAAAACCCAACGTGCTCCAAAACCCGAGATTTTCAGATTAAAATGAAGCCCTCGACGATCAACAACTTTTTGTAAAGACCAAAGGTGAGTAAATCACTCCTACTAGATCAAAACCTAGAGAGAAGGTAGAGTCTAGAGTGAGAGGCTCAACAATGGTGATTTTGGAAAAGTAAGAGAGAGAAGAGAAAGTAAAAAGTGATTTGAAGAGTCACAAATTCGGGACTTTAACCCAGGTCTCCGCTCGAGCGTAAAACACCCCGCTCGAGCGGCCACTCACAGACTTCCGCTCGAGCGGCCAACCGCCCGCTCGAGCGCATAATGCACTCGCCCAGCACTTTTGCAGAACCAGGCCTCCGCTCGAGCTTCCAACTCTACGCTCGAGCGGCACTCAGACAACCCCGCTCGAGCGGCCAATACCACGCTCGAGCGTGCAACGCTGCACAGGAAAATACTGAAAGGGTGTAATCTCCGCTCGAGCGCCAACTCCCCCGCTCGAGCGTACAGGCCAAAACCTGGGCAACTAGTTTTGGTTTCTAAACTCAACCAACCTGAAACAAATCCGCCCAACACATCCTATAACTCAAATACGAAGTAAAAGAATGTAAACAAAATAATAAACAACTACCAACATCCACGGACACATGTCCGGATCACGGTATTACAAGGGTAAACCCGGGATCGCTATAACCTCCCCCCTTAAAGAATTTCGCCCCCGAAATTAAGCACAAGTTTTCAAAACAAGTTTTCCTTCATTTTAGACAATGTTACAATTTAACATTCAACAATTCGACCCATTACCGGTCATCCCATCTCTTTAACAAGGGACATATCACAATATGTAAATAACATATGTATTTTCAACATGCATCAACATTATGCACTATCTTTCCAATTTCAACAATATATTCAACACATATAGTGTCACATTCAACTTCCATATGAGGCAAGTTCCAAACATACTTCCAATAATCAAAACATTTTCAATGTTTCACAACTTAAGACATATATAAAAGCTCTTAAGTTCAACAAAATGAAAAATTTAAATACAAGATTACATATCAACAAACAAGTCCGGATATTTCTCACGGACTCCCAACTCACGTTCCCAAGTGGCTTCCTCCACTCCGTGATGTTTCCACAAGACTTTTACCAAAGGAATGGTCTTGCCACGCAGGATCTGATCCCGCCTATCCAAGACCCGTACCGGTCTCTCCTCATACGAGGCATCCTCATCTACCTCTAAATCAGTCCAATCCAACACATGTGATGGATCTGGCTCATACTTCCGAAGCATACTCACATGAAACACGTCATGCACTCCGGACAACTGCGGTGGTAAGGCTAATCGATAAGCAACCTCACCAATCCTCTCAAGGATCTCAAAAGGACCAATAAACCGAGGGGATAACTTCCCACTCTTCCCAAACCTCATCAGGCCTCGTCTAGGTGATATCTTCAGAAAGACATGATCACCTACCTAAAACGCCAAAGGCCTCCTCCTACAGTCGGCATAACTCTTTTGTCGACTCTGGGCTGTAACAAGCCTCCTACGGATAAGCTCAACTTTCTCCGTCGTCTCCCTAACTAACTCTGGACCCAACAAAGGTGCATCACCCACCTCGGCCCAACACACTGGAGACCTACACGGTCGGCCATACAAGGCCTCAAACGGTGCCATACCGATGCTAGACTGAAAACTGTTGTTGCAGGCAAACTCTACCAATGGCAAGTGCCTCTCCCACGTCCCACTGAAGTCCAGGACACAACCCCGAAGCATATCCTCGAGGATCTGAATAGTACGCTCGGACTGCCCGTCAGTCTGAGGATGATAAGCCGTACTAAAGGTCAACTTAGTGCCCAGGGCACTCTGCAAACTCTGCCACAACCTAGCAGTAAAACGAGGATCTCTATCTGAGACGATCGTCACTGGGACCCCGTGCAATCCACTACGTCCCGAATATACAGGTCGGCAAGATGATCTACCGAATCTCTCACGCGCATAGGAATAAAGTGCGCCGACTTAGTCAACCGGTCTACAACCACCCAAATAGCATCACTACCCCGCCGAGTCCTCGGAAGACCTACAACGAAGTCCATAGTGACATGCTCCCACTTCCACTCGGCAATAGGCAAGGGTTGCAACAAACCCGCTGGCCTCTGATGCTCGGCCTTCACTTGCTGGCAAGTAAGGCACTTCGATACGAAAATAGCCACATCTCTCTTCATACCCTGCCACCAAAACTGGCGACCCAAATCCTGATACATCTTAGTACCTCCCGGATGCACCGCAAGGCGCGAATGATGAAACTCTCGGAGTACTTCCTCTCGGCAAGACTCCGGTACAAACAAACGGTCTCGGTATCTCACACTCAGGTCGGGATACACCGTCAAACCCTTCTCAACTGTCCCACTAGAGATCTTCTCTCGGAGGGATTCTACCTCAAGGTCACCTCTCTGTGCCTCTAACACTCTAATCACAAGTGTAGGCTGCGCAACAACAGAAAACAAGGCCGCAGCCTCAACAGATTCGCCCAGTAGCAAATCAAACTCGCCAAGTGCTCCCAACATCTCCCATTCCCGGATGGCTATACTAGCTACATCACTAATGGTCTTCCTACTAAGGGCATCGGCCACAACATTGGCCTTTCCCGGATGATAATGCAACTCAAAATCATAATCCTCGATGAACTCCAACCACCTCCTCTGCCTCAAATTCAAGTCTCTCTGTGTAAACAGGTACTTCAAACTCTTATGATCCGAGAATACCTCGAACTTCTCACCATAAAGGTAGTGCCTCCAGATTTTCAAGGCAAAGATCACTGCTGCTAACTCTAGGTCGTGTGTAGGGTAATTCTTCTCGTGTATTTTCAACTGACGTGAGCCATAAGCTACCACTTTTCCCTCTTGCATCAACACACAACCCAAACCCTCTCGTGAGGCATCACAATAAACCACATAACCCAACCCTCTCTCCGGAATAATCAACACCGGAGCGGTGGTCAATCTAACTTTCAACTCTTGGAACGACTTTTCACAAGTCTCACTCCACACAAACTTGACTCCCTTCCGAGTCAGTCTAGTCAACGGTGACGCTAACCTGGAGAAATCTTTCACAAACCGACGGTAATACCCAGCTAATCCCAGAAAACTGCGGATCTCAAACACACTCTTAAGCTGTGCCCAATCCTGCACTGCCTCAACCTTGGATGTATCAACAGACACCCCTTCCCCGGATACCACGTGGCCTAAGAATTTGACTTCCCTCAGCCAGAACTCACACTTCCCAAACTTGGCATACAGCCTATGGGTTCTAAGTAACTCAAGCACCACTCTCAAGTGTGCCTCGTGCTCCTCCTCAGAAGGCGAATAGATAAGAATGTCGTCCACGAAGACGACCACAAATCGGTCTAAGAACTCCTGGAAAACCCGGTTCATCAAGTCCATAAAGACTGCCGGTGCATTGGTAAGCCCAAATGGCATCACCAGAAACTCATAATGGCCATACCGCGTACGGAATGCCGTTTTCGGAATATCCTCTTCCCTGACCCTCAACTGGTGGTAACCCGATCTCAAGTCTATCTTAGAGAAACAACGGGAACCCTTCAATTGGTCAAACAAATCATCTATACGGGGCATAGGATACTTATTCTTAACCGTAGCCTGATTCAACTTCCGATAGTCAATACACAATCTCAAGGCACCATCTTTCTTTTTAACAAAGAGTGCCGGTGCTCCCCACGGTGAAACACTAGGGCGAACAAAACCCTTATCTAGCAATTCCTGGAGCTGAACTTTCAACTCAACCAACTCTGCTGGAGCAAAACGGTAAGGTGCCATAGAAATCGGCGCCGTGCCGGGCACTAAATCAATAGAGAACTCTATCTCTCGGTGAGGTGGCAAACTAACAAGGTCTTCGGGAAAAACATCTGAATACTCACAAACCACCCTTGGCAATACATGCTGGGTCTCACCACTCTCACCACTCCCAAATCTAGCAAGTAGACTACTAAGTTCACTTCGCCCTCGCGAATCATACCCCGGTGGCAAAACACTACCAACCCGGTCTCCCAAGAAATGGAACCACTCCCCGCTCAAGGTACATAACGTGACCCTCTGGCGGTAGCAATCAATAACAGCCCGGTATGACGATAGCCAGTCCATACCCAAAATAACATCAAAACCCTTCATGGGCATGACAACAAACGGAAAAGGAAGCCTATAGTCGGCGACCTCTATATCACATCCTCTAACACCCTGTTTCAGGATCAATTCACCACCCAAAGGCGATACCACACAAATAGGAGATGCTAACTGTGCTAACTCCAATTCCAAAACCAATGCAAATGCAGCAGATACAAAAGAATGAGATGCACCCGTGTCTATCAACACACTAGCAACTGAGTTGCAAAACAGAAAAGTACCTCTCACTACTGATGGAGCCGGTACTAAATCCTGCGCGGTAACAGCATACACGCGCCCCGTAGGCCCCTGGTCTACCTGCTCACCTCTCGAAGCAAAAGACTGCTGCACAGACTGGGATGACGAAACTCCCGGATTGGCCCTCGAGGCCTGCACAGACTGAGCTGGCTGAAAACCCTGCGTCTGCCTAGAACCAGACGCTCCCGATGTGGCACTCAACTGTGGGCAGAACCTCTTCATGTGCCCAGGTTGTCCACACTGATAACAAGTCAAGAGCTGCCCCCTGCCCAAACTCTGACTCTGCGGTCTAGCTGAAGAAAAAGCAGCTTTCTGACCCCCACCCTTCTGCGGGCAAACTGAAACCTTGTGACCCAGCTGGCCACACTTGTAACAAGTGAATTCCCCCTGACTGCCTCTCCCCGAGCCTACACTCGGCACTGGAAAGGTCGATCTAGAGACTGCACCCTGAGACTGCTGAGGGTTATAACCCTTCTGTCTCCTGCCATCACTCTGACTATCCTGGCTCCTCTTGGAGCCCCTTTGTTCTTCCTCCTCCTCCTGCATCATAATCTCCATATGTGCAGCAGCATCAACCAGGTGTCTATACTCTCGAATGTAAGACCCACCAACTCTCAACTTGAGGCCCCGCCTCAACTTCCGCTCAAACCCATAGCAACGGCGTTCCTCAGACGCCACCAGTTCCGGTGCAAACCTGGACAGACTGGTAAAAGTAGCCTCAAACTCGGCCACTAACAAGCCCTGCTGTTTAAGCCGGCTAAACTGATCCCTCAGCTTCTCCCTAGCTGCTGCAGACAAAAACCTCTCCTGAAAAGCATTTATAAACGCCTCCCAAGTACTGCCCACACGAGCCTTCTCGTACTTCCACCATTGACCCGCATCTCCCTTCAGCTGGAAGGATGCCAAGGTCACTTTCAGTGCTCCATCCTCAATGCTAAGTATCTCGAACGTCTTACTCATCTGTTCTAACCACTCATCAGCCTTCAGTGGCTCCTTCGGATCCCCGATAAACTCATCCGGATTAGACCGGAAGAACTCCCTCTTCAAGAAAGAAGGCCCTGTCTCAGCTGCCTAATTCCCAGCTCTAAGAATACCCAAAGCTCCTGCTATCTCTCTGGCCAAGGCACCCATAGCCTGCTGACCTACTGGCTCGGCCACAGTGGCCTGCCCAACCCCCTCCTGTACTGTCGGAATCTCACCTGGTAACGGTACGTCCTGCCTCGCAGGTCTACCACGCCTAGCACCTCTTCCTCGTCCTGACATCCTAATAAAGGCAACACAGAACATTAGCACATTCATAAATGTGCCGAAACTAAACACTCACGTCCTAATACATGGACAACTGTAATTCACTCCACATAAGCACATAAACACATAAGCACTTACGAATTTCATTTCCCGAATAATGATAGTCCCGAGACGTTACTAGAGTTCCGGTTAGAAACAGCATTGATCAAGTGCTTTTCCAACAAGACTCCCAGAAACTCAAGGATCCAATCAATATCCCAGAAATTAAATCCCATACCCACATAGTCACATAAGCATGTTATCACTTAAGCCCATAGCATATGATACTACATCTAAGTCTCTATCAAGTGAGACAAACCCATTGTGATACTAATCACTTCCCACGTACCCAAAGTATTCGAACCCGGTACGCTCTGATACCAAGTTGTAACGCCCTCAAAATAACAACAATAAACCCATCAGATAAGACATGCATTTACATATAAACTAACCACACTTTTATATTCACTAGAGTTTCATTACATAAGTATTACATGTTACTATCAAAAACAAAATGCCCTACGGGCTTACAGCTTTCCAAGTTAACACTTGGTTACAACAAAAGAGTACTAACTCGTTTACACATTAAGCCCTAGGCTTGAAGTTACATGTAATACATCAAAAGTTAAGCGACAAAAGTATGTCCGCCACTAGCCTCCCAGCTATGTCCTTGGAGGTGGCATGCTTCCTGCACCTGAAAATGATATTCCCATATAGGGTGAGCCACAGCCCAGTAGAAATACACTAAACCAACCATGGACAATGACTAAAATATTAGCAATTGATAGATGGTCAACACTGATACAATCACATAAATCACATATTTATGTCTTACAACTTATGAGTCTAAGTTACCTTTCATTTTCCCTTTTTCAACAGATAAGCATGCTAGCTCTATCATCATTTCCACAGATATGTATAAAAACTATATCTCACATTCAGATAAGCACAAAAGCTATATCCACATTCTCAGCAGATATGTATAACAACAATATCCCACATTCACAGATAAGTATATAAACTGTATCCACACTTCACAAAGATAAGCATATGAGCTCTATCTTCACTTCTCTAGACAAGCATATGAGCTGTGTCTACGGAGTTCATCCCCTATCTCCTCCCAATACTTATCCGGTTTAGAGGTACATCCCCTATCTTCCCCTAAACCGCGGAGTACATCCCCTATCTCCTCCTCTACACATAACGTATATAAACACATTGGTTCTATATACAATCACCCAATACATACAATTAATGTATTCTATCAACCGTCAAGTTCCATGACACATTTCATTGATTAGTTTCAGTTTACCTAATCATCATGCATTGTCTACAACAATCACGACTATCCTCCACCGATAGCCCAAAGCAGTTATTTCTAAACAGAAAATAAATGCACAATGGATATTTAATCAACATTTCATTTCTTCATTCTTCTCAATTAATTATCCCAATTAATTAAACAATGTAATTAGGTCAATTCCCATAATTAACATTTCAACCCTTAGGTCCCATTTTCATCAATGATTCAACAATTATTCCATTTTTCTATGCCAAACATGCATCTAGGTTTATTATGAATAAAACCCCAACTTTTGTAAAATTGCACAAAAGCCCCAAACTTTCACAAAATTACCAAACCAAGCCCAACATCTCAAAATACCAAAATTTAAAGACAAAACCCATAAAAGGAGTAGGTTATCCCTACCTCAAATTCGGAGTCCCAAAGGAGAAGACGACAAAACCCAACGTGCTCCAAAACCCGAGATTTTCAGATTAAAATGAAGCCCTCGACGATCAACAACTTTTTGTAAAAACCAAAGGTGAGTAAATCACTCCTACTAGATCAAAACCTAGAGAGAAGGTAGAGTCTAGAGTGAGAGGCTCAACAATGGTGATTTTGGAAAAGTAAGAGAGAGAAGAGAAAGTAAAAAGTGATTTGAAGAGTCACAAATTCGGGACTTTAACCCAGGTCTCCGCTCGAGCGTAAAACACCCCGCTCGAGCGGCCACTCACAGACTTCCGCTCGAGCGGCCAACCGCCCGCTCGAGCGCAGAATGCACTCGCCCAGCACTTTTGCAGAACCAGGCCTCCGCTCGAGCTTCCAACTCTACGCTCGAGCGGCACTCAGACAACCCCGCTCGAGCGGCCAATAGCACGCTCGAGCGTGCAACGCTGCACAGGAAAATACTGAAAGGGTGTAATCTCCGCTCGAGCGCCAACACCCCCGCTCGAGCGTACAGGCCAAAACCTGGGCAACTAGTTTTGGTTTCTAAACTCAACCAACCTGAAACAAATCCGCCCAACACATCCTACAACTCAAATACGAAGTAAAAGAATGTAAACAAAATAATAAACAACTGCCAACATCCACGGACACATGTCCGGATCACGGTATTACAAGGGTAAACCCGGGATCGCTATATCACCCCATTTCTTTTTCTCATGTGCTACCCCTACCACTCTCTCTCTCTCTCTTTATTTTTTTCAAATAATTGTCCACCACCACCCACCAAACCCACTGCCCATTTTCTCATATCATCATTCATCCCCCACCAAAAAAAAAACATAATCATCATCATATATTATTCAACATCCCAAAACCATCATCATGTTGACCAAATATCTTATCTCTATTCTAATATATAAACATACATAATTATTTGTCATATGGTACACACCATAAAATCAACTATCAAATATTTATTATAATCCTATATAATAAATAATAACAACTCCTAAGGTGGTTACTACCAATCGCCTAATTAAAAAGGACCAAACAGTTAAACATTAGTCATTAAACAAACTCAAATTAAATTAAATCTAAACCATGGGTCTCACCCATAAATCAAACATGGTCCAATTATATACCAAAATAGTCCCAATAAATTTATCTCAAATTATGGTCCGAACACCCAAAACTCAATTTCAAATTCTGCAATAAATTAAGCTGAACACCAATCAGTTCGTGAATATTCATAAAATAAATACTCATCATTAAATTCTAAAAATTTTATCCAACGTGCTCGACTCATATGGGAACAGCATATAAATATTTCATAATTTTCTAAGATCGGGAACTATTTTAAAAAAATACAAAATCAAACTGTTTTCGCACAGAATTTACACGGCAATCAAATTCAAAAATTTGCTCAATTAAATTATGCGCTAGCTATTTTTTTTTAAAAAAAAATTTGGGTCATTACAACCTACCCTCCTTAAAGAAATTTCATCCTCGAAATTAAACTCAAGTAGTGTAATACATTCTACAATCACGCACAAACTCACTCAGGAACTTACTAATGCATCAACAAAATTTCTTTGACTACTACATGAGCCTTAACAAGTCACACCGATAACAAACCAAATCATGACATTTGCACAACAATTGATTATAAAGCCTGTACGAGCATGAAATAATCTTCTCGTATAATCTTGCTGATCAAGTTTGCACTCCTCCAAACGTCGTCGCTTTACTACCTGAAAACACAAATGTGAGCTAGCCGGCGGGTGTGTGCCGAAAACCTCTCCGATGCCTAAGTTAGCAAATAGACAATAGACACAAAAGCTTTGTGTATTCTAGAGTAAGAATTGGGATACTTGTACATAGGTCCTACTATGAGCTTTTATAGGTTCTGCCTGGCCCAATCCTAGTAGGATTCCAACTCTCCTTATAAGAGTCCTCCTAGGAATCACACACCCTACTCACTACCAACCAAGTGAGATGGTTTGCACAATCCTAGTAGGACTCTACTCTCCTTAGCAGAGTCCTCCTAGGAATTACATTCCCAAGGATAATGCATATTTTGATAACTCCTTACTCACTACTTGTCTAAGTGAGATAGTTGCACCTCTTACTCTGGCTAGCACAAGACATAACCGTGCTTACACAGTTCGGTGCTAATTAAGTCAATTTAGTCAACCTAGTCTTTGGAATGACCTCCTGCCGAGCTATCGATTCCCACAGACGGCGCCAATTGTACGACCACTAGACCAGGCCACTGATAGCCCACCTTTGACTGAACCAATGCGACCAAGGACCAAGGCTACCGAGATAATTACCTCGGTCCATGGCTCGGCCCAAGACTATATCTATCTCGATCCATTCCAATGGACTTACTTAGCTCGGCCCAATTTATGCATAAATTACTCTCTCAATTGCCCCTTAATTCCATCTGCGTAGCATGATTGGGATTATTTTCCTCCAGCTGAGCTAAGAACGCCCGACTCTGCCGAGCTAGAAAACTTGTTCGGTTTCAATAAGTCTTGTCAATTGCTCAGCACGTCCTTCTACTAATCTAGCATGTGGCGTGCCCTCATTAGCCACGTTCTCCTGTTACAGCCGTCATGCCAAAAATTTGAATAGTCTCACCTTTTTGCCTTCAACGTATATACCCTTCGAGTTCGCAATCGCATGAGAAAAATGCCCTTTTTGTGTAACCGAGCTATATGTCCTACCTTTTGTAACGAAAAATTTCGATCTCTTTGCTCGGTTACTGTGTTTCTTTTTCAATGTTTTGCATCATTTCGACTGCATATTTAGCCGAACTAATTAGCTTGGCCTTACCTGATCTTGCCAGCCTTCTTTGGCTGAGATACGTATCTCGGCTGAAGAATCCAAAAAACTTGTTGGTCAAACCTGCCAACCTACTTTGGCTGAGGTAAATGTCATCCCGACCAAAGAGTACAAAAATTTTGTTGGCCAAACCTGCCAACCGCCTTTAGCCTAGATCCTGATCACGGCTAAAGGGTCCAAAAAATTTTTGTTGGTCAAACCTGCCAACCGTCTTTGCCCCCTAGTTGGGCAAGGAGTCTAAAAATTTTTGTTGGTCAAACTTGCCAACCCCTTTTAGCCTAGATCCTGATCTCGGCTGAAGGGTGCAAAAAAGTTTTTGTTGGTCAAACCTACCAACCGCCTTTGCCCCCCGGTTGGGCAGGGAGTCTAAAAATTTTTGTTGCTCAAACCTGCCAACCCCCTTTAGCCTAGATCCTGATCTTGGCTAAAGGGTGCAAAAAAGTTTTGTTGGTCAAACCTGCCACCCGCCTTTGCCCCCCAGTTGGGCAAGGAGTCTAAAAATTTTTGTTGGTCAAACCTGCCAACCCCCTTTAGCCTAGATCCTAATCTTGGCTGAAGGGTGCAAAAAAGTTTTGTTGGTCAAACATGCCAACCGCCTTTGCCCCCCGTTGGGCAAGGAGTCTAATTTTTTTTTTTTAAAAAAGAGTTGGTCAAACCTGCCAACCTCTTTTGCCCCCTGTTGGGCACAGATTTGTTAGAAAGAATTGGTCAAACCTGCCAACCCACTTTGCCCCCAGTTAGGCAAAGATTTTTGCGCGGTCAGTGCTTCTTGTCGACCGTGTTAACTTTTGCCGAAGGTGTTTTGTCCGACATCGCTGTTTGTCTCGAACTCTGCCTTGGTGAGCATCCCATCTTTCTCTACCAAGATATGTTGGTGCACTCTCTCCATCAGGGCTTCCATAGTAAGAGGTGATGTCATTGTTATTGAATTACTCAATTTATTGCTTGCTGGCAAACCTCGTTTGTACTGTGCAATAGCTAGGTTTATGGGGCAATCTCCAATCTGATTAAAAGTCTCCCAATACTGATTGTTGTAAGACTTTAATGTTTCCTTCTCGCCCATATCTATAGAGAGTAGCTGGTCAATCTCCACTGGTGTCTTGGTGTTTGTTTTGAATCTGGTTACAAATGCTTCTGCTAGTTGCGCCCATAAAGCTATGCTACCTTCTGGCAACCTTTCAAACCATGTTAGACCTAGGTCACCAAGGCTGGAAGGGAATAGGATACACATTAGAGCCTCGTTTCGCCGATACACTGCCATGACCTGGCAAAAGTGGCTCAAGTGCATGTAGGGATCCAACTTCCCTTCATAAGTTATGAATTTAGGCTGATGGAAGCCTAAGGGTAATGGTGCATTCTCAATTGCCGAAACGAACGGCGAGCTCTGCAACCTTGCTAACACTTTATCCGCTGGTTCATAGGCAAGGCGTGGCTTTGGCATTCCTACCTCGACACTCCCATGTGTTCTAGGAACCAATCATTGTAGTGTGGAGACTCCGCAGGGGTCGCGAGCCTGATTGTCTTCTCTCATTCGAGCCCTTTCCTCAAGCACTGTCCATAGGTCTGCCGACCTAGGCAACTCCGTGTGCCTAGATGTTAGTTGGTGCAAATGCGAGGGCCGATAACTGCTTCCCTCCTTATAAGACCTTTCAGTCCTTGTTCTCTCAGACCTGGAGTAGCGCGTCCTGGAAGTCCTTGATTGTGTATCGCCCGACCTAAGGCTTCTACTTTCAACTTGTGATTCTGTGACTTGTCTGCCATGATCTTTTGAGTAGCAAGAGCATGTGTTGCCTTTGCGTCTCTCTTTTGTTGCCACCCCTTTGTCTTTTATCTGGCGCTTCATCGTCTCCATGTCTGCTGCCATCCTCCATATCAATTCGTCTTGCTCCCTTACCCGTTCTTCTAGAACCTGAGGACCCAACCTTCGCATCTGCCTTTCAGGGCTCTGGGAGCGACGAGGACTGGAGCCCTGTCTTTCACGGGTATCCCTCCGCGGGTTCCATCGCTGGGGATCTAACTCTGCCATGGGCAGAATAAAAGGTAAGCCTTCGCGCCTTCCGCCTCCCTCCGAGGTTTGCCCATCAATGGCAGAGTGTGGCAAGTCTTCATTATGCGCCATTGAAATTAGTTGAAAGAAAACTTAATCAAGAGGCTCGTTCTTTGTGATTGCGTTTCCCACAGACAGCGCCAATTGTACGAGCATGAAATAATCTTCTCGTATAATCCTGTTGATCAAGTTTGCACTCCTCCAAATGTCGTCACTTTATTACCTGAAAACACAAACGTGAGCTAGCCGGCGGGTGTGTGCCGAAAACCTCTCCGATGCCTAAGTCAGCAAATAGACAATAGACATAAAAGCTCTGTGTATTCTAGAGTAAGAATTGGGATACCTATACATAGGTCCTGCTATGAGCTTTTATAGATTCTGCCTGGCCCAATCCTAGTAGGATTCCAACTCTCCTTATAAGAGTCTTCCTAGGAATCACACACCCTACTCACTACCAACCAAGTGAGATGGTTTGCACAATCCTAGTAGGACTCTACTCTCCTTAGCAGAGTCCTCCTAGGAACTACATTCCCAAGGATAATGCATATTCTGATAACTCCTTACTCACTGCTTGTCTAATTGAGATAGTTGGAACTCTTACTCTGGCTAGCACAAGACATAACCGTGCTTACACAGCTCGGTGCTAATTAAGTCAATTTAGTCAACCTAGTCTTTGGAATGACCTCTTGCCGAGCTATCGATTCCCACAGACAGCGCCACTTGTACGACCGCTAGACCAGGCCACTAGTAGCCCACCTTTGACCGAACCAATGCGACCAAGGGCCAAGGCTACCGAGATAATACCTCGGTCCGTGGTTCGGCCCAAGACTATATCTATCTCGGTCCATTCCAACGGACTTACTTAGCTCGGCCCAATTTATGCATAAATTACCCTCTCAAAGCCCTTACTAGTATAAACCATTAAGTGATTCTTATATCCACATTGATAACCCACAGCAACAAAATAGGATCTAATCCCTTAAGCATAACAAAATTTTGGCAAAACGACTCCCCAGAATACCAAGACACCATACCTTATTGGTGATAACCCAACTTCAACGAACTATCTTCATTGCCTAATGCACAATGCCTCCCAAGGCCAAAATAACTATCACTACTCCGAGACCTTAACAAAACGAAATAATAACTCTTCAAAAGCACTAACCACCAACTCAAAAAGTGACCACCAACCGTCACAAGACGAACAACACTTAACCAACACTAGGGTGATGCCACACCCCATAACCCAAACGAAATAAAATCAATACGGACAATGAGTTAGGATTTCCATCAACAAAGATTACAAATCAACATTAATGGTTCCACTACAATGTGGGGTTTACAAAATGGTTTCAACAACATACCTTAAGTCTAAGCAAGACTCAACACAACTAGGTAAACACCCAAACTATACATGGCCCTCAAGCTAAAAGCTAATTCAACTCAATTTCTAAGGCATTTACTCCGAGTTACAACACAAACTCTACACTAGTATTACGGTGACTCACGAGGTCCACCCTGAATACAACCATGATTCAAAACACAACTCATTTCCTTTAAGATAATTCTATTACCAACGAGTGTTGGACACTCCCTCCCTTGACACCCAGGGACAAAACAATTAAATTAATAAAGGCAACAACAATTATGAATATTGTCCATTTCAAATCTCATCTTTAAACCTTACTTAGTTTGCACCTTATAAATTTTACAACAAAATCTCCAAACAGTCAATCTCTCTTAGAAAATACACTCCTTACCACCATTCACAATCTTTACCATGTCGAGGCTATGCCTTTTCCCAAAAACACACAAGGGTATACAACCCAAGGTTTCAAGAACAACTCCACACATACTCAAGTAAATAGAACAATTTCACAATCACGTAACGCCATACATATACCATTCATAACATTTAGCATCAACACCTCCCACCAAGGTACATTCTCATGTTCCAACACGAAACTCAACATATGCACATCAAGGAGCATAAAATCACATAACCACATAACAAATAACGGGTTGCCACTACGAAGATGGTTAATCGTTCTAGAAATCCTTTTAGACCTCTAATTAGAAATCACATTGATCAAGCGCATTTCCAATGAGATTTCTAAGAAAATTTCTAGAACCGACACAACATCCTCGAGACTAAACCCCATGCCCACATAAACATATAACATCTTAGCACATAACCATGTTATCACATAGAATGCAAACGTCGCTCACAATCTCGAGGTAAACCCAATTGCGGTCAAAACCACTTCCCACGAGCCAAGGTATTCAAACCCGGTTCATTCTGATACTATGTTGTGACGCCCCGTATTTTATTACTCGAATAACCTTATCAATATTCATTAATTAAGTCCATTTACAAATACATTTGATGAAATGTTGAATAATTAAATATACATATTCCCTCTCGTTATATAACAATGACATTTACATACAAATAAAGGAAATTCCTTGAGGCTTACAATAAAATAGAGGACACTACTCTTTACAAAAAAAATAGCACTCAGCCAAACAACAAATGAAGTAGTACAATCCATCACTACATTACACTTATGAATTGGTAAAACCCATTGTTTGATCTTCAAATCCGAAAAGCATTCCTTGTACACATGTACAGGCAGGGGGTGAGCAACCACTAGCTCACCAAACAATCTCATATTAAAATATTAGAAGATAATGCGGGTACCAAAATACTCATACATATACGTGAAATCATACCATGTCAAAACCATATGATTTTATTACATAATCTCTTAAATCCAATTTATTTAATTAACCACAACAAGTTAACTTAAATAAATAAACATGTTTCGATAGCAACAGGACATCCTTTTCAATTCATTCAATTATCTCATTATCAATTGAATCAAATAATTAAACAATTCATCTAATAAGATTGGTTTTTAATATTGAAGTGGTATTTGAAAGGAAAATTGTGAACTTGGAATGTTGTTGAGATGTTGGATATTGTCACTTCATATTTACCATAATTGCTTGGATGGTGAAAGACAACTTTTATGTTAATGAATGTATAACTTGAAACTTTGGAAAGATTATCAAGGCAGAGGTAAATGCATGTGAGTCTGGGTAGAGAGTCGGTTTTGGGAAAGTGTTGTGTATGGTTGGTACCCATGCAGGGAAGTCTAGGTGCCCAATTGCCATGTCTAGAGCTTATCGTCGAACGAATATAGGGAAATATTTTTGGGCGTCAACTGGTCTTGCCATATTGTAGTCAGTAAAAGTGAAAAAATTAATGATTTTGGGTGTCCATTCCTACCGTAGTAATAGCTAGAAAATGTAGGGATATTTTGGGATGTAAACCTATGTATACGTATGTATTTGGACTCTCTTTAGAAACTTCATGGCGTAGTTATCCCCAGTGTTGAATTTATCAAATTTGGAGAAACTGTGGATTCTTACTTTCTCTTTTAAAGTAACATAATGAGTTGAATTAAACATGATTTGCTGTGATGATGCTATATGGTTCTTTGCATAACTACATATTGTATTATAAGTTTTTCTACCACTACTATAAAAAGCATTTTTTGCAACCGCTGCATGCCATCACAAATAACAGAAATACAGTCACAAAAGACCTTTTGCGACGGCCCATGTATAGCGATCTCGGTTTTCCTTCCTTTGTAAACTGTATTCTGGACTTGGTTTCGTGGACTTGTTTTTGTATCATTATCACTTCTAGCCTTTACTCTTTGTATTTGAGTCTTGGGTTGTAATGGGCAGGTTTGAAACAGGTTGGTTGCACTTTGAAACCAAAAGGTGATGCCCAGATTTTGGCCTTCACGCTCGAGCGGAAGTTTTAACGCTCGAGCGGGCTCTTCGTTGTTGCTTATCCGCTCGAGCGGGAGTTTTGACGCTCGAGCGTGATTTTCCATCTCCCAGTACTTTACTCTGCAGTTCGTCCGCTCGAGCGGTAGTTTTTACGCTCGAGCGTGATCCCTTGATTTTGTCCCTCCGCTCGAGCGGAGAGTTTGACGCTCGAGCGGGTACCATCGCCTGCAAAACTTCTGGATGTGTCCAATCGACGCTCGAGCGCCTCTTTTCACGCTCGAGCGTGAGTCTGTGTCTGACGCTCGAGCGGGGAGTCGACTACATCAGTCCGTGATTTCACTTTTTGGATCACTTTTTGACCTACTTTTCTTTCTTAACTTTTAAAAACCGCCCCTTGAGAGTCTCTCTCTCTCTAAACCTGCCTTCTCTCTAAGAATTGATCTACCTAGGGTGAGTATCTAACCTTAGTCCTTTATTAAAAAGATAGTGTGAGTCAAGGGCTTCGATTTAATCTGAACGTTTTGTGGTTTGGAGCACTTTGGAATTTAGGTCTTCATCTTCGTCTTCTCCATTCGGGTTATTTTCTTCGAGGTAGGGATTTCCTACTCCATTCTATAAGTTTTGTTCTAAGTTTTGGTATTTTGATATGTTGGGGATACTTTGATGATTTTGGGAAAAACCCTAGTTGTATTAAATAATTAATTTGTATAATTAATTTAGGGAAATTGGGAAAATTGGTTAAATGCATGAAATTGAGGAATTCATTGATTAAATGGTGAAGTTGGATAATTAAAATCACTCGCCTATTGAATTGTTGATATATTTATTTCCAGTCTAGAAATAACTGTTTTGGGCTATCGGTGGAGGATAGTCGTGTTTGTTATAGACATTGCATGTGGATTAGGGAAAATTGAAACTAATCAATTTGTTTAAGTCATAAATTAGACTATTGAATTAATACAGAAATTACATGTATTGATTGAGCATTGCATATGCATATTGTTTGGGAGGAGATAGGGGATGTACTCCACGGTTTAGGGGAAGATAGGGGATGGACCTCTAAACCGGATTTTTATTTGGGAGGAGATAGGGGATGGACTCCATTAGCATCACTATTATGTGTGCTTATTATATTGAAGTGTTTTTACATGTTATTGATACAGCACTAAAATGTGTATCAAACGGGAAGTATGAAGTGTTTTGATATGAGCCTGAGTCTCATTTGTGTTGTTGATATTGGAAGTAATGTGAATATGATTTATAGTTCACTGTTGTAGGTTTGGCCAGGTTCTGAACCATATTGATAATAATGGGAATTGAAACATGTCATAGACATTAGTGTCATGAGACGGTATTAAGTTACAATTAATTATCTTGGTTAACCATCTATTGAATGCTATAGCTTTATTCAATGCTTATATATGGTTTAGTATTTTTCTACTGGGCTGTGGCTCACCCTTTATGGGAACATCATTTTCAGGTTCAGGTGATAAGCTACCTCCAAGGACTTAGCTTGGGAGGATTTGGCTTTTGGATTTTGAAGACTTGTCTTTAGTTATTTGTTTTATTTAAGATTACATGTAAACATTCAAGCCAAGGGCTTAACTTGTAAATGAGTTAGTACTCATTCTTTTGTGTCCAAGTGTTAGCTTGGAAAGATGTAAGCCCTTAGGGCATTTATTTTGATGTTACACGTTATGTCTCTCAATAAAAGTACTCTGATGAATAACTCAAATGATTCGTTTTCTTTTATTATTGCATGTTAATGTTATGTATATTATGGGTTTAATTTGAGGGTGTTACAACTTGGTATCAGAGCGTACCGGGTTTGAATACTTTGGGTACGTGGGAAGTGATTAGTATCACAATGGGTTCGTCTCGTTTGATAGAGACTTAGTGTAATGTTATATGCTTACATGATAACATGTTTATGTGACTATGTGGGTATGGAATGTAGTTCCTAGGATGTTGATTGGACCCTTGAGTTTCTAGTAGTCTTGTTGGAAAGGCACTTGATCAATGCTGCTTCCAACCGGAACTATAGTAACGTCTTGGGACTATTATCATCCAGGAATGAAATTCGTAGGTGCTTATGTGATTATGTGCTTACGGGGAATGAATTATTGTTGTCCAATGCATTAGGACACGAGTGTTTAGTTTCGGCACATTTATTAATGTGCTAACGTCTTTGTTTCCTTTATTAGGATGTCAGGACGAGGACGAGGACGCGGTAGGCGTGGTAGGCCTGGTAGGCAGGAGGTGCCTGTGCCAGAGGAGATTCCGGCAGTACAGGAGGGAGTTGGCCAGGCCAATGTGGCCGAGCCAGTAGACCAGCAGGCTATGGGCGCTCTAGCCCGAGAGATAGCAGGGGCATTTAGGGAGTCAGTGGACATTCTTAGAGCGGAGAATCAAGCTTGGGTTGTTGTGCAGATGCAGGACCTTCCTTTCGGAAGAGGGAGTTCTTCCGGTCTAACTTGGATGAATTTGTGGGTGATCCTAAAGAGCCACTTAAGGCAGATGAATGGCTTGAACAGACAACGAAGACGTTTGAGATGCTTGGCATCGAAGACGAGGGGTTGAAAGTGACCTTGGCATCTTTCCAGCTGAAGGGGGATGCGGGTCAGTGGTGGAAGTTCACTAAGGGTCGTATAGGAGGTACATGGGAGGCTTTTGTGAATGCTTTCCAGGAGAGGTTCTTATCTCCAGCAGTTAGGGAGAAGCTGAGAGACCAGTTCTGCCAGCTTAAGCAGTCGAGTTCTTCAGTGGCCGAGTTTGAGGCTGCATTTACTAGCTTGTCCAGGTTTGCACCTGTGTTGGTGGCGTCTGAGGAACGCCGTTGTATCGAGTTTGAGAAGAAGTTGAGGCGTGGACTCAAACTGCGAGTTGGGGGAACTATGATTCGGGATTATGGGCGTATGGTTGATGCTGCAGCTCACATGGAAATCATGATGCAGGAGGAGGAGGAAGGACAGAAGGGCTCCAAGAGGAGTCAGGATGGTCAGAGTGATGGTAGGAGACAGAAGGGTTTTAACCCTCAGCAGTCTCAGGGTAGCTTTTCTAGATCGACTTTTCCTGTGCCAAGTGCTAGTTCGGGGAAAGGCAGTCAAGGAGACATTACCTGTTTCAAGTGTGGCCAGCTGGGCCACAAGTCTCCAGTTTGTCCTCAGAGGGGAGGAGTGCAGAGAGCAGTATCATCTTCGGCTCGATCTTAGAGCCAGAGTCAGGGTAGAGGCCAACTGCTCTCGTGTTATCAGTGTGGTCAGGCAGGGCATATGAAGAGGTATTGCCCGCAGTTGGGTGGCACACCTGGTGCATCTGGTTTGAGGCAGATTCAGGGTCAGCAGCCAGCTCAGTCGGGTCAGGCCTCAAAGGCCAATCAGGGGGCTTCATCGTCCCAGTCAGTGCAGCAGTCTTATGCTCCTAGGGGTGAACAGGTTGATCAGAGGTCGTCTGGGTGCGTATACGCTGTTACCACGCAGGATCTGGTACCGGCTCCATCTGTTGTGAGAGGTACTTTCTTGTTTTGCAACTCGGTTGCTAATGTTTTGATTGATACGGGTGCATCTCATTCCTTTGTGTCTGTTGCATTTGCATCTGTTTTGGAGTTGGAGTTAGCACAGTTAGCATCTTCTATTTGTGTAGTGTCACCTCTTGGGGGTGAATTGATCTTGAAACAAGGTGTTAGGGGTTGCAATATAGAGGTCGACTATCATAGACTTCCGTTTCCTTTTGTAGTTATGCCCATGAAGGGCTTCGATGTTATTTTGGGTATGGACTGGTTATCGTCATATCGGGCAGTAATTGATTGCTACCTCCAGAGGGTCACTTGTTGTACCGTGAGCGGGGAATGTTTTCACTTTCTGGGGGACCGGGTTGGTAGTGTTCTGCCACCGGGGTATGATTCGCGAGGGCGGAGTGAGCTTAGTGGTCTACTTGCTAGCTTTTTGAGTAGTGAGTGTGATGAGACCCAGATTGTGTTGCCACGGGTGGTTTGCGAGTACTCGGACGTCTTTCCCGAGGATCTTGTTGGTTTGCCACCCCACAGAGAGATTGAGTTCTCTATTGACCTAGTGCCTGGCACGGCGCCGATTTCTATGGCACCTTACCGTTTTGCCCCAGCCGAGTTAGTTGAGTTGAAGATTCAGCTCCAGGAGTTGTTAGATAAGGGCTATATCCGTCCTAGTGTTTCACCGTGGGGAGCACCGGCCCTCTTTGTTAAAAAGAAAAGTGGTGCTTTGAGACTTTGTATAGATTACCGGAAATTGAATCGGGCTACGGTTAAGAATAAGTACCCTATGCCTCGTATAGATGATCTGTTCGATCAGTTGAAGGGTTCCCGTTGTTTCTCGAAGATAGACTTGAGATCGGGTTATCATCAGTTGAGAGTCAGGGAGGAGGATATTCCGAAGACGGCATTCCGTACGCGGTATGGCCACTATGAATTTTTGGTGATGCCATTTGGGCTCACCAATGCACCGGCAGTATTTATGGATTTGATGAACCGGATATTCCGGGAATTTTTAGATCGTTTTGCAGTCATCTTCGTGGACGACATCCTTATCTATTCATCGTCTGAGGAGAAGTACAAGGAACATTTGAGAGTGGTGCTTGAGTTACTTAGAGACCATAAGCTTTATGCTAAGTTTGGGAAGTGTGAGTTCTGGCTAGAGGAGGTCAAGTTCTTAGGCCATGTAGTTTCTGGGGAAGGAGTGTCGGTTGATACATCCAAGACTGAGGCAGTGCAAGATTGGGCACAGCCTAAGAGTGTGTTTGAGATCCGCAGTTTTCTGGGGTTAGCTGGGTATTATCGCCGGTTTGTGAAGGATTTCTCCAGGTTAGCTTCACCTTTGACTAGATTGACTCGGAAGGGAGTTAAGTTTGTATGGAGTGAGACTTGTGAAAAGTCGTTCCAGGAGTTGAAAGTTAGACTGACCACTGCTCCAGTCTTGATTATTCCGGAGAGGGGGTTGGGTTATGCAGTTTATTGTGACGCCTCACGAGAGGGTCTGGGTTGTGTGTTGATGCAAGAAGGGAAAGTAGTTGCCTATGGCTCACGTCAGTTGAAAATTCACGAGAAGAATTACCCTACGCATGATTTAGAGTTAGCAGCTGTGATATTTGCCTTGGAGATTTGGAGGCACTATCTTTATGGTGAGAGGTTCGAGGTATTCTCGGATCATAAGAGTTTGAAATATCTGTTTACACAGAGAGACTTGAACTTGAGGCAGAGGAGGTGGATGGAGTTTATTGAGGATTATGACTTCGAGTTGCATTATCATCCGGGAAAGGCCAATGTGGTGGCCGACGCCCTTAGCAGGAAACCTGTTGGTGACATAGCTAGTATAGCCATTCGGAAGTGGAAGATGTTGGGTGCACTTGGGGAATTTAATTTGCTTCTGGGCGAATCCGTTGAGGCTGCGGCCTTGTTTTCTATTGTTGCGCAGCCTACACTTGTGACTCGAGTGTTAGAGGCTCAGAGGGGTGACCTTGAGGTAGAATCTCTCCGAGAGAAGATCTCCAGTGGGAAGGTTGAGAAGGGTTTGACGGTGTATTCCGATCTGAGTGTGAGATATCGAGACCGTCTGTTTGTGCCGGAGTCTTGCCGAGAGGAGGTACTCCGAGAGTTTCATCATTCACGCCTTGCAGTGCATCCGGGAGGCAATAAGATGTATCGGGATTTGGGTCGCCAGTTTTGGTGGCGGGGTATGAAGAGAGATGTGGCAGCTTTCGTGTCTAAGTGCCTTACTTGTCAACAAGTGAAGGCCGAGCATCAAAGGCCAGCGGGTTTGTTACAACCCTTGCCTATTGCCGAGTGGAAGTGGGAACATGTCACTATGGACTTCGTTGTAGGTCTTCCGAGGACTCGGCGGGGTAGTGATGCTATTTGGGTGGTTGTAGACCGGTTGACTAAGTCGGCGCACTTCATTCCTATGCGCGTGAGAGATTTGGTAGACCATCTGGCCGGTTTATATATTCGGGACATAGTGAGGTTGCACGGGGTCCCAGTGACGATCGTCTCAGATAGAGATCCTCGTTTTACTGCCAGGTTGTGGCAGAGTTTGCAGAGTGCCTTAGGCACAAAGTTGACCTTTAGCACGGCTTATCATCCTCAGACTGACGGGCAGTCCGAGCGTACTATTCAGATCCTTGAAGATATGCTTCGGGGTTGTGTTCTTGACTTTAGTGGGTCGTGGGAGAGGCACTTGCCTTTGGTGGAGTTTGCCTACAACAATAGTTTCCACTGTAGTATCGGTATGGCACCGTTTGAGGCCTTGTACGGCCGACCGTGTAGGTCTCCAATTTGCTGGGCCGAGGTGGGCGACGCACCTTTGCTGGGTCCGGAATCGGTAAGGGAAACGACGGAGAAAGTTGAGCTTATCCATAGGAGGCTTGTTACAGCCCAGAGTCGTCAGAAATCTTATGCCGACCATAGGAGGAGACCTTTGGTGTCTGAGGTGGGTGATCATGTCTTTCTGAAGATATCACCTAGGCGGGGATTGATGAGGTTCGAAAAAAGCGGGAAGTTGTCCCCTCGATTTATTGGGCCTTTTGAGATCCTTGAGAGGATTGGCGAGGCTGCTTATCGTTTAGCTTTACCGCCGCAGTTATCCGGAGTACATAACGTGTTTCATGTGAGTATGCTCCGGAAGTATGAGCCGGATCCATTGCATATATTGGATTGGACCGACTTAGGGGTAGATGAGGATGTCTCGTATGAGGAGAGACCGGTTCGGGTCTTGGATAGACGGGATCAAGTTTTGCGAGGCAAGACCATCCCGTTGGTAAAGGTTTTGTGGAAACATCACGGGGTGGATGAAGCCACTTGGGAACGCGAGTTGGAGGTCCGAGAGAAATATCCGGATCTATTTGTAGATGCTTGAGCATATGTTGCTTATTTTGTTGTAATATTGTACCTTAAGTGTATTGAATATAACTTAAGTTGTGAAACATAGTTTATGTTTTGGTTAATGGAAGTATTTTGAAACTTGCCTCATAATGGAAGTTTAGTGCAACATTGCATATGTTGAATGTGTTGTAGAATTGGAGTTATATCATGAGATTGAATATGATATGGAAATGGAAATTATATATATTGAAAACTGTTGAATTTGAAAGGAAAATGCATGTTGATAATGCAAGTTGTTATGTATAATGTGAAATGCCTCTTGAAAAGAGATCGGATTGACCGGTAATGGGTCAGGTTGTTTAATAGAATGTTGGCATATTGTGGGAAATAGAGAAAACTCTTTTAAAAAAAAAAAAAAAAAACTTGTACTTAATTTCGGGGACGAAATTCTTTAAGGGGGGGAGGTTATAGCGATCTCGGTTTTCCTTCCTTTGTATACTGTATTCTGGACTTGGTTCCGTGGACTTGTTTTTGTATCATTATCACTTCTAGCCTTTACTATTTGTATTTGAGTCTTGGGTTGTAATGGGCAGGTTTGAAACAGGTTGGTTGCACTTTGAAACCAAAAGGTGATGCCCAGATTTTGGCCTTCACGCTCGAGCGGGCTCTTCGTTGTTGCTTATCCGCTCGAGCGGGAGTTTTGACGCTCGAGCGTGATTTTCCATCTCCCAGTACTTTACTCTGCAGTTCGTCCGCTCGAGCGGTAGTTTTTACGCTCGAGCGTGATCCCTTGATTTTGTCCCTCCGCTCGAGCGGAGAGTTTGACGCTCGAGCGGGTACCATTGCCTGCAAAACTTCTGGATGTGTCCAATCGACACTCGAGCGCCTCTTTTCACGCTCGAGCGTGAGTCTGTGTCTGACGCTCGAGCGGGGTGTTTCACGCTCGAGCGGGGAGTCGACTACATCAGTCCATGATTTCACTTTTTGGATCACTTTTTGACCTACTTTTCTTTCTTAACTTTTAAAAACCGCCCCTTGAGAGTCTCTCTCTCTCTAAACCTGCCTTCTCTCTAAGAATTGATCTACCTAGGGTGAGTATCTAACCTTAGTCCTTTATTAAAAAGATAGTGTGAGTCAAGGGCTTCGATTTAATCTGAACGTTTTGTGGTTTGGAGCACTTTGGAATTTAGGTCTTCATCTTCGTCTTCTCCATTCGGGTTATTTTCTTCGAGGTAGGGATTTCCTACTCCATTCTATAAGTTTTGTTCTAAGTTTTGGTATTTTGATATGTTGGGGATACTTTGATGATTTGGGGAAAAACCCTAGTTGTATTAAATAATTAATTTGTATAATTAATTTAAGGAAATTGGGAAAATTGGTTAAATGCATGAAATTGAGGAATTCATTGATTAAATAGTGAAGTTGGATAATTAAAATCACTCGCCTATTGAATTGTTGATATATTTATTTCCAGTCTAGAAATAACTGTTTTGGGCTATCGGTGGAGGATAGTCGTGTTTGTTATAGACATTGCATGTGGATTAGGGAAAATTGAAACTAATCAATTTGTTTAAGTCATAAATTAGACTATTGAATTAATACAGAAATTACATGTATTGATTGAGCATTGCATATGCATATTGTTTGGGAGGAGATAGGGGATGTACTCCACGGTTTAGGGGAAGATAGGGGATGGACCTCTAAACCGGATTTTTATTTGGGAGGAGATAGGGGATGGACTCCATTAGCATCACTATTATGTGTGCTTATTATATTGAAGTGTTTTTACATGTTATTGATACAGCACTAAAATGTGTATCAAACGGGAAGTATGAAGTGTTTTGATATGAGCCTGAGTCTCATTTGTGTTGTTGATATTGGAAGTAATGTGAATATGATTTATAGTTCACTGTTGTAAGTTTGGCCAGGTTCTGAACCATATTGATAATAATGGGAATTGAAACATGTCATAGACATTAGTGTCATGAGACGGTATTAAGTTACAATTAATTATCTTGGTTAACCATCTATTGAATGCTATAGCTTTATTCAATGCTTATATATGGTTTAGTATTTTTCTACTGGGCTGTGGCTCACCCTTTATGGGAACATCATTTTCAGGTTCAGGTGATAAGCTACCTCCAAGGACTTAGCTTGGGAGGATTTGGCTTTTGGATTTTGAAGACTTGTCTTTAGTTATTTGTTTTATTTGAGATTACATGTAAACATTCAAGCCAAGGGCTTAACTTGTAAATGAGTTAGTACTCATTCTTTTGTGTCCAAGTGTTAGCTTGGAAAGATGTAAGCCCTTAGGGCATTTATTTTGATGTTACATGTTATGTCTCTCAATAAAAGTACTCTGATGAATAACTCAAATGATTCGTTTTCTTTTATTATTGCATGTTAGTGTTATGTATATTATGGGTTTAATTTGAGGGCGTTACACCATGGGACAGCAAATGGGGGTCGTGAATGTGAGGGTGGCAAATACTTTTTGCAATTGCAAAACAGTACTTGCAAACTATTTGCGACCGCCTAACTTACTTGTGGCGACTGATGTTTTGCCGTCGCAAAAAAGTAAAAAAAAAAATACCAACAATGTATTAGCGACCATCTTGTTACCGTTGCAAATAATTTTCAATGATATTTTATAAATAGTACAATAATAGCTTCAAGCGACGAATATTTTGAAATAAATCTATCAAATAAAATCCTGTTGAAAACAATAGAACCAAACCATTTATTTGAGACAAATTTGGCAAACCCATCTGTACTTTTAGGTTTTAAAAAATGCTATTCAAGCTGAAATTCCTTGTAAAATTATATAATCCAACAAGCTAGCTACAGAAATGGTCAATAACCAATTGTCCTTACCAAATAATGATGCAATTAGCGATACAAGGCGCTCTTCCAATGACCGGAGGAAGAGCCGGAGTGGAGTGCTGGAGAGGATCTGGACTCCACTTGAAGATGTCCTGGATTTCTCCATTTTTGTTTTATTTATTTAATTATTTATTTGTGCTTTATAATTAGTTTTTTTATTATAAATTCTTTTTTCTGTTACTTTATCGTAAAAAATAACAGCAAATGCTGACATTATTAAATAATTTAATTTATATTTTTAGTTTACCTTTTAAAATTGTGTTCGATTACAAAGGAAAAAAATGTATATATAATTCCTTTTGGAATTGTGGATAAAGGAGACATATATTATCAACAGTAACTGCAAGCATAACAAGAAGAAAATATGAATTGTATTTTGTTTATGTAATTGAACACAATTTTAAAGGGTAAAATTAGAAATGTAATTAAATTATTTAATGATGTTAACGGTTTTTTTTTTTTTTTTTTGATGCTAAGGAGTCTTTTATATATATATATATATATATAAAGGAGGCACACACAATCAACATTAATTGCAGGAATAATAAATAAAGAAAAAAATTAAGAAAAATATAAAATTTTATTTATTTGTAATCGGACACAATTTTAAGGATAAATTAAAAAATATAATTAAATTATTTAATGATATCAGCATTTTTTGTTTTTTTACGATAAAGTAATAGAAAAAATAATCTATAATAAAAAAAAATAAACCTCAAAGAAGGTTTATGTCACTTTAGAAACTTTAGGAATGATTTTTGCAATTTCATTAAACCTTAGGAGAGGTCAGTGCAATTGAAAACTGAACCTTAAAAAATGTTTAAGTCATGTCAAAAACCTCAAGGAATGTTTTTGCAATTTTGTCAAATCTCAATAGAAGTCAATGTAATTTACCCTATTATTAAAAATAATTTATATAAGAAACGCACATAATTTAATTAAATTTTACAAAACATTATTTTGATAATAAAATAATAAAATAAATAACCCGTGGCATGCACGGGTCTAACTACTAGTGATTAATTATAAATGATTAAAATTAATACTAACATGTAAATTACGAACCACTAGAAAGCTGTAACGCCCTCAAAATAAACCCATATTCTTGACTTGCATAGACATAAGAGAATAAAGCATATTTCCATTTATCAGAGTTAGTACAAAAGTATTACATGTTGACAACAAAAGTAAATGCCCTACGGGCTTACAACTTTCCAAGTCAACACTTGGGTTCAGCACAATAAGAGTTCTAACTCTTTATACAAATAAACCCTTGGCTTGAATCTACATGTAATACACAAAAATATAATCAAAAAAAGTTCTTTCGCCTCTAAGCCTCCCAAGCTACGTCCTTGGAGGTGACATATCACCTGAACCTGAAAATGATGTCCCATATAGGGTGAGCCAAAGCCCAGAAGAGATATACTAAACCAGATATGAGCAATAACTAAAACATTAGCATATGATAAATGGCTAACACTTATAAACCAACTTACAACACTTTTCAATTCAACATCAAGTACATCTATTTTTCATTTCAGTTTCCTTCACTTATACAGTTTCAATTCATAATTATGGCTCAGAACCTGGCCAAACAATTCAATGAGACTATAACACATATTAAAACACTTCCATACTTCACAATTCACATGAGAATATAACTCATATTAAAACACTACCATACTTCAATACTTCCATATTTCAAGTGATACACAGATTTGCTGTATCAGTGGAGTCTATCCCATATCTCCTCTCAAACCATGGAGTACATCCCCTATCTCCTCCCAAACAATATACATATTCAATGTATTTAAACGCTTATCATATACATTGATCAATCAATACACACATTTACTATATTATTCCAACCGTCATATTCAATGACATATTCAATGTGATTAGTTTCAGTTTTTTCCTAATCATCATACAATGTCTACAACAATCAAGACTATCCTCCACCGATAGCCCAAAGCAGTTATCTCTAAACAGATAATAAATTTATCAACAGATTAAATATCAACACTTTCATAGGTGAGTGATTAAATTATCCAACTACACCATTTACTCCCACAATTTTCCAATTTCATGAATTTCAATTCAATTTCACATTTCCCCAAATTAATTATTCAAATTAATTATTCAACACAATTAGGGCATTTTCCCTCTTTTCTCAAATATTGATCCAACGGCCAAATTCCACCAATTTGACTCACAAACTCATATTCCCAAAGCCTTACATGCACATGGAGCTTCACAACACAAAACCCCTCTTTTATAAATTACACATCAAACCCTAACTTTTCCCAAAATCACCCAGCAACACCAATTAATCAAAATGACTAAAAATTTATGTTAAAACCCATAAGAAGTAGTAGGCTATCCATACCTCAAAAGAAGGGACCAAATGGAGAAGATGAAGAAAACCCAAGATGCTCCAAATCCACAAATTTTCGGATTGAAATGTAGCCCACACCAAGCTCCACACTATTAACAAAGGGACTAGGGTAGGAACACACTAGAACTAGATGGATTTGTAGAGGGAAGTGGTGGTTTAGAGAGAGAGGCAGTCGTTCTAGGGTTTGAGAGAAAAAGGAGATAAAAAAGTGTGTAAAAAACCCGCTGCTGCCAACTGATATATTCGAGGCTCGCTCGAGCGAAGGATTGGTCGCTCGAGTGCCCAGACACAAAGAAACCTCGCTGGAGCATAGAAAGCCTTGCTCAAGCCAACAATTCGAAGCTTCAGGTCTGCAACCCAGAAGCACGCTCGAGCGAAGAAAAGCTCTCTCGAGCGAAGAAACCCAAAACATAGAGCTCGCTCGAGCCAAGAAATGCAACCTTCAGGTCAAAAAAAGACGCAGACGCAAGCTCAAGCGCAAGACTTCTCACTCGAGCCACCAGACACAACACCCAACTCTCACTCGAGCGAAGGAACCCTAGCTCGAGCGAAGTGTAACGCCCTCAAAATAAACCCATAAATCATCCAACAATAGCATGTTTAGACATAAGAGAATAAAGCATAAATATATTCCATCAGAGTAATCATTACAAAATGTATTACATATTGACAACAAAAGTAAATGCCCTATGGGCTTACAACTTTCCAAGTCAACACTTGGTTACAAAAAGAGAGTGCTAACTCTATACAAAGAAAGCCCTTGGCTTGATATACATGTAATACAACAAAACAACAACAGGAATCCCAGTCACTAAGCCTCCCAAGCTACGTCCTTGGAGGTGGCATGCTACCTGTACCTGAAAATGATGTCCCATATAGGGTCAGCCACACACTACTACAAAAACAGATAAAGATCACATTTTTTTTGTGTGATGATGTTATTTAATCACACCTTTTAAGTTTTATTAAAGTGTGATCTTTGGGAGTGTGATTAAAAGGGGTCATTTTTAATCACACTTTTTAAGTGTGCTTAATAACATTTAGATCACACATTTTAAGTGTGATTAAAAATATTTTGATCACATCTTTTAAGTGTGATTAAAAATATTTAGATCACACCTTTTAAGTGTGATTAAAAATATTTTGATCACATCTTTTAAGTATGATTAAAAATATTTAGATCACACCTTTCAAGTATGATTAAAAATATTTACATCACACCTTTTAAGTGTGATCTTTGGAAGTGTGATTAAAAAGGATCATTTTTAATCACACTTTTTAAGTGTGATTAATAACATTTAGATCACACTTTTTAAGTGTGATTAAAAATATTTACATCACATCTTTTAAGTGTGATTAATAACATTTAGATCACCTCTTTTAAGTGTGATTAATAACTAATAAAATCTGTGATAAAAAAGGATTCGACATATTTGAAAAATAATCAATATTATTTTTGTATGCACATTTGAAGAATGTAATACACACTATATACTATATTTTGAATCATAACCACATATTGAATAGAATAACGTCATATATTTCATAAATGGAAATTAAATATTCAAAAGTATATACAAAAGAATTAAATAAAAAAAAATTAACTGTGTTTACATATATTAAAAAATGAAAAAACTTAAAAAAACTAAGTTCTTTAATTCTTGGACCATATTTTGCATCTCTCCAAAAAAATTTTGACCTGAAAAATGAAAACACAAATTAATCCAAAAACCGCTGATGCGTATGAATAAACTAAAAAGTTAATTCAGGAAACCAAAATAGGAACATTAATCATTTCTGCTTGATCTTAATTCAGCATAAATGCTAAACATTAATGATTGAGGCCTCAAATTTTTTGGCTCAAATTTGGCTCGAATTTTCTTTTTTTTTTTTTTTTGCTGGGTTGATGCTTTGCTTGTTATTATTATTATTATTATTATTATTTATTTTTTTCTGCAATGTATTAGCCCAGAAAAAAAAAAGAGCATTCGAGGCAATTTCGAGCCTCAATTTCGAGGCCTCAATCACAGCTCAATGCTAAAATCTCCACGAAAAAGTGCCTACAAGCAGCAGTAAGAGAAACGAAGAGAGAGAGTGTGTCTAATTGATAATTGCCAAATTAGGAAAGTTATATATGAAAGCAACAATATTCCGTAGTTTGTTGACTAAAAATATATGAAAGCAACAAAACAAAAACAAAAAAAAACCTTGTTTTCTCTTTGCCATGATCCAACATTTCCTGGTGCAACCAGCCCCACAAAAGCAAAGTTCGCGGTCATAAGTTGTTCATTAATGTACCTAAAACAAAAATTTTATATCAGATTCAATATCATTATACACTTGATAATGATGAAGAAGATAGTGTAGTTGAGCTAGTAGAGGTAGTTACTTGTCACGGACTAGTAATCGGCCACTAACTGTACCCCGTTGATCAACATGAGGGAAGTCTTCTGAAAGAGGGAAATCATATGGCCAGCTTTGGGTTTCTATCAACATCTGAATATATGCATAGATTGTTAATTTTGTTTGTACTGATTAGATTTTATGTTGTCAAAAATTTCATGCCCAAAGTAGTACCTGTTCTTTGGCATCTTCCCAAAGTGTTAGGGCATCCTGTTCGACTGAAACTGAGTTTAGATAGATCAAAACAGGGCCAAACGCCTTCTTCCATGGCTCGCCATCTCGCAATTTTATTGTCAGATTGTCCCCAGCATAATGGGTGCTGAAAAACATCTGAAGATAAATAACACAATCCTTTAACATTAACATCAAGTAGTAAGGAAATTTGTAAAAATTTATTTATATATAACATTTTCCACTTATTGAAAGTGCAAGGTTGTGCCTCAATAGGATAGATTTAAGTAGTAGGTCATGTGCTTAACTGGAAAGTTATGCTCTGTTCTCCATCAATTCCTTTTTCAGTCCAATTGTTGTGAAGTAGTTTTTCCTATAGATGTCATCATCATAATACAAAACAATATTTGTTCTTTTAGGCTTCATTTGGGAAGTGGGAATTGGTCAAGAATTTGCATCTACATATATTACTTTTTTCGTTTTTTTTTTTTTTTTTGTCATGAAATTCATTTTGTAAATGGGCCACTGTGTTGGGCCAGTGAGTAAAATTGATGCCATTTGAAAGTGTGCTCTCTTGCAAAGCATGATATCTGAAGTGATTAATAGCAAAGGATTGTGCAAAGGGAACAATATCGGATACTTACAGATAAGGTGGTTAGGCCAACATGCGAGGTGAGATCTTGCTTGACAGGGCCACCTGTACGGAACTCATCGCTGGGTGTGATCATCCAGAATCCAACAGCCGGGTTGGAGCATATCCACCCATGAACCCGATTGTCTTTGTCATCACATGAATATTGGTACTTATCATCCACCTACATAACACAACATCAAAAAAGAAAAAAAAAACTAGCATATCTAACTACACAAATGCAATCTTTCCTCTTGTGATTGTCAAGTCTTCATGAAGTAACAAAAATATCAAGAAGTTAACACTCTTGATGAATCACAAAAGGGCATTTTTGTCAATTCACAAAATCATTCCCACAAAACTTAGGAAATAGGACTGTCTTAGCAATAACTAGTAGGTGAATGAAAAATGGTCAAGCTTACCTCCCTAGTGAGCTCTGGATTGCTTGGATTTGTCAACATAACAGCTTAAGGGTAGTCAAGGACTAGGCCAACTTCACGGTCTTGTGGCGTTGGCATGATCCTTTGCCTTTCATCCGATATAGCCATGTACTGAAACCTAGTCATGTATCATATCAAGATTAAATTTTCCTTAAATTACTCTGTTCATGTCAAACCTAGTCAACAATTTAGAATAGCAGGACCATAACAATCATATATGTCTTACAGGCTTTCTTCAAGCTTGAATACAATCCTCCCTTGGTAGATGTTAATGTCAGGCCATCCCTCGGAGTGTTCAAGTATTGCATACGAGCAGAAACTGGGGTATCCACGTAGCATTATAAACCTGCAAATAATGTTTACAAAATCAACGTTGACAGATTAAAAATAAGCAGAACTTGTTAAGATCTGTTTGGCTGCAAATTAAGCTGATGCTAAATGCTTTCAATGAACCATTTGTCTACATTCAGGGGCATTCCTGTGTCATTTAGGGATGAATTCCATGTTCTTGTAAAAGAAATCTCTATTTGATTTTCATCTTCCATTACAACACTATAACGTGTCCCTTCTGGCCTGCATGAAAGCAATTCAAGTGGTTTAATTCATCTTTAGTGTATGGTTATATTGTTTTACATAACAGGTCTAATCTACGTAAGGAAAAAAAAAATTACCAGTCATATTTGCCACCAAGATGTACTGGATCGTCCCAAACGACATCCCAATACCTAAACTCGGTTTAATCCAATCAAACAAAGTGCAAATGGAGATTTTGAGTTAATTGTTCTTCTGGTCTCTCGGTTTCTCTCTTTGCCCCTCTCTCCTTCTTCTAGTCTCTCAGTTTCTCTTTTTCTGCTTTCACTGTCTTCGGACAAGTTTGGGTACTTGCCATTCCATTCATATTGCTTCTAATATCTCCAAAATTTCTCTATTTTGAAGGATTTCATGAACATCTTGAACGATTTTGATTTGGGAAAATAATTTAGAAAATAGATTGATTAACCTGTTTTGTATTTTGATTATGATATTCACACACACACACACAAACACAAATATATTTGATCATCTATGACATTCATATTTTAACCAATATAATTAGTGAAGTGAAATCTCATGCCTCTAATTGTGAATAGCAATGAGGAATCATTATGTATGCTAGGTATTTGACAAAATGCCACAATGGAGTAATAGTGCCTACCCTTTTCTTTATAGGTTTGTTCTGTTTTTCTATTTTTGTTTTTGTTGAGAAAATTGTTATCCATGAATTTAATGCAGTTTGTAATGTTTTATTGGCTTAATAATGTGATTAGAGGAAATTCAACATATATGTACACCATTTTTTTGTTGAATCTAAGAACACAATTCGTGAAGGAAGTTACCAGCCATTCACATATCACTAAAGGCCTCTAGTGCTTCCAATATATGGATTCTCTGCATTACACAAAAAGGGTATCAGTATTTACTTGAAACTAACATGAACATGCATACGTCTACCTTCTTAAGCTTTAATAGCCAAACTGAAACAACAAAAAGGAAGGACATTTTCATAATATAGCATTCAAAAATCAAATTATGACATCTTTTTTCTACTGTCTAGGACCTCCATACAAACATTACGAGTCAAAACATTTTAGAATCCAAGATCCTTTAATAAGAATATGATTACCTTTTCCTAAAAGGAAAGTTACTGACCTTTATTTACAATGTAATACAGAGACTTAAATGTTGCAGTAATCCTTTTTTTTTTTTCCAAGCCAACAGCCAGGTAATGGTGACTTGGCTTTGGCTATTATTATCCACAACCATCTTCAACCCTCAAGAAGGAAAAACCAAGAAAAAGATTGCTTTCCGAGATAAAGGCCTTCCATCCATTTACTTCAAATATTTTTATCAAAGATGTCACAACAGGGAGACAGAGACAGTCCTAACACAGTGACAAAAGCTGGACTCAACAAGTGAAAAAAATATCATATTTTCCAACCAATCCCAAGAGTACTAGGAAAAGTTGGGAAGGTAAGAGTTGCCAACAAAATTCAGGAAGTTTTGTAAAGAACTTAGAAATTAAAGATTAATTACAATAAACAAAAGTGATGGATGTTAAAAAGACATTTATCACTATGCTAAACTTCTTTGATATACTGTAATTGTCAAATGAAGGACAAGGCGGAGATTGTCTTCATGTAAGGGGTCTATAAACTAAATAATAAAAGAAAAAATGTTGTAATTTACAAAAAATTGTTTCAAGTATTACAATGTTAAAGACACATGAACTAGCAGAAAATTCAGTGATAAGAGTAAGAATGCAGTCCAGTACTTAAACAATTAAGATTCTTAAAAGGATACAGAACCATTCCATTCGCTAGCATGATAAAAATATAATATAAAATCAAAGTAAATAATTAGCTCTTATTTAGATTGACTCATGGTATAAGAATCATACTATTAGACAAAACAAAATGTTAATTGCAACTAGAACAAGTCGTGGGCAAACAAAAGAGAACTTAGAATTAGACAACAAACACCCTAATCCAAACCTGCTATAGTATTCCGAGTGTTTGCTTTAATCCTATATCTCAATCAACATATGCATCTTTTATAATCAACAAAGAAGGAGATAGAGTATAAAGCTTAGATGCATGAATGAGAAAAATTAGAGATACCTCTTCCTTCAAGAGATTGTGAAGTTCGAATTTGCAATCATCTAGTCTTCTCAGATCAAAACTATCAATAACCCATACCAAGCCATCAGTTTGCTCAAAGTAGTTCCTCTAGTAAGACCTGATTGTTCTTTGGCCCCCAACATCCCATATATTAAGGGTATACTTGCCGTTATCGTATCAAGTTTAATTCCCTTGTATCACAATAAATCACTTTAAAACTTCAAATAATTTTCAATGCTGTGTTGCAAATTAAGTAAAGGAAATAGAATAAGTAAACTTCCAAGGCTCTTTCTAGAGAGGAGGGAAAAGGAAAAGAAAGAGGAAAGAAATTCAAAGCATTGAATTTTACCCAAATAAAACGAATAGAGCATATCTCCAATCATTCATACCTCAATATTGAGGTAAAAACTAACTTTATTGACAAGAAAATCATATATAACATATGTTAGTACATCACTAAAAGGGGAGGAGTGTAAAGAGCATCAATGTAATCCAACATTATCCTAACTAGTTTGACACCACGAGGCTTACCCAATCATTTGTTAGCACCCCTCAATGTTTGTAAGACAACAACAGCAGCCACCAAGAAATAGGAAAATAAAACAGAGCTGCAACAGTCAATGGAGCATGCACAGCTGGTACTAACTTATCTGTCTATATATGCATTCACTACTAGAAAATTGACTTTTTGCGTCTAGTTTTTTGCGACTGTTTGATTAGCCGTGGCAAAAAAAAAAAAAAAAACGCGACAGCATGATGAAACGCAAGTAGGTAGTAAAAGGTCCCTATTTTCTTTCATTTATTTGCGCCCTTTGGTTTTGCCCTAGCAGGCTCACTCGACTCTCTCTCTCGTTCTTGCTTTCTATCTCGCTCTTGCTTTCGCTCTCTCTCTCGCTCACGTACCCATCGTTGTCTGAAGGACTCCATCAGTATGAATCTCTCCCTCGATCTCTCAATCTCTCTGTTTCTGTCTCGATCTCTCTTTCTCTCTTGAACGCTCAATCTCTCTTTCGCACAATCTTGCTCTCTCTGTATCTGTGTACATATCTCGTTGCAATTTGCTTGATTCATCGCAGAGAAACCCTAACTCTACTAGTAGACCGCATTGAAAAGGTCTCTTGGAGTTCTCAAATGCAGCAGAGTAAGCTCACCTATCACGCATTGTGTACAAATTAGGTACCAACTCTCTTCAAATTTCCTCTATTTTTTGTTTTGATTTGTTTCATATTTGTACTTGATCTGGTTTTGTATCTGAGAGTTCCTTTGTTTTTATTTTTTGCACTATAATAATACATTTTTTTGTTGGTTTGTTCTCGTTTGAGTTTGAAATTGTGTTTGATCTGGTTTTGTAGATCAGAGTTCTTTGGTTTATTGTGATTAATTTAGTTATCTTTAGATTCAGTATTTGCTCATCAAATTGATATGGCAATCTTACGATTGCAGTTCTTTGTAATTTTATCTAGCGTTAGTCAAATGAAGTTATCTATGGTTTTTCTTGCAGGTGATTGCAAATTCAATCTCACTATTAAATCCATTTGATGTTATCAAACTTTTAGACTCACTGATATCTATAATCCATCTGATGTCTCTGTAATCCAGCTCTCTTCTCTGCTCTTCGGTACTCTCTCTTTCTCTCTCTCTCTCTCTCTATATATATATATATATCCATGTAATGTAGAACTATATACATACATACATTCCATTTCTATGTCCATCAAACGAATCAGATTACTCTGAGACGACGAGTACAGTATTATCTACTGTACAATCGGTATCGAGCAAGCTTTTTTTAACTGCGAGAAATCTCTCTTTGTATGCTTGACTAAGCAATCTCGATGATTGTGAATTTTTTGAATCACGTGATTAACATTAGTTTTGTGATTTTACTTGTTATCGTCCATTCTTCCACGATTCAATCATCATGTTTTGTAAATTCTTCGACTACAATGTGAATTGTCTTTGTGGCTGACTATCCATGCTTCTAAATGCTTGAACTTGGATTTAATGAAGTTGTCTTCCAGGTTGTTTTGCAACTGTGTATATATTTCACTTAAATGTTTATTAAACACTTATCGCAGGATTGTCCAGAAGTGCATGCCAACACAGCAGAAACACTGTGTGCTATAACTTGATATGCTCCTCCAGGCCTAGCTGCTAAAATCACCAGCCCAAGGTAGCACTAGTTTTCATTCTGATCTTGTGGGAAGTTCACAATATTATATCATCTACTTGTTTCCTATTATTTAGAGAAGTAATTATTTGTTTTATGTTCACAGTTTTATAGGAAGACTCTTTTGTCATGCTCTGGAGGATTCACGGCCAAAATCTGTTTTGGTTAACTCATTGTCTGTATGCATATCTTTGTTAGACCCCAAAAGGCTGACCTTGGGGACATATCATTTTTACAGCCGCCAACTGTCTCATGGATCTACAATAAGTGCTAATCCCGAGACAGTCGAGGGCATGCTGGGGAGCCTAGGTAAGGGAACAAAACTTATTCATGATTAAAGTTGTGAATTATGGGGAGCCTTTCACTCTAGTGTTTACTGTCAATAGTAGATCGTTGTCATTATGAGATGGAAAAAACACAGCCACTTTTCGAAAGTGATTTTTATTAAAAAAAACTTATCAAACTTTTTTTCTTCAATGCACCTTTCACCTTTAGGAGAAAAAAATTTCTATGGATATTATCTGATAATTTATATTTTCTAGGTAATTCTTGGGTATGGTGTACATATTCTTTTGTAGAATTAGCACTATTTGGGTATTTTGAGAAAAACTGTGTTTTGCTTATTTATGCTACGATTAAGGAGATTCTGATTGTTTAAAACTAGTTCTCCCAACTCAGATATATCCAATATTGAGTTTGTATTTAAATTTTTTGAGAAAAATAATTGGCAGTTCAGAAGATTTGTAAGCTGGATGATATGCTGCATGATAGTTTACATTGTTGTAGGCCTGCTCCATATTGATAATGGTGCTGTTGATACAAATATGTGGGGAAAATACTTACTTTTTTTTCTCAGCCATAGCATGAATTTATAGTAATCAAAAAATAACAAGAGATTGCACATGAGAGCAAGAAATCTCCCAAGAAAAGAAACAAAGTTACGAATCACACATCGCTGTCCAATCGTTATGGTTATAAATTTGTTTCATATAAGGAAATGTGGTCCAAGAATTGTAATATTAGGATATCATGAGGAACCAATAATTTTCGTCTCTGTTTTCTTTTGAACGTGATTTACTCATCTCAGTCTTAGTGACTGCTAGTAGTGAAGCTGTTGAGAAGGATATGCTTTTGGCAAATAGATATATATGGTTTAGTCCTATGTTACATGGCTAGGATATGAGTATTGATTGTAGGCATTGAACCTCTTAAATCCAATCTTAAGTTTAAAAACTCTTAGATGGCAGGTAGGAAGTACAGGTCCTAATCCTCTCTACCCCATTCCTCCTACACACACACACACACACACACACACCCATCACCGGTCCCACAATATTTTGGAGGCCTCTCTCATCAAACAAATCATGAAAATTTTACTATACAATTGTCCATGCTTTGAGGTCCCCTACATTGATGGTTTGGCCCAATACTATGAATGGTCATTATTTCCAAGATAAAAACTGGGGATGGGGATTGAACTAACCATTGTAACGGTTACAATCTTTAATCCGAACTTATCTGAAAATCTAAATCTTTGTGTGTTTGTTCCTCGCCATTGATCTTTTTATTCATTGATGAATATGGGTATCTCAAGTGGAACCTCACATCTTTTTCTGTAAGATTTGTCTATTGATTACACTACTAGAAATATGACTTTTTGCGTCTATTTTTTTTTTCTCTTTAACATTAATTGGCTGTACTTATATATATATTATTATTTTTTATTTTTATTTTAGGTTTTGTCTTATTTTAGTATTTGGATTGTGTTGTATCCTTCATCTGTTTCCTTATCAGTATCCATCCTTCATCACAGACTAGAAGTCTAAACCATCATTTATTTTGTTAAACTATGCCATACAGCATGTTTCTACTTATTTTTTCTGAAATCAAACTTAAAATATTGGCATAAAAAGTAACAAGTCTTATGGATCAAAAGCTGAAATCAAACTTAAAATATTGGCTGTGCAGTAATTCATCTTCACGCCTTTTTCGTTAACTTGTTGCTTATCCACTAATCTCACTGCAATCTTCTTGATCGATCAGGTTGTTGTACAGAAAGTGAAGGAATCGGAGATAACCGAGCAAGACTCACTTCTACTGGTACAGTTCAGCTTTTGATTTTCATTTACAGATGATATGTTTGTAATCTAAAACTCTGTAGTGGTTTCAGAATTTCTATGATTTTGTTGTATTCATGTTATTTGCTTGGATGAAGTATATTTCTCATATATATATAATGTTTGCATATGTAAATTCATGGAACTAGCCCAACCACGCTATGTGTTGTTGGAAATTTTTAGTTTCGTCCTAGGATGTGCTTTTGTCTTATCAAATGTTGTGAGAGAACTTTAATCATGCAAAATTGAAGAGTCAATATAGAATTCATGCCACATACATAATAAGCACATGTATATAGAAATAGTGTCACGCCCCCAAACCGCCCCTAGTAGTTTGGTGCCGTGATGGCCAGTAACCCGAGGTTACCGAAGGCCGTCTTACAAAAATCACACACAATCAGAGTATGAAATATGGGGCTTACAAGAGCGGAAGCAAGATATGCATATAAACCGAGTTGTCCATGAGAGCCGTGCATAAGTCCAATGGAATGCCATACATCAAACATCTTTACAAGTCTTACAATTTTAGATACAACAAAATGGAACACAAAATACATCCTGACCAAAAGGCTTCTCAAGCCGACATATGCCAAAACAAACAAAGAAAACATAAGCCGAGAAGCATAATCTTCAAGACGATGCAAAACGCAAATCCAAAACATGTCGGCAAAGCACCCAAAACACATCGGCAATCACGTCTAGGCCTCAATGCCTTCTTGTTCATCACCTACATATATATAGAGAGGGTGAGCTTGGATACTCAGTGAATGATACTAGAAATAAAGGTTTTGCATGATTGATATCCAAGGTTTCTTTCAAAACTATACATAGCATACTTTTCGATCAAGAGGGAAATCAAGTTCATTTGCCGGCTTTCATGTTCCTTGGATGTTAATAACATCTACTTATTTCAAGGGGTGATGACATATCAAGACAAGAATTTCAAGACAAGCTGTGCTGCGAAAGTTTAGAGTCCTCTAGCACTAAGGACTGTCAAGACAAGCTGTGCTGCGAAAGTTTAGAGTCCTCTAGCACTAAGGACTGTCAAGACAAGCTGTGCTGCGAAAGTTTAGAGTCCTCTAGCACTAAGGACTGTCAAGACAAGCTGTGCTGCGAAAGTTTAGAGTCCTCTAGCACTAAGGACTGTCAAGACAAGTCATCAAAACAAGATAGCATTTGATATACAAAATAGGGATGGTCATTCATGCTAGATCAAGTACTTTTCAAAACAAGGCAAGACGAGATTTATGAAAGCAAGTGTAACATAGCTTTATTAAAAATACCACTCACATCGTTTCTTCACACGTCGGGGTCGAGACAAGCCCAAGTCCTACAACACATGGCAAAGCCTATTGAATGCGCTTTCAAACGAGTCTCTCATATACACAAATGTTTTCGGAAAACATGCTGGGCACCAACCAGGTCTAGGCCGAGGTTCCACACCTCCTTGCCGAGGTGTGTTCCCGAGGGCCACATGCAAGGAAAGAGGTCGGGAAACTCTGGGTTTCCCTCTGTTGATGAACACGAAGAACATGGGTGTGAAAACATGAAAAATACGAATGTTTGATCATAATCTGCCATCACAAATCTGGGATTTTCATGCTATGAGTTTGAAAACATGGACCTGGGTACCCGTAGTTGAAAATCATGCAAGAACAAACACAAAACATGAGTCTAGGCGAAAAGCTTTCGGATCAAAACAAGACTTTCTTGAAGAACACATGAAGGTCATTTTCTCTTTCTAAAATCGAGCTTCAAAACGATGCATGGCTTACAAATCATTTTCAATCATGCAATGCAATAACATAAACATAAAGAACATCACAAGTAGATCAAGAATCTAACCTTAGAACGCGGATCTAACGGTTGGATCTCTAGAAATCGAGCTTGAAGATCTACTTCCTCACTCTAAAACTCTTTCTTCCTCCTAGAGCTTCTCTCTCTACAAGACAAGGTTATGACACCAAATGATAGTTTTCTATACCCGGTTCTGGGGTTAACCCTCTACTGAGACACGTGGCGGCGACTGGTTGGGTTCATCCTGAAAAGGTGGCTGACAGGCCAGACAAAGCATGGTGGAAGGGTGTTCAACAAGCAAAGCGGTATGGGCTCTCTGACAGGCTATGACATCGGCTAACAACGAGGCGTATCTAACAAGCTACACGGAGTGGCACTCCGGCAAGGGGTGACATCGGCTAACAAAAGACTTCGGCAACTAAGGTGACAATGACCTCTGCTAGGAAGGACAACACTTGACTAAGCTGTGCCACATCTTGGCCTAGATGCGCCACACCTCGGCCTAGGTCGTACCGCTCCAGGACGAGGTCACTGGGGTGCAAGGTAACATCTCGGCTAACGTGGTCGAGGCAAGGACGGAGATCAACAAGGGGTTCCAAGGTACTACTACTAGACTAAGGGTGACCTCGGCATCGAAATAACGTCGGCTAAACATAACTCAGACAAGCACATAACACTTAGACAAATCACAAAGGTATCAAATCAAGACATGGATCACATTAACTCAACGAAACAAATCGCAACACACACATGCAAGCTAAACAAGTCATAATCATACAAATGCTCATGAACATGATCAAGATGAAAAATGTGGGTTCTTACAGTCTACCCTCCTTAAGGAAGTTTGGTCCCCAAACTTAAGTTACCTTGACCTACGAATAACTCCGGGTAACAGATTTTCATCTCCTCTTCCTTTTCCCATGTGGCCTCCCCGCCATAATGCTTCTCCCATTCGATTTTCACCATCGATATCGACTTGTTTCTCAACTGTCTCACTTGTCTGTCTATAATTCTCATCGGCCTCTCTTCGTAGCCCAAGTCTTCATTAACCACAACTCCGGAATAATCTATTACATGCAGTGGGTCTCGGATATATTTTCTCAGCATCGAAACATGGAACACACTGTGGACTCGACTCAAATCTGGTGGCAAAGCAAGCCTGTAAGCAACGGTGTTAATCCTCTCAAGAATTTCAAATGGCCCAACGTATCGGGGTGCAAGTTTACCCTTCTTCCCAAATCTCGAAACTCCTGTCATCGGCGAGACCTTCAAAAATACATGGTCCCCAATTTCAAATTCTAACTCCCTCCTTCTTTGATCGGCATAACACTTCTGTCGACTCTGTGCAGTCTTAATCCTTTGCTGAATGAGTTTGATCTTTTCAGTTGTCATTCGAACCAATTCGGGGCCAATTAGAGCTTTGTCTCCTACTTCAGTCCAACATAACGGCGATCTGCACTCTCTTCCATACAGAGCTTCATACGGCGCCATGCCTATGCTGGCTTGATAACTGTTGTTGTACGCGAACTCTACTAATGGCAAATGCGATTCCCAACTCCCCTGAAAATCCAACACGCACAACCTGAGCATGTCTTCGAGTGTCTGAATCATTCTTTCTGTCTGCCCGTCGGTCTGGGGGTGAAAGGCTGTGCTAAATCTCAACTCTGTTCCCAAGGCTCCTTGTAGACTCTGCCAAAATCTAGAAACGAACTTCGGATCTCGGTCTGACACAATGGACATCGGTACTCCATGAAGCCTAACGATCTCATTTACGTACAATTCGGCAAGTCGGTCGGCATTGAATGTAGTCTTGACAGGCAAGAAGTGAGCTGACTTAGTAAACCTGTCGACTATAACCCAAATGGAATCCATACCTCTTTGCGTCCTCGGCAAGCCCACTACGAAATCCATGGAGATGTGCTCCCATTTCCACTCAGGAATTGGCAAGGGTTGAAGAAGTCCTGCCGGTCTCTGGTGTTCCGCCTTCACTTGCTGACAACTCAGACACTGAAATACAAACTCGGCTATCTCTCTTTTCATGTTTGGCCACCAAAAGGTCCGCTTTACGTCCTGATACATCTTGGTGCTCCCTGGGTGAACGGCAAACTTGGAGTTATGGGCTTCTTGCAAAATCTTTCTTTTCAACTCTGGCACGTCGGCCACGCACAACCTCCCTTCAAACTTAAGCACTTGGTTCTCAATGGTGTATCCTGGCCTCGGCTTGGTGACGAATTCATCAGTTACCTTCTTGAGGAATTTATCCTCCCTCTGACTAGTCTTCACTTCCTCAATAATAGTTGGTTCCACCGAAACCGCTGTCAGGCACGCCAAACTTCCAACTAACTTCCTGCTTAATGCGTCAGCTACGGAATTTGCCTTACCTGGGTGGTACTGAATCTGCATGTCATAATCCTTCAGTAGCTCGAGCCATCTTCTCTGCCTCATATTTAACTCTTTCTGGGTGAACAAGTATTTCAGACTCTTGTGGTCGGTGAAAACTTGGCAAGATGTTCCGTACAGGTAATGACGCCAGATCTTCAGAGCAAAAACCACGGCAGCTAACTCCAGGTCATGGGTAGGATAATTCTTTTCATTGGGCTTCAATTGACGAGACGCGTACGCTATGACTTTACCTTTTTGCATTAAAACGCAACCCAAACCTTTGTGTGAAGCATCGCTGTAAATCTGAAATTCTTCATTAGCTGATGGTAGTACCAAAACTGGTGCTGTAACCAACCTCGCCTTCAGCTCCTGGAAAGCTGATTCTCTTTCGTCGGTCCATTCATAAGCTGCTCCCTTCTTCGTTAGTTGTGTCAATGGCACTGCAATCCTCGAGAAATCCTTCACAAACTTTCTGTAATAACCTGCCAAACCCAGAAAACTACGAATCTCGGACACGTTGGTCGGCGTCGGCCAATTCACAATGGCTTCAATCTTACTGGGGTCAACTGATATACCGTCTTCATTAATCACATGCCCTAGAAACGAAATGCTGGAAAGCCAAAACTCGCATTTACTTAACTTAGCGTACAACTTCTTATCTCTCAAGGTCTGCAGGGCAAGTCTCAGATGATTCTCGTGCTCGCTCGCACTCCCAGAATAGATCAATATGTCGTCGATAAAAATAATGACAAATTCATCTAGGTACGGCTTAAAGACTCTGTTCATCAGGTCCATGAATGCTGCTGGGGCATTGGTTACTCCGAAGGGCATCACCAAAAATTCGTAGTGGCCATATCTTGTCCGAAAAGCAGTCTTCTCGATATCCTCGGCTTTAACCTTCAACTGGTGGTAGCCCGACCTAAGGTCAATCTTGGAAAAGACTCGTGCTCCTCGTAGCTGATCAAGCAAATCATCGATTCTTGGCAATGGGTATTTGTTCTTAATGGTCACCTTATTAAGTTCTCTGTAGTCAATGCAAAGACGAAGGGTGCCGTCCTTTTTCTTAACAAATAAAACGGGTGCTCCCCACGGTGAAGTGCTCGGCCTGACGAATCCCTTATCCAACAATTCTTGTAATTGCGATTTCAGTTCTCCAAGTTCAGCTGGAGCCATTCTGTAGGGTGTTTTGGAGATAGGTTGTGTTCCTGGCAAGACGTCCACAGTAAACTCTATTTCTCTATCGACAAGGTGGCCAGGCAACTCAGTCGGAAAGACGTCGGAGAATTCCTCCACAACGGGTATGTCGGCTAACTCAACATTTCCATTCAGATCACTTAGTATACTGCATAAGTAACCCTTACATCCTTTTTGGATCAACTTGTAGGCCTTCATGGATGAGATTAAGTAAGGTGGGGGTACAACTCCTTTACCCTGGAAAATGACCTCGGCTTGACTTGGGGTCTTCAATGTGACGTTCTTAGTAACACAATTAATGGATGCATGATTCGCCGCTAACCAGTCCATTCCCAATATAACATCGAAGTGAGTCATGTTTAATGGCATCAAATCAACTAACAATTCTACACTCTCAATCATAGCAATACACGCCCTATAAATGGATGTAACAATCATATTTCTCCCAGATGGGGTAGACACAGATAATACATAATCAAGGGGTTCTAATTCTCTATCCAACTTCTCGGCGAATATAGTGGACACAAATGAATGCGTAGAACCCGAATCAATCAGTACGTATGCATCTTGAGAACAAATTGAGAGGGTACCTGACACTACCGCCTCGGCATTCTGGGCGTCTCCTTGTACTAATGCAAAAACTCTGCCCTGCCTCGCCTGTATTCCCCCGATGTTATTCTTCTGTGTAGAGCCCGAGGTGCTTCCATTCCTCTTCCCATCAGCGGTCCTTGCTTTCGGGCAGTCCTTCACGCGATGGCCTATCTCGCCACACTCATAACAAGCTCCCGTTGCCCAGCGACAAACCCCGAAATGTTGCTTTCCACAACTCGCGCACATCGGCTTGGCGTTACCTTCCTGATTTGAGTTGCTGGAACTGTCTGTGCTCATTCTCTTCTTGGCATTGAACGGAACTCGGCGACTATCATAATTCTGTCTCTTCCTCTGACCCTCACTTGAACTCTGGTATCGGTTTAAATTAGCTTCAGCCAGGATGGCCTTGTCCAGTACTCCGGCGTACGTCGGCATATTGAGCATATTGACCCGATCTTGTATCGGCCCACGCAACCCACTTTCGAACTTCCTCGCCTTTCGATACTCGTCATCAACCATATGAGGCGCATATCTCGCCAGTTCAGTAAAGGCACGATCGTATTCTGCGACCGTCTTGTTCCCTTGGACCAGATTCTGAAATTCCGTGGTCTTTCGGTCTCGGACGCTGAGGGGGAAATGCTTGTTGTAGAACAACTCCAAAAATTTTGCCCAAGTCAAACCCGGATTGCTTTCTCGGACCATCATCCACCACCTACGAGCATCGTCGTCTAGCGTGAATGCTGCCAGAGATACCTTCTGAGCGTCTGTACTGGGGAAAACTTCAAACAACTTCTCCATCTCTAAAACCCATGCCTCGGCTTTCATTGGTTCTATACCTCCCTGAAATCTCGGCGGTTTCATCTTCTTGAACTCTCTGATTAGAGTTATCATGTCGTTCCCATACAAAGCTTGCTGTGGAGGCACTTGTGGCACTGGAGGGGGTGGAGCTGCATATCGGCCATTCGTCTGTTCGGCATGCGTAGAAGTGGTACCAGTATCCTGCGGCCTAGGTTGTCTCTGCTCACGAACCAAGCCTTCGACTAACCTTTCCAATCTCTCCAACCTGTCTTCTGAACGATCTCGGCCAACTGGGGGTCTACCTCTCCTCATGATGCTAGGGGGAATGCAAGATGAGACTTTAAAACAACTAAACAGATTAACACATATGCAAGTAACGAGCGTCTAAGCCAAAACGATGCACACATAGTCAAGTAGCAAGCAATATGATGCAATCTTAACTTTCTTCTAAGGGAAATCCTAGGCTCTCTAGAACTCAAGGTGTGTGATTAACGTACTACAAGGATCTTGTGCTCTGATACCAATCTGTCACGCCCCCAAACCGCCCCTAGTAGTTTGGTGCCGTGATGGCCAGTAACCCGAGGTTACCGAAGGCCGTCTTACAAAAATCACACACAATCAGAGTATGAAATATGGGGCTTACAAGAGCGGAAGCAAGATATGCATATAAACCGAGTTGTCCATGAGAGCCGTGCATAAGTCCAATGGAATGCCATACATCAAACATCTTTACAAGTCTTACAATTTTAGATACAACAAAATGGAACACAAAATACATCCTGACCAAAAGGCTTCTCAAGCCGACATATGCCAAAACAAACAAAGAAAACATAAGCCGAGAAGCATAATCTTCAAGACGATGCAAAACGCAAATCCAAAACATGTCGGCAAAGCACCCAAAACACATCGGCAATCACGTCTAGGCCTCAATGCCTTCTTGTTCATCACCTACATATATATAGAGAGGGTGAGCTTGGATACTCAGTGAATGATACTAGAAATAAAGGTTTTGCATGATTGATATCCAAGGTTTCTTTCAAAACTATACATAGCATACTTTTCGATCAAGAGGGAAATCAAGTTCATTTGCCGGCTTTCATGTTCCTTGGATGTTAATAACATCTACTTATTTCAAGGGGTGATGACATATCAAGACAAGAATTTCAAGACAAGCTGTGCTGCGAAAGTTTAGAGTCCTCTAGCACTAAGGACTGTCAAGACAAGCTGTGCTGCGAAAGTTTAGAGTCCTCTAGCACTAAGGACTGTCAAGACAAGCTGTGCTGCGAAAGTTTAGAGTCCTCTAGCACTAAGGACTGTCAAGACAAGCTGTGCTGCGAAAGTTTAGAGTCCTCTAGCACTAAGGACTGTCAAGACAAGCTGTGCTGCGAAAGTTTAGAGTCCTCTAGCACTAAGGACTGTCAAGACAAGTCATCAAAACAAGATAGCATTTGATATACAAAATAGGGATGGTCATTCATGCTAGATCAAGTACTTTTCAAAACAAGGCAAGACGAGATTTATGAAAGCAAGTGTAACATAGCTTTATTAAAAATACCACTCACATCGTTTCTTCACACGTCGGGGTCGAGACAAGCCCAAGTCCTACAACACATGGCAAAGCCTATTGAATGCGCTTTCAAACGAGTCTCTCATATACACAAATGTTTTCGGAAAACATGCTGGGCACCAACCAGGTCTAGGCCGAGGTTCCACACCTCCTTGCCGAGGTGTGTTCCCGAGGGCCACATGCAAGGAAAGAGGTCGGGAAACTCTGGGTTTCCCTCTGTTGATGAACACGAAGAACATGGGTGTGAAAACATGAAAAATACGAATGTTTGATCATAATCTGCCATCACAAATCTGGGATTTTCGTGCTATGAGTTTGAAAACATGGACCTGGGTACCCGTAGTTGAAAATCATGCAAGAACAAACACAAAACATGAGTCTAGGCGAAAAGCTTTCGGATCAAAACAAGACTTTCTTGAAGAACACATGAAGGTCATTTTCTCTTTCTAAAATCGAGCTTCAAAACGATGCATGGCTTACAAATCATTTTCAATCATGCAATGCAATAACATAAACATAAAGAACATCACAAGTAGATCAAGAATCTAACCTTAGAACGCGGATCTAACGGTTGGATCTCTAGAAATCGAGCTTGAAGATCTACTTCCTCACTCTAAAACTCTTTCTTCCTCCTAGAGCTTCTCTCTCTACAAGACAAGGTTATGACACCAAATGATAGTTTTCTATACCCGGTTCTGGGGTTAACCCTCTACTGAGACACGTGGCGGCGACTGGTTGGGTTCATCCTGAAAAGGTGGCTGACAGGCCAGACAAAGCATGGTGGAAGGGTGTTCAACAAGCAAAGCGGTATGGGCTCTCTGACAGGCTATGACATCGGCTAACAACGAGGCGTATCTAACAAGCTACACGGAGTGGCACTCCGGCAAGGGGTGACATCGGCTAACAAAAGACTTCGGCAACTAAGGTGACAATGACCTCTGCTAGGAAGGACAACACTTGACTAAGCTGTGCCACATCTTGGCCTAGATGCGCCACACCTCGGCCTAGGTCGTACCGCTCCAGGACGAGGTCACTGGGGTGCAAGGTAACATCTCGGCTAACGTGGTCGAGGCAAGGACGGAGATCAACAAGGGGTTCCAAGGTACTACTACTAGACTAAGGGTGACCTCGGCATCGAAATAACGTCGGCTAAACATAACTCAGACAAGCACATAACACTTAGACAAATCACAAAGGTATCAAATCAAGACATGGATCACATTAACTCAACGAAACAAATCGCAACACACACATGCAAGCTAAACAAGTCATAATCATACAAATGCTCATGAACATGATCAAGATGAAAAATGTGGGTTCTTACAAATAGAATGTGTGGGGTTGCCTTTGTTTGAGTTTTGAAGAAACTTCTTGACAAAGAAAATTCCGAAGCAAATTAGCATTAGACATCAACTTAATCTCAACTTCTGAAGTAACTAGTGTAAATTGTAAAAGACACTATGCAAACAGGTTCTTTGTATATAGCCTTATCTGATTCCTCAATCAGTTCATGGAAGGCTACCTTTTTGCAGTGGATTAGCTGAGGTTTTAGTTAACTGATTACAAGTTTATTATGTTATTTGTTCCATGTTTTGAGTGAACTTTCTCTGATATCCTCAATCAGTTCATGGAAGGCTACCTCATATCCTATTTAGCCTAAGGTACCAAGTAAACCATCATACTTCCACCTTTATAAATCAATCAGTTATTATAACCTTTGGTCCACTTGTAATGTAGAGAACATTATTCGAAGCTTGCTACAAGATCATGGGATTTTCCAATGAAGATTTCAAATTTTCAACTATATTGACTCCCAACAGAAAAGGATTAGTTTCTTGGGTTTTGCAATGGGCTTGGACATTGTGAATTTGCAAGTGTCTTGTTTGTGCTCTTCCTCAATCTTAGGTTTTAACATTTTTCTGCTCTAGAAGCCCTTAATTATGTAGCTTTAGTTTGAATCCTTCTATTTGACAGGGTGATGCTCAATTTTGGTGGCTACTATTTTAAAACTCACAAAGTTTGGTAATGCAATAATTTAAAAAATGGTTACTGCTTGATTAGACCAAACCAAACCAAACCAAACTGAACTTTGTGTCCTAGTCAAGTGGATCGGCTTCATGAATCTTTTTTTATCATTATGCTCTACTGCTTGCCGTTAAGAGAAGACTCCATTTTTGTTTGAGTCCCACTAAAAGAGAAAATGTGCCCATTGTAAGGTCTATTAGTTAATATGAGACCTAAGTTCTATGTGTATCAACTCTATTCGTTTATGTTTTTTTTCTAAAAAAGGTAGGATAATTTGAGTTAATGAAATGGTTTTGTGGCAATTTTACAGCGCGATTATGTCATGTAATCGTGTTACTGTAGCCGGTATTGTTCATGCAACTGTAGCCTATAGTGAATTGACTTGAATTTTAAAAACTTTGTTTAAAAAATTGTGTTTCTGTTTGGTATTAGGTGGATCCTAGAAATCATTTTGGAAAACTTCGACTTATATCTTCCTTGTGTGGAAAAGTAAATTAACTTTGTTGTCAACATTTCCAAACTTGTGTAGTTGGTTGGAAAGGCATTTTATTTATGTTATTGGAATGTCATTTTACTGGAGAAAGGTTAAATAAAGCAGCTCTATTCAGCAATTTTGCATGTTAGCACAAGTCCAATTCTTTTCTAGACCATTTTCTGCGTGAACAAAAGGAGGCGAAAGGTCCTCATTCTTGTACTCTTTGTCTCCTTTCTTCTCAGATAACACCCATTCAAATGATGGTTCTTTGTGTCATTCTCCTCTCTTTCTCTATATACCTGTGTCAAACTATTTATCTTTATGTCTTCTTCCTTTCTACCCATTTCTTGAGAATAGATACTCTCATTTAGTTCTCTCTTCAGTATCATTCTTATTTTTCTTTGTATTTTCATTCATTTAATACACTTCTCTACATCAATGTATCACTAATGAATTTCATTTGTTTTTTCAACGCCCACTTGAATCCACACAACACAATGTTCATTTGGTGACATGTATCATTTTCCTTGAATATATTCCTAGACAAATTACAACTGCATTAGTTGTTGCTATTGTTAGTACAGTAAAATAACTCTTCCCTACTCACCACTTTCTTACTTATGTGAGAGCTATATATAGATTTTTCAGGGATATTTACATGGAAAAGAAAAAGAAAAAAAAAAAAGAAGGAAAAATGGAAAACAAATATCCAAGGTCATATACGGATACTATTTGCTGATCAAAAAAATACATGGGTACCTAATTTCTGTCTATACTTGAATCTTGTAGCAACCAAAAGAATCACTTCTGGAGTTTGAGTTCATGTCATAAATTTGGTTTTTTTTTTTATGTATCTGCCTCCTAGATCTATTATTAAGGACCTCTGGCTTCGGCAGTAGAAATTTATGATTCAAGGCTGCTACTCTTTTTCTTTATTTTTTCCAGCTCCTGATTGAATTTCCATTTATATTTGAAATTTGAAATGGTGCCTTTGCTCTTCAAAGCTGGCTTCTCATGTGCAGTCATAAATACAAAATTTGTCCTTGAATTTCCTTTTATTGTGTATTCCTCTATAATAGTCTTGTAAATTTTCTGCACACGTTGTGATTATGAAATTACTCGGCAACTTTGATAGTCTTGTATTTTTACCAGGTCATGTTATGGATATATTGCTCATGTGATCTGTATTGTGGGTTGAGGATATTAGTTCTAATATTGTGTGTTGTAAATTATTGTTCGAGTGTTGTGAGCCAATATATTGTGGGTTGAGTGAAGTTAGCCCGTTCATTATGTTTTAGTTAGTTTCTTGCATCCTATACATAGGCTGGGTTTCTGCTTGGTTGTACTCACTCCATTTACAATTTTGGACAGGTTCTACTAATTCTCCAAGATTGAAGATGGGTGGTACAATTGTAAAGAATGTTGGTAGTAACCTGAAGCACTGTTGGCAGATCATTGACATGAAGAATGGCTGCAGGGACTATTTTTCTGGGTGGATTGCAGCTGGTCTCAGGTGCTGAATGCCTTGATAGCAATCTATAAATATTTTGTTTGTTATGGTGTCCACTACAGAGCTAGTTTTTTTGAGCCTACCCTTGCAGGTTGTGCAAGGGAATACATATATTTTTGCTACGGCTCTATCGCTGCCGTTGACTGTGTTCATGGTCTGCATAATCCAATTATAAGGCCCCTAAACAGGTTCTGGTTTAGTGAGCTGCTCCAAATCCATGATTACATATGGTCTTATTGAGGGAAGAAATGGAAAATAATGTGTTTGTACCTCTTCTTTTAGGGATATTTGTTTATCTTTTTGGACATATCTGTATGATTTGTGGATAGGTTTTTTTTTTTTTAAAGGGAATTTTATTGAGGGAAGAAATGAAAAATAATGCATGAATGTTGAGATTTTTGCAAATATGTCTTTACGTTTATTGTATATAATATTTGAATATATATATGATTGCAGGTTTTGTTTTGTTTTGTTTTTTATTTTTTTTGTTTTTTTTGTTTTTTTTTGCGACGGTAAGAAGATGGTCACTAATACATTGTAGGCCTTTTTTAAACTCTTTTGCGACGGCAAAATATCAGTCGCTATAAGTAGGTTAGACGGTCGCAAATAATTTGCGACTGTTATTTTGCGGTCGCAAAAAGTATTTGCCACCCCCACATTCGCGACCCTCATTTGCCGTCGCATGGGCCGTCGCAAAAAGTCTTTTGCGACTGTTTTTTTATTATTTGCGACGGCTTGTAGCGGTCGCAAAAAGTACTTTTTTTAGTAGTGATTATAGCTTGTTAATGCTATCTGTTACTATATAAAGTTTGGTTCTTGGTAGTGTTGAATCAATTATTATGTAGTTATGAAGGGTAATCTTAATTTTTTTGGTTAGTTCTATTATTGATATTGCTTGTTTAAATGTTTGAATAATCAGAATCATCTATATGTTCTAGTTCTTAGATTGAACACAAAATGTGAATCTATTGTGGATGCTTATGTTTCTGCATCTATTTAGTCATGCCTTTAAGACCATAACTCTAAATTTACTGTAAACTAATTAATCCCTAGAAGATCAATCTTAGTTTAGTACTTAAATTAGAGTGGAATTAAGGTACAGAATTGATTTCTTCTGTTATAGTATTCTGCATTTTTTTTTCTGTGCAATATTGTGTATAGAGTTGTGCTGAAGTCTGTATTCTTCTCATGCAATCGGTATTAGGATTTTCAAAATGGTCCATTGATGTAACTAGCTTGTCTATGTGATCTAACTGAGTAATTTCTAAATTGTTGGCTCTGCATGACTGAAGTAAATAAATATAAAGTAATTGGTGAGAGTTTGGAGAACTTCATGAGTGTCAAGTGAAAGAGATATGGAGTAATGCTCCAAGACCAACATATAATCACTCATCTATGTTGTATTACATGGTTTATAGATTTTCAAATTGAAAATGATACTTATGCTCATTCAATCATTTTTATTGCAAGAAACAAGACAATATGAAAGCATTAAAATGGAAGTCGTTTTTCATTGTAGGAAATAGAACAATATGAAAGCATCAAAATGGACGTCGTTTCTCGATTTGAACATTTTTCTTGGAAGTCTTTATAAAATGGCATTATGAGTAATACTTTTAAGTACTATTGTCATGTGACAACATTATATGTACCTTTTGGATTATGGTATAGCTATTAGTTTGCTAGAAACATTTGATATATTTTGATATGGCAAACTTATGTAATGAACCTTTTCATGAAGGTGTTTTGAATATTTTGAGATTATGAAAATGCAAATTCTTTTACCTTTTAGAATTATTGAGTATTGAGTATTGAGTATTGAGCTATTAGAATAACATAGTGCATTTATACATATATAATGGTGATTATGTAAGTAGGGATAAGTGGGAGACAATAATTAATGGTTAGCAAACCATTGAAAATTTCAAGCTACCTCCAAGTGGGAGACAATAATTAATTAATGAATTCGTATCCTTTTAATTTTTTTATTATAATTTTATTTCATTATAAAATTTTAATTTTATTCCATACTTCTCAAACTTTAATCCTACCTTACTCCAACTCCAGCCACCTCCACCTGACTTCATAAACAAATTGAATTTAAAAACTACGTGGAAAATAACTTCCATTTGAGAATTAAATTTCAATACAACTCATGGTTGGATTAATAATTCAACTCCATCTCCATTTAGAATTATCGGTCTATGATCTAAATTTGTTTCATATATGACTCCACACAATGCTATTTCAATCTACACCACACAATTATTTTCTGGGAAAAAATCTGATAAACTACATAAATCTAGGTAACTAAGATTTCTTTTATCTTCATACTCCCATGATTGTAGGCTATTTTTTTTAATTGCCAAATCAATTTTGGCCATTGTCAAAAAGAAGAATGTTAGCCTAGTGACTGGTATGACACATGAATTACGGAGAAAAGAAAATCCACCTGGGTGCGCATGGCTAACATTATGCTATGCCTCCTATTGTAAAGTAAAACATATATTATATTCATATACTCCTAATTAATTCATGGTACCTTACTGTATTTTGCAGACTTTGATCTTATCCATTTTATGTGCGAGGGAGAATTTTCATCACAAATTTAATCGCTATGAAGTATGAATGTAAATTTATAATTGTTTTAAATTAAAAAAACAAAAAGAAGATCATCGCACTCATCACTAGACAATGTAATAGAATTTCTCTACTACAAATATGTAATGAAGAGAATCACAATCTATATTTTGATTCAATATACTAATTAGTTTATATGGAAAGCTTATCGTATTCAAATTAATATTTTTATAATTTAGGATTTAGGATATTGGTCAGATTATATCTTATTTATCTAATAATCTTTTCATTTTTAGGACCTCCCAATAAGTAAGAATTTGTAAACAGTGTGCAAAGATCTAGGGAAAGGTTTCTTTGTGAGTTGGAGGTGCAGGTGTTGTTGGGTCTTGCGGGGCTCACCACAGTTCCACTCGGATTATCTGACTAATTGATTTTTGTTCAATTATGTTTATAGATTATTTATTAAAAAAAAAAAATTAATCTGATAACAGTAGCCAAAATTCTGTTCTACCATTTATACTCTTCAAAAGCTCTCCAATACAATCCAAACCCAAAATGACATTGCCTATGGAGCAATTGTAAACATAATCATAACTAGTTACTCTAGTTCAACAATTCTCACAATTCAAATCAAATCAATCATACACATGTATACAAGTGATAAAAAGAGCGAACCTTGAGGTGAAGAACACCGCCGCCCAAACCCCGATCACCGCCGGTGAACTCAAGCCGAGCTTCGTTATCGAAAAAGCAAGCCCCTTTCCACTCAATCGACCCATTGGTAGGGGAGACCGATCCGACGAACGACGGCAACAAGTCAACGGCGCTGTGGAGATTGTTGAGCACAGGCCACGAAATCTGCCGAGGAAGAGCTGGAAGGACATCGTTGACTCTGAAGGGTACCTTCAGAGATTCCCCAAAATTCAAACCAAACACTAAACCTAACCCCAGAAAGTAAATTAACCCCAGTAACCACATGCTACGAGCAAACACCATCATCGTCAATATGTATGTACAGAATTGTGGTGATTGTGTATAGCCCTAGATTTGGGGTTTGAGGGAGGGAGGGAGGGCGTATTATGGGCGGAGAAGGAGGAGAGTTTGATCCATGGTTTGGGTTTGGACTGGTCAAGTGACTGCTAGGGCTCGTTTGCCCTTTCGGCTGCTCCGCCGAGCGGGAATAGAAAAAAAAAAAAAAAAAGGTGGGGAAGGGAGCGGGAATGGAAAACAAAAAGGGGCGGGAATAAAAATAATATATATTTTTTTTGTCAGAAATAAAATTTAAATAATAAAATAATATCGTTTAATTTTTTTTTTTTTGCGATGGGGTTGTCGTCATTAAAAAAATTTATTTTTTGTTAAAATATATATTTTTTTGTAGTTAATGAATTTTTTTAAAAAAAAATCTTTTTTTTTTAGTTACTAAGATTGAAATTTATTTGTTTCACTTTTATTTTAATGAAAAAAATATTATTATTTTCTATTTGGTAGAAATAGGGGTAATATTTTAATAAAAAATATTTTCCACTAAAATTAAAGTTAATTTTCTGTGGTCAATGAAAAATATTTTTCTACGGCCTATTTTTTTTTGTTATTAAAAATCATGAACTAATTTTTTGTGGTAGAGGAGAGGGAGTAGTAGTAGTGGTGAAGGTGGTGGATAAGAGATGGTGGTGGTGGTGGTGGCGGCGGCGGCGGCGAAGGAGATTAGTGGTGAAGTTGTAGTAGTGGTAGAGTAGATGAAGTGGCAAGGGTGAAGGAGAGGTAATGATAGTAGTAGTGGCAGTAATGGTGAAGGTGGTGGATAAGAGATGATGGTGGTGGTGGTGGTGGTGGTGGTGGTGGTGGTGGTGGTAGCGAAGGAGATTAGTGGTGAAGTTGTGGTAGTGGTAGAGTAGATGAAGTGGCAAGAATGAAGGAGAGGTAATGGTAGTAGTAGTGGCAGTAATGGTAGTGGTGGCAATGGTAGTAGTAATGGTAGCCGTAGAGGTGAAGTGGTGACAGTGGTAATAATGGTGGTAGTGGAATGGCGTTTGCAATAGTGGTGAAGATGGTGAAGGAGATGGGTGGTGAGAGAAAGAGAGATGAGTGAGAGACAGATAGAGGAGAGAGAGAGAGAGAGAGAGAGAGAGAGAGAGAGAGAGAGACAAAGACAGAGTGATGAGCGAGAGAGAGACAAAGTGGTCGCTAAAAGTGCATTTTCTTGTAGTGGATAGATAAATCAAGAGAGAGCTTTGTAAATAGAGAAGACGGAAGAGAGAGAGTGAGCAACGCGAACACAGGGGGAGAGAGAGAGAGAGAGAGGGACAAAAAGATAAAGAGATAGAAAGTGGGAGACAGAAAAGGAGACAGAGAGAGAAAAGAGATGAACGAAAGAGACAGAGAGAGAGATAGAGAGAAGAGAGATGAGCAAGAGAGATATAGCGATCCCGGGTTTACCCTTGTTGTATAGTGATCCGGACATGTGTCCGTGGATGTTGGTAGTTGTTTATTATCTTGTTTGCATCCTTTTTACTTTGTATATTGAGTTATAGGATGTGTTAGGCAGGTTTGTTACAGGTTGGTTGTGTTTGGGAGCCTAGTGTTGCTGCCTAGATTTTTGGACCTTCGCTCGAGCGAGGAGTTGGTCGCTCGAGCGAGAGCTGAGTTCGTGTCTGGTGGGTCGAGCCAGAGTGGCTTCGCTCGAGCAAGCGCTTGCATTTGGTTCTGGACCTGAGAGTTGTATTTCTTGGCTCGAGCGAGCTTTTCTTGGCTCGAGCGGTCTGGTTTGTTCTTCGCTCGAGCGAGAGGTCTGTCGCTCGAGCGTGCTTCTGGTTGCAGACCTGAAGGTTTGAGTTTTTGGCTCGAGCGAGCATTCTTTCGCTCGAGCGCACTTTTGAGTTTTTGGCTCGAGCGAGAGCTTCTTGGCTCGAGCGAGAGTTTTCTGTGTCTGGTCGCTCGAGCGACCAAGTCTTCGCTCGAGCGAGAGTGTTTTATATCAGCGGACAGTAGCGTTTTTGAACATCACTTTTTCACTCTTCTTTTTGATCAAACCCTAGATCCGAAACCCTCTCTCTCTACACTTATATTCTCTCTAAGAATTGATCTCCCTAGAGTGTGAATCTAGCCTAGGACCTTTGTTAAAAAGATAGAGGGCATTGAGGGCTTTGATTTAATCTGAAAAAGTTTGGTTTTGGGGCACGTTGATCTTCGAGCCTTCATCTCCTTTTTGGCTCAAACTTCGAGGTAGGGATATCCTACTCCTCTCTATGGATTTTGTCTTTAAATTTTGGTATTTTGAGATGTTGGGATTGGGTTGGTAATTTTGTGAAAGTTAGGGGCTTTTGTGTAATTTTACAAAAGTTGGGGTTTTATTCATAATAAACCTAGATGTATGTTTGGCATAGAGAAATGGAATAAATGTTGAATCATTGATGAAAATGGGACCTAAGGGTTGGAATGGTAATTATGGATAATAACCTAATTACATTGTTTGATTAATTGGGATAATTAATTGTGAGAATTGAGGAAATGAAATGTTGATTGAATATCCATTGTGCATTTATTTTTTGTTTAGAAATAACTGCTTTGGGCTATCGGTGGAGGATAGTCGTGATTGTTGTAGACAATGCATGATGATTAGGCAAACTAAAACTAATCAATGGAATGTGTCATGGAACTTGACGGTTGTTAGAATACATTAACTGTATGTATTGTGTGATTGTATATAGAACCAATGTGTTTGTATACGTTATGTGTAGAGGAGGAGATGGGGGATGTACTCTGCGGTTTAGAGGAAGATGGGGGATGTACCTCTAAACCGGATAGTGTTGGGAGAAGATAGGGGATGAACTCCGTAGATACAGCTCATATGCTTGTCTAGAAAGGTGAAGATAGAGCTTATATGCTTATCTTTGTGAAGTGTGGATACAGCTTATATGCTTATCTGTGAATGTGGGATATAGTTGTTATACTTATCTGTTGAAAGTGGGATATAGTTTTTATACTTATCTGTTGAAATGATGATAGAGCTAATATGCTTATCTACTGAAAAAGGGAAAATGAAAGGTAACTTGGACTCTTAAGTCGTTGGGCATAAAAATGTGATTTATGTGAATGTGATAGTGTTGGCCATCTATCAATTGCTAATCTTTTAGTCATTGTTCATGGTTGGTTTAGTATATTTCTACTGGGCTGTGGCTCACCCTATATGGGAATATCATTTTCAGGTACAGGAAGCATACCACCTCCAAGGACATAGCTTGGGAGGCTAGAGGCGGACTTATTTTTGTCGTATTACTTTTGATGTATTACATGTAACTTCAAGCCAAGGGCTTAACGTGTACGAGTTAGTACTCTTTTTGTTGTAACCAAGTGTTAACTTGGAAAGCTGTAAGCCCGTAGGGCATTTTGCTTTTGTTGTTAATATGTAATACTTATGTAATGAAACTCTCATGAAATGAAAGAATATGGAACTTTTGTATAACAATGCATGTCTTATTTAATGGGTTTAACGTTATTATTTTGAGGGCGTTACAAGAGACATAGAGAGAAGAGAGATGAACGAGAGAGACAGAGAGAGAGATAGAGAGGAGAGAGATGAGCGAAGAGATAGGGAGAGAAAAGAGATGAGAGAAGTGATAGATGAGTGAGAGACACAGAGAGAAAGAGAGAGACAGATAGACAGAAAGAAAAGAGTGATGAGTGAGAGAGAGAAAGAGAAGAGAGAGAGGAAGATGAAAAAATGGATAAAAAGATATAGACAAAGAGAGAGAGAGAAAAAAAAAGAGCGAAAATAGATAAACGAGAGAGAGACAAAGAGAGATAAGCGAGAGAGATAAAGAGAAGAGAGACAGAGAGAGAAGAGAGATGAGAGAGATAGACAGAAGAGAGATGAACGGAAGACACAGAGAGAAAGAGAGAGAGAGACAGACAGACAGATAGAGAAGAGTGATGAGTGAGAGAGAAAGAGAAAGATAAGAGAGACAGAGACAGAGAGATAGGAAGATGAAAAAATGGGTGAAAAAGTTCCATGTCTAACGCCTCATTTTCTAGTAGTGAGTCGTCTCTATCATTCGTGGGTAGAATAGAGGCGCGGATTTGGGAATTGTATATTTTATATAAAAATCAAATTGAAATATTTTATACAATCACACCTATTTAGGGAGTGTGATTAAATATATATATATATATATATATAATTACACTTATTTAAAAAGTGTGATTAAAAAGTAGTAATGTATATATAATCACACTTTAATTAAAATGTGTGATTAAAAAAATATATATATAATCAAACTTATTTAAAAAGTGTGATTAAAAAGTAGTAGTGTATATGTAATCACACTTTAATTAGAAGGTGTGATTAAAAAATATATAAATAATCACACTTTAATTAGAATGTGTGGTTAAAAAATATATATATAATCACACCTATTTAAAAGTGTGATTAAAAAGTAGTAGTGTATATATAATCACACTTTAATTAGAAGTTGTGATTAAAAAATATATAAATAATCACACTTTAATTAGAATGTGTGATTAAAAAATATATATATAATCACACTTGTTTAAAAAGTGTGATTAAAAAGTAGTAGTGTATATATAATCACACTTTAATTAGAAGATGTGATTAAAAAATATATAAATAATCACACTTTAATTAGAATGTGTGATTAAAAAATATATATATAATCACACTTGCTTAAAAAGTGTGATTAAAAAGTAGTAGTATATATGTAATCACACTTTAATTAGAAGGTGTGATTAAAAAATATATAAATAATCACACTTTAATTAGAATGTGTGATTAAAAAATATATATATAATCACACTTGTTTAAAAAGTGTGATTAAAAAGTAGTAGTGTATATATAATCACACTTTAATTAGAAGGTGTGATTACAAAATATATAAATAATCACACTTTAATTAGAATGTGTGATTAAAAAATATATATATATAATCACACTTGTTTAAAAAGTGTGATTAAAAAGTAGTACTGTATATATAATCACACTTTAATTAGAAAGTGTAATTAAAATATATATATATATATATAATCACACTTAATTGAAAAGTGACATAAAAAATAAATATTATCACACTCAATCAAATTAAGTGTGATTAAAATATCAATCTAATTTTTTTTATCACACTTCCAATAAAAGTGAGATCTTTTTTTTTTTGTCAAAGTGTGATCTTTAACTATTTTTGTAGTAGTGACAGTCCAGTAGAAATATACTAAACCAACTATAAACAATGACTAAAATAATAGCATTCAACAGATGGTCCATACTTATATTCCAACTCATGTCATATTACAGTTTCATGACAATCATGCCCAAGTTACATTTCAGTTTCCATTTCTTATTCAACCTTCAATTTGAAAACAAGGCTCTGAACCTGGCCCAAATAACTTAATGAGAGTAAAACTCATCACTCAATTACTTTCAAAGTTTATGACAGATACACATTTTGGTATTGTACCAATAACGCATAAAACCACTTTCATACTTCACAAACGATACACATTGTAGTGCTGTATCAATATAACAAAACACTTCCATACTTCACAATTGATACACATTGTAGTCCTGTATCAATAAAACAAAACACTTCCATACTTCACAGCTGATACACATTGTAGTGATGTATCAATGTAAAACAATCTCCGGTTTAGAGGTCCATCCCCTATCTTCCCCTAAACCGTGGAGTACATCCCCTATCTCCTCCCACACAACACAATGTATATAAACAATTATCATATACATGTTCAATCATTCAATACACAATTTCGATGTATTATACCAACCGCTATACTCGATAGCCTACTCAATTGATTAGTTTTAGTTTGCCTAATCATCATGCATTGTCTACAACAATCAAGACTATCCTCCACCGATAGCCCAAAGCAGTTATTTCTAAACAGAAAATAAATGCACCAAATGGATAAATTATCAACATTTGCCTAGGTGAGCGATAAATTAATCTAACTACACCTTTCGATCACATACCATTCCAATTTGAATATTTCCTATTCAATTTCTCATTTCCCAAAATTAATTATACCAATTAATTTATCATGCAATTAGGGCTTTTCCCCAAATTCACAATACCAACCCTAAGGTTCCTTTTTTATCAACAATCCAACACCAAGTCCATTTTCCAATGTATTACATACATAAGAGTTTATATATTTGAAAACCCATCTTTTGAAAATTACACAAAAGCCCCAAACTTTCTCAAAATTACCCAACAACCCCCAACATATTGAAATGCTAAAATCCAAAGACAAAGCTCATAAGATGGAGTAGGATATCCCTACCTCGAAGTTAGAGCTCAAACGGAGAAGAAGACCAAAACCAAAGTGCTCCAAACTCCCAACTTTTTGGATCAAAACGAAGCCCTCGACGATCAACACACCTTTTACAAAGGCCGAAGGATAGGGGGACACTCTAACTAGATCAAACCCTAGAGAGAAGGGAGATCCTAGAGAGAGAGGCTCTCAAAAAGTGTTTTTAGAAAGTAAGAGAGAGAGAATGAATGTAAAAAGTGATTTAAAAATGCCCAGCTGCCAACTGATATACGTATGACCCGCTCGAGCGGGGAATAGAACGCTCGAGCATCAAGCACAAAAATCTGGACACGCTTGAGCGCATGAAGTCCCGCTCGAGCGCCAAGACACATGAATAAAGTACATCCGCTCGAGCGCGAAAACCAATCCGCTCGAGCGTAGATTTCCCCCTCCCAGAACTTTCACAGACAAAGTACTACCCGCTCGAGCCCCAAAAGGCCCGCTCGAGAGTAAGGAAATCCGTTCGAGCGTAGAAAACACACCTGCAGATGTTTTGCAGGGACACGAAATACTGGGAGTGTGTAAACCCTGCTCGAGCGCAAGAAGGCCCGCTCGAGTAGACAACCAAAAACCAAAATCCGCTCGAGCGTAGAATGACCCGCTCTAGCGTAACACCAAAAACCTGGGCAACTATACTTGAGACCAAAACTCAACCTACCTGTTCAAAGCACGCCCAACACATCTTAAAACTCAAACATATGGAATTAAAGGATGATAACAAGGTATACAACCACCAACTCCACGGAACCAAAGTCTGGAGTACAACAAATACAAAAAGGAAAAATTGGAATCGCTATACGAAGGATCTAAAACACAGAGCTCGCTCGAGCGACAAAAGTCTCGCTCGAGCGAAGACACCAAAATCTAGGCAGCAACCATTTGTTTCAAAACACTCCCAACCTGATACAAACCTGCCCAACACATCCTAAAATTCAAATATAAGGAATTAAAGGACGGAAATGAAACAAATGCAACAATACTCAACCGCGGAACCTAAGTCCAGAATACTGTACATAAAGGGGAAAACTCGGGATCGCTATAAAAGCTTTAGAGAAGATTTTTTTTTTTTTTTTTACAATAATTTAGAGAAGACTTTAATGTTGTGTTTGGTTGGGGGATTTGAGGAGGGATTTGAAAAGGTAAATAGAAAATGTACGTGAAATATGAATAAAATATACTTACATTTCACTTAGTTTCACATATCTTTTTCCTTTCCCTTTTCAAATCCCTTTTCAAATCTCCCAACCAAACACAGTGTAAAGAAGACAGAATGGCCGACCATATAAATGTATTTATTATTTAAATATTTTATTAATTTTAAAATTTATATGCATTACATTATAATGAAGGGAGAGACATTCTACTGTGTAGACTGGAGGGTGTTGTTGAGTTATATGAAATTTCAAATGGAATCCATTTTGATGATTTAAATAATTTATTTTGTCAGATTTTATACGTAGATCATTCACAAAACAAAACAAAAAAAAAAGAATTTAAATTAATTTGATAATTATAACAATATAATTTTATTGTTTTGTCTTAAAAACAAATTGATTCAATTATTTTATTGTTCATTTTTTCAGAGAAATATAAAAAAAAAATTATATAATTATAATTATTGAATCAATCTATTTTTTTTATTAATAATATACATATAAAATCTAACAAAATGACCGATTTATATTAGTAAAACATCCACAGGACACAAACCTAACCCATTAATTAACTTGGTGTTCATGACTTAAACTTTTTGAAGCCATCAAGTCATTTTATACCGTTCATGAAGTTGATGTTTAAAATTGCAGTGCACAAGTTAAGCCATTTTTTTATCAAAAAAAAAAAGAAAAAAAAAAGTTAAGCCATTTTTGAGTTTTTTGATGCCCAGGATGAACCATTAAAATTAGGGATGGAGTCAGGATTATACTATTAGAGGAGTCAAAAATAAAGTATTAAATAAGCCTAAGAAGTTGGATCAAGTCTAATTTAGATGACTAAAATGAAAAAATCACTATTAAAAGAAAGCTAAAAATAATTACAAAAATGTATTTCATGAACTTAAATTTCAGTAATTTACCAAAAGAAAAATGCAAATGAGAAATAATATCACACAATTCATCTAGTAAATGAATGGTAATGAATTATAGATATGTACACAAAATTTTGATTCTACTAATAAATGAAAGGTGAAAATGCGTTGGTGGTTTTTTTATAGGAAATAAAACAAGCATAACTATGGTACACTCTTAAAATTGCATACAATATGCCTTTTCAAAACTACACTACAATGATTGGTAACAAAATCACAATAGTTAAATAACTTTTTCATATTAGTTTGTTATATAACCATAATAATTTGTAACTAAAACTTCTTTTATGGTGCATTCCTTCATAACATAATTATAATAATTTGTATTAACACTATAAAAACTCATGACGATTCTACAAAATATACAAAATATTATATTCATATAGTAGCAATCTCACCAACTTAACAGGTTAGGACCCCCTAAAACTCCACTAAAATAGAGGCTCTTTATATATAATATTTTACCTCATTATCATTTGACTCACTCTAACTGTCTCTTTTGAAAATAATCATATACTGCTCACATGATTTTAGATTCATTTATAACACTAACACCATTAAATTTACTTGCAAAAAACACTTGTACAAACTTGTACAATATGTAACTGATATAAATGTATTTTTTTAGTATCACTATCTCACACCTTATGTGAATATTTGAATTTTTATTTTTTTTTGATAAATTATTTGATAATTCTATCATTACTCTTTCCCCAATATGAACCTGACACACCAAAGACTAGAGACAAGAGTTTCTACCCCCAACAAGACGGAATGGCCCTCCACTGATGACTTTACTTGGACATAAATGTATTCTTATTTATATATTTTAATAATTTTTGGTTATATACATTATATTATATAATAATAATAATAAGGGATATTTTTCATAAATATTTTTTTACCTACTTATGTTCTATTTAGTCTATATTATTTTTTTATATTCCAATATGTCCTATGAGTGATATAGTTATCAAAATACCCCTCATAATATTCACATTTACAGTGTGAATATTCTGTGATGTGAATGTTCACACCGTCAATGTAAATATTAACATGTCAATGTGAATGTTCACACTGTCAATGTGAACATTCACACGTCAATGTGAATATTCACATTGTAAAATATGAATGTTCATATCACCCAATTGCTAACTTTTCAAAAAATATTTGTAAGGATAGAAATGTCCATAAAATACTTTAAATATAAGAATTAGGATTTGATATATCAAATGTTCAAATAATAAGACTTATTGAAATACAAGAATATCTTATGGACTAATTAAAATACAAACACTTAAAAAAAAAATTTCTAATAAATCTCCCTAATAATAATTATAACTATAACTAGGTGCTCATGACTTGAGACTTTTCAAAACCATCAAGTCTTCCTATGCGGTTTATAAAAGATCCAGCTTGTGACGTGTTTGAGATCAAGATTGAATCGTCTAGTTCAGTCTATGGGTTTATTTTTGGGCCCCGTTTTGATAATATAAATAGTTCAATGTGTAGAATTTGTCAAGTACTATATCCCTGTAAAAAATCACGTTGATCGAATATCGATAGCTATTTGATTGGATCACATTTCTATCAACTGTTTATTTTTTCAGCATACATTTTTTTTATACAAATCTAATCCGATCAAATAGCTATCGATATCCGATCAACGTGATTTTTTACAAGGATATAGTACTCGACAAGTTTTACACATTGAACTGTTCAAATTATCAAAACGAGACCCAAAATGGGCCAATGGGCCGAACTGGACAATCCAGTCTTTATCTCAAACATGAGACAAGCTAGACCTTTGTAAACACCCCATTTTGATCGGCCCTAAGACTTGGGCACTTTCTTCTGATTACCCGATGATGAAAATAAGAATGTGCTATCTCACAAAATTCTCAATGAAAAATCGAATGTAAATTTTAATTCCAACCTTACACCCCGCTTTTGCCAAATTATTTTAGATCCATTATCCACTTTCTTTTATTTTTTTATTATATGTAATATTATATTATATTATTATATATACTATTTTATTTATTCGGTGTCGTGGTTTCACCCACGCACCATGCTTTTATATATACATATATATTAAATATTTATTAGATTATAAAGTTATTATCCCCCGTTTGAAAATCAATCCATCTTCACCATTTGTTATTTTGTTTGTTTGTATTTTAAACCCGATTTGACAAAATTATGTTACATATTTGGTCGGCTGAAATATATTTTATTAGTCCATTTATTTTGTTATTTTATAATTTTACATGTTTTTGTGTGTTTTTAGAGTCTAGCATGCCTCATATTTGATATCAAGACTGGACCGTCTAGTCCGGCCCATGGGCCCATTTTTGGGCCTCGTTTCAATAATCCAAACAGTTCAATGTGTAGAACTCGTCGAATACTATATCCTTGCAAAAAATCACGTCGATCGCATATTGATAACTATTTGATCGGATCAGATTTCTGTTAACTGTTTATTTTTTCACTGTCTATTTTTATTTATACAAATCTGATCCGATCAAATAGCTATTGATATCCAATCAACATGATTTTTTTTAGGGATATAGTACTCGACAAGTTCTACATATTGAACTGCTAAATTAACGGGGTCCAAAAATAAGCCCATGGACTGGACTGATCGATCCAACTTAATCTCAAACATAAGACAAGTTGGACCCTTTATAAAACTCTAATCTTTTAACACTAGCATCAAATTACATTCCACACTCAAGCTATGGGCACAACCTCTAGTGCTCTTGTGATGGTATTTGCTCTTTTTAATAATTAGGAGCGGAGTGAGGATCACATTATTAGAGGAGTCGAAAAGTAAAGTATTAAACAAGTCTAAGAAGTTAGATCAAGTCTAATTTAGACTATTAAAATGAACAAATCACTATTAAAAGAAAGCTAAAAATCATTACAAAAATGTATTACATGAACTTAAATTTTAATAATTTACCATTAGAAAAATGCAAATGAGAAATAATATCACACGATTCATCCAGTAAATAAATGATAATGAATTATAGATATGTACACAAAATTTTGAAATTATCATATACTAATAAATGAAGATGAAAATACTTTGATGGTTTTTGTTTTTTATAAAATAAAACGAGCATAATTATGGTACACTCTTAAAAATGCATACAGTATGCCTTTTTAGAACTACACTACAATGATTCGTAACAAAATCACGATATAAGTAACTTTTTCACTATAATAGTATGTAATATTTTAATATTCATAAAATTATCATATTAGTTTTTTATATAACCATAATAATTTGTAACTAAAACTTCTTTTATGGGGTATCGTTCGTAACATAATTATAATAATTTGTATTAACACTATAAAAACTCATAATGATTCTACAAAATATACAAAATATTATACTCATATTTTAACAATCCCACCAACTTAACAGGTCAAGACCTCCTTAAACCCCACTAAAATAGAGGCCCTTTATATGTAATATTTTATCTCATTCTTGTTTGACTCCCTTTAATTGTCTCTTTTAAAAATAACTATATACTTCTCACATGATTTTAGATTAATTTGTAACACTAACACCATTAAATTTACTTGCAAAAAACACTTGTACAAACTTGTACAATATGTAACTGATATAAATGTATTTTTTTGGTATCACTATCTCACACTTTATCTGAGTATTCGATAATTTTTTTGATGAATTATTTGATAATTCTATCATTAAAAGTTTTAGAGACCAAATATTTTGGTTTCTAAAAATGAAAATTTTATTACAAAAAATATTTAGAAATCAATTTTTATTATCGTGAGGATAGTCGCTAAATAATTTTATCTCTAAATTTTGACTCCCAAAATTTAATTTTTTTTAAGTGTGTTTCTCCAATATGAACCTGACACCCCAAAGACTAGAGACGAGTTTCTACCCCCCAAAAAGAGGTAATGGCTGACGGAATGGCAATCCACTGATGACTTGACGTGGACAAATGTATTCTTATTTATATATTTTAATAATTTTTAATTATATACATTATATTATAATAATAATAATAATTAAAACTAGGTGCTCATGACTTGAGACTTTTCAAAACAATCAAGCCTTCTTATACAGTTTATAAAACCCTAATCTTTCAACACTAGCATCAAATTACATTCCACACTCAGAAGCTATGGGCACAACCTCTAGTGCTCTTGTGATGTTATGTAATGCCCTCAAAATAATAACGTTAAACCCATTAAATAAGACATGCATTGTTATACAAAAGTTCCACATTCTTTCATTTCATGAGAGTTTCATTACATAAGTATTACATGTTAACAACAAAAGCAAAATGCCCTACGGGCTTACAGCTTTCCAAGTTAACACTTGGTTACAACAAAAAGAGTACTAACTCGTACACGTTAAGCCCTTGGCTTGAGGTTACATGTAATACATCAAAAGTAATACGACAAAATAAGTCCGCCTCTAGCCTCCCAAGCTATGTCCTTGGAGGTGGCATGCTCCCTGTACCTGAAAATGATGTTCCCATCTAGGGTGAGCCACAACCCAGTAGAAATATACTAAACCAATCATGAACAATGACTAAAAGATTAGCAATTGATAGATGGCCAACACTAACACATTCACATAAATCACATTTTTATACCCAACGACTTAAGAGTCCAAGTTACCTTTCATTTTCTCTTTTTCAATAGATAAGCATATTAGCTATATCCACACTCTCAACAGATAAGTATAACAACTATATCCCACATTCACAGATAAGCATATAAGCTGTATCCACACTTCACAAAGATAAGCATATAAGCTCTATCTTCACTTTTCTAGACAAGCATATGAGCTGTATCTACGGAGTTCATCCCCTATCTTCTCCCAACACTATCCGGTTTAGAGGTACATCCCCCATCTTCCCCTAAACCGCGGAGTACATCCCCCATCTCCTCCTCTACACATAACGTATACAAACACATTGGTTCTATATACAATCACACAATACATACAGTTAATGTATTCTAACAACCGTCAAGTTCCATGACACATTCCATTGATTAGTTTTAGTTTGCCTAATCATCATGCATTGTCTACAACAATCACGACTATCCTCCACCGATAGCCCAAAGCAGTTATTTCTATACAGAAAATAAATGCACAATGGATATTCAATCAACATTTCATTTTCTCATTTCTCACAATTAATTATCTCAATTAATTAAACAGTGTAATTAGGTCAATTCCCATAATTAACATTTCAACCCTTAGGTCCCATTTTCATCAATGATTTAACATTTACTCCATTTCTCCATGCCAAACATGCATCTAGGTTTATTATGAATAAAACCCTAACTTTTGTAAAATTACACAAAAGCCCCCAACTTTCACAAAATTACCAAACCAACCCCAACTTCTCAAAATACCAAAATTTAAAGACAAAATCCATAGAGAGGAGTAGGATATCCCTACCTCGAAGTTTGAGCCAAAAAGGAGATGAAGGCTCGAAGATCAACGTGCTCCAAAACCAACCTTTTTCAGATTAAATCGAAGCTCTCAATGCCCTCTATCTTTTTAACAAAGGCCCTAGGCTAGATTCACATCCTAAAGAGATCAATTCTTAGAGAGAATATAAGTGTAGAGAGAGAGAGTCTCGGATCTAAGGTTTGATCAAAAAGAAGAGTGAAAAAGTGATGTTTAAAATCGCTACTGTCCGCTGATATAAAACACTCTCGCTCGAGCGAAGACTTGGTCGCTCGAGCGACCAGACACAGGAAACTCTCGCTCGAGCCAAGAAGCCCTCGCTCGAGCCAAAAACTCAAAAATGCGCTCGAGCGAAAGAATGCTCGCTCGAGCCAACAACTCAAACCTTCAGGTCCGCAACCTGAAGCACGCTCGAGCGACAGACCTCTCGCTCGAGCGAAGAACAAACCAGACCGCTCGAGCCAAGAAAAGCTCGCTCGAGCCAAGAAACACAACTCTCAGGTCCAGAACCAGACGCAAGCGCTCGCTCGAGCGAAGCCACTCTGGCTCGACCCACCAGACACGAACTCAACTCTCGCTCGAGCGACCAACTCCTCGCTCGAGCGAAGGACCAAAAATCTGGGCAGCAACACTAGGCTCCCAAACACAACCAACCTGTAACAAACCTGCCCAACACATCCTATAACTCAATATACAAAGTAAAAAGGATGCAAACAAGATAATAAACAACTACCAACATCCACAGACACATGCCCGGATCACTATACAACAAGGGTAAACCCGGGATCGCTATAACCTCCCCCTCTTAAAGAATTGCGTCCCCGAAATTAAACACAAGTTTTCAAAAAACAGGTTTTCTCCATTTTAGACAATGTTACAATTTAACATTCAACAATTCGACCCATTACCGGTCATCCCCTCCATGTAACAAGAGGCATCTCACAATATGTAAACAACATATTTACTTTCAACATGCATTAACATTACGCATTATCTTTCCAATTTCAACAATACAATCAACACTTATAGTGTCACATTCAACTTCCATATGAGGCAAGTTCCCAAAACATACTTCCAATAAACCAAAACATTTTCAATGTTTCATAACTTAAGACATATATAAAAGCTCTTAAGTTCAACAACAGTTCAAAATGTAAATACAAGATTACATATCAACAAACAAGTCTGGATATTTTTCACGGACTCCCAACTCACGTTCCCAAGTGGCCTCCTCCACTCCGTGATGTTTCCACAAGACTTTCACCAAAGGAATGGTCTTGCCACGCAGGACCTGATCCCGCCTATCCAAGACCCGAACCGGTCTCTCCTCATACGAGGCATCCTCATCTACCTCTAAATCGGTCCAATCCAACACATGTGATGGATCTGGCTCATACTTCCGAAGCATACTCACATGAAACACGTCATGCACTCCGGACAACTGCGGCGGTAAGGCTAATCGATAAGCAACCTCGCCAATCCTCTCAAGGATCTCAAAAGGACCAATAAACCGAGGGGATAACTTCCCACTCTTCCCAAACCTCATCAGGCCTCGCCTAGGTGATATCTTCAGAAAGACATGATCACCTACCTCAAACGCCAAAGGCCTCCTCCTACGGTCAGCATAAGATTTCTGCCGACTCTGGGCTGTAACAAGCCTCCTACGGATAAGCTCAACTTTCTCCGTCGTCTCCCTAACCAACTCCGGACCCAACAAAGGTGTATCACCCACCTCGGCCCAACAAACTGGAGACCTACACGGTCGGCCATACAAGGCCTCAAACGGTGCCATACCGATGTTAGACTGAAAACTGTTGTTGTAGGCAAACTCTACCAATGGCAAGTGCCTCTCCCACGTCCCACTGAAGTCCAGGACACAACCCCGAAGCATATCCTCGAGGATCTGAATAGTACGCTCGGACTGCCCGTCAGTCTGAGGATGATAGGCCGTACTAAAGGTCAACTTAGTGCCCAAGGCACTCTGCAAACTCTGCCACAACCTAGCAGTAAAACGAGGATCTCTATCTGAGACGATCGTTACTGGGACCCCGTGCAATCTCACTACGTCCCGAATATACAAGTCGGCAAAATGATCTACTGAATCTCTCACGCGCATAGGAATAAAGTGCGCCGACTTAGTCAACCGGTCTACAACCACCCAAATAGCATCACTACCCCGCTGAGTCCGCGGAAGACCTACAACGAAGTCCATAGTGACATGCTCCCACTTCCACTCGGCAATAGGCAAGGGTTGCAACAAACCCGCGGGCCTCTGATGCTCGGCCTTCACTTGCTGGCAAGTAAGGCACTTCGATACGAAAACCGCCACATCTCTCTTCATACCCCGCCACCAAAACTGGCAACCCAAATCCTGATACATCTTAGTACCCCCCAGATGCACCGCAAGGCGCGAATGATGAAACTCTCGGAGTACTTCCTCACGGCAAGACTCCGGTACAAGCAAACGGTCTCGGTATCTCACACTCAGGTCGGGATACACTGTCAAACCCTTCTCAACTGTCCCACTGGAGATCTTCTCTCGGAGGGACTCTACCTCAAGGTCACCTCTCTGTGCCTCTAACACTCTAGTCACAAGTGTAGGCTGCGCAACAACAGAAAACAAGGCCGCAGCCTCAACAGATTCGCCCAGTAGCAAATCAAACTCACCAAGTGCTCCCAACATCTCCCATTCCCGGATGGCTATACAAGCTACATCACTAATGGATTTCCTACTAAGGGCATTGGCCATAACATTGGCCTTTCCCGGGTGATAGTGCAACTCAAAATCATAATCCTCGATGAACTCCATCCACCTCCTCTGCCTCAAATTCAGGTCTCTCTGTGTAAACAGATACTTCAAACTCTTGTGGTCCGAGAACACCTCGAACTTCTCACCATAAAGGTAGTGCCTCCAGATTTTCAAGGCAAAGATCACAGCCGCTAACTCTAGGTCGTGTGTGGGGTAATTCTTCTCGTGCATTTTCAACTGACGTGAGTCATAAGCTACCACTTTCCCTTCTTGCATCAACACACAACCCAAACCCTCTCGTGAGGCATAACAGTAAACCGCATAACCCAACCCTCTCTCCGGAATAATCAACACCGGAGCGGTGGTCAATCTAACTTTCAGCTCTTGGAACGACTTTTCACAAGTCTCACTCCACACAAACTTGACTCCCTTCCGAGTCAGTCTAGTCAACGGTGACGCTAACCTAGAGAAATCCTTCACAAACCGACGGTAATACCCAGCTAATCCCAGAAAACTGCGGATCTCAAACACACTCTTAGGCTGTGCCCAATCTTGCACTGCCTCAACCATGGACGTATGAACAGACACCCCTTCCCCGGATACCACGTGGCCTAAAAATTTGACTTCCCTCAGCCATAACTCACACTTCCCAAACTTGGCATACAGCCTATGGGCTCTAAGTAACTCAAGCACCACTCTCAAGTGTTCCTCGTGCTCCTCCTCTGAAGGCGAATAGATAAGGATGTCGTCCACGAAGACGACCACAAATCGGTCTAAGAACTCCCGGAAAATCCGGTTCATCAAGTCCATAAAGACTGCCGGTGCATTGGTAAGCCCAAATGGCATCACCAGAAACTCATAATGGCCATACCGCGCACGGAATGCCGTTTTCGGAATATCCTCTTCTCTGACCCTCAACTGGTGGTAACCCGATCTCAAGTCTATCTTAGAGAAACAACGGGAACCCTTCAACTGGTCAAACAAATCATCAATACGGGGCATAGGATACTTATTCTTAACCGTAGCCCGATTCAACTTCTGGTAGTCAATACACAATCTCAAGGCACCATCTTTATTTTTAACAAAGAGGGCCGGTGCTCCCCACGGCGAAACACTAGGGCGAACAAAGCCCTTATCGAGCAATTCCTGGAGCTGAACTTTCAACTCAACCAACTCTGCTGGAGCAAAACGGTAAGGTGCCATGGAAATCGGCGCCGTGCCGGGCACTAAATCAATCGAGAACTCTATCTCTCGGTGAGGTGGCAAACTAACAAGATCTTCGGGAAAGACATCCGAATACTCACAAACCACCCTCGACAACACAAGCTGGGTCTCACCACTCTCACCACTCTCAAAGCTGGCAAGTAGACTACTAAGCTCACTTCGCTTTCGCGAATCATACCCCGGTGCCAAAACACTACCAACCCGGTCTCCCAAGAAATGGAACCACTCCCCGCTCAAGGTACATAACGTGACCCTCTGGCGGTAGCAATCAATAACAGCTCGGTATGACGATAGCCAGTCCATACCCAAAATAACGTCAAAGCCCTTCATGGGTATGACAACAAACGGAAAAACAAGCCTATAATCGGCGACTTCAATATCACAACCTCTAACACCCTGTTTCAGGATCAACTCACCACCCAAAGGCGATACCACACAAATAGGAGATGCCAACTGTGCTAACTCCAATTCCAAAACAGATGCAAATGCAGCAGATACAAAAGAATGAGATGCACCCGTGTCTATCAACACATTAGCAACCAAGTTGCAAAACAGAAAAGTACCTCTCACTACCGATGGAGCCGGTACTAAATCCGGCGCGGTAACAGCATACACGCGCCCCGTAGGCCCCTAGTCTACCTGCTCACCTCTCTGAGCAAAAGACTGCTGCACAGACTGGGATGACGAAGCTCCCGGATTGGCCCTCGAGCCCTGCACAGACTGAGCTGGCTGAAAACCCTGCGTCTGCCTAGAACCAGACGCTCTCGAAGTGGCACTCAACTGCGGGCAAAACCTCTTCAGGTGCCCGGGCTGTCCACACTGATAACAAGACAAGGGCTGCCCCCTGCCCAAACTCTGACTCTGCGGTCTAGCTGCAGAAGAAGCAGCTCTCTGACCCCTACCCTTCTGCGGGCAAACTGAAGCCTTGTGACCCGGCTGGCCACACTTGTAACAAGTAAACTCTCCCTGATTGCCTCTCCCCGAGCCTGCACTCGGCACTGGGAAGGTCGATCTAGCAACACCACCCTGCGACTGCTGAGGGTTATAACCCCTCTGCCTCCTGCCATCACCCTGACCATCTTGGCTCCTCTTGGAGCCTTTCTGCTCTTCCTCCTCTTCCTGCATCATAATTTCCATATGAGCAGCTGCATCTACCAGGTGTCTATACTCTCGGATAAAAGACCCACCAACTCTCAACTTGAGGCCTCGCTTCAACTTCCGCTCAAACTCATGGCAACGGCGTTCCTCGGACGCCACCAGTTCCGGTGCAAAGCTGGACAGACTGGTAAAGGTAGCCTCAAACTCGGTCACTGACAAGCCTTGCTGTTTAAGCCGGCTGAACTGATCCCTCAGCTTCTCCCTAGCTGCAGCGGACAAAAACCTCTCCTGAAAAGCATTCACAAATGCCTCCCAAGTACCACCAACACGAGCCTTCTCGTACTTCCACCATTGACCCGCGTCTCCCTTCAGTTGGAAAGATGCCAAGATCACTTTCAGTGCTCCGTCCTCGATGCCAAGCATCTCGAACGTCTTACTCATTTGTTCTAGCCACTCATCAGCCTTCAGTGGCTCCTTCGGATCCCCGACAAACTCATCCGGATTAGACCGGAAAAACTCCCTCTTCAAGAAAGAAGGCCCTGCCTCAGCTACCTGATTCCCTACTCTGAGAATACCCAAAGCCCCTGCTATCTCTCTGGCCAAAGCACCCATGGCCTGCTGACCCACCGGCTCGGCCATATTGGCCTGGCCAACTCCCTCCTGCACTGCCGGAATCTCACCCTGTAACGGTACTTCCTGCCTCGCAGGTCTACCACGCCTAGCACCTCTTCCTCGTCCTGACATCCTAATAAAGGTAACACAGAACATTAGCACATTCACAAATGTGCCGAAACTAAACACTCACGTCCTAATGCATGGACAACTGTAATTCACTCCACGTAAGCACATAAACACATAAGCATTTACAAATTTCATTTCCGGATAATGATAGTCCCGAGGCATTACTAGAGTTCCAGTTAGAAACAGCATTGATCAAGTGCTTTTCCAACAGGACTCCCAGGAATCCAAGGATCCAATCAACATCCTAGAAACTAAATCCCATACCCACATAATCACATAAGCATGTTATCAAGCAAGCACATAGCATGATACTACATCAAAGTCTCTATCAAGCGAGACAAACCCATTGTGATCCTAATCACTTCCCACGTACCCAAAGTATTCGAACCCGGTACGCTCTGATACCAAGTTGTAACGCCCTCAAAATAATAACGTTAAACCCATTAAATAAGACATGCATTGTTATACAAAAGTTCCACATTCTTTCATTTCATGAGAGTTTCATTACATAAGTATTACATGTTAACAACAAAAGCAAAATGCCCTACGGGCTTATAGCTTTCCATGTTAACACTTGGTTACAACAAAAAGAGTACTAACTCGTACACGTTAAGCCCTTGGCTTGAGGTTACATGTAATACATCAAAAGTAATACGACAAAATAAGTCCGCCTCTAGCCTCCCAAGCTATGTCCTTGGAGGTGGCATGCTTCCTGTACCTGAAAATGATGTTCCCATATAGGGTGAGCCACAGCCCAGTAGAAATATACTAAACCAACCATGAACAATGACTAAAAGATTAGCAATTGATAGATGGCCAACACTAACACATTCGCATAAATCACATTTTTATGCCCAACGACTTAAGAGTCCAAGTTACCTTTCATTTTCTCTTTTTCAATAGATAAGCATATTAGCTATATCCACACTCCCAACAGATAAGTATAACAACTATATCCCACATTCACAGATAAGCATATAAGCTGTATCCACACTTCACAAAGATAAGCATATAAGCTCTATCTTCACTTTTCTAGACAAGCATATGAGCTGTATCTACGGAGTTCATCCCCTATCTTCTCCCAACACTATCCGGTTTAGAGGTACATCCCCCATCTTCCCCTAAACCGCGGAGTACATCCCCCATCTCCTCCTCTACACATAACGTATACAAACACATTGGTTCTATATACAATCACACAATACATACAGTTAATGTATTCTAACAACCGTCAAGTTCCATGACACATTCCATTGATTAGTTTTAGTTTGCCTAATCATCATGCATTGTCTACAACAATCACGACTATCCTCCACCGATAGCCCAAAGCAGTTATTTCTATACAGAAAATAAATGCACAATGGATATTCAATCAACATTTCATTTTCTCATTTCTCACAATTAATTATCTCAATTAATTAAACAGTGTAATTAGGTCAATTCCCATAATTAACATTTCAACCCTTAGGTCCCATTTTCATCAATGATTCAACATTTACGCCATTTCTCCATGCCAAACATGCATCTAGGTTTATTATGAATAAAACCCTAACTTTTGTAAAATTACACAAAAGCCCCCAACTTTCACAAAATTACCAAACCAACCCCAACTTCTCAAAATACCAAAATTTAAAGACAAAATCCATAGAGAGGAGTAGGATATCCCTACCTCGAAGTTTGAGCCAAAAAGGAGATGAAGGCTCGAAGATCAACGTGCTCCAAAACCAACCTTTTTCAGATTAAATCGAAGCTCTCAATGCCCTCTATCTTTTTAACAAAGGCCCTAGGCTAGATTCACATCCTAAGGAGATCAATTCTTAGAGAGAATATAAGTGTAGAGAGAGAGAGTCTCGGATCTAAGGTTTGATCAAAAAGAAGAGTGAAAAAGTGATGTTTAAAATCGCTACTGTCCGCTGATATAAAACACTCTCGCTCGAGCGAAGACTTGGTCGCTCGAGCGACCAGACACAGGAAACTCTCGCTCGAGCCAAGAAGCCCTCGCTCGAGCCAAAAACTCAAAAATGCGCTCGAGCAAAAGAATGCTCGCTCGAGCCAACAACTCAAACCTTCAGGTCCGCAACCTGAAGCACACTCGAGCGACAGACCTCTCGCTCGAGCGAAGAACAAACCAGACCGCTCGAGCCAAGAAAAGCTCGCTCGAGCCAAGAAACACAACTCTCAGGTCCAGAACCAGACGCAAGCGCTCGCTCGAGCGAAGCCACTCTGGCTCGACCCACCAGACACGAACTCAACTCTCGCTCGAGCGACCAACTCCTCGCTCGAGCGAAGGACCAAAAATCTGGGCAGCAACACTAGGCTCCCAAACACAACCAACATGTAACAAACCTGCCCAACACATCCTATAACTCAATATACAAAGTAAAAAGGATGCAAACAAGATAATAAACAACTACCAACATCCACGGACACATGCCCGGATCACTATACAACAAGGGTAAACCCGGGATCGCTATATGTTATTTGCTCTTTTTTTCATTGAAAGACTTGAGTTCATTTGTAGTAGTACAAATTCAAATGTGACTTGCATTGCGACTGAGCGAGAAGCTCTTATGAAAATCAAAGGAAATCTCATAGATGACGCAAACCGTTTATCCTCGTGGGTTGGAAAGAACTGTTGCACATGGAAGGGAGTTGGTTGTAGCCACAAAACAGACCATATTGTGAAGCTTGATCTGCGTAATCCAATTCCTACAGCGGTTGGAACACTATTGAGTGGTCAGCTAAGTCCTTCCTTACTCAATTTAAATCATTTGCATTACCTAGACTTGAGCATGAACAATATGCAAATTTCTATTTCCTTAGGATATTTGAAAAGCTTGAGATACCTTGACCTCTCTTGGTCAATTTTCGATGCAACGATTCCTCATAATCTGGGAAATCTTTCAAGGTTGCAGTATCTCAACCTTAGCAATAGTGGTTTAAGTAGTCCAATTCCTGTGACACTTGGAAGGTTGACCTCTCTCACAGTCCTTGACCTTTCAAGTAACTACTTCAATGATTCAATGTTGTATTCTTTGTGTAACCTGAGCAGTCTTGTCCATATAGATCTTAGTGATACTAGCCTGAGAGGTGCAATCCCCCATTGCCTTGGGAATCTTGCTTCTCTTTCCATCCTCAGGTTGAGTGCAAATTATCTTCAAGGTCCAATTCTAAGTGAGATGGGAAATATGACACAACTTACAGAGCTTGACCTCTCTTTGAATGCGTTTGAAGGTGAAATACCAAACTCCATGAGGAACCTCTGTAACTTGTGTGTATTGGATTTGCCCGATAACAAATTCACTAGAAAGCTTTCAACTTCTGTTGGAAGTCCATTTGGTTGCATCCATAATAGTTTGGAAGATTTGTCTCTTTCTTCAAATGAGTTGAGTGGTGGTCTGCCAAATCATTTGGGAGAGTTTAAGAATCTAGAGAGGCTTGTTATTGGATGGAATTCATTTTATGGTCCGCTGCCATCATCACTCAGAACACTATCATATTTGAGAGTGTTAGATGCTGGATATAATCAATTGAATGGGAGCATTGCAATTAGTCTTGGACAACTTTCAAAACTAGAATATCTAGATTTGTCAAATAATTCATTTGTTGGCACCGTATGTGAACTTCACTTTGCCAAACTCAAAAGTTTATATGAATTGTGCTTGCATTCAAATTCATTAGTTTTGAATGTGACCTCCCAATGGGTTCCTCCCTTTCAGCTCCAAGTCATAAAATTGTCATTCATCAAAGTAGGACCCCAATTTCCTCAATGGCTCGAAACACAAAAAAATGTTGTAGAGTTAGACATGTCTTATGCAAGCATCTCAGATGTCATTCCTGATTGGTTTGAGAGTATTTATTGTGGCACTATATACTTGGATCTTTCCAACAACCAGATAAAAGGAAAGGTGCCAATATCTCAAAAATGTAAATATAGATATAGTGCTGGTGATGAAGAGGTACTATTGAGTTCTAACAGATTTGAGGGTCCACTAACCCTTACTTCAGATTTTTATGTCTTAGATCTCTCCAACAACTTGCTTTCAGGACCTATTATCATCCGATGACAAGCCTCACATTTCTTGTTCTCTCAAATAACCATTTGACCGGTGTCATTCCAGTGTCTTTGTGCAAGGCAAAGAATATAGCTGTTATTGATTTCTCAAACAATCAGTTATTAGGAAAAATTCCTCCTTGCTTGGGGCAGTTGAATCAGTTGTCGGTGCTAGATTTGACGAATAATAGTCTATATGGTGAAATTCCAAGTTCTTTGGGTTCCCTACAATCTCTCAATTCCTTGCACTTGCGTAACAATAAGTTTTTTGGGAAGCTTCCTTTGTCCTTACAGAATTTGACACATCTTTTCACCATTGATCTAGGTGAAAATGTGTTCACTGATAATATCCCTCCATGGATTGGATATAACCTAACTGGTCTTAAATTTCTCAATCTTCAATCAAATAATTTCTATGGTGATATTCCTCCACAACTCTGTCATCTCCAAAATTTGCAATTGTTGAACTTCGCACAAAATAACATAACGGGAAATATACCTCGTTGTTTTGGCAACTTCACTGCCATGGTTGCACCAGAGCGTGGGTTCTTTTTCAGTCCAACTTCCTATGATTATTATGGACAAAGTTATGAAGATAACATTTTGGATTCAATGAAAGGAAGAGAACTGGAATACACCCAGAAAACACTCGAATTTCTCGTCTCCATGGACCTTTCGAACAATGGTATTGTTGGAGAGATTCCAGAAGAGTTAATGGATCTTTTTGGGTTGTTGAACTTGAATTTTATCTGGAAATCATCTAAAAGGAAGGATCCCTAATAATATTGGAAATTTGACACAATTGGAATCTCTTGATTTGTCTCGAAACAAACTTTCTGGCTCCATTCCTCCAAGTCTGTCTAGTTTAAGCTACCTAAGCCATTTGAACATGTCATTCAATAATTTATCAGGGCGAATACCAACGGGAAATCAACTTCGAACTCTCAACGATCCTTCCATTTATATAGGCAACGATGGCCTTTGTGGTGCACCACTAAACAGCTGCCTCGATGATAAATCATCTGATGGTTATCACAAACATGCTGATGAGAGTAAAGTTGCAGATGAAACAGATTTTTTGTGGTTCTACACTTGCATTGGACCTGGTTTCTTGGTTGGGTTGTTGGGGGTCTGTGGCACTTTGAATTTCAAGAAGTCTTGGAGGTATGCATACTTCCAGTTCATCGAAAACAACTACAATTGGATATCAATAAACATAGCCATCAAGTTCGCTCAGCTAAGGCAGAAATTCAACAATGGCAAATTTGGAGGATGAATTTATCACCCAATTGGTTCGTCTCTCTCTCTCTCTCTCTCTCTCATCATGTACTTATATTACCTCTGTATCTTGTCATGATTGCGATGTGTGCATCAAATCAACATCTTCATAACTCATGATTTATCTTGCATGAATCTTTCAAATTTTTTTCAATTCCTTACCGTCATTAACATAACAATGCTAATCATGTAAATGATTTTTGGAACATCATCATAACTTGTAGAATAACCATTCATATTTTGAAGTGGAGGTAGTTGTAACGCCCTCAAAATAATAACGTTAAACCCAATAAATAAGACATGCATTGATATACAAAAGTTCCACATTCTTTCATTCATGAGAGTTTCATTACATAAGTATTGCATGTTAACACCAAAAGCAAAATGCCCTACGGGCTTACAGCTTTCCAAGTTAACACTTGGTTACAACAAAAAGAGTACTAACTCATACACATTAAGCCCTTGGCTTGAATTTACATGTAATACATCAAAAGTAATACGACAAAAGTATGTCCGCCTCTAGCCTCCCAAGCTATGTCCTTGGAGGTGGCATGCTTCCTGTACCTGAAAATGATATTCCCATATAGGGTGAGCCACAGCCCAGTAGAAATATACTAAACCAGCCATGAACAATGACTAAAAGATTAGCAATTGATAGATGGCCAACACTGATACAATCACATAAATCACATATTTATGTCATACGACTTATGAGTCCAAATTACTTTTCATTTTCCCCCTTTTCAACAGATAGGCATATAAGCACTACCCACATTCTCAACAGATATATATAACAACAATATCCACAGATAAGCATATAAGCTATATCCACATTCTACAACAGATATGTATAACAACAATATCCACAGATAAGCATATAAGCTATATCCACATTTCACAAAGATAAGCATATGAGTTCTATCTTCACTTCTCTAGACAAGCATATGAGCTGTATCTACGGAGTTCATCCCCTATCTTCTCCCAACACTATCCGGTTTAGAGGTACATCCCCTATCTTCCCCTAAACCGCGGAGTACATCCCCCATCTCCTCCTCTACACATAACGTATACAAACCCATTGGTTCTATATACAATCACTCAATACATACAGTTAATGTATTCTATCAACCGTCAAATTCCATGACACATTCCATTGATTAGTTTCCGTTTGCCTAATCATCATGCATTGTCTACAACAATCACGACTATCCTCCTCCGATAGCCCAAAGCAGTTATTTCTAAACAGAAAATAAATGCACAATGGATATTCAATCAACATTTCATTCCCTCATTTCTCACAATTAATTATCCCAATTAATCAAACAATGTAATTAGGTCATTATCCATAATTACCATTTCAACCCTTAGGTCCCATTTTCATCAATGATTCAACATTTATTCCATTTCTCTGTGCCAAACATGCATCTAGGTTTATTATGAATAAAACCCTAACTTTTGTTAAATTACACAAAAGCCCCAACTTTCACAAAATTACCAAACCAACCCCAACATCTCAAAATACTAAAATTTAAAGACAAAATCCATAGAGAGGAGTAGGATATCCCTACCTCGAAGTTTGAGCCAAAAAGGAGATGAAGACTCGAAGATCAACGTGCTCCAAATCCCAACTTTTTCAGATTAAATCAAAGCCCTCAACGCCCTCTATCTTTTTAACAAAGGCTCTAGGCTAGATTCACACTCTAGGGAGATCAATTCTTAGAGAGAATATAAGTGTAGAGAGAGAGAGAGTCTCGGATCTAGGGTTTGAAAGAAAAAGGGAGTGAAAAAGTGATGTTCAAAAATGCTACTGTCCGTTGATATAAAACACGCTCGCTCGAGCGAAGCCTTGGTCGCTCGAGCGACCAGACACAAAAAACTCTCGCTCGAGCCTAAAACTCAGAAGTGCGCTCAAGCGAAAGAATGCTCACTCGAGCCAACAACTCAAACCTTTAGGTCTGCAACCAGAAGCACGCTCGAGCGACAGACCTCTCGCTCGAGCGAAGAACAAACCAGACCGCTCGAGCCAAGAAAAGCTCGCTCGAGCCAAGAAATGCAACTCTCAGGTCCAGAACCAGGTGCAAGCGCTCGCTCGAGCGAAGCCACTCTGGCTCGACCCACCAGACATGAACTCAACTCTCGATCGAGCGACCAACTCCTCGCTCGAGCGAAGGTCCAAAAAAAAAACCTGGGCAGCAACACTAGGCTCCCAAACACAACCAACCTGAAACAAACCTACCCAACACATCCTATAACTCAATATACAAAGTAAAGAGGATGCAAACAAGATAATAAACAACTACCAACATCCACGGACACAAGTCCGGATCACTGTACAACAAGGGTAAACCCGGGATCGCTATAGTAGTGATATTTCCGGATTATCATCAAAACATGTCTTACATTCAAGATCATATAGTAAAGTATACAGATTAATTTCCACCTAATTTCTTTACCAAAAGCGCCAAAATTCTTTGTCACATGCTTAAAAACATTGAACAAATGCAGGTTTGTTGTTTTATAGTTCAAATAGTGCAAATACATTTCTCAAATAATTTTTCAAAAGTCAATTGTTGCATTATTTCAGAGAAACCATGTTAACATCCACTAATATGCTTGTTATATGCTTTGCTGTCATTGAAGGGTCTTATATTCAGCTGGAGAAAGGACTCTCAGAGGAAGCAGCATTGAGATCATGTTATGGATTTTCTTGAGTTGTTGGAAAGAAATAAGTTTGAATAATTCTATAGTTCTAGTATATATGTTGATGGGGTTTGATGATTTTGTCTTTTGTAAAATATTCTAAAGTAAGTTTTTCCTTAAATAAATGACCTGTGAACTATCATATTGTCCAGAATATGTTATAGACTGTGTTTTGCATATATATGTATTCTCCTTTTATTGGTGAATTCTATGATTTTTGCCAATTGAGGCCATGGATTCTAGTTTTAATTTTGAGAATTGAGCAAAATGCTCCAACAATGATATACATATAGTAATGGTATCACCAACAAAAACCTTATCAAAACAGAGAGCTAATGTGTCACAGTCAAATTCACATATAAGTTCAACTATTCATGTTTTTCTTCACATTGTAGTAATCTTTACTTGTGTCAAAGCTTTTAATGATTTAGGAAAAGTACGTAACATCAGTAATATACAAGTATGTTTCTCAACTTGCACTACTTTTTGTTTAATTTGTTAATGATTAATCCTTGCCAAAGATTTTTGCGTGTGTGTGTGTGTGTGTTTGTGTGTGTTTTTTTTATTCTCTATCTACTTGTGTCTATTGAGTTTTAACCAATTTACAAGTGTTTGTGGTTGGCTTTTTTAATAATTTTTTGTTGATTTTTTTCATCTTTAATGATTTTTTTTTTAAATTAAAAAGTGTTACACTCTTGAATTCTACTCGACTAGAGAAATTAGAAAAGATCAAAAAATTTGAAAATTTTGAAAAAAAAGTCTGAAAAGGATTATAAAAAAAAAATCAAAAATAGTTGACTTTTTATTTTTTTTGTAACTTTTTTTTGTCTTTAGGATTTTTTTAAATTTTTTTTTTTAGATTTGTCTACACAAGACAAACCTAAAACGTAAAAAAAAAAGGACATAATTCAGAAAGAAAAAAATCACTAAAAATTTAAAATATATATCTTTTTTGGGTGAATGCTACACACTAACAAAGGCCAAAGCAATAAAACTGTCAATGTAACCAAAATATCATAAGTTTCCATATATGCAGATGCAAATGCCGATGATTAGCTCCTAACTACATATTGATTTCAGCAGTCCAGATAATGACCCAAAAGGGATCTAAATCAATTATCACAATTTCAACAGGCATCAGCCAATCCTACACACCATACCAACAATCAGCATAGAGAAAGGGAAGATGCCACGATGGTCACCCTTAAAATAATGCATATGGTATACTTTTGTGTTATTTTAGTCTCTATATTTTCAAATCACTCGATTTCAATCCTGAATTTTATATTTTGTCTCTTTTTGTCCCAATTGAAAATGGTAGTTAAGTTTTTTGACGGAAATTGGCCATGTGCATGTCACATGGCTTATTTTAAAGGGTAAAATTATAAATTTAATATTTTGCATATTATTCAACCAACTCAGTGAGTTAACTCGCTCAAATAAACACACGTAGATCTCAATTGTAGAAAGAGATGGTTTTTGTTTAACAGATGGTTCGACGGGAAAAAAGAAAGGGGGTTCGTTCGACGGTGGGGCTCAGTTGGGGTAAGGCTGTGAGATTCGACTGGTGTCCGTTGCTAAAAAGGTCACAACCAGAGACCATAACTTTTTGTTGCGGCTGCAACCGCTGCAGATTGTGAGATTTCATCTTTGTCATCATCACCTCCTCATCTCTATTGCATGCTATTTACCATTTTGGGCAATAGAACAGATCCAAGTTTTTCCTCCTTAAAATATATAGAAACTTAACCAAGTCCTTTATGGAATTGTTTGTAAATTTTCTTATATTACTTTGAAAAAAGTCTTTTTGTTAATGGTGTTTTGCTAAAATATTATGGAATTGATTCAATGTGAAAATTTTAGAGACCAATGATGTAATTTGTCCAATAAAAAAGGCAAGTTCCGTTTGGCACAAATATTATGATCTAGTTTTTTTTTTTTTTTGGGGGGGGGGGAGGGGTGTAATACGTAAATATAAAAATAATTAATAATAGAACATACATTTCAATATAAAGATACAATAATTATTTTTTTTATCTATATGATTAATGAATGGCCAATAATACTACATTTATTTTTATTTTTTTAATGACATTTACCATCTCATGGTCATGATTGCATTGGTTAAATTGGTTCCATCACTAGGGACAATTTCAAGGCAATTGTGATAAATGATATGGTAAAAATGTGATCATGCAAATGAATGACTTTGCCTAGTGGCAAAAGGATAAACCCTAAGAATGAACTGTAAAACCAAATATATCGAGTTCGACTCTTACTACTGTTTCTCAGACTTAGCTGATACGTGTGATTTGTAAGCAATTTTTAGAAGGAAAGTGATTAAGAGCTCTAAAATTAGAGCTCTAATATGAGCTTTAATGATGTGACAAAGCAAAAAAAAAAAAAAAAAATTCACATCATATAGTGGAATCTACTATTAGAGCTCTCTCTAAAACTCTTCCTCTAGAAATCCTAAATATTTTTCTTTTTAAAATTCGAAATTTACTGTCCAATGTAGCTTTCATGATTGCATTGGTTAAGTTTGTTCCATCACCCCCATTCTGTAATTACCTTTTTTGTCCTTATTAGCCATAGAGATTCGAGAGCATGAGAGAAATATGTGGGGGGAACTGTTCATATGGGAACCATAATTACGTAAATTTCCAATTAAAAAATCTTCCCACACAAGCAAAAGTTGAAAACCACCATCTAGGGACATTTCCAACCCCTATGGTTTGAGAAGTGTTATTTTAATTAATTTTTTAATTTTTTACGAAAAATAGAGAGAGTAATATAATAATTTATAATAACTTTTTAACTATATTAGTCTAATGTCAAACAAGGTTTATCAAATTTAAATTTGGATATAAATCTTGCAAAACAGCTCTCTACTCATTGACTCAAATTTATATGAAATTGAGTTTTACCCATTTTTTAACCCAATTTAAAGAAGACTTAAATATGTTTACTTTGAATATTTTTCAAGATCATTTTGTAATTTTCAAATTTATCACTCTGTCACTATTGAAGTTTTACCCAAATTTACATTCAAACCTAAGTCTATCCATTGGAATGTCACATCAGCAGTACTACATCCATACAATTTCTTCCCCTCACAATCATCCCCATAATGAGGTGACAAAACAAAATGCATATAAAGAGAGTTTTGAAGGAATATTTGAATGTAGATCAACTTTTCAAATTTTGCTTGTCATATCATTTGGGAGGGTTTGGGGGGGGGGGGGGGGAGGGAATTATGTGAATGAATTATTTTTCTTAAATTTGAGTAAAAATTTGAGGGCCGAAAATGGCCTAACAAACTTTTTAAAATCTGGCCTGAATTAAGTTGAAATAAGCTTAAATTATTTTACAATAGGCCTACATAGACTAATTTATTGGTTTTGTTGTAATGCTTGGTTGGTTGGTTTATTGTTTAGGGCAAATTACACCAGTAATCCCTATATTTTATTTCTTGTATCATTTTGATCCCTATACTTTCAATTGGCTCAATTTTGACCATTCATTTTAAATTTTATGTCAATTTAGTCCAATTGATAATATTGTTAGTGTTTTTTAAAGAAAATTATCACTAATGTAACACCCTCAAAATAAACCCATAATTCATCCAACAATAGCATGCTTAGACATAAGAGAATAAAGCATAAATATATTCCATCAGAGTAATCTTTACAAAAGTGTATTACATGTTGACATCAAAAGTAAATGCCCTAAAGGCTTACAACTTTCCAAGTAACACTTGGTTACAAAAAGAGAGTGCTAGCGCTACACAAAGAAAGCCCTTGGCTTGATATACATGTAATACAACCAAAAACACAAAACAGCTCAACAGTCTCAAGCCTCCCAAGCTATGTCCTTGTAGGTGGCATGCTACCTGTACCTGAAAATGATGTCCCATATAGGGTGAACCACAACCCAGTAGAAATACACTAAACCAACCATAAACAATGACTAAAATAATAGCATTCAATCGATGGTCCACACTTATATTCCAACTTATACTGTGTTACAGTTTAATGACATCCATGTCCATATTACATTTCACTTTCCATTTCTTATCCAATTCTCAATTCATAACTATGGCTCAGAACCTGGCCAAACACTTACATGAGATAGTAACTCATATTAAACATTTTCCATTTCACAATAGATAAGCATACTAGCTATATCAACACTTCGATAGATAAGCATATGAGCTATATCAACACTTCCATAGATAAGCATATGAGCTGTATCAAAATTTCAACGGATAAGTATATGAGCTGTATCACCGGAGTCCATCCCCTATCTTCTCCCAAACATTAACCAGTTTAGAGGCCCATTCCCTATCTTCCCCTAAACCGTGGAGTACGTCCCCTATCTCCTCTCACACAACACAATGCATATAAACAATTATCATATACATCATCAATCAATACATAAAGTTAATGTATTCTTTCAACCGTCGTATTTGATGACACATTCCATTGATTAGTTTTAGTTTGCCTAATCATCATGCATTGTCTACAACAATCACGACTATCCTCCACTGATAGCCCAAAGCAGTTATTTCTAAACAGGAAATAAATGCATCAAATGGATAAAATATCAACATTATGTCTAGGTGAGCGATAAATTAATCCAACTACACCCTTTCATCCCATACCTTCCCAATTCCAACATTCTCAATTCAATTTCTCATATCCCGAAATTAATTATACAAATTAATTTACCAACAAATTAGGGCATTTTCCCATAATTCTCACAACAACCCTAAGGTTCCATTTTCATCAATGATCTAACATTAATTCCTTTTCTCAATGTATTACACACATTTGGGTTTACAAATTTGAAAACCCCTCTTTTGAAAATTACACAATGACCCCAAACTTTTTCAAAATTACCTAACAACTCCCAACGTATCGAAATACTAAAATTTAAAGACAAAGCTCATAAGATGGAGTAAGATATCCCTACCTCGAAGTTAGAGCTCAAATGGAGAAGAGACCAAAACCAAAGTGTTCCAAACTCCAATCTTTTCGGATCAAAACGAAGCCCTCGGCGATCAACACAACTTTTACAAAGGCCGAAGGAAAGGGAAGCACTCTAACTAGATCAAACCCTAGAGAGAAGGGAGTTTCTAGAGAGAGAGGCTCTCAAAATCGGTTTTGGGAAAGTAAGAGAGAGAGAGAATGTAAAAAGTGATTCAAAAATGCCTAACTGCCTTCAGATATACGACACTCTTGCTCGAGCGGATAATAGAACGCTCGAGCGTAAAACACAAAAATCTGGACACGCTCGAGCGCAATAAGGCCCGCTCGAGCGCAAAGACACAAGAATAAAGTACATTCGCTCGAGCGTGAAAACCAATCCGTTCGAGCGTGGATTTCCCCATCCCAGAACTTTCACGGACAAAGCACTACCCGCTCGAGCGCTAACATACCCGCTCGAGCGCGACCGCTCCAGCGTAAAGAAACCCGCTCGAGCGTGAAAAACAGGCTTGCAGAAGTTTTGCACAGCACAAAAATACTGGGAGTGTGCAATCTCCGCTCGAGCGCTAGACGACCCGCTCGAGCGGAACGACCAAAAACCTGGCAACAAGATTTTAGACCAAGACTCAACCCACCTGCTCGAAACATGCCCAACATGTCCTAAAACTCAAACAAATGGAATCAAAGGACGACAATAAGATAGATACGACTACCAACTCCACGGAACCAAAGTTCGGAATACAACAGATACAGAAAGGGAAAACCGAGATCGCTATAACAAAATTAGTTGAGGTTAACTCACTGAGTTGAGTAAATTTATAATTGTACCCTTAAAAATATGACACATAACACTTGAGTGCATATTTTTTATATATATAAAAAAAAGTGCTAAGAGTTCAAAACAATAGGACCAAATTGAGACAGTTATAAATTCAGAGTCATTCGAGCCAATTGAAATTATAAGGACTAAAATTTCACAATGACCAAAATACAGGAACTACCGTCGTACTTTTCCCCATTGTTTATTGACTAATACCATTCTAAAGGAAGGCAAATACCTAACCGTAAGAATTGTCAGTGTTGAGCAAGAATTCTAAGGATGACCTAATAAGACACCTATAAATATACCTTGCTGTATATGACAAAAATATAAGTTGATCTAACAAGGTTGAACTAGTTACTCCAAAAAGAGAGCCTAAAAGAGAACAAAATGGGAGAGTTCAATACTAAAGTGTCAAAGGTTATGAGGATGAGCAGGGCTGTGCGCCTTTGTGCCCTCCTAGGAATGCTTTTTAGTGTCTATCTTGGCTTATTTTTTAATGTGAGTCCAAGGAATTTGGAGGAAAGAAAACACATATCACTTTAAGAATAAATTTGGTGAGTTTGAATTTGTTTCACATTTTATATTTATCTAAATATTGGGTATCTACTTTTTGACTCATTTCTATAAAAATTAACCCTCTGTTTCCTAGAAAACCAAAAAAAAAAAAAAAATGAAACACAATAAATAAATAAAAAGTGATAATTCTCATGTCTTCCTTCTCATTTTAGTTTTCAATCTTATGATTTTTAATCTTCTCCTAATCGACAATTTGAAATCCAAATATACAGATCAATCATACAGCATTGTGGCAGGAGGATTCATGATGGCTTCATCACTTTGACAATCAAAGTTCTCCATTTCTCCATTGCCAAATGTTTACAGTTCAGATACTTGAGGTCACTGCAGCCTGCACGTTCGACTACATCCATGCTATTTTGGGTTTCGTTGACTCGATCAGTTTCTTCGATGTACTCTTGATTTTGATTTGTTTAATCTCTTTGTAAGGTTCATTCAAGCCTCTTTGTGAAGTTCATTCAAGCCAAAATGCTGTCATTGATCACTATTGAACTAACACAATTGCAACAGCCCGACATTTTGGACCACAGTTACTTTATCCAGTCCACTAAAGAAACCTGGACACATATGGAGAGGGTTGCTTCAAGTGGAGATAGCATTATTTGAGCCTACTTTGATTCTACAGGTCGTATCATTTTCAACCTCATTCCATTCTTATTAATAATTGAACCTACATAACGAAATTGCTCACCCTTTGGTATCTCCTGCTTTTCAACCTCAACTTGTCTGTTATTTCTATTTCTACTGTTATTGATGTAATGTTCCATGTGTACAATTTCAGTATTATTTTAAAATGTTTTTTAACAACTCAAGTGCTTCTATTCTATCTAAATTTCTAATTTAGTGTTAATTCCTCTTTTAATTTCATCTACTATGATAATAACATCTGTAAATAGCATAAATCATAAGACATCATCTAAAATATGTCTAATCAATTCATCTATAATTAAGGCAAATAGGTACGAACTTGAGGCTAACTCTCGGAGTAATCTTCGAGTAATCAGAAATTCATTTGTTTCTCTTGCAAGTGAATTAATTGTAGTCACAATTCCATTATACATGCCCTTCATCGCATTAATATAACTGCTTTGTCAATATTTTTTTTCTCTAACACCCACCATATTATATTTCTAAGCACACCCCATCTTATGTTTTTTTTTTTTAATATATTTTTAAATCCATAAAAAGCCATAAGCATATTCTTCTTCTTTTTCCTCCATATTTTTCTATTAATCTCCTTGGATGAAAATTTCAGCTAAATATTTCACTGATTTAATATAAAAACCAGGAATAATTAAACGGGGAAAATAGAGATCAATTGATAAATTTATAAAATTACCAAAAGACCATATAGCAAAATAGTTGGGGTTAAAAGTGTCTATAAGCAAATGTTCACTATCTTATAAAACAGCAACTGTTCTTTGGTAAATTATATGAAAACAAGCTACAACTTAACTGTATGAGAAACAGAAGGAATGTAGAATCAATGCAGTTCTACACCATCGAGCCAATAAAGCACAGGTAATATCTTAACCAGAAACAACTTAAACTCTTCTCCAGCAACAACATTCCCAATAATGTCCAATTGTGTCGACTTCGAGTCTTTAAAAGTTGCAAACACTTCCCAGTAATTTATCACATTGACACCACTAATTACAAATTCACCAAAATTCCAATCACTTCCTACTATATGGAAGAGGGGAGAAGAGCACAAATACCTTCTTGTGTCAATAGCGTGTTCACCGATTTCGTTGTATGAGATATCCAACACTTTCAATGACTTCAGCAGTTTTAAAGGCTCCAGGGCAGAAAAACTACCCATTTTGTTGTTACTAAGGTTCAAGCAAGAAAGAAGCTGCATAGCCTGCAATCCTGTCATAAAGACCGATAAAAAGCACTTAGTTACTTTCGTTTAAATAATCATTAGAAATGCCTTTTAAGCATCAAAATGCACCATGAAACTATCAAGACTTTGACTGTCACCATTTTACAAAATAAAGATGGCCATTTCACTTAAATAATCATTAGAAATGCCTTTTAAGCATCAAAATACACCATGAAACTATCAAGACTTTGACTGGCACCATTTTACAAAATAAAGATGGCCATGCAATAAACTAATGTTGTACAAATGTGTTTATGTATAATATTGTATATATGAAGACATGATACACACATATAGATGGACAGACAGACAGACAGATAGATAGATATAGAAATACAATAAATTGAAAATCAAAACCACAAAACCAGATTCAAGTGACAATGAAAATTTTAAAGAATTAATTGTAGTTCACCTTCAATTGAGCTAAGTTGGTTGTGGCTGAGGTCTAACATTTGGACCCACAGTAATTTCTCAATAGACCCAATATGTGACAATGAAAGGATATTGAGTCATAAACAGATATAATTATTGGTGCCTGAAGATGCTGAGTCCCTGTAATGACAGCAATGCCTCAGCAAAGATTCTGGACTGGAGGTCAGCTGCAGAAGCACAAAAAAAATTGAGAATCAGTGTTACAGAAAAATCAGTAATCTATGTCAAAGGTTTGAGGAAAATCTTTAGCACTAACTCTTACTAATATTATTGACTAGACATCTCTCTGGGTGTGTTGAAAAGAACTATCAGAGATTCTTACACAAAACATTCATAATTTCAATGAACGTAACTATATAGTTAGTTAGACTAATCTCAATAAAAATAATAATAAACCCACTATATGAACAGATCAGCCACTAAATACTTGAACTAAGTTCAGTTTTACTTTCAATTCTAGATGAACTTATTGAAGAAGCATGCCCATCTGTTTACTTAAATGAGCATGTAAAACAGCATGTTTATGGGACTGCAATACAAGTACAACTATATGGACGGCTAAAGGGCTATGAAGCACGGGTACTCCAAAAATGGTGCCGTACAAGTACCGGGTACTTACCGGGTGTAGGTACGCGTACCGGGTACACCCAATACATGTCGGGTACAGCAAATACATTTGGGTATGTCGTGGGTACGGCACCGGTACGGCAAAATGAATTTTTTTTTCTCAGATGCTAGAATTTATTGCAACCTTTATTATTCTTCTTTCAATTTTGAAAATATCAAGTAATTTGTTTCCAACACCCTTTATCCATGAGTCATGGTTTTGCTCTCTTTTGTATCCTGTTTTAGATAATCAAAACAGAAAAAGAAATAATCATATAACTTTTTAGACAAGTTGTTCTCTTTTTAGTTTTAATATTGAAATTTTGATTTGTATGTTGGATGTTTAGCTATAAATTAAAAAATTAAAAAAAATTAAACATTTGTATCCTGTTTTAGACAATCAAAACAGAAAAAGAAATAATTATATAACTTTTTAGACAAGTTGTTCTCTTTTTAGTTTTAATATTGAAACTTTGATTTGTATGTTGGATGTTTAGCTATAAATTAAAAAATTAAAAATTAAAAAATTTGACGTACTCCAGCCGTACCCGTATCCGTACCCTACTTTTTTAAGAATTTGCCGTATCGGCGTAGCCGCACCCGCACCCGTGCTTCATTGCTAAAGGGTCATTTGACCTAGTTCTTAAGCAAAATGAGTGAAAGCTTAAGCAAGAGCTAAGCCAATTTCTTTAAGTTAAAGTGTGAAAAACTCTTCACTATGTTGAGCAAAGCCCTCAAACCTAATAACATTTAGATTCTTTAATACAAGGGCATTCAGTAGCTATCATCAAATTTCTAATTTGATGCAAGCATGATGAGTGGTGGCAACCTCACGTGTCTAGAGTTAGATGAAAGGCTTATCAATCTGTCATGTGTAACATAGACCAATTTACATAGCAGTATGTAGGAATGATATGATCCAAGTTGAAGGTGACTTTACATAGCAGTATGTATGTAGGAAGGCTTATCAGTGTGTGAGTTGAGGCTATGACAACATGCCTTTGCATAGGGACAATTGAAGAAGACTGTTTCCATGGGACTTCACCACCTGGGCTTGTTTAGTTGAAAACAGATATTTTCATTTGAAGTGTTGTTTTACTAATATATTTTAAGCCTATCTATGACTTTATATAATGAGCTTTGAGGCATAATTTCAAAACGGCAGTAGGATATTAAAACCACTAGGAAATAATATCTGATGGTATTCACAAAATGAGCAGAGAGAGACAAACTGGAGTAGCTTGTCTTTTTTGGCCAAACTGAGCTCAAACAATAACAGCACAAATTCAATCGAACTAGAACCAGGCACAAGCACTGCTCCTAACCTGCTAAGTTAAGCACAAACACGCAATACATCGTTTTCTGCTCAACTCAGATCAGCTTGTTCTTACTCCTAAATGCAATGGTTCAAAGCTCTAGCTCTCCTCAAGGAGAACATGAAATATTAAACAGATACCACTCATGCATCCAGCACAACAATAAAAAATGAACCTAAATGGTCTGTGCTTTTGATGCAGAATATAAGAGGCTCAAAGAAGAGCAAATTTAAAGAAGCGGCGATATTTGGAAATTAGAATGGTTTCAAAGAGAAATCGATAGGAACCATACATAATCATGTTTTTAATATTATTATAGTTTTATTTTATGATTATTTTTATGTTTCTAGGATTTTTAGGCGAGGGGTATTTGTCTACATGGGTTGTAGGGGTCACCCATGGTTCCTCTTGTGAGTCAAGTTATTTAATTGAGTTTTATTTATATTTCTTATTTGGTCTTTAATGATGCGGAATATAAAAAGCTCAAAGAAGAGTAAATTTAAAGAAGCGGCGATATTTGGAAATTGGAATTGTTTCAAAGAGAAATCGATGGGAACCATACATAATCGTTTTTCTAATATTATTATAGTTTTATTTTATGATTATTTTATGTTTCTACGATTTTTAGACGATGAATATTTGCCTACATGGGTTGTAGGGGTCGCCCATGGGTCGTCTTATCAGTCAAGTTATTTAATTGAGTTTTATTTATGTTTCTTATTTGGTCTTAAATTAGTTTTGGAAGTCTAAGCTATTATAGTAATTTTTATTTATTTATTCTAGTTGGTTTAGGAAGTCTCCGAAGTCTATATAAAGCCATGTAATGTCTCTAATTCAATAGAGTCGATATTTTATAAAAAGTTAAAGAGCTTTTGAAGTTTCTTATGGATTGTGTGATGCCTATGGAATCTAAGAGTGATGCCTAGACATATCTTCTTCTTCTCCTTTCTTCTTCTTTTATGTTTCAATTTGCTATTCTCGGATTACTATTTACCACCCTCTAAAAGTGCATTTTCCAACCTCAAAACTCCATCCAATCACCTTCAAGTCAACCCTAATCCCTTCCCTTACCTATTAGCCTTCAATTTACTCTGGAAATCATAAATTTCTCACTGTTTAGGCTATCAAACAACCTCTGTTTTGAAAATCCAGCGCTGTCCCTATATGTCATGCATCAGCTTTCCTACACAGTAATATAGAAGAGAAGAGATATTCACCTGCTTTAACATGACTAAGCTATATTCATCCTTGTAGTATTGAGAATGTGGCAGGTCTAATGTCATAAGATCACTATATAATTCTTTAACTTCTTCAGAACGGACCATCTTGCATGTCTCTAGAGTTTTATCATATGACATCATTGCATCATGTGCAGTCAACAATCTTGCAAGCATGAACTTTCCAATTTTATTACAATAACCAGTGGGAGAAAATAAGGGGACATTGGACAAACAATAAAGCTGCTTTGATGCTGCAAAGCTACTCATGAATGAATTCCACATACCAGTTCATCTCTGACAGCAATTCCCGGAAAAGAGCTATCTCATTAACTACAGTCTCAGCGCTCCACTTTGAAGCTGTTGACTCATTCACCTCACTATTCCTCAGCTGATCGAAAATTTTTATTTGGGTTGGTTCCTGAAGATGTGTTTCACCAGTATGAAAATTTTCATCTCCCCATGAAATCATCTCTGCACTTTCCATTTCAGCATGTTGCGAACCATGAGGTTGTATTAAAACTGTAAATTCAAAATGAGTAGGATGGCAATGGTGAAATCCACTCAGAGACACGATTCCCTGAGAATGTGTAACGCCCTCAAAATAATAACATTAAACCCATCAATATAGACATGCATTGATATATAAAAGTTCCACATTCTTCCAATTATCAGAGTTTCATTACAAAAAGTATTACATGTTAACGACAAAAGCAAATGCCGTAAAGGCTTACAGCTTTCCAAGTTAACACTTGGTTACAACAAAAGAGTACTAACTCATTTACACATTAAGCCCTTGGCTTGAATTTACGTGTAATACATAAAAATAAAACGACAAAAATGCATCCGCCTCTAGCCTCCCAAGCTATGTCCTTGGAGGTGGCATGCTACCTGTACCTGAAAATGATATTCCCATATAGGGTGAGCCACAGCCCAGTAGAAATACACTAAACCAAATATGAGCAATGACTAAAAGATTAGCAGTTGATAGATGGCCAACACTGAGACTTTCTCTTATTACACTTTACAGTTTCATGACATACAAGTCCATGTTACAATTCATTTTCCAGTTCCTTCCGATTCTCAATTTACAACCATGGCTCAGAACCTGGCCAACAACTCATATGAGACAATAACTCATATCAAACACTTCCCATTTCATAACAGATAAGCATACAAGCCATATCATCACTTCCACAGATATGCATATAAGCACTATCACACTTCCAATGACAAGCATATGAGCTCTGTCAATACATCACTAGATAAGCATATGAGCTCTATCTACGGAGTCCATCCCCTATCTCCTCCAACACACATTCGGTTTAGAGGTCCATCCCCTATCTTCCCCTAAACCGTGGAGTACATCCCCTATCTCCTCCAACACAACACAATGCATATAAACAATAATTATACACATCATCACACAACACATAAATTTAACGTGTTCTTTCAATCATCATACTCAATGGCTCATTCCAGTGATTAGTTTTCGTTTGCCTAATCATCATGCATTGTCTACAACAATCACAACTATCCTCCACCGATAGCCCAAAGCAGTTATTTCTATACAGAAAATAAATGCAACAAATGGATATAAAATCAACATTTCCAACTAGGTGAGTAACATAAAATTCCAACTACACCCTTTAATCCCATATATTCCCAATCTCAACACTTCCAATTCAACTGCTCATTTCTCACAATTAATTTCACAAATTAATTAACCAATGTAATTAGGGCATTTTCCATAATTAACATTACAACCCTTAGGTTCCATTTTCATTAATGTTTTAACGTTAATTCCACTTTTCCATGCCAAACATGCATCTAGGTTTTTATATAGTTAAAACCCCAACTCTTGTAAATTTACACAAAAATCCCAAACTTTCACCAAATTACCAAACCAACCCCAACATCTCGAAATACTAAAATTTAAAGATAAAGCTCATAGAAAGGAGTAGGGTATCCTTACCTCAAAGTTTGAGCTCCAATGGAGATGAAGACCAAAACCAATATGTTCCAAATTCTGAAATTTTCAGATTAAAACGATGCCCCCGACGATCAACACAACTTTTACAAAGGCCGAAGAGAAGGAAGACACTCTAACTAGATCAAACCCTAGAGAGAAGGGAGTATCTAGAGAGAGAGGCTCTCAAAAATGGTTTTTAGAAAAAGTAGGAGAGAGAAAGAAAAGCAAAGAGTGATTTGAAATCACCCAGCGGATAACTCATATACGTATGACCCGCTCGAGCGGAGAACACGACGCTCGAGCGCCAAGAACAAAAATTTGGACACGCTCGAGCGCAATAAGGCCCGCTTGAGCGCCAAGACACAGGAATAAAGTACATCCGCTCGAGTGTGAAAACCAGTCCGCTCGAGCGCAAATTTCCACCTCCCAGAACTTACACCCAGAAAGTACTACCCGCTCGAGCGCCAACCAACCCGCTCGAGCGCCACCGCTCAAGCGTAAAGAAACCCGCTCGAGCGCAGAAATCACATCTGCAGAAGTTTTGCAGGGACACGAAATACTGGGAGTGTGCAATCTCCGCTCGAGCGCCAGAACACCTGATCGAGCGCTAGACTAGAAACCAAACTCCGCTCGAGCGCAGAATGACCCGCTCGAGCGTAACACCAAAAACCTGGGCAACAAGGAATTGAAACCAAGGCCTAACCAACCTGTAACAACCCTGCCCAAAACATCCTAAAACTCAATCAAGTGGAATCAAAGGGCGACAACAGGATAGATACCACTACCAACCTCACGGAACCGAGTCCGGAATACAACAGAATAGAAAAGAGGAAACCGGGATCGCTATAACCTCCCCCCCTTAAAGAATTTCGCCACCGAAATTAAACACAAGTTTTTCAAAAACATGTTTTCTCCATTCTCAATAATATTACAACATAATATTAAACAACCCGACCCATTACCGGTCAATTCCATCTCTTTTCAAGAGGCAAAACACAAGTTTTATTACAAGTGCATTATCAACATGCAATTTCCTTCCATTTCCAACCATTTTCAACATACATGGTTCACAGTTCATATCATAATCAATATACATGATATAACTCCAATTCTACAATATAGCCAACATATGCAATATCATAATCAACTCCCATATCAGGGTAAGTTCTACAACATACTTCCATTAAACCAAAACATTACCAATGTTTTACAACTTAAGACATATTTAAAGCTCTTAAGTCCAACAATATTACAGAATTTCATTACAAAATTACTCATCAATAAACAAGTCCGGATATTTCTCGCGGACTTCCAACTCACGTTCCCAAGTGGCTTCTTCCACTCCGTGATGTTTCCACAAAACCTTTACCAAAGGAATGGTCTTGCCACACAGGACTTGATCCCGCTTATCCAAGACCCGAACCGGTCTCTCCTCATACGAGGCATCCTCATCTACCTCTAAGTCGGTCCAATCTAATACATGCGATGGATCCGGCTCGTACTTCCGAAGCATACTCACATGAAACACGTCATGCACTCCGGACAACTGCGGCGGCAAGGCCAAACGATAAGCAACCTCGCCAATCCTCTCAAGGATCTCAAAAGGCCCAATAAACCGAGGGGATAACTTCCCACTCTTCCCGAACCTCATCAAACCTCGCCTAGGTGATATCTTCAAAAAGACATGATCACCTATCTCAAACGCCAAAGGCCTCCTCCTACGGTCGGCATAACTCTTTTGGCGACTCTGGGCTGTAACAAGCCTCCTACGGATAAGTTCAACTTTCTCCGTCGTCACCCTAACCAACTCCGGACCCAACAAAGGTGCATCACCCACCTCGGCCCAACAAACTGGAGACCTACACGGTCGGCCATACAAGGCCTCAAACGGTGCCATACCGATACTAGACTGAAAACTGTTCTTGTAGGCAAACTCCACCAATGGCAAGTGCCTCTCCCACGTCCCACTGAAGTCTAGGACACACCCTCGAAGCATATCCTCAAGGATTTGAATAGTACGCTCGGACTGCCCGTCAGTCTGAGGGTAATAAGTCGTACTAAAGGTCAACTTAGTGCCCAAGGCACTCTGCAAACTCTGCCACAACCTAGCAGTAAAACGAGGATCTCTATCTGAGACGATCGTCACTGGGACCCCGTGCAATCTCACTATGTCCCGAATATACAAGTCGGCAAGATGATCTACCGAATCTCTCACGCGCATAGGAATAAAGTGCGCCGACTTAGTCAACCGGTCTACAACCACCCAAATAGCATCACTACCCTGCTGAGTCCTCGGAAGACCTACAACGAAGTCCATAGTGACATGCTCCCACTTCCACTCGGCAATAGGCAAGGGTTGCAACAAACCCGCTGGCCTCTGATGCTCGGCCTTCACTTGCTGGCAAGTAAGGCACTTCGATACGAAAACAGCCACATCTCTCTTCATACACCGCCACCAAAACTGGCGACCCAAATCCTGATACATCTTAGTGCCTCCCGGATGCACCGCAAGGCGCGAATGATGGAACTCTCGGAGTACGTCCTCTTGGCAAGACTCTGGCACAAACAAACGGTCTTTGTATCTCACACTCTGGTCGGGATACACCGTCAAACCCTTCTCAACTTTCCCACCGGAGATCTTCTCTCGGAAGGACTCTACCTCAAGGTCACCTCTCTGCGCCTCTAACACTCTAGTCACAAGTGCAGGCTGCGCAACAACAGAAAACAAGGTTGCAGCCTCAACCGATTCGTTCAGGTGCAAATCAAACTCGCCAAGTGCTCCCAACATCTCCCATTCCCAGATGGCTATGCAAGCTACATCACTAATGGATTTCCTACTAAGGGCATCGGCCACAACATTGGCCCTTACCGGGTGATAGTGCAACTCAAAATCATAGTCCTCAATGAACTCCATCCATCTCCTCTGCCTCAAATTCAAGTCTCTCTGTGTGAACAGATACTTCAAACTCTTGTGGTCCGAGAACACCTCGAACTTCTCACCATAAAGGTAGTGCCTCCAAATCTTCAAGGCAAAGATCACTGCTGCTAACTCTAGGTCGTGTGTGGGGTAATTCTTCTCGTGAATTTTCAATTGACGTGAGCCATAAGCTACCACTTTCCCCTCTTGCATCAACACACAACCCAAACCCTCTCGTGAGGCATCACAATAAACCGCATAACCCAACCCTCTCTCCGGAATAATCAAAACCGGAGCGGTGGTCAATCTAACCTTCAACTCTTGGAACGACTTTTCGCAAGTCTCACTCCACACAAATTTGACTCCCTTCCGAGTCAATCTAGTCAACGGCGAAGCTAGCCTGGAGAAATCTTTCACAAACCGACGGTAATACCCAGCTAATCCCAGAAAACTACAGATCTCAAACACACTCTTAGGCTGTGCCCAATCTTGCACTGCCTCAACCTTGGATGCATCAACAGACACCCCTTCCCCGGATACCACGTGGCCTAAGAATTTGACTTCCCTTAGCCAGAACGCACACTTCCCAAACTTGGCATACAGCCTATGGGCTCTAAGTAACTCAAGCACTACTCTCAAGTGTGCCTCGTGATCCTCCTCAGAAGGCGAATAAATCAGAATGTCGTCCACGAAAACGACTACAAATCGATCCAAGAATTCCCGGAAGATCCAGTTCATCAAGTCCATAAAGACTGCTGGTGCATTGGTAAGCCCGAATGGCATCACCAGAAACTCATAATGGCCATACCGCATATAGAATGCCGTCTTAGGAATATCCTCCTCCCTGACCCTCAACTGGTGGTAACCCGATCTCAAGTCTATCTTAGAGAAACAACGGGAACCCTTCAACTGGTCAAACAAATCATCTATACGGGGCATAGGGTACTTATTCTTGACCGTAGCCCGATTCAACTTCCGGTAGTCTATACACAATCTCAAGGCACCATCTTTCTTTTTAGCAAAGAGGGCCGGTGCTCCCCACGGCGAAACACTAGGGCGAACAAAACCCTTATCTAGCAATTCCTGGAGCTGAACTTTCAACTCAACCAACTCTGCTGGAGCAAAACGATAAGGTGCCATAAAAATCGGCGTCGTGCCAGGCACTAAATCAATGGAGAACTCTATCTCTCGATGGGGTGGCAAACTAACAAGGTCCTCGGGAAAGACATCTGAATACTCACAAACCACCCTCGGCAACACAAGCTGGGTCTCACCACACTCACCACTCTCAAAGCTAGCAAGTAGACCACTAAGCTCACTTCGCCCTCGCGAATCATACCCCGGTGGCAAAACACTACCAACCCGGTCTCATAAGAAATGGAACCACTCCCCGCTCAAGGTACATAACGTGACCCTCTGGCGGTAGCAATCGATAACAGCCCGGTATGACGATAGCCAGTCCATACCCAAAATAACATCAAAGCCCTTCATGGGCATGACCACAAAAGGAAAAGGAAGCCTATGGCCGGCGACCTCTATATCACAACCTCTAACACCTTGTTTCAAGATCAACTCACCACCAATAGGCGATACCACACAAATAGGAGATGCTAACTGTGCCAACTCCAATTCCAAAACAGATGCAAATGCAGCAGATACAAAAGAATGAGATGCACCCGTGTCAATCAACACACTAGCAACCAAGTTGCAAAACAGAAAAGTACCTCTCACTACTGATGGAGCCGGTACTAAATCCTGCGCGGTAACAGCATACACGCGCCCTGTAGGCCCCTGATCTACCTGCTCACCCCTAGGAGCATAGGACTGCTGCACTGACTGGGATGACGAAGCTCCCGGATTGGCCCTCGAGGCCTGCACAGACTGAACTGGCTGATAACTCTGCGTCTGTCTAGAACCAGACGCTCCCGAAGTAGCACTCAACTGCGGGCAATACCTTTTCAGGTGCCCAGGCTGACCACACTAATAACAAGACAAAGGCTGGCCCCTGCCCTGACTCTAGCCCTGAGGTCTAGCTGAGGAAGAAGCAGGTTGCTAACCCCCTCCCTTCTGCGGGCAAACTGAAGCTTTGTGACCCAGCTGGCCACACTTGTAACAAGTAAAATCCCCCTGACTACCTCTCCCAGAGCTTGCACTCGGGACTGGAAAGGTCGATCTAGCAACTCCACCCTGAGACTGCTGGGGATTAGGACCCCTCTGCCTCCTGCCATCACCCTGACCGTCTTGGCTCCTCTTGGAGCCTCTCTGCTCCTCGTCCTCCTCTTGCATCATGAGCTCCATATGAGCTGCAACATCCACTAGATGTCTATACTCTCGGATGTAAGACCCACCAACTCTCAACTTGAGGCCCCGCCTCAACTTCCGCTCAAACTCATAGCAACGGCGTTCTTCAGATGCCACCAACTCAGGTGCAAACCTGGACAAACTAGTGAAAGTGGCCTCGAACTCTGCCACAGACATACCCTGCTGATTAAGCCGGCTAAACTGATCCCTCAACTTCTCCCTAGCCACTGCAGATAAAAACCTCTCCTGGAAAGCATTTACAAACGCCTCCCATGTACCACCAACACGAGCCTTCTCGTACTTCCACCATTGACCCGCATCTCCCTTCAGCTGGAAGGATGCCAAGGTCACTTTCAGTGCCCCGTCCTCGATGCCAAGCATCTCGAACGTCTTACTCATTTGTTCCAACCACTCGTCAGCCTTCAGTGGCTCCTTTGGATCCCCAACAAACTCGTCCGGGTTAGACTGGAAGAATTCCCTCTTCAAGAAAGAAGGCCCTGCCTCAGCTGTCTGATTCCCAGCCCTGAGAATACCCAAAGCCCCTGCTATCTCTCATGCCAAGGCACTCATAGCCTGTTGACCCCCTGGCTCGGCCACGTTGGCCTGACCAACTCCCTCCTGCACTGCCGGAACCTCCTCCGGTAACGGTACTTCCTGCCTCGCAGGCCTACCACGCCTAGCACCTCTTCCTCGTCTTGACATCCTAATAAAGGTAATACAGAACGTTAGCACATTCACAAATGTGCCAAAACTAAACACTCACGTCCTAGTGCATGGACAACAGTAATTCACTCCACGTAAGCACATAAACACATAAGCACTTACGAATTTCATTTCCGGATAATGATAGTCCCGAGGCGTTACTAGAGTTCTGGTTAGAAACAACATTGATCAAGTGCCTTTCCAACAAGACTTCCAGAAACCCAAGGATCCAATCAACATCCTAGAAACTACATTTCATACCCACATAATCACATAAGCATGTTATCAATTAAGCACATAGCATATGGCACTACATCTAAGCCTCTATCAAGCGTGACAAACCCATTGTGATCCAAATCACTTCCCACGTACCCAAAGTATTCCAACCCGGTACGCTCTGATACCAAGTTGTAACGCCCTCAAAATAATAACATTAAACCCATCAATATAGACATGCATTGATATATAAAAGTTCCACATTCTTCCAATTATCAGAGTTTCATTACAAAAAGTATTACATGTTAACGACAAAAGCAAATGCCCTAAAGGCTTACAGCTTTCCAAGTTAACACTTGGTTACAACAAAAGAGTACTAACTCATTTACACATTAAGCCCTTGGCTTGAATTTATGTGTAATACATAAAAATAAAACGACAAAAATGAATCCGCCTCTAGCCTCCCAAGCTATGTCCTTGGAGATGGCATGCTACCTGTACCTGAAAATGATATTCCCATATAGGGTGAGCCACAGCCCAGTAGAAATACACTAAACCAAATATGAGCAATGACTAAAAGATTAGCAGTTGATAGATGGCCAACACTGAGACTTTCTCTTATTACACTTTATAGTTTCATGACATACAAGTTCATGTTACAATTCATTTTCCAGTTCCTTCCAATTCTCAATTTACAACCATGGCTCAGAACCTGGCCAACAACTCATATGAGACAATAACTCATATCAAACACTTCCCATTTCATAACAGATAAGCATACTAGCTATATGACACAACAATAGATAAGCATACAAGCTATATCATCACTTCCACAGATATGCATATGAGCACTATCACACTTCCAATGACAAGCATATGAGCTCTGTCAATACATCACTAGATAAGCATATGAGCTCTATCTACGGAGTCCATCCCCTATCTCCTCCAACACACATCCGGTTTAGAGGTCCATCCCCTATTTTCTCCTAAACCGTGGAGTACATCCCCTATCTCCTCCAACACAACACAATGCATATAAACAATAATTATACACATCATCACACAACACATAAATTTAACGTGTTCTTTCAATCATCATACTCAATGGCTCATTCCAGTGATTAGTTTCCGTTTGCCTAATCATCATGCATTGTCAACAACAATCACGACTATCCTCCACCGATAGCCCAAAGCAGTTATTTCTATACAGAAAATAAATGCAACAAATGGATATAAAATCAACATTTCCAACTAGGTGAGTGACATAAAATTCCAACTACACCCTTTAATCCCATATATTCCCAATCTCAACACTTCCAATTCAACTCCTCATTTCTCACAATTAATTTCACAAATTAATTAACCAATGTAATTAGGGCATTTTCCATAATTAACATTACAACCCTTAGGTTCCATTTTCATTAATGTTTTAACGTTAATTCCACTTTTCCATGCCAAACATGCATCTAGGTTTTTATATAGTTAAAACCCCAACTCTTGTAAATTTACACAAAAATCCCAAACTTTCACCAAATTACCAAACCAACCCCAACATCTCGAAATACTAAAATTTAAAGACAAAGCTCATAGAAAGGAGTAGGGTATCCCTACCTCAAAGTTTGAGCTCCAATGGAGATCAAGACCAAAACCAATATGCTCCAAATTCTGAAATTTTCAGATTAAAACGATGCCCCCGACGATCAACACAACTTTTACAAAGGCCGAAGAGAAGGAAGACACTCTAACTAGATCAAACCCTAGAGAGAAGGGAGTATCTAGAGAGAGAGGCTCTCAAAAATGGCTTTTAGAAAAAGTAGGAGAGAGAAAGAAAAGCAAAGAGTGATTTGAAATCACCCAGCGGATAACTCATGTACGTATGACCCGCTTGAGCGGAGAACACGACGCTCGAGTGCCAAGAACAAAAATCTGGACACGCTCGAGCGCAATAAGGCCCGCTCGAGCGCCAAGACACAGGAATAAAGTACATTCGCTCGAGCGTGAAAACCAGTCCGCTCGAGCACAAATTTCCACCTCCCATAACTTACACCCAGAAAGTACTACCCGCTCGAGCGCCAACCGACCCGCTCGAGCGCCACCGCTCGAGCGTAAAGAAACCCGCTCGAGAGCAGAAATCACATCTGCAGAAGTTTTGCAGGGACACGAAATACTAGGAGTGTGCAATCTCCGCTCGAGCGCCAGAACACCCGCTCGAGCGCTAGACTAGAAACCAAACTCCGCTCGAGCGCAGAATGACCCGCTCGAGCGTAACACCAAAATCCTGGGCAACAAGGAATTGAAACCAAGGCCTAACCAACCTGTAACAACCCTGCCCAAAACATCCTAAAACTCAATCAAGTGGAATCAAAGGACGACAACAAGATAGATACCACTACCAATCTCACGGAATCGAGTCCGGAATACAACATAATAGAAAAGGGGAAACCGGGATCGCTATAGAATGTCCAAGGCTGACCTTTACTGGGTGAGTTTGTAAAGAATGGAGATTCTCCTTGTGAAAAGTTAAACGTGTTACCCAAGCTTGGGAACTCCCAGAGTTGAAAGTGGTGACCAAATTAAATCTTTATTTGTGTAATGTACAAATTGCACAGTTATTGTAGATGAGCTCACAACTTCAACTGCTTCATTAAAATAAAGAATGACTGGAATTATCCCACTATTAAGATGGAAACCTGTGATAGGAGATGAAGCACAAGTATCCAGGAAACCATCTGCTGGTACATTAAGATTAGAACCATGAGGTGGCCTAGTAGAACCAACAGAGGATTCTCCACTTTAACTGTTTGCTTAAGAAGCCAAAGATGATAAAACGATCCACTTTGATCATCCGGGTCAGTAAAAAGAGCTTGGTGTACAAGGTCATACTCCTCTGTCAGAACTTTCTCCTTTGAGAAAGATCCTTGAGCCCTTTTCTCCAGTAAATGAGATAGAATTACACTGCAGAACATTTATGGTAAGGTAAAGTAAAATAAAAACAAGAAATATGTTTAAGAAAACAGACAGAGACATCACAAGGTAAAACATGCTCTCAAAGCAACAGGCATGTTTGTGTAGGTTGAAAAAGAAAAACAAAAGGCACAATCGGACAGGAAACTTAATTTTCTAATCCTGCTAGAATAGATAGAATATCAAAAGGTAGCAGGTGTTTCATCATGCAGTTTCCACTATAATATTAATGTGCATAAGAATTGATCATTTAACTCCAAAGCAAAGTTGAAGGTTAATCAAGCTACAATTTTATATAACATCGCATGCCAGATTTACACACATAGAAAGCTGCTTAAACAGTAGTTCAAACAGAAAAATGCCGTTGAAGATTAATCTGAAATAAACAACATTTGTTTTTTTTTTTGGAATCTGTTAGGCTAATGACCATTTAAATAGTGAAGTGGTTATCAACTTTTGATATAAGGAATAGAACTAATGAATATTTTTTCCCCTGTTCCACAAGGTGCATGAAAGGAGACAGCATTTTGCAACCTTGCATCACAACATACCATCAATACAAGTTACATGTTTTAAAGAGGATGTTTTATATAACATCGCATGCCGTCAATATCTTATCAACCTTGCATCACATTACAAGATAATTTATACCCAATCTGTCATGCTTTACCTATTTTGAATGTTTTTATTACATAAACAATAAATCACATGTTTTAAAGTGGATATTTGAATATTTTGTCTTTAACTAAAATGTCATAAAAAAATAAATAAAATAAAATAAAATAAAATAAAACAAAAAAAAACACCCTATGTTGCAGAATATCCACAAAATATTTTGTATGTTCTATATATCTATGCATACTACCACTAGACATTCTGCTTCTAACGGGGACCAAAGCTAGAACTAATTTCAAAGTTCCAACACATTTTTCCTAAAGCAATTTTTGCAAAAGAATCTAACTTCTAAGGATTATGAAATTAAAGAATTATCAGTGATAACTTGATAAGATACATCATAAACATTGTGAATAACAAACTATAACTGAACCATGAAGCCAGATAAAACAGTATGACTTTGGCACATCTCATTGTAATGCTACAATAACAACATACACGAAAAAAACTTGAGAATCAAACAATGGCACAAAAAAGCATTTTTCTCCACTAGTCCATTTTAATTATGATGATCCAAATGGCAAAATAACATTGAGATACAAGCATACCTACGATTATGCCAACAAAAATAGTTACTGAAGTTCTCGTTTATCAAATCAGTTGTGAAGTGTAGTTCCTTTTCATCTAATCTGTTCTTTAATGCTGCCACAAATCTGAAAATGAAGACCAAATTAGATCATTTAAAAATACAGTCCTTCAATATATATCTTCACTGTAAATAGATTTAATGGAGTCTGGATCAATCTCTGTATCAGTCTCAGAATGACTGAGAATGTGTTCAACAGCAAATTTTCTGTAATTCCAAGCTGTGAGATACTCAGGATTGGCCTCGAGAAGCTTCGCATTGATCTAGGGCTTCTTTCGTGTAACTCAATTTTCACATACAAATACAAGATTATTCAAAATTGTGCAAAGGCCACAAAATTAAAGGCAAAATTATTAATACGCCAAAAAACCTACTTATGTTTTATATATATATATATATATATAAAATAAAAAAATAAAAAAAAAAGACCATCCAACGAATCAAATATAATCATTTTCTTATATTAACATAATTATTATTATTATTTTTTAAGTTCAGAAAAAAGACAAATTCTATTTTCCTATTTTATATGTTGTTTGAATTATCTTATTCAGAAATAAATACATAGTTTCTTGTGGATTGTAAACTAAAATGCACCGTTTGACATTCTGTCCAAATTAGCAGTAAATGTGAAACACTTCCCTCATAAGAGTATTTAGCGGGATTTATCTTAATTCACTAATAGTGAAATAAGGAAATAATGCATGCAATCGCATGTCTCACCAATCATATCATTTTTACACTAATTAGGGATATGGGAGTAATCATTATTTACATGATTACAATGCAATCGATTGTCCTATAAGGACATTAAAGAGGCCTATAAGACCTCAACCGTGGTGCGTCTTTGCATTAAGAGAAAAGCCATCCCGCTCCTTTTTTAAAGCTTTATGAGAGTAATATTCGCTTGGGGCAGGTTCGACCTGTTTGTTGCCGGCATTTTGTGCTTAACACATGCCACACTCAAAAGCGACAGCAGCTCCATACTCCATATTTCCCTTCCTTGACAGAAATCAAATGCTTTACACATTTTTCTGTCAATGAAGGGATGGAGGAGGTGAGCAGAGCAGAGAGGCAGCCCTCAGGGGGGAGGGTAGAGTAATGGTGATGTTACATCATTACTATATAATGTAAACGTCCTATAAGGACATTAAAGAGGCCTATAAAGATAGTTATAGGTTACTAGATAGTGCATTTTAGTCCGCAAACCATAAGGGGTTATATGTTTACTTTCAAATGCTAAGAGGTAAACCACACCTAAAGAACAAGTGAAATTTGACTTAAAAAGTTCATTAATGACCTCATAAATCTAATATTGATGAAGAAAAGAGTGTCGGTTCTGTAGTTTTTTTTTTATATTAAAAAAATTTGTAATTAATTTACAAATTTATGTTTTAGTTAGGTCTCATATAATATATTCAATGGTAAAAATTAAATAGAATGTAACAAAAATGCTGTATTGAACTAATTTGAAAAGTTGGTTTTAATTGAACAAAAGATTAGCTTAGAACCTAATAAAAGAAGAGAATAAAAACCCGGTTAAAAGCCAGCTTCTTGACTTTTTGGTTTTTTTAGGGCACATCCCCCTCTATTTTTTTGCACGTTTTTTCAACCAAAAAAAATCAAAAAAAAAAAAACTAAAAAGCTGACTTTTAACCTGCTTCTCAAAAATTTAAGGATTTTGGCATAATTTATTCACACAATTTATTTATTTATTTAAAAAACTAAATTGTTGCTCTAGGCCTCAGTTTCTTGAGCCACATAGTTCAATACAGTACAACACGAATAAATAATTTTAAATAGTGTATAAAATTTGAACAGGTTACTAAACAATTTACACAATTGACAATTTTGATAATACAAATGGAAGATTGTACAAAATGATCAGCGTTGAGATCACAGAGTTCAAAACAACACAATTCGAATAGATAATTTTACACTCGTGTGTCAAATTTGAACAATACACAATTTACAACACAAATTGAAGATTGCTCAAACTTAACAACGTTTAGATCACAGAGTTCAATACAATAAAATGCAAAGCGAAACATACATATAGACAAAGATATATATATATATATATATACGTATAGAGAGAGAGAGAGAGAGAAAGGAGTCACATTTTGTTGTGATGAAAATGGAGGCAGTGAGATTGGAGGGGGCGTAGTTTAGCAGCTTTGAGAGCTTTTTCTTCTTCTGGAGTTGGGGCTTTGCGAGGATGACCATGCATTTTTCGTGCTGAGATAGAGAGAGAGAGCGGCAAAGAGTGCTGGACTGTTAAAAGCTCGCGTTCCAGTCGTGAGAGAACAAATGTTAGATTACATACTTTGATCTGTCTTCATAGGTAAGGAAGGAAGAATAGATTACATACTTTGATCTGTCTTCATAGGTAAGGAAAGAAGAATAAATCCAGGTGGGGCAAATTAAAAACTAATAAATTTAGGTTAAATAGTAATTCCTCGGAGAGAAACATTATGTTGCAAATTTTCAAGGGCGTGTTATATATATCTTCTAATTAAAAGGATATACTGTACAAAACAAATTTAATTTTATTTGTCCAAAAGTGTTAGGCACTGAAACAGTTTATCCAAAGTGATAAGCTCAAATGAAATGACTAAAATACTATTCCATACATATGTATACACTATGGTCCTAAACTCTCAAATTGTAACGCCCTCAAAATAATACATAAAACCCATCACTTTAGACATGCATTGATGTAAAAGAAACCAACCATTTCTATTCATCAGAGTAATTCTTACAACTGTATTACATGTTAACAACAAAAGCAAATGCTCTATGGGCTTACAGCTTTCCAAGTCAACAGCTGGTTACACAAAAGAAGAGTACTAACTCTATACAAAATAAGCCCTTGGCTTGATATACATGTAATACAAACAAAATAAACAAAAAGAGTCTTCAACTCTCATCATCATCCAAGCTATGTCCTTGGAGGTGGCATACTACCTGTACCTGAAAATAATGTCCCATAAAGGGTGAGCCAACGCCCAGTAGAGATATGCTAAACACAGTATGAGCAATAACTAAGACATTAGCAATTGATAAATGTTCAATTTCCATAAATCAATTCATAACCCATTTCCATTTCATGACCACTATGTTCATGTTTCATTTCAGTTTCCATTTCTTATCAATTTCACAATTTACACCAACGGCTCAGAACCTGGCCAACCACTTATATGAGACAATGACTCATATTAAGCGTTTCCCATTTACAATAGATAAACATATTAGTTGTATCAACATCTCAACAAATAAGCATACAAGCTGTATCCACATTTCAACAGATATGCATATTAGCTATATCAACACTTCCAAAGATAAGCATATGAGCTGTATCAACATTTCCATAGATAAGCATATAAGCTATATCAACACATTAACTGACAAGCATATGAGCTGTATCAATGGAGTCCATCCCCTATCTCCTCCCAAACAACATCCGGTTTAGAGGTCCATCCCCTATCTTCCCCTAAACCGTGGAGTACATCCCCTATCTCCTCCCACACACACAACGTATATACACATAGGTCATATATACAATCAATCAATACATAACGTTAATGTATTCTATCAACCGTCATACTCTATGACATAACCAATTGATTAGTTTTAGTTTGCCTAATCATCGTGCATTGTCTACAACAATCAAAACTACCCTCCACCGGTAGCCCAAGCAATCATTTCTAAACAGATAATAAAAGCTCCAACAGATAAAATATCAATGTTTTCAAAAGTGAGCGATTAATAAATCCAACTCAATTCCATATAACCACAATTTTTCCAAATTAATCATACCAATTAATTTATACAACCAATTAGGGTTTTCTACCCCATTTCCCAATATTGACCCAATGGTCTATATATTAACAACCAACAACAATATCATTATTTTGAAACCCACAATACCCATTTTAGAATCAAAATAACAAAATTCTCTTTTAACATTTTGAAACCCTAAGTCCCAAAATTACCCAACTTCAACACTTTATCAAAACAACCAAAAATCTATGTCAAAGACCATAAGAGTCAGTAGGAATCCCTACCTCAAAAGATGACACCCAAAGAAGAAGATGACGAAAATGAAGTTGCTCCAAATCACAAGTTTCTCGGATCAAAATGTAGCCCTCGACGATCAACCCAACTTTTACAAAGGCCAAAAGGGAGGGAAGCACTCTAACTAGATCAAACCCTAGAGAGAAGGGAGTTTCTAGAGAGAGAAGCTCTCAAATGGCGGTTTGGAAAAGTAAGAGAGTGGGAGGAAGTGTAGAAAATGATTCAAAAATGCCCAGCTGCCCTCTGTTATACAACATTCCCGCTCGAGTGGAAAACACAACGCTCGAGCGTCAAGAACAAAAAACTAGGTCCGCTCGAGCGCAAGAAGTCCCGCTCGAGCGCCAAGACACAAGAATAAAGTACATCCGCTCGAGCGCGAAAACCAGTCCGTTCGAGCGTAAATTTTCATCTCACAGAACTTTCACCAACAAGGTACTACCCGCTCGAGCGCCAACAAACCCACTCGAGCGCGACCCGCTCGAGCGTAGAAAACACACCTGCAGAAGTTTTGCAGGGACTCGAAATGCTGGAAGGGTGCAAACCCCGCTCGAGCGCAAAATGACCCGCTTGAACGGACCACTCAGAAACTAGGCAACAACAATGGGAGCCAAAGCTCTACCAACCTGTGACAACCAAGCCCAACACATCCCAAAACTCAAACAAATGGATTTAAAGGACGACAACAAGATAGATACAACTACCAACTCCACGGAACCGAGTCCGGAATACAACTGAACAGTAAAGGGACAACCGGGATCGCTATAACCTCCCCCTCTTAAAGAATTTCGTCCCCGATATTAAATACAAGTTTTCAAAAAAACACGTTTTCTCCATTCCCAACAATATTACCACATAATGATAAACAATCCGACCCGTTACTGGTCGATCCCATCTCTTTTCAAGAGGCATATCACATTATACATAACAACCTGCATTATCAACATGCATTCTTTTGATATTTACTAATTTCAACTCATTTTCCGCAATTCCATAATACATGCAACATTAACATCATGCTTGCATTTCCACACTACATTGAACATATGCAATGTTATAACAAATTTTCATTAACCAAAACATTCACCATGTTTTACAACTTAAGACATATATAATGCTCTTAAAGTTCAACGATATTACAAAATTACCAATGCATGGTTACACATCAACAAACAAGTCCGGATATTTCTCGCGGACTTCCAACTCACGTTCCCAAGTGGCTTTCTCCACTCCATGATGTTTCCACAAAACTTTTACCAAGGGAATGGTCTTGCCTCGCAAGACTTGATCCCGCCTATCCAAGACCCGAACTGGTCTCTCCTCATACGAGGTATCCTCATCTACCTCTAAGTCGGTCCAATCTAACACATGGGACGGATCCGACTCATACTTCCGAAGCATACTCACATGAAACACGTCATGTACCCCGGACAACTGCGGTGGCAAAGCTAAACGATAAGCAACCTCCCCAATCTTCTCAAGGATCTCAAAGGGACCGATAAACCGAGGGGATAACTTCCCACTCTTCCCGAACCTCATCAAACCTCGCCTAGGTGATATTTTCAAGAAGACAAAGGCCTCCTCCTACGGTCGGCATAACTCTTTTGGCGACTCTGGGCTGTAACCAGCCTCCTACGGATAAGCTCAACTTTCTCCATCGTCTCCCTAACCAACTCCGGACCCAACAAAGGTGCATCACCCACCTCGGCCCAACACACTGGGGACCTACACGGTCGGCCATACAAGGCCTCAAACGGTGCCATACCGATGCTAGACTGAAAACTGTTGTTGTAGGCAAACTCCACCAGGGGCAAGTGCCTCTCCCACGTCCCACTAAAGTCAAGGACACAACCTCGAAGCATATCCTCAAGGATCTGAATAGTACGCTCGGACTGCCCGTCAGTCTGAGGATGATAAGCCGTACTAAAGGTCAACTTAGTGCCCAAGGCACTCTGTAAACTCTGCCACAACCTAGCAGTAAAACGAGGATCTCTATCTGAGACGATCGTCACTGGGACCCCGTGCAATCTCACTATGTCCCGAATATACAAGTCAGCGAGATGATCTACCGAATCTCTCACACGCATAAGAATGAAGTGCGCCGACTTAGTCAACCGGTCTACAACCACCCAAATGGCATCACTACCCCGCTGAGTCCTCGGAAGACCTACAACGAAGTCAATAGTGACATGCTCCCACTTCCACTCGGCAATAGGCATGGGTTGCAACAAACTCGCTGGCCTCTGATGCTCGGCCTTCACTTGTTGACAAGTAAGGCACCTTGATACGAAAACAGCCACATCCCTCTTCGTACCCCGCCACCAAAACTGGCGACCCAAATCCCGATACATCTTAGTGCCTCCCGGATGCACCGCAAGGCGTGAATGATGGAACTCTCGGAGTATTTCCTCTCGGCAAGACTTCGGCACAAACAAACGGTATCGGTATCTCACACTCCGGTCGGGATACACTGCCAAACCCTTCTCAACCTTTCCACTAGAGATCTTCTCTCGGAGGGATTCTACCTCAAGGTCACCTCTCTGTGCCTCTAACACTCGGGTCACAAGTGTAGGCTGCGCAACAACAGAAAACAAGGCCGCAGCCTCAACAGATTCGCCTAGAAGCAAATCAAACTCACCAAGTGCACCCAACATCTCCTATTCCAGGATGGCTATGCAAGCGACATCACTAATGGGTTTCTTACTAAGGGCATCGGCCACAACATTGGCCTTTCCCGGGTGATAGTGCAACTCAAAATCATAGTCCTCAATGAACTCCATCCATCTCCTCTGCCTCAAATTTAAGTCTCTCTGTGTAAACAGATACTTCAAACTCTTGTGGTCCGAGAACACCTCGAACCTCTCACCATAAAGGTGCTGCCTCCAAATCTTCAAGGCGAAGATCACTGCTGCTAACTCTAGGTCGTGTGTAGGGTAATTCTTTTCGTGTATTTTCAACTGACGTGAGCCATAAGCTACCACTTTCCCTTCTTGTATCAACACACAACCCAAACCCTCTCGTGAGGCATCACAATAAACCGCATAACCCAACCCTCTCTCCGGAATAATCAAAACCGGAGCGGTGGTCAATCTAACTTTCAACTCCTGGAACGACTTTTTGCAAGTCTCACTCCACACAAACTTGACCCCTTTCCGTGTCAATCTAGTCAACGGCGAAGCTAGCCTGGAGAAATCTTTCACAAACCGACGGTAATACCCAGCTAATCCCAGAAAACTGCGGATCTCAAACACACTCTTAGGCTGTGCCCAATCTTGCACTGCCTCTACCTTGGATGTATCAACAGACACCCCTTTCCCGGATACCACATGGCCTAAGAATTTGACCTCTCCAAACCAGAACTCACACTTTCCAAACTTGGCATACAGCCTCTGGGCTCAAAGCAATTCAAGCACCACTCTTAAGTGTTCCTTGTGCTCCTCCTTAGAAGGCGAATAGATAAGGATGTCGTCCACAAAAACGACCACAAATCGATCTAGGAATTCCCGGAAGATCCGGTTCATCAAGTCCATAAAGACTGCTGGTGCATTGGTAAGCCCGAATGGCATTACCAGAAACTCATAATGGCCATACCGCGTACGGAATGCCGTCTTAGGAATATCCTCCTCCCTGACCCTCAACTGATGGTAACCCGATCTCAAGTCTATCTTAGAGAAACAATGGGAACCCTTTAACTGGTCAAACAAATCATCTATATGGGGCATAGGATACTTATTCTTAATCGTAGCCCGATTCAACTTTCGGTAGTCGATACACAATCTCAAGGCACCATCTTTCTTTTTAACAAAGAGGGCCGGTGCTCCCCATGGCGAAATACTAGGGCGAACAAAACCCTTATCTAGCAATTCCTGAAGCTGAATTTTCAACTCACTCAACTCGGCTGGGGCAAAACGATAAGGTGCCATGGAAATCGGCGCTGTACCGGACACCAAATCAATAGAGAACTCTATCTCTCGGTGAGGTGGCAAACTAACGAGATCCTCGGGAAAAACATCCGAATACTCACAAACCACCCTCGGCAATACAATCTGGGTCTCATCACACTCACCACTCACAAAGCTAGCAAGTAGACCACTAAGCTTATTCCGTCCCCGCGGATCATACATCGGTGGCAACACACTACCAACCCGATCCCCCAAGAAATGGAAACACTCCCCGCTCAAGGTACATACTGTGACCCTCTAGCGGTAGCAATCAATAACTGCCCGGTATGACGATAGCCAGTCCATACCCAAAATGACATCAAAACCCTTCATAGGCATGACCACAAAAGGAAAAGGAAGCCTATGGTCGGTGACCTCTATATCACAACCTCTACATCTGTGTTTCAAAATCAATTTACCCCCAACAGGTGACACAACACAAATAGGAGATGCTAACTGTGCCAACTCCAACTCCAACACAGATGCGAATGCAGCAGATACAAAAGAATGAGATGCACCCGTATCAATCAATACACTAGCAACCGAGTTGCAAAACAGAAAGGTACCTCTCACTACTGATGGAGCCGGTACTAGGTCCTGCGCGGTAACAGCATACACACGCCCTGTAGGCCCCTGATCTACTTGCTCACCTCTAGGAGCGAAAGACTGCTGCACTGACTGGGATAACGAAGCTCCTGGATTGGCCCTCGAGGCCTGCACAGACTGAGCTGGCTGATAACTCTGCGTCTGCCTAGAGCCAGACGCTCCTGAAGTGGCACTCAACTATGGGCAATGCCTCTTCAAGTGCCCAGGCTGACCACACTGATAGCAAGACAAAGGCTGGTCCCTGCCCTGACTCTAGCCCTGAGGTCTAGCTGAAGAAGAAGCAGCTCGCTGACCCCCTCCCTTCTGCGGGCAAACCGAAGACTTGTGACCCAGCTGGCCACACGTAAAACAAGTCAAGCCTCCCTGACTACCTCTCCCAGAACCTGCACTCGGCACTGGAAAGGTCGATCTAGCCAAACCACCCTGAGACTGCTGAGGGTTAGAACCCCTCTGTCTTCTGCCGTCACCCTGACCATCTTGGCTCCTCTTGAAGCCTCTCTGCCCTTCATCCTCCTCCTGCATCATAATTTCCATATGAGCTGCAGCATCAACTAAACGTTTGTACTCTCGGATAAAGGACCCTCCAACTCTCAGCTTGAGTCCACGCCTCAACTTCCGCTCAAACTCCAAACAAAGGCGTTCCTCGGACGCCACAAGTTCAGGTGCAAACCTGGACAGACTAGTAAAAGTAGCCTCAAACTCGGCCACTGACAAGCCCTGCTGTTTAAGTTGGCAAAACTGCTCCCTCAGCTTCTCCCTAGCAGCTGAAGATAAAATCTTCTCCTGGAAGGTATTCACAAAAGCCTCCCATGCACCCCCAACTCTGCCCTTCTCATATTTCCACCATTGACCTGCATCTCCCTTCAGTTGGAAGGATGTCAAGGTCACCTTTAAAGCCCCGTCCTCGATGCCAAGCATCTCGAACGTCTTCTCCATCTGTTCCAACCACTCGTCAGCCTTAAGTGGCTCCTTCGGATCCCCAACAAACTCGTCTGGATTGGACCGGAAGAATTCCCCCTTCAAGAAGGAAGGCCCTGCCTCAGCTACGTGGGCCTGTTCCTGATTCCCTGCTCTGAGAATACCCAAAACTCCTGCTATCTCTCGGGCCAAGGCACTCATAGCCTGCTGACCCACTGGCTCGACCACATTGGCCTGACCAACTCCCTCCTGCTGTGCCGGAATGTCATCCGGTAAAGGCATCTCCTACCTACCACGCCTGCCACGCCTACCACGTCCTCGTCCTGACATCCTAATAAAGGTAACCAAGACCATTAGCACATTCACAAATGTGCCGCAGCTATAACACTCACGTCCTAATGCATGGACAACTGTAATTCACTCCACATAAGCACATAATCACATAAGTAATTACGAATTTCATTTCCGAATAATGATAGTCCCGAGGCATTAATAGAGTTCCGGTTAGAAACAGCATTGATCAAGTGCTTTTCCAACAAGACTCCCAGAAACCCAAGGATCCAATCAACATCTTAGAAACTACATTCCATACCCACGTAGTCACATAAACATGTTATCACATAAGCACATAACACTACATCTAAGTCTCTATCAAGCGAGACAAACCCATTGTGATCCTAATCACTTCCCACGTACCCAAAGTATTCGAACCCGGTACGCCCTGATACCAAGTTGTAACGCCCTCAAAATAATACATAAAACCCATCACTTTAGACATGCATTGATATAAAAGAAACCAACCATTTCTATTCATCAGAGTAATTCTTACAACTGTATTACATGTTAACAACAAAAGCAAATGCCCTATGGGCTTACAGCTTTCCAAGTCAACACTGGTTACACAAAAGAAGAGTATTAACTCTATACAAAATAAGACCTTGGCTTGATATACATGTAATACAAACAAAATAAACAAAAAGAGTCTTCAACTCTCATCATCATCCAAGCTATGTCCTTAGAGGTGGCATACTACCTGTACCTGAAAATTATGTCCCATAAAGGGTGAGCCAACGCCCAGTAGAGATATGCTAAACACAGTATGAGCAATAACTAAGACATTAGCAATTGATAAATGTTCAATTTTCATAAATCAATTCATAACCCATTTCCATTTCATGACCACTATGTTCATGTTTCATTTCAGTTTTCATTTCTTATCAATTTCACAATTTACACCAACGGCTTAGAACCTGGCCAACCACTTATACGAGACAATGACTCATATTAAGCGTTTCCCATTTACAATAGATAAACATATTAGTTGTATCAACATCTCAACAGATAGGCATACAAGCTGTATCCACATTTCAACAGATATGCATATTAGCTATATCAACACTTCCAAAGATAAGCATATGAGCTGTATCAACACTTCCATAGATAAGCATATAAGCTATATCAACACATTAACTGACAAGCATATGAGCTGTATCAGTGGAGTCCATTCCCTATCTCCTCCCAAACAACATCCGGTTTAGAGGTCCATCCCCTATCTTCCCCTAAACCGTGGAGTACATCCCCTATCTCCTCCCACACACACAACGTATATACACATAGGTCATATATACAATCAATCAATACATAACGTTAATGTATTCTATCAACCGTCATACTCTATGACATAACCAATTGATTAGTTTTAGTTTGCCTAATCATCGTGCATTGTCTACAACAATCAAAACTACCCTCCACCGGTAGCCCAAGCAATCATTTCTAAACAGATAATAAAAGCTCCAACAGATAAAATATCAATGTTTTCAAAAGTGAGCGATTAATAAATCCAACTCAATTCCATATAACCACAATTTTTCCAAATTAATCATACCAATTAATTTATACAACCAATTAGGGTTTTCTACCCCATTTCCCAATATTGACCCAATGGTCTATATATTAACAACCAACAACAATATCATTATTTTGAAACCCACAATACCCATTTTAGAATCAAAATAACAAAATTCTCTTTTAACATTTTGAAATCCTAAGTCCCAAAATTACCCAACTTCAACACTTTATCAAAACAACCAAAAATCTATGTCAAAGACCATAAGAGTCAGTAGGAATCCCTACCACAAAAGATGACACCCAAAGAAGAAGATGACGAAAATGAAGTTGCTCCAAATCATAAGTTTCTCGGATCAAAATGCAGCCCTCGACGATCAACCCAACTTTTACAAAGGCCAAAAGGCAGAGAAGCACTCTAACTAGATCAAACCCTAGAGAGAAGGGAGTTTCTAGAGAGAGAAGCTCTCAAATGGCGGTTTGGAAAAGTAAGAGAGAGAGGAAGTGTGGAAAATTATTCAAAAATGCCTAGCTGCCCTCTGTTATACGACATTCCCGCTCGAGCGGAAAACACAACGCTCTAGCATCAAGAACAAAAAACTAGGTCCGCTCGAGCGTAAGAAGTCCCGCTCGAGCGCCAAGACACAAGAATAAAGTACATCCGCTCGAGCGCGAAAACCAGTCCGCTCGAGCGTCAATTTTCATCTCACAGAACTTTCACCAACGAGGTACTGCCCGCTCGAGCGCCAACAAACCCGCTTGAGCGCGACCCGCTCGAGCGCAGGAAACCCGCTCGAGCATAGAAAACACACCTGCAGAAGTTTTGCTGGGACTCGAAATGCTGGAAGGGTGTAAACCCCGCTCGAGCGCAAAATGACCCGCTCGAGTGGACCACTCAGAAACTGGGCAACAACAATGGGAGCCAAAGCTCTACCAACCTGTGACAACCAAGCCCAACACATCCCAAAACTCAAACAAATGGATTTAAAGGACGACAACAAGATAGTTACAACTACCAACTCCACGGAACCGAGTCCGGAATACAATTGAACAGTAAAGGGACAACCGGGATCGCTATACAAATCATCTCTCTCTTATATCTACCGATAGTCTCAAATCCTCTCTCTCATATCTCTTCTTTGACGATCTCACTACCGTCCACCGTCCTCTTCCTTGCAACCGAAGCAACTAGTCGGGACTCGAGATACACTACACGATGATCTCGCCGGCTGTATATCTCGCCGTCATCCACTATCATCTTGTTGCGGCTAAAATAGTGGCACCGTTGCGCCTATCAACTCTCAAATCGTGTCACCACCTCTCTATTTCGCTGTTGTGCAGTCGAAGAGTGCCATGAGTCATCTTCATCATCTTCAAAGCTCAAAAATGGATTTGTTTCATCATCCTAGAGATCTATGTTTACACATATATATTTCGAAATCAAATAAAAGAAATATATATATATATATATATGAATATGATTTTTTTAGATCCCTTTTTTTTTTTTAGATTTGAGCTCATCTGGTAAACGATCATCTGTGTGTTTGTATGTGTGTACAATAATCATTCAGGTCTTCCTCTCTTTTTTTCCTTTTTTTTTTTTTTTGGTAGTTGTTGTTGTTGTTGATGATGATGATGATTTGTTGTTGTTGTTGACAAAACATATTGCAGATCCATATGTTTGATTTTAACAAGTAGTATGTGGTTTTTTGATGAGGAAAGATCAACCGGAGTTGTTGAATTTGAACAGATAGTTAGTAGGGAGAGATATAGATTTTTAACAGAGATTTTTTTTTTTGGTTAGATTTTCAACAGATAGATTTGTTATTGTTGTTAAATAGATAATAAAATTAGAATAAATAGATTTAAACAGATAAATGAAAAAAAATAAACAAATATTGGAACAGATAAGGGGAAAATTTTGAATAGATAGTTAAAAAAAATTAACAAATACTTAAAAAATTTGAACATAAAAATAAAAATTTGAACAGATAGATGAAAATTTTGAACAGATAGAAAATATTTTGAACAGATAGACAAAAAATTCAATAGATAAATTAAAGAGTAAAATTAGAAACAAAATGTCTTTCAAAACAAGTAAAATGACCTCTCACCAAACTATTTTACAAATGGTGGATCTCTCACCAATAAAAAAAATACATTGGACCTAATGCCTTAGACACCCTCTAAATTAGATTTATCATCAATTTTCTCTAATTAAAAAAGAAAATGATATAATTTAATACTTTTTGAGTTATAACTAAAAAAAATGTCATAACTAAATACACCATGAGGCATAATTAAAAAATTCATGAGTTATAACTAAAATAATATCATAACTAAAGGAGAAAATTAATTATAATTAAAAAAGAAAATGATATAACTAGAAGTACATATGATACACCCTTTTTAAGGGGTGTATATTAGAATTTTTCTTTTTAAAAAAAAAATGCCCCTGGTCCACCTGAACCGAGCGTATTAGAGTAATGCTAGGTATCATGAAGAAAAAAAAATTCATGAAAAATTTCATGAAATTAATCCAAGGGTAGTTGCATAACATACAATAAACACTATAAACTATTCAAGGGTGAAGGGTAATTGCATAACATACAATAGAGTGGAGAATCTTTATTAAGGCTCTTCATGATATTTACTTCATGACACCTAACATTATTGTATGCATTGGCTCATTTTTTTTTTTTTAGCAATGCTACATCTACCTAAAATCTTACTAATAATCTTAATAAAAGCATTCATATTCAAATATCATTGTAAGTTTAAATATTATGAGCAACATTACGGTTCCCAAAAAAAAAACAACCAAACAAACAAAACAAAAAACAAAAACAAACAGAATTTATCCAAATTCAAATTGTGTGGATAAGATTAATTCTAGATGTGGTCCACAACACAATAACTTTTCATCTACACCACACGCTTATTTATGGACAATTTTCATGGTTGGTAAATATGGAGCAATAGCATTTCTCAAGTATTATAGTTTTCTTACAACAATCACAAATTTTTTTTTTAAAGATAGTGTTAGTACGTTAGTATAGTTAAATTACAACTAAAAGGGTTCACCGTTACTCCATCAGCTTGAACCCTTAACATCCCCCTCATCAAATCATAAGGTGTGACTACTAGACCATTGGGTCAAATCCAATATCTTACAACAATCACATTTGACGTATTTTTAGTAAAATTGTTAGTATGTATAGAATTATACATTTTTTTCCTGAGAGTCTTCTAACATTACATAAAAAAATAAAAGTAAAAATAAAAATAAATAAAAAATTTAAGTATGAGATGTTAAAGTAGAGTGTAAATGCTTTTTTTTTTATTTATAAATATTTCTATTTTTTTGGCTTTTATTAGTATGTAAGACCATCTCTAATGGTTCATCAATTCTGACATCAAATTTAAATTTGATAAAAAAAAATAATATTTTTCTTGCTCCAATGGCTTCATTAAATGAGTATCAAATCGAAGATATAAAAAATCTTTCATCCACAGTCTTTGCAATAACTGAAAGCACTAGCTGCTTGTTCAACCCTTTGACCTGCAAAGCCTCAATAGCCCACCGGAGATGTGCATATGGATCAATACTTGCCCATGCCTTGTTCTTGCCACTTGCTTCAGCTTTGCCAAGGGATTAGGTGGCTATATCAGAGTGAGGCCTATTTGTTATTAACATGTCATCACCCAAACTTGAGATAGCTTTGGGTTGGCCCTTTCCAATTGCAGCTTGCCCCAAGATTAGGGAGCTTTTTGACGTGAAACTTTTGGCATGTGATGTGGTTGATGATGGAACCAAGATCCCAAAGACTAAATCTGCCACAATTCTCTGAAGATCTTTAATCATGCTCAATAGCTCAGAAGTAGTGGGTTTGGTCATTGGTGCCCGCGATGTATTTGGACCAACTTGGTCTTGACGAATTGGTTGGGCTAAGCTCTTTGAGGTGGGTTGGACTGGAATTGGGCTATTGTGGAGTTCAAGTTTTGGGGTTTGAGATGATTTGGGTTCAGGTGCATCTATCATACACAAGTCTGTGCTTTCTGGAATGAACACCTCAGGCTTGGGTAAATGGATTAAGGTAATGTATATGCTGGGGTTGTAGGTAGATAGCAGTGTATGGATTAGGTTGAGGTGTGGAGGTAATGGGTTAGTGGTGGCATGCGGTCTTTTTGGTGGAGCTATGATCTCTTTGTCAATACAATCCTGAATCTTATGACAGAGGCGGATGCAACGGTTTCTATCATGACCAGGTTATTGAAGATAGGCACAGTATTTAGTGGGGTCATGTCTTGGTGGAAGAGGACTTAGGAGGGGTCGGGGTTCTAGGAGCTGTAGGTGCCATTTTTCTAGCAAAATTTTCAAAGCTTGAGAGAGATCCATGTAAAGAAGATAAAAATTTTAGGCTTGGGGCTGAGTTGAAGTGGTTGGTTTCAAGCTATTATTAACAAAAGGGTTTTTGATGGAACTGGTGACAGTGTTTACTTCTAAGCATTTCCTAGTCGTGTTACCACTAGTAGTAGCATTGGAACTACAAACAACATCCTTCCTCATAGGATCATTACCTTCTACAATGATCCCTTGTCTGATAGTATTCTTGATTTGAACCCCAATTTCATGATGAGTCGTTGAACACACCAAAAATAAATCACTAAACTATACCAAATTCTTTTAGAATAATGGTAAGTCCAGGTATCGATCCACAGGGACAATTGTGAAATTAGATTAATTCAATCGCTAAATTCCTAAATTAATTTTGATTAAAAAGATAAGATTGATTTTATAACTAAACAGCAATTAAATGAAATTGAAGAATTATATTGAAAATTAAAATTAGGGTTTGAGATATTAATTTTCGGGAAAAATCCTAGGGCAGAGAATTCACCACTAACCATATGAATGAGACTTAACATCAGCCATCAATCACAATTCGGTTTGAACTACCCAATATTTCACAACTACAAGTTTGAAATATTGATAAAGAGAGTTGTCGCATTCAACATACAAGCACGAATCATCTCGAGTAGTACGAGGTGTTTGCTCTAAACTATGGTAGCAAAACAACCTATCTCTTATAGCATGACTCGTCTCGTACATTGAAGACAAACACAAAGAAAACTAATGTATGGAAAGCATTAAACAATCACAGAGAGTAAAATGCTTGAAGAGATGAAAGAAACAATTATTAAAAACTTATGAATCATCCATACGTCCATTCAAATCAATTCATAATTAAAGCTACTAAAAAATCCTATTACATGGCTAGGGTTTCATCAAAACCCTAGAAAAGACAACTAGCCACTCATGGAGGAGTGGGAAGAGGAAGAAGATGAGGAAGAAACCCCCATGGAAGTGTGTGTCAAGCTTTAGGAGAAAATCACCTCTTTAGAACCCTAGCCTCCCTTTTCTCTGAATTAATTTTCGAACCCTAGGTTTGGCTATTTTTCTTTCTTTTACTCTCAGCAAAACAGACCAAAAATTCTGTGCATGCGTCCCTAGGTGGGCCACTCGAGCGGTGGTGGGCTGCACGTACGGTGAAGCTTGGCCACACGTGCGATGGTCTGGCTGGCTCGGATTCTTCACTTTTCGCACGGAGGATTTGCTTTCGTGCCCTTTTTGATTGAATTTTCATATTTCCTGCCAAATCTGTACAAGTGCACGAAACACATCATCTCCACCAAATAAACAAAATTGGAAGACTAAAAATGTAATTTAAGTGGCCTTAATGTGATACCTTTCGGCCTACATCACACCCCCCAACTTACATTTTGCTTGTCCTCAAGCAAAACAAAAGAAATAAGAAAAGTAAACTCTCAGCCGCTTTCGTAGGGATCACGATTGCATTTAGCATATGCAACAAGCCTTTAAACCACAAGGTTACCCCAAGTGGATGAGTATAGTCTCGTGAGGGTTTTCAGAAATGATACCCACAAACATCAACATATTCATATCCGCTCAATAACAATTAACCACACTACTCCACACAACAACCAACTTATGGGCCACTACAGTGTGATATATGATGAGTCATTGAAGGCACAGTGGACAAGTATGAAGGAATCTATTGAGCTAAAACCATAATTCAGTTAATACAAAAGTAAAGTCCCCTGTACTCGTGAATGCTAGTAGATACATCATTAGTACCCTCGGTGTAAAGTGCAATCTCCATATTAGTTAACTGTCTACTATAATAGCCCAGTGTAACTCATAATAACACTCAACATATACAGAAAAAAACTAAACTGTTGCAACCAAGATTCTCAAAATTTTATTATTTTTTTATTTATTTTATTTTTGAAAAACTGTGCAATGTCCTGATGCATTAAGCTTTCTAGTCAGCCCATGTAACAACCATTGGGCCAATGACTCCCAAACCAGACGGTTTTAGGGCACTAGGTGTAGAGACACCCCTACGGGCTTAATAACTCGAGCTGAAAAGGCTACGAATCCGAACAAGTCATTCTCTTTATTTTTCCTTAACTGTGTAATGTCTAGGTCCCTTAAGCTTTCTAATTAACCCATGTAGCAAGTATTGGGCCAATGACTCCCAAACCGGACGGTTTTAGGGCACTAGGTGTAGAGACACCCCTACGGGCTTAGTAACTCGAGTTAAAGAGGCTACGAACCCAAACAAGTCAAGTAATTTTTTTTTTTTAAAGAATCTTGGTTACTCATTTATTCTTTTTTGCAACCTTAGCCATTATCAATGATGTACACCGGGGATTGTAATAAAGAGGTCACCGCTATGATAGTGTGTTCATGTGAATTAAGGCATACTCATGACCAGTGTACTAATACCACAAACACAAACAACTATCCTAGTGCAAACATCACATGTGAGTATTTACCCAATAAACCCTTTTCATACAAGCCCACTATGTTCGCCAATTAACATATGCTCATATCATTACCATACTAGCATAAAGTAAACATTAAGTGAAGTGGTGCAATCAAGTGTAGCAAGTACAAACATGAATGTTTATTACAAATACCCTCACCCCCCAACTGGAATATAACATTGTCCTCAATGTAAGCAATTGTACATTAGATAGTAAAAGGAGAGAGAGAATCCTACCAGACAACGTGGGTGCACATCCAGCGAGGCAAGGACACCCAAACACACATACTTTGAATTTTTTTTTTGGGTACAGTAAGAAAAAAAGAAAAATAAAAATAAAATAAAACAAAACAAAATGAATAAGGAAAGAAAATATACAGAAATCACTGATGTGGATCCGACGGTGGTGGGAAATGCTGCTCAAATAGGGCATGCATCAGTGTTCGAGTCTCAAACGCCTTATCATGAACCTTAGCGCCAAGCTAATCAAACCGCTGCTCACTCAAATCCCGGTATGCATAGAAGTCAGTTTGCAGAGAGGCAACTGACTGCTGATACCTATCAAATGCCACCTGTGAGTACTCCCGATAAGCCTGGTAGTCGGTCCGGAGATCAACCACAGATTGCTAAATGGCGGCTTGATTATCCAAAAGACCCTGATATTGCGCTCTCATCATACAGAATGTCGGTGGTGTTGGCGCTGGTGCGGCAGCGGGCTCGACTGGGGCATCATTAGGATTGGCAGGGGCTTCGGGGAGGAGTAGTGGAGGCGGCAGGCGAGCAGTGGTTTGGCGCCAGTGGGTTTTACCATAAAGTGTGGGCAGCGAAAGCTAAACCTCATTGGCCTGAAGTGGTTATGTCTCTTGGTCTTTTATGAGCGCAGTGATGAGGTTGGCGAAAGGGAGGGCCCAAGTAGAACTGCCCCGGGTATTGCGCATTTTGACTTCATTAAGGATTCGGTGCATCTGATTGTAGATCAAAGTAGGGATGTCCACCCAAATCTGAAGTTGAATTGATGCAAGGCACGGAGGAAGTCCCCTCGCCGCTCTTCCTTGTGGCCAAGTGGAATGACATTCTTTTTCAGTACCACATCGAGGAAGAGAAGGTGGCGTAGTAAATTAGCTCGCCGGATACTAGTCCTGTTGTCATCATCCTGCCGTCTCTCATAAAATTTGGTCACCAATTCCGGGATAGTAAGTTCTCGAGTGAATATCAGGAACTGTTCTGCATTGATAGGGTCCATGGAACAGTGGAGGACCTCGGCAATTGAAGCTGGAGTGACTACTAACTCCACACCATCAACAAGGGAGCAAAAGCTCACAGGGTCTCGTCGCTGATGTACATATTCTAATAAAAGAGTCGCACAATGCGCGGATATGCCGGTTCAGTGACGGTGCAGATGCCCAGGAGGCCTCGGTCTTCAAGTTGTTGAATACTCCACGCAGTGGTTTGATGGCGACGGAAGAAGTCCACATCAAAGGATGTATCACATACAATTGGTTTGTTGGCCCAAGCATCAGTTGACACATCCCGAAATGCAATGTTGGCGTTGCTAGGCCGTTTGGGTGCTCGGCGGGATGATGAAGACATATCTGCACAAAATAATTCAACCAACACAACCAAAAATGTGGAACCATTATATCAGTATTCATCAAATACAGCATGGATGCATAAATCACTCAAAACCTCTAGTTCTCACACCACCGAATTTATTGTTATTTATTTATTTATTTACAACCACACAGTGAAACTACAAAGATGAAATAAATAAGAAAATAAAATTAAATTAAACAATCTAAGTTAGTAGAAGAGAAGAAAATAAAATAAAATGAAATAAAAATTCTAAAGGTAAAATAAAATAAAACAAAAACTAAACTACTTAACAATTAAACGAACAATTGCATCATAAAATAAAAAAATAAAATCACTAACTAAATAAGTAAAAGAAAAAAAATAACAACAATCCACTAACTAATTCAACTAACGAGAATCACTACTAAACAATTTAAACTAAACAAATATAGTAAATAAAAACAAGCTAAATTATTATTATTAGTAGTACCTTTATTTCTGAGGTTTTTTTTTTTTTGGCTTGGACCACACGTGCGCCAAAGAGGGCCGCATGTGCGCCCATTGTCTTCTTGCCCAGATTTTTGATTTTTTTTTTTTTAGGATAAACACTAGATCTGTGGTAAACTATCTTTAAATCTAACTACAATGCGAGATTGACAGAAGAAATATAAAGTTTGAAACAAAAAAAAGATGATTTACCTTTAAGTAGTGAAGAAAGAGGGAAATAAAGATGATTCGTCGGAAAAAAGGGTGGTCGCCGGAGATTCGACGGATGGAGAGGAAATAGGGCGCTGACGGTAAGATGGTGGTGAGGAAAAAGGAGGGTGAAGGTTGGTGATGGTGGGGTTTGATGGAGTTTGTGGGTGTGTGGGGTTAAAAAAGAGAGAAAGAGAGAGAAGAAGAAGAATGATGAAGATGAGAGGAAGATAGAAAGAGTTGGGAAAGTGAGGGTTAGCAAAGTGGGTTAGGTCTTTGTTAAAAGACTTTTCATTGTTTTTTTTTTTTTTTTTTTTTGAAAGAAACAATTATTAAAAACTTATGAATCATCCATACATCCATTCAAACCAATTCACAATTAAAGCTACAGAAAAATCCTATTACATGGCTAGGGTTTCATCAAAACCCTAGAAAAGACGACTAGCCGCTCATGGAGGAGTGGGAAGAGGAAGAAGATGAGAAAGAAACCCCCATGGAAGTGTGTGTCAAGCTTTAGGAGAAAATCACCTCTTTAGAACCCTAGCCTCCCTTTTCTCTGAATTAATTTTTGAACCCTAAGTTTGGCTATTTTTCATTCTTTTATTCTCAGCAAAACAGACCAAAAACTCCGTGCACGCGTCCCTAGGTGGGCCGCTCGAGCGCCCATGTGGGCCACTCGAGTGGTGGTGGGCTGCACGTGCGGTGAAGCTTGGCTGCACGTGCGATGGTCTGGCTGGCTCGGATTCTTCACATTTTTGCACGGAGGATCTGCTTTCGTGCCCTTTTTGATTGAATTTTCATATTTCCTACCAAACCTGTACAAGTGCACGAAACACATCATCTCCACCAAATAAACAAAATTGAAAGACTAAAAATGTAATTTAAGTGGCCTCAATGTGATACCTTTCGGCCTACATCAGACTACCAGTTTTTACAATAGCCTTTCATGTAGATTTCTAACAATTATACAGACTTGCTCTTTTTCTAGAGGCATGTTTGCCATCATAGCCGCCTTTGCCCTCTATCTAATAACAAACTCCGAAAATCCCCCCCTTGATTCCAGATGTGTTGCTTCAAGATCACGAGTTGTGACATCGATTTGCGTGTTGTAAGAATACTAGGAGACAAAAGATTCGGCCAACTTTTCTCAACTCCATTTTACAGAGTCCTTTAGTTTAGCATAACTGATGGCAGCTGTACTGGACATAGTCCTTCCAAACAACAACAACTTTTGGATTCTGGTCAAACCCATTGATTTCAAAATATTAGAAAAAAGACGCAAATGTACTATCAGATCCCCAGAATCATCAAAACAACCGATATGAGGCATCTTGAACCACTCTGGCAGAGTAACAACGGACTCAAAGTACCCATCTTCGATATCTGGAATAGAACTAACTCTCTACGCCTTCTTGAACAACTTTTCAAGTTTATTGACTTTAAGCAGGGTAAGGTCAAACTTGAACTCAAAAGGTGCCTCGGTCTGATGAACTGGAGCTTTAGAAATCTAGACCGGGATTGGATCTGCCTGGACTGGAAAAATAGGAACACCTTTGGCAGATAGATCCTGGGCCATAGGATTGGCAGTAGTACCTAACATAGAAGTAACAGTGTCAAGTGTATAAGAAACAGAAGCCGCTGCTGGCTGCTATTGTTATTGTTCACTTTGTGATTTCAGAATCATAAAACAAATTGATTCGAAGTTTGTTGGAATCTTCGCAATCGTGACCTAGCACATTTGATTCGCCTTGGAAGCCATTTGATTTCGTTATCTGAGTTTTAGCCTGGGTTGCTTTGAATTCGAATTGAACTTCTCAAACTCAAACCTGAGGAGAAATCGATCTTTGGACATCAAATCAACTTCAGTACGAAGTCCTAGTTGAGTTTTGAACTTGAATCTAAAACCCTAGATGCAATTTGGACTCGAACCCGAAACTCTTGAGTGCAATTAACATCTTTCGAACCTCTAGATTTTCATGCAATGCCTTTGTGTGGATCTGATTTCACGACATATATATGATTTCAAAAGTTGTGATCTCATATAGGACATTCAACTTTGAAGTTCGTGGCTTGGAAGTACTACAAACTAGTGTTGGTTCTTGAGTGTTGCATTTCGATTTTAATTGCGACCTTGATCTTGATGTTGCCTTCATGTTGATTGGTTGATCTGTTGATTCGTTTGTCCCAAATGTATATTGTTGCTTTTCGCCTTTCTGCTGATGCCTTGATTTGGTAGTGAATGTATGGTGACCTTGCCTGCTGGTCCATTTTGGCTAAAGTGCTTCATTCCAGTGCTGCAATGAGTATTACAATGCTCTAGATTTTTGCTAGATGGCTAATAAAGATCGGGCTTGGAGAAGTGGTAATGTTAGGATTTTTGCATGAAAATTGGGTGAAGATATAAGGATGAATTTCTCAATTGGAATGAGCAATGATGCTAACCCAAATTAAAATCATAATCAAATAAATGAGTTGGAGCAAATTAGTGGACGACTTGTCACATTGCAGGCTGTCATTGAGATTTTTGAAAGTTTCAAAGAAATTATTTGAAGTTCATTGTTGTGACTCCTTTCATACCTCTTTCGGAATTTGTTTCGAGTTAAGTAGGTTGCTTCTTGTGGGGCCAGTTCACATTTGTGTTCAAAAGAAGGAAGGAAAGAAGGCATGCACTGTCGAATTCCAACTAATGATCAGTTTCTCTCAAGTTGTTCTTGTCTAGTGGTTGCATAGTCAATCCTATCGATTGTTCACAACTTTCAGCTTTGTTTGTTTTGGAAGATATCATTTGCCAGCCAAGTAGTCTCGTTCCAATAGGAAGAGTACTTGTTTACACCAATCTGCATGTCAGCGGTGAAGAGGCTCGGGAAAATAGGAGTCTATCCAAGTGTTAGCAATGGAGGGTTTGGACATGATAGGAGTTGTCAATTTGCACTTGTAGTTGCTTAGCCAAAGAAGCAGATCGTTGTATTCGCGTAAGAATGGGTTGTGAGGAAACGTGTTTGTGTTGGGCATGAAGATGCAACGCCTATTCCTCGCTTAGGGATTCAATGCATGGTGTTACATTGAGCACACTTAGTTGTTACTTAAACTTGAGGATAAGATTCTTATAGAGAGAGAGAGAGAGGGAGGGAGAGTATTATGTAGTATAATAAATAGACTAAGTGTTTGCTAAATAACTTATTAGCTGTAATATATAAATAGGTGATGTAATACCCATTATACTTAGTTTTACAATACAAAATATACATTGTGATCAGAGTAGAATTTAGTTTCTCTCTCTATCCTTAGAGGTTTTACCCCTAATTGGAACATTTGTCTTCTCTCTCTCAATTTGATGTTGATTTGCATTTAGATTTCATTATTAGGTCCCTTTCCACTTGCCTCACCTTTTAAATTGCGAAAGTAATTTAAATTTAGAGCAGTAATGGCAAAAGATTTTGTGAAGCCTTTTTTATTGAGACTTTTAACAATAAACATTTTTTAAGAATTTTTTTTTGTTTTATAATTTTAACCAATAGACAAAATGACATAATTGTTACCTCTGATTAAGAGTTTGAACAAATGATTGAATATATATATATATATGAAAAAAGTAATATTATGTAAACAAAATTTTCTAAATTAATAATGTGACTTTATACCATGTTGTTTGACAGATTATAGATGTGAATGTTTTGTTGAATTCTCATAATATTTTTTTTTATAGATTACAAATATGCCCTTTAAAATTTGCTTAAAATATGAATTATTCCATATAGTTTTTGAAAATTACAAATGCTCCTTGTTATAATTTTTTATTTAATAAAATTAAGAATAATAAAAAATCAAATTCTTAACTGTTGTCCTATACAATAATAAAATTACTTAAATTGGTAATTGAAATATATTTTTGATATTATTAAAAATAATTAATTTACTTGATAATTTATTAATAAAATGGGTCATTTATTATACAATTATAAACTTGAAGAAACAGAATAAAATTTCCATAATTACATGAGATAATCCATATTTTAAACAAATTTCAAGGCATATTTATAATTTAGTTTTTTTTTAAAATTTTTTTTTTAAAAACTAGTCTACTAAAAAAAATTAAGTACAATATTTTCATATATATATTAGGGGGGGGGGCAAAAATAATATTTTAAAATTTTAAAAATATATATTTATTTGTCAAATTGGTTCATAATTTAAAAAAAAAATTAAAAACTTACCAAATAGAGAAATAGCCACTTACAGAATCAAGAAAAAAACACATCATCAGTAGAAGTGACAAATGAACTAAATAATTCAAACTCGACTAGTTAAAAACTCATTCAAGTTCAATTCATTAAGTAAACAAATCAAATTTAAACACATTTTAGAACTTGTTAAAATTTTCAAATCGAACTTCAACAATCAATTGCTCGTTCAACTCAATTTGATAAGCCTAAAACTATATAAAATACCAAACTACTCGAGTTCGATTCGACAAAAACTCATTTGAACATAAAAATACATTGACCTGCTATCAAATGAGAGTTGTTAATAACAATGAAGTTCGAATTCAAGCATATGATGAACCCACAATGTAAAAATTATCCCAGGGAGTTCCCAAAACCGAATCTGGAAAAAAATAAAAATAAAAATACATTGACCTGCTATCAAATAAGAGTTGTTAATAATAGTTATTAATAGTAATCGAGTTTGAATTCAAGCATATGATGAACCAAATATAGTATATGTACATCCTTTTCCCTGACTTATATCGAGCAGACGAAAACTTTCAATGAATGACCTCTCCGCATCCTAATTGAAAGTTAATTCCAAAATCCCCAAATTTTATTTATTTATTTATTTTCTTTTTCTTTTTAAAATTATCTCAAATCTCCAAACCTGCAAAACCAATACCATTGAAACGAATCACCATCTAAGCCGCTATTAACAGGGACCTACACTTGCTTTGACCTGGAACTGCCTCTACATGCAATTCTGCCTGACACATGGATGAATCATTAACCACGGAAGCCACCTGCCCGATTCCAAGAATCGTGTTCGCCTCACTGACCTGAGAAATCAAACCAGTTGGAGTTCCCGTCACACTCTGTTAAAGATCCAGAGGATTACGATAGGGAACCAAAGCACTTTCAACAGTAGATTTGTGTCCTCCGTTTCCATTAGAGCTCAGTCTCTGTTCGGCTTGTTTTCACATTTTCATTATCTTTTGCTTGCCTCCGCAAATTCCTCCTCAAATTTACAATCAACCTATATATAAACAAGTGTTTTCTTTCAGTCAATTAGTGTCGTTCTCGGATTTGTGAATTCTGCTCGTGTGGATTCACTTAGTTATAGACTTTTCGCTCTTTTTGTGATCCTTTTGTTTCTAGAATGATATTAATCTGAAAATGATGAAAGAAACTTTATTGTATTAAATATGATAAATTCAAAGACTAAAAACATAAAATAGGAGTCTCAAAGTGTAACATTTCGACTCAGATCAGAAAGATAATAAATTGTGGACGACCACCCGAATGACCACTGAATGTTTGTTAAAATTGCTAATTTGGACGATCACCCTGTCAACCACCCAAACGAACACCCGAAAGTTGGTTAAGCTAAAAAATAGCAATTTGACAATTGGAGCAACATTGTTATCATATTGCTGTTTTACACTATTTGTTGTTAAATTATAACTGTTGCCATATATTTTACTTGTTCACTGATGGAGTTGCTGTTTTGAAATGCCATTTTGGCACAATCCTAACAAACTTTTTCTCCTATGTTTTAGATGGTCTTTGGATATAGTTTTTTTTGGACATTTTTAAATTTTTTTTTGTCTTTTATGATCTTTTTAAAACTTTTTCTAAAAAAAAATAAATTATATATTTACATTTTACAAGACTAGACAAATAAAAAAAATAATAAAAATTTTGAAAAAAAAATTATTCTAATTCACCCACCATTCACATGCCACTACAATATTGAAAAAAAAAAAAAAAAAAACTACCTACTTTAAAAATTGAAAAATAAAACCCATCAACGCCTACTCACTAGTCTTGCAGAGATATCTACAATTCTAACCAACCATCCACCTATCCGGGCATTCTTCAAAATATATCTACAATTCTCACTCACAATCCACCATCCACTTATCATAAATACTTATACCCCATTTTCACACATTATTCACCCACCAATAACCACCCATTAAAGAAGGTCCAGAGAGAGACTCTCTCTAGGTGATTTTGGGCGATACTCTGGCGTTGCTCTGGCGACATTCTGGTGACCTATTTTACATTTCTAAAATGTAGATCTACACTATTAGAGTATAGATCTACAATTCTTAAGTGTAGATCTAGACTTTTTATGTTTGAAATAGGGATATGAGAGTTTTCTTTGATTTCGACATAGATTTTTAGATTTTCGACACCTACAATGGTTCCCTCCTCTCTCAAGTCTTCTCTCATGCCATTGTGGGTGTATTTCCTTCTCAACTCTAGCTTCTGGCGGTGTTCGATGTCCTGTGGCGGCGGTGGCAGAGTTGGGCAACAGCGACGGGGACGACGTCGACGGAGACGACAGGCTTTCAGCAGATCTTATTTTTCAGACCATATCTTTGAGAAGATCGGTGGTTTTCCCAAACTCATAGTTGTTTTTTTGGCAGATTTGTTTTTATCTTTTGTTTTGTTGTTTAGTTGGGATGGCCATTTAGGGTCTTACTTATGTAATGTTATTGTTTATTAATATAATGTGTCCCATGCTCTAAAAAAAAAAAAAATTAAAAAAAAAAAAAAAAAAACAAACAAACAAACAAAAACAAAACAACCACCCCTTATTTACTTTGTTTGATTAACAATTTTCGAAAATAATTTTTCAATTTTTTATTTTATGTGTTTCTTTTGTCTTTGGTAAATTGTTTTAATTTAATTTAATTTTTTTTTTACTTTTTGTTTTAGTTAATCTAGATACACTTTTGTGAAATTTTTATTTCAAAACATCAAATTTTTTTTATTATAAATATTTTACTTTTTAAGTGCATTTAAAAAAATTAACAAATATATATATATATATATATATATAATTCACTATAGACAACAAGACAAAAAATAAAAAATTCAAAATAAAAGAGAGTAACGTAGTTTAAGTTTTTTTTTTTTTTTTTAAATTTGTAAAACTTAAGCTTATAAAGTGACCGTATCTATAAAAATTCCTCTAGTCACCACTGATGATACTCTTGTCAAGATTCAAACAATAAAATAAAAAATATGACTCATTTACATTATGTAGAGACGTTAATATACGTGGGCACTTAGTTAAATATAAACACTTGCAATATAACTCAAAATGTATTTATATATATATATATATATAGGGAAATGTTGGGGTGTGCACTCCTTGAAGGGTGCATACATATACACCCTATCACAAAATATATAATTTTATTGTAAGATTTCGTAATATCAATAATAATATGTAACCTTGGCATAAATTAGTATAACAAAATATCTAAAATTTTGTAGTTGATATTGCAAACTCACCTAGGAACAAAATGTTACTTGTTACTTACTAAACAACACAAGCGTTTATATATATTCTTGACTTAGGCCTCGAATTGTTCTGACTTTTTAAAAATTAAATTTTTTATTTTTCATAATATTTTATTTTTTGTAATTTTTTTAATATTATATATATATATATATTTTATTTTTAAAATACACCTAATTTAGATAAACTTAAAAAAATATAATATTTTTAAAAAATATATATTTTTAAAAATACAAAAAAAATATATACAAAAATTTAATACGTTTTCGTATTCTTGTATATTTATTAAAAAAAATTAATATTTTTTTACAAATATTTTACTTTTTAAGTGCATCTAAAAAGTGAAAAAACTAATTAAAATATTAAATTTTTTTTACTAAGAATAAAAAAACTCAGTTTTCAGAAAACCAATCTAAACCAAACAGGATTGTAGCACACATTAAGATCCCATTTCGGGATATGCTATTTTAGTCTAAAAACTAAAAATTTACTATAAAATGTCACATCATTCTGAAGTAGTGATTAGTAAATGTTTATGACCCATAAAAAACTTTCAACAATTTCTACAATGATGTGGCATAATACACGTCAACTTTCAATTTGTCACATACTCAATTGTGTGGGGTCTATCCCTTTTGCCACATAATTTAGGGGTTCAATTTGTGGGTCTCTAATACTACTTTTAGAATTATGTAAAAAATAGTGAATCAATCATTATTTGAAATTTTGAACATTGAAGACTTTTTTCCCACCCACTTTCCGCACTATTAGGTTATATTTTGATCATAATTTTAGAGAGAAATTTACGTAGAAAAGAAAAAGTAAATGAAACAAAGATATTTTTTCACATTTCCATTATCTTTAACTTGCCTCCGCAAATTCCTCTTCAAATTTATAATCAACCTATATATAAACAAGTGTTTTCTTCCAGTCAATTAGTGTTGTTCTCTTCTAAAAGAGACTTGATTGCTTGTAAAAGATTCTTTTCTTTTTGTTTTTTTGTTTTTAATTTTTACCAGCTACTTATAGAAAAACATGACAGTGAAATGTGAAAGTTCAAAAAATTGTACCCCTAAGAAGTAATTGCCATTCATGAGCTATGACTTTTGAAGTCATCAAGTCTTCTAATAGAGTTCCCTCAAGTTCATGTTTAAAAACTGCAATGCACAAGCTAAACTGTCATCTTTAAACACTCGTACCTATTAACCTTCTATACTAAGAAGCCATGGGCACAACCTCTAGTGCTCTTTTGATGTTATTTGCTTTTCTTTTCATTGAAAGAATTGAGTTCTGTTGTAGCAGTACAAATTCAAATGTGAGTTGCACAATGAGTAAGCAAGAAGCTCTTATCGAGTTTAGGGGAGGGCTCAAAGATGATGCAAATCACTTATCCGCGTGGGTTGGAAAAGACTGTTGTCTATGGAAGGGAGTCAGTTGCAGTAGGAAAACAGGCCATGTCATGAAGCTTGATCTACGTAATCCAATCCATTTTGATTCCCACAAGGGCGATTTTATTCAGCATACTGCAAATTTCGACAAGAACAGACTGAGAGGCGAGATAAGTCCTTCTTTACTCGTTTTACATCATTTGAGTTACATAGACTTGAGCATGAACAATTTGTCAGATATGCGATTTCCGAAATTCTTAGGCTCCCTGAAAAGCTTGAGATACCTTGACCTCTCTTGGTCACAATTTTTCTATGGAATGAATCCTCATCATTTGAGGAATCTTTCAAGATTGTAGTATCTAAACCTTAACAATAACGCTTTAGTTGGTCCAATACCAGATACTCTTGGAAGGTTGACATCTCTCATAGTCCTTGACCTTTCTTTTAATGACTTTGATAACTCAATGTTGCATTGTTTGAGTAACTTGAGTAGTCTTGTCCATATGGATATCAGTTCCAATAATTTTAATAGTTTAATTCTGATGCCCTCGGAAGGTTGACCGCTCTCACCTTTCTTGACCTTTTTATAGCGTTTCTGATTTAGACCAGACCCATTTTGTATTCTGAACTCGGGTTTCATAGCCTCGTATGGTTTATCATGTCTTTTCCCCTCTTATTCTTACTCGAGCAAGATTTGCAAACTCTCAGTACTTTTGCAGGTCTCCAAAACTACTAGGAGAGTGCATTTTATGCTCGAGCGGCGTTTGCTATGCTCGAGCGGGTGGCTGCTTGAGCGGCATTGTCTTGTGCTCGAGCCTTGGTCTATTGTCTACAAAACTATTGGATTATTCTGCGCTCGAGCGTCACTTCTTATGCTCGAGTGGAACAACTTATTGTGTCTGACGCTCGAGCGTCAACTCTTGCGCTCGAGCGGACTGTGCGTATATCAGATCGCGAAAGTGACTTTTTACATAACTTTTCATACTCCTTTTTCCTAAAAACCCTAGATCAGGACCTTCTCTCTCTAAAACACACACACACACACTCTCTCTCTCTCTACATTTTCACCTAGTTCTAGTGATATCTCTACCCTCTTGCCTTTGTTAAAAAGAGTGAGCATCTCAAGATCTCCATTTCGATCCGAATAGAGTTGGATTTGAACATCTTTAAAGTTTCATCTTTGCCTTGCTCATCTTCTCTCTTTGAGGTAGGGATTTTCTACACTTTCATATGATTTTTAACTTAGTTATAAGTTGTTATTGTATAACAATGGTGGAATTTGGGGTTATTATGAGCAAACCTAGGGCTTGGGTATTAAATCAAAAAGGGGGTTTCTAAGGGAATGAGTTATAATTGGTAATAGAATTAAATATGCGGGGTTGTATTGTGGCAAAATGGTTGATTTTGGCATTTGGGTTGATATTTGGGAAATAGAAAGTTTGCCCTAAAATGTTTCAAATATTTATTTTGTATAAATAAATGAAATTGGTATTGAAAATGTGAAATTGAACGGATGTTTGCATAAAAGGTGGAGAAGAATATGTATTATCTCGCATCCATGGAACTTTGAATAAATTACCTGCCTTGAGATTGAATATATGCTTAGAGATATTTGTATTGAGCTATCGGTGGAGGATAGCTATGACTATTGTAGAAATTGTATGAGGATTAGGTGAATTAAAACTAATTTCTTGTTGATTGTCATTGAATATGACCGTGTTTTAAATACATTGTATATGTATGATGTTTGGGAGGAGAAAGGGAATGTACTTTATGTTTGGGAGGAGAAAGTAGATGGACTCCATTGAATTAAATTGGCTTGTGTGTCCAGGGTGAAAATCCTAAAATTATTGTGTATACATGGGTGCCAATCCCGCGGATGAAATTTCTGTAAAATGAAAAATTGAAGTGTTTGGATAATGATTGTCCTGAATTGTGAACCACTGAGTTGTAGTCTCATTTGGGTTGTCCGGATCATAATGAATGTAACTCATGAATTGAGATGAAATGAACTGACTTGAAATGAATTGAGATATAGAACTTGGCATATCATAACTCTGCAGAATATTGATGATTATACCACGGGCATTGTATATGCATTTCATACTTATATTTTTGTTAAGATTTATATATTGTGTTAGAATATTTCTATTGGGCTTTGGCTCACCCTATTTGGGAAAAATCATATTCAGGTGTTGGTGATATGTCTCTGCCAAGGCAATAGCTTAAAGGGGCTTTGGAGCAAAGTGTAGCGCCCTGGCAAATCACACCATAAAATACAAGAATAACATGATCATGAAATCCCAAGAGGGTCATCTTTTTCATTGAACTAAGGGTTAGGCGATTACAATTTAATTAATACCTTCCCACAATGACCGAGATACAAGACTTAGTTCAATAAACTAGATGACACAACAAAACACAAGCCCCGTGGACGTACAACATTTCAATTACATATGACATTCCTATTAGAAAAGTCCCAAATTTTCAAAAGAAATACACTAATACAGTCCTAGCTTCATTTTCCCTAAAAAGGCTAATGTTTGGTCCGGTCCGTCAATGAGGTTGCACATCATCAAGTCCTCAAAAAAACAAATTAGGGTTGAGCTATATGCCTAGTAAGAATACATTTATCCAAGTATCTAATCCTTTGAACAAGATAATGGCATCTATGTGATAAAACATTTTAATAAAATTTGCTTTCACAGAAAACCGTCAACAATTCATAAAAAAACACTATAATACACGTGGCAAATACAACTCATGTCCTCATGTGCAACAATTAAGCATCTACAATCATGGAAGTCAAACCACACTTTTCCCTATATGAGTCCAATTGAGAACAACCTTTCCTTTTAAAGACAACCCCTACATTTGCCGGCTACTATACGGCGGGAAGTGGGCACCCTAAGAAAATCATCCGTTTTTCCACTTTCGCCGGCTACTATACGGCGGGACTGTGTGGACACCCAAAAAGCTTTTCCCACATTCGTCCAGTGATAAGCCTAGATAGGGCATTTGGGCACCTTTTTAAACTTGCTGAGCAGATACTAACGCAACGCCACCTTTACTCATCACCGACACACACATGGATTCATGCATACTCAACAATTAAATCACATTTCAATGCCACAATTGAACATCTAGCATCATCATAGATAAACAACACATAAAACTCAAGGAACAATAACATTCAAGTCACCATTTCTTTAACCACATCAATATCCACATTTCATCTCTCCATTATTCATTAGTTTCCATGAATCAAAAGAAAATTATATCAAGTAATTTCTATCCAAATAGAAACTTAGGGTTTTATCAACTTTGGGGGGTTTTCTCTCTTTTATCACCAATCTAAGTTTTAACAACATTTACATTCATAATTAGAGAAGGAATTGAGAAATTTCAAACAAATTATAAAACAAGAGATTAGACATATGTAATAATGGTTTAATCCAATAAAATCCCCAAATTAGTTCACACATCACCCACATTGCCATGGAACCCCTTCAACAATGAAGAAATACAAAGATAAAAGTATCCCTACCTTGATTTTCAAGCCAAATATTCAAGCTTCTTGACGAATCTATCGTAAACCCTCAATCCAATCAGTTGAAAATGATGCTCTTCAAGTATTCTTCGCCCCTAGCAAACGATTTCGGGTGGATTTCAAGTGTATGAGAGGTGTTTGATGGTAGAAATTTAGGGTTTCAAAGAGAGAGGGAGAGGAGATGAAAAATAGAAAAAGTGGTGTGTGAGAATGATCTAGAATCGCTGTGTTTAAAAAGCTGATATCGCAATTCTTGCTCGAGCGAGACTTCTTACGCTCGAGCGACCAGACACAATCAAGAGGCCTCGCTCGAGCAACAACTTCTTCGCTCGAGCGGAAAAAGAGAAGTCTCAGAAGTTTTGCAGAGCTACAGTGAAACTTCTAGGGGCTATCATTCCTCACTCAAGCGAGACTTCCTTTGCTTGAGCGAGCATACCTGCAATTCAGCAAGATTCTGGGAGCAACGATTCTATGCTAGAGCGATGGTTCCCTCGCTCGACGACCCTGAAAGCAAAACGTCACACAAAGGCTTCATTTTGTTGTATATTTTCTTTTGTATAGCCAAGGGCTTTATTTGTATTGAGCTCGTCTCACTTTTGTTATAACCAAGTTATGACTTGGAAAGATGTAAGCTTATAGGGCAGTTATTCATGCTAAACTCTTTTATACCATTTGCTCTATGAAATCAAAGAACATTACACTCTGATTCATGTTGTTATTCATATATGTTTTTAGTTAGATTTATGGTTTATTTTGAGGCATTACACTTTCTGACAGCAATTTCGATAATTGAATGTTATATTCTTTGTGCAACCTTACCGGTCTTGTCCATTTGGATCTTGGTTTTAATAGTCTTAATGGTCCAATTCCAAGTGAGGTTGGTAATATTACACAACTTACAGAGCTTCACTTCACTAGAAACAGGTTCAAAGGTGAAATACCGAACTCCATGTGGTGGAACCTTTGCAACTTGCGCATACTTGATTTGTCCAATAACAAGTTCAAAGGTGAAATACTAAACTCCATGCAAAGCCTCTGCAGCTTGTGCATACTTGATTTATCCCATGACAAGCTTAGTGGGAACCTTTCGACTTTAGTTAGTCCGTTTGGTTGCATCCATAGTAATTTAAAGGTGTTAGAACTTAAAATAAACATGTTTGGTGGTCATTTGCCAAACCACTTGGGAGAGTTCAAGAATCTTGAGTACCTTGATATTTCTGAGAATTCATTTTATGGTTTACTGCCATTATCAATTGGAAGACTGCCATATTTGAGAGTGTTAAATACTAGGAATAATCAATTGAATGGGAGAATTCCAAATAGTCTTGGACAACTTTCAAAACTAGAAAAGCTAGATTTATCAAAAAATTCTTTTGTTGGCATGGTATTTGAACTTCATTTTGCCAAACTCAAGAGGTTAAATGAGTTATACTTGTCTCCAAACACATTATTAGTTCTGAATGTAAGCTCCCAATGGGTTCCTCCTTTTCAACTCCCATCCATACTAATGGCATCCATCAAAGTGGGACCCCAATTTCCTCTGTGGCTTAAGACACAAAAAAAATGTTAGAGATTTAGTCATGTCTAATGCAAGCATCTCAAATACCATTTTAGATTGGTTTCGTAATATTTTTTTTGGTATTTGACACTTGGATTTATCCAACAATTAGATTAGTGGAAAGGTGCTAATATTTCATGAATGTAAATACTGTGATTATACAGAGAATCATAGGGAGTTGATATTGAGTTCTAACAAATTTAACGGGCCATTAACATCACTTCCTTCAGATACTATGATATTAGATCTTTCGCACAACTTGATTTCAGGACCTATTCGTATGAGTGATGAAAATAAAAAAACTGGGATTTCAAATTCTTACTCTCTCAAATAACTATTTCATTGGTGGCATTCCAACATCTTTATGCAAGGCAACGGACATAACAATTATTGATTTCTCAAAAAATCAATTATCAGGAACAATTCCTCGATGCTTAGGACACCTGGATAACTTGGCAGTGCTACATTTGTTGAATAACAACCTATGTGGTCATATTCCAAGTTCTTTAGGTTCCCTAAGATTTCTCATATCCTTACACTTACATAAGAATAGATTTCATGGGATGTTTCCTTTATCCTTACAGGATTTGACATTTCTTTACCCACTTGATCTAGGTGGAAATGCATTCACTGATATTATCTCTCCTTGGATCGGATATAACCTAACTCATTTGTCATTTCTCAATCTTCAATCAATTAATTTCTATGGTGATATTCCTCCACAACTTTGTCGTCTTCGAAATCTGTGGGAAATATCTGTAACACCCAGAATTTTTCGCTCCGCTCTAGCACAAGAGTTGAAGATCGAGCGGTCTTGTGAGACTCCCAATCCTTTTTCAGTCTATCCGAGATTTTGAGAGTTGTGAATTTCCGCTAGAGCGCAGGAGTGGTCGCTCGAGTGGTCGGCTTGGTTAGTTTGTTTGCTCGAGCGCAAGATTGGATGCTCGAGTGGTCTGCCTGGTTGAGTCTGAATTTTTGGGACTAGTGGGGTTGCTCTTAACATTTTTATTATTGTATTTGGAGCCTCCTTGTTTTATTTTGGGACATTGATCGAAGTGGTAACATGATGGTTGAGTAAGATTTGACCAAAAACTTTCACTATAGGAAATGATACTTTTGGTGACTAAAACGTTGGTCACCAAAAGCCCCATGTTTGGTCGCCAAAACTAATTAGCAACTAATTTTTTTTTGTCTCCAAGGTCGTCACCTATACCCTGTCAGAGATAGTATTGGTGACTAAACTATTTTTGGTTGCTGAATGTAAACGTTTGGCGACTAAAATTTGGTTGGTCGGCAAAAGTTATCTTTTGGCGACTAAAAGATTAGTTGCCGAAAGTGAACATTTGGCTACTAAACTTTGGTTAGTCGAGAAAGGTTATCTTTTGGCGACTAAAATATTAGTCGCCGAAAGTTCTCACATAAAACTGAAGTCAACTATTAGAGACTAAAGTTTTAGTCGCCAATCGAAATTTTGTCGCATATAATAAACTTTGCTTGGTCGCTAATACTATACTAAACTCTACCAAACTTTTATTAGTCGGCAAATGAAACATTTTGGCAACTAAAAGTATTAGTCGCCAAAAGTGCTATTCAGTTATTGGAGACTACACATTTTAGTCGCCAAAAGGGTAGAAGTTTTCATTTCATTCTTTCGCGACCAAATTGTTTGGTCGTTGTTAGTTTTCACGACTAAACATTTTAGTCGCCAAAAGGGTGGATCTTTTTCATTTCATTCTTTCGCGACCAAATTGTTTGGTCACCAAAGGATGCTGTGTTTTTCGCTACCAAAATATTTAGTCAGTAATAGTTTATTCCTCAGTCTGATTTGTTTTGGCTACCAACATATTTAGTCACCAAAAACTTTATAAATTAAAAAAAAAAATTAATTTCTCAACCACCTGCATTTATTTTATTATTAGTGCAACCTGTACCCTGTATATATAAACAAAATAATCCTTAAATATTGATTATATTAACAACCATTCGACGACGTACACACATTCATTAACTTCCAACCATCCAAAAAATTCATATTTAACAGCAAATTATAAATGTAATAGAAATTCCATATCGACCAAGTATAATCCAACATCAAAAATATAATTCCATAGATAACATAGGATTAAGCAAATTTAATATCCAAAAGGTAATATATACCATGCAAAAACAATAACCTGTACTGCACTCCATACATAACATTTTTTTAAAGTAAATTTAATATCCAAAAGGTAATCTATACCATGACAAAACAGTAATCTGTACTGCACCAAAAACTAAGTTGTACCACGCCAAATTTTAGATATGTACCAGGCCAAAAAAGTAATTTGTACGAACAATTATAAGGACGGAGGTATAAACACAATGTCTTCCGTACTTGTCAAATAAAAGTCGTATCCACAATTCCACATCAAAAACCATATGTGAAAATAATGCAAATCATTAGTATTGACTACATACTGGCACATTTAAAATTATAAATAAAAAAATGCCTTCTTTCAGAAGTACAGTTTCACAAAATTATGAGAAGCACATAGCATTCAGAGGCAAAATTGATGGAAGTTAGCTACAAAGCTGTTTAATATGTCATTGCCAATATGCAACATTTACCCATACAGTGTCAATCAAAGAATCTCCTGCATTAATTCAAATAAATATGCAAACATGTTCATTGCACTTTTTAATCATGCAAAATCCATCAGTACTTAGGCATATCAGAATGACATAAGGCAACAATTATGATCAGTCAATATATATAATGTCCTGTAGAAGCACTCAACTTAGCAAAGAGATTCATTCTCCAACTCAAGCCTTGAAATGACCTCAAACATAAATGCCTAAATAAAACTTAATTTAATATTTTAGTTAAAGCAATCAAAGAAAGCTAAATAAACTTCCTCAGGTTCCAAGGGACATAAGCTTTAAGTGGTAATGGCTCAAGAAAGAAGGCAACTACAAACTAGAGGGGCAAAGGGCAGGGCTAATAATGAAGGAAGAGAAAAAGAGAGCCTTATTATTAGTCAAAACCACAATTTTTTTTTTTTAATGAGTAATATTTATGATAGAGATTGTTGATGCAGAAGGCATGTTTTCATACAACAAGAACAGTAGGGAAAATAGAATTTTCTAATAGCATCTATTATGTGTTCACATCTGCCACTCAGTTCTTCAAAATCCATTACTTGAAGTTGCAAAATGGGACTAGAAGTGCATTGTTAAGAATTCAATCCATATCCTCTTCAGCCTTAGTCTCCTTGCACACACACAAATGATGCTTTTTATGTACACTAAGAACCATGAAAAGAATTGTCATTCCCACTCACAGAAATCAAAAATTCGATATAGAATATTGAGTCTACGAAGAATGTACCCTCTGGATGCTGCTGCAGAAACAAAAATTGGTTCCACAGGGCTGCATTTTAGATCCAAGACACTACAGTACACCAAATGCATGAAGATAAGCATAAAGCAGAAAATTAATCACTAAACTTTTTTTTTGAGCAGGTCCAAATTATAGCAATGAGGAAGTATCTGACCACCACTTCAGTATCTGACCACACTTTCAGAAATCAAAAATTCGATATAGAATATTGAGTCGTATCCACATTCTTCTAATTGCAACATGTGATTTTATTGACATTCAAATGCTATACATCAGATAGCAATCAAGCTAACTTTTCACATTCATTCTCCTTAATTAATGGCTAAGGCAATGACTACAATTAGGAATTTATGACATTCATATCATATGGTGCTTTTGTGCTATTTTTCAACATCACAGTAATTTACTACAAAGTCAAAGTTTCAGCAGTTAAAAGGAAAAATAATGTTTGAAGAAATATTATTAAATTTGTAAAAATTAATTATAGACCTTACATTTGTTTTTTGAAGTGCTTTTGCTCAACTTCTTGAAACTTGAAGAATGCCCATGAACACCTATAACAAAGAACAAGATTTTTACAAACTATGATGTTAGTGAACCTGATTATATAATTCAAATCAGACTAAACAATTCCTCGTTATCCAAATTAAGTGACTCTTATCAGCATTGGAGATAATCTGGTTGACAAATTCTGCTACCATAAATGGGTATTGCATAGGTTGTCTTATACATTTCAGGCTTCTGATACATCGTCAACAATAAAACACATGCACAATAAGTCAAATTCAAAGCAAAACTCAGCAGCCATGTCTCTTACTCTTTTTCTAACAAATAACAGAAGCTCAAAGGAAACCCAAAAAATAACCATCAATATGAGAATAATTTATAGCCACCTAACTTGTCCACTCCAAGCTAAACAGAACTATAAAGCAATAAATTCATACCATCAAATGTTCTGGCAATCTTCAGTGTGTGCAATCCCTATATTGTGACAAAATTTTCTGCTTTGTTCCTCTTGTATCTGGAAAGATATTAACCCTAACATTGCATTTTTCACGAATTTTTATATACTATATATATATATATATATGGCAATTGACAGGACGAGTTTGAAGAATTCGCTGAGAAGGCCAAATCAGTACCTCCAACAACAAAGGATGCTGATAAACTAGTCCTCTACGGACTAGTTTATAAACCAGTCCAAACCCAGGTCATCCAACAGACTATCATGATTTCTCTAATTCAAAACCCATTTTGGAATTTCATCGAATAGGTCATCCACATACTCTCGCCATAGCCAAATTCATATAACAATTATAGATGTGTATATATATATATATATATAGAGAGAGAGAGAGAAGAGCATGGATAAAAGGAAAAATGGGGCTGATGGTGGTTGTTCATGGTGGAGGAGGAATTTGGATTAAACTTAATGGCGGTAGATGGGTCAATTTGGGGCCGGGTTTGAGTAAAGGTATGCGACTAGAAGAAAACAGAGAGAGTGGCAGCGAGAGCGAGAGAGAGAGAGAGAGAGAGAGAGAGAGAGAGACATACCTGGGGTAATGCTCCAATGGTGGATTGACGTTGGTGCGATGGCGGTGATGCTCCTATAGCGGATAGCTATGGAGACAAAGCGAGAGAGATAGCGTGGAAGGAGGAGGGCAGACGCATGAGAGAGAGAGAGAGAGAGTCACTATGAGAGAGACAGAAAGGCGTGAGAGGGAAGTAGAGGTAAAGATTGTGCTATAAAGGTGATTGATTTTGAAACCCTAGCAGCCCATATTTTCCCAACTAACTGTTTCAGTCGCTAATAAGAAATGGATGTGTATTTTTTTCCGACTAAATACTTTCGTCACCAATTAATTTAGAATCCCTCCAAAATTTGAAATTCTCCCCCCAAAACTTGTAATTATAATTTTTTGACGACCAAACTTTTCGTCGCCAAAAGATAAAAACTAATTTTTTTTCATTTGCTGACTAAATAATTTTAGTAGCCAAATCTATAGCGACCAAAATATGTTTTTTTTTTTTTCATTTGCTGACTAAATAATATTAGTAGCCAAATCTATAGCGACCAAAATATGTTTTAGTTGCTGAAAATAAATTTTTGGCGACCAAAAGTAATTTTTTGTTTTTCATTTGGCGACTAAATAATTTTAGTAGTCAAAACTAACTCTACAGCGACTAAAATATGTTTTAGTCGCTGAAAATAAATTTTTGGCGATCAAAAAATAAAAAGTAATTTTTTGTTTTCCATTCGGTGACTAAATAATGTTAGTAGCCAAAACTAACTTTACAGTGACTAAAAAAAATATTTGTCGCCAATAGTGGCATTTTTAGCGACTAAAAAAATAATCAATATAATTTTTGGTCGCCAATTCTACAACTTTTGGCAACTAAAATTTTTTGTAGTCGCCAAATTTGATCGCCAAAAATGTAATTTCATGTAGTGAAAGAAATAAGTTTGAATAATTCTATAGTTTTGGCATATATGTTGATGGGGTTTGATGATTTTGTCCCTTTTGTAAAATATTCTGAAGTAAGTATTTCCTTATATAAATTGTTTGTCTAGAATGTGTTATAGACTGTGTTTTGCATATATATGTATTCTCCTTTTATTGGTGAATTCTATGATTTTTGGCTTTAAATCTTATTCTTATTTGCCAATTGAGGCCATGGGCTCTAGTTTTAGTTGTGAGAATTGAGCAAAATGCTCCAACAATGACATACATGTGGTACTGGTATCACCACCAAAAACCTTATCAAAACAGAGAGCTATTGTGCAACAGTCAAATTCACATATAAGCTCAACTATTGTTTTTCTTCACGTTGTAGTAATCTTTGCTTGTGTCAAAACTTTTAATGAATTAGGAGAAGTACACAACATCAGTAATATAAAAATATGTTTCTCAACATGCACTACTTTTTATTTAATTTCTTAATGATTAATCCTTGACAAAGTTTTTATTTTTTATTTTTTATTCTCTATCTATTTGTATCTATTGAGTTTTAACCAGTTTATAGGTGCTTGTGGTTGGCTTTTTTTTGATAACTTTTTGTTGACTTTATTTCACCTTTAATGATTTTTTTTTTCTGGAAAATTTAAAAGTTATTCTACTCAACTAGAGAAATTAGAAAAGATCAAAATTTTTGAAAATATTGAATAAAAAAAATGTCAAAAAGGATTTTAAAAAAATCAAAAACAGTTAATTTTTTGTAAATGCTTTTGTCTTTAGGATATATATATTTTTTTAATATGGGAATGGAACTAGCTCGTGACATCAAAGTACATCAACTGGAAGTTCGAGGTAACTCAAAGTTGGTAATTAACCAAATGAACAGCGCTTATGATCTCTTACCTTATCACTAGTTGGCCCCCCATGCGCAAAGCGCGTGGGGGTCATACTACAATTTCAATATAAATATTTTTAAAATTATGTTTGGTTTATGAATTTAAGAAGTGAAATATAATTATATTTTTAGCTCTATCTTCTGTTTTTCTCTTTGCAAATTTCTTTTCAAATTAATAGGAATATGAACATAGTTATATGTCATATTAGATGTAAATATGTCTTCACATTTGCAATAAAAAAAAATTAAAAAAAAAAAATTGATAACCAAGTTGACAAAACTATAGAGAAGAGCACTATATTTATTTACTAATAGAAAAATAATTCATCTATGTAATTTCTCTGAATAACTTGTCAAGTAAAATTTCAAAATCTACATTCAAATATTCGTTCAAACTTTTCTTATCCGTATTTTGAAAAGAAATTGTGTGATGACCTAGAATAAAAAAATAAAATAAATATATATATATATATATATCTTTGGTGGTTAATAACGAAGGCACTAGTGTATGGGGCTGTCAACTATTTTTATAATATGAGGGGGATGCTTCTTGTTACAAAAAGGGAAGCGCACAGCTAATAAAAAAAAAGGGGACGTGGGGTGGGGTGCTCAAGTGGTGTATATTGATTTATTTAAGAGAGAGAGAGGAAGGGAGTAATCACATCAAACCATAAATTCCTTTCGTTTTACATAGATTCCAAACAGTGATTCTCATTCCCTACCCATATACATATATACATATCTATCTCATTGTTGATTTGATCATATCGATTTACTCAGTGATCTGGGGAAGATGACGAAGCCACCTCAGATCGCCATTCTTCGCGCTGGTATTTTCGTCAGAACTCAATACATCCCAAGATTAACTGAGATCTCTGACCTTGTTGTTCTCAAAGCAATTTGGAGCGGTATTGAGGAATCGGCTAGAGGTGCTGTTGAAATTGCCGCAAGTGTTTCCCAGAAGTGAAATGTAAGTGGGGTGACACGGTTCTTGATGAGATTATTCAGAATACTTCCATCGTTGCAGTTGCCAATGTTGTTCAAGATCGGCAAGTAGAATTGGTATTTAACTTGGAGAAGAATCCAATGTTGTTCATCTGAAGTTTTGCACAAGGACGCAGCTATTATTATCATTAAGGGTGTTCATGATGCTGAGAAATCTCACTTCGATGAGCCTCCCTGACCAACACAACCTGTCGGGCTCCAAATTACCAATTTACCATAGCTTAGCAACAAATAGGCGCTTTTGTAGGCGATATTGTTATTGATTATCCTTGTGTGGGATGTACCTCAACAGCTATTCAAGCTTTGACATCATTTAAGAAATTATACCCCGGGCATCGGAGAGAGGAGATAGAAAAGTGTATTGAAAGAGCTGCCATATTCATTGAAAAGATACAAGCACCAAATGGATCATGGTATGGCTCTTGGGGAGTTTGTTTCACCAAGGGCTCATGGTTTGGGAAAGAGGGGTTGGTCGCTGCTGGAAGAATGACCATAACAATTTGAGAGCATCCAAGCCTTTCCAACCTTGTTATCATCTAGTTTTAGTACAAATTCACCCCTAGTTCTTGAGGCCAAAAGCTAGAGCACGCTAAGGGCAATGTTTTGATCATACTACATCGCATTTTCGTACTGCTAAGCTTTGGGTGTTCTTCCATTCTCTTCTAGCTTGAGGTAGGAATTTTTCCTACACTTCTTTATGTACTTTTATTTGATTATATGGAGTTTAGAGTTGCATATAATTTAATTAGAATTTTTGGAAAATTCGTGATTTATTTGCTTAAAAAAGTAAATTTTGAGAAAAATAAAGAGTTAATGCCCAAATTGCGAAAGTGTAAACTTGGAATATGTTTGTAAGGTTATGAAAGAGCTATGTTTTAAATTTGAACAAAAACGGACTTCAATTCGATTGGTTTTGAAATTTTTATCGGTTTGTGACTAAAAGAACATTTTTAAAGAAAACAAAAGAATTGCATTTAATTTTCGGGGCTTTTGATCAAAATAGGATGTCATAGTTAAATAATGTTTGGAGAATGAGTTTAGAAAGAAAATGATATTTTTTTGGGCATTAACGATATTATTTTTCTTAATGTATCTGTTGGTATAAAACAGACACGGTTAGAAATGAACCTTGAGAGGTTACCGGACGTGATTGTGATATGAAAACTAGTGTAGTTGTTCATGTTTAGAAATATCTGTTTCGGGCTATTGGTGGAGGATAGTTATGATTGTTGTAGAAATGCATGAGACTTAGGTAAATTGAACCATATTTCTCATTTGTTGCATTGGACATTGCATTACATTCATTTGATTGGAAATGTATCTGTTTTTTAGAAATGTTTGGAAATGTATCTATTTGCGAAACGATGAATACTTGGTGAATCTGGGTAAGGGGTGTGGAACCGCGTGGTTACGTGTCGAACCTTCCAGTTTACTGGTAAAAATGACAATGGTAGTACATTATAGCCTACTTGCAGACACTCGCCTAGAGATTCACAAGGCCCGTATTCATGTAACAGATATGGTTTAAAAATGAAAATGGTTTTATATTGGTTGTGCATCTCAGCATTGCATGCTTTATAAAAAGAGAGAAACTGTTTTATCATGAGCATGGCATGAGCACACTCCTCTTTAGTTTTGTCATTGTTCATATATTGTGTAGTATATCTCTACCGGGCTGTGGCTCACCCTATAAGGGAAATCATTTTCAGGTACAGGTGTTATGCCTCTGCCAAGGCATTGACTTGGGAGGACTCGGAGCTGAGGCTTCATTTTGTTTTATTATTATTTGTTGAATGTAAGCCCAGGGCTGTATTTGTATTGAGTTGAAACTCCATTTTGTGTAACCAAGAATGTTCTTGGATAAATTTGTAAGCCTGTAGGACACTTGTTATCTGTTTGGCTTTCATTTCTTACTTGTTGTAAAATGCATGCTTGGGATTGGAACTGGGGCATTGAGATGTAAATAGCATGTATTTGGCGTTTGGGATTTAATGGAAATGGATGTGTGGAATAGTTAGCTATACATATATGTTTGTCCATCATGTGGGTTTTGTTGCATAAATAGATATATCATGCCGAAATTTTTGGGGCGTTACAAATTGTATAGTTATAACACTTTTATTGATAATAAGAAATTGTATTCCTTATAACATTGTTATATGTATACATCTTATAACATAAATTTAACCAAAAAAAATATGTTCATTATATCACGCCATACAGCAGCTTGTTTTCATAACATTATACATTATAGTAGATATGTACAACGGGCGTTTGTTTACAAAAGATAAGAAGAAGAAGAAGTACCCTATATTAGTGTGATTATATACAATGTGTATAGATACATCCTTGCCTTTCTTGATGTATAATATTTTTAATTTTGCGTGGTAAAGTCTTGTCATCGTATTTGAAGTTCCCATACTTTTCTTTGATGTGGTTGCATAATACATTTGCTGCAGAGTTACCTTCTCAAAGAATGAAGGTGATTTTACAATCTTCAAAATTATGTCTTCTTCTTTGAATGTTGCCTATGAGTTTCCATACGATGCTGTAATAATCTCTTTGTGTATTATGTAGAATTGTTTCGATTAAAAAAGTTGCATCACCTTCTGCCCATATCTTTGGCCATTCATTTTCTGCTGCAATTTGTATACACAAACATATCCACACAAAGAGGACAAAGATTAGTAGGCAAACAACTCTTAATTGAATGGAGGAAAAAAGAAGAAGAAAAAGAGATTAAAAAAAAAAGGTAATTAAAGAAAGAGGAATCACTCAAAAAAGGCAAGCATGTACAACATTGCCTTACTTCCTAGTTCATATGATGACCAAGTTATACACATACACAATTAGGGGTAATCTGAATGATCAATCAATAGACTTAATGCAAAACTATCTAGAATGAAACACCCAAAGGATCTGCTATGTTATACATGTTGAGAACAGAAAGATGCAAATCATGAGAAAATGTAATCTTGGAATTATTGTATTGGGAAATCTTTCATTGGTTGTCCCAGCTCATAAAAAGTGTAGAAGACAATTCAGAAACAAATGGAGCATGACACGAAGCATGATACACAACTACCTTGCAAATACCTTGACATCTACAAACAAAAAATTTGCAAAAGTGTAGAAGCAAATATTGAAAAGGAATTGATTTCAAACCATTTGTAACTCCAAAACTTATCACACTGATTGCGTGTCATGCTTATTTGATTCATGCATATAATAGTAAAAAGTTATGTCAAGACAGCACGGAATAGATTACTATCATAACATTGATAGCATTTACCAAACCTTTAGTTTCTCAATGATTTTTTGGTGAAATACATGGAAAGATACCATCTCATCTTCAATTAAAGAATGTTTTTACTAATAATAAAAAATAAATAAAAATCAACAATTCAATCGATCCATTTGAAAATACAATGGAATCAAATTTTCTTTTTCTTTTCTTTTTCCCTAATTGACTAACAGAGACCAAATCAAGACTTTCAACTTAGATAATGAAAGGTAAAGAAAGCCTCTCTTACAGCTATGTCACAGCTTTCATGAAAGTGGATACATTGGAGCTATTCAATAACCCAAGTCGTAGATTTATCATCAGCCTAACATTGGCATTCTAGGAGATAAAAGTAAAGAGATGGTTAAAGAATTATATTATTGAGCAAAAATCAGCATAACTATGTAGCCATTACAATTTATTTATCTTCTGGCACGTGTAGGTCAGTGTTTAATCTCTCACTCTAGTTTGGATCCTTCAATCAAATTCAACACAAACTCATCCCACTTTATGTCTATATGACTAATTCAGTATATAGATAATAAACACCCAACTTTATGTCAAATTGAATGCATGGCTGACAAATATTTGTTAATTACAATTTTTACCTAACGTTGTCTTTGCAATTTCTAAGGTAAAAAATAAATAAATAAATAAATAAATTGTGAAAAGGACTAAAATAGATTACAAATTTTTTTATGAAGTACTAAAAAATTGAAAAAGACAGTTATTCAAAATTAAAAAATTCCCTGATGGTTATTTTTCTTCATGGTTTTCATGGTAACCAAAGTAATAATGATTTTCTTTACAATTTCTTCCCTTTTTCCTTGTCAAATCCATGAGTAGAACTACTGAATTGAATCAACACCCCAAATTTCATACATCCTACATCTAAGAGTTGAAAACACAAAAGAACAGAAAAAGAAAAGAATGAAAAAAGACATACCAAGAGGGAAAAGTCCTCCAAAGCCACCAATCCCAGGTGCCATTTTTGCAATTCTCCTAACAAGCTTGGACCCAGCATCTATATCATCACTTAGGACCCAGCATCTATATCAACACCAAACACATAAACATTTAAATTAGATTAGATTCCCCTCAAGTTCACAACTTTAGTATTATCATCAAGAAGCATTGTTTGTGTTGCCAATATTATTCGATTTTGTTTTATCCAACATAATTATATCCATCATTCCTAACTGGAAAAAAAATTCAGTGAATAACTGAACAGTGTGTTTGACAATCATACACAAACATCTAAATTACAATGGAGTGCTGATGTCTTTGTTTATTTTATCACGACTTGCAAATTATCAAAATCTAATCACTATGAACAAATATACATTAAATCAAACAAAAAAATGTAAACCCATAACAGAGAGTCCATAACCCAAAACCCACTTTTTACATTACAACCTAGAGCTAATTTCATCAATTAACAAATATTTAAGTATAATAGGGTATCAAAAACTCATACAAAGAACAATGCAAACAATGAAAAGAATTGATTACTTTTCTATGAATCAGTAAAATAATAGAACCTATTTCATCTGGAAAGATTTGGGTTGTTGATGGTCATGAAACAATGCCTTAATCTGTTGGAATTTTTGGTGTTGTGTGTGTTTTACAGATGAAGAAGTAGAAGAAGATGATGATGAAGAATAGCATAGGGTGAACTGATGGTGGTTGTGGCATGAAAATTAACATTCTTAGATCAAATTAATTCGTCTCAAATCCATTATAATCAAAATGTTGTTACTGATATAGCATTCTTCTAGTGGTAATGTGTTTTTTATGCAATTTTTTGGGTTATTTGGTTGGAGTGTAATGCTAGGATCTTTGAGGATTTGTATGAAGAGGTGGGCTCTTTATGGGATAAATAAAGTTTGTTACTTGGCATCTTTTTGGGTTTCAGCCTCCACTCCCTTTAATCGAATTCCGCTTTTGTTTTTATTATTATTATTGTTGTTGTTGTTGTTGTTGTTGTTGTTGTTGTTGTTGTTGTTATTATTTCCTGTAGAGATATGGGGGCAATTTGTGATTGGCAATGTGAGATTTTGGTAGTCCTTTGTTTTTGTCTTTTTATTTTATTTTTTTGGAGGACTTCTTGTTCTCCCATTTCTCATGTTCTTCTCTTATTTTGTAATAAAATATCTTTTGTTGCTGATTAAAAAAAATGTTGTTAGTGATGATTGTAATTTGTAGTCTTATAGGCCTGCTTATCAGGCAAGCTGATCTTAACTTTCCTTTGCAGTGACAGGTATCAAAAAAGGTTTAAAGATGGCTAGGATACCTCTGCCAGAGTATTGGTAAATTCAGTCTAGGAACTAAAAGGTATGTAATATAGCAATCCCGATTTTACCTTCATTGTTTAATTGTAATATATGACAACTTTTCAAAGATTATGCATGATTATACTAGATTCATCTCATTAGTAAGATACATGTACATCAATTAGATGGTGACTAATCATTGATACCTATTTATACAATGTATAGAAGACTAATGCTAATACATTGAATGTGATGGATTTATTATGAATGAATCTTAGAGATGCATTATGTATCTATTATGAATATGTAAAATACATTAATCTATCTAATGAATTCATTAATATAGAAGATGCATTATGTATCATGAATGTATGAGATACATTAATCAATTTAATGAAGTTCATTGAATGAATAACTTGAGAGTTTCTCTCTTTAGACTACATCTTCTCTCTATAAATACATCTAGTTCTAGTGATCTTCTACCCTAGTTCCTTTGTATTGAGTGTGGAGCTTCCCTTGATCTTCATTTTAATCTGAAAGTTTGGCGATTTGGAGCACTTTGGTTTTTGGCCTTCATCTTCTCCATTTGAGGTAGGGATTTCTTTGTTCTTTTTCAATACTCCGTCTATAGATAGACATGTGGTAATTTTGTATTGCATGAAAATCATATCCGTGTTGGATTTGTTTTAAAATCATGAGGGGAACCTAGGGTTGGTTGTTTGAGAATGGTTTTGTTATCATTGACTGTGGTTTGGACTAATTAGAGAATAAAATTAGCATGTTATTATTGAAAGAAGAGAAAGCCCTAAATTATATTTTGATTTGGTAAAATAAAAAGGGTTTATAGTTGAACAATGTTGGTAAATTTCTATTGTTAATATGAGTTGTGTAGAAGGTGTTAACAGTTAAAGGATTAATTATGGTATTGGAGTTATTTTGAAATGAACGCATTGAATCAAGTTGGGTTATGGCTTATTATCCATGGAATTGATTTTGTAAAATGAAAAGAATGTAATTGGTTTTGTGAAAAGGGAAAAGTGTTTTTGGAATAAGTGATGGAACGTGTTGACTTGAAAAATTATGAAAGTTGATCTTGAAAATGGTAAATGAAATGTTAACTCTATGTGAGTCTTAGAAAATAAATTTGAGAATTGAACTATTGTATCATGAGTGTTGAATACACACATTTGGGGGTTTTATCTTTACCTATCGTACTAGTGTCGTTGTTGGGTTTAAGGATTGCTTGAGAGTTGAGTCTCTTTTATTAGGTGTACTGAATACATGCATCTAGAGGTTTTGTCCTTGGTCATTGGTGGAGGATGACATTATTGTGTTGAATTGTGATGTATACGTTACACTTGTGTTGGGTAAACATTATTGAATAGTTTATGTGTATGTATTACACTTGTTATTTATGCTTTGTTGTATTGAGGAATTTGTACATGATAATCGCTTATATACATTGTTTTGTGTGGGAGGAGATAGGGGATGTACTCCACGGTTTAGGGGAAGATAGGGGATGGACCTCTAAACCGGATTTTGTTTGGGAGGAGATAGGGGATGGACTCCATTAGCACCACTATATGTGTGCTTATTGATATTGGAAGTGTTTTTACATGTTGTTGATACAGCACTAAAATGTGTATCATTTGTGAAGTATAGAAGTGTTTTTGTTTGATATTGATACAGCACTAAAATGTGTATCATTTGTGAAGTATGGAAGTGTTTTTATCTGAGATTGATATAGTACTAAAATGTGTATCTATTATGAGGTATGAAATGTTTAAAATGAGTTATTATTTTGCTTATCGCTTGGTGTATCGTTAGCTTACTGTGCATATAGCCGGTAGAGCAGAGTTTTAATTGTTATCGTCAGTGTATCTAAGTATGTTATGGGTTGTGATGGTTACAGTTTTGAAAGGCCGAGCTGCCTCATTTGTGGATTATATACATGTTGATGATTTGTTATTTCTCTTTTATTTAAGGCATGCATGTATTGATATGAATGTATTGGGAACAAACCAAAATGCCATTTTGAGATTTTGGAAAGTGTAAAGGAAAATGGGGTATTTGTGAACATGTTTTTCAAAAAAGGTCATTTTGTTGTAAGTACGGAAAATGGGGGAAGAGTAATGGGCTTAGTGAAATTGTTTTTTTTCTAAAAATGTTATAGTCATGAAAGTTTGGAAAAATGGGTAATAAAAAGAAAAAAAAGGTGAACCGCTTATAGCGTCGAATGAAATGGATGTTTTCGAGAAAAGTTCATACTTATGTATATTTTGTATAAACTGCCACATTACTATTCTAGTATGAGAATGAACATTCATGATCATAGCTATCTGTAAGTTGTTATTGTTGGAGATCATGTTGAGATCCCTACTGGACTATATGTTCATCCCACGTTGTTGAATCTTTTTTCAGGTGATAGCCAGGATGTTCTACAAGGTTTTGGATCTTCTTATTTGTTGGCCACGGGGCCTCTTTTGTGTTGGCGGAATGCCATTTATGTAAAAAGGGTTATACCCTTCTTCTTGACTTTTAATGATGTAAGCCTAAGGGCAATTTATTTAGTGTACTCATGTTGTATTTACTTGCATACGAATGAGAGCAATGTTATTCACTTCTACAAGTTGAATATACGAGTTTATTTCCGCATGTTATCTCTGAAATGGAATTAAGTAAATGAAATTGGTAATACTTTGAGTAATAAAAAGTGGGGCGTGACATGTAATTTCACATTTGATTTTTAGAATCTGACTGAAAATAATTAAAGAGAATTGAAACTTATGGTCACTCGAGAAGGTTAAATTTTCTCTTCCTGGAGACAAATATCTTCACATGTTTTTGACAGGTGTGCATGGTTTCATGTCAGTTCAGCCCTAAAATAATCTTCTCAAAATCTTCTGATGTGCTCTTTGCTTTGTCAAGGGTCCTCTAAAGTGAATCCATAACCCAACATTTATGGTGTTCCAAGGGCCAATAAACTATACAATGTAGTGCCATTTCAAATTTTTAAATCAATCTGAAAGGTGAAAATGATATGAACTGTCATCCTTAAGGCATTTTGTTGTGGGTTAAAGAAGTGCATAATTCTAGTGTACAATCAACAAGAGAACTATATGAAGTCAAAACACCGATGAGATAATCCAGCATCTTTGCATTTGTTTTTGTTGAAGAAATATAGGTTTGATCTTCTGAGCCTGCTTTAGACTGTTATTTACATATTGTATTTATGGGATTTCTTGGACAGGTATGAGCAAAAGTGAAACAGAGCTCTTGGTGGTGGCCACGTGGAAATGGTCTAACCATCTTCAATTCTTAACCTCATTCTTCATTAAAGTTTGCCAGGTTGGATCAACCAAGTTTCAGTATACGATTATTGACATTCAAGTTTGTATCCGGGAATATAAAAGATCTTCTATTCAAAATTTCAATTCATGGACTCGATTTTTTCTATTCTAACCTTAAAATCCCTATTGACTTGATAGGGAGACCTCATGATGTATCATATATTTGTAGATAAATGTGTTTTTTTTTTTTTTTTTTTTTTTTTTTGTGCAAACACTAATGTTACCATTAGAGTTATTCAAGTTGGAGCTGTAAATATCAACATTGGTTTGCACAAAGGATGAATATTGACAATGAAATATATTAGGCCAATGTTCAATACATGCATAACTGAAGCTAGATTGGTCGATCGATTGGCTTTTGATTTGAATCTGTTAATGACTATCTGATCTGATAATCCGTTAAAATTTAATTTGATGGATTCAATTATTGCCGGATTAGATTCGGATAAATATGATATGATCTGATTATCGATCTGATTTGATTTTCATACTTTAATTTCACCAATCATTAATTTTATTTCCATAATTAAACTGGTGGTAAATCTGTATGTTGGGGCCAGCTTCCACCATTTTCATTTGGGATTATAAAATGAACCAAACGACTTGAATTTTACTCGTTAAAAATTTGTTTAAAATTGAATTAGTATGTAAATAAATTAAATTTAAATACTTTTTAAAAGTCGTCAAGTTTTCAAAGCATACTTTACGAACTTACTAACTACACAACTCATTTACAGTCCTATTTTGAGGAATCTTGATGTTACATGAACCATAGATATACAAACTGTCACACCCCACTTTTTACTACTCGAAGTCATTACCAAATTCATTAACTTAATTCAATTTCAAGGATAACATACGGAAATAAACTCATACATTCAATCCATAGAAGTGATTAACAATACTCTCATTCGTATGCAAAGTAAATATTACATGAACATACTTAATAAATTGCCCTTGGGCTTACATCACTTAAGGTACAAGAAGAAGGGTGTAACCCTTTTACAACAATGGCATTCCGCCAACATAACTGAGGCCCCGTGGCCAGTAAATAAATAGATCCAAATCTTGCAGCTCAACCTGCTTAACACCTGAAAAAGATTCAACAACGTGGGATGAACATATAGTCCAGTAGGGAACTCAACATGATCCTTAACAATAACAACTTACAGATAGCTATGATCATGAACACTCATTCTCATACTAGGATAGTAATGTGACAGTTTATACAAAATATATATGTATGAACTTTTCTCGAAAACAACCGTTTCATTCAACACTACAAGTGGTTTGTCTTTCCTTTTTCCTTTCATTAATCCCCATTCCCAATCTTTCATAACATTAACAAATACTTAGGAAGTAACCTCACTAAGCCCGATACCCTCTTCCATTTCCTATACATACTCAGATGTACCTTTTCAAACATGTTTATCTATAAAACATTCGTTCTCCTTCACACTTTCCAAAAGACAAAAATGACATTTTGGTTCGTTTCCATTACTACCATAACTATACATGCATATCTTTGTAAAAATATAAATTTACAACCCACCAACATGCATACAATCAACCAATGGAGTAACTCGGTCCTCCGAACTGTAACCAATCAAAACCATGATATTTTCAGTTACAACGAAACAACAACAATCCCATTTCACTCTACTAGCTATGTGCGTAGTAAGCCAACAATACACCCCACTCAACAACGTTAACAACAAGCCAGTTTACCAGGCGCTAGCTGGAGGGGTATGGTACCTTTGATTATTAGCGCAGTCAGTTCTCCAGGCGCTAGCTGGAAGGTAACGGTACCTTTTATTATAAGCGCGAGGCATAACTCCAACAATCACAGCACATCAAGGCATAACCAACATGTATAATGCATATACATAAACTATCAAGACATCAGCAATGTGTTAAAATATATGAACACATGACTACCTCCTTCCGAGCAAATATACATATATATAATGTATCTAGCACTTCATCACATACGATGTTCAATTACTCAATGGCAAAATGCAAACCCGACAATTCTACACAACCGTGTCATCCTCCACCGATGACCAAGGACAAAATCTCTAGATGCATATAGTTAGTACATCTATTAAACGACTCAAATATCATGAATCACAAACCCAACAATAATATTAACATGGTAGTTAAAGATACAACTTCTACATGTGTGTTCAACACTCAAGATACAACAATCCAATTCTTAAACTTATTTCGAAAACACTTCCCTCATTTTCACAAAAACGATTCCATTTCCTTTTTGTTATCACAAAACCAACTCCACTAATCTTGTTTCCATAAAATCAACTCCAAAGCCATGGTTAATCCTTTAGGTATTAACACCCTTACCACACTCATTTTGACAAAAGAGATTTACACACAATGGTCAACAAACCCCCATTTTAATTTACTCAACCAAAATATGATTTAGGGCTTTTCTTCATTTAACTACAACATGCTAATTTATATTTATTTTAGCCAAGACAACAATTAATGAAGCCAAAATCATTCTCCACACAACCAACCCTAGGTTTATCTCATGATTTTCAAACAAATCCAACATGATACAATTTTCATGCAATACAAAAATTACCACATGTCTATCTATAGACGGAGTATTGAAAAAGAACAAGGAGAATCCCTACCTCAAATGGAGAACTCAAAAGGAGAAGATGACCCGAAATCAAAGTGCTCCAAATCCCAAATTTCTTGGATCATAACGAAGCCCTCGACGATCAACACACTTCTTACAAAGGCCCAAGGTGAGGAAAACACTCTAGCTAGATCAATCCTAAGAGAGAAGTTAGGTTTTAGAGTGAGGTGCTCTCCAATGGCTTTTTCGGAAAAGTAAGAGAGAGAAAGGAAATGGAAAAATGATTCAAAAAGCTGAATCTCGGTGTGTTATATAGGTCACCCCGCTCGAGCGTCTAACTCCCCGCTCGAGCGTCACTCACAGATCCTCGCTCGAGCGTCCAATCCCCCGCTCGAGCGGCGGATGCACCCTCCCAGAACTATTACAGACAAGATGCCCGCTCGAGCGTCAAACCTCACGCTCGAGCGTCCAACACTACAGACGAAGTACAGGGAAGGTGATTTTCCCGCTCGAGCGCCGAAACCTCCGCTCGAGCAGAGAGGCCGAAAACTGGGCAAAGATTCTAAGTTTTAAAACACAACCAACTTATTCCCAACAAGTCCAACACGACCCAAAACTCTAAGATAAAGAGTAAGGGATAGAAAAGAGGATAAGACAACAACAAATCTACGGAACCAAGTCCGGATTACAGTTCAATAACCACAGGGAATTACCGGGATCGCTATATAAACAACAAAGTTGATATATATATATATATATATATATTGAAGGCAAGGTTGGTAAATAGTCCAATCTTCCGGTTTCATGTGTCTAATCAATTATGGATGAACTTGTTTCCTTACGGTATTCTTTTATATTATACGTGGATATTGGATTTTATGGAACTTGATTACATTGATTTTTTTATTTATTTATTTTTAAATGTGATTTTGGTTTCTTTATGATTTAGATAGATTGTACAAAGTAAGATAATCTGAAAATCACATCCTTTTACCATTCAAAGAGAGACAAATCACAAGCTATTAGAAAGAGAGCTCACAGAAAACATAGACCACCAATCTTATGAAACCCTATTTTCAATATTTTGATTGGATTTCAATGTCAGTAGCTACCATATTGGGTTTCATAGCGTTCATCTTCATCGTTAGAGATGTTCTAGTCAAGGGAAACAAATGGGAAAACCCTGTTGCTGTTTTATATAAATTTTATTAGTCAAGCATATTATCAAACAAATGGTACGCGTAATTGGGCTACATACAAGGTTTTAAAAAGCAGTCGCAACCGTTACATAACGGTTGTGGTGGTTACCGCCACCCGTTACGGCCGTTTTTGCAATGTAATTGAGATTCACAGGTGTGTCGACCGTAGCGGTCGTAACAGTGCTGTAATAGCCGTAATGGCCTATTACACACCGTTACGTAACGGTTCCGAACTGCTTGTTTCCAAAAAACACACAAAAAAAAAAGTTAAAAATGGGGGAAGAGGGAAAGAGAGAAGAGGGAAGATAAAGAGAGAAGATAGAGGAGCAAGAGATAAAGAGAGAGAGAGAGATGAGGGAAGATGAAGAATATGTCATTGATTTGTTGAAGTTGTAAGACCTATGCTATTCTATTTAGCTGCTATCACTTAACCATTTGTTTGTGTGTGTCTATCTATATATTGTTTGAAAATAATAATAATAAGAATAAGAATAATAAGTGTGGTCATTATCTATTTGGCTTGGTTAAAATATGTATATATATGTATATTTAGGCTCTTATTTATTCTCTTACTTTTGTCATTATTTTTCTTATATATAATAGTTAGTAATTGATTGATTTTTTGTATAATATAAAGTCATTAATTATTAAAATAAAATGTAAAAAACTCAGTTTATAGTGATTTAAAAATATGAAATATATTGGGTCATACCTAAAAATTTACAAAAATTGATCAATATTTATTTTAAACCCAATAAATATGATTATGGAAAAAAAATATGCATATAGGTAAATTTTTTTCAGATTGGGCAAAAAATAAAAAAAATTCACGGTTCCGGTTACCGCAATTGCTACGCTACGGCCTTTACACTCCACAACCGCAACCGCAACCGCGCCACCGCCACCGTTACGGCGACCGCAACCGGTTTTTAGAACCTTGGCTACATACTAACAAACATGAAAAAATGAGATATAAACACTTACGTAGAAGATTAAGAATTGTGAGACTGTAAGAGCAGAATTTTACATACCAAACTGTTTGGTTTCGTAGCACAACTGTGACCAACATAAAAATACAAAAGTGAACGAAGTTAAAATTCACAACGGAACAGAGAGAGGTACAAAACACACACAGTACATGGCTCGAAAGGGAACTTACGTATTGCGTTGTTTGGTTTTGTTTACATGATGGTGAAATGAAAATTGAACAAAACAATGAGCTTTTGCTTTTTTTATGTATGGTTATAGATAGGGGTGAGCATGGTCCGGATTGGAGTAAAACCAGGACCAATCCGTTATCTATGGATCCTGAAAAATTGGAACCAATCCAATCCGTTTAAATTGTGGAACCAATTCGAACCAATCCATTTAAACACGGATTGGATCGGTTTAGGACCACGGATTTACATAATTAAATAACAAAAAAATATATATAACACTTTAATTTCATAAAAATATAAATATAGCACCATATTAGTTTCACAATAACAACATGTCTTTTTATAATAGCAACAAATTGTTCTAGAATTTAAACAACCATAAGAAAACTAGTTCCACCATAAGTATTTAGACCATTGTAAATTAACACTAAAAACTAACAAACAAAAGTAATAAAAGAAGATACTATGTAAGTTTAGGTTTGGATTTAAGTTTTGTATGACATAAGATAAGATATTATGCAGGATGGTGTATAATAAAAATATAGACTATTTGTATACGGTCCGGATCGGTTCCAATCGGGAACCGTGGTGTTCAATCCGGAACCAATCCGTGAATTACGAATTTTAAATTTTTCAATCCGAAACTGAACCACGGATTCAAAAAGTCAATCCAAACCTACTGAATTGGACTGGACTGGATCGGATTACAGATTTCACGGATTCCTTGCTCAGCCCCAGTTATAGATAGATATAGAGATGAGAGCCCTCCTACATAGTGTGGAAGCTACCAGCACCGAACCACCGCTTCCGTTTGTAGCATATGGAGAATTCTTGGAAAAGCAAATTAAGGGATAGATGGTGTTCTCTGGTTGGTTGGGCGATCGACAGGATCGAGATAGAGGGAATACACTCTGAAGACAGCTCACCATCTTTCCAATTCAACAACAAACAACTACACCGCCATAGATGTGATTTGTAATAAACAGGAACAACAAGGGCAATTGCAGACTTTTGCCCATTGAAATAGGGACAATTCTAGTATTGCGAGCATTTGACGCATCAGCTGAACAAGCAAAAAGCCCCAGCCCAAATCTGCTTTGCAAACCAAAGAAGCTTCAGACTTGCACCAAGAACTCCATCGTTACACCATATGTTACACCACTCTTACATTCTTTTTATATATGTTATAGATACAACAGTGAGCGAATTAGCACGCACACCTTTTAGTCCCTATTTTGCAAAGGGAGACGGGGCCAAACTTAGAAGTCGGGGCAAGAAAGAGCTTTGAGCTCATCACGCATCTACAGAATGGTATGCTCCATAGCTCGGCTCAAGCGCTTGAAGCAAACCCTCAGAACAACTACATGATCCGACCATCAGTGGAGGAAGTGGAAATGTGAACTCAGATCTCGAATCTCTATCTCCAACTGGCTTACTTTAACTCCTTTCTCTCTTATAGTAGCAATTCTGACAACATATGTAGATTATGTACCAATGCCACTGATGCATTACACATTGAGTTGGACAGCTTTCCTTGAACAGATAGGACACAGCTCCATCAACAGACATACTACAAAGAAAGCACCTACCCTGGGGGAACTGCCTCGATCCTCAGGGTGCCTACGAGACGGCTATGGTGTTGCACAGGAAAGTCTGTTGGGCAACAAAAACTATGTAATTAATAAATAAATAAATAAAAGACTACTCTAACTCGGAAAATTTTATCTTGCTATTGCCTTTTTTTAAAAAAAAAAAAAATAATAATAATAATAAAAACAACTTTTTAAACAAATCTAAAAAGTTTTTTTTTTTAAAAAAGAACGTAATTTAAAAAGAAAATCACTAAAAAATTCAAAATATTTATATATTATATAAGGAAACAAAGGTTTTTAGTAAGGAGCATTGTTAGAGTTTCAATATCTCATACTAATTTTTTTAATTTTAAACAATTAAAAAAAATCTTCATTAGCTAGCTAATTAGTCTATGATTTATTTGATAATCCCACATCAAGAGTAGAAGGAAAAAGTAAATTGTTTTACTCATATAAAGTCAATCTTATATGTCCGTTTAATATTATAGTGTGGTGTATGTTTCAATTTAATATAAATTAAATTTTAAAATAAAATTTAAAAGTTTTAATTAATTAACTTTTGTGTAATTTGGTTAGCCTTTTGACCTAACCAATTAGGCTGAATCATTTTTGATTTGACTGATTCGTTGGTTTAACCACGATTTTAGCAGTTTAATTAAAAATATATTGATTAGATTTGTTTGGTTCAAAATAAACTAAAGAATGATTTGATTAAAGATTGAACGACTGAGATTACTTGATTAGAAATAAATTTCCTGTCCAAATAATTGTAAACTTTTATTTCATAATCTCACATCGGAAAAAGAAGGAAAAAGTGAGTTTTTTACTTATATGAAGTGAACTTTAATATTGTAGTGTGATGCATGTTTTAATTCGAGCCAATTTAAAATTTAAATATCATTTAAAAGTTTTAATTAATTAATTTTTATATAAGTTGGTTGGTCATTTGACCTATCCGATTAGGTTGAACCTTTTTCAGTGAGGAGTATTGTGAGAGCTTCAATATCTCATATTAATTTTCTTGATTTTCTTAATTTCAAACGATTAAGAAAATCTCCATTAAGCTAACTCATTAGTCTATGATTTATTTGATAATCTCACATCGGGAAAAGAAGGAAAAAGTGCATTCTTTTACTCATATAAAGTCAATTTTATACTCTCATTTGATGTTGTAATATTGTGCATGTTTCAATTTAATATAATTTAAAATTTAAAAATTTTAATTAATTAATTTTTGTGTAAGTTGGTTGGTCTTTTGACCTAACCGATTAGGCTAAATCATTTTTGATTTGACTGATTCGTTGGTTTAACCACGATTTTAGTAGTTTAATTAAAAATATATTGATTAGATTTGTTTGATTCAAAATAAACTAAAGAATGATTTGATTAAAGATTGAACGACTGAGATTGCTTGATTAGAAATAAATTTCCTGTCCAAATAATTGTAAATTTTTATTTTATAATCCCACATTGGAAAAAAAAGGAAAAAGTGAGTTTTTTTACTTATATTAAGTGAATTTTAATATTGTAGTGTTATGCATTTTTAATTCAAGCCAATTTAAATTTTAAAATTAAAATATCATTTAAAATTTTTAATTAATTAATTTTTATATAAGTTGGTTGGTCATTTGACCTAACCGATTAGGTTGAACCGTTTTTAGTTTGACTGATTAGCTGGTTTAAACGTGATTTCTCAGACTAATTTTCTTAATTTTAAACAATTAAATTTTTTTCCATTGGCTAACTTTCATTTAACCATATAAAAATAAAATTCTAATTAGTTTATAATTTATTTTATAATCCCACATCGGGAGAAGAAGAAAAAAAATGAGTTGTTTCACTTATATAAAGTAAATCTTATACTCCCATTTAATATTGTAGTGTTATGTATAGTTCAATTCAAGACTGCTTAAATTTTAAAATAAAAACTCTAATTAGTCTATGATATGATTTATTTTATAATCCTACATCGAAAAAAGAAAGAAAAAGTGAGTTGTTTCACTTATATAAAGTGAATCTTATACTCCCATTCAATATTGTAGGTTGTGTATGTTTCAATTTAAGATAGTTTAAATTTTAAAATAAAATTTAAAAGTTTTAATTAATTAATTTTTGTGTAAGTTGGTTAGTCTTTTAACCTAACTGATTAGGCTGAATCATTTTTTATTTGACTGATTTGTTGATTTAACCGCGATTTTAACAGTTTTATTAAAATATATTGGTTAGATTTGTTTGATTCGAAATAAACCAAAGATTGACCTAATTAAAGATTAAATAACTGCTATTGTTGGATTCGAAATAAATTTCTCACCCAAACAATTGTTAAATTTTATTTTACATAATCCCACATCAGGAAAAAAAAGGAAAAAGTGAGTTGTTTCATCAATTATATAAACATATGCTCACATTTAATATTTTAGTGTTATGCATGTTTCAATTGAAAACAATTTAAATTTTAAAATAAAATAAAATTTAAAAGTTTTAATTAATTAATTTTTGTGTAAGTTGGTTATACTTTTAATCGATTTTTAACGATTTTATCAATATATATATATTATTTTATTTTATTTCTAAAAGGTATGTTTAAGTTTTATGACAAACTTTAATATAGAATAAACTAAAACTAAAAAATTTATAAAATGAAATTTATTTTTATTTTATCATTAATATAATTTTTTTTTGTAATTTATTCTATTTTTTTCATCTTTACCAATTATTTTTATTTTATGACATCTATTTCTTATTGTGAATTTAAAATATACAATTAATGACATAATAACTGTAATATATATATATATATATATATATTCTAATCAAATAGTTAAAATTTAATTCATTCTAAATTATTTTTCTATACTTTTTAATTAAATTTTATGTTATTATTTAATTTTAAAATTATTTTTAATTATTTATTTAGTTCGTGCATCACACAGGTTCATATGCTAGTATATATATATATATATATATATATATAACTTTTTTAGATGAATGCCATAGACTAACAAAAGCCAAAGCAATAAAACCATCAATGTAACCAAAATATCTTAAGTTTCCATATATGCATATGTAAACGCAGATGATTAGCTACAAACTACACATTGATTTCAGTAGTCCACACTGACCCAAAGGGGATGTAAATCAATTATCACAATTTCAATATGCATCAGCCAATCCTACACACCATACCAACAATTAGCATAGAGAAAGGGAAGATACTATGATGTTAATGATGCATATGGTATACTTTTTATAAAAAAAAATTAATTTATTTATCAAAATTTGTAAATTTTTATAATATAAACACAAAATGTCATAACATTTTTATCACAAAATTTATAATTTTTTTCACGATAAAATATCATAACAAAAATTATAAAGTGTCATAATATTATAATTCTTAACTTTAGAGTGCACATCATAAATTTAATATTCGTAACTTCATCATAAAATATCATAACATATATCACAAATAATTACAATTTTATTTTGGGAAGTAGGCTAAAAGCTAGCTTTATAACGTTTTTGACTTTTTTTTATAATAAAAAAAACGTACAAAAAAAATAGAGATATGATGTAACCCAAAAAATTAAAAAGCCAAAAAGTTGGCTTTTAACCCAGTTGCCAAATAGGCCGAAGGTTTGTTTCGAGAAGTAGGTTAAAAACTAATTTTTTGATTAATTTTTTTTTGGGACCTTTTTTTGAAAAAATATGTAAAAAAATAGAGAAATGATGTGACTTAAAAAAGTCAAAAAATCAAAAAACTTAACTTTTAATCCAATTATCAAAATAGACCAAAATTATTACCTTCTTAATATGTGCACAATTTTGGAATGCACACAAATCTCTAGAACTCTTTTTTAAAAGCTATCAATCATTTTTTGAGAGCAAAATCATCCACCCAACTAATCCACGTGGTTTATTCGCTTTCTTGGCACTCATGCTTCGTTCTTCCCCAGTCCTCTTAGAGCATCTCCAACGGTTCAGTATTTTTTTCACCAAATTTGAGTAAAAAATGGCTCATTTTCTCAATCTGATATCAGTTGCTCCAATGGTGCATCAAAAAGAAGAATCATCCCGTGGGTCAACCGGTAAGGCAATTTTTCTTTATTTTATTTTATTTTATTTTTACCTTTTTGAATTGTTTGAACCTACTTAACCATTGGTTCAATTTTTTTTTGAACCATTTGAACCAGTTTGCAGGCCAATTTTTGAACCATTTGCATGAGCTGGTCGACCGGTTGGTCAACCGGGTGGTCGACCACCATGTGTAAAATTTTCACAAATTTCTGCTTTAACGGCTATGCACAGTGGATTGGTGAAAGGAGCAACTCGTCCTCAGTGTGGTGAAACGTTTGATGTTTTCTCAATTTGATACTGTTTTGGTGCAACCGTTGGAGCACAAAAAGCAACTTTTTTCATCAAATTTGAATTTGATGTTGGATTTGGTGAACCGTTGGAGATGGCCTTTGATGGTACTCACTCTTATCCCCCAATAATTAGCAGCTATTGAGATGGAGAGATGCTCTTAAAATCATGTTACTTACAATAATAACCCTACAAATTTAGACTTATAAACTCAAGAAAAAAAAATTAATAATTTAAATTCATTTTAATCATGAATTTCACATTTCATCAATTTAATTTTCATCACACAAATACATTCATAATAAATTATATATTGATAAGAATGAATTCATAGCATTTTTGTTTCTACAATCCACATACTTTCGTACATAGAAAGAGAGAGATAATAACCCCCTAGCAACTATAGATCAATAATATTGACAAATCTTTTACTATTTAATGGCATTGCAAATAATTCATTTCATTAATTAACTATTAAATTAATTAATAATTTTTAAAAATATTTTAATTAATAATTTTATAATTTAATTGTTGTATGGGGGAGTAGTAAGGATTTTTTTATTTTTTTTATTATTTTTGTTGTTGTTGTTGTTGTTAACTCTTGTTAAATTAAAAATGCGTAATTCTATTTTCGCACACCAATTCCCCTCAATGCACACTTAATGAAAACATTCTCAATCAATACACATCAAAAAGTAATTCTTAGTACATATTTTCTTATCCCAATAATATGCTCATCTTCAATTTTAATACCCTAGTTTTTCTTTCATCCACTCACCCTTCATTCGCCACCGTTGCTGCCATTCTCAACCTTTCATCAACACCACCACCACTCCTAGCTCACCCCTTCCCATCTTAGACCCCTACAATTGACCTCAAAAGTTGTTGGTTTGCGGAATGAGACTTGTAGGGGTGTGTGTGGGTGATTTTCTGACCACACTGCCCGCTTAGTAACCAGCTGGAGAGCACCGGCAGAATAGATGGCACCTGGCTGACCTGCAACAGAATGAGAAGATTCCGGCGGTGGTTCGTCCACCTGGTGGCACTCCGACGATCAAGTCAGTATATTTCTCAAAGATAATCAATAGTGCAAATCTCACTGTTCAGAACATAAATTGCGTACCTTAGACCCATGGGGGTGCTTCTCTCTTATAGTTACCTCAATCCTAATCCCAATAGAAGCCTGACTTCTATGGATTCCTGTTAAGTACTTACTTTGGACTCTTTTAGAGATAAAGATAAACTCCCTAAGAGCTTTATCCTTATCTTGGCTAGATCTCCTCTTTATTCTAGGACTCTTGTCCCTTATCTTTTATCCGCTTATCTCGGATTTCGATATCTTCGGAGATAACCTGGCCATAACGAGATGACCTCGGCATATCGACCAGGACACGTGGTACCTCGGCTGACACGTCGGCGTCAGCTTGCCACGTGTTGGTATTCAAAAAATATATCCCCACAACTATCCCCTAGGTTCTATTACCTTGGTTTTCTGAGGTGATGGAACCTATATCATTCCGTTTTTCCAGTACGTCGGTTTACAATATCTCAGCCAAGATCATTATTTTGGCCGACATGTCTTTGTTGAAGAACAAGAACTTCAAGAACCCTTTCACGCGTATGAGCTGTCATACACCATAATACAACTGTTTTTAGCCACGCGTTTCCTTCTCACTGGTTCGTACATGTGACGCGCCTGTAAGCCGTTTCTCTCTCACGTGCGCCGTCTAACGCATACGTTCTTCTAGGCGTATTGATTACTTTTTGCCGCCGTTTTCATTTTTAACAAATCATCTCTTCGATTTTTCCCTTTCACCTTATTCTCGTTTCTGAAATACTTTTTCTCTCTCTAGCTTTTCTCATTTCTTCCATTGTTGCAGACCTCAAGCTCTGCAACGGCCTTCATTCTTCCTCCCGGTGAAGCTTCCGCCGTCTTGTTACTTCTGTAACCATCGTCTGACTTCGGCGATCCTTACACCGGCTTTATTTTTTCTAGAAAGCAACTGTTCCTTCTTTTTTCAGTTTTTTGATTGTTTTTCTGGAACTTGTTGTTATTACTGCTTTATTCGAATGTTCAATTTGTGAATCTGAGTGCGTTTATTCCATGATTTGGTTCTTGCCCATATCTTTGAACATACGCACGTTTCACCACTTCCCTGTATTGTTGCCACTGATCTTGGCCCTATACTTTTTGTATTCTTTATGCTCTTGATAGACCATCTCTGTTCTTGATTCTGAAACTCCGTTCTTGCTTTCTGTTTTTTGTGTCTTTTCCAGATTTGTGCCTCTGATCTTCATCTCCATAGTTTTAAGTTTGGGATTTGTATAGCGATCCTGGTTTCCCTTTTTCCTTATTTGTCGGATCCGGACTCGGTTCCGTGGAGTTGGTTGTTGTATATATCTTGTTTACATCCTTTACTCCTTGTATTCGAGTCTTGGGTTGTGTTGGGCAGGTTTGAAACAGGTTGGTTGAACTTAGAAACCAAGAGTAGTTGCCCAGATTTTGGCCTTCACGCTCGAGCGGGGATTTTGACGCTCGAGCGGGCCCTTCGTTGTTATTTGTCCGCTCGAGCGGGAGTTTCGGCGCTCGAGCGTATTTCTCCATCTTCCAGTATCTCCTCTGCAGTGTTGTACGCTCGAGCGGGGGTTTTGACGCTCGAGCGGGATTGTTGTGTGTGACGCTCGAGCGGGAGTCTTGACGCTTGAGCAGGGACCTGGTTCAGTAAAAAGTTCTGGAAGTGTGTATCCGCCGCTCGAGCGGGATTGTTGATGCTCGAGCGGGAGTTTGTGAGTGACGCTCGAGCGAGGGTTTCCACGCTCGAGCGGGGCGACTGGTATAAGGTTCCGAGATTCAGCTTTTTGGCTTACTTTTTACACCAGTTTCTCTCTCTTACTTTTCCAAAAAGGCCATTTGAGAGCTCCTCTCTCTAAAACCATAACTTCTCTCTAAGTATTGATCTAGCTAGGGTGTTTTCCTCACCTTTGGTGTTTACAAAAGTTGGGTTGATCGTCGAGGGCTTTCCTTTGATCCGAAAATTTCGAGTTTTGGAGCACGTTGAGTTCCGTCATCTTCTTCCCTTGAACTCCGAGTTTGAGGTAGGGATTCCTACTCACTATTATGGTCTTCGACATAGATTATTGGTAGTTTTGATAAAGTGTTGAAGTTGGTTGATTTTGGGACTTAGGGTTTCATAATGGTATAAACAAGGGTTTGTTATTTTGATTCTTAAATATGTATTTTGGGTCTCAAAATGATGATTTGAGTGTTAGTTGTTGATATTTGAACCTATGGTTAATATTGAGAGTTGGGGGAGAAAGCCCTAATTTGTGTATTGATTAATTGATAATTTTACGTGTTGGAGCTTTTATTATCTGTTTAGAAATAATTGCTTGGGCTACCGGTGGAGGGTAGTTTCAATTGTTGTAGACAATGCATGAGGATTAGGCAAACTAAAACTAATCGAATGGACGTGTCATAGAGTGTGACTGTTGAATGAATACATTAACTTTATGTATTGATTGATTATGTATACTACCAATGTGTATATATATATATATATATGTTGTTTTGTGTGAACGGTTTATTGGAAGAAAGGGGCTGGACCTCTAAACCGGAAATTGATACAGCTCATATGCTTATCTATTGAAGTGTTGATACAGCTCATATGCTTATCTATTGAAGTGTTGATACAGCTCATATGCTTATCTACTGAAGTGTTGATATAGCTCATATGCTTATCTGTTGATTTGTTGGTATTGCTCATATGCATATCTAATGGGAAATGGGAAATATTTGACATGAGTTACTGTCTCATCTAGGTTGTTGGCTAGGTTCTGAGCCGTAGTTGAATTGTGAATTGGATAAGAAATGGAAAATGAAATAAAACATGAATGCAGTGGTCTTGTAAGAAAGTGAGTGTGAATTGATTGGTGTGAGTTAAACGTTTATCAATTGCTAAAGTCTTAGTTATTGCTTATACTGTGTTTAGCATATCTCTACTGGGCGTTGGCTCACCCTATATGGGACATCATTTGCAGGTACAGGTAGCATGCCACCTCCAAGGCCATAGCTTGGATGGAGATGAGAGTTGAAGACTCTTTTGGATTCTTTTGTTTGTATTAAACATGTGTACCAAGCCTTGGGCTTTCCTTGTATAGAGTTAGTACTCTTTTTTTTTTGTAATCAAGTGTTGACTTGGAAAGCTGTAAGCCCTTAGGACATTTACTTTTGTTGTTAACATGAAATACTGCTGTAAGAATCACTCTGATGAATGAAAATGTGTTGATTTCTCTTATATCGTTGCATGTCTAGAGCGTTGGGTTTTGTGTATTATTTTGAGGGCGTTACAATTTGTTTGTAGAACCCACAATTTAGGGCAAAACTGAAACATCCCTTACAAATTTCTGCACCAGCTTAAACCTAGGTTTTTGCCGAGGTCCCAGTGACCCTTTTTGAAAACATCTTCCTTCCGAGATCCAATACCTTTAGTCATCCCGATATCATGGGTATGTGGAAATATCGTGTAGACACCCCCTCTAAGCTAGAATTTTTTAGGCAAGAGTTCGAAATCCCAGCCGATGTCAATCTGAGGTTGGCTGGGGATGATGACTCCATCATGCCTACTCACTCAATGCCCTTCCCTGTAGTTGCCTTTATTGAGTGTGGACTTCGGTTTCCACTTGATCCTTTTTTTTTGTCAAATCCTTCACTTCTATAAGTTGAATCCAATGCAACTCGCCATCAATTCTTACCGAGTTATTACTGGTACCATAGCCTTAGTCAAACAAGAGAATGCTAGGATTACACTTGCCGATTTCCAGTACTGTTATACCATGTGTCGCCTTAGAAAAGACACGGACAATGTCTACTACCTCAAGCCGAGATCCACTGAATATAAAATCGTAGCCGACCTTCTAGACACCAACAAGGGAGCTGGAGACGATTTCTTCATTGTCTCGGGCAATTGGGAATTTCAGCCTAACAATGACCTCCATCTTTATCCTTTAAGCCGAACAGTCCATGGGGAAGGAGCTGGTAAGGGCCACCCTTCATAAATTTTCTTATCTTCTTGCATAAAATTTTTAATATTCTGTTCTAATGTCTGTGTTGTTCTATCTTTGCAGTTCTTCCTTAGCCTCCAAAGAACTTTCGGCAATCCTTTTATCCCAGCAAGGATTTGAAAAAACTTCTGAACTTGCCAATTCACAAATGAAAGGTGCCTCTGCTCCTCAACTTTATTCCAACATACAGGTCTGCTTTGCCCGACGTCCCTAGGAGAAAGAAAAAAAGCCTTTCTCCGCCATCTGCTACAACTTTACAGACTGTGTCCACATCTCAGACAGATCAAGGGTCAACTTCCGATCCAGCTGATTAACCATCAACCTCGGCTCCATACTTGATTCCAATATCACAACGTCGCCGCCGACGCCGAACAGTTCCTACTGCCGAGATGGGTCGCCCAAAACCAGTTGCAAAAGATCTTCTGGCCAGCATTCTGTCATCTGTTGATGATCAACCAGCACAAACCCAACCTCCACCGAAGCCGAAAAGAATAAAGAAGGCTCAAACAAAGGCTAAGGTAACTCAGGTTGAGTCTGAAGATACCGTGCCTATCTCAAAGTTGGCTGAGAGTGACAAACCTCAACCCTCTACTGGGAAGAGGCGCTCTGAAGCCCAACCATCAGAATCCCCAAAATCCAAAAAGCCGAGTTCATCTTCTGCAATGACCTCGGGGTCTAAGAAGCCCGCTGCCCCTTGGGCCCCCGAGATTACTTTGGAGGATAAGCCTGTCATGGCAAATGATAGTGCTGAGGATATTAATGTCGGCGTTGCGCTCAGTACTGCTCTGCTGCTACCAGGCAATCTGGAGTGAAACGCCGAGTTGAGCGAATACGAAAACTATGCATTGATGCTTCAACCCTCTGTTCAAATAAATGTCTTTCATCTGGCACTTTTCTTCTTTCTTTTTTATACTTAGAAATTTTTGCAATAACTTTTACCTTGTGTTTTCTTCAGGCCATCCAGCATGCCCACTCTTTTTCTGTTCAATCTTTCGAAAATCGGCAAAAGCTGGTCGATATGAAGAAGGAGTTTTCTGCTTTTCAAAAAGCCAATAAAGGCTTACAATCAAAAATGAAGAAGCTGGAAGACCAAGCCGAGGCTGCAATCAAAGCCCAAACTGAAGCCGAGGAGAAGGCTGAATCTTAGGAAGCCATCAGAAAGGTTGCTGAGTCCCAAAGAAAAGAGGCTGAGGAGAAGATGGCTCAAGCCGAAAAAGAGCTTTAGGAAGCCCTGGCCACTAAAGAGGTCGAAATCAAAGATGCCGATGAAAAGGCGTACGCCCAGGGCATGGTCGATGTCACTGAGGCTTATGAAAAACAGGTGAAGGAGGCATGCAACAAAGGTTTCACCCTTGGTTGGATGTCCCTTCTGAAAAAGCTCAACGTTCCTGAGGACTCGCCCTTGAGGAAAGCCGACGTCATTCATCTTCCATTCCCTCCATCTCCACCTCTAAGTCAAGACGTCGGCGAATCTGAGTCTGAGGATGGTGATGAGGATGAGGATGAGGCCTTGGTGGGAAAATCCAAGGATGTTGATGTGACCAAGTCCCCTCTTCAGAAGGAGCAAGTCCTAGACTTGACTCAAGATGAGGAAGGCGATGAGGTTCCCAAAGATGCTGCTCATGAGAAGGTATCAGCCGACGTCCCTTTCGCCGACAAGAGTATTGAAGACACTTTGCAAGAAATTGATGCTGAGCTTACGGCGGAGAAGGCGGCCGAGGTTTCTTCTCAACAATCGTCCGAGGTCCCAACCCAGCTCACTGTCGACGCTGAGGAACCTTAGTTTTCATGTCTTTTCTTTTGTATTTTGTTTTTCTTTGTTTTTTGAAACAATGTAAGCCCTCCATATGGCCGATGTGCCTCCTTTTTGTTGAATGCTAATACAACTTTCCTTTACTGTTTGCTTGTACTTTAGTCTTTTCTTGACTGTTCTGGCGTGATTCTATACTTAGAATATTCTGCATGTCTTTCACATACTCTTCCTTCTTTGTACAATCTTCTCAGGGTGACACACCTCGGATAGACAAGCATCTTGGTTTTAATCATAACTTGTAAACTTCTAATAAGTGTTGAATATCATACTGGTTTAACTCAACTTGAAAATTGTCTACAAATTTCAATAAGTGGTTAAACAATAATCTGGGTTTAACTTAACTTGTAAATTGTCCACAAATTTCAACAAGTGTTAAACAATGATTTCGGTTTAACTTAACTTGTAAATTGTCCACAAATTTTAACAAGTGTTAAACAATGATTTCGGTTTAACTTAACTTGTAAATTGGCCACAAATTTCAACAGGTGTTAAACAATGATTTCGGTTTAACTTAACTTGTAAATTGTCCACAAATTTCAACAAGTGTTAAACATCTTTGTCTTTTCTCTGCCCCCTAATGTGAACCTGAGTTCCACTTGGGTTCTCATTTATGCATTCCAGAAACGACATTATTTATCTTTATCAGTCATAAGTGTTGAAGAATCTTGCTAAAACTTTATTAATGACGTCGGCAAAAAACAAGTTAAATATCAATGATAAAAGAATTTCAGGTTACAAGTGTTCCAGGGTCTCGGCAATTCTTTGCCCTCATTATCTTCAAGCCAATATGCCCCATTGCCCAGCACCGAGATGATTCGGTAGGGTCTTTCCCAGTTTGGGCCAAGTTTGCCCTCTCTAGGATCCTTCTTATTGCCGATGACTTTCCTTAGGACTAGGTTGCCGACTTGAAATTCTCTTGGATTGACCTTTTTGTTATAAGCTTTTGCAAGTTGCTGTTGGTATGTTGCAAGCTGGATTGCAGCTTTCTCTCTTCCTTCTTCTAAAAGATCCATATCTCGGGCTAAGAGTACATCATTAGTCCCGTTTTCTACTCCCTGGGTTCTGATTCCTGGGATGCCGACTTCCAGCGGAATGACTGCTTCTGTGCCATAAGCCATGGCGAAGGGGGATTCCCCTGTTGATCTTGTCGGCGTAGTCCGATATGCTCAGAGTACATTGGGCAATTCGTCTACCCACTTTCCTTTTGCTGCCTGCAGCCTCTTCTTTATCCCATCCAGAATTACTTTATTGGATGCTTCTGCTTGTCCATTGCTTTGTGGAAAGCTTGGGGTTGAAAAGTAATTCTTGATCTTGAATTTTGCACAGAAGTTCTTGATTAACTTGCTGTCAAATTGAGTTCCGTTGTCGGCAACTATTGCTCTTGGAATTCCAAACTTGGTGATAATGTTTCTCCATATAAAGTTCTTGACATCCACATCTCGGATCTTGGCAAGAGGTTCTGCTTTTATCCACTTTGTGAAGTAATCTGTTGCTACCAGCAAATACTTTCTTTGTCCAGTTGCTTGGGGCAATTGCCCAACGAGATCCATGCCCCATTGGGCAAATGGCCAAGGACTGGATACAGGGTTCAGGTCAGCAGCTGGCTGGTGTATCAAAGGTGCAAACCTTTGGCATTGTTCACACTTCTTGACGTAGGTTTCTGCATCTTTTTGCATGTAAGGCCACCAATACCCCTGGGTAATGGCCCTGTGAGCTAGTGATCTGCCCCTAGCATGGCTTCCACAAATTCCTTCATGAATTTCATATAAAAAATCTTCAACCTGCAAAGGGTGTACGCACCTTAAAAGGGGTCCAGTGAAGGACCTTCTGTAGAGATGTCCCTCTGCTGTCAGACTGAACCTTGCCGACTTCAATCTGAGCTTGTGTGCCTTCTTGTGGTTTTCTGGCAGCTTTCCTTCCTTCAGGAATGCAACAATTGCATCCATCTAGCTTGGTCCCATGTCTACATACATTGCTTCGTGCTCTGTGGTCAGTGGTTCGATGCTTGGGCCCGACAAGTAATCGATCATTATTGTCCTTGCTTTTCCAGGTTGTACTGCACTGACTAGGTAGGCCAACGCATCGGCGTGGCTGTTATCATCTCGGCTTACCTGAAGTAGTTGGCAGTTCTGAAACAAGGCTGACAATCTGATGACCTCCTTCGCGTAGGCCGGCATTCGTTCATCTCGGGCTGCATACTCGCCCGTTGTCTGGTTAACTATCAGTTGTGAATCGCAAAAAACTATTACCTCATCTGCTTGCACTGTTGCTGCCAACTTTAGTCCTGTAATGAGTGCTTCATACTCTACTTCATTGTTTGAGGCCTTGAACCCCAAACAAATTGACTGTTCTAGCACCTGCCCATCTGGGGATATCAATACTACTCCTGCCCCCGCTCCTTGTCTGTTTGAACTTCCATCCACGAACAGTCGAAAGGAGTCGCCGATGTAAATGCTGCAGGGTCTGAGTTTTTCTTCTTTCTTTTGTTCTTTTGCCTTTGCCTGGGCTTCTCCTTGCTTGGTTGGATATCGCTTATCCTGGCTCAACGGAGCCCGATGTTCGATGGATTCTGGTGTGAACTCGGCCACGAAGTCGGCCAGTACTTGGCCTTTAATTGCTGTCCTTGGTCTGTACTCCAGGTCATACTGGCCTAGGGTGACTGCCCACCTGGCTATTCTTCCTGTCAGGTCTCCTTGTTGCAGTAAGGTCTTCAAGGGGTGCTCTATTAGCACCACAATTTTATGGGCCTGGAAGTAATGGTTCAACTTCTTTGAAGCCGTCACTAAAGCTAGTGCCAATTTCTCTAAGGATAGATATCTTGTTTCTGCATCGGCTAGGGTTTTGCTTACATAGTAAACACCCCTTTGCTCCCCTTTTTCTTCTCGGATTAGTATCGCACTTATCGCATGTTCTGAAACGGCTAAGTACAGAAACAGCTCCTCCCTAGGTTCTGGGTTTGAAAGAACTGGTGCTGTGGTCAAGTACTTCTTCAGGTCGGCCAAAGCGGCTTCGTATTCTTCTGTGCATAGGAAGTCTGTGGCTTTCTTCACCAAGTTAAAGAAAGGTCTGCACTTATCTGAGCTTCTGCTGATGAATCTGTTTAGGGCTGTGGCCCTTCCAGTTAGCATCTGCACCTGTTTTGCCGACGTCGGGCTCTTCAACTCTAGGATGGCCTTGATTTGATCTGGGCTGGCCTCGATGCCCTTTCTAGTTACCAGGTATCCTAAAAACTTACCAGATCCAACTCCAAATGCACACTTCGATGCATTGAGTCGGAGCTGATATGTTTTAAGGATTTCAAAGACTGTTTTTAGATCAGCAAAATGACCCTCAGGCTCCTTGGTCTTAGCGACCATGTCGTCGATGTAGACTTCTACTATTCGGCCAATCAGGTGTTTGAACATTTTGGTTACCAGCCTTTGGTAAGTTGCTCCTACGTTTTTCAACCCGAAAGGCATTACTCTGTAATAGTACAGGCCTTTTGGGGTGATGAACGTGGTCTTCTCTTCGTCTGGGGGTACATAGCTATCTGGTGGTACCCCCTGTAGGCGTCTAGGAAGCTCATTCTTCCGTGCCCTGAAGTGGCATCTACTAGCTGGTCAATCTTGGGTAGAGGAAAGCTGTCTTTGGGACAAGCTTTGTTGAGGCTGGTGAAGTCTACGCAGACCCTCCATTTACCGTTCTTCTTCTTCACCATTACTGTGTTGGATAGCCATGTCGGGTAGTGAACTTCTCGAATGGCCCTGGCCTCCAGAAGTCTGTCTACTTCTTCCTCTACTACTTCGACGTGCATCAACGTCGGTCTTCTAGCTCGTTGAATTACAGGTTTTGCCGACCTGTCGACATTCAGTTTGTGGCAAGTGACCTCGGGGTCAATGCCAGGCATTTCGTAAGGTGTCCAAGCGAACACCTCAATATTGGCTCTCAGAAAAGCTTCCAACTCTTTTTTCTCTTCTTCGACTAAGCCCGAGCCGAGAAGAAAGAAGCGTTCTTCATCCCCATCCTAGATGAGGATTTTCTTCAGTGCCTCTTCGCTCTTCTCGGCTGGCTCCTTGCCGACGTCTTCTAGGACTTCCACGTCCTCATCTTCAATTTCTACCTTTTCTGGGTCTCGTATGCTGCAGGTTGATTTCATTGCTGCCATGGAGCAATTTTTCGCCTGCAGCTGATCGCCTCTGACTTCCTCTATCCCATGCTCTGTTGGGAATCGCAATAGTTGATGCAACATTGAGGAACTGCCCCCATTGCATGCAACCATGGTCTTGTCGATGATGGTGAATTCTGTTTTGATCTTCCTGGTGCCTGCCTGCACCTCCAAGCTTACTGTTCCCAGTGGCCATGTCGGAGTTCCATTAAACCCAACCATTGGGCCACTGGATTGTTCCATATCATCTGGGTTAAGGCCGAGCTCTTTGTAACATCGGATGTACATGATGTCACAAGAGCTGCCTTGGTCAATCAAGATGCGTTTCACTTGGCACTCCCCAACCTGGAGAGATACTACCAAGGCATCATTGTGCGGGTGCTGGACCATCTCTAGGTCGGCTTCAGTAAAGGTTATCATTGGTCCCTGACACTCTTCTACCCGATGTCTTTTCTCTCCGACTTGGTAGACATGTTGTAGGTGTTTCACTTTCTGGGTTTCCTCTGGTCTCGTCGACAAGGTCTCTCAGATGTCCTCGTCTCACCAGGTCTTCCAAATATGTTTTCAGGGCTCTACAACCTTGAGTTGTATGCCCATCTTCATTGTGGTAGGCAGAATGCCTGCCAATGTTTCTTCCCATGAACTCCCTTGGAGTCCTCTTTAGCGTTCTGAAATAGGGCTGGTTTCGAATTTGATCCAGGACTTTGGAAATTGGGATTCGGAACACAGTTGTTACTGCTTATAGCGATCTCGGGTTTACCCTTGTTGTACAGTGATCCGGACATGTGTCCGTGGATGTTGGTAGTTGATTATTTTCTTGTTTACATCCTTCTTACTTCGTATTTGAGTTATAGGATGTGTTGGGCAGGTTTGTTACATGTTGGTTGAGTTTAGAAACCAAAACTAGTTGCCCAGATTTTGACCTGTCCGCTCGAGCGGGGGTTTTGGCGCTCGAGCGGGAATTGCACCCATCCAGTATTTCCTGTGCAGTGTTGGCCGCTCGAGCGGGGTTGTGTGAGTTCCACTCGAGCGGGGAGTTGGAAGCTCGAGCGGAGACCTGGTTTTGTAAAAGTTCTGGGAGTGTGTATCCGCCGCTCGAGCGGGATTGTTGACGCTCGAGCGGGAGTCTGTGAGTGACGCTCGAGAGGGGTGTTTGACGCTCGAGCGGGTCGACTGGGTTTAAGTTCCGTGTTTTGACTTTTCAAATCACTTTTTCACTTTCTCTTCTCTCTCCTACTTTTCCAAAAACACCATTGTTGAGCCTCTCACTCTAGAACTCTACCTTCTCTCTAGGTTTTGATCTAGTAGGAGTGATTTGCTCATCTTTGGCCTTTACAAAAAAGTTGTTGATCGTCGAGGGCTACATTTTAATCTGAAAATTTTGGGATTTGGAGCACGTTGGGTTTTGTCATCTTCTCCCTTGGGGCTCCGAATTTGAGGTAGGGATATCCTACTCCTCTCTATGGATTTTGTCTTTAAATTTTGGTATTTTGAGATGTTGGGGTTGGTTTGGTAATTTTGTGAAAGTTTGGGGCTTTTGTGTTATTTTACAAAGGTTGGGGTTTTATTTATAATAAACCTAGATACATGTTTGGTATAGAGAAATGGAATTAATGTTGAATCATTGATGAAAATGGGACCTAAGGGTTGAAATGGTAATTATGGAGAATGACCTAATTACATTATTTGATTAATTGGGATAATTAATTGTGAGAAATGAGGAAATGAAATGGAATTGTCAAGATTGGGAATGTATGAGGTTAAAGGGTGTAGTTGAATTATTTGTCACTCACCGAATTGAAATGTTGATTGAATATCCATTGTGCATTTATTTTCTGTATAGAGATAACTGCTTGGGCTATCGGCGGAGGATAGTCGTGATTGTTGTGGACAATGCATGATGATTAGGCAAACGAAAACTAATCAATGGAATGTGTCATGGAATTTGACGGTTGATAGAATACATTAACTGTATGTATTGAGTGATGGTATATAGAACCAATGTGTCTGTATACGTTATGTGTAGAGGAGGAGATGAGGGATGTACTCCGCGGTTTAGGGGAAGATAGAGGATGTACCTCTAAACCGGATAGTGTTGGGAGAAGATAGGGGATGAACTCCGTAGATACAGCTCATATGCTTGTCTAGAGAAGTGAAGATAGAGCTCATATGCTTATCTTTGTGAAGTGTGGATACAGCTTATATGCTTATCTGTGAATGCGGGATATTGTTGTTATACGTATCTGTTGAGAATGTGGATATAGCTTATATGCTTATCTGTGAATGTGGGATATTGTTGTTATACATATCTGTTGAAATGATGATAGAGCTAATATGCATATCTGTTGAAAAAGGGAAAATAAATAGTAACTTGGACTCATAAGTCGTATGACATAAAATGTGATTTATGTGAATGTATCAGTGTTGGCCATCTATCAATTGCTAATCTTTTAGTCATTGTTCATGGTTGGTTTAGTGTATTTCTACTGGGCTGTGGCTCACCCTATATGGGAATATCATTTTCAGGTACAGGTAGCATGCCACCTCCAAGGACATAGCTTGGGAGGCTAGAGGCGGACATACTTTTGTCGTTTTATTTTTGGTGTATTACATGTAAACTCAAGCCAAGGGCTTAATGTGTAATTGAGTTAGTACTCTCATGTTGTAACCAAGTGTTAACTTGGAAAGCTGTAAGCCCGTAGGGCATTTTGCTTTTGTTGTTAACATGTAATACTTTTGTAATGAAACTCTGATGAATAGAAGAATGTGGTTATTTCATATGTCAATGAATGTCTTATTTAATGGGTTTAATGTTATTATTTTGAGGGCGTTACACTGCTTGTGTGGCCCTCAGTTCTGCCTCTTGCCTGCTCGTTCCATTGTTACCTCGGCCTTGCTTCGGCGAGCCGCTTCCTTTCTCTTGTTTTACTTCCCTAGTTCCCGACGTGTCTTCTTCGGCTCTGGCGTACTTCTCGATTCTCGCCATGAGCTCCTCCATACTTTTTTGGCAGTGTTTTTGCCAAAGACTTTCGTAGTGGACAGTTGTCTTTCAAGCCGTTCTTGAAAGATACGACTGCTACCTCTCTATTACATTCGGGTATTCGATTGAACACCTCATAATATCTTTTTGCATAGGCCCTAAGGCTTTCATCCTTGCTGATCTTCAGAGCCATCAATGCATCCACCCTTAATGGTTGCAGCTTGTTTGTCACAAACCTGGCCAAAAACATCTCGGCCAGGCCTGCCCAAGTCTTCACCCTTCCTTTCGGTAGTTTGTGGAACCAATCTGATGCAATCTCCCCGAAGGATGAGGGGAACACTTTGCAGAGCAACGACTCGTTCCCACTGTACAATGCCATTGAATTCAAATATAGTCCAACGTGGAAGTTGGGGTCTGACTTACCATCGTATATTTGAAACCTCGGCATACTGAATCGCTTCAGTGCCTCAAATCTGTCTAATTCCACCGAGAATGGCATCCTCGGCTTATCTGGGGAGGTTACCTCGGCTTCGGCATTCTATTGCTTCCTTTTGAGGTAATCTCTTAAGTCTTCTTTGCTCCGCCCAGGAGCTCGGCTATCTTTCGACTTCAGCCTTTTCGGTATACTACTCTCGGCCTCGTGGTGAGCCCTTTTCGACCCTTCTCCATGAGTTGTGTTGAAGCATAGTGCCTGTCCCGGAACATTCTGATGTCTTTTGAGGTCTGCCTCCTTTGTACGATGCGTCCTCCGTGATTCTTCTCTTCTTGACTCTCTTCGCCCGACTTCCCTGGAAGATCGGTGAGAGTATCTTTCGCTTCCGTTGTGCTGAGGGGCTATGGGGATTGTTTTCTGCCCTTCCATCTGGGCACTGGCCGCTGGAATCGGCGTGTCCTGCAGTGGGAATGGTGGCTGCATGATGTTATTTTGTATCATGAAATTGACGACCGACTGCAGGTCTGCCAATTTGTTTGCCATCTCTTTTACCTCTTCGTCTCTCCGTAGGCACCTGTCCTTCCAAACCTGGAGGTCATCCTCGTTGTAGTACTTGTTTTGATCAGGTTTCTTTGGTATGTCGCCAGTCTAGCCGACGTCTTTTGCTCCGTGGGCTTGCTCATGAGTTTCTGCGTTGGACCTGTCTCCTTCGCCATCAAGGTCAATAGGTCTCCCACTCCCAAAAGGAGTGTCGTCCCCAATCTTTTCCTTCTATCCGTTACTGGCCATCTATTCTACTTTCTTTCCCACAGACGGCGCCAAATTGTGTGGGTGATTTTCTAACCACACTGCCCGCTTAGTAACCAGCTGGAGAGCACCGGCAGAATAGATGGCACCTGACTGACCTGCAACAGAAAGAGAAGATTCCGGCAGTGGTTCGTCCACCCGGGGGCACTCCGACGATCAAGTCAGTACATCTCTCAAAGATAATCAATAGTGCAAATCTCACTGTTCAGAACATAAATTGCGTACCTTAGACCCATGGGGGTGCCTCTCTCTTATAGTTACCTCAATCCTAATCTTAATAAAAGCCTGACTTCTATGGATTCCTGTTCAGTACTTACTTTGGACTCCTTTAGAGATAAAGATAAACTCCCTAAGAGCTTTATCCTTATCTTGGCTAAATCTCCTCTTTATTCTAGGACTCTTGTCCCTTATCTTTTATCCGCTTATCTCGGATTCTGATATCTTTGGAGATAACCTTGGCCATACCGAGATGACCTCGTCATATCAACCAGAACACGTGGTACCTCGGCTGACACGTCGGCGTCACCTTGCCACGTGTTGGTATTCAAAAAATATATCCACACAGGGTGTATGGTTCATGATGGAAGATAATCGTAGGTGAAGGGACACAGGGGATGATGAATAAGAGAGGTAGCATTGGCAATGGAGGATTGTTGTGATGTTTTAGAATTAGGGTTTAGGGAGAAGAAAATAAAGGATGGTACTTTCATTCTAAAACAAAATTGTATGAACAAAAATTTTTATTAAGTGTGTGAACTAAGGAGAATCAGTGTGGAAATAAAATTACTTATCAAAAATTTGACGATAAAGTATTTATAATTTTCAAAACTAAAAGGGACAGTTTGTATTTTAACAAACCTTAGGGGGTATATTTGTAATTTACCCTAGATTGTATTATTATTTTTTATTTTTTTTGCTCCAGGAAATACGTGGTTAGAGACTCTGTGGATAAATGACTCTCCTCCATACCATTATTTGGGAGGTAATGGCTCCCCTACATAACATTATCCTTATATACTTCATTTTGTAGGTCTCATTCCAAACCCACAACCTAGAATATGAAAATTTTGCTTTTATAAAGGATAATGTTATAGAAGTTAAAAATAAAAACTCGATTTTCATATTTCATAAATAGCAAATAAAATTCCTAAAGGTTGTTTAGAAAATTAGCTATTTTGATTGACTTCTTAATTTTTTACGAAAATATGTACAAAAGAATATATTTTCGAAGTGGTTGTTTGGCTATTTCATTAGACATGACTAGATACATGAAAATTGTAGGTAAGGTCATTAAAATCATCTATTTAGTGACTGATTGGTTCGAATCATTCGATTTTGATGAATCAGATAAATGTTTGCCAACCCTAAAATTATTTTTTTGTAAAAACTTACTATATAAAATTTATGACCTGGACAATTTAGACTCGCACAATTGCACCATTGTAAAAAGAAAATTATTTTTTCATGATTCCACTCAAATGCAAGTTTCTCAACTTTATTCACAAAACGGAACAAAGGGAGAGAAGGAGAGAGTTCTCCATAGAAGAAAAGTCGAAGAAAATTTGGGGTGTGAGCCCACGTCACTGATGTGGCAGCTGTTTACTGGCTTTTCGTGTAGAATTCAATGTGGTTACCGTTAATTACGGAGAAATCATACACAATTCTTGAAGTTCGATGTTGTCTAGCGAATTACCTGTTCTTGAAAACATTCATAACACAATTTAATATTAATGAAATCTAATTACTGTCATACAATTAATGTACCTCTCTCCTTTCGTTTCCAATTTATATGCAATCACTTTATAACAAATTTTTGAACTTTTTACAATTAAAAATAAATTTAAAAAATGCTATTGGCTAACCCATTAAACTAACAATTTTAAAAATATTAAATAATTTCATAATTTATGCCTTTCAAAAGGAAAGATAAATAAATGGAGAAAAATAATTATTTTCCTAATCTCCCTTATCTAACATCTCTCACCAATTTTCGAAAGGAAATATTAAACCCATCTTTCTTATTCCATCTCTCAAACCTTACATCTAGGTCGTTGTAATACTTTAGTTGCATGAGGTAATTTTGAAGGAATAAACTAACAACGGTGTCTTGTTCAAAAAAAAAAAAAAAAAAACTAACAACGGTGATGATCGATAACCCTGTAGGAATGTTTATCATGCAAGAATGTCGATAATTTGAAAGCTAGAAAAATTGTTGATTTTTCAGTGCACACATTTAATTGTCCTTTGGGAATAGTCACATCTTTTGGATTTATTCACAATACCAATAGTCACCATGGTTCACCAAAGGGTTTCTGTCTTTAGATGTTTGAATTCAAACCAAGTAGCTTCTATATTCTTCAACATTCTTGCAGAAAGGTTTATTACCATTCAAGAGAGAAATGATCGGGTGTAGTGAGTCACACCGAATTATGGTGTGATCACTCCTATTCCATCAAATTTATAAAACTTGATATTTTTTTTGAAAAATAATTTCATTTTATTGGTGATGCAAGTCTCATGTGTGTATAGGGTGAAAGTCCATTCCTATGTTTGGTGCAAGTTGTAACAGAAAATATTCTCATCTGTAGTACAATTATTTAATGGGAAAATGACTTGAACCCCCACAAGGGGCAACCCCCACGACCCTCTCTCTCTCTGATTGGCCAGTTTTTTGTTTTTTTTTTCTTTCTTCTCCTCCAATCACCAGCCCCTACGTGTGTGTGGGGGTGGTGATTGGAGGGGGTCTCAATCACTTCCCTATTTTATGTCTGTCCCATCTATATATAATTTCTAAATTCATTTTTATGTTCAAAGCATACATAGTTTAGGATAAATCTTCTATATATATATATATATAGTATATATTAATCGAAATGCATTTTTCTTTTGAAAGACTTTATAAACATTAAACATTAATCTAAATTTTTTATTTAAAAAAATAAATGTTAAAAAATACACATGGTATAGAAATTTTAGCCTATCTAAATTTTTATAATTTTGAAATTTAAAAATCTTAATATAAATATTCAAAAAAAATAAAAATAAAATAGCTATATCTAACCTATCATACTTAACCCATATATAATTTGAAATTTGAAAATCTTTAAATATAAATTTTCAAATATAACTTTAGTCTTCTTTAATTTTAAATTTTAAATTTTTTTATTTTTATTTTAAAAAACTATTTGGCATCTAAAAAACTAAGAATTTTTTAGGCATCACGACACATGTATTAGTTAAAAAAAAAAAATCCTCATGGCACACATGAAAACAAATTTTTTAAAAAATACATGTATAATGTATATTTTTATGTTGCGTCCAATAATACATGCGAAAAAGAACCATCAATATAGGGTAATCAATTATTATAGTTAACTCATTCAAATTTACATAAACATAGAATCTTACCTTTTGTAAAGAAAATAACGAAAGAGAGGGAGAGATATGGGGAGTGAATTGCAAACGGTTAGGAAGAGAAAATAAAGGAAAACAATAGGAAAAAAAAAAGTAAAGAGAGGAAGGTGCTAAGAAAGGGAAAATTATTAGGTACTTCTGAAGTATCAAGTGTCTTTACTCATTTATCAATCATTATTCACCATACCCTCTTATGTTCCTTAATCACCCAACAGAAAATCATAATACTCCATCTTCTCCACCAATCATAATACCATGGAGCACTATGTGGCCGTACTCCAGAAGTACAAAATAATTACTCACTAGCAAAGTGTTGAAACTTCTTTGAGCGGGAAAAATATTTTTGGTTAAGTGAATCTAACCGTTAATCTCATAGATGGATTGATCTGGATCGTTCTAACCAAATGTTAGATTGAGACATTTTCAAAAACAAAATTGTTTTATTATATAGATTTTTTATTTTTGTGAAGATAATTGGTCAAAAGTCCACATTCATAGGATCATATGTTATCTAAAGTTTGATCCTTTTTAGTAATAGAGACATGTTTAATAAAAATTTTTGATAAGAAATACAAATTATTTTTTTAAAGAATTTTTTTCCACTAAAAAAATTGCCGTCTCCAAAAAAAATTTCAATAAAGTCATCATTGCTAGAAAAGTTTCCAACGATAGTGTGGTGATGATTTGAACAATAGCACTGATTGGTAGCTTGAATTTGAGTTTGCTCAAAATCACCCAAATTTTGGCTTGCCTGTTGTTCGGTCGGTTGTCTAACAAGAAGGTGAAAGCTGCGGTCGACAAGAGTGATAACTTCGGTAAACAAGTGTTTCATCGGTCATCCAGGTGGTCGTTCGGGAGGTCATTCGAGCAGTCAACCAGCAAGAAGGTGAAAGTCACGGTCAACAAGGGTAACAACCGCGGTAGACAAATGTTTCTCCAGTTGTCTGAGTGGTCGTACGGGCAGTCGACTGGCAAACACAAATTCGAGCTTCGGGCAAACTCAAATTTGAGCTACCAATCATTTTTCTTTGAACAGATAGGTAGATTAGTTGAATCATGTAGCGATCTCGGTTTCGACCCTTCTTTCATGTTTTGCCACTTCGACTGCGCAGGTCGGGGATCAAGCTGCCCGGTCAACTCACGAGGGTCCAGGGGGGAACCCCGAAACAAAAATACAAAATGCATTCGAAGTTGCTTGTCCGCCCGAGTGGCCATTTATGCGCTCGAGCGGAGAATGTTTGGTTCCAGAAGTTTGACCTATTTGCAAAAGTATTGGGAAGGTGTATTCGACGCTCGAGCGGGGTTTTCCACGCTTGAGCAAACCATGTTATATCAGTTCGTGAATCTGATATTTCATATCACTTTTGTATATCTCTCTTTCTCTAAAAACATTTCCTCTCCCTTCTCTCTACATTTCCCTACGCCAAATTGGATCAAAACCTTGATTTCTCAAGATCCATTAGAGTTCTACCATAGGTTCTTCATCAAAGTTGGTTAACTTCTCAAGGGCTTCGTTGTGTGCGGTGAAGATCGAGTTTCAACACCATTGATTTTGGGGGTTTCATCTCATTTCTTCTTCAAAACTTGAGGTAGGGATTTTCTTAAGTTATATATATATTTTTGCAAGATCTAGATGATTTTCGAAATCATCCTTCGATAGCTTTGAAAATTGATTGTTAATTCAAGAAGTTGAGCAATTTTGAAAGTGGGTTTGTCTCTTGTTCTTTTAAAATGATCTTATGGGTTTTGATCTTCGTTGAGTGAAGAAAAGATGATTTTGGAAAGTTTTCTTTCAAAAGATTTGAGTTGCATAGTTTTAGTGAGAAAACCTAGAATTTGGAATTTTTTTTTAAAGAGACTGAAAATCCATGAATGATAGTTTTATATTTATTTTGTGTGTCAAAATAAATGGATGTTTGGAAAATTTCTTATTTATATTTATATAAATGATGAATTTCAGGGAATATGAGAATTGTTGTTCATTTTGGAAATTATTCTTCAAAACGTTGAAATAGTCTTGAAATGACTAATTGTTGAGGATACTTGAGAAGAGGGAATTGTGTTATTCTTTAGATGATGAATTGGAATAAAACTATTTATATTCATCTTGTGTTATTGTTATATCAATTCATTTGATTACATTAAAGCCCAGTAAGAAATCCTTAACAAAGTATATACATTTTATACAAGTCTTAAGAGATGAAATGCACATGCCATGCTATGCCCTTTTTGAAGATAAATCACATTTTCATATTTTGAAAACCATCATGCTCAATGATATCATGCAATTTCAATTGTTCAAAACTTAACAATTTATTTCAAGGGCGGTAAATACGACTCTGGTAATCCCTAGGTCGGTGTTTACAAGTAGACTATACAAGTACTACCAAATTGTCATTTTTACCGGTATTAATTGGAAGGCTCGACACTTGTCCACGTGGGTTTTCGGTCTTTCACCCCAGACTCTCAGGCCAACTTATTCAATATCATCTACACCACCTATCAAGACTTATCAATGTATTTATCCCAAAACCATTCCATCAAAACTTGTTTCTCAACATTCTTTTCTTAATGCAAGTTTCTGTAAAAAATAATGTATAGAGAAAGAGAGAGAATAAATTGTATGTATTATTATTGATTGATATATTGATTGATAGATTACAAGATGCATTAATTACAATTCCTATACAATCTATATATAGAAGAAAATGTGGTAGTAGGTGTAGTGGAGGTGATAGTGGGTTAGGTGAAGTGGAGTGTGTAGTGGAGTAGAGGTAGGTGAAGTGGAGTGTGTAGTGGAGTAGGTGAAGGTAATGTGGTAGTAGGTGTAGTGGAGGTGATAGTGGGTTAGGTGAAGTGGAGTGTGTAGTGGAGTAGAGGTAGGTGAAGTGGAGTGTGTAGTGGAGTAGGTGAAGGTAAAGATGGGAAATTCTAAAGTGGAGTAGGTTTAAGTGGGTGAAGTAGGTGGAGAGTAGGTGGATTTTAACAGCCCCCCGCAAACTCAAGGGGGATAGGAACTAACCAACTTGAGTTTGGAGAGAGTAACAAAACAAGAAAATACATAAAAATAAAAAAGGATAGGAGACACTGTATGGTCGTGTCAGACCGTTGGTGAAGACACTGTATGGGGTGTCATAACGTTGTAGAGGACACTGTATGGTGGTGTCAGACCGATGTAGAAGACAGTTTATGGGGTCATGTCGGACCGTTGTAGAAGACAATGTTGTGACAGTTTACGGAGTCTTGCTGGACCCTTGTAGAAACTAACCGGAATCAATGTCGGGACAGTTTACAGAGTCTTGTCGGACCCATAAAGGAGCTAACCGGAATCAATGTCGGGACAGTTTACAGAGTCTTGTCGGACCCATAAAGGAGCTAACCGGAATCAATGTCGGGACAGTTTACAGAGTCTTGTCGGACACTTGTAAAAACTAACCGGAATCAATGTCGGGACAGTTTACAGAGTCTTGTCGGACTCTTAAAAAGTTGCACCCTCAAAAGGTGTGCCCAATTTTGTCAAAAGGCGTGCCCAATTCATCAAAAGGCGTGCCATCAAAAGGCGTGCCATCAAAAGGCGTGTCCACTTTGTCAAAAGATGTGCCATGAAAAGGCGTGCCAGTTTGTCGGGCGGCAAGAGGCGCGCGATACGCGTGGCTGCCTCGCTATTTAACCAAGGTTGATGCTGAGGCTGAGGCAGACAAAAAAACTTCTGAAAATCCTCTGAAAACAACTCTTCCTTTGCTGAGAAAGAAACTCTGTAATACTCTGTAACCAACCCGTCTCTGAAACACTCAGCAACATGGCCTCTTCTTCCCGTCCAGCTACCCAGAACATGGCCTCCTCTTCCCGTGGTCTGCTCACGCTCTTTCCAGAACTGAACGAGTCCACAAGAGAAATAATTGGTGCGGTGGCCAGTGAACCTCAACCAAACACCTCTGGTTTTGCTCCGTTGAACTTTCCGATGCGGTCGGTGGAGCAAAAAATGGCGGTGCAGTCGGATGTGGAGGCCAATCAGTATACCTTGAAGTCATGTGTGGAAACCATGACTGCGGTTACAAATTTGTCGAACCGGCTGCAGAGTAGGACAAATGAGGTGCAGCAGTTAAACGCCCAACTGGCTCTGCTCCAACGCATGTATAAGGATGCGCGAGCAGAGATAAGTGTGCTAAAGGCGGAAAACAAGGAGCTGAAGCGGAAGGCCAGTTTTATGTTCCGATTTGGAGGGCCGCCATATGCTGCAGTGGAGGAGCAGGGAGTAGTGATCATGCCCAGTGGAGTGGGAAACACGGAGGCAAGACCGGCAAGGGCCGCCCAAGATGGTGGCAAGAAGAAAAGACCGGCAGAATAGGCGAGAAGAAAAATCCCACTGTTCCGATTTGTGTTGGTTGTGTTTTGTTTTGTTTTGTGTTTTTTTTATTTTTTTTTTTTTTATGGTGTAAAATGCTGATCGGGGTTGATCCCCGGCATGAAGAAATGACAAGTTTGTAAAATGTTGTTGTTGTTTTTTTTTTTTTTTTTTTTTTTTGGGAGTGTTTTGTTGAAAAAATAAAAATAAAATGAAAGAAAACAAGGGAGAAAGAAAATAGATAAAAAATATTTATAGATGGATTATATGAAAAACATCAGTGCGATTGTTTCAAAATAAAGTGGGGTATTTAAAAAAGAGGAAAAGTGACTTGGAAAAAATAAATAAAAATAAGTGATTTTTGAAATCAAATAGAGGAGAGAGAGGGACAAACCCATGTGATAAAGTGGAGAGAGAGTCGGTGAGTGGGGTGCAAAAGGTGAAGGAGAAATGATGGATTGAAAATGGTTTGGGTCAAAAGTGGACACTGTTAGTGGGGAACATGAGTGCATTGATTATTTGATATAATAATAATAATAATAAAAATAAAAAGTTAGAACAGTTGGAGAGAATGAGTGGAGTATGGTAAGGGTTTCATCCAAAGCCAAAATTCCTGCAGCGAATCACTTCGCAAATCCTAGCATGAGCTTTTTCTCTTTCCAGGCTTATTCATGAATTTCCTGGTGATTTCAAGAGCCTCTGGTGGCATTGTGGCAGAGAACACCCCAACCTGGATTTTGGGTGGCAGCAACTGAGAACACCCCAACCTGGATTTTGGGTGGCAGCAACTGGAAAATATCATAGATCTGATTTTTAAAAAACCTCGTGACAGCATTTCATCAGCTTCATCCAAGACAAACATTTTGATGTAAACAGGGCGAAGTGATTGTCTCCGCAACATGTCAAACACACGACCAGGAGTACCAACAACAACATGAACCCCACTGGAGAGAATGCGCTGATCTTCGCGCACACTAGTCCCTCCAACACAAGCATGAACCTTCACACTTTGCTGGGCAAGTTCAAGAGTGGGTGGAAGAACCAAAGCTTGGCACTCAACCAAGCTATAATCTAGCTGCTGCAGAATTCCAGAGCAGAATGTTGCAGTGTTTCCAGTTCCAGACTGTCTCGTCATATGAGGTGAAGAATTCTTCTCCATCAGCCTCACACATGACTACAGTTGCACAAATCTTTGTTGATTTTATCAGCGGAATAGGTTGAGGTCCGGCGGGCGGCTAAGGTGAGGTTGCCGCCCGCCGGGGAAGCGAAAATACTAGGTTTTAAACCAGCTCTGATACCATGTAAAAAATAATGTATAGAGAAAGAGAGAGAATAAATTGTATGTATTATTATTGATTGATATATTGATTGATAGATTACAAGATGCATTAATTACAATTCCTATACAATCTATATATAGAAGAAAATGTGGTAGTAGGTGTAGTGGAGGTGATAGTGGGTTAGGTGAAGTGGAGTGTGTAGTGGAGTAGAGGTAGGTGAAGTGGAGTGTGTAGTGGAGTAGGTGAAGGTAAAGATGGGAAATTCTAAAGTGGAGTAGGTTTAAGTGGGTGAAGTAGGTGGAGAGTAGGTGGATTTTAACAGTTTCAAATCAACTTTCAAAGTTTAATATAATCAAATGAATTGATATGCCAATTTCACAAGATGAATATAAATACTTTTATTCCAATTCATCATTCAATGAATAACCCAATTCCCTCTTCTCAAGTATCCTCAACAATTAGTTATTTCAAGACTATTTCAACGTTTTGAACAATAATTTCCAAAATGAACAACAATCCTCATATTTCTTGAAATTCATCATTTATATAAATATAAATAAGAAATTTTCCAAACATCCATTTATTTTGACACACAAAATAAATATAACTATATCATTCATTGATTTTCAATCTCTTTTAAAAAATTTCCAAATTCTAGGTTTTCTCACCAAAACTATACAATTCAAATCTTTTGAAAGAAAATTTTCCAAAATCATCTTTTCTTCATTCAATGAAGATCAAAACCCATAAGATCATTTTAAAAGAACAAGAGACTCAATTTTCAAAGCTATCAAAAAATGATTTCAAAAATTATCTAGATCTTGTAAAAATATATATATAACTCTAAGAAAGTCCCTACCTCAAGTTTTGAAGAAGAAATGAGATGAAACCCGCAAAATCAACGGTGTCAAAACTCGATTTTCACCGCACACAACGAAGCCCTCGAGAAGTTAACCAACTTTGATGAAGAACCTATGGCAGAACTCTAATGGATCTTGAGAAATCAAGGTCTTGATCCAATTTGGCATAGGAAAATATAGAGAGAAGGGAAAGGAAAGGGTTTCTAGAGAGAGGGAGATATACAAAAGTGATTTGAAATATCAGAATCACGAACTGATATAACATGATCCGCTCGAGCGTGGAAAGCCTCGCTCGAGCGTCAAATACACCTTCCCACTACTTTTGCAGACAGGTCAGACTTCTAGAACCAAACATTCTCAGCTCGATCCTTGACATACTCAGCGAAGTGGCAAAACTGGGATCGCTACGTCATTGAGCATGATGGTTTTCAAAGATGAATATGTGATTTTCTTTCGAAAGGGCATAGCATGAAATGTGCATTTCATCTCTTAAGACTTGTATAAAATGTATATACTTTGTTAAGGATTTCTTATTGGGCTTTATGCTCACCCTACGGGATTTTTGTGCAGGAAAAGATGCGGTGATCCCACCCAACTAGGGGCGTGGAAGTATGTGTGTTGGGAGTACAATGCTCTTATTTTGCTATGACTCTGTGTGTAAGCCAAGGGCTGTGTTTGTGTGGGTTTGAATAACCGTTTTGTGTAACCAGACTCAAACCTTGGAAACTTGTAAACCCCTTGCGGGTATTTATTTATTTATTTACTTGTTGTTGGATTAATGTATTGTTGCATGAAGAACTATTATATCATGTAATGTAAGTTTGGAGATTTATATTCGATTTTTCTTGAAAGAGCCATGATTGTTGTATTATCATTTGGGCTAAAAATTTGGGGCATTACAACTTGGTATCAGAGCTACCGAGTTTGAATACTTGGAGCTCGTGGGAAATGGTTGTTTAACCACAATGGGTTCATTTAGCATGCTTAGTAAGTGTTATGCATTTTGTGACTATGTGATAACATGCTTATGTGACTAAATGGGTATGGGATTGGACTTCAGCGATGTTGTTTGCTCCTGTTAAATTCCTTGAGGTTTCATTAGAAGGGTACTTGATCAATACTCGTTCTACTAAGAATTCTTGGTTTTTCGTGGGACAGATTTCATCGTAAAAGAATAGTCCATATATGTTTACATGACTAAGCTCTTATTTGGAGTGAAATTGAATTGTGTATATGGTAAAGAAATATATGAAATTATTGTAGTCGAACGTGTGAGTCAAGTTACGAGCACATATGAGTTAATGTGCTGAATTATTTCTCTTATGTCCTTTATTAGGATGTCAGGAAGGGGTCAAGTCCATGGTGGTAGAGGCGGGAGGCGTAGTAGGGCTCGCCGAGGTGTGCATGAGGTACCGGTCCATAGGGTTCCAGTGCAAGAAGAAGGGTTCAGCCAAGCTAATATGACCGAGCAGGCAGGCCAAGCTAATATGGCCGAGCGGGTGGGACAAGCGGGTCAAACCGCAATGGGGGCCCTAGCTTGAGAAATGGCAGGGGCTTTAAGAGAGTCTATGAATTGAGGGTGGAGAATCAAACCTGAGAGAACACCGCAGAGTCATGGTCGAGTTTCCTTACTAGAGAGTTCTTGTGGGCCAAACCGGATGAGTTCCATGGTGGCCCCGAGCCCAAGAAAGCGGATGAGTGGCTCGAACAAACTGTGAAGACATTTGAGATGCTTCACATCGACGATAGTGAACTAAGAGTGACTCTAGTGAGTTACTACCTTAAGGGAGACACGGGTCAATGGTGGAAATATGCCAAGGGTAGAGTGGAGCTGACATGGGAAGCCTTTGCGGTTGCTTTCCAAGATAAGTACATACCTCCCACTGCTAGGGAGAGATTGAGGCAAGAGTTTAAAGACCTCAAACAACTCGACATGCCCGTGGCCGAGTTTAAGGTGGTCTACTCTAGTTTGTCTAGATTTACACTAGAGTTTGTGGCAACGGAAGAGCGCCATTGCATTGAATTTGAAAACAAAAATTATGTTCAAGCTTGTCGGAAATATGATTCGGGAATATGACCGTCTTGTGGAGACAATGACACACATAGAAATTTCCATACAAGCCGAGGAGGAGAGGCTTCGGAGTTCGAGGTCTAGGGGCCAAGAGTCTCAAGAAGACTATAGGCAGAACAAGAAGAGCAGGAACACATATCCATCCCAGTCCCAACCACAGGAGTCTAGATCCACTTTTCCTTTGCCTGGTGCGGGTCCGAGAAAAAGTGCATCGAGTAGCTTCTCGTGCTTCAAGTGTGGCCAACCGGGTCACAAAGCCTTCTCACGCCCACAGAAGGGAGGAGGGCAGTTAATGTTACCCCCACCTAACAGATCTCAAAGTCAGTCTCAGTCTCAGAATAAAGGTCAAGGGTTTAATTGTTATCAGTGTGGTCAGCTGGGGCATATGAAGAAAACTTGCCCACAGTTGGGAGGTGCATCTGGCACATCAGGGTCGAGGCAGACTCAGAGCCACCAGCAGGCTCAATCAGTCCAAGCTTCGCGAGTTAATCAATGAGCCACTTTGGCTTAGTCAGTACAACAGGCCTATGCTCCGAGAGGGGAGCAAGTTAATCAAGGGCCACAGGGGCGTGTGTATGATGTAATCGTGCCCGAGTAGTTGCCAGAATCCTCAGTTGTGAGAGGTATTTTTGTTGTGTGTAATTCTTTGGCTAATGTATTGATAGACACAGGTGCGTCTCATTCATTTATATCTACTGCATTTGCTTCTGCATTGGGGTTAGAGGTAGCACGGTTAGTGCCTCCACTCAGAGTAGAGTCACCTGTTGGGGGTATAGTTAATTTAGACCGGGGTTGTCGTGATTGTGAAATAGAAGTTGCCGAGCGTCGACTTCTGTTTGCTTTTGTGTTGCTAGATATGCCGAGCTTTGATGTCATTTTAGGCATGGACTGGTTGTGCTCTTATCAAGCTGTGATTGATTGTTACCGTCAGAGAGTTACGGTGTGCACTTCGGGTAGTGATCGTTTTTATTTTCTGGGGAACCAAGTTGATAGAGCCTTGTCACCAGTTGTTGACCCTCATAGTAGGAGCAAGCTTAGTGGCCTTCTTGCAACTCTCTTGGATTGTGAGAGCGACGAGGCTCGTGTTGAGTTACCAAGGGTAGTTTGTTAATACTCGGATGTCTTTCCAGAAGATCTTACTAGTTTACCACCTCACCGGGAGATCAAGTTCTCCATTGAATTAGTGCCTGGCACGGCACCGATTTCCATGTCACTGTATAGATTTGCACCCGCCGAATTGCATGAGTTGAAGATTCAACTCCAAGAACTTTTAGACAAGGGCTTCATTCGCCCTAGTACATCGCCTTGGGGAGCGTCGGCTCTCTTTGCGAAGAAGAAAGATAGGTCATTGCGGTTGTGTATTGATTACCACAAGTTGAATAGAGTTACAGTTAAGAACAAGTATTCTCTACCCAGAATAGATGATTTGTTTGACCGACTTAGAGGGTCTTGTTGCTTCTCAAAAATAGATTTGAGGTTGGGGTACCATCAGTTGAGAGTCCGGGAGGAGGACATTCAGAAGTCGGCCTTTCGTACTCGTTATGGCCACTATGAATTCCTTATAATGCCTTTTGGGTTGACCAATGCACCGGCTTCCTTTATGGATTTGATGAACATAATTTTTTGGAAATACTTGGACCATTTTGTGGTCATCTTTGTGGACGACATCTTGATTTATTCAACCTCTGAAGAGGAACATGAGACTTACTTGCGGGTAGTGCTGGGTTTACTTAGTGAGCACCAATTGTATGCCAAATTTGAAAAATGCAAGTTTTGGTTAACAGAGGTGAAATTTTTGGGGCATGTAGTGTCTAGAGAGGGTGTGACTGTGGACTCCTCAAAGATAGATGCCGTACAGAATTAGGAACAACCAAAGAATGTTTTTGAAATCTGAAGTTTCTTAGGATTAGTAGGGTATTATCGACGTTTTGTAAGGAACTTCTCTAGACTAGCTATACCTTTGACTAGCTTGACTAGAAAGGGTATCAAATTTGGATGGAGTGAGGCTTGTGAAAAGTCATTACAAGAGCTTAAGACTAGATTGACTACCACACCGGTTCTGATAATGTCGGAAAGGGGTTTGAATTACACTGTCTATTGTGATGCGTCCGGAGATGGACTTGGTTGTGTCTTGATGCAAGAGGGAGAAGTTGTGGCCTACGGTTTATGACAATTGAAAACTCATGAGAAAAATTACCCCACCCATGATCTAGAATTAGCAATTGTGATTTTTGCTTTGAAAATTTGGAGGCATTACTTGTACGGTGAGAAGTTTGAAGTCTTCACCGATCATAAGAGTCTAAAGTATTTGTTTTCTCAAAAAGACTTGAATTTGCGACAACGGAGGTGGATGGAATTTATGGAGGATTATGACTTTGAGTTACACTATCATCTAGGGAAGGCCAATGTGGTGGCTGATGCTTTGAGTCGAAAATCTGTGAGTAGTTTGGCAAGTGTGGCCATTCGAGAATGAGATATGCTAGATGTTATTGGCAAGTTTGATTTGCACTTGGGTGAGTCTGGAGAGACTGCTACCTTGTTTACTGTGAATGCTCAACCTACCTTAGTTAGTAAGGTCATAGAGGCACAACGAGGAGACCGTGATATGGAATCAATCCGTGTTAAGATTTCCAATGGGAAGGAGGAGAAAGGTTTGAACGTTCACTCGGATCTAAGTGTACATTACCTAGACCGTTTGTTTGTACCAGAATCTTGTAGAGAGGAAGTACTTCGGAAGTTCCATCACTCACACCTTGCGGTACACCCTGGAGGCACTAAAATGTATCATGATCTTAGTCGTCAGTTTTGGTGGAGGGGTATGAAACGGGATGTCGCTTTATTTGTATCGAAGTGCCTTACTTGTCAACAAGTGAAGGCCGAACACCAAAGACCAGCGGGTTTGTTACAACCCTTACCGATAGCCAAGTGGAAATGGGAGCGTGTTACCATGGATTTTGTAATTGGACTTCCTAGAACACAAAGAGGCAATGACGCCGTTTGGGTGATTGTTGATAGGTTGACTAAGTCTACCCATTTCATTCCGATGTGTACCAACGACTCAGTTGAACGCTTGATAGAGTTGTACATTAGAGAGATAGTTCGACTTCATGGAGTCTCTGTGACTATTGTGTCGGATAAGGATCCTCGTTTTACTGCCCAGTTATGGCAAAGCCTTCAAGAAGCGTTGGGAACTAAGTTAACTCTTAGTACCGCTTATCATCCTCAAACCGATGGACAATCGAAACGTACCATTTAGATTTTGGAGGACATGCTTAGAGCTTGTGTCCTTGATTTTAAGGGGCCTTAGGAAAGGCACTTACCATTGATTGAGTTTGCTTACAACAATAGTTACCAAGCTAATACTGGGATGGCACCATTTGAGGCCTTGTATGGCCGACTTTGTAGATCACCGGTTTGTTGGGCTGAAGTGGGTGATGCATCGTTACTGGGTCCGAAATTGTTAGAGAGACAACCGAGAAAGTTGTTCTCATTCGGAAGAGGTTAGCTACGGCCCAAAGCCGACATAGTAGTTATGCCGATAAGAGGAGATGACCTTTGTCTTTTGAAGTTGGTGACCATGTGTCTTAAAAATCTCATCAACGTGGGGTTTGATGAGACTTGGTAAGAGTGGAAAATTATCTCCAAGGTTCATTGGGCCTTTTGAGATCTTAGAGCGAATTGGGGAAGTGGCATACCGGTTAGCTTTACCGCCACAACTTTCGGGAGTTCACAACATATTTCATGTATCTATGCTTAGGAAGTATGAATCCGACCCTTCTCATGTTCTTGATTGGGTTGACTTGGAGGTAGATGAGGATGCCTCTTATGAAGAATGACCAGTTCAAATATTAGATAGCCGGGAGCAAGTGCCACGGAGCAAAACTATACCGTTGGTAAAGGTGTTGTGGAGACACCATGGGGTTGAAGAAACAACATGGGAACGGGAGGCAGAAGTCCGCTCCAAATATTCGGATTTGTTTGAAAATGCTTAAGTTGCTTTTCTTTGTAATATTCCCTAGTGTTGAGGGAAACATATTTAAAGTTGTTAACCACATGTTAATATGTGCGTTGTTGTTTTGAGCATAAGGTTATTGAGAGTTGCCATTGCTTTTAGGAAATTTCATGTTTATGCATATTTGGGAAGTTGTTGTTAATGAGATAACCATGGTGGAAATGGTGGAATTTGGTTGAGAGTTAGTATTGTGATTTGAAAATGAAATAGCATGGTTTTGATCGCTAGAAACCCTTTTGTTTGGGTAGTTTGATTTGAAATTTCGGGGACGAAATTCTTTAAGGGGAGGGGAAGGTTGTAGCAATCTCGGTTTCGACCCTTCTTTCATGTTTTGGGCTGGTCGATGATCAAGCTGTCCGGTCAGCTTGCGGGGGTCCAGGGGGCGCCCCCCAAAGCAAAAATGCAAAATGCATTCGAAGTTGCTTGCTTGCTTGAGCGGCCGTTTATGCGCTCGAGCGGAGAATGTTTGGTTCTAGAAGTTTGACCTGTCAGTAAAAGTATTAGAAAGCCCCGCTCGAGCGAACCATGTTATATCAGTTCGTGGCTCTGATATTTCAGATCACTTTTGTATATATCTCTCTCTCTCTAAAAACATTTCCTTTTCTTTCTCTCTATATTTCCCTACGCCAAATTGGATCAAAACCTTGATTTTTTAAGATCCATTAGAGTTCTGCTATAGGTTCTTCATCAAAGTTGGTTAACTTTTCGAGGGCTTCGTTGTGTACAGTGAATATCGAGTTTCAACACCGTTGATTTTGGGGGTTTCATCTCATTTCTTCTTCAAAACTTGAGATAGGGATTTTCTGAGAGTTATATATATATATTTTTGCAAGATCTAGATGATTTTCGAAATCATCCTTCGATAGCTTTGAAAATTGATTGTTAATTCAAGAAGTTAAGCGATTTTGAAAGTGGGTTTGTCTCTTGTTCTTTTAAAATGATCTTATGGGTTTTGATCTTCGTTGATTAAAGAAAAGATGATTTTGGAAAGTTTTCTTTCAAAAGATTTGAGTTATATAGTTTTGGTGAGAAAACCTAGAATTTGGGGTTTTTTTTTTAAAGGGACTAAAAATCCATGAATGATATTGTTATATTTATTTTGTGTGTCAAAATAAATGGATGTTTGGAAAATTTCTTATTTATATTGATATAAATGATGAATTTCAGGGAATATGAGAATTGTTGTTCATTTTAGAAGTTATTGTTCAAAATGTTGAAATAGTCTTGAAGTAGCTAATTGTTGAGGATACTTGAGAAGATGGAATTGTGTTATTCCTTGGATGATGAATTGGAATAAAACTATTTATATTCATCTTGTGTTATTGGCATATCAATTCATTTGATTACATTAAACTTTGAAAGTTGATTTGAAAACTTGCATTGAGAAAAGAATGTTGAGAAACAAGTTTCCATGAATTGGTTTTGGGGTAAATACGGTGGTAATTCTTGACAGGTGGTGTAGATGAAATTGAATAGGTGTCGAGCCTTCCAGTTAACACTGGTAAAAATGACAGATTATGGGTGTCAAGCCTTCTAATCAATGCTGGTAAAAATGACAAATTGGTAGTACTTGTACAGTCTACTTGCAGACACCAACCTAGGGATTGCCAAAGTTGTATTTACCCCCCTTGAAATGAATTGTTAAGTTTTGAAGAATTGAAATTGCATGACATCATTGAGCATGATGGTTTTCAAAGATGAATATGTGATTTTCTTTTAAAAGGACATAGCATGGCATGTGCATTTCATCTCTTAAGACTTGTATAAAATGTATATACTTTGTTAAGGATTTCTTACTGGGCTTTATGCTCACCCTACGGGATTTTTGTGCAGGAAAAGTTGTGGTGATGCCGCCTAACTAGAGGCGAGGAAATGCGTGTTGAGAGTACGAGACTTTCATTTTGCTGTGACTCTGTGTGTAAACCAAGGATTGTATGTGTGTGGGTTTGAATAACCGTTTTGTGTAACCAGGCTCAAGCCTTGGAAACTTATAAACCCCTTGGGGGTATTTATTTGTTTATTTACTTGTTATTGGATTAATGTATTGTTGCATGAAGAACTATTGTACGTGTAATGTAAGTTTGGAGATTTATATTCGATTTTTCTTGAAAGAACCATGATTGTTGTATTATCATTTGGGCTAAAAATTTGGGGCGTTACAGATCAGTAGGTAATACATGGACGAATGGTATGATGACACATGGATAAATAGATAGGTAGGTAGGAGCAAAATGATTTCTCAAATTATAATTATCCTCTTGACCCCAAAAGAATAGAGTTTCGACCTATTGACCCAAAAGTTTTAGAATTGAACCTTTGGCTTGAGTACCGATTTTTTTATTGGTGAAACATAGAAAGATCTACACTTTCAGGTGTGTTCAAAATATTTTTTGAATCAGAGTGTTTGGCCTAGTGATTATGAAGTTATGGTTTATGCTCCTATAGAGAGGAGTTTGATATTTGTAGTGTATATTTCTTTTATATTATGAGGGTTGTATTCTCAAGTTTTAGCTTGATCACTGTTGACTTTGTGGCTATTGTTGGGCTAATGGTCCACTAGATGTAATGCTTCTCATATTTATAATTACTATCCTATTGATTAATAAAAGAAAAAAAAAATATAAATTCATTGTTTGAAATCCAATTGTGTGTGTGAACAATACATACGTTTTGATTGGTAAAAAATTTACTTCTAATTCCTACCATACACGAGATTTATGTATAAAATTAAATATTTAATAAACTACTTCATTAAAAATTCTAATACCATCCTTTTTCTCAATCTATATAGTTTCAAATTTATTCTATTATATTCAAGAATGAAACTATATATATATATATATATCTTATTTTATAAATAAAATGACAACTTAATATAAAAGATATATATATATATATATATATATCATTCTTCTACCGTCTTACATTTTCTTTTTATTTTGTATAAAAAAAAATTCTTTATCCCATTAGAGATTAATTCTGTGGTATTTGATTTTTTTTTGTGTATATATAATTTGTATATCATATTGTATATATATATGTCTATATGGTAAAAATATATATATATATATATATATCTTCAACCCTTTTGGTATTGAAATCCTGGTTGGTCCCTAATTATACCTCATGCCACCTAATAAAGAAAAAAAATAAAATTAATCCTAATTCGTATTATGATACTCATGGGTGATGGCACGATGTTGTTGACATGAACAAATATAAATACTAATGTACACCCATTAAAGCATCTCCAATGAAGTATGCCAAAATAGTATTGTCAAAGTTATAATTTGACATAATGGTTTGCTAAATGAGTTACTAAAGGCAAAATATAGCAGGTGTGGAAAAATATGGTGCTCCAACAGTATGGTCTTGGAGCTATTAAAAATAGCAATTGCTATATCTTGTGTCAAATTTGCCACAAATTTTAGCTATAACTAAAATTGGTAGCACAACAAATAAAGAGAAAGGCAACAAATTGTGGACGACCACCCGGATCACCACCGAATATTTGTTAAAAATGCTAATTTGGACGATCACCTAGACAACCACCCGAACTATCACGTGAAAGTTGGTTAAGCTGAAAAATAGCAATTTGACCATTAGGGTAACAAGTTTGAATGCGATCCAGATTTTGTAAAGCTTCCTATCGATATGAATTTTATTACTTACAATATTTTTGTAAAGCCTTTTATCCATGCAAAATTTATGACTAAGTTCAGTTTAGATATATGTTAGATAATATTCATTTGAATTATTGGTTTATGCTCTGAGTTTGATTTTGTCAATGTAACACACTAGGTGATATAGTCTTTTTCTTTCTTTCTTATTTTTTCTTTTTACTTCCTAATATGCTCTTGAATTAGGTTTAAAAAAATTAATCGTATTTTTATTTGGTTGAATTTGAGTTTTTGCTTCCATATATTTTTGGTAGGAAGGGTGCAACGACCCAATTTTTTTTAAAAAAAATAGTCAGCGCATAATTTAATTGAGCAAATTTTCGAATTTGATTGTCGTGTAAATTCTGTGCGAAAATAGTTTGATTTTATATTTTTTTAAAATAGTTTCCGATCTCAGAAAATTATGAAATTTTTATATGTTGTTCGCATATGAGTCTGTCACGTTGGATAAAAATTTCAGAATTTAATGATAATTATTTATTTTATGAATATTCACGGACTGATTGGTGTTCAATTTAATTTATTGCAGAATTTGAAATTTGAGTTTTAGGTGTTCGGACCAGGATTTGAGATAAATTTGTTGGGACTATTTTTGTATATAATTGGACCATGTTTGATTTATGGGTGAGACCCATGATTTAAATTTAATTTAATTTGAGTTTATTTAATGACTCATGTTTAACTGTTTGGACCTTTTTAATTAGGTGATTAGTAGTAACCACCTTAAGAGTTGTTATTATTTATTATACATGATTATAATAAATATTTGATAATTAATTTTATGATGTGTACCATATGGCAAAAAATTATCTATATTTATATATTAGAATAGAGATAAGATATTTGGTCAACATGATGATGGTTTTGGGATATAGAATAATATATGATAATGATTATGTTTTTCTGGGTGGAGGATGAATGATGATAAGAGAAAATGGGCAGCATGGGTTCGGTGGGTGGTGGACAATTATAAGAAAGAGAGAGAGAGAGAGAGAGAGAGAGAGAGAGAGAGAGAGCTAAAGTATTTTTGAACATTTTTTTTAGCTCCCCAACATTCATCCCCTCCAGGAGCCTCATTAGCCGAGTGTCTATTATATCAAATTCATCACCCCATTCCTTTTTCTCATGTACTGCCCCCCTACCACACTCTCTCTTTATTTTTTTAAAATAATTGTCCACCACCACCCACCGAACCCATGCTGCCCATTTTCTCATATCATCATTCATCCTCCATCCAAAAAAAACATAATTATCATCGTATATTATTTTACATCTCAAAACCATAATCATGTTGACCAAATATCTTATCTCTATTCTAATATATAAACATAGATAATTTTTTGTCATATAGTACACACCATAAAATTAACTATTAAATATTTATTATAATCCTATGTAATAAATAATAACAACTCCTAAGGTGGTTACTACCAATCACCTAATTAAAAAGGACCAAACAGTCAAACATGAGTCATAAAACAAACTCAAATTGAATTAAATCTAAATCATGGGTCTCACCTATAAATCAAACATGGTCTAATTATATATCAAAATAATCCCAACAAATTTTTCTCAAATCCTGGTTCGAACACCCAAAACTCAAATTTCAAATTCTGTTATAAATTAAATTGAACACCAATCAGTCCGTGAATATTCATAAAATAAATACTCATCATTAAATTTTGAAATTTTTATCCAACGACTTACAATAAAAGAGATGACACTACTCTTTACAAAAAAAATAGCACTCAGCTAAACAACAAATGAAGTAGTACAATCCATCACTACATTATGCTTATGAAATGGTAAAACCCATTGTTTGATCTTCAAATCCGAAAAGCATTCCCTGTACACATGTACAGGCAGGAGGTGAGCAACCACTAGCTCACCAAGCAATCTCATATTAAAACATTAGAAGATATGTGGATACCAAAATACTCGTACATATACGTGAAATCATATCATGTCAAAACCATATGATTTTATTACGTAATCTCTTAAATCTAATTTATTTAATTAACCACAACAAGTTAACTTAAATAACTAAACATGTTTCAATAGCAACAGGACATTCTTTTCAATTCATTCAATTATCTCATTATCAATTGAATCAAATAATTAATCAATTCATCAAATCCATTTTATACAATCTTATTAGATGAATGCATATGCCATGTCATGCTAAAAATATTTTTCTCATCTTTTGAAAATCTTATGCACAATGCCAATTTGAAAACACATTAATCCAACAATTTCAATAAAATTCCAAGATGGTAAATACGGCTCGAGTAATCCCTAGGCTGGTGTGTGCAAGTAGACTATACAAGTACTACCAATTTGCCATTTTTACCAGTATTAACTGGAAGGCTCGACACCTATAATCTGTCATTTTTACCAATATTAACTGAAAGGCTCGACACCTATCCGCGCGGTTTCTGGTCTTTCGCCATGGACACTCAGGCCAACTTAACCAATATCAAACTACACCCCCTAGCCGGACTTACCAACGTATTTACCCAAAACAATTCAAAATGATCTTGTTTCACCAAAAAAAAAAAATTCTTTCTCAAAACAATAGTTTTCAATTGAATTCGAAATCCATGATAACGATGAAATGGAATGGCAATGCAATATGTAACAATACATTAGAATAGTTCCAATTTCAATTCCACCACACAATGCTCTATTGTGATCAAATTCCATATCTCTATCAATGTAATACCATGATACAATCCCAAGAGATAATATAATAATGTCAATGTTCATGTATTTATCACATGTAAATCAACAAACTTCCAACTTAGTCATTTCAAGACAAATCTATAACCTATTAGCACGCACCAAATATTAAAACTATTTATTAATTTCCCAATTGTTTTGACTCACACAAAACCTTTAATTAATTTTTTTGTTTCACCTCAACCAAGATAACCAATATGATTTTCACCAAATCCCATACTTATTAAGTATTACCATTTCCATCCTACTATATCAAAAATTATAGTATATTCTACATAACACACTTTTAACCATAACGGATATAACCTTTTAACCAAAACTAATTTAATCCACTAAATTAGTAAGTTTATTATATTCAAAAATTTTCAAATTAATAATACAAAACCTAACTTCACATGCCTCATCCCTCAAACATAACTATATTTCAACATAACCATTTTTCATGCTAAGCTATTTAAAGAGGTAATATTTTTACCAAATTCTTTATCAATAACAATTTCACAACTTTTTTTAAAGTTACTTAATCAACATGATACTTACATCAAAAATTATGAAATATGCCCAATAGTAACATTTTCAAGATTATGAGTCCGAAAGTCCACATTTTACATTTTTATTTTCATAAAAATGAACACAACTTAATCATCAACATATCATCTTTTATAAAATATCATAAATATAACACTTTTAAAGTTTTTAATCCCAAAACAACTCTATAATTCCTACTTAAGCATTTACTCCATATTCCTCAATATTAATTTATTTTTCTCAAAAATAAATTCCAAATCAAAGATTAAAAAAAAATTCAACTTTATATTTTTCAAAATAAATCATTTAATCATAATATGATGTAAATACAATTATACAACTATTAAATTTTTATTTTCAGATTTCTTTGCAAAATTGTCAACACAAAATGATTTTTTTTTTTCAAATCAATCTCAAAATGTCAACATTCTAAACATTTCAACATAATTTTTCTTCCAAAAATTACCAAACAAAAATCTAAATATATATATATATATATATGCAATACCTCTTATAATGATATATTTTCTCAAAATAACCCTAACATACACTATAACAAAATGCACCTTTGGCGACCAAAATTGGCGACTAAAAATAATTTAGCCGCCAAAAGTTATGGAATTGGCAACTAATACTTTTTTTAGTCGCCAAAAGTAAAATATTTAGCTACTAATTTTTTTTAGTTGGGGTATATTCATTATTGGCGACAAAAAAAAAATTTAGTAGCTAAAAATGCCGGAATTGGCGACAAAAAAAACGCAGTCGCTGTATATTGACTTTTGGCTACTAAAATATACAGTCGCCGAATGGGAAATAAAAAAATTATTTTTTTTTCTTTTTTAGTCGCCAAAAATTTACTTTCAGCGACAAAAAAAAAAATTAATCGTCGTATATTGACTTTTGGCTACTAAAATATTTAGTCGCCGAATGAAAAATAAAAAATATATTTTCTTTCTTTGGCGACTAAAGTTTTAGTCGCTAAAAACTTACTTTCAGTGACAAAAAATTTTTTAGTCGCTGTATATAGATTTTTGGCTATTAAAATATTTAGTCGTCGAATGAAAAATTAAAAAATTATTTTTTCTCTTTCGCGACTCAACAATGTGGCTTCTACAATGTGGCTTCTACAATTCAATGAGAGAAAGCAAAGGCTTGGTTGTCTCCTGCGGAACTGTTTTTGCACAGAATTTACACAGCAATCAAATTCAAAAATTTGCTCAATTAAATTATGCGCTGGCTATTTTTTTTTTAAAAAAAATTGGGTCATTACAATCTACCCTCCTTAAAGAAATTTCGTCCTCGAAATTAAACTCAAGTAATATAATACATTCTAAAGTCACCCACAAACTCACTCAGGAACTTACTAATGCATCAACAAAATTTCTTTGACTACTACATGAGCCTTAACAAGTCACACCGGTAACAAACCAAATCATGACATTTGTACAACAATTGATTATAAAGCCCTTACTAGTATAAACCATTAAGTGATTCTTATATCCACATCGATAACCCACAACAACAAAATAGGATCTAATCCCTTAAGCATAACAAAATTTTGGATAAACGACTACCCAGAATACCAAGACATCATACCTTATTAGTGATAACCCAACTTCAACGAACTATCTCCATCACCTAATGCACAATGCATCCCAAGGCCAAAATAACTATTACTACTCCGAGACCTTAACAAAACGAAATAATAACTCTTCAAAAGCACTAACCACCAACTTAAAAAGTGACCGCCAACCGTCACAAGACGAACAACACTTAACCAACACTAGGGTGATGCCACACCCCATAACCCAAACGAAATAAAATCAATACGGACAATGAGTTAGGATGTAACGCCCTCAAAATAATAACATTAAACCCATCAAATAAGACATTCGTTGATATATGAAATATTCACATTCTTTTATTCATCAGAGTTTCATTACAAAAGTATTACATGTTAACAACAAAAGCAAAATGCCCTACAGGCTTACAGCTTTCCAAGTTAACACTTGGTTACACAAAAGAGTACTAACTCGTTTACACACTAAGCCCTTGGCTTGAATTTACATGTAATACATCAAAAAGTAAAACGACAAAAGTATGTCCGCCTCTAACCTCCCAAGCTATGTCCTTGGAGGTGGCATGCTACCTGTACCTGAAAATGATATTCCCTTATAGGGTGAGCCATAACCCAGTAGAAATTATAGCGACCCCGGTCTTTTTCCATTTGATTATTGTATCCGGACTTAGGTTCCGTAGATTCTGTCAGTGTATAATTGTTGTTGTTGTCCCTTATTTTCTCATTTGGAATTATAGGATGTGTTGGGCAGGTTTGTTTCAGGTTGGTTGGGTTTAGAAACCAAGTGTTGCTATCCAGGTTTTTGGTTCTTCGTTCGAGCGAGGAGTTGGTCGCTCGAGCGAGAGGTGGTGTCCAGTATGGACCTGTAGCTTTGCATTCTTGGCTCGAGCGAGATTTTCTTCGCTCGAGCGAGTTAGTTCGTTCTTCGCTCGAGCGATAGTTCCTTCGCTCGAGCGTGAGTCTGGTTACAGACCTGAGGGTTTGAATTCTTCGCTCGATCGAGTTTTCTTTCGCTCGAGCGAGCTTTTGGGTTGTTGGCTCGAGCGAGGCTTCCTTGGCTCGAGCGTTGCTTTTCTGTGTCTGGTCGCTCGAGCGACAATGTCTTCGCTCGAGCGAGCCTGTCCAGTTTATATACACAGCAGCGGGTTTTGATCAGTCTTTTTCATCTTATTTTGATTCCAAACCCTAGGTCTGACTTCTCTCTCTCCTTACTCACCTTCTTTCTTAGATTTGATCCACTTAGGGTGTGTTTCTACCCTAGATCCTTCATTAAAAAGATAGAGGGAGTCGAGGGCTTTCATTTAATCTGAACATTTGGCGATTTGGAGCACTTTGGTATTTGGGCACTCATCTTTGTCTTCACCATTTGTGTTATTTTCTTCGAGGTAGGGATTTCCTACTCCATTTTATAGGTTTCGTTCTAAGCTTTGGTATTTTGATATGTTGGGGATACTTTGGTAAAATTTGGGAAAAACCCTAGTTGTATTATTAAATTAATTTGTATAATTAATTCATGGGATTGGGAAAAGATGGTTAAATTCATGGAATTGGGGAATTCATTGATTAAATGGCGTAGTTGGATAATTTGAATCATTTGTCTATTGAATTGTTGACAATAGTTATTTTCAGTTTAGAAATAACTGTTTTGGGCTATCGGTGGAGGATAGTCGTGATTGTTGTAGACATTACATGTGGATTAGGAATAACTGAAACTAATCACATTGGTTAAGTCATTAATTTTGACTATTGCATTGATACAGAAAATACGTGTATTGATTGAGCATTGCATTTGCATACATTGTCTTGTGTGGGAGGAGATAGGGGATGTACTCCACGGTTTAGGGGAAGATAGGGGATGGACCTCTAAACCGGATTTTGTTTGGGAGGAGATAGGGGATGGACTCCATTAGCATCACTTTTATGTGTGCTTATCTATATTGAAGTGTTTTATTGATACAGCACTAAAATGTGTATCAAACTGGAAGTATGAAGTGTTTTGATTTGAGCTTGAGTCTCATTTGTTTGTTGACATTGGAAGAATGTGAATTTGATATATATAGTTCACGGTTGTAAGTTTGGCCAGGTTCTGAGCCATATTGATAATGTTGGAAAGTGAAATGTATCTTAGACATTAATATCATGAAACAGTATAATGATGTAATTGATTATCTTGGTTAACCATCTATTGAATGTCATTGCTTTATTCAATGCTTATATTTGGTTTAGTATATTTCTACTGGGTTGTGGCTCACCCTTTATGGGAACATCATTTTCAGGTTCAGGTGATAAGATACCTCCAAGGACTTAGCTTGGGAGGGTTTGGCTTCTGGATTATGAAGAAGACTATCTTAGTTAATTGTCTTTATTTATTAGTACATGTAAACATTTAAGCCTAGGGCTTTTCTGGTATTGAGTTAGAACTCATATTTTTGTATCCAAGTGTTGGCTTGGAAAGATGTAAGCCTGTAGGGCATTTAATTTGAGGTTATTTGTAATGTTTTCGTTTAGTAATACTCTGATGAATGAATTAATAAATTGTGTTTCTTTGAATAATGCATGTCAATGAAATGTATATAATGGGTCTATTCTGAGGGCGTTACAGAAATACACTAAACCAACCATGAACAATGACTAAAAGATTAGCAATTGATAGATGGCCAACACCGATACATTCACATAAATCACATTTTATGTCATACGACTTATGAGTCCAAGTTACTTTTCATTTTCCCTTTTTCAACAGATAAGCATGTTAGCTCTATCATTATTTCAACAGATATGTATAAAAACTATATCCCACATTCACAGATAAGCATATAAGCTATATCCACATTCTCAATAGATATGTATAACAACAATATCCCACATTCACAGATAAGCATATAAGCTGTATCCACACTTTACAAAGATAAGCATATAAGCTCTATCTTCACTTTTCTAGACAAGCATATGAGCTGTATCTACGGAGTTCATCCCCTATCTCCTCCCAACGCTATCCGGTTTAGAGGTACATCCCCCATCTTCCCCTAAACCGCGGAGTACATCCCCCATCTCCTCCTCTACACATAACGTATACAAACACATTGGTTCTATATACAATCACTCAATACATACAGTTAATGTATTCTATCAACCGTCAAATTCCATGACACATTCTATTGATTAGTTTCCGTTTGCCTAATCATCATGCATTGTCTACAACAATCACGACTATCCTTCACCGATAGCCCAAAGCAGTTATTTCTAAACAGAAAATAAATGCACAATGGATATTCAATCAACATTTCATTTCGGTGATTGATAAATAGTCCAACTACACCCTTTAACCCCATATATTCCCAATCTCAACAATTTCATTTCATGTTCTCATTTCTCGCAATTAATTATCCCAATTAATCAAACAATGTAATTAGGTCGATTCCCATAATTAACATTACAACCCTTAGGTCCCATTTTCATCAATGATTCAACATTTATTCCATTTCTCTATGCCAAACATGCATTTAGGTTTATTATAAATAAAACCCCAACTTTTGTAAAATTACACAAAAGCCCCGAACTTTCACGGAATTACCAAACCAATCCCAACATCTCAAAATACTAAAATTTAAAGACAAAATCCATAGAGAGGAGTAGGATATCCCTACCTCGAAGTTTGAGCCAAAAAGGAGATGAAGACTCGAAGATCAACGTGCTCCAAACCCACACTTTTTCAGATTAAATCGAAGCTCTCAACGCCCTCTATCTTTTTAACAAAGGCCCTAGGCTAGATTCACACTCTAGGGAGATCAAATCTTAGAGAGAATGTAAGTTTAGAGAGAGAGAGTCTCGGATCTATGGTTTGAAAGAAAAAGAAAGTGAAAAACTGATGTTCAAAAACGCTACTGTCCGCTGATATAAAACACTCTCGCTCGAGCGAAGACTTTGTCGCTCGAGCGACCAGACACAGAAAAATCTCGCTCGAGCCAAGAAGTTCTCGCTCGAGCCGAAAAGTCAGAAGTGCGCTCGAGCGAAAGAATGCTCGCTCGAGCCAACAACTCAAACCCTCAGGTCTGCAACCAGAAGCACGCTCGAGCGACAGACTTCTCGCTCGAGCGAAGAACAACCAGACCGCTCGAGCGAAGAAAGCTCGCTCGAGCCAAGAAATGCAACTCTCAGGTCTAGAACCAGGCATAATCGCTCGCTCGAGCGAAGCCACCCTAGCTCGATCCACCAGACACGAACTCTGTAACGCCCTCAAAATAATAACATTAAACCCATCAGACAAGACAAGCATTTACATATAAACTAACCACATTCCTTTATTTCATTGAGTTTCATTACATAAGTATTACAGGTTAACATCAAAACAAAATGCCCTACGGGCTTACAACTTTCCAAGTTAACACTTGGTTTCAACAAAAGAGTACTAACTCGTTTACACATTAAGCCCTTGGCTTGAAGTTACATGTAATACATCAAAAGTAAAACAACTACACTATGTCCGCCTCTAGCCTCCCAAGCTATGTCCTTGGAGGTGGCATGCTTCCTGTACCTGAAAATGATATTCCCATATAGGGTGAGCCACAGCCCAGTAGAAATACACTAAACCAACCATGGACAATGACTAAAACATTAGCAATTGATAGTTGGTCAACACTGATACAATCACATAAATTACATATTTATGTCAACGACTTACAAGTCCCAATTACTTTTCATTTTCCCCTTTTCAACAGATAAGCATGCTAGCTCTATCATCATTTCCACAGATATGTATAAAAACTATATCTCACATTCAGATAAGCATAAAAGCTATATCCACATTCTCAACAGATATGTATATCAACAATATCCACAGATAAGCATACAAGCTGTATCCACACTCTACAACAGATATGTATATCAACAATATCCACAGATAAGCATACAAGCTGTATCCACACTTCACAACAGATATGTATATCAACAATATCCACAGATAAGCATACAAGCTGTATCCACACTTCACAACAGATATGTATATCAACAATATCCACAGATAAGCATACAAGCTGTATCCACACTTCACAAAGATAAGCATATGAGCTCTATCTTCACTTCTCTAGACAAGCATATGAGCTCTGTCTACGGAGTTCATCCCCTATCTCCTCCCAATACCTATCCGGTTTAGAGGTACATCCCCTATCTTCCCCTAAACCGCGGAGTACATCCCCTATCTCCTCCTCTACACATAACGTATATAAACACATTGGTTCTATATACAATCACACAATACACACAATTAATGTATTCTATCAACCGTCAAGTTCCATGACACATTCCATTGATTAGTTTCCGTTTACCTAATCATCATGCATTGTCTACAACAATCTCGACTATCCTCCACCGATAGTCCAAAGCAGTTATTTCTAAAACAGAAAATAAATGCACAAATGGATATTCAATCAACATTTCATTTCCTCATTTCTCACCAATTAATTATCCCAATTAATTAAACAATGTAATTAGGCCATTTTCCATAATTACCATTTCAACCCTTAGGTCCCATTTTCATCAATGATTCAACAATCATTCCATTTTTCTATGCCAAACATGCATCTAGGTTTATTATGAATAAAACCCCAACTTTTGTAAAATTACACAAAAGCCCCAAATTTTCATAAAATTACCAAACCAAGCCCAACATCTCAAAATACCAAAATTTAAAGACAAAACCCATAGAGAGGAGTAGGTTATCCCTACCTCAAATTCGGAGTCCCAAAGGAGAAGACGACAAAACCCAACGTGCTCCAAAACCCGAGATTTTCAGATTAAAATGAAGCCCTCGACGATCAACAACTTTTTTGTAAAGGCCAAAGGTGAGTAAATCACTCCTACTAGATCAAAACCTAGAGAGAAGGTAGAGTCTAGAGTGAGAGGCTCAACAATGGTGATTTTAGAAAAGTAAGAGAGAGAAGAGAAAGTGAAAAAGTGATTTGAAAAGTCACAATTTCGGGACTTTAACCCAGGTCTCCGCTCGAGCGTAAAACACCCCGCTCGAGCGGCCACTCACAGACTTCCGCTCGAGCGGCCAACCTCCCGCTCGAGCGCAGAATGCACTCGCCCAGCACTTTTGCAGAACCAGGCCTCCGCTCGAGCTCCCAACCCTACGCTCGAGCTCACAACACTGCACAACAAGATACTGGATGGATGTAATCTACGCTCGAGCGCCAACACCTCCGCTCGAGCGTACAGGCCAAAAAATCTGGGCAACTAGTTTTGGTTTCTAAACTCAACCAACCTGTAACAAACCCGCTCAACACATCCTATAACTCAAATACAAAGTAAGAAAGGATGTAAACAAGATAATAAACAACTACCAACATCCACGGACACATGTCCGGATCACTATACAACAAGGGTAAACCTGGGATCGCTATAACCTCCCCCCCTTAAAGAATTTCGTCCCCGAAATTAAACACAAGTTTTCCTCCATTTTAAACAATGTTACATTTTAACATTCAACAATTCGACCCATTACCGGTCATCCCATCCCTTTAACAAGAGACATATCACAATATGTAAACAACATATGTATTTTCAACATGCATCAACATTATGCACTATCTTTCCAATTTCAACAATATATTCAACACATATAGTGTCACATTCAACTTCCATATGAGGTAAGTTCCAAACATACTTCCAATAATCAAAACATTTTCAATGTTTCACAACTTAAGACATATATAAAAGCTCTTAAGTTCAACAAAAAGTAAAATTTAAATACAAAATTACATATCAACAAACAAGTCCGGATATTTCTCACGGACTCCCGACTCACGTTCCCAAGTGGCTTCCTCCACTCCGTGATGTTTCCACAAGACTTTCACCAAAGGAATGGTCTTGCCACGCAGGACCTGATCCCGCCTATCCAAGACCCGTACCGGTCTCTCCTCATACGAGGCATCCTCATCTACCTCTAAATCAGTCCAATCCAACACATGTGATGGATCTGGCTCATACTTCCGAAGCATACTCACATGAAACACATCATGCACTCCGGACAACTGCGGCGGTAAGGCTAACCGATAAGCAACCTCACCTATCTTCTCAAGGATCTCAAAAGGACCTATAAACCGAGGGGATAACTTCCCACTCTTCCCAAACCTCATCAGGCCTCGCCTAGGTGATATCTTCAGAAAGACATGATCACCTACCTCAAACGCCAAAGGCCTCCTCCTACGGTCGGCATAACTCTTTTGTCGACTCTGGGCTGTAACAAGCCTCCTACGGATAAGCTCAACTTTCTCCGTCGTCTCCCTAACCAACTCCGGACCCAACAAAGGTGCATCACCCACCTCGGCCCAACAAACTGGAGACCTACACGGTCGGCCATACAAGGCTTCAAACGGTGCCATACCGATGCTAGACTGAAAACTGTTGTTGTAGGCAAACTCTACCAATGGCAAGTGCCTCTCCCACGTCCCACTGAAGTCCAGGACACAACCCCGAAGCATATCCTCAAGGATCTGAATAGTACGCTCGGACTGCCCGTCAGTCTGAGGATGATAAGCCGTACTAAAGGTCAACTTAGTGCCCAAGGCACTCTGCAAACTCTGCCACAACCTAGCAGTAAAACGAGGATCTCTATCTGAGACGATCGTCACTGGGACCCCGTGCAATCTCACTACGTCCCGGATATACAAATCGGCAAGATGATCTACCGAATCTCTCACGCGCATAGGAATAAAGTGCGCCGACTTAGTCAACCGGTCTACAACCACCCAAATAGCATCACTACCCCGCTGAGTCCTCGGAAGACCTACAACGAAGTCCATAGTGACATGCTCCCACTTCCACTTGGCAATAGGCAAGGGTTGCAACAAACCCGCTGGCCTCTGATGCTCGGCCTTCACTTGCTGGCAAGTAAGGCACTTGGATACGAAAACAGCCACATCTCTTTTCATACCCCGCCACCAAAACTGGCGACCCAAATCCTGATACATCTTAGTACCTCCCGGATGCACCGCAAGGCGCGAATGGTGAAACTCTCGAAGTACTTCCTCTCGGCAAGACTCCGGTACAAACAAACGGTCTCGGTATCTCACATTCAGGTCGGGATACACCGTCAAACCCTTCTCAACTTTCCCACTGGAGATCTTCTCTCGGAGGGATTCTACCTCAAGGTCACCTCTCTGTGCCTCTAACACTCTAGTCACAAGTGTAGGCTGCACCACGACAGAAAACAAGGCCGCAGCCTCGACAGATTCGCCCAGTAGCAAATCAAACTCACCAAGTGCTCCCAACATCACCCATTCCCGGATGGCTATACAAGCTACATCACTAATGGTTTTCCTACTAAGGGCATCGGCCACAACATTGGCCTTTCCCGGATGATAATGCAACTCAAAATCATAATCCTCGATGAACTCCATCCATCTCCTCTGCCTCAGATTCAAGTCTCTCTGTGTAAACAGATACTTCAAACTCTTGTGATCCGAGAATACCTCGAACCTCTCACCATAAAGGTAGTGCCTCCAGATTTTCAAGGCAAAGATCACAGCTGCTAACTCTAGGTCGTGTGTGGGGTAATTCTTCTCGTGTATTTTCAACTGGCGTGAGCCATAAGCTACCACTTTCCCCTCTTGCATCAACACACAACCCAAACCCTCTCGTGAAGCATCACAATAAACCGCATAACCCAACCCTCTCTCCGGAATAATCAACACCGGAGTGGTGGTCAATCTAATTTTCAACTCTTGGAACGACTTTTCACAAGTCTCACTCCACACAAACTTGACTCCCTTCCGAGTCAATCTAGTCAACGGTGACGCTAACCTGGAGAAATCTTTCACAAACCGACGGTAATACCCAGCTAATCCCAGAAAACTGCGGATCTCAAACACACTCTTAGGCTGTGCCCAATCTTGCACTGCCTCAACCTTGGATGTATCAACAGACACCCCTTCCCCGGATACCACGTGGCCTAAGAATTTGACTTCCCCCAGCCAGAACTCACACTTCCCAAACTTGGCATACAGCCTATGGGCTCTAAGTAACTCAAGCACCACTCTCAAGTGTGCCTCGTGCTCCTCCTCAGAAGACGAATACATAAGGATATCGTCCACGAAAACAACCACAAATCGGTCTAAGAACTCCCGGAAAATCCGGTTCATCAAGTCCATAAAGACTGCCGGTGCATTGGTAAGTCCGAATGGCATCACCAAAAACTCGTAATGGCCATACCGCGTACGGAATGCCGTCTTAGGAATATCTTCCTCCCTGACCCTCAACTGATGGTAACCCGATCTCAAGTCTAACTTAGAGAAACAACGGGAACCCTTCAACTGGTCAAACAAATCATCTATACGGGGCATAGGATACTTATTCTTAACCGTAGCCCGATTCAACTTCCGGTAGTCTATACACAATCTCAAGGCACCATCTTTCTTTTTAACAAAGAGGGCCGGTGCTCCCCACGGTGAAACACTAGGGCGAACAAAGCCCTTATCTAGCAATTCCTGGAGCTGAACTTTCAACTCAACCAACTCTGCTGGAGCAAAACGGTAAGGTGCCATAGAAATCGGCGCCGTACCAGGCACTAAATCAATAGAGAACTCTATCTCTCGGTGAGGTGGCAAACTAACAAGATCTTCGGGAAAGACATCCGAATACTCACAAACCACCCTCGGTAATACATGCTGGGTCTCACCACTCTCACCACTCTCAAAGCTAGCAAGTAGACTACTAAGCTCACTTCGCCCTCGCGAATCATACCCCGGTGGCAAAACACTACCAACCCGGTCTCCCAAGAAATGGAACCACTCCCCGCTCAAGGTACACAACGTAACCCTCTGGCGGTAGCAATCAATAACAGCCCGGTATGACGATAACCAGTCCATACCCAAAATAACATCAAAACCCTTCATGGGCATGACAACAAACGGAAAAGGAAGCCTATAGTCGGCGACCTCTATATCACATCCTCTAACACCCTGTTTCAGAATCAACTCACCACCCAAAGGCGATACCACACAAATAGAAGATGCTAACTGTGCTAACTCCAATTCCAAAACAGATGCAAATGCAGCAGATACAAAAGAATGAGATGCACCCGTGTCTATCAACACATTAGCAACTGAGTTGCAAAACAGAAAAGTACCTCTCACTACTGATGGAGCCGGTACTAAATCCTGCGCGGTAACAGCATACATGCGCCCCGTAGGCCCCTGGTCTACCTGCTCACCTCTCGGAGCAAAAGACTGCTGCACAGACTGGGATGACGAAGCTCCCGGATTGGCCCTCGAGGCCTGCATAGACTGAGCTGGCTGAAAACCCTGCGTCTGCCTAGAACCAGACGCTCCCGAAGTGGCACTCAACTGTGGGCAAAACCTCTTCATGTGCCCAGGTTGTCCACACTGATAACAAGTCAAGAGCTGCCCCCTGCCCAAACTCTGACTCTGCGGTCTAGCTGAAGAAGAAGTAGCTTTCTGACCCCCACCCTTCTGCGGGCAAACAGATACCTTGTGACCCAACTGGCCACACTTGTAACAGGTGAAATCCCCCTGACCACCTCTCCCGGAGCCTGCACTCGGCACTGGGAAGGTCGATCTAGCAACACCACCCTGCGACTGCTGAGGGTTATAACCCTTCTGTCTCCTGCCATCACTCTGACTATCCTGGCTCCTCTTGGAGCCTCTCTGACCCTCATCCTCCTCCTGCATCATAAGCTCCATATGAGCTGCAGCGTCCACTAGGTGTCTATACTCTCGAATATAAGACCCACCAATTCTCAACTTGAGGCCCCGCCTCAACTTCCGCTCAAACTCATAGCAACGGCGTTCCTCAGACGCCACCAGTTCAGGTGCAAACCTAGACAGACTGGTAAAAGTAGCCTCAAACTCGGCCACTGACAAGCCCTGCTGATTAAGCCGGCTAAACTGATCCCTCAGCTTTTCCCTAGCTGCTGCTGATAAAAACCTCTCCTGAAAAGCATTCACAAACGCCTCCCAAGTACCACCAACACGAGCTTTCTCGTACTTCCACCATTGACCCGCATCTCCCTTCAGTTGGAAGGACGCCAAGGTCACTTTCAGTGCTCCGTCCTCGATGCCAAGCATCTCAAACGTCTTCGTTGTCTGTTCGAGCCATTCATCTGCCTTAAGCGGCTCTTTAGGATCCCCGATAAACTCGTCCGGATTACACCGGAAGAACTCCCTCTTCAAGAAGGAAGGCCCTGTCTCAGCTGCCTGATTCCCAGCTCTAAGAATACCCAAAGCTCCTGCTATCTCTCTGGCCAAGGCACCCATAGCCTGCTGACCCATTGGCTCGGCCACATTGGCCTGCCCAACTCCCTCCTGCACTGCCGGAATCTCACCCTGTAACGGTACTTCCTGCCTCGCAGGTCTACCACGCCTAGCACCTCTTCCTCGTCCTGACATCCTAATAAAGGTAACACAGAACGTTAGCACATTCATAGGTGTGCCGAAACTAAACACTCACGTCCTAATGCATGGACAACTGTAATTCACTCCACATAAGCACATAAACACATAAGCACTTACGAATTTCATTTCCGGATAATAATAGTCCCGAGGCGTTACTAGAGTTCCGGTTAGAAACAACATTGATCAAGTGCTTTTCCAACAAGACTCCCAGAAACTCAAGGATCCAATCAATATCCCAGAAATTAAATCCCATACACACATAGTCACATAAGCATGTTATCACTTAAGCACATAGCATATGATCCCACATTTAAGTCTCTATCAAGCGAGACAAACCCATTGTGATCCTAATCACTTCCCACGTACCCAAAGTATTCGAACCCGGTACGCTCTGATACCAAGTTGTAACGCCCTCAAAATAATAACATTAAACCCATCAGACAAGACAAGCATTTACATATAAACTAACCACATTCCTTTATTTCATTGAGTTTCATTACATAAGTATTACATGTTAACATCAAAACAAAATGCCCTACGGGCTTACAACTTTCCAAGTTAACACTTGGTTTCAACAAAAGAGTACTAACTCGTTTACACATTAAGCCCTTGGCTTGAAGTTACATGTAATACATCAAAAGTAAAACAACTACACTATGTCCGCCTCTAGCCTCCCAAGCTATGTCCTTGGAGGTGGCATGCTTCCTGTACCTGAAAATGATATTCCCATATAGGGTGAGCCACAGCCCAGTAGAAATACACTAAACCAACCATGGACAATGACTAAAACATTAGCAATTGATAGTTGGTCAACACTGATACAATCACATAAATTACATATTTATGTCAACGACTTACAAGTCCCAATTACTTTTCATTTTCCCCTTTTCAACAGATAAGCATGCTAGCTCTATCATCATTTCCACAGATATGTATAAAAACTATATCTCACATTCAGATAAGCATAAAAGCTATATCCACATTCTCAACAGATATGTATATCAACAATATCCACAGATAAGCATACAAGCTGTATCCACACTCTACAACAGATATGTATATCAACAATATCCACAGATAAGCATACAAGCTGTATCCACACTTCACAACAGATATGTATATCAACAATATCCACAGATAAGCATACAAGCTGTATCCACACTTCACAACAGATATGTATATCAACAATATCCACAGATAAGCATACAAGCTGTATCCACACTTCACAAAGATAAGCATATGAGCTCTATCTTCACTTCTCTAGACAAGCATATGAGCTCTGTCTACGGAGTTCATCCCCTATCTCCTCCCAATACCTATCCGGTTTAGAGGTACATCCCCTATCTTCCCCTAAACCGCGGAGTACATCCCCTATCTCCTCCTCTACACATAACGTATATAAACACATTGGTTCTATATACAATCACACAATACACACAATTAATGTATTCTATCAACCGTCAAGTTCCATGACACATTCCATTGATTAGTTTCCGTTTACCTAATCATCATGCATTGTCTACAACAATCTCGACTATCCTCCACCGATAGTCCAAAGCAGTTATTTCTAAAACAGAAAATAAATGCACAAATGGATATTCAATCAACATTTCATTTCCTCATTTCTCACCAATTAATTATCCCAATTAATTAAACAATGTAATTAGGCCATTTTCCATAATTACCATTTCAACCCTTAGGTCCCATTTTCATCAATGATTCAACAATCATTCCATTTTTCTATGCCAAACATGCATCTAGGTTTATTATGAATAAAACCCCAACTTTTGTAAAATTACACAAAAGCCCCAAACTTTCATAAAATTACCAAACCAAGCCCAACATCTCAAAATACCAAAATTTAAAGACAAAACCCATAGAGAGGAGTAGGTTATCCCTACCTCAAATTCGGAGTCCCAAAGGAGAAGACGACAAAACCCAACGTGCTCCAAAACCCGAGATTTTCAGATTAAAATGAAGCCCTCGACGATCAACAACTTTTTTGTAAAGGCCAAAGGTGAGTAAATCACTCCTACTAGATCAAAACCTAGAGAGAAGGTAGAGTCTAGAGTGAGAGGCTCAACAATGGTGATTTTAGAAAAGTAAGAGAGAGAACAGAAAGTGAAAAAGTGATTTGAAAAGTCACAATTTCGGGACTTTAACCCAGGTCTCCGCTCGAGCGTAAAACACCCCGCTTGAGCGGCCACTCACAGAATTCCGCTCGAGCGGCCAACCTCCCGCTCGAGCGCAGAATGCACTCGCCCAGCACTTTTGCAGAACCAGGCCTCCGCTCGAGCTCCCAACCCTACGCTCGAGCTCACAACACTGCACAACAAGATACTGGATGGATGTAATCTACGCTCGAGCGCCAACACCTCCGCTCGAGCGTACAGGCCAAAAAATCTGGGCAACTAGTTTTGGTTTCTAAACTCAACCAACCTGTAACAAACCCGCTCAACACATCCTATAACTCAAATACAAAGTAAGAAAGGATGTAAACAAGATAATAAACAACTACCAACATCCACGGACACATGTCCGGATCACTATACAACAAGGGTAAACCTGGGATCGCTATAAACTCAACTCTCGCTCGAGCGACCAACTCCTCGCTCGAGCGAAGATCCAAAAATCTGGGCAGCAGCACTAGGCTCCCAAACACAACCAACCTGTAACAAACCTGCCCAACACATCCTATAACTCAATATACAAAGTAGTAATAAATGTAAACAAGACAATAATTAATTACTATCATCCACGGACACATGTCCGGATCACTGTACAACAAGGGTAAAATCGGGATCGCTATATAGGATTTCCATCAACAAAGATTACAAATCAACATTAACGGTTCCACTCCGATGTGGGGTTTACAAAATGGTTTCAACAACATACCTTAAGTCTAAGCAAGACTCAACTCAACTAGGTAAACACCCAAACTATACATGGCCCTCAAGCTAAAAGCTAATTCAACTCAATTTCTAAGACATTTACTCTGATTACAACACAAACTCTACACTAGTATTACGGTGACTCACAAGGTCCACCCTGAATACAACCATGATTCAAAACACAACTCATTCCCTTAAGATAATTCTATTACCAAGGAGTGTTGGACACTCCCTCCCTTGACACCCAGGGACAAAACAATTAAATAAATAAAGGCAACAACAATTATGAATATTGTCCGTTTCAAATCTCGTCTTTAAACCTTACTTAGTTTGCACCTTATAAATTTTACAACAAAATCTCCAAACAATCAATCTCTCTTAGAAAATACACCCCTTACCACCATTCACGATCTTTACCATGTCGAGGCTATGCCTTTTCCCAAAAACACACAAGGGTATACAACCCAAGGCTTCAAGAACAACTCCATACATACTCAAGTTAATAGAACAATTTCATAATCATGCAACGCCATACATATACCATTCATAACATTTAGCATCAACACCTCCCACCAAGGTACATTCTCATGTTCCAACACGAAACTCAACATATGCACATCAAGCAGCATAAAATCACATAACCACATAACAAATAACGGGTTGCCACTACAAAGATGGTTAGTCGTTCTAGAAATCCTTTTAGACCTCTAATTAGGAATCACGTTGATCAGGCGCATTTCCAATGAGATTTCTAAGAAAATTTCTAGAACCAACACAACATCCTCGAGACTCAACCCCATGCCCACATAAACATAGAATATCTTAGCACATAAGCATGCTATCATATAGAATGCAAATGTCGCTCACAATCCCGAGGTAAACCCAACTGTGGTCAAAACCACATCGCACGAGCCAAGGTATTCAAACCCGATTCACTCTAATACCATGTTGTGACGCCCTGGATTCTATTACTCGGATAGCCTTGCCAATATTCATTAATTAAGTCCATTTACAAATAACATTGGATGAAATGTTGAATAATTAAATATACATATTCCCTCTCGTTATATAACAATGACATTTACATACAAATAAAGGAAATGCCCTGAGGCTTACAATAAAAGAGAGGACACTACTCTTTACAAAAAAATAGCACTCAGCCAAACAACAAATGAAGTAGTACAATCCATCACTGTATTACACTTATGAAACGGTAAAACCCATTGTTTGATCTTCAAATCCGAAAAGCATTCCCTGTACACATGTACAGGCAGGGGGTGAGCAACCACTAGCTCACCAAACAATCCCATATTAAAACATTAGAAGATAATGCGGGTATCAAAATACTCATACATATACGTGAAATCATATCATGTCAAAACCATATGATTTTATTACATAATCTCTTAAATCCAATTTATTTAATTAACCACAACAAGTTAACTTAAATAAATAAACATGTTTCCATACCAACAGGACATCCTTTTCAATTCATTCAATTATCTCATTATCAATTGAATCAAATAATTAAACAATTCATCTAATAAGATTGTATAATCATCAAATCCATTTTATAATTGAACAGTTGAACAATTCATCCAATAATCAAATCCATTTTATACAATCTTATTGGATGAATTGTTCAACTATTTGATTCAATTGATAATGAGATAATTGAATGAATTGAAAAGGATGTCCTATTGCTACCGAAACATGTTTATTTATTTAAGTTAACTTGTTGTGGTTAATTAAATAAATTGGATTTAAGAGATTATGTAATAAAATCATATGGTTTTGACATGGTATGATTTCATGTATATGTATGAGTATTTTGGTACTCACATTATCTTCTAATGTTTTAATATGGGATTGTTTGGTGAGCTAGTGGTTGCTCACCCCCTGCCTGTACATGTGTACAGGGAATGCTTTTCGGATTTGAAAATCAAACAATGGGTTTTACCATTTCATAAGTGTAATGTAGTGATGGATTGTACTACTTCATTTGTTGTTTGGCTGAGTGCTATATTTTTTGTAAAGAGTAGTGTCCTTTCTTTTATTGTAAGCCTCAGGGCATTTCCTTTATTTGTATGTAAATGTCATTGTTATATAATGAGAGGGAATATGTATATTTCATTATTCATCATTTCAGCCAAAGATGAAATGTTATTTGTAAATAGACTTAATTAATGAATATTGGTAAGGTTATCCAAGTAATAAAATACGGGGCGTCACAAAGGGTGTTGCTTTTATATTAAGTTGATAATTTATTTTCGTATAGGATTGGATTGTATACGTATTAATCTACTTAAATAATTGTTCATTGCACAATTTTTGTCATTTTTTTTATATTGCAAAGCATGACTAGTGTGCTTTATTTATTTGTCATTTTTTTTCTATTGTGGAGCATGGATTGGTATGCTTAATTTGTTATTTTTCATTTTATTTTATTTTTTGTATTGTAGAATATTGGTTGATGTGCTTTTTTTATTTATCATTTTCTTTGTATTGCAGAGCACTGGCTGGTGTGCTTAATTTGTTGCTTTACATTTTCTTTGTATTACAGAGCATTGGCTAGTGTTCTTAATTTGTTTGGCATTTTCTTTGCACTACAAAGCACTAGCTAGTATGCTTAATTTGTTATTTATTTTTTTCTATTGCAGAGCATTAGTTGGTATATTTCGTCTGATTTTTTTTAAATATGTTTCTGTGTTGTGGGACTCACACTTTGGTGTTTGTTTAAAATCTTATACTTTTGTTGTGCTTGAATTTTACGTAGCATTGATGTGTTTACATTTCATTAGTTCATTTGCCTATAAATTTTGAAAATCTGTTTTTAAATTTATTTATTTACCAAGCAGCACACAATTTGTTTATTTTTCATTTGTTTAATTTTTTTTCACAGTAAATTGACCACCAAACCATAGAAATTGGTTGATTTCAACTATTAGATTAAAATTGATGCAAAACTATAGCCATGAGATCTCTCTTCTTTTTTTCAACCAAAGCACACTCTCTACAAAAAATGTGGTATATAGAAATTTAATTGGCTATTGTTATTGGCCAAAGTAATAAAGTGCTTATTTTCTGTTGCAAATTGCAGGTGGGTTTAAAAAACAAATAGACTACAATAGTAAATATTTGGTGATATAGTCCTTGTTTGCATTTGTATGAGTATAAAAAAGTAATTGTGTCATCACTATTTTCATGTTTTCTTGATAAAGTGCAGTAATTTCCATCATATTACCTCCACTACTACAAATCATGGACGCCACCATTTTTGGCCATTTAAATTTCTGTTTGACAAACAAAAATGCAACTATTTTTGCATTGAGAAATTGAGTTCAAATACTATATAATCACAATGATACTATTGAAACTTGTTTATTGTTAAAAACAAAATTTTCTAGCAAAAGTTATTATTAAATTCAATTGGATAGTTTTTATATGTTTATCGTTAAGTTTGCAGTACAAATAGGGAGGGTCTAATTTTTTGATTAAATAACAGCTCTCTAAATTTAATAATTTTGCAAAATATTTAGATTGAGTGGATCTGAAAAGTGAAAAATTGTGACAATTCGTTTTAGGTAACCACTCGAACGGTGAAAAGACCGCTCGAGCATAGATGAGGTGCTCCTAGTAGTTTGTCTTGTAGGTCGAAGGACTGCTCAAGCGAACAAATGGTCACTTGAGTAAAGATGAGGGGGTTCCTAGTATCTCGTTTAGCAGGCAAAGCTACTGAGAGGTTCCATTTACCGCTTGAGCGGTGAAAAGACCGCTTAAGTAGTCTACATGATGTCAGCCACTTAAAAAGTGACATTCAGATCAATTTTATTTACTTTCTCTTTTCTCTCTTCTTTCCTCTCCCTCTAGCTCCAAAAACCCTAACTATTTCTCTTTAGAAATCTCTCATTACACTGAGATTCAAGCTAAAGGCTCTTGCAAAAAGTGAAGTTCACTTGGAGATCTTGGATTCTACTAATTGGATTTGGATTCTTCAAAGAGTTCCTCAAAAACCTAGCTTCTTTGTCTTGATTCTTGAGATATGATTACTTTTAACCATGTATATCTTTGTGTAGACATCCCCGAACGTCCAGGAAGGGAATCCCGTTTTGTTCATTGGGGCTTACTACAGTTTGGACTCAATGTCACGGTCCTGTATCTAATCTCACAGAGTGCAATGCAAGACCGATGAATCATCAAAGAGTCCAAATCTGGCAAATCGTTTTGAAAAACTGATTTTTAGAAAGAAGTGCCAAACATGGACTGCTTTGCCAGATACAGAGTCGCCACCTAAATATTTTATTTTGGGGGAATTTAAGAAACCCTGACTCATGCCTAAGGCCACGTGTCTGTCATCGCCAAAGTTGCCTCGACTCGGGAACTTGGGTACGATTGGGGAAGGTCACTTCGTGAGCACCCCCACTCGCCCGATCAAAGATCGGCCTCTACTAACCATGATATCGAGTTTTTGAAAACACATGTGCTCTTTTTCCAGTTTATTAGCCTAGAATTACTATGTGATGCGCACAGCATACAAGTATAGACTAGATTGCCTGAGTTGGAACAAATCATCGCATATCCGTTTGTTCTGAAAATGGATCGAAGTTTGCTACTCGCAAGTAGGCTAAAACACGGGTTTCGACGAACTATTCAAATTCAAGCAACCCAACCTTCACCCACAGGCATTCAGGCAGTTATATCATACAGACACATAGCCTCATGGTAAGCATGCTATCATGGCAGTCACTCACACGCATGCAAGGATGCTAAAGCATAAACACTTACCGAGTACTCTGAGCCAAAGAAAGAAACTAATTAGAGATCATGCATGAATCCTAACTATACTAAGAATGCCTAATGCAACACATGCAAAAATGCAACTACGATAGGCTCGGCTATTCCAAGATAGCATATGAGATGCAACAATCGATACATGTATTCAACTTGGAATTGAAATACAATGCAATTAGTATGATGTGCCGAGCCCGGTGCACGCAATACAGATGAATGAATGCAAGCATGCGAACATATAGATGCTAATTGAAACATGCCCTAAAACTAACCATCATAAGCTGGTAAATAAAAGGGAGAAAGACGTGGGGTTGGAAGACATGCATCACACACACGCACACTTATTACAAAGTTCGCCCTCTCGCGGAGGGTCCGAATGAATAATACAGAATGAACTAGCTAATCTAACCTAATTCAACTAATTATTACACAACCGAAATGAATAACGAATTATGGCTAATTATTACACAACATTAATTACTTAACAAATTAACTAAGTAACCAATAAAAATAGCATGCAAATCTATATGCAATGGACTGCCTCATCTCCACCTTGAATGATAAGGGATGCATGCATGCTCGAGTCGCCTTGTCGGGAAATCCATCACGATGCCCCGATTTGCCTCTATTTGGAACTGGTCCCAGAACACTGTACAAAGCTCCAGAAGGCTGCTGACTAGTTTTTTACTGCTGGTTTCCGGTTTGCTGCAACAGAGAGCGAGATAGGGGCATGGCAAAGTATTTTCAACATATGTGTGCATGACCACTCTCCCCGTCATTGCATAAGCTCTAGGGAGTGTAGTCCTCGATCCTCATGCCACCAATCACGCATCTCGTTGCATGATGGCCGAGGAGTCGGATTGCACGACTCAATGTAAAATGAATGCACATATAAACACAACAAGGCCTAAACTCCATCATGGGTAATCCGGAGTGTTGGCGACCGAGAATCGAGGCACGTTTCGTCACTTGGAGTACGAAACGTCCCTCGTTTCCCATGTTTGGACTAAACCCTATTCCAAACACAATGCAATATACATGGCATGCATGAATGGAACTCTAACATGCAACCTAAACATAATGCCACTAAATGATGCAAACATGCAAATGATGATATGCAAACATGCTACTAGCATACACAATGCTATGAAATAATCAATGGCATACTCAATGCATATGAAAACTATATGGCACACGCAATGCACATACGGAGACTAACTATGAAATGATCAAGGCATACACAATGCAATGGTCAAACATGCAACAACATGGACTAAATGGCATATACAATGCAAGATGGACTTAAACTAAAATGAATGGGCCTCAGCCACACTCAAATTAGTGGCCAAACATAATGAAATTAGGCACCAAAACACATGCAAACATGCACAAATGCAAGGGACCAAGCCTAAGGCACCAAATGCAACTCTACCAAAGCATGGCAAGGGATGAAATATGGCATACAATCACACATTTTCCAGCTTTGAAATGACATGCAAGATGGTCCCAAATCATGTAAACACCTCACGCAGTCCATGCTAGATGGCTCGAATACCGAAACTAGTGAAGTGCATTACACTAGAGGTACACAAAGCAATGCTCAAATGACCCAACCAGCCCCAAACAGTCCCTATGCAGGTCCAAGACAGTGGGAAAATGGTCTAAAATGATGGCTCGAAATGCATAGAAATGAAGCTCATGCAATGATCCAAAAATGAGGTATTCATGCACAACTCTCAAACACGTTTAAAGAATGGAAAACATGGGAACATGACACAAGTATAGGCTCTGAAATGACATGCTCAGTGACCCCAAAACATGAAAACACCACCATTCAAGCATGCAAGAAGCTTTAAAACTCAAAGCTAGGCATGGGCATTACACTACAAGCATGCATAGCAAGCACCATTCGACCAAGAGGCCTAAAAACAGAGCTAAGGCAGTCCAAAACATGCACCAAATCTGTTTAAGATATGGCCAAAAAGTGCTAGAATCAAAGACCAAAATAGCATGCAATACAAGCCAGTGAAGAGGGTTTACACAACAAGTACATGAAGCATTCTAGAGGTCACTAAACCAGCAAAATTCAGAGGTATGACATGCCAAATAAAGCCCAAAAACTCATTGAAACATGGTCAATGCATGCAAGAATGACATGCTCCTTTGATAAGCTATGAAGAGGGTTGTTCTACACATGCAAGATGGACACCCAATATGGAAAAACAAGCTCTGGACAGAGCCTATGCAGGTCCTAAAACTCACCAAAAATAGCCTGAAACATGGCTTGGAAGCATGCAAATAAGGGCTCATTTGTTAGGCCAAATATGCTAGAAATCAAAACAAGGAGAGAGAGGGTCACCCCTCTCTGATTTTCACTCTCAAAAACACATAATAATCACTGAAAATCTGCTGGATTTCAGTGGTCAAAACGGAAAACAAAGCTCAAAATGAAGGCCTTAATGCATGGCTCAAAACAAGGAGAAACGAAGCATGCAAGGGGGTAGATGACCCCTAACAGGAAAATGATCTCAAACAAACATGTTAAGGACCTCAAAATAAGACTTTTTCTAGTTTACACCAAAGCTCAAAAATGCTTGCAAGTATGGCTAAAAGATGGAGCAAAATAAAGCTCAAAAGAGGGAATAGGGTGTTACCCTTGTAGCTCAGCAACTCTAGCAGCTTATGGACCAAAAATGCAGCTCGTTAGGACCTCTCAAGACCCTCCAAGAAGCTTAGGTTGGTGTTGGAGGTGTTAGGCTAAGAGGTAGTGAGCAAAGGGGCAAGAACTTAGCACTTTGGAGCCAAAATATAGAGACAAGGGGGAGATGTATGTGTGTATGCTTCAACCAAATTTTCCAACCCTTGCAAAGGAAGAGGAGGCCTTCCTTTATAGACAAGAGGGACTAAAGCTTCTCCAAGAAGCTTCAAACCAAGGTGGAAGATCCTCCATACACGTGTATGGAGGATCCAGTCTATGCCTCCCAACTGGCACAGCTGGAATCAACTCACTGAGACAAGACAGGAGGAAAGGGGCCGACCAGTTCAGGTGGCTGGCCAGCCAGTTTAGGTGGTCGGCTAGCCAGTTCAAAAGGGTCAACTCAACAAAAAGTGGTCGGCAGCCCCATTTGGTGGTCTCCCAACTGAATGAAAGCTAGTGGTGTGGTGGGAGACCAGCAATTGTGGCCCAAAAATGAGGGAGACCAGTTACGTGACAAGAAAACTAGCCGGCGGGGGAAAAGTGCTCTCCAAGGAGAAAAGGTGGTCTCCTACCCTTGTACCACCTTCCAAACAATGAAAACAAGGTCCATGCCAAAAATGAACCAAGACGGATGCAAAACGAGGGTTCGGGGGCCAAAACGCGCAGCCGGATGCCCCAAAAACTGACTGTTAAGCATCGAAAGTGGCATGCGATCACGAAGGTGGTCTCCCGGGCCACAGTGTCCCTCTAGAGAGAGGAAACAAGGTGTGTGCCAAAAATCGGAGCAAATAGAGAAAGTTAAGCGATCCCGAACCGAGGCGCACGGCCGACGGCTCCGAAAACCGAAAACTGGTCTCCAAACGGGAAAAGTGGCCTACGACCACGAAAAGTAGCCCATGGCCACTGAGAGATGGTCTACAAGACCTTTCCCTCCCTTCGGGAAGAGAAAACAAGACCTGGTTCGCAAACCAAGGCAAAACAAAAAAGGGTCCTAAGGTCCGGGGTAAGGCTCTCAGCCGAAACTCCGAAACCTTAGAACGAGCACAACATGCGCAATCACTGAGCGCTCAATTGATGACGTCTGAGTCTTGAGGTCGGTCAAAAATGGGGTGTCTACAGTTGCCCCTCTTTGATAGAACTCGAAAGTCATAAGTGACAGGAGTGAATGTCAAAGCTCAGAGACGACCCATTTTTGACAAGGCCGAAGACTTAGACAAATAGGCGAGATAACAAAGAGATGTGCCCGCAGGCAGGGGCAAAAATGCAAAATGTTATGCAGGAAGATTTTGATAAATGGACTTATACGCTACGCGAAGCCGGTTTGAAAATTGGACTTATACGCCACGCGAAACCGGTTTGAAAAGTGGACTCATACGCTAAGCGAAGCCGGTTTGATAATTGGACTTATAGGCTTTCGCGAAGCCGGTTTGATAATTGGACTTATACGCTAAGCGAAGCTGGTTTGATAATTGGACTTATGCTCTTTCGCGAAGTTGGTTTGATAATTGGACTTATACGCTAAGCGAAGCCGATTTGATAATTGGCCTTATGCGCTTTCGCGAAGCCGGTTTGATAATTGGACTTATACGCTAAGCGAAGCCGGTTTGATAATTGGACTTATACGCTTTTGCGAAGCCGGTTTGATAATTGGACTTATACGCTAAGCGAAGCCGGTTTGAAAATTCAGGATTTATGCAATGCGCTGTAATGTAGTTGCTAAAATGCAATGTAATAGCTAAGAGGTGAAGGTACCTTACAGGGGCAATTGACAATGACTTACCTCGGCAATGTCCTACCTCATGCGGATGTGGGAATCTTCCCCTTCTTCTCAGTTGAACCGTAGGTACTACTTTTCTCCCTGACTATGGTCACAGCTTGCTCTATTCTCCAACAGGGTGACAGACTAGGTTGGTTCAGTATCCAGAATTGAGGCGCATACACATGCTATCTCAATCTATGGGGCTGCCATACAGATTTCAAGCCGAGGATATACCCCTGGGTATTTAAACCAGACTTTAGTCTTGGAAATCCTGAACCTTTGCGTTCTAGGCATGAGCCATTCAAACTCTAGTTTCCACCGTCTCAGTTGGTCTCCTAGGAACTCACTGCAAACACAGGCAGGTGGCTATACCAAACCACAGGAAGTCGTTCGGGCACGACAAACACCAAAGGAATTGCACCTTTAGAGGATTTAAGGTCTCCTAGACCAGGGAGTACACAAGACAGTGCAAATAAAGACGCAGGATTTAAAGTCTCCCAGACCAGAGGATTTAAGGTCTCCTAGACCAGCATAAAACAGATATGATGCAATGGATGTAACGGATAGAGCAATAGATGCGAAAGGAGTAATGCACTCCAACCACGCTGGAATCGTGAGAGGAGAAAGAACAAAGAAAACCAATCAGGAGGGCGTTCCACTCAACCGGAGATAAATTCCAAACACGCTGAAATCGTGTGAGGAAGGGAACACTCTAACCACGCTGAAATCGTGAGAGGAGGTCCGAAAACAACTGCCCAAGTGTGTACACAATGCAACCTGAGATGAATTCCAAACACACTGAAATCGTGTGAGGAAAAGAACACTTTAACCACGCCGAAATCGCGAGAAGAGGCTGAAAACAAAAAGGCCAAGCGCGTACACGACGCAACCTGGGATGAATTCCAAACACGCTGAAATCGTGAGAGGAGGTCCGAAAACAAACCGCCCAGGTGCGTACACGACGCAACCTGAGATAAATTCCAAACACACTGAAATCGTGTGAGGAAAGGGACACTCAAACCACGCTGAAATCGTGAGAGGAGGTCCGAAAACAAACTGCCCAGGTGCGTACACGACGCAACCTGAGATAAATTCCAAACACACTGCAATCGTTTGAGGAAAGGGAGACTCAAACCACGCGAAAATCGCGAGAAGAGGAAAAACAAACAATCAGGCGCGCATACGATGCAACCTGGGATGAATTCCAAACATGCTGAAATCGTGAGAGGAGGTCCAAAAACAAACCGCCCAGGTGCATACACGACGCAACCTGAGATAAATTCCAAACACGCTAAAATCGTACGAGGAAGGGGACACTCAAACCACGGTGAAATCGCGAGAAGAGGCCTGAAAACAACCGCCCAGGTGCGTACACAACGCAACCTAAGTTAAAACCCGCGCAGGCCCGCGTATCACGCGTCCTGAGATAAATTCCTAACACGCTGAAATCGCGTAAGGAACGGGACACTCAAACCATGCTGAAATCGTGAGAGGAGGTCCAAAAAACTATCAGGTGCGTGCTCGGCACAACCTGAGAAAGTCCCAGAGGACAACGATCCTAAACGCAGCTCGACGTAAAAGGATAAATGATACAAGATAACACAAGATGCAAATAAACGCAATAAGCGCGATGATACAGTACATGTTACAAGCAATGTAGGGCATGATGTTTAGGGAATGCAATAAACAGACAAAGCGGCACTTTAGAAAGCACCTCATGGAGTGAGTTGCGGTAAACCGCTTTACTCCGACGGGGATCTCCCCTCGTGCTCCTTGAACACTTACCTTCAACTTACAGTACAAAGGCTCTGAAATACTGACAAGGGTTCTTCACGTAGAACACTTTGGATGCTGCCTTTCTTCCTGATCATATTCACAACTTTCCCTATTCTCCAATGGGGTGACAGACTAGGTTGGTTCAGTATCCAGAATTGAGGCGCATAGACGCTGTCTCAACCTATGGGACTTCCATACAGATTTTAGGCCGAGGACACACCTCTGGGTATTTAAACCAAACTTTAGTCTCGAAAATCCCAAACCTTTGCGTTCTAGGCAATAGCCATTCGAACTCTAGTTTCCACCGTCGCAATTGGTCTCCTAGGAACTCATTTCGAACACAGCCAAGATGCCTCTGGTAGGGAATAGTACTCAGGGAGAGCACATTTGATCACCATTCTGGCTTAAAGCAGACTTGATCGTGAGCTTGAGGTAGAGGCACACTCATACTTAGGAGCATTGGCAAGACCTGAAGAGGTACACACGGAATGCAATCTCGGAACTTACTGAAGTTGAAACAAACTCAGATACCCGACATTTTCCCTTTTTTCTCTTGCTTTGCAGTCTGGAACCTATGTAGCTTCAGATAGGTCCTGGTTTTACTGTTCCCGCATGACCTGAGTTGAACCCTGTGGTTTATGAAAGAAAGAATCTTGTTTTGCACAAATGTGAAGAATGCCACAGCACTCTGAGCACAAAGCGATTTATTTTGAAAATGAAATGAGAAAAGGGTTCTCAACCGGGTATTGAGCCTACAACTGACCACAGCCAAAACGACTCAACAACGGAAAATAAAGGTAGAACAACCTAAACACAACTCAACAAAGGAAAAACAAGGTAAAACAACCTAAACACATCTATTGACACTCAAACGACTCAAAACAAGAATCGAGATAAACAAAACACACAGACACAACACTCAGCCATGTTACAAAGGAAAGATACCTCTCCATGCACGAGGAGCCAGTTTCTCCGGGTATTGTTTCCCGCCCTTTCTCATTTGTGATTCTCGCACCACTCGGCCCTCAAGCTCTGTTTTTTTTTTTTTTGTTTTGAAAAAGCCCTTTTCCTCACTTTTTCTCTCAGCGTACATCTCTCTATTCTTCAATCTCTCATTTTTTTATCCCTCTCCTGGGTGGTTGATGGATAAACATGAGGTTGTGGGCTCCTGTCCCTAGCATTCCGCTAGATTCTTCTTCATCTGCGCACAGCTAGTAAATTTCCCCACGGAGGGGTTGTGCTACAACTAGGTGTGTAGCCAATCTGCAGCTAACATCGGTTGGCGATGTTCTGCTGGAGAGTTTGGACGTGATCAGATGTGTCCAGATAAGGGAGTGGAATACCCTAATCCATTCCAATTCGTGCTTTGCACTTGACTCAATACCTTGCTGCTTAGAGGATGAGAGAGCTTTCAGCCCTTTTCTGTTAGCTTCCACTGTGCCCTTCTTGGCGAATAAGGTGCCATTTCTGGCAAGTATGGTGCCCTTTCTGGCAAATGCACTAACAACGGGGGAACGACAGGAAGCCTGACTCAACTATGCCCATAGTTCATCATTTTGACCAATTTTTTGTTTTGGTTTTCTACTAAAACAATTTTGACCAACATGAGAGTTAGATTAACATGCTTGTTCGATTTTCCAATTTAAAATCATGCAAGTCAGGCTATGAGCATTGAAAATTTTCCTTTTTGGGTCCAAGATATGGTCCAGTTTTTGAAAAAATGGAATAATTTTCGAGAAAATTAGTCAACTTCATTAAAAATTCTAAAAAAATATTTTTGCAAATGGCCACTGCTCAACGAGCACGGAACTTACTCTTGAGATGCACAACCTCAGATCCAGGCACTGTATGGCAATGGAAAATTGCCCCTTGTTTGACCGCAGCACATTGTATGGCAACGGAAAGTTGCCCCTTGCTTGAATAGCACCGCAGCACAATGTATGGCAACGAAAGTTGCCCCTTGTTTGAATAGCACCGCAGCACACTGTAACTAGTTCTCAAAGTGACGATCACCAACGAACACTCAGATACAGCGATGACAAAGATGACCCGTTCAATCACATGGACAGGACAGTTGAATTTGAAGTGTTTTACAGCTGGACTTCAAAATGAAGTTGCCTACGTATCCCAAAGATGGGAATCAAGCCTTACGTAGTTCGGGGTTAAGGTACACTCGGGTATTAACCTCTTCTTTTGTGCTCTAACTTTTGCCAAGGCCGCCCTTTCTGGGTTTTCAACCTTGCAAGCTTTGTTTTTCTTTTCTTTACATTTTTTTTTCTTTGTTCAGAATTTTTCATTTTCTTCACTTTTCTTTTTCTTTTTTTTTTTTTCATTTTCTTCATTTTTTCTTCTTTTTTTTTTTTTTGCATTTTTCTCTTTTTTCTTTTTCTTCTTTTTCTTGCTCTAACTTTTGCCTGGGTCACCCTTCCGGATTTTCGGCCCAGCGAGCCTCTCAAGGGTAAAAGTGTAGCTTTGTCCGTGTCAAATGGTTTTGAGATCTTGAAGTCATCTGAATGCAGGAGAATGGCTGTTGTTCGCTGATGATGTAGAAGTCCATCCAATGGAGGGTGAATTTGCCCCTAGTGTTGTGGATAGGAACTCGGCTATCCTTCAGCAATGTCTTTTTCATTCCTCCCTTTTGGGGTTTGGCATTCTTGCCGATCTTCATTGATTTGTGGAATGATCCATCTTCGGCTCTTCGAGCACAATCTGGCATCTTTTGCCCCTAGTTCCAGGGGTGCTTCTGATCTAGCTTTGCAAGCTTCTTTTGACAATGGCTAGCCTTCTAGACCTGACTTTATTGCCATTAACGCATAGGCTGCTTCGAATCTGGCCACAGAGGCCTCACATTGCGGTTGATCATTGAACACTCTAAATTAAGGTCCAAGGTTTGAAAGCAAGGGGTTGAGTCTCGAGGCTGAGAGCGATCCTAAGCTGCACAATCTCGACAGCGATTCCACACTGGTCTTTGCAGGACCGCGCAAAACATTTTTTGAAATCTTTTAAGAAAGCGACTAGTCGCTCGCGCTGAAGACAGTGCGGAACCAATTTGGATCAAGCCAGGATCCATCTCAGTACTCACATTAACAAACATAATCTCATTCATTAAGGGATTAGCATGCCTCTCTTTCTCTCACTTGATCAAATTTTGCAAATCCGGAGGAATTCCTTCCTCCTCGTTTTCACCGCAGTATTCGGAAAAGTTTTGAAAAACTTAGATCAATGCAACAATTTAAAGGCACAAAAGAGCAGGTGAAATGCACTGTCATTTCATTCAAACTTCTGGCACAACTGGAGCAAGGCAGAAGCAAACACAAGAGTGTGAAAATTACTGCTGTTTCATTCAGATCTGTTGGCATAACTAGCTCCAAGGCAGAAACAGACTCAAAAGAAAGCAAAAAGACAAACACAAAACAAGATAGTGATGTCCGAGGTAACACCCCCGGAATCACCCGACTCCAACGCAACAGGACTGACTCGATACAACAAGACAGACCCGACTGACTCAGTACAAAAAGACTGACTATACACAAAACAAAAAAACTGACCCAATACCCAAGTCAGAAAGTACAAAAACTAGTATTTGCATATTGCTCAAAACAGTGCGTGCCATTCCCACGTTTGGAGTAAATCGAGCGCCACCCTCAGCTAGTTCATCCCCCGATCACATGGTCACATTATCCCCCAAGTTCACCGATCCAGTGCCGATAGACTTTGCCGAGTTTGGCGCAGCAATGACCCCGTTGTCAATCAAATCTTGCACTTCGTGGCGAAGACGAAAGCAATTTTCGGTGCCATGACCAGTTTGTTGATGGAAGGCACAGTACTGGGCAGCATCACGCGTAGCCGGAAGAGGATTCGGGAGAGGTCGAGGCTCAAGAGGTTTGCGATGGCCTCATCCAACAAGGATTTGGAGAGCTTCGGACAAAGGCATATAGAGGGCATGGAAGACCCTCTGACCTCGGGGTTGGTACTTCAAAGTTTCTGGATTTTTGCTAGACGTGCCAGCAAAGGGATTGGCAGGTGCTGGCCTGGTTTGTCGATCTTTTCCGAGTGCAGGATTAGAGCTCAAAAGATCGTTTCTGGTAGGACGACCCTTCTCTCGGTTTTCCCCTTACTTCGAACTGCTCTCATTCTAAGTGACGAAAGTATCCTCCACAATCTTTGTAACAACTGCGAGAACTTGTTGTTTGTTTAGCCCTTCCGTTTTCAAAGCCTCCACAGCCCACAGAAGGTGTTCATGGGGATCAATGCCTACCCCTACCTCGTTCTTACCACTGGCCTCCACTTTGCCAAGGGATTGGCCTTCTTCCAATACAACCTGTCCCAAGATTGGGGAGCCTTTTGTCGTGAAACTCCTAGCATGTGATGTGGCCGATGATGGAGCTAATGTCCTGGAGGCCAGATCTGTCACAGTTCTTTGAAGATCTTCAATCATTCTCATCAACTCAGAAGTAGTGGGTTCACGGGTTTGAGATGATTGGAGTTCAGGTGCACCTATCATGCATAAGTCCATGCTTTCTGGAATGAACACCTCAGGCTTGGGTAGATGGGCTGGGGTGATGTATATGCTGGGGTCGAAGGTGGATGGTAGTACATGGATGAGGTTGAGGTGGGGAGGTGACCAGTCAGTACTAACCTGAGGTCCTTTGTGTGGAGCTAGGGTCTCTTCGTCAATAAGATCCTGAATCTTATGACGGAGGCGGATGCAACGGTTCGTATCATGACCGTGTTGTTGATGATAGGCACAGTATTTAGCTGGGTCGTCACATCTTGGTGGAAGAGGATTTGGAAGGGGTTGGGGTTCTAGGAGTTCTAGGTGCCCTTCTTCTTGCAGCATTTTCAAAGCTTGAGAGAGACTCATGTAAAGAGGATGGAATTTTCGAGCTTGGAGCCGATTTGAAGTGGCGGGTTTTTGGCCATTGAGGGAACTGGTGATAGAGTCTACTTCTGAACATTTTGCAGTTGTGCTACCATCGGTAGTAGCATTGGAACTACGAACAACATTCTTCTGCAAAGGCTCATCATCTTTCACAAAGATTCCTTGTCTGATGGCATCCTCGATTTGAACCCCCATTTCATGAAGGGCTGGAAAGGTAAATAGAGGTAGGACGACCATCTTTTGCAACAGCTTGCCATGTAGATTCCGAACAATCATCCTGATCTGATCTTTGTCGGAAGACCTTGTAGTCATCATTGAGGCCTTTGCTCTCCATCTCGCCACGAACTCTGAGAAACTCTCCTTTGGCTCTTGGCGGGTGACTTCGAGATCACGAGTTGTGACCTCGATCTATGTATTGTAGGATTACTAAGCAATAAAGGCCTCAACCAGCTCTTTCCAATTCTGTTTCACAGAGTCCTCCAATTTCGCATACCAGATTGCGGCTATTCCAGACATGGTTCGACCGAATAGTGACAGCTTTTGGGCTGTGGTGAAACCCATTGGCCTCAGGAGATCAGAAAATAGGTGGAGGTGCACCATTGGGTCTCCAGAACCATCGAAACGATCGATATGTGGCATCTTGAACCGGTCCTGTAATGTCACCGCCGAATCGGTGTATCCATCCTCTATGTCCGGAATGAACTTCACAACCTGAGATTTATTGAATAACTTTTCAAGCTTGCTTACTTTTCATGCCGTGGGGTCCACCTCGAACTCAAAGGGAGAATCCGGCAGGTTGGTCTGTGCTTTGGATAGCTGGGGTAGGATTGGAGGCAGAGCCGGCCCTGTTGGAATGTCCGTATCTTCCTAGACATTAGCTATCTACCCGAGTATTGGCACTCTTGGTGGGAGAGGAGCTTGGTGTGAAGCGGATGCTCCGATTTGCTGTTGTAGCCTGGCAATTAACTCTGCCTGTTGAGCCATGACCTCAGCCTATTGTTTGGAAAATTCTACTTGACGAACAGCGTCCTGCTGCATGGTTTTCATAGTTTCCTGGAGCTGACGCATCATCTCTTCCATGCTAACTGAAAACTGCTGATCTAACTGAATAAGTGTGTATCCCATTTCTGAGGTGGAAACAGATATCTCAGCCCAACTGCGCACAGGTCAGGTGGATAATGATCACTGATCCGAAGACTGTTGAACTGATGATCTGTGCCTGACTGGCCTTTTTACCCTGCCTCTGGCAAAGGAACACTGATTGCCCTTGAATTGAATCTCTGACCTAACAAAGTCTATCAGCACAAGTCCAATGCACCCGGGGGATAACGAAACCCTCTGAAGCTATGGTTCCCAAGACTACCTAGCAAAGGAGAAACACAAGCGCATGTCAGCCCAATTTCATCAGAACAGAAATGAGCAAAGCTGAATGACTGTGCTCTCCACTGAATTCTGCCCCAAAACTGAATCTGATACCCGTAGATATAACTGATTCTCAAAACACTGATACCGATGCCCGCAGGCTTGATACCTAGACTTGCAAACTGACACGTGCAACCTGTAGAGACACACTCTAAAAGCACATAGCAAGCAAGTGAGAGCGAAAACACCCCTATGGAGGGGTAGGGTTTCCCTGTCCTATTTTGTCAGGAGCTAGGGTTTCACTACGCACACAGCGGTTTCAAACAACCTACATTCGGGTAAGGAACCTGTCCTAGCTTGGGATAGTCACTATGGATTCCGATATGCACTACGTTGAATGGTCAAAAAAAGGGGCCTCGGTAAAAATCGGGGTTTGTGTTCCCATCGTAGCAGAGCCCGAAACCGGTCAGCCTTATGGCACGCTTCTCAAAGCGAGCCTCCGGCAAACCGTTCCGGAATAGCAGATGGCAAACACGGTGTCCTGGGCGCACCAATGCAAATGCAATGCAAAGAAACATATAAGTGTAGCCAAAACAAGATATTATGAGTTTGAGTCAAGTTCTCTAAATCCCCAGCAGAGTCGCCAGAAATTGTAGACGTCCCCGAACGTCCCGACAGGGAATCCCGTTTTAATCATTGGGGCTTACTACAGTTTGGACTCAATGTCACGGTCCTGTATCTAATCTCGCGGAGTGCAATGCATGACCGATGAATCATCAAAGAGTCCAAATCTGGCAAATCGTTTTGAAAAACTGATTTTTAGAAAAAAGTGCCAAACATGGACTGCTTTGCCAGATACAGAGTCGCCACCTAAATATTTTATTTTGGAAAATTTTAGGAAACCCTGACTCGTGCCTAAGGCCACGTGTCCGTCATCACCAAAGTTGCCTCGGCTCGGGAACTTGGGTACGATTGGGGAAGGTCACTTCGTGAGCACCCCCGCTCGCCCGATCAAAGATCGGCCTCTACTAACCATGATATCGAGTTTTTGAAAACACATGTGCTCTTCTTCCGGTTTATTAGCCTAGAATTACTATGTGATGCGCACAGCATACAAGTATAGACTAGATTGCCTGAGTTGGAACAAATCATCGTATATCCGTTTGTTTTGAAAATGGATCGAAGTTTGCTACTCGCAAGTAGGCTAAAACATGAGTTTCGACGAACTATTCCAATTCAAGCAACCCAACCTTCACCCACAGGCATTTAGGCAGTTATATCATACAAGCACATAGCCTCATGGTAAGCATGCTATCATGGCAGTCACTCACATGCATGCAAGGATGCTAAAGCATAAATACTTACCGAGTACTCCGAGACAAAGAAAGAAACTAATTAGAGATCATGCATGAATCCTAACTATACTAAGAATGCCAAATGCAACACATGCAAAAATGCAATTACTATAGGCTCGGCTATTCTAAGATGGCATATGAGATGCAACAATCGATACATGTATTCAACTTGAAATTGAAATACAATGCAGTTAGTATGATGAGCCGAGGCCGGTGCATGCAATACAGATGAATGAATGCAAGCATGCGAACATATAGATGCTAATTGAAACATGCCCTAAAACTAACCATCATAAGCTGGTAAATAAAAGGGAGAAAGACGTGGGGTTGGAAGACATGCATCACACACACGCACACTTATTACAAAGTTCGCCCTCTCGCGGAGGGTCCGAATGAATAATACAGAATCAACTAGCTAATAAGCTAATTTAACTAATTATTACACAACAGAAATGAATAACGAATTATGGCTAATTATTACACAACATTAATTACTTAACAAATTAACTAAATAAGCAATAAAAATAGCATGCAAATCTATATGCAATGGACTGCCTCAGCTCCGCCTTGAATGATAAGGGATGCATGCATGCTCGAGTCGCCTTGTCGGGAAATCCATCGCGATGCCCTGATTTGCCTCTGTTTGCAACTGGTCCCAGAACACTGTACAAAGATCCAGAAGGCTGCTGACTAGTTTTTTGCTGTTGGTTTCCGGTTTGCTGCAACAGAGAGCGAGAAAGGGGCATGGCAAAGTATTTTCAACATATGTGTGCATGACCACTCTCCCCGTCATTGCATAAGCTCTAGGGAGTGTAGTCCTCGATCCTCGTGTCAATAATCATGCATCTCGATGCATGATGGCCGAGGAGTCAGATTGCACGACTCAATGTAAAATGAATGCACATATAAACACAACAAGGCCTAAACTCCATCATGGGTAATCCGAAGTGTCGGCGACCGAGAATTGAGGCACATTTCGTCACTTGGAGTATGAAATGTCCCTCGTTTCCCGTGTTTAGACAAAACCATATTCCAAACACAATGCAATATACATGGCATGCATGAATGCAACTCTAACATGCAACCTAAACATAATGCCACTAAATGATTCAAACATGCAAATGATGATATGCAAACATGCTACTAGCATACACAATGCTTTGAAATAATCAATGGCATACTCAATGCATATGAAAACTATATGGCACACGCAATGCACATACGGAGACTAACTATGAAATGATCAAGGCATACACAATGCAATGGTCAAACATGCAACAACATGGACTAAATGGCATATACAATGCAAGATGGACTTAAACTAAAATGAGTGGGCCTCAGCCACACTCAAATTAGTGGCCAAACATAATGAAATTAGGCAACAAAACACATGCAAACATGCACAAATGCAAGGGACCAAGCCTAAGGCACCAAATGCAACTCTACCAAAGCATGGCAAGGGATGAAATATGGCATACAATCACACATTTTCCAGCTTTGAAATGACATGCAAGATGGTCCCGAATCATGTAAACACCTCACACAATGCATGCTAGATGGCTCGGATACCGAAACTAGTGAAGTGCATTACACTAGAGGTATACAAAGCAATGCTCAAATGACCCAACCAGCCCCAAACAGTCCCTATGCAGGTCCAAGACAGTGGGAAAATGGTCTAAAATGATGGCTCGAAATGCATAGAAATGAAGCTCATGCAATGGTCCAAAAATGAGGTATTCATGCACAACTCTCAAACACGTTTAAAGAATGGAAAACATGGGCACATGACACAAGTATAGGCTCTGAAATGACATGCTCAATGACCCCAAAACATGAAAACACCACCATTCAAGCATGCAAGAAGCTTCAAAACTCAAAGCTAGGCATGGGCATTACACTACAAGCATGCATAGCAAGCACCATTCGACCAAGAGGCCTAAAAACAGAGCTAAGGCAGTCCAAAACATACACAAAATCTGTTTAAGGCATGGCCAAAAAGTGCTAGAATCAAATACCAAAATAGCATGCAATACAAGCTAGTGAAGAGGGTTTACACTACAAGTACATGAAGCATTCAAGAGGTCACTAAACCAGCAAAATTCAGAGGTATGACATGCCAAATAAATCCCAAAAACTCATTGAAACATGGTCAATGCGTGCAAGAATGACATGCTCCTTTGATAAGCTATGAAGAGGGTTGTTCTACACATGCAAGATGGACACCCAATATGGAAAAACAAGCTCTGGACAGAGCCTATGCAGGTCCTAAAACTCACCAAAAATAGCCTGAAACATGGCTTGGAAGCATGCAAATAAGGGCTCATTTGTTAGGCTTAATATGCTAGAAATCAAAACAAGAAGAGAGAGGGTCACCCCTCTCTGATTTTGGCTCTCAAAAACACATAATAACCACTGAAAATCTGCTAGATTTTAGTGGTCAAAAGGGAAAACAAAGCTCAAAATGAAGACCTTAATGCATGGCTCAAAACAAGGTGAAATGAAGCATGCAAGGGGGTAGATGACCCCCAACAGGAAAATGATCTCAAACAAACATGTTAAGACCTCAAAATAAGACTTTTTTAAGTTTACACCAAAGCTCGAAAATGCTTGCAAGTATGGCTAAAAGATGGAGCAAAATAAAGCTCAAAAGAGGGAATAGGGTGTTACCCTTGTAGCTCAGCAACTTCAGCAGCTTATGGACAAAAAATGCAGCTCCTTAGGACCTCTCAAGACCCTCCAAGAAGCTTAGGTTGGTGTTGGAGGTGTTTGGTTAAGAGGTAGTGAGCAAAGGGGCAAGAACTTAGCACTTTGGAGCCAAAATATAGAGACAAGGGGGAGATATATGTCTGTATGCTTCAACCAAATTTTCCAACCCTTGCAAAGGAAGAGGAGGCCTTCCTTTATAGACAAGAGAGACTAAAGCTTCTCCAAGAAGCTTCAAACCAAGGTGGAAGATCCTCCATACACGTGTATGGAGGATCCAGTCTGTGCCTTCCAGCTAGCACAGCTGGAATCAACTCACTGAGACAAGACAGGAGGAAAGGGGCCGGCCAGTTCAGGTGGTCGGCCAGCCAGTTCAAAAGGGTCAACTCAACAAAAAGTGGTCGGCAGCCCCATTTGGTGGTCTCCCAACTGAATGCAAGCTAGTGGTGTGGTGGGAGACCAGCAATTGTGGCCCAAAAATGAGGGAGACCAGTTACCCGACAAGAAAACTGGCCGACGGGGGAAAAGTGGTCTCCAAGGAGAAAAGGTGGTCTCCCACCCTTGTACCACCTTCCAAACAATGAAAACAAGGTCCATGCCAAAAATGAACCAAGACGGATGCAAAACGAGGGTTCGGGGGCCAAAACGCGCAGTTGGATGCCCCGAAAACTGACTGTTAAGCATCGAAAGTGGCGTGCGACCACAAAAGTGGTTTCCCGGGCCACAGTGTCCCTCTAGAGAGAGGAAACAAGGTGTGTGCCAAAAACCAGAGCAAACGGAGAAAGTTAAACGGTCCCGAATCGAGGCGCACGGCCGACGGCTCCGAAAACCAAAAACTGGTCTCCAAACGGGAAAAGTGGCCTACGACCACGAAAAGTAGCCCATGGACACTGAGAGATGGTCTACAAGACCTCTCCCTCCCTTCAGGAAGAGAAAACAAGACCTGGTTCGCAAACCGAGGCAAAGCACAAAAAGGTCCCGATGTCCGTGGTAAGGCTCTCAGCCGAAACTCCGAAACCTCAGAACGAGCACAACATGTGCAATCACCGAGAGCTCAATCGATGACGTCTGAGTCTTAAGGTCGATCAAAAATAGGGTGTCTACAGTTGCCCCTCTTTGACAGAACTCGAAAGTCATAAGTGATGGGAGTGAATGTCAAAGCCCAGAGACGACCCATTTTTGACAAGGCCGAAGACTTAGACAAACAGGCGAGATAACAAAGAGATGTGCCCGTAGGCAGGGGCAAAAATGTAAAATGTTATGCAGGAAGATTTTGATAATTGGACTTATACGCTATGCGAAGCCGGTTTGAAAATTGGACTTATACGCCACGTGAAACCGGTTTGAAAAGTGGACTCATACGCTAAGCGAAGCCGATTTAATAATTGGACTTATACGCTTTCGCGAAGTCGATTTGATAATTGGACTTATACGCTAAGCGAAGCCGGTTTGAAAATTGGACTTATACGCTTTCGTGAAGCCGGTTTGATAATTTGACTTATACGCTTTCGCGAAGCCGGTTTGATAATTGGACTTATACGCTAAGCGAAGCCGGTTTGATAATTGGACTTATACGCTTTCGCGAGGCCGGTTTGATAATTGGACTTATAAGCTAAGCGAAGCCAGTTTTATAATTGGACTTATACGCTTTCGTGAAGCCGGTTTGATAATTGGACTTATACGCTAAGCGAAGTCGGTTTGAAAATTCAGGATTTATGCAATACACTGTAATGTAGTGGCTAAAATGCAATGTAATAGCTAAGAGGTGAAGGTACCTTACAGGGGCAATTGGCAATGACTTACCTCGGCAATGTCCTACCTCATGCGGATGTGGGAATCTTTTCCTTCTTCTCAGTTGAACCGCAGGTACTACTTTTCTCCCTGACTATGGTCATAGCTTTCCCTATTCTCCAACAGGGTAACAGACTAGGTTGGTTCAGTATCCAGAATTGAGGCGCATACACATGCTATCTCAATCTATGGGGCTGCCATACAGATTTCAAGCCGAGGATTTATCCCTGGGTATTTAAACCAGACTTTAGTCTCGAAAATCCCGAACCTTTGTATTCTAGGCATGAGCCATTCAAACTCTAGCTTCCACCGTCTCAGTTGGTCTCCTAAGAACTCACTGCAAGCACAGGCAGGTGGCTATACCAGACCACCAAAAGTCGTTCGGGTACGACAAACACCAAAGGAATTGCACCTTTAGAGGATTTAAGGTCTCCTAGACCAGGGAGTGCACAAGACAGTGCAAATAAAGACGCAGGATTTAAAGTCTCCCAGACCAGAGGATTTAAGGTCTCCTAGACGAGCATAAAACAGATAGGATGCAATGGATGTAACGGATAGAGCAATAGATGCAAAAGGAGTAATGCACTCCAACCACGCTGGAATTGTGAGAGGAGAAAGAACAAAGAAAACCAATCAGGAGGGCGTTCCACTCAACCGGAGATAAATTCCAAACACGCTGAAATCGTGTGAGGAAGGGAACACTCTAACCACGCTGAAATCGTGAGAGGAGGTCCGAAAACAACCGCCCAAGTGTGTACACAACGTAACCTGAGATGAATTCCAAACACACTGAAATCGTGTGAGGAAAAGAACACTCTGTAGACGCGCCCGCGTGGGTGGCCCTCGCTATTGTTCGGACTCAATTTGTGTCACGGTTCTTAATCTAAACCAAAGAGTCCAAATCCGGCAAATCGTTTTGAGAAACAGATTTTTTGAAAAGAAGTGCCAAACATGGACTGCTTTGCCAGATACAGAGTCGCCATCTAAATATTTTAAAATGGGGGAATTTAGGAAACCCTGACTCGGTGCCAAAGGCCACGTGTCCGTCATCACCAAAGGTGCCTCGGCTCGGGAACTTGGGTGCGATTGGGAAAGGTCAGCTATGAGCACCCCCTCTCGCCCGATCCGAAGATCGGCCTCTACTAACCGTGATATCCGTTTTTGAAAACGTTATGTGTTCTTAAACCAATTATTAGCCTAGCATTACTATGTTATGCGTATGACAAACAAGTATAGACTAGATTGCCTAATTTGGAAATAAGCATTGCATATCCGTTTGTTTTGGAAAATGTTTTGGAATTTGCTACTCGCAAGTAGGCTAAAAACATGGATTTTAATGAGCTATTCCAACTCAGGCAACCCAACCTTCATGCACAGGCATCCAAACAGTTTATCACATAAGCATCTAGCCACATGGTAAACATGCTGTCATGATAGCATTCACACACATGCGAGGATGCTAAAGCATAAATACTTACATCGTTACTCCGTGCCAAAATAATAAACTAGTTAGCCAACATGCATGGACCTAGTTTATGTCAAATTGACTAATGCAACACATACAGGATGCAATTAGAGTAGGCTCGGCTAACCTAAGCATGGCATGTGAAATGCAATCAATTGATGCACGTATTCAACTTGGAATTTGAAATACAAATGCAGTTAGCATGATGTACCGAGCCTGGTGCATGCAATACTGATGTATGGGTGCACGCATGCGTAGCATAAGGTATGCTAAATTAAACATGTCCTATTACTAACCATCAAAGCAGGTAAGTAAAAGGGAGAGAGAAGTGGGGGTTGGAAGACATGCACACACTCACCCACACTTATTACAAATTCGCTCTCGCCTGGAGGGACCAAATAAATATTACAGATAATTAACCTACAAGCTAATTAATTATTACAAATCACCTAATTAATTAACAAATTAATTAACCAAAAGGAAAGCGATAACAGGGTCCTCGGGAAGAGGGTTCGATGTGCGCGTGCTCGGTCCTGCTCGGAAGTGCACTGCCATGCGCAATCTGCCTCTGTTTTCCCTACTCTGCTCCTCTGAAGACTGTCAAAGTCTCAGAATTGCTTCTCTGGATACTGGGGAATGCCATCGGCTGAGTAGAATGTCCACCGGCAGTGGCATGTGATCACCGGCTGTTGGTGAATCTATCGGCCCAGGAAGGATTGCCGGTCGGCACTGGACACTGCTGGTCGGCAGAAAGTTCCTGCAGAATCTGCATTTGACAGCAACAGAGGGCAAGGCACAGCATGGTAATGCAATTCAAGCCATATATGCACCAATCATGTCCCTTATCATGTTAATGACTCAAAGGAACATGCTCCTTGGTTCTCGGACCATCAATCGCGCATTTCCATGGGTGATGGCCCCAGGGACCAAGTGTGCACATTTTGATGTCAAATGTAATGCAAACCAACAAACCAAAGCCCAATTCCTATCACTAGATCAAGGAACAAAACATGCATGCTAGATGCAATGCAACCTAGGCATGCAAGCTAAGGATGGAACATGGGAATGCAAGATGTACATGCAAGCATGCAAACAACATGCAAGGTAAGCATGCAAGCAAGCAAAGGATGGACTTAAACATGATTTGGGCAGCTCTAATTAGGCTCAAAGCAGTGGCCAAAGTGCCCAAAATGAAGGACCAAACACACATACACACATGCACATGTTAAAGGGCTAACACTCAAGCACAAAAGGGCAACTCTTAAGCACACTTGAAAGAGGCATAACGTGGACTAATGGCATGCAAGGTAAGTATTGAAAATCATGTTACAAAAGGTGCTAAGCCAATTTAAACAAGATAGACAAGACATGCAAACAAAGCCAAAACCCAAGACAAGCCAAGAGGCTTAAACCAAGACTAAGTTAACCAAGCCTCACAAGGCTAAGAGGACTTAAAATAGGTCTAAGGCAGGCCTAGACAACACCTAAGGGACACCTAGATGGCATCTAAGTGGCTCAATTTCAAAAGCATGCACAATGACCAAAACATGGAGCATGCAAGACAAGCTTTCAAAGCTTCAAAGAGGCATCCAAGGCATGCAAACAAGCATTTTAAAGGGACTGAAATAACATGGCAAATTGTTCCAAATCACTAAATTAAGGCAAGGATGCATGCTACACATTCACACACTTAAGGCCAACAAGCCAAAAATGCAAAGGGGCTATACAATGCATGCCATGGCCAACCCAAACAACTATGGACAGACCTCAAGCATGGCAAAATAAACACAAAAGCTTCACAAAGCTAGACCTAAAACATGCTTGAACAATGGTTTACAACCTAAGGCATGTTAAGGCCTAAACAAGGCATTACAAGGTAGGTATGCTAAGCATGCATGGTGTACCAAAACCAACAAAAAACAGAGGCATATTATGACATAATAGGCACAAAAAACAGCTAAGGCATGGTCAACAAGAAGCTTAGCTAGGTGCTCCCTCAAGAGGCCAAAAATGGTCCTTTTCAAGGACAACAAGGAGAGGGGGTGGCCCTCTCCTTCCTAGGACCTCGAGGCACCATCCTCACCTCTGAAATCCCTCAAGATTTCAGTGGTGAGGAGGCCCAAACACCAAGGTCCCGGAGCTCACTCAAAATAGCACAAAATGGGGCCTCTCAAGGCCTAAGAGGGGTCAAACACCTCCAAACCACAAAACACTCTAAACAAACTATTTAGAGGGCCCAAAAACAGAACTTTTTTATATTATATACTAAGCTCAAAAACAGTTCTAAGATAGGCAAAACAAGTATGCAAGAATGGGGAATAAAGGGACTAGTTTCTTACCCTTGTTGACCTTCTTCACAAATGAGGGACCAGCTGCTTCCTTGAGCTTAAAACAGCCCCAAAACTCTGAAAACAGTCCCTTAGGACCTCAATAGCCAAGGGAAGGTGTAATGGTAGGTGTTTGTGTGCAATACTAAGAACAAATGCACCTAGAACACTCAAAGGAGAAAAAGAGAGATAGAATAGCTACAACTATACTAACCCTAGAACCAGAGCTCTCCTCTGTATTTTTTGTCTCTAAAATGTCTAACCCTAAAGCCAAGAGGGAAGGGCTCCTCTTATAGAGGAGCCAATCTTGTAAAGCTTACAAGGTAAGCTAACAAGGAAGCCATCCCTCCATACACGTGTATGGAGGGGAACAAAATGCCATACAGCTGTATTAAAATATCTGCAAAAGCAGATGAACAGTAGTCGGCTGCTGAAAATTGTCATTTTGACAAAATGGATTGCCGACCGGCAACAAAGAATGCCGACCGGCAATATACATTGCCGATGGCAACAAAAAACCAGCCGGTGGCCTATGGCCATGGCCGGTGATGTGTGGGGATGCCTCACAAGTCATTCCCTGCCCCTCCAAGGCAAAACACAAGTGTTTGGTGCAAAACCAGACACTAAACAGTCGAGTTCGGAGATCCTGAGGCAAGGCGCGTAGCCGAGACCTCCGGGAACTCCAAACGAACACAAACATGGATGATCACCGGGTGTTCAAACGGTGACGTCCAAGTCTTGAGGACGGTCAAAAATGGGGTGTCTACAGTTGCCCCTCTTTGACAGAACTCGAAAGTCATAACAATGACGGGAGTGAATGTCAAAGCCCAGAGACGACCCATTTTTGACAAGGCCGAAGACTTAGACAAACATGCAAGACAATCAAGATATGCGCCCGAAAGCAGGGGCAAAATGCAAGACAATGCACAGAGCCGGACATAACTTATGATCATGCAAAGAAAGCTGTAATGAAGCATACATGCGACAATTTTAAGCTAACATACACCAAACTGCACTACAATGCAGAAAGGATGTAAGAGAATTATGCAATTCTCAATACGTCTCACTCGGAGGATACAATACCTGTGCGGCTCATCTGGTTGCACCAGCCTCAAATGAACCGTACATACAATATCGTGCCTGAAAAGAAAGCAAACTTAACAGGTACGATGTTATTAGAAACATGCATGACAATGCAAAATGGATGCAAAATGATATGCAATATATACAAAACAATGTATAAATAATGCAAATGAAGTTGCAATGTAATTGAAACAATGCAAACTATATGCAAAGCAATTGAATCATGATCCAATCACGAGTGGTTCGAAACCACACAAATGTCAAATAGATTGATGGAGGTAACAAGTCCGTCTACCATAGAACGGTCCACTGAACTATGAGTAATGTAGACAGACACAAGAACAAGTATTGGGGGGGGGGGGGATTGACACAAGTGGGGAAACGACCCGCTAGAGAAAGGACTATGATCCTAATGCTGGATGCGATAATTACACTACAATGTAATATATAACGAAAATGCTGGGGGAAATGGCAATGGATATGGCACGCAGGCCAAACCAAATCTTGCCAAGGCAAAGCATGTACGCATACAAGCCATGTTTAACATAGAACGGTCCACTGAACTATGCTTCGACACGAGAAGTATGGGCACATACCAAACCAAGCTCAACATGGTAAGGCGCAAGCCATAGGTGGAAGTGATGCAGTGAATGCATGCAAACTACAATGCAATATCTACAAATATGCAATGGAATGGAAATTGATACAATGGATATGGCCTGCGGGCCAAACCAAATCTTGCCTAGGCAAGGCATGTACGCATACAAGCCTCGTCTAACATAGAACGGTCCACTGAACTATGTTTCGACGTGAAAAGTATGGGCATATACCAGACCAAGCTCAATCATGGAAAGGCGCAAGCCATGAATGGAAGTGATGCAGTGAATGCATGCGACCTACAATGCAGTGGATATGGCACGCGGGCCAAACCAAATCTTGCCTAGGAAAGGCATGTACACAAACAAGCCGCGGCTAACATAGAACAGTCCACTGAACTATGCTTTGACACGAGAAGTATGGGCACATACCAGACCAAGTTCAAACATGGAAAGGCGCAAGCCATAGATGGAAGGTGATGCAGTGAATGCATGCAATCTAACAATGAAATATGCACTATGTTCTAATGATGTATGACAATGCAACTATTTACGATGATGCATGACAATGCATGTTTGTTTTTGTTTTTTGAAATGCAAATGCATGACGATGCATGTTGCATGGAATGCGCGACAACATGCGGCTCAAAATACATGTATAATGCAACTTATCAAAAGTCGTTCGGGCACGAAAAACACCAAAGGACTTGCACCTTCAGAGGATTTAGGGTCTCCTAGACCGTCGAGCCCGACAAACGCTGAAGGACTTGCACCTTCCGAGGATTTAGGGTCTCCTAGACCGTCGAGCACGACAAACACCGAAGGACTTGCACCTTCCGAGGATTTAGGGTCTCCTAGACCGTCGAGCACGACAAACACCGAAGGACTTGCACCTTCCGAGGATTTAGGGTCTCCTAGACCGTGCAATACCTGTGCGGCTCGTCTGGTTGCACCAGCCTTAAATGAACCGTACATACAATATCGTGCCTGAAAAGAAAGCAAACTTAAAAGGTACGATGCATATTAATGTATTTGAAAATGCGTAACAACGCAAAGCAAGTGGGAAGCATAACAATGCTGTGAAAGCACAGACATGTAAGTGCAGCACGCGGTCTACGCAGGCAACAAAATTGATCATGAGCATGCGGTCTACGCAAGCCATGAAATTGAACATAAGCATGCGGTCTACGCAAGCAGAACATACGGTCTACGCAAGTCATGGAATTGATTACAAATATGCAGTCTACGCAAGCAAAACATGCGGTCTACGCAGGTAACGAAATTGAACAATTATGCGGTCTACGCAAGCAAAACATGCGGTCTACGCATGTAATGAAATTGAACAAACATGCGGTCTACGCAAGCAAAACATGCGGTCTACGCAGGTAATAAATTTGAACGATTATGCGGTCTACGCAATCAAAACATGCGGTCTACGCAGGTAATGAAATTGAACAAACATGCGGTCTACGCAAGCAAAACATGTGGTCTACGCAGGTAATAAAATTGAACAATCACGCGGTCTACGCAAGCAAAACATGCGGTCTACGCAAGTAATGAATTTGAACAAAAGAATGCGGTCTACGCAAGCAAAACATGCGGTCTACGCAAGTAATGAAATTGAATGAACATGTAGTCTACGCAATCAAACCATGCGGTCTACGCAGGTAATGAAATTGAAGAAACATGCGGTCTACGCAAGCAAAACATGCGGTCTACGCAGGTGATGAAATTGAACAATCATGCAGTCTACGCAATCAAAACATGCGGTGTACGCAGGTAATGAAATTGAACAATCATGCGGTCTACGCAATCAAAACATGCGGTCTACGCAGGTAATGAAATTGAACAATTATGCGGTCTACGCAAGCAACGAAATGATTGAATGCATGCAGAATGCAATGAGGTGGGCAAAACCGCGCGATGCGTTTTAGACAACGCGAGCGCACAAGACAGTGCGATTGATATGTGATATGCATGGGGCAATTTTTGAGTTTTGTAAAAGCCAAAAGGATACGAAAAGGATACACCTTGCACGAATTCGAGTGCCACGCACAGAAGACACGACCCGAGGTCAAAACGGAGGCCGGTTGAGCGTCGGAAATGCACTGTTTTGCACTGTTTTGAGCACTAGAGGCCTTGGACCCCACACATAACTCAAACAAGGGTGTAGAAGGCTCCAAAAACACTGTAGGAAACCACCGGATGTCCACCGGCCATCAAAATGCATCACCGGCCGTCCATCGGCCCTCATAAAATTCCATCGGCACAATATTTTACCAACCGGCAAAGAGTGTGGCCGACCGGCAAAAACTCCCTGTATCGGGGCAGTTCTGTCATTTTGGCCACGGGTCTTTTAAAATAGGGTTTCTAACCCTATTTTCTTCACTTCTCTTTGGTAGAAAATCCTTTCCCCTCCCCTCTAGGGCATTTTCCTCCCTTGATTCTCTCCTTTTCTTGCGTTCTAGCTCTCATTTCGTTGTTCGATTCGCGATCTCCTTCGCGTTTCGGACATACTCAACCGAACGAAACTTCGTTTCAGCGTTTCTTTCTTGATTTTTCGCCACTCGGGGTTGTTTCCCTCGAGTTTTTCTCGACACCCGTGCCTTTTCCGCACTCCGGCTTTTCCGGCCTTTTCCTACCCTCTCGGGGTTTGACTTTTTGTTGACTTTTCGCCTTTTTGCCCATTTTTTGTCTTCCGGCCATTTTCACATTCTCTTCGAGATGGTGGACGATCTTCCACAGGGCGGGGCTCCTCCAGAACTCGAGATGGACCATGAGGCCGAGCCCTTGCCACTCCGTATCCGGCCATTCGATCCAGAGACCTACAGGCCTGCAGTTCATGAGATGCTCCCCGACGGACTACGCCAGTTCAGGAGCTTTGATAGGCACGTGCCACCCGAGCTACTACTGCGTGAGCCTACCTCCCACCTGTCCTTCGGCGCTTCCGAGGTAATTTTCCTTCTCTGCTTTACTTTCTGCAATGTAGGATACAAAACTGCCGTAACTGGTTATGCTCTTTAACTGCTTAATTCTGATATACTGTATACTGTAGTTGATCGTGAACATACGTGCAACTGATATCTGTTTGAGACTGAAACATGCCCACATACTGCACTGGCTTTGAATCACCCAAACACACGGCGCACACTGTATTTCACTGCATATACACTGGTACCCAGTATCTGCTTGAGTCTGAAAACAGGCACGCATGCTACGTTTGCACTGAACCATTCAAACACACTGACGCATCACACGTTGTAGTTCACTGTAAGCACACCGGCACCCGGTATTTGTTTGAATCTGTTAAACTTGCACGCATGCTACATCTGCCCTGAACCACCCAAACACGCTGACACATCACACGTTGTAGTTCACTGTAAGCTTCTTAGAACTGCATTTTGAATATTGCCTTGCAATTGTTGTTTTTGATTACAGGGGGATTCCCATACCATCCGCGAGTATGGGAACACTGTTGCTCGGGACTGGTACCTCAAGCTGCCAGATGCGGTTCGTGACATTGTCAATGAGGCCGGCTTTGGCATCTTCTGCAGGGGGCTCTCTCGACTGACTACCTGCAGGCCTTTGCTTGCTGCTCTAGCGGAGAGGTGGTGGGATACCACCGACTCCTTTCACTTCTCCGTCGTAGGGGACATGACGATGACCCCTTACGACTTCTCGATGCTTATTGGCATTGGGGTAGGGGGTGATCCGATCCCCTTTGACACGGATATGGACGAGTGGGATGCTGCCCAACTGTACCTGCTTGGCACTCAGCCTCCCCTCGCTCGAGCGGGGTTCGTCAGGTATTCCTGGTTCGAGAGCCGCTTTCGGGTCCAGCCGGCCTTGGCAGAGGAGGCGCAGATGTCCCCAGAGGAGGTGCAGATGTCCCCGGAGAAGGTGGACCAGTATGCGCGGGGCTTCATCATGTTCCTCTTCAGGACGACTCTCTTCGCCGATCGGGCGAACACCGTGCCCTTATGCTTGTTGAGCGCGTTGGTGGACGTCAGGCAGATCCGCCATTATGACTGGGGTGGCGCCGCTCTGGCCACTTTGTACGGTTATATGAGCTCTTCTTCCCGCCTCAGCGGACATATTCTAGGTGGCTACTGGTGAGCCTGGGAGGTACGTCCTCTTCCCTTTTTACATTTCTGCTTCCTACTTTCTGTATTCTGCACACTGCACATATACTGTACACTCCGCTTTACACTGACTCTACATTGCACACCCCGCACACATATACTCTGTTTTACACTGACTGAACACTGCACATACTGTACATTCTGCACAATACACTGCACAACACACGGTTCTGCCATTTCTGCTTTATTCTGTATTCTGCCTTATCTGATAGTCATACTGATATATGTTCTGCAGTTGTGGGTGTATGCCTACTTTCCTAGGCTTGCCCCAGTACCCGACGAGGAGATCCCACTCGGTGTCCCCTTCTCTCATCGCTTCGATGTGCGATGCGTGCAGAGACCACGGGAGTCTCTTATTTTCTTTCGCCGATACTTCGACACCATCACCGCCGCGGAGGTATGTTCAACTTTAGAGTTTATTTTTTTTGGCTTTGCTTTGCACCGTATATTTTCAATAGCAGTAGATAATAAACTGCATTTCATTTTCAGATCACCTGGTAGCCCTGGGCTCCGTTGCCGGCCGTGGTGAGGGATCACTATGAGGGCTCAGGGGAGACTGCCCGTTGTCGGATCTTGTTGGAGGGCCCGGTCTATCGGGCTTGGTACCTGGGCGAGCGTTTCTTGCGTTAGACCCTAGGTTTACCGGAGCAGATAGTGCCGGGTCTGCCTCCTGGCCACATGAGGGATACAGAGAGGTTCACCACCCGGGAGATGAGGGAGTACACCACCGGCTGGGGTGAGGAGCATCACAGAGGCGAGGGCGACTACGCAGAGTACGTCCGGACCTATATTATGCGACCCTTGAGCGGTGGTCGCCGAGCTGAGGGGGAGAGGCCAGCGGCGCCAGTAGCTGGAGCGGGAGCTGGGGCTGGAGCAGGCACATCGAGGAGGGCTCGAGTGCATGGCAGGAGCGGAGCTCAGGGGGGACGGGGGACTGGCTGGCCCGCCCTGCCCATTGTACTGTCATATAGAGGGCAGGATGGGGCGACCTACCAGATCCCCTTTGCTCCTCCCCCGGCTAGTCATGAGTTAGCCGATATCCCCGACTTGCCTCCGGTATGTATTACTTCATTTTGCATCTTGCATCTTGCATCTGGCATTTCATTTCAGTTTATTTGATATTCCGCAGAATACTGATATATCTTATACTCTTGCAGGCGTCCTCCAGGTACACCCGACAGTCCGTGGAGTTGAATGCCTCCATGATGGGGATGCTACAGCGGACCTTCGACCTTCTGGCCCTCTACAGCATTCCGGTACGCCCTTCTGACGATGGCCTCAAACCATTCATGCACTGCTTCACATAATCTGATGCACAACACAACACCTGACACGCTGATCTCACAACATCTGATACACTGCATACACTGCATTCTGCACTGTACTCTGCTCTGATACACTGCTCACGGTATTCACACATTGTACTCATACACTGCATTCTGCACCGATAAACTGCTCACGGTATTCTCACACTGTACACTGCATTCTACACTGATAAACTGTCCGCAGTATACTGATGCATCTGTCTTTTGTACTTTTCAGCCTCCCTTCCAGATTCCTCCAGTGGGTGGTGCTCCGGCTGGGCCTTCTATTCCTGCTCAAGGAGGGCGTGGAGACACTGCGCGTCCCCGTACCAGGGGAGGGCGTACTTATGTCGGGAGTAGTTCTCGGGCGCCGACCCCTGATGATGATGATGATGACGATGATGAGTCCGAGGCAGAGACAAAGGCTGAGTCGTCTGAGGAGGCTGGAGGTGACTCAGACTTAGGCTCAGATGGCGACGCTGATGACGATGCCCCTGGACCTTCGTCCAGGAAGAGGGCGAGGGCAGATCCCCAGGCCCGAGACTACTGATGATGATCCAAATTGCTGCTTTTCTTCCTTTTGTACTTTTTCTCTCTTTTTTTCTTTTCTTTGTTGGTAGTTAGATTACCTTGTACTGCCGTAGGCAGATTTTTTTGTTTTCCTCAAAACTTTGTACTTAAAAAGATTATGAAATGAACAAACTTTTTTGTTTAAAAAGTGTTACATTTACATATCTCATGTATTGCATCGCATCACATCATGTTACACCTCAATGTGAATGGAATTGACTGGTTGTCTGAAAATTGAACACTTGAACGGTAATAATCAGATAACAAAACAACCAACAGCAAAATAACCCAAGCAACCCACGGCCTGATTCTGGACACACACAGCCTTTACTCTACTGGGGATTAATCTGCATAGAGCCCGTAACACAGCATTTGGTTCATTTTGCACACAGCAAATCCTGAACAAACAGCCCAATCTGACAAGACGGACTACGGAGGTGAAACCAGCTGGAGTTGAAACACAATCGAATATAGAGAATGGTACAGCATTCTGAGCATAAACGATTTTCGAAATTAAATAAGGGTTTTCAACCGGGGTATCGAGCCTACAACTGAACACAGCGGGGAGGACTCAAACAAAAAGGGTACACGACCTAAACACAACGAGACACGCTCGGAAGAGACCTAAAACAAAGGTTGAGGTAAACAAAACAAAAGACACGACATACAGACGCGTTAACAAAGACGGGGGACCTCAGATCACGAGGAGCCAGTTTCTCTGGGTATTGTTTCCCACCCTTTTCTCATTTGTGATTCTCACATCACTCTGGCACTCAAGCTCGGTTTTTCTCTCAAAACCCTTTGGCTCGCTTTTTCTCTCAACTTACACCTCTCTATTCTTTATTCTCTCATTTTTCGTCCCTCCCCAAGGTGATTAATGAATGAATAGGAAGTTACGGGTTCATGCCCGATGCCGTTAGCTCACGGCTATTTCTTCTGGTGCGTAGAGTGCCCTCCTGGCAAGTATGTTGACGACGGGAAAAAGACAGAACGCCTGACTCAACTGTGCCCCTTGTTCATCATTTTGACCATTTTTTGTTTTGGTTTTCTGCTAAAACAGTTTTGATCAAGATGAGAGTCGGATTAACGTACTTGTTCGATTTTTGATTTGAAAACCATGCAAGTCAGGCTGTAAGCACTGAAAATTTTCCTTTTTGGGTCCAAGAAAATGGTCCAGTTTTGGAAAATGGAACAGTTTTCGAGAAAATAGTCAACCTTAGTAAAAATTTTCAAAAACTATTTTACAAACAGTCAATGCTCAACGAGCATGGAACTTACTCTTTGAGATGCGCAACCTCGGATCGGAGGCAATGGAAAATTGCCCCTGGCTTAAAGGGGGTGGATGGCAACGGAAAGTTGCCCCTGGTTTGAATGGCGGCTCACGGCGACTCGTGGCAACGGAAAGTTGCCCCTTGTTTGGATGGTGCCGCAGCAGTCCGCAAACAGTCTTCGTTGGTGGTGGTCGAACTCTTGGACACAGAGATGACGAAGACGATCATAACAAATATATGGACACAATCACCTTGGAAGGTGTTGGCGACTGGACTTTGGGATGAAATCGAAACCATTGTATGGACTGAGACGCTATGAAAGCGTTGGGGGCTGGACTTCATGATGAACTTGCCTACGTATCCCAAACATGGGAATCAAGCCTTACGTAGTTCCGGTTAAGGTACACTCGGGTATTTTAACCTTCACTTTTCAGGCTCTAATTTTTGCCAAGGCGCCCGATGCGGGTTTTCGACCTTGCGAGCTTTTCTTTTCATTTTCTTTTGTTCATTTCTTTTTCTTTTTTTTTTTTTTTTGCATTTCTTTTTTCTTTTTCTTTTGCTTTTTTGCTTTTGGATTTTTTTCTTTTTTCTTGTATTTTTCTCTTGCTCTAACTTTTGCCTGGGTCGCCCTTCCGGGCTTTCGGCCCAGCGAGCCTCTCAAAGGGTAAAAGTGTAACAAGTCCATGCCAAATGGTTTTCGAAGTTGAAGCCTCTCTGTATCTAGGAGAATGGCTGTTGCAATGATTTGCAGAAGGATCCATCATGGCTGCTCCACGAGCTTCCTCTGCTGAGATCTAATCTTTTTTATTCAACTTTGGTGCCTCTTGTTCAAGGGCTGTTTCAAAATTGGCCACACGGGCCTCCTCTGACAGTTGTCCGTTGAACGTTCCGGATGAGTTCGAGGTTCAAAAAAAACAGGTCGAATCTTGAGGCTGAGAGCGATCCTAGGCTGCACAATCTCAAGAGCGATTCCACACAGGTCTTCACAGGGCCGTGTAAAACATTTGTTTTTGAAAGTTTTTAAGAAAACGACAAATCGCTCGCGCCGAAGATAGTGTGGAACCAATCTGGATCAAGCCAAGGTCCTTCTCAGTACTCACGCCGACAAGCATGATTTCATTCATTAAAAGGTTTAGCATGCTTCTCTTTCTCTCAAAATGATCAAAATTTTGCAAAACCCGAGGAATTCCTTCCTCTTCGTTTTTATCACCGCAGTGTTCCAAAGGGGTTTTTGAAAAACTTAGGTTAATGCAATGAGTTTGGCGCGTAGGAGAGTAGGCAAGATGTACTGTCAGCCCATTCAAATCCTCTGGCACAACTAACTTACACTGAAAGCAAGCATGAAAATGAGATAGCCACTGCTGTTTTATTCAGATTTGTTGGTATAACTGGCCCCTCGGCAGAAACAGACTCAAAAACAAAAACGGGTAATTACAAGACAAAACGGTGTTCGAGGCAACAACCCCGGAATCACCTGGCATTCTATACAAAGGGGACTGACTCGATACAACAAGACAGACCCTTAAGCAAAAAGACTGACTCAAAACAAAGAGACAGACTCAAAACAAAAGACTGACTCAATACCCAAGCCAGAATTTACAAAGCTAGCGTTCGTAGATGCTCAAAAATGCGTGCCAGACGCCACATTCAAAATATACCAAATGCCGCATGCAGGTGGTTCACTTTCTAATTACATACTTGCAGTATCTGTGTCCTCAAAATCCAATAACTGGGTGGTAACGGACTTGGCTGAGGTGGGCGGGAGGATAACCTCGTTGTCGATCAAATCTTGCACCTCATGATGGAGGCGGAAACAATTGTCAGTAGCATGGCCTGTCTGCTGGTGGTACGCACAGTACTGAGCAGCATCATGCGTAGCAGGGGGATTCTTCGGGAGAGGCCGAGGCTCCAAGGGTTTAAGGTGTCCCCTCTTGGCAAGGATCTGAAGTGCCTTAGACAGAGGCATGTAGAGAGCATGAAAGACCCTACGCCCTCGGGGCAGGTATTTTGAAGTCTGAGCGTTCTTACTAGACGCACAAGCGAAAGGGTCGGCAGGTGCCACCTTGGCTTTCTAATCTTTCCCGGGTGCAGGGGCGGGAATAGGAGGAACTGTTCTGGCATGACGGGGCCTATCCCGATTTTCGGACTGGCTTAAACTACCCTCAGGTGGAGTGGGGAAAGCATCTTCCACAGTTTTTGCCACAATTGCGGATATCTGTTGCTTGTTCATCCCCCTGGCTTTCAAAGCCTCGACTGCCCGCAGCAGTTGTTCAATGGGATCGGCATCTGCCTTCATTTTGTCTTTTCCTCTGGCCTCAGCCTGATCGAGGATTTGGGTTGATGTTGATATGTCATTACCATAGCTGGAGGCCATCTCCGGTTGACTAAGTTCAATCACAATTCGCCCCAACAGCGGGGGCTCCTGGGGTACAAAGCTCCCGGCATATGGTGCGGCTGGAGGTGAAGCTGACATTTCGTAGGCGAGATCCGCCACAGACCTCTGGAGATCACCTATCATCCCCATTAGTTCAAATGTAGTAGGCTCGCGAGCCTGATATAGCTGGGGGGCCCAGACCGGGTGCGCAACAGGCGACCTGAGTGGATGTGGCATATCAATATTGGTCTCACTTTGCAGAGTGATCCCTTGATCTAAAGCAGCTGTCATAACCACGATCTCTTCCGAATTCTGCGTCATCATAAGTCCTGCCTCAGCAAGGGGGAACACTAGCTACTCTGTATCAACTCTCTGAACCTCTGAACTGAAAGGAAAAACAAACAGCATTTCAGCCCAAACAGATCAAACACAGGTGTAGCCGAACAACTGCACTCTACTACTGATCACTGTTCCCCCAGAACCACTGTTCCCAAAACTGAACTTGATACCCGCAGATAACTGATTTCTCAACAACACTGATACTGGTGCCCTCGGGCCTGATACTCAAACTTGCAAACTGATATGTACGTTCCTGTAGAGATACACTCTAAAAGCACATAGCAAGCAAAGAGAGCCAAAACACCCCTATAGAGGGGTAGGGTTTCCCTGTCCTATTTCGTCAGGAACTAGGGTTTCACTATGCACGCAGCAGTTTTCAAACAACCTAACATCGGGTAGGCAACCTGTCCTAGCTTGGAATGGTCACTATGGATCCGAATATGCACTAGGTCGAATGGTCGAAAAGGGTGCCCCGGTAAAACCGAGGGTTTGTGTTCCCATACTGTCAGAGCCCATAACCGGTCAGCCTTATGGTCATGCCTTGACAAGATAAGCCTCCGGCAAACCGTTCAGGAATGGCAGATGGCAAACACGGTGTCCTAGACGCACCAATGCACATGCAATGCAAAGAGACACATAAATGAGATCAAAACAGGATATCATGAGTTCGAGTCAAGCTCTCTAAATATCCCCAGCAGAGTCACCAGAAACTGTAGACGTGCCCGCGTGGGGGGCCCTCGCTACTGTTCGGACTCAATTTGTGTCACGGTTCTTAATCTGAACCAAAGAGTCCAAATCCGGCAAATCGTTTTGAGAAACAGATTTTTTGAAAAGAAGTGCCAAACATGGACTGCTTTGCCAGATACAGAGTCGCCACCTAAATATTTTAAAATGGGGGAATTTAGGAAACCCTGACTCAGTGCCAAAGGCCACGTGTCCGTCATCACCAAAGTTGCCTCGGCTCGGGAACTTGGGTACAATTGGGGAAGGTCAGCTATGAGCACCCCCTCTCGCCCGATCGGAAGATCGACCTCTACTAACCGTGATATCCGTTTTTGAAAACGTTATGTGTTCTTAAACCAATTATTAGCCTAGCATTACTATGTTATGCGCACGGCAAACAAGTATAGACTAGATTGCCTAATTTGGAAATAAGCATTGCATATTCGTTTGTTTTGGAAAATGTTTTGGAATTTGCAACTCGCAAGTAGGCTAAAAACATGGATTTTAATGAGCTATTCCAACTCAGGCAACCCAACCTTCACCCACAGGCATCCAAACAGTTTATCACATAAGCATCTAGCCACATGGTAAACATGCTGTCATGATAGCATTCACACACATGCGAGGATACTAAAGCATAAGTACTTACATCGTACTCCGTGCCAAAATAATAAACTAGTTAGCCAACATGCATGGACCTAGTTTATGTCAAATTGACTAATGCAACACATACAGGATGCAATTAGAGCAGGCTCGGCTAACCTAAGCATGACATGTGAAATGCAATCAATTGATGCACGTATTAAACTTGGAATTTGAAATACAAATGCAGTTAGCATGATGTACCGAGCCTGGTGCATGCAATACTGATGTATGGGTGCACGCATGCGTAGCATAAGGTATGCTAAATTAAACATGTCCTATTACTAACCATCAAAGCAGGTAAGTAAAAGGGAGAGAGAAGTGGGGATTGGAAGACATGCACACACTCACCCACACTTATTACAAATTCGCCCTCGCCCGGAGGGACCAAATAAATATTATAGATAATTAACCTACAAGCTAATTAATTATTACAAATCACCTAATTAATCAACAAATTAATTAAGCAAAAGGAAAACGATAACAGGGTCCTCGGGAAGAGGGTTCGATGTGCGCGTGCTCGGTCCTGCTCGGAAGTGCACTGCCATGCACAATCTGCCTCTGTTTTCCCTGCTCTGCTCCTCTGAAGACTGTCAAAGTCTCAGAATTACTTCTCTGGATACTGGGGAATGCCATCGGCTGAGTAGAATGTCCACCAGCAGTGGCATGTGATCACCGGCTGTTGGTAAATCTATCGGCCCAGGAAGGATTGCCGGTCGGCACTGGACACTGCCGGTCGGCAGAAAGTTCCTGCAGAATCTGCATTTGACAGCAACAGAGGGCAAGGCAGAGCATGGCAATGCAATTCAAGCCATATATGCACCAATCATGTCCCTTATCATGTTAATGACTCAAAGGAACATGCTCCTTGGTTCTCGGACCATCAATCGCGTATTTCCATGCGTGATGGCCCAAGGGACCAAGTGTGCACATTTTGATGTCAAATGCAATGCAAACCAAAGCCCAATTCCTATCACTAGATCAAGGAACAAGACATGCATGCTAGATGCAATGCAACCTAGGCATGCAAGCTAAGGATGCAACATGGGAATGCAAGATGTACATGCAAGCATGCAAACAGCATGCAAGGTAAGCATGCAAGCAAGCAAAGGATGGACTTAAACATGATTTGGGCAGCTCTAATTAGGCCCAAAACAGTGGCCAAAGTGCCCAAAATGAAGGACCAAACACACATACACACATGCACATGTTAAAGGGCTAACACTCAAGCACAAAAGGGCAACTCTTAAGCACACTTGAAAGAGGCATAACATGGACTAATAGCATGCAAAGTAAGCATTGAAAATCATGTTACAAAAGGTGCTAAGCCAATTTAAACAAGATAGACAAGACATGCAAACAAAGCCCAAACCCAAGACAAGCCAAGAGGCTTAAACCAAGACTAAATCAACCAAGCCTCACAAGGCTAAGAGGACTTAAAATAGGTGTAAGGCAGGCCTAGACAACACCCAAGGGACACCTAGATGGCATCTAAGTGGCTCAATTTCGAAAGCATGCACAATGACCAAAACATGGAGCATGCAAGACAAGCTTTCAAAGCTTCAAAGAGGCATCCAAGGCAAGCACACAAGCATGTTTAAGGGACTAAAATAACATGGAAAATGGTCCCAAATCACTAAATTAAGGCAAGGATGCATGCTACACATTCACACACTTAAGGCCAACAAGCCAAAAATGCAAAGGGGCTATACAATGCATGCCATGGCCGACCCAAACAACTATGGACAGACCTCAAGCATGGCAAAATAAACACAAAAGCTTCAGAAAGCTAGACTTAAAACATGCTTGAACAATGGTTTACAACCTAAGGGATGTTAAGGCCTAAACATGGCATTACAAGGTAGGTATGCTAAGCATGCATGGTGTACCAAAACCAACAAAAAACAGAGGCATATTATGACATAATAGGCACAAAAAACAGCTAAGGCATGGTCAACAAGAAGCTTAGCTAGGTGCTCCCTCAAGAGGTCAAAAATGGTCCTTTTCAAGGACAACAAGGAGAGGGGGTGGCCCTCTCCTTCCTAGGACCTCGAGGCACCATCCTCACCTCTGAAATCCCTCAAGATTTCAGTGGTGAGGAGGCCCAAACACCAAGGTCCCGGAGCTCACTCAAAATAGCACAAAATGGGGCCTCTCAAGGCCTAAGAGGGGTCAAACACCTCCAAACCACAAAACACTCTAAACAAACTATTTAGAGGGCCCAAAAACAGAACTTTTTTATATTATATACTAAGCTCAAAAACAGTTCTAAGATAGGCAAAACAAGTATGCAAGAATGGGGAATAAAGGGACTAGTTTCTTACCCTTGTTGACCTTCTTCACAAATGAGGGACCAGCTGCTTCCTTGAGCTTAAAACAGCCCCAAAACTCTGAAAACAGTCCCTTAGGACCTCAATAGCCAAGGGAAGGTGTAATGGTAGGTGTTTGTGTGCAATACTAAGAACAAATGCACCTAGAACACTCAAAGGAGAAAAAGAGAGATAGAATAGCTACAACTATACTAACCCTCGAACCAGAGCTCTCCTCTGTATTTTTTGTCTCTAAAATGTCTAACCCTAAAGCCAAGAGGGAAGGGCTCCTCTTATAGAGGAGCCAATCTTGTAAAGCTTACAAGGTAAGCTAACAAGGAAGCCATCCCTCCATACACGTGTATGGAGGGGAACAAAATGCCATACAACTATATTAAAATATCTGCAAAAGCTGATGAACAGTAGTCGGCTGCTCAAAATTGCCATTTTGACAAAATGGACTGCCGACCGGCAAAAAAGAATGCCGACCGGCAATATACATTGCTGATGGCAACAAAAAATCAGCCAGTGGCCTATGGCCATGGCCGGTGATGCGTGGGGATGCCTCATAAGTCATTCCCTGCCCCTCCAAGGCAAAACACAAGTGTTTGGTGCAAAACCAGACACTAAACAGTCGAGTTCGGAGATCTTGAGGCAAGGCGCGTAGCCGAGACCTCCTAGAACTCCAAACGAACACAAACATGGATGATCACCGGGTGTTCAAACGGTGACGTCCAAGTCTTGAGGATGGTCAAAAATGGGGTGTCTACACACTCTAACCACGCTGAAATCGCGAGAAGAGGCTGAAAACAAAAAGGCCAAGCGCGTACACGACGCAAACTGGGATGAATTCCGAACACGCTGAAATCGTGAGAGGAGGTCCGAAAACAAACCGCCCAGGTGCGTACACGACGCAACCTGAGATAAATTCTAAACACGCTGAAATCGTGTGAGGAAAGGGACACTCAAACCACGCTGAAATCGTGAGAGGAGGTCCGAAAGCAAACCGCCCAGGTGCGTACACGACGCAACCTGAGATAAATTCCAAACACGCTGCAATCGTGTGAGGAAAGGGAGACTCAAACCATGCTAAAATCGCGAGAAGAGGAAAAACAAACAATCAGGCGTGCATACGACGCAACCTGGGATGAATTCCAAACACGCTGAAATCGTGAGAGGAGGTCCGAAAACAAACCGCCCAGGTGCGTACACGACGCAACCTGAGATAAATTCCAAACAGGCTGAAATCGTGTGAGGAAAGAGACACTCAAACCACGGTGAAATCGCGAGAAGAGGCCTGAAAACAACCGCCCAGGTGCATACACGACGCAACCTAAGATAAATTCCAAACACACTGAAATCGTGCGAGGAAAGGGACACTCAAACCACGCTGAAATCGTGAGAGGAGGTCCGAAAACAACCACCCAGGTTCGTACACAATGCAACCTGAGATAAAACCCGCCCAGGCTTGCGCATCACGTGTCCTGAGATAAATTCCAAACACGCTGAAATCGCGTAAGGAACGGGACACTCAAACCACGCTCAAATAGTGAGAGGAGGTCCAAAAAACTATCAGGTGCGTGCTCGGCGGAACCTGAGAAAGTCCCGAAGGACAACGATCCTAAACGCAGCTCGACGTAAAAGGATAAATGATACAAGATAACACAAGATGCAAATAAACGCAATAAGTTCGATGATACAGTACATGTTACAAGCAATGTAGGGCATGATGTTTAGGGAATGCAATAAACAGACAAAGCGGCACTTTAGAAAGCACCTCATGGAGTGAGTGGCGGTAAACCGCTTTACTCTGACGGGGATCTCCCCTCGTGCTCTTCGAACACTTACCTTCAACTTACAGTACAAAGGCTCTGAAATACTGACAAGGGTTCTTCATGTAGAACACTTTGAATGCTGCCTTTCTTCCTGATCATATTCACAACTTTCTCTATTCTCCAACGGGGTGACAGACTAGGTTGGTTCAGTATCCAGAATTGAGGTGCATACCCGCTATCTCAACCTATGGGGCTTCCATAAAGATTTCAAGCCAAGGACATGCCTCTGGGTATTTAAACCAAACTTTAGTCTCGGAAATCCCGAATCTTTGCGTTCTAGGCAATAGCCATTCGAACTCTAGTTTCCACCGTCGCAGTTGGTCTCCTAGGAACTCATTGCGAACACAGCCAAGATGCCTCTGGCTGGGAATGGTACTGAAGGAGAGCACTTTTGATCGCCATTCTGGCTTGAAGCAGACTTGATCTTGAGCTTGAGGTAGAGGCACACTCATACTTCGAAGCATTGGTAAGACCTGAAGAGGTACACACGGAATGCAATCTCGGAACTTACTGAAGTTGAAACAAACTCAGATACCCGACATTTTCCCTCTTTTCTCTTGCTTTGTAGTCTGGAACCTATATAGCTTCAGATAGGTCCTGGTTTTACTGTTCCCGCATGACCTGAGTTGAACCCTGCAGTTTATGAAAGAAAGAATCTTGTTTTGCACAAATGTGGAGAATGCCATAGCACTCTGAGCACAAAGCGATTTATTATGAAATTGAAATGAGAAAATGGTTCTCAACCGAGTATTGAGCTTACAACTGACCACGGCCAAAACGACTCAACAACGGAAAAAAAAGGTAGAACAACCTAAACACAACTCAACAAAGGAAAAACAAGGTAAAACAACCTAAACACATCTATTGACACTCAAATGACTCAAAACAAGAATCGAGATAAACAAAACACACAGACACAACACTCAGCCGTGTTACAAAGGAAAGAGACCTCTCGATGCACGAGGAGCCAGTTTCTCCGGGTATTGTTTCCCACCCTTTCTCATTTGTGATTCTCGCATCACTCGGCTCTCAAGCTCTGTTTTTTTTTTTTTTTTTTTTTGAAAAAGCCCTTTTCCTCACTTTTTCTCTCAGCGCACATCTCTCTATTCTTCAATCTCTCATTTTTTTATCCCTCCCCTGGGTGGTCGATGGATAAACATGAGGTTGTGGGCTCGTGTCCGTAGCATTCCGCTAGATTCTTCTTCTTCTGCGCACAGCTAGTGAATTTCCCCACAGAGGGGTTGTGCTACAACTGGGTGTGTAGCCAATCTGCAGCTGACATTGGTTGGCGATTTTCTGCTGGGGAGTTTGGACGTGACCAGATGTGTCCAGATAAGGGAGTGGAATACCCTAATCCATTCCAATTTGTGCTTCGCACTTTACTCGATACCTTGCTGCTTGGAGGATGAGAGAGCTTTCAGCCCTTTTCTGTTAGCTTCCGTTGTGCCCTTCTTGGCGAATAAGGTGACATTTCTGGCAAGTATGGTGCCCTTTCTGGCAAATACACTGACAATGGGGGAACGACAAGAAGCCTGACTCAACTATGCCCCTAGTTCATCATTTTGACCAATTTTTTGTTTTGGTTTTCTACTAAAACAATTTTGACCAACATGAGAGTTAGATTAACATGCTTGTTCGATTTTCCGATTTAAAATCATGCAAGTCAGGCTATGAGCACTGAAAATTTTCCTTTTTGGGTCCAAGATATGGTCCATTTTTTGGAAAAATGGAATAATTTTCGAGAAAATTAGTCAACTTCATTAAAAATTCTCAAAAATTATTTTTGCAAATGGCCACTGCTCAACGAGCATGGAACTTACTCTTGAGATGCACAACCTCAGATCCAGGCACTGTATGGCAATGGAAAATTGCCCCTTGTTTGACCGCAGCACATTGTATGGCAACGGAAAGTTGCCCCTTGCTTGAATAGCACCGCAGCACAATGTATGGCAACGAAAAGTTGCCCCTTGCTTGAATAGCACCGCAGCACAATGTATGGCAACGAAAAGTTGCCCCTTGCTTGAATAGCACCACAGCACAATGTATGGCAACGGAAAGTTGCCCCTTGTTTGAATAGCACCGCAGCACACTGTAACCAGTTCTCAAAGTGACGATCACCAACGAACACTCAGATACAGCGATGACAAAGATGACCCATTCAATCTCATGGACAGAACAGTTGAATTTGAAGTGTTTTACAGCCGGACTTCAGAATGAAGTTGCCTACGTATCCCAAAGATGGGAATCAAGCCTTACGTAGTTCGGGGTTAAGGTACACTCGGGTATTAACCTCTCCTTTTGCGCTCTAACTTTTGCCAAGGTCGCCATTTCTAGGTTTTCAACCTTGCGAGCTTTGTTTTTCTTTTCTTTTCATTTTTTTTTTCTTTGTTCAGAATTTATCATTTTCTTCACTTTTCTTTTTCTTTTTTTTTTTCATTTTCTTCATTTTTTCTTCTTTTCTTTTTTTTTTTTTTTTTTTGCATTTTTCTCTTTTTTCTTTTTCTTCTTTTTCTTGCTCTAACTTTTGCCTGGGTCGCCCTTCCGGGTTTTCGGCCCAGAGAGCCTCTTAAGCGTAAAAGTGTAGCTTTGTCCATGTCAAATGGTTTTGAGATCTTGAAGTCATCTGAATCCAGGAGAATGGTTGTTGTTCGCTGATGCTGTAGAAGTCCATCCAATGGAGGGTGAATTTGCCCCTAGTGTTATGGATAGGAACTCGGTTGTCCTTCAGCAATGTCTTTTTCTTTCCTCCCTTCTGGGGTTTGGCATTCTTGCCGATCTTCATTGATTTGTGGAATGATCCATCTTCGGCTCTTCGAGCACAATCTGGCATCTTTTGCCCCTAGTTCCAGGGGTGCTTCTGATCTAGCTTTGCAAGCTTCTTTTGATGATGGCTGGCCTTCCCGACCTGACTTTATTGCCATTAACGCATAGGCTGCTTCGAATCTAGCCGCAGAGGCCTCACATTGCGGTTGATCATTGAACACTCTGAATTAAGGTCCAAGGTTTGAAAGCAAGGGGTTGAGTCTCGAGGCTGAGAGCGATCCTAAGCAGCACAATCTCAAGAGCAATTCCACACAAGTCTTCGCAGCACCGCGTAAAACGTTTTTTGAAATCTTTTAAGAAAGCGACTAGTCGCTCGCGCTGAAGACAGTGCGGAACAAATTTGGATCAAGCCAGGATACTTTTCAGTACTCACATTAACAAACATGATCTCATTCATTAAGGGATTAGCATGCCTCTCTTTCTCTCACTTGATCAAATTTTACAAATCCCGAGGAATTCCTTCCTCTTCGTTTTCACCGCAATGTTCGAAAAAGCTTTGAAAAACTTAGGTCAATCCAACAATTTAAAGGCACAAAAGAGCAGGTGAAATGCACTGTCGTTTCATTCAAACTTCTGGCACAACTGGCGCAAGGTAGAAGCAAACACAAGAGTGTGAAAATTACTACTGTTTCATTCAGATCTGTTGGCATAACTGACTCCAAGGCAGAAACAGACTCAAAAGAAAGCAAAAAGACAAACACAAAACAAGATAGTGATGTCCGAGGTAACACCCCTGGAATCACCCGACTCCAACGCAACAGGACTGACTTGATACAACAAGATAGACCCGACTGACTCCGTACAAAAAGACTGACTATACAAAAATAACAAAACTGACCCAATACCCAAGTCAGAAAGTTCAAAAACTAGTATTTGCATATTGCTCAAAACAGTGCGTGCCATTCCCACGTCTGGAGTAAATCGAGTGCCACCAGCAGCTGGTTCATCCCCCGATCACATGGTCACATTATCCCCCAAGTTCACCGATCCAGTGCCGATAGACTTTGACGAGCTTGGCACGGCAATGGCCCCGTTGTCAATCAAATCTTGCACTTCGTGGCGAAGACGAAAGCTATTGTCGGTGCCATGACCGGCTTGTTGATGGAAGGCACAGTACTGGGCAGCATCATGCGTAGCCGGAAGAGGATTCGGGAGAGGTCGAGGCTCAAGAGGTTTGCGATGGCCTCGTCCAACAAGGATTTGGAGAGCTTTGGACAAAGGCATATAGAGGGCATGGAAGACCCTCTAACCTCGGGGTTGGTACTTCAAAGTTTTTGGATTTTTGCTGGACGAGCCAGCAAAGGGATTGGCAGGTGCTGGCCTGGTTTGCCGATCTCTTCTGAGTGCAGGATTAGAGCTTAAAAGATCGTTTCTGGTAGGACGACCCTTCTCCCGATTTTCCCTTTGCTTCGAACTGCTCTCATTCTGAGTGACGAAAGTATCCTCCACAATCTTTGTAACAACTGCGAGAACTTGCTGTTTGTTTAGCCCTTCCGCTTTCAAAGCCTCCACAGCCCACAGAAAGTGTTCATGGGGATCAATGCCTACCCCTACCTTGTTCTTACCACTGGCCTCCACTTTGCCAAGGGATTGGCCTTCTTCCAATACAACCTGTCCCAAGATTGGGGAGCCTTTTGTCGTGAAGCTCCTAGCATATGATGTGGCCGATGATGGAGCCAATGTCCCAGAGGCCAAATCTGTCATAGTTCTTTGAAGATCTTCAATCATTCTCATCAACTCAGAAGTAGTGGGTTCACGGGTTTGAGATGATTGGGGTTCAGGTGCACCCATCATGCATAAGTCCATGCTTTCTGGAATGAACACCTCAAGCTTGGGTAGATGGGCCGGGGTGATGTATATGCTGGGGTCGAAGGTAGATGGTAGTATATGGATGAGGTTGAGGTGGGGAGGTGACGAGTCAGTACTAACCTGAGGTCCTTTGGGTGGAGCTAGGGTCTCTTCGTCAATAAGATCCTGAATCTTATGACGGAGGCGGATGCAACGGTTCGTATCATGACCATGTTGTTGATGATAGGCACAGTATTTAGCTGGGTCATATCTTGGTGGAAGAGGATTTGGAAGGGGTTGGGGTTCTAGGAGTTCTAGGTGCCCTTCTTCTTGCAGCATTTTCAAAGCTTGAGAGAGACTCATGTAAAGAGGATGGAATTTTCAGGCTTGGGGCCGATTTGAAGTGGCGGGTTTTTGGCCATTGAGGGAAGTGGTGATAGAGTCTACTTCTGAACATTTTACAGTTGTGCTACCATCAGTAGTAGCATTGGAACTGCGAACAACATTGTTCCGCAAAGGCTCGTGATCTTCCACAAAGATTCCTTGTCTGATGGCATCCTCGATTTGAACCCCATTTCATGAAGGGCTGGAAAGGTAAACAGAGGTAGGACGACCATCTTTTGCAATAGCTTGCCATGTAGATTCCGAACAATCATCCTGATCTGATCTTTGTCAGAAGGCCTTGTAGTCATCATGGAGGCCTTTGCTCTCCATCTCGCCACAAACTCTAAGAAACTCTCCTTTGGCTCTTGGTGGGTGACTTCGAGATCACGAGTTGTGACCTCAATCTGTGTATTGTAGGAGTATTGAGCAATAAAGGCCTCAGCCAGCTCTTCCCAGTTCTGATTCACAGAGTCCTCCAATTTCGCATACCAGATTGCGGCTATTCCAGACATGGTTCGACCGAATAGTGACAACTTTTGGGCTGTGGTGAAACCCATTGGCCTCAGGATATCAGAAAATAGGTGGAGGTGCACCATTGGGTCTCCAGAACCATCGAAACGATCGATATGTGGCATCTTGAACCGGTCCGGTAATGTCACCGCCGAATCAGTGTATCCATCCTCTATGTCCGGAATGGACTTCACACCCTGAGATTTCTTGAATAACTTTTCAAGCTTGCTTACTTTTCGTGCCGTGGGGTCCACCTCGAACTCAAAGGGAGAATCCGGCAGGTTGGTCTGTGCTTTGGATAGCTGGGGTAGGATTGGAGGCGGAGCCGGCCCTGTTGGAATGTTTGTATCTTCCTAGACATTAGCTGTCTCCCCGAGTATTGGCACTCTTGGTGGGGGAGGAGCTTGGTGTGAAGCGGATGCTTCGGTTTGCTGTTGTAGCCAGGCAATTAACTCTGCCTGTTGAGCCATGACCTCGGCCTGTTGTTTGGCAAATTCTGCTTGACGAACAGCGTCCTGCTGCATGGTTTTCATACTTTCCTGGAGCTGAAGCATCATCTCTTCCATGCTAACTGAAAACTGCTGATTTAACTGAATAAGTGTGTATCCCCTTTCTGAGGTGGAAACAGATATCTCAGCCCAACTGCGCACAAGTGAGGTGGATAATGATCACTGATCCGAAGACTGTTGAACTGATGATCTGTGCCTGACTGGCCTTTTTACCCTGCCTCTGGCAAAGGAACACTAATTGCCCTTGAACTGAATCTCTGATCTGACAAAGTCTATTAGCACAAGTCCAATGCACCCGGGGGATATCGAAACACTCTGAAGCTATGGTTCCCAAGACTACCTAGCAAACGAGAAAACAAGCAGCATCTCAGCCCAATTTCATCAAAACAGATATGAGCAATGCTGAATGACTGTGCTCTCCACTGAATTCTGCCCCAAAATTGAATCTGATACCTGCAGATATAACTGATTCTCAAAACACTGATACCAATGCCCGCAGGCCTGATACCCAGACTTGCAAACTGATACATGCAACCTGTAGAGACACACTCTAAAAGCACATAGCAAACAAGTGAGAGTGAAAACACCCCTATGGAGGGGTAGGGTTTCCCTGTCCTATTTTGTCAGGAGCTAGGGTTTCACTACGCACACAGCGGTTTCAAACAACCTACATTCGGGTAAGCAACATGTCCTAGCTTGGGATAGTCACTATGGATTCCGATATGCACTACGTTGAATGGTCAAAAAAAGGTGCCTCGATAAAAACCGGGGTTTGTGTTCCCATCGTGGCAGAGCCCGTAACCGGTCAGCCTTATGGCACGCTTCTCAAAGCGAGCCTCCGGCAAACCATTCAGGAGTAACAGATGGCAAACACGGTGTCCTAGGCACACCAATGCAAATGCAATGCAAAGAAACACATAAGTGCAGCCAAAACAAGATATTATGAGTTCGAGTCAAGTTCTCTAAATCCCCAGCAGAGTCGCTAGAAACTGTAGACGTCCCCGAACGTCCCAGGAGGGAATCCCGTTTTGTTCATTGGGGCTTACTACAGTTTGGACTCAATGTCACGATCCTGTATCTAATCTCGCAGAGTGCAATGCAAGACCGATGAATCATCAAAGAGTCCAAATCTGGCAAATCGTTTTGAAAAACTGATTTTTAGAAAGAAATGCCAAACATGAACTGCTTTGCCAGATACAGAGTCACCACCTAAATATTTTATTTTGGGGGAATTTAGGAAACCCTGACTCGTGCCTAAGGCCACGTGTCCGTCATCACCAAAGTTGCCTCGGCTCGGGAACTTGGGTACGATTGGGGAAGGTCACTTCGTGAGCACCCCCGCTCGCCCGATCAAAGATCGGCCTCTACTAACCATGATATTGAGTTTTTGAAAACACATGTGCTCTTCTTCCGGTTTATTAGCCTAGAATTACTATGTGATGTGCACAGCATACAAGTATAGACTAGATTGCCTGAGTTAGAACAAATCATCGCATATCCGTTTGTTTTGAAAATGGATCGAAGTTTGCTATTCGCAAGTAGGCTAAAACACGGGTTTCGACGAACTATTCCAGTTCAAGCAACCCAACTTTCACCCACAGGCATTCATGCAGTTATATCATACAAGCACATAGCCTCATGGTAAGCATGCTATCATGGCAGTCACTCACACGCATGCAAGGATGCTAAAGCATAAATACTTACCGAGTATTCCGAGCCAAAGAAAGAAACTAATTAGAGATCATGCATGAATCCTAACTATACTAAGAATGCCTAATGCCACACATGCAAAAATGCAACTACGATAGGCTCGGCTATTCTAAGATGGCATATGAGATGCAACAATCGATACATGTATTCAACTTGGAATTGAAATACAATGCAGTTAGTATGATGCGCCGAGCCCGGTGCATGCAATACAGATGAATGAATGCAAGCATGCGAACATATAGATGCTAATTGAAACATGCCCTAAAACTAACCATCATAAGCTGGTAAATAAAAGGGAGAAAGACGTGGGGTTGGAAGATATGCATCACACACACGCACACTTATTACAAAGTTCGCCCCCTCGTAGAGGGTCCGAATGAATAATACAGAATCAACTAGCTAATCTAAGCTAATTTAACTAATTATTACACAACCGAAATGAATAATGAATTACGGCTAATTATTACACAAGATTAATTACTTAACAAATTAACTAAGTAAGCAATAAAAATAGCATGCAAATCTATTTGCAATGGACTGCCTCAGCTCTGCCTTGAATGATAAAGGATGCATGCATGCTCAAGTCGCCTTGTCGGGAAATCCATCGCGATGCCCCGATTTGCCTCTGTTTGCAACTGGTCCCAGAACACTGTACAAAGCTCCAAAAGGCTGCTGACCAGTTTTTTGTTGCTGGTTTCCGGTTTGCTGCAACAGAGAGCGAGAAAGGGGCATGGCAAAGTATTTTCAACATATGTGTGCATGACCACTCTCCCCGTCATTGCATAAGCTCTAGGGAGTGTAGTCCTCGATTCTCGTGCCACCAATCACGCATCTTGATGCATGATGGCCGAGGAGTCAGATTGCACGACTCAATGTAAAATGAATGCACATATAAACACAACAAGGCCTAAACTCCATCATGGGTAATCCGGAGTGTCGACGACCGAGAATCGAGGCACGTTTCGTCACTTGGAATACGAAACGTCCCTCGTTTCCCGTGTTTAGACTAAATCGTATTCTAAACACAATGCAATATACATGGCATGCATGAATGCAACTCTAAATGCAAAGCATAATGCCACTAAATGATGCAAACATGCAAATGATGATATGCAAACATGCTACTAGCATACACAATGCTATGAAATAATCAATGGCATACTCAATGCATATGAAAACTATATGGCACACGCAATGCACATGCGGAGACTAACTATGAAATGATCAAGGCATACACAATGCAATGGTCAAACATGCAACAACATGGACTAAATGGCATATACAATGCAAGATGGACTTAAACTAAAATGAATGGGCCTCAGTCACACTCAAATTAGTGGCCAAACATAATGAAATTAGGCAACAAAACACATGCAAACATGCACAAATGCAAGGGACCAAGCCTGAGGCACCAAATGCAACTCTACCAAAGCATGGCAAGGGATGAAATATGGCATACAATCACACATTTTCCAGCTCTGAAATGACATGCAAGATGCTCCCGAATCATGTAAACACCTCACACATTGCATGCTAAATGGCCCGGATACCGAAACTAGTGAAGTGCATTACACTAGAAGTACACAAAGCAATGCTCAAATGACCCAACCAGCCCCAAACAGTCCCTGTGCAGGTCCAAGACAGTGGTAAAATGGTCTAAAATGATGGCTCGAAATGCATAGAAATGAAGCTCATGCAATGGTCCAAAAATGAGGTATTCATGCACAACTCTCAAACACGTTTAAAGAATGGAAAACATGGGAACATGACACAAGTATAGGCTCTAAAATGACATGCTCAATGACCCCAAAACATGAAAGCACCACCATTCAAGCATGCAAGAAGCTTCAATACTCAAAGCTAGGCATGGGCATTACACTACAAGTATGCATAGCAGGCACCATTCAACCAAGAGGCCTAAAAACAGAGCTAAGGCAGTCCAAAACATGCACAAAATCAGTTTAAGGTATGGCCAAAAAGTGCTAGAATCAAAGACCAAAATAGCATGCAATACAAGCTACTGAAGAGGGTTTACACTACAAGCATATGAAGCATTCAAGAGGTCACTAAACCAGAAAAATTTAGAGGTATGACATGCCAAATAAAGCCCAAAAACTCATTGAAACATGGTCAATGCATGCAAGAATGACATGCTCCTTTGATAAGCTATGAAGAGAGTTATTCTACACATGCAAGATGGACACTGTAACGCCCTCAAAATAATAACATTAAACCCATCAATATAAACATACATTTATATACAAAGATCCACATTTCCTCAATTCATCAGAGTACTTCATTACAAAAGTATTACACGTTAAAAACAAAAGTAAGTGCCCTACGGGCTTACAGCTTTCCAAGTTAACACTTGGTTACAAAAGAGAGTATTGACTCGGTTACACATTAAGCCCTTGGCTTGAATTTACATGTAATACATCAAAAAGAAAATAAGGCAACGAAAGTAAGTTTGCCCCTAGCCTCCCAAGCTATGTCCTCAGAAGTGGCATGCTACCTGTACCTGAAAATGATGTTCCCATATAGGGTGAGCCACAGCCCAGCAGAGATATACTAAACCAACTATGATCAATGATTAAAAGATTAGCAACTGATAGATGGTCGATACTTACACTTCCATTTACATCTTATTTCAATTCCATGACAACCAAGTATACGTTACAATTCACTTTTCATTTCTTGTTCAACTTTGGATTTGAAAACAGGGCTCAGTACTCTGGCCAAAACATTTTGATGAGATTATAGTTCATCACTAGAACATTTTCAAAATTCACGGTGGATACACATTTTGGTGTTGTATCAATAACACATAAACTACATCCATACTTCACAAACGATGATGATATACATTTTAGTGCTATATCAATCAAACAAACTTTTCAATAGATAAGCATATGAGCTATATCACTACTACAACAGATAAGCATATGAGCTATATCAACATTCCAATAGATAAGCATATGAGCTATATCAATACCACAACAGATAAGCATATTACACATCAACAGATAAGCATATTAGCTGTATCCTCACATCACTAGACAAGCATATGAGCTGTATCTACATTTCACTTAGACAAGCATATGAGCTGTATCTATACTTCATAAAGATAAGCATATGAGCTGTATCTTCACTTCTCTAGACAAGCATATGAGCTGTATCTACGGAGTTCATCCCCCATCTCCTCCCAATCCTATCCGGTTTAGAGGTACATCCCCCATCTCCTCCTCTACACAAGCAATGCATATAAACACAGAATCACATACACAATCGATCAATACATAAAGTTAATGTATTCTACCAACCGTCTACACATAATGCATATAAACACATTGGTCGTATACACAATCACTCAATACATAAAGTTAATGTATTCTATCAACCGTCATACTCTATGACACGTCCGATCGATTAGTTTTAGTTTGCCTAATCATCATGCATTGTCTACAACAATCAACACTACCCTCCACCGGTAGCCCAAAGCAATTATTTCTAAGCAGGAAATAAATGCACAAATGGATTATTTCTAAGCAGGCAATTATCAACATTTCAATTAGATGAGCAATGAAAGATTCGACTACACTCTTTAGTCCCATACATTCCCAATTTCAACATTCTCAATTCAATTCCTCGTTTTCTTCAATTAATTATGTGCGTTAATTAATTAATCCAATTAGGACAAATTACCATAATTCACAAAGCAACCCTAAGGTTCCATTTCCATCAATGTCCCAACATTAATCTCATTTCTCTATGCCTAACATGCATATAGGTTTGTATATTTAAAACCCCGACTTTTGTAAAATTACACAAAGGCCCAAACTTTCTCAAAATTACCCAACAACCCCCAACATATCAAAATGCTAAAATTCAAAGACAAAGCTCATAAGATGGAGTAGGTTATCCCTACCTCGAATGATGGGGCTCAACGAAGGAGATGAAGAAACGAAAATGCTCCAAATCTCGAAATTTTCAGATTAGAAGATAGCCCTCGACGATCAACACAACTTTTGTAAAGGCCCAAGGTGAGAAAATAACTCCTACTAGATCAATCCTAAGAGCGAAGTTAGGGTTTTAGTGAGAGGAACTCTCAAAATAGCTTTTCGGAAAAGTAAGAGAGAGAAAAGATGTTGAAAAGTGAACAAAAAGGTCGGATCTCGGCTTTATATAAAAGTCGCCCCGCTCGAGCGTCGAACTCCCCGCTCGAGCGTCACTCACAAATCCCCGCTCGAGCGTCCAATCTCCCGCTCGAGCGGCAGATGCACGCTCCCAAAACTTTTACAGACATGATGCCCACTCGAGCGTCAAACACCCCGCTCGAGCGTCAGACACATACTCCCGCTCGAGCGTCCAATCTCCTGCTCGAGCGTATACTACTGCAGACGAAATACTGGATGGGTGATTTTCCCACTCGAGCGCCAACACCCCCGCTCGAGCGGACAAGCGACAACAGAGTCCCGCTCGAGCGTCAAAAGCGCCGCTCGAGCGGAGAGACCAAAAACTGGGCAAAGACTTTACGTTTTAAAACACAACCAACTTATTCCCAACTTGCCCAACACAACCCAAAGCTCGAACACAAAGAGAAAGGAATAGAAAGAGGATAAGACAGCAGCGCTCTTACGAAACCGAATCCGGATTACAGTTAAGCACGAAAGGGAAAATCGGGATCGCTATAACCTCCCCCCTTAAAGAATTTCGTCCCCGAAATTAAGGATACACCAAAACACAAGGCCAATTAATCACAAAGCATTCAACAACTGAGCCCCCAAGGAAAGAAATTACTATCAAAACAAACCTCCGACTCACTCTTACCAAGGAAGAGACTAACCAAGGGAACACATTCTAAACGACAACACTATAGGTACAAAAGCCTCAACAAAACCAAACCTCCCCCGAAACAATTCACCAATAACCGACTAGTGCTACAAGCTAAGTCACTACTCAACAACACGACCAAAGCAAATCTTTAGAGTAGATAATAAGAAAACATTTTCTTGTTCAAGAGGCATTTCTCAAAGATGTTTAAATTTCCAACGTTAACGTTCCGGAATAAATCTTGCATTTTCCATACGAAAACTCAAAAGCTTTGTAAACATTTTTTCACAAATACGGTATTACCCAAAATGCAGAGTTATTCACAGTTTATTTGCCAAACAGATTAATCTAGAATTCTTTAAAATCCTTGAATTAAATCAACTTTTCAACAACGCATTTAGATGGCCCCAAACACTAGGAAAATTCTGTTTTCCATTTCTTTCCAAAACAGCACTATCCACAACCATCACTCACACAGTGATGCCACAACCGACACAGAATATAACATTTCTATAATGATGGTTAATAGAAATAACAACAGTACTAACAACACATAAGGCATAAGAAAATCATGGTTTTGCAATTTTCATCCCGCCTCCCTTTAATACACAAATGATACACATTTTAGTGCTGTATCAATATCAAACCAAACATCATACATATGTAATGTATAAAAGCCAATCCTTCACAATGATCAATCAATACACATATAAGATGTATTATTCCAACCGCCAGATTCAATGACAAAACATGTTCGATTAGTTTCAGTTTTCCCTAATCAACATACCAAGTCCACAATAAACGAGAGTAAACTCAAGGTGACTAATGCCAACCCAAAGCCCGATACCAACAAGCTGACTAATCAACTCAATAAACTCTACACTCAGTAATCCACACACTGATGTGCCACTCTAGCCACTGACCCCAACCACGAAATTCTCTACACAAACCACAAATTTTGGAATCTCACCGGATCTCTTAAAATTGAACCGCATCAACACTACGTCTAAGGGAATCACCATCCCCACCATGGCTATCTAGCAAGCCTGCTCACTTCCTTGACCAAAGATCGACATGGTCACCCTCAATCACAACAACCCAAACACGAAGGACCACTTTGACCAACGCTATACTCGTTACTTTAGAACACGAACTGCTCATCCTTCAAAGAATGGTGCCAGCATCCACTCACAACCCAAACCCAACGATTGATAACCAATCACAACACGAACGCTACCCCTATACAACCAATAGGGTCACCACGGACTCACTGACTAGCAAGACCCAAAACACGAACCAACATACAGGTACCATTCCCACTAACTCGAGATACCAATCTCACATTTCCTTGAACATTCTCACATAATCTTGCCGACACCACGCAATTCTCGCAACCATCACATCTAACCATCACATCAAATCTCCACATCTTGCCTGCCACCCATCCCGAGAATACCCTCCAGAGGCCCAACCTCCGTGCTAAACCACTAGTCAAAACTACCGCTAGGCAACCATCATGACCCAAACCCCGACACCACTACAAGTCGCCGACAAGGCTTTCAAGGATTCACTCTTCTAACTATCCGGCAGAGTAAAGGTTCTCACCCTCCTCACTATTAATCCACATCTCTATCCGCAAACACCATACCACTGTGACTCCATCCACGGGTCACACTCTAACCACGGGCTATATACCCAATTAACCCTTCTGATAACATCCTCTGACCTGACTAGTGCTAAGGTACGAACCTATCACATTCGATCCAAATAAAGGAATTTGGAAACTTAGGGAAACACCCATTATACTACTGCCCGAGATATAGCACCAACTGCTCAAAACGCACCACTCCCGATGTTAACAGTCACACCCTTATATAGGGACTGACACTCCCTCTATCGAATGACCAATCACAACACATGCCAATTTGGCAACGTTACCCACCACGAAAATACAAGTCTAATCCTAACCAGATTATGTGCTATGCCCTTGTAAAACACCATGTTAATTTCATACTATATCTAGTACTAATCGCACACTTCACATCCTCTCGAGTTCACTCGACAGTAGACCGAAATCTATACTACGCACAAAATTTTAAATGGGTAATACCCATGAAATTCCACACACTCGGCAAGTAAACAGTTCTCACTCCAATATTGCCTTGGCTAGGACACGCACCCCTCGGTGGTTCTTTCCAATTTTGAAAACATGGCTCCACAGCCCTTATCTTTCCCAAATCAAGTCACACGCCTAATACCAAAAAAAAAATAATTTTATGGTTTTACAGCAACTTTACACATTAATAACACTTCAGAGCTACAACATGCTCCAATTCACCCATTCCAGGGAAATTAACAAACAAAGCACATATGTATACATATAGATAAACAAACAGTTTAGATGTTTCAACATTTCCAAAACACATTGGTTACAAAACGGAACCCAAAGATCACAAAACAATAATCCACCGATTACAAAACGGATTAGTCAAAACAAAACCATCCCCTCGGTATTACCACCACTGCCGTCCCTCGCTGGACCGCCAAAATTGGTCATCCCCAAACACAAGACAACCTACGAGTTTACTAACCACGGATAAGAACTACCGACGTGCCCCCTTTGTCCACACCTGGAACAACTACAAACTTCCCCAACTGGGACTTGGGAACTCGACTCTACTGAGGCCCTCGCAATCTGGCCTGCTAGTCCCCCAAAACGATACTGTTCCTGCCCAGTCGAATGAAACTGAGCCTGGCTAGGTTGCGAAGCCCCTAAAGAAGCCCCCGGCTGAGTACAAAAACGTCGAATATGACCCGGCTGAATACACACCCAACAAGTAGGCGGTGCCTGAGCATGAGACTGGTTCAGAATCTGGGCTGATGAAGACCCCAACAACTGCCTCCCCACTGAGCAGTTGATCGGCCCAAAACCCGGCTGGTTAGATGATTCTGGTGGTACAACCACTGGTTGAACTGCTAACCCTGCCCCCTTCCTCTGTGGGCAACCCGAAACCTTGTGGCCCAGCTGGCCGCACTTGAAGCAAGTAACAACCTTTCGTTCACCCTTTCCCGAATCTAGACTTGGTACTAGAAAAGTAGAGCCAGACTGAGCTCTCTGAAATTGTTGTGGGTTAAAACCCTTCTGCCTCTTACTGGGCTTAGAGCACCTATAAACCGTAGAAGTCCCCACAATGGCTTCCTTCCTAACCTGGCCAACACCCATCACCATGGGCTCTTCCCTATCTTGTCCCATAGCTAACATCGCTGCCTCAACATGAGCAGCCGCCTCAACAAGCACACTATATCTTTTATGCCAAGACCCCGCTATCCTCACACGGATGTCATCACGCAGCTTACTCTCAAACTCAAAACAGCGCAAGTCCTCTGTCTCCACCAATTCTGGAGCAAACCTCGACAGATTAGCAAACCACCTTTCGAACCGCACCAAAGGTGTAGTACCTTGGCGTAACTCCACAAACTGTTTCCGCAACCCTTCCCGAGCGGAAGGAGGGAAATCACAACTTCCTCGCCTAGGCATCCTAGTAAAAGTAACAGAGACACGTTAGCACACTCATACATGTGCCGAAGCTAAACACTCACGTCCTAATACATGGACAACTGTAATTCACTCCACGTAAGCACATAAACAAATAAGCATTTACGAATTTCATTTCCGGATAATGATAGTCCCGAGGCGTTGCTAGAGTTCCGGTCAGAAACAGCATTGATCAAGTGCCTTTCCAACAGGACTCCCAGAAACCCAAGGATCCAATCAACATCCTAGAAACTAAATCCCATACCCACATAGTCACATAAGCATGTTATCAATTAAGCACATAGCATATGACACTACATCTAAGTCTCTATCAAGCGAGACAAACCCATTGTGATCCTAATCACTTCCCACGTACCCAAAGTATTCGAACCCGGTACGCTCTGATACCAAGTTGTAACGCCCTCAAAATAATAACATTAAACCCATCAATATAAACATACATTTATATACAAAGATCCACATTTCTTCAATTCATCAGAGTACTTCATTACAAAAGTATTACACATTAACAACAAAAGTAAGTGCCCTACGGGCTTACAGCTTTCCAAGTTAACACTTGGTTACAAAAGAGAGTATTGACTCGGTTACACATTAAGCCCTTGGCTTGAATTTACATGTAATACATCAAATGGAAAATAAGGCAACAAAAGTAAGTTTGCCCCTAGCCTCCCAAGCTATGTCCTCAGAAGTGACATGCTACCTGTACCTGAAAATGATGTTCCCATATAGGGTGAGCCACAGCCCAGCAGAGATATACTAAACCAACTATGATCAATGATTAAAAGATTAGCAACTGATAGATGGTCAATGCTTACACTTCCATTTACATCTTATTTCAATTCCATGACAACCAAGTATACGTTACAATTCACTTTTCATTTCTTGTTCAACTTTGGATTTGAAAACAGGGCTCAGTACTCTGGCCAAAACATTTTGATGAGATTATAGTTCATCACTAGAACATTTTCAAAATTCACGGTGGATACACATTTTGGTGTTGTATCAATAACATAAACTACATCCATACTTCACAAACGATGATGATATACATTTTAGTGCTATATCAATCAAACAAACTTTTCAATAGATAAGCATATGAGCTATATCACTACTACAACAGATAAGCATATGAGCTATATCAACATTCCAATAGATAAGCATATGAGCTATATCAATACCACAACAGATAAGCATATTACACATCAACAGATAAGCATATTAGCTGTATCCTCACATCACTAGACAAGCATATGAGTTGTATCTACATTTCACTTAGACAAGCATATGAGCTGTATCTATACTTCACAAAGATAAGCATATGAGCTGTATCTTCACTTCTCTAGACAAGCATATGAGCTGTATCTACGGAGTTCATCCCCCATCTCCTCCCAATCCTATCCGGTTTAGAGGTACATCCCCCATCTTCCCCTAAACTGCGGAGTACATCCCCCATCTCCTCCTCTACACAAGCAATGCATATAAACACAGAATCACATACACAATCAATCAATACATAAAGTTAATGTATTCTACCAACCGTCTACACATAATGCATATAAACACATTGGTCGTATACACAATCACTCAATACATAAAGTTAATGTATTCTATCAACCGTCATACTCTATGACACGTCCGATCGATTAGTTTTAGTTTGCCTAATCATCATGCATTGTCTACAACAATCAACACTACCCTCCACCGGTAGCCCAAAGCAATTATTTCTAAGCAGGAAATAAATGCACAAATGGATAATATATCAACATTTCAATTAGATGAGCAATGAAAGACTCGACTACACTCTTTAGTCCCATACGTTCCCAATTTCAACATTCTCAATTCAATTCCTCGTTTTCTTCAATTGATTATGTGCGTTAATTAATTAATCCAATTAGGACAAATTACCATAATTCACAAAGCAACCCTAAGGTTCCATTTCCATCAATGTCCCAACATTAATCTCATTTCTCTATGCCTAACATGCATATAGGTTTGTATATTTAAAACCCCGACTTTTGTAAAATTACACAAAGGCCCAAACTTTCTCAAACTTACCCAACAACCCCCAACATATCAAAATGCTAAAATTCAAAGACAAAGCTCATAAGATGGAGTAGGTTATCCCTACCTCGAATGATGGGGCCCAACGAAGGAGATGAAGAAACGAAAATGCTCCAAATCCTGAAATTTTCAGATTAGAAGATAGCCCTCGACGATCAACACAACTTTTGTAAAGGCCCAAGGTGAGAAAATAACTCCTACTAGATCAATTCTAAGAGAGAAGTTAGGGTTTTAGTGAGAGGAACTCTCAGAATAGCTTTTTGGAAAAGTAAGAGAGAGAAAAGATGTTGAAAAGTGAACAAAAAGGTCAGATCTCGGCTTAATATAAAAGTCGCCCCGCTCGAGCGTCGAACTCCCCGCTCGAGCATCACTCACAAATCCCTGCTCGAGCATCCAATCTCCCGCTCGAGCGGCAGATGCACGCTCCCAGAACTTTTACAGACATGATGCCCGCTCGAGCGTCAAACTCCCCGCTCGAGCGTCAGACACATACTCCCGCTCGAGCGTCCAATCTCCTACTCGAGCGTATACCACTACAGAAGAAATACTGGATGGGTGATTTTCCCGCTCAAGCGCCAACACCCCCGCTCGAGCGGACAAGTGACAACAGAGTCCCGCTCGAGCGTCAAAAGCGCCGCTCGAGCGGAGAGACCAAAAACTGGGCAAAGACTTTACGTTTTAAAACACGACCAACTTATTCCCAACTTGCCCAACACAACCCAAAGCTCGAACACAAAAAGAAAGGAATAGAAAGAGGATAAGACAGTAGAACTCTTACAAAATCGAATCCGGATTATAGTTAAGCACGAATGGGAAAACCGGGATCGCTATAGACACCCAATATGGAAAAACAAGCTCTGGACAGAGCCTATGCAGGTCCTAAAACTCACCAAAAATAGCCTGAAACATGGCTTGGAAGCATGCAAATAAGGGCTCCTTTCTTAGGCCAAATATGCTAGAAATCAAAACAAGGAGAGAGAGGGCCACCCCTCTCTGATTTTGGCTCTCAAAAACACATAATAACCACTGAAAATCTACTGGATTTCAGTGGTCAAAAGCGCAAACAAAGCTCAAAATGAAGGCCTTAATGCATGGCTCAAAACAAGGTGAAATGAAGCATGCAAGGGGGTAGATGACCCCCAACAGGAAAATGATCTGAAGCAAACATGTTAAGGACCTCAAGATAAGACTTTTTTTAGTTTGCACCATAGCTCGAAAATGCTTGCAAGTATGGCTAAAAGATGGAGCAAAATAAAGCTCAAAAGAGGGAATAGGGTGTTACCCTTGTAGCTCAGCAACTCCAGCAGCTTATGGACCAAAATGCAGCTCCTTAGGACCTCTCAATACCCTCCAAGAAGCTTAGGTTGGTGTTGGAGGTGTTAGGCTAAGAGGTAGTGAGCAAAGGGGCAAGAACTTAGCACTTTGGAGCCAAAATATAGAGACATTGGGGAGATGTATGTGTGTATGCTTCAGCCAAATTTTCCAACCCTTGCAAAGGAAGAGGAGGCCTTCCTTTATAGACAAGAGGGACTAAAGCTTCCATACACGTGTATGGAGGATCCAGTCTGTGCCTCCCAGCTGGCACAGCTAGAATCAACTCACTGAGACAAGATAGGAGGAAGGGGGCCGACCAGTTCAGGTGGTTGGCCATCCAGTTTAGGTGGTCGACCAACCAGTTCAAAAGGGTCAACTCAACAAAAAGTGGTCGGCAGCCCCATTTGGTGGTCTCCCAACTGAATGCAAGCTAGTGGCGTGGTGGGAGACCAGCAATTGTGGCCCAAAAATAAGAGAGACCAGTTACCTGACAAGAAAACTAGCCGACGGGGGAAAAGTGGTCTGCAAGGCGAAATGGTGGTCTCCCACCCTTGTACCACCTTCCAAACAATGAAAACAAGGTCCATACCAAAAATGAACCAAGATGGATGCAAAACAAGGGTTCGATGGCCAAAACGCGCAGCCGGATGCCCCGAAAACTGACTGTTAAGCATCGAAAGTGGCGTGCGACCACGAAGGTGGTCTCCCGGGCCACAGTGTCCCTCTAGAGAGAGGAAACAAGGTTTGTGCCAAAACCTGGAGCAAATGGAGAAAGTTAAGCGGTCCCGAACCGAGGCGCATGGCCGACGGCTCTGAAAATCGAAAACTGGTCTCCAAATGGGAAAAGTGGCCTACGACCACGAAAAGTAGCCCATGGCCACTGAGAGATGGTCTACAAGACCTCTCCCTCCCTTCGGGAAGAGAAAACAAGACCTGGTTCGCAAATAGAAGCAATGCACAAAGGGTCTCGAGGTCCGGGGGTAAGGCTCTCAGCCGAAACTCCGAAACCTCAGAACGAGCACAACATGCGCAATCACCGAGCGCTCAATCGATGACGTCTGAGTCTTGAGGTCGGTCAAAAATGGGGTGTCTACACTTTGATTTCAAGATGATTATGTGGTATTGCCATGACATTATGAGTTGATGAATAATTGAGTTTACAAATTAAAGTTTTCTTACAAAAATAGTATTTTTCCTACAATTTTCTTAAGATTTCTACTTTTAGCCATGGATTATGGAAGCCTTTGATGAAGATTGATATTATATGTTGGAGGGGCAAAAGCCCTAAATTCTATACATATATATATAACCCTAATTTTAAAGTTTTAGAAATAATGAAATGAAAATGAAATTGATCCTTAATTCTTTAAATTGATGATTGGTTTTTAATATTAAAGTGGTATTTGAATGGAAAATTGTGAACATGGAATATTGTTGAGATGTTGGATATTGTCACTTCATATTTGCCATAATTGCTTGGATGGTGAAAGACAACTTTTATGTTAATGAATGTATGAATACTTTGAAACTTTGGAAAGATTATCAATGGGGAGGTCAATAGCATGTGAGTCCGGGTAGAGAGTCGGTTTTGGGAAAGTGTTGTGTATAGTTGGTACCCGAGCGGAGAAGTCTAGGTGCCCAATTGCCATGTCTAGAGCTTATCGCCGGACGAATATGGGGAAATATTTTTGGGTGTCCACTGGTCTTACCATATTGTAGTCAGTAAAAGTGGAAACATGAATGATTTTGGGTGTCCATTTCCTGCCGTATTAATAGTTGGAAAATGTAGGGATATTTTTGGATGTAAACCTATGTATACGTATGTATTGGGACTCTCTTTAGGGACTTCATGGCGTATTTACCCCTAGTGTTGAATTTGTCAAATTTGTAGAAATTGTGGATTCTTACTTTCTCTTTGATTTGGTTGTGAGGATGCTATATGGTTCTTTGAATAACTAGGTATTTTATTAAAAAAATTTCTACCACTACTATAAAAAGCATTTTTTGTGACCGTTGCATGCCGACAAAAATAATAAAATACAGTCACAAAAGACCTTTTGCAACGGCCCATGGGACGGCAAATGGGGGTCATGAATGTGGGGGTGGCAAATACTTTTTGCAACCACAAAACAGTAGTCGCAAACTATTTGCGACTGCCTAACTTACTTATGATGACTGATATTTTGTCGTCGCAAAAAAGTACAAAAAAAAAAAAATACCAACAATGTATTAGCAACCATCTTGTTAGCGTTGCAAATAATTTCAATGATATTTTATAAATAGTACAATAATAGCTTCAAGTGATGAATATTTTGAAATAAATCTACCAAATAAGATCCTGCTGAAAACAATAGCACCAAACCATTTATTTGAGACAAAATTGGCAAAACCATCTTTAGTTTTAGGCTTTAAAAAATGCTATTCAAGCTGCAATTCCTTGTAAAATTATATAATCCAACAAGCTAGCTACAAAAAGGGTCAATAACCAATTGTCCTTACCAAATAATGATGCAATTAGCGATGCAAGGTGCTTTTCCAACTCCTCTTTGTAGCCTTTTTTTCTTGTTCTTCTTGTTCACAGGAATCTGGATAATGAGGAAAAAAAACATCAAAAACAAAAAAACAAAAACAAAAAAAAAAAAGCAAAACAAAACAAAACAAAAAGGATAAGAACAATGAAACTCACTAAGATTATCACCTTTAATAAAGACAACCAAGTGGATTAAAGAAACAAAATACACTCATAAAAGTGCAAATCTTAACACACTAGTTGTGTAACGAAAGGAAAAGAAATAAATAGATCATATTTCAAAGAATTCACCAACCAAAAAACACTTTAAGAAAAAGAATATAATTACAATGATTTATGAAAAACAGCAAGGTAGACATTAGTAAGTAGATACAGGTAATCACTTTTCAATGATGAATCATTCTCTGTCATGTTGTGTTTATAGTCAATTAACTTCAATTGTCCAAGACCTAGAAAAATAAAAATAATAATTAAGAGTAAGATAAGACCAAATGTTACATATCAAAAGATTTGTGCATTGTCACAGGCACTAGCTTCTCCCATCTACTTGGTTGATTCTGTCTAAGAACATGTATATAGTCCCTTACCTTAGTTCTTAGTTCTTCTATGAATTTTCAGAATGTAAATATGGGAAAAATTATTATTATGTTTCAAATACTAACTTTAATATGAAAATATATTTTTAAGCTGTAAAAAATTCAAAATAAATAATAAATAACCAAAACACTAAAACCAAGATGAAAGAATATTGATCCAAAAGTGCCATAAAGACCATCCTACATGCTGAAGACATGATGCATCAACCACTACAATGAATTTAACATTGCAGTCCAACTAAGTGATTGGAACCTGGGGGTTTGCAGGTCGGTGCAGAGGTTGACCACAATATAGCAAATTGAACACGTAAAGGAGCAAATATGACCACCCTATGGGGCTTCTCTAATGAACATTGGTCAGGGAAAGCAGACTGCATGATTTATTGCAAGTTTTCATGTACAATTATATCATATTTTCATTTTGTTAGCAATCTCACTCCAAGATGTCCTGGATTTCTCCATTTTTGTTTTATTTATTTAATTATTTATTTGTGCTTTATAATTAGTTTTTTTATTATAAATTCTTTCTTCCGTTACTTTATCGTAAAAAATAGCAACAAATGCTGACATTGTTAAATAATTTAATTTATATTTTTAGTTTACCTTCTAAAATTGTGTCCGATTACAAAGAAATAATATATATATATATATATATAATTCCTATTGGAATTTTGGATAAAGGAGACATATATTATCAACAATAACTGCAATCATGACAAAGAGAAAATATGAATTGTATTTTGTTTATGTAATTGAACACAATTTTAAAGGGTAAAATTAGAAATGTAATTAAATTATTTAATGATGTCAACAGTTTCTTTTTTTTTTTTTTTTTTTGATGCCAAGAATGTTTTTTTTTTTTTTTAAGGAGGCACACACAATCAACATTAATTGCAGGCATAATAAATAAAGAAAAAAATTATAAAAAATACAAAATTTTACTTACTTGTAATCGGACACAATTTTAAGGATAAATTAAAAAAATATAATTAAATTATTTAATGATGTCAGCATTTTTTTTTACAATAAAATAATAGAAAAAATAATATATAATAAAAAAACTAAACCTCAAAGAAGGTTTATGTTACTTTAGAAACTTTAGGAAAGATTTTTGCAATTTCATTAATCCTTAAGAGAGGTCAGTGCAATTGAAAACTCTTAAACCTTAAAAAAATGTTTAAGTCATTTCAAAAACCTCAAGGAATGTTTTTGCAATTTTGTCAAATCTTAATAGGAGTCAATGTAATTTACCCTATTATTAAAAATAATTTATTTAAGACACATACATAATTTAATTAAATTTTACAAAATATTATTTTGATAAAAAATAATAAAATATTAAAATAAATAACCCGTGGGATGCATGGGTCTAACTGCTAGTGATTAATTATAAATGATGAAAATTAATACCAACATGTAAATTACGAACCACTCGAAAGCTTTAGAGAAGAGTTTTTTTTTTTTTTTTTTACAATAATTTAGATAAAACTTTAATGTTGTGTTTGGTTGGGAGATTTGAGGAGGAATTTAAAAAGGTAAATAGAAAAGGTATGTAAAATTTAAATAAAATATACTTACATTTCACCTAGCTTCAGATATCTTTTTCTTTTCCCTTTCTAAATCTCTTCTCAAATCTCCCAACCAAATACAATGTAAAGAAGACAGAATGGCCAGCCATATAAATGTATTTATTATGTAAATATTTTATTAATTTTAAAATTTATATGCATTACATTATAATGAAAGGAGAGACATTCTACTGTGTGGACTGGAGGGTGTTGTTGAGTTATATAAAATTTCAAATGGAATCCATTTTGATGATTTGAATAGTTTTTTTTGTTGGATTTTATACGTAGATCATTCACAAAACAAAACAAAACAAAAAGAATTCAAATTAATTTGATAATTATAACAATATAATTTTATTGCTTTGTCTTAAAAACAAATTGATTCAATTATTTTATTGTTCATTTTTTCAGACAAATATAAAAAAATTATATAATTATAATTATTGAATCAATCTAATTTTTTTATTAATAATATACAGATAAAATCTAACAAAATGAACGATTTATATTAGTAAAACATCCACATGACACAAACCTAACCCATTAATCAACTAGGTGTTCATGACTTAAACTTTTTGAAGCCATCAAGTCATCCTATTCAGTTCATGAAGTTGATATTTAAAATTGCAGTGCACAAGTTAAGCCATTTTTTTATCAAAAAAATGAAAAAAAGTTAAGCCATTTTGAGTTTTTCGATGCCCAGGATGAACCATTAAAATTAGGGATGGAGTCAGGATTATACTATGAGAGGAGTCAAAAATAAAGTATTAAATAAGTCTAAGAAGTTGGATCAAGGCCCCGTTTGGTAGAGCTGTGGGAAAGTGATTATAGATTATAACTTAACAGATTATAACTTATAGTTGTGAGTATAAGCTGGTAACCTGTTTGGTGTAACTGTGGAATTATAGATTTAAGCAGCAAAGTAATGTTTGGTAAATAAGCTGTAAAATAACTTTTTGCTGTGTAATTGTCATTTTTGCCTTTATGAACAGAAAATTTGTAATTTTTGTCATTTTCTTCTCTTTAAATTTTGAAAAAGTTATTTCATTAATGGAAGTTGATTAATTAGTACCTAATTTGGTACATTTCATTACCTCAAAAAAAAAAAATTTAATTTTTTTGGTAATAATATCGAGTTGACAAGGAAACAAAAAAATGTCATTGCAATAAAAATACAATAAATTACTATTAAGGCAAGAAAAATAAAACTTCATAGATATTTACAGAACTCCTAATTTCGTCTGCAAATTGACATACAAATATTATGTCTCCTCACTTCCATCTCGTTGTCATCACATGCAACATCATTTCCATGGCGTGCTTGTTGAGACGAAGATCCTTCCTCTTCATTAGGCACATAATTCGTGAATCTATCATAAGAGTCAAATGCAATATTGCGGAACTTACTTCGTCGGATGAAATTATGAATTGTCATTGTTGCACAAACAAGTTTGACTTGAGTCGGCCACTTGTAGTTTGGTGGGATATCCTTTATCATCGGTCATCTTGCTTTCCAAACCCAGAACGTTCTTTCTATTACACTTCTAAGTGATGAATGTGCTTGGTTGAATTTTTCTTGTACATTTTGGGGGGTTAACCATGTTCAAATTGAGCTAGATGGTATCTGTCTCATTTGTAAGATGCAAGATATCCTTTCATGTTTGGATAACCAGCATCCACCAAGTAAAACTCATCTATTTTAAAATTACAAAATGAAATTAAAATAAGCAATTATAAATGTAAAAATAAATATGAAGATGTGAGTGTGGTGCATCTATTGTAGCAATCAAATATAAAACAGTTACCTCCTTGTGGTTTTGGAAAATTAAAACTAGGATTCCTAATTGCATCTAAGAAGATCCGAGTATCTTGTGCACTTCCATCCCATCCTGGCAAGCAAAATGTGAAACACATATCAAAGTCACATGCGGCCATTATGTTTTGCGTCGGATATATGGATGCACACCATTAGTCGGTTAAGGCCTTACCCAATCAATGGACATCATTGTAACAACCTTTAACACCTTCTTGAAGTATTTTGAAATAGTCTCACCGGAATGTTGAAATCTTTCTTGAACATTTCTGTTTCGAATGTCACCGCCAACAATATACAAAAATATTGCAACCTGCTCTTGAACCGAGACTTTTCGTCCAGTTTCAAGGCCATACTTTGTCTGTAACAAATTACACAATTGATAAAATACCTCTCCTTTCATTCGAAAATTTTCAAATATTCTTGTCTAATTCCCTTCTTGTAATTCTACCATTCACATCCCTCCTGTTAAACAAGATGTCCTACATGGTTCTTTTATCAAATAATTTGTTGCATATGTCACTGCAACTGTAGCCGCCGTAGCTAAGAGCAAACCCACAACAAGCTGCTTCATGAATGTTAAGGATTGCTCAAGCATTTGGTTCTTGACTTTTAGTCCTACAGTCTCGATGTTATGATTTTGATAAAGATTTGTCTCGTTCCTTTGCCTCTCTACCATCATCACAGATTTTGGGATACACCACCTCCAAAATTGACAATTTCACTTCTCACAAATGACATACAGTCTTCCTTTTGATGGCTTGTCCGATTCGGTAACCCTTATGGCAGTTTTTACACCACACTCACATTTCAAAGCCTCATACCTCAAGTCCAATGTCTCAGCACCGGAAGAATAGTTACTAGAGGATGACATGCCTTTGTATTAATCAGGATGAATTCCCAGAATAAATTCCCAGAGTCAACTCGTTAGTTATAAAAAATGTGTGTTTAATACAAGGAAGGGGGGCTAAACCACATCCATCCTATTGTTTATATGTTAGGATCAATGGGTGTTGATTTAGTAAATGTATGTGATGGTATTAGATGTGAAATGCTATTAGATGTGAACTACGGTTTGTCCTCAAGGTTGGTTCATGTGAAATGCTCCCAAGGAACAACAATAGATGCTCTCAAGGTTGGTTCCCGAAGGCTATTTTCTTCAACGAAAAAGGAAAAAATGAGGTTATTTTTAGCATTGAAGAGTTTATTTATGTAAATGGAGAGGGTTTGGAGCCACAATATGAATTTCTTCAAATTTGTCCGAATTGTTGGAGAGATCAAATTTGTTACTTTAGTTATGGTTAAATGACTTATTTGTGAATTTTTAAATTTCTTTTGATATTGGTTAATTTTAGATCCTTCTAGATTAGAATGTCTTAAAAATAAAAATTAAACAAAAATACACCAAATTTTAATAAAGTTCACTGAAGATGACAATAAAAAATAAAGAAAATTGACCTTTAATATGTTTTGTAATTTCATTTTTATTATAACCATCCTATATGTGTCACATAGTCTTCTCGAATTAGCCAAGTCATACCTTCAAGGCCTAAAATTTCCCAATGCTCATTGCACAAAATGCTGTCCAACAAGGTTCATCAAAGTGGAATCATAAACACAGTTTCAGTTCACACATTAAACAAAGAAAGAATAGTATCACAGATTAACAATCTATCACAGATCAATAATCAAGCAGTTTTAGTAATGAGTTGATCCTAATAGTCTTTTCAGGATTATATCACAGATTAACAATCTATAAAAAAAAATAGCAATAAACTTCATGAAGCAAACTCAATAGTAACAATACTATTTTCAGATATGTTAATCTTTACCATAAAGCAAACTCAATAGTAAAAATAGAAACAAAAATAGTGAAGGTTGGACAAACTTCACAACAGTAGTTACATTGAACTCATCAAACTCATCAATACTATTTTCAGATATGTTAATCTTTACCATAAATGATCATAAACATGGCCAGGGGAACAGATCAATACTTTTATATTAATAATTATTAATTAACCCACTAGATCACACTATTGCCAATTAAATGAATTGACACAATATATGCAAACTATCAATCTTAAGTTCAATCATCCCAATAGATGCACTGAAGATTATGCAAATCAGAGAAGAAGAAGAAAGCGAAGAGAGGAATGGAGTGTGATCTGGTCTCTGTCTGTAAACCCCAACTCGATGTGTGTATACATATATATATATATATATATCACAAACAAAAAGGCATGAACTCTTACCTTTTTAGTGCAAATCAACAGAAACAAGGACGGAAGAAGTTCGATCGGCTGATCTTGGAGATGTTGAGGAGTTCGATCAGCTGTGTTGGAGATGTGGAGCAGTTCGATCGGCTGCTATGGAGGATCGTCTTTAATGTCGCCGAGAGAGGAAATGAGAAGAGGAGTGTGAGGAGAGGAGCGGGCTAGGGCAACAAGAGGGTTTATATAGTGGCAATTCGGTAATTGTTGAAATTTTGGAGGGGCATTTTAGTCATTTCATGACCCATGAACAGTTGCGTGCTTAAGCTATAAGTCCATAAGCATGCTCGGAGCAACTTCTACAAATGAGCTAAAAATAGCTTTTTTAAAGCTATAATTTGATCGACTAAGTTGTACCAAACACAACCAAATAGCTTAAATTAAGTCAAAAGTTGAAATAAGTTGCTTTTAAGTTTTACCAAACAGGGCCCAAGTCTAATTTAGACGACTAAAATGAACAAATCACTATTAAAAGGAAGCTAAAAATAATTACAAAAATGTATTTCATGATCTTAAATTTCAGTAATTTACCACTAGAAAAATGCAAATGAGAAATAATATCACACAATTCATCTAGTAAATAAATGGTAATGAATTATAGATATGTACACAAAATTTTGATTATACTAATAAATGAAAGATGAAAATGCGTTGGTGGTTTTTTTATAGGAAATAAAACAAGCATAACTATGGTACACTCTTAAAATTGCATACAATATGCCTTTTCAAAACTACACTACAATGATTGGTAACAAAATCACAATAGTTAAATAACTTTTTCATATTAGTTTGTTATATAACCATAATAATTTGTAACTAAAACTTCTTTTATGGGACATTGCTTCGTAACATAATTATAATAATTTGTATTAATACTATAAAAACTCATAACGATTCTACAAAATATACAAAATATTATATTCATATCGTAGCAATCTCACCAACTTAGCAGGCTAGGACCCCCTAAAACTCCACTAAAATAGAGGCTCTTTATATATAATATTTTACCTCATTCTCATTTGACTCACTCTAACTATCTCTTTTAAAAATAATCATATACTACTCACATGATTTTAGATTAATTTATAACACTAACACCATTAAATTTACTTGCAAAAAACACTTGTACAAACTTGTACAATAAGTAACTAATATAAATGTATTTTTTTGGTATCACTATCTCACACCTAATGTGAATATTTGATTTTTTTTTTTTTTTTTGATAAATTATTTGATAATTCTATCATTACCCTTTCCCCAATATGAACCTAACACACCAAAGACTAGAGACAAGAGTTTCTACCCCCAACAAGACGGAATGGCCCTCCACTGATGACTTTACTTGGACATAAATGTATTCTTATTTACATATTTTAATAATTTTTGATTATATACATTATATTATTATAATGATAATAAGAGATACTTTTTCATAAATCCCTTTTCACCCACTTATGTTCTATTTAGTCTATATTATTTTCTTATATTCCAATAAATCCTATGAATGATATAATTACCAAAATACCCCTCATAATATTCACATTTACAGTGTGAATATTCCGTGATGTGAATGTTCACACCGTCAATGTAAATATTAATATGTCAATGTGAATGTTCACACTGTCAATGTGAACATTCACACGTCAATATGAATATTCATATTGTAAAATATGAATGTTCACATCACCAAATTGCTAACTGTTCAAAAAATATTTGTAAGAATAGAAATGTCCATAAAATACTTTAAATATAAGAATTATGATTTAGTATATCAAATGTTCAAATAATAGGACTTATTAAAATACAAGAATATCTTGTGGACTAATTAAAATACAAACACTTAAAAAAAGATTTTCTAATAAATCTCCCTAATAATAATTATAATTATAACTATAACTAGGTGCTCATGACTTGAGACTTTTCAAAACCATCAAGTCTTCCTATACAGTTTATAAAGGATCCAACTTGTGACGTGTTTGAGATCAAGACTGGATTGTCTAGTTCGGTCTATGGGTTCATTTTTGGGCCCCGTTTCAATAATATAAATAGTTCAATATATATAATTTGTCAAGTAGTATATCCCTATAAAAAATCACATTGATCGAATATCGATAGCTATTTGATTGGATCAGATTTCTGTCAACCGTTTATTTTTTCACCATACATTTTTTTTTATACAAATCTGATCCGATCAAATAGCTATCGATATCCGATCAACGTGATTTTTTACAAGGATATAGTACTCAACGAGTTTTACACATTAAATTGTTCAGATTATCGAAACGGGACCAAAAATGGGCCAATGGGCCGAACTGGACAATCCAGTCTTTATCTCAAACATGAGACTAGCTGGACCTTTGTAAACACCCCATTTTGATCGGCCCTAAGACTTGGGCACTTTCTTCTGATTACCCGATGATGAAAATAAGAATGTGTTATCTCACAAAATTCTCAATGAAAAATCGAATGTAAACTTTAATTCCAACCTTACACCCCGTTTTTGCCAAATTATTTTAGATCCATTATCCACTTTCTTTTATTTTTTTATTATATGTAATATTATATTATATTATTATATATAATATGTTATTTATTCGGTGTCGTGGTTTCACCCACGTACCATGCTTTTATATATATATATATATATATATTAAATATTTATTATATTATAAAGTAATTATCCCCCATTTGAAAATCAATCCATCTTCACCATTTGTTATTTTGTTTGTTTGTATTTTAAACTCGATTTGACAAAATTATGTTACATATTTGGTCGATTGAAATATATTTTATTAGTCCATTTATTTTGTTATTTTATAATTTTACATGTTTTTGTGTGTTTTTAGAGTCCAACTTGTCTCATATTTGATATCAAGACTGGAACGTCCAGTCCGGCCCATGGGCCTAGTTTTGGGCCTCGTTTCAATAATCCAAACAGTTTAATATGTAGAACTCGTCGAATACTATATCCCTGCAAAAAATCACTTTGATCGTATATTGATAACTATTTGATCGGATCAGATTTCTGTCAACTGTTTATTTTTTCACTGTCCATTTTTATTTATACAAATCTGATCTGATCAAATAGTTATTGATATCCAATCAACATGATTTTTTACAGGGAAATAGTACTCGACAAGTTCTACATATTGAACTGTTCAGATTATCAAAACGGGGTCCAAAAATAAGCCCATGGACTGGACTGAACAATCCAACTTAATCTCAAACATAAGACAAGTTGGAGCCTTTATAAAACTCTAATCTTTCAACACTAGCATCAAATTACATTCCACACTCAAGCTATGGGCACAACCTCTAGTGCTCTTGTGATGTTATTTGCTCCCTTTTATAATTAGGAGCGGAATCAGGATCACACTATTAGAGGAGTCAAAAAGTAAAGTATTAAATAAGTCTAAGAAGTTAGATCAAGTCTAATTTAGACTATTAAAATGAACAAATCACTATTAAAACAAAGCTAAAAATCATTACAAAAATGTATTACATGAACTTAAATTTCAATAATTTACCATTAGAAAAATGCAAATGAGAAATAATATCACACAATTCATCCAATAAATGAATGGTAATGAATTATAGATACGTAAACAAAATTTTGAAATTATCATATACTAATAAATGAAGATGAAAATACTTTGATGGTTTTTTTTTTATATAAAATAAAACGAGCATAATTATGGTACACTCTTAAAAATGCATACAGTATGCCTTTTTAGAACTACACTACAATGATTGGTAACAAAATCACGATGTAAGTAACTTTTTCACTATAATAGTATGTAATATTTTAATATTCATAAAATTATCATATTAGTTTGTTATATAACCATAATAATTTGTAACTAAAACTTCTTTTATGGGGCATCATTTGTAACATAATTATAATAATTTGTATTAAAACTATAAAAACTCATAATGATTCTACAAAATATACAAAATATTATACCCATATTTTAACAATCCCACCAACTTAACAGGTCAAGACCTCCTAAAACCCCACTAAAATAGAGGCCCTTTATATGTAATATTTTATCTCATTCTCGTTTGACTCCCTTTAATTGTCTCTTTTAAAAATAACTATATACTACTCACATTATATTAGATTAATTTGTAACACTAACACCATTAAATTTACTTGCAAAAAACACTTGTACAAACTTGTACAATATGTAACTGATATAAATGTATTTTTTTGGTATCACTATCTCACACTTTATCTGAGTATTTGATAATTTTTTTGATAAATTATTTGATAATTCTATCATTAAAAGTTTTAGAGACTAAATATTTTAGTCTCTAAAAATAAATTTTTTTTACAAAAGATATTTAGAGATCAATTTTTATTATTGTGAGGATAGTCGCTAAATAATTTTATCTCTAAATTTTGACCCCCAAAACTTTAATTTTTTTTTTAGTGTGTTTCTCCAATATGAACCTGACACCCCAAAGACTAGAGGCGAGTTTTTACCCCCAAAAAGAGGTAATGGCCGACGGAATGGCAGTCCACTGATGACTTGACTTGGACAAATGTATTCTTATTTATATATTTTAATAATTTTTAATTATATACATTATATTATAATAATAATAATTAAAACTAGGTGCTCATGACTTCAGACTTTTCAAAACAATCAAGTCTTCTTATACAATTTATAAAACTCTAATTAATCTTTCAACACAAGCATCAAAATTACATTCCACACTCAGAAGCTACGGGCACAACCTCTAGTGCACTTGTGATGTTATTTGCTTTTTTTTTCATTTGTAGTAGTACAAATTCAAATGTGAGTTGCATAGCGAGTGAGCGAGAAGCTCTTATGAAATTCAAAGGAAATCCCACAGATGAAGGAAATCATTTATCCTCGTGAGTTGGAGAGGACTGTTGTACGTGGAAGGGAGTTGGTTGTAGCAAAAAAACAAGCCATGTTGTGAAGCTTGACCTGCATAATCCAATTACTGTGCCTCTTGGATACCTCGATGCCGACAACTATGATCCAAATTTCGAAATGCACAAATTGGGTGGTCAGGTAAGTCCTTCCTTACTCGATTTGAATCATTTGCATTACCTAGACTTGAGCATGAATAATATGCAAATTTCTAATTCCTTAGGATCTTTGAAAAGCTTGAGATACCTTGACCTCTCTTGGTCACTTTTCGATGCAACGATTCCTCATAATCTAGGAAATCTTTCAAGGTTGCAGTATCTCAACCTTAGCTATAATGATTTAAGTGGTCCAATTCGTGATACACTTGGAAGGTTAACCTCTCTCACAGTCCTTGACCTTTCAAGAAACAAATTCAATGATTCAATGTTGTATTCTTTGTGTAACCTGAGCAGTCTTGTCCATATAGATCTTAGTTTTAATAGCCTCGGAGGTGCAATCCCCCATTGCCTTGGGAATCTTGCTTCTCTTTCCATCCTCAGGTTGAATACAAATTATCTTCAAGGTCCAATTCCAAGTGAGATGGGAAATATGACACAACTTACAATGCTTGACCTTTCTTCGAATTTGTTTGAAGGTGAAATACCAAACTCCATGAGGAACCTCTGCAACTTGCGTGTATTGGATTTGTCCTATAACATGTTCACTGGAAAGCTTTCAACTTCTGTTGGAAGTCCATTTGGTTGAATCCATAATAGTTTGGAAGATTTGTCTCTTTCTTCAAATAAGTTGAGCGGTGGTTTGCCAAACCATTTGGGAGAGTTGAAGAAACTAGAGAGGCTTATTATTAGATGGAATTCATTTTATGGTCCGCTGCCATCATCACTCGGAAGACTATCATATTTGAGAGAGTTAGATACTGGAGACAATCAATTGAATGGGAGCATTCCAATTAGTCTTGGACAACTTTCAAAACTAGAATGGCTAGATTTGTCAAAAAATGCATTTGTTGGCACCGTATTTGAACTTCACTTTGCCAAACTCAAGAGTTTAAATAAATTGTACTTGCATTCAAATTCATTAGTTTTGAATGTGACCTCCTAATGGGTTCCTCCCTTTCAACTCCAAGTCATAAAATTGTCATCTATCAAAGTAGGACCCCAATTTCCTCAATGGCTCGAAACACAAAAAAGTGTCATAGAGTTACACATGTCTAATGCAAGCATCTCAGTTGTCATTCCTGATTGGTTTGAGAGTATTTATTATGGCATTATAGACTTGGATCTTTCCAACAATCAGATCAAAGGAAAGGTGCCAATATTTCAAAAATGTAAATATAGATCTCTCCAATTAAGTTCTAACAGATTTGAGGGCCCGCTAACACAGCTTCCTTCAGATGTTTATTTGTTAGATCTCTCCAACAACTTGCTTTCATGACCTATTACTGTGAGTGATGATAATGCGACGATGAGCTTCACATTTCTTGGTCTCTCAAATAACCATTTGACTGGTGTCATTCCACTGTCTTTGTGCAAGGCAAAGAGTATAAATCTTATTGATTTCTCAAACAATTAGTTATCAGGAAAAATTCCTCCTTGCTTGGGGCAGTTGGATCAGTTGGAGGTGCTAGATTTGACGAATAATAGTCTATATGGTGAAATTCCAAGTTCATTGGGTTCCCTAAAATCTCTCAATTCCTTGCACTTGCGTAACATTAGTTTTATGGGAAGCTTCCTTTGTCGTTACAGAATTTGACACTTCTTTTCACCATTGATCTAGGTGAAAATGTGTTCACTGATAACATCCCTCCATGGATTGGATATAACCTAACTGGTCTTAAATTTCTCAATCTTCAATCAAATAATTTCTTTGGTGATATTCCTCCATAACTCTGTCATCTCCAAAATTTGCAATTGTTGAACTTGGCACAAAATAACACAACGGGAAATACCCCTCGTTGTTTTGGCAACTTCACTGCCATGGTTGCACTAGATCGTGCGTACATTTTCTATCCAACTGACAATGATGTTCTTGGAGCAACTTATGAAGAGAACATTTTGGATTCAATGAAAGGAAGAGAACTGAAATACACCAAGACACTCAAATTTCTCGTCTCCATGGACCTTTCGAACAATGGCATTGTTGGGAAGATTCCAGAAGAGTTAATGGATCTTTCTGGGTTGCTCAACTTGAATTTATCTGGAAATCATCTAAAAGGAAGGATCCCTAATAATATTGGCAATTTGACACAATTGCAATCTCTTGATTTGTCTCGAAACAAACTTTCTGGCCCCATTCCTCCAAGTCTATCTAGCTTAAGCTACCTAGGTCATTTGAACATGTCATTCAATAATTTATCAGGGCAAATACCAATGGGAAATTATAGCGATCCCGGATTTACCCTTGTTGTATAGTGATCCGGACATGTGTCCGTGGATGTTGGTAGTTGATCATTATCTTGTTTACATCCTTTCTTACTTTATATATTGAGTTATAGGATGTGTTGGGCAAGTTTGTTATAGGTTGGTTGAGTTTAGAAACCAAAACTAGTTGCCCAGATTTTGACCTGTCCGCTCGAGCGAGGGTTTTGACGCTCGAGCGGGAATTGCACCCATCCAATATTTCCTGTGCAGTGTTCGACGCTCGAGCGTGGGATTGGCCGCTCGAGCGGGATGTTGTGTGTGACGCTCGAGCGGGAGAGTTGACGCTCGAGCGGAGACCTAGTTCTGTAAAAGTTCTGGGAGTGTGTATCCGGAGCTCGAGCGGGGGATTTGCCGCTCGAGCGGGAGTCTGTGAGTGACGCTCAAGCGGAGAGTTTGATGCTCGAGCGGGGCGACTTTTATATAAATCCGAGATCCGACTTTTGGATCACTTTTTCAAAATCTTTTCTCTCTCCTACTTTTCCAAAAACACCATTGTTGAGCCTCTCACTCTAGAACTCCACATTCTCTCTAGGTTTTGATCTAGTAGGAGTGATTTGCTCATCTTTGGCCTTTACAAAAAAGTTGTTGATCGTCGAGGGCTACATTTTAATCTGAAAATTTCGGGATTTGGATCACGTTGGGTTTTGTCATCTTCTCCCTTGGGGCTCCGGGTTTGAGGTAGGGATATCCTACTCCTCTCTATGGATTTTGTCTTTAAATTTTAGTATTTTGAAATGTTGGGGTTGGTTTGGTAATTTTGTGAAAGTTTGGGGGCTTTTGTGTAAATTTGCAAGAGTTGGGGTTTTAACTGTATAAAACCTAGATGCGTGTTTGGCATTAAAAATGTGAAATTAATGTTAAGACATTAATGAAAATGGAACCTAAGGGTTGTAATGTAAATTATGGAAAATGCCCTAATTACATTGATTGATTAATTTGTATAATTAATTGTTGGAAATGAGGAATTGAATTGAGAATATGGAAATTGGGAATGGAAGGGATTAAAGGGTGTAGTTGGATTATTTATCGCTCACCTAGTTGGAATGTTGATTATATATCCATTGTTACATTTATTTTCTGTATAGAAATAACTGCTTTGGGCTATCGGTGGAGGATAGTCGTGATTGTTGTAGACAATGCATGATGATTAGGCAAACAGAAACTAATCACTGGAATGAGTCATTGAGTATGATGATTGAAAGAACACGTTAAATTTATGTGTTGTGTGATGATGTGTATAATTATTGTTTATATGCATTGTGTTGTGTTGGAGGAGATAGGGGATGTACTCCACGGTTTAGGAGAAGATAGGGGATGGACCTCTAAACCGGATATGTTGGGAGGAGATAGGGGATGGACTCCATAGATAGAGCTCATATGCTTATCTAGTAATGTGTTGACAGAGCTCATATGCTTGTCATTGGAAGTGTGATAGTGCTCATATGCATATCTGTGGAAGTGATGATATAGCTTGTATGCTTATCTGTTGTTGTGTGATATAGCTAGTATGCTTATCTATTATGAAATGGGAAGTGTTTGGTATGAGTTACTGTCTCATATGAGTTGTTTGGCCAGGTTCTGAGCCATGGTTGTAAATTGAGGATTGAAAGGAATTGGAAAATGAACTGTAATATGGACTTGTATGTCATGAAACCGTAAAGTGTGATAAGAGAAAGTATAAGTGTTGACCAACTATCAACTGCTAATCTTTTAGTCATTGTTCATATTTGGTTTAATGTATTTCTACTGGGTTGTGGCTCACCCTTTATGGGAATATCATTTTCAGGTATAAGTAGCATGCCACCTCCAAGGACGTAGCTTGGGAGGCTGGAGGCGGACACACTTTTGTTGTCTTTTTGATGTATTACATGTAAATTCAAGCCAAGGGCTTAATGTGTAAATGAGTTAGCACTCTTTTGTTGTAACCAAGTGTTAACTTGGAAAGCTGTAAGCCTTTAGGGCATTTGCTTTTGTTGTTAACATGCAATACTTTTTATAAAGAAACTCTGATGAATAGAAGAATGTGGAATTTTTATATCAATGCATGTCTATATTGATGGGTTTAATGTTGTTATTTTGAGGGCGTTACAGAAATCAACTTCAAACTCTCAACGATCCTTCCATTTATGTAGGCAACAATGATGGCCTTTGTGGTGCACCACTAAACTGCTGCCTCGATGATAAATCATCTGATTGTGATCACAAACGTGTTGATGAGAGTAAAGTTGTAGATGAAACTGATTTTTTGTGGTTTTGCACTGGCATTGGACCTGGTTTCTTGGTTGGGTTCTTGGGGGTCTGTGGCACTTTGAATTTCAAGAAGTCTTGGAGGTACGCGTACTTCCAGTTCATCGAAAATAGCTACAATTGGATATCAGTAATCATAGCAATCAAGTTCGCTCAGCTAAGGAGGAAATTCAACAAAGGAAAATTGGGAAGATGAATTTATCTCCCAATTGGTTCATCTCTCTCTCTCTCTCTCTCTCTCTCTCTCTCTCTCTCTCTCTCTGTGTGTGTACATACATTACCTCTATATCTTGTGATAATTTCGACGTGTGCATCAAATTTCTATCTTCATACCCCATGATTTTTCTTGAATGAATCTTTTGAATTTTTTTCATTTCCTTACCATCATTAACATAACAATGCTAATCATGTTAATGATTTTTGGAATATCATCACGACTTGAAGAATAACCATTCATATTTTGAAGTGGAGGTAGTGATATTTCCAGATTATCATCAAAATATGTCTTACATTCAAGATCATATAGTAAAAAGTATACAGATTAATTTCCACCTAATTTCTTTACCAAAAGTGCCAAAAATGTCACATGCTTAAAAACATTGAAACAAATGCAAGTTTGTTGTTTTATAGTTCAAATAGTGTAAATACATTTCTCAAATAATTTTTCAAAAGTCATTTGTTGCATTATTTCAGAGAAACCATGTTAACATCCACTAATATGCTTGTTATATGCTTTGTTGTCATTAAAGGTCTTATATTCAGCTGGAGAAAGGACCCTCAGAGGAAGCAGTATTGAGATCATGTTATGGATTTTCTTGAGTTGTTGGAAAGAAATAAGTTTGAACAATTCTATAGTTGTAGTATATATGTTGATGGGGTTTGATGAATTTGTCTTTTGTAAAGTATTCTAAAGTAAGTCTTTCCTTAAATAAATGATATGTGAACTATCATATTGTCCAGAATATGTTATAGACTGTGTTTTGCATAGATATGTATTCTCCTTTTTTATTGGTGAATTCTATGATTTTTGCCAATTGAGGCCATGGATTCTAGTTTTAATTTTCAGAATTGAGCAAAATGCTCCAACGATGATATACATATAGTAATGGTATCACCAACAAAAACCTTATCAAAACAAAGAGCTATTGTGCCACAGTCAAACTCACATATAAGTTCAACTATTCATGTTTTTCTTCACATTGTAGTAATCTTTACTTGTGTCAAAGCTTTTAATGATTTAGGAGAAGTGCTATAGACACCCCATTTTTGACTGACCTTAAGACTCAGACGTCATTGATTGAGCACTCGGTGATGATGCATGTTATGCTCGTTCTGAGGTTTCGGAGTTTTGGCTGAGAGCCTTACCCCCGGACCTCGGGACTCTTTTGTGCTTTGCCTCAATTTGCGAACCAGGTTCTGTTTTCCCTTCCCGAAGGGAGGGAGAGGTCTCGTAGACCATCTCTCAGTGGCCATAGGCTACTTTTCGTGGTCATAGGCCACTGTTCCCGTTTGGAGACCAGTTTCGGATTTTCGGAGCCGTTGGTCGTGTGCCTCGATTCGGGACCGCTTAACTTTCTCCGTTTGCTCCGATTTTTGGCACACACCTTGTTTCCTCTGTCTAGAGGGACACTGTGGCCAGGGAGACCACCTTTATGGTCACACGCCACTTTCAGTGCCTAACAGCTTGTTTTCGGGGCACCCGGCTGCGCGTTTTGACCCCCGAACCTTCGTTTTGCCTCCATCTTGGTTCATTTTTGGCATGGACCCTATTTTCATTGTTTGGGATGTGGTACAGGGGTGGGAGACTACCTTTTCTCCTTGGAGATCATTTTTCTCCCCGCTTGTCGATTTTCTGGTTTTCTTGTCAGGAAGCTGGTTTTCTTGGTTTTTGGGCCACATTTACTGGTCTCCCACCCCACCACTAGCTTGCATTCAATCGGGAGACCACCAAATGGGGCCACCGACCACATTTACTGGTCTCACGGTTGTTGGTAAGACTGTGGATGACATCTTCCCCACTTAGACCGAGAGCAGTTCAAGCCAGGGGAAAATCGGGATAGGGACCGTCGTACCAGAACCGTTCCTTCCAATCCTAACCCTGCACCTGGAAAAGATCAGAAAGCCAAGGTGGCATATGCCGATCCTTTCACTAGTGCGTCCAGCAAAGGTCCACAGACTTCGAAGTATTTACCCCGAGGTTGCAGGGTCTTCCATGCCCTCTACATGCCTTTGTCCAAGGCTCTTCAAATCCTTGTCGAAAAAGGGCATCTCAAACCCCTCGAGCCTCGGCCTCGGCCTCTCCCGAATCCCCTTCCAGCTAAGCATGATGGTACTCAGTACTGCACTTTCCATCAACAAACCGGTCATGGCACCGACAGTTGCGTCCGTCTTCGCCACAAGATACAAAATTTGATTGACAACAACGTCATCGCCGCACTAGTCTCGCAAGGTCTATCGGCACTGGATCGATGAACGTGGGGGATAATGTGATGTGATCGAGGGGATGAACCACCTGTGGACGGCACTCAGTTTACTTCAGATGTGACGTGTGGCACGCACTGTTTTGAGCATTCGCGAATGCTAATTTTTGTACGTTCTGGCTTGGGTATTGAGTCAGTTCTGTTGTTTTGTTTTGAGTCTGTCTCTTCATTTTGAGTCAGTCTTTTCATATTGAGTCAGTTGGGGTCTGTCTTGTCGTATCGAGTCAGCCTTGTTGTATATGAGTCGAGTGATTCTGGGGATGTTACCTCGGATGTCACTATTTTGCTTTGTGTTTGTCTTTTTGCTTTCTTTTGAGTCTGTTTCTGCCTTGGAGCCAGTTATGCCAACAGATCTGAATGAAACAACAGTGATTTCCACGCTTTTGAGTCTGTTTCTGCCTTAGAGCCAGTTATGCCAGAATTTTGAATGAAACAAGCAGTGCTTTTCACCTACTTGTCTATGCCTTGAAATCATTGCATTGACCTAAGTTTTTCAAAACTTTTTGAACATTGTGATGAAAACAAAGAGGAAGGAATTCCTCGGGATTTGCAAAAATTTGATCAATTGAGAGAAAGAGAGGCATGCTAAGCCCTTAATGAATGAGATCATGCTTGTTAATGTGAGTACTGAAAAGGATCCTGGCTTGATCTAGATTGGTTTCACATTGTCTTCGACGCGAGCGATTAGTCGCTTTCTTAAAAGATTTCAAAAAATGTTTTGCGCAGTCTTGCGAAGACTTGGGTGGAATCGCTCTTGAGATTGTGCAGCTTAGGATCGCTCTCAGCCACAAGACTCGACCCCTTGCTTTCAAGCCTCGAACTCGGACTCAGAAAGTTCAAAGGTCAACCATAATGTGAAGCCTGCGTGGCCAGATTTGAAGCAGCCCACGAACTAGAGGCAAGAAAAGATCAAGAAGATCAGATCTCATCAAAAGAAGCTTGCAAAGCTAGATCAGAAGCACCCCTGGAACTAGGGGCAAAAATGTCTGATACGCTCAAAGAGCCGAAGATGGATCATTCTGCAAACCAATGAAGATCGGCAAGAATGCCAAATCCCAGAAGGGGGGAAAGAAGAAAGTATTGTTAAAGGACAACCAAGTTCCTATCCACAACACTAGGGGAAAATTCACCCTCCATTGGATGGACTTCTACATCATCAGTGAACAGCAGCCATTCTCTTGGATTCAGATGGCTCCGAGATCTCAAACCATTCAACATGGACAAAGCTAAACTTTTACCCTTGAGAGGCTCGTTGGACCGAAAACCCGGAAGGGCGACCCAGGCAAAAGTTAGAGCAAGAAAAAGAAGAAAAAGAACAAAAAAAAAAAAGAAAAATGCAAAGAATAAAAAAAAAAAGAAGAAAGGAAGAAAAATGAAGAAATTGAAAAGAAAAGATGAAAAAGAAAAAAGAAGAAAAGAAATGAAAAGAATTGAAAAGAAAAGAAGAACATAGCTCGCAAGGTTGAAAACCCGGAAGGGCGGCCTTGGCAAAAGTTAAAGCGTAAAAGGTGAGGGTTAATACACGAGTGTACCTACCCCGAACTACGTAAGGCTTGATTCCCATCTTTGGGATACGTAGGCAACTTCATTCTGAAGTCCAGCCGTAAAACACTTCAAATTCGACTATGTCCATGTGATGGTTCAGGTCATCTTTGTCTTCTCTATATTCGAGAGTTCGGTTGTGATTGTCACTCTGAGGACTGATTACAATGCGCTGCAGTGCTATCCAAACAAGGGGCAACTTTTCATTGCCATATAGTGTGCTGCAGTGCTATTCAGACTAGAGGCAACGTTCAGTTGCCATGCAGTGCCATTCAGACAAGGGGCAATTTTCCATTTGTTTTGGATCTGAGGTTGTGCATCTCAAGAGTAAATTCTGCGTTGATCGAGCAGTGGCAATTTGCAAAAATAGTTTTTGTGAATTTTTAATGAGGTTGACTAATTCTCTCAAAAATTATTCCATTTTTCTAAAACTGGACCATTTCTTGGACCCAAAAAAGGAAAATTTTCAGTGCTCACAGCCTGACTTGCATGATTTTAAATCAGAAAATTGAACAAGCATGTTAATCTAACTCTCATATTGGTCAAAATTGTTTTAGTAGAAAAATAAAAAAAAATGGTCAAAATAATGAAACTAGGGGCACAGTTGAGTCAGGTGTTCTGTTTTTTCCCCGTTGTCAACATACTTGCCAGAAAAGGGCACCACTAAAGCTGACCGCAAAAGGACAGAAAGCTCTCACATCCTCTAAGCAACGAGATATCAAGCCAAGTGCGAAGTACGAACTGGAATGGGGCAAGATATTCCACTCCCTCATCTAGACAGATCTGATCACGTCCAAACTCCCCAGCAGAGCATCGTCAACTGATGTCCGCTGAAGATTTGCTACACACCTAGTTGTGGCGGAACCCCTCTGTGGGAGGAACTCACTGGCTATGCGCAGAAGACAGAGAATCTAGCAGCATGCTAGGGGCAAGAGCCCGCAATTTCTTGTTTATCCATCAACCACCTAGGGGAGGGATAAAAAATGAGAGATTGAAGAATAGAGAGATGTGCGCTGAGAGAAAAAGTGAGGAAAGGGCTTTTTCAGAAAAACAGAGCCTGAGGGCCGAGTGATGTGAGAATTACAAATGAGAAAGGGTGGGAAACAATACCCGGAGAAACAGGCTCCCTGTGCACATTTGAGTCTTGTGTTTTGTTGTGTTTTGTTTGTCTCGATTCTTGTTTTGAGTCGTTTCGAGTGTCAATAGGTGTGTTTAGGTTGTTTACCTTTGTTTTTCTTTGTTGAGCCGTGATGCGCTGTGTTCAGTCATAGGCTCAATACCCGGTTGAGAATCTTTTTCTCATTTCAATCTCAAAAATGAATCGTTTTGTGCTCAGAGTGCTGTGTCGTTCTCCATATTTGTGCAAAACAGGATTTGTTCTTTCATAAAACCACAGGGTTCAACCCAGGTCATGTGAAAACAGTAAAACCAGGATCTATCTGAAGCTATATAGGTTCCAGACTGCAAAGCAAAAGAAAATGGGAAAATTTTGAGCATCTGAGTGTGTTTCATCTTCAGAAAATTCCGAGATTGCATTCCATATGCACCTCCTCAGACCTTGTTAATGCTACCGAAGTATGAGTGCGCCTCTACCTCAAGTGTAAGCCTGCTTCAAGTCAAAATGGCGTTCTAAGCAGCACAAGTGGTTTTCACATACAGATGTTATCTCTTGCCAACAAAAACGGGGTGTACCCTTTTCGAGCTGAGTCTGTTGCAAAGCCCTCTGAGAGATAAATCGGAGGCACCAGAGTACATGTTTGATGCCCCTCTATTGCATAGAATGTGCACTTTCATATACACTTATGTTTCATGCGTGCCACGCATCGTTATGATTCATGCATAGAATATGCTTGCTTTCGATTCCGCATAGAATATGCTTTGCTTTCAATGTTGCATAGAATATGCTTGTCTCATGCATAGAACATGTGTTCAATATTGCATAGAATATGCTTTCCATGTTGCATAGAAAATGCCCCCATACTTGCATAGAACATGCACTTTATCGCACTTCTTTTGTGCACCTTCCTCGCACTTTCTTGTGCATTGTATCTCTCTCGCATTGTCGTGTGCACTTACACTTTGTATCTCACTCGCACTATCTTGTGCATTTCAAATCACTCGCGCTATTTAGCGCATCGCACTGTTTTGTGCATTACATTTCAATCGCGCTATTTTGCGTATCGTACTGTCTTGTGCATTGCATTCATTCGCGCTATTTTGCGCACCTCAATCGCACTGTCTTGTGCTTTGCATATCGCATCGCACTGTTTTGTGCAGTTTATCACTCGCGCTGTTTTGCGCATCGCACTGTTTTGCGCATCGCACTGTTTTGTGCAATTTATCATTCGCGCTATTTTGCGCATCGCGCTGTTTTGTACAGTTTATCACTCACACTATTTTGTGCAGTTTATCACTCGCGATGTTTTGCGTATCGCACTATTTTGTGCAGTTTATCATTCACGCTATTTCGCGCATTGCACTGTTTTGTGCAGTTTATCATTCGCGTTATTTTGCGCATCGCACCGTTTTGTGCACTTTACTTTCGCGCTATTTTGCGCATCGTACTGTTTTGTGCAGTTTACATTCGCACTGTTTTGTGCAATTTACACTTGTGCTATTTTGCACATCGCACTATTTTGTGCACCTTACTTGCATTGTGCATGCATTTTATTGCGCTATCTTGTACACCTTACCTGCACTTGTTAGTGCATTGTATCGTTCGCGCTATCTTGTGCACCTTACCTGCACTTGTTAGTTCATTGCATCGCACTATTTTGCGCACCGCTCTGCACTTGTTAGTGCATTGCATCGCGCTATCTTGCGCACTTTACCTGCACTTGTTAGTGCATTGCATTATTATGTATATTTCATAGCATTGTTATGCTTATTTTTCCCGCATTGTTATGCGTCACACTTAGGCTCCATGGTCATGCACCTCTCCACTTGCGTTGTCACGCACTTTCTACTTGCATTGCTAAGCATGTTGCTAATGATATTGTACATGTTAAGTTTCTTGCTTTTACAGGCACGATATTGTACGTACGGTTCATTTGAGGCTGGCGCGACCAGACGAATCGGACAGGTATTGTATCTTCTCCGTGTGAGACGTAGCGAGAATTGAATAATTCTCTTACACCCTTTCTGCATGTGATGTAGTTAGATTTGTATATGCTTGCTAAAAACTGTTACATGTTATGCTTCGTTACAGCTTTCTTTGCATGATCATATGTTATGTTCGGCCTTGAGCATTTTCTTTGCATCTTGGCCCTACCTGCGGGCACATCTCTTTGATTATCTTGCCTGTTTGTCTAAGTCTTCGGCCTTGTCAAAAATGGGTCGTCTCTGGGCTTTGACATTCACTCCCGTCACTTATGACTTTCGAGTTCTATCAAAGAGGGGCAACTATAGAACCCCCATTTTTGACTGACCTTAAGACTCAGGCATCATCGATTGAGCGCTCGGTGATGATGCATGTTATGCTCGTTCTGAGGTTTCGGAGTTTTGGCTGAGAGCCTTACCCCCGGACCTCGGGACCCTTTTGTGTTTTGCCTCAGTTTGCGAACCAAGTTCTGTTTTCTTTTCCCGAAGGGAGGGAGAGGTCTCATAGACCATCTCTCAGTGGCCATAGGCTACTTTTCGTGGTCGTAGGCCACTGTTCCTGTTTGGAGACCAGTTTTCAGTTTTCAGAGCCATCGGTCGTGCGCCTCAGTTCGGGACCGCTTAACTTTCTCCATTTGCTCCGATTTTTGGCACACACTTTGTTTCCTCTATCTAGAGAGACACTGTGGCCCGGGAGACCACCTTTGTGGTCGAACGCCACTTTCGGTGCCTAACAGCTTGTTTTCGGGGCACCCAGCTGCGCTTTTTGACCCCCGAACCTTCGTTTTGCATCCATCTTGGTTCATTTTTGGCATGGACCCTATTTTCATTGTTTGGGATGTCGTACAAGGGTGGGAGACCACCTTTTCTCCTTGGAGACCACTTTTCTCCCCGCTTGTCGGTTTTCTGGTTTTCTTGTCGGGAAGTTGATTTTCTTGGTTTTTGGGCCACATTTACTGGTCTCCCACCCCACCACTAGCTTGCATTCAATCTGGAGACCACCAAATGGGTCCACCGACCAGTTTTTTTTGAGTTGAATCTTTTGAACCCTTGTTTTAGCTTTTTGAGGAAGCATGAACCTTTTGAACCTTTTTTTTAGCTTCTCCAAGAAGCTTGAACCTTTTTTAGCTTCTCCAAGAAGCTTAAACCTTTTTTTAGCTTCTCCAAGAAACTTGAACCCTCTTGTTTTTCTATAAGAGAGACCCTCCTTCTCCTTTAGAGAGGTTCAGAAAATTTGGTTAAGGCATATACATACACCCCTCTCTATCTCTCTATTTCAAGCTCCAAAGTCCCTTGTTCTTGCACCTTTACATACCACCTCCTAGCCTAACCCCTCCACCATCACTCTAAGGTTCTTGGAGCTTGCTTTCAGAGGCTAAGGAGTTATTTTTTTGGTCCAGAAGCTGCTGGAGTTCTTGGCTACAAGGGTAACACTTCTTTCCCTTTTTTTAAGCATTGTTTTGCTTCATCTTTTAGCTATATTTTCAAGCATATTTGGGCTTTTTCATAAACTGAAAGAAGTCTTTTTTTGAGGTCCTTAACATGTTTGTTTAAGACCATTTTTCTGTTAGGGGTCGTCTACCCCCTTGCATGCTTCATTTCATCTTGTTTTGAGCCATGCCTTAGAGCATTTGTGTTGGCCTTTGTTTGGCCTTTTAGCCACTGAAATCCAACGGATTTTCAGTGGCTAGCATGCTGTTTTGAGCACCAAAATCAAAGAGGGGTGACCCTCTCACCCCTTGTCTTGTTTACTAGCATATTTGGCCTAACAAAGGAGCCATTATTTGCATCCTTCCAAGCCATGTTTTAGGACATTTTTGGTGGGTTTTAGGACTTGCATAAGCTCTATCCAGAGCCCATTTTGCCATTTTGGGTGTCCATCTTGCATGTGTAGAACAACCCTCTTTATAGCCTATCAAAGGAGCCTATCATTCTTGCATGCATAGACCATGTTTCAGTGGGTTTTTGGGCTTTATTTGGCATGTCATACCTCTGACTTTTTCTGGTTTGATGGCCTCTTGAATGCTTCACATACCTGTAGTGTAAACCCTCTTCACTAGCTTGTGTTGCATGCTATTTTGGCCTTTGATCCTAGCACTTTTTGGCCATACCTTAAACTGATTTTGTGCATGTTTTGGACTGCCTTAGCTCTGTTTTTATGCCTCATAGTCGAATGATGCTTGCTATGCATGGTTGTAGTTCAATACCCTTGCCTAGCTTTGAGTTTTGGAGCCTATTGCATGCTTATGTTGAGGTGTTTCCATGTTTTGGGGCCATTGTGCATCATATTTCAGAGCTTACATGTATGCCATATTCCCATGTTTTCCACTCTTAAAATGTGTTTGAGAGTTGTGCTCGTATGCCTCGTTTTTGGACCATTGCATGACCCACATTTCTTTGCATTTTGAGCCATCATTTTAGACCATTTTTCCACTGTTTAGGACCTGCATAGGGACTGTTTGGGGCTGGTTGGGTCATTTGAGCATTGCTTTGTGTACCTCTAGTGTTATGCACTTCACTAGTTTCGGTATTCGGGCCATCTAGCATGCATTGCATGAAGTGTTTGCATGATTCGGGGCCATCTTGCATGTCATTTCAGAGCTGGAAAATGTATGATTGTATGCCATATTTCACCCATTGCCATGCTTTGGTAGAGTGGCATTTGATGCCTTAGGTTCGGTCCCTTGCATCGGGTATGTTTGCATGAGTGTTCCTGCCTTTAATTTCATCATGTTTGGCCACTGATTTGAGTGTGGCTGAGGCCCATTCATTTTAGTTTAAGTCCATCTTGCATTATATATGCCATGTAGTCCATGTTGTTGTATGATTGACCATTGCATTGTGTATGCCTTGATCGTCTCATTGATAGTCTTCATATGTGCATTGTGTATGCCATATAGTTCGTGTGCATTGAGTATGTCATTCTTAGTTCATAGCATTGCGTATGCTAGTTACATCTTTGCATGTCATTTCTTGCATGTTTGCATGTCTTAGTTGCATTTCATTTAGGATTGCATGCAAGTGTTTGGAGTAGGGTTTAGTCCAAACACGGGAAGCGAAGGACGTTTCATACTCCAAGTGACGAAACGTGCCTCGATTCTCGATCCCCGGCACTCCGGATTACCCATGATGGAGTTTAGGCCTTATTGTGTTTATATGTGCATTCATTTTACATCGAGTTGTGCAATTCGACTCCTCGGCCATCATGCATCGAGATGCGTGATTGGTGGCACGAGGATCGAGGACTACACTCCCTGGAGCTTGTGCAATGATAGAGAGAGTGGTCATGCACACATATGTTGAAAATACTTTGCCATGCCCCTTTCTCGCTCTCTGTTGCAGCAAACCGGAAACCAACAGCAAAAACTGGTCAGCAGCCTTCTGGAGCTTTGTATAGTGTTCTGGGACCAGTTGCAAACAGAGGCAAATCGGGGCATCGCGATGGATTTCCCGACAAGGCGACTTGAGCATGCATGCATCCCTATCATTCGGAATAGAGCTGAGGCAGTCCATTTTGTTTAATTTGCATGCTAGTTTCCTTACTTACTTAGTTAATTCGTTAATTAATTAATGTTGTGTAATAATTAGTTTAATTAGCTTAGATTAGCTAGTTTATTCTGTACTATTCATTCGGACCCTCCGAGGAGGGTAATGTTGTAATAAGTGTGCGTGTGTGTGTGATGCATGTCTTCCAACCCCACGTCTTTCTCCCTTTTATTTACCAGCTTATGATGGTTAGTTTATGGCACGTTTCAATTAGCATACTTATGCTCACATGTTTGCATCCATTTATCTGTCTTGCATGCACCGAGCTCGGCATACTAACTGCATTGTATTTCAATTCCGAGTTGAATACGTGTATCAGTTGTTGCATTTCATATGCCATTTTAGAATAGCCGAGCCTATCTTAGTTGCATTTTTGCATGAGTTGCATTAGGCATTCCAGCATAGTTAGGATTCATGCATGATTTCTAATTAGCTGCTTTCTTTGGCTTGGAGTACTCGGTAAGTATTTATGCTTTAGCATCCTTGCATGCGTGTGAGTGACTACCATGATAGCATACTTACCATGAGACTATTTGCTTATGTGATATAACTGCCTGAATGCCTGTGGGTGAAGGTTGGGTTATTTGAATTGGAACAATTCACCAATTGAGAGTTTTGAGCCCACTTAGGAGTGGCAAAATCATGTTTTCTTAAGCCCACTTGAGGGTGGCAAATCCACGTCATAGCCTACTTGCGAGTAGCACCATCAAACCATCTTTCAAATAAACAAACATGAAATGTTTTGTTCCAACTCAAACGATCCAGTCTATACTTGTATGTTGTGTGCATCACATAGTAATTCTAGGCTATTAAACGGAATAAGAGCACATAATGTTTTCAAAACTCGATATCATGGTTAGTAGAGGCCGATCTTTGATCGGGCGAGCGGGGGTGCTCATGAAATGACCTTCCCCAATCGTACCCAAGTTCCCGAGCCGAGGCAACTTTGCTGACGACGGACACGTGGCCTTAGGCACGAGTCAGGGTTTCCTAAATTCCCTACAAAATAAAATATTTAGGTGGCGACTCTGTATCTGGCAAAGCAGTCCATGTTTGGCACTTCTTTCTAAAAATCTGTTTTCCAAAACGATTTGCCGGACTTGGACTCTTTGGTGATTTATCAATCTTGCATTGCACTTTGCAAGATCAGATTAAGAACCGTGACATTTGAGTCCGAACTGTAGTGAGCCCAAACGAATAAAACGGGATTTCTCCCGGGGCGTTCGGGGACGTCTACAAGTACGTAACATCAGTAATATACAAGTATGTTTCTCAACTTGCACTACTTTTTATTTAATTTGTTAATGATTAATCCTTGCCAAAGATTTTTTTTTTTTTTTTTTTCGTGTGTGTGTGTGTGTTTTATGCTCTATCTATTTGTGTTTATGGAGTTTTAAGCAATTTACAAGTGTTTGAGGTTGGCTTTTTTAATAACTTTTTGTTGACTTTTTTTCATCTTTAATGATTTTTTTTTTTAAATTAAAAAGTGCTACGCTCTTGAATTCTACTCGACTAGAGAAATTAGAAAAGATCAAAAAAATTGAAAATTTTGAAGGAAAAAAAAGTCCGAAAAGGATTATAAAAAAAAAAATCAAAAACAATTGACTTTTTTTTTTTAAACTTTTTTTGTCTTTAGGATTTTTTTTAAAATTTTTTATTTTACTTTTTAGATTCATCTACACAAGACAAACCTAAAGAGTATTAAAAAAAAAAAGGACATAATTTAGAAAGAAAAAAATCACTAAAAATTAAATATATATATATATATATATAACTTTTTTGGTTGAATGCCACACGCTAACAAAAGCCAAAGCAATAAAACTGTCGTAACCAAAATATCATCAGTTTCCACATATGGAGATGCAAATACAGATGTGTCACGACCCCATTCCGCCCCTAGTAGAATGGTGCCGTGATGGCCAGTAATCCGAGATTACCAAAGGCCAACTTGCAAGGGTTCACACACAATCAGAGTATCCATACGGGGCTTACATGTGCGGAAGCAATAAATTTAAAACTAAATAGTCCACAAGAGCTGTGCATAGATCAAATGAAATGACATACATCTTAATATAGCTTACAACTTAGATACAATAAAATAAAGTACAAAATACATCTTGATTAAAATGCTTCTTAAGCCGACATATACAAAGAGATAACTACAAGCCAAGAAGCATAATCTTCAAGATGCTACAAAACATGAATCCAAAAACATCTTGCAACAATCATCTAGGCGTCACCGCCTTCCTGCTCGTCACCTACATATATACAGAGAGGGTGAGCCTGGATACTCAGTGAATGATACTAGTAATAAAGGTTTTGCATGAATGATATTCAAGATCTCATTTCTAAACAATACATATCATACTATACAAAATCAAGGGATGAACCAAGTTGTAACACGTCCGCGGGGGACCGCTATGCTACAGTTCGGACTCGCGATTTGTGTCGTCGTGGTTCTTAATCTGAACCAAAGAGTCCAAATCTGGCAAATCATTTTGAGAAACAGAGTTTTGAAAAAGTAGCGCCAAACATGGACTGCTTTGCCAGATACAGAGTCGCCACCTAAATATTTTTAAAATGGGGAAATTTAGGAAACCCTGACTCGGTGCCGAAGGCCACATGTCCGTCATCACCGGAGTTGTCTCGGCTCGGGAGCTTGGGTACGATCGGGGAAGGTCAGCTATGAGCACCCCCTTTCGCCCGGTCCGAAGACCGGCCTCTACTAACCGTGATATCCAGTTTTGAAAACGTTATGTGTTCTTATTCCAATTATTAGCCTAGCATTACTATGTTATGCGCGCGGCAAACAAGTATAGACTAGATTGCCTAATTTGGAAATAAGCATTGCATATCCGTTTGTTTTGAAAATGTTTCGGGATTTGCTACTCGTAAGTAGGCTAAAACACGGATTTCAACGAGTTTTTCCAACTCAAGCAATCCAACCTCCACCCACAGGCATCTAAGCAGTTTATAACACATAAGCATCTAGCCACATGTTAAGCATGCTGTCATGGCAACATTCACACTCATGCGATATGCTAAAGCGGAAATACTTACATCGTACTCCGTGCCAAAACAAAGAACTCGTTAGCAAACATGCATGATCCAAGTCCATGTTAAGTGCCTAATGCATCACATACAAAGTATTGCTAGAATAGGCTCGGCTATCCTAAACATGGCATGTGAGAATGCGCAACTATCACATATTCAGTTTAGAATTTGAAGTACAAATGCAGTTAGCATGATGTACCGAGCCTAATGTACGTAATACAAATGAATGCACACATGCATAGCATAAGGTATGCTAAATTAAACGTGCCCTAATACTAACCATCAAAGCAGGTAAATAAAAGGGAAGAAAGAAGTGAGGTTGGAAGACATACACACCACCCACACACACGTATTACAGATTTGCCCTCACTCGGAGGGACCAAATAAATATTACAAATTAATTAACTACGCAAGCTAATTAATATTACAAATTAATTAATTTAATTAACAAATTAAATAAATTAATTAAAACAGGAAAATTGCCTCGGGAAACGTGCCGCCATGCATAGGTTGCCTCTGTTTTCTTTCCTCTGCTCCTCTGGAGGTTGTCAAAACCTCAGGACTGCTCCCTTGGACAGAGGGGATCATCACCGGCTGAGTGGAATCACCACCGGCAGTGATGTGTGTCCATCGGCACAAAATAGAGTTGTCGGCAGAGAAAAGATTATCGGCCGGCACCTTACACTGCCGGTCGGTATAGTGTTCCTGCAGAATCTGCAAATCACAGCAACAGAGGGCAAGGCAAAGCATGGCAACACAATTCAAGGCATGTATGCAACAACCATGTCCCTTATCATGATAATGACTCAAAGGGGCATGTGCCTCGATTCTCAGACCACCAATCACGCATTTCCATGCATGATGGCCCAAAGAACCAAGTATGCAACTTTGGTTTCAAATGCAATGCAAACCAATCAAACAAACAAGGCCCAATTCCTATCACTAAGTCAAGGAACAAAGCATGCATGCAAATGCAATGCAACCTAGGCATACAAGCTAAGGATGCAACATGGCATGGCAAGGCATTTATGCAAGCATACAAGCATACATATGGCAATGCAAATAGATGGAGAGATGGACTTATACATGAATTAGGCAGCTCTAAAAAAAGCCCGAAACAGTGGCCATGGTGCCCAAAATGGATGCTAAAACACATGCACACATACATATGTTGGAAGGCCTACACTTAGGCACAAATTAGACAACCCTCAAGCACACACTTGAAAGGGACAATCATGGACTAAAAGCATGCAACATAAGCTCTAAAATCATGTTATAAAATGATGCCAAATCATATTAAACAAGACAAGCAAGGGCATGCAAGCGTGGTCCAAGTACTTGAAGCAAGTCATGAAGCTTTGAAGCATGTTTATCACAACAAACATGGCATACATAAAACTACTAAAACAGATTTTTAGTATGTCAAAACAAGGCCAAAGGACTCCTTAGATGGCATCTAAGTGACTCAAATACAAAGGCATACATAGACACCAAAGCATGGAGCATTGTTACTCAAGCTTCCAAAGCATTAAAGAGGCATGCAAGGCAATCAAACAAGCATGGAAATGGGACTGAAATAACATGTGGAGGGACCCCAAATCACCAATTCGATGCAAAGATGTCATGCTACACATGCACATACCCAAGGCCAACAAGCCCAAATACAAAGGAGCTATATGATGCATGCCAAATTTGACCTAAGCAACTTAGGACAGACCTAGAACATGGCAAAATAAGCACATAATCTTCACAAGACTAAGCCTAAAACATGCTCCAACAAAGGCTAACAACCTAAGGCATATCAAGGCATAAACAAGGCATTACATGGTAACTATGCTAAGCATGCATGGAGTACCAAAACCAATCAAAAATCATGTTATATTATGGATATATAAGCATGAAAAACAGCCTAAATATGCTCAACACACACTCAAGCATAGGCTCTCTCAAGAAGCCAAAACATGCCCTTTTCAAGGACAACAAGGAGAGGGGGTGGACCTCTCCTTCTTGGGACTTCAAGGCATCATCTTCACCACTGAAATCCCTCAAGATTTCAGTGGTGAAGAGACCCCAACACCAAAATCCCGGAGCTAGCACAAAATGGCCTAAAATGAGGCCTTTCAAGGCCTAAGGGGGGTCAACCACCCTCAAACAACAAAACACTCTTAATAAACAATAAAGAGGGCTTAAAAACAGAACTTTTTTATGTTATACAATAAGCACAAAAACAGCTTTAAGACAGGTAGAAATAAGGTGCAAAAATGGGGTAAAAAAGGGGTAAGGTTCTTACCCTTGTAGTCCTCTTCAACAATGGTGCTCCAATGGCTTCCTTTAGCTTGGATCCTACACCAAAACTTCAAAAACAGTCCTTTGGAACCTCAAGAGCCAAAGGAAGGTGAAACACTAGGTGTTTGTGTGCAATAGTAAGACACAAAACACCTAGTCCACAAATGAGAGGGAAAGAGAGATAGAAAATGTATCTAACTCAAACCCTAGAACAAGAGCTCAACAATGGCTATTTTTTGCTCTCAAAATATCTTAAGTTTCTAACCTAAGTCCTCTCCTCTTGTCCCAAGAGAGAGCCTCTCTCTATATGTCTTGTAAAGCTTACAAGACAAGCTTTACAAGAGGGAGATCCCTCCATACACGTGTATGGAGGGATGCAAAAGTAAGACAGCTGTCTAAAAATATCTGCAAAAGCATATAAACAGCAATCGGCCGGCCAAAAATGCCATCTTGGCCAAAAAGAGTGCCGACCGACACAAAATAGTGCTGACCGGCAACAAAAAGTGCCGGCCGGCAAACTATATTGCCGGTGGAGACAAAAACCAGCCGGTGGCCTCTAGCCACTGCCGGTGGTGGGTGGGGATGGTCTACAAGCCCCACCCTGCCTCTCAAGGGAAAGATGCAAGTGTTTGGTGCAAAACCAGACACTAAACGGTCGAGTTCGGGGATCCTGAGGCAAGGCGCGCGAGCCGAGACCTTCGGGAACTCCAAACGAACAGAAACATGGATAATCACCGAGTATTCAAACGGTGACGTCCAAGTCTTGAGGACGGTCAAAAATGGGGTCTCTACACAAGTCCATCAATCAAGTCTTTCAAATCTTCAAGGGATGCTTACTAACATCAATATAATACATGGGATGACATTAAACAAGGTGCTACAAAAGCTTAGAGTCCTCTAGCATGTAAGTACTTGTGCTACAAAGGTTTAGAGTCCCCTAGCACGTATGGACTTGTGCTACAAAGGTTTAGAGTCCCCTAGCACGTACGGACTTTCCAACAATGTCATCCAAAACAAGACTAATACTTGATACACAAAATAACGGTATTCATTCATGCTTAACAAATACTTTTTCCAAAACGAAGCGAAGCAAAGCAAAGCTTTATCAAAACTTTATAACATAACTTTATTAAAAATACCACTCACATAGTTCTTCGGGTGTAGGAATTACAAGCAAGGATCCAAGGCCTACAAGCACATAATAAATCCTATTGGATGCGTTTCAAGAAGACAAGAAGAGATGCTCAAAGATGGATATGAAATGCATCCTTAAAACAAGCTTTACATGACAGGAAAGGATCTCAGCATTTCTTTTAAAATCAAGTCAAAACAAAGCAAAACATGCTGGGAGTTACAACACTGCCTTTTCATCTTGGAAAAACATGCTGGGTACTAACCAGGTCTAGGCCGAGGTCCCACACCTCTTGGCCGAGATGTGTTCCCGACGACCACATTCAAGGAAATGAAGTCTGGGAAAATCTAGGTTTCCCTCTTGAAGAACACGAATGCTAAAATCATAACTTCTTTATTCAAAATCTGAGTTTTCATGAGATGAGTTTGAAAACATGGACCTGGGTACCCATACTTGAAGATTTTATGGAAACAAACACAAAAATATGGAACTTGATACAAACTTTCGGATCAAAACATGGTTTTTCTTCAAGAACACATGAACATCACTTTCTCTTTCTAAAACAAACTTTAAATCAATGCATGACTCATGAATCATGCTAGATCATGCAATGCAATCGGATCAACATAAAGAATAACAAGAGTAAATCAAGATTCTAACCTCAAAACACGGATTAAACGGCTCAAACTCTAAAGATCAAACTTGGAATCTAGCTCTCTCACTCCAACTTCCTCTCCTCTTCCTATAGTCTCTCTCTCTACCATGCAAGAGATATGACACAAATGATATAATTCTAACTCTGCCGGCTGACTTAACCCCTGTTGGGACACGTGGCAACGGCTGATTGGATCTCCTCAAAAAGGTGATAGATTGATAAGACAAGAGTATGACAAAGTGTAAGCAACAAGTTAGGTGACAGGGCACCACGGCGGGTAATGATCTCGGCTAGGACAAAGCTTCGACAAGTAAGGTCGCAATGATCTCGGCTAGGAAGGACAACACTTGGCCTAGCTGTGCCACACCTTGGCCTAGATGTGCCACACCTCGGTCTAGGTCGTACCAGTCCAGGAACAAGACCGCTTGAGTATAACATCTCGGCCTAGATAATACACATCTCGGCCTTGGTGATAAACACCTCGGCCTAGATAATGACATCCCGGCTAACATGTCAGGGTGAGGGTGGAGGTCAAGCAAGGTGGTTCCAATATGGTCCTAGGTGTAAGAATTTCAAAGGTGTAACCTAGGCTTAGGATGACCTCGGCTAAACTCACACCAAGCAAGAAACAAAACATGCAAGCAACACTTATGCGAAACAAAATCAAGGTTTGCAATGCAACTTAACAAGACAAGATCATGTAAATACATGCAAGCATGACTAGAGTAAAGTGAGGGTTGCTACAAGATGATTAGCTCCTAACTACACATTGATTTCAGCAGTCCACACAATTACCCAAGGGGGATCTAAATCAATTATCACAATTTCAATAGGCATCAACCAATCCTACACACCATGCCAACAATTAGCATAGAGAAAAGGAAGATGCTACGATGTTTACCCTTAAAATTATGCATATGGTATACTTTTGTATTATTTTAGTCCCTATATTTTCAAATCGCTCGATTTTAACCCTAAATTTTATATTGTCTCTTTTTGTCCCAATTGAAAATGGTAGTTAAGTTTTTTGACAGAAATTGGCCATGTGCGACACATGCCATATTTTAAAGGGTAAAATTATAAATTTAATATTTTGTACATTATTCAGCCAACTCAGTGAGTTAACTCACTCACATAAACACACATGGATCTCAATTGTAGAAGAGAAGAGATGGTTTTTGTTTAATAGATGGTTCGACAGGGAAAAAGAAAGGGGGCTCGTTCGACAGTGGGGCCCAGTTGGGGTAAGGCCGTGAGATTCGACTGGTGTCCGTTGCTGAGAAGGTCACGACTAGAGACCACTACTTTTGTTGCTGCTGCAATTGCTGCAGATTATGAGATTTCATCTTTATCATCATCACCTCCTTATCTCTATTGCATGCTATTTACCATTTTGGGCAATAGAACTGATCCAAGTTTTTCCTCCTTAAACTAAATAAAAACTTAACCAAGTTCTTTATGGAATTGTTTGTAAATTTTCTTATATTACTTTGAAAAAAGTCTCTCTGTCAATGGTGTTTTGCTAAAATATTATGGAATTGCTTCAATGTGAAAATTTTAGAAACCACTGATGTAATTTGTCCAATAAAAAAAGGCAAGTTCCGTTTGTCACTAGTACTTTTAAAAGCTTGAGATAAATAGCATGATCTAGTTAGGGGGGAGGGGGAACCAAACTAATACAAGTAATACGTAAATATAAAAATAATTAATGATACAACATACATTTCAATATAAAGATATAATAATTAATTTTTTTTATCTAATGATTAATGAATGGCCAATAATACTACATTTATTTATTTTTTTTAATGATATTTAGTTTACCATCTCATGGTCACAATTGCATTGGTTAAGGTGGTTCCACCACTAGTGACAATTTCAAGGCAATTGTGACAAATGAGATGGTAAAAAATGTGATCATGTAAATGAATGATTTTGCCTAGTGACAAAAAGGATAGATCCTAAGAATGAATTGCAAATCCAAACATATCGAGTTTGACTCTCACTAGTATTTCTCAGGCTTAACCTATACGTGTGATTTATAGACAATTTTAAAAATTCGAGATTTACTCACTCTTAAGAGTGGGTCTAATGTAGCTTTCATGATTGCATCGGTTAAGTTGGTTCCATCACCCCCATTGTGTAATTATCCTTTTTGTCTTTATTAGTCATAGAGATTCGCGAGTAGGAGAGAAATAAGTGGGGGAATTGTTCATATAGGAACCATAATTAAGTAAATTTCCAATTAAAAAATTTTCCCACACAATCAAAAGTTGAAAACCACCATCTAAGAACATTTTCAACCCCTATGGTTTGAGAAGTGGTTATTTTAATTAATTTTTTGATTTTTTATGAAAAGTAGAAAGAATAAGGTGATAATTTATAATTATTTTTTAACTATATTAGTGTAATGCCAAACAAGGTTTATTTTTTTATTTTTTATTTTTTTGATAAATTGCCAAGCAAGGTTTATCAAATTTAAATTTGAATAAAAATCTTACAAAACATCTCTCCACTCATTAACTCAAATTTATATGAAATTGAGTTTTACCCATTTTTTAATCCAAATTAAAGGAGACTTAAATATATACTCGAATTTTTTCAAGATCATTTTGTAATTTTCAAATTTATGCCATTACTGAAGTTTTACTCAAATTTACGTTCAAACCTAAGTTTATCCATTGGAATATCATATCAAATCAAACTTAGATTTTTAATTAAATTTGCAGCTGTGCTACATCAACACTATTTCTTTCCCTCACAACCAACCTAATGAGATGGCAAAACAAAATGCATGTAAAGAGAGTTTTGAGGAAATATTTAAATGTAGGTCAACTTTTCAAATTTTGCTTATTACATCATTTAGGGGGAGGGAATTGTGAGGATGAATAATTTTTCTTAAATGTGAGTAAAAATTAAGGGCCAAAGATGGCCTAACAAACTTTTTAAAATCTAGCTTGAATTAAGTTGAAATAAGCTTAAATTATTTTACAATAGGCCTATGCTTGGTTAATTGGTTTATTGGTTTATTATTTAGGGCAAATTACACCAGTAATCCCTATATTTTATTTCTTGTGTCATTTTGGTCCTTACACTTTCAATTGGCTCAATTTTGACCATTCATTTTAAATTTTGTGTCAATTTAGTCCAATTGATAATATTGTTAGTGTTTTTTAAAGAAAATTATCACTAAATTGTTTGAGGTTAATTCATTAAGTTGAGTAAGTTTATAATTTTACCCTTAAAAATATGGCACATAACAAGTGCATATTTTCTATTAAAAAAAATGCTAAGAGTTCAAATCAATTTAACCAAATTAAGACAAAGTCATAAATTCAGGGCCAGAATTGAGCCAATTGAAAATACAAGGACTAAAATTTCACAATGACCAAAATACAGGAACTATTGTCGTAATTTGCCCCATTGTTTATTGACTAATACCATCCTAAAGCAAGGCAAATATCTAACCTTGAGAGTTTGTGAGTGATGAGCAAGAATTCTAAGGTTGACTTGATAAGACACCTATAAATATACCTGCCGTATATGATAAAAATATAAGTTGATCCAACAAGGTTGAACTAGTTACTCCAAAAAGAGAGCCTAAAAGAGAACAAAATGGGAGAGTTCAATACTTAAGTGTCAAAGGTTATGAGGATGAGCAGGGCTGTGTGCCTTTGTGCCCTCCTAGGAATGCTTTTTAGTGTCTATCTTGGGCTTATTTTTTAATGTGTGTCCAAGGAATTTGGAGGAAAGAAAACACATATCACTTTAAGAATAAATTTGGTGATTTTGAATTTGTTTCACCTTTCATATTTATCTAAATATTTGCTATCTACTTTTTGACTCATTTCTATAAAAAAAATAAAAATAAAAATAAAATTAATCATGTTTCCTAGAAAACAAAAATAAAAAATGAAACAAAATAAATAAATAAAAAGTGATAATTCTCATGTCTTCCATCTCATTTTAGTTTTCAATCTTATGATTTTTAATCTTCTCCTAATCGACAATTTGAAATCCAAATGTACAGATCAATCATACAGCATTGTGGCAGGAGGATTCATGATGGCTTCATCACTTCGACGATCAAAGTTCTCCATTTCTCCATTGCCAAATGTTTACAGTTCGGATACTAGAGGCCACTGCAGCCTGCACATTCGACTACATCCATGCTATTTTGGGTTTCGTTGACTCGATCAGTTTCTTCGATGTACCCTTGATTTTGATTTCTTTAATCTCTTTGTAAAGTTCATTCAAGCCAAAATGCTGTCATCCATCGCTATTAAACTAACACAATTGTAACAGCACAACATTTCGGACCACAATTACTTTTATCCAGTCCACTAAAGAAACCTGGACACCTATGGAGAGGGTTGCTTCAAATGGAGACAGCATTATTTGAGCCTACTTTGATTCTACGGGTCGCGTCATCTTCAACCTCTATAGCGATCCCGGTTTTCCCTTTTCTTTACTTGTTATATCCGGACTTAGGTTCTGTGGAGCTGGTTGTTGAGAGTATGTTGTTTGCACCCTTTAATCCTTATATTGAGTCTTAGGTTGTGTTGGGAAGATTTGGAGCAGGTTGGTTGAGCTTAGGAACCAAGTCTAGTTGCCCAGATTTTGGCTTGTCCGCTCGAGCGGGGGTTTGGGCGCTCGAGCTGGGAATACACCCATCCAGTATGTCCTGTGTAGTGTTGGACGCTCGAGCGGGGAATCCGCCGCTCGAGCGGGAGGTTGAGAGTGACGCTCGAGGGGGGAGTTGGGCGCTCGAGCGGGGTCCTGTCTGCAAAAAAACTACTGGGAGTGTGCATCCGCCGCTCGAGCGGGAGTTTGGCCGCTCGAGCGGGAGTCTGTGACTGGCGCTCAAGCAGGGGTTTCCACGCTCGAGCGGGGCGACTGTTATAAAAATCCGAGACCCGACTTTCTGGATCATTTTTCATCTCCCTTTTGATTCTAAAACCCTAGAACCGTCTTCTCCCTCTCCCTACACACCTTCTCTCTTAGGTTTGATCTACTTAGAGTGTATTTCTACCCTAAGTCCTTTGTTAAAAAGATAGAGTGGGTCGAGGGCTTCCGTTTAATTTGAACAATCTTGGGTTTGGAGCACTTTGGCTTTTCGTCATCTTCTCCATTCGAGTTCTTCGCTTCGAGGTAGGGATTTCCTACTCCATATTATAGGTTTTGTTCTAAGTTTTGGTATTTTGATATGTTGGGGGTGTTTGGTAATTTTTGGAAAAACCCTAGTGAACGTAATAAATTAATTTGTATAATTAATATAGGGAAAATTGGGGAATTTGGTTTAATTCTTGAAATTGGGATATTTTGAGTTTAGATGGTGTAATTTGATAGGTTAATCACTCACCTAAGAGAATATTGCGTTTATGCTTACTAATACATTTATTTCCTGTTTAGAAATAATTGTTTTGGGCTATCGGTGGAGGATAGTCGTGATTGTTGTAGACATGGCATGTGGGTTAAGGAAAACTGAAACTAATCACATTGGTTAAGTCTTTGATTTAGACTGTAGAATTAATATAGAAATTACATGTATTGATTGTGTATTATATATGGTAAGTGTTTATACATTGTATTGTGTGGGAGGAGATAGGGGATGTACTCCACGGTTTAGGGGAAGATAGGGGATGGACCTCTAAACCGGATTTGTTTGGGAGGAGATAGGGGATGGACTCCATTAGCATCACTATTATGTGTGCTTATTGATATTGAAGTGTTTTTTTTTACATGTTATTGATACAGCACTAAAATGTTTATCAAACGAGAAGTATGAAGTGTTTTGATATGAGCCTGAGTCTCATTTGTTTTGTTGATATTGGAAGTAATGTGAATATGATATATAGTTCACTGTTGTAAGTGTGGCCAGGTTCTGAGCCATATTGATAATAATGGAAAGTGAAACGTGTCATTGACATTAGTGTCTTGAGACTGTATAGTGATACAATTGATTATCTTGGTTAACCATCTATTGAATGCTATTACTTTATTCAATGCTTATATTTGGTTTAGTATATTTCTACTAGGCTGTGGCTCACCCTATATGAGAACATCATTTTCAGGTTCCGGTGATAAGCTACCTCCAAGGACTTAGCTTGGAAGGATTCGTTTTTTTTTGGATTTTGAAGACTTGTCTTTAGTTATTTGTTTTTATTTGAGATTACATGTAAACATTCAAGCCAAGGGCTTAACTTGTAAATGAGTTAGTACTCATTCTTGTGTGTCCAAGTGTTAGCTTGGAAAGATGTAAGCCCTTAGGGCATTTATTTTGATGTTACATGTGATGTCTTTCAATAAAAGTACTCTGATGAATAATTCAAATGATTCGTTTTCTTTTATTAATGCATGTTAATGTTATGTATATTATGGGTTTAATTTGAGGGCGTTACAACTTGGTATCAGAGCGTACCGGGTTTGAATACTTTGGATACGTGGGAAGTGATTAGTATCACAATGGGTTCGTCTCGTTTGTTAGAGACTTAGTGAAATGTTATATGCTTATATGATAACATGTTTATGTGATTATGTGGGTATGAAACGTAGTTTCTAGGATGTTAATTGGACCCTTGAGTTTCTAGTAGTCTTGTTGGAAAGGAACTTGATCAATGCTGCTTCCAACCGGAACTATAGTAACGCTTCGGGACTATTATCATCCAGGAATGAAATTCGTAGGTGCTTATGTGATTATGTGCTTACATGGAATGAATTATTGTTGTCCAATGCATTAGAACGCGAGTGTTTAGCTTCGGCACATTTATTAATGTTCTAACGTCTTTGTTTCCTTTATTTGGATGTCAGGACGAGGACGAGGACGCGGTAGGCGTGGTAGGCCAGGTAGGCAGGAGGTGCCTATGCCAGAGGAGATTCTGGCAGTACAGAAGGGAGTTGGCCAGGCCAATGTGACCGAGCCAGTAGGCCAGCAGGCTATGGGCGCTTTAGCCCGAGAGATAGCAGGGGCATTTAGGGAGTCAGTAGGCATTCTTAGGGCTGAGAATCAAGCCCAGGTTGTTGTTGCGGATGCAGGACCTTCTTTTCTGAAGAGGGAGTTCTTCCGGTCTAACCCGGACGAATTTGTGGGTGATCCCAAAGAGCCACTTAAGGCAGATGAATGGCTCGAACAGACAACGAAGACGTTTGAGATGCTTGGCATCGAAGACGAGGGGTTGAAAGTGACCTTGGCATCGTTCCAGCTGAAGGGGGATGCGGGTCAGTGGTGGAAGTTCACAAAGGGTCGTATAGGAGGTACGTGGGAGGCTTTTGTAAATGCTTTCCAGGAGAGGTTTTTATCTCCAGCTGTCAGGGAAAAGCTGAGAGACCAGTTCTGTCAACTTAAGCAGTCGAGTTCTTCAGTGGCCGAGTTTGAGGCTGCATTTACTAGTTTATCCAGGTTTGCACCTGAGTTGGTGGCGTCTGAGGAACGTCGTTGTATTGAGTTTGAGAAGAAGTTGAGGCGTGGCCTCAAGTTGAGAGTTGGAGGAACTATGATTCGAGATTATGGGCGTATGGTTGATGCTGCAGCCCATATGGAGATCTTGATGCAGGAGGAGGAGGAAGGGCAGAAAGGCTCCAAGAGGAGTCAGGATGGCCAGAGTGATGGCAGGAGACAGAGAGGTTTCACTCCTCAACAGTCTCAGAGTAGCTTTTCTAGATCAACTTTTCCAGTGCCGAGTGCAGGTTCGGGGAAAGGCAGTCAGGGAGACATTACCTGTTTCAAGTGTGGTCAGCTGGGCCACAAATCTCCGGTTTGCCCGCAGAGGGGAGGAGTACAGAGAGTAGCATCTTCTTCGGCTCGATCCCAGAGCCAGAGTCAGGGTAGAGGCCTGCCACTCTCGTGTTATCAGTGTGGTCAGCCAGGGCACATGAAGAGGTATTGCCCGCAGTTGAGTGGCACATCTGGTGCATCTGGTTTGAGGCAGACTCAGAGTCATCTGCCAGCTCAGTCGGTTCAGGCCTTAAGGGCCAATCAGGGGGCTTCATCGTCCCAGTCGGTGCAGCAGTCTTATGCTCCTAGGGGTGAGCAGGTTAATCAGAGGTCGTCTGGGCGCGTGTATGCTGTTACCGCGCAGGATCTTGTATCGATTCCATCTGTTGTGAGAGGTACTTTCTTGTTTTGCAACTCAGTTGCTAATGTTTTGATTGATACGGGTGCATCTCATTTCTTTGTGTCTGCTGCATTTGCATCTGTTTTGGAGTTGGAGTTAGCACAGTTAGCATCTCCTATTTGTGTAATGTCACCTCTTGGGGGTGAATTGATCTTGAAATAAGGTGTTAGGGGTTGTGATATAGAGGTCGACTATCATAGACTTCCGTTTCCTTTTGTAGTTATGCCCATGAAAGGCTTCGATGTTATTTTGGGTATGGACTGGTTATCGTCATACCGGGCAGTTATTGATTGCTACAGTCAGAGGGTCACTTGTTGTACCGTAGGCGGAGAGTGTTTTCATTTTCTGGGGGACCGGATTGGTAGTGTTTTGCCACTGGGATGTGATTCACGAGGGCGGAGTGAGCTTAGTGGTCTACTTGCTAGCCTTTTGAGTAGTGAGTGTGATGAGACCCAGATTGTGTTGCCAAGGGTGGTTTGTGAGTACTCGGACGTCTTTCCCGAGGATCTTGTTGGTTTGCCACCGCATCGAGAGATTGAGTTCTCAATTGACCTAGTGCCCAGCACGGCGCCAATTTCTATGGCACCTTACCGTTTTGCCCCAGCCGAGTTAGTTGAGTTGAAGATTCAGCTTCAGGAGTTGCTAGATAAGGGCTATATCTGTCCTAGTGTTTCGCCGTGGGGAGCACCAGCCCTCTTAGTTAAAAAGAAAGGTGGTGCTTTGAGACTTTGTATCGATTACCGAAAATTGAATCGGGCTACGGTTAAGAATAAGTACCCTATGCCTCGTATAGATGATCTGTTCGATCAGTTGAAGGGTTCCCGTTGTTTCTCGAAGATAGACTTGGGATCGGGTTATCATCAGTTGAGAGTCAGAGAGGAGGATATTCCGAAGACGGCATTTCGTACGCGGTATGGCCACTATGAATTTCTGGTGATGCCATTTGGGCTCACCAATGCACCGGCAGTGTTTATGGATTTGATGAACCGGATATTCGGGGAATTTCTAGATCGTTTTGTAGTCGTCTTCGTGGACGACATTCTGATCTATTCACCTTCGGAGGAGGAGCACAAGGAACACTTGAGAGTGGTGCTTGAGTTACTTAGAACCCATAAGCTTTATGCTAAGTTTGGGAAGTGTGAGTTCTGGCTAGAAGAGGTGAAGTTCTTAGGCCATGTAGTTTCTGGGGAAGGGGTGTCTATTGATACATCCAAGACGGAGGCAGTGGAAGATTGGGCACAGCCTAAGAGTGTGTTTGAGATACGCAGTTTTCTGGGATTAGCTGGGTATTATCGTCGGTTTGTGAAGGATTTCTCCAGGCTAGCTTCACCTTTGACTAGATTGACTCGGAAGGGAGTCAAATTTGTTTGGAGTGAGACTTGTGAAAAGTCGTTCCAGGAGTTGAAAGTTAGATTGACCACCGCTCCAGTCTTGATTATTCCGGAGAGCGGGTTGGGTTATGCAGTCTATTGTGACGCCTCACGAGAGGGTCTGGGTTGTGTGTTGATGCAAGAGGGGAAAGTGGTTGCCTATGGCTCACGTCAGTTAAAAATTCACGAGAAGAATTACCCTACGCATGATTTAGAGTTAGCAGCTGTGATATTTGCCTTGAAGATTTGGAGGCATTATCTTTACGGTGAGAGGTTCGAGGTATTCTCGGATCATAAGAGTTTGAAATATCTGTTCACACAGAAAGACTTGAACTTAAGACAGAGGAGGTGGATGGAGTTCATTGCGGATTATGACTTCGAGTTGCACTATCATCCAGGAAAGGCCAATGTGGTGGCCGACGCCCTTAGCAGGAAACCTGTTAGTGACATAGCTAGTATAGCCATTCAGGAATGGAAGATGTTGGGTGCACTTGGGAAGTTTGATTTGCTTCTGGGCGAATCCGTTGAGGCTGCGGCCTTGTTTTCTGTTGTTGCGCAGCCTACACTTGTGACTCAAGTGTTAGAGGCTTAAAGGGGTGACCTTGAGGTAGAATCCCTCCGAGAGAAGATCTCCAGTGGGAAGGTTGAGAAGGGTTTGACGGTGTATTCCGACCTGAGTGTGAGATACCGAGACCGTCTGTTTGTGCCGGAGTCTTGCCGAGAGGAGGTACTCCGAGAGTTTCATCATTCGCGCCTTGCAGTGTATCCAGGAGGCACTAAGATGTATAGGGATTTGGGTCGCCAGTTTTGGTGGTGGGGTATGAAGAGAGATGTGGCAGCTTTCGTGTCTAAGTGCCTTACTTGTCAGCAAGTGAAGGCCGATCATCAGAGGCCAGCGGGTTTGTTGCAACCCTTGCCTATTGCCGAGTGGAAGTGGGAGCATGTCACTATGGACATCGTTGTGGGTCTTCCGAGGACTCAGCGAGGTAGTGATGCTATTTGGGTGATTGTAGACCGGTTGACTAAGTCGGCGCATTTTATCCCTATGCGCGTTAGAGATTCGGTAGATTACCTTGCCGACTTGTACATTCGGGACATAGTAAGGTTGCACGGGGTCCCAGTGACGATCGTCTCAGACAGAGATCCTCATTTTACTACTAGATTGTGGCAGAGTTTGCAGAGTGCCTTAGGCACTAAGTTGACTTTTAGCACGGCTTATCATCCTCAGACTGACGGGCAGTCCGAGCGTACTATTCAAATCCTTGAGGATATGCTTCGGGGTTGTGTTCTTGACTTTAGTGGGTCGTGGGAGAGGCACTTGCCTTTGGTGGAGTTTGCCTACAACAATAGTTTCCAGTCTAGTATCGGTATGGCACCGTTTGAGGCCTTGTATGGCCAACCGTGTAGATCTCCTGTTTGTTGGGCCGAGGTGGGTGATGCACCTCTGTTAGGTCCGGAGTTAGTGAGGGAAACGACGGAGAAAGTTGAGCTTATCCGTAAGAGGCTTGTTGCAACCCAGAATCGTCAGAAATCTTATGCCGACCGTAGGAGGAGACCTTTGGTGTTTGAGGTGGGTGATCATGTCTTTCTGAAGATATCACCAAGGCGGGGATTGATGAGGTTTGGGAAGAGCGGGAAGTTGTCCCCTCGGTTTATTGGTCCTTTTGAGATCCTTGAGAGGATTGGCGAGGCTGCTTATCGTTTAGCTTTACCACCGCAGTTGTCCGGAGTACATGACGTGTTTCATGTGAGTATGCTTCGGAAGTATGAGCCGGATCCATCACATGTGTTGGATTGGACCGATTTAGTAGTTGACGAGGATGTCTCGTATGAGGAGAGACCGATTAGGGTCTTGGATAAGCGGGACCAAGTTTTGCGAGGCAAAACCATCCCTTTGGTAAAAGTTCTGTGGAAGCATCACGGAGTGGAGGAAGCCACTTGGGAACGTGAGTTGGAAGTCCGCGAGAAATATCCTGATCTGTTTGTAGATGCTTGAGCATTTGTTGTTTATTTGTAATATTGAACCTTAAGTGTATTGAATATAACTTAGGCTGTGAAACATGGTTTATGTTTTGGTTGAAGGAAGTATTTTGAAACTTGCCTTATAATGGAAGTTTAATGGAATATTGTGTATGTAGAAAATATTGTTGAATTGAAAGGAAATGCATATTGATAATACAAATTGCAACATATGTTGTTTTATATATTGCGAGATGCCTCTTGATAAGAGATGGAATGACCGGTATTGGGTCAGATTGTTTAAATATCGTAATGTCATATTGTTGGAAATTTGAAAACTTATGCTTAATTTCGGGGACGAAATTCTTTAAGGAGGGGAGGTTATAGCGATCCCGGTTTTCCCTTTTTGTTACTTGTTATATCCGGACTTAGGTTCTGTGGAGCTGGTTGTTGAGAGTATGTTGTTTGCACCCTTTAATCCTCATATTGAGTCTTGGGTTGTGTTGGGAAGATTTGGAGTAGGTTGGTTGAGCTTAGGAACCAAGTCTAGTTGCCCAGATTTTGGCTTGTCCGCTCGAGCGGGGGTTTGGGCGCTCGAGCTGGGAATACACCCATCCAGTATGTCCTGTGTAGTGTTGGACGCTCGAGCGGGGAATCCGCCGCTCGAGCGGGAGGTTGAGAGTGACGCTCGAGCGGGGAGTTGGGCGCTCGAGCGGGGTCCTGTCTGCAAAAAAACTTCTGGGAGTGTGCATCCGCCGCTCGAGCGGGAGTTTGGCCGCTCGAGCGGGAGTCTGTGACTGGCGCTCGAGCGGGGGTTTCCACGCTCGAGCGGGGCGACTGTTATAAAAATCCGAGACCCGACTTTCTGGATCATTTTTCATCTCCCTTTTGATTCTAAAACCCTAGAACCGTCTTCTCCCTCTCTCTACACACCTTCTCTCTTAGGTTTGATCTACTTAGAGTGTATTTCTACCCTAAGTCCTTTGTTAAAAAGATAGAGTGGGTCGAGGGCTTCCGTTTAATTTGAACAATCTTGGGTTTGGAGCACTTTGGTTTTTCGTCATCCTCTCCATTCGAGTTCTTCGCTTCGAGGTAGGGATTTCCTACTCCATATTATAGGTTTTGTTCTAAGTTTTGGTATTTTGATATGTTGGGGATGTTTGGTAATTTTTGGAAAAACCCTAGTGAACGTAATAAATTAATTTGTATAATTAATATAGGGAAAATTGAGGAATTTAGTTTAATTCTTGAAATTGGGAAATTTTGAGTTTAAATGGTGTAATTTGATAGGTTAATCACTCACCTAAGAGAATATTGCGTTTATGCTTACTAATACATTTATTTCCTGTTTAGAAATAATTGTTTTGGGCTATCGGTGGAGGATAGTCGTGATTGTTGTAGACATGGCATGTGGGTTAGGGAAAACTGAAACTAATCACATTGGTTAAGTCTTTGATTTAGACTGTAGAATTAATATAGAAATTACATGTATTGATTGTGTATTATAGATGGTATGTGTTTATACATTGTATTGTGTGGGAGGAGATAGGGGATGTACTCCACGGTTTAGGGGAAGATAGGGGATGGACCTCTAAACCGGATTTGTTTGGGAGGAGATAGGGGATGGACTCCATTAGCATCACTATTATGTGTGCTTATTGATATTGAAGTGTTTTTTTTTACATGTTATTGATACAGCACTAAAATGTGTATCAAACGGGAAGTATGAAGTGTTTTGATATGAGCCTGAGTCTCATTTGTTTTGTTGATATTGGAAGTAATGTGAATATGATATATAGTTCACTATTGTAAGTGTGGCCAGGTTCTGAGCCATATTGATAATAATGGAAAGTGAAACGTGTCATTGACATTAGTGTCTTGAGACTGTATAGTGATACAATTGATTATCTTGGTTAACCATCTATTGAATGCTATTGCTTTATTCAATGCTTATATTTGGTTTAGTATATTTCTACTGGGCTGTGGCTCACCCTATATGGAAACATCATTTTCAAGTTCAGGTGATATGCTACCTCCAAGGACTTAGCTTGGAAGGATTCGTTTTTTTTTTTGGATTTTGAAGACTTGTCTTTAGTTATTTGTTTTTATTTGAGATTACATGTAAACATTCAAGCCAAGGGCTTAACTTGTAAATGAGTTAGTACTCATTCTTGTGTGTCCAAGTGTTAGCTTGGAAAGATATAAGCCCTTAGGGCATTTATTTTGATGTTACATGTGATGTCTTTCAGTAAAAGTACTCTGATGAATAATTCAAATGATTCGTTTTCTTTTATTAATGCTTGTTAATGTTATGTATATTATGGGTTTAATTTGAGGGCGTTACAACCTCACTCCATTCTTATTAATAATTAAACCTACATAACGAAATTGCTCACCCTTTGGTATCTCCTGCTTTTCAACCTCAACTCGTCTGTTATTTCTATTTCTACTGTTATCACTACTAGAAATATGAGTTTTTGCGTCTATTTTTTTGCGACTGATTATTTAACCGTCGCAAAAAATCACTTTTTTCCATAACAATCCCGTTTTGCTTAACCCCCAATCGTGTTCTTAACTGAACAAAAAAAATAAAATAAAAAAACCCCCAAATCGTGTAAAACTTGCCCTATCCCTTTCACTCTTATTTCCCAACTCTCTTTCTCTCTCTCAGTCTCAAAACCTCACAAATCATACTGGTAATCTCATAAATTCTCCTCTCTCTCACTCGACTCTCCACTCTTTCTCGCTCGACTCCCACTTTGATGAAGACATGAAGATTTTGATCGATTGTTGATGAAGATTTGAAGATTTCGATCTGCTGTTGATGAAGATTTGGATCGATTCATAATCGGTAAGCCTAATTTCTATGTATGAATCCAACTCTTTGTCTCTGTAATCCCTGTGTCATTCTTTCAGCTCCCAAATTCTCTTCGACTCATAGCTTTGTTCGATTTCGAAGATCAACATCAACGGTAACAACATGAATTTTTTCCAATTCAATTTATTTTTATCAATGCGGTGCAGATTCTGATTTCGAAACATCTTTTTGATTCGAAGATTCATTTTATTTTTATTTTTATTTTTTTAGATTATTAAATCTTGATTTGCTTTGGCTTTAAAACTTGATCTGAACATTTCTCTAGATTGTTTGCTAAATTTCATTTAGTTTTTGAACCTCTTGTTTGTATGCTGAGAAAATTTTAGGAACCAACCGAATTTCAAACTTTTAGTATTATGCTTTTATGTTTGTTTGGCTAGAAAACTGAAGCTCACCTCAATTAAGGTAAAATATATATATATTTGTTTTCCTGTGTCTATGTTACATTTTCTTAGCAACCAAACAGAGCATAATTTGGTTAATCTTTGAATGATTTTTCTAGTTTATAGTCTTGTTGTTCTACTTTGAATTCTTCTTGGTTACATGTTTTAGTCGTAGTTGATTTCTATATTGCTCTGTTTAATTTTGATTTCAAGCTCTCTCTGTAGTTTTCAATTTCAATTTAGTTTGAGGAAGCTCAGAAGTAATTTAGATCTTGAATTAAATGATGAATTACTTGGTACTGATATCTTTCTCTCTCGTTTTTGAATTTGAATTCGATTCATATGGCTAAATGCATAGAGTATTGAATATTTGAATGTGTGTATCTATTGTCTTGCAAACATCTTTCGTGTCACAAATAATAGTCATAAATAGGGAGATATTGATGTTTGTGGTTTGTTGAATTGAAATGTTTCACTATAAAGTGATAGATTTGGAATTGGTATAAAAAGCAACAGGTCAAAACTTGGGCCCCAGTGCAAGCTTGGATTTGAGGAACATATATTTTCCGTAGAAAAATCTTTTCTTATTGTTAGTTCTCTTGCATATCTGCATGTGTTTATTCTTCGTAGAGAATTTTTGCATGTGATATTTCTGTAGTTTTCTTGATACCACAACTGTTAAATTTAACTAAAGCTTGTTGAAGTCAATGCTCATACTTGGGCAGATTGATGCTCTGCTTTGGCTTCATTTCTGTGAATATTTTATCTCTAGAAAAATCGTGATAAGTGGACAAAAAGAATGATAGTGAGAATTTATGCTGACTTGCTTATTTAGAGACCTCTTTTGCCTTAAAGAAACATATATTAGAATTCTTAAATTATATTGAATTCTTCTGTCTTTATCGAATGATAAAATTGTGCCTCAAATTCCTCTTCTAGATTTAATAGCTGCTGGGGTCTATGTTGGATGAGCTAAGTGGATCAGAGCAGCAATTCCACCAACATGTGGACAAGCCATGGAAGTCCCTGACATGACAGTGAAGTTCACTCTTCTAGAATCTTCTGGAAGAGCGATGGGGCCCAAGTTTTGAGGCCAGGCAGCGATGATGTTCACTCCAGGAGCAAGATTGGATTTGAGGAACATATATCTCGATGGTGAGTTTTTTGTACATCTCTTATTTCATATAGGAATGATGTTCACTCCAGAATCCCTATATTTAACATTTTAAACTGATTTTTGGTATCTGAAATCCATACCCACTAAAAAAAATTATCATTTCATGAAGAGAAATTGGCTTCATAATTAAATTGGACAAATAAATAAATAAATAAATACAAATAAGAAAAGATGAATTTGATGACTTGGGAGTGAACATAGCAAAAATTCGTGTTGTTAGTGGGTGACTCCATTGAAGGAGGTGTTGAAGGCTTTTTTGTGAGTGGATTTTGAAATTGGCTCAAAGCTAATGTACCTCTTTATTCGTTTCAACTAACTTTAATATGTAGAAAGCACTTTGATTTCTTCATCTCTGAATCTGTTCTCACTGTTTGGTCTGAACTTGGTCATTGATTTTCCCATCTTATGTGAGTTCACAGTCAATAAATGTGCAGTGGATTTATTCTGTCTTCTCTTATGTTGAGTTCCCACATGGATAATGCAGTTGCAGATAACAGTATTGATCATGTGGCTTGGTAGGTTGTTAAAACAGCATCAGATATGTTTTTGCTTGTCCCTGACATCTTGGTGTATATTTATGAAGGTCTTTAAGATGACTGCTAATGTGATGCTCAATATTGCTAGAGCTGATTGGAGTTAAATTTATCTGATGTAGGACACAATAACTGGATTTTTATTGGCTGGAGTAGGCGATGTGGATTTGCAGAGAAAGACAAATTACCTAATTGTGGACTCAAGTATGCTTTTGAGCTCCAAATGTTGTGAAATTTTAATGTTTTAGGCATTATTGTGTTGGATTTATGTGATTACCTCTTTCATATTAAGGAAGTTGCATTTTTTTTTTAGTGTATTGTTTGTCTTCCGTTGTTTTTAGTTCTGAAGTGAACATTCCATGCTATCTGAAAGAATATAGTCACCAATAATGTGACTGGCTTTTGATGTTTTTTCCTGTGGTAGTTGTTTTGGGAGTAGTTCTCACTAAAATAACTTGCATATGATGAATTGAAAAGCTATCTCCAATAAATGACTGGACGGTCAACATACTTTAATTTTATGATAAAATCATTAAAGCCTACTAGTTACTCTTGTCATTTAAGCTGTAGATTTTGTTTCTCTGCAACAGAATGAGCAGCTAAGGAGATTCAAATTTTGCTTTAAAATTGTTGAGAGAGAGAGAGAGAGAGAGAGAGAGAGAGAGAGAACTTGAAACTACATGGGTTTCAGATGCTGTTATACCGCTCCAAATTTTTGTTCTTGCCCTGTATCCTTAGTTATGGAATTAGAATCTGTCCTTTCCCCTGAGTTAATTTCAATTCAATTGAATTTTTGGATATTCTTATTTTGGCTTATAAATGTTCTTTTATTATGGCTTAGAAATAACTGTTGAGCAAATTAAAGAAGCATTCAAGGAGTTTACAACAAGAGAAGACGTTGCAATAGTGATGATCAGCCAATATGTAAGTTTTTATTCTACTCTGTCATATTTTTGATTGATTTTAATGCTCTTCTATGGTATGACTTATGCATATGATTATAGTGCATGCTTATACCCTATCAGATGTATCATGAGCACCCTAAGATGCTTCTTTTTTCTTTTTCTTCTTTATTTAAATTCTATCATGTGAATGAGAGAAAATATTAAAAGTTTATGATGAATGAGTATGGGTCGTGTCACAGATTTAGCATGTTACATTAATGTTTTAGTCAATGGGACTTCATACTTTGGTGCTGAATTTACTAATGCTTCCTAAACTTCAAGTTAAATCTTTATTGCAACATTCATATAAATCACAAAGTCCCACAATTATTATAGTCTGGTAGTAAGAGACGAATGAGTACATTGATTTTGTGGTGGTGTGATTTTTCATTTGTCATTTGATTCTGTGGATAAAACATTGTCTAATGCAACAATGTTCATCTTCAGGTTGCAAACATGATAAAGTTTTTAGTAGATAGCTACAACAATCCAATTCTAGCAATTTTGGAGATTCCTTCCAAGGACCATCCCTACGATCCAACACATGATTCTGTTCTTTCAAGAGTGAAGTACTTCTTCTCTGATTTTCCCATTTTATGTGTTGTGTGCTTGAATGTTCGTTCTTTCTTTATTTATTTCTAATTTGGATTTGCAGATTCTAACAGTTTGTGGGGTTACTCTCTCTGTCTCTCTATCTCCCCCTTAAAATTTTAATTTCAGTTCAACTTTTACTATTAGATCACCAATTTCAATATTTTAAGCTTACTAGTATTGGGAATGAGTTTTTGAAAGTCTTAAAACATTTTTTCCCCTGAGTCAGTTTAGTGAAAAGGTAGATCTTTTATGCAATTGATTAAGACTACACCATAATGGTAATGGGATAATTTAATCGCCTAGTACGCATCTTTTAACATTTTTGCTTTATTATCCATCTCACTAGCTGGTGGGGTAACTTGGTATTTTAGTAAAGAGTATATTCCCTTGCGTTAATATGGAAATTTTAGGCGTCACATGACCATTAATTTGTTATTAATGTAACATTTTTCAGGTTTTTAGTTTTTTGGTCAAATTGATGAAATCAAATATATGAAGCTTGACACTTCATCTGTCGATTTTGTGTTTCAGATGCTAGTTGATGATATTGGTGATGTAACAATTACTAATGATGGTGCTATAATACTCAAGATGTTATGTGTTGAGCATCCTGCTGCAAAGGTGGAAGAATAAAGCATCCATTTGGTTGAGCTTCAAGACCGAGAAGTTGGAAATGGGACAACTTCTGTGGTTATTATATCAGTCAAGTGATCCAGCAGACAATGATGCATGGGAAGATAGTGACCGAGAAGCTTGACAATTTTTTTTTTTCCCTAGCCCAGTTGAACGGCTCTAAAGAACATTAAGAGTTTCAAGCACAAGAAATGACAGAAAAAAATTAGAAATTCACTTGGTTGAGTTTATTTTTTAGTTTCTTGTTGATAGAATTCACTTGGATTTAATTTGTTCAATGTAGTCAGATTTTTGAAAAGATCTTAAATCATAACGATGCACTATTTATAAATGTCATTGAAAACTATATGCGACGCTAATAAGATGGTCGCTAATACATTGTAGGTAATTTTTATTCTTTTTTTGCGACGGCAAAACATCAGTTGCTATAAGTAGGTTAGGCGGTCGCAAATAATTTGCGACTGCTGTTTTGCGGTCGCAAAAAGTATTTGCCACCCCCACATTCGCGACCCCCATTTGCCGTCGCATGGGCCGTCGCAAAAAGTATTTTGCGACTGTATTTTTATTATTTGCGACGGTTTGTAACGGTCGCAAAAAATACTTTTTTTAGTAGTGTATTGAAGTAATATTCCATGTGTACAATTTCAGTATTATTTTAAAATGTTTTTTAACGACTTAAGTGCTTCTATTCTATCTAAATTTCTAATTTACTGGTTGTTTGGGATGATCTAAATAAGTGCACTTTTTGATTTTTTAGAAAATATGGGTTGGGTTTGAAGTGATGTGGTAGAGAAGTGCTGTGATTTAAATAAAATGATGTGACTTAAATAGGATAGTGACTTTTTGACTTTTTGACTTTTTTGTGTTATGCTAAACTTAGCCTTAGTGTTAATTCCTCTTTTAATTTCATCCACTATGACAATAACATTTGTAAATAGCATAAATCATAAGACATCATCTAAAATATGTCTAATCGATTCGTCTATAATTAAGGCGAATAGGTACGAACTTGAGGCTAACTCTCAGTGTAATTTTCGAGTAATCAAAAATTCATTTGTTTCTCTTGCAAGTGAATTAATTGTAGTCACAATTCCATTATACATGCCCTTCATCGCATTAATATAACCTCTTTGTCAATATTTTTTTCTCTAACACCCACCATATTATATCTCTAAGCACACCCCATCTTAAGGTTGTTTTTTTTTTTTTTTCCTTCTTCTAAATCCATAAAAACTATAAGCATATTCTTCTTCTTTTTCCTCCATATTTTTCTATTAATCTCCTTCGATGAAAATTTCAGCTAAATATTTCACTGATTTAATATAAAAACCAGGAATAATTAAACAGGGAAAATAGAGATCAATTGATACATTTATAAAATTAGCAAAGACCATATGGCAAAATAGTTGGGGTTAAAAATGTCTATAAGCAAATGTTCACTATCTTATAAAACAGCAACTGTTCTTTGGTAAATTATATGAAAACAAGCTACAACTTAACCGTTTGAGCAACAGGATAAGAAATGTAGAATCAATGCAGTTCTACACCATCGAGCCAATTAAGCGCAGGTAATATCTTAACCAGAAACAACTTAAACTCTGCTTCAGCAACAACATTCCCAATAATGTCTAATTGTGTCAACTTTGAGTCTTTAAAAATTGCAAACGCTTCCCAGTAATTTGTCACATTGACACCACTAATTGCAAATTCACCAAAATTCCAATCACTTCCTACTATATGGGAGAGGGGAGAAGAGTACAAGTACCTCCGTGTGTCGACAGCGTGTGCACCGATTTCGTTGTATGAGATATCCAACACTTTCAATGACTTTAGCAGTTTTAAAGGCTCCAGGGCAGAGAAACTACCCATTTTGTTGTTACTAAGGTTCAAGCAAGAAAGAAGCTGCATAGCCTACAATCCTGTCATTAAGACTGATAAAAAGGACTCAGTTACTTTCATAAATAAACTGGCACCATTTTACAAAATAAAAGATGGCCATTTCACTTAAATAATCATTAGAAATGCCTTTTAAGCATCAAAATGCACCACGTAACTATCAAGACTTTGACTGGCACCATTTTACAAAATAAAAGATGGCCATTTCACTTAAATAATCATTAGAAATGCCTTTTAAGCATCAAAATGCACCACGTAACTATCAAGACTTTGACTGGCACCATTTTACAAAATAAAAGATGGCCATTTCACTTAAATAATCATTAGAAATGCCTTTTAAGCATCAAAATGCACCATGAAACTATCAAGACTTTGACTAGCACCATTTTACAAAATAAAGATGGCCATGCAATCCACTAATGTTGTACAAATGTGTAAATGTATAATATTGTATATATGAAGACATAATACACACATATAGATGGACAGACAGACAGATAGACAGATAGATATAGAAATACAATGAATTGAAAATCGAAACCACAAAAACAGATTCAAGTGACAATGGAAATTTTAAAGAATTAATTGTAGTTTACCTTCAATTGAGCTAAGTTGATTGTGGCTAAGGTCTAACATTTGGACCCACAGTAATTTCTCAATAGACCCAATATGTGACAATGAAAGATTACTGAGTCGTAAACAGATATAATTATTGGTGCCTGATGATGCCGAGTCCCTGTAATGACAGCAATGCCTCAGCAAAGATTCTGGACTGGAGGTCAGTTGCAGAAGCACAAAAAAATATTTGAATCAGTGTTATAGAAAAATCAGTAATCTATATCAAAGGTTCGAGGCAAATCTTTAACACTAACTCTTACTAACATTATTGACTAGAGATCTCTCTGGGTGTGTGTTGAAAAGAACTATCAGAGATTCTTACACAAGACATTCATTATTCCAATGACCACAACTATATAGTTAGTTAGACTAATCTCAATTAAAATAATAATAAACCCACTATATGAACAGATCAGCCACTAAATAGTTGAACTAAGTTCGGTTTTACTTTGAATTCTAGATGAACTTATTGAAGAAGCATGCCCATCTGTTTACTTAAATGAGCATGTAAAACAGTATGTTTATAGGATTGCAATACAAGTACAACTATTTGGACCTTGGATGGCTAAAGGGTCATTTGACCTAGTTCTTAAGCAAAATGGGTGAAAGCTTAAGCAAGAGCTGAGCACAAATCTTTTAGTTTAAGTGTGAAAAGTTCTTCACTATGTTGAGCAAAGCCCTCAAACCTAATAACATTTAGATTCTTTAATATGAGGGCATTCAGTAGCTATCATCAGATTTCTAATTTGATGCAAGCATGATGAGTGGTGACAACCTTACGTGTCCAGAGGTAGATGAAAGGCTTATCAATCTGTCATGTGTAACATAGACCAATTTACATAGCAGTATGTAGGAATGATATGATCCAAGTTGAAGGTGACTTTACATAGCAGTATGTATGTAGGAAGGCTTATCAGTGTGTGAGTTGAGTCTATGACAACATGACTTTGTATAGGGACAATTGAAGAAGACTGTTTCCATGGGACTTTGCCACCTAGGCTTGTTAAGTTGAAAACAGATATTTTCATTTTAAGTGTTGTTTTACTAACATATTTTATGTAAGATATTTAAGCCTATCTATTACTTTATATAATGAGCTTTGAGGCATAATTTCATATAAGATATCTGTGCTGGCCAATCAAGTAATCAATACATCAGTAGGATATTAAAACCACCAGGAAATAATATCTGATGGTATTCACAAAATGAGCAGAGAAGAGACAAATTGGAGTAGCTTGTCTGTTTTGGCCAAACTGAGCTCAAACAATAACAGCACAAATTCAACGAAACTAGAACCAGGCACAAGCAGTGCTCCTTGCCTGCTAAGTTAAGCACAAACACGCAATACATTGTTTGCTACTCAACTCAGATCAGCTTGTTCTTACTCCTAAATGCAATGGTTCAAAGCTCTAGCCCTCCTCAAGGAGAACATGAAATAATAAAGAGATACTACTCATACATCCAGCACAACAATAAAAAATGAACCTAAATGGACTGTGCTTTCCTACACAGTAATATAAAAGAGAAGAGATATTCACCTGCTTTAACACGACTAAGCTGTATTCATCCTTGTAGTACTGAGAATGTGGCGTGTCCAATGTCATAAGATCACTATATAATTCTTTAACTTCTTCAGAATGGACCATCTTGCATGTCTCTGGAGTTTTATCATATGACATCATTGCATCATGTGCAGTCAACAGTCTTGCAAGCATAAGCTTTCCAATTTTACTACAATAACCAGCGGGAGAAAATAAGTGGACATTGGACAAACAATAAAGCTGCTTTGATGCTGCAAAGTTACTCATGAATGAATTCCACATACCAGTTTATCTCTAACAGCAATTTCCGAAAAAGAGCAATCTCATTAACTATAGTCTGAGCACACCACTTAGAAGTTGTTGACTCATTCACCTCACTATTCCTCAGTTGATCGAAAATTTTAATTTGGGTTGGTTCCTGAAGATGTGTTTCACCAGTATGAAAATTTTCATCTCCCCATGAAATCATCTCTGCACTTTCCATTTTAGCATGTTGCAAACCATGAGGTTGTATTAAAACTGTAAATTCAAAATAAGTAGGATGGCTATGGTGAAATCCACTCAGAGACACGATTTCCTGAGAATGTCCAAGGCTGACCTTTACTGGATGAGTTTGTAAAGAATGGAGATTCTCCTCGTGAAAAGTTAAATGTGTTACCCAAGCTTGGGAACTCCCAGAGTTGTTTGTTGAAAGTGGTAACCAATTTAAATCTTTATTTGTGTTATGTACAGATTGCACAGTTATTATAGATGAGCTCACACCTTCAACTGCTTCATTAAAATAAAGAATGAGTGGAATTATCCCACTATTAAGATGGAAACCTGTGATAGGAGATGAAGCACAAGTATCCAGGAAACCATCTGCTGATACATTAAGATTAGAACCATGAGGTGGCCAGGTAGAAACCAATAGAGGATTCTCCACTTTAACTGTTTGCTCAAGAAGCTAAATATGATAAAACCATCCACTTTGATCATCCGGATCAGTGAAAAGAGCTTGGTGTACAAGGTCATCCTCCTCTGTCAGAACTTTCTCCTTTGAGAAAGATCCTTGAGCCCTTTTCTCCAGTAAATGAGACAGAATTACACTGCAGAACATTTATGGTAAGGTGAAGTAGAATAAAAACAAGAAATATGTTTAAGAAAACAGACATAAACATCACAAGGTAAAACATGCACTCAAAGCAACAGGCATGTTTGTGTAGGTTGAAAAAGAAAAACAAAAGGCACAATTGGACAGGAAACTTAATTTTCTAATCCCGCTAGAATAGATAGAATATCAAAAGGTAGCAGGTGTTTCATCATGCAGTTTCCACTATAATATTAATGTGCATGAGAATTGATCATTTAAGTCCAAAGCAAAGTTGAAGGTTAATCAAGCTACAATTTTATATAACATCGCATGCCAGATTTACACACATAGAAAGCTGCTTAAACAGTATTACAAACAGAAAAATGTTGTTGAAGATTAATGACCATTTAAATAGTGAAGTGCTTATCAACTTTTGATATAAGGAGTACAACTAATGAATATTTTTTCCCCTGTTCCACAAGGTGCATGAAAGGAGACAGCATTTTGCAACCTTGCATCACAATATACCATCAATACAAGTTACATGCTTTAAAGAGGATGTTTTATATAGCATCGCATGCCATCAATATCTTATCAACCTTGCATCACAATACAAGATGACTTATACCCAGCCTGTCATGCTTTACCTATTTTGAATGTTTTTATTACATAAACAATAAATCACATGTTTGAAATTGGATATTTGAATATTTTGTCTTTAACTAAAATGTCATAAAAAAAAACCCCTATGTTGCAGAAAATCCACAAATTTTTTGTATGTTCCATATAACTATGCATACTACCACTAGACATTCTGTTTCTAACGGGACCAAAGCTAGAACTAATTTCAAAGTTCCAACACATTTTTCCTAAAGCAAATTTTTGCAAAAGAATCTAAGGATTATGCAATTAAAGAATTATCAGTGATAACTTGATAAGATACATCATAAACATTGTGAATAACAAATTATAACTGAACCATGAAGCCAGATAAAACAATACGACTTTGGCTGTAGACACAAATTTTAAAACATGAAGTGTTTCAACACATTTCAAATTTTATGTTACAAATGTCCACTATTTAGTTTTTGGACTAAACAGTGTTGATTATTTAAATAGCAGTTTCTTATTTCCGATCTGTATTTCAAATCGTTAATTACACATTTTATACAAATGAAACCTCCGATTAATGAAGAACAAAATAAACAACAAAAAACAATTTAAGAAAAATACATATTTTATTGAAATTGTTATGGGTTTTAAACCCTCAAATACAAAATACAATTCTTGGGTTTGGAACCCTTTACCTATTCATCACCATTAGCGTAGGCTCTTGAGTTCTCTAGGCTTCTCTTCTTCTTTCTTGTAACGACTTCTTTAGCTCTCAATTTCTTTCTCTCTCTCTCTGATCTTTTCACTTTTGATTTCCTGATCCCTCGTCTTGTGTGATGGTCGTCATATTTATAGAGGGCCATCAGGTGATAGGAATGCCTCATCTTCAATTTGAATTTCAAATTGAATAATAGCGCCATTTGAATTTTGAATAATAGCGCTATCTGATTAATCGTCTATCTGATTAACCGGATTGATCTTTGGGGTTTCATCCTGTGTGGTGTCCTTGCTGTAGGCTCTACAAGTGTCATCTTTCGTAGGCTCCACGCATCACTTGAGCATCTTGAATAACGTCGTTGAGATACAATGTCGTTTTATTTATGCACTTCAACGGATCATATTGATCTTTTTAGGAAGTGATTACCTACAACTTTCCTATCATAGGCTCTATACGTGTCATAAATTTAGTTGAAATTTATGTGCCAACATTGACACATCTCATTGTAATGCTACAATAACAACACGAAAAAAACTTGAGAATCAAACGATGGCACAAAAAAGCATTTTTCTCCACTAGTCCATTTTAATTATGATGATCCAAATGGCAAAATAACATTGAGATACAAGCATACCTACGATTATGCCAAGAAGAATAGTTACTGAAGTTCTCGTTTATCAAATCAGTTGTGAAGTGTAGTTCCTCTTCATCTGATCTGTTCTTTAATGCTGCCACAAATCTGAAAATAAAGACCAAATTAGACCATTTGAAATTACAGCCCTTCAATATATTAAAGTAAATCAAACCCAAATCTTCACCTCCAATAATTCCATGCATGGAAATTCCTGGAATCTTTCTTCAGGAACACCCCCAGAAGCTGCAATTCCTTATCTACAAATGAATGCCCCTTGCTTAGCACCCATTTACGATGATACCAAGCACCATAAGACCTATAATTCTTTGCCAATGCACACTCTGTCTGCATATATATTAAGTTCTTTCATAAAATTCAAAATAAATTGAACCCAAACACAATACACAACATAATTACAATTGGCCGCTGAAAAAACCAAAGAAAAGAAAGCAACGCAATATTTCAAAATCTCATGATTTAAAATTTTAAAATTTCAAAACAAACTTTGCACTGAACACAATTTAACCAAATAGCCCCATTTGGCCTTGACTTGTGTTCAGCTGAATTTCTTTTTCTTTTCCTACAGTTTTTCAGCAACCAAATGGCATCAAATACATGGACAGAAAAGAAATAGATAAATTTTTTCATATGAGTGGTTCCGACAAACATACAACTCTCAGTTCTTCTCTGTAAACAGATTTAATGAAGTCTGGATCAATCTCTGTATCAGTCTCAGAATGACTGAGAATGTGTTCAACAGCGAATTTTCTGTAATTCCAAGCTGTGAGATACTCAGGATTGGCCTCGAGAAGCTTCGCATTGACCTCTAGGGCTTCTTTCGTGTAACTAAACAATTTGCACATACAAATACAAGATTGTTCAAAATTATCAGTGTTTATTAGATCACATCAGTGCCGGCTTGAGCATAAGGCAGGTAAAGCATGTGCTTTAGGACTCAAAATTGCAAAGGCCTCAAAATTTCCAATATGCCAAAAAACCTATTTATGTTTTTATAAAAAAAAAAAAAAAAAAAACCATCCAACGAATCAAATATAATCATTTTCTTATATTATTATTATTATTATTATTATTATTATTAAGTACAGGAAAAATATAAATTCTACTTTCCTATTTTATATGTTGTTTGCCTTGTCTTATTTAGAAATAAATACATAGTTTCTTGTGGTTTTTAAACTAAAGTGCACTGTTTGACATTCCATCCAAATCAGCAGTAAGTGTGAAACACTTGCCTTATAAGAGTATTTAGCAGGATTTACCTTAATTCACTAATAGTGAAATAAGGAAATAATGCATGCAATCGAATGCCTCGCCAATTGTATCATTTGACATTTTTACACGAATCGGGGATATGGGAGTAATCATTATGTACAATATTACAATTGTAACGCCCTCAAAATAATATATAAAACCCATCACTATAGACATGCATTAATATAAAAGAAACCAACTATTTCTATTCATCAGAGTAATTCTTACAACAATATTACATGTTAACAATAAAAGCAAATGCCCTATGGGCTTACAGCTTTCCAAGTCAACACCTGGATACACAAAAGAAGAGTACTAACTCTATACAAAATAAGCCCTTGGCTTGATATACATGTAATACAAACAAAATGAACAAAAAGAGTCTTCAACTCTCATTATCGTCCAAGCTATGTCCTTGGAGGTGGCATACTACCTGTACCTGAAAATAATGTCTCATATAGGGTGAGCCAACTCCCAGTAGAAATATACTAAACACAGTATGAGCAATAACTAAGACATTAGCAGTTGATAAATGTTCAATTTTCATAAACCAATTCATAACCCATTTCCATTTCATGACCACTATGTTCATGTTTCATTTCATTTTCCATTTCTTATCAATTTCACAGTTTACATCAACGACTCAGAACCTGGCCAACCACTTGTATGAGACAATGACTCATATTAAACGTTTCCCATTTTTCAATAGATAAACATATTAGTTGTATCAACATCTCAACATATAAGCATACAAGCTGTATCCACATTTCAACAGATATGCATATTAGCTATATCAACACTTCCAAAGATAAGCATATGAGCTGTATCAACACTTCCATAGATAAGCATATGAGCTGTATCAACACGTTAACTGACAAGCATATGAGCTGTATCAGTGGAGTCCATCCCCTATCTCCTCCCAAACAACATCCGGTTTAGAGGTCCATCCCCTATCTTCCCCTAAACTGTGGAGTACATCCCCTATCTCCTCCCACACACACAACGTATATACACATAGGTCATATATACAATCAATCAATACATAACGTTAATGTATTCTATCAACCGTCATACTCTATGACATATCCAATTGATTAGTTTTAGTTTGCCTAATCATCATGCATTGTCTACAACAATCAAAACTACCCTCCACCGGTAGCCCAAGCAATTATTTCTAAACAGATAATAAAAGCTCCAACAGATAAAATATCAATGTTTTCAAAAGTGAGCGATTAATAAATCCAACTCCACCATTTTACTATATAATGAACCAATCTCATTATTTCCAACTCAATTCCACATAATCACAATTTTCCCAAAATTAGGGTTTTCCACCCGATTTCCCAATATTGACCCAATGGTCTATATATCAACAACCAACAACGATATCATTATTTTGAAACCCACAATACAAATTTTAGAATCAAAATAACAAAACCTTCTTTTAACATTTGAAACCCTAAGTCCCAAAATTTCCCAACTTCAACACTTTATCAAAACAACCAAAAATCTATGTCAAAGACCATAAGAGTGAGTCGGAATCCCTACCTCAAAAGTTGACACCCAACGAAGAAGATGAAGAAAATGGAAATGTTCCAAATCCCGAGATTCTTGGATCAAAAGATAGCCCTCGACGATCAACAACTTTTTTGTAAAGGCCAAAGGTGAGGAAACAACTCTTACTAGATCAAACCCTAGAAAGAAGGGAGTTTCTAGAGAGAGAAGCTCTCAAATGGCGTTTTGGAAAAGTAAGAGAGAGAGAGGAAGTGTAGAAAATGGTTCAAAAATGCCCAGCTGCCCTCTGTTATACGACATTCCCGCTCGAGCGAAAAACACAACGCTCGAGCGTCAAGAACAAAAAACTATGTCCGCTCGAGCGCAAGAAATCCTGCTCGAGCGCCAAGACACAAGAATAAAGTATATCCGCTCGAACGAGAAAATCAGTCCGCTCGAGCGCAAATTTCCCTCTCCCAGAACTTTCACCAAGACAGTACTACCCGCTCGAGCGCCAAAAAACCCGCTCGAGCGCGACCCGCTCGAGCGCAGGAAACCCGCTCGAGTGTAGAAATCACACCTGCAGAAGTTTTGCAGGGACACGAAATACTGGGAGTGTGCAATCTCCGCTCGAGCGCAAGAAGACCCGCTCGAGCGGACCTCTTAAAAACTGGGCAACAAGGAATTGAAACCAAAGTCTAACCAACCTGTAACCACTCTGCCCAAAACATCCTAAAACTCAATCAAGTGGAATTAAAGGACGACAACAAGGTATACAACCACCAACATCACGGAACCAAAGTCCGAAAAACAACCGATACAGAAAAGGAAAACCGGGATCGCTATAACAATACAGTCAACTGTCCTGTAAGAACATTAAAGAGGCCTATAAGACCTCAACCTGGTGGGCCTTTGCATTAAGAGAAAAGCCATTCCACTCCTTTTTTAAAGCTTCATGAGAGCAATATTCACTTGGGGCAGGTTCAACCTGTTTGTTACCAGCATTCTGTGCTTAACACATGCCACACTCAAAAGCGACAGCAGCTCGATACTCTATATTTCCCTTCCCTGACAGAAATCAAATGCTTTACACATTTTTCTGTCAATGAAAGGATGGAGGAGGTGAGCAGAGCAGAGAGGCAGCCCTTGCGGGGGAGGGTAGAGTAATGATGATGTTATATCATTACTATAATGTAAATGTCCTGTAAGGACATTAAATTAAAGAGGCCTCCAAAGATAGTTATAGGTTACTAGATAGTGCATTTTAGTCTACAAATCATAAAGGGTTATATGTTTATTTTCAAATGCTAAGAGGTAAACCACACCTAAAGAACAAGTGAAATTTGACTTAAAAAATTCATTAACGACCTCATAAATCTAATTTTGATGAAGAAAAGAGTGTCAGTTCTATAGGTTTTTTTTATATTAAAAAAATTGTAATTAATTTACAAATTTATGTTTTAGTTAGGTCTCATAATGATAAAAATAGAATGTAACAAAAATGTTGTATTGAACTAATTTGAAAAGTTAGAAGTTTTAATTGAACAAAAGATTAACTTAGAACCTAATAAAACAAGAGAATAAAAACCAAGTTAAAAGTTAGCTTTTTGACTTTTTGACTTTTTTAGGTCACATCGCCTCTTTACTTTCCTTTTCTTTTCCTTTTTTTTTTTTGTAAATTTTAACAAAAAAAAACTAAAAAATGCCCAAAAGCTGACTTTTAATCTACTTCCCAAAAGTTTAAGGATTTTGGCATAATTTATTCACACAATTTATTTATTTATTTAAAAAACTAAATATAAAAGGCCTCGTTTAAATTGTTGCTTTAGGCCTCAAAGTTTCGTGAGCCACATAGTTCAACACAGTACAATACGAATAAATCATTTTACATCGTGTATATAATTTGAACAGGTTACTGAACAATTGACACAATTGACAATTTTGACAATACAAATGGAAGATTGTACAAAATTATCAGCGTTGAGGTCACAGAGTTCAAAACAACATAATTCGGATACATAATTTTTCACTCGTGTGTCAAATTTGAACAATACACAATTCACAATACAAATTGAAGATTGCTCAAACTTAACAGCGTTTAGATCATAGAGTTCAATGCAATAAAATACAAAGCGAAGCATACATATAGACGAAGATATATATATATATATATATAGAGAGAGAGAGAGAGGAGTCACATTTTGTTGTGATGAAAATAGAGGAAGTGAGAATGGAGGGGGCGTAGTTTAGCAGCTTTGAGAGCTAAAGCCTTTTCTTCTTCTGGAGTTGGGGCTTTGCGAGGACGGCCATGCATTTTTCGTGCTGAGAGATAGAGAGAGTGGCAAAGAGTGTTGGACTGTTAAAATCTCGCGTTCCAGTTGTGAGAGAACAAAGGTTAGATTACATACTTTGATCTGTCTTCATAGGCAAGGAAAGAAGAATAAATCCAAGAGGGGCAAATTAAAAACTATTTAATAAATCTAGGTTAGATAGTAAATTCCTCATAGAGAAATATTATGGTGCACATTTTTAAAGGTGTGTATTATATGTACCTTAGAATTAAAAGGACCCTCGATTCAAAAATTTTAATTTTAATTTTATTTGTCTAAAGATCTCGGCACTGAAACACTTTGTCTAAAAGGATTAGCTCAAATGAAATGACTAAAATACCCTTGTATATATAATAGTATACACCATGATCCTAAACTCTCAAACCATCTCTCTCTCTCTCTCTCATCTACTGACAGTCTCAAACCCTCTTAATCAGATTTCTCCTCCGACGATCTCGCTATCGTCCACCATCTTTTTCCCTGCGATCGAAGCAACTAGCCGGGACTCGAGATACGCTACACGATAATCTCGCCAACCGTATGTCTCCCCATTTACTATCATATTGTTGCAACTAAAATAGTGGCATCGTTGTGCCTATCAGCTCTCAAAACGTCTCATCACCTCTCTATTTCACTGTCGTGCAGTCGAAGAGTGCCATAAGTCATCATCATCTTCAAATCTCAAAAATGGATTTGTTACATCATCCTTGAGATCTCAAATCTATTTCATCATCCTTGATATCTATGTTTATATATATATATATATATTTCGAAATCAGATATAAGAAATAGATATATATATATATATATATATGTGTGTGTGTGTGTGTGTGTGTGTGTGTGTGATTTTTCCATATCCTTTTTTTTTTTTTTTTTTAAGATTTGAGCTCATCTGGTAAAGGATCATTTGTGTGTGTGTGTACAATAATCATCCAGATCTTCCTCTCTTTTTTATTTTTTTCTTTTTTCTTTTTTTTTGGGGTAGTAGTAGTTGTTGTTGTTGTTGTTGTTGATAAAACATATTGCAGATCCATTTGTTTGGTTTGAATAGGTAGTGAGTGGTTTTTCACAAGAAAATATCGACTGAAATTGTTGAATTTGAACAGATAGATAGTAGGAAGAAATATAGACTTTTAATAGAGATATTTTTTGTTATTGTTAGATTTTCAACAGATAGATTTATTATTGTTGTTGAACAGATAATAAAATTAGAATAAATAGATTTAAACAGATAAATGAAAAAAATGGATAGATAATAAAATTTAAATAGATATTTTGTAACGCCCTCAAAATAATAACAATAAACCCATCAGATAAGACATGCATTTACATTTAAACTAACCGCATTCCTTTCATTCATCAGAATTCCAAGACATAAGTATTACATGATAATCTCATAACAAAATGCCCTACGGGCTTACAGCTTTCCAAGTTAACACTTGGTTACAACAAAGAGTTCTAACTCGTTTACACATTAAGCCCTCGGCTTGAAATTACATGTAATACATCAAAAGTAAAACGACAAAACTATGCCCGCCACTAGCCTCCCAGCTATGTCCTTGGAGGTGGCATGCTTCCTGTACCTGAAAATGATATTCCCATATAGGGTGAGCCACAGCCCAGTAGAAATACACTAAACCAACCATGGACAATGACTAAAACATTAGCAATTGATAGTTGGTCAACACTGATACCACCACATAAATTACATATTTATGTGAACGACTTACAAGTCCCAATTACTTTTCATTTTCCCTTTTTCAACAGATAAGCATGCTAGCTCTATCATCATTTCCACAGATATGTATAAAAACTATATCTCACATTCAGATAAGCATAAAAGCTATATCCACATTCTCTCAGATATGTATATCAACAATATCCACAGATAAGCATACAAGCTGTATCCACACTCTACAACAGATATGTATAACCACAATATCCACAGATAAGCATATAAGCTATATCCACACTTCACAAAGATAAGCATATGAGCTCTATCTTCACTTCTCTAGACAAGCATATGAGCTCTGTCTACGGAGTTCATCCCCTATCTCCTCCCAATACCTATCCGGTTTAGAGGTACATCCCCTATCTTCCCCTAAACCGCGGAGTACATCCCCTATCTCCTCCTCTACACATAACGTATATAAACACATTGGTTCTATATACAATCACACAATACATACAATTAATGTATTCTATCAACCGTCAATTTCCGTGACTCATTCCATTGATTAGTTTCCGTTTACCTAATCATCATGCATTGTCTACAACAATCTCGACTATCCTCCACCGATAGCCCAAAGCAGTTATTTCTAAAACAGAAAATAAATGCACAAATGGATATTCAATCAACATTTCATTTCCTCATTTCTCACCAATTAATTATCCCAATTAATTAAACAATGTAATTAGGCCATTTTCCATAATTACCATTTCAACCCTTAGGTCCCATTTTCATCAATGATTCAACAATCATTCCATTTTTTTTTTATGCCAAACATGCATCTAGGTTTATTATGAATGAAACCCCAACTTTTGTATAATTGCACAAAAGCCCCAAACTTTCACAAAATTACCAAACCAAGCCCAACATCTCAAAATACCAAAATTTAAAGACAAAACCCATAGAGAGGAGTAGGTTATCCCTACCTCAAATTCGGAGTCCCAAAGGAGAAGACGACAAAACCCAACGTGCTCCAAAACCCGAGATTTTCAGATTAAAATGAAGCCCTCGACGATCAACAACTTTTTTGTAAAGGCCAAAGGTGAGTAAATCACTCCTACTAGATCAAAACCTAGAGAGAAGGTAGAGTCTAGAGTGAGAGGCTCAACAATGGTGATTTAGGAAAAGTAAGAGAGAGAAGAGAAAGTGAAAAAGTGATTTGAAAAGTCACAATTTCGGGACTTTAACCCAGGTCTCCGCTCGAGCGTAAAACACCCCGCTCGAGCGGCCACTCACAGACTTCCGCTCGAGCGGCCAACCTCCCGCTCGAGCGCAGAATGCACTCGCTCAGCACTTTTGCAGAGCCAGACCCCCGCTCGAGCTCCCAACCCTACGCTCGAGCGTACAACGCTGCACAGGAAAATACTGAAAGGGTGTAATCTCCGCTCGAGCGCCAAAATCCCCGCTCGAGCGTACAGGCCAAAAATCTGGGCAACTAGTTTTGGTTTCTAAACTCAACCAACCTGTAACAAATCCGCCCAACACATCCTATAACTCAAATACGAAGTAAAAAGGATGCAAACAAGATAATGAACAACTACCAACATCCACGGACACATGTCCGGATCACGGTATAACAAGGGTAAACCCGGGATCGCTATATATTTGAACAGATAAGGGGAAAATTTTGAATAGATAGTTAAAAAAATTTAACAAATACTTAAAAAATTTGAACATAAAAATAAAAATTTGAATAGATATTTGAAAATTTTGAACAAACAGAAAATAATTTAAATAGATAGACAAATCAATAGATGAAAAAGTCAATAGGCAAATTAAGAAGTAAAATTGGAAACAAAATGTCTTTCAAAACAAGTAAAAAGACTTCTCACCAAACTATTTCATAAAGGGTGGATCTCTCACGAATAAAAAAAATACATTGGACCTAATGCCTTAGACACTTTCTAAATTAGATTTATCACCAATTTTCTCTAATTAAAAAGAAAATGACATAATTTCATTCTTTTTGAGTAATGACTAAAAACAATGTCATAACTAAACACACCATGAGATACAATTAAAAAATTAATGAGCCATAACTAAAATAATATCATAATTAAAGAATAAAACTAATTATAACTAAAAAAGAAAATGACATGATTAGAAGTACATATGATACACCCTTTTTAAGGGGTGTAAATTATAATTTTTCTTTAAAAAAAACAAATGCCCCTGGTCCTCCTGGACCGAGCGTATTAGAGTAATGCTAGGTATCATGAAAAAAATATCATGCAAAGTTTCATGAAATTAGTCCAAGGGTAGTTGCATAACATACAATAAACATTATAAACTATTCAAGGGTGAAGGGTGATTGCATAACATACAATAGAGTGAAGAATTTTTATGAAAGATTTTCATGATATTTATTTCATAGTGCCTAACATTATTGTATATACCGGCTCATTTTTTTTTTAGCAATGCTACATCTACCTAAAATCTTACTAATAATTTTACTAAAAGCATTCACATCCAAATATCATTGGAGGTTTAAATATTATGAGCAACATTATAGTTCCAAAAAAACAAAACAAAACAAAACCAAACCAAAAAAAAAAAAAACAAACAAAATTAATCCAGATTCAAATTGTGTGGATAAGCTTAGTTGTGGATGTGGTCCACAACACAACAACTCTTCATCTACACCACACACTTATTTATGGACAATTTTCATGGTTTATAAATATGGAACAATAGCATTTATCAAGTATTATAGTTTTCTTACAACGATCACAAATTATTTTTTAAAAAAAAGATAGCATTAATATGTTAGTATAGTTAAATTACAACTAAAAGGGTTCACCGCCATTCCATCAGCTTGAACACTAACATCCCCCTCATCACACCTTAAGGTGTGACTACTAGATTGTTGGGCTAAACCCCAATATCTTACAATAAATCACATTTAACCATTTGTATTTTTAGTAAAATTATTAGTATGTGTAAGAGGAGCTAATTTCAGTCCGCTAAATTAATTAGGCCCAATAGCCCAAGATCAGTGGGCTCGAATTTATCGCAAGTCTAAGATTGGGGGGCCCAGATTTATCGCCATCAAACGCGCTGAATCGCTCTAGGCCTCGAAAGGGTTCGGATCTACAAACTTAGAGACTTACTCGGATCCGGACGCGAAAGGGTATTGAGCTATCCTAGAGATCTGAGGCACTCGGACTCGAAAGAATTCGGATCCACGAATCTAGAGATCCGAAGCACTTGGCTTCGAATGGATTCAAATGCAATCTAGAAGCCGCTCCGTTAATGAGTCCCAGAACACTTGCGGGCTCGGAGCTTTCCGGGATCTACGCATCAAAACCATGGGCGTAATGGAGTTCGAACAAAGGACCCGATCCCAAGGACGGTGAGTGGAGATAAATTCACTCTTCGGTTAAACTAGCCTATACTCAGGTCGAGGTGGCACGACCCCGGGGGGTCCATGAGACTCGGCAATATTTTGCGGCAGGACATCCTCTAGGACTACCCCTGACCCTTTTGGGATGATTGGGGATCATTGGTTAGGTGTGGCTAAGAAGAAGGGTTTGTCGAGGGGTTGATCTCCTCTTCGGGGTTTTTCTCATCCTCGGAGAGGTCACCTCCTCTGACAAGGTGGTTAGAGAGAATATTCCCCACGTGCCTTGCAATGGGCTCCATCCTACATCATGAGGTGCCTATAAATAGCACCCACCCATAGCTTTACAAGGGATAGATTTTGGAGAATTAACTCTTGGGAAAGAACTAATTTCCCTTCTCCATTATCAACCTTGAGAGTGAAAGTGAGAGATCCATGGAAGAGCATTGCCATTATTCTCTCTCTAGCCATTTTGCCTTCTTCTTCACCCAATCTCTTATCTCCATCATCTCCTTTACTCTTGTGTTCTTGAGTTGAGACTATTGAAGAATCTAAGCCTCTCATACATTATCTTCTAGAGAATTCGAAGTTGTTCTTCAAGGATCTTTGAAGATCTTCGAATTTTCCAACTCCTTTCTTGAACCCTCTCATACATTTGGCGACTCCGCTGAGGCGGCAGATTGGTTAATGGTCTCAACGAGATCTGGAATCCACACAACTCCAACAAGGATGGCGGGAGAAGATGAAGTTCACCAACAAGGATCCTCTAATGGTGGTGATGACAGGACCATGGCTCCAGATCAACCACTTTTGCTTGAGGCCATTCAAGGACTTCAAAATACTCAGCAGGAGATTCTTACCACTCTTCAGAATCTCACTCACACCATGTTGGTGATGAGTTCTAATTTTGCACCGGCACCAAACGAAAATCAAACGGGTGGTAGAGTTATTCCCGCCGGAGTGCAAAATCAAATCCAAGGAGAAGTAGGCCCCAATCAGCCTATGGCTCATGGCAACACGGCCACAGTAACACATGCTCAAACCACAGTAGGCGGCAGCAGTTTGCCCATGCCCGGGCTCCATGGCGTGCCAAGCCAAGATCCATTGGTGACTAGGGGAGGTTCTGGTGTAATGAATGGAGCTCCGGCAACTGTTGGTGTCCAGGAAAACATAAGGGGCATGATGGTGCAAAAGGGAGCTCTGCCCGTACCTAATCTTGTTACGCCACCAGTAAATGTTACTCAAGTACCAGGCGGGCCTCCTTTGGTGCCAACAACAAATTTGCAAGCACAACCCGGTATAGCGGCGCCGTGCGGTGGACTTTACGGGCCTTAATTCAATGTCCCATCACCAACTGGCTTGTCTATAGGTGCTGATGGCCAGTATCGTCAAATGTCCTCACCAATGATGAATTCGCAGCACCAGAATGGCCAAGTCGCCCCTAGCTCAGTCTTTGGGTCCATAAGCCAAGTTCTGGGAATACCACCATCAAACTCTCTCTCTCAACAGTTTCTCACTCTCGCCGATGTGCAAGCCATGTTTGATCTCGAACGGGGAAAGAGGACTTTACCCTCTTTGCCTGATCCGGATGTCAAGCTGCCTTACCCCATTGAGATGCTGAGCTATCCATACCCTAAGGGGTATACAGTGCCGAAATTCATCAAGTTCGATGGCAAACAAGGAAATGCTCCAGAACATGTTGTGCGATTCATCGAGACTCTGGGTATTCATGGTTCAAACCACGTCCTCCGACTGAGAGAATTCTCTAAGTCCCTCACCGACTGAGCATATAGTTGGTATGTTAATTTGGCCCCAAACTCTGTCCGAAATTGGGAGGAAATGGCTAACAAATTCCACTCTAAGTTCTTTCAAGTGGCAGAGAAGGTGACCACACTTACATTGTGTAAAGAAAAGCAGCAGGAAAGTGAAGACATCCTTGACTACGTCAAAAGGTTTCAGGACATGGCCGTGGATTGCCATCAAGCAGTGGAAGAGAGTTATTTGGTTCAAATCTGTCTAGAAGGGGCATTAAGCAGGTACAAAATGTTTCTAGTTAATCACAAGCTACCCACCTTCTCGGCATTAATAGAAGCAGCTCGGAACATTAGCATTCCTCAGGCTCAGGAGTCCGGATTTAAGGCCAGTTACAAGACTAGCTTCAAATCGTCTCGTGGACCTATTGTTGCTGCTGCCTCTGCCCCAGATACCCGAAAGTCACAAGGAGGAGGTCATAGAGGCCAGAAGAGAAAGCAATACAATGGTGAAAAGGGGAATGTTTCTTATCTATGTGGAATCGAGGAAGTGAAAGCTCTAGTTAAGGAATGGGTGGCCGACGGAGAGCTAAAATTGCCTTATGTCGAAGAAATGCCATCAAAAAAGAACCGCTAGAGCCCTGAATTTTGTGTCTACCATCGTACATTGAAACATCCGACAGAGAAGTGTTGGACTCTCAGGAAAATCTTCAGAGATAAAGTCGAGGTAGACGAATTGAGGTTCAAAAAGCAAGGGACTCAAGATATCCGAGAACAACCATATCCTCAGCACCGAGACAAGGGCAAGAATGTTGTTATGATAGCTTATGAAGGCCCGATGATTGAGGCTATCGCCAATCTCGATGACGATGATTACTATCTGGACGACATCCTCGAGCCCGAGGGTGAGTAAGTTTACTACGGAAGTGCTCTCGATGTGCTCTCGATCCAGAGGGCAGAACCTTCACAACTCATGTCGACGATCCCTTTGATCCAGATAGAGGAGAAGAGTACTACGGAAGAGGAGAACACCATGTTTGTGTGGCATCTTATTTTGAAGAGACCGAGGAGATGGTTAACTACGAGCCTCCAAGAGTGGAAAAAGATCCGGATCACTATGCCAAAACCTTGCAAGACTGTGTAAAGTTCAAGCAATTCTTCGACCAGCTTGGACTTTCCAGGGAGGCAAGAACAGAAATCACCAAGTCTATCATTAATATAGCCGAGGCACACCATGAGGAATGCATGTCGACTGAGGGATCTATCCCGAGGAAGGCAAAAGAGCAATCTAGTGCCATTACTTTCTCTGAGGCTGATCGGAAGTATCCTTTTTCTCACAACTGCCCGCTTTATGTGATTCCTTTGATACTACCTTTGCCATTGTGGAGGGTTATATATGAATTGCCTTATGCTTTTGATGACTATCAGATAATGTAGAAAGACTCGATAGAACAGGGAATTGAATATTGAACTGAATTGTGAACTGCAAACTGTTGAATGAATTGAGAACACGTGTATTATGTCAAAAATTGCCTGCTTCGATGTTATTGTACTTTACAATCAGTATTATGGGGATGTCTGGACTATGTGTATTGTGTGGGTAATTACTTCGATGTTACCTTTGTTGTTTCGGGAATCAGTATTTGGATCCACCTTATATTCCTGAAGACTTTTAATTGACCTTGGATAATTATGATGAGTCACTGGACTAACTACCGAATCAGATCGTGAATTGGGGAATTATTGAAGAATGAATTGAACTTTTGTGACACAGAATAGACCGAACTTCTGTGATAAAGTTAACTGACATTGAAATAAATATGTTAGTGAATATGTCTAAATATTTTTCGGTGCCAACAGGTCGAAGTTGAATTTCAGATAGTGGCGGGACTACTTCAACCCCTCCCCATTTTGGAATGGAAATGGGAATATGTGGCTACGAGTTTCGTTACGGGGCTACCTTGAGCACCCAAGGTATAAGTCCCATTTGGGCTATTGTAGGTAAAATTATTGAAGTTGTCCATTTCTCCCTATAAAATTTTGTATGATGCTCGTAGACTAACCACTGTTTACATCGATAAGATCGCTCGTTTACATGGAGTCCCAGTATCTATTGTTTAGACAGAAATTCTAAATGTGTTTGAATTCTGAAAAGCCTTCAAAAGGCAATGGGGGCTCAGCTTCAGTTCTGTTATGTTACCCGGACCCGGAGGTTCCCTTATGGAACTGGTTATTCGTAACCTCACGTGTATACGTTCTGTTCTGTTAATGCTAATGAATGTATCTCGTAAACTTAATCATGACTTATGACTCCTGTATATGATCTGGACAAATTATGAATTTGATACGAAACTGAATTATGATTCGGCGCTGTTTTCCATCCGCAAATTGATGTATGATCAGAAAGAACTTGTTAGATTTTTGGGAGAAATACTCCAAATTTATGCAGTAGATTTTTCAGGGAATTTGAAAGATCTATCCATTGTTGGCAGACTTTGCTTACAACCACAGCCTACACTCTAGATTGGTGTGACACCATACAAGCCTTGTATGGAAGAAAATATAAGTCCCTAACTGATTGAGAACAGAGTGTTGCTTGATTTTGAGACTAAGTAAATGGCTATCAAGAAGGATTGTTCCGAGTTGTGTTCGACTGAGGGTGAAATAAGTTTGAGGGACCAAACTTCCTAAAGGGGGGGAGACTGTGATGCCCCTGTTCCGTAATATGCTAATTGGCCCATAATACGTATGTGATTATATGTTTTGATATGATTTTTGTATGCCATTATGTGAATATATACGTCTTTGGAATTCTACCTGTTCACCGTAGGAATATCTGTTTGAATAATTTGCTCAGGAAATTAAATTGAGGGCCTTATCGGCCATAGAACCCGAAATTGATTGCTCCATTGTGATTGGCATAATTTTTAGAGCCTACGGTGAAATTTAATTAGAAATTGATTCGGGTCAGATTAAGTTGATTAAATTGATAATTTAGTGCCCCATTGTTTATTATTATTATTTTGGAATAGTGGGGTTTGATGTAAAAGGGCACTACACCCTCAATTCCTTCCCTTATGTGGCTTTGGCTGATTAAACTCTCTAGAGAGAGTGAGAGACCCGAAATTGAGAGAGAAAGGGGGAAATCATCTAAGTTTGCTCTTGAAGCTTTGGAGTCTTGAAGGCTAGCTCAAGAATTGACCATAGTTGTGAAGATTAAAGCTCTTTGGTGAATAATTTTGTAAATTCAGAGTTGAATAAGAATAAAGAACATGAATTTAACTGTGTATGATGAAATTGAATAGGTTTTGTTGGATTAAAGCTTGATATATGCATGCATGTAAGGAAATGTTTTGAAATAGCATGTATAAGCTTAAAGTGCATGATTCATGTAGAGTTTTGGTTGAAACTCATATTTTGATCATCATTTGTGTTATCTAAGTTGAGAATGTGGCTAATTCATCACATGCATGTGCAATTTGAGAAGATATGAGCTTGAATGCATGAATTTGTTATGTTGGTGTTAAGTTTGACATTATGAGCCATGCATGTAGATAAATTATGAAATTGAGCTTCAATATGTTGTAATTCTATGTTTGTACCATGTTAATACATGATTATGTGAAGTTTGGACCGAAATCATGCATTTAGAGCCTTTGAATGTCGAGATGAAGCTCAAGAACTCAATCTGGAAAACCCAGATTTTCGATGTACGCTCGAGCGGGTGAAGTGCCGCTCGAGCGGAGAAATCGAGCTTCCAGCAATTTCTGCAGACATGGTTCCCGCTCGAGCGGGGAAGTTTACGCTCGAGCGGGGAGCTATGTAGACAGGCAGTCCGCTCGAGCGGCCGAGTTCACGCTCGAGCTGGAATTGAAGGCAACCAGTACTTTTGCAGACCTAATGGTCCGCTCGAGCGGGGAAGTCCACGCTCGAGCGGGGACCCTAATTTTTGGAATTTTGTTCATGCGTTCTGTGTTTCGTTTTCCGTTCTCTTTCACTTGTAATCACTCGTAGGCGTATGTTAAACATTATAAATGAGTTGATGAGATAAAGATAAAGCCTAAAGAGGAATATGTGAATTAAAGAACGGATTGAACTGTTAGTGACCCTTTTGTGCTCATGAAATGTGTAGGGTCAAGTTCCAGGGCAAATCCACAAGTCGTTCACTGTGAGTAATATCAATATTTGAAAGCTTGTCAATGTCTAATTGTTTATTCCCTTATAAACTTTATGAGTTGTTAATTGGGATTGTGGACCGAAGGTCGTTTTGATATAAATGAATGGACCGAAGGTCGTTTTGATGTAAATGAGTGGACCGAAGGTCGTTTTGATATAAATGAATGGACCGAAGGTCGTTTTGATGTAAATGAATGGACCAAAGGTCGTTTGATATAAATGAATGGACCGAAGGTCGTTTTGATGTAAATGAATGGACCAAAGGTCGTTTTGACATATGTGAGTGGGCCGAAGGCCGTTTTGACATGAATGAGTAGATCGCAGGCCGTTTGACATGAACGAGTAGGCCAAAGGAGCCGAAGGTCGTTTGATATGAATGAGTAGGCCGAAGGTCGTTTGACATGAACGAGTAGGCCAAAGGCCGTTTTGACATGAATGAGTAGGCCGAAGGTCGTTTGACATGAACGAGTAGGCCAAAGGCCGTTTGACATGAATGAATGGGCCGAAGGCCATTTTGACAGAAATGAATGGGCCGAAGGCCGTTTCGACATAAGCGAATGGCTGAAGGCCAGAATGTTTAGAACTACAGTTACTTGATTTGAATTTGTATAGTTATATATTCGTTAAATAGAAGTATGAATTGGGCCCAAGGCCGTTTGGAGCATGTTGTTCTACATATTGTTATGTAACTGTCATATTTGATATTATTCACTGGGCTATCGCTCACGCTCATTCATGTGTTTGTAGGTGAGCCAAGAGAAGTCCAGACCCAGTCTCGGTGAAGTCTGCATGAAACAACTAAGGTTTTGAGAGAGTTAGCCCTTGTGTCTCACGCACGAGACCCGTCTTCGCCCCTTTTGTTATGTTTTTACGTTTTGTCAGGTTGGCGAAGTTTTGTATTTGTCTGCTTATAGTTTTTACGGGTTGACTTAGTTTTGGATGATCCTGTCCGTACAAAACCTATGTCGCTATGTTTCTGTTGTGAGTTATTAACGTACATATGTATGGTTTGTTTGATGTGCCATGTAAGCACAGCTCTATGGACAAAGTTTTAAATTTTGCTTCCCTTTTGGCCCCTTTACTCTGATGTGTTAAGTCTGTTTTGGTTTGAGGCCGTAGGTAATCTTAGGATTACTGGCCGGTTACGTCCTTAACCCATGGGGGCGGGTTCGGGTCGTGACAACCTCTAAGCCTCGGGGGGTCAAAATTCCTCGTTGGGAGGATATCAAAGATGACAAGGAGCCAAGGGTAGAATCAAGTAAACGAGCGATCTCTATACCAGAAAGTCCGCCTATTCCTCGGAAGGTGATGAAAGTCCGAGAATGGGGCAAGATGGTGTACTATTTATGAAGGTGCGGGGAGTCGGTTTCTTCAGTCACCGACTCCGAGTCAAAAGAAGAGCCTCCTGATAATGACATAGTGATAAAGTCTGAAGTGGCTCCAGAATGCATGCAAGATGGGCTGAAGCCTCAGCCCGAACAACTTATTGAAATAGATCTGAGTGATGGACAAGATGCTCCAAGGCCGGTATTCATAAGTTCGAGCCTTAGCCCATAGAGGCGGGAACAGTTGTTAAAGTTGATAAGTCGGTATTCAGATGTGTTCGCTTGGTCATATAAGGAAATGCCTGGACTAGATCCCGACCTAGTCTCCCATTATCTTGATGTGTTCCCAAACTCCAAGCCAATTAAGCAAGCTGCTCGAAAATATCATCCGAATCTCGAAGAGAAGATTAAAGAGGAGATTAAAAAACTTCAACAAGCAGGTTTCATCCGACCAATACAGTACCCCACGTGGTTGGCAAACATAGTGCCAGTAAAGAAGAAGATGGTCAAATCAGAGTATGTGTAGACTTTCGAGATTTGAACAAATCTTGCCCGAATGATGAATTCCCTCTACCACACATCGACACCCTCGCAGATGCCACCTCGGGACACCAGATGTTCTCATTCATGGATGGATTCAGCGGATACAATCAGATTAAGATGGCTGAAGAGGATGCAGAAAAGACCGCTTTTAGAACACCTCTCGGAAACTTCTTCTATACAGTCATGCCTTTCGGACTCAAGAATACCAAAGGGCTATGACTGCAATCTTTCATGACATGATCCATCATGAGGTGGAAGATTATGTTGATGATCTAGTGGTGAAATCCAAGAAAGAAGAGGACCATCTCCGAGACCTTGAGAAAGTATTCAAGAGGTGCCAGAAATTCAAAATGAGGATGAATCCTCTCAAATGTGCTTTCAGGGTGACGGCCGGGAAGTTCCTCGGGTTTCTTGTATATAGGCATGGTATCGAGGCAGATGATGACAAGGTCAAGTCTATCAAAGCAATGCCTCCCCCACATTCTCAGAAAGAGTTAAAGAAGTTCCTCGGGAAGGTGTCTTATATTCGGAGGTTTATCCCAGCACTGGCAGAGATCTCTGCCCCTTTCGGTTCATTGTTGAAAGGAGATGCCAAGTTCGAGTGGAACCAAGAGCACCAAAAGGCCTTCGAGAGAATCAAGGTGGCCTTGACCTCGCCTCAGACAATGATAGCCCCGCAACCCGGGGTACCTCTAATGTTGTACTTAACTTCAACCCCCAAGTCCATAGGGGCATTATTGGTCCAAGATGTAGATGGAGCAGAACGCCCGGTGTATTACATCAGCCGGAAGATTCGAGGAGCAGAAGTCTGATATACTCCGATAGAGAGACATTGCTTAGCTCTGGTATTCACCGCCCAAAAGCTCAGACATTACTTCTTAGCACATCAGATTCAGATTGTTACTAAAAGTGATCCAATTCGATACCTCCTCAGCAAGCCTGCTCTAACTGGGAAGGTGGCAAGATGGTTGTTAGCACTGGGTGAATTCGAAATCACATGTGTAGCTCCCAAGGCAATCAAAAGCCAAGCCTTAGTTGATCTCCTTGCTCAATTTCCAAGTGGTGACTATGAACCAGTGAATGAAGAATTAAGAGGAGAGGTGTATGCAGCTATGGCTTTTGAGGAAAGCTTTTGGACATTGAGCTTTGACGGAGCAGCAGCCAGAGGGAAAGGAGGAACCGGGATAGTCCTTACAAGCAAAAGTGGGGAAAAGTTATATTTGTCTTATAAATTGGATTTCCATTGTTCGAATAATGAAGCTGAGTATGAGGCTCTTATTTTAGGCTTGATAGCAGCTGAGAAGCACAGTATCAAGAAAATTCGGATCCGGGGGGACTCAAAGTTGGTAGTGAAGCAAGTTTCAGGACAGTTCGTCTTAAAGGAGCTTGCCTTGGCCACATATCGAACAACAGTCCAAAGGCTTCTTGACAAATTTCAGAAGGTCGAAATAGAGCATGTGCCTCGCTCCGACAACAAGTTTTCAGATGCCCTCGCAACATTAGGGGCAAGAGTTGATATCCCAGAGGAGGAGGCGACAATTATTATCAAGAGGAGAACAGAGCCTTCAATAATACCCGAAGACAAAGACCTTCCGGAGGACTGGAGAGGAGAAGTCCTCGAACAACTCAGAAGCAAAGTTACAAAACTGACCATGGCCAAGCTTGCCCAATTCATAATTATTCAAGGTGAACTTTACTTCCGAGGAGGTACCGGATTCCTAGCCCGGTATGTTGGCCAACAAGAAGCAAGCTTCCGACTACAACAGATCCATGAAAAGTCTTGCGGGGATGGGGATATTAGTCTGTACAGAAGAATCCAAAGATAAGGCTATTATTGGCCCGAGATGGAGAAGGACTCGAATCAATTACAGAAGGAATGCCCCAAGTGTTAGTCATACATCCGGGAGGATGAGAGTTGCTTTGAAATTGATAACCCTGACTGGAGGCAAGTCTACATTGACTATCTCAAAGAGGGAACACTACCTGAAAGCCCAAGGGACATTGCACACCTCAAGAGGAGAGCAAGGCGGTACTTTCTTGATCAGAACAAGCTTTACAGAAGAAGTATTGAGGGCACTCCCCTGAGGTGCCTCTCCAAGGAGGAGTCAGATCTAGTCCTCAAAAGAGCCCACGAAATTGAGCATCAAGGAGGAGCTCGGCTGTTCGACCAACTTATACACCTTGGGTATTACTGGCCGACTATGGAGTCAGATGCGTCCCATCACGTGAAGAGGTGCCAGACTTGTCAGAAACACGGAAATTTGATCCATGCTCCAGCTGTAGACCTGCATAGTATCCGAACGCCATGGTCATTCCATACCTGGGCCTTTGATCTGATAGGACCCATCTCCACACCTTCTAAGGGGTACAAGTGGATTCTCGCAGCTACAGAATTAAGCACAAAGTGGGTCGAAGCAACCCCTCTAAAGAAAGCTACGGGTCCCGCAGTCTCGAACTTCATCAAGGAAAATATCATTTGCCGGTTTGGAGTACCAAACACCATCCTCTCGGACAATGGCACTCCCTTCATAAACAAATATGTGAAGAGCCTCCTAGAGACTTACCAAGTGAAGCATCACAAATCCACACCATACTATCCAAAAGGAAACGGGCAAGCGGAGGCCACAAACAAGACACTGATAAGGATTCTAAGCAAGATGATGGATGAATTTGGGGGGACTTGGTCCGAACAGTAGATAGTAGCCCTATGGGTGTATCGCACTTCAAAGAGAAAGCTGACTCAAGCAACTCCTTACTCCCTTGTGTATGGGTCTGAGGCAGTGTTACCTATAGAGTTGGAAACACCATCTGCTTGGATGGCTCTTGCCTCGGGGATGGTATTGGAGCCTCGAACCACCAGATTGGAAGCATTAGAGGAAAAGCATGACAGAGCTGCAAAAGTCATGGAAAGGTATCATGAGTCCATCGCCCGAGCCTATAACCAGACTGTGGTACCAAGGAAGTTTGAAGAAGGTGATCTAGTATGGAAGATTGTAGACCCAATCATGCGAGGACAACCTTTGCCCAAGTTTTCTCCAAAATGGGAAGGGCCCTACAGGATGGTTCAGGCGAGCTCAAGCGGGTACTACAAGCTTGTAAGGGTTGAAGATGGCTTCCGAACTGGCCCGCTCAATGCAAAGTTTATCAAGCATTACTACCCATAGTTAGACTCATCTATGTTGAAATTCATTTTCATTTTCTTACTTTGTCTAAAAGTTGTATTTCCCTTACGTTATGAAGAAGCTGGTTTTCTCTATGGTGTATGTTTTATCCCATCACTTGCAGTGAATCTATTATACTTTTGTCAAGAAAGTTGAAGAACTAATGAGAATATTTCAGCTTTTATAAACATGTGCGTATGATTGTTCTTTCCATTGTATCATTCGAAATAAATATTTTATCAAGTAGAATGAGAAAACAATGCGAAAATATCCAAACAGCAAAAATTTTGTCATTTCATTGCATTGTCCTAGATAAAACATTTTTATCGAAAGGGGCAAGAAAGTAATAAAAAAAATCAATCTCTCCTAAAGACACCCTCGAAGAAGCTGCCCGTCACATCTACATCTGGAGGACAAACAGTAGAGTGTGCCTCTAAAGTCTCCAAGGCCCGAGCATAACCCGACTCAAGTTCACGAAGAGTTGCCTTTGTCTCATCTATAGAGGTCCGATAAGTGGCAAGCACAAACATAAGTTTCACCCGATGACTGGCGTTTGAAGCTATATGCAGGCGCTTCCGAAGCCATGATAAGTCCACTTGGTGACGCTCCATGTCAGAGATCCCCTGATACGCCGTCTCGACTACTTTCCCATTAAGGTCACACAACCGTCTCGACTACTTTCCCATTAAGGTCACACAACCGTTGCCTGTCCAAGCTATATAAGATAGTGGCAAAAGACTCAAGAAGAGTAGTCTGAATGAGTGGACATTGGCAAGCAAATGAAGCAAAGGTCTCCGGGTAACTCGAATGCACAAGCTGTAGAACTGAAGCAAACTCAGGAGCTACCCAATAATGGAGAAATGATACTTTGCCAGAAGCCGAAGGAGGAATTAGGGCCGGAAAGCTGCTAGTCTCAGGAATCTCCCCAATGTCTATAGGGTTAGATGAACCACCCGGAGGGGTAACTCCCGGCAGAGGTCCCGAGCCTGAGAATGCAGAGCGATAAGGGGAAAGACCAAAAGCATCACTATCAATGTGGAAATCACTGAGATTCAAATCCAAAATATTCGAAGGCACTAGCGATGAAGAACCTCTAGCAGTCGTCTCAAAGGCAGGTGTCCCCCCTTGAGAAGGGGAACCATGAGGAGTCACAAAGAGAGTCAGAGCAGAGTCCGAGGCAGGTGAAGGCAGGACCTTGGTAGCAGCTAACACTGGAGCAGAGTCTAAGGTAGGTGAAAGCAGGACCCCGGTAGCAGCTAACACTGAAGAAAAGATAAGGAAGTCTTATTAGGGGTAGGGAACAGTAAAGCCATTTGAGTAAAGATTTCTCGCAGTTAGAAGTAAATGACAAACTTCAGAAAGAAAGATTACCAGAGGGAGAATCAATATGCAAAGCTGGAGCAACTAAAGGACTCCTAGCATCAACAAAGTCACTTGGCCGTATAGAGAGCACCTGATCGATCTCAATGTCTGATGAAGCCTAAACAGTAGCAGTCATCTCTGAAGAAGGAAGGAGGGCTGGAGGATGAGAATCACCATGAGTGCCAGAGCGAGTCTCAGAGATTTCTAGCACATCCACCTCCACACCATTCCTAGAGGCGCACCTCATCTCTACATTGCTTCTAGAAGCATGGCTTGCGGCATCAATTTCTGTGGCATCAGTCCCTCCAGCAATCTTAACATCAGAACGGTGAGCCTCAATAACCTCGTCAGCAAGATAATGCTCCTCCTCAGCTACGGTAGGGCGGTGACGATGCATGCGTGGAATAAGGTCACAAAAATGATCAGAAGACTCAGCCTCATCATCATCGTCATCTATAATTGCTATACGAGGGGTGCGCATCTTCACAAGTCTTGTAGACAAAGGGAGGGTGTCGTCCAAGTCTGAGTCTGGCCTGGGGAAGGCAGCATGGCCAGGAGCCACGGTACTGAGAACGTCAACAACCGCAGGGTCCTACACAACATGGGCAAATAAAAGTTTTCATTTTAGAAGATATGGTCGCAAGAAGGAAAGTAACTTCAAATCAAAAAAATTCAGATACCTCATGGAGCCATTTGGAAAGGCGAGGAGCGGAAGGACTGGCATCAGAAGCCCTCTTGTGAGCCATCTTCTTAAGGCGGGTCGTCCGAGGACCAGAGGCCCTATTCAAAGGGACGAGCTCTGGAGAAGTAACTGCCAAGCTAGAAGCAGACGCCCGAGCCGAAGGGTCAGTTGGAGCAGATGAAGTGAAGAAACTCTCGTACATGTGATCCGATTTCTGACTCTCAGGCAGCCGAAGAGAAGAGTCCTTCTTATAGATCGGCGGAGGCAAACATATGGTCGGTCTGCTCTGGATAAATGCAATAAATGCATCGATATTCTTCTGCCAATATCGCCTGAAAGAGGGGGTGAAACCCCCTACTCGACTCAAGTCTGGCATCGTCAAAGAGCTGGATATAGGAAGCACGGTGTGTACAAGTCCGCGACTAAAGCGTCCATAGCTCTCTAAAAATGATAATAAAGGAGGTGCTGACCCCGGGGCACATTGTTCAAACCCGAACTGACATGCTACATGGTCAGGTCTATAAACGGCACTATCAACGCCTTCCTCATGCCATACCGGTAATGAACTCGGACGGATCATGATCAGCATATCAACAAAGGGTGCAGGGATGTTCTTCGGCAAAGGAAAGGACACCGAGCGGGAGGAACCATGATAGATAAGCGGTATGGCCACACCCACCAGTGGGCATACATACGGCCGTGCCACAAAGCGCCGGGGATCATCCACCAGAGTATTCAAGGATAAGGTAGAAATGGTACGTAACCAACGTGTAATCAACGGCTGGCAAGACTTCACTTTCTCAAATGTCCGAGACCCATCAGTACCGAGCACGGGGATGCCATCTTTATCCACTATCTCCCGAAGAACCTCTGCCTTGAATACAGTCGGAGCAGGGGCAAATTTTGGGAACCTCTCGAAGAAGAAACAAAGCAGGAACTGGCTGTGAATGAAGGAGACAGGCTCATATCGACCCACGAAACGAACCATATCTCGATGTAGTAGATCCAGCCGATAGTAGAGATTCCCAAGAAATAGTGGAGCTAAAGGGATCCGATCTCCTCTGAAGAGCCTGACTGCCAAGGGAAAGACGAAAGGATTGAGGGAATCCGGAGGTGTGCTCAGAAGAATGAAGAATGAAAGGAAGCAAGCCAGAAATCCCAAGAAATAGAGCCTTGAGCCATACATCGAACCGGCCTCATACTCCCGAGAGTCAGGGTCAGCATCTCTGGCCAAGGGCTGAAGATCCTTGAAGAAGTGGCGGATCCATGCAGTATAGGAGGCACGGTCCGTCCTTACTCAACTAGTCCTCCTCGCTGAACCATCAAAAACGGAACTCCACCGACAACAAGTTTCAAAATTTAGCTTCAGAGATTGGATCAAAGAATCATCTTTGGGGGGTGTCTACTCAGGGTCGAAGGCATCAGGGCCGGTCACTTCCAGACGCAGCAACATGAACACATCCTCAAGGGTGGGCCCTATCTCGTGCTGGCCAAGTATAAAGGTGTGTGTCTCGGTGCTCCACCGAAGAGCCATGGCTTCCAGGCTAGCATTGTTGCGACGGATGGATAGGGATCGAGATATTTTCACCGGGATCAATAGCCGGGCCTCTTGAAGCCGCTGACAGAGGCTCTTGTCCGAGAGGACATCATCGACCCACTCCTGCCAACCAAAAGAAGGGTTTGAGAAGGCCTTGAACTGAGGATAACAGTATAGGAAGTCCCCTCGCTCAATCCGGAAGCGTAGCACCGAGGAAGGAGAAATAGGGGCCTCATGTCCGGAGTCAGTGTCCTCGGTGAGACATAATGGAGCTCCCTTCGGAGTCAGAAGAGAAGTGGTGGAGGTAGCTGCCCGCCAGAAGGGGTCCTTCCGACCAAAATAAGGAGATTTCCTCCACTCAGATGCCGGAGGTACATCCCTCTCTTTCATGAGAGTCGGTTCTGATGACCCCGGGACAACGGGTTTCTTGTGAGAAGACATATGACTGAAATAACAGGTATAAATTGCAAGGAGGTGACCGTATTAAAATTCAGAATATTGGAATTGAAGCAACACATTTGAATGAAATTTCGGCATCAACTATTCGTTTCTCAGAGAATCCATGAATTTAACAAATCCTACGAGGAATTTTTACGCCAAGAATTCAGGCACGATGTCAACTATGCTAAGGGTTGCGACAATCAGTCATTTTTATAATAAAATTTACATGCAACATGATGGATGTATCATCAATATACAGATTTCCAGTTTCTATCATCAATAAAAGGTGCAATGTCATAGGCCGTTTTGTGATGAAGTTCAAGCGGATCATTTTCTCAAAATCACTACGTTCCATATTAAAGATCCAATTTCTACGGGGCTCAAAAATAGCAAATTTCAGACCCAAGATCCGAAGTATTTCTCATTTCTCATTTTTCATCAGTAGCGAGATTCAATGGATTGTCATGCAAATTACAAGAATATTCCTCTCAAGTCAATGTTAATTGCTCAATTCAAGTGGCAAGTATTTTATTACGAGTGCAAAATTCAGCAGCAATGGTTCAATTTATGCAATAGCCCAGAATTTCTTTGGCAGATTTCAAGTCAGAAAAACCATCTAAATAAATCCCACAGCCTATTTCAAAAATTGCAAAGCCCAAACAAATTCAAGCTTCACATTGGAATTTCAAATCACCAATATTATTTTTATTTTATCTATCAGAGCATGGATGTATCAGAGCATGGATTCATTTTATTTAAAGCATGGAAGTTCAAGCATGGATTCATTTTATTTTTATTTATTTTTTTTGGCTAAAAAACCCACCAAAACTATATGGGTCCAAAAGAGCTCCCAAAAATAGGTAAGCCCAAAAGCCAACCGTAATGTGTAGCAGCAGGCCAAACGGCCCAAAACAATAAGAAGGAAAGTCCATACAAAAGCTGCCACCAAAAAAAAATAATAAAATAAATAAAATAATTAAAGAGCTTACTCACAGGTTTGGGCCAACAGAGGAAGTGCACGGCTGTGTTAGAGTCGATGTGGAAGCAGAAAATAGGCCACGAATGGGTGGAACCAGTACCGAAGATAGCCGGAGTAAATCAATAACAGCGCCGGCAGTGGGCAAGAAAGAATATAATTAGACCGACGCCGCGTTGAGTGGGTGGCGTGGTCAATAACTGGTTACAGTTGAGGCCGAAGGCAGTGTTGAAGACGTAGCGGAGTTGGCGTCGACGTTGATCAACAAGACTGAGCTAGGCTGGGCAAGACCACACACGTTGCGTTGAGTGGGCGAACGTGCGTGGTCGGCGTCGGACAAGTTGAAGCCGGAAGCAACGATGGTACCACAGAAGAGTCGGCAACCACACACGTCACGTTGAGTGGGCAACGTGAGTGGTCTGCGTTGGAACAGTTAAAGCCAGCTGCAGAGTTTCAGCAGAGAGAGGCCGATGGCGGTTTGGTCGGAGCTGGAGCAGCGAGAGGCCGACGGAAGCTGGGGCCACGACAATGTAGTCGCGCGCAATCAGAACAAAAATATGGGTAATCCGAGCTCTAAACAAAAAATATATATGATAATCAATATATATATATTCCTGCCCAAAGAATTTCAAGCAGCAAAGTAAAAAAAAAATGAAGCATCAGAGATTGAGTATATGGTTGTTTGCCTGACTTGTGAACATGTATTATACATTAAGGAATTTGAGTAATAATCATCTCAATGGACCACTACCTTCAGAATTCGGGATTCTCAGAAGTATACAAATTATAGATATGTCATTCAACAACTTGTCTGGTAATATCCCTGAGGAGTTGGGTCAATTGCAGAACATTGCGGCTCTGTAAGTTGGTTATCAAGTGTTTCGCCAGCCTACCATTATTTTGATGAGTTTCTTATAAAATTGGAATCAATGTACTCTAATGTTATTGCTTTTTCCTCCTTGGAATTGTTCTGTAGTATATTGAACAACAATCTCCGTGGAGAAATTCCAGATCAGTTGACTAATTATTTGAGTCTTGCTACTTTGTGAGTTCTTTTTCCCCCCCCGGCGGCATAGTCGTCACTACTCAGTTACGGTTGGCAAATACAGCGATGGTGCAAGAGCTGGGCATGAGACGCACTATAGCGATCCCGGATTTACCGTTGTTGTATAGTGATCCGGACATGTGTCCGTGGATGTTGGTAGTTGATCATTATCTTGTTTACATCCTTTTTTACTTTGTATTTGAGTTATGGGATGTGTTGGGCAGGTTTGTTATAGGTTGGTTAAGTCTAGAAACCAAAACTAGTTGCCCAGATTTTGGCCTGTCCGCTCGAGCGAGGGTTTTGGCGCTCGAGCGGGGAATACACCCATCCAGTATTTCCTGTGCAGTGTTGGACGCTCGAGCGGGGTCTTGGACGCTCGAGCGGGGCTTCGAGCGCTCGAGCAGGGACCTGTTGTGTCGAGATGCTGGGAGAGTGCATCCGGAGCTCGAGCGGGAGTTTGGCCGCTCGAGCGGGAGTCTGTGAGTGACGCTCGAGCGGGGGTTTGGACGCTCGAGCGGGGCGACTGGGTTTAAGTTCCGAGTTTTGACTTTTCAAATCACTTTTTCACTTTCTCTTCTCTCTCCTACTTTCCCAAAAAATGCCATTGTTGAGCCTCTCACTCTAGAACTCTACCTTCTCTCTAGGTTTTGATCTAGTAGGAGTGATTTGCTCATCTTTGGCGTTTACAAAAAAGTTGTTGATCGTCGAGGGCTACATTTTAATCTGAAAATTTCGGGATTTGGAGCACGTTGGGTTTTGTCATCTTCTCTCTTGGGGCTCCGGATTTGAGGTAGGGATATCCTACTCCTCTCTATGGATTTTGTCTTTAAATTTTAGTATTTTGAGATGTTGGGGTTGGTTTGGTAATTTTGTGAAAGTTTGGGGCTTTTGTGTTATTTTACAAAAGTTGGGGTTTTATTTATAATAAACCTAGATGCATGTTTGGCATAGAGAAATGGAATAAATGTTGAATCATTGATGAAAATAGAACCTAAGGGTTGAAATGTAGATTATGGAAATTGCCCTAATTACATTGATTGATTAATTTGTATAATTAATTGTTGGAAATGAGGAATTGAATTGAGAATGTGGAAATTGGAAAGGGAAGGGGTTAGAGGGTGTAGTTGGATTATTTATCACTCACCTAGTTGAAATGTTGATTATATATCCATTGTTGCATTTATTTTCTGTATAGAAATAACTGCTTTGGGCTATCGGTGGAGGATAGTCGTGATTGTTGTAGACAATGCATGATGATTAGGCAAACGGAAACTAATCACTAGAATGAGTCATTGAGTATGATGATTGAAAGAACATGTTAAATTTATGTGTTGTGTGATGATGTGTATAATTATTGTTTATATGCATTGTGTTGTGTTGGAGGAGATAGGGGATGTACTCCACGGTTTAGGGGAAGATAGGGGATGGACCTCTAAACCGGATGTTGTTGGGAGGAGATAGGGGATGGACTCCATAGATAGAGCTCATATGCTTATCTATTAATGTGTTGACAGAGCTCATATGCTTGTCATTGGAAGTGTGATAGTGCTCATATGCATATCTGTGGAAGTGATGATATAGCTTGTATGCTTATCTGTTGTTGTGTGATATAGCTAGTATGCTTATCTATTATGAAATGGGAAGTGTTTGATATGAGTTACTGTCTCATATGAGTTGTTGGCCAGGTTCTGAGCCATGGTTGTAAATTGAGAATTGAAAGGAATTGGAAAATGAATTGTAACATGGACTTGTATGTCATGAAACTGTAAAGTGTGATAAGAGAAAGTATCAGTATTGGCCATCTATCAATTGCTAATCTTTTAGTCATTGTTCATGGTTGGTTTAGTGTATTTCTGCTGGGCTGTGGCTCACCCTATATGGGAATATCATTTTCAGGTACAGGTAGCATGCCACCTCCAAGGACATAGCTTGGGAGGCTAGAGGCGGACACACTTTTGTTGTCTTATTTCTTTGATGTATTACATGTAAATTCAAGCCAAGGGCTTAATGTGTAAATGAGTTAGTACTCTTTTGTTGTAACCAAGTGTTAACTTGGAAAGCTGTAAGCCTTTAGGGCATTTGCTTTTGTTGTTAACATGTAATACTTTTTGTAAAGAAACTCTGATGAATAGAAGAATGTGGAACTTTTTATATCAATGCATGTCTATATTGATGGGTTTAATGTTGTTATTTTGAGGGCGTTACACGCACAAGCCACGCGAGTTGAGGTGGTCGCGTGCAAGATAACGCTGGGGTTGGTTCTTACGAAGCCGACAGCGGCACTCGGAGGATTGAGACGACAATCAATACGCAAGCAGAAGTGGACTTCCGCGGCTGTAGGAACAAGACCAAGGTCTGGCGTGCCTGAATGTCTAAGCTCACTAGGCCAAAGTGAAGCACTGATAGCGAGCAACAACTTAGATCGCACGTCTGCGGCAGCGTGACGTTGAAACAGGACAGTGGCAATAATAAACAGTAGCAGCTCTAGTTTGTTCACGAAGAAGAATAGCTGTGTTGGTCTCATTCAAGAGGAGCCAATGCTAAAAATATATATATATATATATATATATGTAATAATAATAATAAAAAAAATACACTGAGGTTTCCCAAGAGTTTACCCACAGATGGATAAGGTGTAAAGCTGAAAGAAGCAAGAAGCATCAAACGGCGTAGGCCACAAGTCAAGGCAGGGCAGAGACGGCGCAAGCCGTGTGCACGAGCAGTGGACGAGCGAGGCCAGAACCAGCGGTGATGTCACAACGGAGTTGGTGACCACACACGACGCGTTGAAAGGGCGACGTGTGTGGTTGGCACTGGAGCAAGCAGCGGTGTCGGTGCTGGTCAGTTGAGGAAGACAATGGCAATAGGACCACGGAAGAGTCTGGTGTTGGCTTGACAACGTTGTCACGACACCGATGGTAGCTGAGGCTGTAGCCGCCGATGGTGTGCAAAATGACGCTGGATAGACGAAGCAGGAGCTTGGTCGAAGCTGGTTCTTCAGTGACGACGGCGGCGACGGGGCTGGAAGTTGCGATGGAGGGCCATGCAAAAGGCAGCGGTGTTGGTTTGTTAAAGAAGAAAGATGGCCTCTCGATCTAGAGAGAGAGTAGGCTGAGAGACGAAGTTGGAATGGATGTGGCGGCTATGCAAAAGTTGGTTAGCTACAGAATAGGGTTTTTGAGCCTTTCTTTAAATAGAAAAAAAAAGGGGAGCATTATCCTTCAGTATGCTATTAGAATATTCTAAATATGTGTATGCCGTGTTTGCCAAACAACAAAGAAAAACGTCTGTGAGCCTTGAATGAAAAATGTTGTATTATTCTTTGGTTAGAATAAAAATTTATATATATATTTTTCTTAGATGTTATAATAATGTATATTTCAAAAAAAAAAAAAAAGTACAAAAAAATAAAATTTTTGCTTGTCAATTTTTTTTTGTAAATTCAAGTGCGTCATCAACTTTATCCATAGGCTCTGTCGTGACAGCATTTTTTTTTTTGGGGAACGTGACGCGAAGCAGGGCCGAAAAATGACAATATGCGTGCCCGAAATTTTTTAAAAAAATTCCTCATACACACAAGGGGCAAATGTAAGAGGAGTTAATTTCAGTCAGCTAAATTAATTAGGCCAAATAGCCCAAGATTAGTGGGCCCGAATTTATCACAAGTCTAAGATTGGGGGGCCCGGATTTATCGCCATCAAACGGGCTGAATCACTCTAGGCCTTGAAAGGGTTCGGACCCACGAACTTAGAGACTTACTCGGATCCGAACTCGAAAGGGTATTGAGCTATCCTAGAGATCCGAGGCACTCGGACTCGAAAGGATTCGGATCCACGAATCTAGAGATCCGAAGCAATTGGCTTCGAATGGATTCAAACGCAATCTAGAAGCCGCTCCGTTAATGAGTCCCAGAACACTTGCGGGCTCGGAGCTTTCCGGGATCTACGCATCAGAACCATGGGCGTAATGGAGTTCGAACAAAGGACCCGATCCCGAGGACGGTGAGTGGAGATAAATTCACTCTTCGGTTAAACTAGCATATACCCGGGTCGAGGTGGCACGACCCCGGGGGGTCCATGAGACTCGGCAATATTTTGCGGCAGGACATCCTCTGGGACTACCCCTGACCCTTTTGGAATGATTGGGGATCATTGGTTAGGTGTGGCTAAGAAGAAAGGTTCGCCGAGGGGTTGATCTCCTCTTCGGGGTTTTTCTCATCCTCGGAGAGGTCACCTCCCTGGACAAGGTGGTTAGAGAGAATATTCCCCACGTGCCTTGCACATGGGCTCCATCCTACATCATGATGTGCTTATAAATAGCACCCACCCATAGCTTTACAAGGGATAGATTTTGGAGAATTAACTCTTGGGAAAGAACTAATTTCCCTTCTCCACTATCAACCTTGAGAGTGAAAGTGAGAGATCCATGGAAGAGCCTTGTCATTATTCTCTCTCTAGCCATTTTGCCTTCTTCTTCACCCAATCTCTTATCTCCATCATCTCCTTTACTCTTGTGTTCTTGAGTTGAGACTATTGAAGAATCTAAGCCTCTCATACATTATCTTCTAGAGAATTCGAAGTTGTTCTTCAAGGATCTTCGAAGATTTTCGAATTTTCCAACTCCTTTCTTGAACCCTCTCATACAGTTTGTATAAAATTATACATTTTTTTTTCGAAAGTCTCCTAACATTGCATAAAAAAAAAATTAAAATTAAGTATGAGATGTTAAAAGTAGAGTGTAAATGCTTTTTTTTTTTTTTGTGGGTTTTATTACTGTGTAAGACCATCTCTAATGATCCATCAATTTTGACATTAAATTTAAATTTGATGAAAAAATAATCACCATGTTTGTTTCGAGTTTTTTTAAAACACTTTTCAAAAAAATTTACTATTTTGTTTTTCGTATTTTTTTGTTTTCATTAAAATTTTTTAATATTTTAAGTAATTTTTTTTAATTTTTAGACACACCTAACATAAATACACTTAAAAAGTATAATTTTCGTGAAAAAAAATCTTTAAAAAATTCACTAGATACCAAAAATATTTTTAAAAAAAAGAAAGAAAAGTCAGTATATTTTTTATATTTTTGTGTATTTATTAATTTTTTTAAATATTTTTCACTAATATTTTACTTTTTAGATATATCTACGTAAGGTGCATCTAAAAAAGTAAAAAAAAATGCTTAAAATTTTAAAAATATTCACTAAAAACAAAAAAATACGAAAAATAAAAGACTCAATTTTTAAAAAATTGAATTCAAAAAATTGAAACCAAAAACATTAAAATATTTTTCCTGCTCCAATGGTTTTATCAAATGAGTATCAAATCAAGGATATCAAAAATCTTTCACTAAATTGAGGATGCCTAGAAGCTTGCACCAAATCACTGTTCATAGGCGTTGGATTTTCACCACCAGATGTCCCCTCAAATGACCACCTTTAGGCAAAAAATTTGTGAAAAAATACATTGGCCGATCAACCGACCGGACATTTGATTGGTCAACCGGTGTTTTGATAAAAGCTCAAAATCTTTCGTTGGAACACTTAATATCAAATGGAGTTTTTACTCAAATTTATTAAAAAAAAACAATAAAATACACAGTTGAATATGCTCTAAGGTGATGTACAATAAATATACTAATGGTTCGTTTGGGATGTGAATTTGCTTTTTAGTTTTTTTGACTATTTTAACCTAGAATTAAAAAACCTACATTGAGATGAGTTTTTTAACTTTCTTAACTTTTATAAGAGAAAAAATAAAATAATTATAATTTAAATATGACATTTTACTATTTATCTTTTTAATTTATTTTACTTTTTTGTGCAATTTTAATTGTTCCTAATTGTACATATAGTTCTTCAATTAAAATGGAGGAACTTACCTGGTTCTGGATTTAAACCCTAATTCTTGGGTGTGAACCCTGCCTAGATCGTCTCACCAAAAGTTGCCACCACAAGTCTGATCGACTTGATCGGAAGCCATAGATTTGACTTCGCAATCAAAGACTAAACGTAGATTTGATAGTCGCAATCCGAAGCCATCACGATCTTGTTTCTTGTATTACGAACTAGTTTTTCTCTCTGAAATCAAAGTTGAGTTCGCGAACTGAACAGATTTCTTGATTCGCATCTGGTTCGCAGCACCTGAAAATCTCAGATTTCAAGTTCGTCTCTGTTCTTCTCTAGGTCGTAGCACTTGGAAAATCTCAGATTCTGTTGAAGTGGACCAAGAAGCTGCGAAATCAACTTTCATTTCCAGTATCACAAACACAAATTGCGAATCGAAGTTGTTGTTCACGTTGTGATTTCAGAATCACAGAACAAATCGGTTCGAAGTTTGTTGGAATCTTCGCAATTGTGACCTGGCTCCTTTGATTCGCATTGGAAGCCATTTGATTTCGCGATCTGAGTTTCAGCCTGGGTTGCTTCGACTTCGAATTGAACTTCGCAAACTCAAACCTGAGGAGAAATCGATCTTTGGACATCAAATCAACTTCAGTCCGAAGTCTTAGGTGAGTTTCGAACTTGAATCTGAAACCCTAGATGCGATGTGGAGTCGAACCCAAACTCTTGACTGCGATTAACATCTTTCGAACCTGTTGATTCTCATGCAATGCCTTTGTTTAGATCTGATTTCGTGACATGTGTATGATTTTACAAGTTGAGATCTTCATACAGGACATCAAACATATTGTCATGCACGTTAGAGCTCAACTTCAAAGTTTGTGGCTTGGAAGTACTACAAACTAGTGTTGATTCTTGAGTGTTGCATTTCAATTTTAATTGCAACCTTGATCTTGATGTTGCCTTCATGCTGATTGGTTGATCTATTGACTCGTTTGTCCCAAATGTATGTTGTTGCTTTTCGCCTTTCAGCTGATGCCTTGATTTGGTAGTGAATGTGTGGTGACCTTGCCCGCTGGTCCATTTTGGCTGAAGTTCAAGACCTGTATCTTAACAATGCTTCATTCCAGTGCTACAATGAGTATTACAGTGCTCTAGATTCTTGCTAGATGGCTAATAGAGATCGGTCTTGGAGAGGTGGTCATGTTAGGATTTTTGCATGAAAATTGCCCGAAGATGTGAGGATGAATTTCTCAATTGGAATGAGCAATGATGGTGATCCAAATTAAAATCATAATCAAAGAAACGAGTCGGAGCAAATTATTGGACGACTTGTCACATCGCAAGCTGTCATTGAAATTTTTGAAAGTTTCAAAGAAATTATTTGAAGTTTATTGTTGTGACTCCTTTCATACCTCTTTAGGAATTTGTTTCAAGTCAAGTAGGTTGCTTTTTGTGGGGTCAGTTCACATTTGTGTCCGAAGGAAGGAAGGAAAGAATGCATGCACTGCTGAAGTCTTAACTCATGATCAGTTTTTTTCTCAAGTTGTTCTTGTCTAGTGGTTGCATAGTCAACCCTATCGATTGGTCACAACTTTCAGCCTTGTTTGTTTTGGAAGATATCATTTGCCAGCCAAGTAGTCTCTTTCCGACAGGAAGAGTACTTGTTTACACCAGTCTGCTTGTCAGCGGTGAAGAGGCTCTAGAAAATAGGAGTCTGTACAAGTGTTAGCAAGGGAGGATTCGGACATGATAGGAGTTGTCAGTTTGCACCCGTGGTTGCTTAGCCAAAGTAGATCGATGTATTGGCGTAAGAATGGGTTGTAAGGAAACATGTTTGTGTTGAGCATAGAGATGCAGCGTCTATTCCTCGCTTAGGGATTCAATGCATGGTGTTATATTGAGCACACTTAGTTACTACTTAAACTTGAGAACAAGTTTCTTAGAGAGAGAGAAAGAGAGTATGATGTAATATAATAAATAGACTAGTGTTTGCTAAATAACTTATTAGTTGTATTATATAAATAGGTAATGTAATACCCATTGTACTTAGTTTTACAATACACAATACAAAATGTACGTTGTGATCGGAGTAGAATTTAGTTTCTCTCTCTATCCTTGGGGGTTTTACCCCTAATTGGAACATTTGTCTTTTCTCTTTGAATTTGATGTTGATTTGCATTTAGATTTCATTATTAAGTCCCTTCCCACTTGCCTCACCTTTTAAATTGTGAAAGTAATTTAAATTAAGAGCAGTAATGGCTAAAGATTTTGTGAAGCCTTTTTTATTGAGACTTTTAACAATAAACATTTTTTAAGATTTTTTTTTATTTATAATTTTGACCAATAGACTAAACGACATAATTGTTACCTCTGATTCAGAGCTTGAACAAGTGATTGAAAATATATATATATATATATATATGAAAAAAGTAATATTATGTAAACAAAATTTTCTAAAGAGAATAATCTGACTTTATACCATGTTGTTTGATGGATTATAGATGTGAACATGTTTTGTTGAATTCTCATAGTATTATTTTTTTTTTTTGTAGGTTACAAATATACCTTTTAAAATTTGTTTAAAATATGAATTATTTCATATAATTTTTGAAAATTACAAATACCCCTTGTTATAATTTTTTATTTAACAAAATTAATAATAAAAAAAATCAAATTCTTAACTACTGTCCTATACAATAATAAAATTACCTGAATTGTTAATTGAAATATATATTTGATATCATTAAAAATAATTAATTAACTTGATAATTTATTAATAAAATGAGTCATTTGTTATACAATTATAAACTTGAAGAGACATAACACAATTTCCATAATTACATAAGCTAATCCGTATTTTAAACAAATTTCAAGATGTATTTATAAGTCTACTTTTTTTTTAAAACAAGTCTACTAAAAAAAATTAAGCACAATATTTTCATATATATATATATATATATATATATATTTTGGGGGCAAAAATAATATTTCAAAATTTTAAAAATATATATTATTTGTCAAATTAGTTCATAATTTTAAAAAAAATAAAAATAAAAACTTAACGAAATAGAGAAATAGCCACTTATAGAATGAAGAAAACAACACATCATCAATAGAGGTGATAAATGAACCAAATAATTCAAACTCGACTAGTTAAAAACTCATTCAAGCTCAATTCATTAAATAAACAAATTCAGTTTAAACAAATTTTAGAACTCGTTAAATTTTTCAAATTGAACTTCAACAATCAATTGCTCATTCAGTTCAATTTGATAAGCCTAAAACTATATAAAAATACCAAACTACTCGAGTTTGATTCGACAAAAACTCGTTTGAATTCGATTTAAAAGTTTAATGAACCAAACTTGAACAGTTAATGGGTCGGCTCGATTATCACCCCTCAAACATTCTCACACTCGAGATCAGTTTAAAAGTTTAATGGACCAAACTTGAACAGTTAACTGGTTGGCTCGTTTATCACCCCTCAAACATTCTCACACCCGAGATTGGTTTAAAAGTTTAATGGACCAAACTTGAATAGTTAACTGGTTGGCTCATTTAACACTCCTCAGACATTCTCATACCAAAAATGCAGGTCAAGAGCAAAATAGAAAGGTAAAAAATATCCCAAAAAGTTCTCAAAACAGAATCTGGAAAAAATAAAAATACATTGACCTACTATCAAATGAGAGTTGTTAATAAAAATCGAGTTCAAGTTCAAGCATATGACGAATCCACAACGTAAAAATTATCCCAGGGAGCTCCCAAAACAGAATCTGGAAAAAAATAAAAATAAAAATACATCGACCTGCCATCAAATGAGAGTTGTTAATAATAGTTGTTAATAATAATCGAGTTCGAATTCAAGCATATGATGAACCTACACCTGCTTTGACCTGGAACTGCCTCCACATGCAGTCTGATTCAAGCAATCTATGACCCATGGCAATTCTGCCTGACACATGGATGAATTATTAACCACGGAAGCCACCTGCCCGATTCCAGGAATCGTGTTTGCCTCACTGACCTGAGAAATCGAACCAGTTGGAGTTCCCGTCACACTCTGATAAAGATCCAGAGAATTACGATAGGGAACCAAAGCACTTTCAACAGCAGATTTGTGTCCTCTGTTTCCATTAGAACTCGGTCTCTATTCGGCTCGTTTTCACATTTTCATTATCTTTTACTTGCCTCTGCAAATTCCTCCTCAAATTTATAATCTACCTAGATATAAACAAGTGTTTTCTTCCAGTCAATTAGTGTTGTTCTTGGATTTGTGAATTTCACTCGTGTGAATTCACTTAGGATCTGTTTGGTAACGTTTACGCTTTCAGTTTATATTTACAAAAATTTTATAAACTGATTTTTGTTTATTTTTAGAAAAACATAAACTACAAACGCGTTTGGTAATTGATAAAATGTTTAAAAAAATTTTAAAATATAAAAAAAAGTGAGAAATAGCAAGTGGTGGTAGGTAGCGGCGGAAGACGGTGGTGGAAAGTGGTGACGGTGGGTGGTGGGTAGCGGGTGGTAATGGGTGGTGGCGGGTGGGTGGTGGTGGTGGTGGTGGGTGGGTGGGTGATGGTGGCAGGTGGTGGGTGGTGGTGGCGAGTGGTGGCAGATGGTGGGTAGTGGTGGCAGGTGGGTGGCGGGTTGCGGGTGGTGGCGGATAAGTGACGGGTGGTGGTGGTGGGTGGGTGGGTGACGGTGACGGTGGCGGGTGGTGGGTGGTAGCGAGTGGGTGGTGGTGGTAGTGGTGGCTGGTGGTGGTGGCAAGTGGGTGGCGGATGACGGGTAGTGGTGGGTGGTGGCGGGTGGGTAGTGGTGGCGGTTAGGTGGCGGGTGGTGATCGTGGGTGAGTGGGTGACGGTGGCGTGTGGTGGGTGGTAACGAGTGGGTGGTAGTGGCGGTAGTGGCGGGTGGTGGTGGCAGGTGGGTACCGGATGGCGAGTGGTGGTGGGTAGTGGCGGGTGGTGGTAGTGGTGGGTGGTGGGTGGGTGACGGTGGCGGGTGGTAGCGAGTGGGTGGTGGTAGTGGTGGGTGGTAGCGAGTGGTGGTGGTGGTGGTGGTGGTGGGTGGTGGTGGCAGGTCGGTGGCGGTGGTGGGTGGGTGGTGGTGGTGGGTGGCTAGTGGTGGCGGGTGGTGGTAGGTGGCGGAGTGGTGGTGGCGGGCGGTGGATGGTAGTGGCAGGTGGTGGGTGGTAGCGTGTGGATGGCAGGTAGGGTGGTGGGTGGTGGTGGTGGTAGTGGTGGTGGCAGCGAGGGTGGGTGGTAGTAGCGAATGGGTGGCAAACGGGTGGTGGGTGGCAGGTAGGTGGTGGTGGTGGCAGGTGGCAGGTGGTGGTGGCAGGTGGGTGGTGAGTGGTGGTGGCAGGTGGTGGTGGAGGGTGGTAGCGGAAGACAGTGGTGGAAAATGGTGGCAGGTGGTGACTAGTGTTGCGTGGTAAAAAAAAAAACTCAAAACTCAAAACGGAAACACATTTTTTGAGTTTACATTTTTTGGCTAAATTTATAAACTGAGACCACTGATTTATAAATCAAAAATTTACCAAACAAGTTTTTATTTGAGTTTTTTAAATTTTTGTAAATATAAATAGAAAACTGAAAACGTAAGTGTTACCAAACGGCACCTTAGTTATGGACTGTTTGCTCTTTTTGTTTCTATAGCGATCCTGGTTTTCCCTTTCTGTATTGGTTGTATTCCGGACCTTGGTTCCGTGGAGTTGGTGGTTTTATGTCTTCTTGTTATCCTTTAATTCTATTTATTTGAGTTTTAGGAAGTGTTGGGCTTAGTGGTTACAGGTAGGTTGAATTTTGGTCTCAATTCTTGTTGCCCAGTTTTTTTTTTTGAGTGGTCCGCTCGAGCGGGTCCTTGTGCGCTTGAGCGGAGATTTCATACTTCCAGTATCTGTGCCTCTGCAAAACTTCTGCATATGTATTTTTCACGCTCGAGCGGGTTTCGTTACGCTCGAGCGGGTCGAGCTCGAGCGGGTCTGTTGGCGCTCGAGCGTGGTGTTCATTGTCTGTGAAAATACTGGGAGAGAAGAATCTACGCTCGAGCGAACTGGTTTTCGCGCTCGAGCGGATGTACTTTATTCTTGTGTCTTAGAGCTCGAGCGGGCCTTCTTGCGCTCGAGTGGTTCCAGTTTTTGTGCTTGACGCTCGAGCGTTCTATTATCCGCTCAAGCGGGTCATGCGTATATCAGTTGGCAGCTGGGTATTTTTTAATCACTTTTCACTTTTCTTTTCTCTCTCTTACTTTCCCAAAATATCTTTTGAGAGCTCCTCTCTCTAGAATCTCTCTTCTCTCTTAGGATTGATCTAGTTAGAGTGTTCTCCTACCCTTTGGCCTTTACAAAAAATGTGTTGATCGTCGAGTGCTACGTTTTGATTCGAAAAGTTTGGAGTTTGGAGCACTTTGAGTTTGGTCCTCTCCTCCGTTTGAGCTCTAACTTCGAGGTAGGGATATCCTACTCCATCTTATGAGCTTTGTCTTTAAATTTTGGCATTTTGATATGTTGGGGGTTGTTGGGTAATTTTGAGAAGGTTTTGGGGTCTTTATGTAATTTTCAAAAGATGGGGTTTCAAACATATAAACCTTTATGTATGTAATACATTGGAAGATGGACTTGGTGTTGGATTATTGATGGAAAACGGAACCTTAGAGTTGGTATTGTAAATATGGAAAAAAAACCCTAACTGTTATTTTAAATTAATTTGTATAATTAATTTAGGAAAATGAGAGATTGAATAGGAAATATTCAAATTGGAAAGGTACGGGATCAAAGGGTGTTGTTGGATTAATTTATCGCTCACCTAGATAAAATGTTGATACTTTATCCATTTGGTGCATTTATTTTCTGTTTAGAAATAACTGTTTGGGCTATCGGTGGATGATAGTCTTGATTGTTGTAGACAATGCATGATAATTAGGCAAACTATAACTAATCAATTGGGTATGTTATCGAATGTAGCGGTTGGTATAATACATCAAATTTTGTATTGATTGATTAAATTTGTATATGATAATTGCTTATATACATTGTATTGTGTGGGAGGAGATGGGGGATGTACTCCACGGTTTATTGGAAGATGGGGGATGGACCTCTAAACCGCATTTTGTTTGAGATTGATACAGCACTACAATGCGTATCATTTGTGAATTATAGAAGTGTTTTGTTTGACATTGATGTAGCACTAAAATGTGTATCACTTGTCTTGATTGATTAAATTTGTATATGATAATTGCTTATATACATTGTATTGTGTGGGAGGAGATGGGGGATGTACTCCACGGTTTATTGGAAGATAGGGGATGGACCTCTAAACCGGATTTTGTTTGAGATTAATACAGCACTACAATGTGTATCATTTGTGAATTATATAAGTGTTTTGTTTGACATTGATGTAGCACTAAAATGTGTATCACTTATCTTGATTGATTAAATTTGTATATGATAATTGCTTATATACATTGTATTGTGTGGGAGGAGATGGGGGATGTACTCCACGGTTTATTGGAAGATGGGGGATGGACCTCTAAACCGAATTTTGTTTGAGATTGATACAGCACTAAAATGTGTATCACTTGTGAAGTATAGAAGTGTTTGTTTGATTTGATATAGCACTAAAATGTATATTATTATCATTTGTGAAGTGTGAAAGTGGTTTTATGTGTTATTGATACAGCACCAAAATGTGTATCCATAATGAATTTCGAAAGTATTTTAGTGATGAGTTATAATCTCATTAAATTATTTGGCCAGACTCTGAGCCTTGTTTTCAAACTTGATGGCGAATAAGGAATGGAAGGTGAAATATTGCATGGGCATGATTGTCATGAAACTGTAATATGACATAAGTTGGAATATAAGTGTAGACCATCTATTGAATGTTATTATTTTAGTAATTATTTATAGTTGGTTTAGTATATTTCTACTGGGTTGTGGCTCACCCTATATGGGACTTCATTTTCAGGTACCGACGGTATGCCACCTCCAAGAACATAGCTTGGGAGACTAGAGGCAGATGTAACGCCCTCAAAATAAACCCATTATACATATATATCATTGACATGCATTATTAAAGGAAACAATTTATTAATTCATTCATCAGAGTATTACTAAATAAAAGCATTACATGTAACATCGAATAAAATGCCCTACAGGCTTACATCTTTCCAAGACAACACTTGGACACAAAGTATGAGTTCTAACTCAAATATAAATAAAGCCCTAGGCTTGAGTGTTTACATGTACTAACAATGAAAAACAAATAATTAAAAATGGTCTTCAAAAATCCAAGTCCTTCCAAGCTAAGTTCTTGGAGGTAGCTTATTACTTGAACCTGAAAATGATGTTCCCATAAAGGGTGAGCCACAGCCCAGTAGAAATATACTAAACCACATATAAGCAATGAATAAAGCAATAGCATTCAACAGATGGTTAACCAAGATAATCAATTACTTCATTTTACAGTCTCATGACACTATTGTCTAAGACACGTTTTACTTTCCAATTTTATCAACATGGCTCAGAACCTGGCCAAACTTACAACAGTGATGTACATATATCATAATCATATCCTTCCAATATCAACAAACAAATGAGACTCAAGCTCAAATCAAAACACTTCATACTTCCAGATTGATACACATTTTAGTGCTGTATCAATAAAACACTTATATATAAATAAGCACACATAAAAGTGATGCTATTGGAGTCCATCCCCTATCTCCTCCCAAACAAAATCCGGTTTAGAGGTCCATCCCCTATCTTCCCCTAAACCGTGGAGTACATCCCCTATCTCCTCCCACACAAAACAATGTATGCAAATGCAATGCTCAATCAATACACGTATTTTCTGTATCAATGCAATAGTCAAAATTAATGACTTAACCTATGTGATTAGTTTCAGTTATTCCTAATCCGCATGCAATGTCTACAACAATCACGACTATCCTCCACCGATAGCCCAAAACAGTTATTTCTAAACTGAAAATAACTATGTCAACAATTCAATAGACAAATGATTCAAATTATCCAACTACGCCATTTAAACAATGAGTTCCCCAATTCCATGAATTTAACCATCTTTTCCCAATTCCATGAATTAATTATACAAATTAATTTAATAATACAACTAGGGTTTTTTCCAAAATTTACCAAAGTATCCCCAACATGTCAAAATACCAAAACTTAGAACAAAACCTATAAAATGGAGTAGGAAATCCCTACCTCGAAGAAAACAACCCAAATGGAGAAGACAGAGATGAATACCCAAATACCAAAGTGCTCCAAATCGCCAAATGTTCAGATTAAATGGAAGCCCTCGACTCACTCTATCTTTTTAATAAAGCAACTAGGGTAGAAACACACTCTAAACAGATCAAACCTAAGAGAGAAGACGAGTAGGGAGAGAGAGAAGTCGGACCTTAGGGTTTGGAATCTAAAAAGATGATAAAAAATGATTAAAAACCCGCTGCTGTGTATATAAACTGGACAGGCTCGCTCGAGCGAAGACTTGGTCGCTCGAGCGACCAGACACAGAGAAGCTACGCTCGAGCCAAGGAAGCCTTGCTCAAGCCAACAACCCAAAAGCTCGCTCGAGCGAAAGAAAACTCGATCGAGCGAAGAACTCAAACCCTCAGGTCTGTAACCAGACACATGCTCGAGCGAAGGAACTATCGCTCGAGCGAAGAACGAACTAACTCGCTCGAGCGAAGAAAAGCTCGCTCGAGCCAAGAATGCACAGTCACAGGTCCAAATCAGACGCAAACTCTCGCTCGAGCTAAGAAAATCTGGCTCGAGCCACCCAAACATAAAAACAACCCTCGCTCGAGCGACCAAGTACTCGCTCGAGCGACCAACCCAAAAACTGGACAGCAACTCTTAGTTTCCGAACCCAACCAACCTGAAACAAACCTGCCCAACACATCCTATAACTCCAAATAAGAAAATAAAGAATGACTACAACAATTACACAATGATAGAATCTACGGAACCTAAGTCTGGATATAATAATCAAATGGGAAAAGACCGGGGTCGCTATAACCTCCCCCCCTTCAAAGAATTTCGTCCCCGAAATTAAGCATAAGTTTTTGAAAATAGATTTTTTTTTTTTTTACAATTCATTAGTAAACATCTTGACCCAAAACTGGTCATTTCATCTCTTTATCAAGAGGTATCTCACATTAGATATATAACACAACATATATCTCAACCTGTATCATTATTATGCATTATTCCTTTCAATGTTAACAATTCCCATATCATATTCAATCGCATGATATATACAACCCATTCAACAATGTACTCAACAGATGCAATGTTACACTAAACTTCTATAATGAAGCAAGTTTCAAGATACACCCATTTACTAAAACATACACAACGTTTTACAAAATCTAAATACAAGATTACAAATCGACAAACATGTCCGGGTATTTCTGGCGGACTTCCAATTCATGTTCCCAAGTGGCTTCCTCCACTCCGTGGTGTTTCCACAAAACTTTGACCAAAGGGATGGTTTTGCCTCGCAAAACTTGATCCCGCCTATCCAAGATCCGAACCGGTCTCTCCTCATACGAAACATCCTCATCAATCACTAAATCAGTCCAATCCAACACATGTGATGGATCCGGCTCATACTTCCGAAGCATACTCACATGAAACACGTCATGTACTCTGGACAACTGCGGTGGTAAAGCTAAACGATAAGCAGCCTCGCCAATCCTCTCAAGGATCTCAAACGGACCAATGAACCGAGGGGACAACTTCCCGCTCTTCCCAAATCTCATCAAACCCCGTCTAGGTGATATCTTCAGAAAGACATGATCACCCACCTCAAACACCAAAGATCTCCTCCTACGGTCGGCATAAGATTTCTGACGACTCTGTGTTGTAACAAGTCTCTTACGGATAAGCTCAACTTTCTCCGTCGTTTCCCTCACCAACTCTGGACCCAACAGAGGTGCATCACCCACCTCGGCCCAACAAACAGGAGATCTACACGGTCGTCCATACAAGGCCTCAAATGGTGCCATACCGATACTAGACTGGAAACTGTTGTTGTAGGCAAACTCCACCAACGGCAAGTGCCTCTCCCACGACCCACTAAAGTCTAGAACACAACCCCGCAGCATATCCTCAACGATCTGAATAGTACGCTCGGACTGCCCGTCAGTTTGAGGATGGTAAGCCGTGCTAAAGGTCAACTTAGTGCCTAAGGCACTCTGCAAACTCTGCCACAACCTGGCAGTAAAACGAGGATCTCTATCTGAGACGATCGTCACAGGAACCCCGTGTAACCTCACTATGTCCCGAATGTACAAGTCGGCAAGATGATCTACCGAATCTCTCACGCGCATAGGAATGAAGTGCGCCGACTTAGTCAACCGGTCTACAACCACCCAAATAGCATCACTACCCCGCTGAGTCCTCGGAAGACCCACAACGAAGTCCATAGTGACGTGTTCCCACTTCCACTCGGCAATAGGCAAGGGTTGCAACAAACCCGCTGGCCTCTGATGTTCGGCCTTCACTTGCTGACAAATAAGGCACTTAGATATGAAAGCTGCCACATCTCTCTTCATACCCCGCCACCAGAACTGGCGACACAAATCCCGATACATCTTAGTGCCTCCCGGATGCACCGCAAGGCGTGAATGATGAAAATCTCGGAGTACCTCCTCTCGACAAGACTCTGGCACAAACAGACGGTCTCGGTATCTCACACTCAGGTCGGGATACACCGTCAAACCTTTCTCAACCTTCCCACCGGAAATCTTCTCACGGAGGGTTTCTACCTCAAGGTCACCCCTCTGAGCCTCTAACACTCGAGTCACGAGTGTCGGCTGTACAACAACAGAAAACAAGGCCGCAGCCTCAATGGATTCGCCCAGAAGTAAATTAAACTCCCCAAGTGCACCCAACATCTCCCATTCTCGGATGGCTATACTAGCTATGACACCAACAGGTTTTCTGCTAAGGGCATCGGCCACCACATTGGCCTTTCCCGGATGATAATGCAACTCAAAGTCATAATCCTCTATAAATTCCATCCACCTCCTCTGCCTCAAGTTCAAATCTTTCTGTGTAAACAAATATTTCAAACTCTTATGATCCGAGAACACCTCGAACCTCTCACCATAAAGATAATGCCTCCAAATCTTCAAGGCAAATATCACAGCTGCTAACTCTAAATCATGCGTAGGGTAATTCTGCTCATGGATTTTCAACTGACGTGAGCCATAGGCAACTACTTTCCCTTCCTGCATCAACACACAACCCAGACCCTCTCGTGAGGCGTCACAATAGACTGCATAACCCAACCCTCTCTCTAGAATAATCAAGACTGGAGCGGTGGTCAGTCTAACTTTTAACTCCTGGAACGACTTTTCACAAGTCTCTCCCCATACAAATTTGACTCCCTTCCGAGTCAGTCTAGTCAACGGTGACGCTAACTTGGAGAAATCTTTCACAAACCGACGGTAATACCCAGCTAATCCCAGAAAACTGCGGATCTCAAACACACTCTTAGGCTGTGCCCAATCCTGCACTGCCTCAACCTTGGATGCATCAACAGACACCCCTTCCCCGGATACCACGTGGCCTAAGAATTTAACTTCCCTCAACCAGAACTCACACTTCCCAAACTTGGCATACAACCTATGGGCTCTAAGTAACTCAAGCACCACTCTCAAGTGTCCCTCGTGCTCCTCCTCAGAAGGCGAATAGATAAGGATATCATTCACAAAAACGACTACAAACCGATCCAAGAATTTCCGGAAGATCCGGTTCATCAAATCCATAAAAACTACCGGTGCATTGGTGAGCCCAAATGGCATCACCAGAAACTCATAGTGGCCATACCGTGTACGGAATGTCGTCTTCGGAATATCCTCCTCCCTGACCCTCAACTGGTGGTAACCCGATCTCAAGTCTATCTTAGAGAAACAACAGGAACCCTTCAACTGGTCAAACAGATCATCTATACGAGGCATAGGGTACTTATTCTTAACCGTAGCCCGATTCAATTTTCGGTAATCTATATAAAGTCTCAAAGCACCACCTTTCTTTTTAACAAAGAGGGCCGGTGCTCCCCACGGCGAAACACTAGGACGAATAAAGCCCTTATCTAGCAACTCCTGGAGCTGAATCTTCAACTCAACTAACTCGGCTGGGGCAAAACGATAAGGTGCCATGGAAATCGGCGCCGTGCCGGGCACTAGGTCAATAAAGAACTCAATCTCTCGATGCGGTGGCAAACCAACAAGATCCTCGGGAAAGACGTCCGAGTACCCACAAACCACCCTTGGCAACACAATGTGAGACTTATCATCCTCACTATTCGAAAGGTTAGCAAGTAGACCACTAAGCTCACTCCGTCCTCGCGGAACATACCCCGGTGGCAACACATCACCAACCCGGTCCCCCAGAAAATGAAAATACTCTCCGCTCACAGTACAACAAGTGACCCTCTGGCGGTAGCAATCAATAACTGCCCGGTAAGACGATAACCAGTCCATACCCAAAATGACATCGAAGCCCCTCATAGGCATAACTACAAAGGAAAATGGGATTCTATGATAATCAACCTCTATATCACAACCCCTAACGCCTTGTTTCAAAATCAATTCACCCCCAAGAGGTGACACTACACAAATAGGAGATGCTAGCTGTGCTAACTCCAACTCCAAAACAGATGCAAATGCAGCAGACACAAAGGAATGAGATGCACCCGTATCAATCAAAACATTAGCAACCGAGTTGAAAAACAAGAAGGTACCTCTCACAACTGATGGTGCCGGTACAAGATCCTGCGCGGTAACAGCATACACGCGCCCAGACGACCTCTGATCAACCTGCTCACCCCTAGGAGCATAAGATTGTTGCACTGACTGGGACGATGAAGCCCCCTGATTGGCCCTCGAGGCCTGACCCGACTGAGCTGGCTGCTGACCCTGAATCTGCCTCAAACCAGATACACCAGGTGTGCCACCCAACTGAGGGAAATAACTCTTCATATGCCCTGGCTGACCACACTGATAACACGAGAGTGGCTGGCCTCTACCCTGACTCTGGCTCTGAGATCGAGCCGAAGATGATGCTGCTCTCTGCACTCTTCCCCTCTGAGGACAAACTGGAGACTTGTGGCCCAGCTGGCCACACTTGAAACAGGTAATGTCTCCCTGACTGCCTTTCCCCGAACTAGCACTCGGCACAGGAAAAGTCGATATAGAAAAGCTACCCTGAGACTGTTGGGGATTAAAACCCTTCTGTCTCCTACCATCACTCTGACTATCCTGACTCCTCTTGGAGCCCTTCTGTCCTTCCTCCTTTTCCTGCATCATGATCTCCATGTGGGCTGCAGCATCAACCATACGCCCATAATCCCGAATCATAGTTCCCCCAACTCTCAACTTGAGGCCACGCCTCAACTTCTTCTCAAACTCAATACAACGGTGTTCCTCAGACGCCACCAACTCAGGTGCAAACCTGGACAAGCTAGTAAATGCAGCCTCAAACTCGGCCACTGAAGAACTCGACTGCTTAAGCTGACAAAACTGGTCTCTCAGCTTCTCCCTGACTGCCGGAGATAAGAACTTCTCCTGGAAAGCATTCACAAAAGCCTCCCATGTACCTCCTATACGACCCTTAGTAAACTTCCACCACTGACCCGCATCCCCCTTCAACTGGAAAGATGCCAAGGTCACTTTCAACCCCTCGTCTTCGATGCCAAGCATCTCAAACGTCTTCGTTGTCTGTTCGAGCCATTCATCTGCCTTAAGCGGCTCTTTAGGATCACCCACAAATTCATCCGGATTAGACCGGAAGAACTCCCTCTTCAGAAAGGAAGGTCCTGCATCCGCAACAACAACCTGAGCTTGATTCTCAGCTCTGGGAATGCCTACCGACTCCCTGAATGCCCCTGCTATCTCTCGGGCTAGAGCGCCCATAGCCTGCTGGCCTACTGGCTCGGCCACATTGACCTGGCCAATTCCCTCCTGAACTGCCGGAATCTCCTCTAGCACAGGCACCTCCTGCCTACCCGGCCTACCACGTCTACCGCGTCCTCGTCCTCGTCCTCGTCCTGACATCCTAATAAAGGAAACAAAGACATTAGCACATTAATAAATGTGCCGAAGCTAAACACTCGCGTCCTAATGCATTGGACAACAGTAATTCATTCCACGTAAGCACATAATCACATAAGCACCTACGAATTTCATTTCCGGATAATGATAGTCCCAATGCGTTACTATAGTTCCGGTTGGAAGCAGCAGTGATCAAGTGCCTTTCCAACAAGACTACTAGAAACTCAAGGGTCCAATCATCATCCCAGAAACTACATTCCATACCCACATAATCACATAAAGATGTTATCACATAAGCATACAACATTACACTAAGTCTCTATCAAACGAGACGAACCCAATGTGATACTAATCACTTCCCACGTACCCAAAGTATTCAAACCCGGTACGCTCTGATACCAAGTTGTAACGCCCTCAAAATAAACCCATTATACATATATATCATTGACATGCATTATTTAAAGGAAACAATTTATTAATTCATTCATCAGAGTATTACTAAATAAAAGCATTACATGTAACATCGAATAAAATGCCCTACAGGCTTACATCTTTCCAAGACAACACTTGGACACAAAGTATGAGTTCTAACTCAAATATAAATAAAGCCCTAGGCTTGAGTGTTTACATGTACTAACAATGAAAAACAAATAATTAAAAATGGTCTTCAAAAATCCAAGTCCTTCCAAGCTAAGTTCTTGGAGGTAGCTTATTACCTGAACCTGAAAATGATGTTCCCATAAAGGGTGAGCCACAGCCCAGTAGACATATTAAACCACATATAAGCAATGAATAAAGCAATAGCATTCAACAGATGGTTAACCAAGATAATCAATTACTTCATTTTACAGTCTCATGACACTATTGTCTAAGACACGTTTTACTTTCCAATTTTATCAACATGGCTCAGAACCTGGCCAAACTTACAACAGTGATGTACATATATCATAATCATATCCTTCCAATATCAACAAACAAATGAGACTCAAGCTCAAATCAAAACACTTCATACTTCCAGATTGATACACATTTTAGTGCTGTATCAATAAAACACTTATATATAAATAAGCACACATAAAAGTGATGCTATTGGAGTCCATCCCCTATCTCCTCCCAAACAAAATCCGGTTTAGAGGTCCATCCCCTATCTTCCCCTAAACCGTGGAGTACATCCCCTATCTCCTCCCACACAAAACAATGTATGCAAATGCAATGCTCAATCAATACACGTATTTTCTGTATCAATGCAATAGTCAAAATTAATGACTTAACCTATGTGATTAGTTTCAGTTATTCCTAATCCGCATGCAATGTCTACAACAATCACGACTATCCTCCACCGATAGCCCAAAACAGTTATTTCTAAACTGAAAATAACTATGTCAACAATTCAATAGACAAATGATTCAAATTATCCAACTACGCCATTTAAACAATGAGTTCCCCAATTCCATGAATTTAACCATCTTTTCCCAATTCCATGAATTAATTATACAAATTAATTTAATAATACAACTAGGGTTTTTTCCAAAATTTACCAAAGTATCCCCAACATGTCAAAATACCAAAACTTAGAACAAAACCTATAAAATGGAGTAGGAAATCCCTACCTCGAAGAAAACAACCCAAATGGAGAAGACAGAGATGAATACCCAAATACCAAAGTGCTCCAAATCGCCAAATGTTCAGATTAAATGGAAGCCCTCGACTCACTCTATCTTTTTAATAAAGCAACTAGGGTAGAAACACACTCTAAACAGATCAAACCTAAGAGAGAAGACGAGTAGGGAGAGAGAGAAGTCGAACCTTAGGGTTTGGAATCTAAAAGGATGATAAAAACTGATTAAAAACCCGCTGCTGTGTATATAAACTGGACAGGCTCGCTCGAGCGAAGACTTGGTCGCTTGAGCGACCAGACACAGAGAAGCTACGCTCGAGCCAAGGAAGCCTTGCTCAAGCCAACAACCCAAAAGCTCGCTCGAGCGAAAGAAAACTCGATCGAGCGAAGAACTCAAACCCTCAGGTCTGTAACAAGACACACGCTCGAGCGAAGGAACTATCGCTCGAGCGAAGAACGAACTAACTCGCTCGAGCGAAGAAAAGCTCGCTCGAGCCAAGAATGCACAGTCACAGGTCCAAATCAGACGCAAACTCTCGCTCGAGCTAAGAAAATCTGGCTCGAGCCACCCAAACATAAAAACAACCCTCGCTCGAGCGACCAAGTACTCGCTCGAGCGACCAACCCAAAAACTGGACAGCAACTCTTGGTTTCCGAACCCAACCAACCTGAAACAAACCTGCCCAACACATCCTATAACTCCAAATAAGAAAATAAAGAATGACTACAACAATTATACAATGATAGAATCTACGGAACCTAAGTCCGGATACAATAATCAAATGGGAAAAGACCGAGGTCGCTATAGCGGACATACTATTTTGTTGTTTTGTTTTCTTTGGATGTATTCCATGCAAATTCAAGCCAAGGGCTTAATATGTATTTGAGTTAGTACTCTCATTTTGTAACCAAGTGTTGACTTGGAAAGTTGTAAGCCTATAGGGCAGTTACTTTTGTTGTCAACGTGTAATACATTTCGTAAGGCTACTTTGATGATTGCAATATAATATCTTTTTCCTATAACTTGACTGTATGATATTGTGGGTTTATTTTGAGGGCGTGACAGTTTCTTTTTAGGATCCTTTTGTTTTTGGAGTGATATTAATCTGAAAATGATGAAAAACACTTTATTGTATTAAATATGATAAATTCAAAAACTTAAAACATAAAACAAGAGTCTCAAAGTGTAACATTTCGGCTCAGATAAGAAAGATAATAAATTGTGGACAACCACCCGGATGACCACTGAATGTTTGTTAAAATTGCTAATTTGGACGATCACTCGGACGACCACCTGAAAGTTGATTAAGCTAAAAATAGCAATTTGACAATTGGAGCAACATTGTTGCCATATTGCTATTTTACACCATTTGTTGCTAAATTATAACTTTAGCTATATATTTTACTTGTTCACCGTTTGAGTTGCAGTTACAAAATGCCGAATTATAGTAATGGCGCCACACTGGTGCAATGCCATTTTGGCACCATTCCAACTAACTTTTTCTCCTATGTTTTAGATGATGTTTGGATATAGTTTTTTTGAATTTTTTTTTAAATTATTTTTTTTTTGTCTTTTATGATCTTTTTAACTCTTTATATAAAAAAAAAATTATATATTCACATTTTACATGATTAGACAAATAAAAAAAATTAAAATTTTTGAAAAAAGAATTATTCTAATTCACCCACCATTCACATGCCACTACAATATTTAAAATAAAATAAAATAATACTATCTACTTTAAAATTAAAAAATAAATCCCACTAACATCTACCCACCAATCTCGCAAAGATATCTACAATTCTGACCAATCATCCACCTATCCGGGCATTCTTCAAAATATATCTACAATTCTCGCTCACCATCCACCATCCACCTACCATAAATACTTATACCATTTTCACATATTATTCACCCACCAGCAACCACCCATTAAAGAAGGTCCAGAGAGAGAGCAGAGCCTCTCTCTCTCTCTAGCTGATTTCTAGCGATACTTCAGCATTGCTCTGGCGACATTTCGAAGACCCATTTTACACTTCTAAAATGTAGATCTACACTCTTAGAGTATAGATCTACAATTTTTGAGTGTAGATTTGGACTTTTTATGTCCGAAATAGGGGTTATGAGAGTTTTCTCCTCTGATTTCGACATAGATTTTTAGATTTTCAATACCCACAATGGTTCTCTCCTCTCTCAAGTCTTCTCTCATACCATTGTGGGTATATTTCATTCTCAACTCTAGCTTCTGGTGGTGTTCGATATCCGGCGGCGGCAGTGGCGGAGTTGGGCCATAGCTACGGGGACAACGTCAACGGAGACAGCATGCTTTCAAGTAGATCTTGCTTTCCAAACCATATCTTTGAGAAGATTGGTGGTTTTCTCTAGCTCGTAGCTGTTTTTTGGCAAATTTGTTTTTATCTTTTGTTTTGTTGTTTAGTTGGGATCGCCTTGTAGGGTCTTACTTACGTAATATTATTGTTTATTAATATAATGTGTCCCATGTTCTCAAAAAACAAAAAAAAAAAACAAAAACAAAAACAAAACAAAACAAAAACAAAATGACCACCCATTATTTACTTTGTTTGATTAACATTTTTCAAAAATAATTTTTCAATTTTTTATTTTATATGTTTCTTTTGCCTTTGGTAAATTGTTTTAATTTAATTTTTTTTACTCTTTGTTTTAGTTAATCTAGATACACTTTTGTGATTTTTTTATTTCAAAAAATCAGATTTTATTTTTATAAAGATTTTACTTTTTAGGTGCATTTAAAAAAATTAACTAATATATATATATATATATAATTCACTATAGACAACATGACAAAAAATAAAAAATTCAAAATAAAATAGAGTAACGTAGTTTAGGTTTTTGTTTTTTAAAATTTGTAAAACTTAAGTTTATAAAGTGATCGTATCTATAAAAATTCCTCTAGTCGCCACTAATGATACTATTGTCAAGATTCAAACGATAAAATAAAAAATATGACTCATTTACATTATGTTGAGACGTTAATATACGTGGGCACTTAGTTAAATATAAACACTTATAATATAGCTCAAAATATATATACATATATAGGGAAATGTTATGGCGTGCACTCCTTGAGGGATACATACATATATACCCTATCAAAAAATATATAATTTTATTGTAAAATTTCATAATATCAATCACAATATGTAACCTTGGCATAAATTGGCATAACAAAATATCTAAAATTTTGTAGTTGATATTGCAAACTCACCTGGGAACAAAATGTTATTTGTTACTTACTAAACAATACACGCGTTTATATATATGCTTGACTTAGGCCTCAAATTGTTCTGACTTTTTAAAAATTAAATTTTTTATTTTTCATAATATTTTATGTTTTGTAATTTTTTTAATATTTTAAATATATACATATTATTTTTTAGATACACTTAATTTAGATAAACTTAAAAAATATAATATTTATAAAAAATATATATTTATAAAAATTCAAAAAAAATATGCAAAAATTTAGTACGTTTTTGTATTCTTGTATATTTATTAAATTTTTTAAAATATTTTTTTACAAATATTTTACTTTTTAGGTGCATCTAAAAAGTGAAAAACCTAATTAGAATATTAAAAAAAAATCACTAAGAATAAAAAAACTCAATTTTCAGAAAATCAATCTAAACCAAATAGGATAGTACCACTAAAGAAACAATATATAGCACACACTAAGGTCCCGTTTGGGGATATGCTATTTTAGTCTAAAAACTAAAAATTTATTACAAGTTGTCACACCATTCTCAAATAATGATTAGTAAATGTTTAAGATCCATAAAAAAAAACTTTCAACAATTTGATCTACAATGATGTGGCATAATACATGTCAACTTTCAATTTGTCACATACTCAATTGTGTGGGGTCTATCCCTTTTGCCACATCATTTAGGGGTTCAATTTGTGGGTCTCTAATACTACTTTTAGAATTATGTACAAAATAGTGAATTAATCATTATTTGAAATTTTGAACATTGAAGACCTTTTTTTTCCCACCCACTTTCCACACTATTAGGTTATATTTTGATCATAAATTTAGAGAGAAATTTACGTAGAAAAGAAAAAGTAAATGAAATAAAGCTATTTTTTCACATTTCCACCATCTTTTACTTGCCTCTACAAATTCCTCCTCAGATTTATAATCAACCTATATATAAACAAGTGTTTTCTTCCAGTCAATTAGTGTTGTTCTCTTCTAAAAGTGACTTGATTACTTGCAAAAGATTTTTTTCTTTTTTTGTTTTGTTTTTGTTTTTTTGTTTTTTTAAAAAAATAAAAAATAATCAACTACTTGTAGAAAAACATGACAATGAAATATGAAAGTTGAAAAAATTCTACCCCTAAGAAGAAGTAATTGCCATTCATGATCTATGACTTTTGAAGTCATCAAGTCTTCTAATAGAGTTCCCTCAAGTTCATGCTTAAAAATTGCAATGCATAACCTAAACTCTCATCTTTATACACTCGTACGAAGTAACCTTCCATACTAAGAAGCCATAAGCACAACCTCTAGTGCTCTTTTGATGTTATTTGCTTTTCTTTTCATTGAAAGAATTGAGTACTGTTTGCAGCAGTACAAATTCAAATGTGAGTTGCATTGCGAGTGAGCGAGAAGCTCTTATCGAGTTTAGGGGAAAGCTCAAAGATGATGCAAATCGCTTATCCACGTGGGTTGGAAAAGACTGTTGTCTGTGGAAGGGAGTCGGTTGCAGTAGGACAACAGACCATGTCATGAAGCTTGATCTACGTAATCCAATCCCTTTTGATTCATACAAGGGCAATTTTATTCAGCATTCTACCAATTTTGACAAGAACAGATTGAGAGGCGAGATAAGTCCTTCTTTACTCGTTTTAAACCATTTGAGTTACATAGACTTGAGCATGAACAATTTTTTAGATATGCAATTTCCAGATTTCTTAGGCTCCCTGAAAAGCTTGAGATACCTTGACATCTCTTGGTCACAATTTTTCAGTTCAAGAATGCAGCATCTCAACCTTAGCAATAACGCTTTAGTTGGTCCAATACCAGATACTCTTGGAAGGTTGATATCTCTCACAGTCCTTGACCTTTCTTTTAATGACTTTGATAACTCAATGTTGTATTGTAGTCTTGTCCATATGGATATCAGTTCCAATAATTTTAACAGTTTAATTCTTGATGCTCTTGGAAGGTCGACGGCTCTTACCTTCTTTGACCTTTCTGACAACAATTTCCATAATTCAATGTTATTATATTCTTTGTGCAACCTTACCAGTCTTGTCCATTTGGATCTTGGTTTTAATAGTCTTAATGGTTCAATTCCGTATTGCTTTGGGAAGTTGCACTCTATTTTAGTCCTGAAGTTGGATTATAGTAGTTTTCAAGGTCCAATTCCAAGTGAGATTGGTAATATGACACAACTTACAGAGCTTCACTTCACTAGAAACAAGTTCAAAGGTGAAATACCAAACTCCATGTGGTGGAACCTTTGCAACTTGTGCGTACTTGATTTGTCCTATAACAAGCTTAGTGGTCATCTGCCAAACCACTTGGGAGAGTTCAAGAATCTTGAGTACCTTGATATCTCTAATAATTCATTTTATGGTCTACTGCCATCATCAATTGGAAGATTGTCATATTTGAGAGTGTTGAATACTAGAAATAATCAATTGAATGGGAGCATTCCAAATAGTCTTGGACAACTTTCAAAACTAGAAAAGCTAGATTTATCAAACAATTCTTTTGTTGGCATGGTATTTGAACTTCATTTTGCCAAACTCAAGAGGTTAAATGAGTTAAACTTGTCTCTAAACTCATTATTAGTTATGAATGTGAGCTCTCAATGGGTTCCTCCTTTTCTACTCTCATCCATACTAATGGCATCCATCAAAGTGGGACCCCAATTTCCTCTGTGGCTTAAGACACAAAAAAATGTTAGAGATTTAGTCATGTCTAATGCAAGCATCTCAGATACCATTCCAGATTGGTTTCATAATATTTTTTCTGGTATTCGACACTTGGATTTATCCAACAATCAGATCAGCGGAAAGGTGCCAATATTTCAAGAATGTAAATACTGTGATTATACAGAGAATCAAAGGAAGTTGATATTGAGTTCTAACAAATTTAACGGCCCATTAACATCACTTCCTTCAGATGCTATGATATTAGATCTTTCGCACAACTTTATTTCAGGACCTATTCATATGAGTGATGATAATAAAAAACTGGGATTTAAAATTCTTGCTCTCTCAAATAACCGTTTCACTGGTGGCATCCAATGTCTTTATGCAAGGCAACAAATATAACAATGATTGATTTCTCAAAAAATCAATTATCAGGAAGAATTCCTCGATGCTTAGGACACTTGGATTACTTGGCAGTACTAGATTTGTCGAATAACAACCTATATGGTCATATTCCAAGTTCTTTGGGTTCCCTACAATTTCTCGTGTCCTTGAGCTTACGTAAGAATAGATTTCATGGGAAGCTTCCTTTGTCCTTACTGAATTTGGCACTTCTTTGCATACTTGATCTAGGTGGAAATGCGTTCACTGATATTATCCCTCCATCGATTGGATATAGCTTAACTTATTTGTCATTTCTCAATCTTCAATCGAATAATTTCTATGGTGATATTCCTCCACAACTCTGTTGTCTCCCAAATCTACAATTGTTAAACTTGGCACAAAATGACATAATGGGAAATATCCCTCGTTGTTTTCACAACTTCACTGCCAAGTTTACACTAGATCTTGAGGACATGCTCGATCTAAGTAATAAACAAGAAGTTATGGCATTTCATCAAGAGAACATTTTGGATTCAATGAAAGGAAGCCAACGGGAATACACCAAGTCACTCAAATTTCTCACCTCCATAGACCTTTCGAATAATGGCATTGTTGGAGAGATTCCAGAAGAGTTAATGAATCTTTCTGGGTTGAAATCATCTAAAAGGAAGGATCCCTAATAATATTGGCAATTTGACATAATTGGAATCTCTTGATTTGTCTTGAAACAAACTTTCTGGCCCCATTCCTCAAAGTCTGTCTAGTTTAAGCTGCCTAACTTATTTGAACATGTCATTCAATAATTTATCAGGGTGAATACCAACAGGAAATCAACTTCAAACTCTCGACGATCCTTCCATTTATATGGGTAATGACGGCTTTTGTGGTGCACCACTCCTAAATAGCTGCCTCGATGATAAATCATCTTATGGTGATCACAAACATGATGAAAGTAAAGCTGCAGATGAAACTAATTTTTTGTGGTTCTACACTTGCATTGGACCTGGTTTCTTGGTTGGGTTCTTGGTGGCCTGTGGCACTTCGAATTTCAGGAAGTCTTGGAGGTATGCATACTTCCAGTTCATCGAAAATAACTACAATTGGATATCAATAAACATAGCAATCAAGTTCGCTCAGCTAAGGAGGAAGTTCAACAAAGGCAAATTTGGAGGATGAATTTATCACCCAATTGGTTCGTCTCTCTCTCTCTCTCTCTCTCTCTCTCTCTCTCTCTCTCTCTCTCATCATATACCTATATTACCACTCTATCCTTTCATGATTGCGATGTGTGCATCAAATCAACATCTTCATAACCCATGATTTACCTTGCATGAATCTTTCGATTTTTTTTTTCAATTCTCTACCGTCATTAACATAACAATGCTATTCATGTTAATGATTTTTGGAACATCATCATGACTTGAAGAATAACCACTCAGATTTTGAAGTGGAGGTAGTGATATTTCCAGATTACCATCAAAACATGTCTTACATTCAAGATCATATAGTAAAGTACAGATTAAATTCCACCAAATTTCTTTACCAAAAGCGCCAAAATTCTTTGTTACATGCTTAAAAACATTGAAACAAATGCAGGTTTGTTGTTATATAGTTCAAATAATGCAAATACATTTCTCAAATATTTTTTCAGAAGTCATTTGTTGCATTATTTCAAAGAAACCATGTTAACATCTACTAATAAGCTTATATGCTTTGCTGTCATCAAAGGGTCTTATATTCAGCTGGAGAGAGGACCCTCAGAGGAAAGCAACATTGAGATCATGTTATGGATTTTCTTGAGTTGTCGAAAAGAAATAAGTTTGAATAATTCTATAGTTCTAGCATATATGTTGATGGGGTTTGATGATTTTGTGCCTTTGGTAAAATATTTTAAAGTAAGTATTTCCTTGTATAAATGGTTTGTCCCAAGATTTTGAAAAGCGGTTGCAGTCACCGTAACATTGGTGGTGGCGCGGTTGCGGTTGCGGTTGCGGGGTGTAAAGGCCATAGCGTAACGGTTGCAGTAACCGAAATTGTGAATTTTCTTATTTTTTGCACAATTTAAAAAAAAATTTACCAATACGCATATTTTTTTTCATGATCATATTTATTGTGTTTTAAAATAAATATTCATACTTAAAAATTTACAAAAATTGATCAATATTGAATGATCCAATATATTTCATATTTTTAAATCACTATAACCTGAGTTTTTTACAGTTTATTTTAATAATTAATGACTTTATATTATACAAAAAATCAATCACTAACTATTATATATAAGATAAATAATGACAAAAGTAGGAGAATAAATAAGAGCCTATATATATATATATATATATATTTTTTTTTTTTAATCAAACCAAATAGATAATGACCACACTTATTATTATTATTATTATTATTATTATTATTATTATTATTATTATTATTATTATCAAACAATATATAGATAGACACACACAAACAAAACAGTTGAGTGATAGCACCTAAATAGAATAACATAGGTCTTACTATTTCAACAAATCAATAACTTGTTCTTCATCTTCCCTTTTCTCTCTCTCTCTATCTTTTGCTTCTCCATCTTTCCTCTTCATCTTCCCTCTTCTCTGTATCCCTCTTCTCCCATTTTCAAAGAAGTAGTTTGGAACCGTTACGTAACGGTGAGTTAAGGGCCGTTACGGATGCTACGGCACTGTTACAACCGCTACGGCAGGTGTTACGGCCGACACACCTGTGAATCTCAATCACACTGCAAAAGCGGCTGTAACGGGTAGCAATAACTACCACAACCATTACGTAACGGCATTACGTAATAATCGCGGTTGCTTGGTTTATCCAGAGTATGTTATAGATTGTGTTTTGCATATATATGTATTCTCCTTTTATGGGTGAATTCTATGATTTTTGGCTTTAAATCTTATTCTTATTTGCCAATTGGGGCCATGGGCTCTAGTTTTAATTGTGAGAATTGAGCAAAATGCTCCAACAATGATATACATGTAGTAATGGTATCACCAACAAAAACCTTATCAAAACAGAGAGCTAATGTGCAACAGTCAAATTCACATATAAGTTCAACTATTCATGTTGTTCTTCACATTGTAGTAGTCTTTGCTTGTGTCAAAACTTTTAATGATTTAGGAGAAGTACGCAACATCAGTAATATACAAGTATGTTCCTCAATTTGCATTACTTTTTATTTAATTTCTTAATGATTAATCCTTGACAGTTTTTTTTTTTAGTTAATTTTTTATTCTCTATCTATTTGTATCTATTGAGTTTTAACCAATTTACAGGTATTTGTGGTTGGCTTTTTTAATAACTTTTTGTTGACTTTTTCATCTTTAATAAAAAAAATTTCTTGAAAAATTTAAAAGTTATTCTACTCAACTAGAGAAATTAGAAAAGATCAAAATTTTGAAAATATTGATAAATAAATAAATAAATAAATAAATAAATAAAAAGTCAAAAGGATTTTAAAAATATCGAAAACAGTTAATTTTTTGTAACTGTTTTTGTCTATAGGTGTTTTTTTTTTTTTTTTTTTTTTAATTTATGGGAATGGAACTAGCTCGTGACATCAAACTACATCAACTGGAAGTTCAAGGCAACTCAAAGTTTTAATTAATTAATTATTATATAAGTTGGTTGGTCATTTGACGTAACCGATTACTCTAAACTGTTTTTAGTGAGTAATATTGTGAGAGCTTCAATATCTCATATTAATTTTCTTGATTTTCTTTATTTTAAACAATTAAAAAAAACTCCATTAAGCTGACTCATTAGTCTATGATTTATTTGATAATCCCACATCGAGAGAAGAAGGAAAAAGTGAATTGTTTTGCTCATATAAAGTCAATTTTATACTCTCATTTGATATTGTAATGTTGTACATGTTTCAATTTAATATAATTTATATTTTAAATTTTTTTAAAAAGTTTTAATTAATTAATTTTTGTATAAATTGGTTGGTTTTTTGATCTAACCGATTAGGCTAAATCATTTTTGATTTGGCTGATTCTTTAGTTTAACCACGATTTTACCAGTTTTATTAAAAATATATTAATTAGATTTGTTTAATTCAAAATAAACTAAAGAATGTTCTCATTAAAGATTGAATGACTGTGATTGCTTAATTAGAAATAAATTTCTCGTCCAAATAATTGTAAACTTTTATTTTATAATCTTACGTTGGAAAAAGTAGGAAAAAGTGGGTTGTTTTACTTATATGAAGTGAACTTTAATATTGTAATGTTGTGCAAGCTTCAATTCAAGCCAATTTAAATTTTAAAATTAAAATATCATTTAAAAGTTTTAATTAATTAATTTTTGTATAAGGTAATTGGTCATTTGATCTAACCGATCAGGTTGAACCGTTTTTAGTTTGACTGATTAGCCAGTTTAATCGGGATTTCTTATACTGATTTTCTTAATTTTAAACAATTAAAATTTTTTCCATTGGCTAGTTTTCATTTAACCATATAAAAATAAAATTCTAATTAGTTTATAATTTATTTTATAATCCCACATCAGGGGTAGAAGAAAAAAGTGAGTTGTTTCACTTATATAAAGTAAATCTTATACTCTCATTTAATATTGTAGTGTTGTGTATAGTTCAGTTCAAAACAACTTAAATTTTAAAATAAAAACTCTAATTAGTCTATGATATAATTTATTTTATAATCCCACATCGGGAAAAGAAAGAAAAAATGAGTTGTTTTACTTATATAAAGTGAATCTTATACTCCCATTTAATATTGTAGTGTTGTGCATGTTTCAATTTAAGACAATTTAAATTTTAAAATAAAATTAAAAAGTTTTAATTAATTAATTTTTGTGTAAGTTGGTTGGTCTTTTAACCTAACCGATTATGCTAAATCATTTTTGATTTGACTGATTCGTTGGTTTAACCACGATTTTAACAGTTTTATTAAAATATAATAGTTAGATTTGTTTGATTCGAAATAAATCAAAGATTAACCTAATTAAATATTAAATGATTGATATTGTTGGATTTGAAATAAACTTCTCTCCCGAATAATTGTTAAATTTTATTTTACACAATCCCACATCAGGAAAAAAAAAAAAAAAAAAAAGAGATCAAAAAGTTAGTTGTTTCATCAGTTATATAAGTGGGTGTTTGGGAAATTGCTATTTTAGTAGTTTTTTGCTATTTTAGTAGGCTAAAATTTTTGTGTTTGAAAAGATAATTGGATTTTTTGTAGTTATATGTGATGTTTGTAAGAGAAAAAGTGAAATGATTATGGATTTGATGTGACATTTTGTCTTATTTAACTATTTTAGCTTATTTTCTCTTTTCTAAAATCCCACATCCCAAAACATATGTTCCCATTTAATATTATAGTGTTATGCATGTTTCAATTGAAAACAATTTAAATATTAAAATAAAATATAATTTTTAATTTTTAATTAATTAATTTTTGTGTAAGTTGGTTATACTTTTGACCGATTTTAACAATTTTATCAATATATATATATATATGTATATTATTTTATTTCTAAAATGTATTTTTAAGTTTTATGACAAACTTTAATATAAAATAAACTAAAACTAAAAAACTAATAAAATGAAATTTATTTTTATTTTATCATTAATATATATTTTTTTGTAATTTATTCTATTTTTTTCATCTTTACCAATTATTTTTATTTTATGGCGTCTATTTCTTATTCTGAATTTAAAATATATAATTAATGACATGATAACTACAATATATATATATATATATATATTCTAATAAAATAATTAAAATTTAATTCATTCTAAATTATTTTTCTATACTTTTTAAATAAATTTTATATTATTATTTAATTTTAAAATTATTTTTAATTATTTATTTAGTCCGTGCATCGCACGGGTTCATATGCTAGTATATATATATATATATATAACTTTTTTAGATGAATGCCATAGACTAACAAAAGCCAAAGCAATAAAACTGTCAATGTAACCAAAATATCATAAGTTTCCATATATGCATATGCAAATGCAGATGATTAGCTCTTAACTACACATTGATTTCAGCAGTTCACACAATGACACAAAGGGGATCTAAATCAATTATCACAATTTCAATATGCGTCAGCCAATCCTGCACACCATACCAACAATTAGCATAGAGAAAAGGAAGATACTATGATGTTAATGATGCATACGGTATACTTTTTATAATTTTTTTATTTATTTATAAAATTTTACAAATTTTTATAATATAAACACAAAATGTCATAATATTTTTTTATTACAAAAGTCGTAATTTTTTTCAAGATAAAATATCATAATAAAAATTACAAAATGTCATAATATTGTAATTCTTAATTTTATGGTGCACATCATAAATTTAATATTTGTAACTTCATCACAAAATATCATAACATATATCACAAATAATTATAATTTTATTTTGGGAAGTATGCTAAAAGCTAGCTTTATAACTTTTTTTGGCTTTTTTAAAAAAACGTGCAAAAAAATAGAGAGGTGATGTAACCTAAAAAAAATTAAAAAGCCAAAAAGTTAGCTTTTAACCGAGTTGCCAAAATAGGGCAAAGGTTAGTTTTGAAAAGTATGATAAAAACTAGTTTTTTTTTTTTTTGTTTTTTTTGAAAAAATGTGTAAAAAAGTAGAAAAATAATGTAACTTAAAAAAGTCAAAAAAATCAAAAATTTACTTTTAATCCAATTACCAAAATAGACCAAAATTATTACTTTGTTAATATGTGCACAATTTTGGAATACACACAAATATCTAAAACTTTTTTTTTTTAGAACTCTCAGTCATTTTTAGATAGAAAAATCATCCACCCAACTAATCCACGTGGTTTATTCGCTTTCTTGGCACTCATGCTTCGTTCTTCCCTAGCCCTCTCAGATGGTACTCACTTTTATCCACCAAATAATTAGCAGCTATTGAGATGGAGAGACGCTCTTAAAATCATATTACTTACAATAATAACACTATAAATTTAGGCTTATAAACACAGAAAAAAAAAATTAATAATTTAAATTCATTTTAATCATGAATTTCACATTTCATCAATTTAATTTTCATCACACAAATACATTTAGAGTAAATTATATATTGATAAGTATGAATTCATAGCATTTTTGTTTCTACAATCCACAGACTTTCGTGCATAGAAAGAGAGAGATGATAACTCCCAAGCAACTATAGATCAATAATATTGACAAATCTTTTACTATTTAATGGCATTGCAAATAATTCATTTCATTAATTAACTATTAAATTAATTAATAATTTTAAAAATATATTTCAATTAATAATTTTATAATTTAATTGTTGTATAGGAGAGTAGTTAGGAAATTTTTTTTTTTTTTTGTTAACTCGTGTTAAATGAAAAATGCGTAATTCTATTTTCGCACACCAATTCCCCTCAATGCACACTTAATGAAAACCTTCTTAATCAATACACATCAAAAAATAATTCTTAGTACATATTTTCTTATCCCAATAATACCCTCATCTTCAATTTTAATACCCTAGTTTTTCTTCCATCCACTCACCCTTCATTCGCCACCATTGCTGCCACTCTCAAACTTTCATCGACACCGCCACCACTCCTAGCTCACTCCTTCCCATCTTAGACCCCTACAATCAACCTCAACAGTTGTTGGTTTGCGGAAGGAGACTTGTAGAGGTGTATGGTTCATGATGGAAGATAATTGTGTTAGGAAAAACTACCCACATTACATAATTCCACATTATATATCGCAAAATTATGAGATGAACAAAACAAACCTTCAATCCCAGAAAATATAACATGCTGAATAAAATACAGATAAAATATAAAATGGTTAAAGGAAGCAAACCGAAGCCTGTGTGATACCACAGTCTCCTTAAAATAGATTCGTCGCCTCACCGTTGGGTGCTGGAGGTACGCCGGCGTCTACTTCCCAAGATACGACGGTTTTTACCAGCTACAACAGAAGCACCTTCTGATTAGCTTAGCGAACTGACAACGGCAGCACTCTCTCTCAGGAAGAAAATTATAGGAGAAGTAGACTGACAGGGTATGGATGCCAAGAAAAAATTCTATATCTCTTTTCAAGGAATAGAGCCTCCTTTTATACACCATGGAGGAGAGGGGAGGAGCCTCTAGCCATCAAGGCTGGCAACTAATGCTAGCAAAATTACCCAATCAATTTTGTAAAATTGATGAGCCTTAAATGTGTGAGTTATATACACATTTATGAGGCAATTTCTCATTCAACCATTTTTCTCCAACAATCCCCGACATGAATAAAAATTGACCGAATATAGCAAACGCTCAACGTTTATCAACAAAGACTCGGAAAGAGAGAGAGCACACAAACTAACCCTGCATCAGAAAAGGTAGCTGTTGGCCTTGAACCTTTCGTAGTGAAAGCCTATCGGATTGACTGGCTGACCAGTGAACGTGATGTCTTGAACTGCTCTGCCGTTTATGTAAACCGAGACAATAGACCTCACACAGGAGTTAGTCCAACCATTGTTCTTGTTCTCACTGGTGTGTCCGGTATGGCCGTGGAACACTAGCCTGGTTCTGTGAGTGTTTTTAAAGAATTCGGCCTTGGCAATTCTTAAAGAAGCGGCCCCACTTCGCACTCACATAGGTGACCTAGATACGGTATTTCATTATACCACATCACTAAGGTCATTAAAAGCATTAGCTTAACCTTCCACCCCCACAGGGCATCACTGTATAAAGGAATGGGTAAGAGGATTTACCTCTTCAGTGACTCACCCGTTACACGAAGTTAGGTTGTCCCTTTGAACCTAGATCTTGGGATCTCCAGTCAACTAGGTTGGGTTTTCTGTTCCAGTAACCTTTACTAAAGGCCTTAACCCCATTCCTCTTGACGACTTTTCTACTAACTCTCGAGTTAACCCTTTGGTTAGCGGATCCGCAATGTTGTCCTTAGACTTGACATAGTCTAGAGAGACAACTCCATTTGAGAGTAGTTGTCGTATGGAATTATGTCTACGACGAATATGTCTAGACTTTCCATTATACATATTACTCTGTGCCCGACCAATCACTGATTGGCTATCGCAATGAATACTAATAGCTGGCACAGGTTTCGGCCAACGTGGAATATCCTCAACAAACTGGCGAAGCCATTCAGCTTCTTTAGTTGCTTTATCTAAAGCAATAAACTCAGATTCCATCGTTGATCTCGAGATACACGTTTGCTTGGCAGATTTCCAAGACACGGCTGCCCCTCCGAGGGTAGACACATAACCACTAGTGGATTTGGAATCTTTTATATCAGATATCCAATTTGCGTCACTATACCCTTCTAGTACCGCTGGGTATCTGGTATAATGCAGCCCATAATCCAGGGTGTAACGGATACACCCCAACACCCGCATAATGCCCTTCCAATGAGTAGCATTAGGATTACTCGTGTATCTACTCAGCCTACTAATAGCGTAGGCGATATCCGACCTTGTACAACTCATCAGATACATCAAACTCCCAATGACCCGAGAATATTCTAGTTGAGATACACTCTCACCATTATTCTTGGTCAAATATAGACTTAAGTCTACCGGTGTCCTAAACATACTTGTATCTGACTTTCCAAATTTCTCAAGTGTCTTATTAACATAATGAGCTTGAGAAAGTACAATGCCACTAGATGTTCTGGTGATCTTAACACCCAGAATGACATCTGCAAGGCCCATATCCTTCATGTCAAACTTAGAGTTTAACAATCTTTTGGTAGCTGTAATCATTTCATCATTGCTACCAACAATGAGTATGTCATCAACGTATAGACACAAAATGACATAACCTTTGTCAGTGTCTTTAACATATACACACTTATCACACTCATTGATTCGAAACCCATTGGACAACATAGCATTGTCAAACTTCTCATGCCATTGTTTGGGAGCTTGCTTCAAACCATACAATGACTTGACAAGCTTACAGACTTTCTTACTTTGTCCTGGAGCCGAAAACCCCTCGGGTTGCTCCATGTAGATTTCTTCATCTAAATCTCCATTTAAGAAAGCTGTCTTTACATCCATCTGATGTATTTCTAAACCACGTAAAGCTGCTATTGCAATCACCATGCGAATGGATGTAATCCTTGTCACAGGTGAATACGTATCAAAGTAATCCAAGCCTTCTCACTGTCTGTATCCTTTGATAACTAGCCGAGCTTTATATTTGTCAATTGACCCATCCGCTTTCATCTTTCTTCGAAAGATCCACTTACTCCCCAAGGCCTTACTGCCTGGGGGTAGATCAACCAACTCCCAAGTATGGCTCTGTAAGATGGAGTCAATCTCACTCTTAATTGCTTCTTTCCATAAAGGACTTTCAGGTGAAGTCACAGCTTCATGGAACGTTCGAGGTTCTCCCTCTAACACATAAGTCAAGAAGTCTGGACCAAAGGATTTTGTGGTTCTAGCCCTTTTATTCCTTCTTGGCTCATCTACTTCATCAGCTTGATCATCTACTTGATCAATTATTTGATCAGCTGTTTGATCATCCATGTGATCATCTACGTGATCATCTATGTGATCATTATTATCATCAACATCTTCTATTTCTTTCATGGAACTCGGAACCCTGTCTTGGGGACGACACGGAAATACATCTTCAAAGAAAGATGCACTTCTAGATTCCGTGATAGTATTCTTGTGTATATCTGAAATATCAGACTTGTGCACAAGAAATCTATATGCACTACTTATCTTGTGCATAACCAATGAATATACAGTCCACGGTTTTCGAACCTATCCTAACCCGCTTGGGTGTAGGTACCGTCACTTTTGCAAGACACCCCCACATTCGTAGGTATTTGTATGAAGGCTTGTGACCTTTCCACAACTCATATGGAGTCTTGTCCACTTTCTTCTGTGGTATTCTATTAAGAATATAATTCGCGGAGAGAATTGCTTCCCCCCATAAGTTCGGTGGCAACCCAGAACTTATCAACATTGCATTCATCATCTCTTTCAGCGTCCTGTTCTTCCGCTCAGCAACACCATTTGACTGAGCCGAATAAGGCGCTGTGGTTTGGTGAATAATCCCAAATAGAGCACAAGTCTCGACAAACGGGGATTCATACTCACCACCACGATCACTTCTCAATGCCTTGATTTTTCGGCTTAATTGATTCTCAATTTCATTCTTAAAAAGAATAAATTTATTAATAGCCTCGTCTTTGCTTTTAAGCACATACACATAATAGTATTTAGTGCAATCATCAACAAAAGTGATGAACTACTTGTTGCCACCATGTGATTGTATAACTTTCAAGTCACACACATCACTATGCACTAAACCCAAAGGCTGGGTACTTCTTTCAATAGAATGAAAAGAAGACCTTGTCAATTTTGCTTCTACACAAGTTTCACACTTGTGTTGTGGATTAATCTTGAAAGATGGTATGTGATCTAGCTTGATTAATCTACGTAAAGAGTCAAAATTTACATGACCCAATCTACCATGCCATAAATTAGAGGACTCAAGCATATAAGCAGAAGAAGAAGCTTTCTCATTAATCTTAGGGATAAGTGTCATTACATTCAATTTAAACATACCACCTGACATATATCCCTTCCCCACATAGACCACACCCTTGGTCAACACGACCTTGTCTGATTCAAACACCATGCGTAAGCCATGCTTGCTTAGGAGAGACCCCGAGACAAGGTTCTTACGAATGTCCGGCACATAAAGGACATCGTTCAAAGTCAGTTCTTTTCCTGAAGTCATCTTCAGGATCACCTTGTCTTTACCCTCAACAGCTGAGGTTGCAGAGTTTCCCATAAACAACTTCTCCCCGTTTGAAACCGGTTCGAAAGTTGTGAACATTCTCTTCTCTGCACAAATATGGCGAGTGGCCCCAGTGTCCACCCACCACTCCCTTGGGTTTGACCCTGCCATGTTTACTTCTGACACGACGGCTGACAGATGCATGTCGTCCACATCGTGTGACAATTCCTCCATTTCAGCCATATGTACCCGGTTTTTGTGTTGCGGAGGGTTTTTCCTGTAGGGCTTCTTCTTCAGACAATCAACTGCCCGATGCCCATCACTTCCACAGTTGAAGCATTCGCCATTGAACCTAAAAGTAGGCTCCTTTGGCTTGTAGGCTGGCCTTTGGGAGATTCCTCCTCTAGTCCCCAACTTTGAGCTTTTGCCTGTTAGTGGTTTTTTTCTCACCCCCAAGGACTCGCTATGCTCAACCATGTTGGCTTTGACAGTGGAGGTACTCCCTCCTTTCTTCCTGTTGTCCTCTTCAATCCGGAGCCTGACAACGAGCTCTTCGACTGTTATCTCCTTTCGTTTGTGCTTCAAGTAGTTCTTGAAGTCTTTCCAGCCGTTAGGCAGCTTCTCAATCAAAGTAGCTGCCTGGAATGACTCACTTAGGACCATCCCTTCTGCATGTATCTCGTGCAGAATCACTTGGAACTCTTGGAGTTGACTCATGACAGTTTTGGAGTCCACCATCTTGAAGTCCAGGAACCGGCCGATGATAAATTTCTTTACCCCAGTATCCTCGGTCTTGTACTTTTTGTCCAAGGCATCCCACAACTCCTTAGCCGATTTCTTGGCATAGAACATGTTGAAAAGCGGGTCCACCAAGCCGTTCAGAATGTAATTCTGGCATAAGAAGTCTGTTTGTTTCCAAGCGTCCAAAGCCATGAGCTTTTGTTTATCTTGCTCATTCTCCTCTACGGCTGGTACATCTTCACTCAGAAACCTCGCAAGGCTTAGAGTAGTCAAATAAAACAGCACTTTCTGCTGCCATCTCTTGAAATTCACTCCCGTGAACTTCTCCGGGCGCTCGTGATGATTGAGCGGTCCTCCCGGAACAGCCGAAGTAACAACAGTAGGATTGACCACAGAGGTCATAACAGGGGTTGGCAAGCCAGTCGCCCCGGGGTTCGGATCCCCACCAACATTAGCAGCAGCAGTAGCAGCATCAGAGACAGTTGCCATTTCTGAAAAATTACAGCAGAATTTTCACTATTCTGTATTTCCAGAAATCAAACTTAACACTAGAAAATCCCACAATTGGAAATTTAATTCAAAACTAGTCTCACCACGCAACCTAGAATTGAACATGGTCAGGAAATTTTCTAGGAAGACTGGATGGGTCACACCGGTCCCACTTAAAACCCAGTTAACCTTAGACAAAACTTTCAAGAGCATGTTGACTCCTAGTCCATGGGAAACAACTTTAAGAATTAAATTTTCCAAGGGATGAACTAGGTTAAACACACCAAGTTCCAAACTGTACAAGCAATTACAATTGCATCACATTATAAGCAATTACAACAAAATTGCTACAATAATTACAAGCGAATAAAAATTTCTTTACATATTTAGTAAAAATTAATCCTTTTTCCCATTCCTATAGGTATTCCTGCAATAAAGAGTTAGCAGCAAAATACAACAAAACCTCCCTCAGCTTTTCTTTGCTTTTGGCAAAGTAGTGATTGAAGAGGAGGGTACTTGCAAACAAAATAATAAATAACTGTAAGTAAAGATTAAAATCAACCCTTAAGTTACACATCTAGAATTCAAACAAAAAAACTATAAAAAATTAATTACATAATAAACATGTAATTAACTATACAAGTTACAAACCCAAAATTAAATATAATTAAACCATATTTTAAATTGGTAAAGGTTACATATGAACTTATGGTACACTAAACATGTAATTAATTAAGGCAAGTTATAAACATTTTATAACTCCTAAACACTTAAATCACATTACTAGGCAAGAATTGCAAATGACATGATTAACATGCAAATAATTCTAGAGAAATTAACATGAATTTAAATATAGGCAAGTTATAAACTTTACAACTCCACACCTAAATTAAAAATTAATAGGTACAAGTTATATGTAAATTTACTACCTAATAAACATGCTAGAAATGTAAATTACACTAAAAATTAAACCTGAATGAACATGTAATTTATATTGTAAACTAGAAGCATGTGAACTAGAAGCATGTAAATCTAGAAATACAAGGCATGAACCAGTACACCATAAATTAATAAATTAATCAGAAAATACAGTGAATTAACATTGCACCAATGGAACTCTTCTTCCCTATTGATAACAGTGACCTATTACATGCAAAATTATTACACACACCTATGAATCTATTAATCTAATTCTATGATAAACGTCGAATCTATTTTAAGCTTGTTGGGAAAAACTACCCACATTACATAATTTCACATTGCATATCGCAAAATTATGAGATGAACAAAACAAACTTTCAATCCCAGAAAATATAACATGCTGAATAAAATACAGATAAAATATAAAATGGTTAAAGGAAGCAAACCGAAGCCTGTGTGATACCACAGTCTCCTTAAAATAGATTCACCGCCTCACCGTTGGGTGCTGGAGGTACGCCGGCGTCTACTTCCCAGGATACGGCGGTTTTTACCAGCTACAACAGAAGCACCTTCTGATTAGCTTAGCGAACTGACAACGGCATCACTCTTTCTCAGGAAGAAAATTATAGGAGAAGTAGACTGACAGGGTATGGACGCCAAGGAAAAATTCTATACCTCTTTTCAAGGAATAGGGCCTCCTTTTATACACCATGGGGCAGAGGGGAGGAGCCTCTAGCCATCAAGGCTGGCAACTAATGCTAGCAAAACTGCCCAATCAATTTTGTAAAACTGATGAGCCTTAAATGTGTGAGTTATATACACATTTATGAGGCAATTTCTCATTCAACTATTTTTCTCCAACAAATTGTAGGTGGAGGGGAACAAAGGGGATGAGGAATAAGAGAGGTAGCATTGACAATGGAGGATGGTTGTGATGGTTTAGGATTAGGGTTCAGGGAGAAGAAAATAAAGGATGGTACTTTTATTCTAAGACAAAATTGTATTAACAAAAAATTTCATTAAGTGTGTGAACTAAGAAGAATCAGTGTGGAAATAAAATTACTTATCAAAAATTTGACAATAAAGTATTTATAATTTTCAGTACTAAAAGGGACAATTTATATTTTAACAAACCTTAGGGAGTATATTTGTAATTTATCCTAGATTGTATTATTATTATTTTATTTTTTTGGCTCCCGGGAAATTCATGATTACAGACTCTTTGCGGATAAATGACTCTCCTCCATACCATTATTTGGGAGGTAATGGCTCCCCTACATAACATTTGTTAGAAAAATTAGTACCAAACTAAATGGAAAATATAATTTAAAATTATGCAAACGTTTTTTTTTTTTTTGGGCAAAACCAAAAACTGAAATAAATCAACATAATAACGTAATTAAACTTACAGTACATAAAAAGATAAAACCTGATCGAGTCGAGTGTGTGACACTCTTTCCTTAAGACAGATTCGTCCTCCCACCACTGGTGCTTAGGATTCAATGGACGTCTATCTCCCAGGATACAACGATCAATGTCTTGCACTAGCAGCACTACTATTGCAAGCCTAGCGAACTTTGCTGTGCATGAACTCTCTTTATAGGAAAATTAGACTCAGGAAAAATGAAGAATAAATGCAAAGTGAAGAAGAATGGCAATTCACCACTTTTAAAATGAAGTGAGGGACATGGAATATAAAGACTTCTAAGTGACTCTTCGAAAAGGTTGTGATCCTTCAAAAGGACACACCCTTTCATTTCAAGAGACACAACTATTGAAGTAAATTAAATTCAGATTTTCCAACAATCCCTCACATGAATGAAATTTACGGAAAGGACATGCAACAACATGCAGACAAAGAGAGAGTACATTATGGAAATATCCTGCATCGGGATAGGTAGCTTTCGGCTTTGAACCTTCCCTAGTGAAAGCCTATCGGACTTACTAGCTAATCAGTGGACGTGATGCCTTGAACTGTTCAGCCGTTTGTGTAAGCCAATACAATAGAATTCACACAGAATATCTTCAAACACAGCTTAGTTCTCACGGTTGTGCCCGTTTTGGCCTTGGGCAAGTCCTGGTGTTTCTTGAGTGCTTTAGAGAATTTAGCCTTATCAATTCTCATAGAAGCGGCCCCTTCACACTCATATAGGTGATCCTTATTTCGAGTCTCTTAAATACTCCTCTTGAAAGATACCCCTCTAGGATTTCCAAGATATAAGTAATCATTAAAAGCATAGCTTACCCTAAGTTCCCTGCATTCAATACATGTTGCAGATATCACTCTCATCATAGGAATGGATAGGAGTTAGACTCCTTTAGTGATTTCTGGCGAGCCACACATAACTTAGTTGTCCCTTTGAACTTAGTTCTTGGGATCTCCAGTCATCTAAGTAGGGTTACCATTATGATGACTCTGATATAATAGGCTTTAATCACATTCCCCTCGATAAACTTTCCCTCATTTGCTCTTTGGTCAAACTTTTTGTTTAGCGGCCGCTATTTTCCCGTTTGACCTTCTCAATTAGATATCATTGAGTAATTAGTGAATCCATTATATTATCATTAGACAATATTCACAACTTAAAGCAAATGTCATATGGTGTCAAGTCTTTGATTACATCGAGACTTATCGTTACTCTATGTCACTCCCATTTAAATAATAAACATAGAGTTGTTCCTTAGGAGTTAATAAAACCATTGTTGTTTCTACTCCAACTTTGTCCTATATAAAGAATTGAGATTCTTTGTGGACCTATTATCGGAACCGTTACTTTGGTAAAATCCTCCAAGCACCCCCACATTTTAAGCATTCTAAGGAAACTTAATTCCTCTTGTTGATGTATAATTATACAAAATATTAATATACCCCCACAATTCTGAGATAAATCATAATATATCATTAATTGGCGTGCTTGAACTAAATAACAAGATGTAAACTATTTTGTGAATATAATCACAATACTAATTTGTCTAAAACCAATTAGACTTCATAACTTGCTTTTGCAGTACAACGAATAAATGACTAAAACCGGTTGTGGTCACAACACTTTGTCAAATAACATTTCTTTAGCCATGATTAATTCCTTTTTGTTTACTGCAACCCTTAATTCCAATCTCAACATGGAATATAAATATCACTGTATAAATACATTTACATCTTATCTTATTTGTCTTATCCAGTATTGGTGACTACGACGATAATTACCAAAGTGTCTTTCACCCATGAAATATTTTAACTTATAATATTTCATTACGGAGTTATCAGTCACCACACCAATTTTAGTAATTATTCCAAAGAATAATTAGAATTCCTCTTATGTCAAAACACATAAGTTCACATTTTTATCAATACTTTGATAAATAATTGACATCTATTTATAATACACCGCATACCAAAATGATATTAATGACATCATAAATTGATTGTCAACTCTACAACATATGTAGACAAGGAATCTCTCTTCCCCCACGTTTGTAATAATACATAAATTAGCACAAACAACATGATTCATTCCCAGACAAGTGTCACTGTCACAACTAATAATTCATTTTTGATGAATATTTGGGACAAAGAAATTGAATTATCTCTTCTCATTCAAAAGATAAACTCCCATATGTAGACATGGACAAGATTAACAACCAAGTCTACCACACAAGTGAAATAAAGACTGAAGACATCCTATCTCAAAAATTTAAAGTTACTTTAAAAATAACTTTTAATTGATTATTAACAAATAATAATCAACACAAAAGATTCCTCAATCTATTTTCAATTAAATGGAACAAACACCATTATTAATTGAAATATCATGTTTAAATTTATTTCAGTGTTAATGATTGCCTAAAACTACTATCAGAATCAAACAAAAGGGTTATCTACACATGAAATATACTTTTTGAAATTATATCCCACAAGAGATCCATTGGTATGTCATCATCACAATCACAAATTAATTAAAAATTTCACAAACTTTCAAATAAAGTTTAATTTCTTAGACAAAGCACTGGAAATAAATTAGTCAAAAACTAACACATCACATTTTTCTTTTCCCATAAAAGATTTTATGGCAACATATGACACCATAAGGCTCATTGCAAATTAATTAGAATTACTACAAATTAATATGCACATGTAAATGACATCAAATTATATTCAAAAAACCCAAGTATATAACATATATTATATATTTTCTCAAGTTTCAAGAATTCACAAACCAAAAATCATACCAGATTTTACTAATAAAAATCATAACTTGATTTTAAAAACACATTTTTGAGACATTTCCATAAAATATCTGTCAAATATTTGTGCATTTCCTTAAGAGGAACTTGAGATACTAATTTATAAACAAATATATCTTTGTGGACCTATTAACAGACATCCACAAATCAACCTTTTTTAATAATCTCAATCACTTGATAATGCACATCACTGGAGTGAGTAAAACAATCATGAGTAAAAAATTATTACGGATCATAATCTCACGAAAACTCTTGACTCAAGATACAGAAATGATTATGTCAATGTTGTTCTTAGGCTCTTCCTTTTTATAGTTCCCACTTCTTGAGCGAGGCATGTTAATAAACAAAAATCAAGAAAATCTGTAAATAAGATTTGCTTTAGAGAGCACTCGGATGCCAAAAAGTCACAACTCCACAAGTACCACTTCAAGTTTGAAAGACACGTTTTCACAATTTTCAAACTCTGAAAAACCTTTACTTTAAAAGAACATAGAGCATAACCCCACTATGTTTCTTAAACTTCAACTTTAAGATTTTAAGATTAATCAAATCAATAGATCCTCATCAATTTGTAATTTCTAAATACCATAATCTGTTTTTGCCTTCTTTTTTTTTTAATAAAACAAAACAAGAAAAACATATATGGATAGATATAACAAATTACATATATATACATATATATATATATACACATGAACAGAAACATTTTGACAAGATGTGATGATAAAGAGAACATACACGATTATACAACTGAGGATAAACCTCTTGCAAAAGCAAAATCTATAACATTCATATACAGAGGACTCGGAATTTGAATTCCATCAACTGACACAGAACACAAGTTGGGACTGTTACGCATAACAAATTCAATGCCGAATTGGGTAATAAATGGGCAGTGAAGAAATTCAATTTCTTTCACGAAAACACAATTCGATGAAAGGGCCGTGAGTGTAACAACATGTATTGGTTCTGTTGTTCATAAAGACTGTTTCACAAATTCCAAACCTGTATGAAAGTAGTTACTAAAGTAACCAACCAAAAATAAATTGATTTCTGGTAGATTCAAACTACTTATAAGTTATAACTGGAACTGTTTTAACAATGATAAATCTGTTTAACAGTTCTAATACACAAAACATATTTGCCCGAAAATTATATACATCGAATCTGTCTTAAGATTGTTAGAAAAATTAGTACCAAACTAAATGGAAAATATAATTTAAAATTATGCAAACGTTTTTTTTTTTTTGGGCAAAACCAAAAACTGAAATAAATCAACATAATAACGTAATTAAACTTACAGTACATAAAAAGATAAAACCTGATCGAGTCGAGTGTGTGACACTCTTTCCTTAAGACAGATTCGTCCTCCCACTGGTGCTTAGGATTCAATGGACGTCTATCTCCCAGGATACAACGATCAATGTCTTGCACTAGCAGCACTACTATTGCAAGCCTAGCGAACTTTGCTGTGCATGAACTCTCTTTATAGGAAAATTAGACTCAGGAAAAATGAAGAATAAATGCAAAGTGAAGAAGAATGACAATTCACCACTTTTAAAATGAAGTGAGGGACATGGAATATAAAGACTTCTAAGTGACTCTTCAAAAAGGTTGTGATCCTTCAAAATGACACACCCTTTCATTTCATGAGACACAACTATTGAAGTAAATTAAATTCAAATTTTCCAACAACATTATCCTTATATATTTCATTTTATAGGTCTCATTCCAAACCCACTACCTAGAATATGAAAAATTTTCTTTTTTAAAGGATAATGTTATAGAGGATAAAAATAAAAACTCAATTTTCATATTTCATAAATAGCAAATAAAATTACTAAAGGTTGTTTAGAAAATTATCTATTTTGATTGACTTTTTAATTTTTTACGAAAATATGTACAAAAGAATAAAGAGAATATTTTTATAGTGGTTGTTTGGCTATTTTATTAGACATGACTAGATACATGAAAATTGTCGATAAGGTCATTAAAATCATCTATTTAGTGACCCAATGGTTCGAATCATTCGATTTTAATCAAATAAATGCTTGCCAACCCTAAAATTATTTTTTTTGTAAAAACTTACTATATAAAATTTATGACATGGACAATTTAGACTTGCACAATTGCACCATTATAAAAATAAAATTATTTTTTCGTGATTCCACTCAAATGCAATTTTCCCAACTTTATTCACAAAACAGAACAAAGACAGAGAAGGAGAGAGTTCTCCATAGAAGAAATGTCGAAGAAAATTAGGGGTGTGAGCCCACGTCACTGACGTGGCAGCTGTTTACTGGCTGTTAGTTTAGAATTCAATGTGGTTACCGCTAATTACGGAGAAATCATACACATTCATAACACAATTTAATATTGATCATAACCAATTACTCTCATACAATTAATGTACCTCTCTCCTTTACCATCTAAAAAAAAAATGTACCTCTCTCCTTTCGCTTCCAATTTATATGCAATCACTTCCTAATAAATTTTTAAACTTTTTACAATTAAAAATAAATTTAAAAAACGCTATTGGCTATCCCATTAAACTGACAATTTTAAAAATATTAAATAATTTCATAATTTATGCCTTTTAAAAGGAAAGATAAATAAATGGAGAAAAAAAAATTATTTTCCTAATCTCCCTTATCAAACACCTCTCACCAATTTTCTAAAGGAAATATTAAATCCATCTTTCTTATTCCATCTCTCAAACCTATTGTTTTTTCAATGAAACCTTACATCTAGGTCGCTGTAATACTTTAGTTGCATGACGTAATTTTGAAGGAATAAACTAACACCAGTGATGATCGATAATTCTGTGAGGATGTTTATCACGCAAGAATATCGATAATCTAAAAGCTAGAAAAATCGTTAATTTTTCAGTGTATTGCAACCTTACTGATATGGGTTTATATACACATTTAGGTGTCCTTCGGGAATAGTCACACCTTTTGGATTTATTCACAATTAGCTTATCACCCGTGCTATACACGAGATAATTATAAATATTTATATTCATTTTAGATTTTTTTTAATATATAAATTATTTTTTTTAGATTTTTTATAAAAATAATTTAACAATCTTATCACTAACCATAGTGTATGGGAGACGTTGAAAAGAGTACTGCAGTAACTATGCAGGAGTTGTATCTATAATTGTATGAGGGGAATTTGACCAAAGCTCTCAAAAGGTATGTGGATTGAAAAAAGTTAATAAATGCTGATCAAGAGATTTTGACCAAATCAATAAATGCAGACATGTGGATTGGAAAAAGTTAATAAATGTTAAACACGAGATTTTAACCAAATCAATAAATGCTGATATTTTTTTTTAAATAAAAAATTTAGAAAATTTAGATTGGAATATTAAAACTCCTACAAGGCTTGGGATTAGAAACCCCCTTTTCTTTATATATAGATATATAGATATAGATACCAATAGTCACCATGGTTCACCAAAAGGTTTTTGTCTTTAGATGTTTGAATTCAAACCAAGTGGCTTCTAGATTCTTCAACATTCTTGCAGAAAGGTTTATTACCATTCAAGAGAGAAATGATCGGGTGTAGTGAGTCACACTAAATTATGGTGTGATCATTCCTATTCCATCAAATTTATAAGACTTGATTTTTTTTTTTTTTTGGAAAATTACATTTTAGTAGAATAGTAGAAAAATAATTTCATTTTATTGGTGATGCAAGTCTCATGTCTGTATAGGTAAAAAGTCCATTCCTATGTTTGGTGCAAGTTGTAACATAAAATATTCTCATCTGTAATACAATTATTTTATGTCTGTCCCATCTATATATAATTTCTCAATTCATTTATATGTTCAAAGCATACATAGTTTAGGATAAATCTTCTATATATATATATACCATATATTAATCGAAATGTATTTTTCTTCTGAAAAACTCTATAAACATTAAACATTAATCTAAATTTTTTATTTAAAAAAATAAATGTTAAGAAATACACATAGTATAGAAATTTTAGCCTATCTAAATTTTTATAATTTTGAAATTTAAAAATCTTAATATAAATATTCAAAAAAATAAAAATAAAAATAAAATAGCTATATCTAACCTATCATACTTAACCCATATATAATTTGAAATTTAAAAATCTGTAAAAATAAATTTTCAAATATAACTTTAGTCTTATATAATTTTAAATTTTAAAAATTTTTATTTTTATTTTTAAAAACTATTTGGCGTCTAAAAAACTAAGAATTTTTTAGGCATCACGATGCATTTATTAGTTTAAAAAAAAATCCGCAAGGCACCCATGAAAAGAAATTATTTAAAAAATACTTGTATAATGTATATGTTTATGTCACGTCCAATAATACGTGCAAAAAAGAACCATCAATATAGGTGTTGGCCTTTTTGGCTTTTAAGGGTTAATAGTGTAAATTTAAGCGTGCCAGTAAGGATCAATCAATCCTTACAGAATTTTAATTGTCAACCAATTATTAGACGATTGTGTTGAAATTCTTTCAGCCTCAATAAAGAAGACTTTACTGGTAGCATATTTTAGGAGAAATTTATAAGAAATAACAAGTACAGAAACTGAGTTTCATTAAGTAAATAAGAACTTACAATGAAATGACCTAGTCTTGAAAAGGTTTACAGCAACGACTACTTGAAACTACTCCTAGGAAATGAAGTGCAATAAAGGAATTGAAGTGTTGGAAATATAAAGAACTAGAAATGTAAAAATGGAAAGAAATATGAAGTAAATGACTTGTTTCTGGATCTGAGTTTGGATCCTTCATTCTGGGGCCTTCTCTTCTATTTATACTCCCCAATAGTAACCGTCCAAGTGGATTTCCAACTGTCAAAATGTTCTCCCATGATTGTTGATCATGCTCTCTTCCAGTCAGTCCCACTGCGCCATTCCTGTAATTTAGGCTTCCCTCATGAATTTGAATTTAAATTTGTGAGTAACTGTTGGGCCATGTCATCCTGCGCCTTTTAGCTATTCTAGTGTTACACAGATCCATTATAACCAATATGACCTGCCACGTATCTGTCTTTAACTGGAGACTTGTATTAACTTCCCAACTTATCCTTCACGTGCCATGTGTCAAGTTGTGATTGGCTTTTACAAAATATATAGCCAGCATTACCTCCCCACTAATATACCCAATACTTGGTGATATTAGTGGACTCAATGCACTCTGTCCACGTCCTAGGACGTGCATGGACTTTGCATCTTCTTAGAAACCCAATTGTGTTCCATCAATGAAGCACTTGAACTGCATTAAATTCTTTCCTATGCTTGAGCATTTTTCCACTACCTAAGTATTCGAAAGGGCTGATACAGTTCCCATGGCCAAACAAACCCTTTCTTACATCGATTGTTCATACGATGAGGTGTTGGACAATGATGTTCATCCTCGAAAGAACCTTCATTCATTTATTAGCTACGCTTATCCGTTTCCATTTATACAAGTTATGGATGCTTTCGCAAAATATCAGCCTTTAGACCACGAATGTGCCAACGACAAACCTTTGGATCAAGAGTTTGCAAAAATGGATCTTGGAAGCTCCTCATCTGCCTCCAAACTTCCTGCATGGGATGAAGCTGCCTCCTCTTCCTCTACTACTTCTAAGAGCATTGGCTAGGGAACTTGGCTTACACCCACTCAACCTCAAACAAGAGAGCGAATCCACCATCGATTCCCTAAATTTGATGACCCCCTTGCAATCCATCCATTTATGCGTAGTTTCGTAGTATATCCATATGTCCCTCTCAACCGTCTTCGCAGCCTAGAGGACAACTTGCTTTCAGCATGGCATACTTCCACCTTGCCGTCCAGGATGGTGCAAAGTACTCCACATCCTGTTGAATCCTTGGGAATCAGCCCTGCACTTTTAGCCAAAAAAGCAAAACTTTGTTCCTTTGATTGGCTAGAATGTGTGAACAAGCCTAAGTTTCCAACCTCATTTGGAGGGGACCCAACTGCTCCTTTCCTGCTTGCCAATCCTAATTGGATTGAGGAATTGAAACTGACCATTTTTTAGAGTCAGTACTTCGCTCCCTATCAGGCTCTAGTTTCTCTAACTGCTTAACAGCAGTACAAAGCTCAGACTCTGCTTGCCGTTTTCTTCCATTTATCCCTTGAGGTTCTTCGAAATGATATTCCTCATAGGAACTTATTATGGTCCTGTGATATTATCTCTCAAAGCCACCTCCTTAACCCTGTGGCCCATGCAGAACTCCATGCTTTCTTGGATCAACTTCCTCTCCTACTTAACTGGCACACAAATGCTTCCATTACCAGTGAGTTGCTGGAAGAAACCTCTGTCACTTACATTCAAATTCAGTATGAGAAAGAGAATCTTCTTGAAGAATATGAGAACTTCAAGAACCAAGACTTAGAGTTTGGAGAAGACGCCAGTATGGGTGAAGAACATGGGGAATGAGAAATTGATGAAATAGAGAAGGTTCTCAAACAAATAGAGTTTGAAATGAAGGCCCAACAACTCTTCTTCCAATTAAGGGCCCACCAATTAGATAAACCAAATTTGGATAAGATAGAAAATAGGTTAGAAAAAGAATATATGTTTATTGAATTTTGCTGGACAAAGTTTCATGATCTTGTAACCTTGTCCATTTCTTATTTTTATGAAATTAAGAATGTGGCCAAGTAGGTTTTTACCAATGTAAATACTATTTATCAATAAAATTGGGCTCTTCAAATTACATTTGTCATAATCTGGTTCTACATTCCAATTGTATGATTGATTATGTGGTTAATATGATCTTATTCCCTACTTTGCTCACATAACCTGGCAAATAGCATCTTCGAACTAGCCAATTTTGCTTCGCAGCTTGGTTTAAGTGTTTTGGATCATGGAACTTCTCAATGGCGTGACAATTTTGTCTTGGGTTTTCTCATTCCAATTGCATGGATAATATAATCTGTGTAATCAACAATTTTAACTTAACCAATTTCGCTTCGAAGCTTGGTTTAAATGATTCTGAGCCATGAAATCTCTCTTTAAAGTGACGATGCTTGTCTTTGAGAAGGATTTCTTTTTAGTAAAAGTAAACCAATAAAGCAATTTCATGTATGGGTAGGTTCTCTTGGCCTTTACAAGTTTCACATCACCTAATTAAGTACTGGCTTTGCAATGCTTATTCACTTTGAAGTCTATAACCCAAGCAAGAACCACATTCTAATCGTAGAATGCTATAAAAACTACCTTCAAAACTTTCGAAGTAAGTAAATCCCAGCCATGCTTGAATTTAAGGTATAAGACTAGCTTCGAAACCGCCTTCCTTTCGAAGCCCACTTCCTTTTCAAGGCCAAATCCAATATTTGAAGACTGGTTTTGAAGCCAACTTCTTTTCCCAAAACTAAGTCGAGTACTTGAAAACTAGCTTCGAAGCCAACTAACCACCTTCGAGCTAAGCTGAATATTTGAACTATGTTTCCCTTCCATCATTTACTCTTGAAGAAGACTCTCCATGTTGTGTTTTCAGGATTTCTTATGCTTTTAAAACAAAGGCTTTAAATCCACATGGGTCTCAAAACAATCAAGTGATTGTCTCAGGTCTTATTTGACCTATTTAGGCTGACTAGGTAACTTCTGGACAACAAGGTTAAAATCCCCTTCTCTTCGTGTTTTAACCCACTCACTTGTTTAATATTTCCCACTCTTTATTACTATCGACTCTGAACCCACGACATTCTCATGCTTATTCTCCTTGCTCTCCCTTCCAATAATGGTGTCTTTCTCTTTGAAAGTACTAGTTATTGAGCATGTGAGCCCAACGGTGGCTTTGAAGAGATACATTGAGGAAGAGATAGTTAAATTCAAAGCTGGTGAACCAAGTGCCATAGATGGGCGTCTCTTCATTCCGTGCCACAGTGAACTACAAGAATACATCTTGGGACCTATTTTTAGAGAAGCCCCTGCTCAACTTCCTACTTTGTATCCTCGTCTGAAGGATCACTGCCTTCTCTACGAAGGAGGGCTTGATTGGGGCAGCTGGAGGATGAATCAACCCCACCGTTACTGGCCAACATTAAGGGTTGAATGGGAGGAATGGTATGACAGGGTTTTGCCTGATAGAGAATGGGTCTGCAAGAGCTCTGCATCCTTTATGCCCTTCGCCTCTCCAGGTTCATTATTCTTGAAGAGCCTTTTTTGATTCTTGTAGCCCTTTGTTTTTGGAACTCGGCTTTCAATTTTTTTCAGTTTTAGTGTGGTATGATGGCCCCCACCGTTCTTGACATCTATCATCTCCTTGGACTCTCACCACTTGGTGCTCCCTTTACGCCTAGTTATCTAGACCTTTCGGTCAATTTCACCATTCCACCCTTGAACTCTTCCTTCAGTGATTTTATAAAATTTAAGAATAAGAAGGTAGGTCCTATAGGTGACCGAGAATTCTTTTCTTTCATTCTATATTGGCTATGTAAGTTTCTCTTCTACACATCATCCCAACGGATTATGCTTGAGTTTGCCCCACTCGCCAAAGTACTTGCTTCGAAGAAGAAGATAGACATGGCTCCTTACGTTTTAGGCCATGTTTGTAGGGCATGCTCCCAATTTTGTGAGAAACCTCTGGATGCCAACCAAAGAGGCCCCTTTTGGGTATTACAACTCTAGCTCTTTGCATATTTTACTGGCTTACATTCTAGGTGCTTGAAATTTTAGTTCAAGATCCCATCACATGTGGAGAAAAATATGCTAGGATTTCCTTATACCCCTCTACTTTTGCCTATTATTTCACTTTTTTCCATTAACTCCCTATTTCCCTTCCTGCTACCTTTTTCTATCCATTTGAAGCCACAAAAGGGCCAACCTGGCTGAGGACATTTTTGGCTGACAGGCAATGTTCCAATACATTGCATAAGGATATGTGGGCCTCAATCTTGTTTCCCAAGGAGCTTTTTGTTGGTACTTTGAACCCTCGATCCTACAAGTGCATATCTGAGGTTTACTGCCCTTCCCAATTTCCCAGGCAATTTGGGCTTACTCAGGGAATTCCGATTCCCTTCTGCAGCTTATCCAATGCCAATCTCACAGTCAGAGACCTAAACGTGCCCAAAACCCTATTAGAGGAAGCAACATTTAAACTGTTACAAGATTCGAGTGAGTTTAAATTTACTCCATTCATTCCTCATGGCACAGCTTTCAAAAGATTTCAAAGTTGGTGGTCAGCCAATATGAAGGTATATCTGGCAACACCTCCCAAAGATTCATTAGTAGGGCTAGATATATCCTATAAAACCAAGTCCAAAGAGGCTGGGGCTACTATGATTGCATCCACTACTCCTGTCATCTCGACTTCTACTGCTGCTGCCTCAGTGCTTGCTCCTACTGCCTCATCCCCTCATCCTAGAATTACTAGGGCTACTTCGAAGAAGGGTATATATTCTTGCTCTCTTTTTCCTTTTCATGATCCTTTGTCTATTTTATTCATGACCACCATACTTGGTGTAGGACCTCCACAAGAGAAAACTCCTAAGAGGACTGAAACTCTAGCCATTCTTAAGGGCAAGCAACAAAAGAAAAAAAAAAAAAAACTTATACTTGACCCTAAAGAACCTGAGGCTCACATGGAAGAGGAGGAAATAGAGAAAGAAAAAGATACACCATTGAAAAGAAGGAAGAAAATGACAGTCTCTACTTTTGACCTTACTGAAGACACTACTCATGAGGCAGCTTCCAAAGCAGTGAAGGAGGAGCATTCTAAGGAAATTGTTGTATTTCAGAGGTCTGAAAAGAGGAGGCAGCAGCAAATACTAAAGAATGAAGCTACTGCTGTTAAAGCACTACAAAAGGAGGCTGCAAGGAAAAGACAAACTGGGGAGCATTACTCCCTTCGCGGTTCTCTAACTAGTACCATTACAACCTCTGAAGTTGGTAATTTCTTTCAATTTTTTTTTTTTGATACACCTCCTATCCAAGATTACAACGTAAAACCAACACTCTCTTTTTTTTTTCCCTAACAAACAGCAGCAATCATCCCAGTTTCTCCTCCCTCAACAGTGGTTTTTCCTATTTTGCCTATAGATGAAGAGCCCTTTCAAGCAGTCTCGAAAGGGAAAGAGAAGAGTCGCATTGAAGTGCCAATGAGTGTAGAACCTATTCGGATGATACTTCCACTTCCCAGCTCCATACTTCGCATGGTTCCTTCCCTTATATCCTTGAGGTCGAGCATCCCTATTTCCGTATGCCCAGGCCTAACTCCATACCTGCCCCATCTATCTTTTGCTTCATCCCAATATGCCCTTTCTATAGTTCTGGCTACTTCTTCATCACCTGAGAGAGCCCCAGTTGTCACCTCATCTTCAGTGATACTTAGTATTCCTAGAAAAGACACTGATGGCTCACCAATTTCTCTCCAACCACCCAGCTCTAGTCCCTCTTCTCTTGACTTGCTGGTTGCTAGGACGATAGACACTGCTAGGGATTCCTCCACTCCTTCTCATATCCCTAGGCTTTCATCTTTTCTCTTAACTAGTGATCTTCCTATGTTGCTAATGTTAAAGGAAGAGCTGGACATCTTCGAGGCTCAACTGGCTAGCTTATTTGGCATATCTTCACCAGTTCGAGCACCAAGTCGTAAGACTGAGCCATTAGTCCTTGCAGACTCTCTCTTGGAAATTATTGAGAGCTCCTCAATTGCTACTGAAGCTTCTTTGCCTTGTGTGGATTTGGGCAATTGCTTGGACTTGCTGCAAACATTCTCAAGGATTCCATTTGAAGCTTTACAAAAACCTATCATTAAAAATGGTTTCTTTAAGTGCTGTAAAGCATTTGAGCAGTCCAACATGACCTTCTCAAGTCACTTATCCCAAGCAGCAGCCACCTTAGATTTTTATGTCAATATCTACCAGATGGCTAAAGCTACAGAAGAGAAACTGCTGAAGGACAAAGAATTTGTCCCCCAAATTCATGCTGAGGTGCTTGAATTAAAGGGACAACATTCCTATGCCTCCCAATTTCGAACCCAACTCTTAGAGAAGAAAACCCAACTGGAAGAGAAGTTAGCAGCAGTCAATCGATCCTTGGATCGAAATACCAAAAAGCTGCAAATTACTAACCCAGGACTGGCTAACACAAGGCAGGACATGACTACAGCCATTCAGTTGTTCCCATCCCTTAGGAGTAGAGAATCAATTGTAAGGGAACAACTGAAATATTGTACTGATTTTTGGGCCAATTTGTGGCTGCATGTACTTAATTCTTTATGAAATGAAAACCTTTTATTATTTATGTGAGTGTATCATGCTCTATTATTATTTTATTTAGCACTTTCTACACTCCTTTTGTCTCCCACATAGTTGGATAATAAGGCTTCAGGTACCTGCCATTAGTTTTCTTGGAATGCACATAACCATTTAGGTTTCTTAGATGGTAAGCTCCCATAGGCAAGACTGTATGAACCTGATAGAGTCCTTCCCAATTAGGTGACCATTTGCCAAATTTATGGCTCTTAATGCCTATTAGAAGTATTGTCTTCCATTCTAAGTCACCTTTATCAAAGCTAATGTGCTTAACTTTCTTATTATAGCTCTTGGCTACCTTCTTCTTTTGAAAAAGAATGCTATTTAATGCCAATATTCTAGCTTTATCTATATTCTCTACTTCCAAGAACATGCTTTGATAGTACCGTTCAGAAACTAATTGGTCTTGGCATTTTACCCTTAAGGACTTAATATTAATTTCTACAGGCAATACTACATGATGCCCATATACTAAGGCATAAGGAGTGATCCCTGTACTTGACCTTGGAGAAGTCATGTAAGCCCACAATACATCTAACAACAAATTGTGCCAATCCATAGGATTATCTTCCACAATTCTTTGTATTCTTTTTTTTGAAGGACTTGTTAGATGATTCTGCTTGACTATTTGCTTGTGCATAATAGGGGGTGGAATTGATAAGACTAATTCCAAATTTTGCTGCGAAAGACTTTATCATTTTTCCATCAAACACAGTCCCATTATCTACAGTTATCGTCTGAGGGATGCCAAACCTATGGATTAATTTTCTGATATATCCAATAACCTCAGTCTGATCCACAACCTTATAAGGCTTAGCTTTAACCCATTTAGTGAAGTAATCTGTGGCCACTAGAATGAAACAATGATGTTTCGAATATGGTGGATATATTTTCACTATCATATCCATTGCTCATCCTCTAAATGGCCATGGTTTCACTACTGCATGCAAATCAGCTATTGGCATATGTCTTATCATGCCATGCTTTTGGCATGCTTGACATCCTTTTGCATACTCTATATAATCCTTTAAGATGGTTGGCCAATAGTAATAATGCCTTCGAAGCAACCATCTCATCTTCACACCAAGCAGATGGGCACCACAAATACCTTCATGTACTTCAGCCATAGCAGTCAGTGCTTCTTTTGCCCCTAAACATTGCAACAACAATCCATCTGCTCCCTTTTTGTAAAGAGCATTGCCATACACTATGTATTGCATGGACTGTAATTTAATTTTTCTGCTAGCCTTCAAGGAAGAGCGAGTTAAATATTGAATGATTGGATGTCTCCAATCATGCTCTTCTAAGTTATTTTGGTTAACTTCTACCATGATACCCTTTTTACCCAAAGGTGATATTAACTTCTGATATGTTGCTTGACTTATATCCACTTGGGGGTCACCCTTTCTTCTAAAATTAGAGGCCTTCTGGGCTACATCAATGGCCTTATTATTCATGAATCATGGGATATAAGTCACATTGGCTATCTGAAACCGAGAAAGCAAATACAATGCAGCAACATAATATGGCAACATGCTTTCACTTTGACATTTAAAAAATCCCTTGACTTGGTTGACTACTAATTGAGAATTCCTAAATATATCAACTGCATGAGCTTGTAATCTAATAAGTATCTCAAGTCCCATTATTAAAGCTTTATATTCAGCTTGGTTATTGGAACAAGTAGTTTCATCCACTCTGAAACCATGTGTGGTTTCTACCCCCTGTGGTGATTTAATTATAATACCAATTCCAACCAAACCATTGGCTTTTGATCCATGGAACCACATTTGTCATGGCTCAACATTAACCATACCAAGGTCCATTATCTCTTGGCTTTCTATTTGACATAGATGATCTGCCAAGAAGTTAGCAAAAACTTGTCATTTTACTGCATTTTGGGGGACATATTCTAGATGAAACTCTGATAGAGCTAATATCCATTTGCCAATTTTTTCTCTCAGCATAGGTCTAGATAACATGTACTTAACCAAGCCTGTGGTTATAATCGTTAAGACAACAATAGGCAAAAGATAATATCTTAATTTCATTGCTGCAAGGTACAATGCAAGGCACAACTTTTCTACAGCTGAATATTTACATTCACAAGAATTTAAAAACCTACTAAAGTAATAAAATGCTTGCTCCTTGCCTTCTGCATTGTCCTGAGCTAGGAAAACTCCCAATGAATCTTCTACTGCAACAATATATAACTTCAAGGGCTTGTCTCTCCTTGGTGGCATAAACACTGGAGGCTTAGCCAATGAGGCTTTAATTCCTTCGAAAGCAGCATAATGCCCTGCTGTCCACAAAACTCTTTTTCATTTTTCAGTTTTGACAAAGAAGAAAATACTTTAGTTTTCCCTGCAGTGTTAGAAATAAATCTTCGAAGGAAATTAACCTAACCAAGGAACTTTTGTAATTCTTTCTTACTTTATGGAGGTTTGGCCTCAATGATGGCTTTGGCATTATTCTGATCAACCCATATTCCCTTCTTGTGCACTACATACCCTAAGAAGTTTCCAACTGATACTCCAAAAGCACATTTAAGAGGATTAAGCTTCAACTTGAACTTTGTCATTCTTTCGAAAACTGCTACCAAGTGAACCAAGTGTTCCTCCATGGACTGGGACTTTACAACAATATCATCAATGTAGCACTCTAGGTATCCTCCAATAAGATCATGAAAGATAGTATTCATTGCCCTCTGATATGTTGCCCTAGCATTCTTTAGACCAAATGGCATTTTTACCCATTCGAAGGTGTCAATATTCTCAGGGCACATAAATGTTGTCTTGTGGATATCCTCCTCTGCAATGCAGATTTGGTTGTAACCAGAATGCCCATCAATCATAGACAAAATCTTGTGCCCTGCTGAACTGTCCACCAATAGATCAACGGTGATTATGTGGTACTGTTATGACATTGATGAGTTGATGAATAATTGAGTTTATAAATTGAAGTTTTCTTACGAAAATAGTATTTTCTCTACAATTTTCTTAAAATTTCTACTTTTAGCCATGGATTATGGAAGTTTTTGATGAAGATTGATATTATATATGACACTTGAAGTTTTAGAAATAATGAAATGAAAACGAAATTGATCCTTAATTCTTTAAATTGATGATTGGTTTTTAATATTAAAGTGGTATTTGAATGGAAAATTGTGAACTTGGAATGTTGTAGAGATGTTGGATATTGTCACTTCATATTTGCCATAATTGCTTGGATGGTGAAAGACAACTGTTATGTTAATGAATGTATGAATACTTTGAAACTTTGGAAAGATTATCAGGGGGGTAAATAGCATGTGAGTTCGGGTAGAGAGTCGGTTTTGGAAAGTATTGTGTATGGTTGGTACCCGCACGGGGAAGTATAGGTGCCCAATTGCCATGTCCAGAGCTTGTTGCCAGACGAGAAAGGGAAAATATTTTTGGGTGTCCACTGGTCTTGCCATATTGTAGTCAGTAAAAGTAGAAAAATGAATGATTTTGGGTGTCCATTTCCTGCCGTATTAATAGCCGAAAAATGTAGAGATATTTTTGGATGTAAACCTATGTATACGTATGTATTGGGACTATCTTTAGGGACTTCATGGCGTATTTATCCTCAGTGTTGAATTTATCACATTTGTAGAAATTGTGGATTCTTACTTTCTCTTTTAAAGTAATATAATGAGTTGAATTAAACATGATTTGGTTGTGATGATGCTATATGGTTCTTTGAATAACTAGATATTTTATTAAAAGTTTTTCTACCACTACTATAAAAAGCATTTTTTGCGACCGCTGCATGTCGTCACAAATAATATAAATATAGTCGCAAAAGACCTTTTGCGACGGCCCATGGGACGGAAAATGGGGTTCGTGAATGTGGCGGTGGCAAATACTTTTTGCAACTGCAAAACAGTAGTCAGAAACTATTTGCGACCGCCTAACCTACTTACGGCGACTGATGTTTTGTCATCGAAAAAAAAATGTATTAGTGACCATCTTGTTACCGTCGCAAATAATTTTCAATGAAATTTTATAAATAGTACAATAATAGCTTCAAGCGACGAATATTTTGAAATAAATCTACCAAATAAGATCCTGCTAAAAACAATAGCACCAAACCATTTATTTGAGACAAATTTGGCAAAACCATCTTCAGTTTTAGGCTTTAAAAAATGCTATTCAAGCTGCAATTCCTTGTAAAATTATATAATCCAACATGCTAGCTATAGAAAGGGTCAATAACCAATTGTCCTTACCAAATAGTGATGCAATTAGCGATACAAGGTGCTCTTCCAACTCCTCTTTGTAGCCTTTTTTTTCTTGTTCTTCTTGTTCACAGGAATTTGGACAATGAGAAAAAAAAAAAAAAAAAAAACCGAACAAACAAACAAACAAACAAAACAAACAAAACAAAACAAAAAGGATAAGAACAGTGAAACACACTAAGATTATCACCTTTAATTAAGACACAACCAAGTGGATTAAAGAGACAAAATACACTGATAAAAGTGCAAATCTTAACACACTCGTTGTGTAACGAAAGGAAAAGAAATAAACAGATTATATTTCAAAGAATTCACCAACCAAAAAACACTTTGAGAAAAAAGAATATAACTACAATGATTTATGAAAAGCAACAAGGTAGATAAGTAGATACAGGTAATCACTTTTCAATGGTGAATCATTCTCTGTCATGTAGTGTTTATAGTCAATTAACTTCAATTGTCCAAGAGCTAGAAAAATAAAAATAAAAATTAAGAGAAGACCAAATATTACATATCAAAAGATTTGTCAATTGCCACAGGCACTAGCTTCTCCCATCTACTTGGTTGATTTTGTCTAAAAACATGTATATAATCTCTTACCTTATTTCTTAGTTCTTTATGAATTTTTAGATTGTAAATATGAAGAAAATTATTATTATGCTTCACATATTAACTTTAATATGAAAATTATTTTTTTAAGCTGCTTAAAATCCAAAATAAATAAACAAAACACTAAAACCAAGATGAAGGAATATTGATCCAAAAATGTCATAAAGACCTTCCTACATGTTAAAGACATTATGCATCAATCACCACAATAAATTTAACATTGCAGTCCAAGTTCCACGTGTATTTAACATTGCAGTCCAACTTAGTGATTGGAACATGGGGTTTGCAAGTCGGTGCGGAGGTTGATCACAATATAACAAATTGAACACGTAAAAGAGCAAATATGACCACCCTATGGGGCTTCTCTAATGAACATTGGTCAGGGAAAGCAGACTGTATGATTTTATTGCAAGTGGTAGTGATACAGAGTTCTAGACAAAGAACTCTAAAGCTAGTAGTGAAAAAAATAGATAAATAAATAAATAAAGGCTGAAACATTATATCAATAGGTGGGACTCACCTATTAAAGAGCTCTTGGTTTAGAACTCTGAAAAGCTGGTAGTGAAAAAAATAGATAAATAAATAAATAAAGGCTAAAACATTATATCAATAAGTGGGACCCATCCATTAGAGCTCCCTAGAGTTCTTGGTTTAAAACTCTCAAACATTTTTGTTTTTCTATTGCAAGTTTCCAAGTACAATTATTTCACATTTTCATATTGTTATCAATCTCCCTCCAAGATATCCTGGTTTTCTCCATTTTTGTTTTATTTATTTGTGCTTTATAATTAGTTTTTTATTATAAATTCTTTTTTTTTGGTTACTTTATTGTACAAAATAACAAAAAAATGCTGATATTATTAAATAATTTAATTTATATTGTTAGCTTACCTTTTAAAATTGTGTCTAATTACAAAAAAATAAAAAAATAAAAATATATATATATATAATTCCTATTGGGATTTTGGACAAAAGAGACATACATTATCAACCGTAACTGCAAGTATAACAAAGAGAAAATATGAATTGTATTTTGTTTATGTAATTGAGCACAATTTTAAAGGGCAAAACTAGAAATTTATAAACTCAATAAAATGAACAATTTACATTATTAAAACATTCATGGAACACAAACTTAACCCATTAATTAACTAGGTATTCATGACTTAAACTTTTTGAAGCCATCAAGTCATCTTATATAGTTTCATGAAGTTGATGTTTAAAATTGCAGTGCACAAGTTAAACTATTGCTGAGTTTTTCGATGCCCAGGACGAACCATTAAATTAAGGGCAGAGTCAGGATTACACTAGAAGAGTCAAAAGTAAAGTATTAAATAAGTCTAAGAAGTTAGACCAAGTCTAATTTAGACGATTAAAATGAACAAATCACTATTAAAAGAAAGCTAAAATTAATTACAAAAATGTATTTCATGAACTTAAATTTCAGTAATTTATCACTAGAAAAATGCAAATGAGAAATAATATCACACAATTCATCCAGTAAATGAATGGTAATGAATTATAGATACGTACACAAAATTTTGAAATTATCATATACTAATAAATGAAAGATGAAAATACTTTGGTGCTTTTTTTTTAGGAAATAAAACGAGCATAACTATGGTACACTCTTCAAAATGCATACAGTATGCCTTTTCAAAACTACACTATAATGATTGGTAACAAAATCACAATAGTTAAATAACTTTTTCATATTAGTTTGTTATATAACCATAATAATTTGTAACTAAAACTTCTTTTATGGGGCATTCCTTCGTAACGTAATTATAATAATTTGTATTAATACTATAAAAACTCATAATGATCTACAAAATATACAAAATATTATACCCATATCTTAGCAATCTCACCAACTTAACATGCTAGGACCTTCTAAAACTCCACTAAAATAGAGGCTCTTTATATATAATATTTTACCTCATTCTCGTTTGACTCACTCTAACCGTCTCTTTTAAAAATAACCATATACTCCTCATATGATTTTAGATTAATTTGTAACACTAACACCATTAATTTACTTGCAAAAAACACTTGTACAAACTTGTACAATATGTAACTGATATAAATGTATTTTTTTGATATCACTATCTCACACCTTTATGTGAATATTTGATAATTTTTTTGAGAAATTATTTGATAATTCTATCATTGCTCGTGCTCCAATCTGAACCTGACACACCAAAGACTAGAGACAAGAGTTTCTACCCCAAGAAGACGGAATGATGAATTGACTTGGACATAAATGTATTCTTATTTACATATTTTAATAATTTTTAATTATATCCATTATATAATAATAATAATTATTTGATAATTCTATCATTGCTCTTTCTCCGATATGAACCTGACACACAAAAGACTAGAGACAAGAGTTTCTAACCCCAAGAAGAAGGAATGATGACTTGACTTGGACATAAATGTATTCTTATTTACATATTTTAATAATTTTTAATTATATACATTATATAATAATAATTATTTGATAATTCTATCATTGCTTTTTCTCCCATATGAACCTAACACGCCAAAGACTAGAGACAAAAGTTTCTACCCCAAGAAGACGGAATGATGACTTGACTTGGACATAAATGTATTCTTATTTACATATTTTAATAATTTTTAATTATATACATTATATAATAATAATTATTTGATAATTCTATCATTGCTCTTTCTCCCATATGAACCTAACACACCAAAGACTATAGACAAAAGTTTCTACCCCAAGAAGACTGAATGATGACTTGACTTGGACATAAATGTATTCTTATTTACATATTTTAATAATAATAATAATAATAATAATAATAATAATAATAATAATAATAATAAGTAGGTGCTCATGGCTTAAGACTTTTCAAAACCATCTAATTTTCTTAGAGGTCATTTGAAATGTGAGTTGGCTTTTTAATTTTTTGATTTTTTAATTATTTTAGCTTGGGGTTAAAAAGCTTCATTTGGGATAAACTTTTTGACTTTTGTGAGAGAAAAATGAAATAATCATGGGTTGGATGCGACATTTTATCTTATTTGGCTAAAATAGTCTATTTTGTTTTATATGTTTATTTTAGCCCCAATGTTCATCCCAAACAAGCTATTATATGGTTTATAAAACTTTAGGTAGTTTGGTAGAATTTTAGAATTATGATTTGAGAATAGAATTGTATTTTGAGTTTGTAAGTTTTGGAATTATGATTTAAATGTGAAAACTTTGTTTGGTTATGAGTTTTAAATTGAGTTTGAAATTTTTGATATGACATATGATATTTGATTCAAAAACTTACAATTTATAACCAAACATACAATCCAAAATTCTATTCAAAACTCATAAAAAAAATTTAAAAAAAATTCCAAAAATATTTTTTATTTAAAATATAAAAATACCAGGTGCAAAATAAATATATATAAAAAAAAAATGAGCACTGTTCCGGTCAACTGGCCGGACAACCGACCAGACGTCTAGAGGAACATTCGAGTGGATGACCGAGTAGATGTGTTTGCAAAAGTGAGTGTGAAATCAATTTTTAAAAACTGTAATCAAGCACCACAATCAAACCAATGAGTAAAATTAAAGTTAAAAAGCTCTACCAAATAGAGCTAATCTTTCAACACTAGCATCAAATTACATTCCACACTCAAGCTATGGGCTCAACCTCCAGTGTTCATGTGATGTTATTTGCTCTTTTTTATAATTAGGGATAGAGTCAGTGTAACGCCCTCAAAATAAACCCATATTATCATACATTCACGACATCCATAAAGGAAAGAGAAATAAACATATTTGTATTCATCAGAGTGTTTAATCCAAAACTATTACATGTTGACAACAAAAGTAAGTGCCTCACGGGCTTACAACTTTCCAAGCCAACACTTGGTTACAAAAAGGAGAGTACTAACTCTACACAAAATAAGCCCTTGGGTTAATATACATGTAATACACAAAAATAAACAAAAGAGTCTTCAACTCCCACAACTACCCAAGCTATGACCTCAGAGGCGGCATGCTACCTGAACTTGAAAATGACGTCCTATATAGCTTGAGCCAACGCCCAGTAGAGATATGCTAAATATAATATGAGCAATAACTAAAACATTAACATTTGATAAATGTTTATCTTACATAAATCAATTCATATCCCATTTCAATTACATGACAAATGTGTCCATGTTTCATTTCACTTTCCATTTCTTATCCAATTTCTTAATTCATAACTATGGCTCAGAACCTGGCCAAACAATTTAAATTAGATTACATCTCATATCAATAGTACTTCCATCTCAATTGAGATAACAACTCAAATTAGACACTTCCTACTTCACAATAGATACACATAATTGTTGTATCAATCTCAAATGAAACACTTCCGTACTTCATATATGATACATAGATTTGCTGTATCAATACTTCAATAGATACACATATTTGCTGTATCGATGGAGTCCATCCCCTATCTCCTCCCAAACAATATCCGGTTTAGGAGTCCATCCCCAATCTTCCCTTATACCGTGGAGTACATCCCTTATCTCCTCCCACACAATACAATGTATATAAACACATATCATTACATGATCAATCTATACATAAATTTGATGTATTATTCCAACCGTGATATTCGATGATGTATTCAATTGATTAGTTTTAGTTTGCCTAATCATTATGCATTGTCTACAACAATCAAGACCATCCTCCACCGATAGTCCAAAGCAATTATTTCTAAACAGAAAATAATTACCTCAACAGATAATTTATCAACAATTTTCAAAGGTGAGTGATTAATAAATCCAACTCCACTATTCCATCTCATATTATGCCAATTTCATTATTCCCAACTCAATTTCATATTTCTATAACATTTCCCAATTAATTATATAAATTAATTCATAACAAAATTTAGGGCTCTCTCCAATTTTTCTCAACTTTGACCCAAAGGCTCAAATATCAACAACAATACCAATAATCTCATTTCTAGACCCCAAATACACATGTATAGGCTCAAAATACAAAACCCCTCTTTATACATTTTGAAACCCTAACACCCAAAATCACCCAACTCAACATTACATCAAAATGACCAATGGTTTATGTCAAAGACCATAGAAATGAGTAGTTATCCCTCCCTCAAATTCGGAGCTCAAAGGAAGAAGATGTAGAAATCTCGAAGTGCTCCAAATCAAGAAATTTTCAGATCAAAAGATAGCTCACACCAAGGTCAACACTTTTTACAAAGGCCCAGAGGTGGGAGATCACTCTAACTAGATCAATACCTAGAGAGAAGTTGGGTTTTAGAGAGAGGAGCTCTCCAATGGAGGTTTTGAAAAGTAAGAGAGAGAAAAAAAGTTGAAAAAGTGATCAAAAAGGGCAAACTTCGGACTGATACACTGCACTCCCTGCCCGAGCCTGGAACGCCCCGCTCGAGCGTCAAACACAGACTCACGCTCGAGCGTGAAAAGCACCGCTTGAGCGTCGATTGCACACCTGCAAAAGTTTTGCAGACATGGTCTCCGCTCGAGTGTCAAACTCCCCGCTCGAGCGGAGGGACAAAAATCAAAGGGTCACGCTCGAGCGGGAACGCTCGAGCGTCAAAACTCCCGCTCGAGCGTACGAAGACCTGCAGAGAAAAATACTGGGAGATGGAAATTTACGCTCGAGCGTCAAAACTCCTGCTCGAGCGGAGAAGCAACAACAAAGGGCCCGCTTGAGCGTCAAAAGCCCCGCTCGAGCGTGAAGGCCAAATTCTGGGCATCAACTTTTGGTTTCAAAGCACAACCAACCTATTTCAAACCTGCCCAACACAACCCAAGACTCAAATACAAAGAGTAAAGGATGGAAATGAGAATGAGACAACACTACAACCGCAGAACCTAGTCCGGAATACAATAAATAAAGGAAGGACAAACCGGGATCGCTATAGTCAGCATTATATTATTAGAGGAGTCAAAAGTAAAGTATTAAATAAGTCTAAGAATTTATATCAAGTCTAATTTAGACGACTAAAATGAACAAATCACTATTAAAGAAAGCTAAAAATAATTACAAAATTATATTTCATGAACTTAAATTTTAATAATTTACCATTAGAAAAATGCAAATGAGAAATAATATCACACAATTCATCCAGTAAATGAATGGTAATGAATTATGGGTTATTTTGGCAACAAGCCAAAAAAAGCTAAAAACCAGCTTTTAACTCATTTTAAGTCACATCACCTCACATAAAATAGTGAAAAAAGTAAAAAAAAAAAGTCAAAAAGCTAATTTTTATCTATTTTTCCAAAACACCCTAGATACGTACCCTAAATTTTGATATTATCATATACTAATAAATGAAAGATGAAAATAATTTGATGGTTTTTTTTTTTTTTTTTTTTTTAAGAAAAATAAAACTAGCATAACTATGGTACACTCTTATAAATGCATATAGTATGCCTTTTCAAAACTACACTACAATGATTGATAACAAAATCACAATAGTTAAGTAACTCTTTCACCATAATAGTATGTAATATTTTAATATTCATAACATTATCATATTAGTTTCTTATATAACCATCATAATTTGTAACTAAAACTTCATTTATGGGGCATCCATTCGTAACATAATTATAATAATTTGTATTAACACTATAAAAACTCATAACGATTCTACAAAATATACAAAACATTATACTCATATCTTAACAATCCCACCAACTTAACAAACCAAGACCCCCCCTAAAACCCCACTAAAATAGAGACCCTTTATATATAATATTTTATCTCATTCTTGTTTGACTCACTCTGTCTCTTTTAAAAATAACTATATACTTTTCGCATGATTTTAGATTAATTTGTAACACTAACACCATTAAATTTACTTGCAAAAAACACTTGTACAAACTTGTACAATATGTAACTGATATAAATATACTCCCTATGTCCCAAAATAATAGTTCTTTTTGGGGAATTTAACTTTTTTTGATAATACAATTATTACATTTTTAAAAAAATTGATTTTCTAAAATTACCCTTTGATAGTACATTTTTTGGAGAATATCAATGTCATAATTGTACTTTTTATGTTGTTAATAAATTTAAAAGAATGGAAAAATAAAAAATTTATATTATTTTTGTACTTGATTTTTTAAAATGGACTAATATTTTAAGATAATGAAAAATAAAATATGAGACTAATATTTTGAGACGGAGGAAGTATTTTTTGGGTATCACTATCTCACACGTTATCTGAATATTTGATAAATTATTTGATAATTCTATCATTGCTCTTTGTCCAATATGAACCTAACACACCAAAGACTAGAGAGAAGAGTTTCTACCCCCAAGAAGCCGGAATGGCCTTGTTTCTACCCCCAAGAAGAAGATGGAATGGCAGTCCACTGATGACTGGACTTGGACATAAATGTATTCTTATTTACATATTTTAATAATTTTTAATTATGTACATTATGTTATAATAATAATAATTATAACTAGGTGCTCATGACTTGAGACTTTTCAAAACCATCAAGTCTTCTTGCACAGTTTATAAAATTCTAATCTTTCAACACTAGCATCAAATTACATTCCATACTCAGAAGCTATGGGCACAACCTCTAGTGCTCTTGTGATGTTATTTGCTCTTTTTTTCATTGAAAGACTTGAGTTCATTTGCAGTAGTACAAATTCAAATGTGAGTTGCATAGCGAGTGAGCGAGAAGCTCTTATGAAATTCAAAGGAAATCTCACAGATGAAGCAAACCGTTTATCCTCGTGGGTTGGAAAGGACTGTTGCACGTGGAAGGGAGTTGGTTGTAGCAACAAAACAGGCCATGTTGTGAAGCTTGATCTGCGTAATCCAATTCCTATGCCTTTTGGACTCCTCACTGCCGACAACTATGATCCAAATTTCGAAATGAACAAATTGGGTGGTCAGATAAGTCCTTCCTTACTCGATTTGAATCATTTGCATTACCTAGACTTGAGCATGAACAATATGGAAATTTCTAATTCCTTAGGATCTTTGAAAAGCTTGAGATACCTTGACCTCTCTGGGTCAATTTTCGGTGCAACGATTCCTCATCATCTGGGAAATCTTTCAAGGTTGCAGTATCTCAACCTTAGCAATAATTATTTACATGGTCCAATTCCTAATACACTTGGAAGGTTGACCTCTCTCACAGTCCTTGACCTCTCAATTAACAGCTTCAATGATTCAATGTTGTATTCTTTGTGTAACCTGAGCAGTCTTGTCCATATAGATCTTAGTTCTACTACCCATAGAGGTGGAATCCCCCATTGCCTTGGGAATCTTGCTTCTCTTTCCATCCTCAGGTTGAATGCAAATTTTCTTCAAGGTCCAATTCCAAGTGAGATGGGAAATATGACACAACTTACAGAGCTTGATCTCTCTTTGAATGAGTTTGAAGGTGAAATACCAAACTCCATGAGGAACCTCTGCAACTTGCGTGTATTGGATTTGTCCAATAACATGTTCACTGGAAAGCTTTCAACTTCTATTGGAAGTCCATTTGGTTGCATCCATAATAGTTTGGAAGATTTGTCTCTTTCTTCCAATAAGTTGAGTGGTGGTCTGCCAAACCATTTGGGAGAGTTTAAGAAACTAGAGAGGCTTATTATTGGATGGAATTCATTTTATGGTCCACTGCCATCATCACTTGGAAGAATATCATATTTGAGAGTGTTAGATACTAGAGATAATCAATTGAATGGGAGCATTCCAATAAGCCTTGGACAACTTTCAAAACTAGAATATCTAGATTTGTCAAAAAATGCATTTGTTGGCACCGTATTTGAACTACACTTTGCCAAACTCAAGAGTTTATATGAATTGTACTTGCATTCAAATTCATTAGTTTTGAATGTGACCTCCCAATGGGTTCCTCCCTTTCAACTCCAAGTCATACAATTATCATCGGTCAAAGTAGGACCGCAATTTCCTCAATGGCTCGAAACACAAAAAAATGTTACACATTTAGACATGTCTAATGCAAGCATCTCAGTTGTCATCCCTGATTGGTTTGAGAGTATTTATTGTGGCATTATATACTTGAATCTTTCTAACAACCAAATCAAAGGAAAGGTGCCAATATTTCAAAAATGTAAATATAGATATAGTGCTCATGATAAATGGTTACTATTGAGTTCTAACAGATTTGAGGGCCCACTAACACCGCTTCCTTCAGATGTTTATTTCTTAGATCTCTTCAACAACTTGCTTTCAGGACCTATTACTGTGAGTGATGATAATGCGACTATAAGCCTCCAAGTTCTTGTTCTCTCAAATAACCATTTGACTGGTGTCATTCCAGTGTCTTTGTGCAAGGCAAAGAATATAACTCTTATTGATTTCTCAAACAATCATTTATCAGGAAAAATTCCTCCTTGCTTGGGGCAGTTGAATCAGTTGTCGGTGCTAGATTTGACGAATAATAGTCTATATGGTGAAATTCCAAGTTCATTGGGTTCCCTACAATCTCTCAATTCCTTGCACTTGCGTAACAATAAGTTTTATGGGAAGCTTCCTTTGTCCTTACAGAATTTGACAAATCTTTTCACCGTTGATCTAGGTGAAAATGTGTTCACTGATAATATCCCTCCATGGATTGGATATAACCTAACTAATCTTAAATTTCTCAATCTTCAATCAAATAATTTCTACGGTGATATTCCTCCACAACTCTGTCATCTTCAAAATTTGCAATTGTTGAACCTGGCACAAAATAACATAACGGGAAATATCCCTCGTTGTTTTGGCAACTTCATTGCCATGGTTGCACTAGATCGTGGGTACATTTTCGATCCAACTCTCTATTATCATGTTGGAGCAAATTATGAAGAGAACATTTTGGATGCAATGAAAGGAAGAGAACTGGAATACACCAAGACACTCAAATTTCTCATCTCCATGGACCTTTCGAACAATGGCATTGTTGGAGAGATTCCAGAAGAGTTAATGGATCTTTTTGGGTTGCTAAACTTGAATTTATCTGGAAATCATCTAAAAGGAAGGATCCCTAATAATATTGGCAATTTGACACAATTGGAATCCCTCGATTTGTCTCGAAACAAACTTTCTGGCCCCATTCCTCCAAGTCTGTCTAGTTTAAGCTACCTAAGTCATTTGAACATGTCATTCAATAATTTATCAGGGCGAATACCAACGGGAAATCAACTTCGAACTCTCAACGATCCTTCCATTTATGTAGGCAACGATGGCCTTTGTGGTGCACCACTAAATAGCTGCATCGATGATGGTGATCACAAACATCTTGATGAGAGTAAAGTTGCAGATGAAACTGATTTGTTGTGGTTCTACACTGGCATTGGACCTGGTTTCTTGTTTGGGTTCTTGGGGGTCTGTGGCACTTTGAATTTCAAGAAGTCTTGGAGGTATGCATACTTCCAGTTCATCGAAAACAACTACAATTGGATATCAATAAACATAGCAATCAAGTTCGCTCAGCTAAGGAGGAAGTTCAACAAAGGCAAATTTGGAGGATGAATTTATCACCCAATTGGTTCGTCTCTCTCTCTCATTATGTACCTATATTACCTCTATATCCTGTCATGATTGCGATGTGTGCATCAAATCAACATCTTCATATCCCATGATTTATCTTGCATGAATCTTTCGAATTTTTTTTCAATTCCTTACCGTCATTAACATAACAATGCTATTCATGTTAATGATTTTTGGAACATCATCACGACTTGAAGAATAACCATTCAGATTTTGAAGTGGAGGTAGAGATATTTCCACATTATCATCAAACATGTCTTACATTCAAGATCATATAGTAAAGTACAGATTAAATTCCACCAAATTTCTTTACCAAAAGTGCCAAAATTCTTTGTTACATGCTTAAAAACATTGAAACAAATGCAGGTTTGTTGTTATATAGTTCAAATAATGCAAATACATTTCTCAAATATTTTTTCAGTAGTCATTTGTTGCATTATTTTAGAGAGACAATGTTAACATCCACTAATAAGCTTGTTATATGCTTTGCTATCATTAAAGGGTTTTATATTCACCTAGAGAGAGGACCCTCAGAGGAAAGCAGCATTGAGATCATGTTATGGATTTTCTTGAGTTGTTGGAAAGAAATAAGTTTGAATAATTCTATAGTTCTAGCATATATGTTGATGGGGTTTGATGATTTTGTGCCTTTTGTAAAATATTTTAAAGTAAGTATTTCCTTGTATAAATGGTTTGTCCAGAATATGTCATAGACTATGTTTTACATATATATGTATTCTCCTTTTATGGGTGAATTCTATGATTTTTGGATTTAAATCTTATTCTTATTTGCCAATTGAGGTCATGGGCTCTAGTTTTAATTGTGGGAATTGAGCAAAATGTTCCAACAATGATATACATGTAGTAATGGTATCACCAACAAAAACCTTATCAAAACAGAGAGTTATTGTGCAACAGTCAAATTCACATATAAATTCAACTATTCATGTTTTTCTTCACATTGTAGTAATCTTTGCTTGTGTCAAAACTTTTAATGATTTAGGAGAAATACGCAACATCAGTAATATACAAGTATCTTTCTCAACTTGCACTACTTTTTATTTAATTTCTTAATGATTAATCCTTGATAGTTTTTTTTTTACTTCATTTTTTATTCTCTATCTATTTGTATCTATTGAGTTTTAACCAATTTACAGGTGTTTGCAGTTGACTTTTTTAATAACTTTTTGTTGACTTTTTTTCATCTTTAATAATTTTTTTTTCTGAAAAATTTAAAAGTTATTCTACTCAACTAGAGAAATTAGAAAAGATCAAAACTTTGAAAATATTGATAATAAATATAATATAAAAAAAAGTCAAAGGGATTTTAAAAAAATTAAAAACAGTTAATTTTTTGTAACTTTTTTTTTTTCTTTTTTTTTTTTTAATGGGAATGGAGCTAGCTCGTCACATCAAAGTACATCAACTGCAAGCTCGAGACAACTTAAAGTTGGTAATTAACCAAATGAACGGCGTTTATGAAGTTAGCACAAGATCTCTTACCCTATCATACAGCAGCGAGCGAATTAGCACGCACACCTCCAACGTCTATAAATAGAAGCTTCTTTAGGTCCCTATTTTGAAATTTGGGTATTTATTGGTGTATAGTACTTCTGTATACGTATCGGGTACACAAAACACGTACTTAAATTTTTTTTTTTAAAAATTTTGACGTACCCAGACGTACCTAATATATCAGTTGAAACAATATTATTTTCTACTACAGAGATAAAACTCTTTTCACTAGATTTTTTTTTTATTTTTAATTTTATGTTTAACATGATTTTAAAATTAAACTATGATTTGTAAGTTATTTAATATATTGATATTTAATTTTGATTTATACTTTTACTTTTGGCATTAAATGTTAATTATAGGTTAGATCTCAACAAATTAAACCATTTAATTAATTTTTCTATTATTCTAAATTAAAATATATATATATATATATATTTTTTTTTACAAACATACCAAACTGTACACATATCCTATTTTTTTTTTTAAATTTTACTGTATCGACATACCCGTATCGTATCAGTACCAATATTCATATCCCTACCCGTGCTCCATAGGATGCAGATTATATAGCAAATGCCGCTGATGCATTACACATTGAGTTGGACAACTTTCCTTAAGCAGATAGGACACAGCGCCATCAACAGACATACTCGCAAAGAAAGCACCTACCCTGGGGAACTGCCTCGATCTTTAGGGTGCCTACGAGATACAAGATGGCTATGGTGTTGCACAGAAAAGTTTGTTGGGCAACAAAAACTTTGTAATTAATATTATAAAAAATAAAAAAGAAAAAACTACTCTAACTCCGAAAATTTTATCTTGCTGTTGCCTTTTTCTTTTTTCTTTTTTCTTTTTTTATCATTTGAGATTCGTTTACACAAGACAAATCAAAAAAATAAATTAAAAAAATGGACATAATTTAAAAAGAAAATTACTAAAAAAATCAAAATATCTATATATTATATAAGGAAAATGGCATTTTTAGTAAGGAGCATTTTGAGAGTTTTAATATCTCGTACTAATTTTCTGAATTTTCTTAATTTTAAACAATTAAAAAAAATCTCCATTAGCTAGCTAATTAGTCTATGATTTATTTGATAATATCATATCGGGAGAAAAAGGAAAAAGTGAATTGTTTTACTCATATAAAGTCAACTTATATGTCCATTTAATATTATAGTGTGATACATGTTTCAATTTAATATAATTTAAATTTTAAAATAAAATTTAAAAGCATTAATTAATTAACTTTTGTGTAAGTTGGTTGGTCTTTTGACCTAACCAATTAAGCAGAATCATTTTTTATTTGATTGATTCATTGGTTTAACCATGATTTTAATAGTTTAATCAAAATATATTGATTAGATTTGTTTGATTTGAAATAAACTAAAGATTGATCTGATTAAAAATTGAACAATTGAGATTACTTGACTAAAAATAAATTTGCCGTCCAAATAATTGTTAAATTTTATTTTATAATCTCACATCAAAAAAAGAAGAAAATATTGAGTTTTTTTACTTATATAAAGTAAACCTTAATATTGTAATGTTGTGTATGCTTCAATTCAAGTCAGTTTAAATTTTAAAATTTAAACATCATTTAAAAGTTTTAATTAATTAATTTTTATATAAGTTGGTTGGTCATTTGACATAACCGATTAGGCTGAACTCTTTTCAGTGAGGAATATTGTGAGGGCTTCAATATCTCATATTAATTTTCTTGATTTTCTTAATTTTAAATAATTAGGAAAAGCTCCATTAAGCTAAGCTAACTCATTAGTCTATGATTTATTTGATAATCCCACATCGGGAGAAGAAGAAAAAAGTGAATTGTTTTACTCATGTAAAGTCAATTTTATACTTTCATTTGATATTGTAATGTTATACATGTTTCAATTTAATATAATTTAAATTTTAAAATAAAAATTTAAAAGTTTTAATTAATTAATTTTTGTGTAAATTGGCTGGTCTTTTGACCTAACCGATTAGGCTAAATCATTTTTGATTTGATTGATTTATTGGTTTAACCACGATTTTAGCAGTTTTATTAAAAATATATTGATTAGATTTGTTTGTTTTAAAACAAACTAAAGAATGATCTGATTAAAAATTGAACGACTGAGATTGTTTGATTAGAAATAAATTTCATGTCCAAATAATTGTAAACTTTTATTTTATAATCTCATATCGGAAAAAGCCGGAAAAAGTGGGTTGTTTTACTTATATGAAGTGAATTTTAATATTATAGTGTTGTGCATGTTTCAATTCAAGCCAATTTAAATTTTAAAATTAAAATATCATTTAATAGTTTTAATTAATTAATTTTATATAAATTAGTTGGTTTTTTGACCTAACCGATTAGGTTAAACCATTTTTAGTTTGATTGATTAGCCAGTTTAACCGTGATTTTTCATACCGATTTTCTTAATTTTAAACAATTAAATTTTTTTTCCATTGGCTAGTTTTCATTTAACCATATAAAAATAAAATTCTAATTAGTTTATAATTTATTTTATAATCCCACATCGGGAGTAGAAAAAAAAAAGTGAGATGTTTCACTTATATAAAGTAAATCTTATACTTTCATTTAATATTGTAATGTTGTGCATAGTTCAGTTTAAGATAGCTTAAATTTTAAAATAAAAACTTTAATTAGTCTATGATATGATTTATTTTGTAATCCCACATCTAAAAAAAAAAAAGGGTGAATTTTTTCACTTATATAAAGTTAATCTTATACTCCCATTTAATATTGTAGTATTGTGCATGTTTCAATTTAAGACTGTTTAAATTTTAAAATAAAATTTAAAAGTTTTAATTAATTAATTTTTGTGTAAGTTGGTTGGTCTTTTGATCTAACCAATTAGGCTAAATCATTTTTGATAGCCCAACAATCATGCAGTGTCTATAACAATCAAGACTATCCTCCACCGATAGCCCAAAACAGTTATTTCTAAACAGATAATAAATGCCTCAACAGATATATAATTGACATTTTCAAAAGTGAGCGATTTATAAATCCAACTCCACTATTCTATCTCTTAATGATCAAATTTCATTATTCCCAACTCAATTTCATAACAAATGTCATTAATTACACTAATGACCCAAATATACCCAAATATGGTATTTTTCCACATTTTCTCAATATTGACCCAAAGGTCCCAATATTATCAACAACTACAATAATCCCCCTTTTTAGGCCCAAAACACATATGTATGAGCCAAATAAACAAACCCCTTTTCAACATTATACATCTCAAACCCTAACATCCCAAAACCAAACCATTTATACAAAAGCCTAACATTTAGGTTAAAACCCATAAATATGAGTAGGAATCCCTACCTCGAAGTTACAGCTCAAACGGAGAAGATGAAGAAATTGAAAATGCTCCAAACACCAAACTTTTCGGATCAAAGCGAAGCCCTTGATGATCACCACACTTTTTACAAAGGCACTAAGAGAGTAGGTCACTCTAGCTAGATCAATCCCCAGAGAGAAGGTATTTTTTAGAGAGAGGAGCTCTCAAAATTGGTTTTGGGAAAGTAAGAGAGAGAATGAAAAGTGAAAAGTGATTAAAAAATGCCCAGCAGCCAACTGATATACGCATGACCCGCTCGAGCGTAGAATAGGACGCTCGAGCGTAAGACACAAAAACTGGACCCGCTCGAGCGCGAAAAAGGTACATCTCACAACGGATGGAGCCAGTACAAGATCCTGCGCGGTAACAGCATACACGCGCCCTGTAGGCCCCTGATCAACCTGCTCACCTCTCGGAGTAAAGGACTGATGCACAGACTGAGACGATGAAGCCCCCTGATTGGCCCTCGAGGCCTGAACAGACTGTGCTGGCTGCGAACTCTGCGTCTGTCTCGAACCAGACGCATCGGCTATACCACCCAACTGTGGATAGAACCTCTTTAGGTGTCTTGTCTGACCACACTGATAACAAAAGGACGACCAGTCTCTGCCCTGACTCTGGCTCTGAGGTCAAGCTGAAGATGAAGCTGCTCCCTGACTTCCTCCTCTCTGCGGGCAAGCTGGAGACTTGTGGCTCAGCTGACCACATTTGAAACAGGTAAAGTCCCCCTGGCTACCTCTCCCAGAACCCGAACTCGCACTGGAAAGGTGCATCTCGCTAAAGCACTCTGGGACTGCTGAGGGTTAGAACCCCTCTGCCTCCTACCATTCCCCTGGCCTTCCTGACTCCTCTTGGAACCCCTCATCCTCTCATCCTCCTCCATCATAGACTCCATATGGGTCGCGGCATCCACAAGATGCCCATACTCCCGGATCATGGATCCTTCAGCCCTCATCTTAAGGCCATGCCTCAACTTCCTTTCGAACTCAATACAACGGCGTTCCTCCGACGTCACGAGCTCAAGTGCGAACCTGAACAAACTGGTAAAGGCGGCCTTAAACTCGGCCACTGACAAACCTAGCTGCTTGAGCTGGCAAAACTGATCCCTCAGCTTTTCCCTGATAGCTGGGACTAAGTACTTCTCCTGGAAAGCATCAACAAAAGCCTCCCAGGTGCCACCAATACGGCCCCTCGTGAACTTCCACCATTGACCCGCATCCCCCTTCAGCTGGAAGGATGCCAAGGTCACCTTCAATAACCCGTCCTCGATGTCAACCATCTCAAATGTCTTGGTCATCTGCTCTAGCCACTCATCAACCTTGAGTGGCTACTTCGGATCCCCAACAAACTCGTCCGGATTAGACCGGAAGAGCTCCCTTTTTTGAAAGGAAGGCCCTGCATCAACAACCGGGGCCTGAACCTGGGCCTGAACTGGAACCTTAGCTTTAAGGATGCTCATAGATTCCCTTAAAGCATCGGCTATCCCACGGGCTAAGGCGCTCATAGCCTGCTGACCTGCTGGCTCGGCCGCATTGGCCTGACCAACCCCTTCCTATTGCGCCGGAATATCATCCGGTATAGGCATTTCCTGCCTCCTAGGCCTGCTTGCCTACCACCACGCCTTTGCCCTGACATCCTAATAAAGGTAACGAAGAACATTAGCACATTCATAAATGTGTCAAAGCTAAAACACTCGCGTCCTAATGCATGGACAACTGTAATTCACTCCACGTAAGCACATAATCACATAAGCACTTACGAATTTCATTTCAAGATAATGATAGTCCCGAGGCGTTACTAGAGTTCCGGTTAGAAACAACATTGATCAAGTGCTTTTCCAACAAGACTCACAGAAACCCAAGGATCCAATCAACATCCTAGAAACTAAATTCCATACCCATATAGTTACATAATCATGTTATCACATAAGCATATAACACTACATCTAAGTCTCTATCAAGCGAGACGAACCCATTGTAGTACTAACCACTTCCTGCGTACCCAAAGTATTCGAACCCGGTACGCTCTGATACCAAGTTGTAATGCCCTCAAAATAAACCCATAATATCATACAATCACGATAAAGATAAGGGATCTCATATTATAATCATCAGAGTATTCTTACAAAAAGTGTTACATGTTGACGACAAAAGTAAATGCCCTATAGGCTTACAACTTTACAAGTCAACACTTGGTTACAAAAGAAGGGAGTACTAACTCTACACAAAAGAAACCCTTGGCTTGATATATATGTAATACAACAAAAATTAACAAAAGAAGAGTCTTTAACTCCCACAACGATCCATGCTAAGACCTCGGGGGCGGCATGGTACCTGAACCTGAAAATGATGTCCCATATAGGGTGATCCAACGCCCAGTAGAGATATGCTAAACATAATATGAGCAATAACTAAAACATTAGCACCCGATAAATGTTTAACTCAACAAATCTCAACTTATAAACATGGCTCAGGACCTGCCCAAAAAACTGAAATAAGACTACATCTCTACCAATAACACTACAAACTGCCATTTTACGGAAATTGCGTCCGTGGGATTCGGCACCCATGTATTTTCATTCTCTTATGGCCATTTTACGGATATTTCATCCGCGGGACTCGGCACCCATGTACAGATATATTCGGATTGACATTTTATGAAAATTACGTCCACAGGATTCGACATCCATGTATTATTATATTCAAATGGCCATTTTACGAAAATTTCATCCGCGGGATTCGGCACCCATGTATTCAAATACACAACTTGATTAGTTTCACCTAATCATCATGAAATGTCTACAACAATCAAGACTATCCTCCACCGATAGTCCAAAGCTGTTATTTCTAAATAGATAATAAATGCCTCAACAGATATATAATTGACATTTTCAAAAGTGAGCGATTTATAAATCCAACTCCACCATTTTATCTCTTAATGATCAAATTTCATTATTCCCAACTCAATTTCATAACAAATGTCATTAATTACACTAATGACCCAAATATACCCAAATATGGTATTTTTCCTCATTTTCTCAATATTGACCCAAAGGTCCCAATACTATCAACAACTACAATAATCTCCCTTTTTATACCCAAAACACATATGTATGAGCCAAATAAACAAACCCCTTTTCAACATTATACATCTCAAACCCTAACATCCCAAAACCAAACCATTTATACAAAAGCCCAACATTTAGGTTAAAACCCATAAAGATGAGTAGAAATTCCTACCTCGAAGTTAGAACTCAAACGGAGAAGATGAAGAAATAGAAAATGCTCCAAACACCAAACTTTTCGGATCAAAGCGAAGCCCTCGACGATCACCACACTTTTTACAAAGGCACTAAGAGAGTAGGTCACTCTAGCTAGATCAATCCCTAGAGAGAAGGTATTTTTTAGAGAGAGGAGCTCTCAAAATCGATTTTGAGAAAGTAAGAGAGAGAATGAAAAGTGAAAAGTGATTAAAAGATGCCCAGTAGCCAACTGATATACGCATGACCCGCTCGAGCGTAGAATAGGACGCTCGAGCGTAAGACACAAAAACTGGACCTGCTTGAGCGTAAAGAAGACCCGCTCGAGCGCCAAGATATAGGAATAAAATACATCCGCTCGAGCATGAAAAACAGTCCGCTCGAGCGAGGATTCTCCCCTCCCAGTATTTTCTCAGACAGTGAACACCCGCTCGAGCACCAAAAGACCCGCTCGAGCGCGACCCGCTCGAGCGTAGGGAAACCCGCTCGAGCGTGAAAAACAAGCCTGCAGTACTTTTGTACTTTTGCAATGGCACGAAATGCTGGAAGAATGGGATCTCCGCTCGAGCGCGCACGGACCCGCTCGAGCGGACCGCTCAAAAACTGGGCAACAAGAATTTGAACTAAGGCTCAACCCACCTGTTCGAAACACGTCCAACACATCCTAAAACTCAAACATAGGGAATTAAAGAATGACAACAAGACTTACAACCATTAACTCCACGGATCCTAAGTCCGGAACACAACAGTCAAAGGAAGAGAAACCGGGATCCCTGCAATATATATATATATATATATATTCTAATAAAATGGTTAAAATTTAATTCATTCTAAATTATTTTTCAATACTTTTAAATAAATTTTATGTTATTATTTAATTTTAAAATTATTTTTAATTATTTATTTAGTCCGTGCATATGCTACTGTATATATATAACTTTTTTAGATGAATTCCATTGACTAACCGAAGCCAAAGCAATAAAACTGTCAATGTAACCAAAATATCATACCAAAATAGCATACGTTTCCATATATGCATATGCAAATGCAGATGATTAGCTCCTAACTACATATTGATTTCAGCAGTCCACATAATGACCCAAAGGGGATCTAAATCAATTATCACAATTTCAATGTGCATCAGGCAATCCTACACACTATACCAACAATTAGTATAGAGAAAAGGAAGATACTATGATGTTAATGATGCATATGGTATACATTTTATAATTTATTTATTTATTTATAAAATTTTACAAATTTTTATAATATAAACACAAAATGTCATAACATTTTTATCACAAAAGTCATAATTTTTTTCACAATAAAATATTATAACAAAAATTACAAAGTGTCATAATATTATAATTCTTAACTTTAGGATGTACATCATAAATTCAATATTCGTAACTTCATCACAAAATATCATAACATATATCACGAATAATTATAATTTTATTTTCGGATGTAGGTTAAAAGCTAGCTTCATAACTTTTTTTGGCTTTTTTAAAAAAAACATACAAAAAAGTAGAGAGATGATGTAACCCAAAAAAATTAAAAAACCCAAAAGTTGACTTTTAACTGAGTTGCCAAAATAGGCCAAAGGTTTGTTTTGAGAAGTAGGTTAAAAGCTAGTTTTTTGATTTTTTTTTTTGATTTTTTTTTTTGAAAAAATGTGTAAAAAAGTAGAGAAGTGATGTGACTTAAAAAACTCAAAACAATCAAAAATTAACTTTTAATCTAATTACCAAAATAGACCAAAATTATTACTTTCTTAATACATACACAATTTTGAAATGCACACAAATCTCTAAAACTATTTTTTTAGAGCTCTCAATCATTTTTAAAGAGAAAAATCACCCACCCAACTAATCCACGTGGTTTATTCGCTTTCTTGGCGCTCATGCTTCGTTCTTCCCTAGCCCTCTTAGATGGTACTCACTTTTATCCACCAAATAATTAGTAGCTATTGAGATGGAGAGATGCTCTTAAAATCATATTACTTACAATAATAACACTACAAATTTAGACTTATAAACTCAGAGAAAAAAAAAAAAAAAATTTAAATTCATTTTAATAATAAATTTCACATTTTATCAATGTAATTTTCATCACACAAATACATTTAGAGTAAATTATATATTGGAGGAAATATCATTTTTTCTCCCAAACTATCACGCGTTTTTCAAGTTGACCCCCATACTTCAATTTAATACTTGAACTTTCAACAAATTGATCAATTAGACCCCTGTTGTCACATTCCGTCCACAATTGGACGGAATGTGCTGATGTGGGGGGCAAATTGATTTTTAAAGTATAGTTTGGGAGGGGCAAATTGATTTTTAATTTGGGAGGTAAATTGATTTTTAAGGTATAATTTGGGGGGTAAAATGAAATTTTAATTGAACTTTGGTGTCACGTCAATACATTACGTCCAACTGTAAACGGAAGGTGACGACATGGGTCTAATTGATCAATTTGTAGAAAGTTCAGGTACTAAATTGAAATAAATCAAAGTATGGAGGTCAACGTGAAAAGCGCGTGATAGTTTGGGAGACAGAATGATATTTCCTCTATATATTGATAAGAAAGAATTCATAGAATTTTTGTTTCAACAATCCACAGACTTTTGTGCATGGAAAGAGAAAGATGATAACCCCCGAGTAACTGTAGATCAATAATATTGACAAATCTTTTACTATTCAATGGCATTACAAATAATTCATTTCATTAATTAACTATTAAATTAATTCATAATTTTGAAAATATATTTCAATTAATAATTTTATAGTTTAATTGTTGTATAGGGGGAGTAGTTAGGAATTTTTTTTTCTTTTTCTTTTTTTAACTCTTGTTAAATGAAAAATGCGTAATTCTATTTTCGCACACCCATTCCCCTCAATAAACACTTAATGTAAATCTTCTCAATCAATACACGTCAAAAAATAATTCTTAGTACATATTTTCTTATCCCAATATAATACCCTCATCTTCAATTTTAATACCCTAGTTTTTCTTCTATCCACTCACACTTCATTCGTCACCATTGCTGTCACTCTCAACCTTTCATCGACACCACTACCACTCCTAGCTCACCCATTCCCAACTTAGACCCCTACAATTAACCTCAAAAGTTGTTGGTTTGCGGAAGGAGACTTGTAGGGGTGTATGGTTCATGATGGAAGATAATTGTAGGTGGAGGGGGGCAAAGGGGATGATAAATAAGAGAGGTAGCACTGGCAATGGAGGATGGTTGTGATGTTTTAGAATTAGGGTTTAGGGAGAAGAAAATAAAGGATGGTACTTTTATTCTAAGACAAAATTGTATTAACAAAAAATTTCATTAAGTGTGTGAATTAAGGAGAATTAGTGTGGAAATAAAATTACTTATCAAAAATCTGTCGATGAGGTATTTATAATTTTCAGAACTAAAAGAGACAATCTATATTTTAACAAACCTTAGAGAGTATATTTGTAATTTACCCTAGATTGTATTAGTTTTTTTTTGGCTCCAGAAAATACATGGATAGACACTCCCCGTGGATAAATGATTCTCCTCCATACCATTATTTGGAGGGCAATGGCTCCCCTACATAACATTATCCTTATATACTTCATTTTATAGGTCTTCTTCCAAACCCACACCTAGAATATGAAAATTTATAAAGGATAATGTTATACAGGATAAAAGTAAAAACTCAATTTTCATATATACAGAAGACAAATAACCGACGTTACCCGTACTCCTTGTGTCCAAGCTGCGCTTTGCTCTGATCGACTTGAGAACACAATGAAGGTGAGCTACCCGACAGTGTGCTGCCAGAAACCCCTCCGACGATCAAGTTAGCACACTTAGGGAGAGAGAAAAGAAGGGAGACAAAGTGGTAGGTGAGTTCTGATTAGAGGATGTTCCAGACCTGAGTATGGGGGCGCAACACCGTTTATATAGCTTCTGTGCGCACTTCTGCGTCCATTCTCCCCTGGACGTGTGGACTTGCTCTCCTCTCCCATTTCCCCACGTGTCAGCACAAATACAACTAAACACCACCTAACGAAACCGCCAAATGGCTTTGGCACTCACGGACAACGCAATCCCCTTCCTACAATCTCATGGCGCCGCATAGCTCTCTTGACTGAGCTATGCTTAACGCGGAGCCATGACATCTCACAACAACCGTGCCACTTGTCTGGCTTCTTTGATAACCTCACATCGTGGCTCAACCGAGCTCCATAGTCACAACTGAGCATGAGCTTGGTCCAAGCCGTTGAAGCACTAATCCAATCTGATTCCAAAGAGTGCAAATCTCCCTCGGACCGGCAATCCACAACCGTTCTAACTAGACCGGACTGAGGCCTCGGTCAAGCACACACTCAATGTTTGACCAAGCAGAGGGCATCGACTCTAGTCCAAACCAACTCGACCCAATATTTAGTCGTAAACCTCCCTCTCAATTGCCCCTTAATTCCGTCCACGCCAGCATGACCGGGATTAACTTCTTCGGCTGAGGTCATCCATCCCCTCGGTCATCCATTTTCTATCATTCGCCGAGCTCACTTTGATGCACGGCCTCATGACTTGCTCAGTTGGCACTTCGACTTTTCTGTCTATCCTTTCAAGACTGTCACCGGTCTTATCACAGACTCGCGTCCTTCGTTCATTGGCCTCATGCAGCCAACCCAGCCGCCCCACGCCATCTCTTTAGTTTCAAATTTTGGCACCTCTTCACCCCTTATACATACACCGTTTGCCTCTTTGCATTTCTTCTTCTACTGTTCATTTCCTCTCTCAGACGACCCAAAGATCCTGAGCTACAATGCGACCACACCCCATTTTCTGCATTTTTAGCCCACATCGAAGCATTTCTCTGGTGAATTTTTCCTCGCCGTTGTCGCGTGGAACCTTTTCTCTATCTAGAACTCCGATTCTTGCCCCAACCTGTAAGTCCATCGAACTCCCTCAATTGTTCTCAACTGTTCTTCAGCTTTTGCGTTTGCCATTTTCTAAAACTCAACTCCCATAGATGAGTCTAGGGCGTGATAATCAGTAGGCCTCATGTCTTCAAATGAAGGTAGGCTTGGGTTCTTTTCCATTATGATTACAAAAGCTGTCATCACCCCCACTAGTCCTTGACATTGTTCATCACCTTTTTGTGATGAACACGTATAAATTTGGGATCGATCGGGCTACAAACATTCGTTTGATCCAAAATCACAAGTGAATCGAACAAGTATCTTGTTTATAAAACTTCTAGCGAAAACCGATCTAGTAAAGCGTTGGGCCGCTCGACCAGGCTAATATCTGGTTCGCTCGAGCGACCGAGCTATACAGTTACCCAACGGGACTAAGGTGCTCTTGCACCCAAAGTAACCGAGCTAAAGTCTAGGTCATTTGTGCACCCGTGCTATCACTTACACTTGGTTTTTAACTGCAGAGTCCTAGGGGACTAGGCACACCAACACAAGGGCTCTCAAAGACCGAGCAGCCACCGTGCAATACTTTGCCAATTTAACACTGTCGTGCTGAACAAGTCGGCCTTCAATGGGGTGCTACTGCTTCCTAGTTAACACACCGGACGCATTGGCCGCATTCCGAGAAGAATACGGCATCCCGACTGATGTGTATTTGGAGCTCAATGAGGAAGACAAAAATCCATGGGGTAGGCTGGACTCCTACCCCTTCACCGTGCTGAGCATAGTAGAAGATGGACTATGATTCCCTGTGCAACCCTTGATCTGCGAGTACTTGAGAAGAACCGGGCTCGTTCCAACACAAATATCCACCAACACCTTTAGAATTATAAACGGTGTGGCCGAGTTAAACCACCGGCGTAGTTTAAATCTGGGCCTGGCCGAGATCTTGCATCAATACACGCTCGGTCGAACAAAAGACAGTTTCAACTACTATTTGAAAATACGACCGGGCAGGGAACGATTAGTAACCAGCACGCCAGACAAGGACATGCATGATGATGATTTTTTCTGGGTATCCGGTAACTATGAAACGGCTAATGCGCCCGGTTGGTACATCAGTAAGAACTTCGGTTCTTCTAGTAAGCCCATCTGTTTTGACTGATTTATTTCGTCAATATTAATTGTGCCGAGCTAATTGTTTTCCTTGCGCAGCTATCGAAGAATTACAAGCTAACTACCAATATCTGAACGAAGAGTCAATCAGGGCCATGCTGAGATACCGGCACCGAGATTGCTACGAGCTTCTCGGTTATGTCCCGACTTATCATTATTCAGCTCCCCGTAAGAGCAAGGTTACAGATTTTCTCTGGGCTCCTTCTCCTCCGCCTGACCCAACTTTTCCAAACACGTCCTTAATTAGATTAACCAAGGAAGAAGAGACGGCAAAGCGGAGATGGATTAAGAATCTAATCACCACCACTTTTGCCGAGCTACCGAGCGTGCCACCTCTTGCTCCTACCGTCGGCCAGAGCACAGGGACCGTGATCGCCTTGGCCTCCACGACCGTTCCACCTGCTGATTCTAGCCATGCTGGCAAGCTGGCCCGGTCTGCTGACCCCTCTACCGAGCTCGTGGCTGAGCTAAGCACTGAGCAACCAATGCAAGTTGTTGAGCCCACACCTCCGTGGAAGCCGGAGTTTAAACACCAGGGTAAAGAGATCTGAACACCACATTTGTCAAGGGGGACAAGGAGTACCTCTTGGCTTTCAATTTATCAAAGGCATTACTACTGCCGAGCGACGGGACTGGAAGTAATCATGTTCCCGACACCCAGCTCGTGAAATCAGCAGTCAAGTCCATGACTAGGGTATGATTCAGAATTTACTTCTCTGCTCGATTTACTCCTTTACTTGAGCTAACTTCCTTCTTACTTCTTGTAGACCATCCAAAAACAATATCTCGTCATGGACCGTATTGTCAATTTGTGCCACAAAGTGACCGAGTTGAATAACACCGGCAAAAACATCTCAGCTGAGCTTAGCCAAGCTAAGGCCTCCCTCGAGATCGCCAACGCTGACAATGCCAGGCTTCTCGGCCATCTTGGTGGAGCTGAGCAAGAGAGGGACGCTTTGAAAGCTGAGCTAGAGGCTGAAAAGAAGGCAAGGCAGGGCGCCGTGGACGAGGCCAATAACCTCGACTTCAAGTAGGCTGAAGATAACTACGTCAAGCAGTTGAAGCTACTAAGGACATCTACTTCAAGTCCGGTTGGAAGGCTGCTTGTGAAAGATTTGGCCAAGGATTTGAAACCGAGGTGTTTACCTCTTCTCTTCCTACCTTCTTGCCGGTTTACATGATTCCTTATGCCAATGAAGTCTTCAACTCTTTGCAAGAGGAGGCCAAAGAAGAGGCCGAGGGTGAGGCCAGCCAGAAGGAGACTGGCAACAAAGAAAAAGCCACTGTAGTCAACCTAGAGGCCTCTATAGAGGGAGCCGGGGATGAATTTGCTGACCTCTCCCCCCTAGCTTAGTCAAGAATCCTCCATCTTTTTGCTTTAAATTTTTTTGTAACCGGGCTACAAGCCCCGCCTCTTGTATTGAAATTCTCAATTAATGAAAGTTTGTCCAATTTGTCGCTTGTATTCTTGTATTCTAGCAATGTATGTTGTGTTTCTTCCTTGCAACTGTGCAACACATACCGGACAAGCGTTCAGTAAATCAACTCTATTGGCCGAGCAAAAATCACCTTGGTTAGAAGCTTAGAGTTGAACAATTCATCAACTCCATTGGCCGAGCAAAATCATCTTGGCAGAAGCTTGGGGTTGAACAAGTCAACAACTCCATTGGCCGAGTAAAACCACCTCGGCTTCTATCTTGGAGTTGAACAACCCATCAACTCTATTGGCCAAGCAAAATCATCTCGGCTAAAATCTTGGTGTTGAACAAGTCATCAACTCTATTGGCCAAGCAAAATCATCTCGGCTAAAAATCTTGGAGTTGAACAATTCATCAACTCCATTGGTCGAGTAAAACCACCTCGGCTTCTATCTTGGAGTTGAACAAGTCATCAACTCTATTCGCCGAGCAAAATCATCTCGGCTAAAATCTTGGAGTTAAACAACTCATCAACTCTATTGGATCCGAGTAAAATCACCTCGGCTGGGGGGGGGGCAGTTGCCCCTTGTCCATTGCACAATCCATTAATCACAACAAATTGGTTATGTACAGTAACTCTTTGCTATTACGTTCATGAATTTACAAGGTGACGAGAAGAATTACATTGGTAAATGGAGGGGACTACTTTCCCTTTACAAAAAATTACATTCAAAGATGGAAACTAAAAATAAAACAACTTCAGATTGGCTGCATTCCATGGCTGTGGTATAGTTTTGCCATTCAAGTCTTTCAGATGGTATGCCCCTTTGCCTGCCAGACCGGTGATCTCGTAAGGCCCTTCCCAGTTTGCCCCTAGTTTTCTTTCGCTTGGCACCAGAGTGTTGCCCATCACCTTCCTTGAGGCCCAATCCCCAACTTTGAATGGTTTGGGGTGAACCGTTTTGTTATACTTCTGGGATAGTTCTTGTTGATATGTTACGACATGGATTAGGGCCTTTTCTTGGCGCTCTTTTGCTGGTTCCAATTCTAAGGCAATGACTTCGGCGTTGAAGTTGGGCTCAAAATTTTCGCTGCGGACGGTGGGCATACCGATCTCCAATGGGATGATTGCCTCCATACCATAGGCCAAGGCAAACGGTGTCTCCTCGGTCGAGCGTCTTGATGTTGTTCGATAAGCCCAGAGAACATTTGGAAGTTCCTCGGCCCACTTTCCTTTGGTTTTCTCTAATCTTTTCTTCAGCCCATCTAGAATGGTCTTGTTTGATGCTTCGACTTGGCCGTTGGATTGAGGGTAGGCTGGTATGGAATTATAGAATTCTATCTTTAGTTCCTCACAAAATCCTCTCAACAACTGCCCATCGAATTGGTTGCCATTGTCAGAAATCAACGCTTTAGGGACTGCAAACCGTGTTATCACGTTCTGCCAGACGAATTTCTTTACATCCTTTTCTTTAATTGTTGCCAAGGGCTCGGCCTCAACCCATTTGGTGAAGTAGTCCGTCGCAGCGATAAAGAACTTACGGTTGCCTGGCGCAGCTGGGAGTGGTCCCACAATGTCAAGCCCCCATATCGCAAAGTGCCAAGGACTTGTGAGAGGGAGGAGTTCTCTGGCCGGCAGATGAATTTGATGTGCGAACTTCTGGCATTTCTCACATTTTCTCACATATTTCTGTGCATCTGCCTGCATACATGGCCACCAATATCTTTGCAAAATAGTACAGTAGGCCAGAGATCTTCCACCGATGTGGCTTCCACACATGCTTTTGTGAATTTCGTAAAGGAAATCATCGACTGTGTTTGGGTGAACACACTTGAGGTATGGGCCGGTGAACAACTTCTTATACAAAGCACTAGATGGGGAGAGCCAAAATCGCTCAGACTTTGCCCCGAATTTTGTGTGCCTTTTTTTTTTTTGGTCGACAAGATCCTTTCTTTAAGGAAAAAGATGATAGGGTCTATCTAAGAAGGGCCTAGCTCGTTGTAGAGAACTTCCGTGTAACGCCCCAAATTTCTTGCCCAAATGATAAGACAACAATATGGCTCTTTCAAGGAAAACCGAATATAAATCTCTAAACTTACATGACATGATACAATAGTTCTTCATGCAACAATACATTAATCCAACAATAAGTAAATAAACAAATAAATACCCCCAAGGGTTTACAAGTTTCTAAGGCTTGAGCCTGGTTACACAAAATGGTTATTCAAACCCACACAAACACAGCCCTTGGCTTACACACAGAGTCACAGCAAATGAGAGCATTGTACTTCTAAACCACATACTTCCATGCCCCTAGTTGGGTGGGATCACCACATCTTTTCTTTCACAAAAATCCCGTAGGGTGAGCATAAAGCCCACAAGGAAATTCTTAACAAAGTATATACATTTTATACAAGTCTCAAAAGATGAAATGTACATGCCATGCTATGCCCTTTTTGAAGATAAATCACATTTTCATCTTTTGAAAACCATCATGCTCAATGATATCATGCAATTTCAATTGTTCAAAACTTAACAATTTATTTCAAGGGCGATAAATACGACTTTGGTAATCCCTAGGTCTGTGTTTGCAAATAGACTATACAAGTACTACCAATTTGTCATTTTTGCCAACATTGACTAGAAGACTCGACACCTACAATTTGTCATTTTTACCAGTATCAACTGGAAGGCTCGACACCTATTCAATTTCATCTACACCACCTGTCAAGACTTACCACCGTATTTACCCCAAAACCAATTCATGGAAACTTATTTCTCAACATTCTTTTCTCATTGCAAGTTTTCAAATCAACTTTCAAAGTTTAATGTAATCAAATGAATTGATATGCCAATAACACAAGATGAATATAAATATTTTTATTTCAATTCTTCATCCAAGGAATAACACAATTCTCTCTTCTCAAGTATCCTCAACAATTAGTCATTTCAAGACTATGTCAACGTTTTGAACAATAATTTCCAAAATGAACAACAATTCTCATATTCCCTGAAATTTATCATTTATATAAATATAAATAAGAAAATTTCCAAACGTCTATTTATTTTGACACACAAAATAAATATAATAATATCATTCATGGATTTTCAGTCTCTTTTAAAAAAATCTCCAAATTCTAGGTTTTCTCACCAAAATTATATAACTCAAATCTTTTGAAAGAAAACTTTCCAAAATCATCTTTTCTTTAATCAACGAAGATCAAAACCCATAAGATCATTTTAAAAGAACAAGAGACAAACCCACTCTCAAAATCGCTCAACTTCTTGAATCAACAATCAATTTTCAAAGCTATCGAAGGATGATTTCGAAAATCATCTAGATCTTGCAAAAATATATATATAACTCTAAGAAAATCCCCATCTCAAGTTTTGAAGAAGAAATGAGATGAAACTCCCAAAATCAACGATGTCGAAACTCGATCTTCACCGCACACAACGAAGCGCTCGAGAAATTAACCAACTTTGATGAGGAACTTATGGCAGAACTCTAATGGATCTTGAGAAATCAAGGTTTTGATCCTATTTGGCATAGGGAAATGTAGAGAGAAATGAGAGGAAAGGGTTTTAGTGAGAGATATGCAATAGTGATCTGAAATATCAGATTCATGAACTGATATAACATGGTCCGCTCGAGCGTGGAAAGCCCCACTCAAGCATCAAATACACTTTCCCAGTACTTTTGTAGACAGGTCAAACTTTTGAAACTAAACATTCTTCGCTCGAGCGCATAAACGGCCGCTTGGGCGGACAAGTAACTTCTAATGCATTTTGCATTTTTGCTTCGGGGGCGCTACCCCTCAACCCCGCCAGGGCGCTACCCTTGGACCCGTCAAGGGGCGCTGTCCCCTGGGCCCCCGCGAGCTGACTTGGCAGCTCGATCCCCGACATACTCAGTGAAGTGGCAAAACTAGGATCGTTACTTTCTGTCTGCTCTAAGTCTTCGATGCTAGGTCTTGGGAGGAATTCAATTAGGAGAGGGCTGAGTGTAGATTTGTCGATCATGGAAGCTAAATTGGCCAACTCATCTTCCCGGCCATTATTTTCTCGGCCAATTTGTTGGACTCTTATGGCTTGGAATTTCTTGATTTGCTCTCTTACCAAAGTTTGGTACTTGGCCATTATGCCATCTTTGGCTTCATATTCCCTAGAAACTTGGTTTGTAATGAGTTGGGAGTCACTATAGACCATCAGCTCAGATGCTTGCATTCGGAGTGTGTTTTTCAGTCCGGTTAGCAGCACTTTGTACTCGGCCTCGTTGTTTGAAGTAGGAAATCCTACCGTGATGGAATATTCAATGGTTAGTCCGTCCGGGGAGATCAAGATCACTCCCAGCTCAGCTCCATGGCTGTTTGAGGCACCATCGACAAAACATTTCCACATTTCGCCAATGAAAAGTTTTCAACATTCAGCAGGGTCTTAAGATGTTCAAAAGTCCCGGTGATCAGAATTGTTTGGCTGCTCGGCTAGTTCCGCGGCGAGCGCGCCGTTGTCGATTGTAATAAGAATGCCTTCATCCTCCCGTGGCGATGCGGCGTTAGATCCTACGGGTTGCCCAATTATTCCAAAATCTAATGGCACATTGTCAGGTTGAAGTGTGCTTTCGAGTGATGGGTCTGTAAACGGGCGCACAACTTCCGCGTCGCCTTCAACACTCTGTTGGATGGCAGGTTATGCAATTTCCATTGTGCCTATACCTTGCAGCCCGGTTGCACTGGTAAGATCCACTGGGCAAACGGATGTATTTCTGGTGAGAACTCCGCAACGAAGTCGGCCAAAGATTGGGCTTTGATGGCCGTTCGGGGTTGAAATTTGACGTCGAATTGTCCCAACTTGATTCTCCACTTAAGGATATGACTGGAGAAATCTGCTCGCTCGAACAAAGCTTTCAACGGGGAATTCGGTCAACACCATGACTGTTTGAGCATGAAAGTAGTGCGCCAATTTTCGTGAGGCCATCATCAGTGCTAAGGCGATTTTTTCCAGTGGCAAGCATCTCAACTCCGCCGAGAGCAAGGTTTTGCTCACGTAGAAGATCGGTAGATTCTGGGTACCTTCTGCCCAAACAAGCACTGTGCTTACGACATGTTGAGAAACAGCCAGATAAAGATAGAGTTCTTTCCCGTGCTTCGGTGTGACCAAGAGTGGAGCGGAAGATAGGTACGTTTTCAGCACGGCTAAGGCTCTATCACATTCTTCATCCCATGAAAATTTGGTCTTCAAGGCTTGGAAGAAAAGGCAGCAATGATCTGATGACCAGCTTATAAATCGGTTAAGCGTGGTTGCCATCCCAGCAAGATGTTGCACCTCCTTTGCTGAGTTGGGTTGCTTCAATTCTCGTATAGCCTTTATTTGGGACGGGTTTGGCTCAATGCCATGGTTGGTGACCAGAAAGCCCAAGAATTTCCCTGATCCCATACCGAAGGCACACTTTGACGCATTCAGATGCAACTTGTGTTGTTTGAGGATGGCGAACATTTCCGCCAAGTCAGACAGGTGGTCGGTCTCGCGTTTGCTCTTTACAACCATGTCATCGATATATGCTTCCATTGTTTGGCCGAGCAAGGAAGCGAACATCTTGGTGACCATCCTTTGAAAGGTTGCCCCGATGTTCTTCAACCCGATGGGCATAACTTGGTAGTAGAACGACCCCCTTGGTGTGGTGAAAGAAGTAATCTCCCGATTTGGCTCATGCATGGCTATCTGATGATAATCGCGGTAAGCATCCAAAAAGCTGAGTCGGTTGTGTCTGGTTGTCAAGTCTATCAATTGGTCTATTCTAGGCAAGGGAAAATTGTCCTTAGCTTAGTTAACCATCTTGTAATCGACGTAGACTCGCCATTTCCTATTCTTCTTCGGTACCACGACCGTGTTGGAAACCCACCGAGGGTAGTACACTTCCTGGATTGCCCTTGCTTCTAGCAAGTTTTTGACCTCCTCTGCCACTACCTCGACGTGATGAAGTGCTGATCTCTACGTTCATTGAATGACAAGCCGAGCATCCGGAAAGATGTTGAGTTGGTGGCAAATAAAGTTTGGATTGACGCCAGGCATGTCGTAAGGTGTCCATGCAAACACTTCGATATTCATCACCAAGAACTCCACCATCTCCAGCCGTTCTTGGGTGGACAGGCTAGATCCCAACAGAAAGAACTTGTCAAGGTTATTTTCATTGATCCATACCTCCACCAAGTCTTCAACAACCTTTTCTTCAGCCCTAGTGCCACATCATCCAAGACACCTTGAACTTCTGGACCTTCGATCATTTGCACGAAGCCTTTGGCTGCTTGGCTTCCATTCACGGCTATGAAACACTGCTTGGCAATGACCTGATCGCCCCAAATCTCTTTAATCACCCCTGTAGCAAAGGGGAACCTCATAACTTGGTGGTAGGTCGATGCCACTGCTTGCATGGTGTGAAGCCATCCTCTACTTAGGATCAGATTTTATGTAGAGGGCATCTTCAATATCCAGAACTCCACTTGCTGGACCACGGATCCGGCTTTGACCGGTAGGATTATCTCTCCCATGGGCCACTCCGGTTGCGAGTTAAAACCAACCAGTGGCGAAGTTGCTGGAGCCAAGTTTGTATCTCTTAGTTTGAGCTGCTTAAAGGCATCGTAGTACATGATTTCGACCGAGCTATCTTGGTCGATCAGAATGCGCTTAATGTCAAAGTCCCTAACGCGAAGGGTGACCACCAGCGCGTCATTGTGCGGCGTTTGAATTCGTTCAAGATCCCGATTTGAGAAGCTGAGCACATTTTTCTCCTCGATTTTACCGCTTTTGACCGCGGGCTGGACAGACAGGACTTCCCTCATATGTTCTGCTTTTTTGATGATCCCTCAGAGCTTGCACACCCGTGTTGGCACGATGATACCGTGGATCACATTGACCACGCCTTGGGGGGGTGCTTCTAGGGCAGCCAAACCATTTGGCTCAGTCGGAGCATAGTGCATAGCCTTGATGCCTCCGTCGATGTAACGGTCCAAGTGACCAGCGGCAACCAACTCCTCCAAGTGTTGTTTCAAAGGCAAACAGTCCTCCATACGATGCTTTCACTCGCCATGAAAGGTGCAGCGATATCGAGGATTGAAGCCCTTATGCGCATCGCCCAACTTAGCCAGAAACCGGATGTACATCTTGTCCCAAATTTCGCTAAGGATGCAGTAGATTAGAATTTTAAAAATCGTGGTGATGCCTGTTCGGGCGTTCATCTTTCTCTTCGCATCTTTCGCAGCGTCACGGGGGTAGTCAGCTCGGTTGTTACGGCAACCTTTACTTCGGTTGCTGTGGTCTGCACCATGGTCTGACTCTCTTGTGCGGTCACTTGGACGGTTTGCCTCCTGTCCGACTACGTTAACTTTTTCGACCACCCTTTTTTCTGTTGCCACCGAATTCGCCTTCACAGTGGTCGCAATAACATCATCCTCTACACGGATGTGCTCATTGATGTGTTGGATCAATAGCTCCATGGTCACCGGTTGGTTCATGGCGAGCGAGTCCCTCAGTCTATGTCCAACCGAGAAACCGTGCTTGTATTGGATGATTGCTAGGTTGGTCTGGCAATCAAGGATTTTGCTGAAGGTTTCCTAATATTTGGCATTGTATGCTTTGAGGGAGTCACCCGATTCCATCTTGACGCTCAGAAGGTGGTCAACTTCCTTCGGCATTTTTGTGTTGGTTTTGAATCGGGTCACGAATGCTTCCGCCAACTGCTGCCACCTTTTGATACTTTCCTCCGGTAGCCTCTCAAATCACTTCAGGCCCAGCTTGCCCAAACTTGACGGGAAAATAAGGCACATGAGAGCATCGTTACGCCTGTATCTAGGCATAACCTACCGGAAGTGGATCACGTGCATGTATGGATCGATTTTTCCGTCACAGAGCGTAAACTTGGGCTAGTGGAAGCTCGCAGGGAGTGGTGTGGTCTCTATCTCAAGGGAAAAAGAGATGGCGCTCTACCTCGCCAAGTCTTTGTCCAAAGGGGCATGTGCAGTTGGTTGTGGTGGCGATATTACGACTTCCTCACTGGCGCGACCTTCACGAGATAATCGCTACAGCGTCGGCACCTTTTGCGCCTCCCGCTGGTGCGCTCATTCTTCTAGGACGTCCCTCAGGTCCTCTGAACGGGCGGAGTAGGAATACCTCGACATCGTCAACAAACGTGAGGGACAATAACTGCTGTTCTGCGTGTAAGACTTCTCTGCTGGTGGATCGGAGTCACCAACCCCATAGCTTCTGGTGATGAAGAGAGAGGGTCTCCGCCACTGGTTTTGGCTGCCTAAGCGACGGGGTTGGGTGCGCTCACTATGGTCACCCACTCCAATAACACCATTCCCATTGACCTGCTGCTTTAGCGCCTTCATCTCGCCGCCATCCTTCGAATGATGGCATCTTGATCTCTCAGCTTATGCTCCAGGCGCTGAGCGTGCGATTCTCTTCATCGCCGGTTCCCGTCGGGGCTTCGCGAGTGACCAGTACTCCTTGCGTGCTTGTCTCGCGCATCTCTGGGGAGTTTTCTAGGAGAGGACTCCAAACCAGTCATGGCAGGGATGGCTGGAAGACCATCTCTTCTCTGGACGGACTCCGGGGAGATATCGTCGATGGCGAACAATGGTACATCGTCGTTGTTTGCCATTGAAGCTGATCGGAAGAGCTTGAAGGACAAGGTTTTGTCTATCGGAGAGAAGTTCCCACAGACAGCGCCAATTGTACGGGAGCCAAATATCCGACGTTACCCGTACTCCTTGTGTCCAAGCTGTGCTTTGCTCCGATCGACTTGAGAACACAATGAAAGTGAGCTACCCGGCGGTGTGCTGCCGGAAAACCCTTCCGATGATCAAGTTAGCACACTTAGGGAGAGAGAGAGAAGAAGGGAGACAAAGTGGTAGGTGAGTTCTGATTAGAGGATGCTCCAGACCTGAGTATGGGGGCCCAGCACCTTTTATATAGCTTCTGTGCGTGCTTCTATGTCCATTCCCCTATGGACATGTGACCTACTGTCCTCTCCCATTTTCCTACGTGTCAGTGCAAATACAGCTAAACACCACCTAACGAAACCGCCAAATGGCTTTGGCGCGCACGGACAGCGCAATCCCCTTCCTGCAATCTCATGGCGCCGCATAGCTCTCTTGACCGAGCTATGCTTAACGCGGAGCCACGCCATCTCACAACAACCGTGCCACTTGTCCGATTTCTTTGAGAGTCACAACCGAGCATGAGCTCGGTCCAAGCCGTTGAAGGACTGATCCAATCTGATTCTGAAGATTGCAAATCTCCCTCAGACCGGCAATCCACAACCGTTTTAACTAGACCAAACTGGGGCCTCGGTCAAGCGCGCACTCAATGTTTGACCGAGCAGATGGCATCGACTTCGATCCAAACCAACTTGACCCAATATTCAATCGTAAGCTCCCTCTCATCATATTTCATAAATAGCAAATAAAATTAATAAAGGTTGTTTAAAAAATTAGCTATTTTAATTGACTTTTAAATTTTCTATGAAAATATGTACAAAAGAATAAAGAAAATATTTTGTAGTCGTTTTTTGGCTATTTCATTAGACATGACTAGATACATGAAAATTGTCGGTAAGGTCATTAAAATCATCTATATAGTGACCGACTGGTCCGAATCGTTCGATTTTGATGAATTAGATAATTGCTTGCCAACCCTAAAACTATTTTTTTTGTAAAAACCTACTATATAAAATTTATGACATGGATGATTTAGACTTGCTCAATTGCACCATTATAAAAATAAAATTATTTTTTCACGATTCCACTCAAATGCAATTTTCCCAACTTTATTCACAAAACAGAACAAGGGCACAGAAGGAGAGAGTTCTCCATAGAAGAAAAGTTGAAGAAAATTTCGGGTGTGAGCGCACGTCACTGATGTGGCAGCTGTTTACTGGCTATTAGTGTAGAATTCAATGTGGTTACCGCTAATTACTGAGAAATCATACACAATTCTTGAAGTTCGATGTTGTCTAGCGAATTACCTATGCTTGAACACATTCATAACACAATTTAATATTAATCAAAACTAATTACTCTCATACAATTAATGTACTTCTCTCCTTTCCTTTCCAATTTATATGCAATCACTTCCTAATAAATTTTTGAACTTTTTACAATTAAAAATAAATTTTAAAAATGCTATTGGCTAACCCATTAAACTACCAATTTTAAAAATATTAAATAATTTCATAATTTATACCTTTCAAAAGGAAAGATAAATAAATGGAGAAAAAAAAATTATTTTCCTAATCTCCCTTATCTAACCTCTCTTACCAATTTTCAAAAGGAAATATTAAATCCATCTTTCTTATTCTATCTTTTAAGGTAATTTTGAAAGAATAAACTAACAACGGCGATGATCGATAATTCTGTGAGGATGTTTATCACGTAAGAATGTAAATAATCTAAAAGTGAGAAAAATCGTTGATTTTTTAGTGTATTGCAACCTTACTGTTATGGGTTTATATACACATTTAGGTGTCCTTTGGGAATTGGGACAACTTTTGGATTTGCTTACAATGCCAACAGTCACCCTGGTTCACCAAAGGGTTTGTGGCTTTAGATGTTTGAATTCAAACCAAGTAGCTTCCAGATTCTTCAAGATTTTGCAGGAATGTTTATTACCATTCAAGAGAGAAATGATCGGGTGTAGTGAGTCACACCGAATTATGGTGTGATCACTCCTATTCCATCAAATTTATAAGACTTGATATTTTTTTTGGAAAATTACATTTCAGTAGAATAGTGGAAAAATAATTTCATTTTATTGCACTACAAGAAAAAGCACTATTGGCGACTAAAAAATCACATTTCGTCGCTGAAAGTATAACATTTGGCGACTAAAAATGCATTAGTAGCCAAAAGTTAAGATTTTTGGCGACTAAAAAAATTTAGTAGCCAAAAGTATAGGTTTTGGCGACTAAAAATCTGTTTGGTTGCCAAAAGCGAGGCTTTTACTGACTAAAAAAATTTTATTAGCCAAAAATAAGGCCCTTTGGCGACTAAAAAAAAATTAGTAGCCGAAAGTGAGGCTTTTTGGCAACTAAAAAGTAGTTTAATCGCCAAAAGTGGAAATTTCAGCGCGGGAAATTTTTTTTTGACGAATAAAAAATAATTAGTAGCCAAAAGTATTGAATTGGCGACTAAAATTATGTTTAGTCTCCAAAGTGGTGTCCTTTTTTTTTCTACTAAATAATTTATTTTTACATAAATTATGTTCAATAAAAAATAATTATGTTTATATATATACTTTTATATTAATACAGGTCTACGTACTATATAAATAATATATGTTGCATATATAATCATATGATGTTATGGAGGTGTAGTGGAAAGAGTGTGTTGTATAAGGTTTATGGTGTAGGAGGTTGATGGTTTGAATCTCCACAAGAGCAAGGTGTAATTTTTGTTTTTTTTTTTTTTTTGGAATGAGCTTTTGGCGACTAAAAATTTAGTCGCCAAACGTATAATTTAAAAAATATAATTGACTATTGGCGACCAAAGTTTTAGTCGCTAAAGACTTTCTTTTTGGCGACTAAAAGTTTTTTAGTCGGCAATACCTTTCCTGACCATTTTCCAGCGACCAAACCGCCGACTAAAAAATTTAGTCGGGCAAACTTAAAAACTGACTTTTGGCGACTAAAAATTAACTTTTGGCGACTAAAAATTTAGTCGCCAAATGTGTTTTTTCTTGTAGTGTTGGTGATGCAAGTCTCATGTGTGTATAGGGTGAAAGTCCATTCCTATGTTTGGTGCAAGTTGTAACAAAAAATATTCTCATCTGTAGTACAATTATATTATGTTTGTCCCATCTATATGTAATTTCTCAATTCATTTTTATGTTCAAAGCATACATAGTTTAAGATAAATCTTCTATATATATACTATATATTAATTGAAATGTATTTTTCTTCTGAAAGACTCTATAAACATTAAACATTAATCTAAATTTTTTATTTAAAAAAATAAATGTTAAGAAATACATATAGTATAGAAATTTTAGCCTATCTAAATTTTTATAATTTTGAAATTTAATAACTTAATATAAATATTAAAAAAAATAAAAATAAAATAGCAATATCTAACCTATCATACTTAACCATATATAATTTGAAATTCAAAAATCTTTAAAAATAAATTTTCAAATACAACTTTAGTTTTATATAATTTTTAATTTTAAAAAATTTTATTTTTATTTTTAAAAACTATTTGGCGTCTAAAAAACTATGAATTTTTTAGGCATCACGACACATTTATTAGTTTAAAAAAAAAAATCCACATGGCACACATGAAAAGAATTTTTTAAAAAAATACATGTATAATGTATATTTTTATGTTGCGTCCAATAATATATGCGAAAAAGAACCATCAATATAGGGTAATCAATTATTGTAGTTAACTCATTCAAATTTACATAAACATAGAATCTTCCATTTTGTAAAGAAAATAACAAAAGAGAGGGAGTGATATGGGGAGTGAATGGCAAATAGTTAGGAAGAGAAAATAAAGGAAAAAATAGGAAAAAAAAAAAAAAGGAAAGAGAGGAAGGTGCTAGGAAAGGGAAAATTATTAGGTACTTCTGGAGTATCAGGTGTCTGTACTCATTTATCAATCATCATTCACGATACCCTCTTATGTTCCTTAATCATCCAACAGAAAATCATAATACTCCACATTCTCCATCAATCATAATACCATGGAGCACCAAGTGGCCGTATTCCGAAAGTACAAAATAATTACTAGCTAGGAAAGTGTTGAAACTTCTTTGAGCGGGAAAATTATTTTTGTTTAAGTGAATCTAACTGTTAATCTCATAGATGGATTGATTTGGATCATTCTAACCAAATGTTAGAGTGAGACATTTTCAAAAACAAAACTATTTTATTATATGGATTTTTTATTTTTGTGAACATAATTGGTGAAAAGTCCATATTCATAGGATCATATGTTATTTAATCTAAAGTTTGATCCTTTTTAGTAATAGAGACATGTTTAATGAAATTCTTCAATAAGAAATACAAATTATTTTTTTAAAGAATTTTTTTCCACTAAAAAAATTGTCATCTCCAAAAAAAATTTCAATAAAGTCATCATTGCTAGAAAAGTTATCGACGATAGTGTGGTGATGATTTGAACAATAGCACTGATTGGTAGCTTGAATTTGAGTTTGCTCAAAATCGCCCAAATTTTGGCTTGCCTGTTGTCCGGTCGGTTGTTCAACAAGAAGGTGAAAGCTACGGTCGACAAGGGTGACAATCGCGGTAAACAAGTGTTTTATTGGTCATCTAGGTGGTCATTCAGAAGGTCGTCCGGGTAGTCGACCGACAAGAAGGTGAAAGTCGCAGTCGACAAAGGTGACAACCATGGTAGACAAATGTTTCACAAGTTGTCCGGGTGGTCGTCCGGGCAGTCGACCGGCAAGCACAAATTCAAGCTTTGGGAAAACTCAAATTCGAGCTACTAATCATTTTTCTTTGAACAGATAGGCAGATTAGTTGGATAAATAGGTAATACATGGATGAATAGTATGATGACATGTGGATAAATAGATAGGTAGGTAGGAGCAAAATGATTTTTCAAATTATAATTATCCTGTTGATCCCAAAAGAATAGAGTTTCGACCTATTGACCCAAAAGTTTTAGAATTGAACCTTTGGCTTGAGTGCCATTTTTTTATTGGTGAAAAATAGAAAGATCTACACTTTTAGGTGTGTTCAAAATATTTTTTGAATCAGAGTGCTTGTGCCACGCCCCAATTTTAATTAATCGGAAAAATTACCAAAGCCTATAATTTAGGTCCATTTTTTTTTAATGTCTATTACCCTTTGGTGATAGAAACATAATAATACATGTTCTCTCTCTTATTGAAAACAACAATGTAATAATACATGCCAAGCTTCTACTGCGAAGCTACAAATAAATAATTACAAGCCACAAGATACATTTTTCATTCCCTTAGCATTTATGATAAAATTTATACAAAAAGATACATGGAATCCATACTCTTCAACTAATGAATCCGAAATTCTCTTCCTGAAAAAGGATAAAACAACGAGGGGTGAGTACAAATGCCCAGTAGGAATCTCATATTTCAACAACAATAGCTAACACATAGATAGACATGATCATGCATGCAGAGTGATACCATATAGTAAGGTGACATTTTGTAAGTCCAAAATATTATACGAAAGGTATCTTTTCTTAAAATTTCACTTGGACCTTTAAGAAAACTCTGCCATAAATGTAGTCTCTCATCATTAGGAAACCATAAATTTTCTTTGAAAACAAGTACACTTAAAGAAGAACATCATCTTAAATTCATTAACTCGATTTCAAATTATTCCTCATTTCGTTTCCATTTTAATATTCCACATTTCGTTTCCATTTCCAATTGCCATACTCCATAATCCAGAGGATTAGAGTTCAAACAATACACAAGAATCACAAACCCTTTTTAATTCAATTTCCCAATTACTTACAAAACAAAGCTCATAATCTTCCCTTTTGCCACAAGCAATCCATCGAGTTCATCATCACTAGCCCTTAATCCAATTACCCACATGATGCCAATGTCAATCCTTAATCCATTTTTCTTCAATTCATTTTCAATTCATTTATTCTTCTAAATTCATGAGTCAATTTCATTATTTCACAACAACCAAACTGAGACTATAACTCAGTGGTTTTCCAATCATACAAAACACATATAAACACTTCAAACTGCCATTTTACGGAAATTTCATCCGCGGGATTGGCACCCATGTATAAATTTCGGAACTTTCACCCAGGACACTCCGACCAACTTAGTTATCAATGGAGTCCATCCCCTATCTCCTCTCAAACCATGGAGTGCATCCCGTATCTCCTCCCAAACCATAGAGTACATCCCCTATCTCCTCCCAAACATTATACAATGATCAATCAATACACATATTTGATGTATTATTCCAACCGTCATATTCATTGACATTTTCCAGATGATTAGTTTCAGTTTTTCCTAATCAACATACAATGTATTTAATCACACAATCACACATGGAGTACATCTCCTTTCTCCTCCCAAACAATCATACATATACAATGTATTAAAACACACAGTCATATTCAATGAAAACCATTTCTTAGACTTATCATATTATTTACTGTTTTCAACTAGCACAATACATGTGATCCAAAATATGATTTTCAAATGAAACAAGTGCTCTTAAATATAGTACAAGAATTTCCAAAATCTTTTTCCAAAACATACAGTTTAAATCCTCAAAATCTATTGCATTCTCCATGATATGCATGATTTATAAATACTCCGGTTTGCCTAGTCAACATGCAAGTCTACACCAATCACAACTATCCTCCACCGATAGCCCAAAACAAATACACCTAAACCGATACATAAATTCCTTTAAAGATATGTTTTTCCAAAATCTCATATGGGAGTGATAATGCAATCAAACTCCATCATCATCATTAATAATCCTCCGCTTTCACATTTACAATGACAATTTTAATTGTTTATACACAATAGCAATTTGATCCAATTAGGGCAAAACTTCCTTTATTTATATCAACCCAAAATCAATACAACTCAACTTAATTCAACACAACTCAACGTAGTCAACACAATTCACATGATTCAATTTAACACCACTAGATATAATTCAACATAATTCAAGATAAATTCTTAAATCCCATTTCAACATTCCATAACCGAGTTTATGTCATCTATATCATTAATAAATCATTTCTTCCAATTTCCTTTCTCATTATAACACGATTTACAATGCTCATAACAAAGTTCATTCGCAAATTTTAAGCATAATTTTCAAATATAACCAAATTTCAATTAAACTTGTACATATATAATTCAACCTACCAATTTCATGATTCTACTTTCAATTTGGCCCAAATCATTGATTATCATCATGAATCAACCTAGGGTTTCTAGAGAACCTAGAAATTTCAAGAAAAAAATCAAATTTCTTAACCCATTACTTTTTATTCCAACTTTCCCATTGATTATACACCTAGGGTTCATAATCCACCATTTTAACCCATCAATTGAACTCCCAACATCTCAAACCCTAAACCCCCAATTCTCATAATATACTCTAGATGCCCAAAAATGTAGGTTTTGTATGTATATAATCAAAATACCACAAATCTATCTATTTATGAAAGTATTGAGGAAGAACAAGAACCCCTACCTCAAGATTCAAGCAAGAAAAAAAAATCTTTGAGAAGAATCCTCCACAAATCCGAATTCCAATCGGTTGGAAAGTGAGATCTTCAAACCTTCTTCACGTTTTTGCAAGGGATCTTGGCCAAATCTTTGAGAAATTGGAAGTATTGGGGCCGAAATCTCTAAGGTTTTCGGACCTAGGGTGAGAGGAAGGAAGAAGGAAAAGGAAAATGCAAAGAATGAGCTAAAAATCACGTTTTAAAACTGCTGAATTCGCGCAGTTCGCTCGAGCGTATATTTCCTCGCTCGAGCGTACCTGCTTCCAGCATAGATATGAAAACTTCAAACGGGTATAACTCTCTCATCGGGACTCCGTTTTAGGTCGTTCTTGTGTCCAAATCGAAGCCCCAGAAACAAAATTTCCAATGGTTCTAGCCTCACATCCAAATTCAAAGTGTGGAAAAAGAAAAAAGCAAAAGAGTGACGGCTGTTCGTGGGAAGATTATTCGAATTAAAGTTTTTGGTCTAATCTTACTTTACCATCATGTTACCACTTCAATCAATGACCCAAAATAAAATATGGAGGCTCCAAACAAAGTAATAAAATGTCAAAAACAATCCCACTAGCCTTAGAAATTCAAACTCAACTAGGCAGACTGCTCGAGCGCCCAATCTCGCGCTCGACCACGCAGACCAACAAAGCTGGCCACTCGAGCGACCACTTCTACGCTCGAGCGGGAATTCACAACTCTCAGAATTTTGGACAGACTGCAAAAATACTGGAAGCCTCACAAGTCCGCTCGAGCGTCAACTCCCCCGCTCGAGCGGAGGGAAAAATTCTGAATTGCTACAGCTTGGCCTAGTGATTATGAAGTTATGGGTTATACTCCTATAGAGAGGAGTTTGATATTTGTAGTGTATATTTATTTTATATTATGAGGGTTGTATTCTCAAGTTTTAGCTTGATCACTGTTGGCTTTTTAGCTATTGTTGGGCTAATGGTCTACTAGATGTAATGCTTCTCATATTTATAATTACTATCCTATTGATTAAAAAAAAAAAAAAAACAAATTCATTGTTTGAAATCCAATTGAGTGTGTGAACGATACATACTTTTTGATTGGTAAAAAATTAACATCTAATTCCTACCATACACGAGATTTATGTATAAAATTAAATATTTAATAAGCTACTTCATTAAAAATTCTAATATCTTTCTTTTTCTCAATCTATATAGTTTCAAATTTATTCTATTATATTCAAGAATGAAACTAGGAGAAGATTACAGGGGTCATGTCCCTCGTTTTTATGAAAAATTTTGTTTACAGTAGTACTTTTAAAAAATATATTCCCTCTGTCTCAAAATAATAGTCCCTTTTGAAGAATTTAACTTTTTTTGATAGTACAATTATTGCACTTTAAAAAAATTAATTTTTCAAAATTACCCTTTGATGGTACATTTTTTGGGGAATATCAATTGTCATAATTGTACTTTTTATGTTGTTAATGAATTTAAAAGAATGTCAAAATAGCAAATTTATATTATTTTGTCATTGATTTTTGAAAAGGAACCAATATTTTAGGACAATAAAAAATGGAATAAAGGACTAATATTCTAGGACTGAGGCAGTATATATATATATATATATCTTATTTTATAAATATAATGACGTCTTAATATAAAAAATATATATCTCATTTTTCTACCATCTTACATTTTCTTTTTATTTTGTATCAAAAAAATTTCTTTATCCCATTAGAGTTTAGTTCTATGGTATTTGAATTTTTATTTTATTTTATTTTATGTTTTTGTGTATATATTGTTAGGACCCTACTTGTCGTCAAATTCCATGGACAAACTTGGGTTTAAATTAAGTTGTAATTTTTCAGTTTTTGGTCTTCCTGCTTGAGCGGGAAAACTGGCGCTCGAGCGGAAATTTCACTCTCACAGTATTTTGCTCATCTGCAAAATATACTAAGTGGTGTGTTTTTACGCTCGAGCATGGGATCTTCCGCTTGAGTGTGAACCCTGGTTTGGAATATGCGATATTGAGTCCCCGCTCGATCATCCATTCTCACGCTCGAGCGGACCTCGTGATCTCAACCTCTATAAAACCTCAAGTTACTTCAAATTTAGGATTATGTATTCTAGATCTTCTTTAAAGGTTTTAGGGTTTTCTATTGGGGATATTTTTCTGGTTTTCCTTGATGTTTGATTGAGTATTGAACTCATGTTCTTATAAGCACACATCAAGGAGTTTGGTTGATCTTCTTTGAGAGTATTCTTCTTCGGTGGGTTTCGAAGATTCAAGCACAAAGTAATCAAAGGAGTTTGATGTTGCGTGCAGTCGTTGGTTCGACAATGGATGTTGTGGATTCAACATTAATCTAATCAATTCTGAGACAAAGGTTGCAGTGAAAGGTATACAAAAGATTTGAAGACAAATTGGAAGTGTTTGGGTAATTTGTTTGGTATCTTTGTAATCTTTCTTTCTTCAGTAGTAGATTGATTTGTAGCGTTTAACCCGTGATTTTTTTATCACAATTGGAGGTGCTCCAATTGTGGTTTTTCCACGTCAAAATCGTTTTTGTCAATTTATTGTTTTCAAAACAACAATCTAAATCACATTTGTACGTGCTTGATGATTTAGATTGGTAAGTTTTGTTGTTTGGGAATTGGTACAATTAGTTATTGATCTAATCACGAATCACTTAGGTTTTTCAATTGATATCAGAGCATGTCACTCTTTGTTTTTATCAAAACTATAGGAGTGTGATTTTGTGTGATTGGTGATATGGATTCAATTCGCGAAGGTAACTTGACCTATAAACCTCCGTTACTTGATGGTACAAACTATTCTTATTGGAAAGCTCATATGAGAGCATTTTTAAAATCTATCGATGAGAAAGTTTGGCACTGTGTGATCTATGGGTGGATTGAACCTATTGTCACCATTGATGGTGTTGATATTCCCAAATCCCTTGATAAATGGGACGCATTCGACTATCAAAATTCGAGTTGGAACAGTAAGGCTCTCAATTCCCCTTTTTGCTCCGTCACTCCTGAAGAGTTTCGTCGTGTTTGCACGCATGAGGTAGCAAAAGAGGCTTGGAACATTCTTGAAACAATTCACGAGGGTACTACTTCTGTTAAAAGGTCAAAATTTCAACGTGTCACCTCTGCCTTTGAAACTCTTTTTATGCGTGATGCTGAGACGTTTGATGATTTTTATGCTAAACTTAGTGACATCGTGAATTCCTGTTTCATACTAGGTGAAAAAATCCCTGAAGCTAAGGTCGTTGGAAAAATTTTGAGGTCTTTACCCGAGAGGTTCCAATCAAAAGTGACAACTATTGAGGAGGCTCAGAATGTTGATACTTTCAAGCTTGATCAGTTGGTTAGAAATTTGCAGACTTGTGAAGCCCACTAGATTTCTAGATTTCTAAGAAAAAACAAAAAGATAGTGTGGTATTCACGAGTGCTCATGAGACTGCAAAAAGTCCTGAGACTGAGTTTGATCCAGAGTCTAAGATGACGGCTGTGTTTACTAAACAGTTCAAAAAATATTTAAAGAAGAAGAAGCCTAATTTCAGGGACCCTATTTCAAAAGATAAGAGTAATAAAAAACCTAAAACGTTTCCACCAAAAGTTGCTCTAAAAACTGAAAAGAAGATTGTAAAGGGGCAAGGGGTCAAGTGTTATGAATGTCAAGGATTTGGACATATTGCTCTTGAATGTCCATCGAAAAAAATCGGAAAAAAAGTCTATACAGTGACCTGGGATGATGAAAGCGGGTCATAGCAAGAACATGAAGAAACTGAATCCGGTGAAGACGAAGATAGTACTTTCATGGCATTTTGGTCTACTGTCACTCAACCTCCTCCGAAGCTAGTGGAACTTGTTTGTGGTCAGAATCTGCATCGTGCTCCTACCTTTGATAGGAGTAATTACTTGTGCTGGAAGATCATAATGAGGGTGTTTCTAAGAGCTTTCGACTCTGAGGGTTGGCAAGCCATTGAAAAGGATGTTAAAAGCACTGACAATCCAAGCAATCAAAGAGTTTTGTCTACTATTCGTAAAGCAATTTTTGATGAAGAACAACAACGGGTTGCTCACTACACAAAGGCCAAAGATGCATGGGACATTCTAAGTCAATTTCATGAAAGATGAGAGTCATCTTTACCACCATCTATCAACTTTCTTGCCTTAGTTGCTCGACTGGATGAGGTCCAGGAGAAAAAGGAGCAAAAAGAAGATGACAAAACATCAGAAGACAATGATGAGATTGATGGTGATGATCTATAACAAGCTTACGAAAAGCTTTACGATGAATCTTTGAATTTGTCCAAGATCAATGACAAACTCACTCTCAAGCTCAAAGCATGTGAAAGTGAAAATGTCAAGCTAAAAAGGGAAATTGCAACAACAAAATAGAATGTCATCAAGATCTCTAATGACAAGCAAGACCTATGTGAGAAACTTCTATCTTGTGAGACCGAAAGGAATGAACTTCTGAAAATATATGTCAAATTTGAAGAGAAGATTGAAAGCCTTGAGATGTCACAAGATACATTGGAAGAGATGGTTTGTCAAAAAGATGGAGAACTCAAAGATGCTATAGCCACAATTGCCATGTGGAACAAAGGTTCCAAGTCATTACAAGACATCCTCAGTTCTCAACAAGTGGGTTGTGACAAAAGTGGGCTAGGCTATGGTAATGCGACAGCTCATAAGGGACAGACATCTACATCTCATGAACTGAAGACTCAAGCAAAGGAAAAGCTGAAGGTACACCAGGGTGATTCCTCTCTTCATCTACCTAACGGGGGTAAGATCAACAAAAGAGAGGTAAAACTTGTTTTTGTTTGTCATCATTGTGGTAAGTATGGCCACATTCGCCTTTATTTCTTTGAATTGTTTTGTAAGGTGTCTCAAAAGGGTAGAAATTCTAATACTTTTTGGGTTAGGAGACAACCTTACATGTCTAGGTAGAACACCAAGATTCATGAGGGTGTTCACAACCCTAAGACATTTACCAAGACCGCCAGTCCTGATTTTGTTAAGACCAAAAAGATTTGGGTGAGAAAAGATGACTTGACTTGTTTAGTTGTCCACACTGCTCTAAAAGCACGTGACTCACACATGTGGTACCTTGATAGTGGGTGCTCACGTCACATGTCAGGTGACAAATCCTACTTCACCTCCCTTGAAAAATATAAAGGTGGAATTGTTACCTTTGGAGATGGTGGCACTTCTAGAGTCATTGGTAAGGGCTCTATATATGTGGCTGGTCTTCCCAAGCTCGAAAATGCATTACTTGTTGATGGCCTTAAAGCAAATCTTTTGAGCATCAGTCAAATGTGTGATTCTTACCATGAAGCATAAAAAAAAAATGTGAAATTTTAGATAAAAAGGGAAATACTGTCATGCATGGGATTCGCACATTTGATAACTGCAACGGGATTGTTACCACTAATGATCTCACTTGCCACTCAACCATCATAAGTAACATTGATCTGTGGCATCAAAGATTAGATCACATGAATTTCAAAGACCTAACTAAGATAGCCAACAAAGAGCTTGTGTGAGGAGTACCTAAACTGGGTAAGAATCTGAACCATGTGTGTGGACCATGTCAACTTGGGAAGAAAACTCGTGCCCCTCACAAAAAGGTGAACAGCTTAACAACCAAATGTCCTCTTGAATTGGTTCATATGGATCTTATGGGACCTACTCGCACTGAAAGCATTGGAAGTAAAAGGTAAAAGATATTTTTTTTTAGCTGTTGATGATTTTACTCGTTTTCCATGGGTAAATTTTTTAAGAGAAAAATCTGACACGTTTGATGCTTTCCAGGCCTTAGTCCTTAAATTCCAAAATGAATAGGGTGTTTCTATTGGGTGTATCATAAGAATTTGAATTGATCATGGTCGTGAGTTTGAAAACAATTCATTTTCGAATTTTTGTGATATGCATGGAATTAAGCATGAATTTTCAGCTCCTATTACTCCACAACAAAATGGAGTTGTTGAGAGGAAGAACAGAGTTGTTCAAGAAATGGCTAGGGTCATGCTCCTTAGTAAAAAAGTTTCCTCTAAAGTTTTGGGCTGAAGCCTTAAATACTGCTGTTTATGTCATAAATCGTATGTATTTAAGGGCTAGCACTTTACAAACTCCATATGAATTGTGGAAGGGATTGAAACCGAATGTAAAATACTTCAAAACTTTTGGAAGTAAATGTTATATTTTCAAAGATAGAGAGTCTTTGGGAAAATTTGACTCCCAAAGTGATGAAGGAATTTTTCTAGGGTATTCAACCACTAGTAAAGCTTTTCGTGTCTATAACTTGAGAACTTTATCTTTAATGGAATCGATCAATGTGGTTGTAGATGACATGGGTTCTCCTACTTCAACAATAAATGAGGAAAAATATGGTGAGTCTCCAATCCTGGATACTGAACCACAAAGTCAAAGAGAAACTAAGGTCCAAGCACCAGAAGTTGAAACATCACTAACTTCTCAGGTAAGTCAGAGTCCAAATGGTGCACATAGAAACACCACTTCTAATGCTTCTGTCATCACCAGTCCAGAGTTCAAAACATCAGCAAAGGTGAAACCGAATCATCCAGCTCAACAGATAATTGGAAATGTCTCAGATCGAATGAAAACCCAAAGACAAATTCGGGAGGAGGTATCTTATATGTGCTATGTTTCATTAATTGAATCTAAGAATATAAAAGAGGCCTTACTAGATGATAGTTGGGTCAATGCTATGCATGAAGAATTAGGTCAATTTGAACGTAACAATGTATGGACTCTTGTTCCCAAACCTAGAGATATGAATGTGATAGGTACCAAGTGGATCTTTAAGAATAAATCTGATGAGAATGGTATTGTGGTTAGAAATAAAGTGAGGTTGGTTGCTCAAGGCTATACACAAGTAGAGGGTGTTAACTATTATGAGACGTTTGCCCAAGTTGCACGTCTCGAATCTATTCGTATTTTACCTGGTGTTGCATGCTTTCTTGGTTTCAAATTGTTTCAAATGGATGTGAAAAGTGCCTTTATGAATGGATACTTGAAAGAAGAGGCTTATGTTGAGCAACCGAAAGGGTTTGAGGACTCGAAATGTCCAAACCATGTCTACAAGTTAGACAAGGCTTTGTATGGGTTGAAACAAGCCCCTCGGGCTTGGTATGATAGACTTACTACCTTTCTTCTTGGTAATGATTTTCAAAGGGTAGTGTGGACAAGACTTTGTTTGTGAAACATACTAAGTCTCATATACTTGTTGCACAGATTTATGTTGATGATATTGTATTTGGATCCACTACTGATTGTTAAATACTTTTCAGATTGCGTGACACATGAATTTGAGATGAGCATGATGGGAGAGTTATCTTATTTCTTAGGTCTTCAAATTAAATAGTCTCCTTCAGGTATGTTTGTTTCTCGGACTAAGTATGCCAAAAACCTTGTGTCAAAGTTCGGTCTTAAGTCGGCCAAACATGCACACACTCCCATGAGCACCAGTCTTCACCTTTCCAAAGATTTCTCTGGTATTGATGTTGATTTTACCCTTTATAGGAGTATGATAAGGAGTCTCTTGTACCTCACTGCCAGTCGTCTTGACATTGCATTTAGTGTAGGTGTTTGTGCCCGTTACCAAGCCTGTCCTAAAGAGTCTCATCTGATTGCTGTCAAACGCATCATTAAGTATGTGAATGGGACATTGGGTTATGGGATTTGGTTCTCGACTGACGCTACAGCTGAAATCACTGGTTTTTCTGATGTCGACCGGGCAGGGTGTGCTGATGATCTTAAGAGCACTTCTGGGGGGTGTTTTTACTTTGGGAATAACTTGGTTGCCTAGCATAGCAAAAAGCAAAATGCCATTTCTCTTTCGTTCGCTGAGGTTGAGTACATTGCTGCAGGGAGTTGTTGTACCAAAATGCTGTGGATGAAGCAAATGCTTCATGATTATGGAATTGACCAAAACACTCTCACTCTATTCTGTGATAACACAAGTGCCATTAGCATTTCTAAAAATCCTGTCCAACACTTTCGCACCAAGCACATTGACATTCGTCATTGTTTTATTCGAGAGTTAGTGGAAGAAGGCCTTGTTGTTCTTAAACATGTACCCACTAAGCATCAAAAAGCTAATATTTTTACAAAACCCCTTAATCTTCTTAGGTTTGAGTTCCTTAGAAAAACCTTGGGTGTAGTGCTCAGTTACTAGAGTGTTATCTGTTACTTTAAGGGGTGTGAGTGATTGCTTTTATGTATACTTGGGTGCTATAATCTCATTCTCATTGATTCCTGTCATCCATGCATTTAGACTCATATGAACACCTCACGCTGCTTGCGAGATTTCATTTTTCTTTGTTCATAGCTCATTCTGAATGCCCATGGTCCTTGACTTCATGATCTCATTCTGTACACATTCTTGAGATAAACTATTGCAGTGATTTCCGCACAAGTGATCAAAGTTCTCTATGGACCATTAACAGTGTATCTTTTACATTATTGGAGGAATTGACCTATACTGGTATATCATGGGTGATGTTGAGTCTCTTAACCATCTACCATCGTTTTTCATTTTCATGGTTCCTCCCTCAGTTCATTGTAGTCTGGGAATTAGGAAAAGGCTACCTCAGAGGCACCAACCAGGCCATCCTTTCTAATTTCATGCTTCTCTGGTTTGGTCTCCATACTCTTGAGCATGCAAGCCACCAGTGAGTGCCCACGGAAAAAAAAATCACATAATATTAAAAAAAAAAAAGGACTCTTTGATTGAGGGAGAGCCTCCATGCTTACTCAACAAATACCCCTAGATTCCTAGTGGTTTGATTTTTCTCTGAGATGTTTCGCTACTCTTGTCGAAGGTCTAGTCATCCGATCATTACGAGGATTAACTCTAGCTCTGTGGCCTCTCAAGGATTGCACACACACACATTCTTTTTGTGAGCTCTCATGTTTGCTTTTGAGTTATGCATTCTCATGTAATTTATGATTATTGATTAAATTTTATTTGATTTGCTCATGATTTGTGGTTCATAATTTCAAAATTTGCAAGTTTGCAGGCTTCATGATTTGTGGATTATCTCATCTTAGTGTCACAGTCTTGCGGTTATGCTCACTTCTGTTTTGTTACAGGTTACACTTCTCTGTATGAGTTGGTTTTATTTTCTCAGAAAAGATGTTTTGGGTATTGGAGTTCTTTTGTCCCCGCTCAAGCGGGCACTCTCACGCTCGAGCGTGGATTTCATCCTTCCAGCATTTTTTGCAGAGTTGTTCAGTTTTGTGAGGTTGTTTTTGGCGCTCGAGCGTCCAATTCCTTGCTTAAGCGTAGCCACACGTGTTTTAGCGCACGCTCGAGCGTTAAAACCCACGCTCGAGTGGACTGGTTTGTTATAAAAATCCTTCTCTCGTCTCTTCAGTTGAATTTTTTTTCCCAAATTCGATCTCTCTCTCACTTAGGGCTTCTTGGCGACTCTGTATTTTTCCTCCCTTGGGCTGTTGATAGGTGTGCTTCCTTCAGTACCCTGATTCTCGTACTTCTTGGTTGTCTCAGGTATGTATCTCTCAGATTTTGTTTCTTTCCCTCTCTTGTTATTTGTTTATTGGTTGTCTCTTGTTCCTCTCATGTTCATCACCCATACTTGTTCGTAATGTTTGAGTCTTGTGTGTCTTGTCTATTTTTGTTTATGATCTGATTGGTTTGGGTATTTTTGGTTGCAATGTGATTATTGTTATGGAATATTGGGTTCAGTATTTTTGATTTGAGTAATGGACTATTGAGTTTTGTCTTTGGTCTGATGACTGCATTCTGTTCTAGTATTTTTTTTCTATCTATCTGGTTATTTGGTTATGGTCACTATGTTCTCATTGCTATTCTAATCTGCATTCTGTTATATTGTGATCGCATTGAGGGTTGGTCATATTGTTTCATATTGCTCTTGGCTGTTTAATGTTTGATAGATTTGACTATTCTACTAATAGTTTGTTTTTGTGTTTTTTTTTTTTGGTTTTAATTCTTGTCTTGGGTTAGGGGGATTTTTGTTTGTTCTTTTTAGGTTATTCTTGGTTTAGTCATGTCCACTTCTAAGCATAAGAAGTCCACAGCCTCTTGCTCCTCCTTTAATACAGATCGGTTTCCCTCTGCTGATAAAGCTAAATTGTTTAGAGAGTCCTATCCTTCATGGACTGTTCATCTTGAACGCAATGTTCTACCGAACACTTTTGAGTCCATCCACATTCATCCTCTTTTTGATCCTTTGGGTGGGGATTTGGTTCTCTCCTTCTCAGGTTTTTATTTTGTGTTGTCATGGTTGTCCTATTGGAATTGTGTTGCAAATTAAAATTGTGCTATGTACGCTCAATTGAGCAGTTTGATATTTGGCAAATAAGATCAGTTCATATTGGTTGAATGGAAGTTTATAACATAGAAAATTACTGGTATACAATTGATTTTCAGGAGTTTATTTTAAAGGTTTTGTTGTAACTTTAGAAATTCAGGTTTCTTCTTTCTTTTCTTTTTTTTTTTTTGTTTTTTGTTTTTTTTTTGGTTTGTTCCCTGCCCCTACATGTGGTGTGACAAGAACAAGAAAGTTAATTTGTTTAGGACTTTTTGATATGAAAAAAAAAATAAAATAAAATAAAGCCAATTTCAATGCCAATAAATGTGAGAAACACATGAACATAACAAGTTTTCTCGTATGGGCATATTGTCAACCACATTGTGTGCCAGGTATACATATTAACAAACACATATTAACACACAAATATACAATTCCAATACCAACATCTACAAACAAAGAAATTGGAAACTATGATGTGTAATCATCTAATGTATAAACAAAACAAAACAAAAGGTTTGTAATAATGTCTTACCAGGTAGTGTTATTTGGGAGTTTGTAAAAATGTCTAATGTAATAATGACCCTCGCTAGATGCAGTTAGGGAAACAGAAAAATCAAATCGCTTGGCCAGGTTTGAGCTTCTTCCTCGAAGAGCAGAGTTTTGGGTTCTAGGAATTTCTACAGGAACTTTTCTTCACTTAGTGCCTTGGTTCAACTGATATTGTATTTTGCCACAAGAAAGGTGTATTGGACATTTTAATATGAGTTACATTCAATCCGATAGCTTTTTCGCACTTTTTATATATGGTTATAGAAAAAAATATTTTGAGTTTTATATGCGATTACTGATGGATGATTTCGATTTTTTTTAAAAAATGTTTATGATTTTGTTATCTTGACAACTCAATATTTGTCATATTTGCGGCCTAAAGGATGAAGCTTTTTGTTGGATTTTAGGTGGTGGTGATATTATAAAGTTTGAGCAGCGCAAAGTTATTATTGGTTAAAGGTATGTAATATGGGAAGTATATTTTTAGGAAAAAAAAAAAGCATTATACTTATATATGTTTTGATTTTTAGGTTCTCTTCTTTTGGTTTGTATTCAAGCTTCTATATGGATATTTACTGATTTCTAGGTTCTTATTGTAAATTTGTTAAATTCTTCTGAATGCATAGAAAGATGCATTTAGCTTTTATAATATCACTAAATGTTTCACAACTAACCTTAGTTACGGTTTCACGGTTTGTTTATTTTTCTTTCTTTTTTTCTTTTTTTTTTCTTTTTTTTTTTTGCAATCAATTTTTTCTTTGCACTTCTAATTTCTTTGATTTTGTTTCTTAGTTTGGTCTTGGTTTCATTTGTATTTAAACTTCAGGCAATCATTTATTTTTTTATTCAGCAACAACTAATTCTATATTTTCTTTAATTGTTTTTGTTCTTCATCTCTGTTAATGTTCTACGTATAGTTCTTGTTTTATTTATATATTTTCATCTATATTTTGAATTTCACAAAATTTACTATAGTGATCCCGGTTGTCCCTTTACTATTCTGTTGTTTTCTGGACTCGGTTCCATGAAGTTGGTAGTGGTATCTATATTGTTGCCGTCCTTTAATTCCACTTGATTGAGTTTTAGGATGTTTTGAGCAGGGTTGTTACAGGTTGGTTAGGCCTTGGTTTCAATTCCTTGTTGTTCAGTTTTTAGGCGATCCGCTCGAGCGGGTCTTCTTGCGCTCGAGCGGGGATTGCACACCTCCAGTATTTCGTGTTCCTGCAAAACTTCTGCAGATGTGATTTTTACGCTCGAGCGGGTTTGTTTACGCTCGAGCGGTGGCGCTCGAGCGGGCTTGGCGGCGCTCGAGCGGGTAGTACCTTCTGGGTATAAGTTCTGGGAGGGGGAAATCTACGCTCGAGCGGACTGGTTTTCGTGCTCGAGCGGAAGTGCTTTATTCTTGTGTCTTGGCGCTCGAGCGGGCCTTATTGCGCTCGAGCGTGTTCAGATTTATATTCTTGGCGCTCGAGCGTTGTGTTCTCCGCTCGAGCGGGTCATGCGTATATGAGTTATCCGCTGGGTGATTTTAAATCACTTTTTACTTTCCTTTCTCTCCTACTTTTTCTAAAACCCATTTTGAGAGCTCCTCTCTCTAAAACCTTGACTTCTCTCTAGGTATTGATCTAGTAGGAGTGAGTTCCTCACCTTCGACCCTTGTAAAAGTTGTGTTGATCGTCGAGGGCGTCGTTTTGATCCGAGAATCTTGGTCTTTGGAGCACTTTGGTTTTGGTCACTTCTCCATCCGAGCTCTAACTTTGACGTAGGGATATCCTACTCCTCTTTATGAGCTTTGTCTTTAAATTTTTGCATTTTGATATGTTGGGGATTGTTGGGTAATTTTGAGAGAGTTTGGGCCTTTGTGTAATTTTACAAAAGTTGGGGTTTTTATTTATATAAAACCTAAATGCATGTTTTGCATGGAAAAGTGGAATTGATGTTGAAACATTAATGAAAATGGAACCGAAGGGTTGTAATGTTAATTATGGAAAATGCCCTAATTACATTGATTGATTAATTTGTATAATTAATTGTTGGAAATAAGGGATTGATTTGAAAATGTGGAAATTGGAAAGGGAAGGGGTTAAAGGGTGTAGTTGGATCATTTATCACTCACCTAGTTGAAATGTTGATTATATATCCATTGTTGCATTTATTTTCTGTATAGAAATAACTGCTTTGGGCTATCGGTGGAGGATAGTCTTGATTGTTGTAGACAATGCATGATGATTAGGCAAACTGGAACTAATCACTGGAACGTGTCATTGAGTATGACGGTTGAAAGAATACATTAAATTTATGTGTTGTGTGATGATGTGTATAATTATTGTTTATATGCATTGTGTGTGTTGGAGGAGATAGGGGATGTACTCCACGGTTTAGGGGAAGATAGGGATGGACCTCTAAACCGGATGTTGTTGGGAGGAGATAGGGGATGGACTCCATAGATAGAGCTCATATGCTTATCTATTAATGTGTTGACAGAGTTCATATGCTTGTCTTTGGAAGTGTGATAGTGCTCTTATGCATATCTATGGAAGTGATGATATAGCTTGTATGCTTATCTGTTGGTGTGTGATATAGCTAGTATGCTTATCTATTATGAAATGGGAAAGTGCTTGATATGAGTTGTTTGGCCAGGTTCTGTGCCATGGTTGTAAATTGAGAATTGAACAGAATTGGAAAATGGATTGTAACATGGACTTGTATGTCATGAAACTGTAAAGTGTGATAAGGGAAAGTATCAGTGTTAGCCATCTATCAACTGCTAATCTTTTAGTCATTGTTCATATTTGGTTTAGTGTACTTCTACTGGGCTGTGGCTAACCCTATATGGGAAAATCATTTTCAGGTACAGGTAGCATGCCACCTCCAAAGACGTAGCTTGGGAGGCTAGAGGCGGGCATACTTTTGTTGTCTTATTCCTTTTGATGTATTACATGTAAATTCAAGCCAAGGGCTTAATATGTAATTGAGTTAGTACTCTTTTTTTGTAACCAAGTGTTAACTTGGAAAGCTGTAAGCCCGTAAGGCATTTGCTTTTGTTGTTAACATGTAATACCTTTTGGTAATGGAACTCTGATGAATAGTAAAATGTGAAGCTTTTATATATCAATGCATGTCTATGTTAATGGGTTTAATATTATTATTTTTGAGGGCGTGACAACTTGGTATCAGAGCGTACCGGGTTCGAATACTTTGGGTACGTGGGAAGTGATTAGCATCACAATGGGTTTGTCTCGCTTGATGGAGACTTAGATGTAGTGTCGTATGCTATGTGCTTAATTGATAACATGCTTATGTGACTATGTGGGTATGAGATTTAATTTCTAGGATGTTGATTGGATCCTTGGGTTTCTGTGAGTCTTGTTGGAAAGGCACTTGACCAATGCTGTTTCTAACCGGAACTCTAGTAACGCCTCGGGACTATCATTATCCGGAAATGAAATTCGTAAGTGCTTATGTGTTTATGTGCTTACGTGGAGTGAATTACAGTTGTCCATGCATTTGGACGTGAGTGTTTAGTTTTGGCACATTTGTAAATGTGCTAACGTTCTGTATTACCTTTATTAGGATGTCAGGACGAGGAAGAGGTGCTAGGCATGGTAGGCCTGCGAGGCAGGAAGTGCCTTTTACCGAAGGAGGTTCCGGCAGTGCAGGAGGGAGTTGGTCAGGCCAATGCGGCCGAGCCAGCGGGTCAGCAGGCTATGAGTGCCTTGGCCTGAGAGATAGCAGGAGCTTTGGGTATTCTCAGAGCAGGGAATCAAGCAGCTGAGGCAGGGCCTTCTTTCTTGAAGATGGAGTTCTTCCGGTCTAATCCGGACGAGTTTGTTGGAGACCCTAAGGAACCACTGAAGGTTGACGAGTGGTTAGAACAGATGAGTAAGACGTTCGAGATGCTTGGCATCGAGGACGGAGCATTGAAAGTGACCTTGGCATCTTTCCAGCTGAAGGGAGATGCGGGTCAATGGTGGAAGTACGAGAAGGCTCGTGTTGGTGGTACTTGGAAGGTGTTTGTGAATGCTTTCCAGGAGAGGTTCTTATCTGCAATTGCTAGGGAGAAGCTGAGGGATCAGTTTAGCCGGCTTAATCAGCAGGGTATGTCTGTGGCAGAGTTTGAGGCCACTTTTACTAGTTTGTCCAGGTTTGCACCTGAGTTGGTGGCGTCCGAAGAACGCCGTTGCTATGAGTTTGAACGGAAGTTGAGGCGGGGCCTCAAGCTGAGGGTTGGTGGGTCTTACATCCAAGAGTATAGACATTTAGTGGATACTGCAGCTCATATGGAGCTTATGATGCAGGAGGAAGACGAGGAGAAGCATAGAGGCTCCAAGCGGGGCCAGGAGGGTCAGGGTGATGGCAGGAGACAGAGGGGTTATAACCCTCAGCAGTCTCAGGGTGGAGTTGCTAGATCGACCTTTCTGGTGCCAAGTGCAGGCTCGGGGAGAGGTAATCAGGAAGGTTTGACTTGCTACACTGGTGGCCAGCTGGGTCACAAGTCTTCAGTTTGCCCGTAGAAGAGCGGAGGTCAAAGAGCTGCTTATTCTTTAGCTAGACCCCAGAGTCAGAGTTTGGGCAGGGGGCAGCCCTTGTCTTGCTATCAGTGTGGTCAGCCTGGGCACTTGAAGAGGTATTGCCCGCAGTTGAGTGCTACTTCAGGAGCGTTTGGTTCTAGACAGACGCAAAGTTATCAGCCAGCTCAGTTTGTGCAGGCCTCGAGGGCCAATCTGGGAGCTTCGTCATCCCAGTCAGTGCAGCAGTCGTATGCTCCGAGGGGTGAGCAGGTGGATCAGGGGCCTACGGGGCGCGTGTATGCTGTTACCGCGTAGGATCTAGTACCGGCTCCATCAGTAGTGAGAGGTACTTTTCTGTTTTGCAACTCGGTTGCTAGTGTGTTGGTTGACACGGGTGCATCTCATTCTTTTGTATTTGCTGCATTTGCATCTATTTTGGAGTTGGAGTTAGCACAGTTACCATCTCCTATTTGTGTAGTGTCACCTCTTGGGGGAGAACTGATCTTGAAACAAGGTGTTAGAGGTTGTGATATAGAGGTCGCCGACCATAGGCTTCCTTTTCCTTTTGTAGTTATGCCCATGAAGGGTTTTGATGTTATTTTGGGTATGGACTGGCTATCGTCATACCGGGCTATCATTGATTGTTACCGCCAGAGGGTCACGTTATGTACCTTGAGCAGGGAGTGGTTCCATTTCTTGGGAGACTGGGTTGGTAGTGTTTTGCCACCGGGGTATGATTCGCGAGGGCGGAGTGAGCTTAGTGGTCTACTTGCTAGCTGTGAGAGTGGCGAGTGTGATGAGACCCAGCTTGTGTTGCCGAGGGTGGTTTGTGAGTATTCAGATGTCTTTCCCGAGGACCTTGTTAGTTTGCCACCTCACCGAGAGATAGAGTTCTCTATTGATCTAGTGCCCGGCACGGTGCCGATTTCTATGACACCTTACCGTTTTGCCCCAGCAGAGTTGGTTGAGTTGAAAGTACAGCTCCAGGAATTGCTAGATAAGGGTTTTGTCCGCCCTAGTGTTTCGCCGTGGGGAGCACCGGCCCTCTTTGCTAAAAAGAAAGATGGTGCCTTGAGATTGTGTATCGACTACCGAAAGTTGAATCGGGCTACGGTCAAGAATAAGTATCCTATGCCCCGTATAGATGATCTGTTTGACCAGTTAAAGGATTCCCGTTGTTTCTCTAAGATAGACTTGAGATCGGGTTACCACCAGTTGAGGGTCAGGGAGGAGGATATTCCTAAGACGGCATTCCGTACGCGGTATGGCCATTATGAGTTTTTGGTGATGCCATTCGGGCTTACCAATGCACCGGCAGTCTTTATGGACTTGATGAACCGGATCTTCCGGGAATTCTTGGATCGATTTGTAGTCGTTTTCATGGACGACATCCTGATTTATTCACCTTCAGAGGAGGAGCACGAGGAACACTTGAAAGTGGTGCTTGAGTTGCTTAGAGCCCATAGGCTGTATGCCAAGTTTGGGAAGTGTGAGTTCTGGCTGAGGGAAGTCAAATTCTTAGGCCACGTGGTATCCGGGAAAGAGGTGTCAGTTGATGCATCCAAGGTTGAGGCAGTGCAAGATTGGGCACAGCCTAAGAGTGTGTTTGAGATCCGCAGTTTTCTGGGATTAGCTGGGTATTATCGTCGGTTTGTGAAAGATTTCTCCAGACTAGCTTCGCCGTTGACTAGATTGACTCAGAAGGGAGTCAAATTTGTGTGGAGTGAGACTTGTGAAAAGTCGTTCCAAGAGTTGAAGGTTAGATTGACCACCGCTCCGGTTTTGATTATTCCGGAGAGAGGGTTGGGTTACGCGGTTTATTGTGATGCCTCACGAGAGGGTTTGGGTTGTGTGTTGATGCAAGAGGGGAAAGTGGTAGCTTATGCCTCACGTCAATTGAAAATTCACGAGAAGAATTACCCTACACACGACCTAGAGTTAGCAGCAGTGATCTTTGCCTTGAAGATTTGGAGGCATTACCTTTATGGTGAGAGGTTCGAGGTGTTCTCGGACCACAAGAGTTTGAAGTATCTGTTTACATAGAGAGACTTGAATTTGAGGCAGAGGAGATGGATGGAGTTCATTGAGGACTATGATTTCAAGTTGCACTATCACCCGGGGAAGGCCAATGTTGTGGTGTAGACGTCCCTGAACACCCCGGGAGGAACGAGCTCCCGTTCCGTTCATTTTGGAGTCACTACAGCTCAGGACTCTCAAATTGTCACGGTTCTAAGTCTGAACCAAAGAGTCCAAATCCAGCAAATCGTTTTGAGAAAACAGATTTTGAAAGAAGTGCCAAACATGGACTGCTTTGCCAGATACAGAGTCGCCACCTAAATGTTTTGTTTTGGGAAAATTTAGGAAACCCTGACTCGGTGCCAAAGGCCACGTGTCCGTCATCAACAAAGTTGCCTCGGCTCGGGAACTTGGGTACGATGGCTAAGTTCTTATGCAAGAATTGGACCGAAAAATGGACAAAGAAGCAAGTGGTAGATGCAAAGCCCAAACAGAACAAGATTCTTCTATAACACTGAAGAGGGGCCAAAAATATGCACATTTACAGTTTATGGCAGCCCCGAAATCAGTATACAAACATGCTAGAAATGCAATGCAAAATGAGGCTCAAAAGTGGCTATAACATGAGGTATACAAAGCATTCACCAAACAAGCAAAGACCCTTAATAAAACATGTTAAGAAGGTCAAAATAAGGCCACTTTCAGTTCTGATCATGGTCCAAAAATAGAAAAATGATAGGCTACTGAAGCATGCAAGAATATTGACATACAAAGAGATATTGAAACAAGTGTGAGATAGGGTTCTCAAAGAGGGTTGAGCCCTTCAACAAACACGTAGAATAGCTCAAAATAGACCTAGTTTCAGTTAAGGTCGGAGCCCAAAACAATAAGCAACTTGGCTAAGAAATTGGCGCAAAAATGAGCTACAAAAGGGGGAAAGTCTACTTACCCTTGAAGACCAACACTTTTGTTGCTTCTTGGACCAGATTTGATGACTCTAAGCTGCTGGAATTCCTCCCCTTGCTTCTGGAATGGAGTGGTGGTGGTAGAGCTTGATGATGATGAAGAAATGGAGCCAAAACTTGAAGGAAATGCAGAGATATGTATGTATATCTTCAAAGCAATTCTTCTAACCCTTTTTCTTGAGTTGGGAGGCCAACTATCTAGGCAAGAGAGGAGGAGAAGAGTCTAGGAAAAAGTGGAGGGAAATGAGGCCTCTTTTCCCTCCAAAAGGGTCCCCCGGATATAGATATTTTTGGGGAAAAACCAAGGCACAGCTGGAAAGCACACACAGTGAGGAACATGGCCGGCCTGACATTTTGGCTGCAGGTGGCCGGCCAGCCACCCCCCATGGCCGGCCGGCTAGAGGTCAAAAGGGGCAATGTGATTTTCTGGCCGAGCACCACATATTGGTGTCCTCCCATGTCTCCTCATCACAACCATGTGGTTCAAAATTGGCAACTCTGAAACAGGAGAGAGAACAAGCCATTTTTAGGAGGGGTTCAAAAGGTTCAATTGGAGTTTCTGGCCGGCCATATGATATTAGGATCCTCCCATGTGTGTACAACACAAATATGTGGTTTGGGGTTGAAGAAAGTGGCCCCAAGGTGTTCAACATTGGCTCGGAAGTGAGAAAAACGGGTGTCGGAGGGCGAAAATGGAATATAACTGGTTGCCAAGATAATTTCTGGCCTCCCATCCTCCAGTGACCTTCTTGGTGATAAAACAGAGGCACCTACCAAAAATGAACGAAAATCGATGCAAAACGAATGCTCGGGGGCCAAAACACGCAGTTCGGGGTCCCGAAAATGGGCTGCCAAGCACCAAAAGTGGCGTTCGGCCACGAAGTGGGTTTCTCTGACCCCAGTGTCCCTCAAAAGGGAGTAAATAAGATGCATGCCAAAAATCAGAGCAAATGGAGATGGTTAAGCAGTCCCGAATCGAGGCACACGGCCTGACGGTTCCGAAAACCGGGAACCGGGCCCCGAAATGGGCAAAATGGCCTATAGCCACAAAATGTAGCCCACGGACACTGAGAGATGGTCTACAGGACCTCTCCCTCCCCTCATAAAAGAAACAGAGAAAACCGAGCCTGGTTCGCAAACCGAGGCAAGGCACAAAAGAGGGTTCGGAAATCCGGAGGCGGGGCTGACGGCCAAGACTCTGAAACTTCTGAACGAGCACGATATGCAACGTCACCGAGCGCTCAATCGGTGATGTCTGAGTCTTAAGGTCGGTCAAAAATGGGGTGTCTACAGTTGTCCCTCTTTGATAGAACTCGGAAGTCACAAGTGACGGGAGTGAATGTCAAAGCCCAGAGACGACCCATTTTTGACAAGGCCGAAGACTTAGACAAACGTACAAGATAAACGGAGATGTGCCCGCAGGCATGCCCGCAGGCAAAGGGGGCAAAATGCAAAATGATATGCAAGAAGATTTTGAAGATTGGACTTATATGCTACGCGAAACCGGTTTTGAAAGTTGGACTTATACGCTACGCGAAGCCGGTTTGAAAATTGAGGATTCATGCAATGCACTGTAATGTAGTGGCTAAAATGCAATGTAATAGCTAAGAGGTAAAGGTACCTTACAGGGGCAATTGGCAATGACTTACCTCATGCTGCTGGGGATCTTTCACTTCTCCTTGGTTGAACCACAGGTACTACTTTTCTCCCTGACTATGGTCGCAGCTTTCCCTATTCTCCAATAGGGTGACAGACTAGGTTGGATCAGTATCCAGAATTGAGGTGCATATAGATGCTATCTCAATCTATGGGGCTGCCATACAGATTTCAACCTGAGGATATACCCCTGGGTATTTAAACCAGACTTTAATCTCGGAAATCCCGAACCTTTGCATTCTAGGCATAAGCCATTCGAACTCTAGTTTCCACCGTCTCAGTTGGTCTCCTAAGAACTCACCGCAAACACAGGCAGGTGGCTATACCAGACCACCAGAAGTCGTTCGGGCACGACAAACACCAAAGGAATTGCACCTTTAGAGGATTTAAGGTCTCCTAGACCGGGGAGTGCACAAGACAGTGTGAATAAAGATGCAGGATTTAAGGTCTCCGCAGACCGGAGGATTTAAGGTCTCCTAGACCAGGGAGTGCACAAGACAATGCGATGCAAAGTGAATGCACAAAACAGTGCTAAACAGATGCACAAAATAGTGGGATGCTAAAGGTGTACAAAACAGTACGAGCAAGGTGAATGCACAAAACAGTGCGATACAGATAAGGTGCGTAAGATAGCGCGATACAATGCACTAACAAGTACAGGTGAGATGCGCAAGATAGCGCGATGGAATGCATGCAAAATGCAAGTAAGGTGCACAAAACAGTGCAATGCGCAAGAAAGCGCGAGCGATTTGAAATGCACAAGACAGTGCGAGTGATTCGAAATGCACAAGAAAGTGCGATTGAGGTGTGTAAAATAGCGCGAAATGTAAACTGCACAAAACAGTGCGATGCGCAAAATAGCACGAATGATAAGCTGCACAAAACAGTGCGATGCGCAAAATAGCGCGAGTGATTTTGAAACGCACAAGACAGTGCGATACGCTAAACAGCGCGATTGATTTGAAATGCACTAAACAGTGCGATACGCTAAACAGCGTGATTGATTTGAAATGCACTAAACAGCGCGATACGCTAAACAGCGCGATTAAAATGCACCAAATAATGCGATACGCTAAACAGCGCGAGTGATTTTGAAATGCACAAGACAGTGCGATACGCTAAACAGCGCGATTGATTTGAAATGCACTAAACAGCGCGATACGCTAAACAGCGCGATTGAAATGCACTAAATAGTGCGATACGCGATATGCTAAACAGCGCGATTGAAATGCACTAAACAGTGCGATACGCTAAATAGGGCGAGTGATTTGAAATGCACAAGAAAGTGCGATTGAATGCATGTTCTATGCAAATGAGGTGCATTTTCTATGCAAGTATGGAAGAGTGCATTTTCTATGCAAAAGATACGAGCATTTTCTATGCAAGAAACAGGAGCATATTCTATGCAATATTGAAAGCAAATTCTATGCAGAATCGAAAGCAAGCATATTCTATGCATGAATCATAACGATGCGCGGCACGCATGCCACAGAAGTGTATATGAAAGTGCACATTCTATGTAGTAGAGGAGCATCAAATATGTACTCTGGTGCCTCTGATTTACCTCTTAGAGGACTTTGCAACACACTCAGCTCAAAAAGGGCACACCCTGTTCATATTGGCGAGAGATAACATCTGCTGCTGCTGCTTTAATTGCCGTTCTGGCTTGAAGCATGCTTAAGCTTGGAGTAAAGGCATACTCATTCTTCAGGGCACTGGCAAGGCCTGAAGAGGTACATATGGAATGCAATCTCAGAATTTTCTGAAGGTGAAACACACTTAGATGCTCAAAATTTTCCCTATTTTCTTTTGCTTAGCAGTCCGGAACTTATATAGCTTCAAATAGGTCCTGGTTTTACCGTTCACACTTATCGGGGGTGGACCCTGCAGTTTTATGAAAGAATGAATCTTGTTTTGCACAGATGTGGAGAACGGCACGGCACTCTGAGCGCAAAATGATTTTATTTTGGAATTGATAAATGAGCTCTCGACCGGGTATCGGGCCTACCACTGACCACAGCCAAAATGACTCAAAAATGGAAAACAAAGGTAAACAACCTAAACACATGGAGACACGCTCTGAACGACTCAAAGCAAGAATCGAGACAAACAAAACAAAAGACACGACACACAGACGTGCACAGGGAGCCTGTTTCTTCGGGTATTGTTTCACACCCTTTCTCATTTGTGATTCTCACATCACTCGGCCCTCAAGCTCTGTTTTTCTGAAAAAGCCCTTTTCTCACTTTTTCTCTCATCGCACATCTCTCTATTCTTCAATCTCTCATTTTTTCATCCCTCCCCTGGGTGGTTGATGGATGAACAGCAAATTGTGGGCTCATGCCCGTAGCATTCTGCTAGATTCTCTTTCTTCCGCTCATAGCTAGTGAATTCCTCTCACGGAAGGGTTGCGCTACAACTAGGTGTGTGGCGAATCCGCAGCTAACATCAATTGATGATGCTTTGCTGGGGAGCTTGGACGTGATAAGATCTGTCCAGATGGAGTGGAATATCTTGCCCCATTCTAGTTCGTACTTCGCACTTGGCTTGATACCTCGTTGGTTTGGAGGATGTGAGAGCTTTCTGCCCTTCGTTGTTAACTTCAGTTGTGCCCTATTCTGGCGAATACGATGCCCTTTCTGGCAAGTATGTTGACAATGGGAAAGTCAGGAAGTCTGACTCAACTGTGTCCCTAGTTTATCATTTTGACCATTTCTTGTTTTTGCTTTCTACTAAAACAGTTTTGACCAACATGAGAGTTAGATTAACGCGCTTGTTCGATTTTCTGATTTAAAATCATGCAAGTTAGGCTGTGAGCACTGAGAGTTTTCCTTTTTTGGGTCCGAGAAATAGTCCAGTTTTGAAAAATGGAGTACTTTTCAAGAAGATTAGTCAACATCAGTAAAAATTCTCAAAAACTATCTTTGCAAACGTCCACTGCTCAACGAGCACGAAACCTACTCTCGAGATGCACAACCTCGGATCCATAGCAATGGAAAGTTGCCCCTTGTCTGAAAGACACTGCATGGCAACGGAAAGTTGCCCCTTGTTTGAAATGACACTGCGGCGTTCTGAATGGCAACGGAAAGTTGCCCCTTGTTTGGATAGCACCGCAACGCATTGAATGGCAACGGAAAGTTGCCCCTTGTTTGAATGACACCGCGGTGCATTGTAGTCAGTCCTCAGAGCGATGATTGCAACCGAACTCTCGGATATAGAGAAGGCAAAGATTATCAGAACCATTACATGGACATGATTGAGTTTGAAGTGTTTTACGGCTGGACTTCAGAATGAAGTTGCCTACGTATCCCAAAGATGGGAATCAAGCCTCACGTAGTTCGGGGTTAAGGTACACTCGGGTAATAACCTCTCCTTTTCAGGCTCTAACTTTTGCCAAGGCGCTCGTTGCGGGTTTTCAACCTTGCGAGCTTTGTTCTTCTTTCTTTCTCTTTTCAATTCTTTTTCATTTCTTTCTTTTTTGATTTTCTCTTTTTGTTCTTTTCTTTGCATTTTTCTTCATTTTTCTTTTTTTTGTTTTCTTTTTTTTCGCATTTTTTTTTGCTTCTTCTTTTTTTTTGTATTTTTCTCTTGCTCTAACTTTTGCCTGGGTCGCCCTTCCGGGTTTTCGGCCTAGCGAGCCTCTCAAAGGGTAAAAGTGTAAAAAGTCCATGCCAAATGGTTTTAGTATCTCGAAGCCATCCGTATCAAAGAGAGTGGCTGCTGTATCGATTTGCAGAAGGATCCATCTTCGGCTCTTCGAGCACATCGGACATTTTCACCCCTAGTTCGAGGGGTGTTTCTGTTCTAGCATCGCAAGCTTCTTCTGATGAGGTCTGATCTTCTTGATCTGACTTTGGTGCCTCTTGTTTGAGGGCTGTTTCAAATTTGGCCGCACAGGCCTCATATCGCGATTGACCGTTGAACACTCTGAATACAAGGTCAAGGTTTGAAAGCAAGGGCTCAAGTCTCGAGGCTGAGAGCGATCCTAAACTGCACAGTCTCAAGAGCAATTCCACACAAGTCTTCGTAGGGCCGCGCAAAACATTTTGTTTCTTGAAAATTTTTAAGAAAGCGACAAATCGCCCGCGCTGAAGATGGTGTGGGACCAATTTGGATCAAGCCAGGATCCTTCTCAGTACTCACATTAACAAGCATGATTTCGATCATTAAAGGCTTAGCATGCATCTCTTTCTCTCAAATGATCAAATTTTGAAAAACCCGAGGAATTCCTTCCTCTTCGTTTTCACCGCAGTGTTCAAAAGGTTTTGAAAAACTTAGGTCAACGCAATGATTTTGGGGTGCAGAAGAGTAGGCGAAAAGTACTGCCGTTTCATTCAAACTTTCTGGCACAATTGGCACACAGCCGAGGCAAACACAAGAGCGTGAAAAACCACTGCTGTTTCATTCAAAATCTGTTGGCACAACTGGCTCCCTGACAGAAACAGACTCAAAACAAAACGAAAAGACAAACACAAAACAAAATGGTGATGCCCGAGGCAACACCCCCTGGAATCACCTGACTCCTATACAACAGGACTGACTCGATACAACAAGACAGACCCAAAACAAAAGAAACTGACTCAAAACAAAACGACAGACTCAAAACAAAACGACAAGACTGACTCAATACCCAAGTCAGACAGTACAAAGACTAGCATTCACAAATGTTCAAAACAGTGCGTGCCATACGCCATATCTAGAGTAAATCGAGTGCCATTCGCAGGTGGTTCATCCCCCGATCACATGGTCATATTATCCCCCAAGTTCACCGATCCAGTGCCGATAGACTTTGCAGACCTTGGCGCGGCAATGATGACCCCATTGTCAAATAGATCCTGTACTTCATGGCGAAGACGGAAGCAGTCGTTGGTAGCATGGCCAGTTTGTTGATGGTACGCGCAGTGCCGGGTTGTATCATGTGTAGCCGGAAGAGGGTTCGGGAGAGGCCGAGGCTCAAGGGGTTTGAGATGGCCTTGTCCAACAAGGATTTGGAGAGCTTTGGACAAAGGCATATAGAGGGCATGGAAGACCCTCCGACCTTGGGGTTGGTACTTCAAGGCTTGTGGATTTTTACTGGGCGCACCAGCAGAGGGATTGGCAGGTACTGGCCTAGTTTGCTGATCTCTTCCGAGTGGAGGATTAGAGATAACAGGATCGTCTCTGGTACAACGGCCCTTCTCCCGATGTTCCCTTTGATTCAGACCGCCCCCAACTTGAGCAGCGAAAGTGTCATCCACAGCTTTTGCAACAACTGTGAGGACTTGCTCTTTGTTCAGTCCCTCGGCTTTCAAGGCCTCAACAGCCAACAGAAGACGTTCATTGGGATCCATGTCCGCCCCTATCTTGTTCCTCCCACTCACCTCCACTCCGCCAAGGGATTGGCTTTCCTCAAATGCAGCCCGTCCCAACATCGGGGAGTCTTTTGACATGAAGTTCCCGATATGTGGTGTGGTCGATGATGGAGCCAATGTCCCGGAGGCCAGATCCGTCACGGTTTTTTGAAGATATTTAATCATTCCCATCAACTCAGAAGTAGTGGGTTCATGGGTTTGAGATGGTTGAGGTTCAGGTGCACCCATCATGCATAAGTCCATGCTTTCTGGGATAAACACCTCAGGCTTGGGTAGATGGGCCGGGGTGATGTATATGCTGGGGTCAAAGGTGGATGGCAGTATGTGGATGTGATTGAGGTAGGCAGGAGATGTTTGGTCATTGGGGTCTGAAGGTGGAGCTATCGTCCGGTTGTCGATGAGATTTTGGACCTCATGACGAAGGCGGTAACAACGGTCGGTGCCGTGACCGCGTTGCTGATGGTACATACAGTACTTGGTGGGGTTATGTCTGGCTGGGAGTGGGTCAGGAAAAGGTTGAGGATCGAGGGGTTTGAGATGCCCTTTTTCCATCAAGGCTTTTAGTGCACTAGTCAGGCTCATATAGAGGGGGGTGACAGTTCTACCCTGAGCTCGGGCTAGGCCAGCTGTTTGTAGGCTTGGTTTGGCAAAAGGGTCGGCTGTGGCGACTGTATTGATTTCGGTGGGTTTGGGAATAGCACTATTACCAGCGTTGGTACTCCCTGAAATCACCTTCCTTGTCAGTTCCCTTGTCCTGGGAATGATCCCGCTGTTGAACGCATTCTCGACTTGAAACCCCAGTTCATGCAAACTTTTGAAAGTGAATAGTGGAGCGACTATCAACTTTTGCAACATATCATGCTCGAGGTTTCGGACCATCATCTGCACTTGATCCCTCTCAGAAGGGCGACGATCTGTCATTTGTCCTGCCCTTGCTCTCCACCTTGCAACAAATTCCACAAAAGGCTCTGTTGGGTTCTGGCGAGTTGCTTCAAGCTCTTGGATGGTCATTTCAACTTGGATATTGTAGGAATACTGATCGACAAAGGCCTCAGCCAGTGCTTCCCAGTTTTACTTCACTGTATCCTCCAATTTGGCATACCAAGTGGCTGCTACACCCGACAGGGTTCTTCCATACAGAGAGAGTTTCTGTGGCTTAGTCAGACCCATCGGTTTTAGGACATCTAAGAAAAGTCGGATATGTACCATTGGATCTCCAGACCCGTCGAAACGGTCGATATATGGCATTTTGAATCTGTCTGGGAGCCGGATGGCAGCCTCGGTGCGTCCATCCTCAATGTCAGGAATGGAGTTAAGGCCCTGTGCCTTTTTGAATTGCTTTTCAAGGTTTGCAATTTTCACTGCAGTCAGATTGAACTCATTAACATGAAAGGGTTGAATTCCCTCATTAGGCTGCACCAGGGGTCTGAGCACCTGAGCTCGAGCCAACCCTTCTCGAGGATTCAGACACTGCAAATCTTCAACTGGCAGAATTGGGTCAAAGTTCGGCTGGGGTCCCAAAGCTGGATGTGAGGCAGATGCCCCAGATGGGCGCTGCGTTTCAATACTGGTCTCAGCCTGCATGGCAGTTCCCTAATTTAGCGCTGCTGTCACGGCCGCAAATTCTTCCGAACCTTGTGTCATCACGGTCTGCTGAGTCTGAACAAAGGTGATGTGACTGGCGACTGACGAATTAGATGAACAGATGAGCCCTGACCGGCTTTTCTTTACCTTGCCTCAGCGAAAGAACACTGGTTGGCCTTGAATTGAATTTTTGACCTAACAAAGTCTATCGGCACTAGTCCAATGTACCTGGGGGATATCGAAGCCTTCTGAAGCTATGGTTCCAAGACTACCTAGCAAAAGAGAAAACAGACAGCACCTCAGCCTGATTTCTCGATAACCCACATGAGCAAAGCTGAGTGAGTGTACTCTCTACTGAATTCTGCCCCAAAATTCTGCCCCAAATCTGAGTCTGATACCCGCAGGTAAAGCTGATTCCCAAATACTGATAGTAATGCCCGCAGGCCTGATGCCCAGACTTGCAAACTGATACATGCATTCCTCTAGAGACGCACTCTAAAGCACATAACAGATAAGTGAGAGCCAAAACACCCCTATGTTGGGGTAGGGTTTCCCTGTCCTATTTTGTCAGGAGCTAGGGTTTCACTACGCACACAGCGGTTTCAAACAACCTATAAACGGGTAAGCAACCTGTCCTAGTTTGGAATGGTCACTATGGATCCGAATATGCACTAGGTCGAATGGTCAAAGAGGGTGCCCCGGTAAAACCGGGGTTTGTGTTCCCATACTGGCAGAGCCCACAACCGGTCAGCCTTATGGTCATGCCTTGACAAGACAAGCCTCCGGCAGACCGTTCAGGAATAGCAGATGGCAAACACGGTGTCCTAGGCGCACCAATGCAAATGCAATGCAAAGAAACACACAAGTGTAGTCAAAAACATATATCACGAGTTCGAGTTAAGTTCTCTAAATCCCTAGCGGAGTCGCCAGAAACTGTAGACGTCCCCGAATGCCCCGGGAGGAACGAGCTCCCGTTCCGTTCATTTTGGGGTCACTACAGCTCAGGACTCTCAAATTGTCACGGTTCTAAGTCTGAACCAAAGAGTCCAAATCCAGCAAATCGTTTTGAGAAAATAGATTTTGAAAGAAGTGCCAAACATGGACTGCTTTGCCAGATACAGAGTCGCCACCTAAATGTTTTGTTTTGCGGAAATTTAGGAAACCCTGACTCGGTGCCAAAGGCCACGTGTCCGTCATCACCAAAGTTGCCTCGGCTCAGGAACTTGGGTACGATTGGGGAAGGTCACTTCGTGAGCACCCCCGCTCGCCCGATCAAACATCGGCCTCTACTAACCGTGATATCAAGTTTTGAAAACATTGTGTGTCCTTATTCTGGTTATTAGCCTAGGTTACTATGTGATGCACACAACATATAAGTATAGACTGGGTCGCCCGAATTGGAACAAAACATTTCGTGCTTGTTTATTTGAAAGATGGTTTGCTACTTGCAAGTAGGCTTAAAATGCAGATTTTGCCACCCGCAGGTGGGCTTAGAAAAGATGGTTTTGCCACTATCTAGTGGGCTTAAAACTCACAGTCAATGATTTGTTCCAATCCAAACAATCCAACCTTCACCCACAGGCATTCAGGCAGATATATCACATAAGCATTTAGCCTCATGGCAAGCATGCTATCATGGCAGTCACTCACACGCATGCAAGGATGCTAAAGCATAAAACTCACCAAGTACTCCAAGCCAAAACAAAGACTACATTAGAAATCATGCATGATCCTAAGTATACAGAAATGCCTAATGCAACACATGCAAAAATGCAATCTATAGTAGGCCCGGCTATTCTAAAAGATGGCATATGGGATGCAACAGCTAAGAAATATTCAATTTGGAATTGAAAGTGCAATGCAGTTAGTATGATGCGCCGAGCCCGGTGCATGCAATACAGATGAATGAAATGCAAACATGCTATCATACTGTATGCTAATTGAAATATGCCATAATCTAACCACCATAAGCGGATAAATAAAAGGGAGAAAAACGTGGGGTTGGAAAACATATAACACACACGCACACTTATTACAATTATGCCCTCGCACAGAGGGTCCGAATAAATATACAGTCCCGAATAAAAGAATATTACAGTCCAAATAATACAGTCCAAATGATGTACAAATTCCTAATTAATTAACAAATTAAATAAGAAAACTGTAAAACTGGCGTGCAAGCCAGGGACTGCCTTGCTTCTGATGAATGATGCATGTCTGGGCTGCCTTGCGCGGAAATCCACTGGGATGCCCCAATTAGCCTCTGTTTAGCAGTTATTCTTGGAAAGCATGCCAAGCTCCGAAAAGTTGCTGATTCTTCATTTTGCTGCAACAGAGAACAGGAAAAGGGTATGGCAATGTATTTTCACAGATATATGCATGCCTCGATCCTCGTGCCACCAATCACGCATCTCGATGCATGATGGCCGAGGAGTCGAATTGCGCAATTCAATATAGGATGAATGCACATGAAAACACAACAAGACCTAACTCCATCATGGATGATCCGGAGTGTCGGTGACTGGGGAATTGAGATACGTTCCGTCACTCGGAGTACGGACGTACCTCGTTTCCCGTGCCCGGGCTAACTCCTATTCCGAACATAATGCAATATGCATGACATGCATGAATGCAAATAAGATACAGCCTAGCATGCACAATGCTATGAAAATGAGATGTCTCGAAATGCATGCACACGGGCACGCAAACCGAGGAAATGCATGAATGCGATCTAAGATACAACCTAGTATGCACAATGCTATGAAAATGAGATGCCTCGAAGTACGTGCGTACGGGCACGCAAACCGAGGGAATGCATGAATGCGATCTAAGATACAACCTAGTATGCACTATGCTGTGAAAATGAAATGCCTCGAAATGCGTGCACACGAGCACGCAAATCGAGAAAATGACATACGCAATGCAAATGACATGGAAATATGATATGGGCTTACACTAACATGAGAGAGCCTCAGCCACACTCACATAAGAGGCCGATGGATGAAAATGAAGTGCCTCGAAATGCGTGCACATGGACACGCAAACCGAGGCAATGGCATACGCAATGCAATATGGCTAAAATGGCATATAGAATGCAACATGGACTTACACTAACATGAGAGAGCCTCAGCCACACTCACATAAGAGGCCGATGGATGAAAATGAAGTGCCTCGAAACGCGTGCACACGGGCACGCAAACCGAGGCAATGGCACATGCAATGTAATATGGCTAAAACGGCAAATAGAATGTGACATGGACTTATACTAACATGAGAGAGCCTCAACCACACTCACATAAGAGGCCGATGGATGAAAAATGAAGTGCCTCGAAATGCGTGCACACGGGCACGCAAACCGAAGCAATGGCATATGCAATGCAATAGCATGGAAAACGATATGCAAACATGCTAATGGGATTTCGGCACTGAAATGTGGGGGAAAACAGCCCCGAAATGAGGCGAAAGTACACCCGATGCATGGAATAGTCCCGAAACATGAATTTTGGGACCCGAAATGGCCTATAGCTATACCAAACATGCACAATATGGACATGCAATGAATATACAGTAGAAAGGCAGCCCCAAAATAAGCATTTTTCCAGTTCAAAGCATGGCCAAACAGCAAACATAAATAGGGCAAAACTAGTATGCAAAAATGGCCCTAAATATGAGGTTATGAAGCAACTCATAGCTGCTGACCCCAAACAGGTTAGGGACCTTCAACAACATTAAATAGGGGCCCAAAATATGCACATTTACAGAACTGTAAAAACCCCCAAAACAAACATAGGTATGGCTAAGTTCTTATGCAAGAATTGGACCGAAAAATGGACAAAGAAGCAAGTGGTAGATGCAAAGCCCAAACAGAAAAAGAGTCTTCTATAACACTGAATAGGGGCAAAAAATATGCACATTTACAGTTTATGGCAGCCCCGAAATCAGTATACAAACATGCTAGAAATGCAATGCAAAATGAGGCTCAAAAGTGGCTATAACATGAGGTATACAAAGCATTCACCAAACAAGCAAAGACCCTTAATAAAACATGTTAAGAAGGTCAAAATAAGGCCACTTTCAGTTCTGATCATGGTCCAAAAATAGAAAAATGATAGGCTAGTGAAGCATGCAAGAATATTGACATACAAAGAGATATTGAAACAAGTGTGAGATAGGGTTCTCAAAGAGGGTTGAGCCCTTCAACAAACATGTAGAATAGCTCAAAATAGACCTAGTTTCAGTTAAGGTCAGAGCCCAAAACAATAAGAAACTTGGCTAAGAAATTGGCGCAAAAATGAGCTACAAAAGGGGGAAAGTCTACTTACCCTTGAAGACCAACACTTTTGTTGCTTCTTGGACCAGATTTGATGACTCTAAGCTGCTGGAATTCCTCCCCTTGCTGCTGGAATGGAGTGGTGGTGGTAGAGCTTGATGATGATGAAGAAATGGAGCCAAAACTTGAAGGAAATGCAGAGATATGTATGTATATCTTCAAAGCAATTCTTCTAACCCTTTTTCTTGAGTTGGGAGGCCAACTATCTAGGAAAGAGAGGGGGAGAAGTGTCTAGGAAAAAGTGGAGGGAAATGAGGCCGCTGTTCCCTCCAAAAGGGTCCCCCGGATATAGATATTTTTGGGGGAAAACCAAGGCACAGCTGGAAAGCACACACAGTGAGGCACATGGCCGGCCTGACATTTTGGCTGCAGGTGGCTGGCCGGCCACCCCCCATGGCCGGCCGGCTAGAGGTCAAAAGGGGCAATGTGATTTTCTGGCCGAGCACCACATATTGGTGTCCTCCCATGTCTCCTCATCACAACCATGTGGTTCAAAATTGGCAACTCTGAAACAGGAGAGAGAACAAGCCATTTTTAGGAGGGGTTCAAAAGGTTCAATTGGAGTTTCTGGCCGGCCTTATGATATTAGGATCCTCCCATGTGTGTACAACACAAATATGTGGTTTGGGGTTGAAGAAAGTGGCCCCAAGGTGTTCAACATTGGCTCGGAAGTGAGAAAAACGGGTGTCGGAGGGCGAAAATGGAATATAACTGGTTGCCAAGATAATTGCTGGCCTCCCATCCTCCAGTGACCTTCTTGGTGATAAAACAGAGGTACCTGCCAAAAATGAACGAAAACCGATGCAAAACGAATGCTCGGGGGCCAAAACACACAGTTCGGGGTCCCGAAAATGGGCTGCCAAGCACCAAAAGTGGCGTTCGGCCACGAAGTGGGTTTCTCTGACCCCAGTGTCCCTCAAAAGGGAGTAAATAAGATGCATGCCAAAAATCAGAGCAAATGGAGATGGTTAAGTAGTCCCGAACCGAGGCACACGGCCTGACGGTTCTGAAAACCGGGAACCGGGCCCCGAAATGGGCAAAATGGCCTATAGCCACAAAATGTAGCCCACGGCCACTGAGAGATGGTCTACAGGACCTCTCCCTCCCCTCAGAAAAGAAACAGCGAAAACTGAGCCTGGTTCGCAAACCGAGGCAAGGCACAGAAGAGGGTTCGGAAATCCGGAGGCGGGGCTGACGGCCAAGACTCTGAAACTTCTGAACGAGCACGATATGCAACGTCACCGAGCGCTCAATCGGTGATGTCTGAGTCTTAAGGTCGGTCAAAAATGAGGTGTCTACATGTGGCCGATGCCCTTAGTAGGAAATTCATTAGTGATGTAGCTTGTATAGCCATCCGGGAATGGGGGATGTTGGATGCACTTGGCGAGTTTGATTTGCATTTGGGCGAATCTGTTGAGGCTGCGGCCTTGTTTTCTGTTGTTGCGCAGCCTACACTTGCGACTAGAGTGTTAGAGGCACAGAGAGGTGACCTCGAGGTAGAATCCCTCCGAGAGAATATCTCAAATGGAAAGGCTGAGAAGGGTTTGACGGTGTATCCCGACCTGAGCGTGAGATACCGAGACCGTCTGTGTGTGTCGTAGTCTTGCCGAGAGGAAGTACTCCGAGAGTTCCATCATTCACGCCTTGCGGTGCATCTGGGAGGGACTTAGATGTATCGAGATCTGGGTCGCCAGTTTTGGTGGCAGGGTATGAAGAGAGATGTGGCAGTTTTCGTGTCTAAGTGCCTTACTTGCCAGCAAATGAAGGCCAAGCATCAGAGGCCAGCGGGTTTGTTGCAACCCTTGCCTATTGCCGAGTGGAAGTGGGAGCATGTCACTATGGACTTCGTTGTGGGTCTTCCGAGGACTCAGCGGGGTAGTGATGCTATTTGGGTGGTTGTAGACCGGTTGACTAAGTCGGCGCACTTCATTCCCATGTGCGTGAGAGATTCGGTAGATCATCTCGCCGACTTGTATGTTCAGGACATAGTGAGATTGCACGGGGTCCCAGTGACGATCGTCTCAGATAGAGATCCTCGTTTTACTGCTAGGTTGTGGCAGAGTTTGCAGAGTGCCTTGGGTACTAAGTTGACCTTTAGTACGGCTTATCATCCTCAGACTGACGGGCAGTCCGAGCGTACTATTCAAATCCTTGAGAATATGCTTCGGGGTTGTGTCCTTGACTTTGGTGGGACGTGGGACAGGCACTTACCATTGGTGGAGTTTGCCTACAACAACAGTTTTCAGTCTAGCATCGGTCTGGCACCGTTTGAGGCCTTGTATGGCCGACCGTGTAGGTCTCCGGTTTGTTGGGCCGAGGTGGGTGACGCACCTTTGTTGGGTCCAGAGTTGGTTAGAGAGACGACGGAGAAAGTTGAGCTTATCCGTAGGAGGCTTGTTACAGCCCAGAGTCGCCAAAAGAGTTATGCCGACCGTAGGAGGAGGCCTTTGGCGTTCGAGGTAGGTGATCATGTCTTTCTAAAAATATCACCTAGACGGGGGTTGATGAGGTTTGGGAAGAGTGGGAAGTTATCCCTTCGATTTATTGGGCCTTTTGAGATCCTTGAGAGGATTGGCGAGGTTGCTTATCGTTTAGCCTTACCGCCGCAGTTGTCCGGAGTTCATGACGTGTTTCATGTGAGTATGCTTCGGAAGTATGAGCCGAATCCATCGCATGTGTTAGATTGGACCGACTTAGAGGTAGATGAGAATGCCTCGTTTGAGGAGAGACCGGTTCCGGTCTTGGATAGGCGGGATCAAGTCCTGCGTGGCAAGACCATTCCTTTGGTAAAGGTTTTGTGGAAACATCACGGAGTGGAGGAAGCCACTTGGGAACGTGAGTTGGAGGTCCGGGAGAAATATCCGGACTTGTTTATTGATAAATAATCTTGTATTTAGATTTTGTAATGTTGTTGAACTTAAGAGCTTTATATATGTCTTAAGTTGTAAAACATTGGTAATGTTTTGGTATTAATGGAAGAAAATTGCATGTTGATAATGCACTTGTAATATATGTTGTGAAATGCCTCTTGAAAAGAGATGGGATCGACCAGTAATGGGTCGGGTTGTTTAAATATTATGTTGCAATATTGTTGAAAATGGAGAAAACCTGTTTTTGAAAAACCTGTGTTTAATTTCGGGGACGAAATTCTTTAAGGGGGGGAGGTTATAGCGATCCCGGTTGTCACTTTACTGTTCTGTTGTATTCTGGACTCGGTTCCGTGAAGTTGGTAGTGGTATCTATATTGTTGCCGTCCTTTAATTCCACTTGATTGAGTTTTAGGATGTTTTGAGCAGGGTTGTTACAGGTTGGTTAGGCCTTGGTTTCAATTCCTTGTTGTTCAGTTTTTAGGCGATCCGCTCGAGCGGGTCTTCTTGCGCTCGAGCGGGGATTGCACACCTCCAGTATTTCGTGTTCCTGTAAAACTTCTGCAGATGTGATTTTTACGCTCGAGCGGGTTTGTTTACGCTCAAGCGGTGGCGCTCGAGCGGGCTTGGTGGCGCTCAAGCGGGTAGTACCTTCTGGGTATAAGTTCTGGGAGGGGGAAATCTACGCTCGAGCGGACTGGTTTTCGCGCTCGAGCGGAAGTGCTTTATTCTTGTGTCTTGGCGCTCGAGCGGGCCTTATTGCGCTCGAGCGTGTTCAGATTTATATTCTTGGCGCTCGAGCGTTGTGTTCTCCGCTCGAGCGGGTCATGCGTATATGAGTTATCCGCTGGGTGATTTTAAATCACTTTTTACTTTCCTTTCTCTCTCCTACTTTTTCTAAAACCCATTTTGAGATCTCCTCTCTCTAAAACCTTGACTTCTCTCTAGGTATTGATCTAGTAGGAGTGAGTTCCTCACCTTCGACCTTTGTAAAAGTTGTGTTGATCGTCGAGGGCGTCGTTTTGATCCGAGAATCTTGGTCTTTCGAGCACTTTGGTTTTGGTCTCTTCTCCATCCGAGCTCTAACTTTAAGGTAGGGATATCCTACTCCTCTTTATGAGCTTTGTCTTTAAATTTTTGCATTTTGATATGTTGGGGATTGTTGGGTAATTTTGAGAGAGTTTGGGCCTTTGTGTAATTTTACAAAAGTTGGGGTTTTTATTTATATAAAACCTAAATGCATGTTTGGCATGGAAAAGTGGAATTGATGTTGAAACATTAATGAAAATGGAACCGAAGGGTTGTAATGTTAATTATGGAAAATGCCCTAATTACATTGATTGATTAATTTGTATAATTAATTGTTGGAAATGAGGGATTGATTTGAAAATGTGGAAATTGGAAGGGGAAGGGGTTAAAGGGTGTAGTTGGATCATTTATCACTCACCTAGTTGAAATGTTGATTATATATCCATTGTTGCATTTATTTTCTGTATAGAAATAACTGCTTTGGGCTATCGGTAGAGGATAGTCTTGATTGTTGTAGACAATGCATGATGATTAGGCAAACTGGAACTAATCACTGGAACGTGTCATTGAGTATGATGGTTGAAAGAATACATTAAATTTATGTGTTGTGTGATGATGTGTATAATTATTGTTTATATGCATTGTGTTGTGTTGGAGGAGATAGGGGATGTACTCCACGGTTTTGGGGAAGATAGGGGATGGACGTCTAAACCGGATGTTGTTGGGAGGAGATAGGGGATGGACTCCATAGATAGAGCTCATATGCTTATCTATTAATGTGTTGACAGAACTCATATGCTTGTCTTTGGAAGTGTGATAGTGCTCTTATGCATATCTATGGAAGTGATGATATAGCTTGTATGCTTATCTGTTGGTGTGTGAAATAGCTAGTATGCTTATCTATTATGAAATGGGAAAGAGCTTGATATGAGTTGTTTGGCCAGGTTCTGAGCCATGGTTTGTAAATTGAGAATTGAACAGAATTGGAAAATGGATTGTAACATGGACTTGTATGTCATGAAACTGTAAAGTGTGATAAGGGAAAGTATCAGTGTTGGCCATCTATCAACTGCTAATCTTTTAATCATTGTTCATATTTGGTTTAGTGTACTTCTACTGGGCTGTGGCTCACTCTATATGGGAATATCATTTTCAGGTACAGGTAGCATGCCACCTCCAATGACGTAGCTTGGGAGGCTAGAGGCGGGCATACTTTTGTTGTCTTATTCCTTTTGATGTATTACATGTAAATTCAAGCCAAGGGCTTAATATGTAATTGAGTCAGTACTCTTTTTTTGTAACCGAGTGTTAACTTGGAAAGCTGTAAGCCCGTAAGGCATTTGCTTTTGTTGTTAACATGTAATACCTTTTGGTTATGGAACTCTGATGAATAGTAAAATGTGAAGCTTTTATATATCAATGCATGTTTATGTTGATGGGTTTAATGTTATTATTTTTGAGGGCGTGACATTTACAATCACATTATTTTAAATTACATATTACATCAACTCATCATAGGCACGAGTTATCGTGCAATGCACATGGCTCGCGCACCTAGTATTATATAAGAGGGAATAGATTGAGCTACAGTAAAAAAAAGGTACTCTTTTTTAGTGGACGATTTTGCTATAGTGGCATGGGTAGAGAAAGCCCTCTGCTGATTTAGTTTCTAGCTGGGACACGTTGATGTCTAGCGTTTTCGGTCTTGTCTGGTGGTTGTGGACCTTCGGAGTGGTCCGAGCTGGTTGTTGCGCAACAACCAAGTGTTTCTAGGTAAGGCAGGTCGCGCCTATGAACGTGCCACCTAGGCAGGTCATGCCCGCGGTCTTTTAGTTCGCGCTCGAGATGGGTTTTATATAAAAACCCGTGAATAGCAGAAAATATCTATTTTTTATCCCTTGTTCCTTTCTCTCTCTCTCTTCCAGTCCACCATTTTTTCCTTTTTCAAGCTTTCAAGCTTGACTACCTCTAGTCACTTTCTACCCCTAGTCCCTTATACCAAAACGTAGAGCTCGGCGAGGGCTTCTATTAAATTTGAGCAGATCGTCTTTTTGTCACCGGTGGTTTTTCTAGCTTGTTTCCTTCTTGCTTCCAAAGGTAAGGTCTATTTCTTAAACTTGATGTCAGTTCAATAGTGTATTTGTGGTGTATTTTAATATGTAGATTTCATTATTTTTGGGTTGATTTTGGAAATTTGTTTGATGAATTGAAGGTTTGTTCAAAATGGGGTTGTTGAGCTATGGTTTATCTACAAAAAAATCTATTTTCCATTTACAAAGATGCATATAAGTTTTTAGAAGTGAGAAGCCCCGATTTGAGAAAAACCTAAAAGATAATCTTTTGGGAATTATTGGATTTTTGGAAAAGGGACTTGATTAGAAAAAGGTGTTATGAGATTTGGGAAATACCGAGTGTTGGATACTCTTTTGGAAATTCTTTGGAATCGTGACTTTAATATTTTTTGATTTGTATATTCGGATTGTTATCTTTTTATTTATTGTATTAGAGATAACTGTTTTGGCTATCAGTGGAGGATAGCATTGCCTCATGTTAGAAACTGTATGTGGACTAGGCAAACTGAACTGTTTATGAATCATGCATATCATGGATTTTGAAAGGGATTTTGGAACTGGAACTATGTATTTTATAAAAGGCTATTTTGGAACTTCTCGTGTTATGTATTAAGAACATTTGTTACATTTTGAAAATTATACTTTGGATCTTGTGTATTGTGTTATTGGAAAATGGTAACTGAAATGGTAAAGCTATAAGGGGGTGTTAAAGCAGAATTAAGTTGGCATGTGTGTCATTGGTGTAAAACCTAAACCTGCGTGGTAGGTGTCGAGCCTTCCGGTTAATACCGGTAAAAATGACATAGTGACCTGTATAGTTACTATTATGCGCACTAGCCCTGGAGATTTACTTATTTTATTTATTATTGCTTTGGTTTTGAAAAGGAATGTTTTGGAAATGATTTTAGCAATGTAATTGCGATTGTTTAGAGATATGTTCACATTTGATTTGGCAATGTATTTGCTCATTGGTATTGAGATACCAGGAATTTTTTTTGGAAATGGATTTCTTTTTTGTTTCAAAAAGATGTTGTAAACTCAGAAAACGTTTTGAATAAACATAAGGTTTTGGTAACTGGAAAGAAAGAATTTTGTTAAGAAAGCAAGTGGATTTAGCAAATAGATTTGTGCATATTGTATGTATGTATTGCATCATGGTCATTTACACTAGTGGAGCATATTTACCTTTTGAAATATTCTCTACTGGGCTTTTTGCTCACCCTACATAACTGAAAGTGTTTTTCAGGTGTACATGTGTGGATATGGACCTAGACGCGAAGTTGTGTTGGAACTGTGTAGGGTGGTTCTTTTATTTGTAGGCCATGAGCCATTCATGTTATTTATTGGCCGTGTGCCATTCTTGTAAGGATTACACCCTTGTATTTGATGTAAACCTTTGGGCGTTTCAATATAATTTATAACACCTTTTCATGTTTTAGTTCAGAACTTCCATTTGACTTAGATTGTTATATCTAGGAATGTATGAAATCGAATAAACACATGTATTGTGTGACTATTTTATATACATTTGCATGAGAGTTGTTACCAATTGTTTATCGTTGGGTGGTTTATTCACTGGGTTGGACCGTGTAAATTCAGGGCGTGACAACTTGGTATTAGAGCTTACCGGGTTTGAAAACCTTGGCCTCGCGGAAAGTGGTTAGCCATAATGGGTTTATTATGCTCAATGAGGACATTTGTATGCTCAGTATGCTAAATGATAACATGTTTATATGGCTAAGTGGGTATGGAATTGGATCCTTAGGATGTGATTTGTGTCTGTTAAACACTTGGAGGTCTTATTAGAAGGACACTTGATCAATATTCATTCTAATAGGAATTCTTGAGGTTTCGTGGAACAAATTTTATTTTAAGAATGTAATTTGTGTGTGACTATGTGACTAAGTGCTTATGTGGAATGCATTGTGTGTTTAATACTAAAATGTATGAGATTTTGTTGGGGGTACATTTAGATATATGCTAAATTTGTTGTGTTTGTTTTTGGTTAGGTTGTTTAGGTAAGGAAGTGACAACATTCCTCCTTCCATACGGGAAGAATTGAGGAGGCAATTTATGGAGTTGCGTCAAGGTACTACACCTTTGGCACAATTTGAGGCGTGGTTTACCAATCTATAAAGGTTTGCTTTGGAATTGGTGGAAATCGAGGAGCTCTGTTGTGCAGAGCTTGAGAACAAGTTATGTGATGATGTTTGAGGAAGGATTGCTGGGTCTTGGCATAGGAATTATCGTGCGCTTGTGGAAGGGGTGGCTACGTAGATGCCGTAGTATTAGTCATGGGACAGAGTGGGGAGGAAGCCACTTCAACAACTCCTGCAGTTCGGGGTCATGGTAGGCCTAGTAAGAGCCAAAGGAGAAGGGCAAGATTGTTGCCTCAACCAATAGTTGCACCAACAGGATCATCTAGCCAGTCGGGACTTGGGGTGATTGAGTGTTCACAGGAGGAGTAATTATTGGGATCCTTACCAGTTCAGGCTTTGAACCAGTCACATCTTCGGGGGCCACCTATTTGTTATGCATGTAACCAACCGAGCCATATTAGGCATTTTTGTACATAATCAAGAACTTCTTTGGGTAATCCACAATCTAGTTAGGTTCAGCCTTATCCATCCAAGCAAAGGCAATACCAATACCAGAACCGAGTAGGCCAGACTTCGAGGGCCATTGGATGGTCAAACTTTTACCGTCAAAATGGAGAGATGCTTGTTTGTTTCAAATGTGGCCAGCTAGGTCACGTCTGTAGCTCTTGTCCTTGGCGTCATAGTTCTGGAAGTGTTCTAAGGGTTGAGAATAACCTGTCTTAGCAGTCTGGTTAGGAATGTGATAGTGATATTGGCAGAGGGATAGCTGTTTTGGGTAATTAGTTTTGGTTATCTTGTTTTGTGACTGGAGAATAAGCGGTGGTAATTATTATGTAGTCGTTTTGTTTTGTAACCAGTACGGTGTGGACCATTGAAATATTTTTACTTTGTTTATATATGCATGTATGTATAGTGGGTTGTTTATTTCATGAGTTGCTGTGGAATTTGAAAATCGTCATATTGACATGTATGAACTATTGCATCTTGACTTGGAAATGTGATGGCCGGAGAGCCTTGTTTTGATTAGGGATTGTATGTTATGCTAAATAAATTGTGTTGAATGAAATTGATTTAGGATGGGTGCACAGTAGAGTTGGTTGTGGATGGTGAGTGTTTGGAGAATCATTGTGACTTCTTAGAATATTGTGAGAGTAGAGTTATACCAGACAGTATGTTCAGTTTGTTGATGTTGGTTATTGGTTTATGTTAGAGGCATAATGATTTTGATTTAGACTCGATTTTGGCCAGTTCGCTCGAGCGGTGTTTCTTATGCTCGAGCGGTCTTTGAGAACTTCCAATATTTTTATAGGTCTACAAAGATACTTGGAGGGTATTGTTCTTCTCTCGAGCGATACTTGTTACACTCGAGCGGTTAGCTTCATTTTGCAAAATTTCTGGGAGTGTGGTGTTCGGGTTGCTTGAGCGGTCTGCACATATATAGAACCCATTATAGGGGTGTTTGGTGTTGGATTATTGTTGTTTTGGTGCTAAGTGAGGAGAGTAGTTGGGCAAATTAAGTGAGAGTCTTATAGATTGGTGAAGGGTAAAGTGTAATTGTTCATACCAAGAAGTTAGTTAGATGAATTGATGTCCTTAGAGCATCTTTAAGAATCCTTATCAAGTCCTTGGGAGTTGACAGTGGTGGTGTATGAATTAGTTAAGAGTGGCTGACATGAGGGTGACTTGAGTTTCTTTTATGGGCCAATTATTTCTAGCCTACTAGGGTGGTTAGTTTTGTTTTATGGTAATTGCTTTTAATTATAGATTCACTTTTGTTTTGGATTGGCGGTATGTATAGGTGTGTGATTAGGGAGTGCATAGAAGGGGATTGATCATGGGGACTATTCCAGGAGGTTGCCTTAGTGTGGTAATATTATACTTAATATATTGTTGCGTGGATTAATGTGTGCTAAAACTAAATTACTTTCACGGTAGGTGGAGATTGCTTATGAACCTCATGTAGGATCCCTAGTGTTGGGGTGATTTTCTATTGCAGTTTTGGTTTGAGAGTAAAACTTCGAGTGGTATGGTAAGGTTGTGTAGAGTAGGTAGTGAGTTGTGTAACTTTATTATTGATTTTATCAATTTTTAGGTGTGTGGGAGCTATTTAACAATCATGGATTGATGTAGGACTTGACGTGATGGGGTGAGTGCATATTTTGATCATTGGGAATTCAGCTCGAACTCAAGTTTGGTGCAAAGAAGTGTTGCCATGTAGGCATAGGTGTAGGGGATGGGCAAGGATTTGAGGTAGTATTGGTTAACTTGCGAAGTCCGATGTGATTCAATGAGAATGTAAGATTATGTGAGGAACTCCATCTTGAAGTTGGTTTGGTTAGGCAATATGTTGGTGTAGTTTTGAGATAGGTGGAGTTAAGGGGTATGTCGATGTTTGGAGGCCGGTGTAGGATAGTGGTATTGGATAGTTGGTTGGTTGGTATTTGGGTTGGTTGACATATAATCACCACGGGAATAGAATGGAATTAAAGGTTGTGTAATTGAACGGTGTCAAGGTGTGGCATGTAAGTCGCATGGACAGTTGGGAAGTTGTGTTGAGTTTGTGGTAACCGGTTTGGGGTTACAGTTGGGAACTTTGGTCTTATAAGCGCTTTTACGCTATTATGTGATTGGTGGGTGTAAAATTTTTTTCTCTTATGTTATTGCGTTGCTGATATTTCGAAAATTCTAGAGATTCTCATCGTGGAAATATTGTTTTAGTATTATGGCATCACCATGGGTGTGATGGATTTTGCTGGGTGACTGTGTTATGGTTCACCGGAGAACACAAAGGAATGATTTTGCGGGAAAAAAAAAAAAAAAATTCCTTTTGTGTTGTGACCTTGGGCACTTTTCTTGAACTAAAACAATTTTGGGTTGAAACATAAGTTTTTGGTTTAATAAAAAGCTAAATCCAACAAATCAAAAACAGAATGAAAATCGTTTTGTGTTATAAATAACACCTTTGGTTTTCGGAAAAACAATTTGGAAATCTCTGAGTTTTGTTATGGACGATTGAAAATGTATCTGGATTGCGACGGTGCGGGTTTGAGCACCTTTTGGGAAAGCAAAGTGTTTTGAAACAAATGGGAATGGGGTATCTTGTATCTTGTATTAGGAAATCATGTTTTGATCTACCCTGAATTGCTAATTACATGTTGTATATTTATTTTGCAAGGATTTAGAATTTTCGGACATTGATGTGCCATAACATTGCTTGTTGGTTGTGTTTTATTTATGTCTCGGGTTACGACAGAGTTGACTGGGAGCTTTGTATGTGAGGAGTTTTCTTACTCTCTGCACTCGAGCGTTTGAGCACTCGGTGGTGGTTTGGGTGTTGTAGGTGATTGGAACATGGATGGCGTTGAGTCTGAGAGTTATTGTTGTTGTGGTGGTGATTTCTTGTCTTATAGACCACAACAAGTTATATGGGTTGATATTGAAAAACCTAAGTAATTCATGATTTAGATCTAGATTAATTGCAACAATTCCCAAACAATTAAAATTAACACTCTAAATTATCTAGCACGTACGAGAATGATTTAGATTGTTGCTTCAAACAAAATAAATCGGCACAACCGATTTTTACATGAAAAAAATCACAATTGAAGCACCTCCAATTGTGATTAAAAAATCACGAGCAAAACGCCACTAATCAATCCACTAAGAAGAAAGAAAGAATACAGATTTACCGAAACAAATTACCCAAACGCAACCAATTTGTCTTCAACAATCTGTATCTCTTTCACTGCAGCCTTCGTCTCGGAATTGATCAGCTTGATATTGAATCTACAACATCCATGTCAAATCAACGACTGTGCACAGCTTCAAACTCCTTCAAACACTCCACGCTTGAATCTTTGGATTCCACCGAAGAAGAACACTCTTGTTATAGAACAATCAAACAATTCTTTGATGTATGCTTGTCAAATCACGAGTTTAATACTCAATCAAACATCAAAGAAAACTAGCAAAACAGCCCCAGAAGAAAACCCTAGAGCTCTCAAAGAAGATCTGGAAGTTGTAACCTAAAATCTGACAGAACCACTGCTTTTATAGCGAACAGATCTCCAATCCTCGCTCGAGTGCAGGACTTGCCACTCGAGCGATGTCACTAAAACAAGTGTGACTAAACAAGGTCTATGCTCGAGCACTGGAACTTACGCTCAAGCGTAAAAACACACCTCGCAGTAGTTTTGCAGACAAGCCAAACTTCTGAGAGTGTGAAAACTCCGCTCGAGCACAGCTTTTACCGCTCGAGCAGGAAGACCAAAACAGAGGAAAAATTACAACTCAATTAAGCTAAGTTTGTTCTCGGAATTGGCAACAAGTAGGGACCTAATAATCTCCCCCTTTATCAATTCCTGAGCAAAACTTTTCTGACAATTTTTCCTAATAAACACAAGCACTAGACACACTAACTATCACAATCAAAAGTTCCGGCCTAACAAAAACAAAAACTGTAGAACCACAAATGCCGATTTGATTGAGACACACTTAGAAACATTTTGAACAATCCACTTGTGGAAACTACCAAAATACCATACAAACAAAAATTGTGGAACAAAATAAGATATGAAGATAGATATGATATAAAAAAAAATATCCAACTATATAGCCAAAACTAATATTCATGCCCAAAACTGTTTTAGCAAACACAAAGGTCTAGCAGGTCTAAAACAAAGTAAACAACCAACCAATGTTTATGTGTCTAGAACAAAAATGCCCCAAAATACTCCCCCTTTTTGGCCGGGAGACAAACAGTAAACAAACATGAGAGAAGAAAAAACAAAACTACACAAGGGTGAAAAAAAATTACTGTCCAATGAGCAACTCAGTCAAGGATCGACCAGTTGTGGATGAGGTTGCTGTAACTGAAGCAAGGAGATAATCTGATCAAGCTGAAGAGTAGTCTGTGCAGCAAACTACTCAAGATATACAAGGCGGCCATCGAAGGCATCAAGATGAGCATCCATGTGATCCAATCGTTGAGTCATGGACTGCTCAAATCAACGAAGCTGGCCATGAATGGTCCAAGGATGAACATCAGCCTCCTCTGCACCAGTTGTCGCGGCATCAATCTTAGCCTCCTCTGCTAGAAGATCATCATCACTTGAAGAAGAAGGACCCGCCCTAGACAACTCCTCCTTAACATAAGCCCAACTTTGAGACACAGTTTTCTTAGTAAAGAGTTTAATGGGAGTGGCATACTCATCTTCCTCAAAGACCAGGACCTCAAGTTTGGACAAGAGACAATTGATCAGACAACCATAGGGCAACCCTAATTGTTTGTTGCCAATCATAACAATCATTTGGCGGAGGATAAGAGTAGCAATATTGATGGACAACTGGTGATCAATGCAGTACAGGGTATACCCTTAGTCTTGGTTGATTTCGTAGGAATGGGTGGTGACAATGAGATTAGCGCAAACAATGAGGTTGAACAACCTAAATTTAGGAAGGAGTTCATTCTGCTTGATTAGAGCCCCTTGAATCCAGGTTCAGGGTGTACCACACAATTCAATGGCCACCTCATTAAAGTCACAGGTGGGGCGGACAAAGAAGGGGAAGCGGGCACTGAAAACAGCGCTAATACCGAGAAGAGAACGAATGAGGTCTTGGTCAACTACAAGTTTCCTTAGACATAACCTAAGTTTTGAAGGAAGGACCTACATCATCAACCCCTTCTATGTTGCAATACAATTCCCTGACCCAATCTAAGCTTTGACACCCGAAAAAGGAAAGGACATTATCACCCACCAATGGATCAAACACTGGATGAATGGGTATGGACTCAAAGGTATTATGGTGTACATTGCATTCCAAGTGGACAGTCTGAGAAATAAAGGCTTTGTGAAAATTCTTAACGTTTTCCACGGAGGGGAACCGATCAGAGTTATACAGAGGATGGGTAGCAGTGGACTTATGACGTTTAGATGTAGACATGGTAATCCCAATAACAGAACCAACACTAACCAAACAAAACACCCCTCTCCCTCCCCACTCCCCCCCCCCCAAAAAAAAAAAAAACCAAGGCAAAGACCAAACCCAGTTGAAAAAAAAAATATTAGTAACAAGGCCAATAGATAGAGTTCAAAGAAACAGGACCATTAGCAGAAACATTAGTAAACAAACCAACAAAGCACAAAATGCAAACCACAATAAAGTATAAGCCATTAAGACAATGTAGACACCCCATTTTTGACCGTCCTCAAGACTTGGATGTCACCGTTTGAACACTCGGTGATTATCCATGTTTGTGTTCGTTTGGAGTTCCCGGAGGCCTCGGCTCGCGCGCCTTGCCTCAGGATCTCCGAACTCGACCGTTTAGTGTCTGGTTTCACACCAAACACTTGTGTTTTGCCTTGGAAGGGCAGGGAATGCCTTGTGAGGCATCCCCATACACCACCGGCAGTGGCTAGAGGCCACTGGCTAGTTTTTGCTGCCACCGGCAATGTATATTGCCGGCCAGCACTATTTGTTGCCGGTCAGCACTATTTAGTGCCGGTCGGCACTCTTTTTTGCCAAAATGGCATCTTTGGCCAGCTGACTACTGTGCATCTGCTTTTGCAGATATTTTAAGACAGCTGTCTTGCTTTTTGCTCCCCTCCATACACGTGTATGGAGGGATCTCCCTCTTATGAAGCTTGTCTTGTAAGCTTTACAAGACAAGAAGTTCTATAAAGAGAGGGGCTCTCTCTTGTTGCAAGGGTTGGAGACTTTAGACATTTTAGAGACAAAAAACACAGAGAGAAGCTCTGGTTTTTAGGGTTAGGATCCATACATATCCTATCTCTCTTTTTCTCTCTTTGTGTTCTAGGTGTTTTGTGTCTTACTATTGCACACAAACACCTAGTGTTTCACCTTTTTTTGGCTCCTGAGGTTCTAAGGGGCTGATTTTGGTGTTTTGGTGTTGGATTCAAGCCAAGCAAGGCCATTGGAGCATCATTGTTGAAGAGGTCTTCAAGGGTAAGAATCTCAACCCTTTATTCCCCATTTTTGCACCTTATTTCTACCTATCTTAAAATCATTTTTGAGCTTAGTGTATAATACAAAAAAGTTCTGTTTTTAGACCCTATTGATTGTTTATTAAGGGTGTTTTGTGGTTTGAGGGTGTTTGACCCCTCTTAGGCCTTGAAAGGCCCCATTTTGTGCTATTTTGTGCAAGTTTCGAGACTTTGGTGTTTGGGCCTCTTCACCACTGAAATCTTGAGGGATTTCAGTGGTGAAGATGGTGCCTTGAAGTCTCTAAAAGGAGAGGGCCACCCCCTCTCCTTGTTGTCCTTGAAATGGACCATTTTTGGCCTCTTGAGGGGGCACCATGTTAGAGTGTGTATTGACCATGCCTTGGCTATTTTTTGTGCCTATTATATCATAATATGCCTCTGTTTATTGTTGGTTTTGGTACACCATGCATGCTTAGCCTACCTACCATGTAATGCCATAATATTGCCTTAATATGCCTTAGGTTGTTAGCCTTTGTTCAAGCATGTTTTAGGCTTAGTTTTGTGAAGCTTGTGTGCATATTTTGCCATGTCTTAGGTCTGTCCATAGTTGTTTGGGTCGGATTTGGCATGCATCATATAGCCCCTTTGCATTTTGGCTTGTTGGCCTTAAGTGTGTGCATGTATAGCATGACATTTTTGTCTTGATTTGGTGATTTGGGATCATCCACCATGTCATTTCAGTCCTATTTGCATGCCTATATGTTTACCTTGGACGCATCTTTAATGCTTTGAAAGCTTGTGTAGTATGCTCCATGTTTTGGCCATTGCGTATGCCTTTGAATTTGAGCCACTTAGATGCCATCTAAGAGCCCCCTTTGCATGGTCTAGGTCTGCCTTGAACCTATTCTAAGCCCCCTTAGCCTTGTGAGGCTTGGTTGGCTTGGTCATGCTTCAAGCCCCTTTGACTTGCTTCAAGAACTTGGACCATTTGCATGCTAATGTTTAGCCTATCTTGTTGCTTGGTTTGACACCATCTTAACATGACTTTCAATGTTTACTTTGCATGCTAATTGTCCATGATATCCTTCTTTCAAATGTGTTTGAGAGTTGTCCAATTTGTGCCTAAGTGTTGGCCTTTCAACATGTGCATGTGTGCATGTGTATTTGGTCCCTCATTATAGCACTTTGGCCCTTGTTTTAGGCCTAATTAGAGCTGCCTAAATCATGTTTTAGTCCGTCTTTTCATCAGTTTGTATTGCCTCATGTTTGCTTGTATGCTTGCATAAGTGCCTTGCCATGCCATGTCGCATCCTTAGCTTGTATGCCTAGGTTGCATTGCATCTTGCATGCATGCCTTGTTCCTTGAGTTGGTGATAAGAATTGGGCCTTGGATTGTTTGTTTTGGTTCGCATTTCATTTGACATGAAAGTTGCATACTTGATCACTTGGGCCATCATGCATGGAAATGCGTGATTGGTGGTCCGAGAATCGAGACACATGCCCCTTTGAGTCACAAACATGATAAGGGACATGAATGGTGCATATATGCTTTGAATTGTGCTGCCATGCTTTGCCTTGCCCTCTGTTGCTGTCAATTGCAGATTCTGCAGGAACACTTTGCCGACCGGCAGTGTCAAGTGCCGACCGGCAATCCCTTCTCTGCCGACAGCTTCATTTTGTGCCGATGGCCATAACACACTGGCGGTGACAGTTCCATTCAGCCGGTGGCACTCCTCAGTGTCCAAGGAACCAGTTCTGCGATTTTGGCAGCCTCCAGAGGAGTAAAGGAAGGAAAACAGAGGCAGCCTATGCATGGCGGTGCATTTCCGAGCAGGACCGAGCATGCATTGCATCGAGCTCTCCTCGCGAGGCGGTTTACTGCTTTTCCTAGATTAATTAATTTGCTTAGTTGATTAGGCAATTTGTAATATTTAATTAGCTTGCGTAGTTAATTAATTTGTAATATTTATTTGGTCCCTCTGAGTGAGGGCAAATTTGTAATAAGTGTGGGTGAGTGGTGTGTATGTCTTCCAATCCCCACTTCTTTCTTCCCTTTTACTTACCCGCTTTGATGGTTAGTATTAGGGCATCTTTAAAATTAGCATACTTTATGCTATGCATGCGTGCATTCATGCATTTGTATTGCATGCATCAGGCTCGGTACATCACGCTAACTGCATTTGTACTTCAAATTCAAAACTGAATATGTGATAGTTGATCGCATTTCACATGCCATGTTTAGGTTAGCCGAGCCTGTCTAGATTACATTTTTGCATGCGATACATTAGCCATTCTTAACATGAACTAGGACATGCATGTTTGCTAACTAGTTTATTGTTTTGGCACGGAGTACGATGTAAGTATTCATGCTTTAGCATCCCGCATGCGTGTGAGTGTTGCCATGACAACATGTTTACCATGTGGCTAGATGCTTATGTGATAAATTGTTTGAATGCCTGTGGGTGAAGGTTAGATTGTTTGAGTTGGAGAAACTCGTTGAAATCCGTATTTTAGCCTACTTGCGAGTAGCAAATTCCAAAACATTTTTTTTTAAGATAAACGGATATGCAATGCTTATTTCCAAATTAGGCAAATCTAGTCTATACTTGTTTGCTGTGCACATAACATAGTAATTCTAGGCTAATAAATGGAATAAGAACACATAACGTTTTCAAAAACGGATATCACGGTTAGTAGAGGCCGGTCTTCGGACCGGGCGAGAGGGGGTGCTCATAGCTGACCTTCCCCAATCGTACCCTAGCTCTCGAGCCGAGACAACTCCGGTGATGACGGACATGTGGCCTTCGGCACCGAGTCAAGGTTTCCTAAATTCTCCCATTTTAAAATATTTAGGTGGCGACTCTGTATCAGGCAAAGCAGTCCATGTTTGGCATTACTTTTCAAAAAATCTGTTTCTCAAAACGATTTGCCAGATTTGGACTCTTTGGTTCAAGATCAAGAACCGTGACAACAAATCGAGTCTGAACTGTAGCGAAGGCCCCACGCGGGCGCGTCTACAGACAAGCAGCCATATAGCAGAATCAAACCTCACAAAAAGGAAACCCAAAAGTTGGTAGTTACCAAAAACCCAAGACAACATCATGATAAGCACCAGAAACCAAAAATAGTAACAACAGCAATGGGGACAAAAACCAACGACATCAAAAGCAGGAGTAATCAGGACAACCATTAGTAATTAAGTAGTAAGGAACACAATACTATGATAGTAAGATCCAACCTCCAAGCATAAACACTCAACAGATGAAAACCCTCTATAAAGTGTGTGAACAAGGGAAGAACAACGCAGACCAAGAGAGAGAGAGAGCAAAGGGAGAAAAAATAAAAAATGGGATGAGAAACTTACCAGAGACGAATCAGAGTAGAAGAGAGAAGAAAAAATCACCAAATCACCATCCAAACAAGACACAAATGAAGCCGTAGGCAAGAGAGAGAAAGAGAGAGAGAGACAATTGCGAAAAGGAGGGAAAATGAGCCTGAAAAGATGGGTGAAGGAATATATAATGGGCTTACCGCTCGAGCATGATACTCAACGCTCACGCGGACTGACTGAGGTGCGTCTCTCTGCTTAAGCCAAGAATGGGGTGCTCAAGCACAAAAAACAAGCTCTCAGAATCTTGAGCACTCTGCAAAAGTACTGGTTGAAGGAAATTTCCGCTCAAGCGCTGGAGTTGCCACACAAGCGGGTAAGAAAAACCAACAAAGGCAAAATGCACCATTCTGAGCAATTGAAAACAACTCACACTGTCAAGTGGGACCTGAAACAAGAGGGGATTACAACAACAGCAAACCGTGACACTAAGAGGGGATAATCCACATTCCATGAAGCCTACAAACTCGTAATTTTGACAATATGAAGCATAGTATCATGAGCAAATCAGGTAAACATCAATGAATGAGCATAAGCTACATAGGAATGCACAACTTAAAGACAAACATGAGTGCTCACATAATGAATGTGTATGTGTGTGTGTGTGTGTGTGTGCAATCCTTGAAAGGCCATAGAGCTAGGGTTAATTCTCATAGTGATCGGATGGCTAGACCTCTGGCAAGAGTTACTAAACATCATTGAGAAAAGTCAAACCACTAGAAATCAAGGGGTATTTGTTGAGTAAAAGCGGAGGCTCCCCCTCTATCAATGAGTCCTTTTTTTTTCCCCCTTTGATTTTTAACTTTTCTTTCTTGTGGGCACTCACTGGTGGCTTTCATGCTCAAGAGTATGGAGACCAAACCAAAGAAGCATGAAAACAAAAGGAAGGCTTGGTTGGTGCCTCTAAGGTAGCATTTTCCTAATGCCCAAACTGCAAATAACTGAAGGAGGAACCGTGAAAGTGAAAAAATGATGGTCGATGATTAAGAGACTCAACATCACCCATGTTATGCCAGTAAAGGTCAATTCCTCTAAAAATATATAAGAAACACTGTTAGAGGTCCATAGAGAACTTTGATCACTTGTGCGGAAACCCCTGTAACAGTTTATCTCAATGATATGTACTGAATGAGTTCATGTAGTTAATGAGTATGAGCATTCAGAATGAGCTATGAACAAAGAACAATGAAATCTCGCAAGCAGTATGAGAGGTGTTCATATAAGTCCAAATGCAACAGATGATAGAAATCAGTGACAATGAGATTATAGCATCCAAGTACACAAATAGACAATCACTCACACCCACTCAAGAAATAGGTCACACCCTAGTGACTGAGCACTACACCCAAGGTCTTTCTAAGGAACTCAAACTTAAGAAGATTAAGGGGTTTTGTAAAAATATCATCCTTTTGATGCTCAATGGGTACATGTTCAAGAGCAACAAGGCCCTCTTCTACTAACTCTCGAATGAAATGATGAAGAATGTTAATGTGTTTGGTGCAAGAGTGTTGGACAGGATTTTTAGAAATGTTAATGGCACTTACATTATCACAGAAAAGGGCAAGAGTGTTCTGGTCTATACCATAATCACGAAGCATTTGCTTCATCCACAACATTTGTGCACAACAACTCCCTGCAACAATGTACTCAGCTTCAGAGGTCAAAAGATAGATGGCATTTTGATTTTGTTATGCCAGGGAACCAAATTATTCCCAAGGTAAAAACACCCTCCAAATGTGCTCTTACGATTATCAACACACCCTGCCTAGTCAGCATCAGAAAAACCAATGATTTCTACAGTAGTGTTGGTTAAGAACCAAATCTCATACCCCAATGTCCCATTAACATACTTAATGATGCGTTTGACTGCTAAAAGATGAGACTCTTTAGGACAGGCTTGGTAACGGGCACAAACACCTACACTAAATGCAATGTCAGGTCGACTGGCTATGAGGTACAAGAGACTCCCTATCATACTCCTATAAAGGGTAAGATCAACATCAATACCAGAGGAATCTTTGGAAAGGTGAAGACTAGTGCTCATGGGAGTACGTGCATGTTTGGCTGACTCTAGACCAAACTTAGACACTAGGTTTTTGGCATACTTAGTCTGAGAGACAAACATACTCGAAGGAGATTGTTTAATTTGAAGACCCAAGAAGTAAGACAACTCCCCCATCATGCTCATTTCAAATTCATGTGTCATGCAATCTGAGAAATATTTCACAAGAGAATCAAAAGTGGATCCAAACACAATATCATCAACATAAATCTGAGCAACAAATATATGAGGCTTGGTATGTTTCACAAAAAAGGTCTTGTCCACACTATCGGTCTGAAAATCATTATCAAGAAGAAAGGTGGTAAGTCTATCACACCAAGCTCGAGGGGCTTGTTTCAACCCATACAACGCCTTGTCTAACTTGTAGACATGGTGTGGACATTTTGGGTCCTCAAACCCTTTTTGTTGCTCAACATAAGCCTCTTCTTTCAAGTACCCATTTAGAAAGGCACTTTTCATATCCATTTGAAACAATTTGAACCCAAGAAAGCATGCAACACCAAGTAAAATCCGAATAGATTCGAGACGTGCAACAGGGGCAAACGTCTCATCATAATCAACACCCTCTTCTTGTGTATAGCCTTGAGCAACCAACCTAGCTTTATTTCTAGCCACAATACCATTCTCATCGGAATTATTTTTAAATATCCACTTGGTACCTATCACATTCATGTCTCTAGGCCTGGGAACAGGAGTCCAAACTTTGTTACGTTCAAATTGACGTAACTCTTCATGCATAGCATTGACCCAACTATCATCTAGTAAGGCCTCTTTTATATTCTTAGGTTCAATTAACGAAACATAGCACATATGAGATACCTCTTCCTGAATTTGTTTTCGGGTTTTCATTTGGTCTGAGACACTTCCAATCACATGTTGAGATAGATGATTTTGTTTCACCCTTACTGATGATTTGAACTCTGGACTGGTAGTTATAGGAGCATCTGAGGTGATGTCTCTTTTGTGCACTCTTTGGGCTCAGACTTACCATTGAAGTTGATGTTGGCTTGCCTTTTTGAGCTTCATCTCTGCTTCTCTTTGACTTTGTGGTTCAGTATCCAAGATTGAAAACTCACCATTCTCTTCCTCATGTATCGTTGGAGTAGGAGAACCTGTGTCATCTATAACCACATTGATTGATTGCATTAAAGATAAAGTACACAGGTTATAGACACAAAAAGCTTTACTAGTGGTTGAATACCCTAGAAAAATACCTTCATCACTTCGAGAGTCAAATTTTCCCAAGGGCTCTGTATCTTTGAAAATGTAACATTTACTCCCAAAAGTTTTGAAATATTTTACATTAGGTTTCAAACCTTTCGACAATTCATATGGAGTTTGTAAAGTGTCAGGCCTTAAATACACACGATTTACAACATAAACAATGGTATTTAAGACTTTAACCCAGAACTTAGAAGGAACTTTCTTGCTAAGGAGCATGACCCTAGCCATCTCTTGGACTACCATGTTCTTCCTCTCAACAACTCCATTTTGTTGTGGAGTAATCGGTGCAAAAAACTCATGCTTAATTCCATGCATATCACAAAAATCCGAAAACAAACTATTTTCAAACTCACGACCATGATCAGTTTGGATTCTTATGATACGCCCAATAGAAACACCCCGTTCATTTTGAATTTTAAGGACTAAGGCCTGGAAAGCATCAAATGTGTCAGATTTTTCTCTTAAAAAATTAACCCATAAAAAATTAGTGTAATCATCAACAGTTAAAAAAATGTATCTTTTACCTCCAATGCTTTCAGTGCAAGTGGGTCCCATAAGATCCATATAAACCAGTTCAAGAGGACGTTTGGTTGTGAAGTTGTTCACCTTTTTATGAGGGGCACGAGTTTGCTTCCCAAGTTGACATGGTCCACACACATGGTTCACATTCTTACCCATTGTGGGTACTCCTCTCACAAGCTCTTTGTTGGCTATCTTAGTTAGGTCTTTGTAATTCATGTGACCTAATCTTTGATGCCACAGGTCAAGGTTACTTATGACGGCAGAGTGACAAGTAAGATCATTAGTGGTAACAATCCCATAGCAATTATCAAATGTGCGAACCCCATGCATGACAGTATTTCCCTTCTTATCCAAAATTTCACATTTATTTTTTAAAAATAATACTTCATGATGGGAATCACACATTTGACTAATGCTCAAAAGATTTGCTTTCAGGCATCAACAAGTAAGACATTTTTGGGCTTAGGAAGACCAGCCACACTTATGAAGCCCTTACCAATGACTCTAGAAGTGCCACCATCTTCAAAGGTAACAATTCCTCCTTCATATTTGTCAAGAGATATGAAGTAGGATTTGTCACCAGACATGTGACGAGAGCACCCACTGTCAAGATACCACATGTGTGAGTCACGTGCTTTCAGTGTAGTGTGAACAACAAAACAAGTTAAGTCACTCTTTCTCACCCATATCTTTTTGGTCTTAACAGAAGTAGGACTGGTAGTCTTGGTAAACGTCTTGGTAAACGTCTTAGCATTGTGAACACCCTCATGAATCTTGGTGTTCCGCCTAGACATGTAAGGTTGTCTCCTACCCCAAAAAGTATTAGAATTTCTACCCTTTTAAGACACCTTACCAAACAATTCAAAATAATAAGAACGAATGTGGCCATATCTACCACAATGATGACAAACAAACATAGGTTTTACCTCCCTTTTGTCAATCTTACCCCCTTTAGGTTGATAAAAAGAAGGATCACCCTTGAACTTTCCCTTTGCTTGAGTCTTTAGGTCATGCGATGTAGAGACTTGTCCCTTTTGAAGTGTTGTATCACCATAGCCTGTCCCACTTTTGTCACAACTCATCTGTTGAGGCCCAATAATGTCTTCAAGTGTCTTTGACCCTTTGTTCCACATATCAATCGTGGCTCTAGCAACTTTGAGTTCTTCCTCTTTCTGACCAATCAGTTCTTCCAAAGCGGCTTGTGACATCTCAAGAATTCCAGTCTTCTCTTCATAGGTGGCATAGATTCTCAGAAGTTCACTCCTTTCGGTTTCACAAGATAGAAGTTTTTCACAAAGGTCTTGCTTGTCATTGGAGATCTTGATGACATCCTTTTTTGTTGTTGCAATCTCTCCCTTTAGCTTGACATTATCGCTTTCACATGCTTTGAGCTCAAGAGTGAGTTTGTCATTGATCTTGGATAGATTCAGAGATTCATTGTAAAGCTTTTCATAAGCTTGTTGTAGGTCGTCACCATCAATCTCATCATTGTCTTCTGAGGTTTCATTATCTTCTTTTTGTTTCTCTTCCTTCTCAATCTCATCCAGTCAAGCAACTAAGGCATGAAAGTTGATGGATAGTTGTCAAGATGACTCTCCTCTTTCATGGACTTGACTTAGAATGTCCCATGCATCTTTGGCCTTTGCGCAGAGAGCAATTCGTTGTTATTCTTCTTCAAAAATTGCATCACGGATGGTAGTCAGAACTCTTTGATTGCTCGAATTGTCAACACTTTCAATATCCTCTTCAATTGCTTGCCAACCTTCAAGGTCATGAGCTCTAAGAAACATCCTCATTCTGATCTTCCAGAATAAGTAAGTACTCCCATCAAAGGTAGGAGCACAGTGTAGATTCTGACCACGAGCAAACTCAACTGGCTTTAGAGAGGGTTGAGTTACAGTAGACCCGAATACCATGCAGGTACTATCTCCGTCTTTATCGGATTCGGTTTCTTTGGGTTCTTGCTCTGACCCAACCCTTGACATTCATAACATTTGACACCCTTGACATTCAAGAGCAACATGACCAAACCCTTGACATTCGTAACATTTGACACCCTGCCCCTTCATAATCTTCTTCTCAGTTTTTGGAACAACTTTTGATGGAAAAGTTTTGGGTTTTTCATTACCCTTATCTTTTGAACTAGGGTCCTTGAAATTAGGCTTCTTTTTCTTTAAATTTTTTTTGAACTATTTGGTAAACATAGCCGTCATTTCGGACTCTAGATCAAGCTCAATCTTAGGGATTTTAGCAGTCTCATGAGCACTGGTAAAAGCCACATTATCTTTTTGTTTTTTCTTAGAAATTTGGTGGGCTTCATAAGTCTACAAGTTTCCAACCAACTGATAAAGTTTGAGGTTATCAACATCCTGTGCCTACTCAATAGCTGTCACTTTTGATTGGAACCTCTCGGGTAAAGACCTCAAAATTTTTCCAACAACCTTAGCTTCAGAGATTTTTTCACCGAGTGTGAAACAGCAATTCACGATATCACTGAGTTTAGCATAAAAATCATCAAATGTCTTATCATCACTGTAACAACCCACATTTATGTCTTAGTCATGTTCATGTGCATTCACATCATGTGGTCTTGTTAAGTTTGCATTCATGAATCTTGTCTTGTTTTGTTTAAGTGTTGCTTGCATGCTTTGTTCCTTCCTTGGTGTCTCAAGCCTAAGTTATGTTAAGCCTAGATCATTCCAAGCCGAGGTCATCTTCAGTCTAGAATTATCTTGGAACCACTTTGTTTGACCTCCACATTCGCCCTGACATATTGGCCGAGATGTCATTATCTAGGCCGAGGTGTTCATCACCAAGGCCGAGATGTGTATTATCTAGGCCGAGATGTTATCTTTGCACCTAAGTGATCTTGTCCTGGAGTGGTATGACCTAGACCAAGGTGTGGCACATCTAGGCCAAGGTGTGGCACAGCTTAGTCAAGTGTTGTCCTTCCTAGCCGAGGTCATTGTCACCTTAGTTGCTGAAGCTTTGTCCTTTGCCAATGTCATCACTTGCCGGAGTGTCTTGCCGGGTAGCTTGTTAGATACGCTTTGTCTTACACATGTCTTATCAACCTATCACCTTTTTGAGGAGGACCAACCAACCATTGCCACGTGTCCGAGCTGAGTGTTAAGTCAGCCGGCAGAGAGAGAAACCTATCATTTGTTATATCCATGTTTTTGAAGAAGAGAGAGAAGCTCTAGGAGAGGAAGAAGAGTTCTTGAGGGAGAGTGGATTTCTAAGCTTGATCCCTAGAGATCGAACCGTTAGATCCGTGTTCTAAGATTAGATTCTTGATCTGCTTATGTTATTCTTTATGTTCATGTTATTGCATTGCATGATTGAATGTGATTTGTAAACCATGCATTGCTTTGAAGTTCGGTTATAGAAAGAGAAAATAGTATTCATGTGTTCTTCAAGAAAAGTCATGTTTTGATCCGAAAGCTCATGCCTAGGTCCATGTTTTTGTGTTTGTTTCCACATGATCTTCAAGTATGGGTACCCAGGTCCATGTTTTCGAACTCATAGCATGAAATCCCAGATTTTGTAATAAAGAAGTTATAATTTTAGCATTCATGTTCTTCATGATCTTCATGTTCATGTTCTTCATGTTCTTCATGGGTGGAAACCCAGATCTCCAGACCTCACTTCCCTAAGTGTAGTCACCGAGATCACTCTTACCTAGACCTCACACATAGGCCAAGCACCGTATCTCACCTTGGCCTACCTTGCATGATCACTTACACCTTTAGTTTGTCTTGTGCGTACCTCGGCATGCAACCGCACGCCGGAGCCTAGGTAACCACACCTCGGCCAGGAGGTGTGGGACCTCGGCAAAGACCTGGTTGGCACCCAGCATGTCTTCCTGACATGTAAAACAGTGTTTTGACTTCCAACATGTTTTTTTCTGAGATCATTTACATGCATGTAAGACTTGTTTTGAGAAGTACATTCAGTAGACTTTGCCATCTTAAGTGATTCGTGATTTAGATCTAGATTAATTGCAACAATTGCCAAACAATTAAAACTAACAATCTAAATCATCTAGCACATACGGGAGTGATTTAGATTGTTGCTTCAACCAAAACAAATCGACACAACCAATTTTTATGTAGAAAAAACAACAATTGAAGCACCTCCAATTGTGATTAAAAAACCACGGGCGAAACGCCACTAATCAATCCACTAAGAAGAAAGAAAGAACACAAATTTATCGAAATAAATTACCCAAACACAACCAATTTGTCTTTAACAATTTGTATCTCTTTCACCGCGGTCTTCATCTCGGAATTGATCAGTTTGATGTTGAATCAACGACTGCGCACAGCTTCAATTTTACAGAAATTGGGGATAAGAGGGGAAATTTTAAAAAGATTTTGATGAAAATTTGATGAAAAAATTGCAGTAGTTCATATCAAATCAAATTTTTTGCTCAAATTTGGAATCGAATTAGATGAAAATTTTGGTGAAGGGTTGGAGAAGGTCTAACATGTTTAGACAGGACATGCTTTAGTACTAGCTTATATTTAAGCAATTATATTTCTAAAAACTATAAGTGAAATTAAAATTTTGAAAATATTTGTTTTTTGCCCCATCTTGTTCATCTTACAAAACAAAGGAATTTACCAAAAATAATAGGAAAAAGACATATAGATTTTTCAGTGTCATGTTGCTATATTTCTTTTGTTTACATTGGCAAAAAGAACTAAAGGACTTGACAATTTTAATGGGTGAGGATTTTTTTCATATGGATTACCTATGTGAACCATTTTTCCCTCCTCACAGTTGTAGCCAAAGTTATTAAAATTGGGATCTTACAATAAATCGTTGGAGGTGTTTACAAGATTGGATCGTAGAACCAGATCAAGGATTGTAAGATTTTACCAAAAAAGATAAATTACAAAGTAATTTAATTTAAATAAATATTTCTTAAAAAGAATACACAAAATAAGCGTATATTTTACTAAACAGAAGTGAAGATATTGTGAAAAATATAATATTTTATGTAAAATGTAAATATAATTTTGCACAACAAAAAACTCATGCAAAAGTTTTGAATTTCATCAAAAAAGACAATGAAGAAGAAGAAGAATTCTATAACATAATACTTTGTAATCTACAATAAAAAAATAATAATAATAATAAAAAAAACATATTTAACAAAGTTAGATATGAAAATAAATTCAGAACTCAAAAAAGCAGTTTAACCGAATAATAAGGTTGGTCATTAGGATCATTAGCAAGTACGAGACACAAAAATATTCTCTCCGAAAATTGGGATAAAGTTGCAATATAGCGATCCCGGTTGTCCCTTTACTGTTCTGTTGTGTTCCGGACTCGGTTCCGTGAAGTTGGTAGTGGTATCTATCTTGTTGTCGTCCTTTAATTTCACTTGATTGAGTTTTAGGATGTTTTGGGCAGGTTTGTTACAGGTTGGTTAGGCCTTGGTTTCAATTCCTTGTTGTTCAGTTTTTAGGCGATCCGCTCGAGCGGGTCTTCTTGCGCTCGAGCGGGGATTGCACACCTCCAGTATTTCGTGTTCCTGCAAAACTTCTACAGATGTGATTTTTACGCTCGAGCGGGTTTGTTTACGCTCGAGCGGTTGCGCTCGAGCGGGTTTGGTGGAGCTCGAGCGGGTAGTACTTTCTGGGTTTAAGTTCTGGGAGGTAGAGATCTACGCTCGAGCGGACTGGTTTTCGCGGTCGAGCGGGCCTTATTGCGCTCAAGCGTGTTCAGATTTTGTTCTTGGCACTCGAGTGTTGTGTTCTCCGCTCGAGCGGGTCATACGTATATGAGTTATCCACTGGGTGATTTTAAATCACTTTTTGCTTTTCCTTCTCTCTCCTACTTTTTCTAAAAACCATTTTTGGGAGCCTCTCTCTCTAGAAACTCCCTTCTCTCTAGGGTTTGATCTAGTTAGAGTGTCCTCCTTCTCTTTGGCCTTTGTAAAAGTCGTGTTGATCGTCGAGGACGTCGTTTTGATCCGAAAATCTTAGGCTTTGGAACATTTTGGTTTTGGACTCTTCTCCATCCAAGCTCTAATTTCGAGGTAGGGATAACCTACTCCATACTATGAGCTTTGTCTTTAATTTTTTGCATTTTGATATGTTGGGGGTTGTTGGGTAATTTTGAGAGAGTTTGGGCCTTTGTGTAATTTTACAAAAGTTGGGGTTTTTATTTATATAAAACCAAAACGCATGTTTGGTATGGAAAAGTGAAATTAATGTTGAAACATTAATGAAAATGGAACCTAAGGGTTGTAATGTTAATTATGGAAAATGCCCTAATTACATTGATTGATTAACTTGTATAATTAATTGTTGGAGATGAGGTATTGATTTGAAAATGTGAAAATTGGAAAGGGAAGGGGTTAAAGGGTGTAGTTGGATCATTTATCACTCACCTGGTTGAAATGTTGATTATATATCCATTGTTGCATTTATTTTCTGTATAGAAATAACTGCTTTGGGCTATCGGTGGAGGATAGTCTTGATTGTTGTAGACAATGCATGATGATTAGGCAAACTGAAACAAATCACTGGAATGTGTCATTGAGTATGACGTTTGAAAGAATACATTAAATTTATGTGTTGTGTGATGATGTGTATAATTATTGTTTATATGCATTGTGTTGTGTTGGAGGAGAAAGGGGATGTACTCCACGGTTTAAGGGAAGATAGGAGATGGACCTCTAAACCGGATGTTGTTGGGAGGAGATAGGGGATGGACTCCATAGATAGAGCTCATATGCTTATCTAATAATGTGTTGACAGAACTCATATGCTTGTCGTTGGAAGTGTGATAGTGCTCTTATGCACATCTGTGGAAGTGATGATATAGCTTGTATGCTTATCTGTTGGTACGTGATATAGCTTGTATACTTATCTGTTGGTGTGTGATATAGCTAATATGCTTATCTATGATGAAATGGGAAAGTGTTTAATGTGAGTTATTGTCTCATGCGAGTTGTTTGGCCAGGTTCTGAGCCAGGGTTATAAACTGAGAATTTGAAAAGAATTGGAAAATGGATTATAACATGGACTTGTATGTCATGAAACCGTAAATGTGATAAAGGAAAGTATCAGTGTTAGCCATCTATCAACTGCTAATCTTTTAGTCATTGTTCATAAATGGTTTAGTATATTTCTACTGGGCTGTGGCTCACCCTATATGGGAATATCATTTTCAGGTACAGGTAGCATGCCACCTCCAAGGACATAGCTTGGGAGGCTAGAGGCAGACACGCTTTTGTTGTCTTATTTCTTTTGATGTATTGCATGTAAATTCAAGCCAAGGGCTTAATATGTAATCGAGTTAGTACTCTTTTCTTTGTAACCAAGTGTTAACTTGGAAAGCTGTAAGCCTTTAGGGCATTTGCTTTTGTTGTTAACATGTAATACTTTTGATAATGGAACTCTGATGAATAGAAAAAAGTGGAGCTTTTATGTATCAATGCATGTCTATATTGATGGGTTTTATGTTATTATTTTGAGGGCGTTACAACTTGGTATTAGAGCGTACCGGGTTCGAATACTTTGGGTACGTGGGAAGTGATTAGGATCACAATGGGTTTGTCTCGCTTGATTGAGACTTAGGTGTAGTGTCATATGTTATGTGCTTAATTGATAACATGCTTATATGACTATGTGGGTATGGGATTTAGTTTCTAGGATGTTGATTGGATCCTTGGGCTTCTGTGAGTCTTGTTGGAAAGGCACTTGATCAATGCTGTTTCTAACCGGAACTCTAGTAACGCCTCGGGACTATCATTATCCGGAAATGAAATTCGTAAGTGCTTATGTGCTTACGTGGAATGAATTACAGTTGTCCATGCATTAGGACGTGAGTGTTTAGTTTTGGCACATTTGTGAATGTGCTAACGTTCTGTATTACCTTTATTAGGATGTCAGGACGAGGAAGAGGTGCTAGGCGTGGTAGGCCTGCGAGGCAGGAAGTGCCGTTACCGGAGGAGGTTCCGGTAGTGCAGGAGGGAGTTGGCCAGGCCAATGCGACCGAGCCAGCGGGCCAGCAGGCTATGAGTGCCTTGGCTCGAGAGATAGCAGGAGCTTTGGGTATTCTCAGAGCTGGGAATCAGGCAGTTGAGGCAGGGCCTTCTTTCTTGAAGAGGGAGTTCTTCCGGTCTAACCCGGATGAGTTTGTTGGGGATCCAAAGGAGCCACTGAAGGCTGACGAGTGGTTGGAACAAATGAGTAAGACGTTTGAGATGCTTGGCATCGAGGACAGAGCTTTGAAAGTGACCTTGGCATCTTTCCAGCTGAAGGGAGGTGCGGGTCAATGGTGGAAATACGAGAAGGCTCGTGTTGGTGGTACTTGGGAGGCGTTTGTGAATGCTTTCCAGGAGAGGTTCTTATCTGCAGTTGCTAGGGAGAAGCTGAGGGATCAGTTTAGCCGGCTTAATCAGCAGGGTATGTCTGTGGCAGAGTTTGAGGCCACTTTTACTAGTTTGTCCAGGTTTGCACTTGAGTTGGTGGCGTCCGAAGAACGCTGTTGCTATGAGTTTGAACGGAAATTGAGACGGGGCCTCAAGTTGAGGGTTGGTGGGTCTTACATCCGAGAGTATAGACATTTAGTGGATGCTGCAGCTCATATGAAGCTTCTGATGCAGGAGGAGGACGAGGAGAAACATAGAGGCTCCAAGAGGGGCCAGGAGGGTCAGGGTGATGGCAGGAGACATAGGGGTTATAACCCTCAGCAGTCTCAGGGTGGAGTTACTGGATCGACCTTCCCGGTGCCGAGTGCAGGCTCTGGGAGAGGCAGTCAGGGTGGCTTGACTTGTTTTGCGTGCGGCCAGCTGGGTCACAAGTCTTCGGTTTGCCCGCAGAAGAGCGGAGGTCAGAGAGCTGCTTCTTCATCAGCTAGACCCCAGAACCAGAGTCAGGGCAGGGGCCAGCCCTTGTCTTGCTATCAGTGTGGTCAGCCTGGGCACCTGAAGAGGTATTGCCTGCAGTTGAGTGCTACTTCAGGAGCGTCTGGTTCTAGGTAGACGCAGAGTTATCAGCCAGCTCAGTCTGTGCAGGCCTCGAGGGCCAATCCGGGAGCTTCGTCATCCCAGTCAGTACAGCAGTCGTATGCTCCGAGGGGTGAGCAGGTGGATCAGGGGCCTACAGGGCGCGTGTATGCTGTTACCGCGCAGGATCTAGTACCGGCTCCATCAGTAGTGAGAGGTGCTTTTCTATTTTGCAACTCGGTTGCTAGTGTGTTGATTGACACGGGTGCATCTCATTCTTTTGTATCTGCTGCATTTACATCTGTTTTGGAATTGGAGTTGGCACAGTTAGCATCTCCTATTTGTGTAGTGTCACCTCTTGGGGGTGAACTGATCTTGAAACAAGGTGTTAGAGGTTGTGACATAGAGGTCGCCGACCATAGGCTTCCTTTTCCTTTTGTTGTCATGCCCATGAAGGGTTTTGATGTTATTTTGGGTATGGACTGGCTATCATCATACCGGGCTGTTATTGATTGCTACCGCCAGAGGGTCACGTTATGTACCTTGAGCGGGCAGTGGTTCCATTTCTTGGGAGACCGGGTTGGTAGTGTTTTGCCACCGGGGTATGATTCGCGAGGGCGGAGTGAGCTTAGTGGTCTACTTGCTAGCTTTGAGAGTGGTGAGTGTGGTGAGACCCAGCTTGTGTTGCCGAGGGTGATTTGCGAGTATTCGGACGTTTTTCTCGAAAACCTTGTTAGTTTGCCACCCCACCGAGAGATAGAGTTCTCTATTGATCTAGTGCCCGACACGGCGCCGATTTCTATGGCACCTTATTGTTTTGCCCCAACAGAGTTGGTTAAGTTGAAAGTTCAGCTCCAGGAATTGCTAGATAAGGGTTTTGTTCGCCCTAGTGTTTCATCGTGGGGAGCGCCGGCCCTCTTTGCTAAAAAGAAAGATGGTGCCTTGAGATTGTGTAATTTACCTTTTCAAATTATGTCTAATTACAAAGAAATAAAATATATATAAATATACATATGTGTAATTCCTATTGGGATTTTGGATTAAAGAGACATACATTATCAACAGTAACTGCAAACATAACAAAGAGAAAATATGAATTGCATTTTGTTTATGTAATTGAACACAATTTTAAAGGGTAAAACTAGAAATGTGATTAAATTATTTAATGATGTCAATATTTTTTTTTTTTTTGCACACATAATCAACATTAATTGCAGGCATAATAAATAAAGAAAAAATATAAATTTATAAAATTTTATTTATTTGTAATCGGACACAATTTTAAGGATATTAAAAAATATAATTAAATTATTTAATGATATCAGCATTTTTTGTGATAAAGTAATAGAAAAAATAATCTATAACTTTCGTTTGGCAACTTGGGTTGGGTTCGGTTGGGTTGAGTTGAGTTTGGGGATATTTTAATCACAAAAAGACAAAATAGATTTTTTAGCCTAATAAGACAAAATGTCACATCTAACCCATAATCATTACATTCTTTCTCTCACAAAAAGTCAAAAAAACCAAAACCCCTATCTCAAACGAGACTTTTTAGCCGTAGGTTGAAATAGTTGAAAAGCCAAAAAGCTAACTCACTTTCTAAACGAACTCTAATAAAAAAAACAAAACCTCAAAGAAGGTATATGTCACCTTAGCAATTTTAAGAAAGATTTCCACAATTTCATTATGTAACGCCCTCAAAATTAACCCATTATATATATCAATGACATGCATTATTTAAAGAAAACATTTCAATAATTCATTATAATATTCATCAGAGTCTTACTAAACAAAAACATTACATGTAACATCAAATTAAATGCCCTAACGGCTTACATCTTTCCAAGCCAACACTTGGACACAAAAGTATGAGTTCTAACTCAAATATAAATAAAGCCCTAGACTTGAGTGTTTACATGTACTAACAATAAAATAAAACAAATAACTAGAAACAGTCTTCAAAGTCCAAGTCCTTCCAAGCTAAGTCCTTGGAGGTAGCTTATCACCTGAACCTGAAAATGATGTTCGCATAAAGGGTGAGCCACAGCCCAGTAGAAATATACTAAACCACAAATAAGCAATGAATAAAGCAATAGCATTCGACAGATGGTTAACCAGGATAATCAATTACTTCATTTTACAGCCTCATGACACTATTGTCTAAGATACGTTTTACTTTCCAACTTTATCAACATGGCTCAGAACCTGGCCAAACTTACAACAGTGAATTATATATATATCATATTCACATTCTTCCAATATCAACAAACAAATGAGACTCAAGCTCAAATCAAAACACTTCATACTTCCAGATTGATACATATTTTAGTGTTGTATCAACAAAACACTTCAATATAAATAAGCACACATAAAAGTGATGCTAATGGAGTCCATCCCCTATCTCCTCCCAAACAAAATCCGGTTTAGAGGTCCATCCCCTATCTTCCCCTAAACCGTGGAGTACATCCCCTATCTCCTCCCACACAAAACAAAGTATGTAAACACATAACATATACATCACACAATCAATACACATAATGTCTGTACTAATTCAACAGTCAAAATTAATGACTCAACTAATGTGATTAGTTTCAGTTATACCTAATCCACATGCATTGTCTACAACAATCACGACTATCCTCCACCGATAGCCCAAACAGTTATTTCTAGACTTGGAAATAACTATAACACAATTTAATAGGCGAGTGATTTAAATTATCCAACTACACCATTTAATCAATAATTTCCCAAATTCATGAATTTAACCAATTTCCTCAATTCCCTTAAATTAATTATACAACTTAATTAATTATTACAACTAGGGTTTTTTCCAAAATTATCAAAGTAACCCCAACATATCAAAATACCAAAACTTAGAACAAAACTTATAAAATGGAGTAGGAAATCCCTACCTCGAAGAAAACAACCCAAATGGAGAAGACAGAGATGATACCCAAATACCAAAGTGCTCCAAATCGCCAACTATTCAGATTAAATGGAAGCCCTCGACTCACTCTATCTTTTTAATGAAGGATCTAGGGTAGAAACACTCCCTAAGTGGATCAAATCTAAGAGAGAAGGTGAGTAGGGAGAGAGAAAAGTTGGACCTAGGGTTTGGAAAAAAAAAGGAGATGAAAAAGACTGATCAAAACCCGCTGCTGCGTATATAAACTGGACAGGCTCGCTCGAGCGAAGCCTTTGTCGCTCGAGCGACCAGACACAGAAAAGCTACGCTCGAGCCAAGGAAACCTTGCTCGAGCCAACAACCCAAAAGCTCGCTCGAGCGTTAGAAATCTTGCTCGAGCGAAGAACTCAATCCCTCAGGTCTGTAACCAGACACATGCTCGAGCGAAGGAACTCTCGCTCGAGCGAAGAACGAACTAACTCGCTCGAGCGAAGAAAATCTCGCTCGAGCCAAAAACCTCTGCTCTCAGGCCTGACTACAAAACGCAATCCTCGCTCGAGCGAATAAACCCTGGCTCGAGCGACGGACCAAAACAAAGAGCTCGCTCGAGCAAAGAACTTCTCGCTCGAGCGAAGGGTCAAAATTCTGGGCAGCAACCCTTTGCTCCCAAGCTCAACCAACCTGCTACAATCTGCCCATTGCATCCCCCAACTCAGAAATAAGAAATTAAAGGACGGTAACAATCATAATACAATGGCAGGAGCTACGGAACCTAAGTCCGGATACAATAATCAAATGGGAAAAGACCGGGGTCGCTATACATTAAACCTAAGGAGAGGTCAGTGCAATTGAAAACTGAACCTTAAAAAAGGTTCAAGTCATTTCAAAAAGGACGAACTACACCAACAGTCCCTATAGGATTTGTATCACTTTGATCATTGACCTTTTAATTGTGATACATTTGATTCTGAATTTTGAATTGTTACTCAATTTTAAGTGCAAAGTCGTCATACAATTTATTTTGTGGTAGTTAACTTATATGTTCTTTGAAATATAACGGCCTTTTTTTAATGAATAATGTCAGAACTTTTTTTTGTTATAAAATTTTATTTTGTTTGGTTCAGAATCTATTTTTAAAATTTTTTTTCTAAGAAATTAAAAATTAAATTGGTGAAAAAAAATTAAAAAAAACATCATTTTTACATAATTTTATCTTTTGGTAGTGTAGAAATAATTTTTTTTTGCTATTTATTTTCATTGGTTTTTATTTTTTTCAAAAATCAAACATGACAACAACTTTGATGTCATTATTAAACCAATTTACTAAGTCAAAAAATTCAAAACTAAAAACATTTCATATATTAAACATATTGAATATATATTAAAAGCTTAATAACCATACATTACATGATAACCATAAAAAAAAATATATGTTAATAACAAATACAACCATTAGTACATGATAACTATCAAAAAATGTCAATAAAAAGAATGAAGATTGGGACCCCCTTTGCTTTTGATTGGTCAACTTTTCATTTTTTTTTTCTTCTCTCCCGATCCCCAACCCCCACGTGTGTGTGGGGGTGGTGGGGGTGGGAGTTTTAAGGGGGTCTGAATCAATGCCCTAAATGTAACGCCCTCAAAAAGAAATCCATCATAGCATACATTCACGATAAGTAAAAGAGTTCTCATATTATAACCATCAAAGTATTCTTACAAAATGTATTACATGTTGACAACAAAAGTAAATGCCCTATAGGCTTACAGCTTTCCAAGTCAACACTTGGTTACAAAAGGAGAGTACTAACTCTACACAAAAGAAGCCCTTGGCTTGATATACATGTAATACAAAAATGTAATCACAAAAGATGTCCCAGCCACTAAGCCTCTCAAGCTACGTCCTTGGAGGTGGCATGCTACCTGTACCTGAAAATGATGTCTCATATAGGGTGAGCCAACGCTCAGTAGAGATATGCTAAACATAATATGAGCAATAACTAAAACATTAGCACTTGACAAATGTTCAACTTAACAAAACTCAACTTATAAACATGGCTCAGAACCTGGCCAAATAACTGAAATGAGGCTACATCTCATGCCAACAATACTACAACTTTCCATTTTACGAAAATTGCGCCCGCGGGATTCGGCACCCATGTATTTTTATTCTCTTATGGCCATTTTACGGATATTTCATTCGCGGGACTCAGCACCCATGTATAGATATATTCGAATTGCCGTTTTACGGAAATTGCGTTCGCGGGATTCGGCACCCATGTATAATTACATTCAAATGGCCATTTTACGAAAATTTCATCCGCGGGATTCGACACCCATGTATTCAAATACACAACTTGATTAGTTTCAATTCACCTAATCATCATGCAATGTGAGCGATTTCTAAACAGATAATAAATGCCTCAACAGATATATAATTGACATTTTCAAAAGTGAGCGATTTATAAATCCAACTCCACCATTCTATCTCTTAATGATCAAATTTCATTATCCCCAACTCAATTTCATAACAAATGTCATTAATCACACTAATGACCCAAATAATACCCAAATATGGCATTTTTCCCTTTAAACTCAATTTTGACCCAAAGGTCCAAATATTACCAACAACATCAATAATCCCTTTTTAAGACCCCAAATATATATATATATATATATATATGAGTCAAAAAGACAAAACCCCTCTTTTTCAATATAATACATTACAAACCCTAACTTCCCAAATCAAACCATTTATACAAAAGCTCTACATTTAGGTTAAAGATCATAAAGATGAGTAGGAATCCCTACCTCAAGAGATGAAACCCAAAAGAAATGATGAAGAACTCAAAAATGTTCCAAATCCCAAGATTCTCGGATCAAAATGTAGCCCTCAACGATCAACACACGTTTTACAAAGGCCCAAGGGTAGAAAATCACTCCTAATAGATTAATCCTAAGAGAGAAGGGAAAAAGTAGTGAGAAAAGCTCTCAAAAATGGCTTTTCGAAAAAGTAAGAGAGAGAGTGGAAGTTGAAAAGTGATCTAAAAAGACCCAGCTGATATTTGATATACGTATGACCTGCTCGAGCAGAGAATAGGACGCTCGAGTGTCAGATACAAAAACTGGACCCGCTCGAGCGTAAAGATTCCTGCTCGAGCGCCAAGACACAACTGCAAAACACACCCGCTCGAGCGCAAAGGGAAGGCCGCTCGAGCGTAGATTCCCCCATTCCAGAACTTTTACAGACAATGAACCACCAGCTCGAGCGCCAAGACACCCGCTCGAGCGCTTCCCGTTCGAGCGTAAGGAAATCCGCTCGAGCGTGAAAAACACACCTGCAGAAGTTTTGCCGAGGCACGAAATGCTGAGAGTGTGTAAACTCCGCTCGAGCGCAATAAGGCCCGCTCGAGCGAACAACCAAAAACAAACTCCGCTCGAGCGCAAAAGGGCCCGCTCAAGCGTACCGCCAAAAATCTGGGCAATAAGGAATAGGACTAAAGCTCAATCAACCTGTTCGAAACACGCCCAATACATCCTAAAACTCAAACACACGGAATTAAAGGATAACAACAAGATATACAACCACCAACTCCATGGAACCTAAGTCCGGAATACAACAATCAAAGGAAGAGAAACCGGGATCGCTATACTAAAAATAGCCACCCATTACATGATTATCATCTAAACATATATTAAAAATTAATTTGGTAAAAATATAAAATATTTATTATTTTTATATAATTTTATCTTTGGTGAATAGAAATAATTTTAAAAATTTTAAAAATAAATTTTTGACATTTATTTTTTTCAAACTAGTTTATATTTTATCAAATGACTATGCCCATGAAATGGAGCAACAATATTTTCAATTGTCCTTATTTGGAACCAAATTTAAAATTTATGATTAAATGTATCACAATTGAAAAATCAGAGATCAAAATGATACAAGTCCCAAACTACAGGAGCCGTCAGTGTAATTCGCTCTTTCAAAAACCTCAATGAATGTTTTTACAATTTTGTCGATCAATGAAATTAATCCTATTATTAAAAATAATTTACATAAGACGCATACATAATTTTATTAAATTTTATAAAATATTATTATGATAAAAAAAAAAAAAAAACTGTGGGATGCACGGGTCTATAAAAAAACCTCAATGAATGTCGCAAGAGTTTTTTTTTTTTTTTTTTTGAGCAGCTTGCCTCCGGTCCTTAATCAGATTGGACGGTGTTGTTCGGCATGTGGGGGCTCACCACGGGTCCCGTTTTCATAATTCAAACCATTCAATATGCAGAACTCGTCAAATACTATATGTTTGTAAGAAATCACGTTAATCGGATATCGATAGTTATGTGATCAAATCAGTTTTGTATAAAAAAAAAAAAAAAAAACCGTGAACAAATTAACAGTTGACAAAAAACTAATAAGATGAGATAGCTATCGATATCCGATCAACGTGATGTTTTACAAGCATATAGTACTCGACGAATTCTACACATTGAATGGTTTGAATTATCAAAACGGGACCCGTAGTGGGTTCCTACGGGCCGAATAGTATCGCTTAGTTCGATTAAGGACTGGAGGCAAGCTGGTACTTTTTTTTTTTTTTACAATAATGTAGAGAAGATCTTGGAGAAGACGCAACGGCGGGCCATATAAATGCATTTATTATTTAAATATTTTATTAATTTTTAAATTTATATACATTACATGATAACAAAGAGAGAGACATTCTATTGCATGAACTGGAGAGTGTTATTGAGTTATATGAAATTTCAAATGCAATCCATTTCGATAATATGAATAGTTTATTTTGTCGGGTTTTATACATAGATCATTCACACACACACACACACACACAAAAGTCAAATTAATTTGATAATTATAATAATATAATTTTATTATTTTGTCTTAAAAAAATGAACAAATTGATTCAATTATTTTATTGTTCATTTTTTAAGAGAAATATAAAAAAATTATATAGATATAATTATCAAATCTGTCTATTTTTTTCATCAATGATATACACATAAAAACCAACAAAAATGAACGATTTATATTATTAAAACATCCGGGACACAAACCTAACCCATTAATTAATTAGGTGTTCATGACTTAAACTATCAACTCGTCTTATACACTTTCATGAAGTTGATGTTTAAAATTGTACTGCACAAGTTAAACCGTTTCTGAGTTTTTCGAGACCCATGATTAACTATTAAAATTACGGATGGAGACAGGATTACACTATTAGAAGAGTCAAAAGTAAAGTACTAAATAAGTCTAAGAAGTCGGATCAAGTCTAATTTAGACGACTAAAATGAACAAATCACTATTAAAATAAAGCTAAAAATAATTATAAAAATGTATTCCATGTACTTAAATTTCAATAATTTACCACTAGAAAAATGCAAATGAGAAATAATATCACACAATTCATCCATTACATAAATGGTAATGAATTATAAATTGCATTGCATACACAAAATTTTGAAATTACCATATACTAATAAATGAAATATGAAAATACTTTGGTGGTTTTTGTTTAGGAATAAAAGGAGCATAACTATGGTACACTCTTAAAAATGCATCCGGTATGCATTTTCAAAACTACACTACAATAATTGATAACAAAATCACAATAGTTAAATAACTTTTTCATCATAATAGTATGTAATATTTTAAATATTCATAACATTATCATATTAGTTTATTATACAACCATAATAATTTGTATTTAAAAACTTTTTTTATGGTGCATCCTTTCGTAACATAATTATAATAATTTGTATTAACATTATAAAAACTCATAACAATTCTACAAAATATACAAAATATCATACCCATATCTTAATAATCCCACCAACTTAGCAGGCCACGACCCTCTAAAACCCCACTAAAATAGAGGACGTTTATATATAATATTTTATCTCATTCTCGTTTGACTGACTCTTAACTCTATTAAAAATAATCATATATCCCTCAATTTTAGATTAATTTGTAACATTAACTCCATTAAATTTACTTGAAAAAAACACTTATGTAATATGTAACTGACATAAATATACTTTTTTTAGTATCACTATCTCACACCTTACCTAAGTGTATGGTAATTTTTTTTTATAAATTATTTAGGGTGTGCTTAGTTTGTGTTTGTAGAGTAGTTTTTTAGATAAAAAAGTACAAAAACTTATTTGATTTGTCTTTTCTAAATATTCTCTCTAAAATAACTTTGGTTTTTTTTGTAGAGTAGTTTTTGAGATAAAAAGTACAAAAACTTGTTTGGTTTTTCTTTTTCCAAATATTCTCTCTAAAATAACTTTGGTTTTTTATTTTTGTACAGTAATTTTTGAGATAAAAAGTATAAAAACTTGTTTGGTTTGTCTTTTTCCAAATATTCTATCTAAAATAACTTTGGTTTTTTTTGTACAGTAGTTTTTGAGATAAAAAGTATAAAAACTTGTTTGGTTTGTCTTTTTCCAAATATTCTCTCTAAAATAACTTTCTTTTTTTTTGTAGAGCAATTTTTTAGATAAAAAGTACAAAAACTTGTTTAGTTTGTCTTTTTGTAGAGTAATTTTTGAGATAAAAGTACAAAAACTTGTTTGGTTTGTTTTTTTTGCAAACATGATTCAAAAGCAATCTTGAAAATTGGATAACCAAACACATTATAGCGATCCCGGTTTCACTTCCTTTGATTGTTGTATTCCGGACTTAGGTTCCGTGGAGTTGGTGGTTGTATATCTTGTTGTTATCCTTTAATTCCGTGTGTTTGAGTTTTAGGATGTATTGGGCGTGTTTCGAACAGGTTGGTTGAGCTTTAGTCCCATTCCTTGTTGCCCAGATTTTTGGTGGTACGCTTGAGCGGGCCCTTTTGCGCTCGAGCGGAGTTTGTTTTTGGTTGTCCGCTCGAGCGGGTCTTATTTCGCTCGAGCGGAGTTTACACACTCTCAACATTTCGTGCCTCTGCAAAACTTCTGCAGGTGTGTTTTTCACGCTCGAACGGATTTCCTTACACTCGAGTGGGTAGTGCTCGAGCGGGTGTCTTGGCGCTCGAGCGGGTAGTTCATTGTCTGTAAAAGTTCTAGAATGAGAGAATCTACACTCGAGCGGCCTTCCCTTTCCGCTTGAGCAGGTGTGTTTTGCAGTTGTGTCTTGGCGCTCGAGCGGGAATCTTTACGCTCAAGCGGGTCTAGTTTTTGTGTCTAACGCTCGAGCGTCCTATTCTCCGCTCGAGCGGGTCATACATATATCAGATATCAGCTGGGTCTTTTTAGATCACTTTCAACTTCCACTCTCTCTCTTACTTTTCCGAAAAGCCATTTTTGAGAGCTTCTCTCACTACTTTCTTCCTTCTCTCTTAGGATTGATCTAGTATGAGTGATTTTCTACCCTTGGGCCTTTGTAAAAAGTGTGTTGATCGTTGAGGAGTACATTTTGATCCGAGAATCTTGGGATTTGGAGCATTTTCGAGTTCTTCATCATTTCTTTTGGGTTTTATCTCATGAGGTAGGGATTCCTACTCATCTTTATGATCTTTAACCTAAATGTAGAGCTTTTGTATAAATGGTTTGGTTTGGGAAGTTAGGATTTGTAATGTATTATATTGAAAAAGAGGGGTTTTGTCTTTTTGACTCATATATATATATATATATATATTTGGGGTCATAAAAAGAGTTTATTGATGTTGTGGGTAATATTTGGACCTTTGGGTCAATATTGAGTTTAAAGGGAAAAATGCCATATTTGGGTATATTTGGGTCATTAGTGTAATTAATGACGTTTGTTATGAAATTGAGTTGGGGGTAATGAAATTTGATCATTAAGAGATAGAATGGTGGAGTTGGATTTATAAATCGCTCACTTTTGAAAATGTCAATTATATATCTGTTGAGACATTTATTATCTGTTTAGAAATAACTGTTTTGGGCTATCGATGGAGGATAGTCTTGATTTTTGTAGACATTGCATGATGATTAAGTGAATTGAAACTAATCAAGTTTTGTATTTGAATACATGGGTGTCGAATCCCACGGATGAAATTTCCGTAAAATGGCCATTCGAATATAATTATAAATGGGTGCCGAATCCTGCGGACGCAATTTCTGTAAAATGGCAATCCGAATATATCTATACATGGGTGCCGAGTCCCACGGATGAAATATCCGTAAAATGGCCATAAGAGAATGAAAATACATGGGTGCCGAATCCCGCGGACGCAATTTCCGTAAAATGGCAAGTTGTAGTATTGTTGGCATGAGATGTAGCCTTATTTCAGTTATTTGGCCAGGTTCTGAGCCATGTTTATAAGTTGAGTTTTGTTAAGTTGAACATTTATCAAGTGCTAATGTTTTAGTTATTGCTCATACTATGTTTAGCATATCTCTACTGCGCGTTGGCTCACCCTATATGGGACATCATTTTCAGGTACAGGTAGCATGCCACCTCCAAGGACATAGCTTGAGAGGCTTAGTGGCTGGGACATCTTTTGTGATTACATTTTTGTATTACATGTATATCAAGCCAAGGGCTTCTTTTGTGTAGAGTTAGTACTCTCCTTTTGTAACCAAGTGTTGACTTGGAAAGTTGTAAGCCTATAGGGCATTTACTTTTGTTGTCAACATGTAATACATTTTGTAAGAATACTCTGATGGTTATAATATGAGAACTCTTATACTTATCGCGAATGTATGTTATGATGGGTTTATTTTTGAGGGCGTTACAACTTGGTATCCGAGCGTACCGGGTTTGAATACTTTGGGTACGCGAGAAGTGGTTAGTACCACAATGGGTTCGTCTCGCTTGATAGAGACTTAGATGTAGTGTTATATGCTTATGTGATAACGTGATTATGTGACTATATGGGTATGGGATTTAGTTTCTAGGATGTTAATTGGATCCTTGGGTTTCTGTGAGTCTTGTTGGAAAAGCACTTGATCAATGCTGTTTCTAACCGGAACACTAGTAACGTCTCGGGACTATCATTATCCGGAAATGAAATTCGTAAGTGCTTATGTGATTATGTGCTTACGTGGAGTGAATTACAGTTGTCCATGCATTAGGACGCGAGTGTTTTAGCTTCAGCACATTTATGAATGTGCTAATGTTCTTAGTTACCTTTATTAGGATGTCAGGACGAGGACGTGGTGTAGGCGAGGCAGGCCTAGGAGGCAGGAAATGCCTATACCGGATGATATTCCGGCGTAGCAGGAAAGGGTTGGTCAGGCCAATGTGGCCGAGCCAGCAGGTCAGCAGGCTATGGGCGCCTTAACCCGTGGGATAGCCGATGTATTGAGGGAATCTATGGGCATTCTCAGAGCTGAGGTCCCAGTTCAGGCCCAGGTTCAGGCCCCGGTTGTTGATGTAGGGCCTTCCTTTCAAAAGAAGGAGTTCTTCCGGTCTAATCCGGACGAGTTTGTTGGGGATCCAAAGGAGCCACTCAAGGCTGATGAGTGGTTAGAGCAGATGACCAAGACATTTGAGGTGGTTGGCATCGAGGACGGGTTATTAAAGGTGACCTTGGCATCTTTCCAACTTAAGGGGGATGCGGGTTAATGGTGGAAGTTCACGAGGGGCCGTATTGGTGGCACCTGGGAGGCTTTTGTTAATGCTTTCCAGGAGAAGTACTTAGCCCCAGCTATCAGGGAAAAGCTGAGGGACCAGTTTTGTCAGCTTAAGCAGCTAGGCTTGTCAGTGGCCGAGTCTGAGGCCGCCTTTACCAGTTTGTCCAGGTTCGCACCTGAGCTCGTGGCGTCGGAGGAACGCCGTTGTATTGAGTTCGAGAGGAAGTTGAGGCATGGCCTCAAGATGAGGATTGGAGGATCCATGATCCAGGAGTATGGGCGTCTTGTGGATGTCGCGACCCATATGGAGTCTATGATAGAAGAGGAGGAGAGGATGAGGCGCTCCAAGAGGAGTCAGGAAGGCCAGGGGGATGGTAGGAGGCTGAGGGGTTCTAACCCTCAGCAGTCCTAGAGTGCTTTAGCGAGATCCATTTTTCCAGTGCCGAGTTCAGGTTCCGGGAGAGGTAGCTAGGGGGACTTTACCTGTTTCAAATGTGGTCAGCTGGGCCACAAGTCTCCAGCTTGCCCGCAGAGGGGAGGAGGTTAGGGAGCAGCTTCATCTTCAGCTCGACCTCAGGTCCAGAGTCAGGGCAGAGGCCGGTCGTCCTCTTATTATCAGTGTGGTCAGACAAGACACCTGAAGAGGTTCTGTCCACAGTTGGGTGGTACACCCGGTGCATCTGGTTTGAGACAGACGCAGAGTTCGCAGCCAGCACAGTCTGTTCAGGCCTCGAGGGCCAATCAGGGGGCTTTATCGTCTCAATCTGTGCATCAGTCCTTTGCTCCGAGAGGTGAGTAGGTAGATCAGGGGCCTACAGGGCGCGTGTATGCTGTTACCGCGCAGGATCTTGTACCGTCTCCATCTGTTGTGAGAGGTACCTTTTTGTTTTGCAACTCGATTGCCAATGTGTTGATTGATACGGGTGCATCTCATTCCTTTATATCTGCTGCATTCACATCTGTTTTGGGATTGGAGTTAGCACAGTTAGCATCTCCTATTTGTGTTATATCGCCTGTTGGGGGCGAATTGATTTTGAAACACGGATGTAGAGGTTGTGACATAGAGGTCGCCGACCGCCGACTTCCATTTCCTTTTGTAGTTATGCCCATGTCGAGTTTTGATGTTATTTTGGGTATGGACTGGTTATCGTCATACCGGGTAGTTATTGATTGTTACCGCCAGAGGGTCACAGTTTGTACCGTGAGCGGGGAGTGTTTCCATTTCTTGGGGGATCGGGTTGGTAGTGTTTTGCCACCGGTGTATGATCCGCGAGGGCGGAGTGAGCTTAGTGGTCTTCTCGCTAGCCTTATGAGTAGTGAGTGTGATGAGACCGAGGTTGAGTTACCAAGAGTGGTTTGCAGGTATTCGGATGTTTTTCCCGAGGATCTTGTTAGTTTGCCGCCACATCGAGAGATAGAGTTCTCTATTGATTTAGTGTCGGACGCAGCGCCGATTTCTATGGCACCTTACCGTTTTGCCCCAGCCGAGTTGAGTGAGTTGAAGGTTCAACTCCAAGAGTTGCTAGATAAGGGTTTTGTTCACCCTAGTGTTTCACCGTGGGGAGCACCGGCCCTCTTTGCTAAAAAGAAAGATGGTGCCTTGAGACTTTGTATCGACTACCGGAAGTTGAATCGAGCTACGGTTAAGAATAAGTACCCTATGCCACGTATAGATGACTTGTTTGACCAGTTGAAAGGGTCTCGTTGTTTCTTCAAAATAGAGTTAAGATCGGGTTACCATCAGTTGAGAGTCAGGGAGGAGGATATTCTGAAAACGGCATTCCGTACGCGGTATGGCCACTATGAGTTTCTGGTGATGCCTTTCGGGCTCACCAATGCACCAGCAGTGTTTATGGATTTGATGAACCGGATATTCCGGGAATTCTTAGATCGCTTTGTAGTCGTTTTCGTGGACGACATTCTGATTTATTCACCTTCGGAGGAGAAGCACGAGGAACACTTGAGAGTGGTGCTCGAGTTGCTTAGAGCCCATAGGTTGTATGCCAAATTTGGGAAGTGTGAGTTCTGGCTAGGAGAGGTCAAGTTCTTAGGCCATGTGATTTCCGGGGAAGGGGTGTCTGTTGATACATCCAAGATTGAGGCAGTGGAAGATTGGGCACAACCTAAGAGCGTTTTTGAGATCCACAGTTTTCTAGGATTAGCTGTGTATTATCGCCGGTTTGTGAAGGATTTCTCCAGGCTAGCTTCACCGTTGACTAGATTGACACGGAAAGGGGTCAAGTTCGTGTGGAGTGAGACTTGTGAAAAGTCGTTCCAGGAACTGAAGGTTAGATTGACCACCACTCCGGTCTTGATTATTCCGGAGAGAGGTTTGGGTTATGCGGTTTATTGTGATGCCTCACGAGAGGGATTGGGTTGTGTCTTGATGCAAGAAGGAAAAGTGGTAGCCTATGGCTCACGTCAGTTGAAGATTCACGAGAGGAATTACCCTACTGATGACCTATAACTAGCAGCAGTAATTTTTGCCTTAAAGATTTGGAGGCACTACCTGTATGGTGAGAAATTCGAGGTGTTCTCGGATCATAAGAGTTTGAAGTACCTGTTTACACAGAGGGACTTAAATTTGAGGCAGAGGAGGTGGATAGAGTTCATTGAGGATTATGACTTTGAGTTGCACTATCACCCGGGAAAGGCCAATGTTGTGGCTGATGCCCTTAGTAGGAAATCCATTAGTGATGTTGCTTGTATAGCCATCCGGGAGTGGGAGATGTTAGGTGCACTAGGTGAGTTCGATATGCTTCTGGGCGAATCCATTGAGGCTGTGGCCTTGCTTTCTGTTGTTGCACAGCCTACACTTGTGACTCGAGTGTTAGAGGCATAGAGAGGTGTCCTTGAAGTAGAATCCCTCCGAGAGAAGATCTCCAGTAGGAAGGCTGAGAAGGGTTTGACTGTGTATCCCGACCTAAGTGTGAGATACCGTGACCGTCCGTTTGTGCCGGAGTCTTGCCGCGAAGAAGTACTCTGCGAGTTTCACCATTCACGCCTTGCGGTACATCCGGGAGGCACCAAGATGTATCGTGATCTAGGTCGTCAGTTTTGGTGGCGGGGTATGAAGAAAGATGTGGCAGTTTTCGTGTCTAACTGCCTTACTTGTTAGCAAGTGAAGGCCGAGCACCAAAGGCCAGTGGGTTTGTTGCAACCCTTGCCTATTGCCGAGTGAAAGTGGGAGCATGTTACTATGGACTTCGTTGTAGGTCTTCCGAGGACTCAGCAGGGTAGTGATGCTATTTGGGTGGTTGTAGACCAGTTGACTAAGTCAGCGCACTTTATTCATATGCGCGTGAGAGATTCGGTAGATCATCTTGCCGACTTGTATATTCGGGACATAGTGAGGTTGCACGGAGTCCCAGTGTCGATCGTCTCTGATAGAGATCCTCGTTTGACTGCTAGGTTATGGCAAAGTTTGCAGAGTGCCTTGGGCACTAAACTGACCTTTAGTACAGCTTACCATCCTCAGACTGACGGACAGTCCGAGCGTACTATTCAGATCCTTGAGGATATGCTTCGGGGTTGTGTCCTTGACTTTAGTGGGACGTGGGAGAGGCACTTGCCCTTGGTGGAATTTGCCTACAACAACAGCTTTCAGTCTAGTATCGGTATGGCGCCGTTTAAGGCCTTGTATGGCCGACCGTGTAGGTCTCCGGTTTGTTAGGCCGAGATGGGTGATGCACCTTTGTTGAGCCCAGAGTTGGTGAGGGAAACGACGGAGAAAGTTGAGTTTATCCGTAAGAGGCTTGTTACAGCCCAAAGTCGCCAAAAGAGTTATGCCGACCGTAGGAGGAGGCCTTTGGCATTTGAGACGGGTGATCATGTTTTCTTGAAAATATCACCTAGGCGGGGTTTGATGAGGTTTGGGAAGAGTGGGAAGTTGTCCCCTCGATTTATCGGTCCCTTTGAGATCCTTGAGAAGATTGGGGAGGTTGCTTACCGTTTAGCTTTGCCGCCGCAGTTGTCCGGAGTGCATAACGTATTTCATGTTAGTATGCTTCGGAAGTATGAGCAGGATCCATCGCACGTGTTGGATTAGACCGACTTAGAGGTAGATGAGGATGCCTCGTATGAGGAGAGACCGGTACGGGTCTTGGATAGGTGGGATCAAGTCTTGCGAGGCAAGACCATTCCCTTGGTAATGGTTTTGTGGAAACATCACGGAGTGGAGGAAGCCACTTGGGAACGTGAGGCGGATGTCCGTGAGAAATATCCGAACTTGTTTGTAAATGTTTAACCATGTATTGGGATTTTGTAATATTAATGAACTTTAAGAGCATTAAATATGTCTTAAGTTGTAAAACATTGTGAATGTTTTGGTTTATGGGAATATTGTGGAACTTGCCTTGTAATGGAAGTTTATTTTAACATTGCATATGTTAACTCTATTGTAGAAATGCAAATATAATTTTGCCATTGAATTTGTTTTGTGATGCATGTTGATAATGCATGTTGGAGATTATGTTGGAAGTTTGCCTCTTGAATAGAGATGGAATGACCGGTAATGGGTCAAGTTGTTGAATTTTACATTGTAATAATGTTGGTAATTGAGAAAACTTGCTTTTGAAAAACTTGTACTTAATTTCGGGGACGAAATTCTTTAAGGGGGGGAGGTTATAGCGATCCTGATTTCTCTTCCTTTGATTGTTGTATTCCGAACTTAGGTTCCGTGGAGTTGGTGGTTGTATATCTTGTTGTTATCCTTTAATTCCGTGTGTTTGAGCTTTAGGATGTATTTGGCGTGTTTCGAATAGGTTGGTTGAGCTTTAGTCCCATTCCTTGTTGCCCAGATTTTTGGTGGTACGCTCAAGCGGGTCCCTTTGCGCTCGAGCGGAGTTTGTTTTTGGTTGTCCGCTCGAGCGGGCCTTATTGTGCTCGAGCAGAGTTTACACACTCTCAGCATTTCGTGTCTCTGCAAAACTTCTGCAGGTGTGTTTTTCACGCTTGTGCAGATTTCCTTACGCTCGAGAGGGTAGCGCTCGAGCGGGTGTCTTGGCGCTCGAGCGGGTAGTTCATTGTCTGTAAAAGTTTTGGAAGGGGAGAATCTACGCTCGAGCGGCCTTCCCTTTGCGCTCGAGCAGTTGTGTTTTGCAGTTGTGTCCTGGCGCTCGAGCCGGAATCTTTACGCTCGAGTGGGTCCAATTTTTGTGTCTGACGCTCGAGCGTCCTATTCTCCGCTCGAGCGGGTCATACGTATATCAGATATCAGTTGGGTCTTTTTAGATCACTTTTCAACTTCCACTCACTCTCTTACTTTTCCAAAAAGCCATTTTTGAGAGCTTCTCCCACTACTTTCTTCCTTCTCTCTTAGGATTGATCTAGTATGAGTGATTTTCTACCCTTGGTCCTTTGTAAAAAGTGTGTTGATCGTTGAAGGCTACATTTTGATCCAAGAATCTTGGGATTTGGAGCATTTTCGAGTTCTTCATCATTTCTTTTGGGTTTCATCTCCTGAGGTAGAGATTCCTACTCATCTTTATGATCGTTAACCTAAATGTAGAGCTTTTGTATAAATGGTTTGGTTTGGGAAGTTAGGATTTGTAAAGAGGGGTCTTGTCTTTTTGACTCATATATATATATATTTGGGGTCTTAAAAAGAGTTTATTGATGTTGTTGGTAATATTTGGACCTTTGGGTCAATATTGAGTTTAAAGAGAAAAATGTCATATTTGGGTATATTTGGGTCATTAGTGTAATTAATGACATTTGTTATCAAATTGAGTTGGTATAGCGACCTCGGTCTTTTCTCTTTAAATTATTGTATCCGGACTTAGGTTCCGTGGATCCTGTCATTACTTATTGGTTGTCGTTGTCCTTTAATCTCTTTGTATTTGAAGTATAGGTTGGGTTGGGCGGGTCTGTTACAGGTAGGTTGATTTTAGATGCCAATAGGTGATGCCCAGATTTTGGCCTTTACGCTCGAGCGGAAGTTTTAACGCTCGAGCGGTCCCTTCGTTGTTGCTTCTCCGCTCGAGCGGTAATTTTGACGCTCGAGCGTGATTTTCCATCTTCCAGTATTTTGCTCTGCAGTTCTTCCGCTCGAGCGGTAGTTTTTACGCTCGAGCGTGATCCCTTGTTTTTGCTCCTCCGCTCAAGCGGTGAGTTTGACGCTCGAGCGGGTGCCAGCGCCTGCAAAACTTCTGGAAGGGTGCAATCGACGCTCGAGCGGCTTTCTTCACGCTCGAGCATGATTCTGTGTCTTACGCTCGAGTGGGGCTTTCTACGCTCGAGCGTAGAGTCGATTATATCAGTCCGTGATTTCACTTTTTGGATCACTTTTTGACCTACCTTTTCTTTCTTAACCTTTAAAAACCGCCATTTGAGAGTTTCTCTCTCTACTCTCACCTTCTCTCTAAGATTTGATCTATTCCTTGTGGTCTTCTACCCTAGTTCCTTTGGAAGAAAGGTAGAGCTTCACGAGATCTTTCTTTTAATCTGAAAAAGAGAGGATTTGGAGCACTTTGGATTTTGGGTCATCATCTCCATCTTCTCTATTTTAGTTGTGATCTTCAAGGTAGGGATTTCCTACTCTATTCTATAAGCTTTGTTCTAAGTTTTTGGTATTTTAAGATGTTGAGGTCACTTAGATAATTTTGGGAAAAACCCTAGTTGTATTAATTAATTAATTTGTAAAATTAATTTAAGGGAATTGGGGAATTTGGTTAAATTCATGAAATTGATGAATTCATAGATTAAATGGTGTAGTTGGATGATTTAAATCACTCACCTATTAAATTGTTGATATATTTATTTCCAGTCTAGAAATAACTGTTTTGGGCTATCGGTGGAGGATAGTCGTGATTGTTGTAGACATTGCATGTGGATTAGGAATAACTGAAACTAATCACATTGGTTAAGTCATTAATTGTGACTATTGAATTAATACTGAAAATACGTGTATTGGTTGAGCATTGCATTTGCATATTGTGTGGGAGGAGATAGGGGATGTACTCCACGGTTTAGGGGAAGATAGGGGATGGACCTCTAAACCGAAATATTTGTTTGGGAGGAGATAGGGGATGGACTCCATTAGCACCATTTTTATGTGTGCTTATTATATTGAAGTGTTTTTACATGATTATTGATACAGCACTAAAATGTGTATCAAATGGGAAGTATGAAGTGTTTTGATATGAGCATGAGTCTCATTTGTTTTGTTGATATTGGAAGTAATGTGATTATGATATATAATTCACTGTTATAAGTTTGGCCAGGTTCTGAGCCATGTTGATAATAATGGAAAGTGAAATGTGTCTTAGACATTAGTGTCATGAGACTGTTTAATAATAAAATTGATTATCTTGATTAACCATCTATTGAATGCTATAGCTTTATTCAATGCTTATATTTGGTTTAGTATTTTTCTACTGGGCTGTGGCTCACCCTTTATGGGAACATCATTTTCAGGTTCAGGTGATAAGCTACCTCCACGGACTTAGCCTGGAAGGATTTGATGTTTGGGATTTTGAAGACTTGTCTTTAGTTATATGTTTTATTTTGTTATTTTTGGGATTTCATGTAAACATTCAAGCCTAGGGCTTAACTTGTAAATGAGTTAGTACTCATCCTTTTTGTGTCCAAGTGTTAGCTTGGAAAGATGTAAGCCCTTAGGGCATTTATTTTGATGTTGCAGGATGTTACAAGTAATGTCTGTCAATAAGAATACTCTGATGACTAACTCAAATGATTCGTTTTCTTTTATAAATGCATGTTAATGTTATGGCTATTATGGGTTTATTTTGAGGGTGTTACAACTTGGTATCAGAGCGTACCGGGTTTGAATACTTTGGGTACGTGGGAAGTGATTAGTATCACAATAGGTTCGTCTCGTTTGATAGAGACTTAGTGTAACGTTATATGCTTATGTGATAACATGTTTATGTGATTATGTGGGTATGGAATGTAGTTTCTAGGATGTTGATTGGACCCTTGAGTTCTAGTAGTCTTGTTGGAAAGGCACTTGATCACTGCTGCTTCCAACCGGAACTATAGTAACGCATTGGGACTATCATTATCCGGGAATGAAATTCGTAGGTGCTTATGTGATTATGTGCTTACGTGGAATGAATTATTGTTGTCCATTGTATTAGGACGCGAGTGTTTAGCTTCGGCACATTTATTAATGTGCTATTGTCTTTGTTTCCTTTATTAGGATGTCAGGACGAGGATGAGGACGCGGTAGGCGTGGTAGGCCGGGTAGGCAGGAGGTGCCTGTGCCAGAGGAGATTCCGATAGTTCAGGAGGGAATTGGCCAGGCCAATGTGGCCGAGCCAGTAGGCCAGCAGGCTTTGGGCGCTTTAGCTCGAGAGATAGCGGGGGCATTCAGGGAGTCAGTAGGCATTCTCAGAGCTGAGAATCAAGCTCAAGCTGTTATTGCGGATGCAGGACCTTCCTTTCTGAAGAGGGAGTTCTTCCGGTCTAATCCGGATGAATTTGTGGGTGATCCTAAAGAGCCGCTTAAGGCAGATGAATGGCTCGAACAGACAACGAAGACGTTTGAGATGCTGGGCATCGAAGACGAGGGGTTGAAAGTGACCTTGGCATCTTTCCAGTTGAAGGGGGATGCGGGTCAGTGGTGGAAGTTTACTAAGGGGCGTATAGGAGGTACGTGGGAGGCTTTTGTGAATGCTTTCCAGGAGAAGTTTTTATCTCCGGCAGTTAGGGAGAAGCTGCGAGACCAGTTTTGTCAGCTTAAGCAGTCGAGTTCTTCTGTGGCCGAGTTTGAGGCTGCATTTACTAGCTTGTCCAGGTTTGCACCTGAGTTAGTGGCGTCTGAGGAACGCCGCTGTATGGAGTTTGAGAAGAAGTTGAGACGTGGCCTCAAGCTGAGAGTTGGGGGAACTATGATTCGGGATTATGGGCGTATGGTTGATGCTGCAGCCCATATGGAGATCATGATGCAAGAGGAGGAGGAAGGGCAGAAGGGCTCCAAGAGGAGTCAGGATAGTCAGAGTGATGGTAGGAGACAGAAGGGTTTTAATCCCCAGCAGTCTCATGGTAGCTTTTCGAGATCGACTTTTCCTGTACCGAGTGCTAGTTCGGGGAAAGGCAGTCAGGGAGACATTACCTGTTTCAAGTGTGGCCAGTTGGGCCACAAGTCTCCAGTTTGTCCTCAGAGGGGAGGAGTTCAGAGAGCAGCATCTTCTTCGGCTCGATCTCAGAGCCAGAGTCAGGGTAGAGGTCAGCCACTCTCGTGTTATCAGTGTGGTCAGCCAGGGCATATGAAGAGGTATTGCCCCCAGTTGGGTGGCACACCTGGTGCATCTGGTTTGAGGCAGATTCAGGGTCAGCAGCCAGCTCAGTCGGGCCAGGCCTCGAGGGCTAATCAGGGGGCTTCATCGTCTCAGTCGGTGCAGCAATCTTATGCTCCTAGGGGTGAGCAGGTTGATCAGAGGTCATCTGGGCGCGTGTATGCTGTTACCGCGCAGGATCTTGTACCGGCTCCATCTGTTGTGAGAGGTACTTTCTTGTTTTGCAACTCGGTTGCTAATGTTTTGATTGATACGGGTGCATCTCATTCCTTTGTGTCTGCTGCATTTGCATATGTTTTGGAGTTGGAGTTAGCACAGTTGGCATCTCCTATTTGTGTAGTGTCGCCTCTTGGGGGTGAATTGATTTTGAAACACGGTGTTAGGGGTTGTGATATAGAGGTTGATTACCATAGAATCCCATTTTCCTTTGTAGTTATGCCTATGAGAGGTTTCGATGTTATTTTGGGTATGGACTGGTTATCGTCATACCGGGCAGTTATTGATTGCTACCGCCAGAGGGTCACTTGTTGTACCGTGAGCGGAGAGTATTTTCATTTTCTGGGGGACCGGGTTGGTGATGTGTTGCCACCGGGGTATGTTCGGCGAGGAAGGAGTGAGCTTAGTGGGCTACTTGCTAACCTTTTGATTAGTGAGGATAATGAGACTCAGATTGCGTTGCCAATGGTGGTTTGTGAGTACTCGGATGTCTTTCCCGAAGATCTTGTAGGTTTGCCACCGCATCGGGAGATTGAGTTCTCTATTGACCTAGTGCTCGACACGGCACCGATTTCCATGGCACCTTATCGTTTTGCCCCAGCCGAGTTAGTTGAGTTGAAGATCCAACTCCAGGAGTTACTAGACAAGGGTTTTATACGCCCTAGTGTTTCGCCGTGGGGAGCACCGGCCCTCTTTGTTAAAAAGAAAGGTGGTGCTTTGAGACTTTGCATAGATTATCGGAAATTGAATCGGGCTACGGTTAAGAATAAGTACCCTATGCCTCGTATCGATGACCTGTTTGACCAGTTGAAGGGTTCCCGTTGTTTCTCAAAGATAGACTTGAGATCGGGTTACCACCAATTGAGGGTCAGGGAAGAGGATATTCCGAAGACGGCATTCCGTACGCGGTATGGCCATTATGAGTTTTTGGTAATGCCATTCGGGCTCACCAATGCACCGGCAGTCTTTATGGACTTGATGAACCGGATCTTCCGGGAATTCTTGGATCAATTTGTAGTCGTTTTTGTGGACGACATCCTTATCTATTCGCCTTCTGAGGAGGAGCACGAGGCACACTTGAGGGTGGTGCTTGAGTTACTTAGAGCCCATAGGCTGTATGCCAAGTTTGGGAAGTGTGAGTTCTGGCTGAGAGAAGTCAAATTCTTAGGCCATGTGGTATCCGGTGAAGGAGTGTCTGTTGATACATCCAAGGTAGAGGCAGTGCAAGATTGGGCACAGCCTAAGAGTGTGTTTGAGATCCGCAGTTTCCTGGTGTTAGCTGGGTATTACCGTCGGTTTGTGAAAGACTTCTCCAGGTTAGCATCACCGTTGACTAGACTGACTCGAAAGGGAGTTAAATTTGTATGGAGTGAGACTTGCGAAAAGTCGTTTCAGGAGTTGAAAGTTAGACTGACTACCGCTCCAGTATTGATTATTCCAGAGAGAGGGTTGGGTTATGCAGTCTATTGTGACGCCTCACGAGAGGGTCTGGGTTGTGTATTAATGCAAGAAGGGAAAGTAGTTGCCTATGGTTCACGTCAGTTGAAAATTCACGAGAAGAATTACCCTACGCATGATCTAGAGTTAGCAGCTGTGATATTTGCCTTGAAGATTTGGAGGCATTATCTTTATGGTGAGAGATTTGAGGTATTCTCGGATCATAAGAGTCTGAAATATTTGTTTACACAGAAAGACTTGAACTTGAGACAGAGGTGGTGGATGGAGTTCATAGAGGATTATGATTTTGAATTGCATTATCATCCGGGAAAGGCCAATGTGGTGGCCGATGCCCTTAGCAGAAAACCTGTTGGAGTCATAGCTAGTATAGCCATCCGAGAATGGAAGATGTTGAGTGCACTTGGAGAGTTTGCTTTACTTCTGGGCGAGTCCGTTGAGGCTGCGGCCTTGTTTTCTATTGTTGCACAGCCTACACTTGTGACTCGAGTGTTAGAGGCTCAGAGAAGTGACCTTGAGGTAGAATCTCTCCGTGAGAAGATTTCCGGTGGGAAGGTTGAGAAGGGTTTGACGGTGTATCCCGATCTGAGTGTGAGATACCGAGACCGTCCGTTTGTGCCGGAGTCTTGTCGAGAAGAGGTACTCCGAGATTTTCATCATTCACGCCTTGCGGTGCATCCGGGAGGCACTAAGATGTATCGGGATTTGGGTCGCCAGTTCTGGTGGCGGGGTATGAAGAGGGATGTGGCAGCTTTCGTATCTAAGTGCCTCACTTGTCAGCAAGTGAAGGCTGAACATCAGAGGCCAGCGGGTTTGTTGCAACCCTTGCCTATTGCTGAGTGGAAGTGGGAACACGTCACTATGGACTTCGTTGTGGGTCTTCCGAGGACTCAGCGGGGTAGTGATGCTATTTGGGTGGTTGTAGACCGGTTAACTAAGTCGGCGCATTTTATTCCTATGCGCGTGAGAGATACGGTAGATCATCTTGCCGACTTGTATATTCGGGACATAGTGAGATTGCACGGGGTTCCAGTGACGATCGTCTCGGATAGAGATCCTCGTTTTACTGCCAGATTATGGCAGAGCTTGCAGAGCGCCTTAGGTACTAAGTTGACCTTTAGCACAGCTTATCATCCTCAGACTGATGGGCAGTCCGAGCGTACTATTCAGATCCTTGAAGATATGCTTCGGGGTTGTGTTCTTGACTTTAGCGGGTCATGGGAGAGGCACTTGCCATTAGTGGAGTTTGCCTACAACAACAGCTTCCAATCTAGTATCGGTATGGCACCGTTTGAGGCCTTATACGGCCGACCGTGTAGGTCTCCTGTTTGTTGGGCCGAGGTGGGTGATGCACCTATGTTGGGTCCGGAGTTAGTGAGGGAAACAACGGAGAAGGTTGAGCTTATCCGTAAGAGGCTTGTTACAGCCCAGAGTCGTCAGAAATCTTACGCCGACCGTAGGAGAAGACCTTTGGTGTTTGAGGTGAGTGATCACGTCTTTTTGAAGATATCACCAAGACGGGGATTGATGAGGTTTGGGAAGAGCGGGAAGTTGTCCCCTCGATTCATTGGTCGTTTTGAGATCCTTGAGAGAATTGGCGAGACTGCTTATCGTTTAGCTTTGCCGCCGCAGTTGTCCGGAGTACATGACGTGTTTCATGTGAGTATGCTTCGGAAGTATGAGCCGGATCCATCACATGTATTGGATTGGACCGATTTAGTAGTTGATGAGGATGTCTCGTATGAAGAGAGACCGGTTAGGGTCTTGGATAAGCGGGATCAAGTCTTGCGAGGCAAGACCATTCCTTTGGTGAAAGTTTTGTGGAAACATCACGGGGTGGAGGAAGCCACATGGGAACGTGAGTTGGAAGTCCGCGAGAAATATCCGGACATGTTTATTGATTTGTAATATTGTCGAACTTTAAAGCTTTTTATATATGTCTTAAGCTGTACAACATTTAGAATGTTTTGGTTAATGGAAATATTTTGGAACTTGCCTCGAAATGGAAGTTTAATGGAACATTGTATATATTGAATATATTGAAAATTGTTGAAATTGAAAGAAAATTGCATAGTGTTAATGCAGGTTGAAATATAAGATTGTTTTGCATATTGTGGCATGCCTCTTTGTTAAGAGATGGAATGGCCGGTGTTGGGTCAAGTTGTTTATTAGTGAGTTATCATATTGTTGGAATTTGAGAAAAACTTGTTTTCGAAACCTTGTGCTTAATTTCGGGGACGAAATTCTTTTAAGGAGGGGAGATTATAGCGACCTCGGTCTTTTCTCTTTAAATTATTGTATCCGGACTTAGGTTCCGTGGATCCTGTCATTACTTATTGGTTGTCGTTGTCCTTTAATCTCTTTGTATTTGAAGTATAGGTTGGGTTGGGCGGGTCTGTTACAGGTTGGTTGATTTTAGATGCCAATAGGTGATGCCCAGATTTTGGCCTTTACGCTCGAGCGGAAGTTTTAACGCTCGAGCGGTCCCTTCGTTGTTGCTTCTCCGCTCGAGCGGTAATTTTGACGCTCGAGCGTGATTTTCCATCTTCCAGTATTTTGCTCTGCAGTTCTTCCGCTCGAGCGGTAGTTTTTACGCTCGAGCGTGATCCCTTGTTTTTGCTCCTCCGCTCAAGCGGTGAGTTTGACGCTCGAGCGGGTGCCAGCGCCTGCAAAACTTCTGGAAGGGTGCAATCGACGCTCGAGCGGCTTTCTTCACGCTCGAGCATGATTCTGTGTCTTACGCTCGAGCGGGGCTTTCTACGCTCGAGCGTAGAGTCGATTATATCAGTCCGTGATTTCACTTTTTGGATCACTTTTTGACCTACCTTTTCTTTCTTAACCTTTAAAAACCGCCATTTGAGAGTTTCTCTCTCTACTCTCACCTTCTCTCTAAGATTTGATCTATTCCTTGTGGTCTTCTACCCTAGTTCCTTTGGAATAAAGGTAGAGCTTCACGAGATCTTTCTTTTAATCTGAAAAAGAGAGGATTTGGAGCACTTTGGATTTTGGGTCATCATCTCCATCTTCTCTATTTTAGTTGTGATCTTCAAGGTAGGGATTTCCTACTCTATTCTATAAGCTTTGTTCTAAGTTTTTGGTATTTTAAGATGTTGAGGTCACTTAGATAATTTTGGGAAAAACCCTAGTTGTATTAATTAATTAATTTGTAAAATTAATTTAAGGGAATTGGGGAATTTGGTTAAATTCATGAAATTGATGAATTCATAGATTAAATGGTGTAGTTGGATGATTTAAATCACTCACCTATTAAATTGTTGATATATTTATTTCCAGTCTAGAAATAACTGTTTTGGGCTATCGGTGGAGGATAGTCGTGATTGTTGTAGACATTGCATGTGGATTAGGAATAACTGAAACTAATCACATTGGTTAAGTCATTAATTGTGACTATTGAATTAATACTGAAAATGCGTGTATTGGTTGAGCATTGCATTTGCATATTGTGTGGGAGGAGATAGGGGATGTACTCCACGGTTTAGGGGAAGATAGGGGATGGACCTCTAAACCGAAATATTTGTTTGGGAGGAGATAGGGGATGGACTCCATTAGCACCATTTTTATGTGTGCTTATTATATTGAAGTGTTTTTACATGATTATTGATACAGCACTAAAATGTGTATCAAATGGGAAGTATGAAGTGTTTTGATATGAGCATGAGTCTCATTTGTTTTGTTGATATTGGAAGTAATGTGATTATGATATATAATTCACTGTTATAAGTTTGGCCAGGTTCTGAGCCATGTTGATAATAATGGAAAGTGAAATGTGTCTTAGACATTAGTGTCATGAGACTGTTTAATAATAAAATTGATTATCTTGATTAACCATCTATTGAATGCTATAGCTTTATTCAATGCTTATATTTGGTTTAGTATTTTTCTACTGGGCTGTGGCTCACCCTTTATGGGAACATCATTTTCAGGTTCAGGTGATAAGCTACCTCCACGGACTTAGCCTGGAAGGATTTGATGTTTGGGATTTTGAAGACTTGTCTTTAGTTATATGTTTTATTTTGTTATTTTTGGGATTTCATGTAAACATTCAAGCCTAGGGCTTAACTTGTAAATGAGTTAGTACTCATCCTTTTTGTGTCCAAGTGTTAGCTTGGAAAGATGTAAGCCCTTAGGGCATTTATTTTGATGTTGCAGGATGTTACAAGTAATGTCTGTCAATAAGAATACTCTGATGACTAACTCAAATGATTCGTTTTCTTTTGTAAATGCATGTTAATGTTATGGCTATTATGGGTTTATTTTGAGGGTGTTACAGTTGGGGATAATGAAATTTGATCATTAAGAGATAGAATGGTGGAGTTGGATTTATAAATCGCTCACTTTTGAAAATGTCAATTATATATCTGTTGAGGCATTATTACCTGTTTAGAAATAACTGCTTTGGGCTATCGGTAGAGGATAGTCTTGATTGTTGTAGACATTGCATGATGATTAAGTGAATTGAAACTAATCAAGTTGTGTATTTGAATACATGGGTGTCGAATCCTGCGGATGAAATTTCCGTAAAATGGCCATTTGAATATAATTATACATGGGTGCCGAATCCCGCGGACACAATTTCCCTAAAATGGCAATCCGAATATATCTATACATGGGTGCCGAGTCCCGCGGATGAAATATCCGTAAAATGGCCATAAGAGAATGAAAATACATGGGTGTCGAATCCCGCGGACGCAATTTCTGTGAAATGGCAAGTTGTAGTATTGTTGGCATGAGATGTAGCCTCATTTCAGTTATTTGGCCTGGTTCTGAGCCATGTTTATAAGTTGAGTTTTGTTAAGTTGAACATTTATCAAGTGTTAATGTTTTAGTTATTGCTCATACTATGTTTAGCATATCTCCACTGCGCGTTAGCTCACCCTATATGGGACATCATTTTCAGGTACAGGTAACATGCCACCTCCAAGGACGTAGCTTGAGAGGCTTAGTGGCTAGGACATCTTTTGTGATTACATTTTTGTATTACATGTATATCAAGCCAAGGGCTTCTTTTGTGTAGAGTTAGTACTCTCCTTTTGTAACCAAGTGTTGACTTGGAAAGTTATAAGCCTATAGGACATTTACTTTTGTTGTCAATATGTAATACATTTTATAAGAATACTCTGATGATTATAATATGAGAACTCTTTTACTTATCGTGAATGTATGCTATGATAGATTTATTTTTGAAGGCGTTACACACATTTCTGAGAATTTTTTTTAAAAAATCTGTTTAATTTAATTACTCTTAAAAAAATATTTATAAAATATACTTTCAAAAAAAAATTTCTTAAAATCAAACCAAACAAGTCGTTAATAATTCTATCATTATTCTTTGTCCACTATGAGCCTGAGTCACCAAAGACCAGATATAAGAGTTTCTATCCCAAGAACACGGATTGCACGTCTACTGATAACTTGTCTTGGACATAAATGTATTCTATTTACATATTTTAATAATTTTTAATTATATATATTATATTATAATAATAATTATAACTAGTCATGACTTGAGACTTTTCAAACCATCAAAGTCTTCTTATTTTGTTTACCGGCGTGGATTGTCAGATTAGATTGATATGATTATCGGTCTCATGATGCATGGAAAATGTGTGAGAATATTAATCAGTGTTATCATCAATGATATAGCAGTGGATTTTATCCACTGTCACAATGTGTTATATACATTATATTATAATAATAATTATAACTACTCATGACTTGAGACTTTTCAAACCATCAAGTCTTCTTATTTTGTTCACCGGCGCGGATTGCGGGATTAGATTGATATAATTCAAAAATGAGTGAAGCCTTTACTGGGCGCGACTCCCACCATTCTCAATGAACGTTGATTGGTTCGATTTTATTTTTATTTTTTTCAGTATCCTCTTTTTGACCTCACGTGTATATGAGGTGGTAGGGATCACCCAAGTGAAAATCTATATCACTACTGGATATGACTATGGGTATCATTCATAGTTTGCTTGGTATTAATTTAGGAGGAGAATTGATTGACTCCGTTTGGTGTAACTGTTAAAACAGTTTATAGATTATACCTTAACAGATTATAGATTATGACTTTAATCAGACGTTGTTAATCTGTTTGGTGTAGCTGTTGGATTATAGATTTAAGTTGTTGAGTAGTGTTTGTTAAATAAGCTGTGAAATAGCTTTTTCAATTAATTTTTATTTTTTGTTTGTTTACATTTCTCATAAAAAATAATAATAATAATTTATAGTCCATTTGAGTCTTTTTCTATTTTTAAAAAAATAAAAAATAAAAAAATTTAAGAGTATAACCATAAATTAGCATGTCCACAGCAGAAGCTGATAATTAGAAACAATGGGTGAGCAGCTTCTCAAAATCAGCTTTTTTCAATTAAAATAAGCTGTTAGAATCAGAAGCTGTTTGAAATAAGTTTAACCAAACAGTCCAAAATAACTTTTTCAAAGCTAAAAGCCATAAGTTGGCTCTGAAAAGCTGAAACAAACACCCCCATTGTGTAATGAGCTTAGTAATCCTTCTCAATAGGATGGTTAGATTTTGGATGAAATTAAAAAAATAATGAACAGATTGAATCTATTTTATATAAAATTTTATTTTTTTCACCAAGTGCATTTATTTGTTTTAATTTTTTTTAATATTGAAATAAATTTTTTTATTTATTTTATATAAAAATAATTTAACAATCTCATCACTAACCGTTCCCCACACTATCATCAAAATAAACACACTTTTACTTTTTCTCACTAACAATCTCCACATTAACAATCTCTTCACTAATCATTCTCTCACTAACAATCTCATTCAACCTAATTCGCCAAACAAACGTGACCATACAGCTTAAAAAACTCTAATCTTGCAACATTAGCATCAAATTACATTCCAAACTCAAAAGCTATGGACACAACCTCTAGTGCTCTTGTGATGTTATTTTCTCTTTTTCTCATTGAAAGACTTGAGTTCATTTGTAGTAATACAAATTCAAATGTGAGCGAGAAGCTCTTATGAAATTCAAAGGAAACCTCACAGATTATGCAAACCGTTTATCCCCGTGGGTTGGAAGAGCAATGCTAGGTATCATGAAAAAAATTTCATGAAAACGATCATGAAAGATTTATGACCCTTTGATTACACTTAAAATAAAGCACCACACACTAATCAAGGTAATCCAAAGGTCACAAATCTTTCATGATCATTTTCATGAAAAAAAATTAATGATCCCTAGTTTTTCTCGAGTTGGAAAGGATTGTTGTATGTGGAAGGGAGTTGGCTATAGCAATAAAACAGGCCATGTTGTGAAGCTTGATCTGCGTAATCCAATATGAAAATACTTTGGTGGTTTTTGTTTAGGAAATAAAATGGGTATAACTATAGGGGTGTTTGATAGCATGATTTAACAACTAAAACTAAATTGATAAAGTGATAATTAATTAAGTTGGTTTCATAACCATAATTGATATTACTTAAAAATTTAAGTGTCTCTTAAAATGTAGGTTAAAACTTAAGAAAATTTTAAGTCATAAAAAGCTTACTTAATTCTGATTGAATTTACAAATATTAAACATAAATATCGATATATACAATTATAAACTCACTATCACCACTGCTAGCACCACCACTACCACCACAACCATCATGCCACTGCCACTACAACCACCATGCCACTGCCGCCGTCACCGCCACCACCATTGCTACCACAACCACCACCATCATGTCACTACCGCTACTACCACTACCACCACCACCACCACCACCATCACTACCGCTATCACTACCACCACCACTATGCCAATGCTACCACTATCACCACTGTCGCCACCATCATGCCGTCACCACTACCACCACCACTACCAGTACTACCATCACTTTCATCACCATTGTCTTTATTCCCATGAACATCACCATCATTTTACTACTACTATCATCACAACCACAACCACAACCACAACCATTATCACCACGTCACCGTCATCGTCACCGTCACCGTCATCATCACAGCCACCACTACCACTACCACTACCACCACCACCACCACCACCACCACTACCATGCCACTCCACCATCACCATCACCATCACCATCACAATATAAAAATTAAAATATACAATTTAAAAATAATAAATTTCAAATTTTATCTTACACATATCAAACAATTTATTTTTAATTTAGCATTTAAATTTTTATCAAACAGATTTTCAACTTAAAAAATTCAGTATGCAGTTTTCAATACTTAATTTTCAATCTTCAAATTTTTAGTTTTGAACTTTATCAAACACCAGCTATGGTACACTCTTAAAAACGCATCGGTATGCCTTTTAAAACTACACTACAATAATTGATAACAAAATCACAATAGTTAAATAAATTTTTCACCATAATAACATGTAATATTTTAAGGGAGCAGCTTGCCTCTAGTCCTTAATCGAATTGAATGGTACTGTTCGGCCCATGGAGGCCCACCACGGGTCCTATTTTGATAATCCAAATCGTTCAATGTGTAGAACTCATCGAATACTATATGGTTGTAAAAAATCACGTTGATCGGATATCAATGGTTATGTGATTAAATCAATTTTGTATAAAAAAATTTAGACAGTGAACAAATTAACAGTTGACAAAAAACTGATAAGATGAGGTAGCTATCGATATCCGATCAACGTGATTTTTTATAGTCATATAGTACTCGACGAGTTCTACACATTGAACGGTTTGGATTATCAAAACGAAACTCGTGGTTGGCCTTCACGGGCCGAACAGGACCATCCAATCCGATTAAGGACTAGAGGCAAGCTGCTCTCTATTTTAATATTCATAACATTATCATATTAGTTTATTATATAACCATAATAATTTGTATTTAAAATTTTTTTTATAGTGCTTCCCTTCGTAACATAATTATAATTATTTGTATTAACACTATAAAAACTCATAACAATTTTACAAAATATACAAAATAATATACACATATCTTAGCAATCCCACCAACTTAGTAGGCCAGGAACCCCTAAAACCCCACTAAAATATAGGCTGTTTATATATAATATTTCACCTCATTCACGTTTGACTAACTCTGACTATCCTTTTTAAAATTAACCATACACTCCTCTCATGGTTTTAAATTAATTTGTAACACTAACAACATTAATTTTACTTGCAAAAAACACTTGTACAATATTTAACTGACATAAATCTATTTTTTTTTAGTATCACTATCTCACACTTTAGAGTATCTCCAACGGTGTATCAATTATTTCATTAAATTTGAGTAAAAAATGAGTAATTCATCTATCTGATACCCAGCTCTCTAACAGAGCATTGTGGGTTGTCATCAAAACATCGGTCGATCAGGAGGACGATCGGACGAAAGTCCAGCTGGTCAACCGGCCAGTGTAATCTAAAAATTCTTTTTTCCTTCATTTTCAACTAAGCGGAAGATCGGTTGGACATCCGGCCGGTCAGCCGGTAGGTCGTCCGGTGCCCAAAAACAGTGGCTCTAAAACAGTGAAATGCTGAAAATCCAGATGTCCTCAATTTGGTGAAATATTTTTGATATTCTCGATTTTATATGTATTTAATGAAAGCGTCGGAGCAAAAAAAGAGGCAACTTTTTATCAAATTTAAATTTAATACATTATTAGAGATGGTCTTATATGAGTGTTTGGTAATTTTTTTGATAAATCATTTAATAATTCTAGCATTGCTCTTTGTCCACTATGAACTTGACACACCAAGGACTAGAGACTAGAGTTTCAACCCCCAAGAAGACAGAATGGCCGTCCACTGATGACTTGACTTGAACATAAATATTCTTATTTACATATTTTAATAATTTTTAAATATATGCATTGTATAGTAATAATAATAATTATAACTAGGTGCTCATGACTTGAGACTTTTCAAAACAATCAAGTCTTATACAGTTTGTAAAACTTTAATCTTTCAATACTAGCATCAAATTACATTCCACACTCAGAAGCTATGGGCACAACCTCTAGTGCTCTTGTGATGTTATTTGCTCTTTTTTTCATTGAAAAACTTGAGTTCATTTGTAGTAGTACAAATTCAAATGTGAGTTTCATAGCGAGTGAGCGAGAAGCTCTTATGAAATTCAAAGGAAATCTCACAGATTATGCAAACCGTTTATCCTCATGGGTTGGAAAGGACTGTTGCATGTGGAAGGTGTTGGAAATGGTAGAACAATTCTGGATAAAACCAAAATTTTTTCTCAAGTTTGGTCTATTTTTTAGGTGAGCCCCGAGCGTCGATTTACTCGGGTCAAAGTGGTAACGCGTTCTATGCCGCGTTGTGATTCACGTGGTATATTTGGTTGCTCAAAACCATTACCGAGTGAATGGGAAATTGAAGCCAAAGTGTGCTCCATGGAAATGGAGTTTTGGTGGAAATTTCTTAAGGTTGTAAATTGGCTTGTCCCACATTGATTTGGTGGGAAGTTTTGAAAGGGTTTATAAGGCTTGGGTTAGATACTTGGGGTGTGCCCCAAGGGGTACCCAAGTGTTTTAGAGGGAGAGGTTATGGGCTAGACCCATTGGACCCAAAAATCACCACGCGTGCGGCCGCCGTCCGTCCGGTCGGGCAGGCTGCGCTTGGGCGCGGGTGCATGGTTGGGTTGGGCTTGTTCGGCCCAATACTAATCTTTTTGGGCCAAAAACATTTGAATTTAATTTTATTTTTGGTAAAATAAAATCCAGAATTCAAATTAAACTGATTTGGATTTTCTGTACATCCAAACAGAGCCCTTCCCGTTTTCAAACAGAAATAAACTAGTTTGGAATTAGTGCACACCCAAACAGGGCCCTTTCCATTTTTTGCTATCTGTTTGAATTATTAACAGATTCAAATCTGTTTGAATTCAAAACCAACAGGTATCATACCTGTTCAATTTAAAACCAAGAGCCACCTTTACATCTATAAATAGGACCACCCTCATTTGATGTAATTAATTCAGAAATTTCGTTTTTCACCTCTGCTTATTCTATTCTTCATTTTGTTGCATTTTATTTCTGAAAGAAAGAGTGTAAACACTTAGTGTGTTCGTAAGGCAAACAATTTGTAGTGCTGCTATTGTTTGTGGTAGATCATTTCATCTTGGGAGATAGACGTCCAAATTCTGAAAGCACCGTGGAGAGGACGAATCTGTCTTAAGGACACAGTGTCAAACACTGGACTTGATCAGAAAATAATTCGAAGAAATTAAATCAAGTAAGTTATTTAATTTATTTTCAGTGTTGTTTTTATTTATTAAAATCAGATTTAAATTTTGTTTTTGTAACAAAATAAAATCTGTTTCTATTTATTTATTTTTATTTCGAGTTTGATTTTTATAATCAAACAAATTCTCTCCTTTTCTTTATTTTCTTTTTATTCTTGTTGTTGTTTTGTACACAACAGAATTTAATCTATTTAAATACAGTGAAGATTGTCCAACAATCTTAAGACAGACTCCTTTTTGGTATCTTCATTGTATTTAATTTTCTGTGTTTTCAAACTAATATTCTGGTTGGAAAAACAAGTAGTGATTTATGCTATTTGACAGATAGTAGTAATATACTGCCTCTTTTCTTTGACAACTAGTAGTAATATACTGGTGTCATTAACAATTGCAGAATATTATTTGGTATTACAGAAAATTATTTTGGTATTTTATTTTTCTAGTTTTAGTAACAAGGAAAATAAAATTATATTATTTTCTAGTTTTAGTAACAAAGAAAATAAAATTATTTTGTGTTTTAATTTATTTTTTGATTTTGGTAACTAGAAAATTATTTTGTGTTTGTTCTGATTTTTGTAATCAGATAGTTGTGGTATTTTATTTTCTAGTTTCAGTAACAAGGAAAATAAAATTACAGTATTTTCTAGTTTAGTAACAAGAAAAATAAAATGATTTTGTGTTATAATTTATTTTCTGGTTTAAGTAACTAGAAAATTAATTTTTGGTTTGGTTTTCTGATTTTTGTAATCAGATATTATTTCGGTATTTTATTTTATTAGTTTTAGTAACAAGGAAAATAAAATTATTTTGTATTGTAATTTATTTTCTGGTTTTAGTAACTAGAAAATTAATTTTGTTAATCAATCATGTAACTTTGTGACTCGGTCACAATCTGTTAAATTTTGTAAATAACTTATGGTTTCGTTTGGTAGACTACTTATTTTTGAACCCTTTGTGAAAAGGTGTTAATTATTTTGACTTTATCATAATTCATCGTGAGTATACATGGAAGAATTTGTTTCTAGAGTAAAATATTAGTTTTACAAACTAATTTTATTTTTATTACAATGTGGATTCATAGTCTTGAATTGTTTCTGCACTTGAGTCGGAAAATATATATATATATATATATTCACAAGAACATTTTAATGCATATTTAATTTGTTTATTTATGTACAAATCAAACTTATTAAATGAAGGTATGTTTTGTCATTTTGAAGTTTAAAGTTTAAATGCGTTGGATTTTATTTATGAGTTGAGAATCCTTTTATTTCATGATGCAAGTGATGGGATCATGCATGATTAATTTATTTTGTTAATTCATTATTTTTAGTTGATGCGTTTGATATGCGTGTATGATATAGTCAGAATTATTTTGAATTTGTTTTAAAATTCATTGATTTATATTAGAAGTGATAGGGATGGTGAATATGATGCACCATTAAATGAATTTTGTGCACAACATGGCATTATTCACCAAACCACAGCCCCTTATTCTCCACAGCAAAATAGAATTGCTGAAAGGAAGAATAGAACCCTCAAAGAAATGATGAATGCCATGTTACTAAGTTCAGGTTTACCACAGAACTTGTGGGGGGAAGCAATATTGTCTGCTAATTATGTTCTTAATAGAATACCCCACAAGAAAACCAACAGCACTCTTTATGAATTGTGGAAAGGTCGACCGCCTTCCTACAAATACTTAAAAGTGTGGGGGTGTTTGGCAAAAGTTGAAGTTCTTGTTCCTAAAAAGACTAAGATTGGACCAAAAACAATAGATTGTGTGTTTATTGGTTATGCTCAGAATAGTAGTGCATATCGGTTTCTGACTTCTAAATCAGAAATACCTGATATAAATGTGAACACTATTATAGAGTCAAGGAATGCTGTGTTTTTTTAACATGTCTTTCCTTACAAGAAAGGACAGGAATTAAATTCACAGAAAAGAACTTATGATTGTACACAAAGTCAAGAGACTAATGACAATCAAACACAAGAGACTAGTAATAGTCTCGACCAACAGGATTTAACTAATGATGAACCAAGAGGAAGTAAGAGAGCAAGAACATCAAAATCCTTTGGTCCAGATTTTCTAACATACTTGTTAGAAAATGAACCTCAAAGCTTTAAGGCAGCAATGACAGGTCCTGAAGCACCTTTGTGGAAAGAGACTGTTAATAATGAAATTGAATCCATTATGCAAAATCATACTTGGGAATTGGTGGATCTTCCACCAGGTTCTAAACCTCTTGGATATAAATGGATATTCAAGAGACAAATGAAAGCAGATGGTTCAATTGACAAGTACAAAGCAAGACTTGTAGTTAAAGGTTACAAACAAAAGGAAGGTCTGGATTATTTTGACACATATTCCCCTGTGACAAGAATAACATCCATTCGCATGCTTATTGCTATAGCAGCGTTGTTTAATTTAGAAATACATCAAATGGATGTTAAGACAGCTTTCTTAAACGATGATCTAAATGAAGAGATCTATATGGAACAACCCGAAGGGTTTGTAGTATCAGGGCAAGAAAAGAAAGTTTGTCGACTTGTAAATCCCTTTATGGATTAAAACAAGCACCTAAGCAATGGCATGAAAATTTTGATCATGCAATGCTTACTAATGGGTTTAAGATAAACGAATGTGACAAATGCGTCTATGTTAAAAACACTAACCAAGGATATGTCATAGTTTGTCTTTATGTGGATGACATGCTTATCATTGGAAGCAGTCAAAACATGATCAAATCAACTAAGCAAATGCTTAACAAAAGATTTGATATGAAAGATATGGGGGTCGCAGATGTTATATTAGGAATGAAAATTACTAAAACATCTGACGGATATGCATTATCTCAATCTTATTATATTGAGAAAATTTTTGATAAATTTATCAATGATGATTTGAATTTAGCTAGAACACCTGTAGACATCAGTCTTTATTTATCAAAAAATAAAGGTGATGCAGTGTCTCAGTTAAAATACTCCTAAATCATTGGAAGCCTAATGTACCTAATGAATTGTACTCGTCCTGATATAGCTTATGCTATCAGTAAATTGAGTAGGTACACTAGTAACCCCGGAGAAGACCATTGGAAAGCGATCATTCGGGTTCTTAGATATCTAAGATTCACCTGTGATCATGGTTTGAACTTTACTCGATATCCAGTAGTACTTGAAGGTTATGGTGATGCAAATTGGATATCGGATACTAAATATTCAAAAATCCACAAGTGGATATGTCTTTACTCTAGGAGGCGCTGCTGTTTCTTGGAAATCCACAAAACAAACATGCATCGCACGATCCACAATGGAATCTGAGTTCATTGCTTTGGACAAAGCAGGAAAAGAAGCAGAATGGCTTGTCACTTCTTAGAAGACATTCCAATGTGGCCAAAACCTGTGCCAGGTATTTGCATTCATTGTGATAGTCAATCTGCAATAGGCAGGGCACAGAATCATATGTATAATGGTAAGTCACGACATATTCGTCGTCGACATAATACCGTAAGGCAATTGTTGTCAAATAGAATAATCTCAATAGATTATATAAATTCTAAAGAGAATATTGCGGATCCGTTAACAAAAGGTTTGACAAAAGAGCTAGTGTATAGTTCATCGAAGGGGATGGGATTAAAGCCTATTACATAAGAGTCGTCATAATGGTAACCCTACTTATATGACTGGAGATCCCAAGAACTAAGTTCAAAGGGACAACTAAGTTATGTATGGCTCACCAGAAATCACCAAGGGATTAAAAATTCCCTACCCATTCCTATGGTGAGAGTGATCTCTGCAACATATGTTGTCTGCAGGGGTATAAGGATAAGCTTTGCTTTTAATGATTACTTATATCTTGATTAAGGCATAAAATCAAGACGAGTATAAGGAGATACTCACAATAAGAATCACCTATATGAGTGTTGAACTGGGGCTGGTTCTATGAGAATGAAAAAGGCTACATTCTCTAGAAATACTCATGAAAACCAGGTGCGTTCAAGGCCAAAATGAACACAACAGTGAGAACCACGATGTGTTAGAAGATATTTTGTGTGAAATCTATTGTCTTGGCTTACACAAACGGCTGAACAATTCAAGGCATCGCGTCCATTAGTTAGCCAGTAAGTCCGATAGGTTATCACTAGGGAAGGTTCAAGGCCGAAAACTACCTATCCTGATGCAAGATATTTTCGACTTATACTCTTTCGTTAAAGTCTGCATATTGTTGCATTTCCGTTGTCATCAAATTCCATTCATGTGGGGGATTGTTGAAAATGGTAGAAAAATTCTGGGTAAAACCAGAATTTTTTCTCAAGTTTGGTCTATTTTTTAGGTGAGCCCCGAGCGTCGATTTACTCGGGTCAAAGTGGTAACGCGTTCTATGCCGCGTTGTGATTCACGTGGTATATTTGGTTGCTCAAAACCATTACCGAATGAATGGGAAATTGAAGCCAAAGTGTGCTCCATGGAAATGGAGTTTTGGTGGAAATTTCTTAAGGTTGTAAATTGGCTTGTCCCACATTGATTTGGTGGGAAGTTTTGAAAGGGTTTATAAGGCTTGGGTTAGATACTTGGGGTGTGCCCCAAGGGGTACCCAAGTGTTTTAGAGGGAGAGGTTATGGGCAAAATGGGCTAGACCCATTGGACCCAAAAATCACCACACACGCGCCGTTGCCGTCCGTCCGGTCGGGCGGGCTGCGCTTGAGCGCGGGTGCGTGGTTGGGTTGGGCTTGTTCGGCCCAATACTAATCTTTTTGGGCCAAAAACATTTGAATTTAATTTTATTTTTGGTAAAATAAAATCCAGAATTCAAATTAAACTGATTTGGATTTTCTGTACATCCAAACAGAGCCCTTCCCGTTTTCAAACAGAAATAAACTAGTTTGGAATTAGTGCACACCCAAACAGGGCCCTTTCCATTTTTTGCTATCTGTTTGAATTATTAACAGATTCAAATCTGTTTGAATTCAAAACCAACAGGTATCATACCTGTTCAATTTAAAACCAAGAGCCACCTTTACATCTATAAATAGGACCACCCTCATTTGATGTAATTAATTCAGAAATTTCGTTTTTCACCTCTGCTTATTCTATTCTTCATTTTGTTGCATTTTATTTCTGAAAGAAAGAGTGTAAACACTTAGTGTGTTCATAAGGCAAACAATTTGTAGTGCTGCTATTGTTTGTGGTTGATCATTTCATCCTGGGAGATAGACGTCCAAATTCTGAAAACACCGTGGAGAGGACGAATCTGTCTTAAGGACACAGTGTCAAACACTGGACTTGATCAGAAAATAATTCGAAGAAATTAAATCAAGTAAGTTATTTAATTTATTTTCAGTGTTGTTTTTATTTATTAAAATCAGATTTAAATTTTGTTTTTGTAACAAAATAAAATCTGTTTCTATTTATTTATTTTTATTTCGAGTTTGAGTTTTGTAATCAAACAAATTCTCTCCTTTTCTTTATTTCTTTTTATTCTTGTTGTTATTTTGTACACAACAGAATTTAATCTATTTAAATACAGTGAAGATTGTCCAACAGAAGGGAGTTGGTTGTAGCAATAAAATAGGCCGTGTTGTGAAGTTTGATCTGCATAATCCAATTCATGATCTAGTTGATCCAAATTTCAAAATGAACCAACTGGGTGATCAGATAAGTCCTTCCTTACCCGATTTAAATCATTTGTATTACCTAGACTTGAGCATGAATTCATTTTATGGTCCGCTGCCATCATCACTCGGAAGACTATCATATTTGAGATTGTTAGATACTGGATATAATCAATTGAATGGGAGCATTCCAATAAGTCTTGGACAACTTTCAAAACTAGAATATCTAGATTTGTCAAAAAAATGCATTTGTTGGCACCGTATTTGAACTTCACTTTGTCAAACTCAAGAGTTTAAATCAATTGTACTTGCATTCAAATTCATTAGTTTTGATGTGAGCTTCCAATGGGTTCCACCCTTTCAACTCCAACTCATACGATTGGCATCCATCGAAACACAAAAAAATGTTACAGCGTTAGACATGTCTAATGCAAGCATCTCAGATGTCATTCTTGATTGGTTTGGGAGTATTTATTGTGGCATTATATACTTGGATCTTTCCAACAACCAGATCAAAGGAAAGGTGTCAATATTTCAAAAATGCAAATATAGATATAGTGCTCATGATAAATGGTTACTATTGAGTTCTAACAGATTTGAGGGCCCACTAACACCGCTTCCTTCAGATGTTTATTCCTTAGATCTTTTCAACAACTTGCTTTCAGGACCTATTACTGTGAGTGATGATAATGCGGCGATGAGCTTCACATATCTTGTTCTCGCAAATAACCATTTGACTAGTGTCATTCCAGTGTCTTTGTGCAAGGCAAAGGATATAAATATTATTGATTTCTCAAACAATCAGTTATCAGGAAAAATTCCTCCTTGCTTGGGGCAATTGGATCAGTTGTCGGTGCTAGATTTGACGAATAATAGTCTATATGGTGAAATTCCAAGTTCATTGGGTTCCCCACAATTTCTCTTTTCCTTGCACTTGCGTAACAATATGTTTTATGGGAAGCTTCCTTTGTCCTTACAGAATTTGACATTTCTTTTCACCATTGATCTAGGTGAAAATGTGTTCACTGATAATATCCCTCCATGGATTGGATATAACCTACCTAATCTTAAATTTCTCAATCTTCAATCAAATAATTTCTATAATGATATTCCTCCACAACTCTGTCATCTCCAAAATTTGCAATTGTTAAACTTGGCACAAAATAACATATCGGGAAATATCCCTCCTTGTTTTGGCAACTTCACTGCCATGGTTGCACTAGATCGTGGGTTCATTTTTGGTCCAATTCTCTATTATCAGACTAGAGGAATTTATGAAGAGAATATTTTGGATTCAATGAAAGGAAGATAACTGGAATACACCAAGACACTCAAATTTCTCGTCTCCATGAACTTTTCGAACAATGGCATTGTTGGAGAGATTCCGGAAGAGTTAATGGATCTTTTTGGGTTGCTCAACTTGAATTTATCTGGGAATCATCTAAAAGGTAGGATCCCTAATAATATTGGCAATTTGACACAATTGGAATCTCTTGATTTGTCTCGAAACAAACTTTCTGGGCCCATTCCTCAAAGTCTGTCTAGTTTAAGCTACCTAAGTCATTTGAACATGTCATTCAATAATTTATCAGGGCAAATACCAATGGGAAATCAACATCGAACTCTCGACGATCCTTCCATTTATATAGGCAATGATGATAGCCTTTGTGGTGCACCACTAAACAGTTGCCTCGATGATAAATCATCTAATGGTGATCACAAACATGCTGATGACAGTAAAGTTGCAGATGAAACTGATTTTTTGTGGTTCTATTCTACACTGGCATTGGACCTGGTTTCTTGGTTGGGTTCTTGGGGGTTTGTGGCACTTTGAATTTCAAGAAGTCTTGGAGGTATGCATACTTCCAGTTCATTGAAAATAACTACAATTGGATATCAATAAACATAGCAATCAAGTTCGCTCAGCTAAGGAGGAAGTTCAACAAAGGAAAATTTGGAGGATGAATTTATCACCCAATTGGTTTCTCTCTCTCTCTCTCTCTCTCTCTCTCTCATCACGTACCTATATTACCTCTGTATCTTGTAATGATTGCGATGTGTGCATCAAATCAACATCTTCATAACCCATGATTTATCTTGTATGAATCTTTTGAATTTTTTTACTGTTATTAACTTAACAATGCTATTCATGTTAATGATTTTTGGAACATCATCACGACGTGAAGAATAACCATTCATATTTTGAAGTGGAGTTAGTGATATTTCGAGATTATCATGAAAACATGTCTTACATTCAAGATCATATAGTAAAGTATAGATTAATTTCCACCAAATTTCTTTACCAAAAGCGCCAAAATTCTCCTTCACATGCTTAAAAACATTGGGAAAAAAAATGCAGGTTTGTTGTTATATAGTTCAAATAATGCAAATACATTTCTCAAATAATTTTTCCGAAGTCATTTGTTGCATTATTTCAAAGAAACCATGTTAACATCCACTAATATGTTGATGGGGTTTGATGATTTTGTGCCTTTTGTAAAATATTCTAAAGTAAGTCTTTCCTTAAATAAATGATTTGTGAACTATCGTATTGTCCAGAATATGTTATAGACTGTGTTTTGCATATATATGTATTCTCCTTTTATTGGTGAATTCTAAGATTTTTGCCGATTGAGGCCATAGATTATAGTTTTAATGTTGAGCATTGAGCAAAATGCTCCAACAATGATATACATGTAGTAATGGTATCACCAAGAAATATCTTATCAAAACAGAGAGCTATTATGCAACAGTCAAATTCACATATAAGTTCAACTATTCATGTTTTTCTTCACATTGTAGTAATCTTTACTTGTGTCAAAGCTTTTAATGATTTAGGAGAAGTATGTAACATCAGTAATATGCAAGTATGTTTCTCAACTTGCATTACTTTTTATTTAATTTGTTAATGATTAATCCTTGCCAAAGATTTTGTGTGTGTGTGTGTGTGTTTTACTCTCTATGTATTTGTGTCTACTGTCACGCCCTCAAAATAAACCCATTATATGTATATCATTGACATGCATTATTTAAAGAAAACAATTTATTAATTCATTCATCAGAGTATTACTAAATAAAAGCATTACATGTAATATCAAATTAAATGCCCTACGGGCTAACATCTTTCCAAGCCAACACTTGGACACAAAAATATGAGTTCTAACTCAAATACAAATAAAGCCCTAAGCTTGAATGTTTATCAAATAAAAACAAATAACTAAAGATAGTCTTCAAAATCCAAATCCTTCCAAGCTAAGTCCTTGGAGGTAGCTTATCACCTGGACCTGAAAATGATGTTCCCATAAAGGGTGAGCCACAGCCCAGTAGAAAAATACTAAACCAAATATAAGCATTGAATAAAGCTATAGCATTCAATAGATGGTTAACCAAGATAATCAATTACATCATTATACAGTTTTATGACACTAATGTCTATGACACGTTTCACTTTTCTTTATTATCAATATGGCTCAGAACCTGGCCAGACTTACAACAGTGAACTATATATGTTATATTCACATTACTTCCAATATCAAACAAACAAATGAGACTCAGGCTCATATCGAAACACTTCATGCTTCCCATTTGATACACATTTTAGTGCTGTATCAATGACATGTAAAAACACTTCAATATAATAAGCACACATAATAGTGATGCTAATGGAGTCCATCCCCTATCTTCTCCCAAACAAAATCCGGTTTAGAGGTCCATCCCCTATCTTCTCCTAAACCGTGGAGTACATCCCCTATCTCCTCCCAAACAATATGCATATGCAATGCTCAAACAATACATGTATTTTCTGTATTAAGTCAATAGTCTAAATTTATAACTTAAACAAATTGATTAGTTTCAATTTTCCCTAATACACATGCAATGTCTACAACAAACACGACTATCCTCCACCGATAGCCCAAAACAGTTATTTCTAGACTGGAAATAAATATATCAACAAATCAATAGGCAAGTGATTTAAATTGTCCAACTACACCATTTAATCAATGAATTCCTCAATTTCATGAATTTAACTAAATTCTCCAATTTCCTTAAATTAATTATACAAATTAATTTATTAATACAACTAGGGTTTTCCCCAAAATTACCAAAGTAACCCCAACATATCAATATACCAAAACTTAGAACAAAACTTATAAAATGGAGTAGGAATTCCCTACCTCGAAGAAAATAACCCGAATGGAGAAGACGGAGATGAAGACCCAAATTCCAAAGTGCTCCAAACCACCAAACGTTCAGATTAAATGGAAGCCCTCGACTCACTCTATCTTTATAATAAAGCAACTAGGGTAGAAACACCCTAAAAGGTGATGAAACCTAAGAGAGAAGGTGAGTAGAGGGAGAGAGAACTCGGAACTAGGGTTTTAGGATCAAAATGATGTGAAAAAATGTTTTAAAAACCGCTGCTGAGTATATAAACCCGACAAGCTCGCTCGAGCGAACACTTGGTCGCTCGAGCGACCAGACACACGAAAACCTCGATCGAGCGAAGAAAATCTCGCTCGAGCCAAGAATGCAATGCTTCAGGTTTGCAACCCAGGAGCACGCTAGAGCGACAGAATTCTCGCTCGAGCGAAGAACTCAAAAAACAAGCACCTCGCTAGCTCGAGCAAAGAAAAGCTGGATCGAGCCACCAGACACAAAATACAACACTCGCTCGAGCGACCAAGCCCTCGCTCGAGCGACCAACCCAAAAATTGGACAGCAACACTTGGTTTACAAACCCAACCAACCTGAAACAAACCTGCCCAACACATCCTATAACTCCAAAAGAGAAAATAAAGGACGACAACAACAATTATACAATGACAGAATAAACGGAACCTAAGTCCGGATACAATAATCAAATGGGAAAAGAACGGGGTCGCTATAACCTCCCCCCCTTAAAAGAATTTCGTCCCCGAAATTAAGCATAAGTTTTTGAAAACAGTTTTTTTTTATTTTATAATATGACAATTCAATAGTACACCACTTGACCCAATACTGGTCATTTCATCTCTTATCAAGAGGCGTCTCAAATACATCTCAACCTGTATTATTAATATGCAATTTTCCTTCCAATTTCAACAATTTCAATATACGTGATTTCCATTTCCATATCATATTCAATTTCATGATAGAACTCTAATTCATCTAATTCAACAATATATATTCAACATATGCAATGTTACCAAAAACTTCCATAATGAGGCAAGTTTCCATGTACTTCCATTAAACCAAAACGTTTACAATGTTTTACAACTTAAAACATATATACCATGTTCTTAAAGTTCATTAAAATTACGAAATTTCGACACATGATTACACATCAACAAACAAGTCCGGATATTTCTCGCGGACTTCCAATTCACGTTCCCAAGTGGCTTCCTCCACTCCGTGATGCTTTCACAGAACTTTTACCAAAGGGATGCTCTTGCCTCGCAAAACTTGATCTCGCCTATCCAAGATCCGAACCGGTCTCTCCTCATACGAGACATCCTCGCCAACCACTAAATCAGTCCAATCCAACACATGTGATGGATCCGGCTCATACTTCCGAAGCATACTCACATGAAACACGTCATGTACTCCGGACAACTGCGGTGGCAAAGCTAAACGATAGGCAGCCTCGCCAATCCTCTCAAGGATATCAAAAGGACCAATGAACCGAGGGGACAACTTCCCGCTCTTCCCAAACCTCATCAATCCCCGTCTAGGTGATATCTTCAGAAAGACATGATCTCCCATGTCAAACACCAAAGGTCTCCTCCTACGGTCGGCATAAGATTTCTGACGACTCTGTGCTGTAAGAAGCCTCTTACGGATCAGCTCAACTTTCTCCGTCGTTTCCCTCACCAACTCCGGGCCCAACAGAGGTGCATCACCCACCTCGGCCCAACAAACAGGAGATCTACACGGTCAGCCATACAAGGCCTCAAACGGTGCCATACCGATACTAGACTGGAAACTGTTGTTGTAGGCAAACTCCACCAACAGCAAGTGCCTCTCCCACGACCCACCAAAGTCTAGAACACAACCCCGAAGCATATCCTCATGGATCTGAATAGTACGCTCAGACTGGCTGTCAGTCTGAGGATGATAAGCCGTGCTAAAGGTCAACTTAGTGCCTAAGGCACTCTGCAAACTTTGCCACAACCTGGCAGTAAAACGAGGATCTCTATCTGAGACGATCGTCACTGGGACCCCGTGCAACCTCACTATGTCCCGAATATATAAGTCGGCCAGATGATCGACTGAATCTCTAACACGCATAGGAATAAAGTGCGCCGACTTAGTCAACCGGTCTACAACCACCCAAACAGCATCACTACCCCGCTGAGTCCTCGGAAGACCTACAACGAAGTCCATAGTGACATGCTCCCACTTCCACACAGCAATAGGCAAGGATTGTAACAAACCCGCTGGCCTCTGATGCTCGGCCTTCACTTGCTGACAAGTAAGGCACTTAGACACGAAAGCTGCCACATCTCTCTTCATACCCCGCCACCAAAACTGGCGACCCAAATCCCGATACATCTTAGTGCCTCCCGGATGCACCGCAAGGCGTAAATGATGAAACTCTCGGAGTACCTCCTCTCGACAAGACTCCGGCACAAACAGACGGTCTCGGTATCTCACACTCAGGTCGGGATACACCGTCAAACCCTTCTCAACCTTCCCACCGGAAATCTTCTCACGGAGGGATTCTACCTCCAGGTCACTCCTCTGAGCCTCTAACACTCGAGTCACAAGTGTAGGCTGTACAACAACAGAAAACAAGGCCGCAGCCTCAACGGATTCGCCCAGAAGTAAATCAAACTCCCCAAGTGCACCAAACATCTCCCATTCCCGGATGGCTATACTAGCTATGTCACCAATAGATTTCCTGCTAAGGGCATCGGCCACCACATTGGCCTTCCCTGGATGATAATGCAACTCGAAGTCATAATCCTCAATAAACTCCATCCACCTCCTCTGCCTCAAGTTCAAGTCTTTCTGTGTAAACAAATATTTCAAACTCTTATGATCCGAGAATACCTCGAACCTCTCACCATAAAGATAATGCCTCCAAATCTTCAAGGCAAATATCACAGCTGCTAACTCTAAATCATGCGTAGGGTAATTCTTCTCGTGGATTTTCAACTGACGTGAGCCATAGGCAACTACTTTCCCTTCTTGCATCAACACACAACCCTGACCCTCTCGTGAGGCATCACAATAGACTGCATAACCCAACCCTCTCTCCGAAATAATCAAGACTGGAGCGGTGGTCAGTCTAACTTTCAACTCCTGGAACGACTTTTCACAAGTCTCACTCCATACAAACTTGAGTCCCTTCCGAGTCAATCTAGTCAAAGGTGAAGCTAACCTGGAGAAATCCTTCACAAACCGGCGATAATACCTAGCTAACCCCAGAAAACTGCGGATCTCAAACACACTCTTAGGCTATGCCCAATCTTGCACTGCCTCAATCTTGGATGTATCAACAGACACTCCTTCCCCAGAAACTACATGGCCTAAGAACTTGACCTCTTCTAGCCAGAACTCACACTTCCCAAACTTAGCATAAAGCTTATGGGCTCTAAGTAACTCAAGCACCACTCTCAAGTGTTCCTTGTGCTTCTCCTCAGAAGGTGAATAGATAAGGATGTCGTCCACGAAGACGACTACAAAACGATCTAAAAATTCCCGGAATATCCGGTTCATCAAATCCATAAAAACTGCCGGTGCATTGGTGAGCCCAAATGGCATCACCAGAAACTCATAGTGGCCATACCGCGTACGAAATGCCGTCTTCGGAATATCCTCCTCCCTGACTCTTAACTGATGATAACCCGATCTCAAGTCTGTCTTTGAGAAACAACGGGAACCCTTCAACTGATCGAAAAGATCATCTATACGAGGCATAGGGTACTTATTCTTAACCGTAGCCCGATTCAATTTCCGGTAATCTATACAAAGTCTCAAAGCACCACCTTTCTTTTTAACAAAGAGGGCCGGTGCTCCCCATGGCGAAACACTAGGACGTATATAGCCCTTATCTAGCAACTCCTGGAGTTGGATCTTCAACTCAACTAACTCAGCTGGGGCAAAACGATAAGGTGCCATAGAAATCGGCGCCGTGCCGGGCACTAAGTCAATAGAGAACTCAATCTCTCTGTGAGGTGGCAAACCAACGAGGTCCTCGGGAAAGACGTCCGAGTACTCACAAACCACTCTTGGCAACACAGTCTGGGTCTCATTACACTCACCACTCTCAAAGCTAGCAAGTAGACCACTAAGCTCACTCCGCCCTCGTAGATCATACCCCGGTGGCAAAACACTACCAACCCGGTCCCCCAGAAAATGAAAACACTCCCCGCTCACGGTACAACATGTGACCCTCTGGCGGTAGCAATCAATAACTGCCCGGTATGACGATAACCTGTCCATACCCAAAATAACATCAAAGCCCTTCATAGGCATAACTACAAAAGGAAACGGAAGTCTATGATCGGCGACCTCTATATCACAACCCCCGACACCTTGTTTCAAGATCAATTCACCCCCAAGAGGTGACACTACACAAATAGGGGATGCCAACTGTGCTAACTCCAACTCCAAACTAGATGCAAATGCAGCAGACACAAAGGAATGAGATGCACCCGTATCAATCAAAACACTAGCAACCGAGTTGCAAAACAAGAAGGTACCTCTCACAACTGATGGTGCCGGCACAAGATCCTGTGCGGTAACAGCGTACACGCGCCCAGACGACCTCTGATCAACCTGCTCACCCCTAGGAGCATAAGATTGCTGCACCGACTAGGACGATGAAGCCCCCTGATTGGCCCTCGAGGCCTGACCCGACTGAGCTGGCTGCTGACCCTGAATCTGCCTCAAACCAGATGCACCAGGTGTGCCACCCAACTGCGGGCAATACCTCTTCATATGCCCTGGTTGACCACACTGATAACACGAGAGTGGCTGGCCTCTACCCTGACTCTGGCTCTGAGATCGAGCCGAAGATGATGCTGCTCTCTGCACTCCTCCCCTCTGAGGACAAACTGGAGACTTGTGGCCCAGCTGGCCACACTTGAAACAGGTAATGTCTCCCTGACTGCCTTTCCCCGAACAAGCACTCGGCACAGGAAAAGTCGATCTAGAAAAGCTACCCTGAGACTGCTGAGGATTAAAACCCTTCTGTCTCCTACCATCACTCTGACCATCCTGACTCCTCTTGGAGCCCTTCTGTCCTTCCTCCTCCTCCTGCATCATGATTTCTATGTGGGTTGCAGCATCAACCATACGCCCATAATCCCGAATCATAGTTCCCCCAACTCTCAGCTTGAGGCCACACCTCAACTTCTTCTCAAACTCGATACAACAGCGTTCCTCAGACGCCACCAACTCAGGTGCAAACTTGGACAAGCTAGTAAATGCAGCCTCAAACTCGACCACTGAAGAACTCGACTGCTTAAGCTGGCAGAACTGGTCTCTCAGCTTCTCCCTAACTGCTGGAGATAAGAACCTCTCCTGGAAAGCATTCACAAAAGCCTCCCATGTACCTCCTATACGACCCTTTGTGAACTTCCACCACTAACCCGCATCCCCCTTCAGTTGGAAAGATGCGAAGGTCACTTTCAACCCCTCATCTTCGATGCCAAGCATCTCAAACGTCTTCGTTGTCTGTTCGAGCCATTCATCTGCCTTAAGCGGCTCTTTAGGATCACCCACAAATTCATCCGGGTTAGACCGGAAGAACTCCCTCTTCAGAAAAGAAGGTCCTGCATCCGCAACAACAACCCGAGCTTGATTCTCAGCTCTGAGAATGCCTACTGACTCCCTGAATGCCCCTGCTATCTCTCGGGCTAGAGCGACCATAGCATGCTGGCCTACTGGCTCGGCCACATTGGCCTGGCCAATTCCCTCCTGAACTGCCGGAATCTCCTCTGGCACAGGCACCTCCTACCTACCCGGCCTACCACGCCTACCGCGTCCTCGTACTCGTCCTGACATCCTAATAAAGGAAACAAAGACGTTAGCACATTAATAAATGTGCTGAAGCTAAACACTCGCGTCCTAATGCATTGGACAACAATAATTCATTCCACGTAAGCACATAATCACATAAGCACCTACGAATTTCATTCCTGGATGATGATAGTCCCGAAGCGTTACTATAGTTCCGGTTGGAAGCAGCATTGATCAAGTGCCTTTCCAACAAGACTACAAGAAACTCAAGGGTCCAATCAACATCCTAGGAACTACATTCCATACCCACATAGTCACATAAACATGTTATCATGTATGCATATAACATTACACTAAGTCTCTATCAAACGAGATGAACCCATTATGATACTAATCACTTCCCACGTACCCAAAGTATTCAAACCCGGCACGCTCTGATACCAAGTTGTCATGCCCTCAAAATAAACCCATTATATGTATCATTGACATGCATTATTTAAAGAAAACAATTTATTAATTCATTCATCAGAGTATTACTAAATAAAAGCATTACATGTAACATCAAATTAAATGCCCTACGGGCTAACATCTATCCAAGCCAACACTTGGACACAAAAATATGAGTTCTAACTCAAATACAAATAAAGCCCTAAGCTTGAATGTTTATCAAATAAAAACAAATAACTAAAGCTAGTCTTCAAAATCCAAATCCTTCGAAGCTAAGTCCTTGGAGGTAGCTTATCACCTGGACCTGAAAATGATGTTCCCATAAAGGGTGAGCCACAGCCCAGTAGAAAAATACTAAACCAAATATAAGCATTGAATAAAGCTATAGCATTCAATAGATGGTTAACCAAGATAATCAATTACATCATTATACAGTTTTATGAGACTAATGTCTATGACACGTTTCACTTTTCTTTATTATCAATATGGCTCAGAACCTGGCCAGACTTACAACAGTGAACTATATATGTTATATTCACATTACTTCCAATATCAAACAAACAAATGAGACTCAGGCTCATATCAAAACACTTCATGCTTCCCATTTGATACACATTTTAGTGCTGTATCAATGACATGTAAAAACACTTCAATATAATAAGCACACATAATAGTGATGCTAATGGAGTCCATCCCCTATCTCCTCCCAAACAAAATCCGGTTTAGAGGTCCATCCCCTATCTTCCCCTAAACCGTGGAGTACATCCCCTATCTCCTCCCAAACAATATGCATATGCAATGCTCAAACAATACATGTATTTTCTGTATTAAGTCAATAGTCTAAATTTATAACTTAAACAAATTGATTAGTTTCAATTTTCCCTAATACACATGCAATGTCTACAACAAACACGACTATCCTCCACCGATAGCCCAAAACAGTTATTTCTAGACTGGAAATAAATATATCAACAATTCAATAGGCAAGTGATTTAAATTGGCCAACTACACCATTTAATCAATGAATTCCTCAATTTCATGAATTTAACTAAATTCCCCAATTTCCTTAAATTAATTATACAAATTAATTTATTAATACAACTAGGGTTTTTCCCAAAATTACCAAAGTAACCCCAACATATCAATATACCAAAACTTAGAACAAAACTTATAAAATGGAGTAGGAATTCCCTACCTCGAAGAAAATAACCCGAATGGAGAAGACGGAGATGAAGACCCAAATTCCAAAGTGCTCCAAACCACCAAACGTTCAGATTAAATGGAAGCCCTCGACTCACTCTATCTTTTTAATAAAGCAACTAGGGTAGAAACACCCTAAAAGGTGATGAAACCTAAGAGAGAAGGTGAGTAGAGGGAGAGAGAACTCGGAACTAGGGTTTTAGGATCAAAATGATGTGAAAAAACATTTTAAAAACCGCTGCTGCATATATAAACCCGACAGGCTCGCTCGAGCGAACACTTGGTCGCTCGAGCGACCAGACACACGAAAACCTCGATCGAGCGAAGAAAATCTCGCTCGAGCCAAGAATGCAATGCTTCAGGTCTGCAACCCAGGAGCACGCTAGAGTGACAGAATTCTCGCTCGAGCGAAGAACTCGAAAAACATGCACCTCGCTAGCTCGAGCAAAGAAAAGCTGGATCGAGCCACCAGACACAAAATACAACACTCGCTCGAGCGACCAAGCCCTCGCTCGAGCGACCAACCCAAAAACTGGACAGCAACACTTGGTTTACGAACCCAACCAACCTGAAACAAACTTGCCCAACACATCCTATAACTCCAAAAGAGAAAATAAAGGACGACAACAACAATTATACAATGACAGAATAAACGGAACCTAAGTCCGGATACAATAATCAAATGGGAAAAGACCGGGGTCACTATATCTACTGAGTTTTAACCAATTTACAAGTGCTTGTGGTTGGCTTTTTTAATAACTTTTTGTTGATTTTTTTTTCATCTTTAATGATTTTTTTTTAAAATTAAAAAGTGTTACACTCTTGAATTCTACTCGACTAGAGAAATTAGAAAAGATCAAAAAATTTGAAAATTTCGAAAAAAAAAGTCCAAAAATTATTTAAAAAAAAAAACAGTTGAATTTTTATTTTTTTATAACTTTTTTTGTCTTTAGGATTATTTTTATTTGTTTTTACTTTTTAGATTCATCTACACAAGAAAAACCTAAAAAGTAAAAAAAATGGACATAATTTAGAAAGAAAAAATCACTAAAAATTTAAAAATATATATATATATATATATATATATATAACTTTTTTAGGTGAATCCCACACACTAACAAAAGCCAAAGCAATAAAACTGTCAATGTAACCAAAATATCATAAGTTTCCATATATGCAGATGCAAATGCAGATGATTAGCTCCTAACTACACATTGATTTCATCAATCCACACAATTACCCAAAGGATGTTTTTGTTTGGACGGACTGCATAAGGGGAGATTGTAATCCATCGGACTATTAGTCCTGGGATACATTGTCCCCAGACTATTTGGTTGGTCAGGATTTGTATCCTATGTTTGTTTAGTCATGGGATTAGATGTCTAGATTGGACTATTTTTAGTAAATCCAATGTTTGTTTGGGATATTATGAAAAAGGATAAATGCTCAAATGACTATTTTATCATTTTCGATTATTTACTAAGTAATAGCAATATTCAACATAGCTTTAATATTTTAATTATATTTAGTTAGATTAAATAAAAATTTATTTTATTTTATTTTTTGCACAATTAAATAAATTTATTTTTATAAAATTAAATAAATTAAATAAAAATAAAAATATATGTTATTTTTAATTAAAATTTTAAATAAAGTTATTTTAAATAATAATAATAATAATAATTAAATAATGAAATAAAATAAAACATCTATTAAAATTTAAATAATGAAATTAAATAAAATATAAACAAAATTTTTAAATAAAACATCAATAAAATATCTATAAAAAAATATTTTAAAAATTAAATAAATAAAACAAAAATAAAAATTAAATAAAATTATTTTATTTTTAAATTGAGACATTTAAATTTTTTTAAATTTTACTAAATATAATACATAATTAAATACTAGAGGGCAAAAATGTAATTTCATTGTCTAATCCCATGGGATGAGTTATCCCATGGTTTCTATCCCACCCTTGCCCCCCCCATGGGATAGGATAGTCCCACAAATATGGGACTAATAGTCTAGGGGGCCTATTAGTCCGGAGCAAAACTTTTGAAACAAACAATGGACTATTAGTCCGGTGGGACTAATAATCCAATCCCATACCCTAATCCTTCAAAACAAACACACCCAAAGGGGATCTAAATCAATTATCACAATTTCAATAGGCATCAGCCAATCCTACACACCATACCAACAATTAGCACAGAGAAAAGGAAGATGCTATGATGTTCACCCTTAAAATGATGCATATGGTATACTTTTGTATTATTTTAGTCCTTACATTTTCAAATCGCTTGATTTTAACTCTGAATTTTATATTTTGTCTCTTTTTGTCCAACTTGAAAATGGTAGTTAAGTTTTTTGACAGAAATTGGCCATGTGCATGTCACATGCCTTATTTTAAAGGATAAAATTGTAAATTTAATATTTTGTACATTATTCAGAGTGAGTTAACTCAATCAAATAAACACACATGTGGATCTCAATTATAGAAAGAGATGGTTTATGCTTAACAGATGGTTCGACGAGGAAAAAGAAGAGGGGTTTGCTCGACGATGGGGCTCAGTTGAGGTAAGGCCTTGAGATTCGATTGGTGTCCGTTGCTGAGAAGGTCACGACCAGAGACCACTACTTTTGCTGCAGATTGTGAGATTTCATCTTTGTCATCATCAGCTCCTCATCTCTATTGCATGCTATTTACCATTTTGGGCAATAGAACTGATCCAAATTTTTCCTTCTTAAAATAAATAAAAACTTAACCAAGTTCTTTATGGAATTGTTTGTAAATTTTCTTATATTACTTTGAAAAAAATCTTTTTGTCAATGGTGTTTTGCTAAGATATTATGGAATTGATTCAATGTGAAAATTTCAGAGACCACTGATGTAATTTGTCATATAAAAAAAGACCAGTTCTGTTTGCCGCTAGTAATCTTAGAAGTTTGAGATAAATACACTACAAAAAAATTGACTTTTTGCGATGGTAAAATACCGTCGCTAATACTCCTAATGTCGTCGCTAATACTTTTTGCGACGGCAAAATGACTTTTCGCGACGGCAAGAGGGGGGTCACAACTGTAGGGGTTGCAAAAGAGTTTTTGCGACGGTAAGTGCCGTCGCTAATGTTTTGCGACGACATTTTTTGCCTTTTTGCGACGGCACCGTGCAGTCGCTAATAACGTTTGAAATGTCTTGACTTTTTTGCGACGGCCCTATTTTACCGTCGCTAAAAATATTATTTGAGACGGTAAAAAATACCGTCGCCAATAGTCTTTTTTTTAAAAAAAAAAACACTACTTTTTGCGACGGTGTGATGCCGTCGCAGAAAATATAAAAAATATGAAATTTTCTATTTTGTGCGACAGTGTAATGCCGTCGCAAAAAATATTAAAAAATAATAAAATTTCTATTTTAAATAATAAAATTTCTATTTTTTGCGACAGTATAATGTCGTCGCAAAAAGTAAAACCTGTAACAAAATTAATAAAAATATTAAAATTTTCTATTTTTTCCGACGGTGGTGCCGTCTCTCTCTCTCTAAGAGCTGATTATTTACATTCTATTCACAAAAACATCATAACAGAAAATAAAAATAAAAATTTAAATTGATCAAACCATCAAATTCAATATTTTACAAAGAACAATTAAACTGTACATGTTCATAAAAGCATATTTAAATTATAAAATTCACCCAAATCCTAAAAAAAAATAAAATAATAAAATAAAATCTAAAATTCACCAATCAGCACATTGGATATTTAAATGCTCTTACAAAAATTAAAAAATTTCCAACAAGATCTCAATTTTGAGCCTATTTCAAAAATCAAGCTCCAAATTCCTTAATTCTAGAATCAGATCTTCCCCTCGGCAAAATTTATCCTTTTGACCTACAAATAAATAGATAACAGTTGCAAATTATAATCTTTTGGAGAAACCAACTATTTAAACACCAGTAATGAAGACAATGAAGACTGTGGAAAGAACACTTACGTTGTCATCAGGAACAACTGCATATCTTTCAATTGGAGAAACCAAAGCTCTCCCTGCTCACAAATAATAATAATAATAATAATAATAATAATAATAATAATAATAATAATAATAATAATAATAATAATAATAATGGAATTCAATGTAGTCCAAAATAGTGTAATAAACTCTTATTGTAATATACCTGGGGAATTTTTTCATGTCTGATGGGAGTGGGAAGGGTTGGACTTAAAGGGTTCCTACCTGTCTTGGATTGTAGAATACACAAATTTATTTTGTAGGAACTCACATGCAGAGGGTCCATCATAAAGAATTGTGAGAAGAATACTAATATGTGATTACAATTAACTCTATATATGGTAGTTAATCAGGTAACGAAAAAATTTTTACGAAAAAATAAAAAAAACAGGGTGTAAAATATATAATTTTATATATTGTATGTCATATATATGAATATGTAAGTCAAAATTAATGATTTTTAAACTCTAAAGGAGGAGAATATGCATAATTCACATTGTTTTTATTTCATCATTGGATTATAAGTTATTTTATTCAAACTTGTAATGTGTTTCGTATTTGTCTAATTGTTGGGAAGTGTCCGATGAGTGTCGTATCGGACACGGTGTTGGACACAACACTCTCCCCTCTTAGAAGTGTCTGTGCTTTTTAACTTCTCATCAAAACTCAACAAAATTAGAAATACAAATAAAGTAAATTTTGGTAAAACCTACAATGCTATGGCAACGTACCCCAGCATCAACATATTCAGGACCTAACAGTGGGCAGATTACATGCTTCACGTATAGTTGCTTTGCTATTTCCCTCGTTGGGGCTGATACAAGATCTTTAGTTTCTTTCCATAGACGACACTCATCCATGGTTAGAGCTGAATAATCATGCTCACTATCAGATAAGTATATAGAAGATCCATTCCTTGAAGCTTTTTGTATGCGTAGTACCTTACCAACCTATACATATTAGAAGAAAGAATCTGTAAGTGACAAATGTATGTTAGTCCACTCCAACATTTTTAAATGAAGCACGGTATGGCCCAACTTCTTTGACTCATTTTCCTCAAGCCCATTTTCTCTGCCTGTTGAGGGATAACTGTAGGAAAATTTATGTTTCTAGAATTTAAGAAAAAAATTCCTTTCTCAAACCATAGTTTATGCTTTCAAAGGGAAAAGAGTTGGTAGTGGGGAATCACCCAGATTTTAGACAAGAAATTGACATCATGAATCATGAGGAATACATAGTGGGGTAAAGCAACAAGCGTGATCAAGAATGCTAATCCGAAAAGAACCTTTCTCCCTCTAAATATATATCACAAAGTGTATAGTCATTATAAGAATCTCCTTTCTTAGACAAATTGATGGAGTGCAAAGCTAGGATAAGGCCACATTTTATGCTTTCAAGGGGAAAAAAGTTGGTAATGGGGAATCACCCAGATGTTAGACAAGAAATTGATGTCCTGACCAAACATAGGGAAGTAAATCAACAAGCGTGATCAAGAATAGTAAACCGAAAAGAACCTTACACACACACACACACACACACACACACACACAAAAGTGGATAGTCATTATAAGAATTTCTACCTATTTACCCATTTCAGAGTTCCTCTTTGCATAATCCAATTCAGTAATCAAGGATATTCAAGATACCAGTTCTAACAAGCATAATTTAGCTATATGTTTTACTTTAACTAACATTCAGTTACAACGAATGTAAAATAAAACCAATAATGAAAATTGTAAAAATAATCCACACATGCAGAGCTAGTATTAGGCTTAATCAGATTCAAAATTCTCATTTCTTTCCTTCCCTAATTGCTCTTCTCATCAACAAAATGAAATTTCATTTCCAAGCCTAAGCATTACATTAGGCTTAATCAAATTCAAAATTCTTTCCATCTCCAATTGTTTCTCATCAACAAAATTAAATTTCCTTTCCAAGTCTATAAGCATTATACTAACAAAAACTCAAACTCTCTTTGTCATGCATAGAGTTCACTTCATCTTAATTAAGTATATTATAAAAAATAAATTCACTTCATCTTAATTAAGTATATTATAAAAAATGACAATTGCAAGAAAGCTGTATCAGTGAATATACCAAATAATTCTATCCATCACGGGATAATTCCCAACTGAAAACGTAAGAGTCATTTTCCAAGCATTGGTTGCTTACCTCGGAGCACCTCTCTTCACCGAAAGCCTAACAACAAAACAATCGATCTTCAATACCAAAAAAACACACTCTGAATCACAAGATAGCTTAACCAAGATGACATTGCATCCCCATAAATCAAAAAGGGAATGATATATTTAACAGATATATATATATATTTATTTATATTTCCCAAGATCAATTATATATATATATATATATTTATTTAACAGATCAAGAAAAAAACTAGATCATATATATATATATATATGTATGTAACAGATCAAAAACTCAATAATATATATATATATATATTTATTTATATTTCCCATGATCAATTACTCTCTAATTGCTTCTAAAAGAAGGCTGTCGTGTTCGTCCACAGCAGAGAGGCTGGTATGAGTAGCAGTACTAGGCAGATCTGTATGGGAAAAACAGATCAAGAAAAAAAAACCAGATCATATATATATATATATATATATATGTAACAGATCAAAAACCCCCCTATATACACTCACAGATGTATATATATATATGTGTGTGTGTGTGTGTGTGTATGAAAACCCCCTATATCCGAAATCCTGACACAGAGAGAGAAAGAGAGATACCCTTTGAAATTGGCGGTGAGGGAAGATCGCCGGTGAGGGAGGAGTGGCGGTGAGGGGCGAGCAACTGTCAACGTCATTTGTGAGAGAGAGAGAGAGGGAGGCAGCAGCGGCGGTAAGGGAGGAGGATCGACAGTGAGGTACGAGCGACGGTGAGGGAGGATCGGGAGTGAGGGAGGATCGGCGGTGACGGATGATCGGCGCCGTCGTTGTGTGAAAGAGAGAGAGAGAGGAAGGCGAAACCCTAGATGGAGAGAGAGAGAGAGAGAGAGCGAACAGGAGGAGAGGAGACGGCTCTGCTGTGTTTGGGTTGTGTTTGTGTTGTGTGTGTGTTCTCAAACAAAACCCTACACACACCCACACACCCACAAATGTTATAGTTAATGAATTTTTTATTAAAATAATTTTTATAGTTGATGAATTTTTTTTTTCATTTGGTAAAGTTAAAAATTTATTTGTTTTATATTTATTTTAATGAATAAAAAATTATTATTATTTTTTTATTTGGTAAAAGTAGGAATAATATTTTCCATTAAAATAAAGTTAATTTTTTGTAGTCAATGAAAAAGAGAGAAGATAGATGAGAGAAGAGATAAATGAATGAGAGACACAGAGAGAGAGAGAGAGTCAAATAGACAAAGAGAGAGAGAGAGAGAGAAGAGTGATGAATAAGAGAGAGAAATAAAAGAGAGAGAAGAAGATGAAAAAATGAGTGAAAAGATATAGACAAAGAGAGAGACAGAGAGAGAGAGAGAGAAAAAAAAAAGAACGAAAATAGATAAATAAGAGAGAGAGAGAGATAGAAAGAGATGAGCGAGAGAGCGAGAGAGAAAAAAATAAGAGAGAGAAAAGAGAGACAGAGAGAGAAGATATATGAAAGAGATAGAGAGAAGAGAGATGGACAAGAGACATAGAGAAAAAGAGAGAGATAAACAGACAGATAGACAAGAGTGATGAGTCAAAGTGAGAAAAAGAAGAGAGACAGAGACAGAGAGAAAGAGAGAGATGGACAGAAAGAGAAGAGTGATGAGAGAGAGAGAGAGAGAGAAAAGAGACAGAGACACATAGAGAAAGGGAGAGAGAGACAAATAGAGAAGAGTGATGAATAAGAGAGAGAAAGAGAAGAGAGACAGAGAGATAGGAAGATGAAAAAATGGGTGAAAAGAGAAATGTTCAAAAGAGTAAGACGACATCGTTTGTAGTGGATCGATAAATCGAGAAGGAGCTCGATAAATAGAGAAGATGAGAGTAATAAAGTGAGTAAGGCGAACATAGTGAGGGAGAGATAGACAAATAGACAAGTGGACAGAGAGAGAGAGAAAGAGAAGAGTGATGAGTGAGAGAGAGACAGTGAAAGAGAGAGATAGACAGAAAAAGAGATAGGGAGAGAGATGGAGAGAGGGAGAGATAGAAAAAAAGAGAGAAACAAGAGATGAACGAGAGATAGACAAAAAAAAGAGAGAAATAGAGCGAAAAGAGATGAGCGAGAGAGAGAGACACAGAAAAAGAGAGAGACAGAGAGAGAAGAGAAATGAGCGAGAGAGATAGAAAGATAAGAGAGAGAGAGAGAAAAGAAATGAGAGAGATAGAGAGAAGAGATATGAGCGAGAGAGATAGAGAGAGAAAACAGATACGAGAGATAGAGAGAAGAGAGATAGGCGAGAGACACAGAGAGATAATGAGAGAGAGAAACAAACAGACAGAGAAAGAAGAGTGATGAGTGAAAGAGATAAAGAGAAGAGAGAGAGAGATAGAGACAGAGAGACAGGAAGATGAAAAAATGAATAAAAAGAGAAATGTTATATCAAAAGAGTACGACGGCATTGTTTTTTTAAATTTTTTTTGCGATAGAAAAATACCGTTGAATTTATTCAAACCATTTTGTGACTGTATATATATGAAGCTGTCTCAAAACCACAATCACTATGCTAGGTTAGAGTTTTTCAAAAACTCTTTTGAGAAAATTATACTTTCTTGTTTCCGTGTTATATTGTTTTTACTGAATTTTTTTAATATTTAAAGTATTTTTTGTAATTTTTAGACACACCTAACATAATACACCTAAAAATTAAAAAAAATTGTAAAAAAATCTTTTAAAAATTCACTAAATACCAAAAATACAATAATTCAATACATTTTTTATAGCGATCCCGGGTTTACCCTTGTTGTACAGTGATCCGGACATGTGTCCGTGGATGTTGGATGTTGTTTATTATCTTGTTTGCATCCTTTTTACTTTGTATATTGAGTATGGGATGTGTTGGGCAGGTTTGTTACAGGTTGGTTGTGTTTGGGAGCCTAGTGTTGCTGCCCAGATTTTTGGTCCTTCGCTCGAGCGAGGAGTCTGTCGCTCGAGCGAGAGTAGTGTTGCCCCGGTTCTGGACCTGAGAGTTGTAGTTTCTGGCTCGAGCGAGATTTTCGTGGCTCGAGCGGTCTGGGTTTTTCTTCGCTCGATCGAGAACTTCTTGGCTCGAGCGAGAGTTTTCTGTGTCTGGTCGCTCGAGCGACCAATCCTTCGCTCGAGCGAGCGTGTTTTATATCAGCGGACAGCAGCGTCTAAAACATCACTTTTTCAGTCCTTTTCTTTGATTAAACCCTAAATCCGACACCCTCTCTCTCTAAACTTGCACTCTCTCTAAGATTTGATCTCCCTAGGGTGTGAATCTAGCCTAAGGCCTTTGTTAAAAAGATAGAGGGCGTTGAGAGCTTCGATTTAATCTGAAAAAGTTTGGATTTGGAGCAAGTTGATCTTGGAGTCTTCATCTCCTTTTGGGCTAAAACTTCGAGGTAGGGATATCCTACTCCTCTCTATGGGTTTTGTCTTTAAATTTTGGTATTTTGAGATGTTGGGCTTGGTTTGGTAATTTTGTGAAAGTTTGGGGCTTTTGTGTAATTTTATAAAAGTTGGGGTTTTATTCATAATAAACCTAGATGCATGTTTGGCATAGAAAAATAGAATGATTGTTGAATCATTGATGAAAATGGGACCTAAGGGTTGAAATGGTAATTATGGAAAATGGCCTAATTACATTGTTTAATTAATTGGGATAATTAATTGGTGAGAAATGAGGAAATGAAATGTTGATTGAATATCCATTTGTGCATTTATTTTCTGTTTTAGAAATAACTGCTTTGGGCTATCGGTGGAGGATAGTCGAGATTGTTGTAGACAATGCATGATGATTAGGTAAACGGAAACTAATCAATGGAATGTGTCATGGAACTTGACGGTTGATAGAATACATTAATTGTGTGTATTGTGTGATTGTATATAGAACCAATGTGTTTATATACGTTATGTGTAGAGGAGGAGATAGGGGATGTACTCCGCGGTTTAGGGGAAGATAGGGGATGTACCTCTAAACCGGATAGGTATTGGGAGGAGATAGGGGATGAACTCCGTAGACAGAGCTCATATGCTTGTCTAGAGAAGTGAAGATAGAGCTCATATGCTTATCTTTGTGAAGTGAAGTGTGGATACAGCTTGTATGCTTATCTGTGGATATTGTTGATATACATATCTGTTGTAGAGTGTGGATACAGCTTGTATGCTTATCTGTGGATATTGTTGATATACATATCTGTTGAGAATGTGGATATAGCTTTTATGCTTATCTGAATGTGAGATATAGTTTTTATACATATCTGTGGAAATGATGATAGAGCTAGCATGCTTATCTGTTGAAAAAGGGAAAATGAAAAGTAATTGGGACTTGTAAGTCATTGACATAAATATGTAATTTATGTGATTGTATCAGTGTTGACCAACTATCAATTGCTAATGTTTTAGTCATTGTCCATGGTTGGTTTAGTGTATTTCTACTGGGCTGTGGCTCACCCTATATGGGAATATCTTTTTCAGGTACAGGAAGCATGCCACCTCCAAGGACATAGCTGGGAGGCTAGTGGCGGGCATAGTTTTGTCGTTTTACTTTTGATGTATTACATGTAATTTCAAGCCAAGGGCTTAATGTGTAAACGAGTTAGAACTCTTTGTTGTAACCAAGTGTTAACTTGGAAAGCTGTAAGCCCGTAGGGCATTTTGTTATGAGGTTAACATGTAATACTTATGTCTTGGAATTCTAATGAATGAAAGGAATGCGGTTAGTTTATATGTAAATGCATGTCTTATCTGATGGGTTTAATGTTATTATTTTGAGGGCGTTACAACTTGGTATCAGAGCGTACCGGGTTCGAATACTTTGGGTACGTGGGAAGTGATTAGGATCACAATGGGTTTGTCTCGCTTGATAGAGACTTAGATGTGGTATCATATGCTATGTGCTTAAGTGATAACATGCTTATGTGACTATGTGGGTATGGGATTTAATTTCTAGGATGTTGATTGGATCCTTGAGTTTCTGGGAGTCTTGTTGGAAAGGCACTTGATCAATGCTATTTCTAACCGGAACTCTAGTAACGCCTTGGGACTATCATTATCCGGAAATGAAATTCGTAAGTGCTTATGTGTTTATGTGCTTATGTGGAGTGAATTACACTTGTCCATGCATTAGGACGTGAGTGTTTAGTTTCGGCACACCTATGAATGTGCTAACGTTCTGTGTTACCTTTATTAGGATGTCAGGACGAGGAAGAGGTGCTAGGCGTGGTAGACCTGCGAGGCAGGAAGTACCGTTACAGGGTGAGATTCCGGCAATGCAGGAGGGAGTTGGACAGGCCAATGTGGCCGAGCCAGTGGGTCAGCAGGCTATGGGTGCCTTGGCCAGAGAGATAGCAGGAGCTTTAGGTATTCTTAGAGCTGGGAATCAGGCAGCTGAGACAGGGCCTTCCTTCTTGAAGAGGGAGTTCTTCCGGTGTAATCCGGACGAGTTTATCGGGGATCCTAAAGAACCGCTTAAGGCAGATGAATGGCTCGAACAGACAATGAAGACGTTTGAGATGCTTGGCATCGAGGACGGAGCACTGAAAGTGACCTTGGCATCCTTTCAACTGAAGGGAGATGCGGGTCAATGGTGGAAGTACGAGAAAGCTCGTGTTGGTGGTACTTGGGAGGCGTTTGTGAATGCTTTTCAGGAGAGGTTTTTATCAGCAGCAACTAGGGAGAAGCTGAGGGATCAGTTTAGCCGGCTTAATCAGCAGGGCTTGTCAGTGGCCGAGTTTGAGGCTACTTTTACCAGTCTGTCTAGGTTTGCACCTGAACTGGTGGCGTCTGAGGAACGCCGTTGCTATGAGTTTGAGCGGAAGTTGAGGCGGGGCCTCAAGTTGAGAATTGGTGGGTCTTATATTCGAGAGTATAGACACCTAGTGGACGCTGCAGCTCATATGGAGCTTATGATGCAGGAGGAGGATGAGGGTCAGAGAGGCTCCAAGAGGAGCCAAGATAGTCAGAGTGATGGCAGGAGACAGAAGGGTAATAACCCTCAGCAGTCTCAGGGTGCAGTCTCTAGATCGACCTTTCCAGTGCCGAGTGTAGGCTCGGGGAGAGGCAGTCAGGGGGAATTCACTTGTTACAAGTGTGGCCAGATGGGTCACAAGGTTTCAGTTTGCCCGCAGAAGGGTGGGGGTCAGAAAGCTGCTTCTTCTTCAGCTAGACCGCAGAGTCAGAGTTTGGGCAGGGGGCAGCTCTTGACTTGTTATCAGTGTGGACAATCTGGGCACATGAAGAGGTTTTGCCACAGTTGAGTGCCACTTCGGGAGCGTCTGGTTCTAGGCAGACGCAGGGTTTCCAGCCAGCTCAGTCTGTGCAGGCCTCGAGGGCCAATCCGGGGGCTTCGTCATCCCAGTCTGTGCAGCAGTCTTTTGCTCCGAGAGGTGAGCAGGTAGACCAGGGGCCTACGGGGCGCGTGTATGCTGTTACCGCGCAGGATTTAGTACCAGCTCCATCAGTAGTGAGAGGAACTTTTCTGTTTTGCAACTCGGTTGCTAATGTGTTGATAGACACGGGTGCATCTCATTCTTTTGTATCTGCTGCATTTGCATCTGTTTTGGAATTGGAGTTAGCACAGTTAGCATCTCCTATTTGTGTGGTATCGCCTTTGGGTGGTGAGTTGATCCTGAAACAGGGTGTTAGAGGATGTGATATAGAGGTCGCCGATTATAGGCTTCCTTTTCCGTTTGTTGTCATGCCCATGAAGGGTTTTGATGTTATTTTGGGTATGGACTGGTTATCGTCATACCGGGCTGTTATTGATTGCTACCGCCAGAGGGTTACATTGTGTACCTTGAGCGGGGAGTGGTTCCATTTCTTGGGAGACCGGGTTGGTAGTGTTTTGCCACCGGGGTATGATTCGCGAGGGCGAAGTGAGCTTAGTAGTCTACTTGCTAGCTTTGAGAGTGGTGAGAGTGGTGAGACCCAGCATGTATTGCCGAGGGTGGTTTGTGAGTATCCGGATGTTTTTCCCGAAGATCTTGTTAGTTTGCCACCTCACCGAGAGATAGAGTTCTCTATTGATTTAGTGCCTGGTACGGCGCCGATTTCTATGGCACCTTACCGTTTTGCTCCAGCAGAGTTGGTTGAGTTGAAAGTTCAGCTTCAGGAATTGCTCGATAAGGGCTTTGTTCGCCCTAGTGTTTCACCGTGGGGAGCACCGGCCCTCTTTGTTAAAAAGAAAGATGGTGCCTTGAGATTGTGTATAGACTACCGGAAGTTGAATCGGGCTACGGTTAAGAATAAGTATCCTATGCCCCGTATAGATGATTTGTTTGACCAGTTGAAGGGTTCCCGTTGTTTCTCTAAGATAGACTTGAGATCGGGTTACCATCAGTTGAGGGTCAGGGAGGAAGATATTCCTAAGACGGCATTCCGTACGCGGTATGGCCATTATGAGTTTTTGGTGATGCCATTCGGACTTACCAATGCACCGGCAGTCTTTATGGACTTGATGAACCGGATTTTCCGGGAGTTCTTAGACCGATTTGTGGTTGTTTTCGTGGACGATATTCTTATCTATTCGCCTTCTGAGGAGGAGCACGAGGCACACTTGAGAGTGGTGCTTGAGTTACTTAGAGCCCATAGACTGTATGCCAAGTTTGGGAAGTGTGAGTTCTGGCTGGGGGAAGTCAAATTCTTAGGCCATGTGGTATCCGGGGAAGGGGTGTCTGTTGATACATCCAAGGTTGAGGCAGTGCAAGATTGGGCACAGCCTAAGAGTGTATTTGAGATCCGTAGTTTTCTGGGATTAGCTGGGTATTACCGTCGGTTTGTGAAAGATTTCTCCAGGTTAGCGTCACCGTTGACTAGACTGACTCGGAAAGGAGTCAAGTTTGTGTGGAGTGAGACTTGTGAAAAGTCGTTTCAAGAACTGAAAGTTAGATTGACCACCGCTCCGGTGTTGATTATTCCGGAGAGAGGGTTGGGTTATGCGGTTTATTGTGATGCCTCACGAGAGGGTTTGGGTTGTGTGTTGATGCAAGAGGGGAAAGTGGTAGCTTATGGCTCACGTCAGTTGAAAATACACGAGAAGAATTACCCCACACACGACCTAGAGTTAGCAGCTGTGATCTTTGCCTTGAAAATCTGGAGGCACTACCTTTATGGTGAGAGGTTCGAGGTATTCTCGGATCATAAGAGTTTGAAGTATCTATTTACACAGAGAGACTTGAATTTGAGGCAGAGGAGATGGATGGAGTTCATCGAGGATTATGATTTTGAGTTGCATTATCATCCGGGAAAGGCCAATGTTGTGGCCGATGCCCTTAGTAGGAAAACCATTAGTGATGTAGCTTGTATAGCCATCCGGGAATGGGAGATGTTGGGAGCACTTGGCGAGTTTGATTTGCTACTGGGCGAATCTGTTGAGGCTGCGGCCTTGTTTTCTGTTGTTGCGCAGCCTACACTTGTGATTAGAGTGTTAGAGGCACAGAGAGGTGACCTTGAGGTAGAATCCCTCCGAGAGAAGATCTCCAGTGGGAAAGTTGAGAAGGGTTTGACGGTGTATCCCGACCTGAGTGTGAGATACCGAAACCGTTTGTTTGTACCGGAGTCTTGCCGAGAGGAAGTACTCCGAGAGTTTCACCATTCGCGCCTTGCGGTGCATCCGGGAGGTACTAAGATGTATCAGGATTTGGGTCGCCAGTTTTGGTGGCGGGGTATGAAGAGAGATGTGGCTGTTTTCGTATCGAAATGCCTTACTTGCCAGCAAGTGAAGGCCGAGCATCAGAGGCCAGCGGGTTTGTTGCAACCCTTGCCTATTGCCGAGTGGAAGTGGGAGCATGTCACTATGGACTTCGTTGTAGGTCTTCTGAGGACTCAACGGGGTAGTGATGCTATTTGGGTGGTTGTAGACCGGTTGACTAAGTCGGCGCACTTTATTCCTATGCGCGTGAGAGATTCGGTAGATCATCTTGCCGACTTGTATATTCGGGACGTAGTGAGATTGCACGGGGTCCCAGTGACGATTGTCTCAGATAGAGATCCTCGTTTTACTGCTAGGTTGTGGCAGAGTTTGCAGAGTGCACTGGGCACTAAGTTGACCTTTAGTACGGCTTATCATCCTCAGACTGACGGGCAGTCCGAGCGTACTATTCAGATCCTCGAGGATATGCTTCGGGGTTGTGTCCTGGACTTCAGTGGGACGTGGGAGAGGCACTTGCCATTGGTAGAGTTTGCCTACAACAACAGTTTTCAGTCTAGCATCGGTATGGCACCGTTTGAGGCCTTGTATGGCCGACCGTGTAGGTCTCCAGTTTGTTGGGCCGAGGTGGGTGATGCACCTTTGTTGGGTCTGGAGTTGGTTAGGGAGACGACGGAGAAAGTTGAGCTTATCCGTAGGAGGCTTGTTACAGCCCAGAGTCGACAAAAGAGTTATGCCGACCGTAGGAGGAGGCCTTTGGCGTTTGAGGTAGGTGATCATGTCTTTCTGAAGATATCACCTAGGCGAGGCTTGATGAGGTTTGGGAAGAGTGGAAAGTTATCCCCTCGGTTTATTGGTCCTTTTGAGATCCTTGAGAGGATAGGTGAGGTTGCTTATCGGTTAGCCTTACCGCCGCAGTTGTCCGGAGTACATGACGTGTTTCATGTGAGTATGCTTCGGAAGTATGAGCCAGATCCATCACATGTGCTGGATTGGACTGATTTAGAGGTAGATGAGGATGCCTCGTATGAGGAGAGACCGGTTCGGGTCTTGGATAGGCGGGATCAGGTCCTGCGTGGCAAGACCATTCCTTTGGTGAAAGTCTTGTGGAAACATCACGGAGTGGAGGAAGCCACTTGGGAACGTGAGTTGGAAGTCCGAGAGAAATATCCGGACTTGTTTATTGATATGTAATTTTGTATTTAAATTTTACATTTTGTTGAACTTAAGAGCTTTTATATATGTCTTAAGTTGTGAAACATTGAAAATGTTTTAGTTATTGGAAGTATGTTTTGGAACTTGCCTCATATGGAAGTTGAATGTAACATTATAGGTGTTAAGTATATTGTTGACATTGGAAAGTTAGTGCATAATGTTGATGCATGTTGATAATACATATGTTGTTTACATATTGTGATATGTCTCTTGTTAAAGGGATGGGATGACCGGTAATGGGTCGAATTGTTGAATGTTAAATTGTAACATCGTTTAAAATGGAGGAAAACCTGTTTTTGAAAACTTGTGCTTAATTTCGGGGGCGAAATTCTTTAAGGGGGGGAGGTTATAGCGATCCCGGGTTTACCCTTGTTGTACAGTGATCCGGACATGTGTCCGTGGATGTTGGATGTTGTTTATTATCTTGTTTGCATCCTTTTTACTTTGTATATTGAGTATGGGATGTGTTGGGCAGGTTTGTTACAAGTTGGTTGTGTTTGGGAGCCTAGTGTTGCTGCCCAGATTTTTGGTCCTTCGCTCGAGCGAGGAGTCTGTCGCTCGAGCGAGAGTAGTGTTGCCCCGGTTCTGGACCTGAGAGTTGTAGTTTCTGGCTCGAGCGAGATTTTTGTGGCTCGAGCGGTCTGGGTTTTTCTTCGCTCGATCGAGAACTTCTTGGCTCGAGCGAGAGTTTTCTGTGTCTGGTCGCTCGAGCGACCAATCCTTCGCTCGAGCGAGCGTGTTTTATATCAGCGGACAGCAGCGTCTAAAACATCACTTTTTCAGTCCTTTTCTTTGATTAAACCCTAAATCCGACACCCTCTCTCTCTAAACTTGCACTCTCTCTAAGATTTGATCTCCCTAGGGTGTGAATCTAGCCTAAGGCCTTTGTTAAAAAGATAGAGGGCGTTGAGAGCTTCGATTTAATCTGAAAAAGTTTGGATTTGGAGCAAGTTGATCTTGGAGTCTTCATCTCCTTTTGGGCTAAAACTTCGAGGTAGGGATATCCTACTCCTCTCTATGGGTTTTGTCTTTAAATTTTGGTATTTTGAGATGTTGGGCTTGGTTTGGTAATTTTGTGAAAGTTTGGGGCTTTTGTGTAATTTTATAAAAGTTGGGGTTTTATTCATAATAAACCTAGATGCATGTTTGGCATAGAAAAATAGAATGATTGTTGAATCATTGATGAAAATGGGACCTAAGGGTTGAAATGGTAATTATGGAAAATGGCCTAATTACATTGTTTAATTAATTGGGATAATTAATTGGTGAGAAATGAGGAAATGAAATGTTGATTGAATATCCATTTGTGCATTTATTTTCTGTTTTAGAAATAACTGCTTTGGGCTATCGGTGGAGGATAGTCGAGATTGTTGTAGACAATGCATGATGATTAGGTAAACGGAAACTAATCAATGGAATGTGTCATGGAACTTGACGGTTGATAGAATACATTAATTGTGTGTATTGTGTGATTGTATATAGAACCAATGTGTTTATATACGTTATGTGTAGAGGAGGAGATAGGGGATGTACTCCGCGGTTTAGGGGAAGATAGGGGATGTACCTCTAAACCGGATAGGTATTGGGAGGAGATAGGGGATGAACTCCGTAGACAGAGCTCATATGCTTGTCTAGAGAAGTGAAGATAGAGCTCATATGCTTATCTTTGTGAAGTGAAGTGTGGATACAGCTTGTATGCTTATCTGTGGATATTGTTGATATACATATCTGTTGTAGAGTGTGGATACAGCTTGTATGCTTATCTGTGGATATTGTTGATATACATATCTGTTGAGAATGTGGATATAGCTTTTATGCTTATCTGAATGTGAGATATAGTTTTTATACATATCTGTGAAAATGATGATAGAGCTAGCATGCTTATCTGTTGAAAAAGGGAAAATGAAAAGTAATTGGGACTTGTAAGTCATTGACATAAATATGTAATTTATGTGATTGTATCAGTGTTGACCAACTATCAATTGCTAATGTTTTAGTCATTGTCCATGGTTGGTTTAGTGTATTTCTACTGGGCTGTGGCTCACCCTATATGGGAATATCTTTTTCAGGTACAGGAAGCATGCCACCTCCAAGGACATAGCTGGGAGGCTAGTGGCGGGCATAGTTTTGTCGTTTTACTTTTGATGTATTACATGTAATTTCAAGCCAAGGGCTTAATGTGTAAACGAGTTAGAACTCTTTGTTGTAACCAAGTGTTAACTTGGAAAGCTGTAAGCCCGTAGGGCATTTTGTTATGAGGTTAACATGTAATACTTATGTCTTGGAATTCTAATGAATGAAAGGAATGCGGTTAGTTTATATGTAAATGCATGTCTTATCTGATGGGTTTAATGTTATTATTTTGAGGGCGTTACATTTTTTTTGTATTTTTATGTATTTATTAATTTTTAAAAAAAAAATCATAATTTTTTTTTAGATACATCTAAGTAAGGTGCATCTTAAAAAAATATTTAAAATTTTAAAAATATTCACTAAAAAAAAAAAAAACACAAAAGTCACTTTTTGCGACGGCAGAAAATGCCGTCTCAAAAAAGCAGAGTATTTGCGACGGCACAATTTGCCGTCTCAAAAATGACATACTGTCATTTTGAGACGGCATTTTCTGCCGTCGCAAATACTCTACTTTTTTGAGACGGCATTTTCTGCCGTCGCAAATAGTTCCGTCTCATAAACCCACTTTTCTTGTAGTGATATTATGATCTAGTTGGGGGGGGGGGAACGCAAATAATACAGGTAATACGTAAATATAAAAAATAATTAATAATAGAACATACATTTCAATATAAAGATATAATAAATTTTTTTTTCCTATATGATTAATGAATGGCCAATAATACTACATTTATTTTTTTTTAATGATATTAGTTTACCATCTCATGGTCATGATTGCATTGGTTAAATTGGTTCCATCACTAGGGACAATTTCAAGGCAATTGTGATAAATGATATGGTAAAAAATGTGATCATATAAATGAATGACTTTGCCTAGTGGCAAAAGGATAGACCCTAAGAATGAACTCTAAACCTAAACATATCGAGTTCGACTCTTACTAGTGTTTCTCAGACTTAACCGATACGTGTGATTTGTAGGCAATCTTTAGAAGGAAAGTGATTAAGAGCTCTAAAATTAGAACTTTAATATGAGCTCTAGTGATGTGGCAAAGTAAAATAATAAAAAATAAAAAATAACCAAAACATCACATCGTTTATTGGAACCCATCATTAGAGCTCTCTCTAAAGCTCTTCCTCTAAAACTCCTAAACATTTTTCTTTTTAGAATTCGAGATTTACTTACTCTAAAGAGTGGGTCCAATGTAGCTTTCATGATTGCATTGGTTAAGTTTGTTGAGTTTTTTTTTTTTTTTTAATATTATGAAGGAAAAAAAAACAATTTAGAGAGTTGACCCAATTTTCAAACTATTTGGAAAACTAACTTACTGTTTGAAATCGCATTTTCAAAATGCGATTTTGAAATTGAAATTACATTTTCAACATGCAATTTCACCTTGAAATCGCAGGTTGAAAATGCAATTTATGATGACATGGTGAAATTACATGTTGAAAATGCGATATGAAATTACATGTTGAAAATGTGATTTCAATTTCAAAATCATATTTTCAAAATGCGATTTCAAAAGCAGGTTAGTTTCCCAAATAATTTGAAAAGTGGATCAATTCTCTAAATTGTTTTTTTTTTAGAATATTATAAAAAAAAAATCTAAGTTTGTTCCATCACCCCCGTTCTGTAATTATCTTTTTTTGTTCTTATTAGTCATAGAGATGCGAGAGTAGGAGAGAAATAAGTGGGGGGAACTGTTCATATGGGAACCATAATTAAGTAAATTTCCAATTAAAAAATCTTCCCACAGAAGCAAAAGTTGAAAACCACCATCTAGGGACATTTTCAACCCCTATGGTTTGAGAAGTGTTATTTTAATTAATTTTTTAATCTTTTAAAAAAAATAGAAAGAGTGATATAATAATTTATAGTGACTTTTTAACTATATTAGTCTAATGTCAAGCAAGGTTTATCAAATTTAAATTTGGATAAAAATCTTGCAAAACACCGCTCTACTAATTGACTCAAATTTATATGAAATTGAGTTTTACCCTTTTTTTTAACCCAATTTAAAGAAAACTTAAATATATACTTGAATTTTTTTCAAGATCATTTTGTAATTTTCAAATTTACCACTCTGTCATTACTGAAGTTTTACCCAAATTTATGTTCAAACCTAAGTTTATCCAACGGAATGTCATATCAAATCAAACTTAGATTTTTAATTAAATTTACAATAGTACTACATCCACACAATTTCTTCCCCTCACAATCATCCCCCTAATGAGGTGGCAAAACAAAATGCATATAAAGAGAGTTTCGAGGGAATATTTGAATTTAGTTCAACTTTTCAAATTTTGCTTGTTATATCATTTGAGAGGGTTTGGGGGGAGGGAATTATGTCAATGAATCATTTTTCTTAAATTTGAGTAAAAATTTAAGGACCGAAAATGGCCTAACAAACTTTTTAAAATCTGGCTTGAATTAAGTTAAAATAAGCTTAAATTATTTTACAATAGGCCTACATAGACTAGTTTATTGGTTGTCATAATGCTTGCTTAGTTGGTTTATTGTTTAGGGTAAATTACACCAATAATTCTTCTATTTTACTTCTTGTATCATTTTGATCCCTACACTTTCAATTGGCTCAATTTTGATCATTCATTTTAAATTGTGTCAATTTGGTCCAATTGATAATATTATTAGTGTTTTTTTAAAAAATTATCACTAAATTAGTTGAGGTTAACTCACTAAGTTGAGTAAATTTATAATTGTACCCTTAAAAATATGACACATAAAACTTAAATGCATATTTTCTATTAAAAAAAATGCTAAGAGTTCAAATCAATTGGACCAAATTGAGATAAATTCATAAATTTAGGATCAGAATCGAGTCAATTGAAATTACAAGGACTAAAATTTCACAATGACCAAAATACAAGAACTACTGTCGTAATTTGCCCCGTTGTTTATTGACTAATACCATTCTAAAGCAAGGCAAATACCTAACCTTAAGAAATGTTGAGCAAGAATTCTAAGGCTGACTTAATAAGACACCTATAAATATACCTTGTCTTATATGATAAAAATATAAGTTGATCCAACAAGGTTGAACTAGTTACTCCAAAAGGAGAGCCTAAAAGAGAACAAAATGGGAGAGTTCAATACTGGAGTGTCAAAGGTTATGAGGATGAGCATTGAGCAGGGCTGTGTGCCTTTATGCCCTCCTAGGAATGATTTTTAGTGTCTATCTTGGCTTATTTTTGAATGTTTGTCCAAGGAATTTGGAGGAAAGAAAACACATATCACTTTAAGAATAAATTTGTTGAGTTTGAATTTGTCATGTCTTCCTTCTCATTTTAGTTTTCAATCTTATGATTTTTAATCTTCTCCTAATCGGCAACTTGAAATCCACATGTACAGATCAATCATACAGCATTGTGGCAGGAGGATTCATGGTGACTTCATCACTTTGACAATCAAAGTTTTCCATTTCTCCATTGCCAAATGTTTACAGTTCAGATACTTGAGGCCACTGCAGCCTGCACATTCGACTACATCCATGCTATTTTGGGTTTCGTTGAGTCGATCAGTTTCTTCAATGCACTCTTGATTTTGATTTGTTTAATCTCTTTGTAAAGTTCATTCAAGCCAAAATGTTGTCATCGATCGCTATTAAACTAACACAATTGCAACAGCCCAACATATGGAGAGGGTTGCTTCGAATGGAGATAGCATTAGTTTCCATTCTTATTAATAATCGAACCTACATAACGAAATTGCTCACCCTTTGGTATCTCCTGCTTTTCAACCTCAACTTGTCTGTTATTTCTATTTCTAGTGTTATTGAAGCAATATTCCATGTGTACAATTTCAGTATTATTTTAAGATGTTTGTTAAGGACTCAAGTGCTTCAATTCTATCTAAATTTCTAATTTAGTGTTAATTCCTCTTTTAATTTCATCCACTATGGTAATAACATCTGTAAATAGCATAAATCATAAGACATCATCTAAAATATGTCTAATCAATTCGTCTATAATTAAGGCAAATAGGTACGGACTTGAGGCTAACTCTTGGTGTAATCTTCAAGTAATAAAAAATTCATTTGTTTCTCTTGCAAGTGAATTAATTGTAGTCACAATTCCATTATACATGCCCTTCATCGCATTAATATAACCTCTTTGTCAATATTTTTTTCTCTAATACCCACCATATTATATCTTTAAGCACACCCCATCTCAAGTTTTGTTTTTATTTTTTATTTATTTATTTTTCTAAATCCATAAAAACTATAAGCATATTCTTCTTCTTTTTCCTCCGTATTTTTCTATTAATCTCCTTGGATGAAAATTTCAGCTAAATATTTCACTGATTTAATATGAAACCAAGAATAATTAAACGGAAAAAATAGAGATCAATTGATAAATTTATAAAATTACCAAAAGTCCATATGGCAAAATAGTTGGGGTTAAAAGTGTCTATAAGCAAATGTTCACTATCTTATAAAACAACAACTTTTCTTTGGAAAATTATATGAAAACAAGCTACAAAGAAAAATACACAGAAATCTCAAAAATTTTGTCAAACTTTTTATCAAATGTCTCATATGGATGTGACACCCACATGAAACCCATATGGTGTGAGTCTCACACCTATATAAGATATTTGGTAAAAATTTGATAAAACTTTTGAAGTGCATGTCATTTTTCAAATACCCAGCCAGCCAATCCATGTGGTTTATTCGCTTTCTTGGCGCTCATGCTCCCTTCTTCCCTAGCCCTCTCAGATAGTACCCACTTTTATCCACCAAATAATTAGCAGCTATTGAGATGGACAGATGCTCTTAAAATATTATTACTTACAATAATAACACTACAAATTAGCAACTATTCATTTTATTCATAAATTTTACATTTTATCAATTTAATTTCCATCATACAAACACATTCAGAGTAAATTATGAATTGATAATAATGAATTCAAAGCATTTTTATTTCTACAATCCACAAACATTCATGCATAGAAAGAGAATTGATAAGAATGAATTCATAGCATTTTTATTTCTACAATCCACAAACATTCGTGCATAGAAGGAGAGAGATGATAACCACCGAGCAACTATAGATCAATAATATTGACAAATCTTTTGCTATTAATGGCATTGCAAATAATTCATTTCATTCATTAACTATTAAATTAATTAATAAGTTTAGAAATATATTCAATTAATAATTTTATAATTTAATTGTTGTATAGGGGAGTAGTTAGGAATTTTATTTTTTTTGTTAACTCTTGTTAAATGAAAAATGCATTATTCTATTTTCGCACACCAATTCCCTTCAATGCACACTTAATGAAAACTTTCTCAATCAATACACATCAAAAAATAATTCTTAGTACATATCTTCTTATCCCAATAATACCCTCATCTTCAATTTTAATACCCTAATTTTTCTTCCGTCCACTCACCCCTCATTCGCCACCGTTGCTGCCACTCTCTTTTATCGACACCACCACCACTCCTAGCTCATCCCTTTCCATCTTAGACTCCTACAATCAACCTCAAAAGTTGTTGGTTTGTGGAAGGATACGTGTAGGGGTGTATGGTTCATGATGGAAGATAATCGTAGGCAGAGGGGGACAAAGGGGATGGCGAATAAGAGAGGTAGCATTGACAATGGAGGATGGTTGTGATGTTTTAGAATTAGGGTTTAGGGAGAAGAAAATAAAGGATGATACTTTTATTCTAAAAAAAAAATTGTATTAACTAAAAATTTATTAAGTGTGTTAACTAAGGAGAATCAGTGTGGAAATAAAATTACCTATATCAAAAATTCTGACGATAAAGTATTTATAATTTTTAGAACTAAAAGGGACAATCTATATTTTAACAAATCTTATGGAGTATATTTGTAATTTACTCTAGATTGTATAAGTTTTTTTTTGGCTCCGGGAAATACTGTTAAAGCAACCTCTATCGTAGAAAATATCTAGAAAATATCTAGTTAGTTAGTTATTACAGTTAGTAGATTTGTTATTAGTTTGTTAGTTTGTTACAGATCATAACAGATCATCAGTTACTGTATTTGTATATATATGAGCTTTACTCATACATTCATTTTAATGAAAATCAGTTTTACTGTTTTCCACATGGTATCAGAGCAGATAAGCTCTAACGAGCATTGATTCTTGGATTCAATGACTGATCCTCTTGCTTCAATTGCTTCATCTTCTTCAACTATCTTGCCTCCAAATCTGATACTTCTCATTTCCAATCTATCCTCATTTGTAACAGTGAAGCTTGATGCTTCAAATTTTCTGATTTGGAGAAATCAAATCCAAAATATGTTAAGAGCCACTGGTTTGATTGGATATGTCGATGGATCGATTCCATGTCCACCAGCACAGATCAAGGACTCTTCTGGATCTGAAGTCTCTAATCCCACACGAGTTCAATGGGATCTCATAGATGCACATTTGCTCAATTGTCTTACGACAACCCTGTCTTCTCCAATCTATTCCACTGTTGTATAGTTTCAACACCGTTATGAAGTCTGGAATGCCTTAATCAAGAGATTCACCATTCTCTCTCGATCACATATTCATCAACTCAAAAATAAATTGAATACTGTGTCCAAGAAAGGTGCATCCATGGAGGAGTATTTGACTCAGATCAAGGAATTTTCAAATCAATTAGCGCTCGCATCTGCTATAGTTGAAGATGAAGATCTTGTGTTAATCACATTGAATAGCCTTCCCGATGAGTATGACTCCTTCAAAACTGCAATTCGAGCACGATCAGAAGGCATTTCCATGGATGAATTGTGTGCCTTGCTTTGTTCCGAATCAATTCATGTTGAACTCAAAACACAAAAATCATCTCCTATTGAGCAACCTAATGTTGCTTTCTCTGCTGCTCGAGGCTTCCGTTCAAATCAGACTGGTTCTTCTGGTTATTCCCATGGTTCACAAGGTCAGTTTTTCTCTAAAGGAGGTAGAGGAGGTCGGTTTTCTTAGCAATCCCGTGGTCGATTCTTTTCCAGAGGCAGAGGGCGTAATGGATCTGTTTGTCAAATTTGTGGTGTTTTTGGTCACATAGCATTTAACTGCTGGCATCGGTTGGATGCTCAATATCAACCTCCTGGTCAATCTTCGTCCCAGTCTGTTGTGTCTAGTTCTAAAGCTTTTGTGGCTTCTTTTTCTCATCCAACTCCATCTGATTTACCTTCTTCTTCTCGGTTACCTCAGATTCCAGCTACAGGTTTACCTTCTCAGTCTCCGGCTACGGGTTTATCTGCTGCTGTTTTGCCTTCTGCTGCTATTTTGCCTTCTGAGCCTCAGTCTCCAGCTACGGGTTTCCCTGCTGCAATCTTGCCTTCTTCTACTGTATTGCCTTCTGCGGCTGTATTCTCCTCAACCCAGCCTACTACTTCTACTATACATTCCTATCCTATTCACTCCTTACATATTGACCTTCCACCTCTTCCACCTTCTTTATCTGCTAATCTTCATCCTATGATCACTCGGTCCAAATCTTCTAGCCCCTCTGCTTCACTCAGTATTTCTTCTTCTTTATATTCTGATTCTGAACCTCCTACTTACCAAGCTACCCTTACCTCTCCTGTTTGGTTTAAGGCTATGCAAGAAGATTTTGGAGCTTTGCAAAAGCAGAACACCTGGTCCTTAGTTCCCTTGCCTTCTCATAAACATCAAATTGGGTGTAAATGGGTCTTCAAGATTAAACGCAACTCTGATGGTTCGATTGCTCGATATAAGGCCCGTCTTGTTGCCAAAGGATACCTCCAACAAGAAGGTATTGATTTTCAGGAGACTTTAAATCCCGTTGCCAAGCTTCCTACAATTCGGATTATTCTTTGTCTTGCCTTACATCATCACTGGCCTCTCAAACAGTTGGACATATCCAATGCTTTCCTTCATGGTAAGCTTGAAGAAGAGGTTTTCATGACCCAACCTCCTGGTTTTGTTGATTCTTCCTCTCCTACTCGTGTGTAAGCTTCATAAGGCCTTGTATGGGCTTAGACAAGCCCCCCGTGCTTGGTATTCTACATTTTCTACCTTCTTACTTTCTCAAGGTTTTCATAATAGTCATTGTGATTCCTCTCTTTTCATTCACAAAACCCCTCATTCCATTACCATTTTAGTGGTTTATGTTGATGATATCTTGCTTACTGGCAGTGATCCTTCTCATATTCAAACCTTAGTTACTCAAATGCATCTTGTTTTCTCTATGAAAGAGTTAGGCAATTTGTCTTATTTTCTTGGGATCTCTGTTCACACCTCTGATACACATTATTTCCTTTCTCAACATAAATATGCTCAGGAGATCCTTCACAAAGCTGGGATGGATGATTGTAAGCCTTGCCCATCTCGTATTTCAGTTAAACCTGGTCTCTCCCCTACTTCTGATTTTCCTTTTCCTAATCCTTCTCTGTATCGTACTCTTGTTGGGGCTTTACAATACTTAACCATCACTCGTCCTGTTCTCTCTTTGGCTGTCAACCAAGCTTGCCAGCACATGCTTGCACCTACCAATGGTGATTTCTCTGCTGTTAAACGTTTGTTTCGCTTTGTTAAGGGTACCCTCTCTCATGGTCTTACCTATACCCCAAGCACTTTTGATCTTCATGTTTTTTCTGATTCCAATTGGGCAAGCGACACTATTGATCGTAAGTCCACATCTGGGTATTGTGTTTTTTTAGGTTCTAATCTCGTTTCTTGGTCTGCCAAGAAACAGGCCACTGTCTCTCGTTCCTCTACCGAGGCTGAATATTGGGCCTTAGCCCATGCTGTTGCTGAAGTTAGTTGGCTCCGTATGTTACTTGCTGACTTGTTTGTCCCTTCTCCTACTGTGCCTGTGATCTGGTGCGATAATCTGTCTGCTCTTGCTTTGGCCTCCAACCCGGTGTTTCATTCCTGGTCCAAGCATATCAAGGTTGATTGCCATTTTGTTCGGGCACAAGTGCTTGCTAAACGACTTTCTCTTCATTATGTTCCCACCATTGATCAGTTGGCCGACATTTTCACCAAACCGTTGTCTGTCTCTCGGTTTCAGTATGTTAAAGACAAACTCATGGTGTCTTCCCCCATGGGTTTGCAAGGGCATGTTAAAGCAACCTCTATTGCAGAAAATATCTAGTTAGTTAGTTATTACAGTTAGTAGATTTGTTATTAGTTTGTTAGTTTGTTACAGATCATCAGTTACTGTATTTGTATATATATGAGCTTTACTCATACATTCATTTTAATGAAAATCAGTTTTACTGTTTTCCACAAATACATGGTTAGGGACTCTGTGGATAAATAACTCTCCTCCATACCTTTATTTGGGGGGTATTGGCTCCCCTTCATAACATTGTCCTTATATACTTCATTTTATAGATCTCATTCCAAACCCACAACCTAATATATAAAAATTGAGCTTTTATGATAATGTTGTAGAGGATAAAAATAAAACTCAATTTCATATTTCATAAATAGCAAATAAAATTACTAAAGATTGTTTAGAGAATTAACTATTTTACTTGACTTTTATTTTCTTACGAAAATGTGTGCAAAAAATATACAGAATATTTTACTTTTTTTGTAGTGATTTTTTGGCTATTTCATTGTACATGACTAGATACATGAAAATTGTCGGCAAGGTCATTGAAATCATCTATTTAGTGACCGATTGGTTCGGATCATTCAATTATGATAAATCAGATAAATGCTTGCCAACCCTTAAATTATTTTTTTGTAAAAACTTACTATATAAAATTTATGACATGGACGATTTGGACTTGCACAATTGCACCATTATAAAAATAAAATTATTTTTTCATGATTCCACTCAAATGCAATTTTCCCAACTTTATTCACAAAACAGAACAAAGATAGAGAAGAAGAGAGTTCTCCATCGAAGAAAAGTCGACGAAAATTTGGAGTGTGAGCCCACGTCACTGATGTGGCCGCTGTTTGCTGGCTGTTAGTGTAGAATTCAATGTGGTCACCGCTAATTACCGAGAAATCATACACAATTCTTGAAGTTCGATGTTGTCTAGCGAATTGCCTGTGCTTGAACACATTCATAACACAATTTAATATTAATCAAAACTAATTACTCTCATACAATTAATGTACCTCTCTCCTTTCCTTTCCAATTTATATGCAATCACTTCCTAATAAATTTTTGAACTTTTTACAATTAAAAATAAATTTTAAAAATGCTATTGGCTAACCCATTAAACTAACAATTTAAAAAATATTAAATAATTTCATAATTTATACATTTCAAAAGGAAAGATAAATAAATGGAGAAAAAAAAATTATTTTCCTAATCTCCCTTATCTAACATCTCTCACCAATTTTCAAAAGGAAATATTAAATCCATCTTTCTTATTCTATCTCTCAAACCTGTTCTTTTTTCAATGAAACCTTACATCTAGGTTGCTGAAATACTTTAGTTGCATAAGGTAATTTTGAAGGAATAAACTAACGACGGCGATGATCGATAATTCTGCGAGGATGTTTATCACACAAGAATGTAAATAATCTGAAAGTTAGAAAAATCGTTGATTTTTCAGCGTATAGAAAAATCGTTATGGGTTTATATACACATTTACGTGTCCTTTGGGAATAGTGACACCTTTTGGATTTGTTTACAATGCCAATAGTCACCATGGTTCACCAAAGGGTTTGTGTCTTTGAATTCAAACCAAGTAGCTTCCAGATTCTTCAAGATTTTGCAGGAATGTTTATTACCATTCAAGAGAGAAATGATCGGGTGTAGTGAGTCACACCGAATTATGGTGTGATCACTCCTATTCCATCAAATTTATAAGACTTGATATTTTTTTTGGAAAATTACATTTCAATAGAATAGTGGAAGTCCATTCCAATGTTTGGTGCAAGTTGTAACAGAAAATATTCTCATCTGTAGTATAATTATTTTATGTCTACCCACCTATATATAATTTCTCAATTCATTTTTATGTTCAGAGCATACATAGTTTAGGATAAATCTTCTATATATATACTATATATTAATCGAAATGTATTTTTCTTCTGAAAGACTCTATAAACATTAAACATTAATCTAAATTTTTTATTTTAAAAAATAAATGTTAAGAAATACACATAGTATAGAAATTTTAGCCTATCTAATTTTTTATAATTTTGAAATTTAAAAATCTTAATATAAATTTAAAAAAAATAAAAATAAAATAGCTATATCTAACCTATCATACATAACCCATATATAATTTGACATTTAAAAATCTTAAAAAATAATTTTTCAAATATAAATTTGTCTTACATAATTTTAAATTTTAAAAAATTTTATTTTTATTTTTAAAAACTAGTTGGTGACTAAAAAACTATGAATTTTTTAGGCATCACGACACATTTATTAGTTAAAAAAAAATCCGCATGGCACACATGAAAAGAAATTTTTTAAAAAATACATGTATAATGTATATTTTTATGTCGTGTTCAATAATACATGTGAAAAAGAACCATCAATGTAGGTAATCAATTATTATAGTTAACTCATTCAAATTTACATAAACATAGAATCTTACCTTTCGCAAAGAAAATAACGAAAGAGAGGGAGAGACATGGGGAGTGAATTGCAAATGGTTAGGAAGAGAAAATAAAGGAAAAGAATAGGAAAAAAAAAAAAAAAGGGTAAAAGAGGAAGGTGCTAGGAAAGGGAAAATTATTAGGTACTTCAGGAGTATTAGGTGTCTGTACTCATTTATCAATCATCATTCACCATACCCTCTTATACTCCTTAATCACCCAACAGAAAATCATAATACTCCATCTTCTCCACCAATCATAATTCCATGGAGCACCAAGTGGTTGTACTTTGGAAGTACAAAATAATTATTCGCTAGGAAAGTGTTGAAACTTCTTTGAGCGGGAAAATTATTTTTGGTTAAATGAATCTAACCGTTAATCTCATAGATTGATTGATCCGGATCGTTCTAACCAAATGTTAGAGCGAGACATTTTCAAAAACAAAACTGTTTTATTATATAGATTTTTTATTTTTGTGAACATAATTGGTGAAAAGTCCACATTCATAGGATCATATGTTATTTAATCTAAACTTTGATCCTTTTTAGTAATAGAGACATGTTTAATGAAATTGTTTGATAAAAAATACAAACTATTTTTTTTAAGAATTATAAGCAAATGTTCACTATCTTATAAAACAGAAAACAGCAACTTTTCTTTGGTAAATTATATGAAAACAAGCTACAAAGAAAAATACACAGACTAATGATAGAAATTTCAAAAATTTTATCAAACTTTATACTAAATGTCTCATATGGATATGAGATCCACATGAAACCCACATGGTATGAGTCTCACACCCATATAAGATATTTGACAAAAATTTGATAAAACTTTTGGAAGTCCTGTCATTTGTCAAATACCCACCCAACCAATCCACGTGGTTTATTCGCTTTCTTGGCGCTCATGCTTCCTTCTTCCCTAGCCCTCTCAGATAGTACCCACTTTTATCCACCAAATAATTAGCAACTATTCAGATGGAGAGATGCTCTTAAAATAATATTACTTACAATAATAACACTACAAATTAGCAACTATTCATTTTATTCATAAATTTTATATTTTATCAATTTAAATTCCATCACACAAACACATTCAGAGTAAATTATAAATTGATAAGAATGAATTCAAAATATTTTTATTTCTACAATCCACAAACATTCGTGCATAGAAGGAGAGAGATGATAACCACCGAGCAACTATAGATCAATAATATTGACAAATCTTTTACTATTAATGGCATGGCAAATAATTCATTTCATTCATTAACTATTAATTAATTAATAAGTTTAGAAATATATTCAATTAATAATTTTATAATTTAATTGTTGTATAGGGGAGTAGTTAGGAATTTTATTGTTTTTGTTAACTCTTGTTAAATGAAAAATGCATTATTCTATTTTCGCACGCCAATTCCCTTCAATGCACACTTAATGAAAACCTTCTCAATCAATACACATCAAAAAATAATTCTTAGTACATATCTTATTATCCCAATAATACCCTCATCTTCCATTTTAATATCCTAATTTTTCTTCCATCCACTCACTCCTCATTCGCCACCGTTGACACCACTCTCAACCTTTTATCGACACCACCACCACTCCTAGCCCATCTCTTTCCATCTTAGACCCCTACAATCAACCTCAAAAGTTGTTGGTTTGTGGAAGGATACTTGTAGGGGTGTATGGTTCATGATGGAAGGTAATCGTAGGCGGAGGGGGACAAAGGGGATGGCGAATAAGAGAGGTAGCATTGACGATGGAGGATGGTTGTGATGTTTTAGAATTAGGGTTTAAGGAGAAGAAAATAACGGATGGTACTTTTATTCTAAGACAAAATTATATTAACAAAAAAAATTATTGTGTTAACTAAAGAGAATCAGTGTGGAAATAAAATTACCTATCAAAAATTCTGACGATAAAGTGTTTATAATTTTTAGAACTAAAAGGGACAATCTATATTTTAACAAATCTTATGGAGTATATTTGTAATTTACTCTAGATTGTATAAGTTTTTTTTTGGCTCCGGAAAATACATGGTTAGGGACTCTCTGTGGATAAATGACTCTCCTCCATACCATTATTTGGGGGGTAATGGCTCCCCTTCATAACATTATCCTTATATACTTCATTTTATAGATCTCATTCGAAACCCACAACCTAATATATAAAAATTGAGCTTTTACAAAGGATAATGTTATAGAGGATAAAAATAAAACTCAATTATCATATTTCATAAATAGCAAATAAAATTACTAAAGATTGTTTAGAGAATTAACTATTTTAGTTGACTTTTAATATCTTACGAAAATGTGTGCAAAAAATATAGAGAATATTATACTTTTTTTGTAGTGGTTTTTTGGCTATTTCATTGGACATGACTATATACATGAAAATTGTCGGCAAGGTCATTGAAATCATCTATCCCTTAAAATATTTTTTTGTAAAAACTTACTATATAAAATTTATGACACGGACGATTTAGACTTGCACAGTTGCACCATTATAAAAATAAAATTATTTTTTCTCATGATTCCACTCAAATGCAATTTTCCCAACTTTATTCACAAAACAGAACAAAGACACAGAGGGAGAGAGTTCTCCACCATAGAAGAAAAGTCGAAGAAAATTTGGGGTGTGAGCCCACATCACTGATGTGGCAGCTGTTTACTGGCTGTTAGTGTAGAATTCAATGTGGTTACCCCTAATTACGGAGAAATCATACACAATTCTTGAAGTTCAATGTTGTCTAGTGAATTGCCTGTGCTTGAAGGCATTCCTAACACAATTTAATATTAATCAAAACTAATTACTCTCATACAATTAATATACCTCTCTCCGTTTGCTTCCAATTTATATGCAATCACTTTATAATAAATTTTTGAACTTTTTACAATTAAAAATAAATTTTAAAAATGCTATTGGCTAACCCATTAAACTAACAATTTTAAAAATATTAAATAATTTCATCATTTATGACTTTCAAAAGGAAACATAAATAAATGGAGAAAAAAAATTATTTTCCTAATCTCCCTTATCTAACATCTCTCACCAATTTTCAAAATGAAATATTAAATCCATCTTTCTTATTCCATCTCTCAAACCTATTGTTTCTTCAATGAAACCCTACATCTAGGTCGCTGTAATACTTTAGTTGCATAAGGTAATTTTGAAGGAATAAACTAATAACGGCGATGATCGATAATTCCGTGAGGATGTTTATTACGCAAGAATATCGATAATCTGAAAGCTAGAAAAATCGTTGATTTTTCAGTATGGATGGCAATGAGGGTTAATGGGGTGGATATTAATTCCCCATTCCCATTCCCCTATAATAAATTTTCCCCATTCCCCATTCCCCATTCCCCATGGGTACCACCCTCCCCATTTCCTAATGGGTTTGGATTTTCCCCAACCCACTTTAATCCCCATTTTTATTTTATTTTTATTTTTTATATTTAATGTTAACAACCTTTTTTTTTAAAAGGTTCACAACAAAAGCTAAATATACCTTCAATCTTTTTTTTTTCTTTTTTAATATATTTAATGTTAAGAATTTTTTTATTTTTTATTTATTTATTTATTTTTTTTTAAGGTTCACAACAAAAGCTAAATATACATTCAATCTTTTTTCTTTCTTTTTTAATATATTTAATGTTAACAATTTTTTTTTTTTTTAAGGTTTTAGCTAAATATACCTTCAATCTTTTTTTTTTTCTTTTTAATATATTTAATGTTAACAATATTTTATTTTATTTTTTTTTCACAACAAAAACTAAATATACCTTCAATCTTTTTTCTTTCTTTTTTAATATATTTAATGTTAACAACTTTTTTTTTTTTTAAGGTTTTAGCTAAATATACCTTCAATCTTTTTTTTTTCTTTTTAAATATATTTTAATGTTAACAACTTTTTTTTTTTTTTTTTTTTTTTTTTTTTTTTAAGGTTCACAACAAAAACTAAATATACCTTCAATCTTTTTTCTTTCTTTTTAAATATATTTAATGTTAACAACTTTTTTTTTCTTTTTTTTTTTGTTTTAAGGTTTTAGCTAAATATACCTTCAATCTTTTTTTTTTCTTTTTTAATATATTTAATGTTAACAACTTATTTTTTTTAAGGTTCACAAAAAAAAAACTAAATATACATTCAAATTCATATAATGGACGATAGTTCGATCATTCAAATGACCTTTTTCCTATAATGTTTCTGGCTGATGCATCATATAATGGACGATAGTTCAATCATTCAAATTCATAACTGTCCCGATAAAAACAAAATTAAAAAAAAAAATCTCAAAACCTTTAGAAAAACATTTTTGATTATTATTCTTATTTATTATTTGATTTTATTCAAACTTTTTTCTATTTATAAATAATAACACAATAAGAAACAATAATGCTAATAATAATAGTGAATTTTGATGGAATGAACTTGAGTTTTGGAGTTAGTAAAAAGATGAAAATAAAAAATAATTGAAACTTGAGAAACAGATAAAGAGACTTAAATATAAAGAATACGTATAAGTAATTAGAGTGCACAGTGACAAAAAAAATAATATTTCATTTTAAGATTTAATGTATATTATCGTTATTAATAAATTTATAATAGAATATAATAAAAAATAAAATTATAAAATTTTAGTTAAACATGCTAAATAATTTTTTAAATGTAAATAGAATCACCCAACTTCGACCCAAACTGAGTCCATCCTAAGATTTGTTCACCCCTACAACAAACCCAAATATAATAATTAAGTTTATATTTAAATTTGAGAAAAATTCAATCATTTTATTTTAAAATGGAAGAGAATAAGTTATTCTCAGCACAACCGTGAACTCCTGATTTACCGTTGTCCACTAACAAAATGATACGTGTCCTTAATTAACGTGGAAATTCAACGGCATTTAAAGGCAGTTCAATAACAAAAACAAAAATAAAAACAAAAACAAAAAATGAAAAAAAAAAAAGAAGAAGAAGAGAGCATTTAAAGAGTTCTATGATCCTGTAGTTTAATCCTGTGGATCTTTAAAAAAAAAAAAAAAAAAAAAAAAAAAAGTTGGTTGTGAACTTGAATAAATAAATAAATAAAATAAAAAAGATTGAATGTATATTTAGTTTTAGTTGTGAATCTTTAAAAAAAAAAAAAGAAAAAAAAGAAAGAAAAAAGATATGGGGAAATTAGTGGGTACCCATCCCCAACCCATCCCCTGTGGATATTTAAAGAATATCACATACCCTATCCAATGGATAAGAAAAAAAAGGGAAAAATCCATGTATTTGGGTTGGATCTCCACGGATATCCACAGGATAGGTTATCCATTGCCATCCCTATTTTTCATTGTATTGCAACTTTAATGTTATGGGTTTATATACACATTTAGGTGTCCTTTGGGAATAGCCACACCTTTTGGATTTATTGAGAACTAGCATATCACCTGTGCTATGCACGGATTGTGTTTACAATTATCTATATATGTGAATTGTGATTTTAAATTTTTTAATTTTTTTTAAATGTCTTCTCTTTTTCCTTTTTTCCTTTTTTATATTATATTAAAGTTTAATATTTTGATAATAATCATATGTGTTGGACTTTTCAAGAAATTAAATGTCTTTTTTTTTATTATATTATATTAAACTTTAATATTTTGATAATAATCATATGTGTTGGACTTTTCAAGAAATTTTTTTTATGCTTGATCTTAATATATTAAAGTGTTATTATGAGGGATAATAATCATATGTGTTGGGAGTTTTCAAGGAATTCATATGTGTTGGATTTTAAAGAATTTTTTTATGCTTGTTCTTAATGCACTAAAGTGTTATTATGAGGGTAAGACTTGGGAGTTGGGAGATGTTAATAAATGCTAAGATTTTTTTTAAAAAAAAATCAAAAAATCAGGAAATTTAGATTGGGAGATTGAAGCTCCCACAAGGCTTGGGGTTAAAAATCTCCTTTTGCTTAATATATAGTACTAGCCTATCACCTGTGCTATGCACAGCATAATTATAGATATTTATATTTGTTTTAGATTTTTTTAATATATAAATTATGTTTTTTAAAAAATTTTATAAAAATAATTTAACAATCTTATCACTAAACATAGTGTATGAGAGAAGTTGAAAAGGGTACTGCAATAACTATACACAGGTTGTATCTATAATTATTTATATGAGGGAATTTTAAATGCTGATCAGGGGATTTTGACCAAATTAATAAATGGAGGGATGTAGAAAGACATGTGAATTGAAAAAAGTTAATAAATGCTGATCAGAGAATTTTGACCAAATCAATAAATGCTGAGTTTTTTTTTTTTTAATAAAAAATTTAGAAAATTCAGATTGGGATATTGAAGCTCCCACAGACCTTGGGGTTAAAAACTCCATTTTACTTAATATATAGTATATATAGTATAGATACCAATAGTCACCATGGTTCACCAAAGGGTTTCTGTCTTGAGATGTTTGAATTCAAAGCAAGTGGCTTCTAGATTCTTCAACATTCTTGCAAGAAAGGTTTATTACCATTCAACAGAGAAATGATCGGGTGTAGTGAGTCACACCGAATTATGGTGTGATCACTTCTATTCCATCAAATTTATAAGACTTGATATTTTGTTTGAAAAATTACATTTCAGTAGAATAGTAGAAAAATAATTTCATTTTATTGGTGATGCAAGTCTCATGTGTGTATAGGGTGAAAGTCCATTCCTATATTTGGTGCAAGTTGTAAAAAAAAATACTCTCATCTGTAGTACAATTATTTTATGTTTGTCCCATCTATAGGTAATTTCTCAATTCATTTTTATGTTCAAAGCATACATAGTTTAGGATAAATCTTCTATATATATACTATATATTAATTGAAATGTATTTTTCTTCTCAAAGACTCTATAAACATTAAACATTAATCTAAATTTTTTATTTTAAAAAATAAATGTTAAGAAATACACATAGTATAGAAATTTTAGCCTATCTAAATTTTTATAATTTTGAAATTTAAAATCTTAATAGAAATATTAAAAAAAATAAAAATAAAATAGCTATATCTAACCTATCATACTTAACCCATATATAATTTGAAATTCAAAAATCTTTAAAAATAAATTTTCAAATATAACTTTAGTCTTATATAATTTTTAATTTTAAAAAATTTTATTTTTATTTTTAAAAACTATTTGGCGTCTAAAAAACTAAGAATTTTTTAGGTATCACGACACTTTTATTAGTTTAAAAAAAAAATCCGCATGGCACACATGAAAAGAATTTTTTTTAAAATACATGTATAATGTATATTTTTATGTTGCGTCCAATAATACATGTGAAAAAGAACCATCAATATAGGGTAATCAATTATTATAGTTAACTCATTCAATTTTACATAAACATAGAATCTTACATTTTGTAAAGAAAATAACGAAAGAGAGGGAGAGACATGGGGAGTGAATTGCAAATGGTTAGGAAGAGAAAATAAAGGAAAAGAATAGGAAAAAAAAAAAAAGGAAAGAGAGGAAGGTGCTAGGAAAGGGAAAATTATTAGGTACTTCAGGAGTATTAAATGTCTGTACTCATTTATCAATCATCATTCACCATACCCTCTTATACTCCTTAATCACCCAACAGAAAATCATAATACTCTATCTTCTCTACCAATAATAATTCCATGGAGCACCAAGTGGTTGTACTTTGGAAGTACAAAATAATTATTCGCTAGGAAAGTGTTGAAACTTCTTTGAGCGGGAAAATTATTTTTGGTTAAGTGAATCTAACTGTTAATCTCATAGATGGATTGATTTGGATCATTCTAACCAAATGTTAGAGTGAGACATTTTCAAAAACAAAACTGTTTTATTATATGGATTTTTTATTTTTGTGAACATAATTGGTGAAAAGTCCATATTCATAGGATCATATATTATTTAATCTAAAGTTTGATCCTTTTTAGTAATAGAGACATGTTTAATGAAATTCTTTGATAAGAAATACAAATTATTTTTTAAAGAATTTTTTTCCACTAAAAAAATTGCCATCTCCAAAAAAAAATTCAATAAAGTCATCATTGCTAGAAAAGTTACCAACGATAGTGTGGTGATGATTTGAACAATAGCACTGATTGGTATCTTGAATTTGAGTTTGCTCAAAATAGCCCAAATTTTGGCTTGCCTGTTGTCCGGTCGGTTGTCCGGCAAGAAGGTGAAAGCTACGGTCAACAAGGGTGACAATCGCGGTAAACAAGTGTTTTATTGGTCATCTAGGTGGCCATTCGGGAGGTCGTCCGAGTAGTCGGCCGACAAGAAGGTGAAAGTCGCAGTCGACAAAAGTGACAACCACGGTAGACAAATGTTTCACAAGTTGTCCGGGTGGTCGTCCGGGCAGTCGACTGGCAAGCACAAATTCGAGCTTCAGGCAAACTCAAATTCGAGCTACTAATCATTTTTCTTTGAACATATAGGTAGATTAGTTGGTTCAATAGGTAATACATGGATGAATTGTATGATGACATGCGGATAAATAGATAGGTAGGTGGGAGCAAAATGATTTTTCAAATTATAATTATCCTCTTGATCCCAAAAGAATGGAGTTTCGACCTATTGACCCAAAAGTTTTAGAATTGAACCTTTGGCTTGAGTGCCGATTTTTTTATTGGTGAAAAACAGAAAGATCTACACTTTTAGTTGTGTTCAAAATATTTTTTGAATCAGAGTGCTTCGCCTAGTGATTATGAAGTTATGGGTTATACTCCTATAGAGAGGAGTTTGATATTTGTAGTGTATATTTCTTTTATATTATGAGGGTTGTATTCTCAAGTTTTAGCTTGATCACTGTTGGCTTTTTAGCTATTGTTGGGCTAATGGTCTACTAGATGTAATGCTTCTCATATTTATAATTACTATCCTATTGATTAAAAAAAAAAAAAAACAAAAACAAATTCATTGTTTGAAATCCAATTGAGTGTGTGAACGATACATACGTTTTGATTGGTAAAAAATTAACATCTAATTCCTACCATACACGAGATTATGTATAAAATTAAATATTTAATAAGCTACTTCATTAAAAATTCTAATACCTTTCTTTTTCTCAATCTATATAGTTTCAAATTTATTCTATTATATTCAAGAATGAAACTAGGAGAAGATTACAGGGGTCATGTCCCTCGTTTTTATGAAAAATTTTGTTTACAGTAGTACTTTTAAAAAATATACTCTCTCTGTCTCAAAATAATAGTCCATTTTGAAGAATTTAACTTTTTTTGGTAGTACAATTATTGCACTTTAAAAAAATTAAATTTTCAAAATTACCCTTTGATAGTACATTTTTTGGGGAATATTAATTGTCATAATTGTACTTTTTATGTTGTTAATGAATTTAAAAGAAGGACAAAATAGCAAATTTATATTATTTTGTCATTGATTTTTGAAAAGGAACTAATATTTTAGGACAATAAAAAATGGAATAAAGGACTAATATTCTGGGACTGAGGGAGTATATATATATATATATATATCTTATTTTATAAATAAAATGACATCTTAATATAAAAAATATATATCTCATTTTTCTACCATCTTACATTTTCTTTTTATTTTGTATCAAAAAAATTTCTTTATCCCATTAGAGTTTAGTTCTATGGTATTTGAAATTTTTTTATTTTATTTTATGTTTTTTTTGTATATATTGTTAGGACCCTACTTGTCGTCAAATTCCATGGACAAACTTGGGTTTAAACTGAGTTGTAATTTTCCAGTTTTTGGTCTTCCTGCTTGAGCGGGAAAAGTGGCGCTCGAGCGGAGATTTCACTCTCATAGTATTTTGCTCATTTGCAAAATATACTAAGTGGTATGTTTTTGCGCTCGAGCATGGGATCTTCCGCTCGAGCGTGAACCCTGGTTTGAAATACGCGATATAGAGTCCCCGCTCGATCGTCCATTCTCACGCTGGAGCGGACCTCGTGATCTCAACCTATATAAAACCTCAAGTTGCTTCAAATCTAGAATTATGCTTTCTAGATCTTCTTTAAGGATTTTAGGGTTTTCTTTTGGGGATATTTTTCTGGTTTTCCTTGATGTTTGATTGAGTATTGAACTCATGTTCTTATAAGCACACATCAAGGAGTTTGGTTGATCTTCTTTGAGAGTATTCTTCTTCGATGGATTCCGAAGATTCAAGCACAGAGCAATCAAAGGAGTTTGATGTTGTGTGCAGTCGTTGGTTCGACAATGGATGTTGTGGATTCAACATCAATCTAATCAATTCTGAGACGAAGGTTACAATGAAAGATATACAGAAGATTTGAAGACAAATTGGAAGTGTTTGGGTAATTTGTTTGGTATCTTTGTCATCTTTCTTTCTTCAGTAGTGGATTGATTTGTAGCATTTAGCCCGTGGTTTTTTTATCACAATTGGAGGTGCTTCAATTGTGGTTTTTCCACGTAAAAATCATTGTTGTCGATTTATTGTTTTCAAAACAACAATCTAAATCACATTCGTACGTGCTTGATGATTTAGATTGGTAAGTTTTGCTGTTTGGGAATTGGTACAATTAGTTATTGATCTAATCACGAATCACTTAGGTTTTTCAATTGATATCAGAACAGGTGTAGACACCCCATTTTTGACCGACCTTAAGACTCAGATGTCATCGATTGAGGGCTCGGTGATTGCGCATGTTGTGCTCGTTTTGAGGTTACGGAGTCGCGACTGAGAGCCTTGCCTTCGGATTTCAGGACTCTTTTGTGCTTTGCCTCGGTTTGCAAACCAGGTTCTGTTTTCTCTTCCTGAAGGGAGGGAGAGGTCTCGTAGACCATCTCTCAGTGGCCGTAGGATACTTTTCGTGGTCGTAGGCCGCTTTTCCCATTTGGAGACCAATTTCCTATTTTCGGAGCCGTCGGCCGTGCGCCTCGGTTCGGGACCGCTTAACTTTCTCCGTTTGCTCCGGTTTTTGGCACAAACCTTGTTTCCTCTCTCTAGAGGGACACTGTAGCCCGGGAGACTACCTTTGTGGTCGCACGCCACTTTCGATGCTTAACAGTCAGTTTTCAGGGCCTCCGGCCGCGCGTTTTGGCCCCCGAACCCTCATTTTGCATCCGTCTTGGTTCATTTTTGGCATGGACCCTATTTTCATTATTTGGAAGGTGGTACAAGGGTGGGAGACCACCTTTTCTCCTTGGAGACCACCTTTCCCCGGTCGGCCGATTTTCTTGTCAAGTAACTGGTCTCCCTCACTTTTGGGCCACAATTACTAGTCTCTCACCACACCACTTGCTTTCTTTCAGTGTGGAGACCACCCTATGCCCTTGGAAACCACCTAAAGTGGCTGGCCGACCACTTCAAATGGTCGGCCTGCTCCCTCTTGCTTTGCCTCTGTGAGTTGTTGCCAGCTGTGCCAGCTGGAGGGCACAGACTGCATCCTCTATACACGTGTATGGAGGATCTTTGGCCTTGGTTTTTGGCTTCTTTGAGAAGCTTTGGCTTGGTTTATCTATAAGAGAGGCTCTCTTCTTCCTAAGGGAGGGTTCAGATTTTTGTTTAAGGCAAAAATACACCTCCCTCTTTATATCTCTCTATTTAGCCTCAAAAGTCCCATGTTCTTGGCCTATTGCGTACCATCTCCCAACCTAACCCCTCCATCATCACTCTAAGAATCTTGGAGGCCATTTTCAGAGGTTGAAAGGCTGTCTTTGTGGTCCAGAGGTTGCTGGTCCTTTTGTGCTACAAGGGTAACACCCTAATCCCTCTTTTAGGCTTTATTTTGCTTAATCTTTTAGCCATACTTGCAAGCATTTTTGAGCTTTGGTGTAAACTAAAAAAAGTCTTATTTTGAGGACCTTAACATGTTTGTTTAAGATCATTTTTCTGTTGGGGGTCATCTACCCCCTTGCATGCTTCATTTCATCTTGTTTTGAGCCATGCCTTAGAGCATTTGTGTTGGCATTTGTTTGGCCTTTTAGCCACTGAAATCCAGTGGATTTTCAGTGGCTAGCATGCTGTTTTGAGTGCCAAAATCAGAGAGGGGTGACCCCCTCTCTCCTTGTTTTGTTTTCTAGCATTTTTGGCCTTACAAAGGAGCCCTTATTTGCATGCTTCCAAGCCATGTTTCAGGCCATTTTTGGTGGGTTTTAGGACCTGCATAGGCCCTATCCAGAGCCCATTTTTCCATTTTGGGTGTCCATCTTGCATGTGTAGAACAACCCTCTTTATAGCCTATCAAAGGAGCCTATCATTCTTGCATGCATAGACCATGTTTCAGTGGGTTTTTGGGCTTTATTTGGCATGCCATACCTCTGACTTTTTCTGGTTTGATGGCCTCTTGATTGCCTCACATGCTTGCAGTGCAAATCCTCTTTACTAGTTTACATTGCATGCTATTTTGGCCTTTGATTCTAGCACTTTTTGGCCATGCTTTAAACTGATTTTGTGCATGTTTTGGACTGCCTTAGCTCTATTTTTATGCCTAATGGTCGAATGATGCTTGCTATGCATGGTTGTGTTTCAATACCCTTGCCTAGCTTTGAGTTTTGAAGCCTATTGCATGCTTATGTTGAGGTGTTTCCATGATTTGGGGCCATTGTGCATCATATTTCAGACCTTATATGTATGCCATATTCCCATATTTTCCACTCTTTAAGTGTATTTGAGAGCTGTGCTTGTATGCCTCGTTTTTGGACCATTGCATGAGCTTCATTTCTATGCATTTTGAGCCATCATTTTAGACTATTTTCCCACTGTCTTGGACCTGCCTAGGGTCTGTTTGGGGCTGATTTTTCCATTTGTGCATTGCTTTGTATACCTCTAGTGTAATGCGCTTCACTAGTCTCAGTATTCGAGCCATCTAGCATGCATTGTGTGAGGTGTTTGCATGATTCAGGACAATCTTACATGTAATTTCAGAGATGGAAAATGTGTGATTGTATGCCATATTTCATCCCTTGCCATGCTTTGGTAGAGTTGCATTTGATGCCTTAGGTTCGGTCCCTTGCATTGGGCATGTTTGTATGTGTTTTTGTTGTCTAATTTCATCATGTTGGCCACTGATTTGAGTGTGGCTGAGGCCTATTCAATTTAGTTTAAGTCCATCTTGCATTACGTATGCCATATTCATGTTGTCGCATGCTTGATCGTCGCATTGTGTATGCCTTATTCATGTCTTCGTGCATGTCCATCTTCGTATGTGCATTGTGTATGCCATATTGTTCATGTGCATTGAGTATGCCATTCTTAGTTTATAGCATTGTGTATGCTAGTTGCATGTTCGCATATCATCCCTCGCATGCTAGCATGATTAGGTTGCATTGCGTTTAGGGTTGCATGCTAGTCGTATTGTGCATGCCATGTGTGTTGCATTGTGTTTGGAGTAGGGTTTAGTCCAAACACGGGAAGCGAGGGACGTTTCGTACTCCAAGTGACGAAACGTGCCTCGATTCTCGGTCGCCGACACTTCGGATTACCCATGATGGAGTTTAGGCCTTATTGTGTTTATATGTGCATTCATTTTACATCGAGTCGTGCAATCCGACTCCTAGGCCATCATGCATCGAGATACATGATTGGTGGCACGAGGATCGAGGACTACACTCCCTAGAGCTTATGCCATGACAGGGAGAGTGGTCGTGCACACATATGTTGAAAATACTTTGCCATGCCCCTTTCTCGCTCTCTGTTGTAGCAAACCGGAAACCAGCAGCAAAAAACTGGTCAACAGCCTTCTGGAGCTTTGTACAGTGTTCTGGGACCAGTCGCCAACAGAGGCAAATCAGGGCATCGCGATGGATTTCCCGACAAGGTGACTCGAGCATGCATGCATCCCTATCATTCGGAACAGAGCTGAGGCAGTCCGCTTTTGTTTAATTTGCATGCTAGCTTATTTATCTTAGTTAATTTGTTAATTAATTAGGGTTGTGTAATAATTAGCTGTAATTCGTTATTCTTTCGGTTGTGTATTATTTATTCGGACCCTCCGAGAGAGAGAAATGTTGTAATAAGTGTGCGTGTGTGTGATGTATGTCTTCCAATCCCACGTCTTTCTCCCTTTTATTTACCAGCTTATGATGGTTAGTTTAGGGCACATTTGAATTAGCATCCTTATGCTTCGCATGTTTGCATCCATTCATCTGTCTTGCATGCACCGAGCTCGGCACATCATACTAACTGCATTGTATGTCAATTTCAAGTTGAATACATGTTATCTGTTGCATCTCATATGCCATTTTAGAATAGCCGAGCCTATCTTAGTTGCATTTTTGCATGTGTTGCATTAGACATTTCAGCATAGTTAGGATTCATGCATGATTTCTAATTAACTTCTTTCTTGGCTTGGAGTACTCGGTAAGTATTTATGCTTTACCATCCTTACATGCGTGTGAGTGACTGCCATGATAGCATGCTTACCATGAGTCTATTTGCTTATGTGATATAACTGCCTGAATGCTTGTGGGTGAAGGTTGGGTTATTTGAATTGGAACAATTCACCGATTGAGAGTTTTAAGCCCACTTGAGAGTGGCAAAATCATGTTTTCTTAAGCCCACCCAAGGGTGGCAAAATCCACATCTTAGCCTACTTGCGAGTAGCACCTTCAAACCGTTTTTCAAAACGAACATGAGATGTTTTGTTCCAATTCAGGCAACCCATACTTGTATGTTGTGTGCATCACATAGTAATTCTAGGCTAATAATCGGAATAAGAGCACATAATATTTTCAAAACTCGATATCATGTTTAGTAGTGGTCGATCTTTGATCGACGAGCGGGGGTGCTCACGAAGTGACCTTCTCCAATCGTACCCAAGTTCCTGAGCCGAGGCAACTTTGGTGATGACGGACACGTGGCCTTAGGCAACGAGTTAGGGTTTCCTAAATTCCCCCAAAATAAAAATATTTAGGTGGCGACTCTGTATCTGGCAAAGCAGTCCATGTTTGGCACTTCTTTCAAAAAAATCTGTTTTCAAAAACGAGTTGCCGGATTTAGACTCTTTGATGATTCATCGGTCTTGTATTGCACTCTGCGATATTAGATACAGGACCGTGACATTGAGTCCTGAACTGTAGTGAGCCCAAATGAACAAAACGGGATTCCCTCCCGGGACGTTCGGGGACATCTACAGCAGGTCACTCTTTGTTTTTATCAAAACTATAGGAGTGTGATTTTGTGTGATTGGTGATATGGATTCAATTCGCGAAGGTAACTTGACCTATAGACCTCCGTTACTTGATGGTACAAACTATTCTTATTGGAAAGCTTATATGAGAGCGTTTTTAAAATCTATCGATGAGAAAGTTTGGCACTGTGTGATCTATGGGTCGAGTGAACCTATTGTCACCATTGATGGTGTTGATATTCCTAAACCCCTTGATAAATGGAACGCATTCGACTATCAAAATTCGAGTTGGAATAGTAAAGCTCTCAATTCTCTTTTTTGCTCCGTCACTCCTGAAGAGTTTCGTCGTGTTTGCACGCATGAGATAACAAAAGAGGCTTGGGACATTCTTGAAACAATTCACGAGGGTATTACTTCTATTAAAAGGTCAAAACTTCAACGTCTCACCTCTGCCTTTGAAACTCTTTTTATGCGTGATGATGAGACGTTTGATGATTTTTATGCTAAACTTAGTGACATCGTGAATTCCTATTTCATACTAGATGAAAAAATCCCTGAAGCTAAGGTTGTTGGAAAAATTATAAGGTCTTTGCCCGAGAGGTTCTCATCAAAAGTGACAACTATTGAGGAGGCTCAGAATGTTGATACTTTCAAGCTTGATCAGATGGTTGGAAATTTGCAAACTTGTGAAGCCCACTAGATTTCTAAGAAAAAACAAAAAGATAGTGTGGCATTCACGAGTGCTCATGAGACTGCAAAAAGTCCTGAGACTGAGTTTGATCTAGAGTCCAAGATGACGGCTATGTTTACTAAACAGTTCAAAAAAAATTTAAAGAAAAAGAAGCCTAATTTCAGGGACCCTATTTCAAAAGATAAGAGTAATGAAAAACTCAAAACTTTTCCACCAAAACTTGCTCTAAAAACTACAAAGAAGATTGTGAAGGGGCAAGGGGTCAAGTGTTATGAATGTTAAGGGTTTGGACATATTGCTTTTGAATGTCCATCGAAAAAGAATCGAAAAAAAGTTTATACAGTGACTTGGGATGATGAAAGCGGGTCAGAGCAAGAACCCGAAGAAACTGAATCCGGTGAAGACGGAGATAGTACTTTCATGGCATTCTGGTCTACTGCCACTCAACCTCCTCCGAAGCCAGTGGAATTTGCTTGTGGTCAGAATCTGCACCGTGCTCCTACATTTGATGGGAGTAATTACTTGTACTGGAAGATCATAATGATGGTGTTTCTAAGAGCTTTCGACCCTGAAGGTTGGCAAGCCATTGAAAAGGATGTTAAAAGCACTGACAATCCGACCAATCAAAGAGCTTTGTCTACTATTCGTGAAACAATTTTTGATGAAGAATAGCAACGAGTTGCTCACTACACAAAGGCCAAAGACACATGGGACATTCTAAGTCAATTTCATGAAAGATGAGAGTCATCTTTACCACCATCTATCAACTTTCCTGCCTTAGTTGGTCGACTGGATGAGGTCCAGGAGCAAAAAGAAGATGACGAAACATCATAACAGAATGATGAGATTGATGGTGATGATCTACAACAAGCTTACGAAAAGCTTTACGATGAATCTCTGAATTTGTCCAAGATCAATAACAAACTCACTCTCAAGCTCAAAGCATGTGAAAGTGAAAATGTCAAGCTAAAAGGAGAAATTGCAACAACAAAGTAGAATGTCATCAAGATCTCTAATGACAGGCAAGACCTATGTGAGAAACTTCTATCTTGTGAGACCGAAAGGAATGAACTTCTGAAAATATATGTCACATTTGAAGAGAAGATTGAAAGCCTTGAAATGTCACAAGATACATTGGAAGAGATGGTTTTGTCAAAAAGATGAAGAACTCAAAGATGCTATAGCCACAATTGCCATGTGGAACAAAGGTTCAAAGTCATTAGAAGACATCCTCAGTTCTCAACAAATGGGTTGTGACAAAAGTGGGCTAGGCTATGGTAATGCGACAGCTCATAAGGGACAAGCATCTACATCTCATGACCTAAAGACTCAAGCAAAGTAAAAGCTGAAGGTGCACCAAGGTGATCCCTCTCTTCATCTACCTAACGGGGGTAAGATCAACAAAATGGAGGTAAAACCTGTTTTTGTTTGTCATCATTGTGGTAAGTATGGCCACATTCTCCCTTATTGCTTTGAATTGTTTGGTAAGGTGTCTCAAAAGGGTAGAAATTCTAATACTTTTTAGGTTAGGAGACAACCTTACATGTCTAGGCAGAACACCAAGATTCATGAGGGTGTTCACAACCCTAAGACATTTACCAAGACCACCAGTCCTGATTTTGTTAAGACCAAAAAGATTTGGGTGATAAAAGATGACTTGACTTGTTTAGTTGTCCACACTGCTCTAAAACCACGTGACTCACACATGTGGTACCTTGATAGTGGGTGCTCACGTCACATGTCAGGTGACAAATCCTACTTCACCTCCCTTGAAAAATATGAAGGTGGAATTGTTGCCTTTGGAGATGGTGGCACTTCTAGAGTCATTGGTAAGGGCTCTATAAGTGTGGCTGGTCTTCCCAAGCTCAAAAATTCATTACTTGTTGATGGCCTTAAAGCAAATCTTTTGAGCATCAGTCAAATGTGTGATTCTTACCATGAAGTATTATTTTCAAAAATATAAATGTGAAATTTTAGATAAAAAGGGAAATATTGTCATGCATGGGGTTCGCACATTTGATAACTGCAACAGGATTATTACCACTAATGATCTTACTTGCCACTAAACCATCATAAGTAACATTGATCTATGGCATCAAAGATTAGGTTACATGAATTTCAAAGACCTAACTAAGATAGCCAACAAAGAACTTGTGAGAGGAGTACCTAAACTGGGTAAGAATCTGAACCATGTGTGTGGACCATGTCAACTTGGGAAGCAAACTCATGCCCCTCACAAAAAGGTGAACAACTTAACAACCAAATGTCCTCTTGAATTGGTTCATATGGATCTTATGGGACCTACTCACACTGAAAGCATTGGAGGTAAAAGATATATTTCTTTAACCGTTGATGATTTTACTCGTTTTCATGGGTAAATTTTTTAAGAGAAAAATCTGATACGTTTGATGCTTTCCAGGCCTTAGTCCTTAAAATCCAAAATGAATAGGGTGTTTCTATTGGGTGTATCATAAGAATCCGAATTGATCATGGTCGTGAGTTTGAAAACAATTCGTTTTCGGATTTTTGTGATATGTATGGAATTAAGCATGAATTTTTAGCTTCTATTACTCCACAACAAAATGGAGTTGTTGAGAGGAAGAACATAGTTGTTCAAGAAATTGCTAGGGTCATGCTCCTTAGTAAAAAAGTTCCTCCAAAGTTTTGGACTGAAGCCTTAAATACTGCTGTTTTTGTCATAAATCGTGTGTATTTAAGGGCTGGCACTTTACAAACTCCATATGAATTGTGGAAGGGATTGAAACCGAATGTAAAATACTTCAAAACTTTTGGAAGTAAGTGTTATATTTTCAAAGATAGAGAGCCTTTGGGAAAATTTGACTCCCAAAGTGATGAATGTATTTTTCTAGGGTATTCAACCACTAGTAAAGCTTTTCGTGTCTATAACTTGAGAACTTTATCTTCAATGGAATCGATCAATGTGGTTGTAGATGACACGGGTTCTCCTACTTCAGCAATAAATGAGGAAAAAAATAGTGAGTCTCCAATCCTGGATACTGAACCACAAAGTCAAAGAGAAACTAAGGTCCAAGCACCAGAAGTTGAGACAGCACTAACTTCTCAGGTATGTCAGAGTCTAAAGAGTGCACATAGAGACACCACTTCTAATGCTTCTGTCATCACCAGTCCAGAGTTCAAACCATCAGCAATGGTGAAACTGAATCATCCAGCTCAACAGCTAATTGGAAATGTCTCAGATTGAATGAAAACCCGTAGACAAATTCGGGAGAAGGTATCTTATATGTGCTATGTTTCATTAATTGAACCTAAGAATATAAAAGAGGCCTTACTAGATGATAGTTGGGTCAATGCTATGCATGAAGAATTAGGTCAATTTGAACATAACAATGTTTGGACTCTTGTTCCCAAACCTAGAGACATGAATGTGATAGGTACCAAGTGGATATTTAAGAATAAATCTGATGAGAATGGTATTGTGGTTAGAAATAAAGCGAGGTTGGTTGCTCAAGGCTATACACTAGTAGAGGGTGTTGACTATGATGAGACGTTTGCCCCAGTTGCACGTCTTGAATCTATTCGTATTTTACCTGGTGTTGCATGCTTTCTTGGTTTCAAATTGTTTCAAATGGATATGAAAAGTGCCTTTATGAATGGGTACTTGAAAGAAGAGGCTTATGTTGAGCAACCGAAAGGGTTTGAGGACCCGAAATGTCCAAACCATGTCTACAAGTTAGACAAGGCTTTGTATGGGTTGAAACAAGCCCCTCGGGCTTGGTATGATAGACTTACTACCTTTCTTCTTGATAATGATTTTCAAAGGGGTAGTGTGGACAAGACTTTATTTGTGAAACATACTAAGTCTCATATACTTGTTGCACAAATTTATGTTGATGATATTGTATTTGGATCCACTGCTGATTGTTAAATACTTTTCAGATTGCTTGACACATGAGTTTGAGATGAGCATGATGGGAGAGTTATCTTATTTCTTAGGTCTTCAAATTAAACAGTCTCCTTCAAATATGTTTGTTTCTCAGACTAAGTATGCCAAAAACCTTGTGTCAAAGTTCGGTCTTAAGTCAGCCAAACATGCACGCACTCCCATGAGCACCAGTCTTCACCTTTCCAAAGATTTCTCTGATATTGATGTTGATCTTACCCTTTATAGGAGTATGATAGGGAGTCTCTTGTACCTCACTGCCAGTTGTCCTGACATTGCATTTAGTGTAGGTGTTTGTGCCCGTTACCAAGCCTGTCCTAAAGAGTCTCATTTGATTGCTGTCAAATGCGTCATTAAGTATGTAAATGGGACATTGGGTTATGGGATTTGGTTCTCGACCGACACTATAGCTGCAATCACTGGCTTTTCTGATGCCGACTGGGCAGGGTGTGCTGATGATCGTAAGAGCATTTCTGGGGGGTGTTTTTACCTTGGGAATAACTTGGTTGCCTGGCATAGCAAAAAGCAAAATGCCATTTCTTTTTCGTCCGTTGAGGCTTAGTACATTGCTGCAGGGAGTTGTTGTGCCCAAATGCTGTGGATGAAGCATGATTATGGAATTGACCAAAACACTCTCACTCTTTTTTGTGATAACACAAGTGCCATTAACATTTCTAAAAATCCTGTCCAACACTCTCGCACCAAACACATTGACATTCGTCATCATTTTATTCGAGAGTTAGTGGAAGAAGGCCTTGTTGTTCTTGAACATGTACCCACCGAGCATCAAAAAGCTAATATTTTTACAAAACCCCTTGATCTTCTTAGGTTTGAGTTCCTTAGAAAGACCTTGAGTGTAGTGCTCAGTTACTAAAGTGTTATCTGTTACTTTAAGGGGTGTGAGTGATTGCTTTTATGTGTACTTGGGTGCTATAATCTCATTCTTATTGATTCATGTCATCCATGCATTTAGACTCATATGAACACCTCTCATGCTGCTTGCGAGATTTCATTTTTCTTTGTTCATAGCTCATTCTGAATGCCCATGCTCATTGACTTCATGATCTCATTCTGTACACATTTTTTAGATAAACTGTTGTAGGGGTTTCCGCACAAGTGATCAAAGTTCTCTATGGACCATTAACAGTGTATCTTTTACATTATTAGAGGAATTGACCTATACTGGTATATCATGGGTGATGTTGAGTCTCTTAACCATCTACCATCGTTTTTCATTTTCACGGTTCCTCCCTCAGTTCATTGTAGTCTGGGCATTAGGAAAAGGCTACCTTAGAGGCATCAACTAGGCCATCCTTTCTAATTTCATACTTCTCTAGTTTGGTCTCCATACTCTTGAGCATGCAAGCCACCAGTGAGTGCCCACAGAAAAAAAATCACATAATATTAAAAAAAAAAGGACTCTTTGATTGAGGGGAAGCCTCCGCGCTTACTCAACAAATACCCCTTGACTCCTTGTGGTTTGATTTTTCTCTGTGATGTTTCGCTACTCTTGTCGGAGGTCCAGTCATCCGATCATTACGAGGATTAACTCTAGCTTTGTGGCCTCTCAAGGGTTGCACACACACACATTCTTTTTGTGAGCTCTCATGTTTGCTTTTGAGTTGTGCATTCTCATGTAGTTTATGATCATTGATTAAATTTTATCTGATTTGCTCATGATTTGTGGTTCATAATTTCAAAATTTGCAAGTTTGCAGGCTTCATGATTTGTGGATTATCTCATCTTAGTGTCACAGTCTTGCGGTTATGCTCACTTTTGTTTTGTTACAGGTCACACTTCTCTGTATGAGTTGGTTTTATTTGCTCAGAAAAGATGTTTTGGGTATTGGAGTTCTTTTGTCCCTGCTCGAGCGGGCACTCTCACGCTCGAGCGTGGATTTCATCCTTCCAGCATTTTTTGCAGAGTTGTTCTGTTCTGTGAGGTTGTTTTTGGCGCTCGAGCATCCAATTCCTTGCTTAAGCATAGCCACACGTGTTTTAGCGCATGCTTGAGCGCTAAAACCCACGCTCGAGCGGACTGGTTTGTTATAAATATCCTTCTCTTGTCTTTTCAGTTCAATTTTTTCCCCCAAATTCGATCTCTCTCTCACTTAGGGCTTCTTGGCAACTCTGTATTTGTCCTCCCTTGGGCTGTTGATATGTGTGCTTCCTTCAGTACCCTGATTCTCGTACTTCTTGGTTGTCTCAGGTATGTATCTCTCAGATTTTGTTTCTTTCCCTCTCTTGTTATTTGTTTATTGGTTGTCTCTTGTTTCTCTCATGTTCATCATCCATACTTGTTCGTAGTATTTGAGTCTTGTGTGTCTTGTCTATTTTTGTTTATGATCTGATTGGTTTGGGTATTTTTGGTTGCAATGTGATTATTGTTATGGAATATTGGGTTTAGCATTTTTGATTTGAGTAATGGACTATCGAGTTTTGTCTTTGGTCTGATCACTGCATTCTGTTCTAGTATTTTTTTTCTATCTATCTAGTTATTTGGTTGTGGTCACTATGTTCTCATTGCTATTCTAATCTGCATTCTGTTATATTGTGATCGCATTGAGGGTTGGTCATATTGTTTCATATTGCTCTTGGCTGTTTAATGTTGATAGATTTGACTATGCTACTAATGGTTTGTTTCTGTGGTTTTTTTTTTTTTTTGGTTTTAATTCTTGTCTTGGGTTGGGGGGATTTTTGTTTGTTCTTTTTGGGTTATTTTGGGTTTAGTTATGTCCACTTCTAAGCGTAAGAAGTCCACAGCCTCTTGCTCCTCCTTTAATATAGACCGGTTTCCCTCGGCTAATAAAGCTAAATTGTTTAGTGAGTCCTATCCTTCATTGACTGTTCATCTTGAACGCAATGTTCTACCGAACACTTTTGAGTCCATCCACATTCGTCCTCTTTTTGATCCTTTTGGTGGTGATTTGGTTCTCTCCTTCTCAGGTTGTCAAAATCTTAATTGGGTGAGGGAATTTTACTGTAATATGGAGGGACTTGACGATGTTGGTCCCTCGTTCAAAACATGGGTCAGGTATAAGCCTATAACTATTACTCCTGATCTCATTCGTGAGCTTTTAGGGATTAGTAAAGTCTTTCCTATTTTCTATCCTTTCCCTGTGAGACCTACCTGTAATTTCAAAGAGGTGGCCATTGCTTTATGTGGTACATCTCATTCGTGGCCCCTGAGCTCTTTGATCAAACAAAATGAGCTCCTTCCCCAATTTCTTTTACTCAATCTTATTGTGTGTGCCAACATCATTGTGACCACCCATAGCTCCGCGATAAACCAAGAACAAGGTTTTGTCCTTTATTGCATTGCTCACCACCGCTCTATTGACCTTGCCGCCTTAATCATTCAAAAAATGGTTGCTGCTTTTGAGCATAATAACCTTGGTCTTCTTTATGGTTGCCTCATTAACCGGCTTCTCGCTAGGTTTGAGGTTCTCCCTTTTGATGAGGATGACTTTGCTTCTCCTTCCCAACCTTTCACCAAAAAGACTGTCTCGCAAAGTCAATCTCATGTCAGGGGGATCCCTTCTGGTGTGGGTAGTTCAGGTACAGGTGCAGGGGATGTTGCTATGGCCGAGGAGGCAGAGTATGATGCGGTTGTTGCAGGAGAGGCTGCTGGTGAGGAGGAGCAGTTACCTCCAGTTCGTACTATCTGAGACCAGCTCCGTCAGTTCAAGCAGTCCATGGTCTCCCATTTTGATCGTCTAGAGGGCCGGATAGATATCTTCGAGGCCAAGCTTACTGATCTTGAGACTACTGCCGATGCTCGACTCACAGCATTGGAGGCCTCATCCAGGCGCATTGAGGAGTCCGTTGCACAGTCCTCTTCTCATCTGTCTCAGATCTTGTCTCCTCTACAAATGTAGTCCCCTCCACAACCACCAACTCAGTGATCTCTATTTTTATTGGCTAGTATTCTTTTTGCACAGTGATATCTCTTGATTTTTGTTGCATAGTTTTCTCTCTTGTTTTTTTTTTTTCTCCTGGACAAAAAGGGGAGTAGATGTTGGATGTTAGAGTTAGCGATACTTGATGATACTTGATGCATGGATGTTGGATGTTAGAGTTAGAAATAGTTGATGATACTTGATGCATGCATGGTTAGGTTATTATTTTTGGATATTGGGTTACGTTTGTTTATATATATATATATATATATATTTGGCTATTTATCTAGTTCCACAGTTTTGGTTTGCATGGTTGTTTTCACAGGTGGATTGTTCAAGGATTGTGTGTTTCATGTTCGTAGCATTCAGCTCTTGTGGTTTTTTTTTTGGTAGTGGTTTTGTTTTATTTCTTTTTTAAAGTTACGGTTATTGATTGTGTTAGTTTGCTTGTTTTTGGGTTTGTTTGTTAGGAAAATTGTTTAGAATAGTTTTGTCCGAGATTTGACAAAGGAGGAGATTGTTAGGACCCTAGTTGTTGTCAATTCCATGGACAAACTTGGGTTTAAATTGAGTTATAATTTTCTAGTTTTTGTCTTCCCACTCGAGTGGGAAAAGTGGCACTTGAGCGGAGGTTTCACTCTCGTAGTATTTTGCTCGCCTGCAAAATATATTGAGTGGTGTGTTTTTTCGCTCGAGCGTGGGATCTTCCGCTCGAGCGTGAACCCTGGTTTGGAATACATGATATAGAGTCCCCGCTCGAGCATCTATTCCCACGCTCGAGCAGACCTCGCGATCTCAGCCTTTATAAAACCTCAAGTTGCTTCAAATCTAGGATTTTGTTTTCTAGATCTTCTTTAAGGGTTTTAGGGTTTTCTTTTGGGGATATTTTTCTAGTTTTCCTTGATGTTTGATTGAATATTGAACTCATGTTCTTATAAGCACACATCAAGGAGTTTGGTTGATCTTCTTTGAGAGTATTCTTCTTCAGTGGATTCCGAAGATTTAAGCACAAAGTAATCAAAGGAGTTTGATGTTGTGTGCAGTCGTTGGGTCGACAATGGATGTTGTGGATTCAACATCCATCTAATCAATTCCGAGACGATGGTTGCAGTAAAAGGTATACAAAAGATTTGAGGAAAAATTGCAAGCGTTTGCGTAATTTGTTTAGTATCTTTGTAATCTTTCTTTCTTCAGTAGTGGATTGATTTTTGGCGTTTAGCCCGTGGTTTTTTGATCATAATTGGAGGTACTCCAATTGTGGTTTTTCCATATAAAAATCGTTTGTGTCGATTTATTGTTTTGAAAACAACAATCTAAATAACATTCATACGTGCTTGATGATTTAGATTGGTAAGTTTTGTTGTTTGGGAATTGGTACAATTAGTTCTTGATCTAATCACGAATCACTTAGGTTTTTCATATATAATTTGTATATCATAGTATATATACATGTATGTTTGTATATATGGTAAAAAAAGAAAAAGTATTTTTCTTTAGCCCTTTTAATGGTGATATCCTGGTTGGTCCCTAATTATACCTCATGTCACCTAATAAAGGAAAAAAAATAAAATTAATCCTAATTCGTATTATGATAATCAAGGGCGACGGCCCAGTATTGCCGATAGTCCCATGAACAAAAATAAATATTAATGTACACCCATTAGAGCATCTCCAATGAAGTATGCCAAAACAATATTGTGAAAATTATAATTTGACATAATGGTCTGCTAAATGAGTTGCAAAAGGAAAAATATAGCAAGTGTGGAAGAATATAGTGCTCCAACAGTATGGTCTTGGAGCTGTTAAAAATCACAATTGTTATATCTTGTGTCAAATTTGATGCAAATTTTAGCTATAACTAAAGTTGGTAGCACAACAAATAAAGAGAAAGACAACAAATTGTGGACGACTACCCGGATGACCACCGAATGTTTCTTAAAGTTGCCAATTTGGACGACCACCAGGATGACCACCGAATGTTTGTTAAAATTGCTAATTTGGACAATCACTCGAACAACCACCTGGACGACCACCTGAAAGTTAGTTAAGTTAAAAAATAGCAATTTAACAATTGAAGCAACATTGTTATCATATTGCTATTTTACACTATTTGTTGCTAAATTATAACTTTAGCTATTTATTTTACCTGCTCACCATTGGAGTTGCTGTTACGAAATGCCAAATTATAGCAATGGCGCCACATTGGTGCAATGCCATTTTGGCACAATCCCAACCAACTTTTTCTCCAATGTTTTAGATGGTGTTTGGATATAGTTTTTTGGATTTTTTTTTAAAATTATTTTTTGTCTTTTACGATCTTTTTAAAACTTTTTCTAAAAAAAAATTATATCTTTACATTCTACACGACTAGACAAATAAAAAAAATTTTAAAATTAAAAAAAAAATTATTCTAATTCACCCACTATTCACATGCCACTACAATATTGAAAAAAATAAAATAAATAATACTACCTACCTTAAAAATTGAAAAATAAAACCCACCAACACCTACCCACCAATCTTGCAGAGATACTACAATTCTAACTAACCATCCACCTATTCGGGCATTCTTCAAGATAAATCTACGATTCTCACTCACCATCCACCATCCACATACCATAAATACATATACCATTTTCACACATTATTCGCCCACCAACAACCACCCATTAAAGAAGGTCCAGAGAGAGAGAGCAGAGCCTCCCTCTCTAGGTGATTTCCGGTGGTGCTCTGGCAACATCCTGGCAACCCATTTTACACTTCTAAAGTGTAGATCTACTGTAGCTATTCTGGTTTAGACCCAACCCATTTGGTATTCAGGATTCGAGTTTCGTTGTCTTATATGGTTGTTCATGTCTTATTCATCTTGTACTTCATTAAGTTTGGTTATAGGAGTGTTTTGGTGGCATTTGAAACAGGGTGGTAGCTTGTTTTTCAAAACTGTTGTTACCCATATTTTGGCCTCTTCGCTCGAGCGGTGGTTCTTACGCTCGAGCGGTCTTTGAGAACTTTCAGTACTTTTGCAGGCCTACAGAGATACTGGGAGGGTGGCATTCTTCGCTCAAGCGATCTTTATTGTGCTCGAGCGATGTTGTCTCGAGCAGTGGTCCTCTGTCTGTAAAACTTTTGAGAGTTGGTATTCTTCACTCAAGTGGTTACTTTGTGCACTCGAGCAGTCCCACTTATTGTATCTGGTCACTCTAGCGACACGTCTTGCGCACGAACGGTCTGCGCGTATATCAGTTCATAAAAGTTACTTTTTGAGTCACTTTTTCATCTCTCTCTCTCTCTCTAAACATTCTAAAAACCCTAAATCTAGAGTCTCTCTATCTATAACTCACATTCTCTCTACAAATACACCTAGATCCAATGATTTCTTCACCCTAGTCTCCTTGTCAAAAATGTAGAGCTTGGTGAGGGCTTCCATTTAATCTGAGCGGATCTTCTTTTCGTCTCTGGCAGTTTTTTTCGGCTTGTCTCCTCTTCACTTCAAGAGGTAGGGTCTATTTCCTTAACTTGATGTGAGTTCGGTGCTGTATTTATGGTGTATTTTGATAAATAGATCTTGTGGTGCTTAGATTGATTTTTGGGGTATATTTTGTGGGTTGAGGGTTTGTCCAAATTGGGGGTTGTTGGTAGTGATTTTGCTATTAAAGTGTATTTTTGGTATACAAAACTTACATATGATTTTTTTTTCTAAAAGTGAAAAGCCCCAATTTGTGGAAGACTCCTAAATGATGTTGATTTTGGAAATTTGGGTAGAGTTACGGAAAATGGATTTGGTTGGGAAAAGTATGTTGATGTTTTGGAAACACACCGAGTATTAAATACTCTTTTGGAAATGTTCTAGAAAGGTGACTGTTGGAACTATTGTATTGTATATCCGTATTGTTATCTATTAATTATTGCATTAGAGATAACTGTTTTGGCTATCAGTGGAGGTTAACATTGCCGTGTGTTAGAAATTACATGTAGACTAGACCAATTGAAATCATTCATATCATGGAGCATTTAATGGATTTTTCTTTTGGAATTTGAAACTGTATGTTTGGGAAGGGGTTTTGGAAATTCTCGTATTTTGTCTTAAAACACTTGCATTGTTTTGGAAAATAATATTTTGAATCACACGTATTGTGCTATCGGAAAAAGGTAAATAAAGTGATAAAGCTATGAAGGGGTGTTAAAGTACAATTAAGTTGGCCTATGTGTCCATGGTGAAAGACTTAAACCCGCGCTGTAGGTGTCGAGCCTTCTGGTTAGCACGGGTAAAAATGACCTTGTGACTTGTATAGTTACTCGTATGAATACTAGCCTTGGAGATTTACCCATTTTTATTTATTGTCATTTTGGTGTTTGGAATAGGATGTTTGGGTGTGGTTTTAGCAATGTATTTGCATTTGATTTAGCAATATATTTGCTGGTTGGTATTGAGATCCTTGGACTGACTTTTGGAAAGGTATTTTATATCAAACAGATGTTCTTAACTTGGAAAAGGTTTTGATTAAACATAAGGTTTTGGTAATTGAAAAGATATGATGTTGTTGAGAAGTCAAATGGATTTGAAAATGCATTTGGGCATATTGTGTATATGTAGTGCATCATGATCATTTATACTAGTTGAGCATGTTTAGTTTTTGAAATATTCTCTACTAGTCTTTATGCTCACCCTACGTGGCTAAAAATGTTTTTTAGGTGCACGTGTGGATGTGGACTGAGACATGAAGTTGTGTTCGGAACTGTGTAGGGTGGTTCTGTTATTTGTAGGCCATGGGCCATTCACGTTATTTATTAGTTGTGTGACATTCTTGTAAGGGTTACACCCTTTGTATATGATGTAAGCCTCCGGGCGTTCAATTTAGTTTATAACATATGTGTATGTTTTAATTACAGAGCACCCATTCGACTTAGATGTTATATTTAGGAATGTATGAAATCGGATAAACACATGTATTGTGTGGGTGTATTATATACATCTGCATGAGGATTGTTATCTATTGTTTATCATTAGGTGGTTTATTCACGTGGGCTGGACTCCATAAATTCGGGGCGTGACATCTACACTCTTAGAGCATCTCCAATGGAGCTGTCAAAAGAGGTGCCAAAGCTATAATTTGGCAAGAGTGACAAAAAAAAGGTTCTCCAATGGCCTGCTATTCTTCTTGCTAAAGATAGCAGATGCCATTTATATTCTCAAATTTGGCAGGTTGAATAGTAGGTGCCAAACATGCACATCAACAAATATCAACAGATTTTTTTGCTTCAAATTCAGTTGAAAAAACAGAATTCATTCAAACAAATTTCAGAATTTCAGAATTACACAAATTTCAGAATTTCATAATCACAAATAAATTTCAGAATCACACAAATTTCAGAATTTCAGAATTTCTATAGCGATCCCGGTTTTCCCTCCATTGATTAGTGTAATCCGGACTTGGTTCCATGGATGTTGGTTATTGTATTTATCTTATTTCCGTCCTTCAATACTTTATAATTGAGTTATAGGATGTTATGGGCAGGTTTGTTACATGTTTGGTGTGTTTGGGAGCAAATGGTTGCTGCCCAGAATTTTGGTTCTTCGCTCGAGCGAGGCTTTTGTCGTTCGAGCGATCTCTGTGTTTTAGTTCCTTCGCTCGAACTAGGTTTCCTTCGCTCGAACGAGAGTTGAGTTTTGAGTCTGGTGGCTCGAGCGAGAAGTCTTGCGCTCGAGCGTGCGTCTGCGTCTCTTTTTGACCTGTGAGCTGTGTTTCTTGGCTCGAGCGAGCTTTCCTTCGCTCGAACGAGCGAGGTGTATGTTTTGAGTTTCTTCGCTCGAGCGAGCATTTTGTCGCTCGAGCATGCTTCTGAGTTGCAGACCTGAAGCATCATGTTATTGGCTCGAGCGAGACTTTCTATACTCGAGCGACGGTTCTTTGTGTCTGGTCGCTCGAGCGACCACTCCTTCGCTCGAGCAAGCCTGTGTTATATCAGTAAACAACAGCGGGAAACACTTCACTTTTTCACCACTTTTCTTTGCACAAACCCTAGATCCGAGCTCCCTCTCTCTCTATACACCTTCTCTCTAGGTTTTTATCTATGTTTAGTGAGTTCCTAGCCTAATCTCTTTGAAAGAAAGATAGAGGGTGGTGTGAGCTTTCTTTTAATCTGAACATTTGTGGATTTGGAGCACTTTGGATTTTGGTCATCTTCTCCTTTGGGCTTCTAATTTCGAGGTAGGAATACCCTACTCCATCTTATGAGTTTTGTCTTTAATTTTGGTCATTTTGATTGGTTGGTGATGTTGGGTAATTTTGGGAAAAGTTAGGGTTATTTTGTAATTTATAAAAGATAGGGGTTTTCAAATATTGAGACCCATATATATGTGGAACATTGAGAAAATGGAATTAATGTTGTATTATTGGTGAAATCAAACCTTAGGGCTGATATTGAGGATTTGGGGGAAATGCCCTAATTATTGAAATAAATTAATTAGTATAATTAATTTGGGAAAATATGGAATTGAGTTGAAATCCATGAAATTGGGGAGTTACGAGATTGAATGGTGTAGTTGGATCAATTTGTCACTCACCTATGTAAATATCGAAATTATATCTGTTTGATGCATTTATTATCTGTTTAGAAATAACTGCTTTGGGCTATCGGTGGAGGATAGTCTTGATTGTTGTAGACACTGCATGTTGATTAGGAAAAACTAAAACTAATCACATTGTATATGACGGTTGGAATAATACATCAAAGTTGTGTATTGATTGAACATGTATATGATAACGTTTATATGCATTGTATTGTGTGGGAGGAGATAGGGGATGTACTCCACGGTTTAGGAGGAGATAGGGGATGGACTCCTAAATCGGATGTTATCTGGGAGGAGATAGGGAATGGACTCCAATGATACAACAAATATGTGTATCAGATTGAAGTGTTAATACAGCAAATAAGTGTATTAAATGGAAGTGCCAATACAGCGAATATGTGTATTATGTAGAGTACAAAAGTGTTTAAATTGAGAGTCATAGACTCAATCGAACTGTGAATCAGAAAAAGGTTTTAATGTGAGATGTGGTCTCACTTAACTATCTGGCCAGGTTCTGAGCCACGTCTATGGATGATTTGGATGAGTAAAGAATTTTGAAATAAAACATGGACTTTATGTCATGGAATTAGATTATGTTATGAATTGGTTTTTAATTGTTAACCATCTATCAAATGCTATTATTTTAGTCATTGCTTATATTTGGTTTAGTATATTTCTACTGGGCTGTGGCTCACCCTATATGGGACATCATTTTCAAGTCCAGGTGATATGCCACCTCCAAGATCATAGCTTGGGAGGTTCTGGGAGTAGAAGATCCTTTTTGGTTATTTTTGTTATCTTTGGTTGCATTACATGTAAATTCAAGCCGATGGCTTAATGTAATGAGTTAGTACTCCCTTTTTGTAACCAAGTGTTGGCTTGGAAAGTTGTAAGCCCATAGGGCATTTACTTTTGTTGTCAACATGTAATACTTTTGTACTTAATTACTCTGATGAATGGAAAGATGTTTATTTCTTTTATATCTATGCGTGTCAAGATTGTTGGGTTTTATGAATTATTTTGGGAACGTTACAATTTCAGAATCACACAAATTTCATAATCACACAAACAAATCACACAAATTTCAGTTTCATAATCAATTTCACAAATTTAGATGATAAATACCTAGATCTACCTCTAGGGCTTCTTCTTCAACCGACTGGTTTGAGGAGAGAGAGAGAGAGAGAGAGAGAGAGTATACTGGTTTTGGAGATTGGAGAAAATTGTTCGATGATCGGTGATCAGTTTGAGGACAAAGAGGGAGATGCTCTTGAGCTCAAAGACAGAGATAGAGATAGGGAGCAAGCGAGCGAGACAGAGAGAGAGATATATATATGCTCTTAAGCTCAAAGACAGAGACAGAGAGATGCACCATTCTCTCAGCCGAACACAGTGATGAAGAGAGCAAGGGGATAGAGATGTAGAGAGAGAGATACTCTCATCTCTCAACTGAACATAGTGATGAAGAGAGGATAGAGGATAGAGATACAGAGAGAGAGAGATGCTCTTATCTCTCAGCCGAACACAGTGATGAAGAGAGGATAAAGAGGGCAAGATGATAGATCAGAGGGGTTTTGTCTTGAGATTTGACCAGATCATTCTAAAGGATTGATCTTAGCCGTTGGATTATTATTTAATCAATGGTTGAGATCTTAAGTAACGGATGAATTGCCCCTGTTATGATATTTTGTTTATTAAAAAATAAATAAATAAATTCAGCTTTGCAGAAGCACAACGGCTATAAATAAACGGTCATATTTGTTTAAATTCTCAACAGCCATATTTATTAAAAAAAAAAAAAAAGAGGGTCATATTTTGTAATTCTATAAATACAAACCCTCAATCTTAATTTCATTTCACAATAAGCCTCAGAAATTATATTTTTCTTTTTCTCCTCTCATTTTCTTAATTTCATTTCACAACAAACCTCCCAAATTACATTTTTATTTATAGGTTTTTTCACATAATCACTAAGGAAGGTTCATCAAAAACAAAGGGAGGAAAATCATTCACCATTGATAAAGATGTAGCACTTTGTAAAGCTTGGTGTCACATTTTTGAAGATCCAATTATTGGCAATTCGCAATCTTATGCTCACTTTTGGGGGAGAATTTATGAAAATTATTGCTCTCTCCAGAATGATCAATCAAGAACACAAGTGTCTATCTAATCTTGATGAGGTATAATCATGAAATGTTCTAGCAAATTTCGTGGGTGTTTAGCGCAAGTCGAAAATCTACACCCAAGTGTGATGTCTCAAGTTGATATAGTAAGATTTTGTCTTCATTTATTATGTTAGTTTTTTTATTTCATGCTGTATAAAAATTAACTAATTAATTAATTTAATATTTTATTGATACATATGCTTCGAGCAAAACTTTTATACTATCAAGATGAAAACAAACATTTTGCTTTTGAACATTGTTGGCCAATCTTGCAAAACAATATCAGGTGGCAAGATGTAGCTCATACGAAAACAGTGAAGTCAATGATACATACACCATTTTCTCCTAATTCAGCCCCCGATTCTCCTATGGATAACTACATTTCTCTTAAAGACGACAATAGTCCAAGTGTTGGTAATAATCCAATCGGTGAGGGTAGTGCCTCTGCAAGCAGTAAAAGGCCTATGGGTAGAAAATCTGCAAAAGAATTGTTTCGAAAAAGTGAAGTTGTTCAAGCTGAAGTCCACAAATTGGAGACATTTAACCAACACCTTGTTGAAAAGGAAGTGAAAAAAGCTGAAAGAGAAGAAAAAATTATTCAAGCATTGTAGGAGATGAAAGAACTGGAGATCAAAAAGGAAAAACATTTGCAGGAGATGACAGACTTTGAGATAAAAAATGAAGAACGTTTGATAATGACTACGGACATTTCTCATTTGGACCCTCAAACGAAAGTGTATTACATAATGTGCAACAATGAGATTTTTGCCAAGTGGTCCGCACATGCCAGCAACCCAAATTACTATTTTCCCCTGCCTCCTAATGAATAATTATGGGAGAATGTATTTTTTTTTAATTTTGCAATATCATTTATTTTTCAATGTAATTTTGAGTATTTTTAATGTAGTTAATAATTTATTTATTTATTTTGGTGAATAATTGATGGTTGTTGGTGGGCAGTTTGTGATTTTTTATTTTTTGATGTAGTTAATAATTTATTTATTTATATTTTTTTTAGTGGTATGTTTTTTGGTGGGTGAATTATATTTATTTTTTTTGTTGAAATTTTTCAATTTTTTTCATTTTTTATATTTGTCTAATCGGGTATAATGTAAATATATATATATATATATATTTATTTACAAACAGTTGAAAAAAGGTCACAAAAGACAAAAATAATAATAATAATAATAATAATAATAATAATAATAATAATAATAATAAATCACTAAAAAACCTATATCCAAACAATACTTACAAATTTAGAGGGAAAGTTGGTTCAGATTTACCAAAATAGCATATGACCATTGGAGCACTATTGCTATAATTTGGCAAAATAGCACTATTCATTGCCAAATTATAGAAATGACAATGCTATTTTAGCAAACACCACTGGAGATGTTCTTAGAGTATAGATCTAGAGTTTTTTTAGTGTAGATTTGGATTTTTTATGTCCGACATAGGGGTTATGAGAGTTTTCTCCTCCGATTTCGATATAGATTTTTGGATTTTCAGCATCCACAATGATTTCCTCATCTCTTAAGCCTTTTTATCATACCATTGTGAGTGTACTTCCTTCTCAACTCTAGCTTCTGGAAATGTTCGATGTCCTCTGGCGGCGACGATGGCAGCAGAGTTGGGCAACAGCGACGAGGACGACCTCGACGGGGATAGCTGGCTTTCAAGCAAATCTTGCTTTCCAGACCATATCTTTGAGAAGATCGGTGATTTTCCCTGGCTCGTAACTATTTTTTTTGGCGAATTTGTTTTTATTTTTTGTTGTTTGTTTTTTGTTTTGTTATTTAGTTGGGATGGCCTTTTGGGGTCTTGCTCATGTAATGTTATTGTTTATTATTACAATGTTTCCCATGTTCTCACAACAACCAAAAAAAAGAAAAAAAATAAGCAACAACCACCCATTTTTTCCTTTGTTTGATTAACATTTTTCGAAAATGATTGTTCAGTTTTTTATTTTATGTGTTTCTTTTGTCTTTGGTAAATTTTTTTGATTTTTTTTTTAAAACTTTTATAGCTTTAGTTAATCTAGATACACTTTTGTGACATTTTTATACCAAAAAATCAGATTTTTTTTTATTTATAAATATTTTACTTTTTAAGTGCATTTAAAAAAATTAACTATATATATATGTATGTATAATTCACTAAAGACAACCAGACAAAAAATTCAAAATTCAAAATAAAAGAGAGTAACATAGTTTAAGTTTTTGTTTTTTAAAATTTGTAAAATTTAAGCTTATAAAGTGACCTTATCTATAAAAATTCCTCCAATCACCACTGATGATACTCTTGTCAAGATTCAAACAATGAAATAAAAAATATAACTAATTTACATTATGTAGAGACGTTAATGTACCTGGGCACTTAGTTAAAGAACAATGTTTGAGGGCCACAAAATCAGTGGCTCAAAGGGCTCAAAACTGCCAAAACGACGTTGTTTGCGTCATTTTACGCCCAAAACGACGTCGTTTTGGCAATTTTGAGCCACTTGAGCCACTGATTTTGTGGCTCTCTACCATTGCTGTTTAGTTAAATATAAACACTTACAATATAACTCAAAATGTATTTATATGTATAGGGAAATGTTATGGCGTGCACTTCTTGAGGAGTGTATACATATACATCCTATCACAAAATATATAATTTTATTATAAAATTTCGTAATATCAATTACAATATGTAATCTTGGCATAAATTGATGTAACAAAATATCTAAAATTTTGTAATTGATATTGCAAACTCACCTCGGAACAAAATGTTACTTGTTGCTTACTAAACAACACACGCGTTTATATATATTATTGACTTAGGCCTCAAATTGTCCTGATTTTTTAAAAATTGAATTTTTTATTTTTCATATTATTTTATTTTTTGTAATTTTTTTAATATTTTAAATATATATTTTTTTACATTTTAGATACACCTGATTTAGATAAACTTAAAAAATAAAATATTTTTAAAAATACAAAAAAATATACAAAAATTCAATACGTTTAAGTATTCTTGTATATTTATTAAAAAAAATTTATATGTATATTTTTTTAACAAATATTTTACCTTTTAGTTGCATCTAAAAAGTGAAAAAAACTACTTAAAATATTTTTAAAAATTCACTAAGAATAAAAAAACTTGATTTTCGGAAAATCAATCTAAACTAAGCTGGATAGTACCACTAAGAAACAATATATAGCACACATTAAGGTCCCATTTGGAAATATTCTATTTTAGTCTAAAAACTAAAAATTTACTACAAGTTGTCACGTCATTCTCAAGTAATGATTAGTAAATGTTTAAGACCCATAAAAAACTTTCCACAATTTGATCTACAATGATGTGGCATAATACACATCAACTTTCAATTTGTCACGAACTCAATTGTGTGGGGTTTATCCCTTTTGCCACAGCATTTAGGGGTTCAATTTGTGGTCTCTAACACTACTTTTAGAATTATGTAAAAAATAGCGAATCATTATTTGAAATTTTGAACATTGAAGATTTTTTTTTTCCCACCCACTTTCCGCGCTATTAGGTTATATTTTGATCATAAATTTAGAGAAAAATTTACATAGAAAAAAAAAAAGAAAAAAAAAAAGAAGAAGTTAATGAAATAAAGCTATTTTTCACATTTCCATTATCTTTTACTTGCCTCCGCAAATTCCTCCGTTAATTTATAATCAACCTATATATAAACAAGTGTTTTCTTCCAGTCAATTAGTGTTGTTTTCTTCTAAAAGAGACTTGATTACTTTCAAAAGATTCTTTTCTTTTTGTTTTGTTTTGCTTTTTTTTAAAAAAAAAAAAAAAAATTATCAGCTACTTGTAGAAAAACATGACAATGAAATGTGAAAGTTCAAAAACTTCTACCCCGAAGAAGTAATTGCCATTCATGAGCTATGACTTTTGAAGTCATCAAGTCTTATAATAGAGTTCCCTCAAGTTCATGTTTAAAACCTGCAATGCACGAGCTAAACTCTCATCTTTAAACAGTCGTACCAAGTAACAGTCGTACTAAGAAGCCATGGGCACAACCTCTAGTGCTCTTTTGATGTTATTTGCTTTTCTTTTCATTGAAGGAATTGAGTTCTGTTGTAGCAGTACAAATCCAAATGTGAGTTGCATAGCAAGTGAGCGCGAAGCTCTTATCGAGTTTAAGGGAAAGCTCAAAGATGATGCAAATCGCTTATCCACGTGGGTTGGAAAAGACTATTGTCTATGGAAGGGAGTCGGTTGCAGTAGGAAAACAGGCCATGTCGTGAAGCTTGATCTACGTAATCCAATCCCTTTTGATTCCTACAAGGGCGATTTTATTCAGCATTCAGCAAATTTCGACAAGAACAGATTGGGAGGCGAGATAAGTCCTTCTTTACTCATTTTAAATCATTTGAGTTACATAGACTTGAGCATGAACAATTTTTCAGATATGCAATTCCCGGAATTCTTAGGCTCCCTGAAAAGCTTGAGATACCTTGACCTCTCTTGGTCACAATTTTTCAGTGGAATGGTTCCTGATCATTTGGGGAATCTTTCAAGATTGCAGTATCTCAACCTTAGCAATAACGCTTTAGTTGATCCAATACCAGATACTCTTGGAAGGTTGATATCTCTCACAGTCCTTGACCTTTCTTTTAATGACTTTGATAACTCAACGTTGCATTGTTTGAGTAACTTGAGTAGTCTTGTCCATATGGATATCAGTTCTAACAATTTTAACAGTTTAATTCCTGATGCTCTTGGAAGGTCGACTGCTCTCACCTTCCTTGACCTTTCTGACAACAATTTCAATAATTCAATGTCATATTCTTTGTGCAACCTTACTGGTCTTGTCCATTTGGATCTTGGTTTTAATAATCTTAATGGTTCAATTCCCTATTACTTTTGGAAGTTGCCCTCTATTTCAGTCCTCAAGTTGGATTATAATAGTTTTCAAGATCCAATTCCAAGTGAGATTGGTAATATGACACAACTTACAGAGCTTCACTTCACTGGAAACAAGTTCAAACGTGAAATACCAAACTCCATGTGGTGGAACCTTTGCAACTTGCGTGTACTTGATTTGTCCGATAACAAGTTCAAAGGTGAAATACCAAACTCCATGCAAAGCCTCTGCAGCTTGTGCATACTTGATTCGTCCTATAACAAGCTCAGTGGCAATCTTTCAACTTCTTTGGTTAATCCATTTGGATGCATCCATAATAATTTAAAGGTGTTAGATCTTAAAATAAACATGTTTAGTGGTCATCTGCCAAACCACTTGGGAGAGTTCAAGAATCTCGAGTACCTTGATATTTCTAATAATTCATTTTATGGTCTACTGCCATCATCAATTGGAAGACTGTCATATTTGAGAGTGTTGAATATTAGAAATAATCAATTGAATGGGAGCATTCCAAATATTCTTGGACAACTTTCAAAACTAGAAAAGCTAGATTTATCAAACAATTCTTTTGTTGGCATGGTATCTGAACTTCATTTTGCCAAACTCAAGAGGTTAAATGAGTTATACTTGTCTCCAAACTCATTATTAGTTCTGAATGTGAGCTCCCAATGGGTTCCTCCTTTTCAACTCCCATCCATACTAATGGCATCCATCAAAGTGGGACCCCAATTTCCTCTATGGCTTAAGACACAAAAAAATGTTAGAGATTTAGTCATGTCTAATGCAAGCATCTCAGATACCATTCCAGATTGGTTTCATAATATTTTTTCTGGTATTCGACACTTGGATTTATCCAACAATCAGATCAGCGGAAAGGTGCCAATATTTCAAGAATGTAAATACTGTGATTATACAGAGAATCATAGGAGGTTGATATTGAGTTCTAACAAATTTAAAGGCCCATTAGCATCACTTCCTTCAGATGCTATGATATTAGATCTTTCGCACAATTTTATTTCAGGACCTATTCATGTGAGTGATGACAATAAAAAACTGGGATTTAAAATTCTTGCTCTCTCAAATAACTATTTCACTGGTGGCATTCCAATGTCTTTATGCAAGTCAACAAATATAGCAATTATTGATTTCTCAAAAAATCAATTATCAGGAAGAATTCCTCGATGCTTAGGACACTTGGATTACTTGGCAGTACTAGACTTGTCAAATAACAACCTATATGGTCATATTCCAAGTTCTTTGGGTTCCCTACAATTTCTCGTGTCCTTGCACTTGCATAAGAATAGATTTCATGGGAAGCTTCCTTTGCCCTTACAGAATTTGGCATTTCTTTGCATACTTGATCTAGGTGGAAATGCGTTCACTGATATTATCCCTCCATGTATCGGATATAAACTAACTCATTTGTCATTTCTCAATCTTCAATCGAATAATTTCTATGGTGATATTCCTCCACAACTCTGTAGTCTCCAAAATCTACAATTGTTAAACTTGGCAAAAAATAACATAGTGAGAAATATCCCTCGTTGTTTTCACAGCTTCACTGCCATGTTTACACAAGATCTTGAGCAAATATTCGATCCAAGTAATAAACAAGGAGTTAATGTTAATGCATTTTATCAAGAGAACATTATGGATTCAATGAAAGGAAAACAACGGGAATACACCAAGACACTCAAACTTCTCACCTCCATAGACCTTTCAAATAATGGCATTGTTGGAGAGATTCCAGAAGAGTTAATGAATCTTTCTGGGTTGCTGAACTTGAATTTATCAGGAAATCATCTAAAAGGAAGCATCCCTAATAATATTGGCAATTTGACACAATTGGAATCTCTTGATTTGTCTCGAAACAAACTTTCTGGCCCCATTCCTCCAAGTCTGTCTAGTTTAAGCTACCTAAGTCAATTGAACATGTCATTCAATAATTTATCAGGGCGAATACCAACAGGAAATCAACTTCAAACTCTCGACGATCCTCCCATTTATATAGGCAACGATGGCCTTTGTGATGCACCACTAAACAGCTGCCTCGATGATAAATCATCTCATGGTGATCACAAACATACTGATCAGAGTAGAGTTGCAGATGAAACTGATTTTTTGGGGTTCTACACTGGCATTGGACCTGGTTTCTTGATTGGGTACTTGGGGGTCTGTGGTACTTTGAATTTCAAGAAGTCTTGGAGGTATGCTTACTTCCAGTTCATCGAAAACAACTACAATTGGCTATCAATAAACATAGCAATCAAGTCCGCTCACCGAAGGAGGAAGTTCAACAAAGGCAAATTTGGAGGATGAATTTATCACCCAATTGGTTCGTCTCTCTCTCTCTCCCTCTCTCTCACACACATCATGTACCTATATTATCTTTGTATCTTGTCATGATTGCGAGGTGTGCATCAAATCAACATCTTCATAACCCATGATTTATCTTGCATGAATCTTTCAATTTTTTTTCAATTCCTTACCGTCATTAACATAACAATGCTAATGATGTTAATGATTTTTGGAACATCATCACGACTTGAAGAATAACCAAATTTCCAGATTATCATCAAAACATGTCTTACATGCAAGATCATATAGTAAAGTACGGATTAATTTCCACCAAATTTCTTTACCAAAAGCACCAAAATTCTTTGTCACATGCTTAAAAACATTGAAACAAATGCAGGTTTGTTGTTATATAGTTCAAATAATGCAAATACATTTCTCAAATAATTTTTCAGAAGTCATTTGTTGCATTATTTCAGAGAAACCATGTTAACATCCACTAATATGATTGTTATATGCTTTGCTGTCATTAAAGGTCTTATATTTAGCTGGAGAAAGAAGCCTCATAGGAAAGCAACATTGAGATCATGTCATGGATTTTCTTGAGTTGTTGGAAAGAAATAAGTTCAAATAATTCCATACTTCTAGTATATATGTTGATGGGGTTTGATGATTTTGTGCCCTTCGTAAAATATTCTGAAGTATGTCATTCCTTAAATAAATGGTGTGTGAACTATCATATTGTCCAGGATATGTTATAGACTGTATTTTGCATATTTATGTATTCTCCTTTTATTGGTGAATTCTACGATTTTTGCCAATTGAGGCCATGGATTCTAGTTTTAATTTTGAGAATTGAGCAAAATGCTCCGACAATGATATACATATAGTAATGGAATCACCAAGAAAACCTAATCAAGACAGAGAGCTATTGTGCAACAGTGAAATTCACATATTATAGTTCAGCTATTCATATTTTTTTTTTTCACGTTGTAGTAATCTTCACTTGTGTAAGCTTTTAATGATTTAGGAGAAGTATGTACCATCAGTAATCTACAATTATGTTTCTCAACTTGCACTATTTTTTATTTAATTTGTTAATGATTAATCCTTGCCAAAGATTTTTTAATTTTTTTTTTTTGTGTGTGTGTGTGTGTTTTATTCTCTATCTATTTGTGTCTATTGAGTTTTAACCAATTTACAAGAGTTTCTGGTTTGCTCTTTTAATAGCTTTTTGTTGATCTTTTTCGTCTTTAATGATTTTTTTTTTTAAATTAAAAAGTGTTACACTTTTGAATTCTACTCGACTAGAGAAATTAGAAAAGATTAAAAAAATTTGAAAATTTTGAAAAAAAGCCCAAAAAGGATTTTTAAAAAATAAAAAACAGTTGACTTTTTATTTTTATTTTTATTTTTTATTATTTTATTTTTTTTACAAGACAAACCTAAAAAGTAAAAAAAAAAAAAAAAAAAGAAGACATAATTTAGAAAAAAAAAATCACTAAAAATTTAAAATTTTTAAAAATATACATATAACGTTTTTAGGTGAATGCCAAACACTAAGAAAAGCCAAAGTAATAAAACTGTCAATGTAACCAAAATATCATAAGTTTTCATATATGCAGATGCAAATGCAGATGATTAGCTCCTAACTACACATTGATTTCAGCAGTCCACACAATGACCCAAAGGGGGTCTAAATCAATTATCACAATTTCAATAGGCATCAGCCAACAATTAGCATAGCGAAAAGGGAGATGCTATGATGTTCACCCTCAAAATGATGCATATAGTATATTTTTTATAATTTTTTTTTTGAACAAATTACAATGGTAGTCCCTGTAATTTACTCATTGTGTCATTTTAATCTCTATATTTTCAAATCGCTCGATTTTAACCATGAATTTTATGTTTTGTCTCGTCTTGGCTCAATTGAAAACGGTAGTTTTTTTGATAGAAATCGGCTATGTGCATGTCTCATTTTAAAGGGTAAAATTGTAAATTTAATATTTTGTATACTATTTAGCCAACCCAATGAGTTAACTCACTCAAATAAACAAGCATGTGGATCTCAATTGTAGAAGAGAAGAGATGATGGTTTTGGTTTAACAGATGGTTCGACGGGAAAAAGAAAGGGGGTTCATTCGACGATGGGGCCTAGTTGGGGTAAGGCCATGAGGTTCAACTGGGGTCCGTTGTTGAGAAAGTCATGACCAAAGACCACTACTTTTGCTGCAGCCGAAATTGCTGCAGATTGTGAGATTTCATCTTTGTCATCATCACCTCCTCATCTCTATTGCATGCTATTTACCATTTTGGACAATAGAACTGATCCAAGTTTTTCCTCAAAATAAATAAAAACTTAACCAAGTCCTTTATGGAATTGTTTGTAAATTTTCTTATATTACTTTGAAAAAAGTCTTTTTGTCAATGGTGTTTTTCTAAGATATTATGGAATTGATTCAATGTGAAAATTTTAGAGACCATTAAGATAATTTGTCCAATAAAAAAAGGCAAGTTCCGTTTGTCACTAGTAATCTTAGAAATTTCAGATAAATATTACGATCTAGCTGGGGAAAAAAACGAAACTAATACAGGTAATACGTAGACATAAAAAATAAAATAAAAATTAATAATAGAATAAATATATGACAATTTTTTTTTTTTATCTGTATGATTAATGAATGGCCAATAATACTACATTTATTTATTTTTTTGTATGATATTTAGTTTACTATCTTACTGTCATGATTGCGTTGGTCAAGTTGGTTCCATCACCAGTGACTATTTCCAAGGCCATTGCGACACATTGTAAAAAATGTGATCATTTAAATGAATGATTTTGCCTAGTGGCAGAAAGGATAGACCCCAAGAATGAACTGTAAACCCAAGCATATCGAGTTTGACGCTTACTAGTGTTTCTCAGACTTAACCAATACATGTGATTTGTGACAATTTTTAGAATTCGGGATTTAGTTACTCTGAAGAGTGGATCCTAGCTCTCATGATTGCATTGGTTAAGTTGGTTCCATCACCCCCTTGTGTAATTATCCTTTTTATCCTTATTAGTCATATAGATACGAGAGTAGGAGAGAAATAAGTGGGGGGAACTATTTATATAGGAACCATAATTAAATAAATTTCCAATTAAAAAATCTTCCCACACAAGCAAAAGTTGAAAACCACCCTATAAGGACATATCCAACCCTCATGGTTTGAGAAGCGGCTATTTTAATTGGTTTTTTGACTTTTTACAAAAAGTAGAGAGAGTGAAGTGATAACTTATAGTGACTTTTTGACTATATTAGTCTAATGCCAAGAAAGGTTTATCAAATTTAAATTTGGATAAAAATCTTGCAAAACACCTCTCCACTAATTGACTCAAATTTATATGAAATTGAGTTTTACCCATTTTTTAACCCAAATTAAAAGAGACTCAAATATATACTCGAATTTTTTCAAGATCATTTTCTAACATTCAAATTTACCACTCTGCCCATACTGAAGTTTTACTCAAATTTACGTTCAAACCTAGGTTTATCCATTGGAATGTCATATCAAATCAAACTTAAATTTTTAGTTAAATTTGTAGTAGTGCTACATCTACACAATTTCTTCCCCTCACAATCGCCCCTAATGAGGTGGCAAGACAAAATGTATGTAAATGGAGTTTTGAGAGAATATTTGAATGTGGGTCAACTTTTCAAATTTTGCTTGCCACATCATTTGAGGTTTTTTTTTTTTTTTTTTTTTTTTTTTTTTTTTTTTTTTTGGGGGGGGGGGGGGGGGAGAGGAAGGAATTATGTGAATGAATCATTTTTCTTGAATTTGAGTAAAAATTTAAGGGTCGAAGATGGCCTAACAAACTTTTTAAAATCTGACCTCAAATAAGTTGAAATAAGCTTAAATTATTTTACAATAGGCCTACATAGAGTTAGTTTATTGGTTTTGTCATAATGCTTGGTTAGTTGGCTTATTGTTTAGGGAAAATAATACCAGTAATCCCTATATTTTATTTCTTGTGTCATTTTGGTCCCTATTCTTTCAATTGGCTCAATTTTGACTATTCATTTTAATTTTGCATCAATTTGGTCCAATTGATAATATTGTTGGTGTTTTTTTAAAGAAAATTATCACGACATTGGTTGAAATTAACTCACTAAGTTGAGTAAGTTTATAATTTTACTCTTAAAAATATGACACATAACACTTATCTGCATATTTTCTGTAATAAAAAAAAGGCTAAGAGTTGGAATCAATTGAACCAATTAAGACAAAGTCATAAATTCAGGATCAAAATCGAGTCAATTAAAATTACAAGGACTAAAATTTCACAATGACTAAAATACAAGAACTACCGTCGTAATTTGCCCCATCGTTTATTGACTAATACCATTCTAAAGCAGGGCAAATATACCTTAGGAAATTGTGAGTGTTGAGCAAGAATTCTAAGGTTGACTCAATAAGACACCTATATATATACCTTCTTGTATACGAAAAAAATATAAGCTGATCCAACAAGGTTGAACTAGTTACTCCAAAAAGAGAGCCTAAAAGAGAACAAAATCGGAGAGTTCACTTTGACGATCAAAGTTCTCCATTTCTCCATTGCCAAATGTTTACAGTTCAGATACTTGAGGCCACAACCTGCACATTCGACTACATCCATGCTATTTTGGGTTTCGTTGACTCGATCAGTTTCTTTGATGTACTCTTGATTTCATTTGTTTAATCTCTTCATAAAGTTCATTCAAGCCAAAATGCTGTCGTTGATCGCTAGTTGAACTAACACAATTGCAACAGCTCAACATTTCGGACCACAATTACTTTTATCCAGTCCACTAAAGAAACCTGGACACATATGGAGAGGGTTCCTTTGAATGGAGATAGCATTATTTGAGCCTACTTTGATTCTACAGGTTGTGTCATTGTCAACCTCACTTCATTTTTATTAATAATCGAACCTACATAACAAAATTGCTCACCCTTTGGTATGTCTAGCTTTTCAACCTCAACTTGTCTGTTATTTCTATTTCTATTGTTATTGAAGTAATATTCCATGTGTACAAGTTCAGTATTACTTATTTTAAAATATTTTCTAACAACTCAAGTGCTTCTCTTCTATCTAAGTTTCTAATTTAGTATTAATTCCTCTTTTAATTTCATCCACTATGATAATACCATCTGTAAATAGCATAAATCATAAGACATCATCTAAAATGCGTCTGATCAATTCATCTAAATAGCATAAATCATAAAACATCATCTAAAATGTGTCTAATCAATTCATCTATAATTAAGGCAAATAGGTACAGACTTGAGGCTAACTCTTGGTATAACCTTCAAGTAATCAGAAATTCATTTGTTTCTCTTGCAAGTGAATTAATTGTAGTCACAATTCCATTATACATGCCCTTCATCACATTAATATAACCTCTTTGTCAATATTTTTTTCTCTAACACCCACCATATTATATCTCTAAGCACACCCCATCTTAATTTTTTTTTTCTCTAAATCCATAAAAACTATAAGCATATTCTACTTCTTTTTCCTCCGTATTTTTCTATTAATCTCCTTGGATGAAAATTTCAGCTCAATATTTCATTGATTTAATATGAAACCAAGAATAATTAAACGGGGAAAATAGAGTTCAATTGATAGATTTATAAAATTACCAAAAGACCATATGGAAAAATAGTTGGGGTTAAAAGTGTCTACAAGCAAATGTTCACTATCTTACAAACAGCAACTATTCTTTTGGTAAATTATTTGAAAACAAGCTACAACCTAACCGTATGAGAAACAGGATAAGGAATGTAGAATCAATGCAGTTCTACACCGTCGAGCCAACTAAGCGCAGGTAATATCTTAACTAGAAACACCTTAAACTCTTCTTCAACAACAACATTCCCAATAATGTCTAATTGTGTCAACTTCGAGTCTTTAAAAATTGCAAACGCTTCCCAGTAATTTGTCACATTCACACCACTAATTGCAAATTCACCAAAATTCCAATCACTTCCTACTGTATGGGAGAGGGGAGAAGAGCACAAGTACCTTCTTGTGTCGACAGCGTGTGCACCGATTTCGTTGTATGACAAATCAAACACTTTCAATGACTTTAGCAGTTTTAAAGGCTCCAGGGCAGAAAAACTACCCATTTTGTTATTACTAAGGTTCAAGCAAGAAAGAAGCTGCATAGCCTGCAATCCTATCATAAAGACCGATAAAAAACCCTAAATTACTTTCATTTAAATAATCGTTTGAAATGTCTTTTAAGCATCAAAATGCACCATGAAACTATCAAGACTTTGACTGGCACCATTTTACAAAATAAAGATGGCCATGCAATAAACTAATGTTGTACATATGTGTTTATGTATAATATTGTATATATGAAGACATAATACACACATATAGATGAACAGACAGACAGACAGATAGATAGAGAGATAGATATAGAAATACAATGAATTGAAAATTGAAACCACAAAAACAGATTCAAGTGACAATGAAAATTTTATAGAATTAATTGTAGTTTACCTTCAATTGAGAAAGTTGGTTATGGCTGAGGTCTAACATTTGGACCCACAGTAATTTCCCAATAGGCCCAATATGTGACAAGGAAAGATTACTGAGTTGTAAACAGATATAATTATTGGTGCCTGATGATGCCGAGTCCATGTAATGACAGCAATGCCTCAGCAAAGATTCCGGACTGGAGGTCAGCTGCAGAAGCACAAAAAATGAGAATCTGTGTTATAGAAAAATCAGTAATCTATATCAAAGGTTCAAGGCAAATCTTTAACACTAACTCTTACTAATATTATTGACTAGAGATCTCTCTGGGTGTGTGTTGAAAAGAACTATCAGAGATTCTTACACAAGACATTCATAATTCCAATGAACATAACTATATAGTTAGTCGACTAATCTCAATAAAAATAATAATAATAATAAACCCACGATATGAACAGATAAGCCACTTAATAGTTGAACTTTAAGTTTGGTTTTAATTTGAATACTAGATGAACTTATTGAAGAAGCATGCCCATCTGTTTACTTAAATGACCATGTAAAACAACATGTTTATAGGACTGCAATACAAGTACAACTACTTGGACTTTGGATGGCTAAAGGGTCATTTGACCTAGTTCTTAAGCAAAATGAGTGAAAGCTTAAGCAAGAGCTGAGCCAATTTTTTTCAGTTTAACTGTGAAAAACTCTTCACTATGTTGAGCAAAGCCCTCAAACCTAATAACATTTAGATTCTTTAATACGTGGGCATTCAGTAGCTATCATCAGATTTCTAATTTGATGCAAGCATGATGAGTGGTGACAACCTCATCTGTCCAGAGTTAGATGAAAGGCTTATCAATCTGTCATGTGTAACATAGACCAATTTACATAGCAGTATGTAGGAATGATATTTAAAAACCTAAGTGATTCGTGATTCAGATCAAGATTAATTGCAACAATTCCTAAACGATTAAAACTAACAATCTAAATCATCTAGCACGTACGAAAGTGATTTAGATTGTTGTTCCAAAATCAATAAATCGACACAATAGATTTTACTTGGAAAAACCACAATTGGAGCACCTCCAATTGTGATTAAAAAACCATGGGCGAAACGCCACTAATCAATCCACTATGAAAGAATGAAAGACTACAAATTTACTGAAACAAATTATCCAAACGTAATCAATTTGTCTTCAACAATCTATATCTCTTTCAACACCGCCTTTGTCTCGGAATTGATCAGCTTGATGTTGAATCCACAACATCCTTGTCGAATCAACGACTACGCACAGCTTCGAACTCCTTTGAATACTCCACGCTTGAATCTCCGGATTCCACCGAAGAAGAACACTCTTACTGTTGAATAATCAATCACATCTTTGATGTATACTTATCAAATCATGAGTTTAATACTCAACCAAACATCAAAGAAAACTCACAAAATAGCTCTAGAAGAAAACCCTAGAACTCTCAAAGAAGATTTGGAAGCCGTAACCTAAAACCTGACTGAACTGCTTCTTTCATAACGAACAAATCCGCGATCCCCGCTCGAGCGTAGGAATTGCTGCTTGAGCGGTGTCACTAATACGCGTGTTCCAAGCCAGGGTCCACGCTCGAGTGCTAAAACTTACGCTCGAACGTAAAATCACACCTCACAGTATTTTTGCAAAACAAGCCAAACTACTGAGAAGATGAAAACTCCGTTCGAGCGCAACTTTCAGCGGGTAGACGAAAAATAGAGGAAAAATTACAACTCAATTAACCTAAGCTTGTTTGCAGAATTGGCAACAAGTAGGGACCTAACAATCTCCCCCTTTGTTAACTCCCGGACAAAACTTTCTAACAAATTTTCCAGACAAACACACGCACTAGACACACTAACACAAACAATCAAATGCTTCAACCCAACAAAAACTTCAAACCACAAACGCCAATTCGATTTAGAAACACTTTGAACAACCCACCTTTTGAAAATACCACACAAACCAAAACTGTGGAACAAGATAAGATAAATAGATAGAAATAAGCAAAAACCAAATATGTATATCAAAAGCTATTTATTTCAATACATCCCACTATCCATGCATCCCAATATCCATCCCAATATCCATGCCCAAAACTTTCTAAGTGTTTTAGCAAAAACAAATGTCTATCAATCTAAAACAACAACCCCTCCAAAGATCAACTTAAATACTCCCCCTTTTTGTTTGGGAGACGAGCCAAACAAAACAACTGTGCAAATAACAAGGCAAGAGAAACAATAAAAAAAAACAAAACTGTGCAAAGAACAAGAAACTGGCCAAAATGAGAGAGACTTAAGTCACTGATCCTGCAGCGGTGGAGGCTGCTGCATTGGATAGTGGGATGCATGGATATTGGGATGTATTGAAATAGATAGCTTTTGATATCATATTTGGCTTTTGCTTATTTCTATCTATTTATCTTATCTTGTTCAACAGTTTTGGTTTGTGTGGTATTTTCAGCAGGTGGGTTGTTCAAAGTGTTTCTAAGTGTTTCTAAATCGAATTGGCGTTTGTGGTTTGAAGTTTTTGTTGGGTTGAAGCATTTGATTGTGTGTGTTAGTGTGTCTAGTGTGTGTGTTTGTTAGGAAAATTTGCTAGAAAGTTTTGTTTGGGAATTGACAAAGGGGAGATTATTAGGTCCCTACTTGTTGCCAATTCCGTGAACAAGCTTAGGTTAATTGAGTTGTAATTTTTTTCTCTGTTTTTGGTCTTCTCCCTCGAGCGGGGAAACTTGCGCTCGAGCGGGGTTTTTATCTTCTGCATCTAAAGCAGGGACAAAATCTGGGCAAGATAGATGGAAGACTGAGCAACAAACCCCTCAACGCAACCAAAAGATGCCTCCAAGGCAATGAGCCGTGCGTCCGTGGAGGTCTCCAAGCCGGTGAGATGGGCATCAAAGATGACCATCCGACTCTCCAACCGGTCAAAGCGAGACACCATCGCATCCTCAAACTGTTGCAACTGGCCCCGGATAGAACAAGTCGGAGTAGGTTGCTCCCCCTCACCTGCAGCAACGGCGTCAAACTTAGCTTCCTCGGCTAGAGGATCTTCACCTGTACCAGAACCACCCACCCCAGAAGGACCCCCCTTAACATGAGACTGACTCTGGGAAACGGTCTTTTTGATGAATGGTTTGACAGGGAAGGCAAACTCATCGTCCTCAAAGGTAGGAACCTCAAGTTTGGTGAGAATACGGTTAAGAAGGCAACCATAAGGCAGACCTAAGGATTTTCTCTCAAACGCGGCTACCATTTTTTGGATAACGAGAGTGGCAAGATTGATAGAGTTGGTGATTGATGCAAAAGAGAACATAGCCTTGTTCTTGATTGATTTCGGAACTATGGGTGGTGACTATGATATTCACACAGACAATTAAGTTGAGCAAACGGAACCGGGGAAGGAGTTCATTTTGTTTGATCAAGGTCCCCTTGATCCAAGTCCAGGGTAAGCCACACAATGCAGTGGCCACCTCGTTGAAGTCACAAGTGGGTCGGACAGGGAAGGGATAGTGACACCGAAAGGCAAGGCCTATGCCTAAGAGCACACAGATAAGAGCGGGGGTAATGATGATGGACTTAGACCTAACCCAGGTCTTGAAAGAAGGGCCAATATCATCAATTCCTTCGATGTTACAATAAAACTCCCGTACCCAGTCTAGGTTTTGACGACTAGAAAAAGATAGAACCAAGTCACCCCCCAAAGGATCAAACAATGGCCGAATAGGTATGGACTCATAGGTGTTGGGCTGGACATTGCGCTCTAAATGAACAATCCTATAAGTGTAAAATTCCCTAAAGGACTTGACTTTGTCTGTAGATGGAAAACGATCAGAATTATAACTAGAACAGTTGACAGTGGACTTGCAGCATTTAGAGGTAGAGGTGGACATGACTTAACCCCAACAAGACAAAGAAACAACCCCCCCCCCCCCCAAAAAAAAAAAAAAAAAAAAAAAAACCGACAAGGCAAAACACATTAGTAATAAAAACAAGAAGAACAAAATGTAAACCCAAATATTAGTTGCCAAAAACCCAATATAGCATCATTCTAAGCACCAGAGACAGAACTCAGTAACAATACAAAAAAGATACCAAAACCAATGACACCAAAAACATGAGTAATCAATACATGCCATTAGTAACCAAGCAATAGGAAACACACGGCTAGGACAGTAAAATCCAAAGCAGCATAAAGATATTTCAATGGGCACACAGACTAAGACACCACAAACTAGACACACAAAAAACCTAGCGACCCAGACACTACACTAACCATTACGGAAATAGATAGAGAAAGAGAGAGACAAAATATATAAAATAAAATGAAAAAAGAAGAGAGACAGACCTGAGAGGACGAAGGAGCACTGGAAGGAGGGTAATGGCAATTACGAACAAACCAAACCAAGATGGAAGAGGGAAGGGTGAGAATGCCAACGAAGCCCTAGGACAGATGAGAAGAGATTTGGGGATAAATAGACTGAAAGGTCGACGACTGGGGTAATAAAGCAATGCAGTCCTCTCGAGCGAGGGTTTTGACGCTCGAGCATGCTTCTTTATGTGTGGCTTCGCTTGAGCCAAGACTCATGCGCTTAAGCGCAAAAAACAACCTCTCAGAAGTTTGGTGCCTCTGCAAAAGTGCTGGATGAGTGAAAAAGCCACTCGAGCACTAGAGTTGTTGCTCGAGCGGGAGAGAAAACAAACCCAAGTTCAAAAACCACCCTACTAAGCAAGTAAAAACAACTCACACTATCAAGTGAGACCTGAAACAAAAGGGGATTAGTATAATAGCAAAAAGTGACACTAAGATAGGATAATCCACATACCATGAAGCCCAAAAACTTGCAATTTTGAAAATAAGAAGCACAGTATCATGAGCAAATCAGGGATACATTGATCAATGAGCATAAGCTACATGAGAATACACATATCAAAGACAAACATGAGAGCTCACATAATGAATGTATGTTTGTGCAATCCTTGAGAGGCCACAGAGCTAGAGTTAATCCTCGTAGTGATCGAATGGCTGGACCTCTAGCAAGAGTTACTAAACATCACTGAGAAAAGTCAAACCACTAGAAATCAAAGGGTATTTGTTGAGTAAAAGCAGAGGCTCCCACTCAATCAATGGGTCACTTTTTTCTTTTTCTTTCTTTCTTTTTTTTTCAATTTGATTTTTGACTTTTCTTTCTTGTGGGAAGTCACTGGTGGCTTTCACGCTCAAGAGTATGGAGATCAAATCAGAGAAGCATGGAAATAATAAGGATGGCCTAGTTGGTGCCTCTGAGATAGTCTTTTCCTAATGCCCGAACTTCAAAGAACTGAGGGAGGAACCATGAAAGTGAAAAAAGATGGTAGATGGTTAAGAGACTCAACATCACCCATGATATGCCAGTATAGGTCAATACCTCTAAAAATGTATAAAAGACACTGTTAGAGTTCCATAGAGAACTTTGATCACTTGTGTGAAAACCCCTGCAACATTTATCTCAAGGATGTGTACAGAATGAGATCATGAAGTCAATGAGCATAAGCATTCAGAATGAGCTATGAACAAAGAAGAATGAAATCTTGCAAGCAGCATGAGAGGTGTTCATATAAGTCTAAATGCAAGGATGACAAGAATCAATGACAATGAGATTATAACATCAAAGAGCACAGAAAGCCAATCACTCTCACCCACTTAAGTAACATGTCACACCCTAGTTAATGAGAACTACACCCAAAGTCTTTCTAAGGAACTCAAACCTAAGAAGATCAAGGGATTTTGTGAAAATATCAGCTTTTTGATGCTCAGTGGGTACATGTTCAAGAACTACAAGACCCTCTTCAACTAACTCTCGAATGAAATGATGACGAACGTCAATATGTTTGATGCGAGAGTGTTGGACTGGAATTTTAGAGATGTTAATGGCACTTGTATTATCACAAAAAAAGGTGAGAGTGTCCTGATCTATACCATAATCATGAAGCCTTTGCTTCATCCATAACATTTGTGCACAATAACTCCTACAGCAATGTACTCGACCTCAACAGTCGAAAGAGAGATGGCATTTTGCTTTTTGCTATGCCAGGCAACCAAATTATTCCTCAGGTAAAAACATCCTCCAGATGTGCTCTTTCGATCATCAGCACACCCGACCCAATCGGCATCAGAAAAACTAGTGATTTTAGCTATAGTGTCGGTCGAGAACCAAATCCCATACCCCAATGCCCCGCTAACATACTTAATGATGCATTTGACCGCAAGAAGATGAGACTCTTTAGGACAGACTTGGTAACGGGCACAAACACCTACACTAAATGCAATGTCAGGTCGACTGGCTGTAAGGTACAAAAGACTCCCTATCATACTCCTATAAAGGGTAGGATCAACATCAGTACCAGAGGAATCTTTGGAGAGTTGAAGACTAGTGCTCATGGGAGTGCGTGCATGTTTGGCAGACTCTAGACTCGCTTGTTTCAACCCATACAATGCCTTGTCTAACTTGTAGACATGGTGTGGACATTTTGGGTCCTCAAACCCTTTTGGTTGCTCAACATAAGCCTCTTCTTTCAAGTACCCATTCAGAAAGGCATTTTTCACATCCATTTGGAACAATTTGAAACCAAGAAAGCATGTAACACCAAGTAAAATCTGAATAGATTCGAGACGTGCAACAGGGGCAAGCGTCTCATCATAGTCAACACCCTCTACTTGAGTATAGCCTTGAGCAACCAACCTCAGCTTTATTTCTAACCACAGTATCATTCTCATCAGCTTTATTTTTGAATATCCACTTGGTACCTATCACATTCATGTCTCTAAGGCTGGGGGCAAGAGTCCAAACTTTGTCACGTTCAAATTGACCTAATTCTTCATGCATAGCATTGACCCAACTATCATCAAGTAAGGCTTCTTTTATATTTTTAGGTTCAATTAACGACACATAGCATATATGAGATACCTCTTCTAGAATTTGTTTTCGGGTTTTCATTCAGTCTAAGACACTTCCAATCACCTGTTGAGCCGGATGATTCAGTTTTGCCCTTGCTGATGGTTTTAACTCTGGACTTGTAGTGACGGGAGTGTCAGAGGTGGTGTCTCTTTGCGCACTCTTTGGACCCGGACTTACCATTGAAGTTGGTGCCGACTCACCTTCTTGGGCTTGACCCTTTGCTTCTCCTTGTCTTTGTGGTTCAGTATCAAAGATTGGAGACTCACCATATTCTTCCTCATGTATTGCTGGCATAAGAGAACCTGTGTCATCTATAACCACATTGATTGATTCCATTAGAAATAAAGTACGCAAGTTATAGACATGAAAAACTCTACTAGTGGTTGAATATCTTAGAAAAATACATTCATCACTTTGATAGTCAAATTTGCACAAAGGCCCTCTATCTTTGAAAATGTAACATTTACTCCCAAAAGTTTTGAAATATTTTACATTAAGTTTCGACCCTTTTCACAATTCGTATGGAGTTTGTAAAGTGCCAGGCCTTAAATACACACGATTCACAACATAAACAACAATATTTAAGGCTTCAGCCTAGAAATTAGGAGGAACTTTTTTGCTAAAGAGCATGACCCTAGCCATCTCTTGAACTATCCTATTCTTCCTCTCAACAACTCCATTTTGCTATAGAGTAAACAGTGCAGAAAACTCATGCTTAATTCCATGCATATCACAAAAATTTGAAAACGAACTATTTTCAAATTCACGACCATGATCAGTTCGGATTCTTATGATACGCCCAATAGAAACACCCTATTCATTTTGGATTTTAAGGACTAAGGCCTGAAAAGCATCAAGCGTATCAAATTTTTCTCTTAAAAAATTAACCTATGAAAAACGAGTGTAATCATCAATAGTTAAAAAAATGTATCTTTTACCTCTAATGCTTTCAGTGCGAGTGGGTCCCATAAGATCCATATGAACCAATTCAAGAGGACGTTTGGTTGTGAAGCTGTTCACCTTTTTATGAGGGGCACGAGTTTGCTTCCCAAGTTGGCATGGTCCACACACATGGTTCACATTCTTACCCATTTTGGGTACTCCTCTCACAAGCTCTTTGTTGGCTATCTTGGTTAGGTCTTTGAAATTCATGTGACCTAATCTTTGATGCCACAGGTCAAGGTTACTCATGACGGCTGAGTGGCATGTGAGATCATTAGTGGTAACAGTCCCATAACAGTTATTAGATGTGCGAACCCCATGCATGACAGTATTTCTCTTCTTATCTAAATTTTCACATTTATTTTTTGAAAATAATACTTCATGATGGGAAACACACATTTGACTAATGTTCAAAAGATTAGCATTAAGGCCATCAACAAATAAGACATTTTCGAGCTTAGGAAGACTAGCCATACTTATAGAACCCTTATCAATGACTCTAGAAGTGCCACTATCTCCAAAGATTACAATTCCTCCTTCATATTTGTCAAGGGATGTGAAGTTGGATTTGTCACCAGACATGTGACGAGAACACCCACTATCGAGATACCACGTGTGAGTCACGTGCTTTCAGTGCAGTGTGAACAACAAAACAAGTTAAGTCACTCTTTTTAACCCATATCTTTTTGGTCTTAACATAAGCAGGACTGGCAGTCTTGGTAAACGTCATAGCGTTATGAACACCCTCATGAATCTTGGTGTTTCGCCTAGACATGTAAGGTTGTCTCCTAACCCATGAAGTATTAGAATTTCTAATTTTTTGAGACACCTTACCAAACAACTTATAACAATAAGAACAAATGTGGCCATACCTACCACAATGATGACAAACAAAAATAGATTTTACCTCCCTTTTGTTGATCTTACCCCCTTTAGGTTGATGAAGAGAGGGATCACCCTTGAGCTTTCCCTTTGCTTGAGTCTTCAGGTCATGTGATGAAGAGGCGTGCCCCTTTTGAAATGTTGCATCACCATAGCCTATCCCACTTTTGTCACAGCTCATCTGTTGACACCCGATGATGTTTTCAAGTGCCTTTGACCCTTTATTCCACATATCTTCCACATATCAATCGTTGCTCTAGCAACTTTGAGTTCTTCCTCTTTCTAACCAATTAGCTCTTCCAAAGCGACCTGTGACATCTCAAGGATTCCAATTTTCTCTTCATATGTGGCGTAGATTCTCAGAAGTTCATTCCTTTCGGTTTCACAAGATAGAAGTTTTCCACAGAGGTCTTGCCTGTCATTGGAGATCTTGATGACATCCCTTGTTATTGCTGCAATCTCTCCATTTAGCTTGACATTCTCACTTTCACATGCTTTGAGCTTGAGAGTGAGTTTGTCATTGATCTTGGACAGATTCACAGATTCATTTTAAAGCTTTTCATAAGCTTGTTATAGGTCATCACCATCAATCTCATCACTGTTTTCCGATGTTTCATCATCTTCTTTTTGCTTCTCTTCCTTCTCGATCTCATCTAGTCGAGCAACTAACGCATGAAAGTTGATAGATGGTTATGAAGATGACTCTCCTCTTTCATGGACTTGACTCAAAATGTCCCATGCATCTTTGGCCTTTGTACAGTGAGCAATCCGTTGTTGTTCTTCTTTAGAAATTGCTTCACGGATGGTAGTCAGAACTCTTTGATTGCTCGGATTGTTAGAACTTTCAACATCCTCTTCAATTGCTCACCAACCTTTAGGGTCATGAGCTCTAAGAAACATCCTCATTCTGATCTTCCAGAATAAGTTATTACTCTCATCAAAGGTAGGAGCACAATGTAGATTCTGACCACTAGCAAACTCAACTGGCTTTGGAGGTGGTTGAAGGACGGTAGACCAGAATGCCATATAAGTACTATCTCCATCTTCACCGGATTCGGTTTCTTCGGGTTCTTGCTCTGACCCGCTTTCATCATCCCAAGTCACTATATAGACTTCCTTAAGGTTCTTTTTCGATGGACATTCAGGAGCAATATAACCAAACCCTTGACATTGATAACACTTGACACCTTGCCCTTTCACAATCTTCTTTTAAGTTTTTGGAGCGAGTTTTAATAGAAAAGTTTTGGATTTTTCATTACCCTTATTCTAGGAAGCACGGATACGGATATGGGATAAGGGTACGATATGATACGGATACGGATACGGATACGGCGATACGACAAAATTTGAAAAACTAGGATACGGATACGGCGGAGATACGTTCATAAAAAATATTATTTTTATAATTTTTTATACAGCATACATAAAAATAAAACTTCAACAATTTTTAGTAATGTAGCATACATAAAGTTTATTTATTTGCTTATAAGAAATTAATTTATGGTTTTTAATTGCAATTGTAAATTATAATTTATTTGATTTTTCAGGTAATTTGGCCCAAAAAAGACAATGTATTTTTTTGAACTACATTATGTGAGTTTTTTTTAGCATAATTGAAATCCTTAAATATGTATGAACAAATAAAGTAACATATTTATTTTAATTATAACTTTTTAGGACATTTTTTATATTTTTGCACCAAAAAAAAAAATGTGACAATTTATTTAGCCAAATAGGTTCAACTTTTTTCTTAACCAAACACATTTACAACTTATTTTAATTCTTTTAAACTAATAATCAAAAATTTTATAAATATAAAAGCTAATATATATATGATATCAAATGGGCCAAAAAGTTACAGAATATACTTATAAAAAATAATAATAATAATAATAATGTCTATCAAATGGGACCAAAACAGGTTGCATTACAGTCTAAGTCTACAGTTTACAGAGGTCGAAAGGGAGAGCGAGAGATAGAGGGAGAGGGAGAGATCGACCGAGAGAGGGAGAGGGAGAAAGAGAGAGAGAGAGTTAGATTGAGCGAGATCTGTCCATCCAGACCAGAGAGATCAAGCAAGAGAGAGGGAGAGTGAGATCAAGCGAGAGGAAAAGAGAGAGGAAGCGAGAGAGAGAGAGGGACGAACCTGATCGATTGACGAGCTACTGTTCGATGAGTTGCTGGTTGGTTCATAGAGATGACAACGACTCCTCTCCTCCTTTGCTGCTGCTGTCGCGACTAGGTAGGGTTTGGTTGATTTGTTTTTTTGTTTTATTTTACCTTACTTTTGTTATTTTAAAGTTTGACCCCCATTATAAGTTTTTAAAATTATTTTTTTTCCCCTTCGTATCCCGAAAGTATCCCGACCATATCCCTGAAGTATCCTCGCGTATCCCAAACGTATCCGAAATTTAAAAAAAAAAAAATAGGATACTTTAAATTTTTTTTGAACTGTTTGGTAAACATAGCCGTCATTTCAAACTCTATATCAAACTCAATCTCAGGGGTCTTAGCAGTCTCATGAGCACTGGTAAAAGCCACACTATCTTTTTATTTTTTCTTAGAAATCTGGTGGGCTTCATAAGTCTGCAAGTTTCCAACCAACTGATCAAGCTTGAGGTTATCAACATCCTAAGCCTCCTCAATAGCTGTCACTTTTGATTGGAACATCTCGGGTAAAGATCTCAAAATTTTTTCAACAACCTTAGCATCAGAAATTTTTTCACCAAGTGTGAAATAGAAATTCACGATGTCACTAAGTTTAACATAAAAACCATCAAACGTCTCATCATCATGCATAAAAAGAGTTTCAAAAGAGAAAGTGAGACATTGAAGCTTTGATCTTTTAACAGCAGTAGTACCCTCGTGAATAGTTTCAAGAATGTCCTAAAGCCTCTTTTGCTACCTCACACGTGCAAATACGACGAAACTCTTCTTGTGTGACAGAGCAAGAGGGAATTGAGAGTCTTACTGTTCCAACTCAAGTTTTGATAATCGAATGCATCCCATTTACTTAGTGGTTTGGGAATATTAATACCATTAATGGTGACAACAGGCTCACTCCACCCATAGATCACACAGTGCCAAACTTTCTCATCAATCGATTTTAAAAACGCCCTCATATGAGCTTTCCAATAAGAATAGTTTATACCATCGAGTAACGGAGGTCTATGGGTCGAGTTACCATCGCGAATTGAATCCATATCACAAATCAACCAAAATCACACTCCTATAGTTTTGATAAAAACGAAGAGTGACCTGCTCTAATACCAATTGAAAAACATAAATGATTCGTGATTCGGATCAAGATTAATTGCAACAATTCCTAAACAATTAAAACTAACAATCTAAATCATCTAGCACATACGAAAGTGATTTAGACTGTTGCTCCAAAATCAATAAATCAACACAACCGATTTACGTGAAAAAATCACAATTGGAGCACCTCCAATTGTGATTAAAAAACCATGGGCAAAACGCCACTAATCAATCCACTATGAAAGAATGAAAGACTACAAATTTACCGAAACAAATTACCCAAACGCAATCAATTTGTCTTCAACAATCTGTATCTCTTTCAACACTGCCTTCGTCTCGGAATTGATCAGCTTGATGTTGAATTCACAACATCCTTGTCAAATCAATGACTACGCACAACTTCGAACTCCTTCGAATACTCCACACTTGAATCTTCAGATTCCACCGAAGAAGAACACTCTTGTTGTTGAATAATCAATCACCTCTTTGATGTATACTTATCAAATCATGAGTTTAATACTCAACCAAACATCAAAGAAAACTCACAAAATAGCTCTAGAAAAAAACCCTAGAACCCTCAAAGAAGATTTGGAAGCTGTAACCTAAAACCTGACTGAACTGCTGCTTTTATAACGAACAGATCCGTGATTCCCGCTCGACCGTAGGACTTGCTGCTCGAGCGGTGTCACTAATACGCGTGTTCCAAGCCAGGGTCCACGCTCAAGCGCTAAAACTTACACTCGAGCGTAAAATCACACCTCACAGTATTTTTGCAAAACAAGCCAAACTACTGAGAAGATGAAGACTTCGCTCGAGCGCAACTCTCCCCGCTCGAGCGGGAAGACCAAAAACAGAGGAAAAATTACAACTCAATTAACCTAAGCTTGTTCGCGGAAATGGCAACAAGTAGGGACCTAACAGATATGATCCAAGTTGAAGGTGACTTTAGCCTAAAAGGGTGCGTGGGTTGAGGCTGTGACAACATGCCTTTCTATAGGGACAATTGAAGAAGACTGTTTCCATGGGACTTTGCCACCTGGGCTTGTTAAGTTGAAAACAGATATTTTCATTTTAAGTGTTGTTTTACTAATATATTTTAAGCCTATCTATGGCTCTATATAATGAGCTTTGAGGCATAATTTCATATTGTAGACACCCCATTTTTGACCATCCTCAAGACTTGGACGTCACCGTTTGAACGCTCAGTGATCATCCATGTTTGTGTTCGTTTGGAGTTCCCGGAGGTCTCGGCTACGCGCCTTGCCTCAGGATCTCCGAACTCGACCGTTTAGTGTCTGGTTTTGCACCACACACTTGCATCTTGCCTTTGAGAGGCAGGGTAGGGCTTGTAGACCATCCCCACCCACCACCGGCAGTGGCTAGGGGCCACCGGCTGGTTTTTGCTGCCACCGGCAATATATATTGCCGGTCGGCACTGTTTAGTGCCGGTCGGCACTCTTTTTGGCCAAGATGGCATTTTTGGCCGGCCGACTACTGTGCATTTGCTTTTGCAGATATTTTAAGACAGCTGTCTTGCTTTTGCTCCCCTCCATACACGTGTATGGAGGGATCTCCCTCTTATGAAGCTTGTCTTGTAAGCTTTACAAGACAAGAGCTTCTATATAGAGAGGGGCTCTCTCTTGGCCTTAGGGTTAGAGACTTTAGACATTTTAGAGAGGGAAAAACACAGAGAGATGCTCTGGTTTTAGGGTTTGAGTTGCATACACATCCTTTCTCTATATTTACTCTTGTGTGTGTTTTAGTCCATACAATTGCACACAAGCACCTAGTGTTTCACCTTCCTCTTGAAACTAGGGTTCTAAGGGCTTGTTCTTGAGGTTCTTGACTGGTTTGGAGCCAAGGAGGGCCATTGGAGCATCACTTGTAAAGAGGTCTACAAGGGTGAGAATCTAGTCCCATTATTCCCCATTTTTGCACCTTATTTCTACCTATCTTAAACTCGTTTTTGAGCTTGATTGTTTATTAAGAGTGTTTTTTGGTTTGGAGGTGTTTGATCCCTCTTAGGCCATGAAAGGCCTCATTTTGTGCTATTTTGTGCAAGTTTCGAGACTTTGGTGTTTGGGCCTCTTCACCACTGAAATCTTGAGGGATTTCAGTGGTGAAGATGGTGCCTTGAAGTCCCAAGAAGGAGAGGGCCACCCCCTCTCCTTGTTGTCCTTAAAATGGACCATTTTTGGCCTCTTGAGGGAGCACCATGTTAGAGTGTGTATTGATCATGCCTTGGCTGTTTTTTGTGCCTATTACATCATGATATACCTCTGTTTAATGTTGTTTTTGGTACTCCATGCATGCTTAGCATAGTTGCCATGTAATGCCATGTTTATGCCTTAACATGCCTTAGGTTGTTAGCCTTTGTTCAAGCATGTTTTAGGCTTAGCTTTGTGAAGGTTTTGTGCTCACTTTGCCATGATTTAGCTCTGTCCATAAGTGTTTGGGTTGATTTTAGCATGCTTAGTATAGCTCCTTTGTATTCGGGCTTGTTGGCCTCAAGTATGTGGATGTGTAGTATGCGTTGCTTGCATCATTTCGGTGGTTTGGAACCACCCCACATGTCATTTCAGTCCTTTTAGCATGCCTAAATGTTTGCATTTTGTGGCCCTTTTGTTGCTTCAAGAGTTGATGCGCCATGCTTCATATTTGTGCCATGATGTATACCTCTAGGATTAGGTTGCTTAGATGCCATCTAAGTGATTCTTGAGGCTTGTTTTTGCATGATTTGGGACTGTTTTAACCCAATTTGGTCATTTGCTTCATGAGTCATATGATCATGCTTTAGGTCCTTGGGCCTTGTTGCATGTATGGCTTGCATGAGTAAGTTAATTTGGCATCATTTCCTACATGTTTTCAAGGCTTGTAATGCATGCTAATAGTCCATGATTACCTTCTTTCAAATGTGTTTGAGAGTTGTTCAATTTGTGCCTAAGTGTTGGCCTTTCAACATGTGTATGTGTGCATGTGTTTTGGTCCCTTGTTTTGGTCACTTTGGCCCTTGTTTTAGGCCTTATTAGAGCTGCCTAAACCATGCTTAGGTCCATCTTGACATTGGTTTGCATTGCCTAATGTGTGCTTGTATGCTTGCATAAGTGCCTTGCCATGCCATGTTGCATCCTTAGCTTGTATGCTTAGGTTGCATTGCATCTTGCATGCATGCCTTGTTCCTTGAATTGATGATAGGAATTGGGCCTTAGTTTGTTTGTATGGTTTGCATTTCATTTGACATGAAAGTTGCATACTTGATTCTTTGGACCATCATGCATGGAAATACGTGATTGGTGGTCCGAGAATCGAGGCATATGCCCCTTTGAGTCACTACCATGATAAGGGACATGATAGGTGCATATATGCCTTGAATTGTGCTGCCATGCTTTGCCTTGCCCTCTGTTGCTGTCATTTGCAGATTCTGCAGGAACACTCTGCCGACCGGCAGTGTAAAGTGCCGACCGGCAATAATTTCTCTGCCGACAGCTTAATTTTGTGCCGGTGGCCACATCCCACTGCCGGTGGCAATTCCATGCAGCCGGTGATGTCTCCCAGCATCCAAGGAAGCAGTCCTGAGGTTTTGGCAACCTCCAGAGGAGTGAAGGAAGGAAAACAGAGGCAGCCCATGCATGGCGGTATTGCATCGAGCCCTCCTCCCGAGGTGGTTTACTATTTTTCTAGCTTTAGTTAATTTGCTTAGTTGATTAGGCAATTTGTAATATTTAATTAGCTTGCGTAGTTAATTATTTGTAATATTTATTTGGTCCCTCCGAGTGAGGGCAAATCTGTAATAACTATGCGTAGGTCGTGTGTATGTCTTCCAATCCCCACTTCTTTCTTCCCTTTTATTTACCTGCTTATGATGGTAGATTAGGGCATATTTACAATTTAGCATACCTTATGCTATGCATGCGTGCATTCATGCATCTGTACTGCATGCATCAGGCTCGGTACATCATGCTAACTGCATTTGTATTTCAATTCCAAATTGAATACGTGCATCAATTAACTGCATTTCATATGCCATGCTTAGGTTAGCCGAGCCTATTCTAAGTACATCTTGTATGTGTTGCATTAGGGAATTTAACATGAGCTAGGACATGCATGTTTGCTAACTAGTTTATTGTTTTGGCACGGAGTACGATGTAAGTATTTCCGCTTTAGCATCCCACATGCGTGTGAGTGTTGCCATGATAGTATGTTTACCATGTGGCTAGATGCTTATGTGTTAAATTGTTTAGATGCCTGTGGGTGAAGGTTGGATTGTTTGAGTTGGGAAAACTCGTTGAAATCCGTATTTAGCCTACTTGCGAGTAGTAAATTCCAAAGCATTTTTCAAAGCAAACGGATATGCAATGCTTATTTCCAAATTAGGCAATCTAGTCTATACTTGTTTGCTGGGCGCATAACATAGTAATTCTAGGCTAATAACTAGAATAAGAACACATAACGTTTTCAAAATCGGATATCATGGTTAGTAGAGGCCGGTCTTCGGACCGGGCGAAAGGGGGTGCTCATAGCTGACCTTCCCCGATCGTACCCAAGCTCCCGAGCCGAGACAACTCCGGTGATGACGGACATGTGGCCTTCGGCACCGAGTCAGGGTTTCCTAAATTCTCCCATTTTAAAATATTTAGGTGGCGACTCTGTATCTGGCAAAGCAGTCCATGTTTGGCACTACTTTTTCAAAAATCTGTTTCTCAAAACGATTTGCCAGATTTGGACTCTTTGGTTCAGATTAAGAACCGTGACACAAATCGAGTCCGAACTGTAGCAGGGTCCCTCGCGGACGTGTTACAGTTTCTGGCGACTCTGCTGGGGATTTTAGAGAGGTTGACTCGAACTTGTGATATCCCGTTTTGATTACACTTATGTGTTTCTTTGCATTGCATGTGCATTGGTGCGCCTAGGAACACAGTGTTTGCCATCTGCCATTCCTGAACGGTTTGCCGGAGGCTTGTCTTGTCAAGGCATGACCATAAAGCTGACCGGCTATGGGCTCTGATAGTATGGGAACACAAACCCCGGTTTTACCGGGGCACCCTTTTTGACCATTCGGCCTAATACATATTCGGATCCATAGTGACCATTCCAAGCTAGGACAGGCTGCTTACCCGATGTTAGGTTGTTTGAAAACTGCTGCGTGCATAGTGAAACCCTAGTTCCTGACAAAATAGGACAGGGAAACCCTACCCCAACATAGGGGTGTTTTGGCTCTCTTTACTTGCTATGTGCTTTTAGAGTGTATCTCTACAGGAATGTACATATCAGTTTGCAAGTTTGAATGTCGGGCCCAAGGGCACCAGAACCAGTACTGTTGAGAATCAGTTGTTGAGAATCAGTTATCCGTGGGTATCAGATTCAGTAATTCGGGAACAGAAATCTGGGGAACAGTGATCAGTAGTAGGGTACAGTTGTTTGGCTACACCTGCGTTTGATCAGTTTGGGCTGAAATGCTGTCTGTTTTTCCTTTCAGTTCAGAGAGTCGGAGAGTTGATACAGAATAGCCAGTGTTCCCCCTTTGCTGAGGCAAGATCTATGACGACGCAGAATTCAGAAGAGTTAGTGGTTATGACAGCCGCATCAGATCAAGGGATCACTCTGCAAAGTGAGACCAACATGGATATGCCATATCCACCCAGGTCGCCTGTTGTGCACCCGGTCTGGGCCCCCCAGTTGTATCAGGCTCGTGAGCTCACCACCTTCTAACTCATGGGGATGATAGGTGATCTCCAGAGGTCTGTGGCGGATCTCGCCTACGGAATGTCAGCTTCCCCTCCAGCCGCACCGTATGCCGGAAGTTTTGTACCCCCGGAGCCCCCGCTGTTGGGGCGAATTGTGATCGAACTCAGTCAACCGGAGATGGCCTCCAACCATGGCAATGACATGCCAACATCAACCCAAACCCTTGATCAGGCTGAGGCCAGAGGAAAAGGCAAAATGAAAGCAGATGCCGATCCTATCGAACAACTGTTGTGGGCAGTCGAGGCTTTGAAAGCCGGGGGGATGAACAAGCAACAGATAACCGCAGTTGTGGCAAAAACTGTGGAGGATGCTTTCCCCACTCCACCTGAGGGTAGTTCAAGTCAGTCGGAAAATCGGGATGGGCCCCGTCATGCCAGAACAGTTCCTCCTATTCCCGCCCCTGCACCCGGAAAAGATCAGAAAGCTAAGGTGGCACCTGCTGACCCCTTTGCTCATGCGGCTAGCAAGACCGCTCAGACTCTAAAATACCTGCCCCAAGGGCGCAGGGCCTTTCATGCTCTCTATATGCCTCTGTCCAAGGCACTGCAGATCCTTGCCGAGAGGGGACACCTTAAAACCTTGGAGCCTCGGCCACTCCCGAAAAATCTCCCTGCCACGCATGATGCTGCTCAGTACTGCGCGTACCATCAGCCGACAGGCCATCCAACCGACAATTGTTCCCGCCTCCGTCATGAGGTGCAAGATTTGATCGACAACGAGGTTATCCTCCCGCCTACCTCAGCCAAGTCCGTTACCACCCAGTTATTGGATTTTGAGGACACAGATACTGCGAGTATGTAATCAGAAAGTGAACCACCTGCGGGCGGCATTCGGTATGTTTTGGATGTGGCGTCTGGCACGCATTTTTGAGCATTGGCGAAATCGAGTTTTGTAAATCCTGGCTTGGGTATCGAGTCAGTCTTTTGTTTTGAGTCTGTCTCTTTGTTTTGAGTCAGTCTTTTTGCTTAAGGGTCTGTCTTGTTATATCAAGTCAGTCCTCTTTGTATAGAATACCAGGTGATTCTGGGGTTGTTGTCCCGAACACCATTTTGTCTTGTAATTACCTATTTTTGTTTTTGAGTCTGTTTCTGCCGAGGGGCCAGTTATACCAACAAATCTGAATGAAACAGCTGTTGCTATCTCACTTTCGTGCTTGCTTTCAGTATAAGTGCCAGAGGATTTGAATGGGCTGACAGTACATCTCGCCTGCTCTCCTGTGCACCAAACTCATTACATTAGCCTGAGTTTTTCAAAAACCCCTTTTAACACTGCGGTGATAAAAACGAAGAGGAAGGAATTCCTCGGGTTTTGCAAAATTTTGATCATTTTGAGAGAAAGAGAAGCATGCTAATCCTTTAATGAATGAAATCATGCTTGTTAGCGTGAGTACTGGGGAGGACCCTGGCTCGATCCAGATTGGTTCCACATTATCTTCGGCACGAGCGATTCGTTGCTTTCTTAAAAACTTTCAAAAACAAATGTTTTACACGGCCCTGTGAAGACCTGTGTGGAACCGCTCTTGAGATTGTGCAGCCTAGGATCGCTCTTAGCCTCAAGATTCAATTCGTCCGTTTCAAACCTTGAACCCGTTCAGAAAGTTCAACGGTCAAACGCCATGAAAGGTCTGTATGGCCAGATTAGAAGTAGCCCTCGAGCAAGAGGCACCAAAGCCGAATCAGAAGGAGTAGATCTCGCCGGAAGAAGCTCGTGGAGTAACCGGGATGGATTCTTCTGCGAATCATTGCAACAGCTGTTCTCCTAGACACAGAGAGGCTTCAATTTCAAAAACCATTTGGCATGGACTTGCTACACTTTTACCCTTTGAGAGGCTCACTGGGCCGAAAACCCGGAAGGGCGGCCCAGGCAAAAGTTAGAGCAAGAGAAAAATACAAAAAAAGCAAAAAAAATACAAAAGAAAAGAAAGGAAAAGAAAAAAAAAAAAAAAAAAACGCTAAAAGAAGGAGAAAGAGAAAAAATTGAACAAATAAAAAAATGAAAAAAAAAAGCTCGCAAGGTCGAAAACCCGCATCGGGCACCTTGGCAAAAATTAGAGCCTGAGAAAGTGAAGGTTAAAATACCCGAGTGTACCTTAACCGAAACTACGTAAGGCTTGATTCCCATGTTTGGGATACGTAGGCAACTTCATCCTGAAGTCCAGCCCCCAACGCTTTCATAGCGTCCCAGTCCATGCAATGGTTTTGATTTCATCCCGAAGTCCAGTGGCCAACACCTTCCAAGGAGATTGTGTCCATATATCTGTTATAACCGTCTTTGTCATCTCTGTGTCCAAGAATTCGACCATCATCGATGAAGACTGTCTGCGGACTGCTGCGGCACCATCCAAACAAGGGGCAACTTTCCATTGCCACCAGCCGTCGCAAGATGCCATTCAAACCAGGGGCAACTTTCCGTTGCCATGCGGCGTTCTTCAAACTAGGGGCAATTTTCCATTGCCTCCGATCCGAGGTTGCGCATCTCAAAGAGTAAGTTTCATGCTCATTGAGCATCAGCCGTTTGCAAAAATAGTTTTTGAAAATTTTTACTGAGGTTGACTATTTTCTCGAAAACTATTCCATTTTCCAAAACCGAACCATTTTCTTGGACCCCAAAAGGGGAAATTTTCAGTGCTTACAGCCTGACTTGCTTGGCTTTCAAATCAAAAATCGAACAAGTACGCTTATCCAACTCTCATTTTGATCAAAACGGTTTTAGTTGAAAACCAAAACAAAAAAAAAAATGGTCAAAATGATGAACTAGGGGCACATTTGAGTCAGGTGTTCTGTCTTTCCCCAATCGTCAGCGTATTTGCCAGGAGGGCACTCCACCCACCAGAAAAAATAGCTGTGAGCTAACGGCATTGGGCGTGAACCCGCACCTTCCTATTCATTCATTAATCCCCTCGGGGAGGGACGAAAAATGAGAGAATAAAGAATAGAGAGGTGTAAGTTGAGAGAAAAGTAAGAAAAAGGGTTTTGAGTGAAAAACCGAGCCTGATGGCCGAGTGATGTGAGAATCACAGATCAGAAAGGGTGGGAAACAATATCTAGAGAAACTGGCTCCTCGCGATCTGAGGTTCCCCGTCGTCGTTGATGCGCCTGTATGTCGTGTCTTTTGTTTTGTTTACTTCAACCGTTGTTTTAGGTTTCTCCCGAGCGTGTCTCGTTGTGTTTTAGGTCGTGTACCTTTGTTGAGTCCTTTTCCGCTGTGTTCAGTTGCAGGCTCGATACCCCGGTTTGAAAAACCCCTTATCTAATTACAAAAATCGTTTATGCTCAGAATGTTGTGCCATTCTCTACATTCGATTGTGCTTTAACTTCAACTGGTCCCGTCTTTGTGTTCCGTCTTGTTAGATTGGGCTGTTTTGTTCGGGATTTGCTGTGTGCAGAATGAGCTGAATGCTGTGGTATGGGTTGTATGCAGATCAATCCCCAGTAGAGTAAGGGCTGTGTGTCCAGAATCAGGCAGTGGGTTGCTTGGGTTATTTTGCTGTTGGCTGTTCTAGTTATCTGATTATTACAGTGCAAATGTTCAATTTTCAGACAACCAATCAATTTCATTTACGTTGCGGTGTAATACGGTGTGATGCGATGCAAAGTATGAAAGGTAAAGATATACGAATGTAACACTTTTTAAGATAAAAAGCCTATTTTATTTCATCATCTTTTCAAATGTACAAGTTTTGGAAACAAAAATCTGCCGGCGACAGTACAAGGTAATCCAACTACCTACAAAAAGAAAAGTACAAGAAAGAAAGAAGAAAAATAAGCAAAAAAATCTGTATCCGTGTCCAGCACTCCGGGGGGGGGGGCCATCAGTCTGTCCTAGTCCTCTTCCTGGACGAGGGTCCAGGAGCATCATCAGCATCGTCATCAGAGCCCGAGCTAGTGCTACCTCCGGTCTCCTCTGCCTCCGACTCTGCCTCCGCCTCTGACTCCTCGTCATCATCATCGTCCGGGACTGGAGCTCGCGAGCTGCTCCCGACATGAGTCCGCCCCGCCTTCGTGCGGGGGAATGCTCTACCCTCCTCATCTCTCCCTCGAGCCGGGACGGAAGGTCCAGCCGGAGCACCTCCTACAGCAGGAATCTGGAAGGAGGCTGAAAAAGTACATAAAAGGCAAATGCATCAGTATGTTGTGAACGGTTTATCAGTGCAGAATGCAGTGTATGAGTACAGTGTGTGAATGCCGTGAGCAGTCTATCAGTGCGGAATGCAATGTATGAGTACAGTGTGTGAATGCCGTGAGCAGTCTATCAGCACGGAATGCAGTGTATGAGTACAGTGTGTGAATGCCGTGAGCAGTTTATCAGTGTAAAGTACAGTACAGAATGCAGTGTATGCAGTGTATCAGATACTGTGAGATCAGTGTATCAGGTGTCATGCCGTGCATCAGATTATGTGAAGCAGTATATGAATGGTTTGAGGCCAGTGTCAGAAGGACATACCGGAATGCTGTAGAGGGCCAGGAGATCAAAAGTCCGCTGAAGCATCCCCATCATCGAGGCATTCATCGCCAACGACTGATGGGTGTACTCAGAAGAAGCCTGCAAAAGTATTTAGATGCATTAATATTCTGTGGAATATCAAATAAACTGAAATGAAATGACTGTACAAAATGCAGTAATACATACCGGAGGTAAATCGGGGACATCGATGAACTCATGATCAGCTGGCGGAGGGGCGAAGGGGATCTGATTGGTCGCCCCGCCCTGCCCCCAGAAAGTCAGTGCAGCAGGTAGGGCGGGCTAGGCAGCTCCCCGTCCTCCCTGAACTCCGCCCCTGCCCCGGACTCGGGCCCTCCTCGCAGCTCCCGCTCCAGCTCCAGCTCTCGCCCCAGCTGTTGGCACCACCCGCCTAGATCCCTCTGCTCGACGGCCGCCGCTCAGAGGTCGCATCAGGTATGCCTGCACATACTCCCGGTAGTCGCCGATACCTCTAAAGCCGGTCTCCTCCCAGCCAACGGTGTAATCGTCCATTTGCTCGGTCGTGAGCCTCTCGGTGTCCCTCATGTCCGCAGGAGGGTGAACCGAAACTATCTGCTCAGGTAACCCTAGGGTCTGGCGTAGGAAACGCTCTCCCAGGTACCAAGCCCGACAGACCAGGCCCTCAAGCAAGATCCGGAAACGCGAGGTCTCCCCCGCACCGGCAAACCGATCCCGCGTCACCGCCGGCAACGGAGCCCACGGCCGCCATGTGATCTGAAAGTAACAGACAGTTTGTTATCTACTGTTTTTTTGAAATATGCAGTAGAAAGGCGAAGCTTAAATGAACTGCAAGTAAAACATACCTCGGCGGGGGTAATGGTGTCGAAGTATCGGCGGAAAAAGCCGAATGTCTCTCGTGGCCGCCGGGTGCATCTCCCGTCGAAGCGGCGTGGAAAGGGCACGACCAGAGGGGTCTCTGTGACTGGCACGGGAGCGAGCCTAGGAAAGTAGGCGTAAACCCACAACTGCAAGATAAATACCAGTGCATTTATCAGACAAAGCAGAATACAGAATAAAACAGAAAAGGCAGAGCCGTGTGTTGAGCAGTGTATTGTGTACAGTGTACAGTGTGAGCAGTGTACAGTCAGTGTAAAGCAGAGTGTATGTGTGTGCCGTGTGTACAGTATACAACAAGTATGAAGCAGACTACAGTGTGTGCATTGTACAGAGTACAGAGAATATAGGGCAGAAATGAAAAGCGGAGAAGAAATGTACCTCCCAAGCCCGCCAACAGCCTCCAAGCAACTGGCCGCTATCGCGAGAAGCCGAGCTCATGTATCCATAGAGGGTGGCCAGAGCGGCGCCACCCCAGTCATAGTGCAGAATGTCCCGGACGTCCACCAGTGCGCTGAGAAGGCAGAGAGGCACGGTGTTCGCCCGGTCGGCGAAAATGGTAGTCCCGAATAAGAACCTGAGGAAGCTGCGCGCATACCTCTCCACGTCCTCCTGAGTCATCTGCGCCTCCTCCTCCAACACAGGCTGGACCCTAAACTGGACCTCGAACCAGGAGTACCGCACGAAGCTTGGACGAGCAAGAGGTGGGGCCTCCCCCAGTAGATGGACCTGAGCGGCGGTCCACTCATCCATGTCAATGTCAAAAGGGATCGGATCACCCCCTACCCCGATGCCTGTGAGCATCGAGAAGTCGTAAGGGGTCATCGTCATGTCCCCTGCTGTGGAAAAGTGAAAAGAATCCGTGGTGTCCCACCACCTCTCCGCTAGAGCAGCGAGGAGAGGTCTGCATGTGGAGAGCCTGGAGAGTCCTCGACAGAAGGCGCCGAAGCCCGCTCGGTCCACGATGCGAGGGACTGCGTCAGGGAGCTCGTCATACCACTCCCGAGCGCCAGTGTTCCCATACCCGCGGATGGTATGGGAATCCTCCTGTAAACAGAAAATAACAATTGCAAGACAACATTCAAAATGCAGTTTTGAGAAGCATACAGATATAGCATGCGTGCAAGTTTGACAGATTTAAGTAAATACTGGGTGCCGGTGTGCTTACAGTGAACTACAGCGTGTGATGCGTCAGCATGTTCGGGTGGTCCAGTGCAGATGTAGCATGCGTGCAAGTTTGACAGATTTGAGCAAATACCGGGTGCCGGTGTGCTTACGGTGAACTACAGTGTGTGATGCGTCAACATGTTCAGGTGGTTCGGAACAGATATAGCATGTGTGCAAATTTAACAGATTCAAACAAATACCGGGTACCGGTGTGTATGCAGTGAAATACAGTGTGCGCCGTGTGTTTGAGTGATTCGGGATTAGTGCAGTGTGTGTGCATGTGCCGGTCGCAAACAGATATCAGCTGTATGCATGTTTACAGTCAACTACAGTCTACAGTATATCAGACTAAAGCAGTTAAAGAATACAACTAGCTATGACAGTTTTTGTATCCTACATTGCGAAAAGTAAAACAGAAGAAAGAAAGTTACCTCGGAAGCGCCGAAGGAAATGTGGGAGGTGGGCTCGCGCAGTAGTAGCTCAGGTGGCACGTGCCTCTCGAAGCTCCGGAACTGACGCAGGCCGTCGGGGGGCAAAACATGGATCGCCGGTCGGTAGGTCGCCGGGTCGAACGGGCGCTCGCTCAAAAGTAGGAGCTCGACCTCGGGATCCATCTCGTGGTCTGGGGGAGTCCCGCCGTGTGGAATGTCGTCCGCCATGTCGGGAATGGTGAGAAAATGGCCGGAGAAAGGAAAACCGGGCCGGAATGCGAAGAGTCAACCGAAAGGTCAACCCCCGAGAAGGTCAAAAATGGCCGGGATGGCCGGGAAGGCCGGAATGTGAAAAGGCACGGGAATGAAGAGGAAATCGAGGGGAACAAACCCCGAAAAGGCGGGAACGCCAAACGAGGCACCGAAACAAAAATGTGATCGGTTGAAAATGTCCGAAACGCGAAGAAAATCGCGAATCCGACGACGAAACGGGCGTAGAACGCGAAGAAACGGGCGAAAAAAGGGAGGAAAACACTCTAGAGAGAGAGAGAGTGAGAGTTTTCGGCGGTGGGGAATGAGAAAATTAGGGTTTGAAACCCTATTTTAAAACACCCAAGGTGAAAAGTCGAAACTGCCCCGATTCAGCAACTTTTTGCCGGTCGGCAATATTTTGTGCCGGCCGGCAATTTTTTGTGCCGATGGAGTTATTTTTCAGCCGGTGGACAGCCGATGGCCTCCCCTTCCGGCCGGTGGTGTTCCCACAACCTTGTTTAGGCCATATGGGAAGCTTTTGGTCTTCATAGCTCAAGAAAGTGCAATAAAGTGTATCTTCGATGCTCAACCGGCCTCCGTTTTAACTTCGGACTGCCTCTGCTGTGTGTAGCACTCCAACTCGTGCAAGGTTGTATCCTTTGGTATCCTTTTTGCCTCTTACAATATCCAAAAGTTACCCCGTGTGCGTTGCACGCGCTCATTGCATTATTTCGGTGCATTATATCGCGCTATTACGCGCCTTGCAGTTGCATTGTTTTGCATACTACATGCGTTGTAACACGCGCCCCTTGCATTATCATGCACATCTCCCATGCATTGTCATGCCTTTTGAAACACGTGCGTTGTTGCGCATTTAAGCCCGTGTGGCATGCGTGTCGCACTTCGCATTTACATTCCGTGTGGCATGCGTGTCGCACTTTGCATCGTTTTTACATTCCGTGTGGCATACGTGTCACACTTGGCATCGCTTTGTATTCCGTGTGGCACGCGTGGCACACTTAGCATCGTTTTACATTCCGTGTGGCATACGTGTCACACCGGGCATCATTTTGCATCTTATGAGGCGTGCGTGTCTCATTTGTATTATTTTGCATTAGCATTCGTGCTTTATTTGCATCGGCATACGTGCCTCATTTGCATCGGCCCGTGTGCCCCACTTGCATTGGCATGCATACCTCATTCGCATTGTCTTACATTCCTCACGATCTGCATTGTTAATTACATTGCTTGCGTAGACCGCATAATTGTTCAATTTCTTTCCTTGCGTAGACCGCATGTTAGTTGTTCAATTTCTTTACCTGCGTAGACCGCAAGTTTTGACTCGCGTAGACCGCATGTTAGTTGTTCAATTTCTTTACCTGCGTAGACCGCATGTATTGCTTGCGTAGACCGCATAATTGTTCAATTTCTTTCCTTGCGTAGACTGCATGTTAGTTGTTCAATTTCTTTACCTGCGTAGACCGCATGTATTGCTTGCGTAGACCGCATAATTGTTCAATTTCTTTCCTTGCGTAGACTGCATGTTAGTTGTTCAATTTCTTTACCTGCGTAGACCGCATGTATTGCTTGCGTAGACCGCATAATTGTTCAATTTCTTTCCTTGCGTAGACCGCATGTTAGTTGTTCAATTTCTTTACCTGCGTAGACCGCATGTATTGCTTGCGTAGACAGCATAATTGTTCAATTTCATTACCTGCGTAGACCGCATGTTTTGATTGCGTAGACCGCATGATTATCTAATTTCATTACCTGTGTAGACCACATGTTTTTGATTGTGTAGACCGCATGATTATCTAATTTCATTACTTGCGTAGACCGCATGTTTTGTTTGCGTAGACCGCATGTGTGTTCAATTTCATTACCTGCGTAGACCGCATGTTTTGATTACGTAGACCGCATATTCGTTAATTTCATTACTTGCGTAGACCGCATGCTCATGATCAATTTCGTTGCCTGCGTAGACCGCATGCTTCATTTACATGTCTGTATTTTCGCAAGCATTGTTATGCTCCCCACTTGTTTTGCGCTGTCACGCATTTCGAGTACACCACTATTCATGTTGCTAACAATATTGTACCTGTTAAGTTTGTTTTCTTTGCAGGCACGATATTGTATGTACGGTTCATTTAAGACTGGTGCAACCAGACGAACCGCGCAGGTGTCAGGCGGTCTAGGAGACCTTAAATCCTTGGAAGGTGTAAGACCTTTGGCACATTGATGTGCACAGTCCGCTCGCATTGTCATGCGTATCAAAAGCCGCGCGTTGTCGCACACTTCAAACCTTTGCATTTCATAACAAAAAATATATAGTTGCATTGTCATGCATCATTATGATATAATGTAGACATTGCATTTTAGGTCGCATGCATTCATTGCATCACCTCCATTTATGGCTTGCGCCTTTCCATGTTAAACTTGGTCTGGTATGTGCCCATACTTCTCGTGTCGAAGCATAGTTCAGTAGACCGTTCTATGTCAAACATGGCTTGTATGCGTACATGCCTTTCCTAGGCAAGATTTGGTTTGGCCCGTGTGCCATATCCATTGCCATCTCCCCCAGCATTTTCATCGTATATTACATTGTAGTGTAATTTTTGCATCCAGCATTAGGATCATTGTCCTTTCCCCAGCGGGTCGTTTCCCCACTTGTGTCAATTCCACCCAATACTCGTTCTTGTGTCTGTCTACAATGCTCATAGTTCAGTTGACCGTTCTATGGTAGGCAGACTTGTTACCTCCATCAATCTATTTGACATAGGTGTGGTTTCGGACCACTTGTGATTGGATCATGATTCAATTGCTTTGCATATAGCTTGCATTGTTTCAATTACATTGCATCTTCATTTGCATTGTTTATACATTATTTTGTATATTGCATATCATTTTGCATCCATTGTCATGCATGTTGCTAACAATATTGTACCTGTTAAGTTTGTTTTCTTTGCAGCCACGATATTGTATGTACGGTTCATTCGCAGCTGGTGGAACCAGACGAGCCGCACAGGTATTGTATCCTCCGAGTGAGACGTATCGAGAATTACATGATTCTCTTACATCCTTTCTGCATTGTAGTGTAGTTTGGTGTATGCTAGCTTAAAACTGTCGCATGTATGCTTCATTACAGCTGTCTTTGCATGATCATAAGTTATGCTCGGCTTCGTGCATTGTCTTGCATTTTGCCCCTGCCTTCGGGCGCATACCTTGTTTGTCTTGCATGTTTGTCTAAGTTTTCGGCCTTGTCAAAAATGGGTCGTCTCTGGGCTTTGACATTCACTCCCGTCATTGTTATGACTTTCGAGTTCTGTCAAAGAGGGGCAACTGTAGACACCCCATTTTTGACCGTCCTCAAGACTTGGACGTCACCGTTTGACACTCGGTGATCATCCATGTTTGTGTTCGTTTGGAGTTCCCGGAGGTCTCGGCTACGCGCCTTGCCTCAGGATCTCCGAACTCGACCGTTTAGTGTCTGGTTTTGCACCAAACACTTGCATCTTGCCTTTGAGAGGCAGGGTAGGGCCTGTAGACCATCCCCACCCACCACCGGCAGTGGCTAGAGGCCACCGGTTGGTTTTTGCTACCACCGGCAATATATTGCCGGTCGGCACTATTTAGTGCCGGTCGGCACTCTTTTTGGCCGGCCGACTACTGTGCATTTGCTTTTGCAGATATTTTAAGACAGCTGTCTTGCTTTTGCTCCCCTCCATACACGTGTATGAAGGGATCTCCCTCTTATGAAGCTTGTCTTGTAAGCTTTACAAGACAAGAGCTTCTATATAGAGAGGGGCTCTCTCTTGGCCTTAGGGTTAGAGACTTTAGACATTTTAGAGAGGGAAAAACACAGAGAGAAGCTCTGGTTTTAGGGTTTGAGTTACTCTTGTGTGTGTTTTAGTCCATACTATTGCACACAAGCACCTAGTGTTTCACCTTCCTCTTGAAACTAGGGTTCTAAGGGCTTGTTCTTGAGGTTCTTGATTGGTTTGGAGCCAAGGAGGGCCATTGGAGCATCACTTGTAAAGAGGTCTACAAGGGTGAGAATCTAGTCCCATTATTCCCCATTTTTGCACCTTGTTTCAACCTATCTTAAACTCGTTTTTGAGCTTGGTGTATAATACAAAAAAGTTCTGTTTTTGGACCCTCTTGATTGTTTATTAAGAGTGTTTTTTGGTTTGGAGGTGTTTGATCCCTCTTAGGCCATGAAAGGCCTCATTTTGTGCTATTTTGTGCAAGTTTCGAGACTTTGGTGTTTGGACCTCTTCACCACTGAAATCTTGAGGGATTTCAGTGGTGAAGATGGTGCCTTGAAGTCCCAAGAAGGAGAGGGCCACCCCCTCTCCTTGTTGTCCTTAAAATGGACCATTTTTGGCCTCTTGAGGGAGCACCATGTTAGAGTGTGTATTGATCATGCCTTGGCTGTTTTTTGTGCCTATTACATCATGATATACCTCTGTTTAATGTTGTTTTTGGTACTCCATGCATGCTTAGCATAGTTGCCATGTAATGCCATGTTTATGCCTTAACATGCCTTAGGTTGTTAGCCTTTGTTCAAGCATGTTTTAGGCTTAGCTTTGTGAAGGTTTTGTGCTCACTTTGCCATGATTTAGCTCTGTCCATAAGTGTTTGGGTTGATTTTAGCATGCTTAGTATAGCTCCTTTGTATTCGGGCTTGTTGGCCTCAAGTATGTGGATGTGTAGTATGCGTTGCTTGCATCATTTCGGTGGTTTGGAACCACCCCACATGTCATTTCAGTCCTTTTAGCATGCCTAAATGTTTGCATTTTGTGGCCCTTTTGTTGCTTCAAGAGTTGATGCTCCATGCTTGATATTTGTGCCATGATGTATACCTCTAGGATTAGGTTGCTTAGATGCCATCTAAGTGATTCTTGAGGCTTGTTTTTGCATGATTTGGGACTGTTTTAACCCAATTTGGTCATTTGCTTCATGAGTCATATGATCTTGCTTTAGGTCCTTGGGCCTCGTTGCATGTATAGCTTGCATGAGTAGGTTAATTTGGCATCATTTCCTACATGTTTTCAAGGCTTGTAATGCATGCTAATAGTCCATGATTACCTTCTTTCAAATGTGTTTGAGAGTTGTTCAATTTGTGCTTAAGTGTTGGCCTTTCAACATGTGTATGTGTGCATGTGTTTTGGTCCCTTGTTTTGGTCACTTTGGCCCTTGTTTTGGGCCTTATTAGAGCTGCCTAAACCATGCTTAGGTCCATCTTGACATTGATTTGCATTGCCTAATGTGTGCTTGTATGCTTGCATAAGTGCCTTGCCATGCCATGTTGCATCCTTAGCTTGTATGCCTAGGTTGCATTGCATCTTGCATGCATGCCTTGTTCCTTGACTTGATGATAAGAATTGGGCCTTAGTTTGTTTGTATGGTTTGCATTTTATTTGACATGAAAGTTCCATACTTGATTCTTTGGGCCATCATGCATGGAAATGTGTGATTGGTGGTCCGAGAATCGAGGCATATGCCCCTTTGAGTCACTACCATGATAAGGGACATGATAGGTGCATATATGCCTTGAATTGTGCTGCCATGCTTTGCCTTGCCCTCTGTTGCTATCATTTGCAGATTCTGCAGGAACACTCTGCCGACCGGCAGTGTAAAGTGCCGATCGGCAATAATTTCTCTGTCGACAGCTTAATTTTGTGCCCGTGGCCACATCCCACTGCCAGTGGCAATTCCATGCAGCCGGTGATGTCTCCCAGCATCCAAGGAAGCAGTCCTGAGGTTTTGGCAACCTCCAGAGGAGTGAAGGAAGGAAAACAGAGGCAGCCCATGCATGGCGGTGCATTTCCGAGCGGGACCGAGCATGCATTGCATCGAGCCCTCCTCCCGAGGCGGTTTACTGTTTTTCTAGCTTTAGTTAATTTGCTTAGTTGATTAGGCAATTTGTAATATTTAATTAGCTTGCGTAGTTAATTATTTGTAATATTTATTTGGTCCCTCCGAGTGAGGGCAAATCTGTAATAAGTGTGCGTGGGTGGTGTGTATGTCTTCCAATCTCCACTTCTTTCTTCCCTTTTATTTACCTGCTTATGATGGTAGATTAGGGCATATTTACAATATAGCATACCTTATGCTATGCATGCGTGCATTCATGCATCTGTACTGCATGTATCAGGCTCTGTACATCATGCTAACTGCATTTGTATTTCAATTCCAAATTGAATACGTGCATCAATTAACTGCATTTCATATGCCATGCTTAGGTTAGCCGAGCCTATTCTAAGTACATCTTGTATGTGTTGCATTAGGCAATTTAACATGAGCTAGGACATGCATGTTTGCTAACTAGTTTATTGTTTTGGCAGGGAATACGATGTAAGTATTTCCGCTTTAGCATCCCGCATGCGTGTGAGTGTTGCCATGATAGTATGTTTACCATGTGGCTAGATGCTTATGTGTTAAATTGTTTGGATGCCTGTGGGTGAAGGTTAGATTGTTTGAGTTGTGAAAACTCGTTGAAATCCGTATTTAGCCTACCTACGAGTAGCAAATTCCAAAGCATTTTTCAAAGCAAACGGATATGCAATGCTTATTTTCAAATTAGGCAATCTAGTCTATACTTGTTTGCTGGGCGCATAACATAGTAATTCTAGGCTAATAACTGGAATAAGAACACATAACGTTTTCAAAATCGGATATCATGGTTAGTAGAGGCCGGTCTTCGGACAGGGCGAAAGGGGGTGCTCATAGCTGACCTTCCCCGATCGTACCCAAGCTCCCGAGCCGAGACAACTCCGGTGATGACGGACATGTGGCCTTCGGCACCAAGTCAGGGTTTCCTAAATTCTCCCATTTTAAAATATTTAGGTGGCGACTCTGTATCTGGCAAAGCAGTTCATGTTCGGCACTACTTTTTCAAAAATCTATTTCTCAAAATGATTTGCCAGATTTGGACTCTTTGGTTCAGATTAAGAACCGTGACACAAATCGAGTCCGAACTGTAGCGGGGTCCCTCGCGGACGTGTTACACATATAAGATACCTGTGCTGGCCAATCAAGTAATCAATACGTCAGTAGGATATTAAAACCACCAGGAAATAATATCTGATGGTATTCACAAAATGAGTAGAGACAAACTGGAGTAGCTTGTCTATTTTGGCCAAACTGAGCTCAAACAATAACAGCACAAATTCAACCGAACTAGAACCAGGCACAAACAATAACAGCACAAATTCAACCGAACTAGAACCAGGCACAAGCACTGCTCCTAATTACCTGCTAAGTTAAGCACAAACACACAATACATTATTTGCTGCTCAACTCAGATCAGCTTGTTCTTACTCCGAAATGCAATTGTTCAAAGCTCTAGCTCTCCTCAAGGAGAACATGAAATATTAAAGAGATACTACTCATACATCCAGCACAACAATAAAAAATGAACCTAAATGGACTGTGCTTTCCTAAACAGTAATATAGAAGAGAAGAAATATTCCCCTGCTTTAACAAGACTAAGCTGTATTCATCCTTGTAGTATTGAGAATGTGGTGGTTCCAATGTCATAGGATCACTATATAATTCTTTAACTTCTTCAGAATGGACCATCTTGCATGTCTCTGGAGGTTTATCATATGACATCATTGCATCATGTGCAGTCAACAATCTTGCAAGCATAAGCTTTCCAATTATACTACAATAACCAGCGGGAGAAAATAAGAGGACATTGGACAAACAATAAAGATGCTTTGATGCTGCAAAGCCACTCATGGATGAATTCCACATAGCAGTTTATCTCTGACAGCAATTCCCGGAAAAGAGCTATCTCATTAACTATAGTCTCAGCGCTCCACTGAGAAGCTGTTAACTCATTCACCTCACTATTCCTCAGTTGATTGAAAATTTTAATTTGGGTTGGTTCCTGAAGATGTGTTTCACCAGTATGAAAATTTTCATCTCCGCATGAAATCATCTCTGCACTTTTCATTTCAGCATGTTGCGAACGATGAGGTTGTATAAAAACTGTAAATTCAAATGAGTAGGATGGCTATGGTGAAATCCACCTAGAGACATGATTCCCTGAGAATGTCCAAGGCTGACCTTTACTGGATGAGTTTGTAAAGAATGGAGATTCTCCTCGTGAAAAGTTAAATGTGTTACCCAAGCTTGGGAACTCCCAGAGTTGTTTGTTGAAAGTGGAGACCAAATTCAATCGTTATTTGTGTTATGTACAGATTCCACAGTTATTGTAGACGAGCTCACACCTTCAACTGCTTCATTAAAATAAAGAATGAGTGGAATTATCCCACTATTAAGATGGAAACCTGTGATAGGAGACGAAGCACAAGTATCCAGGAAATTATCTGCTGATACATTAAGATTAGACCCATGAAGTGGCCAGGTAGAAACCAACAGAGGATTCTCCACTTTAACTGTTTGCTCAAGAAGCCAAAGATGATAAAACCATCCACTTTGATCATCCGGGTCAGTAAAAAGAGCTTGGTGTACAAGGTCATACTCCTCTGTCAGAACTTCCTCCTTTGAGAAAGATCCTTGAGCCCTTTTCTCCAGTAAATGAGACAGAATTACACTGCAGAACATTTATGGTAAGGTAAAGTTGAATAAAAACAAGAAATATGTTTTAGCAAATAGACAGAGACATCCCAAGGTAAAATATGCACTCAAAGCAACAGGCATGTTTGTGTAGGTTGAAAAAGAAAAACAAAAGGCACAATTGGACAGGAAACTTAATTTTCTAATCCTGCTAGAATAGATAGAATATCAAAAGGTAGCAGGTGTTTCATCATGCAGTTTCCACTATAGTATTAATCTCCATAAGAATTGATCATTTAACTCCAAAGCAAAGTTGAACTAATGACCATTTAAATAGAAAGCTGCTTAATTTTATTTTTTGGAATCTGTTAGGCGAATGAACATTTAAATAGTGAAGTGCTTATCAACTTTTGCATATTTTAAATAGTGAATTAATGAATATTTTTTCCCCTGTTCCACAAGGTGCATGAAAGGAGACAGCACTTTGCTATTTTGCATCACAATATACCATCAATACAAGTTAAATGTTTTATGTTGCAGAAAATCCACAGAATTGTTTGCATGTTCTATGTAACTATGCGTACTACCACTAGACATTCTGCTTCTAGCGGGACCAAAGCTAGAACTAATTTCAAAGATCCAACACATTTTTCCTAGAGCAATTTTTGCAAAAGAATCTAAGGATTATACGATTAAAGAATTATCAATGATAACTTGATAAGATACGAATTCACCCAAAAAAAACTTGAGAATCAAACGATGGCACAAAAAAGCATTTTTCTCCACTAGTCCGTTTTAATTATGATGATCCAAATGGCAAATTAACATTGAGATACAAGCATCCCAAGATTATGCCAAGAAGAATAATTATTGAAGTTTTCGTTATCAAATCAGTTGTGAAGTGTAGTTCCTCTGCATCTGATCTGTTCTTTAATGCTGCCACAAATCTGAAAATAAAGACCAAATTAGACCATTTGAAAATACAGTCCTTCAATATATTAAAGTAAATCAAACCCAAATCTTCACCTCCGGTAATTCCATGCATGGAAATTCCTGGAATCTTTCTTCAGGAACACCCCCAGAAGCTGCAATTCCTGATCTACAGATGAATGCCCCTTGCTTAGCACCCATTTACGATGATACCAGGCACCATAAGACCTATAATTCTTTGCGAATGCACGCTCTTTCTGCATATATATTGAGTTCTTCCATAAAATTCAAAATAAATTGAACCCAAACACAATACACAACATAATTACAATTGGCCGCTGAAAACACCAAAGAAAAGAAAGCAACGCCATATTTCAAAATCTCATGATTTAAAATTTTAAAATTTAAAAACAAACTTTGCACTGAACGCAATTTAACCAAATAGCCCTATTTGGCACAGTTGACTTGTGTTCAGCTAAATTTCTTTTTCTTTTCCTACAGTTTTTTAGCAACCAAACAGCATCAAATACATGGACAGACAAGAAATAGATATATTTTTTTCGGATGAGTGGTTCCGACAAACATACAATCTTCACTATAAATAGATTTAATGGAGTCTGGATCAATCTCTGTATTAATCTCAGAATGACTGAGAATGTGTTCAACCGCAAATTTTTTGTAATTCCAAGTTGTGAGATACTCAGGAATGGCCTCGAGAAGCTTCGCATTGACCTCTAGGGTTTGTTTCGTATAACTGAACAATTTGCACATACAAATACAAGATTGTTCAAAATTATCAGTGTTTATTAGATCACGCCAGTGCCGGCTTAAGCATAAGACAGGTAAAGCATGCGCTATAGGACTCAAAATTGTGCAAAGGCACCAAAATTTTGAGAAATTTCTCAAAGGCCTCAAAATTTCCAAAACGCCAAAAAACCTATTTATGTTTAAAAAATAAAAAAAAGACCATCTAATGAATTTTCTTCTACTAACATAGTTATGATTATGTTTTTTTTTAAGTGCAGAAAAAAAGACAAATTCTACTTTACTATTTTATGTGTTGTTTGTTTCATCTTATTTAGAAATAAATACATAATTTCTTGTGGTTTGTAAATTAAAGTGCACCATTAAACATTCCGTCTAAATTAATAGTAATCGTAAAACACTTGCCTCATAAAAGTATTTAGTGGGATTTACCTTAATTTACTAATAATGAAATAAGGAAGTAATGCATACAACTAATTGTATCATTTTACACGAATCAAAAATATGGGAGTAATCATTATTTACTTGATTACAATATAGTTAATTGTCCTGTAAGGACATTAAAGAGGCCTATAAGACCTTAATCGTGGGAGCCTATGCATTAAAAGAAAAGCCTTCTCACTCTTTTTTAAAAGCTTCATGAGAGCAATATTCGCTTGGAGCAAGTTCCATCTGCCTATTACCGGCATTCTGTGCTTAACACATGTCGCACTCGAAAACAGCAGCGGCTCCATACTCCATATTTCCCTTCCTTGACAGAAATCAAATGCTTAACACATTTTTCTGTCAATGAAGAAATGAAGGAGGTAAGCCGAGCAGAGAGATAGCCCTCAAGAGATGGTCAAGTAATGATGATGTTACATCATTACTATATAATGTAAATGTTCTTCAAGGACATTAAAGAGGCCTATAACAATAGTTATAGGTTACTAGATAGTGCATTTTAGTCTGCAAATCATAAAGGAATTATATGTTTATTTTCAAATGTTAAGAGGTAAATCACACCTAAAGAACAAGTGAAATTTGACTTAAAAAACTCATTAACGACCTCATAAATCTAATACTGATAAAGAAAAGAGTGGCAGCTCTATAGGTTTTTTTTATATTAAAAAAAAGGATTTGTAATTAATTTTACAAATTTATGTTTTAGTTAGGTCTCATATAATATATTTAATGGTAAAAATTAAATAGAATGTAACAAAAATGTTGTATTGAACTAATTTGAAAAGCTAGAAGTTCTAATTGAACAAAAGATTAGCTTAGAACCTAATAAAAGAAGGGGATAAAAGACAGGTTTATAGCATTTTGGCTTTTTTGGGACATTATTATCTACTTTTTGCACCTTTTTTTAAGAAAAGTTGAAAAGTTGATTTTTAACTCACTTCTCAAAAAGTTTAAGATTTTTTACATAATTTATTCACACAACTTATTTATTTATTTAAAAACCTAATACAAAAGGCCTCGTTTAAACTGTTGCTTTAGCCCTCAAAGTTTCTTGAGCCACATAGCTCAATACAGTCCAATACAATAAATAATTTTACATCGTGTATAAAATTTGAATAGGTTACTAAACAATTTACACAATTGACAATTTTGACAATACAAATGGAAGATTGTACAAAATGATCAGCGTTGAGATCACAGAGTTCAAAACAACACAATTCGAATAATAATTTTACACTCGTGTGTCAAATTTGAACAATACACAATTCACAACACACATTGAAGATTGCTCAAACTTAATAGCGTTTAGATCACATAGTTCAATACAATACAATACAATGCCAAGCAGGCCAATTTCCCTGTTTGGGGCATTTTCAAAATTTTAGTTCCATTTTAGGGTGTGTTTTTATCTTTATTCCCAAAGTAGGGTAAAACGGTTTTAGAAATACCGTTTTTTAGAAAACGGCTTTTGAAAAGCCGTGTTTTGGAATTAAAATAATAATAAAATTTGAACATAGAAACCGGCTTTTCTAAAGCCGTTTTTAATTAAATTTTTCATTAATTCTAAATTAATTAAAAACGGTTTTCGTAAAACCGTTTTCACATTAATTTTTTTTAATTTATATTTTCAACATAAATATTTTTTGACCAAAAATATTTTTAATAAAAAACGGTTTTAGAAAAGTCGTTTTAGAAAACGGTATTAGAAAAGTCGTTTTAGAAAACGGTTTTGGTAAAACTGGTTTTACGTTAATTTTTAATTTTTTTTAATTTATATTTTCAACTTAAATATTTTTTGACCAAAAATATTTTTAATAAAAAACGGGGTTAGAAAAGTCGTTTTAGAAAACGGTTTTGGTAAAACCGGTTTTACATTAATTTTTAATTTTTTTTAATTTATATTTTGAACTTAAATATTTTTTACCAAAAATATTTTTAATAAAAAGCCGTTTTAGAAAAGTCGTTTTTACATTAATTTTTTTTAATTTATATTTTAAACACAAATATTTTTTGACCACAAATATTTTTAAAAAAAATGGTTTTAGAAATTTTTTTTTTTAATTATTTTTTCTCATGTGGGAAGGTTGGACTTGGGAATCAAAAGATGAGTAAGAAAGTAGCAATTTCAATGCATTCAAAGATGGGTTTCTTTAGAAAATTACAGCACAAATAAAAATAAAAATTAAAACGTAATGCTTGCTTCGAGTTTTCTAAAACATTTTTTAGAAAATTTTATTTTCTTATTTTTCGTATTTTTTTATTTTTGCTGAATTTTTTAATATTTTAAGTTTTTAAACATAACTAGCATAAATACACTAAATACTAAAACCACAAAAAAAAAAAAAAAAAAAACGAAAACTCATTACATTTTTCATATTTTTGTGTATTTATTAATTTTTGAAAATATTTTTTTAAAAATATTTTACTTTTCAAACACATCTAAGTAAAATGCATCTAAAAAAATTAAAAAAAAATGCTTAAAATTTTAAAAATATTCACTAAAAACAAAAAACTCAGTTTTCAAAAAACTTAATTCAGAAAACAGAAACCTAGGGCTTGTTTGGTTTGTATCTCAAGATATAATTTTTGAGAAATTTTTTTAAAATTTTTTGTAGTTCAAATTTTTTGAAAAAAAAAATTCCAAAATCACTTTTCAAAAATTTCCAAAATTTCGAAGTGTTTACAAAACCCACCCTAGAGTGGGAATAAATATTTTATGTTTTAAATATTTATTTATTTTTTTAATGTGCACTATATTTCGGGGCTTTTCCCATATTAAGCCAATTTATCATCTTAATTCCCAAACTAGGCCTAGTTTGGACGGAATTCCCAAACTAGGCTAAAGCACTATTACAAAACACGTTTTCACTGTTTGGGGCCGAAAATTTGATGAACATTGAAAGCGCTATTAGAAATCACGCTTTTAATTAAAAAAACGTGGTTGCGAACCACGCTTTTAACATAATTTTTTTTAAATTAAGAAAGCGCTATTGGTAGTGTAGTTTTTTGTAAGAATGAGAACGTTATTTGTTATATTCACTGAATAATGGTTACATTATTGGGTTCTCACGATTGAGAAGATGAACAAGTTAAGAGAATGTGTATTTCTCCTAAAATAAATTTTGTCAACATTTTTGTATTAAAACATAATACATAATATAAGAAGTCACTAATTTACTAAATACTCATACAGGCATGAAAACAACATAACTGAAGTTGCAAATGTAACAGTTTTCAGTTACATAGGTAGTACAGACATAAGTCTCCCACAAAAATACATTCTGGACACCATGAACTGAACACACAATACATACATCCTAGACACCTTGAACTGAACACAACACATAAACATAACAGTTAGACAAACAAATATTAGGTAGACAATCTGACAAACTCATTACGGAAACACTTAGTCTAACACAGACATTACATATTAATGCAAGTTGTTATGTTGCCGAAGTGTAGACATTAACACCTAATTCGCGCTTAAATCGGCAGGTGGCTCAGAGTCTGAATAATCCGAAAGCTCAGTGTCAGAGACAAGTTCAGGATCCTCCATGATACCCTTGATAGCCGCAACATTTGGTTCTGTTCTGCTCTTCTGGGCATCCTTCTTAACTATGTGTAGTTGCATATCGCGGGCTAACCTACGGCGCATTTGAGAAATCTCACGTTGTAGTCTTTCACATAGTCGATCAACATTATCAGGATCTTCCTTTTGGATCTCAACAGAACGTGCTTTTGGCACCTTCAGTCGATTTTTCCGACATAATATTTCCATTTGCACTCGCTCTATAAATAGTGCGAGCCACTTCAGAAGTCTAGCGTTTGCTAAACCATATCATGTTTGATTATCTGATGGCTCCTCCACCAAACCACATGGATCTCGATAGTACTTGGGCATGACAAAATGTCGCTTCCCAAACCTATCATGATAAGCACAAGAGGCATCTAACAAAGAAAATGGTGTTTCATCTTCAGCATTGCCACTACCCCTTCCCCTTCCTTATCGTGAACTGTCACCTCTTTGCAAGTTCCTACCACCTCTGCGATTCCCACTCCCTCCTATGAACCATGTAGCCATGCTAATTTTTTAAAACAAATGAATGATAATTTCGTAGGGCGAAATGAGTTGTAAGGTTGTATCTTCACCTTTAGTCGTTTATATAGTTGGTTATGAACAGCTTTAGGAAGATGCCTCTGCATGACAGTCCCACATATACGAACAAGATATGAGTTGTCACTAGAATGGAAAAACCGAGTAAAGCAAATACTGTGTGCCAAGTCATGTGACTTGACAATGCATCTGCATATACCGACAAAGTAAGGGCATGCTCATTGTAAGGTAAATCAGTGAATTCACTGTTGCCATGTGACTTTCTGAATTGAGAATCCCACATATATCAATAAGAGATGAGTTGTCACTGTAATAAAAAAATCGAGAAAAAAATCGAGAAAACCAAAACCTGTGCACCAAGTCACGTGACTTGACAATCCATCTGCATATACGGACAAAATAAGGGCACGCTCACTGTAAGGTAAATCAGTGAATTCACTGTTGCCATGTGACTTTCTGAATTGAGAATCTCACATATATCAATAAGAGATGAGTTGTCACTGTAATCAAAAAATCGAGCAAAAAATCGAGCAAACCAAAGCCTGTGCACCAAGTCACATGACTTGACAATTCATCTGCATATACGGACAAAATAAGGGCATGTTCACTGTAAGGCAAATCAGTGAATTCATAGTTGCCATGTGACTTTCTGAATTAAGAATCCCACATATATCAATAAAAGATGAGTTGCCACTGTAATAAAAAAAATCGAGCAAAAAATCGAGAAAACCAAAGCCTGTGCACCAAGTCACATGACTTGACAATCCATCTGCATATACGGACAAAATAAGGGCATGCTCACTGTAAGGTAAATCAGTGAATTCACTGTTGCCATGTGACTTTCTGAATTGAGAATCTCACATATATCAATAAAAGATGAGTTGTCACTGTAATAAAAAAATCGAGTAAAAAATCGAGAAAACCAAAGCCTGTGCACTAAGTCACATGACTTGACAATCCATCTGCATATAAGGACAAAATAAGGGCATGCTCACTGTAAGGTAAATCAGTGAATTCACTGTTGCCATGTGACTTTCTGAATTGTCACTGTAATAGAAAAGGAAGCTTATGTAGGCAATGTTGTTTTTCACTTAGCTATGCATCATTCGTTGTTACGACCAACTATTTATATTTCATTGAAAAGTATGCCTATTTGAATTTTGGTGGTCATTTGGAATTATTTTAAAATTAACTTTTGAACATTGAATTTGTAATATTTTGCGAAACATTTACAATCTCAACTTTTGAAATAAACTTTAAAATAATGGTGGATCTTGTGAGTGAAACGTGGGTTACGTAGGAGTACTTGACTGGACTTCCAGGAATTGGAAGGCGACTCTTTCTTCTTTCCTGATGGAGATTGAAATTCTTTACGTAGAGGATCCCTATTTCACGAGCCCCAATTAAGGGAAGCTTTTCACCGAGCTACCTGCTCTGTTTTATGTGTTGTTGAAGGCGGTAATTCGTTTGTCTGAACTTTATTAGTCCCCCAACTAGACCAACCACTTAACTTTGAGCTTGTTTGTCCAGCCCCCCAAGTTTAGTTTTCTGTCAACCCCTCATTCCTTACCAGAGTCATTATTTTGATTGGACTTCTAAGAATTGGAAAGCGACTCTTTCTTCTTTCCTGATGGAGATTGAAATTCTTTACGTAGAGGATCCCTATTTCACGGGCCCCAGTTACGGGAAGCTTTTCACCGAGCTACCTGTTCTGTTTTATGTGTTTTAAGTATTCACATAATTCAACATACATTAATCCAGAACATTCATTAACTCATTGCAATTTAATAAAGAAAGTCATGAACTAATAAATGTGCAGTTATAAATGTAGTTATTTCATAAACTTCAGGTTCATAAAACAAATACTTGAAATACATCCGTACGTTAGATGAACAACAACATTGTCTTACACTCCAGTAACGAAGATACGAGACAACATACAAACATATATGAAACATAAAGGTGTTTGATTTCTCATTCCTCATCTGACATGTAGTAGTCAGAGAGATATTTTTCATTGTTTAAGATATTATTTCGCTCAATCACTGTCAAATCTCTGTTGCTTGCTTCTGCCATTTCGGTGGTTAGCTGAAGCATGAAATGTCGATACCTCCGCATCAACATTTTGTTGTTCTCCTTCTTAATTCTGCTAACTGCTTTTTCATAGTCCCTCACATTTCGTCTAGCCATGGTCAATGAACGACGATGAGGTACCGGTGCCCCAAAGTTACGTAGATCATTAAACAATCCTTCTTGCTCTGTTACCTTGAACGCCCATTCTGCTCGGATACCAGCATAATAATCCTTCGGACTCGAGTACTTTTCGCTCTTGTAGTCATAAGTAAATGGAGGTAGCAGCCACACTTTCGGATTTCTTTGCCGGCGTGAACTTCCTGCACCTCTTGAAGACATTGTTCATAAAATGAACAAACAAATAATAATAGTAATTGTAGATATATTACTATTGTTATGACTTGAACAAACATCATACAGGGGGTATCGGTATTTATAGACATCATAGTGGGGGTTAACTAGAGATGATCTAGTGACGATAATGCATGCTGGGGCACTATGGAAGAAGTGATACCCGTGATATTATTTTATGTTATTCATTTCATGCAATCCTGAGTATCCGTGACGAAGTGTACCTGTGATGTAGTCACGGACGTGGTTGTCAGATAAAATCGTATGCATCAAGTGACATGCATCTATGCATCACTGCACAAAGTCACATGCATTACTGTATCACTGCACAAAGTTAGATGCATCACTACATCGCTGCACAAAGTCACATAGCATCTGATGAAAAAATAAAGCATCCAAATTATTACGCCTGTTCAAGTCACTGGCGAGCATCACTGAGAAATGTTGGACGTATCACTGCGCCGAGCTACAATTTATTATCGTACCATACCTACTGTGTCCATGTGAATTATGCAATTCATAAAAATTTTGAGGGAGTGTCAGAACAAAATAAGAATAAATTAATAAATATTTCAATACACCTAAAAAGTAAAAAAATTTTGATCGTAAAATATTTCAAAAAATTAATAAATACATAAAAGTAAAAAATATTGTAGAAAAAGTGGTTTGAACAATGGGTAGAAAAATATATTGTAGAAACATATTGTAAAAAGACAAAAAATACAGAAAGTCAGATCATCCCAAACAACCTCTTAATTTTCAACTTGCCTTTGAAAGAAGGTAAAGTTACATTTTTACACTAGCCAGGCTGACACCATCTGTGGCACAACAGCCGATGCTACAGGCCTTAGATTCGTTCATGACTTGACAACAGTGGAGTCCTGGCAGCAGAATGCACTGTATAAGGCCAGTGGCATGCATGTGATCGAACAGGAAATGCTCTATTAATTTTTTGCACTCGCTCTATTAATTTTTTGAAATATTTTTTCACAAATTTTTTACCTTTTGTTTTGAAATAACAATAAATTATGCAATTCATAAAAGTCGAAGTGACAACTCCTATCAAGTTGATGCATAGTTCTTCATGTCATAAAAGTTGACGCGACAACTCTGATGCATAGTTGTTCACAATAATTTCATACATACAGCTACCATGTATATATATGGTATAAATATTGCATCATACCACAACAAACGTTTTATAGCTATTTCGAGCAATATCATCATGAGATATACGGTGGTTGATCTATATTCAGCAATGGGTCGCTATTGGGTTGTAGATGGAGATGAATTTCAATACCCATTAAATCCAAATTTGCGTTACTCATGTGCCACCATCAATACCATGAGACCTGAGTGGGAATTTCGCATAACTCGAGCAAACGTTCTCGTTGAGTTATGTCGTGAAGTTAATATTAAATTTCCTCGCCGGTTAGCCATGCGTATGCCAACTGACACTCCACAGTTGTTGCAAAGGGCATTGCATTGTATCTGCGATGAAGTTAATCGCATGACCCAACGTTTGCAAAGGTCCTCACTAATGAAGACCGCAAATGAGTGTGCCGAAGATGGGTTAATGGATGATGCACAGCAGTACTTCGCCTGGAGCATGGATGTTATGTATGAATCTAATATTGAGATGTCAAATGATGATGGTAATGAATGAAATTGTTTGGATGAATGACCAAACCATTTATCTTGCAATGGATTTGTAATGCTTATTCTCTATGTTATCAATGAAGGGAGATATTTCAATTGTTTTTGAATAGTTCTTCTAATTCTACAAATAGTTCAATGAATGGATTTGTGTACTTATAAATGTAGTGATTTCATAAACTTCAGGTTCATATAACAAATAGTTGAAATACATCCGTAAGCTAGATGAACAACAACATTGTCTTACACTCCAGTAACGAAGATATGACACAACATACAACATTGTTTATGACATTATTTTACTCAAGCACTATCAATTCTTTGTTGCTTGCTTCTGGTTAGAAGATTTAAGAAAAGAAATTCCCTGCCATTGGCAAACGATGATTTAAGAAAAGGAAAAAAAATATGCGTTGCTGTAACATTTTGTTTGGATATAATAGAAAATACATGAAAAAAGAAAGTGAATGCAATCATACAGAAAAGTGAAAGAAAAGGGAAAAAAATTATGTGTTTGTTTAGATAGATAGAGTCCTATAAAATAATAGAACTAGTTTGTTAGATAGGCTAACAATTTTTTACAAAATATATATCAAATTTTATTTTTTCTCACAATAATAGAACTAAGCCATCATTTCATCATTGAGATAAGAATTAAATAAGTCGGGGATCAAATGAATACAATGAAATATTACAAACTAGTATAACATATAATGAATATATTTTGAAGAGTTTAAAGTCCTTTATTTTGAAATGAAAAATGTTGCTCGAACTATATAAATGCAAATTGTTGTAGTATGAAATAAGTTAAAAGTTATTTAAGTAAACGAACAAGCTAAAATAGTCACTTTGTCAATAATTGAAATTGTTTGTGTTCTTATTTTATATAATTTTTAGGACAGTGAAAATATAAAATAAGAAATCGCTGGCAAGTAGAAGATTATGTTATTCGGAATTGGCAAAACGCTTCACAGATGAATAAACAAATGAGAAATCATAACATATTAAGTGAATTATTTATTATTTCTTAATTATTTAACAAAAGTGAATCAACATATTTTTCTCCTAGAGTACTACATAATTAGCCAGCTAGCAAGGATAATTATTGAGTCATCCAAGAGTATCATGTGGTGTTGTTTATTTAATGTTCCCAACTACTTATGTGATGACAATTTTTACAAGAAATAATGTTGACTCACTCTATTAACTAGGTAGAAGAGAAGGAATGAACAACTGGTCCTTCGTTCGCCATGGCAAAAAGACAAAATAGGCTAAAAAGCCAATAACACAAAATGCTACATCTAAACAATATTCATTTCATTTTATCTTTTACAAAAGCCAAAAAGCCTATCCCAAGTGAGGCTTTTTAGCCCCAGGCTAAAATAGCCAAAAAGTTAAAAAGTCAAAAAGTTAACCCACATCCCAAACGAACCCCTTCGTGTGTTTATTTGGTACAGTTTATTGTAAGTTAAAGGCTAGTAATAAAAAAGACGCCGAAAGCATTATTTCGCTAACATTATGGTAATTAACTTTTTCAACTTTTTAAAAATAAAAGTTACACCAACAGGCCAATACGCAACTCTGAAATTATAGTTAAAAAAAAAAACTACAAACAATTCATGTAAATTATACTGAAAATCGTTTCATAAAAATTGAAAAAGTCAATGTGGGTTAATAGTGTGAAAACAGTTCATACCATGAATTCCAAAAACCAGCGGGTGGTTTCCGCTGTTACAACACTTACCTATTTTTGAAAGGGCAAACTCCACCTATTTTTAAAAAAATTTATTGAAATTTATCAATTGAAATAATGTTGTTCAAGTAAAGAAGTAGACAGATCTAGTTTTGCACACTGCGATGGTACTATTATAGCGATCCCGGTTGTCCCTTTACTGTTCTGTTGTATTCCGGACTCAGTTCCGTGGAGTTGGTAGTTGTATCTATCTTGTTGTCATCCTTTAATTCCATCTGTTCGGGTTTTAGGATGTATTGGGCAGAGTTGTTACAGGTTGGTTAGGCTTTGGTTTCAATTCTTTGTTGCCCAGTTTTTAGGAGGTCCGCTCGAGCGGGTCTTCTTGCGCTCGAGCGGAGATTGCACACTCCCAGTGTTTTGGTGCTCTGCAGAACTTCTGCAGGCATGTTTTTTACGCTCGAGCAGGTTTCTTTGCGCTCGAGCGGTGGCGCTCGAGCGGGTACTCTGGCGCTCGAGCGGGTAGTACTTTTTTGTGTAAGTTCTGGGAGGGAAAAATCTACGCTCGAGTGGACTGGTTTTCGCGCTCGAGCAGATGTACTTTATTCTTGTGTCTTGGCGCTCGAGCGGGCCTTCTTGCGCTCGAGCGTACCTAGTTATTGTTCTTGACGCTCGAGCGTTGTGTTCTCTGCTCGAGCGGGAATGTCGTATATCAGTTGGCAGCTGGGCATTTTAAAATCACTTTTTACATTCTCTCTCTCTCTCTTACTTTCTAAAAAGACATTTTGAGAGTTCCTCTCTCTGGAAACTCCCTTCTCTCTAGGGTTTGATCTAGTTAGAGTGTTTCCTTTTCCTTCGGCCTTTGTAAGAGTTGGGTTGATCGTCGAGGGCTACGTTTTGATCCACGAATATTGAGTTTTGGAGCACGTTGAGTTTCTTCATCTTCTTTCCTTGAGCTCCGAATTTGAGGTAGGGATTCCTACTCACTCTTAAGGTCTTTGACCTAGATTTTTGGTTGTTTTGATAAAGTGTTGAAGTTGGGTAAATTTTGGGACTTAGGGTTTCAAAATGTTAAAAGAGGATTTGTTATTTTGAGTCTAAAATGTGTATTGTGGGTTCAAAATAATGATATCGTTATTGGTTGTTGATATTTAGACCATTGGATCAATATTTGGAAATCGGGTGGAAAGTCCTAATTTTGGGAAAAATGTGACTTTATGGAATTGAGTTGGAAATAATGAAATTGGTTCATTATATGGTTGAATAGTGGAGTTAGATTTATTAATCGCTCACTTTTGAAAACATTGATATTTTATCTGTTGGAGCTTTTATTATCTGTTTAGAAATAATTGCTTGGGCTACCGGTGGAGGGTAGTTTTGATTGTTGTAGACAATGCATGATGATTAGGCAAACTAAAACTAATCAATTGGATATGTCATAGAGTATGACGGTTGATAGAATACATTAACGTTATGTATTGATTGATTGTGTATATGACCTTTGTGTATATACGTTGTGTGTGTGGGAGGAGATAGGGGATGTACTCCACGGTTTAGGGAAAGATAGGGGATGGACCTCTAAACCGGATGTTGTTTGGGAGGAGATAGGGGATGGACTCCACTGATACAGCTCATATGCTTGTCAGATAATGTGTTGATATAGCTCATATGCTTTTCTTTGGAAGTGTTGATACAGCTCATATGCTTATCTTTGGAAGTGTTGATATAGCTAATATGCATATCTGTTGAAATGTGGATACAGCTTGTATGCTTATCTGTTGAGATGTTGATACAACTAGTATGTTTATCTATCGTAAAAATGAGAAATGTTTAATATGAGTCACTGTCTCATATAAGTGGTTGGCCAGGTTCTGAGCCGTTGATGTAAACTGTGGAATCGATAAGAAATGGAAATTGAAATGAAACATGAACATAGCGGTCATGAAATGGAAATGGGTTATGAATTGGTTTATGGAAATTGAACATTTATCAATTGCTAATGTCTTAGTCATTGCTCATACTGTGTTTAGCATATCTCTACTGGGCGTTGGCTCACCCTTTATGGGACATTATTTTCAGGTACAGGTAGTATGTCACCTCCAAGGACATAGCTTGGATGATGATGTGAGTTGAAGACTCTTTTTTTTGTTTATTTTGTTTGTATTACATGTATATCAAGCCAAGGGTTTATTTTGTATAGAGTTAGTACTCTTCTTTTGTATAGCGATCCCGGTATTCCCTGTTGTTGTATAACTATAATCTGGACTCAATTTCGTAGATTCGTTGTTGTCTTATCCTCATTTCTATCCCTTACTCTTTGTTTTAGAGTTTTGGTTTGTGTTGGGCAAGTTGGGAATTAGTTGGTTGTGTTTTAAAGCTTTGAAATTTTGCCCAGGTTTTGGTCTCTCCGCTCGAGCGGCGGTTTTGTGCTCGAGCGAGCTTTTGTTGCTGCCTTTACGCTCGAGCGGCAGTTTGGACGCTCGAGCGTGAATTTCCTTCTCTCAGCATTTTGGTCGTCTGCAGAAAATTCTGGGAGAGTGCACCCGGCGCTCGAGCGGATCTTTGGACGCTCGAGCGTGAACTTGTGTCTGTACGCTCGAGCGGGGTGTTGTACGCTCGAGCGGACCTGCTTTTATATCAGTTCGTGAAACCACCTTTTTGATCACTTTTTGATTTCCTTTCTCTCTCTTACTTTTTCAAAACCTCCATTGGAGAGCACCTCACTCTAAAACCGAACTTCTCTCTTAGGATTGATCTACCTAGAGTGTTTTCCTCACCTTGGGCCTTTGTAAGAAGTGTGTTGATCGTCGAGGGCTTTGTTGAGATCTGAGAAATTTGGGATTTGGAGCACTTCTGAGTTTTACTCATCTTCTCCCTTGGAGCTCTGAATTTGAGGTAGGGATATCCTACTCCTCTCTATGGATTTTGTCTTTAAATTTTGGTAATTTGAGATGTTGGGGTTGGTTTGGTAATTTTGTGAAAGTTTGGGCCATTTGTGTTATTTTACAAAAGTTGGGGTTTTATTTGTAATAAACCTAGATGCATGTTTGGTATAGAGAAATGGAATAAATGTTGAATCATTGATGAAAATGGGACCTAAGGGTGGTAATGGTAATTATGGAAAATGACCTAATTACATTGTTTAATTAATTGAGATAATTAATTGTGGGAAATGAGGAAATGAAATGGAATTGCTGAGATTGGGAGTGCATGGGGTTAAAGGGTGTAGTTGAATTATTTATTACTCACCGAATTGAAATGTCGATTGAATATCCATTGTGCATTTATTTCCTGCTTAGAAATAATTGCTTTGGGCTACCGGTGGAGGGTAGTGTTGATTGTTGTAGACAATGCTTGATGATTAGGCAAACTAAAACTAATCAATTGGATGTGTCATAGAGCATGTCGGTTGTTAGAATACATTAATTTTATGTATTGATTGATTGCATATGTGATTCTGTGTTTATATGCATTACTTGTGTATGGGAGGAGATAGGGGATGTACTCCACGGTTTAGGGGAAGATGGGGGATGTACCTCTAAACCGGTTAATGGTTTAGGGGAAGATGGGGGATGTACCTCTAAACCGGTTGTTGGAATGTTGATATAGCTCATATGCTTATCGGTTGAAGTGTTGATACAGCTCATATGCTTATCTATCGGAATGTTGATACAGCTCATATGCTTATCTGTTGTAGTAGTGATATAGCTCATATGCTTATCTATTAAAAAGTTTGTTTGATTTGATATAGCACTAAAATGTATATCATCATTGTTTGCGAAGTATGGGAGTAGTTTATGTGTTATTGATACAACAAAATAATGTGTATCCACCTTGGATTTCGAAAGTGTTCTAGTGATGAACTATAATCTCATCAAATGTTCTGGCCAGAGTACTGAGCCTTGTTTTCAAACTCAAAGTTGAACAAAAAATGAAAAGTGAATTGTAACATAGACTTGGCTGTCATGGAAACGTAGGGAGATGTAAATGGAAGTGTCAGTGTTGACCGTCTATCAGTTGCTAATCTTTTAGTCATTGTTCATGGTTGGTTTAGTGTATTTCTACTGGGCTGTGGCTCACCCTATATGGGAATATCATTTTCAGGTACAGGTAGCATGCCACCTCCAAGGACGTAGCTTGGGAGGCCAGAGGCGGACTTTTTTGTTGTTTTACTTGATGTATTACATGTAAATTCAAGCCAAGGGCTTAACGTGTTTGAGTTAGTACTCTTTTGTTGTAACCAAGTGTTAACTTGGAAAGTTGTAAGCCCATAGGGCATTTGCTTTTGTTGTTAACATGTAATACTTTTTGTAATGAAACTCTGTTAAATGAAAGAATGTGGAGCTTTTGAATATCAACGCATGTCTTATTTAATGGGTTTAAAGCTATTATTTTGAGGGCGTTACATTTTGTGTAACCAGGTGTTGACTTGAAAAGTTGTAAGCCCATAGGGCATTTGCTTTTGTTGTTAACATGTAATACAGTTGTAAGAATTACTCTGATGAATAGAAATAGTTGGTTTCTTTTATATCAATGCATGTCTAAAGTGATGGGTTTTGTGTATTATTTTGAGGGCGTTACAACTATGAGCTGCTGAAATTGGATTATTTAATAATTGTTTGAGTAGGTAATGGGTGATGAACTAGGACTTCTAAGTTGATGATTATATAATATTATTTTGTGCCATAAGATTTTGAATTCAACCTCTATAAAAAAGAATTTTGTTTGTGATATTTATTTCTTCTTTTATTTTAGGAATTGTATTTAAAAGTCCTTTATTTCATCGTAAGCATGAACTTGGGGTAATTGTTAAACTTGATGATTATCAACTTTTTAACCTTTTTTTTTTTTTTTGGTTAAGCGAGCGGTCCATTTAATATAATCTTCTTCATTCTCTCTCTATGGACTAACATTTACACTTGGGGAAATTTGTCTAAGCCATTGAAATGTCCAAATAGGATGATCCATGGACAAACATTTACAGTTTCACATTATATTATGTAACAACTACAGTGTTTGTGTCGTATTCAAATATCGATTATAAGTAAATAATTCATACTGACTGACGCCATATCGTATCGGCTCGATGCTGATGAGTCAATAATGGGATCTCCTCTGCTAAATGAGTCATAGACCTGCACAAGTTTTCATATATGAAATGGATATCCGATAACAAGAACTTTGACAATAGTACATACATATGCTGACAAAATTAGAATACGACCTGACAGTATATCACAGGTATACAAACTGCAACAAATTAGGGAAAACAAAAAGAAAGGGTTGCCGGGAAAAATTTCTTGATAACTAAAAAATAGTTCACCACCTAACAAAATGTGGCTACGCATTGAATATTACATGCATTTATATTGTTGATTAGTAATTCATTTCATATTATTGTGATAGGAGATAAGGTACACATGGTACCTGTGAGTTTAAAGATATTGTCAGTGCGTTGTCACGTCAAGCTTTATGACATGAAAACCCATGCTTTAAGTAGATTTCAAATCCACTACTCAAACTTTTTAGAACAACTAAGCATTTACCAATATGTACTAAATTTAAAACACATGATTGAATTGATAAAATGGTCTTCCCTCACGTAATGAATTTTTGGAAATTAAAAAAACAATTAACGACGTAATAAATGTGGCAACGCATTAAATATGACATGCATTTATATTGGTGATTAGTAATTCATTTGACAGTATTGTCATAGGAGATAAGGTTCACATGGTACCTATGTGATTAAAGTTATTGTCAGTGTGTTGTCACGTCAACCTGTATGACATGAAAAAACGTGCTTTCACTTTAAAGAAGTTGTCATTTGGACAGGAAAGAAGTACGAAAGTTTGAAGAGGGTTTTATGTAGATTTGAAATACATTAGTCAAACTTTTTACAAGAACTAAGCATATACGAATACGTAGTAAATGTCCGAGAAATGATTGAATTCATAAAATGGGCCTTCACCCACGTAATGGATTTTGGAAAAAAAATTAAAAAAAAATTAGTTTCCCACATAACAAAATGTGGCAAAACACACATTGAATATAAACTGCATTTATATTGGTGATTATCAATTCATTCTGTGAATATTTGCATTTTTCTAACATTAGATAAATTGGTGTCCATCAAGGTCAGGACACAATCGATCATCAACGCACCAAAGTCTGCACAATCCAATGCACAAAGGACACTTGCAACAACTAAAGCAATTAAAGAGATTTGCCACATTTGACCAAATCTATGTCATCAGTAATTGAAGTCGTAAATACGTTATCAATTTACTGAATACTGATTCATTGAATATTACATTGACTCCAATTCAAAGAAAGTAGCGTGGAACTGATATGTAAAGAAGACAAACAACTACTGTCGAATCGATCAGATTCTCGCTGGACATTTTCTCTTATCATGCCCTCTTTGCAAACACAAACTACAATGGTGTAATCCACTTTGTCTGGAAGTATCCATTTCGTTGTGTATTGAGGACGACCCGTTTTAACTTCACGTTGTCGAGCTGGAATAGCAAGCAAAGTTGGGTAATCATTGTCAGTCCAATATTGCTCGTGCGGCATGGGCCTAAACTTCTGCGCGAAGATACGCTTGTGGACTTCCAACCTATACTCTGGTGCAACGAAAGGAAAAGGGTCCTCGCCCAAATCTGCTGTCACAGCAAGCATGTGGGAACATGGCAAGTGAAATAATGTGTACTTCCCACATGAACAACTCGGTGGTCGGAGACTAACTATTTGACGAGCACCACCCACCATCCCATGCGGTGCTATCCTCACCTCATATTCCCCTAGTCCCCTGCAGGAAAAATGTATGTACGTGGATTAATATGCATATATGTTAAAATTACGACACAACATCAATGATCGACGAGTGCGAAATGTTAAAGTGTAGTGAATTCGGTGCATCCAATAAAAATTACCTATTAATCGGTACCAACATATGCACATTCGCTTTAGCTTGGTGCTCGTCAATCCATCGTTGAACATTAGTTGTGTACAAGTGACCCCGATTACTTGCATTTTCAGCAATGGTCCTGCCCTCGTCAAAATATATCACGAGCCGATAAAAAGTGATCTCAACTGATGCTGTAATGGGAACACTGCGTGCGCCTTTCAGTACACCATTGAAGCCCTCTATATGGTATGTCGTCAATATGCCCCAACGACAACCACCATCATGGTACAATGTCCAATGAATAGGGTTCATCCGTCTAAACCACCGTTCAGCATTCTTCTTGAGCTTGTAGATATCGTCCATAATCTTGTTAAACTTCCGCACTTGCCGTGCAGAACCAGCTCTCTACACAAGATCCTTCGCTACTGTATTGCCGAATCTTTCATTGAAATTGTTACATACGTGTCGCAAGCAATACCTATGGTACCCTCTTGGTTGAACTGCTAGATTGTCCCAAATTCTTGACAGGACACTAAGCAAAGCTGTGTGTCGATCGGATATCAATGTGACCCCCTCTCGGTCACGGCACACATGTCGCCTAAGCAGAGTAATGAACCAACCCCAACTCTCGATCATCTCCTTGTCAACAATGGCAAAGGCAAGAGGTACAATCTTGTCCGCAGCAGTCACTGCAGTGGCTGCAACAATCTTCCCTTCGTATTTCCCATACAAGTGTGTGCCGTCAATGCATATCACTGGACGACAATACTTGAAGCCTTCTATTGCAGGTTTAAATGCCCAGAACACATAGTTCATGTACATTTCAGTTCCGATTGAGGTAGAGTGCAAATTCGGAATCATGTCCCACATGACAACTGTGCCTGGATTGAATGCCTGCAATGCAGCCATATATCTAGACAACCTTCGGTACGACTCGTCCCAGTCACCAAACACCATTGCAACTGCCTTCGTCCTTACAAGCGACACTTTCTTATATGATATAGTGAACTAAAACTTCTCCTTCATGACCTCAATTATGGTAGCAAGAGGCAATTCTGGTGATATCTCCAAATATAAATTATATTTGAAAACATTACAGTCATAATGAAATCCTAAAAACAATAATCTATCTACCATGGCACTTACCTCAATTTGTGCCTTGATGAAATGAGCAATGACCTCGGACTTGAGGTTGTAATTGTCCCTATTCATTCTAGGGTACACACACTGATGCGGTGCTTCAAACCTTCTAATTTGAAAGAAATCTTTGTCTTTCAACTTCGTTGCCCGAACCCTCCAGTTGCAGCCGTGCTTGCACTCGGCCACCCAACTGTTTCCTTTAGATTGTTCGACCTTGCATTCTCGATTACGCTTCAGGTTATACAACTGAACAGCGTGCACTAGTCTTTTCTTATCAGTAAATATCATTCCTTTCTCCAAATGAGCAGTTTCGAAGTCCCACAATGGCCAACGTTCGACAACATCACGGCTAGTGATGGAACCATCATTGTCGAAATGCAAATTATGGTAGAAAGGGATATGGACATTTGTGTGTACCTCCTGCATATCATGATGCCCTCCAACTTCGTCATCACCAGAGTCATTGTCTGCACCTTCCCATGCGCTATCCACATCTTCCACGGAATCTTCATCACTTACTCCAACCTCGTCAAACAATGGCATTGTATCATCAGAGGATGCATAATTTTGGACCACCGTCTCCGTTGTACGTTGAACATTACAAACCGGTGGACATTCTTCATTCCAGTGGGGATATGGGGTTGTAAGAACCATCGGATTATACGTTGTCGGAGCACTTGGACCTACTCCGGCACTGTAATAACCATCTATGTTCTGTGATGCATTTAATTGATTGTAACTCTGAGAATGATTGAATGGAGGGTAATCTTCAGGGAACATGTGTGCAGACTGTATAAGTGTATTGTTAGGGGATTGTGATTGTGTCAACATTTGAGTGAATGTCCCACCCACCGGAATTGGCATCTCTGTGCCACCAAAATTGCTCTCATTCTCCACATAGATTTCCAGAAAATAATCAGGGCCTAATTTATGTAGGAGCTCTAAGAGATTACTTAAGGTCTCATTATCTTTGATTGGTAGCAACCTATACTTCCCCCGACACGGGAGTCTACATTTAAACTCTAATCGCATTATTTCCCCATGCATACCAACCTTCGGCACCATCATAGCCTCCAACTCGCCCAATGTTATTCCCCTGTGCACATTATACAACCCCTGAGGTTTGGTGTCGTACGACACACCTTCATCGCGATTGCGCAAAATCTTTCCACCCCAATAGAACATAATGATCACAACTTCCATACCTACACTTTGCATTCAAAGTAACTCAATTATTTCAAAATAATAAAGTAAGCACATTTGAGAGCAAACATCACATATATTACACAGGAGTGCCTTTAGGCATGGGTCTTTTGAGAATTTATGTTCAAGTAATTAACTATTGAGAATTTATTAACATCAATAAAAGTTATTTTTTTCCTAAATATTTTCATACACTTTCAAATCCTTTTGTTATTTCTCATGTTTTCGAAAAGTTTGAAAAGTTTCCAATTCTATTTTCATTTCCAACCTAACCGAAAGAACGTATGGAAACAAAATTTTGATCCTATTAGAGAATACGGGAAAATTAGCACATTTTAATAACAACATTTGATTTCTTTAACATCAATTTATAACCCAAGTTTGACATCACATATGCACACCCATACAGTACCACCGAACAAAGTACTAGCCAAAATTAACAACAAACAAAGAAAAAAAGAAAAAAAAAAGCTTACTAAAAATAAAAATAAAAAGAAGAAAAAATAAGCAGTTTTTCATATATTTTTATTTTTTAGTGAAATTTTTTTCAGACTTCTCATAAATATTAAAATTTTAAGTATATTTATATTAGGTGCATCAAAATAAATAGATTTTTAATTAAAATCTTAAAAAAATCAAAAATAGATGAAGACAAAAATAAAAGCTTAATTTTATTTTTATTTTTAAATTTCTAAACTCTATTACAATGTGTGTATTTCTTAAATTTAAATTTATCACAATAGTACCTGTAACCCCGTGCAAGGCATGGGCATTTTACCCTAGTATCTATATATCTGGCCCTAAAGGGTTGCACTCTATCACAAAAATATGGTTTTACCATAAAATTGTGTAACATCAGTAACAAAATGTATGATCTCGTTACAAATTAGCATAATAAAATGTCCAAAATTTTGTGGTTAATGATGTAAAAGTGTTTGGCTTAGTTACGATATTTTTTATTATGCCAATTTCTAGTTAGATTATGCATGATGTAAAAGTTTATGGTTTTGTTGCGGTATTTTTTGTTACGTTAATTTGTAATAGGATTACACATTTTGTGGCAGGTGCATATGGTAGCATTTTCCATATATCTAGGCTTGAATAACTCGATATAGATCTGTTGTTATTGCATACGATGTAATGGGTTGGGCTAGGCTGTGGGCTCATACAAGAAAATTGTGGGCTTATTGTAGGGCTTGGTCCAAACGGGCCAGACTTCTATATCTAGAAGCTCTGAATTATAGGATTTTCCATTTTTCAAAAAAGGTTTGATTCCCTTATTAGATGTGGGCTTTTTCTTTTTATATTTGTTTTGAGGATCTTTCTTGCACATATTTATAATTTTCTTTTTATGTACTAAAAAAAATGTAATTAAAATACAAGGAAAAATATGTTAAGTTTGTTGTGAAGTTTTCTCAAATCTATTATATTATTATTTGACGGCATTTGTTATTCCCAAATTTTTAGAATTATGAACTTTTTTATCTTCTTTTTTCTTTTTTTTTCTTGCCATTTCTACTGACAAATTTAAAATCCAAATGTAGAAATTAAAATTAAATCTTCTAAAATATGCCCCTCCATTCCTCGGTCATTTGGCATCCCTTAGCCCATGATGGTATAATGGTTCAAAATGATTTGCCAAGGGTAGTTTGTGAATACTCAGATGCTTTCCCTGAAGCTCTTACTAGGTTGCCACCTCATCGGGAGATAGAATTCTCCATTGACTTAGTGTCTGGCACGGCGCAAATTTCCATGGCACCATATAGATTTGCATCCGCTGAGTTACATGAGTTGAAGATTCAACTCCAAGAACTTTTAGACAAAGGTTTCATTCGCCTTAGTACATCACATTGGGGAGCGCCGACTCCCTTTGCGAAGAAGAAGATGGGTCATTGTGGTTATGTATTGATTATCTCAAATTGAATCAAGTTACCATTAAGAACAAGTATCATTTACCCAGAATAGATGACTTATTTGACCAACTTAAAGGGTCTCGTTGCTTTTCAAAGATAGACTTGAGATCGAGGTACCATTAGTTGAGAGTTAGGGAGGAAGATATCCAAAAAACGGTTTTTCACACGCGTTATGGCCATTATGAATTCCTAGTAATGCCTTTCGGTTTAACCAACGCTACTACTTCCTTTATGGACTTGATGACTCGAGTCTTCCGTAAATTCTTAGATAGTTTCGTGGTCGTCTTTGTGGACGATAACTTGATTTATTCAACCTCCAAGGAGGAACACGAGGAACACTTGCGGATAGTGCTTGACTTACTTAGGGTGTACCGATTGTATGCTAAATTTGAGAAATATGAGTTTTGGCTGACTGAAGTGAAATTTTTCGGGTATGTTATATCAGGAGAAGGAGTAATTGTAGATTCTTCTAAGATGGATGCCGTGCAAGATTGGGAACAACCTAAGAATGCTTTTGAAATTCGGAGTTTCCTAGGGTTAGCCGGGTATTATCGTCGTTTCATAAGGGACTTCTCTAGACTAGCCACACTATTGACCAGGTTGACAAGGAGAGGTGTCAAATTTGTATGGAACGAGAATTGTGAGAAGTCATTCCAAGAACTTAAGACTAGGTTGACCACAGCACCGGTTTTGATAATTCTGGAAAGGGGCTTGGGTTATACTATTTATTGTGATGCGTCCCAGGATGGACTTGGTTGTGTGTTGATGCAAGAATGGAAGGTTGTGGCCTATGGTTCATGATAATTGAAAACTCATGAGAAGAACTACCCTACCCATGATTTATAGTTAGCAGCGATAATTTTTGTTTTGAAGATTTGGAGGCATTATTTGTATGGCGAGAAGTTTGATGTTTTCTCTGATCATAATAGTCTAAAATATTTGTTTTCCCAAAAGGATTTGAATTTACTCCAATAGAGATGGATGGAATTTATGGAGGATTATGACTTTGAGTTGCATTATCACTCGGGAAAGGCCAATTTAGTAGCCAATGCCTTGAGTCAGAAATCTGTGAGTAGTGTAGCAAGTGTGGCCATTCAAGAATGGGTTATGTTGTAGACTGTCCCGAATTCGCTCCGCGCGCGAGGGCGCGAATTGTGTTCTTAGCTACTACAATTCGGACTCCTGTCACGGTTCTGTATCTAATCTCACAAAGTGCAATGTAAGACTGATAAATCACCAAAGAGTCCAAATCCGGCAAATCGTTTTAGAAAATCGATTTTATTCAAGAAGTGCCAAACATGGACTGCTTTGCTAGATTACAAAGTCGCCACCTAAATATTTTGTTTTTGGGAAATTTAGGAAATCCTGACTCGTGCCAAAGGCCACGTGTCCGTCATCACCAAAGTTGCCTCAGCTCGGGAACTTGGGTATGAGGGGGGAAGGTCATGAAATGAGCACCTCCGCTCGCTCGATCAAAGATCGGCCTCTACTAAACATGGTATGTTGTTTTTGAAAACACGTGTTCTTATTCTGATTTATTAGCTAGCTTACTATGTGATGCGCACAACATACAAGTATAGACTCAATCACGCGGATTGGAACAAAACAACTCATATTTGTTTTTGAAAGTGGTTTGAAAGTGCTACTCGCAAGTAGGCTAAAACGCGGATTTGCCACCCTCAAGTGGACTTTAGAAAAAAACATGATTTTGCTACTCCAAGTGGGCTTAAAACTCACAATCATCGAGTTGTTCCAATTCAGGCAATCAAACCTTCATCCACAGGCATTCATACATTTAAACACATAAGCAGTTAGCCTCATGGTAAGCATGTTATCATGGCAGTCACTTACACACATGCAAGGATGCTAAAGCGAAAACGCTCACAGTGTACTCCGAGCCAAAACAGAAGCTAGTTAGAAATCATGCATGATCCTAGCTTTGTTAAGATGTCTAATGCAACACATGCAAAAATGCAACTAAAACAGGCTCGGCTATCTAGAATGGCATATGAATGCAACACTTGATACCATGCTTTGAAACACGTATTCAAGAAAGTGTATTGAAATACAATGCAGTTTGAATGATGCGCAAAGCCCGGTGCATGCAAGACAAATGAATGATGCACGCATGCAAACGTAAGTATGCTAATTGAAATATGCCCTAAAACTAACCATCGAAAGCTGATAAGTAAAAGGGGAAACCGTGGGGTTGGAAGACATTCACACACTCACGCACACTTATTACAACATTTGCCCTCTCGACGGAGGGTCCGAATAAATAATACAAGCTAGCTACGCTAAGCTAAGCTACTTAACTAATCTAATAATCTAGTTAGACTAATTATTACACAACACAAATTGAATAACTAGCTACAACTAATTATTACAATACTTTAATAACAAATTAACTAATCATGGTAACTAACTAAGCATGTGAGGTATGTGAACTAGGCTGCCATAGCTCTGCCTTGAACAATGAAGGATGCATGCTCTCGATTGCCTCGCTCGAAAATCCATTGCCATGCCCAGAATTGCCACTATTTACGTTTGCCTTGACCTTTGGAAATTGTACCAATCTCCAGAATGCTTCTGCTCCAACACAGGGACCCTCTGGTGGGCTGCCGACCAGAAAAGGGGGCTGTAGACCACATATAGACCAGAAAAACTTGTTGTAGACCAGAAAAAGTGGTCGGTCGACCACCTTTATTGGTCTGCCGACCAGAAATTCGGCCAAACTCTAGTTTACTGCAACAGAGAACAACAAGAGCATGGCAATGTATTTGCAAGGAAATGTGTGCACAATCACCCTCCCTATCATTTCTCAAGCTCAAGGGAATGCGGTACCTGACTCTCAGGCCGCCAACCAAGTATCGCAACGCACGATGGCCGAGAAGCCAAGTTTGCACAAGTCAATGTCAATGAATGCACAAATAACACCTAAGGGCCTCCACGTCTATCATGCTTGATCAAGAGGGTCGGCGACCAAGAAATGAGGCGCGTTTCATCACTTCAAGTATGAAACGCCCCTCGTTTCTCATGTTTGGATTAACACCCAATCCAAACACAATGTAACACACACAACATGCCTACATATCAATGCTAATATGGCATACACAAGGTTCCAACATATGAACAATGCATGCATGGCATGTTTGGAGGCTAAAGCATCAAAGCAAGTAAAGAGCATCATACAAGAGGCATGCAATAAAATGCTCAAATGATCAAACCAAACCTAAACATCCCTCATACATGCCAAAAACAGTGGCTGAGATGTTCTAAAATGCTAGCATGAAAGACAAGAAGATGATGCTCATGCATTGGCTCATGAACAAAGCATAGAAGCACAACTCTCAAACATAATGAAGAAGTGACAAATGTGAGATTGTAGCTACACTATATGCACTGAAATCATGTGTGAAATGATGCCAAATCATCCAAACAATACAAGCATAGTATCCCAAGGACCTTGAATCATTAGGCAGTCAAAGCTATTGCACTACAACCATGCATAACAAATCCCATATGACCCAAACTACTCAAACCAGAGTTGAAGCATGCTAAATCAAGGCCGAAAGCATGCTAAAACATAGGCTCAAAAGGGAAGGAAAGCATGTTCATTCATAGGCTCACAAACAAGGCATAAGGCATAACCCTCAAGAGTAATGAAAGAGTGATAATCATGGGAGTATAGCAAAGACATAAGCTCTGAAATTACATTCCAAATGATGCCAAATCATGCACACGTCACAAATAAGGCATGCTAGGGGGCTCAAAACTCAAGATTAGCAAGGCCAATTACACTATAGACATATCAAGCAAGCCCCAAAGGGCCAAGATGACTCAAAATAGTCCTAAGGCAGGTCAAAACAATGCCAAAACATGCATGGAGTAGAGCTAACACATATTAGAACGGAAGGTGTAAAGCATGATACATGCAAGGCCAATGAGCATGATTACACTACAAGTGTAAGAAGCAAATGAGGGATGCTCTAACCAACCAAAAACAGAGTTGTATCATGGCAAAATAAGACCGAAAATACACTGAGATGGTAGCCCAAAAGCCTAGGCATGCATGCATATAAGTTAGGCCATGATCAAGGCATAAAGCATGACTCTCCAAAAGCATTGAAAGAGTGAAGCATGAGAGAGTATAACCACACTACAAGTTACGCCAAAGCACGCAAACAACTCAAGTAAAGCATGCTAGAGACTTTGGAACTTAAAGCTAGTGAGCAAGATTGCACTATGGCTATACAAAGCAAGGCATGCAAGACCAAAATCACTTAAAACATGCCTAGAGCATGTGAAAATCATGGCAAAAAGCATGCTGAAATAGAGCCAAAACAAGCTAGAACCATAGGCCAAAGTAGTAAGCATGCTAGGCTAGTGAGTGGAATTGCACTACAAGTGCAAGGAACATGCAAGAGGTAACCAAACCAACCCTAAATAGAGCTATATCATGGATAAACAAGGCCTGAAACATGCTAAGATAGGGGCCCAAGAAAGTAGAAAAACATGCTAACTTGGTAAGCCAATAACACATGCAAACAAGTTACAAAATGGGGGGACCACCCCCACCTATTTTGGGTCTCAAAACACAATTTCAGTGGTGGAGGGGTCAAACAAAGGTGAACTCAAAGGCCTAAAAGGATAGCTCAAAACAAGGCAAAATAACGCACAAAAGGGGGTAGACCACCCCCAACATCAAAAAAGCCTCAAACAAACACTTTAAGCACTTGAAAATGAAGCTTTTTGCAGTTTAAAGTTAAGCCTAAAACATCATGCAAATAGGGCCAAATAAGCAATGAAAACAAAGCTTTAAAAAGGCTATAGACTCACCCTTAAAGCCCAACTTCAAAACAGCAACTTCAGAGGCAAAAACCAAGCTAAAACCACCCAAATGCAACCTCCAAGAACCTCAGCTCAAGAGTGAAGGTCTTTCACTAGGTGTTTGTGTGCAAAAGTGTGAAGAAATGGCACTTTTGAGCATAAAATAACACAAATATAGAGAGAGAGGAAGAAAATAAGAGAGAGAGAGAGATATATGTATAGCCCTAAGCAAATTTTCTGAACCTTGAGCAAGAGGAAGAAGTCTCCCTTATATAGAATTTCACGCCTCAAGCTTGTTAGACAAGCTAGATGCTTGAAGTAATCCCTCCATACATATGGAGGATGCCTTATATGCCCAACAGCTAGCACAGCTGGCAAGAAAAATATCTGCAGAAAATGCAGGAAAGCCGCCGACCAGTTGAAATGGTCGACTGACCACTCCCACTAGTCGACTAACCACAAAAAGTGGTCTACAGGGATAAAAATTGGTCGGCAAGGGAGGAAGCTGGTCTACACAGAGAGTAGTAAGTGGTGGCAGGCTGTCGACCACCTTAGGTGGTCCACAGACCACCCACTCTAGTTGGCCGACCACCAAAAGTGGTCTACAGGGGGAAAAAATTGGTCTACACCCCTGTTCCACTCTCTAGGCAAAGGATAACAAGGTTTAGTTCAAAAACAAACCAAAAAGGAAGCAAGACAAGAGTCCGCAAGGCAAGACACTTAGCCAGAAGCCTCGAAAACTAGTCTACGGGTACATAAAGTGGCCTACGAGAGGGAAATGTAGTCTACAGGTACAAAAAGTGGCCTACAGACCTCTGTCTCCCTCTAGGCAAAGGCAACAAGGCATGGTCCAAAAACCAGGCCAAGAGGAGAAAGTTAAGAGGTCCTAAGACAAGGCGCACAGTCGAAGGCTCCGGAAACTCAAAATGAGCACAAACATGCACAATCATCGAGCGCTCAATCGATGACGTCTGAGTCTTATGGTCGGTCAAAAATGGGGTGTCTACATATGCTAAGTGATATCAGCGAGTTTGATTTTCAGCCAGGCGAGTCTTGCGAGGGTGCTACCTTATTCACTTTAATTGCTCAACCTACCTTGATTAGTAGAGTCATAGAGGCACAATAGGGTGACCATGAAGTGGAGACAATCCATGACAGGATCTCCAATTAGAAGGAAGAAAATGGTTTAAACATCCACTCAGATTTGAGTGAGAGGTATCTAGACCATTTATTTGTGCCGAAATCTTATAGAGAGGAGGTACTCTGAGAATTTCATCAATCACGCCTTATGGTGCATCCGGGAGGCACAAAAATGTATCATGATCTTAGTCGTCAATTTTGGTGAAGGGGTATGAAATGAGACGTCGCCTTATTTGTTTCGAAATGCTTTACTTGTCAACAAGTGAAGGCCGAGCACCAAAAGCCAGCGGGTTTGCTACAACCCTTACTTATAGTCGAATGGAAATGGGAGCATGTTACCAAGGATTTTGTAGTTGGGCTTCCTAGAATACAATGGGACAATAATGTCATTTGGGTGATTGTTGATAGGTTAACTAAGTTTACACACTTTATTCCGATGCACACCGGTGACTTAGTTGATTATTTGGTAGAGTTGTACATTAGAGACATAGTTCAACTTCATGGGGTCCTTGTGACTATTGTTTCGAATAAAGATCCTCGTTTCACCACCTGGTTGTGGTAAAGCCTCCAAGAGGTGTTGGGAACTAAATTGACCCTTAGCACCGTTTATCATCATCAGACTGATGGCCAGTTAGAGCGTACTAGTCAGATTTTGGAGGACATGCTTAGAGCTTGTGTCCTAGATTTCAAGGGGTCTTGGGAGAGACACCTACCGTTTATTGAGTTCACCTATAACAATAGTTATCAGGTAAGTATCGGGATGGCATCGTTCAAGGCCTTATATGACCAACCTTGTAGATCACCAGTTTGTTGGGCCAAAGTGGGTGATGCACCAATGTTGGGCCCGGAGATTGTTAAAGGGATGATTGAGAAGGTTGCTCTCATTCGAAAGAGGTTAGCTACGGCTCAAAGCCAATAGAAGAGTTATGTCGATAAGAGAAAGCGACCTCTATCCTTCGAGGTTGGTGACCATGTGTTTCTTAAGATCTTGCTGAGACAGTGTTTGATAAGATTTGGTAAGAGTAGGAAGTTGTCTCCAAGGTTTATTGGACCTTTGAGATTTTAGAATGGATTGGAGAAGTGGCATACCGTTTGGCCTTACCGCTATAGTTTTTTAGGGTTCACAACGTGTTCCATACATCTATGCTTAGGAAGTACGAACCCGACCCTTCGCATGTACTTGATTGGGTTGACTTGGAAGTAGATGAGGATGCCTCATAGAAGAACTATCGGTTCAAATTTTAGATGTCCGAGAACAAGTGTTGAGGGGCAAGACTATACCATTAGTGAATGTGTTGTGGAGGCACCATGGGGTTGAGGAAGTAACTTGGGAACGGGAGGTGGAAGTCTGCTCCAAGTATCTGGATTTATTTGTGAACACTTAGTTTGTTCTAGATTGTAATTTTCTCTTGTGTTTGAGAATAAATCGTTGAAATTGTAAACCGCTTGTTATGATTGTTGATTTTTTTTTATTTTTTTATTTTAAGCATGAGAACCGTTGTATGATTGTTACCATTGTTGTTGAACTTATGCTTATGATTATTGTATTAGTGGTTCTTGGTATTTTGGCCTTGGCCTATGGAAAATCTTGATGATGGTAGTGAAATGTTGTTGAGATTGAGATATTCATGCTATAATTGATTTGTTGTTGTTATGGATTCATTATTGTCATTAGTGTGGTTGTTACCACTTGGAGCCCTTTTGTTGTTGTATAGTCCTTGTTCTTTGGAGGTGGTTGGTGAGAAGTGTAACCAAATTTCGGGGTGAAATTTCCTCAGGGAGGAAGATTGTGATGTCCTGGTTCTTGGACTTGATTGGTGTTGAGTAGTAAGATGGTGCGCTTTACTTTCAGCGTTTTGTTTATCGCATTAGGTGGGTGAGAATTCTTTTCTGCTCTTACTTAACCTCTTTTAACATTCCTAGGTTAAATATTTTGCGTTTTGGGCATTGGAACTTGTTTCGGAGTACAAAATCAGTTTCTAAGTTTTTTGGGCAAAACCACTTGTGCGGATTTGGTAACCGCTCGAGCGGATTAACATAGGGATTTTTGGGTTTTTTGGGCAGAAAACAGCTTATGAGGATTCTGGATTCCGCTTAAGCTGATTTTGTGAAAATTTCTGGGATTTTCTCTGGAGCAAACCGCCCATGGAGCATCAAAATTCGCTCATGCGAATTTGGAATTCTGTTCATGCAGAATTTGAACCGCTCGTGCGGATTTTGGCGCGTCTATCTCGAATTTTGTGCTCTTTTCCTCAAAACTGATGCCAAAAATGTGTTTTGTACACTTTTTCACCCATGGAGCATCAAAATCCGCTCGTGCAAATTTGGAATTCTGCTCATACAGAATTTGAACCGCTTGTGCAGATTTTGGCGCGCTTGTCTCAAATTTTGTGCTCTTTTCCTCAAAACTGATGCCAAAAATGTGTTTTGTACACTTTTTCACTTCTCTCTCTTTCTCTCTCTCTCTCTCTCTCTCTCTCTCTCTCTCTCTCTCTATGCTCATATTTTCTCATCATTCTCTCTACAAACCCACCCAAATTCAAACTTCTCTCTAAGATTTAGTTAAAACCTTCAAGAATTTGAGAGGGTTTTTTACACCAAATCAAAGAGGGCGATGAGGGCTACGTTTACACCGATTGAATTGAGTTTTCATCGACGTTGAGTTTTAGGGTTTTCATCTCCTTCCTCTGCCATGCTTGAGGTAGGTATATTCTTAAAATTATATATGTGTTTTTGCAAGTCCATGATTATTTAGAGTATTTCTTACATGTTTGACTTATGATTTTGGGTTGATGAACCCTAAATGATATGAAGAGTAGATTTTCTCTATTTTTCCCAAAGCTTTTGAGCATATGAGCTATGTTCTAAAGTGTGGGTGTTGTTTTGGAAAAATCTTTTCAAAAATGGAACAAAAATCTAGTTTTGGTGGAAGCCCTAGAATTTATGGATTTTGGAAAAAAGTTGAGATATTGTGAAATTTATACTTGATGAATTGTTATGTGAAGAAATGATGGAAAAATTTCTATAGTTGTATCAAAAAAGGAAATTTCATGGAGGAATGAGAATTGTTGATTTTGAAGCTTATTGTTGGTTTGTGTTGGAAAACCAAGTTTAGAAAATGATGATTAATATGTGAAAAATACATGTATAACGATTCTGGTTTAGACCCAACCCATTTATTATTTTGGATCCCGGATTCCTCGCCTTGATGGTTGTTTAGGTCTTTTTTTGTCTCATTCGTTGTTAAGTTTGGTTAATGGAGTGTCTTGGTTGCGTTTGAAACAGGTTGGGGTGTTAGCTTTTGAAAACTGTTACTACCTAGTTTTTGGCTTGTTCACTCAAGTGAACTTTCTTGCGCTTGAGCGAACTTTGAGAACTTCCAGTACTTTTACAAGTCTGCAGAACTATTGGGAGTATGGCATTATTCGCTCGAGCGGTGTTTATTGCGCTTAAGCGGTCTTGGATTAAGCGATCCTTCTTGTGCTTGAGTGGTTAGCCTTTGTTTGCAAAACTTTAGGGAAGGTGTCATTGTGTGTTCGAGCGGTACTTTGTTCACTCAAGTGGTCTCATTTTTTGTGTCTAGTCGATCGAGCGGTGTTTTGGTCACTTGAGCGGTTTGTGCGTATATAAGATTGTAAAACTCATTCTTTGAGTCACTTTTTTATATCTCTCTCTCTAAACATTTCAAAAATCCTAAATCTAGACCTTCTCTCTCTGAAACTCATTTTCAACCTCCAAATACTCTCAATCTATTGATCTCTACGCCCTAGTCCCTTTGACAAAACGGTAGAAAGCAAAGTTAATTTTCGGCTTCATTGAGGTTTCTTCACTCTCTCTCTTGTCTTCTAGCTTTGAGGTAGGGATTTCTCCACATTTTAGTATGCTTTTTAACTTGGTTATTTGTCTTTTTAAAGAAATCTGGATATTGGAGATTTTTGAACAAATCTAGGGTTTTGGTTTGAAATCAAAAGAGGGGTTTTCAAATGGATTCTTGAAAATGGTTGTGGAATTGTAAACATGGTTGAGTTATGATAAAATGATGTATTTTTATCCTTGGAATTGATTTATAAAGAAAATGAGATTTTGCCCTAAAATATATATATTTGATTTTGTAAAGAGGAAATGGAAATGATGTTGGGTTTAATGGAATTGGAATGATAATGACGATAATGGTGGAGTTGGATATGCATTATCACTAACATCTTGTGATTTTGGAAAGTATATCTTTATTGGAAATTATCTATCTGTTTAGAGACATCTATTTTGGGCTATCAATAGAGGATAGCTATGATTGTTGTAGAATTTGTATGAGAATTAAGTGAATTGAAACTAATTTCTCACCCATTTGCATTATGCATTGTTACATATTTAACACATTGAAAATGTACATTGTTTTGAGAAAAATAGGTAAATACCTTGGTGAATCCGGGTAGGGGGTATAGTTGTGGTATTATGTTGGCCTATGTATCCTTGGTGAAAGTGCAGAAACCTTCGCGGATAGGTGCCGAGCCTTCCGGTTAATACCGGTAAAAATGGCAATTAGTAGTGCTTATGTAGTCTACTTGCAGACACGTCCTAGAGATTTCCAATGTTGTATCCACTGTCCTGTTTTCTACTGTAAAGGAATTGATTTCATGAATTATGTTATAAATCTAGCATTACATAGCATTACATGAATTATGTTTTGACATGAGCATTGTATATCCATTCACCTTATAACTTTGTTAAGATTCATACACTGTGATAGAGTATCTCTACTTGGCTTTGGCTCACCCTATGTGGAAAACTATTTTCAGGTGCTGATGATATGCCTCCGCCAAGGCCATAGCTTGGGAGGACTTGGAGCCAAGAGCTTCTTTTGTTATTGTTGTAAATATTTTCGTTCAAGCCTAAGGCTTTATTTGTATTGAGTTTCAAACTCACTTTTGTTGTAACCAAGCATCGTCTTAGAAAGTTGTAGCCAATAGGGCATTCCTTTATTTGTTTAACTTTTATTTCATATTGTTTACCTTTTATTTCATATTGTTTACTTATGGCACATGCTATAGATTCAAGGTTAGGACTTATGAATGTATAACTGCATGTGTTACCTTTTGTACAATGGAACCATATCAATGGAAGGATACTATATTCACAATTGTGTTGTTATTTAATAATTGTCATGTGATGAGTTATTGTTATTTTTTCGGGACGTTACAACTTGGTATCAGAGTTATCGAGTTTGAATACTTTGGGATCGGGAGAAGTGGTTATTACCACAATGGGTTCTCTTGCTAGATGATATTAGGAATAACCTGGTATTCTATGTGATAACATGTTTATGGGACTAAATAGGTATGGAATTTAATTTCTAAGATATTGATTGGGTCTACGAGTTTCTAGAAGTCATATTAGAAGAGCACTTGATCACTACTATTTCTAACTGGAACTCTGGCAACGTCGTGGGACGATCATTATCTAGAAAGGAAGTTCGTATGTGTTTATGTGACTATGTGCTTATGTGGAGTGAGTTAATTGTAGTTTATCGCATTAGGACAGAAGTGAGTTAGCTTCAGCACATTTGTAAATATGCTAATATCTAGTGTTACCTTCATTAGGATGTCAGGATGTGGACGTAGTGGTGGAAGGCATGGCAGGCCTAGACGGTAGAAAATGCCGTTACCGGATGATATTCTGGCACAGGAGGAAGGGGTTGGTCAGGCCAATGTGGCTGAACCAGTTGGTTAGCAAGCCATAAGTGCTTTAGCCTGTGAGATGGTCGGAGCTTTGTGGGAATCCATGGATATTCTCAGAGTTGATAATCAAGTCTAGGCCCATGTTGTTGAAACATGGTCGTCCTTTTTGAAGAGAGTTTTTTTGGTCAAATCCGGATGAGTTTTTGGGGGATCCAAATGAGCCACTAAAGGCGGATGAGTAGCTAGAGCAGATGGTGAAGATGTTCGAGATGCATGCCATCAAGGATGATGGGCTGAGAGTGACCTTGGCATCCTTCGAGCTGAAGGGATATACGGGTTAGTGGTGGAAGTATGTGTGGGTGCATAGGGGTGACTTGGGAAGCTTTTGTCAATGCCTTCTAGGACAAGTTTTTATCTCCTACTGCTAGGGAGAAGTTGAGAGAGCAGTTTCTGAAGCTCAAGCAGCTTAACACACAGGTGGCCAAGTTTAAGGCTGTCTTTACTAGTTTATCGAGGTTTACACCAGAACTCGTGGCTATAGAGGAACGCCGTTGTTTGGAGTTTGAGAAAAGGTTGAGGATCGAACTCCTTTTCAAGGTGGCCACGTCTATGATTAAGGATTACAGTCATCTTGTGGAGGCGGCTACTCACTTAGAGATCATGATTTAGACTGACGATGAGAGGATGATGGTCTTCAGGCAGAGGAGTCAGGAGGTTTAGAGGGAGACTCGAGACAACAAGAGGTAGAGGGGTTCCACATCACAGTAGTCCCAGGAAGCACAGTCTAGATCTACTTTTTTTGCACTGAGTTTTTGGTCAAAGAGAGGTGGTCAGGATGGGATCACTTGTTTCAAGTGTGGTTAGTTCGGCCACAAGTCTTTAGTTTGCCTGCAGAGGGGTGAAGGGCAACAGTCTGTGCTGTCTTCGGCTCGTTCTCAGAGCTAGAGTCAGAGGAGAGGGTAGCCACCTACTTGTTTTTAGTGTGTGCAGTCGGGGCATTTGAGGAGGTTTTGTCCTCAAGTAGGTGGCACATCTGGTGTGTCTAGTTCAAGGTAAACACAAATCCATCAGCCTGCACCGTTAGCTAGATTTGTTGCCAGCACCTTCAGTAGTGAGAGGTAAATTATTGTTCTGTAATTCTATTGCCAATGTGTTGATTGATACTAGTGCATCACATACTTTTATTTCGTCTCCATTTAGATCAGCATTGGGGTTAGAAGTGGCTCAGTTAGCGTCTCCACTCAAGGTAAAGTCACCTATTGGTGGTGAGGTTGTTTTGAACCAGGGGTGTCGAGGTTGTGAGATAAAGGTTGTCGGTTGCCAACTTCCTTTTGCTTTTGTGTTGATTAACATGTCAAGTTTTGATGTTGTTTTAGGCATGGATTGGTTGTCATCCTATTGGGCCATTATAGATTGTTACTGTTAGGGGGTTACGGTGTGCACCTTGAGTGGTGACTTTTTTTTTTCTCGCGGGATCGAGTTGATAGGGCCTTGTTGCTAGTGTATGATCCACGTGGTTGGGGCAAGCTTAGTCTCCTTCTTGCTACACTCTTGGGTGTTAAGAGTGGTGTGGTCTGAGTTGAGTTGCCAAGGGTAGTTTGTGAATACCTGGATGTCTTTTCCGAGGATCTCACTAGTTTACCACCTCACTGTGAGATTGAGTTTTCGATTGATTTAGTGCCTAGTACGAGACTGATTTCCATGGCACTGTATAGATTAGCACTCACCGAGTTGTGTGGGTTGAAGATTCAACTCCAAGAATTGCTAGATAAGGGCTTTATTCGCCCTAGTACTTCGCCATGGAGAGCACTAACTCTCTTTGACAAGAAGAATGATGGCACATTGTGACTTTGTATTGATTACTGGAAGTTGAACTGGGTAACTGTTAAGAACAAGTAGCCACTACCTCTTATAGATGACTTGTTTCACCAGTTAAAGGGGTCTTGTTGCTTTTCTAAGATAGACTTGTGATCAGGTTATCACCAGTTGAGAGTGAAGGAAGAGGATAGCCAGAAAACGGCATTTCGTACGCGGTATGGCCATTATAAGTTCTTCGTGATGCCTTTTGGTTAACCAATGCACCGACTTTGTTTATGGATTTGATGAATTGAATCTTTCATGCGTTCCTAGACCATTTTGTGGTTGTCTTCATTGACAACATTTTGATTTACTCACCCTCTGAGGAGAAACACGAGAAACACTTGCGAGTTGTGCTTGAGTTACTTAGAGCCCACAAATTGTATGCTAAGTTCGAGAAGTCTAAGTTTTGGTTGAAGAAGGTAAAATTCTTAGGCCATGTGGTATCCGGAGAAAGGGTGACTGTAGATTCTTCTAAGATAGAGGTAGTGCAAGATTGGAAACAACCTAAGAATTCCTTTGAGATTCGAAGTTTCTTGGGGTTAGCCGGGTATTACATTTGTTTTGTGAAGGATTTCTCTATATTAGCCTCACCGTTGACTAGACTGACGAGGAAGGGAATCAAATTTGTGTGGTGTGAAACTTGTGAGAAACCATTCAAGAGCATAAGGTTAGGCTTACCACTGCTCCGATGTTGATTATTTTGGAGAGAGGTTTGGGCTATTTAGTGTATTGTGATGTGTCTCGGGAAAGTTTGGGTTGTGTCTTGATGCAAGAGGGGAAAGTAGTGGTATATGGCTCACGTCAATTGAAAACACACGAGAGAAACTATCCTACTCATGACTTAGAGCTAGCAGCATTGATCTTTGCCTTGAAGATTTGGAGAAATTACTTGTATGGTGAGAAGTTTGAGGTTTTTTTCGAGCACAAGAGGTGACCACTTGAGCAGTGCTCCCAGTAGTTTGTCTTACAAGTCAAAGGACTACTCAAGCGAACAAGTGGTTGCTCGAGCAAAGATGAGGGGGTTTCCAATATCTCATTTAGTAGACAGAGATACTGAGAGGTTTCATTTACCACTTGAGCAATGAAAATACCGCTCAAGCAGTTTGCACAATATCAACCACTTAAAAAGTGTCTTTTAGATCAATTTTCCGTACTTTTTCTTTTCTCTCTTCTTTCCTTTCCCTCTAGCTCAGAAAACCCTAGCTATTTCTCACTAGAAATCTCTCATTACACTAAGATTCAAGCTAAAAGCTCTTGAAAAAAGTGAAGTTCACTTGGAAATCTTGAATTCTACTGATTGGATTAGGATTCTTCAAAGAGTTCCTCAAAAACCTAGCTTCTTTGTCTTGATTCTTGAGGTATGACTACTTTTAACCTTGTATCTTTTTTATTTGAAGATGATTATGTGGTATTTCCATGACATGGATGAGTTGATGAATAATTGGGTTTATAAATTGAATTTTTTAACAAAAATAGTATTTTTCACAAAAATAGTATTTTCCCCACAATTTTCTTAAGATTTCTACTTTTAGCCATGGATTATGGAAGTTTTTTATGAAGATTGATATTATATATGTTGGAGGGGCTAAAGGCCCAAATTCTATTTAAATAAAAAAATTTTAAAAAAAACCCTAAATTTGAAGTTTTAGAAATAATGAAATGAAAACGAAATTGATCCTTAATTCTTTAAATTGATGATTGGCTTTTAATATTAAAGTGGTGTTTGAATGGAAAATTGTGAACTTGGAATGTTCTTGAGATGGTGGATATTGTCACTTTATATTTGCCATAATTGCTTGGATGGTGAAAGACTACTTTTATGTTAATGAATGTATGAATACTTTGAAACTTTGAAAAGATTATCAAGGGGGAGGTAAATAGCATATGAGTTCGGGTAGAGAGTCGGTTTTGGGAAAGTGTTGTGTATAGTTGGCACCCACGCGGGGAAGTCTAGGTGCCCAATTGCCATGTCTAGAGCTTATCGCTGGACAAAAGTGAAAAAATATTTTTGATTGTCCACTAGTCCTGTAGTTGGTAAAAAGTGAAAAATGGATGATTTTGGGTGTCCATTTCCTACCGCATTAATAGCTAACAAATGTAGGAATATTTTTCGATGTAAACCTATGTATACATATATATTGGGACTCTTTTTAGGGACTTCATGGTATATTTACCCACAATGTTGAATTTATCAAATTTGTAGAAACTGTGGATTCTTACTTTCTCTTTTAAAGTAATACAATGAGTTGAATTAAACATGATTTGGTTGTGATGATGCTATATGGTTCTTTGAATAACTAGATATTTTGTTAAAAGCTTTTCTATCACTACTATAAAAAGCATTTTTTGCGACCGTTACATGCTGTCGCAAATAATAAAAATACAGTCACAAAAGACCTTTTTTGACGGCCCATGGGACGGCAAATGGGAGTCATGAATGTGGGGGCAACAAATACTTTTTGCAACCGCAAAATAGCAATCGCAAACAATTTGCGACCGCCTAATCTAATTATGGCGACTGATGTTTTGTGGTCGCAAAAATGTAAAACAAAAAATACCTACAATGTATTAGTGACCATCTTGTTACCATCGCAAATAATTTTCAATGATATTTTATAAATAGTACAATAATGCCTTCAAGCGACGAATATTTTGAAATAAATCTACCAAATAAGATCCTACTGAAGACAATAGCACCAAACAATTTATTTGAGACAAATTTGGCAAAAACATCTTTAGTTTTAGGCTTTAAAAAATGCTATTCAAACTGTAATTCCTTGTAAATTAAATAATCCAACAAGCCAGCTACATAAAGGGTCAACAACCAATTGTCCTTACCAAATAATGATGCAATTGGCGATACAAGGTGCTCTTCCAATTCCTCTTTGTAGCTTTTTTCTTGTTCTTATTGTTCATAGGAATCTGGACAATAAGGAGAGAGAGAGAGAGAGAAAAAAAAAAAAAGGATAAGAACAGTTACACACTAAGATTATCACCTTTAATTAAGACACAACCAAGTGGATTAAAGAAACAAAATACACTCATAAAAGTACAAATCTTAACACACTAGTTGTGTAATGAAAGGAAAAGAAATAAACATATCATATTTCAAGGAATTCACCAACCAAAAAACACTTTGAGAAAAAAGAATATAATTACAATGATTTATGAAAAGCAGCAAGATAGACAGCAGCAAGTAGATACAGATAATCACTTTTCAATGGTGAATCATTCTCTGTCATGTGTTTATAGTCAATTAACTTCAATTGTCCAAGAGCTAGAAAAATAAAAATAAAAATTAAGAAAAGACCAAATATTACATATCAAAAGATTTGTCAATTGCCACAGGCACTAGCTTCTCCCATCTACTTGGTTGATTTTGTCTAAGAACATGTATGTAGTCTCTTACCTTAGTTCTTAGTTCGGAGTTCTTCATGAATTTTCAGAATGTAAAATATGGGAAAAATTATTATTATACTTCACATATTAACTTTAATATGAAAATAATTTTTTTAAGCTGTTCAAAAGCCAAAATAAATAAACAAAACACAAAAACCAAGATGAACGAATATTAATCCAAAAATGTCATAAAGACCTTCCTACATGGTAAAGACATTATGCATCAGTCACTACAATAAATTTAACATTGCAGTCCAAGTTCCACGCGTATTTAACATTGTAGTCCAACTAAGTGATTGGAACCTGGGGTTTGCAGGTCGATGCAGAGGTTGACCACAGTATAACAAATTGAACAACGGACTGTATGATTTATTGCAAGTGGTAGTGATATAGAGCTCTAGACAAAGACCTCTAAAGCTGGTAGTGAAAAAAATAAATAAATAAATAAAGGTCAAAACATCACATAAATGGGTGAGATCACCCATTAAAACTCTCTTAGAACTCTTGGTTTTGAATTCTCAAACATTTTTGTATTGCAAGTTTCCAAGTACAATTATTTCATATTTTCATTTTGTTATCAATCTCACTCCAAGATGTCCTGGTTTTCTCCATTTTTGTTTTATTTATTTAATTATTTATTTGTGCCTTATAATTGGTTTTTTATTATAAATTCTTTTTCTGTTACTTTATTGTAAAAAATAACAAAAAATGTTGATACTATTAAATAATTTAATTTATATTGTTAGTTTACCTTTTAAAATTGTGTCCGATTACAAAGAAATAATATATATCTAATTCCTATTTGGATTTTGGACAAAGGAAATATACATTATCAACCATAACTGCAAGTATAACAAAGTGAAAATATGAATTGTATTTTGTTTATGTAATTGAACACAATTTTAAAGGGTAAAACTAGAAATGTACAAACCCAACAAAGCGAACAATTTATATTATTAAAACATCTACGGAACACAAAAGGTGTTCATGACTTAAACTTTTTGAAGCCATCAAGTCATGTTATACAGTTTCATGGAGTTGATGTTTAAAATTGCAGTGCACAAGTTAAGTTGTTTCTGAGTTTTTTGATGCCCAAGATAAACCATTAAATTAGGGGCCGAGTTAGGATTACACTAGAGGAGTCAAAAGTAAAGTATTAAATAAGTCTAAGAAGTTAGATCAAGTCTAATTTAGACGATTAAAATCAACAAATCACTATTAAAAGAAAGCTAAAAATAATTACAAAAATGTATTTCATGAACTTAAATTTCAGTAATTTATCACTAGAAAAATGCAAATAAGAAATAATATCACACAATTCATCCAGTAAATGAATGATAATGAATTATAGATACATACACAAAATTTTGAAATTATCATATACTAATAAATGAAAGATGAAAAGACTTTGGTGCTTTTTTTTTTTTGTAGGAAATAAAACGAGCATAACTATGGTACACTATTAAAAATGCATACAATGTGCCTTTTCAAAACTACAATGTAATGATTGGTAACAAAATCACAATAGTTAAATAACTTTTTCATAGTAGTTTGTTATATAACCATAATAATTTGTAATTAAAACTTCTTTTATGGAGCATTCCTGTGTAACATAATTATAATAATTTGTATTAATACTATAAAAACTCAATGATTCTACAAAATATTATACCCATATCTTAGCAATCTCACCAACTTAGCAGGCCAGGACCCTGTAAAACTCCACTAAAATAGAGGCTCCGTATATATAATATTTACCTAATTCTCGTTTGACGCACTCTAACAGTCTATTTTAAAAATAATCACATACTCCTCATATGATTTTAGATTAATTTATAACACCAACACCATTAAATTTACTTGCAAAAAAACACTTGTACAAACTTGTACAATAGGTAACTGATGTATATGTATGTTTTTGGTATCACTATCTCACACCTTAGAGCATCTCCAACTGTTCATTTCTTTTTTCACTAAATCTGAGTAAAAAATAGGTTGTTTTCTCAATTTGATACGGCTTCCTCCAACGGTGAGCATCAAACCTGTGGAACAAAATATATGCAGAATTGAGGGAAGGGTCGACTGGTTGGTCAACCGGTAAGACTAATTTTTTTTTAACGTGTTTGGACCTTTGGACCTGTTTGAACCTACCTATTTGAAAGGGAACCGGTCGACTGGTTGGTCTCCCCCAACGGTCACGCACAGTCAAATAGTGAAATCTTACCTTGTTCTCACTTTGATAAATTTTTTGTTCCATTCTCATTTTGATACCAATTCGGTGAAACTATTGGAGCTTCAAAAAGTGACTTTTTCACTAAATTTCAAATCTAATGCAAGATTTGGTGAACCGTTGGAGATGGTCATAGGTGAATATTTGATAATTTTTTTTGAGAAATTATTTGATAATTCTATCATTGCTCTTGGTTCAATATGAACCTGACACACTAAAGACTAGAGACAAGAGTTTCTACCCCCAAAAAGGCGGAATGATGACTTTTTTTTTTTTTTTGAACTCGCGGAATGATGACTTGATTTGGACATAAATGTATTCTTATTTACATATTTTAATAAATTCTAATTATATATATTATATAATAATAATTATTATTATTTGATAATTCTATTTGTTCTCTTTCTTCAATATGAACCTGACACACCAAAGACTAGAGACAAGACTTTCTATATAGCGATCCCGGTTTTACCCTTGTTGTACAGTGATCCGGACATGTGTCCGTGGATGATAGAAATTGACTATTGCCTTGTTTACATCTATTACTACTTTCTATATTGAGTTATAGGATGTGTTGGGCAGGTTTGTTACAGGTTGGTTGTGTTTGGGAGCCTAGTGCTGCTGCCCAGATTTTTGGACCTTCGCTCGAGCGAGGAGTTGGTCGCTTGAGCGAGAGTTGAGTTCATGTCTGGTGGATCGAGCCAGAGTGGCTTCGCTCGAGCGAGCGATTGCGTCTGGTTCTGGACCTGAGAGTTGCATTTCTTGGCTCGAGCGAGTTTTCTTCGCTCGAGCGGTCTGGCTTGTTCTTCGCTCGAGCGAGACGTCTGTCGCTCGAGCGTGCTTCTGGTTGCATACCTGAGGGTTTGAGTTGTTAGCTCGAGTGAGCATTCTTTCGCTCGAGCGCACTTTTGAGTTTTCGGCTCGAGCGAGAGTTTTCTGTGTCTGGTCGCTCGAGCGACAAAGGCTTCGCTCGAGCGAGGGTGTTTTATATCAGCGGACAGTAGCGTTTTTGAACATCAGCTTTTCACTTTCTTTTTCTTTCAAACCCTAGATCCGAGACTCTCTCTCTCTAAACTTACACTCTCTCTAAGATTTGATCTCCCTAGAGTGTGAATCTAGCCTAGGGCCTTTGTTAAAAAGATAGAGGGCGTTGAGAGGTTCGACTTAATTTGAAAAAGTTTGGATTTGGAGCACGTTGATCTTCGAGTCTTCATCTCCTTTTTGGCTCAAACTTCGAGGTAGGGATATCCTACTCCTCTCTATGGGTTTTGTCTTTAAATTTTAGTATTTTGAGATGTTGGGGTTGGTTTGGTAATTTTGTGAAAGTTCGGGGCTTTTGTGTAATTTTACAAAAGTTGGGGTTTTATTTATAATAAACCTAGATGCATGTTCGGCATAGAGAAATGGAATAAATGTTGAATCATTGATGAAAATGGGACCTAAGGGTTGAAATGTTAATTATGGAAAATGACCTAATTACATTGTTTGATTAATTGGGATAATTAATTGTGAGAAATGAGGAAATGAAATGAAATTGTTGAGAGTGGGAATGTATGGGGTTAAAGGGTGTAGTTGAATTATTTGCCACTCACCGGAATGAAATGTTGATTGAATATCCATTGTGCATTTATTTTCTGTTTAGAGATAACTGCTTTGGGCTATCGGTGGAGGATAGTCGTGATTGTTGTAGACAATGCATGATGATTAGGTAAACGAAAACTAATCAATGGAATGTGTCATGGAAATTGATGGTTGTTAGAATACATTAACTGTATGTATTGAGTGATTGTATATAGAACCAATGTGTTTGTATACGTTATGTGTAGAGGAGGAGATGGGGGATGTACTCCGCGGTTTAGGGGAAGATGGGGGATGTACCTCTAAACCGGATAGTATTGGGAGAAGATAGGGGATGAACTCCGTAGATACAGCTCATATGCTTGTCTAGAGAAGTGAAGATAGAGCTTATATGCTTATCTTTGTGAAGTGTGGATACAGCTTATATGCTTATCTGTGAATGTGGGATATTGTCGTTATACATATCTGTTGAGAATGTGGATACAGCTTATATGCTTATCTGTGAATGTGGGATATAGTTTTTATACATATCTGTTGAAATGATGATAGAGCTAACATGCTTATCTGTTGAAAAAGGGAAAATGAAAAGTAACTTGGACTCATAAGTCGTATGACATAAATATGTGATTTATGTGAATGTATCAGTGTTGGCCATCTATCAATTGCTAATCTGTTAGTCATTGTTCATGGTTGGTTTAGTGTATTTCTACTGGGCTGTGGCTCACCCTATATGGGAATATCATTTTCAGGTACAGGTAGCATGCCACCTCCAAGGACATAGCTTGGGAGGCTAGAGGCGGACATACTTTTTTCGTTTTGTCCTTTTGTTGTATTACATGTAAATTCAAGCCAAGGGCTTAACGTGTAAATGAGTTAGCACTCTTTTGTTGTAACCAAGTGTTAACTTGGAAAGCTGTAAGCCCATAGGGCATTTGCTTTTGTTGTTAACATGTAATACTTTTGTAATGAAACTCTGATGAATGGAAGAATGTGGAACTTTTACATATCAATGCATATCTTTATTGATGGGTTTAATGTTGTTATTTTGAGGGCGTTACATTCTACTCCCAAGAAGATGGAATGATGACTTGACTTGGACATAAATGTATTCTTATTTACATATTTTAATAATTTTTAATTATATACATTATATAATAATAATCTATATAATAAGGTAGAACGATTTTTGAAAAAATATAAAATGTATCAGAGATACACTTCATTTGAATGGTTGAGATCAATCGTAAAAATATTATAGCGATCCCGGGTTTACCCTTGTTGTACAGTGATCCGGACATGTGTCCGTGGATGTTGGTAGTTGTTTATTATCTTGTTTGCAACCTCTCTACTTTGTATATTGAGTTATAGGATGTGTTGGGCAGGTTTGTTACAGGTTGGTTGAGTTTGGGAGCCTAGTGTTGCTGCCCAGATTTTTGGACCTTCGCTCGAGCGAGGAGTTTGTCGCTCGAGCGAGAGTTGAGTTTGTCTGGTGGGTCGAGCCAGAGTGGCTTCGCTCGAGCGAGCGCTTGCTCCTGGTTCTGGACCTGAGAGTTGTGTTTCTTGGCTCGAGCGAGCTTTTCTTAGCTCGAGCGGTCTGGTTTGTTCTTCGCTCGAGCGAGTGGTCTGTCGCTCGAGCGTGTTGCTGGTTACAGACCTGAGGGTTTGAGTTGTTGGCTCGAGCGAGCATTCCTTAGCTCGAGCGCACTTTTGAGTTTTTGGCTCGAGCGAGAGTTCCTTGGCTCGAGCGGGAGTTTCTGTGTCTGGTCGCTCGAGCGACCAAGTCTTCGCTCGAGCGAGCGTGTTTTATATCAGCGGACAGTAGCGTTTTGAAACATCACTTTTTCATTTTCTTTTTGATCAAAACCCTAAATCCGAGACCCTCTCTCTCTAAACTTACACCCTCTCTAAGAATTGATCTCCCTAGAGTATGAATCTAGCCTAGGGCCTTTGTTAAAAAGATAGAGGGCGTTGAGAGCTTCGTTCTAATCTGAAAAAGTTGGGATTTGGAGCAAGTTGATCTTCGAGTCTTCATCTCCTTTTTGGCTTAAACTTCAAGGTAGGGATATCCTACTCATCTCTATGAGTTTTGTCTTTAAATTTTGGTATTTTGAGATGTTAGGGTTGGTTTGGTAATTTGTGAAAGTTTGGGGCTTTTGTGTAATTTTACAAAAGTTGGGGTTTTATTCTTAATAAACCTGAATGCATGTTTAGAATAGAGAAATGGAATAAATGTTAAATCATTGATGAAAATGAGACCTAAGGGTTGAAATGTTAATTACGGGAATTGACCTAATTACATTGTTTAATTAATTGGGATAATTAATGGAGAGAAATGAGGAAATGAAATGTTGATTGAATATCCATTGTGCATTTATTTTCTGTTTAGAAATAACTGCTTTGGGCTATCGGTGGAGGATAGTCGTGATTGTTGTAGACAATGCATGTTGATTAGGCAAACTGAAACTAATAAATGAAGTGTGTCATGGAACTTGACGGTTGATAGAATACATTAACTGTATGTATTGAGTGATTGTATATAGATCCATTGTGTTTGTATACGTTATGTGTAGAGGAGAAGATAGGGGATGTACTCCGCGGTTGTCGGGAAGATAGGGGATGTACCTCTAAACTGGATAGTGTTGGGAGAAGATAGGGGATGAACTCCGTAGATACAGCTCATATGCTTGTCTAGAGAAGTGGAGATAGAGCTTATATGCTTATCTTGGTAAAGTGTGGATACAGCTTATATGCTTATCTGTGAATGTGGGATATTGTTGTTATACATATCTGTTGAGAATGTGGATATAGCTTATATGCTTATCTGTGAATGTGGGATATTGTTGTTATACATATCTGTTGAGAATGTGGATATAGCTTATATGCTTATCTGAATGTGGGATATAGTTTTTATACATATCTGTGGAAATGATGATAGAGCTAGCATGCTTATCTGTTGAAAAAGGGAAAATGAAAGGTAACTTAGACTCATAAGTTGTATGACATAAATGTGTAATTTATGTGAATGTATCTGTGTTAGCCATCTATCAATTGCTAATCTTTTAGTCATTGTTCATGGTTGGTTTAGTGTATTTCTACTGGGTTGTGGCTCACCCTATATGGGAATATCATTTTCAGGTGCAGGTAGCATGCCACCTCCGAAGACATAGCTGGGAGGCTAGAGGCGGACATACTTTTGTCGCTTAACTTTTGATGTATTACATGTAACTTCAAGCCAAGGGCTTAATGTGTAAACGAGTTAGTACTCTGTTGTTGTAACCAAGTGTTAACTTGGAAAGCTGTAAGCCCGTAGGGCATTTTGTTTTGATGTTAACATGTAATACTTATGTAATGGAACTCTAATGTATAAAAGAACGTGGTAGTTTATATGTAAATGCATGTCTTATCTGATGGGTTTAATGTTGCTATTTTGAGGCCGTTACAACTTGGTATCAGAGCGTACCGGGTTCGAATACTTTGGGTACGTGGGAAGTGATTAGGATCACAATGGGTTTGTCTCGCTTGATAGAGACTTAGATGTAGTATCATATGCTATGTGTTTACTTGATAACATGCTTATGTGATTATGTGGGTATGGGATTTAATTTCTAGGATGTTGATTGGATCCTTGGGTTTCTGTGAGTCTTGTTGGAAAAGCACTTGATCAATGCTGTTTCTAACCGGAACTCTAGTAACGTCTCGGGACTATCATTATCCGGAAATGAAATTCGTAAGTGCTTATGTGTTTATGTGCTTACGGGGAGTGAATTACTGTTGTCCATGCATTTGGACGTGAGTGTTTAGTTTTGGCACATTTGTGAATGTGCTAACGTTCTGTGTTACCTTTATTAGGATGTCAGGACGAGGAAGAGGTACTAGGCGTGGTAGACCTGCGAGGCAGGAAGCACCGTTACCGGGGGAGATTCCGGCAGTGCAGGAGGGAGTTGGCCAGGCCAATGTGGCTGAGCCAGTGGGTCAGCAGGCCATGGGTGCCTTGGCCAGAGAGATAGCAGGAGCTTTGGGTATTCTTAGAACTGGGAATCAGGCAGCTGAGGCAGGGCCTTCCTTCTTGAAGAGGGAGTTCTTCCGGTGTAATCCGGATGAGTTTATCGGGGATCCAAAGGAGCCACTGAAGGCTGATGAGTGGCTAGAGCAAATGAGTAAGACGTTCGAGATGCTTGGCATCGAGGATGGAGCACTGAAAGTGACCTTGGCATCCTTCCAACTGAAGGGAGATGCGGGTCAGTGGTGGAAGTATGAGAAGGCTTGTGTTGGTGGTACTTGGGAGGCGTTTATAAATGCTTTTCAGGAGAGGTTTTTGTCTGCAGCAGCTAGGGAGAAGCTGAGGGATCAGTTTAGCCGGCTTAATCAGCAGGGCTTGTCAGTGGCCGAGTTTGAGGCTACTTTTACCAGTCTGTCCAGGTTTGCACCGGAACTGGTGGCGTCTGAGGAACGCCGTTGCTATGAGTTTGAGCGGAAGTTGAGGCGGGGCCTCAAGCTGAGAGTTGGTGGGTCTTATATCCGAGAGTATAGACACCTAGTGGACGCTGCAGCTCATATGGAGCTCATGATGCAGGAGGAGGATGAGGGGCAGAAAGGCTCCAAGAGGAGCCAGGATAGTCAGGGTGATGGCAGGAGGCAGAGGGGTTCTAACCCTCAGCAGTCGCAGGGTGGTGTTGCTAGATCGACCTTCCCAGTGCCGAGTGCAGGCTCCGGGAGAGGTGGTCAGGGGGAATTCACCTGTTACAAGTGTGGCCAGTTGGGTCACAAGGTTTCTGTTTGCCCGCAGAAGGGAGGGGGTCAGAGAGCTGCTTCTTCTTCAGCTAGACCGCAGAGTCAGAGTTTGGACAGGGGGCAGCCCTTGTCCTGTTATTAGTGTGGACAGCCTGGGCACCTGAAGAGGTTTTGCCCGCAGTTGAGTGCCACTTCGGGAGCGTCTGGTTCTAGGCAGACGCAGGGTTTTCATCCAGCTCAGTCTGTGCAGGCCTCGAGGGCCAATCTGGGAGCTTCGTCATCCCAGTCTGTGCAGCAGTCTTTTGCTCCGAGAGGTGAGCAGGTAGACCAGGGGCCTACGGGGCGCGTGTATGCTGTTACCGCGCAGGATTTAGTACCGGCTCCATCAGTGGTGAGAGGTACTTTTTTGTTTTGCAACTCGGTTGCTAGTGTGTTGATAGACACGGGTGCATCTCATTCTTTTGTATCTGCTGCATTTGCATCGGTTTTGGAATTGGAGTTAGCACAGTTAGCATCTCCCATTTGTGTGGTATCGCCTTTGGGCGGTGAGTTGATCCTGAAACAGGGTGTTAGAGGATGTGATATAGAGGTCGCCGACTATAGGCTTCCTTTTCCGTTTGTTGTCATGCCCATGAAGGGTTTTGATGTTATTTTGGGTATGGACTGGCTATCGTCATACCGGGCTGTTATTGATTGTTACCGCCAGAGGGTTACGTTATGTACCTTAAGCAGGGAGTGGTTCCATTTCTTGGGACACCGGGTCGGTAGTGTTTTGCCACCGGGGTATGATTCGCGAGGGCGAAGTGAGCTTAGTAGTCTACTGGCCAGCTTTGAGAGTGTTGAGAGGGGTGAGACCCAGCTTGTGTTGCCAAGGGTGGTTTGTGAGTATTCGGATGTCTTTCCCGAAGATCTTGATAGTTTGCCACCTCACCGAGAGATAGAGTTCTCTATTGATTTAGTGCCTGGTACGGCGCCGATTTCTATGGCACCTTACCGTTTTGCTCCAGCAGAGTTGGTTGAGTTGAAAGTTCAGCTCCAGGAATTGCTAGATAAGGGCTTTATTTGCCCTAGTGTTTCGCCGTGGGGAGCACCGGCCCTCTTTGTTAAAAAGAAAGATGGTGCCTTGAGATTGTGTATTGACTACCGAAAGTTGAATCGGGCTACGGTTAAGAATAAGTACCCTATGCCCCGTATAGATGATTTGTTTGACCAGTTGAAGAGTTCCCGTTGTTTCTCTAAGATAGACTTGAGATCGGGTTACCACCAGTTGAGGGTCAGGGAGGAGGACATTCCTAAGACGGCATTCCGTACGCGGTATGGCCATTACGAGTTTTTGGTGATGCCATTTGGGCTTACCAATGCACCGACAGTCTTTATGGACTTGATGAACCGGGTTTTCCAGGAGTGCTTAGACCGATTTGTGGTCGTCTTCGTGGACGAAATCCTTATTTATTCGTCTACTGAGGAAGAGCACGAGGAACACTTGAGAGTGGTGCTTGAGTTACTTAGAGCCCATAGGCTGTATGCCAAGTTTGGGAAGTGTGAGTTCTGGCTGAGGGAAGTCAAATTCTTAGGCCACGTGGTATCCGGGGAAGGAGTGTCTGTTGATACATCCAAGGTTGAGGCAGTGCAGGATTGGGCACAGCCTAAGAGTGTGTTTGAGATCCGCAGTTTTCTGGGATTGGCTGGGTATTACTGTCGGTTTGTGAAAGATTTCTCCAGGTTAGCGTCACCGTTGACTAGACTGACTCGGAAGGGAGTCAAGTTTGTGTGGAGTGAGACTTGTGAAAAGTCGTTCCAAGAGCTGAAAGTTAGATTGACCACCGCTCCGGTGTTGATTATTCCGGAGAGAGGGTTGGGTTATGCAGTTTATTGTGATGCCTCACGAGAGGGTTTGGGTTGTGTGTTAATGCAAGAGGGGAAAGTGGTAGCTTATGGCTCACGTCAGTTGAAAATACACGAGAAGAATTACCCCACACACAACCTAGAGTTAGCAGCAGTGATCTTTGCCTTGAAAATCTGGAGGCACTACCTTTATGGTGAAAAGTTCGAGGTATTCTCGGATCACAAGAGTTTGAAGTATCTGTTTACACAGAGAGACTTGAATTTGAGGCAGAGAAGGTGGATGGAGTTCATCGAGGATTATGATTTTGAGTTACACTATCATCCGGGAAAGGCCAATGTTGTGGCCGATGCCCTTAGTAGGAAAACCATTAGTGATGTAGCTTGTATAGCCATCCGGGAATGGGAGATGTTGGGAGCACTTGGTGAGTTTGATTTGCTACTGGGTGAATCTGTTGAGGCTGCGGCCTTGTTTTCTGTTGTTGCGCAGCCTACACTTGTGACTAGAGTGTTAGAGGCACAGAGAGGTGACCTTGAGGTAGAATCCCTCCGAGAGAAGATCTCCAGTGGGACAGTTGAGAAGGGTTTGACGGTGTATCCCGACCTGAGTGTGAGATACCGAGACCGTTTGTTTGTACCGGAGTCTTGCCGAGAGGAAGTACTCCGAGAGTTTCATCATTCACGCCTTGCGGTGCATCCGGGAGGTACTAAGATGTATCAGGATTTGGGTCGCCAGTTTTGGTGGCGGGGTATGAAGAGAGATGTGGCTGTTTTCGTATCGAAGTGCCTTACTTGCCAGCAAGTGAAGGCCGAGCATCAGAGGCCAGCGGGTTTGTTGCAACCCTTGCCTATTGCCGAGTGGAAGTGGGAGCATGTCACTATGGACTTCGTTGTAGGTCTTCCGAGGACTCAACGGGGTAGTGATGCTATTTGGGTGGTTGTAGACCGGTTGACTAAGTCTGCGCACTTCATTCCTATGCGCGTGAGAGATTCGGTAGATCATCTTGCCGATTTGTATATTCGGGACGTAGTGAAATTGCACAGGGTCCCAGTGACGATCGTCTCAGATAGAGATCCTCGTTTTACTGCTAGGTTGTGGCAGAGTTTGCAGAGTGCCTTGGGCACTAAGTTGACTTTTAGTATGGCTTATCATCCTCAGACTGACGGGCAGTCCGAGCGTACTATCCAGATCCTCGAGGATATGCTTCGGGGTTGTGTCCTGGATTTCAGTGGGACGTGGGAGAGGCACTTGCCCTTGGTAGAGTTTGCCTACAACAACAGTTTTCAGTCTAGTATCGGTATGGCACCGTTTGAGGCCTTGTATGGCCGACCGTGTAGGTCTCCAGTTTGTTGGGCCGAGGTGGGTGATGCACCTTTGTTGGGTCCGGAGTTGGTTAGGGAGACGACGGAGAAAGTTGAGCTTATCCGTAGGAGGCTTGTTACAGCCCAGAGTCGGCAGAAATCTTATGCTGACCGTAGAAGGAGACCTTTGGCGTTTGAGGTAGGTGATCATGTCTTTCTGAAGATATCACCTAGGCGAGGTCTGATGAGATTTGGGAAGAGTGGGAAGTTATCCCCTCGGTTTATTGGTCCTTTTGAGATCCTTGAGAGGATTGGTGAGGTTGCTTATCGGTTAGCCTTACCGCCGCAGTTGTCCGGAGTACATGACGTGTTTCATGTGAGTATGCTTCGGAAGTATGAGCCAAATCCATCACATGTGCTGGATTGGACCGATTTAGAGGTAGATGAGGATGCCTCGTATGAGGAGAGGCCGGTTCGGGTCTTGGATAGGCGGGATCAAGTCCTGCGTGGCAAGACCATTCCTTTGGTGAAAGTCTTGTGGAAACGTCACGGAGTGGAGGAAGCCACTTGGGAACGTGAGTTGGAAGTCCGAGAGAAATATCCGGACTTGTTTGTTGATATGTGATCTTGTATTTACATTTTGCATTTTGTTGAACTTAAGAGCTTTTATATCTGTCTTAAGTTGTAAAACATTGAAAATGTTTTGGTTTATTGGAAGTATGTTTTAGAACTTGCCTCTTATGGAAGTTGAATGTGACATTATATATGTTGATTGTATTGTTGAAGTTGGAAAGTTAATGCATAATGCTAATGCAAGTTGAAAGTACATATGTTGTATACATATTGTGAAATGCCTCTTGTTAAATGGAGGGGGTGACCGGTAATGGGTCGGATTGTTGAATGTTAAAGTGTAACATTGTTTAAAATGGGGTGACCGGTAATGGGTCGGATTGTGGAATGTTAAAGTGTAACATTGTTTAAAATGAAGAAAAACTTGTTTTTGAAAAACTTGTGCTTAATTTCGGGGACGAAATTCTTTAAGGGGGGAGGTTATAGCGATCCCGGGTTTACCCTTGTTGTACAGTGATCCGGACATGTGTCCGTGGATGTTGGTAGTTGTTTATTATCTTGTTTGCAACCTCTCTACTTTGTATATTGAGTTATAGGATGTGTTGGGCAGGTTTGTTACAGGTTGGTTGAGTTTGGGAGCCTAGTGTTGCTGCCCAGATTTTTGGACCTTCGCTCGAGCGAGGAGTTTGTCGCTCGAGCGAGAGTTGAGTTTGTCTGGTGGGTCGAGCTAGAGTGGCTTCGCTCGAGCGAGCGCTTGCTCCTGGTTCTGGACCTGAGAGTTGTGTTTCTTGGCTCGAGCGAGCTTTTCTTAGCTCGAGCGGTCTGGTTTGTTCTTCGCTCGAGCGAGTGGTCTGTCGCTCGAGCGTGTTGCTGGTTACAGACCTGAGGGTTTGAGTTGTTGGCTCGAGCGAGCATTCCTTAGCTCGAGCGCACTTTTGAGTTTTTGGCTCGAGCGAGAGTTCCTTGGCTCGAGCGGGAGTTTCTGTGTCTGGTCGCTCGAGCGACCAAGTCTTCGCTCGAGCGAGCGTGTTTTATATCAGCGGACAGTAGCATTTTGAAACATCACTTTTTCATTTTCTTTTTGATCAAAACCCTAAATCCGAGACCCTCTCTCTCTCTAAACTGACACCCTCTCTAAGAATTGATCTCCCTAGAGTATGAATCTAGCCTAGGGCCTTTGTTAAAAAGATAGAGGGCGTTGAGAGCTTCGTTCTAATCTGAAAAAGTTGAGATTTGGAGGAAGTTGATCTTCGAGTCTTCATCTCCTTTTTGGCTTAAACTTCGATGTAGGGATATCCTACTCCTCTCTATGAGTTTTGTCTTTAAATTTTGGTATTTTGAGATGTTGGGGTTGGTTTGGTAATTTGTGAAAGTTTGGGGCTTTTGTGTAATTTTACAAAAGTTGGGGTTTTATTCTTAATAAACCTGAATGCATGTTTAGAATAGAGAAATGGAATAAATGTTAAATCATTGATGAAAATGAGACCTAAGGGTTGAAATGTTAATTACGGGAATTGACCTAATTACATTGTTTAATTAATTGGGATAATTAATGGAGAGAAATGAGGAAATGAAATGTTGATTGAATATCCATTGTGCATTTATTTTCTGTTTAGAAATAACTGCTTTGGGCTATCGGTGGAGGATAGTCGTGATTGTTGTAGACAATGCATGTTGATTAGGCAAACTGAAACTACTCAATGAAGTGTGTCATGGAACTTGACGGTTGATAGAATACATTAACTGTATGTATTGAGTGATTGTATATAGATCCATTGTGTTTGTATACGTTATGTGTAGAGGAGAAGATAGGGGATGTACTCCGCGGTTTAGGGGAAGATAGGGGATGTGCCTCTAAACTGGATAGTGTTGGGAGAAGATAGGGGATGAACTCCGTAGATACAGCTCATATGCTTGTCTAGAGAAGTGGAGATAGAGCTTATATGCTTATCTTGGTAAAGTGTGGATACAGCTTATATGCTTATCTGTGAATGTGGGATATTGTTGTCATACATATCTGTTGAGAATGTGGATATAGCTTATATGCTTATCTGTGAATGTGGGATATTGTTGTTATACATATCTGTTGAGAATGTGGATATAGCTTATATTCTTATCTGAATGTGGGATATAGTTTTTATACATATCTGTGGAAATGATGATAGAGCTAGCATGCTTATCTGTTGAAAAAGGGAAAATGAAAGGTAACTTAGACTCATAAGTTGTATGACATAAATGTGTAATTTATGTGAATGTATCTGTGTTAGCCATCTATCAATTGCTAATCTTTTAGTCATTGTTCATGGTTGGTTTAGTGTATTTCTACTGGGCTGTGGCTCACCCTATATGGGAATATCATTTTCAGGTGCAGGTAGCATGCCACCTCCGAAGACATAGCTGGGAGGCTAGAGGCGGACATACTTTTGTCGCTTAACTTTTGATGTATTACATGTAACTTCAAGCCAAGGGCTTAATGTGTAAACGAGTTAGTACTCTGTTGTTGTAACCAAGTGTTAACTTGGAAAGCTGTAAGCCCGTAGGGCATTTTGTTTTGATGTTAACATGTAATACTTATGTAATGGAACTCTAATGTATAAAAGAACGTTTTAGTTTATATGTAAATGCATGTCTTATCTGATGGGTTTAATGTTGCTATTTTGAGGCCGTTACAAATATATTAAGGGTGCAGATCAATTTGATTCCCGCTCAAACCTTCTCTGCTCTCTCCCATCTACCCACGTCTCCTTCCCCGTTCCATCTTTATCTCTTCTCTGTTGCAGAAACGCTACCTCTCTCCTTCTCTCTCACCAAGCCGATTTTGTTGTACCGGTTTTCTGAACAACAAGATAGACCTCCATATACAGATAAGCACTGAGAACAACAATATACAAAATCTTTTGGGATTGAAACAGTTAATATGTACATACATATATTAAACCCTCCCAGTCACTGCCTCTACCCCTCTCCCCCCACCCTCCCACTCGCTGCCTCTCCCCCTCTCCCTCCTTTCGCAGAGACGCTACCTCTCTCCTTCTCTCTCACCCGATCTCTGTCTTTCCCCCTCTCCCCCCACCCTCCCACTCGCTGCCTCTCCCCCTTCACCCGATCTCTGCCTCTCCTCGTCTCCCCCCACCCTCCCACTCGCAACCCTCCCAGCCAGCCGCCGCCGCAGTATTTTCTTCCTCTCTCTGCTTCGAACCCCGATTGGAGCTCTCCGGGTTCGTTTTCTTCTCTTGCAATTTTGAGTTTGCTTTGAATTGCGATTTCAGACTTTGCTTGAAATTTAACTTGCTTCTGGGTGTTTCAATTTTTTAGGGTTTTTCTCCTAATTCAGCTAAAGCAAAGATCTGTACGTTCATTTCTCTCAATTCCTGTATTGTAAATTTCATTAGTTCTTTAAAAAATAGTTTATTTTTTGATATTGGTTTCTCTTTTGATTGCAAACAGTAAAGAAAATCAATAACCATTCTTTGATATTTTGTGTATGTGTGTGTGTTATTTTTCGAAATTCCAATTGGGTTTTTGTAATCTTGAATTTAGATTACTATAATCTAGGTTTTTGTTTTTGTTTTTTTTTTTATATTTTATCTTCTTTGGTGACGTGAATGTTCAAATTTAAATTGCTTCTGGGTCTTCAATTTTTCTTCCCTGTTTTTCAATAGGGACCCAATTATAGTCTAAATCTTCTAAGGTCTGATGTCATCTCTAGTCTCACCATTGCAAGCCTTGCAATCCCACAGGCCTGTTTCTGTTTTCATTTTTTGTTTTTGTTTTCAGAAAACAGGTAAAAAGGTTGGTGTTTTGTTTGGTGAACTGTTTTTGATTTGATTAAATTTTTGTAATGAAATAGTGTTGGGATTAAAAAATATTTAACTAGCTTCCTTATATTTCATAATATACTTCATGAAATAGTGCTGCATCATAATATATCTCCCTTTCACTCTAGCCACATTTCGATTGTTTGCTATGCGAAGGATAGAAATTGTAATACTTGAGTTTGTATCCTTCCTATTGTAATTTTTCACAGAATGATGCAATGTAAATTAGAGCGCTGTTTACAACACAAAATCATTACCATTGTTATACATTTATTTGTTATGATGAAAAGAGTTAATTTTCTCAGTTAATTTTCTTAGGCTTTTGAGTTGTGTATAGTATTCTTGGTTTTGGTGTTGTGGTTAATTTCAAATGTTAATTTGGGATAACAATGTGATACAAGGAAATGCGGATAGTTTCAGATTTTATTATCAGAAAACATTTTGGGAACATGGTTTTGGTGTTGTGGTTATCACATCCCAACTGTTGTTGTGAAAAAGAGTGTCTTCCTTTCCATGAGCTTCCTGCTGCTGCTGCTATCAAAATGGATTGGGGTGACAGTTGTGTTTGACTCTTCCCGGCTGATCTATGCTTTTTATTTTTTTATTTTTTTTATTTATAAATATGTTTGTGACTATAATGATTGTATTGTGTTGGCAATCAGTTGACTGTTCTTTACCAAATGAACAATATTATAGAGGAATCTACATCTCGGGATTAAATTTAAATAGTGTTGGGATTAAAAAATATTAAAATAGTGTTGGAATTAAATTTAAATTTAATCCCAACAATAGTGTTGGGGTTAAATTTAAATTTAAATAGTGTTGGGATTAAATTTAAATTCAAACAGTGTTGGGATTAAATTTAAATTTAAATAGTGTTGGGATTAAATTTAAATTCAAACAGTGTTGGGATTAAATTTAAATTTAAATAGTGTTGGGATTAAATTTAAATTTAAATAGTGTTGGGATTAAATCTAAAGTTAAATAGTGTTGGGATTAAATTTAAATTTAAATAGTGTTGGGATTAAATTTATAATAAACTTAAATAGTGTTGGGATTAAATTTAAATAGTGTTGGGATTACTTTGCATAATCATTATGAATTTAAACTGACACCATTTTTTTTCTTTTCTTTTCTATTTTGCCTGGTTGATTTTGGGGAATAATTGTGGTTTCTCAGTTTAATTTTTCTAGGTTTTCTTTCTCAAAACCCCCAAAAAGAGAAAAGAAATCGGAGGAAATGGTGGGGCAAAAAAAGGCAAAAGAGATGTAAGGGAAAGGAAAGAAGAATTGAAATTAAACTGTCTGATTTAATTTTTTTCCTCTATTTTTTTTTTTAAAATGTTGTTGGGATTTTAGGGCAAGTTCAAGGGAGAAGAAGAAGAGTGTACTCTTGATGGAAGTGTTGATTTGCAAGGCCAACCGACAATCCGAGAAAGAACTGGCAAATGGGTTGCTAGAATTATCATCCTCTGTAAGCCCTATATTACCAATTTTATTTTGTTTTTATTTCTTTTTATTTAATTTTAATTAAAGAAAGTCTTGATATCTTAGTCTACTTATCTTCATAAATTAATTGTTTGAGAAGATAGGGTACTCTGTTTATCTATGCATATATATATATATATATATTCACACTGACATACCTGCTCTCTAGATTTTCATTTTTCATTCTTCATTTTCAGTTTTGAGCACTTTTCATGTTTTTTATTAGAATCTTTAACCAGTCTATTTCATATGGGAATCTTCCTCCTTCTTATTTATTTATGTATTTTTTTTTTCTCCAGGAATCTTACTTAGTACATTCTACACACATGATCAATTGTATGTGGGATCCTATAATTTGCATCTTTTGTGTTCCAAAACTGGGGAATTGTTTTCCTGGTTTTTTGCTTATTGTTAGATGGATTAGGATTGTTTGTCTTTCATGAGTTGCTGACAGTTTAACAATAGCTTGCATGAAGATGTGAATCAGTGACCTTCCTATAAAATTAGCTTCAAGGACTGTCCATGTTTGGTTATTACCGGTGCATAGTATTTGTCACATTTTTGTTTAAAAATCATGTAGGAATGCACTTTCTTTTTATTCAAAATTCCCATTTTAGGATGGAGAAAAAGATTGAGGAACAATGGAATGTATCTCATAATTTACATATTAATAGACCATATCCGTAGTTCCTCCGTGATAAGTGTTTGTTTGTTGAGCAATAGGTTGCACATAAGATATGCGGAGGCATGGTCTCCCCTCTATTACTCTGTTCTTTTGTTTCGATTATATGTATATACTAGCATATGCATGTTGTTCTAGATTGTTTGTCGCTTGCATTTCTAAATTTGATATCATAAGAACATGTACAAGAATCCAATTTCGGATTATTTTTTTATGACCTCTCTTATAGATTGGTGTACTGAAATATTATAAATGATTTGTTTTTAGGATTCACTAAATTCTAATGGGCTCCTTATTTTAATAGTCTGATATACACATATATAAAAATACTAAGAAACTTGAACGTATCTGATGAAAGAGTAGATCTGGAGCACACAAAGCAGAAAATTGGAGAGGAAAAAAAATAAATGGTTTTCAATTTGAAGAGCTTTGAGTTTATAAAAATTGAAAGAAAATCTACTAATGTTGAAGTGTTGAAATGTTCATTCGTAGGTAAGATGTATCTCATAGATGAAAGAGAATGAGGGGTAGAAGATGGTAGAGAGAGAATGAGTGGGGAATTGATGGACAAGGTGTGGGTTCTGTGTTTTTAACCATTAAATTGATTTTTTTTTTTTTGATGTCTGTGTTCTGTTTGTTTTTTTATTTATATAGATTTTTTTTATTTATTTTTAATGTAGCTTATGGATTTGGATTTAATTTTTTAAAAAGTTTTAGGAATAATGGTTGATCTTTATAAAATAGGTTTTGATTTTAGAAATATATTTTTATTTTCAGTTTGATTTATGAAATGGATTTAATTTCTTAATGGAAAAAGAGTGTTGATTTTTTTATGGTTTTGAACAAAGTTTTTTAAATGGATGTTGATTTTTTTTTTTTGATTTAACAAAATCAAATCACAAATTTAAGATAAAATAGAGTGAAAACAAATACAGAGAGAGGAAGATCCAACAAAGGAAATAAAGGGTTTGTTATTTGAGCTCTGAGAGAGGAAATGAGAAAGAGAGACGTTACAGAGAGAGAGAGAGAGAGAGGGAGAGTGTAACGCCCTCAAAATAAACCCATAATAACCATAACATTAACATGCATTTATAAAAGAAAATGAATCATTTGAGTTAGTCATCAGAGTATTCTTATTGACAGACTTTACTTGTAACATCCTGCAACATCAAAATAAATGCCCTAAGGGCTTACATCTTTCCAAGCTAACACTTGGACACAAAAAGGATGAGTACTAACTCATTTACAAGTTAAGCCCTAGGCTTGAATGTTTACATGAAGTCCCAAAAATAACAAAATAAAACATATAACTAAAGACAAGTCTTCAACATCCCAAACATCAAATCCTTCCAGGCTAAGTCCGTGGAGGTAGCTTATCACCTGAACCTGAAAATGATGTTCCCATAAAGGGTGAGCCACAGCCCAGTAGAAAAATACTAAACCAAATATAAGCATTGAATAAAGCTATAGCATTCAATAGATGGTTAATCAAGATAATCAATTTTATTATTAAACAGTCTCGTAACACTAATGTCTAAGACACATGTCACTTTCCATTATTATCAACATGGCTCAGAACCTGGCCAAACTTACAACAATGAATTATATAACATAATCACATTACTTCCAATATCAACAAAACAAATGAGACTCATGCTCATATCAAAACACTTCATACTTCCCATTTGATACACATTTTAGTGCTGTATCAATAATCATGTAGAAACACTTCAATATAATAAGCACACATAAAAATGGTGCTAATGGAGTCCATCCCCTATCTCCTCCCAAACAAAAATCCGGTTTAGAGGTCCATCCCCTATCTTCCCCTAAACCGTGGAGTACATCCCCTATCTCCTCCCACACACAAAACAATGTATGCAAATGCAATGCTCAATCAATACACGTATTTTCTATATTAATGCAATAGTCAAAATTAATGACTTAACCAATGTGATTAGTTTCAGTTATTCCTAATCCACATGCAATGTCTACAACAATCATGCCTATCCTCCACCGATAGCCCAAAACAGTTATTTCTAGACTGGAAATAAATATATCAACAATTTAATAGGTGAGTGATTTAAATCATCCAACTACACCATTTAATCAATAAATTCCCCAATTTCATGAGTTTAACCAAATTCCCCAATTTTCCTTAAATTAATTACTCCAATCAATTTAGCAATTTAACTAGGTTTTGTTCCCAAAATTATCAAAGTGTCCCCAACCTATCAAAATACCAAACTTAGAACAAAGCTTATAGAATAGAGTAGGAAATCCCTACCTTGAAGATCACAACTAAAATAGAGAAGATGGAGATGATGATCCAAAATCCAAAGTGCTCCAAATCCTCTCTTTTTCAGATTAAAAGAAAGATCTCGTGAAGCTCTACCTTTCTTCCAAAGGAACTAGGGTAGAAGACCACCGGAAATAGATCAAATCTAGGAGAGAAGGTAAGAGTAGAGAGAGAGACTCTCAAGGGGCGGTTTTTAAAAGTTAAGAGATGAAAAGGTAGGTCAAAAAGTGATCAGAAAAGTGAAAACACGGACTGATGTAGTCGACTCTACGCTCGAGCGTAAAAAGCCCCGCTCGAGCGTAAGACACAGAATCATGCTCGAGCGTGAAGAAAGCCGCTCGAGCGTCGATTGCACCCTTTCAGAAGTTTTGCAGGCGCTACGCCCGCTCGAGCGTCAAACTCCCCGCTCGAGCGGAGGAACAAAAACAAGGGATCACGCTCGAGCGTAAAAACTACCGCTCGAGCGGAAGAACTGCAGAGCAAAATACTGGGAGATGGAAAATCCCGCTCGAGCGTCAAAACTCCCGCTCGAGCGGAGAAGCAACAACGAAGGGCCCGCTCGAGCGTTAAAACCTCCGCTCGAGCGTGAATGCCAAAATCTGGGCATCACCTAATGGCATCACTATCAACCAACCTGTAACAGACCCGTCCAACACAACCTATAATTCAAATACTAAGAGATTAAAGGACAACAACAACCAATAAGTAATGACAGGATCCACGGAACCTAAGTCCGGATACAATAATCTAAAGAGAAAAGACCGGGGTCGCTATAACCTCCCCCCCTTAAAAGAATTTCATCCCCGAAATTAAGCACAAGGTTTTTTTTAAAAAAAAACAAGTTTTCTCAAATTCCAACAATATGTTAACTCAATAATAAACAACTTGACCCAACACCGGCCATTCCATCTCTCAACTAAGAGGCATGCCACAATATGCAAAACAAACATATATTTCAACCTGCATTAACACTATGCAATTTTCTTTCAATTTCAACAATTTTCAATATATTAAATATATACAATGTTCCATTAAACTTCCATTTCGAGGTAAGTTCCAAAATATTTCCATTAACCAAAACATTCTAAATGTTTTACAGCTCAAGACAAATATAAAAAGCTTTAAGGTTTGACAATATTACAAAATCTAACTACAAGATTACAAATCATTAAACATGTCCGGATATTTCTCGCGGACTTCCAACTCACGTTCCCATGTGGCTTCCTCCACCCCGTGATGTTTCCACAAAACTTTCACCAAAGGAATGGTCATGCCTCGCAAGACTTGATCCCGCTTATCCAAGACCCTAACCGGTCTCTCTTCATACGAGACATCCTCATCAACTACTAAATCGGTCCAATCCAATACATGTGATGGATCCGGCTCATACTTCCGAAGCATACTCACATGAAACACGTCATGTACTCCGGATAACTGCGGCGGCAAAGCTAAACGATAAGCAGTCTCGCCAATCCTCTCAAGGATCTCAAAAGGACCAATGAATCGAGGGGACAACTTCCCGCTCTTCCCAAACCTCATCAATCCCCGTCTTGGTGATATCTTCAAAAAGACGTGATCACTCACCTCAAACACCAAAGGTCTTCTCCTACGGTCGGCGTAAGATTTCTGACGACTCTGGGCTGTAACAAGCCTCTTACGGATAAGCTCAACCTTCTCCGTCGTTTCCCTTACTAACTCCGGACCCAACAGAGGTGCATCACCCACCTCGGCCCAACAAACAGGAGACCTACACGGTCGGCCGTATAAGGCCTCAAACGGTGCCATACCGATACTAGACTGGAAGCTGTTGTTGTAGGCAAACTCCACCAAAGGCAAGTGCCTCTCCCACGACCCACCAAAGTCAAGAACACAACCCCGAAGCATATCCTCAAGGATCTGAATAGTACGCTCGGACTGCCCGTCAGTCTGAGGATGATAAGCTGTGCTAAAGGTCAACTTAGTGCCTAAGGCACTCTGCAGGCTCTGCCACAACCTGGCAGTAAAACGAGGATCTCTATCTGAAATGATCGTCACTGGAACCCCGTGTAACCTCACTATGTCCCGAATATATAAATCGGCCAGATGATCAACTGAATCTTTAACACGCATAGGAATAAAATGCGCCGACTTAGTCAACCGGTCCACAACTACCCAAATAGCATCACTACCCCGTTGAGTCCTCGGAAGACCCACAACGAAGTCCATAGTGACATGTTCCCACTTCCACTCGGCAATAGGCAAGGGTTGCAACAAACCCGCTGGCCTCTGATGTTCGGCCTTCACCTGCTGACAAGTAAGGCACTTAGATACGAAAGCTGCCACATCTCTCTTCATACCCCGCCACCAAAACTGGCGACCCAAATCCCGATACATCTTAGTACCTCCCGGATGCACCGCAAGGCGTGAATGATGAAACTCTCGGAGTACCTCCTCTCGATGAGACTCCGGCACAAATAGACGGTCTCGGTATCTCACACTCAGGTCGGGATACACCGTCAAACCTTTCTCAACCTTCCCACCAGAAATCTTCTCACGGAGGGATTCTATCTCAAGGTCGCCCCTCTGAGCCTCTAACACTCGAGTCACAAGTGTAGGTTGTGCAACAACAGAAAACAAGGCCGCAGCCTCAACGGATTCGCCCAGAAGCAAATCAAACTCTCCAAGTGCACCTAACATCTCCCACTCTCGGATGGCTATACTAGCTATGTCACCAACAGGTTTCCTGCTAAGGGCGTCGGCCACCACATTGGCCTTTCCCGGATGATAATGCAATTCAAAGTCATAATCCTCTATGAACTCCATCAACCTCCTCTGCCTCAAGTTCAAGTCTTTCTGTGTAAACAAATATTTCAGACTTTTATGATCCGAGAATACCTCAAATCTCTCACCATAAAGATAATGCCTCCAAACCTTCAAGGCAAATATCACAGCTGCTAACTCTAGATCATGCGTAGGGTAATTCTGCTCGTGAATTTTCAACTGACGTGAACCATAGGCAACTACTTTCCCTTCTTGCATTAATACACAACCCAGACCCTCTCGTGAGGCGTCACAATAGACTGCATAACCCAACCCTCTCTCTGGAATAATCAATACTGGAGCGGTAGTCAGTCTAACTTTCAACTCCTGAAACGACTTTTCACAAGTCTCACTCCATACAAATTTAACTCCCTTCCGAGTCAGTCTAGTCAACGGTGATGCTAACCTGGAGAAGTCTTTCACAAACCGACGGTAATACCCAGCTAACCCCAGGAAACTGCGGATCTCAAACACACTCTTAAGCTGTGCCCAATCTTGCACTGCCTCTACCTTGGATGTATCAACAGACACTCCTTCACCGGATACCACATGGCCTAAGAATTTGACTTCTCTCAGCCAGAACTCACACTTCCCAAACTTGGCATACAGCCTATGGGCTCTAAGTAACTCAAGCACCACCCTCAAGTGTGCCTCGTGCTCCTCCTCAGAAGGCGAATAGATAAGGATGTCGTCCACAAAAACGACTACAAACTGATCCAAGAATTCCCGGAAGATCCGGTTCATCAAGTCCATAAAGACTGCCGGTGCATTGGTGAGCCCGAATGGCATTACCAAAAACTCATAATGGCCATACCGCGTACGGAATGCCGTCTTCGGAATATCCTCTTCCCTGACCCTCAACTGGTGGTAACCCGATCTCAAGTCTATCTTCGAGAAACAACGGGAACCCTTCAACTGGTCAAACAGGTCATCGATACGAGGCATAGGGTACTTATTCTTAACCGTAGCCCGATTCAATTTCCGATAATCTATGCAAAGTCTCAAAGCACCACCTTTCTTTTTAACAAAGAGGGCCGGTGCTCCCCACGGCGAAACACTAGGGCGTATAAAACCCTTGTCTAGTAACTCCTGGAGTTGGATCTTCAACTCAACTAACTCGGCTGGGGCAAAACGATAAGGTGACATAGAAATCGGCGCCGTGCCGGGCATTAGGTCAATAGAGAATTCAATCTCTCGATGCGGTGGCAAACCAACAAGATCCTCGGGAAAGACGTCCGAGTACTCACAAACCACCCTTGGCAACACAACCTGGGTCTCATCATCTTCACTAATCAAAAGGTTAGCAAGTAGCCCACTAAGCTCACTCCTTCCTCGTCGAACATACCCCGGTGGCAACACATCACCAACCCGGTCCCCCAGAAAATGAAAATACTCTCCGCTCACGGTACAACAAGTGACCCTCTGGCGGTAGCAATCAATAACTGCCCGGTATGACGATAACCAGTCCATACCCAGAATAACATCGAAACCTCTCATAGGCATAACTACAAAAGAAAATGGGATTCTATGGTAATCAACCTCTATATCACAACCCCTAACACCGTGTTTCAAAATTAATTCACCCCCAAGAGGCGACACTACACAAATAGGAGATGCCAGCTGTGCTAACTCCAACTCCAAAACAGATGCAAATGCAGCAGACACAAAGGAATGAGATGCACCCGTATCAATCAAAACATTAGCAACCGAGTTGCAAAACAAGAAAGTACCTCTCACAACAGATGGAGCCGGTACAAGATCCTGCGCGGTAACAGCATACACGCGCCCAGATGACCTCTGATCAACCTGCTCACCCCTAGGAGCATAAGATTGCTGCACCGACTGAGACGATGTAGCCCCCTGATTAGCCCTCGAGGCCTGACCCGACTGGGCTGGCTGTTGACCCTGAATCTGCCTCAAACCAGATGCACCAGGTGTGCCACCCAACTGGGGGCAATACCTCTTCATATGCCCTGGCTGACCACACTGATAACACGAGAGTGGCTGACCTCTACCCTGACTCTGGCTCTGAGATCGAGCTGAAGAAGATGCTGCTCTCTGAACTCCTCCCCTCTGAGGACAAACTGGAGACTTGTGGCCCAACTGGCCACACTTGAAACAGGTAATGTCTCCCTGACTGCCTTTCCCCGAACTAGCACTCGGTACAGGAAAAGTCGATCTCGAAAAGCTACCATGAGACTGCTGGGGATTAAAACCCTTCTGTCTCCTACCATCACTCTGACTATCCTGACTCCTCTTGGAGCCCTTCTGCCCTTCCTCCTCCTCTTGCATCATGATCTCCATATGGGCTGCAGCATCAACCATACGCCCATAATCCCGAATCATAGTTCCCCCAACTCTCAGCTTGAGGCCACGCCTCAACTTCTTCTCAAACTCAATACAGCGGCGTTCCTCAGACGCCACCAATTCAGGTGCAAACCTGGATAAACTAGTAAATGCAGCCTCAAACTCGGCCACTGAAGAACTCGACTGCTTAAGCTGGCAGAACTGGTCTCTCAGCTTCTCCCTAACTGCTGGAGATAAGAACTTCTCCTGAAAAGCATTCACAAAAGCCTCCCATGTACCTCCTATACGCCCCTTAGTGAACTTCCACCACTGACCCGCATCCCCCTTCAACTGGAAAGATGCCAAGGTCACTTTCAACCCCTCGTCTTCGATGCCAAGCATCTCAAACGTCTTCGTTGTCTGTTCGAGCCATTCATCTGCCTTAAGTGGCTCTTTAGGATCACCCACAAATTCATCCGGATTGGACCGGAAGAACTCCCTCTTCAGAAAGGAAGGTCCTGCATCCACAATACCAGCCTGAGCTTGATTCTCAGCTCTGAGAATGCCTACAGACTCCCTGAATGCCCCCGCTATCTCTCGAGCTAAAGCGCCCAAAGCCTGCTGGCCTACTGGCTCGGCCACATTGGCCTGGCCAATTCCCTCCTGAACTATCGGAATCTCCTCTGGCACTGGCACCTCCTGCCTACCCGGCCTACCACGCCTACCGCGTCCTCGTCCTCGTCCTGACATCCTAATAAAGGAAACAAAGACATTAGCACATTAATAAATGTGCCAAAGCTAAACACTCGCGTCCTAATACAATGGACAACAATAATTCATTCCACGTAAGCACATAATCACATAAGCACCTACGAATTTCATTCCCGGATAATGATAGTCCCAATGCGTTACTATAGTTCCGGTTGGAAGCAGCAGTGATCAAGTGCCTTTCCAACAAGACTACTAGAACTCAAGGGTCCAATCAACATCCTAGAAACTACATTCCATACCCACATAATCACATAAACATGTTATCATATAAGCATATAACGTTACACTAAGTCTCTATCAAACGAGACGAACCCATCATGATACTAATCACTTCCCACGTACCCAAAGTATTCAAACCCGGTACGCTCTGATACCAAGTTGTAACGCCCTCAAAATAAACCCATAATAACCATAACATTAACATGCATTTATAAAAGAAAATGAATCATTTGAGTTAGTCATCAGAGTATTCTTATTGACAGACTTTACTTGTAACATCCTGCAACATCAAAATAAATGCCCTAAGGGCTTACATCTTTCCAAGCTAACACTTGGACACAAAAAGGATGAGTACTAACTCATTACAAGTTAAGCCCTAGGCTTGAATGTTTACATGAAGTCCCAAAAATAACAAAATAAAACATATAACTAAAGACAAGTCTTCAACATCCCAAACATCAAATCCTTCCAGGCTAAGTCCGTGGAGGTAGCTTATCACCTGAACCTGAAAATGATGTTCCCATAAAGGGTGAGCCACAGCCCAGTAGAAAAATACTAAACCAAATATAAGCATTGAATAAAACTATAGCATTCAATAGATGGTTAATCAAGATAATCAATTTTATTATTAAACAGTCTCGTAACACTAATGTCTAAGACACATGTCACTTTCCATTATTATCAACATGGCTCAGAACCTGGCCAAACTTACAACAATGAATTATATAACATAATCACATTACTTCCAATATCAACAAAACAAATGAGACTCATGCTCATATCAAAACACTTCATACTTCCCATTTGATACACATTTTAGTGCTGTATCAATAATCATGTAGAAACACTTCAATATAATAAGCACACATAAAAATGGTGCTAATGGAGTCCATCCCCTATCTCCTCCCAAACAAAAATCCAGTTTAGAGGTCCATCCCCTATCTTCCCCTAAACCGTGGAGTACATCCCCTATCTCCTCCCACACACAAAACAATGTATGCAAATGCAATGCTCAATCAATACACGTATTTTCTATATTAATGCAATAGTCAAAATTAATGACTTAACCAATGTGATTAGTTTCAGTTATTCCTAATCCACATGCAATGTCTACAACAATCATGCCTATCCTCCACCGATAGCCCAAAACAGTTATTTCTAGACTGGAAATAAATATATCAACAATTTAATAGGTGAGTGATTTAAATCATCCAACTACACCATTTAATCAATAAATTCCCCAATTTCATGAGTTTAACCAAATTCCCCAATTTTCCTTAAATTAATTACTCCAATCAATTTAGCAATTTAACTAGGTTTTGTTCCCAAAATTATCAAAGTGTCCCCAACCTATCAAAATACCAAACTTAGAACAAAGCTTATAGAATAGAGTAGGAAATCCCTACCTTGAAGATCACAACTAAAATAGAGAAGATGGAGATGATGATCCAAAATCCAAAGTGCTCCAAATCCTCTCTTTTTCAGATTAAAAGAAAGATCTCGTGAAGCTCTACCTTTCTTCCAAAGGAACTAGGGTAGAAGACCACCGGAAATAGATCAAATCTAGGAGAGAAGGTAAGAGTAGAGAGAGAGACTCTCAAGGGGCGGTTTTTAAAAGTTAAGAGATGAAAAGGTAGGTCAAAAAGTGATCAGAAAAGTGAAAACACGGACTGATGTAGTCGACTCTACGCTCGAGCGTAAAAAGCCCCGCTCGAGCGTAAGACACAGAATCATGCTCGAGCGTGAAGAAAGCCGCTCGAGCGTCGATTGCACCCTTTCAGAAGTTTTGCAGGCGCTACGCCCGCTCGAGCGTCAAACTCCCCGCTCGAGCGGAGGAACAAAAACAAGGGATCACGCTCGAGCGTAAAAACTACCGCTCGAGCGGAAGAACTGCAGAGCAAAATACTGGGAGATGGAAAATCCCGCTCGAGCGTCAAAACTCCCGCTCGAGCGGAGAAGCAACAACGAAGGACCCGCTCGAGCGTTAAAACCTCCGCTCGAGCGTGAATGCCAAAATCTGGGCATCACCTAATGGCATCACTATCAACCAACCTGTAACAGACCCGTCCAACACAACCTATAATTCAAATACTAAGAGATTAAAGGACAACAACAACCAATAAGTAATGACAGGATCCACGGAACCTAAGTCCGGATACAATAATCTAAAGAGAAAAGACCGGGGTCGCTATAGAGAGAGAGAGAGAGAGAGAGAGAGAGAGAGAGAGAGAATGAGTATTTTAAATACTATACTTTTTTAGATGGTGAAATTCTATAAAAAGTTTAATAAAAATTTCAAATATAAATTAATATTTTAATTTAAACTTTTACTATTGAATTTGATAAATTATGTTTTAACTTAAACAAACCGCCATTGTACGATATCTTAAACTGATTTATTATAATTGATTTCTATAACAGTGAAATTATTATCATTTTGAATTGATTTTTTTGTAAAAGATGTGATACTAATATTAATAATTTATGTTAATTGATTTTTTTTAAATATGTGTACCAATATTATTTATACCGTGCCTTCAGGCGCGGGTATACGTTAGTAATAATAATAATAATTATTATTATTTGATAATTCTATCATTGCTCTTTCTCCAATATGAACCTGACACACCAAAGACTAGAGACAAAGTTTCTACCCCTAAGAAAACAGAATGATGACTTGACTTGGACATAAATGTATTCTTATTTACATATTTTAATAATTTTTAATTATATACATTATATAATAATAGGAACTCGGTGCTCGTGACTTGAGACTTTTCAAAACCATCTAGTCTTCTTAGACTTCGTTTGGAATGTGAGTTGACTTTTTAACTATTTGACTATTTTAGTTTGGTGCTAAAAAGTCTCATTTGAGATAAGTTTTTGACTTTTTTGACTTTTGTGAGAAAAAAAATGAAATAGTTGTGAATTGGATGTGATATTTTGTCATATTTTGCTAAAATAGCCTATTTTATTTTATAAGGCTATTTTAGCCCCAATGTTCTTCCCAAACAACCTCTTATAGTTTATAAAACTCTAAGTAGCGTTTTGTAGAGTTTTAGAATTATGATTTGATAATAGAATTGTATTTTGAGCTTGTGAGTTTTAGAATTATGATTTGAATGTGAAAAATTTATTTATTTATGAGTTTTGAAAATAGTTTTGAATTGAGTTTGAAATTTTTGATGTGATATATGATATTTGATTAAAAAACCTTCAACTCATAACCAAATACACAATCCAAAATTCTATTCAAAGCACATAAAAAAAAATTAAAAATTTTGAAAATATTTTTTATTTAAAATATAAAAAAAAAGAACATTTTTCTGGTAAACTGGCCAGACGACCGACCAGACATCTGGGGGAACATCCGAAGGGTGACAGAGTAGATGTATTTGCAAAAGTGAGTGTGAAATCAATTTTAAAAATTGTAACCAAACACCACACTCAAACCAATGAGTGAAATTAAAGTTAAAAAAGCTCTACCAAATAGAACTAATCTTTCAACACTAGCATCAAATTACATTCCGCACTCAAGCTATGGGCACAACCTCTAGTGCTCTTGTGATGTTATTTGCACTTTTTAATAAATAGGGGTAGTGTCAAGATTACACTATTAGAGGAGTCAAAAGTAAAGTATTAAATAAGTCTAAGAAGTTAGATCAAATTTAATTCAGACGACTAAAATGTACAAATCACTATTAAAAGAGAGCTAAAAGTAATTACAAAATTATATTTCATGAACTTAAATTTTAATAATTTATCACTAGAAAAATGCAAATGAGAAATAATATCACACAATTCATCTAGTAAATGAATGGTAATGAATTATAATACGTACCCAAAATTGTGAAATTATCATATACTAATAAATGAAAGATGAAAATACTTTGAGGTTTTTTTTTTTTTTTTTAAGAAAATAAAACAAGCATAACTATGGTACACTCTTATAAATGCATATAGTATGCCTTTTCAAAACTACCCTACAATGATTAAAAACAAAATCACAATAGTTAAGTAACTTTTTCATCATAATAGTATGTAATATTTTAATATTCATAACATTATCATATTAGTTTGTTATATAAACATAATAATTTGTAACTAAAGCTTCTTTTATGGGGCATCCATTCCTAACATAATTATAATAATTTGTATTAACACTATAAAAACTCATAATGATTCTACAAAATATACAAAATATTATACCCATATTTTAACATTCCCACCAACTGAACAGGTCAAGACCTCCTAAAACCCCACTAAAATAGAAGCCCTTTATATGTAATATTTTATCTCATTCTCGTTTGACTCCCTCTAACTGTCTCTTTTAAAAATAACTATATACTTTTTACACGATTTTAGATTAATTTGTTATGTTTGGCAATAGATTTTTGGTTAAAAAAACATAAAAGACAAAATTAGCTACATAAGTTAATAAGATAAAATATTACATCCAAATCATAATCACTGCTGGAAAATGAGGGTTTTAAACGCCGCTATAGGTACACAAAACGCCATCAAAACCTTTTGTGACGTTTAGTACCAAACGCCGAAGATGCGGCCGTCTCTATAACTTTGTGACGCTTTAGAAACGTCGCTATTTTACTATAGGCGGCGTTTTCTAAACCCCACTAAAAGTTCTACTATGACATCCCCATATTATTTAGCGACATTTTTAAAATATCATTGTGTCTCTTTTTTAAAAAATCTAACCGTTGGTACGATATTTAGCGACGTTTTTAAAAACGCCGTGATAGCCTCTTTTTTTCTTTTTTTTTAAAATAAAAAATTTGTACTAATTTTATGTGATTGAACTAAAAAAAATTGAAAAATAACACTAATATTAAATAATAACTCTCGTTCAAATAGCAAATACAACATTAGTTCACTTTTCCATTCAATTTAATATCCAATCACCCATTAATCACAAAATAACATATTCACAAATCATGTTTTAACAAAGACATTAACAAAAAAAAGTGTTGAGCTATAATGATTGATCCAACTATACACAAGATGGCAAATTACTACCAAGAAAATTATCCCCAACTCAAGATATCAACAAAGTAAGAGACTATTGAACTTTACTAGATTGTATTTTAAAAATCTATTCCTGCCTATAACATAAATTTCACGCTTGGATGAGTTAAATTCAAATTGATGAGAGAGTTCATTGTTAGTCTTCATTGGTCTACACACCTACATCAGAACATAAACTACAATAAGATTCACCAAAATAAACATAAATTGAAGAATTTGTAAACTTAACTTTCTTAATCACTTGATTGCATTTATTTATTTTTAATTGTTTAATTTTTTTGGTAGGCGTGGTTAAAGTTTTGCTCCTGACACAAATCTATGATTTAAGTTACAACTTTACTCCTTCAATTGTATTTAAACAAAAACTACGGCTAAAATTTTTGTTTTCGTCCAGAATTGGTCTTAATAGAAGGCTCTGTTTAAGGGATTTATTACAGTTCTTTATTTATTATTTTTCCAAAAAAGACTAAAGCCCATCAATATAAACTTTATGCTTATTGTTGGCAACTGTAATTGAGCACTATATTCCCTTTCTTAATTGGAATCCCAATTTTGTGCGTTAACAAACAAAAGTTCATATGCCAGAATCCTCTCCTTAAAGAGGAGCTACAAAAATTTTGTTGAGTGTTATAGAAATTAGGCTATCAAATCCCAAGGATTTTAACAACAGCAAATTATTTTCACAAGACTTTTATGTAATAACTCCTCTTTTTGAAGTTTAGACTTTCTATAAGAATTTGTTGTAATAACTCCCAAGGAAGTTAAGTCTTATGTAATAAAAGTCTTGTTAAATTGTCCCTAATTTCAAAGACTTCTATGTAATAACTCATAAGAATTTAACAATGTGTATAGGAGTAGGGAAAGAATACATATATATATATATATAAACGTCAAAAACATTAGCAGGAAAAATTGTAGAAAAAAGATAATGATAAAATCTATTATGTCCAATTTATTCCTGTTATGCATGGGAAAATGGAGGGAATAACCAATGATTCACCAAAAATAAAAACTAAAAGATAAAACTTAGCAGAAATGTCTAGGACAATAAACTAAACATCTGATCCACAACTCTTGAGGACAAATCTACATAAGCAAGTCTTGCACGTATAATGAGAAACTAATTAAGTTTTGTTTTTGTCAATCAAAAAAAATAAAAAAATAAAAAATTTGTTTTTTAAGCATTATAATTATGATATGGTTTTAGCATTATAACTGACATGGAAAAAGATGAGTAGTTATACTAGAGGTCATCAAAAAGGCCATAAATACAATAGAGCAAGGACAAAGAGAAGATATCAAAGACAACAAATGGCATACCAGGCTAGTAATGATGCTACAGTAGTGAGCAAGAATTGGCGCTGCCTTGTTACCAGCTAAAGCTTGATTTTCATGAAATCCATCCAAATCCACAAACCTAACAACTCCAAATTTGTCAGCAAAACAAACAAATAGACCATCATTGCTTATGGCAATTGCACTCACTCTCTTCTCTGATGACCTGTTACACTCAATTTGAAAAGGAAGAATATTAAGAAATGTCTGGCACAAATGAGGGAACTTAATGCTGAAACTTCTACAATGCAGCAGGTAGGTAACAAATGCAGGCAGGTGGGTTCTAGCATGTAACAATATCACTTAGATACACTCAATCCCACCAGTAAAGATAGTTTTTGCCAAACATTCATATATGTGCAAAAACTCTTAGGAAGCTGTACCCTCCTCAGTAATGTTCTCATGAGAGAGAAGGAATGCCAAACATTATTGTTAGAAAGTGCACCATTACATTTATGTGCATTTGATAATATTCTGAAATAATAAATGCCGACTATGATATATAAAACAATGACTACTGGATGACACTGTTATGTACAGCTTTCAATTACTGGCTTTGAGTTTCATTCAGAAAGCAGTATTCAGCATTTTACTGTTTGTTGAAGTTAAGCAAAGCAAAGGGGTCATTATTCTGTTCATTGATGAGTTGCACACTCTAATTGATGAGTTGCACACTCTGGGATCAGAATATAACAGGGAATTTCTGCTTAATTTCTGCTTAATCTTCCATTTATCAGTCAAAGTTCTTACCCAAAAAAAAAATTTCAAAAGCAAAAAAATACAGAAATGAAAATTAAATTCACATAAAAGAGAAAGATTTAGTAGAAGTTACGAAGATAAACCTCATCTTGACAATTATCAATAATCTTTTTGATCCTCAAGACCTCCCCAAAAATCTGACTCTCTTCTTCAATATCATCAGTCAATGCCTCAGCTTCTCCATAGATGTAATTGCTCACTTGGTTGATATTGAATTATCATAGGCTTCTCCATAGCTGTAATAGGTTCAAAAATAACCCAGAAATCAGAATGATAATATGCTTCTGCTTCTATATATTTATTGTTCTTAAGAGTAGATCATTTCTGTTAACCATGTAAAAGATACAATAGATTTTTAATTATCTAACGTGCTCCTGCTTCTTTGTTAATGTGTCTCACCTTGGTATCCACTATAAATTAGAATACTGATTCTTAGGAAAGGAAGCTGGAACACCAAAACTTCACCAATATCCTCATTTCACCTCTTCCAAAACCTGGTGTAGTTTATATGCATTATGTGATGCATCAGAATTTTGAAAAAAACATAGGTATACATGCATATATATATAAATCATCACCTCAGTTTCTCGTTAGTGAACGTGAGTAATCAACTTCAGAGATGCCTCAGAAGATCAACTTCAGGTCTTGTAGATCCAAATCTTTTGATTGGAGATCAAGTCCATCATCTCATTCGAATCAATCTCGCGTAAATCTGAATCATGGATAAGATTTTAGCAACTACAAAGGACAGAGTATGTCTAATCATGGTGGCTTTGGCAATGTTGTTTAGGTCGCTGGTGTTAGATCTGAACCAAGATGGAAATGCATAGGGAGTAAACATGCATTGTGGTTTGTGAATTATTGGGTGAATGATAAAAGTAAAAACAACACAGAGAAATATAAAACAAGTGTGGGGACTGGGGAGTACTTAAGCAAAAGGAAAAATGCAATCACCTTGCATTGAAGAGGCCCCAAAACATATGATAGCAATGAATTAACAAAAGATAACACCCTGGATAAAGTTGAATGAATTTCTGCAAGTTGTGTGATGGAACTAAAAAATACATATACAGGTGGCCTTATATGGGTGATTTGAATGTACATTTGCTTCATTGAAATTTGTGAAGATCATGTTCTGTTTGTTGCTACATTTTTGTGGCAACTTTAAGAAAATTAAATCCGATGCCTTGACACAATTTTCTAGTTTGAACAAGATGAAGAATAATTGTGCATGGAAATTGGTATTTAATTTAATAATACAAACATTTTATAAACAAAAAGTCAAACACCAATAAATGAGTCATGCTCTGCAAGTACATAAACAACTTTCAATGAGAAGATAAAGCATAAGTACCTGTTAGGTAATCCACAGATATATGATATGGTAAGTGCAAAAGCTCTGCACCCCCAGTTTGATATTTCAAAACAGACATCGTCCCATACTCGTCTCCAATATACCTGTGTTATTGCAACAACAGAAAAAGAATTATAGAATGCACCAAACCCTTACTTCCATAGGCTGATCGTGTTAAGATCTAACAATTTTTTTGTCATCAGTGCATGAAGTGGGAGGAATTTGTCATCAGTACATGAAGTGGGAGGCATAGATTACAGAGAAAGCAGTTATATTGTATTCCCATTGTAAACTACCAGCAATACACCTGCTCTCCAGATAGACAGAGAGAGGGGGAGAGAGAGAGAGAGAGGGAGGGAGAGGGAGAGAAATTATTTAACAGAGAATATATGCTTTTATTATCAATATAAATGGTACAAAAACCATTAAGGCAACACAACTCTCTAGAAACATACACATACATATGGATGTATGATATATCTGTCCAATAATCCCACCTAAAAGATGTCATATGTTTTTTTCTCTTTTTTAAATCCTTCAAGGATCATCAACACGTCCAATTATGCTTGAATTGTGATATGACAATGTAAGAAAAAAAAATGGCAGTTTTAATCAAAAATGATTAATATAGCTTATAAGTCAGATGGTGTTTGATCCAGCTTCTGCTAGCATTAAAAAATGAATAGAAAAGGAAGGGCCGGTGGAATGAAAATCAACTTTGAAAACACTCCAATCCCTTGGATTTAATAACTGATAGACTAATGGCACATATTCAAAAACTGAATTCCAAAGTATAGAGCTCCTAGCAAGTCCCTCAACTCAGATCCAGCAGAAGCACTAGTCATTAGGCTAGTTTTTTTGGTGATGGGATATCATCATTGAAGGTGATCCAAACAGTCAACAAAAGCCTCCTCTGCATCCTGGGATATTCTAACTTTAGTTTTAGATACTATCTTGTCTCTCCACCAGCTCCAGCAAAGCTAACCAACAATTCATGAAGTTCCACAGATCTTTTAATTAAACTGGTCATCAGCTACCTCAGTGGGACTTTCCCTCAAGTTCTCGGGAGCTTTTGATCCTTCAGCGTTTTATCTCCCAGTATCAGCCTTTGCTAAGAATTTAAGATTTATGACCTCTGCTGCTTGTTAATTTTTTTTTTCCCCTTTGTCATTTGTCTAGTTTGTCTTGCTTGCTAATGATTTGAGAAGCATTACAGCATTGAGCAATGAGAAGGAATATTAGAAGAACAAATGATGTGAAAGCTTGACAGAGTGACAATACTGCTATCACTAAGTCATGTTTACACAAGAAGAAACTAAATAATCCACAGAAAATAGATACCTGAATATCATTATCATTTGAGATGCTGACTAAAAGGCCTTGGTTCTGGAGAAACTGCAGAGGAACAAAGAAAATAAAACTATACATTAAAACTTAATTGAAAACTTTTATGAGGAAAAAAAAGTGAGACAAACATCAAAACTATATTATATACAATGAAGATATAATCCTTCATATTGTGCATGTTAGGTGACACAAGATGAAGATATACAAACATCAACGTAGGAAGTTTATCCAATACAGTATTCATAAGATTAGGAGAATTTACAAAAATCAAAACTATATTATATACAATGAAGTGAAGATTGAAATGTATGCATAATTACCTGGAAGCTACCATCACCAATGGAAGCAAAAAAACTAAAAAGCATCAGATGAAAACAAAAGGCTCAAGTGTGTTCCTTTCAGGATTGTGAATGGCAATGGGTGGATTTCAAAAACTTAGAAGAAAGGGAGAGGATGACGAAATCAGAACTTGGCTTTTTTTACCTACCCATAATTTTTAGAATAGGGCATTAGTATAATTTTTATAGATGAGAAAGGGTCAATACATATAGGTTGATAAATGAGGGATATGACAGGGTCATTTCAAATCAAATATCAAAACCATTCATAGAATAACACAGGATTGATTTCACCTTAAGAGAGAGAGAGTGTGTGGAGCTCACCGATCTAAATCGCTGTGATGAACTTCAATTTCAATTTCGAGAGAGAACTTCGAAATCGCTCTGATGAATCACCGATCTGAATCGCTGAGATCGATCTGAACCTCTGAATCACCAAGCTGAATCACCGATCTGAATCACTGAGATGACCTTCGATTTCGATTTCGATTTCGAGATATGAATCACTGAGACCGATTTGAATCGCTGAGATCTGAATCACGATCTGAATCGAACTTCGATTTTGAGATATGAATCACTGAGACCAATCTGAATCACTGAGATCTGAATCACGATCTGAATCAAAATCAAAGTGATATGAACTCAAATCTAAATCGAAATCGAAGTGATATGAACTCAGATTTGAATCGCAATATGAAATCGAAGTGATATGAACTCAGAATTTTAAAATTTCGAGATATGAACTTCGATTTCAAGATCTGAATCGCTGAGATGAACTTCGAAATCGCTCTGATGAATCACTTTGATTTCGAGAGAGAAATTCGATTTCTGAGGATTCCATTGATAAGCAACTGAATCTCTGTGATAATCAGGGTTTAGAGAGCAGAGAGAGAGAGAGAGAGAGTGAGATTATTTGCGAGTGCATCGGTTCAATTTGGGAGTTGAGATTCTCAAATTGAAAAAGGAAGTCCGTGAGACAACACGCATTTGAAGGCGTTAATAAACGCCTCCTATTCATAAAACGTGCCGTTTCAATTAAAGAAAAACAAGACGTTTATAATACGTCATTAAATATTAGAAACAGTGACTTTTGAAAAAACGCCGTTAAAAAAATGCCACCTAAACCTATATTTCCTGTAGTGAATTATTATATTTTTTCTTTCACAAAAATCAAAAAAATTAAAAACAAAAATTAAACGAGGCTCAAATAGCTAAAAAACTAAAAAACTAAGTTATTTTAACTCTTTTCAAATGATGACTACCACCATTAAATTTTACTTGCAAAAAACACTTGTACAATATGTAATTGATATGGCTTCGATTGGCAAGGAGGTTTGGGGCTATTTTAGACACAAAAAACAAAATAGACTATTTTAGCCACAACAAACAAAACATCACATCCAATCCATAATCATCACACTCTTCTCTTACAAAAAAAGTCAAAAAAGCCAAAAAGCCAAAAAGTCATTCCCAAACTAAGCTTTTTAGCCCAAGTTAAAATAACTAAAAAAATCAAAAAGTCAAAAAGCCAACCCACTTTCCCAACGGAGGCATAAATGTATTTTTTTGGTATCACCATCTCACGCTTTATCTGAGTATTTGATAATTTTTTTTGATAAATTATTTGATAATTCTATCATTGGTCTTTGTCCAATATGAATCTGACACACCAAAGACTAGAGACAAGAGTTTCTACCCCCAAGAAGACGAAATGGCCTTGTTTCTACCCCCAAGAAGACGGAATATGGCAGTCCATTGATGAGTTTACTTGGACATAAATATATTCTTATTTACATATTTTAATAATTTTTAATTATATACATTATATTATAATAATAATAATAATTATAACTAGGTGCTCATGATTTGAGACTTTTCAAAACAATCAAGTCTTCTTATACAGTTTATGAAACTCTAATCTTTTAACACTGGCATCAAAATTACATTCCACACTCAGAAGCTATGGGCTCAACCCCTAGTGTTCTTGTGATGTTATTTGCTCTTTTTTTCATTGAAAGACTTGAGTTCATTTGTAGTAGCACAAATTCAAATGTGAGTTGCATAGTGAGTGAGAGAGAAGCTCTTATGATATTCAAAGGAAATCTCACAGATGAAGCAAACCGTTTATCCTCGTGGGTTGGAAAGGACTGTTGCACGTGGAAGGGTGTTGGTTGTAGCGATAAAACAGGCCATGTTGTGAAGCTTGATCTGCATTATCTAATTTTTGACGACCATGATCCAAATTTCCAAATGAACCAATTGCGTGGTCAGATAAGTCCTTCCTTACTCGATTTAAATCATTTGAATTACCTAGACTTGAGCATGAATTCATTTTATGGTCCGCTGCCATCATCACTCGGAAGACTATCATATTTGAGAGTGTAATATACTGGAGACAATCAATTGAATGGGAGCATTCCAATTAGTCTTGGACAACTTTCAAAACTAGAATATCTAGATTTGTCAAACAATTCATTTGTTGGCACCGTATTTGAACTTCACTTTGCCAAACTCAAGAGTTTAAATGAATTGTACTTGCATTCAAATTCATTAGTTTTGAATGTGACCTCGCAATGGATTCCTCCCTTTCAACTCCAAGTCATACAATTGTCATCCATCACAGTAGGACCCCAATTTCCTCAATGGCTCGAAACACAAAAAAATGTTACACATTTATACATGTCTAATGCAAGCATCTCAGATGTCATTCCTGATTGGTTTGAGAGTATTTATTGTGGCACTATATACTTGGATCTTTCCAACAACCAGATCAAAGGAAACGTGCCAATATCTCAAAAATGTAAATATAGATATGGTAATGGTGCTAGTGATAAAGAGTTACTATTGAGTTCTAATAGATTTGAGGGCCCACTAACCCTTCCTTCAGATTTTTATTTCTTAGATCTCTTCAACAACTTGCTTTCAAGACCTATTACTGTGAATGATGATAATGCGACGATGAGCTTCATGTATCTTGTTCTCTCAAATAACCATTTGACTGGTGTCATTCCAGTGTCTTTGTGCAAGGCAAAGGATATAACTCTTATTGATTTCTCAAACAATCAGTTATTAGGAAAAATTCCTCCTTGCTTGGGGTAGTTGAATCAGTTGTCAGTGCTAGATTTGACGAATAATAGTCTATATGGTGAAATTCCAAGTTCTTTGGGTTCCCTACAATATCTCAATTCCTTGCACTTGCGTAACAATAAGTTTTTCGGGAAGCTTCCTTTGTCCTTACAGAATCTGACACATCTTTTCACCATTGATCTAAGTGAAAATGTGTTCACTGATAATATCCCTCCATGGATTGGATATAACCTAACTAATCTTACATTTCTCAATCTTCAATCAAATAATTTCTATGGTGATATTCCTCCACAACTCTGTTGTCTCCAAAATTTGTAATTGTTGAACTTGGCACAAAATAACATAACGGGAAATATCCCTCGTTGTTTTGGCAACTTCACTGCCATGGTTGACCTACATCCTGGGTACTTTTCTTATCCAGTTAACGATTATCCTATTGAAGGAAATTATGAAGAGAACATTTTTGATTCAATGAAAGGAAGAGAATTGGAATACACCAAGACACTCAAATTTCTCGTCTCCATAGACCTTTCGAACAATGGCATTGTTGGAGAGATTCCAAAAGAGTTAATGGATCTTTCTGGATTGCTCAACTTGAATTTATCTGGAAATCATCTAATAGGAAGGATCCCTAATAATATTGGCAATTTGACACAAATGGAATCTCTTGATTTGTCTCGAAACAAACTTTCTGGCCCCATTCCTCTAACTCTGTCTAGTTTAAGCTACCTAGGTCATTTGAACATGTCATTCAATAATTTATCAGGGCGAATACCAACGGGAAATCAACTTTGAACTCTCGACGATCCTTCCATTTATATAAGCAACAGTGATGGCCTTTGTGGTGCACCACTAAACAGCTGCCTCGATGATAAATCATTGGATGGTGATCACAAACATGGTGATGAGAGTAAAGTTGCAGATGAAACTGATTTTTTGTGGTTCTACGCTGGCATTGGACCTGGTTTCTCGGTTGGGTTTTTGATGGTCTGTGGCACTTTGAATTTCAAGAAGTCTTGGAGGTATGCATACTTCCAGTTCATCGAAAACAACTACAATTGGATATTAGTAATCATAGCAATCAAGTTCGCTCAGCTAAGGAGGAAATTCAACGAAAAAAAATTTGGAAGATGAATTCATCTCCCAATTGGTTCGTCTCTCTCTCTCTCTCTCATATCATGTACATACATTACCTCTGTATCTTGTGATAATTTCGACATGTACATCAAATTTCCATCTTCATACCCCATGATTTTTCTTGCATGAATCTTTTGAATTTTTTTCATTTCCTTACCATCATTAACATAACAATGCTGATCATGTTAATGATTTTTGGAATATCTTGAAGAATAACCATTCATATTTTGAAGTGGAAGTAGTGATATTTCCAGATAATCATCAAAACATGTCTTACATTCAAGATCATACAGTAAAGTGTACAGATTAATTTCCACCTAATTTCTTTACCAAAAAAGCCAAAATTCTTTGTCACATGCTTAAAAACATTGAAACAAATGCAAGTTTGCTGTTTTACATTTCTCAAATAATTTTTCAAAAGTCATTTGTTGCATTATTTCAGAGAAACCATGTTAACATCCACTAATATGCTTGTTATATGCTTTGTTGTCATTAAAGGGTCTTATATTCGGCTGGAGAAAGGATTCTCAAAGGAAGCAGCATTGAGATCATGTTATGGATTTTCTTGAGTTGTTGGAAAGAAATAAGTTTGAATAATTCTATAGTTCTAGTATATATGTTGATGTTGTTTGATGATTTTGTCTTTTGTAAAATATTCTAAAGTAAGTCTTTCCTTAAATAAATGATTTGTGAACTATCATATTCCAAAATATGTTATAGACTGTGTTTTGAATATATATGTATTCTCCTTTTATTGGTGAATTCTATGACTTTTGCCAATTGAGGCCATGGATTCTGGTTTTAATTTTGAGAATTTGAGCAAAATGCTCCAATAATGATATGGTATCACCAACAAAAACCCCATCAAAACAGAGAGCTATTGTGCCACAATCAAATTCACATATAAGTTCAACTATTCACGTTTTTCTTCACATTGTAGTAATCTTTACTTGTGTCAAAGCTTTTAATGATTTAGGAGAAGTACGTAATATCAGTAATATACAAGTATGTTTCTCAACTTGCACTACTTTTTATTTAATTTGTTAACGATTAATCCTTGCCAAAGAATTTTGTGTGTGTGTTTGTGTGTGTTTTATTCTCTATCTATTTGTGTCTATTAAGTTTTAACCAATTTACCAATGTTTGAGGTTGGCTTTTTTAATAACTTTTTGTTGATTTTTTTCATCTTTAATGATTTTTTTTTAAAAATTAAAGTGTTACACTCTCGAATTCTACTCGACTAGAGAAATTAGAAAAGATCAAAAAAATTGAAAAGTTTGAAAAAAAAGTCCGAAAGGGATTATAAAAAAAAATCAAAAACAATTGATTTTTTTTTTTGGTAACTTTTTTTGTCCTTAGGATTTATTTATTTATTTATTTTTTACTTTATAGATTCGTCTACACAAGACAAACCTAAAAAGTTTTAAAAAAAAATGGACATAATTTAGAAAGAAAAAAAATCACTAAAAGTTTAAAATATATATATATATATATAACTTTTTGGGAGAATGCCACACACTAACAAAAGCCAATGTAACAAAACTGTCACAATGTAACCAAAATATCATAAGTTTCCATATATGCGGATGCAAGTGCAGATGATTAGCTCCTAACTACACATTGATTAGCAGTCCACAAAATGACCCAAAGGGGATCTAAATCAATTATCACAATTTCAATAGGCATCAGCCAATCCTACACACCATACCAACAATTAGCATAGAGAAAAGGAAAATGTTACGATGTTCACCCTTAAAATGATGCATATGATACACTTTTATGTTATTTTAGTTCCTATATTTTCAAATCGTTCGATTTTAACATTGAATTTTATATTTTGTCTCTTTTTGTCCCAGACAATGGTAGTTAAGTCTTTTGACAGAAATTGGCCATGTGCATGTCGGGAGCTTCTATTTGCACATCCCCATTCCCCTCTTTACACACACTTAATAAAAATTATTTTTATTATAATTTTATTTTCAAGTGAAATTACTATTATGGACATTAAATAAACAAATTCAGAAGTTGAATGTCGAAAAATGAAAAAAATTCGGAACTCTACTTCCGAACAAGTTATTTATTTTCGGAATGCTGTTTCCGAACCAATTGTTTATTTTCGAAATTCTACTTCCGAACCAATTATTTATTGAAAAAGATGTGTAAAGAAGGGAATGGGTGTGTGCAAATAGAAGCTCCCGTGCATGTCACATGCCTTATTTTAAAGGGTAAAATATAAATTTAATATTTTATACATTATTTAGCCAACTCAGTGAGTTAACTCACTCAAATAAACACACATGTAGATCTCAATTGTAGAAGAGAAGCGATGGTTTTTGTTTAACAGATGGTTTGACGGGGAAAAAGAAAGGGGGTCCGCTCAGTTGGGGTAAGGCCGTGAGATTCGACTGGTGTCCGTTGCTGAGAAGGTCACGGCCAGAGACCACCACTTTTGCAGCTGTTCCAATCACTACAACAAAATACACATTTGGTGACTAAAATTGGCTACTAAAAAAAACTAGTCGCCAAAAGTTGGGGAATTGGCGACTAATAATTTTTTTATTTGGCAAAAGTAAAATATTTAACTACTAATTTTTTTTAATCGGCGTATATTGATTATTGGCGACTAAAAAAAATTTAGTCGCTAAAAATTCCAGAATTGGCGACAAAAAAAAAAATTTAGTCGTCGTATATTGAGTCTTGGCTACTAAAAGCATTTAGTCGCCAAATGAAAAGTAAAAAATTATTTTTTTATTTTTGGCGACCAAACTTTGGTCGCCAAAAACTTAGTTCCAACGACAAAAAAATTTTTTAGTCGCCATATATTGAATTTTTGGCTACTAAATTATTTCGTCGTCGAAAGGAAGAATAAAAAATTATTATTTATCTTTAGTGACCAAAAGTTTGTGGCCAAAACCTTATGATCAGCGACCAAAAACTATTTTAGTTGCCAAACACCAAAAATTTTTGGAGCCAAGCATTTTAAATTTTGGAGGGATTTTATAAAAGGAATTGGCGACTAAAAATTTTGTTGGTAATGGTGTAATATATATAGATATATATATTTGGTTCCAGACAACAGACCAGCGCCTCTGTCACTCTCTTTCTTTAGCGTTTCTCTCTACCTCTGCCTCTCCTTCTTCCTCTGCCTCTTCGCTGCTCTTCTCTCCTCTCTCTTTCACCGCCGCTCCTCCTCGCAGTCGCCGACAACTGGAGCACCGATTGCGAGCGAGCTCTCTGTGTGCAGTTAGCATATTGACCCAAAATCGTTTCCTGCATATAATCCTGAAGATGAGTGTAGATCTGGTGGCCTCGAATACCCATGGAAATCTCGATGAGCAGATTGCACAGCTCATGCAGTGCAAACCCTTGTCCGAGCCTGAGGTACCTCTCTCTCTTACTCTCAAAGTCTCCATTTTGAAAGCTCTCTCTTTCTTTCCACTTTCCAGGAAAATTTCCAGAATCATCCCCACACCCCTCTCTGTTTCTTCCTCTTCTAGTCTTCTTTGTGTGTGTATATATATATATCCATATATATAAATCAAAGCCCATTAAAATCTAATGGCTCGTTGCCCCCCATGAATTGTTGGTTTGGGAAGTTGTTATGGCTTTTCGATTTGTTTGTTTGTTTATTTTATTTTATTTTATTTTTTCTTGCCTTCAAACTGTTTGATAAAATGTCTCTTAGGCTTCTCAAAAATCTAATCTACTTTTGTAGCTGTGGTGTTTTCAGCACCATTTGATGCCACTGGTAGAGTATCAACAGTTGAGTCACAATTTGAATGAACGGATGATATGCACAGTACCAACATTGAAAAAGGTGGTTGATCTCCTTCTAGAATTGGACAAGCTTCTCTTCAGTAAGTCCTCTTCTGCTTTGATCTTTTTTTTGAATGCAACACTCAGTTTTTATTTATGTAGAGTTGAAATTGGGAAAACTTTTAGGTTATTATTAGTGGTGTGTTTAATTTGATCACTAAGCTATAGTGTTGTTTTTGCTACTTTTTTGCATTTATTTTAGGCACAGATCAAGTGATTATGTGAACATAATTGAGTTATGCAGCAAGGTTACAATATTGGAGAATTTGCATATGTATGGGTGATGCTTAAGTATGTTGTGATTGAGTAATTCCGAAAGAAGAGCTGACCTGAACCGATCCACTTTCTGAAAATTTTGCGCATCCAATGACCAGCCCAACTTATTTGCTTTATGAAAATTTTGGTGCAACCATCTCATTATCTTTCAATATTTATTTATAGGAAATTATATATATTCGTGGTTGTATTTGCTTTAGAATGCTCCCCCTATTTGGCTCCTCTGTTTTGCTGGGGTGGGGGTACTGGAACATTTTTTAAGGATTTGGATTTGCAAACTCTCAAGTTTTAATGGTTTAAGTTTGTGAGCTGCTCTGTTTGTTTATGTAGAAATGGTTTGTATATTAGTTGCATTTGCTAGGGATATCATGTAGCTTCTATTGCTCCTAGCTCCACTTATGTGTCATGTTAATTCATTTGTAACGCCCTCAAAAAAAACATTATTAACCCATTAGATAAGACATGCATTTACATACGAACCAATCACATTATTTTATTCATCAGAGTTCCATATACATATGTATTACATGTTAACATCAAAACAAAATGCCCTACGGGCTTACAGCTTTCCAAGTTAGCACTTGGTTACAACAAAAGGGTACTAACTCGTTTACACATTAAGCCCTTGGCTTGAAGTTACATGTAATACATCAAAAGTTAAGCGACAAAAATATGTCCGCCTCTAGCCTCCCAGCTATGTCCTTGGAGGTGGCATGCTTCATGTACCTGAAAATGATATTCCCATATAGGGTGAGCCACAGCCCAGTAGAAATACACTAAACCAACCATGAACAATGACTAAAATATTAGCAATTGATAGATGGCCAACACTGATACAATCACATAAATCACTTATTTATGTCATACGACTTATGAGTCCAAGTTTCCTTTCATTTTCCCTTTTTCAACAGATAAGCATGCTAGCTCTATCATCATTTCCACAGATATGTATAAAAACTATATCCCACATTCAGATAAGCATATAAGCTATATCCACATTCTCAACAGATATGTATAACAACAATATCCCACATTCACAGATAAGCATATAAGCTGTATCCACACATCACAAAGATAAGCATATAAGCTCTATCTTCACTTCTAGATAAGCATAAGAGCTGTATCTACGGAGTTCATCCCCTATCTTCTCCCAACACTATCCGGTTTAGAGGTACATCCCCTATCTTCCCCTAAACCGCGGAGTACATCCCCCATCTCCTCCTCTACACATAACGTATATAAACACGTTGGTTCTATATACAATCACTCAATACACATAATTAATGTATTCTATCAACCGTCAAGTTCCATGACACATTTCATTGATTAGTTTCAGTTTGCCTAATCATCATGCATTGTCTACAACAATCACGACTATCCTCCACCGATAGCCCAAGCAGTTATTTCTAAACAGAAAATAAATGCACAAATGGATATTCAATCAACATTTCATTTCCTCATTTTTCACAATTAATTATCCCAATTAATTAAACAATGTAATTAGGTCAATTCCCATAATTAACATTTCAACCCTTAGGTCCCATTCTCATCAATGATTTAACATTTATTCCATTTCTCCATTCCAAACATGCATCTAGGTTTATTATGAATAAAACCCTAACTTTTGTAAAATTACACAAAAGCCCCAAACTTTCACAAAATTACCAAGTCAAGCCCAACGTCTCAAAATACCAAAATTTAAAGACAAAATCCATAGAGAGGAGTAGGATATCCCTACCACGAAGGAGATGAAGACTCGAAGATCAACGTGCTCCAAAACCAAACTTTTTCAGATTAAAACGAAGCTCTCAATGCCCTCTATCTTTTTAACAAAGGCCCTAGGCTAGATTCACACCCTAGGGAGATCAAATCTTAGAGAGGGTGTAAGTTTAGAGAGAGAGGGTCTCGGATTTAGGGTTTGGATAAAAAAGAAAGTGAAAAAGTGAAGTTCAAATCGCTACTGTCCGCTGATATAAAACACGCTCGCTCGAGCGAAGACTTGGTCGCTCGAGCGACCAGACACAAAAATTCTCGCTCGAGCCAAGGAACTCTTGCTCGAGCCAAAAACTCAAAAGTGCGCTCGAGCGAAGGAATGCTCGCTCGAGCCAACAACTCGAACTCTCAGGTTTGCAACCACAAGCACGCTCGAGCGACGGACCACTCGCTCGAGCGAAGAACAAACCAGACCGCTCGAGCCAAGAAAAGCTCGTTCGAGCCAAGAAACACAACTCTCAGGTCCAGAACCAGACGCAACACTCGCTCGAGCGAAGCCACCCTGGCTCGACCCACCAGACACGAACCTCACTCTCGCTCGAGCGACAAACTCCTCGCTCGAGCGAAAGACCAAAAATCTGGGCAGCAACACTAGGCTCCCAAACACAACCAACCTGTAACAAACCTGCCCAACACATCCCAAAACTCAATATACAAAGTAAAAAGGATGCAACGAAGATAATAAACAACTACCAACATTCACGGACACATGTCCGGATCACTGTTCAACAAGGGTAAACCCGGGATCGCTATAACCTCCCCCCCTTAAAGAATTTCGTCCCCGAAATTAAGCACAAGTTTTTCAAAAACAAGTTTTTTTTTTTTTTTTCTAAAACAAGTCCCTTTTTCTCCATTTTAAACAATGTTACACTTTAACATTTAACAATTCGACCCATTACCGGTCATCCCATCCCTTTAACAAGAGACATATCATAATATGTAAACAACATATGTATGTTCAACATGCATCACATTATGCACTATCTTTCCAATTTCAACAATATATCAACATATATAATGTCACATTCAACTTCCATATGAGGCAAGTTCTAAAACATACTTCCAATAACCAAAACATTTTCAATGTTTTACAACTTAAGACATATATAAAAGCTCTTAAGTTCAACAAAATGCAAAATGTAAATACAAGATCACATATCAATAAACAAATCCGGATATTTCTCTCGGACTCCCAACTCACGTTCCCAAGTGGCTTCCTCCACTCCGTGATGTTTCCACAAGACTTTCACCAAAGGAATGGTCTTGCCACGCAGGACCTGATCCCGCCTATCCAAGACCCGAACCGGTCTCTCCTCATACGAGGCATCCTCATCTACCTCTAAATCGGTCCAATCCAACACATGTGATGGATCTGGCTCATACTTCCAAAGCATACTCACATGAAACACATCATGCACTCCGGACAACTGCGGCGGTAAAGCTAATCGATAAGCAACCTCACCAATCCTCTCAAGAATCTCAAAAGGACCAATAAACCGAGGGGATAACTTCCCACTCTTCCCAAACCTCATCAAGCCTCGCCTAGGTGATATCTTCAGGAAGACATGATCACCTACCTCAAACGCCAAAGGCCTCATCCTATGGTCAGCATAAGATTTCTGCCGACTCTGGGCTGTAACAAGCCTCCTACGGATAAGCTCAACTTTCTCCGTCGTCTCCCTAACCAACTCCGGACCCAACAAAGGTGCATCACCCACCTCGGCCCAACAAACTGGAGACCTACAAGGTCGGCCATACAAGGCCTCAAATGGTGCCATACCGATGCTAGACTGAAAACTGTTGTTGTAGGCAAACTCTACCAAGGGTTAATGCCTCTCCCATGTCCCACTGAAGTCCAGGACACAACCCCGAAGCATATCCTCGACGATCTGAATAGTACGCTCGGACTGCCCATCAGTCTGAGGATGATAAGCCGTACTAAAGGTCAACTTAGTGCCTAAGGCACTCTGTAAACTCTGCCACAACCTAGCAGTAAAACGAGGATCTCTATCTGAGACAATCGTCACTGTGACCCCGTGCAATCTCACTACGTCCCGAACATACAAATCGGCAAGATAATTCACCGAATCTCTCACGCGCATAGGAACAAAGTGCGCCGACTTAGTCAACCGGTCTACAACCACCCAAATAGCATCACTACCCCGCTGAGTCCTCAGAAGACCTACAACGAAGTCCATAATGACATGCTCCCACTTCCACTCGGCAATCGGCAAGGGTTGCAACAAACCCGCTGGCCTCTGATGCTCGGCCTTCACTTGCTGGCAAGTAAGGCACTTCGATACGAAAACAGCCACATCTCTCTTCATACCCTGCCACCAAAACTGGCGACCCAAATCCTGATACATCTTAGTACCTCCCGGATGCACCGCAAGGCGCGAATGATGAAACTCTCGGAGTACTTCCTCACGGCAAGACTCCGGTACAAACAAACGGTCTCGGTATCTCACACTCAGGTCGGGATACACCGTCAAACCCTTTTCAACTTTCCCACTGGAGATCTTCTCTCGGAAGGATTCTACCTCAAGGTCACCTCTCTGTGCCTCTAACACTCTAGTCACAAGTGTAGGCTGCGCAACAACAGAAAACAAGGCCGCAGCCCCCACAGATTCGCCCAGTAGCAAATCAAACTCACCAAGTGCTCCCAACATCTCCCATTCTCGGATGGCTACACAAGCTACATCACTAATGGTCTTCCTACTAAGGGCATCAGCCACAACATTGGCCTTTCCCGGATGATAATGCAACTCAAAATCATAATCCTCGATGAACTCCATCCACCTCCTCTGCCTCAAATTTAAGTCTCTCTGTGTAAACAGATACTTCAAACTCTTGTGGTCCGAGAATACCTCGAACCTCTCACCATAAAGGTAGTGCCTCCAGATTTTCAAGGCAAAGATCACTGCTGCTAACTCTAGGTCGTGTGTGGGGTAATTCTTCTCGTGTATTTTCAACTGACGTGAGCCATAAGCTACCACTTTCCTCTCTTGCATCAACACACAACCCAAACCCTCTCGTGAGGCATCACAATAAACCGCATAACCCAATCCTCTCTCCAGAATAATCAACACCGGAGCGGTGGTCAATCTAACTTTCAGCTCTTGGAACGACTTTTCACAAGTCTCACTCCACACAAACTTGACTCCCTTCCGAGTCAGTCTAGTCAACGGTGACGCTAACCTGGAGAAATCTTTCACAAACCGACGGTAATACCCAGCTAATCCCAGAAAACTGCGGATCTCAAACACACTCTTAGGCTATGCCCAATCTTGCACTGCCTCAACCTTGGATGTATCAACAGACACCCCTTCCCCGGATACCACGTGGCCTAAGAATTTGACTTCCCTCAGCCAGAACTCACACTTCCCAAACTTGGCATACAGCCTATGGGCTCTAAGCAACTCAAGCACCACTCTCAAGTGTTCCTCGTGCTCCTCCTCTGAAGGCGAATAGATAAGGATGTCGTCCACAAAGACGACCACAAATCGATCTAAGAACTCCCGGAAAATCCGGTTCATCAAGTCCATAAAGACTGCCGGTGCATTGGTAAGCCCAAATGGCATCACCAGAAACTCATAATGGCCATACCGCGTACGGAATGCCGTTTTCGGAATATCCTCCTCCCTGACCCTCAACTGGTGGTAACCCGATCTCAAGTCTATCTTAGAGAAACAACGGGAACCCTTCAACTGGTCAAACAAATCATCTATACGGGGCATAGGATACTTATTCTTAACCGTAGCCCGATTCAACTTCCGGTAGTCAATACACAATCTCAAGGCACCATCTTTCTTTTTAACAAAGAGGGCCGGCGCTCCCCACGGCGAAACACTAGGGCGAACAAAGCCCTTTTCGAGCAATTCCTGGAGCTGAACTTTCAACTCAACCAACTCTGCTGGAGCAAAACGGTAAGGTGCCATAGAAATCGGCGCCGTGCCGGGCACTAAGTCAATAGAGAACTCTATCTCTCGGTGAGGTGGCAAACTAACAAGATCTTCGGGAAAGAAATCCGAATACTCACAAACCACCCTCGGCAACACAATCTGTGTCTCAACACACTCACTACTCTCAAAGCTAGCAAGTAGACTACTAAGCTCGCTTCGCCCTCGCGAATCATACCCCGGTGGCAAAATACTACCAACCCGGTCTCCCAAGAAATGGAACCACTCCCCGCTAAAGGTACATAACGTGACCCTCTGGCGGTAGCAATCAATAACAGTCCGGTATGACGATAGCCAGTCCATACCCAATATAACATCAAAACCCTTCATAGGCATGACAACAAACGGAAAAGGAAGCCTATAGTCGGCAACCTCTATATCACATCCTCTAACACCCTGTCTCAGAATCAACTCACCACCCAAAGGCGATACCACACAAATAGGAGATGCTAACTGTGCTAACTCCAATTCCAAAACAGATGCAAATGCAGCAGATACAAAAGAATGAGATGCACCCGTGTCTACCAACACATTAGCAACCGAGTTGCAAAACAGAAAAGTACCTCTCACTACTGATGGAGCTGGTACTAAATCCTGCGCGGTAACAGCATACACGCGCCCCGTAGGCCCCTGGTCTACCTGCTCACCTCTCGGAGCAAAAGACTGCTGCACAGACTGGGATGACGAAGCTCCCGGATTGGCCCTCGAGGCCTGCACAGACTGAGCTGGCTGAAAACCCTGCGTCTGCCTAGAACCAGACGCTCCCGAGGTGGCACTCAACTGCGGGCAAAACCTCTTCAGGTGCCCAGGCTATCCACACTGATAACAAGACAAGGGCTGCCCCCTGCTCAAACTCTGACTCTGCGGTCTAGGTGAAGAAGAAGCAGCTTTCTGACCCCCACCCTTCTGCGGGCAAACAGAAACCTTGTGACCCAGCTGGCCACACTTGTAACAGGTGAATTCCCCCTGACCACCTCTCCCGGAGCCTGCACTCGGCACTGGGAAGGTCGATCTAGCAACACCACCCTGCAACTGCTGAGGGTTAGAACCCCTCTGCCTCTTACCATCCCCCTGACCATCTTGGCTCCTCTTGGAGCCCCTCTGCCCCTCATCCTCCTCCTGCATCATGAGCTCCATATGAGCTGCAGCGTCTACTAGGTGTCTATACTCCCGGATATAAGACCCACCAACCCTCAACTTGAGGCCCCGCCTCAACTTCCGCTCAAACTCATAGCAACGGCGTTCCTCAGACGCCACCAGTTCAGGTGCAAACCTGGACAAACTAGTAAAGGTAGCCTCAAACTCGGCCACTGACAAGCCCTGCTGATTAAGCCGGCTAAACTGATCCCTCAGCTTCTCCCTAGCTGCTGCAGACAAAAACCTCTCCTGAAAAGCATTGATAAACGCCTCCCAAGTACCACCAACACGAGTCTTCTCATACTTCCACCACTGATCCGCATCTCCCTTCAGTTGGAAGGATGCCAAGATCACTTTCAGTGCCCCGTCCTCGATGCCAAGCATCTCGAACGTCTTACTCATTTGCTCTAGCCACTCATCAGCCTTCAGTGGCTCCTTCGGATCCCCAATAAACTCATCCGGATTAGACCGGAAGAACTCCCTCTTCAAGAAAGAAGGCCCTGCCTCAGCGGCCTGATTCCCAGCTCTAAGAATACCCAAAGCTCCTGCTATCTCTCTGGCCAAGGCACCCATGGCCTGCTGACCCACTGGCTCGGCCACATTGGCCTGACCAACTCCCTCCTGCACTGCCGGAATCTCACCCGGTAACGGTACTTCCTGCCTCGCAGGTCTACCACGCCTAGCACCTCTTCCTCGTCCTGACATCCTAATAAAGGTAACACAGAACATTAGCACATTCACAAGTGTGCCGAAACTAAACACTCACGTCCTAATGCATGGACAACTGTAATTCACTCCACATAAGCATATAAACACATAAGCACTTACGAATTTCATTTCCGGATAATGATAGTCCCGAGGCGTTTCTAGAGTTCCGGTTAGAAACAGCATTGATCAAGTGCTTTTCCAACAAGACTCCCAGAAACCCAAGGATCCAATCAACATCCCAGAAATTAAATCCCATACCCACATAGTCACATAAACATGTTATCAATTAAGCACGTAGCATATGATACTACATCTAGGTCTCTGTCAAGCGAGACAAACCCATTGTGATACTAATCACTTCCCACGTACCCAAAGTATTCGAACCCGGTACGCTCTGATACCAAGTTGTAACGCCCTAAAAAAAAACAATATTAACCCATTAGATAAGACATGCATTTACATACGAACCAACCACATTATTTTATTCATTAGAGTTCCATATACATATGTATTACATGTTAACATCAAAACAAAATGCCCTACGGGCTTACAGCTTTCCAAGTTAACACTTGGTTACAACAAAAGGGTACTAACTCGTTTACACATTAAGCCCTTGGCTTGAAGTTACATGTAATACATCAAAAGTTAAGCGACAAAAATATGTCCGCCTCTAGCCTCCCAGCTATGTCCTTGGAGGTGGCATGCTTCCTGTACCTGAAAATGATATTCCCATATAGGGTGAGCCACAGCCCAGTAGAAATACACTAAACCAACCATGAACAATGACTAAAATATTAGCAATTGATAGATGGCCAACACTGATACAATCACATAAATCACCTATTTATGTCATACGACTTATGAGTCCAAGTTTCCTTTCATTTTCCCTTTTTCAACAGATAAGCATGCTAGCTCTATCATCATTTCCACAGATATGTATAAAAACTATATCCCACATTCAGATAAGCATATAAGCTATATCCACATTCTCAACAGATATGTATAACAACAATATCCCACATTCACAGATAAGCATATAAGCTGTATCCACACATCACAAAGATAAGCATATAAGCTCTATCTTCACTTCTAGACAAGCATAAGAGTTGTATCTACGGAGTTCATCCCCTATCTTCTCCCAACACTATCCGGTTTAGAGGTACATCCCCTATCTTCCCCTAAACCGCGGAGTACATCCCCCATCTCCTCCTCTACACATAACGTATATAAACACGTTGGTTCTATATACACTCACTCAATACACATAATTAATGTATTCTATCAACCGTCAAGTTCCATGACACATTTCATTGATTAGTTTCAGTTTGCCTAATCATCATGCATTGTCTACAACAATCACGACTATCCTCCACCGATAGCCCAAGCAGTTATTTCTAAACAGAAAATAAATGCACAAATGGATATTCAATCAACATTTCATTTCCTCATTTTTCACAATTAATTATCCCAATTAATTAAACAATGTAATTAGGTCAATTCCCATAATTAACATTTCAACCCTTAGGTCCCATTCTCATCAATGATTTAACATTTATTCCATTTCTCCATTCCAAACATGCATCTAGGTTTATTATGAATAAAACCCTAACTTTTGTAAAATTACACAAAAGCCCCAAACTTTCACAAAATTACCAAGTCAAGCCCAACGTCTCAAAATACCAAAATTTAAAGACAAAATCCATAGAGAGGAGTAGGATATCCCTACCACGAAGGAGATGAAGACTCGAAGATCAACGTGCTCCAAAACCAAACTTTTTCAGATTAAAACGAAGCTCTCAATGCCCTCTATCTTTTTAACAAAGGCCCTAGGCTAGATTCACACCCTAGGGAGATCAAATCTTAGAGAGGGTGTAAGTTTAGAGAGAGAGGGTCTCGAATTTAGGGTTTGGATCAAAAAGAAAGTGAAAAAGTGAAGTTCAAATCGCTACTGTCCGCTGATATAAAACACGCTCGCTCGAGCGAAGACTTGGTCGCTCGAGCAACCAGACACATAAATTCTCGCTCGAGCCAAGGAACTCTTGCTCGAGCCAAAAACTCAAAAGTGCGCTCGAGCGAAGGAATGCTCGCTCGAGCCAACAACTCGAACTCTCAGGTTTGCAACCACAAGCACGCTCGAGCGACGGACCACTCGCTCGAGTGAAGAACAAACCAGACCGCTCGAACCAAGAAAAGCTCGCTCGAGCCAAGAAACACAACTCTCAGGTCCAGAACCAGACGCAACACTCGCTCGAGCGAAGCCACCCTGGCTCGACCCACCAGACACGAACCTCACTCTCGCTCGAGCGACAAACTCCTCGCTCGAGCGAAAGACCAAAAATCTGGGCAGCAACACTAGGCTCCCAAACACAAGCAACCTGTAACAAACCTGCCCAACACATCCCAAAACTCAATATACAAAGTAAAAAGGATGCAACGAAGATAATAAACAACTACCAACATTCACGAACACATGTCCGGATCACTGTTCAACAAGGGTAAACCCGGGATCGCTATATCATTATTGTTATTATTATTATTATTATTGTTAAATAAAAATGTAATAAAAAATAATTCAAGTTTAATTGTGTTTTTCAGTTGAACAGAGGTGCATTTATATCATGTAAATACAGGTTCTACTTGCACTCACATGCTGCCTTTTTCAAAGTAAACCATAAAGGGACATATTGTTGTGTACACATAATTGTTGAGTTTCTTTTCTATAGCACTTGATGCACGATGTGTTTCGTGGTATGCGTCCACCATGGTTGTTTATCACACACTTTTGTTTGATTTAATTCAAATATTTTCCAAGTTACTAGGTGTGTAACTTTCTCATTGAAAAACTTCCATTGACTATTTTGACAGGTGTTGGAGGTTACTCGTACTTGTATGAGCCACTGTGGCGGGTGGGCATGATAACAAGTGAGTTTTGTGTAATTCTTGTTTGTTTAATGATCTATTGATCAATGGAGGATTTTGATGAGAGTTCAATTTCTATTATTTGCTTCATAATGATGTTGTAAAACTAGTGTTTGTGATTGGTTTCTTTGTTGTCTTTTGAAATAAGTATGTCTTCATGTGCACGTATGAATTGGTCATTAGCCCATAGTTTGGCCATCTAATGAGACATAACAATGCAACTTCATATACTTATTTATTTAGCTATGTAGTCATTTTTTTTGGATAAATAACTATTTAGTCATATTTTTGAATAGAAACTAAACGAAACACTATTTATTAACTGATGTGTCATGCAATGATGAAACTTTAGAAATAGAAACAGGACTCAATGCCATATCAATAAGTAAAAAAAGTTTGTACGATTTGTTAGTTTGTATAGCATTACTCCACTTTAAATGGTTGAAGAAACACATTCTATGTGGAATTTTAATGTGTAAGTTTACGTACATAAAATTAAGCTTCAAAAAAGTAATAAGAATGTATACGTCAGTACGATAGGGTCCAGTCCATTTTGTAGTTTAATTTTGTATATGTAGACTTACTCAATTTTTATTGGATTTCACACCATGTTTGGGACCTACAACATGACATAAAACCCAATAAGAATTTTACACCTTAACAAGGTGTATTTTAAGGTATCTTAAGACTTATTAGAGCATTTTCAACCAAACTTTCAAATTTAGAGATGTCAAATTCATTTGAAGGCTTATGTGACAATTTGACATTTGTAAGAATTTCACTTGTAAGCCAAATTTACTACCATATTTTTGTTTACATTTGATGCGTCACATTCATAATGGTTATGGCATTTCTACAATTGTGCTATTGGTTGTAAGTGTGTCATATCAAATGGTAAACAAAATATGTTGAAAAGCATAATAAGCATAATGTTACTACAACTAAAGGAACTTCAAACTCGCTGACACCCAACCATATGAGACGTTTCCAACATTAGTACATCATGCTAAACTGACAAAGAGGGGTAGGTTCACACTAGATTTTGCGCAAAACTATTTAAAATGAAAACCAATTGTAATACATTCAAGGAGGGTTCAAGGGAAAAAGATCAGAGGGTTAAAGAGAAAAAAATGAGGGTTCAGTGATCCCTCATTGACTTGGCATTGTCAAAATCTCATGTGTTTAATAAAGTTTAGGGGGTTTAGCTAAACCCACCGAGTACAAGTCGCGTCACCCATGTCTTCATATGATGATTTAAGATCAATTTCCTTGGTGTTTTTTTATTTATTTATGTTTAAGAATTTAGATTTAATTATCTTTAGTGAAGCCATCTTCCACAAATCCAGTTGGAAAGAAGAGACATGATGATGAAAGTTAAATTACAATATTGAGTCATCTACGTCTAACTGTCAACTTGATAAGTTGATTATTTAAGAATGTTGAAGTATTTGAGAAAGTTAGAACTACTACCTTGGTTAAATTTGGCTTAACCAAGTAAAGAATACAACCTGTTCCCTTTGTGCTAAAGCTATAGCTTATAGTTCACTTTGGGAAAGAACAATGTTAATCAATGTTAAATGTAATTGGCAGATTGTTTATTGAGACCATCTTAGTATTCCATTTTTGCCATTTAGTATTATGATTTTTCTACCTTATCCTTGCTGACCATTTTTCTACCTGTTCCTGTGCTGCAAATAGGCTACAGAATTTGATTGAAACCTTGCAAGAAAACTCTTCTTCCATTATGTTCTTCAGTGAGTAACTAAACTCAACTTTTTAATGTGTTAATCTCTCTCTCTCTCTTTCTCACACACACACACACACACACACACACACACACACACACACAAACAGAGAAACAAACACACATGATTTCATATTTCTGTTAGAAATTTATATTTTTTCATTATCTGTGCTGGTTTTACATTGCTTTAGCGAGAACTTATTTGAAGATGGAAATCACTTGTACCGCTTCTTGGATCATGATCCTATTGTGATGTCTCAATGTCACAACATTCCAAGTGTTATAACAGAAGTAAAGCCAAAGCCGATAATAGAAATTTCATCAAGGCTTAGATTTTTGTCGTATGCAATCTTTGAAGCTTATGCATCGGAAGATGGAAAACATGTTGATTACAGAAGTATTCATGGGAGTGAGGAATTTGCAAGGTTTGTTGGAACCTCTGATTTATATGGATAAACTTGTTGCGGTCTTTTAATTAACTTGTATGCTTTTATGAACATGGATGTATATTCAAGAACTTGTGGCCATTGAATTAAAAAATCTTTTGTAGGTATTTAAGAATAGTTGAGGAGCTTCAAAGAGTAGATCTACAGGATATGTCAAGGGAGGAGAAGATGGCTTTTTTTTATAAATCTCTTTTGTATGTTGGCCATTCACGCAATTTTGGTTTGGGGTCATCCTACTGGAGCTCTAGAGCATAGGAAACTGATGGGGGATTTTAAGTATGTTATTGGTGGGTGCACCTATTCGCTTTCAGCAATTCAAAATGAAGTTGAACTTGTAAAAATCATATTTCTATGATTGAAGATTTGGTTTTGAACTTTATTTTATGGACAAATTATAAAAATAATTTTAATACCATGTTTTATGTTATGGACAAATTAAAATAATAATAATATCATGTTTTTTGCCACTAAATAATTGGTAGCCAAAAAGGAAGTAAATATTTTTAGTGACTAAACTAAATAGTTAGTAGCTAAAAAAAAATAAAATGAAAAAAATAATAATTTAGCAACTAAAATTTTAGTAACCAAATAAAAAAAATAGACTTTACGCGACTAAATTTTTAGTAGCTAAAAGAAATTATACTTTAGGCGACTAAAATATTTAGTAGCTAAAAAAATTAAGATGAACAAAAAAAAAATTTTTGCTACTAAATAAGTTAGTCGTGGAAAATAATTCTAGTTTTAGCGACTAAATGATTTAGTCGCTAAAAATGCGATATTAATTTTTTTGAAAGCTTTTGACGACTAAAAGATTAGTCGCCAATTTAGAATATCAATGACTAAATTTTTTTTGTCGCCAATACCTTCACTTTTGGCGACTAATTGTTTAGTAGCCAATTTAGCACTTTCAGCGACTAAATTTTTTTTAGTCGCCAATAGCTTCCGCGACAATCTTTCTGTGACCATGCCGGTGACCAAACTATTTAGTCGGGAAAACTCTTTGGCGACTAAAAATATGACTTTTGGCGACTAAAAATTTAGTCACAAAAGTGTAATTTTTTGTAGTGAATTGCTATAGATTGTGAGATTTCATCTTTCTCATCAACACCTCCTCATCTTTATTGCATGCTATTTATCATTTTGGGCAATAGAACTGATCCAAGTTTTTCCTTCTTAAAATAAAAAAAAAAACTTAACCAAGTTCTTTATGGAATTGTTTGTAAATTTTCTTATATTACTTTGAAAAAAATCTTTTTGTCAATGGTGTTTTGCTAAGATATTGTGGAATTGATTCAACGTGAAAATTTTAGAAACCACTAATGTAATTTGTCCAATAAAAAAAGGCAAGTTCCGTTTGTCACTAGTAATTTTAGAAGTTTGAGATAAATATTATGATCTAGTTAGGAAGGAGGGGGAACGAAACTAATACAAATAATACGTAAACATAAAAATAATTAATAATAGAACATACATTTCAATATAAAGATATAATAATTATTTTTTTATCTATATGATTAATGAATGGCCAATAATACTACATTTTTTTTTAATGATATTTAGTTTACCATCTCAGGGTCACGATTGCATTGGTTAAGTTGGTTCCATCACTAGTGACAAATTCAAGGCAATTGTGACAAATGAGATGGTAAAAAATGTGATCATGTAAATGAATGATTTTTCCTAGGCAAAAAGGGTAGATCCTAAGAATGAATTGTAAATCCTAACATATCGAGATTGACTCTCACTAATATTTCTTAAACTTAACCGATACATGTGATTTATAGACAATTTTAAGGATTCGAGATTTACTTACTCTGAAGAGTGGGTTCAGTGTAGCTTTCATGATTGCATTGGTTAAGTTGGTTCCATCACCCCCATTGTGTAATTGTTCTTTTTGTCCTTATTAGTCATAGAGATTTGAGAGTAGGAGAGAAATAAGTGGGGGGAACTGTTCATATAGAAACCATAATTAAGTAAATTTCCAATTAAAAAATCTTCCCACACAAGCAAAAGTTAAAAACCACCATCTAAGGACATTTTCAACCCCTATGGACATTTTCAACCCCTATATTAATCAACGATCAAACAAGGTTTATCAAATTTAAATTTGGATAAAAATCTTGCAAAACACCTCTTCACTCATTGACTCAAATTTATATGAAATTAAGTTTACCCCTTTTTTAACGCAAATTAAAGGAGACATAAATATATACTCGAATTTTTTTCAAGATCATTTTGTAATTTTCAAATTTACCACTCTACCATTACTGAAGTTTTACTCAAATTTACAATTAAACCTAAGTTTATACATTGGAATGTCATATCAAATCAAACTTAGATTTCTAATTAAATTTGCAGCAGTGCTACATCCACACAATTTATTTCCCCCACAATTCCCCTAATGAGATGGCAAAACAAAATACATGTAAAGAGAGTTTTGAAGAAATATTTGAATGAAGGTCAATTTCTCAAATTTTGCTTGTCACATCATTTGAGGGGGTTTGGGGTGAGGAAATTATGTGGATGAATAATTTTTCTTAAATTTGAGTAAAAATTTAAGGGATCAAGATGGCCTAACAAACTTTTTAAAATCTGGCCGAATTAAGTTGAAATAAGCTTAAATTATTTTACAATAGGCCTACATAGACTTAGTTTATTGGCTTTGTCGTTATAGCGATCCCGGTTTTCCCTTTCGTACTTAACTATAATCCGGATTCGGTTTCGTGAGAGTGCTGTTGTCTTATCCTCTTTCTATTCCTTTCTCTTTGTGTTCGAGCTTTGGGTTGTGTTGGGCAAGTTGGGAATAAGTCTGCTGTGTTTTAAAACGTAAAATCTTTGCCCAGTTTTTGGTCCCTCCGCTCGAGCGGGACTCTGTTGTTGTTTGTCCGCTCGAGCGGGGGTGTTGGCGCTCGAGCGGGGATCTGTGAGTGACACTCGAGCGGGGAGTTCGACGCTCGAGCGGGGCGACTTTTATATAAAACTGAGATCCGACCTTTTTGTTCACTTTTCAACATCTTTTCTCTCTCTTACTTTTCCAAAAAGGTATTTTGAGAGCTCCTCTCACTAAAACCCTAACTTCTCTCTTAGGATTGATCTAGTAGGAGTTGTTTTCTCACCTTGGGCCTTTACAAAAGTTGTGTTGATCGTCGAGTGCTATCTTTTAATCTGAAAATTTCGGGATTTGGAGCATTTCCGTTTCTTCATCTTCTTCGTTGAGCCCCATCATTCGAGGTAGGGATAACCTACTCCATCTTATGAGCTTTGTCTTTGAATTTTAGCATTTTGATATGTTGGGGGTTGTTGGGTAGTTTCGAGAAAGTTTGGGCCTTTGTGTAATTTTACAAAAGTTGGGGTTTTAAATATATAAACCTATATGCATGTTAGGCATAGAGAAATGAAATTAATGTTGGTACATTGATGGGAATGGAACCTTAGGGTTGTTTTGTGAATTATGGTAATTTGCCCTAATTGGTTTAATTAATTAATGCATATAATTAATTAAAGAAAACGAGGAATTGAATTGAGAATGTTGAAATTGGGAATGTATGGGATTAGAGAGTGTAGACGAATCTTTTATTGCTCATCTAGTTGAAATGTTGATATATTATCCATTTGTGCATTTATTTCCTGCTTAGAAATAATTGCTTTGGGCTACCGGTGGAGGGTAGTGTTGATTGTTGTAGACAATGCATGATGATTAGGCAAACTAAAACTAATCAATCGGATGTGTCATAGAGTATGACGGTTGATAGAATACATTAACTTTATGTATTGAGTGATTGTGTATATGACCAATGTGTTTATATGCAATATGTGTAGACGGTTGGTAGAATACATTAACTTTATGTATTGATTGATTACGTATGTGATTCTGTGTTTACATGCGTTATTTTGTGTATAGAACCTCTGTGTTTATATGCATTGTGTAGAGGAGGAGATGGGGGATGTACTCCGCGGTTTAGGGGAAGATGGGGGATGTACCTCTAAACCGGATAGGATTGGGAGGAGATGGGGGATGAACTCCGTAGATACAGCTCATATGCTTGTCTAGAGAAGTGTAGATACAGCTCATACGCTTGTCTAGTGAAGTGTAGATACAGCTCATATGCTTGTCTAGTGAAGTGTGGATACAGCTTATATGCTTATCTGTTGATGTGTAACATGCTTATCTGTTATGGTATTGATATAGCTCATATGCTTATCTATTGGAATGTTGATATAGCTCATATGCTTATCTGTTGTGGTATTGATACAGCTCATCTGCTTATCTATTGGAATGTTGATATAGCTTATATGCTTATCTGTTGTAGTAGTGATATAGCTCATATGCTTATCTATTGAAAAGTTGGTTTGATTTGATATAACACTAAAATGTATATCATCATCGTTTGTGAAGTATGGAAGTAGTTTATGTGTTACTGATACAACACCAAAATGTGTATCCACCGTGAATTTTGAAAATGTTCTAGTGATGAACTATGATCTCATCAAAATGTTTTGGCCAGAGTACTGAGCCCTGTTTTCAAACCCAAAGTTGAACAAGAAATGAAAAGTGAATTGTAACGTAGACTTGGTTGTCTTGGAATTGAAATAAGATGTAAATGGAAGTGTAAGTATCGACCATCTATCAGTTGCTAATCTTTTAATCATTGTTCATAGTCGGTTTAGTATATCTCTGCTGGGTTGTGGCTCACCCTATATGGGAACCTCATTTTCAGGTACAGGTAGCATGCCACTTCTGAGGACATAGCTTGGGAGGCTAGGGGCAAACTTACTTTTGTTGCCTTATTTTCCTTTTGATGTATTACATGTAAATTCAAGCCAAGGGCTTAATGTGTAACCGAGTCAATACTCTCTTTTGTAACCAAGTGTTAACTTGGAAAGCTGTAAGCCCGTAGGGCATTTACTTTTGTTGTTAACGTGTAATACTTTTGTAATGAAGTACTCTGATGAATTGAGGAAATGTGGATCTTTTGTATATAAATGTATGTTTATATTGATGGGTTTAATGTTATTATTTTGAGGGCGTTACAGTCGTAATGCCTGGTTAGTTGGCTTATTGTTTAGGGAAAATTACACCAGTAATCTCTATATTTTATTTCTTGTCATTTTTGTCCCTACACTTTCAATTGATTCAATTTTGACCATTCATTTTAAATTTTGTATCAATTTAGTCTAATTGATAATATTGTTAGTGTTTTTTAAATAAAATGATCACTATTGCTTGAGATTAACTCACTAAGTTGAGTAAGTCTATAATTCTACTCATAAAAATATGACACATAACACTTAAGTACATATTTTCTATAAAAACAAAAATGCTAAGAGTTCAAATCAATTGGACCAAATTAAGACAAAGTCATAAATTCAGGATCAGAATCGAGTCAATTAAAATTACAAGAACTAAAATTCACAATGACCAAAATACAGCAACTACTGTCGTAATTTGCCCCATTGTTTATTGACTAATACCATTCTAAAGCAAGGCAAATACCTAACCTTAAGAAATTGTGAGTGTTGACTTAATAAGACACCTATAAATATACCTTGTTGTATATGGTAAAAATATATGTTGATCCAATAAGGTTGAACTAGTTACTCCAAAAAAAGAGCCTAAAAGAGAACAAAATGGGAGAATTCAACACTTAAGTGTCAAAGGTTATGAGGATGAGCAGGGCTGTGTGCCTTTATGCCCTTCTAGGTAGGGCTGCAAATGAATCGAGTTGTTCATGAACAAGCTCTCGTTAACGGCTTGGCTCGGTTCGTTTAGTAAACGAGCCAAGCTCGACTCATCAGACTTGGCTCATTTATCTTTATTTAAATTATATAATAAATATATTATTTATATATTAAATAATATTAAAAAAAATTATCGAGCTAAGCCGAACCGAACTTGACTTTCATTAATGTTAACAAGCCAAGCCGAGCTTGAGCCCAGTTTCTTATCGAGCCGAGCTCGAGCTCAATAAGTAAACAAGCCGTGCTCGAGCTCCGCAAAGCTCAACACAGCTCGGTTTGTTTGCAGCCCTACTCCTAGGAATGCTTTTTAGTGTCTATCTTGGCTTATTTTTGAATGTGTGTCCAAGGAATTTGGCGGAAAGAAAACATATCACTTTAAATATAAATTTGGTAAGTTTGAATTTGGTATCGACTTTTTGACTCATTTCTATAAAAATTAACCCTGTGTTTCCTACAAAACAAAAATAAAAAATGAAACACAATAAATAAATAAAAGTGATAATTCTCATGTCTTCCATCTCATTTTAGTTCAGTGTTATGATTTTAATCTTCTACTAATCGATAATTTGAAATCCAAATGTACAGATCAATCATACGGGCATTGTGGCAGGATATTCATGATGGCTTCATCACTTTGACAATCAAAGTTCTCCATTTCTCCATTGCTAAATGTTTACAGTTCAGATACTTGAGGCCACTGCAGCCTGCACATTCGACTACATCCATGCTATTTTGGGTTTCGTTGACTCAATCAGTTTCTTCGATGTACTCTTGATTTTGATTTGTTTAATCTCTTTGGAAAGTTCATTCAAGCCAAAATGCTGTCATCAATCGTTATTGAACTGACACAATTGCAGCAGCCCAACATTTCGGACCACAATTACTTTTATACAGTCCATTAAAGAAACCTGGACACATATGGAGAGGGTTGCTTCAAATGGAGATAGCATTAATTGAGCCTACTTTGATTCTATGGGTCGCGTCATCTTCAATCTCACTCCATTCTTATTAATAATTGAGCCTACATAACAAAATAGCCCACCCTTTGGTCTCTCCTGCCTTTCAACCTCAACTTGTCTGTTATTTCTATTTCTACTGTTATTGAAGTAATATTCCATGTGTAAAATTTCAGTATTATTTTAAAATGTTTTTTAACGACTCAAGTGCTTCTATTCTATCTAAATTTCTAATTTACTATTAATTCCTCTTTTAATTTCATCCACTATGATAATAGCATCTGCAAATAGCATAAATCATAAGACATCATCTAAAATATGTCTAACCTTCATCTATAATTAAGGCAAATAGGTACAGACTTGAGGCTACTCTCGGTGTAATCTTCAAGTAATTAGAACTTCATTCGTTTCTCTTGCAAGTGAATTAATTGTAGTCACAATTCCATTATACATGCACTTCATCGCATTAATATAACCGTTGTCAATATTTCTTTGTCTCACACCCACCATATTATATCTCTAAGCACACCCCATCCTAAGTTCTTCTTCTTCTTCTTCTTCTTCTTCTTCTTCTTCTTCTTCTCTTTTTTTTTTCTAAATCCATGAAAACTATAAGCATATTCTTCTTCTTTTCCTCCATATTTTTCTATTAATTTCCTTCGATGAAAATTTCAGCTAAATATTTCACTGATCTAATACAAAAGAAAGAATAATTAAACGAGGAAAATAGAGATCAATTGATAAATTTAAAAAATTACCAAAACACCATATGGCAAAATAGTTGGGGTTAAAAGCATCTATAAGCAAATGTTCATTATCTTATAAAACAACAATTGTTCTTTGGTAAATTATATGAAAATAAGCTACAACTTAACCGTATGAGAAACAGGATAAGGAATATAGAATCAATGCAATTCTACACCATCAAGCCAATTAAGCGCAGGTAATATCTTAACCAGAAACAACTTAAACTCTTCTTCAGCAACAACAATAATGTCTAACCGTGTCAACTTCGAGCCTTTAAAAATTTCAAACGCTTCCCAATAATTTGTCACATTGACACCACTAATTACAAATTCACCAAAATTCCAATCACTTCCTACTATATGGGAGAGGGGAGAAGAGCACAAGTACCTTCTTGTGTCGACAGTGTGGGCACTGATTTCATTGTATGAGATATCCAACACTTTCAATGACTTTAGCATTTTTAAAGGCTCCAGGGCAGAAAAACTACCCATTTTGTTGTTACTAAGGTTCAAGCAAGAAAGAAGCTACATAGCCTGCAATCCTGTCATAAAGACTGACAAAAAGCACTCAGTTACTGTCACGACCCCAAACCGCCCCTAGTAGGATGGTGCCGTGATGGCCAGTAATCCAAGATTACCTTAGGCCAACTTTCAAAATTCACACATAATCAGAGTATAAATATATGGGGCTCGCAAGTGCCGAAGCAATATATACAAATCTAGTTAGTTCATAAGATCTGTGCATAAGTAAAATGGAATGGCATACAACTTTACATAGCTTTACAACTTGAATACAAATAAAATGGGGTACAAAAATACATATTACATCTTGATAAAAGGCTTCTTGAGCCGACATGTTCAAAATACATAAGCTTCAAAATTGCTGACATCCTCACTACCGACATAACATGCATACAAAACACACATCTCGGCGTAGCCGACTTCTTGCTTGTTACCTACATATATACATAGGGAGGGTGAGCTTGGATACTCAGTGAATGGTATAAATAATAAAGGTTTAAATGAATGATTCCCGAGGTCCTTGTCAAAACAATACATATCATAGCTTGTTCAAAACATGGGATGAATCAAGTTCATCAATCAAATCTTGGCCTTTCAAATCTTCTTGGGATGTTTAATAACAACTACATAATACATGGGGTGATGACATTCCTGACAAAACAAACCCACCCGTTCATAGACCGTCGGTGGCAAAACAAGACAAAACAAGGGAATAATCAACCCGGAATCGATTAGACAAATCCACCCGTATCCTAGACCGTCGGTGGGGCCTTCCGTATCCTAGACCGTCGATGGTAGAGATCTCTCATACATAGTACTGCGAAAGTTTAGAGTCCTCCAGGACAAGGGACTTTCCAAGAATTTCATCAAAACAAAGCTTACTTGGTACATAAAAATAGGGGTAATCATTCATACTTAACAAATACTTTCAAAACAAAGCAAAGCAAAGCCTTTATCAAAACGTATAACATAGCTTTATTAAAAATACCACTCACATAGTTCTTGGGACGTCGGGATCAAGGCAAAGGTCCAAGTCCTACAAACACATGGCAAAGTATACTGAACATACTTCTCAAAACAAGTCTTACATGCATGCAAATGACCTCGGGAAAACATGCTAGAAGTCAAAACACTGTTTTACATATCAGGAAGACATGCTGGGTACCAACCAGGTCTTTGCCGAGGTCCCACACCTCCTGGCCGAGGAGTGGCTACCTAGGCTTCGGCGTGTGGCTGCATGCCGAGGTGTGCACAAGACAAACTAAAGGTGTAAGTGATCATGCAAGGTAGGCCAAGGTGAGATACGATGCTTGGCCTAAGTGTGTGATCTAGGCAAGAGTGATCTCGGCGACTACACTTAGGGAAGTGAGGTCTGGAGATCTGGGTTTCCACCCGTGAAGAGCATGAAGAACATGAACATGAAGATCATGAAGAATATGAATGCTAAAATCATAACTTCTTTATTACAAAATCTGGGATTTCATGCTATGAGTTCGAAAACATGGACCTAGGTACCCATACTTGAAGATCATGTGGAAACAAACACAAAAACATGGATCTTGGCATGAGCTTTCGGATCAAAACATGACTTTTCTTGAAAAACACATGAATACTATTTTCTCTTTCTAAAACCGAACTTCAAAGCAATGCATGGCTTACAAACCATATTCAATCATACAATGCAATAACATGAACATAAAGAACAACATGAGCAGATCAAGAATCTAACCTTAAAACACGGATCTAACGGTTCGATCTCTAGGGATCAAGCTTGGAAATCTACTCTCCCTCAAGAACTCCTCTCCCTCTTCTAGAGCTTCTCTCTCCTCTTCAAAACAAAGATATAGAAACGATAGGTTTTCTCCCTCTGCCGGCTAACTTAACACTCAGCTCAGACACGTTGCAACGGTTGGTTGGTTCTCCTCAAAAAGGTGATAGATTGACAAGACAAGACTAGGACAAAGTGTATCTAACAAGCTACTCGGTAAGGCACTCCGGCAAGTGATGACATCGGTTAAGGACAAAGCTTCGGCAACTAAGATGACAATGACCTCGGCTAGGAAGGACAACACTTGACTAAGCTATGCCACACCTTGGCCTAGATGTGCCACACCTCGGTCTAGGTCATACCACTCCAGGACAAGATCACTTAGGTGCAAAGGTAACATCTCGGCCTAGATAGTACACATCTCGGCCTTGGTGATGAACACCTCGGCCTAGATAATGACATTTCGGCCAATATGTCAGGGCGAAGGTGGAGGTCAAACAAAGTGGTTCCAAGATAAATCTAGACTGAAGATGACCTTGGCTTGGAATGATCTAGGCGTAACATGACCTAGACTTGAAATAGCAGGGAAGGAACAAAGCATGCAAGCAACACTTAAGCAAACAAGACATGATCCATGAATGCAAACTTAACAAGACAAAGTTATGTAATGAACATGAACATGACCATGACATGAATATGGGTCGTTACAGCAACTTAACATGCAAAACATACAAATGCATGCAAACATGACTAGGACATGAATGTGGGTTGTTACAGTTACTTTCATTTAAATAATCATTAGAAATTCCTTTTAAGCATGAAATTGCACCATGAAACTATCAAGACTTTGACTGGCACCAATTTACCAAATAAAGATGACCATTTCATTTAAATAATTATTAGAAATGCTTTCTAAGCATTAAAATGCACCATGAAACTATCAAGACTTTGACTGGCACCATTTTACAAAATAAAGATGGCCATACAATAAGCTAATGTTGTACAAATGTGTTTATGTATAATATTGTATATATGAAGACATAATACACACATATGGATGGACAAACAGACAAACAGACAGATAGATAGATCGATAGATAGATAGATAGATAGATAGATAGAGAAATACAATGAATTGAAAATTGAAACCACAAAACCAAATTCAAGTGACAATAAAAATTTTAAAGAGTTAATTGTAGTTTACCTTCAATTGAGCTAAGTTAGTTGTGGCTGAGGTCTAACATTGGACCCATAGTAATCTCTCAATAGACCCAATATGTGACAACGAAAGATTACTAAATCGTAAACAGATATAATTATTGGTGCCTGATGATACCGAGTCCCTATAATGACAGCAATGCCTCAGCAAAGATTTCGGACTGGAGGTCAGCCGCAGAAGCACAAAAAATATGAGAATCTGTGTTATAGAAAAATCAGTAATCTATATTAAAGGTTCAAGGCAAATCTTTAACACCAACTCTTACTAATATTATTGATTAGAGATCTCTCAGAGTTTGTGTTGAAAAGAACTATCAGAGATTCTTACACAAGACATTCATAATTTCAATGAACATAACTATATAGTTAGTTAGACTAATCTCAATAAAAATAATAATAAAGCCACTATATGAACAGATCAGCCACCAAATAGTTGAACAAAGTTTGGTTTTACTTTCAATTCTAGATGAACATATTGAAGAAGCATGCCCATCTGTTTACTTAAATGAGCATTTAAAACAGTATGTTCATAGAACTGTAATACAAGTACAACTGCTTGGACTTTGGATGGCTAAAGGGTCATTTGACCTAGTTCTTAAGCAAAATGAGTGAAAGCTTAAGCAAGAGTTGAGCCAATTTCTTTCAGTTTAAGTGTGAAAAACTCTTCACTATGTTGAGCAAAGCCCTCAAACCTAATAACATTTAGATTCTTTAATACGAGGGCATTCAGTTGCTATTATCAGATTTCTAATTTGATGCAAGCATGATGAGTGGTGGCAACCTCACGTGTCCAGAGTTAGATGAAGGGCATATCAATCTGTCATGTGTAACATAGACCAATTTATGTAGCAGTATGTAGGAATGATATGATCCAAGTTGAAGGTGACTTTAGCCTAAGAGGGTGTGTGGGTTGAGGCTGTGATAACATGCCTTTGTAAAGGGACAATTGAAGAAGACTGTTTCCATGGGACTTTGCCACCTGGGTTTGTTAAGTTGAAAATAGATATTTTCATTTTAAGTGTTGTTTTACTAATATATTTTAAGCCAATCTATGACTTTATATGATGAGCTTTGAGGCATAATTTCATATAAGATATCTGTGCTGGCCAATCAAGTAATCAATCCGTCTGTAGGATATTAAAGCCACCAGGAAATAATATCTTATGGTATTCACAAAATGAGCTGAGACAAACTGGAGTAGCTTGTCTGTTTTGGCCAAACTGAGCTCAAACAATAACAGCCAAAATTCAACCGAACTAGAACCAGGCACACACACTACTCCTTACCTGCTAAGTTAAGCACAAACATGCAATACATTGTTTGCTACTCAACTCAGATCAGCTTGTTCTTACTCCTAAATGCAATGGTTCAAAGCTCTAGCTCTACTCAAGGAGAACAAGAAATACTAAAGAGATACTACTCATACATCCAGCACAACAATAAAAAATGAACCTAAATGGACTGTGTTGTAGCACTTGTACCCTTTTTAAACTTTTGAGAAGTGTATTTGAATCCTTTATTATGTTTTGGAAATCTTTGGTGTTGTGGAATCTTGGTTGTGGATGAGTGAAAATTGATTTAAACTTGTTGGGATTGTTCGTTCACGCTTGTTTACGCTGAAAAGTTGTTTGGAAGCTTGAAAATCTTGTTCTAGGGTTGACACCGGTCTTGGTGGTATCGACACCTTCTCTTTTTGTTGGCCACAAGGGTCGACACCAATTTGGGAAGGGTCGACCCTTGTTCTGAAATTGCCCATTGCTTTTTGGTGTCGACACCAGCCTGGGGAAGGGTCGACACCTTGCCTGTTGCACTCATTGCTTTTCTGTTGTAAGGGTCGACACCTGCTGTGTTGTCAAACTAAGTGTTCTAGCTTTCTTCTTAAGGGTCAACACCTCTGCTATAAGGGTCGACACCTGCAAATTTTTTTCAAATTTTTCAGTCCGGTTTGGGCCCTACTTTTTGGGGATTTTCACTTGATATTTTGGGTTCACTTTGGGGCTTATCTTTACTTTGACCTAGCACTATAAATAGGATCCTCAGTTAACATTTTCTTTACTTTTTCTTCTCTTTTTCCCTCTCCAAGCGGTGAGTCTCTCTCTCCCTCTCCAAAATCACTTTTTGCTCTAAGATCTCTAGATCTACTCACAGAGTGATCTTTCTACAATGGTCCTTTGAGAAAGATTGTAGATCTCGTCAAAGGCTTCCTTTGGTCCGAATGGTTTGTGATTTCGTCGCCAATGATTTTTGGGTCGTCATCTCTTTGCTTCAAGAGGTAGGGATTTCTTTGCTCCTTTCCAATACTTCATCTATGGATAGACATGTGGTAGTTTTTATTGCATAAAAATCACATTCACTATGGGTTTTCTTGAAAGCCATAAAAGGGAATTTAGGGTTTGATATTTATGATTGGTGTTGTTAAGTTGTTTGTTGTTGAGTTATTTGGGAAATGATTTACTATGTTTGTGAAGAAAATGAGGAAAGCCCTAATTTGATAATATTGGTATAATGGATTTAAAAGAGAGGGAGTTGAATAATCTTTATATTTTGCTTATATGAGTTAGATAATTGTGTTTATATCAAAAGAAAATAAAAAGAGAAGTAACCACGGTGTTGGTGTTGGTGTTGTTTTAGGCTAATCACGTAAAGTTGAGATGAGTTATGGTTTTGGGTACCAATGGAATTGGTTTTGTAAAATAAGGGTGATGGATTTGGTTTTGGTTTTGTAAAATGACAAGAATGAATTTTTAGAAAATGGTTGGAATTGTGTGGATTGGAAAATAAAGGAAAGTGGTCTTTTTGAAAGAAAATGAAAACATCACCCTTTGTAAATAGATAATGAACTTGAGGTCGAGTTTTGGAACCCTTTACATATTATCTTTGTTATTGGACTGAAAGTCCTGCGAGAATTGGGTTTTGTTTTCCTTTCGTACGAAATGTAGAAATGGATAGATATGAATTTAAATGGTGGGGTTGGATATTTGGAATCTCTTACCTATGAAAATATGGTTAGTTTATCTATTTTGATAGACTTATTTATCTGTTTAGAAATATATGTTTTTGGGCTATCGGTGAAGGATAGCTATGACTGTTGTAGAAATTACATGTGGACTAAGTGAATTGATATCAATCACTTGTGCTTGTCATTGAATATGACTATAACTATATACATTGGATATGTATGGCTATTTGGGAGTGGAAAGGGGATGTACTCCATATGTGATTATGTGTTCATATACATTGTGTGTCTATTACACTTATGTTGTTATGCATTCTAGCATGTATCATTGTTTGGAAGGAGATAGGAGATGTACTCCATTATTTGGGAGGAGATAGGGGATATACTCCATTGTTTCCGAGAAGAAAGAGGATAGACTTCATTGAAAATTAAGTTGGCCGGAGTGTCCAGGGTGAAAGTCCCGAAATCTTATATACATGGGTGCCAGTTCCCACGGACGAAATTTCTGTAAAATGGCAAATTGAAGTATTTGTGTAATGATTGTATTGATTGAGAACCACTGAGTTGTAGTCTCAGTTTGGTGTCCAAAATGTAATGAATTGGCTCATGAATTGAGATGAGATCATTTAACTTGAAATGAATTTTCATGAAATGAAGTAAGACTAAATTGACTAAAAGTGTATCATTGGCTTACCGTGCTTAAGACAGGTAGAGCAGAATTTATTTACCATTATTGTCTCAATGTATCTAGGTATATCATGGGTTATGATGGTATTGTTTTTGAAGGCTGGGTTGCCTCAATTGTTGTAGCAAATAGTTATTGATGGCTTGTTGTTTTCCTTTTGTATTAAAGGCATACTTGTATAGTTATAAATGTGTTGGAAACGGACGTAAGTATTGTGTTGAGATTGAGAAAAATGTGAAAGACTTTGAATACTTGTGAACATGTTTTGAAAAGGCCAATAGGTGTAAGTCTGGAAAGTGAAAGAAAATGTAATGGGCTTGGCGAAATGGTTTTCTTCTGAAATTTGTTATAATCATATGAATTTTTGGAAAAAGGTAACAAGAAGAAAGAAAAGTGAATTGTTTATGTTAATGAATGAAATGAACGATTTTGAGAAAAAGTTCTTATATACATATGTTTCTGTATAAACCGTTGCAATATTTATACAGTATGAGATTTCGCATTCATGATCATAGCTATCTGTAAGCTGCTATTGTTTATATAGCGATCTCGATTGTCCCTTTACTATTCTGTTGTATTCCGGACTTGATTCCGTGAAGTTGGTAGTTGAATCTATCTTGTTGTCGTCCTTTAATTCCGCTTGATTGAGTTTTAGGATGTTTTGGGCAGGATTGTTATAGGTTGGTTAGGCCTTGGTTTCAATTCCTTGTTGCCCAGTTTTTAGGCGGTCCGCTCGAGCGGGTCTTCTTGCGCTTGAGCGGGGATTGCACACTCCCAGTTTTTCGTGTCCCTGCAAAACTTCTGCAGGTGTGATTTTTATGCTCGAGTGGGTTTCTTTACGCTCGAGCGGTGGCGCTCGAGCGGGTATTCTGACGCTCGAGCGGGTAGTACCTTTTCGGTGTAGGTTCTGGGAGGGGGAAATCTACGCTCGAGGGGACTGGTTTTCGCGCTCGAGCGGATGTGCTTTATTCTTGTGTCTTGGCGCTCTAGCGGGTCTTCTTGCGCTCGAGCAGACCTAGTTTTTCTTCTTGACGCTCGAGCGTTGTGTTTTCCGCTCGAGCGGGAATGTCGTATATCAGTTGACCGTGGGGCAGTTTTAAATCACTTTTTCTCATCCTTTCTGTCTCTTACTTTTTCAGAAAAGGCCATTTGAGAGCCTCTCTCTCTAAAACCTTGCCTTCTCTCTAGATATTGATCAAGCTAGGGTGTTTTCCTCACCTTTGGCCTTTACAAAAGAGTTGTTGATCGTTGAGGGCTATCTTTTGATCCGAGAAACTCGTGGTTTGGAGCAAGTTCGTTTTCATCATCTTCTTCGTTGGTTGTCATCTTTTGAGGTAGGGATTCCTACTCACTCTTATGGTCTTTGACCTAGATTTTTAGTTGTTTTGATAAAGTGTTAAATTTGGGAAAATTTTGGGACTTAGGGTTTCAAAATGTGTAAAAAGGGTTTTGTGATTTTGGGCTCATAACTTGTATTTTGGGTTTCAAAGTGATGATATAGTTATTGGTTGTTGATATTAGGCCATTGGGTCAATATTGGGAAAGGGGGTAGAAAACCCTAATTTCTGGTATAAATTAATTGGCATAATTAATTTGGGAAAATTGTGAACTTATGGAATTGTGTTGGAAATAATAAAATTGGTTCATTATGTTATGAAATGATGGAGTTGAATTTATAAATCGCTCGCTTTTGAAAGCATTGATATTTTATCTGTTGGAGCTTTTATTATCTGTTTAGAAATAATTGCTTGAGCTACCGGTGGAGGGTAGTTTTGATTGTTGTAGACAATGCATGATGATTAGGCAAACTAAAACTAATCAGTTGGACATGTCATAGAGTATGACGGTTGATAGAATACATTAACGTTATGTATTGATTGATTGTGTATATGACCTTTGTGTATATATGCATTGTGTGTGTGTGTAGGAGGAGATAGGGGATGTACTCCACGGTTTAGGGGAAGATAGGGGATGGACCTCTAAACCGGATGTTGTTTAGGAGGAGATTGGGGATGGACTCCACTGATACAGCTCATATGCTTGTCAGAAAATGTGTTGATACAGCTCATATGCCTGTCATTGGAAGTGTTGATATAGCTAATATGCATATCTGTTGAAATGTGGATACAGCTTGTATGCTTATCTGTTGAGATATTGATATAACCAGTGTGTTTATCTATTGTAAAAATAGAAAATGTTTAATATGAGTCTTTGTCTCATATAAGTGGTTGGTCAGGTTCTGAGCCATTGATGGAAATTGTGAAATTGATAAGAAATGGAAATGGATTATGAATTGGTTTATGAAAATTGAACATTTATCAATTGCTAATGTCTTAGTCATTGCTCATACTGTGTTTAGTATATCTCTATTGGGCTGTGGCTCACCCTATATGGGAATATCATTTTCAGGTACAGGTAGCATGCCACCTCCAAGGACGTAGCTTGGGAGGCTAGAGGCGGGCATACTTTTGTTGTTTAGTTTCTTGATGTATTACATGTATATTCAAGCCAAGGGCTTAATGGGTAAATGAGTTAGTACTCTTTTGTTGTAACCAAGTGTTAACTTGGAAAGCTGTAAGCCTTTAGGGCATTTGCTTTTGTCGTTAACATGTAATACTTTTGGTAATGGAACTCTGATGAATAAAAGAATGTGGAACTTTTATATATCCATGCATGTCTATATTGATGAGTTTAATGTTATTTTTTTGAGGGCGTTACAACTTGGTATCAGAGCGTACCGGGTTCAAACACTTTGGGTACGTGGGAAGTGATTAGGATCACAATGGGTTTGCCTCGCTTGATAGAGACTTAGATGTAGTGTCATATGCTATGTGCTTAATTGATAACATGCTTATGTGACTATGTGGGTATGGAATGTAGTTTCTAGGAAGTTGATCGGATCCTTGGGTTGCTGGGAGTCTTGTTGGAAAAGCACTTGATCAATGCTGTTTCTAACCGGAACTCTAGTAACGCCTCGGGACTATCATTATTCGGAAATGAAATTCGTAAATGCTTATGTGCTTATGTGCTTACGTGGAGTGAATTACAGTTGTCCACGCTTTAGGACGCGAGTGTTATAGCTTCGGCACATTTGTGAATGTGCTAATAGTCTTGGTTACCTTTATTAGGATGTCAGGATGAGGGCGTGGTAGGCATGGCAGGCATGGTAGGCGGGAGGTACCTGTACCGGATGACGTTCCGGCAATGCAGGAGGGTGTTGGTCAGGCCAACGTGGCCGAGCCAGCGGGTCAGCAGGCTATGGGCGCCTTGGCCTGAGAGATAGCAGGAGCTTTGGGTATTCTCAGAGCTGATAATCAGGTTGCTGAGGCAGGGCCTTCTTTCTTGAAGAGGGAATTCTTCCGGTCTAACCCGGACGAGTTTGTTGGGGATCCAAAGGAGCCACTTAAGGCTGACGAGTGGTTGGAACAAATGGAGAAGACGTTCGAGATGCTTGGCATCGAGGACGGGGCTTTGAAGGTGACCTTGGCATCCTTCCAGCTGAAGGGAGAAGCGGGTCAATGGTGGAAGTATGAGAAGGGCAGTGTTGGCGGTGCATGGGAGGCGTTTGTGAATGCTTTCCAGGAGAAGTTTTTATCTTCAGCTGCGAGGGAGAAGCTGAGAGAGCAGTTTTGCCAGCTTAGACAGCAAGGCTTGTCAGTGGCCGAGTTTGAGGCTACTTTTACCAGTCTGTCCAGGTTTGCACCTGAACTGGTGGCGTCCAAGGAATGCCGTTGCTTTGAGTTTGAGCGGAAGTTGAGGCGAGGCCTCAAGTTGAGGGTTGGTGGATCTTTCATCCGGGAGTATAGACGATTGGTGAATGCGGTAGCTCATATGGAGCTCATGATGCAGGAGGAGGATAAGGGGCAGAGAGGCTCCAAGAGGGACCAAGATGGTCAGGGTGATGGCAGGAGACAGAGGGGTTCTAACCCTCAGCAATCTCAGGGTGGTGTGGCTAGATCGACTTTTCCAATACCGAGTACGGGCTCTGGGAGAGGTAGTCAGGGAGGCTTGACTTGCTTTGTGTGTGGCCAGCTGGGTCACAAGTCTTCGGTTTGCCCGCAGAAGGGAGGGGGTCAGCGAGCTGCTTCTTCTTCAGCTAGACCTCAGGGCCAGAGTCAGGGCAAGGGCCAGCCTTTGTCTTGCTATCAGTGCGGTCAGCCTGGGCACCTGAAGAGGTATTGCCCGCTGTTGAGTGCTACTTCAGGAGCGTCTGGTTCTAGACAGACGCAGGGATTTCAGCCAGCTCAGTCTGTGCAGGCCTCGAGGGCCAATCCGGGGGCTTCGTCATCCCAATCAGTGCAGCAGTCGTATGCTCCTAGAGGTGAGCAGGTGGATCAGGGGCCTACAGGGCGTGTGTATGCTGTTACCGCGCAGGACCTAGTACCGGCTCCATCAGTAGTGAGAGGTACTTTCTTGTTTTGCAACTCGGTTGCTAGTGTGTTGATTGATACAGGTGCATCTCATTCTTTTGTGTCTGCTGCATTTGCATCTATTTTGGAATTGGAGTTGGCACAGTTAGCATCTCCTATATGTGTGGTATCGCCTATTGGAAGGGAGTTGATCTTGAAACAAGGTGTTAGAGGGTGTGATATAGAGGTCGCCGACCATAGGCTTCCTTTTCCTTTTGTTGTCATGCCCATGAAGGGTTTTGATGTTATTTTGGGTATGGACTGGCTATCGTCATACCGAGCTATTATTGATTGCTACCGCCAGAGGGTCACGGTTTGTACCTTAAGCGAGGAGTGTTTCCATTTCTTGGGGGATCAGGTTAGTAGTGTGTTGCCACCGATGTATGATCCGCGAGGGCGGAGTGAGCTTAGTGGTCTACTTGCTAGCTTTTTGAGTGGTGAGTGTGATGAGACCCAGATTGTATTGCCGAGGGTGGTTTGTGAGTATTCGGACGTTTTTCCCGAGGATCTCGTTAGTTTGCCACCTCACCGAGACATAGAGTTCTCTATTGATTTAGTGCCCGGCACAGCGCCGATTTCTATGGCACCTTATCGTTTTGCCCCAGCCAAGTTGAGTGAATTGAAGATTCAGCTCCAGGAATTGCTAGATAAGGGTTTTGTTCGCCCTAGTGTTTCGCCGTGGGGAGCACCAGCCCTCTTTGCTAAAAAGAAAGATGGTGCCTTGAGATTGTGTATAGACTACCGGAAGTTGAATCGGGCTACGGTCAAGAATAAGTACCCTATGCCCCGTATAGATGATATGTTCGACCAATTGAAGGGTTCCCGTTGTTTCTCTAAGATAGACTTGAGATCGTGTTACCACCAGTTGAGGGTCAGGGAGGAGGATATTCCAAAGACGGCATTCTGTACGCGGTATGGCCATTATGAGTTTCTGGTGATGCCATTCGGGCTTACCAATGCACCGGCAGTCTTTATGGACTTGATGAACCGGGTCTTCCGAGAATTTTTGGATCGATTTGTAGTCGTTTTCGTGGACGACATTCTTCTCTATTCGCCTTCTGAGGATGAGCACGAGGAACACTTGAGAGTGGTGCTTGAGTTGCTTAGAGCCCATAGGCTGTATGCCAAGTTTGGGAAGTGTGAGTTCTGGCTAGGAGAGGTGAAATTCTTAGGCCATGTGGTATCCGGGGAAGGGGTGTCTGTTGATACATCCAAGGTAGAGGCAGTACAAGATTGGGCACAGCCTAAGAGTGTGCTTGAGATCCGCAATTTTCTGGGATTAGCTGGGTATTATCGTCGGTTTGTGAAGGATTTCTCCAGGCTAGCTTCGCCGTTGACTAGATTGACACGGAAAGGGGTCAAGTTTGTATGGAGTGAGACTTGTGAAAAGTCGTTCCAAGAGTTGAAGGTTAGATTGACCACCGCTCCGGTTTTGATTATTCCGGAGAGAGGGTCGGGTTATGCGGTTTATTGTGATGCCTCACGAGAAGGTTTGGGTTGTGTGTTGATGCAAGAGGGGAAAGTGGTAGCTTATGGCTCACGACAGTTGAAAATACACGAGAAGAATTACCCTACACACGATCTAGAGTTAGCAGCAGTGATTTTTGCCTTGAAGATTTGGAGGCACTACCTTTATGGTGAGAGGTTCGAGGTGTTCTCGGACCACAAGAGTTTGAAGTATCTGTTTACACAGAGAGACTTGAATTTGAGGCAGAGGAGATGGATGAAGTTCATTGAGGATTACGATTTTGAGTTGCACTATCACCCGGGAAAGGCCAATGTTGTGGCCGATGCCCTTAGTAGGAAATCCATTAGTGATGTAGCTTGTATAGCCATTCGGGAATGGGAGATGCTGGATGCACTTGGCGAGTTTGATTTGCTGCTGGGCGAATCCGTTGAGGCTGCGGCCTTGTTTTCTGTTGTTTCGCAGCCTACACTTGTGACCCGAGTATTAGAGGCACAGAGAGGTGACCTTAAGGTAGAATCCCTCCGAGAGAAGATCTCAAATGGGAAAGTTGAAAGGGGTTTGACGGTGTATCCCGACCTGAGTGTGAGATACCGAGACCGTCTGTTTGTGCCGGAGTCTTGCCGAGGGGAAGTACTCCGAGAGTTCCATCATTCACGCCTTGCGGTGCATCCGGGAGGCACTAAGATGTATCGAGATTTAGGTCGCCAGTTTTGGTGGCGAGGTATGAAGAGAGATGTGGCTGTTTTCGAATCGAAGTGCCTTACTTGCCAGCAAGTGAAGGCCGAGCATCAGAGGCCAGCGGGTTTGTTGCAACCCTTGCCTATCGCCGAGTGGAAGTGGGAGGATATCACTATGGACTTCGTTGTAGGTCTTCCGAGGACTCAGCGGGGTAGTGATGCCATTTGGGTGGCTGTAGACCTGTTGACTAAGTCAGCGCACTTCATTCCTATGCGTGTGAGAGATTCGGTAGATCTTCTCGCCGACTTGTATATTCGGGACATAGTGAGATTACACGGGGTCCCAGTGACGATCGTCTCAGATAGAGATCCTCGTTTTACTGCTAGGTTGTGGCAGAGTTTGCAGAGTGCCTTGGGCACTAAGTTGACCTTTAGTACGGCCTATCATCCTCAGACTGGCGGGCAGTCCGAGCGTACTATTCAGATCCTTGAGGATATGCTTCGAGGTTGTGTCCTGGACTTCAGTGGGACGTGGGAGAGGCACTTACCATTGGTGGAGTTTGCCTACAACAACAGCTTTCAGTCTAGTATCGGTATGGCACCGTTTGAGGCCTTCTATGGCCGACCCTGTAGGTCTCCAGTGTGTTGGGCCGAGGTGGGTGATGCACCTTTGTTGGGTCCGGAGTTGGTTAGGGAGACGACGGAGAAAGTTGAGCTTATCCGTAGGAGGCTTGTTACAGCCCAGAGTCGCCAAAAGAGTTATGCCGACCGTAGGAGGAGGCCTTTGGCGTTTGAGGTAGGTGATCATGTCTTCTTGAAAATATCACCTAGGCGGGGTTTGATGAGATTTGGCAAGAGTGGGAAGTTATCCCCTCGGTTTATTGGTCCTTTTGAAATCCTTGAGAGGGTTGGCGAGGTTGCCTATCGTTTAGCCTTACCGCCGCAGTTGTCCGGAGTGCATGACGTGTTTCATGTGAGTATGCTTCAGAAGTATGAGCCGCATCCATTCCACGTGTTAGATTGGACCGATTTAGAGGTAGATGAGGATGCCTCGTATGAGGAGAGACCGGTTCGGGTCTTGGATAGACGGGATCAAGTCCTGCGTGGCAAGACCATTCCTTTGGTGAAGGTTTTGTGGAAGCATCACGGAGTGGAGGAAGCCACTTGGGAATGTGAGTTGGAAGTCTGCGAGAAATATCCGGACTTGTTTGTTGATGTGTGACCATGTAATGGAATTTTTGTAATATTGTTGAACGTTAAGAGCATTGTATGTGTCTTACATTGTAAAACATTGTGAATTTTTGGTTAATGAAAATTTGTTTTAAACATTGTGTATGTTAAGTATATTGTGGAAAACGAGTTGAATTGCTAAATTTCAAAAGAATGCATGTTGATAATGCAGGTTGTTATGAATAATGTGTAATGCCTCTTGAAAAGAGATGGGAGTGACCAATAATGGGTCGGGTTGTTTAAAATTATGTTGTAATATTATTGAGAATGGAGGAAACCTGTTTTTTGAAAAACTTGTGTTTAATTTCGGGGACAAAATTCTTTAAGGGGGGGAGGTTATAGCGATCCCGATTGTCCCTTTACTATTCTGTTGTGTTCCGGACTTGATTCCGTGAAGTTGGTAGTTGAATCTATCTTGTTGTCGTCCTTTAATTCCGCTTGATTGAGTTTTAGGATGTTTTGGGCAGGGTTGTTACAGGTTGGTTAGGCCTTGGTTTCAATTCCTTGTTGCCCAGTTTTTAGGCGGTCCGCTCGAGCGGGTCTTCTTGCGCTCGAGCGGGGATTGCACACTCCCAGTTTTTCGTGTCCCTGCAAAACTTCTGCAGGTGTGATTTTTACGCTCGAGCGGTGGCGCTCGAGCGGGTATTCTGACGCTCGAGCAGGTAGTACCTTTTCGGTGTAGGTTCTGGGAGGGGGAAATCTACGCTCGAGCAGACTGGTTTTCGCGCTCGAGCGGATGTGCTTTATTCTTGTGTCTTGGAGCTCTAGCGGGTCTTCTTGCGCTCGAGCGGACCTAGTTTTTGTTCTTGACACTCGAGCATCGTGTTTTCCGCTCGAGCGGGAATATCGTATATCAGTTGACTGTGGGGCAGTTTTAAATCACTTTTTCTCATCCTTTCTCTCTCTTACTTTTTCAGAAAAGGCCATTTGAGAGCCTCTCTCTCTAAAACCTTGCCTTCTCTCTAGATATTGATCAAGCTAGGGTGTTTTCCTCACCTTTGGCCTTTACAAAAGAGTTGTTGATCGTCGAGGGCTATCTTTTGATCTGAGAAACTCGTGGTTTGGAGCAAGTTCGTTTTCATCATCTTCTTCGTTGGTTGTCATCTTTTGAGGTAGGGATTCCTACTCACTCTTATGGTCTTTGACCTAGATTTTTAGTTGTTTTGATAAAGTGTTAAATTTGGGGAAATTTTGGGACTTAGGGTTTCAAAATGTGTAAAAAGGGTTTTGTGATTTTGGGCTCATAACTTGTATTTTGGGTTTCAAAGTGATGATATAGTTATTGGTTGTTGATATTAGGCCATTGGGTCAATATTGGGAAAGGGGGTAGAAAACCCTAATTTCTGGTATAAATTAATTGGCATAATTAATTTGGGAAAATTGTGAACTTATGGAATTGTGTTGGAAATAATGAAATTGGTTCATTATGTTGTGAAATGATGGAGTTGGATTTATAAATCGCTCGCTTTTGAAAGCATTGATATTTTATCTGTTGGAGCTTTTATTATCTGTTTAGAAATAATTGCTTGAGCTACCGGTGGAGGGTAGTTTTGATTGTTGTAGACAATGCATGATGATTAGGCAAACTAAAACTAATCAGTTGGGCATGTCATAGAGTATGACGGTTGATAGAATACATTAACGTTATGTATTGATTGATTGTGTATATGACCTTTGTGTATATATGCATTGTGTGTGTGTGTAGGAGGAGATAGGGGATGTACTCCACGGTTTAGGGGAAGATAGGGGATGGACCTCTAAACCGGATGTTGTTTGGGAGGAGATTGGGGATGGACTCCACTGATACAGCTCATATGCTTGTCAGAAAATGTGTTGATACAGCTCATATGCCTGTCATTGGAAGTGTTGATATAGCTAATATGCATATCTGTTGAAATGTGGATATAGCTTGTATGCTTATCTGTTGAGATATTGATATAACCAGTGTGTTTATCTATTGTAAAAATAGAAAATGTTTAGTATGAGTCTTTGTCTCATATAAGTGGTTGGTCAGGTTCTGAGCCATTGATGGAAATTGTGAAATTGATAAGAAATGGAAATAGATTTTGAATTGGTTTATGCAAATTGAACATTTATCAATTGCTAATGTCTTAGTCATTGCTCATACTGTGTTTAGCATATCTCTACTGGGCTGTGGCTCACCCTATATGGGAGTATCATTTTCAGGTACAGGTAGCATGCCACCTCCAAGGACGTAGCTTGGGAGGCTAGAGGCGGGCAGACTTTTGTTGTTTAGTTTCTTGATGTATTACATGTATATTCAAGCCAAGGGCTTAATGGGTAAATGAGTTAGTACTCTTTTGTTGTAACCAAGTGTAAACTTGGAAAGCTGTAAGCCTTTAGGGCATTTGCTTTTGTCGTTAACATGTAATACTTTTGGTAATGGAACTCTGATGAATAGAAGAATGTGGAACTTTTATATATCCATGCATGTCTATATTGATGGGTTTAATGTTATTTTTTTGAGGGCGTTACAGTTTAGGATTATGTTGAGATCCTTACTGGACTTTATGTTCATCCTACGTTGCCGATCCATTTTCAGGTGAACATCGAGAAGTGTTTCAAGATCGAGGATCTTCTTTACCTGTTGGCCACGGGGCCTTTTATTTTTGGGCGGAATGCCAGTGATGTACAAGGGTTAAACCCTTTCTTTAGCTTTTAAAAATGTAAGCATGCGGGCAATTTATTTAGTTATGTACATGTTGTATTTAATTTGCATTCGGATGAGAGAATCTTTATTTATTCTTACTAGTTGATGTAAAGAGTTTTCCGCATGATATCCCTGAAATTGAATTAAATTAATGAATCTGGTAATAATTTCGAGTAATAAAATGTGGGCGTGACATGTGCTTTCCTACACAGTAATATAGAAGACAAGAGATATTCACCTGCTTTAACACGACTAAGCTGTATTCATCCTTGTAGTATTGACAATGTGGTGGGTCCAATGTCATAAGATCACTATATAATTCTTTAACTTCTTTAGAATGGCCATCTTGCATGTCTCTAGAGTTTTATCATATGACATCATTGCATCATGTGTAGTCAACAATCTTGCAAGCATAAGCTTTCCAATTTTACTACAATAACCAGTGGGAGAAAATAAGAGGACATTGGACAAACAATAAAGCTGCTTTGCTGCTGCAAAGCTACTCATGAATGAATTCCACATACCAATTTATCTCTGACAACGTGAAGGGGGGTTTTAGAGAGAGAGGTTCTCAGATCTAGGGTTTATGGAAGAAAAGAGATGAAAAAGTGATGAAGAAAGATGCTGTCGCAAACTGATATACACACAGTCTGCTCGAGCGTGAAAAGTGACGCTTGAGTGTCAGACAAATTGTTCCGCTTGAGCGTAGAATACACACTTTCAAAAGTTTTGTTGACGAAGGACATCGCTCGAGTTCAAGATTGGCCGCTCGAGCGTCCACCCGCTCGAGTGTAGGAAACGCCGCTCGAGCGTAGAATATACTCTTCCAGTATTTGTAAGGCTGTAAAAACACTGAGAGTTTGCAAAGCCTGCTCGAGCGCAAGAATGGCTGCTCAAGCGAAGGAGTAAAAATCTGGGCAACAAAAGTTTGAAAAATCAAGCAACCAACCTATTCTAAACACACAACTACAACAATCTCAAAGCCAAATTCAAGGAGATACAAGGGGAAACAAGATATGACCAGCACTGTAAGACCAATAAACACAAGTCCAGAATACAAGATGGGTCTGGTCAAAACCGAAATCGCTATAGATCACATCAATGCCGACTTAAGCATAAGGCAGGTAAAGCATGTGCTAGGACTCAAAATTGTGGAAAAGCCCCAAAATTTTGGGAAATTTCTCAAAGGCCTCAAAATTTCCAATATGCCAAAAAACCTATTTATGTTTTTTTTTTTTTATAAAAAAAAAAGGCCATCCAAGGAATCAAATATAATCTTTTTCTTATATTAAGATAATTATTATTATTATTTTTTTAAGTACAAAAAAAAGACAAATTCTACTTTTCTATTTTAAATGTTTTTGCCTTATCTTATTTAGAAATAAATACATAGTTTCTTGTGGTTTGTAAACTAAAATGCATCATTTGACATTCCATCCAAATTAGCAGTAAGTGTGAAACACTTGCCTCATAAGAGTATTTAATGGGATTTACCTTAATTCACTAACAGTGAAATAAGGAAATAATGCATGCAATCGCATGCCTCACCGATCGTATCATTTTTACGCGAATCAGGGATATAGGAGTAATCATTATTTACATGATTACAACATACTCAATTGTCCTGTAAGGACATTAAAGAGGCCTATAAGACCTCAACCGTGGTGGGCCTTTGCATTAAGAGAAAAGCCATTCCACTCCTTTTTTAAAGCTTCATGAGAGAAATATTCGCTTAGGACAGGTTCGACCTGTTTGTTACCGGCATTCGGTGCTTAACACATACCACACTCAAAAGCGACAACCCCTCCATACTCCATATTTCCCTTCCTTGACAGAAATCAAATGCTTTACACATTTTTTTGTCAATGAAGGGATGGAGGAGGTGAGTGAGTAGAGCAGAGAGGCAGCCTTGGTGGGAAGGGTAGAGTAATGATGATGTTATATCATTACTATATAATGTAAATGTCCTATAAAGACATTAAAGAGGCCTATAAAGATAGTTTTAGGTTACTAGATAGTGCATTTTAGTCCCCAAACCATAAGGGTTTATATGTTTATTTTCAAATGCTAAGAGGTAAACCCCACCTAAATAACAAGTGAAATTTGACTGAAAAAATTCATTAATGACCTCATAAATCTAATATTGATGAAGAAAAGAGTGTCAGTTCTACAGTTTTTTTTTTATATTAAACAAAATTTGTAATTAATTTACAAATTTATGTTTTAGTTAGGTCTCATATAATATATTTAATGGTAAAAATTAAATAGAATGTAACAAAAATGCTATATTGAACTAATTTGAAAAGTTAGAAGTTTTAATTGAACAAAAGTTTAGCTTAGAACCTAATAAAAGAAGAGAATAAAAACCAGGTTAAAAGCCAACTTTTGACTTTTTAGCTTTTTTAAGTCACATCACCTCTCTACTTTTTTACACGTATTTTCAAAAAAAAAAAAAAAGAAGCCAAAAAACTGAATAATCTACTTCCCAAAAGTTTAAGGATTTTAGCATAATTTATTCACACAATTTAATTATTTATTTATTTAAAAAAATAAATATAAAAGGCCTCGTTTAAATTGTTTCTTTAGGCCTCAAAGTTTCTTGAGCCACATAGTTCAATCCAGTACAATACAAATAAATAATTTTACATTGTGTATAAAATTTGAACATGTTACTGAACAATTTACACAATTGACAATTTTGACAATACATATGGAAGATTGTACAAAATGATCAGCGTTGAGATCACAGAGTTCAAAACAACACAATTCGAATACATAATTTTACACTTGTGTGTCAAATTTGAACAATACACAATTCACAACACAAATTGAAGATTGCTCAAACTTAACAGCGTTTAGATCACAGAGTTCAGTACAATACAATACAATGCGAAGCATACATATAGACGAAGAGATATATATAGAGAGAGAGAAAGAGAGAGAGGAATCACATTTTGTTATGATGAAAATGGAGGAAGTGAGATTGGAGGGGTCATAATTTAGCAGCTTTGAGAGCTAAGGCTTTTTCTTCTTCTGCAGTTGGGGCTTTGCGAGGACGACCATGCATTTTTCATGCTGAGAGAGAGAGAGAGGCAAAGAGTGTTGGACCGTTAAACGATCAAGCGCCAGTGGTGAGAGAACAAAGGGTAGATTACATACTTTGATTTGTTTTCATAGATAAGGGAAGAAGAATAAATCCAGGAAGGGCAAATTAAAAACTATTAAAAAAATGTAATGAGTGATTATACTTATATTACTATTTAACCTCTTTACACCTTTCATCTCATTTCATCACTAAAAAAAAATTTAATTCTCATCACACTCCCAACATATTACCAAAATTCTCATCACTTTACATCACTAATTTTGGTAACACGATGCTAAATAATTTACATTATTCCGGTATTATGCTGCCGGAAAAAATAGATCTCTCCAGTATTTTGTTACTATACATTTACAGAGCCACTTTCTTCCAAACAATGATATTTTAATTTGTGGTGGGCCTATTCGATAATACAACGCTAATTAATTTGAATTACTGCAGTGCCATGTTACTGGACAATATTTTTTTTCCCAGCATTATGTTGCCATTCAATTAGATGATAACAAAAAATTAATTTGGGCCACTTGTGAAGTGCCTATTCAGTGATACATTGTTATACAAATAGGATTACTCTAGTGTCATGTTACCAAACTACAATAGAGTTATCTAGGCCCTCGTCGCTGTTCATTGAAAGATTTACTTTTTCTTTGAAGCATCTATAAAAAAAATTCATAAATCAAACATGCATCCATAAAATTATACATAAAAAGTATCCATAAAATTATTCATAAAAACATCAAGTGTACAAATATCGATAAAGTATCTATAAAATCTATCATTATTTGCATCCATCAATCAAATATGTTATCACAATTCGTCTTGGTAATTTGTAGGTAATTTTTCCCTCCTTAATAGAAATAGACATCTACATTTTTTAGAACCTGTCAACCTTAATCGTTCCCCTTTGATCTTCATGTTGTCTCTATAGTAATTACTAATTTCACAAGCAAGCAAGTGTAAGTCTTGGTTTTCTGCCATTGTCTCCCATATCTGATGTCTTTATAATAATAACAAATTCAGTTTTCTTCCCAACATCAGAAGCCCATTTAATTAATGTTTCACGACTAGTAAAAATCTTAAGATAATAAATACATTTATATGTCAAATTATTAATAAAACTCAATACAAATTAAAAACAAAAAAAAAATCGTATTCATACAAAAATTTTAACAAATCTCATATGTAATGAATTCATGACAAAAGTCTACTAATATTGCAGTACTTGCGTCGTTGCAATAAGTATAAGTATAATCCTTCCAGGGAAAAAAATAAAAAATATAAAAAAATGAAACTAAAAATATATGGTAATGAGAAGCCGAACAAATTAAAAAAATTCAATTTAGGGTTACCGAAAATGTATATTTTATTCGGTAGTTGGTTACCAGACTTATATTTTTTGTTCAACAATGTGATGCTGGGCTATTTTATTTTGTTCGATTTCGAACCACCGAACGAAAGTCAAACACCCATCCAAAAAAACGAAACAAAAACATACCAAATAAATAATAAAAAGAAACTCGCCATTTCACTTTTTTGATGATTCTTCATCACCGTTTCTTCATCCATTGCTTTCTTTAATGATTAAAATCTATGATTCTCACTTTTTGAAAAAGATGTATAAGTGAAAAGAAAAATTAAGAAAGAAAAAAGAGTAGAGATTGAAGGCCAAGAAATATACGGAGATAACAAAATATATTTAATTTTAGTGTTTTGTCCTTAAAGGTAATTTCACACATGGATAAAATTGGAGGGGGAGAAACTCATATAAAGGGTGTAAAGGGGTAAAGTAGTGGTATAAGTAGAATCACCCAATAGTAATTCCTCGGAGAGAAACATTATGGCATACATTTTTTTAAAAGTGTGTATTATATGTACCTTGTAATTAAAAAGATACTCGCTTCAAAAATTTAAATTTAAATTTAAATTTTATTTGTCCAAAGGCCCCAGGCACTGAAACACTTTATCCAAAATGATAAGCTCAAATGAAATGACTAAAATACCCTTCTATATATATAGTATACACTACGGTCCTAAACTTTCAAACCATCTCTCTCTCTCTCATCTACCGACAGTATCAAACCCTCTCTCTCAGATCTCTCCTCCGACGATCTCGCTGCTGTCCACCGTCTTCTTCCTTGTAGTCGAAGCAGCTAGCCGAGACTCGAGATACGCTACACAATGATCTCGCCGACCGTATATCTTGCCGTCGTCCACTATCATCTTGCTACGGCTAAAATAGCGATGTCATTGCACTTATCGACTCTCAAATCGTCTCACCGCCTCTCTATTTCGCCATCGTGCTGTCGAAGAGTGCCATGAGTCATCATCATCATCTTCAAAGCTTAAGGATGGATTTGTTTCATCATCCTCGAGATCTCAAATCTATTTCATCATCCTTGAGATCTGTGTTTACATATATATATATATATATTTCGAAATCAGATATAGGAAATAGATATATATATATATATATGAATATGATTTTTCCAGATCTGTTTTTTTATTTTATTTGTTTTATTTTTTATTTTTTATTTTTTATTTTTTATTTTTTATTTTTTAAGATTTGAGCTCATCTGGTAAAGGATCATCTGTCTGTATATGTGTGTACAATAATCGTCCAGATCTCTCTTTTTTTTTTCTTTTTTTTTTTTGGGTAGTTGTTACTGTTGTTGATGATGATGACAATTTGTTGTTAATGTTAATGAAACATATTGCAGATCCATATGTTTGGTTTGAGTAGGTAGTGGGTGGTTTTTCAGTGAGGAAAGATTGATCGGAGTTGTTGAATTTGAATAGATAGATAGTAGGAAGAGATATAGACTTTTAACAGAGAGAGTTTTTTGTTATTGTTAGATTTTCAACAGATAGATTTGTTATTGTTGTTGAACAGATAATAAAATTAGAATAAATAAATTTATACAGATAAATGAAAAATTAAACAGATAATAAAATTTAAACAAATATTTGAACAAATAAGGGGAAATTTTTGAATACATAGTTAAAAAATTTTTAACAAATACGTAAAAAATTTGAACATAAAAATAAAAATTTGAATAGATAGATGTAAAATTTGAACAGATAGAAAATAATTTGAACAGATAGGCAAAAAAAGTCAATAGATGAAAAAAGTCAATGGATAAATTAAAGAGTAAAATTAAAAACAAAATGTCTTTCAAAACAAATAAAAGGACCTCTCACCAAACTATTTCACAAAGGGTAAATCTCTCACCAATAAAAAAAATACATTGAACCTAATGCCTTAGACACCCTTTAAATTAGATTTATCATCAATTTTCTCCAATGAAAAAAAGAAAATGACATAATTTCATGCTTTTTGAGTTATAACTAAAAAAAAAATGTCATAACTAAACACACCATGAGGCATAATTAAAAAACTCATGAGTCATAACTAAAATAATATTATAACTAAAGAAGAAAATTAATTATAACTAAAAAAGAAAATGGCATAACTAAGAGCACATATGATATACCCTTTTTAAGAGGTGTATATTAGAATTTTTCTTTACAAAAAAAATAGATCACCCTAGTCCTCTTGGACCGAGTGTATTAGAGTAATGTTAAATATCATGAAAAAAATATCATGAAAAGTTTCATGAAATTAATCCAAGGTTAGTTGCATAACATACAATAAACACTATAAACTATTCATGGGTGAAGGGTGATTGCATAACATACAATAGAGCGGAGAATCTTAATGAAGGCTTTTCATGATATTTATTTCATGATGCCTAGCATTATTGTACACACCGGCTCATTTTTTTTTTAGCAATCTTACTAATAATCTTACTAAAAGCATTCTTATCCAAATATCATTAGAGGTTTAAATATTATGAGCAACATTACAGTTCCACACACCCAAAAAAATAAAAAATAAACAAACAGACAAACAAACACACAAAACAAAACCAAAACAAACAGAATTTATCCAGATTCAAATTGTGTGGATAAGATTAATTTTGGATGTGGTCCACAACACAACAACTCTTCATATACACCACACAATTATTTATGGACAATTTTCATGGTTGATAAATATGGAACGATAGCATTTCTCAAGTATTATAGTTTTCTTACAACAATTGCAATTTTTTTTTTTTTTAAAAGATAGCATTTGTATGTCAGTATAGTTAAATTACAAATAAAAGGGTTCACCGCTACTCCATCAGCTTGAACCCCTAACATCCCTCTCATCACATCCTAAGGTGTGGTTGCTTGACCATTGGGCCAAACCCCAATATCTTACAACAATCACATTTGACCATTTGTATTTTTAGTAAAATTATTAGTATGTATAAAATTATACATTTTTTCTCGAGAGTCTTCTAACATCGCATAAAAAAAATATTAAAAAAAATTAAGTATGAGATGTTAAAAGTAGAATGTAAATGATTTTTTTTTAAAATATTTCTATTTTTTTGGCTTTTATTAGTATGTAAGACCATCTCTAATGGTTCATCAATTCTGACATCAAATTTAAATTTGATAAAATATATATATATATATATGTATAAAATATTTTTTCTACTTCAATGGTTTCATCAAATGAGTATCAAATCAAAGATATCAAAAATCTTCCATTCATAGTCTTTGCAACAACTGCAAATACTTGCTGTTTGTTCAGCCCTTTGACCTGCAAAGCCTCAATAGCCCACTGGAGATGTGCATAGGGATCAATACTTGCCCCGGCCTTGTTCTTGCCACTTGTTTCAACTTTGACAAGGGATTGGGTGGCTATATCGGAGCGACGCCTATTTGTTGTTGCCATATCATCATCCGGACTTGAGATAGCTTCGGGTTGGCCTTTTCCAATTGTAGCTCACCCCAAGATTGGGGAGCTTTTTGACATGAAACTTTTGGCATGTGATGTGGTCGATGATGGAACCAAAATCCCAAAGGCTAAATCTGTTACAGTTCTCTAAAGATCTTCAATCATGCTCAATAGCTCAGAAGTAGTGGGTTCGGTCATTGGTACCCATGGTGAATTTGGATCGACTTGGTCTTGACGAATTGGTTGGGCTGGGCTCTTTGGAGTGGGTTAGACTAGAATTGGGCTATTGTGGAGTTCAAGTTTTGGGGTTTGAGATGATTGGGGTTCAATTGCATTCATTATATACAAGTTCGTGCTTTTTGAAATGAACACCTCAGGCTTGGGTAAATGGACTAGGGTGAGGTATATGCTGGGGTTGTAGGTGGATGGCAGTGTATGGATTAGGTTGAGGTGTGGAGGTAATGGGTTAGTGGTGGCGTGAGGTTTTTTTTGGTGGAGCTATGATCTCTTCGTCAATAAGATACTGAATCTTATGATAGAGGCGGATGCAACGGTTTGTATCATGACGAGGTTGTTGATGATAGGCATAACATTTAGTGGGGTCATGTCTTGATGGAAGAGGACTTGGGAGGGGTTGGGGTTGTAGGAGCTCTAGGTGCCCTTTTTCTGGAAGAATTTTCAAAGCTTGAGAGAGATCCATGTAAAGAGGATGAAAATTTCGAGCTTGGGGCCGAGTTGAAGTGGTTGGTTTTAGGCTATTATCAGCAAAAGGGTTTTTGATGGAACTGGTAATAGTGTTTACTTCTGAGCATTTCGCAACTATGCTACCATTAGTAGTAGCATTGGAACGGCGAACAAAATTCTTCCTCATAGGCTCATTACCTTCCACAATGATCCCTTGTCTAATGGCATCCTCGATTTGAACCCCAATTTCATGGAGGTCCTTAAAGTTGAATAGTGTGAGGACTATCATTTTCTGCAATAGCCTTTCATGTAGATCTCTAACAATTATACGGACTTGCTCATTTTCTGGGGGCCTGTTTGCCATCATAGCCGCCTTTGCCCTCAATTTAGTAACAAACTCCAAAAATCCCTCCTTTGATTCCTGATGTGTTGCCTCAAGATCACGAGTTGTGATCTCGATTTGCATGTTGTAGGAATATTGGGAAACAAAAGATTCAGCCAACTTTTCCCAACTCTGTTTTACGGAGTCCTTTAGTTTAGTATACCAGATGGTTGTTGTACCAGACATAGTCCTTCCAAACAACGATAACTTTGGATTCTGGTCAAACCCATCGGTTTCAGAATATTAGAAAAAAAGATGCAAATGTACCATCGGATCCGCAAAATCATCAAAATAGTCGATATGAGGCATCTTGAACCGCTCTAGTAGAGTAATAGCGGATTCAGTGTACCCATCTTCGATATCTGGAATAGAACTAACTCCCTATGCCTTCTTCAACAACTTTTCAAGTTTATGGACTTTGAGCAGGTTAGGGTCAAACTCTAACTCAAAAGGTACCTCGGTCTGATGAACTGAAGCTTTAGAAATCTGGACCAGGATTGGATCTGTCTGGACTGGAAAAATAGGAACACCTTCAGCAGAGATCCTAGGTCATAGGATTGGCAGTAGTACCTGGCGTAGGAGTAACAGTGTCAAGTGTATGAGAAACAAAAGTTGCAGCTGGCTGTTGTTGTTGTAACCTATTGGTGATCTCTGTTTGTCGGACCATATCATGCTGGAGTGAATTTACTAATTGCTGAAGACGGATCAATAAATCCTCTAGATTTGACGGATATTGACCCATTACAGGAGTAGATGATTGTGATTGGGGTAAACTGATTAAAGGTGATCTAAGGGGTGACTGTCGGAATAACGGAACTGATCAACACTATCTGGCCTTTCTTCGTCTTACCACTGGTAAAAGTGAAGCAAACACTGGTTGTCTCTGAACTAAATCTCCAACCTTACAAAGTCTACCAACACAGGTCCAGAGCAACTAGGGGATATTAGAACCTTCTAAAGCTATGGTTTCAGGACTACCTAGCAGCAAAAATAAAAAATTAGACAACACTTCAGCCTAATTTCACCAGAACATATGTGATCACAACTGAATGACAGTACTTCCTACTGAATTCTGCCCCACAAACTGATATAACTGAACCACTTATATGAATTCAGGAACCCTTGTATAGATTCACTGCATAGCACATAGCAGGTAAAGAGAGCAAAAACACCCCTATGAGGGGGGTAGGGTTACCCTGCCCTAGCTTTGGAATGATCTAGAGTTTCATTACTTCAAACAAGTGGTATCACAACATCCTGAATGTGGGAGAGCCTCCTGTCCTATTTTGGAAAAGTCACTGGAGCTTACAACATGCACTAGGCCAATTGATCAAAAGGGTACCTCAACAAGATTACCTAATATACCTCTCACATCTAACACCGAAAAGTGAAAGGAGGATCGAGCGGTACGACAGTAACCCAGATCCAAGGGTTATGTTCCCAACGTGACATTGCCTACGTCCATCCAACCTTTTGGCAAGCCTCCAGTATGTCGTCCAGGATATCAGATAGTAAACACAATGACTTATGAGCACCAATGCAAATGAAATGCAATGAACATATATATATATATGTAAATAAAAGTTCACGTCATGAAGTTCAAGTCAAGTTCTCTAAACCCCAGTAGTGTCGCCAGATGTAGCTAGTTTTTCGCAATCCTCATAGGGGTTTAGTCTCATCGGATATGATTCCCTACAATTCGGACTCCTGCAGTTCTAAATCTAGTTTTATAAGTGAAATGTGAAACCGAAAAATGAATGAGAGTCCAAATTTGGCAAATCTTAGAAAATCCATTAATCATCATAGATGCCAAAAATGGACTGCATTGCCAAATTTCAGAGTCGCCACCTAATATTTTTGAAAAAATTAGGAAACCTGTGACTCATGCCAAAGGCTACTTATCCATTATAACCAAAGTTGTCTCGGCTTGGAAACTTAGGTATGAGAGGAGAAGGTCACGAATTGAGCAGCCCACTCACCCGATCAAAAATCAACCTCTATTAAATCATGATTTGAATTTTATAGACATTATATGCTCATGTTTTGATTATTTAATATACTAACATTACTATGTGAAAGAAACAAGCATAGACCACGTCACTAGCTTTGGAATGCTTTGATTTCATGTTTCTTTGAAAAGAGTTTTGAATATGTGCAACTCAAAGGAAAAATGAGCTCATATGTACAATAATCAAAGTCATTCTAATTATCAAAATAGCCTCCATCCACAAGCATTCATAGAGATGTTTTGAGTAAGCAAGTAGCCTCATAGCAGTATGTTCGACATGGTAACACAAACTCACATATGATACATATGATATGCTAAAAGCAAAAATGCTCACCTAGTACTCAACCGAGGCAAGCCAAAGAAAAGAAGATGGTTAGAAAAAAAAATGCATGATCCTAATATGCAAAATGTCTAATGTGACGCATACAAAATGCAACTACTAGATTCGGCTACTAACATGACATGTGAATCAACTCAAAGCATGAGGTAGCGCACATAATCAAGTAGGAAATGATAAAGACATCAAGTATGATGAACTGAACCTTAATGTATGCAAAAATGGATTCAAAGCATGGGAATGATAAAGGACAACCTGATGCTTTGTATAGGGGTGAGCATGGTCTGGATTGGACCGAATTAGAGTAAAACCAGGACCAATCTGTTATCTACGGATCTTGAAAAATTGGAACCAATCCGAACCAATCCATTTAAACACGGATTGGATCGGTTTAGGACCACGAATTTACATAATTAAATAACAAAAAATATATATAACACTTTAATTTCATAAAAATATAAACATAGCACCATATTAGTTTCACAATAGCAATATGCCTTTTTATAATAGCGACAAACTGTTCTAGAATTTAAACAACAATAAGAAAACTAGGTCCACCATAAATATTTAGACCATTACAAATTAACACTAAAAACTAGCAAACAAAAGTAGTAAAGGAAGATACTATACAAGTTTAGGTTTGGATTTAAGTTTTATATGAAATAAGAGAAGATACTATGCATGAGGGTGTATAATAAAAATATAGACTATTTGTATGTGGTCCGGATCGGTTCCAATCCGGAATGTGGGGTTCAATCCGGAACCAATCCGTGAATTACGGATTTTTAATTTTTCAATCTGGAACCGAATCACGGATTCAAAAAATCAATCCAAACCTACTGGATTGGACTGGACTGGACTGGATCGGATTACGAATTTCACGGATTCCTTGCTCAGCCCTAGCTTTGTACAACTATGATAAGCATGTAAATAAAAAGGAGAAAGAAATTGGCCTCGTTTGGCAAGAGGCTATTTTAGCCAATTAGCCAAAAAGTTACTAAATTAGCCAAAAAGCCAACAACCCATACCAAAAAGTCAAAGATTCTCTTTTCTCTCTACTTTTTGCACATCTTTTCGTAATTAGCCAAAAAGTCATCCCAAACATACAAGTTTTTTTACCTACCTTTTTAGCCAAATAGCCAAAAAGTTACTAAATTAGCTTGTTCCCAAACGAGGCCTGAGGTTGGAAGACATACATCAAGTGTTTACAAATTTGCCTTCTTACAAGATTTGCTTTGTTTTGCTGAAAAACCACCACTGCCGTACAAATAAGGTGGCCGGTCGGCCTAATAAACTGGTCTACCGTACAAGATGGTGGTCTGCCGGCCACTTTTTCTGGAAAAAGACCTGTTGCAACAAAACTGGAACAGAGCAAAAATAGAGGGTTTTCAAAGGATGTTCATTCTTCCTGTTCCTTCCTGTCATTAAGATTTTCAAGGAGAGAATAAGTTTGCTTCACAAATCATCAAGCATCCCAAGGGTATTTAGATGATGATTAATGAAGCAACAAGACGAAAATCAATGAATACAAAGCTAAGGCAAATTAAGAAAACGAAACATTCAAAGAGATGGCATGAAACTTACTCTATCTCATGGAAAATAAGAGTAAGTGAGTACTCAAATTTAGAGAGATTAGGTTTAGAGAAAGCCATTCTTGAAAACAAAGCTTACAAACAAGAGGTTATATCATTAAGAGAAGCAAAAAGACTCTTCTTCTTACTCATGGAAGATAGATTGGAATCCATTTTCATGCTTCAAAAAAGGAACTAGAAGAGAGTCTCTATACTTCCGATGAAAGAGCTCTCATATGGCTTCAAAGCAAAATCAAAACAAGACTAAGTAAATAAATGAAAGCTATAAAGAGTTGTTGTATGCTCATCTTCCTACTCATGGAAAACGGATGAGACATCTATTTCCATACTTCAAAGATGGAACTAGAAAAGAGCTCACAACAACTTTGAAGGAGAGAGAGAGAGAGAGAGAGAGAGAGAGACATGAATCAAACTAACTATTTGAAGCTTTAAACACATATATACAGTCCATATTCATACAAAACTATATAAAGCAGTACTAAAATTGAAGAAAAAAAAGCAAAAGCATGAAGAATGCCAAGAGAACATCACTAATGGTTAAGCCTATGGAAGGGTGGCTAACCGTTCCACTCTCAACAAGGATTAAATCACATGTTAAAGCCTAAAAACACTCTGAAATTCAGTATTTAAAACAGAGGATGAAGAACAAGAGGATAAAAGAAAAGGCAATGAAAAGTGTTCAAAGATTAACCTCTTGAAAAGCGGAAGAGTTTCTTGATTCACAAACTTCAATCCACACACTCTCAAGTGTCTGAAATGAGGTTCAAAACTTTAGCAAAAAACTTCAAGTTTTAGTTTCAATAGTGTATCTATAGTCAAGAGGGTAGAGAATGCTTTGTATGCCTTTGGAAATGCTTGTTCACTAAGTTTTCTAACCCTAAACTCAGAGGGGAGGTGTTGTATTTATAGAATTTTAGCTTCTCATGCTAGAAATATCTTCAAAAGAGAACAGCTAGCCAAATCCCGTGCATGGGAGCAGCCTGCTGCTGTAAAAATATCTTTTGCGCTAAACATGGTCGGGCGGCCAAGAGGATGTATGGCTGGCCAAAAAAAGTGGCCTGCCGGTCAACTTTTGGTCTTGCTGCTCTTTGAGTGATCAGGCTAGAAAAAACGGGTTTTGGTCCAAATAGGGTACAAGGTTTGGGTTCGAAGCTCAAAATTAAATTTTTTTCCTAAAGATTCGAAAAATTGCATAGCTTAACGTTTCATCATCGAGTGTTCGAAATGAAGCACCCAAGTCTTAAGGGCGGTCTAAAATGGAGTGTCTACAGTTGACTTTTTGGCTATTTTAACCTAGGGCTAAAAAGCCTAATTTGGGATAGATTTTTTGACTTTTTTTACTTTTGTAAGAAAAAAAATGAAATAATTATGATTTGGACTTGACATTTTATTTTATTGACTTTTTAACTTATTTTATCTTTTTGTGGATATTTTAATTTTCTTAATTGTACATACAGTTCCTCGTTCAAAAAAAATAAAAATAAATTGTACATACAGTTCTTCAATTAAAAAGGAGGAACATACCCGGTTGTAGATCTAAACCCTAATTCTTGGTTGCGAATCCTAGATTGTCTCACCAAAAGTTTCCATCACAAGTCTGATCGACTTGATCCAAAGCCACAGATTTGACTTCACAATCAAGGACTAAACCTAGATTTGGTAGCCGCAATCCGAAGCCATCACAATCTTGTTTCTTGTATTACGAACTAGTTCTTCTCCCTGAAATCAAAGTTGAGTTCGCGAACTGATCAAATTTCTTCATTCGCATCTGGTTCACAGCACCTGGAAATCTCAGATTTCAAGTTCGTCTATGGTCTTCTCTAGGTCGAAGCACTAGGAAAATCTCAGATTCTGTCGAAGAGGACCAAGAAGCTACGAAATCAACTTCCATTTCCAGAATCACAAACACAAATTGCGAATTGAAGTTGTTGTTCACGTTGTGATTTCAAAATCACAGAACACATCGATTCAAAATTTGTTGGAATCTTCACAATTGTGACCTGGCTCCTTTGATTTGCATTGGAAGCCATTTGATTTTGCGATCTGAGTTTCAGTCTGGGTTGCTTCAACTTCGAATTGAACTTTGCAAACTCAAATCTGAGGAGAAATCGATCTTTGGACATCAAATCAACTTCAGTCCGAAGTCCTAGTTGAGTTTCGAACTTGAATCTGAAACCCTAGATGCGATCTGGACTCGAACCCGAAACTCTAGAGTGCGATTAACATCTTTCGAACCTTTATATTTTCATGCAATGCCTTTGTGCGGATCTGATTTCACGACATGTGTATGATTTCAAAAGTTGTGATCTTCATACAGGACATTTAACTTCGAAGTTCGTGGCTTGGAAGTACTACAAACTAGTGTTGATTCTTGAGTGTTGCATTTCGATTTTAATTGCGACCTTGATCTTGATGTTGCCTTCATATTGATTGGTTGATCTGTTGACTCGTTTGTCCCAAAATGTATATTGTTGCTCTTGGTTTATGTTATGAGTTTGTTTTTATCAACGAAACACACTAGGTTAGGTGATGTAGTCTTTTCACTACAAGCAATTAGTCTTTTAGGCCCCGTTTGTTTTAGGCTATAGGGAGGGTATTGGGACTAGTAATACCAAGGTATTACTAATGCCCTTGTTTGTTTGCAGAGATAGCCTTGGGACTATTAGTCTCTTGGTATTACTAATACCCTTGGAAGGGAGATTGGTAAGGAGGAGGTAGAGATGGTATTAGAAAATAGTGAGGGGATTAGAAATATTTTTATTTTTTATATATTGGGATTTTTTTTTTAAATATAATGTTTAATTTTTTATATTTTTTTTATTATTTTATATAAAAATAATTTAACAATTCATCATTATTAATCCCCTTACTATCAATCTCCTCACTATTAATCCTTTCACTATCAATCCCCTCACTATTAATTCCCTCACTATCAATCCCCTCCATTCTATCTCCCAAAACAAACGGGGCCTTAGGGATTAATATTTAAAGGCTGAGGCTCTATTTCTTTTTGTTTTCAAAATATGATTTTACATTGTGTTTTTAGCATGGTGTTTGGAACGTGTTTTGAAAACACGTTTCCAAAACTCTGTAGAATTCTCTGCAGCAGCCGCGCTTTTCAGAATTTTTTTTTTCAAAATTTGGCCTAACGAGACGTCCGGCCGGTTGACCGGAATAGTGAATTTTTTTTTTTTTTTTTGCAATTGATATGTTAATTTTTATATAATCGAAAAAAACATTTTTTGAAATTTTTAAAATTTTTTATGTGCTTTAAAATAATTTTGAGTTGTATGTTTAGTTATGAGTTGTAAATTTTTGTATCAAATATCAAATGTCACATCAACAATTCCCCACTCAAATCAAAATTCTTCTCAAAGCTATTTTCAAAACTCTTTACCAAACAAATTTTCTACACTCAAATCATAATTCCAAACCCCACAAACTCAAAATACAACTCATACTATCAAATCATAATTACAAAACACAACCAAATGCAGGCAAATTGAATTTGGTCTCGAAAAATAATCTTTTAGGGACAAATTTAAATACATGATAATTTACTTATAAGATTGTAAATATGTTGTAAATATGACTATTAGGGGTTGTTTGGGATGTTCTAAATAAGTGTACTTTTTGACTTTTTATAAAATATGAGTTGGGTTTGAAGTGACGTGTTAGAGAAGTGATGTGACTTAAATAGGATAGTGACTTTTTAACTTTTTGACTTTTTAACTTTTTTATAAGTTGTCAAACCTGGCCTTAATATTCTCATTTAATATTTACACAACTTTTTTAGATAAATAAATTTGATTGCTAATATATTATTAACATATTTAACCCAAGGGGTTGTGGCATTGTGGTAAGGCCTTGGGGCCCCAAGGTCACAAGTTCAATTCCCCCCTTAGGCCAATCTCCTGGGCGAAGCACTGTTGGTTAGGAGGTTGGACCTTAAAGATGCCTAATCAGCTACTTGGTGTGGGTTTAATGGTCCCCGTTGTGCGAGTCCTGACTTACTCGAAGCTTGCCTTGGGAGGTCGGGACAAGCTTCCAGGTTATAGTCTCTTACTTGGAACAAGCTTCCAGGTAAGCTTGCCTTGGGAGGTCGGGACAAGCTTCCAGGTTATAGTCTCTTACGACACCCTGGTGATCTCCTCATGGGGCGCACTGCCTTGGACCTGCGGGAGGGTGGGAAGATTTCCCTGTAACAAAAAAAAAAAAAAACATATTTAGGGACCAAATATTCATTACCAATAAAAAAAAATATTTTGAGACCAAATATTTTTATCATTTTAACAATTAAGAAGTCGGGCCCTCACACAATCCACAGGCTTTGCTCATTCTCTCTTCAACGGCTTTGCTTAATCTTCAACCCTAAAGTCGGGAGCTCCAAGGCAGATTGAAAGAATCCATGGCAGATTGGGAGCTCAATCTTCATCAAACTTTGGTGCGTCTCTCTCTCTCTCTCGCTCTCTCTCCGCCTATACACACATATATTATTTACAATATTGATCTGATGGTCTCTTTTTCTTTCTCTTGATCATTTTCTAGATCACAATCTTCAATCAATGGAAGATTTCATCATCGATTCATGTTATATAATCAGTGAGGTCTCGATTGTCGATTCACTTCTCTTCCAAGTTCTCTCTCACCTGGTATCGAAAACCCTAGGTCAGTAATCTGTAAACTGTTAAAATCATTGATACATACGAAGTTTAAAACTCTGAAACTCTTATTTCTAAATGTATAGGGACCAAGTAAACTCTGATTTCTAAACTTTGTATTACTTCAAACTCTGTATCAGAGTTTTATATATGAAGTTTCTGATCTTAATTTCTGTAAATTTTTTATATCTTTTTGTGTTTTGTGATTGTTGTTCGAGTTTCTATATATGAATTTTTCTATATATGGATTTCTATTTTGTTGGTGTTCGATTGAACTACTACAATTTTATATTGTGCTCACTATGTGTTTGACAATATGCCCAATGATGATACTATGAAAATAATGTATGTTCCATGGATATGAATCACATAGCTGCTTTAATTGTTGGTGTTACACTTGACTATGCATCATCTTTTGCCTAAATTGTTTCGCAATATATTTGAAGGGAAATGACAAACAACATTACTCAAAAGTACTTGGGCCTTTTTATAGTTCCAACTATGAGCTTCCATAATTTATGTTTAATACATATATCAGCCAAAATCAAATGATAATAATATAGTAATTAAAAATAAATAAATAAATAAAATAAAATAAACTATTGTAAGCACATGAAGATATGTTGTGCTTAAAAATGAAATCAATTTTAAAAATAAAAAAACTATGTTGTTTAAGCTCAACTCAGGGTCAGTTGTTTGAAATCAAATTGTTATGTAAACAAGTAAGCTTAAATACATTTTGAAGTTCGCTAAGTTGTCAAGCCAAGTTTTTGTTTCGGCTTAGCTCATATATGGCCTTAGAAGTAAGGTGTGTGAGCACCATGGACCCAATGCGAGGTCAGATTTTATTTTATGTCTAAAAGAGAAGCAAGGTGAAAAGCTCAGACATAGATTGTGTTTTGGGACTACCATAAAATCTGGCTTGTTCCTATCAGGTACAGGTTGAAATTTGTCAATTAGACTATTCATCGTATGGCTGCATGTAAAATCGATGTTCATATTAATCATATAAACCGGAAATATATATAGGGTGTGTTTGGCTTGGTTTTGAGAGACAAATTTTCAAAAAAAAAAAATTTGGGGAGAGAGTTTAGAAATTTTTTTAGTTTGTTTGGTTGTATATTTTAGAAATAGTTTTGGAGTATAAGAGTTTGTGATGATTTGATATTTTGTTGTAGTTGAGTAGATGTGTGTGAGAGAAAAAGTGATTGAGAAGGAAAGATGAGTGAGAAAAAGTGATTGAGAAGGAAAGATGAGTGAGAAAAAGTGATTGATTGATGTGTAGGGGAGAGAGCGATTTTGAAATTTTTTTCCCAAAATTACTAAACCAAACAAAATTTTCTCCAAAATTTATTTCTCAAAATCAAACCAAACCAAACAATATGAGTTTTCAGCATCTTGTTGGGAAGTATATATAGTCTATTCTTTGTTCATTTTTATGTTTGTGATAAGTTGTTTTTGTGCGTATTTATAAAACAGTGAGAGTAATAACAAGTCAATCCAACAAAAGTAGGAGAGAAATTCTACTAAAAACTATGAAAGGAATAAGAGCAATGCCGATCAAAATATGCATAGGGATTCTTTTATTTAAGAAAAAAATCCATTGGAGAAGCATTGATGATAAACAAAGAATCTTTTAACTCTTTTAATGGTTAATTATCACATTAATTGTCTTTAAGAATGCACTTGTCATCACAGTGTGTTTTAATTAGCTATAAAAAGGTACTTTAGTCTCACTCTTGATTTAAGCCATCAAGTGTTGGAAATTTGGTTTTTATAGGTTTATTTTAGGCCAACTTTGAGCTCAAATTTGAGTGGGTCCACATTTGTTTTGAGTTGGGTCCAAAGAGGTGACGTGTTCCTTACCGCATGGTAAGTCACACATTGAAAACGGTTCGTCAAAACCATTTACGAGTGAATAGGAAGTTGATGTCGATTTCGGGTTTGTGGAATGGACAATTCAAGAAGTAAAAAGTGGATTTCCTTCAAATGGTTATCCCACATTGGAAACTTCAAAGAACTTATGTATGTATATTAGTTCTAGATGGCAACACTTGGGTTGGTGTCACGACCCAAACCTGCCCCTAAAAGTTTGGACATGACCGGCCTGACCTTAGGCCTCAACTTTGTTATCTTAAGTTTTATTCAATATTGGAGCCTGAACGGAAGCAAAATTATAGCAGAACAAAACATTCATTGAGTTGTGCCTAAATGCTAGGATCTTAATGCATTACCATACATAAGTACATAACATTCTATACACCATTCACATTCACTGAATTTGTAAAAAAGGGTAACAACCCAAGAGTTAAGTATTGGCAATATAGACATATATGTACTTCCCTAAGTACTGACAAAATAGGCTATCAATGGATTTCCCAAAAGTAAAACAAAAGAGTCACTTCGGGTGACTCAGCAAAACGGGTCCAGCAAAAGGCTCCTGGACTGACCTAAGGTTGTCACGTGGGCTGATTACCTACAAAACATCTATAAAAATGAAGTGAACAAGGCTCAGTGAATGATAGTAATACAAACAAATTAAAAGTACGAGCATAATTTAGCAGTGCACATTTATAAATCACAAGTTGGTTTTATTCTTATTTCCTTTTCTGAACGGCCTCACCCCCACATAAGACAGAACGACTTTGAGCCATTATAATAGCAAAACGGCCTTAGGCCCATTATTATAGCAAAAGAGCCTTGAGCCCAATGAAATATAGAACGGCCTTAGGCCCAATGAAATATAGAACGGCCTTAGGCCCATTATAATAGCACAACAGAACAACCTCGGGTCCATATTTCTTATGCCAATGTTCAATCAAACAAACTTATGATGTCAAACCCTAACTCTCATAAGTGCAAACCTCCATTTTAGGGCTTTAATCTCATCAATTTAGGAAGGATTTAGGATATTGGAGTTGATTTATACTCGCTTGAACTTTAATTTTGAATCTCTTCAAACTTCTTCAAGATCTTAGTTGATTTTCCCTTTCCTTTTCTTTCTTTTTCTCCTTCTCTCTCTATCTCCAGGAGATAGTTTTTGTCTTAGTTGTCTCTAATTCATGGACTCATATATATATATATATATATCTAACTAAGGCTTATTTTTGAGTCTACAAGTTGAGGTTAACTAAGGTTAGCCCAATTAGCTCAATTTAATTTGTTACGAATCAAATCAAATTTTTACAAAATTTCATATTATGACCTAAAAATCATGTTGATCATAACTGTAAAGTCAATTTCGGATTATCGCGCCTCTAAGGCTTCCAATTTCTAATCCAAATGTCTCAATTTTAACAGGTTTTTCGAATAACTGACAGATATAATATCATAAGCATATAACTAACACAATTAAACACAATTTCACATAAAATTTCTCATCAAGCATATAATCACACATATAATTGAAGTTGTAGAAGGGTTGGGTTATTACACTCTCCCCCCCTTAAATAAGTTTGGTCCTTCAAACTTGTTGTACCTTAGTTGGAAAATAATTCTGGGTACTGTTGCCTCATTTCCTCCTCTCTCTCCCAAGTAGCTTCTTTCCCATAGTGTTCCTGCCATTCCACTTTTACAATAGCGATTACTTTACTTTGTAGCTGCTTCATCTGTCGGTTTAAAATCTGAATTGGTTTCTCTTCATAAGTCAAATTATCATCTAGGGCAATTTGTTGATAGTCTATAATATGGGACGGATCTTGAAGATAACTTCGTAACATTGATACACGAAACACGTTATGCACTTGCTCCATATTTGGTGGAAGAGCAACATGTTAGGCTACCGGACCTACTCTTTCTAGGATTTGAAACGGTCCAACATATCGGGGTGCTAATTTACCCTTTTTGCCAAATCTGGAGTGTTCCTTTATTGGTGTGACTTTTACAAAAACATGATTACCCACTTCGAACTCTAAATCCCTTCGCCGGTGGTCTGTATAACTCTTTTGTCTACTCTACGTGGTCTTTAACCTTTCTTGAATAGTTTTAATTTTCTCTGTTGTCAATTGAACAATCTTGGGTCCGAACAACGATTTATCACCGACTTCGGTCCAGCACACGGGAGAGCGACATTTTCTTCCATATGAAGCTTCATAAGGTGCCATTCCTATGCTTGAGTGGTAACTGTTGTTGTACGCACGCTCTGCGAACGGTAGATAAGTTTCCCAACTTCCTTTGAAGTCTAAAACACACATCCGAAGCATATCTTCCAACGTTTGTATGGTTCTCTCGGATTGTCCATTTGTTTGAGGGTGGAAGGCCGTACTGAATTTCAATTCTGTTCCCAAAGCATCCTGCAGGCTTCGTCAAAATCTTGATACAAACTTTGGATCTCTATCGCATACGATTGAAACTGGAACACCATGTAGTCGCACAATTTCATCCACATATATGGTAGCCAACTTATCTGCGTTGTATTGAGTCTTTACAGGTAGAAAATGAGCTAACTTAGTTAGTCTATCAACAATAACCCATATGGAATTCATACCCCGAGGTGTTTGCGGTGAACCCACAGTAAAATCCCTAGTTAAATGTTCTCATTTCCATTATGGGATTGGGAGGGGTTGAAGTAAGTCCGCCGGCCTTTGGTGCTCCACTTTTACTTGCTTACACTACAAACATTTTGAGACAAATTCTGCAATTTCCCTCTTCATACCATGCCACCAAAAATTATGCTTCAGATCTTGGTACATTTTCATGTTACCATGATGCATCGTATATTTGGAGTTATGTGTTTCCTCCATAACTGTTCTCTTGATTTCTGACACATTTGGGACACACAATCTACCTTGAAATTTTAATACGGAATTCTCAATCGTGAACTCGGGCTTTGGCTTTGTTTCCATTTCATCACAAATTTTCTGCAGGAATTTATCTTCCGGTTGCCGTTGCTTGATTTCTTCCATAAATGTCGGTTGGGCTGATATCGCTGCTACTATCACATTTTGGCCATGTAACACAATTCCCACATTCATTCTTTCCAAGTCACGTAGTAGCTCCTTCTGCCTCATGAGCAAACTTGCTAAATTTCCCGTACTCTTTCGACTAAGGGCATCTGCAACCGTGTTAGCTTTACCGGGGTGGTAATGGATTTGTAGGTCATAGTCTTTAATGAGCTCTAACCACCGTCTGATGCAGTGCTGATCGAAACAAAAGTAACAATCTTAAGATCCGTTGATTCACACAAGAATACCGGAAATAAGACTCCTCTTTAGACCCGTTGATTCCCAAGAATACCGAGTTTAAAGGCTCAACCAAAGTTGATTCACACAAAATTAACCAAAGTTGGAACAAAGAGTAATAAAACTCAAAATATATTAATCATCAAAATGCTCTCCCCCTTGCCCTAAGGCTTACATCTTTATTTATAATGAATCTAATTCTTGTAAAACAAGAAACAAATAAAATAGGAAATAAAATCAAAACTAAGAAAATAGGAAAACTACATCATATTAAATTAGGAAACTACATAACTAAATAATTCCATAATATTCTATACCAATTTAGAATATTCATGGTCAAATATTAATTTTAAAATAATAAAATAAAAATACTTATTTTCTAAAATTCAGTCTGCATCATTCTTCCCCGCTTGAGAAAACTCGTCCTCGAGTTTCCATTACTTGAAATAACTTGGTACGTCTGCACTGATCCGCATCAACCTTGTATTTGAGGTTAACTTTCTCAAACCTGAATTGTAAATGAGAATCTTCTGAAATTAAATAAATAATTTTCTTCATTAAATTTAACCCATCTTCTTTGTAGTACAAATTCTGACTATAGAAATTTCGCTTCGCATCTTCGAGCAATTGATCTTCAAATACACTGTAATGAAAACTCCACGGATGCTAGTTTTGTTGGAATAAGTCCATTCCCATCTCGACTTCAACAGGTTTTCTTTTTTGATCAAATCCATATGGTAATGAATTTTTGTCTTCTTTGCTGGACACGAACAATATGACCCCATTACTGTCATTTTTCAGTTCTTCCACTTGATCATTTTTCCTTAATTCGATTGCATCACTGAATTGTAAAATCTCATACACACAGCTATCAGTTAGAGCATATTCACGATGTCTAAATTTTTCTTTGACTTCATGAATTTCAATCTCGTTCTCCACTAAATATTCATCAAATTTAGGAAGTAAATTCCAATCAACTTGTGATTCCAAAAATAAAGTATTTATATCTAATAATATATCATCAAACTCTTCCTCACTAAATATTTTGTGAATTATAGTGTAACGCCCTCAAAATAATAACACTAAACCCATCAGATAAGACATGCATTTACATTCAAACTAACTGCATTCCTTTCATTCATTAGAATTTCATTACATAAGTATTACAAGTTAACATCAAAACAAAATGCCCTACGGGCTTACAGCTTTCCAAGTTAACACTTGGTTACAACAAAGAGTTCTAACTCGTTTACACATTAAGCCCTTGGCTTGAAATTACATGTAATACATCAAAAGTAATACGACAAAACTATGCCCGCCACTGGCCTCCCAGCTATATCCTTGGAGGTGGCATGCTTCCTGCACCTGAAAATGATATTCCCATATAGGGTGAGCCACAGCCCAGTAGAAATACACTAAACCAACCATGGACAATGACTAAAACATTAGCAATTGATAGTTGGTCAACACTGATACAATCACATAAATTACATATTTATGTCAACGACTTACAAGTCCCAATTACTTTTCATTTTCCCTTTTTCAACAGATAAGCATGCTAGCTCTATCATCATTTCCACAGATATGTATAAAAACTATATCTCACATTCAGATAAGCATAAAAGCTATATCCACATTCTCAACAGATATGTATATCAACAATATCCACAGATAAGCATACAAGCTGTATCCACACTTCACAACAGATATGTATATCAACAATATCCACAGATAAGCATACAAGCTGTATCCACACTTCACAAAGATAAGCATATGAGCTCTATCTTCACTTCTCTAGACAAGCATATGAGCTCTGTCTACGGAGTTCATCCCCTATCTCCTCCCAATACCTATCCGGTTTAGAGGTACATCCCCTATCTTCCCCTAAACCGCGGAGTACATCCCCTATCTCCTCCTCTACACATAACGTATATAAACACATTGGTTCTATATACAATCACACAATACACACAATTAATGTATTCTATCAACCGTCAAGTTCCATGACACATTCCATTGATTAGTTTCCGTTTACCTAATCATCATGCATTGTCTACAACAATCTCGACTATCCTCCACCGATAGCCCAAAGCAGTTATTTCTAAAACAGAAAATAAATGCACAAATGGATATTCAATCAACATTTCATTTCCTCATTTCTCACCAATTAATTATCCCAATTAATTAAACAATGTAATTAGGCCATTTTCCATAATTACCATTTCAACCCTTAGGTCCCATTTTCAACAATGATTCAACAATCATTCTATTTTTCTATGCCAAACATGCATCTAGGTTTATTATGAATAAAACCCCAACTTTTGTAAAATTACACAAAAGCCCCAAACTTTCACAAATTTACCAAACCCAGCCCAACATCTCAAAATACCAAAATTTAAAGACAAAACCCATAGAGAGGAGTAGGTTATCCCTACCTTAAATTCGGAGCTCCAAGGGAGAAGACTACAAAACCCAACGTGCTCCAAAACCCGAGATTTTCAGATTAAAATGAAGCCCTCGACGATCAACAACTTTTTTGTAAAGGCCAAAGGTGAGTAAATCACTCCTACTAGATCAAAACCTAGAGAGAAGGTAGAGTCTAGAGTGAGAGGCTCAACAATGGTGATTTTGGAAAAGTAAGAGAGAGAAGAGAAAGTGAAAAGTGATTTGAAAAGTCACAATTTCGGGATTTAAACCCAGTCTTCCGCTCGAGCGTAAAACACTCCGCTCGAGCGTCCACTCACAGACTTCCGCTCGAGCGGCCAACTTCCCGCTCGAGCGCAGAATGCACTCGCCCAGCACTTTTGCAGAACCAGACCTCCGCTCGAGCTCCCAACCTTACGCTCGAGCTCACAACACTGCACAACAAGATACTGGATGGACGTAATCTACGCTCGAGCGCCAACACCTCCGCTCGAGCGTACAGGCCAAAAATCTGGGCAACTAATTTTGGTTTCTAAACTCAACCAACCTGTAACAAACCCGCTCAACACATCCTATAACTCAAATACAAAGTAAGAAAGGATGTAAACAAGATAATAAACAACTACCAACATCCACGGACACATGTCCGGATCACTATACAACAAGGGTAAACCCGGGATCGCTATAACCTCCCCCCCTTAAAGAATTTCGCCCCCGAAATTAAGCACACGTTGCAAAACAAGCTTTCCTCCATTTTAAACAGTGTTACACTTGAACAGTCAACAATTCGACCCATTACCGGTCATCCCATCCCTTTAACAAGAGACATATCACAATATGTAAACAACATATGTACTTTCAACATGCATTAACATTATGCACTAACTTTCCAATGTCAACAATATATTCAACATATATAGTGTTACATTCAACTTCCATATGAGGCAAGTTCCAAACATACTTCCAATAATCAAAACATTTTCAATGCTTCACAACTTAAGACATATATAAAAGCTCTTAAGTTCAACAAAAATGTAAAATTTAAATATAAGATTACATATCAACAAACAAGTCCGGATATTTCTCTCGGACTTCCAACTCACGTTCCCAAGTGGCTTCCTCCACTCCGTGATGTTTCCACAAGACTTTCACCAAAGGAATGGTCTTGCCACGCAGGACCTGATCCCGCCTATCCAAGACCCGAACCGGTCTCTCCTCATACGAGGCATCCTCATCTACCCCTAAATCAGTCCAATCCAGCACATGTGATGGATCTGGCTCATACTTCCGAAGCATACTCACATGAAACACGTCATGCACTCCGGATAACTGCGGCGGTACGGCTAACCGATAAGCAACCTCGCCTATCTTCTCAAGGATCTCAAAAGGACCAATAAACCGAGGGGATAACTTCCCACTCTTCCCAAACCTCATCAGGCCTCGCCTAGGTGATATCTTCAGAAAGACATGATCACCTACCTCAAACGCCAAAGGCCTCCTCCTACGGTCGGCATAACTCTTTTGTCGACTCTGGGCTGTAACAAGCCTCTTACGGATAAGCTCAACTTTCTCCGTCGTCTCCCTAACCAACTCCGGACCCAACAAAGGTGCATCACCCACCTCGGCCCAACACACTGGAGACCTACACGGTCGGCCATACAAGGCCTCAAACGGTGCCATACCGATGCTAGACTGAAAACTGTTGTTGTAGGCAAACTCTACCAATGGCAAGTGCCTCTCCCACGTCCCACTGAAATCCAGGACACAACCCCGAAGCATATCCTCGAGGATCTGAATAGTACGCTCGGACTGCCCGTCAGTCTGAGGATGATAAGCCGTACTAAAGGTCAACTTAGTGCCCAAGGCACTCTGCAAACTCTGCCACAACCTAGCAGTAAAACGAGGATCTCTATCTGAGACGATCGTCACTGGGACCCCGTGCAATCTCACTACGTCCCGAATATACAAATCGGCAAGATGATCTACCGAATCTCTCACGCGCATAGGAATAAAGTGCGCCGACTTAGTCAACCGGTCTACAACCACCCAAATAGCATCACTACCCCGTTGAGTCCTCGGAAGACCTACAACGAAGTCCATAGTGACATGCTCCCACTTCCACTCGGCAATAGGCAAGGGTTGCAACAAACCCGCTGGCCTCTGATGCTCGGCCTTCACTTGCTGGCAAGTAAGGCACTTCGATACGAAAACAGCCACATCTCTTTTCACACCCCGCCACCAAAACTGGCGACCCAAATCCTGATACATCTTAGTACCTCCCGGATGCTCCGCAAGGCGCGAATGATGAAACTCTCGGAGTACCTCCTCTCGACAAGACTCCGGCACAAACAAACGGTCTCGGTATCTCACACTCAGGTCGGGATACACCGTTAAACCCTTCTCAACTTTCCCACTGGAGATCTTTTCTCGGAGGGATTCTACCTCAAGGTCACCTCTCTGTGCCTCTAACACTCTAATCACAAGTGTAGGCTGCACAACGACAGAAAACAAAGCCGCAGCCTCAACAGATTCGCCCAGTAGCAAATCAAACTCACCAAGTGCTCCTAACATCACCCATTCCCGGATGGCTATACTAGCAACATCACTAATGGTCTTCCTACTAAGGGCATCGGCCACAACATTGGCCTTTCCCGGATGATAATGCAACTCAAAATCATAATCCTCGATGAACTCCATCCATCTCCTCTGCCTCAGATTCAAGTCTCTCTGTGTAAACAGATACTTCAAACTCTTGTGATCCGAGAATACCTCGAACCTCTCACCATAAAGGTAGTGCCTCCAGATTTTCAAGGCAAAGATCACAGCTGCTAACTCTAGGTCGTGTGTGGGGTAATTCTTCTCGTGTATTTTCAACTGACGTGAGCCATAAGCTACCACTTTTCCCTCTTGCATCAACACACAACCCAAACCCTCTCGTGAGGCATCACAATAAACCGCATAACCCAACCCTCTCTCCGGAATAATCAATACCGGAGCGGTGGTCAATCTAACTTTCAACTCTTGGAACGACTTTTCACAAGTCTCACTCCACACAAACTTGACTCCCTTCCGAGTCAGCCTAGTCAACGGTGACGCTAACCTGGAGAAATCTTTCACAAACCGACGGTAATACCCAGCTAATCCCAGAAAACTGCGGATCTCAAACACACTCTTAGGCTGTGCCCAATCTTGCACTGCCTCAACCTTGGATGTATCAACAGACACCCCTTCCCCGGATACCACGTGGCCTAAGAATTTGACTTCCCTCAGCCAAAACTCACACTTCCCAACTTGGCATACAGCCTATGGGCTCTAAGTAACTCAAGCACCACTCTCAAGTGTGCCTCGTGCTCCTCCTCAGAAGACGAATAGATAAGGATATCGTCCACGAAAACAACCACAAATCGGTCTAAGAACTCCCGGAAAATCCGGTTCATCAAGTCCATAAAGACTGCCGGTGCATTGGTAAGTCCGAATGGCATCACTAGAAACTCATAATGGCCATACCGCGTACGGAATGCCGTCTTAGGAATATCTTCCTCCCTGACCCTCAACTGATAGTAACCCGATCTCAAGTCTATCTTAGAGAAACAACGGGAACCCTTCAACTGGTCAAACAAATCATCTATACGGGGCATAGGATACTTATTCTTAACCGTAGCCCGATTCAACTTCCGGTAGTCTATAACAATCTCAAGGCACCATCTTTCTTTTTAACAAAGAGTGCCGGTGCTCCCCATGGTGAAACACTAGGGCGAACAAAGCCCTTATCGAGCAATTCCTGGAGCTGAACTTTCAACTCAACCAACTCTGCTGGAGCAAAACGGTAAGGTGCCATAGAAATCGGCGCCGTACCAGGCACTAAATCAATAGAGAACTCTATCTCTCGGTGAGGTGGCAAACTAACAAGGTCTTCGGGAAAAACATCCGAATACTCACAAACCACCCTCGGTAACACAACCTGGGTCTCACCACTCTCACCACTCTCAAAGCTGGCAAGTAGACTACTAAGCTCACTTCGCCCTCGCGAATCATACCCCGGTGGCAAAACACTACCAACCCGGTCTCCCAAGAAATGAAACCACTCCCCGCTCAAGGTACACAATGTAACCCTCTGGCGGTAGCAATCAATAACAGCCCGGTATGACGATAACCAGTCCATACCCAAAATAACATCAAAACCCTTCATGGGCATGACAACAAACGGAAAAGGAAGCCTATAATCGGCGACCTCTATATCACATCCTCTAACACCCTGTTTCAGGATCAACTCACCACCCAAAGGCGACACCACACAAATAGGAGATGCTAACTGTGCTAACTCCAATTCCAAAACAGATGCAAATGCAGCAGATACAAAAGAATGAGATGCACCCGTGTCTATCAACACACTAGCAACCGAGTTGCAAAACAGAAAAGTACCTCTCACTACTGATGGAGTTGGTACTAAATCCTGCGCGGTAACAGCATACACGCGCCCCGTAGGTCCCTGGTCTACCTGCTCACCTCTCGGAGCAAAAGACTGCTGCACAGACTGGGATGACGAAACTCCCGGATTGGCCCTCGAGGCCTGCACAGACTGAGCTGGCTGAAAACCCTGCGTCTGTCTAGAACCAGACGCTCCCGAAGTGGCACTCAACTGTGGGCAAAACCTCTTCATGTGCCCAGGTTGTCCACACTGATAACAAGTCAAGAGCTGCCCCCTGCCCAAACTCTGACTCTGCGGTCTAGCTGAAGAAGAAGCAGCTTTCTGACCCCCACCCTTCTGCGGGCAAACAGAAACCTTGTGACCCAGCTGGCCACACTTGTAACAAGTGAATTCCCCTTGACCACCTCTCCCGGAGCCTGCACTCGGCACTGGGAAGGTCGATCTAGCAACACCACCCTGCGACTGCTGAGGGTTAGAACCCCTCTGCCTCCTGCCATCACCCTGACTATCCTGGCTCCTCTTGGAGCCTCTCTGGCCCTCATCCTCCTCCTGCATCATAAGCTCCATATGAGCTGCAGCATCCACTAGGTGTCTATACTCTCGAATATAAGACCCACCAATTCTCAACTTGAGGCCCCGCCTCAACTTCCGCTCAAACTCATAGCAACAGCGTTCCTCAGACGCCACCAGTTCAGGTGCAAACCTAGACAGACTGGTAAAAGTAGCCTCAAACTCGGCCACTGACAAGCCCTGCTGATTAAGCCGGCTAAACTGATCCCTCAGCTTCTCCCTAGCTGCTGCTGATAAAAACCTCTCCTGAAAAGCATTCACAAACGCCTCCCAAGTACCACCAACACGAGCTTTCTCGTACTTCCACCATTGACCCGCATCTCCCTTCAGTTGGAAGGATGCCAAGGTCACTTTCAGTGCTCCGTCCTCGATGCCAAGCATCTCAAACGTCTTCGTTGTCTGTTCGAGCCATTCATCTGCCTTAAGCGGCTCTTTAGGATCCCCGATAAATTCGTCCGGATTACACCGGAAGAACTCCCTCTTCAAGAAGGAAGGCCCTGCCTCAGCTGCCTGATTCTCAGCCCTAAGAATACCCAAAGCTCCTGCTATCTCTCTGGCCAAGGCACCCATAGCCTGCTGACCCACTGGCTCGGCCACATTGGCCTGCCCAACTCCCTCCTGTACTGCCGGAATCTCACCCGGTAACGGTACTTCCTGCCTCGCAGGTCTACCACGCCTAGCACCTCTTCCTCGTCCTGACATCCTAATAAAGGCAACACAGAACATTAGCACATTCACGAATGTGCCGAAACTAAACACTCACGTCCTCATGCATGGACAACTGTAATTCACTCCACATAAGCACATAAACACATAAGCACTTACGAATTTCATTTCCGGATAATGATAGTCCCGAGGCGTTACTAGAGTTCCGGTTAGAAACAGCATTGATCAAGTGCTTTTCCAACAAGACTCCCAGAAACTCAAGGATCCAATCAACATCCTAGAAATTAAATCCCATACCCACATAGTCACATAAGCATGTTAGCATTTAAGCACATAGCATATGATACTACATCTAAGTCTCTATCAAGCGAGACAAACCCATTGTGATCCTAATCACTTCCCACGTACCCAAAGTATTCGAACCCGGTACGCTCTGATACCAAGTTGTAACGCCCTCAAAATAATAACACTAAACCCATCAGATAAGACATGCATTTACATTCAAACTAACTGCATTCCTTTCATTCATTAGAATTTCATTACATAAGTATTACAAGTTAACATCAAAACAAAATGCCCTACGGGCTTACAGCTTTCCAAGTTAACACTTGGTTACAACAAAGAGTTCTAACTCGTTTACACATTAAGCCCTTGGCTTGAAATTACATGTAATACATCAAAAGTAATACGACAAAACTATGCCCGCCACTGGCCTCCCAGCTATATCCTTGGAGGTGGCATGCTTCCTGCACCTGAAAATGATATTCCCATATAGGGTGAGCCACAGCCCAGTAGAAATACACTAAACCAACCATGGACAATGACTAAAACATTAGCAATTGATAGTTGGTCAACACTGATACAATCACATAAATTACATATTTATGTCAACGACTTACAAGTCCCAATTACTTTTCATTTTCCCTTTTTCAACAGATAAGCATGCTAGCTCTATCATCATTTCCACAGATATGTATAAAAACTATATCTCACATTCAGATAAGCATAAAAGCTATATCCACATTCTCAACAGATATGTATATCAACAATATCCACAGATAAGCATACAAGCTGTATCCACACTTCACAACAGATATGTATATCAACAATATCCACAGATAAGCATACAAGCTGTATCCACACTTCACAAAGATAAGCATATGAGCTCTATCTTCACTTCTCTAGACAAGCATATGAGCTCTGTCTACGGAGTTCATCCCCTATCTCCTCCCAATACCTATCCGGTTTAGAGGTACATCCCCTATCTTCCCCTAAACCGCGGAGTACATCCCCTATCTCCTCCTCTACACATAACGTATATAAACACATTGGTTCTATATACAATCACACAATACACACAATTAATGTATTCTATCAACCGTCAAGTTCCATGACACATTCCATTGATTAGTTTCCGTTTACCTAATCATCATGCATTGTCTACAACAATCTCGACTATCCTCCACCGATAGCCCAAAGCAGTTATTTCTAAAACAGAAAATAAATGCACAAATGGATATTCAATCAACATTTCATTTCCTCATTTCTCACCAATTAATTATCCCAATTAATTAAACAATGTAATTAGGCCATTTTCCATAATTACCATTTCAACCCTTAGGTCCCATTTTCAACAATGATTCAACAATCATTCTATTTTTCTATGCCAAACATGCATCTAGGTTTATTATGAATAAAACCCCAACTTTTGTAAAATTACACAAAAGCCCCAAACTTTCACAAATTTACCAAACCCAGCCCAACATCTCAAAATACCAAAATTTAAAGACAAAACCCATAGAGAGGAGTAGGTTATCCCTACCTTAAATTCGGAGCTCCAAGGGAGAAGACTACAAAACCCAACGTGCTCCAAAACCCGAGATTTTCAGATTAAAATGAAGCCCTCGACGATCAACAACTTTTTTGTAAAGGCCAAAGGTGAGTAAATCACTCCTACTAGATCAAAACCTAGAGAGAAGGTAGAGTCTAGAGTGAGAGGCTCAACAATGGTGATTTTGGAAAAGTAAGAGAGAGAAGAGAAAGTGAAAAGTGATTTGAAAAGTCACAATTTCGGGATTTAAACCCAGTCTTCCGCTCGAGCGTAAAACACTCCGCTCGAGCGTCCACTCACAGACTTCCGCTCGAGCGGCCAACCTCCCGCTCGAGCGCAGAATGCACTCGCCCAGCACTTTTGCAGAACCAGACCTCCGCTCGAGCTCCCAACCTTACGCTCGAGCTCACAACACTGCACAACAAGATACTGGATGGACGTAATCTACGCTCGAGCGCCAACACCTCCGCTCGAGCGTACAGGCCAAAAATCTGGGCAACTAATTTTGGTTTCTAAACTCAACCAACCTGTAACAAACCCGCTCAACACATCCTATAACTCAAATACAAAGTAAGAAAGGATGTAAACAAGATAATAAACAACTACCAACATCCACGGACACATGTCCGGATCACTATACAACAAGGGTAAACCCGGGATCGCTATATATAGTACCTTCTAGATCAATTTCAATTTCGTCTTCTATATCGTCGAGAAAATCTCCTACGTCTCCTTTAACTATAATTTCTTCCATGACTTCTTCACGATACTCGTCATATGAGGGAGGAAAATCCCAATTAACTTGTGAGTCGAAAGAAAAGGAATCCAGATTCATAATTACCTTTTCATCTTTGTCAAAATATGGATTACGAAGTTTCGGCTGTTGTTGTTGTTGTTGTTTCTTCATGGAAATGGACAAGATTGTAATCTGTTTGGCTAGAGCATCAATTTGTCGTTGCATTCTCACTTTCTTAGCCTCAAAAACTTCATCTACAATACGTCTCCTTAGTGGCATGTTTGCAAGAACGTAACCTGGCTCTGATACCAACTGATGCAGTGCTGATCGAAACAAAAGTAACAATCTTAAGATCCGTTGATTCACACAAGAATACCGGAAATAAGACTCCTCTTTAGACCCGTTGATTCCCAAGAATACCGAGTTTAAAGGCTCAACCAAAGTTGATTCACACAGAATTAACCAAAGTTGGAACAAAGAGTAATAAAACTCAAAATATATTAATCATCAAAATGCTCTCCCCCTTGCCCTAAGGCTTACATCTTTATTTATAATGAATCTAATTCTTGTAGAACAAGAAACAAATAAAATAGGAAATAAAATCAAAACTAAGAAAATAGGAAAACTACATCATATTAAATTAGGAAACTAAATAACTAAATAATTCCATAATATTCTATACCAATTTAGAATATTCATGGTCAAATATTAATTTTAAAATAATAAAATAAAAATACTTATTTTCTAAAATTCAGTCTGCATCACCGTCTCTGCCGCATATTCAACTTCTTTTGGGTAAAGAAATACTTAAGACTCTTATGATCGGTATAAACTTCACACGTAGTTCCATACAAATAATGACGCCATATTTTCAAAGCAAAGACCACTGCAGCTTGCTCAAGGTCGTGTGTGGGATAATTCTTTTCATGGGGTTTAAGTTGGTGAGAGGCATACGCAATAACCCTCCCATTTTGTATAACTACACAGCCCAAACCTTTGTAAGAAGCGTCACTATAAATCTCAAATCCCTCGGTACTCGACAGTAAGGCAAGAACAGGTGCTGTAGTTAACCTCGTCTTTAACTCCTGAAAGGCAGATTCTCGTTGTTCTGACCATTCAAACAAAACCCCTTTCTGGGTTAATTGAGTAAGCGGCACCACGATTTTGGAAAAGTCTTAAACGAATCTTTGGTAATATCCGGCTAAACCTAAGAAACTACACACTTCTGACACATTAGTAGGAGTCGGCCAATTCACAATAGCTTCGATCTTGTGCGGATCAACAGTAACACCCTCCTTCATTACTACATGTCCCAAAAACCCCACTTCGTGTAGCCAAAACTCACATTTCTTTAATTTTGCATACAATTTCTTATCCCGAAGAGTCTAAAGAATTAACCGTTGGTGGTTTGCATGGGCTTCCATACTTGTTGAGTAAATGACGATGTTGTCAATGAACACGACCACAAAGTCATCCAGGTAGGGCTTAAAAACTCAGTTCATTAGATCTATGAAGGCAACTGGCGCATTGGTAACCCGAAACGGCATAACTAGAAATTCATAATGTCCGTAACGGGTTTGGAAAGTAGTTTTCTCGATATCCTTAGCTTTAACTTTTGGTTGGTGATACCCAAATCACAAATCTATTTTAGAGAAGACTCGTGCACCCTGTCATTGATCGAACAAATCATTGATCCTAAGCAAAGGATACTTATGCTTTATGGTTATTTTGTTGAGCTCTCTATAATCTACACATAACTAGAGGGTCCCATCTTTCTTCTTTACAAAAAAGACTGGTGCGCCCCAAGGAGAAGTGCTCGGGCAAATGAACCCTTTATCGGGGAGGTCTTGCAATTGGACCCTCAACTCTTTCATTTCAGCGGACGACATTCTATAGGGGGTTTGGAAATGGACTGAGTTCTTGGCACTATATCAATTGTAAACTCAAGCTCGCAATCAATTAACTCCCCTGGTGACTCTTCTGGAAAAACATCCGGAAAATCACGAACAATTGGAATTGCATTAATGCCCCCATCCACTGGTTGTCCACCCAAAATACTACATAAAAACCCTTGACAACCTTTTTGTAACAATTTACACGCCTTTACTGCGGAAATCAAATAAGGTGGGGAAATCACTCTCTGCCCCTTGAAAATAAACTCAGGCTGTCCTAGGGTTTGGAAGGTTACTTGTTTCAACATACAATCAATAGTCGCATGACATTCGCTTAGCCAATCCATTCCCCAAATTATGTCAAAATAAGCCATGTCATGAGGTAACAAATTGGCGTCTACCCGAACATCCCCAATTAGGAGTTCACATGCACAATAAATAGACGCACATACCATAGACTCCCCCGACGGTGAGGATACACACAAAACATAAGGTAGCGGTTCTATAGGTCTATTTAAATGACTAGCAAATGCTTTTGATACAAAGGAGTGGGTAGAGCCCGAATCAAACAACACGTGCGGAATAACCATTAGTAGAGAATGTACCTGATACCACAGCCTCGGTATTATGCACGTCCCCCATAATTAGTGCAAACACTCTTCCCTGTTGAGCGGTATCTTTAGCATTGGCGGGTTTTGTAGTTGCCTTTGTGGTTGGGGTTGGTGTTGGAGTTGGAGTTGAACTGGCTGAACTTGTGGTAACCCTACTCCCATTCTGCGGATCTTTTTGCGGGCATTCTCTAGCTAAATGACCTGTCTTGCCATACTTGAAGCATGCCCCTGTTACCCGATAACAAATCCCACGGTGTCTCTTTCCACAATCCGGACAAATTGGTGCGGAGTCACAAGTAGAGGCGGATGTACTAGAGGTTCCCGAATACAATTTCTTACTCGGTGGTGCCACTGAACCCCTGGTGACTTGGGTGTTCTGTCTCTTCCCTTTCCACTCTCAGACCCGACTTTGAGCGACAATATTACCCTCGGCGATTACTGCCCTTTCCAACACATCAACATACGTAGGTAATTTCAGCACATTGATCCGGTCGAGAATAGCGGTCCGTAGTCCACCTTCAAACTTTCTTGCCTTCATATAGTCCGTATCCACCATATGTGGTGCGAAATGGGCCCATTTAGCAAATTGAGCCTCATACTCTGTGACAGTCCTATTCCCTTGTCTCAACGTCTCAAACTTGGTCACTTTCTTATCTCACATACATTAGGGAAAATACTTTTCATAGAACAGCTCCAAAAACCTAGCCCATGTTAACCCTTGATGTGCCGTTCTTGTGAGCATCCACCACCTCCGTGCTTCGTCTTTAAGAGTGAAGGCAGCAAGTTGTACTTTCTGGGCTTCAGTACTAGGAAAAACCTCAAATAACTTTTCTATACCCAACACCCACGCTTTTGCTTTCATTAGTTCAATTCCCCCTTTGAAGGAGGACGACTTCATCTTTTTGAATTCCTTCCTGAGCGTAATTGTTCGATCCTCAGCTTGGTAATCTTGTACCTCTGGTGGTGGCACAGGTACTGGTGGTGGTGGTTGTTGCTGTTGCTGTTGTTGCCTCAAGATTTCTGCCATCTCCATAATCATCCTTTCCATTCTATCCAACCGTATGGAGGTAGAATCTTCCGGATCATCTGTTCTTGTCCTCACCATGATCTACATAACGGTTAGTTATAATACATACAAAAGTTCACAAGTAGGCATGGACCATAGTCATTACCAAGATACATGTTAGTGATTATTGCATGTACAATCTAGCTGCTATATATCATTTTGTATCCATCAAAAGTCACATGCATGTACCTTAAGTCTTTTCTAGACACCCTAAAGCTCAACGAACCTGTGTGTGAGGTAACAACTCGTGCTCTGATACCAACTGTCACGACCCAAACCTGCCCCTAAAAGTTTGGACATGATCGGCCTGACCTTAGGCCTCAACTTTGTTATCCTAAGTTTTATTCAATATTGGGGCCTGAACGGAAGCAAAATAATAACAAAAACAAAACATTCATTTAGATGTGCCTAAATGCCAGGATCTTAATGCAATACCATACATAAGTACATAACATTCCATACACCATTCACATTTACTGAATTTGTAAAAAAAGGCAACAACCTAAGAGTTAAGTATTGACGATATATACATATATCTGCTTCCCTAAGTACCGACAAAACAAGCTATCAATGGATTTCCCAAAAGTAAAACAAAAGAGTCACTTCAGGCGACTCAGCAAAACGGGTCCAACAAAAGGCTCCTGGCCTGACGTAAGGTTGTCCCGCAGGCTGATTACCTACAAAACATCCATAAAAATGGAGTGAGCAAGCCTCAGTGAATGATAGTAATACAAACAAATGAAGAGTATGAGCATAATTTAGCAGTGCACATTTATAAATCACAAGTTGGTTTTATTCTTCTTTCCTTTTCTGAACGGCCTCGGGCCCACATAAGACAGAATGGCCTTAGGCCCAAGGTAATACAGAACGGCTTTGAGCCCATTATAATAGCAAAACAGCCTTAGGCCCAACGGAATACAAAACGGCCTTAGTCCCATTATTATAGCAAAACGGCCTTGGGCCCAATGAAATACAGAACGGCCTTAGGCCCATTATAATAGCACAACAGAACAACCTCGGGTCCATATTTCCTATGCCAATGTTCATTCAAACAAACTTATGTTGTCAAACCCTAACTCTCATAACTGCAAACCTCCATTTTAGGGCTTTAATCTCATCAATTGAGGAAGGATTTAGGATATTGGAGTTGATTTATACTCATCTTGAACTTTAATTTTGAATCTCTTCAAACTTTTTCAAGATCTTGGTTAAATTTCCTTTTCCTTTTCTTTCTTTTTCTCCTCTCTCTCTCTATCTCCAGGAGATAGTTTTTGCCTTAGTTGTCTCTAATTCATGGACTCATATATATATATATATATATATATCTAACTATGGCTTATTTTTGAGTCTACAAGTTGAGGTTAACTAAGGTTAGCCCAATTAGCTCAATTTAATTTGTTACGAATCAAATTTTTACAAAACTTCATATTATGACCTAAAAATCATGTTGATCATAACTGTAAAGTCAATTTCGGGTCATCGCGCTTCTAAGGCTTCCAAATTCTATTCCAAATGTCTCAATTTTAACAGGTTTTCCTAATAACTGATAGATATAATATCATAAGCATATAACTAACACAATTAAACACAATTTCACATAAAATTTCTCATCAAGCATATAATCACACGTATAATGAAAGATGTAGAAGGGTTGGGTTATTACAGATGGGCCCCAAGGGGTACCTCAAGTTTGTAAAAGGGAGGAGTTATGGACAAATTGAACCTTTGCTCAAACCACCACACGCGGGTGCAAGTCGCCGCCGCAGGCCTACCGAGCCAGGCCTGACGCGGGTGTGGGTCGGCTCGGGTCGGGTCGGGTCGGCCCTAACATTAATTTTTTGAACAAAATTTGTTTGAATTTATTTCAAAAATTATTGCGGGAAATTAATTCAAATTTTGCACCAAATTTGAATTCAAATTTTCTATCCATAATTGTGCCTCTTCCAATCCAAAATTTCCAACAGATAAACTATTTTTTAAGAGGTTTTAACTGCCAACAGATAAACTGTTTTTTAAGAGGTTTTAACTGCCAGAAACCGCCCACCAGTTCCAGACAGTTTTTCCCATACAGATTCAAATTTGAAACTGCTGCAGATCTGTTCAGGTTTGAATTATATCTATTGCACCTGTTCATTTGAAAATGAGATCTGTTCGAACAGATTGTTTAGTCACCATTTTGCCTATAAATAGAGGACTTTCCAGCAGGTTTTAAACAATCAAAAAACCTCCAGAAAATCTGTTCCCTTCCCTTTTGTTCTCATTTTGCATTATTTATTCTTCATATTATTTTTAGGAGAAATATTTAAGAGAGAATAGAACACAGGTTTGGTTCGCCGTACAAATTGTTTAGAGTGCTACTACAATTTGTGGAGATTATTGTATCTTGGGAGATAGACGCCTTTTATCCGTAAGCACAGTAGCGAAGCGAATCTGTCTTAAGGAAAGAGTGTTCCACAACCGACTTGATCTTTTTGTGCTTTTACATTTCAATAAAATAAATTATGTAAGTGATTTATTTTTATTTATTTGATTTGGTTTCAAATTATTTATTTTACACAGAAGATTGTTCCAACATCAAGATCGTGAGAACCACATGCATTAGAAACCAGTCATCCCCTTACTTTATTTTCCCTAGTCCCCGCTTTCCTTCTCTTTTCACATATGTATTCAACATGGATAACAGAATCTAGTTAAGGGAGATCTTTTGCCCCCTTTCTTCCTCTAAGAAACCACAATAAAGTAAAGAATGTGATTTCTTTTCTATGGATTCCACCCATGAGAGAGAAAGTAATTAAAAGAGAATGGTAAAGGAAGACGAGGAAGGATGCAAGTAATTAATGCATGCATCCTTAGCAAGAATGTGATTTTGAATATCCCTTAGATTTGCTGCGTCCCTAGAATGGTCAAAGACGTGTGTAAGCTCCACTTTGAAGTGGTTAATTGTTGCATGTGGTTCAATGGTTGATAGAAAGAAAAGCCATTGGGTTAAGGTTGGAATTGCTTCTTGCAGATTGACTCCATGTATTCCATCTAATAAAATTTTTGATAGAGTCTCTGTTTTGTCGCAATCGGAATTCACAGACATGTTACCAAAGATTGATGAAATTTCACCATTCAGCCTTCCAACCCCCGAAGTAGTGGGAATCTGCACACACACAACCCCCTGTCCAAAATGCACCAAAGGTTGGAAGAGGAAACATTAATTGGAGAATGATCATACTAATGGATTAAAACATATCTGAAATTGGATCACTGTATGACATTAATTTCTAATAGATAAATGGATATGGACATGAACATGAACATTAATATTCGGTGCTTGAGTCAGCAAATCCCACATAGAATTCATCTCTCATTATTTTATTCTTGAATTTATTTTGCTACCCATACAATTATTTTCAACTGAATCATGCTATCATGGTAGGATTTTTAACTTAGCATAGCAAAAAAGACACTCGCAACAATAGTCTGTATGCACACCATAATAGATGCCTTGGAACCTTCAGCCATTGCCCTTACGCAGTGTCATATATCTCATCTGAAACTTCAACTTCAGGAATATTGGTGGAGGATATTCTGCACTTGAAGACAGAAGATAGCGATCAAGAATTAGTTGAGGCGCACATTGTATTTGGGTGAGTTGCCACTTTATTTACGATCATAGTAAGCACTTTTTGCTCTAGATAGATCTATGATATTTATAAATTTAGTGTGCTTGTTATTTAGAACATTTGATTATGATAACGTGCTTGGAGTGTCAAATGCATCTCCAAGGAGTTTCAGATGTGTGTTGAACTTTAATATCTGTCTAATATGGATTTGGCTTCTTCATATGGCTTATTCACAATTGTATAATTTGTATCACTGTCATTGAACTAATCTCTTATTGTAAACTTCTGCATAGATAGGTATTTACGTATCACTAACTCATGGTATGTGAGGTAATAATTGACATATAAGATGTTATATTTTTTATGTCCTTATTAGCAATTGCTAAGCATTGCAAGTCCAAGGGTTGACTATGTTTTCCTTGTTTTGCTTCTTTGAAAATAAAAATTACTAGTTCATTAATCTTCGAGGCGGTCTTTAATATAATTTAGAAATCCCTTTCATGGAAAGTCTGTTCAACTTTGCAGAGACGCGTAAGGTTGCAGAGACAATATTAACAAATAATACTGGATGATGAAATGTGTCCTTGCTTGAACATGATATGTTCTACAGGCTCGTACCTCTGCTTCCCTGGCTTCTAACAGGAATCTAAGCATGATGCTCAGCCTAAATTTGGTCGTTTAGCTGGAATAATCTACTAATGTTTCAGCTAAATGTTGTAGAGTTTTGAATTTGTGGGGTTTGTTTTCCTTTGGTTAGTTTTGAATTTGTTATGAAACAACATACCAAGAATCAACCTCACCACCCTCCAATATTTATTGTCTCTCCCCTTGTAAACAAGAGAGAGACAGACAGATATACAAATCTCCCTTGGTGGAGGTCCATGTATGATTGTTAATTTATTATGTCAAAAGCAATTGATCCCATAAATTAGAGATAACTTGTTCTAATAGTAACTAAAGAATAGCTGAAAGTCCTAGTAATTGCACATAGTCTAGTTGTTGAAACCATGTTTCAAAAAGCATTAATATGGTTCTAGGTGACTCACTTTCTTGTTGTGTTGATTCTTATTATAGCTCACTACTATTCCAAGTACACTGAGATAACGTGCTTTTCCATTATTTGTAACTTATTTGATTATGAATGACTATTGATTATTTAATTGAGGTTATGTTGTGTTGATTCTTATTATTTGACTTCTTTTTGAATTTTGGGTTGCAAGGATGTCCAAAGGTGTCACACCTAAGAACAGCTTGAAGCCTCTTGTGCCAAGGCTGTCTGATTAAATGCCTAATATTGATGTTGAAAAAATACTTTTTTGGAGATTCCCTTTGAAGAAATTTTTTCTATTATTCATTTGAACTGTTAGTACTTTGATATGAATTTAGAAGCTTTCAATTTTAATTTTTGTAAAATTTTACTTTCTGTATACTCATTATGGCTTGGGAATAGAGTGCCTTTGATGTGTGGATGTCAATTTTTTTTAATATGATTGGATGACATTTAATTTTGTGCATTTTTAGCTATGAGATTAAATGATTACAAATTTCCTAACTTTGACTTTTAGTGACGAAAATGTGTGGTAGAGAAAGCCATTTATCTTTTAGCGACCAAATACAATTGTTGTTGAAAATGTCATCATTTTGTTTTTTGGGACCACATTGGGACATTTTGTGGCGAAGTATTAGAGATCAAATGTTTAGTCTTGTAAAATCAAACATTTTGTGACAATATAAAATTGGTTGCTAATTGTCATTTTCAACGACACATTCAAAAATTCGTTGCTAAAGACTTTTTTGGTGCACTTTTAGTGACGAATGTAATTGTCACAAAAGCTATTTAGAGACCAAAATAATGATTTTAGGGATTAAAATAATTGGTTGCCAAAAATCTTATATGTTGTTTATTTTTCTTTCTTTCTTTTTTCTTCCTAATATGCTATTGAATTAGGTTGAAGAAAATTAATCATATTTTTATTTCGTTGAATTTGAATTTTTGCTTCTATATATTTTTGTCTGGAAGGGTGTTGCTTTTATATTAAGTTAACAATTTATTTTCATATGGGATTGGATTGTGTACGTATTAAGCTATTTAAATAATTGTTCATTACATAATTTGTCCTCTTTATTTTTTTGGGGGGGAGGGGGGGGAGGGCAAAGCACGGTTGGCATGCTTTATTTGTTTGTCATTTTTTTTTCTATTGTGGAGCATTGATTGGTGTGCTTATAATTTGTTATTTGTCTTTTTATTTATTTATTTATAGAATATTGGTTGATGTGTTTTATTATTTATCATTTTCTTTGTATTGAGCACTGGTTGGCGTGCTTAATTTGTTGCTTTACATTTTTTTTTTTTGTATTACAGAGTATTGACTGGTGTGTTTAATTTGTTTGGCATTTTCTTTGTATTGCAGACCATTGAGTGGTGTGCGTAATTTGTTTTTTTTTTTTTTCTTCTATTGTTGAGCATTGGCTAGTGTACATCATCTGATTTTTTTTTTTTTTATATGTTTATGTGTTTTGGGACTTACATTTTGGTATTTGTTTAAAATCTTATACTTTTGTTGTGCTGGAATTTTAAATAGCATTTATGTGTTTACTTTTCATTATTTCATTTACCTATAAATTTTGAAAATCTATGTTTAAATTTATTTATTTACCAAGCATTATACAATTTGTTTATTTTTCATTTATTTAATTTTTTTCGCAGTAAATTGACCACCAAACCATAGAAATTGGTTGATTTCAACTATTAGATTAAAATTGATGCAAAATTATAGCCATGAGATCTCTCTTTTTTTTTTTTCAACCAATGCTCGCTCTTTGAAAAAATGCGGTATATAGAAATTTAATTGGATGGTGTTGTTGATCAGGGTAATAAAGTGCTTGTTTTCTATTGCAAATTGCAGGTGGATTAAAAAAAAAAAAGACTACAATAGTAAATATTTGGTGACATGGTCTTTGTTTGCATTTGTATGAGTATAAAAAAGTAATTGTATCATCACTATTTTCATATTTTCTTGATAAATTGCAATAATTTCCATCATATTACCTCCACCACTACTAATCATGGACACCACAATTTTTGGTCATTTAAATTTATGTTTGACAAACAAAAATGCAACTATTTTTGCATTGAGAATTTGAGTTCAAATATATAATCACAATGGTATTATTGAAATTTGCTTATTGTTAAAAACAAATTTTTCTAGCAAAACGTATTATTAAATTCAATTAGATAGTTTTTATAATCGTTAAGTTTGCAATACAGATAAGGAGGGTCTAATTTTTTCATTAAATGATAGCTATCTAAATTTTATAATTTTGCAAAATATTTAGATTGATGGATCTGAAATGTGAAATTGTGACAATTTGTTTAAGGTAACTGCTCGAGCGGTGCTCCCGGTAGTTTGTCTTGCAAGTCGAAGGACTACTCAAGCTAACAAGTGGTCGTTCGAGTAAAGATGAGGGGGTTCCCAGTATCTCGTTTAGTAGACAGAGAACTGAGAGGTTTCATTTACCGCTTGAGCGGTGAAAATACCACTCAAGCAGTTTGCACGATATCAGCCACTTAAAAAGTATCTTTTAGATCAATTTTCTGTACTTTTTCTTTTCTCTCTTCTTTCCTCTCCCTCTAGCTCCGAAAACCCTAGCTATTTCTCTCTAGAAATCTCTCATTACACTAAGATTCAAGCTAAAAGCTCTTGCAAAAAGTGAAGTTTACTTGGAAATCTTGGATTCTACTGATTGGATTAGGATTCTTCAAAGAGTTCCTCAAAAACCTAGTTTCTTTGTCTTGATTCTTGAGGTATGACTACTTTTAATCTTGTATCTCTTTGATTTGAAGATGATTATGTGGTATTGCGATGACATTGATGAGTTGATGAATAATTGAGTTTATAAATTGAAATTTTTTTACAAAAATAGTATTTTTTTTACAATTTTCTTAGGATTTCTACTTTTAGCCATGGATTATGGAAGGTTTTTTTTTATGAAGATTGATATTATAAATGTTGGAGGGGCTAAAGGCCCAAATTCTAAAAAAAAATTAAAAAAAAAAGCCGTAAATTTGAAGTTTTAGAAATAATGAAATGAAAATGAAATTGATCTTTAATTCTTTAAATTGATGATTGGCTTTTAATATTGAAGTGGTATTTGAATGGAATTGTGAACTTGGAATGTTCTTAAGATGTTGGATATTGTCACTTTATATTTGCCATAATTGCCTGGATGGTGAAAGACTACTTTGAAACTTTGAAAAGATTATAAGGGGGAGGTAAATAGCATGTGAGTCCGGGTAAAGAGTCGGTTTTGGAAAAGTGTTGTGTATAGTTGGTATCTATGCGGGGAAGTCTAGGTGCCCAATTGCCATGTCTAGAGCTTATCGCTGGACAAATATGGGAAAATATTTTTGGATGTCCACTAGTCTTGCCGTATTCTAGTCGGTATAAAGTGAAAAATGGATGATTTTTGGTGCCTATTTCCTGCCGCATTAATAGCCAGCAAATGTAGGGATATTTTTTGATGTAAACCTATGTATACATATATATTGGGTCTCTCTTTAGGGACTTCATGGTATATTTACCCCCAGTGTTGAATTTATCAAATTTGTAGAAACTGTGTATTCTTACTTTTTCTTTTAAAGTAACATAATGAGTTGAATTAAACATTATTTGGTTGTGATGATGCTATATGGTTCTTTGAATAACTAGATATTTTGTTATAAGTTTTTCTATCACTACTATAAAATCATTTTTTGCAACCGTTACATGCTGTCGCAAATAATAGAAATATGTTAGATAATGTCTCAATGGGACCACATAATTAAATGTGGTGTTATCATTTATAAGGAGCCTACAATTTAAGTGATTCAATTTAGTTAATAGGCTTAAGGGTATATGTGTTATGGACCTAATGTGTAGATACTAGTATAATTTCTATTTCTATGAGGGGCAGAAATAGAAATTAAAACATATTGGTTAAAGTTGGTTTTCATTACCTTTCAGTTTTAAAACCAATAATGGTTAATTTATTGGTTTTCATTACCTTTCAGTTTTAAAACCAATAATGGTTAATTTATTGGTTTTCATTACCTTTCAGTTATGAAAACCAATTACAACCTTTAAAAGGTTATGGTCCCTATTCCTTCCTAAGGTGAAAAATAAGAACACTGTTTTGTTTTTCTAAATCCTCTCAAGAAGAAACATAAGGCACCAAAGGGGAAAGGATTAGAAGGCAATAACATAGTCAATATCAAGGTTTTATTGACAATCAGATGCTTCCGTTTAACCGTTCATCGATGGATTCAGGTATGTCATTTTGTCTTGATTTCTTGATGATATACATGGTAGATGATCCGAAACATGAAGTTTTATGTTCTGAAATTTATGTTAACAAGTGGTATCAGAGCGGTTATATCATGTGTATTATCAGAATAGATATGCTTTTATTCATCCTATTTAGTTTCTTAGAATCAGATTCTGTTTTTTGTATTTCTGTTTTTCCCTCTGCTGCAAATTCTGTTTTGTTTTCTGGAAATGGAACATAATTCGGATGGGCGGTTCATTTTTCAAATGGTGAACATCATGTATTTATATATATATGTATATAATTGGGATTGCTGCAGATTATATAACATATACGGGGTAACAAATTTAGAAATCTTTAAATTTAATGTAATTTCATACAACGTCTACGGAAATTTAATTTTCTAATGTTCTAAATATAAGTCAATTCAAACAAGATGTCACAAAAGTGATCTCTCTTGTCTAGATTGTTTTATATGGAATGTTTTGAAATTCATGTATGTGTATCTCATGCGGGTATTTATTGGTCCAAAGACATGATTAAGACTTGGCAGAATTACACACACATTTTGTGGTGATAAACATGTGCCAATTGTCAAGGAAACCTAATGTGAATAATAAATCCATCAAAAGATAGATTTGTTATTTGACATAACTTATTGTCAATGTTTGATCATTACAACAAGAATACCACTTACAGTTAATATCACTACCCAAAGGCTTGGTATTAATGTTGTGCTAGGTATCTTGAGATGTTGTCATTAAATTAATTTATTTAGAGATTATCTGTTTGGTAACTTAATGTGAGTATAATTGTTTATTCCTTTTATTTTCTTTTCGATTCAGCTTTAATGTCGACTACTTCAATCTCTGCCAACATGAACAATGTTCCAATGTTAAATGGAACAAACTTTAAGGACTGGAAAGAGAACATATTGATTGTTCTCGGTTGCATGGACATAGACTTGGCATTAAGGATGCCAAAACCGAATGCTCTCACTACACAAAGTACTCCTGAGGAAACTGTGTACTTTGAAAAGTGGGATCGTTCTAACAGGCTAAGTCTTATGATCATGAAGCGTGGGATTCCAGAAGTTTTTTGGGGTGCAATAACAGAGGATGTTACCGTTGCCGGTGAATTTCTTTTAGAAATTCAAAAGCGTTTTGCTAAAAATGATAAGGCTGAAACAAGCACGCTTTTAGCAAGCTTGATTTCAATAAAGTATAAAGGCAAGGGTAATGTTCGCGAGTACATCATGGAAATGTCTCATCTTGCTTCAAAACTTAAGGCACTAAAGCTCGACCTATCTTATGATTTGCTCGTGCATTTAGTTCTCATCTCTCTTCCTGCACAATTTAACCAATTTAAGGTCAGTTATAACTGCCAGAAGGAGAAATGGACTCTCAATGAGCTCATTTCATTTTGTGTGCAAGAGGAAGAGAGATTGAAGCAAGAAAGGACTCTTAAGGATCACCTAGCATGAATGGTGTATCTGAGAGACGAAACCGGACTCTTAAGGATATGGTAAGAAGTATGATCAGTCATTCTACTTTACCAGAGTCCCTCTAGGGTGAGGCTCTAAAGACAGCAACTTATATCTTAAATCGGGTGCCAACTAAAGCAGCTGCAAAAACACCTTATGAGCTTTGGGTTGGGCGAAAGCCTAGTCTAAAACATTTGCATGTGTGGGGGTGTCTTGCTGATGCGAGGCCTTATAAACCTCATGAACGAAAATTGGACTCTAAAACCATTAGCAGCTACTTTATTGGCTATGCCGAACGATCACGGGGTTACAAGTTTTATGATCCCACAAATAGGTCAATATTTGAGGCGAGAATTGCAACATTTTTTGAGGATGTTGAGTTTGGGGGGAGAAATCCAGTTAGAGACATTGTCTTTGAGGAGGAAGCAGGCGTAATCCCACTTTCTACTACTACTTTTGACCAATCACAGGTTCCTATACCTGTCATTGCTCGAGAAGTAATTTCGAATCCTCAACCAGACAATGTTGTTCAAGATAATATAGTTCAAACCCCCATTCAAGATGAGGTAATTGTTCCTGAGGAACAAACTCTACAACCTCAACCTCAAGAATCTGTGCCATTAAGGCGATCCACCAGAGAAAGGAGATTTGCATTTTCAGATGATTATATTGTATATCTCCAGGAACATGAGGTAGAAAATGGAATGTCGAAAGATGATCCAATCAACTTTCGTCAAGCCATGGAAAGTTCCAACTCTCATAAGTGGATAGAAGCCATGAATGAAGAATATAAGTCTATGCAAGACAATAAAGTTTGGGAACTTGTCTCATTACCAGTTGGTGCGAAGCCCGTAGGTTGGAAATGGATATTTAAAACCAAAAGGGATTCAAATGGTAATGTGGAGAGGTATAAGCCACGTCTTGTAGCCAAAGGCTTTACTCAAAAAGAAGGAATTGACTTTAAAGAAACTTTCTCTCCAGTTTCTTCGAAAGATTCTTTTAGGACAATTATGGCGCTTGTTGCATATTTTGATCTTGAGTTGCATCAGATGGATGTCAAAACAGCTTTTCTTAATGGTGACATTAAAGAAACAATTTATATGGTGCAGCCAGAAAACTTTGTGTCAGGAGACCCAAAGAATATGGTTTGCAAATTGACTAAATCCATCTATGGACTCAAACAAGCTTCTCGTCAGTGGTACTTCAAATTTCATCAAGTTCTCACTTCGTATGGTTTTGAAACTAACGTTGTTGATGAATGTGTGTATCACAAGTTCAGTGGGAGTAAACACATATTTTTGGTTTTATATGTTGACGACATATTGCTTGCCACAAACGATATAAACTTATTGCATGACACCAAGAGATTTCTATCTAAGAATTTTGAAATGAAAGATCTTGGTGATGCTTCCTTTGTATTAGGAATCGAAATACTCCGAGATCGTTCTCGGGGTATTCTGGGATTATCACAAAGGAGCTATATCGAAAAAATACTCATTAGATTTGGCATGCAAAATTGTAAATCAGGTGAAACCCCGGTTGCTAAGGGAGACAAGTTTAGTCTCAGCCAATGCCCCAAGAACAGTCTTGAAATTCAAGAAATGCAGAAGATTCCTTATGCCTCGGCTGTAGGGAGTCTAATGTATGCTCAAGTATGTACGCGTCCGGATATTGCGTTTATAGTTGGCATGTTAGGCAGATATTTAAGTAATCCTGGCATGGATCATTGGAAAGCAGTCAAGCGTGTTATGCGATATTTACAGAGAACAAAGGAATATATGCTCACATATAGGAGATCGGATAAGTTAGAGGTCATTGGATATTCCGACTCCGATTTTGCTGGATGCCAAGACAGTAGGAAATCCACATCAGGCTATATTTATCTGTTAGCTGGCAGAGCAATTTCTTGGAGGTCTGCAAAGCAGACGCTCATAGCTTCATCCACCATGGCTGCAGAGTTTGTAGCATGTTATGAGGCATCAAACCAAGGGATATGGCTGCGGAATTTTGTCACTGGGTTGCGTATTTTGGAAGGCACTGAAAGACCACTTAAGATATATTGTGACAATAAGTCTGCAGTTTTATATTCCAATAACAATAGGAGCTCGACAAAATCAAAGCATATTGATATCAAGTTCCTAGTTGTAAAAGAAAGAGTGCAGAGTGGCCAGATTTCCGTAGAGCACATTGGGACAAACTCCAGGATAGCGGATCCACTTACGAAGAAACTACCACCCAAGGTCTTTCATGAGCACACTGCTCATATGGGTGTTGTTCTATTTGAGAACATTCTGGTTTAGTGGGAGTTTGTATTTATATTACTGCTTTATGTCAGCCTTGAGTTTTATCTATGTAATTAGATTAATTTCTGCAGAAATGAAGTATTCAGTTTATTACGCTCTGTTACGTATTGTGAAGTATTGATCTCAATAAAGTTACGTAGGACCAGTTGGACATAGGCATGTATGGATCACATCACATGTAATTTCCATGCTACGCATCCATGATTGATCTATGTCATTTAGCTATATTTGTAAACGTGACCATTGGTGGGTCGAGTTACGATTGATGTAACGAAGACCGCTTTGATCCTATATTAATATAGTTAATGGACAAGATTGTTTGGATACCCTCAAGTTATGATAACAAATTTCTGAGCTCACTAAAGTTAAGCACATTTTTCAAGATACATATGTGGTCCAGTGGGAGATTGTTAGATAATGTCTCAATGGGACCACATAATTAAATGTGGTGTGGTGTTATCATTTGTAAGAAGCCTACAATTTAAGTGATTCAATTTAGTTAATAGGCTTAAGGGTATATGTGTTATGGACCTAATGTGTAGATACTAGTTGTATAATTTCTATTTCTATGAGGGGCAGAAATAGAAATTAAAACATATTGGTTAAAGTTGGTTTTCATTACCTTTCAGTTTTAAAACCAATAATGGTTAATTTATTGGTTTTCATTACCTTTCAGTTTTAAAACCAATAATGGTTAATTTATTGGTTTTCATTACCTTTCAGTTTTAAACCAATAATGGTTAATTTATTGGTTTTCATTACCTTTCAGTTATGAAAACCAATTACAACCTTTAAAAGGTTATGGTCCCTATTCCTTCCTAAGGTGAAAAATAAGAACACTGTTTTGTTTTTCTAAATCCTCTCAAGGAGAAACATAAGACACCAAAGGGGAAAGGATTAGAAGGCAATAACATAGTCAATATCAAGGTTTTATTGACAATCAGATGCTTCCGTTTAACCGTTCATCGATGGATTCAGGTATGTCATTTTGTCTTGATTTCTTGATGATATACATGGTAGATGATCCGAAACATGAAGTTTTATGTTCTGAAATTTATGTTTACAAAATACAGTCACAAAAGACCTTTTTTGACTGCCCATGGGACGGCAAATGGGGGTTGTAAATGTGGGGACGACAAATACTATTTGCGACCGCCTAACCTAATTATGGTGACTGATGTTTTGTCGTCGTAAAAATGTAAAAAAAAAATACCTACAATGTATTAGCGACCATCTTGTTACCGTCACAAATAATTTTCAATGATATTTTATAAATAGTACAAGAATAGCTTGAAGCAATGAATATTTTGAATTAAATCTACCAAATAAGATCCTGCTGAAAACAATAGCACCAAACAATTTATTTGAGACAAATTTGGCAAAACCATCTTTAGTTTTAGGCTTTAAAAAATTCTATTCAAACTACAATTCCTTGTAAAATTACATAATCCAACACGCTAGCTACATAAAGGGTCAATAACCAATTGTCCTTACCAAATAATGATGCAATCAACGATACAAGCAGCTCTTCCAATTTCTCTTTGTAGCCTTTTTTCTTGTTCTTCTTGTTCATGGAAATCTGGACAGAAAAAAAAAAAAAAGAAAGAAAAAGAACAGTTACACACTAAGATTTTCACTTTTAATTAAGACAACCAAGTGGATTAAAGAAACAAAATACACTCATAAAAGTGCAAATCTTAACACACTAGTTGTGTAACGAAAGAAAAAAAAATAAACAGATCATATTTCAAAGAATTCTCCAACCAAAAAACATTTTGAGAAAAAAGAATATAATTACAATGATTTATGAAAAGCAGCAAGGTAGACAGCAGTAAGTAGATATAGGTAATCACTTTTCAATGGTGAATCATTCTCAGTCATGTTTTGTTTATAGTCAATTAACTTCAATTGTCCAAGAGCCAGAAAAATAAAAATAAAAATTAAGAGAAGGCCAAATATTACATATCAAAAGATTTGTCAATTGCCACAGGCACTAGCTTCTCCCATCTACTTGGTTGATTTTGTCTAAGAACATGTATGTAAACCTTAGTTCTTAGTTCTTCATGAATTTTCAGAATGTAAAATATGGGGAAAATTATTATTATGCTTCACATATTAAATTTAATATGAAAATAATTTTTTTAAGCTGTTCAAAAGCCAAAATAAATAAATAAAACACTAAAACCAAGATGAACGAATATTAATCCAAAAATGTCATAAAGACCTTCCTACATGCTAAAGACATTATGCATCAGTCACTACAAATTTAACGCAGATCAAGTTCCATGCGTATTTAACATTGCAGTACAATAAATTTAACGCAGTCCAGGTTGCACGCGTATTTAACATTGCAGTCCAACTAAGTGATTGGAACCTGGGGTTTGCAGGTCGGTGCAGAAGTTGACCACAGTATACCAAATTGAACACGTAAAAGACCAAATATGACCACCCTATGGGGCTTCTCTAATAAACATTGGTCAGGGAAAGCAATCTGTATGATTTATTGCAAGCGGTAGTTAAAGCTGGTAGTGAAAAAAAAAAAATAAAGGCCAAAATATCACATTAATGGGTGAGATCCATCTGTTGGAGCTCCCTTAGAACTCTTGATTTAGAGCTCTCAAACTTTTTTGTATTGTAAGTTTCCAAGTACAATTATTTCATATTTTCATTTTGCAAAAATGATACATCCCTCTAATTTGGCAGCTCTAAAAGAGCACGAATGATGTCAAAAATTAAAAAAAAAAAAAAAAAAAAAAACCAAAACATCACATCATATGGAACCCACACACCAATTAAAGCTATTAGAACTCCTAATTTAGAGCTCCCAATCTTTTTTCTTCTTTTTGTTATCAATCTGGGTCTTGGTTTTCTCCATTTTTGTTTTATTTATTTGTGCTTTATAATTGGTTTTTTATTATAAATTCTTTTTTTCTGTTACTTTATTGTAAAAAATAACAAAAAACGTTGATAATATTAAATAATTTAATTTATATTATTAGTTTACCTTTTAAAATTGTGTTCGATTACAAAGAAATAAATATATATATATATATATATATATAATTCCTATTGGAATTTTGGAGAAAGGAGACATACATTATTAACCGTAACTGCAATTACAACAAAGAGAAAATATGAATTGTATTTTGTTTATGTAATTGAACACAATTTTAAAGGGTAAAACTAGAAATGTAAAAACCCAATAAAGCGAACAATTTATATTATTAAAACATCCATGGAACACAAACCCAACCCATTAATTAACTAGGTGTGCGTGACTTAAACTTTTTGAAGCCATCAAGTCATCTTATACGGTTTCATGAAGTTGATGTTTAAAATTGTAGTGCACAAGTTAAGCCGTTTCTAAGTTTTTCAACATTCAAGATGAACCATTAAATTAGGGGCATAGTCAGGATTACACTAGAGGAGTCAAAAGTAAAGTATTAAATAAGTCTAAGAAGTTAGATAAAGTATAATTTAGACGATTAAAATGAACAAATCACTATTAAAAAAAAGTTACAAATAATTACAAAAATGTATTTCATGAACTTAAATTTCAATAATTTATCACTAAAAAAATGCAAAATAATATCACACAATTCATCCAGTAAATGAATGGTAATGAATTATAGATACGTACACAAAATTTTGAAATTATCATATACTAATAAATCAAAGATGAAAATACTTTGATGGCTTTTTTTTAGGAAATAAAACGAGCACAACTATGGTACACTCTTAAAAATGCATACGGTATGCCTTTTCAAAACTACAAAATAATGATTGATAACAAAATCACAATAGTTAAATAACTTTTTCATATTAATTTGTTACATAACCATAATAATTTGTAACTAAAACTTCTTTTACGGGGCATCCCTTAGTAACATAATTATAATAATTTGTATTAACACTATAAAAACTCATAATGATTCTACAAAATATTATACCCATATCTTAGCAATCTCACCAACTTAACAGGCTAGGACCTTCTAAAATTCCACTAAAATAGAGCCTCTTTATATATAATATTTTATCTCATTCTCGTTTAACTCACTCTAACCGTGTCTTTTAAAAATAACCATATACTCCTCATATGATTTTAGATTAATTTGTAACACTAACACCATTAAATTTACTTGTAAAAAAACACTTGTACAAACTTGTACAATATGTAACCGATATAAATGTTTTTTGTTTTGGTATCACTATCTCACACCTTTATGTGAATCAGTGGTGATTAAGAGCTCTAATAATAGAGCTCTAATAAGAGCACTAGTGACGTGGCAGCCTAAAAAAAAAAAAACAAAACAAAACAAAACAAAGGTCAAAACATTAAATCACACACTGGGACCCACAGGTTAGAGCTCTTCTAAAACTCACAATTTAGAGGTCCAAAGCATTTTTCTTATGTGAATATTTGGTAATTTTTTTTGAGAAATTATTTGATAATTCTATCATTGCTCTTTCTCCAATATGAACTTGACACACCAAAACTAGAGCCAAGAGTTTCTACCCCCAAGAAAACGTAATGATGACTTGACTTGGACATAAATGTATTCTTATTTTCATATTTTAATAATTTTTAATTATAAACATTATATTAAATAATAATTTTTTGATAATTCTATCAGTACTCTTTCTCCAATATGAACCTGACACACCAAATGCTATAGAGACAAGAGTTTCTACCCGCAAGAAGATGGAATGATGACTTGACTTGGACATAAATGTATTCTTATTTAATTTTTAATTATATACATTATATAATAATAATAATTATTTGATAATTCTATCATTGCTCTTTCTCTAATATGAACCTGACACACCAAAGACTAATGCTGTGTTTGGTTGGAGGATTTTTGGAGGGATTTGGAAAAGGAAAGAGAAAAGGTGTGTGAAACTAGGTGAAATGTAAGTATATTTTATTCATATTTCACCTAACTTTTTCCTTTCCTTTTCCAAATCCCTCCTCAAATCCTCCAACCAAACACAGCGTAAAGACGATAGTTTACCCAAGAAGGTGGAATGATGACTTGACTAGGACATAAATGTATTCTTATTTACATATTTTAATAATTTTTAATTATATACATTATATAATAATAATTATTTGATAATTCTATCATTGCTCTTTCTCTGATATGAACCTAACACAACAATGACTAGAGACAAAAGTTTCTACCCCAGGAAGACAGAATGATGACTTGACTTGGACATAAATGTATGATTAATGCTTGAGAGTACTAAAAAGAGGGCGTTAAGGGAGTACTAATGAGGTGGCTTATTCTTGATGTGTTGGTTGACTCTTTTGTTTTTTTGTTTTTTTTTAATATTTTCCAGCTCATTAGAACTGTTAGTAGTGTGTTTTTTAGTGGTCTCAATTATTTCTGTAAATGTATTCATATTTACATATTTTAATAATTTTTAATTATATACATTATATGATAATAATAACTAGGTGCTCGTGACTCGAGATTTTTCAAAACCATCTAGTTTTCTTAGAGCTCATTTGAGATGTGAGTTGGCTTTTAGCTTTTTGATTTTTTAATTATTTTAGCTTGGGGCTAAAAAGTCTCGTTTGTGATAGACTTTTTAACTTTTTTGAGAGAAAAATAAAATAATTATGAATTGGATGCGACATTTTATCCTATTTGGCTAAAATAGCCTATTTTGTTTTATATGGCTATTTTAGCCCCAATGTTCTTCCCAAACAAGCTATTATACAGTTTATAAAACTCTAAGTAGTGTTTGGTAGAGTTTTAGAATTATGATTTGAGAATAGAGTTGTATTTTGAATTTGTGAGTTTTGAAATTATGATTTAAATGTGAAAAATTTGTTTGGTTATGAGTTTTGAATTAAGTTTGAAATTTTGATATACATATGATATTTGATTCAAAAATTTACAATTTATGACCAAACACACAATCTAAAATTCTATTCAAAGCTCATAAATTTTTTTTTTTTGAATTTCGAAAATATTTTTTATTTAAAATATAAAAATAACAGGTGCAAAATAAATATAAAAAAAAACGAACACTGTTCCGGTCAACTGGCCGGACGACTGACCAGACGTTCGGAGGAACATTCGAGAGGATGACCAAGTAGATGTGTTTGCAAAAGTGAGTGTGTAATCAGTTTTAAAAACTGTAACCAAACACCACATTCAAACCAATGAGTGAAATTAAAGTTAAAAAGCTCTACCAAATAGAGCTAATCTTTCAACATTAGCATCAAATTACATTCCACACTCAAGCTATAGGCACAACCTCTAGTGCTCTTGTGATGTTATTTGCTCTTTTTTATAATTAGGGGCAGAGTCGGCATTATATTATTAGAGGAGTCAAAAGTAAAGTATTAAATAAGTCTAATAAGTTGGGTAATTCTATTTCCACACACTACTTCCTCTCTTTCCACACACTTAATGATTTTTTTTGTATTACATTTTTGTCTTAAAATTAAATTACCAAAATATCCCTTTCCCAAAACTCTAACTCTAACTCTAACTCTAACTCTTACAAACCATCAATTTCCACCATCACCATCACCATCACCATCACCATCACCATCACCATCACTATCACCATCACCATCCATGGCTACTGCCTCTCCCCTCCTCCACTCTTCCCGTCACCTCTTCTCCACCACTGCGACCCCTCTTTGCCTGAGAAAAAGATTGTTGCACCACTGCGATCTCCCTCCACCTTCATTGCCCACCACTGTGATCTTCCTTCGCCTTCGTCTCTCCCCGCCGCCAAACCCAAATCATTTGTCGTTATCATCATTATCATGTTGGTGCTTTCTTCATCCATCCTCAACCAGAAATGTGTTTCTTATCTCTGGCCTCCCTCTCTTCATTGATCCACCAGTAATGTTACATATCCAGAATAAATATACAGAAAAAATATTAAAACTACAAATCCCATTTACATTTCACTCATTTTTTTTTTCTTATTAAATTTCAACCTATAACTTTAATATTTATTTGTTCTAAAAGTGATGTTTCTTATATGGAAATCAATGTTAAAGAGTGGCAGCAGAGCAAATCTAGTGTTCTCAATGATGAAGAAGTTGTCTGTCTTGGACCAATGCGAGCATATATTCATGAGCACGGCCTTAAATTTAGTAAATTAATTAATTAATTGCATGCTTTGTACTGGACACTTTTTCAAAATCTTTCTTTTTTTATGATGATCTTAATTTGTGTGTGATGACCCAAATATTTGTTGTAAAAGGATATTTTGTTCAATTACAGTTAAAATATGAAGAAAAAATAAAGTAAAAATGATAAAATAAAAAAAAATAAAAAAAATAGAATAAAATGGAAAAACTTTAGCCGATGAATCCCCTCTGTGTCTTGCACCCCTTTTTTTTGAAACAGCAAAAAAAAATCTTTATTGATGAAAATCAAACAACACAAATACAAAGATGAACATCAATAAAGACCGAGATTGATTTGAGCGATGGAGGTCGTGGAAGTGGCGCCGGCGGGTGGAGGGAGGGGTCGGGGTAGCGATTGGAAGTGAAAGGGAGGGGAAGAGGTGCCTCCCCAACCGACAACAACAATGGTGGCTTGTTAGGGTTAGGGTTTGGAGGATGATGATGGTAAGGGTATTTTTGGTATGGTAGGATGTGTATTGAGTGAAAGTTGATAATTTATATTTATTTAATGTGTGTATTGAGAAAAGATGTGGAAAGAGAGGAAGTAGTGTATGGAAATAAAATTTCCCTAATAAGTTAGATCAAGTCTAATTTAGACGACTAAAATAAACAAATCATTATTAAAGAAAGCTAAAAATAATTACAAAATTATATTCCATGAACTTAAATTTTAATAATTTACCATTAGAAAAATGCAAATGAGAAATAATATCACACAATTCATCCAATAAATGAATGGTAATGAATTATGGGTTGTTTTGGCAACAAGCCAAAAAAGCTAAAAACCAGCTTTTAACTCATTTTAGGTCACATCACCTCTCACATGAAACAGTGAAAAAAAGTCAAAAAAGTTAAAAAAGCTAATTTTTAACTATCTTCCCAAAACACCCCAGATACGTACCCAAAATTTTGAAATTATCATATACTAATAAATGAAAGATGAAAATAATTTGATGGGTTTTTTTTTTTTTTAGAAAATAAAACGAGCATAACTATGGTACACTCTTATAAATGCATATAGTATGCCTTTTCAAAACTATACTACAATGATTGATAACAAAATCACAATAGTTAAGTAACTTTTTCATGATAATAGTATGTAATATTTTAATATTCATAAAATTGTCATATTAGTTTGTTATATAACCATAATAATTTGTAACTAAAACTTCTTTTATGGGGCATCCATTCGTAACATAATTACAATAATTTGTATTAACACTATAAAAACTCATAACGATTCTACAAAATATACAAAATATTATACTCATATCTTAACAATCCCCCCAACTTAACAAGCCAAGACCCCCCTAAAACCCCACTAAAATAGAGGCCCCTTATATATAATCTTTCTCGTTTGACTCACTTTGTCTCTTTTAAAAATAACTGTATACTTCTCACATGATTTTAGATTAATTTGTAACACTAACACCATTAAATTTACTTGCAAAACACACTTGTACAAACTTGTACAATATGTAATTGATATAAATGTACTCCCTACGTCCCAAAATAATAGTTCGTTTTGGAGAATTTAACTTTTTTTGGTAATACAATTATTACACTTTAAAAAAATTGATTTTCTAAAATTACCCTTTAATAGTACATTTTTTTGGAGAATATCAACGTCATAATTGTACTTTTTATGTTGTTAATGAATTTAAAAGAAGGGCAAAATAGAAAATTTATATTATTTTTTTACTTGATTTTTGAAAAGGGACTAATATTTTAAGATAATAAAAAATAAAATATGGGACTAATATTTTGAGGCGGAAGGAGTATTTTTTTGGTATCACTATCTCACACTTTATCTGAATATTTAATAAATTATTTGATAATTCTATCATTACTCTTTGTCCAATATGAACCTGACACACCAAAGACTAGAGACGAGTTTCTACCCCTGTAATAACCCACATTCATGTCTTAGTCATGTTCATGTACATTTGCATGATCTTGTTTTGTTAAGCTTGCATTTGCAGACTTTGACTTGTTTTGCCTAAGTGAGATTCATGCCTTGTTTTGATGCCTTTGTGATTTGTCTAAGTGTTGTGTGCTTGCTTTGCTCCTTCCTTGATGTGAAGCCTAGGTCACGCCAAGCCTAAGTTATGTTAGCCGATGTTATTCCAAGCCTAGGTTATGCAAAGCCTAGATCATTCCAAGCCGAGGTCATCTTCAGTCTAGAAGTATCCTGGAACCCCTTCGTTTGACCTCCACCTTTGCTTTGACATATTGGCCGGGATGTCATTATCTAGGCCAAGGTGTGAATCACCAAGGCCGAGATGTGTATCATCTAGGCCGAGATGTTACCTTTGCACCTGAGCGACCTTGTCCTGGAGTGGTATGACCTAGACCGAGGTGTGGCACATCTAGGCCAAGGTGTGGCACAGCTTAGTCAAGAGTTGTCCTTCCTAGCCGAGGTCATTGTCACCCTAGTTGCCGAAGTCTTGTTGTTAGCCGATGTCACCCCTTGCTGGAGTGCCATTCCGAGTAGCTTGTTAGATACGCTTTGTCATTGCCTTGTCTTGTCAATCCATCACCTTTTTGAAGAGAACCAACCAGCCATTGCCACGTGTCCGAGCTGAGAGTTAAGTCAGCCAATAGAGAGAGAAACCTATCATTTGTTGTATTTTGTTTTGAAGAGAAGAGAGAGAAGCTCTAGAAAAGGGAAGAAGAGTTCTTGAGAGAGAGTAGATTTCCAAGCTTGATTTCTTGAGATCGGACCGTTAGATCCGTGTTTTAAGGTTAGATTCTTGATCTGCTCTTGTCGTTCTTTATGTTTATGTTATTGCATTGCATTATTGAAAATGATTTGTAAGCCATGCATTGCTTTGAAGTTCGGTTTTAGAAAGAGAAAATAGCATTCATGTGTTCTTCAAGAAAAGTCATGTTTTGATCCGAAGGCTTATGCCAAGATCCATGTTTTTGTGTTTGTTCTTGCATGATTTTCAAGTATGGGCACCCAGGTCCATGTTTTCGAACTCATGGCATGAAATCTCAGATTTTAGTAACAAGTTACGATCTTGCATTCATCTTTCTCATGATCATGTTCATCATGTTCTTCATGTTCTTCAAAGGGAAACCCAGGTTTTCCCGACCTTGCTTTTGAATGAGGCCGTCGGGACCACACCTCGGCAAGGAGGTGTAGGACCTTGGCTTAGACCTGGTTGGTACCCAGCATGTCTTCCTGACATGTAAAATAGTGTTTTGACTTCTAGCACGTCTTCCCGAGATCATTTGCATGCATGTAAGACTTGTTTTGAGATGTATGTTCAGTATGCTTGCCATGTGTTTGTAGGACTTGGACCTTTGCCTTGACCCCGACGTCCCAAGAACTAATGTGAGTGGTATTTTTAATAAAGTTATGTTCTTAAGGTTTTGATAAAGCTTTGCCTTGTTTTGATAAAAGTATTTGTTAAGCATGAATGATATCCCTATTTTATGTATCAAGTATAAGCTTTGTTTTGAATGGCAAGTTATCAAGTAAGCTTTGTTTTGAATGGCAAGTTATCAAGTAAGCTTTGTTTTGAAGCACTAAGTATAAAAGGATACGGTCCTTTCTTGGAAAGACTATAATGTTAAAGCGGGCTACGGGCCTAAGGAACACGAGCTCCATAATGTTAAATCGGGCTACGGGCCTAAGTAACACAAGTCTCATGGTGTTAAAGCGGGCTATGGGCCTAAGTAACACGAGCTCCATAATGTTAAAGCGGGCTACGGGCCTAAGTAACACGAGCTCCATGTTGTTAAATCGGGCTACGGGCCTAAGTAACACGTCTTGTAAGTCAGTAAGTTTTGAAGGACCAAGGTTATGCCGAGGTTATGATATAAGATTTTGACGTATGTTAAGTATGTAAGTTTTGTAAGATCAAGTTTGATGAACAAGATTTATCTCATATTTTGTACAAGCTATGATAAGTATGGTTTTGACAAGGATATATTATGTATTGTTTTGAAAAGACCTCGGGAATCATTCATTCAACCCCTTTATTACTTGTACCATTCACTGAGTATCCAAGCTCACCCTCCCTATGTATATATGTAGGTAACAAGCGAGAAGTCAGCTTCGCCGAGGTGTGTGTTTTGTATGCATGTTGTGTCGGCTTGAGGATGTCGGCAATCTGAAGATTATGTATTCTTGATTTGTATTTCATGTGTTATATTTATGTCGGCTTGAGAAGCCTTTTGCCAAGATGTAATACGTACTTTTGTATTCAAGTTGTAAAGCTATGTAAAGATGTATGCCATTTCACTTGACTTATGCACCGCTCTTATGGACCACTTGTATTTTGAATTATTGCTTCCGCATTTGTGAGCCCCCTATATATATACTCTGATTGTGTGTGAATTTTGTAAGTTGGCCTTCGGTAATTACGGATTACTGGCCATCACGGCACCAAACTACTAGGGGCGGTTTGGGGTCGTGACAACCCCCAACAAGCCGGACTGGCCTTGTTTCTACCCACAAGAAGAAGACGGAATGGCAGTCCACTGATGACGGAGTGACTTTTTCACCAAAATTTAAATCTGATGTCAACTTTGGTTCACCGTTGAAGATGGTCTAACTGTCTCTTTTAAAAAATAACCATATACTTCTCACATGATTTTAGATTAATTTATAACACTAACACCATTAAATTTATTTGCAAATTTTTTTTGTACAAACTTGTACAATATGTGGGTGTTTGGGAAGTGGATTTTTTTGTAGGTTTTTTTAGTTGTACGGTATTATTAGAGAAATTTTTTTTTTGTGTTTGAGAAGATAGTTGAATTTTTTTGTGGTTGGATGTGATGTTTGTGAGAGAAAAAATAAAATAATTATGAGATTTGATGTAATATTTTGTTTAAATTTATTTATTTTTATTTTATAATCAATTTATCTTTTAATAAAAAAAACTAAAAAAAATCAAAAAACAAACTTCCCAAACACCGCCATATGTAACTGATATAAATGTATTTTTTTTAGTATCACTATCTCACACTTTATCTGAGTATTTGATATTTTTTTGAAAAATTATTTGATAATTCTATCATTCCTCTTTGTCCAATATAAACCTGACACACCAAAAACAAGAGACAAGAGTTTCTACCCCCAAGAAGAGGTAATGGCCTTGTTTCTACCCCCAAGAAGACGGAATGGCAGTCCACTGATGACTTGACTTGGACATAAATGTATTCTTATTTACACATTTTAATAATTTTTAATTATATACATTATATTATAATAATTATTAGTATAACTAGTTGCTCATGGCTTGAGACTTTTCAAAACAATCAAGTCTTCTTATTACGTTTATAAACTCTAATCTTTCAACACTGGCATCAAAATTACATTCCACACTCAGAAGCTATGGGCACAACCTCTAGTGCTCTTATGATGTTATTTGCTCTTTTTTTCATTGAAAGACTTGAGTTCATTTGTAGTAGTACAAATTCAAATGTGAGTTGCATAGCGAGTGAGCGAGAAGCTCTTATGAAATTCAAAGGAAATCTCACAGATGAAGCAAACCGTTTATCCACGTGGGTTGGAGAGGACTGTTGTACCTGGAAGGGAGTTGGTTGTAGCAATAAAACAGGCCATGTTGTGAAGCTTGATCTGCGTAATCCAAATCTCGACAGCTATGGTCCAAATTTCGAAATGAACAAATTGCGTGGTCAGATAAGTCCTTCCTTACTCGATTTGAATCATTTGCATTACCTAGACTTGAGCATGAATGATATGCAAATTTCTAATTCCTTAGGATCTTTGAAAAGCTTGAGATACCTTGACCTCTCTGGGTCAATTTTCGATGCAACGATTCCTCATAATCTGGGAAATCTTTCGAGGTTGCAGTATCTCAACCTTAGCAATAATTATTTAAGTGGTCCAATTCTTGATACACTTGGAAGGTTGACCTCTCTCACAGTTCTTGACCTTTCATATGACACCTTCAATGATTCAATGTTGTATTCTTTGTGTAACCTGAGCAATCTTATCCATATAGATCTTAGTTTTAATCGCTATGGAGGTGCAATGCCCCATTGCCTTGGGAATCTTGCTTCTCTTTCCATCCTCAGGTTGAATTCAAATTACCTTCAAGGTCCAATTCCAAGTGAGATGGGAAATATGACACAACTTAAAGACCTTGACCTCTCTCAGAATCAGTTTGAGGGTCCAATTCCAAGTGAGATGGGAAATATGACACAACTTACTGAGCTTGACCTCTCTTCGAATGCATTTGCATGTGAAATACCAAACTCCATGAGGAACCTCTGCAACTTGCGTGTATTGGATTTGTCCTATAACATGTTCACTGGAAAGCTTTCAACTTCTATTGGAAGTCCATTTGGTTGCATCCATAATAGTTTGGAAGATTTGCTTCTTTCTTCCAATAAGTTGAGTGGTGGTCTGCCAAACCATTTGGGAGAGTTTAAGAAAATAGAGAGGCTTATTATTAGCAGGAATTCATTTTATGGTCCGCTGCCATCATCACTCGGAAGACTATCATATTTGAGAGAGTTAGATACTAGAGACAATCAATTGAATGGGAGCATTCCAATTAGTCTTGGACAACTTTCAAAACTAGAATATCTAGATTTGTCAAACAATTCATTTGTTGGCACTGTATTTGAACTTCACTTTGCCAAACTCAAGAGTTTAAATGAATTGTACTTGCATTCAAATTCATTAGTTTTGAATGTGACCTCCCAATGGGTTCCTCCCTTTCAACTCCAAGTCATACGATTGGCATCTGTCAAAGTAGGACCCCAATTTCCTCAATGGCTCGAAACACAAAAAAATGTTACAGTGTTAGACATGTCTAATGCAAGCATCTCAGTTGTCATCCCTGATTGGTTTGAGAGTATTTATTGTGGCATTGTAGCCTTGGATCTTTCCAACAACCAGATCAAAGGAAAGCTGCCAATATGTCAAAAATGTAAATATAGAAGTAGTGCTATTGATAGATGGTTATATTTGAGTTCTAACAGATTTGAGGGCCCACTAACACCGCTTCCTTCAGATGTTTATTTGTTAGATCTCTCAAATAACCAGTTGACTGGTGTCATTCCAGTGTCTTTGTGCAAGGTAAAGAATATAGCTTATATTAAATTCTCAAACAATCAGTTATCAGGAAGAATTCCTCCTTGCTTGTGGCAGTTGGATCACTTGTTCGTGCTAGATTTGACGAATAATAGTCTATATGGTGAAATTCCCAGTTCATTGGGTTCCCTACAATTTCTCAATTCCTTGCACTTACGTAAGAATAGATTTCATGGGAAGCTTCCTTTGTCCTTACAGAATTTGACATTTCTTTTCACCATTGATCTAGGTGAAAATGTGTTCGCTGATAATATCACTTCATGGATTGGATATAACCTAACTAATCTTAGATTTCTCAATCTTCAATCAAATAATTTCTATGGTGATATTCCTCCGTAACTCTGTCAGCTCCAAAATTTGCAATTGTTGAACTTGGCACAAAACAACATAACGGGAAATATCCCTCGTTGTTTTGGCAACTTCACTAACATGGTTGCACTAGATAGTCATCCAGCTGGAACAGAAGTGGATATTAATTATGAAGAGAACATTTTGGATTCAATGAAAGGAAGAGAACTGGAATACACCAAGACACTCAAATTTCTCGTCTCCATGGACCTTTCAAACAATGGCATTGTTGGAGAGATTCCAAAAGAGTTAATGGATCTTTCTGGGTTGCTGAACTTGAATTTATCTGGAAATCATCTAAAAGGAAGGATCCCTAATAATATTGGCAATTTGACACAATTGGAATCTCTTGATTTGTCTCGAAACAAACTTTCTGGCCCCATTCCTCCAAGTCTGTCCAGTTTAAGCTACCTAAGTCATTTGAACATGTCATTCAATAATTTATCAGGGCGAATACCAACGGGAAATCAACTTCAAACCCTCAATGATCCTTCCACTTATATAGGCAACGATGGCCTTTGTGGTGCACCACTCCTAAATAGTTGCCTCGATAATAAATCATCTAATGGTGATCACAAACATGCTGATGAGAGTAAAGTTGCAGATGAAACTGATTTTTTGTGGTTCTACACTGGCATTGGACCTGGTTTCCTGGTTGGGTTCTTGGGGGTCTGTGGCACTTTGAATTTCAAGAAGTCTTGGAGGTATGCATACTTCCAGTTCATCGAAAACAACTACAATTGGATATTAATAAACATAGCAATCAAGCTCGCTCAGCTAAGGAGGATGTTCAACAAAGGCAAGTTTGGAGGATGAATTTATCACCCAATTGGTTCGTCTCTCTCTCTCTCTCTCTCTCTCTCTCTCTCTCATGTAACTATATTACCTCTGCATCTTTTCTTGATTGCGATGGTGCATCAAATCAACATCTTCATAACCCATGATTTATCTTGCATGAATCTTTCAAATTTTTTTCAATTCCTTACCATCATTAACATAACAATTCTATTCATGTTAATGATTTTTGGAACATCATCACAACTTGAAGAATAACCATTCATATTTTTAAGTGGAGGTAGTGATATTTCCAGATTATCATCAAAACATGTCTTACATTCAAGATCATATAGCAAAGTACAGATTAAATTCCACCAAATTTCTTTACCAAAAGCGCCAAAATTCTTTGTCACATGCTTAAAAACATTGAAATAAATGTAGGTTTGTTGCTATATAGTTCAAATAATGCAAATACATTTCTCAAATATTTTTTCGTAAGTCATTTGTTGCATTATTTCAGAGAAACCATGTTAACATCCACTAATATGCTTGTTATGTGCCTTGCTATCATTGAAGGGTCTTATATTCAGCTGGAGAAAGGACCCTAAGAGGAAGCAGCATTGAGATCATGTTATGGATTTTCTTGAGTTGTTGGAAAGAAATAAGATTGAATAATTCTATAGTTCTAGTATATATGTTGGTGGGGTTTGATGATTGTGTCTTTTGTAAAATATTCTAAAGTAAGTCTTTCCTTAAATAAATGACTTGTGAACTATCATATTGTCCATAATATGTTATAGACTGTGTTTTGCATATATATGCATTCTCCTTTTATTGGTGAATTCTATGATTTTTGCCAATTGAGGCCATGGATTCTAGTTTTAATTTTGAGAATTGAGCAAAATGCTCCAACAATGATATACATATAGTAATGGTATCAACAACAAAAACCATATCAAAACAGAGAGCTATTGTGCCACAGTCAAATTCACATATAGGTTCAACTATTCATGTTTTTCTTCACATTGTAGTAATCTTTACTTGTGTCAAAACTTTTAATGATTTAGGAGAAGCATGTAACATCAGTAATATACAAGTATGTTTCTCAACTTGCACTACTTTTTGTTTAATTTGTTAATGATTAATCCTTGCCAAAAATTTGTGTGTGTGTGTGTGTGTGTGTGTTTTATTCTTTATCTATTTGTGTCTATTGAGTTTTAACCAATTTACAAGTGTTTGAGGTTGGCTTTTTTAATAACTTTTTGTTGATTTTTTTTCATCTTTAATGATTTTTTTTAATTAAAAGTGTTACACTCTTGAATTCTACTCAACTAGAGAAATTAGAAAAGATCAAAATTTGAAAATTTTGAAAAAAAAGTCCGAAAAGGATTATAAAAAAAAAAAATCAAAAACAATTGACTTATTATTTGTTTTTACTTTTTTTGGTCTTTAGGATTTTTATTTTTATTTTTTTATTTTTTTTAGATTTGTCTACATAAGACAAACCTAAAACGTAAAAAAAAATGGACATAATTTAAAAAGAAAAAAATTACTAAAAATTTAAAATATATGTATATATCTTTTTGGGGGTGAATGCCACATACTAACAAAAGCCAAAGCAATAAAACTGTCAATGTAATCAAAATATCATAAGTTTCCATATATGTAGATGCAAATGCCGATAACTACACATTGATTTCAGCAGTCCAGGTAATGACCCAAAAGGGCATCACAATTTTCACAATTTCAATAGGCATCAGCCAATCCTACACACCATACCAACAATCAGCATAGGGAAAAGGAAGATGTTACAATGTTAACCCTTAAAATAATGCATATGGTATACTTTTGTGTTATTTTAGTCTCTATATTTTCAAATCACTAGATTTTAACCCTGAATTTTATATTTTGTCTCCTTTTGTCCCAATTGAAAATGGTAGTTAAGTTTTTTGACGGAAATTGGCCATGTGCATGTCACATGCCTTATTTTAAAGGGTAAAATTGTAAATTTAATATTTTGTATATTATTCAACCAACTCATTGAGTTAACTCGCTCAAATAAACACGTGGATCTCAATTGTAGAAAGAGATGGCTTTTGTCTAACAGATGGTTCGACGAGAAAAAAGAAAGGGGGTTCGTTCGACGATGGGGCTCAGTTGGGGTAAGGCCGTGAGATTCGACTTGTCACGACCCCAAACCGCCCCTAGTAGTTTGGTGCCGTGATGGCCAGTAATCCGTAATTACCGAAGGCCAACTTTTCAAAACTTAACACAATCAGAGTATGAATATAGGGGGCTCACAAATGCGGAAGCAATAAATCAGTTGCGAATGGTCCATAAGAGCTGTGCGTAGATCAAAGCAATGCCAAACATTCCAATTAACTTTACAACTTAAATACAACAAGGTAAAATAATACATGTTACATCTTGATCAAAAGGCTTCTCAAGCCGACATATACAAAATACAGCTAATACAAGTCAAGAAGCATGATTTTCAAGATTTGCCGACATGTAAAACAGGGCATCACCGACGTAAATACAAAAGTAAAGCCGACATAAGCACGAATCCAAAACAAGCATCCAAACGATTTAGGCGTCGCCGCCGTCCTGCTCATCACCTACATATATATAGAGGGGTGAGTACAAAACTCAGTGAATGGTACTAAAGATAAAGGTTTTGCATGAATATAGCCGGAGTCCTTCAAAACGAAACACATCAAACTTAGCAAGGCAAGGGATGAACCGTATTCATCGATCAAATATTACAAGTACCCAAAGGTGTTTACTGACATAGGCGAAACAAGGGATGAACCGTATCCATCATACAAGTATCATAACATCGGCGAAACAAGGGATGAACCGTATCCATCATACAAGTATCATAACATCGGCGAAACAAGGGATGAACCGTATTCATCATACAAGTATCATAACATCGGCGAAACAAGGGATGAACCGTATCCATCATACAAGTATCATAACATCGGCGAAACAAGGGATGAACCGTATTCATCATTCGAGTATCATAACATCGGCAGAGCAAGGGATGAACCGTATTCATCATTCAAGTATCATAACATCGGCGAGACAAGGGATGAACCGTATTCATCATTCGAGTATCATAACATCGGCAGAACAAGGGATGAACCGTATTCATCATTCAAGTATCATAACATCGGCGAGACAAGGGATGAACCGTATTCATCAGTCAAGTATCATAACATCGGCGAGACAAGGGATGAACCGTATTCATCATTCGAGTATCATAACATCGGCAGAACAAGGGATGAACCGTATTCATCATTCAAGTATCATAACATCGGCGAGACAAGGGATGAACCGTATTCATCAGTCAAGTATCAAGAGCTGTACGATCCGTAATCGTTTAGTCAAAAGTATTGCGAAAGTTTAGAGTCCTCCAATACAAGGGACTTGTGCACTTGGTACCGCGAAAGTTTAGAGTCCTCCAGCACAAGGGACTTGTGTTACTTAGGCCCGTAGCCCGATTTAACAAGGACCGTATCCTTCTCAAAGATGGCATCAAAACAAGGAGTATACTTGGCACACCAAAACAAGAGCTATTTATTCATGCTAACAAAACACTTTCGTCAAAACGAGGCAAGCAAAGTTTATCAAACAAGTATAACATAGCTTTATCAATAATACCACTCACCTAGTTCTTCAGGTGCAGACTCAAAACAATATCAAGGACCTACAATCACATGGCAAGTCACATTCTCAAAGCAAGCTCTATATATACATGCAAATGATCTCGGCATTCATGCCAGATCTAAGTCAAGGACAAAACAAAACAAGCTGGGAGCTTAACCACTGCTCCCGTTTCTCGAAAACACACTGGGTACCGTCCAGGGCTAAGCCGAGGTCCCGCTAACAAAGTGAGGAGAAACCTGGGTTTTCCTTTGGAGAATATGAAGAACATGATCATTTGAAAGATGGATGCAAGTTCACAACTTGTTACAAAATCTGAGTTTTCATGCCAAGAGTTCAAAACATATGGACTTAAGTACCCATTCAAGAAGGTCATGCAAGAACAAACACAAAAACATGGTTTTCGTTCCAAACTCTTCGATCAAAATGAGACTTTGTTCAAGAACACATGAAAAACCATTTTCTCTTTCTAAAACCAACTTCAAAACGATGCATGACATGCAAAACAAAACCGATCATGCAATGCAGCTAGGTATTCAGTAAGAACATTCAAAGGAGATCAAGATTCTAACCTCAAAACTCGGATCTAACGGTTCAAGCCACAAAGATCAAGCTTGGAAGACAACTCTCACTCAAGAACTCTTCTTCCTCCTTTCTAGAGATTCTCTCTCTAATACGAAGATTTGAGACAAGAAATGATTTGTTTCAAGGTCTGTCGGCTGCCTTAACAAACAGCTCGGACACGTGGCATTATCGGGTTGGTTCAGCTCCAAAAAGGTGATTGATAGACAAGACAAGTCTCTGACAAATCGTATGCGGTAAGCTCGGGTAAAACACATCGGCAAAGAGATGACATCGGCTCAAAACAAGGATCCAGCAACAGGATAGAAAAAACATCGGCTAGGGAGGACGACACTTGACTAAGCTGTGCCACACCTTGGCCGGGGTGCGCCACATCTCGGCCTAGGCCATACCTGCCTGCGGACAAGGTTCAAGTGCGGAACATCTCGGCAAAGAATGCCCGAGGTGAAGATGGGGTTGAACAAGACCTCAAGATGGTTCTAAGTACAAAGGTCAAAGGCGGACTAAGCTCAAGATGATCTCGGCTACGCACACGCACTAAGCAAGGAACAAAATCGTGCAAGCAACTTAAGCAAATCAAGCCAAGACAAAACCTTTAAATTAACATAAGCAGCAAGACCATGCAAGAATGTACGCAAGTATGGCAAGAGTAAGGTGAGGGTTGTTACATCCTACCCCCCTTAAAGAAGTTTGGTCCCCAAACTTAGATTACCTTGCTCTATGAACAGCTCTGGATAGCGGATTCTCACATCCTCTTCCTTTTCCCAAGTGGCTTCTGTGCCATAATGTTCCTTCCATTCGACCTTTACCATTGGTATCGATCTGTTCCTCAATTGCCTCACTTGTCGGTCAACAATCCTCATTGGCTTCTCCTCGTAGCCCAAATCTTCATTAACTGTGATCTCGGAATGATCAATTACATGTAGTGGATCTCGGATGTACTTCCTCGACATCGAAACATGAAACACATTGTGGACTTGGCTCAAATCTGGCGGCAAAGCAAGTCTGTAGGCAACAGGATTAATTCTCTCAAGAATTTCAAATGGCCCAATATAGCGAGGTGCTAACTTACCTTTCCTTCCAAATCTGGAAACCCCTTTCATCGGTGAGATTTTCAGGAATGCGTGATTCCCAACTTCGAACTCTAACTCATTCCTTCTCTGGTCGGCGTAGCTCTTTTGTCGGCTTTGGGCAGCCCTAATCCTCTGTTGGATAAGTTTAATCTTCTCTGTTGTCACTTGAATCAATTCGGGACCAAGCAGGGCTCTGTCTCCGACTTCGGTCCAACATGTCGGCGATCTACATTTCCTTCCGTACAAGGCTTCATACGGCGCCATGCCAATGCTAGCTTGATAACTGTTATTGTAAGCGAATTCCACTAAGGGTAGATGTGTTCCCCAACTTCCTTGGAGGTCCAATACACAAAGTCTAAGCATATCTTCAAGCGTCTGAATTGTCCTCTCAGTCTGCCCATCTGTCTGGGGATGAAAGGCTGTACTAAATCTCAGCTCGGCTCCAAAAGCCCTCTGTAGACTCTGCCAAAATCTAGAAACAAATTTAGGATCTCGGTCTGAAACAATTGACATCGGCACTCCATGAAGTCTGACAATCTCGTTCACATATAGCAAGGCAAGTTGATTGGCGTTGAAGGTAGTCTTAACGGGTAGAAAGTGTGCTGACTTAGTTAACCTATCCACAACAACCCAAATTGAATCCATACCCTTTGGTGTCTTCGGCAACCCGATCACAAAATCCATGGAGATGTGCTCCCATTTCCACTCAGGAATCGGCAAAGGTTGAAGAAGTCCTGCTGGTCTTTGATGTTCGGCTTTCACTTGCTGACAATGTAAACACTGGGACACGAATTCGGCTATTTCTCTCTTCATATTTGGCCACCAGAAGGTCTGCTTCACATCTTGATACATTTTGGTGTTCCCTGGATGGACAGCAAACTTGGAACCATGAGCTTCCTGCAAAATCTTTTTCTTCAGCTCTGGAATGCCGGCCACGCATAATCTTCCCTCAAACCTGAGTACTCTGTCTTCGATGGTGTACCCTGGTCTCGGCTTCGTGTGAATCTCCTCGGCTATTTTCTTGAGGAAGTTATCCTCCATCTGTCTTGTCTTTACTTCATTAACGATAGTCGGCTCTGCTGACATCACGGTTAAACACGCCAAATTTCCATCTGACTTCCTGCTCAAAGCGTCGGCTACACTGTTGACTTTCCCGGGGTGATATTGAATCTGCATATCGTAGTCTTTCAACAACTCAAGCCACCGTCTCTGTCTCAAATTCAATTCTTTCTGAGTGAATAGATACTTTAAGCTCTTATGATCTGTAAAAACCTGACAAGTAGCTCCATACAAATAGTGACGCCAAATCTTTAAAGCAAATACTACGGCCGCCAATTCTAAGTCATGGGTAGGATAGTTTTTCTCATGAGGTTTCAACTGACGAGATGCATAAGCTATAACTTTACCCTTTTGCATTAATACACAACCCAAACCCTTATGTGATGCATCACTATAGACGTGAAACTCTTCGTTACCTGATGGTAGTACTAGTACTGGTGCTGTAATTAACCTCGTCTTCAGTTCCCGGAAGGCTGACTCCCGATCTTTAGTCCATTCATACAGTGTTCCCTTCTTAGTCAGTTGCGTCAATGGAATTGCAATCCTGGAGAAATCTTTCACAAACTTTCTGTAATAACCTGCCAAACCCAGAAAACTACGAATCTCGGACACATTAGTCGGCCTCGGCCAATTTACTACGGCTTCAACTTTGCTAGGATCTACTGCAATACCTTCTTCATTAATCACATGACCCAAAAATGAGATGGTAGAAAGCCAAAACTCACACTTGTTAAACTTCGCATACAATTTCCGTTCTCTCAAAATCTGTAAGGCAAGTCTCAAATGGTTTTCATGTTCAACATTACTCTTGGAATAGATCAATATATCATCAATGAAAACAACTACAAATTCATCTAAATATGGTTTGAAGATTCGGTTCATTAAATCCATAAATGCAGCAGGGGCATTGGTCACTCCAAAAGGCATTACTAAAAACTCGTAGTGGCCATATCTTGTTCGAAAAGCAGTCTTCTCAACATCTTCGGCTTTAACTTTAAGCTGATGGTAACCAGACCGAAGGTCGATCTTAGAAAAGACTCGTGCTCCTTGTAACTGATCAAGCAAATCATCAATTCTAGGTAACGGGTACTTGTTCTTAATGGTGACTTTATTGAGTTCTCTATAATCAATACAAAGACGGAGTGTGCCATCCTTCTTCTTAACAAATAAAACAGGTGCTCCCCATGGTGAAGTGCTCGGCCTAATAAATCCCTTATCTAACAACTCTTGCAACTGCAGTTTCAATTCTCTAAGTTCAGCGGGGGCCATCCTATAAGGTGGTTTGGAGATCGGCTGCGTTCCCGATATAATATCGACCGTAAACTCTATTTCTCTATCGGTCAAGTGGCCAGGCAATTCATCCGGAAAGACGTCGGGAAAATCATTAACAATCGGGATGTCGGCTAAGTTAACATTTCCATTCTGATCACTCAGTATACTACACAAGTAACCTCGACACCCTTTCTGGATTAACTTACAGGCCTTAATGGACGAAATCAAGTATGGTGGGGGCACTACCCCTTTACCCTGGAAAATAACCTCGGCTAGGTTTGGGGGTCTCAGTGTGACACTTTTCGAAACGCAATTAATAGATGCATCGTTCGCAACTAACCAGTCCATTCCCAGTATAATATCAAAATGAGCTAGGTCTAGAGGCATTAAATCTACTAGCAATTCAACATTCTCAATCACAACAACACATGCTCTGTAAATGGATGCAACAATCATAGATCTCCCAGATGGAGTAGACACAGATAACACATAATCAAGGGGCTCTAGTTCTCTATTAATTTTCTCGGCAAACTTAGCAGATATAAACGAATGAGTAGAACCCGAGTCAATCAACGCATAGGCATCTTGAGAGCAAATTAGTAACATACCTGACACCACTGCCTCAGCATTCTGAGTGTCTCCTGGTACTAATGCAAACACTCTGCCCTGTCTCATCTGTCCTTTCCCAGCATTTCCCTTCTGAACGGAACCCGAGGTATTCCCTCCTTTCTTGTTGTTATCAGCCTTTGTTTTGGGGCAATCTCTCACATAATGGCCCATCTCACCACATTCATAACAGGCTCCAGACGTTCGTCGACAGATCCCGAAATGCTGTTTCCCACAATCCGAACACGTCGGTTTAGCACTCCCTTCCTGCCTTAGGTTACTAGTACTGCCCGTGTTCGTTCTCTTCTTGGTGCCCAGCTGTCCTCGGCGATTGTCATAGTTCTGCCTCTTTCGCTGGTTTTCTCCCGAGCTCTGGTATCGGTTCAAATTAGCTTCGGCGTGAATGGCTTTGTCCAATACTTCGGCATAAGTCGGCATATCGAGTAAACTCACCCGGTCTTGAATCGGTCCACGAAGCCCACACTCGAACTTCCTGGCCTTCATATATTCATCGTTGGTCATGTGAGGTACAAACCTCACTAATTCAGTAAAAGCGCGGTCATATTCCGCCACTGTTCTGTTGCCTTGCGTCAGAGTATGAAATTCGGTAGCCTTGCGGTTTCGAACACTTAGGGGAAAATGTTTCTTGTAGAACAACTCTAAGAATCGGGTCCAGGTCAAATCTGGGTTGCTCTCTCTAACCATCATCCACCACCTGCGGGCGTCATCATCTAATGTGAATGCTGCCAACGTCACTTTCTGTGCGTCGGTGCTAGGGAAGATCTCAAACAACTTTTCCATTTCCAACACCCATGCTTCAGCCTTCATCGGCTCTATACCCCCAGAGAACCTTGGCGGTCTCATTTTCTTGAACTCCCTGATCAAAGCTATCGTGCCATCCCCATAAAAGGCTGGTTGCGGGGGAACCTGCGGCACGGGAGGAGGTGGAGGTGGAGCTACATTTCGGCCGTTGGTCTGCTCGGCCTGAGTCGACGTAGCACTAGCGAACTGCTGCCTGGTTTGCCTCAACTCGCGGGCCAAACCCTCAACTAATCTTTCCAATCTGTCCATTCTGTCTTCGGGCTGATCTCGGCCAAGCGGTGGTCTACCTCTCCTCATGATGCTATGAGCGTGCAAAGTATGACTTTAAAACAATTAAGCAAATAACCACATAGGTAAATAGCAAATAAGCATATCAAAACAATGCACATCTCGTTCAAATAACAAATACCATGATGCAACCCTAACATCTTTCTAAGGGAAATCCTATGCTCTTTAGGACTCAAAGTGTGTGAACAGCGTATACCGAGGAACTTGTGCTCTGATACCATTCTGTCACGACCCCAAACCGCCCCTAGTAGTTTGGTGCCGTGATGGCTAGTAATCCGTAATTACCGAAGGCCAACTTTTCAAAACTTAACACAATCAGAGTATGAATATAGGGGGCTCACAAATGCGGAAGCAATAAATCAGTTGCGAATGGTCCATAAGAGCTGTGCGTAGATCAAAGCAATGCCAAACATTCCAATTAACTTTACAACTTAAATACAACAAGGTAAAATAATACATGTTACATCTTGATCAAAAGGCTTCTCAAGCCGACATATACAAAATACAGCTAATACAAGTCAAGAAGCATGATTTTCAAGATTTGCCGACATGTAAAACAGGGCATCACCGACGTAAATACAAAAGTAAAGCCGACATAAGCACGAATCCAAAACAAGCATCCAAACGATCTAGGCGTCGCCGCCGTCCTGCTCATCACCTACATATATATAGAGGGGTGAGTACAAAACTCAGTGAATGGTACTAAAGATAAAGGTTTTGCATGAATATAGCCGGAGTCCTTCAAAACGAAACACATCAAACTTAGCAAGGCAAGGGATGAACCGTATTCATCGATCAAATATTACAAGTACCCAAAGGTGTTTACTGACATAGGCGAAACAAGGGATGAACCGTATCCATCATACAAGTATCATAACATCGGCGAAACAAGGGATGAACCGTATTCATCATACAAGTATCATAACATCGGCGAAACAAGGGATGAACCGTATTCATCATACAAGTATCATAACATCGGCGAAACAAGGGATGAACCGTATCCATCATACAAGTATCATAACATCGGCGAAACAAGGGATGAACCGTATTCATCATTCGAGTATCATAACATCGGCAGAGCAAGGGATGAACCGTATTCATCATTCAAGTATCATAACATCGGCGAGACAAGGGATGAACCGTATTCATCATTCGAGTATCATAACATCGGCAGAACAAGGGATGAACCGTATTCATCATTCAAGTATCATAACATCGGCGAGACAAGGGATGAACCGTATTCATCAGTCAAGTATCATAACATCGGCGAGACAAGGGATGAACCGTATTCATCATTCGAGTATCATAACATCGGCAGAACAAGGGATGAACCGTATTCATCATTCAAGTATCATAACATCGGCGAGACAAGGGATGAACCGTATTCATCAGTCAAGTATCAAGAGCTGTACGATCCGTAATCGTTTAGTCAAAAGTATTGTGAAAGTTTAGAGTCCTCCAATACAAGGGACTTGTGCACTTGGTACCGCGAAAGTTTAGAGTCCTCCAGCACAAGGGACTTGTGTTACTTAGGCCCGTAGCCCGATTTAACAAGGACCGTATCCTTCTCAAAGATGGCATCAAAACAAGGAGTATACTTGGCACACCAAAACAAGAGCTATTTATTCATGCTAACAAAACACTTTCGTCAAAACGAGGCAAGCAAAGTTTATCAAACAAGTATAACATAGCTTTATCAATAATACCACTCACCTAGTTCTTCAGGTGCAGACTCAAAGCAATATCAAGGACCTACAATCACATGGCAAGTCACATTCTCAAAGCAAGCTCTATATATACATGCAAATGATCTCGGCATTCATGCCAGATCTAAGTCAAGGACAAAACAAAACAAGCTGGGAGCTTAACCACTGCTCCCGTTTCTCGAAAACACACTGGGTACCGTCCAGGGCTAAGCCGAGGTCCTGCTAACAAAGTCAGGAGAAACCTGGGTTTTCCTTTGGAGAATATGAAGAACATGATCATTTGAAAGATGGATGCAAGTTCACAACTTGTTACAAAATCTGAGTTTTCATGCCAAGAGTTCAAAACATATGGACTTAAGTACCCATTCAAGAAGGTCATGCAAGAACAAACACAAAAACATGGTTTTCGTTCCAAACTCTTCGATCAAAATGAGACTTTGTTCAAGAACACATGAAAAACCATTTTCTCTTTCTAAAACCAACTTCAAAACGATGCATGACATGCAAAACAAAACCGATCATGCAATGCAGCTAGGTATTCAGTAAGAACAATCAAAGGAGATCAAGATTCTAACCTCAAAACTCGGATCTAACGGTTCAAGCCACAAAGATCAAGCTTGGAAGACAACTCTCACTCAAGAACTCTTCTTCCTCCTTTCTAGAGCTTCTCTCTCTAATACGAAGATTTGAGACAAGAAATGATTTGTTTCAAGGTCTGTCGGCTGCCTTAACAAACAGCTCGGACACGTGGCATTATCGGGTTGGTTCAGCTCCAAAAAGGTGATTGATAGACAAGACAAGTCTCTGACAAATCGTATGCGGTAAGCTCGGGTAAAACACATCGGCAAAGAGATGACATCGGCTCAAAACAAGGATCCAGCAACAGGATAGAAAAAACATCGGCTAGGGAGGACGACACTTGACTAAGCTGTGCCACACCTTGGCCGGGGTGCGCCACATCTCGGCCTAGGCCATACCTGCCTGCGGACAAGGTTCAAGTGCGGAACATCTCGGCAAAGAATGCCCGAGGTGAAGATGGGGTTGAACAAGACCTCAAGATGGTTCTAAGTACAAGGGTCAAAGGCGGACTAAGCTCAAGATGATCTCGGCTACGCACACGCACTAAGCAAGGAACAAAATCGTGCAAGCAACTTAAGCAAATCAAGCCAAGACAAAACCTTTAAATTAACATAAGCAGCAAGACCATGCAAGAATGTACGCAAGTATGGCAAGAGTAAGGTGAGGGTTGTTACACGACTGGTGTCCGTTGCTGAAAAGTTCATGACCAGAGACCATTACTTTTGTTGCGGCTGCAACCGCGGCAGATTGTGAGATTTCATCTTTGTCATCATCACCTCCTCATCTCTATTGCATGCTATTTACCATTTTGGGCAATAGAACTGATCCAAGTTTTTCCTCCTTAAAATAAATAGAAACTTAACCAAGTTCTTTATGGAATTGTTTGTAAATGTTCTCATATTACTTTGAAAAAAGTTTTTTTGTCAATGGTGTTTTGCTAAAATATTATGGAATTGATTCAATGTGAAAATTTTAGAGACCACTGATGTAATTTGTCCAATAAAAAAAGGCAAGTTTCGTTTGGCACTAATAATCTTAGAAGTTTGAGATAAATATTATAATCTAGTTGGGGGGGAGGGGGGGTGTAATACGTAAATATAAAAATAATTAATAATAGAACATACATTTCAATATAAAGACACAACAATTATTTTTTTTTATCTATATGATTAATGAATGGCCAATAATACTACATTTATTTTTATTTTTTTAATGACATTTACCATCTCATGGTCATGATTGCATTGGTTAAATTGGTTCCATCACTAGGGACAATTTCAAGGCAATTGTGATAAATGATATGGTAAAAATGTGATCATGTAAATGAATGACTTTGCCTAGCGGCAAAAGGATAGACCCTAAGAATGAACTGTAAATCCAAATATATCGAGTTCGACTCTTACTAGTGTTTCTCAGACTTAACTGATACGTGTGATTTGTAAGCAATTTTTAGAAGGAAAGTGATTAACAGCTCTAAAATTAGAGCTCTAGTGATGTGACAAAGCAAAAAAAAAAAAAAACATCACATCATATAGTGGAATCCACTATTAGAGCTCTCTCTAAAGCTCTTCCTCTAGAACTCCTAAACATTTTTCTTTTTAAAATTCAAAATTTTACTGTCCAATGTAGCTTTCATGATTGCATTGGTTAAGTTTGTTCCATCACCCCCATTCTGTAATTACCTTTTTTGTCCTTATTAGCCATACAGATTCGAGAGCATAAGAGAAATAAGTGGGGGGAACTGTTCATATGGGAACCATAATTAAGTAATTTCCAATTAAAAAATCTTCCCACACAAGCAAAAGTTGAAAACCACCATCTAGGGACATTTTCAACCCCTATGGTATGAGAAGTGTTATTTTAATTAATTTTTTACGAAAAATAGAGAGAGTGATATAATAATTTATAGTAACTTTTTAACTATATTAGTCTAATGTCAAACAAGGTTTATCAAATTTAAATTTGGATAGAAATATTGCAAAACACCTCTCTACTCATTGACTCGAATTTATATGAAATTGAGTTTTACCCATTTTTTAACCCAATTTAAAGAAGACTTCAATATGTATACTTTGAATATTTTTCTAGATCATTTTGTAATTTTCAAATTTATCACTCTGTCACTACTGAAGTTTTACCCAAATTTACGTTCAAACCTAAGTCTATCCATTGGAATGTCACATCAAATCAAACTTAGATTTTTAATTAAATTTGTAGCAGTACTACATCCACACAATTTCTTCCCCTCACAATCATCCCCTAATGAGGTGGCAAAACAAAATGCATATAAAGAGAGTTTCGAAGGAATATTAGAATGTAGATCAACTTTTCAAATTTTTCTTGTCATATCATTTGGGAGGGTTTGGGGGGAGGGAATTATGTGAATGAATCATTTTTCTTAAATTTGACTAAAAATTTAAGGGCCGAAAATGGCCTAACAAACTTTTTAAAATCTGGCCTGAATTAAGTTGAAATAAGCTTAAATTATTTTACAATAGGCCTACGTAGACTAGTTTATTGGTTTTGTTGTAATGCTTGGTTAGTTGGTTTATTGTTTAGGGCAAATTACACCACTAATCCCTATATTTTATTTCTTGTATCATTTTGATCCCTACACTTTCAATTGGCTCAATTTTGACCATTCATTTTAAATTTTACATCAATTTGGTCCAATTGATAATATTGTTAGTATTTTTTAAAGAAAATTATCACTAAATTAGTTGAGGTTAACTCACTGAGTTGAGTAAATTTATAATTGTACCCTTAAAAATATGACACATAACACTTAAGTGCATATTTTATATATATATATATATATATAAATACTAAGAGTTCAAATCAACAGGACCACATTGAGACAATCATAAATTCAGAGTCAAAATCGAGCCAATTGAAATTATAAGGACTAAAATTTCACAATGACCAAAATACAGGAACTACTGTCGTAATTTTCCCCATTGTTTATTGACTAATACCATTCTAAAGCAAGGCAAATACCTAATCGTAAGAAATTGTGAGTGTTGAGCAAGAATTCTAAGGTTGACTTAATAAGACACCTATAAATATGCCTTGCTGCATATGACAAAAATATAAGTTGATCTAACAAGGTTGAACTAGTTACTCCAAAAAGAGAGCCTAAAAGAGAACAAAATGGGAGAGTTCAATACTAAAGTGTCAAAGGTTATGAGGATGAGCAGGGCTGTGCCCTTTGTGCCCTCCTAGGAATGCTTTTTAGTGTCTATCTTGGCTTATTTTTTAATGTGTGTCCAAGGAATTTGGAGGAAAGAAAACACATATCACTTTAACAATTAATTTGGTGAGTCTGAATTTGTTTCACTTTTTATATTTATCTAAATATGGGGTATCTACTTTTTGACTCATTTCTATAAAAATTAACCCCGTGTTTCCTAAAAAAAAAGAAAAGTGAAACACAATAAATAAACAAAAAGTGATAATTCTCATGTCTTCCTTCTCATTTTAGTTTTCAAGCTTATGATTTTTAATCTTCTCCTGATCGACAATTTGAAATCCTAATGTACAGATCAATCATACAGCATTGTGGCAGGAGGATTCATGATGGCTTCATCACTTTGACAATCAAAGTTCTCCATTTCTCCATTGCCAAATGTTTTCAGATACTTGAGGCCACAGCAACCTGCACGTTCGACTACATCCATGCTATTTTGGGTTTCGTTGACTCAATCAGTTTCTTCGATGTACTCTTGATTTTGATTTGTTTAGTCTCTTTGTAAAGTTCATTCAAGCCAAAATGTCATTGATCGCTATTGAACTAACACAATTGCAACATCCCGACATTTCGGACCACAGTTACTTTATCCAGTCCACTAAAGAAACCTGGACACATATGGAGAGGGTTGCTTCAAGTGGAGATAGCATTATTTGAGCCTACTTTGATTCTACGGGTTGTATCATCTTCAACCTCATTCCATTCTTATTAATAATTGAACCTACATAACGAAATTGCTCACCCTTTCGTATCTCCTTCTTTTCAACCTCAACTTGTCTGTTATTTCTATTTCTACTGTTATTGAAGTAATATTCCATGTGTACAATTTCAGTATTATTTTAAAATGTTTTTTAACGACTCAAGTGCTTCTATTCTATCTAAATTTTTAGTTTAGTGTTAATTCCTCTTTTAATTTCATCCACTATGATAATAACATCTGTAAATAGCATAAATCATAAGACATCATCTAAAATATGTCTAATCAATTCATCTATAATTAAGGCAAATAGGTACGGACTTGAGGCTAACTCTAGGTGTGATCTTCGAGTAATCAGAAATTCATTTGATTCTCTTGCAAGTGAATTAATTGTAGTCACAATTCCATTGTACATGCCCTTCATCGCATTAATATAACTACTTTTTCAATATTTTTTTCTCTAACACCCACCATATTATATTTCTAACCACACCCCATCTTACGTTTTTTTTTAAAATATATTTTTAAATCCATAAAAGCTATAAGCATATTCTTCTTCTTTTTCCTCCATATTTTTCTATTAATCTCCTTGGATGAAAATTTTAGCTAAATATTTCACTGATTTAATATAAAAACCAGGAATAATTAAACGGGGAAAATAGAGATCAATTGATAAATTTATAAAATTACCAAATAGACCATATGGCAAAATAGTTGGGGTTAAAAGTGTCTATAAGCAAATGTTCACTATCTTATAAAACAGCAACTGTTCTTTGGTAAATTATATGAAAACAAGCTACAACTTAACCGTATGAGAAACAGGATAAGGAATGTAGAATCAATGCAGTTCTACACCATCGAGCCAATTAAGCACAGGTAATATCTTAACCAGAAACAACTTAAACTCTTCTTCAGCAACAACATTCCCAGTAATGTCTAATTGTGTAAACTTCGAGTCTTTAAAAATTGCAAACACTTCCCAGTAATTTGTCACATTGACACCACTAATTACAAATTCACCAAAATTCCAATCATTTCCTACTATATGGGAGAGGGGAGAAGAGCACAAGTACCTTCTTATGTCGATAGCGTGTGCACCGATTTCGTTGTATGAGATATCCAACACTTTCAATGACTTCAGGAGTTTTAAAGGCTCCAGGGCAGAAAAAACTACCCATTTTGTTGTTACTAAGGTTCAAGCAAGAAAGAAGCTGCATAGCCTGCAATTCTGTCATAAAGACCGATAAAATGCACTTAGTTACTTTCATTTAAATAATCATTAGAAATGCCTTTTAAGCATCAAAATGCACCGTGAAACTATCAAGACTTTGACTGGCACCATTTTACAAAATAAATGGCCATTTCACTTAAATAATCATTAGAAATGCCTTTTAAGCATCAAAATGCACCATGAAACTATCAAGACTTTGACTGGCACCATTTTACAAAATAAAGATGGCCATGCAATAAACTAATGTTGTACAAATGTGTTTATGTATAATATTGTATATATGAAGACATGATACACACATATAGATGGACGGACAGACAGACAGACAGATAGATAGATATAGAAATACAATGAATTGAAAATCAAAACCACAAAACCAGATTCAAGTGACAATGAAAATTTTAAAGAATTAATTGTAGTTTACCTTCAATTGAGCTAAGTTGGTTGCGGCTGAGGTCTAACATTTGGACCCACAGTAATTTCTCAATAGACCCAATATGTGACAATGAAAGATTATTGAGTCGTAAACAGATATAATTATTCGTGCCTGAAGATGTCGAGTCCCTGTAAGGACAGCAATGCCTCAGCAAAGATTCCGGACTGGAGGTCAGCTGCAGAAGCACAAAAAAAAATTGAGAATCAGTGTTACAGAAAAATCAGTAATCTATATCAAAGGTTCAAGGCAAATCTTTAACACTAACTCTTACTAATATTATTAACTAGACATCTCTCTAGGTGTGTTGAAAAGAACTATTAGAGATTCTTACACAAGACATTCATAATTCCAATGAACATAACTATATAGTTAGTTAGACTAATCTCAATAAAAATAATAATAAACCCACTATATGAACAGATCAGCCACTAAATACTTGAACTAAGTTCGGTTTTACTTTGAATTCTAGATAAACTTATTGAAGAAGCATGCCCATCTGTTTACTTAAATGAGCATGTAAAACAGCATGTTTATAGGACTGCAATACAAGTACAACTATTTGGACTTTGGATGGCTAAAGGGCTATGAAGCACGGGTACTCCAAAAATGGTGTTGTACGAGTACCAGGTACTTACCGGGTGCGGATACGCCCAATACATGCCGGGTGCAGCAAATACATTTGGTTGCGCTGTGAGTACGGCACTTGTCAAGACCCCAAACCGCCCCTAGTAGTTTGGTGCCGTGATGGCCAGTAATCTGGGATTACTGAAGGCCAACTTTCAAAATTCACACACAATCAGAGTATAAATATATGGGGCTAACAAGTACGGAAGCGATTCATACAACAGATTAGTCCATAAGAGCTGTGTATAAGTCAAATGAAATAGCAATCATCTGCATAAGGGTTACAACTTAATTACAAATGAAGCAAAGTACAAATTACATTTTAACAAAGGACTTCACAAGCCGACACAAACAAAATGTATGAACTACAGGTCAAGAAACATAGTCTGCCAGACTGTCGACATCCTCGTTGCCGACATAACATACATACAAAACAGACATCTTGATCAAAAGGCTTCTCAAGCCGACGTGTATGAAATACAAATATTACAAGATCGAGAAGCATAATTTTCAAGACTGCCGACGTAAATACAAGTCAAGCCGACATAATCAAAAATGCAGAATAAGCTCCAGAATCACATCTAGGCGTCACCGCCTTCTTGCTCATCACCTACATATATATATATATATAGAGGGTGAGCTTGATACTCAGTGAATGATATAAATAATAAAGGGGTTTTGCATGAATAATAGCCGAAGTCTTTTCAAAACAATACAAGTCAAAACTTATATGACAAGGGATGGACCTCGTCCATCTAACAAATCATCAAAGCTTCAAGGGGTGCTTATTAGCATCAACATATTACGAAGACAACATTCCGGCAACCAAATCCACGTGGTAAACCGTCAGTGGCAAAGCAAGACAAGGCAAGGGAGGTATCTCAAACAAGGGTGCTACAAAAGTTTAGAGTCCTCTAGAACAAGGGACTTTCAAGGCAAGATGTGCTGCGAAAGTTTAGAGTCCTCCAGCACAAGGGACTTTCAAAACGAGATGTGCTGTGAAAGTTTAGAGTCCTCCAGCACAAGGGACTTTCAAGACAAGATGTGCTGCGAAAGTTTAGAGTCCTCTAGCACAAGGGACTTTCAAAACGAGATTTGCTGCGAAAGTTTAGAGTCCTCCAGCACAAGGGACTTTCAAGACGAGATGTGCTGCGAAAGTTTAGAGTCCTCCAGCACAAGAGACTTTCAAAACGAGATGTGCTGCGAAAGTTTAGAGTCCTCCAGCACAAGGGACTTTCGAGACAAGATCATCAAAACAAGAGAATGCTTGATATACAAAATAGGGACAATTGTTCATGCTTAACAAATACTTTCAAAACAAAGCAAAGCAAAGTCTTTATCAAAACATATAATATAGCTTTATTAAAAATACCACTCACCTAGTTCGTCAAACGTCGGGGTCAAGCAAATCCCAGTCCTACAAACACATGGCAAGGTTTATTGAATGCACTACTCAAAACAAGTCTAGCATGCACGTAAATGACCTCGGCATTCTCCAAAAACTAAGTCAAATCAAATCAAAACACCGTTTCTCATTTCTGGAAAACAAGCTGGGCAACTACCAGGTCTAGGTCGAGGTTCCACACCTCTTTGCCGAGGTGTGGCCCCCAACGGCCACATTTAAAAGCGAAGTCGGGAAAATCTGGGTTTCCCTCTTGATAAACATGAAGAACATAAAGAACATGAACATGAGGAAGACGAATGCAAAGATCAAAAACTTGCTATTACGAAGCTGAGATTCCATGCTATGAATTCAAAAACATGGACCTGGGTACCCATACTCAAGGATCTTATCAAAATAAACACAAAAACATGGTTCTAGATGCAAACTTTCGGATCAAACGAGGCTTTCTTCAAGAATACATGAAAACCATTTTCTCTCTCTAAAACCAACTTTAAATCAATGCATGACGTGCCGAACGGGTTCGATCGTGCAATGTAGCTAGATGATCAATAAGAACAACAAGAGTAGGTTAAGATTCTAACCTCAAAACTCGAATCTAACGGTTCAAGCCCCAACGATCAAGCTTGGAAGTTCTCTCTCTCTTGCTCAAACTTCTCCTTCTTCTTCCTAGAGTTTCTCTCTCTAAAAGGCAAGATTTGATACAAAATGATATGTTACTCCCGACAGTCACTGACTTAATCCCTCTGCTGGGACACGTGGCACCGGCTGGTTGGCTCTACTCCAAAAGGTGACTGACTGATTTGACAAGGCCAAGACAAAGTGTATTCAACAAGCTAAACAGCAAGAGTACTCCGGCAAGTGATGATCTCGGCTAAGGACAAAGCTTCGGCAAGCAGGGTAACAATGACATCGGCTTGGAAGGACAACACTTGACTAAGCTGTGCCGCACCTTGGCCTAGATGTGCCACACCTCGGTCTAGGTCATACCGTTCCAGGAACAAAATCACTAATGCAAGGATCAAGGATCTAGAACGTCCAGATATTAACATCTCGGCCTAGATGATGCACATCTCGGCCTAGGCGACGCCCGCCTCGGCCTAGATGGTGACATCTCGGCCAATATGCCAGGGTGGAGATGGAGGTCAACCGAAGGAATTCCATGACAGTTCTAAGTGGAAAAAGGTTTCGAAGGTGTCTAGGCTTAAGATGACCTCGGCAACACACCTGGCAAGAACAAAGTATGCGAGCAACATTCGGGCAAAACAAGACAAGATTTGCAAAGGCACATACCAAAACAAGATCATTCATAATTGTATGCAAGTATGACTAAGTTGAAATGAGGGTTGTTACAGCACCGGTACTGCAAAATAAATTTTTTTTTTCTCCGATATTAGAATTTATTGCAGCCTTTATTATTCTTCTTTCAATTTTGAAAATATCAAGTAATTTATTTCCAACACCCTTTATCCATAAGTCATGATTTTGCTCTCTTTTGTATCATGTTTTAGACAATCAAAACAAAAAAAGAAATAATTTTATAACTTTTTAGACAAGTTGTTCTCTTTTTAGTTTTAATATTGAAACTTTGATTTGTATGTTGGATGTTTAGCTATAAATTAAAAAATTTAAAAATTTGATGTACTCCAGCTGTACCCGTACCCTACTTTTTTAAGAATTTGCTGTATCGACGTACCCGTATCGTACTCGTACCCGTATCCGTACCCGCACCCGTGCTTCATTGCAAAAGGGTCATTTGACCTAGTTCTTAAGCAAAATGAGTGAAAGCTTAAGCAAGAGCTGAGCCAATTTCTTTCAGTTTAAGTATGAAAAACTCTTCACTATGTTGAGCAAAGCCCTCAAACCTAATAACATTTAGATTCTTTAATACAAGGGCATTCAGTAGCTATCATCAGATTTCTAATTTGATGCAAGCATGATGAGTGGTGGCAACCTCACGTGTCCAGAGTTAGATGACAGGTTTATCAATCTGTCATGTGTAAAATAGACCAATTTACATAGCAGTATGTAGGAATGATATGATCCAAGTTGAAGGTGACTTTACATAGCAGTATGTATGTAGGAAGGCTTATCAGTGTGTGAGTTGAGGCTGTGGCAACATGCCTTTGTATAGGGACAATTGAAGAAGACTGTTTCCATGGGACTTCACCACCTGGGCTTGTTAAGTTGAAAACAGATATTTTCATTTGAAGTGTTGTTTTACTAATATATTTTAAGCCTATCTATGACTTTATATAATGAGCTTTGAGGCATAATTTCATGCTGGCCAATCAAGTAATCAATACGGCAGTAGGATATTAAAACCACCAGTAAATAATTATCTGATGGTATTCACAAAATGAGCAGAGAAGAGACAAACTGGAGTAGCTTGTCTTTTTTGGCCAAACTGAGCTCAAACAATAACAGCACAAATTCAATCGAACTAGAACCAGGCACAAGCACTGCTCCTTACCTGCTAAGTTAAGCACAAACACGCAATACATTGTTTGCTACTCAACTCAGATCAGCTTGTTCTTACTCCTAAATGCAATGGTTCAAAGCTCTAGCTCTCCTCAAGGAGAACATGAAATATTAAAGAGATACTATTCATACATCCAGCACAAGAATAAAAAATGAACCTAAATGGTTTGTGCTTTTGATGCAGAATATAAGAGGCTCAAAGAAGAGCAAATTTAAAGAAGCGGCGATATTTAGAAATTGGAATGGTTTCAAAGAGAAATCGATAGGAACCATACATAATCATGTTTTTAATATTATTATAGTTTCATTTTATGATTATTTTTATGTTTCTAGGATTTTTAGGCGAGGGGTATTTGTCTACATGGATTGCAGGGGTCGCCCATGGTTCGTCTTGTGAGTCAAGTTATTTAATTGAGTTTTATTTATATTTCTTATTTGGTCTTTAATGATGCGAAATATAAAAAACTCAAAGAAGAGTAAATCTAAAGAAGCGGCGATATTTGAAAATTAGAATAGTTTCTGTCACGCCCCACTTTTTATTACTCGAAGTCATTACCAAATTCATTATCTTAATTCAATTTCAAGGATAACATGCGGAAGTGAACTTATGCATTCAATTCGTAGAAGTGATTAACAATACTCTCATCCGTATGCAAAGTAAATATTACATGAACATACTTAATAAATTGCCCTTGGGCTTACATCACTTAAGGTACAAGAAGAAGGGTGTAACCCTTTTATAACAATGGCATTCTGCCCACATAAGAGAGGCCCTGTGGCCAACAAATCAGAAGACCCAATTCTTTCATCACATTCTGCTCAACACCTGAAAAAGATTCAACAACGTGGGATGAACATATAGTCCAGTAGGGAACTCAACATGATCCTCAACAATAACAGCTTACAGATAGCTATGATCATGAATACTCATTCTCATACTAGAGTAGTAATGTGACAGTTTATGCAAAATATACATAAGTATGAGCTTTTCTTGAAAACAACCATTTCAATCGACGCCATAGGCGATTCAATTTGCTTTTCCTTTTTATTAATCCCCGTTCCCCATCTTTCATAACATTAACAATACCTTAGGAATTAAATTCACTAAGCCCACTACACTCTTCCATTCTCCAAACACATACAGATATCCCTACTCAAAATTTATAATTTCTTTTAAGAAAATCCGATTTCCTTCACACTTTCCAAAAGACAAAGATGACATTTTGGCTTCTTTCCGATATAATCAAATCTATACATGCACTGTTATAAAAGAAGATAACAACTCACCGACATGTAAGATAAACCAATGAGGCAACTCGGCCTTCCAAAACCATAATCAACACAATCCATGATATTCCCAAATATACTGAAATATCAACAACAAACTTTGCTCTACTAGCCATGTGCATAGTAAGCCAAAGATACACCTCTCACAACAACATGCCAGTTTACCAGGCGCTAGCTGGAAGGGTGTGGTACCTTATATTCTCAGCGCATTCAGTTCTCCAGGCGCTAGCTGGAAGGTAACGGTACCTTTGATTATTAGCGCAGGGTATAACACCACCAACCAAATGCAACAAGGCACAACCAACATGTACAACATATATACATAAACCATCCAGATACAAACAATGTGTTAAAGTGTATGAACACATAGGTGTGTGGAGTCCATCCCCTATCTTCTCACACACACTGGAGTACAACCCCTCTCTCCTCCCTAACAAGTGTACATATATAATGCATCTCAACATTTCATCACATAAGATGTTTAATCAACAATGGTGTAGTGCATACACGACAATTCAACACAACCACGTCATCCTCCACCAATGACCAAGGACAAAACCTCTAGATGCCAATATTTAGTACATCTATTAAAGACTCAATTACTATGAGACCACAAACCCGACAACAACATTAACATGGTAGTTCAAGATACAATTCCACACATGTGTGTTCAACACTCATGAAACAACAATCTCATTTTCATACGTATTTCAAAATACCTTTCCCAGTTCACAAAACAAGTTCCACATCCTTTTTGTTTTCACAAAATCAACTCCGTCCCTTTTGTTGTTACAAAACCAAATCCGTTCCTTTGTTTTACAAAACCACTTCCATTGATAATACAATCATAACTCACATTAGTCCACTACATTCATTTCAAACCATTCCAAAGTCAAAGTTAATCCCTTAGGCATTAACACCTTCACCCAACCCACATCAACACTAGAGATCTACAATATGGGTTCACTATTCTCCATTTTAATTTATCAATCAAAACATGATTTAGGGCTTTTTCCTTTATCAACTACAACATGCTAATTTATATTTTAATTAGCCAAGGCAACAATCAATGAAGCCAAAACCATTCTCCACACAACCAACCCTAGGTTTATTTCATGATTTTCAAACAAATCCAACATGATACAATTTTCATGCAATACAAAAATTACCACATGTCTATCTATAGACGGAGTATTGAAAAAGAACAAGGAGAATCCCTACCTCGAATGTAGAACTCAAATAGAGAAGATGACCTGAAATCAAAGTGCTCCAAATCCCAATTTTCTTGGATCACCACGAAGCCCTCGATGATCAACACACTTCTTACTAAGGCCCAAGGTGAGGAGAACACTCTAGCTAGATCAATCCTAAGAGAGAAGTTAGGTTTTAGAGTGAGGTGCTCTCCAATGGAGGTTTTGAAAAAGTAAGAGAGAGAAAGGAAATCAAAAAGTGATCAAAAAGGTGATTCCACGGACTGATATAAAAACATGTCCGCTCGAGCGTACAACACCCCGCTCGAGCGTCAGACACAGGTTCACGCTCGAGCGTCCAAAGATCCGCTCGAGCGCCGGATGCACTCTCCCAGAATTTTCTGCAGGCGACCAAAATGCTGAGAGGAGGAAATTCACGCTCGAGCGTCCCAACTACCGCTCGAGCGGAAAGGCAACAACAAAAACCCGCTCGAGCGTCAAATCGCCGCTCGAGCGTAGAGACCAAAACCTGGTTAAAATTTCTAAGTTTTAAAACACAGTCAACCTATTTTCAACTTGCTCAACACAACCCAAAACTCCAACACAAAGAGTAAGGGATAGAAAAGAGGATAAGACAACAACAAATCTACGAAACCGAGTCCGGATTACAGTTAAACAATAACAAGGAGTACCAGGATCGCTATAACCTCCCCCCCTTAAAGAATTTCGTCCCCGAAATTAAGGATACGCCAAAACACAAGGCCAACTGATCACACAACGTCAACACCCGAGTACTAGGAAAGAAACTACTCTCACTACAACCCTTTAATCCACTCTTACCAAGGAAGAGACTAACCAAGGGAACACGTTCCAGACGACAACACTGTAGGCATAAAAGCCACAACAAAACCAACCCTTCTGAAACCGTTTACTCATATCTGACCAGCGCTTTAAGCTAAGTCACTATGCAACAGCAATCATTTCCATTAAAAGGATACTCAAGGAAAATCTTTCACATTAATATAAGGAAAACGTTTTCTTGTTCAAGAGAAATTTCTCAAAGATAGTCAAATTTTTCAATGCTGGCATTTCGAAATAAACTTTGCATTTTCCACGCGAAACTCAAAAACTTGTAAATAGTTTTCACAAATATGGTGCTATCCAAAACACATAATCATCCATAATTGATTTGCCAAAAAATCATTCATTTGGAATTCCTCAAAACCCTTGAATTAAATCAATTTCTCAACAACGCCTTTAGATGGCTCAAATACTAGGAAAATTTTGTTTTCCATTCTTTTCAAAATAACACCATCAACAACCATCACTCACACAGTGATGCCACAACCAACACGGAACATAACATTTCTATAATGATAGTTAATAGAAATAACAACAGTACTATCAACACATAAGGCATAAGAAATTCATGGTTTTGCAATTTTCATCCCGCCTCCCTTTACTTAACCAATTTAATAACATACACCTGGCTCAGAACCTGGCCAAACAATTAAATGAGATAATAACTCATATAAAACATTTTTCACTTCACAATAGATAAGCATATGAGCTATATCAATCTTTCAACAGATACACATTTTGGTGCTGTATCATCGGAGTCCATCCCCTATCTTCTCCCAAACAATATACATACATAATGTATATAAAAAAAAAAATCCAATCATTCACAATGATCATTCAATACACAAATTTGCTGTATTATTATAACCGTCATATTCAATGACACAACCGGATGATTAGTTTCAGTTTTCCCTAATCAACACACAAAGTCTACAACGAATGAGACGGTAACCGATGTTAACCCAAAACCCGATACCAACCAGCTGACTAATCAACTCAACAAACCACCATTCTCAGTAAACCACACACTGAAGTGCCACTAACCCCAAACACGGAGTTCCCCACACAAAACCCCCAAATTTTAGAATCTCACTGGATCTCCTAAAATCAAACCACACCAACACTGTGTCTAAGGGAATTACATTTCCCTTCCCATGGCTACATAACAAGCCTACTCATCTCCTCAACCGAAAACCGACTTGGTAAACCTCAATGACAGCAGCCAATCCCAATACAAACACTACCCCTGTACAACCGATGGGGTCACCACGGACTTTTTAACTAGCGAAGCCCAAAACACAAATCAACATACAGGTACCAAGCAAGCAACAACATCAGGATCATTGATCCCTTCAACAACTCCTTAATAGAAAAGAGGATTCGAGATTCCAAACATACACCCCAATACATGAGGGTTAAACCAACAACAACAATATGCATACATAAGCAATACGTAAACATGGTGCCTCAGCATCCAACAGTACATCGGTCAACAACAAAATGATTCGTATAATACAACACCGGTCAACAACACAAAAATCCTCTCCAGGGTAATACTATAGGACTAACTAGTAAGTCGCCCCTCGCGAGGCTCTCGAAGCCTGGCCTGCACGTCCCTGGTACCGATAACGTCCCCGACTGGACGGGCACGACTGAGTCTGACTAGGTTTTGAAATACTTGCAGAGTTCACACGCAAAGGGCAAAAACGTCTACCATGACCCTGCTGGCCACAAACGAAACAACCACCAGACCCTCTACTCAGAGACTGGTCTGAAACCTGCACCTCCCCGGACCTCTCGACAGAAGAGTCCGAAACCCCTGGCGAAGGAAAGGAACCAGCCCCCGACTGAGCATGTTTCCGCCTCCACCCCTTACTGAGCCTAGAGCGCTTAGGAACCGTAGGACTTACCGCAATGGTCTCCTCCTTAACCCCATCATCACTCGCAACCATGGCCTCCACATGGGCCGCTGCCTCAACTAAATAATAATAATCCTTCCAAAAGGATCCAGCTACCTTCTCCCGAATATCGAAACACAACCGCCTTTCAAACTCAAAACAACGACGCTCGTCTGTTGCCACCAACTCTGGAGCAAACCTCGACAAGCTAGCAAACCGCATCTCAAACTGCGCCACAGGAGTATCATCCTGACGCAACTCCAAAAACTGATCCCTCAACCTTTCCTGAGCAGAAGGAGGGAAATACTTGGCCAAAAAGGCCTCGGTAAAAGCAACCCACGTGCCACCTACCGTACTCTTAGCATACTTCCACCAATAACTCGCATCACTCTTCAATTGAAAAGTCGCCCAAGAAACCCTCAACTCCTCATCTTCGACTCTGAGCATATCTAGAGTCTTGGTAATCTGTTCCAACCAACTTTCTGCCACCAACGGTTTAGCCTCCCCCACAAACTCTGGCGGACTGGAGCGAAAGAACTCCTTAGTAAGTTTGAGAGCATGCCCACTGCCGCCCTCAGTGCGAGCTAGGGCGTCCTGCACTTCTCTCACAATCTCACGTGCGACATCCTCGCCGACAGCCGATGCTGCAACGGCAGGTGCTAAAGGAGCTGCTGTGCCCCTACCGACACTCCTACTACTCAACCGTCCTCTACTTCCTCGTGTAGACATCCTATAAAGCACAAAACCAAATACCACGCTTAGTGCACAACACAATAGCCTTCTCCGAGGCACACTCCACTACCATTAAGTTACAAGACACACTTAGTCACAAAAATTTTCATCTCTATTGCATACAATCATTTAGACAGATAAACACATAATCGAATCAAGTCCACAAAGATAGCCACTCATCCCGGAACTCTCAAGGAATTCCCATCAGAAACCACGTTGATCAGGCGTGTTTCCAAAAGGATCTCAAAGTAAGTTCACCGGCTATGAATATTATCCAGGAGACTGAATCCCATACTCACATAAATGCAACACATAAGTCCTAACTTTCATGATATCTATATGCAACGTCCTCACAATACGTAGTAAACCCACTGTGGTAAAAACCACTTCCCACGAGCCCAAAGTATTCAAACCCGGCTCGCTCTGATACCAAGTTGTCACGCCCCACTTTTTATTACTCGAAGTCATTACCAAATTCATTATCTTAATTCAATTTCAAGGATAACATGCGGAAGTGAACTTATGCATTCAATTCGTAGAAGTGATTAACAATACTCTCATCCGTATGCAAAGTAAATATTACATGAACATACTTAATAAATTGCCCTTGGGCTTACATCACTTAAGGTACAAGAAGAAGGGTGTAACCCTTTTATAACAATGGCATTCTGCCCACATAAGAGAGGCCCTGTGGCCAACAAATCAGAAGACCCAATTCTTTCATCACATTCTGCTCAACACCTGAAAAAGATTCAACAACGTGGGATGAACATATAGTCCAGTAGGGAACTCAACATGATCCTCAACAATAACAGCTTACAGATAGCTATGATCATGAATACTCATTCTCATACTAGAGTAGTAATGTGACAGTTTATGCAAAATATACATAAGTATGAGCTTTTCTTGAAAACAACCATTTCAATCGACGCCATAGGCGATTCAATTTGCTTTTCCTTTTTATTAATCCCCGTTCCCCATCTTTCATAACATTAACAATACCTTAGGAATTAAATTCACTAAGCCCACTACACTCTTCCATTCTCCAAACACATACAGATATCCCTACTCAAAATTTATAATTTCTTTTAAGAAAATCCGATTTCCTTCACACTTTCCAAAAGACAAAGATGACATTTTGGCTTCTTTCCGATATAATCAAATCTATACATGCACTGTTATAAAAGAAGATAACAACTCACCGACATGTAAGATAAACCAATGAGGCAACTCGGCCTTCCAAAACCATAATCAACACAATCCATGATATTCCCAAATATACTGAAATATCAACAACAAACTTTGCTCTACTAGCCATGTGCATAGTAAGCCAAAGATACACCTCTCACAACAACATGCCAGTTTACCAGGCGCTAGCTGGAAGGGTGTGGTACCTTATATTCTCAGCGCATTCAGTTCTCCAGGCGCTAGCTGGAAGGTAACGGTACCTTTGATTATTAGCGCAGGGTATAACACCACCAACCAAATGCAACAAGGCACAACCAACATGTACAACATATATACATAAACCATCCAGATACAAACAATGTGTTAAAGTGTATGAACACATAGGTGTGTGGAGTCCATCCCCTATCTTCTCACACACACTGGAGTACAACCCCTCTCTCCTCCCTAACAAGTGTACATATATAATGCATCTCAACATTTCATCACATAAGATGTTTAATCAACAATGGTGTAGTGCATACACGACAATTCAACACAACCACGTCATCCTCCACCAATGACCAAGGACAAAACCTCTAGATGCCAATATTTAGTACATCTATTAAAGACTCAATTACTATGAGACCACAAACCCGACAACAACATTAACATGGTAGTTCAAGATACAATTCCACACATGTGTGTTCAACACTCATGAAACAACAATCTCATTTTCATACGTATTTCAAAATACCTTTCCCATTTCACAAAACAAGTTCCACATCCTTTTTGTTTTCACAAAATCAACTCCGTCCCTTTTGTTGTTACAAAACCAAATCCGTTCCTTTGTTTTACAAAACCACTTCCATTGATAATACAATCATAACTCACATTAGTCCACTACATTCATTTCAAACCATTCCAAAGTCAAAGTTAATCCCTTAGGCATTAACACCTTCACCCAACCCACATCAACACTAGAGATCTACAATATGGGTTCACTATTCTCCATTTTAATTTATCAATCAAAACATGATTTAGGGCTTTTTCCTTTATCAACTACAACATGCTAATTTATATTTTAATTAGCCAAGGCAACAATCAATGAAGCCAAAACCATTCTCCACACAACCAACCCTAGGTTTATTTCATGATTTTCAAACAAATCCAACATGATACAATTTTCATGCAATACAAAAATTACCACATGTCTATCTATAGACGGAGTATTGAAAAAGAACAAGGAGAATCCCTACCTCGAATGTAGAACTCAAATAGAGAAGATGACCTGAAATCAAAGTGCTCCAAATCCCAATTTTCTTGGATCACCACGAAGCCCTCGATGATCAACACACTTCTTACTAAGGCCCAAGGTGAGGAGAACACTCTAGCTAGATCAATCCTAAGAGAGAAGTTAGGTTTTAGAGTGAGGTGCTCTCCAATGGAGGTTTTGAAAAAGTAAGAGAGAGAAAGGAAATCAAAAAGTGATCAAAAAGGTGATTCCACGGACTGATATAAAAACATGTCCGCTCGAGCGTACAACACCCCGCTCGAGCGTCAGACACAGGTTCACGCTCGAGCGTCCAAAGATCCGCTCGAGCGCCGGATGCACTCTCCCAGAATTTTCTGCAGGCGACCAAAATGCTGAGAGGAGGAAATTCACGCTCGAGCGTCCCAACTACCGCTCGAGCGGAAAGGCAACAACAAAAACCCGCTCGAGCGTCAAATCGCCGCTCGAGCGTAGAGACCAAAACCTGGTTAAAATTTCTAAGTTTTAAAACACAGTCAACCTATTTTCAACTTGCTCAACACAACCCAAAACTCCAACACAAAGAGTAAGGGATAGAAAAGAGGATAAGACAACAACAAATCTACGAAACCGAGTCCGGATTACAGTTAAACAATAACAAGGAGTACCAGGATCGCTATAGTTTCAAAGAGAAATCGATATTAACCATACATAATAATGCTTCTAATGTTATTATAGTTTTATTTTATGATTATTTTTATGTTTCTACTATTTTTAGACGAGGGGTATTTGCCTACATAGGCTGTAGGGGTCGCCCATGGATTGTCTTATCAGTCAAGTTATTTAATTGAGTTTTATTTATATTTCTTATTTGGTCTTAAATTAGTTTTGAAAGTCTAAGATATTATAGTAGTTTCTTTTTTTTTTTTTTTTTTATTCTAGTTGATTTAGGAAGTCTCTAAAGTCTATATAAAGCCATGTAATGTCTCTAATTCACTAGAGTTGATATTTTATAAAAAGTTAAAGAGTTTTAAAGTTTCTTTATAGATTGTGTGATGCCTATGGAATCTACGAGTTATGCCTATAGCTATCTTCTTCTTCTCCTTTCTTCTTCTTTTATGTTTCAATTTGCTATTCTCGGATTACTATTTACCACCCTTTAAAAGTGCATTTTTCAACCTCAAAACTCCATTCAATTACCTTCAAATTAACCCTAATCCCTTCCCCTACCTATTAGCCTTCAATTTACTCTTGAAACCATAAATTACAGACTGTTTAGGCCATCAAACAACCTCTGTTTTGAAAATCCAGCGCTGTCCCTATATATCCTGCATCAGCTTTCCTACACAGTAATATAGAAGAGAGGAGATATTCAACAGCTTTAACACGACTAAGCTGTATTCATCCTTGTAGTATTGAGAATGTGGCGGGTCTAATGTCATAAGATCACTATATAATTCTTTAACTTCTTCAGAACGGACCATCTTGCATGTCTCTGGAGTTTTATCATATGACATCATTGCATCATGTGCAGTCAACAATCTTGCAAGCATAAGCTTTCCAATTTTATTACAATAACCAGCGGGAGAAAATAAGGGGACATTGGACAAACAAGAAAGCTGCTTTGATGCTGCAAAGCTACTCATGAATGAATTCCACATAGCAGTTTATCTCTGACAGCAATTCCCGGAAAAGAGCTATCTCATTAACTATAGTCTCAGCGCTCCACTTAGAAGCTGTTGACTCATTCACCTCACTATTCCTCAGTTGATCGAAAATTTTTATTTGGGTTGGCTCCTGAAGATGTGTTTCACCAGTATGAAAATTTTCATCTCCCCCTGAAATCATCTCTGCACTTTCCATTTCAGCATGTTGCAAACCATGAGGTTGTACTAAAACTGTAAATTCAAAATGAGTAGGATGGCAACGGTGAAATCCACTCAGAGACATGATTCCCTAAGAATGTCCAAGGCTGACCTTTACTGGGTGAGTTTGTAAAGAATGGAGATTCTCCTTGTGAAAAGTTAAACATGTTACCCAAGCTTGGGAACTCCCAGAGTTGTTTGTTGAAAGTGATGACCAAATTAAATCTTTATTTGTGTAATGTACAGATTGCACAGTTACTGTAGATGAGCTCACAACTTCAACTGCTACATTAAAATAAAGAATGACTGGAATTATCCCACTATTAAGATGGAAACCTGTGATAGGAGATGAAGCACAAGTATCCAGGAAACCATCGGCTGATACATTAAGATTAGAACCATGAGGTGGCCAGGTAGAACCAACAGAGGATTCTCCACTTTAACTGTTTGCTCAAGAAGCCAAAGATGATAAAACCATCCACTTTGATCATCTGGGTCAGTAAAAAGAGCTTGGTGTACAAGGTCATACTCCTCTGTCAGAACTTTCTCCTTTGAGAAAGATCCTTGAGCCCTTTTCTCCAGTAAATGAGACAGAATTACACTGCAGAACGTTTATGGTAAGGTAAAGTAAAATAAAAACAAGAAATATGTTTAAGCAAACAGATAGAGATATCACAAGGTAAAACATGCTCTCAAAGAAACAGACATGTTTGTGTAGGTTGAAAAAGAAAAACAAAAGGCACAATTGGACAGGAAACTTAATTTTCTAATCCTGCTAGAATAGATAGAATATCAAAAGGTAGCAGGTGTTTCATCATGCAGTTTCCATTATAATATTAATGTGCATAAGAATTGATCATTTAACTCCAAAGCAAAGTTGAAGGTTAATCAAGCTACAATTTTATATAACATCGCATGCCAGATTTACACACATAGAAAGCTTCTTAAACAGTATTTCAAACAGAAAAATGCCGTTGAAGATTAATCTGAAATAAACAACATTTGTTTCTTTTTTGGAATCTGTTAGGCTAATGACCATTTAAATAGTGAAGTGCTTATCAACTTTTGATATAAGGAATAGAACTAATGAATATTTTTTCCGCTGTTCCACAAGGTGCATGAAAGGAGACAGCATTTTGCAACCTTGCATCACAATATACCATCAATACAAGTTACATGTTTTAAAGAGGATGTTTTATATAACATCACATGCCATCAATATCTTACCAACCTTCACATTACAAGATAACTTATACCCAGTCTGTCATGCTTTACCTATTTTGAATGTTTTTATTACTTAAACAATAAATCACATGTTTTAAAGTGGATATTTGAATATTTTGTCTTTAACTAAAATGTCATAAACAAATAAATAAAATTAAATAATAAAAAAAAACACCCTATGTTGCAGAAAATCCACAAAATATTTTGTATGTTCTATATAACTATGCATACTACCACTAGACATTCTGCTTCTAACGAGACCAAAGCTAGAACTAATTTCAAAGTTCCAACACATTTTTCCTAAAGCAATTTTTGCAAAAGAATCTAACTTCTAAGGATTTTGCAATTAAAGAATTATCAGTGATAACTTGATAAGATACATCATAAACATTGTGAATAACAAACTATAACTGAACCATGAAGCCAGATAAAACAGTATGACTTTGGCACATCTCATTGTAATGCTACAATAACAACAGACACGAAAAAAACTTGAGAATCAAACAATGGCACAAAAAAGCATTTTTCTCCACTTGTCCATTTTAATTATGATGATCCAAATGGCAAAATAACATTGAGATACAAGCATACCTACGATTATGCCAAGAAAAATAGTTACTGAAGTTCTCGTTTATCAAATCAGTTGTGAAGTGTAGTTCCTCTTCATCTGATCTGTTCTTTAATGCTGCCACAAATCTGAAAATAAAGACCAAATTAGACCATTTGAAAATACAGCCCTTCAATATATTAAAGTAAATCAAACCCAAATCTTCACCTCCGGTAATTCCATGCACGGAAATTCCTGGAATCTTTCTTCAAGAACACCCCCAGAAGCTGCAATTCCTGATCTACAGATGAATGCCCCCTGCTTAGCACCCATTTACAATGATACCAGGCACCATAAGACCTATAATTCTTTGCCAATGCACGCTCTGTCTGCATATATATTAAGTTCTTTCATAAGATTCAAAATAAATTGAACCCAAACACAATATACAACATAATTACAATTGGCTGCTGAAAAAACCAAAGAAAAGAAAGCAACGCAATATTTCAAAATCTCATGATTTAAAATTTTAAAATTTCAAAACAAACTTTGCACTGAATGCAATTTAACCAAATAGCCCTATTTGGCACAGTTGACTTGTGTTCAGCTGAATTTCTTTTTCATTTCCTACAGTTTTTCATCAACCAAAAGGGCATCAAATACATGGACAGAAAAGAAATAGATATATTTTTTTCATATGAGCGGTTCCGACAAACATACAACTCTCAGTTCTTCACTGTAAATAGATTTAATGAAGTCTGGATCAATCTCTGTATCAGTCTCAGAATGACTGAGAATGTGTTCAACAGCAAATTTTCTGTAATTCCAAGCTGTGAGATACTCAGGATTGGCCTCGAGAAGCTTCACATTGACCTCTAGGGCTTCTTTCGTGTAACTAAACAATTTGCACATAAAAATACAAGATTGTTCAAAATTATCAGTGTTTATTAGATCACATCAGTGCCGGCTTAAGCATAAGGCAGGTAAAGCATGTACTTTAGGACTCAAAATTGCAAAGGCCCCAAAATTAAAGGCCCCAAAATTTCCCATATCCCAAAAAACCTATTTATGTTTTAAAAGAAAAAAAGAAAGAAAAAAAAAAGACCATCCAACGAATCAAATATAATCATTTTCTTATATTATTATTATTTTTAAGTACAGAAAAAATACAAATTCTACTTTGCTATTTTATATGTCGTTTGCCTTGTCTTATTTAGAAATAAATACATAGTTTCTTGTGGTTTGTAAACTAAAGTGTACCGTTTGACATTCCGTCTAAATCAGCAGTAAGTGTGAAACAATTGCCTTATAAGAGTATTTAGTAGGATTTACCTTATTTCACCACGTGCCTCACCAATCGTATCATTTTTACACAAATCGGGGATATGGGAGTAATCATTATTTACATGATTACAATACAGTCGATTGTCCTGTAAGGACATTAAAGGGGCCTATAAGACCTCAACCGTGGTGGGCCTTTGCATTAAGACAAAAGCCATTCCACTCCTTTTTTAAAGCTTCATGAGAGCAATATTCACTTGGGGCAGGTTTGACCTGTTTGTTACCGGCATTCTGTGCTTAACACATGCCGCACTCAAAAGCAACAGCGGCTCCATACCCCGACAGAAATCAAATGCTTTACACATTTTTCTGTCAATGAAGGGATGGAAGAGGTGAGCAGAGCAAAGAGGCAGCCCTCAGGGGGGAGGGTAGAGTAATGATGATGTTACATCATTACTATATAATGTAAATGTCCTGTAAGGACATTAAAGAGGCCTATAAAAATAGTTATAGGTTACTAGATAGTGCATTCTAGACCGCAAACCATAAAGGGTTATATGCTCATTTTCAAATGCTAAGAGGTAAACCACACCTAAAGAACAAGTGAAATTTGACTTAAAAAATTCATTAACGACCTCATAAATCTAATATTGATGAAGAAAAGAGTGTCGGTTCTATAGTTTTTTTTTTATATTAAAAAAAATTGTAATTAATTTACAAATTTATGTTTTAGTCAGGTCTCATATAATATATTTAATGGTAAAAATTAAATAGAATGTAACAAAAATGTTGTATTGAACTAATTTGAAAAGCTAGAAGTTTTAATTGAACAAAAGATTAGCTTAGAACCTAATAAAAGAAGAGAATAAAAACCAGGTTAAAAGTCAGCTTTTTGACTTTTTAACTTTTTTAACCTCTCCACTTTTTTTGTACATTAAAAAAAAACTAAAAAAAAAAGCCAAAAAACTGACTTTTAACCTACTTCCCAAAAGTTTAAGGATTTTAGCATAATTTATTCACAAAATTTATTTATTTATTTAAAAAACTAAATATAAAAAGCCTCATTTAAATTGTTGCTTTAGGCCTCAAAGTTTCTTGAGCCACATAGTTCAATAAAGTACAATACGAATAAATAATTTTACATCGTGTATATAATTTGAACAGGTTACTAAACAATTTACACAATTGACAATTTTGACAATACAAATGGAAGATTGTACAAAATGATCAGCGTTAAGGTCACAGAGTTCAAAACAACACAATTCGAATACATAATTTTACACTCGTGTGTCAAATTTGAACAATACACAATTCACAATACAAATTGAAGATTGCTCAAACCTAACAGCGTTTAGATCACAGAGTTCAATACAATACAATACAATGCGAAGCATACATATAGGCGAAGATATATACATATATATATATATATAGAGAGAGAGAGAGAGAGAGGAGTCACATTTTGTTGTGATGAAAATGGAGGAAGTGAGATCGGAGGGGGCGTAGTTTAGCAGCTTTGAGAGCTAAAGCTTTTTCTTCTTCTGGAGTTGGGGCTTTGCGAGGACGACCATGCATTTTTCGTGCTGAGAGAGAGAGAGAGAGAGAGAGAGAGAGAGAGAGAGAGAGAGGGGCAAAGAGTGTTGGACTGTTAAACGCTCGAGCTCCAGTCTTGAGAGAACAAAGGTCAGATCACATACTTTGATCCGTCTTCATAGGTAAAGAAAGAAAGAAGAAAAAGGGGGCGGTTTGGAGAGACGATTAAAAGTTGGTTTATTTATTTATTTTTATTTTTTTTTTTGGTGGGTGAATTGTGGCTTTTTTAGGTAAAAAAAAAATTAAAAAGTCAACAAGTGAATTTTTTTAGTTTGTTCCCAAAGCATCTATAAATCTAAGCTAAATAGTAATTCCTCAAAGAGAAACATTGTGGTGCACATTTTTTTAAAAGTGTGCATTATTTGTACATTATAATTAAAAGGACACTCGGTTTAAAAATCTAAATTTTAATTTTATTTGTTCAAAGGTCTCACGCACTGAAACACTTTGTCTAAAAGGATAAGCTCAAATGAAATCCGATGATCTCATCGTCGTCCACGGTCCTCTTCCTTGCGGCCGAAGCAGCTAGCCAGGACTCGAGATACGCTACACGATGATCTCACCGACCATATATCTCGCCACCGTCCACTATTATCTTGCTGCGGCTAAAATAGTGGCGTCATTGTGCCTATTAGCTCTCAAATCATCTCACCACCTCTCTATTTTGCCATCGTGTAGTCGAAGAGTGCCATGAGTCATCATCATCATCTTCAAAGCTCAAAAATGGATTTGTTTTATCATCATTGAGATCTCAAATCTATTTCATTATCCTTGAGATCTGTGTATATATATATATATAGTTCAAAATCAGATATAAGAAATATATATATATGTTTATATATGTATATGAATATGATTTTTCTAAATCTATTTGTTTTTTTTTTTTTGTTGTTGAGATTTGAGCTCATTTGGTAAATGATCATGTGTGTGTGTACAATAATCATCCATATCTTCCTCTGTTTTTTCTTTTTTGTAGTAGTAGTTGTTGTTGTTGTTAATGATGATGATGATTTGTTGTTGTTGTTGTTATTGTTGTTGTTGTTGTTGATAAAACGTATTGCAGATCCATATATTTGGTTTGAACAGGTAGTGTGTGGTTTTTCAGTGAGGAAAGATCGACCGAAGTTGTTGAATTTGAATAGACAGATAGTAAAAAGAGATATAGATTTTTAACAGAGAGATTTTTTTGTTATTGTTAGATTTTCAATAGATAGATTTGTTATTGTTGTTGAATAGATAATAAAATTGGAATAAATAGATTTAAACAGATAAATGAAAAAATTGAATGGATAATAAAATTTAAACAAATATTTGAACAATTAAGGGGAAAATTTTGAATAGATAGTTAAAATTTTTTTAACAAATACTTAAAAAATTTGAACATAAAAATAAAAATTCGAACAGATGGGTGAAAAATTTGAATAGATAGAAAATAATTTGTACAGATAGACAAAAAAGTCAACAGATGAAAGAGTCAATAGATAAATTAAGGAGTAAAATCAGAAACAAAATGTCTTTCAAAACAAATAAAAAGACCTCTGATCACCAAACTATTTCATAAAAGGTGGATCTCTCACCAATAAAAAAAAAATATATTGGACCTAATGCCTTAGACACCCTTTAAATTAGATTTATCACCAATTTTCTCTAATTAAAAAAAAATGACATAATTTCATACCTTTTGAGTTATAACTAAAAAAAATGTCATAACTAAACACACCATGAGACATAATTAAAAACCTCATGAGTCATAACTAAAATAATTTCATAACTAAAGAAGAAAATTAATTATAACTAAAAAAAAGACATAATTAGGAGTACATATGATACACCCTTTTTAAGGGATGTACATTAGAATTTTTCTTTAAAAAAAAAAAATGCCCCTAGTCCTCCTGGACCGAGCATATTAGAGTAATGCTAGGTATCATAAAAAAAATATCATGAAAAGTTTCATGAAATTAATCCAATGGTAGTTGCATAACATACAATAAACACTATAAACTATTCAAGGGTGAAGGGTGATTACATAAGATACAATAGAGTGAAGAATCTTTATGAAGGTTTTTTATGATATTTATTTTATGATGACTAGCAATATTGTATACTCCGGCTCAATTTTTTTTTTTTAGCAATGTTACATCTACCTAAAATTTTACTAATAATCTTACTAAAAACATTCATATCCAAATATCATTGGAGGTTTAAATACTATGAGCAACATTATAGTTCCATAAAAAAAAAAAAAAACAAAACCAAACAAAACAAAACAAGAACAAAAACAAACAAACAAACAAAATTTATCCAAATTCAAATTGTGTGGATAAGATTAATTCTGGATGTGGTCCACAACACAACAACTCTTCATCTACACCATAAACTTATTTATGGACAATTTTCATGGTTGATAAATATGGAACAATAGTATTTCTCAAGTATTATAGTTTTCTTACAACAATCACAATTTTTTTTTTTCCCCAAAAGATAGCATTAGTATGGTAGTATAGTTAAATTACAATTAAAAAGGTTCATTGTTGTTCCATCAGCTTGAACTCCTACCATCCCCTCATCACACCCTAAGGTGTGGCTACTAAACCATTGGGCTAAACCCTAATATCTTACAACAATCACATTTGACCATTTGTATTTTTAGTAAAATTATTAATATGTATAGAATTAAACATTTTTTCCCGAGAGTCTTCTAACATCACATAAAAAATATATATATAAAAATTAAGTATGAGTTGTTAAAAGTAGAGTGTAAATGCTTTTTATTTATTTATTTAATATTTCTATTTTTTTGGCTTTTATTAGTATGTAAGACTATCTCTAATGGTTCATCAATTCTGACATCAAATTTAAATTTGATGAAAAAATAATATTTTTCCTGCTCCAATGGTTTCATTAAATGAGTATCAAATTGAGGATATCAAAAATCTTTCACCAAATTGAGGACGCTTAGGAGCTTTCATCAAATCACTGTTCATAGGCATTGGATTTTCACTACCGGATGTCCCATGAATGTCCTCTCAAATGACCACCTTTAGGAAAAATTTATGAAAAAAATACACTGGTCGGTCAACCGACTGGACATTCGCCTGGTCAACTAGTGTTTTGATGAAAGTTCAAAATCCTCCGTTGGAACACTTGATATCAAATTGAGTTTTTACTCAAATTTAGTGAAAAAAAAAGATATACCGTTGGAGATGCTCTAAGGTGATGTAGTATAATATATAGACTAAGGGTTCATTTGGGATGTGAGTTGGCTTTTTAACTTTTTGGTTATTTTAGCTCGGGACTAAAAAGCCTGATTTTGAGATGGATTTTTTGACTTTTTTAACTTTTGTGAGAGAAAAAATTAAATGATTATGATTTGAATGTGACAATTTATTTTATTGACTTTTTAATCGGCCTTGTTTGGCAAGTGACTTTTTTAGCCAAAAAACCAAAAAGTCAATAAAAAAAACCAAAAAGCCAACAACCCATACCAAAAAGTCAAAGATTCTCTTTTCTCTCTACTTTTTGCACATCTTTTCGTATAAAGTTAAAAAGTCATCCCAAACATTTTAATTTAGGGTAAATTACACAAATAGTCCCAATAGTTTGGGACTTATGTCACTTTGGTCCCTGACTTTTCAATTGTGACATATGTGACCCTAAATTTTGAATCTTATTCCAAATAAGGACAATTGAAGATACCATTGTTTAATTTCAAGGGCAAAATCGTTAATTTAATAAAATATAAACTAATTTGACAAAAATAAATGTCAAAAAAATATTTTAAATTTTTTTAAATTTTTTTTTATCCACCAATGATAAAATTATGTAAAATTGATAAAAATTAATAAAAATTACATGATTAATTTTTTAAAATTAATTTTACATGATCATCATCCAAACACATAATAAAAATTAATTTGGTAAAAAAATAAATAAATGTCTAAAAGATTTATCAATTTTACATAATTTTATTTTTGGTAGGTAGAAATAATTTTTAAAAATTCAAAAATATTTTTTTGAGATTTATTTTTGTCAAATTAGTTTATATTTTATCAAATTGACGATTTTACCCTTGAAAAATCTAATGATATCTTCAATTGTCCTTATTTGGAACAAGATTCAAAATTCAAGGTCAAATGTATCACAATTGAAAAGTCAGGGACTAAAGTGACAGAAGCCCCAAACTATAGGAACTATTAGTGTAATTCACCCTTTAATTTATTTTAGCTCATAGTTTAATCAAATAGTCAAAAAATTACTAAATTACCCTGTTCCCAAACAAGGCAATGTGTTTTTAAAACTATTTTAGTTGTTCCTAATTCTACATACAGTTCTTCAATTAAAAAGGAGGAACATGCCTGGTTCTGGATCTAAACCCTAATTCTTGGGTGCGAACCCTAGATTGTCTCATCAAAAGTTGCCATCACAAGTCTGATCGACCTGATTCGAAGCCATAGATTTGACTTCGCAATCAAGGACTGAACCTAGATTTGGTAGTCGCGATCCGATCCGAAACATAAAGTAACAAGACCAGAACCCCGTGTGGACTATGAACCAAAAAAAAGAAGAATGCCTTTGAGCTCTTGTTCGAGTTCTTCCTTGATGACCGGAAGGGGAGACAGAAGTATAAAATGCCTCTTCCCCCTGGAGGCTTTCTGGCATTTCATCTTTCTTGATTTCCGGAATGGGAAGCTCTCTGATCTTTCCTTCGAGTTCGAGTTTTTATTTTATAGAAGAATGGTAACAAAAAGAAGAGCGTCAGCTCCTAACTCTAATGCCTCTAGGAAGAAATCTGCACAAGGTCAAGGAGGAAAAACTCCCCCACGTCAAGTCTACAGGCCAACGGACAACACCATCCAATCATCCTTTGATAATACATATAATCTTCTAAACAAAACTGCAGACAATCAGGCGGAGCAGAATCTTTTTTATGTTAATAAAGATACGAACTAGTTTCTCTCTCTGAAATCAAAGTTGAGTTCGCGAACTGATCAGATTTCTTCATTCGCATCTGGTTCACAGCACTTGGAAATCTCATATTTCAAGTTCGTCTCTGGTCTTCTCTAGGTCGAAGCACTTGGAAAATCTCAGATTCTGTTGAAGTGGACCAAGAAGCTGCAAAATCAACTTTCATTTCCAGTATCACAAATTGCGAATCGAAGTTGTTGTTCACATTGTGATTTCAGAATCATAGAACAAATCGATTCGAAGTTTCTTGGAATCTTCGCAATTGTGACTTGGCTCCTTTGATTCGCATTGGAAGCCATTTGATTTCGCGATCTGAGTTTCAGCCTGGGTTGCTTCAGCTTCGAATTGAACTTCTCAAACTCAAATCTGAGGAGAAATCGATCTTTGGACATCAAATCAACTTTAGTCCGAAGTCTTAGTTGAGTTTCGAACTTGAATCTGAAACCCTAGATGCGATGTGGAGTTGAACCCGAAACTCTTGACGGCGATTAACATCTTTCGAACCTCTAGATTTTCATGCAATGCCTTTGTTTGGATCTGATTTTGTAACGCCCTCAAAAATAAACCCATCATAGCATACATTCACGATAAGTAAAAGAGTTCTCATAGTATAACCATCAGAGTATTCTTACAAAAGGTATTACATGTTGACAATAAAAGTAAACGCCCTATAAGCTTACAACTTTCCAAGTCAACACTTAGTTACAAAAAAGAGAGTACAAACTCTACACAAATAAGCCCTTGGCTTGATATACATGTAATACAACAAAAACAACAAAAAGAGTCTACAGCCTCAAGCCTCCCAGCTACGTCTTTGGAGGTGGCATAACACCTGTACCTGAAAATGATGTCCCATATAGGGTGTGCCAACGCCCAGTAGAGATATGCTAAACATAATATGAGCAGTAACTAAAACATTAGCACTTGATAAATGTTTAACTTAATAAAACTCAACTTATAAACATGGCTCAGAACCTGGCCAAATAACTGAAGTGAGACTATATCTTATGCCAACAATATTACAAACTGCCATTTTACGGAAATTGCGTCCGCGGGATTCGGCACCCATGTATTTTCATTCTCTTATGGCCATTTTACGAACATTTCATCCGCGGGACTCGGCACCCATGTATAGATATATTCGGATTGCCATTTTATGGAAATTGCGTCCGCGGGATTCGGCACCCATGTATAATTATATTCAAATGGCCATTTTACGGAAATTTCATCCGCGGGATTCGGCACCCATGTATTCAAATACACAACTTGATTAGTTTCAATTCACCTAATCATCATGCAATGTCTACAACAATCAAGACTATCCTCCACTGATAGCCCAAAGCAGTTATTTCTAAACAGATAATAAATGCCTCAACAGATATATAATTGACATTTTCAAAAGTGAGCGATTTATAAATTCAACTCCACCGTTCTATCTCATAATGAGCAAATTTCATTATCCCCAACTCAATTTCATAACAAATGTCATTAATTACACTAATGACCCAAATATACCCAAATATGGTATTTTTCCCTTCAAGCTCAATATTGACCCAAAGGTCCAAATATTATCAACAACACCTATATTCTCATTTCTAGGCTCAAATACACATGTATAGGCTCAAAATACAAAACCCCTCTTTTATACATTTTGAAACCCTAACACCCAAAATCACCTAACTCAACATTATATCAAAAAGATCAATAGTTTATGTCAAAGACCATAGGAATGAGTAGTCACTACAAGAAATTAAGGTTTTAAAGACAAATTTTTAGGGACAAAAATAATTTGTCTGCAAAAATTATACTTTTAAGGACAAAATGAAAGAATTTAAGAAAAATATATATTTAATCATATTGTTACATTTTCTAGACAAATTTACTTAGTTATAGAAAGATCAATCACTATTCCCTACCATTTTAATTGGTTGCTAATAAACCCAAATCATATATTATTGTATTTTATATATTAATTTTTGAACTTAATAATCGGGACTATCAAAAAACAAAAACAAAAAAGCCAGGTTCATCACTCACTCTCTCCCTCTCTCTCAAATCCCTAAATTCTTTTCATATATCAGGTTTCAAATCCCTAATTTCTTTTCATCACTGTCTACGGATTCGATATTCTGATCTGTGGTTCATCATTGTCTCATAGCATCTCTCTCCGTTGCCACCTCATCTCTCTCGATTCTCCGATTTCCCGGCGACTCTCCGGTAGCGATTCCGATCAGGTACCATTATATATGTATATACATACATGTATGTATCCGTATAATCGATTTGATATCTCAATTTTAGCCATGTATAGATTCATGTGTTTGTTCAATCAAATTTACCAAATTGAAATATGCAGATCTAAGTAATGATTTTCCATACTTCATCTTCTGGTAGGTAAGAATACCAAAAAGTAAGCGAGCAAAGAGGTTTACATTATTGTGGACTCAAAATTGCATCTAAATCTACCTAAAAACATTTTCGTGTTTGATCTTTAACAGTAGCGTGCAGGACTAGTCTCAAGTGAAATTAGTTCTGTATTGGTGTTGAATAGATAACTCAGAGCTCCTTGTGTTCAGTGATTTGTAATCAAGTGTATTGGTTCAATGAATTGTGACATAATAAAGTGGAAAATAGAAACTACCTGATTTTGCCGGATGAAATCATTTCATTCATTCTTGAAATCCTCTGAATTTGCTGGATGAAATCTTTTTGCACCCCCTCTGTCCTTTAAATTTGCTATATGATTTCATGTCATTGGTTTGGTTACCACAGATTTAAGCAAATTTTGAGGAAGGTTGAAACACAAATTTTGGTTACTAAGAAGAGTAGAGAATGAAAATTTCAGGAACTATATTCATTGTGTGGATTGGGAAATCTCACATGTTTCCCCTTGATACACAGCTCTACACACCTAGTAATCCGCTAAAACTACATCTTTTAGGTGTAAGTCAGTTTCTGTTAACAGAGCAAGGGTACATATATGGGACTTGAGAGCATCATTAATGTGGGATCAAATATACTAGAGACTTGTTTAATATTACTTTTGTAAGCAACCTAAGTTTGATTCATAGTGTTTAGTCACATCTCTACCCACATCTAATTGATTTACTTTAGTGTTTGTTAAAGCTTTACAAAAACTGTATTGTTGACCAAATAATTTTGATTATGGAAAACAACAAAATTTTATCTATGAAGGAACACTATGTGTGTACTATAGTTCTATTATCTATACCCTAACACATGTTTTGATAAGTAATGATATAATTTCATTTACAAGAAGGCCGAAAACAAATTATACATCAAAACCTGATCCGATGTCTTCAAAAGCCAAAACTTTTAATTCTCTAAATAGGCTCTTCCTACAAATGAATGTTCTCTTATTCTGAGCGCCCCAGATTTTCCACGTCAAATCTGAGGCGGCAATACCAAACTCATTGTCATCTCTATAAATATATGTAGTTGGTTTGGTTATATAACCTGTGGATTCAATATTAATAATAATAATATAATTTTTTGCCTGATGGGTTAGAGTTGGGATACCATTTTCCCAAGAAAGAACTTAGTAAAATCATCAGTTAGTTATTTTGTTAAAAAAACAAAGTAAAGAGTTATTGAATAAATTATGCTTTATGTAAAAGTTGCATCTGTCACACTATTATTTTTTACGTTTCTTATACTATTATTATAGAAGTACATTTCGTGCCACAAGCGTTTCAATTGATTTTTATAAGAATCATCGTTAGAAAAATCATGTGGAATAAAGTATGCCGCCAGCCCCCTAGTCATCATGGTTTAAGCTTTTGAGAGTAAGGATGTTTCTAAAATATTAAGATTGTCCATTATCCTCCTTAAAATTTGAAGATACTAATAGCATGTAGATGTTTTATACAGTTACACTTGACTTGAGAAAGTAACTATAAACTTTTTTTTTTTTAGAATGAAAATATCACTTTGGATGGGTTGGAATTGAAACAAAGCAAAAACTCAACAAAGGCTTATTTCAACCACCTGTGTTAATATAGTAATATAGTAATATTACTATATTGCTTATTTCAACTACCTGTGTTAATTCCCCTTATGCACACAAAGGCTTTTAATTTGGCTCTTTTTATTGCGTTATGAAATTTTATGAAACAATTTTGGCTCGTAATTGCGAATGAGATCATAACTAGTGTTTAAGATCATAATCTAGTATTTGCTATGATGAATATGCTCTGAAATTTGTTGTTCCACGAATATAATAAGATCATAATCTAAACTGTTCCAAGGTTTGTTTTTAAACCTGGGAGTTTCCAAGAGAATGCTTTTTAGTGAGCTCATATAGTTATGGTGCTGAAAGAGAAAAGTAACATTTTAAGTAGTAATTTTCATGATTCCTCAAAAAAAAAAAAAAAAAAAAAAAAAAAGAGTTGTAATTTTCAAATATTTCTTTTCATGTGTGCAAAGGCTTTGATAAGTAGTTTGGAAGTAAACTGAATAAAAGAATTGAGAATGCCCATCAATTGCCTTAAAATATAACAGTCATGATGATGAAGGTTTATAGTTTAGGAGGGAACTAGAACTTAAGGTAAAACAGGGCAAACACAGGAGCACACATTTATGTGGTCTGGCTTAAAGCTTATGTCAACGAGTGAAAAACGACAGTGTTTATTGACTCCAATTAGCTTAGATGAACACCTAATGGAATTTAGTAAGTCACATTTATGTAATATGCTTTTTAAGCATTTGCTTCAACTATGAGCATCTCATATTTGCCTCTTTGGATCAAAACTCATTCACAAAAGGTTTAAAAGAACAAAAATTGCGGGTTAAAAATATTAATGTTTTTCACTTTCAGAGATGGAAAATTGGCAACTACATTGCTCGAGGCAAAATGTAATATGAAAACTAGTCTTACCTTTCATGATATGCATATAACAAACTCACTGCTACTATCAGCTCCATTGGTTACTTTTATAGACAAGTTACTTTTATTTATTATACACTTCGAATAAAATACACTTTGAATAAAATCCCTACTCCCTAGCAAACTTCCTTGCTTTAAGAAGTAAATGTGGAGTATTAGGTATTTGATCAACCAATGCTGCTTGAACTTAGTGTTTGCAAAATGGGGATTATATGCTGCATAGGTGGCCACTCTATTTTTTTTTTTTTGTTGATATGACAGTTGCAGATTGTATGCCAACATTGATGTGAATATAATCTTTGGAAAGCTTTACTGTGAATGTCATGTATACGTAGCCAATTGAGGAAGCATGGAGATAAGCTTCCTGGGGAACAGAAAGAAAGGGAAGTGGGGGATGGGGATGTTTGGGAATAATTGGTTTAAGGACCCACTTGTTCCTATCTGTATCAAATCTCAATATTTTGTGCACATCTACATCTTTAATGAAACTGCATTCCTTCGTTTATCAAATTTAACCAATTTAATTTGCAGATTACAGGACAGTCCTGTCCATTATCATTCAAGGGAAGCCCTTACTGGATGGCACCTGAGGTTAGCATGGTTATATAGTCATCATTTGTCTCGCTTTTCTTGACAAAGCTTTCAAGTGATATTTCTAGATTGCATTGCTTGTTCAGGTTATAAAGAATCCAACCGGTTGCAATCTTGCTGTAGATATATGGAGCCTTGGGTGCACAGTTTTGGAGATGGCTACAGGGAAACCACCCTGGAGCCAATATGAAGGGGTTAGTGGATTTGAATGCAACAGGCTAAATTTCTTTCCTTTTTTTTTTTTTTTTTTGTCGCACATAAGCAATGCTGAGTCTCGTATTAGCTAACAATATATCTTGCTGAGTGCTCTTTCATGCTAAAAAATATGTGATTGCTTGACCTTTCTTCTCTTATTATTTCTGGTGAAGGTTGCCGCTTTGTTTAAGATTGGAAACAGCAAGGAACTTCCTACAATCCCGGAAAATCTCTCAGATGAGGGCAAGGACTTTGTGAGGCTGTGTTTACAGCGCAATCCTTTGCACCGTCCTACAGCCGCTAAGCTTTTGGAGCACCCTTTTGTAAACAATGCTGCAACTTTTGAGAGACCCATTCTAGATTCTGAACCTCCAGAGCCATCACCTACAGTTACAAATGCTTTGAGATCTCTGGTATGAGTGGCTTTTTTTGCTGTGCCTATGTTATCCTTTACGTTATTTGCAGCTTCTGCTATTATATGCCACTAGTTGCATTCATGCAAATTCTTGGTGGCACAAGCTTTTAGCATTGCACCAAAAGCAATGGCCCATCTCATAAATATAATTTTTAATTGGTAATCTATTTGAGAGTTTGGCCTATTCTATGCAGGTCCTGCAAGCTTGCGTTGATTTAAAGCTTGGGAGCTCTCTGCTAGATTTTGAATGTCATTTTAACGAAACCATTGAGAAGAAGATGCGATGAGTTGAGTTGAGTTGTTTTGTTATGTAGGTAGATATAATTCTAATAACAATCTGTTCATTGAACAATTGAATGCTATAAACAATGCTTATAACACTAGCCTTATAAATTGGAAATGATACTTTTGAAATCTCTGTCATATATACAATCAAGATATTACGTACTAATGAATTAGAGCATGGTATTTGTTTGTTATTGAATGCGATGAGCATTTTTTTTTTTGTGTAGTTGAATTTTAATTTGGAGATGAGTGGATGGTTTGGTGATATATATTTTCTGTTTGGTTGTTGAGAAATCAAGAAAGGAATATAAGTTGATGTTCAAATTAGTATTTTTAGAATAATTGTTACAAAATCAAAAAAAAAAAAAAAAAATTATCAAACTTTTAGAGACCAATTTTAGTTGTCTCAAAAAATATTTAATAAGCTTTTAGCCGCTACTTTTATTTGTCCCAAAAATTAAAACTTTTGACCACCATTTCCCTTTGTCTTAAAAAAACTAAAACTTTTACGGACCACTACCATTTGTTCCAAAAAATTAAAACTTTTAGACACCAATTTGTGTTGTCGCAAAAATTAGTTTCTTTGTCTCCATAACTACCACCGTTGCCTTGGACTATAAATAGACTTTTAGAGACAAATTTTGGTTGTCTCAAAATCAAAACTTTTTGCAACCACCTATTTTTGTCTCTAAAAGTCTATTTATAGTGACAAATGCAAAATTTTGTCTCTAAAAGTCATTTTTTGACTTTTCCAGACGGGCCATTTGGGACAAACTTCGTGACGGAGGAAATTTGTTGGCTAAAGTTTTTTCCAACAAATATTACACTTTTAGGAACGAAATAAATTTGTCCCTAAAAAGCTGATTTCTTGTAGTGAGTTATCCCTACCTCGAGATGAAGAGCTCAAATGGAGGAGATGACCAAAATCCAAAGTGCTCCAAATCCTAGATTTTTCAGATTAAAAGGAAGCCCTCAACACCCTCTATCTTTCTTACAAAGAGCCTAGGTTAGAAACTCCGTAGAAGTAGATCAATCCCTAGAGAGAAGTTGTTTAGAGAGAGAGAGCTTAGATCTAGGGTTTTTAAAAAAGAAAGAGATGAAAAAGTGAAGTGTAATCCCGCTGCTATCTACTGATATACGTATGACCTGCTCGAACGGAGAATAGGACGCTCGAGCGTAAGACACAAAAACTGGACCCGCTTGAACGTAAAGATTCCCGCTCGAGCGCCAAGACACAACTGCAAAACACACCCGCTCGAGCGCAAAGGGAAAGCCGCTCGAGCATAGATTCCCCCATTCCAGAACTTTCACAGACAATGAACTACCCGCTCGAGCACCAAGACACCCGCTCGAGCGCTACCCGCTCGAGTGTAAGGAAATCCGCTCGAGCGTGAAAAACACACCTGCAGAAGTTTTGCAGAGGCACGAAATGCTGAGAGTGTGTAAACCCCGCTTGAGCGCAAGAAGACCCGCTCGAGCGGACAACCAAAAATCAAACTCCGCTCGAGCGCAAAGGGACCCGCTCGAGCGTACCACCAAAAATCTGGGCAACAAGGAATGGGACTAAAGCTCAACCAGCCTACTCGAAACACGCCCAATACATCCTAAAACTCAAACACACGGAATTAAAGGATAACACAAGATATACAACCACCAACTCCACGGAACCTAAGTCCAGAATACAATAATCAAAGGAAGAGAAATCGGGATCGCGATAACCTCCCCCCCTTAGAGAATTTCATCCTCGAAATTATGTACAAGTTTTTCAAAAACATGTTTTCTCAATCACCAACATTATTACAATAGAAAATTCAACAACTTGACCCATTACCGGTCATTCCATCTCTATTCAAGAGGCAAACTTCCAACATAATCCCCAACATGCATTATCAACATGCATCACAGAACAAATTCAATGCCAAAATTATATTTGCATTTCTAAAATAGAGTTAACATATGCAATGTTAAAATAAACTTCCATTACAAGGCAAGTTCCACAATATTCCCATAAACCAAAACATTCACAATGTTTTACAACTTAAGACATATTTAATGCTCTTAAAGTTCATCAATATTACAAAATCCCAATATATGGTTAGACATTTACAAACAAGTCCGGATATTTTTCATGGACATCCGCCTCACGTTCCCAAGTGGCTTCCTCCACTCCGTGATGTTTCCACAAAACCTTTACCAAGGGAATGGTCTTGCCTCGCAAGACTTGATCCCGCCTATCCAAGACCCGTACCGGTCTCTCCTCATACGAGGTATCCTCATCTACCTCTAAGTCCATCCAATCCAACATGTGCGATGGATCCGGCTCGTACTTCCGAAGCATACTAACATGAAATACGTCATGCACTCCGGACAACTGCGGCGACAAAGCTAAACGGTAAGCAACCTCCCCAATCCTCTCAAGGATCTCAAAGGGACCGATAAATCGAGGGGACAACTTCCTACTCTTCCCAAACCTCATCAAACCCCGCCTAGGTGATATTTTCAAGAAAACATGATCACCCGTCTCAAATGCCAAAGGCCTCCTCCTACGGTCGGCATAACTCTTTTGGCGACTCTGGGCTGTAACAAGCCTCTTACGGATAAGCTCAACTTTCTCCGTCGTTTCCCTCACCAACTCCGGGCCCAACAAAGGTGCATCACCCACCTCGGCCCAACAAACCGGAGACCTACACAGTCGGCCATACAAGGCCTCAAACGGCGCCATACCGATACTAGACTGAAAGCTGTTGTTGTAGGCAAACTCCACCAAGGGCAAGTGCCTCTCCCACGTCCCACTAAAGTCAAGGACACAACCTCGAAGCATATCCTCAAGGATTTGAATAGTACGCTCGGACTGTCCGTCAGTCTGAGGATGGTAAGCTGTGCTAAAGGTCAGTTTAGTGCCCAAGGCACTCTGCAAACTCTGCCACAACCTAGCAGTAAAACGAGGATCTCTATCATAGACGATCGACACTAGGACCCCGTGCAACCTCACTATGTCCCGAATATACAAGTCGGCAAGATGATCTACCGAATCTCTCGCGCGCATAGGAATAAAGTGCGCTGACTTAGTCAACCGGTCTACAACCACCCAAATAGCATCACTACCCCGCTGAGTCCTCGGAAGACCTACAACGAAGTCCATAGTAACATGCTTCCACTTCCACTCTGTAATAGGCAAGGGTTGCAACAAGCCCGCTGGCCTCTGATGCTCGGCCTTCACTTGCTGACAAGTAAGGCACTTAGACACGAAAACTGCCATATCCTTCTTCATACCCCGCCACCAAAACTGACGACCTAGATCACGATACATCTTGGTGCCTCTCGGATGTACCGCAAGGCGTGAATGGTGAAACTCTCGGAGTACTTCTTCTCGGCAAGACTCCGGCACAAACAGACGGTCTCGATATCTCACACTCAAGTTGGGATACACAGTCAAACCCTTCTCAGCCTTCCCATTGGAGATCTTCTCTCGGAGGGATTCTACCTCAAGGTCACCTCTCTGTGCCTCTAACACTCGAGTCACAAGTGTAGGCTGTGCAACAACAGAAAACAAGGCCGCAGCCCCAATGGATTCGCCCAGAAGCAAATCGAACTTGCCAAGTGCACCTAACATCTCCCACTCCCGGATAGCTATACAAGCAACATCACTAATGGATTTCCTACTAAGGGCATCGGCCACAACATTGGCCTTTCCCGGGTGATAGTGTAACTCGAAGTCATAGTCCTCAATGAACTCCATCCACCTCATCTGCCTCAAATTCAAGTCCCTCTGTGTAAACAGGTACTTCAAGCTCTTATGATCCGAGAACACCTCGAATTTCTCACCATACAGGTAGTGCCTCCAAATCTTCAGGGCAAAGATCACTGCTGCTAACTCTTGGTCGTGAGTAGGGTAATTCCTCTCGTGAATCTTCAACTGGCGTGAGCCATAGGCTACCACTTTCCCTTCATGCATCAAGACACAACCCAATCCCTCTCGTGAGGCATCACAATAAATCGCATAACCCAAACCTCTCTCCAGAATAATCAACACCGGAGCGGTGGTCAATCTAACTTTCAACTCTTGGAATGACTTTTCACAAGTCACACTCCATACAAATTTGACTCCTTTCCGCGTCAATCTAGTCAACGGCGAAGCTAGTCTAAAGAAATCTTTCACAAACTGGCCATAATACCCAGCTAATCCCAGAAAACTGTGAATCTCAAAAACGCTCTTAGGCTGTGCCTAATCTTGCACTGCCTCAATCTTGTATGTATCAACAGGCACCCCTTTCCCGGAAACCACATGGCCTAAGAACTTGACCTCTCCTAGCCAGAACTCACACTTCCCAAATTTGGCATACAGCTTATGGGCTCTAAGCAACTCGAGCACCACTCTCAAGTGTTCCTTGTGCTCCTCCTCCAAAGTCGAATAAATCAGAATGTCGTCCAGGAAAACGACTACAAAATGATCTAAGAATTCTTGGACTATCCGGTTCATCAAATCCATAAACACTGCCGGTGCATTGGTGATCCCGAAAGGCATCACCAGGAACTCATAGTGGCCATATCACGTACGGAATGCCGTTTTCGGAATATCCTCCTCCTTAACCCTCAACTGATGGTAACCCGATCTTAAGTCTATCTTGGAGAAACAATGGGGCCCTTTTAACTGGTCAAACAAGTCATCTATACGAGGCATAGGGTACTTATTCTTAACCGTAGCCCGATTCAACTTCCGATAGTCGATACAAAGTCTCAAGGCACCATCTTTCTTTTTAGCAAAGAGGGTCGGTGCTCCTTACGGTGAAACACTAGGGTGAACAAAACCCTTATCGAGCAACTCATGGAGTTGAACCTTCAACTCACTCAACTCGGCTGGGGCAAAACGGTAAGGTGCCATAGAAATTGGCGTTGTGCCCGGCACTAAATCAATAGAGAACTCTATCTCTCGATGTGGTGGCAAACTAACAAGATCCTCGGGAAAAACATCCGAATACTCACAAACCACTCTCGGTAACTCAACCCCGATCTCATCAGACTCACTACTCATAAGGCTAGCGAGAAGACCACTAAGCTCACTCCGCCCTCGCAGATTATACACCGGTGGCACCACACTACCAACCCGATCCCTCAAGAAATGGAAACACTCCCCGCTCACGGTACAAACTGTGACCCTCTGGCGGTAACAATCAATAACTACCCGATATGACGATAACCAGTCCATACCCAAAATAACATCAAAACCCGACATGGGCATAACTACAAAAGGAAATGGAAGTTGGCGGTCGGCGACCTCTATGTCACAACCTCTGCATCCGTGTTTTAAAATCAATTCGCCCCCAACACGCGATATAACACAAATAGGAGATGCTAACTGTGCCAACTCCAATCCCAAAACAGATGCGAATGCAGCAAATATAAAGGAATGAGATGCACCCGTATCAATCAACACATTGGCAATTGAGTTGCAAAACAAAAAGGTAACTCTTACAACAGTTGGAGCCGGTACAAGATCCTACGCGGTAATAGCATACACGCGCCCTGTAGGCCCCTGATCTACCAGCTCACCTCTCGGAGTAAAGGACTGATGCACAGACTGAGATGATGAAGCCCCCTGATTGGCCCTCGAGGCCTGAACAGACTGTGCTGGCTGCGAACTCTGCGTCTGTCTCAAACCAGACGCACCGGGTGTACCACCCAACTGTGGGCAGAACCTCTTCAGGTGTCCTGCCTGACCACACTGATAACAAGAGGACGATCGACCTCTGCCCTGACTCTGACTCTGAGGTCGAGCTGAAGATGAAGCTGCTCCCTGACCTCTTCCCCTCTGCGGGCAAGCTGGAGACTTGTGGCCCAGCTGACCACATTTGAAACAGATAAAGTCCCCCTGGCTGCCTCTCCCAGAACCTGAACTCGACACTGGAAAGGTAGATCTTGCTAAAGCACTCTAGGACTGCTGAGGGTTAGAACTCCTCTGCCTCCTACCATCCCCCTGGCTTTCCTGATTCCTCTTGGAGCCCCTCATCATCTCCTCCTCCTCCATTATAGACTCCATATGGGTCGCGACATCCACAAGACACCCATACTCTCGAATCATGGATCCCCCAACCCTCATCTTGAGGCCATGCCTCAACTTCCTTTCGAACTCAATACAACGGCGTTCCTCTGACGCCACGAGCTCAGGTGCGAACTTGGACAAACTGGTAAAGGCGGCCTCAAACTCGGCCACTGACAAACCGAGCTGCTTGAGCTGACAAAACTGGTCCCTTAGCTTTTCCCTGATAGCTAGGGCTAAGTACTTCTCCTGGAAAGCATCCACAAAAGCCTCCCAAGTGCCACCAATACGGCCTCTCGTGAACTTCCACCATTGACCCGCATCTCCCTTAAGATGGAAAGATGCGAAGGTCATCTTTAATACCTCGCCCTCGATGCCAACCATCTCAAATGTCTTGGTCATCTGCTCTAACCACTCATTAGCCTTAAGTGGCTCCTTTGGATCCCCAACAAACTCATCCGGATTAGACCGGAAGAACTCCTTCTTTTGAAAAGAAGGCCCTGCATCAACAACCAGGGCCTGAACCTGGGCCGGAACTGGATTCTCAGCTCTGAGAATGCCCATGGATTCCCTCAAAGCATCTGCTATCCCACGGGCTAAAGCGCCCATAGCCTGCTGGCCTGCTGGCTCGGCCACATTGGCCTGACCAACCCCCTCCTGCTACGCCGGAATATCATTTGGTATAGGCATTTCCTGCCTCCTAGGCTTGCCTCGCCTACCACCACGTCCTCGTCCTAACATCCTAATAAAGGTAATGAAGAACATTAGCACATTCACAAATGTGCCGAAGTTATAACACTCGCGTCCTAATGCAATGGACAACTGTAATTCACTCCACGTAAGCACATAATCACATCAGCACCTACGAATTTCATTTCCGGACAATGATAGTCCCGAGGCGTTACTAGAGTTCCGGTTAGAAACAGCATTGATCAAGTGCTTTTCCAACAAGACTCATAGAAACCCAAGGATCCAATCAACATCCTAGAAACTAAATCCCATATCCAAATAGTCACATAAACATGTTATCACATAAGCATATAACACTACATCTAAGTCTCTATCAAGCGAGACGAACCCATTGTGGTACTAACCACTTCTCGCGTACCCAAAGTATTCGAACCTGGTACGCTTTGATACCAAGTTATAGCGCCCTAAAAAATAAACCCATCATAGCATACATTCATGATAAGTAAAAGAGTTCTCATATTATAACCATTAGAGTATTCTTACAAAAGGTATTACATGTTGACAATAAAAGTAAACGCCCTATAGGCTTACAACTTTCCAAGTCAACACTTGGTTACAAAAAAGAGAGTATTAACTCTACACAAATAAGCCCTTGGCTTGATATACATGTAATACAACAAAAACAACAAAAAGAGTCTACAGCCTCAAGCCTCCCAGCTACGTCCTTGGAGGTGGCATAACACCTGTACCTGAAAATGATGTCCCATATAGGGTGAGCCAACACCCAGTAGAGATATGCTAAACATAATATGAGCAGTAACTAAAACATTAGCACTTGATAAATGTTTAACTTAACAAAACTCAACTTATAAACAAGGCTCAGAACCTGGCCAAATAACTGAAGTGAGACTACATCTCATGCCAACAATACTACAAACTGCCATTTTACGGAAATTGCGTCCGCGGGATTCGGCACCTATGTATTTTCATTCTCTTATGGCCATTTTACGGACATTTCATCCGCGGGACTCATCACCTATGTATAGATATATTCGGATTGCCATTTTACGAAAATTGCGTCCGCAGGATTCGACACCCATGTATAATTATATTCAAATGGCCATTTTACAGAAATTTCATCCGCGGGATTTGGCACCCATGTATTCAAATACACAACTTGATTAGTTTCAATTCACCTAATCATCATGCAATGTTTACAACAATCAAGACTATCCTCCACTGATAGCCTAAAGCAGTTATTTTTAAACAGATAATAAATGTCTCAACAGATATATAATTGACATTTTCAAAAGTGAGCGATTTATAAATCCAACTCTACCATTCTATCTCATAATGAGCAAATTTCATTATCCCCAACTCAATTTCATAACAAATGTCATTAATTACACTAATGACCCAAATTTGGCATTTTTCTCTTTAAGCTCAATATTGACCCAAAGGTCCAAATATTATCAACAACACCAATATTCTCATTTCTAGGCTCAAATACACATGTATAGGCTCAAAATACAAAACCCCTATTTTATACATTTTGAAACCCTAACACCCAAAATCACCCAACTCAACATTATATCAAAAAGATCAATAGTTTATGTCAAAGACCATAGGAATGAGTAGTTATCCCTACCTCGAGATGAAGAGCTCAAATGGAGGAGATGACCAAAATCCAAAGTGCTCCAAATCCTAGATTTTTCAGATTAAAAGGAAGCCCTCAACACCCTCTATCTTTCTTACAAAGAGCCTAGGTTAGAAACTCCCTAGAAGTAGATCAATCCCTAGAGAGAAGTTGTTTAGAGAGAGAGAGAGAGCTCAGATCTAGGGGTTTTGAAAAGAAAGAGATGAAAAAGTGAAGTGTAATCTGTAACAAGCCCGCGGGGGACCTCGCTACAGCTCGGACTCGACTTTCGCTAGTCACGGTTCTAAGTCTGAACCAAAGAGTCCAAATCCGGCAAATCGTTTTGAGAAAAACTGATTTTTGAAAGCAGTGCCAAACATGGACTGCTTTGCCAGATACAGAGTCGCCACCTAAATATTTTATTTGGGAAATTTAGGAAACCCTGACTCGGTGCCAAAAGGCCACGTGTCCGTCATCACCAAAGTTGCCTCGGCTCGGGAACTTGGGTACGATTGGGGAAGGTCACTTCGTGAGCACCCCCGCTCGCCCGGTCATAGACCGGCCTCTACTAACCATGATATCAATTTTTGAAAACATTGTGAGTTCTTATTCCGGTTATTAGCCTAGGTTACTATATGATGTGCACATCATACAAATATAGACCGGGTCGCCTGATTTGGAACGAAACATTTCATGTTTGTTTTTGAAAATGGTTTGCTACCCGCAGGTAGGCTTGAAACATTTGATAATTTATTCCAATTCAGATAACCCGACCTTCACCCACAGGCATTCAGGCAGTTATATCAGATAAGCACATAGCCTCATGGTAAACATGCTATTCATGGCAGTCACTCACACGCATGCAAGGATGCTAAAGCATAAAAACTTACCGAGTACTCCAAGCCAAAATAGACACTTATTAGAAATCACGCATGAATCCTAAGTATACAGAAATGTCTAATGCAACACATGCAAAATGCAACTATAGTAGGCTCGGCTATTCTAAAATGGTATATGAGATGCTACAACTACCATGTATTCAATTTGGAATTGAAAGTACGACGCAGTTAGTATGGTGCGCCGAGCCCGGTGCATGCAATACAGATGAATGAATGCAAACATGCTGTCATACTGTATGCTAATTTAAATATGCCCTAATCTAACCATCATAAGCGGATAAATAAAAGGGAGAAAGACGTGGGGTTGGAGGACATACATCACACTCACGCACACTTATTACAGTTGTGCCCTCGCGCAGAGGGTCCGAATAAATAATACAGTCCGAATATTACAGTCCCGAATAAAAGAATATTACAGTCCAAAATATTACAAAATCCTAATTAATTAACAAATTAACTAAGAAAATAAATGAAACTGGCATGCAAGCCAGGGACTGCCTTGTTTCTGATAGATGATGCATGTCCGGGTTGTCTTGCGCGGAAATCCACCGGAATGCCCCAATTAGCCTCTGTTTACACCTGCTCTTGAAATGCGTGCCAAGCCCCAAAAGGTTGTTGATTCTTCGTTTTGCTGCAACAGAGAGCAGGAAAGAGGCATAGCAATGTATTTGCACAGATATATGCATGTCTCGATCCTCGTGCCACCAATCACGCATACCGAGGCATGATGGCCGAGGAGTCGAAATGCACAACTCAATATAGGATGAATGCACATAAAACTACAGCTAAAACCTAACTCCATCATGGGTAATCCGGAGTGTCGGTGACTGGGGAATTGAGACACATTCCGTCACTCGGAGTACGAAATGTACCTCGTTTCCCGTGCCCGGGCTAACTCCTATTCCGGACACGATGCAATATGCATGATATGCATGAAATGCAACTAAGATACAATCCTAACATACACAATGTTCTAAAAATGAGATGCCTCGAAGTGCGTGCACACGGGCACGCAAATCGAGGCAATGACAGAATGCAATGAAAATGAGATGTCTCGAAGTACGTGCACACGGGCACGTAAACCGAGACGATGGCAGAATGCAATGAAAATGAGATGCCTCGAAGTGCGTACACACGGGCACGCAAACCGAGGCGATGATAGAATGCAATGAAAATGAGATGCCTCGAAGTGCGTGCACACGGGCACGCAAACCGAGGCGATGATAAAATGTGATGAAATGACATGCCTCGAAGTGCGTGCACACGGGCACGTAAACCGAGGCGATGATAGAATGCAATGAAAATGAGATGCCTCAAAGTGCGTGCACACGGGCACGCAAACCGAGGTGATGATAAAATGTGATGAAATGACATGCCTCGTAGTGCGTGCACACGGGCACGCAAATCTAGGCGATGATAGAATGCAATGAAAATGAGATGCCTCGAAGTACGTGCACACAGGCACGCAAATCGAGGCGATGATAAAATGTGATGAAATGACATGGAAATGACAAATGGGCTTATACCAACATGAGTGAGCCTCAGCCACACTCACATAGGATGCCGGCGGATAAAAATGAAGTGCCTCGAAATGCGTGCACACGGGCATGCAAACCGAGGCAATGATAAATGCGATGTAATGACATGGAAATGACAAATGGGCTTATACCAACATGAGTGAGTCTCAGCCACACTCACATCGGATGCCGGTGGATAAAAATGAAGTGCCTCGAAATGAGTGCACACGGGCACGCAAACCGAGGCAATGGCAAATGCGATGTAATGACATGGAAATGACAAATGGGCTTATACCAATATGAGTGAGCCTCAGCCACACTCACATCGGATGCCGGCGGATAAAAATGAAGTGCCTCAAAATGCGTGCACACGGGCACGCAAACTGAGGCAATGGCAAATGCGATGTAATGACATGGAAATGACAAATGGGCTTATACCAATATGAGTGAGCCTCAGCCACACTCACATCGGATGCCGGCGGATAAAAATAAAGTGCCTCGAAATGCGTGCACACGGGCACGCAAACCGAGGCAATGACGAAATGCAATGAAATGACATGGAAATGATAGCAATCATTCTAATGGAATTTCAGCAGTAAAATATGAGGGAAAACAGTTCCGAAATGAGGCGAAATGGCATGAAATGCAAGGAATTGTCCCGAAATGCAACATTAGGCACCCGAAATGGCCTATAGCTATGCCAAACATGCACAACATGGACATGCAATGCAAAGACAGAAGCTAGACAGTCCCAAAAAAGGCACTTTCACAGTTATAATCATGGCCAAACAGCAAGCATAGGTATGGCAAAAATGGCATGCAAGAATAGGGGCCAAAAGAGGGGTAATGAAGCAAGTGATATAAGCAAAACCCAAACTGAAAAATTTCGTTCTACAACACTGAAGAGGGACCAAAAATATGAATATTTACAGTATATTTCAGCCTCAAAATCAATATACAAACATGCTAAAAATGTGATGCAAAATGAGGCTCAAAAGGTGCTGTAACATGAAGTATACAAAATAATCACCAAACAGAAAAAAAAATGTTAATGAAACATGAAGTATAGGCCAAAATAAGGCCACTTTCAGTTCGGACCAAGGTCCAAAAACAGAAGCAAAGAGGGCTGCCAATTTATGCAAAAATGGGGCCAAATAAGGGATATAACTACAAGTGACACATGGAGGCACCAAACAATGTTGAGCCCTTCTCCAATGTTGAAGAGGGACTGAAAATAAGCCTAATATCAATTTACAACATGCTCAAAAACAGATTTCTCATGGGTCAAAAATAGCATGCAAAATCATGACATCTAAGAGGATCAATGAAGCAAGTGTATTATGGAGGGCTCAAACAGGGTTGAGCCCTTAATGAAAAGTGAAGATGAGCTCAAAATAGGGCCCTTTTCAGTTAGGGCCGGAGCTTGAAACAAAAAGCAAGTGGGGCTTACAAATAGATCAAGAAAAAGGGTCAAAAGGGTAAAAGTATTACTTACCCTTGAAGACTCAAACTTTTGTTGCTTCTTGGATGAATTTGCAGCTTCTTTGGCCTTTGAGAAATCTTCATTGTTGCTGGAAATGAGGTGGTGGTGGTAGGGCTTGGTGGTGTAGAAGGAATGATGGTTAGGGACTTAGGGTTTTTTCAAGAATTGAGAAGGATGAAGATGGAGTTGGCTGTGGAGACTTGAAGAACAATTTTTCTAACCCTCAAATACTACAAGGCTTGCTTGTTATATAGGCCAAAGAAGGGGTGTAAAGGTGGGGGAAAAGGAGAGTAATATTCCCCCACGAAATATCCCCCAGATAAAGATCTTGTCTGGGGGAAACAGCTCTACAGCTGTAAAGTGTACAGTGCAAGGAAGCAGGCCGGCCTGGTACTTTTGTTGTAGGTGGCCGGCCGGCCACACCCCCTAGCCAGCCGGCTAGGGGTCAAAAGGTTCAATGAGATTTTCTGGCCGGCCACCAACTGGTGAGGTCCCCCTATGTGTGTACAACACAACCATGTGGTTAAAAGTCCAAGAAAGTGGGTCCAAGGGGTTCAACATTAGCCCGGAAAGAGGGGGTCAAAAGGGTCAAGTTGAATTACTGGCCGGCCATGAACTTTTAGGGGCCTCCCATGTGTGTACATCTCAGATATGTGGTTGAAAGTTCAAGAAAAAAGGTCCAAGGGGTTCAACATTAGCCCGGAAGGAGGAGGTCAAAAGGGTCAGGTAGCATTAATGGCCGGCCACCAACTTTTAGGGGCCTCCCATGTGTGCACATCACAGAAATGTGGTTGAAAGTTGGCAACATTAACTCCAAGGTGTTCAACATTAGCCCGGAAGTTGGAAAAACGGGCGCCGGGAGGCTCCGGAGGAGATATAACTGGCTGCTGCAACAATTACTAGCCTTCCACCCTTCAGTGACCTCCCCGGTGATAAAACAGAGGTACCTACCAAAAATGAACAAAAACCGTTGCAAAACGAATATTCCGGGGCCAAAACACGCAGTTCGGGGTCCCGAAAACGGGCTGTTAAGCACTGAAAGTGGCATTCGGCCACGAAGTGGGCTTCTCAGCCCCCAGTGTCCCTCAAAAGGGAGAAAATAGGAAGTATGCCAAAAATTAGAGCAATAGGAGATGGTTAAGCGGTCCCGAACCGAGGCACACGGCCTGACGGCTCCGAAAATCGGAAACCGGACTCCGAAATGGAAAAAATGGCCTATGGCCACCAAATGTAGCCTACAGACATTGAGAGATGGTCTACAGGACCTCTCCCTCCCCTCAGGAAAAGAAATAGAGAAAACCGAGTCTGGTTCGCAAACCGAGACAAGGCACAAAAGAGGGTTCGGAAGTCCGGAGGCAAGGTTCACGGCCGTGACTCTGAAACTTCTGAACGAGCACATTATGCAACATCACCAAGCGCTCAATCGGTGACATCTGAGTCTTAAGGTCGGTCAAAAATGGGGTGTCTACATAATCCCGCTGCTGTCTACTGATATACATATGACCCGCTCGAGCGGAGAATAGGACGCTCGAGCATAAGACACAAAAACTGGACCCGCTTGAGCGTAAAGATTCCCGCTCGAGCGCCAAGACACAGCTGCAAAACACACTCGCTCGAGCGTAAAGGGAAAGCCGCTCGAGCGTAGATTCCCCTCTTCTAGAACTTTTACAGACAATGAACTACCCACTCGAGCGCCAAGACACCCGCTCGAGCGCTACCCGCTTGAGCGTAAGAAAATCCACTCGAGCGAGAAAAACACACCTGCAGAAGTTTTGTAGAGGCACGAAATGCTGAGAGTGTGTAAACCCCGCTCGAGCGCAAGAAGACCCGCTCGAGCGGACAACCAAAAATCAACTCCGCTCGAGCGCAAAGGGACCCGCTCGAGCGTACCACCAAAAATCTGGGCAACAAGGAATGGGACTAAAGCTCAACCAACCTGCTCGAAACACGCCCAATACATCCTAAAACTCAAACACACGGAATTAAAGGATAACACAAGATATACAACCACCAACTCCACGGAACCTAAGTCCGGAATACAACAATCAAAGGAAGAGAAACCGGGATCACTATAGATTTCATGACATGTGTATGATTTTAGAAGTTGAGATCTTCATACAGGACACCAAATTGTGTTTGTAGAGTAGTTTTTGAGATAAAAAGTATGAAAACTTGTTTAGTTTGCCTTTTTTCGGAAATAGTTTTGGAAAATTATTTTAGGGAGAGAGTTTTAAAAAAAGTGATTGATTTGATGTGTATGAGAGAGAGAGAGGGAGTGATTTTGAAAAGTAGGTAACCAAATAAAATTTTGAGATTTTTTTTGAAAAAATTTGTTTGGTTTGATTACTCTTAAAAATTTGTTTGTAGAGAATTTTTCTCAAAATTTTTTATGAAAAACAAACCAAACAAGGCCATTGTCATGCACGTCAGAGCTCAACTTCAAAGTTCGTGTCTTGGAAGTACTACAAACTAGTGTTGATTCTTGAGTGTTGCATTTCGATTTTAATTGTGACCTTGATCTTGATGTGGCCTTCATGCTAATTGGTTGATCTGTTGACTCATTTGTCCCAAATGTATATTGTTGCTTTTCACCTTTCAGCTGATGCCTTGATTTGGTAGTGAATGTGTGGTGACCTTGCCTGCTGGTCCATTTTGGCTGAAGTTTAAGACCTATATCTTAACAGTGCTTCATTCCAGTGCTACAATGAGTATTACAATGCTCTAGATCTTTGCTAGATGGCTAATAGAGATCGGGCTTGGAGAGGAGGTCATGTTAGGATTTTTGCATGAAAATTGGGTGAAGATGTTAGGATGAATTTCTCAATTGGAATGAGCAATGATGCTAATCCAAATTAAAATCATAATCAAAGAAATGAGTTACAGCAAATTATTGGACGACTTGTCACATCGCAAGCTGTCATTGAAATTTTTGAAAGTTTTAAAGAAACTATTTGAAGTTTATTGTTGTGACTCCCTTCATACCACTTTAGGAATTTGTTTCGAGTTGAATAGGTTGCTTTTTGTGGGGTCAGTTCACATTTGTGTCAAAAGGAAGGAAGGAAAGAAGGCATGCACTGCTGAAGTCTAACTCATGATCAGTTTTCTCTCAAGTTGTTCTTGTCTAGTGGTTGCATAGTCAATCTTATCGATTGGTGTAGACGCGCCCGCGTGGGCCTCATTCTACAGTTCGGACTCGATTTGTGTATCGGTTCTTAATCTGATCTCACAATGTGCAATGTGAGAGTGATAAATGACCAAAGAGTCCAAATCCGGCAAATCGTTTTCGAAAACAGATTTTTGAGAAAGAAGTGCCAAACATGGACTGCTTTGCCAGATACAGAGTCGCCACCTAAATATTTTTTACGGGGGAATTTAGGAAACCCTGACTCGTTTGCCGAAGGCCACGTGTCCGTCATCACCAAAGTTGCCTTGGCTCGGGAACTTGGGTACGATTGGGGAAGGTCAACTATGAGCACCCCCGCTCGCCCGATCCGAAGATCGGCCTCTACTAACCATGATATCTAGTTTTGAAAACGTTATGTGTCTTATTCCGGTTAATTAGCTAATCTTACTATGCGATGCGCACAACACAAAAGTATAGACTAGATCACCTAATTTGGAACAAAGCATCGCATTTCCGTTTGTTTGGAAATCGGTTTGAAATTTGCTACTCGCAAGTAGGCTAAAACACGGATTTCAAGGAGTTGTTCCAACTCAAACAATCCAACCTTCACCCATAGGCATTTAAGCAGATATATCACATAAGCATATAGCCACATGGTAAGCATGCTGTCATGTTAACATTCACACTCATGCGAGATGCTAAAGCATAAAACACTTATAGTGTACTCCAAGCCAAAACAATGAACATGTTAGTAATCAAATGTATGATCCAAGTCCTTGTTAAATGGCTAATGCATCGCATACAAAATGCAATCTAGAATAGGCTCGGCTAATCTAAGAGTGGCATGTGGAATGCAACAAGTAACACGTATTCAAGTTAGATTTGAAATACTATGCAGTTAGTATGATGCGCCGAGCCCGGTGCATGCAATACAAATGAATGGATGCACGCATGCATAGCATAAGGATGCTCAATTAAATATGTCCTAATACTAACCATCAAAAGCAGGTAAGTAAAAGGGAGAAAGAAGTGGGGGTTGGAAGACATGCGCACACGCACCCACACTTATTACAAATTTGCCCTCGCTCGAAGGGACCAAAAGAATATACAAATTAATTAACCTACAAGCTAATTAATTAAATCATACAACACTAAACTAATTAATGAATCAATTAAGCTACTGAAAGCAGTAAAGGGCCTCAGGAAGAGGGATGCACGCATGCTCGGATTGGCTTTGCCCGAAAATCTAATGCCATGCACAAGCTGCCTCTGTTTACCCTGCTCTGCTCCTCTGAAAATTGCACAAGTCCCAAAGAACACTCTATGAACACTGTGGAACACCACCGACCAAGGGGAATCATCACCGGCCATGGCAGGATGGTCACCGACCATTGGTTGAGATCTCGACCATCAATGTTTGGTCAATCGGCACTCTATGAAGTCGACCAGCCATATTTGTCTGCAGAAACCTATTTTGACAGCAGCAGAGGGCAAACCATGGCATGGCAATGCATTTCAAGCAATGTTTGCACCGACCACACTCCTTATCATGTTCATGACTCAAAGGAGCTTGGTACTCGGCCCTCGGACCATTAATCACGTATTTCAATGCGTGATGGCCAAAGATGTCGAGTTGTGCAGTTTGATATCAAATGTAATGCACAGCAAACACCCAATGAATCCTAACCTCTATCGTGGTCAATCAAGAGGTGAAGAATGCATGCAAGATGCAACCTAAGCATGCAAGCCTAGCATGCCATATGAACATGCAAACAAGCAGTGATGCTACCAAGGCAACTAGCATATTACAAGATGCAAGGGCGAGCATGCCAACTGTGACTTCATTCAATCATGTGACAACATGTGAGGCATAACACATGCAAGCACGCAAGGCAACTTAACATAAGATGCATGTCAATTGTAATGCCACTTAAACATGCAACAACACATGATAAGCCAAGTGTGCAATCAACACACAAGGTAAGCATGCTACAACATGCGATGGATGGTTTTATACCAATTTGGGCAGCTCTCAAATAAGCCCAAAACAGTGGTCAAATACCAAGGAAATGAAGGCAAAAATGACATACAAATATGCATGCACACATGGTTTAACACTTAGGCATTAAAGAGCGACTTTTAAGCACACTTAAAAGAGGACAATCATGGACTAATGGCATGCATACTAAGCTCTGAAATCATGTTATAAAAGGTGCCAAACCAAGTAAACAAGACAAGCTAAGCATGCAACGATGTCCAAAACTCAAGGTAAGCCAAGGGGCTTAAACCATGGCCATGCCAACCAAGCCTCACAAGGCTAAGAGGACTTAGAATATTCCCAAGGCAGACCTAAACAAAGCTAAGGACACACCTAGATAGTATCTAAGTGGCCTACACATGAAAGCATACAAAAGAGGCCAAACATGGAGCACAAGACTACAACCTTTTAAAGCATTAAAGGAGCATCAAATGCAAGCATACAAGCATACCATGGGGACTGAAATGATGCTATAAGTGGTGCCAAACCACTGAAACGAGCCAAGCAATGTATGCTCAACACGCACACACTCAAGGCTAGCAAGCCAAAATGCAAGGTGGCTATACAAAGCATGTCAAGCGTGGCCAAAGAAATTAAAAACAGAGCTAAAGCATACTAAAACATGCATAAAAGCTTCACAAGGCTTGGCCAAAATCATGCTAGAACAAGGCTCAAAGCACAAAGCATGTTAAGGCAAATTCATGGTATTACAAGACAAGTATGCTAAGCATGCATGGTGTGTCTAAACCAATTTAAAACAGAGGTAAAGCATGGCAAAATACTACAAAATACCCACTAAGACATGGCCAACATGGTCTTAGCAAGATGCTCACACATGAGGCTAAAATGGCAAACATTGAAGGCAACAAGGAGAGGGGATGGCCCTCTCCTTCTTAGGACCTTAAAGCACCATCCCCACCACTGAAATCCCTCAAGATTTCAGTGGTGAGGAGGCCCAAACAAAGTGGTCCTGGTGCTCACCAAAATAGCACAAAATGGGGGGCCAAACAAGGCCTATGAGGGGTCAAACAACCCCAAACACCAAAACAACCTTAAACAACTATTTTAAGCAAGTAAAAAAAAGACTTTTATATGTTATACACTAAGCTGAAAAACAGATGCAAGGTAGGCAAAAAGACTATGCAAAAATGGGGTATTTAAAGGTAAAGTTCTTACCCTTGTAGACCCCTTCAAGAACAGCACTCCAGCTGCTTTCCTTAGGCCAAAACCAGCTCAAAACTTTGAAAAACAAACCTTTCGCACCTCAGAAACCAAGGCAAGGTGTAGCACTAGGTGTTTATGCACAAAAGTAAGACACAAACACACTTATACACACACAAAGGCAAAAAGAGATGGAGATATAAAGATAGATACACTATGCAAACCCTAATCTCAGAGCTCTCTGGAACTTTTTTGTAACCCTTGAGAAGGGAGGAGAAGGCCTCCCTTTAAAGAGGATCGCTCTTGCAAAGCTTACAAAACAAGCTAAGCAATAGTGAAATCCCTCCATACACGTGTGTGGAGGGGGTGCAAAGTGGGTGCCAGCTAGCACAGCTGGCACAAAATATCTGCCAAAAGCAGATGCACAGTGATCGGCCAACCAAAAATGACAAGTTGGCCAAAACAATGGTCGACCGACCATCAATAGTGCCGATCGGCCAAACATTTGGCCGATGGGAACAAAACGATGGCCGGTGGCCTCAAGCCATGGCCGGTGAGGTGTGGTTCCCTGCCCTCCAAAGCAAAACACAAGTATTTGGTGCAAAACCAAACACAAAACAATCGAGTCGAGCGATCCTGAGGCAAGGCGCGTGGCCGAGACCTCCGGGAACTCAAGACGAACACAAACATGGATGATCACCAAGTGCTCGAACGGTGACGTCCAAGTCTTGAGAACGGTCAAAAATGGGGTGTCTACAGTTGCCCCTCTTTGATAGAACTCGAAAGTCATAACAATGACGGGAGTGAATGTCAAAGCCCAGAGACGACCCATTTTTGACAAGGCCGAAGACTTAGACAAAGCATGCAAGACAATAAAGATATGCGCCCGAAGGCGGGGGCAAAATGCAACTGACAATGCACAAAGCCGAGCATAACTTATGATCATGCGAAGAAAGCTGTAACGAAGCATAACATGCGACAGTTTTAAGCAATCAATCACAAATCCAACTACATTACAATGCATAAAGGATGTAAGAGAATTATGTAATTCTCGCTACGTTTCACGTGGAGAATATGATACCTGTCCGGTTCGTCTGGTTGTGCCATCCTCAAATGAACCGTACATACAATATCGTGCCTGTAAAAGAAAGAAACTTAACAGGTACAATATTGTTAGCAACATGCATGACAATGCAAGTTAAGACTGCATGACAACGTAAGTGTAGGAGTGCATGACAATGCAACCTATGCGCAAAATGATATGCAATATTTATAAAATTATGTATAAACAATGCAAATGATATGCAATGCAATTGAAACATGATCAAACCTTAAGCAGTTCAAAACCACACAAATATCATAAGGATGATGGAGATGCAAAATCTCTCTACCATAGAAAAGGTGCCGACACCCTCAAACCACAATACCAGCAGTGGAATAGGCGCGTACACATGCAGAACTATGAGTTGTGTAGACGAACACAAGATACAAGTAATTGGGTGGGATGATATAAGTGGGGAATGACCCGCTGAGGAAAGACTATGATCCTAAATGCTGGATGTAAAACACTACACTACAATGTAATGAATGAAATGGATATGGCGCGCGACCAAAACATATCTTGCCTAGGAAAGGCATGGACACAAACAAACCACGTTTAACACAGAAACGGTGCCGTCACCCTCAACACTAGGTGCGTACACATAATATCATAACTGTGCTTCAACGCGAAAAGTATGGGCACATGCCAGACCAAGCTCAACATGGAAAGGCACAAGCCGTAGATGGAGGTGATGCAATGAATGCATGCAACTACAATGCAATACAATGAATGCATGACAATGCACTATTTACAATGAAACCTACATACTAAATGATGTAGTAGGGGAATGCATGACAATGCGAAGTAAGGAAGAATGCACTACAATGCATGTAAGGAAAGATGCATGACAATGCAAGCTATGTACAATGCAATATTTACTAGCTAAAATGCAATGGATGCAGTGGATAAGGCCTACGGCCAAACCATATCGTGCCTAGGAAAGGCATGGACACATACAGACGTATGCACTATTTACAATGTATGCATGACATATGCGCTATTTGCAATAAATGCACGACACATGCACTATTTACAGTGTAATGCATGACATATGCATGTTTGTTTGTTTGTTTTTTTTTTTTCTGTTTTTTTGTTTTTTTTTTAATATGCATGATAGTGTAGATGAAATTGAATGCGCGCCAATGCATGTCTTTTGAAAGGCATGACAATGCACATGAGTAGCGCATAACAATGCGAGTGAGGGATGCATGACAATGCAACCTAGGATAAACCCGCCAAGAGTCGTTCGGGTACGACAAATACCAAAGGACTTGCACCTTCAGAGGATTTAAGGTCTCGCCAGACCGAGCGTATTTAAGGTCTCGCCAGACCGATATTAAAATGCATAACAATGCAAGTAAGATAAGCATGACAATGCATGACAACGCGAATGAACTTGAGTGCGCGACGACGCGCATCTTTTGAAATGTGTGACAATGTACATGAATAGTGCATAATAATACAAGTTGTGCGTGTTACGTCGCGTGTAGACATGCATAACGATGCAACCTATGTATGCTAATCGTTAACAAGGCAAAATATTGCAATGCGACGTATTCAAACCAGTTATTGAATCTCGCAAGATACCAAAGGATACGAAAAGGATACACCTCGCACGTATTCGAGTGCTACGCACAGAAGACACGGCACAGAGACCGATTAAGCTTCGAAAATGCATTTTCTTGCACTATTTTGAGCAATGAAGGCCCCAAACCACATATCTGACCCCAACAAGGGTGTGGGAAGTTCACCGGACATCTGAGGAGGTCACCGGCCATCCATCGACCACCAAAAAAGTCCATCGGCCAAATATTTGGCCAACCGGCCAACAATGTGGCAGACCGGCCAAATATGCCTGAATCGGGGCAGTTTGGTCAAATCGGCACGGGTCTTTAAATATAGGGCTTCTAGCCCTATATTTCTCACTTCCTCTTGCTCAAAAATTCTTTCCCTCTCTCCCTAGGTCATTTTCCTCCTTCCTATCCTCCGTTTTCCTTTATTTTAGGCCCATTTCGTCGTTCGATTCGCGAATACCTTCGTGTTTCGAACATTTTGAACCGAACAAATCTTTGTTTCGGTGTCTTTTTCTCGATTTCCACCACTCGGGGTTTGTTTTCCGCAAGTTTACCTCGATCTCTGTGCCTTTTCCATACCTCGACCTTTCTGGTCATTTTTTACCCTCCCGGGGTTGACTTTTCAGTTGACTTTTCATATTCTTGCCCGATTTTCACTCTTCCAGCCATTTTCGCACCATTCTCGAGATGGCAGATGACATTCCAGGCGGTGGGGCTCCCCCGGAGATAGATATGGACCCAGAGGCCGAGCTCTTGCCGCTTCACATCCGGCCGTTCGATCCGGCGGCCTACAGACCAGCGATTCATGCGCTGCCTCCTGACAGACTTCGCCAGTTCAGGAGTTTTGACAGGAGGGTGCCACTAGAGCTGCTTCTGCGTGAGCCAGAGATGTACCTTTCATACGGCGCTTCCGAGGTATATTCTTCCCCGTTTCATTTTCTGCAAAGTAGAATACCTAACTGTCATCGTCGATTCTGTCTTTAACTGCTTGATCCGGATACACCAATATACTATATGCTGTAGTTGACTGTGAACACACCTGCATTCGGTATCTGTTTGAATTGGAACACGCGCACACACACTGTATTTGCCCTGAACCACTCAAACACCCTGACACATCATACGCTGTAGTTCACTACAAGAACACCGGCACTCGATATCTGTTTGAATCTAAACACGTGTACACACGCTATATCTGTACTGAACCACTCAAACACACTGACACATCATATGCTGTAGTTCACTTTGAGCACACCGGCACTCGACATCTGTTTGAATCTGAAAATGTGCACACACGCTGTACTTGCATCAATTTTGACTGTTCTTCAAAACTGTATATTGAGTATTGCTTCGCAATTGTTTGCTTTTGAATACAAGGGGATTCCTATGCCTTCCGGGGGTATGGGAACGTCGCTACCTGAGATTGGTACATGGAGCTACCGAACGCGGTCCGCCATATTGTTGATCAGGTCGGCTTTGGCACCTTCTACAAAGGACTCTCGCGCCTTACTACGAGCAGGCCTTTGCTTGCCGCTCTGGTGGAGAGGTGGTGGGACACCACCGATTCCTTCCACTTCTCTGCCACGGGAGACGTGACGATGACTCCTTTCGACTTCTTGATGCTCACCGGCATTGGGGTAGGGGGTGATTCGATCCCCTTTGACACGGACATGGATGAGTGGGACAGTGCCTAGTTGTACTTGCTCGGTACTCAGCCGCCTCTCGCTCGGGCAGGGTTCGTCAGATATTCATGGTTCGAGGACCACTTCAGAATTCAACCGGCCTTAGCCGAGGAGGCACAGATGACTCAGGAGGAGGCGGAGCGATATGCACGCGGCTTTCTCATGTTCTTGCTGGGGACGACCCTCTTCGCCGACCGGGCGAACACTGTGCCCCTCTGTCTGCTGAGCGCTTTGGTGGACGTCACACGGATCCATCTTTACGACTGGGGTGGCGCAGGCTTGGCCACATTGTACGGCTACATGAGTTTATCCTCTCGCCTCAGCGGACAGTTGCTCGGAGGCTACTGGCGGGCTTGGGAGGTACATCTTCTTTCTCTGTTTTACATTTCTACTCTACATTATCTGTACTCTGTACATTGCACACACTGCGGTCTGCTTCACGTTGACTGTATACTGCACCCACGGTACATATATAATCTGTTTTACACTGATTGCACACTGCACACACTGTACATTCTGCACAATACACTACATAATACACGGTTCTGCGATTTCTGCTTCATTCTGCATTCTGCTTTATCTGATAAGCATACTGATATTTGCTCTGCAGTTGTCGGTCTACGCCTACTTCCCGAGGCTTGCGCCAGTGCCCGACGAGGAGATTCCCCTCGGCGTTCCATTCTCTCGACGCTTCGATGTGAGATGCGTGCGGAGACCCCGGGAGACGTTCATATTTTTCCGCTGCTACTTCGATACCATTACCGCCGCAGAGGTATTTTCAACTTTAGAGTTTATTTCAAGCTTCGCTTTGCATTGTATTTTCAATAACAGTAGATAACTGACTGTATATCACTTTCAGATCACCTGGCAGCCTTGGGCTCTATTGCCAGCTGCGGTTCGGGAGCGGTTTGCCGGTGCTGAGGAGACCGCCCGGTTCAGGATCTTGTAGGAGGGCCCGGTCTGTCGGGCTTGGTACCTGGGCGAGCACTTCCTACACCAGACCCTGGGTTTACCAGAGCAGATAGTTCCAAGTCCGCCCCCTGTCCATATGAGGGACACAGAGAGGTACACCCTAGCGGAGATGGCCGATTACACAATTGGCTGGGATGCTGAGGACTTCAGGGGTGAGGGCGACTACACAGAGTACGTCCAGACCTACATCATGCGGCCTTTAAGCAGTGGCCGTCGAGCTGAGAGAGAGAGGCCAGCGGCGCCAGCGGCTAGGGCAGGAGCGGGAGCAGGAGCGCCGAGGGTGGCTCGGGTCCGTGGCAGGAGTGGGGCCCGGAGAGGACGGGGGGCTAGTTTGCCAGCATTGCCCATGATGATGACATGCCGAGGGCAGGGTGGGGAGACTTATCAGATCCCTTTCACTCCCCCTCTGGCTGATCACGAGCTAGTCAGTTTCTACGACTCGCCTTCGGTATGTACTACTGCATTTTGTACAGTCATTTCATTTCATTCCGTTTAATATTCCGCAGAATACTGATGCACACTTTTGCAGGCTTCCTCCGAATATACTCGCCAGTCCCTAGAGTTGAACGCCTCCATGATGGGGATGCTGCAGCAGAGCTTCGACCTGCTGGCCATTTACAGTATCCCGGTACATTCTTTCGACCATCATCTCAAAGTTTGCATAATCCGATGCATCGCACCATCAACACAGTACTTGATATACGGCCCTTACGACATTCGATACACTGTAACCCGCAGACTGTTCACAGCATTACTCACGGCATTCATACACTGCACTCGGTCACTGTATTCTGTATTCGTACACTGCTCACAGTATTTATACACTGTACTCACATACTGCATTCTATGCTGATACACTGCTCACAGTATTCATACACTGTACTCACACACTGCATTCTGTACTGATACAATGCTTACAGTATTCATACTCTATTTTGCATAGCATACTGATGCGTTTGCCATTTGTGCTTTTCAGCCTCCATTCCAGATGTCGGCTGCAGGAGGTGCTCTAGCTGGACCTTTTGTTCCTGCTCGAGGAGGAGGGCGAGGAGGCACAGTATATCCCCACACCAAAGCGGGGCGCACTCATGTTGGGAACAGCTCTCGGGTACCGATCCCTGACGATGATGAGTCTGAGGCAGAGACGGAGGTAGAGGCATCTGAGGAGGAGACCGAAGATGACTCGGACTCGGGCTCAGACTATGGAGGTGGCGATGACGCTCCTGGACCTTCGTTTAGGAAGAGGACGAGGACAGACTCTTAGGCCTGAGATGATTGATGCTGATCTAGATTTTTGCTGCTTTTCTTCTTTTTGTTTTACTTTTTTTTTTGCTGGTAGCTTGAGTACCTTGTACTGCCGTAGGTAAGTTTTGTTTTCTCCAAAGCTATGTACTTGAAAAATGATGAAATGAAACAAACTTTTTGTCTGAAAAAGTCTTACATTTGTGTATTTCATATATCGCATCGCATTGCATCATATTACACCTCAACGTAAATGAGATTGATCTTTTGTCTGAAAATCAAAGACTTGTATTGTAATAACTAGATGAGGAACCAGCCAATGGCAAAACAACTCAAACAACCCACTACTCATTCTGAACACACAGCCCATAACACAGTGCTTGGTTTACTCTGCATACAGCCTATACACACAGTTCATACAACGCACTTCTTATTCTAAACACACGGCCCATTCTGAACATTGCTCATTCTGAACTCATAGCCCACAGCAGCATGTTGCTCATTCTGAATACAAGGTTCATTCTGAACTCTGCAGAAGTTGAAACACACTCAGATGCTCCAAAATTTCTTGCTTCGCAATCCGGAACCCAAAAGCTTTAGATAGGTCCAAGTTTTCCTGTTCACACTTATCGGGGGTGGACCTTGCAGTTTTATAAAAGCACCAAATTATGTTTTGCACAAATGTGGGGAATGACATAGCACTCTGAGCACAAAACGATTTGAGGAAAGGGTTTTCAACCGGGTATTGAGCCTACGACTGAACACAGCGAAAAGGACTCAACAGAGAAAACAAAAAGGCACTCAACCTAAACAAATCGAGTAACACTTGAGACGACTCAAGACAAGAATCGAGACAGTCAAAACAAAAGACACGACACACAGACGTGTTATAAAAGACAAGAGACCTCTTAGTTTGCGAGGAGCCAGTTTCTCCGGGCATTGTTTCCCACCCTTTCTTATTTGTGATTCTTACATCACTCGGCCCTCAAGCTCTATTTTTCTCTTAAAACCCTTTTGCTCACCCTTTTTTTCCTCAGCGCACATCTCTCTATTCTTTACTCTCTCATTTTTTTTCATCCCTCCCCAGTTATGGTCGGTGAATAAACAAGAGGTTGTGGGTTCATGCCCAACACTGTTAGCTCGCAGCTGTTTCTTCCGGCGACGTCTAGTCGATGCTCTGGGTGAGGGAGTGGAGTATCTTGATCCATTTCGGTTCGTGCTTTGCACTTGGCTCGATACTTCGTTGCTCGAAGGTTGAGAGAGCTTTCAGCCCTTTAATGACAGCTTCAGCTGTGCCCTTTCTGGCAAGTATGCTGGCGATGGGGGAAAGACAGGAAGCCTGACTCAACTGTGCCCCTGGTTCATCATTTTGACCATTTTTTGTTTTGGTTTTCTACTAAAGCAATTTTGACCAAAATGAGAGTTAGATTAACATACTTGTTCGATTTTTGATTTAAAATCATGCAAGTCAGGCTATGAGCACTGAAAATTTTCCTTTTTTGGGTCCAAGAAAATGGTCCCGTTTTGGAAAAGATGGAATAATTTCCGAGAAAATAGTCAACCTCGGTAAAAATTCTCAAAAACCGTTTTGGCAAACAGCCAGTGCTCAACGAGCATTAAACTTACTCTCGAGATGCACGACCTCGGATTCGAAGGGAAATTGCCCCTTGCCTGAAGAAAGCTGCATGGCAACGGAAAGTTGCCCCTTGTTTGAATGGCGAGTCATGGCAACGGAAAGTTGCCCCTTGTCTGGATAACACCACAGCATACTTGTAAACAGTCCTCATTAGTGATGATCGCAACCGAACTCTCGGATACAGAGAAGACGAAGATGGTCAAGACCAATATATGGACACAGTGAATTTGAAAGTGTTGGTGGCTGGACTTCAGGATGAAGTTGCCTACGTATCCCAAACATGGGAATCAAGCCTTACATAGTTCCGGTTTGGGTTCACTCGTGTATTGACCCTCACCTTCTACGCTCTAACTTTTGCCAAGGCCGCCCTTCTGGGTTTTCAACCTTGCGAGCTTTGTTTTTTTTCTTTTTCTTTTTAATTATTTTCATTTCTTTTTTTTTTTGCATTTTTTGTTTTCTTCTCTCTTTTTTTTTTCTTTTTTTCTCTTGATCTAACTTTTTCCTGGGTCGCCCTTCTGGGTTTTCGGCCCAGCGAGCTCGCAAGGGTAAAAGTGTAACAAGTCCATGCCAAATGGTTTTAAGATTTTGAAGCCATCCGTATCCGGGAGAGTGGCTGTTGTATTAATTTACAGAAAGATCCATCTTCGGCTCTTCGAGCATATCGGACATTTTTGCCCCTAGTTCGAGGGGTGCTTCTATTCTAGCTTTGCGAGCTTCTTCTGATGAGGTCTGATCTTCTTGATCTGACTTTCTTGGCCTCTTGTTCGAGGGCTGCTTCTAATTTGGCCACGCAGGCCTCATGTTGCGGTTGATCGTTGAACAGTTTGAACCCAAGGTCCAAGGTTTGAAAGCAAGGGCCCAAGTCTCGAGGCTGAGAGCGATCCTAAGCTGCACAATCTCAAGAGCGGTTCCACACTGGTGTTTGCAGGACTGCGCAAAACATTTTTTTGAAATTTTTTAAGAAAGCGACTAATCGCTCGCGCTGAAGACAGTGCGGAACCAATCTGGATCAAGCCAGGGTCCTTCTTAGTACTCACGCTAACAAACATGATTTCAATCATTAAGGGCTTAGCATGCCTCTCTTTCTCTCAAATGATCAAAGTTTTGCAAATCCCGAGGAATTATTTCCTCTTCGTTTTCATCACCACAGTGTTAAAAAAGTTTTGAAAAGCTTAGGTCAATGTAATGAATTCGGGGTGCAGAAGAGTAAGTGAGATGCTCCGCCGTTTCATTCAAATGCTCTGGTATAATTAGCTCAAAGTAGCAATAAGCACAAAAACATGATAGCCGCAGCTCTTTCATTCAGATTTCTTGGTTGGAACAGGCTCCACATCAGAGACAGACCCAAAAGAAAGCAAAAGGATAATTACAAAACAAAACGGTGTTCGAGGCAACAACCTCGGAATCACCTGACATTCTATACAATGGGACTAACTCGACACAACAAGACAGACCCTTAAGCAAAAAGACTGACTCAGGACAAAGAGGCAGACTCAAAACAAAAACAAAGAACTGACTCGACACCCAAGCCAGAAGTTACAAAACTGCATTTGCAAATGCTCCCAACAATGCGTGCCAAACGCCACATCTGAAATACACCAAGTGCCGCCCGCAGGTGGTCCAACCCTTGATCACATACTTGCAGTATCATTGAAGTCCAACAACACAGTGGTGACAGACTTTGCTGAGGTAGGTGGGAGGATGACCTCATTGTCGATCAAATCTTGCACTTCGTGGCGAAGATGGAAACAACCGTCGGTGCTGTGACTGGTTTGTCGGTGGTACGCGCAGTACAAGGCAGCATCATGTGAAAGGGGGAGATTCTTCGGGAGAGGCCAAGGCTCGAGGGGTTTAAGATGCCCCTTTTTAGCCAAAATTTGAAATACCCTAGACAAAGGCATGTAGAGGGTATGAAAGACTCTGCGCCCTCGGGGCAGGTACTTTGAAGTCTGAGGATTCTTGCAAGACGCACTAGCGAAAGGGTCGGCAGGCATTGCCTTGGCTTTCTGATCTTTTCCAGGGGTAGGGTTGGGAGTGGAAGGAACTGTTCTGGCATGACGGGGCCTATCCCGATTTTTCGCCTGGCTTGAACTGCCTTTGGTTGGAATGAGGAAAGTATCATCTACAGTTTTAGTCACAACTGCAAGTACTTGTTGCTTATTGAACCCCTCGGCTTTCAAAGCCTCGATTGCCCACAGCAGTTGTTCAACGGGATCAGCATCTGTTCCCACTATGTTCTTACCTCTAGCCTCAACTTGATCGAGGGTTTGGGTTGCTATATCAGAGCGAAACCCGATTGTTGTTGACACGTCATTGTTATAGCTTGAAACAACCTCAAGTTGGCTGAGCTCGATCACAATTCACCCTAGTAACGGGGGCTCCTGTGGTACAAAATTCCCGGCATACGATGTGGCTGGCGGCGAAGCCGACATTCCGTAGGTGAGATCAGTCACAGACCTCTGGAGGTCACCAATCATTCCCATCAACTCGAATGTGGTGGGCTCACGAGCTTGAAACAACTGGGGTTCCCAGATCGGGCGCGCGGCAGGCGACCTGGGTGGATGTGGTACATCAACATTGGCCTCATCCTGCAAGATGATTCCTTGGTCTAATGCGGCTGCCATAACCACAATTTCCTATGAACTTTGGGTCATCATAAGTTCGCTGAACTTGAACGGTGACTGACAGATTAGATATCTGTCTTGCCTCAGCGGAGGTGAACACTGGCTATTCTGAACTAACTCTCTGAACTGAAAGAGAAAACATGCAGTGTTTCAATCCAATCAGAACAGACACAAGCATAGCTGAATAACTGTACTCTACTACTGATCACTGTTCCCTGAAATTACTGCCCCAAAACTGAGTCTGATACCTGCGGATATAACTGATTCTCAGAATACCGATACTGGTGCCCTCGGGCCTGGTATTCGAACTTGCAAACTGACATGCGCATTCCTTGTAGAGATACATTCTAAAAGCACATAGCAAGTAAATGAGAGCCAAAACACCTCTATGTTGGGGTAGGGTTTCCTTGTCCTATTTTGTCAGGAGCTAGGGTTTCACTACGCACACAGCGGTTTCAAACAACCTGACATCGGGTAAGCAACCTGTCCTAGTTTGGAATGGTCACTATGGATTCCGAATATGCACTAGGTCGAATGGTCAAAAGGGTGCCCCGGTAAAATCGGGGTTTGTGTTCCCATACTTGCAGAGCTCGTAACCGATCAACCTTATGGCACGCAGCCTCAAGCTAATCGCTCAGGAATAGCAAATGGAAAACACGGTATCCTAGGCGCACCAATGCACATGCAATGCAAAGAAACATATAAGTGTAATTAAAACAAGATATCACGAGTTCGAGTCAAGCTCTCTAAACTCCCCAACAGAGTCGCCAGAAACAGTAGACGCGCCCGCGTGGGCCTCATTCTACAGTTCGGACTCGATTTGTGTATCGGTTCTTAATTTGATCTCACAATGTGCAATGTGAGACTGATAAATCACCAAAGAGTCCAAATCTGGCAAATCGTTTTGGAAAACAGATTTTTGAGAAAGAAGTGCCAAACATGGACTGCTTTGCCAGATACAGAGTCCCCACCTAAATATTTTTTATGGGGGAATTTAGGAAACCCTGACTCGTTTGCCTAAGGCCACGTGTCCGTCATCACCAAAGTTGCCTCGGCTCGGGAACTTGGGTACGATTGGGGAAGGTCAGCTATGAGCACCCCCGCTCGCCCGATCCGAAGATCGGCCTCTACTAACCATGATATCTAGTTTTGAAAATGTTATGTGTCTTATTCCGGTTAATTAGCTAATCTTACTATGTGATGCGCACAACACAAAAGTATAGACTAGATCGCCTAATTTGGAATAAAGCATCGCATATCCGTTTGTTTGGAAATCGGTTTGAAATTTGCTACTCGCAAGTAGGCTAAAACATGCATTTCAAGGAGTTGTTCCAACTCAAACAATCCAACCTTCACCCACAGGCATTCAGGCAGATATATCACATAAGCATATAGCCACATGGTAAGCATGCTGTCATGTTAACATTCACACTCATGCGAGATGCTAAAGCATAAAACACTTATAGTGTACTCCAAGCCAAAACAATGAACATGTTAGTAATCAAATGTATGATCCAAGTCCATGTTAAATGGCTAATGCATCGCATACAAAATGCAATCTAGAATTGGCTCGGCTAATCTAAGAGTGGCATGTGGAATGCAACAAGTAACACGTATTCAAGTTAGATTTGAAATATTATGCAGTTAGTATGATGCGCCGAGCCCGGTGCATGCAATACAAATGAATGGATGCACGCATGCATAGCATAAGGACGCTCAATTAAATATGTCCTAATACTAACCATCAAAAGCAGGTAAGTAAAAGGGAGAAAGAAGTGGGGGTTGGAAGACATGCGCACACGTACCCACACTTATTACAAATTTGCCCTCGCTCAGAGAGACCAAAAGAATATACAAATTAATTAACCTACAAGCTAATTAATTAAATCATACAACACTAAACTAATTAACGAATCAATTAAGCTACTGAAAGCAGTAAAGGGCCTCGGGAAGAGGGATGCACCCATGCTCGGATTGGCTTTGCCTGGAAATCTAATGCCATGCACAAGCTGTCTCTGTTTACCCTGCTCTGCTCCTCTGAAAATTGCACAAGTCCCAAAGAACACTCTATGAACACTGTGGAACACCACCGACCAAGGGGAATCATCACTGGCCATGGCAGGATGGTCACCGACCATTGGTTGAGATCTCGACCATCAATGTTTGGTCGATCGGCACTCTATGAAGTCGACCGGCCATATTTGTCTGCAGAAACCTGTTTTGATAGCAGCAAAGGGGAAAACATGGCATGGCAATGCATTTCAAGCAATGTTTGCACCGACCAGACTCCTTATCATTTTCATGACTCAAAGGAGCTTGGTACTCGGCCCTCGGACCATTAATCGCGCATTTCAATGCGTGATGGCCAAAGATGTCGAGTTGTGCAGTTTGATATCAAATGTAATGCACAGCAAGCAGCCAATGAATCCTAACCTCTATCATGGTCAATTAAGAGGCGAAGAATGCATGCAAGATGCAACCTAAGCATGCAAGCCTTTGGTTGATCAGGAAATTGAAATACTACCCTTTTGCCTCGGCAATCAACAAAAACATAATTGGTTGCCAACCAATCCATTCCAAGAATTATGTCAAAGTCCCGCATATCTAAAACAGTCAAGTCTACAAGCAATCTCCTGCTATCTATACTAACCACATGAGATTTGCCAATGTCTCCTCATGTTTCATTGCAACCTATATGCATCAATAATAAAACCTCATCTTGTTCTATTCTCAAGTCCCTATAACATGTAATTAAAATTAACATTATACTAAATTATAAGCGTTCTCAATCCTACATCTACCTAATCTCACTACTATTCTATACCAGTCTTTAAAATTATAACTTGGCTCTGATACCACAAAATTGTCACGCCCCAAGCTCCGTGACAACGCCGCACACTCATATAAGTGAGCATGCAAGGCTAAGAATCCAATCACATAACCCACAATGTAAAATACTCAAATTAAATCCTTAATTGTCATAATGCCAAAATCCATAAAAATAAATAGTTCTTATATGAAGATGTCCACCAAGTTTACTAATTTAATCCACTAACAAAACAATAATCCAAGTACTTAAATCATGGTCCTACTCTCGGCACTCCCACATGTAAAAAATCCCGTGCAGCTCTACTCTTCAGAATCTGAAAAAAAATAAGGGTAAGCTAGATAGCCCAGTAAATAACTAACCATCACTGCTAGCTGGATCAAGTATACAAAAATAAATAAATAAATCGATAACCAATAAATATAATTTTTTCTACAGTTCAATAAATGAACAATTATTTGTAAGGTGGTTTCATAGCTAAAAATAAACAATGTACAATACATTTTAAATGAAAAAGCCAACAAGATAATTTAAAGTAATTCGTTGTTCAAATCGATGGTTCGATATTCAGATGGTTCAATGATTTGATTCACAAAACCCAAGTCTTAATGACTACGGTCACTTAGCCCGTGACAAGGCCCATAACCACACATAGGCCGGTGGTAAAGCCCCAAAAGAAACTAGTTTCTATGCCAATAAATAACCCCCATTGGCTAGGGTCCAAATCATAGTCAGACTAAAGTGATATTCAAAATTCAAACAATACATAACTTTTAAATAAAATATTCGATATTTTCAGAATAAACATTTGGTACAATTTTCAGAATAGTTTCACAAAATATTTAAATAACTTTCATAATAATGTTCGATATTGTTTTATACTTGACCCATATTTTATTTTAAGAGAACATGAAGGCTATAAATAAATAGTTATAATTTTAAACAATTCAGTAGGAATAAAAATGAAGCAACAGTGATAGAGGGTTACTTACCTTCAAACAGCTAAAATAATATTTTCCAAGCTAATCTCAAATTACCAAGATCCACCTCAATCTCACAAACCTAATAAAATATTACACCGCTTAAACAATTATTATGTGCACCATCCATCTCTTCTTGTAACAACAATAGAATAAATTATCCCAATAGTCTATTAGGAACTCCCACGATTTAGCATCAAAACAAAGCCATCACGGCTTCAAAAATTCTCAACTCATATTATTCTATTGTTGTTTATATACATGTAAAAATTTGTAATTGTTTGTAGTCAATCGTGTATCCCACAAATACACCACCATTAAACTTAACCCATCACATATCAATCTCAAAATATGAACCACCCAAACGGGATGCAAAATACACTCTAAAATTGAGCAAAATCGAGACCCCCAACATAAACTACATCAATATATCTATTTAATCATATATGCCCATAAAATCATATATTGATATATTAACACCAAAATCATAAATAAGAATACAATAAAATAAATCTTACCTTAAGTGATGAATAAAGAAAAATCACCACTCTATGAATCCTCCTTCATCACTTTGGTTTGGTTTTGTTTTGTTTTCTTTAATTTTTCTTTTACCTTCTCAAACCCTAGCCGCCTATGGAGCAATTCCCAGCCTCTATTTTGTTTGTTTCCCAAGACTTAAAGCCACAATAGGTGGGCTTATTAACCTAATTTCTCAAAGTTACAAAATTACCCATCTAAGTAATAGAAAATATAATGCCATCTCATAACTAATTCTTTGATATTAATAAATGATCCATATAAATTAATTTAATTACTAATTGTGGGGATATATTTTCTAAGTACCAACACGTGGCATGGTGACGCCGACGTGTCAGCCGAGATACCACGTGTCGTGGTAGTTATGCCGAGGTTATCTTGCCAAGGCCGAGGTTATCTCCGAAGATATCGGAATCCGAGATAAGCGGATAAGGGACAAGAGTCCTAGAGCAAAGAGAAGACTTAGCCAAGATAAGGATAAAACTCTTAGAGAGTTTATCTTTATCTCTTGAAGAGTCCAAAGTCAGTATTGAATTGGAGTCCATAGAAGTCATGCTTCTAGTGGGACTTGGATTGAGTTAACTATAAAAGAGAGGCACCCCCGTGGGTCTAAGGTACGCAATTTATGTTTTGAGCATTAAGTTTAGCACTTGATTATCTTTGAGAGATATACTGACTTGATCGTCGGAGTGCCCCCGGGTGGAAGAACCACCGCCGGGGCCTTTTCTTTCTGTTACAGGTTAGCTGTAGCCATCTATTCTGCCGGTGCTCTCCAGTTGATTACTAAGCGGGCAGTGTGGTCAGAAAATCACTCACACAATTTGGCGCCATCTGTGGGAAGAAGGAAGAATAGATGGCCAGTAACGGATAGAAAGAAAAGATTAGGGACGACGCTCCCGCTGGGAGTGGCAGACCAATTGACCTTGACATTGAAGGAGACAACCACAACGCAGAAACCCGTGACCAGGGTCACAGAGAGAAAGACGTCGTCCAGGAGGGTGACACTTCGAAGAAGACAGACCAAGGAAAGTACTACAACGAAGATAACCTCCAGGTATAGAGGGACAGGTGCCTACGGAGGGATGAGGAAGTAAAAGAATTGGCAAACAAATTGGCAGACCTACAGTCGGTCGTCAACTTTATGATGCAGAATAATGTTATGCAGCCACCATACCCGCTACAAGATACACCGATGCCAGCAATTAATACCCAGAAGGGAGGAAGGAAAACAATCCCCGAAGTCCCTCAGCACACCAGGAGCGGAAGGCACTCTCATCGACCTTCCAGGGAAGTCGGACGAGAAGAGCCAAGGCAACAAGAGTCCCGAAGGACGCATCACACAAAGGATCCAGAGCCCAAAGAACATCGGCATATTCAAGGGCAAGCACTCTGCTTTGACACAACCCACAGAGAAAAATCGAAACGGGCCCACCAAGAAGCCGAAAGTAGTGTGCCAAAAAGACTGAAGTCCAAAGATAGCTGAGCTCCAGGGAGGAGTAAAGAAGACTTGAGGAATTACCTCAAGAGGAAGCAACAGAATGTTGAAGCCGAGGTAAATTCCCCAATTACGCCGAGAACACCATTCTCGGTGGAACTGGACAAATTCGAAGCACCAAAGAGATTCAGTATGCCGAGGTTCCAAATTTATGATGGTAAGTCAGATCCCAACTTTCACGTTGGACTATACCTAAATTCAATGGCGTTATATAATGGGAACGAGCCGTTGCTCTGCAAAGTATTCCCCTCATCCTTTGGAGAGATTGCATCTGATTGGCTCCATAAGCTACCGAAGGGAAGCGTAAAGACGTGGGAAGGCCTGGCCGAGATGTTTGTGGCCAGGTTTGTGACAAACAAGCTGCAGCCCCTGAGGGTCGACGCCTTGATGGCTTTAAGAATCACCAAGGATGAAGGCCTTAGGGCCTACGCGAAGAGATACTACGAGGTGTTCAATCGAATACCCGAATGCAACCAAGAAGTGGCGGTCGTGTCTTTCAAGAACGGCCAAAAATTGAGAACATTGCCAAAAAGCATGGAAGAACTCATGGGGAGAATTGAGAAGTACGCCAGAGCCGAAGAAGATACGTCGGGAAACAAAAAGATAAAGCAGGAGAAAGGAAACAGCTCGCCGAAGCGAGGCCGAAGTAACAACGGGCCGACCAAACAAGAAACGGAATAGAGAAGTAAACAGGCAGTGACGACGGTGTTCCGAATCCCGATCCATAAAGTGCTGGATCAAATTCGAAACCAACCCTATTTGAGGGCACCGGCAAGAACACCAAGGGAATTTATGGGAAGAAACATTGGTAGGCGTTGTGCCTACCACAATGAAGAAGGGCACCCAACTCAGGGTTGTAGAGCCTTGAAAGCACACTTAGAGGACTTGGTAAGGCAAGGCCTTCTGAGGGACCTGGTCGATGAAGCCAGGACAAGGGAAGAACAGGCAAGATTGCCTTAAGCACCAGCAGCCCCGCCTCCCCCAGCACAGCAACCACAGGCAGGAGGACCACGGGTGGTTAATGTGATCCACTCAAGGGTCAACAAAAACGAAGTCAGAGGAGAGACCCAGAGGGTAAGGCATTTGCAGCATGTCTACCAAGTTGGGGAAAAGAGACATCGGCTAGAAGAGTGCCAAGGACCGATGATAGCCTTTACTGAAGCTGACCTGGAGTTGGTCCAACATCCGCATAATGATGCCTTGGTAGTATCCCTCCAGGTTGGGGAGTGCCAAGTGAAACGCATCCTAATAGATCATGGCAGCTCTTGTGACATCATGTATGCCAGATGTTACAAGGAGCTGGGCCTTCACCCTGATGACTTGGAGCAATCCAACGGCCCAATGGTCGGCTTCAATGGAACACTGACATGGCCGCTGGGTGCAACAAACTTGGAAGTACAAGCCGGCACTAAAAAGATCAAAACAGAGTTTTTGGTAATTGACACGCCTTCGCCATACAACATCATCTTCGGAAGACCGTGGTTACATGCAATGGGGGCAGTTCCCTCAACGTTGCATCAACTACTGCGATTCCCAACATAGCATGGGATTGAAGAAGTCAGAGGAGATCAACTGCAGGCAAAGAATTGCTCCATAGCAGCGATGAAGTCTACCTGCAGCGTACGAGAGCCAAAGAAAGCAGACATTGAAGATGAGGACATGGAGGTCCTAGAAGACGTCGGCAAAGAACCAGCCGAGAAGAGCGAAGAGGCGCTAAAGAAAATCCTCGTCCAAGAGGGCGACGAAGAGCGTTTCTTTCTTCTCGGCTCAGGCTTAGCCAAAGAAGAGGAAAGAGAACTGGAAGATTTTTTGAGAACAAACATAGAGGTGTTCGCCTGGACACCTTATGAAATGCCTGGCATTGACCCCGAGGTCACTTGCCACAAACTGAATGTCGACAGGTCGGCAAAACCTGTGATTCAATGAGCCAGAAGACCGACGTTGATGCACGTCGAAGCAGTAGAAGAAGAGGTAAACAGACTTCTGGAGGCCAGGGCCATCCGAGAAGTTCACTACCTGACATGGCTATCCAACACAGTAGTAGTGAAGAAGAAGAACGGCAAATGGAGGGTCTGTGTAGACTTTACCAGCCTCAACAAAGCCTGCCCCAAAGACAGCTTTCCTCTGCCCAAGATTGACCAGCTAGTAGATGCTACTTCAGGGCATGAAAGGATGAGTTTTCTGGATGCATACAGGGGGTACCACCAGATTGCCATGTACCCTCCAGACGAGGAGAAGACCGCATTCATCACCCCTAAAGGCCTGTACTGTTACAAGGTAATGCCTTTTGGGTTGAAAAACGCAGGAGCAACTTACCAAAGGTTAGTAACAAAGATGTTCAAGCACCTGATTGGCAAAACGGTAGAAGTCTACATCGATGACATGGTCGTGAAGACCAAGGAATCTAAGGGTCATCTTGCCGACCTAAAAGAGGTCTTTGATATACTAAAAACATGCCGGCTCCGACTCAACGCATCAAAGTGCGCGTTTGGAGTTGGATCAGCTAAGTTTTTAGGGTATCTGGTAACAAGAAAGGGCATTGAGGCCAGCCCAGACCAAATCAAGGACATCTTGGAACTGAAGAGCCCGACGTTGGCAAAACAGGTTCAGATGCTAACTGGAAGGGCCGCAGCCCTAAACAGATTCATCAGCAGAAGCTCAGATAAGTGCAGACCCTTCTTCAACCTGGTAAAAAAGGCCACAGACTTCCTGTGGACAGAAGAATGAGAGGCTGCTTTGACCAACCTGAAGAAGTACTTGACAACGGCCCCAGTTCTCTCAACACCTGAATCTGGGGAAAAGCTGTTTTTATACTTGGCAGTGTCAGAACACGCAGTCAGCGCAGTGCTAATCCGAGAGCAAACAGGGGAGCAAAAGGCTGTTTATTATGTAAGTAAAACCTTGGCCGATGCAGAAACGAGGTATCTACCACTGGAGAAATTAATGTTAGCCTTAGTAATGGCATCAAAGAAGTTGAACCATTACTTTCAGGCGCACAAGAATGTGGTCCTAACAGAGCACCCACTGAAGTCCTTGTTACAACAAGGAGACTTAACAGGAAGGATAGCAAGATGGGCAGTAGCCCTGGGCCAGTATGACTTGGAGTTCAGGCCGAGAACAGCAATAAAGGGCCAAGTTTTGGCCGACTTCGTGGCAGAATTCACGCCTGAAACCGTCGAACATCGGGCTCCGTTGAGCCAAGATGAGCATTGTCCCAGCAAGCAAGGAGAATCCCAGCCAAAGGTAAAAGAGCGAAGGAAGGAAAAACTCAGACCCTGAAGCATCTACATCGGCGATTCATTCAGACTGTTTGTCGATGGAAGTTCGAACCGACAAGGAGCGGGGGCAGGAGTACTGTTGATATCTCCAGAGAGAGAAATAATAGAACAGTCCATCCGTTTGGGGTTCAAGGCCTCAAACAATGAAGCGGAATACGAAACATTAATTGCAAGGTTAAAACTGACAGTAGCAGCAGAAGCAGATGAGGTAATAGTTTTTTGTGATTCACAGCTTATTGTTAACCAGTCAACAGGAGAATTTGCAGCCAGGGACGAAAGGATGTCGGCATATGCAAAAGAGGTCATCAGATTGGCAGCCCTATTTCAGAATTGCCGACTACTCCAAGTTAGCCGAGATGACAACACCCACGCCGACGCGTTGGCTAATCTGGCAAGTTCAATGCAGACTAGAAAAACAAGGACAATTATGATCGAATACATGTTGGGCCCGAGCATTGAACCACAGAGCACAGAGCAAGAAGCAATGTGCGTGAACTTGGGACCAAGCGGGATGGATGCAATCGTTGCATTCCTAAAAGAGGGAAAGCTGCCAGAAGACCATAAGGAAGCACATAAAATCAGATTGAAGTCGGCCAGATTCAACTTAACAGCAGAAGGCCATCTCTACAGAAGGTCCTTCACTGGACCCCTTTTAAGGTGCGTACACCCTTTACAGGTTGAAGATTTTCTATACGAGATTCATGAAGGGATTTGTGGAAGCCACGCTGGGGGCAGATCATTAGCCCACAGGGCCATTACCCAGGGGTATTGGTGGCCCTACATGCAAAAGGATGCTAAAGCCTACGTGAAGAATTGTGACAATGCCAAAGGTTTGCACCTTTGATACATCAGCCAGCTGCTGACCTGAACCCAGTATCCAGCCCTTGGCCGTTCACCCAATGGGGCATGGATCTTGTCGGGCAACTTTCCCAGGCAACTGGGCAGAGAAAATACTTACTGGTAGCAACAGATTACTTTACAAAGTGGATAGAGGCAGAACCTCTTGCCAAAATCCGAGATGTGGACATCAAGAACTTTATATGGAGAAACATCATCACCAGATTTGGGATTCCAAGAGCAATAGTTGCCGACAACGGGACACAGTTTGACAGCAAACTCATCAAAAACTTTTGTGCGAAATTCAAGATCAAGAATTACTTTTCAACACCAAGTTTTTCCCAAAGTAATGGGCAAGCAGAAGCATCCAACAAAGTAATTTTGGATGGAATAAAGAAGAGGCTGCAGGCAGCAAAGGGAAAATGGGTAGACGAATTGCGCAACGTGCTTTGGGCATATCGGACTACGCCGAGGAGATCAACAGGGGAATCCCCATTTGCCATGGCCTATGGCACAGAAGCAGTCATCCCATTGGAGATCGGCATCCCAGGGATCAGAACCTAGGGAGTAGAGAATGGCACCAATGACATACTCTTAGCCCGAGATCTGGATCTTTTGGAAGAACGAAGAGAGAAAGCTGCAATTCAGCTCGTAGTATACCAGCAACAACTTGCCAGAGCTTACAACAAGAAGGTCAATCCAAGAGATTTTTAAGTCGGCGACCTAGTCTTGAGAAAAGTCGTCGGCAACAAGAAGGATCCCAGAGAGGGCAAGCTTGGCCCAAACTAGGAAGGACCCTACAGAATTACTTGGGTATTAGGCAATGGAGCTTATCGGCTTGAAGATAACGAGGGCAAAGCACTGCCAAGACCTTGGAACACTTGTAATTTGAAATTCTTCTATCATTAGATGTGCATTATTTTTGGCTGATGTCATCAATAAAATCTTTTTCCTTTTCTTGAAAACACATGTGATTGATAAAGTTACATATTGGTGTTTTTGGAGACATGAATAATGAGAACCCAAGTAAAAAACCCAAGTAAAACTCAGGTTCACATTGGGGGCAGAGAGAAGACAGAGATTATTTCTTAATTCACTTGTTGAAATTTGTAGCAATTTACAAGTTGGAGTTAAGCTGATTCCTTATCTTCACTTGTTGAAATTTGTAGCAATTTACAAGTCGAAGTTAAGGCGAGATTATTCCTTAATTCACTTGTTGAAATTTGTAGCAATTTACAAGTTGGAGTTAAGCTGATTCCTTATCTTCACTTGTTGAAATTTGTAGCAATTTACAAGTCGAAGTTAAGGCGAGATTATTCCTTAATTCATTTGTTGAAATTTGTAGCAATTTACAAGTTGGAGTTAAGCTGATTCCTTATCTTCACTTATTGAAATTTGTAGCAATTTACAAGTCGAAGTTAAGCCGAGATTATTCCTTAATTCACTTGTTGAAATTTGTAGCAATTTACAAGTTGGAGTTAAGCTGATTCTTTATCTTCACTTGTTGAAATTTGTAGCAATTTACAAGTCGAAGTTAAGCCGAGATTATTCCTTAATTCACTTGTTGAAATTTGCAGCAATTTACAAGTTGAAGTGAAGCCGAGGTTATTGCTTAAACCCTTATAGCAATATACAGGTTGCTTAAACCTAAAGAAGATGCTTGACACTTGTTGAAATTTGTAGCAATTTACAAGATAATGTTAAGCTAACATGTGATCATCTGTTGAAAATTGCAACGATTTACAGGTTGAGTAAAAAGCTAAGTATATTGTTTAAACACTTGTTGAAATTTGCAGCAATTTACAAGTAGATCATTGCTTAAACACTTGTTATAACTTGAGAAAAGTTTACAGTATATGTTAACACTTGTTAAAATTTGTAGCAATTTACAAGTAGGATTAGACCGAGATCACTGTTTAAACACTTGTTGAAACTTGAGAGAAAATTTGCAAAGTTAACATTGAATGGTATATGTTTTACACTTGTTGAAATTTATGAAGAGATTGCAGGACAGTATCTTGCGGAAGTAAAGCTTGTAGTTATTATACCTGAGATATGTAACCCCGAGAAGATTGCACAAGGAAGGAAGAAGTATGTAAATCATGTAAAATATTCTAAGTATAGAAACCATGCAGAAGCAATCAAAGAGGAGACAAAGATTCAAGCATTCAGAAAAGGAAAGCTGAGTTATCATTTACAAAACTGGGAGGCACGTCGGCCATACAAAAGTTTACATTATCCAGAAAACAAAACAAAGTACAAGTGTACGAAATAAAGAAACATGAAAATTAAGACTCTTCAGCTGGATCTGAATCGCAGAAGTCTCTTGAAGAGATACCTCGGCCTCCTTCTCTGCCGCTATTTCGGTGTCAATTTCCTGAAGAGTTTGTTCAACAGTCCTAACCTCGGAAGGGATGTCGGCTGGTACAGTGTCAGGAACAGCTTCTTGGACAACCTCATCACCTTCTTCATCTTGAGTCAAGTCAAGGACTTGCTCATTCTGAGGAGGGGACTTAGCCCCATCAGCATCCTTTGACTTTCTGACCAAAGCCTCATCCTTTTCCTCATCGGCATCTTCAGACTCAGATTCAGATTCTCCTTCAGGTTGACTTGATGGAGGAGGAGGGGGGAATGGCAGAGGGATATCTTCAGCCTTGCGCAATGGCGAGTCATCTGGGATGTTGAGCTTTTTGGCAAGGGCCATCCAACCGAGGGAGAAGCCCCTGTTGCATGCCTGCCTAACCTGCAGTTTGTACTCCTCAGTGACGTCGGCCATGCCCTGGGCGTAAGCCTTCTTATCAGGTTCTTTGATTTCGGCTTCTTTAGTGACCAGAGCCTTCTGAAGCTCCTTCTTAGCCTGGGCCTTTTTTACCTCGGCCTCTCTTTTCTCGGCCTCGGCAACTTTTTTGATGGCCTCAGCAGACTCCGCTTTTTCTTCGGCCATCTGCTGGGCCTTAGTGGCAGCCTCGGCTTGATCTTCCAACTTTTTCATCTTTGTCAGAACCGCTTTGTTCTCCTTTTTGAGGGCAGAGACCTCCCTCTTCATGTCGGCCAACTTCTCCCTTGTTTCAAAAGCTTGCAAGGAGAGAGAATTGGCATGTTGAATGGCCTGAAAGAACCCAAGGGGATAGTTATTACACAAACTTTACAAGTATAGAAAAAGAGACAGAAAGACAAGTTGCCAAATGGGGGAACTTACTTGTACAAAGCGTTGGAGCATAAGGGCGTAGTTCTCATACTCGCTCATCTTGGCATTCCGCTCAAGATCACCAGGAAGGAGAACAGCAATACTGAGTGCCACGCCGACGTTTATGTCATCGGCACTGCCAGAGGCAAGAACAGGCTTATCCTCCAGTGTGATTTCAGGCACCCAGGGGACTCTTGGTATTTTGGAACCCGAGGTCGTCGCAGACGATGACCTCGGCTTCTTCGATTGAGTGGACCCTGATGGTTGGGCCTCGGCAGACCTCTTGGCAGAGACAGAAGCGCTCTTTTTACTCTCAGCCAATTGTGAGATGGGCAGAGCATCCTCAGCCTCAACCTTAGTGCCTTTGGCCTTGGGTTGAGCCTTTTTTATTCTTTTTGGCTTCGGTGGGGGCATCGATTGAGTTTGAACAACATCAACGTCGACAGGTAGGTCGGCTAAAAGATCTACAGCAATAGGCTTCGGGCGACCCATCTCAGCTGTTTTGACAAGTCGACGCCGACGTTTTCTTTCTGGTATTGGGATTAAGTATGGGGCTGAAGTTGATGGTTGGTCGGCTGGATCAGAGGTTGACCCTTGGTCAGCCCGGGATGTTGATGCAGTTTGTAAAGTGGTAGCAGAGGGAGAGATAGGCTCTTCTTCTTTCTTTTCGGGACGTCAGGCAGTGTGGATTTGTATGTCGGAATAAAATTCAGTAATAGTTGAGCCTTGCGCTTTTGGATTGGCAGATCTAGGAGCTTCTTTAAATCTTTTCCTAGAAAGAAGGATTGGCGGAAGTTTTTTGGTGGCTGATGAAGATCTGTAGGACAAACAAACAGACATTAGAAACAGACAAAGTTTTGAAGACATGAAAAATAAACAACTAAGTATTGACACTGGGCTCTTTCCCTTGCCCTCTTTAACTGTTCGAGAAAGAGGGTAGAGGTGGACATCTTCGTCTGGGCCAAATTCCCAACTTCCCGAAGTAATGACATAGTCATCCCCGGCTCCCTTGTTGGAGTCAAGGAGGTCGACTATAATTTTGAATTCGGTGGACCTCGGCTTGAGGTAGTAGACGTAACCTTTTTCCTTCAGGTTAAGGGGGCACATGGTATAACAATATTGGACATCGGCAAGGGTGATCCTAACGTTCTCCTGCCTAGCTAGGGCTATGATACCATTAATCACTCGATAGGAGTTGATGGTAAGTTGCATGGGGTTCAACCTGTAGTAGTGGAGAACTTCGCGAAAAAGGGGATTAAGTGGAAGCCGGAGTCCACATTCAGTAAAGGCTACAATAGGAAAAGGCATCGTACTGTCTGTAGGCATAATGAAATCGTCATCCCCAGCTAGCCTAAGGTGAACAACGGCGAGGATGGAGAACTCCTGCCTAAAGTATTCGAGTTTTGTTGGGGTATTTACCCTATGTCTCCACATGCCCATAACGTCGGCCTAAAGTCAAAGGGCTAGGTCTCAGAAAGAAGGTATTCTTAAAAGGTTATTGGAACCTCGGCAAAAACCTGGGTAAGTATTGGTACGGCGTGTTTCAGTTTTCCCTAAATTAAAGGTTCTACAAACAAATCCCAAGCATAAGAACTATGAAGATCAAGATCAAAGGCACAGATCTGGAAAGGAAAAACAGAAAACAAGAAACAAAGAATGGCGTTTCAGAATAAAAAAACAGAGGTATGGTTCTCAAAAGCGAAAGAAATACAGAAGTAAAAGGTCAAGAACAGTGGCAAGAAAAGTGTTGAAATAGTGCAAGTGTTCAAGATATAAGCAAAATCGTGGAACAGACGCATTCAGATGAATTGTTCTGCAAATCAAAGGTTTGAACAAAGCAATAATGGTAGCAAGTAAACGAAAGAACATAGAAGAAATTGGGAATAAGAGGAGCAGAAGATTACCAAAACAAATGAAGCCATAATGAAAGTCGCCGAGGTAAGACAATGGTTGCAGACACGACGGAACGGCGAAAACTTCACTGGAATGGACGAATGAAGATGGTTGCAAAACTTAGAACTTCAGCAATGGCGGAAATCGAAGGAACAAGTTTTAGAGAGAGAAATAGTAAAAACAAAAGTGAAGAGACGAAAAGAAAGGAGGAAAAGTTTTGTGAAAAACTGGAAACGGCGGCAAAAGCAGGGCATTTATTGCGCCTGGAGCAACGCACACGTCAGACGGCGCAGACGGGTGAAAGACAGCTTTCAAGCGCGTCACAGACATGGGCCAATGAAGATAAAGCACGTGAGGGGAACGGTTGAGAAGTGATGCATGACAGCTCATGCATGTGGGGGAGTTCGTTTGAATTCTTGTTCTCCGAAGAGAACACGTCGGCTTGAAATGAATTATCTCGGTTAAACAGTTTTTGAGCCAAATATCGATATAGGTTCCATCACCTCAGAATGCCGAGGTAATAGAACCTAGGGGGCAGTTGTGGGGATATATTTTCTGAGTACCAACACGTGGCATGGTGACGCCGACGTGTCAGCCGAGATACCACGTGTCATGGTAGTTATGCTGAGGTTATCTTGGCAAGGCCGAGGTTATCTCCGAAGATATCGGAATCCGAGATAAGCGGATAGGGGACAAGAGTCCTAGAGTAAAGAGAAGACTTAGCCAAGATAAGGATAAAACTCTTAGAGAGTTTATCTTTATCTCTTGAAGAGTCCAAAGTCAGTATTGAATTGGAGTCCATAGAAGTCATGCTTCAAGTGGGACTTGGATTGAGTTAACTATAAAAGAGAGGCACCCCCGTGGGTCTAAGGTACGCAATTTATGTTTTGAGCATTAAGTTTAGCACTTGATTATCTTTGAGAGATATACTGACTTGATCGTCGGAGTGCCCCCGGGTGGAAGAACCACCGCCGGAGCCTTTTCTTTCTGTTACAGGTTAGCTGAAGCCATCTATTCTGCCGGTGCTCTCCAGTTGATTACTAAGCGGGCAGTGTGGTCGGAAAATCACTCACACACTAATCTATCCAATAAAATAATCCTACACACAACTTGGGTTTTACACCCCTAGTGGGGGTCACCCCCACTGGCATTTCATTGGTTAGCCCTTTTTTTTTTTTTTTTTTTCCTCTTTTCTTCCAATCACCAACCCCCATGTGGGGGTGGGGGTGGGGGTGAGGGTGGGGGAGAAAGGGGGTCTACAACATTTTCCTATAAGGATATGACAATTATTATATATATATGATTAATGAATGGCCAACAATACTACATTTATTTTTTTTTTAATGATATTTAGTTTACATCTCATGATCATGATTGCATTGGTTAAGTTGGTTCTATCACTACTGACAATTTCAAGGCAATTGTAACAAATGATATGGTAAAAAAATGTGATTATGTAAATGAATGACTTTGCCTGGTGGCAAAAAGGATAGACCCTAAGAATGAATTGTAAATCCAAATATATTTCTCAATCTTAATCGATATATGTGATTTGTAAGCAATTTTTAGAATTCGAGATTTACTTGCTCTGAAGAGTGGGTCCAATGTAACTTTCATGATTGCATTGGTTAAGTTAGTTCCATCACCCCCATTGTGTAATTATCTTTTTTTTGTCCTTAGCAGTCATAGAGATTCGAAAGTAGGAGAGAAACAAGTGGGGGAACTGTTCATATAGGAACCATAAACCATAATTTCCAATTAAAAAATCTTCCTACACAGGCAAAAGTTGAAAACCACCATCTAAGGACATTTTCAACCCCTATGGTTTGAGAAGGGATTATTTTAATTAATTTTTTAACCTTTCATGAAAAATAGAGAAAGTAATATGATAATTTATAATAATTTTTTAAACTATATTAGTCGAATGCCAAACAAGGTTTATCAAATTTAAATTTGGATAAAAATCTTGCAAAGCACCTCTCCACTCATTGACTCAAATTTACATGAAATTGAGTTTTACCTATTTTTTAACCCAAATTAAAGGAGACTTAAATATATGCTCAAATTTTTTTCAAGATCATTTTGTAATTTTCAAGTTTACCACTTTGCGATTATTGTAGTTTTACTCAAATTTATATTCAAACCTAAGTTTATCCATTGGAATGTTATATCAAATCAAAATTAGATTTTTAATTAAATTTGCAGCGCTAAATCTACACAACTTTTTTTCTTTTCCTCACAATCCCCTAACGAAGTGGCAAAACAAAATGCATGTAAAGAAAATTTTGAAGGAATATTTAAATGTAGATCAACTTTTCAAATTTTGCTTGTCACATCATTTGGGGGGGGGGGGTTGGGGGAGGGAATTATGTGAATGAATCATTTTTCTTAAATTTGAGTAAAAATTTAAGAGCCGAAGATGGCCTAACAAACTTTTTAAAATCTGGCCTGAATTAAGTTGAAATAAGCTTAAATTATTTTACAATAGGCCTAAGTTTATTGGTTTTGTTGTAATGCTTGGTTAGTTGGCTTATTGTTTAGGGCAAATTACACTAGTAATCTCTATATTTTATTTCTTGTGTCATTTAGATCCTTACACTTTTAATTGGATCAATTTTGACCATTCATTTTAAATTTTGTATCCATTTGATCCAATTGATAATATTGTTAACATTTTTTTTAAAAAAAAATTATCATTAAGTTGGTTGAGATTAACTCAAGTAAGTTTAGAATTTTATTCCTCAAAATATGACACATAACACTTAAGTGCATAATTTCTATAATAAAAAAAAATGGTAAGAGTTCAAATCAATTGGACCAAATTGAGACAAAGTTATAAATTCAAGGTCAGAATCGAGCCAATTGAAATTACAAGGACTAAAATTTCACAATGACCAAAATACGAACTACCGTCGTAATTTGCCCCATTGTTTATTAACTAATACCATTCTAAAGCATGGCAAATAACTAACCTCAAGAAATTGTGAGTGTTGAGCAAGAATTTTAAGGTCCTAAGGTTGAATTAATAAGACACCTATAAATATACCTTGCTGTATATGATAAAAATATAAGTTGATCCAACAAGGTTGAACTAGTTACTCCAAAAAAACAGAGAGCCTAAAGGAGAACAAAATGGGAGAGTTCAATACTAAAGTTTCAAAGGTTATGAGGATGAGCAGGGCTGTGTGCCTTTGTGCCCTCCTAGGAATGCTTTTTAGTGTCTATCTTGGCTTAGTTTTGAATTTGTGTCCAAGGAATTTGGAGGAAAGAAAACACATATGACTTTAAGAATAATTTGGTGAGTTTGAATTTGTTTCACTTTTCATATTTATCTAAATATTTGGTATCTACTTTTTGACTCATTTCTATAAAAATTAACCCTGTGTTTCCTAGAAAACAAAAATAACAAACGAAACACAATAAATAAATAAAAAGTGATAATTCTCATTTCTTCCATCTCATTTTAGTTTTCAATCTTATGATTTTTAATCTTCTCCTAATCGGCAATTTGAAATCCAAATGTGCAGATCAATCGTTCAGCATTATGGCAGGAGGATTCATGATGGCTTCATCACTTTGACAATCAAAGTTCTCCATTTCTCCAATGCCAAATGTTTACAGTTCAGATACTTGAGGCCACTGCAGTCTGCACATTCGACTACATCCATGCTATTTTGGGTTTCGTTGACTCGATCCGTTTCTTCGATGTACTCTTGATTTTGATTTGTTTAATCTCTTTGTAAAGTTCATTCAAGCCAAAATGTTGTCATCGATCGCTATTGAACTAACACAATTGAACCAGCCCAACATTTCGGACCACAATTACTTTTATCCAGTCCACTAAAGAAACCTGGACACATATGGAGAGGGTTGGATATTCATTAGAAATTCCTTTTAAGCATCAAAATGCCATGAAACTATCAAGACTTTGACTGGCATCACAATTTACAAAATAAAGATGGCCATTTCATTTAAATAATCATTAGAAATGCCTTTTTAGTATCAAAATGCACCATGAAACTATCAAGACTTTGACTGGCACCATTTTACAAAATAAAGATGGCTTTAAAAATATTAAATAATTTCATAATTTATACCTTTCAAAAGGAAAGATAAGTAAATGGAGAAAAAAAAATTTATTTTCCTAATCTCCCTTATCTAACCTCTCTCACCAATTTTCAAAAGGAAATATTAAATCCATCTTTCTTATTCTTGTAAATGGCAGCCGCGTTGCAAAATGGTACGTACAGATGGTGGAAGAACCTGAGAGCAATGAACTATTTGCGGATGTTGGCAAGGTAGCTAAATAGAAGGCAGTGGAAGACTTGGTATATGTAAGGATAGATAAAAAGACTCAGAAAAGTTCTTTTTGCGGATGTTGGCAAGGTAGCTGAATAGAAGGCAGTGGAAGACTTGGTATATGTAAGGATAGATGAAAAAGACTCAGAAAAGTTCTTTTTGCTTGGCTCATCCTTGTCCAGCACTGAGAGAATAGAGGTCATGGAATTCTTAACCTCTAACATCGAAGTCTTTTTCTGGATGCTGTATGACATACCTGGCATTGACCCAAACTTCATCTATCACCAACTGAACGTTCACCCAACTGCCAGACTAATTATACAGCGCACTCGTAGATCAGCACTCCACCATGCCGAGATAGTGGCAGAAGAAGTGGGAAACTTGCTAGAGGCAAGAGCTAGCAGAGAAGTGCACTATCCCAGATGAATCTCCAATACCGTAGTAGTGCCAAAGAAGAACGGAAAATGACGTGTCTGCGTGGACTACAAAACAGTCAACAAGGCATGCCTAAATGACAATTTTTCCCTACCATGGATAGATCAACTGGTAGACCTGACGACAGGGCACAATCAACTTAGCTTCCTTGATGCGTACAGAGGTTACCATCAGATTGCTATGTATGAACCAGACCAGGAGGTCACATCCTTTACAACGCCTAGAGGATTGTGTTGTTACAAGGTCATGCCCTTTGGCCTAAAAAATGCAGGGGCAACATTCCAACAAATGGTCACCAAGATGTTTGAACCATTGCTAGGCGGAACAACGGAGGCTTACATAGATGACATGGTGGTCAAAAGCAAGGATGAGATGGACCATCTCAGGAACCTAGATGAGATGTTCCAAATTCTGAAGAAAAATAAGTTGCGCCTAGATGCATCCAAATGTGCATTCGGCGTAGGATCAGGCAAATTGCTAGGCTTTTCGGTGACCAATCGAGGTATAGAAGCAGACCCTTCTCAGATCAAAGCAATCCAAGATCTAGAGAGGCTCAACACAGTAAAAGAGGTGCAACATCTAACTGGCCTAGCTGCCGCACTCAACCGGTTCATAAGTCGGTCATCAGACAGATGTCGACCATTCTTCCAAGCATTGAAGGCCAAATTTGAGTGGGATGAAGAATGCAATTGCGCCCTAGAAAGACTAAAAGAGTACATGTCTTCTCTACCGTTGCTAGTAACACCAGCACCTAGAGAAGAGCTCTTTTTGTATCTAACAGTTTCACAGCATGCAGTCAGTGCAGTGTTGGTCAGAGAGGAAGGAATCCAACACCTGCCCATCTTTTATGTTAGCAAAACCTTGCTGGGCACAGAAACCAGGTACCTACCATTGGAAAAATTGGCCTTAGCCTTGATGATGGCCTCAAGGAAGCTGTCACATTACTTCCACGCCCACACCATAATCGTCCTAACAGCTTTTCCCTTAAAAGCCTTGTTTGAGAGGGCGAACTTTTCTGGGCAAATCTTGAAGTGGGTGGTGGAATTGGGACAGTTTGATATCAAGTTTCAACCCAGAACCGCAATAAAAGCCCAAGCTTTGGCAGACTTTGTGGTAGAGTTCACACCAGGAAGTCATCACATCTGCCTAGTTAACTTGACTGGTACAACGGAAATAGGGACGGAAAGTGCCACAGAAAATACACAACCCCTAATACCGGATACCCAGCCACATTCCAAAGCACTCAGGCTTGAGGATCAGAAGGACAGAATAAACCATGCCATTCCCAGAGAGGACTCATCAACAAGTAAAAACTTGGGGCATTCAGATAGTGAAGAGCAAACCCCAATAGCAGGCATAGACTTAGAAGAAAACTTCAGCAATGCGCATTACCCCAAGACATCATCCGACCTCTCCACTTGCTGGAAGCTATTCGTTGGAGAGATGTGGAAACTCTTTGTGGACGGAGCATCCAACAGGCACAGTGCAGGACTTGGCATAGTCCTCATGTCACCAGATGGCTTAATAGTGGAACAAGCAGTCAACCTTGGCTTTCCAGCATCAAATAATGAAGCGGAGTATGAAGCACTTTTAGCAGGCCTAAAATCAGCATTCTTCATGAAAGCCATCGAGTTAATGGTTTACAGTGACTCCCAGCTAGTAGTAAACCAGATTTCAGGCGACTACGAGGCAAAAGATGAGAGGATGGCTAAGTACCAAGAGTTAGTCAGAAAAGAGATCATGAAATTCGAAGTAGTGCGGATTGAACAGATCGTCCGAGAAGAAAACAGTAGAGCCGACGAACTAGCAGGCTTTGCTTTAATGGCATATACATCCATTCCACATCCGTTACTGATCGACTACCTACCAAGACCAAGCATTGAAGAAACCGAAGTGGCTGAGGTATGTTGTGCTGAACTAGGCCTTTCATGGATGGATCCCATTATAGCATTCTTAAAAGACGACATCTTACCCGAAGAGAAAGAAAGAGGCCAACAAAATAAGAGCAAAGTCACAACGATTTTGGCTATCCTCATCCATGGCCTTATACAAAAAATCCTTTACAGGGCCTTACCTAAAATGTGTTCATCCCAGCAAGGTCGAAGCATTCTTGTTCGAAATACACGAAGACGTATGCGGAAGCCACCAAGGGGGAAGATCATTGGCATACAGAGCAATTTCACAAGGATATTGGTGGCCATACATGTAAGCAGATTCAGAAAAGTATGTCAAGAGATGTGAGAAATGCCAAAAGTTCGCACACCAAATACATCAACCCGCCAAAGAGCTTCTACCATTAACTAGCCCATGGCCCTTCGCAATGTGGGGCATGGACATAGTAGGACCACTTCCAACGGCACCCAACAACAAAAAGTTCTTTCTTGCAGCAACAGACTACTTTACAAAATGGGTGGAAGCAGAAGCACTCGCCTCAATAAAAGAGAAAGATGTGAAGAAGTTTGTTTGGCAGAATATCATCACTTGGTTCGGCATACCCAAGGCTCTAATATCTGACAACGGCACTCAGTTCGATGGCAAAATTTTTAGAGGCTTTTGTGAGGAGTATAAGATAAAATTCTACAATTCTACACCAGCATACCCCCAAGCAAATGGCCAGACGGAAGCATCAAACAAAGTCGTCTTAGACGGATTGAAGAAAAGGCTGGACAAAGTAAAAGGCAAGTGGGCTGAGGAGCTTCCTCATGTTTTATGGGCATATTGTACCACACCTCGGCGGTCAACTGGAGAAACACCTTTTTCCTTAGCCTATGGCATGGAAGTAGTAATCCCACTGGAAGTTGGCCTCCCCACTATTAGAAGTGAAAATTTTGACCCAGACTTAAATGGAGAAGCCATAGCCTTGGAACTTGACCTTGCAGAAGAGAGAAGAGAAAGAGCAGGTTCACATCGCCTCATACCAACAAGAGTTATCCAGAAAATACAACAAGATAGTACATCCGAGGCAATTCAAGATTGGAGATTGGGTGCTGCGCAAAGTAATGGGAAATACTCTGGTACCCGGAGATGGCAAGTTAGGGCCTAACTGGGAAGGACCATACAAAGTGGTTGGATTAGCAGGAAAAGGGGCATATCACTGGGCAGATGGAGACAACAAGGCAATTCCCAGGCCATGGAACACTGCCAATCTCTAACTATTTTATTTTTAGCTTTTCTTTAAAGTATTTGTTATTTTTCTTTCAATAAAACAAGTAGTTTTTTCAGCATAATTCTTTCTTCTGTAAAAAATTATTTTAGTGAAACAAGGGGCAATGAAAACAGAGTTGGCCGGAATAACCAACTTTGAGCTCTCTTCAGCCGAGATCAGGATCTAGGTTGAAGAAGTTTGGCAGGAATAACCAAACGTTGAGCTCTCTTCAGCCAAGATCAAGATCTAGGCTGAAGAAGTTTGGCAGGAATAACCAAACACTTGGCTCTAGGTTGGCAGGAATAACCAACATTGAGCTCTCTTCAGCCGAGATCAGGATCTAGGCTGAAGAAGTTTGGCAGGAATAACCAAACACTTGGCCCTAGGTTGGCAGGAATAACCAACATTGAGCTGTTTTCAGCCGAGATCAGGATCTAGGTTGAAGAGGTTGGCGGGAATAACCAACATTGAGCTCTTTTCAGCCGAGATCAGGATTTAGGTTGAAGAGGTTGGCAAGAATAACCAACATATGTTTCTCTTCAGCCGAGATAAGGATCTAGGCTGAAGAGTGGTTGGCTGGAATAACCAACTTTCAGTACTCTTCAGCCGAGATAAGGATATAGACTGAAGAGTCATTGGATGGAATAACTAACTTTGAGTACTCTTCAGTCAAGATAAGGATCTAGGCTGAAGAGGTTGGCAGGTATGACCAAGAAGATTACAAGGTTTATCTCGGTCAGAAAATGTTAAGACTTCGTATGAACCAGAGTAGAGCCCTCATGCAAATGAAGTTGAAAAATAATGCAAGCATGGAGTAAACCGAACAAACAGTTGAGAAAAACAAAAGCACATTTCATTTCATTCTTCAAACTGTTCATTACAAAGGAGGGGCTTGAGCCCGGTTACAAGTTCTTGGCAGAAAAAGAAAAGAAAACAAAATCAAGCAAAAAGATCATCCAGGTTTGTGTCCAGGTCAACTTGAGTTTCATCACTCCGTAGCCCAGCTCTAGTAGGAAGGTCGGTCACATCTTCAACCGTACTGGACACCAGGGGCTCCACATGAGCTGACTGAGCGGCTTGGAGATCAGGATCAGTAATAACAGTCGGCGTGTCATTTGGCTCGGGGGATGCCTTCTCTTCCTCCCCAACTTGAAGAAATTTTTGTTGAATGGCATTAGCATACTCTGTCATGTAGCTTGGTATAAAATGGGGAGGAGAGTTCTGAAAGACCTCGGTCTCTTGGCCATGACCGAGCTTCACCACAGCCGCCTTCTATCTGCATTTGAAGAATATGACTTTTGCAACATCACATTGCTGGATGTAAGTGGCCTCCCCTTCCTTGTAACCCCGGTCTTCAACATCTTCCACACTTTTCTTCAGATCGATGATCTCTGCATCCTTCTTCTTCTCAAGTTTGGCCAGCTCGCGCAGATATTTATCTTTCAACTCGGCCAAAGCCTTTTGCTTATCTGCTTCAGCCGAATTGACTAGTCCGGTGAGACGAGCTATTTCGGTGTGTAGCCCGGCCATTTTTTGCTTGGACTCTTCTAGCTCGGCCGTCTTAGCATTTGCCTCTGCCACAGCCTGCCATGTGGTCTTACGTAGCTCCAACACACGCTTGTACGCGACATGATTCTTCTCCATGGCCTGCAAAAGGAGAGATAGCTATTATGAATAAAAACCGAGCAAACAGATGATATAAAATGAAAGACGATTAGAAGAACCACTTACCAGCACCATTGACTTCGTCGCCGACTGGATGGCCTTCAGCTTGGTCAAATGGTTGTGGTGTTCCATGTCAGAGGGCAAGCACACGCTCTTAGCCAGGTTAAAAGCGAGCGTATGGTCTTTGTCTGCCACCACTGAATTTGTGTCTCTTATGGCTCGATTTCTATATGATAGTTTGGGGGCCCACTCAGAGGAGCTAGCCCGGTTAGAACACTCAGGTTCTGGGTTCGGTGGCGTGGATTGGGGAAGTATGGTGTCTTCTTCATCAACAAGGCGTGGCTTGGTTGAGGAAGTGCGAGCGCGCTTACTTGGCCGAGATGATGAGGGCTGGGCTGTTGGAAGGGCTACCACGGCCTCATGTGTTTGGCTGGCTTGTGGTACCTCAGCTTGATTCGTCTTGGTAATCAATGCTCGGACAGCTCGGTGTTTGGCCATCTCTTGTTCTTCGGTTAGTGGGATGAGATTGATTTGGGGTAATGATGGATCAGGTTCTGGGGAAGGTTTAAGGAGGAAATCTGTTACCCTGGTCTTCCTCCTACTGCTATATTTGGATGTTGGTTCAAAATTGAGTAGCTCAGCCCAACCTCTATCACAGTACCAGAGCGCGGCGCGGAGTGCGTCTAGATTAGGGTATTGGTACTGTGACTTTACATGGTTCAAGTCTGCATAAAGGAAAAAGGCAACGGTTAGTACGGCGTAAAACTTATAAACAGAGTAAAGAATGGACAAAGCTAAGCTGAGGTAATCATACTGGCTACTCCCTTATTCCAGTTAATTCGGTCACCCGGTATCTGGGCTTCCTGGTCTTCGAAGTTGCCCGAGACCCAGAAAAAGTCATCGTCATTTACATCTTTGTTCGGTATATTTTTTATTATTTTCTCTCGGCGTCTTTTTATTCTTAAATAGTATACCCATCCATCTTCATTCTGGCCAAGAGAATATTGGTGAAAAAGCTCGGCTAAACCGAGGTTGAGCCCAAGCCGGCGATTTAGCTCGGTAATGCCGTTTATTATTCTATATGAATTGGTGCTAAGTTAGGTTGGGCATATTCTAGTTTTCCTAAGGAATTCGCATAAGAGTGGTTGAACTGGGAATCGGAGGCCGGCTTCAACAATGGATAGCACGGTAAATGGAACAAAACCTTGTTTTCCCCAGGGTGTGGTATCTAGTTCGGCTAGGGAAAGATGGACGTCATCTGGAATTTGGTAATCTTTTCGGAACTCAGCTATGGCCCCGGGTTAGTTTACTAAGAACCGATATTTTCCCATGTGGACTTAAGTTAAGTATAAGTTAGCTTGGAGTACTAGCTTGGTGTGGAAATGACGTTGAGTATCTCGGTTGGGCATTCAAGGGAGTGCCTGGCCAACCTAGTCAGAATCTGCAAAGTGGAGATGAAAAGTGTTAAGCCCAAATCATTGGACCGTGCTAAGTAGAAGGCAAAAATAAATGTAAGCCTAGCTCGGTTACATGGGATACTATCCATTCTTAGTTCAGTTGGAGCGAAGGGCTTTAGCTCAGCTAAATGAAACAAAAGGTTCTTAGTCCGGCTGAAACTTAAGGTGTGGCGTGAAGTTTTAGTTCGGTTATTAGGAGAGTTATCTAGTTTGGCTGAGTGCACACCTAATTACAAACAAGTTCCTAGTTCGGTTGAAGTATTATTTTGGATCAAAGGCATCATTTTTCAGATTGTTTGTGAATCCAGTGGATCTATTACAAGGTTTTTTGAAGCAAAGTGGTTATTTCCCATTAAAATGGAAAACTGTAATGGTGTGTTTTGAAAAACATACGAATATTATACTACATATTGCAAGATTATACAAACAAAAATAAAATGGGATTGAGTTACTTACAGTTTGAAGGTAGAAGGACGCAGATTAAAGCCGCAAGAATAGAAGGAAGAACACAAGCTTTGCAAGTGCTGTGGTTGTGAAAATGGAGGTTTAGAAGAAGAGAGTGAAGGTGAACAGTAGAAATGCTAAGTTTGAAAACTAGGGTTTTCGTATAAGGCAAAGAAAAGACGGGACTGTTCAAGATTTTTGGAGTACGAAGGCGGCGTTGACAGCTATACTCAACCAATAGGGGCCAACCACGTGTCTATGGAAATAACATGCGATTCAGATGTACAGCGTGACTGAAGAGACGTTTTTTGACCGGACAAATCGGTAGCCTGGTGACAATTTAGCTCGGTTGAAGGTCCAAAGTTTTAGCTCGGCTGGTAACAAATAATCCCAATCATGCTACGTAGATAGAATTAAAGGGCAATTGAGAGGGAGTTTTTATGAGCATTAGGGCCAAGCTAGGCCCAGGCGTAGTAATAGGCCGTTCTATGGGCCGTGGTAAAAAGGACTTAGTGAAGTGGACCTTAGTGTTAGCCCGGTCCAAGTGATTACAGTCACCATGGTCGGAATGGTGATAATTAGCTCGGTAATAGTATTCAGAGCCGAGATATGTGGGCTTTTTGTGGTGGACCTTGCTCTTGTTAGCTCGGTCAAAACTTGCTGTAGTTAGCTCAGTCTAAACAGCCAAAACCGAGGTACAAGTGAACAATAGCCGAGCTATGTGGTACATATGAAGGCACTGGATTGAGTATGACAAAGGGGTAGTGTTAGCTCGATCATACTGTTATCCAACTAGGGTAAAACCATCTCACTTGCTTTAAGTAGTGAGGGGGGTGTTGAAGGATAAGCATTATCTTTCAGGAGTGTGATTCCTAGGAGGACTCTACATGGAGGAATAAGAGTCCTACTAGGATTGTGCCAGACAAAAGTTATAAAAGCTCACAACAGAACCTATGCACAAGTATCACAACTTTGATTCTCAAATACACAGAGCTTTTGTCTATTTGTCTATTTTGCTGACTTAGGCATCGGAGAGGTATCCGGCACACACCCGCCGGCTAGCTCACGTTTGTGTTTTCAGGGAGTAAAGCGACGAGTTTTGGAGGAGTGCGGACTTGATCAACAGGATTACACGAGGAGATTATTTCGTGCTCGTACAGTTCGGGAGGTCGCCCAGGTAGTTGACCGACAAGAAGGTGAAAGGCGCGGTCGACAAAGGTGACAACCACGGTAGACAATTGTTTCACAAGTTGTCTGGGTAGTTGTCCGGGTGGTCGTCCGGGCAGTCGACCGGCAAGCACAAATTCGAGCTTCAGGCTAACTCAAATTCGAGCTACTAATCATTTTTCTTTGAACAGATAGGTAGATTAGTTGGATCAATAGGTAATACATGGATGAATAGTATGATGACATGCGGATAAATAGATAGGTAGGTAGGAGCAAAATGATTTTTCAAATTATAATTATCCTCTTGATCCCAAAAGAATAGAGTTTCGACCTATTGACCCAAAAGTTTTAGAATTGAACCTTTGGCTTGAGTGCCGATTTTTTTATTGGTGAAAAATAGAAAGATCTAGACTTTTAGGTGTGATCAAAATATTTTTTGAATCAGAGTGCTTGGCCTAGTAATTATGAAGTTATGGGTTATACTCCTATAGAGAGGAGTTTGATATTTGTAATGTATATTTCTTTTATATTATGAGGATTGTATTCTCAAGTTTTAGCTTGATCACTATTGGGTTTTTAGCTATTGTTGGGCTAATGGTCTACTAGATGTAATGCTTGTCATATTTATAATTACTATCTTATTGATTAAAAAAAAACAAAAACAAAAAACAAAAACAAAAACAAATTCATTGTTTGAAATCCAATTGAGTGTGTGAATGATACATATGTTTTGATTGGTAAAAAATTAACATCTAATTCCTACCATACACGAGATTTATGTATAAAATTAAATATTTAATAAGCTACTTCATTAAAAATTTTAATACCTTTCTTTTTCTCAATGTATATAGTTTCAAATTTATTCTAGTATATTCAAGAATGAAACTAGGAGAAGATTACAGGGGTCATGTCCCTCGTTTTTATGAAAAATTTTGTTTATAGTAGTACTTTTAAAAAATATACTCCCTCTGTCTCAAATTAATAGTCCCTTTTGAAGAATTTAACTTTTTTTTGTAGTACAATTATTGCACTTTAAAAAAATTAATTTTTCAAAATTACTCTTTGATAGTACATTTTTTGGGGAATATTAATTGTCATAATTGTACTTTTTATGTTGTTAATGAATTTAAAAGAAGGGCAAAATAACAAATTTATATTATTTTGTCATTGATTTTTGAAAAGGAACCAATATTTTAGGACAATAAAAAATGGAATAAAGGACTAATATTCTGGGACTGAGAGAGTATATATATATTTATTTTATAAATAAAATGACATCTTAATATAAAAATTATATATCTCATTTTTCTACCATCTTGCATTTTCTTTTTATTTTGTATCAAAAAAATTTCTTTATCCCATTAGAGTTTAGTTCTATGGTATTTGATTTTTTTTATTTTTATTTTATGTTTTTGTGTATATATTGTTAGGACCCTACTTGTCGTCAAATTCCATGGACAAACTTGGGTTTAAATTGAGTTGTAATTTTTCAGTTTTTGGTCTTCCTGCTTGAGTGGGAAAAGTGGCGTTTGAGCGAAGATTTCACTCTCACAGTATTTTGCTCGTCTGCAAAATATACTAAGTGGTGTGTTTTTACGCTCGAGCATGGGATCTTCCGCTCGAGCATGAACCCTGGTTTGGAATACGCGATATAGAGTCCCCGCTCGATCGTCCATTCTCACGCTCGAGCGGACCTCATGATCTCAACCTCTACAAAACCTCAAGTTGCTTCAAATCTAGGATTATGTTTTCTAGATCTTCTTTAAGGGTTTTAGGGTTTTCTTTTGGGGGTATTTTTCTGGTTTTCCTTGATGTTTGATTGAGTATTGAACTCATGTTCTTATAAGCACACATCAAGGAGTTTGGTTGATTTTCTTTGAGAGTATTCTTCTTCGGTGGATTCAAAAGATTCAAGCACAGAGTAATCAAACGAGTTTGATGTTGTGTGCAGTCGTTGGTTCGACAATGGATGTTGTGGATTCAACATCAATCTAATCAATTTTGAGACAAAGGTTGCAATGAAAGGTATACAGAAGATTTGAAGACAAATTGAAAGTGTTTGGGTAATTTGTTTGGTATCATTGTAATCTTTCTTTCTTTAGTAGTGGATTGATTTGTAGTATTTAGCCCGTGGTTTTCTTATCACAATTGGAGGTGCTCCAATTGTGGTTTTTCCACGTAAAAATTGTTTTTGTCAATTTATTGTTTTCAAAACAACAATCTAAATCACATTCGTACGTGCTTGATGATTTAGATTGGTAAGTTTTGTTGTTTGGGAATTGGTACAATTAGTTATTGATCTAATCACGAATCACTTAGGTTTTTCAATTGATATCAGAGCAGGTCACTCTTTGTTGTTATCAAAACCATAGGAGTGTGATTTTGTGTGATTGGTGATATGGATTCAATTCGCGAAGGTAACTTGACCTATAGACCTCTGTTACTTGATGGTACAAACTATTCTTATTGGAAAGCTCATACGAGAGCGTTTTAAAAATCTATCGATGAGAAAGTTTGGCATTGTGTGATCTATGGGTGGAGTGAACCTCTTGTCACCATTGATGGTGTTGATATTCCCAAACCCCTTGATAAATGGGACGCATTCGACTATCAAAATTTGAGTTGAAACAGTAAGGCTCTCAATTCGCTTTTTTTCTCCGTCACTCCTGAAGAGTTTCGTCGTGTTTGCACGCATGAGGTAGCAAAAGAGGCTTGGGACATTCTTGAAACAATTCACGAGGGTACTACTTCTGTTAAAAGGTCAAAACTTCAACGTCTCACCACTGCCTTTGAAACTCTTTTTATGCGTGATGATGAGACGTTTGATGATTTTTATGCTAAACTTAGTGACATCGCGAATTCCTGTTTCATACTAGGTGAAAAATCCCTGAAGCTAAGGTTGTTGGAAATTTTTTGAGGTCTTTACCCAAGAGGTTCCAATCAAAAGTGACAACTATTGAGGAGGCTCAGAATGTTGATACTTTCAAGCTTGATCAGTTGGTTGGAAATTTGCAGACTTGTGAAGCCCACTAGATTTCTAAGAAAAAACAAAAAGATAGTGTGGCATTCACGAGTGCTCATGAGACTACAAAAAGTCTTGAGACTGAGTTTGATCTAGAGTCTAAGATGACGGCTATGTTTACTAAACAGTTCAAAACGAATTTAAAGAAAAAGAAGCCTAATTTCAGGGACCCTATTTCAAAAGATAAGAGTAATGAAAAACCCAAAACTTTTCCACCAAAACTTGCTCTAAAAACTAAAAAGAAGATTGTGAAAGGGCAAGGGGTCAAGTGTTATGAATGTCAAGGGTTTGGACATATTGCTCTTGAATGTCCATCGAAAAAGAATCAGAAAAAAGTCTATACAGTGACTTGGGATGATGAAAGCGAGTCAGAGCAAGAACTCGAAGAAACCGAATCCGGTGAAGACGAAGATAGTACTTTCATGACATTCTGGTCTACTATCACTCAACCTCCTCCGAAGCCAGTAGAATTTGCTTGTGGTCAGAATCTGCACTGTGCTCCTACCATTGATGAGAGTAATTACTGGTACTGGAAGATCATAATGAGGGTGTTTCTAAGAGATTTCAACCCTGAGGGTTGGAAAGCCATTGAAAAGGATGTTAAAAGCACTGACAATTCGAGCAATCAGAGAGTTTTGTCTACTATTCGTGAAGTAATTTTTGATGAAGAACAGCAACGGGTTGCTCATTGCACAAAGGCCAAAGATGCATGGGACATTCTGAGTCAATTTCATGAAAGAGGAAAGTCATCTTTACCACCATCTATCAACTTTCCTGCCTTAGTTGCTCGACTGGATGAGGTCCAGGAGAAAAAGGAACAAAAAGAAGATGACGAAACATCAGAAGACAATGATGAGATTGATGGTGATGATCTATAACAAGCTTACGAAAAGCTTTACGATGAATCTCTGAATTTGTCCAAGATCAATGACAAACTCACTCTTAAGCTCAAAGCATGTGAAAGTGAAAATGTCAAGCTAAAAGGAGAAATTGCAACAACAAAGTAGAATGTCATCAAGATCTCTAATGATAGGCAAGACCTATGTGAGAAACTTCGATCTTGTGAGACCGAAATGAATGAACTTCTAAAAATATATGTCACATTTGAAGAGAAGATTGAAAGGCTTGAGATGTCACAAGATACATTGGAAGAGATGGTTTGTCAAAAAGATGAAGAACTCAAAGATGCTATAGCCACAATTGCCATGTGGAACAAAGGTTCCAAGTCATTAGAAGACATCCTCAATTCTCAACAAATAGGTTGTGACAAAAGTGGGCTAGGCTATGGTAATGCGACAGCTCACAAGGGACAGGCATCTACATCTCATGACTTGAAGACTCAAGCAAAGGAAAAGATGAAGGTGCACCAGGGTGATCCCTCTCTTCATCTACCTAATGGGGGTAAGATCAACAAAAGGGAGGTAAAACCTGTTTTTGTTTGTCATCATTGTGGTAAGTATGGCCACATTCGCCCTTATTGCTTTGAATTGTTTTGTAAGGTGTCTCAAAAGGGTAGAAATTCTAATACTTTTTGGGTTAGGAGACAACCTTACATGTCTAGGCAGAACACCAAGATTCATGAGGGTGTTCACAACCCTAAGACATTTACCAAGACCGCCAATCCTGATTTTGTTAAGACAAAAAAGATTTGGGTGAGAAAAGATGACTTGAATTGTTTAGTTGTCCACACTCCTCTAAAAGCACGTGGCTCACACATGTGGTACCTTGATAGTGGGTGCTCACGTCACATGTCAGGTGACAAATCCTACTTTACCTCCCTTGAAAAATATGAAGGTGGAATTGTTACCTTTGGAGATGGTGGCACTTCTTGAGTCATTGGTAAGGGCTCTATAAGTGTGGCTGATCTTCCCAAGCTCAAAAATGCATTACTTGTTGATGGCCTTAAAGCAAATCTTTTGAGCATCAGCCAAATGTATGATTCTTACCATGAAGTATTATTTTCAAAAAATAAATATGAAATTTTAGATAAAAAGAGAAATACTGTCATGCATGGGGTTCACACATTTGATAACTGCAACGGGATTATTACCACTAATGATCTCATTTGCCACTCAACCATCATAAGTAACATTGATTTGTGGCATCAAAGATTAGATCACATAAATTTCAAAGACCTAACTAAGATAGCCAACAAAGAGCTTGTGAGAGGAGTACCTAAACTGGGTAAGAATCTGAACCATGTGTGTGGACCATGTCAACTTGGGGAAGCAAACTCGTGCCCCTCACAAAAAGGTGAATAGTTTAATAACCAAATGTCCTCTTGAATTGCTTCATACGGATCTTATGGGACCTACTCGCACTGAAAGCATTGGAGGTAAAAGATATATTTTTTTAACCGTAGATGATTTTACTCGTTTTTCATGGGTAAATTTTTTAAGAGAAAAATCTGATACATTTGATGCTTTCCAGGCCTTATTCCTTAAAATCCAAAATGAATAGGGTGTTTCTATTGGGTGTATCATAAGAATCCGAACTGATCATGGTCGTGAGTTTGAAAACAATTTGTTTTCAAATTTTTGTGATATGCATGGAATTAAGCATGAATTTTCAGCTTCTATTACTCCACAACAAAATGGAGTTATTGAGAGGAAGAATAGAGTTGTTCAAGAAATGGCTAGGGTCATGCTCCTTAGTAAAAAAGTTCCTCTAAAGTTTTGGGCTGAAGCCTTAAATACTGCTGTTTATGTCATAAATAGTGTGTATTTAAGGGCTGGCATTTTACAAACTCCATATGAATTGTGGAAGGGATTGAAACCGAATATAAAATACTTCAAAACTTTTGGAAGTAAATGTTATATTTTCAAAGGTAAAGAGCCTTTGGGAAAATTTGACTCCCAAAGTGATGAAGATATTTTTCTAGGGTATTCAACCACTAGTAAAGCTTTTCGTGTCTATAACTTGAGAACTTTATCTTCAATGGAATCAATCAATGTGGTTGTAGATGACACGGGTTCTCCTACTTCAGCAATAAATGAGGAAAAAAATGGTGAGTCTCCAATCTTGGATACTGAACCACAAAGTCAAAGAGAAACTAAGGTCCAAGCACCAGAAGTTGAGACAGCACTAACTTCTCAGGTAAGTCAAAGTCCAAAGAGTGCACATAGAGACACCACTTCTAATGCTTCTGTCATCACCAGTCCAGAGTTCAAACCATCAGTAAGGGTGAAACTGAATCATCCAGCTCAACAGATAATTGGAAATGTCTCAGATCGAATGAAAACCTGAAGACAAATTCGGGAGGAGGTATCTTATATGTGCTATGTTTCATTAATTGAACCTATATAAAAAAGGCCTTACTAGATGATAATTAGGTCAATGCTATGCATGAAGAATTAGGTCAATTTGAACGTAACAATGTTTAGACTCTTGTTCCCAAACCTAGAGACATGAATGTGATTGGTACTAAGTGGATCTTTAAGAATAAATCTGATAAGAATGATATTGCGGTTAGAAATAAAGCGAGGTTGGTTGCTCAAGGCTATACACAAGTAGAGGGTGTTGACTATGATGAGACGTTTTCCCCAGTTGCATGTCTCGAATCTATTCGTATTTTACCTGGTGTTGCATGCTTTCTTGGTTTCAAATTGTTTCAAATGGATGTGAAAAGTGCCTTTATGAATGGGTACTTGAAAGAAGAGGCTTATGTTGAGCAACCGAAAGGGTTTGAGGACCCGAAATGTCCAAACCATGTCTACAAGTTAGGCAAGGCTTTGTATGGGTTGAAACAAGCCCCTCGGGCTTGGTATGATAGACTTACTACCTTTCTTCTTGATAATGATTTTCAAAGGGGTAGTGTGGACAAGACTTTATTTGTGAAACATACTAAGTCTCATATACTTGTTGCACAGATTTATGTTGATGATATTGTATTTGGATCCACTGTTGATTGTTAAATACGTTTTAGATTACATGACACGTGAGTTTGAGATGAGCATGATGGGAGAGTTATCTTATTTCTTAGGTCTTCAAATTAAATAGTCTCCTTCAGGTATGTTTGTTTCTCAGACTAAATATGCCAAAAACCTTGTGTCAAAGTTCGGTCTTAAGTTGGCCAAACATGCACGAACTCCCATGAGCACCAGTCTTCACCTTTCCAAAGATTTCTCTGGTATTGATGTTGATCTTACCCTTTATATGAGTATGATAGGGAGTCTCTTGTACCTCATTGCCAGTCATCCTGACATTGCATTTAGTGTAGGCGTTTATGCCCATTACCAAGCCTGTCCTAAAGAGTCTCATCTAATTGCTGTCAAACGCATCATTAAGTATGTGAATGGGACATTGGGTTATGGGATTTGGTTCTCGACCGACACTACAGTTGAAATCAATGGTTTTTCTGATGCCGACTGGGCAGGGTGTGCTGATGATCGTAAGAGCACTTCTGGGGGGTGTTTTTACCTTGAGAATAACTTGGTTGCCTGGCATAGAAAAAAGCAAAATGCCAATTCTCTTTCGTCCGCTGAGGCTGAGTACATTGCTGTAGGGAGTTGTTGTGCCCAAATGCTGTGGATGAAGCAAATGCTTCATGATTATGGAATTGACCAAAACACTCTCACTCTTTTTTGTGATAACACAAGTGCCATTAACATTTCTAAAAATCCTGTCCAACACTCTCGCACCAAACACATTGACATTCGTCATCATTTTATTCGACAGTTAGTGGAAGAAGGCCTTGTTGTTCTTGAACATGTACCCACTGAGCATCAAAAAGCTAATGTTTTTACAAAACCCCTTGATCTTCTTAGGTTTGAGTTCCTTAGAAAGACCTTGGGTGTAGTGCTCAATTACTAGAGTGTTATCTATTACTTCAAGGGGTGTAAGTGACTGCTTTTATGTGTACTTGGGTGCTATAATCTCATTCTCATTGATTCCTGTCATCCATGCATTTAGACTCATATGAACACCTCTCATGCTGCTTGCTGTAGACGTCCCCGAACGCCCCGGGAGGGTGAGTCCCGTTCTGTTCATTTGGGGTCACTACAGCTCAGGACTCTCAAATGTCACGGTTCTTAATCTGAACCAAAGAGTCCAAATCTGGCAAATCGTTTTGAGAAAATAGATTTTGAAAGAAGTGCCAAACATGGACTGCTTTGCCAGATACAGAGTCGCCACCTAAATATTTTATTTTGGGAAAATTTAGGAAACCCTGACTCGTTTGCCTAAGGCCACGTGTCTATCATCACCAAAGTTGCCTCGGCTCGGGAACTTGGGTACGATTGGGGAAGGTCACTTCGTGAGCACCCCCGCTCGCCTGATCAAAGATCGGCCTCTACTAACCATGATATCTATTTTTGAAAACATTATGCGTTCTTATTCCAGTTATTAACCTAGATTTACTATGTGATGCGCACAGTATACGGATTGATGGTAGCGGGACCTCTCATGACCCCGTACTCACTTGTGTTTGAGGGCCGACACCGGCCAAGACCTCGGGAGTCTCTCCTTTACCTGCGACAGTATTTCGACACAGTGCGCTCATCGGAGGTACTTCAGAACTCTCAGTTGTTTCTGTTTTCATATTTGATTTGTCCTGTACATCTTCGATTTCTGTTTGGTTTATGCACCTGTTATCCGCAGATTACATGGCAGCCCTGGACGCCCTTATGTGAGGGTCTCCGATTCCAGTTTGCCGGAGGGTGGGGTGCCTCCCGGTACAGGCTCCTGTTCGAAGGGCCGGTTGGTAGGGCCTTTTTCTTGGGGGAGCGTTTCCTGCGTCTGGTCTGGGGCTACACTTCTCAAGATCCTCCTTCAGCACCCCCAGTCGACATGCGGATTGCTGATGTACTCATTTCCCGGGATGTTGTTAATGCTATGTTGGGTACTGATGCTTTACTACATCTTGAGGAGGGGGATTATGCTACTTACCGTCACACGTACCTGATGCCTCCGTTGACGGGAGTCCGTATTCCGACAATGAGGCCTGCTGGTATGCCATCTTCGAGCCAGGCCCGGGCTCGGGCTGCAGACGCCCCTTCCACCAGCAGGGCTGGTGCATCTAGAGGTGGGGGTGGATCGGTTCCCCCGATTCCTCCGACTCTTCCTCACCCTGGGTGGCCTGACATGCCGACTGAGCTGATGGGGTGGCAGTATGGGACTACCTCTCTGATTCCGATCCCGATACAGCCTCCGATGCCCGGTCATCGATACGTCATTGATCCCGACTCACCGCCGGTATGCCCCACTGTTTTTCATTTATCATTCAAACACTTAGGCATTCCTTTATTCACTGATGATTATGAGCTTGTATCTGTAGCCACCCAGAGAGTACATGGAGGAGGTGATCGGATTGGTGGCCTCACTTGAGGGCATGGTCTTGCGGAGAGAGGTGCAGCTGTCTATCATGGGCTTCCAGGTACCCTTTAGTTTTCTGGCATTTATCATACTTCTGATGTCATGCTGATTTTTACTGCATTGATAGGCTACTCATGTAGAGCACATCTGACACACACCTCACTTGTACACTGTGTTTACATGCACCCATTTCATGTAGTTTTTGCTTGTATCTGCATCTGATGTACACATTTGGACTGATGTATTTATTTTGAACTCTTTGTTCTCAGATGCCTCTGGTATATGCGCAGCCGCGGGCCGGGCCACCTGGGCCTTCTCGGGGAGTTGGGCCATCTGGGCTCTTTCATGGAGCTGGGCCATCCAGGCCTTTTCACGGAGCCGGGCCATCCAGGCCTTTCTGAGGAGCTGGGCCATCCAGGCCTTTTCGAGGGGAGGGGTCGTCTCGCAGACGCAGAGTGCATATTGTGGAGGAGGAGCCTGGTGAGGATGAAGAGGAGGAGGTTGCAGACCGCCAATCGGAGACATCTGCTGATGGAGAGGACGGCTCCGGCCTTGGTTCCGGGAGTGGAGGCGAGGCTGAGGGGGATCCCGAAGATGACGGCTCCGATTCAGATGATGGCGATGGCGATGGTGGCGGAGAGTCTATTCTGCAGAAGAGGACGAGGAGGGCCTCTTACTCCTACTCTTGAGAGCACAGATGCAGCTGTTTCCTATTTTATTTATCTTTTTTGCTAGTAGTTGTAGCACATTTGTACATTATCGGGCAGTTTTATTTTTGTAAAACTTGTGCCTTAGTCTGTAAAATGTTGTAACAAGCGAGGCATGATGGAATGAAACAGCCTTTGAAAGAAGTGTTGTATTTTAAACTCTTAGCATCATATCGCATCATTTTGCACCATTTTGCACCATAATGAGATTGAATGGAAACATGTATTGTGCATTTTGCCCAGTCAAGTAGTGAACCGACGCAACAACTTAACTTCCTAAGGTATAACAAAACCTTAGCAAGTTTACAACTCGATAAGCAAAATACAATAGTGTTGACAACTCAAATAAACAAGACTCATACAAAAAAGCTTAAACAAAGCGTAACAACTCAAAAACACGAAACATGACAGCTCGACAAACAAAACAACAACTCGATAAACAAAACAACAACTCGATAAACAAAACAACAAAGCGAAGTGTACTTCGGACGATCTGGGCAACGGAACGCATCCAAAACAGAGGGAAATAGAGGCCTTCGACGCATCCGTTGCATGGAAATGCTTGAAACCTTCCCTCAGAGGGTAAAACAGGGCCAAAGACATGCATTGGAGCATGGCCGGCCACTTTTGGGAGCCGGCCGGCCAGATTTACTGCAGAGAGGGGGCCACCGGCCAGCTTTGAAACAAGAAATGGCCGGCCGGCCACTTAACTCAGCAATCGCCCAATTTTTGACACTTGTCCCCTTGAATAGTGTCTTTTCCTCTTAAAAGCCTTGGCTCCGTGTTTTGATTCAATTCATCTTAGTTTTGCACAAAAATGGAGGCGTTTCTTGTTGAAAATCTCACAGCTTGGATCGCCTCTCTAGATGGCTCAGAAAAGTTGAACTTCCGAGGTTTCGGCTTGAATGCACTATTCACGTTGAGCCGCACTCCACTACATCTCCCTTTCCTCCATGCCGCGGTGAGGTTTTGGAACTCGGTGACGCATGTCTTCAGCTTTGGCGGGCAAGAGGTATGTCCGACCTTTGAAGATTTTCAAGTTTTGATGGAATCTGAAAGTCATGAAGAGATCTTGCCCCAATTCTGCTTTGGCCACGCCCAAGCTTTAGGGCGGATGTGTGGACTCAACGCGCATGATGCTCGGTCTCTGATCTGTAATGAGGAACTGGATATCCTTGGTTTGATTCATCGCTTTTCTAACGCCGGCGACCGCAGCAACCATTATTGGCAAGGTTTCCGGCAACACGCCCTTTGCTTGTGTCTGCTGTCTCACTTTCTGCTTTCCCCGGGCTTTGGCGAATCTAGCATTCGTTTGATTGAAGTGGCTCAAGGCTTGAAAGAAGGAAAGAGCTGCATTGCCATGACCTTGGCCGAGACACTGATGGGCTTGGATTCTATCTATCGCCGGGAGACGACAAGATTTGCTGGGAGTCCACTGCTACTGCAGGTAATGTTTCCCACCCAATCTTACTTATGTATTTGCTCACATCACTCGGCCCCCAGGCTCGATTTTTCTCACAAAACCCTTGTGTTACTTTTCTCTCATCGTACATCCCTCTATTCTTTTTTCTCTCATTTTTCATCCCTCTCCAGGTATGGTTGATGGACAAATTGCAAGTTGTGGACTCTTGCCCAGCCTACTCAGCTCGAGGCTATTTCTTTCGACAGCGCCTAGTCGATGGCCCTGATGAAAGGTGGTGGTTTGACTGGATGTGCAATTTGTCCGCAGATCGCATGGCTTGGCGTTGTCCTTGGCTCAACCTCCCGGCAATGAGCTATAGCATGTCCCGGCTGATCGGGATCCAGTTGATTGGTCTGACCCACTGTGTGTTCTACTTTCCGTTCCGGTTCCTGCGCCAGTTCGGTCATGATCAGATTTGCCCACCAGAGGGGATTGAGTACCCAGCTGCTTTCCCAATCCGAGGTGCACAGCTTGCCCGATATGCCACAGCATGGAGGACTAGAGAGCTCCTGGCTCCTGCTCCCACTTTCAGTTGCGCTTTGTCTGACGAGTGCTTGGATTGGCTCAACGATGAGGCACAGGTTGGGCCTAGCTTGGCGTCAGAGGCTTCCACCAGCTCTGGGAGGGGGCGCAGGGATACTTGACTTGACTATTCCCCAGATTTATTGCTTTATTAGTACTTTCAAGTTTTTTTTATGAATGTAATAAAAAGCAACTTCGATTGTATGCGAGAGCAGGAGAACTCTGTTTTGAAATCAATGAAATTGAAGGTTGTGGTACTGGAAATTTTCCGTTTTGGTCCAAAAATGGTCTTAGTTGTAAAGAGATTAATTTGAGCAAAGTCGATTTTTATTAAAACTTTTCAAAACCATTTTCGATATGGATCAGAACTGGACACGCCTAAGATCTGTCACTAAGATGCACAATCCCGGATCCTAGCAACTGGAAAGTTGCCCCTAGTCTGAATAGTACCGCAACAACGTGTGGCAACGAAAAGTTGCCCCTAGTCTGAATAGCACTGTACCGGAGATCGCGATAAATGCTTATGGATAAAGATGTCCGAGATGGTCAAAATGGACAAAGTTGATCGGGGAAAAGTTTATGGCTGAACTTCAAGGTGAAGTTGCCTACGTATCCCAAAGATGGGAATCAAGCCTTACGTAGTTCAGGCTTAGGTTCACTCGAGTATTTTCACTCTCCTTTTACGCTCTAACTTTTGCCAAGGTCGCCCTTTGCGGGTTTTCAACCTTGCGAGCTCAGTTTTTATATTTTCCAATTTTTTGTGTTCTAACTTTTTCCTAGGTCGCCCTTTCGGGTTTTCGGCCTAGCGAGCCTCTCAAGGGTAATATTTCTTCAACTTGTCCATATTGATCGGTTGTGAGAACTCCAAGCCATCTAGATCCATCAGAACCACAGCTCCACCTGACCAGATAGCTTTAATGATGTAGGGACCAGTCCAATTAGGTTTGAACTTGCCCCTTGGGTCGTGGATGGGAGCTCGGTTGTCCTTGAGCACCAAATCTCCTTCCTTTAGATTCCTGGACTTAACTTTCTTGTTGAAAGCTCGGGCAATTCTGCGCTGATAACCTTGAACATGGTACAGTGCTTTCAGTCTCCTCTCATCAAAGAGCATGAGTTCCTCAAACCTGCTCTATTGCCAATCTGCTTCGGCCATTTGACACTCAGCCAATACTCGTAACGACGGAACCTCAATCTTGATAGGTAGAACGGCCTCCATCCCATAAATCAATGAATACGGAGTCGCTCCGGTAGAAGTTCTAATTGAAGTCCTGTAGCCCCACAAAGCAAATGGCAACTTATCTGGCCAATCCCGATAGGTTTCCACCATCTTCTGCAGTATGTGTTTGATATTCTTGTTGGCGGCCTCGACTGCTCCGTTGGTTTGCAGCCGGTATGTGGATGACTTATGAAAAGCCACGTTGTATTTCTCCAACAAGTCAATCACTTCCTTCTTGAAGTGGGGAACCGTTAACTGAAATGACCTCGTTTAGGACCCCGTAGCAACAAATGATGTTATTTCTGATAAACTTTGCAACATGCGATGCCTTCAATACCGCATATGATTGGGCCTCGACCTACTTTGTGAAATAATCTATCGTGACTAGGATGAACTCATGCCCATTCGACCCCTTCGGAGTGACTGCCCCGATCACGTCAATTCCCCAGACTGAAAATGGCCACGGCGAAGTCATGTTGTACAGCTTCGACGGCGGGATGTTCATGCGATTTGCATGAATTTGACACTTGTGACATCGCCGGACAAAACCGATACAATCCTCCTCCATGGTGGACCAGTAGTAACCCTGTCTGAGGATCTTCCGTGCCAGCATTACTCCATTCATATGTGCACCGCATTCTCCTCCATGGATGGCCTCCATCAGGCGCTTTGATTCCTCGGCTTCGACACACAGCTTATGCATTCCCAGATGACCTCTTTTATACAGCTTACCCCCACAGATGATGAACTGAACCGCCATTCTTCTGATTGCCCTTTTATCCTTGGCATTTACCGCTGGTGGGTATGCTTCCTTCTCTAAGAAATTCCAAATGTCATAATACCAGGGGTTTTCGTCCTGAACCTCATCTATAGCAGCAATCGACTCGTAGGCTGGTGAAAATTTCTGGTCAATGACGACTGGACGTATCCGGATTCCAAACGGGATGTCTATCATGAAAGATAGAGTTGCTAAAGAATCTGTGAACCTGTTGTTCTCTCTTGGAAGATGAGCGAAGTTTAGCTTCTCGAACCTAGGAATTAACAAATCCAAGGTCTGATGGTATATCATCATCTTTTCTTCTTTGACTTTCCAGTCTCCTTTTGCTTGAGACACAATAAGGTTCAAATCCCCGATGACATCCAAACGTCTTGCCCCTAGTTCTAGGGCTGCTTTTAGACCGGCAATACATGCCTCATATTCAGCTTCGTTGTTCAAGACTTTGAACAGGAGTTTGAAGGCTAGAGGGATACGGGAATTGTCGGGTGCTATCAGCAACACTCCTATCCCATACCCGTATTGATTTGACGCTCCGTCAAAGTACATCATCCAATATTCGTCGTCGATGTGCAAAATGGCTTCATCTGGGAATAAGTACTCAACTGCTTCACCTCCTTCCACTGGATGATCGGCTAAGAACTCTGCCACTGCTCTTCCCTTGACTGACTTGTGTGTTACACATTTCAGATCGAATTCAGAGAGCAACAGCAGCCAACGAGCCAGCCTACCCGTAAGTGCCGGTTTCTCGAAAAGGTATTTGGTGGGATCCAGTCGTGAAACCAACATTACGGAGTGAGCTAATAGGTAGTGTCGCAGCTTCCTGGTAGCCCATACCAAAGCTAAGCAAGCCTTCTCTAATGGTGTGTAGCGAGTCTCGTACTCTAGCATCTTCTTGCTCAGATAGTAGATGGCCCTCCCCACCTTATCCTCTGATTCCTGTGCGAGCATGTAGCCCATTGTGGTCTCAGTCACTGAGAGGTACAATATCAACGGTTTTCCCGGCTCTGGCGGTGACAACACGGGCGGATTCTGCAAGTATTCTTTGATCTGTTCAAAAGCAGCTTGGCATCGGCCGTCCCATTGGAATTTCTTGCCTTTCTTCAGGAGACCAAAAAGTGGTTCACAAGTCAAGGTTAATTTTGAGATAAACCGTCTTATGAATTGCACTTTACCCAGAAAGCCTCGCACCTCCTTTTCAGTCCTTGGTGGTGGCATTTCTAAGATGGCCTTGATTTTCGAAGGGTCAACCTTGATGCCTCTTTGTGTAATCAGAAATCCCAGCATTTTTCCCGCTGTAACACCGAACGTACACTTCTGAGGATTTAGCCGCAACCGAAATTCCCTGATCCTTTGAAAGAACTTTTGCAAGGCGGTGTAGTGGCCCTCTCTTTCCTTGGACTTGACAATCATGTCGTCCACGTACACCTCAACCTCTTTGTGGATCATGTCGTGCAATATTGTGGTCGCGACCCATTGATAAGTAGCTCCGACATTTTTTAACCCAAACGGCATTACTCTGTAGCAGTATGTTCCCCACGGGGTGGTGAATGCAGTCTTTTCTCTGTCTTCGGGTGCCATTACTATCTGATTGTACCCTGAGAAGCCATCCACGAATGAAAGCAAAGCATGCCCTGCTGTGAAATCCACCAACTCATCGATATGCGGTAAGGGAAAATCGTCCTTCGGACTAGGTCCATTTAAATCCCTGAAATCCACGCATACCCGGATCCTGCCATCCTTCTTCGGCACTGGAACGATGTTGGCCAAACAAGTCAGGTATTCAGATACCAGCAGGAAGCCTGCATCGATCTGCTTGGTGACCTCTTCCTTAATCTTGAGAGCCCAGTCGGGGCGGATCCTTCTGAGTTTCTGCTTGACAGGTCGGGCCTCGGGGTCAAGGGGAATCCGGTGCTGTACAATCTCAGGATCGATCCCAGGCATGTCTTCGTAGGACCACGCGAAAACATCTTTGAAATCTTTTAACAAAGCGACTAAGCGCTCGCGTTCCTCTGAAGACAACGTGGACCCGATCTGGACCAGCCGCCGGTCCTCCTTAGTACCAATGTTCACGGTAATGATTTCATCCGTTAAGGGTTTAACAAATCTCTCCTGCTCCTGCTCAATTAAACGTTGCAAAATCGGAAGAATTTCTTCCTCGTCATTTTCATCAAAATTTTGAAAGTCTGAATTTATGCAATAAATTAAGGGCACAGAAAAGTTCTCGGAAACCACAGTCACTTGATTCTCATTAAGCTCATCCAAATCGTCCGAATTCTCGGTTACAACAGACTCAAACGCGAAAGAAAAAGACGACCTGGACATAACTATGCTATCCAGGTTATCATCCCCAGGATTACCAGACTCAGACTCAGTCGAGCTGGAACCTGATTCCGACTCACAGGACTCAGTGGAATCAGATTCCGGCTCACTACCTGACCCGGTGTTGCTGGACAAAAATCCCTCCTCGTACTGCCAAGTGAGAGAGGGTGCGATAGATGCATCCAAAATAGTCGCTGGAAGGCCCGCAGCTGTTTCATCCCCAATCATGGAAACCGAGGAGCTATCCCCCAAGCACTTTTGGTCGATCGAAGGATCTGAAAGTAGACATGCCAGCGCTACCCCCATCTCAAGTTCGGTGCTCTCGGAATCCACTGCCTTACACTGCCCAACCTCAGCTGATGGGTCTGTCTGCTCTTCGGCAACGTCATCCCTGGGTAGTTGCAGGTCGAAGAAGATCTCGAAACCAGGCACGCGCTTCCTCTCCGCGTTCAGCCATGGTTCTGGGAAGCCGCAAAACAGAAAGTCCTCCCCCTCCCGGACGAAGCGTCCGTTCAGGGTACCCTGAATGGGCCTATGCATTAATTCGAAAGGCTTCCCAGCCTGCTTTGCTCTGGCTCTTCCAGCCATTTCCTTACCCTTCCTCACCCAGTCCTCTTTGGTGGGCAGATAACCCAAGCCAAAGGTGTGAGGGTTGTGTGGCACTTCGGCCAATGCTGAAACGCCTTTTCGGCCGCTCCTTCCCAATCCCATCCTGGGGATGTGTTGCAATTTGTTCATGAGGTAGACGGATTGAGCACTGACGTACATCCCCTCATTCACAACCATAATATTCTGCACCACTCGAGCCTCAGACAAAGTGAACCCTGATAAGAACACATCCTCAGTGCCGTGCTCGATTTCTAAAACTGGTGTGGACACTTCCGGCGGCGGATGGATTGATGAATTCCAAAAAACAATCGCTACCCCCTTCCCGTGAGGGTACTTCAGCATCTGATGTAAAGTGGAAGAGACTGCCTTGACCTGGTGCAACCACGGTCGCCCCAAGAGTAGGTTAAAGGTTGCGGGAACGTCCAAGACATGGAATTCAATGTTGTGTGGTCCTGGACCAACCTGGGTCTGAATTTTGACAGTCCCCATCACTTCCCTACTAGTGTTATCGTATGCTCTGATCACCTGAGTAGTCGGCACAAAGTCCGCGGGCTTCAACCCGATTGCATACGCTGTTCTGGTTGGACAGACATTGATGGCGGACCCGGTATCAACAAGTACCACCGGTATCCACTTGTCTCTACATTCCACGGAAATGTAGAGGGGTTTGTTATGATTTGTGCCCTCAGGCGGTAGTTCTTTGTCTGAAAAGGTTAATGCCGGGGAACCTCCTCCCGGAAAAACCAGCCCAACCAGCTGTTCTGGTGTAGTATCTATGGGGAGTTTGGACTTGTCCATAGCAGATAAGACAGCTTGTCTGTGTACTCGCGACGCCATAAGCAGTCCCCAGATGGATATGTCTGCTTGTATCTTCTTTAGCTGTTTTAGCACAGCCTCCTCTTCGATCTGCTTCTCTTTTTGCCTCTCAGCTTCTTTGTCTTTCCCAGATGTCTCTGGTTGGTCTAGGTGCGGGGGCTTGAAGTACCGCCCACTTCTTGTCATGTGATCAACCTCATCGAGGTACCAAGTGTCATCCGGTTGATTGCTTCCCCAGTCTTCGTCTGTGTGGGCAAGACATAAGTCATCGTCTTCCCACCACATTCCGCTGGCATTCAAAAGGCACCTGTCTGGCTCGGGCATATTTGTACTCACAGCACTCTCAGCCTGCATGCTCGCAGCATCCTCTGTTCTCGTGCCCGTAGCACTTCCAATCCTCTCATGGATTTTGGCTTTCCCGGTTCTCTCAAAACCCTGTTGTTCTACCTGCGTCAGTGCAGTTTGTTGTTCAACTCTCCCTGCATTCACAATGCTTCCGTCCCGAGCAAAATTCTTCGTACCGGCGCTCTCCAGCAATGTAACCTGACCTCCGGCCCTTCCGGCCACAGTTGATACTCTCGCCCCTGCTGGGCCCTGTTCTGTTTGGGATTCTTCCACTACATCTGGCTGATCATCCAGCCATCCAGTGGCCTCTGTCGATTCCTCAAAATCAAACCAGTTGACTGCTGCGCCCCCTGATTCTTGGTCGTCGAAAAACTGTAGATTGGAAAAGTCCTCCTCCACAGCCGTCAAATCATTTGCCCCTTGCTCGAATCCATCCCCCTAGATCACACACAGCTCTTCCTTCTCTGGCAATTCTATACCCAGCCCAATCTGGCTTGTTGACAGGATGTACTCACTTGGATCATAGGCTCCCCCAGCAAAACTCTGTTTAACCCCGGACTCAACAATCCCATTCTCTCCTGAAGTCTGTCCTGCCCCATCTTCGATGGTCACCACCGTCGACTCTGGTTGGGTTGTGGAGATGTCCAACATGCACAAGAAGTCAGTGCAGTCGGGAAGGAGCACCTCCGGCTTAGGTAGGTGGGTAGGAGTAATATAGGTGCTAGGATCGTAAGACACGACCCCAGTCTGGATAAGATTGACTCTTTTGGGAGGTGGAGTTTGGTTGTGTGTAGGGAGGGGGTTGGTTGTGATGTTGGGTTTTTCTGGCGGCAAAATCACATTTTTGTCGACGAGGTCTTGAATCTCGTGACGCAGCCTGAAACATTGGTCAGTATCATGGCCGTGCTGCTGGTGATATGCGCAGTACTTGGCTGGGTCGTGAGAGGGAGGGAGTGGATTCGGCAATGGCCTTGGCTCTAGGGGTTTTAGATGCCCCTTTCTGATCAAGACCCCCAGAGCCTTAGACAAAGGCATGTATAGTGGGGTGAAGGTTCTTTGGCCTCTGGATTGGTATTTAGAGGTGTGAGTATTGCTTCCGGATGCACCGGAGAAGGGTGTGGCTGCCATGGGCCTTGGAAGGGGAGGGGGAATGGTGGTGACCATGCTGACTTCCGAAGCTCTTGCGGTTGCAGCGCCACTCAGGCCAGCATTGTTGTTACAATTGAAAGTTCTCCGCGGTTGCTCCCTGTCCTGGTCAATCAGACCTTGTTTCATTGCGTCTTCGATTTGTACCCCTATCTCGTGTAGATCTGAAAAAGTAGGAAATGGGAGTACAATCATTTTCTGTATCAATTTTGGTTGGAGATTGCGCACAATCATCCTGATTTGGTCCTTATCAGTGGGCCTCAAAGTCATCATCGACGCCTTCGCCCTCCACCAAGTTACAAAATCGGAGAAAGTTTCCTTGGGCTCCTGCCTTGTCGTTTCGAGATCACGAGTTGTAATCTCGATCTGGGTGTTGTATGAGTACTGCGCGACAAAGGCCTCAGCCATTTCATCCCACCTTCTTTTTACTTCATCCTCTAACTTCGCGTACCAGATGGCGGCCACAGCTGACAGGGTTCGGCCGAACAGCAAAAGCTTTTGTGGTCGGGTTAGGCCCATTGGCCGCAGGATGTCTGAGAATAGCCGAAGATGGACCATGGGGTCGCCGGATCCGTCGAAATGGTCAATTTGCGGCATCTTGAACCTATCGGGCAATGTCACGGCCACATCGGTATATCCGTCCTCGATATCCGGAATAGCCTTTACCCCTTGTGATTTCTTGAAGAGCTTCTCAAGCTTGCTCAGTTTCAGAGCTGTATGGTCTATTTCGAACTCGAAGGGAGAGTCCGGGTGGTTGGGTGTATGGGTTTTGGACAGTTGAGGCGGAAGCGGGGGCGGAGCTAGCCCCGTTGGAAGGTTCGTGTCCTCTTGCATGTTCTGGACATTTGGCAAGGTGTTCTGGGTGTTTGGCAGAGCATTCTGGACAGTAGGTGCCTGCTCGGGTAATGGAGCCCCTGGTGATTAGCTCGGCCTGCTGGGCCATGATCGCGGCCTGCTGTTTGGAGAACTCCGCTTGACGGGCGGCATCCTCCTGCATTTGTCTCATGCTCTCCTGCATTTGGCGCATCAGGGCTTCCATCTCTGAGGTATTTTGATGATCCATCCGACTAATTGGTATGTCTATTTCTATAGCAACAATCGAGACCTCAGTCCTATTGCCCTCTGATGGAGTAACCCACTGTTCTGGTAACCTCTGTTCTGACACACTGCGCTTTCTCGGCCTTCTTCTGACAACGGGGTGTAGAGAATGGAACACTGGCTGTCCGTCAATTAGATCCTCAGATCGATTGAGTCGACGACCTCGTATCCAAAGTGCTTGGGGAATATCTGCTGGGTTGGAAGCAATTGTGCTAAAACTGCCCTAGCAAAAGATAAATAAAGCAATAAGGAAATAAATAAACAGATAAACGGATGTGTAGACACCCCATTTTTGACCGCCCTTAAGACTTGGGCACTACTGATGGTTTGCTCGGTGTTGAGAGATGTGCAGGGCAAAGATTCAGTTTCTTCGGCAAGGAGAGAGGCAAATCCTTCAAAACACTTTGTTTAGGGGTTTGGAGTTGAAGAAGAGAGGAAAGGGGAGGAGAAAACTAGTTTGGGAGAAGTTCGGCATGGATCCGGGTAGAAGTGAGTCGAGCAGCCTTCGCTGAATCGGGCTTGTCTATCTGTACGCTTGGAGTTTAGCTATGGGGCCACCACCGCCGGAAACCTTACTTCCGGGGCTTCATTTTGCACTCAAGAATCTCCTAGAGCCGAGTCCGGGTGGGGGAGATATGATCAGTTGAAGTCGGGCATCATCCCGGTTGGATCGAATCTGCGCGGCTTCACGGAAAAGGGCATAACGTTTTGCACAAAACGAATTTTAATGCAAGGTTTGCGCCATTGGAAAGCTAACTTCCGGGGCTTCAATCTGGACATCCACCGGCACTTTTTTGACCTCACCGGCCACCCATCGGCACTCTGTTTGTGCCGGCCGGCAATTTATTGTGCCGACCGACAATTTATTGTGCCGACCGGCAGGTTAAAGTAGCCGACCGGCCTTTTTTGCTAGCCGACGACCTTCCGGAGCATTCTGCAGATTGAGTGTATGCCAGCTGTGCCAGCTGGAGGGCACAGAATGGATCCTCCATACACGTGTATGGAGGATATGCACCCTTGTTTAGCTTCCTCAAGAAGCTTTACACTTTGTTTTGCCTATATAGGAAGCTCTCCTCTTCCTTATACTAGGTTAGAAGAAGAAAACCAGCTGGAGCATTACACATACAACCCTATATCTATACATTCAACCCTCTCTTCCAAGCTCCAAAGTCCATTATCCTTGGCCATTTACACACCAAGCCATAGCACAACACCACCACTCCCATTTCCAGCAGCTGGAGGCTGTTATTCAAAGCCTAAGGAGCCACAAACTCAAGCCAAGAAGCCATCAAAGTTTGGTCTTCAAGGGTGAGTAGCATTTCCTCTCTTTTGAGCTTTTTCTTGTATCATTTCTTAGCCATATTTGCTCATGGTTTTAGGCTCCGACCTTAACTGAAACTAGGTCTATTTTGAGCTATTCTACATGTTTGTTGAAGGGCTCAACCCTCTTTGAGAACCCTATCTCACACTTGTTTCAATACCCCTTTGTATGCCATTATTTTGCATGATTCTTTTAGCCTATGTGTGATCTGTTTTCGAGCCTAAGGTAAACTGATATTAGGCTTATTTTGAGCCCTTCTTCAACATTGAAGAAGGGCTCAACACCATTTGGGACTTCCATGTTGTACCTACCTTTATACTCCTCTTTTCTTCCCCATTCTTGCATGCAATGGCAGCCTACCATTCTTTTGTTTTTGGCCATTTTACAGTTCTGGAAAAGTGCTTATTTTGGTCCATTCTACATGTTTTATCAAGGGTCTTTGGCTGTTTGGTGATTATTTTGTATACTTCATGTTGTAGCCACTTTTGAGCCTAATTTTGCATCACACTTTTAGCATGTTTTTATACTGATTTGAGGTCTGCCATATACTGTAAATATTCATATTTTTGGTCCCTCTTCAGTGTTGTAGAAGGAAATTTTTCAGTTTGGGTTTTGCTTATATCACTTGCTTCATTACCCCTCTTTTGGCCCCTATTCTTGCATGCCATTTTTGCCATACCTATGCTTGCTGTTTGGCCATGTTTATAACTGTGAAAGTGCCTTTTTTTGGACTGTCTAGCTTCTGTCTTTGCATTGCATGTCCATATTGTGCATGTTTGGCATAGCTATAGGCCATTTCGGGTGCCTAATGTTACATTTCGGGACAATTCCTTGCATTTGGTATCATTTCGCTTCATTTAGGGACTGTTTTCCCCCATATTTTGTTGCTGGAATTCTGTTAGAATGATTGCCATCCATTTCATGTCATTACATTGCATTCCGCCATCGCCTCGGTTTGCGTGCCCGTGTGCACGCATTTCGAGGCACTTCATTTTTATCTGCCAGCATCCTATGTGAGTGTGGCTGAGGCTCACTCATGTTGGTATAAGCCCATTTGTCATTTCCATGTCATTACATTGCATTTTTCCACCGTCTCGGTTTGCGTGCCTGTGTGCGCGCATTTCGAGGCACTTCATTTTCATCCGACGGCCTCTTATGTGAGTGTGGCTGAGGCTCTCTCATGTTAGTGTAAGCCCATATCACATTTTCATGTCATTTACATTGCGTATGCCATTGCCTCAGTTTGCGTGCCCGTGTGCACGCATTTCGAGGCACTTCATTTTCATCCACCGGCCTCTCATGTGAGTGTGGCTGAGGCTCTCTCATGTTAGTATAAGTCCATGTTGCATTCTATATGCCATTTTAGCCCTTGTATTGCATGTGCCATTGCCTCGGTTTGCGTGCCCGTGTGCACGCATTTCGAGGCACTTCATTTTCATCTTATGGCCACTGATGTGGGTGCGGCTGAGGTCCACTCACATTGGTGTAAGTCCACCTTGCATTGTGTATGCCATGTTTCAAAGCGTTGCGCATGTTATGTTGTTAGCATTGTGTATGCCATGTAGTTGCGTAGCATGCTTGTATTCTTGTTTGCATACCTAGGTTGCATTGCATTGGCATGCATGCCTTGCCTCTTGATCATGTGATAGAGGTTGGGCTTTAGTTTGTTTGATTGGTTTGCATTTCATTTGACATGAAGGTTGCATACTTGATTCCTTGGGCCATCATGCATGGAAATGCGCGATTGGTGGTCCGAGAATCGAGGCACATGCCCCTTTGAGTCGCAAACATGATAAGGGACATGGTTAATGCATACATGCCTTGAATTGTGCTGCCATGCTTTGCCTTGCCCTCTATTGCTGCCAGTTGCAGGTTCTGCAGGCTTTCTCTGCCGACCGGCAGTGTAAGGTGCCGGCCGGCAATCTTTTTCTGCCGACAGCTTCAATTTTGTGCCGATGGACACATGCCAGTGCCGGTGATGATCCCACTCAGCCGGTGGTACTCCCCAGTGCCCAGGGATGTAACCCTGAGGTTTTGACAGCCTCCAGAGGAGGAAAAGAAGGAAAACAGAGGCAGCCCATGCATGGTGGCGCGCTTCCCGAGGTGTTTTCCTGTTTTAATTAATTAATTTAATTTGTTAATTAAATTAGTTAATTTGTAATATTAATTAGCTTGCGTAGTTAATTAATTTGTAATATTTATTTGGTCCCTCCGAGTGAGGGCAAATCTGTAATAAGTGTGTGTGGGTGGTGTGTATGTCTTCCAACCCCCACTTCTTTCTCCCTTTTATTTACCTGCTTATGATGGTAGATTAGGGCACATTTATTTTAGCATACCTTATGCTATGCATGCGTGCATCCATACATTTGTACTGCATGCATTAGGCTCGGTACATCACGCCAACTGCATTCGTACTTCAATTCAAAAATTGACTATGTGATAGTTGATCGCATTTCATATGCCATGCTTAGGTTAGCCGAGCCTGCCTAGATTGCATTTTTGCATGTGATGCATTAGCCATTTTTTAACAGGAACTAGGACATGCATGTTTGCTAACTAGTTTACTGTTTTGGCACGGAGTACGATGTAAGTATTTATGCTTTAGCATCTCGCATGCGTGTGAATGTTGCCATGACAGTATGATTACCATGAGGCTAGCTGCTTATGTGATATAACTGCTTGAATGCCTGTGGATGGAGGTTGAATTACCTAAATTGGAATAATGCATTAAAACTGTGAGTTTTAAGCCCACTAGATAGTGGCAAAACCATCTTTTCCAAAAGCCCACTTGAAGGTGGCAAAACCTGCATTTTAGCCTACTTACGAGTAGCAAACCATTTTCAAAACGAACATAAAATGTTTTATTTCCAATTTGGGCGATTCGGTCTATACTTGTTTGCCGCGCGCATAACATAGTAATGCTAGGCTAATAATTGGAATAAGAACACATAACGTTTTCAAAACTGGATATCACGGTTAGTAGAGGCCGGTCTTCGGACCGGGCGAAAGGGGGTGCTCATAGCTGACCTTCCCCGATCGTACCCAAGCTCCCGAGCCGAGACAACTCCGGTGATGACGGACATGTGGCCTTTGGCACCGAGTCAGGGTTTCCTAAATTCTCCCATAAAAAATATTTAGGTGGCGACTCTGTATCTGGCAAAGCAGTCCATGTTTGGCACTACTTTTTCAAAAATCTGTTTCTCAAAACGATTTGCCAGATTTGGACTCTTTGGTTCAGATTAAGAACCGTGACACAAATCGAGTCCGAACTGTAGCACGAGGCCCGCGCGGGCGCGTCTACAGTTTCTGGCGACTCTGCTGGGGATTTAGAGAGCTTGACTCGAACTCGTGATATCCTGTTTTGATTTCATTTATGTGTCTCTTTGCATTGCATGTGCATTGGTGCGCCTAAGAACACAGTGTTTGCCATCTGCCATTCCTGAACGGTTTGCCGGAGGCTTGTCTTGTCAAGGCATGACCATAAGGCTGACCGGTTATGGGCTCTGACAGTATGGGAACACAAACCCCGGTTTTACCAGGGCACCCCTTTTGACCATTCGACCTAGTGCATATTCGGATCCATAGTGACCATTCCAAACTAGGACAGGTTGCTTACCCGTTTATAGGTTGTTTGAAACCGTTGTGTGCATAGTGAAACCCTAGTTCCTGACAAAATAGGACAGGGAAACCCTACCCCAACATAGGGGTGTTTTGGCTCTTTTTACTTGCTATGTGCTTTTAGAGTGTATCTCTATAGGAATGCATATATCAGTTTGCAGGTTTGGGCATCAGGCCTGTGGGCATCAGTATTTGGGGAATCAGTTTTACCTGAGGGTATCAATTTTGGGACAGATATTTGGGGAACAGTGATCAGTGTTGAGCACAGTCATTCCACTATGATCATATCCGAGCTGAGATGCTGTCTGTTTTCTCTTTTGCAAGGTAGTCCTGGAACTATAGCTTCAGAAGGCTCCGATATCCCCCTGGTACATTGGACTAGTGCTGATAGACTTTGTTAGGTCAGAAATTCAATTCAAGGGCAACCAGTGTTCTTTTGCCGAGGCAAGGTAAAGAAGGGCCAAACAGGGCTCATTGGTTCATCTGATCCGACAGTCACCAGCCACATCACCTTTGTTCGGACTCAGCAGACCATGATGGCACAGGGTTCAGAAGAATTTGTGGCCGTGGTAGCAGCGTTAAATCAGGGAACTGCCATGCAAGCTGAGACCAGTATTGAAATGCAACGTCCATCTGGGGCATCTGCCTCACATCCAGCTTTGGGACCCCAGCCAAACTTTGACCCACTTCCGCCGGTTGAAGATTTGCAGTGTCCGAATCCTCGAGAAAGGTTGACTCAAGCTCAGGTGCTCAGACCCCTGGTGCAGCCTAATGAGAGGCTTTATTCCCTTGATGTTGATGAGTTCAAACCGACTGCAGTGAAAATTGCAAACCTTGAGAAGCAATTCAAAAAGGCACAGGGCCTTAACTCCATTCCTGGCATTGAGGATGGGCACACCGAGGCTGCCGTTCGGCTCCCAGACAGATTCAAAATGCCATATATCGACCGTTTCGATGGGTCTGGAGATCCAATGGTACATATCCGACTTTTCTTGGACGTCCTGAAGCCGATGGGTCTGACCAAGCCACAGAAACTCTCCCTGTATGGAAGAACCTTGTCGGGTGTAGCAGCTACTTGGTACACTAAGTTGGAAGATAAAGTGAAGCAAAACTGGGAAGAATTGGCTGAGGCCTTTGTTGATCAGTATTCTTACAATACCCAAGTTGAAATGACCATGCAAGAGCTTGAAGCAACCCGCCAGAACCCAACAGAGCCTTTTGTGGAATTTGTTGCGAGGTGGAGAGCAAAGGCAGCACAGATGATAGATCGCCGCCCTTCTGAGAGGGATCAAGTACAGATGATGGTGCGAAACCTCGAGCATGATATGTTGCAAAAGTTGATAGTCGCTCCGCTATTCACTTTCAAAGGTTTGCATGATCTGGGGGTTCAGATCGAGAATGCGTTCAACAGTGGGATCATTCCCAGAACAAGTGAACCGACGAGGAAGGTTTTTGTAGGGAGTACCAATGCTGGTAGTAGCGTCACTCCCAAACCCACCGAGATCAATGCAGTCACCACAGCCAACCCTTTTGCCAAACCAAGCCTACAAACAGCCGGCCCAGCCCGAGCTCAGGGCAGAACTTTCACTCCCCTCTATAGGAGCCTGACTAGCACACTAAAAGCCTTGATGGAGAAAGGGCATCTCAAACCCCTCGATCCTCAACCTCTTCCCAACCCACTTCCAGCCAGACATAACCCCACCAAGTACTGTATGTACCATCAGCAGCGCGGTCATGGCACCGACCGTTGCTACCGCCTTCGTCATGAGGTCCAAAATCTCATTGACAATCGGACGATAGCTCCACCTTCAGACCCCAATGACCAAACATCTCCTGCTTACCTCAATCTCATCTACATACTGCCATCCACCTTTGACCCCAGCATATACATCACCCCGGCCCATCTACCCAAGCCTGAGGTGTTTATCCCGGAAAGCATGAACTTATGCATGATGGGTGCATCTAAACCCCAATTATCTCAAACCCATGAACCCACTACTTCTGAGCTGATGAAGATGATCGAAGATCTTCAGAGAACTGTGGCAGATCTGGCCTTTGGAGTTTTGGCCCCGTCATCAACCGCATCACATACCAGGGAGTTCATGTCAAAAGGCTCCTCAGGACGGGCTGCATTGGGAGAAGGCCAATCTTTTAGCAAAGTGGAGGCAAGTGGTAAGAACAAGGTAGGGGCAGGCATTGGCCCCCATGAACACCTTCGGTGGGATATTGAGGCTTTGAAAGCTGAGGGACTGAACAAAGAGCAAGTCCTCGTAGTTGTTACAAAAGCTGTGGATGACACTTTCGCCACTCAGAATGAGAGCAGTCTGAATCAAGGGGCAAGCCAGGAGAAGGGCCTTTGTGCGAGGAATGTTCCTTTCAGCCCTAATCCCGTGCTCAGAAATGATCAGCAAACCCAGTCAACGCCTGCCAATCCCTTTGTTGGTGCATCCAGCAAAACTCCACAAACCTCAAAATATCCACCTCGAGGCTAGAGGGTGTTCGCACCACTGTACATGTCTCTATCAGCGGCCTTTAGGATCTTGATTAGAGAGGGAAATTTGAAACCCTTGGAGCCGCGACCACTGCCAGATAGACTTCCTTCCTCCCATGATCCGACCAAGTACTGTGCCTTTCATCAGCAAGTCGGCCATGTCACTGATGGTTGTTTCCGTCTTCGCCACGAAATACAAGATCTGATTGACAATAAGGTCATCGCCGCACCAACTCAGGGAAGTCTATCGTCATTGGATCAGTGAACCTGGGGGATAATTTGATGTGATTGGGGAATGAACCACCTGCGGATGGCGCTCGATTTACTCCAGATGTGGTGTATGGCACAAACTATTTTGAGCATTTGTGAATGCTAGTTTTGTACATGCTGACTTGGGTATTGGGTCAGTCTTGTTGTGTTGTTTGGAGTCTGTTTTGAGTCAGTCCTTTTGTTTCAGGTCTGTCTTGTTGTATCGAGTCAGTCCTGTTTTGTTAAGAGTCGGGTGATTCCGGGGGTGTTACCTCGGACATCACTATCTTGTTTTGCGTTTGTCTTTTTGCTTTCTTTTGAGTCTGTTTCTGCCATGGAGCCAGTTACACCAACAGATTTGAATGGACAGCAGTGATTTTCACACTCTTGTGTTTGCTTCTGCCGTGTGCCAGTTGTGCCAGAAGTATTGAATGGAATGACAATGCTCTTCGCCTGCCTTTTCTGTGCCTTGAAATCATTGTATCGACCTAAGTTTTTTTTTCAAAACTTTTTTTGAACACTGCGGTGAAAACGAAGAGGAAGGAATTCCTCGGGATTTGTAAATTTTTGATCATTTGAGAGAAAGAGAGGCATGCTAAGCCCTTAATGATCGAGATCATGCTTGTTAATATGAGTACTGAGAAGGATCTTGGCTTGGTCCAGATTGGTCCCACACTGTCTTCAGCGCGAGCGATTTGTCGCTTTCTTAAAAACTTTCGAAAAATGTTTTGCGCAGTCCTGTGAAGACCTGTGTGGAATCGCTCTTGAGATTGTGCAGCTTAGGATCGCTCTCAGCCTCGAGATTCGACCCCTCACTTTCAAACCTTGAACCTGAGTTCAGAACGTTCAACGGTCAACCACAACGTGAGGCCTGTGTGGCCAGATTCGAAGCAGCCCTCGGACAAGAGGCACCAAAGTCAGATCAAGAAGATCAGATCAAAGGAAGCTTGTAAAGCTAGATCAGAAGCCCCCCTCAAACTAGGGGCAAAGATGTCAGACGTGCTCGAAGAGCCGAAGATGAGTCCTCTTGCAAATCAACAGCCACTCTCCTGGATACGGATGGCTTCAAAATCCTACAACCATTTGGCATGGACCAAACTACGCTTTTACCCTTTGAGAGGCTCGCTGGGCCGAAAACCCGGAAGGGCGACCCAGGCAAAAGTTAGAGCAAGAGAAAAATACAAAAAAGAAAAAAAATGCAAAGAAAAGAACAAAAAAGAAAATAAAAAAAAAGAAATGAAATGAAAAGAAGTGAAAAGAATTGAAAAGAAAAGAAAAACAAAGCTCGCAAGGTCGAAAACCCGCATCGGGCGCCTTGGCAAAAGTTAGAGCCTAAAAAGGAGAGGTTAATACCCGAGTGTACCTTAACCCCGAACTACGTCAGGCTTGATTCCCATCTTTGGGATACGTAGGCAACTTCATTCTGAAGTCCAGCCCTAAAACACTTCAAATTCAACTGTGTCCATGTGATGGTTCTAGTCATCTTTGTCTTTTCTGTATCCGGGAGTTCGGTTGCAATCATCGCTCTGAGGACTGATTACAATACACTACGGGGCTATTTAGACAAGGGGCAACTTTCCGTTGCCATTCAACGCGCTGCGGTGCCGTGCAAACAAGGGGCAACTTTCCGTTGCCATGTAGCTCTCTTCGAGAAAGGGGCCAATTTTCCTCCAAATCCGAGGTTGTGCATCTCAAGAGTGGGTTCCGTGCTTGTTAAGCATTGGCCGTTTGTAAAAATAGTTTTTGAGAATTTTTACTGAAGTTGACTACTTTTCTCGAAAATTGTTCCATCTTTTCCAAAAACTGGACCATTTCTTGGATCCAAAAAAGGAAAATTTTCAGTGCTCATAGCCTGACTTGCATGATTTTCAAATCAAAAATCGAACAAGTGTGTTAATCTAACTCTCATATTGGTCAAAATTGTTTTCGTAGAAACCAAAACAAAAAATGGTCAAAATGATGAACTAGGGGCACAGTTGAGTCAGGCTTCCTGTCTTTCTCCCGTTGTCAATGCATCTGCTAGAAAGGGCACTCTACCTGCCAGAAAAGGGCACCACTGAAGCTGACCGCAAAAGGGCAGAAGGCTTTCACATCCTCCACGCAACGAGGTATCAAGCCAAGTGCGAAGCACGAACGGGAACGGATCAAGATATTCCACTCCTTTGTTTGGACAGATCTGATCATGTCCAAACTCCCCAGCAGAGCATCGTCAACCGATGTCAGCTACAGATCTGCTACCCGTCCAGTTGTAGCACAACCCCTCTATGGGAGAAACTTACTGTTGTGAACAAGAATCTGGTAGAATACCAACGGCAAGAGCCCACAATTTCCAGCTTATCCATCAACCACCCAGGGGAGGGATGAAAAATGAGAGATTAAAGAATAGAGAGATGTGCGCTGAGAGAAAAAGCGAGAAAAGGGTTTTGAGAGAAAAACCGAGCTTGAGAGCCGAGTGATGTGAGAATCACAAATAAGAAAGGGTGGGAATAATACCCGGTGAAACAGGCTCCCTGTGCACGTCTGTGTGTCGTGTCTTTTGTTTTGTTTGTCTCGATTCTTGCTTTGAGTCGTTCCGAGCGTGTCTCGACGTGTTTAGGTTGTTTACCTTTGTTTTTCCCTTGTCGAGTCGTTTTGGCTGTGGCCAGTCGTCGGCTCAATACCCGGTTAAGAACTCATTTCTCAATTTTCAAAAATCATCTTGTGCTCAGAGTGCTGTGCCATTCTCCACATTTCTGCAAAACAGTATTTGTTCTTTCATAAAACTGCAGGGTCCACCCCCGATAAGTGTGAACAGTAGAACAAGGACCTATCTGAAGCTATGTAGGTTCCAGACTGCAAAGCAAAAGAAAAAGGAAAATTCGGAGCATCTTAGGGTGTTCCAGCTTTGGCAAGATCCGAGACTGCATTCCAGGTGCACCTTCTCAGGCCTCACCATCTCTCTGGAGTATGAGTGTATTTCGACCCCAAGTGTAAGCCTGCTTCAAGTCAGAATGGCAATTAAAGCAGCAGCAGATGTTATCTCTTGCCAACATAAACAGGGTGTCCCCTTTTGAGCTGAGCGTATTACAAAGTCCTCCGAAAGGTAAATCGGAGGCACCAGAGTACGTGTTTGATACCCTTCCGTTGCATAGAATGTGCACTTTCGTATACACTTCTGTGACATGCGTGCCGCATATCGTTATGATTCATGCACAGAATATGCTTGCTTTCGATTCTGCATAGAATTTGCTTTCAATATTGCATAGAATATGCTCCTGTTTCTTGCATAAAAAATGCTCGTATCTCTTGCATAGAAAATATTCGTATCTTTTGCATAGAAAATGCACTCTTCCATATTTGCATAGAAAATGCACCTCATTTGCATAGAACATGCATTCTATCGCGCTATCATGCGCACCTTACTTGCACTTGTTAGTGCATTGTATTTTGTTCGCGCTATTTTGCGCATCGCACTTGTTAGTGCATTGCATTTGTTCGCGCTATTTTGCGCATCGCACTGTTTTGTGCATTACATTTCCTTCGCGCTATTTTGCGCATCGCACTATTTTGTGCATTGCATTTGTTCGCGCTATCTTGCGCACCTTACTTGCACTTGTTAGTGCATTGTATTTTCTTCGCGCTATTTTGCGCATCGCACTGTTTTGTGCATTACATTTCCTTCGCGCTATTTTGCGCATCGCACTATTTTGTGCATTGCATTTGTTCGCGCTATCTTGCGCACCTTACTTGCACTTGTTAGTGCATTGTATTTTCTTCGCGCTATTTTGCGCATCGCACTGTTTTGTGCATTACATTTCCTTCGCGCTATTTTGCGCATCGCACTATTTTGTGCATTGCATTTGTTCGCGCTATCTTGCGCACCTTACTTGCACTTGTTAGTGCATTGTATTTTCTTCGCGCTATTTTGCGCATCGCACTGTTTTGTGCATCACATTTCCTTCGCGCTATTTTGCGCATCGCACTATTTTGTGCATTGCATTTGTTCGCGCTATCTTGCGCACCTCAATTGCACTTGTTTGTGCATTGCATGTGTTCGCGCTATTTTGCGCATTGCACTGTTTTGTGCAGTTTACATTCGCGCTATTTTGCGCACCTCAATCGCACTATTTTGTGCAGTTTATCATTCGCGCTATTTTGCGCATTGCACTGTTTTGTGCAGTTTACATTCGCGCTTTCTTGCGCATCGCACTGTTTTGTGCACCTTACTTGCATTTTGCATGCATCCATTCGCGCTATTTTGCGCACCTCAATCGCACTGTTTTGTGTAGTTTATCATTCGCGCTATTTTGCGCACCTCACTCGCACTGCCTTGTGCATTTCAAATCACTTGCGCTTTCTTGCGCATCGCACTATTTTGTGCACCTTACTTGCATTTTGCATGCATCCTATCGCGCTATCTTGCGCACCTCACTTGTACTTGTTAGTACATTGCATTGTTTTGAATACAAACCGGCTTCGCGTAGCGTATAAGTCCAATTGTCAAAGTCTTCCTGCATGTCATTTGCATCCTGCCCCTGAACTACGCTGGTTTGATTCCTTGCAAAGGGATACGTAGGCAGCCTGTGGGCGCAACCATTTATTTATCGATATTTTGTTTGTTTGTCCAAGTCTTCGGCCTTGTCAAAAATGGGTCGTCTCTGGGCTTTGACATTCACTCCCGTCATTGTTATGACTTTCGAGTTCTGTCAAAGAGGGGCAACTGTAGACACCCCATTTTTGACCGCCCTTAAGACTTGGGCACTACTGATGGTTTGCTCGGTGTTGAGAGATGTGCAGGGCAAAGATTCAGTTTCTTCGGCAAGGAGAGAGGCAAATCCTTCAAAACACTTTGTTTAGGGGTTTGGAGTTGAAGAAGAGAGGAAAGGGGAGGAGAAAACTAGTTTGGGAGAAGTTCGGCATGGATCCGGGTAGAAGTGAGTCGAGCAGCCTTCGCTGAATCGGGCATGTCTATCTGTACGCTTGGAGTTTAGCTATGGGGCCACCACCGTCGGAAAGCTTACTTCCGGGGCTTCATTTTGCACTCAAGAATCTCCTAGAGCCGAGTCCGGGTGGGGGAGATATGATCAGTTGAAGTCGGGCATCATCCCGGTTGGATCGAATCTGCGCGGCTTCACGGAAAAGGGCATAACTTTTTGCACAAAACGAATTTTAATGCAAGGTTTGCGCCATTGGAAAGATAACTTCCGGGGCTTCAATCTGGACATCCACCGGCACTTTTTTGACCTCACCGGCCACCCATCGGCACTCTGTTTGTGCCGGCCGGCAATTTATTGTGCCGACCGACAATTTATTGTGCCGACCGGCAGGTTAAAGTAGCCGACCGGCCTTTTTTGCTAGCCGACGACCTTCCGGAGCATTCTGCAGATTGAGTGTATGCCAGCTGTGCCAGCTGGAGGGCACAGAATGGATCCTCCATACACGTGTATGGAGGATATGCACCCTTGTTTAGCTTCCTCAAGAAGCTTTACACTTTGTTTTGCCTATATAGGAAGCTCTCCTCTTCCTTATACTAGGTTAGAAGAAGAAAACCAGCTGGAGCATTATACATACAACCCTATATCTATACATACAACCCTCTCTTCCAAGCTCCAAAGTCTATTATCCTTGGCCATTTACACACCAAGCCATAGCACAACACCACCACTCCTATTTCCAGCAGCTGGAGGCTGTTCTTCAAAGCCTAAGGAGCCACAAACTCAAGCCAAGAAGCCATCAAAGTTTGGTCTTCAAGGGTGAGTAGCATTTCCTCTCTTTTGAGCTTTTTCTTGTATCATTTCTTAGCCATATTTGCTCACGGTTTTAGGCTCCGACCTTAACTGAAACTAGGTCTATTTTGAGCTATTCTACATGTTTGTTGAAGGGCTCAACCCTCTTTGAGAACCCTATCTCACACTTGTTTCAATACCCCTTTGTATGCCATTATTTTGCATGATTCTTTTAGCCTATGTGTGATCTGTTTTCGAGCCTGAGGTAAACTGATATTAGGCTTATTTTGAGCCCCTCTTCAACATTGAAGAAGGGCTCAACACCATTTGGGACTTCCATGTTGTACCTACCTTTATACTCCTCTTTTCTTCCCCATTCTTGCATGCAATGGCAGCCTACCATTCTTTTGTTTTTGGCCATTTTACAGTTCTGGAAAAGTGCTTATTTTGGTCCATTCTACATGTTTTATCAAGGGTCTTTGGCTGTTTGGTGATTATTTTGTATACTTCATGTTGTAACCACTTTTGAGCCTAATTTTGCATCACACTTTTAGCATGTTTTTATACTGATTTGAGGTCTGCCATATACTGTAAATATTCATATTTTTGGTCCCTCTTCAGTGTTGTAGAAGGAAATTTTTCAGTTTGGGTTTTGCTTATATCACTTGCTTCATTACCCCTCTTTTGGCCCCTATTCCTGCATGCCATTTTTGCCATACCTATGCTTGCTGTTTGGCCATGTTTATAACTGTGAAAGTGCCTTTTTTTGTACTGTCTAGCTTCTGTCTTTGCATTGCATGTCCATATTGTGCATGTTTGGCATAGCTATAGGCCATTTCGGGTGCCTAATGTTGCATTTCGGGACAATTCCTTGCATTTGGTATCATTTCGCTTCATTTAGGGACTGTTTTCCCCCATATTTTGTTGCTGGAATTCTGTTAGAATGATTGCCATCCATTTCATGTCATTACATTGCATTCCGCCATCGCCTCGGTTTGCGTGCCCATGTGCACGCATTTCGAGGCACTTCATTTTTATCTGCCAGCATCTTATGTGAGTGTGGCTGAGGCTCACTCATGTTGGTATAAGCCCATTTGTCATTTCCATGTCATTACATTGCATTTTGCCACCGCCTCGGTTTGCGTGCCTGTGTGCGCGCATTTCGAGGCACTTCATTTTCATCCGACGGCCTCTTATGTGAGTGTGGCTGAGGCTCTCTCATGTTAGTGTAAGCCCATATCACATTTTCATGTCATTTACATTGCGTATGCCATTGCCTCAGTTTGCGTGCCCGTGTGCACGCATTTCGAGGCACTTCATTTTCATCCACCGGTCTCTCATGTGAGTGTGGCTGAGGCTCTCTCATGTTAGTATAAGTCCATGTTGCATTCTATATGCGATTTTAGCCCTTGCATTGCATGTGCCATTGCCTCGGTTTGCGTGCCCGTGTGCACGCATTTCGAGGCACTTCATTTTCATCTTATGGCCACTGATGTGGGTGCGGCTGAGGTCCACTCACATTGGTGTAAGTCCACCTTGCATTGTGTATGCCATGTTTTAAAGCGTTGCGCATGTTATGTTATTAGCATTGTGTATGCCATGTAGTTGCGTAGCATGCTTGAATTCTTGTTTGCATACCTAGGTTGCATTGCATTGGCATGCATGCCTTGCCTCTTGATCATGTGATAGAGGTTGGGCTTTAGTTTGTTTGATTGGTTTGCATTTCATTTGACATGAAGGTTGCATACTTGATTCCTTGGGCCATCATGCATGGAAATGCGCGATTGGTGGTCCGAGAATCGAGGCACATGCCCCTTTGAGTCGCAAACATGATAAGGGACATGGTTAATGCATACATGCCTTGAATTGTGCTGCCATGCTTTGCCTTGCCCTCTGTTGCTGCCAGTTGCAGGTTCTGCAGGCTTTCTCTGCCGACCGGCAGTGTAAGGTGCCGGCCGGCAATCTTTTTCTGCCGACAGCTTCAATTTTGTGCCGATGGACACATGCCAGTGCCGGTGATGATCCCACTCAGCCGGTGGTACTCCCCAGTGCCCAGGGATGTAACCCTGAGGTTTTGACAGCCTCCAGAGGAGGAAAGGAAGGAAAACAGAGGCAGCCCATGCATGGTGGCGCGCTTCCCGAGGTGTTTTCCTGTTTTAATTAATTAATTTAATTTGTTAATTAAATTAGTTAATTTGTAATATTAATTAGCTTGCGTAGTTAATTAATTTGTAATATTTATTTGGTCCCTCCGAGTGAGGGCAAATCTGTAATAAGTGTGTGTGGGTGGTGTGTATGTCTTCCAACCCCCACTTCTTTCTCCCTTTTATTTACCTGCTTATGATGGTAGATTAGGGCACATTTATTTTAGCATACCTTATGCTATGCATGCGTGCATCCATACATTTGTACTGCATGCATTAGGCTCGGTACATCACGCTAACTGCATTCGTACTTCAATTCAAAAATTGACTACGTGATAGTTGATCGCATTTCATATGCCATGCTTAGGTTAGCCGAGCCTGCCTAGATTGCATTTTTGCATGTGATGCATTAGCCATTTTTTAACACGAACTAGGACATGCATGTTTGCTAACTAGTTTACTGTTTTGGCACGGAGTACGATGTAAGTATTTATGCTTTAGCATCTCGCATGCGTGTGAATGTTGCCATGACAGTATGATTACCATGAGGCTAGCTGCTTATGTGATATAACTGCTTGAATGCCTGTGGATGGAGGTTGAATTACCTAAATTGGAATAATGCATTAAAACTGTGAGTTTTAAGCCCACTAGATAGTGGCAAAACCATCTTTTCCAAAAGCCCACTTGAAGGTGGCAAAACCTGCATTTTAGCCTACTTACGAGTAGCAAACCATTTTCAAAACGAACATAAAATGTTTTATTTCCAATTTGGGCGATTCGGTCTATACTTGTTTGCCGCGCGCATAACATAGTAATGCTAGGCTAATAATTGGAATAAGAACACATAACGTTTTCAAAACTGGATATCACGGTTAGTAGAGGCCGGTCTTCGGACCGGGCGAAAGGGGGTGCTCATAGCTGACCTTCCCCGATCGTACCCAAGCTCCCGAGCTGAGACAACTCCGGTGATGACGGAAATGTGGCCTTTGGCACCGAGTCAGGGTTTCCTAAATTCTCCCATAAAAAATATTTAGGTAGCGACTCTGTATCTGGAAAAGCAGTCCATGTTTGGCACTACTTTTTCAAAAATCTGTTTCTCAAAACGATTTGCCAGATTTGGACTCTTTGGTTCAGATTAAGAACCGTGACACAAATCGAGTCCGAACTGTAGCACGAGGCCCGCGCGGGCGCGTCTACAGGATGGCATAACAGCTTAAAGTAAATGCACAACACACAGCAGGGCATAACAACACACGGTCGATAAGCTGAATACACACTGTCCTCAAACACTGATTATTATCCCCGAATCATTGTCCCCAAAGACTGAATCTGATACCTGCAGATAACTAATTCTCAAACACTGACTGATGCCCGCAGGCCTGATACCCACAATACTGAACTGACGCCCGCAGGCCTGATGCCCAAAATCCTGTAAACTGATACCTGCATTCGTATGGAGACGCACCCCAAAGCACATAACAAGTAAGTGAGAGCCAAAACACCCCTATGTTGGGGGAGGGTTTCCCTGCCCTATTTTGTCAGGAGCTAGGGTTTCACTACGCACGCAGCGGTTTCAAACAACCTATAAACGGGTAAGCAACCTGTCCTAGTTTGGAATGGTCACCATGGATTCCAAATATGCACTAGGCCGAATGGTCAAAAAGGGTGCCCCGGTAAAACCGGGGTTTGTGTTCCTATACTGACAGAGCCCACAACCGGTCAGCCTTATGGTCATGCCTTGACAAGACAAGCCTCCGGCAAACCGTTCAGGAATAGCAGATGGCAAACACGGTGTCCTAGGCGCACCAATGCAAATGCAATGCAAAGAAACACATATGCGTAATCAAAACAAGATATCATGAGTTCGAGTCAAGTTCCCTAAATCCCCAGCAGAGTCGCCAGAAACTGTAGACGTCCCCGAACGCCCCAGGAGGGTGAGTCCCGTTCTGTTCATTTGGGGTCACTACAGCTCAGGACTCTCAAATGTCACGGTTCTTAATCTGAACCAAAGAGTCCAAATCCGGAAAATCGTTTTGAGAAAATAGATTTTGAAAGAAGTGCCAAACATGGACTGCGTTGCCAGATACAGAGTCGCCACCTAAATATTTTATTTTGGGGAAATTTCGGAAACCCTGACTCGTTTGCCTAAGGCCACATGTCCGTCATCACCAAAGTTGCCTCGGCTCAGGAACTTGGGTACGATTGGGGAAGGTCACTTCGTGAGCACCCCCGCTCGCCCGATCAAAGATCGGCCTCTACTAACCATGATATCTATTTTTGAAAACATTATGCGTTCTTATTCCGGTTATTAGCCTAGATTTACTATGTGATGCGCACAGCATACAAGTATAGACTGGATCGCCTGAATTGGAACAAAACATTTCATGTTTGTTTGTTTGAAAATGGTTTGATGGTGCTACTCGCAAGTAGGCTAAGACGTGGATTTGCCACCCTCGGGTGGGCTAAGAAAATATGATTTTGCCACTATCTAGTGGGCTTAAAACGCACATTTGATGAATTGTTCCAATTGAAATAACCCAACCTTCACCCACAGGCATTCAGGCAGTTATATCACATAAGCAATTAGCCTCATGGTAAGCATGCTATCATGGCAATCACTCACACGCATGCAAGGATGCTAAAGCATAAAACTCACCGAGTACTCCAAGCCAAAACAGAAGCTAGGTTAGAAATCCATGCATGATCCTAACTATACAGAAATGCCTAATGCAACATATGCAAAAATGCAACTATATCAGGCTCGGCTATTCTAAACATGGCATATGAAATGCTATAGCTAGCATGTATTCAACTTGGAATTGAAAATACAATGCAGTTAGTATGATGCGCCGAGCTCGGTGCGTGCAAGACAGATGAATGAATGCAAACATGCTATCATACTGTATGCTAATTGAAACATGCCCTAATCTAACCATCATAAGCTGGTAAATAAAAGGGAGAAAGACGTGGGGTTGGAAGACATACATCACACTCACGCACACTTATTACAACATTGCCCTTGCGCAGAGGGTCCGAATGAATAGTATAGTCCAAATAATACAGTCCAAATAATACAGTCCCAATAATACAGATTCCTAATTAATTTGCAAATTAACTAAGAAAAAATAATAAACTGGCATGCAAGCCAGGGACTACCTTGACTCTTCTGAATGGTGTATGTTTGGGCTGCCTTGTGCGGAAATCCACTGGGATGCCCCAATTAGCCTTTGTTTTGCAATAATTTTTGGAAAGCGCGCCAAGCCCCGGAAGACTGCTGATTCTTGATTTGCTGCAACAGAGAGCAGGAAAGGGGCATAGCAATGTATTTTCACAAATGTATGCATCCCTCGATCCTCGTGCCACCAATCACGCATCTCGATGCATGATGGCCGAGGAGTCGAATTGCACAACCCGATATCGAATGATTGCACATGAAAACACAACAAAACCTAGACTCCATCATGGATAATCCGGAGTGTCGGCGACTGGGAATTGAGACACGTTCCGTCACTCGGAGTACGAAACGTACCTCGTTTCTCGTGCTTGGGCTAACTCCTATCCCAAACACAATGCAATATGCATGATATGCATGAAATGCAACTAAGATACAACCTAACATACACAATGCTATGAAATGGCATACACGATGCACGAGATAACATGACATACACAATGCGCTAACATACAACCTAGCATACGCAATGCTATGAAATGAAATGGCATACACAATGCAAAATGGACTTACACCAACATGAGTGGACCTCAGCCACACTCACATAAGAGGCCATCAGATGAAAATGAGATACTCGAAATGCGTGCACACGGGCGCGCAAACCGAGGACCGAACCTAAGGCACGAAATGCCACCCTAACAAGGCATGACAAAGCATGAAATATGATATGCAAACATGCAAATTTCAGGGGCAATAAGTGATGCAAAACAGCCCCGAAAGATGGCAAAATGACACCCGATGCACGGAATGGTCCCGAAATGCAAGATTAAGCACATGAAATGACTTGTAGCTATATCAAGCATGCATTATTTGTACATGACATGTGAAGACAGATTCAAGGCAGCCCCAAAAAAAGCATGTCTCCAGTTTATATAAAAGCCAAAAAATGAACACAAATAGGGCAAAACTAGCATGGAAAAATGACCCTAAATGTGAGATAATGAAACAAGTCACAGCTTCTGGCCCCAAAAAGCCAAGGGCCATTCAACAATGTTGAAGAGGGACCCAAAATATGACCTTTTACAGTTTACAACAAACCACAAAAACCAACACAGGCATGGCTAGGCTCTCATGCAAGAAATGGGCCAAAAAAGGGACAAAGAAGCAAGTGGTGGTTGCTGACCTTAAACATAAAGGGGCCCTTCAACAATGTTGAAGAGGGGCCCAAAATATTACACTTTACAGTTGATGGCCAGACCCAAAACAGTATGCATGCAAGCCTAAAATACTACACCAAATAAGGCCAAAAAGAGAGATATAACACAAAGTATAGAAAGGATGCCTCAAACAGTAAAAGACCCTTAATGAAACATGAATAGGGGGTCAAAATAAGGCTGTTTTAAGTTCGGACCAGAGTCCAAAAACAGAAGCAAAAGAGGCTAACAAATCATGCAAAAATGTGGCCAAAAGAGAGATTTAAAGGCAAGTGGAAGATATAAGGCTCAAACATCAATGATCCCTTCAACAACATTGAAGAATGGCTCAATATAAGCCACTTTACAGTTTATGACATGCCTCAAAACAATTTATACATAGGCCAAAAATACTACACAAGATAATGGCATACAAGAGGGATAATGAAGCAAGTGCAACAAGGAGGCCTCCAACAGTGAGAGGCTCTTAATGAAACATGAAAAATAGCTCAAAATAAGCCTAGTTCTAGTTAGGGTCAGAACCCAAAACAGCAAGCAAAAATGACTTAGAAAGCATACAAAATAAGCTCAAAAAATGGGGAAATGGAACTTACCCTTGTAGACCAAGTCTTGACAGCCTCTTGGCTTGAGTTGCAGCACTCGTAGGCTCTGAAGAACAACCTCAAGTGGCTTCAATGGAGGTTGGAGGTATGGTGCTAGGTGGTGGTGTAGAGAAGGGTGTTGGACTTGAGAGGTTTTGAGCTTGGGAGTATGGACAAAGAGAGATACAAAGCAAGAGCTTAGGGGGGATTTTTTGTAACCCTAAACCAGTAGCAGGAGCTGCTGATATATAGGCCAAAGAGGGGAAAAAAGGGGGGGAAAATGGAGGGAAAATGAGTCAAGTTTCCCTCCAAAATGCAGCCCCCCGGATATAGAATCTGGGGGGAAAATGAATACACTATTGCACTGTACTTGATGCAAGGAGCATGGCCGGCTGCTTATCTAGGTTGCAGGTGGCCAGCCGGCTACTTTCCATGGCCGGTCGGCCAAGGGTCAAAAGGTTCAAGTGTGATTAATGGCCGGCCATATCAAAAAGGTAGCCTTTGATGTGTGCACAACACAACCCTGTGGTTAAACACTGGAAAAAGTGAACCAGGAGAGAGAACAACCCACTTTTCAAAGGGGTTCAAAAGGTTCAACAACAATTACTAGCCGGCCACCAAATATTGGTGGCCTCCCAGATGTGTACATCATAAATATGGGGTTTAGGGTGCAAGAAAATGACCCAAGAGTGGTCAACATTGGCTTTGAAGTGAGGAAAAACGGGCGACGGAGGGCGATGAAGGGATGAAGTTGACTGACAGAACAATCACTGGCCTCCCACCCTTCTACGGCCTTCCTAGCAATGAAACAGAGGTCCCTGCCAAAAAAGAACCAAAACCGATGCAAAATGAAGGTTCGGGGGCCGGAACGCGCAGTTCGGGGTCCCGAAAACTGACTGTTGGGCACTGGGAGTGGTGTTCGACCACGAAGTTGGTCTCTCGGACCACAGTGTCCCTCAAAAGGGAACAAATAAGATGTATGCCAAAAACCGGGGCAAACGGAGATGGTTAAGCGGTCCCGAACCGAGGCACACGGCTAACGGCTCCGAAAAACCGAAAACCGGGCTCCAAACGGGCAAAATGGCCTACGACCATGAAACGTAGCCTACGGCCACTGAGAGATGATCTACGAGACCTCTCCCTCCCTTCGGTAAGAGAAAACAGAGAAAACAGAGCCTGGTTCGCAAATCGAGGCAAAGCACAAAAGAGCCCGGAAGTCCGGAGGCAAGGCTCGCAGCCGAGACTCTGAAACTTCTGAGCAAGCACAATATGCAATATCACCGAGTGCTCAACTGGTGACGTCTGAGTCTCAAGGTCGGTCAAAAATGGGGTGTCTACACTTGCGAGATTTCATTTTTCTTTGTTCATAACTCATTCTGAATGCCCATGCTCATTGACTTCATGATCTCATTCTATACACAATTTTTAGATAAACTGTTGCGGGGTTTCCGCACAAGAGATCAAAGTTCTCTATGGATCACTAACAGTGTATCTTTTACATTATTGGAGGAATTGACCTATACTGGTATATCATGGGTGATGTTGAGTCTCTTAACCATCTACCATCGTTTTTCATTTTCACGGTTTCCCCCTCAGTTCATTGTAGTCCGGGCATTAGGAAAAGGCTACCTCAGAGGCACCAACCAGGCCATCCTTTCTAATTTCATGCTTCTCTGGTTTGCTCTCCATACTCTTGAGCATGCAAGCCACCAGTGAGTGCCCACGGAAAAAAAATCACATAATATTAAAAAAAAAAGGACTCTTTGATTGAGGGGGAGCCTCCGCGCTTACTCAACAAATACCCATTGATTCCTAGTGGTTTGATTTTTCTCTGTGATGTTTCGCTACTCTTGTCGGAGGTCCAGTCATCCGATCAGTGGCCTTTCAAGAATTGCACATGCACACATTCTTTTTGTGAGCTCTCATGTTTGTTTTTCAGTTGTGCATTCTCATGTAGTTTATGATCATTGATTAAATTTTATCTGATTTGCTCATGATTTGTGGTTCATAATTTCAAAATTTACAAGTTTGCAGGCTTCATGATTTGTGGATTATCTCATCTTAGTGTCACAGTCTTGCAGTTATGCTCACTTCTATTTTGTTATAGGTCACACTTCTCTGTATAAGTTGGTTTTATTTGCTCAGAAAAGATGTTTTGGGTATTAGAGTTCTTTTGTCCCCGCTCGAGGGGGCACTCTCACGCTCGAGCGTGGATTTCATCCTTCCAGCATTTTTTCCAGAGTTGTTCAGTTCTGTGAGGTTGTTTTTGGCGCTCGAGCGTCCAATTCCTTGCTTAAGTGTAGCCACGCGTGTTTTAGCGCACCCTTGAGTATTAAAACCCACGCTCGAGCGGACTGGTTTGTTATAAAAATCCTCATCTCGCCTCTTCAGTTCAATTTTTTTTCCCAAATTCGATCTCTCTCTCACTTAGGGCTTCTTGGCGACTCTGTATTTGTCCTCTCTTGGGCTGTTGATAGGTGTGCTTCCTTTAGTACCCTTATTTTCGTACTTCTTGGTTGTCTCAGGTATGTATCTCTCTGATTTTGTTTCTTTCCCTCTCTTGTTATTTGTTTATTGGTTGTCTCTTGTTCCTCTCATGTTCATCATCCATACTTGTTCGTAGTGTTTGAGTCTTGTGTGTCTTGTCTATTTTTGTTTATGATCTGATTGGTTTGGGCATTTTTGGTTGCAATGTGATTATTGTTATGGAATATTAGGTTCAGTATTTTTGATTTGAGTAATGGACTATTGAGTTTTGTCTTCAGTCTGATCATTGCATTCTGTTCTAGTATTTTTTTTCTATCTATCTGGTTATTTGGTTATGGTCCCTATGTTCTCATTGCTATTCTAATCTGCATTCTGTTATATTGTGATTGCATTGAGGGTTGGTCATATTGTTTCATATTACTCTTGGCTGTTTAATGTTGATAGATTTGACTATGCTACTAATGGTTTGTTTCTGTGTTTTTTTTTTTTTGGTTTTAATTCTTGTCTTGGGTTGGGGGGATTTCTGTTTGTACTTTTTGGGTTATTCTTGGTTTAGTCATGTCCACTTCTAAGCGTAAGAAGTCCACAACCTCTTGTTCCTCCTTTAATACAGACCGGTTTCCCTCGGCTAATAAAGCTAAATTGTTTAGAGAGTCCTATCCTTTATGGACTGTTCATCTTGAACGCAATGTTCTACCGAACACTTTTGAGTCCATCCACATTCGTCCTCTTTTTGATCCTTTGGGTGGGGATTTGGTTCTCTCCTTCTTAGGTTGTGAAAATCTTAATTGGGTGAGGGAATTTTACTGTAATATGGAGGGACTTGACGATGTTGGTCCCTCGTTCAAAACATGGGTCAGGTATAAGCCTATAACTATTACTCCTAATCTCATTCGTGAGCTTTTAGGGATTAGTAAAGTCTTTCCTATTTTCTATCCTTTCCCTGTGAGACCTACCTGTAATTTCAAAGAGGTGGCCATTGCTTTATGTGGTACATCTCATTCGTGGCCCCCGAGCTCTTTGATCAAGCAAAATGAGCTCCTTCCCCAATTTCGTTTACTCAATCTTATTGTGTATGCCAACATCATTGTGACCACCCACAGCTTCGCGATAAACCAAGAACAAGGTTTTGTCTCATTAACCACCGCTTATTGCATTGCTCACCACCGCTCTATTGACCTTGCCACCTTGATCATCCAAAAAATGGTTGCTGCTTTTGAGCATAATAACCTTGGTCTTCCTTATGGTTGCCTCATTAACCGGCTTCTCGACAGTTTTGAGGTTCTCTCTTTTGATGAGGAGGACTTTGCTTCTCCTTCCCGGCCTTTCACCAAAAAGACTGTCTCGCAAAGTCAGTCTCATGTCAGGGGGGTCCCTTCTGGTGTGGGTAGTTTAGGTACAAGTGCAGGGGATGTTGCTATGGCCGAGGAGGCAGAGTATGATGCGGCTGCTGCAGGAGAGGCTGTTGGTGAGGAGGAGCAGTTACCTCCAGTTCGTACTATTCGAGGCCAGCTCCGTCAATTCGAGCAGTCCATGGTCTCCCATTTTGATCATCTAGAGGGCCGAATGGATATCTTCGAGGCCAAGCTTACTGATCTTGAGACTACTGCCGATTCTCGGCTCACAGCATTGGAGGCCTCATCCAGGCGCATTGAGGAGTCCATTGCACAACCCTTTTCTCTTCTGTCTCAAATCTTGTCTCCTTTACAAATGTAGTCCCCTCCACAACCACCAGCTTAGTGATCTCTGTTTTTATTGGCTAGTATTTTTTTGCATAGTGAGATCTCTAGATTTTTGTTGCACAGTTTTCTCTCTTGTTTTTTTTTTCCTGGACAGAAAGGGGAGTGCATGTTGGATGTTAGAGTTAGCAATACTTGATGATACTTGATGCGTGGATGTTGGATGTTAGAGTTAGAAATAGCTGATGATACTTGATGCATGCATGGTTAGGTTATTATTTTTGGATATTGGGTTACTTTTGTTTAGATATATATATATATATATATGTGGCTATTTATCCAGTTCCACAGTTTTGGTTTGTATGGTTGTTTTCACAGGTGGATTGTTCAAGGATTATGTGTTTCATGTTCGTAGCATTCAGCTCTTGTGGTTTTTTTTTTTTGGTAGTGGTTTTGTTTTTTTTTTCTTTTTTAAAGTTACGGTTGTTGATTGTGTTAGTTTGTTTGTTTTTGGGTTTGTTTGTTAGGAAAATTGTTTAGAATAGTTTTGTCCGAGATTTGACAAAGGGAGAGATTGTTAGGACCCTACTTGTTGTCAATTCCGTGGACAAACTTGGGTTTAAATTGAGTTGTAATTTTCTAGTTTTTGGTCTTCTCGCTCGAGCGGTAAAAGTGGCACTTGAGCGGAGGTTTCACTCTCATAGTATTTTTCTTGCCTGTAAAATATATTGAGTGGTGTGTTTTTTCGCTCAAGCGTGGGATCTTCCGCTCGAGCGTGAACCCTGGTTTGGAATACGTTATATAGAGTCCCCGCTCGAGAATCCATTCCCACGCTCGAGCGGACCTCACGATCTCAGCCTCTATAAAACCTCAAGTTGCTTCAAATCTAGGATTATGTTTTCTAGATCTTCTTTAAGGGTTTTAGGATTTTCTTTTGGGGATATTTTTTTGGTTTTCCTTGATATTTGATTGAATATTGAACTCATGTTCTTATAAACACACATCAAGGGGTTTGGTTGATCTTCTTTGAGAGTATTCTACTTCGGTGGATTCTGAAGATTTAAGCAAAGAGTAATCAAAGGAGTTTGATGTTGTGTGTAGTCGTTGGGTCGACAATGGATGTTGTGGATTCAACATCAATCTAATCAATTCCAAGACGAAGGTTGCAGTGAAAGGTATACAGAAGATTTGAAGACAAATTGCAAGCGTTTGCCTAATTTGTTTAGTATCTTTGTAATCTTTCTTTCTTCAGTTGTGGATTGATTTGTGGCGTTTAGCCCGTGGTTTTTTTATCACAATTGGAGGTGCTCCAATTGTGGCTTTTCCATATAAAAATCATTTGTGTCGATTTATTGTTTTGAAAACAACAATCTAAATCACATTCATACGTGCTTGATGATTTAGATTGGTAAGTTTTGTTGTTTGGGAATTGGTACAATTAGTTCTTGATCTAATCACGAATCACTTATGTTTTTCATATATAATTTGTATATCATAGTATATACACATGTATGTTTGTATATATGGTAAAAAAAAAAGAAAGTATTTTTCTTTAGCCCTTTTAATGGTGATATCCTGGTTGGTCCCTAATTATACCTCATGTCACCTAATAAAGGAAAAAAATAAAATTAATCCTAATTCGTATTATGATAATCAAGGGCAATGGCACGGTATTGCTGATAGTCCCATGAACAAAAATAAATATTAATGTACACCCATTAGAGCATCTCCAATGAAGTATGCCAAAACAATATTGTGAAAATTATAATTTGACATAATGGTCTGCTAAATGAGTTGCAAAAGGCAAAATATAGCTAGTGTGGAAGAATATAGTGCTCCAACAGTATGGTCTTGGTGCTGTTAAAAATTGCAATTGTTATATCTTGTGTCAAATTTGATGCAAATTTTAGCTATAACTAAAGTTGGTAGCACAACAAATAAAGAGAAAGACAACAAATTGTGGACGACTACCCGGATGACCACCGAATGTTTGTTAAAATTGCTAATTTGGACAATCACTCTGACAACCACTCGGACAACCACCTGAAAGTTGGTTAAGTTAAAAAATAGCAATTTGACAATTGAAGCAACATTGTTATCATATTGCTATTTTACACTATTTGTTTCTAAATTATAACTTTAGCTATTTATTTTACCTGCTCACCATTGGAGTTGCTGTTACGAAATGCCAAATTATAGCAATGGCGCCACATTGGTGCAATGCCATTTTGGCACAATCCTAACCAACTTTTTCTCCAATGTTTTAGATGGTGTTTGGATATAGTTTTTTGGATTTTTTTTAAAATTATTTTTTTTCTTTTACGATCTTTTTAAAAAATTTTCTTAAAAAAAAAAATTATATCTTTACATTCTACACGACTAGACAAATAAAAAAAATTTAAAATTAAAAAAAAAATTATTCTAATTCACCCACTATTCACATGCCACTATAATATTGAAAAAAATAAAATAAATAATACTATCTACTTTAAAAATTGAAAAATAAAACCCACTAACACCTACCCACCAATCTTGCAGAGATACTATCATTCTAACTAACTATCCACCTATTCGAGCATTCTTCAAGATTAATCTACAATTCTCACTCACCATCCATCATCCACCATCCACATACCATAAATACACATACCATTTTCACACATTATTCGCCCACCAACAACCACCCATTAAAGAAGGTCCAGAGAGAGAGAGGAGAGCCTCCCTCTCTAGGTGATTTCCGGCGATGCTCTGGCGGTGCTCCGGCAACATTCCGGCAACCTATTTTACACTTCTAAAGTATAGATCTACTATAGCTATTCTGGTTTAGACCCGACCCATTTGGTATTCTGGATCCGAGTTTCGTTGTCTTATATGGTTGTTCATGTCTTATTCATCTTGTACTTCATTAAGTTTGGTTGTTGGAGTGTTTTGGTGGCATTTAAAATAGGGTGGTAGTTTGTTTTTCAAAACTGTTGTTACCCATATTTTGGCCTCTTCGCTCGAGCGGTGATTCTTACGCTTGAGCGGTCTTTGAGAACTCTCAGTACTTTTGCAGGCCTACAGAGATACTGGGAGGGTGGCATTCTTCGCTCAAGCGATCTTTATTGCGCTTGAGCGATGTTGGCTCGAGCAGTGGTCCTCTGTCTGTAAAACTTTTGAGAGTTGGTATTCTTCACTCAAGTGGTCACTTTGTGCACTCGAGCAGTCCCACTTATTGTATCTGGTCACTCTAGCGACACGTCTTGCGCACGAACGGTCTGCGCGTATATCAGTTCGTAAAAGTTACTTTTTGAGTCACTTTTTCATCTCTCTCTCTCTCTCTCTAAACATTCTAAAAACCTTAAATCTAGAGTCTCTCTATCTATAACTCACATTCTCTCTACAAATACACCTAGATCCATTGATTTCTTCACCTTAGTCTCCTTGTCAAAACTGTAGAGCTCGGCGAGGGCTTCCATTTGAGTGGATCTTCTTTTCGTCACTGGCGGTTTTTTTCGGCTTGTCTCCTCTTCACTTCAAAAGGTAGGGTCTATTTCCTTAACTTGATATGAATTTGTTGGTGTATTTGTGGTATATTTTGATATATAGATCTTGTGGTGCTTAGATTGATTTTTGGGGTATATTTTGTGGGTTGAGGGTTTGTCCAAATTGGGGGTTGTTGGTTATGATTTTGCTATTAAAGTGTATTTTTGGTATACAAAACTTACATATGATTTTTTTTCTAAAAGAGAAAAACCCCAATTTGTGGAAGACTCCTAGATGATGTTGATTTTGGAAATTTGGGTAGAGTGACTGTAACAACCCTCACTTTACCCTAGTCATGCTTGCATGTATTTACATGATCTTGTCTTGTTAAGTTGCATTTTACAAACCTTGATTTGTTTCGCATAAGTGTTGCTTGCATGCCTTGTTCCTTGCTTGGTGTGAGTTTAGCCGAGGTTATCTTAAGCCTAGGTTACACCTTTGAACTTCTTACACCTAGGACCATCTTGGAACCACTTTGGTTGACCTCCACCCTCACCCTGACATGTTGGTCGAGATGTCATTATCTAGGCCGAGGTGTTCATCACCAAGGCCGAGATGTTATACCAAAGTGATCTTGTCCCTGGACTGGTATGACCTAGACCGAGGTGTGGCACATCTAGGCCAAGGTGTGGCACAGCTAGGCCAAGTGTTGTCCTTCCTAGCCGAGATCATTGAGACCTTACTTGCCGAAGCTTTGTCCTAGCCGAGATCATTACCCGCCGAAGTGCCCTTGTCACCTTACTTGTTGCTTACACTTTGTCATGCTCTTGTCTTATCAATCTATCACCTTTTTGAGGAGATCCAATTAGCTGTTGCCATGTGTCCCAGCAGAGGGTTAAGTCAGCTGGCAGAGTTAGAAATATATCATTTTGTGTCATATCTCTTGCATGGTAGAGAGAGAAGCTCTAGGAAGAGGAGAGGAAGTTGGAGTGAGAGAGCTAGATCCCAAGCTTGATCTTTAGAGTTTGAGCCGTTTAATCCGTGTTCTGAGGTTAGAATCTTGATTTACTCTTGTCATTCTTTATGTTGATCCGATTGCATCGCATGATCAAGCATGATTCATGAGCCATGCATTGATTTAAAGCTTGCTTTAGAAAGAGAAAATGATGTTCTTATGTTCTTGAGATAAAACCATGTTTTGATCCGAAAGTTTGTAACAAGTTCCATGTCTTGTGTTTGTTTCCATGAAATCTTCAAGTATGGGTACCCAGGTCCATGTTTTCAAACTCATCTCATGAAAACTCAGATTTCGAATAAAGAAGTTATGATTTAAGCATTCATGCTCTTCATGTTCTTCAAGAGGGAAACCCATATTTTCCCAGACTTCATTTCCTTGAATGTGGTCGTCGGGAACACACCTCGGCCAAGAGGTGTGGGACCTCGGCCTAGACCTGGTTAGTACCCAGCATGTTTTCCCCGGGATAAAAGACAATGTTTTAACTTCCAGCATGTCTTGCTTTGTTTTGACTTGATTTTATAAGAAATGCCGAGATCCTTTCCTGTCATGTGAAACTTGTTTTAAGGATGCATTTCATATCTATCTTTGAGCATCTCACCTTGTCTTATTGAAATGCATTCAATGGGATTTATTATGTGCTTGTAGGCCTTGGATCCTTGCTTGTAATTCCTACACCCGAAGAACTATGTGAGTGGTATTTTTAATAAAGCTATATTATAATGTTTTGATAAAAGCTTTGCTTTGCTTTGTTTTGGAAAGGTATTTGATCAAGCATGAATGATTGTCCCTAGTTTTGTATCTAGTATTATATTTGTTTTGATGACATTCTGGGAAAGTCCTTAGTACGAGGGGACTATAATGCAACTGCACCCTTGTTTTGAAAGTCCTTAGTGCCAGGGGACTTTAATGCAACTGCACCCTTGTTTTGAAAGTCCTTAGTGCCAGGGGACTATAATGCGACTGCACCCTTGTTTTGCCACTGACGGTTTTTCGCGTGGGTTTGTTTGTCCGAAATGTCATCCCTTGTATTATATTGATGCTAGTAAGCATCCCTTGAAGCTTTGAAAGATAGATAGATGGACTTGGTTTATCCTTTGATTTTGTACAAGATATGCTATGTATTGTTTGATAAAGATTTTGAATATCATTCATGCAAAAACCTTTATTACTTATACCATTCACTGAGTATCCAAGCTCACCCTCTCTATATATATGTAGGTGATGAGCAAGAAGGTGACGACGCCTAGATGATTATTTGCAACTTGTTTTGGATTCGCATCTTGTAGCATCTTGAAGATCATGCTTCTTGGCTTGTAGTTTACTTCTTTTGTTTATGTCGGCTTGAGAAGCCTTTTGATCAAGATGTATTTTGTACTTTATTTTAATTGTATTCAAGTTGTTAGACCTTGATAAGTTGTATGTCATTCCATTTAATCTATGCACAGCTCTTATGGACTAATTATATTTAAATTTATTGCTTCCACACATGTAGGCCCCATATGTATACTCTGATTGTGTGTGGATCTTCGTAAGTTGGCCTTTGGTAATCTCGGATTACTGGCCATCACGGCACCATTCTACTAGGGGCGGGATGGGGTCGTGAAAGTTACGGAAAATGGATTTCGTTGGGAAAAGTATGTTGATGTTTTGGAAACACATCGAGTATTAAATACTCTTTTGGAAATGTTCTAGAAAGGTGACTGTTGAAACTATTGGATTGTGTATTCGTATTGTTATCTATTAATTATTGCATTAGAGATAACTGTTTTGGCTATCAGTGGAGGATAGCATTGCCGTGTGTTAGAAATTGCATGTAGACTAGACCAATTGAAATCATTCATATCATGGAGCATGTAATGGATTTTTCTTTTGAAATTTGAAACTGTATGTTTGGGAAGGGGTTTTGGAAATTCTCGTATTTTGTCTTAGAACGCTTGCATTGTTTTGGAAAACAATATTTTGAATCACACGTATTGTGCTATCGAAAAAAGGTAAATAAAGTGATAAAGCTATGAGGGGGTGTTAAAGTACAATTAAGTTAGCCTGTGTGTCCATGGTGAAAAACTTAACCCCGCGTGGTAGGTGTCGAGCCTTCTGGTTAGTACTTGTAAAAATGACCTTGTGACTTGTATAGTTACTCGTATGAACACTAGCCTTGGAGATTTACCCATTTTTATTTATTATCATTTTGGTTTTTGGAACAGGATGTTTGGGTGTGGTTTTATCAATGTATTTGCATTTGATTTAGCAATATATTTGCTGGCTGGTATTGAGATACTTGGATTGACTTTTGGAACGATATTTTATATCAAATAGACGTTTTTAACTTGGAAAAGGTTTTGATTAAACATAAGGTTTTGGTAATTGAAAAGATATGATGTTGTTGAGAAGTCAAATGGATTTGAAAAGCATTTGGGCATATTGTGTATATGTATTGCATCATGATCATTTATACTAGTGGAGCATGTTTAGTTTTTGAAATATTCTCTACTAGTCTTTATGCTCACCCTACGTGGCTAAAAATGTTTTTCAGGTGCACGTGTGGATGTGGACTGAGATGTGAAGTTGTGTTCGGAACTGTGTAGGGTGGTCCTGTTATTTGTAGGCCATGGGCCATTCACATTATTTATTAGTCATGTGCCATTCTTGTAAGGGTTACACCCTTTGTCTATGATGTAAGCCTCCGGGCGTTCAATTTATTTTATAACATCTATGTATGTTTTAATTACAGAACACCCATTCGACTTAGATGTTGTATTTAGGAATGTATGAAATCGGATAAACACATGTATTGTGTGGGTATATTATATACATTTGCATGAGGATTGTTATCTATTGTTTATCGTTGGGTGGTTTATTCACGTGGGCTAGACTCCATAAATTCGGGGCGTGACATCTACACTCTTAGAGCATCTCCAATGGAGCTATCAAAAGAGGTGCCAAAGCTATGATTTGGCAAGAGTGACAAAAAAAAGGTTCTCCAATGGCCTGCTATTCTTCTTGCTAAAGATGCAGATGCCATTTCTGTTCTCAAATTTGGCAAGTTGAATAGTAGGTGCCAAACATGCCACATCAGCAAATATCAACAGATTTTTTTGCTCCAAATTTAATTGAAAAAACAGAATTCATTCAAACAAATTTCAAAATTTCAGAATTACACAAATTTTAGAATTTCATAATCACAAATAAATTTCAGAATCACACAAATTTCATAAGCACACAAACAAATCACAGAAATTTCAATTTTAGATTCAATTTCACAAATTTAGATGACAAATACCTGGATCGACCTCTAGGGCTTCTTCTTCTTCAACCGATTGGTTTGAGGACAGAGAGAGAGAGAGAGAGAGAGAGAGAGAGAGAGAGAGAGAGTTAGAGAGTATACTAGTTTTGGAGATCGGAGAAAATTGTTCGGTGATCGGTGATCAGTTTGAGGACAGAGAGGAAGATGCTCTTGAGCTCAAAGACAGAGATAGAGACAGGAAGCAAGCGAGCGAGATAGAGAGAGAGAGAGAGAGAGAGAGAGAGATATGCTCTTAAGCTCAAAGACAGAGACAGAGAGAGAGAGATGCACTCTTCTCTCAGCCGAACACAGTGATGAAGAGAGCAAGGGGATAGAGATGTAGAGAAAGAGATGCTCTTATCTCTCAACTGAACATAGTGATGAAGAGATGATAGAGGACAGAGATGCAGAGAGAGAGAGAGAGAGAGATGCTCTTATCTCTCAGCCGAACATAGTGATGAAGAGAGGATAGAGAAAGCAAGATGACAGATCATAGGGGTTTTGTCTTAAGATTTGACCAGATCATTCTAGAGGATTGATCTCAACCGTTGGATTATTATTTAATCAATGGTTGAGATCTTGTTATTTAAGTAACGGATGAATTGCCCCTGTTATGATATTTTGTTTATTAAAAAATAAATAATAAATAAATTCAGCTTTGCAGAAGCACAACGGCTATAAATAAACGGTCATATTTGTTTAAATTCTCAACGGCCATATTTAAAAAAAAAAAAAGGGGGTCATATTTTGTAATTCTATAAATACAAACCCCCAATCTTAATTTCATTTCACAACAAGCCTCAGAAATTATATTTTTCTTTTTCTCCTCTCATTTTCTTAATTTCATTTCACAACAAACCTCCCAAATTACATTTTTATTTATAGGTTTTTTCACATAATCACTAAGGAAGGTTCATCAAAAACAAAGGGAGGAAAATCATTCACCATTGATGAAGATGTAGCACTTTGTAAAGCTTGGTGTCACATTTCTAAAGATCTAATTATTGGCAATTCACAATCTTATGCTCACTTTTGGAGGAGAATTTATGAAAATTATTGCTCTCTCCAGAATGATCAATCAAGAACACAAGTGTCTATCTAATCTTGATGGGGTATAATCATGAAATGTTCTAGCAAATTTCGTGGGTGTTTAGCGCAAGTCGAAAATCTACACCTAAGTGTGATGTCTCAAGTTAATATAGTAAGATTTTATCTTCATTTATTATGTTACTTTTTTTATTTCATGCTGTATAAAAATTAACTAATTAATTAATTTAATATTTTATTGATACAAATGCTTTAAGCAAAACTTTTATACCATCAGGATGAAAACAAACATTTTGCTTTTGAACATTGTTGGCCAATCTTGCAAAACAATATCAGGTGGCAAGATGTAGCTCATACGAACACAGTGAAGTCAATGATACATACACCATTTTCACCTAATTCAGCCCCCGATTCTCTTATCGATAACTGCATTTCTCTTAAAGACGGCAATAGGCCAAGTGTTGGCAACAATCAAACTGTTGGTAATAATCCAATCGGTGAGGGTAGTGCCTCTGCAAGGGGTAAAAGGCCTATGGGTAGAAAATCTGCAAAAGAATTGTTTCGAAAAAGTGAAGCTGTTCAAGCTGAAGTCCACAAATTGGAGACATTTAACCAACACCTTATTGAAAAGGAAGTGAAAAAAGTTGAAAGAGAAGAAAAAATGTTTCAAGCAGTGCAGGAGATAAAAGAACTGGAGATCAAAAAGGAAAAACATTTGCAGAAGATGGCAGACTTTGAGATAAAAAATGAAGAATGTTTGATAATGACTATGGACATTTCTCATTTGGACCCTCAAACGAAAGTGTATTACATAATGTGCAACAATGAGATTTTTGCCAAGTGGTCCGCCCATGCTAGCAACCCAAATTACTATTTTCCCCTGCCTCATGATGAATAATTATGGGAGCATGTATTTTTTAATTTTGCAATATCATTTATTTTTCAATATAATTTTGAGTATTTTTAATGTAGTTAATAATTTATTTATTTATATTTTTTTTAGTGGTATGTTTTTTGGTGGGTGAATTATATATATATATTTTTTTTTGTTGAAATTTTTCAAAATTTTTCATTTTTTATATTTGTCTAGTCGGGTATAATATAAATATATATATATATATATATATTTACAAACAGTTGAAAAAAGGTCACAAAAGACAAAAAAATAAATAATAAATAATCACCAAAAAACCTATATCCAAACAATACCTACAAATTTAGAGGGAAAGTTGGTTGAGATTTACCAAAATAGCATATAACCATTGGAGCACCATTGCTATAATTTGGCAAAATAGCACTATTCATTGCCAAATTATAGCAATGACAATGCTATTTTAGCAAACACCACTGGAGATGTCCTTAGAGTATAGATTTATAGTTTTTTAGTGTAGATTTGGATTTTTTATGTCCGAAATAGGGGTTATGTGAGTTTTCTCCTCCGATTTCGACATAGATTTTTGGATTTTCAACATCCACAATGATTTCCTCATCTCTCAAGCCTTTTTATCATACCATTGTGAGTGTACTTCCTCCTCAACTCTAGCTTCTGGCAGTGTTCGTTGTCCTCTGGCGGCGGCATCGATGGTAGTTGGGCAACAACGACGGGGACAACCTCGACGGGGATAGCTGGCTTTCAAGCAGATCTTGTTTTCCAAACCATATCTTTGGGAAGATCGGTGATTTTCCCTGGCTCGTTACTATTTTTTTGGCGGATTTGTTTTTATTTTTTATTGTTTGTTTTTTGTTTTGTTATTTAGTTCGGATGGCTTTTTGGGGTCTTGCTTATGTAATGTTACTGTTTATTAATACAATGTTTCCCATGTTCTCACAACAACCAAAAAAAAAAAAAAAAAATCAACAACAACCACCCATTACTTCCTTTGTTTCATTAACATTTTTCGAAAATAATTGTTCAGTTTTTTATTTTATGTGTTTCTTTTGTCTTTGGTAAAATTTTTTTATTTTTTATTTATTTTTTTTAGCTTTAGTTAATCTAGATACACTTTTGTGAAATTTTTATATCAAAAAATCAAATTTTTTATTTATTTATAAATATTTTACTTTTTAAGTGCATTTAAAAAAACTAACTAACATATATATATATATATATATGTATAATTCACTAAAGACAACAAGACAAAAAATAAAAAATTCAAAATAAAAGAGAGTAACATAGTTTAAGTTTTGTTTTTTAAAATTTGTAAAATTTAAGCTTATGAAGTGACCTTCTCTATAAAAATTCCTCCAGTCACCACTGATGATACTCTTGTCAAGATTCAAACAATAAAATAAAAAATATAACTCATTTACATTATGTAGAGACGTTAATATACCTGGGCACTTAGTTAAATATAAACACTTATAATATAACTCAAAATGTATTTATATATATATATAGGAAAATGTTATGGCGTGCACTTCTTGAGGAGTGTATACATATACATCCTATTACAAAATATATAATTTTATTATAAAATTTCGTAATATCAATTATAATATGAAATCTTGGCTTGAAAAACCTCCCCTCTTTCTCTCTCTAAAAACCTCCTTCCCAGGCCTCATTTTGGGGTCGGCCGGCCGCCGCCTTTGGCTATGGAGGTCGGCTGGCCCAGTTATAGCGATCCCGGGTTTACCCTTGTTGTACAGTGATCCGGACATGTGTCCGTGGATGTTGGATGTTGTTTATTATCTTGTTTACATCCTTTCTTACTTTGTATTTGAGTTATAGGATGTGTTGAGCGGGTTTGTTACAGGTTGGTTGAGTTTAGAAACCAAAACTAGTTGCCCAGATTTTTGGCCTGTACGCTCGAGCGGGGGTGTTGGCGCTCGAGCGTAGATTACATCCATCCAGTATCTTGTTGTGCAGTGTTGTGAGCTCGAGCGTAAGGTTGGGAGCTCGAGCGGAGGTCTGGTTCTGCAAAAGTGCTGGGCGAGTGCATTCTGCGCTCGAGCGGGAGGTTGGCCGCTCGAGCGGAAGTTTGTGAGTGGCCGCTCGAGCGGGGTGTTTTACGCTCGAGCGGAAGACTGGGTTTAAATCCCGAAATTGTGACTTTTCAAATCACTTTTCACTTTCTCTTCTCTCTCTTACTTTTCCAAAAACACCATTGTTGAGCCTCTCACTCTAGACTCTACCTTCTCTCTAGGTTTTGATCTAGTAGGAGTGATTTACTCACCTTTGGCCTTTACAAAAAAGTTGTTGATCGTCGAGGGCTTCATTTTAATCTGAAAATCTCGGGTTTTGGAGCACGTTGGGTTTTGTCGTCTTCTCCTTTGGAACTCCGAATTCGAGGTAGGGATAACCTACTCCTCTCTATGGGTTTTGTCTTTAAATTTTGGTATTTTGAGATGTTGGGCTTGGTTTGGTAAATTTGTGAAAGTTTGGGGCTTTTGTGTATTTTTACAAAAGTTGGGGTTTTATTCATAATAAACCTAGATGCATGTTTGGCATAGAAAAATAGAATGATTGTTGAATCATTGATGAAAATGGGACCTAAGGGTTGAAATAGTAATTATGGAAAATGGCCTAATTACATTGTTTAATTAATTGGGATAATTAATTGGTGAGAAATGAGGAAATGAAATGTTGATTGAATATCCATTTGTGCATTTATTTTCTGTTTTAGAAATAACTGCTTTGGGCTATCGGTGGAGGATAGTCGAGATTGTTGTAGACAATGCATGATGATTAGGTAAACGAAAACTAATCAATGGAATGTGTCATGGAACTTGACGGTTGATAGAATACATTAATTGTGTGTATTGTGTGATTGTATATAGAACCAATGTGTTTATATACGTTATGTGTAGAGGAGGAGATAGGGGATGTACTCCGCGGTTTAGGGGAAGATAGGGGATGTACCTCTAAACCGGATAGGTATTGGGAGGAGATAGGGGATGAACTCCGTAGACAGAGCTCATATGCTTGTCTAGAGAAGTGAAGATAGAGCTCATATGCTTATCTTTGTGAAGTGTGGATACAGCTTGTATGCTTATCTGTGGATATTGTTGATATACATATCTGTTGTAGAGTGTGGATACAGCTTGTATGCTTATCTGTGGATATTGTTGATATACATATCTGTTGTAGAGTGTGGATACAGCTTGTATGCTTATCTGTAGATATTGTTGATATACATATCTGTTGTAGAGTGTAGATACAGCTCGTATGCTTATCTGTGGATATTGTTGATATACATATCTGTTGAGATTGTGGATATAGCTTTTATGCTTATCTGAATGTGAGATATAGTTTTATACATATCTGTGGAAATGATGATAGAGCTAGCATGCTTATCTGTTGAAAAAGGGAAAATGAAAAGTAATTGGGACTTGTAAGTCGTTGACATAAATATGTAATTTATGTGATTGTATCAGTGTTGTCCAACTATCAATTGCTAATGTTTTAGTCATTGTCCATGGTTGGTTTAGTGTATTTCTACTGGGCTGTGGCTCACCCTATATGGGAATATCATTTTCAGGTACAGGAAGCATGCCACCTCCAAGGACATAGCTGGGAGGCTAGTGGCGGGCATAGTTTTGTCGTTTTACTTTTGATGTATTACATGTAATTTCAAGCCAAGGGCTTAATGTGTAAACGAGTTAGAACTCTTTGTTGTAACCAAGTGTTAACTTGGAAAGCTGTAAGCCCGTAGGGCATTTTGTTATGAGGTTAACATGTAATACTTATGTCTTGGAATTCTAATGAATGAAAGGAATGCGGTTAGTTTATATGTAAATGCATGTCTTATCTGATGGGTAATGTTATTTTTTTGAGGGCGTTACAACTTGGTATCAGAGCGTACCGGGTTCGAATACTTTGGGTACGTGGGAAGTGATTAGGATCACAATGGGTTTGTCTCGCTTGATAGAGACTTAGATGTAGTATCATATGCTATGTGCTTAAATGCTAACATGCTTATGTGACTATGTGGGTATGGGATTTAATTTCTAGGATATTGATTGGATCCTTGAGTTTCTGGGAGTCTTGTTGGAAAAGCACTTGATCAATGCTGTTTCTAACCGGAACTCTAGTAACGTCTCGGGACTATCATTATCCGGAAATGAAGTTCGTAAGTGCTTATGTGTTTATGTGCTTATGTGGAGTGAATTACAGTTGTCCATGCATGAAGACGTGAGTGTTTAGTTTCGGCACATTCGTGAATGTGCTAATGTTCTGTGTTGCCTTTATTAGGATGTCAGGACGAGGAAGAGGTGCTAGGCGTGGTAGACCTGCGAGGCAGGAAGTACCGTTACCGGGTGAGATTCCGGCAGTACAGGAGGGAGTTGGGCAGGCCAATGTGGCCGAGCCAGTAGGTCAACAGGCTATGGGTGCCTTGGCCAGAGAGATAGCAGGAGCTTTGGGTATTCTTAGAGCTGGGAATCAGGCAGCTGAGACAGGGCCTTCCTTCTTGAAGAGGGAGTTCTTTCGGTGTAATCCGGACGAGTTTATCGGGGATCCTAAAGAGCCGCTTAAGGCAGATGAATGGCTCGAACAGACAACGAAGACGTTTGAGATGCTTGGCATCGAGGACGGAGCACTGAAAGTGACCTTGGCATCTTTCCAACTGAAGGGAGATGCGGGTCAATGGTGGAAGTACGAGAAAGCTCGTGTTGGTGGTACTTGGGAGGCGTTTGTGAATGCTTTTCAGGAGAGGTTTTTATCAGCAGCAGCTAGGGAGAAGCTGAGGGATCAGTTTAGCCGGCTTAATCAGCAGGGCTTGTCAGTGGCCGAGTTTGAGGCTACTTTTACCAGTCTGTCTAGGTTTGCACCTGAACTGGTGGCGTCTGAGGAACGCCGTTGCTATGAGTTTGAGCGGAAGTTGAGGCGGGGCCTCAAGTTGAGAATTGGTGGGTCTTATATTCGAGAGTATAGACACCTAGTGGACGCTGCAGCTCATATGGAGCTTATGACGCAGGAGGAGGATGAGGGCCAGAGAGGCTCCAAGAGGAGCCAGGATAGTCAGGGTGATGGCAGGAGGCAGAGGGGTTCTAACCCTCAGCAGTCGCAGGGTGGTGTTGCTAGATCGACCTTCCCAGTGCCGAGTGCAGGCTCCGGGAGAGGTGGTCAGGGGGATTTCACCTGTTACAAGTGTGGCCAGCTGGGTCACAAGGTATCTGTGTGCCCGCAGAAGGGTGGGGGTCAGAAAGCTGCTTCTTCTTCAGCTAGACCGCAGAGTCAGAGTTTGGGCAGGGGGCAGCTCTTGACTTGTTATCAGTGTGGACAACCTGGGCATATGAAGAGGTTTTGCCCACAGTTGAGTGCCACTTCGGGAGCGTCTGGTTCTAGACAGACGCAGGGTTTTCAGCCAGCTCAGTCGGTGCAGGCCTCGAGGGCCAATCCGGGAGCTTCGTCATCCCAGTCTGTGCAGCAGTCTTTTGCTCCGAGAGGTGAGCAGGTAGACCAGGGGCCTACGGGGCGCGTGTATGCTGTTACCGCGCAGGATTTAGTACCAGCTCCATCAGTAGTGAGAGGTACTTTTTTGTTTTGCAACTCGGTTGCTAATGTGTTGATAGACACGGGTGCATCTCATTCTTTTGTATCTGCTGCATTTGCATCTGTTTTGGAATTGGAGTTAGCACAGTTAGCATCTCCTATTTGTGTGGTATCGCCTTTGGGTGGTGAGTTGATTCTGAAACAGGGTGTTAGAGGATGTGATATAGAGGTCGCCGACTATAGGCTTCCTTTTCCGTTTGTTGTCATGCCCATGAAGGGTTTTGATGTTATTTTGGGTATGGACTGGTTATCGTCATACCGGGCTGTTATTGATTGCTACCGCCAGAGGGTTACATTGTGTACCTTGAGCGGGGAGTGGTTCCATTTCTTGGGAGACCGGGTTGGTAGTGTTTTGCCGCCGGGGTATGATTCGCGAGGGCGAAGTGAGCTTAGTAGTCTACTTGCTAGCTTTGAGAGTGGTGAGAGTGGTGAGACCCAGGTTGTGTTACCGAGGGTGGTTTGTGAGTATTCGGATGTCTTTCCCGAAGATCTTGTTAGTTTGCCACCTCACCGAGAGATAGAGTTTTCTATTGATTTAGTGCCTGGTACGGCGCCGATTTCTATGGCACCTTACCGTTTTGCTCCAGCAGAGTTGGTTGAGTTGAAAGTTCAGCTCCAGGAATTGCTAGATAAGGGCTTTGTTCGCCCTAGTGTTTCACCGTGGGGAGCACCGGCCCTCTTTGTTAAAAAGAAAGATGGTGCTTTGAGATTGTGTATAGACTACCGGAAGTTGAATCGGGCTACGGTTAAGAATAAGTATCCTATGCCCCGTATAGATGATTTGTTTGACCAGTTGAAGGGTTCCCGTTGTTTCTCTAAGATAGACTTGAGATCGGGTTACCATCAGTTGAGGGTCAGGGAGGAAGATATTCCTAAGACGGCATTCCGTACGCGGTATGGCCATTACGAGTTTCTGGTGATGCCATTCGGACTTACCAATGCACCGGCAGTCTTTATGGACTTGATGAACCGGATTTTCCGGGAGTTCTTAGACCGATTTGTGGTTGTTTTCGTGGACGATATCCTTATCTATTCGTCTTCTGAGGAGGAGCACGAGGCACACTTGAGAGTGGTGCTTGAGTTACTTAGAGCCCATAGGCTGTATGCCAAGTTTGGGAAGTGTGAGTTCTGGCTGGGGGAAGTCAAATTCTTAGGCCACGTGGTATCCGGGGAAGGGGTGTCTGTTGATACATCCAAGGTTGAGGCAGTGCAAGATTGGGCACAGCCTAAGAGTGTGTTTGAGATCCGCAGTTTTCTGGGATTAGCTGGGTATTACCGTCGGTTTGTGAAAGATTTCTCCAGGTTAGCCTCACCGTTGACTAGACTGACTCGGAAAGGAGTCAAGTTTGTGTGGAGTGAGACTTGTGAAAAGTCGTTTCAAGAACTGAAAGTTAGATTGACCACCGCTCCGGTGTTGATTATTCCGGAGAGAGGGTTGGGTTATGCGGTTTATTGTGATGCCTCACGAGAGGGTTTGGGTTGTGTGTTGATGCAAGAGGGAAAAGTGGTAGCTTATGGCTCACGTCAGTTGAAAATACACGAGAAGAATTACCCTACACACGACCTAGAGTTAGCAGCTGTGATCTTTGCCTTGAAAATCTGGAGGCACTACCTTTATGGTGAGAGGTTCGAGGTATTCTCGGATCATAAGAGTTTGAAGTATCTGTTTACCCAGAGAGACTTGAATTTGAGGCAGAGGAGATGGATGGAGTTCATCGAGGATTATGATTTTGAGTTGCACTATCATCCGGGAAAGGCCAATGTTGTGGCCGATGCCCTTAGTAGGAAAACCATTAGTGATGTAGCTTGTATAGCCATCCGGGAATGGGAGATATTGGGAGCACTTGGCGAGTTTGATTTGCTACTGGGCGAATCTGTTGAGGCTGCGGCCTTGTTTTCTGTTGTTGCGCAGCCTACACTTATGATTAGAGTGTTAGAGGCACAGAGAGGTGACCTTGAGGTAGAATCCCTCCGAGAGAAGATCTCCAGTGGGAAAGTGGAGAAGGGTTTGACGGTGTATCCCGACCTGAGTGTGAGATACCGAGACCGTTTGTTTGTACCGGAGGCTTGCCGTGAGGAAGTACTCCGAGAGTTTCACCATTCACGCCTTGCGGTGCATCCGGGAGGTACTAAGATGTATCAGGATTTGGGTCGCCAGTTTTGGTGGCGGGGTATGAAGAGAGATGTGGCTGTTTTCGTATCGAAGTGCCTTACTTGCCAGCAAGTGAAGGCCGAGCATCAGAGGCCAGCGGGTTTGTTGCAACCCTTGCCTATTGCCGAGTGGAAGTGGGAGCATGTCACTATGGACTTCGTTGTAGGTCTTCCGAGGACTCAACGGGGTAGTGATGCTATTTGGGTGGTTGTAGACCGGTTGACTAAGTCGGCGCACTTTATTCCTATGCGCGTGAGAGATTCAGTAGATCATCTTGCCGACTTGTATATTCGGGACGTAGTGCGATTACACGGGGTCCCAGTGACGATTGTCTCAGATAGAGATCCTCGTTTTACTGCTAGGTTGTGGCAGAGTTTGCAGAGTGCACTGGGCACTAAGTTGACCTTTAGTACGGCTTATCATCCTCAGACTGACGGGCAGTCCGAGCGTACTATTCAGATCCTCGAGGATATGCTTCGGGGATGTGTCCTGGACTTCAGTGGGACATGGGAGAGGCACTTGCCATTGGTAGAGTTTGCCTACAACAACAGTTTTCAGTCTAGCATCGGTATGGCACCGTTTGAGGCCTTGTATGGCCGACCGTGTAGGTCTCCAGTTTGTTGGGCCGAGGTGGGTGATGCACCTTTGTTGGGTCCGGAGTTGGTTAGGGAGACGACGGAGAAAGTTGAGCTTATCCGTAGGAGGCTTATTACAGCCCAGAGTCGACAAAAGAGTTATGCCGACCGTAGGAGGAGGCCTTTGGCGTTTGAGGTAGGTGATCATGTCTTTCTGAAAATATCACCTAGGCGAGGCCTGATGAGGTTTGGGAAGAGTGGGAAGTTATCCCCTCGGTTTATTGGTCCTTTTGAGATCCTTGAGAAGATAGGCGAGGTTGCTTATCGGTTAGCCTTACCGCCGCAGTTGTCCGGAGTGCATGACGTGTTTCATGTGAGTATGCTTCGGAAGTATGAGCCAGATCCATCACATGTGCTAGATTGGAGCGATTTAGAGGTAGATGAGGATGCCTCGTATGAGGAGAGACCGGTTCGGGTCTTGGATAGGCGGGATCAGGTCCTGCGTGGTAAGACCATTCCTTTGGTGAAAGTCTTGTGGAAACATCACGGAGTGGAGGAAGCCACTTGGGAACGTGAGTTGGAAGTCCGTGAGAAATATCCGGACTTGTTTGTTGATGTGTGATCTTGTATTTAAATTTTACATTATGTTGAACTTAAGAGCTTTTATATATGTCTTAAGTTGTAAAACATTGAGAATGTTTTGATTATTGGAAGCATGTTTTGGAACTTGCCTCATATGGTAGTTGGATGTAACACTATATATGTTGAATATATTGTTGACATTGGAAAGTTAGTGCATAATGTTGGTGCATGTTAATAATACATATGTTGTTTACATATTGTGATATGTCTCTTGTTAAAGGGATGGGATGACCGGTAATGGGTCGAATTGTTGAATGTTAAATTGTAACATTGTTTAAAATGGAGGAAAACCTGTTTTTGAAAACTTGTGCTTAATTTCGGGGGCGAAATTCTTTAAGGGGGGGAGGTTATAGCGATCCCGGGTTTACCCTTGTTGTACAGTGATCCGGACATGTGTCCGTGGATGTTGGATGTTGTTTATTATCTTGTTTACATCCTTTCTTACTTTGTATTTGAGTTATAGGATGTGTTGAGCGGGTTTGTTACAGGTTGGTTGAGTTTAGAAACCAAAACTAGTTGCCCAGATTTTTGGCCTGTACGCTCGAGCGGGGGTGTTGGCGCTCGAGCGTAGATTACATCCATCCAGTATCTTGTTGTGCAGTGTTGTGAGCTCGAGCGTAAGGTTGGGAGCTCGAGCGGAGGTCTGGTTCTGCAAAAGTGCTGGGCGAGTGCATTCTGCGCTCGAGCGGGAGGTTGGCCGCTCGAGCGGAAGTTTGTGAGTGGCCGCTCGAGCGGGGTGTTTTACGCTCGAGCGGAAGACTGGGTTTAAATCCCGAAATTGTGACTTTTCAAATCACTTTTCACTTTCTCTTCTCTCTCTTACTTTTCCAAAAACACCATTGTTGAGCCTCTCACTCTAGACTCTACCTTCTCTCTAGGTTTTGATCTAGTAGGAGTGATTTACTCACCTTTGGCCTTTACAAAAAAGTTGTTGATCGTCGAGGGCTTCATTTTAATCTGAAAATCTCGGGTTTTGGAGCACGTTGGGTTTTGTCGTCTTCTCCTTTGGAACTCCGAATTCGAGGTAGGGATAACCTACTCCTCTCTATGGGTTTTGTCTTTAAATTTTGGTATTTTGAGATGTTGGGCTTGGTTTGGTAAATTTGTGAAAGTTTGGGGCTTTTGTGTATTTTTACAAAAGTTGGGGTTTTATTCATAATAAACCTAGATGCATGTTTGGCATAGAAAAATAGAATGATTGTTGAATCATTGATGAAAATGGGACCTAAGGGTTGAAATAGTAATTATGGAAAATGGCCTAATTACATTGTTTAATTAATTGGGATAATTAATTGGTGAGAAATGAGGAAATGAAATGTTGATTGAATATCCATTTGTGCATTTATTTTCTGTTTTAGAAATAACTGCTTTGGGCTATCGGTGGAGGATAGTCGAGATTGTTGTAGACAATGCATGATGATTAGGTAAACGAAAACTAATCAATGGAATGTGTCATGGAACTTGACGGTTGATAGAATACATTAATTGTGTGTATTGTGTGATTGTATATAGAACCAATGTGTTTATATACGTTATGTGTAGAGGAGGAGATAGGGGATGTACTCCGCGGTTTAGGGGAAGATAGGGGATGTACCTCTAAACCGGATAGGTATTGGGAGGAGATAGGGGATGAACTCCGTAGACAGAGCTCATATGCTTGTCTAGAGAAGTGAAGATAGAGCTCATATGCTTATCTTTGTGAAGTGTGGATACAGCTTGTATGCTTATCTGTGGATATTGTTGATATACATATCTGTTGTAGAGTGTGGATACAGCTTGTATGCTTATCTGTGGATATTGTTGATATACATATCTGTTGTAGAGTGTGGATACAGCTTGTATGCTTATCTGTAGATATTGTTGATATACATATCTGTTGTAGAGTGTAGATACAGCTCGTATGCTTATCTGTGGATATTGTTGATATACATATCTGTTGAGATTGTGGATATAGCTTTTATGCTTATCTGAATGTGAGATATAGTTTTATACATATCTGTGGAAATGATGATAGAGCTAGCATGCTTATCTGTTGAAAAAGGGAAAATGAAAAGTAATTGGGACTTGTAAGTCGTTGACATAAATATGTAATTTATGTGATTGTATCAGTGTTGTCCAACTATCAATTGCTAATGTTTTAGTCATTGTCCATGGTTGGTTTAGTGTATTTCTACTGGGCTGTGGCTCACCCTATATGGGAATATCATTTTCAGGTACAGGAAGCATGCCACCTCCAAGGACATAGCTGGGAGGCTAGTGGCGGGCATAGTTTTGTCGTTTTACTTTTGATGTATTACATGTAATTTCAAGCCAAGGGCTTAATGTGTAAACGAGTTAGAACTCTTTGTTGTAACCAAGTGTTAACTTGGAAAGCTGTAAGCCCGTAGGGCATTTTGTTATGAGGTTAACATGTAATACTTATGTCTTGGAATTCTAATGAATGAAAGGAATGCGGTTAGTTTATATGTAAATGCATGTCTTATCTGATGGGTAATGTTATTTTTTTTGAGGGCGTTACACCAGTTCTTTTAGTGTGGTTGTTGTTAGTATTCCGTTTAATAAACTTGATTCCCCATTATTTTCCCACCGGTGCTGCGCGGGCTGCCGTAGTTCTTGCTTGGTTTTTTGGGTGTTTTGGTGAACATTTTGGTTGATTCACTGGGTCGGCAAAGAGGACGATCCAGATCTGGTTAGGATGTTCATTCGGGCGCTTCTTTGAGCGTGGAAGTTTGAGGGGTGTTCTCCGTTCAGATCTATGGAGGAGTTTCGATGTTTTGGATGATCCAGATCTGTGTAAGATTTCATTCAAGCGCTTCTATGTGTATGGGAGTTTGAGGGGTGAACGCCGTCCAGATGTGTGGTGGTATCTCAGCGGTTGTTTTGATTAAGAGGTGTTCGGCGTTGGGTCGTCAATATAGGGACGGTGGAGTAATACCTGCAGTGGCTCTTGTTGTCATGAGTGTTGATCGGCCCTGGGTGTGTTTAGAGTTTTGAACCACCGCGTAGGAGAGGTGTGGCCTTGGGTGTTGTCCGTGGGTGTAGTTGGGTGTTGGCTGTGTGTTGTCTGGCGTGGGCCTTCGCTGGGCAGTGGGAGTGAAGCAGCATGTGGCCACGGTGATGTTGGTGTTGTTAGGCATGGGAGTTCTTCCAGCCATGGTGATGTTGGCTATGGAGCTTTCCGGCCAGAGAAGCGTGGTGAAAAGATTTAGCAGGTGGGCGTTGGGAGGTGCAGAGGAGCGTGGTGTAAAGATTTAGCAGAAGTAGCAGGTGGGCAGGCAATTCCTGTTGCTTGCAAGACAATCAATGGGCCTAATTGCTCGTGTGGTAGTGTAGCACAGGTGAATATCCTCAGAGGAGCGTGCAAAACAGGTGGAAAGCACAGGTATGGGCGTGTAGCACAGGTGGGTGCTGGGTGTTGTCAGGCGTGGGTGTGTAGTAGGTAGGCATTGGGAGTTGAAGCAGCACAGGTGGAAAGCTTTAGTTTGAAAAATAGCAAGTGGGCGGGAATGCTTTGGTGTTTGGTGTTGGGTTTTCATGTGGCTTGGTTTTTGTGGGCAGATTTTGTGGGGTTTCTTGTATTTTATTTTATAGTAAAGTCCTTCTTAAATTTTTTTTTTTTTTTTGTATAAAAAAATCGTGAGGCCGAGAGGTTGGTTCTATGGATGCGAGTAGCAGTAGTAGGGGTAATTTGTACTTTCCGAGTCTCTCTCGATGCATGCCATCTTCCTGTACCTTTAATTTCATGTTGTTAATGAATTTTTTACTTTGCCGATCAAAAAAAAAAAATGTAATCTTGGCATAAATTGATGTAACAAAATATCTAAAATTTTGTAATTGATATTGCAAACTCACCTCGGAACAAAATGTTACTTGTTGCTTACTAAACAACACACGCGTTTATATATATTATTGACTTAGACCTCAAATTGTTCTGATTTTTTAAAAATTGAATTTTTTATTTTTTGTAATTTTTTTAATATTTTAAATATATATTTTTTTACATTTTAGATACACCTAATTTAGATAAACTTAAAAAATAAAATATTTTTAAAAATACAAAAAACAAATACAAAAATTCAATACGTTTAAGTATTCTTGTATATTTATTATATTTTATATATATATATATATATTTTACAAATATTTTACCTTTTAGTTGCATCTAAAAAGTGAAAAAAACTATTTGAAATATTTTAAAAAATTCACTAAGAATAAAAAAAACTTGATTTTCGGTAAATCAATCTAAACTAAACAGGATAGTACCACTAAGAAACAATATATAGCACACATTAAGGTCCCGTTTGGGAATATGCTATTTTAGTCTAAAAACTAAAAATTTACTACAAGTTGTCACATCATTCTCAAGTAATGATTAGTAAATGTTTAAGACCCATAAAAAACTTTCCACAATTTGATCTACAATGATGTGGCATAATACACGTCAACTTTCAATTTGTCACAAACTCAATTGTGTGGGATTTATCCCTTTTGCCACATCATTTAGGGGTTCAATTTGTGGTCTCTAACACTACTTTTAGAATTATGTAAAAAATAGTGAATCATTATTTGAAATTTTGAACATTGAAGACTTTTTTTTTTCCCCCACCCACTTTCCGTGCTATTAGGTTATATTTTGATCATAAATTTAGAGAGAAATTTACATAGAGAAAAAAAAAAAAAAAGTAAATGAAATAAAGCTATTTTTCACATTTCCATTATCTTTTACTTGCCTCCGCAAATTCCTCCATTAATTTATAATCAACCTATATATAAACAAGTGTTTTTTTCCAGTCAATCAGTGTTGTTTTCTTCTAAAAGAGACTTGATTACTTTCAAAAGATTCTTTTCTTTTTGTTTTGTTTTTTTTTTTAAAAAAAAAATTATCAGCTACTTATAGAAAAACATGACAATGAAATGTGAAAGTTCAAAAACTTCTACCCCGAAGAAGTAATTGCCATTCATGAGCTCTGACTTTTGAAGTCATCAAGTCTTATAATAGAGTTCCCTCAAGTTCATCTTTAAAAACTGCAATGCACAAGCTAAACTCTTATCTTTAAACACTCGTATCAAGTAACCTTCCATACTAAGAAGCCATGGGCACAACCTCTAGTGCTCTTTTCATGTTATTTGCTTTTCTTTTCATTGAAGGAATTGAGTTCTGTTGTAGCAGTACAAATCCAAATGTGAGTTGCATAGCGAGTGAGCGTGAAGCTCTTATCGTGTTTAAGGGAAAGTTCAAATATGATGCAAATCGCTTATCCACGTGGGTTGGAAAAGACTGTTGTCTATGGAAGGGAGCCGGTTGCAGCAGGAAAATAGGCCATGTCGTGAAGCTTGATCTATGTAATCCAATCCCTTTTGATTCCTACAAGGGCGATTTTATTCAGCATTCAGCAAATTTCGACAAGAACAGATTGGGAGGCGAGATAAGTCCTTCTTTACTCATTTTAAATCATTTGAGTTACATAGACTTGAGCATGAACAATTTTTAAGATATGCAATTCCCAGAATTCTTAGGCTCCCTGAAAAGCTTGAGATACCTTGACCTCTCTTGGTCACAATTTTTCAGTGGAATGATTCCTCATCATTTGGGGAATCTTTCAAGATTGCAGTATCTCAACCTTAGCAAGTTGGTCCAATACCAGATACTCTTGGAAGGTTGATATCTCTCACAGTCCTTGACCTTTCTTTTAATGACTTTGATAACTCAATGTTGCATTGTTTGAGTAACTTAAGTAGTCTTGTCCATATGGATATCAGTTCTAACAATTTTAACAGTTTAATTCCTGATGCTCTTGGAAGGTCGACTGCTCTCACCTTCCTTGACCTTTCTGACAACAATTTCAAATATTCAATGTCATATTGTTTGTGCAACCTTACTGGTCTTGTCTATTTGGATCTTGGTTTTAATAATCTTAATGGTTCAATTCCCAATTGCTTTTGGTAGTTGCCCTCTATTTCAGTCCTCAAGTTGGATTATAATAGTTTTCAAGATCCAATTCCAAGTGAGATTGGTAATATGACACAACTTACAGAGCTTCACTTCACTGGAAACAAGTTCAAAGGTGAAATACCAAACTCCATGTGGTGGAACCTTTGCAACTTGCGCGTACTTGATTTGTCCGATAACAAGTTCAAAGGTGAAATACCAAACTCCATGCAAAGCCTTTGCAACTTGTGCATACTTGATTTGTCCTATAACAAGCTCAGTGGCAATCTTTCAACTTCTTTGGTTAATCCATTTGGCTGCATCCATAATAATTTAAAGGTGTTAGATCTTAAAATAAACATGTTTAGTGGTCATCTGCCAAACCACTTGGGAGAGTTCAAGAATCTCGAGTACCTTGATATTTCTAATAATTCATTTTATGGTCTACTGCCATCATCAATTGGAAGACTGTTATATTTGAGAGTGTTGAATACTAGAAATAATCAATTGAATGGGAGCATTCCAAATATTCTTGGACAACTTTCAAAACTAGAAAAGCTAGATTTATCAAGCAATTCTTTTGTTGGCATGGTATTTGAACTTCATTTTGCCAAACTCAAGAGGTTAAATGAGTTATACTTGTCTCCAAACTCATTATTAGTTCTGAATGTGAGCTCCCAATGGGTTCCTACTTTTCAACTCTCATCCATACTAATGGCATCCATCAAAGTGGGACCCCAATTTCCTTTGTGGCTTAAGACACAAAAAACTGTTAGAGATTTAGTCATGTCTAATGCATGCATCTCAGATATCATTCCAGATTGGTTTCATAATATTTTTTCTGGTATTCGACACTTGGATTTATTCAACAATCAGATCAGCGGAAAAGTGCCAATATTTCAAGAACGTAAATACTGTGACTATACAGAGAATCATAGGAGGTTGGTATTGAGTTCTAACAAATTTAAAGGCCCATTAACATCACTTCCTTCAGATGCTATGATATTAGATCTTTCGCACAACTTTATTTCAGGACCTATTCATATGAGTGATGACAATAAAAAACTGGGATTTAAAATTCTTGCTCTCTCAAATAACTATTTCACTGGTGGCATTCCAATGTCTTTATGCAAGGCAACAAATATAACAATTATTGATTTCTCAAAAAATCAATTATCAAGAAGAATTCCTCAATGCTTAGGACACTTGGATTACTTGGCAGTACTAGATTTGTCAAATAACAACCTATATGGTCATATTCCAAGTTCTTTGGGTTCCCTACAATTTCTCGTGTCCTTGCACTTGCATAAGAATAGATTTCATGGGAAGCTTCCTTTGTCCTTACAGAATTTGGCATTTCTTTGCATACTTGATCTAGGTGGAAATGCGTTCACTGATATTATCCCTCCATGGATCGGATATAAACTAACTCATTTGTCATTTCTCAATCTTCAATCGAATAATTTCTATGGTGATATTCCTCCACAACTCTGTAGTCTCCGAAATCTACAATTGTTAAACTTGGCAAAAAATAACATAGTGGGAAATATCCCTCGTTGTTTTCACAGCTTCACTGCCATGTTTACACAAGATCTTGAGCAAAAATTCGATCCAAGTAATAAACAAGGAGTTAATGTTAATACATTTTATCAAGAGAACATTATAGATTCAATGAAAGGAAAACAACGGGAATACACCAAGGCACTCAAACTTCTCACCTCCATAGACCTTTCAAATAATGGCATTGTTGGAGAGATTCTAGAAGAGTTAATGAATCTTTCTGGGTTGCTAAACTTGAATTTATCAGGAAATCATCTAAAAGGAAGCATCCCTAATAATATTGGCAATTTGACACAATTGGAATCTCTTGATTTTTCTCGAAACAAACTTTCTAGCCCCATTCCTCCAAGTCTATCTAGTTTAAGCTACCTAAGTCATTTGAACATGTCATTCAATAATTTATCAGGGAAAATACCAACGGGAAATCCACTTCAAACTCTCAACGATCCTTCCATTTATATAGGCAACGATGGCCTTTGTGGTGCACCACTAAACAACTGCCTTGATGATAAATCATCTCATGGTGATCACAAACATGCTGATCAGAGTAGAGATGCAGATGAAACTGATTTTTTGTGGTTCTACACTGGCATTGGACCTGGTTTCTTGGTTGGGTTCTTGGGGGTCTGTGGTACTTTGACTTTCAAGAAGTCTTGGAGGTATGCTTACTTCCAGTTCATCGAAAACAACTACAATTGGCTATCAATAAACATAGCAATCAAGTTCGCTCAGCTAAGGAGGAAGTTCAACAAAGGCAAATTTGGAGGATGAATTTATCACCCAATTAGTTTGTCTCTCTCTCTCTCTCTCTCTCACATCATGTACTTATATTATCTCTGTATCTTGTCATGATTGTGATGTGTGCATCAAATCAACATCTTCATAACCCATGATTTATCTTGCATGAATCTTTCAATTTTTTTTCAATTCCTTACCGTCATTAACATAACAATGCTAATCATGTTAATGATTCTTGGAACATCATCACGACTTGAAGAATAACCAAATTTCCAGATTATCATCAAAACATGTCTTACATGCAAGATCATATAGTAAAGTACGGATTAATTTCCACCAAATTTCTTTACCAAAAGCACCAAAATTCTTTGTCACATGCTTAAAAACATTGAAACAAATGCAGGTTTGTTGTTATATAGTTCAAATAATGCAAATACATTTCTCAAATAATTTTTCAGAAGTCATTTGTTGCATTATTTTCGGAGAAACCATGTTGACATCCACTAATATGATTGTTATATGGTTTGCTGTCATTAAAGGGTCTTATATTCAGCTGGAGAAAGGAGCCTCTTAGGAAAGCAACATTGAGATCATGTTATGGATTTTCTTGAGTTGTTGGAAAGAAATAAGTTCAAATAATTCCATACTTCTAGTATATATGTTGATGGGGTTTGATGATTTTGTGCCCTTTGTAAAATATTCTGAAGTATGTCATTCCTTAAATAAATGGTGTGTGAACTATCATATTGTCCAGGATATGTTATAGACTGTATTTTGCATATATATGTATTCTCCTTTTATTGGTGAATTCTACGATTTTTGCCAATTGAGGCCATGGATTCTAGTTTTAATTTTGAAAATTGAGCAAAATGCTCCGACAATCATATACATAGAGTAATGGAATCACCAAGAAAAACGTAATCAAGACAGAGAGCTATTGTGCAACAGTGAAATTCACATATTAGTTCAACTATTCATTTTTTTTTTCACGTTGTAGTAATCTTCACTTGTGTAAGCTTTTAATGATTTAGGAGAAGTATGTACCATCAGTAATCTACAAGTATGTTTCTCAACTTGCACTATTTTTTATTTAATTTGTTAATGATTAATCCTTGCCAAAGATTTTTTTATTTTTTTATTTTTTTAATTGTGTGTGTGTGTGTGTGTGTGTTTTATTCTCTATCTATTTGTGTCTATTGAGTTTTAACCAATTTACAAGAGTTCGTGGTTTGCTTTTTTTAATAACTTTTTGTTGATCTTTTCGTCTTTAATGATTTTTTTTTAATTAAAAAGTGTTACACTTTTGAATTTTACTCGACTAGAGAAATTAGAAAAGATTAAAAAATTTGAAAATTTTGAAAAAAAGCCCAAAAAGGATTTTTAAAAAATAAAAAACAGTTGACTTTTTATTTTTATTTTTATTTTTATTTTTATTTTTTATGATTTTATTTTTTTTACAAGACAAACCTAAAAAGTAAAAAAAAAAAAAAAAGACATAATTTAGAAAGAAAAAAAATCATTAAAAATTTAAAATTTTAAAAAATATACATATAACTTTTTTAGGTGAATGCCAAACACTAAGAAAAGCCAAAGTAATAAAACTGTCAATGTAACCAAAATATCATAAGTTTTCATATATGCAGATGCAAATGCAGATGATTAGCTCCTAACTACACATTGAGTTCAGCAGTCCACACAATGAACCAAAGGGGATCTAAATCAATTATCACAATTTCAATAGGCATCAACCAACAATTAGCATAGAGAAAAGGGAGATGCTATGATGTTCACCCTTAAAATGATGCATATAGTATATTTTTTATAATTTTTTTTTTGGGACAAATTACAACGGTAGTCCCTATAATTTACTCATTGTGTCATTTTAATCTCTATATTTTCAAATCGCTTGATTTTAACCATGAATTTTATGTTTTGTCTCGTCTTGGCTCAATTGAAAAGGGTAGTTTTTTAATAGAAATAGGCTATGTGCATGTCACATGTCTCATTTTAAAGGGTAAAATTGTAAATTTAATATTTTGTATATTATTCAGCCAACTCAATGAGTTAACTCACTCAAATAAACAAGCATATGGATCTCAATTGTAGAAGAGAAGAGATGGTTTTGGTTTAACAGATGGTTCGACGGGAAAAAGAAAGGGGGTTCATTCGACGATGGGGCCCAGTTGGGGTAAGGCCATGAGGTTCAACTGGGGTTCGTTGCTGAGAAAGTCATGACTAGAGACCACTACTTTTGTTGCAGTCGAAATTGCTGCAGATTGTGAGATTTCATCTTTGTCATCATCACCTCCTCATCTCTATTGCATGCTATTTACCATTTTGGGTAATCGAACTGATCCAAGTTTTTCCTCCTTAAAATAAATAAAAACTTAACCAAGTTCTTTATGGAATTGTTTGTAAATTTTCGTATATTACTTTGAAAAAAGTCTTTTTGTCAATGGTGTTTTTCTAAGATATTATGGAATTGATTCAATGTGAAAATTTTAGAGACCATTAATGTAATTTGTCCAACAAAAAAAGGCAAGTTCCGTTTGTCACTAGTAATCTTAGAAATTTCAGATAAATATTACGATCTAGTTGGGGGAAAAAAATGAAACTAATACAGGTAATACGTAGACTTAAAAAATAAAATAAAATAAAATAAAAATTAATAATAGAACATACATTTCAATATAAATATATGACAATTTTTTTTTTTAATCTGTATGATTAATGAATGGCCAATAATACTACATTTATTTATTTTTTTGTATGATATTTAGTTTACCATCTTACTGTCATGATTGCATTGGTCAAGTTGGTTCCATCACTAGTGACTATTTCCAAGGCCATTGCAACACATTGTAAAAAATGTGATCATTTAAATGAATGACTTTGCCTAGTGGCAGAAAGGATAGACCCCAAGAATGAACTGTAAACCCAAGCATATCGAGTTCGACTCTTACTAGTGTTTCTCGGACTTAACCGATACATGTGATTTGTGACAATTTTTAGAATTCGAGATTTAGTTACTCTGAAGAGTGGATCCTAGCTTTCATGATTGCATTGATTAAGTTGGTTCCATCACCCCGTTGTGTAATTATCCTTTTTATCCTTATTAGTCATATAGATGCGAGAGTAGGAGAGAAATAAGTGGGGGGAACTGTTTATATAGGAACCATAATTAAGTAAATTTCCAATTAAAAAATCTTCCCACACGAGCAAAAGTTGAAAACCACCCTATAAGGACTCTCCAACCCTCATGGTTTGAGAAGCGGCTATTTTAATTGGTTTTTTGACTTTTTACAAAAAGTAGAGAGAGTGAAGTGATAACTTATAGTGACTTTTTGACTATATTAGTCTAATGCCAAACAAGGTTTATCAAATTTAAATTTGGATAAAAATCTTGCAAAACACCTCTCCACTAATTGACTCAAATTTATATGAAATTGAGTTTTACCCATTTTTTAACCCAAATTAAAAGAGACTTAAATATATACTCGAATTTTTTCAAGATCATTTTGTAACTTTCAAATTTACCACTCTGCCCATACTGAAGTTTTACTCAAATTTACGTTCAAACCTAGGTTTATCCATTGGAATGTCATATCAAATCAAACTTAAATTTTTAGTTAAATTTGTAGTAGTGTTGCATCTACACAATTTCTTCCCTCACAATCCCCCTAATGAGGTGGCAAGACAAAATGTATGTTGTAACGCCCTCAAAATAATAACATTAAACCCAACAAATAAGACGAGCGTTGATAGATAAACTAACCACCTTCTATCATTCATTAGAATTCCATTACATAAGTATTACATGTTAATCTCATAACAAAATGCCCTACGGGCTTACAGCTTTCCAAGTTAACACTTGGTTACAACAAAGAGTTCTAACTCGTTTACACATTAAGCCCTTGGCTTGAAATTACATGTAATACATCAAAGTAAAACGACAAAACTATGCCCGCCACAAGCCTCCCAGCTATGTCCTTGGAGGTGGCATGCTTCCTGTACCTGAAAATGATGTTCCCATATAGGGTGAGCCACAGCCCAGTAGAAATACACTAAACCAACCATGGACAATGACTAAAACATTAGCAATTGATAGTTGGTCAACACTGATACAATCACATAAATTACATATTTATGTCAACGACTTACAAGTCCCAATTACTTTTCATTTTCCCTTTTTCAACAGATAAGCATGCTAGCTCTATCATCATTTCCACAGATATGTATAAAAACTATATCTCACATTCAGATAAGCATAAAAGCTATATCCACAATCTCAACAGATATGTATATCAACAATATCCACAGATAAGCATACAAGCTGTATCCACACTCTACAACAGATATGTATATCAACAATATCCACAGATAAGCATACAAGCTGTATCCACACTTCACTTCACAAAGATAAGCATATGAGCTCTATCTTCACTTCTCAGACAAGCATATGAGCTCTGTCCACGGAGTACATCCCCTATCTCCTCCAAATACCTATCCGGTTTAGAGGTCCATCCCCTATCTTCCCCTAAACCGCGGAGTACATCCCCTATCTCCTCCTCTACACATAACGTATATAAACACATTGGTTCTATATACAATCACACAATACAAACAATTAATGTATTCTAGCAACTGTCAAGTTCCATAACACATTCCATTGATTAGTTTCAGTTTGCCTAATCAACATACATTGTCTACAACAATCACGACTATCCTCCACCGATAGCCCCAAGCAGTTATTTCTAAAACAGAAAATAAATGCACAAATGGATATTCAATCAACATTTCATTTCCTCATTTCTCATCAATTAATTATCCCAAGGCCATTTTCCATAATTACCATTTCAACCCTTAGGTCCCATTTTCATCAATGATTCAACAATCATTCCATTTTTCTATGCCAAACATGAATAAAACCCCAACTTTTGTAAAATTACACAAAAGCCCCAAACTTTCACAAATTTACCAAACCAAGCCCAACATCTCAAAATACCAAAATTTAAAGACGAAGCCCATAGAGAGGAATAGGTTATCCCTACCTCAAACCCGGAGTCCCAAAGGAGAAGACGACAAAACCCAACGTGCTCCAAAACCCGAGATTTTCAGATTAAAATGAAGCCCTCGACGATCAACAACTTTTTTGTAAAGGCCAAAGGTGAGTAAATCACTCCTACTAGATCAAAACCTAGAGAGAAGGTAGTATCTAGAGTGAGAGGCTCAACAATGGTGATTTTGGAAAAGTAAGAGAGAGAAGAGAAAGTGAAAAAGTGATTTAAAGAGTCACAAATTCGGGACTTAAACCCAGTCTTCCGCTCGAGCGTAAAACACCCCGCTCGAGCGGCCACTCACAGACTTCCGCTCGAGCGGCCAACCTCCCGCTCGAGCGCAAAATGCACTCGCCCAGCACTTTTGCAGAACCAGTCCTCCGCTCGAGCTCCCAACCCTACGCTCGAGCTCACAACACTGCACAACAAGATACTGGAAGGATGTAATCTACGCTCGAGCGCCAACACCTCCGCTCGAGCGTACAGGCCAAAAATCTGGGCAACTAGTTTTGGTTTCTAAACTCAACCAACCTGTAACAACCCGCTCAACACATCCTATAACTCACATACAAAGTAAGAAAGGATGTAAACAAGATAATAAGCAACTACCAACATCCACGGACACATGTCCGGATCACTATACAACAAGGGTAAACCCGGGATCGCTATAACCTCCCCCCCTTAAAGAATTTCGTCCCCGAAATTAAACACAAGTTTTCAAAAACAAGTTTTCCTCCATTTTAAACAATGTTACATTTTAACATTCAACAATTCGACCCATTACCGGTCATCACATCCCTTTAATAAGAGACATATCACAATATGTAAACAACATATGTACTTTCAACATGCATCAACATTATGCACTATCCTTCCAATTTCAACAATATATTTAACACATATAATGTCACTTTCAACTTCCATATGAGGCAAGTTCCAAAACATACTACCAATAATCAAAACATTCTCAATGTTTCACAACTTAAGACATATATAAAAGCTCTTAAGTTCAACAAAATGTAAAATTCAAATACAAGATTACATATTAACAAACAAGTCCGGATATTTTTCTCGGACTCCCAACTCACGTTCCCAAGTGGCTTCCTCCACTCCGTGATGTTTCCACAAGACTTTCACCAAAGGAATGGTCTTACCACGCAGGACCTGATCCCGCCTATCCAAGACCCGAACCGGTCTCTCCTCATACGAGGCATCCTCATCTACCTCTAAATCAGTCCAATCCAGCACATGTGATGGATCTGGCTCATACTTCCGAAGCATACTCACATGAAACACGTCATGCACTCCGGATAACTGCGGCGGTAAGGCTAACCGATAAGCAACCTCGCCTATCTTCTCAAGGATCTCAAAAGGACCAATAAACCGAGGGGATAACTTCCCACTCTTCCCAAACCTCATCAAGCCTCGCCTAGGTGATATTTTCAGAAAGACATGATCACCTACCTCAAACGCCAAAGGCCTCCTCCTACGGTCGGCATAACTCTTTTGTCGACTCTGGGCTGTAACAAGCCTCCTACGGATAAGCTCAACTTTCTCCGTCGTCTCCCTAACCAACTCCGGACCCAACAAAGGTGCATCACCCACCTCGGCCCAACAAACTGGAGACCTACACGGTCGGCCATACAAGGCCTCAAACGGTGCCATACCGATGCTAGACTGAAAACTGTTGTTGTAGGCAAACTCTACCAATGGCAAGTGCCTCTCCCACGTCCCACTGAAGTCCAGGACACAACCCCGAAGCATATCCTCGAGGATCTGAATAGTACGCTCGGACTGCCCGTCAGTCTGAGGATGATAAGCCGTACTAAAGGTCAACTTAGTGCCCAAGGCACTCTGCAAACTCTGCCACAACCTAGCAGTAAAACGAGGATCTCTATCTGAGACGATCGTCACTGGGACCCCGTGCAATCTCACTACGTCCCGAATATACAAATCGGCAAGATGATCTACCGAATCTCTCACGCGCATAGGGATAAAGTGCGCCGACTTAGTCAACCGGTCTACAACCACCCAAATAGCATCACTACCCCGTTGAGTCCTCGGAAGACCTACAACGAAGTCCATAGTGACATGCTCCCACTTCCACTCGGCAATAGGCAAGGGTTGCAACAAACCCGCTGGCCTCTGATGCTCGGCCTTCACTTGCTGGCAAGTAAGGCACTTCGATACGAAAACAGCCACATCTCTTTTCATACCCCGCCACCAAAATTGGCGACCCAAATCCTGATACATCTTAGTACCTCCCGGATGCACCGCAAGGCGCGAATGGTGAAACTCTCGAAGTACTTCCTCTCGGCAAGACTCCGGTACAAACAAACGGTCTCGGTATCTCACACTCAGGTCGGGATACACCGTCAAACCCTTCTCAACTTTCCCACTGGAGATCTTTTCTCGGAGGGATTCTACCTCAAGGTCACCTCTCTGTGCCTCTAACACTCTAGTCACAAGTGTAGGCTGCGCAACAACAGAAAACAAGGCCGCAGCCTCAACGGATTCGCTCAGTAGCAAATCAAACTCGCCAAGTGCTCCCAACATTTCCCATTCTCGGATGGCTATACAAGCTACATCACTAATGGTTTTCCTACTAAGGGCATCGGCCACAACATTGGCCTTTCCCGGATGATAATGTAACTCAAAATCATAATCCTCGATGAACTCCATCCATCTTCTCTGCCTCAGATTCAAGTCTCTCTGTGTAAACAGATACTTCAAACTCTTGTGATCCGAGAATACCTCGAACCTCTCACCATAAAGGTAGTGCCTCCAGATTTTCAAGGCAAAGATCACAGCTGCTAACTCTAGGTCGTGTGTGGGGTAATTCTTCTCGTGTATTTTCAACTGACGTGAGCCATAAGCTACCACTTTCCCCTCTTGCATCAACACACAACCCAAACCCTCTCGTGAGGCATCACAATAAGCCGCATAACCCAACCCTCTCTCCGGAATAATCAACACCGGAGCGGTGGTCAATCTAACTTTCAGCTCTTGGAACGACTTTTCACAAGTCTCACTCCACACAAACTTGACTCCCTTCTGAGTCAGTCTAGTCAACGGTGACGCTAACCTGGAGAAATCTTTCACAAACCGACGGTAATACCCAGCTAATCCCAGAAAACTGCGGATCTCAAACACACTCTTAGGCTGTGCCCAATCTTGCACTGCCTCAACCTTGGATGTATCAACAGACACCCCTTCCCCGGATACCACATGGCCTAAGAACTTGACTTCCCCCAGCCAGAACTCACACTTCCCAAACTTGGCATACAACCTATGGGCTCTAAGTAACTCAAGCACCACTCTCAAGTGTGCCTCGTGCTCCTCCTCAGAAGGCGAATAGACAAGGATGTCATCCACAAAGACAACCACAAATCGATCTAAAAACTCCCGGAAAATCCGGTTCATCAAGTCCATAAAGACTGTCGGTGCATTGGTAAGCCCAAATGGCATCACCAAAAACTCATAATGGCCATACCGCGTACGGAATGCCGTCTTCGGAATATCTTCCTCCCTGACCCTCAACTGATGGTAACCCGATCTCAAGTCTATCTTAGAGAAACAACGGGAACCCTTCAACTGGTCAAACAAATCATCTATACGGGGCATAGGGTACTTATTCTTAACCGTAGCCCGATTCAACTTCCGGTAGTCTATACACAATCTCAAGGCACCATCTTTCTTTTTAACAAAGAGGGCCGGTGCTCCCCACGGTGAAACACTAGGGCGAACAAAGCCCTTATCTAGCAATTCCTGGAGCTGAACTTTCAACTCAACCAACTCTGCTGGAGCAAAACGGTAAGGTGCCATAGAAATCGGCGCCGTACCAGGCACTAAATCAATAGAGAACTCTATCTCTCGGTGAGGTGGCAAACTAACAAGATCTTCGGGAAAGACATCCGAATACTCACAAACCACCCTCGGCAATACATGCTGGGTCTCACCACTCTCACCACTCTCAAAGCTAGCAAGTAGACTACTAAGCTCACTTCGCCCTCGCGAATCATACCCCGGTGGCAAAACACTACCAACCCGGTCTCCCAAGAAATGGAACCACTCCCCGCTCAAGGTACATAATGTAACCCTCTGGCGGTAGCAATCAATAACAGCCCGGTATGACGATAACCAGTCCATACCCAAAATAACATCAAAACCCTTCATGGGCATGACAACAAACGGAAAAGGAAGCCTATAGTCGGCGACCTCTATATCACATCCTCTAACACCCTGTTTCAGAATCAACTCACCACCCAAAGGCGATACCACACAAATAGGAGATGCTAACTGTGCTAACTCCAATTCCAAAACAGATGCAAATGCAGCAGATACAAAAGAATGAGATGCACCCGTGTCTATCAACACATTAGCAACTGAGTTGCAAAACAGAAAAGTACCTCTCACTACTGATGGAGCCGGTACTAAATCCTGCGCGGTAACAGCATACACGCGCCCCGTAGGCCCCTGGTCTACCTGCTCACCTCTCGGAGCAAAAGACTGCTGCACAGACTGGGATGACGAAGCTCCCGGATTGGCCCTCGAGGCCTGCACAGACTGAGCTGGCTAAAAACCCTGCGTCTGCCTAGAACCAGACGCTCCCGAAGTGGCACTCAACTGTGGGCAAAACCTCTTCATGTGCCCAGGTTGTCCACACTGATAACAAATCAAGAGCTGCCCCCTGCCCAAACTCTGACTCGGCGGTCTAGCTGAAGAAGAAGCAGCTTTCTGACCCCCACCCTTCTGCGGGCAAACAGAAACCTTGTGACCCAGCTGGCCACACTTGTAACAAGTGAATTCTCCCTGACTGCCTCTCCCCGAGCCTACACTAGGCACTGGAAAGGTCGATCTAGAGACTGCACCCTGAGACTGCTGAGAGTTAGAACCCCTCTGCCTCCTGCCATCACTCTGACTATCCTGGCTCCTCTTGGAGCCTCTCTGACCCTCATCCTCCTCCTGCATCATAAGCTCCATATGAGCTGCAGCATCCACTAGGTGTCTATACTCTCGAATGTAAGACCCACCAATTCTCAACTTGAGGCCCCGCCTCAACTTCCGCTCAAACTCATAACAACGGCGTTCCTCAGACGCCACCAGTTCAGGTGCAAACCTGGACAGACTGGTAAAAGTAGCCTCAAACTCGGCCACTGACAAGCCCTGCTGATTAAGCCGGCTAAACTGATCCCTCAGCTTCTCCCTAGCTGCTGCTGATAAAAACCTCTCCTGAAAAGCATTCACAAACGCCTCCCAAGTACCACCAACACGAGCTTTCTCGTACTTCCACCATTGACCCGCATCTCCCTTCAGTTGGAAGGATGCCAAGGTCACTTTCAGTGCTCCGTCCTCGATGCCAAGCATCTCAAACGTCTTCGTTGTCTGTTCGAGCCATTCATCTGCCTTAAGCGGCTCTTTAGGATCCCCGATAAACTCGTCCGGATTACACCGAAAGAACTCCCTCTTCAAGAAGGAAGGCCCTGCCTCAACTGCCTGATTCCCAGCTCTAAGAATACCTAAAGCTCCTGCTATCTCTCTGGCCAAGGCACCCATAGCCTGCTGACCCACTGGCTCGGCCACATTGGCCTGCCCAACTCCCTCCTGCACTGCCGGAATCTCACCCTGTAACGGTACTTCCTGCCTCGCAGGTCTACCACGCCTAGCACCTCTTCCTCGTCCTGACATCCTAATAAAGGCAACACAGAACGTTAGCACATTCATAGGTGTGCCGAAACTAATCACTCACGTCCTAATGCATGGACAACTGTAATTCACTCCACATAAGCACATAAACACATAAGCACTTACGAATTTCATTTCCGGATAATGATAGTCCCGAGACGTTACTAGAGTTCCGGTTAGAAACAGCATTGATCAAGTGCTTTTCCAACAAGACTTCCAGAAACTCAAGGATCCAATCAACATCCTAGAAATTAAATCCCATACCCACATAGTCACATAAGCATGTTAGCATTTAAGCACATAGCATATGATACTACATCTAAGTCTCTATCAAGCGAGACAAACCCATTGTGATCCTAATCACTTCCCACGTACCCAAAGTATTCGAACCCGGTACGCTCTGATACCAAGTTGTAACGCCCTCAAAATAATAACATTAAACCCAACAAATAAGACGAGCGTTGATAGATAAACTAACCACCTTCTATCATTCATTAGAATTCCATTACATAAGTATTACATGTTAATCTCATAACAAAATGCCCTACGGGCTTACAGCTTTCCAAGTTAACACTTGGTTACAACAAAGAGTTCTAACTCGTTTACACATTAAGCCCTTGGCTTGAAATTACATGTAATACATCAAAGTAAAACGACAAAACTATGCCCGCCACAAGCCTCCCAGCTATGTCCTTGGAGGTGGCATGCTTCCTGTACCTGAAAATGATGTTCCCATATAGGGTGAGCCACAGCCCAGTAGAAATACACTAAACCAACCATGGACAATGACTAAAACATTAGCAATTGATAGTTGGTCAACACTGATACAATCACATAAATTACATATTTATGTCAACGACTTACAAGTCCCAATTACTTTTCATTTTCCCTTTTTCAACAGATAAGCATGCTAGCTCTATCATCATTTCCACAGATATGTATAAAAACTATATCTCACATTCAGATAAGCATAAAAGCTATATCCACAATCTCAACAGATATGTATATCAACAATATCCACAGATAAGCATACAAGCTGTATCCACACTCTACAACAGATATGTATATCAACAATATCCACAGATAAGCATACAAGCTGTATCCACACTTCACTTCACAAAGATAAGCATATGAGCTCTATCTTCACTTCTCAGACAAGCATATGAGCTCTGTCCACGGAGTACATCCCCTATCTCCTCCAAATACCTATCCGGTTTAGAGGTCCATCCCCTATCTTCCCCTAAACCGCGGAGTACATCCCCTATCTCCTCCTCTACACATAACGTATATAAACACATTGGTTCTATATACAATCACACAATACAAACAATTAATGTATTCTAGCAACTGTCAAGTTCCATAACACATTCCATTGATTAGTTTCAGTTTGCCTAATCAACATACATTGTCTACAACAATCACGACTATCCTCCACCGATAGCCCCAAGCAGTTATTTCTAAAACAGAAAATAAATGCACAAATGGATATTCAATCAACATTTCATTTCCTCATTTCTCATCAATTAATTATCCCAAGGCCATTTTCCATAATTACCATTTCAACCCTTAGGTCCCATTTTCATCAATGATTCAACAATCATTCCATTTTTCTATGCCAAACATGAATAAAACCCCAACTTTTGTAAAATTACACAAAAGCCCCAAACTTTCACAAATTTACCAAACCAAGCCCAACATCTCAAAATACCAAAATTTAAAGACGAAGCCCATAGAGAGGAATAGGTTATCCCTACCTCAAACCCGGAGTCCCAAAGGAGAAGACGACAAAACCCAACGTGCTCCAAAACCCGAGATTTTCAGATTAAAATGAAGCCCTCGACGATCAACAACTTTTTTGTAAAGGCCAAAGGTGAGTAAATCACTCCTACTAGATCAAAACCTAGAGAGAAGGTAGTATCTAGAGTGAGAGGCTCAACAATGGTGATTTTGGAAAAGTAAGAGAGAGAAGAGAAAGTGAAAAAGTGATTTAAAGAGTCACAAATTCGGGACTTAAACCCAGTCTTCCGCTCGAGCGTAAAACACCCCGCTCGAGCGGCCACTCACAGACTTCCGCTCGAGCGGCCAACCTCCCGCTCGAGTGCAGAATGCACTCGCCCAGCACTTTTGCAGAACCAGTCCTCCGCTCGAGCTCCCAACCCTACGCTCGAGCTCACAACACTGCACAACAAGATACTGGAAGGATGTAATCTACGCTCGAGCGCCAACACCTCCGCTCGAGCGTACAGGCCAAAAATCTGGGCAACTAGTTTTGGTTTCTAAACTCAACCAACCTGTAACAACCCGCTCAACACATCCTATAACTCACATACAAAGTAAGAAAGGATGTAAACAAGATAATAAGCAACTACCAACATCCACGGACACATGTCCGGATCACTATACAACAAGGGTAAACCCGGGATCGCTATATATGTAAAGGGAGTTTTGAGAGAATATTTGAATGTGGGTCAACTTTTCAAATTTTGCTTGCCACATCATTTCAGGTTTTTTTTTTTTTTTGGGGGGGGGGGGAGAGGAAGGAATTATGTGAATGAATCATTTTTCTTGAATTTGAGTAAAAATTTAAGGGCTGAAGATGGCCTAACAAACATTTTAAAATCTGGCCTCAAATAAGTTGAAATAAGCTTAAATTATTTTACAATAGGCCTACATAGACTTAGTTTATTGGTTTTGTCATAATGCTTGGTTAGTTGGCTTATTGTTTAGGGAAAATAATACCAGTAATCCCTATATTTTATTTCTTGTGTCATTTTGGTCCCTATTCTTTCAATTGGCTCAATTTTGACTATTCATTTTAAATTTTGTGTCAATTTGGTCCAATTGATAATATTGTTAGTGTTTTTTTAAAGAAAATTATCACTACATTGGTTGAAATTAACTCACTGAGTTGAGTAAGTTCATAATTTTACTCTTAAAAATATAACACATAACACTTATGTGCATATTTTCTATAATAAAAAAAAGGCTAAGAGTTGGAATCAATTGAACCAATTAAGACAAAGTCATAAATTCAGGATCAAAATCGAGTCAATTGAAATTACAAGGACTAAAATTTCACAATGACTAAAATACAACAACTACCGTCGTAATTTGCCCCATTGCTTATTGACTAATACCATTCTAAAGCAGGGCAAATATACCTTAGGAAATTGCTGAGTGTTGAGCAAGAATTCTAATGTTGACTCAGTAAGACACCTATAAATATACCTTCTTGTATACGAAAAAAATATAAGGTGATCCAACAAGGTTGAACTAGTTACTCCAAAAAGAGAGCCTAAAAGAGAACAAAATGGGAGAGGTCACTTTGATGATCAAAGCTCTCCATTTCTCCATTGCCAAATGTTTACATTTCAGATACTTGAGGCCATAGCCTGCCCATTCGACTACATCCATGCTATTTTGGGTTTCGTTGACTCGATCAGTTTCTTTGATGTACTCTTGATTTCATTTGTTTAATCTCTTCATAAAGTTCATTCAAGCCAAAATGCTATCGTTGATCGCTAGTTGAACTAACACAATTGCAACAGCCCAACATTTCGGACCACAATTACTTTTATCCAGTCCACTAAAGAAACCTGGACACATATGGAGAGGGTTCCTGCGAATGGAGATAGCATTATTTGAGCCTACTTTGATTCTACGGGTTGCGTCATCTTCAACCTCACTTCATGTTTATTAATAATCGAACCTACATAACAAATTGCTCACCCTTTGGTATGTCTAGTTTTCAACCTCAACATGTCTGTTATTTCTATTTCTATTCTTTTTGAAGTAATATTCCATGTGTATAATTTCAGTATTACTTATTTTAAAATGTTTTCTAACAACTCAAGTGCTTCTATTCTATCTAAGTTTCTAATTTAGTGTCAATTTCTCTTTTAATTTCATCCACTATGATAATACCATCTGTAAATAGCATAAATCATAAGACATCATCTAAAATGTGTCTGAACAATTCATCTAAATAGCATAAATCATAAAACATCATCTAAAATGTGTCTAATCAATTCATCTATAATTAAGGCAAATAGGTAAAGACTTGAGGCTAACTCTTGGTATAACCTTCAAGTAATCAGAAATTCATTTGTTTCTCTTGCGGGTGAATTAATTGTAGTCACAATTCCATTATACATGCCCTTCATCGCATTAATATAACCTCTCTGTCAATATTTTTTTCTCTAACACCCACCATATTATATCTCTAAGCACACCCCATCTTAATTTTTTTTTTTTTTGGTTTTTGTTTTGTTTTGTTTTGTCTTTTTCTCTAAATCCATAAAAACTATAAGCATATTCTACTTCTTTTTCCCCCGTATTTTTCTATTAATCTCCTTGGATGAAAATTTCAGCTAAATATTTCATTGATTTAATATGAAACCAAGAATAATTAAACGGGGAAAATAGAGTTCAATTGATAGATTTATAAAATTACCAAAAGACCATATGGCAAAATAGTTGGGGTTAAAAGTGTCTACAAGCAAATGTTCACTATCTTACAAATAGCAACTATTCTTTTGGTAAATTATTTGAAAACAAGCTACAACCTAACCGTATGAGAAACAGGATAAGGAATGTAGAATCAATGCAGTTCTACACCGTCGAGCCAACTAAGCGCTGGTAATATCTTAACCAGAAACACCTTAAACTCTTCTTCAACAACAACATTCCCAATAATGTCTAATTGTGTCAACTTCGAGTCTTTAAAAATTGCAAACGCTTCCCAGTAATTTGTCACATTGACACCACTAATTGCAAATTCACCAAAATTCCAATCACTTCCTACTGTATGGGAGAGAGGAGAAGAGCACAAGTACCTTCTTGTTTCGACAGCGTGTGCACCGATTTCGTTGTATGACATATCAAACACTTTCAATGACTTTTGCAGGTTTAAAGGCTCCAGGGAAGAAAAACTACCCATTTTGTTGTTACTAAGGTTCAACCAAGAAAGAAGCTGCATAGCCTGCAATCCAATCATAAAGACCGATAAAAAGCCCTCAATTACTTTCATTTAAATAATCGTTTGAAATGCCTTTTAAGCATCAAAATGCACCATGAAACTATCAAGACTTTGACTGGCACCATTTTACAAAATAAAGATGGCCATGCAATAAACTAATGTCGTACATATGTATTTATGTATAATATTGTATATATGAAGACATAATACACATATATAGATGAACAGACAGACAGACAGATAGATAGATATAGAAATACAATGAATTGAAAATTGAAACCACAAAAATAGATTCAAGTGACAATGAAATTTTTTTAGAATTAATTGTAGTTTACCTTCAATTGAGAAAGTTGGTTATGGCTGAGGTTTAACATTTGGACCCACAGTAATTTCCCAATAGACCCAATATGTGACAAGGAAAGATTATTGAGTCGTAAACAGATATAATTATTGGTGCCTGATGATGCAGAGTCCCTGTAATGACAGCAATGCCTCAGCAAAGATTCCAGACTGGAGGTCAGCTGCAGAAGCACAAAAAAATGAGAATCTGTGTTATAGAAAAATCAGTAATCTATGTCAAAGGTTCAAGGCAAATCTTTAGCACTAACTCTTACTAATATTATTGACTGGAGATCTCTTTGGGTGTGTGTTGAAAAGAACTATCAGAGATTCTTACACAAGACATTCATAATTCTAATGAACATAACTATATAGTTAGTTAGACTAATCTCAATAAAAATAATAATAATAATAAATCCACGATATGAACAGATCAGCCACTAAATAGTTGAACTAAGTTTGGTTTTAATTTGAATACTAGATGAACTTATTGAAGAAGCATGCCCATCTGTTTACTTAAATGACCATGTAAAACAGCGTGTTCATAGGACTGCAATACAAGTACAACTATTTGGGCTTTGGATGGTTAATGGGTCATTTGACTTGGTTCATAAGCAAAATGAGTGAAAGCTTAAGCAAGACCTGAGCCAAACCAAAACTGTGGAACAAGATAAGATAAATAGATAGAAATAAGCAAAAACCAAATATGTATATCAAAAGCTATTTATTTCAATACATCCCACTATCCATGCATCCCAATATCCATCCCAATGTCCATGCCCAAAACTTTCTAAGTGTTTTAGCAAAAACAAATGTCTATCAATCTAAAACAACAACCCCTTCAAAGATCAACTTAAATACTCCCCGTTTTTGTCTGGGAGACAAGCCAAACAAAACAACCGTGCAAATAATAAGGCAAGAGAAACAACAACAAAAAAATAAAGAAAACAAAACTGTGCAAAGAACAAGAAACTGGCCAAAATGAGAGAGACTGAAGTCACTGATCCTGCAGCGGTGGAGGCTGCTGCATATGATATTGGGTTGCATGGATATTGGGATGTATTGAAATAGATAGCTTTTGATATCATATTTGGCTTTTGCTTATTTCTATCTATTTATCTTATCTTGTTCAAAAGTTTTGGTTTGTGTGGTATTTTCAACAGGTGGGTTGTTCAAAGTGTTTCTAAGTGTTTCTAAATCGAATTGGCGTTTGTGGTTTGAAGTTTTTGTTGGGTTGAAGCATTTGATTGTGTGTGTTATTGTGTCTAGTGCGTGTGTTTGTCAGGAAAATTTGCTAGAAAGTTTTTTCCGGGAATTGACAAAGGGGGAGATTGTTAGGTCCCTACTTGTTGCCAATTCCGTGAACAAGCTTAGGTTAATTGAGTTGTAATTTTTTCTCTGTTTTTGGTCTTCTCGCTCGAGCGGGGAAACTTGCGCTCGAGCGGAGTTTTTATCTTCTGCATCTAAAGCAGGGACAAAATCTGGGCAAGATGGATGGAAGATTGAGCAACAAACTCCTCAGCGTAGCCAAAAGATGCCTCCAAGGCAATGAGTTGTGCGTCCATAGAGGTCTCCAAGTCGGTGAGATGGGCATCAAAGATGACCATCCGACTCTCCAACCAGTCAAAGTGGGACACCATCACATCCTAAAACTGTTGCAGCTGGCCATGGATAGAACAAGTCGGAGTAGGTTGCTCCCCCTCACCTGCAACAACAACGTCAAACTCAGCTTCCTCGTCTAGAGGATCTTCACCTATACCAGAACCACCCACTCCAGAAGGACCCTCCTTAATATGAAACTGACTTTGGGAAACGGTCTTTTTGGTGAACGGTTTGACAGGGAAGGCAAACTCATCGTCCTCAAAGGTAGGAACCTCAAGTTTGGTGAGAAAACAGTTAAGAAGGCAACCACAAGGTAGACCTAAGGATTTTCTCTCAAACGCAGCTACCATTTTTTGGATAACAAGGGTGGCAAGATTGATAGAGTTGGTGATTGATTCAAAAGAGAACATAGCCTTGTTCTTGATTGATTTCGGAACTATGGGTGGTGACTATGATATTGGCTCAGACAATTAAGTTGAGCAAACGGAACCGGGGAAGGAGTTCATTTTGTTTGATCAAGGCCCCCTTGATCCAAGTCCGGGGTGAGCCACACAATGCAGTGGTCACCTCGTTGAAGTCACAAGTGGGTCAAACAGGAAAGGGATAGTGACTCCGAAAGGCAAGGCCTATGCCTAAGAGCACACAGATAAGAGTGGGGGTAACGGTGATGGACTTAGACCTAACCCAGGTCTTGAAAGAAGGGCCAATATCATCAATTCCTTCGATGTTACAATAAAACTCCTGTACCCAGTCCAAGTTTTGACGACTGGGAAAAGATAGAACCAAGTCACCCCCTAAAGGATCAAACAATGGCCGAATAGGTATGGACTCATAGGTGTTGGGCTGGACATTGCGCTCTAAATGAACAATCCTAGAAGTGTAAAATTCCCTAAAGGACTTGACTTTGTCTGCAGATGAAAAATGATCGAAATTATAACTAGGACGGTTGACAGTGGACTTGCGGCATTTAGAGGTAGAGGTGGACATGACTTAACCCCAACAAGACAAAGAAACAACCCCCCCACCCCCCCCCCCCCCAAAAAAAAAATGACAAGGCAAAAACTAAATGTAAACCCAAATGCTAGTTACCAAAAACCCAATATAGCATCATTCTAAGTACCAAAGACAGAACTCAGTAACAATACCAAAAAGGTACAAAAACCAATGACACCAAAAACATGAGTAATCAAGACATGCCATTAGTAACCAAGCAATAGGAAACACAAGGCTAGGACAGTAAAATCCAAAGCAGCATAAAGATATTTCAATGGGCACACAGACTAAGACACCACAAACTAGACACACAAAAAACCTAGTGACCCAGACACTACACTAACCATTACGGAAATAGAGAGAGAGAGAGAGAGAGAGACAAAAAAAATAAAATAAAAATGAAAAAAGAAGAGAGACAGACCTGAGAGGATGAAGGAGCACTGGAAGGAGGGTAATGGCAATTACGAACAAACCAAACCAAGATGGAAAAGGGAAGGGTGAGAACGCCAACGAAGCCCTAGGAGAGATGAGAAGAGATTTGGGGATAAATAAACTGAAAGGTCGACGACTGGGGTAATAAAGCAATGCAGTCCTCTCGAGCGAGGGTTTTGACGCTCGAGCGTGCTTCTTTACGCGCGTGGCTTCGCTCGAGCCAAGACTCATGCACTTGAGCGCAAAAAACAACCTCCCAGAAGTTTGGTGCCTCTGCAAAAGTGCTAGATGAGTGAAAAAGCCGCTCAAGCACTAGAGTTGACGCTCGAGCGGGAGAGAAAACAAACCCAAGTTCAAAAACCACCCTACTGAGCAAGTAAAAACAACTCACACTATCAAGTGAGACCTGAAACAAAAGGGGATTAGTATAATAGCAAAAAGTGACACTAAGATAGGATAATCCACATACCATGAAGCCCAAAAACTTGCAATTTTGAAAATAAGAAGCACAATATCATGAGCAAATCAGGGATACATTGATCAATGAGCATAAGCTACATGAGAATACACATATCAAAGACAAACATGAGAGCTCACATAATGAATGTGTGTTTGTGCAATCCTTGAGAGGCCATAGAGCTAGAGTTAATCCTCGTAGTGATCGAATGGCTGGACCTCTGGCAAGAGTTACTAAACATCACTGAGAAAAGTCAAACCACTAGAAATCAAGGGGTATTTGTTGAGTAAAAGCAAAGGCTCCCACTCAATCAATGGGTCACTTTTTTTTTTTTTTTTTCAATTTCATTTTTGACTTTTCTTTCTTGTGGGCACTCACTGGTGGCTTTCACGCTCAACAGTATGGAGATCAAACCAGAGAAGCATGGAAATAATAAGGATGGCCTAGTTGGTGCCTCTGAGGTAGCCTTTTCCTAATGCCCGAACTTCAAAGAACTGAGGGAGGAACCGTGAAAGTGAAAAAAGATGGTAGATGGTTAAGAGACTCATCATCACCCATGATATGCCAGTATAGGTCAATTCCTCTAAAAATGTATAAAAGACACTGTTAGAGGTCCATAGAGAACTTTGATCACTTGTGTGAAAACCCTTGTAATAGGTTATCTCAAGGATGTGTACAGAATGAGATCATGAAGTCAATGAGCATAAGCATTCAGAATGAGCTATGAACAAAGAAGAATGAAATCTTGCAAGCAGCATGAGAGGTGTTCATATAAGTCTAAATGCAAGGATGACAAGAATCAATGACAATGAGATTATAACATCCAAGAGCACAGAAAGCCAATCACTCTCACCCACTTAAGTAACAAGTCACACCCTAGTTAATGAGAACTACATCCAAGGTCTTTCTAAGGAACTCAAACCTAAGAAGATCAAGGAATTTTGTGAAAATATCAGCTTTTTGATGCTCAGTGGGTACATGTTCAAGAACTGCAAGACCTTCTTCAACTAACTCTCGAATGAAATGATGACGAATGTCAATATGTTTGGTGCGAGAGTGTTGGACTGGAATTTTAGAGATGTTAATGGCACTTGTATTATCACAGAAAAAGGTGAGAGTGTCCTGATCTATACCATAATCATGAAGCATTTGCTTCATCCATAACATTTGTGCACAATAACTCCCTACAACAATGTACTCGGCCTCAACAGTTGAAAGAGAGATGGCATTTTGCTTTTTGCTATGCCAGGCAACCAAATTATTCCTAAGGTAAAAATATCCTCCGGATGTGCTCTTTCGATCATTAGCACACCCGACCTAATCGGCATCAGAAAAACCAATGATTTCAGCTGTAATGTCGGTCGAGAACCAAATCCCATACCCCAATGTCCCGCTAACATACTTAATGATGCATTTGACTGCAAAAAGATGAGACTCTTTGGGACAGACTTGGTAACGGGCACAAACACCTACACTAAATGTAATGTCAGGTCGACTGGCTGTAAGGTACAAAAGACTCCCTATCATACTCCAATAAAGGGTAGGATCAACATCAGTACCAGAGGAATCTTTGGAGAGTTGAAGACTAGTCCTCATGGGAGTGCGTGCATGTTTGGCCGACTGTACACCCGCTTGTTTCTACCCATACAATGCCTTGTCTAACTTGTCGACATGGTGTAGACATTTTGGATCCTCAAACCCTTTTGGTTGCTCAACATAAGCCTCCTCTTTCAAGTACCAGAGGAATTTTTCACATCCATTTGGAACAATTTGAAACCAAGAAAGCATGCAACACCAAGTAAAATCCGAATAGATTCGAGACGTGCAACAGGGGCAAGCGTCTCATCATAGTCAACACCCTCTACTTGAGTATAGCCTTGAGCAACCAACCTAGCTTTATTTCTAACCACAGTACCATTCTCATCAGATTTATTTTTGAATATCCACTTGGTACCTATCACATTCATGTCTCTAAGGCTTGGGACAAGAGTCCAAACTTTGTCACATTCAAATTGACCTAATTCTTCATGCATAGCATTGACCCAATTTCATCAAGTAAGGCCTCTTTTATATTTTTAGGTTCAATTAACGACACATAGCATATATGAGATACCTCTTCTAGAATTTGTTTTCAGGTTTTCATTCGGTCTGAGACACTTCCAATCACCTGTTGAGCCAGATGATTCAGTTTTGCCCTTGCTGATGGTTTTAACTCTGGACTTGTAGTGACGGGAGCTTCAGAGGTGGTGTCTCTTTGTGCACTCTTAGGACTCGGACTTACCATTGAAGTTGGTGCCAGCTCACCTTCTTGGGCTTGACCCTTTGCTTCTCCTTGTCTTTGTGGTTCAGTATCAAAGATTGGAGACTCACCATATTCTTCCTCATGTATTGCTGGCATAGGAGAACCTGTGTCATCTATAACCACATTGATTGATTCCATTAGAGATAAAGTACGCAAGTTATAGACATGAAAAGCTCTACTAGTGGTTGAATATCTTAGAAAAATACCTTCATCACTTTGATAGTCAAATTTGTCCAAAGGCTCTCTATCTTTGAAAATGTAACATTTACTCCCAAAAGTTTTGAAATATTTTACATTAAGTTTCGACCCTTTTCACAATTCATATGGAGTTTGTAAAGTGCCAAGCCTTAAATACACACGATTCACAACATAAACAACAATATTTAAGGCTTCAACCTAGAACTTAGGAGGAACGTTTTTGCTAAGGAGCATGACCCTAGCCATCTCTTAAACTATCCTATTCTTCCTCTCAACAACTCCATTTTACTATAGAGTAATCAGTGCAGAAAACTCATGCTTAATTCCATGCATATCAAAAAATTTTGAAAACGAACTATTTTCAAATTCACAACCATGATCAGTTCGGATTCTTATGATACGCCCAATAGAAACACCCTGTTCATTTTGGATTTTAAGGACTAAGGCCTAGAAAGCATCAAACGTATCAAATTTTTCTCTTAAAAAATTAACCTATGAAAAACGAGTGTAATCATCAACAGTTAAAAAAATATATCTTTTACCTCTAATGTTTTCAGTGCAAGTGGGTTCCATAAGATCCATATGAATCAGTTCAAGAGGACGTTTGGTTGTGAAGCTGTTCACCTTTTTATGAGGGGCACGAGTTTGCTTCCCAAGTTGGCATGGTCCACACACATGGTTCACATTCTTACCCATTTTGGGTACTCCTTTCACAAGCTCTTTGTTGGCTATCTTGGTTAGGTCTTTGAAATGTGACCTAATCTTTGATGCCACAGGTCAAGGTTACTTATGACGGCTGAATGGTATGTGAGATCATTAGTGGTAACAATCCCATAGCAGTTATTAGATGTACGAACCCCATGCATGACAGTATTTCTCTTGTTATCTAAATTTTCACATTTATTTTTTGAAAATAACACTTCATGATGAGAATCACACATTTGACTAATGTTCAAAAGATTAGCTTTAAGGCCATCAACAAATAAGACATTTTCGAGCTTGGGAAGACCAGCCACACTTATAGAACCCGTACCAATGACTCTAGAAGTGCCACCATCTCCAAAGGTTACAATTCCTCCTTCATATTTGTCAAGGGATGTGAAGTATGATTTGTCACCAGACATGTGACGAGAACACCCACTATCGAGATACCACGTGTGAGTCACGTGCTTTCAGTGCAGTGTGAACAACAAAACAAGTTAAGTCACTCTTTCTAACCCATATCTTTTTGGTCTTAACATAAGCAGGACTGGCAGTCTTGGTAAACGTCATAGCGTTATGAACATCCTCATGAATCTTGGTGTTTTGCCTAGACATGTAAGGTTGTCTCCTAACCCATGAAGTATTAGAATTTCTAATTTTTTGAGACACCTTACCAAACAACTTATAACAATAAGAACGAATGTGGCCATACCTACCACAATGATGACAAATAAAAATAGGTTTTACCTCCCTTTTGTTGATCTTACCCCCTTTAGGTTGATGAAGAGAGGGATCACCCTTGAGCTTTTCCTTTGCTTGAGTCTTCAGGTCATGTGATGTAGAGGCCTGTCCCTTTTGAAATGTTGCATCACCATAGCCTATCCCACTTTTGTCACAACTCATCTGTTGAGACCTGATGATGTCTTCAAGTGTCTTTGACCCATTATTCCACATATCTTCCACATCAATCGTTGCTCTAGCAACTTTAAGTTCTTCCTCTTTCTGACCAATCAGCTCTTCCAAAGCGACTTGTGACATCTCAAGGATTCCAATCTTCTCTTCATATGTGGCGTAGATTCTCAGAAGTTCATTCCTTTCGGTTTCACAAGATAGAAGTTTTCCACAGAGGTCTTGCCTGTCATTGAAGATCTTGATGGCATCTCTTTTTGTTGCTGCAATCTCTCCATTTAGCTTGACATTCTCACTTTCACGTGCTTTGAGCTTGAGAGTGAGTTTGTCATTAATCTTGGACAGATTCAAAGATTCATTTTAAAGCTTTTCATAAGCTTGTTGTAGGCCATCACCATCAATCTCATCACTGTTTTCCGATGTTTCATCATCTTCTTTTTGCTTCTCTTCCTTCTCGATCTCATCCAATCGAGCAACTAAGGCATGAAAGTTGATGGATGGTTATGAAGATGACTCTCCTCTTTCATGGACTTAACTCATAATGTCCCATGCATATTTGGCCTTTGTGCAGTGAGCAATCCGTTGTTATTCTTCTTCAGAAATTGCTTCACGGATGGTAGTCAGAACTCTTTGATTGCTCGGATTTTCAGCACTTTCAACATCCTCTTCAATTGCTCACCAACCTTTAGGGTCATGAGCTCTAAGAAACATCCTCATTCTGATCTTCCAGAATAAGTTATTACCTCCATCAAAGGTAGGAGCACAATGCAGATTCTGACCACCAGCAAACTCAACTGGCTTTGGAGGTGGTTGAAGGACGATAGACCAGAATGCCATGTAAGTACTATCTCCGTCTTCACCGGATTCGATTTCTTTGGGTTCTTGCTCTGACCCGCTTTCATCATCCCAAGTCACTATATAGACTTCCTTAAGGTTGTTTTTCGATGGACATTCAAGAGAAATATAACCAAGCCCTTGACATTGATAACACTTGACACCTTGCCCCTTCACAATCTTCTTTCCAGTTTTTGGAGCAAGTTTTAGTGGAAAAGTTTTGGATTTTTCATTACCCTTATCCTAGGAAGCACGGATACGGATATGGGATACGGGTACGTTATGATACGGATACGGATACGGATACGGCGATACGACAAAATTTGAAAAATTAGGATACGGATACGGCGGGGATACGTTCATAAAAAATATTATTTTTACAATTTTTTATACAGCATACATAAAAATAAAACTTCAACAATTTTTAGTGATGTAGCATACACAAAGTTTATTTATTTTCTTATAAGAAATTAATATATGGTGTTTAGTTGCAATTGTAAATTACAATATATTTGATTTTTCAGGTAATTTGGCCCAAAAAAGACAATGTATTTTTTTGAACTACATTATGTGAGTTTTTTTTAGCATAATTGAAATCCTTAAATATGTATGAACAAACAAAGTGACACATTTATTTTAATTATAACTTTTTAGGACATTTTTTATATTTTTTGCACCAAAAAAAAAAATGTGACAATTTATTTAGCTAAATAGGTTCAACTTTTTTCATAACCAAACACATTTACAACTTATTTTAATTCTTTTAAACTAATAATCAAAAAATTTATAAGTATAAAAGCTAATATATATATATATATATATATATGATATCAAATGGGCCAAAAGGTTACAGAGTATACTTATAAAAAATAATAATAATGTATATCAAATGGGGCCAAAACATGTTACATTATAGTCTAAGTCTACAGAGGTCAAAAAGGAGAGCGAGAGATAGAGGGAGAGGGAGAGATCGATCGAGAGAGGGAGAAGGAGAGGGAGAGAGAGAGAGAGAGAGAGTTAGATCGAGCGAGATCTGTCCATCCAGACCAGAGAAATCAAGCAAGAGGGAGAGAGAGAGAGAGAGAGGAAGAGAGAGAGGGAGCGAAAGGGAGAGAGAGAGAGGGATGAACTTGATCGTCGACGAGCTACTGTTCGATGAGCTACTGGTTGGTTGATAGAGACGACGACGACTCCTCTCCTCCTTTGTTGCTGCTGTCGCAACTAGGTAGGGTTTGGTTGATTTGTTTTCTTGTTTTATTTTACCTTACTTTTGTTATTTTAAAGTTTGACCCCCATTATAAGTTTTTAAAATTATTTTTTTGCCCCTCCGTATCCCGAAAGTATCCCAACCGTGTCCCTGAAGTATCCTCGCGTATCCCAAATGTATCCGAAATTTTTTTAAAAAATAGGATACTTTCTTTAAATTTTTTTTGAACTATTTGGTAAACATAGTCGTCATTTCGAACTCTATATCAAACTCAATCTCAGGGGTCTTAGCAGTCTCATGAGCACTGGTAAAAGCCACCGTATCTTTTTGTTTTTTCTTAGAAATCTGGTGGGCTTCATAAGTCTGCAAGTTTCCAACCAACTGATCAAGCTTGAGGTTATCAACATCCTGAGCCTCCTCAATAGCTGTCACTTTTGATTGGAACCTCTCGGGTAAAAACCTCAAAAAATTTTCAACAACCTTAGCATCAGGGATTTTTTCACCGAGTGTGAAATAGAAATTCACGATGTCACTAAGTTTGACATAAAAATTATCAAACGTCTCATCATCATGCATAAAAAGAGTTTCAAAAGAGGATGTGAGACATTGACATTTTGATCTTTTAACAGCAGTAGTACCCTTTTGAATAGTTTCAAGAATGTTCCAAAGCCTCTTTTATTACCTCAAACGTGCAAATATGACGAAACTCTTCTTGTGTGACAGAGCAAGAGGGAATTGAGAGTCTTACTGTTCCAACTCAAGTTTTGATAATCGAATGCATCCCATTTACTTAGTGGTTTGGGAATATTAATACCATTAATGGTGACAACAGGCTCACTCCACCCATAGATCACACAGTGCCAAACTTTCTCATCAATTGATTTTAAAAACACCCTCATATGAGCTTTCTAATAAGAATAGTTTGTACCATCGAGTAACGGAGGTCTATGGGTCGAGTTACCATCACGAATTGAATCCATATCACAAATCAACCAAAATCACACTCCTGTAGTTTTGATAAAAATGAAAAGTGACCTGCTCTGATACCAATTGAAAAACATAAATGATTCGTGATTCGGATCAAGATTAATTGCAACAATTCCCAAACAATTAAAACTAACAATCTAAATCATCTAGCACATACGAAAGTGATTTAGACTATTGCTCCAAAATCAATAAATCAACACAACCGATTTTACGTGAAAAAACCACAATTGGAGCACCTCCAATTGTGATTAAAAAACCACGGGCGAAACGCCACTAATCAATCCACTATGAAAGAATCAAAGACTAAAAATTTACCGAAACAAATTACCCAAATGCAATCAATCTGTCTTTAACAATCTGTATCTCTTTTAACACCTCCTTCGTCTCGGAATTGATCAGCTTGATGTTGAATCCACAACATCCTTGTCAAATCAATGACTGCACACAACTTTGAACTCCTTCGAATACTCCACGCTTGAATCTTCGGATTCCACCGAAGAAGAACATTCTTGTTGTTGAATAATCAATCACCTCTTTGATGTATACTTGTCAAATCATGAGTTTAGTACTCAACCAAACATCAAAGAAAACTCACAAAATAGCTCCAGAAGAAAACCCTAGGACCCTCAAAGAAGATTTGGAAGCCGTAACCTAAAACCTGACTGAACTGCTGTTTTTATAACAAACAGATCCACGATCCCCGCTCGAGCGTAGGACTTGCTGCTCGAGCGGTGTCACTAATACGCGTGTTCCAAGCCAGGGTCCATGCTCGAGCGCTAAAACTTACACTCGAGCGTAAAATCACACCTCACAGTATTTTTGCAAAACAAGCCAAACTATTGAGAAGGTGAAGACTTCGCTCGAGCGCAACTTTTCCCGCTCGAGTGGGAAGACCAAAAACAGAGGAAAAAATTACAACTCAATTAACCTAAGCTTGTTCGCGGAATTGGCAACAAGTAGGGACCTAACAGATATGATCCAAGTTGAAGGTGACTTTAGCCTAAGAGGGTGCGTGGGTTGAGGCTGTGACAACATGCCTTTCTATAGGGACAATTGAAGAAGACTGTTTCCATGGGACTTTGCCATCTGGGCTTGTTAAGTTGAAAATAGATATTTTCATTTTGAGTGTTATTTTACTAATATATTTTAAGCCTATTGTAGACACTCCATTTTTGACCGCCCTTAAGACTTGGGCGCTACTGATGGTTTACTGGGTAGTGAAAGATGTGCAGGGCAAAGGTTCCATTTCTTTGGCAAGAAGAGAGTCAAACCCCCCAACCTTACACCTTTGAAAAATCTTTCAAAACACCTTGTTTGGGGGTTTGGAGTTGAAGAAAAGAGGAGAGGAGAGAAGAAACGAGGTTGAGGGAGAAAATGGGCATGAACCGTTAAGAGAGAGACGAGTAGTCCTCGCCAAATAAGGCCTATCCTTTTGAATACTTGGATTTCAGCTATAAGGCCACCACCGTTCGAAAGCTTACTTATGGGGCTTCATTTTTCACTTAAGAATCTCCTAAAGCTGAGTCTGGATGGAGGAGATATGATTGATTGAAGTTGGGCATCATTCCGGTTGGACCGAAACTGAGCAGCCTTCACTAAAAGAGAAATATCTCTTAACACACATGGAATTTTGAGGTGAGGCTTCCAAATTTGGAAAGAATACTTCCAAGGCTTCATTTTAGACACAAGAATGACCTGAAAAGTCATCCAGATGAAGGAGTTAGGCTTTCTTCAAATCGGAGACTAGGACTGATTTTTGCTGCCGGCCTCTATGGGAGTGTGCCGGCCATGAATGGCCAATGCCGTCCCGAAGTGACCCCTGCCGGCCATCAATGAGCCACTGCCTGCCATCACTGATGGCCGGCAGACCCCCTGTCTCAGCTGGTTTCACTCCAAATCTTTTGAGCCAGCTGGAATCCTTTCATCTCCCCTCCATACACGTGTATGGAGGGATGAAGCTCTTGCCAAGCTTCTTGAAGAAGCTTTGCATTGTTTTCCCTCTATATAAGGAGAGGCCCTCTCTCCTTAGAAAGGGTTCAGCTTTTTTGAGAAGAAATCTCTCTCTCTCTCTCTCTCTCTCTCTCTCTCTATTTTGTTGTTGATTTGTGCCTTGAAGTCTATTTTCCTTGCACTTTTACTCTACAACACTTAGAGATACACCACCATCTTTGGATTGAGGCTCTTGGGAGGACTTCTTGAGCTCTGAAAGTAAGGTTTTACCCCCTGAAATTGCTGGTTTCGAAGTTAATCTTCAAGGGTGAGTATTTTCCCCATTTTAGCATTTTTTGGTATCTTATTTTGGCCATCCTTGCATATTGTTTTAGGCCTTTCTTTCAACTGAAAAAAGTCTTGTATGTAAGTGCTTTTGGTAGTTGTTTAAGGTCTTTGTGCTGTTGAAGGTCTTCAACCCTCTTGTTGGCCTTGTTTGGCCTTGTTTTGAGCCATGCCTTAAGGCCTACGAGCTAGCCTTGGTTTGGCCTTCTAACCACTGAAATCCAATGGATTTTCAGTGGTAGGAATGTGGTTTTGAGGCTTCAAATCAGAGGGGGTGGCCCCCTCTCTTTTGGTTCTTGTTTGCTTGCATTTTTGGCCTTCCAAAGGAGCATGTCTCTCCATATTTTTTAGGCTTGGTTCAGGCTCTTTTTTGTGACTTTTAGGACCTGCCTTGGCTCTGTCCATGGCTGGTTTGGTCACTTTTTGCATGCATCTTGTATGTGTAGTGTAATCCCATTCGTAGCTCATCAAAGTAGCATGTTTGCCTAGCTTGTGTTGAGTCCATTTCAGTAGGTTTTTGGTGATGTTTTACCATGCCTTAGATTTGTTTTGGGTTGGTTTTGTCACTCCATGCATGCATGACACACTTGTAGTGTAAATCACTTAAACTAGCTTCACATGCTTCATGCTTTGATATGTCATTCTAGTTTATGATGAGTCCATTCCAGCATGTTTTTGGTGATGTTTTTCCATGTCATGACTCTCTCCATATTTGGTTTGGTCATCCTTTGCATGCTCCATATATTGTAAAATAAATCTTGCTTACTAGCTTTATGTACATGATGTTTTGACTCATCATCCTAGCATGTTTTGGCTTTGCTCCAGCATGATTTTATTCTTATTTTGGGCTGTCCTAGGACTGTTTTGGGCTGCCATGGTCATATCACTCATGCTTTGTACAGCTATAGTGTAAATGCTTAGGCTAGTCTTGGGTTTTGAGGCCCCTACCATGCTATACATGTGATATTTGCATGCTTTACCATCATTCTAAGTGTTATTTCAGTCCATGAAATGTGGCCATATACTTGCATTTGCCATGTTTTTAGTGCTTTGGAGCCTTAGCTCTTTATGCCTCAAGAATGAACTTTTGTGCATGCCATTAAGCCTAAGCCTTTGGCTCATCATTTCAGTGCATTTTTTGTCTTGTTATACCATAGTGTAACTCTGTTTTATGCTGTCCTGCCATGTTTGGTTTCAATAGGTGTAGTGCATTGCCTCTTTTGTAGCCTTCAATGCTCCATGTTTTTGGCCTCTTGTTCTAGCTTGTGTTAGCTAGTTTCGAGCTTGTTCTTGGTCTTGTTTGGACCTGCCTTGGGACTGTTTTAGGTTCCCTTAGTCCTTCGGGGCTTGCCTTGCATGGCCATGGTTTAAGTCCCTTTGTTAGCTTTGAGTCTTGAGCCTCTTAACATGCTTTACTTGCATCGTTTAGTTGATTTGGCATCAATTTACATGAGATTTCAGAGCTTACTTTGTTGTCACATATCCATGCTTATCACTCTTTAAGTGTGCTTAAGAGTTGCATCTTTGTGCCTCAATCCTTGAGCCAATTGGCATGCATGTTTGCCTTGCATTTTCATGCTTTTCATACTATCAATTCATCACTTTTGGCCACTGATTTTAGGCATGGCTGAGGCCTATCCATCTTTAGTGTAAGCCCATCTTACCATGTTGTCACATGCTTGTCCCATTCCGTATGTCGTCGCATACTTGTCCACCGTCACATGCCTTGCATGTTTGTATGTTCATGTTGCATTTTATCATGTTATTCAAGGTTGTTACCTCATATCATGCTTATATGCTTGTTGCATACTCGGGTTATTACATTGCATGTTTGCATGCTTAGGACATATTTGCATGTTTGCCATGCTAGTGTTGCATTGTTGTTTGGATTAAGTATTAATCCAAACACGAGAAACGAGGGACATTTCATACTTCAAGTGATGAGACGTGTCTCAATTCTCGGTCGCCGACACGCTTGATTATCCATGATAGAGTTTTAGGCTTTGGCCCTGTTTGGTAGAGCTGCGGGAAAGTGCTTATAGCTTATGCCTTAATAGCTTATAGCTTATAACTATGAACAAAAGCTGATTTCTGACTTATAAATTAAGCATCTCCTGCCCCACTCAAAGAATAAGCTGATTTCTGACTTACAAAAAGCTATAAGCTGCATTGTTAAGCTAAACCAAACACATCAAAATAGCTTAAATTAAGCTGAAAGTTGAAATAAGCAGCTTTTAAGCTGCACCAAACAGGCACTTTATGTGTTTTGTTGTGCATTCATTTCATATTGATTTGCACAAGTTAGATCTTTGGCGATCATGCATCGGGATGCGCGATTGATGGTCGTAGATCCGACTATGCCTCTCCCTTGATGTTTTGAGATGATATGGGGTGGCATAGTGCGTACATATCCCTGGGAGACCCTCCATTTTCTCTGTTTTGTGCTCTACTGCAGTTTGGTGTCCCAACACATCAGTGGCTGGCAGTGTCTTGCAGATGGCCGGCAATGCCTTGTTGTTGGCCGGCACCCCTTCATTTTTGGTTGGCAGTGGCTCCCCATGGCCGGCAGGCCACTGATACACTCCTCAGCATGTTTTTGGTAAGGTCCAGCAGGAATTCCTTGAGGACACCCTGGAGACAGAGCCTTTAAAGAGCAACCGGAGAGCTTTTCGGGACGGCATCGGAGCATGCATCCTCTCCTTCTTCGAACAAAGCTGGAGCAACTTGTTTTTCATGCTTACTTGTTAGTTAGCATCAATTTGTAATAATTAGTTAATTTGTTAATTAATTAAGTTTTTATAATAATTAGTTGTAGCTAGTTGTTTACTTTGGTTATGTAATAATTAATTAGCTTGTTAGTTAGTTAATTAGTTGGCATGTATTATTCATTCGGACCCTCCATTGAGAGGGCCAATTTTGTAATAAGTGTGCGTGAGTGTGTGAATGTCTTCCAACCCAACGTCTTTCTCCCTTTTACTTACCTGCTTTTGTTGGTTAGTTTAGGGTCATTTTTAATTAGCATCCTTATGCTATGCATGTTTGCATCATTCATGCACATTGCATGCATCGGGCTCGACGCATTATACTAGCTGCATTGTATTTCAATTCCAAGTTGAATACATGTTATCTAAATCGCATCTCATATGCCATCTTAGAATAGCCGAGCCTATTTCTAGTTGCATTTTGCATGTGTTGCATTAGCCATCTTAACATGAACTAGGATCATGCATTGATTACTAACTAGTTTCTGTTTTGGCTCGGAGTACACTGTAAGTGTTTATACTTTAGCATACTGCATGTGTGTTATTGTTGCCATGAAAGCATGCTTGCCATGAGGCTAACTGCTTAGTTGATATAAACTGCCTGAATGCCTGTGGGTGAAGGTTGGATTACTTGAATTGGAACAATTCATTGAAATCCGCATTTCAGCCTACTTACGAGTAGCAAACTTCAATCCATTTCCAAACAAACGGATATGCAATACTTTGTTCCAAATTAGGCGATCTAGTCTATACTTGTTTGCTGTGCGCATCACATAGTAAGATTAGCTAATTAATCGGAATAAGAGCACATGTGTTTTCAAAAACTAGGTATCATGTTTAGTAGTGGCCGGTCTTTGATCGGGTAAGCAGGGGTGCTCATAGATGACCTTTCCCAATCGTACCCAAGTTCTCGAGCTGAGGCAACTTTGGTGATGACGGACACATGGCCTTAGGCACGAGTCAGGGATTCCTAAATTCCCCCAAAATAAAATATTTAGGTGGCGGCTCTGTATCTGGCAAAACAGTCCATGTTTGACACTTCTTTACACAAATCAGTTTTCCAAAATGATTTGCCGGATTTGGACTCTTTGGTGATTTATCAATCTCACATCGTACATTGTGAGATCAGATTAAGAACCGTGACAATTTGAGTCCGAACTGTAGTATGAGGCCCTCGGGGTGCGTCTACACCTATCTATGACTCTATATAATGAGCTTTGAGGCATAATTTCATATAAGACACCTGTGCTGGCCAATCAAGTAATCAATACGTCAGTAGGATATTAAAACCACCAGGAAATAATATATGATTTTATTCACAAAATGAGTAGAGACAAACTGGAGTAGCTTGTCTGTTTTGGCCAAACTGAGCTCAAACAATAACAACACAAATTCAACCGAACTAGAACCAGGCACAAGCACTGCTCCTTACCTGCTAACTTAAGCACAAACACACAATACATTATTTGCTGCTCAACTCAGATCAGCTTGTTCTTACTCCTAAATGCAATTGTTCAAAGCTCTAGCTCTCCTCAAGGAGAACATGAAATATTAAAGAGATACTACTCATACATCCAGCACAACAATAAAAAATAAACCTAAATGGATTGTGCTTTCCTAAACAGTAATATAGAAGAGAAAAAATATTTACCTGCTTTAATAAGACTAAGCTGTATTCATCCTTGTAGTATTGAGAATGTGGTGGTTCCAATGTCATAGGATCACTATATAATTCTTTAACTTCTTCATAATGGACCATCTTGCATGTCTGTGGAGGTTTATCATATGACATCATTGCATCATGTGCAGTCAAGAATCTTGCAAGCATAAGCTTTCCAATTTTACTACAATAACCAACGGGAGAAAATAAGAGGACATTGGACAAACAATAAAGATGCTTTGATGCTGCAAAGCCACTCATGAATGAATTCCACAGAGCAATTTATCTCTGACAGCAATTCCCGGAAAAGAGCTATCTCATGAACTATAGTCTCAGTGCTCCACTTAGAAGCTGTTGACTCATTCACCTCACTATTCCTCAGTTGATTGAAAATTTTAATTTGGGTTGGTTCTTGAAGATGTGTTTCACCAGTATGAAAATTTTCATCTCCGCATGAAATCATCTCTGCACTTTTCATTTCAGCATGTTGCGAACGATGAGGTTGTATAAAAACTGTAAATTCAAATGAGTAGGATGGCTATGGTGAAATCCACACAGAGACATGATTCCCTGAGAATGTCCAAGGCTGACCTTTACTGGATGAGTTTGTAAAGAATGGAGATTCTCCTCATGAAAAGTTAAATGTGTTACCCAACCTTGGGAACTCCCAGAGTTGTTATGCACAGATTCCACAGTTATTGTAGACAAGCTCACACCTTCAACTACTTCATTAAAATAAAGAATGAGTGGAATTATCCCACTATTAAGATGGAAACCTATGATAGGAGACAAAGCACAAGTATCCAGGAAATTATCTGCTGATACATTAAGATTAGACCCATGAAGAGGCCAGGTAGAAACCAACAGAGGATTCTCCACTTTAACTGTTTGCTCAAGAAACCAAAGATGATAAAACCATCCACTTTGATCATCCGGGTCAGTAAAAAGAGCTTGGTGTACAAGGTCATACTCCTCTGTCAGAACTTCCTCCTTTGAGAAAGATCCTTGAGCCCTTTTCTCCAGTAAATGAGACAGAATTACACTGCAGAACATTTATGGAAAGGTAAAGTAGAATAAAAACAAGAAATATGTTTAAGCAAATAGACAGAGACATCACAAGGTAAAACATGCACTCAAAGCAATAGGCATGTTTGTGTAGGTTGAAAAAGAAAAACAAAAGGCACAATTGGACAGGAAACTTAATTTTCTAATCCTACTAGAATAGATAGAATATCAAAAGGTAGCAGGTGTTTCATCATGCAGTTTCCACTATAGTATTAATGTGAGTAAGAATTGATCATTTAACTCCAAAGAAAAGTTGAACTAATGACCATTTAAATAGAAAGCTGCTTAATTTTCTTTTTTGGAATTTGTTAGGCGAATGACCATTTAAATAGTGAAGTGCTTATCAACTTTTGAATATTTTAAATAGTGAACTAATGAATATTTTTTCCCCTGTTCCACAAAGTGCATGAAAGGAGACAGCACTTTGCTATTTTGCATCATACAAGTTAAACGTTTTATGTTGCAAAAAATTCACAAAATTGTTTGCATGTTCTATGTAACTATGCATACTACCACTAGACATTCTGCTTCTAACGGGACCAAAGCTAGAACTAATTTCAAAGTTCCAACATATTTTTCCTAGAGCAATTTTTGCAAAAGAATCTAAGGATTATAACTGGATAAGATACTAATTCACCCAAAAAAAACTTGAGAATCAAACGATGGCACAAAAAAGCATTTTTCTCCACTAGTCCATTTTAATTATGATGATCCAAATGGTAAATTAACATTGAGATACAAGCATACCTACGATTATGCCAAGAAGAATAGTTATTGAAGTTTTCGTTATCAAATCAGTTGTGAAGTGTCGTTCGTCTGCATCTGATCTGTTCTTTAATGCTGCCACAAATCTGAAAATAAAGGCCAAATTAGACCATTTGAAAATACAGTCCTTCAATATATTAAAGTAAATCAAACTCAAATCTTCACCTCTGGTAATTCCATGCATGGAAATTCCTGGAATCTTTCTTCAGGAACACCCCCAGAAGCTGCAATTCCTGATCTACAGATGAATGCCCCTTTCTTAGCACCCATTTATGATGATACCAGGCACCATAAGACCTATAATTCTTTGCCAATGCACGCTCTGTCTGCATATATATTGAGTTCTTTCATAAAATTCAAAATAAATTGAACCCAAACACAATACACAACATAATTACAATTGGCTGCTGAAAAAACCAAAGAAAAGAAAGCAATGCAATATTTAAAAATCTCATGATTTAAAATTTTAAAATTTCAAAACAAACTTTACACTGAACGCAATTTAACCAAATAGCCCTATTTGGCACAGTTGACTTGTGTTCAGCTGAATTTCTTTTTCTTTTCCTACAGTTTTTCAGCAACCAAACAACGCCAAATACATGGACAGAAAAAGAAATAGATATATGTTTTCATATGAGTGGTTCCAACAAACGTACAACTCTCAGTTCTTCACTGTAAATAGATTTAATGGAGTCTGGATCAATCTCTATATCAGTCTCAGAATGACTGAGAATGTGTTCAACAGCAAATTTTCTGTAATTCAAAATTATCAGTGCTGGCTTAAGCGTAAGGCAGGTAAAGCATGTGCTTTAGGACTCAAAATTGTGCAAAGGCCCCAAAATGTTGGGAAAATACTCAAAGACCTCAAAATTTTCAATATGCCAAAAAACTATTTATGTTTTTTTTATAAAAAAAAAAAAAAAACCATCCAACGAATTTTCTTATATTAACATAATTATTATTATGTTTTTTTTTTAAGTACAGAAAAAAAGACAAATTCTAATTTACTATTTCATGTGTTGTTTGCCTCACCTTATTTAGAAATAAATGCATAGTTTCTTGTGGTTTGTAAACTAAAGTGTACCGTTAGACATTCCGTCTAAAGTAGCAATAAGTGTAAAACACTTGCCTCACTGATCATATCATTTTTACATGAATCAAGGAGATGCGAGTAATCATTATTTACATGATTACAATACAGTCAATTGTCCTGTAAGGACATTAAAGAGGCCTATTAGACCTCAACTGTAGTAGGCCTATGCATTAAGAGAAAAGCCTTCCCACTCATTTTTTAAAGCTTCATGAGAGCAATATTCACTTGGGGCAGGTTCGATCTGTCTATTACCGGCATTCTGCGCTTAACACACACTACACTCGAAAAAGACAGCGGCTCCATAGTCCACATTTCCCTTCCTTGATAGAAATCAAATGCGTAACACATTTTTCTATCAATGAAGAGATGGGGGAGGTGAGCAGAGCAGAGCAGAGAGGCAGCCCTCATGGGGAGGGAGGTAGAGTAATGATGATGTTACATCATTACTATATAATGTAAATGTCCTGTAAGGACACCAAAGAGTGTTAGGATTCTTATCCTACGAGTTTGGCAATTTCCTCTCTTCACAAAACATATGATCTTGTTGATTATCGGTACATTATCTATATGAGATTTTATGGTCATACGTTTTGATAGTATGCTTGCAAAACATATTCTTGAAATATATTTCTTGGTTTAATAAATGTTGACTGGGTGCATTGCTTTCTTTGTCAAAAAAATATTGTTTGTTGATTATCTATCTTGGAATAATCAAAGTATGTTTTTTTGTATAAGTGTGGCAAAAGCATGGTTTACATGAGCAGAAAGTTGAGCTAGAAATGAGGCTACCTGTCTGCTAGATATTGTCAAAGCATGGCTCATATCATGTTTATATCTTTCTTCGATTGATATTTTCTTGGATTAATCAACATGTGGGATGCATAGAGTTTTTAACAAGCATGGTGAAAAGAGTGATTAGTTGTCTATCAACGAATGAAGCAAAATGTGCCTCAAAGCGATGAGAGAAGAAGGCTGCAAAAAAAGTTAGAAATTGCAGCTTGTCTGTCATGATCATCGCCTCACGATCAAGCTCATTGCGACCATGAATAGGTCGCGACCAGGCCACGAGGAAATCAGCTCCCAGAAGTTTTTGATCTGCAACCCGCGAAGGAGTCTCGCTCTCGCGAACATCAGGTCGTACCCGCGATGGTCACTTGTCTATAAATAGCATACTTGTTCGGTTGTGTATTTTGAACCCCTGTGTCGGTATTTTGAGCGTGTCTTCTGAGAGTGAGCTATAGTGAGGTTACGTTTTATATTTCTCTCATGCTTGCTTGATGATTCATTCTCATTTGTTCTTTCATGAAATCATCAAGTCTAAATCAAATCACCAAATAACTTGTGAGTGTTCTTAAGAAGTGAGTGAATAATGGATTCAACATCTCTCGAATGGAAGCGCATATCCACAGATTAAAGGACATGTCGAGGCCAGTTACTTGTAGGTCTCGAGTGAGCATGTGTGCTTGGATTAGTCGGTGCAAGAAATCTCTTGTACTACTCTTCTTTCTAGTGGATTGGTATTGTGGCCGAGGGCCCGTGGTTTTTTAATCACATGTTAGTGGATTCCAACTATGGTTTTTCCATGTCAAAATCTTGTGTTGTGTTTGCTTCTTGTTCTTTAGTTTATTGTTAAGCTCAGTTGGTTTGAATCTATTAAAGCAATAATCACAAGATCATGGGACTATATTTTTTCAATTGGTATCAGAGCGGGACGCTAGTCCTTTGTTTTTCAACAAAGCTATGGTAGCGTGATTTGATCTTTGTGCTTGTTAACTATGGATTCCTATGAAGCACGGATACTTCAAAAAAGGTGACGTATCTGTATCGTATCCGTATCAGATACCGATACTCTTTGGATACTCGCAGATACGTATCGAATACTTATTAAAAGTATCGGATACTTCTTAATTATTTTTTCATTAATTTTGGAGTATCGGATACTTAATTTTGAAGTATCGGATACTCCAAGTCATGTTTACTTGTTTTATGAAATTAGAATTGTAACATTTCTTGCATAGTAATATAATATAATATAATATAATATAATTGCAAGTATAAATATAAGAATATTTTTCTAATACTTTGTTAAGTTTTTCGATAAGACGAGCATAGTGAGTTCAATAATATAATTTATCAAATGGATGTATCCTAATTATTTCATGCATGTCCCGTATAACTATATAGAAAGTAAGAATTAACAAGAGAATATAACAATGGGAAAATTAAATATCAATAAATAAATAAGTAAGTAAACTTGAATATAATATTTTTCACTAGTGTCAAAGGAAAAAGTATAAGGACAAGTTGTGAATTGTTCTATTATTGTAATATAAATATATTAAGCTTGATATTGAAATGAAATATTTGCAAGACCTATTAAAAATTTAAAAAGTAAACAAGCTACTGCCTTAAATTAATACAAAATTCTTAAAGGTTAGTATTTTATATTATAAAATTACATTGTGGTTTCTCAACGTTCTTTAACTTATGTGTAACTCACTATTAATAATTTTAAAAAATATATTTTTCACAAACGTATCCTAGCCGTACTGGTATCCTATTTTTTTAGGTTTTGTCGTATCGCCATATTCATATCATGTCGTATCTATATCGCGTATCCGTATCTATGCTTCCTATATGGATTCAAACCAAGGGGGAATCAACAATAATTGTCCTCCTTTACTAGATGTAATAAACTACTCTTATTGGAAAGCTCGTATGAGAGCTTATTTAAAGTCAATCTATGAGAGAGTTTGGCAATCTGTCATGAATGGTTGGAGCTATAGCGATCCCGGGTTTACCCTTGTTGTATAGTGATCCGGACATGTGTCCGTGGATGTTGGTAGTTGCTTATTATCTTGTTTACATCCTTTCTTACTTTGTATGTGAGTTATAGGATGTGTTGAGCGGGTTTGTTACAGGTTGGTTGAGTTTAGAAACCAAAACTAGTTGCCCAGATTTTTGGCCTGTACGCTCGAGCGGAGGTGTTGGCGCTCGAGCGTAGATTACATCCATCCAGTATCTTGTTGTGCAGTGTTGTGAGCTCGAGCGTAGGGTTGGGAGCTCGAGCGGAGGCCTGGTTCTGCAAATGTGCTGAGCGAGTGCATTCTGCGCTCGAGCGGGAGGTTGGCCGCTCGAGCGGAAGTCTGTGAGTGGCCGCTCGAGCGGGGTGTTTTACGCTCGAGCGGAAGACTGGGTTTAAGTCCCGAAATTGTGACTTTTCAAATCACTTTTTCACTTTCTCTTCTCTCTCTTACTTTTCCAAAATCACCATTGTTGAGCCTCTCACTCTAGACTCTACCTTCTCTCTAGGTTTTGATCTAGTAGGAGTGATTTACTCACCTTTGGCCTTTACAAAAAAGTTGTTGATCGTCGAGGGCTTCATTTTAATCTGAAAATCTCGGGTTTTGGAGCACGTTGGGTTTTGTCGTCTTCTCCTTTGGGACTCCGAATTTGAGGTAGGGATAACCTACTCCTCTCTATGGGTTTTGTCTTTAAATTTTGGTATTTTGAAATGTTGGGTTTGTGTTGGTAATTTTGTGAAAGTTTGGGGCTTTTGTGTAATTTTACAAAAGTTGGGGTTTTATTCATAATAAACCTAGATGCATGTTTGGCATAGAAAAGTGGAATGATTGTTGAATCATTGATGAAAATGGGACCTAAGGGTTGAAATGGTAATTATGGAAAATGGCCTAATTACATTGTTTAATTAATTGGGATAATTAATTGGTGAGAAATGAGGAAATGAAATGTTGATTGAATATCCATTTGTGCATTTATTTTCTGTTTTAGAAATAACTGCTTTGGGCTATCGGTGGAGGATAGTCGAGATTGTTGTAGACAATGCATGATGATTAGGTAAACGGAAACTAATCAATGGAATGTGTCATGGAACTTGACGGTTGATAGAATACATTAATTGTGTGTATTGTGTGATTGTATATAGAACCAATGTGTTTATATACGTTATGTGTAGAGGAGGAGATAGGGGATGTACTCCGCGGTTTAGGGGAAGATAGGGGATGTACCTCTAAACCGGATAGGTATTGGGAGGAGATAGGGGATGAACTCCGTAGACAGAGCTCATATGCTTGTCTAGAGAAGTGAAGATAGAGCTCATATGCTTATCTTTGTGAAGTGTGGATACAGCTTGTATGCTTATCTGTGGATATTGTTGATATACATATCTGTTGTAGAATGTGGATACAGCTTGTATGCTTATCTGTGGATATTGTTGATATACATATCTGTTGAGAATGTGGATATAGCTTTTATGCTTATCTGAATGTGAGATATAATTTTTATACATATCTGTGGAAATGATGATAGAGCTAGCATGCTTATCTGTTGAAAAAGGGAAAATGAAAAGTAATTGGGACTTGTAAGTCGTTGACATAAATATGTAATTTATGTGATTGTATCAGTGTTGACCAACTATCAATTGCTAATGTTTTGGTCATTGTCCATGGTTGGTTTAGTGTATTTCTACTGGGCTGTGGCTCACCCTATATGGGAATATCATTTTCAGGTGCAGGAAGCATGCCACCTCCAAGGACATAGCTGGGAGACTAGTGGCGGGCATAGTTTTGTCGTTTTACTTTTGATGTATTACATGTAATTTCAAGCCAAGGGCTTAATGTGTAAACGAGTTAGAACTCTTTGTTGTAACCGAGTGTTAACTTGGAAAGATGTAAGCCCGTAGGGCATTTTGTTATGAGGTTAACATGTAATACTTATGTCTTGGAATTCTAATGAATGAAAGGAATGCAGTTAATTTAAATGTAAATGCATGTCTTATCTGATGGGTTTATTGTTATTATTTTGAGGGCGTTACAACTTGGTATCAGAGCGTACCGGGTTCGAATACTTTGGGTACGTGGGAAGTGATTAGTATCACAATGGGTTTGTCTCGCTTGATAGAGACGTAGAAGTAGTACCATATGCTATGTGTTTATTTGATAACATGCCTATGTGACTATGTGGGTATGGGATTTAATTTCTAGGATGTTGATTGGATCCTTGAGTTTCTGGGAGTCTTGTTGGAAAAGCACTTGATCAATGCTGTTTCTAACCGGAACTCTAGTAACGTCTCGGGACTATCATTATCCGGAAATGAAGTTCGTAAGTGCTTATGTGTTTATGTGCTTATGTGGAGTGAATTACAGTGTCCATGCACTAGGACGTGAGTGTTTAGTTTCGGCACATTTATGAATGTGCTAACGTTCTGTGTTGCCTTTATTAGGATGTCAGGACGAAGAAGAGGTGCTAGGCGTGGTAGACCTGCGAGGCAGGAAGTACCGTTACAGGGTGAGATTCCGGCAGTGCAGGAGGGAGTTGGGCAGGCCAATGTGGCCGAGCCAGTGGGTCAGCAGGCTATGGGTGCCTTGGCCAGAGAGATAGTAGGAGCTTTGGGTATTCTTAGAGCTGGAAATCAGGCAGCTGAGGCAGGGCCTTCTTTCTTGAAGAGGGAGTTCTTCCGGTGTAATCCGGACGAGTTTATCGGGGATCCTAAAGAGCCGCTTAAGGCAGATGAATGGCTCGAACAGACAACGAAGACGTTTGAGATGCTTGGCATCGAGGACGGAGCACTGAAAGTGACCTTGGCATCCTTTCAACTGAAGGGAGATGCGGGTCAATGGTGGAAGTACGAGAAAGCTCGTGTTGGTGGTACTTGGGAGGCGTTTGTGAATGCTTTTCAGGAGAGGTTTTGTCTGCAGTAGCAAGGGAGAAGCTGAGGGATCAGTTTAGCCGGCTTAATCAGCAGGGCTTGTCAGTGGCCGAGTTTGAGGCTACTTTTACCAGTCTGTCTAGGTTTGCACCTGAACTGGTGGCGTCTGAGGAACGCCGTTGCTATGAGTTTGAGCGGAAGTTGAGGCGGGGCCTCAAGTTGAGAATTGGTGGGTCTTATATTCGAGAGTATAGACACCTAGTGGACGCTGCAGCTCATATGGAGCTCATGATGCAGGAGGAGGATGAGGGGCAGAGAGGCTCCAAGAGGAGCCAGGATAGTCAGAGTGATGGCAGGAGGCAGAGGGGTTCTAACCCTCAGCAGTCGCAGGGTGGTGTTGCTAGATCGACCTTCCCAGTGCCGAGTGCAGGCTCCGGGAGAGGTGGTCAGGGGGATTTCACCTGTTACAAGTGTGGCCAGCTGGGTCACAAGGTATCTGTTTGCCCGCAGAAGGGTGGGGGTCAGAAAGCTGTTTCTTCTTCAGCTAGACCGCAGAGTCAGAGTTTAGGCAGGGGGCAGCTCTTGACTTGTTTTCAGTGTGGACAACCTGGGCACATGAAGAGGTTTTGTCCACAGTTGAGTGCCACTTCGGGAGCGTCTGGTTCTAGGCAGACGCAGGGTTTTCAGCCAGCTCAGTCTGTGCAGGCCTCGAGGGCCAATCCGGGAGCTTCGTTATCCCAGTCTGTGCAGCAGTCTTTTGCTCCGAGAGGTGAGCAGGTAGACCAGGGGCCTACGGGGCGCGTGTATGCTGTTACCGCCCAGGACTTAGTACCGGCTCCATCAGTGGTGAGAGGTACTTTTCTGTTTTGCAACTCAGTTGCTAATGTGTTGATAGACACGGGTGCATCTCATTCTTTTGTATCTGCTGCATTTGCATCTGTTTTGGAATTGGAGTTAGCACAGTTAGCATCTCCTATTTGTGTGGTATCGCCTTTGGGTGGTGAGTTGGTTCTGAAACAGGGTGTTAGAGGATGTGATATAGAGGTCGCCGACTATAGGCTTCCTTTTCCGTTTGTTGTCATGCCCATGAAGGGTTTTGATGTTATTTTGGGTATGGACTGGCTATCGTCATACCGGGCTGTTATTGATTGCTACCGCCAGAGGGTTACATTGTGTACCTTGAGCGGGGAGTGGTTCCATTTCTTGGGAGACCGGGTTGGTAGTGTTTTGCCACCGGGGTTTGATTCGCGAGGGCGAAGTGAGCTTAGTGGTTTACTTGCTAGCTTTGAGAGTAGCGAGTGTGTTGAGACCCAGGTTGTGTTACCGAGGGTGGTTTGTGAGTATTCGGATGTTTTTCCCGAAGATCTTGTTAGTTTGCCACCTCACCGAGAGATAGAGTTCTCTATTGATTTAGTGCCTGGTACGGCGCCGATTTCTATGGCACCTTACCGTTTTGCTCCAGCAGAGTTGGTTGAGTTGAAAGTTCAGCTCCAGGAATTGCTAGATAAGGGCTTTGTTCGCCCTAGTGTTTCACCGTGGGGAGCACCGGCCCTCTTTGTTAAAAAGAAAGATGGTGCCTTGAGATTGTGTATAGACTACCGGAAGTTGAATCGGGCTACGGTTAAGAATAAGTATCCTATGCCCCGTATAGATGATTTGTTTGACCAATTGAAGGGTTCCCGTTGTTTCTCTAAGATAGACTTGAGATCGGGTTACCATCAGTTGAGGGTCAGGGAGGAAGATATTCCGAAGACGGCATTCCGTACGCGGTATGGCCATTATGAGTTTCTAGTGATGCCATTCGGACTTACCAATGCACCGACAGTCTTTATGGACTTGATGAACCGGATTTTCCGGGAGTTCTTAGATCGATTTGTGGTTGTCTTTGTGGACGACATCCTTATTTATTCGTCTTCTGAGGAGGAGCACGAGGCACACTTGAGAGTGGTGCTTGAGTTACTTAGAGCCCATAGGCTGTATGCCAAGTTTGGGAAGTGTGAGTTCTGGCTGAGGGAAGTCAAATTCTTAGGCCACGTGGTATCCGGGGAAGGGGTGTCTGTTGATACATCCAAGGTTGAGGCAGTGCAAGATTGGGCACAGCCTAAGAGTGTGTTTGAGATCCGCAGTTTTCTGGGATTAGCTGGGTATTACCGTCGGTTTGTGAAAGATTTCTCCAGGATAGCGTCACCGTTGACTAGACTGACTCGGAAGGGAGTCAAGTTTGTGTGGAGTGAGACTTGTGAAAAGTCGTTCCAAGAGTTGAAAGTTAGATTGACCACCGCTCCGGTGTTGATTATTCCGGAGAGAGGGTTGGGTTATGCGGTTTATTGTGATGCCTCACGAGAGGGTTTGGGTTGTGTGTTGATGCAAGAGGGAAAAGTGGTAGCTTATGGTTCACGTCAGTTGAAAATACACGAGAAGAATTACCCCACACACGACCTAGAGTTAGCAGCTGTGATCTTTGCCTTGAAAATCTGGAGGCACTACCTTTATGGTGAGAGGTTCGAGGTATTCTCGGATCACAAGAGTTTGAAGTATCTGTTTACACAGAGAGACTTGAATCTGAGGCAGAGGAGATGGATGGAGTTCATCGAGGATTATGATTTTGAGTTACATTATCATCCGGGAAAGGCCAATGTTGTGGCCGATGCCCTTAGTAGGAAGACCATTAGTGATGTTGCTAGTATAGCCATCCGGGAATGGGTGATGTTGGGAGCACTTGGCGAATTTGATTTGCTACTGGGCGAATCTGTTGAGGCTGCGGCCTTGTTTTCTGTTGTTGCGCAGCCTACACTTGTGACTAGAGTGTTAGAGGCACAGAGAGGTGACCTTGAGGTAGAATCCCTCCGAGAGAAGATCTCCAGTGGGAAAGTTGAGAAGGGTTTGACGGTGTATCCGAACCTGAGTGTGAGATACCGAGACCGTCTGTTTGTGCCGGAGTCTTGCCGAGAGGAAGTACTCCGAGAGTTTCATCATTCGCGCCTTGCGGTGCATCCGGGAGGTACTAAGATGTATCAGGATTTGGGTCGCCAATTTTGGTGGCGGGGTATGAAGAGAGATGTGGCTGTTTTCGTATCGAAGTGCCTTACTTGCCAGCAAGTGAAGGCCGAGCATCAGAGGCCAGCGGGTTTGTTGCAACCCTTGCCTATTGCCGAGTGGAAGTGGGAGCATGTCACTATGGACTTCGTTGTAGGTCTTCCGAGGACTCAGCGGGGTAGTGATACTATTTGGGTGGTTGTAGACCGGTTGACTAAGTCGGCGCACTTTATTCCTATGCGCGTGAGAGATTCGGTAGATCATCTTGCCGACTTGTATATTCGGGACGTAGTGAGATTGCATGGGGTCCCAGTGACGATCGTCTCAGATAGAGATCCTCGTTTTACTGCTAGGTTGTGGCAGAGTTTGCAGAGTGCCTTGGGCACTAAGTTGACCTTTAGTACGGCTTATCATCCTCAGACTGACGGGCAGTCCGAGCGTACTATTCAGATCCTCGAGGATATGCTTCGGGGTTGTGTCCTGGACTTCAGTGGGACGTGGGAGAGGCACTTGCCATTGGTAGAGTTTGCCTACAACAACAGTTTTCAGTCTAGCATCGGTATGGCACCGTTTGAGGCCTTGTATGGCCGACCGTGTAGGTCTCCAGTTTGTTGGGCCGAGGTGGGTGATGCACCTTTGTTGGGTCCGGAGTTGGTTAGGGAGACGACGGAGAAAGTTGAGCTTATCCGTAGGAGGCTTGTTACAGCCCAGAGTCGACAAAAGAGTTATGCCGATCGTAGGAGGAGGCCTTTGGCGTTTGAGGTAGGTGATCATGTCTTTCTGAAGATATCACCTAGGCGAGGTCTGATGAGGTTTGGGAAGACTGGGAAGTTATCCCCTCGGTTTATTGGTCCTTTTGAGATCCTTGAGAAGATAGGCGAGGTTGCTTATCGGTTAGCCTTACCGCCGCAGTTATCCGGAGTGCATGGCGTGTTTCATGTGAGTATGCTTCGGAAGTATGAGCCAGATCCATCACATGTGCTGGATTGGACTGATTTAGAGGTAGATGAGGATGCCTCGTATGAGGAGAGACCGGTTCGGGTCTTGGATAGGCGGGATCAGGTCCTGCGTGGCAAGACCATTCCTTTGGTGAAAGTCTTGTGGAAACATCACGGAGTGGAGGAAGCCACTTGGGAACGTGAGTTGGAAGTCCGTGAGAAATATCCGGACTTATTTGTTGATGTGTGATCTTGTATTTAAATTTTACGTTTTGTTGAACTTAAGAGCTTTTATATATGTCTTAAGTTGTGAAACATTGAAAATGTTTGGTTTATTGAAAGTATGTTTTGGAACTTGCCTCATATGGAAGTTGAATGTAACACTATATATGTTGAATATATTGTTGACATTGGAAAGTTAGTGCATAATGTTGGTGCATGTTAATAATACATATGTTGTTTACATATTGTGATATGTCTCTTGTTAAAGGGATGGGATGACCGGTAATGGGTCGAATTGTTGAATGTTAAAATGTAACATTGTTTAAAATGGAGGAAAACTTGTTTTTGAAAACTTGTGTTTAATTTCGGGGACGAAATTCTTTAAGGGGGGGAGGTTATAGCGATCCCGGGTTTACCCTTGTTGTATAGTGATCCGGACATGTGTCCGTGGATGTTGGTAGTTGCTTATTATCTTGTTTACATCCTTTCTTACTTTGTATGTGAGTTATAGGATGTGTTGAGCGGGTTTGTTACAGGTTGGTTGAGTTTAGAAACCAAAACTAGTTGCCCAGATTTTTGGCCTGTACGCTCGAGCGGAGGTGTTGGCGCTCGAGCGTAGATTACATCCATCCAGTATCTTGTTGTGCAGTGTTGTGAGCTCGAGCGTAGGGTTGGGAGCTCGAGCGGAGGCCTGGTTCTGCAAATGTGCTGAGCGAGTGCATTCTGCGCTCGAGCGGGAGGTTGGCCGCTCGAGCGGAAGTCTGTGAGTGGCCGCTCGAGCGGGGTGTTTTACGCTCGAGCGGAAGACTGGGTTTAAGTCCCGAAATTGTGACTTTTCAAATCACTTTTTCACTTTCTCTTCTCTCTCTTACTTTTCCAAAATCACCATTGTTGAGCCTCTCACTCTAGACTCTACCTTCTCTCTAGGTTTTGATCTAGTAGGAGTGATTTACTCACCTTTGGCCTTTACAAAAAAGTTGTTGATCGTCGAGGGCTTCATTTTAATCTGAAAATCTCGGGTTTTGGAGCACGTTGGGTTTTGTCGTCTTCTCCTTTGGGACTCCGAATTTGAGGTAGGGATAACCTACTCCTCTCTATGGGTTTTGTCTTTAAATTTTGGTATTTTGAAATGTTGGGTTTGTGTTGGTAATTTTGTGAAAGTTTGGGGCTTTTGTGTAATTTTACAAAAGTTGGGGTTTTATTCATAATAAACCTAGATGCATGTTTGGCATAGAAAAGTGGAATGATTGTTGAATCATTGATGAAAATGGGACCTAAGGGTTGAAATGGTAATTATGGAAAATGGCCTAATTACATTGTTTAATTAATTGGGATAATTAATTGGTGAGAAATGAGGAAATGAAATGTTGATTGAATATCCATTTGTGCATTTATTTTCTGTTTTAGAAATAACTGCTTTGGGCTATCGGTGGAGGATAGTCGAGATTGTTGTAGACAATGCATGATGATTAGGTAAACGGAAACTAATCAATGGAATGTGTCATGGAACTTGACGGTTGATAGAATACATTAATTGTGTGTATTGTGTGATTGTATATAGAACCAATGTGTTTATATACGTTATGTGTAGAGGAGGAGATAGGGGATGTACTCCGCGGTTTAGGGGAAGATAGGGGATGTACCTCTAAACCGGATAGGTATTGGGAGGAGATAGGGGATGAACTCCGTAGACAGAGCTCATATGCTTGTCTAGAGAAGTGAAGATAGAGCTCATATGCTTATCTTTGTGAAGTGTGGATACAGCTTGTATGCTTATCTGTGGATATTGTTGATATACATATCTGTTGTAGAATGTGGATACAGCTTGTATGCTTATCTGTGGATATTGTTGATATACATATCTGTTGAGAATGTGGATATAGCTTTTATGCTTATCTGAATGTGAGATATAATTTTTATACATATCTGTGGAAATGATGATAGAGCTAGCATGCTTATCTGTTGAAAAAGGGAAAATGAAAAGTAATTGGGACTTGTAAGTCGTTGACATAAATATGTAATTTATGTGATTGTATCAGTGTTGACCAACTATCAATTGCTAATGTTTTGGTCATTGTCCATGGTTGGTTTAGTGTATTTCTACTGGGCTGTGGCTCACCCTATATGGGAATATCATTTTCAGGTGCAGGAAGCATGCCACCTCCAAGGACATAGCTGGGAGACTAATGGCGGGCATAGTTTTGTCGTTTTACTTTTGATGTATTACATGTAATTTCAAGCCAAGGGCTTAATGTGTAAACGAGTTAGAACTCTTTGTTGTAACCGAGTGTTAACTTGGAAAGATGTAAGCCCGTAGGGCATTTTGTTATGAGGTTAACATGTAATACTTATGTCTTGGAATTCTAATGAATGAAAGGAATGCAGTTAATTTAAATGTAAATGCATGTCTTATCTGATGGGTTTATTGTTATTATTTTGAGGGCGTTACAGGAGCGAACCTATGATCACTATTGATGATGTTTCTATTCCTAAACTTGTTGACAAATGGGATAATAATGATATCTCGAGTTCTAACTTGAATAGCAAGGCTATTAATGCTCTCTTTAGCTTTGTCACATGTAAGGAATTCTGTAGAATTTGCACGTGTGAAGTAGCTAAAGATGCTATAGATATCCTTGAGACAATACACGAAGGCACAAATTCTGTTAAATGATCAAAACTTCAAAGACTCACCAATAATTTTGAAACTCTTATAATGAAAGATAATGAGTCTTTTGATGAATTTTACGCCAAACTAAGTAATATTGTCAATTCTAGTTTTACCTTGGGTGAGAAAATTCCTGAATCTAAGATTGTCGCAAAAATTTTGAGTTATCTTCCCAATCACTTTCAATCAAAAGTTACAGAAATAGAAGAAGCTCAAAACATTGACACTCTAAAGCTGGAACAATTGATTTGGAATTTACAAACTTATCAAACAAATCTTCTCTAAAAACAAAAAAAAAAAACATAAAGATGCTTTAGCTTTTAAAAGTTCTCATGAGGATGTCAATACATCTGATGTCGATGATAAATTTGAATCCGAGATATTGCCATTGTTGCCAAAACAATACAAAAAAATTTTGAAAAAGAAAATGTCAAATCTCAATGATTCAACTTCTAAAGAAAAAGGGAATGAGAAACTAAAATTTTTTGTAAAATCTGGCAAGTCTAATTCAAGATTCCAAGAAGTTAAATGTTATGAATGTGGTGGTCTTGGTCGTATTTCTCTTGAGTGTCCCTCTAAGAAAAATAGGAGGAAAGTGCTCGCTGTTACTTGGGATGATGAAAGCGAGTCAAATAAAAGGAAAGATGAGGCAAGTTCATTCATGGCATTTCATGCAACCCTGGATGAAAAGGCATTGGTTGCTAGCAATGATCTTCCTAGCAAAAAATCTAATGATGAGTCCTCTGATAATGAAGAAGAAGATTTTGAGGAAACATACGAGAAGATGTACAAAGAATAACGCAATTTCACATAGCAGAATTTTGTACTCACTTCAAATCTGAAGAAATGTGAGGAAGAAAAATTTATAAAAAAAAAAAATGTGAGGAAGAAAAAGATTCCTTGAATGGAAACCCTCATCATGGACAAAGCCTCCCTGTTTGACAAACTTAACACTTGTGAGAACGAAAGAACCTTTTTTCTTAGTGCCCATGATGATTTGAAAAACAGAGTCTGCATTCTTTCAGAAAAAGCAGAGAAGAGAGCTTAAATAATAAAGGAACTTGAAAAGAAATGTGCAAAAAGGGAGTTGGAACTGATAGGAGCTAATGCTACTCTCAAGCTTTGGAACACCAGCTCAAAGAACTTGAAAGCCCTTAGTTCTCAGCAAATGGGGTTTGAAAGCATGTGCCTTAGGACTCAAAATTGTGCAAAGGCCCTAAAATTTTGGGAAAATTCTCAGAGGCCTCAAAATTTCCAATATGCCAAAAAACCTATTTATGTTTTTTTTTCCAATGAATTTTTTTATATTAACATAATTATTATTATGTTTTTTTTAAGTACCAAAAAAAAAAAAAAAGAAGAAGAAGAAGAAGAAGAAGACATTCTACTTTACTATTTTATGTGTTGTTTGTCTCATCTTATTTAGAAAATAAATACATAGTTTCTTGTAGTTTGTAAATTAAAGTGCAACGTTAGACATTCCGTCCAAATTAGCAATAAGTGTCAAACACTTGCCTCATAAGACTATTTAGCGGGATTTACCTTAATTCACTAATAGTGAAATAAGGAAGTAAGGCATGTAATCGCATGCCTCACTGATCGTATCATGTTTACACGAATCAGGGATATGGAAGTAATCATTATTTACAAAAAAACAGTACAATCAATTGTCCTGTAAGGACATTAAAGAGGCCTATAACACCTCAACTATGGTGGGCCTATGCATTAAGAGAAAAGCCCTTCCATTCCTTTTTTAAAGCTTTATGAGAGCAATATTCGCTTGGGGCAGGTTCAACCTGTCTATTACTAGCATTCTTTGCTTAACACATGCTACACTCGAAAGCGATAGCGATTCCATACTCCATATTTCCCTTTCCTGACAAAAATCAAATGCTTAACACATTTTTCTATCAGTGAAGGGATGGAGGAGGTGAGCAGAGCAGAAAAGAGAGACAGCCCTCGAGGAGAGGGTAGAGTAATGATGATGTTACATCATTACTATATAATGTAAATATCCTGTAAGGATAATAAAGAGGCCTATAACGATAGTTATAGGTTACTAGATAGTGCATTTTAGTCTACATATAAATATTGTACTTAGTTTTGGAATAAAGAATATACATTATGATCAGAGTAGAGCTTAGTTTCTCTTTCTACCCCTTCAAGGTTTTACCCCTAATTGGGGCATTTGTCTTCTCTCTCTCAATTTGATCTTCATTTGCATTTGGATTTCATTGTTTGGTATTAGAGCTATAGATCTTGTACTTAATTGTTCCTAATTGTACATACAATTCGTCAATTAGAAATAAGGAACATACTTGGTTTTGGATCTAAGCTCTAATTCTTTGGTGTAAACCCTAGATCGTTCCACTAGAAGTTGCCATCACAAGTCTGATTGAGTTCATCCGAAGCCATAGATTTGACTTCACAATCAAGGACTAACCTGGATTTGGTAGTCGCAATCCGAAGCCATCCCGATCTTGTTTCTTGTATTGCAAACTGGTTTTTCTCTTTGAAATCAAAGATGAGTTTGTGAACTGATCATATTTATTCATTCACATTTGGTTTGCAGCACCCGAAAATCTCAGATTTCAGTTTCGTCTTTGGTCCTCTTTAGGTCGAAGCACTTGGAAAATCTCAAATTTTGTCAAAGTGGACCAAGAAGCTGCGAAATCAACTTCCATTTCCAGTATCACGAACACAAATTGTGTAACAATCTGTTTTAGGAGACCGTTCGAGCAATCTATCTATCGCTCGAGCAGTGATGCAAAGCTCCCAGTATTTTGCTTGTTGCAGGCATGACCGCTCTAACGGAGCGTAGAAATGATGCTCCTAGTACTTTCACTGTAACTCCACAAAACTTTTTAGTGCTTGTGTTTACCGCATGAGTGGTGTAAAGTTAGCTCGAGAGGTGGAAAGTTCACTCGAGTGATCTGTTCAGAACAATAGTTTTAAAACTCAATCTAAACACTTTTTGGGCTCACTTTTTCACACACTTCTCTCTCTAACACCTATTTCCGAAAACCCTAGCATCAAAGCATTATATTTCACCCATTTTTAGCAAGAATCCATCATTCTCCTTTTATCAAAGTTGTTAATCTTGCCATAAGCTACACATTGAACCGATTGGAACGTGTTATTTCGCAAGCTCACTCCTTGGGTCTTCGTCTCTTCTCTTACAACCTTTGAGGTAGGAATATTTATACCCATGTATATCTATGCTTTGGTTTGAATATGTGTTAATCTCATGATATGAAGGTGTGATTTGGAATGGGTGATATATATAAACTAATAGTGATAACAAGTTTTGTCCTAAGATTTGTGGGAGATTTGGTTATTTCGTAGTTAAAAATAATGTGTACATCAATAATTTTGGAAAACTAAGAAACAGAAAGAAAACCCCTAAATTTCTTGTGAAACCTTAAGTGTTGTTCATGGGTCTTGGTGGGTAATAAGAAAGAAATTAATGGGTAAATTAGATATGTGTTGAGATACCTTATGTTGAGATAAAATTTGAGTTTTTGGATTGTTGCTTGTTGTGTGATATGGTTTTACCCGCGTGGGGCATTGAGGTGCCCACTTGCCCGGTCATGTGAGGACGATAAATATGGGAATGTTGAGGTGTCCACATGCTTGATCGTGTAAGGACAATAAATGTGGAATATTTGAGGTGCCTACTGGCCATCCGTGTGAGGACCAAGAAATGTGGAGTTAAATGGAATGATGTGTACAAGGTTATGAGGTTGGGAAATTAATGTCCATAACTAAAGGAACATGGTTATGCATAATTTAAATCAAATGCTTATATACGTAGTTAAATATATTCTCTACTAGGCAATTTCTCATTCCTATCTAACAAATTTCAGGACTCGGTGAACCGCAACTACCCCAATGAAAAAAAAGCTAACCAACTCTTTTGTTTAAAAGTCAATGATATTTTGAATTTGTATTGTAATTGTTGAGCTTTTATATAGTTTTGAGATCAAGGGCCCCTTTTGTTCATTGAAGGCCATGTATTTAATATTGTGAGTCGTATGGCATTTGTTTAACTTGCTCTATCTTCTTGAACTGTGAAAGTTTGAATATGTATTTTGTAACCATGGAATTATAGTTCAATGGGAAAGAGAAAATTTGGGATTTATTGTGAATTTGAGTTGAATATTATATATACATCTCGGCTGTGTTGGATAATTTATAGTTTCAAATTTGGGGGCGTTACAAATTGGTATCAGAGCTAATTGGGTTTGAATACCTGGAGCTCATGGGACGTAGTTCATGCCATAATGGGTTTATCATGTTAGGATGGGACGTTTCGCCTTACATGTTTGGATGTTTATGTGCTTATGTGACTATTTGGGTATGGGGTCAAGTTTCTAGGATATAACTGGTGTCCATCGTAACCATTGAAGTCTCTTTGGAAAGGCACTTGATCAATGCCTCTTCCACTTGGAAATCTTTGAGTGTCATGGAACGAGTTGATATCTATAGACGTCCCCGAACGCCCCGGGAGGGTGAGTCCCGTTCTGTTCATTTGTGGGGTCACTACAGTTCAGACTCTCAAATTTGTCGCGGTTCTTAATCTTGAACCAAAGAGTCCAAATCTGGCAAATCGTTTTGAGAAACAGATTTTTGAAAAGAAGTGTCAAACATGGACTGCTTTGCCAGATACAGAGTCGCCACCTAAATATTTTTAAAATGGGGAAATTTAGGAAACCCTGACTCGGTGCCGAAGGCCACATGTCCGTCATCACCGGAGTTATCTCGGCTCGGGAGCTAGGGTACGATTGGGGAAGGTCAGCTATAAGCACCCCCTCTCGCCCGGTCCGAAGACCGGCCTCTACTAACCATGATATCCGTTTTTGAAAACATTACGTGTTCTTATTCCATTTATTAGCCTAGAAGTACTATGTCATGCGCGCAGCAAACAAGTATAGACTAGATTGCCTAATTTGGAAATAAGCATTGCATATCCGTTTGTTTTGGAAAATATTTTGGATTTGCTACTCGCAAGTAGGCTAAAATGCGGATTTCAACGAGTTTTTCCAACTCAAACAATCCAACTTTCACCCACAGGCATTCAAACATTTTATCACATAAGCATCTAGCCACATGGTAAACATACTGTCATGGTAGCATTCACACGCATGCGGGATGCTAAAGCATAAATGCTTACATCGTACTCCGTGCCAAAACAGTAAACTAGTTAGCAAACATGCATGTCCTAGTTCATGTTAAAAATGGCTAATGCATCACATGCAAAAATGCAATCTAGACAGGCTCGGCTAACCCTAAACATGGCATGTGAAATGCGATCAACTACCACATATTCAATTTGTGAATTGAAGTACAGATGCAGTTAGCGTGATGTACCGAGCCTAATGCATGTAATACAAATGCATGGATGCACGCATGCATAGCATAAGGTATGCTAATTTTAAAGATGCCCTAATCTACCATCATAAGCAGGTAAATAAAAGGGAAGAAATAAGTGGAGATTGGAAGACATACACACCACCCACGCACACTTATTACAGATTTGCCCTTACTCGGAGGGACCAAATAAATATTACAAATTAATTAACTACACAAGCTAATTAAATATTACAAATTGCCTAATCAACTAAGCGAATTTGATTAAACTAAGAAAACAGCAAATCGCCTCGGGAAATGCGCCGCCATGCGTGAGCTGCCTCTGTTTTCCTTCCTTCACTCCTCTGCAGGTTGCCAAAACCTCAGGACTGCTTCCCTGGACATTGAGGAGTGCCACCGGCTGAATAGAATTGCCACCGGCAGTGTGGTGTAGTCATCGGCACAAAATGAAACCATCGGCTGCTCGTTTACTGCCGGTCGGCAATATATACTGCCGGTCAGCGAGGAATGCCTGCAGAACCTGCAATTGACAGCAACAGAGGGCAAGGCAAAGCATGGCAGCACAATTCAAGGCATATATGCACCAATCATGTCTCTTATCATTGTAATGACTCAAAGGGATATGTGCCTCGATTCCCGGACCACCAATCACACATTCTCATGCATGATGGCCCGAGTGATCAAGTATGCAACTTTGATTTCAAATGCATGCAAACCAAATCAAACCAAAGTCCTAATCCCTATCACCAAATCAAGGGGCAAGGAATGCATGTTGATGCAATGCAACCTAAGCATGTTATCATTCATGCAACATGAACAATGCAATGTACTTATGCAAAGCATACAAGCAAACATGCAAGGTAAGCATGCAAACCAAATAGAGGATGGACTAAAGCATGAATTAGGCAGCCCTAAATGGTCCTAAAACAGTGGCCAAAATGCCCAAAAATGGAGGCTAAACACACATGCACACATGCACATGTTATGGTCCAAATACTTGAGGCAAGTCATGAAGCTTTGAAGCACATTTATCACAACAATCATGGCATGCATTAAACAACTAAAAACAGGTTTTTAGCATGCTAAAACAAGGCTAAGGGATTACTTAGATTGCATCTAAGTCGCTCAAATTTAGAGGCATGCACAAGTGCCAAAACAAGGAGCATTGCTACACAAGCTTATGAGGCATTAAAGATGCATGCAAGGCAGTCATGCAAGCATGAAATTAGGACTGAAATAACATGTAGGGTGACCCCAAATCACCAAATCAATGCAAAGATGTCATGCTATACATGCACATACTTAAGGCCAACAAGCCAAAATGCAAAGAGGCTATATGATGCATGCCAAAATCAACCCAAACACTTATGGACAGACCTAAAACATGTCAAGATAAGCACAAAATCTTCACATATGTAAGCCTAAAACATGTTAGAAACAAAGGCACACGACCTAGGACATGTTAAGGAATCACAAGGCATTACATGGCAACTATGCTAAGCATGCATGGAGTACCAAAACCAATTTAAAATCATGTTATATTATGGATATATAAGCAAGAAAAACAGCCTATACATGCTCAACACACACTTAAACATGATGCTCTCTCAAGAGGCCAAAACATGCCCTTTTTAAGGACAACAAGGAGAGGGGGTGGCCCTCTCCTTCTTGGGACTTCAAGGCACCATCTCCACCACTGAAATCCCTCAAGATTTCAGTGGTGAAGAGGCCCAAACACCAAAGTCCCGAAACTAGCACAAAATAGCACAAAATGAGGCCTTTCAAGGCCTAAGAGGGGTCAAACACCCTCAAACCACAAAACACTCTTAATAAACAATCAAGAGGGCCTAAAAACAGAACTTTTTTGTATTATACACCAAGCTCAAAAACGAATTTAAGACAGGTAGAAATAAGGTGCAAAAATGGGGAATAAAGGGGTGAGATTCTTACCCTTGAAGCCTTCTTCAACAATGATGCTCCAATGACCCTCCTTGGCTTGAATCCAGCACCAAAACTTCAAAATCAGTCCCTTAGAACCTCAGTTCCAAGAGGAAGGTGAAACACTAGGTGCTTGTGTGCAATAGTATGGACTAAAACACACACAAGAGCACAAAAGAGAGGGAAAGAGAGATAGAATGTGTATCTAACACTAACCCTAGAACTCAAACCCTAACAATGGCTGTCTAAGCTCTCAAAATATCTTAAGTGTCTACCCCCTCAAGCCAAGAGACCCACCTCTCCCTATATGGCACTTCTTGTCTTGTAAAGCTTACAAGACAAGCTTCATAAGAGGGAGATCCCTCCATACACGTGTATGGAGGGGAGCAAAAAGCAAGACAGCTGTCTTAAAATATCTGCAAAAGCAGATGCACAGTAGTCGGCCGGCCAAAAATTCCATCTTGGCCAAAAATAGTGCCGGCCGGCACTAAATAGTGCTGACCGGCAACAAATAGTGTCGGCCGGCAATATACATTGCCGGTGGCAGAAAAAACCAGCCGGTGGCCTCTAGCCACTGCCGGTGATGGGTGGAGATGGTCCACAAGCCCTACCCTACCTCTCAAAGGCAAGATGTCAGTGTTTGGTGCAAAACCAGACACTAAACGGTCGGGTTCGGAGATCCTGAGGCAAGGCGCGTGAGCCGAGGCCTTCGGGAACTCTAAACGAACACAAACATGGATAATCACCGAGTGTTCAAATGGTGACGTCCAAGTCTTGAGGACGGTCAAAAATGGGGTGTCTACAATATCTTAGGAGGATGAGTCGTATGTGCTCTAATTGTTTGTGTGCTCATATGTTTGGAGTGAAATCAAGACTTAACTGGGAGTAATGTTTGAGGTGGTGTGTTAGTATGTGAACTATGAATTAATTCTATTTTACACCTACTCTTATATAGAATGTCTGGACGTGGTAAAGGCTGTGGTAGACCTTGCCAAGGTGGTCGGGACATTCTAGCCCAACTGAAAATCCCTCATCTGCAAGAATGAGTGGGTCAAAATAATATGGCCACTCCATCGACCCAAGACGCTATGGGGGCGTTAGCCCGAGAGATGGTCGGGGCTCTTAAAGAGTGCATGGATATTCTTAGAGCCGAGCAAGCAAGAGTCTAGGACTTCATTTTTAAAGAAGGATTTTTTTCTCTCTAACCTCACCAAATTTTATGGCTGCGTTGAACCATTGAAGGCCGACGAATGGCTAGATCAAATCACTAAGTCTTTCAAGATTTTAGACATCCATGAGGGTGAACTTCGGATAGCGCTTGCCACCTACCAGTTGAAGGGAAATGCAAGCCAATGGTGGAAGCACGCCAAAGGCAGAATTGAGCACACTTGGGAGGCATTTTCACATGCCTTCTAGGAGAAATACCTTTCTCGTACTGCGAAGGAGCATCTAAGGAGGGAATTTGAGGAGCTTGAACAATTTGAATCTATAGTAGCAGAGTTTGAGGCTAACTTTACTAGTCTATCTCGTTTTGCACTTGATCTAGTAGTAACGAAGGAGTGTCGGTGTCTAAAGTTTGAGGAAAGATTGAGGCCGGGGATCTTGATGAAAGCGATGGGAAATATGATTCGTGATTATGATAGGTTGGTAGAGTCTGCAGCACATGTGGAAGTAATGTTGGAAGCTGAAGAAAAGAGACGATGGCATAAGAGGAAGGTTTTTCAAAATCTCGGGGGGAAACTAGATCATCCAAAAAGTCAAGGGGTTCGTCATCTTTTCAATCACCACCTCTACAGGTCGTGTCATTGATTCTTTGGCCAGGAAAGAGTACGAATAGTACGGGGCAAAGTGGAGTTACTTGTTATCGGTGTGGTGACCAAGGCCATAAGTCCATTGCATGTTCCCAAAGGGGTAGTCAGCAACGCCAAACTTTAGCTCGTTCTTAGAGCCAGACACCAGGTGGAGGTCAATCACCCATCTGCTATCAAAGTGGCTAGTCTGGTCATACAAAGGGGCCTTGTCCACAGATAGCCAGGACGACTAGTGTTTTAGAGTTACGACCAGTGGGAGGTTTTCAGTCAGCTCTGAGTTAGAGGCAAACTCATCAGCCAGTTCAGTCTCGATAAGCATCTAGGGCAGTACAGAGGACCACTTTCGCACAGTAAGTCCAACCGGCCTACATTTAGAGGAGAGATCGGAGCAAGCAGGGACCAAAGGGGCAAGTTTATGCCATTACCCCATCTGAGCAGTCATCTGGGTCATTGGTAGTGAGAGGTGCATATCTTATTTTCAATACTTAGGCTAATGTGTTGATCGACACTAGAGCATCACACTCATTCATAACATCTGCATTCGCATCCATTTTGGGGTTAGAAAGTGAACAACTAGAATCTCCGCTCATGGTAGAGTCACCTGTAGAGAGTAAAGTTGTCTTGAATCGGGGATGTCATGGGTGTGTGATTGAAGTCACTGATCGCCGACTCCGTTTCAGTTTTGTATTATTAGATATGTCGGGTTTTGATGTCATCCTTGGCATGGATTGGTTGTCCTCTTACCGTGCCATTATAAACTGTTACCATATGAGAGTCACTGTGTGCACATCAGGTGGTGATTGTTTCTCTTTTCTAAGGGATAGATAAATTGTTACCGCCATTATATGACCCACGTGGTCAAGGTGAACTTAGCTCTCTTCTTGCAACCTTAGTTGATGATGAGAATAGTAGGATTCGAGGTGTATTCCCTGTAGTGGTTTGCGAATATTTTGATGTCTTTTCTAAGGACCTTACCGAATTATCACCTCATCATGAGATCGAGTTTTCTATAGACTTAGTGCCCAGCACAACACCCATCTCCATGTCACCCTATAGATTTGCGCCGACAAATTGCTCGTTTTGAAGGAGCAGCTACAATAGTTATTAGACAAGGGATTTATATGCCCAAGTACTTCTCCATGGGGAGTACTGACTCTCTTTGCTAAGAAGAATGATGGTTCATTGCGATTATGCATTGATTATCGCAAGTTGAATAGGGTCATTGTTAAGAACAAATATCCATTGCCTAGAATAGATGATCTTTTCGACCAACTTAAAGGTTCCCGGTGTTTTTCAAAGATAGACCTAAGGTTGGGTTATCATCAGTTGCGGGTGAAGGAGAAGGATATTCCGAAAACGGCCTTTTGTACTCGATATGGCCACTACGAATTTCTTGTAATGCCTTTTGGCTTCACCAATGCCCGAGTCTTCCAAGTATATCTCTATAAATTTGTAGTGGTTTTCATGGATGACATCCTTATTTATTCACCTTCCAAGGAGGAGCATGGGGACACCTCCGTATTGTTTTACAGTTGCTTAGGGAACATTGGTTATATGAGTATGAAAAATGTGAATTTTGGCTTTTCGAGGTGAAGTTCTTGGGTTATGTAATTTCTGGGAATGGGGTCATAGTATGCAAAATTGGGAGCGACCAAAGAACACCTTTGAGATTCGTAGCTTTTTAGGTCTAGCTGATTATTAGAGGCGGTTTGTGAAAGATTTTTCTACCCTAACTTCTCCGTTGAATTGACTAACCAAAAAAGGTGTAAAGTTCGTTTGGAATGAGTCATGTGAGAAATCTTTCCTAGCGTTGAAGTCTAGGCAGACTACTACACCTATTTTGATTATTCCGGAGAGAGGATTGGGTTACACCGTTTACTGTGATGCTTTTAGGGAAGGTTTGGGATGTGTCTTGATGTAAGAGGGTAAGGTTGTGGTGTATGGTTCATGTCAGTTGAAGACTCAAGATAGAAACTACCCAACTCACGACCTAGAGTTAGCAGCAGTTATCTTTGCCTTAAAACCGTGGAGGCACTATCTGTTCAAAGAAGTTTGATGCATTCTTAGACCATAAATGCCTTAAGTATCTATTCTCTCAAAAAAATTTGAACCTACGTCGGAGGAGATGGATGGAATTTATGAAAGATTACGACTTTAAATTGCATTATCATCCGGGAAAGATCAATGTGGTGGCAGATGCCTTGAGTAGAAAATCCGTGAGTACCATTGATAGTCTTGCTATTATAGAGTGGAAAATGTTGGGTGATCTGGGTGAATTTGACTTGCATTTTGGCGAGTCTCCCGAGCATGCCAATTTGTTTACAGTTCTTGCACAACCAACACTCGTCACACGGGTTATAGAAGCTTAGCAAGGTGATCCAGAAGTGGAGGTAATTCGAGGGAAGATCTCTCAAAGGAAGGAAGAGAAGGGGTTGAGGGTACATTCTGATTCAAGTGTTCCATTTTTAGAAAGTCTTTTTTGTACCAGAATCCTGTAGAGACAAAGTTATTCAAGAATTCCTTCATTTACGCCCTGCGGTGCATTCGAAAGGTACAAAAATATACCATGATCTTAGCTGTTAATTTTAGTGGAAGGGTATGAAACGAGATGTAGCGTTGTTTGTGTCTAAGTGTCTAATTTGCCAACAACCCTTACCTATAGTAGAATAGAAGTGGGAGCACATCACTATGGACTTTGTTTCGGGCCATCATAGAACACAGAGGGGTAACGATGCGGTTTGGGTGGTAGTGGATTGACTAAGTCGGCTCATTTCCTTACTATATATGTGGGGGGACTCAGTCCATTTCTTAGCTGAGCTTTATATTTGAGAGATTGTCTGGTTTCATGGGGTTTCAGTAAGCATTGTCTTAGATAGGCACCCTTGTTTTACCGCATGGTTATGGTAGAGTTTGCAAAGTGTTATGGGTACCCAATTGACTTTTAATACCGCCTATCTCCCTCAAACTAACGGACAGTCTGAGTGTCACGACCCAACCCTGGTGCTTAGGGTTGGATGTCGCAACTAGTTGATTTCTAAAGTTACCAAGGATTAATTCTAGATTAAACAAATTAAATAATGTAGCAGGATAAAATAAAAGGTACACATAAATATTTAAAGCATACTTTGGAACTTTAATTTATTTAACATGAGTCAGACAATAATTACAAATAACACACACACACACAAAAGTGTTTATCTCAAGTCTAGGTCCTGATTAATGGGATAAAACAATTCCTTCTTAAGTTTCTTCACCTAAAAGGGTTTAATAATTATAAGCACATTGCAGAGTGAGAAATATTATACTAAGAGCATAAGGTATACAAATCACCATGGGTAATTGTTTAGGCTAAACATTGAATAGTTTGGTTTGAATAAATAAATCATTTCAACTAACAGAAACATAATGCATAAATCATATAAGTAAAATAATTATAACCACGGTACTGAACTGAATAGAAGGTCAATGGATCCATGATAGACAGAGGGTTATAAAGTGACTAGTCAAAGGGCCAATGGTTATTTAAGTCCCCCAAGACATGGGACGTCCGTGGTAGTACTTATAAAATAATTGCTCAAAAATATTTAATAAATAGTTAAATCTGTTGGCATATAAATTTCAACTAAATTTATGTTCAAATTTCAAATACTGTCAATCAGTTAATGACACACATAGAGCCTATGATAGGATTATTGTAGGTAATCACTTCCTAAAATGATCAACTTGATCCGTTGAAGAGTATAAATAAAACGACGTCGTATCTCAGCGACGTTATTCAAGATACTCAAATGATACGTGGAGCCTACAAAAGATGGCACCTGTAGAGCCTACAACAAGGACACCACATAGGATCAAACCCCAAAGTTCAATCCGGTTAATCAGATATACGATTAATCATATGGCGCTATCATTCAAAATTCAAATGGCACTATCATTCAATTTGAAATTCAAATTGAGGATAAGACATTCTTATCACCTGCATGACCCTCTATAAATACGAGGACCATCACACAAGATCAAGGATCAGAAAAATCAAAAGTGAGAAGATCAGAGAGAGAGAGAGACAGAGAGAGAGACAGAGAAAGAAATCAAGAACTAAACAAGTCATTACAAGAAAGAAAAAAAGAAACCCAAAGAACTCAAGAGCCTACACTACAAACGCAGAATGGCGATGAATAGGTAAAGGGTTCCAAACCCAAGAATTGTACTTTGAATTCAAGGGTTCAAAACCCATAACAATTTTAATAAAATATTTATTTTTCTTAAATTGTCTTCTATTATTTATTTTGTTCTTCATTAATCGGAGGTTTTATTTATATAAAATGCGTAATTAACGATCTGGAATATAGATCGGAAATAGGAACCTGTTATTCAAATAATCAACACTGTTTAGTCCAAAAACTAAACAGTGGACATTTGTAACATAAAATTTTGAAATGTGTTACACATTTCATGTTTCAAAATTTATGTCTACAAATTCTGGCACGCTCAGTGGGACTTATTTCTTCTCTTATCTTTTGAAGAACAAAAAAAAAGAAAAGTATTTGAAATTTACTGACGTATTCTTTTGTTATAGGAATGCTGAAGCAACTGTCAAAAGGCTAATCGACACTCCAGTGGTTCAGAAATCACGAAAGGTGGAGATAGCACCCGTCACCTGAGGGGCTCTGAAGCGAATGCTCTTGGCTGTCCCAAAGGTAGAGCCAGTGAAATCCTAGAAAGATGCACTTATTTCCCTAGCACTTTTCGCCCAAGGGGCTCCTGCGTGAATTCTCTTGGCTGTCCCAAAGGTAACTGGCATCACGAAAAAGGTCACACTTCTTTACAAAGATGAAAGTTTGGAAAAGATTACTGAAGATTATGTGAAAGTATCGAAGTAGTACACAACCGTGAGGGCCACAGCCCGAACGAAGAGCTTTCTAATTTAGGCAGAGGAGGCTAATCAGGTTGCAAAAACGGTCTTTGTTGTAGCTTCAGCAGGCGTAACAAAAAATGTTGTGACCCAATTACTCACAAAGATAGAAGACTTCATTAAAATGGCGGAGTCTACCCAGAAGAGGGCCTCTGCTGAAAATATGGCCATTATTAGGGCCATTGGGAGGAGGTTAATGACCCAAACTCCTGTTGATGAAAAAAAGGCCCCTGTTATTGAAAAAATAGTTGCGGCCTACAAACCGACAATTTTGTTCAAAGCACAAAGTCGGTCAAACCAAATCTCAGTCACCTCTCAGGAGCCAAGGGAACACTCGTTGGCCCGACAGGGTTTGAGTAAGGAACACCCGTTGGCCCAACAGGATTCGAATCAACATCAATTGGTCAGCCATAAAAATATTCTCCCTGTTACCAAAAATGCAGGGACAGTTTTGTTCAAAGTGCGGTCAAACCAAATCCTAGTCATCTCTCAGGAGCCAAAAGAACACCCGTGGGCCCGACAGGGTTTGAATAAGGAACACCCGTTGGCCCAACGGGATTTGAATCAACATCAATTGGTCCACTATAAAAATACCCTCCTTGTTCCAAAAAAATGTAGAGAATGTTTTCAAAATTCATAGGGAATTTGCAAAAACGCAAACGGTTCCTTCTATGTCCTTAGGGGCTCGACTTGATGGTCCAGTTTCGAAAAGACAAAGACGAAGAAAAAATAAGGCCTTAAAGAAACTGGAACAAAGAACAGTGGCGACAAATGTTATAGGAGCTATTGAAAAGGCTCTCTCGAAAGATGAACGCCAAAAACAAATTGAAAGTCTTGTCTTTGTTGGAAAGTCAAAGGTGGATGATGGTAAACAACCCTTGGGAAATATTTCTGCCTTGATCGAATATCTATGGAGGGAATAAGAAAGGGCCCTGTAATAAGGTCTACGACCCATGAGGCTCAAAACAAAGCATCATTGTCAGATGCTTCAAATTTGAGTAATGTTGTGGGGATTGATAATCCTTTGTACGAACAAGATGATTCTATCTCTAGCTCGTCTGTTTCAATGAATATTGGCAACAATGAATTGAGAGATGTCAACAAAGTCACAGTTATGATGACTGAGGTTGAGAAAGAAGGTGAAAATTCGCAGGTCCAATAGGACCAAGGTCTTAAGGAAAAAGTGGTGGCCCTACAAGAACAACTTGACAGAAGAGAACGGGAAATGGCTGCTATGTTGGAGCAAATGCAACAGTTGCAGGCCCAAATGACAGGAACAGGAAGTGCACCCAAACAAATGGCACAACCTGTAGTAGGGACATCCATAGGCATACAAAGCACACTAGCCCTATGAGGCAATGGTCCTTGTTACTCTGATCTAACCAGTGGTGGTATGAATCCAATGTTCTTGGCCATGATTGATAATATGGTGAGGAGACAAGTAAAGAAAGTCATGAAAAAAGATGATGAGAACTTTTGAATAATTACCAAGCCTTACCCAACATGGGTAGATGCTGTTCCATTTTCTTCTAGTTTTTCCTAACCAGATTTCAAAATGTTTGATGGAACAGGAGATCCAAGACAACATGTGGCTCACTTTTTTCAAAATGCGGGCCAATAGCCCAAAATGAGGCTCTTTGCCTCCAACTATTTGTCCAATCACTTGAAAGTTTTGCATTTACATGGTATGCTAACCTTCTTGAGGGATCAATCCCAAATTGGGATTCCATGGTGAAGGAGTTCCTTAAACAGTTCTGAAATACACAAAGGCGAGTTGGAGTATTAGAACTGATTGAGACCAAAGAACGTGACAATGAGTCTGTTACATATTTCATTGCAAGATGGAAAGCTTTGACATTTGCCTGTCCTCAAAAGTTTACGCAATTAGAGTTAATTTGGATGTGCCTTAACAACTTCTGACATGAGCTCTCTACGGCTCTTATGGCTCAAACTTTTGAAGGATTCAATGATCTATGCACTAAAGCTCATGATATGGAGCTGCATCTAGCTAAGGGAAGAAGGTCCAGGGTGGTTGAAAGGTTTGAGTCCTCGACTACCGCCATAGTTGAAACCAAAAAGAAGGGTCCTATTGTAGTTGGTGCTAGAAAACCCAAGGAATTCAAAAAGGTGACTATGACAGAACGTTGGAGAAGTAATATTCTTTTACAAATGATCTGGTCGAAGACCTGTTTGAAGATTTGTTGGAGCAATATTTGATTGCTCTCCTTGAGGTGAAAAGACCACATAAGGTAGGAAAAACCAACGATCCAAAGTATGGCCCCTACCATCATTTGATTAGACACCCGATAAAGGAGTGCTTCGTTCTGAAAGAAAAAATTCAGGAACTTTTGGACTCTAAGATTATCGAGCTCCTTCCTTAAGAGAAAGCATATGCTAACCCAATCACTATCGACAATGATAATGAAGGTGAATGGGTCATTTATCCATCAAAAAACATGAAGAAAAAACAAAATGCTACAGTGAAAGCTGGAAATGTGGTTGCTTCAACAACACAAGGGCCAAAAGTTTCCAAAAAGCAAAAACCAAAAGTTTCCAGGAAATAGAAAAAAGCCAAAGTAAGTAAGAGAAAAGGAAAAAAGAACCCAAAGAAGGAAAAATTGGAGAAATTGGTCCCTGATGAGCAGTTAGAGCAGTGTCCCCTTGTCCCAGTCACATTGGAGGAATTCTTGCCTTCCAAATTTCAATTTGTGGAGTTGCAGACATACTTTGATAAAAGGAGGGAGGAAAAGTTTACTTTGGCCCCTTGCCTTACCATCATTGTTTTGAGTGATAACAAGAAAGATGAGGATGAAGTCTGTTCAAAAGTCAAGGAAGGAGATTGTATCACATCTCCTATCTGTATACTTGACTCTCTAGAGTAGACACCAGCTTCTCCAAAATACACACCAGCCTCACCAGAGTATACACCAGCTTCTCTGGAGTACACACCAGAAGCCTTTTCTCCGGAATATTTGCTAGTACCCCAATGTACTATCAAAACACTCCAGAATATGTAAGGGGAACAGAACAAGGAGATACTAGGTGTAGGTCTGACTCTGAGCTTGTGAAAAAGGCGAAAAAATGACTTCACTTCAAGGATGATGAGGTGAGTGGCAGGTGTAGGCCAGATGATGAAGTATGGAAGCATTCCAATAAATAAGCAAATTCATCTCAAATTGAGGATCCTAATGAAGATTGGGAACTTGACTTTTCTCCTGATAGTTCACCATACATATCTCCATCCACGACATACAATGAAGAAAGTGTATCAAGTGACCACTTTGACTTTGCTTGTAATGTCATCATTATGGATGTAAATTTTTAAGAGTGAGAAATACATATCATTCGCAATCCAGGTGATGATGAAAAAACAAGAATTGAAGCTAGAAGGGAAGCGGAACATCAGGCAAAAGTAACAGTCTCTTTAAAAGATGAGGGTTTTGAAGCCCATCAAAATTTCATTATTGAAAGAAATCAAATTTCTGGACACCCTTTCCCTAATTGGGTCGAATGGGTTCAGTTCCCACGAGGATATACAGTACCTCGTTTTCCTTTATATAATGGGACAGGTTGTCCAAGGCGCCATTTGGTTTGTTTCCTTGCACAATGTGGAAACACAGTAAAAAGCCAGGCGTTACTTCTACGACAATTCATTCTTTCTTTGGATGGGTGGGCAGCAAATTGGTACTTCAGCCAACCACCTAATTCAATCCCAGATTGGGACACCATGGCTGATCGATTCTATAGGACATTTTATAAACCATGCCCAATAGAAATCGAGATGTCAGAACCTTTGAAGGGTGAGGGTACATCTTCTCAAACATATAATTTCATAGAAGGCACAATTGAGGAGAAGATTGAAACTGCCCTTGATCTTTGAGAGATGGGCACTTATCGCCCAAGGGATTTGTTCCCTTCATAGGTAGAGCAAACACCATTTCCTGAAGGATACAAACATTTGAATGTTGTCCTATATGAGGGCTATGGAGATCCTCAAAAGCATATTAGGCATTTTTTTGAAACAATGTGGGAAAACAGCTTAGAATCAAGCACTTTGCCTAAAACAATTCCCCTTTTCTTTGGAGGGGATTGCCTTCGACTGGTATTGCTCCCTCAAAGGGATCGTGGTGCCTAGTTGGAAGGATATGAAGAATGGTTTTGTAGAATCCCAATGCTTTTATAGGCATGACTTCCGATACCTAAGAAATGGGAGAAGAATGCAGCTCCAGGAAGATGGAGAAGTGACTGATGATGATGATCACCCTGCAGCATGGTTCAAATAAGTGATGGAAGAAAAGAAGTTGAGGTCAACGAAAAGGCGGTCGCAGAAATATGCCAGACTTACTTGACCTTCCGGAGGAAATTACGAAATCCTCAGAACCATCAAACGTCAGAAGTCCCACATGTTTTGCTGGAGGAAGAGCAAGTGAAATATGATGTACTAGCTCATCTAAAGAAAATTCTAGCATTGTTGAGCGTATATGATGCAACGAAAATGTCTCTAGAGCTTCAGAAGTCTTTAATATATGCCCTGTCCAAGCCAAAGGATTTCCACAAAGAAATTGAGAGTAGAAATCAAGAGAAGACAACTACATGCATGGCTATGGTAACCTTTGGTGACAATGACATGTGTGTTGAAATGACAGACCATAATCGACCTTTGTTTATAACTAGGCTTATCCATGACATGAAATTTGCTCTAATTCTGGTTGATGGAGGATCTGTGGTAAACCTCCTGCCTCGAAGGGCCTTAAACCTATTAGCGGTTCGAATTTCACAACACGCCCAAGTCGTCTGGTCATTCAAGGATTTAATTAGAATGAACAATGCCCAATGGGAAAGATTGAATTGTGAACCAAGTTTGGGGATATTGAAGAAAGCATTGAGTTTTTGGTCATCAATGCAGACACATTCTACAATGCTTTGCTTGGGAGACCATGGATGCATAACCATCATGCAGTACTATCAACTTATCACCAAGGCATCAAGTACCCGTTGCCTTCACCCAAAAAAGAGAGGATAATTGCGGCTGACAGTGATCCATTTGGAGAAGTAGAGGCCTATTATGCTGATGCTCGCTTCTATACAAGACTTCACAAAGAAAGGGAAAAGATGTGAAAAAGTTTGAAGATACTCTAAATGTCAAAGATGCTCTAGAGCTTACTTCAATTTCAACAAAAAGAACTTTTCGATATGTGCCAAAGTCCAAAAGGAAATTAGGGGCAAAGGCTCTAGTTCCAATAAATCCGATTTTGGATCTAAAGGGTGAGTTCACATTGCCATTAGGAGGATAGAATGCACCTATGTGGAGAAATATAATAAGATCGTGGTCCCTTCTAAGGGAAAAGAGTCGAAACCCATCATATTCCACTCACTTGGAGATATTGAACAGAAAGTGAAAGTTGAACAAGTGCCAGAAGAAAACATCTTGAGTTTTGAGAAGCCTACCTTCAGTGCAGAAATTGCACAAATGTTGGCAAAAGTTGGTTTAGATCTTGAAAAAAATACCAGCAAGAACAATGACACCCTTTGACTTTGCATTAACACCTTCGTAGAGATAGGCTATTTAGCAAGGCGGTATTATCACCGCCAAGACAAAAGGGTTAGGCTATCGGGGGGATGAGGAAAAATTTCTAATAAATATGACTATCACTTAAGATGTGTTGGAAGGTGTTGACCAAGATAAAGCTCAACCTGCACCAACAGAATTTGAAGTAGGAGGCCAAGTCACCGTGGATGACCTTCGTGAGGTAAATCTGGGTGATGAAGGAGAAAACAAACCAACCTTCATTAGTGCAAATTTAAAGGAAGAAGAAGCTCAACAATATATTTCCTTCCTAAGGGAGTATCGCAACATATTCTCATAGAACTACAGTGAGATGCCTGGTCTTAATCTAGAGATTTCAGTGCATAAGCTTGCAATTCATCCTGAGAAATGGCCAGTTAAATAGCCTCAGAGGCGAACTTGACCAGAGCTTATAGCCCAAATTGAAGCTGAAGTCGACAAGCTTATTAATATAGGATTCATCAGGGAAGTGAAATATCCAACTTGGCTAGCAAACATAGTGCTGGACAAGAAAAAGAATGGTCAAATCAGGGTTTGCATTGATTTTCGTGATCTCAGTGAGGCTTGTCGTAAAGATGACTTTCCCTTGCCCATCACTGAACTTCTTGTAGAGGCAACTACTGGGTATGAAACCTTATCTTTTATGGATGGATACTCAGGATACAATCAAATCCAAATGGCACTTGAAGATAAGGAAATGACTGCATTCAGGACTCCAAGAGGAGTCTTTTGCTATAAGGTAATGCCCTTTAACCTGAAAAATGCTGGGGCCACGTATCAAAGGGCAATGACTGTAATTTTCAGAGATATTCTCCATGACACCATTGAATGCTATGTTGATGATCTTCTTGTTAAGAAAAAGGAAAAGGAAAACCATGTAGAAGATTTGAGAAGAATCTTCGAACGTTTGAGGAGATACAAACTCAAGATAAACCCACTAAAATGTGCATTTGGAGTTTCCTCAGGAAAATTTCTAAGGTTTGTGGTTCGAAACAAAGGGATTGAAATTGACCCTACCAAGATTAAAGCCATTGCTGAAATGCCTCTTCTGCGAAATTTAAGGGAATTGAAGGGGTTACAAGAAAGATTGGCCTATATCAGAAGATTTATTTCTAACTTGGCAGGTCGATGCTTGCCATTCTCAAGATTGATGAAAAAAGTTGTTCCATTTGAATGGGATCAGTAATGCCAAAATGCTTTTAACAGTATTAAGGAGTTCTTTTGAAGCCTCCAGTACTCATGAGCCCAATAAAAGGGAAACCACGCTTGTTGTACATAGCAGCCCTGGATGGTTCGTTAGGGGCACTATTGGCACAGCACAATGAGCAGGGGAAAGAAAATGCCTTATATTACTTGAGTCGTACTCTGGTTGGGACAGAAGTCAATTATTCTCCGATCGAAAAGACTTGTCTTCCCTTGGTGTTCACCTTCTGAAAACTAAAGCACTATGTCTTAGAACACGAAGTCAGGTTGATATCAAGAGCAGGCCCCTTGAAATATTTACTTTCGCAGCCCGTACTTTCAGGGAAAATTGAAAAGTGCGCTGTAATTCTCCAACAATTCGCAATTGAATATGTTCCCCCAAAGACATGTAAAGGGGCAGGCTCCGGTAGGCTTTTCGCAATTGAATATGTTCCCCAAAGAGCTATAAAGGGGTAGGCTCTAGCTGGCTTTTTGGCAGCACATCCTATACCTGATGACTCACCTCTAGTAATTGATTTACTAGATGAAGAGGTTATACAAGTAGAGATCCAAAAACGATGGGAGATGTATTTCAATGGAGATTCAAGAAGTCCTGATGGAAAGAAGCAAGAAAATCCTAAAAACAATAAAGCTAGAACTGGAATTGTGTTTGTGACTCCAGCCAATGCTATAATCACCCATTCTTTCGCCTTAAGTGAAGGATACTTCAATAATGAGGTAGAATATGAAGCTATAATTGCTGGATTAGAATTGGCATTACAAATTCCTATTGAAGAACTCTCAATTTATGGAGATTCAGAACGGTGGTAAAGTAGCTCCGTGGAGAGTACATTGTTAAGAAAACAAGTCTTATCCCATATCATGAAAGGGCTAATCAATTGCTTTCGCAATTCAGGAAAACACATATTTCCACGTGAAGAGAAAAACAAATGCTCGAGTTGATTCACTTGCAAGTTTGTCTGCATCACTCACCCTACCAGATAGCAAAACAATTACTATCACAGTAGGTGAAAGAAAAGTGTTACAACCTTTAAAAAAAGTTTCTGACTTGGTTCCAACCTTGGTCGTCACCATGAAAGGAGAAAGCAAGGATCAACATGGTAGGCTACCTGAAGATAAAGTAAAAAGAATTGAAGTGAGACGCAAGGCTACCAAATTCGTCTTGTGGAAAGACGGGTTATACAAAAGGTCTTTGGATGGAATGTACATACAGTGTATAGCCAAGGAGCATATTCAAGAGGTAATGGCAGTACATGCGGGTGTAAGTGGGACACACCAAAGTGGTCCTAAATTACATATGCAGCTAAAACGGTTGGGATACTATTGGCCGACTATGATTGCAGACTGCATAGATTATGCTCGAAGATGCCAAGTCTGCCAATTCCATGGGAACTTTCTCCACCAACCCTGAGAGCCTTTACATTTAACAACTTGTTCTTGGCCATTTACAGCATGGGTATGGACATTATTGGTCCTTTTGTACCTCCATCTTTAGCAAGATATCGATACATCCTAGCTGCTACTGACTATTTCTCAAAATGGGCAGAGGTTGTGGCTTTAAAGGATATAAAAAGCACAACTGTCTCTGAGTTCATCCGAACCCATATCATTTACAGTTTCGGGATTCCAGAAAGTGTCATCATGGATAATGGACAGTCATTCAGGAGTGATGCTTGGAATAAGTTATTTGCCAAGTACAAAATCAAAAACAATCATTCATCAAGATATCATGCACCTGCCAATGGTTTGGCAGAAGCTTTCAACAAAACATTGTGCAAAATTCTCAAGAAGATGGTGGATAAGAACAAAATAACTTGGCACGAAAAGTTACAAGAAGCTTTGTGGGCTTATCGGACTTCACACAGAACTGCTACATAAGCAACCCCTTATTCATTGGTTTTTGGAGGAGAGGTAATGTTACCACTTGAGGTTCAAATACCATCATTGCAAGTGGCAATACAAGAGTCCTTAACAGAAGATGAAAGTGCAAGAGTGAGGTTGGCTGAGCTTGAGACCCTAGATGAAAGAAGGTTGTATGCTCAACAGAACTTGAAGATCTACCAGCAAAGGATGGTAAATGAATTCAATAAAAGAATGAGGCTCTGCTCCTTTAAAAAAGGAGACTTGGTACTAATGGTTAGAACACCCATAGTAGTCTCAAATGGGAAGGACCAAAGGAAAGCTTGAGCCCAAATGGGAAGGACCTTATGTGACTGAGAAGGTTTATTCTAATGGGGCCTATTTGTTGACAACGATGGATGGTAACAAAATCATTCCTCCGACCAATGCAAGGTTCTTGAAGAGTTATTACCCTTAATAAAAGCCTGCTAGGCTGAAAATTCAAAAGGATAACCTAGGCAAAAGTTAGGGCATAAAAAAAAAAAAAAAAAAAAAAAAAAAAAAAAAGCCTGCTAGGTTGAAAATCCGAAAAGGACGGCCTAGGAAAAAATTAGGGCACAAAAAAAATAAAAAATAAAAAAGCCTGCTAGGTTGAAAATCCGAAAGAACGGCTGTAGCACGTCCGCGAGGGACCCCGCTACAGGTCAGACTCAATTTGTATCACGGTTCTAAATCTGAACCAAAGAGTCCAAATCTGGCAAATCGTTTTGAGAAACAGATTTTTGAAAAAGTAGTGCCAAACATGGACTGCTTTTCCGGAAACAGAGTCGCCACCTAAATATTTTTAAAATGGAGAAATTTAGGAAACCCTGACTCGGTGCCGAAGGCCACATGTCCGTCATCACCGGAGTCGTCTCGGCTCGGGAGCTTGGGTACGATCGGGGAAGGTCAGCTATGAGCACCCCCTTTTGCCCGGTCCAAAGACCGGCCTCTACTAACCATGATATCCGATTTTGAAAACGTTTATGTGTTCTTATTCCATTTATTAGCCTAGAATTACTATGTTATGCGCGCAGCAAACAAGTATAGACTAGATTGCCTAATTTGGAAATAAGCATTGCATATCCGTTTGTTTTGGAAATACTTTAGATTTTGCTACTCGTAAGTAGGCTAAAACACGAATTTCAATGAGTTTTTCCAACTCAAACAATCCAACCTCCACCCACAGGCATTCAAAACATTTTATCACATAAGCATTTAGCCACATGGTAAACATGCTGTCATGTTAACATTCACACGCATGCGGGATGCTAAAGCGAAAATACTTACATCGTACTCCGTGCCAAAACAGTAAACTAGTTAGCAAACATGCGTGTCCTAGTTCATGTTAAATTGCCTAATGCAACACATACAGGATGCAATTAGATAGGCTCGGCTAGCCTAAGCATGGCATATGACATGCGATCAACTATCACATATTCAATTTTTGAATTGAAGTACAAATGCAGTTAGCGTGATGTACCGAGCCTAATGCATGCAATACAAATGCATGGATGCACACATGCATAGCATAAGGTATGCTAAATTAAACGTGCCCTAATCTACCATCATAAGCAGGTAAATAAAAGGGAAGAAAGACGTGAGGTTGGAAGACATACACACACTCACGCACACTTATTACAGATTTGCCCTCACTCGGAGGGACCAAATAAATATTACAAATTAATTAACTATGCAAGCTAATTAATAATTACAAATTGCCTAATCAACTAAGCAAATTAACTAAAACTAAGAAAACAGGAAAGACGCCTCGGGAAACGCGCCGTCATGCATAGGCTGCCTCTGTTTTCCTTCCTTCACTCCTCTGGAGGCTGTCAAAACCTCAGGACTGCATCCCTGGACACTGGGGAGTGCCACCGGCTGAGTGGAATTACCACCGGCAGTGGTGTGTGGCCATCGGCACAAAATGAAGCTGTCGGCAGAGGAATTGTTGCCGGTCGGCAGAGTGTTCCTGCAGAATCTGCAAATGATAGCAACAGAGGGCAAGGCAAAGCATGGCAGCACAATTCAAGGCATATATGCACCAACCATGTCCCTTATCATGATAATGACTCAAAGGGGCATGTGCCTCGATTCTCGGACCACCAATCACGCATTTCCATGCATGATGGCCCAAAGAACCAAGTATGCAACTTTGATTTCAAATGCATGCAAACCAAATCAAACCAAACAAGGCCCAATTCCTATCACTAAGTCAAGGAACAAGGCATGCATGCAAGATGCAATGCAACCTAACCATGCAAGCTAAGGATGCAACATGACATGGCGATACACTTGTGCAAGCATGCAAGCAAACATGAGGCAATGCTAGCCAATGAAAAGGTGGTCTTAAACATGATTTGGGCAGCTCTAATAAGGCCCAAAACAGTAGCCAAAATGCCCAAAAATGGAGGCTAAACACACATGCACACATACACATGTTATGGTCCAAACCTTAAGCGTTAAGCAAGCAACATTCAAGCACACTCGACAAGAGATTTCATGGACAATTAGCATGCAATATGAGCTCTAAAATCATGCCAAAACATGGTGCCAAACCAAGCAACAAATCAAACCAAGCATGCAACAAATGGCCTAAGTGCTCAAAACAAACCAATGGAGTATTGAACTACACTTAGCAAGCCCAAACATGGCATGAACTTATTGACCAAAAACAGAGTTTTAGGACATTAATACAAGGCCTAAGGATCACTTAGATGGCATCCAAATGACTCAAAAACAAAGGCATGCATAATCACCAAAACATGGAGCATGAGATGACAACCTTACAAGGCATTAAAGGGACATCAAATGTGAGCTCTCAAGCATACAATAAGGTCTGAAATGGCATGGTGGCTGGTCCCAAATCACCAAAACAATGCAAGGATGGCATGCTATACATTCACATACTTAAGGCCAACAAGCCGGAATGCAAAGGGGCTATATGATGCATGCCAAATTCGACCCAAACAACCTAGGACAGACCTAGAACAGGGCAAAACATGCACAAAATCTTCACAAGACGAAGCCTAAAACATGCTCCAACAAAGGTTAACAACCTAAGGCACATTGAGGCAATAACATGGCATTACAAGGCAACTATGCTAAGCATGCATGGAGTACCAAAACCAATTTAAAATCATGTTATATTATGGATATATAAGTATGAAAAACAGCCTAAACATGCTCAACACACACTCAAGCATAATGCTCCCTCAAGAGGCCAAAACATGCCCTTTTCAAGGACAACAAGGAGAGGGGGTGGCCCTCTCCTTCTTGCGACTTCAAGGCATCACCTTCACCACTGAAATCCCTCAAGATTTCAGTGGTGAAGGGACCCCAACACCAAAATCCCGGAACTAACACAAAAGGGCACAAAATGAGGCCTTTTAAGGCCTAAGGGTGTTCAAACTTACCCAAACCACAAAACACTCTTAACAAACAACCAAGAGGGTCTAAAAACAGAACTTTTTTGTATTATACACTAAGCTCAAAAACGAATTTAAGATACGTAGAAATACGATGCAAAAATGGGGTAAAAAGGGGTGAGATTCTTACCCTTGAAGCCTTCTTCAACAATGATGCTCCAATGGCCTCCTTTGGCTTGAATCCAACACCAAAACTTCAAAATCAGTCCTTTAGAACCTCAGTTCCAAGAGGAAGGTGAAACACTTGGTGCTTGTGTGCAATAGTATGGACTAAAACACACACAAGAGCACAAAAGAGAGGGAAAGAGAGATAGAATGTGTATCTAACCCTAACCCTAGAACTCAAACCCTAACAATGGCTGTCTAAGCTCTCAAAATATCTTAAGTGTCTACCCCCTCAAGCCAAGAGACCCACCTCTCCCTATATGGCACTTCTTGTCTTGTAAAGCTTACAAGACAAGCTTCATAAGAGGGAGATCCCTCCATACACGTGTATGGAGGGGAGAAAAAAGCAAGACAGCTGTCTTAAAATATCTGCAAAAGCAGATGCACAGTAGTCGGCCGGCCAAAAATGCCATCTTGGCCAAAAATAGTGCCGGCGGTGGCAGAAAAAACCAGCCGGTGGCCTCTAGCCACTGCCGGTGATGGGTGGAGATGGTCCACAAGCCCTACCCTGCCCTTCCAAGGCAAAACACAAGTGTTTGGTGCAAAACCAGACACTAAACGGTCGAGTTCGGAGATCTTGAGACAAGGCGCGTGGCCGAGACCTCCGGGAACTCCAAACGAACACAAACATGGATAATCACTGAGTGTTCAAACGGTGACGTCCAAGTCTTGAGGACGGTCAAAAATGGGGTGTCTACAGTTGCCCCTCTTTGACAGAACTCGAAAGTCACAACAATGACGGGAGTGAATGTCAAAGCCCAGAGACGACCCATTTTTGACAAGGCCGAAGACTTAAACAAACATGCAAGATAATCAAGATATGCGCCCGAAGGCAGGGGCAAAATGCAAGACAATGCACGAAGCCGAGCATAACTTATGATTATGCAAAGAAAGCTGTAACGAAGCATACATGCGACAGTTTTAAGCTAGCATACACCGAACTACACTACAATGCGGAAAGGATGTAAGAGAATTATGCAATTCTCAATACGTCTCACTCGGGAGATACAATACCTGTGCGGCTCGTCTGGTTGCACCAGCCTCAGATGAACCGTACATACAATATCGTGCCTGAAAAGAAAACAAACTTAACAGGTACAATATCGTTAGCAACATGCATGACAATGCAAAATGGATGCAAAACGGATACAAAACGATATGCAATATATACAAAACAATGTATAAACAATGCAAATGAAGATGCAATGTAATTGAAACAATGCAAGCTACATGCAAAGCAATTGAATCACGATCCAATCACGAGCGGTTCGGAACCATACCTATGTCAAATAGATTGATGGAGATAACAAGTCTGTCTACCATAGAACGGTCAACTGAACTATGAGCATTGTAGACAGACGCAAGAACAAGTATTGGGTGGAATTGACATAAGTGGGGAAACGACCCGCTGGAGAAAGGACTACGATCCTAATGCCGGATGCAAAAATTACACTACAATGTAATATATATGGATATGCTAGGAAGATGGCAATGGATATGGCACGCAGGCCAAACCAAATCTTGCCTAGGAAAGGTATATACGCATACAGGCCATGTGTAACACAGAAAAGGTGCCGCAACCCTCAACCAACATATCAGCGTGGAATCGGCGCGATACACATGCAGAACTGTGTTTTAACATGAAAAGTAAGGGCACATACCGGACCAAGCTCAACCTGGAAAGGCGCAAGCCATAGGCGGAAGGCGATGCAATGAATGCATGCAATCTATAATGCAATATCTAAGGTGGTTAAATTGCTAAAATACCACCAGCGGTATTGTATGTGGTTAAATTGCTAAAATACCCCACCGAAATCTAAGGTGGTAAAACATTGAATACTCCTAGCCCGCAAGAGTATAAACTGTAAATGGCTAAAATAAGACAAATCAATGTATTGTATTGAGAAATTTCATATAACAAATAAATCTATCACTGAGTGAAATTTCATAAATATATTATGTTTGAATGAATAACAAAATAAAAGTACATTCATTCATTAGGAGAAGCCTTAGCCTTTTCAAAAGCACATTCCACAACACTGTGTCGTCCATTCTTCTTCTTGTGAAGAATCAAAACGTACAGAGCAGTTTGAACGTCTTCTTCTGATTTAGAAACACTCTCGGAAGCTTGTGTAGAATCGCCCATAAAGAATGCATGCTCCGCTTGGGTGGATTACAATTCCTCTTCAAGTTGTTTGAGTATTTCTTTGGTTTGAATAATCCTTTGATTAAGACCTGCAACGTGCTCATCCAACTTGATAATTGAAGCAGACAACTCTTCATGTTCGCCAGAAACTTTGTCGAAATGAAGCTTCTTCTCGTAGTATTGGGCCTCAAATTTTACAGTAGACAAGTTTGAAGAATCTACAAGCTGGGTTTTCAAAGCAAAGCACCCATGGAATATCTTCACATTCTTGTAAAAGGAGGTGAAGTCTACACGCAAACTCTTCAAAATCATGAAAACGTTGTTTGCTACAGCAATCATGCCATTAATATCTGTCATTGATTGGAGAGAAATAGTAAGACCTTTCTGAATATAAGTGGCTGCTTCATTGGAGGAAGGGCTAGATGGTGCAAGGGATGCTTCAAGTTGGTCAAATAATTTGTTAACCCCATTTGTTTTAATTAATTTTGCAAGAATTTGGGCCTCTTCTGACGTATCAGAAGTAATTTTGTCTGCCTCTTCCAATGTATCAGAAGTAATTTCTGTGAAAATAGAAGGAGACACTCAATGCAAATATAGAAGGTAAAACAATACATATACACACACACACATATATATATATATATATATATAGATGAATGAAGTATACCTTGGTGTACAGCTTGAAGTGACTTAGGTGTGGGAGGAGACAAGTTGTGATTCCCACAAGTGGACCACGGATTCTGCAATGTGGCATGATCTAAAGAGAAAAGAGTTCCTTGAGTACGTATACATAATGAAATAAAATGAGGTATAAGGAATTAATAAGAATACCCTTAAAGATGGCCAATGGCATATGTGAGGCAGCTGGGGAAGTCCGAGGCGCAGTGCCTAAGAAAATGAAAGGTATTTTAAAAAAAGTAATAATAAAAAAACAATAAATAAATAAAAAAAGAAGAAGGAATTATACATTTCTTTAATAGCTTGGATGATTTTTTCGAAGAAGGTGAAGAAAGACGCACATTTGCTGGGGGCAATTTATGCATCTTAGTTGGTGTGCCGTCCAAAAGAGGGGTGTAGTAATAAAACTCATCTTCACTCTCGCTACTCCCATTGAGAGAAAGATCAAAAGATTTGGTGGGAGAAGGAATTTCAACACTCTTAATGCGAATACGACCCAAGGCAATTAATTCATAACCATCTCCCTCAATGAGTTCTTGAATCATATTCTCATCTTTATCTTCAAGAAAAGAGTACAGGTATGTGCGAAATTGGTCCAATGGGGTTTTGGTCGATACTGTTGGTTGGGAAGTTCCTGTACAATTGCTGATAGACAGTCTCTGGAAAAAGCTTTGCTATATTAGAAAATTGAGGGCCAAAATCTACTTGCTCAAAGCTAAATCTCATTTTAAATTGAGAATTACACATATCCTCAAAAAGATGGAGGAGATCTGAAACCGAGTAACTAGATCAGGAAAGAGCAATAGGTGGCCGGCTATTATCCATTCTTTGAGGTGACGATGCTTCCAGAGCAATAGGTGAAGATGATGACCTAGCTCTAGAGTAAGAAGGCTTCTTTGTCTTTCAGTCTTTAATTAACATATCCAGTTTTCTCTTGCGTGAAGATTTCGGCTGGGTATGAGTAACATATTGGAGCACGGTAAAGGAAGTTCCAAACCACCAACTGGCATAAGGCATGGTTACATGAGAAGTAGACCGGGAGCCTGGTAACTCTAACGAAACTTTTGTACCGTAGAGTAGCATATGGCGCCAATTGTAATAAAATTTAGACCACTTAAAGGGCAGCTGATAAGATACATTAAGCGGTGTAGGGCACGCTTGATCAAACCCAAATTGATGACTGTATCAGTTAGGGGAGTACGGTTTAGAAATGAAATTAAATCCCATTTTAAAAGCTAAAATCCCTGGCCTCAAAGATATAAGATAGCCAAGGTGGAAATATGATATCCTTTCAGACTTGACCAAAATGCCTGAAGGTTCACCTTCATGGGTAAGACCCTAAACTGACACTCGGTACGATAGGTTAGGAGAAAGTCCACAAATGGAAACTTATCAGTCAAAAACTGGGCAGCTGATTGGTTTCCAATAAACCCAAGATATGGCATGAAATGAATATCAGGAATCAGACAAATTGAATAAGGATCCCCATGAGAGTAAGTCTTAATAAAATATAGTGAAATCCATCTAAAAAGGTAATGCAAAGGACCCTGAATATTTTCCTTCCCAGGTGAAGGTGATGATGCCATTTTACTAAGAGAATGATAGAGGTATGCAAGGATGGAGATGGCTAGGCTAAATAAGGTTCCACCGGCCATTTTAGTGGCGACATGAAAGGTAGTTGGACGAATTTCCCCAGAAGAGTGAGGGAAGACAAATCTACTAAGCCAACTCGCCAAAAAACCAAAAAGATACACATCATCAGGAATTCTGTCATTTCATCAAAAACCACTAATCCAAGTTGAGAATTCGTCAATAAATTTGAAAGTCCAGTTGTTAAACTTCTTGGATTGAAAAGAGCTGGCATAAATGTTGAAAAGACCACGGCACGCCTTGGATGTCTTGGACGAATATAAAGCGTCGTTGGAGGGGGTGAACTCTTCATAAAACTCGCCACGGATGGAGAGGCCGCTAATGCGATGAAGGTCCCATAAAGAGATCCCAAGTTCGCGTAAATGGTGTGGAAAGTGTTGGTGTCGGGCGACCACTGCTCTAAGAATCCTTTGAGCAAGGCGACATTCCTAGCATAAGAAAATTGGGATACATAGATTGCGGCATAAATCCCACACTTCTTCAAAATAGGGAAAATTGGAAAGAACGTCATTCAACCAAAAAATCCATATAGGGTATTGCAAATGGATAGAGATGCCACGGACATTAAAAGAATTATCCCACTTCAATTTTTCATGTTTTATTCTCTTAAGAAGAGTATTAGATTCGGAGTAGTCAAGGTCTTCAGAAAATAGACAGAAGATCAAGACAGGGAATGAATCGATTGATTTGGAATGCCCTTTCTTGAGAATCTCGCAGCAGTTTCGAATTCCTGTATAGACCAAGTCTTCGGAAGCCATATGTAAAGGGATGACAGGGTCTAACTCAGTAGGTGACAATAAATCGGTGATACGTTCGTGCTAAATTATTTTTAGACTCGATTTATCCAATACATCCCTCTCGTCATGTCAAAGATATTCAACTGTCTTTCCATGCTACCTAAAAATAATAATAATAAATAAAAAAAAAGGTCAGTCAAGGCAAATATACAATAATAATGCCATAAGATAAAGAAATTGACGAAAGCCCTTTTGAAGGATTCAAGCCATTGGGGTGAAGGACACATTCACTGCAAGGGATTTAAGCCATTGGGGTGAAGGACACATTCACTGCCAAGGAATCAAGCCATTAGGGTGAAGGACACATTCACTGCTACAAAATAAAGCCATTGGGGTGAATGACATATTCACTGCCAAGGAATGTGGCCACTGGGGTAAAGGACACATTCACTACCACGGATTTAAGCCGTTGGGGTGAAGAACACAATCACTGCCAATGATTCAGGCCATTGGAGTGAAGGACAAAATCACTGCCAAGGATTCAAGTCGTTGGGGGTGAAGGACACAATCACCGCCAAGTAATCAAGCTGTTTAGGTGAAAGACACAATCACTACCAAGGAATGTGGCCATTGGGGTGAAGGACACAATCACTGCCAAGGAATCAAGCCGTTAGGGTGAATGACACAATCACTGCCAAGGAATCAAGACATTGGGGTGAAGGACACATTTACTGCCAAGGATTCAAGTCATTGGGGTGAAGGACACATTCACTGCCAAGGATTCAAGCTGTTGGGGTGAAGGACACAATCACTGCCAAGGAATCAAGCCGTTGGGGGTGAAGAACACAATCACTACCAAGGGATTAAGCCGTTAGGGTGAAAGACACATTCACTGCCAAGGATTCAAGCTGTTGGAGTGAAGGATACAATCATTGCCAAGGATTCAAGCAGTTGGGGTGAAGAACACAATCACTGCCAAGGAATCAAGCCGTTGGGGTGAAAGACACAATCACTACCAAGGAATCAAACCATTGGAGTGAAAGGACATAATACACTGTCAAGCAATCAAGCCATTGGGGTGACAATCACTACCAAGAAATCAAACCGTTGGGGTGAAGGACACAATCTGTCACGACCCCAACCGGTCCCTAGTAGGATGGTGCCGTGATGGCCAGTAATCCGAGATTACCGATAGCCAACTTTCAAAATTCACACACAATCAGAGTATAAATATATGGGGCTCACAAGTGTGGAAGCAATATATACAAATACAAGTGGTCCATAAGAGCAGTGCGTAGATCAAATGAAATGGCATACATCTTTACATAGCTTTACAACTTGAATACAAATAAAATAAAGTATATGTTACATCTTAACAAAAGGGCTTCACAAGCCGACACGTTCAAAATACATAAGCTTCAAAATTGCCGACATCCTCACTGCCGACATAGCATGCATACAAAATACACATCTCGGCGTAGCCGACTTCTTGCTTGTTACCTACATATATACATAGGGAGGGTGAGCTTGGATACTCAGTAAATGGTATAAGTAATAAAGGTTTTAAATGAATGATTCCCGAGGTCCTTTCAAAACATACATATCATAGCTTGTACAAAACATGAGATGAATCTAGTTCATCAACCTTGATCTTACAAAACTTACTTACTTACTTACTTTGGATGTTAATAGCATCTACATAATACAAGGGATGATGACATTCCGGACTTACAAGACCCACGTGGTAAACCGTCAGTAGCAAAACAAGACAAAACAAGGGAGATATCTCAAACAAGGGTGCAGTTGCATTATAGTCCCCTGGCACTAAGGACTCTCAAAACAAGATGTGCAGTTGCATTATAGTCCCCTGACACTAAGGACTTTCCGAGAATGTCATCAAAACAACATAATGCTTGATATACAAAATAGGGTTAATCATTCATGCTTGATCAAATACTTTTCAAAACAAGGTAAAGCTTTATCAAAACTTTATAACATAACTTTATTAAAAATACCACTCACATAGTTCTTGGGACGTCGGGATCAAGGCAAAGGTCCAAGTCCTACAAACACATGGCAAAGTCTACTGAACATACTTCTCAAAACAATTCTTACATGCATGCAAATGATCTCGAGAAAACATGCTGCGAGTCAAAACACTGTTTTACATGTTAGGAAGACATGCTGGGTACCAACCAGGTCTTTGCCAAGGTCCCATACCTCCTGGCCGAGGTGTGGCTACCTAGGCTTCGGCATGCGGCTGCATGCCAAGGTGCACACAAGACAAACTAAAGGTGTAAGTGATCATGCAACGTAGGCCAAGGTGAGATACGATGCTTGGCCTAAGTGTGAGGTCTCGGTAAGAGTGATCTCGGCGACTACACTTAGGGAAGTGAGGTCTGGAGATCTAGGTTTCTACCTGTGAAGAACATGAAGAACATGAACATGAAGACCATGAAGAACATGAATGCTAAAATCATAACTTCTTTATTACAAAATCTGGGATTTCATGTTATGAGTTCGAAACATGGACCTGGGTACCCATACTTGAAAATCATATGAAAACAAACACAAAAACATGGATCTTGGCATGAGGTTTCGGATCAAAACATGGCTTTTCTTGAAGAACACATGAATGCTATTTGCTCTTTCTAAAACCGAACTTCAAAGCAATGCGTGGCTTACAAATCATATTCAATCATGCAATGCAATAACATGAACATAAAGAACGACAAGAGCAGATCAAGGATCTAACCTTAGAACACGGATCTAACGGTTCGATCTCTAGGGATCAAGCTTGGAAATCTACTCTCCCTCAAGAACTCTTCTTGTCACGACCCCAACCCGCCCCTAGTAGGATGGTACCGTGATGGCCAGTAATCCGAGATTACCGAAGGCCAACTTTCAAAATTCACAAGCAATCAGAGTATAAATATAGGGGGCTAACATGTGCGGAAGCAATATATACAAATACAAGTGGTCCATAAGAGCAGTGCATAAGTCAAATGGAATGGCATACATCTTTACATAGCTTTACAACTTGAATACAAATAAAATGAAATACAAAAAAATACATATTACATCTTGGTAAAAGGGCTTTTCGAGCCGACATAAACAAAATATATGAAATACAAGTCAAGAAACATAATCTTCAGGATTGCCGACATAAATATTGCCGACATAACATGCATCCAAAACATCTTGCAAAACACACATCTCGGCGTAGCCGACTTCTTGCTTGTTACCTACATATATACATAGGGAGGGTGAGCTTGGATACTCAGTGAATGGTATAAGTAATAAAGGGGTTAAATGAATGATACCCGAGATCTTTTCAAAATAATACATAGTATATCCTTGTCAAAACCATACATAACATAGCTTAGCTTGGCTTGAAATAAAACATCAATCGAACCTTGGTCTTTCAAAACTTGCTTACTTACTTAACATACGTCAACTTAAAACATGGGGTGATGACATTCCGGACAAAACAAAAGCATGACCTCGGCATCAAGCACACCCGTTCATAGTCCGTCGGTGGCCGATATCTTAACAAGGGCGCTACTTAGGCTTAACGTCCCCTAGCACGAAAGGATGGTGCTACCTAGGCTTAAAGTCCCGTAGCACGGAAGGGCTCTCAAAACAAGATGTGCAGTTGCATTATAGTTCCCTTACACTAAGGACTTTCAAAATAAGGGAATAATCGACCTGAAATCGATTAGACAAACCCACCCGCACAAGGCAGTCGGTGGCAAGGGAGATATCTCAAACAAGGGTGCTAAAAAAGTTTAGAGTCCTCTAGCACAAAGGACCTATGTTACAAAGGCCCGTAGTCGCCTAACACGAGAGTACTGCGAAAGTTGCATTATAGTCCCCTGGCACTAAGGACTCTTTTCCAAGAATGTCATCCAAAACAAAGCTTATACTTGATACATAAAATAGGGATATCATTCATGCTTAACAAATACTTTTATCAAACAAGGCAAAGCTTTATCAAAACCTTATAACATAACTTTATTAAAAATACCACTCACATAGTTCCTGGGACGTCGGGATCAAGGCAAAGGTCCAAGTCCTACAAACACATGGCAAAGTCTACTGAACGCACTTCACAAAACAAGTCTTGCATGCATGCAAATGATCTCGGGAAAACATGCTGGGAAAACATCTAGGGAAAAACATGCTGGGAAAACATCTAGGGAAAACATGCTGGAAGTCAAAACACTGTTTTACATGTCAGGGAGACATGCTGGGTACCAACCAGGTCTTTGCCAAGGTCCCACACCTCCTGGCCGAGGTGTGGCTACCTGGGCTTCGGCATGCGGCTGCATGCCAAGGTGCGCACAAGACAAACTAAAGGTGTAAGTGATCATGCAAGGTAGGCCAAGGTGAGATACGATGCTTGGCCTAAGTGTGTGATCTAGGCAAGAGTGATCTCGGCGACTACACTTAGGGAAGTGAGGTCTGGAGATCTGGGTTTCCACCCGTGAAGAACATGAAGAACATGAACATGAAGAACATGGATGCCAAAATCATAACTTCTTTATCACAAAATCTGGGATTTCATGCTATGAGTTCGAAAACATGGACCTGGGTACCCATGCTTGAAAATCATATGGAAACAAACACAAAAACATGGATTTAGGCATGAGCTTTCGGATCAAAACATGACTTTTCTCGAAGAACACATGAATGCTATTTTCTCTTTCTAAAACCAAACTTCAAAGCAATGCATGGCTTACAAATTATATTCAATCATGCAATGAAATAACATGAACATGAAGGACGACAAGAGCGGATCAAGAATCTAACCTTAGAACACGGATCTAACGGTTCGATTTCTAGGGATCAAGCTTGGAAATCTACCTCCTCTCAAGAACTCCTCTCCCTCTCTTAGAGTTTCTCTCTCCTCTTCAAAAACAAGGATATAGAAATGATAGGTTTTCTCTCTTTATCGGCTGACTTAACACTCAGCTCGGACACGTGGCAACGGCTGGTTGGCTCTCCTAAAAAAGGTGATAGATTGACAAGACAAGACTATGACAAAGTGTATCTACCAAGCTACTCGGTAAGGCACTCCGGCAAGTGATGACATAAGCTAAGGACAAAGCTTCGGCAACTAAGGTGACAATGACCTTGGCTAGGAAGGACAACACTTAAATAAGTTGTGCCACACCTTGGTCTAGATGTGCCACACCTCGGTCTAGGTCATACCACGCCAGGACAAGATCACTTAGGTGCAAAGGTAACATCTCGGCCTAGATAATACACATCTCGGCCTTGGTGATGAACACCTCGGCCTAGATAATGACATCTCGGCCAATATGTCAGGGCGAAGGTGGAGGTCAAACAAAGGGGTTCCAAGATAAATTCTAGGCTGAAGATGACCTCTGCTTGGAATGATCTAGGCTTTACATGACCTAGGCTTAAGACCCAAGGAAGGAACAAAGCATGCATACAACACTTAAGCAAACAAAACAAGATTCATGAATGCAAACTTAACCAGATGAAGTTATGTAAATGAACATGAACATGACCATGACCATGACATGAATATGGGTTGTTACAACAACTTAACATGGCAAAACATACAAATGCATGCAAACATGACTAGGACATTAATGTGGGTTGTTACATCCTTCCCCCCTTAAAGAAGTTTGGTCCCCAAACTTCACTTACCTTGTTCCCCAAAATGACTCCGGATGTCGAGTTCTCATCTCTTATTATCATCTCTAGCCTTTACCTTGGGACAATCCTTAACACGATGACCCATCTCACCGCATTCAAAACATGCTCCAGATGCCCGACGACAAACTCCAAAATGTAGCCTCCCGCAACTTGTACATGTCGGCTTAGCATTACCTTCTTGCTTTGAGTTGCTGGAACTGCCCATGTTGGCTTTTCTCTTAGCATTGAACGGTACTTTGCGATTCTCATAGTGTTGTCTCTTTTTCTGTTTCTCCCCCAAGTTCTGACTCTTGTTCAAGTTGGTTTCTGCCAGGATGGCCTTGTCTAGTACTCCGGCATACGTCGGCATGCTGAGCAATGTGCCATCTCCATACGAGGCTGACTACGGCTGCACTTGTGGTACTAGAGGAGGTGGAGGTGGAACTGCATGTCGGCCATCTGTCTGCTCGGCTTGAGTAGACGTGGTACCAGTGTTCTGCTGTCTTGCCTTCCTTAACTCGTGTGCCAAACCTTCGACCAGTCTTTCTAATTTGTCTATTCTGTCCTCGAGATAATCTCGGCCAACTGGGGGTCTACCTCCTCTCATGATGCTAGGAGTATGCAGGATGTGACTCTTAGAACAAAACGAACAAATAAACATGTATGCAAGTGAACATGATCATGCCGATGTAACAAATGCTCATGCCGAGATGACGCACACCTTGTCAAGTAGCAAGCAATATGATGCAATCCTAAGATCATTCTAAGGGACATCCTATGCTCTTTAGGACTCAAAGTGTGTGAATAACGTGCTATAAGGAACTTGTGCTCATATACCATTCTGTCACGACCCTAAACCGCCCCTAGTAGGATGGCGCCGTGATGGCCAGTAATCTGAGATTACCGAAGGCCAACTTTCAAAATTCACACACAATCAGAGTATAAATATATGGGGCTCACAAGTGCGGAAGCAATATATACAAATACAAGTGGTCCATAAGAGCAGTGCGTAGATCAAATGAAATGGCATACATCTTTACATAGCTTTACAACTTGAATACAAATAAAATAAAGTACATGTTACATCTTAACAAAAGGGCTTCACAAGCCGATATGTTCAAAATACATAAGCTTCAAAATTGCCGACATCCTCACTGCCGACATAACATGCATACAAAATACACATCTCGGCGTAGCTGACTTCTTGCTTGTTACCTACATATATACATAGGGAGGGTGAGCTTGGATACTTAGTGAATGGTATAAGTAATAAAGGTTTTAAATGAATGATTCCAGAGGTCCTTTCAAAGCATACATATCATAGCTTGTACAAAACATGAGATGAATCTAGTTCATCAACCTTGATCTTACAAAACTTACTTACTTACTTACTTTGGATGTTAATAGCATCTACATAATACAAGGGATGATGACATTTTGGACTTACAAGACCCACGCGGTAAACCGTCAGTGGCAAAACAAGACAAAACAAGGGAGATATCTCAAACAAGGGTGCAGTTGCATTATAGTCCCCTGGCACTAAGGACTCTCAAAACAAGATGTGTAGTTGCATTACAGTCCCCTGGCACTAAGGACTCTCAAAACAAGATGTGCAGTTGCATTATAGTCCCCTGACACTAAGGACTCTCAAAACAAGATGTGCAGTTGGATTACAGTCCCCTGACACTAAGGACTTTCCGAGAATGTCATCAAAACAACATAATACTTGATATACAAAATAGGGTTAATCATTCATGCTTGATCAAATACTTTTCAAAACAAGGTAAAGCTTTATCAAAACTTTATAACATAACTTTATTAAAAATACCACTCACATAGTTCTTGGGACGTCGAGATCAAGGCAAAGGTCCAAGTCTTACAAACACATGGCAAAGTCTACTAAACGTACTTCTCAAAACAAGTCTTACATGCATGCAAATGATCTCGGGAAAACATGTTGCGAGTCAAAACACTGTTTTAAATGTCAGGAAGACATGTTGGGTACCAACCAGGTCTTTGTCGAGGTCCCACGCCTCCTGGCCAAGGTGTGGCTACCAAGGCTTCGGCGTGCGGCTGCATGCCGAGGTGCGCACAAGACAAACTAAAGGTGTAAGTGATCATGCAACGTAGACCAAGGTGAGATACGATGCTTGGCCTAAGTGTGAGGTGTCGGTAAGAGTGGTCTCGGCGACTACGCTTAGGGAAGTGAGGTCTGGAGATCTGGGTTTCCACCCATGAAGAACATGAAGAACATGAACATGAAGACCATGAAGAACATGAATGCTAAAATCATAACTTTTTTATTACAAAATCTGGGATTTCATTCTATGAGTTCGAAAACATGGACCTGGGTACCCATACTTGAAAATCATATGAAAACAAACACAAAAACATGGATCTTGGCATGAGGTTTCAGATCAAAACATGGCTTTTCTTGAAGAACACATGAATGCTATTTTCTCTTTTTAAAACCGAACTTCAAAGCAATGTGTGGCTTACAAATCATATTCAATCATGCAATGCAATAACATGAACATAAAGAACGACAAGAGCAGATCAAGGATCTAACCTTAGAACACGGATCTAACGGTTCGATCTCTAGGGATCAAGCTTGGAAATCTACTCTCCCTCAAGAACTCCTCTCCCTCACCTAGAGCTTCTCTCTCCTCTTTAAAACAAAGATATAGAAATGATAGGTTTTCTCTCTCTATTGGCTGACTTAACACTCAGCTTGGACACGTGGCAACGGCTGGTTGGCTCTCCTAAAAAAGGTGATAGATTGACAAGACAAGACTATGACAAAGTGTATCTAACAAGCTACTCGGTAAGGCACTCCGGCAAGTGATGACATCGGCTAAGGACAAAGCTTCGGCAACTAAGGTGACGATGACCTCGGCTAGGAAGGACAACACTTGACTAAGCTGTGCCACACCTTGGCCTAGATGTGCCACACTTCGGTCTAGGTCATACCACTCCAAGACAAGATCACTTAGGTGCAAAGGTAACATCTCGGCCTAGATAATACACATCTCGGCCTTGGTGATGAACACCTCGGCCTAGATAATGACATCTCGGCCAATATGTCAGGGCGAAGGTGGTGGTCAAACAAAGGGGTTCCAAGATAAATTCTAGGCTGAAGATGACCTCGGCTTGGAATGATCTAGGCTTAACATGACCTAGGCTTGAGACACAAGGAAGGAACAAAGCATGCATACAACACTTAAGCAAACAAGACAAGATTCATGAATGCAAACTTAACCAGACGAAGTTATGTAAATGAACATGAACATGACCATGACATGAATATGGGTTGTTACAGCAACTTAACATGGCAAAACATACAAATGCATGCAAACATGACTAGGACATTAATGTGGGTTGTTACACAATCATTGCCAAGGACTCAAGCCATTGGGGTGAAAGGACACATTCATTACCAAGGATTCAAGCCGTTGGGGTGAAGGACACAATCACTGCCAAGGATTCAAGCCATTGAGGTGAAGGTGCACAATCACTACTAAGGATTCAAGCCATTGGGGTGAAAGGGCACAATCGCTGCCAACGATTCAAGCTACTCATTGCCATTAGGCTGGAAGGGGTAATGGTACTTGCGAACAAACTCTGAAACCTTGCGTGTTGCCTACAAAAGGGGTAAAAAGACGTGAAATAATTGCAAAAAAAAAAAACTTCGTTGTCATGATTTGTACAATTAAAATTCACTTGCATGAATCACGAGGGGACAGGCCTTGATTAGGGGTTGAAAATTTGTGAGGGTTTATCCAAAGAAGTCAAAGGGAAGGCAAATTTTTGTAGCTTTGGATCTTGCTAGTTGTTAATTAATGTCCATTGTTCCTTATTTGTTCAAGGATACAAGCAACAGGTTCTTTGGTCATATCCCCAAGCAAAGACTTTGTATACAGGCTGTTGAAAAAAGAAAAAAAGAAAAGAAAAAAAAAATGGACTATCTTTGTTCATATTTGGGTTTAGCAAAAATATGCTAAATAAATAAATACATGCTGTTACAAAAAAAGTATATCAGGTTTTTTTTTTTTTTTTTCCTGCCATCATAAAAAAACAAAAAAAGTCTTTGGATGGGCTCATGGTTAGCAAAAAAAATGGTAGTAGCAGCAGAGAGAAAAAGGTGTCATGGATAAAAGGCATATTGCATACTTGATGAACAGCTTGATTGCCAATAAAAGAACTTGTTCTTTCTTGAAAAAATGAAATTTTGTGCCTTAAAAAATGCAGAGATAGAAGTCTTGTTAAGCCAATGGATGCTTCCCCATGCAAAATTTATGAATCCATGAAGTTGGTATGGGTGTTAAAAAAAAAAATGGTCTTTGTTCATGTTTACAAGCAAGGACTTTGGGGTTAAAAAAATTATATCTCCTCGAAGGTAGCCATGTCAACAATTCTTGTGCAAAGAAATAAATAAATAAATAAAATAAGAAGAAGAAGAAGAAGAAAAAGAAAAAGAGAAGGGCTCTTTGTTTGTGTCAGCAATGATGTTACTTGGGCTATTTAAATTCATGATCTAGTAACAAAAATGCTTGCAGGACTTCAATATATATATATATATATATAAGGTAGCAAATACATCTTTACTGTGATAGGCAGACTAAAAAAAATGGGACAGCAGCTAAAAAAGGGCTGCAGTTTTGTTACATGGTTGTCTCGACTTCAAAAGGGATCTTTGTTTGACTATTTGGGCTTGTTGTCTAGCAAAATGGGCGGTCTTTATTCACATCTAGGCCATATTTGCTAATGACAGCAAGTTATACACATGGGTTCATATGGGTCATCAAAAAGGTTCATGGAGAAGGAAATTTCTGCTAGAAGGTAAAAATAAAAATAAAAATGGGGAGGGGGTTCATTCAGGTTATATATGTGTAAAAAAGGCTACATGAAGGGCTTAAAAAAAAAAAAAAAAAAGAGAGAGAGGAGATCTCAGCTTTAAAAAAATAATAATAATTAAAAAAAATTGCTATTAAAAGAGAAGGTTTTAGGCTCTAAAACAAAAAAAATGGGAGGGGCTGATGCTGTTAAAAAAGAGAGAGAGAGAGAGAGAGAGAGAAGAAGAAGAAGAAGAAGAAGAAGAAGAAGAAGAAAGACAAACAAAAGAAGAAGGAAAGCATACCTAATATGAAGGGACAATTTCCGCTGGAAATATGAAGGGATCAGAAGGGAATCTTTTTGTGTCCTCCACGAACAAATTCTGCTAGAAATATGTTGGAAGGATAAAGATTTTCTGGAAACAAAAAAATCTGCTAGGAGGAAGAAAGTTGCAGGGAAATATGTAACGCCCTCAAAAATAAACCCATTAATTATATATATCAACAGCATGCAATGTTAGAGAAGAAACATTTCATTATAATATTCATCAGAGTCTTACTAAATAAAAGCATTACATGTAACCTCAAATTAAATGCCCTACAGGCTTACATCTTTCCAAGCCAACACTTGGACAACAAAAGTATGAGTTCTAACTCAAATCCAAATAGAGCCCTAGGCTTGAGTGTTTACATGTACTAACAAATAAAAACAAACAACTGAAAATAGGCTTCAAAATCCAAGTCCCTTCCAAGCTAAGTCCTTGGAGGTAGCTTATCACCTGAACCTGAAAATGATGTTCCCATATAGGGTGAGCCACAGCCCAGTAGAAATATACTAAACCAAATATAAGCATTGATTAAAGCAATAGCATTCAATAGATGGTTAACCAAGATAATCAATTACATCATTATACAGTTTCATGACATTAATGTCTAAGACACGTTTTACTTTCCAACATTATCAATATGACTCAGAACCTGGCCAAACTTACAACAGTGAACTATATATATATCAAATTCACATTCTTCCAATGTCAACAAACAAATGAGACTCAAGCTCAAATCAAAACACTTCATACTTCCAGTTTGATACACATTTTAGTGTTGTATCAATAAAAACACTTCAATATAAATAAGCACACATAAAAGTGATGCTAATGGAGTCCATCCCCTATCTCCTCTCAAACAAAATCCGGTTTAGAGGTCCATCCCCTATCTTCCCCTAAACCGTGGAGTACATCCCCTATCTCCTCCCACACAAAACAATGTATGTAAACACATAACATACAACACACAATCAATACACATAATGTCTGTATTAATTCAGCAGTCAAAATGAATGACTCAACCAATGTGATTAGTTTCAGTTATCCCTAATCCACATGCAATGTCTACAACAATCACGACTATCCTCCACCGATAGCCCAAAACAGTTATTTCTAGATTTGGAAATAAATATATCAACAATTCAATAGGCGAGTGATTTAAATTATCCAACTACACCATTTAATCAATGAATTTCTCAATTTCATGAATTTAACCAAATTCCCCAATTCCCTTGAATTAATTATACAAATTAATTAATTGATACAACTAGGGTTTTTCCCAAAATTATCAAAGTAACCCCAACATATCAATATACCAAAACTTAGAACAAAACCTATAAAATGGAGTAGGAAATCCCTACCTCAAAGAAAACAACCCAAATGGAGAAGACAGAGATGAATACCCAAATACCAATGTGCTCCAAATCGCCAAATGTTCAGATTAAATGAAAGCCCTCGACTCTCTCTATCTTTTTAATAAAGCAACTAGGGTAGAAACACACTCTAAATAGATCAAACCTAAGAGACAAGGTGAGTAGGGAGAGAGAGAAGTCGAACCTAGGGTTTGGAATCAAAAAGAAGATGAAAAAGACTGATCAAAACCCGCTGCTGCGTATATAAACTGGACAGGCTCGCTCGAGCGAATACATGGTCGCTCGAGCGACCAGACACAAGGAAATCTCGCTCGAGCGAAGAAAAGATCGCTCGAGCCAAGAATGCAGTGCTTCAGGTCTGCAACCCTGGAGCACGCTCGAGCGACAGAATGCTCGCTCGAGCAAGGAACTCGAAAACATACACCTCCCTCGCTCGAGCGAAGAAAATCTCGCTCGAGCGAATATGCATTGCCCTCAGGTCTATACCAGACGCAATTGCTCGCTCGAGCGAAGAAAATCTGGATCGAGCCAGAAGACACAAAAATACAAACCTCGCTCGAGCGACCAAACCCTGGCTCGAGCGACCAACCCAAAAACTGGACAGCAACACTTGGTTTACGAACCCAACCATCCTGAAACAAACCTACCCAACACATCCTATAACTCCTAATGAGAAAATAAAGGACGACAACAACAATTATTCAATGACAGAATAACCGGAACCTAAGTCCGGACACTATAATCAAATGGGAAAAGACCGGGGTCGCTATAAAATATATATATATATATGGGCTGTATGCATGAATAGGTGTTGTTAGGTTTTTTTATTGATAATCCTGTTTGACAAAACTTCTTTCAATTGTAATTTTATTCGATCTTTTATTTCAGTGAGGCTATGAGTTTTTAGATGCAAATCCAACCCGAATTGTGCCTATGCAGAGGAGTCTAAACACACGTTTTAGTCAATCCGCTCGAGCAGCCATTCTTGTGCTTGAGTGGAGATCGCGAATCTGTTGTCTATAAAAGCTGCGGTTCAGTCAGGTTTTAGGGGACGGCTTCCAGATCTACTTCTTAGATATTAGGGTTTTCTTCTGGAGCTTCTTTGCTTGTTTCTTTGATGTTTGTTTGAGTTTAACTCATGGTTTGAGAAGTATACATCAAAGGATTGTTTGTTTCATCCAATACAAAAGAGAGAGTTGTTCATCGGTGGTATCCAGGGAATTCGGGCCTGAAGCTTTGGTGGATTCTGGAGTGGCTCATCGTCGTGATTCGACATAGGCGTTGTGAATTCAAGTTGGGCAAGCCAATTTCGAGGTGAAGATGGGGTGGAAGGGGCACATAGGGGTCGGTTTGATTCAGGCGTGGATTCGCTAGATAATTGAGAGTATACTTGTGTAATTCCTTTATATTTTCTTAATGGATTGTTTTGTTGCTTTTGCCGGTCATTTTTTTTATCACAATTGGAGGCGCTTCAATTGTGGTTTTTCCACGTAAAATCGTTGTGTTGATTTATTTTTGATTGTTTGATTGGGATTGGTATTTATTAGTTAAAATGTTAAAATTGATACATAATCACAAATCAATATATAGAGGATTTGTAGATTTTTCATGTGTTATATAAAGCAAAAAGTCCTACTTAAGAAGAGAGGTAGTGGTCTATTAAAACACTCCAAAGAAGCAAGAGTTCATATAGGATTAGAAATCCTACCAATGCCAATCCATCCTATTTCATTTAGACAAACTTCTAAAATATATATATATATATATATATGTTGTAAAAATAAAAATAAAAATTTGATCATACAAAAAAAAAAAAAAGAGTGGCAAGTTGCAGGCCCACAAAAGAAAAGGCCCAATTAAATCTTGGATCTTACCCATCAATATCCATGATGGCCTAGAAAAAAATCTGCTGTTAAAAAAAGATGGTGGCAAGTGGAAGGCCCACAAAAGGAAAGGTCTAATTAAATCTTGGACCTTATCCATGACCCTTTATTAAAAGAGGTCCCATGCAACAAAACTGAAACCATGGACTATAAAGGGCAATTAACCCTTTAAAAAAAAAAGGCCAAGAAATAACCCCATCCAGGACTTAAAGATCATCCAGATAAAAGTGCCAAATTGTCGTGACTCGCACAGTTAAGAAAATTCACTTGTGCAAGTCACGAGAGGGCATTTGATAGCACATAAATTTCAACTAAATTTATGTTCAAATTTCAAATACAGATAATCAGCTAATGACACATATAGAGCCTTGATAGGATTATTGTAGGTAATCACTTCCTAAAATGATCAACTTGATCCGTTGAAATGTATAAATAAAATAACATCGTATCTCAGCGACGTTATTCAAGATACTCAAGTAATACGTGGAGCCTACGAAAGATGGCACCTGTAGAGCCTACAACAAGGACACCACACAGAATGAAACCCCAAAGATCAATCTAGTTAATCAGATGTACGATTAATCATATGCCGCTATCATTCAAAATTCAAATGGCACTATCATTCAATTTGAAATTCAAATTGAGCATGAGGCATTCTTATCACTAGATGGCCCTTCATAAATATGAGGACCATCACACAAGATCAAGGATCAGAAAAATCAGAAGTGAGAAGATCAAAGAAATAGAGAAAGAAATCAAGAACTAAAGAAGTCGTTACAAGAAAGGAGAAAAGAAACCCAGAGAACTCAAGAGCCTACGCTACAAACGCAGAATGGCGATGAATAGGTAAAGGGTTCCAAACCCAAGAATTGTACTTTGTATTCAAGGGTTCATAACCTATAAAAATTTCAATAAAACATTTATTTTTCTTGAATTGTCTTCTGTTATTTATTTTGTTCTTCATTAATCGAAGGTTTCATTTATATAAAATGTGTAATCAACGATCTGGAATATAGATCGGAAATAGGAACCTGCTATTCAAATAATCAACACTATTTAGTCCAAAAACTAAACAGTGGACATTTGTAACATAAAATTTTGAAATGTGTTAAACATTTCATGTTTCAAAATTTGTGTCAACAATATCCATGGGTTTTCGTTTTTAGGCAAATAGGGTTCATAAAATAAATAACATAGTTGAACTGTTAATATAATTTATAAAGCATGATTTGCATAAAAGAATTCATAAAACAATTTATAATCACTCAAGGTGGTGATGTGAACATGATGCATTTTATCGTTAGACCCATAGATAGTTCATTGACAAGGATTTTTTGCAAAGGCGTTGGGCACAAATTTACTGGGAGTACCATTGTTAGACGGAAGATAAATGTGGGAATAGTCATTTATTCCCAAAGAAAACATGAAGATTAAATTTTTCAAATGTTCTCAAGGTCTTGTTGGTTGAATATTTTGGTTAAGGTATCTTGCATGGTCGAAGTGAATTTGTTAATCTGATCTCCGAAAGTCCAACCTTTCTGAAGAAATTAAAAATAAAATTATATATATTTGAAAATGAAACTTGGAAGTAATATTTTGGATAAACATAAAAAAATAAAAATAAATCAAGTGAGAAAATAAAAATAAAAAAAACATTTATATATATACATATATATTAATGGGCAAACTAGGCTAGTTTGAGGTAGCATACCATAGCCTACATAGGCCTAGTTGACATCGGTTTTTGATATTCCGACATCGACAATATCATTGTAAGGTTGTGAAACAACTGGCAAGCCAAGAAAGGTGGCAGAAAATTATAAATTACTTGTACGAAGATTTTCATATTAACAATTAAAATTAAAAGAATGGGAAAAAAAAACAAATAATACAAGACTGAAACATATACATTCTTACCAATAAAATCGGCAGTAGTCTTGCCATTGGTCCAACGTATTATTTGCATGTCTAGGGATGATGTATTGACAAATGTTGAAAAAAATTCCAACTCCATTTTGCTAAAGATGGCACCTTTATAGCAGATGTGACCATAGAACTCAATCTTTCTATACATGTTTCATGAAATACAATTAATTAACACTTTTTTATAACATGAAAGGTCAATTTAATTTACCCAAAAATATGTAAGAATATATAGTAATCAATGGGCATTTAGCTCAAATTAATAAGTAAAGTTGTAACTTCAAAATATATATTTGATTGTTTCCAAGCAGATAATTTTTTGTACTTGATATGAATAGAAGTTGAATACTGATAATTGATTTCTCCTAGTTCATGGTGGTCATTTTTACACATTCTTTTCAACTTGTTTTGGGTGCAAATTTTCTTTTTTGATTTTTGGTTAGTTTTAGATTATCAATAGGTGTGATTGATGGTGGAAAAAATTGAGAAGGAGAGAGAGATGAAATTGTGCTTGGTGGATTGAGATGGCAGAGAAGATAGAAGCAATTTAAGGGATTGGGTGTAACCGGTGGGTGGAGAAGGGCCGGCGGATGTGGGTTACAGTGATGGAGAAAAGCACAACTTGTAAGAAATGGATATAAAACATGTGAGAATCAGTATACAAAAGAGTCCCAAATCAATTTTGCCACACAAGTTGTCTCTGAACTAAACTAAATCATCATTCTTGTATACTTTTGCAACTTTACAAGTTTGTAAAACTCAGTCATTTTACAAGTTTATTTTATTTATATATTTTTATTTTTTTATCATTGCTTTACCAAACCAAAGCAATTGGGAAGGAATTTATTTATATTTGCCATCAATTGACAGCTTGTGTTGACGATTTACTCTCTAATAGTAGAATGTGGATTGAGAGTTGTGATACTCTGCAACTATATCTACATTTATGATATTTTAGGGACAAAAGAGAGAGAGTAGGTTGAAATGCCTTAAAGTGTGGTGGGTTAGTTTCAGATTATTTATAGGTGAGAGTAGTTATGAAGAGGGAGAGAGAGATAGAGGGATGGTAGAAGTGAGATTGTTCTTGGCAGAGAAAGGAGGTGGAAAAGACAGGAAGAAGATAGAAGCAGTTTAAAGAGGGTGGGTGTTACCGGTAGGGAAAGGCTTGTTGGTGTGAGTTACCTAGAGGGAGAAAATATGCCCTCCAATAGATGGATATGAAGCATGTTAGTAAAAGTTGGATTCGAATCCCTCCAATCAGAGGCTACAATGCTTTCCTTTCCTTATTTTGAAGTGTTTATCAATTCACTATTAGATTTCAATTTTTAGATTATTTGTCAATTTGCTAATTTGAAATATGCTTTCATCAATCCATAGGTAAAATGTTGATGTTGACATTAGTTCTCTTTATGAGGGATTTAGTTATAGCTATATGTATTGCAAGCCCCAATTCACCGCTCTAGCATAGGTTTTGATGTTCTAGCGGTCTATTTAAACTAAGCACGTGAAAACTGCTCTTTTAATCAGATTTGTGGGCCAAAAACCTAATTTTTTCCCCCTCATACTATAGATAGACTTATACAAACTCTCTCCTCACGTTTCACACACTTAGTCTCTCTATTCTCTCTCTCTTTCTCCGGTTTCACTCATTTATCTCTAAAATCATTGTTCAAACTCCATAATCCATCATATTGAGATGGATACTTGGAGTAGAGAAAGAAACATAGAAACCAAGCGATGAAATCAAGACAACCCATATAATTATACTTGAAAAATCATACTTCACAGCTCTATTTGCATCTTATTGCTCTCGGAAACTGTATCTTGTAAAACTTTTGAGTTCTATGTCTTTTGAATCTTTTCCTGGTTTTGTGTTGTTATTGTTTGATTGGATTTTATTTTGTGTTGTCATGGTTGTCCTATTGGAATTGTGTTGCAAATTAAAATTGTGCTATGTAGGCTCAATTGAGCAGTTTGATATTTGGCAAATAAGATCAGTTCATATTGCTTGAATGGAAGTTTATAATATAGAAAATTCCTGGTATACAACTGATTTTCAGGAGTTTATTTTAAAGGTTTTGTTGTAACTTTAGAAATTCGGGTTTCTTCTTTCTTTTCTTTTTTTTTTTTCTTTTTTTTTGGTTTGTTCCCTGCCCCTACATGTGGTGTGACAAGAACAATCAAGTTAATTTGTCTAGGACTTTTTTATATGAAAAAAAAAAATTTAATAAAATAAAGCCAATTTCAATGCCAATAAATGTGAGAAGCACATGAACATAACAAGTTTTCTCTTATGGGCATATTGTCAAACACATTGTGTGCAAGGTATACATATTAACAAACACATATTAACACACAAATATACAATTCCAATACCAACATCTACAAACAAAGAAATTGGAAACTATGATGTGTAATCATCTAATGTATAAACAAAACAAAACAAAAGGTTTGTAATAATGTCTTACCAAGTTGTGTTATTTGGGAGTTTGTAAGAATGTCTAATGTAATAATGGCCCTCGCTAAATGCAGTTAGGGAAACAGACAAATCAAATCGCTTGGCCAGGTTTGAGCTTCTTCCTCGAAGAGCAGAGTTTTGGGTTCTAGGAATTTCTACAGGAACTTTTCTTCACTTAGTGCCTTGGTTCAACTGATATTGTATTTTGCCACAAGAAAGGTGTATTGGACATTTTAATATGAGTTACATTCACTCCGATAGCTTTTTCGCACTTTTTATATATGGTTATAGAAAAAAATATTGTGAGTTTTATATGCGATTACTGATGGATGATTTCGATTTTTTTTTTTAATGTTTATGATTTTGTTATCTTGACAACTCAATATTTGTCATATTTGTGGCCTAAAGGATGAAACTTTTTGTTGGATTTTAGGTGGTGATATTATAAAGTTTGAGCAGCGCAACGTTATTGTTGGTTAAAGGTATGTAGTATGGGAAGTATATTTTTAGGAAAAAAAAAAGCATTATACTTATATATGTTTTGATTTTTAGGTTCTCTTCTTTTGGTTTGTATTCAAGCTTCTATATGGATATTTACTGATTTCTAGGTTCTTATTGTAAATTTGTTAAATTCTTCTGAATGCATAGAAAGATGCATTTAGCTTTTATAATATCACTAAATGTTTCACAACCAACCTTAGTTATGGTTTCACGGTTTATTTTTCTTTCTTTCTTTCATTCTTTTTTTCTTTTTTTTTTCTTTTTTTTTTTTTTTGCAATCAATTTTTTCTTTGCACTTCTAATTTCTTTAATTTTGTTTCTTAGTTTGGTCTTGGTTTGATTTGTATTTAAACTTCAGGCAATTTATTTTTTTATTCAGCAACAACTAATTCTATATTTCCATTAATTGTTTTTGTTCTTCATCTCTATTTAGACAATGTTCTACGTACAGTTCTTGTTTTATTTATATATTTTCATCTATTTTATGAATTTCACAAAATTTACAATCACATTATTTTAAATTACATATTACATCAACTCATCATAGGCACGAGTTATCGTGCAATGCACATAGCCCACGCACCTAGTATTATATAAGAGGGAATAGATTGAGCTACAGTAAAAAAAGGTACTCTTTTTTAGTGGACGATTTTGCTATAGTGGCATGGGTAGAGAAAGCCCTCTGCTGATTTAGTTTCTAGCTGGGACACGTTGATGTCCAGCATTTTCGGTCTTGTCTAGTGGTTGTGGACCTTCGGAGTGGTCTGAGCTGGTTGTTGGGCAACAACCAAGTGTTTCTAGGTCAGGTAGGTCGCGGCCATGACCGTGCCACTTAAGCAGGTCATGCCCGCGGTCTTTTAGTTCGCGCTCGAGATGGGTTTTATATAAAAACCTGTGAATAGTCAAACATATCTATTTTTGATCCCTTTTCCTTTCTCTCTCTCTTCCAGTCCACCATTTTTTCCTTTTTCAAGCTTCCAAGCTTGGTTTCAACTACCTCTAGTCACTTTCTACCCCTAGTCCCTTATACCAAAACATAGAGATCGGCGAGGGCTTCTATTAAATCTGAGCAGATCGTCTTTTTGTCACCGGTGGTTTTTCTAGCTTGTTCCTTCTTGCTTCCAAAGGTAAGGTCTATTTCTTAAACTCGATGTCAGTTCGGTAGTGTATTTGTGGTGTATTTTAATATGTAGATTTCATTATTTTTGGGTTGATTTTGGAAATTTGTTTGATGAATTGAGGGTTTGTTCAAAATGGGGTTGTTGAGCTATAGTTTATCTACAAAAAAATCTATTTTCCATTTACAAAGATGCATATAAGTTTTTAGAAGTGAAAAGCCCCAATTTGAGAAAAACCTAAAAGATAATCTTTTGGGAATTATTGGATTTTTGGAAAAGGGACTTGATTAGAAAAAGGTGTTATGAGATTTGGGAAATACCGAGTGTTGGATACTCTTTTGGAAATTCTTTGGAATCGTGACTTTAATATTTTTTGATTTGTATATTCGGATTGTTATCTTTTTATTTATTGTATTAGAGATAACTATTTTGGCTATCAGTGGAGGATAGCATTGTCGCACGTTAGAAACTGTATGTGGACTAGGCAAACTGAACTGTTTATGAATCATGCATATCATGGATTTTGAAAGGGATTTTGGAACTGGAACTTTGTATTTTATAAAAGGCTATTTTGGAAATTCTCGTGTTATGTATTAAGAACATTTGTTACATTTTGAAAATTATACATTGGATCTTGTGTATTGTGTTATTGGAAAATGGTAATTGAAATGGTAAAGCTATAAGGGGGTGTTAAAGCAGAATTAAGTTGGCATGTGTGTCATTGGTGTAAAACCTAAACCTGTGTGGTAGGTGTCGAGCCTTTCGATTAATACCGGTAAAAATGACATAGTGACCTGTATAGTTACTATTATGAGCACTAGCCTTGGAGATTTACCTATTTTATTTATTATCGATTTGGTTTTGAAAAGGAATGTTTTGGAAATGATTTTAGCAATGTAATTGCGATTGTTTAGAGATATGTTCACATTTGATTTGGCAATGTATTTGCTCATTGGTATTGAGATACCAGGAATTTTTTTTGGAAATGGATTTCTTTTTTGTTTCAAAAAGATGTTGTAAACTCGGAAAACGTTTTGAATAAACATAAGGTTTTGGTAACTGGAAAGAAAGAATTTTGTTAAGAAAGCAAGTGGATTTAGAAAATACATTTGGACATATTGTATGTATGTATTTATTGCATCATGGTCATTTACACTGGTGGAGCATATTTACCTTTTGAAATATTCTCTACTGGGCTTTTTGCTCACCCTACATAGCTGAAAGTGTTTTTCAGGTGTACATGTGTGGATATGGACCTAGACGCGAAGTTGTGTTGGAACTGTGTAGGGTGGTTCTTTTATTTGTAGGCCATGAGCCATTCATGTTATTTATTTGCTGTGTCATTCTTGTAAGGATTACACCCTTGTATTTGATGTAAGCCTTTGGGCGTTTCAATATAATTTATAACACCTTTGCATGTTTTAGTTCAGAACTTCCATTTGACTTAGATTGTTATATCTAGGAATGTATGAAATCGAATAAACACATGTATTGTGTGACTATTTTATATACATTTGCATGAGAGTTGTTATCAATTGTTTATCGTTGGGTGGTTTATTCACTGGGTTGGACCGTGTAAATTCAGGGCATGACAACTTGGTGTCAAAGCTTACTAGGTTTGAAAACCTTGGCCTCGCGGAAAGTGGTTAGCCATAATGGGTTTATCATGCTCAGTGAGGACATTTGTATGCTCAGTATGCTAAATGATAACATGTTTATATGGCTAAGTGGGTATGGAATTGGATCCTTAGGATGTGATTTGTGTCTGTTAAACACTTGGAGGTCTTATTAGAAGGACACTTGATCAATGTTCATTCTAATAGGAATTCTTGAGGTTTCTTGGAACAAATTTTATTTTAAGAATGTAATTTGTGTGTGACTATGTGACTAAGTGCTTATGTGGAATGCATTGTGTGTTTAATACTAAAATGTATGAGATTTTGTTGGGGGTACATTTAGATATATGCTAAATTTGTTGTGCTTGTTTCTGGTTAGGTTGTTTAGGTAAGGAAGTGACGACTTTCCTCCTTCCATACGGGAAGAATTGAGGAGGCAATTTATGGAGTTGCGCCAAGGTACTACACCTTTGGCACAATTTGAGGCGTGGCTTACCGATCTATAAAGGTTTGCTCTGGAATTGGTGGAAATTGAGGAGCTCTGTTGTGCAGAGTTTGAGAACAAGTTATGTGATGATGTTCGAGGAAGGATTGCTGGGTCTTGGCATAGGAATTATCGTGTACTTGTGGAAGGGGTGGCTATGTGGAGGCCGTAGTATTAGCCATGAGACAGAGTGGGGAGGAAGCCACTTCAACAACTCCTGCAGCTCGGGGTCGTGGTAGGCCTAGTAAGAGCCAAAGGAGAAGGGCAAGATTGTTGCCACAACTAATAGTTGTACCAACAGGATCATCTAGCCAGTCGGGACTTGGGGTGATTGAGTGTTCACAGGAGGAGTAATTATTGGGATCCTTACCAGTTCAGGCTTTGAACCAGTCACATCTTTGGGGGCCACCTATTTGTTATGCATGTAACCAACCGGGCCATATTAGGCATTTTTGTACACAATCAAGAACTTCTTTGGGTAATCCACAATCTAGTTAGGTTCAGCCTTATCCATCCGAGCAAAGGCAATACCAATACCAGAACCGAGTAGGCCAGGCTTCGAGGGCCATTGGAGGGTCAAACTTTTACCGTCAAAATGGAGAGATGCTTGTTTGTTTCAAATGTGGCCAGCTAGGTCACGTCTGTAGCTCTTGTCCTTGGCGTCATAGTTCTGGAAGTGTTCTAGGGGTTGAGAATAACCCGTCTTAGCAGTCTGGTTAGGAATGTGATAGTGATATTGGCAGAGGGATAGCTGTTTTGGGTAATTAGTTTTGGTTATCTTGTTTTGTGACTGGAGGATAAGCGGTGGTAATTATTATGTAGTCGTTTTGTTTTGTAACCAGTACGGTGTGGACCATTGAAATATTTTGACTTTGTTTATATATGTATGTATGGATGGTGGGTTGTTTATTTTATGAGTTGCTGTGGAATTTGAAAATCTTCATATTGACATGTATGAACTATTGCGTCTTGACTTGGAAATGTGATGGCCGAAGAGCCTTGTTTTGATTAGGGATTGTATGTTATGCTAAATAAATTGTGTTGAATGAAATTGATTTAGGATGGGTGCACAGTAGAGTTGGTTATGGATGGTGAGTGTTTGGAGAATCATTGTGACTTCTTAGAATATTGTGAGAGTAGAGTTATACCAGACAGTATGTTCAGTTTGTTGATGTTGGTTATTGGTTTATGTTAGAGGCATAATGATTTTGATTTAGACTCGATTTTGGCCAGTTCGCTCGAGCGGTGTTTCTTATGCTCAAGCGGTCTTTGAGAACTTCCAATATTTTTGTAGGTCTACAAAGATACTTGGAGGGTATTGTTCTTCTCTCGAGCGTACTTGTTACACTCGAGCGGTTAGCTTCATTTTGCAAAATTTCTGGGAGTGTGGTGTTCGGGTTGCTTGAGCGGTCTGCACATATATAGAACCCATTATAGGGGTGTTTGGTGTTGGATTATTGTTGTTTTGGTGCTAAGTGAGGAGAGTAGTTGGGCAAATTAAGCGAGAGTCTTATAGATTGGTGAAGGGTAAAGTGTAATTGTTCATACGAAGAAGTTGGTTAGATGAATTGATGTCCTTAGAGCATCTTTAAGAATCCTTATCAAGTCCTTGGGAGTTGACAGTGGTGGTGTATGAATTAGTTAAGAGTGGCTGCCATGAGGGTGACTTGAGTTTCTTTTATGGGCCAATTATTTCTAGCCTACTAGGGTGGTTAGTTTTGTTTTATGGTAATTACTTTTAATTATAGATTCACTTTTGTTTTGGATTGGCGGTATGTATAGGTGTGTGATTAGGGAGTGCATAGAAGGGGATTGATCATGGGGACTATTCCAGGAGGTTGCCTTAGTGTGGTAATATTATACTTAATATATTGTTGCGTGGATTAATGTGTGCTAAAACTAAATTACTTTCATGGTAGGTGGAGATTGTTTATGAACCTCATGTAGGATCCCTAGTGTTGGGGTGATTTTCTATTGCAGTTTTGGTTTGAGAGTAAAACTTCGAGTGGTATGGTAAGGTTGTATAGAGTAGGTAGTGAGTTGTGTAACTTTGTTATTGACTTTATCAATTTTTAGGTGTGTGAGAGGTATTTAACAATCACGGGTTGATGTAGGACTTGACGTGATGGGGTGAGTGCATATTTTGATCATTGGCGAACTCAAGTTTGGTGCAAAGAAGTGTTGCCATGTAGGCATAGGTGTAAGGGATGGGCAAGGATTTGAGGTAGTATTGGTTAACTTGCGAAGTCCGATGTGATTCAATGAGAATGTAAGATTATGTGAGGAACTCCATCTTGAAGTTGGTTTGGTTAGGCAATATGTTGGTGTAGTTTTGAGATAGGTGGAGTTAAGAGGTATGTCGGTGTTTGGAGGCCGGTGTGGGATAGTGGTATTGGATAGTTGGTTGGTTGGTATTTGCGTTGGTTGACATATAATCACCACGGGAATAGAATGGAATTGAAGGTTGTGTAATTGAACGGTGTCAAGGTGTGGCATGTAAGTCTCGTATGGACAGTTGGGAAGTTGTGTTGAGTTTGTGGTAACCGGTTTGGGGTTACAGTTGGGAACTTTGGTCTTATAAGCGCTTTTACGCTATTATGTGATTGGTGGGTGTAAAATTTTTTTCTCTTATGTTATTGCGTTGCTGATATTTCGAAAATTCTAGAGATTCTCATCGTGGAAATATTGTTTTAGTATTATGGCATCACCATGGGTGTGATGGATTTTGTTGGGTGACTGTGTTATGGTTCACCGGAGAACACAAAGGAATGATTTTGCGGGAAAAAAAAAAAAAAAATTCCTTTTGTGTTGTGACCTTGGGCACTTTTCTTGAACTAAAACAATTTTGGGTTGAAACGTAAGTTTTCGGTTTAATAAAAAGCTAAATCCAACAAATCAAAAACAGAATGAAAATGGTTTTGTGTAATAAATAACACCTTTGGTTTTCGGAAAAACAATTTGGAAATCTCTGAGTTTTATTATGGACGATTGAAAATGTATCTGGATTGTAACGGTGCGGGTTTGAGCACCTTTTGGGAAAGCAAAGTGTTTTGAAACAAATAGGAATGGGGTATCTTGTATCTTGTATTAGGAAATCATGTTTTGATCTACCCTGAATTGCTAATTACATGTTGTATATTTATTTTGCAAGGATTTAGAATTTTCGGGCATTGATGTGCCATAACATTGCTTGTTGGTTGTGTTTTATTTATGTCTCGGGTTACGACAGAGTTGACTGGGAGCTTTGTATATGAGGAGTTTTCTTACTCTCTGCACTCGAACGTTTGAGCACTCGATGGTGGTTTGGGTGTTGTAGGTGATTGGAACATGGATGGGGTTGAGTCCGAGAGTTATTGTTGTTGTGGTGGTGATTTCTTGTCTTATAGACCACAACAAGTTATATGGGTTGATATTGAAAAACCTAAGTAATTCATGATTTAGATCTAGATTAATTGTAACAATTCCCAAACAATTAAAATTAACAGTCTAAATTATCTAGCACGTACGAGAGTAATTTAGATTGTTGCTTCAAACAAAATAAATCAACACAACCGATTTTTACATGAAAAAAATCACAATTGAAGCACCTCAAATTGTGATTAAAAAATCACGAGCAAAACACCACTAATCAATCCACTAAGAAGAAAGAAAGAATACAAATTTACCGAAACAAATTACCCAAACGCAACCAATTTGTCTTCAACAATCTGTATTTTTTTCACCGAAGCCTTCGCCTCGGAATTGATCAGCTTGATATTGAATCTATAACATCCATGTCAAATCAACGACTGCGCACAACTTCAAACTCCTTCGAACACTCCACGCTTGAATCTCTGGATTCCACCGAAGAAGAACACTCTTGTTGTAGACCAATCAAACAAATCTTGGATGTATGCTTGTCAAATCATGAGTTTAATACTCAATCAAACATCAAAGAAAACTTGCAAAACAGCCCCAGAAGAAAACCCTAGAACCCTCAAAGAAGATCTGGAAGTTGTAACCTAAAATCTGACAGAACCACTGCTTTTATAGCGAACAGATCTCCGATCCTCGCTCGAGCGCAGGACTTGCCACTCGAACGGTGTCACTAAAACGAGTGTGACTAAACAAGGTCTATGCTCGAGCACTGGAACTTACGCTCAAGCGTAAAAACACACCTTGCAGTAGTTTTGTAGACAAGCCAAACTTCTAAGAGTGTGAAAACTCCGGAGCACAGCTTTTACCGCTCGAGCGGGAAGACCAAAACAGAGGAAAAATTACAACTCAATTAAGCTAAGCTTGTTCATGAAATTGGCAACAAGTAGGGACCTAATAATCTCCCCCTTTGTCAATTCCTGGGCAAAACTTTTTTGACAATTTTTCCTAATAAACACAAGCACTAGACACACTAACTATCACAATCAAAAGTTCCGGCCTAACAAAAACAAAAACTGCTGAACCACAAATGCCGATTTGATTGAGACACACTTAGAAACATTTTGAACAATCCACCTGTGGAAACTACCAAAATACCATACAAACCAAAATTGTGGAACAAAATAAGATATGAAGATAGATATGATATAAAAAAAAAAATATCCAACTATATATCCAAAACTAATATTCATGCCCAAAACTGTTTTAATATTCATGCCCAAAACTGTTTTAGCAAACACAAAGGTCTAGCAGGTCTAAAACAAAGTAAACAACCAACCATTGTTTATGTGTCTAGAACAAAAATGCCCCAAAATACTCCCCCTTTTTGGCCAGGAGACAAACAGTAAACAAACATGAGAGAAGAAAAAACAAAACTACACAAGGGTGAAAAAAAATTACTGTCCAATGAGCAACTCAGTCAAGGATCGACCAGTTGTGGATGAGGCTGCTGCAACTGAAGCATGGAGATAATCTGATCAAGCTGAAGAGTAGTCTGTGCGGCAAACTGTTCAAGATATCCAGGGCGGCCATCGAAGGCATCAAGATGAGCATCCATGTGATCCAATCGTTGAGTCATGGACTGCTCAAATCAACGAAGCTGGCCATAAATGGTCCAAGGATGAACATCAGCTTCCTCTGCACCAGTTGTCGCGACATCAATCTCAGCCTCCTCTGCTAGAAGATCATCATCACCTGAAGAAAAAGGACCCGCCCTAGACGACTCCTCCTTAACATAAGCCCAACTTTGAGACACGGTTTTCTTAGTAAAGAGTTTAATGGGAGTGGCATACTCATCTTCCTCAAAGACCAAGACCTCAAGTTTGGACAAGAGACAATTGATCAGACAACCATGGGGCAACCCTAATTGTTTGTTGCCAATCACAACAATCATTTTGCGGAGGATAAGAGTAGCAATATTGATGGACAGCTGGTGATCAATGCAATGCAGGGTATACCCTTAGTCTTGGTTGATTTCGTAGGAATGGGTGGTGACAATGAGATTAGCGCAAGCAATGAGGTTGAACAACCTAAATTTAGGAAGGAGTTCATTCTGCTTGATTAGAGCCCCTTGAATCCAGGTTCAGGGTGTACCACACAATTCAATGGCCACCTCATTAAAGTCACAGGTGGGGCGGATAAAGAAGGGGAAGCGGGCACTGAAAACAGCGCTAATACTGAGAAGAGAACGAATGAGGTCCTGGTCAACTACAAGTTTCCTTAGACCTAACCTAGGTTTTGAAGGAAGGACCTACATCATCAACCCCTTCTATGTTGCAATACAATTCCCTGACCCAATCTAAGTTTTGACACCCGGAAAAGGAAAGGACAAGATCACCCACCAATGGATCAAACACTGGACGAATGGGTATGGACTCAAAGGTATTATGGTGTACATTGCGTTCCAAGTGGACAGTCTGAGAAATAAAGGCTTTGCGAAAATTCTTAACGTTTTCCACGGAGGGGAACCGATCAGAGTTATACGGAGGATGGGTAGCAGTGGACTTATGACGTTTAGATGTAGACATGGTAATCCCAATAACAGAACCAACACTAACCAAACAAAACACCCCTCCCCCTCCCCACTCCCCTCCCAAAAAAAAAAAAGAAACCAAGGCAAAGACCAAACCCAGTAGAAAAAAAAAAATATTAGTAACAAGGCCAATAGATAGACTTCAAAGAAACAAGACCATTAGCAGAAACATTAAACAAACCAATAAAGCACAAAATGCAAACCACAATAAAGTATAAGCCATTAAGACAAGCAGCCATATAGCAGAATCAAACCTCACAAAAAGGAAACCCAAAAGTTGGTAGTTACCAAAAACCCAAGACAACATCATGATAAGCACCAGAAACAAAAAATAGTAACAACAGCAATGGGAACAAAAACCAATGACACCAAAAACAGGAGTAATCAGGACAACCATTAGTAATTAAGTAATAAGGAACACAATACTATCATAGTAAGATCCAACCTCCAAGCATGAACACTCAACAGATGAAAACCCTCTGTAAAGTGTGTGAACAAGGGAAGAACAACGCAGACCAAGAGAGAGAGAGCAAAGGGAGAAAAAACAAAAAATGGGGTGAGAAACTTACCAGAGATGAATCAGAGGAGAAGAAGGAAGAAGAAATCACCAAATCACCATCCAAACAAGTCACAAATGAAGCCGTAGGCAAGAGAGAGAAAGAGAGAGAGACAATTGCGAAAAGGAGGGAAAATGAGCCTGAAAGACGGGTGAAGGAATATATATTGGGCTTACCGCTTGAGCATGATACTCAACGCTCAAGCGGACTCACTGAGGTGCGTCTCTCCGCTTGAGCCAAGAATGGGGTGCTCAAGCGCAAAAAACAAGCTCTCAAAATCTTGAGCACTCTGCAAAAGTACTAGTTGAAGGAAATCTCCGCTTGAGCGCTAGAGTTGCCACTCAAGCAGGTAAGAAAAACCAACAAAGGCAAAATGCACCATTCTGAGCAATTGAAAACAACTCACACTATCAAGTGGGACCTGAAACAAGAGGGGATTACAACAACAGCAAACCGTGACACTAAGAGGGGATAATCCACATTCCATGAAGCCTACAAACTCGTAATTTTGACAATATGAAGCACAGTATCATGAGCAAATCAGGTAAACATCAATCAATGAGCATAAGCTACATAGGAATGCACAACTTAAAGACAAACATGAGTGCTCACATAATGAATGTGTGTGTGTGCAATCCTTGAAAGGCCACAGAGCTAGGGTTAATTCTCGTAGTGATTGGATGGCTAGACCTCTGGCAAGAGTTACTAAACATCATTGATAAAAGTCAAACCACTAGAAATCAAGGGGTATTTGTTGAGTAAAAGCGGAGGCTCCCCCTCTATCAATGAGTCCTTTTTTTTTCCCCTTTGATTTTTAACTTTTCTTTCTTGTGGCACTCACTGGTGGCTTTCACGCTCAAGAGTATGGAGACCAAACCAAAGAAGCATGAAAACAAAAAGCAAGGCCTGGTTGGTGCCTCTAAGGTAGCATTTTTCTAATGCCCAAACTGCAAATAACTGAAGGAGGAACCGTGAAAGTGAAAAAATGATGGTCGATGATTAAGAGACTCAACATCACCCATGATATGCCAGTAAAGGTCAATTCCTCTAAAAATATATAAGAAACACTGTTAGAGGTCCATAGAGAACTTTGATCACTTGTGCGGAAGCCCCTGTAACAGTTTATCTCAATGATGTGTACTGAATGAGTTCATGTAGTTAATGAGTATGAGCATTCAGAATGAGCTATTAACAAAGAACAATGAAATCTTGCAAGCAGTGTGAGAGGTGTTCATATAAGTCTAAATGCAACAGATGATAGAAATCAGTGGCAATGAGATTATAGCATCCAAGTACACAAACAACCAATCACTCACACCCACTCAAGAAATAGGTCACACCCTAGTGACTGAGCACTACACCCAAGGTCTTTCTAAGGAACTCAAACTTAAGAAGATCAAGGGGTTTTGTAAAAATATCATCATTTTGATGCTCAATGGGTACATGTTCAAGAGCAACAAGGCCCTCTTCCACTAACTCTCGAATGAAATGATGAAGAATGTTAATGTGTTTGGTGCGAGAGTGTTGGACAGGATTTTTAGAAATGTTAATGGCACTTGCATTATCATAGAAAAGGGCAAGAGTGTTCTGGTCTATACCATAATCATGAAGCATTTGCTTTATCCGCAACATTTGTGCACAACAACTCGCTACAACAATGTACTCAGCTTCAGCGGTCGGAAGATAGATGGCATTTTGCTTTTTGTTATGCCAGGGAACCAAATTATTTCCAAGGTAAAAACACCCTCCAAATGTGCTCTTACGATTATCAGCACACCCTGCCTAGTCAGCATCAGAAAAACCAATGATTTCTGCAGTAGTGTTGGTCGAGAACCAAATCTCATACCCCAACGTCCCATTAACATACTTAATGATGCGTTTGACTGCTAAAAGATGAGACTCTTTAGAACAGGCTTGGTAACGGGCACAAACACCTACACTAAATGCAATGTCAGGTCGACTGGCTATGAGGTACAAGAGACTCCCTATCATACTCCTATAAAGGGTAAGATCAACATCAATACCAGAGGAATCTTTGGAAAGGTGAAGACTAGTGCTCATGGGAGTACGTGCATATTTGGCTGACTCTAGACCGAACTTAGACACTAGGTTTTTGGCATACTTGGTCTGAGAGACAAACATACTCGAAGGACACTGTTTAATTTGAAGACCCAAGAAGTAAGATAACTCCCTCATCATGCTTATTTTAAATTCATGTGTCATGCAATCTGAGAAATATTTCACAAGAGAATCAGAAGTGGATCCAAACACAATATCATCAACATAAATCTGAGCAACAAATATATGAGACTTGGTATGTTTCACAAAAAAGGTCTTGTCCACACTATCGGTTTAAAAATCATTATCAAGAAGAAAGGTGGTAAGTCTATCACACCAAGCTCGAGGGGCTTGTTTCAACCCATACAACACCTTGTCTAACTTGTAGACATGGTGTGGACATTTTGGGTCCTTAAACCCTTTTGGTTGCTCAACATAAGCCTCTTCTTTCAAGTACCCATTTAGAAAGGCACTTTTCACATCCATTTTAAACAATTTGAACCCAAGAAAGCATGCAACACCAAGTAAAATCCGAATAGATTCGAGACGTGCAACAGGGGAAAACTTCTCATCATAATCAACACCCTCTTCTTGTGTATAGCCTTGAGCAACCAACCTAGCTTTATTTCTAGCCACAATACCATTCTCATCGGAATTATTTTTAAATATCCACTTGGTACCTATCATATTCATGTCTCTAGGCCTGGGAACAAGAGTCCAAACTTTGTTACGTTCAAATTGACGTAACTCTCATGCATAGCATTGACCCAACTATTATCTAGTAAGGCCTCTTTTATATTCTTAGGTTCAATTAACGAAATATAGCACATATGATATATCTCTTCCTGAATTTGTTTTCGGGTTTTCATTTGGTCTGAGACACTTCTAATCACCTGTTGAGATAGATGATTCAGTTTCACCCTTACTGATGATTTGAACTCTGGACTGGTAGTTACAGGAGCATCTGAAGTGATGTCTCTTTGTGCACTCTTTGGGCTCAGACTTACTATTGAAGTTGATGTTGGCTCACCTTTTTGAGCTTCATCTCTGCTTCTCTTTGACTTTGTGGTTCAGTATCCAAGATTGGAAACTCACCATTCTCTTCCTCATGTATCGTTGGAGTAGGAGAACCTGTGTCATCTATAACCACATTGATTGATTGCATTAAAGATAAAGTACACGGGTTATAGACACGAAAAGCTCTACTAGTGGTTGAATACCCTAGAAAAATACCTTCATCACTTCGAGAGTCAAATTTTCCCAAGGGCTCTCTATCTTTGAAAATGTAACATTTACTCCCAAAAGTTTTGAAATATTTTACGTTAGGTTTCAACCCTTTCGACAATTCATATGGAGTTTGTAAAGTGTCAGGCCTTAAATACACATGATTTACAACATAAACAACGGTATTTAAGACTTCAACCCAGAACTTAGGAGGAACTTTCTTGCTAAGGAGCATGACCCTAGCCATCTCTTGGACTACCCTGTTCTTCCTCTCAACAACTCCATTTTGTTGTGGAGTAATCGGTGCAAAAAACTCATGCTTAGTTCCATGCATATCACAAAAATTCGAAAACAAACTATTTTCAAACTCATAACCATGATCAGTTCGGATTCTTATGACACGCCCAATAGAAACACCCTGTTCATTTTGAATTTTAAGGACTAAGGCCTGGAAAGCATCAAACGTATCAGATTTTCTCTTAAAAAATTAACCCATAAAAAATTAGTGTAATCATCAACAGTTAAAAAAATGTATCTTTTATCTCCAATGCTTTCAGTGCGAGTGGGTCCCATAAGATCCATATAAACCAGTTCAAGAGGACGTTTGGTTGTGAAGCTGTTCACCTTTTTATGAGGGGCACGAGTTTGCTTCCCAAGTTGACATGGTCCACACACATGGTTCACATTCTTACCCATTTTGGGTACTCCTCTCACAAGCTCTTCGTTGGCTATCTTAGTTAGGTCTTTGTAATTCATGTGACCTAATCTTTGATACCATAGGTCAAGGTTACTTATGACGGCAGAGTGACAAGTAAGATCATTAGTGGTAACAATCCCATAGCAATTATCAAATGTGCGAACCCCATGCATGACAGTATTTCCCTTCTTATCCAAAATTTCACATTTATTTTTTGAAAATAATACTTCATGATGGGAATCACACATTTGACTAATACTCAAAAGATTTGCTTTCAGGCTATCAACAAGTAAGACATTTTCAAGCTTAGGAAGACCAGCCACACTTATGAAGCCCTTACCAATGACTCTAGAAGTGCCACCATCTTCAAAGGTAACAATTCCTCCTTCATATTTGTCAAGAGATGTGAAGTAGGATTTGTCACCAGACATGTGACGAGAGCACCCGCTATCAAGATACCACATGTGTGAGTCATTTGCTTTCAGTGTAGTGTGAACAACAAAACAAGTTAAGTCACTCTTTCTCACCCATATCTTTTTGGTCTTAACAGAAGTAGGACTGGTAGTCTTGGTAAATGTCTTAGCATTGTGAACACCCTCATGAATCTTGGTGTTCCGCCTAGACATATAAGGTTGTCTCCTAACCTAAAAAGTATTAGAATTTCTACCCTTTTAAGACACCTTACCAAACAATTCAAAACAATAAGGACGAATGTGGCCATATCTACCACAATGATGACAAACAAACATAGGTTTTACCTCCCTTTTGTCGATCTTACCCCCTTTAGGTTGATAAAAAAAAGGATCACCCTTGAACTTTCCCTTTGCTTGAGTCTTTAGGTCATGCGATGTAGAGACTTGTCCCTTTTGAAGTGTTGTATCACCATAGCCTGTCCCACTTTTGTCACAACTCATCTGTTGAGACCCAATAATGTCTTCAAGTGTCTTTGACCCTTTGTTCCACATATCAATCGTGGCTCTAGCAACTTTGAGTTCTTCCTCTTTTTGACCAATCAGTTCTTCCAAAGCGGCTTGTGACATCTCAAGAATTTCAATCTTCTCTTCATAGGTGGCATAGATTCTCAGAAGTTCACTCCTTTTGGTTTCACAAGATAGAAGTTTTCCACAAAGGTCTTGCCTGTCATTGGAGATCTTGATGACATCCTTTTTTGTTGTTGCAATCTCTCCATTTAGTTTGACATTATCACTTTCACATGCTTTGAGCTCAAGAGTGAGTTTGTCATTGATCTTGGATAGATTCAGAGATTCATTGTAAAGCTTTTCATAAGCTTGTTGTAGGTCATCACCATCAATCTCATCATTGTCTTCTGAGGTTTCATTATCTTCTTTTTGTTTCTCTTCCTTCTCAATCTCATCCAGTCAAGCAACTAAGGCATGAAAGTTGATGGATGGTTGTGAAGATGACTCTCCTCTTTCATGGACTTGACTCAGAATGTCCCGTGCATCTTTGGCCTTTGCGCAGTGAGCAATTCGTTGTTATTCTTCTTCAAAAATTGCTTCACGGATGGTAGTCAGAACTCTTTGATTGCTCGGATTGTCAACGATTTCAATATCCTCTTCAATTGCTTGCCAACCTTCAAGGTCATGAGCTCTAAGAAACATCCTCATTCTGATCTTCCAGAATAAGTAATTACTCCCATCAAAGGTAGGAGCACAATGTAGATTCTGACCACAAGCAAACTCAACTGGATTTGGAGAGGGTTGAGTTATAGTAGACCCGAATGCCATGTAGGTACTATCTCCGTCTTCACCGGATTCAGTTTCTTTGGGTTCTTGCTCTGATCCAACCCTTGACATTCATAACATTTGACACCCTTGACATTCAAGAGCAACATGACCAAACCCATGACATTCGTAACATTTGACACCCTGCCCCTTTATAATCTTCTTCTCAGTTTTTGGAACAACTTTTGATGGAAAAGTTTTGGGTTTTTCATTACCCTTATCTTTTGAACTAGGGTCCTTGAAATTAGGTTTCTTTTTCTTTAAATTTTTTTTGAACTATTTGGTAAACATAGCCATCATTTCGAACTCTAGATCAAGCTCAATCTTAGGGGTTTTAGCAGTCTCATGAGCACTTGTAAAAGCCACATTATCTTTTTGTTTTTTCTTAGAAATGTGGTGGGCTTCATAAGTCTACAAGTTTCCAACCAACTGATAAAGTTTGAGGTTATCAACATCCTGTGCCTCCTCAATAGCTGTCACTTTTGATTGGAACCTCTCGGGTAAAGACCTCAAAATTTTTCCAACAACCTTAGCTTCAGAGATTTTTTCACCGAGTGTGAAACAGCAATTCACGATATCACTGAGTTTAGCATAAAAATCATCAAACGTCTTATCATTACGTACAAAAAGAGTTTCAAAAAAGGAGGTGAGATGTTGAAGTTTTGATCTTTTAACAGCAGTGGTACCCTCATGAATAGTCTCAAGAATGTCCCAAGCCTCTTTTGCTACCTCACACATGCAAATATGACGAAACTCTTCAGGTGTGACTGAGCAAAAGAGGGAATTGAGAGCCTTACTATTCTAACTCGAGTTTTGATAATAGGTTCACTCCACCCATAAATCACATAGTGCCAAACTTTCTTATCAATAGATTTTAAAAACACTCTCATACAAGCTTTCCAATAAGAACAATTTGTACCGTCAAATAACGGAGGTCTATGGGTCGAGTTACCTTCACGAATTGAATCCATATCACAAATCACACAAAATACACTCCTATAGTTTTAATAAAAACAAAGAGTGACCTGCTCTAATACCAATTGAAAAACTTAAGTAATTCGTGATTTAGATCTAGATTAATTGTAACAATTGCCAAACAATTAAAACTAACAATCTAAATCATCTAGCACATACGGGAGTGATTTAGATTGTTGCTTCAAACAAAACAAATCGACAAAACCAATTTTTATGTAGAAAAAATCACAATTGAAGCACCTCCAATTGTGATTAAAAAACCACGGACGAAACGCCACTAATCAATCCACTAAGAAGAAAGAAAGAACACAAATTTACCGAAATAAATTACCCAAACACAACCAATTTGTCTTCAACAATCTGTATCTCTTTCACCGCGGTCTTCATCTCAGAATTGATCAGTTTGATGTTGAATCAACGACTGCGCACAGCTTCAAATTTACAGAAATTGGGGATAATAGGGGAAATTTTAAAAAGATTTTGATGAAAATTTGATGAAAAAATTGCAGTAGTTCATATCAAATCAAGTTTTTTGCTCAAATTTGGAATCGAATTAGATGAAAATTTTGGTGAAGGGTTGGAGAAGGTCTAACATGTTTAGACAGGACATGCTTTAGTACTAGCTTATATTTAAGCAATTATATTTCTAAAAACTATAAGTGAAATTAAAATTTTGAAAATATTTGGTTTTTGCCCCATCTTGTTCATCTTACAAAACAAAGGAATTTACCAAAAATAATAGGAAAAAGACGTATAGATTTTTCAGTATCATGTTGCTATATTTCTTTTGTTTACATTGGCAAAAAGAACTTAAGGACTTGACAATTTTAATGGGTGAGGATTTTTTTCATATGGATTACCTATGTGAACCATTTTTCCCTCCTCACAGTTGTAGCCAAAGTTATTAAAATTGGGATCTTACAATTAATCGTTGGAGGTGTTTAAAAGATCGGATTGTAGAACCGGATCAAGGATTGTAAGATTTTACCGAAAAAGAGAAATTACAAAGTAATTTAATTTAAATAAATATTGCTTAAAAAGAATACACAAAATAAGCCTATATTTTACTAAACAGAAGTGAAGATATTGTGAAAAATATAATATTTTATGTAAAATGTAAATATAATTTTGCACAACAGAAAACTCATGGCAAAAGTTTTGAATTTCATCAAAAAAGACAGTGAAGAAGAAGAAGAATTCTATAACATAATACTTTGTAATCTACAATAATTCATAAAAAAAAAAAAAAAAAAAAAAAAAAAAAAAAAACATATTTAACAAAGTTAGATATGAAAATAAATTGAGAACTCAAAAAAGCAGTTTAACCGAATAATAAGGTTGGTCATTAGCATCATTATCAGGTTCGAGACACAAAAATAGTCTCTCTGAAAATTGGGATAAAATTGCAATCATCTTAGGGTAAATTACAAATACACCCCCCCTGAGGTTTGCTTAAAATACAAATTCCCCCTATGGTTTGAAAAATTACAAATAACTCACTGCCAGAATTTTTTATTTAAAACTGAAAAATGAAATTTCTAACTGTTCTCCTATACAATAATAAAATTATCTGAATTATTAATTGAAATAAAATTTTAACATCATTCAAAACTGTTAATTAACTTGATGATTTATTAACAAAATGACTTATTTGTTATGAAATTAGAAACCTTAGGGGCATATTGTAATTTCTAGAACTACAGGGGGTAATTCATAATTTAAATAAATCTCAGGGGGTGTGCTTGTAATGTACCCCATAAATTGGTATTTAGACAACAAATATAAAATTTATAATAAAATAAGCCATATAATGCAAAGTAAGGCTTACAAATTAGATCGGATATGATCGAATTCGGATCGGGATTTCACGATCCTATAAGATCCAATTACTAGTATCAAAAGATCCTGCTCGTAAGGGATTTTTTAAACGATCCGAATTGATTATGTCCAAATAGATCGCAAGATCGTAACATTCGAATCGAAATTTTGATAACTATGGTGGTAGCTCATTGTTCAACTTTACTAATAAATGATGTATTGCTCCATTCATTATTCAGAACCTGATGTATTACTTATATTTTTGTTTGTTTTTCATTGGAGTAGGCAATGCTTCTTCTGTTTCCTTATGCTTCTTCCGTTTCCAAACAAATAAAATAAAAAAATAACTTAAATTAGAATTATTTTTAATTTTATGTTATTAATTTTTTTTTTTAATTTAACTATTATTTCTTATATCAAAATGAATGTTTATTGCATGGGGTTTTTAGTTTTAGATTTATACTAATATTTTTTTTTTTAAGATTTGAGATCCCTACTAATATTAATTTAAAAGAATAAGAACAAACAATTTTTTTAGTAGTAGTTGAAGTTTTCCAACAAACATGATTAATCATTTTGGACAAAAATATTCCACTACAGTTAGTTTTCTTTTACATTGTTTAAATTATTTCATAACTTTAAAATTTCGTAACTTTTGATTTACATCTTCATTTTTTGTAAAATGTATATTTTTAGAATCTTATTGACAAGATCTTTCAAACAAGATTTATAAATAATATGAAATTTTGAAGAAAAAAATTCATCAAATTTTACTATGTTCGTTGTTACGTCACAACAAAATTTTCTAATTTCGTACAAAGTGAAAAAAATTTCTAATTTCATACAAAGTGAAAAACACAGAGAAAATTATAGGTTTCAACATAGAGAAAAACATGTTATTAAACTTATGCATTATAACATATTATTAAACTTATACATCATAACATATTGCAAAAACTTATGAAGTTTCTGAAATGAATTAAACATCCCTTGAGGTATGGTTTTCAATTGCACTAACCTCTCCTGGGGTTTAATGAAATGTATAAACCTCCCTTAAGACTTCTGAAATGACAAAAACCCATCTTGAGATTTAATTTTCAATTACACTAACATTCCCTAAAGTTTAATAAAATTGTAAAACGTCTCCAAAAGTTTTTAAAATGACAGAAACCTCCCTTGAGTTTCAATTTTTTTTTATTATAAATTCTTTTTTCTGTTACTTTATCTATCATAAAAAATAACAGAAAATGTTGACATTATTAAATAATTTAATTTACATCTGTAATTTACCTTTTCAAATTATGTCTAATTACAAAGAAATAAAATATATATAAATATACATGTGTATAATTCCTATTGGGATTTTGGATAAAAGAGACATACATTATCAACAGTAATTGCAAGCATAACAAAGAGAAAATATGAATTGTATTTTGTTTATGTAATTGAACACAATTTTAAAGGGTAAAACTAGAAATGTAATTAAATTATTTAATGATGTCAATATTTTTTTTTTTTTGCACACATAATCAGCATTAATTGCAGGCATAATAAATAAAGAAAAAATATAAATTTATAAAATTTTATTTATTTGTAATCGGACACAATTTTAAGGATATTAAAAAATATAATTAAATTATTTAATGATATCAACATTTTTTGTGATAAAGTAATAGAAAAAATAATCTATAGCTTTCGTTTGGCAACTTGGGTTGGGTTGGATTGGGTTGAGTTGAGTTTGGGGCTATTTTAATCATAAAAAGATAAAATAGATTTTTTAGCCTAATAAGACAAAATGTCACATCTAACCCATAATCATTACATTCTTTCTCTCACAAAAAGTCAAAAAAAAAATCAAAAACTCTATCTCAAACGAGACTTTTTAGCCGTAGGTTAAAATAGTTGAAAAGTCAAAAAGCTAACTCACTTTCTAAACGAACTCTAATAAAAAAAACTAAACCTCAAAGAAGGTATATGTCACTTTAGAAATTTTAAGAAAGATTTCCGCAATTTCATTAAACCTAAGGAGAGGTCAGTGCAATTGAAAACTGAACCTTAAAAAAGGTTCAAGTCATTTCAAAAAGGGCGAACTACACCAACAGTCCCTATAGGATTTGTATCACTTTGATCACTGAGTTTTTAATTGTGATACATTTGATTCTGAATTTTGAATTGTTACTCAATTTTAAGTGCAAAGTCGTCATACAATTTATTTTGTGGTAGTTAACATATATGTTGTTTGAAATATAACGGCATTTTTTTTAATGAATAATGTCAGAACTTTTTTTTGTTATAAAATTTTATTTTGTTTGGTTCTGAATCTATTTTTAAAATTTTTTTTCTAAGAAATTAAAAATTAAATTGGTGAAAAAAAATTAAAAAAACATCATTTTTATATAATTTTATCTTTTGATAGTGTAGAAATAATTTTTTTAAATAATTTTTTTTTGCTATTTATTTTCATTGGTTTTTATTTTTTTCAAAAATCAAACATGACAACAACTTTGATGTCATTATTAAACCAATTTACTAAATCAAAAAATTTAAAACTAAAAACATTTCATATATTAAACATATTGAATACATATTAAAAGCTTAATAACCATACATTACATGATAACCATAAAAAAAATATTTGTTAATAACAAATACAACCGTTAGTACATGATAACTACAAAAAATGTCAATAAAAAGAATAAAGATTGGGACCCCTTTGAGGGTCACCCCCTTGACCTCTTTTGCTTTTGATTGGTCAACTTTTTTTTTTCTTTTTTTTTTTTTCTTCTCTCCCAATCCCCAACCCCCACGTGTGTGTGGGGGTGGTGGGGGTGAGAGTTTTAAGGAGGTCTGAATCAATGCCCTAAAAATAACCACCCATTACACGATCATCATCTAAACATATATTAAAAATTAATTTGGTAAAAATATAAAATATTTATTATTTTTATATAATTTTATCTTTGGTGAGTAGAAATAATTTTAAAAATTTTAAAAATAAATTTTTGACATTTATTTTTGTCAAACTAGTTTATATTTTATCGAATGACTATGCCCTTAAAATGGAGCAACAATATTTTCAATTATCCTTATTTGGAACCAAGTTTAAAATTTATGATTAAATGTATCACAATTGAAAAATCAAAGATCAAAATGATACAAGTCCCAAACTATAGAAACCGTCAGTGTAATTCGCTCTTTCAAAAACCTCAATGAATGTTTTTGCAATTTTGTCGATCAATGTAATTAATCCTATTATTAAAAATAATTTATATAAGACACATACATAATTTAATTAAATTTTATAAAATATTATTTTGATTAAAAAAAAAAAAACCGTGGGATGTACGGGTCTATAAAAAAACCTCAATGAATGTCTCAAGAGTTTTTTTTTTTTTTTTAGCAGCTTGCTTCCGGTCCTTAGTCAGATTGGATAGTGTTGTTCGGCCTGTGGGGGCTCACCACGGATCCCGTTTTGATAATTCAAATCGTTCAATATATAGAACTCGTTGAGTACTATATGTTTGTAAGAAATCACATTAATCGGATATCGATAGTTATGTGATCAAATCAGTTTTGTATAAAAAAAAAAAGAATCATGAACAAATTAACAGTTGACAAAAAAACTAATAAAATGAGATAGCTATCGATATCCGATCAACGTGATGTTTTACAAGTATATAGTACTCGACGAATTCTACACATTGAACGGTTTAAATTATCAAAACGGGACCCGTAGTAGGTTCCTACGGACCGAATAGTATCACTTAGTTCGATTAAGGACCGGAGGCAAGCTGGTACTTTTTTTTTTTTTTTTACAATAATGTAGAGAAGATCTTGGAGAAGACGCAATGGCGGGCCATATAAATGTATTTATTATTTAAATATTTTATTAATTTTTAAATTTATGTACATTACATTATAACAAAGAGAGAGACATTCTATTGCGTGAACTAGAGAGTCTTATTGAGTTATATGAAATTTCAAATGCAATCCATTTTGATAATATGAATAGTTTATTTTGTCGGGTTTTATACATAGATCATTCACACACACACACACAAAAGTCAAATTAATTTGATAATTATAATAATATAATTTTATTATTTTGTCTTAAAAAAATGAACAAATTGATTCAATTATTTTATTGTTCATTTTTTTAAGAGAAATATAAAAAAATTATATAGATATAATTATCAAATCAGTCTATTTTTTTCATTAATGATATACATATAAAAATCAACAAAAATGAACGATTTATATTATTAAAACATCCGGGACACAAACCTAACCCATTAATTAATTAGGTGTTCATGACTTAAACTATCAACTCGTCTTATACACTTTCGTGAAGTTGATGTTTAAAATTGTACTGCACAAGTTAAACCGTTTCTGAGTTTTTCGAGACCCATGATTAAGGAGTTGTTTGGAGTGTCCTAAATAAGTGCACTTTTTGTCTTTTTGAATTAAAAAATTGAGGAAAAAAATATAAATATTTGGGTTAACTTTTGACTTTTTATGGAAAAATATGTAATAAAAAATTATAAAAATTGGTTTGTAAGAGAAAATTAGAATTGGGAGTTGTACAGCCGTAATTGTTGACTTTTGGTGAATAGTGTTAACTTTTTAACTTTTTGCGTAACTTTTTGACTTTTTGACTTGTTCTGGACTTGTCAAACTTGGCCTAACTATTAAAATTAGGGATGGAGTCAGGATTACACTATTAGAAGAGCCAAAAATATAGTATTAAATAAGTCTAAGAAGTCGGATCAAGTCTAATTTAGACGACTAAAATAAACAAATCACTATTAAAATAAAGCTAAAAATAATTACAAAAATGTATTCCATGTACTTAAATTTCAATAATTTACCACTAGAAAAATGCAAATGATAAATAATATCACACAATTCATCCAGTACATAAATGGTAATGAATTATAAATTGCATTGCATACACAAAATTTTGAAATTATCATATACTAATAAATGAAATATGAAAATACTTTGGTAGTTTTTGTTTAGGAATAAAGCGAGCATAACTATGGTACACTCTTAAAAATGCATCCGGTATGCATTTTCAAAACTACATATCAATAATTGATAACAAAATCACAATAGTTAAATAACTTTTTCATCATAATAGTATGCAATATTTTAAATATTCATAACATTATCATATTAGTTTATTATACAACCATAATAATTTGTATTTAAAAAATTTTTTTATGGTGCATCCTTTCGTAACATAATTATAATAATTTGTATTAACATTATAAAAACTCATAACAATTCTACAAAATATACAAAATATCGTACTTGTACGGGGAGCAAATATTCCGGCAAGCCCGTACTCCTTTCTTCCAAGCTCCGTTTATGTCCGATCACCTGCGCGCAAAAGAATGGTGAGCTACCCGGCGGTGTGTGGCCGGAAAAACCCTCCGACGATCAAGTTAGCACACACCTTAGGATAGAGAGAGAGAGAGAGAGAGAGAGAGAGAGAGAGAGAGATGGAGGTGTTTTAGTGTAAGAAAATCCTTACAAAGTGTTCATCCATCGCGTATGGGGGGCGCAGACATGCTTATATACCCTCTGTGCCCCATATCTACTCTCAGTCATCCCCTGACACGTGGCTCCACTATCCCATCTGTCAGCATAAACCTTGCTGAACATCACCTAATCTCAACTGCCTGCCTTCACAGCTGGAGCTCGGCAGCCGAGCTACTCTGTCCGTTGCCGTGCCGTACTTCATGTCCAACCACTTCACTGGCTAAGCCCAAGGAGGACCGGGCTAGGCGACATCTCGGCAAAGCCTAGCACGAGGCACCTCCTGTGGCCGGCCTTTCTGCCGATCAAACAGTTACCTCGGCTGTCCACGCCTTTCCGGGCACCGGTCACTCAGCTTGTCTTGCTTCGGCCATCGCCCGATCGAGCAGCTCGGTCCAACCGAGCAGCTTCTTTACGGCCTGGGGCGACATACACTCGGCCCAAGTTCTGGCAGCCCATCTCTTGGCGGATAGTCAATCATCTCAGCCCCATGCACCGTTGGGCTCTCAACCTGCTCGGCCGTTACCTCGGCCCAACTCCAAATCATAAATCACCCTCTCAATTGCCCCTTAATTCCGTCCGCGAAAGCGTGACTGGGATTACTCACTTCGACCGAGATAACATTTCTCCGGTCTCCAAGATGCCAAAGGGCGACCGGGCTAGTTATCATGACTGCAAACTTGACCGGTTGTACGCCACGGCTGACGTCCTCTTCTTCAGAAGTAGCTCAGTTGGCTCCTCGACTCTTCAACCCGTCGCTTCAGTCCTGACGTTGCCATAAATGGGGACACGTGGCGGGCTGCCATTGGTCATCGAGCAGCCAACCCGCCGTTTTTGCCAGAATTTGAATTTTGGCGGCCTCTCGTGCTTACATATACAAGACCCCCCTTATGCCATTTCTTCCTACTGCCTCTTCTCTACCTGACGATTCAGAGCTCAAGCCATTTCCTCTCATACACGACTGCCATTCTTCGTGCTTGGAAGAACAGCTCCAGCCCTTCACAGGTAAGATCTTCAATCCCTCTTGAGTTGCTATTTTCTTTCATATTACATACATTAGGGTACAAAAACGTAGCTCTTAGGGCATAGGCCATAGAATCCATCCCAAACCTCCCACTGTTCTTGGTGTTCTTCATCTTCATGAAAAACACTGAAGAACTGGGGCGAACCGGGCTCCTGGTCCTCTTTTGATCCAAAAAACCAGTCTAACCGAGCAAATAACAAGTTCATCTCAACCCCAGCAAAAACCGAGATAACAAAAGGAAATAGTCGCTCAACTGGGCTAATATCTGGCCTACCTGGGCGACCGAGCTCTTTAGTTAGCTTAGGAGACCAAGGTGGTTTGGCACCCTTAACGACTGAGCTAAAAACTAGCTCCTTCCGCACGACCGCGCTCACACTTACACTTGCCCTCATTTTCCTGCAGAGTCCAAGGGGACCACTGTCCATTCCTCAGGTTCTCAAGACCGAGCGATTAACAATTTCCATTGTGCCAAACACCTCAGCCGAGCTACCACAGTCCGGCCACAAATGGGGAAATTCCGCTTCCTAGTGGATACTCCGGCCGCGCTAGCCGCTTTCAGAGAGGAGTACGGCATCCCGGCCGACGTCCATCTCGAATTGGCAGAAGAGGAGACAACACCTTGGGGCAGACTAGACCAATGCCCCTTCACCGTGCTCTCAATTGTCGAAGGAGGCCTCCGTTTCCCGCTCAACCCACTTATAACCGAGTTCCTCCGCCGCACCAGGCTGGCACCCACACAAGTGTCCACCAATACTTATAGAATAATCAACGGCGTTCACGAATTGAACAATCGGCTAGGCACCAACTTAGGTCTAGCCGAGATATTGAGGCAATACACAATGGGCCACACCGGGGACGGCCTAGCTTATTACTTGAAGATAAGGCCGGGCAAGAAAAAAATTGTAACCGGCACCCCGGATAAAGATCTTCACGATGACGATCTTTTCTGGGTGTCAGGAAATTACGAAACAGCCGAGGTGCCGGGCTGGTTTATAAACAAGGACTTCGGTTCTTCATGTAAGCCACTCAAACTTGCTCGGCCAGCCTAACTCTTTACTCTGTAACTAACCGGTTTTCCTGTTTCTTTTGCAGCAATCCAAGCCTTGCAAACCAACTATCAATTTCCCAACGTTGAGGCAATTCGGACCGTGCTTCGGTATTCCCACCGAGATTGCAACGATTTACTCGGCTACACCCCGACCTACAGGTATTCTGCTCCGCGCCGGAGTAGAGTAACTGACTTCCTCCGAGCACCTTCGCCACCTCCAGACCCAACCTTACCCGACGTCCCCTTAATCCGGTTAACAGACGAGCAAGAAATGGCCAAAAGAAGTCGAATCAAAAACCTTCTAACCGCAACCTCGGCCGAGATACCGAGTGTCGTCGCTCGCTCCCCGGCTGCCGGTCAATCGAGTGCCGCCGTGGTTGCTTTAGCTTCTCCAGCTGCCGGGCAGTCTGGCCAAGAAACACGCCGGGCTGGCAAAAGACCACGGGCCGATCCCTCTGCCGAGCTCATCACCGAACTGGCAACCGAGCAACCGGTCGACAGGGTCAGCTCCATCCTAGCATGGCGGCCGCAGCTGAAGCACCGGGGAAAAGAGATCCCGGCAAATGCTTCGATCAAAGGCGACAAGGAGCACTTGCTTGCCTTCGATCTCTCCAAGGCTTTGCTGCTTCCCAGCGATGTGGTTGGAAGCGACCACGTCCCTGACACCCGGCTAGTCAAATCCGCCGTGAAGTCCATGACCAGGGTAAGAAGTTCAATCCTCCGTTTCAATTTTCGCAAGTGTTTGCACGGTTTCTTCTCTGATCAAATTCTAATTTTGCAGGCCATCCAAAAGCAGCACCTGGTCATGGAGCGCATCCACAGACTCCGGCAGAAGGCCAACGACACAGCTAGCCAGGTCGAGAGCCTTCAAGCCGAGCTAGGCCGGGCTAAGTCATCCCTTGAGATGGCCAACGCCGATAATAACAGACTGCTCAGTCAGCTGGATGCGGCCGAGAAAAAACAAAATGAGCTCCAGACCGAGGTGGACACCCTGAAGAAGTCGAAGAAGAAAGCTTGCCGAGCTGCCAACAACGCCGGTTTTAACGAGGCCGAGCAGAGCTACAAAAAGCAAGTCTTTGCAACACAAGACATCTACTTCAAGGCCGGTTGGAAGTCCGCCTGCGAACACCTCGGCCAGGGCTCTGACACCGACGTATTTGCCAACCCTTCTCCAGCTTCGCTACCGGTCTACCTCGTGCCTTATGCAAACGACGTCTTCAGCGCTTTGCAAGCTGAGGCCGAGGAAGGACTTGAAGAGGGAGACGGTGAGACAGATTCTGAGGCAGAGGAGGCCGAGGTGCAAGAGCAGCCCGGCAATGATGAGCCCGGTGCCCAAGACGCAAGTCCAACCATCAACCTTGATGCTGATGCTGGCGAGGACGAGTTCACCAATCTCTCCCCTTTAGTTTAGTTTTCTTTTCTCTTTTGTATTTTTGCTTTCAACGCTTTTGATGTAACCGGGCTATGTCCCCACCTTTTGTATTGATTTTCTTATCAATGAAAAAGCCAAATTTTGCCAAGTGTTTGCGCGGTTGCCATCAATTCCATTTTCAGCAAAGCATCTCGGTATAAGTCATTGTTTGAACAAAACACCTCGTCGACCGGAATTCATAACTCGGTTGAAGTACTTAAGCAGAACAAAACAAATTCATAAACCGAAATGACCATCCCGGTTGGTAATAACAAAGTTGAACAAATCAGCAACACTTCCAACCGGAGTACGTCATCTCGGTTGGGAATCCGAAGTTGGACAAAACACCGACTCTTCCAACCGGAGCACGTCATTTCGATTGGGAATCCGAAGTTGGACAAAACACCGACTCTTCCAACCGGAGCACGTCATCTCGGTTGGGAATCCGAAGTTGGACAAAACACCAACTCTTCCAACCGGAGTACATCATCTCGGCTGGGAATCCGAAGTTGGACAAAACACCAACTCTTCCAACCGGAGCACATCATCTCGGTCCTTAACATTAAATGAAAGTCCAAGTGCTAAAGAAAAATTACTTCTATAAATTGACAAAAAGAATTACATGCTGTGGTGCAAGCCAAAAAATTTCTTTGCACAAGAAAAGAAAGCAAAAGCTTAAAAATAATACAGTTTCAAGTTGGCCGCATTCCATGGCCGGGGTATTGCTCTTCCCTCTAAATCCTCCAAGTGGTAAAGCCCCCTTGCCCGCCAGACCGGTAATCTTGTAGGGTCCTTCCCAATTTGCCCCTAGTTTGCCTTCTCCTGGCACCAGGGTGTTGCCCATAATCTTTCTCAAAACCCAATCACCAACCTTGAATGGTCTGGGGTGCACCGTCTTGTTGTATTTCTTGGAGAGCTCTTGTTGGTAGGCGGCCACATGGATGAGGGCCTTCTCCCGACGCTCTTCCAATTCCCAGGCAATAGCTTCGGCATTCAATTCGGGCTCGAAACTCTCGCTTCTTAAGGTGGGCATGCCAACTTCCAGGGGTATGACCGCCTCCATGCCATAAGCCAAAGCATATGGAGTTTCCCCGGTAGAACGTCGCGGGGTTGTTCGGTATGCCCAAAGGACGCTGGGTAATTCCTCAGCCCATTTTCCTTTTGCCTTTTCCAGCCGTTTCTTCAACCCATCCAGTATAGTCTTGTTTGATGCCTCGGCTTGACCATTGGACTGCGGGTAAGCCGGGGTGGAGTTGTAGAATTCTATCTTCAAATCTTCACAAAATCCTCTGAATAGGCGACCGTCAAACTGGGTGCCATTGTCAGAGATCAAAATTTTGGGGACGCCAAACCGTGTGACCACGTTCTGCCAGACAAACCGCTTCACGTCTTTCTCTTTGATGGTTGCCAAGGGCTCAGCTTCAACCCATTTCGTGAAGTAATCTGTGGCCGTAATAAAGAATTTTCGGTTGCCCGGTGCTGTTGGCAATGGCCCCACTATATCTAGCCCCCACATGGCGAAGGGCCAAGGACTGGTGAGGGGAAGAAGTTCCCTAGCAGGCTGATGGATCTGATGGGCGAATTTCTGGCATTTTTCGCACTTGCGGACGTACTTTTGTGCGTCGGCCTGCATGCACGGCCACCAGTATCCCTGCGAAATAGCTCGGTAGGCTAAGGACCTGCCCTCTATGTGGCTGCCACAAATGCCTTCGTGAATTTCGTACAAGAAGGCCTCCACACTATTCGGGTGCACGCACTTTAGGTAAGGACCAATGAAGGACTTTTTATACAACGCGCCAGATGGAGAGAGCCAAAACCGTGCTGACTTCACCCGGATTTTGTGTGCTTCTTTCTTGTCAGTTGGAAGAGTCCGGTCTCTGAGGAACAAGATCAAGGGGTCCATCCAGGAAGGACATAGCGCGGCGCAGAGTACATCCGTCTGCCCGGCGTCTTCAATGCTTGGCCGCGGAAGAAATTCAATCAACAGGGGGTTTGGAAACATACTATCTACCATGGAAGCGAGGCCGGCTAGTTCATCAGCTCGGCTGTTTTCGTCCCGGCCAATCTGTTGGACTCTGATTGCCTCAAACTGTTTGATATGTTCCCTGACTAGAGCTTGGTACTTCGCCATCCTGTCGTCCTTTGCTTCGTAAATCCCAGAGACTTGGTTAACCACAAGCTGGGAGTCACTGTACACCAAGAGCTCGGCAGCCTTCATTTGAATTGCGCTCTTGAGCCCGGCGAGAAGTGCCTCGTACTCAGCCTCGTTGTTAGATGTTGGGAAGCCGAGCGTGATAGAATGTTCAATAGTTAGGCCATCCGGGGAGATAAGAACGATACCTAGGCCGGCACCATGACGGTTGGACGCTCCATCAACAAAAAGCTTCCACATTTCTCCCACAAAAAGCTTCCAGCAGTCTGATGGTCCTGAGAGTTGCGAAGGGCAGTGGGATCATCATTGCTCGGCTATGCGGTTCCAAGTTCTGTGTTGACCGGTTCCAGTTCAGTCCCCCTTGGTGATTCGGCACCGGACTCAGCAAGTTCTGGAATGCTCAAGTCCGTGGGCGAATCATCAGGTTGCGGTGGTAAACCGGCCGCAGGTTCTGAGCTGTGTGGATCCATTCCTTCCCCCCTTGATGATTCGACACCGGACTTGGCAAGTTGATCTGTAATGCTCAAGTCCGTAGGCGAATCATCAGGTTCTGAGCGGTGTGGTTCAATTTCTTCCCCCCTTGGTGATGCAGGACCGGACAAAGTGGATGGGTTGGTGATACACAACTCTGTCATCGCATCACCGGGTGGTATAACCGTGCAAACTGAGGGTGCTTCACAGGTGCGCGCAAACTCCGCGTCGCTACTTCCACCAACTAGTTGTATCTCGGATGGTCTTGCGTGCATCTCATCATCTGCCACGGTAATATCGACCGGGCAAACCGGATGAGTGCCAGGTGAGAACTCGGCGACGAAATCTGCCAAGGTCTGGGCTTTGATAGCGGTGCGCGGCTGGAACTTCACATCAAATTGTCCCAACTCGACCGCCCACTTAAGAATTCGGCCTGAAAAGTCCGCCCGTTCAAACAAGGCCTTGAGGGGAAACTCGGTCAGTACGACAATGGTATGGGCGTGAAAATAATGCGCCAACTTCCTCGAAGCCATCATCAATGCCAACGCTGGCTTTTCCAGCGGCAAATATCTCGTCTCAGCCGGCAGCAAGGTCATGCTGACATAAAAAATTGGGAAGTGCTTGATTCCTTCAGCGCGGACTAACACCGCACTGACCGCGTGCTGGGAGACGGCAAGGTAAAGGTAGAGTTCCTCTCCCGGCTTTGGTGTAACCAATAGTGGCGGAGTAGACAGATATTCCTTGAGCTCGGCCAAAGCTCGGTCACACTCTGCGTCCCACGAGAACTTTGACTTCAATGCTTGAAAGAAATGGTGGCAGCGATCTGATGACCGGCTTATAAACTGATTAAGCGCGGCGGCCATCCCGGCCAGATGCTGCATGTCCTTAGCCGAGCTCGGCTGTTTCAACTCCTGCACGGCTCTGATCTGAGTAGGGTCTGCTTCAATGCCTCGGTTCGTGACTAGGAACCCCAAAAATTTTCCAGATCCCACGCCAAAGGCGCACTTTGACGCATTCAAGCGTAGCTTGTGTTTCTTCAGAATGGCAAACATCTCGACTAAGTCGGACAAATGGTTTGCTTCATGTCGGCTCTTTACCACCATATCATCGATGTAAGCCTCCATTGTCCGGCCAAGCAAAGGAGCAAACATTTTGGTCACCATCCTCTGAAAGGTTGCCCCGGCGTTCTTCATACCAAAAGGCATGACTCGGTAGCAGAAGAGTCCCCTTGGAGTCGTGAAAGAGGTGATCTCTCGGTCAGGCCCATGCATGGCGATCTGGTGGTAGCCGCGGTAGGCATCTAGGAAACTGAGCCTATTATGTCCAGCCGTCAAGTCCACGAGCTGGTCAATTCGCGGCAAAGGGAAACTATCTTTGGGACAAGCTCGGTTGACCGTCTTATAGTCGACACAAACTCGCCACTTTCCATTCTTCTTTGGCACCACAACTGTGTTGGAAATCCACCGAGGGTAGTGCACTTCCTGGATTGCTCGTGCCTTAAGCAGGTTCTTCACCTCCTCCGCAACTACCTCGGCGTGATGCAGTGCCGATCTCCTTATTCGCTGGATGACTGGCTTTGCTCCAGGGAAGACGTTGAGGTGATGACAGATAAAACTCGGATCGAGGCCAGGCATGTCGTAAGGCGACCATGCGAAGACTTCGATGTTGGCCACCAAAAACTCAACCATCTCGGTTCTCTCTATGGCCGTGAGACTTGAGCCGAGCAAGAAGAACTTGTTCAGCTGTTCTGTATCAATTCGCACCTCAACCAATTCCTCAACTGCCTTGTCTTCGACCTCGGTGCCCACATCATCCAAGACACCCAGGTCCTCCGGTCCCTCAATCATTTGAACGAATCCTTTGGCAGCCCGGCTCCCGTTGACCGCCACGAAGCACTGCTTGGACATGACCTGATCGCCCCAAATCTCCTCGATTACCCCCATAGCCGAGGGGAATCTCATTACTTGGTGAAAAGTTGATGCCACGGCTTGCATGGCGTGTAGCCATCCCCTTCCAAGGATAAGGTTATACGTCGAAGGCACTTCCAGCACCCAAAACTCAACTTGTTTGACCACGGATCCCGCTTTGACCGGCAGGATAATCTTTCCTAAAGGCCACTCTGGTTGCGAGTTGAATCCGACCAGTGGCGAAGTTGCCGGAGCCAAGTCTATCTCCCGGAGTTTAAGCTGCTTGAACGCATCCTAGTACATGATCTCAACCGAGCTTCCCTGATCGATCAAGATCCGCTTAACATCAAAGTCCTTGACGCGTAGTGTTACTACTAGGGCATCGTTGTGCGGCGTCTGGATACGCTCTAGATCCCTTGAGGTGAAACTAATCACGTCTTTTTCTTCAGTCTTCCCCCTTTTGATGGCAAGCTGTACCGACAAAACTTCCCTCATATGCTCTGCCTTTTTTATCATGCCCCGGAGTTCGCAGACACGCTCCGATTCCACGATGCCGTGGATGACATTAATAACTCCTTGTGGTGGTGCGTCTCGGTCATCCTGTCCCTTGGAATCGACAGGAGCCTGATTCGACTTCACGTCGCCATCAATGTAAAGGTCTAGATGCCCGGCCGCAACCAGCTCTTCCAAGTGTTGCCGCAAAGGCAAACAATCCTCAGTCTGGTGGCCTCTCTCCCGGTGGAACGTGCAACGATACCGCGGATTATAGCCTTTTTGTCCATCGCCCAACTTAGCAGGAAACCGGACATACTCCTCGTCTCGGATTTCACTAAGTATGCGATAGATTGGAATCTTGAAGACCGTGGTTATGCCAGTCCTTGCCTTCATCCTTCTGTTTGCGTCCGCTACATCATCTCGGGGGTAGTCATCCCGGTCATTCCGACGTCCTCTATCCCGGTTCTTACGATTCGAACCACGGTCCGATTCCTCCGCTCGGTCACTTGAGCGGCTAGACTCTTGCCCAACTGCGTGCACTTTGCCTGCTGTCTTCTTGTCTGTTGCTACCGAAGTGGCCTTCACGGTAGAGGCTGACGCGTCATCCTCTACTCGGATGTGCTCATTGATGCGCTGCATGAGCTGGCCCATGGAGGTCGGCTGGTGCATGGTAAGCGAGTCCCGCAGTTTATGTCCGACCGGGAGACCACGCTTGTATTGCGTGATTGCAAGGTTGACCGGGCAGTCCAAGATCTCATTGAAGGTTTCCCAGTACCTTGAGTTGTATAGCTTCAGTGTGTCGCTCGGTTCCATCTTGACACTTAGCAAATGATCGACTTCCTTTGGTGTCTTTGTGTTGGTTTTGAAGCGTGTAACAAACGCCTCGGCCAACTGATGCCACCTTTGTATGCTCCCTTCCGGCAACCTCTCGAACCACTTTAAGCCCAGCTCGCCTAAACTTGACGGGAAGATTAGGCACATAAGTCCGTCATTGCGCCTATGTCCGGCCATAACCTGTCGGAAGTGGCTCACATGCATGTATGGATCGGTTTTTCCGTCGTAAAGTGTGAACTTAGGCTGGTGGAAGCCTGCCGGAAGCGGTGTTGTTTCTATATCCAGTGAAAAAGGGGTGGCACTCAGCCTAGCCAAGTCTGTATCTTCAAAGAGTGGCGCTGCTTGGCGGGGTGGAGGCATTCCGACCTTCTCGCTGGCGTGAACCCCGTCGGATAGACGCTGGAAAGCAGGTATTCTCTGGGCCTCGCGCCGACGAGCCCGCTCCTTTAAGACCGCCCGTAAATCCTCTGACTGAGCGGAGTAAGAATACCTCGACGTCGTCGCCGGACGTGAGGGTTTGTAGGTTCTGTCTTGCGCGCTAGACTTTTCTGCATGCGCGTCGGAGTCACCAACCTGGTAACTTCTGGTAATAGATATGGATTGAGTACGTCGCTGACTCTGACGGCCTGAACGACGGAATGGGGTGCGCTCACTGTGGTCTCCCACTCCATCTACACCCTTCCTTTTGACATGCCGCATCAGGTCCTCCATCTCCGCCGCCATTCGCCGAATGACAGCATCTTGGTCCCTCAACTTACTCTCCAGTCGCCTGGCTTGTGAGTCTCTCCTCCGCCAGTGACCGTCTGGACTCCGTGAATGTCCATGACTTCTTCCGCGCTTATCCCGCGCGTCTCCTGACTGTCCTCCGGTGGGCGTCCCCAAGTCCGCCATTGGATGGATGGTGAGAGGGCCTTCTCTCCTTCGAGTGAACTCCGGGGTAGCTCCATCTATGGCAGACAACGGAAACTCGTCGTTGTTCGCCATGGACGACGATCAGATGAACCTGGAAGACAAGGTTTTGTCTGTCAAGTTCCCATAGACGGCGCCAATTGTACGGGGAGCAAATATTCCGGCAAGCCCGTACTCCTTTCTTCCAAGCTCCATTTATGTCCGATCACCTGCGCGCAAAGAATGGTGAGCTACCCGGCGGTGTGTGGCCGGAAAAACCCTCCGACGATCAAGTCAGCACACACCTTAGGATAGAGAGAGAGAGAGGGAGGTGTTTTAGTGTAAGAAAATCCTTACAAAGTGTTCATCCATCGCGTATGGGGGGTGCAGACATGCTTATATACCCTCTGTGCCCCATATCTACTCCCAGTCATCCCCTGACACGTGGCTCTGCTATCCCATCTGTCAGCATAAACCTTGCTGAACATCACCTAATCTCAACTGCATGCCTTCACAGCTAGAGCTCGGCAGCCGAGCTACTCTGTCCGTTGCCGTGCCGTGCTTCATGTCCACGCACTTCACTGGCTAAGCCCAAGGAGGACCGGGCTAGGCGACATCTCGGCAAAGCCTAGCCTGAGGCACCTCCTGTGGCCGGCCTTTCTGCCGGTCAAACAGTTACCTCGGCTGTCCACGCCTTTCCGGGCGCCGGTCACTCAGCTTGTCTTGCTTCGGCCATCGCCCGATCGAGCAGCTGGGTCCAACCGAGCAGCTTCTTTACGGCCTGGGGCGACACACACTCGGCCCAAGTTCTGTCCGGCCCAAGTTCTGGCAGCCCATCTCTTGGCGGATAGTCAATCATCTCGGCCCCATGCACCGTTGGGCTCTCAACCTGCTCGGCCGTTACCTCGGCCCAACTCCAGATCATAAATCACCCTCTCAATACCCATATCTTAATAATCCCACCAACTTAGCAGGCCACGACCCTCTAAAACCCCACTAAAATAGAGGACGTTTATATATAATATTTTATCTCATTCTCGTTTGACTGACTCTTAACTCTATTAAAAATAATCATATATCCCTCAATTTTAGATTAATTTGTAACATTAACTCCATTAAATTTACTTTAAAAAAACACTTATGTAATATGTAATTGACATAAATATACTTTTTTCGGTATCACTATCTCACACCTTACGTGAGTGTATGGTAATTTTTTTTGATAAATTATTTATGGTGTTTTTAGTTTGTATTTGTAGAGTAGTTTTTAAGATAAAAAAGTACAAAAACTTATTTGATTTGTCTTTTTCTAAATATTCTCTCTAAAATAACTTTGGTTTTTTTTGTAGAGTAGTTTTTGAGATAAAAAGTACAAAAATTTGTTTGGTTTGTCTTTTTCCAAATATTCTCTCTAAAATAACTTTGGTTTTTTTTGTAGAGTAATTTTTGAGATAAAAAGTATAAAAACTGTTTGGTTTGTCTTTTTCCAAATATTCTCTCTAAAATAACTTGGGTTTTTTTTTGTAGAGTAATTTTTTAGATAAAAAGTACAAAAACTTGTTTAGTTTATCTTTTTGTAGAGTAATTTTTGAGATAAAAGTACAAAAATTTATTGATTTATTTTTTTTTTTTGCAAACATGATTCAAAAGTAATCTTAAAAATTAGATAACCAAACACATTTCTAAAAATTTTTTAAAAAAAATATGTTTAATTTAATTACTCTTAAAAAAATATTTATAAAATATATTTTCAAAAAAAAATTCTTAAAATCAAATCAAACAAGTCCTTAATAATTCTAGCATTACTCTTTGTCCACTATGAGCCTGACACACCAAAGACCAGATATAAGAGTTTCTATCCCAAGAACACGGATTGGACGTCTACTGATAACTTGACTTGGACATAAATGCATTCTATTTACATATTTTAATAATTTTTAATTATATATATTATATTATAGTAATAATTATAACTAGTCTTTGACTTGAGACTTTTCAAACCATCAAAGTCTTCTTATTTTGTTTACCGGCGTGGATTGCCGGATTGGATTGATATAATTATGGGTCTCATGATGTATGAAAAATATGTGAGAATATTAATTAGTGCTATCATCAATGATATAGTAGTGGATTTCATCTACTGTTACAGTATATATTGTGTTTTTTTTTTTTTTTATCTCATTAGTAATGAGTTAGAGTTACGAAATTAGATAGCTCTAATATGACTGTATAATGTATTCTATTTACGTATTTTAATACTTTTTAATTATATACATTATATTGTAATAATAATTATAACTAGTCATGACTTGAGACTTTTCAAACCATCAAGTCATCTTATTTTGTTAACTGGCGTGGATTGCGGGATTAAATTGATATAAATCAAAAAGAAAAATGCTTGGGAGTACTAAAAATAGAGCACTAAAATGAGTACTAATGATGTGGCAGTAGGCCTCGCCCACTTTCTATGCCTTATTTTTTTTATTTTTTTATTTTTTTTACCATTCTCAATACATTAATACTATTAATAATGTAGTTTTTAGTGATCTAAATTATTGTTGAATCAAAAATAAGTGAGACCTTTACTGGGAGTGACTCCCACCATTCTCAATGGATGTTGGTTGGTTCAATTTTATTTTTATTTTTTTTTGGTATCCTCTCTTTGACCTCACGTGTATATGAGGTGGTATGGATCACCCCACGTGAAAATCTATATCACTGCTGGACATGATTATGGGTTTCATTCATAGTTTGCTTGGTATTAATTTAGGAGGGGAATTGATTGTGTAATGAGCTTAGTAATCCTTCTCACTAGGATGGTTAGATTTTGGATGAAATTAAAAAAATAATGAATAGATTGAATCTATTTTATATAAAATTTTATTTTTTTTACCAATTGGATTTATTTGTTTTAATTTTTTTTAATATTGAAATAATTTTTTTTTATTTATTTTATATAAAAATAATTTAACAATTTCATTACTAACTGTTCCCCACACTATCATCAAAATAAACATACTTTTACTTTTTCTCACTAACAATCTCCACATTAACAATCTATTCACTAATCATTCTCTCACTAACAATCTCATTTAACCTAATTCGCCAAACAAACGTGACCATACAGCTTAAAAAACTCTAATCTTGGAACATTAGCATCAAATTACATTCCAAACTCAGAAGCTATGGACACAACCTCTAGTGCTCTTGTGATGTTATTTGCTCTTTTTTTCATTGAAAGACTTGAGTTCATTTGTAGTAATACAAATTCAAATGTGAGTTGCATAGTGAGTGAGCGAGAAGCTCTTATGAAATTCAAAGAAAATCTCACACATTATGCAAATCATTTATCCCCGTGGGTTGGAAGAGCAATGCTAGGTATCATGAAAAAAATTTCATAAAAATGATCATGAAAGATATATGACCCTTGGATTACACTTAAAATAAAGCACCACACACTAATCAAGGTAATCCAAAGATCACAAATCTTTCATAATCATTTTCATGAAAAAAATTTAATGATCCCTAGTTTTTCTCAAGTTGGAAAGGATTGTTGTATATGGAAGGGAGTTGGCTGTAGCAATAAAACAGGCCATGTTGTGAAGCTTGATCTGCGTAATCCAATATGAAAATACTTTGGTGGTTTTTGTTTAGGAAATAAAATGGGTATAACTATAGGGGTGTTTGATAGCATGATTTAACAACTAAAACTAAATTGATTAAGTGATAATTAATTAAGTTGGTTTCATAACCATAATTGATATTACTTAAAAATTTAAATGTCTCTTAAAATGTAGATTAAAACTTAAGAAAATTTCAAGTCATAAAAAACTTACTTAATTCTGATTGAATTTACAAATATTAAATATAAATATCGATATATACTATTATAAACTCACTATCACCACTGCTAGCACCACCACCACCACCACCACCACAACCATCATGCCACCGCCACTACTACCACCATGCCACCGCCACCGTCACCGCCACCACCATTGCTACCACAACCACCACCATCATGTCACTACCACCACTACCACTACCACCACCACCACCACCACTACCACCACCATCACTACCGCTATCACTATCACCACCACTATGCCAATGCTACCACTATCACCACTGTCGCCACCATCATGCCGTCACCACTACTACTACCATCACTTTCATCACCATTGTCATTATTCCCATGAACATCACCATCATTTTACTACTACTATCATCACAACCACAACCACAACCATAACCACAACCACAACCACTATCACCACGTCACCGTCACCGTCACCGTCACAGCCACCACTACCACTACCACTACCACCACCACCACCACCACCACCACCATGCCACTCCACCATCACAATATAAAAATTAAAGTATACAATTTAAAAATAATAAATTTCAAATTTTATCTTACACATATAAAACAATTTATTTTTAATTTAGCATTTAAATTTTTATCAAACAGGTTTTCAACTTAAAAAATTCAGTATTCAATTTTCAATACTTAATTTTCAATCTTTAATTTTTAGTTTTGAACTTTATCAAACACCACCTATGGTACACTCTTAAAAACGCATCGGTATGCCTTTTTAAAACTACACTACAATAATTGATAACAAAATCACAATAGTCAAATAACTTTTTCACCATAATAACATGTAATATTTTAAGGGAGCAGCTTGGCTCTAGTCCTTAATCGGATTGAATGGTACTGTTTGGCCCGTGGAGGCCCACCACGGGTCCTATTTTGATAATCCAAACTGTTCAATGTGTAGAACTCGTCAAATACTATATGGTTGTAAAAAATCACGTTGATCGGATATCGATAGCTATGTGATCAAATCAATTTTGTATAAAAAAATTTGGCCAGTGAACAAATTAACGGTTGACAAAAAGCTGATAAGATGAGGTAGCTATCGATATCCGATCAACGTGATTTTTTATAGGCATATAGTACTTGACAAGTTCTGCACATTGAACAGTTTGGATTATCAAAACAAAACTCGTGGTTGGCCTTCACGGGCCGAACAGGACCGTCCAATCCAATTAAGGACTAGAGGCAAGCTGCTCTCTATTTTAATATTCATAACATTATCATATTAGTTTATTATATAACCATAATAATTTGTATTTAAAACTTTTTTTTATGGTGCGTCCCTTCATAACATAATTATAATTATTTGTATTAACACTATAAAAACTCATAACAATTTTACAAAATATACAAAATATTATACACATATCTTAGCAATCCCACCAACTTAGTAGGCCAAGTGAAAATCCTACGTGATTTGTGATTAGATCAAGATAAACTTATTCCAAAACCCAATTAATTCAAAACTCTCAACCTAAAATCATCAAACACTTACGAGAGTGATCTTAGTTTGTTTGTTTTTGAGAATAAACAATAAATCGACACAAACGATTTTTTACGTGGAAAAAACCACAATTGAAGAACCTTCAATTGTAATCAAAAACCACGGGGGAAACGCCACTATCAATCCACTACTGAAGAACAAAAAGATTACAAAGATACAATACAAATTACCCAACCCAGTCAATTTGTATCTGAATATTCTGTAACTCTTTTCACTACACCTTCGTCACGGAATTGATCCTGAAGTTGATTCCACACCACAACTCCAATTGTCGAATTAACGACTGCGTAGAATCAAACGCCTTTTGAATTCTACGGTTTAATCTTCGGAATCCACCGAAGAGAACTTTCTTGTAACTTAAGAAGCAACCTCCTTGATGTATGAATCTCAATGCATAAGTTCAGAACTCTCTCAAGAACATCAAGGAAAACTATGAAAAATCTCCAAAGAAAACTTTAAACACAACCCTAGTTCGTTTAGAACAGATCTAGAAAAAACTCCTTCACAAAAACACCCTTAACAGCTTTAAATAGGAATCTGGATCCGCGATCTCCGCTCGAGCTCAACACAGCCCGCTCGAGCGGACTGACCAAAAACTGCGTGCGAAACAAACTGAGATGCGCTCGAGCGTAGGAGAATCCGCTCGAGCGGAAAATCACACCCACCAGTATTTGTTGCTTGCCCTGACAAACTACTGAGACCTGCTAATCTACGCTCGAGCTCACAAGTATCCACTCGAGCGGACAGAACAAAAACACAAAAAATTACATTTGAATCAACACAATGTTTTGTCTCCGGATTTGACAACATAGGGACCTAACAATCTCCCCCTTTGTCAATTCCCGGACAAAACCTTTCTAACCATTGTTCCTTACACACACGCACTATAAAAGTTTCAAAACAAATAAACAAAACATCATTTTAAAACCCGAAAACACACAACTAGAGAAAGACTTCATTCATTCAACTTCATCCACTTAGGCGCGTGTTCCATGAGCCTGAAAAAGAACACCCAAACACAAGCCAACCAAAAACAGGTGGAACAGGATTAAATAACCATTAGGCCAATTATAAGCAAACCAGTATCCATCCATCCATAAACATATATCCATCCATCCATAAACATATATCCAAAATATAACCAGTAAGAAAAAAAACTATATACCAAAAACATGTAATCAAAAACTGATGTAATCAAAAACTGTGTAATCAAAAGATCAAAGATCAACTGTACCCACACATCACTCCCCCTTTTTGACCGGGAATGAAGAAAGCAAGAAATCAAGCACCAGGTGGAGGAGGGGCCGGCTGAAGCGTCAGTAAGGAAATGATGTGGTCCAGCTGCGAAGTAGTGTGAGCGGCAGTCTGCTCCAGCTGACCAAGACGACCATCAAAGGCATCAAAACGAGCATCAAGAAAGTCTAAGCTCCGGGTCATAGCCTCCTCAAAGTGCCGAAGCTGATTAGGAAAAGAGCTAGGTGGAACAGGAGCCTCATCATCATCACCGGCTGCGGTGGCATCAAACTCGGCCTCTTCAGCAAGACCAGCAGCAACTCTTGCAGAAGGACCAACCCGGGATGACTCCCCCTTAATATGAGCCCGACTTTGAGACACAGTTTTCTTGGTAAAAGGGCGAGAAGGAGAGGCAAACTCATCATCTTCTAGGATAGGGGTCCCAAGGTCAGACAAAATTCGGTTGATCAAGCAACCGTAGGGGAGGCCAAGCTTTTTATGCCCATGAGCACTGATCATCTTTTTTATAATAAGAGAGGCGAGATCAATAGACCGGTGACGGGCAATACAGGACAAAATGAATCCTTGGTCTTGTTTGACCTCGGATGAGTGTGTGGTGACAATGATGTTGGCGCAGACAATCAGATTAAGCAGTCTGAACTCCGGAAGAAGTTCAAACTGTTTACTCAAACCTCCTTTAGGCCAATGACGGGCAACACCACACAGTTCCAAAGCCACATCATCAAAGTCACAAGTAGGACGATCAGGAACAGGGAAATGATAGTATTGGGGAAAGACTTGCTCAAGCTGAAGAAGTTGGCGAATCAAAGCAGGGGTGACGGAAATGGATTTTGACCGAACCTATGTAGTGAAAGATGGCTCATAATCATGAATACCCTCCATATTACAATAGAATTCTCGAACCCAATCGAGATTCTGACGCCCAGAAAACAATAAAACAAGGTCACCACCTAGAGGGTCGAACAAAGGACGAATTTGGATGGACTCAAATGTATCAGGTTGAACATTCCGTTCTAAATGAACTGTGCGAGTCACAAAAGATTTGTGGAAGGACTTGGATTGTGTGGCCGACTGAAACCTAACAGGGTTATAGGTAGGGCGAGAGACGGTGGCCTTTCGGCGTTTAGGAGCAGGAGCAGACATGCCGAAAAAGACACTATTACACCCAACAAACCAACAAACCCAAAACCCAAACCACACCAAAACAAAACCAAAGCAGATCATTAGTTCAATAACCAAATGAAAAAACAGGGCATGAAATCCTCAGTGGATAATGCAAAAGATTAAGCATGAACAAATAGGAGCATGGTATTGAAGAACTCATAACTAAGACACCCAATATGAGAGAAATGGCAAAGTATAAGTATGAATCATGAGAAAATCAAAGCAATGTATTCAAGACCAGACCCATATTTACGCACAGTGACCTCAACAGCCCGTAAAGACAAGAAAGCAGGAACACAGATAAACCCAATTACCACAGACACAATAAAGAAAAACACAAAAAAAAATCAGACAATAGGACGAGGACAAGGTGTGAGAGAGAGAGAATCACAAAAACGAGACACAAACCCCACAAAATCACAAACCCAACACCCACTAAAACCAAATAGAACAAAAATCAACGAAAATAAAAGAGGGAAAACTTACCAAAGAGCAAAGCGACAGTCACGATGGAGGATGAGAGGAAAAAAAACGACCACAATGTAGCCACAAATCAAACCCTAGATCGAGAGAATGAAACAGGAAGAAAAAAAAAATGACGCGAAGAGTCCAGAGAGGGAGTTAAGTATGAAAATGGTCCGCTCGAGCGTACATATTACCGCTCGAGCGTAAAACAATGCAAGCAGACTCCCGCGTGAGCGTGCAAAGGGCCGCTCGAGCTCAAAAATCCATCTCTCAGAACTGCCAAAACACGAACAGACTGCTGCAAGAGTAAAAAACGCGCTCGAGCTTAAAAACATTCCGCTCGAGTGGATTTTTTTTTTTTTTTTAACAAAACACACCTAGAAAGTCCTGTAACAAGCAAGAAGAGCAAGTGTAGACTAAACCACAAAGACAAGAAAATCCATCAAATTATGAGTCCTGCAAATTTTAAAAAAGAGATGAAACACCAACTCATGAACAACACAGATAGTATTAAATCAAAGCCACACGCATCATGAGAATGCATAACTCAAAAACACATATGAGAGCTCATGTAAAAAATGTGTGTGTGTGCAATCCTTGAGAGCCACAAAGCTAGAGTTAATCCTAGTAGTGATCGGATGGCTGGACCTCCGACACGAGTAACTGACTATCACAGAGAAAAGTCAAACCACTAGGAATCACGAGGTATTTGTTAAGTAAATGCGGAAGCTCTCCCTCAGACATTTTTTTTTTTTTTTTTTTTTCGTGGGCACTCACTGGTGGCATGCACGCTCAAGAGTATGGATTCCAACCAGAGAAGAATGAATTCAAAATGATGGCCTGGTTGGTGCCTCTGAGGTAGCCTTTTCCTAATGCCCGGAGATCATGTACTGAGGGAGAAACCATGGAAGTGAACTAAGGCGGTAGATGGTTAAGAGACTTAACATCACCCATGATATACTAGTATAGGTCAATTTCTCCGCAAAAGTACACGAAACACTGTCAGTGGTCCATAGAGAACTTTGATCACTTATGCGGAAACCCCTGCAACAGTTTAGCTCAAGAATGTGTACAGAATGAGATCACGAAGTAAATGAGTATGGGCATTCAGAATGAGCTATGAACAAAGATGTAAAACAAATCTTGTACGAAACATGAGCAGTGTTCATTTGAATATTTTGATGCAAAAGATACCAGGACTCAAACACAATGAGATTAACATATCTAAGAATAGTAAGTCAGCCACTCACACTCACCTCACGAACACAGGAAACAATCTAGTTACTGAGCATTACACCCAAGGTCTTTCTAAGAAACTCAAATCGAAGAAGATCAAGGGGTTTTGTAAAAATATCAGCTTTTTGAAGCTCAGTAGGGATATGTTCCAAAACAACAAGGCCTTCATCCACTAACTCTCGAATAAAATGATGACGAATGTCAATATGTTTGGTGCGAGAGTGTTGGACTGGATTTTTTGAAATGTTTATGGCACTTGTGTTATCACAAAAAAGAGTGAGGGTATTCTGTTCTATTCCATAATCATGAAGCATTTGCTTCATCCACAACATTTGTGCACAACAACTCCCTGCAGCAATGTACTCAGCCTCAGCAGTGGAAAGAGAGATGGCATTCTGCTTTTTACTGTGCCAAGAAACCAAATTATTCCCAAGGTAAAAACACCCCCCGGAGGTACTTTTCCTATCATCAGCACACCCTGCCCAGTCGGCATCAGAAAAACCAGTAATTTCGGCTGTAGTATCAGTGGAAAACCAAACCCCATACCCTAAGGTCCCATTAACATATTTAATGATGCGTTTGACAGCAAGTAGATGAGACTCTTTAGGACTAGCTTGGTAACGGGCACAAACACCTACACTGAAAGCAATATTGGGACGACTGGCTGTGAGGTACAAAAGACTCCCTATCATACTCCTATAAAGGGTAGGATCAACATCAATACCAGAGGAATCTTTGGAGAGGTAAAGACTGGTGCTCATGGGAGTGCGTGCATGTTTGGCAGACTCAAGACCAAACTTAGACACAAGATTTTTCGCATACTTAGACTGAGATACAAATATACCTGAAGGAGACTGCTTAATTTGAAGACCCAAAAAATAAGACAACTCTCCCATCATGCTCATCTCAAACTCATGTGTCATGCAATCCGAAAAATATTTCACAAGATGTTCAGCAGTGGATCCAAACACAATATCATCAACATAAATCTGAGCAACAAGAATATGAGACTTAGTATGTTTCACAAATAAAGTCTTATCCACACTACCCCTTTGAAAATCATTGTCAAGAAGAAATGTAGTAAGTCTATCATACCAAGCTCGAGGGGCTTGTTTCAAACCATACAAAGCCTTGTCTAACTTGTAGACATGATTAGGACATTTAGGGTCCTCAAACCCTTTTGGTTGCTCAACATATGCCTCTTCTCTCAAGTACCCATTCAAAAAGGCACTTTTCACATCCATTTGAAACAATTTAAAGCCAAGAAAACATGCAACACCAAGCAAAATACGAATAGATTCGAGACGTGCAACTGGGGCAAACGTCTCATCATAGTCAACACCCTCTACTTGTGTGTAGCCTTGAGCAACCAACCTAGCTTTGTTCCTAACAACTGTACCATTCTCATCAGATTTATTTTTAAAGATCCACTTGGTACCTATCACATTCATGTCTCTAGGTTTGGAAACTAGAGTCCAAACTTTGTTACGTTCAAATTGACCTAATTCTTCATGCATAGCATTGACCCAACTATCATCTAGCAAGGCCTCTTTAAAATTTTTAGGTTCAATTAATGAAACATAACACATATGTGATACCTCATCCCGAATCTGTCTTCGGGTTTTCATTTGATCCGAGACACTTCCAATCACCTGTTGGGCTGGATGATTTAGTTTCACCCTAGCTGATGGTTTAAGCTCAGGACTTGCGGTGACAGGGGCAACAGGAGTGATGTCCCTTGGAGCACTCTTTGGACTTGACCTTACCTGTGAAGATGGTTATGTAACCATTTCTTGTGATGGGTCCGCACCTTCTCCTTGATTTTGTGATTCCGTATCCAAGATTGGAGACTCATCATTATCATCCTCATTTGTTGTTGGAGTAGGTGCACCTGTGTCATCTATAACCACATTGATAGATTCCATTAAAGATGAAGTTCGCAGGTTATAGACTCTAAAAGCCCTACGAGTGGTTGAATACCCTAGAAAAATACCTTCATCACTTCGGGAGTCAAATTTGCCCAAAGGCTCTCTATCTTTGAAGATGTAACACTTACTCCCAAAAGTTTTGAAGTATTTTACATTAGGTTTCAAACCCTTCCACAATTCATATGGAGTTTGTAAAGTGCCGGGCCTTAAATACACGCGATTTATGACATACACAGCAGTATTTAAGGTTTCAGCCCAAAACTTAGGAGGAAGTTTCTTACTAAGGAGCATGACCCTAGCCATTTCTTGAACAACCCTGTTCTTCCTCTCAACAACTCCATTTTGTTGTGGAGTAATAGGAGCAGAAAATTCATGCTTGATTCCATGCATATCACAAAAATCCGAAAACGAACTATTTTCAAATTCACGACCATGATCAGTTCGGATTCTTATGATACGCCCAATGGAAACACCCTGTTCATTTTGGATTTTAGGGACTAAGGCCTGGAAAGCATCAAACGTATCAGATTTTTCCCTTAAAAAATTTACCCACGAAAATCGAGTAAAATCATCAACAGTTAAAAAAATGTATCTTTTACCTCCGATGCTTTCAGTGCGAGTAGGACCCATTAAATCCATGTGAACCAATTCAAGAGGACGTTTGGTTGTAAAGCTGTTCACCTTTTTATGAGGAGCACGGGTTTGCTTGCCAAGCTGACATGGTCCACACACATGGCTCAAATTCTTACCTAGTTTAGGTATTCCCCTCACAAGCTCTTTGTTGGCTATCTTAGTTAGGTCATTGAAATTCATGTGACCTAATCTTTGATGCCACAAGTCAATGTTACTAATGATGGCAGAGTGACAAGTGAGATCATTAGTAGTAACAATCCCATAGCAGTTATCAGATGTGCGAACCCCATGTAAGACAGTATTTCCCTTTTTATCCAAAATTTCACATTTATTTTTTGAAAACAATACTTCATGATGGGAATCACACATTTGACTAATGCTTAAAAGATTTGCTTTAAGACCATCAACTAGTAGAACATTATCTAGCTTGGGAAGACCAGCAACACTTATAGAGCCCTTACCAATGACTCTCGAAGTGCCGCCATCTCCAAAGGTAACAATTCCTCCTTCATATTTTTCAAGGGAGGTGAAGTAGGATTTGTTACCGGACATATGACGAGAACACCCACTATCAAGATACCACATGTGTGAATCACGTGCTTTTAGAGCAGTGTGAGCAACAAAACAAGTCAAATCCTCTTTTCTAATCCAAATCTTTTTAGTCTTGGTGTTCAGCCTAGACATGTAAGGTTGTCTCCTAACCCAAAAAGTATTAGAATTTCTACCCTTTTGAGACACCTTACCAAACAGTTCAAAACAGTAAGGACGAATGTGGCCATACCTACCACAGTGATGACAAATAAAAACCGGTTTTACCTCCTTTTTGTTGATTTTACCAGCTTTGGGTAGACGGAGAGAGAGATCAGCCTGGTCTACCTTCAATTTTCCCTTTGCTTGAGTCTTCTTGTCATGTGAAGTAGAGGCCTGACCCTTGTGAGCTGTTGCACCATAGCCTAACCCGCTTTTGTCGCAACCCATTTGTTGAGACCCGAGGATGTCTTCTAAAGATTTGGAACCTTTGTTTCACATGGCAATAGTGGCTCTAGCAACCCGAAGCTCTTCATCCTTTTGACAGACTATCTTTTCCAATCTGGCTTGTGACAGCTCAAGACTTTCAAGCTTTTCTTCATATGTGGAATACACCTTCAGAAGTTCATTCCTTTCAGTTTCACAGGATAGTAATTTTCCACATAAGTCTTGCCTGTCACTCGAGATCTTGACGATATTCTGCTTTGCTGCTACAAGTTCTCCTTTCAGCCTGACATTCTCACTCTCACATGTCTTGAGCTTGAGAGAGAGTTTGTCGTTGAGTTTGGACAAATTCAAAGATTCCTCGTACAGCTTTTTGTAGGCTTGTTGTAGTTCATCGCCATTGATCTCATCATTATCCTCAGATGTTTCATCATCCTCTTTTTGCTCTTCATTCTCCTTGACCTCATCCAGTCTAGCAACTAAGACAGGAAGGTTACTGGATGGTAGTGAAGGCGAATTTTCTCTTTCATGGAATTGGCTCAAAATTTCCCATGCCTCTTTAGCCTTTGTGCAATGAACAACCCGTTGCTGTTCTTCAGGAGAAATTGACCCACGAATAGTGATCAGGGCTCTCTGATTGCTCGGATTGTCAGCCCTGTCTGTATCTTCTTCAATGGCCTGCCAGCCTTCTGGATCAAAAGCTCTCAGAAAAGCTCTCATTCTGATTTTCCAAAACAGGTAGTTACTCCCATCAAAGGTAGGAGCATGATGCAGGTTTTGACCAAGAGCTAACTCTGCAGGCTTTGGAAGAGTTTGAGAGAAAGTGGACCAAAACGCCATGAAAGCACTATCCCCATCTTCACCGGATTCAGGCTCTTCGGGTTCTTGCTCCGACCCGCTTTCATCATCCCAAGTTACGGTGTAGACTTTCTTCCGATTCTTTTTCGAAGGGCATTCAAGAGACATATGGCCAAACCCTTGACATTCATAACACTTGACCCCTGGTCCCCTTACAAACTTTTTTTCAGTAGTTTGAGCAAATTTTGGTGGAACAGTTTTGGGTTTGTCATTACTCTTATCTTTTGAAATAGGGGCTCTGAAATTCGGCTTCTTTTTCAAAAAAATTTTAAACTGTTTTGTAAGCATAGCCGTCATCTCAGACTCTAAATCAAATTCAGTCTCCGGAGGTTTTGCAGTCTCATGGGCACTCGTAAAAGCTATATTTTCTTTTTGCTTTTTCTTAGAAATTTGGTGGGCTTCATAAGTCTGCAAATTTCCAACCAATTGATCGAGCTTGAGGGTATCAACATTCTGAGCCTCCTCAATGGCTGTCACCTTTGGTTGGAACCTCTCGGGAAGGGACCTCAAAATTTTTCCAACAACTTTTGCTTCCGGGATTTTTTCACCGAGAGTGAAACAAGAATTCACGATATCACTGAGTTTTGCATAAAATTCACCGAACGTCTCATCGTCGCGCATAAAAAGGGTTTCAAAGGCAGACGTGAGACGTTGAAGTTTTGACCTTTTGACAGAGGTAGTACCTTCGTGAATCGTTTCAAGAATATCCCACGCCTCTTTTGCTATTTCACACGTGCAAATTCGACGGAATTCTTCAGGTGTGACAGAGCAGAAGAGAGAGTTGAGAGCTTTGCTGTTCCAACTCAAATTCTGGTAATCGGTTGTGTCCCATTTATCAAGGGGTTTAGGAATATCAATCCCATCAACGGTGATTGTAGGTTCACTCCACCCAAAGATTACGGAGTGCCAAACTTTCTCATCGATGGATTTTAAAAATGCTCTCATACGAGCTTTCCAATAAGAATAGTTTGTACCGTCAAGTAATGGGGGTCTATGAGTCGAGTTACCTTCACGAATAGAATCCATGATACTAATCACACAAAATCACACTCCTATAGTTTTGAAAAAACAAGGAGTGACCTGCTCTGATACCAATTGAATATCCTACGTGATTTGTGATTAGATCAAGATAAACTTATTCCAAAACCCAATTAATTCAAAACTCTCAACCTAAAATCATCAAACACTTACGAGAGTGATCTTAGTTTGTTTGTTTTTGAGAATAAACAATAAATCGACACAAACGATTTTTTACGTGGAAAAAACCACAATTGAAGAACCTTCAATTGTAATCAAAAACCACGGGCGAAACGCCACTATCAATCCACTACTGAAGAACAAAAAGATTACAAAGATACAATACAAATTACCCAACCCAGTCAATTTGTCTCTGAATCTTCTGTAACTCTTTCCACCACACCTTCGTCACGGAATTGATCCTGAAGTTGATTCCACACCACAACTCCAATTGTCGAATTAACGACTGCGTAGAATCAAACGCCTTTTGAATTCTATGCTTTAATCTTCGGAATCCACCGAAGAGAACTTTCTTGTAACTTAAGAAGCAACCTCCTTGATGTATGAATCTCAATGCATAAGTTCAGAACTCTCTCAAGAACATCAAGGAAAACTATGAAAAATCTCCAAAGAAAACTTTAAACACAACCCTAGTTCGTTTAGAACAGATCTAGAAAAAACTCCTTCACAAAAACACCCTTAACAGCTTTAAATAGGAATCTGGATCCGCGATCTCCGCTCAAGCTCAACACAGCCCGCTCGAGCGGACTGACCAAAAACTGCGTGCGAAACAAACTGAGATGCGCTCGAGCGTAGGAGAATCCGCTCGAGCGGAAAATCACACCCACCAGTATTTGTTGCTTGTCCTGACAAACTACTGAGACCTGCTAATCTACGCTCGAGCTCACAAGTATCGGCTCGAGCGGACAGAACAAAAACACAAAAAATTACATTTGAATCAACACAATGTTTTGTCTCCGGATTTGACAACGTAGGGACCTAACACCAGGAACCCCTAAAACCCCACTAAAGTATAGGCCGTTTATATATAATATTTCACCTTATTCACGTTTGACTAACTCTAACTATCCTTTTTAAAATTAACCATATACTTCTCTCATGGTTTTAAATTAATTTGTAACACTAACAACATTAATTTTACTTGCAAAAAACACTTGTACAATATTTAACTGACATAAATGTATTTTTTTTTAGTATCACTATCTCACACTTTGGAGTATCTCCAACGGTGTATCAATTATTTCATTAAATTTGAGTAAAAAATGAGTAATTCATCTATCTGATATCCAGCTCTCTAACGGAGCATTGTGGGCTGTCATCAAAACATCGGTCGATCGGGAGGACGACCGGACGAAAGTCCAACTGGTCGACCGGCCAGTGTAATCTGAAAATTCTTTTTCCCTTCATTTTCAACTAAGCGGAAGATCGGTTGGACATTCGGCCGGTCAGCCGGTAGGTCGTCCGACGTCCAAAAACAATGGCTCTAAAATAGTGAAATGCTGAAAATCCAAATGTCCTCAATTTGGTGAAATATTTTTGATATTCTCGATTTGATATGTATTTAATGAAAGTGTCGGAGCAAAAAAAGAGGCAAATTTTTATCAAATTTAAATTTAATGATAAATTTAATACATCATTAGAGATGGTCTTATATGAGTGTTTGGTAATTTTTTTGATAAATCATTTAATAATTCTAGCATTGCTCTTTGTCCACTATGAACCTGACACACCAAGGACTAGAGACTAGAGTTTCTACCCCCAACAAGACGGAATGGCCGTCCACTGACGACTTGACTTGAACATAAATATTCTTATTTACATATTTTAATAATTTTTAAATATATGCATTATATAGTAATAATAATAATTATAACTAGGTGCTCATGACTTGAGACTTTTCAAAACAATCAAGTCTTATACAGCTTGTAAAACTTTAATCTTTCAACACTAGCATCAAATTGCATTCCACACTCAGAAGCTATGGGCACAACCTCTAGTGCTCTTGTGATGTTATTTGCTCTTTTTTTCATTGAAAAACTTGAGTTCATTTGTAGTAGTACAAATTCAAATGTGAGTTGCATAGCGAGTGAGCGAGAAGCTCTTATGAAATTCAAAGGAAATCTCACAGATTATGCAAACCGTTTATCCTCATGGGTTGGAAAGGACTGTTGCATGTGGAAGGGAGTTGGTTGTAGCAATAAAACAGGCCATGTTGTGAAGCTTGATCTGCATAATCCAATTCATGATCTAGTTGATCCAAATTTCAAAATGAGCCAACTGGGTGGTCAGATAAGTCCTTCTTTACCCGATTTAAATCATTTGTATTACCTAGACTTGAGCATGAATTCATTTTATGGTCCGCTGCCATCATCACTCGGAAGACTATCATATTTGAGAGTGTTAGATACTGGAGATAATCAATTGAATGGGAGCATTCCAATAAGTCTTGGACAACTTGCAAAGCTAGAATATCTAGATTTGTCAAAAAATGCATTGAATGGGAGCATTCCAACAAGTCTGGGACAACTTTCAAAACTAGAATATCTAGATTTGTCAAATAATGCATTTGTTGGTACCGTATATGAACTTCACTTTGCCAAACTCAATAGTTTAAATGAATTGTACTTGCATTCAAATTCATTAGTTTTGAAAGTGACCTCCCAATGGGTTCCTCCCTTTTAACTCCAAGTCATACAATTGTCATCCATCAAAGTAGGACCCCAATTTCCTCAATGGCTCAAAACACAAAAAAATGTTACAGAGTTATACATGTCAAATGCAAGCATCTCAGTTGTCATTCCTGATTGGTTTGAGAGTATTTATTGTGGCATTATACACTTGGATCTTTCTAACAACCAGATCAAAGGAAAGGTGACAATATTTCAAAAATGTAAATATAGTGCTCATGATAAACAGTTACTATTGAGTTCTAACAGATTTGAGGGCCCACTAGCACCGCTTCCTTCAGATGTTTATGTCTTGGATCTCTTCAACAACTTGCTTTTAGGACCTATTACTGTGAGTGATGATAATGCGACGATGAGTTTGAGTTATCTTTTTCTCTCAAATAACAACTTGACTGGTGTCATTCCAGTGTCTTTGTGCAAGGCAAAGGATATAAGAATTATTGATTTCTCAAACAATCAGTTATCAGGGAAAATTCCTCCTTGCTTGGGGCAGTTGGATCAGTTGGAGGTGCTAGATTTGAAGAATAATAGTCTATATGGTGAAATTCCAAGTTCATTGGGTTCCCTACAATTTCTCAATTCCTTGCACTTGCGTAACAATAAGTTTTATGGGAAGCTTCCTTTGTCCTTACAGAATTTGACACAACTTTTCACCATTGATCTAGGTGAAAATGTGCTCACTGATAATATCCCTCCATGGATTAGATATAACCTAACTAATCTTAGATTTTTCAGTCTTCAATCAAATAATTTCTATGGTGATATTCTTCCACAACTCTGTTATCTCCAAGATTTGCAATTGTTGAACTTGGCACAAAATAACATAATGGGAAATATCCCTCGTTGTTTTGCCAACTTCGCTGCCATGGTTGCAGTAGATAGTGTGTTCGATTTCAAACTATATAACTATTATGATGTTAGTGCAACTTATGAAGAGAACATTTTGGATTCAATGAAAGGAAGAGAACTGGAATACACCAAGACACTCAAATTTCTTGTCTCCATGGACCTTTCGAACAATGGCATTATTGGAGAGATTCCAGAAGAGTTAATGGATCTTTTTGGGTTGCTGAACTTGAATTTATCTGGAAACCATCTAAAAGGAAGGATCCCTAATAATATTAGCAATTTGACACGATTGGAATCTCTTGATTTGTCTCGAAACAAGCTTTCTGGCCCTATTCCTCTAAGTCTGTCCAATTTAAGCTACCTAAGTCATTTGAACATGTCGTTCAATAATTTATCAGGGCGAATACCAACGGGAAATCAACTTCAAACTCTCGACAATCCTTCCATTTATATAGGCAACGATGGCCTTTGTGGTGCACCACTAAACAGCTGCCTCGATGATAAATCATCTGATGGTGATCACAAACATGCTGATGAGAGTAAAGTTGCAGATGAAACTGATTTTTTGTGGTTCTACACTGGCATTGGACCTGGTTTCTGGGTTGGGTTTTTGGGGGTCTGTGGTACTTTGAATTTCAAGAAGTCTTGGAGGTATGCATACTTCCAGTTCATCGAAAACAACTACAATTGGATATCAGTAACCATAGCAATCAAGTTCGCTCGGCTAAGGAGGAAGTTCAACAAAGGAAAATTTGGAAGATGAATTTATCTCCCAATTGGTTCGTCTCTCTCTCTCTCTCACACATATCATGTACATACATTACCTCCGTATCTTGTGATAATTTCAACGTGTGCATCAAATTTCCATCTTCATAGCCCATGACTTTTCTTACATGAATCTTTTGAATTTTTTTCATTTCCTTACCGTCATTAGCATAACAATGCTAATCATGTTAATGATTTTTGGAATATCATCACTACTTGAAGAATAACCATTCATATTTTGAAGTGGAGGTAGTGATATTTCCAGATTATCATCAAAACATGTCTTACATTCAAGATCATATAGTAAAGTATACAGATTAATTTCCACCTAATTTCTTTACGGAAAGTGCCAAAATTCTTTGTCACATGCTTAAAAACATTGAAACAAATGCAAGTTTGTCGTTTTATAGTTCAAATAGTGCAAATACATTTCTCAAATAATTTTTCAAAAGTCAATTGTTGCATTATTTCAGAGAAACCATGTTAACATCCACTAATATGCTGGTTATATGCTTTGCTGTCATTGAAGGGTCTTATATTCAGCTGGAGAAAGGACCCTCAGAGGAAGCAGCATTGAGATCATGTTATGGATTTTCTTGAGTTGTTGGAAAGAAATAAGTTTGAATAATTCTATAGTTCTAGTATACATGTTGATGGGGTTTGATGATTGTGTCTTTTGTAAAATATTCTAAAGTCTTTCCTTAAATAAATGACTTGTGAACTATCATATTATCCAGAATATGTTATAGACCGTGTTTTGCATAATATGTATTCTCCTTTTATTGGTGAATTCTATGATTTTTGCCAATTGAGGCCATGGATTCTAGTTTTAATTTTGAGAACTGAGCAAAATGCTCCAACAATGATATACATATAGTAATGGTATCACCAACAAAAACCTTATCAAAATAGAGAGTTATTGTGCCACAGTCAAATTCACATATAAGTTCAACTATTCATGTTTTTCTTCACATTGTAGTAATCTTTACTTATGTCAAAGCTTTTAATGATTTAGGAGAAGTTAGTAATTTTTACTTGTGTCAAAGCTTTTAATGATTTAGGAGAAGTACGTAACATCAGTAATATACATGTATGATTCTGAAAAGGTCACGACTAGTGACCACTACTTTTGTTGCTGCTGCAATTGCTGCAGATTGTGAGATTTCATCTTTCTCATCATCACCTCCTCATCTCTATTACATGCTATTTACCATTTTGGGCAATAGAACTAATCCAAGTTTTTCCTCAAAATAAATAAAAACTTAACCAAGTTCTTTATGGAATTGTTTGTAAATTTTCTTGTATTACTTTGAAAAAAGTCTTTCTATCAATGTTGTTTTGCTAAGATATTATGGAATTGATTCAATGTGAAAATTTTAGAAACCACTGACGTAATTTGTCCAATAAAAAAAGGCAAGTTCCGTTTGTCACTAGTATTATGATCTAGTTGGGGGGGGGGGGACGAAACTAATACAAATAATACGTAAATATAAAAATAATTAATGATACAACAAACATTTCAATATAAAGATATAATTTTTTTTTTAAATCTATATGATTAATGAATGGCCAATAATATTATATATATATATATATATATATATTTCTAATGATATTTAGTTTACCATCTCATGGTCACAATTGCATTAGTTAAGTTGTGTCACGACCCCAAACCGCCCCTAGTAGTTTGGTGCCGTGATGGCCAGTAATCCGAGATTACTGAAGGCCAACTTTCAAAATTCACACACAGTCAGAGTATAATATGGGGCTCACAAGTGCGGAAGCAATAATTTAAAATACAAGTGGTCCATAAGAGCAGTGCATAAGTCAAATGGAATGGCAAACATCTTTACATAGGTTAAAAACTTGAATACAAATAAATTGAAGTACAAAAATACATATTATATTTAGACAAAAGGCTTCTCGAGCCGATGTGTTCAAAATACATAAGCTTCAAGATTGCCGACATCCTTACTGCCGACATAACATACATGCAAAACACACATTTCGGCGAAGCCAACTTCTTACTTGTTACCTACATATATACATAGGGAGGGTGAGCTTGGATACTCAGTGAATGGTATAAGTAATAAAGTGGTTAAATGAATGATACCCGAGATCCTTTCAAAACAATACATAGTATATCATCATCAAAACCATACATAACGTAGCTTAGCTTGACTTGTAACAAAACATCAATCAAATCTTAGTCTTTCAAAACTTGCTTGGAATACTTAACATACATCGACTTAAAACATGGGGTGATGACATTCCAGGCAAAACAAAAGCATAACCTCGGCATCGAGCACACTCGTTCATAGTCCGTCAGTGGCCGATATCTTAACAAGGGTGCTACTTAGGCTTAACGTCCCCTAGCACGAAAGGACGGTGCTACCTAGGCTTAAAGTCCCCTAGCACGGAAGGACTATGCTACTTAGGCTTAAAGTCCCCTAGCACGGAAAGATTGTGCTACGTAGGCTTAAAGTCCCCTAGCACGGAAGGACTATGCTACTTAGGCTTAAAGTCCCCTAGCACGGAAGGACTATGCTACTTAGGCTTAAAGTCCCCTAGCACGGAAGGACTAGTGCCACAAATGCTTATAGTCCCCTGGCACGCACGGACTATGTTACCTAGGCTTAACGTCCCCTAACACGAAAGGACGGTGTTACTTAGGCTTAACGTCCCCTAACACGAAAGGACGGTTCCAAGGATGTCACCCAAAACAAAGCTTATACTTGATACATAAAATAGGGATATCATTCATGCTTAAAAAAATACTTTTATCAAAACAAGGCAAAGCTTTATTAAAACTTGATAACATAACTTTATCAGAAATACCACTCACATAGTCCTTGGGACGTCGGGATCAAGGCAAAGGTCCAAGTCCTACAAACACATGGCAAGGTCTAATGAACATACTCCCCAAAACAAGTCTTACATGCATGCAAATGATCTCGGGAAAACATGCTGGAAGTCAAAACACTATTTTACATGTCAAGAAGACATGCTGGGTACCAACCAGGTCTTTACTGAGGTCCCACACCTCCTGGCCAAGGTGTGGCTACCTAGGCTTCGGCATACGGCTGCATGCTGAGGTGCGCACAAGACAGACTAAAGGTGTAAGTGATCATGCAAGGTAGGCCAAGGTGAGATACGATGCTTGGCCTAAGTGTGAGGTCTAGGTAAGAGTGATCTCGGCGACTACACTTAAGGAAGTGAGGTCTGGAGATCTGGGTTTCCACCCGTGCAGAACATGAAGAACATGAACATGAAGATCATGAAGAACATGAATGCTAAAATCATAACTTCTTTATTACAAAATCTGGGTTTTCATGCTATGAGTTCGAAAACATGGACCTGGGTACCCACACTTGAAAATCATATGGAAACAAGCACAAAAACATGGATCTAGGCATGAGCTTTCGGATCAAAACATGACTTTTCTTGAAGAACACATGAATACTATTTTCTCTTTCTAAAACCGAGCTTCAAAGCAATGCATGGCTTACAAATCATATTTAATCATGCAATGCAACAACATAAACATAAAGAATGACAAGAGCAGATCAAGAATCTAACCTTAGAATACGGATCTAACGGTTCGATCTCTAGGGATCAAGCTTGGGATCTACTCTCCCTCAAGAACTCCTCTCCCTCTTCTAGAGCTTCTCTCTCTTCTTCAAAACAAAGACATATAGCAAATGATGGGTTTCCTCTCTCTACCGGCTGACTTAACACTCAGCTCGGACACATGGCAACGGCTGGTTGGTTCTCCTAAAAAAGGTGATAGATTGACAAGACAAGACTATGACAAAGTGTATCTAACAAGCTACACTGTAGGGCACTCCGGCAAGTGATGACATCGGCTAAGGACAAGGCTTCGGCAACTAAGGCGACAATGACCTCGGCTAGGAAGGACAACACTTGACTAAGCTGTGCCACACCTTGGCCTAGATGTGCCACACCTCGTTCTTGGTCATACCACTCCAGGACAAGATCACTTAGGTGCAAAGGTAACATCTCGGCCTAGATGGTACACATCTCGGCCTTGGTGATGAACACATCGGCCTAAATAATGACATCTCGGCTAATATGTCAGGGCGAGGGTGGAGGTCGAACAAAGGGGTTCCAAGATGATTCTAGACTGAAGATGACCTCGGCTTGGAACGACCTAGGCGTAACATGACCTCGGCTAGACATAACCTAGGCTTGGCATGACTTAGGCTTCAGGCAGCAAGAAAGGAAACAAACATGCAACACACTTAAGCAAAACAAGGCAAGATTCATGAATTCAAACTTAGCAAGACAGGATTATATAAATGTATGCAAGCATGACTAAGATATGAATGTGGGTCCTTACAAGTTGGTTCCATCACTAGTGACAATTTCAAGACAATTGTGACAAATGAGATGGTAAAAAATGTGATCATGTAAATGAATGATTTTGCTTAGTGGAAAAAAGGATAGATCCTAAGAATGAATTGTGAATCCAAACATATCAAGTTTAACTTTCATTAGTTTCTCAGACTTAATCGATACATGTGATTTATAGACAATTTTAAGAATTCGAGATTTACTTACTCTGAAGAGTGGGTCAAATGTAGCTTTCATGATTGCATTGGTTAAGTTGGTTCCATCACCCACATGGTGTAATTATTCTTTTTGTCCTTATTAGTCATAGAGATTCGAGAGTAGGAGAGAATTAAGTGGGGGGAACTATTCATATAGGAACCATAATTAAGCTTATGTTTGGGAAGTTGAGGTTGGGATTTTTTTGGTTAAAGTAGCCATACACACACACAAGAAAAAAAAAAAGACTTTTTAGTCCAATAAGACAAAACATCACATCCAACTCATAATTATTACATTCTTTCATTCACAAAAATTCGAAAATGCCAAAAAGCCCTTCTCAAATGAAGTTATTTAACCGCAAACTAAAATAGCCAAAAAATTAAAAAACCAACACACTTTCCAAACAAACCCCTAATTAAATTTCCAATTAAAAAATCTTCCCACACCAGCAAAAGTTGAAAACCACCATCTAAGAACATTTTCAACCCCTATGGTTTGAGAAGTGGTTATTTTAATTAATTTTTTAATTTTTTTTACAAAAAATAAAAAGAATGATGTGATAATTTATAATGACTTTTTAACTATATGAGTCTAATGGAAAGCTAATAATTCAGGGGTATTCTCTGTGGCCTCAGTGTGGGAAAGGTTGGAGGTAGCTAATGGATCCAGGATTCCTATTTCAAACTTCATATGGAAAAATGCAGCACCTCCAAAGGCTCAGTTCTTCAGCTGGTTAGCTTGGAAAGGGAGAATCAAAACCACAGAATTTATGCACAGGATTGGAGCTCTACCCATCAATGTCAGCTCCTTATGTGTATTTTGCAAAGCAGAAGTCGAAACTATTAGTCATGTGTTGCTTTTATGTCCATTGGTGTGGAAGTTATGGTCTGAGCTGATAAGCTGGTGGGAAGTGCAGTGGGTAACACCAGGATCAGTGATTGTTTTGCTTGACTGGTGGTCTGGTATGAATTTGAAGAAGAAGGAGTTCAATATTTGGAAGGTGGTCCCTTTGGCTATGTTATGGTCCTTATGGAAACTTAGGAATGAATGCTTATTTAACAATGGTAATGCAGATTTTGCACAGATGGTAGAAAGTTTGAAAGTAAGAATTGCATTATGGGTTAAGTCAAATGTTAAGGGGGTGCACTACACAGTACATGATATTGTCACAAACTTGAAGCAGGTGAGAGGGTGTCTGACATAGGATTAAGGCTGGGCTGTTAGTAGTGTGTAGGTGGAAGGTGGAAGGTGGAAGCTGAACTGATGGCTGCTGCAGCTGGAATGGTCTGAGGCCCCTCCATGGGCCTGCTGTGAGGCTGGTTTCAGGCCTGCTACTGGTGATCAAGGCAAGGTGTTGGCTGCAGGGAGAATAATGTTCTGGTGTTTCCCACTTTTCAAGTCTTGTCTGCAGCATTATGGTGATACCTGCAGATTTGTGGGCTGGATGAGCTACTGGCTTGTTTGCTAACTTTGCAGATTTGCTGTGCTGCCTAAAACAGATTCTGATCTGTTTTGCACTACTGGTTTGTGCAGCCTGGTTGGGTCTCTGCCTGGTTGTGTCTAGATAGCATTGGTTTGGTTTTTGGGTTGCAAAGGTGTGGGAAGAGCTGTAGACTGAGGTGGACAAATTATCTGAGACCTGATATCAAGAGAGGCAAGTTCAGCTTGCAGAAAGAGCAGTCCATCATCCAACTCCATGCTCTTCTAGGCAACAGTTGCAGATGCTGTGATATTGCACAGATTTTGCAGATTATAGTGAGATTATGGATGGTAAGCTGGTCCATGCAGATTGATAGTGATGCTGGTCTGATATGCTCTGCAGGAGGAATGGTCTGATTTATCATTTTGCTGTGGCTGCTGGTGTGTGGATTGTATCATGTTGCTTTAGGTGGATTGTATCAAGCTTGGTTTTCTTTTTTCTTTTCCCTTTCTCTTGCTTTCTTTTGATTGGTTTCTCGCCAATCTTGGGTCAAGTGCTAGCAGATGATTTTGCTTCCTTTGCGGTGCCAACCTAGTTGGGATGGTTAAGGCTAGCGGTGATGCTTTTGCACTTCCCTCTTTATTGATGTATGTTTTATGCTTGTTCTGCTTTCTTCATCAATAAAATTCTCTTTGCTTATCAAAAAAAAAAAACTATATGAGTCTAATGTCAAACAAGGTTTTTTTATTTTTTGATAAATTGCCAAGCAAGGTTTATCAAATTTAAATTTGAATAAAAATCTTGCAAAACACCTTTCCACTCATTAACTCAAATTTATATGAAATTGAGTTTTACCCCTTTTTTAACCCAAATTAAAGGAGACTTAAATATATACTCGAATTTTTTCAACATCATTTTGTAATCTTCAAATTTATCACTTTACCATTACTGAAGTTTTACTCAAATTTACGTTCAAACCTAAGTTTATCCATTGGAATGTCATATCAAATCAAACTTAGATCTTTAATTAAATTAGCAGCAATGCCACATCCACACAATTTCTTCCCCTCACAATCTCCCTAATGAGATGGCAAAACAAAATACATGTAAAGAGAGTTTTGAGGAAATATTTAAATATAGGTCAACTTTTCAAATTTTTCTTGTCACATCATTTATTTTTTTTTTTTTGTGGGGTCGGTGGGCAGGGGAATTTTGTGGATGAATAATTTTCTTAAATGTGAGCAAAAAATTAAGGGCCAAAGATGGCCTAACAAACTTTTTAAAATCTGGCCTAAATTAAGTTGAAATAAGCTTAAATTATTTTACAATAGACCTACATAGACTTAGTTTATTGGTTTTGTCATAATGCTTGGTTAATTGGCTTATTATTTAGGGCAAATTGCACCAATAATTCCTATATTTATTTCTTATGCCATATTGATCCCTACACTTTCAATTGGCTCAATTTTAACCATTCATTTTAAATTTTGTGTCAATTTAGTCCAATTGATAATATTGTTAGTGTTTTTTAAAGAAAATTATTACTAAATTGTTTGAGGTTAACTCACTAAGTTGAGTAAGTTTATAATTTTACCCTTAAAAATATGATACGTAACACTTGAGTGCATATTTTCTATATAAAAATAAAATAAAATAAAATAAAATAAAAAAAGAATGCTAAGAGTTCAAATCAATTGGACCAAATCGAGACAAAGTCATAAATTCAGGGTCAAAATCGAGCCAACTGAAATTACAAGGACTAAAATTTCACAATGACCAAAATATAAGAACTACGCGTAATTTGCCCCATTGTTTATTGACTAATACCATTGTAAAGCAAGGCAAATACCTAACCTTAAGAAATTGTGAGTGTTAAGCAAGAATTCTAAGGTTGACTTAATAAGACACCTATAAATATACCTTGCTGTATATGATAAAAATATAAGTTGATCCAAAAAGGTTGAACTAGTTACTCCAAAAAGAGAGCCTAAAAGAGAACAAAATGGGAGAGTTCAATACTTAAGTGTCAAAGGTTATGAGGATGAGCAGGTCTGTGTGCCTTTGTGCCCTCCTAGGAATGCATTTTAGTGTCTATCTTGGCTTATTTTTGAATGTGTCCAAGGAATTTGGAGGAAAGAAAACACATATCACTTTAAGAATAAATTTGGTGAGTTTGAATTTGTTTCACTTTTCATATTTATCTAAATATTTGGTATCTACTTTTTGACTCATTTCTATAAAAATTAACCCTGTGTTTCCCAGGAAATAAAAAATGAAACACAATAAATAAATAAAAAGTGATAATTCTCATGTCTTCCATCTCATTTTAGTTTTCAATCTTATGATTTTTAATCTTCTCCTAATCGACAATTTGAAATCCAAATGTACAGATCAATCAGACAGCATTGTGGCAGGAGGATTCATGATGGGTTCATCACTTTGACAATCAAAGTTCTCCATTTCTCCATTGCCAAATGTTTACAGTTCAGATACTTGAGGCCACTGCAGCCTGCACATTCGACTGCATCCGTGCTATTTTGGGTTTCGTTTACTCGATCAATTTCTTCGATGTACTCTTGATTTTGATTTGTTTAATCTCTTTGTAAAGTTCATTCAAGCCAAAATGCTATCATCAATCGCTATTTAACTAACACAATTGCAACAGCCCAACATTTCAGACCACAATTACTTTTATCCAGTCCGCTAAAGAAACCTGGACACATATAGAGAGTGTTGCTTCGAATGGAGATAGCATTATTTGAGCCTACTTTTTTTTTTTGATAAATAACCAAACTTTATTAAGAAAGCATCAAGAAGATGCAAGCATTACAAAAGCGGCTTGAGACCTCGACCAAATTAAACAATCAAATCCTCTACAAACTCTACGAAAGCCAACACATCCGAATCTACGAAACCTATCACCCAGCTATACAAAACAATAAGAAGGCGTCTCTCTAGCCAAGAAATGGAGTGAGCCATCCCCTGAAACACCCGCCTATTATGCTCCAACCAAATCAACCACATTAAACAGTGGGACGCAAGAAGCCAAGCCTTCCGACGCCGCCGACCTACCCGTCCACCTACCCAACTTTGCACAACTGTGAGCATCGAACCTGGTTGAACCCAAACTAAACCAAAAACTACAATCATAAGCATCCAAAGAAAAGAGACGAGACTGGGCAAAGAATAAGCAAATGATCAACTGTTTCTGCTGCTCGACCACACAAACAACACCAATTGACCAAAATATGCCCACGACGAATCAAATTATCAATGGTCAAGATACCATCCAAACTTGTTGTCCATACAAAAAAGGTGACCTTTGAAGGCGAACCCGACAACCAAACACCTCTCCATGGATAAACCTTAGTGATATCCTGTGCAAACCCATCCCTAACAAGACTTCCATAAAAAGAAGAGACTGTAAAAACACCTTTGGATCTAGGACAATCCCAAACCAAAGTGTCTTGACCTTCCCTCACAAAATTCGATCCCAAACCAAATTACAGTCCACACTCAGAAGCTATGGGCACAACCTCTAGTGCTCTTGTGATGTTATTTGCTCGTTTTTTCATTGAAAAACTTGAGTTCATTTGTAGTAGTACAAATTCAAATGTGAGTTGCGTAGCGAGTGAGCGAGAAGCTCTTATGAAATTCAAAGGAAATCTCACAGATTATGCAAACCGTTTATTCTCATGGGTTAGAAAGGACTGTTACATGTGGAAGGGAGTTGGTTGTAGCAATAAAACAGGCCATGTTGTGAAGCTGGATCTGCATAATCCAATTCATGATCTAGTTTATCCAAATTTCAAAATGAACCAACTGGGTGGTCAGATAAGTCTTTCCTTACCCGATTTAAATCATTTGTATTACCTAGACCTGAGCATGAATTCATTTTATGGTCCGCTGCCATCATCACTCGGAAGACTATCATATTTGAGAGTGTTAGATACTGGAGATAATCAATTGAATAGGAGCATTCCAATAAGTCTTGGACAACTTGCAAAACTAGAATATCTAGATTTGTCAAAAAAATGCATTGAATGGGAGCATCCCAACAAGTCTGCGACAACTTTCAAAACTAGAATATCTAGATTTGTCAAAAAAATGCATTTGTTGGCACCGTATTTGAACTTCACTTTGTCAAACTCAAGAGTTTAAATCAATTGTACTTGCATTCAAATTCATTAGTTTTGATGTTAGCTCCCAATGGGTTCCTCCCATTCAACTCCAACTCATACGATTGGCATCCATCGAAACACAAAAAAATGTTACAGCGTTAGACATGTCTAATGCAAGCATCTCAGATGCCATTCCTGATTGGTTTGAGAGTATTTATTGTGGCATTATATACTTGGATCTTTCCAACAACCAGATCAAAGGAAAGGTGTCAATATTTCAAAAATGCAAATATAGATACAGTGCTCATGATAAATGGTTACTATTGAGTTCTAACAGATTTGAGGGCCCACTAACACCGCTTCCTTTAGATGTTTATTCCTTGGATCTTTTCAACAACTTGCTTTTAGGACCTATTACTGTGAGTGATGATAATGCAACGATGAGTTTGAGTTATCTTTTTCTCTCAAATAACAATTTGACTGGTGTCATTCCAGTGTCTTTGTGCAAGGCAAAGAATATAAATATTATTGATTTCTCAAACAATCAGTTATCAGGAAAATTCCTCCTTGCTTGGGGCAATTGGATCAGTTGTCGGTGCTAGATTTGATGAATAATAGTCTATATGGTGAAATTCCAAGTTCATTGGGTTCCCCACAATTTCTCTTTTCCTTGCACTTGCGTAACAATATGTTTTATGGGAAGCTTCCTTTGTCCTTACAGAATTTGACATTTCTTTTCACCATTGATCTAGGTGAAAATGTGTTCACTGATAATATCCCTCCATGGATTGGATATAACCTAACTAATCTTAATTTTCTCAATCTTCAATCAAATAATTTCTATAGTGATATTCCTCCACAACTCTGTCATCTCCGAAATTTGCAATTGTTGAACTTGGCACAAAATAACATAACGAGAAATATCCCTCGTTGTTTTGGCAACTTCACTGCCATGGTTGCACTAGATCGTGGGTTCATTTTCGGTCGAATTCTCTATTATCAGACTAGAGGAATTTATGAAGAGAATATTTTGGATTCAATGAAAGGAAGAGAACTAGAATACACCAAGACACTCAAATTTCTCGTCTCCATGGACCTTTCGAACAATGGCATTGCTGGAGAGATTCCGGAAGAGTTAATGGATCTTTTTGGGTTGCTCAACTTGAATTTATCTGGAAATCATCTAAAAGGTAGGATCCCTAATAATATTGGCAATTTGACACAATTGGAATCTCTTGATTTGTCTCGAAACAAACTTTCTGGGCCCATTCCTCAAAGTCTGTCTAGTTTAAGCTACCTAAGTCATTTGAACATGTCATTCAATAATTTATCAGGGCAAATACCAACGGGAAATCAACTTCAAACTCTCGACGATCCTTCCATTTATATAGGCAACGATGATAGCCTTTGTGGAACACCACTAAATAGCTACCTCGATGATAAATCATCTAATGGTGATCACAAACATGCTGATGAGAGTAAAGTTGCAGATGAAACTGATTTTTTGTGGTTCTATTCTACACTGGCATTGGACCTGGTTTCTTGGTTGGGTTCTTGGGGGTCTGTGGCACTTTGAATTTCAAGAAGTCTTGGAGGTATGCATACTTCCAGTTCATCGAAAATAACTACAATTGGATATCAATAAACATAGCAATCAAGTTCGCTCAGCTAAGGAGGAAGTTCAACAAAGGCAAATTTGGAGGATGAATTTATCACCCAATTGGTTCGTCTCTCTCTCTCTCTCTCTCTCACATCATGTACCTATATTACCTCTATATCTTGTTATGATTGCGATGTGTGCATCAAATCAACATCTTCATAACCCATGATTTATCTTGCATGAATCTTTTGAATTTTTTTACCGTTATTAACTTAACAATGCTATTCATGTTAATGATTTTTGGAACATCATCACAACGTGAAGAATAACCATTCATATTTTGAAGTGGAGTTAGTGATATTTCCAGATTATCATGAAAACATGTCTTACATTCAAGATCATATAGTAAAGTACAGATTAATTTCCACCAAATTTCTTTACCAAAAGCGCTAAAATTCTCCTTCACATGCTTAAAAACATTGGAAAAAAAAATGCAGGTTTGTTGTTATATAGTTCAAATAATGCAAATACGTTTCTCAAATTCTCAAATAATTTTTCAAAAGTCATTTGTTGCATTATTTCAGAGAAACCATGTTAACATCCACTAATATGTTGATGGGGTTTGATGATTTTGTGCCTTTTGTAAAATATTCTAAAGTAAGTCTTTCCTTAAATAAATGATTTGTGAACTATCGTATTGTCCGGAATATGTTATAGACTGTGTTTTGCATATATATGTATTCTCCTTTTATTGGTGAATTCTATGATTTTTGCCGATTGAGGCCATAGATTATAGTTTTAATGTTGAGCATTGAGCAAAATGCTCCAACAATGATATACATGTAGTAATGGTATCACTGAGAAAAATCTTATCAAAACAGAGAGCTATTATGCAACAGTCAAATTCACATATAAGTTCAACTATTCATGTTTTTCTTCACATTGTAGTAATCTTTACTTGTGTCAAAGCTTTTAATGATTTAGGAGAAGTATGTAACATCAGTAATACACAAGTATGTTTCTCAACTTGCATTACTTTTTATTTAATTTGTTAATGATTAATCCTTGCCAAAGATTTTGTGTGTGTGTGTGTTTTATTCTCTATCTATTTGTGTCTATTGAGTTTTATCCAATTTACAAGTGCTTGTGGTTGGCTTTTTAAATAACTTTTTGTTGATTTTTTTCATCTTTAATGATTTTTTTTTTTAAATTAAAAAGTGTTACACTCTTGAATTCTACTCGACTAGAGAAATTAGAAAAGATCAAAAAAATTGAAAATTTCGAAAAAAAAAGTCCAAAAATGATTTTTTAAAAAAAAACGGTTGAATTTTTATTTTTTTGTAACTTTTTTTTGTCTTTAAGATTATTTTTATTTGTTTTTACTTTTTAAATTCGTCTACACAAGACAAACCTAAAAAGTAAAAAAAATGGACATAATTTAGAAAGAAAAAAATCACTAAAAATTTAAAATATATATATAGATATATATATAACTTTTTTAGGTGAATCCCACACACTAACAAAAGCCAAAGCAATAAAACTGTCAATGTAACCAAAATATCATAAGTTTCCATATATGCAGATGCAAATGCAGATGATTAGCTCCTAACTACACATTGATTTCATCAGTCCACACAATTACCCAAAGGGTGTGTTTGTTTGGACGGATTGCATAAGGGGGGATTGTAATCCATCGGACTATTAGTCCTGAGATACATTGTCCCAGGACTATTTTGTTGGTTAGGATTTGTATCCTATGTTTGTTTAGTCATGGGGTTAGATGTCTGGATTGGACTATTTTTAGTGAATCCAATGTTTGTTTGGGATATTATGGAAAATGATAAATGCTCAAATGACTATTTTATCATTTTCAATTATTTACTAAGTAATAGTTTTAATATTTTAATTATTTTTAGCTAGATTAAATAAAAAATTATTTTATTTTATTTTTTGCACAATTAAATAAATTTATTTTTAAAAAATTAAATAAATTAAATAAAAATAAAAATATATGTTATTTTTAATTAAAATTTTAAATAAATTTATTTTAAATAATAATAATAATTAAATAATGAAATAAAATAAAACATCTATTAAAATTTAAATAATGAAATTAAATAAAATATAAACAAAATTTTATAATAAAACATCAATAAAATATCTATAAAAAAATATTTTAAAAAATTAAATAAATAAAACAAAAATAAAAATTAAATAAAATTATTTTATTTTTAAATTGAGACATTTAAATTTTTTTGAATTTTACTAAATATAATACATAATTAAATACTAGAGGGCAAAAATGCAATTTCATTGTCTAATCCCATGGGATGAGTTATCCCATGGTTTCTATCCCACCCCCCCATGGGATAGGATAGTCCCACAAATATGGGAGTAATAGTCTAGGGGGACTATTAGTCTGGAACAAAACTTTTGAAACAAACAATGGACTATTAGTCTGGTGGGACTAATAGTCCAATCCCACACCCTAATCCTTCAAAACAAACACACCCAAAGGGGATCTAAATCAATTATCACAATTTCAATAGGCATCAGCCAATCCTACACACCATACCAACAATTAGCATAGAGAAAAGGAAGATGCTACGATGTTCACCCTTAAAATGATGCATATTGTATACTTTTGTATTATTTTAGTCCCTATATTTTCAAATCGCTTGATTTTTACTCTGAATTTTATATTTTGTCTCTTTTTGTCCAACTTGAAAATGGTAGTTAAGTTTTTTGACAGAAATTGGCCATGTGCATGTCACATGCCTTATTTTAAAGGATAAAATTGTAAATTTAATATTTTGTACATTATTCAGAGTGAGTTAACTCAATCAAATAAACACACATGTGGATCTCAATTATAGAAAGAGATGGTTTATGTTTAACAGATGGTTTATGTTTAACAGATGGTTTGACGAGGAAAAACAAGGGGGGTTTGCTCGACGGTGGGGCTGAGTTGAGGTAAGGCCTTGAGATTCGATTGGTGTCCGTTGCTGAGAAGGTCACGACCAGAGACCACTACTTTTGCTGCAGATTGTGAGATTTCATCTTTGTCATCATCAGCTCCTCATCTCTATTGCATGCTATTTACCATTTTGGGCAATAGAACCGATCCAAATTTTTCCTCTTTAAAATAAATAAAAACTTAACCAAGTTCTTTATGGAATTGTTTGTAAATTTTCTTATATTACTTTGAAAAAAGTCTTTTTGTCAATGGTGTTTTGCTAAGATATTATGGAATTGATTCAATGTGAAAATTTTAGAGACCACTGATGTAATTTGTCATATAAAAAAAGACAAGTTCCGTTTGGCACTAGTAATCTTAGAAGTTTGAGATAAATATTATGATCTAGTTAGGGGGGGGGGAACGCAACTAATACAGGTAATACGTAAATATAAAAAATAATTAATAATAGAACATACATTTCAATATAAAGATATAATAAATTTTTTTTTTCTATATGATCAATGAATGGCCAATAATACTACATTTATTTATTTTTAATGATATTAGTTTACCATCTCATGGTCATGATTGCATTGGTTAAATTGGTTCCATCACTAGGGACAATTTCAAGGCAATTGTGATAAATGATATGGTAAAAAATGTGATCATATAAATGAATGACTTTGCCTAGTGGCAAAAGGATAGACCCTAAGAATGAACTGTAAACCTAAACATATCGAGTTCGACTCTTACTAGTGTTTCTCAGACTTAACCGATATGTGTGATTTGTAGGCAATCTTTAGAAGGAAAGTGATTAAGAGCTCTAAAATTAGAACTTTAATATGAGCTCTAGTGATGTGGCAAAGCAAAATAATAAAAAATAAAAAATAACCAAAACATCACATCGTTTATTGGAACCCATCATTAGAGCTCTCTCTAAAGCTCTTCCTCTAAAACTCCTAAACATTTTTCTTTTTAGAATTCGAGATTTACTTACTCTAAAGAGTGGGTCCAATGTAGTTTTCATGATTGCATTGGTAAAGTTTGTTGAGTTTTTTTTTTTTAATATTATGAAGGAAAAAAAAAAACAATTTAGAGAGTTGACCCACTTTTCAAACTATTTGGAAAACTAACTTACTTTTTGAAATCGCATTTTCAAAATGCGATTTTGAAATTGAAATTACATTTTCAACATGCAATTTCACCTTGAAATCGCAGGTTGAAAATGCAATTTATGATGACATGGTGAAATTACATGTTGAAAATGCGATATGAAATTACATGTTGAAAATGTGATTTCAATTTCAAAATCATATTTTCAAAATGCGATTTCAAAAGCAGGTTAGTTTTCCAAATAATTTGAAAAGTGGATCAATTCTCTAAATTGTTTTTTTTTTTTAGAATATTATAAAAAAAAACTCTAAGTTTGTTCCATCACCCCCGTTCTGTAATTATCTTTTTTTGTTCTTATTAGCCATAGAGATGCGAGAGTAGGAGAGAAATAAGTGGGGGGAACTGTTCATATGGGAACCATAATTAAGTAAATTTCCAATTAAAAAATCTTCCCACACAAGCAAAAGTTGAAAACCACCATCTAGGGACATTTTCAACCCCTATGGTTTGAGAAGTGTTATTTTAATTAATTTTTTAATCTTTTAAAAAAAATAGAAAGAGTGATATAATAATTTATAGTGACTTTTTAACTATATTAGTCTAATGTCAAACAAGGTTTATCAAATTTAAATTTGGATAAAAATCTTGCAAAACACCGCTCTACTCATTGACTCAAATTTATATGAAATTGAGTTTTACCCATTTTTTTAACCCAATTTAAAAAAGACTTAAATATATACTTGAATTTGTTTCAAGATCATTTTGTAATTTTCAAATTTACCACTCTGTCATTACTGAAGTTTTACCCAAATTTATGTTCAAACCTAAGTTTATCCAATGGAATGTCATATCAAATCAAACTTAGATTTTTAATTAAATTTACAGTAGTACTACATCCACACAATTTCTTCCCCTCACAATCATCCCCCTAATGAGGTGGCAAAACAAAATGCATATAAAGAGAGTTTCGAGGGAATATTTGAATGTAGATCAACTTTTCAAATTTTGCTTGTCACATCATTTGAGAGGGTTTGGGGGGAGGGAATTATGTCAATGAATCATTTTTCTTAAATTTGAGTAAAAATTTAAGGATCGAAAATGGCCTAACAAACTTTTTAAAATCTGGCTTGAATTAAGTTAAAATAAGCTTAAATTATTTTACAATAGGCCTACATAGACTAGTTTATTGGTTGCCGTAATGCTTGGTTAGTTGATTTATTGTTTAGGGTAAATTACACCAGTAATTCTTCTATTTTACTTCTTGTATCATTTTGATTTCTACACTTTCAATTGGCTCAATTTTGATCATTCATTTTAAATTGTGTCAATTTGGTCCAATTGATAATATTATTAGTGTTTTTTAAAAAAAATTATCACTAAATTAGTTGAGGCTAACTGACTGAGTTGAGTAAATTTATAATTGTACCCTTAAAAATATGACACATAACACTTAAATGCATATTTTCTATTAAAAAAAAAATACTAAGAGTTCAAATCAATTGGACCAAATTGAGACAAATTCATAAATTTAGAATCAGAATCAAGTCAATTGAAATTACAAGGACTAAAATTTCACAATGACCAAAATACAAGAACTACCGTCATAATTTGCCCCGTTGTTTATTGACTAATACCATTCTAAAGCAAGGCAAATACCTAACCTTATGAAATGTTGAGCAAGAATTCTAAGGTTGACTTAATAAGACACCTATAAATATACCTTGCTGTATATGACAAAAATATAAGTTGATCCAACAAGGTTGAACTAGTTACTCCAAAAGGAGAGCATAAAAGAGAACAAAATGGGAGAGTTCAATACTAGAGTGTCAAAGGTTATGAGGATGAGAGCAGGGCTGTGTGCCTTTGTGCCCTCCTAGGAATGCTTTTTAGTGTCTATCTTGGCTTATTTTTTAATGTCTGTCCAAGGAATTTGGAGGAAAGAAAACACATATCACTTTAAGAATCAATTTGGTGAGTTTGAATTTGTCATGTCTTCCTTCTCATTTTAGTTTTCAATCTTATGATTTTTAATCTTCTCCTGATCAACAACTTGAAATCCACATGTACAGATCAATCATACAGCATTGTGGCAGGAGGATTCATGATGACTTCATCACTTTGACAATCAAAGTTTTCCATTTCTCCATTGCCAAATGTTTACAGTTCAGATACTTGAGGCCACTGCAGCCTGCACATTCGACTACATCCATGCTATTTTGGGTTTCGTTGACTCGATCAGTTTCTTCGATGTACTCTTGATTTTGATTTGTTTAATCTCTTTGTAAAGTTCATTCAAGCCAAAATGTTGTCATCGATCGCTATTGAACTAACACAATTGCAACAGCCCAACATATGGAGAGGGTTGCTTCGAATGGAGATAGCATTAGTTTCCATTCTTATTAATAATCGAACCTACATAACGAAATTGCTCACCCTTTGGTATCTCCTGCTTTTCAACCTCAACTTGTCTGTTATTTCTATTTCTAGTGTTATTGAAGCAATATTCCATGTGTACAATTTCAGTATTATTTTAAGATGTTTGTTAAGGACTCAAGTGCTTCTATTCTATCTAAATTCTAATTTAGTGTTAATTCCTCTTTTAATTTCATCCACTATGGTAATAACATCTGTAAATAGCATAAATCATAAGACATCATCTAAAATATGTCTAATCAATTCGTCTATAATTAAGGCAAATAGGTACGAACTTGAGGCTAATTCTTGGTGTAATCTTCAAGTAATCAAAAATTCATTTGTTTCTCTTGCAAGTGAATTAATTGTAGTCACAGTTCCATTATACATGCCCTTCATCGCATTAATATAACCTCTTTGTCAATATTTTTTTCTCTAATACCCACCATATTATATCTTTAAGCACACCCCACCTCAAGTTTTGTTTTTATTTTTTATTTTTTATTTTTTGTTTATTTATTTTTCTAAATCCATAAAAACTATAAGCATATTCTTCTTCTTTTTCCTCCGTATTTTTCTATTAATCTCCTTGGATGAAAATTTCAGCTAAATATTTCACTAAATTAATATGAAACCAAGAATAATTAAACGGAAAAAATAGAGATCAATTGATAAATTTATAAAATTACCAAAAGACCATATGGCAAAATAGTTGGGGTTAAAAGTGTCTATAAGAAAATGTTCACTATCTTATAAAACAGCAACTTTTCTTTGGCAAATTATATGAAAACAAGCTACAAAGAAAAATACATAGAGTAATGCTAGAAATCTCAAAAATTTTGTCAAACTTTTTATCAAATGTCTCATATGGATGTGAGACCCACATGAAACCCACATGGTGTGAGTCTCACACCTATGTAAGATATTTGGTAAAAATTTGATAAAACTTTTGAAGTCCATGTCATTTTTCAAATACCCACCCAACCAATCCACGTGGTTTATTCGCTTTCTTGGCGCTCATGCTTCCTTCTTCCCTAGCCCTCTCAGATAGTACCCACTTTTATCCACCAAATAATTAGCAGCTATTGAGATGGAGAGATATTACTTACAATAATAACACTACAAATTAGCAACTATTCATTTTATTCATAAATTTTACATTTTATCAATTTAATTTCCATCATACAAACACATTCAGAGTAAATTATTAATTGATAAGAATGAATTCAAAGCATTTTTATTTTTACAATCCACAAACATTCGTGCATAGAGAATTGATAAGAATGAATTCATAGCATTTTTATTTCTACAATCCACAAACATTCGTGCATAGAAGGAGAGAGATGATAACCACTGAGCAACTATAGATCAATAATATTGACAAATCTTTTGCTATTAATGGCATTGCAAATAATTCATTTCATTCATTAACTATTAAATTAATTAATAAGTTTAGAAATATATTCAATTAATAATTTTATAATTTAATTGTTGTATAGGGGAGTAGTTAGGAATTTTATTTTTTTTTTTGTTAACTCTTGTTAAATGAAAAATGCATTATTCTATTTCCGCACACTAATTCCCTTGAATGCACACTTAATGAAAACCTTCTCAATCAATACACATCAAAAAATAATTCTTAGTACATATCTTCTTATCCCAATAATACCCTCATCTTCAATTTTAATACCCAAATTTTTCTTCCATCCACTCACCCCTCATTCGCCACCGTTGCTGCCACTCTCTTTTATCGACACCACCACCACTCCTACCTCATCCCTTTCCGTCTTAGACTCCTACAATCAACCTCAAAAGTTGTTGGTTTGTGGAAGGATACTTGTAGGGGTGTATGGTTCATGATGGAAGATAATCGTAGGCAGAGGAGACAAAGGGGATGGCGAATAAGAGAGGTAGCATTGACAATGGAGGATGGTTGTGATGTTTTAGAATTAGGGTCTAGGGAGAAGAAAATAAAGGATGATACTTTATTCTAAAACAAAATTGTATTAACAAAAAATTTATTAAGTGTGTTAACTAAGGAGAATCAGTGTGGAAATAAAATTACCTATCAAAAACTCTGACGATAAAGTATTTTTAATTTTTAGAACTAAAAGGGACAATCTATATTTTAACAAATCTTATGGAGTATATTTGTAATTTACTCTAGATTGTATAAGTGTTTTTTTTTTGGCTCCAGGAAATACATGGTTAGGGACTCTCTGTGGATAAATAACTCTCCTCCATACCATTATTTGGGTGGTAATGGCTCCCCTTCATAACATTGTCCTTATATACTTCGTTTTATAGATCTCATTCCAAACCCACAACCTAATATATAAAAATTGAGCTTTTATAAAGGATAATGTTATAGAGGATAAAAATAAAACTCAATTTCATATTTCATAAATAGCAAATAAAATTACTAAAGATTGTTTAGAGAATTAACTATTTTAGTTGACTTTTATTTTCTTACGAAATGTGTGCAAAAAATATACAGAATAATTTACTTTTTTTGTAGTGGTTTTTTGGCTATTTCATTGGACATGACTAGATACATGAAAATTGTCGGCAAGGTCATTGAAATCATCTATTTAGTGACCGATTGGTTCGGATCATTCAATTTTGATAAATCAGATAAATGCTTGCCAACCCTTAAATTATTTTTTTGTAAAAACTTACTATATAAAATTTATGACATGGACGATTTGGACTTGCACAATTGTACCATTATAAAAATAAAATTATTTTTTCATGATTCCACTCAAATGCAATTTTCCCAACTTTATTCACAAAACAGAACAAAGATAGAGAGGAGAGAGTTCTCCATCGAAGAAAAGTCGAAGAAAATTTGGAGTGTGAGCCCACGTCACTGATGTGGCCGCTGTTTGCTGGCTGTTAGTGTAGAATTCTTGAAGTTGGATGTTGTCTAGCGAATTATCTGTGCTTGAACACATTCATAACACAATTTAATATTAATCAAAACTAATTACTCTCATACAATTAATGTACCTCTCTCCTTTCCTTTCCAATTTATATGCAATCACTTCCTAAAATTTTTTTGAACCTTTTACAATTAAAAATAAATTTAAAAAATGCTATTGGCTAACCAATTAAACTAACAATTTTAAAAATATTAAATAATTTCATAATTTATACCTTTCAAAAGGAAAGATAAATAAATGGAGAAAAAAAAAATTTATTTTCCTAATCTCCCTTATCTAACATCTCTCACCAATTTTCAAAAGGAAATATTAAATCTATCTTTCTTATTCTATCTCTCAAACCTGTTCTTTTTTCAATGAAACCTTACATCTAGGTTGCTGTAATACTTTAGTTGCATAAGGTAATTTTGAAGGAATAAACTAACGACGGCGATGATTGATAATCCTGTGAGGATGTTTATCATACAAGAATGTAAATAATACTTTAGTTGCATAAGGTATTGCATGTTATGGGTTTATATACACATTTACGTGTCCTTTGGGAATAGTGACACCTTTTGGATTTGTTTACAATGCCAATAGTCACCATGGTTCACCAAAGGGTTTGTGTCTTTAGATGTTTGAATTCAAACCAAGTAGCTTCCAGATTCTTCAAGATTTTGCACGAATGTTTATTACCATTCAAGAGAGAAATCATTGGGTGTAGTGAGTCACACCGAATTATGGTGTGATCACTCCTATTCCATCAAATTTATAAGACTTGATATTTTTTTTGGAAAATTACATTTCAATAGAATAGTGGAAGTCCATTCCTATGTTTGGTGCAAGTTGTAACAGAAAATATTCTCATCTGTAGTACAATTATTTTATGTCTATCCCATCTCTATATAATTTCTCAATTAATTTTTATGTTCAGAGCATACATAGTTTAGGATAAATCTTCTATGTATATATTATATATTAATCGAAATGTATTTTTCTTCTTAAAGACTCTATAAACATAAAACATTAATCTAAATTTTTTATTTAAAAAAATAAATGTTAAGAAATACACATAGTATAGAAATTTTAGCCTATCTAAATTTTTATAATTTTGAAATTTAAAAATCTTAATATAAATATTAAAAAAAAATAAAAATAAAATAGCTATATCTAACCTAACATACTTAACCCATATATAATTTGACATTTAAAAACCTTTAAAAATAATTTTTCAAATATAAATTTAGTCTTACATAATTTTAAATTTAAAAAAAAATTTATTTTTATTTTTAAAAACTAGTTGGCGTCTAAAAAACTATGAATTTTTTAGGCATCACGACACATTTATTAGTTAAAAAAAAAATCCGCATGGCACACATGAAAAGAAATTTTTTAAAAAATACATGTATAATGTATATTTTTATGTCGCGTTCAATAATACATGCGAAAAAGAACCATCAATATAGGTAATCAATTATTATAGTTAACTCATTCAAATTTACATAAACATAGAATCATACCTTTTGTAAAGAAAATAACGAAAGAGAGGGAGAGATATGGGGAGTGAATTGCAAATGGTTAGGAAGAGAAAATAAAGGAAAAGAATAGGAAGAAAAAAAAAAGGAAAGAGAGGAAGGTGCTAGGAAAGGGAAAATTATTAAGTACTTCAGGAGTATTAGGTGTCCGTACTCATTTATCAATCATCATTCACCATACCCTCTTATGCTCCTTAATCACCCAACAGAAAATCATAATACTCCACCTTCTCCACCAATCATAATTCCATGGAGCACCAAGTGGCTGTACTTTGGAAGTACAAAATAATTACTTGCTAGGAAAGTGTTGAAACTTCTTTGAGCAGGAAAATTATTTTTGGTTAAATGAATCTAACCGTTAATCTCATAGATTGATTGATCTGGATCGTTCTAACCAAATGTTAGAGTGAGACATTTTCAAAAACAAAATTGTTTTATTATATAGATTTTTTATTTTTGTGAACATAATTGGTGAAAAGTCCACGTTCATAGGATCATATGTTATTTAATCTAAAGTTTGATCCTTTTTAATAATAGAGACATGTTTAATGAAAGGGATGTTTATTGATAAATCTCATTTAGAAGTGTTTTAACCCAAGAAGTCCATGAAAGAATGTTTTAACCCATTTAGTCCCATGTATGTATAGTTTTATCCCATAAAGTCTTTTTTTTTTTATTTACACTATTTTCTTAGACACTTATGCCCTTATATTTAATTTTGATACCCTTATAAATATTTTTTGAACGGTTAGCAATTTTATGATGTGAACATTCATATTTTAAAATTCACATTGGTAGGAATATAAAATTGGCCCGTGGGTGGCCTGAAACCCGCCAGGGAGCCGGGACGGGCCTGGCTCGTTGACAATGTGAATATTTACATTGACATGTTAACATTCACATTAATAGGCATGTAAAATTGGCACGCGTCCCGTGGCGGCGTGAAACCCGCCCGCGGCCCAAAGACGGCCTGGGGTGGGCCTGGTCCGACCCGTTGACAATGTGAATATTCACATTGACATGTTAACATTCACATTGATAAGAGTATAAAATTGACCCGTGGCCTGGGGCGGGCCCTGCCCGGCCCGGCCCGACCCGTTGACAATGTGAATATGCACATTAACATGTTAACATTCACATTAATAGGAGTGTCAAATTAGCCCGCGCCCCGTGGCTGCCCAAAACCCGCCTACGGCCTGTGGCGCTGCCCGGGGCAGGCCCGACCCGACTTGTTGACAATGTGAATATTCACATTGACATGTTAACATTCACATTGATAAGAGTATAAAATTGGCCAGCGGCCCGTGGGCAGCCTGAAGCCCGACCGCAGCCCAAGGCGGGCTTGGCCCGGCCCGTGACAATGTGAATATTGACATTGACATGTTAACATTAACATTGATAGCGGCCCGGGACGGGCCCGGTCTGGCTCGTTGACAATATGAATATTCACATTGACATGTTAACATTCACATTGATAAGATCAGTATAAAATTGGCCCGCAGCCCATAGGTGCTAAAAGCCCACCTGCGACCCGGGGCGGGCCCGGCCCGGCCCGTTGACAATGTGAATATTCACATTGACATGTTAACATTCACATTGATAGGAGTGTAAAATTAGCCCGCGCTTCGTGGCTACCCGAAACCTGCCCACTGCCTGTGGCGCCGCCCGATGCGGGCCCGGCCTGGCCTATTGACAATGTGAATATTCACATTAACATGTTAACATTCACATTAATAAGAGTATAAAATTGGCCAGCGGCCCGTGGGCGGCCCAAAGCCCGACCGCAGCCCGAGGCGGGCTTGGCCCGACCCGTGACAATGTGAATATTCACATTGACATGTTAACATTCACATTGATGAGAGTATAAAATTGGTCCACGGCCCATGTGCGGCCAAAAGCCCGCTCGCAGCCCGGGGCGGGCCCAGCCCGGCCTGGCCTGTTGACAATGTAAATATTCACATTGACATGTTAACATTCACATTGATAGGAGTGAAAAATTAGCCCGCGCCCCGTGGTTGCCCGAAACCTGCCCACGTCCCGTGGCGCGGCTCGGGACGAGCCTGGCCCAGCCTGTTAACAATGTGAATATTCACGTTGACATGTTAACATTCACATTGATAAGAGTATAAAATTGGCCAGCGGCCCGAGGCCCGATCGCAGCCCGACCGCAGCCCGAGGCGGGCTTGGCCCGACCCGTGACAATGTGAATATTCACATTGACATGTTAACATTAACATTGATAGAAGTGTAAAATTTGCCTGCTGCTCGAAGCTCGCCCGCGGCCCGGGGTACGCCCGCCCTAGCCCGTTGACAATGTGAATATTCACATTGACATGTTAACATGCACATTGATAGAAATGTAGAATTGGTCCGCGGCCCATGGGCTGCCCAAAGCCCGCCCACTTTGAAGCCCGGCCCGGCCCATTGGCCTGCTTAAGGCCCATTCAAGGCTCGGTCCGAGGCCCAGCCCGCTCGAGGTGCAATGTTTTTTTTTGTGAAAAATAATAAAATTTTGGTAGAAAAAATTAAAAAGAATTAAAAAAAATGGCCAGGCTCGCCCAAGCCCGACCTAAGCTCGAGGCTAGGCCCAGGCCCACCGACCCAACCCGAGGTTGTCGTCTACGGGCTGAGCCGGGCACGCCCCGAGCAGCGGGCGAGCTTCGGGCGCTGGCTAATTTTACACTCCTATCAATGTGAATATTCACATTGTCACAAGCCGGACCGAGCTCCCACCGGGCCGCCCACGGGCTTTGGGCTGCCCATGGGACGCGAGTCAATTTTACACTCTTATCAATGTGAATGTTAACATGTCAATGTGAATATTTACATTATCAACGAGCCGGGCCGGGCCCGCCCAAGGCAGCCCACGGGCAGCGGGTGGGTTTCGGGCCACCCACAGGCCGCAGGCCAATTTTACACTTCTATCAATGTGAATGTTAACATGTAACAACCCATATTCATGTTCATTTACATAACTTTGTCTTGTTAAGTTTGCATTCATGAATCTTGCCTTGTTTTGTGCTCGTGTGATTCGTCTAAGTATTGTATGCATGCTTTGTTCCTTCCTTGATGTCAAGCCTAGGTCATGTTAAGCCTAGATCATTCCAAGTAGAGGTTATCTTCAGTCTAGAATTATCTTGGAACCACTTTGTTCGACCTCCACCCTCGCCCTGACATATTGGCCGAGATGTCATTATCCAGGCCGAGCTGTTCATCACCAAGGCCGAGATGTGTATTATCTAGGCCGAGATGTTACCTTTGCACCTAAGCGATCTTGTCCTGGAGTGGTATGACCTAGACCGAGGTGTGGCATATCTAGGCTAAGGTGTGGCACAGTTTAGTCAAGTGTTGTCCTTCCTAGCCGAGGTCATTGTCACCTTAGTTGCCGAAGCTTTGTCCTTAGCCGATGTCATCACTTGCCGGAGTGCCTTACCGGGTAGCTTGTTAGATACACTTTGTCTTACACATGTCTTGTCAATCTATCACCTTTTTGAGGAGAGCCAACCAGCCGTTGCCACGTGTCCGAGCTGAGTGTTAAGTCAGCCGGTAGAGGGAGAAACTTATCATTTGCTATGTCCTTGTTTTTGAAGAGGAGAGAGAAGCTCTAGGAGAGGAAGAGGAGTTCTTGAGGGAGAGTGGATTTCCAAGCTTGATCCCTAGAGATCGAACCGTTAGATCCGCGTTCTAAGGTTAGATTCTTGATCTACCCATGTTGTTCTTTATGTTCATGTTATTGCATTGCATGATTGAATATGATTTGTAAGCCATGCATTGCTTTGAAGTTCGGTTTTAGAAAGAGAAAATAGCATTCATGTGTTCTTGAAGAAAAGTCATGTTTTGATCTGAAAGCTCATGCCTACATCCATGTTTTTGTGTTTGTTTTCATATGATTTTCGAGTATGGGTACCCAGGTCCATGTTTTCGAACTCATAGCATGAAATCTCAGATTTTTGTAATAAAGAAGTTATGATTTTAGCATTCATATTCTTCACGATCTTCATGTTCATGTTCTTCCTGTTCTTCACAGGTGGAAACCCAGATCTCCAGACCTTACTTCCCTAAGTGTAGTCGCCGAGATCACTCTTGCCTAGATCACACACTTAGGCCAAGCATCGTATCTCACCTTGGCCTACCTGGCATGATCACTTACACCTTTAGTTTGTCTTGTGCGCACCTCGGCATTCAGCCGCACGCCGAATCCTAGGTAGCCACACCTCGGCCAGGAGGTGTGGGACCTCGGCGAAGACCTGGTTAGTACCCAGCATGTCTTCCTGACATGTAAAACTGTGTTTTGACTTCCAGCATGTTTTCCGAGATCATTTGCATGCATGTAAGACTTGTTTGAGAAGTATGTTCATTAGACCTTGCCATGTGTTTGTAGGACTTGGACCTTTGCCTTGACCCCGACGTCCCAAGAACTATGTGAGTGATATTTTTAATAAAGTTATGTTATAAGGTTTTGATAAAGCTTTGCCTTGTTTTGATAAAAGTATTTGCTAAGCATGAATGATATCCCTATTTTATGTATCAAGTATAAGTTTTGCGTATCAAGTATAAGTTTTGTTTTGATGACATTCTCGGAAAGTCCCTTGTGCTGGAGGACTCTAAACTTTCGCAGCACATCTTGTTTTGAAAGTCCCTTGTGCTGGAGGACTCTAAACTTTCGCAGCACATCTTGTTTTGAAGGTCTCTTGTGCTGGAGGACTCTAAACTTTCGCAGCACATCTTGTTTTGAAAGTCCCTTGTGCTCGAGGACTCTAAACTTTCGCAGCACATCTTGTTTTGAAGGTCACTTGTGCTGGAGGACTCTAACCTTTCGCAGCACATCTTGTTTTGAAGGTCCCTTGTGCTGGAGGACTCTAACCTTTCGCAGCACATCTTGTTTTGAATGTCCCTTGTGCTGGAGGACTCTAAACTTTCGCAGCACATCTTGTTTTGGAAGTCCCTTGTGCTGGAGGACTCTAAACTTTCGCAGCACATCTTGTTTTGAAGGTCCCTTGTGCTAGAGGACTCCAACATTTCGCAGCACATCTTGTTTTGAAAGTCCCTTGTGCTGGAGGAATCTACACTTTCACAGCATATCTTGTTTTGGAAGTCCCTTGTGCTGGAGGACTCTAAACTTTCTCAGCACATCTTGTTTTGAAAGTCCTTAGTGCCAGGGGACTATAATGCAACTGCACATCTTGTTTTGAGGGTCCTTCCGTGCTAGGGGACTTTAAGCCTAGGTAGCACCGTCCTTTCGTGCTAGGGGACGTTAAGCCTAAGTAGCACCCTTGTTAAGATATCGGCCATCGACGAACTATGAACGGGTGTGCTCGATGCCTAGGTTATGCTTTTGTTTTGAAAGACCAAGGTTCGATTCATGTTTTGTTTCAAGTCAAGCTAAGCTATGTTATGTATGGTTTTGACAAGGATATACTATGTATTGTTTTGAAAAGATCACGGGTATCATTCATTTAACCCCTTTATTACTTATACCATTCACTGAATATCTAAGCTCACCCTCCCTATATATATATATATATGTAGGTAACAAGCAAGAAGTCGGCTACGCCGAGATGTGTGTTTTGCATGTATGTTATGTCGGCAGTGAGGATGTCGGCAAACTAGAAGATTATGTTTCATGATTTGTGGCTCAAGTGTTTTTTGTTTATGTCGGCAATCTTAAAGCTTATGTATTTTGAACATGTCGGCTCGAGAAGCCTTTTATCGAAATGTAATATGTACTTTTGTACTCCATTTTATTTGTATTCAAGTTTTAAAGCTATGTAAAGATGTATGTCATTCCATTTGACTTATGCACTGCTCTTATGGACAACTTGTATTTTAAATTATTGCTTCCGCACTTGTGAGCCCCATATATTTATACTCTGATTGTATTTGAATTTTGAAAGTTGGCTTTCGGTAATCACGGATTACTGGCCATCACGGCACCAAACTACTAGGGGCGGTTTGGGGTCGTGACAGAATGGTATCAGAGCACGCGTTCCTTATACTACGTTATTCACACACTTTGAGTCCTAAAGAGCAAAGGATGTCCCTTAGAATGATCTTAGGATTTGCATCATGTTGCTTGCTACTTGACAAGGTGTGCATCATCTCGGCATGAGCATTTGTTACATCGGCATGATCATGTTCACTTGCATACATGTTCATTTGTTCATTTTGTTCTAAGAGTCACATTTTGCATACCTCCTAGCATCATGAGAAGAGGTAGACCCCCAGTTGGCTGAGATTATCTCGAGGACAGAATAGGCAGATTAGAAAGACTGGTCGAGGGTTTGGCACACGAGTTAAGGAAGGCAAGACAGCAGAACATTGGTACCACGTCTACTCAGGCTGAGCAGGCAAATGGCCGACATGCAGTTCCACCTCCACTTCCTCCAGTGCGACAAGTGCCTCTGCAGCCAGCTTCGTATGGAGGTGGCACATTTCTCAACGCACCGACGCATGCCGGAGTACTAGACAAGGCCATCTTAGCAGAAGCCAGCTTGAACAAGAGTCGGAGTTTGGGAAAGGAGCAGAAAAAGAGACAGACCTATGACGATTGTCCAGACCCGTGTGGTGCCGAGAAGAAGACAAGTGTGGACAGTTCTGACAGAGCGAATCAGGAAGGTGACACTAGGCCGACATGTACAAGTTGCAGGAGGCGACATTTTGGAGTTTGTCATTGGGCATCGGGGGCTTGCTTTGAATGTGGCGAGATGGGTCACCGTGTGAAAGACTGTCCAAGGGTAAAGGCTAGAAAAGATAAGAAGAGATGAGAACCCGACGCTCGAAAATTGTTTTGAAGACATGGTAAGCTAAGTTTGGAGGACCAAACTTCTTTAAGGGGGGAAGGATGTAACAACCCATATTCATGTTCATTTACATAACTTTGTCTTGTTAAGTTTGCATTCATGAATATTGCCTTGTTTTGTGCTCGTGTGATTCGTCTAAGCGTTGTATACATGCTTTGTTCCTTCCTTGATGTCAAGCCTAGGTCATGTTAAGCCTAGATCATTCCAAGCCAAGGTCATCTTCAGTCTAGAATTATCTTGGAACCACTTTGTTCGACCTCCACCCTCGCCCTGACATATTGGCCGAGATGTCATTATCCAGGCCGAGGTGTTCATCACCAAGGCCGAGATGTGTATTATCTAGGCCGAGATGTTACCTTTGCACCTAAGCGATCTTGTCCTGGAGTGGTATGACCTAGACCGAGGTGTGGCATATCTAGGCAAAGGTGTGGCACAGCTTAGTCAAGTGTTGTCCTTCCTAGCCAAGGTCATTGTCACCTTAGTTGCCAAAGCTTTGTCCTTAGCCGATGTCATCACTTGCCGGAGTGCCTTACCGAGTAGCTTGTTAGATACACTTTTGTCTTACACATGTCTTGTCAATCTATCACCTTTTTGAGGAGAGCCAACCAACCGTTGTCACGTGTCCGAGCTGAGTGTTAAGTCAGCCGGCAGAGGGAGAAACTTATCATTTGCTATGTCCTTGTTTTTAAAGAGAGAGAAGCTCTAGGAGAGGAAGAGGAGTTCTTGAGGGAGAGTGGATTTCCAAGCTTGATCCCTAGAGATCGAACCGTTAGATCCGTGTTCTAAGGTTAGATTCTTGATCTACCCATGTTGTTCTTTATGTTCATGTTATTGCATTGCATGATTGAATATGATTTGTGAGCCATGCATTGCTTTGAAGTTCGGTTTTAGAAAGAGAAAATAGCATTCATGTGTTCTTGAAGAAAAGTCATGTTTTGATCCGAAAGCTCATGCCTACATCCATGTTTTTGTGTTTGTTTTCATATGATTTTCGAGTATGGATACCCAAGTCCATGTTTTCAAACTCATAGCATGAAATCTCAGATTTTTGTAATAAAGAAGTTATGATTTTAGCATTCATATTCTTTACGATCTTCATGTTCATGTTCTTCCTGTTCTTCACAGGTGGAAACCCAGATCTCCAGACCTCACTTCCCTAAGTGTAGTCGCCGAGATCACTCTTGCCTAGATCACACACTTAGGCCAAGCATCCTATCTCACCTTGGCCTACCTTGCATGATCACTTATACCTTTAGTTTGTCTTGTGCGCACCTCGGCATGCAGCCGCACGCCGAAGCCTAGGTAGCCACACCTCGGCCAGGAGGTGTGGGACCTTGGCAATGACCTGGTTGGTACCCAGCATGTCTTCCTGACATGTAAAACTGTGTTTTGACTTCTAGCATGTTTTCCGAGATCATTTGCATGCATGTAAGACTCGTTTGAGAAGTATGTTCATTGGACCTTGCCATGTGTTTGTAGGACTTGGACCTTTGCCTTAACCCTGACGTCCCAAGAACTATGTGAGTGGTATTTTTAATAAAGTTATGTTATAAGGTTTTGATAAAGCTTTGCCTTGTTTTGATAAAAGTATTTGCTAAGCATGAATGATATCCCTATTTTATGTATCAAGTATAAGTTCTGCGTATCAAGTATAAGTTTTGTTTTGATGACATTCTCGAAAAGTCCCTTGTGCTGGAGGACTCTAAACTTTCGCAGCACATCTTGTTTTGAAGGTCCCTTGTGCTGGAGGACTCTAAACTTTCGCAGCACATCTTGTTTTGAAAGTCCCTTGTGCTGGAGGACTCTAAACTTTCACAGCATGTCTTGTTTTGAAGGTCCCTTGTGCTGGTGGACTCTAACCTTTCGCAGCACATCTTGTTTTGAAAGTCCCTTGTGCTGGAGGACTCTAAACATTCGCAGCACATCTTGTTTTGGAAGTCCCTTGTGCTGGAGGACTCTAAACTTTCGCACCACATCTTGTTTTGGAAGTCCCTTGTGCTGGAGGACTCTAAACTTTCGCAGCACATCTTGTTTTGAAAGTCCTTAGTGCCAGAGGACTATAATGCAACTGCACATCTTGTTTTGAGGGTCCTTCCGTGCTAGGGGACTTTAAGCCTAGGTAGCACCGTCCTTTCGTGCTAGGGGACGTTAAGCCTGAGTAGCACCCTTGTTAAGATATCGGCCATCGACGGACTATGAACGGGTGTGCTCGATGCCGAGGTTATGCTTTTGTTTTGAAAGACCAAGGTTCGATTCATGTTTTGTTTCAAGTCAAGCTAAGCTATGTTATGTATGGTTTTGACAAGGATATACTATGTATTATTTTGAAAAGATCTCAGGTATCATTCATTTAACCCCTTTATTACTTATACCATTCACTGAGTATCCAAGCTCACCCTCCCTATGTATATATGTAGGTAACAAGCAAGAAGTCGGCTACGCCGAGATGTGTGTTTTGCATGTATGTTATGTCGGCAGTGAGGATGTCGGCAAACTAGAAGATTATGTTTCATGATTTGTGGCTCAAGTGTTTTTTGTTTATGTCGGCAATCTTGAAGCTTATGTATTTTGAACATGTCGGCTCGAGAAGCCTTTTATCGAAATGTAATATGTACTTTTGTACTCCATTTTATTTGTATTCAAGTTTTAAAGCTATGTAAAGTTGTATGCCATTCCATTTGACTTATGCACTGCTCTTATGGACCACTTGTATTTTAAATTATTACTTCCGCACTTGTGAGCCCCATATATTTATACTCTGATTGTGTGTGAATTTTGAAAGTTGGCTTTCGGTAATCACGGATTACTGGCCATCACGGCACCAAACTACTAGGGGCGGTTTGGGGTCGTGACATAACATGTCAATGTGAATATTCACATTGCCACGGGTCGGGCTGGGCTTGCCCCGGGCCGCCACGGGCTTCGAGCTGCCCATGGGACGCGAGTTAATTTTACACTCTTATTAATGTGAATGTTAACATGTCAATGTGAATATTCACATTGTCAACGGGCCGGGCCGGGCCCGCGTAGGACAGCCTACGGGCCGCGGGCGGGTTTCAGGACGCCCACAGGTCGCTGGCTAATTTTACACTCCAATCAATGTGAATGTTTACATGTCAATGTGAATATTCACATTGTACATGGGCCAGGCGCCTACACATTGACGATATGAACATTCACATTGATGATGTGAACATTCACATTAGGGGTATTTTGGTAATTATGTCACCCATAGGACTTATTGAAACATAAGAAAATAATGTGAACTAAATGGAACATAAGTAGATGAAAATGACATTTTTGTCTTCTTATCTCAAATAGGACCTAATGGAATAGTCAAAAAGAATATGGGTTGGATGGAATAAATCTCTTAGAAAGTGGATTTATCAAAAAAGCTCCCTTAATGAAATTGTTTGATAAAAAATACAAATTATTTTTTTAAAGAATTTTTTTCCACTAAAAAAATTGCCATCTCCAATTTCTTTTTTCAATAAAATCATCATTGCTAGAAAAGTTACCGACGATAGTGTGGTAATGATTTGGACAATAGCACTAAATGGTAGCTTGAATTTGAGTTTGCTCAAAACAGCCCAAATTTTGGCTTGCCTGTTGTCTGGTCGGTTGTCCAGCAAGAAGGTGGAAGTTGCAGTCGACAAGAGTGACAACCATGGTTAACAAGTATTTCATCAGTCATCCGAGAGGTCATTCGGGAGGTCGTCCGGGCAGTCAACCAGCAGAAGGTGAAAGCCGCGGTCGACAAGGGTGACAACCGCGGTAGACAAATGTTTTACCAATTGTCCAGGTGGTTGTCCGGGTAGCCGACTGGCAAACACAAATTCGAGCTTCGGGCAAACACAAATTCGAGCTATCAATCATTTTTCTTTGAACAGATAGGTAGATTAGTTGGATCAATAGGTAATGATTAGACGAATAGTATGATGGCACATGGATAAATAGATAGGTAGGTTGGAGCAAAATGATTTTTCAAATTATAATTATCCTCTTGACCCTAAAAGAATAGAGTTTCGATATATTGACCCAAAAGTTTTAGAATTGAACCTCTGGCTTGAGTACCGATTTTTTTATTGGTGAAACTATAGAGAGATCTACACTTCTAGGTGTGTTCAAAATATTTTTTGAATGAGAGTGTTTGGCCTAGTGATTATGAAGTATGGGTTATACTCCTATAGAAAGGAGTTTGATATTTGTAGTGTATATTTCTTTTATATTATGAGGGTTGTATTCTCAAGTCTTAGCTTGTTCACTGTTGACTTTTTGGCTATTTTTGGGCTAATGGTCTACTAGATGTAATGCTTCTCATTTTTATAATTACTATCCTATTTATTAATAAAAGTAAAAAAATACAAATTCATTGTTTGAAATCCAATTCAGTGTATGAACGATACATACGTTTTGATTGGTAAAAAAATTAACATCCAATTCCTACCATACACGAGATTTATGTATAAAATTAAATATTTAATAAACTACTTCATTAAAAATTCTAATACCTTTCTTTTTCTCAATCTATATAATTTCAAATTTATTCTATTATATAGGAGAAGATTACAAGGGTCATGCCCCCTGAAAATTTTTGTTTACAATAGTACTTTTAAAATATATATATATATATATACATATATATATATATATATATTATTTTATAAAGAAAATGACAACTTAATATAAAAGATATATATCATTCTTCTACCATCTTACATTTTCTTTTTTATTTTGTATAAATTTCTTTATCCCATTAGAGATTAGTTCTATGGTATTTGATTTTTTTTTTGGGTATATATAATTTGTATATCATATTGTATATACATATATATTCGTCTATATGGTAAATATATATATATATATATATATTTATCTTCAACCCTTTTGGTATTGAAATCCTGGTTGGTCCCTAATTATACCTCATGCCACCTAATAAAGAAAAAAATAAAATTAATCCTAATTTGTATTATGATACTCATGGGTGACGGCACAGTATTGTTGACATGAACAAAAATAAATACTAATGTACACCCATTAAAGCATCTCCAATGAAGTATGCCAAAATAATATTGTCAAAGTTATAATTTGACATAATGGTTTGCTAAATGAGTTACTAAAGGCAAAATATACCACCCAGACTATCACTTGAAAGTTGGTTAAGCTAAAAAATAACAATTTGACCATTAGAGTAACATTGTTATCATATATCTATTTTACACTATTTGCTGATATAAAGACTTTTTGGAAAGTAATGAAGCGCTCCTAGGAATTCTGAGAAAGAACAAGTTTGAATGCAATCCAGATTTTGTAAAGCTTCCTATCGATGTAAATTTTATTACTTACAATATTTTTGTAAAGCCTTTTATCTATGCGAAATTCATAACTAAGTTCAGTTCAAATGTATGTTAGCTAATATTCATTTGAATTATTGGTTTATGCTATGAGTTTGTTTTTGTCAATGTAACACGCTAAGTGATATAGTCTTTTTCTTTCTTCCTTTTTTCTTTTTTTCTTCCTAATATGCTCTTGAATTAGATAAGAAAATTAATCATATTTTTATTTGGTTGAATTTGAATTTTGCTTCCATATATTTTTGTCAGGAAGGGTGTTGCTTTTATATTAAGTTGATAATTTATTTTCATACAGGATTGGATTGTATATGTATTAATCTATTTAAATAATTGTTCATTGCACAATTTTTGTCATTTTTTTTATTTTTATTTTTTGTATTGCAAAGCACGACTGGTATGCTTTATTTATTTGTCATTTTTTTTCTTTCTATTGTTGAGTATTGATTAGTATGCTTAATTTGTTATTTGCCAATTTACTCTCTTTTTTTTTTTTTTTTTTTTTTTTGCATTATAGAATATTTGTTGATGTGCTTTATTTATTTATCATTTTCTTTGTATTGCAAAGCCTTGGCTGGTGTACTTAATTTGTTGCTTTACTTTACTTAATTTGTTGCTTTACTTTTTTTTTCTACTACAGAGTATTGGTGGGTGTGCTTAATTTGTTTGACATTTTCTTTGTACTGCAAAGCACTGGCTGGTATGCTTAATTTGTTATTTATTTTTTTATATTGCAGAGCATTGGTTGGTATATTTCATCTGATTCTTTTTTTTATATATATGTTTCTGTGTTGTGGGACTCACACTTTGGTGTTTGTATAAAATCTTATACTTCTGTTGTGCTTGAATTTTACGTATCATTTATGTGATTACATTTCATTATTTCGTTTACCTATTAATTTTGAAAATCTATGTTTAAATTTATTTATTTATCAAGCAGCATTCAATTTTTTTATTTTTCATTTATGTATTTGTTTTCATAGTAAACTAACCGTCAAACCATAGAAATTGGTTGATTTCAACTATTAGATTAAAATTGATGCAAAACTATAGCCATGAGATCTCTATTCTTTTTTTCAACCAAACCTCACTCTCTAAAAAAATGTGGTATATAGAAATTTAATTGGGTATTGTTGTTGGCCAGAGTAATAAAGTGCTTACTTTCTGTCGCAAATTGAAGGTGGGTTTAAAAAACAAAAAGACTAAAATATTAAATATTTGGTGATATGGTCTTTGTTTGCATTTGAACAAGTATAAAAAAAGTAAATGTGTCATCACTATTTTCATGTTATCTTGATAAATTGCAGTAACTTCCATCATATTACCTCCACCACTACTAATCATGGACACCACCATTTTTGGCCATTTAAATTTCTATTTGACAAACAAAAATGCAACTATTTTTGCATTGAGAATTTGAGTTCAAATACTATATAATCACAATGATACTATTGAAACTTGCTTATTGTTAAAAATAAAATTTTCTAGCAAAACTTATTATTAAATTCAACTAGATAGTTTTTATATATTTATCGTTAAGTTTGCAATACAGATAGGGAGGGTCTAATTTTTTGATTAAATAACAGCCCCCTAAATTTTATAATTTTGCAAAATATTTAAATTGAGTGGATCTCAAAAGTGAAAATTTGTGACAATTTGTTTTAGGTGACCGCTCGAACAATGAAAAGACTGCTGGAGCAGAGATGAGGTGCTTCTAGTAGTTTGTCTTGCAAGTCGAAGGACCGCTAGAGCGATCAAGTGGTCGCTTGAGTAAAGATGAGGGGATTCCCAATATCTCGTTTAGCAGGCAAAGATATTGAGAGGTTTCATTTACCGCTCGAGCGGTGAAAAGACCGCTCAAGTAATATGCATGATATCAGCCACTTAAAAAGTGACTTTTAGATCAATTTATGTACTTCTTCTTTTCTCTTTTTTTTCCTCTCCCTCTAGCTCTAAAAACCCTAGCTATTTCTCTCTAGAAATCTCTCGTTACACTAAGATTCAAGCTAAAAACTCTTGGAAAAAGTAAAGTTCACTTGAAGATCTTCGATTCTACTGATTAGATTTGGATTCTTCAAAGAGTTCCTCAAAAACCTAGCTTCTTTGTCTTGATTCTAGAGGTATGACTACTTTTAACCTTGTATCTCTTTGATTTGAAGATGATTATGTGGTCTTGCCATGACATTGATGAGTTGATGAATAAATGAGTTTATAAATTGAAGTTTTCTTACAAAAATAGTATTTTTCCTACATTTTTCTTAAGATTTCTACTTTTAGCCATGGATTATGGAAGTTTTTGATGAAGATTGATATTATATATGTTGGAGGGACAAAAGCCCCAAATTCTATATATGAAATAAAAAAAATAATAATAAAATAAAAAAAACACACCCTAATTTTGAAGTTGGAAACAAAATTGATCCTTAATTCTTTAAATTAATGATTGGTTTTTAATATTAAAATGGTATTTGAATGGAAAATTGTGAACTTGGAATGTTGTTGAGATGTTGGATATTGTCACTTCATATTTGCCATAATTGCTTGGATGGTGAAAGACAACTTTTATGTTAATGAATGTATGAATACTTTGAAACTTTGGAAAGATTATCAAGGGGGAGGTAAATGGCATGTGAGTCTGGGTAGAGAGCCAGTTTTGGGAAAGTGTTGTGTATGGTTGGTACCCGCACGGGGAAGTTTAGGTGCCCAATTGCCATGTCTAGAGCTTATCGTCGGGCAAATATGAGGAAATATTTTTGGGTGTCCACTGGTTTTGTCATATTGTAGTCAGTAAAAGTGAAAAAATGAATGATTTTGGGTGTCCATTTCCTGCCGTAATAATAGCCGAAAAATGTAGGGATTTTTTGGATGTAAACCTATGTATATGTATGTATTGGGACTCTCTTTAGGGACTTCATGGCGTGTTTACCCCGAGTGTTGAATTTATCAAATTTGTAGAAATTGTGGATTCTTACTTTCTCTTTTAAAGTAATATAATGAGTTGAATTAAACGTGATTTAGTTGTGATGATTCTATATGGTTCTTTGAATAACTAGATATTTTATTAAAAGTTTTTCTAGCACTACTATAAAAAGCATTTTTTGCATGCATGCTGTCACAAATAATAGAAATACAATCGCAAAAGATCTTTCGCGACAGCCCATGGGACGGAAAATGGGGGTCGTGAATGTGGGGGTGACATATACTTTTTGCAACTGCAAAATAGTAACCGCAAACTATTTGCGACCGTCTAACCTAGTTATGGCGACTGATGTTTTGTCGTCACAAAAAAGTTAAAAAAAAAAAAACCAACAATGTATTAGCGACCATCTTGTTACCGTCGCAAATAATTTTCAATGATATTTTATAAATAGTACAATAATAGCTTCAAGCGACAAATATTTTGAAATAAATCTACTAAATAAGATTCTGTTGAAAACAATAGCACCAAACCATTTATTTGAGACAAATTGGGCAAAGCTATCTTTAGTTTTAGACTTTAAAAAATGCTATTCAAGCTGCAATTCCTTGTAAAATTATATAATCCAACAAGCTAGCTACAGAAAGGGTCAATAACCAATTGTCCTTACCAAATAATGATGCAATTAGCGATACAAGGTGTTCTTCCAACTCCTCTTTGTAGCCTTTTTTCTCATTCTTCTTGTTCACCGGAATCTGGACAATGAGAAGAAAAATAAAAAGAAAACAAAACAAAACAAAAAGGATAAGAACAGTGAAACACACTAAGATTATCACCTTTAATTAAGACACAACCAAGTAGATTAAAGAAACAAAAATACACTCATAAAAGTGCAAATCTTAACGCACTAGTTGTGTAACGAAAGGAAAAGAAATAAAATAATCATAATTCAAAGAATTCACCAACCAAAAACACTTTGAGAAAAAAGAATATAATTACAATGATCTATGAAAAGCATCAAGGTAGATAGCGGTGAGTAGATACAGGTAATCAATTTTCAATGGTGAATCATTCTCTGCCATGTTGTGTTTATAGTCAATTAACTTCAATTGTCCAAGAGCTAGAAAAATAAAAATAAAAATTAAGAGAAGACCAAATATTACATGTCAAAAGATTTGTCAATTGCCACAGGCACCAGCTTCTCTCATCTACTTGGTTGATTTTGTCCAAGAACATGTATGTAGTCTCTTACCTTAGTTCTTTGTTCTTCATGAATTTTCAGAATGTAAAATATGGGGAAAATTATTATTATGCTTAATATATTAAATTTAATATGAAAATAATTTTTTTAAACTATTCAAAAGCCAAAATAAATAAATAAAACACTAAAACCAAAATGAACGAATATTAATCCAAAAATGTCACAAAGACCTTCCTACATGCTAAAGACATTATGCATCAGTCATTACAACAGGTTCCACGCATATCTAACATTGCAGTAATAAATTTAATGCAGTCCAAGTTCCACGCAGGTTCCACGCATATCTAACATTGCAGTACAATAAATTTAATGCAGTCCAAGTTCCACGCATATCTAACATTGCAGTCCAACTAAGTGATTGGAACCTAGGGTTTGCAGGTCGGTGCAGAAGTTGACCACAGTATAACAAATTGAACACGTAAAAGACCAAATATGACCACCCTATGGGGCTTCTCTAATAAACATTGGTCAGGGAAAGCAATTTGTATGATTTATTGCAAGCGGTAGTTAAAGTTGGTAGTGAAAAAAATAAATAAATAAAGGTCAAAACATCACATTAATGGATAGGACCCATCTAATAGAACTCTCTTAGAACTCTTGATTTAGAGCTTTCAAACATTTTTGTATTGTCAGTTTCCAAGTACAATTATTTTATATTTTCATTTTGCAGAAATGATACATCCTTCTAATTTGGGAGCTCTAAAAGAGCACAAATGATGTGAAAAATTAAAAAAAAAAAAAAATCAAAACCAAAACATCACATCATATGGAACCCACACACCGATTAGAACTATTAGAGCTCTTAATTTAGAGCTCCCAATCTCTTTTCTTCTTTTTGTTATCAATTTGACTCCGAGATGTCCTGGTTTTCTCCATTTTTGTTTTATTTATTTAATTATTTATAATTAGTTTTTTATTATAAATTCTTTTTTCTGTTTCTTTATTATAAAAAAATGCTAATATTATTAAATAATTTAATTTATATTTTTAGTTTACCTTTTAAAATTGTGTCCAATTACAAAGAAATAAAATATATATATATATATATATATAATTCCTATTGGGATTTTGGATAAAGGAGACATAACTGTAACTATTGTATCAACCATAACTGCAACCGTAACAAAGAAAAAATATGAATTGTATTTTGTTTATGTAATTGAACACAATTTTAAAGGGTAAAATTATAAATGTAATTAAATTATTTAATGATGTCAACATCCACAGGGACACAAACCCAATAAAGTGAACAATTCATATTATTAAGGGTGATTATTCAGTACTTCCAGAATATTGACACGTGGTGTTCCATAAGATTTTGATTGATGGAGAGACACAAGGGCCCACGATTTATGTTGGGGATGAGGGAACAACATAGGACTAACTAATTGGTGATTGGTTTGGAGTATTGACATGTGATGCTTCGAGAGTATTAAATAATTTCCCTATTATTAAAACATCCACAGAACACTAACCTGACCCATTAATTAACTAGTTGTTCATGACTTAAACTTTTTGAAGCCATCAAGTCATCTTATACAGTTTCATGAAGTTGATGTTTAAAATTCCAGTGCACAAGTTAAGCCGTTGCTGAGTTTCTCGACGCCCAAGATGAACCATAAAGTATTAAATAAGTTAAAGAAGTTAGATCAAATCTAATTTAGACAGTTAAAATGAACAAATCACTATTAAAAGTGTTAGGTTTTTATTCTTGGCAACTTCGTTTGACAAAACTCCTTTAAGTTGTATTTGTTTTTGCACTTTTTATTTCAGTGAGGCTATGAGTGTTTAGATGCGAATCCAACTCGAATTGTGCCTTGCAGAGAAGCTTGTGATGTTAATGCTTTCAAGATTGCCGCTTCGCTGATTATGACGGGGATCGAGCTGCCCGGTCAGCTCGCGGGGGTCGAGGGGGCAGCGCCCTCGAAGCAAAATGCAAAATTGCATTCAAAGTTGCTTGTCCACCCTTACTCGCTAGAGCGAAGGAGTTCTCGCTCGAGCGAAGGCTGCGTCTGTGTAAAAACCTGAAAGAGATGAATGTACGCTCGAGCGAATGGTGCGTGGCTCGAGCGAAGCCACTTATGGAAAACACGCGTTTTTGGTTCCTCGCTCGAGTGAGAGAAGCTTCGCTCGAGCGAGCTTCGCAGTCCCAGATTTCTATAAGTACGAGTTTCTGTCAGATTTTAGGATTACTTCTCCAGATCTTCTTTTTGGATATTAAGGTTTATCTCTGGAGATATTTTGCTAGTTTTCTTTGATGTTTTGATTGAGTATTCAACTCATGGTTTTAGAAGTTTACATCAAAGGATTGTTTGTTTAATTCCATACAAAAAAGAGAGTTGTTCTTCGGTGGATTCTGAAGAATTCGAGCCTGAAGCTTTGGTGGATTCTGGAGTGGCTCATCCTCAAGACAATTCCGATGTGAAGACGGGGTTGGAAGAGACACATAGAGGTTGGTTCAATTCGAGCGTGGATTCGCTAGATAATTGAGAGTATACTTGTGTAATTCCTTTATATCTTCTTAGTGGATTGTTTTGTGGCTGTTGCCCGTGGTTTTTTATCACAATTGAAGGTGTCCAATTGTGGTTTTTCCACGTAAAATCGTTGTGTCGATTTGTCTTGATTGTTTGATTGAGATTGTTGTTTACTGCTTAAAATTGATACATAATCACAAATCAACATCTAGGGGATTTCTAGATTTTTCAATTGGTATCAAAGCGGGTTGCTCGTTTGTTTTTTAAAACTTTTGAGCAAGATCTTGTTTGATTTGTGATAATGGATTCAATTCGTGAGGAAAATTCTATGGTTCGACCGCCCCTACTTGACGGATCTAATTATTCTTTTTGGAAAGTTCGGATGAGATCGTTTTTGAAATCTATAGATGAAAAAGTTTGGCAATCTGTCATGAATGGGTGGACCGAACCAACAATTACCGTTGATGGAGTAACTTTTTCCAAACCAATTGATAAGTGGGATACAATTGATTACCAAAATAGTAGCTGGAATAGTAAAGCTATCAATTCTCTCTTTTGCGCTGTCACACCTGAAGAGTTTAGTCGTATTTGTAATTGTGAAGTCACAAAAGAGGCTTGGGATATCTTACAAACTATTCACGAGGGCACTCCTTCTGTTAAACACTCAAAACTTCAAAGGCTCACGTCTAGTTTCGAAAACCTTTCAATGAAAGATAGTGAGACCTTTGATGAATTTTATGCGAAGTTGAGTGACATTGTAAATTTCAGCTTCAATTTAGGTGAAAAAAATACCAGAATCCAAAGTTGTGGGAAAAATTTTGAGATCCTTGCCCGATAGATTCCAACCAAAAGTTACGGCTATTAAAGAGGCTTAAGATGTTGACAACCTCAAGCTGGATCACTTGGTTGGAAATCTCCAAACTTATGAGGCACATAGGAATTTCAAAAAGAAACAAAAAGATATTGCTTTTAGTAGTGCTCATAGAGTTGGAGAGGATTCTGATGAGGATTGTGAGATAGATTCCAAGATTACGGCTGCTTTTGTCAAACAATTTAAAAAAAAAAAATTGAAAAAGAATTCTAATCTTTTGGAATCTACTCATACCCATAAATCTAAAGGCAAAGATAAACTCAAAATTAATTCTATAGCCAAGAATGAGAAAGGAAAGATACAAGGAAACTCTGAAAGAGTCCAATGCTATGAATGCCAAGGATTTGGCCACTTTGCTTCAGAATGCCCCACTCGTTTGAAGAAGAAGAAAGCCCTCGCCATCACTTGGAATGATAAATTAGAATTTGATGAAGATGAAAGTGACAACGAAGATCAAGGCGAAGAGGGACATAAACAATTCCTTGCTTTCATGGTGGCTTCCGAAACTGAAGGACGAACAGAGTATCCAAAGAGCCTGGTTGAGAATGCCACTGATGATGAATCCTCGGGAAGTGATGATGAAGAGCTTGAGCAAGCTTATGAAAAGTTGTATAAGGAATCTCTTAAGTTATCCAAATTGAATGACAAACTCACTATGAAACTCACAGCATGTGAAAGTGAGAATGTCAAACTAAAGGAGGAGATTTTCGAGGCTAGGATTGATGCCATCAAGATAGCTAATGATCGACAAGCTCTTTGTGCAAAACTCTTGACTTGTGAGACGGAGAGGAACGAGCTACAACAAATCTATGCAACATATGAAGAAAAAATTGAAACTCTCGAGATATCTCAAGTTGCTTTGGAATAACTAATGATCAAGAAAGAGGAAGAACTCAAGTGTGCTATGGCTACCATTGGTCTTTGGAACAGAGGATCAAAGACTTTGGACAATATCATTGGGTCTCAACAAATTTGTTCTGACAATAGTGGCATTGGCTTTGGTGATAACAAAGAGCAAAAACAAAGTGCATCTACATCTCATGATACAAGAACTCAAGGAAAAGGAGAACAAAAAATTCATCATAAGGATGGACTTCTCAAACTTCCTAGAGTTGGTAAGGTAAAAGAAAAGAAGGTACACCCTGTACACCTTGTTTTTATTTATCATCATTGTGGTATGCATGGTCATATTCGCCCTTATTGTTATAAGTTGCATGAGAGAGTGTCTCATAAAGATGAAAGAAATTCTAACATCTCATGAGGTAAGAGACACTTCATTGGTCGTAAGGAAGTTAAGGGTCATCATAAACCTTGCTATTTTGATTTGCTTGAGACCAAACATGAACAGAGGCTGTGTTTACCTAGACCTAGAAATAGGAAGTTGGAAACCATATCGAGACAGGTTCCCATTGAAAGGGAAGGGAACCACAATGTCAAGATACCACCCAAGAACCGCAATTCTCACAACTTTATTCGTACTAAAGCAGTTTGGGTGAGAAAACTTGACTTGTGTTAATTTGTTGTCATTTTAGTTTTTGGGTTTTGGTGTGTGTGTGTGTGTGTGTGTGTGTTTTTTTTTTTTGTCTTGCTTTATTTAAAAAAAAAAAAAAATCCCAAAAAGATTTTCTTAGTATGGTTTTGCAAGCTTGAAATTTTTGAGTGATCCTTGGAGCATATTGGAATTGATGAGAATATCCATTACATGTTAATATATGTGTGCTTTCTGTGGTCATTACTCATTTTGGAGTGTGAGTTTTTTGATTATTATGTTTCATTTTGTACACACTCTTGGATTAACAAATTTTGGAGTCTTCCGCCTTAGTGATTATTTTTTTTCTATGGACTTCTGTCATTGATCTTTTGCGTTTCTAGAGGAATTGACCTATACTAGCATATCATGGGTGATGTTGAGTCTCTTAACCATCTTACATCTTTTTGCATCTCCACGGCTTTCCCCTCTACTCTTTGTAGTCCAGCCATGAGGAAAAGGCTACCTCAGAGTCACCAACCAGGCCATCCTTATTATATCCATGCTTCTCTGGTTTGATTTCCATACTCTTGAGCGTGTCAGCCGCCAATGAGTGTGCAAAAGAAACAAAATATGTGCAAAAGAAAGAAAAAAAATAAAGGATTCATTGATTGAGGGGGAGCCTCCGCCTTTACTCACCAAATACCCCTTGATTCCTAGTGGTTTGACTTTCCTTTGTTGTGCTTAGATTCTCTTGTCGGAGGTCCAACTTTCAGATCACTACTAGGATTGAATCTAGTGTTTGTCGAACTCCAAGAGTCTCACACACACTTTTATCATGGGATCTATACTTTTCACATAATGCATCACTTTCTTTCATGAGGAATCTTCTACAGACTGTGCACATTGTGTTTACTAGTAATTGTGCTTCTTGGATAATCTTGTGTGTTTTAAGATACAAATCTGAGATTTCTTGCTTGCTCCACCATATTATTTTTGTTGTTTTTCTTCTTGTTCATTGTTTTTAGTGAAGGGCAGTTTGGTTTATCATTACAAGAGTTTGTTAGTATGAACACTTTGATTTGTTTGGTAAGGGAGATTGGCTAGTTGTTTTGCATGTTGCTATGCATTGTTTGCTAATTATTTCCTTCTTGCATGTTCCTGGTATTTTCGTCATCATATCATTGCTTCTGTGGTTTATGATCTTGCTTTTGTTGTTTGAGAGTTGTTTTTCATGAGTCTTAGTTTTCATCTATTCATGTTTTTTATCTCATGTTTCAAGGTAATCGTGTCATATGTCTATTGCTTTTTCATATACTCTTATGGAACTAATAGTTGTTTTGGAGATTGTGGCACTAATAGTTGTTTTGCAGATCATGACTTTGAGAAAGAAGTTTGTTTTTATTGGCTATAAGGGTTGGGGTGTTTAGAATTTTATTTGTTAGGTGTGTTTTGTCACGGCATTGCCAAAGGGGGAGATTGTTAGGTTTTTATTCTTGGCAATCCCGTTTGACAAAACTCCTTTAAGTTGTATTCGTTTTTGCACTTTTTATTTCAGTGAGGCTATGAGTGTTTAGATGCGAATCCAACCTGAATTGTGCCTTGCAGAGAAGTTTGTGATGTTAATTCTTTTAAGATTGCCACTTCGCTGATTATGACGGGGATCGAGCTGCCCGGTTAGCTGGCGGGGGTCGAGGGGGCAGCACCTCTTGGAGGGTCTGGGGAAACACTCCCGAAGCAAAATGTAAAATTACATTCAAAGTTGCTTGTCCGCCCTTGCTCGCTCAAGCGAGGGAGTTCTCGCTCGAGCGAAGGCTATGTCTGTGTAAAAACTTGAAAGAGATGAATGTACGCTCGAGCGAAGGGTACGTGGCTCGAGCGAAGCCACTTATGGAAAACACACGTTTTTGGTTCCTTACTCGAGCGAGAGAAGCTTCGCTCGAGCGAGCTTCGCAGTCCCAGATTTCTATAAGTACGGGTTTCTGTCAGATTTTAGGATTACTTCTCCAAATCTTCTTTTTGGATATTAAGGTTTATCTCTAGAGATATTTTGCTAGTTTTCTTTGATGTTTTGATTGAGTATTCAACTTATGGTTTTAGAAGTTTACAGCAAAGGATTGTTTGTTTAATTTCATACAAAAAATAGAGTTGTTCTTCGGTGGATTCTGAAGTATTCGAGCCTGAAGCTTTGGTGGATTCTGGAGTGGTTTTGGTGGATTCTGGAGTGGCTCATTGTCAAGACAATTCCAAGGTGAAGACGGGGTTGGAAGAGACACATAGAGGTTGGTTCAATTTTGGCGTAGATTCACTAGGTAATTGAGAGTATACCTGTGTAATTCCTTTATATCTTTTAGTGGATTGTTTTGTGGCTGTTGCCGTGGTTTTTTTTATCACAATTGGAGGTGTCCAATTGTGGTTTTTCCACATAAAATCGTTGTGTCGATTTGTCTTGATTGTTTGATTGAGATTGTTGTTTACTGCTTAAAATTGATACATAATCACAAATCAACATCTAGGAGATTTCTAGATTTTTCAAAAAGAAAGCTAAAAATAATTACAAAAATGTATTTCATGAACTTAAGTTTTAGTAATTTATCACTAGAAAAATGCAAATGAGAAATAATATCACACAATTCATCTAGCAAATGAATGGTAATGAATTATAAATACGTACACAAAATTTTGAAATTATCATATAATAATAAATGAAATATGAAAATACTTTGGTGGTTTTTTTTCAAGAAATAAAACGAGCATAACTATGGTACACTCTTAAAAATGCATACAGTATGCATTTTCAAAACTACACTATAATGATTAGTAACAAAATCACAATAGTTAAATAATTTTTTCATATTAGTTTGTTATATAACCATAATAATTTGTAACTAAAACTTCTTTTATGGGGCATTCCTTTGTAACATAATTATAATAATTTGTATTAACACGATAAAAATTCATAACGATTTAACAAAATATACAAACTATTACACCCATATCTTAGGAATCTCACGAACTTAGCAGGCCAGGACCCCCTAAAACTCTACTAAAATAGAGGCTCTTTATATATAATATTTTACCTCATTCTCGTTTGACTCACTCTAACTGTTTCTTTTAAAAATAATCATATACTCCTCGCATAATTTTAGATTAATTTGTAACACTTTACACCATTAAATTTATTTGCAAAAAACACTAGTACAAACTTGTGCAATATCTAACTGATATAAATATATGCTTTTTGGTATCACTATCTCACACCTTATGTGAATATTTGGTAATTTTTTTGAGTAATTATTTGATAATTCTTATCATTGTTCTTTCTCTCATATGAACCTGACACACCAAAGGCAAGAGTTTCAACCCCCAAGAAGAGAGGAAATGATAACTTGACTTGGACATAAATGTATTCTTATTTACATATTTTAATAATTTTTAATTATATACATTATATTATAATAATTATAATTATAACTAAGTGCTTGTGATTTGAGACTTTTTGAAATTATTTAGTGGTGTTTTGGAATGTTCTAAATAATTGTATTTTTTTATTTTTTATAAAAAAAATAAAGAAAAAAAATAAAGAAAGTTGTTAAAAAGTAGAGAGGAAATATTGATAGATGTTGATTGATAGGACCCAAATAAGTGGAGTAAACTAAAAAGTACACTTTTTTAGTTTACCCCAAACACCTACCTAGTCTTCTTATACAATTTATAAAACTCTAGGCCTTGTTTGGTTTGGTTTTAGGAGATAAATTTTTAAAAAAAATTTGAGGAAAGAGTTTAGAAATTTTTTGGTTTGTTTGGTTGTATATTTTGGAAATAGTTTTGAAGCATGAGAGTTTGGGATTATTTGATATTTTGTAATAGTTGAGCAGATGTGTGTGAGAGAAAAAGTGATTGAGAAGGAAAGAGGAGAAAGAAAAAGTGATTGATTGATGTGTAAGAAATAGAAAGTGATTTTTATTTTTTATTTTTTTTCAAAAGCACTAAGCCAAACAAAATTTTAAAAAATTTTCTCCAAAATTTATTTCTCAAAGCCAAACCAAACAGGGTCCTAATCTTTCAACACTAGCATCAAATTACATTCACACTCTCTATGGGCACAACCTCTAGTGCTCTTGTGATGTTATGCGCTCTTTTTTATAATTAGGGGCAGAGTCAAGGCTAGAGTAGTCAAAAGTAAAGTATTAAATAAGTCTAAGAAGTTAGATCAAGTCTAATTTGGACGACTAAAATGAACAAATCAAATCACTATTAAGAGAAAGCTAAAAATAATTACAAAATTGTATTTCATGAACTTAAATTTTAATAATTTACCACTAGAAAAATGCAAATGAGAAATAATATCACACAATTCATCTAGTAAATGAATGGTAATGAATTATAGATACGTACACAATTTTGAAATTATCATATATTAATAAATGAAAGATAAAAATACATTGATGGTTTTTTCTAAAAAAATAAAACAAGCATAACTATGGTACACTCTTAAAAATGCATACAATATCTTTTTAAAATTACATTATAATGATTAGTAACAAAATCACGATAGTTAAGTAACTTTTTTCACCATAATAATATGTAATATTTTAATATTCATAACATTATCATATTAATTTATTATATAACTATAATAATTTGTAACTAAAACTTCTTATATGAGGCATTCATTTGTAATATCATTATAATAATTTGCATTAAAACTATAAAAACTCATAACAACTTTACAAAATATACAAAATATATACCCATATCTTAACAATCCCACCAACTTGCTCTTTGTCCAATATCAACCTGACACACCAAAGACTAGAGAGTAGAGTTTCTACCCCCAAGAAGACTGGAATGAATGATGACTTGACTTGGACATAAATGTATTCTTATTTACATATTTTAATAACTTTTAATTATATATATTATATTATAATAATAATAATAATAACTAGGTGCGCGTGACTTGAGACTTTTCAAAACTATCTAGTCTTGTTTGGTATGATTTTGGGAGAGAAATTAAAAAAAAAAAAAAGTAGAGAAAAAAAAAGAGTATGAGAATTTGGGATAATTTGATATTTTGTTGTAATTGAGCAGATCTGTGTTAGAGAAAAAATGACAAAGAAAGAGAGAAGAAAGAAAAAAAAGTGATTGATTGATGTGTAGGAGATAGAAAGTGATTTTAGAAAAAAAAAATTCTAAAATCACTATACCAAACAAAATTTTAGGAAATTTTCTCCAAAATTTATTTCTCAAAACCAAACCAAACAAGGCCTTAGTCTTCTTATACAGTTTATAAAACTCTAGGCGTTGTTTGGTTTGGTTTTGGGAGATAAATTTTCAAAAAAAAAAAATTTGAGGAAAGAGTTTAAATTTTTTTTTTGATTTGTTTGGTTGTATATTTTGAAAATAGTTTTAGAGTATGAGAGTTTGGAATGATTTGATATTTTATTGTAATTGAGTAGATGTGTGTGAAAGAAAAAGTAATTGAGAATGAGAGATGAGAGAAAAAAAATAATTGATTGATGTGTAGGAGATAAAAAGTGATTTTGAAATTTTTTTTTTCCAAAACTACTAAACCAAACAAAATTTTAGAAATTTTTTTCCAATTTTTTTTTCACAAAACCAAACCAAACCAAACAAGGCCCTAATCTTTCAACACTAGCATCAAATTACATTCCACACTCAAGCTATGGGCACAACCTCTAGTGCTCTTATGATGTTATTTGCTCTTTTTTACAATTAGGGGCAAAGTCACGATTACTCTATTATAGGAGTCAAAAGTAAAATATTAAATAAGTCTAAGAAGTTAGATCAAATCTACTTTAGATAAAATAAACAAATCACTATTAAAAGAAAGCTAAAAATAATTACAAAATTGTATTTCATGAACTTAAATTTTAATAATTTACCACTAGAAAAATCCAAATGAAAAATAATATCACACAATTCATTATAGATACGTACACAAAATTTTGAAATTATCATATACTAATAAATGAAAGATGAAAATACTTTGATTTTTTTTTTTTTTAGAAAATAAAAAGAGCATAACTATGGTACACTCTTAAAAATGCATACAGTATGTCTTTTCAAAACTATACTATAATAATTGGTAACAAAATCACAATAATTAAGTAACTTTTTCACCATTATAGTATGTAATATTCATAACATTATCATATTAGTTTGTTATAAAACCATAATAATTTGTAACTACCACTTCTTTTATGGGGACATCCATTCGTAAGAGCATCCTCATCATGAGCTCTTCAAAATCATTTTTTAACTAATAAACTTCAAAAAATCAGCTCTATCAAACTCGTTTGGAGCTCGTCAAAATTTATGTTTGCTATAGTATCTCGCTACAACAAGCGAGGTACTGTTCATCGCTAGATGAGTTTTATTAGATGTCCGCCCGAAAGTCCGGCCGGACATCCGGCCGGTCAACCGATCAACAGCAATTTTTTTTTTTTTTTTTACATTTTTTAAGAATTGTTTGATTGTAACTTATCAATTTAATAAAAAAAGAAATACTAACAAATATAATAAAAAAATAATATTTTAATAAGAATAAGTTAAAATAGAGAGTTTGATAAGTGTTAAGAGATAACTAGCTAAAATAACAAAATAACTTTAATTTAATTAAAAATTAAAAAAATTTAGTGTCAATGCTATAACATAATTATAATAATTTGTATTAAAACTATAAAAATTCATAACGACTTTACAAAATATACAAAATATTGTATCCGTGTCTTAACAATCCCACCAACCTGACACACCAAAGACTAAAGACAAGAGTTTCTACCCCAAGAAGACGGGATGGCCTTGTTTTTCTACCCCAAGGAGAACACGGAACGGCAGACAACTGATGACTTGACTTGTGTTAGTATATATTAGTATATATATTAGCTGTCAAACCTTTAATAATGTACCTTTAATAATGTTGTTTGGTTTGTGCTTCTACTTTCGGTTTGTAATTGTTCTCCCTCTCCTCTATAAATGAGAGAGCTCAACACAACATTCAATACATCAATAGATACATTATTTTCTCTGTATTTCTCTCTTTATACATTGATTCTAATATGGTATCAGAGCTATAAGATTTAGGCTTGTATTTTTTCTCACCGGCGGGCAGCCGGTCGGCAACTTTGCCTTCGCTACCCGCTGGAATTTTCTACATATAGCTTCGAGTTCTTCGCCATCAACGGTGGCAACATACTCCCTGAAAGAGAGACAGACAGGACGATCTTGAGCCATGGCACCACATTCTCTTCACAGACAGGTGCCGACACGGCAGTACACCCACCGAAGCAACTTGCTCCCGACACGCCTTGCAACTCGATCCATCTGTAGCCTCATCACTGCCACCACAATCCCTTTATCGGTCGACAATGACCACGACGACTCGGTGTGGACGATGACGTGGGTCCCAGCCACGGATGAGCAGCCAGCGCTCCTTCTGATGGGGTCACTGGATGAAACGGTAAAGGTATGGAGCCCCGATGAGCTCACAAGCGTCGCCACCAACACCGGCCACTGCCTCGGCGTCGTCTCCGTCGCCGCTCATCCCTTCGGCGTCATCGTCGCCTCAATCTCAATCCGGCAAACAGATTCTCTCTCTCTCTCTAAAACCAGTGTGTTTCACTCCGAGAAACCTCTAGCGATCTAGGTTTTAGCAATACATAGATATATTTATAGAAAAAAAAAAAAAGATGATAGAGCTACTCTTCCCTGCGATTCTGGGCGAAATGGTGGTGATTCTGATCCTCCTCTTCAAAACCCCTCTCAGGAAGCTCGTCATCATGGCGTTGGACCGCCTCAAGCGAGGCACAGGCCCTCTCGTCGTAAAAACCGTCGCCGGAGTCATCTTCGTCTTCATGTCCATCACTGTTTACAGCGTCACCGAGATCCAGAGCCGTCCATTCGACTCTCTCAATCCAACGGACCAGATTCTCCTCCCCAGACACAGCACCTCTTGATTCCCAGTCATTAATATGTGTCAGCAGTCCATATTCAACTACCAAGAAATAGCTGAGAGGACCATGGTCTTTCATCTCGAAATGATGGCTAAGAAACTGTTTAAGGCGAAGAATACCATCGATATCATCACCGGTGATAATCATGTCATCTACATAAAGTAAAAGCAGGGTGGTCCCGTGAGCTGTTTTCTGGATAAAAAAAGCAGTATCATAAGAGCTGGAGGTGAAACCACATTCATGAATAGTAGAGCTGAACTTGGCAAACCAAGCGCGTAGAGCTTGTTTGAGACCGTATAAGGCACGCTGAAGTTTGCAGACTTTATGAGGTGGATAAGTAGACCTAGGGGGAGGTTGCATGTAGACCTCCTCGAGAAGAACACCATTAAGAAAAGCATTGGTTACGTCCAGTTGATAAAGATCCCATTGGCGGGAGGTAGCAACAGCAATCAAGCTGCGAACAGAGGTGAGACGAGCAACAAGAGCAAAGGTCTCTTCATAATCAATACAATATTCTTGGTTAAAGCCTTTGGCAACAAGGCGGGCTTTGTAGCACTCAATAAATCCATCAGAACAAGTCTTGATTTTGTATACCCATTTGCAGCCAATGGCAGACTTGCCAGGAGGAAGATCAACAATGTCCCAAGTATGAGTTTTGGCTAAAGCCTGCAATTCAGTAGTCATAGCTTGCTGCCAAAGAGGATTAGAGCGAGCCTCACGATAGGAGGTCGGTTCATAAGTAGAAAAAGTAGTAGAACCAACAATAAAGTCACGAAGATGAGTAGAAGGTTGGGTTACCCGGCGTGGTCGAGCAGACGGAGGAGGAGCCAGAGAAAGAGACTCAGTAGGAGGGGAGGAGCCCGAGGGAGCAAGAGCAGGACCATCAGAGGGAGCAGGGGCATGGGACAGACCAGGAGGCAAGGCGATCTTGAGAGAAGCTGGCAGGGGCGGTGGAGTAAGCGGATCAGAAAACTCGAGAGAGGCTGGCAGGGGTGGGGGAGTAAGATCATCAGAAAACAGATCGGTGGAAGGATCAGTAAAAAACAGAGAGGGTGAGGGAACGGACAAACGGAAGAGAGAGAGAGAGGAAAACATTTTGTGTTCCCAAAAGACCACATGACGAGAGATATGAAGTCATTGGGAGAGAGGATCCCAACAACGATACCCTTTATGTTCAATACCATAGCCCAAGAAGCAACAAAGGCGGGAACGAGGTTCAAGTTTGGTACGTTCATGAGGTTGGAGAAGAACAAAACAGGCAGAGCCAAAGACCCTAAGGTTGGTGTAAGGGGGACGGGTGCCATGTAGACGCTCATAAGGAGTGTGATTATGAATGACAAGTGTAGGGATACAATTGATAGTGTAAGCAGCAGTGAGAGCTGCCTCTCCCCAAAAATGTTCCGGACAAGAGGAAGATAGAAGAAGAGCACGAGTAGTGTCAAGAATATGCCGATGTTTCCGTTCAGCACGTCCATTTTGTTGAGACGTACCGGGACAGGAACGATGAGCTTGAGTACCATGACTCTGAAGGAAGGAAAGAAAGTCAAAATCTTTATATTCCATGGTATTGTCGGAGCGAAAAAGCTTAATAGTTTTAGAAAATTGTGTGTTAACCATTGCAGCAAAATTGTAATAAAGTTGTTTGAGCTCAGAGCGAGTTTTCATAAGGAACAACCATGTAAAACGGGAAAAATCATCTATAAAAACAACAAAATAACGGGCTCCGCCCATAGTGGGAGTAGGAGAGGGTTCCCAAATATCAGAATGGATGAGATCAAATGGTGCAAGAGAAACAGAGTCACTTTTATTAAATGACAAAGCAGGTTGTTTAGCAAGTTGACAGGACACACAATCTAAAGCATCAGAACTTACAGGACCTAAATGACCACTTGAAATTAAAGTTTTTAAACGACCAGCAGAAAGATGGCCTAAACGACAGTGCCAAAGCTGAAAAGGAGATAAACGAGGAGCAGTGGTAGCAGTGGTAGGAGCTGTGATCTGAGAGGAATCCGGAACATGAAGATGGATAAGTTCATAGAGGCGTCCATGCTTACGGCCTATCCCAAGAGTTTGCCCCGTCCGAGGGTCCTGCACCAAACAACCAGTATGAGAAAAGGTAACAGTTAGACCATGCTCACATAATTGACTAATGGAGATAAGATTTAAAGTGAGAGCAGGCATATGATAGACATGGGATAAAGATAAGTTAGAGGTAGAAACAAAACCAACATGACTTACAGATAGAAGAGACCCATCAGCAGTATGGATAGAAGGAACATGAGGAGTAAAAGAGAAAGGAGTAAAATAGTAGAGTCAAAGGTCATGTGATTACAACAAGCGGAGTCAAAGTACCAGGAAGTGTTACCTGCGGTGACAGACAAAGCAGTAGAGGAAGGGGTACCGGATTTTTGCCAAAAATGTTGAAACATGGCTTCGACATCTGTTTGAGAGAAGACTGGGGTGGAAGGATCTATAGGGACAGGGGAAGGTAAATCCTCGAAGGCAGCAGCAGCAGTGCGTTGAGCAGGGAGTGTTTTAAACGGAGTCCCAGAACGATGTGAGGTGCTGCGGGAAAAATGCCCGGGGAAAGGACCATTGCGAGAAGCACGGGCGGGATTGCGAAAGCAATCTTGCTGGAGATGACCAGGACCAGTCTTGTTACAAAACCGACAGAGGCGAACAGGACAATTAACCAGAAGATGAGTCAACGGAAGACTGCGATTTTGACAGTAGTTGCAGAAAGTTGACTTCTGTGGTGAAGGTGGAGAAGGAGAACTCCGAGTCTGGGGAGTAGCAAGAACAGAGTTCACAGGGTGCGGATGAAGAGTACCAAACCGGGTTTCCTCTGACAAGAGTTCAGAAATTGCTTGCTCAAGAGTGGGTAAAGGAGTGCGATGAAGGAGAGATGTGCGTACTGGCTCAAAACGGGAAGTAAGAGCCATGAGAAACTGAACCAAGCGATGTTGGTCACGGTAAGTAGTAAACAAAGTAGCATCCTTAGTACAATCCCATGGAAGTTCAGAAAGAACGAGCTGATCCCAAACATAATACATTTGGGAGAGGAAATCATTAATGGTCTGAGTTGTTTCTTGGCGCATATGGTGAAGATGACTCAAAAGCTGATATTGGTGAGCAAGGCCAGTAGTCTGATAGCGTTCTTGTAAAAAATCCCAGATGGCCTTGGCTGGAGAGGAAGCAGAGTCAAGTTGGAACCGACCAAACTGAAAGCTGATAGATGTAATAGAAGTATTGCGAAACCAGGTAATGATCTGATAGTTTTTACCATCCCAATCCTTCAGACGGTCGACATATTTGGCAACGGAGTCCGTGGTGGCAGCGGATTCCGTGGTTGCTTGGATGGGTTTGCACACATCCCTAGTGATGATGCGCCAAAGTTTCTTGCCTTTGAGAAACCCAGACATGGCTTGTGCCCATAAGACATAGTTAGTCCCGTCAAGAACAACGGAAATAGGGTGGTTAGAGGAGTCGAGGCGATCCATGAGGGAAAAATCATACTGTCGAGGTAGAATTTAAAAAATTCGAGGGTACCAGTGAATTCAGAGGGTCGAAATCAGTGGGAAAGGAGTGATCTGACCAAAAAATAGGACCAGAAAGGCACTAAATTGGCTTGTCAAAGTGAGTGGAATGGTCTGGTCAACCAATCTGGTCAAACAGATGATGTCACGGGCGACAGGGCTGATGTCACAGGCGCGGCGCACGTTAATAGAGAGGTGCGCGGCGCACAATAGCAGAGGAGAGCAGGCGGCGCACGAAAGCAGCTAGGGCTGACGTCAGCTGACGTCAGAAACACGCGGCTCACGTTAGAAGAGGAGGCCGCGGCGCACAGTAGCACGGGACAGTGTAGAGGCGCGTAGAGCGCGTCGGAGAACGAGGATGCGTGTGGGCTGAAGTTCTGGCGGCGCGTGGAGGCGCGTGGAACGTCGACTGGCGATGAATTTGGTGGCGGTGGAATCGTCGTGAGGAGACGAAGGTACTGGTGTGGTCCAATAAGGAAGACAGATAAGGTCGAGATATGCAACAATCTGTCAAAATGTGATGCAGACGAGAGACACAGCAAGCTGCGAAAAAAAAAAATTGTAGTGCAGCGGAAGAAGAGACTAGGCAAAACACCTGTGCGCTGATACCATGTGAGATATGTAAGATATCTGAAAATGAATGTTGTATTATCTATATCTGTTGGTTACAAGTGATGCTCATTTATAGGGAAAGCACCGAAAGGAGAAGACATAATAATGAAAGTGTGTGAGTGGTGTTTGACATAATAATGAAAGTGTTTGAGTGGTGTTTGGTCTTTACAACCGAAAGAAGAAGAGAATCCTATTCTATGTTTTATCTTATAATATATTATACTATATACATTACATTATCTTCCTCGCATGAGCAATCAGATGATGATGACCTAGAGACAGAAAAGTTCTACCAGCTGTGCTTGCTTTCTACTTCTTGAGCGTCTAGCAGATTCCCTGTTCGAAACCATTCTTTTAATGCGTTTTACATCAATAGTAGGTTCGGTGCTCTGTTCACAAGGACCAGCTTCTATCTTTGGCTCATCATCATCTCGATCGTTGTGTCTCTCTCTATCTCTCATATTTCCACTTTCAAACCCACAATCCTTTTTTTTAATCAACCCACTCCCTCTCTCTCTGGTCCCTTTTTCTCTCCAACAGACCCACTTTCATCATATCCATCATTTCCCTTAATTTATTCCACCCACTCTCTCTATGGTCCATTCCTCCCCACCTTCATATCTTTTCTATGCAGCTACTCCCGCCAGCGCACATGCTTTCCCCATTAATACATTATTATTATTATTATTAACAAAAAAAAAAACACAAATATTCCAAACACCATTCCTGGATTTAACAAAACCGTGGGCCCCGAAACCACGTGCACCACTTTCCTTATTTCCCCCCTCTTTTGTTTTGATTTCAACTATATTCTTATTATTTCTTTGTTTATTTTTCTTTTACATTATTTTTAATCTTTTTCAAATTCCATTCATACCATATAGATTTGCACACCAAACCTTGTTTTATTCTCCTCAGGAATCTACTTCCATCGCGTTCCCACCAGAAAGTTACAAAAAAAAAAAAAACTGTCATTTCTTCTTGCTGGGATCAAACCCGATCACAATTTTACACACAAAAAAAAAAAACCCACACAACCCTACCAACCCACAAACACCCACCCGCAGGCGGGATTTTTTTCCCTTATCCCTTCTCTACTCTGCCGCCGGTCTCTTCTTCTTGCCTCCGTCCTGGACGGCCCTTAACGGTGTTGCCTCCGTGTTTCCCATACCGCTGAGCCCGTTCACTCCCCTTTGCTCCTCTACTGCAGCATATGGCGGACCTCCAAATCGGAACATAATGGTGGCCTTCCGCTTCAGCTCCTTGTTTTCCGCTTTTAGCACACATATCTCTGCTCGCGCATCCTTATACATGCGCTGGAGCAGAGCCAGTTGGGCGTTTAACTGCTGCACCTCATTTGTCCTACTCTGAAGCCGGTGCGACAAGTTTGTGACTGCAGTCATCGTCTCCATACATGACTTCAATGTATACTGATTGGCCTCAATATCTGATTGCGCTGCCATTCTTTGCTCCACAGACCGCATAGGAAAGGTCAACGAAGCAAACTCAGGGGCGCTTGGTTGAGGTTCAAGGGCAACCGCACCAGTTATCTCTCTTGTGGACTCGTTTAGGTCTGGAAAGAGAGTGAGCAGACCACGGGAAGAAGAGGCCATGTTATGGGTTGCTGAGTGTTTCAGATGTTACAGAGTGTTTCAGGGTTTGCAGCTCTTAGAGAAAAGCTTTCAGAGAACGAAGAGGTTTCAACTGGTTTGTTATGCTTCCAAGCCTCAGGCTTCGCTTTGGTTTATAAAGACAATGACGAAGAGGACGCCACGCGCTCTGTCGATCACGTGCATCGCCGCGTGTCTGGCGCGACTTTTGATGGCTCGCCGCTCGATGATTTCTATCGGGCACGGCTTTTGATGCAGTGGGCGCGCCTTTTGAGGGCGCGACTTTTGAGGGCTCGATATATATATACCTGTCTTTCTTTTGGGCAGCCTATATACACCATCCTACAGTGTCATCTACATCGGTTCGGCATGACCCCGTAAACTATCCCGACATTGATTCCGGTCAGCTTTTACATCGGTCCGGCATGATCCCGTAAACTGTCCCGACATTGATTCCGGTCAGCTTCTACAACGGTCTAGCATGACCCCGTAAACTGTCCTGACATTGATTCCGGTCAGTTTCTACAACGGTCCGGTATGACCCCGTAAACTGTCCCGACATTGATTCCGGTTAGCTTCTACAACGGTCCGGCATGACCCCGTAAACTGTCCCGACATTGATTCCGGTTAGCTCTTACAACGGTCTGACACGACCATACAGTGCTTTCACCAACGGTTCGACACGACCATACAGTGTCTTCTATATCGGTCCGACACGAGCCATACAGTGTCTTCTACACCGGTCTGCTACAACCATACAATGTCTTCCACACCGGTTTGACACGACCATACAGTGTCTCCTATCCACTTTTATTTGTCAGTTTATTTTCTTGTTTTGTTACTCTCTTCAAACTCAAGTTGGTTAGTGCCTATCCTCCTTGAGTTTGAGGGGGGCTGTTAGTATATATTACTATATATATTAGCTGTCAAACCTTTAATAATGTACCTTTAATAATGTTGTTTGGTTTGTGCTTCTATTTTCGGTTTGTAATTGTTCTCCCTCTCCTCTATAAAGGAGAGAGCTCAACACAACATTCAATACATCAATAGATACATTATTTTCTCTGTATTTCTCTCTTTATACATTGATTCTAATAACTTGGATGGACATAAATGTATTCTTATTTACAAATTTAAATTTAACGCATCAATCACTACAATAAATTTATCGCAGACCAAGTTCCACGCGTATTTAACATTGCAGTACAATAAGGGGTTGTTTGGGATGACCTAAATAAGTGTATTTTTTGTCTTTTTATAAAAAAGATATACAAAAAAATAGAGAGATAATGTGATGAAAAAAAGATAAAAAAATAAAAAGATAGATTATATTGAAATTGTCAAACTTGACTTAAATTTAACGCAGACCCAGTTTCATTTAATATTACAGTACAATAAATTTAATGCAGTCCAAGTTCCCCGCATATGTAACATTGCAGTCCAATAAATTTAACGCTGTCCAAGTTCCACGCGTATTTAACATTGCAGTCTTAAGTGAGTAAAAGACCAAATATGACCACCCTATGGCGCTTCTCTGATAAACATTGGTCAGGGAAAGCAATCTATATGATTTATTGCAAGCGGTAGCTAAAGCTGGTAGTGAAAAAAAAAAATAAATAAATAAATAAAGATCAAAACATCATATTAATGGATGAGAACCATTTATTAGACCTTCCTTAGAACTCTTGATTTAAAGCTCTTAAATATTTTTGTATCGTAAGTTTTCAAGTACAATTATTTCATATTTTTATTTTACAGAAATGATACATTCCTCTAATTTGAGACCAATGATGTGAAAAAAAAAAAAAAAAAAAAAAAAAAAAATTAAAGTCAAAACATCGCATCATATGATACCCACATACTAATTAGAGTTATTAGAGCTCTTAATTTAGAGCTTCCAATCTTTTTTCTTCTTTTTGTTACCAATCTGACTCCGAGGTGTCATGATTTTCTCCATTTTTGTTTTATTTATTTAATTATTTATTTGTACTTTATAATTAGTTTTTTATTATAAATTCTTTTTTCTGTTTCTTTATTATAAAAAATAACAAAAAATGCTAATATTATTAAATAATTTAATTTATATTTTTAGTTTACCTTTTAAAATTGTGTCCGATTACAAAGAAATAAAAATATATATATATATATATACATATAATTCCTATTGGGATTTTGGATAAAGGAGACATACATTGTGGGTGTTTGGGAAGTGGATTTTTATGTAGATTTTTTTAGTTGTAAGATATTATTGGATAAAAAAATTTTGGTGTTTGGAAAAATAGTTGGATTTTTTTGTAATTGGATGTGATGTTTGTGAGAGAAAAAGTGAAATGATTATGAGGTTGGATGTGATATATTATTTAGATTTATTTTTTTTTGATTTTGCAAAAAAGTTTGTCTTTTAATAAAAAAATTAAAAAAAACCTAACCCACAAACTTCCCAAACACTAATCAACCATAACTGCAACTATAACAAAGAAAAAATATGAATTGTATTTTGTTTATGTAATTGAACACAATTTTAAAGGGTAAAACTATAAGTGTAATTAAATTATTTAATGATGTCACCATGCACGGGACACAAACCTAATAAAGTGAACAATTTATATTATTAAAACAACCACGGAACACAAACCTGACCCATTAATTAACTAGGTGTTTAACTTTTTGAAGCCATCAAGTCATCTTATACAGTTTCATGAAGTTGATGTTTAAAATTGCAGTGCACAAGTTAAGCCGTTTCTGAGTTTTTCTACGCCCAGGATGAACCATTAAATTAGGGACGGAGTCAGGATTACACTAAATGAGTCAAAAGTAAAGTATTAAATAAGTCTAAGAAGTTAGATCAAGTCTAATTTAGACAGTTAAAATGAACAAATCACTATTAAAAGAAAGCTAAAAATAATTTAAAAAATGTATTTCATGAACTTAAGTTTCAGTAATTTACCACTAGAAAAATGCAAATGAGAAATAATATCACACAATTCATCTAGTAAATTAATGGTAATGAATTATAAATGCGTACACAAAATTTTGAAATTATCATATAATAATAAATGAAATATGAAAATACTTTGGTGGTTTCTTTTTCAAAAAATAAAATGAGCATAACTATCGTACACTCTTAAAAATACATACAATATGCCTTTTCAAAACTACACTATAATGATTGGTAACAAAATCACAATAATTAAATAATTTTTTCATATTAATTTGTTATTATATAACCATAATAATTTGTAACTAAAACTTTTTTTATGGGGCAGTCCTTCGTAACATAATTATAATAATTTATATTAACACTATAAAAACTCATAACGATTCAACAAAATATACAAAATATTATACCTATATCTTAGCAATCTCACAAACTTAGCAAGCCACAACCCCCTAAAACTCCATTAAAATAGAGGCTCTTTATGTATAATATTTTACCTCATTTTTGTTTGACTCACTCTAACTGTTTTTCTTTTAAATAATCATATACTCCTCACATAATTTTAGATTAATTTGTAACACTAACACCATTAAATTTACTTACAAAAAGCACTTGTACAAACTTGTGCAATATGTAACTGATATAAATGTATGTTTTTTGGTATCCCTATCTCACACCTTATGTGAACATTTGGTAATTTCTTTGAGAAATTATTTGGTAATTCTATCATTGCTCTCTCTCTAATATGAACCTGAGACACCAAAGACTAGAGGCAAGAGTTTCAACCCCCAAGAAGAGGGAATGATGACTTGACTTGGACATAAATGTGTTCTTATTTACATATTTTAATAATTTTTAATTATATACATTATATTATAATAATAATAATTACAACTAGGTGCTCGTGACTTGAGACTTTTCAAAACTATCTAGTTTTGTTTGGTTTGGTTTTGGGAGAGGATTTAAAAATAAAAAAATAAAAAAAAAGAGAGAAAGAGTTTAGAATTTTTTTGATTTATTTGATTGTATATTTTGAAAATAGTTTTAGAGTATCGGAGTTTGGGATAATTTGATATGTTGTTATAGTTGAGTAGATCTGTGTGAAAGAAAAAATGGTTCAGAAAGAGAGAAGAGAGAGAAAAAGTAAATGATTGATATGTAGGAGATAAAAAGTGATTTTGAATTTTTTTTTTCTAAAATCACTAAACCAAACAAAATTTTAAGAAATTTTCTCCAAAATTTGTTTCTCAAAACCAAACCAAACAAGGCCCTAGTCTTCTTGTACAGTTTATAACTTGTTTGGTTTGTTTTTCAGAAAAAAAATTTAGGAAAAATTCTCTACGAACAAATTTTCAAGAGTAATCAGACCAAACAAAATTTTCCAAAAAAAATTTCAAAATTTTGTTTGGTTACTTACTTTCCAAAATCACTCTCTCTCTCATACACATCAAATCAATCACTTTTTTTAAAACTCTCTCCCCAAAACAATTTTCTAAAATCGTTTTTGAAAAAAGGCAAACCAAACAAGTTTTCGTACTTTTTATCTCAAAAACTACTCTACAAACACAAACCAAACATACCCAGGTCTTGTTTTGTTTGGTTTTGGGAGATAAATTTAAAAAAAAAAAATTGAGAAAAGAATTTAGAAATTTTTTTGATTTGTTTGGTTGTATATTTTGAAAATAGTTTTAGAGTATGAGAGTTTGGGATGATTTGATATTTTGTTGTAATTAAATAGATATGTGTGAGAGAAAAAGTGATTGAGAATGAGAGATGAGAGAAAAAAAGTGATTTTAAAATATTTTTTTTTCTAAAAGTACTAAACCAAACAAAATTTAAAAAAAAAAATTCCAAAATTTATTTCTCAAAACCAAACAAAGGACCTAGGGTATGTTTGGTTTGTGTTTGAGAGATGTGTTTTAGAGATAAAAAGTACGAAAAGTTGTTTGGTTTGGTTTTTTTCAAAAGATGTTTTGGAAAATTATTTTGAGAGAGAGTTTTGGAAAAAGTGATTGATTTGATGTGTGTGAGAGAGAGATTTGTTTGGAAAACTTGTTTGGTTTACAAGTTTTGAGAAATTTTTTTGGAAAAATTTGTTTGGTTTGATTACTTTTAAAAACTTATTTGTAGAAAAAAATTTTCAAAAATTTTTCAGAAATACAAACCAAACGAATCTTTCAATACTAGCATCAAATTACATTTCACACTCAAGCTGTGGGCACAACCTCTACTGCTCTTTTGATGTTATTTGCTCTTTTTTACAATTAGGGGCAAAGTCAGGATTACACTATTAGAGGAGTCAAAAGTAACGTATTAAATAAGTCTAAGAAGTTGGATCAGGTCTAATTTAGATGACTAAAATAAACAAATCACTATTAAAAGAAAGCTAAAAATAATTACAAAATTGTATTTCATAAACTTAAATTTTAATAATTTACCTCTAGAAAAATGCAAATGAGAAATAATATCACACAATTCATTATAAATATGTACACAAAATTTTGAAATTATCATATACTAATAAATAAAAGATGAAAATACTTCGCCCTTTTTTTTTAGAAAATAGAACGAGCATAACTATAGTACACTCTTAAAAATGCATATAATAGGTCTTTTCAAAACTACACTACAATAATTGCTAACAAAATCACAATAGGTAATAACTTTTTCACCATCATAGTAAGTAATATTTTAATATTCATAACATTATCATATTAGTTTGTTATAAAACCATAATAATTTGTAACTACGACTTCTTTTATGGGGGCATCTATTCGTAAGAGCATCCTCATCAAGTTCTTAAAAATCATTTTTTAGCTAATAAACTTCAAAAAAATCAACTCTATCAAACTCGTTTGGAGCTCATCAAAATTTATGTTTGCTATAGTATTTCGCTACAACAAGCGAGGTACTGTTCATCAGTAGATAAGTGTTATCAGATGTCCGCCTGGAAGTCCAGCCAGACATCCGGCCAGTCAGCCGATCAACAGCAAATTTTTATTTTTATTTATTTATTGCATTTTTTAAGAATTGTTTGGCTGGTAACTTATCAATTTAATAAAAAAAGAAAGATTAACAAACACAATAAAAAAAATAATATTTTAATAAAAATAAGTTAAAATAGAGAGTTTGATGCTAAGATGTGACTAGCTAAAATAACAAAATAATTTTAATTTGATTAAAAATTTGAAAAATTTAGTGTGGATGCTCTAACATAATTATAATAATTTGCATTAATATAAAAATTCATAACGATTTTACAAAATATACAAAACATTGTATCCATATCTTAACAATCCCACCAACTTGCTCTTTGTCCAATATGAACCGGACACACCAAAGACTAAAGGCAAGAGTTTCTACACCCAAAAGACGGAATGGCCTTCTTTTCTACCCCAAGAAGAACACGGAATGGTAGACAACTGATGACTTGACTTGGACGTAAATGTATTCTTATTTACAAATTTTAATAATTTTTAATTATATACATTATATTATAATAATAATAATAATAATTATTATTATTATAACTAGCTGCTCATGACTTGAGACTTTCCAAAACAATCAAGTCTTCTTATACACAGTCTATAAAACTCTAACTTGAGACTTTCCAAAACAATCGAGTCTTCTTATACAGTCTATAAAACTCTAGTCTTTCAACACAGGCATCAAAGAATTACATTCCACACTCAGAAGCTATGGGCACAACCTCTAGTGCTCTTGTAATGTTATTTGCTCTTTTTTTCATTGCAAGACTTGAGTTCATTTGTAGTAGTACAAATTCAAATGTGAGTTGCATAGCGAGTGAGCGAGAAGCTCTGATGAAAATCAAAGGAAATCTCACAGATAAAGCAAACCGTTTATCCTCGTGGGTTGGAAAAGACTGCTGTACGTGGAAGGGAGTTGGCTGTAGCAATAAAACAGGCCATGTCGTAAAGCTTGATCTGCGCAATCCAATTCCTGCAAAGTTTGGACACACCACTTACTACGATGATCCAATTTTCAAAATGAACGAATTGAGTGGTCAGGTAAGTCCTTCCTTACTCGATTTGAATCATTTGCATTACCTAGACTTGAGCATGAACAATATGCAAATTTCTAATTCCTTAGCTTCTTTGAAAAGCTTGAGATACCTTGACCTCTCTTCGTCAATTTCGGATGAAACGATTCCTCCTCATCTGGGAAATCTTTCAAGGTTGCAGTATCTCAACCTTAGCTATAATTATTTACCTGGTCCAATTCCTGATACACTTGGAAGGTTGACCTCTCTCACAGTCCTTGACCTTTCAAGTAACGACTTCAATGATTCAATGTCGTATTCTTTGTGTAACCTGAGCAGTCTTGTCCATATAGATCTTAGTTATAATAGCCTTAGCGGTGCAATCCCCCACTGCCTTGGGAATCTTGCTTCTCTTTCCATCCTCAGGTTGAATTACAATCAACTTCAAGGTCCAATTCCAAGTGAGATGGGAAATATGACACAACTCACAGAGCTTGACCTCCATAATAATGGGTTTCAAGGTCCATTTCCAAGGGAGATGGGAAATATGACACAACTTAAAGAGCTTGACCTCTCTCAGAATCAGTTTGAGGGTCCAATTCCAAGTGAGATGGGAAATATGACACAACTTACAGAGCTTCACCTCTATTCGAATGCATTTGCATGTGAAATACCAAACTCCATGAGGAACCTCTGCAACTTGCGTGTATTGGATTTGTCCGAAAACATGTTCGCTGGAAAGCTTTCAACTTCTATTGGAAGTCCATTTGGTTGCATCCATAATAGTTTGGCAGATTTGTCTCTTTCTTTCAATAAGTTGAGTGGTGGTCTGCCAAACCATTTGGGAGAGTTTAAGAAACTAGAGAGGCTTATTATTAGAATGAATTCATTTTATGGCCCGCTGCCATCATCACTCGGAAGACTATCATATTTGAGAGAGTTAGATACTGGATACAATCAATTGAATGGGAGCATTCCAATTAGTCTTGGACAACTTTCAAAACTAGAATCTCTAGATTTGTCAAACAATTTATTTGTTGGCACCGTATTCGAACTTCACTTCGCCAAACTAGAGAGTTTAAATGAATTGTACTTGGATTCAAATTCATTAGTTTTGAATGTGACCTCCCAATGGGTTCCTCCCTTTCAACTCCAAGACATACAATTGTCATCCATCAAAGTAGGACCCCAATTTCCTCAATGGCTCGAAACACAAAAAAATGTTAGAGACTTAGGCATGTCTAATGCAAGCATCTCAGTTGTCATTCCTGATTGGTTTGAGAGTATTTATTGTGGCATTAAAAGCTTGGATCTTTCCAACAACCAGATCAAAGGAAAGCTGCCAATATGTCAAAAATTTAAATATAGATATATTGATAATAGATGGTTAGATTTGAGTTCTAACAGATTTAAGGGCCCACTAACACCGCTTCCTTCAGATGTTTATGTGTTAGATCTCTCAAATAACCATTTGACTGGTGTCATTCCAGTGTCTTTGTGCAAGGTAAAGAATATAGCTTTTATTGAGTTCTCAAACAATCAGTTATCAGGAAGAATTCCTCCTTGCTTGTGGCAGTTGGATAACTTGGTCGTGCTAGATTTGACGAATAATAGTCTATATGGTGAAATTCCAAGTTCATTGGGTTACCCACAACTACAATCCTTGCACTTGCGTAACAATAAGTTTTATGGGAAGCTTCCTTTGTCCTTACAGAATTCGACCTTTCTTGTCACCATTGATCTAGGTGAAAATGTGTTCATTGATAATATCCCTCCATGGATTGGATACAACCTAACTGGTCTTAAATTTCTCAATCTTCAATCAAATAAATTCTATGGTGATATTCCTCCGCAACTCTGTCATCTCCAACATTTGCAATTGTTGAACTTGGCACAAAATAACATAACAGGAAATATCCCTCGTTGTTTTGGCGACTTCACTTCCATGGTTGCACTAGATCCAACTGACACAGAAGACCTTCATTATTATGAAGAGAACATTTTGGATTCAATGAAAGGAAGAGAACTGGAATACACCAAGACACTCGAATTTCTCGTCTCCATGGACCTTTCGAACAATGGCATTGTTGGAGAGGTTCCAGCAGAGTTAATGGATCTTTCTGGGTTGCTGAACTTGAATTTATCTGGAAATCATCTAAAAGGAAGGATCCCTAATAATATTGGCAATTTGACACAATTGGAATCTCTTGATTTGTCTCGAAACAAACTTTCTGGCCCCATTCCTCCAAGTCTGTCCAATTTAAGCTACCTAAGTCATTTGAACATGTCATTCAATAATTTATCAGGGCGAATACCAACAGGAAATCAACTTCAAACTCTCGACAATCCTTCCATTTATATAGGCAACGATGGCCTTTGTGGTGCACCACTAAACAGCTGCCTCGATGATAAATCATCTGATGGTGATCACAAACATGCTGATGAGAGTAAAGTTGCAGATGAAACTGATTTTTTGTGGTTCTACACTGGCATTGGACCTGGTTTCCTGGTTGGGTTCTTGGGGGTCTGTGGCACTTTGAATTTCAAGAAGTCTTGGAGGTATGTATACTTCCAGTTCATCGAAAACAACTACAATTGGATATCAATAAACATAGCAATCAAGCTCGCTCAGCTAAGGAGGATGTTCAACAAAGGCAAATTTGGAGGATGAATTTATCACCCAATTGGTTCGTGTCTCTCTCTCTCTTTCTCTCTCATGTAACTATATTGCCTCTGTATCTTGTCTTGATTGCAATGTGTGCATCAAATCAACATCTTCATAACCCATGATTTATCTTGCATGAATCTTTAGAATTTTTTTCAATTCCATACCATCATTAACATAACAATTCTATTCATGTTAATGATTTTTGGAACATCATCACAACTTGAAGAATAACCATTCATATTTTGAAGTGGAGGTAGTGATATTTCCAGATTATCATCAAAACATGTCTTACATTCAAGATCATATAGCAAAGTACAGATTAAATTCCACCAAATTTCTTTACCAAAAGCGCCAAAATTCTTTGTCACATGCTTAAAAACATTGAAACAAATGCAGGTTTGTTGCTATATAGTTCAAATAATGCAAATACATTTCTCAAATATTTTTTCGGAAGTCATTTGTTGCATTATTTCAGAGAAACCATGTTATCATCCACTAATATGCTTGTTATATGCTTTGCTGTCATTGAAGGGTCTTATATTCAGCTGGAGAAAGGACCCTCAGAGGAAGCAGCATTGAGATCATGTTATGGATTTTCTTGAGTTGTTGGAAAGAAATAAGTTTGAATAATTCTATAGTTCTAGTATATATGTTGATGGGGTTTGATGATTGTGTCTTTTGTAAAATATTCTAAAGTAAGTCTTTCCTTAAATAAATGACTTGTGAACTATCATATTGTCCAGAATATGTTATATAAATGACTTGTGAACTATCATATTGTCCAGAATATGTTATAGACTGTGTTTTGCATATGTAAGTATTCTCCTTTTATTGGTGAATTCTATGATTTTTGCCAATTGAGGCCATGGATTCTAGTTTTAATTTTGAGAATTGAGCAAAATGCTCCAACAATGATATACATATAGTAATGATATCACCAACAAAAACCTTATCAAAATAGAGAGCTATTGTGCCACAGTCAAATTCACATATAGGTTCAGCTATTCATGTTTTTCTTCACATTGTAGTAATCTTTACTTGCATCAAAGCTTTTAATGATTTTGGAGAAGTACGTAATATGAGTAATGTACAAGTATGTTTCTCAACTTGCACTACTTTTTGTTTAATTTGTTAATGATTAATCCTTGCCAAAGATCTGTGTTTTATTCTCTATCTATTTGTGTCAATTGAGTTTTAACCAATTTACAAGTGTTTAAGGTTGGCTTTTTTAATAACTTTTTGTTGATTTTTTTTCATCTTTAATAATTTTTATTTTTTTTAAAAAATTAAAAAGTGTTACACTCTTGAATTCTACTCAACTAGAGAAATTAGAAAAGATCAAAACATTTGAAAATTTTGAAAAAAAAGTCCGAAAAGGATTTTTTTTTTTAAAAAAAAAACAAAATAAGTCGACTTTTTATTTTTTTGTAACTTGTTTTTGTCTTTAGGATTTTTTTAAATTTTTTTTATTATTTTTATTATTTTTAGATTTGTCTACACAAGACAAACCAAAAACATAAAAAAAAAATAGACATAATTTAGCAAGAAAAAAATCACTAAAAATTTAAAATATATATACATATGGGTAAATGCCACACACAAACAAAGGCCAAAGCAATAAAACTGTCAATGTAACCAAAATATCATAAGTTTTCATATATGCAGATGCAAATGCCGATGATCAGCTCCTAATTACACATTGATTTCAGCAGTCCAGATAATGACCCAAAAGGGATCTAAATCAATTATCACAATTTCAATAGGCATCAGCCAATCCTACACACCATACCAACAATCAGCATAGAGAAAAGGAAGATGCTACGATGTTCACCCTTAAAATAATGCATATGGTATACTTTTGTGTTATTTTAATCTCTATATTTTCAAATCACTCGATTTTAACCTTGAACTTTATATATTGTCTCTTTTTGTCCCAATTGAAAATGGTAGTTAAGTTTTTTCACGGAAATTGGCCATGTGCATGTCACATGCCTTATTTTAAAGGGTAAAATTGTAAATTTAATATTTTGTATATTATTCAACCAACTCAGTGAGTTAACTCACTTAAATAAACACACGTGGATCTCAATTGTAGAAAGAGATGGTTTTTGTTTGACTGATGGTTCGACAGGAAAAAACAAAGGGGGTTCGTTCGACAGTGGGGCTCAGTTGGGGTAAGGCCGTGAGATTCGACTAGTGTCCGTTGCTGAGAAGGTCACAACCAGAGACCATTACTTTTGTTGCGGCTGCAACCGCTGCAGATTGTGAGATTTCATCTTTTTCATTATCACCTCCTTATCTCTATTGTGAGATTTCATCTTTTTCATTATCACCTCCTTATCTCTATTGCATGTTATTTACTATTTTGGGCAATAGAACTGATCCAAGTTTTTCCTCCTTTAAAATAAATAAAAACTTAACCAAGTTCTTTATGGAATTGTTTGTAAATTTTCTTATATTACTTGGAAAAAAAATCTTTTTGTCAATGGTGTTTTGCTAAGATATTATGGAATTGATTCAATGTGAAAATTTTAGAGACCACTGATGTAATTTGTCCAATAAAAAAAGGCAAGTTCCGTTTGGCACTAGTAATCTTAGAAGTTTGAGATAAATATTATGATCTAGTTGGGGGGGGGGGGAACACAACTAATAGAGGTAATATGTAAATATAAAAATAATTAATAATAGAACATACATTTCAATATAAAGATACAACAATTATTTTTTTTATCTATATGATTAATGAATGGCCAATAATACTACATTTATTTATTTTTTAATGACATTTACCATCTCATGGTCATGATTGCATTGGTTAAATTGGTTCCAGCCCTAGGGACAATTTCAAGGCAATTGTGATAAATGATATGGTAAAAATGTGATCATGTAAATGAATGACTTTGCCTAGTGGCAAAAGGATAGACCCTAAGAATGAACTGTAAACCCAAATATATCAAGTTCGATTCTTACTAATGTTTCTCAGACTTAATTGATACGTGTGATTTGTAGGCAATTTTTAGAAGGAAAGTGATTAAGAGCTCTAAAATTAGAGCTCTAATATGAGCTCTAGTAATGTGACAAAGCAAAAAAAAAAAATCATATCATATAGTAGAACCTACTATTAAAGCTCTCTCTAAAGCTCTTTCTCTAGACCTCCTAAACAATTTTCTTTTTAAAATTCGAGATTTACTGTCCAATGTAGCTTTCATGATTGCATTGGTTAAGTTTTTTCCATCACCCCCATTCTGTAATTACCTTTTTTGTCCTTATTAGCCACAAAGATTCGAGAGTAGGAGAGAAATAAGTGGGGGGAACAGTTCATATGGGAACCATAATTAAGTAAATTTCCAATTAAAAAATCTTCCCACACAAGCAAAAGTTGAAAACCACCGTCTAGGGACATTTTCAACCCCTATGGTTTGAGAAGTGTTATTTTAATTTATTTTTTAATTTCTATGAAAAATAAATAGAGTGATATAATAATTTATAGTAACTTTTTAACTATATTAGTCTAATGTCAAACAAGGTTTATCAAATTTAAATTTGGATAAAAATCTTGCAAAACACCTCTCTACTCATTGACTCAAATTTATATGAAATTGAGTTTTACTCATTTTTTAACCCAATTTGAAGAAGACTTAAATATATATACTTAATTTTTTTCGAGATCATTTTGTAATTTTCAAATTTATCATTATGTCATTATTGAAGTTTTACCCAAATTTATGTTCAAACCTAAGTCTATCCATTGGAATGTCACATCAAATCAAACTTAGATTTTTAATTAAATTTGTAGTAGTACTACATCCACACAATTTCTTCTCCTCACAATCATCCCTCCAATGAAGTGGCAAAACAAAATGCATAGAAAGAGAGTTTTGAAGGAATATTTAAATGTAGATCAACTTTTCATATTTTGCTTGTCACATCATTTGGGAGGGTTTGGGGAGAGAGAATTATGTGAATGAATCATTTTTCTTAAATTTGAGGAAAAATTTAAGGGGTCGAAAATGGCCTAACAAACTTTTTAAAATCTGCCCTAAATTAAGTTAAAATAAGCTTAAATTATTTTATGATAGGCCTACATAGACTAGTTTATTGGTTTTGTTGTAATGCTTGGTTGGTTTATTGTTTAGGGCAAATTACATCAGTAATCCCTATATTTTATTTCTTGTATCATTTTGATCCCTACACTTTCAATTGGCTCAATTTTGACCATTCATTTTAAATTTTATGTCAATTTGGTCCAATTGATAATATTACTAGTGTTTTTTAAAGAAAATTATCACTAAGTTAGTTGAGGTTAACTCACTGAGTTGAGTAAATTTATAATTGTACCCTTAAAAATATGACACATAACACTTAAGTGCATATTTTCTATAAAAAAAAAATGCTAAGAGTTCAAATCAATTGGACCAAATTAAGACAAAGTCATAAATTCAGAGTCAAAATCGAGCCAATTGAAATTATAAGGACTAAAATTTCACAATGACCAAAATACAGGAACTACCGTCGTAATTTTCCTCATTGTTTTTGACTAATACCATTCTAAAGCAAGGCAAATACCTAACCGTAAGAACTTGTGAGTGTCGAGCAAGAATTCTAAGGTTGACTTAATAAGACACCTATAAATATACATTGCTGTATATGACAAAAATATAAGTTGATCTAACAAGGTTGAACTAGTTACTCCAAAAAAAGAGCCTAAAAGAGAACAAAATGGGAGAGCTCAATGCTGAAGTGTCAAAGGTTATGAGGATGAGCAGGGCTGTGTGCCTTTTTGCCCTCCTAGGAATGCTTTTTAGTGTCTATCTTGGCTTATTTTTTAATTTGTGTCCAAGGAATTTGGAGGAAAGAAAACACATATCACTTTGTATAAATTTTGTGAGTTTGAATTTGTTTCACTTTTTATATTTATCTAAATATTGGGTATCTACTTTTTGACTCATTTCTATAAAAATTAACCCCGTGTTTCCTAGAAAACAAAAATTAAAAAAATGAAACACAATAAATAAATAAAAAGTGATAATTGTAACGCCCTCAAAATAATAACATTAAACCCATCAGACAAGACAAGCATTTACATATAAACTAACCACATTCCTTTATTTCATTGAGTTTCATTACATAAGTATTACATGTTAACATCAAAACAAAATGCCCTACGGGCTTACAACTTTCCAAGTTAACACTTGGTTTCAACAAAAGAGTACTAACTCGTTTACACATTAAGCCCTTGGCTTGAAGTTACATGTAATACATCAAAAGTAAAACAACTACACTATGTCCGCCTCTAGCCTCCCAAGCTATGTCCTTGGAGGTGGCATGCTTCCTGTACCTGAAAATGATATTCCCATATAGGGTGAGCCACAGCCCAGTAGAAATACACTAAACCAACCATGGACAATGACTAAAACATTAGCAATTGATAGTTGGTCAACACTGATACAATCACATAAATTACATATTTATGTCAACGACTTACAAGTCCCAATTACTTTTCATTTTCCCCTTTTCAACAGATAAGCATGCTAGCTCTATCATCATTTCCACAGATATGTATAAAAACTATATCTCACATTCAGATAAGCATAAAAGCTATATCCACATTCTCAACAGATATGTATATCAACAATATCCACAGATAAGCATACAAGCTGTATCCACACTCTACAACAGATATGTATATCAACAATATCCACAGATAAGCATACAAGCTGTATCCACACTTCACAACAGATATGTATATCAACAATATCCACAGATAAGCATACAAGCTGTATCCACACTTCACAACAGATATGTATATCAACAATATCCACAGATAAGCATACAAGCTGTATCCACACTTCACAAAGATAAGCATATGAGCTCTATCTTCACTTCTCTAGACAAGCATATGAGCTCTGTCTACGGAGTTCATCCCCTATCTCCTCCCAATACCTATCCGGTTTAGAGGTACATCCCCTATCTTCCCCTAAACCGCGGAGTACATCCCCTATCTCCTCCTCTACACATAACGTATATAAACACATTGGTTCTATATACAATCACACAATACACACAATTAATGTATTCTATCAACCGTCAAGTTCCATGACACATTCCATTGATTAGTTTCCGTTTACCTAATCATCATGCATTGTCTACAACAATCTCGACTATCCTCCACCGATAGTCCAAAGCAGTTATTTCTAAAACAGAAAATAAATGCACAAATGGATATTCAATCAACATTTCATTTCCTCATTTCTCACCAATTAATTATCCCAATTAATTAAACAATGTAATTAGGCCATTTTCCATAATTACCATTTCAACCCTTAGGTCCCATTTTCATCAATGATTCAACAATCATTCCATTTTTCTATGCCAAACATGCATCTAGGTTTATTATGAATAAAACCCCAACTTTTGTAAAATTACACAAAAGCCCCAAACTTTCACAAAATTACCAAACCAAGCCCAACATCTCAAAATACCAAAATTTAAAGACAAAACCCATAGAGAGGAGTAGGTTATCCCTACCTCAAATTCGGAGTCCCAAAGGAGAAGACGACAAAACCCAACGTGCTCCAAAACCCGAGATTTTCAGATTAAAATGAAGCCCTCGACGATCAACAACTTTTTTGTAAAGGCCAAAGGTGAGTAAATCACTCCTACTAGATCAAAACCTAGAGAGAAGGTAGAGTCTAGAGTGAGAGGCTCAACAATGGTGATTTTAGAAAAGTAAGAGAGAGAAGAGAAAGTGAAAAAGTGATTTGAAAAGTCACAATTTCGGGACTTTAACCCAGGTCTCCGCTCGAGCGTAAAACACCCCGCTCGAGCGGCCACTCACAGACTTCCGCTCGAGCGGCCAACCTCCCGCTCGAGCGCAGAATGCACTCGCCCAGCACTTTTGCAGAACCAGGCCTCCGCTCGAGCTCCCAACCCTACGCTCGAGCTCACAACACTGCACAACAAGATACTGGATGGATGTAATCTACGCTCGAGCGCCAACACCTCCGCTCGAGCGTACAGGCCAAAAAATCTGGGCAACTAATTTTGGTTTCTAAACTCAACCAACCTGTAACAAACCCGCTCAACACATCCTATAACTCAAATACAAAGTAAGAAAGGATGTAAACAAGATAATAAACAACTACCAACATCCACGGACACATGTCCGGATCACTATACAACAAGGGTAAACCTGGGATCGCTATAACCTCCCCCTCTTAAAGAATTTCGTCCCCGAAATTAAACACAAGTTTTCAAAAACAAGTTTTCCTCCATTTTAAACAATGTTACATTTTAACATTCAACAATTCGACCCATTACCGATCATCCCATCCCTTTAACAAGAGACATATCACAATATGTAAACAACATATGTATTTTCAACATGCATCAACATTATGCACTATCTTTCCAATTTCAACAATATATTCAACACATATAGTGTCACATTCAACTTCCATATGAGGTAAGTTCCAAACATACTTCCAATAATCAAAACATTTTCAATGTTTCACAACTTAAGACATATATAAAAGCTCTTAAGTTCAACAAAAAGTAAAATTTAAATACAAAATTACATATCAACAAACAAGTCCGGATATTTCTCACGGACTCCCGACTCACGTTCCCAAGTGGCTTCCTCCACTCCGTGATGTTTCCACAAGACTTTCACCAAAGGAATGGTCTTGCCACGCAGGACCTGATCCCGCCTATCCAAGACCCGTACCGGTCTCTCCTCATACGAGGCATCCTCATCTACCTCTAAATCAGTCCAATCCAACACATGTGATGGATCTGGCTCAAACTTCCGAAGCATACTCACATGAAACACATCATGCACTCCGGACAACTGCGGCGGTAAGGCTAACCGATAAGCAACCTCACCTATCTTCTCAAGGATCTCAAAAGGACCTATAAACCGAGGGGATAACTTCCCACTCTTCCCAAACCTCATCAGGCCTCGCCTAGGTGATATCTTCAGAAAGACATGATCACCTACCTCAAACGCCAAAGGCCTCCTCCTACGGTCGGCATAACTCTTTTGTCGACTCTGGGCTGTAACAAGCCTCCTACGGATAAGCTCAACTTTCTCCGTCGTCTCCCTAACCAACTCCGGACCCAACAAAGGTGCATCACCCACCTCGGCCCAACAAACTGGAGACCTACACGGTCGGCCATACAAGGCTTCAAACGGTGCCATACCGATGCTAGACTGAAAACTGTTGTTGTAGGCAAACTCTACCAATGGCAAGTGCCTCTCCCACGTCCCACTGAAGTCCAGGACACAACCCCGAAGCATATCCTCAAGGATCTGAATAGTACGCTCGGACTGCCCGTCAGTCTGAGGATGATAAGCCGTACTAAAGGTCAACTTAGTGCCCAAGGCACTCTGCAAACTCTGCCACAACCTAGCAGTAAAACGAGGATCTCTATCTGAGACGATCGTCACTGGGACCCCGTGCAATCTCACTACGTCCCGGATATACAAATCGGCAAGATGATCTACCGAATCTCTCACGCGCATAGGAATAAAGTGCGCCGACTTAGTCAACCGGTCTACAACCACCCAAATAGCATCACTACCCCGCTGAGTCCTCGGAAGACCTACAACGAAGTCCATAGTGACATGCTCCCACTTCCACTCGGCAATAGGCAAGGGTTGCAACAAACCCGCTGGCCTCTGATGCTCGGCCTTCACTTGCTGGCAAGTAAGGCACTTCGATACGAAAACAGCCACATCTCTTTTCATACCCCGCCACCAAAACTGGCGACCCAAATCCTGATACATCTTAGTACCTCCCGGATGCACCGCAAGGCGCGAATGGTGAAACTCTCGGAGTACTTCCTCTCGGCAAGACTCCGGTACAAACAAACGGTCTCGGTATCTCACATTCAGGTCGGGATACACCGTCAAACCCTTCTCAACTTTCCCACTGGAGATCTTCTCTCGGAGGGATTCTACCTCAAGGTCACCTCTCTGTGCCTCTAACACTCTAGTCACAAGTGTAGGCTGCACCACGACAGAAAACAAGGCCGCAGCCTTGACAGATTCGCCCAGTAGCAAATCAAACTCGCCAAGTGCTCCCAACATCACCCATTCCCGGATGGCTATACAAGCTACATCACTAATGGTTTTCCTACTAAGGGCATCGGCCACAACATTGGCCTTTCCCGGATGATAATGCAACTCAAAATCATAATCCTCGATGAACTCCATCCATCTCCTCTGCCTCAGATTCAAGTCTCTCTGTGTAAACAGATACTTCAAACTCTTGTGATCCGAGAATACCTCGAACCTCTCACCATAAAGGTAGTGCCTCCAGATTTTCAAGGCAAAGATCACAGCTGCTAACTCTAGGTCGTGTGTGGGGTAATTCTTCTCGTGTATTTTCAACTGGCGTGAGCCATAAGCTATCACTTTCCCCTCTTGCATCAACACACAACCCAAACCCTCTCGTGAAGCATCACAATAAACCGCATAACCCAACCCTCTCTCCGGAATAATCAACACCGGAGCGGTGGTCAATCTAATTTTCAACTCTTGGAACGACTTTTCACAAGTCTCACTCCACACAAACTTGACTCCCTTCCGAGTCAGTCTAGTCAACGGTGACGCTAACCTGGAGAAATCTTTCACAAACCGACGGTAATACCCAGCTAATCCCAGAAAACTGCGGATCTCAAACACACTCTTAGGCTGTGCCCAATCTTGCACTGCCTCAACCTTGGATGTATCAACAGACACCCCTTCCCCGGATACCACGTGGCCTAAGAATTTGACTTCCCCCAGCCAGAACTCACACTTCCCAAACTTGGCATACAGCCTATGGGCTCTAAGTAACTCAAGCACCACTCTCAAGTGTGCCTCGTGCTCCTCCTCAGAAGACGAATAGATAAGGATATCGTCCACGAAAACAACCACAAATCGGTCTAAGAACTCCCGGAAAATCCGGTTCATCAAGTCCATAAAGACTGCCGGTGCATTGGTAAGTCCGAATGGCATCACCAAAAACTCGTAATGGCCATACCGCGTACGGAATGCCGTCTTAGGAATATCTTCCTCCCTGACCCTCAACTGATGGTAACCCGATCTCAAGTCTAACTTAGAGAAACAACGGGAACCCTTCAACTGGTCAAACAAATCATCTATACGGGGCATAGGATACTTATTCTTAACCGTAGCCCGATTCAACTTCCGGTAGTCTATACACAATCTCAAGGCACCATCTTTCTTTTTAACAAAGAGGGCCGGTGCTCCCCACGGTGAAACACTAGGGCGAACAAAGCCCTTATCTAGCAATTCCTGGAGCTGAACTTTCAACTCAACCAACTCTGCTGGAGCAAAACGGTAAGGTGCCATAGAAATCGGCGCCGTACCAGGCACTAAATCAATAGAGAACTCTATCTCTCGGTGAGGTGGCAAACTAACAAGATCTTCGGGAAAGACATCCGAATACTCACAAACCACCCTCGGTAATACATGCTGGGTCTCACCACTCTCACCACTCTCAAAGCTAGCAAGTAGACTACTAAGCTCACTTCGCCCTCGCGAATCATACCCCGGTGGCAAAACACTACCAACCCGGTCTCCCAAGAAATGGAACCACTCCCCGCTCAAGGTACACAACGTAACCCTCTGGCGGTAGCAATCAATAACAGCCCGGTATGACGATAACCAGTCCATACCCAAAATAACATCAAAACCCTTCATGGGCATGACAACAAACGGAAAAGGAAGCCTATAGTCGGCGACCTCTATATCACATCCTCTAACACCCTGTTTCAGAATCAACTCACCACCCAAAGGCGATACCACACAAATAGAAGATGCTAACTGTGCTAACTCCAATTCCAAAACAGATGCAAATGCAGCAGATACAAAAGAATGAGATGCACCCGTGTCTATCAACACATTAGCAACTGAGTTGCAAAACAGAAAAGTACCTCTCACTACTGATGGAGCCGGTACTAAATCCTGCGCGGTAACAGCATACATGTGCCCCGTAGGCCCCTGGTCTACCTGCTCACCTCTCGGAGCAAAAGACTGCTGCACAGACTGGGATGACGAAGCTCCCGGATTGGCCCTCGAGGCCTGCACAGACTGAGCTGGCTGAAAACCCTGCGTCTGCCTAGAACCAGACGCTCCCGAAGTGGCACTCAACTGTGGGCAAAACCTCTTCATGTGCCCAGGTTGTCCACACTGATAACAAGTCAAGAGCTGCCCCCTGCCCAAACTCTGACTCTGCGGTCTAGCTGAAGAAGAAGTAGCTTTCTGACCCCCACCCTTCTGCGGGCAAACAGATACCTTGTGACCCAACTGGCCACACTTGTAACAGGTGAAATCCCCCTGACCACCTCTCCCGGAGCCTGCACTCGGCACTGGGAAGGTCGATCTAGCAACACCACCCTGCGACTGCTGAGGGTTATAACCCTTCTGTCTCCTGCCATCACTCTGACTATCCTGGCTCCTCTTGGAGCCTCTCTGACCCTCATCCTCCTCCTGCATCATAAGCTCCATATGAGCTGCAGCGTCCACTAGGTGTCTATACTCTCGAATATAAGACCCACCAATTCTCAACTTGAGGCCCCGCCTCAACTTCCGCTCAAACTCATAGCAACGGCGTTCCTCAGACGCCACCAGTTCAGGTGCAAACCTAGACAGACTGGTAAAAGTAGCCTCAAACTCGGCCACTAACAAGCCCTGCTGATTAAGCCGGCTAAACTGATCCCTCAGCTTTTCCCTAGCTGCTGCTGATAAAAACCTCTCCTGAAAAGCATTCACAAACGCCTCCCAAGTACCACCAACACGAGCTTTCTCGTACTTCCACCATTGACCCGCATCTCCCTTCAGTTGGAAGGACGCCAAGGTCACTTTCAGTGCTCCGTCCTCGATGCCAAGCATCTCAAACGTCTTCGTTGTCTGTTCGAGTCTGCCTTAAGCGGCTCTTTAGGATCCCCGATAAACTCGTCCGGATTACACCGGAAGAACTCCCTCTTCAAGAAGGAAGGCCCTGTCTCAGCTGCCTGATTCCCAGCTCTAAGAATACCCAAAGCTCCTGCTATCTCTCTGGCCAAGGCACCCATAGCCTGCTGACCCACTGGCTCGGCCACATTGGCCTGCCCAACTCCCTCCTGCACTGCCGGAATCTCACCCTGTAACGGTACTTCCTGCCTCGCAGGTCTACCACGCCTAGCACCTCTTCCTCGTCCTGACATCCTAATAAAGGTAACACAGAACGTTAGCACATTCATAGGTGTGCCGAAACTAAACACTCACGTCCTAATGCATGGACAACTGTAATTCACTCCACATAAGCACATAAACACATAAGCACTTACGAATTTCATTTCCGGATAATAATAGTCCCGAGGCGTTACTAGAGTTCCGGTTAGAAACAGCATTGATCAAGTGCTTTTCCAACAAGACTCCCAGAAACTCAAGGATCCAATCAATATCCCAGAAATTAAATCCCATACACACATAGTCACATAAGCATGTTATCACTTAAGCACATAGCATATGATCCCACATTTAAGTCTCTATCAAGCGAGACAAACCCATTGTGATCCTAATCACTTCCCACGTACCCAAAGTATTCGAACCCGGTACGCTCTGATACCAAGTTGTAACGCCCTCAAAATAATAACATTAAACCCATCAGACAAGACAAGCATTTACATATAAACTAACCACATTCCTTTATTTCATTGAGTTTCATTACATAAGTATTACATGTTAACATCAAAACAAAATGCCCTACGGGCTTACAACTTTCCAAGTTAACACTTGGTTTCAACAAAAGAGTACTAACTCGTTTACACATTAAGCCCTTGGCTTGAAGTTACATGTAATACATCAAAAGTAAAACAACTACACTATGTCCGCCTCTAGCCTCCCAAGCTATGTCCTTGGAGGTGGCATGCTTCCTGTACCTGAAAATGATATTCCCATATAGGGTGAGCCACAGCCCAGTAGAAATACACTAAACCAACCATGGACAATGACTAAAACATTAGCAATTGATAGTTGGTCAACACTGATACAATCACATAAATTACATATTTATGTCAACGACTTACAAGTCCCAATTACTTTTCATTTTCCCCTTTTCAACAGATAAGCATGCTAGCTCTATCATCATTTCCACAGATATGTATAAAAACTATATCTCACATTCAGATAAGCATAAAAGCTATATCCACATTCTCAACAGATATGTATATCAACAATATCCACAGATAAGCATACAAGCTGTATCCACACTCTACAACAGATATGTATATCAACAATATCCACAGATAAGCATACAAGCTGTATCCACACTTCACAACAGATATGTATATCAACAATATCCACAGATAAGCATACAAGCTGTATCCACACTTCACAACAGATATGTATATCAACAATATCCACAGATAAGCATACAAGCTGTATCCACACTTCACAAAGATAAGCATATGAGCTCTATCTTCACTTCTCTAGACAAGCATATGAGCTCTGTCTACGGAGTTCATCCCCTATCTCCTCCCAATACCTATCCGGTTTAGAGGTACATCCCCTATCTTCCCCTAAACCGCGGAGTACATCCCCTATCTCCTCCTCTACACATAACGTATATAAACACATTGGTTCTATATACAATCACACAATACACACAATTAATGTATTCTATCAACCGTCAAGTTCCATGACACATTCCATTGATTAGTTTCCGTTTACCTAATCATCATGCATTGTCTACAACAATCTCGACTATCCTCCACCGATAGTCCAAAGCAGTTATTTCTAAAACAGAAAATAAATGCACAAATGGATATTCAATCAACATTTCATTTCCTCATTTCTCACCAATTAATTATCCCAATTAATTAAACAATGTAATTAGGCCATTTTCCATAATTACCATTTCAACCCTTAGGTCCCATTTTCATCAATGATTCAACAATCATTCCATTTTTCTATGCCAAACATGCATCTAGGTTTATTATGAATAAAACCCCAACTTTTGTAAAATTACACAAAAGCCCCAAACTTTCACAAAATTACCAAACCAAGCCCAACATCTCAAAATACCAAAATTTAAAGACAAAACCCATAGAGAGGAGTAGGTTATCCCTACCTCAAATTCGGAGTCCCAAAGGAGAAGACGACAAAACCCAACGTGCTCCAAAACCCGAGATTTTCAGATTAAAATGAAGCCCTCGACGATCAACAACTTTTTTGTAAAGGCCAAAGGTGAGTAAATCACTCCTACTAGATCAAAACCTAGAGAGAAGGTAGAGTCTAGAGTGAGAGGCTCAACAATGGTGATTTTAGAAAAGTAAGAGAGAGAAGAGAAAGTGAAAAAGTGATTTGAAAAGTCACAATTTCGGGACTTTAACCCAGGTCTCCGCTCGAGCGTAAAACACCCCGCTCGAGCGGCCACTCACAGACTTCCGCTCGAGCGGCCAACCTCCCGCTCGAGCGCAGAATGCACTCGCCCAGCACTTTTGCAGAACCAGGCCTCCGCTCGAGCTCCCAACCCTACGCTCGAGCTCACAACACTGCACAACAAGATACTGGATGGATGTAATCTACGCTCGAGCGCCAACACCTCCGCTCGAGCGTACAGGCCAAAAAATCTGGGCAACTAGTTTTGGTTTCTAAACTCAACCAACCTGTAACAAACCCGCTCAACACATCCTATAACTCAAATACAAAGTAAGAAAGGATGTAAACAAGATAATAAACAACTACCAACATCCACGGACACATGTCCGGATCACTATACAACAAGGGTAAACCTGGGATCGCTATAATAATTCTCATGTCTTCCTTCTCATTTTAGTTTTCAATCTTATGATTTTTAATCTTCTCCTAATCGACAACTTGAAATCCAAATGTACAGATCAATCATACAGCATTGTGACAGGAGGATTCATGATGACTTCATCACTTTGACAATCAAAGCTCTCCATTTCTCCATTGCCAAATGTTTACAGTTCAGATACTTGAGGCCACTGCAGCCTGCACATTGACTACATCCATGCTATTTTGGGTTTCGTTGACTTGATCAGTTTCTTCGATGTACTCTTGATTTTGATTTGTTTAATCTCTTTGTAAAGTTCATTCAAGCCAAAATGCTGTCATTGATGCTATTGAACTAGAACAATTGCAACAGCCCGACATTTCGGACCACAATTACTTCATCCAGTCCACTAAAGAAACCTGGACACATATGGAGAGGGTTGCTTCAAGTGGAGATAGCATTATTTGAGCCTACTTTGATTCTACGGGTTGTATCATCTTCAACCTCATTCCATTCTCATTAATAATCGAACCTACATAACGAAATTGCTCACCCTTTGGTATCTCCTGCTTTTCAACCTCAAGTTGTCTGTTATTTCTATTTGCACTGTAATTGAAGTAATATTCCATGTGTACAATTTCAGTATTATTTTAAAATGTTTTTTAACGACTCAAGTGCTTCTATTCTATCTAAATTTCAAATTTAGTGTTAATTCCTCTTTTAATTTCATCCACTATGATAATAACATCTGTAAATAGCATAAATCATAAGACATCATCTAAAATATGTCTAATCAATTCATCTATAATTAACGCAAATAGGTACGGACTTGAGGCTAACTCTCGGTGTAATCTTCGAGTAATCATAAATTCATTTGTTTCTCTTGCAAGTGAATTAATTGTAGTCACAATTCCATTATACATGCCCTTCATCGCATTAATATAACCGCTTTGTCAATATTTTTTTCTTTAACACCCACCATATTATATTTCTAAGCACACCCCATCTTACGTTTTTTTTTTTTCTAAATCCATAAAAGCTATAAGCATATTCTTCTTCTTTTTCCTCCATATTTTTCTATTAATCTCCTTGGATGAAAATTTCAGCTAAATATTTCACTGATTTAATATTAAAACCAGGAATAATTAAACGGGGAAAATAGAGATCAATTGATAAATTTATAAAATTACCAAAAGACCATATGGCTAAATAGTTGGGGTTAAAAGTGTCTATAAGCAAATGTTCGCTATCTTATAAAACAGCAACTGTTCTTTGGTAAATTATATGAAAACAAGCTACAACTTAACCGTATGAGAAACACGATAAGGAATGTAGAATCAATGCAGTTTTACACCATCGAACCAATTAAGCGCAGGTAATATCTTAACCAGAAACAACTTAAACTCTTCTTCAGCAACAACATTCCCAATAATGTCTAATTGTGTCAACTTCGAGTCTTTAAAAATTGCATTGACACCACTAATTACAAATTCACCAAAATTCCAATCACTTCCTACTATATGGGAGAAGAGCACAAGTACCTTCTTGTGTCGACAGCGTGTGCACCGATTTCATTGTATGAGATATCCAACACTTTCAATGACTTTAGCAGTTTTAAAGGCTCCAGGGCAGAAAAACTACCCATTTTGTTGTTACTGAGGTTCAAGCAAGAAAGAAGCTGCATAGCCTGCAATCCTGTCATAAAGACCAATAAAAAGCACTCAATTACTTTCATTTAAATAATCATTAGAAATGCCTTTTAAGCATCAAAATGCACCATGAAACTATCAAGACTTTGACTGGCACCATTTTACAAAATAAAGATGGCCATTTCATTTAAATAATCATTAGAAATGCCTTTTAAGCATCAAAATGCACCATGAAACTATCAAAACTTTGACTGGCACCATTTTACAAACTAAAGATGGCCATTTCATTTAAATAATCATTAGAAATGCCTTTTAAGCATCAAAATGCACCATGAAACTATCAAGACTTTGACTGGCACCATTTTACAAAATAAAGATGGCCATGCAAAAAACTAATGTTGTACAAATGTGTTTATGTATAATACTGTATATATGAAGACATGATAGACACATATAGATGGACAGACAGACAGACAAATAGATAGATATAGAAATACAATGAATTGAAAATCGAAACCACAAAACCAGATTCAAGTGACAACGAAAATTTTAAAGAATTAATTGTAGTTTACCTTCAATTGAGCTAAGTTGGTTGTGGCTGAGGTCTAACATTTGGACCCACAGTAATTTCTCAATAGTCCCAATATGTGACAATGAAAGATTATTGAGTCGTAAACAGATATAATTATTGGTGCCTGAAGATGCCAAGTCCCTGTAATGACAGCAATGCCTCAGCAAAGATTCCGAACTGGAGGTCAGCTGCAGAAGCACAAAAAAAATTTTGAGAATCAGTGTTATAGAAAAATCAGTAATCTATATCAAAGGTTCAAGGCAAATCTTTAACACTAACTCTTACTAATATTATTGACTAGAGATCTCTCTGGGTGTGTTGAAAAGAACCAAACATTCTTACACAAGACATTCGTAATTCCAATGAACATAACTATATAGTTAGTTAGACTAATCTCAATAAAAATAATAATAAGCCCACTATATGAACTAAGTTCGGTTTTACTTTGAATTCTAGATGAACTCATTGAAGAAGCATGCCCATCTGTTTACTTAAATGAGCATGTAAAATAACATGTTTATAGGACTGCAATACAAGTACAACTATTTGGACTTTGGATGGCTAAAGGGCTATGAAGCATGGGTACTCCAAAAATGGTGCCGTACAAGTACTAGGTACTTACTGGGTGCGGGTACGCCCAATACATGCCAAGTATAGCAAATACATTTGAGTACGTCGTGGGTACAGCTCCGGTACAGTAAAATGATTTTTTTTTTTTTTTGTAGATGCTAGAATTTATTGCAACCTTTATTATTCTTCTTTCAATTTTGAAAATATCAAGTAATTTATTTCCAACACCCTTTATCCATGAGTCATGGTTTTGCTCTCTTTTGTATCATGTTTTAGACAATCAAAACAGAAAAAAAAATAATTATATAACTTTTTAGACAAGTTTGTTCTCTTTTTAGTTTTAATATTCAAACTTTGATTTGTATGTTAGATGTTTAGCTATAAATTAAAAAAAAAAAAAAAAAAATTTAAAAAATTTGACGTACCCCAACCGTACCGATACCCTAACCCTACTTTTTAAAGAATTTGTCGTATCGGCGTACCAGTATCGTACCCGTACCCGCACCCGTGTTTCATTGCTAAAGGGTCATTTGACCTAGTTCTTAAGCAAAATGGGTGAAAGCTTAAGCAAGAGCTGAGCCAATTTCTTTTAGTTTAAGTGTGAAAAACTCTTCACTATGTTGAGCAAAGCCCTCAAACCTAATAACATTTAGATTCTTTAATACAAGGGCATTCAGTAGCTACCATCAGATTTCTAATTTGATGCAAGCATGATGAGTGGTGGCAACCTCACGTGTCTAGAGTTAGATGAAAGGCTTATCAATCTGTCATGTGTAACATAGACCAATTTACGTAGCAGTATGTAGGAATGATATGATCCAAGTTGAAGGTGACTTTACATAGCAGTATGTATGTAGGAATGCTTATCAGTGAGTGAGTTGAGGCTGTGACAACATGCCTTTTTATAGGGGCAATTGAAGAAGACTGTTTCCATGGGACTTTGACACCTAGCCTTGTTAAGTTGAAAACAGATATTTTCATTTGAATTGTTGTTTTACTAATATATTTTAAGCCTATCTATGACTTAATATAATGAGCTTTGAGGCATAATTTCATGCTGGCCAATCAAGTAATCAATACGTCAGTAGGATATTAAAACCACCAGGAAATAATATCTGATGGTATTCACAAAATGAGCAGAGAAGAGACAAACTGGAGTAGCTTGTCTTTTTTGGCCAAACTGAGCTCAAACAATAACAGCACAAATTCAATCGAACCAGAACCAGGCACAAGCACTGCTCCTTACCTGCTAAGTTAAGCACAAACACGCAATACATTGTTTGCTGCTCAACTCATATCAGCTTGTTCTTACTCCTAAATGCAACGGTTCAAAGCTCTAGCTCTCCTCAAGGAGAACATGAAATATTAAAGAGATACTACTCATACATCCAACACAACAATAAAAAATGAACCTAAATGGTCTGTGCTTTTGATGTAGAATATAAGAAGCTCAAAGAATAGCAAATTTAAAGAAGCGGCGATATTTGAAAATTGGAATGGTTTCAAAGAGAAATTGATAGGAACCATACATAATCATGTTTCTAATATTATTATAATTTTATTTTATGATTATTTTTATGTTTCTAGGATTTTTAGGTGAGGGATATTTGTCTACATGGGCTGTAGGGGTCGCCCATGGTTCGTCTTGTGAGCCAAGTTATTTAATTGAGTTTTATTTATGTTTCTTATTTGGTCTTTAATGATGCAGAATATAAAAAGCTCAAAGAAGAGTAAATTTAAAGAAGTGGCGATATTTGGAAGTTGGAATGGTTTCAAAGAGAAATCGATAGGAATCATACATAATCATGTTTCTAATATTATTATAGCTTTATTTTATGATTATTTTTATGTTTCTACGATTTTTAGGCGAGGGGTATTTGCCTACATGGGCTGTAAGGGTCGCCTAGGGGTCGTCTTGTGAGTCAAGTTATTTAATTGAGTTTTATTTATGTTTTACTTGGTCATAAATTAGTTTTGGAAGTCTAAGATATTATAGTAGTTTTTTTTTTTTTTTTATTCTAGTTGGTTTAGGAAGTACCTAAAGTCTATATAAAGCCATGTAATGTCTCTAATTCAATAGAGTTGATATTTTATAAAAAGTTAAAGAGCTTTGAAGTTTCTTTATGGATTGTGTGATGCCTATGAAATCTAAAAGTGATGCCTAGACCTATCTTCTTCTTCTGCTGCTTTCTTCTTCTTTTATGTTTCAATTTGCTATTCTCGGATTACTATTTACCGCCCTGTAAATGTGCATTTTTCAACCTCAAAACTCCATCCAATCACCTTCAAATCAACCCTAATCCCTTCCCCTACCTATTAGCCTTCAATTTACTCTTGAAATCATAAATTACTCACTGTTTAGGCCATCAAATAACCTCTGTTTTGAAAATCCAGCGCTGTCCCTATTTGTCCTGCATCAGCTTTCCTACACAGTAATATAGAAGAGAAGAGATATTCACCTGCTTTAACACGACTAAGCTGTATTCATCCTTGTAGTATTGAGACTGTGGCGGGTCTAATGTCATAAGATCACTATATAATTCTTTAACTTCTTCAGAATGGACCATCTTGCATGTCTCTGGAGTTTTATCATATGACATCATTGCATCATGTGTAGTCAACAATCTTGCAAGCATAAGCTTTCCAATTTTATTACAATAACTAGCGGGAGAAAATAAGGGGACATTGGACAAACAATAAAGCTGCTTTGATGCTGCAAAGCTACTCATGAATGAATTCCACATACCAGTTTATCTCTGACAGCAATTCCCGGAAAAGAGCTATCTCATTAACTATAGTCTCAGTGCTCCACTTAGAAGCTGTTGACTCATTCACCTCACTATTCCTCAGTTGATCGAAATTTTTTATTTGGGTTGGTTCCTGAAGATGTGTTTCACCAGTATGAAAATTTTCATCTCCCCATGAAATCATCTCTGCACTTTCCATTTCAGCATGTTGCGAACCATGAGGTTGTATTAAAACTGTAAATTCAAAATGAGTAGGAAGGCAATGGTGAAATCCACTCAGAGACACGATTCCCTGAGAATGTCCAAGGCTGACCTTTACTGGGTGAGTTTGTAAAGAATGGAGATTCTCCTTGTGAAAAGTTAAATGTGTTACCCAAGCTTGGGAACTCCCAGAGTTGTTTGTTGAAAGTGGTGACCAAATTAAATCTTTATTTGTGTTATGTACAGATTGCACAGTTATTGTAGATGAGCTCACACCTTCAACTGCTTCATTAAAATAAAGAATGACTGGAATTATCCCACTATTAAGATGGAAACCTGTGATAGGAGATGAAGCACAAGTATCCAGGAAACCATCTGCTGATGCATTAAGATTAGAACCATGAGGTGGCCAGGTAGAACCAACAGAGGATTCTCCACTTTAACTGTTTGCTCAAGAAGCCAAAGATGATAAAACCATCCACTTTGATCATCAGGGTTAGTAAAAAGAGCTTGGTGTACAAGGTCATACTCCTCTGTCAGAACTTTCTCCTTTGAGAAAGATCCTTGAGCCCTTTTCTCCAGTAAATGAGACAGAATTACACTGCAGAACATTTATGGTAAGGTAAAGTAGAATAAAAACAAGAAATATGTTTAAGCAAACAGACAGAGACATCACATGCTCTCAAAGCAACAGGCATGTTTGTGTAGGTTGAAAAAGAAAAACAAAAGGCGCAATTGGACAAGAAACTTAATTTTCTAATCCTGCTAGAATAGATAGAATATCAAAAGGTAGCAGGCGTTTCATCATGCAGTTTCCACTATAATATTAACGTGCATAAGAATTGATCATTTAACTCCAAAGCAAAGTTGAAGGTTAATCAAGCTACAATTTTATATAACCTCGCATGCCAGATTTACACACATAGAAAGCTGCTTTAACAGTATTTCAAACAGAAAAATGCTGTAGAAGATTAATCTGAAATAAACAACATTTGTTTCTTTTTTGGAATCCGTTAGGCTAATGACCATTTAAATAGTGAAGTGCTTATCCACTTTTGATATAAGGAATAGAACTAATGAATATATTTTCCCCTGTTCCACAAGATGCATGAAAGGAGACAGCATTTTGCAACCTTGCATCACAATATACCATCAATACAAGTTACATGTTTTAAAGAGGATGTTTTTTATAACATCGCATGCCATCAATATCTTATCAACCTTGCATCACATTACAAGATAACTTATACCCAGTCTGTCATGCTTTACCTATTTTGAATGCTTTTATTACATAAACAATAAGTCACATGGTTTAAAGTGGATATTTGAATATTTTGTTTTAAACTAAAATGTCATTAAAAAAAAAAACCCCCCTATGTTGCAGAAAATCCACAAAATTTTTAGTATGTTCTATATAACTATGCATACTACCACTAGACATTCTGCTTCTAACGGGACCAAAGCTAGAACTAATTTCAAAGTTCCAACACATTTTTCCTAAAGCAATTTTTGCAAAAGAATCTAAGGATTATACAATTAAAGAATTATCAGTAATAACTTGATAAGATACATCATAAACATTGTGAAAAACAAATTATAACTGAACCATGAAGCTAGATAAAACAGTATGACTTTGGCACATCTCATTGTAATGCTACAATAACAACAGGCGCAGAAAAAAAAAACTTGAGAATCAAACAATGGCACAAAAAAGCATTTTTCTCCACTAGTCTATTTTAATTATGACGACCCAAATGGTAAAATAACATTGAGATACAAGCATACCTACGATTATGCCAAGAAGAATAGTTACTGAAGTTTTCGTTTATCAAATCAGTTGTGAAGTGTAGTTCCTCTTCATCTGATCTGTTCTTTAATGCTGCCATAAATCTGAAAATAAAGACCAAATTAGACCATTTGAAAATACAGCCCTTCAATATATTAAAGTAAATCAAACCCAAATCTTCACCTCCGGTAATTCCATGCACGGAAATTCCTGGAATCTTTCTTTAGGAACACCCCCAGAAGCTGCAATTCCTGATCTACAGATGAATGCCCCTTGCTTAGCACCCATTTACGATGATACCAGGTACCATAAGACCTATAATTCTTTGCCAATTCAAAATAAATTGAACCCAAACACAATACACAACATAATTACAATTGGCCGCTGAAAAAACCAAAGAAAAGAAAGCAACGCAATATTTCAAAATCTCATGATTTAAAATTTTAAAATTTCAAAACAAACTTTGCACTGAACGCAATTTAACCCAATAGCCCTATTTGGCACAGTTGACTAGTGTTCAGCTGAATTTCTTTTTTCTTTTCCTACAGTTTTTCAGCAACCAAACAGCATCAAATACATGGACAGAAAAAGAAATAGATATATTTTTTCATATAAGTGGTTCCGACAAACGTACAACTCTCAGTTCTTCACTGTAAATAGATTTAATGGAGTCTGGATCAATCTCTGTATCAGTCTCAAAATGACTGAGACTGTGTTCAACAGCAAATTTTCTGAAATTCCAAGCTGTGAGATACTCAGGATTGGCCTCGAGAACTTCGCATTGACATCTAGGGCTTCTTCCGTGTAACTGAAAAATTTGCACATACGAATACAAGATTTTTCAAAATTATCAGTGTTTATTAGATCACATCAGTGCCGGCTTAAGCATAAGGCAGGTAAAGCATGTGCTAGGACTCAAAATTGTGCAAAGGCCCCAAAATTTTGGAAAATTTCTCAAAGCCCTCAAAATTTCCAATACGCCAAAAAACCTATTTATGTTTTTATTTTTTTTATTTTTTTATTTTTTATTATTATAAAAAAAGGACCATCCAACGAATCAAATATAATCCATAACAATCTAGATTTTTTAATTATTCTGTAAAATTTATATTAATATTATTTAATCATAGTTAGAAAAATATACGATTGATTTTGTATTATTATGTGTAATTTTGTAAAAGAATATAATTAGTAAAAATTTAAGAATCAAAGTATAAATAAATAAATAAATAATAATAATAATAGATGTGGTAGTATAGTAAATAATTAATTTTCAGTTGATATACAATAAAGTGTAATTTAATTAACGATTAATTTATTTATATAATTATATTAAAAAATTAGGTTAAAATGTAATTATTTTAAATATTTATAAAAAAATAAATATGAATCTATATATTAATGGCCGAATCTGGAGAAAGAGAGATACGCGAGCCACGAGTTGGCCTGATGAGGCGTTCACCGTTCACCTCTCTATAAATATAGAGACAGGTGATGTGAGGAAAAGAAAGAAGAAAGAAGGACAAAAAAGGAAAGAAAATGAAAGTTGAGGGGGTCTTTGATAGTGAAAAGAAAGAGTGAGGTATTAAAGTTAAGGTAAGTTATATTATATCTTCAGTCACCATAATATATTTTACGAATATTTTGACTTACCATAATTTATTTTATACAAATTATGTTTTAAAAATTATTATAAACTATATTAATATTTCAGTTACGTGGATTATTTTCTGAACCCTATTTGCTTAAAATGAAACCCATAGATATGTTTGTTTATATTTTAAAGAATATTTGATTATGACCTTATAAACAATTATATTTTGTAAATACCACCACGGGAGTCCCATGTCTTGGGGGACTTAAATAACCATTGGCCTATGTTTGACCACTTCGTGGTCCTTTGTTTGTCATGGATCCATTGATCTCTGTTCTATGCAAACCAAAGTGCTGTGCGGAGATAAGCGCTACACTATTGTGGGAGCCACCTCTATAATCCGTACGAGCCACCTCTTGAATCTGTACCTCTGTTCTGTTTTGTTCTGTACCGTGGTTATGGTCATTTACTTACATAATTTCTGTATTTCAGTTTCTGTCACTTAAATGATTTGTTTACCAAATTATCATTGTTATGGTTATTTATTTATATAATTTCAGTTTTGCTACTTAAAGGATTATTTGTTCCGACTAAGTTATCTTAAATATTTTGGCTACATAACTATCTAGGTTATTTCGTGTCCCTTATATTCTTGGTATAATATTTCTCACTCTATCATGTGCTTATAGTTGTTTACCAATTTTCAAGAAATAATGCAATTCAGAAATAGCATTTGGAAAGTCTTAAACGCGGAGTTGCGGAATAGACACACACAACACTTTTATGATATTTTTTATATGTAAATATCGGCCTTTTGGTCAATAATTTTTGTGATAAAAGTAAAAGTTCTGATGATTATTTTGGTACCCTCAATTAAATATTACTTCTGCTCGCGTTTATTAATTTGTTTAAGAATTGGCCGGAGGTAACCTCAGTTACTGACCATCACGATGCTTAACCCTTAGGTACGGAGAGCGAGTCGGGACATAATCATTTTCTGATATTAACAATATTATTATTATTATTATTATTATTATTATTATTATTATTATTATTATTATTTTGAAGTACAAAAACGAGACAAATTATACTTTCCTATTTTATATGTTGTTTGCCTTATCTTATTTAGAAATAAATACATAGTTTCTTGTGGTTTTGTAAACTAAAGTGCACTGTTTGACATTCCGTCCAAATTAGCAGTAAGTGTGAAACACTTGTCTCATAAGAGTATTTAGCGAGATTTACCTTAATTCACTAATAGTGAAATACGGAAATAATGCATACAATCGCATGCCTCACCGATCGTATCATTTTTATACGAATCGGGAATGTGGGAGTAATCATTATTTACATGATTACAATACAATCAATTGTCCTGTAAAGACATCAAAGAGGCCTATAAGACCTTAACCGTGGTGGGTCTTTGCATTAAGAGAAAAGCCATCCCACTCCTTTTTTAAAGCTTCATAAGAGCAATATTCACTTGGGCAGGTTCGACCTATTTGTTATCGGCATTCTGTGCTGAACACATGCCGTACTCAAAAGCAACAACGGCTTCATACTCTATATTTCCCTTCCCGGACAGAAATCAAATGTTTTACACATTTTTCTGTCAATGAAGGGATGAATGAGGTGAGCAGAGCAGCGAGGCAGCCCTTGGGGGTCAGGGTAGAGTAATGATGATGTTACATCATTACTATATAATGTAAATGTCCTTTAAGGACATTAAAGAGGCCTATAAAGATAGTTATAGGTTATTAGATAGTGCATTTTAGTCCGCAAACCATAAAAGGTTATATGTTTATTTTCAAGTGCTAAGGTAAACCACACCTAAAGAACAAATGAAATTTTGACTTAAAAAATTCATTACCGACCTCATAAATCTAATATTGATGAAGAAAAGAGTGTCGGTTCTATAGTTTTTTTTTTATACATTAAAAAAATTGTAATTAATTTAAAAATTTATGTTCTAGCTAGGTCTCATATAATATATTTAATGGTAAAAATTAAATAGAATGTAACAAAAATGCTATATTGAACTAATTTGAAAAGTTAGAAGTTTTAATTAAACAAAAGATTAGCTTAGAACCTAATAAAAGAAGAGAATAAAAACTAGGTTAAAAGTCAGCATTTTGACTGTTTAGCTTTTTTAGATCACATTATCTCTCTATTTTTTTGCATGTTTTTTCAAAATAAAAAACTGAAAAAAAGCCAAAAAACTGACTTTTAATCCACTTCCCAAAAGTTTAAGGATTTTGGCATAATTTATTCGCACAATTTATTTATTTATTTAAAAAACTAAATATAAAAGGCCTCCTTTAAATTGTTTCTTTAGGCCTCAAAGTTTCTTGAGCCACATAGTTCAATACAGTACAACACGAATAAATAATTTTACATCGTGCATATAATTTGAACAGGTTACTGAACAATTTACACAATTGACACTTTTGACAATACAAATGGAAGATTGTACAAAATGATCAGCGTTGAGATCACAGAGTTCAAAACAACACAATTCGAATACATAATTTTACACTCGTGTGTCAAATTTGAACAATACACAATTCACAACACAAATTGAAGATTGCTCAAACTTAACAGAGTTTAGATCACAGATCAATACAATAAAATACAAAGCGAAGCATACATATAGACGAAGATATATATATATATATATAGCGAGAGAGAGAGAGAGGAGTCACATTTTGTTGTGATGAAAATTGAGGAAGTGAGATTGGAGGGGGCGTAGTTTAGTAGCTTTGAGAGTTAAAGCTTTTTCTTCTTCTCGAGTTGGGGCTTTGCGAGGACGACCATGCATTTTTCGTGCTGAGAGAGAGAGAGAGAGAGCGGCAAAGAGTGTTGGATTGTTAAAAGCTCGCATGCCAGTAGTGAGAGAACAAAGGTTAGATTACATACTTTGATCTGCCTTCATAGGTAAGGAAAGAAGAATAAATCCAAGAGGGGCAAATTAATAACTATTTAATAAATCTAGGTTAAATAGTAAGTTAGAGAGAGAAACATTATGGTGCACATTTTTTAAAAGTGTGTATTATATGTACTTTATAATTAAAAGGATACTCAGTTCAAAAATTTTAATTTTAATTTTATTTGTCTAAAGATCCCGGCACTGAAACATTTTGTCCAAAAGGATAAGCTCAATTTAAATTACTAAAATACCCTTCTATATATATAGTATACACCATGATCCTAAACTCTCAAACCATCCCTCTCTTCCTCTTTCTCTCTCATCTACCAACAGTCTCAAACCCTCTCTCTCAGATCACTCCTCCGACGATCTCGCTGTTGTCCATCGTCTTTTTCCCTACGGCCGAAGCAACTAGCCGGGACTCGAGATATGCTACATGATAAGCTCACCGACCGTATATCTCGTCGTTCACCATCAGCTGATTGCGGCTAAAATAGTGGCGCTGTTGTGCCTATCAGCTCTCAAATCGCCTCACCACCTCTCTATTTCACCGTTGTGTAGTCGAAGAGTGCCATGAGTCATCATTATCATCTTCAAAGCTCAAAAATGGATTTGTTTCATCATCCTTGAGATCTCAAATCTATTTCATCATCCTTGATATTTGTGTTTATATATATATATATTTTTCTTTTGAAATCAGATATAAGAAATAGATATATATGTATATATATATAAATATGATTTTTCCAGATCTATTTTTTTTTTTTTTTTAAGATTTGAGCTCATCTGATAAAGGATCATCTCTCTGTGTGTGTGTACAATAATCATCTAGATTCCTCTCTTTTTTCTTTTTCTTTTTTTGGTAGTTGTTGTTGTTGTTGTTGATGAAACATATTGCAGATCCAAATGTTTGGTTTGAACAGGTAGTGGTTGGTTTTTCGCAAGGAAAGATCGACTGGAGTTGTTGAATTTGAACAGATATATAGTATGAAGAAATATAGACTTTTAATAGAGATATTTTTTTGTTATTGTTAGATTTTCAATAGATAGATTTGTTATTGTTGTTGAACAGATAATAAAATTGGAATAAATAGATTTAAACAAATAAATGAAAAAATTGAATAGATAATAAAATTTAAATAGATATTTGAACAGATAAGGGGAAAATTTTGAATAGATAGTTAAAAAGAATTTAACAAATACTTAAAAATTTTGAACATAAAAATAAAAATTTGAATAGATAGATGACAATTTTGAACAAATAGAAAATAATTTGAACAGGTAGACAAATCAATAGATGAAAAAGTCAAAAGATAAATTAAGGAGTAAAATTGGAAACAAAATGTCTTTCAAAACAAGTAAAAGAACTTCTCACCAAACTATTTCATAAAGGGTGGATCTCTCATCAATAAAAAAAAATAAATTTGACCTAATGCCTTAGACACCCTCTAAATTAGATTTATTACCAATTTTCTCTAATTAAAAAAGAAAATGACATAATTTCATACTTTTTGAGATATAACCAAAAACAATGTCATAACTAAACACACTACGAGACATAATTAAAAAACTCATGAGTCATAATTAAAGAATAAAATTAATTATAACTAAAAAAGAAAATGACATAATTATAAATATATATGATACACCCTTTTTAGTGGTGTATATTATAATTTTTCTTTAAAAAAACAAATGCCCTTGGTCCTCCTAGACCAAGTGTATTAGAGTAATGCTAGGTATCATAAAAAAAATATCATAAAAGTTTCATGAAATTAATCCAAGGGTAGTTACATAACATACAATAAACACTATAAACTATTCAAGGGTGAAGGGTGATTGCATAACATAATAGAGGGAAGAATCTTTATGAAAGCTTTTCATGATATTTTTTTTCATGATGCCTAGCATTATTGTATACACCGGCTCATTTTTTTTTAGCAATGCTACATCCACCTAAAATCTTACTAAAGGCATTCATATCCAAATATCATTGGAGGTTTAAATATTATGAGCAACATTATAGTTCCACAAAAAAAAAAAAAAAACAAAAAAACAAAAACAAAAACAAAAAACAAAACAAAAAAAAAAAAAACAAAAAACAAAAACAAACAAATAGAATTTATCCAAATTCAAATTGTGTGGATAAGATTAATTTTGGATGTGGTCCACAACACAACAACTCTTCATCTACACCACACACTTATTTATGGACAATTTTCATGGTTGATAAATATGGAACAATAGTATTTATCAAGTATTATATTTTTCTTACAACAATCACAAATTATTATTATTTTTTTAAAAGATAGCGCTAATATGTTAGTATAGTTAAAATACAACTAGAAGGATTCACTGCTATTCCATCAGCTTGAACCCCTAACATCCCCTTCATCACACCCTAAGTTGTGGCCACCAGACCATTAGGCTAAACCCCAATATCTTACAACAATCACATTTGACCATTTATATTTTTAGTAAAATCACTCTTATGTATAGAATTATACATTTTTTCTTGAGAGTCTTCTAACATCGCATAAAAAAAATTTAAAAAATTATGGGAACATGTTTTTTTTAGTAACTTTTTTGCTTTTAGGTTAAAATATAATATAAAAAAAAAACTAGTATGTTTGGGTTGACTTTTTAACTTTTTACGAAAAGATGTGCAAAAAGTAGAGGGAAAATGAAATTTTTGACTTTTTGGTATAGGTTGTTGGCTTTTTGATTTTTTTAGTAACTTTTTGACTTTTTGGCTAAAACAGTCACTTGCCAAACGAAAGTAGGAGATGTTAAAAGTAGAGTGTAAATGTTTTTTTTTTAATATTTTTTTTTTTTTTGGCTTTTATTAGTATAAAAGACCATTTCTAATGGTTTATCAATTGGGTATGGCTTCTGTCCTGTTGGGCCTGTGGGGGCTCACCACGGGTCCCGTTTTGATAATCTGAACCGTTCAATATGTAGAAATCGTCGAGTACTATATGCCTATAAAAAATCACGTTGATCGGATATCGATAGCTATGTGATCAAAACAGTTTTTTGTCAACCGTTAATTTGTTCACCGTTCAATTTTTTTAATACGAAACTGATTTGATCATATAGCTATCAATATTCGATTAACGTGATTTTTTTTAAATATATAGTACTCGACGAGTTCTACACATTGAACGGTTCAGATTATCAAAACGGGACCCGTGGTGGGCCCCCACAGGCCCAACAGCACGGTCCAGTCCGATCCCGGACTGGACAAAAGCCATACCCTTATCAATTTTGACATCAAATTTAAATTTGATGAAAAAACAATCACCATGTTTATTTCCAGTTTTTTGAAAACACTTTTCAGAAAATTTTACTTTCTTGTTTTCCCTATTTTTTTGCTTCACTAAATTTTTTTAATATTTTAAGCCTTTTTTTAAAAAAAATTTTAGATACACCTAACATAAATACACTTAAAAAGTATAATTTTCGTGAAAAAAATCTTCAAAAAATTCACTAAATACCAAAAATGTAATATATATATATATATATATATATGAAAATTTAGTATATTTTTCATATTTTTGTGTATTTATTAATTTTTTAAAATATTTTTTCACAATATTTTACTTTTTAGATACATCTAAGTAAGGTGTATCTAAAAAAGTAAAAAAAAAAATGTTTAAAAATTTTAAAATATTTACTAAAAACAAAAAAACACGAAAAACAAAAAACTCAATTTTTAGAAAATTAAATTCAGAAAACTGAAACCAAACACACTAAAATATTTTCCTTGCTCCAATGGTTTTATCAAATGAGTATCAAATCGAGAATATCAAAAATCTTTCACTAAATTGAGGATGCCTAGGAACTTTCATCAAATCACTGTTCATACGTTGGATGTCCCCTTAGATAACCACCTTCAGGCAAAAATTTGTGAAAAAATACATGATCTGATCAACCGACCGGACATTCGCTTGGTCAACCAGTATTTTAATGAAAGCTCAAAATCCTTCGTTGGAACACTTGATATCAAATAGATTTTTACTCAAATTTGGTATAAAAAAAAAAGTTGGAGATGCTCTAAAGTGATGTATAATAAATAGACTAAGGGTTTGTTTGAGATATTCTAAACAAGTGCACTTTTTGACTTTTTATGAAATATGAGTTGTGTTTGAAGTGATGTGGTAGAGAGGTGATGTGACTTAATAAGATGATGTGACTTAAATATTTTTTGATATCATTAAAAATAATTAATTGACTTGATAATTTATTAATAAAATGGATCATTTGTTATATAATTATAAACTTGAAGAGACAGAATACAATTTCTATAACTACATGAGATAATCCATATATTAAACAAACTTCAAAGTGTATTTATAATTTAGTCTACTTTTTTTTTAATATTTAAAAACTAGTCTAATAAAAAAAATTAAGTACAATATTTTCATATATACATATATATATATATATATATTTTTTTTTTTGGGGGGGCAAAAATAATATTTTAAAATTTTAAAAATATATATTTATTTTTGTCAAATTAGTTCATAATTTTTTAAAAATCAAAATTTAGAAACTTAACCAAATAGAGAAATAGCCACTTATAGAATGTCACGCCCTCAAAATAAACCCATTATATATATATCATTGGCATGCAATATTAAAAGAAACCAATTCATTATCTCATTCATCAGAGTATTACAAAAAGAAAACATTACATGTAATATCAAATTAAATGCCCTATGGGCTTACATCTTTCCAAGCTAACACTTGGACACAAAAAAAATATGAGTTCTAACTCAAATACAAATAAAGCCCTAGGCTTGAATGTTTATCAAATAAAAACAAATAACTAAAGATAGTCTTCAAAATCCAAATCCTTCCAAGCTAATTCCTTGGAGGTAGCTTATCACCTGGACCTGAAAATGATGTTCCCATAAAGGGTGAGCCACAGCCCAGTAGAAATATACTAAACCAAATATAAGCATTGATTAAAGGAATAGCATTCAATAGATGGTTAACCAAGATAATCAATTACATCATTTTACAGTCTCATGACACTATTGTCTAAGACATGTTTTACTTTCCAACTTTATCAATATGGCTCAGAACCTAGCCAAACTTACAACAGTGAACTATATATATCATATTCACATTCTTCCAATGTCAACAAACAGATGAGACTCAGGCTCAAATCAAAACACTTCATACTTCCAGTTTGATACACATTTTAGTGTTGTATCAATAAAAACACTTCAATATAAATAAGCACACATAAAAGTGATGCTAATGGAGTCCATCCCCTATCTCCTCCCAAACAAAATCCGGTTTAGAGGTCCATCCCCTATCTTCCCCTAAACCGTGGAGTACATCCCCTATCTCCTCCCACACAAAACAATGTATGCAAATGCAATGCTCAATCAATACACGTATTTTCTGTATTAATGCAATAGTCAAAATTAATGACTTAACCAATGTGATTAGTTTCAGTTATTCCTAATCCACATGCAATGTCTACAACAATCACGACTATCCTCCACCGATAGCCCACAACAGTTATTTCTAGACTGGAAATAAATATAACAACAATTCAATAGGCGAGTGGTTTAAATTATCCCAGTATACCATTTAATCAATGAATTCCTCAATTTCATGAATTTAACCAAATTCCCAAATTCCCTTGAACTAATTATACCAATTAATTTATTAATACAACTAGGGTTTTTCCCAAAATTACCAAAGTATCCCCAACATATCAAAATACCAAAACTTAGAACAAAACTTATAGAATGGAGTAGGAAATCCCTACCTCGAAGAAATAGCCCCAAAAGAGAAGATGGAGATGAAGACCCAAACTCCAAAGTGCTCCAAACTACCAACAATTCAGATTAAAACGAAGCCCTCGACTCACACACTCTTTTTAATGAAGGATCTAGGGTAGAAACACACCCTAAGTGGATCAAATCTAAGAGAGAAGGTGAGCAGGGTGAGAGAGAAGTCGGACCTTAGGGTTTGGAATCTAAAGAGAGGATGAAAAACTGATTAAAAACCCGCTGCTGTCTAATTAAACTGGACAGGCTCGCTCGAGCGAAGACTTGGTCGCTCGAGCGACCAGACACAAGAAATCCTCGCTCGAGCAAAGAAAATCTCGCACGAGCCAAGAATGCAATGCTACAGGTCCATACAAGACGTAATCGCTCGAGCTAAGAAAATCTGGCTCGAGCCACCAAACACAAAATACAACCCTCGCTCGAGTGACCAAGTACTCGCTCGAGCGACCAACCCAAAAACTGGACAGCAACACTTGGTTTCCGAACCCAACTAACCTGAAACAAACCTGTCCAACACATCCTATAACTCCAAATAAGAAAATAAAGAATGACAACAACAATTATAAAATGACAGAATCTACGGAACCTAAGTCCGGATACAATACTCAAATGGGAAAAGACCAAGGTCGCTATATAGAATGAAGAAAAAAACACATCATCAACAGAGGTGATAAACAATCCAAATAATTCAAAGTCAACTAATTAAAAACTCACTCAAGATCAATTTATTAAGTAAATAAATCAAGTTTGAACACATTTTAAAACTCGTTAAATTTTTCAAATCGAACTCCACAGTCAATTGCTCGTTCGGTTCAATTTGATAAGCCTAAAATTATATAAAAATACCAAATTACTCAAGTTCAACTCAACAAAAACTTGTATGAGATCGGTTTAAAAATTTAATGAACCAAACTTGAACAGTTAAGTTCGGCTCATTTAACACTCTTCAGACATTCTCACACCAAAAATGCAGGTCAAGAGCAAAATAGAAAGGTAAAAAGTATTCCAGGAAGTTCCCAAAACAGAATCTGGAAAAAATAAAAATAAAAATACATTCACCTGCTATCAAATAAGAATTGTCAATAACAATCGAGTTCGAATTCAAGCATATGATGATGAACCCACAATGTAAAAATTATGCCAGGGAGTTCCCAAAACAGAATTTGGAAAAAAAAAAAAAATACATTGACCTGCTATCAAATGAGAGTTGTTAATAATAGTTATTAATAATAATCGAGTTTGAATTCAAGCATATGATGAACCTACAATAATAATATAGTATATGTATATCCTTTTCCATGACTTTTACCAATATTGACAAAGCACGAGAAGATATTGAGCAGACAAACTTTCAATGAATGACCTCTCCCCATCCTAATTGAAAGTTAATCCCAACATCTCCAAATTTCCTCTCTTTTTAAAAAAAAAATAAAATAAAAAATAATCTCAAATCTCCAAACCTGCAAAACCAATACCATTGATCCAAATCACCATCTAAGCAGCTATTAACGGGGACCTACACTTGCTTTGACCTGGAACTACCTCCACTTGCAGTCTGGTTCAAGCAATCTATGACCCATGGCAATTCTGCCTGACACATGGATGAATTATTAACCACAGAAGCCACCTGCCCGATTCTAGTAATCGTGTTCGCCTCACTGACCAGAGAAATCAAACCAGTTGGAGTTCCCGTCACACTCTGATAAACATCCAGAGGATTACGATAGAGAACCAAAGCACTTTCAACAGCAGATTTGTGTCCTCCGTTTCCGTTAGAACTCAGTCTCTGTTCGGCTCGTTTTCACATTTTCATTATCTTTTACTTGCCTCCGCAAATTCCTCCTCAAATTTATAATCAACCTATATATAAACAAGTGTTTTCTTCCAGTCAATTTAGTGTTTGTTCTCGGATTTGTGAATTCCGCTTGTGCGGATTCACTTAGTTACGGACTTTTCGCTCTTTTTGTTTCTTTTTAGGATCCTTTTGTTTTTGGAGTGATATTAATCTGAAAATGATGAAAACACTTTATTGTATTAAATATGATAAATTCCAACACTAAAAACATAAAATAGGAGTCTTAAAGTGTAACATTTCGGCTCAGATCAGAAAGATAATATATTGTGGACGATCACTATAACGTCCTCAAAATAACTACATTAAACCCATCAATAAATATGCATTGATATATAAAAGTCCCATATCCTTACATTCATTAGAGTTTCATTACAAAAGTATTACATGTTAACAACAAAAGCAAAATGCCCTACGGGCTTACAGCTTTCCAAGTTAACACTTGGTTACAACAAAAGAGTACTAACTCATTTACATATTTAGCCCTTGGCTTGAATTTACATGTAATACATCAAAAATAAAACGACAAAAGTATGTCCGCCTCTAGCCTCCCAAGCTATGTCCTTGGAGGTGGCATGCTACCTGTACCTGAAAATGATATTCCCATATAGGGTGAGCCACAGCCCAGTAGAAATACACTAAACCAACCATGAACAATGACTAAAAGATTAGCAATTGATAGATGGCCAACACTGATACATTCACATAAATCACATATTTATGTCATACGACTTATGAGTCCAAGTTACTTTTCATTTTCCCTTTTTCAACAGATAAGCATATTAGCTCTATCATCATTTAAACAGATATGTATAAAAACTATATCCCACATTCACAGATAAGCATATGAGCTATATCCACATTCTCAACAGATATGTAAATCAACTATATCCCACATTCACAGATAAGCATATAAGCTGTATCCACACTTCACAAAGATAAGCATATGAGCTCTATCTTCACTTCTCTAGACAAGCATATGAGCTGTATCTACGGAGTTCATCCCCTATCTTCTCCCAACACTATCCGGTTTAGAGGTACATCCCCCATCTTCCCCTAAACCGCGGAGTACATCCCCCATCTCCTCCTCTACACATAACGTATACAAACACATTGGTTCTATATACAATCACTCAATACATATAGTTAATGTATTCTATCAATCGTCAAATTCCACATTCCATTGATTAGTTTTCGTTTGCCTAATCATCATGCATTGTCTACAACAATCACGACTATCCTCCACCGATAGCCCAAAGCAATTATTTCTAAACAGAAAATAAATGCACAAATGGATATTCAATCAACATTTCATTCCGGTGAGTGATAAATAAGTCAACTACACCCTTTAACCCTTTGCATTTCCAATCTCAACAATCTCATTTCATTTCCTCATTTCTCACAATTAATCATCCCAATTAATCAAACAATGTAATTAGGTCATTTTCCATAATTAACATTTCAACCCTTAGGTCCCATTTTCATCATTGGTTCAACATTTATTCCATTTCTCTATGCCAAACATGCATCTAGGTTTATTATGAATAAAACCCCAACTTTTGTAAAATAACACAAAAGCCCCAAACTTTCACCAAATTACCAAACCAACCCCAACATCTCAAAATACTAAAATTTAAAGACAAAATCCATAGAGAGGAGTAGGATATTCCTACCTCAAATTCGGAGCTCCAAGGGAGAAGAAGACAAAACCCAACGTGCTCCACATCTCGAAATTTTCAGATTAAAATGTAGCCCTCGACGATCAACAACTTTTTTGTAAAGGCCAAAGGTGAGCAAATCACTCCTACTAGATCAAAACCTAGAGAGAAGGTAGAGTTCTAGAGTGAGAGGCTCAACAATGGTGTTTTTGGAAAAGTAGGAGAGAGAAGAGAAAGTGAAAAAGTGATTTGAAAAGTCAAAACACGGAACTTAAACCCAGTCGACCCGCTCGAGCGTCAAACACCCCGCTCGAGCGTCACTCACAGACTCCCGCTCGAGCGCCAACAATCCCGCTCGAGCGGCGAATACACACTCCCAGAACTTTTACAGAACCAGGCCATCGCTCGAGCTTCCAACTCCCCGCTCGAGCGGCACTCACACAACCCCGCTCGAGCGGCCAACTCCACGCTCGAGCGTCCAACACTGCACAGGAAATACTGGATGGGTGCAATTCCCGCTCGAGCGCCAAAACCCCCGCTCGAGCGGACAGGCCAAAAATCTGGACAACTAGTTTTTGTTTCTAAACTCAACCAACCTGTAACAAACCTGCCCAACACATCCTATAACTCAAATATGAAGTAAAAGGATGTAAACAAGATAATAATCAACTATCAACATCCACGGACACATGTCCGGATCACTGTACAATAAGGGTAAACCCGGGATCGCTATAATCACCCGGATGACTACTGAATGTTTGTTAAAATTACTAATTTGGATGATCACTCGGTCAACCACCGGAAAGTTGGTTAAGCTAAAAAATAGCAATTTGACAATTGGAACAGCATTGTTATCATATTGCTATTTTACACTATTTACTGCTAAATTATAGTTGTAGCCATATATTTTACTTGTTCACCGTTGAAATTGCTGTTACGAAATGCCAAATTTTAGCAATGGCGCCACATTGATGCAATGCCATTTTGGCACAATCCTAACCAACTTTTCTCCTATGTTTTAGATGGTGTTTGGATATAGTTTTTTTGGATATTTTTAATTTTCTTTTTATCTTTTTAAAACTTTTTCTAAAAAAAAAAAAAATTATATATTTACATTTTACACGACTAGATAAATAAAAAAAATTAAAAATTTTGAAAAAAAAATTATTCTAATTCACCCACCATTCACATGCCACTATAATATTGAAAAAACAAAAAAAAAATACTACCTATTTTAAAAATTGAAAAATAAAACCCACCAACACCTACCCATCAGTTTTGCAGAGATATCTACAATTCTGACCAACCATCCACCTATCCGGGCATTCTTCAAAATATATCTACAATTCTCACTCACAATCCACCATCCACCTACCATAAATACTTATACCATTTTCACACATTATTCACCCACTAATAACCACCCATTAAAGAAGGTCCGGAGAGAGACTCTCTCTAGGTGATTTCTAGCGATACTTTGGCGTTGCTCCGGTGACATTCCGGTGACCTATTTTACACTTGTAAAATGTAGATCTACACTATTAGAGTATAGATCTACAGTTTTAAGTGTAGATCTGGACTTTTTATGTTTGAAATGGGGGATATGAGAGTTTTCTTCGATTTCGACATAGATTTTTTGATTTTCGATACCTACAATGGTTCCCTCCTTTCTCAAGTCTTCTCCCATACCATTGTGGGTGTATTTCCTTCTCAACTCTAGCTTTTGGCAGTGTTCGATGTCCTGTGGCGGTGGTGACAAAGTTGAGCAATAGTGACGGGAAGGACAGAGAAGGAGACGGCAGGCTTTCAAGCAGACCTTACTTTTCAGACCATATCTTTGAGAAGATCAGTGGTTTTCCCTAACTCATAGCTGTGTTTTTGGCGAATTTGTTTTTATCTTTTGTTTTGTTGTTTAGTTGTGATGGCCTTTTAGGGTCTTACTTATGTAATGTTATTGTTTATTAATATAATGTGTCCCATGTTCTCAAAAAAAAAAAAAAAAAAAAACCTCCCATTATTTACTTTTTTTGATTAACATTTTTTGAAAATAATTTTTCAGTTTTCTATTTTATGTGTTTCTTTTGTCTTTGGTAAAATGTTTTAATTTAAATTTTTTTTTTAACTTTTTGTTTTAGTTAATCTAGATACACTTCAGTGAAATTTTTATTTCAAAACATCAGATTTTTTTGTTATAAATATTTTATTAACTAATAGATATATATAATTCACTATAGACAACAAGACAAAAAATAAAAAATTCAAAATAAAAGAGAGTAATGTAGTTTAAGTTTTTGTTTGTAAAACTTAAGCGTATGAAGTGACTGTATCTATAAAAATTCCTCCAGTCGCCACTGATGATACTCTTGTCGAGATTCAAACAATAAAATAAAAAATATGACTCATTTACATTATGTAGAGACATTAATACATGTGGGCACTTAGTTAAATATAAACACTTATAATATAACTCAAAATGTATTTTTATATATATATAGGGAAATGTTAGGGAGTGCACTCCTTGAGGGGTGCATACATATACACCCTATCACAAAATATATAATTTTATTGTAAAATTTTGTAATATCAATAATGATATGTAACCTTTGGCATAAATTGCTGTAACAAAATATTTAAAATTTTGTAGTTGATATTGCAAACTCGCCTGGGAACAAAATGTTACTTGTTACTTACTAAACAGCACAAGTGTTTATATATATTTTCTTGACTTAGGCCTCGAATTGTTCTGACTTTTTAAAAATTAAATTTTTTATTTTTCATAATATTTTATTTTTTTAATATTGTAAATATATATATTTTTATTTTTTAGATACACCTAATTTAGATAAACTTAAAAAATATAATATTTATAAAAAATATATATTTTTAAAAATACAAAAAAATATACAAAAATTTAGTATGTTTGCGTATTCTTGTATATTTATTAAAATTTTTAAATATTTTTTTACAAATATTTTACCTTTTAAGTGCATCTAAAAAGTGAAAAAACTAATTAAAATATTAAAAAAAATTCACTAAGAATAAAAAAACTCAAATTTCAGAAAATCAATCTAAACCAAACAAGATAGTAGCACACATTAAGACCCTGTTTGGGGATATACTATTTTAGTCTAAAAACTAAAAATTTATTATAAGTTGTCACATCATTTTCAAGCAATGATTAGTAAATGTTTATGACCCATTAAAAACTTTCAACAATTTCTACAGTGATGTGGCATAATACACGTCAACTTTCAATTTGTCACGTACTCAATTGTGTGGGGTCTATCCTTTTTGCCACATCATTTAGGGTTTCAATTTGTGGGTCTCTAATACTACTTTTAGAATTATGTAAAAAATAGTGAATTAATCATTATTTGAAATTTTGAACATTGAAGACTTTTTTTTCCCCACCCACTTTCCGCACTATTAGGTTATATTTTGATCATAATTTTAGAGAGATTTACGTAGAAAAGAAAAAGTAAATGAAATAAAGCTATTTTTTCACATTTCCATTATCTTTTACTTGCCTCCGCTAATTCCTCCTCAAATTTATAATCAACCTATATATAAACAAGTGTTTTCTTCCTGTCAATTAGTGTTGTTCACTTCTAAAAGAGACTTGATTGCTTGCAAAAGATTCTTTTCTTTTTGTTTTTTTTGTTTTTTTTTGTTTTTTTTTTGTTTTTTGTTTTTATAATTTTTATCAACTACTTGTAGAAAAACATGACAATGAAATGTATAAGTTCAAAAAATTCTACCCCTAAGAAGAACTAATTGCCACTCATGAGCTATGACTTTTGAAGTCATCAAGTCTTCTAATAGAGTTCCCTTAAGTTCATGTCTAAAAACTGCAATGCACAAGTTAAACTATCATCTTTAAACACTCGTACCAAGTAACCTTCCATACTAAGAAGCCATGGGCACAACCTATAGTGCTCTTTTGATGTTATTGCTTTTCTTTTCATTGAAAGAATTGAGTTCTGTTGTAGCACTACAAATTCAAATGTGAGTTGCATAGTGAGTGAGCGAGAAGCTTTTATCGAGTTTAGGGGAAAGCTGAAAGATGATGCAAATCACTTACCCACGTGGGTTGGAAAAGATTGTTGTTTATGGAAGGAAGTCGGTTGCAGTAGGAAAACAGGCCATGTCATGAAGCTTGATCTACGTAATCCAATCCCTTTTGATTTCCACAAGGGCGATTTTATTCAGCATTCTACAAATTTCGACAAGAACAGATTGAGAGGCGAGATAAGTCCTTCATTACTCGTTTTAAATCATTTGAGTTACAAAGACTTGAGCATGAACAATTTTTCAGATATGCAATTTCGAAAATTCTTAGGCTCCCTGAAAAGCTTGAGATACCTTGACCTCTTTTGGTCACAATTTTTATGTGGAATGATTCCTCATCATTTGGGGAATCTTTCAAGATTATAGTATCTCAACCTTAGCAATAATGCTTTAGTTGGTCCAATACCAGATACTCTTGGAAGGTTGATATCTCTCACAGTCCTTGACCTTTCTTTTAATGACTTTGATAACTCAATGTTGCATTGTTTGAGTAACTTGAGTAGCCTTGTCCATATGGATATCAGTTCCAATAATTTTAACAGTTTAATTCCTGATGCTCTTGGAAGGTTGACAGCTCTCACCTTCCTTAACCTTTCTATAGCATTTCTGGTTTAGACCCAACCCATTTTGTATTTTGAACTCGGGTTTCATAGCCTCGTATGGTTGATCATTCTTTTCCCTCCTATTCTTACTTGAGTTTGACTATTGAGTTGTATCGAGCATGTTTTAAACAGGTTGGTTGCTTAGTTTTCAAACTTTTGTTACCCTGGATTTTTGTCCTCCGCTCGAGTGGCACTTCTTGCGCTTGAGCAGGATTTGCAAACTCTCAGTCCTTTTGCAGGTCTGCAAAACAACTAGGAGAGTGTACTCTATGCTTGAGCGGCGTTTCCTACACTTGAGTGGCACTTTCTCGCGCTCAAGCCTTGGTCTATTGTCTATAAAACTACTGGAAGCGCGTATTCTGCGCTCGAGCGTCACTTCTTGCGCTCGAGTGGAACAACTTATTGTGTCTGACGCTCGAGCGTCAACTCTTGCGTTCGAGCGGACTGTGCATATATTAGATCACGAAAGTGACTTTTTACATCACTTTTCATACTCTTTTTTTTCCTAAAAACCCTAGATTAGGACCTTCTCTCTCTAAAACACACACTCTCTCTCTACATTTTCACCTAGTTCTAGTGATATCTCTACCCTCTTGCCTTTGTTAAAAAGAGTGAGCATCTCAAGATCTCTATTTTGATCTTAATAAAGTTGGGTTTAAGCATCTTTAAAGTTTCATCTTTGCCTTGCTCGTCTTCTCTTTGTGAGATAGAGATTTTCTACACTTTCATATGATTTTTAACTTAGTTATGAGTTGTTATTGTATAACAATGGTGGAATTTGGGGTTACTATGAACAAACCTAGGGTTTGGGTATTAAATCAAAAAAGGAGTTTCTAAGGGAATGAGTTATAATTGGTTATAGGGTTAAGTATGAGGTTGTATTGTGGCAAACTGGTTGATATTGGCATTTGGGTTGATATTTGGGAAATAAGGAGTTTGCCCTAAAATGTTTCAAATATTTATTTTGTATAAATAAATGGAATTGGTATTGAAAATGTGAAATTAAACGGATGTTGGCATAAAGGGTGGTGAAGAATATGTATTATCTCGCATCCATGGAACTTTGAATAAATTACCTGTCTTGAGATTAAATATCTGTTTAGAGATATCTGTATTGGGCCATCAGTAGTGGATAACTATGATTGTTGTAGAAAATGCATGAGGATTAAGTTCATTGAAACTAATCTCTTGTTGATTGTCATTGAATATGACCGTGTTTTAAATACATTGTATATGTATGATGTTTGGGAGGAGAAAGGGGATGTACTCCATGTTTGGGAGGAGAAAAACGATAGACTCCATTGAATTAAGTTGGTCTGTGTGTCCAGGGTGAAAGTCCCGAAATTATTGTGTAACATGGGTGCCGATCCCACGGACGAAATTTTCGTAAAATGACAAATTGAAGTGTTTGGATAATGATTGTGCTGAATTGTGAACCATTGAGTTGTAGTCTCATTTGAGTTGTCCGGATCATAATAAATGTAACTCATGAATTGAGATGAAATGAACTGACTTGAAATGAATTGAGATATAGAACTTGGCATATCATAACTTCATAGAATATTGATGATTATACTACGGGCATTGTATATGCATTTCATATTTATATCTTTGTTAAGATCCATATATTGTGTTAGATTGTTTCTACTAGGCTTTGGCTCACCCTATTTGGGAAAATCAATTTTTAGGTATTGGTGATATGCCTCTGCCAAGGCAATAGCTTGGAGGGACTTTGGAGAAAAGGCTTCCTTTTGTTGTAGATTTTCTTTTGTATAGCCAAGGGCTTTATTTGTATTAAGCTAGTCTCACTTTTGTTATAACCAAGTTATGACTTGGAAAGATGTAAGCCTATAGGGCATTTACCCATGCTAAACTCTTTTGTACCATTTACTCTATGAAATCAAAGAACATTACACTCTGATTCATGCTGTTATTCATATATGTTCTTAGTTGGATTTATGGTTTATTTCGGGGCGTTACACTTTCTGACAACAATTTCGATAATTCAATGTCATGTTCTTTGTGCAACCATACCGGTCTTGTCCATTTGGATCTTGGTTTTAATAGTCTTAATGGTCCAATTCCAAGTGAGATTGGTAATATGACACAACTCACAGAGCTTCACTTTACTAGAAACAAGTTCAAAGGTGAAATACTAAACTCCATGTGGTGGAACCTTTGCAACTTGCGTGTACTTGATTTGTCCAATAACAAGTTCAAAGGTGAAATACCAAACTCCATGCAAAACCTCTACAGCTTGTGCATACTTGATTTATCCTATAACAAGCTCAATGGGAACCTTTCGACTTTAGTTAGTCCATTTGGTTGCATCCATAGTAATTTAAAGGTGTTAGAACTTAAAACAAACATGTTTAGCGGTCATTTGCCAAACCACTGGGGAGAGTTCAAGAATCTTGAGTACCTTGATATTTCTGAGAATTCATTTTATGGTCTACTGCCATCATCAATTGGAAGACTGTCATATTTGAGAGGGTTGAATACTAGAAATAATCAATTGAATGGGAGCATTCCAAATAGTCTTGGACAACTTTCAAAACTAGAAAAGCTAGATTTATCAAAAAATTCTTTTGTTGGCCATGGTATTTGAACTTCATTTTGCCAAACTCAAGAGGTTAAATGAGTTATACTTGTCTCCAAACACATTATTAGTTCTGAATGTGAGCTCCCAATGAGTTCCTCATTTTCAACTCCCATCCATACTAATGGCATCCATCAAAGTGGGACCCCAATTTCCTCTGTGGCTTAAGACACAAAAAAATGTTAGAGATTTAGTCATGTCTAATGCAAGCATCTCAGATACCATTCCAGATTGGCTTCATAATATTTTTTCTGGTATTCGACACTTAGATTTATCTAACAATTAGATTAGCAGAAAGGTGCCAATATTTCAAGAATGTAAATACTGTGATTATACAGAGAATCATAGTGTAGACATCCCATTTTTTGACCGCCCTTAAGACTTGGGCACTACTGATTGTTTACTTGGTGGTGAAAGACGAGCAGTGCAAATGTTCGATTTCTTCGGCAAGGAGAGCGTCAAATCCCAACTTCACACCCCATTTTGGACCAAAACCATTTTGAATAAAAATATTTTAGACCTTACAACCCTCTCTTTCGAAATATTTTTGAAAGAAGTTTCTACGATGTTCCGAGGCTCGCATTTTGTTAAATGTCGCACTTTTCGATAAATCGAGCAAGGACAAAGTGGGGATGAATCAAATAGAGGTGAAATCTTTGGAAAATATTTCAAAACACCTTTCTTAGGGGTTTGGATTTGAATAAAAGAGGAGAGGAGAGAAGAAAACAAGTTGGAGAAGAAGTTCGGCATGAATCCCGGTAGTATCGAAATTGAGCAGTCTTCACTCAAATGAGTATAAATTTTTGAACACTTTGAATTTTGATGTGAGGCTGCCACCATTGGAAAGAAGACTTCCAGGGCTTCAATTTAGGCTCAAGAATGACCTGCAAAGGATTCTAGATAAAGGAGTTATGTCCAGTTGAAGTCGGGCCCAAAATGCAGATTTTTCTGTCCAACCAGAGGTGGAAGATGCTGGCCATAAATGGGATTTTTTGGCCATGTGCCGGCCATGAATGGCCTAGGCCGGGCCCCTTCCATCCAATGGTGTCCCATGCCGGCCAACAATGATCAAGTGCCGGCCAACAATGGTCATGTGCCGGCCATTGATGGGAGAAAGCAGTTTTTGGCAGATATTTGTTGTCCAGCTGGTATAACTGTCTCTCTTGAGATATTTTCGACCTAAGGCTCTTATATTGCTATATATTGAAGCCAAATATCTCATATTCAAGGGTTAGAAATATTTGGCAAAGGTTTGGGAGCCTCTCACTCTAAAACCTCTCTCTCTAAAGCTTTTGTGCTAGAAGCTTGCATACAACCATCTCCAACCTATCAACCCGTAACAAGAGTGGTTCATCTTTGGGCTGAGATTCCTTGAGGATTTGTTTGAGCTCCAAAAGATGGTTTTAGCTTAATTTGGTGCATCATTTGTGCCTAGAGTGCTCTTTGCTTCAAAGATATAATACTTACCTTCTTTAATCTTGTCTCTCACACTTGCTTTGCCATCATTTTACACCATTTCAAGGCTGGTTTTCAACTGTAAAAAAGTCTGATTTTGAGGTTTTAAAATGGTGGTTTAAGCCTTGTTTGGTTAGGGGGTGTTTCCTCCCTTTTCCTCCTTGGCTTGTAAAGCCTTTTGAGCTATTTTTCAAGCTTTTCAAACAATCTCTTTTTGGCCTTAAAACCACTAAATTCCAGAGGAATTTCAGTGGTGGAAAACCTATTTTGAGGCCCAATATAGGAGGGGGTGGCCTCCCCTCCTTGTCTCTCCATGCTATGCCTAGTTAGCCTTGCAAAGCAACATGTTTTTGTGACTTGTCTTAGCTTAGTTTGAGCATGTTTTTGGCCAGATTTTAACATGTTTAAACTCTATTTTTGGCTGGTTTGTCCACTCATTGCTTGCATCTTGCACTTGTAGTGTAAACTTGTTCACTAGCCCAGTGTACTTGATGGTTTAGCCTATTAATCTAGCATGTGTATGCTCCACTCCAGCATGTTTTTGGCTCTAATTTAGCATGCTTTAGGACTATTTTGAGTGGTCTTGGCTTCTTGGGGCTTGCTTTGTATAGCTATGGCATAGTTGGCTTTGCTAGTCTTGTGTTTTGAGACCACTAGCATGCCTTATTTGTGATGTTTGTGTGATATGGCATCATTTGGTATGTAATTTCAGAGCTTATATCTTTTCCATACTTTCACTTAAATCACTCTTTCAATGGCTTTGAGAGTTGTGCCTTTATGCCTTGTTTATAGGCCAATACATGAGTATGCATTTCCTGCTATTTGAGCTTCAATTTCAGCATGTTGTAGCCACTGATTTAGCATGATTAAGCTCTGTCCAAAGCTGGTTTGATTGTTATGGCTCATGAATTGCATAGCTATAGTGCAAGTGCCTTAACTAGCTTTAAGTTTTAGGGCCTCTAGCATGCTTTGCTTGTGATGTTTGCTTGATATAGCATCATTTCTCATGTGATTTTAGAGCATATGTCATTGTCACACTCTCACACATTTCACTCTCTAAGTGCTTTTGAGTGTTGAGCCTTATGCCTTGTTTGTGAGCCAATATAGCGATCCCGGGTTTACCCTTGTTGTACAGTGATCCGGACATGTGTCCGTGGATGTTGGTAGTTGATCATTATCTTGTTTACATCCTTTCTTACTTTGTATTTGAGTTATAGGATGTGTTGGGCAGGTTTGTTGTAGGTTGGTTGAACTTAAACACTAAGAGTAGTTGCCCAGATTTTGGCCTTCACGCTCTAGCGGGGATTCTGACGCTCGAGCTGGGTTTTCGACGCTCGAGCGGGAGTTTTGACGCTCGAGCGGGTTGTTGTGTGTGACGCTTGAGCGGGATGGTTGACGCTCGAGCGGAGACCTGGTTCTGTAAAAGTTCTGGGAGTGTGTATCCGCCGCTCGAGCGGGATTGTTGACGCTCGAGCAGGGCGACTGGGTTAAAGCTCCGTGTTTTGTCATTTCAAGTCACTTTTTCACTTTCTCTTCTCTCTCATACTTTTCCAAAAACACCATTGTTGAGCCTCTCACTCTAGAACTCTACCTTCTCTCTAGGTATTGATCTAGTAAGAGTGATTTGCTCATCTTTGGCCTTTACAAAAAAGTTGTTGATCGTCGAGGATTATATTTTGATTCGAACATTTCGAGTTTTGGAGCACGTTGAGTTTTATCATCTTCTCCTTTGGGGCTCCGGATTTGAGGTAGGGATTTCCTACTCCTCTCTATGAATTTTGTCTTTAAATTTTAGTATTTTGAGATGTTGGGGTTGGTTTGGTAATTTTGTGAAAGTTTGGGACTTTTGTGTAATTTTACGAAAGTTGGGGTTTTATTCGTAATAAACCTAGATGCATGTTTGGCATAGAGAAATGGAATAAATATTGAATCATTGATGAAAATGGGACCTTCAGGGTTGAAATGTTAATTATAGGAAATGCCCTAATTACATTGTTTGATTAATTGGGATAATTAATCGTGAGAAATGAGGAAATGAAATGGAAATGTTGAGATTGGGAATGTATGGGAAAAATGGTGTAGTTGAATTATTTATCACTCACCAAAGTGAAATGTTGATTTAATATCCATTTTTGCATTTATTTTCTGCATAGAAATAACTGCTTTGGGCTATCGGTGGAGGATAGTCGTGATTGTTCTAGACAATGCATGATGATTAGGCAAACTAAAACTAATCGATTGAATGTGTCATAGAATATGACGGTGGATTGAATACATTAATTTTATGTATTGATTGATTGTGTATAGAACCTTTGTGTTTATATGCATTGTGTATAGAGGAGGAGATGGGGGATGTACTCCGTGGTTTAGGGGAAGATGGGGGATGTACCTCTAAACTGGATAGGATTGGAGGAGATGGGGGATGAACTCCGTAGACACAGCTTATATGCTTGTCTAGAGAAGTGAAGATAGAGCTCATAGGCTTATCTTTGAGAAGCGTAGATACAGCTCATATGCTTGTCTAGTGAAGTGAAGATAGAGTTCATATGCTTATCTTTGTGAAGTGTAAATACAACTTATATGCTTATCTGTGAATGTGGGATATAGTTGTTATACATATCTGTTGGGAATGTGGATATAGCTTATATGCTTATCTGTGAATGTGGGATATAGTTTTTATACATATCTGTTGAGACGATGATAGGGCTAATATGCTTATCTGTTGAAAATGGGAAAAATGAAAAGTAACTTGGACTCATGAGTCGTATGACATAAAAATGTGATTTATGTGAATGTATCAGTGTTGGCCATCTATCAATTGGTAATCTTTTAGTCATTGTTCATGGTTGGTTTAGTGTATTTCTACTGGGCTGTGGCTCACCCTATATGGGAATATCATTTTCAGGTACAGGTAGCATGCCACCTCCAAGGACCTAGCTTGGGAGGCTAGATGCGAGTTGATTTTTGGTGTTTAGTTTCTTTTTGATGTATTACATGTATATTGAAGCCGAGGGCTTAACGTGTAGATGAGTTAGCACTCTTTTGTTGTAACCAAGTGTTAACTTGGAAAGCTGTAAGCCCGTAGGGCATTTTGCTTTTGTTGTTAACATGTAATATTCTTGTAATGAAACTCTGATGAATAGAAGAATGTGGAACTTTTTATATCAATGCATGTCTATATTGATGGGTTTAATGTTATTATTTTGAGGGCGTTACAACTTGGTATCAGAGCGTACCGGGTTCGAATACTTTGGGTACGTGGGAAGTGATTAGTATCACAATGGGTTTGTCTCGCTTGATAGAGACTTCGGAATAGTGTTGCATGCTCTGTGTTTAATTGATAACATGCTTATGTGACTATGTGGGTATGGGATTTAGTTTCTAGGATGTTGATTAGATCCTTGGGTTTCTGTGAGTCTTGTTGGAAAGGCACTTGATCAATGCTGTTTCTAACCGGAACTCTAGTAACGCCTCGAGACTATCATTATCCGGAGATGAAATTCGTAAGTGCTTATGTGTTTATGTGCTTACGTGGAGTGAATTACTGTTGTCCATGCATTAGGACGTGAGTGTTTAGTTTTGGCACATTGTGAATGTGCTAACGTTCTGTATTACTTTTATTAGGATGTCAGGACGAGGAAGAGGTGCTAGGCGTGGTAGGCCTGCGAGGCAGGAAGTACCTTTACCGGATGATATTCTGGCAGTGCAGGAGGGAGTTGGTCAGGCCAACGTGGCCGAGCCAGCGGGTCAGCAGGCTATGGGTGCCTTGGCCCGAGAGATAGCGGGAGCTTTGGGTATTCTCAAAGCTGAAAATCAAGTTACTGAGGCTGGGCCTTCTTTCTTGAAGAGGGAGTTCTTCCGGTCTAGCCCAGACGAATTTGTTGGGGATCCGAAGGAGCCACTTAAGGCTGACGAGTGGTTGGAACAAATGGAGAAGACGTTCGAGATGCTTGGCATCGAGGACGGGGCTCTTAAGGTGACCTTGGCATCCTTCCAACTGAAGGGAGATGCGGGTCAATGGTGGAAGTACGAGAAGGGCAGTGTTGGTGGTGCATGGGAGGCATTTGTGAATGCTTTCCAAGAGAAATTTTTATCTTCAGCTGCAAGGGAGAAGCTGAGGGAGCAGTTTTGCCAGCTTAAGCAGCAGAGCCTGTCAGTGGCCGAGTTTAAGGCTACTTTTACTAGTCTATCCAGGTTTGCACCTGAACTAGTGGCGTCCGAGGAACGCCGTTGCTTCGAGTTTGAGCGGAAGCTGAGGCGAGGCCTCAAGATGAGGGTTGGTGGATCTTTCATCCGAGAGTATTGACGGTTGGTGGATGCTGCAGCTCATATGGAGCTCTTGATGCAGGAGGAGGATGAGGGGCAGAGAGGCTCCAAGAGGAGTCAAGATGGTCAGGGTGATGGCAGGAGACAGAGGGGTTCTAATCCTCAGCAGTCTCAAGGTGGTTTGGCTAGGTCGACCTTTCCAGTGCCGAGTGCAGGCGGTGGTCAGGGGGATTTCACCTGTTACAAGTGTGGCCAGCTAGGTCACAAGGTTTCGGTTTGCCCGCAGAAGGGAGGGGGTCAGCGAGCTGCTTCTTCTTCAGCTAGACCTCAGGGCCAGAGTCAGGGCAGGGGCTAGTCCTTGTCTTGTTATCAGTGTGGTAAGCCTGGGCACCTGTAGAGGTTTTGCCCACAGTTGAGTGCTACTTCAGGAGCGTTTGGTTCCAGGTAGACGCAGAGTTTTCAGCCAGCTCAGTCTGTGCAGGCCTCGAGGGCCAATCCGGGGGCTTCATCGTCCCAGTCAGTGCAGCAGTCGTATGCTCCTAGAGGTGAGCAGGGGGATCAGGGGCCCACAGGGCGCGTGTATGCTGTTACCGCGCAGGATTTAGTACCGGCTCCATCGGTAGTGAGAGGTACTTTTCTGTTTTGCAACTCGGTTGCTAGTGTGTTGATTGACACGGGTGCATCTCATTCTTTTGTATCTGCTGCATTTGCATCTGTTTTGGAATTGGAGTTAGCACAGTTAGCATCTCCTATTTGTGTAGTGTCACCTCTTGGGGGTGAACTGATCTTGAAACAAGGTGTTAGGGGTTGTGATATAGAGGTCGCCGACCATAGGCTTCCTTTTCCATTTGTTGTCATGCCCATGAAGGGCTTTGATGTTATTCTGGGTATGGACTGGCTATCGTCATACCGGGCTGTTATCGATTGCTACCGCCAGAGGGTCACGTTATGTACCTTGAGCGGGGAGTGGTTCCATTTCTTGGGAGACCGGGTTGGTAGTGTTTTGCCACTGGAGTATGATTCGCGAGGGCGAAGTGAGCTTAGTGGTTTACTTACTAGCTTTGAGAGTGGTGAGTGTGATGAGACCCAGCTTGTGTTGCCGAGGGTGGTTTGTGAGTATTCGGACGTATTTCCCAAAGACCTTGTTAGTTTGCCACCTCACCGAGAGATAGAGTTCTCTATTGATCTAGTGCCCGGCACGGCGCCGATTTCTATGGCACCTTACCGTTTTGCTCCAGCAGAGCTGACTGAGTTGAAAGTTCAGCTCCAGGAATTGCTAGATAAGGGCTTTGTTCGCCCTAGTGTTTCACCGTGGGGAGCACCAACCCTCTTTGCTAAAAAGAACGATGGTGCCTTGAGGTTGTGTATTGACTACCGGAAGTTGAATCGGGCTACGGTTAAGAATAAGTACCCTATGCCCCGTATAGATGATTTGTTTGACCAGTTGAAGGGTTCCCGTTGTTTCTCTAAGATAGACTTGAGATCGGGTTACCACCAGTTGAGGGTCAGGGAAGAGGATATTCCGAAGACGGCATTCCGTGCGCGGTATGGCCATTATGAGTTTCTGGTGATGCCATTTGGGCTTACCAATGCACCGGCAGTCTTTATGGACTTGATGAACCGGATTTTCTAGGAGTTCTTGGATCGATTTGTAGTCGTCTTCGTGGACGACATCCTTATCTATTCGCCTTTAGAGGAGGAGCACGAGGAACACTTGAGAGTGGTGCTTGAGTTGCTTAGAGCCCATAGGCTGTATGCCAAGTTTGGGAAGTGTGAGTTCTGGCTGGGAGAGGTGAAATTCTTAGGCCACGTGGTATCCGGGGAAGGAGTGTCTGTTAATGCGTCCAAGGTAGAGGCAGTGCAAGATTGGGCACAACCTAGGAGTGTGTTTGAGATCCGCAGTTTTCTGGGGTTAGCTGGGTATTACCGTCGGTTTGTGAAGGATTTCTCTAGGCTAGCTTCGCCGTTGACTAGATTGACGCGGAAAGGGATCAAGTTTGTGTGGAGTGAGACTTGTGAAAAGTCGTTCCAAGAGCTGAAGGTTAGATTGACCACCGCTTCGGTTTTGATTATTCCAGAGAGAGGGTTGGGTTGTGCGGTTTATTGTGATGCCTCACGAGAGGGTTTGGGTTGTGTGTTGATGCAAGAAGGGAAAGTGGTAGCTTATGGCTCACGTCAGTTAAAAATTCACGAGAAGAATTACCCTACACACGACCTAGAGTTGGCGACTATGATCTTTGCCTTGAAGATCTAGAGGCACTACCTTTATGGTGAGAGGTTCGAGGTGTTCTCGGACCACAAGAGTTTAAAGTATCTGTTTACACAGAGGGACTTGAATTTGAGGCAGAGGAGGTGGATGGAGTTCATCGAGGACTATGATTTTGAGTTGCACTATCATCCGGGAAAGGCCAATGTTGTGGCCGATGCCCTTAGTAGGAAGTCCATTAGTGATGTAGCTAGTATAGCCATCCGGGAATGGGAGATGTTGGGTGCACTTGGGGAGTTTGATTTACTTCTGAGTGAATCCATTGAGACTGCGACCTTGTTTTCTATTGTTGCGCAGCCTACACTTGTGACACGAGTGTTAGAGGCACAGAGAGGTGACCTTGAGGTAGAATCCATCCGAGAGAAGGTCTCCAGTGGGAAAGTTGAGAAGGGTCTGACGGTGTATCCTGACCTGAGTGTGAGATACCGAGACCGTTTGTTTGTGCCGGAGTCTTGCCGAGAGGAGGTACTCCGAGAGTTTCATCATTCGCGCCATGCGGTGCATCCGGGAGGCACTAAGATGTATCGGGATTTGGGTCGCCAGTTTTGGTGGCGGGGTATGAAGAGAGATGTGGCTGTTTTCGTATTGAAGTGCCTTACTTGCCAGCAAGTGAAGGCCGAGCATCAGAGGCCAGCGGGTTTGTTGCAGCCCTTGCCTATTGCAGAGTGGAAGTGGGAGCATGTCACTATGGACTTCGTTGTAGGTCTTCCGAGGACTCAGCGGGGTAGTGATGCTATTTGGGCGGTTGTAGACCGGTTGACTAAGTCGGCGCACTTCATTCCTATGCGCGTGAGAGATTCGATAGATCATCTTGCCGACTTGTATATTCGGGACATAGTGAGGTTGCACGGGGTCCCAGTGACGATCGTCTCAGATAGAGACCCTCGTTTTAATGTCAGGCTGTGGCAGAGTTTGCAGAGTGCCTTGGGTACTAAGTTGACCTTTAGTACGGCTTACCATCCTCAGACTGATGGGCAGTCCGAGCGTACTATTCAGATCCTCGAGGATATGCTTCGGGGTTGTGTCCTGGACTTCAGTGGGACGTGGGAGAGGCACTTACCCTTGGTAGAGTTTGCCTACAACAACAGCTTTCAGTCTAGTATCGGTATGGCACCGTTTGAGGCCTTGTATGGCCGACCGTGTAGGTCTCCAGTTTGTTGGGCCGAGGTGGGTGACGCACCTTTGTTGGGTCCAGAGTTGGCTAGGGAGACGACGGAGAAGGTTGAGCTTATCCGTAGGAGGCTTGTTACAGCCCAGAGTCGCCAAAAGAGTTATGCCGATCGTAGGAGGAGGCCTTTGGCGTTCGAGGTAGGTGATCATGTCTTTCTGAAGATATCACCTAGGCGAGGTTTGATGAGGTTCGGGAAGAGTGGGAAGTTATCCCCTCGGTTTATTGGGCCTTTTGAGATCCTTGAGAGGATTGGCGAGGTTGCTTATCGGTTAGCTCTACCGCCGTAGTTGTCCGGAGTTCATGACGTGTTTCATGTGAGTATGCTTAGGAAGTATGAGCCAGATCCATCACATGTGTTGGATTGGACCGATTTAGAGGTAGATGAGGATGCCTCGTATGAGGAAAGACCGATTCGGGTCTTGGATAGGCGGGATCAGGTCCTGCGTGGCAAGACCATTCCTTTGGTGAAAGTCTTGTGGAAACATCACGGAGTGGAGGAAGCCACTTGGGAACGTGAGTTGGGAGTCCACGAAAAATATCCGGACTTGTTTGTTGATATGTAATCTTGTATAGCCACTTGGGAATGTGAGTTGGGAGTCCGTGAAAAATATCCGGACTTGTTTGTTGATATGTAATCTTATATTTAGATTTTGAACTATTGTTGAACTTAAGAGCTTTTATATATGTCTTAAGTTGTGAAACATTGAAAACGTTTTGGTTCATTGGAAGTATGTTTTGGAACTTGCCTCATATGGAAGTTGAATGTAACATTATATATGTTGAATATATTGTTGAAATTGGAAAGGAAATGCGTAATGTTGATGCATGTTGAAAGTACATATGTTGTTTACATATTGTGAAATGCCTCTTGATAAGAGATGGGATGACCGGTAATGGGTCGAGTTTTTGAATGTTAAAAATGTAACATTGTTAAAAATGGAGGAAAACTTGTTTTTGAAACTTATGCTTAATTTCGGGGACGAAATTCTTTAAGGGGGGGAGTTTATAGCGATCCCGGGTTTACCCTTGTTGTACAGTGATCCGGACATGTGTCCGTGGATGTTGGTAGTTGATCATTATCTTGTTTACATCCTTTCTTACTTTGTATTTGAGTTATAGGATGTGTTGGGCAGGTTTGTTGTAGGTTGGTTGAACTTAAACACCAAGAGTAGTTGCCCAGATTTTGGCCTTCACGCTCGAGCGGGGATTCTGACGCTCGAGCGGGCCCTTCGTTGTTGCCTGTCCGCTCGAGCTGGGTTTTCGACGCTCGAGCGTAGTTTTCCATCTTTCAGTTTCTCCTCTGCAGAGTTGCACGCTCGAGCGGGAGTTTTGACGCTCGAGCGGGTTGTTGTGTGTGACGCTCGAGCGGGATGGTTGACGCTCGAGCGGAGACCTGGTTCTGTAAAAGTTCTGGGAGTGTGTATCCGCCGCTCGAGCGGGATTGTTGACGCTCGAGTGGGAGTCTGTGAGTGACGCTCGAGCGGGGCGTTGGACGCTCGAGCGGGGCGACTGGGTTAAAGCTTCGTGTTTTGTCATTTCAAGTCACTTTTTCACTTTCTCTTCTCTCTCATACTTTTCCAAAAACACCATTGTTGAGCCTCTCACTCTAGAACTCTACCTTCTCTCTAGGTATTGATCTAGTAGGAGTGATTTGCTCATCTTTGGCCTTTACAAAAAAGTTGTTGATCGTCGAGGGTCATATTTTGATCCGAACATTTCGAGTTTTGGAGCACGTTGAGTTTTATCATCTTCTCCTTTGGGGCTCCGGATTTGAGGTAGGGATTTCCTACTCCTCTCTATGAATTTTGTCTTTAAATTTTAGTATTTTGAGATGTTGGGGTTGGTTTGGTAATTTTGTGAAAGTTTGAGACTTTTGTGTAATTTTATGAAAGTTGGGGTTTTATTCGTAATAAACCTAGATGCATGTTTGGCATAGAGAAATGGAATAAATGTTGAATCATTGATGAAAATGGGACCTTCAGGGTTGAAATGTTAATTATGGGAAATGCCCTAATTACATTGTTTGATTAATTGAGATAATTAATCGTGAGAAATGAGGAAATGAAATGGAAATGTTGAGATTGGGAATGTATGGGAAAAAGGGTGTAGTTGAATTATTTATCACTCACCAAAGTGAAATGTTGATTTAATATCCATTTGTGAATTTATTTTCTGCTTAGAAATAACTGCTTTGGGCTATCGGTGGAGGATAGTCGTGATTGTTGTAGACAATGCATGATGATTAGGCAAACTAAAACTAATCGATTGAATATGTCATAGAATATGACGGTGGATTGAATACATTAATTTTATGTATTGATTGATTGTGTATAGAACCTTTGTGTTTATATGCATTGTGTATAGAGGAGGAGATGAGGGATGTACTCCGCGGTTTAGGGGAAGATGGGGGATGTACCTCTAAACCGGATAGGATTGGAGGAGATGGGGGATGAACTCCGTAGACACAGCTCATATGCTTGTCTAGAGAAGTGAAGATAGAGCTCATAGGCTTATCTTTGAGAAGCGTAGATACAGCTCATATGCTTGTCTAGTGAAGTGAAGATAGAGCTCATATGCTTATCTTTGTGAAGTGTAGATACAGCTTATATGCTTATCTGTGAATGTGGGATATAGTTGTTATACATATCTGTTGGGAATGTGGATATAGCTTATTGTAGACGTCCCCGAACGCCCCGGGAGGAACGAGCTCCCGTTCTGTTCATTTTGGGGTCACTACAACTCAGGACTCTCAAATTTGTCACGGTTCTAAGTCTGAACCAAAGAGTCCAAATCCGGCAAATCGTTTTGAGAAAACAGATTTTTGAAAGAAGTGCCAAACATGGACTGCTTTGCCAAATACAGAGTCGCCACCTAAATGTTTTTTTAATGGGAAATTTAGGAAACCCTGACTCGGTGCCAAAGGCCACGTGTCCGTCATCACCAAAGTTGCCTCGGCTCGGGAACTTGGGTACGATTGGGGAAGGTCACTTCGTGAGCACCCCCGCTCGCCCGATCAAAGATCGGCCTCTACTAACCATGATATCTATTTTTGAAAACTTTGTATGTCCTTATTCCGGTTATTAGCCTAGGTTACTATGTGATGCACACAGCATATAAGTATAGACTGGATCGTCTGAATTGGAACAAAACATTTCATGTTTGTTTATTTGAAAATGGTTTGATGGTGCTACCCGCAGGTAGGCTAAGACGTGGATTTGCCACCCTCGGGTGGGCTTAGAAAACATGATTTTGCCACTATCTAGTGGGCTTAAAACACACATTTGATGAATTATTCCAATTCAAATAATCCAACCTTCATCCACAGGCACTCAGGCAGTTATATCACATAGGCAATTAGCCTCATGGCAAGCATGGTATTCATGGCAGTCACTCACACGCATGCAAGGATGCTAAAGCATAGAACTTACCGAGTACTCCAAGCCAAAATAGAAACTACATTAGAAATCATGCATGATCCTAAGTATACAAAAATGCCTAATGCAACACATGCAAAAATGCAACTATAGCAGGCTCGGCTATTCTAAACATGGCATATGGAATGCTACAGCTAACATGTATTCAATCTTGGAATTGAAAATACAATGCAGTTAGTATGATGCGCCGAGCCCGGTACATGCAAAACAGATGAATGAATGCAAACATGCTATCATACTGTATGCTAATTGAAATATGCCCTAATCTAACCACCATAAGCGGATAAATAAAAGGGAGAAAGACGTGGGGTTGGAAGACATACAACACACACATGCACACTTATTACAGTTATGCCCTCGCTCGGAGGGTCCGAATAAATATACAGTCCCGAATAAAAGAATATTACAGTCCAAATGTTACAGTCCAAATAATGTACAAATTCCTAATTAATTAATCAAATTAACTAAGAAAGCTGTAAAACTGGCGTGCAAGCCAGGGACTGCCTTGCTCCTGATGAATGATGCATGTCTGGGCTGCCTTGTGCGGAAATCCACTGAGATGCCCCAATTAGCCTCTGTTTTGTGATTTTTCTTGGAAAGCGCGCCAAACTCCGGAAGTTTGTTGATTCTTCATTTGCTGCAACAAAGAGCAGGAAAAGGGCATAGCAATGTATTTTCACAGATATATGCATGCCTCGACCCTCATGCCACCAATCACGCATATCGATGCATGATGGCAGAGGAGTCGAAATGTGCAACTCAATATAGAATGAATGCACGTATAAACACAACAAAACCTAACTCCATCATGGATAATCCAGAGTGTTGATGACTGGGAATTGAGACACGTTCCGTCACTCGGAGTACGAAACGTACCTCGTTTCCCGTGCCCAGGCTAACTCCTATCCCGAACACGATGCAATATGCATGACATGCATGAAATGCAACTAAGATACAATCCTAGTATGCACAATGCTATGAAAATGAGATGTCTCGAAATGCGTGCACACGGGCACGCAAATCGAGAAAATGACAGAATGCGATCTAAATGACATGGAAATATGATATGGGCTTATACCAACATGAGAGAGCCTTAGCCACACTCACATAGGATGCCGATGGATGAAAATGAAGTGCCTCGAAATGCGTGCACACGGGTACGCAAACCGAGGCAATGGCATACGCAATGCAATATGGCTAAAATGGCATGGAAAATGCAACATGGACTTATACTAACATGAGAGAGCCTCAGCCACACTCACATAAGAGGCCGATGGATGAAAAATGAAGTGCCTCGAAATGCGTGCACACGGGCACGCAAACCGAGGCAATGGCATACGAAATGCAATATGGCTAAAATGGCATGGAAAATGCAACATGGACTTACACCAACATGAGAGAGCCTCAGCCACACTCACATAAGAGGCCGATGAATGAAAATGAAGTGCCTCGAAATGCGTGCACACGGGCACGCAAACCGAGGCAATGGCATACGCAATGCAAATGACATGGAAAATGATATGCAAACATGCTAATGGATTTTCAGCAATGAAATGTGGGGGAAAACAGTCCCGAAATGAGGCGAAAACACACCCGATGCATGGAATCTCTCTCGAAATGCAAATTAGGCGCATGAACTACAGCTATACAAAGCATGCATAATTGATACATGGAATGAAAATACAGAATCAAGGCAGCCCCAAAATAAGCATTTTTACAGTACAAATCATGGCCAAACAGCAAGCAAAGATAGGGCAACAATGGCATGCAAAAATGGCCCTAAACATGAGATTATGAAGCAACTCACAGCTGCTAACTCCAAACAGGTTAGGGCCCTTCAACAACATTGAAGAGGGGCCAAAAATAAGCCACTTTACAGAACTGTAAAAACCCTAAAAACAAACATAGACAAGGCTAAGCTTTTATGCAAGAAAAAGGGCCAAAAGGTGGCCAAAGAGGCAAGTGGTATATGCAAAGCCCAAACTGAAAAATTCCCTTCTACAACATTGAAGAGGGACCAAAAATATGCATATTTACAGAACTGTAAAAAACCTAAAACAGTATACAAACATGCTAGAAATGCAATGCAAAATGAGGCTCAAAAGTGGCTATAACACAAAGTCTACAAAATATTCATCAAACAGCCAAAGACCCTTAATAAAACATGGAGAATGGGCCAAAATAAGACTATTTCTAGGCCTGTAAAAAGACCAAAAACAGAAGCATAATAGGCTGCCAAAGCATGCAAGAAAATGGCATTCAAGGAGGATATTGAAGCAAGTGCAATATGGAGGGCTCAAACAGGGTTGAACCCTGAATGAAACAAGAAAATGAGCTCAAAAAAATGACCTTTTCAGTTTTGGTCGGAGCTCAAATCAGCAAGCATGTATGGCTTATAAATGGTGCAAGAAATGGACCGAAAAGGGGGAAATGCTACTCACCCTTGAAGACGAATGCTTTTGTTGCTTCTTGGACCAACTTTGATGATTCTAAGCTGCTGGAATTCCTCCCCTTGCTGCTGGAATGGAGTGGTGGTGGTGGTGCTTGGTAGTGATGAAGGAATGAGGTAGAACTTAGGAGTTTTTCAAGGAAAATGAGAGAGATGGATGGAGATATGGATGCTTATGCTTGAAGCAATTTCTTTCCAACCCCTAAAACCAATGCTTGCAGCTGGTTATAAGGATCAAAAGGAGAGGGAGCATGGAAGGAAAGGGTGGGGAAAAGGACCAAGGCTTTCCCCCACAAAATATCCCCCGGATTGAGATATTTTTTGGGGGAAACAGCTATACAGCTGTAAAGTGTGTAACACAAGGAACATGGCCGGCCACCTTTTGGGCTTGCAGGTGGCCGGCCGGCCACCCCCCCTAGCCGACCGGCTAGGGGTCAAAAGGGTCAAGTTCAGTTAGTGGCCGGCCACCACAAAAAGGTGGCCTCCCAGGTCTCCTCTTCACAACCCTGTGGTTCGAATTTGGAAACTCTAAAACAGGAGAGAGAACAAGCCATTTTTATGAGGGGTTCAAAAGGGTCAACTGGAATTTCTGGCCGGCCATAAACTTTTAGGGTCCTCCCATGTGTGTACAACACAAATATGTGGTTTGGGGTTGAAGAAAGTGGCCCTAAGGTGTTCAACATTGGCTCGGAAGTGCGAAAAACGGGCGCCGGAGGGCGAAAATGGAATATAACTGGTTGCTAAGATAATTGCTGGCCTCCCACCCTCCAGTGACCTTCCTGGTGATGAAACAGAGGCACCTGCCAAAAATGAACGAAAACCGATGCAAAACGAATGCTCGGGGGCCAAAACACGCAGTTCGGGGTCCCGAAAATGGGCTGTTAAGCACCGAAAGTGGCGTTCGGCCACGAAGTGGGTTTCTCAGACCCCAGTGTCCCTCAAAAGGGAGTAAATAAGATGTATGCCAAAATTCAGAGCAAATGGAGATGGTTAAGCGGTCCCGAACTGAGGCACACGGCCAACGGTCCCGAAAAACCGGAAACCGGGCTCCGAAATGGGCAAAATGGCCTATATCCACAAAATGTAGCCCACGGCCACTGAGAGATGGTCTACGGGGCCTCTCCCTCCCCTCAGGAAAAGAAACAGAAAAAACCGAGTCTGGTTCGCAAACCGAGACAAGGCACAGAAGGGGGTTCAGAAATCCGGAGGCAGGGCTCACGGCCGCGACTCTGAAACTTCTAAACGAGCACGATATGCAACATCACCAAGCGCTCAATCGGTGACGTCTGAATCTTAAGGTCGGTCAAAAATGGGGTGTCTACACTTATATGCTTATCTGTGAATGTGGGATATGGTTTTTATACATATCTGTTGAGACGATGATAGGGCTAATATGCTTATCTGTTGAAAAAGGGAAAAATGAAAAGTAACTTGGACTCATGAGTCGTATGACATAAAAATGTGATTTATGTGAATGTATCAGTGTTGGCCATCTATCAATTGCTAATCTTTTAGTCATTGTTCATGGTTGGTTTAGTGTATTTCTACTGGGCTGTGGCTCACCCTATATGGGAATATCATTTTCAGGTACAGGTAGTATGCCACCTCCAAGGACCTAGCTTGGGAGGCTAGATGCGAGTTGATTTTTGGTGTTCAGTTTCTTTTTGATGTATTACATGTATATTGAAGTCGAGGGCTTAACGTGTAGATGAGTTAGCACTCTTTTGTTGTAACCAAGTGTTAACTTGGAAAGCTGTAAGCCCGTAGGGCATTTTGCTTTTGTTGTTAACATGTAATATTCTTGTAATGAAACTCTGATGAATAGAAGAATGTGGAACTTTTTATATCAATGCATGTCTATATTGATGAGTTTAATGTTATTATTTTGAGGGCGTTACAGCCATTGCATGAACATGATTTTTCTTGCTTTCCATGCTATCATCTCAGCACATTTTGGCCACTGTTTTGGCATGTTTAAGGTCTGTCCATGCTTGGTTTGGCCATTTGAGTGTGGTATTGCATGGTCCTAGTATTTTGTCCTTCACTAGTTTCAATGCTTGAGTCTCCAAACATGTTGTACATGAGTTGTTTGCATGTTATAGTCTTATTTCTCACGCCATATCAGCATTGAATTTCTGCAATCTTCCTCCATGCTTCACACTTTCATTTTCTTTGAAAGTAGTCTTAAGCCCCTTGTTAGCTTGAGCCCCTTGTTAGCTTGAGCATGGAATTGAGGCTATCATGCCTAATGGTTTTAGCCTTCTCTTGAGGGTTTCTACTAACCAAAAGCATGGGGCTTCTTTCATGCTCGAGGTGCTTGTGGCTGAGGCCATCTTTCGCATCAGAGGACTCTCACATTTGGACTTAACCGATTAAAGAATGGTTGGTAATGTTAAAATGTGTAAGCAAAATCCATCAAGTAAAACATGTCAAGATAAACATGTTGCATGTGTGCATTACATTGTGTTCAACCGGACGTTATGTTGAACACAAGGTGGATTGGTCCACTTCATACTCAAAGTGATGAAAGTGAGCCAATCCCTTTTGTCTCCGTTGCCTTTGATCATCCATGATGAGGTAGTGGATTTAGAGTCTTGTTTGCATGGCATTCATTGAATTTGTGCAAGTTGGACCCTTGGCCATCATGCATTAAGATGCTTGATTGATGGTTTTGGATCCAATAGTGTCTCTCCCTTGATGTTTTGAGATGATATGGAGTGGCATAGTACATACATATTCTAGGGAGACCCTCAATTTCCTCTGTTTTGTGCTCTGTTGCAATTTGGTGTCACAGCACACTAGTGGCCGGCAGTGCCACATTTATGGCCAGCACCCACTGGTGCACTCCCCAACATTGTTTTGGTAAGTTTCAGCATAAGGGTCTTGAAGGCACCCTACAAATAGAGCCTCTAAAGAGCAAACGGGAGAGCTTTTCGGGACGGCAACCGAGAGCATGCATCCTCCCTTCTTCAAATAGAGCTGAGGCAGCATGGTTTAATGCTTTACTTGCTAGTTAGCATAATTTGTAATTGAATTAGTTAGTTTGCTAATTATTTGATTGTTGTAATAATTAAGTAGCTTTAGATTAGCTATTTCTTTATTGTGTTGTAATAATTAGTCTAATTAGTTTAATTAGATTAGTTGTTTAGCTTAGCTTGGATTAGCTTAGCTTAGTTCATTCGGACCCTCCGTCGAGAAGGCAAAATGTTATAATAAGGGTGCGTGTGTGTGTGCATGTCTTCCAACTCCTTTTCTTTCTCCCGTTTACTTATCAGCTTTTGATGGTTGCGTGCATCGAGCTCAACACATCATTCAAACTGCATTGTATTTCAATACATTTACTTGAATACGTGTTTAACAGCATGTTATCAAGTGTTGCATTCATATGCCATCTTAGATAGCTGAGCCTGTTTAGTTACATTATTGCATGTGTTGCATTAGGCATCTTGTATAGTTAGGGTCATGCATTGATTTCTAACTAGCTTTTGTTTTGACTCGGAGTACACTGTAAGTGTTTACGCTTTAGCATCCTTGCATGAGTGTAAGTGATTGCCACGTTTAGCATGCTTGCCATGAGGCTATGTGCTTAAATGATTAACTGCATGAATGCCTGTGGATGAAGGCTTCATTACTTGAATTAGAACAATGCATCAAAATGTGAGTTTTAAGCCCACTTGAAGTGGCAAATCATCATGTTTTAAACCCACCTTGTTTGGTGGCAAATCCGCGTTTTAGCCTACTTGCGAGTAGCATCTTCAAACCATTTTCAAAAACAAACATGAGATGTTTTGTTCTAAATCGAGCGATTTAGTCTATACTTGTGTGTTGTGCGCATCACATAGTAAGTTAGCTAATAATCAAACAAGAACACATGTGTTTTCAAAAACAACATATCATGTTTAGTAGAGGCCAATCCTTTGATCGGGTAAGTGGGGGTGCTCATGTTATGACCTTCCCCTCTCGTACCCAAGTTCACGAGCCGAGGCAACTTTGGTGATGACGGACACTTGGCCTTTGGCACGAGTCAGGGTTTCCTAAACTTTCCAAAACAAAATATTTTGGTGGCGACTCTGTATCTGGCAAAGTAGTCCATGTTTGGCGCTTTTTGCTTCAAAATCGATTTTTCAAAACCGATTGCCAGATTTGGATTCTTTGGTGATTTATCAGTCTTACATTGCACTTTGTGAGATTAGATACAGAACCATGACAGGAGTCCGAACTGTAGTAGCTAGAACCCAAATCCGCACCCTCTCCGAAAAAGGGGGCACGCGGATGAAGTTCGGGCGGTCTACACATAGGGAGTTGATATTGAGTTCTAACAAATTTAACGGGCCATTAACATCACTTCCTTCAGATACTATGATATTAGATCTTTCGCACAACTTGATTTCAGGACCTATTCACATGAGTGATGATAATAAAAAATCGGGATTTCAAATTCTTACTCTCTCAAATAACCATTTCACTGGTGGCATTCCAACATCTTTATGCAAGGCAATGGACATAACAATTATTGATTTCCCAAAAATCAATTATCAGGAACTATTCCTCGATGCTTAGGACACCTGGATAACTTCGCAGTGCTAGATTTGTCGAATAACAACCTATGTGGTCATTGTGATGACCGGCTTTGTCAAGCGTTTCTTTCCTTGTTTTCATTGCAAAGCGTTGATTTCGGATGTTGTCTTTTTTAATTCTTATCCTTGTTCTATTCCAGGTTGCTTTTCTTTCATTGAGGAAGGTGCGTGGCCAGGTCCGGAGTGCCGGAAGTGGATGGAAAAAATTCTGGGCTGCTGGGCCAGGGCTGCACGTACGGGGCCCTAGGCCGAACGTGCAGAGAAGGACCGCTCGAGCGGTGGGCTAGGCCACACGAGCGGTGAAGGCTGAACCACTTGGGCAAGCTTACTGAAATCAACGCACGAGCGGGAGGATTGGGCCGCTTGAGCGGTGGAGGTGGGCCGCTCGAGCGGGGAGGGGAGGCCGCACGAGCAGGCCTGGGCAGTCCGAAAAACTCTGTTTTTATATCTTTCAGACCCGATTGTATCTCATATTTTGTTCGTCTCTCTGTCACTCTAAAACCTATTTTTCTCCCCCTTCTCTCTAGAAAACCCCCTCAATCATCTAACACACTTTGATTCTTGCAAATCTTGGGTCAAGATCTCCACTATCTACCTCCAGATCTTGAAGATCTAAGGTTGGGGCTTCACTTGGGTGATGGAAATTCGAGATTCTCTCTCATTCTAGGAGCTAGGGTTTCACCTTTTTTTCATCAAACATTGAGGTAGGGATATTCTTGAGTTATATATACATGTTTTGCAAGTTAAATGTTGATTTTGTGTCTCTATTGAATTTGTTTGGAAAGTTTTGGTTTTGGTTCAAAGACGATGAGATTTCTCAAAGGATGGTTTAAATGTTTAAATGTTTCTAAGTTGATCCTTGTGACTTCTTAATTATTGTTTAAAAAGGATGATTTTGATAATGCTTTCATCATGAAGTGAAGAAATGTAGAGTTTTTGATAAAAACCCTAGAAATTAGGGATTTTACATAATAATGAAAATGTCTTTGAAATTATTTACTTTCTTGTGTTAAGAGGATGTATGAGAGTAGGTTCCATTAAATGTTTATCATAATAACAACATACTTGACACATGGGATATGAGATGGTATTTTAATATTGTTGCTAACATTTGAACTTGAAATGAGGTAAGATGATAATTGTTGAGCACCATGGGTAGTGAATATTGAAATCTTGGAGGATGATGTTTAAAATTTCATATAATCTTGTAATGTTGTAAGATGGTAAGTTGTTGAGTGCCATTGATGATGTGAAATGCTTAATTATAATGTAATGGGGAAATGAAATGAGAGATGATATGTTGGCCATGTTGAAAGGTTTGGTCATGACGGGTTGGTGTTGAGAACTTATGGTGATGTGTTGAAGACACATGAATATTTGCGAAATGAGAAATGTAATTGTGAAAGTGGAAAGGTATTTGTTTATTATTGTTGTTAAGATATTTCGGAAATAGAGAAATGTTATGAGATATTAATTGTTGCACCTCATTTCCATTTGAGTTTATATCATCAATGTGCATGAAGTGAATTATTACCATTGTTGCATTCTCATCATGATTACTTGAGAAAGATTATATTACAATGAGAACTATGGTAATGTGTATGGGGTAAATACGGTGGTAAGTCTGAATAGGGGGTGTAGATGATTTGATAAGTTAGCCTGAGTGTCCAGGTGAAAGACCCGAAAGCCGCGCGGATAGGTGTCGAGCCTTCCAGTTAGTACCGGTAAAAATGACAGTTTGGTAGTACTCGTAGAGTCTATAGCGATCACAGGTTTACCCTTGTTGTACAGTGATCCGGACATGTGTCCGTGGATGTTGGTAGTTGTTTATTATCTTGTTTGCATCCTTTTTACTTTGTATATTGAGTTATAGGATGTGTTGGGCAGGTTTGTTACAGGTTGGTTGTGTTTGGGAGCCTAGTGCTGCTGCCCAGATTTTTGGACCTTCGCTCGAGCGAGGAGTTGGTCGCTCGAGCGAGAGTTGAGTTCGTGTCTGGTGGGTCGAGCCAGTGTGGCTTCGCTCGAGCGAGCGATTGCGCCTGGTTCTGGACCTGAGAGTTGCATTTCTTGGCTCGAGCGAGCTTTCTTCGCTCGAGTGGTCTGGTTTGTTCTTCGCTCGAGCGAGCAGTCTGTCGCTCGAGCGTGCTTCTGGTTGCAGACCTGAGGGTTTGAGTTGTTAGCTCGAGCGAGAATTCTTTCGCTCGAGCGCACTTCTGAGTTTTCGGCTCGAGCGAGAACTTCTTGGCTCGAGCGAGAGTTTTCTGTGTCTGGTCGCTCGAGCGACAAAGGCTTCGCTCGAGCGAGCGTGCTTTATATCAGCGGACAGTAGCGTTTTTGAACATCAGTTTTTCACTTCCTTTTCTTTCAAACCCTAGATCCGAGACTCTCTCTCTCTACACTTACACTCTCTCTAAGATTTGATCTCCCTAGAGTGTGAATCTAGCCTAGGGCCTTTGTTAAAAAGATAGAGGGCGTTGAGAGCTTCGACTTAATCTGAAAAAGTTTGGATTTGGAGCACGTTGATCTTCGAGTCTTCATCTCCTTTTTGGCTCAAACTTCGAGGTAGGGATATCCTATTCCTCTGTATGGATTTTGTCTTTAAATTTTAGTATTTTGAGATGTTGGGGTGGGTTTGGTAATTTGGTGAAAGTTTGGGGCTTTTGTGTTATTTTACAAAAGTTGGGGTTTTATTCATAATAAACCTAGATGCATATTTGGCATAGAGAAATGGAATAAATGTTGAATCATTGATGAAAATGGGACCTAAGGGTTGTAATGTTAATTATGGAAAATGACCTAATTACATTGTTTGATTAATTGGGATAATTAAATGTGAGAAATGAGGAAATGAAATGTTGATTGAATATCCATTTGTGCATTTATTTTCTGTTTAGAAATAATTGCTTTGGGCTATCGGTGGAGGATAGTCGTGATTGTTGTAGACAATGCATGATGATTAGGCAAACGGAAACTAATCAATGGAATGTGTCATGAAATTTGACGGTTGATAGAATACATTAAATATATGTATTGAGTGATTGTATATAGAACCAATGTGTTTGTATACGTTATGTGTAGAGGAGGAGATGGGGGATGTACTCCGCGGTTTAGGGGAAGATGGGGGATGTACCTCTAAACCGGATAGCGTTGGGAGGAGATAGGGGATGAACTCCGTAGATACAGCTCATATGCTTGTCTAGAGAAGTGAAGATAGAGCTCATATGCTTATCTTTGTGAAGTATGGATACAGCTTATATGCTTATCTGTGAATGTGGGATATTGTCGTTATACATATCTGTTGAGAATGTGGATATAGCTTATATGCTTATCTGTGAATGTGGGATATAGTTTATATACATATCTGTTGAAATAATGATAGAGCTAACATGCTTATCTGTTGAAAAAGGGAAAATGAAAAGTAACTTGGACTCATAAGTCGTATGACATAAATATGTGATTTATGTGAATGTATCAGTGTTGGCCATCTATCAATTGCTAATCTTTTAGTCATTGTTCATGGTTGGTTTAGTGTATTTCTACTGGGCTGTGGCTCACCCTATATGGGAATATCATTTTCAGGTACAGGTAGCATGCCACCTCCAAGGACATAGCTTGGGAGGCTAGAGGCGGACATACTTTTGTCGTTTTCTTTTTGATGTATTACATGTAATTTCAAGCCAAGGGCTTAATGTGTAATGAGTTAGTACTCTTTTGTTGTAATCAAGTGTTAACTTGGAAAGCTGTAAGGCCATAGGGCATTTGCTTTTGTTGTTAACATGTAATACTTTTGTAATGAAACTCTGATGAATAAAAGAATGTGGTTATTTCATATGTCAACGAATGTCTTATTTGATGGGTTTAATGCTATTTTTTTTGAGGGCGTTACAACTTGGTATCAGAGCGTACCGGGTTTGAATACTTTGGGTACGTGGGAAGTGATTAGTATCACAATGGGTTTGTCTCGCTTGATAGAGACGTAGAAGTAGTGTCATATGCTTTGTGCTTAATTGATAACATGCTTATGTGACTATGTGGGTATGGGATTTAATTTCTAGGATGTTGATTGGATCCTTGGGTTTCTGGGAGTCTTGTTGGAAAAGCACTTGATCAATGCTGTTTCTAACCAGAACTCTAGTAACGCCTCGGGACTATCATTATCCGGAAATGAAATTCGTAAGTGCTTATGTGTTTGCGTGCTTACGTGGAGTGAATTACAGTTGTCCATGCACTAGGACGTGGGTGTTTAGTTTCGGCACATTTGTGAATGTGCTAACGTTCTGTGTTACCTTTATTAGGATGTCAGGACGAGGAAGAGGTGCTAGGCGTGGTAGACCTGCGAGGCAGGAAGTACCGTTATCGGGTGAGATTCCGGCAGTGCAGGAGGGAGTTGGCCAGGCCAATGTGGCCGAGCCAGCAGATCAGTAGGCTATGGGTGCCTTGGCCAGAGAGATAGCAGGAGCTTTGGGTATTCTTAGAGCTGGAATCAGGCAGCTGAGGCAAGGCCTTCTTTCTTGAAGAGGGAGTTTTTCTGGTCTAATCCGGATGAGTTTATCGGGGATCCGAAGGAGCCACTGAAGGCTGATGAGTGGCTAGAGCAAATGAGTAAGACGTTTGAGATGCTTGGCATCGAGGACGGAGCACTGAAAGTGACCTTGGCATCCTTCCAACTAAAGGGAGATGCGGGTCAATGGTGGAAGTACGAGAAGGCTCGTGTTGGTGGTACTTGGGAGGCGTTTGTAAATGCTTTTCAGGAGAGGTTTTTGTCTGCAGCAGCTAGGGAGAAGCTGAGGGATCAGTTTAGCCGGCTTAAACAGCAGGGCTTGTCAGTGGCCGAGTTTGAGGCTACTTTTACCAGTCTGTCCAGGTTTGCACCGGAACTAGTGGCGTCTGAGGAACGCCGTTGCTATGAGTTTGAGCGAAAGTTGAGGCGGGGCCTCAAGTTGAGAGTTGGTGGGTCTTATATCCGAGAGTATAGACACCTGGTAGATGCTGCTGCTCATATGGAAATTATGATGCAGGAAGAGGAGGAAGAACAGAGGGGCTCCAAAAGGAGCTAGGATGGTCTGGGTGATGGCAGGAGACAGAGGGGTTATAACCCTCAGCAGTCTCAGGGAGCAGTTTCTAGATCGACCTTTCCAGTGCCGAGTGCAGGCTCGGGGAGAGGCAATCAGGGGGAGTTTGCTTGTTACAAGTGTGGCCAGCTGGGTCACAAGGTTTCTGTTTGCCCGTAGAAGGGTGGGGGTCAGAGGGCTGCTTCTGCTTCAGCTAGACCGCAGAGTCAGAGTTTGGGCAGGGGGCAGCCCTTGTCTTGTTATCAGTGTGGAGAACATGGGCACCTGAAGAGGTTTTGCCCGCAGTTGAGTGCCACTTTGGGAGCGTCTGGTTCTAGGCAGACGCAGGGTTTTCAGCCAGCTCAGTCTGTGCAGGCCTCGAGGGCCAATCTGGGAGCTTCGTCATCCCAGTCTGTGCAGCAGTCTTTTGCTTCGAGAGGTGAGCAGGTAGACTAAGGGCCTACGGGGCGCATGTATGCTGTTACCGCGCAGGATTTAGTACCAGCTCCATCGGTAGTGAGAGGTACTTTTCTATTTTGCAACTCGGTTGCTAATGTGTTGATAGACACGGGTGCATCTCATTCTTTTGTATTTGCTGCATTTGCATCTGTTTTGGAATTGGAGTTGGCACAGTTAGCATCCCCTATTTGTGTGGTATCGCCTTTGGGTGGTGAGTTGATCTTGAAACAAGGTGTTAGAGGTTGTGATATAGAGGTCGCCGACTATAGGCTTCCTTTTCCGTTTGTTGTCATGCCCATGAAGGGCTTTGATGTTATTTTGGGTATGGACTGGCTATCGTCATATCGAACTGTTATCGATTGCTACCGCCAGAGGGTCACGTTATGTACCTTGAGCGGGGAGTGGTTCCATTTCTTGGGAGACCGGGTTGGTTGTGTGTTGCCATCGGGCTATGATTCGCGAGGGCGAAGTGAGCTTAGTAGTCTACTTGCCAGCTTTGAGAGTGGTGAGAGTGGTGAGACCCAGCTTGTGTTGCCGAGGGTAGTTTGTGAGTATTCGGATGTCTTTCCCGAAGATCTTGTTAGTTTGCCACCTTACCGAGAGATAGAGTTCTCTATTGATTTAGTGCCTGGTACGGCGCCGATTTCTATGGCACATTACCGTTTTGCTCCAGCAGAGTTGGTTGAGTTGAAAGTTCAGCTCCAGGAATTGCTAGATAAGGGCTTTGTTCGCCCTAGTGTTTCGCCATGGGGAGCACCGGCCCTCTTTGTTAAAAAGAAAGATGGTGCCTTGAAATTGTGTATTGACTACCGAAAGTTGAATCGGGCTACGGTTAAGAATAAGTACCCTATGCCCCGTATAGATGACCTGTTTGACCAGTTGAAGGGTTCCCGTTGTTTCTCTAAGATAGACTTGAGATCGGGTTACCACCAGTTGAGGGTCCGGGAGGAGGATATTCCTAAGACGGCATTCCGTACGCGGTATGGCCATTACGAGTTTCTGGTGATGCCATTTGGGCTTACCAATGCACCGGCAGTCTTTATGGACTTGATGAACCGGATTTTCCGGGAATTCTTGGATCGGTTTGTAGTCGTTTTTGTGGACGACATCCTTATCTATTCGCCTTCTGAGGAGGAGCACGAGGCACACTTGAGAGTGGTGCTTGAGTTACTTAGAGCCCATAGGCTGTATGCCAAGTTTGGGAAGTGTGAGTTCTGGCTGAGGGAAGTCAAATTCTTAGGCCACGTGGTATCCGGGGAAGGGTTGTCTGTTGATACATCCAAGGTTGAGGCAGTGCAAGATTGGGCACAGTCCAAGAGTGTGTTTGAGATCCGCAGTTTTTTGGGATTAGCTGGGTATTACCGTCGGTTTGTGAAAGATTTCTCCAGGTTAGCGTCACCGTTGACTAGACTGACTCGGAAGGGAGTCAAGTTTGTGTGGAGTGAGACTTGTGAAAAGTTGTTCCAAGAGCTGAAAGTTAGATTGACTACCGCTCCGGTGTTGATTATTCCGGAGAGAGGGTTGGGTTATGCGGTTTATTGTGATGCCTCACGAGAGGGTTTGGGTTGTGTGTTGATGCAAGAGGGGAAAATGGTAGCTTATGGCTCACGTCAGTTGAAAATACACGAGAAGAATTACCCCACACACGACCTAGAGTTAGCAGCAGTGATCTTTGCCTTGAAAATTTGGAGGCACTACCCTTATGGTGAGAGGTTCGAGGTATTCTCGGATCACAAGAGTTTGAAGTATCTGTTTACACAGAGAGACTTGAATTTGAGGCAGAGGAGATGGATGGAGTTCATTGAGGACTATGATTTTGAATTACACTATCACCTGGGAAAGGCCAATGTTGTGGCCGATGCCCTTAGTAGGAAATCCATTAGTGATGTAGCTAGTATAGCCATCGGGGAATGGGAGATGTTGGGTGCACTTGGCGAGTTTGATTTGCTACTGGGCGAATCTGTTGAGGCTGCGGCCTTGTTTTCTGTTGTTGTGCAGCCTATACTTGTGACTAGAGTGTTAGAGGCACAGCGAGGTGACCTTGAGGTAGAATCCATCCGAGAGAAGATCTCCAGTGGAAAGGTTGAGAAGGGTTTGACGGTGTATCCCGACTTGAGTGTGAGATACCGAGACCGTTTGTTTGTACCGGAGTCTTGCCGAGAGGAGGTACTCCGAGAGTTTCACCATTCGCGCCTTGCGGTGCATCCGGGAGGTACTAAGATGTATCAGGATTTGGGTCGCCAGTTTTGGTGGCGGGGTATGAAGAGAGATGTGGCTGTTTTCGTATCGAAGTGCCTTACTTGCCAGCAAGTGAAAGCCGAGCATCAGAGGCCAGCGGGTTTGTTGCAACCCTTGCCTATTGCCGAGTGGAAGTGGGAGTATGTCACTATGGACTTCGTTGTGGGTCTTCCGAGGACTCAGCGGGGTAGTGATGCTATTTGGGTGGTTGTAGACCGGTTGACTAAGTCGGCGCACTTCATTCCTATGCGCGTGAGAGCTTCGGTAGATCATCTTGCCGACTTGTATATTCGGGACATAGTGAGATTACACGGGGTCCCAGTGTTGATCGTCTCAGATAGAGATCCTCGTTTTACTGCTAGGTTGTGGCAGAGCTTGCAGAGTGCCTTGGGCACTAAGTTGACCTTTAGTACGGCCTATCATCCTCAGACTGACGGGCAGTCCGAGCGTACTATCCAGATCCTCGAGGATATGCTTCGGGGTTGTGTCCTGGACTTCAGTGGGACGTGGGAGAGGCACTTACCTTTGGTGGAGTTTGCCTACAACAACAGTTTTCAGTCTAGTATCGGTATGGCACCGTTTGAGGCCTTGTATGGCCGACCGTGTAGGTCCCCAGTTTGTTGGGCCGAGGTGGGTGATGCACCTTTGTTGGGTCCGGAGTTGGTTAGGGAGACGACGGAGAAGGTTGAACTTATCCGTAGGAGGCTTGTTACAGCCCAGAGTCGTCAGAAATCTTATGCTGACCGTAGAAGGAGGCCTTTGGCATTTGAGGTAGGTGATCATGTCTTTCTGAAGATATCACCTAGGCGAGGTTTGATGAGGTTTGGGAAGAGTGGGAAGTTATCCCCTCGGTTTATTGGCCCTTTTGAAATCCTTGAGAGGATTGGCGAGGTTGCTTATCGGTTAGCCTTACCGCCGCAGTTGTCTGGAGTTCATGACGTGTTTCATGTGAGTATGCTTCGGAAGTATGAGCCAGATCCATCACATGTGTTGGATTGGACCGATTTAGAGGTAGATGAGGATGCCTCGTATGAGGAGAGACCGGTTCGGGTCTTGGATAGGCGGGATCAGGTCCTGCGTGGCAAGACCATTCCTTTGGTGAAAGTCTTGTGGAAACATCACGGAGTGGAGGAAGCCACTTGGGAACGTGAGTTGGAAGTCCGTGAGAAATATCCGGACTTGTTTGTTGATATGTAAGTTTGTATTTAAATTTTGAACTATTGTTGAACTTAAGAGCTTTTATATATGTCTTAAGTTGTGAAACATTGAAAATGTTTTGGTTTCTTGGGAGTATGTTTTGGAACTTGCCTCTTATGGAAGTTGAATGTAACATTGTATATGTTGAATATATCGTTGAAATTGGAAAGGAAATGCGTAATGTTGATGCATGTTGAAAGTACATATGTTGTTTACATATTGTGAAATGCCTCTTGTTAAAGGGAGGGGGTGACCGGTAGTGGGTCGAATTGTTGAATGTTAAAATGTAACATTGTTTAAAATGGAGAAAAACTTGTTTTTGAAAACTTGTGCTTAATTTCGGGGACGAAATTCTTTAAGGAGGGGAGGTTATAGCGATCCCGGGTTTACCCTTGTTGTACAGTGATCCGGACATGTGTCCGTGGATGTTGGTAGTTGTTTATTATCTTGTTTGCATCCTTTTTACTTTGTATATTGAGTTATAGGATGTGTTGGGCAGGTTTGTTACAGGTTGGTTGTGTTTGGGAGCCTAGTGCTGCTGCCCAGATTTTTAGACCTTCGCTCGAGCGAGGAGTTGGTCGCTCGAGAGAGAGTTGAGTTCGTGTCTGGTGGGTCGAGCCAGTGTGGCTTCGCTCGAGCGAGCGATTGCGCCTGGTTCTGGACCTGAGAGTTGCATTTCTTGGCTCGAGCGAGCTTTCTTCGCTCGAGCGGTCTGGTTTGTTCTTCGCTCGAGCGAGCAGTCTGTCGCTCGAGCGTGCTTCTGGTTGCAGACCTGAGGGCTTGAGTTGTTAGCTCGAGCGAGCATTCTTTCGCTTGAGCGCACTTCTGAGTTTTCGGCTCGAGCGAGAACTTCTTGGCTCGAGCGAGAGTTTTCTGTGTCTGGTCGCTCGAGCGACAAAGGCTTCGCTCGAGCGAGCGTGTTTTATATCAGCGGACAGTAGCGTTTTTGAACATCAGTTTTTCACTTCCTTTTCTTTCAAACCCTAGATCCGAGACTCTCTCTCTCTACACTTACACTCTCTCTAAGATTTGATCTCCCTAGAGTGTGAATCTAGCCTAGGGCCTTTGTTAAAAAGATAGAGGGCGTTGAGAGCTTCGACTTAATCTGAAAAAGTTTGGATTTGGAGCACGTTGATCTTCGAGTCTTCATCTCCTTTTTGGCTCAAACTTCGAGGTAGGGATATCCTATTCCTCTGTATGGATTTTGTCTTTAAATTTTAGTATTTTGAGATGTTGGGGTGGGTTTGGTAATTTGGTGAAAGTTTGGGGCTTTTGTGTTATTTTACAAAAGTTGGGGTTTTATTCATAATAAACCTAGATGCATATTTGGCATAGAGAAATGGAATAAATGTTGAATCATTGATGAAAATGGGACCTAAGGGTTGTAATGTTAATTATGGAAAATGACCTAATTACATTGTTTGATTAATTGGGATAATTAAATGTGAGAAATGAGGAAATGAAATGTTGATTGAATATCCATTTGTGCATTTATTTTCTGTTTAGAAATAATTGCTTTGGGCTATCGGTGGAGGATAGTCGTGATTGTTGTAGACAATGCATGATGATTAGGCAAACGGAAACTAATCAATGGAATGTGTCATGAAATTTGACGGTTGATAGAATACATTAAATATATGTATTGAGTGATTGTATATAGAACCAATGTGTTTGTATACGTTATGTGTAGAGGAGGAGATGGGGGATGTACTCCGCGGTTTAGGGGAAGATGGGGGATGTACCTCTAAACCGGATAGCGTTGGGAGGAGATAGGGGATGAACTCCGTAGATACAGCTCATATGCTTGTCTAGAGAAGTGAAGATAGAGCTCATATGCTTATCTTTGTGAAGTATGGATACAGCTTATATGCTTATCTGTGAATGTGGGATATTGTCGTTATACATATCTGTTGAGAATGTGGATATAGCTTATATGCTTATCTGTGAATGTGGGATATAGTTTATATACATATCTGTTGAAATAATGATAGAGCTAACATGCTTATCTGTTGAAAAAGGGAAAATGAAAAGTAACTTGGACTCATAAGTCGTATGACATAAATATGTGATTTATGTGAATGTATCAGTGTTGGCCATCTATCAATTGCTAATCTTTTAGTCATTGTTCATGGTTGGTTTAGTGTATTTCTACTGGGCTGTGGCTCACCCTATATGGGAATATCATTTTCAGGTACAGGTAGCATGCCACCTCCAAGGACATAGCTTGGGAGGCTAGAGGCGGACATACTTTTGTCGTTTTCTTTTTGATGTATTACATGTAATTTCAAGCCAAGGGCTTAATGTGTAATGAGTTAGTACTCTTTTGTTGTAATCAAGTGTTAACTTGGAAAGCTGTAAGGCCATAGGGCATTTGCTTTTGTTGTTAACATGTAATACTTTTGTAATGAAACTCTGATGAATAAAAGAATGTGGTTATTTCATATGTCAACGAATGTCTTATTTGATGGGTTTAATGTTATTTTTTTTGAGGGCGTTACAGAGTCTACTTGCAGACAGCAGCCTAGGAATTACCAGTGTCGTATTTACCGCCCCTGTTGATTTAAATTTTGGAAGTTGAAATTAATGAGGTTGCTAATTATTATTGAGAACATGGTTATTTGAAATAGTGCATTGAAAAGAATATTTTTCCTCATTTAATAACATTGGCATGGCATTGCATTGGTATTTTTATGTTGAGGAAAATGCATAACTGTATATACTTTGTGAGAGTTCTCTACTGGGCTTTATGCTCACCCCTATGGGTTTTGGTGCAGGTAAAGATGTTGTGATCCCGCCGAATTAAGGGTGAGGATATGTTCTTGTGAAGAGTAGATTGCTCTTTATTTTGTTGTAAATTTTTGTAAAGCCAAGGGCTAAGGTGTATAGGTCCGAGAGACCATTTTTGTAACCGGGCTATTGCCTTGGAACTTGTAAGCCATTGAGGGCCTTATTTGTTTGTTTTAATGATTTGACCTGCTATAGATTCACGTACTATTTCGTCTATAATTGTATAATCGCATGTGAGATTACTATCGTATAACATTCGGAATTATGTAAAGGAACATGGTTAATATCATTGTATATTTGGGAGTGGAATTGATGTAATAGATTTGTTGGGTTTATTTCGAGGTGTTATAGTCATATTCCAAGTTCTTTAGGTTCCCTAAGATTTCTCATATCCTTCCACTTACATAAGAATAGATTTCATGGGATGCTTCCTTTATCCTTACAAGATTTGACATTTCTTTACGCACTTGATCTAGGTGGAAATGCATTCACTGATATTATCCCTCCTTGGATCGGATATAAACTAACTCATTTGTCATTTCTCAATCTTCAATCGAATAATTTCTATGGTGATATTTCTCCACAACTTTGTCGTCTTCGAAATCTACAATTTGTAAACTTGGCACAAAATAACATAATGGGAAATATCTGTAATACCCCAGAATTTTTTCCTCCGCTCTAGCACAAGAGTTGACGCTCGAGCGGTCTTGTGAGACTCCCAATACTTTTTCAGTCTGTCTGAGATTCTGAGAGTTGTGAATTTCCGCTCGAGCACAAGAGTGGTTGCTCGAGCAGTCGGCTTGGTTAGTTCGTTCGCTCGAGCGCAAGATTGGATGCTCAAGTGGTCTGCCTGGTTGAGTCTGAATTTTTGGGACTGGTGGGGTTGCTCTTGACACTTTTATTATTTCGTTTGGAGCTTCCTTGTTTTATTTTGGGACATTGATCGAAGTGGTAAAAAGAAATAAGTTTGAATAATTCTGTAGTTCTAGCATATATGTTGATGGGGTTTGATGATTTTGTGCCTTTTGTAAATTATTCTAAAGTAAGTATTTCCTTGTATAAATGGTTTGTCCAGAATATGTTATAGACCGTATTTTGCATATATATGTATTCTTCTTTTATTGGTGAATTCTATGATTTTTGGCTTTAAATCTCATTCTTATTTGCCAATTGAGGCCATGGGCTCTAGTTTTAATTGTGAGAATTGAGCAAAATGCTCCAACAATGATATACATGTAGTAATGGTATCACCAACATAAACCTTATCAAAACAGAGAGTTATTGTGCAACAGTCAAATTCACACATATAAGTTCAACTATTCATGTTTTTCTTCACATATTGTAGTAATCTTTGCTTGTGTCAAAACTATTAATGATTTAGGAGAAGTACGCAACATCAGTAATATACAAGTATGTTTCTTAACTTGCACTACTTTTTATTTAATTTCTTAATGATTAATCCTTGACAAAGTTTTTATTTTTTATTTTTTATTCTCTATCTATTTGTATCTATTGAGTTTTAACCAATTTACAGGTGCTTGTGGTTGGCTTTTTTTGATAACTTTTTGTTGACTTTTTTTCATCTTTAATGTTTTTTTTTTTTCTTGAAAATTTTGAAAGTTATTCTACTCAACTAGAGAAATTAGAAAAGATAAAAAAATTTGAAAATATTGAATGAAAAAAAAAAAGAGTCAAGGATTTTTAAAAAATCAAAAACAGGTTTTTTTGTTTTTTATGGGAATGGAACTAGCTCGTGACATCAAAGTACATCAACTGGAAGTTCGAGGTAACTCAAAGTTGGTAATTAACCAAATGAACGGCGCTTATGATCTCTTACCTTATCATACAGTAGTGAGCGAATTAGCACGCACACCTTTCAGTCCCTATTTTGCAAAGCGAGACGAGACGGGGCCAAACTCAGAAGTCGGGGCAAGAAAGAGCTTTGAGCTCATCACGCATCTACAGAATGGTATGCTCCATAGCTCGGCTCAAGCGCTTGATGAAAACCCGCAGAACAACTACATGATCCGACCATCGGTGGAGGAAGTGGAAATGTGAACTCAGATCTCGAATCTCTATCTCCAACTGGCATACTTTAACTCCTTTCTTCCTTATAGTAGCAATTCTGACAACAGATGCAGATTATGTACCAATGCCACTGATGCATTACACATTGAGTTGGACAGCTTTCCTTGAACAGATAGGACACAGCGCCATCAACAGACATGCTCGCAAAGAAAGCACCTACCCTGGGGAAACTGCCTCGATCCTTGGGGTACCTACGAGATGGCTATGATGTTGCACACGAAAGTCTGTTGGGCAACAAAAACTACGAAATTAATAATAAAAAAAAATTAAAAAAAAAGAAGACTATAACTGGGAAAAAATTATCGTGCTGTTGCTTGTTTTTTTGGGTTAACTTTTTAGATTCGTCTATATACAAGACAAACCAAAAAAGCTTAAAAAAAAAAAAGGGACATAATTTAAAAAGAAAATCACTAAAAAAAAATAAAATCAAAATATTTATATATTATATAGGGGAAATGGAGTTTTTAGTAAAGAGCATTGTGAGAGCTTCAGGCTGTGGTTTTAGTAAAGAGCATTGTGAGAGCTTCTGTGTTTGGAAGGATTTTAAAATCATAATTCTACCCCTACATTATTTAGTATGATGTTTGGTTTGAGTTTTGGAAAATTAATTCCACCCCTCTTTTCGAAAACTCGTTTCAGGCAGGGTTTTAAATTTTGAAATTTGGCTTACCGGTCGTCCTCCTGGACGTCTGGCCAGTTGACCTGAACAGTTTGAATTTTTTTTAAAAATATTTTTAATAAAACAATATTTTTGGAATTTTTTAAAATTTTTTATGAGTTTTTAATAGTTTTTTGAGTTGTGTGTTTAGTTATGAGTTGTAAGTTTTTGTATCAGATATCATATGTCACATCAAAATTTTTCCACTCAATTCAAAACTCATTTACCAAACAAATTTTTCACACCCAAATCATAATTCCAAAACTCACAAACTCAAAATACAACTCCTATTCTCAAATCATATTTAGAAAACTCTACCAAACGCTATCTCAATATCTCATACTAATTTTCTTAATTTTAAACAATTAAAAAAAATCTCCATTAGCTAGCTAATTAGTCTATGATTTATTTAATAATCCCATATCAGGAGAAGAATGAAAAAGTGAATTGTTTTACTCATATAAAGTCAATCTTATATGTCCATTTAATATTATAGCATGGTACATGTTTCAATTTAATTTAAATTTTAAAATAAAATATAAAAGTTTTAATTAATTAACTTTTGTGTAAGTTGGTTGGTCTTTTGACCTAACCAATTAGGCTGTCATTTTTTATTTGACTAATTCGTTGGTTTAACTGCAATTTTAACAGTTTTATCAGACTATGTTGATTAGATTTGTTTGATTTGAAATAAACTAAAAATTGATCTGATTAAAAATTGAACAACTAAGATTGTTTGATTAAAAATAAACTTCCCGTCCAAATAATTGTTAACTTATATTTTATAATCCCACAACAGAAAAAAGAAGAAAAAAATTGAGTTATTTTACTTATATAAAGTAAATCTTAATATTGTAGTGATGTGCATGTTTCAATTCAAGTCAGTTTAAATTTTAAAATTTAAATATCATTTAAAAGTTTTAATTCATTAATTTTTATATAAGTTGGTTGGTTATTTAACCTAATCGATTAGGCTGAACCGTTTTCAATGAGAAGTTTTGTGAGGGTTTCGATATCTCATATTAATTTTCTTGATTTTCTTAATTTTAAACAATTAAGAAAATCTCCATTAAGCTAACTCATTAATCTATGATTTATTTGATAATCCTACATCGGGAGAAGAAGGAAAAAGTGAATTGTTTTACTCATATAAAGTCAATTTTATACTCTCATTTGATATTGTAATGTTGTGCATGTTTCAATTTAATATAATTTAAATTTTAAAATAAAAATTTAAAAGTTTTAATTAATTAATTTTTGTATAAATTGGTTGGTCTTTTGACCTAACCGATTAGGCTAAATCATTTTTGATTTGACTGATTCGTTGGTGTAACTACGATTTTAGTAGTTTTATTAAAAATATATTTATTAGATTTGTTTGATTCAAAATAAACTAAAGAATGATTTGATTAAAGATTGAACAACTGAGATTGCTTGATTAGAAATAAATTTTCTGACCAAATAATTGTAAACTTTTATTTTGTAATCCCACGTCCTGAAAAGAAGGAAAAAATGGGTTGTTTTACTTATATGAAGTAAACTTTAATATTGTAATGTTGTGCATGCTTCAATTCAAGCCAATTTAAATTTTAAAATTAAAATATCATTTAAAAGTTTTAATTAATTAATTTTTGTATAAGTTGGTTGGTCATTTGATTTAACTAATTAGGTTGAACTGTTTTTAGTTTGACTAATTAGCCGGTTTAACCGCGATTTCTCATACTGATTTTCTTAATTTTAAACAATTAAATTTTTTTCCATTGGTTAACTTTCATTTAATCATATAAAAATAAAATTCTAATTAGTTTATAATTTATTTTATAATCCCACATCGGGAGAAGAAGAAAAAAGTGAGTTGTTTCACTTATATAAAGTAAATCTTATACTCTTATTTAATATTGTAGTGTTGTGCATAGTTCAGTTTAAGACAGCTTAAATTTTAAAATAAAAACTCTAACCAGTCTATGATATAATTTATTTTATAATCTCGCATCGGAAAAAAAGAAAAGAAAAGTGAGTTGTTTCACTAATATAAAGTGAATCTTATATTCCCATTTAATATTGTAGTGTTGTGCATGTTTTAATTTAAGATAGTTTAAATTTAAAAATAAATTTTAAGAGCTTTAATTAATTAATTTTTGTGTAAGTTAGTTGGTCTTTTAAACTAACAGATTAGGCTAAATCATTTTTGATTTGACTGATTTGTTGGTTTAACCGTGATTTTAATAGTTTTATTAAAATATATTAGTTAGATTTGTTTGATTCGAAATAAACTAAAGATTGACCTAATTAAAGATTAAACGACTGATATTGTTGAATTTGAAATAAACTTCCTACCCGAACAATTGTTAAATTTTATTTTACACAATCCCACGTCGGGAAAAAAAAGAAGAAAAAAGTGAGCTGTTTCATTAGTTATATAAAGTGGGTGTTTGGGATGTAACGCCCTCAAAAAAATAACATTAAACCCATCAATATAGACATGAATTGGTAATAAAGATAAATATTCTTCTATTTATCAGAGTAGTTTCTTACAAAAGTTTTACATGTTAACAACAAAAGCAAATGCCCTACGGGCTTACAACTTTCCAAGTTAACACTTGGTTACAACAAAAGAGTGCTAACTCATTTACACATTATGCCCTTGGCTTGAATATACATGTAATACATCAAAAGGGAAAAGACAACAAAAGTCTGCCCGCCTCTAGCCTCCCAAGCTACGTCCTTGGAGGTGGCATGCTACCTGTACCTGAAAATGATGTTCCCATATAGGGTGAGCCACAGCCCAGCAGAGATATACTAAACCAACTATGAGCAATGACTAAAAGATTAGCAATTGATAGATGGCCAACACCGATACATCCACATATATCTCATCACAGTTTCATAACATACAAGTTTATGTTACCTTTCATTCTCCACCTTTATTTAGTAGATAAGCATATTAGCTATATCAACATATCAATAGATAAACATATCACGCATCAACAGATAAGCTTATAAGCCATATCCACACTTCACTAGACAAGCATATGAGCTGTATCTACACTTCACTAGACAAGCATATGAGCTGTATCTACACTTCTCAAAGATAAGCCTATGAGCTGTATCTTCACTTCTCTAGACAAGCATATGAGCTGTGTCTATGGAGTTCATCCCCCATCTCCTCCAATCCTATCCGGTTTAGAGGTACATCCCCCATCTTCCCCTAAACCGCGGAGTACATCCCCCATCTCCTCCTCTATACACAATGCATATAAACACAAAGGTTCTATACACAATTAATCAATACATAAAATTAATGTATTCAATCCACCGTCATACTCTATGACACATTCAATCGATTAGTTTTAGTTTGCCTAATCATCATGCATTGTCTACAACAATCACAACTATCCTCCACCGATAGCCCAAAGCAGTTATTTCTAAACAGAAAATAAATGCACAAATGGATATTAAATCAACATTTCAACTAGATGAGTGATAAATAATCCAACTACACCCTTTAACCCCTTCCCTTTCCAATTTCCACATTCTCAATTCAATTCCTCATTCCCAACAATTAATTATACAAATTAATCAATCAATGTAATTAGGACATTTTCCATAATTAACATTACAACCCTTAGGTTCCATTTTCATTAATGTTTTAACATTAATTTCACTTTTTCCATGCCGAACATGCATCTAGGCTTTATATAGCTAAAACCCCAACTTTTGTAAATTTACACAAAAGCCCCAAACTTTCACGAAATTACCAAATCAATCCCAACATCTCAAAATACTAAAATTTAAAGACAAAACTCATAGAGAGGAGTAGGATATCCCTACCTCAAAGTTTGAGCTCCAATGGAGATGAAGACCAAAACCAAAATGCTTCAAATTCTGAAATTTTCAGATTAAAATGTAGCACTCGACGATCAACACAACTTTTGTAAAGACCAAAAGTGAGCAAACAACTATTACTAGATCAAATCTAAGAGAGAAGGGCCGGTTTTAGAGTGAGAAGCTCTGAAAATGGCTTTTTGGAAAAGTAAGAGAGAGAAAAGATCTTGAAAAAGTGATCCAAAAGTCGGATCTCGGATTTATATAAAAGTCGCCCCGCTCGAGCGTCAAACTCCCCGCTCGAGCGTCACTCACAGACTCCCGCTCGAGCGTCACTCATAGACTCCCGCTCGAGCGTCAACAATCCCGCTCGAGTGGCGGATACACACTCCCAGAACTTTTGCAGACAGGTCTCCCGCTCGAGCTTCCAACTCCCCGCTCGAGCGGCACTCACACAATCCCGCTCGAGCGGCCAATCCCACGCTCGAGCGTCGAACACAGCACAGGAAATACTGGATGGGTGAAACTCCCGCTCGAGCGCCAAAACCCCCGCTCGAGTGGACAGGTCAAAATCTGGACAACTAGTTTTGGTTTCTAATCTCAACCAACCTGTAACAAACCTGCCCAACACATCCTATAACTCAAATACAAAGTAAGAGAGGATGTACACCAGGTAATAATCAACTACTATCATCCACGAACACATGTCCGGATCACTGTACAACAAGGGTAAACCCGGGATCGCTATATGGGAAGTTGTTATTTTAGTAGGCTATTTTAGTATGTTAAAATTTTTGTGTTTGTGAAGATGATTGGATTTTTTATAGTTGGATGTGATATTTGCGAGAGAAAAGGTGAAATGATTTTGGGTTTGATGTGACACTTTGTCTTATTTAGTTATTTTAGCTTATTTTGTCTTTTTGTGGATTTGAGCATTTCCCAAACAGCAAACATTACTCCCATTTAATATTGTAGTGTTATGCATGTTTCAATTGAAAACAAATTAAATTTTAAAATAAAATAAAATATAAAAGTTTTAATTAATTTATTTTTGTGTAAATTGGTTATACTTTTGACCGATTTTAACGATTTTATCAATATATATATATGTGTGTGTGTGTGTGTATTATTTTATTTCTAAAGGGTATGTTTAAGTTTTATGACAAACTTTAATATAGAATAAACTAAAACTAAAAAATTTATAAAATGAAATTTATTTTTATTTTATCATTAATATATTTTTTTTTTGTAATTTATTTATTTTTTTCATCTTTGCAAATTATTTTTATTTTATGACATCTATTTCTTATTGTGAATTTAAAATATACAATTAATGACATAATAACTGCAATATATATATATATATATATATATATTCTAATAAAATGGTTAAATTTAATTCATTCTAAATTATTTTTCTATACTTTTTAAATAAATTTTATGTTATTATTTAATTTTAAAATTATTTTTAATTATTTATTTAGTTCATGCATCGCACGGTTCATATGCTAGGATCTATATATATATATATATATAAGTTTTTTAGATGAATGTCATAGACTAACAAAAGCCAAAGCAATAAAACTATCAATGTAACCAAAATATAATAAGTTTCCATATATGCATATGCAAATGCAGATGATTAACTCCTAACTACACATTGATTTGAGCAGTCCACACAATGACCAAAAGGGGATCTAAATCAATTATGACAATTTCAATATGCATCAGGCAATCCTACACACCATACCAACAATTAGCATAGAGAAAAGGAAGATACTATGATGTTAATGATGCATATGGTATACTTTTTATAATTTTTTTTATTTATTTATAAAATTTTACAAATTTTTATAATATAAACACAAAATGTCATAACATTTTTATCACAAAAGCCATAATTTTTTTTCACGAAAAAATATTATAACAAAAATTACAAAGTGTCATAATATTATAATTCTTAACTTTGGGGTGTACATCATAAATTCAATATTCATAACTTCATCACAAAATATCATAACATATATCATAAATAATTATAATTTTATTTTGAGAAGTAGATTAGAAGGTAGCTTTTTAACTTTTTTGGTTTTTTTAAAAAAAAAATCTTACAAAAAAGTAGAGAGGTGATGTAACCCAAAAAGATTAAAAAGCCAAAAAGATACCTTTTAACCAAGTTGCCAAAATACGCCAAAGGCTTGTTTTGGGAAACATGTTAAAAGCTAGTTTATTTCTTTATTTATTTTTGACGTTTTTTTGAAAAAATATGTAAAAAAGTAGAGAAGTGATATGATCTAAAAAAGTCAAAAAAATCAAAAAATTAACTTTTAATCCAATTACCAAAATAGACCAAAATTATTACTTTCTTAATATGTACACAATTTTGAAATGCACACAAATCTCTAAAACTCTTTTTTTAGAACTCTCAATCATTTTTAAAAAAAAAAATCACCCACCCAACTAATCCACGTGGTTTATTCGCTTTCTTGGTGCTCATGCTTCGTTCTTCCCTAGCCTTCTCAGATAGTACTTGTAACGCCCTCAAAATAATAACATTAAACCTATCATATGAGACATTCATTGACATAAGAAATAACCACTTTCTTCCATTTATCAGAGTTTTATTACAAAAGTATTACATGTTAACAACAAAAGCAAATGCCCTATGGGCTTACAGCTTTCCAAGTTATCACTTGGTTACAACAAAAGAGTGCTAACTCATTTACACATTAAGCCCTTGGCTTGAATTTACATGTAATACATCAAAATAAACAAAACGACAAAAGTATGTCCGCCTCTAGCCTCCCAAGCTATGTCCTTGGAGGTGGCATGCTACCTGTACCTGAAAATGATATTCCCATATAGGGTGAGCCACGGCCCAGTAGAAATATACTAAACCAACCATGAACAATGACTAAAAGATTAGCAATTGATAGATGGCCAACACTGATACATTCACATAAATCACATATTTATGTCATACGACTTATGAGTCCAAGTTACTTTTCATTTTCCCTTTTTCAACAGATAAGCATGTCAGCTCTACCGTTATTTCAACAGATATGTATAAAAACTATATCCCACATCCACAGATAAGCATATAAGCTATACCCACATTCTCAACAGATATGTATCACAGCAATATCCACATTCACAGATAAGCATATAAGCTATATCCATACTTCACAAAGATAAGCATATGAGCTCTATCTTCACTTCTCTAGACAAGCATATGAGCTGTATCTACGGAGTTCATCCCCTATCTTCTCCCAACACTATCCGGTTTAGAGGTACATCCCCCATCTTCCCCTAAACCGCGGAGTACATCCCCCATCTCCTCCTCTACACATAACGTATACAAACACATTGGTTCTATATACAATCACTCAATACATACAGTTAATGTATTCTATCAACCGTCAAATTCCATGACACATTCTATAGCGACCCCGGTCTTTTCTCTTTAGATTATTGTATCCGGACTTAGGTTCCGTGGATCCTGTCATTACTTATTGGTTGTTGTTGTCCTTTAATCTCTTAGTATTTGAATTATAGGTTGTGTTGGGCGGGTCTGTTACAGGTTGGTTGATTGTTGATGCCAATAGGTGATGCCCAGATTTTGGCCTTCACGCTCGAGCGGAGGTTTTAACGCTCGAGCGGGCCCTTCGTTGTTGCTTCTCCGCTCGAGCGGGAGTTTTAACGCTCGAGCGGGATTTTCCATCTCCCAGTATTTTGCTCTGCAGTTCTTCCGCTCGAGCGGTAGTTTTTACGCTCGAGCGTGATCCCTTGTTTTTGCTCCTCCGCTCGAGCGGGGAGTTTGACGCTCGAGCGGGTGCAGCGCCTGCAAAACTTATGTAAGGGTGCAATCGACGCTCGAGCGGCTTTCTTCACGCTCGAGCATGATTCTGTGTCTTATGCTCGAGCGGGGCTTTCTACGCTCGAGCGTAGAGTCGACTACATCAGTCCGTGATTTCACTTTTCTGATCACTTTTTGACCTACCTTTTCATCTCTTAACTTTTAAAAACCGCCCCTTGAGAGTCTCTCTCTCTACTCTTACCTTCTCTCCAAGATTTGATCTATTTCCGGTGGTCTTCTACCCTAGTTCCTTTGGAAGAAAGGTAGAGCTTCACGAGATCTTTCTTTTAATCTGAAAAAGAGAGGATTTGGAGCACTTTGGATTTTGGGTCATCATCTCCATCTTCTCTATTTTAGTTGTGATCTTCAAGGTAGGGATTTCCTACTCTATTCTATAAGCTTTGTTCTAAGTTTTGGTATTTTAAGATGTTGAGGTCACTTAGATAATTTTGGGAAAAACCCTAGTTGTATAAATTAATTAATTTGTAAAATTAATTTAAGGGAATTGGGGAATTTGGTTAAATTCATGAAATTGATGAATTCATAGATTAAATGGTGTAGTTGGATGATTTAAATCACTCACCTATTAAATTGTTGATATATTTATTTCCAGTCTAGAAATAACTGTTTTGGGCTATCGGTGGAGGATAGTCGTGATTGTTGTAGACATTGCATGTGGATTAGGAATAACTGAAACTAATCACATTGGTTAAGTCATTAATTTGACTGTTGAATTAATACTGAAAATACGTGTATTGGTTGAGCATTGCATTTGCATATTGTGTGGGAGGAGATAGGGGATGTACTCCACGGTTTAGGAGAAGATAGGGGATGGACCTCTAAACCGGATTTTTGTTTGGGAGGAGATAGGGGATGGACTCCATTAGCACCATTTTTATGTGTGCTTATTATATTGAAGTGTTTTTACATGATTATTGATACAGCACTAAAATGTGTATCAAATGGGAAGTATGAAGTGTTTTGACATGAGCATGAGTCTCATTTGTTTTGTTGATATTGGAAGAAATGTGATTATGATATATAATTCACTGTTGTAAGTTTGGCCAGGTTCTGAGCCATGTTGATAATAATGGAAAGTGAAATGTGTCTTAGACATTAGTGTCATGAGACTGTTTAATAATAAAATTGATTATCTTGATTAACCATCTATTGAATGCTATAGCTTTATTCAATGCTTATATTTGGTTTAGTATTTTTCTACTGGGCTGTGGCTCACCCTTTATGGGAACATCATTTTCAGGTTCAGGTGATAAGCTACCTCCACGGACTTAGCCTGGAAGGATTTGATGTTTGGGATGTTGAAGACTTGTCTTTAGTTATATGTTTTATTTTGTTATTTTTGGGATTTCATGTAAACATTCAAGCCTAGGGCTTAACTTGTAAATGAGTTAGTACTCATCCTTTTTGTGTCCAAGCGTTAGCTTGGAAAGATGTAAGCCCTTAGGGCATTTATTTTGATGTTGCAGGATGTTACAAGTAAAGTCTGTCAATAAGAATACTCTGATGACTAACTCAAATGATTCATTTTCTTTTATAAATGCATGTTAATGTTATGGTTATTATGGGTTTATTTTGAGGGCGTTACAACTTGGTATCAGAGCGTACCGGGTTTGAATACTTTGGGTACGTGGGAAGTGATTAGTATCACAATGGGTTCGTCTCGTTTGATAGAGACTTAGTGTAATGTTATATGCTTACGTGATAACATGTTTATGTGACTATGTGGGTATGGAATGTAGTTTCTAGGATGGTGATTTGACCCTTGAGTTTCTAGTAGTCTTGTTGGAAAGGCACTTGATCACTGCTGCTTCCAACCGGAACTATAGTAACGCATTGGGACTATCATTATCCGGGAATGAAATTCGTAGGTGCTTATGTGATTATGTGCTTACGTGGAATGAATTATTGTTGTCCATTGTATTAGGACGCGAGTGTTTAGCTTTGGCACATTTATTAATGTGCTAATGTCTTTGTTTCCTTTATTAGGATGTCAGGACGAGGACGAGGACGCGGTAGGCGTGGTAGGCCGGGTAGGCAGGAGGTGCCTGTGCCAGAGGAGATTCCGATAGTTCAGGAGGGAATTGGCCAGGCCAATGTGGCCGAGCCAGTAGCCAGCAGGCTTTGGGTGCTTTAGCTCGAGAGATAGCGGGGGCATTCAGGGAGTCAGTAGGCATTCTCAGAGCTGAGAATCAAGCTCAGGCTGGTATTGCGGATGCAGGACCTTCCTTTCTGAAGAGGGAGTTCTTCCGGTCCAATCCGGATGAATTTGTGGGTGATCCTAAAGAGCCGCTTAAGGCAGATGAATGGCTCGAACAGACAACGAAGACGTTTGAGAAGCTTGGCATCGAAGACGAGGGGTTGAAAGTGACCTTGGCATCTTTCCAGTTGAAGGGGGATGCGGGTCAGTGGTGGAAGTTTACTAAGGGGCGTATAGGAGGTACGTGGGAGGCTTTTGTGAATGCTTTCCAGGAGAAGTTTTTATCTCCGGCAGTTAGGGAGAAGCTGCGAGATCAGTTTTGTCAGCTTAAGCAGTCGAGTTCTTCTGTGGCCGAGTTTGAGGCTGCATTTACTAGTTTATCCAGGTTTGCACCTGAATTGGTGGCGTCTGAGGAACGCCGCTGTATTGAGTTTGAGAAGAAGTTGAGGCGTGGCCTCAAGCTGAGAGTTGGGGGAACTATGATTCGGGATTATGGGCGTATGGTTGATGCTGCAGCCCATATGGAGATCATGATGCAAGAGGAGGAGGAAGGGCAGAAGGGCTCCAAGAGGAGTCAGGATAGTCAGAGTGATGGTAGGAGACAGAAGGGTTTTAATCCCCAGCAGTCTCATGGTAGCTTTTCGAGATCGACTTTTCCTGTACCGAGTGCTAGTTCGGGGAAAGGCAGTCAGGGAGACATTACCTGTTTCAAGTGTGGCCAGTTGGGCCACAAGTCTCCAGTTTGTCCTCAGAGGGGAGGAGTTCAGAGAGCAGCATCTTCTTCGGCTCGATCTCAGAGCCAGAGTCAGGGTAGAGGTCAGCCACTCTCGTGTTATCAGTGTGGTCAGCCAGGGCATATGAAGAGGTATTGCCCCCAGTTGGGTGGCACACCTGGTTTGAGGCAGATTCAGGGTCAACAGCCAGCTCAGTCGGGTCAGGCCTCGAGGGCTAATCAGGGGGCTTCATCGTCTCAGTCGGTGCAGCAATCTTATGCTCCTAGGGGTGAGCAGGTTGATCAGAGGTCATCTGGGCGCATGTATGCTGTTACCGCGCAGGATCCTGTACCGGCTCCATCTGTTGTGAGAGGTACTTTCTTGTTTTGCAACTCGGTTGCTAATGTTTTGATTGATACGGGTGCATCTCATTCCTTTGTGTCTGCTGCATTTGCATCTGTTTTGGAGTTGGAGTTAGCACAGTTGGCATCTCCTATTTGTGTAGTGTCGCCTCTTGGGGGTGAATTGATTTTGAAACACGGTGTTAGGGGTTGTGATATAGAGGTTGATTACCATAGAATCCCATTTTCTTTTGTAGTTATGCCTATGAGAGGTTTCGATGTTATTTTGGGTATGGACTGGTTATCGTCATACCGGGCAGTTATTGATTGCTACCGCCAGAGGGTCACTTGTTGTACCGTGAGCGGAGAGTATTTTCATTTTCTGGGGGACCGGGTTGGTGATGTGTTGCCACCGGGGTATGTTCGACGAGGAAGGAGTGAGCTTAGTGGGCTACTTGCTAACCTTTTGATTAGTGAGGATGATGAGACCCAGGTTGTGTTGCCAAGGGTGGTTTGTGAGTACTTGGACGTCTTTCCCGAGGATCTTGTTGGTTTGCCACCGCATCGAGAGATTGAATTCTCTATTGACCTAATGCCCGGCACGGCGCCGATTTCTATGTCACCTTATCGTTTTGCCCCAGCCGAGTTAGTTGAGTTGAAGATCCAACTCCAGGAGTTACTAGACAAGGGTTTTATACGCCCTAGTGTTTCGCCGTGGGGAGCACCGGCCCTCTTTGTTAAAAAGAAAGGTGGTGCTTTGAGACTTTGCATAGATTATCGGAAATTGAATCGGGCTACGGTTAAGAATAAGTACCCTATGCCTCGTATCGATGACCTGTTTGACCAGTTGAAGGGTTCCCGTTGTTTCTCAAAGATAGACTTGAGATCGGGTTACCACCAGTTGAGGGTCAGGGAAGAGGATATTCCGAAGACGGCATTCCGTACGCGGTATGGCCATTATGAGTTTTTGGTAATGCCATTCGGGCTCACCAATGCACCGGCAGTCTTTATGGACTTGATGAACCGGATCTTCCGGGAATTCTTGGATCAGTTTGTAGTCGTTTTTGTGGACGACATCCTTATCTATTCGCCTTCTGAGGAGGAGCACGAGGCACACTTGAGGGTGGTGCTTGAGTTACTTAGAGCCCATAGGCTGTATGCCAAGTTTGGGAAGTGTGAGTTCTGGCTGAGAGAAGTCAAATTCTTAGGCCATGTGGTATCCGGTGAAGGAGTGTCTGTTGATACATCCAAGGTAGAGGCAGTGCAAGATTGGGCACAGCCTAAGAGTGTGTTTGAGATCCGCAGTTTCCTGGGGTTAGCTGGGTATTACCGTCGGTTTGTGAAAGACTTCTCCAGGTTAGCATCACCGTTGACTAGACTGACTCGGAAGGGAGTTAAATTTGTATGGAGTGAGACTTGTGAAAAGTCGTTTCAGGAGTTGAAAGTTAGACTGACTACCGCTCCAGTATTGATTATTCCAGAGAGAGGGTTGGGTTATGCAGTCTATTGTGACACCTCACGAGAGGGTCTGGGTTGTGTATTAATGCAAGAAGGGAAAGTAGTTGCCTATGGTTCACGTCAGTTGAAAATTCACGAGCAGAATTACCCTACGCATGATCTAGAGTTAGCAGCTGTGATATTTGCCTTGAAGGTTTGGAGGCATTATCTTTATGGTGAGAGATTTGAGGTATTCTCGGATCATAAGAGTCTGAAATATTTTTTTACACAGAAAGACTTGAACTTGAGGCAGAGGAGGTGGATGGAGTTCATAGAGGATTATGACTTTGAATTGCATTATCATCCGGGAAAGGCCAATGTGGTGGCCGACGCCCTTAGCAGGAAACCTGTTGGTGACATAGCTAGTATAGCCATCCGAGAGTGGGAGATGTTAGGTGCACTTGGAGAGTTTGATTTGCTTCTGGGCGAATCCGTTGAGGCTGCGGCCTTGTTTTCTGTTGTTGCACAACCTACACTTGTGACTCGAGTGTTAGAAGCTCAGAGGGGCGACCTTAAGATAGAATCCCTCCGTGAGAAGATTTCTGGTGGGAAGGTTGAGAAAGGTTTGACGGTGTATCCCGACCTGAGTGTGAGATACCGAGACCGTCTATTTGTGCCGGAGTCTCATCGAGAGGAGGTACTCCGAGAGTTTCATCATTCACGCCTTGCGGTGCATCCGGGAGGTACTAAGATGTATCGGGATTTGGGTCGCCAGTTTTGGTGGCGGGGTATGAAGAGAGATGTGGCAGCTTTCGTATCTAAGTGCCTTACTTGTCAGCAAGTGAAGGCCGAACATCAGAGGCCAGCGGGTTTGTTGCAACCCTTGCCTATTGCCGAGTGGAAGTGGGAACATGTCACTATGGACTTCGTTGTGGGTCTTCCGAGGACTCAACGGGGTAGTGATGCTATTTGGGTAGTTGTGGACCGGTTGACTAAGTCGGCGCATTTTATTCCTATGCGTGTTAAAGATTCAGTTGATCATCTGGCCGATTTATATATTCGGGACATAGTGAGGTTACACGGGGTTCCAGTGACGATCGTTTCAGATAGAGATCCTCGTTTTACTGCCAGGTTGTGGCAGAGCTTGCAGAGTGCCTTAGGCACTAAGTTGACCTTTAGCACAGCTTATCATCCTCAGACTGACGGGCAGTCCGAGCGTACTATTCAGATCCTTGAGGATATGCTTCGGGGTTGTGTTCTTGACTTTGGTGGGTCGTGGGAGAGGCACTTGCCTTTGGTGGAGTTTGCCTACAACAACAGCTTCCAGTCTAGTATCGGTATGGCACCGTTTGAGGCCTTATACGGCCGACCGTGTAGGTCTCCTGTTTGTTGGGCCGAGGTGGGTGATGCACCTCTGTTGGGTCCGGAGTTAGTGAGGGAAACGACGGAGAAGGTTGAGCTTATCCGTAAGAGGCTTGTTACAGCCCAGAGTCGTCAGAAATCTTACGCCGACCGTAGGAGAAGACCTTTGGTGTTTGAGGTGAGTGATCACGTCTTTTTGAAGATATCACCAAGACGGGGATTGATGAGGTTTGGGAAGAGCGGGAAGTTGTCCCCTCGATTCATTGGTCCTTTTGAGATCCTTGAGAGGATTGGTGAGACTGCTTATCGTTTAGCTTTGCCGCCGCAGTTATCCGGAGTACATGACGTGTTTCATGTGAGTATGCTTCGGAAGTATGAGCCGGATCCATCACATGTATTGGATTGGACCGATTTAGTAGTTGATGAGGATGTCTCGTATGAAGAGAGACCGGTTAGGGTCTTGGATAAGCGGGATCAAGTCTTGCGAGGCAAGACCATTCCTTTGGTGAAAGTTTTGTGGAAACATCACGGGGTGGAGGAAGCCACATGGGAACGTGAGTTGGAAGTCCACGAGAAATATCCGGACATGTTTAATGATTTGTAATCTTGTAGTTAGATTTTGTAATATTGTCAAACCTTAAAGCTTTTTATATATGTCTTAAGCTGTAAAACATTTAGAATGTTTTGGTTAATGTTAACATTTTGGAACTTACCTCGAAATGGAAGTTTAATGGAACATTGTATATATTTAATATATTGAAAATTGTTGAAATTGAAAGAAAATTGCATAGTGTTAATGCAGGTTGAAATATATGTTTGTTTTGCATATTGTGGCATGCCTCTTAGTTGAGAGATGGAATGGCCGGTGTTGGGTCAAGTTGTTTATTATTGAGTTAACATATTGTTGGAATTTGAGAAAACTTGTTTTTAAAACCTTGTGCTTAATTTCGGGGACGAAATTCTTTTAAGGGGGGGAGGTTATAGCGACCCCGGTCTTTTCTCTTTAGATTATTGTATCCGGACTTAGGTTCCGTGGATCCTGTCATTACTTATTGGTTGTTGTTGTCCTTTAATCTCTTAGTATTTGAATTATAGGTTGTGTTGGGCGGGTCTGTTACAGGTTGGTTGATTGTTGATGCCAATAGGTGATGCCCAGATTTTGGCCTTCACGCTCGAGCGGAGGTTTTAACGCTCGAGCGGGCCCTTCGTTGTTGCTTCTCCGCTCGAGCGGGAGTTTTAACGCTCGAGCGGGATTTTCCATCTCCCAGTATTTTGCTCTGCAGTTCTTCCGCTCGAGCGGTAGTTTTTACGCTCGAGCGTGATCCCTTGTTTTTGCTCCTCCGCTCGAGCGGGGAGTTTGACGCTCGAGCGGGTGCAGCGCCTGCAAAACTTCTGTAAGGGTGCAATCGACGCTCGAGCGGCTTTCTTCACGCTCGAGCATGATTCTGTGTCTTACGCTCGAGCGGGGCTTTCTACGCTCGAGCGTAGAGTCGACTACATCAGTCCGTGATTTCACTTTTCTGATCACTTTTTGACCTACCTTTTCATCTCTTAACTTTTAAAAACCGCCCCTTGAGAGTCTCTCTCTCTACTCTTACCTTCTCTCCAAGATTTGATCTATTTCCGGTGGTCTTCTACCCTAGTTCCTTTGGAAGAAAGGTAGAGCTTCACGAGATCTTTCTTTTAATTTGAAAAAGAGAGGATTTGGAGCACTTTGGATTTTGGGTCATCATCTCCATCTTCTCTATTTTAGTTGTGATCTTCAAGGTAGGGATTTCCTACTCTATTCTATAAGCTTTGTTCTAAGTTTTGGTATTTTAAGATGTTGAGGTCACTTAGATAATTTTGGGAAAAACCCTAGTTGTATAAATTAATTAATTTGTAAAATTAATTTAAGGGAATTGGGGAATTTGGTTAAATTCATGAAATTGATGAATTCATAGATTAAATGGTGTAGTTGGATGATTTAAATCACTCACCTATTAAATTGTTGATATATTTATTTCCAGTCTAGAAATAACTGTTTTGGGCTATCGGTGGAGGATAGTCGTGATTGTTGTAGACATTGCATGTGGATTAGGAATAACTGAAACTAATCACATTGGTTAAGTCATTAATTTGACTATTGAATTAATACTGAAAATACGTGTATTGGTTGAGCATTGCATTTGCATATTGTGTGGGAGGAGATAGGGGATGTACTCCACGGTTTAGGAGAAGATAGGGGATGGACCTCTAAACCGGATTTTTGTTTGGGAGGAGATAGGGGATGGACTCCATTAGCACCATTTTTATGTGTGCTTATTATATTGAAGTGTTTTTACATGATTATTGATACAGCACTAAAATGTGTATCAAATGGGAAGTATGAAGTGTTTTGACATGAGCATGAGTCTCATTTGTTTTGTTGATATTGGAAGAAATGTGATTATGATATATAATTCACTGTTGTAAGTTTGGCCAGGTTCTGAGCCATGTTGATAATAATGGAAAGTGAAATGTGTCTTAGACATTAGTGTCATGAGACTGTTTAATAATAAAATTGATTATCTTGATTAACCATCTATTGAATGCTATAGCTTTATTCAATGCTTATATTTGGTTTAGTATTTTCCTACTGGGCTGTGGCTCACCCTTTATGGGAACATCATTTTCAGGTTCAGGTGATAAGCTACCTCCACGGACTTAGCCTGGAAGGATTTGATGTTTGGGATGTTGAAGACTTGTCTTTAGTTATATATTTTATTTTGTTATTTTTGGGATTTCATGTAAACATTCAAGCCTAGGGCTTAACTTGTAAATGAGTTAGTACTCATCCTTTTTGTGTCCAAGCGTTAGCTTGGAAAGATGTAAGCCCTTAGGGCATTTATTTTGATGTTGCAGGATGTTACAAGTAAAGTCTGTCAATAAGAATACTCTGATGACTAACTCAAATGATTCATTTTCTTTTATAAATGCATGTTAATGTTATGGTTATTATGGGTTTATTTTGAGGGCGTTATACATTCCATTGATTAGTTTCCGTTTGCCTAATCATCATGCATTGTCTAGAACAATCACGACTATCCTCCACCGATAGCCCAAAGCAGTTATCTCTAAACAGAAAATAAATGCACAATGGATATTCAATCAACATTTCATTTCCTCATTTCTCACAATTAATTGTCCCAATTAATCAAACAATGTAATTAGGTCATTTTTCATAATTAACATTTCAACCCTTAGGTCCCATTTTCATCAATGATTCAACATTTATTCCATTTCTCTATGCCAAACATGCATCTAGGTTTATTATGAATAAAACCCCAACTTTTGTAAAATAACACAAAAGCCCCAAACTTTCACCAAATTACCAAACCAACCCCAACATCTCCAAATACTAAAATTTAAAGACAAAATCCATAGAGAGGAGTAGGATATCCCTACCTCGAACTTTGAGCCAAAAAGGAGATGAAGACTCGAAGATCAACGTGCTCCAAATCCAAACTTTTTCAGATTAAGTCGAAGCTCTCAACGCCCTCTATCTTTTTAACAAAGGCCCTAGGCTAGATTCACACTCTAGGGAGATCAAATCATAGAGAGAGTGTAAGTTTAGAGAGAGAGAGTCTCGGATCTAGGGTTTGAAAGAAAAGGAAGTGAAAAACTGATGTTCAAAAACGCTACTGTCCGCTGATATAAAACACGCTCGCTCGAGCGACGCCTTTGTCGCTCGAGCGACCAGACACAGAAAACTCTCGCTCGAGCCAAAAACTCAGAAGTGCGCTCGAGCGAAAGAATGCTCGCTCGAGCTAACAACTCAAACCCTCAGGTCTGCAACCAGAAGCACGCTCGAGCGACAGACTTCTCGCTCGAGCGAAGAACAAACCAGACCGCTCGAGCGAAGAAAGCTCGCTCGAGCCAAGAAATGCAGTTCTCAGGTCCAGAACCAGATGCAATCGCTCGCTCGAGCGAAGCCACTCTGGCTCGATCCACCAGACACGAACTCAACTCTCGCTCGAGCGACCAACTCCTCGCTCGAGCGAAGGTCCAAAAATCTGGGCAGCAGCACTAGGCTCCCAAACACAACCAACCTATAACAAACCTGCCCAACACATCCTATAACTCAAATACGAAGTAAAAAGGATGCAAACAAGATAATAAACAACTACCAACATCCACGGACACATGTCTGGATCACTGTACAACAAGGGTAAACCCGGGATCGCTATAACCTCCCCCCCTTAAAGAATTTCGTCCCCGAAATTAAGCACAAGTTTTCAAAAACAAGTTTTTCTCCATTTTAACCAATGTTACAATTTAACATTCAACAATTCGACCCATTACCGGTCATCCCATCCCTTTAACAAGAGGCATCTCACAATATGTAAACAACATATATACTTTCAACATGCATCAACATTACGCATTTCCTTTCCAATTTCAACGATATATTCAACATATAAAATGTTACAATCAACTTCCATATGAGGCAAGTTCCAAAACATACTTCGAAGAAACCAAAACATTTTCAATGTTTCACAACTTAAGACATACATAAAAGCTCTTAAGTTCAACAATAGTTCAAAATTTAAATACAAGATTACATATCAACAAACAAGTCTGGATATTTCTCACGGACTTCCAACTCACGTTCCCAAGTGGCTTCCTCCACTCCGTGATGTTTCCACAAGACTTTCACCAAAGGAATGGTCTTGCCACGCAGGACCTGATCCCGCCTATCCAAGACCCGAACAGGTCTCTCCTCATACGAGGCATCCTCATCTACCTCTAAATCGGTCCAATCCAACACATGTGATGGATCTGGCTCATACTTCCGAAGCATACTCACATGAAACACGTCATGCACTCCGGACAACTGCGGCGGAAAGGCTAACTGATAAGCAACCTCGCTAATCCTCTCAAGGATCTCAAAAGGACCAATAAACCGAAGGGATAACTTCCCACTCTTCCCAAACCTCATCAAGCCTCGCCTAGGTGATATCTTCAGAAAGACATGATCACCTACCTCAAACGCCAAAGGCCTCCTTCTACGGTCAGCATAAGATTTCTGACGACTCTGGGCTGTAACAAGCCTCCTACGGATAAGTTCAACCTTCTCCGTCGTCTCCCTAACCAACTCCGGACCCAACAAAGGTGCATCACCCACCTCGGCCCAACAAACTGGAGACCTACACGGTCGGCCATACAAGGCCTCAAACGGTGCCATACCGATGCTAGACTGAAAACTGTTGTTGTAGGCAAATTCTACCAAGGGTAAGTGCCTCTCCCACGTCCCACTGAAGTCCAGGACACAACCCCGAAGCATATCCTCGAGGATCTGGATAGTACGCTCGGACTGCCCGTCAGTCTGAGGATGATAGGCTGTACTAAAGGTCAACTTAGTGCCCAAGGCACTCTGCAAGCTCTGCCACAACCTAGCAGTAAAACGAGGATCTCTATCTGAGACGATCGTCACTAGGACCCCGTGCAATCTCACTATGTCCCGAATATACAAGTCGGCAAGATGATCCACCGAATCTCTCACGCGCATAGGAATAAAGTGCGCCGACTTAGTCAACCGGTCTACAACCACCCAAATAGCATCACTACCCCACTGAGTCCTCGGAAGACCTATAACGAAGTCCATAGTGACATGCTCCCACTTCCACTCGGCAATAGGCAAGGGTTGCAACAAACCCGCTGGCCTCTGATGCTCGGCCTTCACTTGCTGGCAAGTAAGGCACTTCGATACGAAAACAGCCACATCTCTCTTCATACCTCGCCACCAAAACTGGTGACCCAAATCCTGATACATCTTAGTACCTCCCGGATGCACCGCAAGGCACGAATGGTGAAACTCTCAGAGTTCCTCCTCTCAGCAAGACTCCGGTACAAACAAACGGTCTTGGTATCTCATACTCAGGTCGGGATACACCGTCAAACCCTTCTCAACTTTCCCACTGGAGATCTTCTCTCGGAGCGATTCTACCTCAAGGTCACTTCTCTGTGCCTCTAACACTCTAGTCACAAGTGTAGGCTGCGTAACAACAGAAAACAAGGCCGCAGCCTCAACAGATTCGCCCAGTAGCAAATCAAACTCGCCAAGTGCTCCCAACATCTCCCATTCCCGGATGGCTACACAAGCTACATCACTAATGGACTTCCTACTAAGGGCATCGGCCACAACATTGGCCTTTCCCGGGTGATAGTGTAACTCAAAATCATAGTCCTCGATGAACTCCATCCATCTCCTCTGCCTCAAATTCAAGTCTCTCTGTGTAAACAGATACTTCAAACTCTTGTGGTCCGAGAATACCTCGAACCTCTCACCATAAAGGTAGTGCCTCCAAATTTTCAAGGCAAAGATCATTGCTGCTAACTCTAGGTCGTGTGTGGGGTAATTCTTCTCGTGTATTTTCAACTGACGTGAGCCATAAGCTACCACTTTCCCCTCTTGCATCAACACACAACCCAAACCCTCTCGTGAGGCATCACAATAAACCGCATAACCCAACCCTCTCTCCGGACTGATCAACACCGGAGCGGTGGTCAATCTAACTTTCAGCTCTTGGAACGACTTTTCACAAGTCTCACTCCACACAAACTTGACTCCCTTCCGAGTCAGTCTAGTCAACGGTGATGCTAACCTGGAGAAATCTTTCACAAACCGACAGTAATACCCAGCTAATCCCAGAAAACTGCGGATCTCAAACACACTCTTAGGCTGTACCCAATCTTGCACTGCCTCAACCTTGGATGTATCAACAGACACCCCTTCCCCGGATACCACGTGGCCTAAGAATTTGACTTCCCTCAGCCAGAACTCACACTTCCCAAACTTGGCATACAGCCTATGGGCTCTAAGCAACTCAAGCACCACACTCAAGTGTTCCTCGTGCTCCTCCTCAGAAGGCGAATAGATAAGAATGTCGTCCACGAAAACGACTACAAATCGATCCAAGAATTCCCGGAAGATCCGGTTCATCAAGTCCATAAAGACTGTCGGTGCATTGGTAAGCCCAAATGGCATCACCAGAAACTCATAATGGCCATACCGCGTACAGAATGCCGTCTTAGGAACATCCTCCTCCCTGACCCTCAACTGGTGGTAACCCGATCTCAAGTCTATCTTAGAGAAACAACGGGAACCCTTCAACTGGTCAAACAAATCATCTATACGGGGCATAGGGTACTTATTCTTGACCGTAGCCCGATTTAACTTCCGGTAGTCAATACACAATCTCAAGGCACCATCTTTCTTTTTAACAAAGAGGGCCAGTGCTCCCCACGGCGAAACACTAGGGCGAACAAAGCCCTTATCTAGCAATTCCTGGAGTTGAACTTTCAACTCAACCAACTCTGCTGGAGCAAAACGATAAGGTGCCATAGAAATCGGCGCTGTGCCTGGCACTAGATCAATAGAGAACTCTATCTCTCGGTGAGGTGGCAAACTAACAAGATCTTCGGGAAAGACATCTGAATACTCACAAACCACCCTCGGCAACACAAGCTGGGTCTCACCACTCTCACCACTCTCAAAGCTGGCAAGTAGACTACTAAGCTCACTTCGCCCTCGCGAATCATACCCTGGTGGCAACACACAACCAACCCGGTCTCCCAAGAAATGGAACCACTCCCCGCTCAAGGTACATAACGTGACCCGCTGGCGGTAGCAATCGATAACAGCCCGGTATGACGATAGCCAGTCCATACCCAAAATAACATCAAAGCCCTTCATGGGCATGACAACAAACGGAAAAGGAAGCCTATAGTCGGCGACCTCTATATCACAACCTCTAACACCCTGTTTCAGAATCAACTCACCACCAAGAGGTGACACCACACAAATAGGAGATGCTAACTGTGCTAACTCCAATTCCAAAACAGATGCAAATGCAGCAGATACAAAAGAATGAGATGCACCCATGTCTATCAACACATTAGCAACCGAGTTGCAAAACAGAAAAGTACCTCTCACTACTGATGGAGCTGGTACTAAATCCTGCGCGGTAACAGCATACACGCGCCCCGTAGGCCCCTGGTCTACCTGCTCACCCCTCGGAGCAAAAGACTGTTGCACAGACTGGGATGACGAAGCTCCCGGATTGGCCCTCGAGGCCTGCACAGACTGAGCTGGCTGAAAACCCTACGTCTGCCTAGAACCAGACGCTCCCGAAGTGGCACTCAACTGCGGGCAAAACCTCTTCAGGTGCCCAGGCTGTCCACACTGATAACAAGACAAGGGCTGCCCCCTACCCAAACTCTGACTCTGCGGTCTAGCTGAAGAAGAAGCAGCTCTCTGACCCCCACCCTTCTGCGGGCAAACTGAAACCTTGTGACCCAGCTGGCCACACTTGTAACAAGCAAACTCCCCCTGATTGCCTCTCCCCGAGCCTACACTCGGCACTGGAAAGGTTGATCTAGAAGCTACACCCTGAGGCTGCTGAGGGTTATAACCCCTCTGCCTCCTGCCATCACTCTGACCATCCTGGCTCCTCTTGGAGCCCTTCTGCTCTTCCTCCTCTTCCTGCATCATAATTTCCATATGAGCAGCAGCATCTACCAGGTGTCTATACTCTCGGATATAAGACCCACCAACTCTCAACTTGAGGCCCCGCCTCAACTTCCGCTCAAACTCATAGCAACGGCGTTCCTCAGACGCCACTAGTTCCGGTGCAAACCTGGACAGACTGGTAAAAGTAGCCTCAAACTCGGCCACTGACAAGCCCTGCTGTTTAAGCCGGCTAAACTGGTCCCTCAGTTTCTCCCTAGCTGCTGCAGACAAAAACCTTTCCTGAAAAGCATTCACAAACGCCTCCCAAGTACCACCAACACGAGCCTTCTCGTACTTCCACCATTGACCCGCATCTCCCTTCAGTTGGAAGGATGCCAAGGTCACTTTCAGTGCTCCGTCCTCGATGCCAAGCATCTCGAACGTCTTACTCATTTGCTCTAGCCACTCATCAGCCTTCAGTGGCTTCTTCGGATCCCTGATAAACTCATCCGGATTAGACCGGAAAAACTCTCTCTTCAAGAAAGAAGGCCCTGCCTCAACTGCCTGATTCCCAGCTCTAAGAATACCCAAAGCTCCTACTATCTCTCTGGCCAAGGCACCCATAGCCTGCTGACCTGCTGGCTCGGCCACAATTGGCCTGACCAACACCCTCCTGCACTGCCGGAATCTCACCCGGTAACGGTACCTCCTGCCTCGCAGGTCTACCACGCCTAGCACCTCTTCCTCGTCCTGACATCCTAATAAAGGTAACACAGAACATTAGCACATTCACAAATGCGCCGAAACTAAACACCCACGTCCTAATGCATGGACAACTGTAATTCACTCCACGTAAGCACATAAACACATAAGCACTTACGAATTCCATTTCCGGATAATGATAGTCCCGAGGCGTTACTAGAGTTCCGGTTAGAAACAGCATTGATCAAGTGCTTTTCCAACAAGACTCCCAGAAACCCAAGGATCCAATCAACATCCTAGAAACTAAATCCCATACCCACATAGTCAATTAAGCACGTAGCATATAACACTACATCTAAGTCTCTATCAAGCGAGACAAACCCATTGTGATACTAATCACTTCCCACGTACCCAAAGTATTCGAACCCGGTACGCTCTGATACCAAGTTGTAACGCCCTCAAAATAATAACATTAAACCCATCATATGAGACATTCATTGACATAAGAAATAACCACTTTCTTCCATTTATCAGAGTTTCATTACAAAAGTATTACATGTTAACAACAAAAGCAAATGCCCTATGGGCTTACAGCTTTCCAAGTTATCACTTGGTTACAACAAAAGAGTGCTAACTCATTTACACATTAAGCCCTTGGCTTGAATTTACATGTAATACATCAAAATAAACAAAACGACAAAAGTATGTCCGCCTTTAGCCTCCCAAGCTATGTCCTTGGAGGTGGCATGCTACCTGTACCTGAAAATGATATTCCCATATAGGGTGAGCCACAGCCCAGTAGAAATATACTAAACCAACCATGAACAATGACTAAAAGATTAGCAATTGATAGATGGCCAACACTGATACATTCACATAAATCACATATTTATGTCATACGACTTATGAGTCCAAGTTACTTTTCATTTTCCCTTTTTCAACAGATAAGCATGTCAGCTCTACCGTTATTTCAACGGATATGTATAAAAACTATATCCCACATCCACAGATAAGCATATAAGCTATACCCACATTCTCAACAGATATGTATCACAACAATATCCACATTCACAGATAAGCATATAAGCTATATCCATACTTCACAAAGATAAGCATATGAGCTCTATCTTCACTTCTCTAGACAAGCATATGAGCTGTATCTATGGAGTTCATCCCCTATCTTCTCCCAACACTATCCGGTTTAGAGGTACATCCCCCATCTTCCCCTAAACCGCGGAGTACATCCCCCATCTCCTCCTCTACACATAACGTATACAAACACATTGGTTCTATATACAATCACTCAATACATACAGTTAATGTATTCTATCAACCGTCAAATTCCATGACACATTCCATTGATTAGTTTCCGTTTGCCTAATCATCATGCATTGTCTAGAACAATCACGACTATCCTCCACCGATAGCCCAAAGCAGTTATCTCTAAACAGAAAATAAATGCACAATGGATATTCAATCAACATTTCATTTCCTCATTTCTCACAATTAATTATCCCAATTAATCAAACAATGTAATTAGGTCATTTTTCATAATTAACATTTCAACCCTTAGGTCCCATTTTCATCAATGATTCAACATTTATTCCATTTCTCTATGCCAAACATGCATCTAGGTTTATTATGAATAAAACCCCAACTTTTGTAAAATAACACAAAAGCCCCAAACTTTCACCAAATTACCAAACCAACCCCAACATCTCCAAATACTAAAATTTAAAGACAAAATCCATAGAGAGGAGTAGGATATCCCTACCTCGAAGTTTGAGCCAAAAAGGAGATAAAGACTCGAAGATCAACGCGCTCCAAATCCAAACTTTTTCAGATTAAGTCGAAGCTCTCAACGCCCTCTATCTTTTTAACAAAGGCCCTAGGCTAGATTCACACTCTAGGGAGATCAAATCTTAGAGAGAGTGTAAGTTTAGAGAGAGAGAGTCTCGGATCTAGGGTTTGAAAGAAAAGGAAGTGAAAAACTGATGTTCAAAAACGCTACTGTCCGCTGATATAAAACACGCTCGCTCGAGCGAAGCCTTTGTCGCTCGAGCGACCAGACACAGAAAACTCTCGCTCGAGCCAAAAACTCAGAAGTGCGCTCGAGCGAAAGAATGCTCGCTCGAGCTAACAACTCAAACCCTCAGGTCTGCAACCAGAATCACGCTCGAGCGACAGACTTCTCGCTCGAGCGAAGAATAAACCAGACCGCTCGAGCGAAGAAAGCTCGCTCGAGCCAAGAAATGCAGTTCTCAGGTCCAGAACCAGATGCAATCGCTCGCTCGAGCGAAGCCACTCTGGCTCGATCCACCAGACACGAACTCAACTCTCGCTCGAGCGACCAACTCCTCGCTCGAGCGAAGGTCCAAAAATCTGGGCAGCAGCACTAGGCTCCCAAACACAACCAACCTATAACAAACCTGCCCAACACATCCTATAACTCAAATACGAAGTAAAAAGGATGCAAACAAGATAACAAACAACTACCAACATCCACGGACACATGTCCGGATCACGGACACTTTTATCCACCAAATAATTAGCAGCTATTGAGATGGAGAGATGCTCTAAAATCATATTACTTACAATAATAATACTATAAATTTAGACTTATAAACTCAGCGAAAAAAGAAATTAATAATTTAAATTCATTTTAATCATAAATTTCACATTTCTTCAATTTAATTTTCATCACCCTGTAAATTTAAATTATATATTGATAAGAATGAATTCATTGCATTTTTGTTTCTACAATCCACAGACTTTCATGCATAGAAAGAGAGAGATGATAACCCCCGAGCAACTATAGATCAATAATATTGACAAATCTTTCACTATTTAATGGCATTGCAAATAATTCATTTCATTAATTAACTATTAAATTAATTAATAATTTTAAAAATATATTTCAATTAATAATTTTATAATTTAATTGTTGTATAGGGGAGTAGTTTAGGAAATTTTTTTTTTTGGGTTAACTCTTGTTAAATGAAAAAGGCGTAATTCTATTTTCGCACACCCATTCCCCTTAATGCACACATAATGAAAATCTTCTCAATCAATATACATCAAAAAATAATGGGTGATTCTACTTACACCACTCTTTTACCTCCTTACACCCTCCATCTCATTACACCACCTAAAAAAAAATTAAATTCTCATTATACCTAATATATTACCCAAACAAACCCTATGATAAAAAACTCTTCAAAACCCGTCTCTTTACACCCATACTTTGTGCTGGGCCTGTTCGATAATACAATGCTAAACAATTTGAATTACTCTAGTTCCATGTTACCGGATAAAATTTTGTTTCCCAGTATTATGTTACCATTCAATTGGATAATTTCAGTTCACTTCCCAACAAAACCAGTAGAGTCCACATTGAAGTGCCTGTTTGGTCACACAATACGAAACAATTTACAAAAATTCGGTGCTATAACACTGGAATAAATTGTTTGTTCCAGCCTTTTGTTGCTATACATTTACAAAGCCACTTCCTTCCAAATAATGTAGTAATAATTTGTGCTGAGCCTGTTCGATAATAAAATGGTAGTGAATTTTAATTACTCCAATGTTATGTTGTTGGAAAAAATAGAATTGTCTAGCGTTCTGTTGTTATACATTTATAGAGCCACTTTGTTCCAAATGATAATTTGGGCTTGTTCGGTAATTTGATACCAGACTTATATTTTTTGTTCGGCAATTTGATATCAGACTTATATTTTTTGTTTGATAATTTACAGGAAATGTATCTTTTATTCGGCAATTTGATATCATAGTTATATTTTTTGTTTGGCATTGTGATGCTGGACTATGTTATTTTGTTCGATTTCGAAACATCGAACAAAAGTCGCAGACCAACCCAGAAAATCGAAACAAAAACCTACCAAACTAATAAAAAAAACTCACCATTTTACTTTTTTGATGGTTTTTCACCACCTTTCCTTCATCCATTGCTTTTTTTATGATCAAAACACTATGATTATTACTTTTTCAAAAGAGATGTGTAAGAGAAAAGAAAAGTTGAGAAAGAAAAAATAGGGATTGAAGATCAAGGGGTGTAAGGAGATAATCAAATATATTTAATTTTAGTATTTTGTCCTTTTAAGTAATTTCACACATGGATAAATTTGGAAGAAAAAAACAATCTCATATGAAGGGTGTAAGGAGGTAAAAGAGTGGTGTAAATAGAATCACCCAAAATAATTCTTGGTACATATTTTCTTATCCCAATAATACCCTCATCTTCAATTTTAATACCCTAGTTTTTCTTCGATCCACTCACACTTCATTTGCCACCGTTACTGCCACTCTCAAACTTTCATTGACACCACTACCATTCCTAGCTCACCCCTTCCTATCGTAGACCCCTACTATCAACCTCAAAAGTTGTTGGTTTGTGGAAGGAGAGTTATAGGGGTGTTTAGTTCATGATGGAAGATAATCGTAGGTGGAACAAAGGGGATGATGAATAAGAGAAGTAGCACTGGCAATGAAGGATGGTTGTGATGGTTTAGGATTAGGGTTTAGGGAGAAGAAAATAAAGGATGGATACTTCTATTCTAAGAAAAAATTGTATTAACAAAAAATTTCATTAAGTGCGTGAACTAAGAAGAATCAGTGTGGAAATAAAATTACTTATCAAAAATTTGACGATAAAGTATTTATAATTTTCAGAACTAAAAGGAACAATTTATATTTTAACAAATCTTAGGCAGTATATTTGTAATTTTCCCTAGATTGTATTAATTTTTTTTTATTTTTTATTTTTGGCTCCCGGGAAATTCATGGTTACAGACTCTTTGTGGATAAATGACTCTCCTCCATACCATTATTTGGGAGGTAATGGCTCCCCTACATAACATTATCCTTATATATTTGATTTTATAGGTCTCATTCCAATCCCACTACCTAGAATATGAAAATTTTTCTTTTATAAAGGACAATGTTATAGAGGATAAAAATAAAAACTCAATTTTCATATTTCATAAATAGCAAATAAAATTACTAAAGGTTGTTTAGAAAATTAGCTATTTTGATTGACTTTTTAATTTTTTACGAAAATATGTACAAAAGAGTAAAGAGAATATTTTTGTAGTGGTTGTTTGGCTATTTCATTAGACATGACTAGATACATGAAAATTGTCGGTAAGGTCATTAAAATCATCTATTTAGTGACCGATTGGTTCGAATCATTCGATTTTAATTAGATAAATGCTTGCCAACCCTAAAATTATTTTTTTGTAAAAACTTACTATATAAAATTTATGACATGGACAATTTAGACTTGCACAATTGCGCCATTATAAAAATAAAATTATTTTTTCATGATTCCACTCAAATGCAATTTTCCCAACTTTATTCACAAAACAGAACAAAGACACAGAAGGAGAGAGTTCTCCATAGAAGAAATGTCGAAGAAAATTTGGGGTGTGAGCCCACGTCACTGATGTGGCAGTTGTTTACTGGCTGTTAGTGTAGAATTCAATGTGGTTACCGCTAATTACGGAGAAATCATACACATTCACTAATTACTCTCATACAATTAATGTATCTCTCTCCTTTACCATCTTTAAAAAAAATGTACCTCTCTCCTTTGGCTTCCAATTTATATGCAATCACTTCCTAATAAATTTTTGAACTTTTTGCAATTAAAAATAAATTTAAAAAACGCTATTGGCTATCCCATTAAACTGACAATTTTAAAAATATTAAATAATTTCATAATTTATGCCTTTTAAAAGGAAAGATAAATAAATGGAGAAAAAAAAAATTATTTTCCTAATCTCCCTTATCTAACATCTCTCACCAATTTTCTAAAGGAAATATTAAATCCATCTTTCTTATTCCATCTCTCAAACCTATTGTTTTTTCAATGAAACCTTACATCTAGGTCGCTATAATACTTTAGTTGCATGACGTAATTTTGAAGGAATAAACTAACACCGAAGATGATCGATAATTCCGTGAGGATGTTTATCACGCAAGAATATCGATAATCTAAAAGCTAGAAAAATCGTTGATTTTTCAGTGTATTGCAACCTTTCTGTTATGGGTTTATATACACATTTAGGTGTCCTTTGGGAATAGTCACACCTTTTGGATTTATTCACAACTAGCCTATCACTTGTGCTATGCACGGAATAATTATAAATATTTATATTCATTTTAGATTTTTTTTAATATATAAATTATTATTTTTTAGATTTTTTATAAAAATAATTTAACAATCTTATCACTAACCATAGTGCATGGGAGAAGTTGAAAAGAGTAGTGCAGTAACTATGCAGGAGTTGTATCTATAATTATTTGTATGAGGGGATTTTGACCAAAGCTCTCAAAAGGCATGTGGATTGGAAAAAGTTAATAAATGCTGATCAAGGGATTTTGACCAAATCAATAAATGTAGGCATGTGGATTGGAAAAAGTTAATAAATGCTAATCACGAGAATTCGACCGAATCAATAAATGCTGAGATTTTTTTTTTAAATAAAAAATTTAGAAAATTTAGATTGGAATATTAAAACTCCTATAAGCCTTGGGGTTAGAAACCCCCTTTTCCTTGTATATAGATATAGATACCAATAGTCACCATAGCTCACCAAAAGGTTTTTGTCTTTAGATGTTTGAATTCAAACCAAGTAGCTTCTAGATTCTTCAACATTCTTGCAGAAAGGTTTATTACCATTCAAGAGAGAAATGATCGGGTGTAGTGAGTCACACTAAATTATGGTGTGATCACTCCTATTCCATCAAATTTATAAGACTTGATATTATTTTTTTTTGGAAAATTACATTTCAATAGAATAGTGGGAAAATAATTTCATTTTATTGGTGATGCAAGTCTCATGTCTGTATAGGGTAAAAAGACCATTCCTATGTTTGGTGCAAGTTGTAACATAAAATATTCTCATCTGTAATACAATTATTTTATGTCTGTCCCATCTATATATAATTTATCAATTCATTTTTATGTTCAAAGCATACATAGTTTAGGATAAATCTTCTATATATATATATATATATATACCATACATTAATCGAAATGTATTTTTCTTCTGAAAGACTATAAACATTAAACATTAATCTAAATTTTTTATTTAAAAAAATAAATGTTAAGAAATACACATAGTATAGAAATTTTAGCCTATCTAAATTTTTATAATTTTGAAATTTAAAAATCTTAATATAAATATTCAAAAAAATAAAAATAAAATAGCTATATCTAACCTATCATACTTAACCCATATATAATTTGAAATTTAAAAATCTGTAAAAATAAATTTTCAAATATAACTTTAGTCTTATATAATTTTAAATTTTAAAAATTTTTATTTTTATTTTTAAAAACTATTTGGCGTCTAAAAAACTAAGAATTTTTTAGGCATCATGATGCATTTATTAGTTTAAAAAAAAAATCCGCAAGGCACACATGAAAAGAAATTTTTTAAAAAATACTTGTATAATGTATATGTTTATGTCGCGTCCAATAATACATGCGAAAAAGAACCATCAATATAGGTGTTGGCTTTTTTGGCTTTTAAGGGTTAATAGTGTAAATTTAAGCGTGCCAGCAAGAATCAATCAATACTTACAGAATTTTAATTGCCAACCAATTATTAGACGATTGTGTTGAAATTCTTTCAGCCTCAATAAAAAAGACTTTTACTGGTAGCATATTTTAGGAGAAATTTATAAGAAATAACAAGTACAGAAACTGAATTTCATTAAGTAAATAAGAACTTACAATGAAATGGCCCAGTCTTGAAAAGGTTTACAATAACGACTACTTGAAACTACTCCTAGGAAATGAAGTGCAATAAAGGAATTGAAGTGCTGGAAATATAAAGAACTAGAAATGTAAAAATGGAATGAAATATGAAGTAAATGACTTGTTTCTGGATCTGAGTCTGGGTCCTTCATTCTGAGGCCTTCTCTTCTATATATACTCCCCAATAGTAACCGTCCAAGTGGATTTCCAACTGTCGAAATGTTCTCCCATGATTGTTGATCATGCTCTCTTCTAGTTAATCCCACTACCATTCCTGTAATTTAGGCTTCCCTCATGAATTTGAATTTAAATTTGTGAGTAACCGTTGGGCCACGTCATCCTGCGCCTTTTAGCTATTCTAGTGTTGCGCAGATCCATTATAACCAATATGAGCTGCCACGTATTTGTCTTTAACTGGAGACTTGTATTAACTTCCCAACTTGTCCTTCATGTGCCATGTGTGAAGTTGTGATTGGCTTTTACAAAATATATAGCCAGCATTACCCCCCGCACTAATATACCCAATACTTGGTGATATTAGTGGACTCAATGCACTTTGTCCACGTCCTAGGATGTGCATGGACTTTGCATCTTCTTAGAAACACAACCGTCTTCCATCAATGAAGCACTTGAACTGCATTAAATTCTTTCCTATGCTTGAGCATTTTTCCACTACCTAAGTATTCGAAAGGGCTGATATAGTTCCCATGGCCAAACAAACCCTTTCTTACATCGATTGTTCATACGAAGAGGTGTTGCACAATGATGTTCGTCCTCGAAAAAAACTTCATTCATTTATTGGCCACGCTTATCTGTCTCCATTTATACAAGTTATGGATGCTTTCGCAAAATATCAGCCTTTAGACCATGAATTTGCCAACTACAAACCTTTGGATCATGAGTTTGCAAAAATGGATTTTGGAAGCTCCTCCTCTGCCTCCAAACTTTCGGCATGGGATGAAGCTGCCTTCTGTTCCTCTACTACTTCTAAGAGCATTGGCTAGGGAACTTGGCCTACACCCACTCAACCTCAAACAAGAGAGCGAATCCACCATCGATTCCCTAAATTTGATGACCCCCTTGCAATCCATCCCTTTATGTGCAGTTCCGTAGCATATCCATTTGTCCCTCTCAACTGTCGCAGCCTAGAGGACAACTTGCTTTCAGCATGGCATACTTCCACCTTGCCGTCCAAGATGGTGTGAAGTACTCCACACCCTGTTGAATCCTTGGGAATCAGCCCTGCACTTCTAGCCAAGAAAGCAAAACTTTGTTCCTTTGATTGGCTAGAATGTGTGAACAAGCCTAAGTTTCCACACTCATTTAGAGGGGACCCAACTGCTCCTTTCCTGCCTGCCAATCCTAATTGGATTAAGGAATTGAAAGTCACCCTTTTCGAGAGTCAGAACTTCGCTCCCTATCAGGCTCTAGTTTCTCCAAGTACTTACCAGCAGTACAGAGCTCAGACTCTGCTTGCCGCTTTCTCTCATTTATCCTTTGAGGTTCTTCGAAATGATATTCCTCATAGGAACATATTATGGTCCTGTGATATTATCTCTCGAAGCCACCTCCTTAACCCTGTGGCTCATACAAAACTCCATGCTTTCTTGGATCAACTTCCTCTCCTACTTAATTGGCACACAAATGCTTCCATTACCAGTGAGTTGCTGGAAGAAACCTCTGTCACTCACATTCAAATTCAGTATGAGGCAGAGAATCTTTTTGAAGAATATGAGAACTTCAAGAACCAAGACTTAGAGTTTGGAGAAGATGCCAATATGGGTGAAGCGCATGGGGAATGAGAAATTGATGAAACAGAGAAGGCTCTCAAACAAATAGAATTTGAAATGAAGGCCCAACAACTCTTCTTCCAATTAAGGGCCCACCAATTAGATAAACCAAATTTGGATAGGATAGAAAATAGGTTAGAAAAAGAATATATGTTTATTGAATTTTGCTGGACAAAGTTTCATGATCTTGTAACCTTGTCCATTCCTTATTTTTATGAAATTGAGAATGTGGCCAAGTAGGTTTTTACCAATGTAAATACTATTTATCAATAAAATTGGGCTCTTCAAATTACATTTGTCATAATCTGGTTTTACATTCCAATTGTATAAAATTAAATATTTAATAAACCACTTCATTAAAAATTCTAATATATATACCTTTTTTTTCTCAATCTATATAGTTTCAAATTTATTCTATTATATTCAGGAATGAAATTAGGAGAAGAATATAGAGATCATGCCTCCTCGTTTTTATGAAAATTTTTGTCTACAACAGTACTTTAATATATATATATATATATATATATATATATCTTATTTTATAAATAAAATGTCATCTTAATATAAAAGATATATATCTCATTCTTCTACCATCTTACATTTTCTTTTTATTTTGTATCAAAAAAAATTTATTTATCCCATTAGAGATTAGTTCTATGGTATTTGATTTTTTATTTTTTTTTTAATGTTTTTGTGTATATATAATTTGTATATCATGTTGTACATACATATATATTTGTATATGGTATAAAAAAAAATTATTTATCTTCAGCCCTTTTGGTGTTAAAATCTTGGTTGGTCCCTAATTATACCTTATGTCACCTAATAAAGAAAAAAATAAAATTAATCGTAGTTCGTATTATGATACTCAGCGGCGACGGCACGACATTGTTGATAGTCCCATGAACAAAACAACAATGCTAGAGACCTCTAATTTAGAGGCTCTAAACACACCTCTAATGAGGTGGAAAAGGTAAAAAAAAAAAAAACAAAACAAAAACCAAGACACAGCACTGATGTGGCAGTGGGTGGGACCCACTACCACATCACTAGTGGTACCTCTAATTAGAGGTCCCAAGCATTTTTCATGAACAAAAATATATACTAATGTACACCCATTAGAGCATCTCCATTGAAGTATGCCAAAATAATATTGTCAAAGTTATAATTTGACATAATGGTTTGCTAAATGAGTTGTTAAAGGCAAAATATAGCAAGTGTAGAAAAATATGATGCTCCAACGGTATGGTCTTGGAGCTGTTAAAAATAGCAATTGTTGTATCTTGTGTCAAATTTGGCACAAATTTTAGCTGTAACTAAAGTTGGTAGCATAACAAATAGAGAAAAAAACAACAAATTGTGGACGACCACCCGGATGACCACCAAATGTTTGTTAAAATTGCTAATTTGGATGATCACCCGGACAACCATCTGGACAACCACCTGAAAGTTGGTTAAGCTAAAAAATAGGAATTTGACCATTGGAGTAACATTGTTATCATATTTCTATTTTACACAGTTTGTTGCTAAATTATAACTTTAGCAATTTATTTTACCTGTTCACCATTGGAGTTGCTGTTATGAAATGCCAAATTATAGTAATGGCGCCACATTGGTGCAATGCCAATTTGACACAATCCCAACCAACTTTTTCTCTTATATTTTAGGTAGTGTTGGGATATAGTTTTTTGGATTATTATTATTATTATTATTATTATTATTATTATTATTATTATTTTTATTTTTTTTTTTGTGTCTTTTATGATCTTTTTAAAACTTTTTCTAAAAAAAATTATATATTTACGTTCTGCACGACTAGACAAATAATTTTTTTTTTTAAATTGAAAAAAAAGTTAGGGCAAATTACACTAACAGTCCTATAGTTTGAAATTTGTGTTACTTTGGTCCCTGACTTTTTAATTGTAACACATTTGACCTTGAATTTTGAATCTTGTTCCAAATAAATACAATTGAAGATACAATTGCTCAATTTCAATGTCAAAGCCGTCTATTCGATAAAATATCAACTAATTTGACAAAAATTAATGTCAAAAAAAATATTTTTAAAAATTATTTCTACCCACCAAAGACAATTATGTAAAATTGATAAATTTTTTACACATTTATTTATTTATTTTTACCAAATTAATTTTTATTATGTGTTTGGATAATGATCATGTAATAGTTGATTTTTTTTTTTATGCTTTTCGATGGTTATCATATAATAGATAGTTGTGTTTGTTGTTAACAGATATTTTCGGATGATTATCACATAATAAATGGTTATTAATTAGGGTTTTAATGTGTAATCAATATATTGAACATATGAAATATTTTTAGTTTTGGATTTTTTGATTTAATGGATTGATTTAATAATGATATCAAAGTTGTCATTATATTTGACTTTTGGACAATAAAAACTAATTTAATGAAAATAAAAACAACTACCCATTACATGATCATAATCTAAACATATATTAAAAATTAATTTGGTATAAATAAATAAATAAATATGTAAAAGATTTATCAATTTGATATAATTTTATCTTTGGTAAGTATAAATAATTTTTAAAAATTAAAAAATGATTTTTTGATATTTATTTTTGCCAAACTAGTTTATATTTTATTAAATTGACCACTTTGCCATTGAAATTGAACAATGAATTTTCAATTGTCTTTATTTGAAATAAGATTCAAAATTAAGGGTCAAATGTGTCACAATTAAAAAGTCAGGGACCAAATGACATAAGTCCCAAAATATAGGAACCGTTAGTGTAATTCGCCCAAAAAATTATTCTAATTCACCCATCATTCACATGCCACTACAATATTGAAAAAAATAAAAATAAAATACTACCTACTTTAAAAATTGAAAAATAAAACCCACCAACACCTACCCACCCATCTTGCAGAGATACCTACAATTTTGACAAACCACCCACCTATCCAGGCATTCTTCAAAATATATCTATAATTCTCACCCACCATCCACCATCCACCTACCATAAATACTTATTCCATTTTCACACATTATTCACCCACCAACAACCACCCATTAAAGAAGGTCCAGAGAGACTCTTTCTAAGTGATTTTCTGTAATGCTCTGGTGGTGCTCCGGTGACATTTCGGCGACCCATTTTACACTTCTAAAGTGTAAATCTGAACTTTTTATATCCGAAATAAGGGTTATGAGAGTTTTCTCCTCTGATTTCGACATAGATTTTTAGATTTTCAACACCTACAATGGTTCCCTCATCTTTCAAGCCTTATCCCATATCATTATGGGTGTACTTCCTTCTCAACTCTACCTTCTGGTGGTGTTTGATGTTCGGTGACGACGGTGGCAGAGTTGGGTAGTAGCGACGGAGACGATGTTGATGGGAACGGTGGACTTTCAAGCAGATCTTACTTTCCAGACCATATCTTTGAGAAGATTGGTGATTTTCCCTGGCACATAGCTGGTTTTTTGATAGATTTGTTTTTATTTTTTGTTGTTTGTTGTTTGTTTTATTGTTTAGTTGGAATGGCCCTTTGGGGTCTTGCTTATGTAATGTTATTATTTATTAATGTTTCCGATGTTCTTAAAAAAAATAAAATAAAAATAAAACCATTATTTACTTTGTTTGATTAACATTTTTCGAAAATAATTTTTCAGTTTTTTATTTTATGTGTTTCTTTTGTCTTTGGTAAATTTTTAAATTTAATTTATTTTAATTTATTTTTTTTAGTTAATCTAGATACACTATTGTGAAATTTTTATTTCAAAAAATCAATTTTTTTTTTTATAAATATTTTACTTTTTAAGTGTATTTAAAAAATTAACTAATATATATATATATATATATATTAAAAATTTACTAAAAACAACAAGACAAAAAATAAATAATTCAAAATACAAGAGTGTAACGTAGTTTAAGTTTTTGTTTTTTAAAATTTGTAAAACTTAAGCTTATAAAGTGACCCTATCTATAAAAATTTCTCCAATCACCCACGACTTATGATACTCGTCAAGATTCAAACAATAAAATAAAAAATATGACTCATTTACGTTATATAGAGACGTTAATATATGTGAGCACTTTGTTAAATATAAACACTTATAATATAACTCAAAATGTATTTTTATATACATATATATAGGGAAATATTATGGCGTGCACTCCTTGAGGGGTGTATAAATATACACCTTATCACAAAATATATAATTTTATTGCAAAATTTGGTAATATCAATCACAATATGTAACCTTGTCATAAATTGATGTAATAAATATCTAAAATTTTGTAGTTGATATTGCAAACTCACATGGGAACAAAATGTTACTTGTTGCTTACTAAACAGGACTTGGGTGCAACCAAATGAGCCTATTACAGGACCTATTTTGATGATCCAAACCATTCACATTTTAGAGTACATTGAGTAGAACATACCTGAAAAAAAAATCAAATTAATCGGATACCGTTAACCCTTTCATCCACTCACATTTGTCTTCATTTTAATACTTTAAATCACAATTATCATTTATTTTTGTGTATACAAATGTGTGTCGATGAAAGGGTTAACGATATCCAATTAACTTGATTTTTTACATATATATTCTACTCGATATACTCTAAAATGTGAACGGTTTGGATCATCCAAATGGCCTCCAAAATGGGCCCATTTGGCTGCACAGCAATGGATGTTATGCCCATTGGACAATAGTCACTCCAAATCCTACTAAACAACACGCGCTTATATATATTCTTGACTTAGGCCTCGAATTGTTCTGATTTTTTAAAAATTGAACTTTTATTTTTCATATTATTTTATTTTTTGTAATTTTTTAACATTTTAAATATATATATATTTTAGATATACCTAATTTAGATAAACTTAAAAAATATAATATTTATAAAATATATAAATATATATATATATTTTTAAAAATACAAATATATATATATATATATACAAAAATTCAGTACGTTTTTGTATTCTTGTATATTTATTAAATTTTTTTCAAATATTTTTTTACAAATATTTTACTTTGTAAGTACATCTAAAAAGTGAAAAAACTATTTAAAATATTAAAAAAATTCACTAAGAATAGAAAAAACTCAATTTTCAAAAAATCAATCTAAACCAAATAGGATAGTGCCACTAAGAAACAATATATAGCACACATTAAGGTCCCATTTAGGGATATGATATTTTAGTCTAAAAAGTAAAAATTTATTATAAGTTGTCACATCATTCTCAAATAATGATTAGTAAATGTTTAAGACCCATAAAAAAATTTCCACAATTTGAACTACAATGATGTCACATAATACACGCCAACTTTCAATTTGTCACATACTCAATTGTGTAGGATTTATCCCTTTTGCCACATCATTTAGGGGTTCAATTTTGTGAGTCTCTAATGCTACTTTTAGAATTATGTAAAAAAAAGTGAATTAATCATTATTTGAAATTTTGAACATCGAAAACTTTTTTTTTTCCACCCATTTTCCGCACTAATAGGTTATATTTTGATCATAAATTTAGAGAGAAATTTACGTAGGAAAGAAAAAGTAAATATTTTTTCACATTTCCAATATCTTTTACTTGCCTCCGCAAATTCCTCGAAAATAATTTTTCACATTTCCATTGATTAACATTTTTTGAAAATAATTTTTCAGTTTTTTATTTTATGTGTTTCTTTTGTCTTTGGTAAATTTTTTTAATTTAATTTAATTTTTATTTTTTACTTTTAGTTTTTGTTAATCTAGATACACTTTTGTGAAATTTTTATTTCAAAAAATCAATTTTTTTTATAAATATTTTACCTTTTAAGTGCATTTAAAAAAAAATCACTAAAATATATATATAAAAAATTCACTAAAAAATACAACACAAGAAATAAATAATTCAAAATAAAATAGATTAACGTAGTTTAAGTTTTTGTTTTTAAAAATTTGTAGAACTTAAGCTTATAAAGTGACCCTATCTATAAAAATTCCTCTAGTCGCTTGTCACACTTCATGCTTTCTGGATTAATTTCTGAACACCTTTATTATTATGCTTGTAGCCTCTTAGTTTGATTTTGGAATATTAATTGAGGTGGTATCATGTTTGGGAAGTAGGATTGAATCAAAAACTTTGATTCAAATAATTGTCCTATGAGCAGTCATCACGCTTTTCCATTTTCTTTTTCCACACTTTGAATTTGGATGTAAAGCTAGAACCATTAGAAAGCTTATTTCTGGGGCTTCGATTTGGACACAAGAACGACCTAAAACGGAATCCGGGCGAGGGAGTTATGCTAGTTTGAATTTTGAGTATGTATGCTTAAAGCAAGTCCACTCAAGCGGTCTGCGCGAATTCCAGAGTTTCTGGGAGCTCTTTTTCTACGCTCGAGCCTAGCTTTCTTCGCTCAAGCGAATTGGTCGATATCAGTCACTTTAAAGTAACTTTTTGTCCCAAAAACTTAGGTTACGTTTGGTAGAGTTTTAGAATTATGATTTGATAATAGAGTTATATCTTTCATCCACTGAATATCTGTATTTTCAATATAGAGGATTGTTTCCTCAATGATGAAATTCTGGACATAAGGTACTGGAGGAGCAAGAAGGACATCTTTAGCCGTTTGGCTAGATTCCCCTTTTTTACTGGAATAGGCATTAAGCCCTAGAAATTCTGTATTGTAAGGGTTTGAGCCCTTGCCACGGCCCCGTCTGCCTAGCCCTCGGCCTCTATTTTGCATTGGTTGGACCCTACAAATATTCGCGGGTGAGAAAGTCTGGAAGAGAATTAGTTTCTTCTTTGATATATTCAATATCAAAATCAAATACTGAAAGTTGGCCCTGCCATGCAGCAAAAATTTGTTTTTGAGCCAGATTTTCTACATCTTTTTTGAAAATTTGTTTAGTAGCAGAACAATCAACTCTTATTAGAAAATGTTAATTTAATAAATCATCCTGGAATTTAACAACACATTTAATAATAGCTAAACATTCTTTTTTAATTGTCAGATAGTTTTTGGCAGCTTGATGCCAGATGCCAGAATGAAATCTTAAAAGTTCTTCTTTGTTACTGGTAGGATTAAATTGTTTGAGAATGCCACCAAAACCAAGATTAGAGGCATCGGTTTCAACAATTTTCTTCCATGCTGGATTTGGTAAAAATAAACAAGGTAGAGTTTTAACTCTAGCCTTTATTTTTTGAACAGCTTCTGTATGTTCTGGACCCCATGGTGGAGGATTTTTTCTAAGTCTGGAATATAGAATTGCTGCATCAATAACAAGGTTAGGATAGTAATCATGAATATAATTTAAACTACCCAAAAATCTCTGTAATTGAGTTTTATCTTTAATTTCATCTGGAAATTTAGATGCAAATTCCATGCTTCTATTAATAGGAATAATGGTACAATTATGAATATTATGGCCCAGAAACCTAATTGTTGTCTGAAACAGTTGCATTTTTGGTGCAGAAACAACTAACCCATTTCGGATGATAACATGCTTAAAAATATTAAGATGTTTCATATTTTGATCTATTGATGAGGAGAAAATTAAAACATCATCAATATAGCAAATGGAGAATTCTGTATATGGATTAAAAATATCATTCATAATATGTTGGAATTCAGATGGTGCATTTTTCAAGCCAAAAGGCATAACATTCCATTCAAAATGCCCAAAAGGTGCTGTAAAGGTAGTTTTATATCTATCTTGTTCAGCGATTTGGACTTGCCAATATCCTGACTTCATGTCAAATTTAGAAAATATGACTGCATCTTGGAGTCGATCTAAAAGATCTTTTTTATTAGGAATTGGATACCTTATCCATTGTAAGGCGTCATTAAGAGGTTTATAATTTATGACTAATCTTGGGACACCTCTTTCAATTTCTGCATTTTTATTAACATAAAAAGCGGTACAACTCCAAGGAGATCTACTGGATCTAATAAGCTTTTTTTGGAGAAGAGTATTAATTTCTGTTTTGCAGAGTTCTAAATACTCTTTTTTCATTTGACTTGGTCGAGCGCGAGTTGGAATTTTTCGCTCATCATAACCTGGTTCATAAGGCAAGGAAACAATATGTTTCTTTCTATCCCAAAAAGCATTTGGAATATCACTGCAAATTTCATCTTTGAATTCTTTTTCAAGAAATTTAATTTTTTGCTGCAAAGAAGACTGTTGAAGTCTTTGTTCTGTAGTAAGAAAACTAATTTCCTTTTGTAAGAAGTTAATTTGTTTTTCTTTAAAATTAACTAGATCTTTGATTTGATCTAATTCTTTTGTGTAAGGTTCTGTAATAAACTCAAAAATAATTTTTTGATTATTCAAAGTTGTATGTATGCCAATGGAATCAATTTTAGAGATTGGCATAAGTAAACACAAAAAAGGGGTTCCTAGAATTATGGCTTGAGACATGTTCTTAATAAGAACAAAAGAAGTGGGAAGGCATAATCCTTGATTACATATTAAAACTTCTGGAAGTTTATACTGGATGTATAAAGAATTGTCACTTGCACTTGTGAGTGACTGAGCGATTTTATGAAAGTATTTAGTAGGAATTAATCCTTCCTGAATACAATTCATATCAGCGCCACTATCAACAAGAGCAATGGCATCTTTTATGATAAAATCAGGTTTTATCATAAAGGTAATTCTGATATACCATTTCTGAAAAGTAACAGTGTTCATGAGCATCAGATAATTAGGCTCCTTAGATTCTGTGTTCCCTGGAGATTCTGAAGTGGATTCCTGGTCTTTATTCTGGATCTTACTATTAATCTTTTTAAGTTCAAAATTAATAGTAATATGAGAAGTTTGTAAATGCTTGATTTCAACTTTTAAAGCATTGACTTCCATTTTTAAATCCTGGATTGTTATGGGTTTTTCTTCAGAAGTATTTTTAACTCTATTGTACACTTCTTTCATACTGTAATGTTTTGGTGGTAAAATTTCTTCTTTTTTATGTTGTTGATAGCATAATTCGAGAAATTTTAACTTCATTTCTGGATCTGTAATCTGTTCAGCAATATTTAGCATATGCTGTTGATCGTCTGTAAGGACATTAATACTAGGGCTACTAATATCAAGTCCATTCATTTCGACTATTGCTTTCCAATAGTTAACTTCTTCTGTTATTTGATTTATTTGTGGTTGACAGGCACAAATTTCTGGAGGAGACTCAGTACCACTATCAGAGGATGATGAATACATGACAGCAATACCATCGTCTGAAATAGAATCTGAATCAGACTCTTCAGAAAGCTTCTGAAGAATTTGTTGCTGGATTTCGTCATCTAAAGCTAATTCATTTAATTTTTGTTGTAGCTTGGCTTTACAACGATTAGCATAGTGACCAATTTGTCCACATTTATAACATTTGATTGTAGTCTTATCCTTTTGAGGATAAGTTTTCTTCTGTTTGCCTTTAGGTTTCGGAGGCTGAGTTTGCTGGACTGGTTGTTTATGATATTTCTTTTTTCTGTATTTTTTGGAATAATCTTTTGAAGATTTTCCATACTTATGTTTTTTATGTTTATGTTTGGAAGGATACTGAATTTTAGTATCATAGGCAAATTGTTCACAAAATTCACCTAATTCATTATGACTTTGTTTTTTCATTTGGTTCTGTAATTTTAGATCATTGCAAAGAGCAAGACCTTCTTCTGTAACAATTCTTATGAGTTGTCCATAAGTGTATTCTGAATAAGGAATAGACATTTTACTGTGTTTATGCCTTAATTTCTTTCTAATTCTTTCAGCAAAGAGGGTAGGAAGACCATCAATGAACTTGGCTTTCCAATGTTCACTGTTAGCATCAGATCTTCTTACTACTCTCATCATGAACACATCTTTATACCATCGGAAATGAGATAAAGATGGACATCTTAGATTCTGTAAAATTTCTCTACTCCTATCTTCTAAACCATCAGGAGAGGCTCCTACAAAATGGTGTAGAATGGTATTGATAAGAGTATAAACAGCGTCCTGTTCAGATTGAACAGTACCTGTTAGAGGATCTGTAATTCTTTTAAAAGCTGTAAGAATTTCTGTTTGTTGTGTGTCAGTAATAATATTATCCCACCATCCTTTAAGGATGCCAGTAAAACCGTTAACTAAGAATCGAGCGATCTCGTGATCGTCATTCTCATTCTGTTTGCAAATTGTGGAATACATGATCATTTGATGTAATAACTCAAATATCTGATATTCCGAAAGACCATCAATGTTCCACTCATAGATTGTTTTACCATGATAGGATTTTTGTGTCTGTAAAAAATCTTCTTCATAAAGAATATCCATAGGAGTACTGCGAGGATAAAAACGTCTTGTTGGAGCAGTCCTATGACTATTTCTTGAAGATTCTCCATAAGTAACTTTATTTATGGAGATTGGATTATTCTGGAAAACATTCTCAATTTCTGTTATTTGAGATAGTGTTAAATTTTCTTCTTCTGGAATATTATTCCTGGATAACATATTAATTGAAGAGGATTCTCCTATTTTAAGATTTTTAATCTTATCAACTAGAGTTTCCATAAATTCTGTATCTTTTTTGGTCAAAGATAACTTAAACTTGGTTACTTCTAAAGGAGGTTTAATTGTGACTGGAATTACTTCTGTTTTAACCTCGGATTTTGGCTGTAAATGGCAACTGTCCTTAATATGATTGACAGTTTCTTCAATTCTGGTAACTTGTTTGCCCACTGTTTGGCAAAACAAATTTGTATAATTATGTTGCTTGAGAATAGGGATTAAATCTTGAACAAGAACTGGATCCATATTCTTAGATTTGTGAGGTACTTCCATATAAGCAGCAATAGCTAAAGGTTTTGTACCGATACCACTACTTACAGGTTGTAACTCCAAAGGTTGGGTTGGTGGATGGATGGATACAAAATTTTGACCATTTGTACTAACCCATGTTTGCTGGATTTTTTCAATTATATTTATTTGGGATTCTGTTGGAGTTATGTTTTGCACAGACCAATAGGGAAAAGACTGGATAATCTGATGTTGTTCCAAATATTCATAATACTGAAATTTGTATTGTTCTAACAGGAAAGGAGTATGGATTTTAAAATACCATTCCCTAAATGTCTTGTATTCTTCTTTCTGTAAGTCCTTATTAAGGGCTATTCTGATTCTACTTCCTGGTGTAAAATCCATTAAAGTTCAAAATTCATGTCACTGGCTGTGGGGCTATAAGGCCTTTCTTGCCTTTTGGATCTGTAAACATCATGTGGTATTTGATTTTCTGAAAATTGTACCCCTTGAACTATAGGATCTGTTTCAAGCGGGGTATCACTAAGAGATCTGGATTTTGGCTTTATGGACTCAGAGTAAGACTGTCTAGACGATTCTGACAGATCTACTCTGTATGATGGGGCAGTTCTGTAACTGGCACTAGACATGCTTCTGGAAAGAGATCTTGGTGGTCTCTTAAAAGTGAGAAATACATTCCCACCTTGGGTCTGGATAACTTCTTCTAAGGTTTGCTAGATGAGTGGCCTGGATGGAACGGCTTGGTTTATCTGCCACTGCTCTGGGAATGTAATTTCTTCCCAAAGTATCATCTTAGGTACTGCTACCTGGCTACTGTAAAGGTTTGTGTCTATGAGGACTGTGTGTCCTGCTAGACTTTGTTTCCTAATGTAAGGATTCAAAGTTGTCAAAACCTTAAGACAGATCCTGGAAATTAGCGCATAAGGTGGTTATAGCGACCCCGGTCTTTTCTCTTTAAATTATTGTATTCGGACTTAGGTTGTCACGACCCCAAACCGCCCCTAGTAGTTTGGTGCCGTGATGGCCAGTAATCCGTAATTACCGAAGGCCAACCTTTCAAAACTTAACACAATCAGAGTACGAATATAGGGGGCTCACAAATGCGGAAGCGATAAATCAATTACAAGCGGTCCATAAGAGCTGTGCGTAGATTAAAGCAGTGCCAAACATTTCCAATTAACTTCACAATTTAAATACAACAAGGTACAAAAATACATGTTACATCTTGATCAAAAGGCTTCTCGAGCCGACATATACAAAACACAGCTAATACAAGTCAAGAAGCATGATTTTCAAGAATTCGCCGACATGCAAAACAGGGCATCGCCGACGTAAATACAAAGTAAGGCCGACAAATACACGAATCCAAAACAAGTGTCCCAACGAACTAGGCGTCGCCGCCGTCCTGCTCATCACCTACATATATATAGAGGGGTGAGTACAAAACTCAGTGAATGGTACTAAAAATAAAGGTTTTACATGAATAAAGCCGAGGTCCTTCAAAACGAAACACACCAAAACTTTAGCAAGGCAAGTGATGAACCGTATTCATCGTCAAATATCGTAACATCGGCGAGACAAGGGATGAACCGTATTCATCATCAAATATCGTAACATCGGCGAGACAAGGGATGAACCGTATTCATCATCAAATATCGTAACATCGGTGAGACAAGGGATGAACCGTATTCATCATCAAATATCGTAACATCGGCGAGACAAGGGATGAACCGTATTCATCATCAAATATCGTAACATCGGCGAGACAAGGGATGAACCGTATTCATCATCAAATATCGTAACATCGGCGAGACAAGGGATGAACCGTATTCATCATCAAATATCGAAAGCTGTACGATCCGTAATCGCTTGGTCAAAAGTACTGCGAAAGTTTAGAATCCTCCAATACAAGGGACTTGTGCACTTGGTACCGCGAAAGTTTAGAGTCCTCCAGTACAAGGGACTTGTGTACTTGGTACCGCAAAAGTTTAGAGTCCTCCAGTACAAGGGACTTGTGTTACTTAGGCCCGTAGCCCGATTTAACAAGGACCGTATCCTTTACACATAGTACTGCGAAAGTTTAGAGTCCTCCAGCACAAGGGACTTGTGTTACTTAGGCCCGTAGCCCGATTTAACAAGGACCGTATCCTTTCCAAAGATGGCATCAAAACAAGGAGTATACTTGACTCATCAAACAAGAGCTATTTATTCATGCTATCAAATACTTTCGTCAAACAAGCAAGCAAGATTTATCAAAACGAGTATAACATAGCTTTATCAATAATACCACTCACCTAGTTCTTCAGGTGTAGACTCAAAGCAAATATCAAGGACCTACAATCACATGGCAAGTCACATTCTCAAAGCAAGCTCCAAATACATGCAAATGATCTCGGCATTCTTGCCAGATCCAAGTCAAAGACAAAGCAAAACAAGCTGGGAGCTTAACCACTGCTCCCGTTTCTCGAAAACACACTGGGTACCGTCCAGGGCTAAGCCGAGGTCCCGTTAAACAAAGTCAGGAAAAATCTGGGTTTTCCTTTGGAGAGTATGAAGAACATGATCATTGAAAGATGGATGCAAGTTCACAACTTGTTACAAAAATCTGAGTTTCATGCCAAGAGTTCAAAATAGGGACCTGGGTACCCGTTCAAGAAAGTCATGCAAGAACAAACACAAAACATGATTTTCGTTCCAAACTCTTCGATCAAAATGGGACTTGGTTCAAGAACACATGAAAAACCATTTTCTCTTTCTAAAACCAACTTCAAAACGATGCATGACATGCAAAACAGATCCGATCATGCAATGCAGCTAGATATTCAGTAAGAACAACCAAAGGAGATCAAGATTCTAACCTCAAAACTCGGATCTAACGGTTTAAGCCTCAAAGATCAAGCTTGGAAGACTGCTCTCACTCAAGAACTCTTCTTCCTCCTCTCTAGAGCTTCTCTCTCTAAAACAAAGATTTGAGACAAGAAATGATTTGTTTCAAGGTCTGTCGGCTGTCTTAACAAACAGCTCGGACACGTGGCATTACCGGGTTGGTTCAGCTCCAAAAAGGTGATTGATGGACAAGACAAGCCTCTGACAAAGCTTATGCAGCAAGCTCGGGTAAGACACATCGGCAACAAGATGACATCGGCTCAAAACAAGGATCCAACAACGGGATGGAAAAACATCGGCTAGGGAGGACGACGCTTGACTAAGCTGTGCCACACCTTGGCCGGGGTGCGCCACATCTCGGCCTAGGCCATACCTGCCTGCGGACAAGGTTCAAGTGCAAAACATCTCGGCAATGAATGCCCGAGGTGAAGATGGGGTTGAACAAGATCTCAAGATGGTTCTAAGTACAAAGGGTCAAAGGCGGACTAAGCTCAGGATGATCTCGGCTACACACACACTAAGCAAGGAACAAAATCATGCAAGCAACTTAAGCAAATCAAGCCAAGATAAAACCTTTAAATTAACATAAGCGGCAAGACCATGCAAGAATGTACGCAAATATGGCAAGAGCAAGGTGAGGGTTGTCACATAGGTTCCGTGGATCCTGTCATTACTTATTAGTTGTTGTTGTCCTTTAATCTCTTTGTATTTGAAGTATAGGTTGTGTTGGGCGGGTCTGTTACAGGTTGGTTGATTTTAGATGCCAATAGGTAATGCCCAGATTTTGGCCTTCACGCTCGAGCGGAAGTTTTAACGCTCGAGCGGTCCCTTCGTTGTTGCTTCTCCGCTCGAGCGGGAATTTTGACGCTCGAGCGTGATTTTCCATCTCCCAGTATTTTTTCTCTGCAGTTCTTCCGCTCGAGCGGTAGTTTTTACGCTCGAGCGTGATCCCTTGTTTTTGCTCCTCCGCTCGAGCGGGGAGTTTGACGCTCGAGCGGGTGCCAGCGCCTACAAAACTTCTGGAAGGGTGCAATCGACGCTCGAGCGGCTTTCTTCACGCTCGAGCATGATTCTGTGTCTTACAATCGAGCGGGGCTTTCTACGCTCGAGCGTAGAGTCGACTATATCAGTCCGTGATTTCACTTTTTGGATCACTTTTTGACCTACTTTTCCTTCTTAACTTTTTTTAAAAATCGCCCCTGGAGTGTTTTTATCTCTCTCTCTCCCTCTACACACCTTCTCTCTTACGATTGATCTACTTAGAGTGAGTTTCTACCTTAGATCCTTTATTAAAAAGTTAGAGTGAGTTGAGGGCTTCGTTTTAATCTGAGAAACTTGGGATTTGGAGCACGTTGGTCTTTGGTCTTCATCTCCATCTTCTCCATATGGGTTATTTTCTTCGAGGTAGGGATTTTCCTACTCCATTTTATATGCTTTGTTCTAAGTTTGGTATTTTGATAGGTTGGGGACACTTTGAAAATTTTGGGAAAAAAACCCTAGTTGAATTGCTAAGTTGATTTGAGTAATTAATTTAAGGAAATTGGGAAATTTGGTTAAATCCATGAAATTGGGAAATTTATTGATTAAATGGTGTAGTTGGATAATATAAATCACTCGCCTATTGAATTGTTGGTATATTTATTTTTCGAGTCTGTTTTGGGCTATCGGTGGAGGATAGTCGTGCTTGTTGTAGACATTGCATGCGGATTAGGGAAAATTGAAACTAATCAATTTGTTAAGTCATAAATTTAGCCTATTGAATTAATACAGAAATTACATGTATTGATTGAGCATTGCATATGCATATTGTTTGGGAGGAGATAGGGGATGGACCTCTAAACCGGATTTTTGTTTGGGAGGAGATAGGGGATGGACTCCATTAGCACCATTTTTATGTGTGCTTATTATATTGAAGTGTTTTACATGATTATTGATACAGCACTAAAATGTGTATCAAATGGGAAGTATGAAGTGTTTTGATATGAGCATGAGTCTCATTTGTTTTGTTGATATTGGAAGTAATGTGAATATGATATATAATTCACTGTTGTAAGTTTGGCCAGGTTCTGAGCCATGTTGATAATAATGGAAAATGAAATGTGTCTTAGACATTAGTGTCATGAGACTGTTTAATGATAAAATTGATTATCTTGGTTAACCATCTATTGAATGCTATAGCTTTATTCAATGCTTATATTTGGTTTAGTATTTTTCTACTGGGCTGTGGCTCACCCTTTATGGGAACATCATTTTCAGGTTCAGGTGATAAGCTACCTCCACGGACTTAGCCTGGAAGGATTTGATGTTTGGGATTTTGAAGACTTGTCTTTAGTTATATGTTTTATTTTGTTATTTTTGAGATTTCATGTAAACATTCAAGCCTAGAGCTTAACTTGTAAATGAGTTAGTACTCATCCTTTTTGTGTCCAAGTGTTAGCTTGGAAAGATGTAAGCCCTTAGGGCATTTATTTTGATGTTGCAGGATGTTACACGTGATGTCTTTCAATAAGAATACTCTGATGAATAACTCTAATGATTCGTTTTCTTTTATAAATGCATGTTAATGTTATGGTTATTATGGGTTCATTTTGAGGGCTTGACAACTTGGTATCAGAGCGTACCGGGTTCGAATACTTTGGGTACGTGGGAAGTGATTAGTATCACAATGGGTTCGTCTCGCTTGATAGAGACTTAGATGTACTGTTATGTGCTTATATGATAGCATGTTTATGTGATTATGTGGGTATGGAACGTAGTTTCTAGGATGTTAATTGGACCCTTGAGTTTCTAGTAGTCTTGTTGGAAAGGCACTTGATCAATGCTGTTTCCAACCGGAACTATGGTAACGCTTCGGGACTATTATTATCCAGGAATGAAATTCGTAGGTGCTTATGTGATTATGTGCTTACGTGGAATGAATTATTTTTGTCCAATGCGTTAGGACGTGAGTGTTTAGTTTCGGCACATTTATTAATGTGCTAACGTCTTTGTTTGTTTCCTTTATTAGGATGTCAGGACGAGGACGAGGACGAGGACGCGGTAGGCGTGGTAGGCCGGGTAGGCAGGAGGTACCGGTGCCAGAGGAGATTCCGGCAGTTCATGAGGGAATTGGCCAGGCCAATGTGGCCGAGCTAGTAGGCCAGCAGGCTATGGGCGCTTTAGCCCGAGAGATAGCAGGGGCATTCAGGGAGTCAGTAGGCATGCTTAGGGCTGAGAATCAAGCCCAGGTTGTTGTTGCGGATGCAGGACCTTCCTTTCTGAAGAGGGAGTTCTTCCGGTCTAATCCGGATGAATTTGTGGGTGATCCTAAAGAGGCGCTTAAGGCAGATGAATGGCTCGAACAGACAACGAAGACGTTTGAGATGCTTGGCATCGAAGACGAGGGGTTGAAGGTGACCTTGGCATCATTCCAGTTGAAGGGGGATGCGGGTCAGTGGTGGAAGTTCACTAAGGGGCGTATAGGAGGTACATGGGAGGCTTTTGTGAATGCTTTCCAGGAGAAGTTCTTATCTCCAGCAGTTAGGGAGAAGCTGAGAGACCAGTTCTGCCAGCTTAAGCAGTCGAGTTCTTCAGTGGCCGAGTTTGAGGCTGCATTTACTAGTTTGTCCAGGTTTGCACCTGAATTGGTGGCGTCTGAGGAACGCCGTTGTATTGAGTTTGAGAGGAAGTTGAGGCGTGGCCTCAAGCTGAGAGTTGGGAGAACTATGATTCGGAATTATGGGCGTTTGGTTGATGCTGCAGCCCACATGGAAATCATGATGCAGGAGGAGGAGGAAGGACAGAAGGGCTCCAAGAGGAGTCAGGATGGTCAGAGTGATGGTAGGAGACAGAAGGGTTTTAATCCCCAACAGTCTCAGAGTAGCTTTTCTAGATCGACTTTTCCTGTGCCGAGTGCTAGTTCGGGGAAAGGCAGTCAAGGAGACATTACCTGCTTCAAGTGTGGCCAGCTGGGCCACAAGTCTCCAGTTTGTCCTCAGAGGGGAGGAGTGCAGAGAGCAGCATCATCTTCGGCTCGATCTCAGAGCCAGAGTCAGGGTAGAGGCCAGCCACTCTCGTGTTATCAGTGCGGTCAGCCAGGGCATATGAAGAGGTATTGCCCGCAGTTGGGTGGCACACCTGGTGCATCTGGTCTGAGGCAGATTCAGGGTCAACAGCCAGCTCAGTCGGGTGAGGCCTCGAGGGCCAATCAGGGAGCTTCATCGTCTCAGTCGGTGCAGCAATCTTATGCTCCTAGGGGTGAGCAGGTTGATCAGAGGTCATCTGGGTGCGTGTATGCTGTTACCGCGCAGGATCTTGTACCGGCTCCATCTGTTGTGAGAGGTACTTTCTTGTTTTGCAACTCGGTTGCTAATGTTTTGATTGATACAGGTGCATCTCATTCCTTTGTGTCTGCTGCATTTGCATCTGTTTTGGAGTTGGAGTTAGCACAGTTAGCATCTCCTATTTGTGTAGTGTCGCCTCTTGGGGGTGAATTGATTTTGAAACACGGTGTTAGGGGTTGTGATATAGAGGTTGATTACCATAGAATCCCATTTTCCTTTGTAGTTATGCCTATGAGAGGTTTCGATGTTATTTTGGGTATGGACTGGTTATCGTCATACCGGGCAGTTATTGATTGCTACCGCCAGAGAGTCACTTGTTGTACCGTGAATGGTGAGTGTTTTCATTTTCTGGGGGACCGTGTTGGTAGTGTTTTGCCACCGGGGTATGTTCCGCGAGGACGGAGTGAGCTTAGTGGTCTACTTGCTAACCTTTCGATTAGTGAGGATGGTGAGACCCAGTTTGTGTTGCCAAGGGTGGTGTGTGAGTTCTCGGACGTTTTTCCCGAGGATCTTGTTGGTTTGCCACCGCATCGAGAGATTGAATTCTCTATTGACTTAGTGCCCGGCACGGCACCGATTTCTATGGCACCTTATCGTTTTGCCCCAGCTGAGTTAGTTGAGTTGAAGATCCAACTCCAGGAGTTGCTAGATAAAGGCTTTATACGTCCTAGTGTTTCGCCTTGGGCAGCACCGGCCCTCTTTGTTAAAAAGAAAGGTGGTGCTTTGAGACTTTGTATAGATTACCGGAAATTGAATCAGGCTACGGTTAAGAATAAGTACCCTATGCCCCGTATAGATGATCTGTTCGATCAGTTGAAAGGTTCCCGTTGTTTCTCGAAGATAGACTTGAGATCAGGTTATCATCAGTTGAGAGTCAGGGAGGAGGATATTTCAAAGACGGCATTCCGTACGCGGTATGGCCACTATGAGTTTTTGGTGATGCCATTTGGGCTCACCAATGCACCGGCAGTATTTATGGATTTGATGAACCGGATATTCCGGGAATTTCTAGATCGTTTTGTAGTCGTCTTCGTGGACGACATCCTTATCTATTCACTTTCAGAGGAAGAGCACGAGGAACACTTGAGGGTGGTGCTTGATTTACTTAGAGCCCATCAGCTTTATGCTAAGTTTGGGAAGTGTGAGTTCTGGCTAGAGGAGGTGAAGTTCTTAGGCCATGTAATTTCTAGGGAAGGGGTGTCTGTTGATACATCCAAGACAGAGGCAGTGCAAGATTGGGTACAGCCTAAGAGTGTGTTTGAGATCCGCAGTTTTCTGGGATTAGCTGGGTATTATCGCCGGTTTGTAAGAGATTTCTCCAGATTAGCTTCGCCTTTGACTAGATTGACTCGGAAGGGAGTCAAATTTGTTTGGAGTGAGACTTGTGAAAAGTCGTTCTAGGAGTTGAAAGTTAGACTGACCACTGCTCCAGTCTTGATTATTCCGGAGAGAGGGTTGGGTTATGCAGTCTATTGTGACGCCTCACGAGAGGGTCTTGGTTGTGTGTTGATGCAAGAGGGGAAAGTGGTTGCCTATGGCTCACGTCAGTTAAAAGTTCACGAGAAGAATTACCCTACGCATGATTTAGAGTTAGCAGCTGTGATATTTGCCTTGAAGATTTGGAGACATTATCTATACGGTGAGAGGTTCGAGGTATTCTCGGATCATAAGAGTCTGAAATATCTGTTCACACAGAAAGACTTGAACTTGAGGCAGAGGAGGTGGATGGAATTTATTGAGGATTATGACTTTGAATTGCATTATCATCCGGGAAAGGCCAATGTGGTGGCCGACGCCCTTAGCAGGAAACCTGTTGGTGACATAGCTAGTATAGCCATCCGAGAGTGGGAGATGTTAGGTGCACTTGGAGAGTTTGACTTGCTTCTGGGCGAATCCATTGAGACTGCGGCCTTGTTTTCTGTTGTTGCGCAACCTACACTTGTGACTCGAGTGTTAGAGGCTCAGAGGGGCGACCTTGAGGTAGAATCCCTCCGTGAGAAGATTTCTGGTGGGAAGGTTGAGAAAGGTTTGACGGTGTATCCCGACCTGAGTGTGAGATACCGGGACCGTCTGTTTGTGCCGGAGTCTCATCGAGAGGAGGTACTCCGAGAGTTTCATCATTCATGCCTTGCGGTGCATCCGGGAGGTACTAAGATGTATCGGGATTTGGGTCGCCAGTTTTGGTGGCGGGGTATGAAGAGAGATGTGGCAGCTTTCGTGTCTAAGTGCCTTACTTGTCAGCAAGTGAAGGCCGAACATCAGAGGGCAGCGGGTTTGTTGCAACCCTTGCCTATTGCCGAGTGAAAGTGGGAGCATGTCACTATGGACTTCGTTGTAGGTCTTCCGAGGACTCAGCGGGGCAGTGATGCTATTTGGGTGGTTGTAGACCGGTTGACTAAGTCGGCGCACTTCATTCCTATGCGCGTTAGAGATTCAGTAGATCATCTTGCCGACTTGTATATTCGGGACATAGTGAGGTTGCACGGGATTCCAGTGACGATCGTCTCCGATAGGGACCCTCGTTTTACTGCCAGATTATGGCAGAGCTTGCAGAGCGCCTTAGGTACTAAGTTGACCTTTAGCACAGCTTATCATCCTCAGACTGATGGGCATCCGAGCGTACTATTCAGATCCTTGAAGATATGCTTCGGGGTTGTGTTCTTGACTTTAGCGGGTCATGGGAGAGGCACTTGCCATTAGTGGAGTTTGCCTACAACAACAGCTTCCAGTCTAGTATCGGTATGGCACCGTTTGAGGCCTTATACGGCCGACCGTGTAGGTCTCCTGTTTGTTGGGCCGAGGTGGGTGATACACCTCTGTTGGGTCCGGAGTTAGTGAGGGAAACGACGGAGAAGGTTGAGCTTATCCGTAAGAGGCTTGTTACAGCCCAGAGTCGTCAGAAATCTTATGCCGACCGTAGGAGGAGACCTTTGGTGTTTGAGGTGAGTGATCATGTCTTTTTGAAGATATCACCAAGACGGGGATTGATGAGGTTTGGGAAGAGCGGGAAGTTGTCCCCTCGATTCATTGGTCCTTTTGAGATCCTTGAGAGGATTGGCGAGACTGCTTATCGTTTAGCTTTGCCGCCGCAGTTGTCCGGAGTACATGACGTGTTTCATGTGAGTATGCTTCGGAAGTATGAGCCGGATCCATCACATGTATTGGATTGGACCGATTTAGTAGTTGATAAGGATGTCTTGTATGAGGAGAGACCGGTTAGGGTCTTGGATAAGCGGGATCAAGTCTTGCGAGGCAAGACCATTCCTTTGGTGAAAGTTTTGTGGAAACATCACGGGGTGGAGGAAGCCACATGGGAACGTGAGTTGGAAGTCCGCGAGAAATATCCGGACATGTTTATTGATTTGTAATCTTGTAGTTAGATTTTGTAATATTGTCGAAATTTAAAGTTTTTTTTTTTATATATGTCTTAAGCTGTAAAACATTTAGAATGTTTTGGTTAATGGAAATATTTTGGAACTTGCCTCGAAATGGAAGTTTAATGGAACATTGTATATATTGAATATATTGAAAATTGTTGAAATTGAAAGAAAATTGCATAGTGTTAATGCAGGTTGAAATATATGGTTGTTTTGCATATTGCGGCATGCCTCTTTGTTAAGAGATGGAATGGCTGATGTTGGGTCAAGTTGTTTATTAGTGAGTTATCATATTGTTGGAATTTGAGAAAAACTTGTTTTCGAAACCTTGTGCTTAATTTCGGGGACGCAATTCTTTTAAGGAGGGGAGGTTATAGCGACCCCGGTCTTTTCTCTTTAAATTATTGTATTCGGACTTAGGTTCCGTGGATCCTGTCATTACTTATTGGTTGTTGTTGTCCTTTAATCTCTTTGTATTTGAAGTATAGGTTGTGTTGGGCGGGTCTGTTACAGGTTGGTTGATTTTAGATGCCAATAGGTAATGCCCAGATTTTGGCCTTCACGCTCGAGCGGAAGTCTTAACGCTCGAGCGGTCCCTTCGTTGTTGCTTCTCCGCTCGAGCGGGAATTTTGACGCTCGAGCGTGATTTTCCATCTCCCAATATTTTTGCTCTGCAGTTCTTCCGCTCGAGCGGTAGTTTTTACGCTCGAGCGTGATCCCTTGTTTTTGCTCCTCCGCTCGAGCGGGGAGTTTGACGCTCGAGCGGGTGCCAGCGCCTGCAAAACTTCTGGAAGGGTGCAATCGACGCTCGAGCGGCTTTCTTCACGCTCGAGCATGATTCTGTGTCTTATGCTCGAGCGGGGCTTTCTACGCTCGAGCGTAGAGTCGACTATATCAGTCCGTGATTTCACTTTTTGGATCACTTTTTGACCTACTTTTCCTTCTTAACTTTTTTTAAAAATCGCCCCTGGAGTGTTTTTATCTCTCTCTCTCCCTCTACACACCTTCTCTCTTACGATTGATCTACTTAGAGTGAGTTTCTACCTTAGATCCTTTATTAAAAAGTTAGAGTGAGTTGAGGGCTTCGTTTTAATCTGAGAAACTTGGGATTTGGAGCACGTTGGTCTTTGGTCTTCATCTCCATCTTCTCCATACGGGTTATTTTCTTCGAGGTAGGGATTTTCCTACTCCATTTTATATGCTTTGTTCTAAGTTTGGTATTTTGATAGGTTGGGGACACTTTGAAAATTTTGGGAAAAAAACCCTAGTTGAATTGCTAAGTTGATTTGAGTAATTAATTTAAGGAAATTGGGGAATTTGGTTAAATCCATGAAATTGGGAAATTTATTGATTAAATGGTGTAGTTGGATAATATAAATCACTCGCCTATTGAATTGTTGGTATATTTATTTTTCGAGTTTGTTTTGGGCTATCGGTGGAGGATAGTCGTGCTTGTTGTAGACATTGCATGCGGATTAGGGAAAATTGAAACTAATCAATTTGTTAAGTCATAAATTTAGACTATTGAATTAATACAGAAATTACATGTATTGATTGAGCATTGCATATGCATATTGTTTGGGAGGAGATAGAGGATGTACTCCACTGTTTAGGGGAAGATAGGGGATGGACCTCTAAACCGGATTTTTGTTTGGGAGGAGATAGGGGATGGACTCCATTAGCACCATTTTTATGTGTGCTTATTATATTGAAGTGTTTTACATGATTATTGATACAGCACTAAAATGTGTATCAAATGGGAAGTATGAAGTGTTTTGATATGAGCATGAGTCTCATTTGTTTTGTTGATATTGGAAGTAATGTGAATATGATATATAATTCACTGTTGTAAGTTTGGCCAGGTTCTGAGCCATGTTGATAATAATGGAAAATGAAATGTGTCTTAGACATTAGTGTCATGAGACTGTTTAATGATAAAATTGATTATCTTGGTTAACCATCTATTGAATGCTATAGCTTTATTCAATGCTTATATTTGGTTTAGTATTTTTCTACTGGGCTGTGGCTCACCCTTTATGGGAACATCATTTTCAGGTTCAGGTGATAAGCTACCTCCACGGACTTAGCCTGGAAGGATTTGATGTTTGGGATTTTGAAGACTTGTCTTTAGTTATATGTTTTATTTTGTTATTTTTGAGATTTCATGTAAACATTCAAGCCTAGAGCTTAACTTGTAAATGAGTTAGTACTCATCCTTTTTGTGTCCAAGTGTTAGCTTGGAAAGATGTAAGCCCTTAGGGCATTTATTTTGATGTTGCAGGATGTTACATGTGATGTCTTTCAATAAGAATACTCTGATGAATAACTCTAATGATTCGTTTTCTTTTATAAATGCATGTTAATGTTATGGTTATTATGGGTTCATTTTGAGGGCGTGACAGTGGTGATCCTGGAAGATACTCGTATCCATTAGATAACACTCTAAGTTCTAATACTTTAGACAAGTTTGCATCAGAGAGTGCTATACTCAAATTAGGATAAATATCAAAATATACTGGACCATGCGAGAGACTAGTTTCTACAGCTCCCATAAGTGATGCTTTCCAGTCTGTACATCTTCCATCTCTTAGTGTACACTGGAGACTGGTATTTTGACCTAGAAGTGTCAAAGGTTTGAAAGCGATCTGGACAAGTCCTATATGGACATACTTATATTTCTGTATAAATGGATATAGATCCTGGAAATGAAGGAGATGTATTATCTCATCATTATTCTGGACAGGCATAGCATGCTCAAATGTTTTGATTATTTTTTTACTGGAAAAGTCAAGGGTACCTATCTTATAGATAGTATCTGGCTTGACCTTGGGAATTGTCCACTTATCAAGAGCTTCTTTTACTTCCTGATAAGCAACGAGTTCTCTGGCCTCTGATGTAGAGGCTGCTGTATTGGCTACTGTATTTGCCATTGAGGCTACTTCTTCTGTAGGTTCAGTACTCATGTATGGCTATATGTGACCATATATGTATAATTAAACTCAAATAAAACAAACCATAATTAATATTGAACGTGGCTCTGATACCAATAATGGTGTTTGACACAGGGTACAGCTAGCACGTCTGTCAACGACTTACGAAATCAAATGACCTAACCGCAATCACTGCTAACGGTCTGATACTACGCGACTTGGGTGACGTCCCACTAACCCTAACTCTGTTCTACCCATCATTAAGCACTAACCCAGGAATAACATTGATTATAGTTTTATTTTATTTTATTCTAATTATGCCATATATGGTCTCATGATTTACTGTTCTGGAGGGGGAGGCCTAATGGCCGTGGCCAAGAGGCAAATCTGCTCCTGCAGTTGAGTCTGGACTTCAGTAATTTTTTGATTACAGATTTCTAATTCTTGGAGACCCCAAGAATCATTAGGCCAAATTGATAAATAATAAACAATATTATTTTTTCTTACTTGATAATAATCTAGTATTTCATTTAATATGGACAAGGAATAAACAGACATACATTAAAAGGAAATAGAAATACTTACAATCAATACTTACTTCCAACACAGCAAACTTTTTTATTATACTTCACAAAGTAAGGGAAGAGTACACACTGAAAGAGAAGAGAGAGAGAGAATGCAGAATATAAAACTGAAAAAACTAGAATATTCATTCGTGAAAAATCTAGAAATCCCCTAGATGTTGATTTGTGATTATGTATCAATTTTAAGCAGAATATAACAATCCCAATCAAACAATCAAGACAAAGAGACACAACGATTTTACGTGGAAAAAACCACAATTGGACACCTCCAACTGTGATAAAAAAACCACGGGCAACAGCCACAAAACAATCCACTAAGAAGATTTAAAGGAATTACACAGGTATACTCACAATTACCTAGCGAATCCACGCCTAATTGAACCAACCTCTATGTGCCTCTTCCAACCCGTCTTCACCTCGAAATTGTCTTTACGATGAGCCACCCCGGAATCCACCAAAGCTTCAGGCTCGAATTCTTCAGAATCCATCGAAGAGCAACTCTCTCTTTTATAGAACAAACAAAACCTTTGATGTACTCTCTTTAAACCATGAGTTGAATACTCAATCAAAACATCAAAGAAAAACTAAAAATATCCCCAGATATAAACCTTAAGAACCAAAAAGATGATCTGGAGGATTTCAGGAGTAGTAATCCTAAAATCTGACCCAACACGCGAATTTATAGAATCTGTCCCGCGATCTCCGCTCGAGCGCCCAACAGCCCGCTCGAGCGACTTCAGCAAAATATGCGTGTCATATAACAGAGGTCCGCTCGAGGGCTAGAGAACCTGCTCGAGCGCGAAATCACACATCTCAGTACTTTTACAGGTGACCAAAACTGCTGGAACCAGGAATTCTCCGCTCGAGCGGACAGGTAACTTGGAATGCATTTTTGCATTTTGCTTCAGGGGCGCTGCCCCTCGACCCCGCCGTGGCGCTGCCCCCTAGACTCCCGCGAGCTGACCGGGCAGCTCGATCCCCGTCATAATCAGCGAAGTGGCAATCTTGAAAGCATTAGCATCAAAAACTTCTCTGAAAGGTACAATTCAGGTTGGATTCGCATCTAAACACTCATAGTCTCACTGAAATAAAAGTGCGAAAATAAATACAACTGAAAGGAGTTTTGTCAAACGGGGTTGCCAAGAATAAAACCTAACAATCTCCCCCTTTGGCAATGCCGTGACAAAACACACCTAACAAATAAAATCCTAAACACCCCAACCCATTACAGCCAACAAAAGCCAACTTCTTTCTCAAGGTCATGATCTGCAAAACAGTTATTAGTGCCACAATCTCCAAAACAACTATTAGTCCCACAAGAGTATATATAACAAAAACAGTAGACATATGACACGATTTTCTTGAAACATGAGATGGAAAACATGAATAGATGAAAACTAAGACTCATGAACAACAACTCTCAAACAACAAAAGCAAGATCATAAACCACACAAACAATGATATGACGATGTAAATATCAGGAGTATGCAAGAAGGAAATAATTTGCAAACAGTGCATAGAAACATGCAAAACAACTATCGCCAATTTCCCTTACCAAACAAATCAAAGTGTTCATGCTAACAAACTCTTGCAATGATAAACCAAACTCCCTTACCAACCCAAATCAAGATGAACCAAACTCCCCCTCACTAAAAGCAACCACAAACACTGAAAACAGTGAACAAGAAGAAAACGACAAAAATAATATGGTGGAGCAATCCAGAAATTTCAGATTAGTACCTTAAAACACACAAGACTATCCAAGAAGCACCATTACAAGAAAACACAATGTGCACAGTCTGTAGAATATTCCTCATGAAAGAAAGTGATGCATTATGTGAAAAGCATAGATCCCATGAGAAAAGTGTGTGTGTGACTCTTGAAGTTCGACAAACACTAGATTCAATCCTAGTAGTGATATGAAAGATGGACCTCTGACAAGAGAATCTTAAGCACGACAAAGGAAAGTCAAACCACTAGGAATCAAGGGGTATTTGGTGAGTGTAAAGGCGAAGGCTCCCCCTCAATCAATGAATCTTTTCTTTTCTTTTTTTTTCCTTTCTTTTGCACATTTTTTTCTTTCTTTTGCATATTTTGTCTTTTTCTTTTGCACAATCATTGGTGGCTGACACGCTCAAGAGTATGGAAACCGAACCAGAGAAGCATGGATATAATAAGGATGGCCTGGTTGGTGACTCTGAGGTAGCCTTTTCCTCATGGCTAGACTGCAAAGAATTAAGGGGAAAGCCATGGAGATGCAAAAGGATGGTAGGTGGTTAAGAGACTCAACATCACCCAAGATATGCTAGTATAGGTCAATTCCTCTAGAAAAGCAAAAGATACAATGCCAGAAGTCCAAAAAAAAAATAATCACGAAGGCGGAAGACTCCAAAATTTGCTAATCCAAGAGTGTGTACGGAATGAGACATACTAATAAAAAAACACACACTCCAAAATGAGTAATGACCACATGAAGCACACATATATTAACATGTAATGGATATTCTCATCAAATCCAATATGCACCAAGGACCACTCAAAAATTTCAAGCTTGCAAAACCACACTAAGAAAATCTTTTTGGGATTTTTTTTTTCAAAAATAAAGCAAGACAAAAAAAAATGAACAAGCAAACATTTTTTTTTCATTAAAAACAACACACAAAAACCCAAAGGCTAAAACAAATAAACAAATTAACACAAGTAAAGTTTTCTCACCCAAACTGCTTTAGTACGAACAAAGTTGTGAGAATTGCAGTTCTTGGGTAGTGTCTTGACGTTGTGGTTCCTTTCCCCTGCAATAGGAACCCATCTCGACATGGTTTCCAACTTTCTATTCCTAGGTCTGGGCAAATACACTCTCCCATGCAACTTATAACAATAAGGGCGAATATGACCATGCATACCACAATGATGACAAATAAAAACAGGATGTACCTTCTTTTCTTTTACCTTACCAACTCTAGGAAGTTTGAGAAGTCCATCCTTTTGTTGAATTTTTTGTTCTCCCTTTCCTTGAGTTCTTGTATCATGAGATGTTGAAGCAATTTGTTTTTCCTCTTTCTTACCACCAAAGCCAATGCCACTCTTGTCACACCTCATTTGTTGAGACCGCCAATGATATCCTCCAAAGTCTTTGATCATTTGTTCCAAAGACCAATGGTAGCCATAGCACACTTGAGCTCTTCCTCTTTCTTGATCATTAGTTCTTCCAAAGCAACTTGTGACATCTCGAGAGATTCAATCTTTTCTTCATACATGGCATGGGTTTGCAGCAGCTCATTCCTCTCTGTCTCACAAGTCAACAGTTTTGCACAAAGAACTTGTCGATCATCAGCTACCTTGATGGCATTAATCCTGGCCTCGGAAATCTCCTCATTAAGTTTGACATTCTCACTTTCACATGCTTTGAGTTTCTTTGTGAGTTTGTCATTCAATTTGAATAAGTTAAGAGATTCCTTATACAACTTTTCATAAGCTTGCTCAAACTCTTCATGATCACTCTCCGAGGATTCATCATCAGTGATATTCTCAATTGACATCTTCGGAGAATCTGTTTGTCCTTCAGCTTCGGAAGCCGCCATTAAAGCAAGAAATTGTTTATGTCCCTCTTCACCTTGATCTTCATTGTCACTTTCATCTTTATCAGATTCTGATTCATCATCCCAAGTGATAGTGAGGGCTTTCTTCTTCCTCAACCGAGTGGGGCATTCTTGAGCAAAGTGGCCAAATCCTTGGCATTCATAGCATTGGAGTCTTTCAGAGTTTCCTTGTATCTTTCCTTTCTCCTTCTTGGCTATAGAATTAATTTTGAGTTTATCTTTGCCTTTAGATTTATGAGAATGAGTAGATTCCAAAAGATTAGGATTCTTTTTCAAAAATGATTTTTTAAATTGTTTAACAAAAGCAGCCGTAATCTTGGAATCTATATCACAATCCTCATCAGAATCCTCTCTAACTTTATGAGCACTACTAAAAGCAATATCTTTTTGTTTCGTTTTGAAATTCCTGTGTGCCTCATAAGTTTGGAGATTTCCAACCAACTGATCCAGCTTGAGGTTGTCAACATCTTGAGCCTCCTCAATAGCCGTAACTTTTGGTTGGAACCGATCGGGCAAGGATCTCAAAATTTTTCCTACAACTTTGGATTCTGGAATTTTTTCACCTAAATTAAAGCTGGAATTTACAATGTCACTCAACTTCGCATAAAATTCATCAAAGGTCTCACTATCTTTCATTGAAAGTTTTTTGAAACTAGATGTGAGCCTTTGAAGTTTTGAGCGTTTAACAGAAGGAGTGCCCTCATGAATAGTTTGTAAGATATCCCAAGCCTCTTTTGCGACTTCACAATTACAAATACGACTAAATTCTTCAGGTGTGACAGCACAAAAGAGAGAATTGATGGCTTTACTATTCCAGCTACTATTTTGGTAATCAATTGTGTCCCACTTATCAATTGGTTTGGGGATTGTAACTCCATCAACAGTAATTGTTGGTTCGGTCCACCCATTCATGACAGATTGCCAAACTTTTTCATCAATAGATTTTAAAAACGATCTCATCCGAGCTTTCCAAAAAGAATAATTGGATCCGTCAAGTAGGGGTGGTCGAACCATAGAATTTCCCTCACGAATTGAATCCATTATCACAAATCAAACAAGATCTCGTTCTAAAAGAATTTTTTTTAAAAAAAATAGAACGACCTGCTCTGATACCAATTGAAAAATCTAGAAATCCCCTAGATGTTGATTTGTGATTATGTATCAATTTTAAGCAGAATATAACAATCCCAATCAAATAATCAAGACAAGGAGACACAACGATTTTACGTGGAAAAAACAATAATTGGGCACCTCCAACTGTGATAAAAAAAAAACCACGGGCAACAGCCACAAAACAATCCACTAAGAAGATTTAAAGGAATTACACAGGTATACTCTCAATTACCTAGCGAATCCACGCCTAATTGAACCAACCTCTATGTGCCTCTTCCAACCCGTCTTCACCTCGGAATTGTCTTTACGATGAGCCACCCCAGAATCCACCAAAGCTTTAGGCTCGAATTCTTCAGAATCCACCGAAGAACAACTCTCTCTTTTGTAGAACAAACAAAACCTTTGATGTACTCTCTTTTAACCATGAGTTGAATACTCAATCAAAACATCAAAGAAAAACTAAAAATATCCCCAGATATAAACCTTAAGAACAAAAAAGAAGATCTGGAGGATTTCAGGAATAGTAATCCTAAAATCTGACCCAACACGCGAATTTATAGAATTTGTCCCGCGATCTCCGCTCGAGCGCCCAACAGCTCGCTCGAGCGGCTTCAGCAAAATATGCGTGTCATATAACAGAGGTCCGCTCGAGCGCTAGAGAACCCGCTCGAGCGCAAAATCACACATCTTAGTACTTTTACAGGTGACCAAAACTGTTGGGGGCACTGCCCCTCGACCCCGCCGTGGCGCTGCCCCGGACCCGCCAAGGGGCGCTGCCCCTGGACCCCCGCGAGCTGACCGGGCTGCTCGATCCCCGTCATAATCAGCGAAGTGGCAATCTTGAAAGCATTAGCATCACAAACTTCTCTGAAAGGCACAATTCAGGTTGGATTCGCATCTAAACACTCATAGTCTCACTGAAATAAAAGTGCGAAAATAAATACAACTGAAAGGAGTTTTGTGAAACGGGGTTGCCAAGAGTAAAACCTAACAATTCGTGCCATCAACAAGGGTGTGGTATCCCTTTTATAGAAAAATAAAAGTAAAGGGATAAGATTAAGCGAGACAAGTGGCGTGTCCTGAATGGTGGTGGAGTCGAGCATCTTATCTCCTTGGATTCCCTTATCTTGAATAGTGTCGGTAGGTAGACAGCTGGAGGATAGGAATCTGCTTTTAGCCAAAAGCTATTTTGGCCTGTTGCTAAGCTGTAAAGGGGCTACCAAAAGTAATTTTGTCGTAGCATGCAACTGGGGGATAATGCTGAATTAGTGGAGGACAAGGAGGCAAATTATTCCTCTTTTCCTTTTCCTTTCCTGTCTTTTTCTTGACTCATCTTGTCGGCAATCATGCTTGTGAGAGAGTCCCAGAAATCACCAAAATTGGGATCGGCTTCAGCTTCTGCTGGATCTTGAGATTCACCAGCTAAAACAGTGAATTCATTCTCGTCCTCATATGGATCAGTATGAGGTTCATCATTTGGATTACTCTGACTGGTACCAGATTTCATACTGGTATCATCTTTAGAGAATGACTGGAGAAATTGCTCCTTCATATAATTCATGCTTTTAATGACCAATTCTTGTTCGGACAGTGCTGGATATTTCTGTCGCAATTCATTCTGAATTTGGACAAACGGATTCTGGACTGGTGCAGCTAGGATTAATTTTGGAGTAGCATCCCAGCAGGCCTGAGTATGACCTTTAATCTTCTGGAGTAATTCTTGATGGGGTTTTGGATCATCCATCTTATTCCACCATTTATAAAAGAAAACTCTTTTTAAACGGAGAATTTTATTCTGAAAATCCCATTTCCAAATCCAAGGGATTCTAAAACAGATTACAAAATGAACTGTAGATTTGGACATAGATATGTCCTTATATCTTGGAATGTGGCTATATGCAATCTGCCATTCTTTGAATGCATTGCGAATATCGTCTGGAAAAGCATCAATTTGAATACCAAACTTATCCTACCAAACGAGAAACCAGTTTGGGAGATCGTTTTGTAAGAGGTTTGGAAGAACACGGAAAAACCAAGAATGGTTCCGTGGGGGATTCATGTAATAAAATGCCTGGGAAAAGGCATCAATATAATCCCAGTAGCTGTAGCGAGATTCCTTAGAACGGATCTCAAGAGTTCGGGTAACATGAGGATGCATACCCCAAGCCGGCATAGGCATGATATGCTGGATGGTAGCTTTGCTGTAATTAATGGGACTGGCTGTGCGATTTGGTTCATCAAGAGTATGCTTAAAATCCACAGAAGCAGTATCAACAAGGATATGCTCATAAATATATCTGTACTGATCAAAGTGAGGTAAAGAATGTTGAGTTGTCAAATACCTCCTTTTAATTTCCCATGGATCTTTCATCCACTAATTTTGAGTATATATGCTTAAAGCAAGTCCACTCAAGCGGTCTGCGCGAATTCCAGAGTTTCTGGGAGCTCTTTTTCTACACTCGAGCCTAGCTTTCTTCGCTCAAGCGAATTGGTCGATATCAGTCACTTTAAAGTAACTTTTTGTCCCAAAAACTTAGGTTACGTTTGGTAGAGTTTTAGAATTATGATTTGATAATAGAGTTATATTTTGAGTTTGTGAGTTTTAGAATTATGATTTAAGTGTGAAAAATTTGTTTGGTTATGAGTTTTGAAAAGAATTTTGAATTGAGTTTGAAATTTTTGATGTAACACATGATATTTGATTCAAAAATTTACAATTCATAACCAAATACACAACCCAAAATTTGTAGAACTTAAGCTTATAAAGTGACCCTATCTATAAAAATTCCTCCAATTGCCTGTGACATTTCATACTTTTTGGATTAATAGGATTGCTCTGAACACCTTTATTATTATACTTGGAGCCTCTTAGATTCATTTTGGAATATTGATTGAGGTGGTATCATGTTTGGGTAGTAGGATTGAACCAAAAACTTTGATTCGGATAATTGTTCTATGAGCAGTCATCACGCTTTTGCCATTTTCTTTTCCCACACTTTGAATTTGGATGTGAGGCTAGAACCATTGGAAAAACTTATTTCCGGGGCTTTGATTTGGACACAAGAACGACCTAAAACGGAGTCCGGACAAGGGAGTTATGCTAGTTTGAATTTTGAGTATCTGTGCATGAAGCAAGTCCGCTCGAGCGGTCTGTGCGAATTTCAGAGATTCTGGGAGCTCTTTTTCTACACTCGAGCCTAGCTTTCTTCGCTCAAGCGAACTAGTTGATATCAGTCATTTTAAAGTAACTTTTTGGCCCAAAAATTTTGGTAGCATTTGATAGAGTTTTAGAATTATGATTTGAGAATAGAGTTGTATTTTGAGTTTGTGAGTTTTGAAATTATGATTTGAGTGTAAAAATTTTGTTTGGTTATGAGTTTTGAAAAGAATTTTGAATTGAGTTTGAAATTTTCAATGTGACATATGATATTTGATTAAAAAATTTACAACTCATAACCAAACACACAAGCCAAAATTCTAATGAAAGCTAATAAACACTACAAAAAGTTGGGTCTTGGATGACGAATTTTTTTCGTCTCCAAAGAGCTAATTTCGTCACTATAGATATTTGTGAAGAAATATTTTCGTCACCGGATTCGTCATTGAATGTTTGTCACTAAAAAGTATCGTGACGAAAAATAATTTCGTCACCAATGAAATTACTTTAGTGACGAAACTTTTTGTCACAAATAAAACAACATTTTGTCACCAAAAATCTTCATTTTCGTCACCAAATAGTTATTCAGTACCACATTTATAACTTTAGTTGACGAATAAATTTGTCACGCATGTTGATCATTGATGAGGAAATAATTTTGTCACAGTAAGATGTAAAGTTGACAAAATTTTTCGTCTCCAAATATCATACATGGGTGACGAAATATATTTCGTAACAAAAATATATATACATGACAAAATTTTTAATCACCGAACAACAAAATTAATGAAAACCTTCATATATAAACTATAGTAAATTTTGTCACAAAAAATATTTATTAGCAACAAATAGTCACTTTGTCATAATAACAAATACAAATGATGAAAACAATTCATCACTAAACTTGTCCCATATTTTGTATTTCAATTTAAATTATTATTTTACAAATATCCCTATTCATATCCCAATAACCTTTTAAATGTACTAAGAAATCCACTAGCTATTATATACCACTCCATAAAAAAATTCACCAAAAAAATAATATTATAAATCAAAATATATCCATCAAACAAATTTAATAATAATCCATTAAGTATAACAAAAAAACTATCAAAGCAAATCCAAAAATGAACTAACATGGAGTTCACAAAAAAAATCAGCATTCAATCTTGATTTGCAACTAGAACCAAGTATCAGCTCAGGAAAAAAAAATTTAACACTTGATCTTGATTTGCAAGTATGCTTCCAAACGTCATCAAAAACCAATCTGCAAAGCAAATAAACAAAAAAAAAAAAAAATTAAAATATTATCAATTACATTGTATAGACCTCTTTATCCATGTCAATACAAATTGTGTACACAATGAGTCTAGCTTAACAACCAAAAGTTCCTTTATACATGACAAGCTCCTATTAATCACATCACTAAATTAGAGCAACTCCAACACTACCTAGCAAAAATACACAAAAAAATATACACGTAGTTTTGTCTCTATTTTGGTTAATGTGTATTTTAATAAGGGTCATGCTAAGTAAGAAGTAACTAATGAATCTATTTTCATTAAATACATCTTCAAACTTGTTAAATCTTAGTTAATAATTAGTGAAATTGTTGTGCTTTAACTAGTATATACTAACCAACATTAAAAAAATAAAAACATAAAACAAGTGGGACTTACCAAAACGGCGATCTACGAGTTCATGGGATACCTCCTCCTTTAAATTGTCCTTTGAAACCTTACTTCTTAAGAAACCTTGCTTCGTAGAAAAGAATGAAAATAAGGTCAGACGTGGGTGAAAACAAAATTTATGCTGTTCTTAATTTCAAGTGATATTTTTCTGAGTACACTAACCTGAAGATTCACAAGGAACCCACAATGACTAAATGATTTTAGCCCAACAGCTAAAGTAAGCCAAGCAGATGCTATTGATGTGTGCTTTGCCATGGTTAGACCATTGAGCGCAATCCCAAGACCAACAAAACCAATTGACTGCAAGTAAGGATATACCTGATGCTTACTGTATCACATGATTAGTAGGAAAATCCAAAAGTAAAACAAGAGAAACAAATGTAGACATAAATATTTCAATTCAAACTTCTAGTTTTCCAGGTTACATGCAATTTTGTGAAACCAGCATCAATGATTGTTTATTGCCCGTTTGAATCAAAATTAGAAAGAAATTTTAAAAAATAAAAAATTGGAAAACCATACATGATGTTCATGAGTCCATTGCGTGGACCATGACTACTAGTAAATACATTTTGGAAACAAAATTAATAGAAGTTGTCTTTGGTTATGTTTTTACTTTTTTGAAAGACCAAGCTGCTTGTCTGAGGTGGACATGATATATCTATCACAAAGAGACATGTATTTCATCTTTCTCATAAAATCAGTACACTTGTTGAGTATGTGATAAATTGCTGATAAACTACCACTTTTAGGCTAGCTATGGCCTTACTGTTTTAAAATATATAGGCATCCATGAAAGAATAACAAAGAATCCCTAAATACAACGGAAAGAATATCAGTACCCAAAAAATCATATATCTACAAAATGAAAGATATGTACACAAGCATTCAAATACTTTAGACACCTAATCACACAATTGTATTGGGTATATATTCACAAATTAAGTTAGTGATTTGCAGGGTTCCTTCTTAGTATATATTTCTAACGAAAGAAAGAAAAGTATAATCAAATAACATACATTTACTTCGAAACATTCTCTTATCTAAACATTTCTAAAGCATAAAAGGTTGACAAATAAGATCATACACGGGAGCCATATTGTGTTGATTTTGTGGAAACATATATAGCCGGATCTTGCTGGTCTTAAGAAAAAGATCTAAATAATACGAGAAGAAAAATGATACCATGCTCATGACAGCCAAGCTTCTAGCATAATTTGTCCTCCTGTCCAACCAATTCTCAAAAGTGCAACTTTTTAACTAAAACACCTATCAAGAGGCAATGTAACTAACTTGAGAAAAGAATTCCCAGGAGAGAGCCAAAGATGCAGCATATTTCTTGAAGAAAACATACCCTTGCCAGGTCATTTCCTTCACTATTTTGTAGAGCATACTCAAACACCTCCACTTTAGCTATAAGTGGCAAATGGTCATAATCTTTAGCAAAATTAAGCATATGTTTGTGCTCTAGATTTAAGGTGATCTATAAACCAGAAACATGCACAAAAAATTAGACGACATGTGCGTGCGCGCACACACACACACACACATAGAGCATCAAATGAACCTTAGCGGACCTTTCTAGCATTTCTTTACTCCGAATGAGATGGTGCAGGGTGTCACAATTTGGTACCCATCCTATTAATCCGCTGTTTGGAGACAATGGAATGACATCATATCTTTGAATAGAAAGATCCTTCTCTGTAGTGTTTCTGGAATTTTCCAAAAGTGTGTTCACCAAACCAAAGAGCTGGCCAACATGCAAAATAAAATGTCATTGATAGAGTAACAAAAATAATATAAAAACACCACGTACAATTCCAATTTTGTAAACATAACCCTTATGTGCCTTAGAACCCAGCACCACTAGAAAGTGGATGCAGAAAACTAGAAGCCCCACTTCTTAAATAATCCCACAACCAACAACCAGGTCCAAAGGCTATTTCTTCTTCAAGAGACTGATATCTAATCTAAAAATTATAAATGATGTTTAGATATGCAAAGTTAAAACTACAATTCAATAGATATATTCAGCAATGCAAACAAAGACACTAGAATTGTCAAATTTTAAAAAAAAAAATTAATTTTTTTTTTAAAAAAAACTATAAAATATATTTAATAGCTTTAAAATAAAACAAAAGAAAGCTATAAAATCTATACATCAAGTCTGTAGAATGGAGCATGGAAGGAGCAACCTCATGTTCCTTGTAACGCCCTCAAAAATAATAGCATTAACCCATCAAATAAGACATGCGTTGATATGTAAAAGTTCCACATTCTTTCATTACATCAGAATTCCATTACATAAGTATTACATGTTAACAACAAAAGCAAATGCCCTATGGGCTTACAGCTTTCCAAGTTAACACTTGGTTACAACAAAAAGAGTACTAACTCATACACATTAAGCCCTTGGCTTGAATTTACATGTAATACATCAAAAGTAATACGACAAAAATATGTCCGCCTCTAGCCGCCCAAGCTATGTCCTCGGAGGTGGCATGTTTCCTGTACCTGAAAATGATATTCCCATATAGGGTGAGCCACAGCCCAGTAGAAATACACTAAACCAACCATAAACAATGACTAAAAGTTTAGCAATTGATAGATGGCCAACACTGATACATTCACATAAATCACATATTTATGTCATACGACTTATGAGTCCAAGTTACTTTCCATTTTCCCTTTTTCAACAGATAGACATATTAGCTCTATCATCATCTCAACAGATATGTATAAAAACTATATCCCACATTCACAGATAAGCATACAAGCTATATCCACATTCTCAACAGATATGTATAACAACAATATCCACATTCACAGATAAGCATATAAGCTATATCCACACTTCACAAAGATAAGCATATGAGCTCTATCTTCACTTCTCTAGACAAGCATATGAGCTGTATCTACAGGGTTCATCCCCTATCTTCTCCCAACACTATCCGGTTTAGAGGTACATCCCCTATCTTCCCCTAAACCGCGGAGTACATCCCCCATCTCCTCCTCTACACATAACGTATACAAACACATTGGTTCTATATACAATCACTCAATACATACAGTTAATGTATTCTATCAATCGTCAAGTTCCATGACACACTTCATTGATTAGTTTCAGTTTGCCTAATCATCATGCATTGTCTACAACAATCACGACTATCCTCCACCGATAGCCCAAAGCAGTTATTTCTAAACAGAAAATAAGTGCACAATGGATATTCAATCAACATTTCTTTTCCTCATTTCTCACAATTAATTATCCCAATTAATTAAACAATGTAATTAGGTCATTATCCATAATTAACATTTCAACCCTTAGGTTCCATTTTCATCAATGATTCAACATTTATTCCATTTCTCTATGCCAAACATGCATCTACGTTTATTATGAATAAAACCCCAACTTTTGTAAAATAACACAAAAGCCCCAAACTTTCACCAAATTACCAAACCAACCCCAACATCTCAAAATACTAAAATTTAAAGACAAAATCCATAGAGAGGAGTAGGATATCCCTACCTCGAAGTTTAAGCCAAAAAGGAGATGAAGACTCGAAGATCAACGTGCTCCAAATCCAAACTTTTTCAGATTAAATCAAAGCCCTCAACGCCCTCTATCTTTTTAACAAAGGCCCTAGGCTAGATTCACACTCTAGGGAGATCAATTCTTAGAGAGAGTATAAGTGTAGAGAGAGAGAGAGTCTCGGATCTAGGGTTTGAAAGGAAAAGGGAGTGAAAAAGTGATGTTCAAAAACGCTACTGTCCGCTGATATAAAACACGCTCGCTCGAGCGAAGCCTTTGTCGCTCGAGCGACCAGACACAGAAAACTCTCGCTCGAGCCAAGAAGTTCTCGCTCGAGCCAAAAACTCAAAAGTGCGCTCGAGCGAAAGAATGCTCGCTCGAGCCAACAACTCAAACCCTCAGGTCTGCAACCAGAAGCACGCTCGAGCGACAGACCTCTCGCTCGAGCGAAGAACAAACCAGACCGCTCGAGGCAAGAAAAGCTCACTCGAGCCAAGAAATACAACTCTCAGGTCCAGAACCAGACGCCATCGCTCGCTCGAACGAAGCCACTCTGGCTCGACCCACCAGACACAAACTCAACTCTCGCTCGAGCGACCAACTCCTTGCTTGAGCAAAGGTCCAAAAATCTGGGCAGCAACACTAGGCTCCCAAACACAACCAACCTGAAACAAACCTGCCCAACACATCCTATAACTCAATATACCAGTTAAGAGGGTGCAAACAAGATAATAAACAACTACCAACATCCACGGACACATGTCCGGATCACTGTACAACAAGGGTAAACCCGGGATCGCTATAACCTCCCCCCCTTAAAGAATTTCGTCCCCGAAATTAAGCACAAGTTTTCAAAAACAAGTTTTTCTCCATTTTAAACAATGTTACATTTTAACATTCAACAATCCGACCCATTACCGGTCACCCCCTCCCTATAATAAGAGGCATTTCACAATATGTAAACAACATATGTACTTTCAACATGCATCAACATTATGCATTATTTTTCCAATTTCAACAATATATTCAACATATAAAATGTTACAATCAACTTCCATATGAGGCAAGTTCCAAAACATAATCCCAATAAACCAAAACATTTTCAACGTTTCACAACTTAAGACATATATAAAAGCTCTTAAGTTCAACAATAGTTCAAAATTTAAATACAAGATTACATGTCAACAAACAAGTCCGGATATTTCTCGCGGACTTCCAACTCACGTTCCCAAGTGGCTTCCTCCACTCCGTGATGTTTCCACAAGACTTTCACCAGAGGAATGGTCTTGCCACGCAGGACCTGATCCCGCCTATCCAAGACCCGAACCGGTCTCTCCTCATACGAGGTATCCTCATCTACATCTAATTCAGTCCAATCCAACACATGTGATGGATCTGGCTCATACTTCCGAAGCATACTCACATGAAACACGTCATGCACACCGGACAACTGCGGCGGTAAAGCTAACCGATAAGCAACCTCGCCAATCCTCTCAAGGATCTCGAAAGGACCAATAAACCGAGGGGATAACTTCCCACTCTTCCCAAATCTCATCAAGCCTCGCCTAGGTGATATCTTCTGAAAGACATGATCACCTACCTCAAACGCCAAAGGCCTCCTCCTACGGTCGGCATACGATTTCTGATGACTCTGGGCTGTAACAAGCCTCCTACGGATAAGCTCAACTTTCTTCGTCGTCTCTCTAACAAACTCCGGACCCAACAAAGGTGCATCGCCCACCTCGGCCCAACAAACTGGAGACCTATACGGTCGGCCATACAAGGCCTCAAACTGTGCCATACCGATGCTAGACTGAAAACTGTTGTTGTAGGCAAACTTTACCAAGGGTAAGTGCCTCTCCCACGTCCCACTGAAGTCCAGGACACAACCCCAAAGCATATCCTCGAGGATCTGAATAGCACGCTCGGACTGCCCGTCAGTCTGAGGATGATAAGCCGTACTAAAAGTCAACTTAGTGCCCAAGGCACTCTGTAAGCTCTGCCACAACCTAGCAGTAAAACGAGGATCTCTATCTGAGACGATCGTCATTGGGACCCTGTGCAATCTCACTACGTCTCGAATATACAAATTGGCAAGATGATCCACCGAATCTCTCACACGCATAGGAATAAAGTGCGCCGACTTAGTCAACCGGTCTACAACCACCCAAATAGCATCACTACCCCGCTGAGTCCTCGGAAGACCCACAACGAAGTCCATAGTGACATGCTCCCACTTCCACTCGGCAATAGGCAAGGGTTGCAACAAACCCGCTGGCCTCTGATGCTCGGCCTTCACTTGATGGCAAGTAAGGCACTTCGATACGAAAACAGCCACATCTCTCTTCATACCCCGCCACCAAAACTGGCGACCCAAATCCTGATACATCTTAGTACCTCTCGGATGCACCGCATGGCGCGAATGGTGGAACTCTTGGAGTACTTCCTCACGGCAAGACTCCGGTACAAACAAACAGTCTCGGTATCTCACACTCAGGTTGGGATACACCGTCAAACCCTTCTCAACTTTCCTACTGGAGATCTTTTCTCGGAGGGACTCTACCTCTAGGTCACCTCTCTGTGCCTCTAACACTCTAGTCACAAGTGTAGGCTGCGCAACAACAGAAAACAAGGCCGCAGCCTCAACGGATTCACTCAGAAGTAAACCAAACTCCCCAAGTGCTCCCAACATCTCCCATTCCCGGATGGCTATACTAGCTACATCACTAATGGATTTCCTACTAAGGGCATCGGCCACAACATTGGCCTTTCCCGGATGATAATGCAACTCAAAATCATAATCCTCGATGAACTCCATCCACCTCCTCTGCCTCAGATTCAAGTCTCTCTGTGTAAACAGATACTTCAAACTCTTGTGGTCCGAGAACACCTCGAACTTCTCACCATAAAGGTAGTGCCTCCAGATTTTCAAGGCAAAGATCACTGCTGCTAACTCTAGGTCGTGTGTTTTCAATTGACGTGAGCCATAAGCTACCACTTTCCCTTCTTGCATCAACACACAACCCAAACCCTCTCGTGAGGCATCACAATAAACCGCATAACCCAACCCTCTCTCCGGAATAATCAACACCGAAGCGGTGGTCAATCTAACTTTCAGCTCTTGGAACGACTTTTCACAAATCTCACTCCACACAAACTTGACTCCCTTCCGAGTCAGTCTAGTCAACGGTGACGCTAACCTGGAGAAATCTTTCACAAACCGACGGTAATACCCAGCTAATCCCAGAAAACTGCGGATCTCAAACACACTCTTAGGCTGTGCCCAATCCTGCACTGCCTCAACCTTGGATGCATCAACAGACACCCTTTCCCCGGATACCACGTGGCCTAAGAATTTGACTTCTCTCAGCCAAAACTCACACTTCCCAAACTTGGCATACAGCCTATGGGCTCTAAGCAACTCAAGCACCACTCTCAAGTGTTCCTCGTGCTCCTCCTCAGAAGGCGAATAAATAAGAATGTCGTCCACGAAGACAACCACAAATCGGTCTAAGAACTCCCGGAAAATCCGGTTCATCAAGTCCATAAAGACTGCCGGTGCATTGGTAAGCCCAAATGGCATCACCAGAAACTCGTAATGGCCATACCGCGTACGGAATGCCGTCTTAGGAACATCCTCCTCCCTGACCCTTAACTGGTGGTAACCCGATCTCAAGTCTATCTTAGAGAAACAACGAGAACCCTTCAACTGGTCAAACAGGTCATCTATACGGGGCATAGGTTACTTATTCTTAACCGTAGCCCGATTCAACTTCCAGTAGTCAATACACAATCTCAAGGCACCATCTTTCTTTTTAACAAAGAGGGCTGGTGCTCCCCACGGCGAAACACTAGGGCGAACAAAGCCCTTATCGAGCAATTCCTGGAGCTGAACCTTCAACTCAACCAACTCTGCTGGAGCAAAACGGTAAGGTGCCATAGAAATCGGCGCCGTGCCGGGCACTAAATCAATAGAGAACTCTATCTCTCGGTGAGGTGGCAAACTAACAAGATCTTCGGGAAAGACATCCGAATACTCAGAAACCACCCTCGGCAACACAATCTGAGTCTCATAACACTCACTACTCTCAAAACTAGTAAGTAGACCACTAAGCTCACTTCGCCCTCGCGAATCATACCCCGGTGGCAACACACTACCAACCCGGTCTCCCAAGAAATGGAACCACTCCCCGCTCAAGGTACATAACGTGACCCTCTGGCGGTAGCAATCGATAACAGCCCGGTATGACGATAGCCAGTCCATACCCAAAAATAACATCAAAGCCCTTCATGGGCATGACAACAAACGGAAAAGGAAGCCTATAGTCGGCGACCTCTATATCACATCCTCTAACACCCTGTTTCAGGATCAACTCACCACCCAAAGGCGATACCACACAAATAGGAGATTCTAACTATGCTAACTCCAATTCCAAAACAGATGCAAATGCAGCAGATACAAAAGAATGAGATGCACCCGTGTCTATCAACACATTAGCAACCGAGTTGCAAAACAGAAATGTACCTCTCACTACTGATGGAGCCGGTACTAAATCCTGCGCGGTAACAGCATACATGCGCCCCGTAGGCCCCTAGTCTACCTGCTCACCTCTCGGAGCAAAAGACTGCTGCACTGACTGGGATGACGAAGCTCCCGGATTGGCCCTCGAGGCCTGCACAGACTGAGCTAGCTGAAAACCCTGCGTCTGCCTAGAACCAGACGCTCCCAAAGTGGCACTCAACTTCGGGCAAAACCTCTTCAGGTGCCCAGGCTGTCCACAGTGATAACAAGACAAGGGCTGCCCCCTGCCCAAACTCTGACTCTGCAGTCTGGCTGAAGAAGAAGCAGCTCTTTGAACCCCACCCTTCTGCGGGCAAACAGAAACCTTGTGACCCAACTGGCCACACTTGTAACAGGTGAAATCCCCCTGACCACCTCTCCCGGAGCCTGCACTCGGCACTGGGAAGGTCGATCTAGCAACACCACCCTACGACTGCTGAGGGTTAGAACCCCTCTGCCTCCTGCCATCGTTCTGACCATCTTGGCTCCTCTTGGAGCCTCTCTGCCCCTCATCCTCCTCCTGCATCACGAGCTCCATATGAGCTGCAGCGTCCACTAGGTGTCTGTACTCCCGGATGTAAGACCCACCAACCCTCAACTTGAGGCCCCGCCTCAACTTCCGCTCAAACTCATAGCAACGGCGTTCCTCAGACGCCACCAGTTCAGGTGCAAACCTGGACAGACTAGTAAAGGTAGCCTCAAACTCGGCCACTGACAAGCCCTGCTGATTAAGCCTGCTAAACTGATCCCTCAGCTTCTCCCTAGCTGCTGCAGACAAAAACCTCTCCTGGAAAGCATTCACAAACGCCTCCCAAGTACCACCAACACGAGCCTTCTCGTACTTCCACCATTGACCCGCATCTCCCTTCAGTTGGAAGGATGCCAAGGTCACTTTCAGTGCTCCGTCCTCGATGCCAAGCATCTCAAACGTCTTACTCATTTGCTCTAGCCACTCATCAACCTTCAGTGGCTCCTTCGGATTCCCTATAAACTCATCCAGATTAGACCGGAAAACTCCCTCTTCAAGAAGGAAGGCCCTGCCTCAGTTGCCTGATTCCCAGCTCTAAGAATACCCAAAGCTCCTGTTATCTCTCTGGCCAAGGCACCCATGGCCTGCTGACCCACTGGCTCGGCCACATTGGCCTGGCCAACTCCCTCCTGCACTGCCGGAATCTCACCCTGTAACGGTACTTCCTGCCTCACAGGTCTACCACGCCTAGCACCTCTTCCTCGTCCTGACATCCTAATACAGGTAACACAGAACATTAGCACATTCATAAATGTGCCAAAACTAAACACTCACGTCTTAATGCATGGACAACTGTAATTCATTCCACGTAAGCACATATACACATAAGCACTTACGAATTTCATTTCCGGATAATGATAGTCCCGAGGCGTTACTAGAGTTCCGGTTAGAAACAGCATTGATCAAGTGCTTTTCCAACAAGACTCCCAGAAACCCAAGGATCCAATCAACATCCTAGAAATTAAATCCCATACCCACATAGTCACAAAAACATGTTATCAATTAAGCACATAGCATATGATACTACATCAAAGTCTCTATCAAGCGAGACAAACCCATTGTGATCCTAATCACTTCCCACGTACCCAAAGTATTCGAACTCGGTACGCTCTGATACCAAGTTGTAACGCCCTCAAAAATAATAACATTAACCCATCAAATAAGACATGCGTTGATATGTAAAAGTTCCACATTCTTTCATTACATCAGAATTCCATTACATAAGTATTACATGTTAACAACAAAAGCAAATGCCCTATGGGCTTACAGCTTTCCAAGTTAACACTTGGTTACAACAAAAAGAGTACTAACTCATACACATTAAGCCCTTGGCTTGAATTTACATGTAATACATCAAAAGTAATACAACAAAAATATGTCCGCCTCTAGCCTCCCAAGCTATGTCCTCGGAGGTGGCATGTTTCCTGTACCTGAAAATGATATTCCCATATAGGGTGAGCCACAGCCCAGTAGAAATACACTAAACCAACCATAAACAATGACTAAAAGTTTAGCAATTGATAGATGGCCAACACTGATACATTCACATAAATCACATATTTATGTCATACGACTTATGAGTCCAAGTTACTTTCCATTTTCCCTTTTTCAACAGATAGACATATTAGCTCTATCATCATCTCAACAGATATGTATAAAAACTATATCCCATATTCACAGATAAGCATACAAGCTATATCCACATTCTCAACAGATATGTATAACAACAATATCCACATTCACAGATAAGCATATAAGCTATATCCACACTTCACAAAGATAAGCATATGAGCTCTATCTTCACTTCTCTAGACAAGCATATGAGCTGTATCTACAGGGTTCATCCCCTATCTTCTCCCAACACTATCCGGTTTAGAGGTACATCCCCTATCTTCCCCTAAACCGCGGAGTACATCCCCCATCTCCTCCTCTACACATAACGTATACAAACACATTGGTTCTATATACAGTCACTCAATACATACAGTTAATGTATTCTATCAACCGTCAAGTTCCATGACACACTTCATTGATTAGTTTCAGTTTGCCTAATCATCATGCATTGTCTACAACAATCACGACTATCCTCCACCGATAGCCCAAAGCAGTTATTTCTAAACAGAAAATAAGTGCACAATGGATATTCAATCAACATTTCTTTTCCTCATTTCTCACAATTAATTATCCCAATTAATTAAACAATGTAATTAGGTCATTATCCATAATTAACATTTCAACCCTTAGGTTCCATTTTCATCAATGATTCAACATTTATTCCATTTCTCTATGCCAAACATGCATCTACGTTTATTATGAATAAAACCCCAACTTTTGTAAAATAACACAAAAGCCCCAAACTTTCACCAAATTACCAAACCAACCCCAACATCTCAAAATACTAAAATTTAAAGACAAAATCCGTAGAAAGGAGTAGGATATCCCTACCTCGAAGTTTAAGCCAAAAAGGAGATGAAGACTCGAAGATCAACGTGCTCCAAATCCAAACTTTTTCAGATTAAATCAAAGCCCTCAACGCCCTCTATCTTTTTAACAAAGGCCCTAGGCTAGATTCACACTCTAGGGAGATCAATTCTTAGAGAGAGTATAAGTGTAGAGAGAGAGAGTCTCGGATCTAGGGTTTGAAAGGAAAAGGGAGTGAAAAAGTGATGTTCAAAAACGCTACTGTCCGCTGATATAAAACACGCTCGCTCGAGCGAAGCCTTTGTCGCTCGAGCGACCAGACACAGAAAACTCTCGCTCGAGCCAAGAAGTTCTCGCTCGAGCCAAAAACTCAAAAGTGCGCTCGAGCGAAAGAATGCTCGCTCGAGCCAACAACTCAAACCCTCAGGTCTGCAACCAGAAGCACGCTCGAGCGACAGACCTCTCGCTCGAGCGAAGAACAAACCAGACCGCTCGAGGCAAGAAAAGCTCACTCGAGCCAAGAAATACAACTCTCAGGTCCAGAACCAGACGCCATCGCTCGCTCGAGCGAAGCCACTCTGGCTCGACCCACCAGACACAAACTCAACTCTCGCTCGAGCGACCAACTCCTTGCTCGAGCGAAGGTCCAAAAATCTGGGCAGCAACACTAGGCTCCCAAACACAACCAACCTGAAACAAACCTGCCCAACACATCCTATAACTCAATATTCCAGTTAAGAGGGTGCAAACAAGATAATAAACAACTACCAACATCCACGGACACATGTCCGGATCACTGTACAACAAGGGTAAACCCGGGATCGCTATATTCCTCATCTATACTTCTTTAACATTGAACACAAATTCAGACTAAAGCATGCTTTGAGCAAAATTTTAGAGTTTTGTACTCATAATTTGCTACTTTTAAGCATGATTCTTATCTAAATTCAATCTAAAAAGTATGACTTTTAACCATTATTGTAGTAGTGACTCTATTGAAATGTTTTATACATATGGATATCCTATGCTGTCTGTGTTTAGAAAAGTATGTAAATGACATCCTTAGTTAGTCCCATGTACTAGGGGACAACAAACTTACTAATACCTCATAGGAATGAAATCTTCTTTGCCTCATGTGTGTGTAGTATTGGGTTGTCATGCCCATCATTTATTCAATATCATATTGATATAGCTGTATAGTAGAGTTGGTTATATACACAAAAACAGAGTTCTAGCCATGGCTACATCCTTTTGGAATTGTATTAAAAAAAAAATTAAGAATGAAATTCTAAAGCCAACAACATTTTCATGAAAACCATGAAGAGTGTGACACCTCTCATGCCACCTGACAACCAAACTAAACAATAATGGCTTGAAGCAACCAAATTAGAGGCATAACCACAACAAAACAACCATGGTCTGAACCAACCCAAAGAGGCACAACCTCCACCAATGTGAAAAATGATTAGCAAATACACTATGGTGGTATTCTAAGATTTCATTTTCTTGGTGTTCTCAATGTTAGTATTGATACATATCTTTGCTAATATTTAAAAAAAAAAAATGGCAACTAAATTATTATATATACATGGAATTTAATTAAAAATAATCTCTCTTTATCTCATTTCTTTCTACTATCATTATACTATTTAGCTTCTAATGAATTCAGGCACATTCTTAAGTTGAAAACAATTACAAGTAATCTCACTTTTTCTGAGTTAAATAAGCTAAAAAAAATCAAATAATCTAGAATCTAGAATTGTAGTCAAACACCATCATTTGACCTTTTTTTTAATCCAATAATAACACTAAACCCAAAGATTTATTTATAATTAAAAAAAAACAAAATTCAAACCCATTAAGAAATGAATTGAACAAATACAAATTCTATTAAGAGAGTGGAATTGAACAAATACAAATTCTATTATATATTAAAACTAAGAATTCTATTAATACAAATTCTTTTAATCAATTGGGCTCTACCAGCATACGACAACACTTTATTAGCTCACGATTGAATCCTCTTAGTAATCCTAGCAACCAATTGATCAGAATCTATTTTACACAATTTAGTAGAGACAAGAGGAACCCCCAAATACCTCATAGGAAGCTTCCCATCTTTAAAATCCATAATAGAAAGCAACTCACCTCTCAAGTGACAGTCCATATTCCAACAAAGAACATACGACTCTTAGGATGAAAGATCTTATGGGACTCTATTTATGAAAAATCTTATTCATTCACATACATTTTGTGTCAAATTGTACAAAATTGATATCTGTGTTGCAGATTTATTCATAATTATGTACGCGCATGACTAAAAGGAAGATAGATATCTAGAGGAAGCAATAAAAGCTTTATTTTTGATACAATCTGAAATCTAATTCCAATGAGATGCAAAAAATGTAGACCAACTAAACTAACCGCAGCTGATCAAGAAACAAATGATGCCATATTACTGTCATGACCATCAAAAATTAACCAGCCCTAGGAATTGATCTTGAACCCCAACAAATTAGGGCCTTCTAGATGACTATTTAAACCCTTCATCAATCATTTTTTGGTTTTAAAATTTTAGCTGATAAAGCAGAGAACTCATCATCGGTTGTGAGAGTGGATTGTCATATATATAACTCATCATCTGATCGCCTTATGTAGAACTCATCGAGAGTTTGAATTGGGGTTTCAGTTTGGGAGGGTTTCAAAGGGTAGATCGAGATGGAGAGAGATAGTGAGGCAGAGATTGAGAGCGAAGGTGAGGCAGAGATAGAGAGATGGTGAGATAGAGATGGAGCACTCCAACTGGGACTGATCTTTGCCAGATGTCGGAGGTAAGGGTTTGGCTAGAAAGAGGGTTGGGGTTAGAGAAGCGGGCGGTGGAGAATCTAGGGTTTGTGGTTGTAGTGATGGTCGTTCTAGAGAAGAAACAAAGAAAAAATGATGGAGAGAGAGAGAGAGAGACGAAAGCTATGGAGAGAAACAAACAGACAGAAAGACACAAAGAGTGCTAATGCTAGGTAGTGTTTGACACTCTGAAATTTATTTTGGTGCTATTTTTTTTAGTCACATCTTTTAGGATAGCATTGTGTATTATGGAAAGTGTAATATTTTAAATGGTTAATTTTTTGTGGGTCGTGAAAAGTATAATTTTTGATGATTAATTTTTTGTGTCGTAAAATATTTAATATTTTTATCAATTTATAGACGCGTGTTGTGTATAGTTGATGTATTAATAGCATGTCATATGCACGTCATAAATTTTTTTATTATTTACAGTTAATATTGCAAGTCATAGAAAAATCATCATTATTAACATTTACGACCTACGCAATACACACATCGAGAAATTATTTACGATACAAAAAAAAAGCAAGTCATAAAAATACGAAACCACAGCTTGCATTTACTGTATGTCATTGATATGAACCTGTAAAAACCCAATTTTGTTGTAGTGGATAAACATAAAAGGGGTAAAAAAATTAAAACCCTACTCATTTTTTTCATTGTCGCTTAATACATCAAAATTTTCTCACCAAAATTGGTGACAACATTTTTTCCTCACCAGAAGATCTCAAAAATATTAAAAAATTTTGGTAACGAAAGCATATTCCTTATAAATAATTTTATAATTAGTGATCAATTTTTTTCTCACCAAAAGTCCCAAAATTTTGGCGCCACCCAAAAAAATTAGTGAGAAAATTTTTGGTGACGAAACTTAATTTTTCCTCACCTAAAAGAAAGTATTTATTGACGAAAATAAATTTCGTCACCTATCATTTTTATTTTTTTATTATATGTGACAAAATTTATAAATTTTTATTTAGTGGCGAAATTTATTTTCGTCACTAGTTTTCGTCATCAGGAGGCGCTGATGGAAGAGAACATGAGGCATCGAAGGAGACGGGTGGAGAGGCTCGGAGATGCGACGTCGACGACGGCACTGAAGAAGGAGAACAGGCAACATCGGTGGTAGCGCTAGAGGAGAACACTCTGAATGAGGACTAACTTGTGTTTTGTTTTGAGAGAGAGATATGAGAGGAAAACTAATAAACAAAACAAAACCAAAAAACAAAAAACAAAAAAAAAAAGAAAAAATTAGTAGTCTATTTTTTTTTTTTTCTGCCCAATCCGTGAAAATTTTCCCTTAAAAATTAGTGAATTCCTATTTAGTGTAAAAATTCATATTTTTAAGTGTAAAAAGAGGGGGGAGGGGAAATTTTTATTTTTTTTAAAAAAAATTCATAAATATTATAATTTTGAAGTATATTTATGTTATGCGTGTCTAAAAAACAAAAAAAAACTTAAAATATTAAAAAAATTCATTGAAAATATAATTCAGAAAATAAAAAAGTAAATTTTTTGAAAACCAAAACCGAACAAGCTGATTAGTGACGAAAATATATTTCTCACCATATAATCTTAAAATTTATAAAATTGAGTTTTCAAAAAAAATGTAAAATTATTGGTGACGAAAATATATTCCTCACTAAAAATTTTATAATTGGTGACAAAAAATTTTCTCATCAAAAGTCTCAAAATTTTGGCGCCACCAAAAAAATTTAGCGGGAAAACCTTCGATGACGAAATTTAATTTTTCCTCACCTAAAAAGAAATATTTATTGACGAAAATAAATTTTGTCACTAATTATTTTTATTTTTTATTATACGTGACAAAAATTTATAATTCGTCATGAATTACTCTTAGTTAGTGACGAAATTTATTTATTTTTTTCATTACTTTTCGTCACCATAGGTTACTTTTGTTGTAGTGAAAATTTTTTAAAAAATTTTCAAAAATATTTTTTATTTAAAATATAAAAATAACAGGTGAAAAAAAAAAAAAAAAAAAAAACAACAAACAAACAAACAAACAAACACGAACACTGTTCCAATCAACCGGCCGGACGTCCAGGGGACGTTTGGAAGGATGACCGAGTAGACCTATTTTCAAAAGTGGGTGTGGAATTAATTTTTAAAAACTCTAACCAAACACCACACTCAAACCAAGGGGTGGAATCAACTTTTCAAAGCCTTACCAAACACATATTTTATTTTTTTTTCTTCCTCTCTTCACCCCCTCTCCTCTATACCCGAAACCCTAGCCCTGAAAACCTTGATATCATCCATTTTTTACCTAGAATCCACCATGGATCTTGCATTAAAGATGAAGGACAAGTGAGGATGAGCATTTTTAACCTATTGAATCTTGGTTTTGTGAAGGATTCTCCTAGAAGTCTTGCTCTCTTGCAATTTTCTTGAGATAGGATTACTTTTAGCTTTGTATCTCTTTACTTTAAGGACGATTATTTGGTATTATTGTGACATTGATGCTATAATTAAAAATTTGAGTTTACAAAATTGGGTTTTGTTTCAAAAATGAGATTTCCTCTACTTTCTCTTGAGATTTTTATTAATGGCTATGGATTATGGAGATTTTAGTTTGAAGATAACATTTTACATGGTTTATGGGAAAAAGCCCTAAATTTATGAAAACCATAGTTGTCAAATTTGGAGAAAAGATGAAATTGACTTCAAATCTTTAAATTGATGAATGAATTATGATATTTTGAATATGTATTGCTTGAGATTTATGAATTTAAAACCCTTTGAGATTTTTCCTTGGAATTAACTTCCAATTCTTTAAATTTATGATTGAATTGTGAGATTGAGATATATTTTGATATGAGACTCTTGAAATTGAAAGCTTTTGAGAATTTCCTTTGAAATATGAAGATTATGTCTCCATAATTGTTGAATTATTTGAATGGGGAAATTTACCTTTGTTCTCATGGACGTATAAATTCTTGAAATTTGTGGAAATATTGGAAAGATGGTTTAAGGGAGGGGGGAAGGGGGGTAAATAGCATGGGAGTCTGGGTAGGGGGTCGGTTTTTGAAAAGAGTTGTGTGTTGTTGTTACTCGCGTGGGGAGTCAAGGTGTCCAATTGTCCTGTCTTGAGCTTATCGTCAGATGAATGTGGGAAAATGTTTTTGGGTGTCCACTGGTCTTACCATATTATAGCTAGTAAAAGTGGGAAAACAGATGATTTTTCGGTGCCCACGTCCAGCCGTATAATAGTCGATAAATGTGGGGGTGGCTTTTTTAAATGAAAGTGACTTGTGTGTGTGATTTTGGGATTGTCTTCAGGGACTTCATGGTGTATTTACCCCCCCCCCCCCCCGATGTTGAAATGTGATTTTCATGGAAGTTATAATATCTATGTTTTGTTGCCTAAACTTTTCACATGAGTTGAACAAGAAAATGTTTTGGTTGTGATAGTGCCATATGGATTTTCAAATAATTATATCCTTTGTTAAAAGTATTTCTACTGGACATCTAACTCATTTCTATCTAACATTTCAGGAATTGTTGGTGTGATTCCCCTCAAGTGACAAGGCGGTGAAGATTTTTGAATGAAGCACGTGGGCTTATTGATTGTTAATTTTTGAAGCTTCGGGGCTGGGACCATGTGTAACGCCCTCAAAATAATAACAATAAACCCATCAACAAAGACATTCATTAACATATGAAATAACCACATTCTTCTATTCATTAGAGTTTCGTTACAGAAGTATTACATGTTAACAACAAAAGCAAATGCCCTATGGGCTTACAGCTTTCCAAGTTAACACTTGGTTACAACAAAAGAGTACTAACTCATACACGTTAAGCCCTTGGCCTGAATTTACATGTAATACATCAAAAGTAAAACGACAAAAAGTATGTCCGCCTCTAGCCTTCCAAGCTATGTCCTTGGAGGTGGCATGCTACCTGTACCTGAAAATGACATTCCCATATAGGGTGAGCCATAGCCCAGCAGAAATACACTAAACCAACCATGAACAATGACTAAAAGATTAGCAATTGATAGATGGCTAACACTGACACATTCACATAAATCACATATTTATGTCATACGACTTATGAGTCCAAGTTACTTTTCATTTTCCCTTTTTCAACAGATAAGCATGTTAGCTCTATCATCATTTCAACAGATATGTATAAAAACTATATCCCACATTCACAGATAAGCATATAAGCTATATCCACATTCCCAACAGATATGTATAACAACAATATCCCACATTCACAGATAAGCATATAAGCTGTATCCACACTTCACAAAGATAAGCATATAAGCTCTATCTTCACTTCTCTAGACAAGCATATGAGCTGTATCTACGGAGTTCATCCCCTATCTTCTCCCAACACTATCCGGTTTAGAGGTACATCCCCTATCTTCCCCTAAACCGCGGAGTACATCCCCCATCTCCTCCTCTACACATAACGTATACAAACACATTGGTTCTATATACAATCACTCAATACATACAGTTAATGTATTCTATCCACCGTCAAATTCCATGACACATTCCATTGATTAGTTTTCGTTTGTCTAATCATCATGCATTGTCTACAACAATCACGACTATCCTCCACCGATAGCCCAAAGCAATTATTTCTAAACAGAAAATAAATGGACAAATGGATATTAAATCAACATTACATTTCCTCATTTCTCACAATTAATTATCCCAATTAATCAAACAATGTAATTAGGTCATTTTCCATAATTAACATTTCAACCCTTAGGTTCCATTTTCATCAATGATTCAACATTTATTTCAATTCTCTATGCCAAACATGCATCTAGGTTTATTATGAATAAAACCCCAACTTTTGTAAAATAACACAAAAGCCCCAAACTTTCACCAAATTACCAAACCAACCCCAACATCTCAAAATACTAAAATTTAAAGACAAAATCCATAGAGAGGAGTAGGATATCCCTACCACGAAGTTTGAGCCAAAAAGGAGATGAAGACTCGAAGATCAACGTGTTCCAAATCCAAACTTTTTCAGATCAAGTCGAAGCTCTCAACACCCTCTATCCTTTTAACAAAGGCCCTAGGCTAGATTCACACTCTAGGGAGATCAAATCTTAGAGAGAGTGTAAGTGTAGAGAGAGAGAGTCTCGGATCTAGGGTTTAATCAAAAGAGAAAGTGAAAAACTGAAGTTCAAAATCGCTACTGTCCGCTGATATAAAACACGCTCGCTCGAGCGAAGCCTTTGTCGCTCGAGCGACCAGACACAGAAAACTCTCGCTCGAGCCAAGAAGCTCTCGCTCGAGCCAAAAACTCAGAAGTGCGCTCGAGCGAAAGAATGCTCGCTCGAGCCAACAACTCAAACCCTCAGGTCTGCAACCAGAAGCACGCTCGAGCGACAGACTTCTCGCTCGTGCGAAGAACAAATCAGACCGCTCGAGCGAAGAAAGCTCACTCGAGCCAAGAAATGCAACTCCCAGGTCCAGAACCAGACGCAATCGCTCGCTCGAGCGAAGCCACTCTGGCTCGATCCACCAGACACGAACTCAACTCTCGCTCGAGCGACCAACTCCTCGCTCGAGCGAAGGTCCAAAAATCTGGGCAGCAGCACTAGGCTCCCAAACACAACCAACCTGTAACAAACCTGCCCAACACATCCTATAACTCATATACAAAGTAAAAAAGGACGCAAACTAGATAATAAACAACTACCAACATCCACGGACACATGTCCGGATCACTGTACAACAAGGGTAAACCCGGGATCGCTATAACCTCCCCCCCCCTTAAAGAATTTCGTCCCCAAAATTAAGCACAAGTTTTCAAAAACAAGTTTTTCTCCATTTTAACCAATGTTACATTTTAACATTCAACAATCCGACCCATTACCGGTCACCCCCCTCCCTTTAACAAGAGGCATTTCACAATATGTAAACAACATATGTACTTTCAACATGCATTAATATTACGCATTTCCTTTCCAATTTCAACATATATAATGTTACATTCAACTTCCATATGAGGCAAGTCCCAAAACATATTTCCAATAAACCAAACATTTTCAATGTTTCACGACTTAAGACATATATAAAAGCTCTTAAGTTCAACAATAGTTCAAAATTTAAATACAAGATTACATATCAACAAACAAGTTCGGATATTTTTCACGGACTTCCAACTCACGTTCCCAAGTGGCTTCCTCCACTCCGTGATGTTTCCACAAGACTTTCACCAAAGGAATGGTCTTGCCACGCAAGACCTGATCCAGCCTATCCAAGACCCGAACCGGTCTCTCCTCATACGAGGCATCCTCATCTACCTCTAATTCGGTCCAATCCAACACATGTGATGGATCTGGCTCATACTTCCGAAGCATACTCACATGAAACACGTCATGCACTCCGGACAACTGCGGCGGTAAGGCTAACCGATAAGCAACCTCGCCAATCCTCTCAAGGATCTCAAAAGGACCAATAAACCGAGGGGATAACTTCCTACTCTTCCCAAACCTCATCAAGCCTCGCCTAGGTGATATCTTCAGAAAGACATGATCACCTACCTCAAACGCCAAAGGCCTCCTTCTACGGTCGGCATAAGATTTCTGACGACTCTGGGCTGTAACAAGCCTCCTACGGATAAGTTCAACCTTCTTCATCGTCTCCCTAACCAACTCCGGACCCAACAAAGGTGCATCACCCACCTCGGCCCAACAAACTGGAGACCTACACGGTCGGCCATACAAGGCCTCAAACGGTGCCATACCGATGCTAGACTGAAAACTGTTGTTGTAGGCAAATTCTACCAAGGGTAAGTGCCTCTCCCACGTCCCACTGAGGTCCAGGACACAACCCCGATGCATATCCTCGAGGATCTGGATAGTACGCTCGGACTGCCCGTCAGTCTGAGGATCATAGGCCGTACTAAAGGTCAACTTAGTGCCCAAGGCACTCTGCAAACTCTGCCACAACCTAGCTGTAAAACGAGGATCTCTATCTGAGACGATCGTTACTGGGACCCCGTGTAATCTCACTATGTCCCGATTATACAAGTCGGCAAGATGATCCACCGAATCTCTCACGCGCATAGGAATAAAGTGCGCTGACTTAGTCAACCGGTCTACAACCACCCAAATAGCATCACTACCCCGCTGAGTCCTCGGAAGACCTACAACGAAGTCCATAGTGACATCCTCCCACTTCCACTCGGCAATAGGCAAGGGTTGCAACAAACCCGCTGGCCTCTGATGCTCGGCCTTCACTTGCTGGCAAGTAAGGCACTTCGATACGAAAACAGCCACATCTCTCTTCATACCTCGCCACCAAAACTGGCGACCCAAATCCTGATACATCTTAGTACCTCCCGGATGCACTGCAAGGCGCGAATGGTGAAACTCTCGGAGTACCTCCTCTCGGCAAGACTCCGGTACAAACAAATGGTCTCGGTATCTCACACTCGAGTCGGGATACACCGTCAAACCCTTCTCAACTTTCCCACTGGAGATCTTCTCTCGAAGGGATTCTACCTCAAGGTCACCTCTCTGTGCCGCTAACACTCTAGTCACAAGTGTAGGCTGCGCAACAACAGAAAACAAGGCCGCAGCCTCAACAGATTCGCCCAGTAGCAAATCAAACTCGCCAAGTGCACCCAACATCTCCCATTCCCGGATGGCTATACTAGCTACATCACTAATGGATTTCCTACTAAGGGCATCGGCCACAACATTGGCCTTTCCCGGGTGATAGTGTAACTCAAAATCATAGTCCTCGATGAACTCCATCCATCTCCTCTGCCTCAAATTCAAGTCTCTCTGTGTAAACAGATACTTCAAACTCTTGTGGTCCGAGAATACCTCGAACCTCTCACCATAAAGGTAGTGCCTCCAAATCTTCAAGGCAAAGATCACTGCTGCTAACTCTAGGTCGTGTGTAGGGTAATTCTTCTCGTGTATTTTCAACTGACGTGAGCCATAAGCTACCACTTTCCCCTCTTGCATCAACACACAACCCAGACCCTCTCGTGTGGCATCACAATAAACCGCATAACCCAACCCTCTCTCTGGAATAATCAACACCGGAGCGGTGGTCAATCTAACTTTCAGCTCTTGGAACGACTTTTCACAAGTCTCACTCCACACAAACTTGACTCCCTTCCGAGTCAGTCTAGTCAACGGTGACGCTAACCTGGAGAAATCTTTCACAAACCAACGGTAATACCCAGCTAATCCCAGAAAACTGTGGATCTCGAACACACTCTTAGGCTGTGCCCAATCCTGCACTGCCTCTACCTTGGATGTATCAACAGACACCCCTTCCCCGGATGCCACGTGGCCTAAGAATTTGACTTCCCTCAGCCAGAACTCACACTTCCCAAACTTGGCATACAGCCTATGGGCTCTAAGTAACTCAAGCACCACTCTCAAGTGTGCCTCGTGCTCCTCCTCAGAAGGCGAATAGATAAGAATGTCGTCCACGAAGACAACCACAAATCGATCTAAGAACTCCCGGAAAATTTGGTTCATCAAGTCCATAAAGACTGCCGGTGCATTGGTAAGCCCAAATGGCATCTCCAGAAACTCATAATGGCCATACCGCGTACGGAATGCCGTCTTCGGAATATCCTCCTCCCTGACCCTTAACTGGTGGTAACCCGATCTCAAGTCTGTCTTAGAGAAACAACGGGAACCCTTAAACTGGTCAAACAAATCATCTATACGGGGCATAGGATACTTATTCTTAACCGTAGCCCGATTCAACTTCCGGTAGTCAATACACAATCTCAAGTCACCATCTTTCTTTTTAACAAAGAGGGCCGGTGCTCCCCACGGCGAAACACTAGGGCGAACAAAGCCCTTATCTAGCAATTCCTGGAGCTAAACTTTCAACTCAACCAACTCTGCTGGAGCAAAACGGTAAGGTGCCATAGAAATCGGCGCCGTGCCGGGCACCAAATCAATAGAGAACTCTATCTCTCGGTGAGGTGGCAAACTAACAAGATCTTCGGGAAAGACATCCGAATACTCACAAACCACCCTCGACAAGACAATCTGGGTCTCAACACACTCACCACTCTCAAAGCTAGCAAGTAGACCACTAAGTTCACTTCGCCTTCGCGAATCATACCCCGGTGGCAAAACATAACCAACCCGGTCTCCCAAGAAATGGAACCACTCCCCGCTCAAGGTACATAACGTGACCCTCTAGCGGTAGCAATCGATAACAGCTCGGTATGACGATAGCCCGTCCATACCCAAAATAACATCAAAGCCCTTCATGGGCATGACAACAAACGGAAAAGGAAGCCTATAGTCGGCGACCTCTATATCACAACCTCTGACACCCTGTTTCAGAATCAACTCACCACCAAGAGGTGACACCACACAAATAGGAGATGCTAACTGTGCTAACTCCAATTCCAAAACAGATGCAAATGCAGCAGATACAAAAGAATGAGATGCACCCGTGTCTATCAACACATTAGCAACCGAGTTGTAAAACAGAAAAGTACCTCTCACTACTGATGGAGCCGGTACTAAATCCTGCGCGGTAACAGCATACACGCGCCCCGTAGGCCCCTAGTCTACCTGCTCACCTCTCGGAGCAAAAGATTGCTGCACAGACTGGGATGACGAAGCTCCCGGATTGGCCCTCGAGGCCTGCACAGACTGAGCTGGCTGAAAACCCTGCGTCTGCCTAGAACCAGACGCTCCCGAAGTGGCACTCAACTGCGGGCAAAACCTCTTCAGGTGCCCAGGCTGTCCACACTGATAACAAGACAAGGGCTGCCCCCTGCCCAAACTCTGACTCTGCGGTCTACCTGAAGAAGAAGCAGCTCTCTAACCCCCACCCTTCTGCGGGCAAACTGAAACCTTGTGACCCAGCTGGCCACACTTGTAACAAGTAAACTCCCCCTGATTGCCTCTCGCCGAGCCTGCACTCGGCACTGGAAAGGTCGATCTAGAAACTGCTCCCTGAGACTGCTGAGGGTTATAACACCTCTGTCTCCTGCCATCACCCTGACCATCCTGGCTCCTCTTGGAGCCCTTCTGCTTTTCCTCTTCTTCCTGCATCATAATTTCCATATGAGCAGCGGCATCTACCAGGTGTCTATACTCTCGGATATAAGACCCACCAACTCTCAACTTGAGGCCCCGCCTCAACTTCCGCTCAAACTCATAGCAACGGCGTTCCTCAGACGCCACCAGTTCAGGTGCAAACCTGGACAGACTGGTAAAAGTAACCTCAAACTCGGCCACTGACAAGCCCTGCTGTTTAAGCCGGCTGAACTGATCCCTCAGCTTCTCCCTAGCTGCTGCGGACAAAAACCTCTCCTGAAAAGCATTCACAAACGCCTCCCAGGTACCACCAACACGAGCCTTCTCGTACTTCCACCATTGACCCGCATCTCCCTTCAGTTGGAAGGATGCCAAGGTCACTTTCAGTGCTCCGTCCTCGATGCCATGCATCTCGAACGTCTTACTCATTTGCTCTAGTCACTCATCAGCCTTCAGTGGCTCCTTCGGATCCCCGATAAACTCATCCGGATTAGACCGGAAAAACTCCCTCTTCAAGAAAGAAGGCCCTGCCTCAGCTGCCTGATTCCCAGCTCTAAGAATACCCAAAGCTCTTTCTATCTCTCTGGCCAAGGCACCCATAGCCTGCTGACCTGCTGGCACGGCCACATTGGCCTGGCCAACTCCCTCCTGCACTGCCGGAATCTCACCCTGTAACGGTACTTCCTGCCTCGCAGGTCTACCACGCCTAGCACCTCTTCCTCGTCCTCACATCCTAATAAAGGTAACACAGAACATTAGCACATTCATAAATGTGCCGAAACTAAACACTCACGTCCTAATGCATGGACAACTGTAATTCACTCCACGTAAGCACATAAACACATAAGCACTTACGAATTTCATTTCCGGATAATGATAGTCCCGAGGCGTTACTAGAGTTCCGGTTAGAAACAGCATTGATCAAGTGCTTTTCCAACAAGACTCCCAGAAACCCAAGGATCCAATCAACATCCTAGAAATTAAATCCCATACCCACATAGTCACATAAGCATGTTATCAATTAAGCACAAAGCATAAGACACTACTTCTAAGTCTCTATCAAGCGAGACAAACCCATTGTGATACTAATCACTTCCCACGTACCCAAAGTATTCGAACCCGGTACGCTCTGATACCAATTTGTAACGCCCTCAAAATAATAACAATAAACCCATCAACAAAGACAATCATTAACATATGAAATAACCACATTCTTCTATTCATCAGAGTTTCGTTACAGAAGTATTACATGTTAACAACAAAAGCAAATGCCCTATGGGCTTACAACTTTCCAAGTTAACACTTGGTTACAACAAAAGAGTACTAACTCATACGCGTTAAGCCCTTGGCCTGAATTTACATGTAATACATCAAAAGTAAAACGACAAAATGTATGTCCGCCTCTAGCCTTCCAAGCTATGTCCTTGGAGGTGGCATGCTACCTGTACCTGAAAATGACATTCCCATATAGGGTGAGCCACAGCCCAGCAGAAATACACTAAACCAACCATGAACAATGACTAAAAGATTAGCAATTGATAGATGGCTAACACTGACACATTCACATAAATCACATATTTATGTCATACGACTTATGAGTCCAAGTTACTTTTCATTTTCCCTTTTTCAACAGATAAACATGTTAGCTCTATCATCATTTCAACAGATATGTATAAAAACTATATCCCACATTCACAGATAAGCATATAAGCTATATCCACATTCCCAACAGATATGTATAACAACAATATCCCACATTCACAGATAAGCATATAAGTTGTATCCACACTTCACAAAGATAAGCATATAAGCTCTATCTTCACTTCTCTAGACAAGCATATGAGCTGTATCTACGGAGTTCATCCCCTATCTTCTCCCAACACTATCCGGTTTAGAGGTACATCCCCTGTCTTTCCCTAAACCGCGGAGTACATCCCCCATCTCCTCCTCTACACATAACGTATACAAACACATTGGTTCTATATACAATCACTCAATACATACAGTTAATGTATTCTATCCACCGTCAAATTCCATGACACATTCCATTGATTAGTTTCCGTTTGCCTAATCATCATGCATTGTCTACAACAATCACGACTATCCTCCACCGATAGCCCAAAGCAATTATTTCTAAACAGAAAATAAATGCACAAATGGATATTAAATCAACATTTCATTTCCTCATTTCTCATAATTAATTATCCCAATTAATCAAACAATGTAATTAGGTCATTTTCCATAATTAACATTTCAACCCTTAGGTTCCATTTTCATCAATGATTCAACATTTATTCCAATTCTGTATGCCAAACATGCATCTAGGTTTATTATGAATAAAACCCCAACTTTTGTAAAATAACACAAAAGCCCCAAACTTTCACCAAATTACCAAACCAACCCCAACATCTCAAAATACTAAAATTTAAAGACAAAATCCATAGAGAGGAGTAGGATATCCCTACCTCGAAGTTTGAGCCAAAAAGGAGATGAAGACTCGAAGATCAACGTGTTCCAAATCCAAACTTTTTCAGATCAAGTCGAAGCTCTCAACACCCTCTATCCTTTTAACAAAGGCCCTAGGCTAGATTCACACTCTAGGGAGATCAAATCTTAGAGAGAGTGTAAGTGCAGAGAGAGAGAGTCTCAGATCTAGGGTTTGATCAAAAGAGAAAGTGAAAAACTGAAGTTCAAAATCGCTACTGTCCGCTGATATAAAACACGCTCGCTCGAGCGAAGCCTTTGTCGCTCGAGCGACCAGACACAGAAAACTCTCGCTCGAGCCAAAAACTCAGAAGTGCGCTCGAGCGAAAGAATGCTCGCTAGAGCCAACAACTCAAACCCTCAGGTCTGCAACCAGAAGCACGCTCGAGCGACAGACTTCTCGCTCGAGCGAAGAACAAATCAGACCGCTCGAGCGAAGAAAGCTCGCTCGAGCCAAGAAATGCAACTCTCAGGTCCAGAACCAGACGCAATCGCTCGCTCAAGCGAAGCCACTCTGGCTCGATCCACCAGACACGAACTGAACTCTCGCTTGAGCGACCAACTCCTCGCTCGAGCGAAGGTCCAAGAATCTGGGCAGCAGCACTAGGCTCCCAAACACAACCAACCTGTAACAAACCTGCCAAACACATCCTATAACTCATATACAAAGTAAAAAAGGACGCAAACTAGATAATAAACAACTACCAACATCCACGGACACATGTCCGGATCACTGTACAGCAAGGGTAAACCCGAGATCGCTATACCATGTGTCCATTTTGTTGTACCAAAACTATGCCTTGCTATTTGTACGTCATTAAGGCATTATTATTTTTATTTTCTAGTTTCTTGGATTATGTAAATGTTATTATTACAAGGACAATAACATGAAAATTGTAATATTTGATATGTACGTCAATGGATAAGAGGACTTTTGAGATTATTGTTATTATTGGTTTGGAAAGATATCAGATTAATCAGATTATGAGTGATATTTTAGTTTAATAAATTTTGGGGCGTTACCTGATGATACTCTTGTCAAAATTCAAACAATAAAATAAAAAATTGATTCATTTACATTATGTAGAGATGTTAATATACGTGGGCACTTAGTTAAATATAAACTCTTATAATAAAACTCAAAATGTATTTATATATATATATAGGGAAATTTTATGGCATGCACTCTTTGAGGGGTGTATATGTATATACCTTATCACAAAATATATAATTTTATTTCAAAATTTGGTAATATCAATCACAATATATAACCTTGGCATAAATTAATGTAACAAAATATCTAAAATTTTGTAATTGATATTGCAAACTCACCTAGGAACAAAATGTTACTTGTTGCTTACTAAACAACACATGCATTTATCTATATTCTTGACTTAGGCCTCGAATTGTTCTGATTTTCTAAAAATTGAAATTTTTATTTTTCATATTATTTTATTTTTTGTAATTTTTTAAATATATATATTTTTAGATATACCTAATTTAGATAAACTTAAAAAATATAATATTTATAAAAAATATATATTTTTAAAAATACAAAAACAAATATACAAAAATTCTGTACGTTTTTGTATTCTTGTATATTTATTAAATTTTTTTAAATATTTTTTACAAATATTTTACTTTTTAGGTTCATCTAGAAAGTGAAAAAACTACTTAAAATATTTTTAAAAAAATCACTAAGAATAAAAAACTTGATTTTCAGAAAATCAATCTAAACCAAACAGGATAGTACCACTAAGAAACAATATATAGCACACATTAAGGTCCCGTTTGGGGATATGCTATTTTAGTCTAAAAACTAAAAATTTATTATAAGTTGTCACATCATTCTCAAATAATGATTAGTAAATGTTTAAGACCCATAAAAAAACTTTTCACAATTTGATCTATAATGATGTGGCATAATATACGTCAACTTTTAATTTGTCACATACTCAATTGTGTGGGGTTTATCCCTTTTGCCACATCATTTAGGGGTTCAATTTGTGGGTCTCTAACACTACTTTTAGAATTATGTAAAAAATAGTGAATTAATCATTATTTGAAATTTTGAAAATTGAAGACTTTTTTCCACCCACTTTCCGCACTATTAGGTTATATTTTGATCAGAAATTTAGAGAGAAATTTACGTAGAAAAGAAAAATTAAATGAAATAAAGCTATTGCTTCACATTTCCATTATCTTTTATTTGCCTCCGCAAATTCCTCCTCAAATTTATAATCAACCTATATATAAACAGGTGTTTTCTTCCAGTCAATTAGTGTTGTTCTCTTCTAAAAGAGACTTGATTACTTGCAAAAAATTCTTTTCTTTTCTTTTTTTTTTTTTTTGTTTGTTTTTTTTTAAAAAAAATTTATCAGCTACTTGTAGAAAAATGTGACAATGAAATGTGAAAGTTCAAAAAATTCTACGCCTAAGAAGAAGTAATTGCCATTCATGAGCTATGACTTTCGAAGTCATCAAGTCTTCTAATAGATTTTCCTCAAGTTCATGTTTAAAAACTGCAATGCACAAGCTAAACTCTCATCTTTAAACACTCGTACCAAGTAACCTTCCATACTAAGAAGCCATGGGCACAACCTTTAGTGCTCTTTGGCTGTTATTTACTTTTCTTTTCATTGAAAGAATTGAGTTCTGTAGCAGTACAAAATCAAATGTGAGTTGCATAGCGAGTGAGCGAGAAGCTCTTATTGAGTTTAGGGGAAAGCTCAAAGATGATGCAAATTGGTTATCCACGTGGGTTGGACAAGACTGTTGTCTATGGAAGGGAGTTGGTTGCAGTAGGAAAACAGGCCATGTCATGAAGCTTGATCTACGTAATCCAATCCCTTTTGATTCCTACAAGGGCAATTTTATTCAACATTCTGCCAATTTCGACAAGAACAGATTGAGCGGCGAGATAAGTCCTTCTTTACTCGTTTTAAATCATTTGAGTTACATAGACTTGAGCATGAACAATTTTTCAGATATGCAATTTCCAGAATTCTTAGGCTCCATGAAAAGCTTGAGATACCTTGACCTCTCTTGGTCACAATTTTTCAGTGGAATGATTCCTCATCATTTGGGAAATCTTTCAAGATTGTAGTATCTCAACCTTAGCAATAATGCTTTAGTTGGTCCAATTCCAAATACTCTTGGAAGGTTGATATCTCTCACAGTCCTTGACCTTTCTTTTAATGACTTTGATAACTCAATGTTGCATTGTTTGAGTAACTTGAGTAGTCTTGTCCATATGGATATCGGTTCCAATAATTTTAACAGTTTAATTCCTGATGCTCTTGGAAGGTCAACCTCTCTCACCTTCCTTGACCTTTCTGACAACAATTTTGATAATTCAATGTTATATTCTTTGTGCAACCTTACCGGTCTTGGCCATTTGGATCTTGGTTTTAATAATCTTCATGGTTCAATTCCCTATTGCTTTGGGAAGTTGCCCTCTATTTCAGTCCTCAAGTTGGATTATAATAGTTTTCAAGATCCAATTTCAAGTGAGATTGGTAATATGACACAACTTACAGAGCTTCACTTCACTAGAAACAAGTTCAAAGGTGAAATACCAAACTCCATGTGGTGGAACCTTTGCAACTTGCGCGTACTTGATTTGTCCAATAACAAGTTCAGAGGTGAAATACCAAACTCCATGTGGTGGAACCTTCGCAAATTGCGCGTACTTGATTTGTCCAATAACAAGTTCAGAGGTGAAATACCAAACTCCATGTGGTGGAACCTTTGCAACTTGCGCATACTTGATTTGTCCAATAACAAGTTCAAAGGTGAAATACCGAACTCCATGCAAAACCTCTGCAGCTTGTGCATTCTTGATTTATCCAATAACAAGCTCAGTGGGAACCTTTCAACTTTGGTTAGTCCATTTGGTTGCATCCATAATAATTTAAAGGTGTTAGAACTCAAAATAAACATGTTTAGTGGTCATTTGCCAAACCACTTGAGAGAGTTCAAGAATCTTGAGTGCCTTGATATTTCTGAGAATTCAATTTATGGTCTACTACCATCATCAATTGGAAGACTGTCATATTTGAGAGTGTTGAATACTAGAAATAATCAATTGAATGGGACCATTCCAAATAGTCTTGGACAACTTTCAAAACTAGAAAAGCTAGATTTATCAAACAATTCTTTTGTTGGCATGGTATCTGAACTTCATTTTGCCAAACTCAAGGGGTTAAATGAGTTATACTTGTCTCCAAACTCATTATTAGTTCTGAATGTGTGCTCCCAATGGGTTCCTCCTTTCCAACTCCCATCCATACTAATGGCATTCATCAAAGTGGGACCCCAATTTCCTCTGTGGCTTATGACAGAAAAAAATGTTAGAGATTTAGTCATGTCTAATGCAAGTATCTCAGATAACATTCCTGATTGATTTCATAATATTTTTTCTGGTATTCGATTCTTGGATTTATCCAACAATCATATCAGCGGAAAGGTGCCAATATTTCAAGAATGTAAATACTGTGATTATACAGAGAATCATAGGGAGTTGATAGTGAGTTCTAATAAATTTAATGGGCCATTAACACCACTTCCTTCATATGCTATGATATTAGATCTTTCGCACAACTTTATTTCAGGACCTATTCATATGAGTGATGATAATAAAAAATTGGGATTTCAGATTCTTACTCTCTCAAATAACTATTTCACTGGTGGCATTCCAACATCTTTATGCAAGGCAACGAATACAACAATTATTGATTTCTCAAAAAATCAATTATCAGGAAGAATTCCTCGATGCTTAGGACATTTGGATAACTTGGCAGTGCTAGATTTGTCGAACAACAACCTATGTGGTCATATTCCAAGTTCTTTAGGTTCCCTAAGATTTCTCATATCCTTACACTTACATAAGAATAGATTTCAAGGGAAGCTTCCTTTATCCTTACAAGATTTGACATTTCTTTATGCACTTGATCTAGGTGGAAATGCATTCACTGATATTATCCCTCCCTGGATCGGATATAAACTAACTCATTTGCCATTTCTCAATCTTCAATCGAATAATTTCTATGGTGATATTCCTCCACAACTTTGTCATCTTCAAAATCTACAATTGTTAAACTTGGCACAAAATAACATAACAGGAAATATCCCTCGTTGTTTTCTCAACTTCATTGCCATGGTTGCACTAGATCCTAAGTACATGTTCGATCCAAGAAAGCATAAATCAATTAATAAACATTATCAAGAGAACATGTTGGATTCAATGAAGGGAAGAGAACTGGAATACACCAAGACACTCAGATTTCTCATCTCTATAGACCTTTCGAACAATGGCATTGTTGGAGATATTCCAGAAGAGTTAATGGATCTTTTTGGGTTGTTAAACTTGAATTTATCTGGAAATCATCTGAAAGGAAGGATCCCTAATAATATTGGAAATTTGACACAATTGGAATCTCTTGATTTGTCTCGAAACAAACTTTTTGGCCCCATTCCTCCAAGTCTATCTAGTTTAAGCTACTTAAGTCATTTGAACATGTCATTCAATAATTTGTCAGGGTGAATACCAATGGGAAATCAACTTCAAACTCTCGACGATCCTTCCATCCATTTATATAGGCAACAATGGCCTTTGTGGTGCACCACTAAATAGTTGCCTCGATGATAAATCATTTGATGGTGATCACAAACATGCTGATGAGAGTAAAGTTGCAGATGAAACTGATTTTTTGTGGTTCTACACTGGCATTGGACTTGGTTTCTTGGTTGGGTTCTTGGGGGTCTGTGGCACTTTGAATTTCAAGAAGTCTTGAAGGTATGCATACTTCCAGTTCATCGAAACCAACTACAATTGTATATCAATAAACATAGCAATCAAGTTTGCTCAGCTAAGGGGGAGGTTCAACAAAGACAAATTTGGAGGATGAATTTATCAACCAATTAGTTCGTCTTTCTCTCTCTCTCTCTCTCTCTCTCTCTCTCTCTCTCTCTCTCATCATGTACCTATATTACCTCTGTATCTTGTCATGATTGCGATGTGTGCATCAAATCAACATCTTCATAACCCATGATTTGTCTCGCATGAATCTTTCGAATTTTTTTCAATTCCTTACCATCATTAACATAACAATGCTAATCATGTAAATGATTTTTGGAACATCATCACGACTTGAAGAATAACCATTCATAATTTGAAGTGGAGGTAGTGATATTTCCAGATGATCATCAAAACATGTCTTACATTCAAGATCATATGGTAAAGTACAGATTAATTTCCAACAAATTTCTTTACCAAAAGCGCCAAAATTCTTTGTTACATGCTTAAAAACATTGAAACAAATGTAGTTTTGTTGTTATATAGTTCAAATAATGCAAATACATTTCTCAAATAATTTTTCAGTAGTCATTTGTTGCATTATTTCAGAGAAACCATGTTAACATCCACTAATATGCTTGTTATATGCTTTGCTGTCATTAAAGGGTCTTATATTCAGCTGGAGAAAGGACCCTCAGAGGAAGCAGCATTGAGATCATGTTATGGATTTTCTTGAGTTGTTGGAAAGAAACAAGTTTGAATAATTCTATAGTTCTATTATATATGTTGATGGGGTTTGATCATTTTGTGCCTTTTGTAAAATATTCTAAAGTAAGTCTTTCCTTAAATAAATGATTTGTGAACTATCATATTGTCTAGAATATGTTATAGACTATGTTTTGCATATATATGTATTCTCCTTTTATTGGTGAATTCTATGATTTTTGCCAATTAAGGTCATAGATTCTAGTTTTAATTTTGAGAATTGAGCAAGATGCTTCAACAATGATATACATATAGTAATGGTATCACCAAGAAAAACCTTATCAAAACAGAGAGCTATTGTGCAACAATCAAATTCACATATAAGTTCAACTATTCATGTTTTTCTTCACATATAAGTTCAACTATTCATGTTTTTCTTCACATTGTAGTAATCTTTACTTGTGTCAAAGCTTTTAATGATTTAGGAGAAGTATGTAACATCAGTAATATACAAGTGTGTTTCTCAACTTGCAATCCTTGCCAAAGATTTTGTGTGTGTGTGTGTGTGTGTGTGTGTGTGTGTGTGTGTGTGTGTGTGTGTGTGTTTTATTCTCTATCTATTTGTGTCTATTAAGTTTTAACCAATTTACAAGTGTTTGTGGTTGGCTTTTTTAATAACTTTTTGTTGATTTTTTTCATCTTTAATGATTTTTTTTTAAAATTTAAAAGTGTTACACTCTTGAATTCTACTCAACTAGAGAAATTAGAAAAGATCAAAAATTTTGAAAATTCTGAAAAAAAAAGTCCAAAAAGGATTAAAAAAAATCAAAAGCAGTTGACTTTTTTTTTTTTGGTAACTTTTTTTTTTTAAGATTGTCTATGCAAGACAAACCTAAAATGTAAACAAAAAAAAAAAGGCATAATTTAGAAAGAAAAAAATCACTGGAAATTAAAATTTTTTAAATATATGCATATATATAGAACTTTTTTAGGTGAATACCAAACACTAATAAAAGCCAAAGCAATAAAACTGTCATTGTAACCAAAATATCATAAGCTTCCATATATGCAGATGCAAATGCAGATGATTAGCTCCTAACTGCACATTGATTTCAGTAGTCCACACAATGACCCAAAGGGGATCTAAATCAATTATCACAATTTCAATATGTATCAGCCAATCCTACACACCATACCAACAATTAGCATAGAGAAACGGAAGATGCTATGATGTTCACCGTTAAAATAATGCATATGGTATGCTTTTGTGTCATTTTAGTCCCTATATTTTCAAATCGCTCGATTTTAACCCTAAATTTTATATTTCGTCTCTTTTTGTCCCAATTGAAAATGGTAGTTTAGTTTTTTGATAGAAACTGGCCATGTGCGTGTCACATGCCTTATTATAAAGGGTAAAATTGTAAATTTAATATTTTGTACATTATTCAGCCAACTCACTGAGTTAACTCACTCAAATAAACACACATGTGGATCTCAATTATAGAAGAGAAGAGATGGTTTTTGTTTAACAGATGGTTCGACGGGGAAAAAGAAAGGGGGTTCGTTCGACAGTGGGGCCTAGTTGGGGTAAGGCCGTGAAATTCGACTGGTGTCCGTTGATGAGAAGGTCACGACCATAGACCATTACTTTTGCTTAGGGGTGTGTGCGGCGCAGGTCAGTGCGGTTTAGGAGTAAAATATAAATCGTACGGCAAGTGATGGATTGATGAAAGTGTCATTAGAAATTGTCATTTTTCTTATCAAAAATTGGCGGTTCGGTTGCAAATAATGGCGGTTTTGACTTCACGGTTTGGGGGGATTGGTGGTTTATAAAAAAAACATAATTGAAATTACAAAAATTGAATGAAAGAGTAAAAAGATCTAATTTATAAATTAACTAACATAGTCAAAATTAAAATAGATGTTTGTGGGGGAGTGGATTTGGATATACTCTTTGGATCCAATGGGGCACTCGAGATCCTCAGCTATTAACCTGAAAAAGGATGGACACTTCGGTCGGGGGTGCTGGAATTAGCGCTCTGACGGATAAGTCAGCATATACTCTCGATTGCTTGTATTTTAAGTTTAAGCGTACTAGTTCTCACATCTCTCTCTGGCTGATGTTCTTCTATTTATATCTTTTATTTCTTGGGCCTCAAGGCTAGGCCCACTTTCAATTCGCCGTATAACTATTTACTCCGCTCCTTTTGTTGCAAACCACTCTTCACTCGGCCCCTTACTCAACTGGTTATTTGGCCGAATAGGGTAGGATTGGTATGTATAAGGCGGGGCCGAATGCTATATATATATTTCGACTCTCGAGGTCCAATTATTCGGCCTCTTTACGTCTCCTAATATTTGACCCCCACAATTGCCCCCCAAACACACCACTAACAACAGTTAGCTGGTGTGTTTGGTTTCGAACTCAAAAAATCAGAGCCGAAATTCGGCGGCTAAGCTCATTCCAACGCGGATGTCAAAGATCACGCCTTTCGGTCATCATTATAACTTCCCGCCCCTTCGCACGCTTCTTCTATTTATTTTAATTTAAAATTTTGTCGTCTTTTTGAATACATACACATTTTTGGATGTTTGAGGCTCTTAGAGTGCCTTCCGACTACCTCTGCAACTTCCTTTTATCCCTTGTTGTCCTCTCCGTATCTTGTAAGTTCTCTTCCTCTCTGTTTTGAATCCCTTTTCCTGGTTTGTTTTTAGTTTAGCGTACTCCTATAGGCTGACAAAAATGGCAAAGCATTTGAAAGACCTCCTCTCCACGGATCGAGTCTTTGGCTTTCGACGCCATTTTTTCATCCCGGATGATGTCCGTCTGTCACTTGTGACAGATAACACCCTTGATATGGAGAGGGCTGATGAAAGCACAATTGTCTTCCCTCTTTTATTAATTGTAGAGGGCGGAGTCCATTTCCCTCATCACCTATTCCTTAGGGTTGTCCTTCACCATTGGGGTCTAATCCTTTCCCAACCTAATGTAAACTTTTTTCGAATCGTAATGGGGATTATAAAGTTAAACCGTCACCTTAGGATTAATCTCGACATACCTGCTATTCGGCATTGTTATGCCTTGGCCAAGTCTTCTGGCCGGCATGGGTGCTATTTCCTCAGGGCCAAGGATACCGACCATCAATTAGTGACTATGCTTTCTAGCTCTGGCAAGCGAGTCGATGAGGTCATGGTCGTTGTCCGAGGTAACTGGGAATTTGGCGAAGGCGAGGACCGCCTAGATCCTATTCCTAGACGGAGGGGCGAACTAGGTGGCCGTATAGTTCCTTGCGTTTATTTTTCTTATATTTACAAGGTTTCATTTTTGTGGTCTCATGGTCTTTCTTGTGCAGGAAACGATTTGAAGAAAGTTTTGATTTCAACCGACGACACCGTTCTTCCGGAAATTGAAGTCGCGCTCAAATACTTCGGCCGTCCAAGCCTTCAGAAACAAGGGAGGGCGGCCCATATTCTTCTTCGATACGAGCTGACGTATACGACGTTTTCGGCGGTAGAAAACATCCCAATTCTGAGGGGCGAAGAGTCTCTTACGGCTCTTGTTTTAACCAACTTCAAAAACTTGCAGCAAGTTGGTTTGGGTGGATCCGACTCGGAGCAGGCGAAGGTAGCTGATGAGGTCGCTGAAGAGTCAAACCAGTCTGAAGCCGAAGTAGACGAGGCTTTGAAGTTGGCCTTTGAGGAAGCCGGCCTGAATTCAACCAACCCTCCGTCCACTTCAGGCCGAGGGGACGTTTCCTTCGACGACGTCTTTACTAGTTTAGAAGACCTTCTCGGTGCGTACCCTAAAGACATGGCTGGGTTATCACTCACACAACTCGCCAAAAAAAGAACGCCGAAAGAATGGCCGCGCGGCGGAGAGCAGAGGCCATTCGATCGGAAGTGCCACCCGCCGCCAATGCTGAGCCCTCCTTGCCTGTTATCGAGGTGGTGACGGCTCAAACTTGAAATGCCGAGTCGGAGCCGATAGAGCAAGCGAATCAGGAGGGTGAGCGAAGGGGGGAGAAACGTCCTGCCGAGGTCGAGGTCAGCTCTAAAGAAAACCCCGTTGACAAATGGCCGCGCTTAAAGGAGTCAGATGTGGTTGTGCCTTTTGTCGTTCAACCAAAAATAAAAAACATGCCGATCTCCTTTGACGCGTCGGCTATGAAAGACCCAGCCGTGGCGTTGAGCATGGCTTCGTCGGTCTCATTGCCGGCTGATAAGGCGACTTTCCGGGCGGAGCCGGATTTGTTGGCAATAGCGTTAGCCGCTCAGTCGGCTTTTTTGGTATATAAGTTGATCCTGTCTTTCGCTTTTATTCTTATATTGTTTTGGTTTTAATTTCCTGTTTTGCAGACAGTCTGAAGGATAGCCGAGATAGGCCGGCGCCAGCATGACGCCATCAAACAAATTGGCTGTTGAAAATCGGAAGTTGAGGGCGAGAGGAGCAGGGCCGAGTTCGAAGCGCCGAGGGCGAAGATGGAAAGTGCAAGGGCCGAGGCCGAGATGGAAAGGGCGAGAAATTCTGACCAGCTCAGATTGGCCGCTGAGAAGAGGGCAAACGTGAGCGAAGGTGTGCTCAAGTTAGCTCAAGAGGCAATTGCTAAGCTGGAGGCTGAATTGGAAGAGTCGAAGAAGGTGAAGGAAATAGCCGACTCCGAGCCTTCCAAAGCGTTCGAGGTTGGGAAGGGCGCCGCCCTTGAAAATTACGTAGAAGAAGTCCCCAAATTCAAGAATTGAGAATTCAAACATGGCTGGCTCAAAGCCCTTGTTGCCGTTGATGTGACATTGGCCATGCTGATTCCCTATGAGCAAGTGGACGTTGAGCCGCTTGAGTCTGACCCCGAAGATTGATTTGGGCGACGCTTGTTTTGTTTTTGGAATTTTTTAATGTATGTTCTTGCAAACATGTTTTGTTTTTTAATAGACTTTTATTTACTTAGGGTAATCTTCATGTATAAAATGATGACTATCTGTATTCACTCTATGAATGAAGATTTTTGTTGTTATTAATGAAGATTTTTGCTTTTCACTATTTTGGGTGAGACTACTGCTGTCTGTTGCTAAAACGATGAGTAAATTAAATATTGCTAAAACATTCCCTTAAAAAGATGAGTAAATTAAATATTGCTAAAACAATAACGGCGTATCTATAGACGTCCCCGAACGCCCTGGGAGGATTAAGTCCCGTTCTGTTCATTTGGGGTCACTACAGCTCGGACTCTCAAATTGTCACGGTTCTTAATCTGAACCAAAGAGTCCAAATCCGACAAATCGTTTTGAGAAAACAGATTTTTGAAAGAAGTGCCAAAAATGAACTGCTTTGCCAGATACAGAGTCGCCACCTAAATGTTTTTTTATGGGAAATTTAGGAAACCCTGACTCGGTGCCAAAGGCCACGTGTCTGTCATCACCAAAGTTGCCTCGGCTCGGGAACTTGGGTACGATTGGGGAAGGTCACTTCGTGAACACCCCCGCTCGCCCGATCAAAGATCGGCCTCTACTAACCATGATATCTATTTTTGAAAGCATTGTGTGTTCTTATTCCGGTTATTAGCCTAGGTTACTATGTGATGCGCACAGCATATAAGTATAGACTGAGTTGCCTGAATTGGAACAAAACATTTCATGTTCGCTTTTTTGAAAATGGTTTGCTACCCGCAGGTAGGCTTAAAATGCAGATTTTGCCACCCGCAGGTTGGTTTAGAAAAGATGGTTTTGCCACTATCTAGTGGGCTTAAAACTCACACTCAATGATTTATTCCAATCCAAGTAACCCAACCTTCACCTACAGGCATTCAGGCAGTTATAGCACATAAGCATATAGCCTCATGGTAAGCATGCTATTCATGGCAGTCACTCACACGCATGCAAGGATGCTAAAGCATAAAACTCACCGAGTACTCCAAGCCAAAATAGAAACTACATTAGAAATCATGCATGATCCTAAGTATACAAAAAATGCCTAATGCAACACATGCAAAAAAATGCAACTATAGCAGGCTCGGCTATTCTAAGATGGCATATGAAATGCTACAACTATCATGTATTCAATTTGGAATTGAAAGTATAATGCAGTTAGTATGATGCGCCGAGCCCGGTGCATGCAATACAGATGAATGATGCAAACATGCTGTCATACTGTATGCTAATTAAAACATGCCCTAATCTAACCATCATAAGCGGATAAATAAAAGGGAGAAAGACGTGGAGTTGGAAGACATACAACACACACACGCACACTTATTACAGTTATGCCCTCGCGCAGAGGGTCCGAATAAATAATACAATCCCGAATGAAAGAATACTACAGTCCAAATATTATAGTCCGAATAATATACAAATTCCTAATTAATTAACAAATTAACTAAGAAAACTATAAAACTGGCATGCAAGCCAGGGACTGCCTTGCTCCTGATGAATGATGTATGTTTGGGCTGTCTTGCGCGGAAATCCACCGGGATGCCCCAATTAACCTCTGTTTAGCAATTATTCTTGAAATGCGTGCCAAGTTCCGAAAAGTTGCCGATTCTTCATTTTGCTGCAACAGAGAGCAGGAAAGGGGCATAGCAATGTATTTTCACAAATATATGCATGCCTCGATCCTCGTGCCACCAATCACGCATACCGAGGCATGATGGCCGAGGAGTCGAAATGCACAATTCAATATAGGATGAATGCACACAAAAACACAGCTAAAACCTAACTCCATCATGGATAATCCGGAGTGTCGGTGACTGGGGAATTGAGATACATTCCGTCACTCGGAGTACGAAATGTACCTCGTTTCCCGTGCCCGGACTAACTCCTATCCTGAACACGATGCAATATGCATGACATGCATGAAATGCGACTAAGATACAATCCTAACATACACAATACTATGAAGATGAGATGCCTCGAAATGCGTGCACACGGGCATGCGAATCGAGAAAATGACAGAATGCGATCTAAGATACAACCTAGTATGCACTATGCTGTAAAAATGAGATGCCTCGAAATGCGTGCACACGGGCACGCGAACCGAGGCAATGACATATGCAATGCAAATGACATGGAAATGTGATATGGGCTTACACTAATATGAGAGAGCCTCAGCCACACTCACATAAGAGGCCGATAGATGAAAATGAAGTGCCTCGAAATGCGTGTACGCGGGCACGCAAACCGAGGCAATGGCATACGCAATGCAATGGCATGGAAATGATATGCAAACATGCTAATGGAATTTAAGCACTGAAATGTGGGGGAAAACAGCCCCGAAACGAGGCGAAAGTACACCCGATGCATGGAATAGTCCCGAAATATGAATTTTGGCGCCCGAAATGGCCTATAGCTATACCAAACATGCACAATATGGACATGCGATGAAAATACAGAAGCAAGGAAATCCCAAGATAAGCATTTTTCCAGTTCAAAACATGGCCAAACAGCAAACAAAGATAGGGCAACAATGGCATGCAAAAATGGCCCTAAACAAGAGATTATGAAGCAACTCACAGCTGCTAACTCCAAATAGGTTAGGGCCCTTCAACAACATTGAAGAGGGGCCCAAAATATGATGTTTTCCAGAACTGTAAAAATCCCAAAACAAACACAGGTATGGCTGCACTCCCATGCAAGAAAAGGGCCAAAATGTGGCCAAAGAGGCAAGTGGTATATGCAAAGCCCAAACTGAAAAATGCCCTTCTACAACATTGAAGAGGGACCAAAAATATGACTATTTACAGAACTGTAAAAACTCCAAAACAGTATACAAACATGCTAGAAATGCAATGCAAAATGAGGCTCAAAAGTGGCTATAACACAAAGTATGCAAAATATTCATCAAACAGCCAAAGACCCTTAATGAAACATGAAGAATGGGCCAAAATAAGACTATTTTTAGTACTGTAAAAAGGCCAAAAACCGAAGCATGATAGGCTGCCAAAACATGCAAAAATAGGGACCAAAGAGAGAATATAAAGGCAAGTGTAGCAAATATGCCTCAAACCATGAAAGGCCCTCAATGAAACATGAAGAATGGGCCAAAATAAGAACTTTTCTAGCTCTGTAAAATGACCAAAAATGGAACCAAGATAGGCTGCCATGTCATACAAGAATTGGGGACCAAAGATGGATACAAAGACAAGTGGTACATGGAGGTCCCAAACAAAGATGAGTCCTTCTTCAATGTTGAAGAGGGGCTCAAAATAAGCCTACTTACAGTTCATGAGAAACTCCAAAATAGACCACACGTAGGTTAGAAAAAGCATGCAAAATATTGACATACAAGGAGGGTATTGAAGCAAGTGCAAGATGGAGGGCTCAAACAGGGTTGAGCCCTTAATGAGACATGAAAATGAGCTCAAAAAAACGACTTTTTCAGTTTTTGTCGGAGCTCAAAACAATAAGCATGTATGGCTTGCAAAAGATACAAGAAATGGGCCAAAAAAGGGGAAATTGCAACTCACCCTTGAAGACCAATTCTTTTGTTGCTTCTTGGGCCAAATTTGTTGCCTCTTAGCTGCTGGAATTCCTCCCCTTGCTGCTGGATTGGAGTGGTGGTGGTAGAGCTTGGTGGTGTAGAAGAAATGGTAGTGTAGAACTTGAAGATTTTCAAGGAAATGAGGGAGATGGAGAGGGAGTTTTGTATTCAAGCTTGACGAGCAAATTTTCTAACCCCAAAAATAAGTGTTGGCCCTTGGTTATATGGAACAAAAGAGGGTGTAAAGGTGGGGGAAAAATGAGGCAAACTTTCCCCCACAAAATATCCCCCGGATACAGATATTTTCTGGGGGATAAAGCTATACAGCTGTAAAGTGAACAGTGTGAGGATCATGGCCGGCCAAGTATTTTTGTTGCAGGTGGCCGGCCGGCCACATCCCCTAGCCGGCCGGCTAGGGGTCAAAAGGGTCAAGTTTAAATAGTGGCCGGCCACCACAAAAAGGTGGCCTCCCAAGTCTCCTCTTCACAACCCTGTGGTTCGAATTTGGAAATTCTAAAACAGGAGGGAGAACAAGCCATTTTGAGGAGGGGTTCAAAAGGTTCAAATGGAATTAATGGCCGGCCATAAACTTTTAGGGTCCTCCCATGTGTGTACATCACAAATATGTGGTTTGTGGTTGAAGAAAGTGGCCCCAAGGTGTTCAACATTAGCCCGGAAGGAGGGGTTCAAAAGGGTCAAGCAACATTAGTGGCCGGCCATAAACTTTTAGGGTCCTCCCATGTATGTACATCACAAATATGTGGTTTGGGGTTGAAGAAAGTGGCCCCAAGGTGTTCAACATTGGCTCGGAAGTGCGAAAAGCGGGCGTCGGAGGGCGAAAAATGGAATATAAATGGTTGCCGAGATAATTGCTGGCCTCCCACCCTCCAGTGACCTTCCTGGTGATAAAGCAGAGCCACCTACCAAAAATGAACGAAAACCGATGCAAAACGAAGGCTCGGGGGCCAAAACACGCAGTTCGGGGTCCCGAAAATGGGCTGCCGAGCACCGAAAGTGGCAATCAGCCACGAAGTGGGTTTCTCAGACCCCAGTGTCCCTCAAAAGGGCGTAAAAAGGAAGCATGCCAAAAATTAGAGCAAACGGAGATGGTTAGGCGGTCCCGAACTGAGGCACACGGCCAACGGTCCCGAAAAATCGAAAACCGGACTCCGAAATGGGCAAAATGGCCTGCGGCCACAAAATGTAGCCCACGACCACTGAGAGATGGTCTACTGGACCTCTCCCTCCCCTCAGGAAAAGAAACAGCAAAAACTGAGCCTGGTTCGCAAACCGAGGCAAAGCACAAAAGAGGGTTCGGAAGTCTGGAGGCAGGGCTCACGGCCGTGACTCTGAGACTTCTGAACAAGCACATTATGCAATATCACCAAGCTCTCAATCGGTGACGTCTGAGTCTTAAGGTCGGTCAAAAATGGGGTGTCAACAGTTGCCCCTCTTTGACAGAACTCGGAAGTCACAAGTGACGGGATTGAATGTCAAAGCCCAGAGACGACCCATTTTAACAAGGCCGAAGACTTAGACTAACATACAAAATAGCGAGGAAATGTGCCCGCAGGCAGGGGCAAAATGCAAAACGACAATGCAAGCAGCTGATCATAACTGATGATCATGTCAAGAAAGCTGTAATGAAGCATATCATGCCACAGTTTTAAGCAAGTGAATACAAATCTAACTACATTTCATGCAGAAAGGATGTAAGAAAATTACGCAATTCTCATTGCGTCTCATGCGGAGAAGGCTAAAAGCGACTACTGAGAATACCTGGAGTCTCACAAACAACATCTCTCTACGTATCACACGTAGGAGAGGAAGAAGGTAAACCTCTCAGCGTATCACACGCAAAAGAGGGAAGGTAAACTTCTCAGCGTATCACACACAAGAGAAAACCCCTCAGCATATCACATGCAAGGGAGGAAAGATAAATTTCTCAACGTATCACACGCAAGAGAAAACCTCTCAGCATATCACATGCAAGGGAGGAAAGATAAATTTCTCAGCGTATCACACGCAAGAGAAAACCTCTCAGCATATCACATGCAAGGGAGGAAAGATAAATTTCTCAGCGTATCACACGCAAGAGAAAACCTCTCAGCATATCACATGCAAGGGAGGAAAGACAAATTTCTCAGCGTATCACACGCAAGAGAAAACCTCTCAGCATATCACATGCAAGGGAGGAAAGACAAATTTCTCAGCGTATCACACGCAAGAGAAAACCTCTCAGCATATCACATGCAAGGGAGGAAAGGTAAATTTCTCAACGTATCACACGTAAGAGAAAACCTCTCAGCATATCACATGCTAGGGAGGAAAGATAAATTTCTCAGCGTATCACACGCAAGAGAAAACCTCTCAGCATATCACATGCAAGAGAGAAAAGATAAATTTCTTAGCGTATCACACGCAAGAGAAAACCTCTCAGCATATCACACGCAAGAGAGAAAAGGTAAATTTCTCAACGTATCACACGTAAGAGAAAACCTCTCAGCATATCACATGCTAGGAAGGAAAGATATGAATGAACGTCGGAACTCATCCGAAAGTTCGAAACCAAAGATGCCCTAACGCATTGCATGCGAGAGGAGAAAAGACGACAATTGCAAGTGAAAAGGTGCATAACGATGCAGGTGAAGTGTACATAACAATGCAAATAATTACCATAACAATGCTAGATAGATGTGCACAACAATGCAACGAATGAGCATAACAATGCCAGATAGATGTGCATAACAATGCAACGAATGAGCATAACAATGCCAGATAGATGTGCATAACAATGCTAGATAGATGTGCATAACAATGCAACGAATGAGCATAACAATGCTAGATAGATGTGCATAACAATGCAACGAATGAGCATAACAATGCTAGATAAATGTGCATAACAATGCAAGGAATGAGCATAACAATGCTAGATAGATGTGCATAACAATGCAATGAATGAGCATAACAATGCTAGATAGATGTGCATAACAATGCAATGAATGAGCATAACAATGCCAATGGAACGCGCGTGACAACACCCGTTTGAAACAAAAATACCGAATAAGGGAATACAAGCCTAAAGTAGACCAAATTCCAAACGCAACCTCCGATTTACCTCTCGGAGGGGTCATGATACATTCCAAAAAGGATACACCTCGTGCATGCCGACTGACGATGAGCTACACATCTAAGACATGAGTTGAAAATTCCGCAGAAACATTTTGAGCTGAAAAGAGTGAGTTCTCCTTGCATTTTCTTGATTGTGCTTCCAAACCGCAGTTACTACCTTTCCTTCCTGGCCATGTTCACAACTTTCCCTATTCTCCAACGGGGTGACAGACTAGGTTGATTCAGTATCCAGAATCGAGGCGCATTCACATGCTATCTCAATCTATGAGGCTGCCATACAGATTTCAAGTCGAGGATACACCCCTGGGTATTTAAACCAGACTTTAGTCTCAGAAATCCCGAACCTTTGCGTTCTAGGCAATAGCCGTTCGAACTCTAGTTTCCACCGTCGCAGTTGGTCTCCTAGGAACTCATTGCAAACACAGCCAAGATGTATCTGGCAGGGGCTGGTTTTCTGAGGGAGCACTTCGATTGCCATTCTGGCATTGAAGCAGACTTGATCTTGAGCTTGAGGTAGAGGCACACTCATACTTCGGAGCTTTGGCAAGACTTGAAGAGGTACACACAGAATGTAGTCTCGAAACTTACTGAAGTTGAAACAAACTCAGATACCCAACATTTCCTCTTTTCTTTTGCTTTCTAGTCTGGAACCCATATAGCTTCAAATAGGTCCTAGTTCTACTGTTCTCACATGACCTGGATTGAATCCTGCGATTTTACGAAAGAACAAATTTTGTTTTGTACAAATGTGGAGAATGGCATGGCACTCGGAGCACGAAATGATTTTATTTTTGAAATTCAGAGATGAGCTTTCGACCAAGTATTGAGCCTATGACTGAACACAGCAAAACGACTCAACAAGGAAATAAAAGGCACACAACCTAGACACATCGAGTGACACTCGAAACGACTCGAAACGACTCAAAACAAGAATCGAGATAAACAAAACAAAAGACACGACACACAGACGTGCACAGGGAGCCTGTTTCACCGGGTAGTGTATCCCACCCTCTTTCATTTGTGGTTCTCACATCACTCGGCCCTCAAGCTCTGTTTTCCTGAAAAAGCCCTCTTCTCACTTTTCCTCTCATCACACATCTCTCTATTCTTCAATCTCTCATTTTTCATCCCTCCCCTGGGTGGTTGATGGATAAACAGCAAATTGTGGGCTCGTGTCCCTAGCATAATCAGCTCGCAGCTATTTTCTTCGGTGACATCTGTCGATGCGTCGGATGAGGGAATGGAGCATCTCGATCCATTCCAATTCGTGCTTCGCACTCGGCTTGATACCTCGCTACTTGGGGGATGAGAGAGCTTTCTGCCCTTTTGCTGTTAACTTCGGTTGTGCCTTATTCTGGCAAGTAGAGTGCCCTTCTTGGCAAGTATGTTGACAATGGGAAAGACAGGAAGCCTGACTCAACTGTGCCCCTAGTTCATCATTTTGACCATTTTTTTTTAGTTTTCTCCTAAAAAATTTTTTGACCAAAATGAGAGTTAGATTAACATGCTTGTTCAATTTTCGGATTTAAAATCATGCAAGTTAGGCTGTGAGCACTGAAATTTTTTCTCTTTTGGGTCCAAGAAATGGTCCAGTTTTGAAAATTCAATACTTTTCGAAAAGGTTAGTCAACCTCAGTAAAAATTCTCAAAAACTATTTTTGCAAACGACCACTGCCCAACGAGCACGGAACCTACTCTTGAGATGCACAACTTCGGATTCGAAGGAAGATTGCCCCTTGCTTGAGGGGAACTGCATGGCAACGGCCCCTTGTTTGAACGGCACCGCGGCGCATTGAATGGCAACGGAAAGTTGCCCCTTGTTTGAACGGCACCGCGGCGCATTGAATGGCAACGGAAAGTTGCCCCTTGTTTGAACGGCACCGCGGCGCATTGAATGGCAACGGAAAGTTGCCCCTTGTTTGAACGGCACCGCGGCGCATTGAATGGCAACGGAAAGTTGCCCCTTGTTTGAACGGCACCGCGGCGCATTTGAATGGCAACGAAAAGTTGCCCCTTGTTTGGATGGCACTGCAGCGCATTTGAATGGCAACGGAAAGTTGTCCCTTGTTTGGATAGCACCGCAGCACATCGTAGGCAATCCTCAGAGTGACGAACACAATCCATCTCTCGGATACAGAGAAGGCAAAGATGATCAAAACCATTACATGGACACAATCGAATTGTTTTACGGCTGGACTTCAGAATGAAGTTGCCTACGTATCCCAAAGATGGGAATCAAGCCTCACGTAGTTCGGGGTTAAGGTACACTCGGGTATTAACCTCTCCTTTTAAGGCTCTAACTTTTGCCAAGGCGCCCGTTGCGGGTTTTCGACCTTGCGAGCTTTGTTCTTCTTTTGTTTTCAATTCTTTTCATTTCTTTTTCCTTTTTTTTTGTTCTTTTCTTTGCATCTTTCTTTTTTTGTTCTCTTTTGTGTTTTCTTTTGCATTTTTGTATTGCTTCTTTTTTTGTATTTTTCTCTTGCTCTAACTTTTGCCTGGGTCGCCCTTCCGGGTTTTCGGCCCAACAAGCCTCTCAAGGGTAAAAGTGTAGCTCTGTCCATGTCAAATGGTTTTGAGATCCCGAAGTCGTCTGAATCCAGGAGAATGGCTGTTGTTCTAGCTTCGTAAGTTTCTCCTGATGAGACCTGATCTTCTTGACCCAATTTCCTTGCCTCTTGTTCGAGGGCTGCTTTGAATCTGGCCACACAAGCCTCACATCATAGTTGACCGTTGAACCTTCTGAATTCAAGTTTCAAGGTTTGGAAGCGAAGGGGTTGAGTCTCGAGGCTGAGAGCGATCCTAAACTGCACAATCTCAAGAGCGATTCCACACAAGTCTTCGCAGGACCGCGCAAAACATTTTGTTTTTGAAAGTTTTTAAGAAAGTGACAAATCACTCGTGCTGAAGATAGTGTGAAACCAGTCTGGATCAAGCCAGGGTCCTTCTCAGTACTCATGCTAACAAGCATGATTTCATTCATTAAGGGCTTAGCACGCCTCTCTTTCTGTCAAATGATCAAAGTTTTGCAAATCCCGAGGAATTCCTTCCTCTTCGTTTTCACTGCAGTGTTCAAAAAGTTTTGGAAAACTTAGGTCGATGCAATGATTCTGGGGCACAAGAGAGCAGGTGGAATGCACTGCCATTTCATTCAGATTCCGTCACAACTAGCACACGGCAGAAGCGAACACAGAAGTGCAAAAATTACTGCTGTTTCATTCAAATCTTTTGGTGTTACTGGCTCCTTGGCAGAAACAGACTCAAAACAAAACGAAAAAGACAGACACAAAACAAAATGGTGATGCCCGAGGTAACACCCCCCCTGGAATCACCCGACTCCTATACAATAGGACTGACTCGACACAACAAGACAAACCCAAAACAAAAGAGACTGACTCAAAACAAAACGACAGACTCAAAACAAAACGACAAGACTGACTCAATACCCAAGTCAGAATGTAGCATTCGCCAACTGGTCAAAACGGTGCGTGCCATACGCCATATCTGGAGTAAACTGAGCGCCGCCCGCAGGTGGTTCATCCCTCGATCACATCACATTATCCCCTACAAGTTCACTGATCAAGTGCCGATAGACTTTGCAGGACCTGGTGCGAGGATGACCCCGTTGTCGATCAGATCTTGTATTTCGTGGAGGAGACGAAAGCACATGCCAGTGTCATGGCCAGCTCGCTGATGGAAGGCACAGTAGTCGGCTGGGTTGTGCGAGAGAGGGAGGTTCTTTGGTAATGGCTGCGGCTCTAGGGGCTTCAGATGCCCTTTCTTGATCAAAGCCCCTAGAGCCTTTGACAAAGGCATAAAAAGTGGGGTGAAAACCTTCTTGGCTTGGGGTGGATGTTGGGCTGCTTGCGAGCTACTTCCGGACGCACCGGCGAATGGGGTAGCTATTTTTGATACGGTGGTAGCCACCATGCCCATATCAGAAGATCTTGCAGCTGCATCGCCACTGGTGGTCGCATTCGAACTGCGGGAAAATGTCCTCCTGGGCTGCTCCTCCTGGTCAAAAAGGCCGTGCTTCATAGCATCCTCGATCTGCACTCCCATCTCATGCAAATCTGAAAAGGTAGGGAAGGGGATCACGATCATTTTCTGCATTAGCTTAGGCTGGAGATTGCGCACAATCATTCGTATTTGATCCTTATCCGTTGGCCTAATGGTCATCATCGAGGCCTTCGCCCTCCAGTGGGTCACGAATTCTGAGAAGCTCTCCTTCGGCTCCTGTCTCATCGTCTCAAGATCACGGGTCGTAATCTCGATTTGGGTATTGTATGAATATTGTGCGACGAAGGCCTCGGCCATCTCATCCCAGCTTTGTTTTACTGAATCCTCCAATTTGGCATACCAGGTGACTGCAATACCCGACAGGGTCCGGCCAAAAAGGGAGAGCTTTTGCAATCTTGTCAAGCCCATCGGGTGCAAAACATCTGAAAACAAGCTCAAGTGGACCATGGGATCTCCTGACCCATCAAAACGGTCGATGTGAGGCATCTTGAACCTGTCCGGCAGAGTTACAGCTGCGTCGGTGTACCCGTCCTCATTGCCGGGGATGGACTTTACCCCCTGGGATTTCTTGAACAACTTTTCAAGCTTGCTCAACGTCAACGCTGTATGGTCTACTTCGAGCTCAAAGGGAGAGTCCGATGGGTTGATTGGTGCTTTAGACAGCTGGGGTAAGATTGGGGGCGGAGCCGGCCCGCTTGGAATGTCCATATCATCCTGGACGTTTGGCGTCTTCCAAGGTGCTGGAGCTCCTGTTGGGGGAGGAACTTGTTGTGAAGCGGACGCATCGCTTTGCTGTTGCAGCTTGATGATGAGCTCGGCCTGCTGAGCCATGATCGCAGCCTGCTGTTTGGAAAATTCCTCCTGACGGGCAGCATCCTGCTGCATGAGTTTCATACTTTCTTGCATCTGGCACATCATGGCCTCCATCCCTGACGTGTTTTGCTGTTCCATCTGACTGATTGGTATCTATCCCTGCAGTAGAAACCGAGACCTCAGCCTGACTGTTCACTGGTGGGGTGGATAAGGGCCACTGATCTGGTAACTGCTGAACCGATGATCTGTGTCCGGCTAACCCTTTTACCCTGCCTCTGGCAAAGGAAGACTGATTGCCCTTGGACTGAATCTCTGACCTAACAAAGTCTATCAGCACAAGTTCGATGAACCTCGGGGGATATCGGAGCCTTCTGAAGCTATGGTTCCCAGACTACCTTGCAAAAGAGAAAACAGACAGTATCTCAGCCTGATTCCATCTGAACAGATACGAGCATAGTTGAATGAGTGTGCCCTCTACTGAATTCTGCCCCAAAATTTGACCTCAAAATCTGAGTCTGATACCCACAGGTAAAGCTGACTCCCAAATACTGATAGTAATGCCCGCAGGCCTGATGCCCAAATTCGCAAAATGGTGCCCGCAGGCCTGATGCCCAAACTCATACACTGATACATGCATTCCTGTAGAGACGCACTCTAAAGCACATAACAGATAAGTGAGATCCAAAACACCCCTATGTTGGGGTAAGGTTTCCCTGTCCTATTTTGTCAGGAGCTAGGGTTTCACTACGCACGCAGCGGTTTCAAACAACCTATATCGGGTAAGCAACCTGTCCTAGTTTGGAATGGTCACTATGGATCCGAATATGCACTAGGTCGAATGGTCAAAAAGGGTGCCCCGGTAAAACCGGGGTTTGTGTTCCCATACTGGCAGAGCCCACAACCGGTCAGCCTTATGGTCATGCCTTGACAAGACAAGCCTCCGGCAAACCGTTCAGGAATAGCAGATGGCAAACACGATGTCCTAGGTGCACCAATGCAAATGCAATGCAAAGAAACACACAAGTGTAGTCAAAAACCGATATCATGAGTTCGAGTCAAGTTCTCTAAATCCCCAGCGGAGTCGCCAGAAACTGTAAACGTCCCCGAACGCCCTGGGAGGATTAAGTCCCGTTCTGTTCATTTGGGGTCACTACAGCTCGGACTCTCAAATTGTCACGGTTCTTAATCTGAACCAAAGAGTCCAAATCCGGCAAATCGTTTTGAGAAAACATATTTTTGAAAGAAGTGCCAAAAATGGACTGCTTTGCCAGATACAGAGTCGCCACCTAAATGTTTTTTTATGGGAAATTTAGGAAACCCTGACTCGGTGCCAAAGGCCACGTGTCCGTCATCACCAAAGTTGCCTCGGCTCGGGAACTTGGGTACGATTGGGGAAGGTCACTTCGTGAACACCCCCGCTCGCCCGATCAAAGATCGGCCTCTACTAACCATGATATCTATTTTTGAAAGCATTGTGTGTTCTTATTCTGGTTATTAGCCTAGGTTACTATGTGATGCGCACAGCATACAAGTATAGACTGAGTTGCCTGAATTGGAACAAAACATTTCATGTTCGCTTTTTTGAAAATGGTTTGCTACCCGCAGGTAGGCTTAAAATGCAGATTTTGCCACCCGCAGGTGGGTTTAGAAAAGATGGTTTTGCCACTATCTAGTGGGCTTAAAACTCACACTCAATGATTTATTCCAATCCAAGTAACCCAACCTTCACCCACAGACATTCAAGCAATTATAGCACATAAGCATATAGCCTCATGGTAAGCATGCTATTCATGGCAGTCACTCACACGCATGCAAGGATGCTAAAGCATAAAACTCACCGAGTACTCCAAGCCAAAATAGAAACTACATTAGAAATCATGCATGATCCTAAGTATACAAAAAATGCCTAATGCAACACATGCAAAAAAATGCAACTATAGCAGGCTCGGCTATTCTAAGATGGCATATGAAATGCTACAACTATCATGTATTCAATTTGGAATTGAAAGTATAATGCAGTTAGTATGATGCGCCGAGCCCGGTGCATGCAATACAGATGAATGATGCAAACATGCTGTCATACTGTATGCTAATTAAAACATGCCCTAATCTAACCATCATAAGCGGATAAATAAAAGGGAGAAAGACGTGGGGTTGGAAGACATACAACACACACACGCACACTTATTACAGTTATGCCCTCGCGCAGAGGGTCCGAATAAATAATACAGTCCCGAATGAAAGAATACTACAGTCCAAATATTACAGTCCGAATAATATACAAATTCCTAATTAATTAACAAATTAACTAAGAAAACTGTAAAACTGGCATGCAAGCCAGGGACTGCCTTGCTCCTGATGAATGATGTATGTTTGGGCTGCCTTGCGCGGAAATCCACCGGGATGCCCCAATTAACCTCTGTTTAGCAATTATTCTTGAAATGCGTGCCAAGTTCCGAAAAGTTGCCGATTCTTCATTTTGCTGCAACAGAGAGCAGGAAAGGGGCATAGCAATGTATTTTCACAAATATATGCATGCCTCGATCCTCGTGCCACCAATCACGCATACCGAGGCATGATGGCCGAGGAGTCGAAATGCACAATTCAATATAGGACGAATGCACACGAAAACACAGCTAAAACCTAACTCCATCATGGATAATCCGGAGTGTCGGTGACTGGGGAATTGAGATACATTCCGTCACTCGGAGTACGAAATGTACCTCGTTTCCCGTGCCCAGGCTAACTCCTATCCCGAACACGATGCAATATGCATGACATGCATGAAATGCGACTAAGATACAATCCTAACATACACAATACTATGAAGATGAGATGCCTCGAAATGCGTGCACACGGGCACGCGAATCGAGAAAATGACAGAATGCGATCTAAGATACAACCTAGTATGCACTATGCTGTAAAAATGAGATGCCTCGAAATGCGTGCACACGGGCACGCGAACCGAGGCAATGACATATGCAATGCAAATGACATGGAAATGTGATATGGGCTTACACTAATATTAGAGAGCCTCAGCCACACTCACATAAGAGGCCGATAGATGAAAATGAAGTGCCTCGAAATGCGTGCACGCGGGCATGCAAACCGAGTCAATGGCATACGCAATGCAATGTCATGGAAATGATATGCAAACATGCTAATGGAATTGAAGCACTGAAATGTGGGGGAAAACAGCCCCGAAACGAGGCGAAAGTACACCCGATGCATGGAATAGTCCCGAAATATGAATTTTGGCGCCCGAAATGGCCTATAGCTATACCAAACATGCACAATATGGACATGCGATGAAAATACAGAAGCAAGGAAATCCCAAGATAAGCATTTTTCCAGTTCAAAACATGGCCCAACAGCAAACAAAGATAGGGCAACAATGGCATGCAAAAATGGCCCTAAACAAGAGATTATGAAGCAACTCACAGCTGCTAACTCCAAATAGGTTAGGGCCCTTCAACAACATTGAAGAGGGGCCCAAAATATGATGTTTTCCAGAACTGTAAAAACCCCAAAACAAACACAGGTATGGCTGCACTCCCATGCAAGAAAAGGGCCAAAAGGTGGCCAAAGAGGCAAGTGGTATATGCAAAGCCCAAACTGAAAAATTCCCTTCTACAACATTGAAGAGGGACCAAAAATATGACTATTTACAGAACTATAAAATCTCCAAAACAGTATACAAACATGCTAGAAATGCAATGCAAAATGAGGCTCAAAAGTGGCTATAACACAAAGTATGCAAAATATTCATCAAACAGCCAAAGACCCTTAATGAAACATGAAGAATGGGCCAAAATAAGACTATTTTTAGTACTGTAAAAAGGCCAAAAACCGAAGCATGATAGGCTGCCAAAACATGCAAAAATAGGGACCAAAGAGGGAATATAAAGGCAAGTGTAGCAAATATGCCTCAAACCATGAAAGGCCCTCAATGAAACATGAACAATGGGCCATAATAAGAACTTTTATAGCTCTGTAAAATGACCAAAAATGGAACCAAGGTAGGCTGCCATGTCATACAAGAATTGGGGACCAAAGATGGATACAAAGACAAGTGGTACATGGATGTCCCAAACAAAGATGAGCCCTTCTTCAATGTTGAAGAGGGGATCAAAATAAGCCTACTTACAGTTCATGAGAAACTCCAAAATAGATCACACGTAGGTTAGAAAAAGCATGCAAAATATTGACATACAAGGAGGGTATTGAAGCAAGTGCAAGATGGAGGGCTCAAACAGGGTTGAGCCCTTAATGAGACATGAAAATGAGCTCAAAAAAATGACCTTTTCAGTTTTTGTCGGAGCTCAAAACAATAAGCATGTATGGCTTGCAAAAGATACAAGAAATGGGCCAAAAAAGGGGAAATTGCAACTCACCCTTGAAGACCAATTCTTTTGTTGCTTCTTGGGCCAAATTTGTTGCCTCTTAGCTGCTGGAATTCCTCCCCTTGCTGCTGGATTGGAGTGGTGGTGGTAGAGCTTGGTGGTGTAGAAGAAATGGTAGTGTAGAACTTGAAGATTTTTAAGGAAATGAGGGAGATGGAGAGGGAGTTTTGTATTCAAGCTTGACGAGCAAATTTTCTAACCCCAAAAATAAGTGTTGGCCCTTGGTTATATGGAACAAAAGAGGGTGTAAAGGTGGGGGAAAAAGGAGGCAAACTTTCCCGCACAAAATATCCCCCGGATACAGATATTTTCTGGGGGATAAAGCTACACAGCTGTAAAGTGAACAGTGTGAGGATCATGGCCGGCCAAGTATTTTTGTTGCAGGTGGCCAGCCGACCACATCCCCTAGCCGGCCGGCTAGGGGTCAAAAGGGTCAAGTTTAAATAGTGGCCGGCCACCACAAAAAGGTGGCCTCCCAAGTCTCCTCTTCACAACCCTGTGGTTCGAATTTGGAAATTCTAAAACAGGAGGGAGAACAAGCCATTTTGAGGAGGGGTTCAAAAGGTTCAAATGGAATTAATGGCCGGCCATAAACTTTTAGGGTCCTCCCATGTGTGTACATCACAAATATGTGGTTTGTGGTTGAAGAAAGTGGCCCCAAGGTGTTCAACATTAGCCCGGAAGGAGGGGTTCAAAAGGGTCAAGCAACATTAGTGGCCGGCCATAAACTTTTAGGGTCCTCCCATGTATGTACATCACAAATATGTGGTTTGGGGTTGAAGAAAGTGGCCCCAAGGTGTTCAACATTGGCTCGGAAGTGCGAAAAACGGGCGTCGGAGGGCGAAAAATGGAATATAACTGGTTGCCGAGATAATTGCTGGCCTCCCACCCTCCAGTGACCTTCCTGGTGATAAAACAGAGCCACCTACCAAAAATGAACGAAAACCGATGCAAAACGAAGGCTCGGGGGCCAAAACACGCAGTTCGGGGTCCCGAAAATGGGCTGCCGAGCACCGAAAGTGGCAATCGGCTACGAAGTGGGTTTCTTAGACCCCAGTGTCCCTCAAAAGGGATTAAAAAGGAAGCATGCCAAAAATCAGAGCAAACGGAGATGGTTAGGCGGTCCCGAACTGAGGCACACGGCCAACGGTCCCGAAAAACCGGAAACCGGACTCCGAAATGGGCAAAATGGCCTGCGGCCACAAAATGTAGCCCACGGCCACTGAGAGATGGTCTAATGGACCTCTCCCTCCCCTCAAGAAAAGAAACAGTGAAAACCGAGCCTGGTTCGCAAACCGAGGCAAAGCACAAAAGAGGGTTCGGAAGTCCGGAGGCAGGGCTCACGGCCGTGACTCTGAGACTTCTGAACAAGCACATTATGTAATATCACCAAGCGCTCAATCGGTGACGTCTGAGTCTTAAGGTCGGTCAAAAATGGGGTGTCTACAGTATCCTCGCGGTTAGACTTTCAAAATAGTCGAATAAACTCACGAGCATACCCTTGCATATGAATGGAGACACACGATCCTTTCGGCGCAAGGCCATGGGATTTGGTCGATTTGATTGGCCAGGCTGTAGCCGTTAAGATTAACGAATCTGCCCTTGCTTGTTATGAGTTGAAACGGCTGCCCTTGCCCTTGCCCTTGCCCTTGCCCTTGCCCCAGTCATTAGTTCGAGTGGTTGAGGCACACGTAGATCGACATCGGGATTAGATATTTGACCGAACAGATTAATAAATCTGCCCTTGCCCCAGCCAATGTATGAACTGGATAGGCCGAATACTATTAGTTCATGGAGTGGCTGAGGCATACGTAGATTGGCATCCGGTTTAGATATTTGGCCGATTAGATTAATAAATCTACCCTTGCCCAGCCAATGTATGAACTGGAAAGGCCGAATACTATTAGTTCATGGAGTGGCTGAGGCACACGTAGATCGACACCGGGCTTTTGAAGTTTATCATTAATGAAATCGCCTCGGGGGCGCTGCACCCATTGGGAATAAATAGGGTGAATTCTTCACGCCCGCAAATCCCATTATTGTGTTCAGACTCAATTTAAACCAGGCTATTGAGGAAGGTTAGATACAACGAATGTCAGGTAGGCTATTCTTCAACAGCAGAGGAGAGGGAAGGACGTTGGCTGAGTTGGATACAGAGATGAATCGCAGTGGCGAGCCTATGCGCACGGGAAGTAGGACGTCGAGGGAACGGGAAAAATGTTAGTAGTAGATCACCCAGAAGGGAACAACAGCAATGGGGCAGCCCCCCTCGATCGTGACCGAGAGGTGAATCCGACGCGACCCCGTGACTGTTGAGTTTTGCGGTTTTTGTGAGGAATAAACCGATGACAGAAGCGGATTCAATTGTTCATGACCCAGGTGTGGCAATCGAGTTCGCTCGATAGATTTTTCCACCAGAAGTCCAGCAGTCGATGGTCGGTCGACAGGATTTCGAAGTATTTCGAGAGGTTGTCCATGGGGCGGTGAAAGGGCTGTACACCGCCTATGAAATCGGCATGTGCCTTTGTGCCGCGCGACGTGAAATAGAGAAGAAGGATGAACGAATTCGAAACTTGGAGGCTAGCGTGAAAAAGGTCGAGCGTGAGCTAAGGAAAGCCAAAACTGCCAAGTCGTGCGTGGCCGGCCAATCTAACTAGGTCGTTGGGGAAAGAGTGATGCAACGGCTGATAAGCCATGTGATTTCCGATCGAGAGATGACAAGCATGTTTGCAGTAGAGACTGTGAGGTTCAGTGGTTCTAAGAAAGGCTTCCACAACGACTGGAAAGTCAGGAAAGACAAGGCCAAGGAGAAACTCACCGAGGAAGTATGCCGATGCGAGAATCAGGGTTTCAGGCATGGGTGGATTAAGGCTCTCCAAGCCGTTGAGGCTCTGCGAAAAGTAGGCGTCGAATCGGCGTCACCGTTATACCAACGTCATAACTTTCCCTTTGGCGCTTTCGAAATCAAGAAGAGCGACGACGAGGGTGAGGTTGAATAAAATTGAACATATTATAAATGCTCCAACGGATTGGGTGCAAATTATGTACTTATTGGTTAATTTAATAAAATACCCTGTTTCAAATGTGTGCATGTTTCAATTTATGTTTATAACGCATGCTTTTTAATCATGAAAATCATAAGCAGCACACCGAAGCCGGATTATTATTCGGCCCTAGCGCGTCATGCACGGATGGGCGCTCCGAATCCGGAGTCTCATTCAGCCCAAACACGACCTGCATGGATGGGGCTCCAAATTCGGAGGCTTTTTCATTATGGCCAATTGTGATATCCATGAAGGGTGCTCCGAATCCAGAATCTCATTCGGCCCAAACGTGACCTGCACGAATGGGGCTCCGAATTCGAAGACTTTTTCATCATGGCCAATCGTGATATCCACGAAGGGCGCTCCGAATTCGGAATCTCATTTGGCCCAAACGTGACCTGCATGGATGGGGCTCCGAATTCGAAGGCTTTTTCATCATGGCCAATCGTGATATCCACGAAGGGCGCTCCGAATTCGGAATCTCATTTGGCCCAAACGTGACCTGCATGGATGGGGCTCCGAATTCGAAGGCTTTTTCATCTTGACCGATCGTGATTCACGAAGGGCGCTCCGGATCCGGAGTCTTATTTCCCCAACCGTGACTTGCATAGATGGGGCTCCGAATTCAGAGGCTTTTTCATCTTGGCCGATTATGATTCACGAAGGCCGCTCCGGATTTGGAGTCTCATTTAGCCCAACCGTGACCTGCACGGATGGGGCTCCGAATTCGGAGGCTTTTTCATCTTGGCTAATCGTGATATCCACGAAGGGCGCTCTGAATCCGAAATCTCATTCGGCCCAAATGTGACCTGCACGGATGGGGCTCCGAATTCAGAGGCTTTTTCATCTTGGTCAATCGTGATTCACGAAGGGCGCTCCAGATCCGGAGTCTCATTCGGCCCAACCGTGACCTGCACGGACGGGGCTCCGAATTCGAAGGCTTTTTCATCTTGGCCGATCGTGATTCATGAAGGGCACTCCAGATTCGGAGTCTCATTCGGACCAACTGTGACCTGCACGGATGGGGCTCCAAATCTGGAGGCTTCTTCATCTTGGCCAATCGTGATATCCACGAAGCGCGCTCCGAATCCGGAGTCTCATTCGGCCCAAACATGACATGCACGGATGGGGCACTGAATTCGGACGCTTTTTCATCTTGGCTAATCGTGATATCCATGAAGGGCGCACCGAATCTGGAGTCCCATTCGGCCCAAGCGTGACATGCACGGATAGGGCTCCAAATTCGGAGGCCTTTTCATCTTGGCCAATCGTGATATCCACGAAGGGCGTTTCAAATCCGGAGTCTTTTTCGGCCCAAGCATGTCCTGCACGGATGGGGCTCCAAATTTGGAGGGTTTTTCATCTTGGCCAATCGTGATATCCACGAAAGGTGCTCCGAATCCGGAGTTTTTTTCTGCCCAAGCGTATCCTGCACGGATGGGGCTGCGAATTCGGAGGCTTTTTCATCTTGGCCAATCGTGATATCCACGAAGGGCGCTCCGAATTCAGAGTCTTTTTACTTCGAACAAAAATTCCGTAGAGTGATACAAAAAGTTGGATTATGAAAGTAAAAATTGTACACGGCAAATACACAAAACAAGTCATGACCCACATGCCGGATTAATGATAAAATTTACGCAAATGCGTGGCATTCCAAGGTTGTGGCAGGCTCCTCCCAGACATGTCTTTGGGTCGATATGCCCCTGTACCCACGATTGAATCGATCTGATAGGGGCCGTCCCAGTTAGGACCCAGTTTTCCGTCTGCCAGATTCTTAGCAACTGGAAGTACTTTCTTGAGGACCAATTCTCCTGGGGCATAGCGGCGTAACTGTACACGTTGATTATACGACTTAGCAAGCTGCTGCTGGTACCGTGCCATGGATGCAAGGTCACGATCTCTTCGTTCTTCAATCAGAATCAAATCCAAGGCCAGCATCATGTCGTTTCGGCCCATATCGAAAACTTTTGATTTCAAGGTTGGGAGTCCGATCTCCTGGGGAATGATTGCCTGGGTTCCAAAGCATAAAGCAAACGGTGTTTCCCCAGTGGATCGCCTCAGCGTAGTTCGATGAGCCCACAACACACTTGGCAATTCTTCGATCCATTTACCTTTAGCTTTCTCTAGCCTCTTCTTGATGCCGTCCAGGATGGATTTGTTAGAGGCTTCGGCTTGACCATTACTTTGCGGGTAAGCCGGCGTGGAGAAATAAGGCCAGATACCATACTTGCTGCACAGCTCTCGGTAGACGCCGCAATCAAACTGGGTGCCGTTGTATGAGATAAGTGCTCTTGGAATGCCGAATCCTGTTATGATATTTCTCCATGCAAAGCGCTTAACGTCAGCATCTCGAATATGCGTTAGTGCCTCCGCTTCGACCCATTTTGTGAAGTAATCTGTCGCGACAATCAAGTATCGCTTGTTTCCTAGGGCCTGCGGCAATGGTCCGACGATATCAAGTCCCCACTGGGCGAACGGCCAAGGGCTGGTGATAGAGCTTAACTTTTCAGCAGGTAGATGGGTTAAGGGAGAAAACCTCTAGCACTGTTCACATTTTTTTACATAACATTCGGCATCAGCTCTCATTGTCGGCCAATAATACCCCTGTGTTATAGCTCGATGGGCCAAAGAGCACCCGCTAGACTGGGCACCACAGCTACCTTCATGTATTTCAGTCAGGAGTTCTTTGACTTTATCCGGATGAACACATTCCAGGTATAGGCCAGAAAGGGATTTTTTGTAAAGCTTTCCTTGTGGATCCAAGTAGTATTGCAGAGCTTTGTTTCGCAGCTTGTGCGCTTCTTTCTTATCCGACAGGAGCTGTTCGGAAGACAGGAACGCAGCAATGGAGTCCATCCAACTCGGACCTGACTCTATGACATTGATCTGGACTTCCTCTGAAGGGCCAATGCTCGGCTTAGGGACGAAACCCACTTCAATTGTCCGTTTAATCTCTGAGTTAATGGCGGAGGCTAAGCAAGCTAGGGCGTCTGTATGTGTGTTCTAATCACGGGTTATTTGGTTCAATTCATGATGATCAAATTATGCCAGCAAGGAATTTTTCGTTTTCATGTAAGCGGCCATATGGTCGTTTTTGGCCGCGTACTATCCCTTTAATTGATTGATCACAAGTTTTGAATCACAAAATATAAGCAAACGCCGGGCACCCAGGAGATGAGCATTCCGCAAACCGGTTAGCAGGGCTTCGTATTCGGCCTCATTGTTCGATGCTTCGAAGCCGAGTTTGACAGCCTGCTCAATTATTGCTCCGTCAGGAGCCATGATCACTACTCTGGCTCCGCTGTCGCGTTGATTGGACGATCCATCACAGTACAGCTGCCAAATGTCCCCAACATAAATTCTCCAGTTCAGCTTAGGTTGAATTTTTTCAGACTTCAAGTTAGCGTGACCCTCAGTGAATTCTGCCACAAAGTCAGCAAGCACTTGCCCTTTGATTGAGGTTCTAGGCAGGAACTAAATATCATACTGGCCGAGTTCAAGGGCCCACTTTGAAACACGCCCTGATGCTTCTGCACTGCGGAGCATTGCCCGGAGGGGGTAGTCCGTTAGTACCCCAATGGTATGCCCCTGAAAGTAATGCATCAGTTTTCTTGCTGCCATGATGAGGGCTAGGATGAGTTTTTTCAACGGAAGGTAACATGTTTCGGTATCAACCATTGCCTTGCTCACATAATACACTGGTCGCTGCTCCCCAAACTCTTTCTTTAACAGTACGGTGTTGACGGCCCGGTCAGAGACGACCAGATATAAAATGAGCGGGTCGCCTGTCGATGGTGTTGTCAATAGTGGAACTGATCGAAGATAGGTCTTCAGATCGTTGAAAGCAGCTTCGCACTCAGAGGTCCATTCAAAAGCTTTACCCTGCCGTAGGGTGTGAAATAATTGTCGACAGCGGTCCGTGGAACAACTGATGAACCTGTTGAATGCGGCGGCCATCTCCATCAACTTTTGAACCTCCTTGACCGATTGAGGGGAGCCAAGTTTCGGGATTACTGTGATTTGCCACGGGTTGGCTTCGATTCCTCGGTGGTTGACAATGTAAACCAAGAATTTGCCAGAGCCGTTCCCAAACGCACATTTGGAAGCGTTCAGCTTCATTCTATATTTGCGTAAAATGCCGAATGTTTCTTCTAGATCGGCTAGATGATTTTGCTCTTCTTTGGACTTGACCACCATATCATCAATGTACACTTCCATAGTGTGGCTGAGTTGCTCCTTGAACATGGCAGTGACTAGTTTTTGGTAAGTTGCCCCTGCATTCTTCAGCCCAAAAGGCATAACCTTATAGCAATAGGTTCCTCTTGGAGTATGGAATGCAGTTTTGTCTTGGTCCTCCGGATGCATGGCAATTTGATGGTAGCCTCTGTAGGCATCGAGGAAGCTCATACGCTGATGACGTGCCGTAGCGTCCACAAGTTGGTCTATTCTGGGGAGGGGAAAACAATCCTTGGGGCAGGCTTTGTTTAGGTCTGTGAAATCAATGCAGACTCGCCAAGTCCTATTTTTCTTCTTCACAACCACAGTGTTCGAGAGCCATGTAGGGTAGGTCACTTCCTTGATTGCCCCAGCGTCGAGCAATTGGTCAACCTCTTTAACAAAAGCGGCAGTGTGCTCTGCGGCTGACCGCCAACTTTTCTGAATAATCAGCTTGCATTTAGGGTCAACGTTTCAACGGTGCTACGAAACAGACAGATCCGCACCCGGCATCTCATATGGTGTCCATGCAAATACATCAAGGTTGCTGAGCAAGAAGGAAATTAGCTGCTGCCTATCGGCTTCATTCAGGGAGGCACCGACCATGAAGAACCTGTCTGGGTTTCCGTCAATTTCAACTCGATCCAAGGCTTCCATGGCCTTTTTACTCGGGAGCCACCCAACATTGTCAAGGCTCTCTCGAGCCGGCACCTCAATAGAATTCACTTCCAACTCTTTTGGTGTCTTTGCAGCAAGGAGATAACATGCTTGTGCCGATTTCTAGAAGCCACGGATTTGCTCAATGCCGCGTTTTGTCGGGAAGCGGAGCAGTTGATGATAGGTGCTTGGCACGGCCTGCATGGTATGCAACCAAGTTCGCCCCATGATGAGATTATACGGCGAAGGCAACTTGACGACCAAGAATTCCACATCCACTGTTTGGGAGCCCGCTCAAACTAGTAGTGTGATTTTGCCCAACGGGTATTCCGGATTAGCGTTGAACCTGAATAATGGATAAGGGCCCGTAGACAGGTCTGACTCGGAGAACCCGAGTTTGATGAAAGTCTTGTAATACATAACCTCAGAAGTACTCCCCTAGTCTATGAGAACGCGTTCAACGGTGAATCAGTTTACGCGTATTTCGATGACCAATGGATCAATGTGGGGGAGTGTTACGCCGATAAAATCATAATCGTCGAAGACAATATTCAGAGCTTCATGGGGCCATTTTTCTGGTGTGATCTGCTTTTGGGGGCCTAGATGCGACTGAATCGCATGCACGGTTGGGGCTGTTGGCAGGCTGTATATCATATGGATGACGCCGAGCGGAGGTGAATCCTGCCGTAGGGCAACTGTTTTGATTGAGTTGTTCTTTCGGACGTGTTGCTAGAGCCGACCGTCTTGTACCAACTCCTCAAGGTGATCTTTCAATGCATAGCAACTGTCGGTATCATGACCGTGATCTTTGTGATATTCGCACTGCCTATCCCGTCTCCTCGTGTCGGGAGGTCCCACCATTTTTTATGGTCATTTGAAGAACGGAAGGTGTTGAACCTTAGCCATAACCACACTGATCGGCTTCGATAATTTCGTATATTTCTTGTCTGCGCGCCTCGCGCACCTGCGATCCACCTGAAGCTGCTCATTAGCTCGGCATAGACATTGGTCGTTTGATCGGCGTGAATCCCGTTTTCTATCTCGCTTAGCCCGATTTCGTGATTCAGGGCTCTGTGGTGGTGCAGCATTTATCGGCTGCACGACTTCAGGCAGAGTTGACTTAGTGGCTTTATGCCTATCTTTGACCCGGAGGGCATCGTCTTCTACTTTGCAGTATTCCTCAACTTTTTTCATCAACGCCCAGACCGTTTTTGGGGGCCGTTTGGTCAAAGAACTGCGGAGGGCACTGTCTGGATGTAACCCCATCTTGAAGGCAGTAACGACCATGGAGTCATTGTAGGCATCATCTACCAGATTAAAACATTCCCAATACAGCGCCGAATACGCACGAAGGGTTTCCCCCGGTTGAATTTGCATTGCCTACAGAGAATCGGCTTGCTTCGGCTGGACCTCATTAGTGATGAACCTTGCCCTGAAGGATTTTTGGAGTTGGTGGAAGTTCTTGATTGAAGCCGGCTCCAACTTATAATACCATATGACGGCCAATGGTCTAAAACTGCTCAGAAATATTTAGCACATGAGAGCCTCGTCGTCTGCATGCAGTGTCATGGCCTGTTTATAATGACGGATGTGATCAGTGGGATCCGATTTTCCGTCATATAGGGTGAACGATGGAGTTTTGAACTTTTTGGGTAGTGCGACCCTTGCGATCCGTCGCATAAAGGGATCATGTTGGTTCACTTTGTCTGAACCATGTCGTCTTCGCTTATTCCGTGCATGCGGACTCTCTTCAGAGGAGCTGGAGGTTTCGACTCCTCCATTTTTTTGGGTTCTGGAGATAATGAGTCAGAATCACTGTCACTGTCTTGTTTCCGAATTCGAGGTCGTCAAACATCCTCTCTCAGAGGTCGTCCCGGATCTTGGTGTGCGACTTGCTGGGACTTTGCCACTTCCAAGGCTAGATCCTAACGAAGGCGCTCGTTCTTAGCGATCATGTTTTCCAACCTTTGTTCGTTTTGCTTGGCCTGTTTCATGATCGCTTGCATTGTCTCCTGCGTTGAAGTCGAAGGTGAGTCGAAGTTCAAGGCCCGTCGTGCGGTAATATTCTCTGGTCCAAGCATGTTGCTCGGAGTGATATCATCTCGTGATGTAAGGTCAGTAACGACTACCGGAGGATATTCCGTCACGCCCGCCATGGATATGCTGGTGTATTCCCATAGACGGTGCCAATTGTGGGGGAGTGGATTTGGATATACTCTTTGGATCCAATGGGGCACTCGAGATCCTCAGCTATTAACTTAAAAAGGAATGAACACTCCGGTCGGGAGTGCCGAAATTAGCGCTCCGACGGATAAGTCAGTATATACTCTCGATTGCTTGTATTTTAAGTTTAAGCATACTAGTTCTCACATATCTCTCTCTGGCTGATGTTCTTCTATTTATATCTTTTCTTTCTTCGGCCTCAGGGCTAGGCCCACTTTCAATTCGCCGTATAACTATTTACTCGGCTCCTTTTGTTGCAAACCACTCTTCACTCGGCCCCTTACTCAACTGGTTATTTGGCCGAATAGGGTAGGATTGGTATGTATAAGGCGGGGCCGAATGCTATATATATTTCGACTCTCGAGATCCAATTATTCGGCCTCTTTACGTCTCCTAATATTCGGCCCTCACAATGTTCATTCATCTAATTTAACATTAAACATTAACAAACTAGTGAACTAAAAATTCAACAATTCAAACAAATTATACAATAACAATTGAACATAAATAAATAACAAAAAATTATCATCAAAATCATTAAACAAAAAAAAAATACAACAAAATAATATTGAGCACAGACAATTGCATTCCAAAAAATAATTAAAGTATTGACCAACAATTAGAGGTTGGGGAAGGTGATTAATGTATATTTTTATTAGTTGGGGGAAGACCCAGTCAAGTCAATTTGTGGGCACTTAATTTTCTACCCCTTCTCTTCTCTCTCTCTCTCCAAGATTCTGAGCTACCATATTCAAGATGGCTTCGAGAAAAATGTCTGAAACTAGAGATATTGATACAGGTCTCGATGACAAAAAGCAAAAAAGGATAAAGAGCGAGAGCTATGTACCAGCGAAGAGCAGCAGCAGCGGCCGCGACGAGCAACGAGCGGCGGCAACGAGCGAAGAGCAGCAGCGGTGGCGCGGTGGCAGCAAGGCTAATGGCGCGCAGTGGCCACGATCGGCAAGGTAAGGAGGATGAGCAACAAGGGAGGCGCATAGCAGTCGATGAATGAAAGAGAGGGATTGGGGTGTGAGTTAGGTGTAATTGAGAATTCATTGTGTGTGTGTGTGTGTGTGAGGCTCTGTTTATTTACTTTGATAGATTTAATCCAATGGTTGGAATTGAACCTGGATATATATATATATATATATATTAGCTGGAAGGAAAAATGAAATCAATGGTGGGTTGGGTCGGTTGAACTGGCGAGTTGGCTTTTACGGACCACCACCCGCACCGACCCGCCCTCCATCCTCGTTGAACCCTCCACCCACCCAACCCGCCCGCCATAAGGAAAAAAAAATGTGTGCTTGGTGCAATTTGGTGCGATTTTAATGGTATTATGTACAATCCTGTTACAATTGCTGCAGATTGTGAGATTTATCTTTCTCATCATCACCTCCTCATCTCTATTGCATGCTATTTACCATTTTAGGCAATAGAACTGATCCAAGTTTTTCCTCCTTAAAATAAATAAAAACGTAACCAAGTTTTTTATGGAATTGCCGAGCAAAAACAAAAAAAAAAAAAGATCTTTATGGAATTGTTTGTAAATTTTTTTATATTACTTTGAAAAAAGTCTTTTTGTCAATGGTGTTTTGCTAAGATATTATGGAATTGATTCAATGTACAAATTTTAGAGACCATTGATTTAATTTGTTCAATTAAAAAAGTCAAGTTCCATTTGTCACTAGTAATCTTAGAAGTTTGAGATAAATATTATGAGGGAGGGATGGTGTTTTGCTAAGATATTATGGAATTGATTCAATGTAAAAATTTTAGAGACCATTGATTTAATTTGTTCAATAAAAAAAGGCAAGTTCCATTTGTCACTAGTAATCTTAGAAGTTTGAGATAAATATTACGAGGGGGGGGAGAACGCAACTAATACAAGTAATACGTAAATATAAAAATAATTAATAATAAAACATACATTTCAATATAAAGATATAACAATTATTTTATATATATATATATATATGATTAATGAATGGCCAATAATACTACATTTATTTATTTATTAATGATATTTAGTTTACCATCTCATGATCATGATTGCATTGGTTAAGTTTAGGGGTGCAACTTGGTCGGGTTGGGAGGTTGTCCAAGCCCAGCCCAAATTGTGCTGAGACCTGCCCAAACCCGAATTGTAACCCGAGGTAGTCTGTCCAAGCCCGACCCGAGTTAAACCCGAATTGCCCGAATTGTAAATGAATTTCAGTTTTTTTTTCCCAGCTACATTATTAAATTATTAAAATTTGACTCTATTTATAATTTTTTTTTTAAAAATAGAAAATTATTAATACCATCAAAACAAATAATTTATATAATGTAAGAGAGATGCCACTATAATAGTCCTTACAATTTATGAGTGAAAATAAAAAGAAAAAAAAGTAAGATTTTATGTTATTTATATATATAATATATATTCAATATGATTTAATAATATAAATTATTTTAATATCATGTAATGGCTAATAATTTATATATATATTTAATATTTTTATATATTTATATATGTATAATTCGGGCTTCGGGTTGCTCGGGTTGCTTGACGTCTTTGCCCAAGCCCGCCCAAATTTAATTCGGGCTTCTGAATTTTTGCCCAAGCCTGTACCGAATTTGAAAATATTTTGTCCAAGCCCTAAAAAAATTCGGGCTGAGCTCAGGTTGCTCGGGTTGAGCCCGTCCAAGTTGCACCGCTAGTTAAGTTGGTTCCATCACTTGTGACAATTTCAAGGCAATTGTAACAAATGATATGGTAAAAAATGTGATCATGTAAATGAATGACTTTCCCTTGTGGAAAAAAGGATAGACCCTAAGAATGAACCGTAAATCCAAATATATTTCTCAATCTTAATCGATATATGTGATTTGTAAGCAATTTTTAAAATTCGAGATTTGCTTATTTTGAAGAGTGGGTCCAATGTAGCTTTCATGATTGCATTGGTTAAGTTGGTTCCATCACCCCATTGTGTAATTATCTTTTTTTGTGTCCTTATTAAGTGGGGGAACTGTTCGTATAGGAACCATAAACCATAATTTCCAATTAAAAAATCTTCTCATAGAGGCAAAAGTTGAAAACCACCATCTAAAGACATTTTCAACCCCTATGGTTTGAGAAGTGATTATTTTAATTAATTTTTTAATTTTTTATAAAAAAAATTGAGAGAGTAATATGATAATTTACAATAATTTTTTAACTATATTAGTCGAATGCCAAACAAGGTTTATCAAATTTAAATTTGGATAAAAATCTTGCATAACACCTCTACACTCATTGACTCAAATTTATATGAAATTGAGTTTTACCCATGTTTTAACCCAAATTAAAGGAGACTTAAATATATACTCGAACTTTTTTCAAGATCCACAGCAGGAAATTCAACTTTTAGGGGCGTTTAAAAAATGCCCCTAAAAGTGACAAAAACGCCGCCAATTATTTTTGCGACGCTTAACACCAAACGCCGAGGACGCGGCCGTCGCTATAGCTTTATGGCGTGTTAAAAACGTCGTGATATTAAACGCCGCCAAATGTCCTGCTCAACACACGCTGACGTCTCTAACGATATTTAGCGACGTTTTGGAAAAACGCCGTCATATCTTTTTAAAAAACTATAGCCGTTAGATGTAGGGTTTAAGAGGTGTTTGTAGAAACGTCACCGTATCCTCTTTTTTTTTTTGAAATTGTGCTAATTTTATTGATTGAACTAAAAAAATACCAGTAATAACACTAATATAAAATTATAACTCCCATTCAAATAGCTGTAATGAAGCATTAATTCACTTTCTCATTCAATTAATATCCAATCACCATTACCCACAAAATTAACATATCCAAAATCAAAAAATCATGTTTTAACATTAACCACAAACTAACATATATCCAAAAATTATGTGTTAACATTAACCACAAACGAACATTCTTCTCATCTTCACCAAACCATTTTGAAGTGATAGTAGACATAGACACGTTAATGAAACTTGCTCCAGCCTCGTTGGCAATGGCCTTTGCCAACATTGTCTTCCCAGTGCCAGGACGCCCAAATAGCAATATTCCTCTGCATGGCTTTAAAAGGCCTCTCTTGAATAGGTCTGGTCTTTAAAGAGGTAGCATCACTAGTTCTTGGAGAGATTCTTTAATATCATCCAAAGCACCAATATCTTTGAATGTCACACCAATCTCACTAGCTGGTATGACTTCTGGCCTTGTGCGCTTCTCAAATTCATTGTCAGGAGGAATCTCCTGGTATAAGCAAACACCACGATGAGAAAAGAAGGGAACATGAGAAGAATAAACACTACAGAGACGGATGGTCATCATAAACTTCATGTTAAGTTTACAAAACTAAAAAAAATCAATCTACATGTCTATATATTATATGCGTGAAAGAATGCCAGTGATTCTTCAGTTGATTAATTAAATACTAAAAAAGTATCCGCAATTTTAACATGGAATGCAGAGGTGCAGGTGCTGGCATATATACATAGCGACTTGTAGAACCAATGGTAGAGAATAAGTAAATCCTAACAAAGAAATCTCAAAAATGAAATAATAAATCTAACCCACCAGAGCTTTTGATGCTAGCGCGCTGGGTTACCAGCATCCTTCACTGTTGAAGCTGATGCCTCTGTTAAAGCTGATGCCTGAGGGACTGTGCTTCCAACTTTTGTTTCTGGCTTCACAGCAGCAGCCTCATCCTTTGGTGCATCCTAGGACAACAAAAAGAGGACATCAAGAAAATACTCTTCATGTTCCATACAATTAGATTATTGAAAAAACATATGCACAACCATAAAAGGTTCAGTCTGTGCTTCCAGCTTTAAAGTATCCTTGCCAGAAGGCTTGCCTTCCTGGAATATGCTCAAACCATGGGACAAACTGTTCCATGACCAACAAAGTAAGTTAACGAGGCTTGAATGGTAAGGAAACCGCCAATATATATAATAATCTAACCTTGCGGATGAAATAACTAGCCTCCAATTAATATACTAATCTAACCTTGTTTTGATAAATAATATACTAATCTAACCTTGAGGATGAAATAACTAGCTTTCCATGTTCGTATTCAGGATCCTTGTTATTCATCAAATGATAAGAGACTGCAGATACTACAATTTCTTCTATATAGCTACCAAGAACCATCATGTCTGCTGCACAGATTGAACCCAGATCATCACAGTCAAGGTCATTAGCTGCAAGTACTTCAATAATGTGGTTTTTGTTGTCCTGATATTGGATCATCTTCATATCCTCCTCAAGTTGAGACTTCCAGCTGACAAGATGTGTTTCGTCTTCGGGTTCCATTGGTAAGCAACTGAATCTCTGTGATAATCTCAGCGGCTCACTATTTCACTTGCACTAGCAGTATTTTTGTTCACCAAAACCTGCATCGGAAATAACAAATAAGTGGTTAGTCATATTGCAATCAAAAGTAGTTTAAAAAGTATACTGAAAAAAACCGTCCAACCCAAAATGTTCACAAATTGGTATCAGTCTGACCATTTTTAAGTATTTGTAAGTTTTGTATTCCATTTCCACCTTCTGCATTCATGATAATGTGAAATATATCTTTTAGGGAACCCCGGGTCCCCAACTCAAATTTGAAGAGAAGTGAGAAGAAAATTAACTTCAATTTCATTTATTTTTCCCTTCAATTTTCCTTTTCCATAGAAAATTTCCTCTCCGAATCCATGATCCAATTACAACCCCAAGGTTTTCTCAAAATAAAGAAGATGTGATCATTTATTATGTCATGAGATTCATTTTAAATCAATGACAAACAACCAGCAATTTTGAAATTGATGATAACATCAATGGACAAATGCCAGCACACAAAAGAATTAAGAACTCTCATGAGAGGGATGGATGGAGATTAATTAAAATATGGATTTTACAATTTCAATGACATTGATTGATTAGATTCACATACCGTCTCCCCCTGGTTTAGAAAGAGCTTAGCAATTTCAATCCCAGCCTGAAATAAGCAAAACAATCAAATTTTCAATTTTTAAACACTCAATCACATTAAACTCCATGGACAGAACCAAAAAAATTAAAAACATAGTTTAAAAGCATTTGAAAATTAGTGGGGGAAAAAATCAGCTAACTAGTGAAGCAAATCAATTTTTCCTTTGCTCATAAGATACACAAATAGCTTTTTCTCCTCAACTCCAAACGGTTTTTTCATTCCTCTTCTTTTTTTCTTTTCTTTTTTTTTTATGATAAATATGAACTTTGAACACATATATAGGTAGGAAGTGTTATTCTAAAAGGTATGAATGGGTATAACTCCTGATTCAAGGATAACAAGAGCAACTAAAAATTATGTCCAAGAAATAACATAAAATAAAACCTAATCATGGCTCAATGAGAACAAAGGAGAAGAAATAAAGAAAGAAAATTACAATGCTCTAAGAAATCGATTCAAATTATCTATTATCCATTAAAATTGCACTGATGGTAACCAATATAACAAAGACAATTTTTCTTTGGCATCATGAATTTAACCTTTTGCAATAGATGAAATAATAAAAGTGTCCAACTTGGATATATATATATACATTGACAAATGGAGAATGTAAGATATCAAACAAACTTGAACTAGTCCACCCAGATTATCTCTAAGATCAAGAATAAAAGACGAGGCACCCAAGTCTTCGAGTCGCTTCATTGCTGCAAAAATAATTTCTTCCTTCAATTCAATCACAAAAAACAACTAAGATAGCAACTAGTATTCAATGAGAAAGAGAGAGAGCGAGGGCGGGGATAAATTCTACAAACAAGCACACCATGCAGGAGGGGCATGCTAAAGAACTTCATTATCTGGTTCATATTGCTACAACTATAGGAGAACCTTTAATGATATTTTCTCTGCTCATTTCCTGTTTTTCTCTTGTAAATTATTTTTCCAAAGTAAGTCTAATGATATTTTCTTGGAAGCAAAAAAGAAAAAGCATAAAATTCTGTAACATAACACAGGAATTATGGCTTAAACAAAGTTGTTTCAACTGAATGAGTAACTGCTTGACAGACCACTAAAAAGTATAGGATTACTCTGTAGCCAATAACAAAGCAAATATCACTCAAATCATTAAAACCCTTTAACGTATCTCCTCTTGGACAAGAAAGGTTTTGTTTGCCTTCTTCTAAAGCAAGAAAATTGGGGAAAAAAAATTAAAAATTAAAAACAACAATATCATTTAGCTATCACACTTTGTTTCACCACAAAGGATCAACCATATCGAAACAACAACAAAACACCTTCATACCTTGAATTTTGAAAGAATATTTTATCATTCTATGATATATTATATGAGATTTTAATGTTCCAAAATGAGGATAACTATGCAATCATTTTCCTTATACATGGATGCAATTTTCACCCAGTAGCATCAAGTGGAATTAAAAAGGAAAGATTTGATCAAATAAAATTCTAAGAAACACAAGAATATCCATGTTAACTAAGAGCAACATAAAAATGTAATCCTACTTAGAATAACAAAATGTTTGTCACAGCATTACCTTGGTCGGTGGTGGTGTGAGGCAATAGAAGCCCATTTTTGTTTCCTACAACAAAAATCAAATGATGGCATTGAGATAATCAGTTTAAAGCTCATGGGTCCTCAAATAGGTGCTTCCTCTGAATGTTAATAAGAATTACTCAACAGGATATTGACTTAATTCAAGACTTGATAGCATCACATTTAATAAGAATTACTCAACAGGATATTGATGTTACTTTAACAATCCAGACCCACCAGCGCAAGAACAAAAAAGAGAAAAGTGAAGACCTTGTTAATAATATATTACATATCAATGCCATCAGATTTAATATTCTTAACATTCTATAGCTGTTGATCACATTGTAAACGGTTACTAATGAACTAAAAAGGCATAGTTCAGTTCCCTAGATATATCACTTAAAATGTGTGAAAAAAACAACTTCCAAGGAAAATTATTAGACTATTCAATTGGTGAGACAGTAATGGAAAAGGCATTTTAAAAATTCAATCTGCTTCCAGCCTGCAGTAAACACCTACTTTTTAACCACTAAAACTTGAATTTGAATGATTAAAACCGAGTCCAGAGTCTAAACTTCAGATCCATTCCATTTCAATTTGACAAAATACAGAAGATAGTTTTGAAAAGTGATGATTCAAACAAAAATCAATGCAAACATCACCTGCTGGCCAGATCGTTTATATATATCTAACGCTTTCATTGCTTCATGTCTTGGCATCTCAAAAAACTGGAAAAAATAAAAAATAAAAAATAAAAGAAAACAAATAAAAAATAAAAAAACTAAAGCATAAAGTCTAAGCAAACGAAAAGCTCCACCTAATACCATGTTAAAGTTGGAAATATTGCAAGAAAATAAAGGCAATTCACCTTATCAACCAGATTGATGATTCCATCATTAATTGCACAATAAATCTTAAAACTCTCTTTGAGTACCTGAAAATTACATATATTGACGAGGTCAAGCATAAAATTTAGTCAAATTTAGGACTAGCTTTTATTCGCCAATAATTTTTCCCTTTTTTTTATTCTAATCCTTAGGCTACGATTAGGATTTCATCTATTATATATAATAGCCATGTTGAACAAGCATAAAGGATATCAAAACCATTCAAAGAGAGAGCAACTAACCTTTCTAAATGTGGTTAATTAAACGAAGAAGAATCACTGAACTGAAGAAGAATCGAGAGAGATTTGAGTGAGAGAAAGAGAGAGCAACTAACCTCTGATCGAAGAAGACGAATAGCTCCAAATCCACAGAGATAAATCACAGAGCTATGCTCAAAATTAAACTTTGAAATCGCAATCCGAGATGAATCACCGAACTGAAGAAGAATCGAAGAAGAATCACTGAACTGAAGATGAATCGAGAGAGATTTGAGTGAGAGAAAGAGAGAGCAACTAACCTCTGATCGAAGAAGACGAAGAGTTCCAAATCCATGGAGATGAATCACGGATCTACGCTCAAAATCGAACTTCAAAACCGCAATCCCGAGATGAATCACCGAACTGAAGAAGAATCGAAGAAGAATCGAGAGAGATTTGAGTGAGAGAGAGAGAGAGAGCATGGAGTGAGTGAGAAGGAGACAGCGGTGCTCAAAATAGGTTTTCAAAATAAAAACTGAGAGAGATAAAAGAGGGTGTGAAGGGAGACAGGGAAAAGGGTGTGAAGAGAGAGGTTTGAGGCGTTTTTTTAAACGTTTTCTATCTACAAAACGGTACCGTTTTACCTAACAACAAAGGCGACGTTTAAAAAACGCCGTTAATTATGAAAAAAGGTGACGTTTAATTAAACACCGTTAAATCCTCATTTTCCTGTAGTGATCTTTTTGTAATTTTAAAATTTACCACTCTGCCATTATTGTAGTTTTACTCAAATTTACGTTCAAATCTAAGTTTATCCAAAATATTTAAATGTAGATGAACTTTTCAAATTTTGCTTGTCACATCATTTTGGCCGGGGGAGGGGGGAGGGAATTATGTGGATGAATCATTTTTCTTAAATTTGAGTAAAAATTTAAGAGTCGAAGATGGCCTAACAAACTTTTTAAAATCTGGCCTCAATTAAATTGAAATAAGCTTAAATTATTTTACAATAGGCCTAAGTTTATTGGTTTTGTCGTAATGCTTGGTTAGTTGGCTTATTGTTTAGGGCAAATTACACTAGTAATCTCTATATTTTATTTCTTGTGTCATTTAGATCCTTACACTTTTAATTGGCTCAATTTTGACCATTCATTTTAAAGTTTGTATCAATTTGGTCTAATTGATAATATTGTTAGTGTTTTTTTTAAAAAATTATCACTAAATTGGTTGAGATTAACTCAAGTACGTTTATAATTTTACACTTCAAAATATGACACATAACAATTCAATGCATATTTTCTATTAAAAAAAATGCTAAGAATTCAAATCAATTGGACCAAATTGAGACAAAGTCATAAATTTATGGTCAGAATCAAGCCAATTGAAATTAAAAGGACTAAAATTTCACAATGACCAAAATACAAAAACTGCCGTCGTAATTTGCCCCATTGTTTATTGACTAATACAATTCTAAAGCAAGGCAAATACGTAACCTTAAGAAATTGTGAGTGTTGAGCAAGAATTCTAAGGTTGACTCAATGAGACACCTATAAATATACCTTGTTGTATATGATAAAAATATAAGTTGATCCAACAAGGTTGAACTATCTACTCCAAAAAGAGAGCCTAGAAGAGAACAAAATGGGAGAGTTCAATACTTAAGGGTCAAAGGTTATGAGGATAAGTAGCGCTGTGTGCCTTCGTGCCCTCCTAGGAATGCTTTTCAGTGTTTAACTTGGCTTATTTTTGAATGTGTGTCCAAGGAATTTGGAGGAAAGAAAACACATATCACTTTAAGAATAAATTTGGTGAGTTTGAATTTGTTTCACTTTTCATATTTATCTAAATATTTGGTATCTACTTTTTGACTCATTTCTATAAAAATTAACCCTGTGATTCCTAGAAAACAAAATAAAAAATGAAACACAATAAATAAATTAAAAGTGATAATTCTCATGTCTTGCATCTCATTTTAGTTTTCAATCTTATGATTTTTAATCTTCTCCCAATCGACAATTTGAAATCCAAATGTACAGATCAATTATATAGCATTGTGGCAAGAGGATTCATGATGGCTTCATCACTTTGACAATCAAAGTTCTCAATTTCTCCATTGCCAAATGTTTACAGTTCAGATACTTGAGGCCACTGTAGCCTGCACATTCGACTACATCGATGCTATTTTGGGTTTTGTTGACTCGATCAGTTTCTTCAATGTACTCTTGATTTTGATTTGTTTAATCTCTTCGGAAAGTTCATTCAAGCCAAAATGCTATCATCGATCGCTATTGAACTAACACAATTGCAACAACCCAACATTTCGGACCACAATTACTGTTATCCAGTCCACTAAAGAAACCTGGACACATATGGAGAGGGTTGCTTCAAATGGAGATAGCATTATTTGAGCCTACTTTGATTCTACGGGTCGCGTCATCTTCAACCTCACTCCATTCTTATTAATAATTGAACCTACATAACGAAATTGCTCACCCTTTGGTATCTCCTGCTTTTCAACCTCAACTTGTCTGTTATTTCTATTTCTACTGTTACTGAAGTAATATTCCAAGTGTAAAATTTCAGTATTATTTTTAAATGTTTGTTAACGACTCAAGTGCTTCTATTCTATCTAAATTTCTAATTTAGTGTTAATTCCTCTTTTAATTTCATCCACTATGATAATAACATCCGTAAATAGCATAAATCATAAGACATCATCTAAAATATGTCTAACCAATTCATCGATAATTAAGGCAAATAGGTACGGACTTGAGGCTAACTCTTGGCGTAATCTTCAAGTAATCAGAATTTCATTTGTTTCTCTTGCAAGTGAATTAATTGTAGTCACAATTTCATTATACATGCCCTTCATCGCATTAATATAACCTCTTTGTTAATATTTTTTCTCTAACACCCACCATATTATATCTCTAAGCACACCCCATCTTAAGTTTGTTTGTTTGTTTGTTTTTTTTTTCTTCTTCTAAATCCATAAAAACTATAAGCATATTCTTCTTCTTTTTCCTCCTTATTTTTCTATTAATATTTCAGCTAAATATTTCACTAATTTAATATGAAACCAAGAATAATTAAATGGGGAAAATAGAGACCAATTGATAAATTTATAAAATTACCAAAACACCATATGGCAAAATAGTTGGGGTTAAAAGTGTCTATAAGAAAATGTTCACTATCTTATAAAACAACAACTGTTCTTTGGTAAATTATATGAAAACAAGCTACAACTTAACCGTATGAGAAACGGGATAAGGAATGTAGAATCAATGCAGTTTTACACCATCGAGCCAATTAAGCGCAGGTAATATCTTAACCAGAAACAACTTAAACTCTTCTTCAGTAACAACAATAATGTCTAATTGTGTCAACTTCGAGTCTTTAAAAATTGCAAACGCTTCCCAGTAATTTGTCACATTGACACCACCAATTACAAATTCACCAAAATTCCAATCACTTCCTACTATATGGGAGAGGGGAGAAGAGCACAAGTATCTTCTTGTGTCGACGGCGTGTGCACCGATTTCGTTGTATGCGATATCCAACACTTTCAATGACTTTAGCAGTTTTAAAGACTCCAGGGCAGAAAAACTACCCATTTTGTTGTTACTAAGGTTCAAGCAAGAAAGAAGCTGCATAGCTTGCAATCCTGTCATAAAGACCGATAAAAAGCACTCATTTACTTTCATTTAAATAATCATTAGAAATGCCTTTTAAGCATCAAAATGCATCGCGAAACTATCAGACTTTGACTGGCACCATTTTACAAAATAAAGATGGCCATGCAATAAGCTAATGTTGTACAAATGTGTATAATATTGTATATATGAAGACATGATACACACATATAGATGGACAGACAGACAGACAGAAAAATAAATAGATAGATATAGAAATACAATGAATTGAAAATCAAAACCACAAAAATAGATTCAAGTGACAAAGAAAATTTTCAATTGAGCTAAGTTGGTTGTGGCTGAGGTCTAACATTTGGACCCACAGTAATTTCTCAATAGACCCAATGTGTGACAATGAAAGATTACTGAGTCGTAAACAGATATAATTATTGGTGCCTGATGATGCTGAGTCCCTGTAATGACAACAATGCCTCTGTAAAGATTCCTGACTGGAGGTCAGCTGCAGAAGCACAAAAAATATGAGAATCTGTGTTATAGAAAAATCAGTAATCTATATCAGAGGTTCAAGGAAAATCTTTAACACTAACTCTTACTAATATTATTGACTAGAGATCTCTCTGAGTTTGGGTCGAAAAGAACTATTAGAGATTCTTACACAAGACATTCATAATTCCAATGAACATAACTATATAGTTAGACTAATCTCAATAAAAATAATAATAAACCCACTATATGAACATATCAACCACTAAATAGTTGAACTAAGTTTGGTTTTACTTTGAATACTAGATGAACTTATTGAAGAAGCAAGGCCATCTGTTTACTTAAATGAGCATGCAAAAGAGCATGGTTATAGGACTGCAATACAAGTACAACTATTTGGACTTTAAATGGCTAAAGGGTCATTTGACCTAGTTCTTAAGCAAAATGAGTGAAAGCTTAAGCAAGAGCTGAGCCAATTTCTTTCAGTTTAAGTGTGAAAAAATCTTCACTATGTTGAGCAAAGCTGTCAAACCTAATAACATTTAGATTCTTTAATATGAGGGCATTCAGTAGCTATTATCAGATTTCAAATTTGATGCAAGCATGATAAGTGGTGACAACCTCACGTGTCCAGAGTTAGATGAAAGGCTTATCAATCTGTCATGTGTAACATAGACCAATTTACATAGGAGTATGTAGGAATGATATGATCCAAGTTGAAGGTGACTTTAGCCTAAGAGGGTGTGTGGGTTAAGGCTGTGACAACATGCCTTTGTATAGGAACAATTGAAGAAGACTGTTTCCATGGGACTTTGCCACCTGGGCTTGTTAAGTTGAAAACATATATTTTCATTTTAAGTGTTGTTTTACTAATATATTTTAAGCTAATCTATGACTTTATTAATGAGCTTTGAGTCATAATTTCATATAAGATATCTGTGCTGACCAATCAAGTAATCAATACGTCAGTAGGATATTAAAACCACCAGGAAATAATATCTAATGGTATTCACAAAATGAACAGAGACGAACTGGAGTAGCTTGTCTGTTTTGGCCAAACTGAGCTTAAACAATAACAACACAAATTCAACCGAACTAGAACCAGGCACATGCACTACTCCTTACCTGCTAAGTTAAGCACAAACACGCAATACATTGTTTTTTGCTCAACTCAGATCAGCTTGTTCTTACTCCTAAATGCAATGTTTCAAAACTCTGGCTCTCCTTAAGGAGAACATGAAATTAAAGAGATACTACTCATACATCCACAACTACAATAAAAAATGAACCTAAATGGACTGTGCTTTCCTAAACAGTAATATAGAAGAGAAGAGATATTCACCTGCTTTAACACGACTAAGCTGTATTCATCCTTGTAGTATTGAGAATGTGGTGGGTCCAATGTCATAAGATCACTATATAATTCTTTAACTTCTTCAGAATGGACCATCTTGCATGTCTCTGGAGTTTTATCACATGACATCATTGCATCATGTGCAGTCAACAATCTTGCAAGCATAATGTCACGGCCTTAGATTTTCTAAGCCAACCGTGCAGCCTTAGATGCTTTTCAACCCACCTGGTTGCACCTAAGTCAGCCTTCCCCACTCGACCACACTAACACACACAAAGTTTAGGTGGAAGAATGTCTTCACTATACAAGTTCTCTTTACAAGTATAGTCGTGTACAAAGCTTTACAAGGCTCTCACACTCACACTCACAAGTGCTTCACTCTTAGAGCTCTCTTGGATCTCCAGGTCTCTAGGTGTCTAGGTGCCTAGCAAATGAGACCCCTCACCCTTATATAGCCATCCTCCTCCTCAATGCACGGCTAGGATCATTTTGATCCAAGGGCTACAAACTCTCATCTAGAACACTCCATAGAACTATCTAGGACAACTACCCCTCCTACTACATTCTAGAACTCTCCACACTAGTGTAGTACATGGTAGGCTTCTCCAAGATATTCTAGGATGTTCCAGACCCATCCAGACCCCTCTGGACACACCAAGGTTCTTCCACATTCCAGAATCTTCCAGGCCACTCCGGATCCTTCCACCACGTTCTAGAGTCTTCCAGCATACTCTAGCCCGTTCTCGCACCTTTCGGAACCTTCCAGCGCATTTGGCACACCTCAAATGCTGCCCTTCGTGTCACATAAATTCTCGGGGCGTGACACTCTCCCCCACCCAATCCCGTGACACCCTCGTCACGCAGAAGCATACCGAGCCACCACGTCTCGATATGATCTTTGTCCGCTATTGCTAGTGCTTGCCTCTTCGCCCTTGCCCTTGCCATGCTGCTCAGTCTGCTGCAATGCCGTAAGTGCTTTTCCCTTGTCTTTGAGTAGCTGACCCCTCGCCACCAATGGGACCTCACATGGTCGATCACCTGCAAACAACAACATGGTTGCAACGTGCGGGACTGGCATCACATTGTTCTTCCTCAAAAAATCCATCCCCAGGATTATGGAGTGGTCATCCATCTCAATGACCGTGAACTCCACCTGCCCATTCCAACTCCCAATGGTCATGTCAGCACTCCTCACCAGACCTTGGATTGGCTTGGCCTTCACGTTTACTGGCTTGGACTAACCCTTGTCCTCTTTCATCTTCAAGCCCAGCCTCTTAGCCTCTCTAGTGCTCACAAAGTTATGCATGGCACCTGTATCTACCAACGCGTGTGAAGTTATCCCATTAACCTTCACCTCCGCATAGAGCACATCCTTCTTCTGGATGCTCCTCGGCACTTCCATCTTCCCATTCTTCTTGGTTATTGACCCAAGAAGTTGGACGCTCCCCAGCTGTGCTTTCTTCTCTGAAGCGCTTTCACTATCGGAGCCCTTCGCCACTTTCTTCTTTATGGCACTCAGCGCCTTCTTCTTCGGGCAGTTCCTCACCATGTGCGGTCCATTGCACAGGAAACACTCAAGCTGCCCTTTGCCTTCACGCTTCTTCCTTGGAGATCCGGTGCGTTGCCCATTCTTGCGCCGTTCCCGTCTCTTTTGGGACTCTCCATCACTACGCTCATCATCGGTGGTTGGTGGAGACTGTATCCCGCCTTTGCCCTTGGATTTCCCTAGCGCTTTGAAGTCGTCCAACTTCTCCGCCTCCGCTAGTGCAGTTGCAAGGTCTTTTACTCCTTGACTCTGTAACTCCCTCACTGCCCAAGGCTGTAAACTATCTAGGAAGCCATACAACGCCTCCTTCTCCGCCATGTCGGGGATCTCCAATAGCAATGCGGAATACTCCTACACATAGTCCCGCAATGTCCCCTCATGCTTTAGCTTGCGTAGCTTCCTGTATGCTTGGAACTCGACATTGACAAGGTAGAAGTGCTTCTTCAACTCTTTCTTGAGCTTAGCCCAAGTTTCAATCTTGCACAGCCCCTTCTCCATGTCAGCGTACCGCCTCCTCCACCACAACATGGTAGTGTCTTTCAGATACAAGGTAACGGTCTGCACCTTCTCGTCCTCATCCGCGATGTTGACGTTCTCAAAGTACCGCTCTATGTTCCAAACGAAGTTATCAATCTCTCGGGCATCCCTTGCACCATCATAGCTCTTAGTTTCTGGCGCACGAACCTTCCTCCTGGTTGGAGCCAAATTCCCTCCATTGCCAGCGACGATGGCCTTCTTGCACAACTCCAACTCCACTTCTAAGCTAGCCACCCTTGCTTCCAGGGCCTTCCTTTCGGTGGGACTGTCTCCAGCTGCCTCAGTGAGAGACGAGTTCACCATTTCTTCGGAGGAGTCAACCCTCTCCTCCAACTCTTCTACCCTAGCAATAAGACTAGCAAAATGAGTGAAGAATTCTCCTACATGGGATGTGGGCTTACCAGGGCCAACTAGAGCTTCCTCTAGCCTAGTGAACCGCTCTGCCACAATCTCCATCACCCCCTCGAGTTGTGCCTCCAATGCTGCCATCGAGTCCTTCGTCGAGAGCTTTTTCACCCTGGGGACGTTAGCACCTTCGTCACCCGACGTAGCCATGTACATCTCTCTTGGTTTCTTTCTCACGTAACCTCGATCTGATACCAACTGTTACGGCCTTAGATTTTCTAAGCCAACCGTGCAGCCTTAGATGCTTTTTAACCCACATGGTTGCACCTAAGTCAGCCTTCCCCACTCGACCACACTAACACACACAAAGTTTAGGTGGAAGAATGTCTTCACTATACAAGTTCTCTTTACAAGTATAGTCGTGTACAAAGCTTTACAAGGCTCTCACACTCACACTCACAAGTGCTTCACTCTTAGAGCTCTCTTGGATCTCCAGGTCTCTAGGTGCCTAGCAAATGAGACCCCTCACCCTTATATAGCCATCCTCCTCCTCAATGGACGGCTAGGATCATTTTGATCCAAGGGCTACAAACTCTCATCTAGAACACTCCATAGAACTATCTAGGATAACTACCCCTCCTACTACATTCTAGAACTCTCCACACTAGTGTAGTACATGGTAGGCTTCTCCAAGATATTCTAGGATGTTCCGGACCCATCCAGACCCCTCTGGACACACCAAGGTTCTTCCACATTTTGGAATCTTCCAGGCCACTCCGGACCCTTCCACCACGTTCTAGAGTCTTCCAGCATACTCTAGCCCGTTCTCGCACCTTTCGGAACCTTCCAGCGCATTTGGCACACCTCAAATGCTACCTTTCGTGTCACATAAATTCTCGGGGCATGACAATAAGCTTTCCAATTTTACTACAATAACCAGCGGGAGAAAATAAGAGGACATTGAACAAACAATAAAGCTGCTTTGATGCTGCAAAGCTACTAATGAATGAATTCCACATACCAGTTTATCTCTGACAGCAATTCTCGGAAAAGAGCTATCTCATTAACTCTCAGCACTCCACTTAGAAGCTGTTGACTCATTCACCTCACTATTCCTCAGTTGATCGAAAATTTTAATTTGGGTTGGTTCCTGAAGATGTGTTTCACCTATATGAAAATTTTTCATCTCCTCATGAAATCATCTCTGCACTTTTCATTTCAGCATGTTGCGAACCATGAGGTTGTATTAAAACTGTAAATTCAAAATGAGTAGGATGGCTATGGTGAAATCCACTCAGAGACACGATTCCCTGAGAATGTCCAAGGCTGACCTTTACTGGATGAGTTTGTAAAGAATGGAGATCCTCCACGTGAAAAGTAAAATGTGTTACCCAAGCTTGGGAACTCCCAGGGTTGTTTGTTGAAAGTGGTGACCAAATTAAATCTTTAGGGAAGTGATTGAGACCCCCTCCAATCACCACCCCCACTACCCCCACATACACGTAGCGGGTGGTGATTGGAGGAGAAGGAAAAAAAAGAAAAATAAAAAAGAAAAACTGGCCAATCAGAGAGAGGGGGGGTCAAAGGGGATGCCTCCTTGAGGGGGTCCAACTCATTTTCCAAATCTTTATTTGTGTTATATACAGATTGCACAGTTATTGTAGATGAGCTCACACCTTCAACTGCTTCATTAAAATAAAGAATGGGTGGAATTATCCCACTATTAAGATGGAAACCTGTGATAAAAGACGAAGCGCAAGTATCCAAGAAACCATCTGCTGATACATTAAGATTAGAACCATGAGGTGGCCAGGTAGAAACCAACAGAGGATTCTCCACTTTAACTATTTGCTGAAGAAGCCAAAGATGATAAAACCATCCACTTTGATCATCCGGGTCAGTAAAAAGAGCTTGGTGTACAAGGTCATACTCCTCTGTCAGAACTTTCTCCTCTGAGAAAGATTCTTGAGCCCTTTTCTCCAGTAAATGAGACAGAATTACACTCCATTACATTTATGGTAAAGTAAAGTAGAATAAAAACAAGAAATATGTTTAAGCAAACGGACAGAGACATCACAAGGTAAAACATGCACTCAAAGTAACAGGCATGTTTGTGTAGGTTGAAAAAGAAAAACAAAAGGCACAATTGGACAGGAAACTTAATTTTCTAATCCAGCTAGAATAGATAGAATATCAAAAGGTAGCAGGTGTTCCATCATGCAGTTTCCACTATAATATTAATGTGCATAAGAATTGATCATTTGACTCCAAAGCAAAGTTGAAGGTTAATCAATTTTATATAAGATCGCATGCCAGATTTACACACATAGAAAGCTGCTTAAACAGTATTACAAACAGAAAAATGCCGTTGAAGATTAATCTGAAATAAACACCATTTGTTTCTTTTTTGGAATCTGTTAGGCTAATGACCATTTAAATAGTGAAATGCTTATCAACTTTTGATATAAGGAATAGAACTAATGAATATTTTTTCCCCTGTTCCACAAGGTGCATGAAAGGAGATAGCTTTGCATCCTTGCATCACAATATACTATCAATACAAGTTACACGTTTTAAGGTGGATGTGTCATATGACATTGCATGCCATCAATATCTTATCAACCTTGCATCGCATTACAAGATAACTTATACCCAGTCTGTCATGCTTTACCTATTTTGAATGTTTTTACTACATAAACAATAAGTCATATGTCTTAAAGTGGATATTTGAATATTTTGTCTTTAACTAAAATGTCATAAAAAAAAAACCCCTATGTTGCAAAAAATCCACAAAATTTTTTGTATGTACTATATAACTATGCATACTACCACTATGCATTCTGCTTCTAACGGGACCAAAGCTAGAACTAATTTCAAAGTTCCAACACATTTTTCCTAAAGCAATTTTTGCAAAAGAATCTGACTTCTAAGGATTATGCAATTAAAGAATTATCAGTGATAACTTGATAAGATACATCATAAACATTGTGAATAACAAATTATAATCGAACCATGAAGCCAGATAAAATAGTACGACTTTGGCACATCTCATTGTAATGCTACAATAACAACAGGCACGAAAAGAAAAAGAAAAAAAAAAACTTGAGAATCAAACAATGGCACAAAAAAACATTTTTCTCCACTAGTCCATTTTAATTATGATGATCCAAATGGTAAAATAACATTGAGATACAAGCATGCCTACGATTATGCCAAGAAGAATAGTTACTGAAGTTTTTGTTTATCAAATCAGTTATGAAGTGCAGTTCCTATGCATCTGATCTGTTCTTTAATGCTGCCACAAATCTGAAAATAAAGACCAAATTCGATCATTTGAAAATACAGTCCTTCAATATATTAAAGTAAATCAAACCCAAATCTTCAGATGAATGCCCCTTGCTTAGCACCCATTTACGATGATACCAGGCACGCTCTGTCTGGTAATATATTGAGTTCTTTCATAAAATTCAAAATAAATTGAACCCAAACACAATACACAACATAATCACAATTGGCCACTCAAAAAACCAAAGAAATGAAAGCAACGTAATATTCCAAAATCTCATGATTTAAAATTTCAAAATTATCAGTGTTTATTAGATCACATCAGTGCCGGCTAAAGCATAAGGCATGTAAAAGCATATGCTAGGACTCAAAATTGTGCAAAGGCCCCAAAATTTTGGGAAATTTCTCAAAGGCCTCAAAATTTTCAATACGCCAAAAAACCTATTCATGTTAAAAAAAAAAAAAGACCATCTAACAAATCAAATATAATCATTTTCGTATAATAATAATAATAATTATTATTAATTTTAAGAACATAAAAAAGATAAATTCTACTTTCCTATTTTATATGTTGTTTAACTTATCTTATTTCAAAATAAATACATAGTTTCTTGTGGTTTGTAAACTAAAGTGCGCCGTTTGACATTCCGTCCAAATTAACAGTAAGTGTGAAACACTTGCCTCATAAGAGTATTTAGCAGGATTTACCTTAATTCATTAATAGTGAATTAAGGAAATAATGCATGCAATCACATGCCTTACCGATCGTATCCTTTTTACATGAATCGGGGACATAGGAGTAATCATTATAACATGATTACAATACAGTCAATTGTCCTGTAAAGACATTAAAGAGGCCTATAAGACCTCAACCGTGGTGGGCCTTTGCATTAAGAGAAAAGCCATCCCACTCCTTCTTTAAAGCTTTATGAGAGCAATATTCGCTTGGGGCAGGTTTGACCTGTTCGTTACTGGCATTCTGTGCTTAACACATACCACACTCAAAAGCGACAGCGGCTCCATACTTTATATTTCCCTTCCCTGACAAAAATCAAATGTTTTACACATTTTTCTGTCAATGAAGGGATGGAGGAGGTGAGTGAGCAGAGCAGAGAGGCAGCCCTTGGGGGGGGGGAAGGTAGAGTAATGATGATGTTACATTATTACTATATAATGTAAATGTCCTGTAAGGACATTAAAGAGGCCTATAAAGATAGTTATAGGTTACTAGATAATGCATTTTAGTCCGCAAATCATTAGGGGTTATGTGTTTATTTTCAAATGCTAAAAGGTAAACCACACTTAAAGAACAAATGAAATTTGACTTAAAAAATTCATTAATGACCTCATAAATCTAATATTGATGAAGAAAAGAGTGTCGGTTCTATAGTTTTTTTTTATATTAAAAAAATTGTAATTAATTTACAAATTTATGTTTTAGTTAGGTCTCATATAATATATTTAATGGTAAAAATTAAATAGAATGTAACAAAAATGTTGTATTGAACTAATTTGAAAAGTTAGAAGTTTTAATTGAACAAATGATTTATAGCGATCCCGGTTTCCCCTTTCCTTTAACTGTTGTATCCGGACTTAGGTTCCATGGAGTTGGTTGTTGTGTATATCTTGTTTACATCCTTTACTCCTTGCATTCGAGTCTTGGGTTGTGTTGGGCGGGTTTGTTACAGGTTGGTTGGACATAGAAACCAAGAGTAGTTGCCCAGATTTTGGCCTTCACGCTCGAGCGGGGATTCTGACGCTCGAGCGGGTCCTTCGTTGTTGTCTGTCCGCTCGAGCTGGGTTTTCGACGCTCGAGCGTAGTTTTCCATCTTCCAGTTTCTCCTCTGCAGAGTTGTACGCTCGAGCGGGTTGTTGTGTGTGACGCTCGAGCGGGATGGTTGACGCTCGAGCGGAGACCTGGTTCTGTAAAAGTTCTGGAAGTGTGTATTTGCCGCTCAAGCGGGATTGTTGACGCTCGAGCGGGAGTCTGTGAGTGACGCTCGAGCGGGGTGTTGGACGCTCGAGCGGGGCGACTGGGTTTATAGCGATCCCGGGTTTACCCTTGTTGAACAGTGATCCGAACATGTGTCCGTGGATGTTGGTAGTTGATTATTATCTTGTCTACATCCTTTTTACTTTGTATTTGAGTTATGGGATGTGTTGGGCAGGTTTGTTACAGGTTGGTTGAGTTAGAAACCAAAACTAGTTGCCCAGATTTTGACCTGTCCGCTCGAGCGGGGGTTTTGGCGCTCGAGCGGGAATTGCACCCGTCCAGTATTTTCCTGTGCAGCGTTGGACGCTTGAGCGTGTAGTTGGCCGCTCGAGCGGGGTTTTGTGAGTGCCGCTCGAGCAGGGAGTTGGAAGCTCGAGCGGAGGCCTGGTTCTGTAAAAAGTTCTGGGAGTGTGCATCCGCCGCTCGAGCGAGATTGTTGGCGCTCGAGCGGGAGTCTGTGAGTGACGCTCGAGCGGGTCGACTGGGTTTAAGTTCCGTGTTTTGACTTTTCAAATCACTTTTTCACTTTCTCTTCTCTCTCCTACTTTTCCAAAAACACCATTGTTGAGCCTCTCACTCTAGAAATCAACCTTCTCTCTAGGTTTTGATCTAGTAGGAGTGATTTGCTCATCTTTGGCCTTTACAAAAAAGTTATTGATCGTCGAGGGCTTTATTTTAATCTGAAAATTTCGGGATTTGGAGCACGTTGGGTTTTGTCATCTTCTCCTTTGGGGCTCCGAATTTGAGGTAGGGATATCCTACTCCTCTCTATGAATTTTGTCTTTAAATTTTAGTATTTTGAGATGTTGGGGTTGGTTTGGTAATTTGGTGAAAGTTTGGGGCATTTGTGTTATTTTACAAAAGTTGGGGTTTTATTCATAATAAACCTAGATGCATGTTTGGCATAGAGAATTGGAATAAATGTTGAATCATTGATGAAAATGGAACCTAAGGGTTGAAATGTTAATTATGGAAAATGACCTAATTACATTGTTTGATTAATTGGGATAATTAATTGTGAGAAATGAGGAAATGAAATGTTGATTTAATATCCATTTGTGCATTTATTTTCTGTTTAGAAATAATTGCTTTGGGCTATCGGTGGAGGATAGTCGTGATTGTTGTAGACAATGCATGATGATTAGGCAAACGGAAACTAATCAATGGAATGTGTCATGGAATTTGACGGTGGATAGAATACATTAACTGTATGTATTGAGTGATTGTATATAGAACCAATGTGTTTGTATACGTTATGTGTAGAGGAGGAGATGGGGGATGTACTCCGCGGTTTAGGGGAAGATAGGGGATGCACCTCTAAACCGAATAGTGTTGGGAGAAGATAGGGGATGAACTCCGTAGATACAGCTCATATGCTTGTCTAGAGAAGTGAAGATAGAGCTTATATGCTTATCTTTGTGAAGTGTGGATACAGCTTATATGCTTATCTGTGAATATGGGATATTGTTGTTATACATATCTGTTGGGAATGTGGATATAGCTTATATGCTTATCTGTGAATGTGGGATATAGTTTTTTATACATATCTGTTGAAATGATGATAGAGCTAACATGCTTATCTGTTGAAAAAGGGAAAATGAAAAGTAACTTGGACTCATAAGTCGTATGACATAAATATGTGATTTATGTGAATGTGTCAGTGTTAGCCATCTATCAATTGCTAATCTTTTAGTCATTGTTCATGTTTGGTTTAGTGTATTTCTGCTGGGCTGTGGCTCACCCTATATGGGAATATCATTTTCAGGTACAGGTAGCATGCCACCTCCAAGGACATAGCTTGGAAGGCTAGAGGCGGACATACTTTTTGTCGTTTTAATTTTGATGTATTACATGTAAATTCAGGCCAAGGGCTTAACGTGTATGAGTTAGTACTCTTTTGTTGTAACCAAGTGTTAACTTGGAAAGCTGTAAGCCCATAGGGCATTTGCTTTTGTTGTTAACATGTAATACTTCTGTAACGAAACTCTGATGAATAGAAGAATGTGGTTATTTCATATGTTAATGAATGTCTTTGTTGATGGGTTTATTGTTATTATTTTAAGGGCGTTACAGGGTTAAAGCTCCGTGTTTTGACCTTTCAAATCACTTTTTCCATTTCTCTTCTCTCTCTTACTTTTCCAAAAACCCCATTGTTGAGCTTCTCACTCTAGGACTCTACCTTCTCTCTAGGTATTGATCTAGTAGGAGTGGTTTGCTCACCTTTGGCCTTTACAAAAGAGTTGTTGATCGTCGAGGGCTACCTTTTGATCCGAAAAGTTTGTGGTTTGGAGCACTTCCGTTTTCTTCGTCTTCTCGGTTGGGAGTCATCTTTGGAGGTAGGGATAACCTACTCCTCACTATGGGTTTTGTCTTTAAATTTTAGTAGTTTGAGATGTTGGAGTTAGTTTGGTAATTTTGTGAAAGTTTGAGACTTTTGTGCAAATTTACAAAGTTGGGGTTTTAACTATATAAAAGCCTAGATGCATGTTTGGCATGGAAAAGTGGAATTAATGTTAAAACATTAATGAAAATGGAACCTCAGGATTGAAATGTTAATTATGGAAAATGCCCTAATTACATTGGTTAATTAATTTGTAAAATTAATTGTGAGAAACGAGGAATTGAATTGGAAATGTTGAGATTGGGAATACATGGGATTAAAGGGTGTAGTTGGATTTTATGTCACTCACCTAGTTGGAAATGTCGATTTTATATCCATTTGTTGCATTTATTTTCTGTATAGAAATAACTGCTTTGGGCTATCGGTGGAGGATAGTCTTGGTTGTTGTAGACAATGCATGATGATTAGGCAAACTAAAACTAATCACTGGAATGTGTCATTGAGTATGACGGTTGAATGAATACATTAAATGTTATGTATTGGTTGATGATGTGTATAATTATTGTTTATATGCATTGTGTTGTGTTGGAGGAGATAGGGGATGTACTCTGCGGTTTAGGGGAAGATAGGAGATGGACCTTTAAACCGGATGTTGTTGGGAGGAGATAGGGGATGGACTCCGTAGATAGAGCTCATATGCTTATCTAGTGATGTATTGACAGAGCTCTTATGCTTGTCATTAGAAGTGTGATAGTGCTCATATGCATATCTGTGGAAGTGATGATATAGCTTGTATGCTTATCTGTTGTTGTGTGATATAGCTAGTATGCTTATCTATTATGAAATGGGAAGTATTTGATATGAGTTACTGTCTCATATGGGTTGTTTGGCCAGGTTCGGAGCCATGGTTATAAATTGAGAATTTGAAAGGAATTGGAAAATGAATGGTAATATGGACTTGTATGTCATGAAAATGTAAAGTGTGATAAGGGAAAGTATCAGTGTTGGCCATCTATCAACTGCTAATCTTTTAGTCATTGTTCATATTTGGTTTAGTATATTTCTACTGGGCTGTGGCTCACCCTATATGGGAATATCATTTTCAGGTACAGGTAGCATGCCACCTCCAAGGACGTAGCTTGGGAGGCTAGAGGCAGGCGGACTTTTGTTGTTTTATTTCTTGATGTATTACATGTATATTCAAGCCAAGGGCTTAATGTGTAAATGAGTTAGCACTCTTTTGTTGTAACCAAGTGTTAACTTGGAAAGCTGTAAGCCCGTAGGACATTTGCTTTTGTTGATTAACATGTAATACTTTTGTAAAGAACTACTCTGATGAATAGAAGAATGTTTATCTTTATTACCAATGCAGGTCTATATTGATGGGTTTAATGTGTTATTTTGAGGGCGTTACATGATTAGCTTAGAACCTAATAAAAGAAGAGAATAAAATTGAGGTTAAAAGCCAGTTTTTTGATTTTTTGGCTTTTTTAAGTCACGTTATCTCTCTACTTTTTTGCACGTTTTTTTTTACAAAAAAAAAAACCAAAAAAAGCAAAAAAAACTGGCTTTTAATCTACTTCTGAAAAGTTTAAGGGTTTTGGCATAATTTATTCACACAATTTATTTATTTATTTAAAAAACTAAATATAAAAGGCCTCATTTAAATTGTTGCTTTAGGCCTCAAAGTTTCTTGAGCCACATTGTTCAATACAGTACAATACGAATAAATAATTTTACATCATGTATAAAATTTGAACAGGTTACTGAACAATTTACACAATTGACAATTTTGACAATACAAATGGAAGATTGTACAAAATGATCAGCGTTGAGATCACAGAGTTCAAAACAACACAATTCGAATACATAATTTTACACTCGTGTGTCAAATTTGAACAATACACAATTTACAACACAAATTGAAGATTGCTCATACTTAACAGCGTTTAGATCACAGAGTTCAATACAATACAATGCGAAGCATACATATAGACGAAGATAGACACACACACACACACACACACACACACACATAGAGAGAGAGAGAGAGAGAGAGAGAGAGGAGTCACATTTTGTTGTCATGAAAATGAAGGAAGTGAGATTGGAGGGGCGTAGTTTAGCAGGGCTAAAGCTTTTTCTTATTCTAGAGTTGGGGCTTTGCGAGGACAACCATGCATTTTTCATGCTGAGAGAGAGAGAGAGAGAGAGAGAGAGAGAGAGAGAGTGGGACTATAATAATAATTAAAAACCATGCATTTTTTAAAGGTGGGTACTGTATATATTTTATAATTAAAAAAGAAAATAATATAAGTTTATATTTTTTGAGTTATAATTAAAAAAATGCCAAAACTAAATAACCATGAGACATAATAAAGAATTCGTGAATTATAACTAAAGAAAAAAATTGATCATAACTAAAGAAAAAAATAATATAACTAGGGGTGCATATGATATACCCTTTTCAAAGGGATGTATGTTAGAATTTCCCTATTAAAAAAATCCAAAAAATAAAAAATAAAAATGCCCCCTAGCCCTCCTAGATCAAGCCTATTAGAGTAATGTTAAATATCATGAAAGAAATATTATGGAAAGTTTCATGAAACTAATCCAAAGGTAATTGTATAACATACAATAAACACTACAAACTAATCCAAGGGTGAAAGGTGATTGCATAACATACAATAGAGTGGAGAATCTTCGTGAAAGCTTTTCATTATATTTATTTTATGATGTCTAACACTATTGTATACACCAGCTCTCTTTTTTTTTTTTTTAGCAATGCTACATCTATCTAAAATCTTGTTAATAATCTTACTAAAAGCATTCATATCCAAATATCATTGGAGGTTTAAATATTATGAGCAACACTCACTACTAAAATTTCAGCTTTCTGCGACGGTAAAATGCTGTCGCTAATACTCCTAATGCCGTCGCAAAAATTTTGCGACGGCAAATGACTTTTTCCAACGGCAAGAGGGGGGTCGCAACTGGGGGGGTTGCAAAAGAGTTTTTGCGACGGCACAGTGCCGTCGCCAATGTTTTGCGGCTACATTTTTGCCTTTTGCGATGGCACTTTGCAGTCACTAATAATGTTTGAAATTTCTTGACTTTTTGTGATGGCACTATTTTACCGTCGCTAAAAATGTTATTTGAGAAGGCAAAAAATGCCGTCGCTAATAGTCTTTTTTTTTTTGCAACGGCAAGAACACTGTTTTTACGACGGTGTGGTGCCGTCGCAAAAAGTATTAAAAATATGAAAATTTTTATTTTTTTGCAACAGTGTACTGCCGTCGCAAAAAGTATTAAAAAAATAATAAAATTTCTATTTTAAATAATAAAATTTCTATTTTTTGCGACAGTTTAGTGCCGTCGCAAAAAGTAAAACCTGTAACAAAATCAATAAAAATAATAAAATTTTCTGTTTTTTGCGACGGTGTAGTGCCGTCACAAAAAAGAAAAAAAATCCTCCGATAAAATTATTAAAAATATTAAAATTTCTCCATAATAATTGCATAATAATATAAAAATTCCTATATAAAAATAACAATTTCTTCATAATAAAATATTCTTCCATTCATAATTACACATCAATAAAATTATCCCACTACATAATGTTCCATAATACATATATAATGTTTAAATACATGATTTTGTTCATAATTCAAAATAACATAAACCAAAATTAAATATTTTTCTCATCATTCTTCATAGATAACAAAAACAAAAGTTAGCCACATTCTCCACAGGCATGCATTCCACAAGAAGCACACTCCTACATGGGAAATATCTGAAAAATAAAAATAAAAATAATTAATGACAATATAATTATGTGTTAATGTTAATTACAAAAAAACATAAAAATTTAACTACTATAGCATCAAATACAACATTTTTTTTGTTAGTCATCATATCCCACATGGAACTAGTTTGCCTAGAGTGATATCCGACTCTAACTCCCAAATCGGAAACCCAATTGGAGTCCCATCTTCTCCCACAAGTCTCTCGTGCCTAGGCGGTCGTGTGTGCCAAGTTTTTTTTTTTTTTTTTTTTTTTTTTGAAGAAATGCTAGAGATCCACAATTTTAGACTACTGGGTCTAACAAGTTGACACCAATTGTACCACAATTCTGGGTCGAATTGTGGTAGTTTTTGTGGGTCTCAAACATTTTCCTTATTTTTTTCTTCGATTTGTTAACAAAAACAAAACCCAAACTCCATTGAAGATTCAAACCAAATCAACATATAGAGAAGTGTTGAATAATAGCAAAATCCCACAAAAACATCACAATTCTCTCACTAAACATTCATACAAGGGTTGTAATTTATAAATGTGAGTGCATTTATATATATATGTATACATATAAATCCATACATAGAAAGATAGAGATATAGACCTGAGGAACATCAATGGGCTGATTAAGTTCTCCAGGCTTAATATCCTCCAAAGGCCCTTGATCTTTGGTCATCTTCACATAACGAGATTGAACTCCCCCTTCAGCCATCCGATCTAACACTAAACGAACAATAATCAAAAAAACAAGAAAGTCAAGAAAACAGAGTGCTTGTGAATCGGATTTCAAAAATCAGAGGCTTTGTTTACCATGGAATCGAAGCAAATCTGGGGATCAAATAGACAATCGATTGTAATTTCGTGGGTGTTAGTAAATCCAAAGCATTATCTGAAGAGTAACAGACGAATCAAGTGAAAAGGGTCTCTGAATTTTAGGGTGGTTTTAATCCAATTCTAACAGTCCTAAATATTTCAATCAAGGTCCAAGGTCAGCCCTTTGGTAGTACGTATCCGCTGCGGAGGTGGTCATATCCTAACAATAAGGAACCAATAGGAAGCCCCCATATTTAAAATTCCAGATTTGGTAAAGTTGAAAATCTCAACTTCACCGTAGAATTGACCCATTGTTTGACTCGTTTTGACTTATTTTAATAATTTAAATTGTTGATATTATATAATTAATTGAGAAAATTATTTATATAAAAAATCAAGCCGTGTTAATGTCGATTGCTATATTATTAGATCATTTATATTTATACGATTGGTATATTTTTAAGAATAGATCATCAATTTGTTATAATATATATGAGATTTGACCATACAATTATTTACGTCTGAGCAATTTATTTTTTATATGTATATTTTTCTCAACTTGTCATATGAGATGAACAATTTAAATCATTAATATTATGACATAGCAGTCTCACAATATATCAACTTTACCTATAAAATTGAGATCTTCAACAAATTTGAAAAATAGGCATCAAATCTCACCCACCACTATGATAAAGCATATAGCTAAAATGACTTAAATATCCTTAAAATTACAATCACTTAAACAAATTGAGATACATAGATATAAAACAGACACACTTAGAAAACTAGCAAGCCAAACATGTCCTTAACTTCTACCAACCATGATCCTACACCACTCATGAAACAAAACATATACGATAAACTAAAAAAAAAATCCCCATAATTAAAATTAAAAAAAGTAAATTCTAAATCTGAGCTGATCTGAGAAAAGTGAAGAGAAAGAGAAGGGAAGGGAACAATTAAATTTGCCTACCTTTTCCTACACCAACCATGATCCTACACCACCATAAATTTTCAACCTTAGTAAATGAAAAATTAAAGAAAATTGCCTACCTTTTCCTGTCGTTGTCTCGAACAAACTTCGCACCTCCATTACACAAGTTGCATACACCTATCAAAAATAAATGCCACCCAATCAAATTACTACTTTGATGCATAATGATTAATCTTTTATATCTTGCTTCCCCCAGTCCATCATATTGCACATACTAAAACATAAAATGGATGGAGCAAAATAATCAAAGATGAAAAGGTAACAAATCAAACAACCCTAAAAACAGATTTATACATGTAATAGGCTCAACTTTATCAAACATAGAAGCATATTGATGTTCCTCCTACATCCAAATGACAAAAAATACAAAAGAAATAAACAATGAAAGGAAAGCAGTGAACATACATAAAGATCAGGCATCAGCACCCTCCCTTCCAGCAAAGGGATCATGAGAAGGGCCAGCATCCTATCCGATGTGGCGTTGCACTAGCCGCTACAGATCAGCCATAACCTTCTGTTCCCGCTTTGCCTTCTCCTCATAGTTAAACATTGCCAAAGCCCTCTTATCTTGCACCCTATAAACCTGGTTTTCTTTCCTAATACGAATAGCATTCATCCTTTGATGCCTACTACCACTCATCACATACCCAAGGCTCTCAAATTTCTGAATCTCCTCAGCTGAAAGACCAATTTCACCTCTCCGTAGGATACACATTCCTTGTTGAACGTACTGAGCAATGGCATCACCTTCACCAAGCCTGAGTGCTCCTCCATAGCTAATATGTCCTTCAGCCCTAGGCAATGGCATTGGTCACTCAACTCATCCAATTCACTATCACTGACTGATTCTAATTTCCTACTTCTACGCTTAGAACTCCTTCTCTTCCTCTTCCTCCTCGACCGTGAATCATCCAAATCAACATCTGAAACAAATTGAGACGGGGAGAGAGAGAGAGAGAGAGAGAGAGAGAGAGAGAGACGTAAGAAAAGATTAGGGATTTTGAGATTGGGGATTTTGGTTGAAGAGATTGGGGATTTTGGGTTTGGGTTTGGGGTGGGGGAAAACCTGAGCGAGAGTGGAAAAAAAGGGGGGAGGAAGAGATTAGGGATTTTTGAGATTGGGGATTTTGGGTTTGGGGTGGGGGGAACCCGAGCGGGAATGGAAATTTTTTTGGAATATTTTTTTTTTATTTTCATTACAAATGAATATTTAAATAATAAAACGACTTTTTTTTCGCAATGGAGGATGTCGTTGCCAAAAAAAATTATTTTTTATTAAAATACTTTTTTTTCATAGTTAATGAATTTTTTTTTTCATTTAGTAAGGTTGAAAATTTATTTGTTTCATATTTATTTTAATGAATAAAAAATTATTTTTTCTTTTTTTATTTGGTAGAAGTAGGGATAATATTTTCCATTAAAATAAAGTTAATTTTTTGTGGTCAATGAAAAATATTTTTTTGCAACCCCCTTTTTTTTTTGTTACTAAAAATCAAGAACTAATTTTTTGTGGTAGAGGATAGGAAGTGGCAATAGTAGTGAAGGTGGTGGATAAGAGGTGATAGTGGTGGTGGTAGTGATGGTGAAGGAGATAAGTGGTGAAGTTGTGGTAGTGGTAGAGGAGATAGAGTAACAGTGGTGGAGGAGAGGTAATGGTAGTAGTAGTGGTGGTAATGGAGTGGTAGCGATGGTGGTAGTAATGATAGTTGTAGAGGTGGAGTGACAACAGTGGTAGTAGTGGTAGTAGTGGAATGGCATTTGCAGTAGTGGTGAATGTGGTAGAAAAGATGGGTGGTGAGAGAGAGATGAGTGAGAGACAAATAGAAAAGAGAGAGAGAGAGAGAGAGAGAGTGAGACAGACAGACAGACAAAGACAAAGTGATGAGCGAGAGAGAGGCAAAGTGGTCGCTAAAAGTGCATTTTCTTGTAGTGGAGAGCTCGGTAAATAGAGAAGAGATGAGGGATAGAGTGAGCAAGCTGAACACAATGAGGGAGAGAGACAAACAGACAGACAGACACATAGAGAGAAAGAGAGAGAGAGAGAGAAGAGTGAGAGACAGACAAATAGACATAGAGAGAGAAAGAGAGAGAGAAGAGTGATTAGTAAGAGAAAGAGAGAGAAAGAGAGAAAGAGATATATATATATATAAAGAGAGAGAGAGACAGGGAGACAGAAAGAGAAAGAGATAGAGAGAGACATATAGAAAAATAGAGAGAAACAAGAGATGAGCGAGAGATAGACAAAGAGAGAGAGGTGAAAGACAGAAAAAGAGACAGAAAAAGAAGAGAGATGAACGAGAGAGACAGAGAGAAGAGAGATGAGCGAGAGAGACAGAGAGAAGAGAGGTGAGAGAGATAGCGAGAAGAGAGATGTGTGAGAGAGATAGAGAGAAGAGAGATGAGCGAAATAGACAAAGAGAGAAAAGAGATGAGAGAAGAGATAGATGAATGAGACACACAGAGAGAGAGAGAGAGAGAGAGAGAGACAAATAGACAGACAGAGAGAGAAGAGTGATGAATGAGAGAGAGAGAAAAGAGAGAGAAAAAGATGAAAAAATGGGTGAGAAGATAAAGACAAAGAGAGAAAGATAGAAAGAGAGAAAAAAAAGAGCAAAAAGAGATAAACGAGTGAGAGACAGAAAGAGATGAGCGAGAGAGAAAAAAAGAAGAGAGAGAGAGAAGAGAGACAGAGAGAGAAGACATGTGAAAGAGATAGAGAGAAAAGAGATGGACTAGAGACACAGAGAAAAAGAGAGAGAGAGACAGACAAACAAACAGAGAAGAGTGATGAGTGAGAGAGAGAAAGAGAAGAGAGATAGAGACAGAGAGAGAGAGACAGACAGACAGACAGAGAAGAGTGATGAGTGAAAGAGAGAGAGAGAGAGAGAGAAGAGAGAAAGAGACACATAGAGAAAGTGAGAGACAGACAAACAGAGAAGAGTGATGAGTAAGAGAGAGACAGAGACAAAGAGATAGGAAGATGAAAAAATGGATGAAAAGAGAAATGTTCAAAAGAGTAAGACGATGTCGTTTTTTTTTTTTAATTTTTTTTTTTGTGATAGAAAAATACCGTTGCATTTATTTAAACCAATTTGTGACTATATATATATAAAGCCATCTCAAAGCTACAATAAATATATATATATATATATATTTATTTTTTTTTTTTTTGCAACAGTACCTATTAAAGTCGCATTTTTTTTTGTTGCGACTGCAGCTTGTACCGTTGCAAAAACCTTATTTTTTTGCGACAGCAATCTCTACCGTCGCAAATACTCTATTTTTTTTTTTTTGCAATCGCATTTTATGCCGTCGCAAATACTTTTTTTTTTGCGACGGCAAGTTGTGCCGTCTTAAAAAGTCACATTTTTACCGTCACAAAAACTCTATTTTTTTGCGACAGCAATCTCTACCATTGCAAATACTCTATTTTTTTTGCGACTGCATTTTATGCCATCGCAAATACTCTATTTTTTGCGACGACAAGTTGTGCTGTCTCAAAAAGTCACATTTTTTGCGACGGCAAGTTGTGCCGTCGCAAAATGTCATTTTTTGCGACGGCAAATGTGTCGTCGCAAAAAGTTCCGTCTCTTAAGCCCAGTTTTCTTGTAGTGACTGCAGTCCCAAAAATAAATAAATAAATAAATAATATCTAGATTCAAATTGTGTGGATGAGATTAATTCTAGATGTGGCCCACAACACAACAACTCTTCATCTACCCCACACACTTATTTCTAGACAATTTTCATGGTTGATAAATATCGGACAGGAGCATTTCTCAAATATTATAGTTTTTTTTCAACAATCACAATTTTTTTTCTTCAAATATAGCATTAGTATGTTATTATAGTTATATTACTGAAAGGGTTTTGAACCCCTAATATCCCCCTCACCACACCCTAAGGTGTGGCTACTAGATCATTGGATCAAACCCCAATGTCTTACAACAATCACATTTGACCATTTATATTTTTAATAAAATTTTTAATAAAATTGTTCGTACGTATAGAATTATTCATTTTTTCGGGAGTCTTCTAACATTGCCTAAAAAAATTTAAAAATTAAGTACGAGATGTTAAAAGTAGACTGTAAATGCTTTCTTTCTTTTTTTATTTATTTATTTAAATATTTCTAGTTTTTTGGCTTTTATTGGTATGTAAGGTGATGTAGTATGATGTTAAATAGCTTATTGGTTGTAGTTTATAAATAGGTGATGTAATACCTATTTTACTTAGTTTTGGAATAAAGAATATACATTATGATTGGAGTAGAACTTAGTTTCTCTCTCTACCCCTTAGGGGTTTTACTCCTAATTGGGTCATTGGTCATCTCTCTCTCAATTTGATCTTCATTTGCATTTGGATTTCATTATTTGGTATCAGAGCTATAGATCTTGTACTTAATTGTTCCTAATTGTACGTACAATTCGTCAATTAGAAATGAAGAACATACCGAGTTTTGGATCTAAACCCTAATTCTTAGGTGTAAACCCTAGATTGTCCCACCAGAAGTTACCATCACAAGTGTGATCGAGTTGATCTGAAGCCATATATTTGACTTCGCAATCAAGGACTAAACTTGGATTTGGTAGTCGCAATATGAAGCCATCCTAATCTTGTATCTTGTAGTGCAAACTAGTTTTTCTCTTGGAAATTAAAGTTGAGTTCACGAACTGATCAAATTTATTCATTCGCATTTGGTTCGCCGCACCCGAAAATCTTAGATTTCAGGTTCGTCTCTAGTCCTCTCTAGGTCAAAGCACTTGGAAAATCTTAGATTCTGTCAAAGTGGACCAAGAAGTTGCGAAATCAACTTTTATTTCCAGTATCGCGAACACAAATTGTGCAACAATCTGTTCTGGGAGACTGTTCGAGTGATCAATCTGTCGCTCGAACGGTGATGCGAAGCTCCCAGTATTTTGCTTGTTACATGCATGACCGCTCGAACGGTATTTATGGTTGCTTGAGTGTAGAAATAAGGCTCCTAGTATTTCCACTGTAACTCGACAAAACTTCTGAGTGCTTGTGTTTACCGCTCGAGCCGTGTAAAGTTAGCTTGAGCAGTCTTTTTGTTTTTGAGCACTTTGGTCGAGCGGTGGAAAGTTCGCTCGAGTGATCTGTTCGAAACAACAATTTTAAAACTTGATCAAAACAATTTTTGGGCTCACTTTTTCACACATTTCTCTCTCTAACACCGATTTCCAAAAACCCTAGCATCAAAGCAATATATTTCACCCATTTTTAGCAAGAATCCATCATTATCCTTTTATCAAAGTTGTTAATCTCATCATAAGCTACGCATTGAACCGATTGGATCATGTTATTTCACAAGCTCACTTCTTGGGTCTTCATCTCTTCTCCACAACCTTTGAGGCAGGAATATTTTTACCTATGTATATTTATGCTTTGGTTTGAATATGTGTTAATCTCATGATATGAAGGTGTGATTTGGAATGGGTGATATATATATACTAATGGTGATTGCAAGTTTTGTCCTAAGATTTATGGAAGATTTGGTTATTTCTTAGTTAAAAATAATGTATACATCAATAATTTTGGAAAATTAAGGAATGGAAAGAAAAGCCCTAAATTTCTTGAGAAACCCTAATTGTTGTTCATGGGTCTTGGTGGGTAATAGGAGTGGAATTAATGGGTAAATTGGATGCGTTGAGATCCCTTGTGTTGAGAAGAAATTTGAGTTTTTGGATTGTTGCTTGTTGTGTGATATGGTTTTACCAGCGTGGGGTATTGAGGTGCCCACTTGCCCGATCGTGTGAGGACGACAAATGTGGGAATGTTGAGGTGTCCACATGCCCGATCGTATGAGGACGATAAATGTGAAATATTTGAGGTGCCTATTGGCCATCCGTGTGAGGATCGAGAAATGTGGAGTTAAATGGAATGATGTGTATTAGGTTATGAGGTTGGGAAATTAATGTCCACAAGTAAAGGAACATGGTTATACATAATTTAAATCAAATGTTTATATACGTGGTTAAATATATTCTCTACTAGACAATTGCTTATTCCTATCTAACAAATTTTAGGACTTGGTGAACCGCAACTACCCCAATGAAAAAGAAGCTGACCAACTCTTTTGTTCATATTTTGAATTTGTAATGTAATTGTTGAACTTTTATATACTTTTGAGATCAAGGGCCGCTTTTGTTCATTGAAGGCCATGTATTTAATATTGTAAGCCATGGGGCATTTGTTTAACTTTCTCTATTTTCTTGAACAGTGAAACCTTGAATATTTATTTTGGTACCTTGGAATTATAGTTCAATGAGAAAGAGAAAATTTGGGATTTATTGTGAATTTGAGTTGAATATTATATGTGCATCTCGGTAGTGTTGGATAGTTTATAGTTTCAGATTTGGGGGTGTTACAAATTAGTATCAAAGCTAACCGGGTTTCAATACCTGGAGCTCGTGGGACGTGGCTCATGTCATAATGGGTTTATCATGTTAGGATGGGACTTTACTTGCCTTACATGTTTGGATGTTTGACTATTTGGGTATGAGGTCAAGTTTCTAGGATATAACTAGTGTCCATTACAATCATCGAAGTCCCTTTGGAAAGGCACCTAATCACTGCCTCTTCCATTTGGAAATCTTTGAGCGTCATGGAACGAGTTGACGTCTTAGGAGGATGACTCGTATGTGCTCTAATTGTTTGTGTGCCCATGTGTTTAGAGTGAACTCAAGACTTAACTGGAAGTAATGTGTGAGGTGCTGTGTTAGTATGTGAACTATGAATTAATTCTATATTACATCTACTCTTATATAGGATGTCTGGACGTGGTAGAGGCCGTGGTAGACCTCCCCGAGGCGGTTGGGACATTCCAGCCCAACCGGAAACCCCTTCCCTGGAAGAAGGAGTGGGTCAAAATAAGATGGCCACTCCATTGGCCCAAGATGTTATAGATGCATTAACCTGAGAGAGTCCATGGGAATTCTTAGAGCAGAGCAAATGGCTAGGATTATTGAAAGAAAGTCTAGGACTTCCATTTTAAAGAAGAAGTTTTTCCGCTCTAACCCCGCCAAATTTTACGGCGGTGCTAAACCGTTGAAGGCCGACGAATGGCTAGATCAAATCACCAAGTCTTTCAAGATTTTAGACATCTGTGAGGGTGAACTTCAGGTAGCACTTGCCACTTACCAGTTGAAGGGGGATGCAAGCCAATGGTGGAAGTACGCCAAGGGCTGAATTGAGCACACTTGAGAGGCGTTTTCACATGCCTTCTAAGATAAATACCTTTCTCTTACTGCGAATGAGCATCTAAGAAGGGAATTTGAGAAGCTTGAACAATTTGAATGTACCGTAGTTTACTAGTCTATCTCGTTTTGCACTTGACCTAGTAACAACGATGGAGCGCTGGTGCCTAAAGTTTGAGAAAAGATTGAGGCCAGGGATCTTAATGAAAGTGATGGGAAATATGATTCATGATAAGTTGGTGGAGTCTGCCGCACATATGGAAGTAATGTTGGAGACTGAAGAAAAGAGGCGATGGCATAAGAGGCAAGGGTTTTCAAAGTCTCAGGGGGATACTAGATTATCCAAAAAGTCAAGGGGTTTTGTCGTCTTTTTAGTCACCACCTTTATAGGTCGTGTCATCGATTCCTAGGCCAGAGAAGAGTACGGATAGTACGAGGCAAAGTGAAGTTACTTGTTATTGGTGCAGTGAGTAAGGCCATAAGTCCGTTGCATGTCCCCAAAGGGGTAGTCAACAACGCCAAACTTCGGCTCGTTCTTAGAGCCAGACACCGGGTGGAGGTCAATCACCTATTTGCTATCAGTGTGGCCAGTCTGGTCATATAAAAGGGTATTGTCCACAGATAGCTAGGACAACTAGTGCTTTAGGCTTCTAACCAGGGGGAGGTTTTCAATCAGGTTAGAGTTAGAGGCAAACTCATCAACCAGTTCAGTCTGGATAGGCATCTAGGGCAGTACAAGGGGCCGCTTCCGTATAGCTAGTCCAACCGGCCTACATTCAGAGGGGAGATTGAAGCAAACAAGGACCACATGGGTGAGTTTATGCCATTACCCCATCCGAGCAGTCATCTAGACCGTCGGTAATGAGAGGTACATATCTTATTTTCAATACTTGGGCCAATGTGTTGATAGACACCAGAGTGTCACACTTATTCATAGCACACTACAACAAGTTGGGCCTTGAGTGACGAAATTTTTTTGTCTTCAAAGAGCTAATTTCGTCACTATAGATATTTGTGAGGAAATATTTTCGTCACCGGTTTCGTCATTGAATGTTTGTCACTAAAAACCAACGTGACGAAAAATAATTTCGTCACTAATGAAATTACTTCAGCGACGAAATTTTTTGTCACCAATAAAACAACATTTTGTCGCCAAAAATTCTCATTTTCGTCACCAAATAGTTTTTCAATACCATATTTATAACTTTAGTTGACGAATAAATTTGTCACGCATGTTGATCATTGATGAGGAAATAATTTCGTCACAATAAGATGTAAAGATGACGAAAATTTTCGTCTTCAAAAGTCATAATTTTGTCACCAATAAAACAATATTTTGTCGCCAAAAATTTTCATTTTCGTCACCAAATAATTATTCAGTACCATATTTATAACTTTAGTTGACGAATAAATTTGTCACGCATATTGATCATTGATGAGGAAATAATTTCGTCACAATAAGATGTAAAGGTGACGAAATTTTTCGTCTTCAAAAGTCATACATGGGTGACGAAACATATTTCGTCACAAATATATATATACGTGACGAAATTTTTAGTCACCAAACAACAAAATAAATAAAAATTTTCATATATAAACTGCAGTAAATTTTGTCACAAAAAAAGTTTATTGGTGACGAATAATCACTTTGTCATAATAATAAGTACAAATGACGAAACAAATTCATCACTAAACTTGTTCCATATTTTATATTCAATTTAAATTATTATTTCACAAATATCCCTGCTCATATCCCAACAGCCTTTTAATTGTACTAAGAAATCCAGTAGCTATTATACAGCACTCCACAAAAAAATTCACTAAACAATTTATTTTATAAATCAAAATATATCCATCAAACAACCTTACTAATAATCCATTAACACTCAATCTTAATTTGCAACTACAACTAAGCATCAGTTTAGGAAAAAAAATAAACAGTTGATCTTCATTTGCAAGTATGCTTCCGAACGTCATCAAAACCAATCTACAAAAAAAAATAAACAAGGCAAACATTAGCATAGAATGTATATATATAAAGTTTATTATAATAGCAAAGTTTTATTATAAACTTAAAGCCAAATATCAGAAACTTAACAAATATACAGAACTGTTCTCAAGATCACAAGCTTGAAGTTATTTGAATAGAAATTAACAGAGATTAACTAAAAAGATGAATACCATGCTCATTCCCACCCATGGGCTTTGCAATGATCACCTTAACATGGCAATTCACTGTATCCCTAGAATTATGCTCGGATCAAAAACTGGCTGTGACCCACGGACAGCAGCCAAACCAGTTATAACACTACAACATCTCATGGTAAGAACCAAAGCATGCAGTCAATGAGAATGGGAAGGAACAAATATTGTGGCTGCTGCACAAATGGGATTTAAAAAAATTTTGAAGAGAGAGAGAGAGAGCAACAACCTACAATGCAAAAAATGGAAAACTGGACCATTAGCTTGGTGAGTTGTGACAGCAATAACCAAAATGGATGTAGATAATAAGCTTATTATTTTTAACATTAGCATTAAAAGGCCACGCACAAAACCTTAAAACAGCTCCCTTCTAAATTTAGAAAATAATACACACTGCTATACGTATTATTTTGTTTTAACATTGATTGCTTCCTTTTTTTTTTTTTGATCAACAAAAACTTTATTGATGAAAGAACCTTACAAGAAGGAGAAAATACATCAATAAAGGGGACAAGAAAGGACAGGGGAGAGGGGGATGATGCACAGCACCAAAACCAAACTGTTGGTGACGGACCAACAAGAACACAAAAAACACAACAGACAGCAGGATAAAACGCACACAGCAAGCTACCTATCCCAGCAAAGGTATATAGAAAATATACATCACCAGGCCTACAATTAGATTCACATCCAAAACTGAAGCAAAACTAAAGCAAAATTACCCAGACCAGCTGCCCAGCAGATCTGTCCACTCACACAGCATAGAGATACAACCAGCAAAGCAGAATGATACCAACAACAGAGCATACAGATACCAACAGCAGAGCATACAGATACTTGTGACTTAGGCTATACAGATACCAACATCCACAGATAGAAACACACCTAACAGCAGGCTATTATCTGACTTAGTTTTGTCTCTACTTTGGCTCGTGTGTATTTTAACTAGAGTCATGCTAAGTAAGAATTTTGATAATGAATCTATTTTCATTAAATACATCTTCAAACTTGTTAAATCTTAGTTAATAAGTAGTCAAACTATTGTACTTTAACTAGTATATACTAACGAACATGAGAAAAATAAAATGATAAAGCGAGCAAGACTTACCAAAAAGGCGATGTACGAGTTCATGGGATACCTCATCCTCTAAATTGTCCTTTGAAACCTTGCTTCTTAAGAAACTCCATGATGCTTGATGTGATCTCAAAATGCTCGTCAATCGACCCATTCATCTTCCCTATCTCTTTATTTTGTGCTTGAATTTCCTCTCTTTGTACTTGAATTTCATGTTTCTATGCTGTAATTTCCACTTTGTGACTGAATTTCCTTTTTTTGTGACTGAATTTCCTCTTTTTGTGACTGAATTTGCTCCTTTTGCTCTTGTATTTCCATCTCTAGACACCTCACATAGTCACTGTCAGTCGAAGCACTGGTAGTCCTGACAGAGAAGGAACGCCTCAACCCGAGTCCTTTAACATATCCCGACCTTGGCTTTAGCACCTTCACAGATAGCTCCTCCGGAGTAATTGGAACCACACCAGGTCGGGAGCAATGTTCAACTTGGATCTTTATCATATTATCCTGTCATTTAAAAAAAAAAATTAGAAAAATGAATAAAGATACAATTAAAATTGCAATCATCCTAATACAAAAGGTAAATATACATACATAATTCTCTTCGCACTCCAGAGAAATCCACAACTTTGTGACATCATTAAAGTGTGTAGATTTGTAAACACATGGCAACTCTGGCAGTTGGCCCTCATTTGCAATTGTCTGATTTTTTTTGTTCAACTAGTAAGTTAAATAAGAATGATGGTAGTAGAATCATCTTTATAAAAAAAAAACCGAAAAAAAAATTAAAGAAGACCCACCGCCTCGTGTACCCTAACTGGGAGAGATTTTGACCCACACCTATGCTTCGTCTTCAATTGATTTCTATTGTCAATGTTAGCATTTGATTGCTTCTACAAGGAGGAAGTTCCAATAGAAAAATATATATATTAGGAAGACAAGGTAATTGTCAACAATAAATAAACATAAGAAAAGACAAACAACCGTAAATCCAGCGACAAAAAGAAAAACAACCGTAAATCCAGGTCCTATATAGCGATCCCGGATTTACCCTTATTGTATAGTGATCCGGACATGTGTCCGTGGATGTTGGTAGCTGTTTATTATCTTGTTTACATCCTTTCTTACTTTGTATTTGAGTTATAGGATGTGTTGGGCGGGTTGGTTTCAGGTTGGTTGAGTTTGGAAACCAAAACTAGTTGCCCAGATTTTTGGCCTGTCCGCTCGAGCGGAGGTGTTGGCGCTCGAGCGGGGGATACATCCATCCAGTATCTTGTTGTGCAGTGTTGTGAGCTCGAGCGTAGGGTTGGGAGCTCGAGCGGAGGCCTGGTTCTGCAAAAGTACTGGGCGAGTGCATTCTGCGCTCGAGCGGGAGGTTGGCCGCTCGAGCGGAAGTCTGTGAGTGGCCGCTCGAGCGGGGTGTTTTACGCTCGAGCGGAAGACTGGGTTTAAATCCCGAAATTGTGACTTTTCAAATCACTTTTTCACTTTATCTTCTCTCTCTTACTTTTCCAAAATCACCATTGTTGAGCCTCTCACTCTAGATACTACCTTCTCTCTAGGTTTTGATCTAGTAGGAGTGATTTGCTCGCCTTTGGCCTTTACAAAAAAGTTGTTGATCGTCGAGGGCTTCATTTTAATCTGAAAATCTCGGGTTTTGGAGCACGTTGGGTTTTGTCGTCTTCTCCTTTGGAACTCCGAATTTGAGGTAGGGATAACCTACTCCTCTCTATGGGTTTTGTCTTTAAATTTTGGTATTTTGAGATGTTGGGCTTGGTTGGGTAATTTTGTGAAAGTTTGGGGCTTTTGTGTAATTTTACAAAGGTTGGGGTTTCATTCATAATAAACCTAGATGCATGTTTGGCATGAAGAAAATGGAATGATTGTTGAATCATTGATGAAAATGGGACCTAAGGGTTGAAATGGTAATTATGGAAAATGGCCTAATTACATTGTTTAATTAATTGGGATAATTAATTGATGAGGAAATGAAATGTTGATTGAATATCCATTTGTGCATTTATTTTCTGTTTAGAAATAACTGCTTTGGGCTATCGGTGGAGGATAGTCGTGATTGTTGTAGACAATGTATGTTGATTAGGCAAACTGAAACTAATCAATGAAATGTGTCATGGAACTTGACGGTTAATTGAATACATTAATTGTATGTATTGTGTGATTGTATATAGAACCAATGTGTTTATATATGTTGTGTGTAGAGGAGGAGATAGGGGATGTACTCCGCGGTTTAGGGGAAGATAGGGGATGTACCTCTAAACCGGATAGGTATTTGGAGGAGATAGGGGATGTACTCCGTAGACAGAGCTCATATGCTTGTCTAGAGAAGTGAAGATAGAGCTCATATGCTTATCTTTGTGAAGTGAAGTGTGGATACAGCTTGTATGCTTATCTGTGGATATTGTTGATATACATATCTGTTGTGGAATGTGGATACAGCTTGTATGCTTATCTGAGGATATTGTTGATATACATATCTGTTGTGGAATGTGGATACAGCTTGTATGCTTATCTGAGGATATTGTTGATATACATATCTGTTGAGAATGTGGATATAGCTTTTATGCTTATCTGAATGTGAGATATAGTTTTTATACATATCTGTGGAAATGATGATAGAGCTAGCATACTTATCTGTTGAAAAAGGGAAAATGAAAAGTAAATGGGACTTGTAAGTCGTTGACATAAATATGTAATTTATGTGATTGTATCAGTGTTGACCAACTATCAATTGCTAATGTTTTAGTCATTGTCCATGGTTGGTTTAGTGTATTTCTACTGGGCTGTGGCTCACCCTATATGGGAACATCATTTTCAGATGCAGGAAGCATGCCACCTCCAAGGACATAGCTGGGAGGCTAGTGGCGGACATAGTTTTGTCGTTTTACTGTTGATGTATTACTTGTAATTTCAAGCCAAGGGCTTAATGTGTAATGAGTTAGTACTCTTTGTTGTAACCAAGTGTTAACTTGGAAAGCTGTAAGCCCGTAGGGCATTTTGTTTTGATGTTAACATGTAATGCATATGTAATAGACTCTGATGGATATAAGAATGTGGTTAGTTTATATATCAACGCTTGTCTTATTTAATGGGTTTAATGCTATTATTTTGAGGGCGTTACAACTTGGTATCAGAGCGTACCGGGTTCGAATACTTTGGGTACGTGGGAAGTGATTAGGATCACAATGGGTTTGTCTCGCTTGATAGAGACTTAGATGTAGTACCATATGCTATGTGCTTGTTTGATAACATGCTTATGTGACTATGTGGGTATGGGATTTAATTTCTGGGATGTTGATTGGATCCTTGAGTTTCTGGGAGTCTTGTTGGAAAAGCACTTGATCAATGCTATTTCTAACCGGAACTCTAGTGACGTCTCGGGACTATCATTATCCGGAAATGAAATTCGTAAGTGCTTATGTGTTTATGTGCTTATGTGGAGTGAATTACACTTGTCCATGCATTAGGACGTGAGTGTTTAGTTTCGGCACACCTATGAATGTGCTAACGTTCTGTGTTGCCTTTATTAGGATGTCAGGACGAGGAAGAGGTGCTAGGCGTGGTAGACCTGCGAGGCAGGAAGTACCGTTACAGGGTGAGATTCCGGCAGTGCAGGAGGGAGTTGGGCAGGCCAATGTGGCCGAGCCAGTAGGTCAGCAGGCTATGGGTGCCTTGGCCAGAGAGATAGCAGGAGCTTTAGGTATTCTTAGAGCTGGGAATCAGGCAGCTGAGACAGGGCCTTCCTTCTTGAAGAGGGAGTTCTTCCGGTGTAATCCGGACGAGTTTATCGGGGATCCTAAAGAGCCGCTTAAGGCAGATGAATGGCTCGAACAGACAACGAAGACGTTTGAGATGCTTGGCATCGAGGACGGAGCACTGAAAGTGACCTTGGCATCCTTCCAGTTGAAGGGAGATGCGGGTCAATGGTGGAAGTACGAGAAGGCTCGTGTTGGTGGGACTTGGGAGGCATTTGTGAATGCTTTTCAGGAGAGGTTTTTGTCTGCAGTAGCTAGGGAGAAGCTGAGAGATCAGTTTAGCCGGCTTAATCAGCAGGGCTTGTCAGTGGCCGAGTTTGAGGCTACCTTTACCAGTCTGTCCAGGTTCGCACCTGAACTGGTGGCGTCTGAGGAACGCCGTTGCTATGAGTTTGAGCGGAAGTTGAGGCGGGGCCTCAAGTTGAGAGTTGGTGGGTCCTATATCCGAGAGTATAGACACCTAGTGGATGCTGCAGCTCATATGGAGCTTATGATGCAGGAGGAGGATGAGGGTCAGAGAGGCTCCAAGAGGAGCCAGGATAGTCAGAGTGATGGCAGGAGACAGAAGGGTAATAACCCTCAGCAGTCTCAGGGTGCTGTCTCTAGATCGACCTTTCCAGTGCCGAGTATAGGCTCGGGGAGAGGCAGTCAGGGAGAATTCACTTGTTACAAGTGTGGCTAGTTGGGTCACAAGGTTTCTGTTTGCCCGCAGAAGGGTGGAGGTCAGAAAGCTGTTTCTTCATCAGCTAGACCGCAGAGTCAGAGTTTGGGCAGGGGGCAGCTCTTGATTTGTTATCAGTGTGGACAATCTGGGCACATGAAGAGGTTTTGCCCACAGTTGTGTGCCACTTCGGGAGCGTCTGGTTCTAGGCAGACGCAGGGTTTTCAGCCAGCTCAGTCTGTGCAGGCCTCGAGGGCCAATCCGGGAGCTTCGTCATCCCAGTCTGTGCAGCAGTCTTTTGCTCCGAGAGGTGAGCAGGTAGACCAGGGGCCTACGGGGCGCGTGTATGCTGTTACCGCGCAGGATTTAGTACCAGCTCCATCAGTAGTGAGAGGTACTTTTCTGTTTTGCAACTCAGTTGCTAATGTGTTGATAGACACGGGTGCATCTCATTCTTTTGTATCTGCTGCATTTGCATCTGTTTTGGAATTGGAGTTGGCACAGTTAGCATCTCCTATTTGTGTGGTATCACCTTTGGGTGGTGAGTTGATTCTGAAACAGGGTGTTAGAGGATGTGATATAGAGGTCGCCGATTATAGGCTTCCTTTTCCGTTTGTTGTCATGCCCATGAAGGGTTTTGATGTTATTTTGGGTATGGACTGGTTATCGTCATACCGGGCTGTTATTGATTGCTACCGCCAGAGGGTTACGTTGTGTACCTTGAGCGGGGAGTGGTTCCATTTCTTGGGAGACCGGGTTGGTAGTGTTTTGCCACCGGGGTATGATTCGCGAGGGCGAAGTGAGCTTAGTGGGTTACTTGCTAGCTTTGAGAGTAGCGAGTGTGTTGAGACTCAGATTGTGTTACCGAGGGTGGTTTGTGAGTATTCGGATGTTTTTCCCGAAGAACTTGTTAGTTTGCCACCTCACCGAGAGATAGAGTTCTCTATTGATTTAGTGCCTGGTACGGCGCCGATTTCTATGGCACCTTACCGTTTTGCTCCAGCAGAGTTGGTTGAGTTGAAAGTTCAGCTCCAGGAATTGCTCGAGAAGGGCTTTGTTCGCCCTAGTGTTTCACCGTGGGGAGCACCGGCACTCTTTGTTAAAAAGAAAGATGGTGCCTTGAGATTGTGTATTGACTATCGGAAGTTGAATCGGGCTACGGTTAAGAATAAGTATCCTATGCCCCGTATAGATGATTTGTTTGACCAGTTGAAGGGTTCCCGTTGTTTCTCTAAGATAGACTTGAGATCGGGTTACCACCAGTTGAGGGTCAGGGATGAGGATATTCCGAAAACGGCATTCCGTACGCGGTATGGCCATTATGAGTTTCTGGTGATGCCATTTGGGCTTACCAATGCACCGGCAGTTTTTATGGACTTGATGAACCGGATTTTCCGGGAGTTCTTAGACCGATTTGTGGTCGTCTTCGTGGACGACATTCTTATCTATTCGTCTTCTGAGGAGGAGCACGAGGCACACTTGAGAGTGGTGCTTGAGTTACTTAGAGCCCATAGGCTGTATGCCAAGTTTGGGAAGTGTGAGTTCTGGCTGAGGGAAGTCAAATTCTTAGGCCACGTGGTATCCGGGAAAGGGGTGTCTGTTGATACATCCAAGGTTGAGGCAGTGCAAGATTGGGCACAGCCTAAGAGTGTGTTTGAGATCCGCAGTTTTCTGGGATTGGCTGGGTATTACCGTCGGTTTGTGAAAGATTTCTCCAGGTTAGCGTCACCGTTGACTAGACTGACTCGGAAGGGAGTCAAGTTTGTGTGGAGTGAGACTTGTGAAAAGTCGTTCCAAGAGCTGAAAGTTAGATTGACCACCGCTCCGGTGTTGATTATTCCGGAGAGAGGGTTGGGTTATGCGGTTTATTGTGATGCCTCACGAGAGGGTTTGGGTTGTGTGTTGATGCAAGAGGGGAAAGTGGTAGCTTATGGCTCACGTCAGTTGAAAATACACGAGAAGAATTACCCCACACACGACCTAGAGTTAGCAGCTGTGATCTTTGCCTTGAAAATCTGGAGGCACTACCTTTATGGTGAGAGGTTCGAGGTATTCTCGGATCATAAGAGTTTGAAGTATCTGTTTACACAGAGAGACTTGAATCTGAGGCAGAGGAGGTGGATGGAGTTCATCGAGGACTATGATTTTGAGTTGCATTAGCATCCGGGAAAGGCCAATGTTGTGGCCGATGCCCTTAGTAGGAAAACCATTAGTGATGTAGCTTGTATAGCCATCCGGGAATGGGAGATGTTGGGAGCACTTGGCGAGTTTGATTTGCTACTGGGCGAATCTGTTGAGGCTGCGGCCTTGTTTTCTGTTGTTGCGCAGCCTACACTTGTGATTAGAGTGTTAGAGGCACAGAGAGGTGACCTTGAGGTAGAATCCCTCCGAGAGAAGATCTCCAGTGGGAAAGTTGAGAAGGGTTTGACGGTGTATCCCGACCTGAGTGTGAGATACCGAAACCGTTTGTTTGTACCGGAGTCTTGCCGAGAGGAAGTACTCCGAGAGTTTCATCATTCGCGCCTTGCGGTGCATCCGGGAGGTACTAAGATGTATCAGGATTTGGGTCGCCAGTTTTGGTGGCGGGGTATGAAAAGAGATGTGGCTGTTTTCGTATCGAAGTGCCTTACTTGCCAGCAAGTGAAGGCCGAGCATCAGAGGCCAGCGGGTTTGTTGCAACCCTTGCCTATTGCCGAGTGGAAGTGGGAGCATGTCACTATGGACTTCGTTGTAGGTCTTCCGAAGACTCAGCGGGGTAGTGATGCTATTTGGGTGGTTGTAGACCGGTTGACTAAGTCGGCGCACTTTATTCCTATGCGCGTGAGAGATTCGGTAGATCATCTTGCCGACTTGTATATTCGGGACGTAGTGAGATTGCACGGGGTCCCAGTGACGATTGTCTCAGATAGAGATCCTCGTTTTACTGCCAGGTTGTGGCAGAGTTTGCAGAGTGCCTTAGGCACTAAGTTGACCTTTAGTACGGCCTATCATCCTCAGACTGATGGGCAGTCCGAGCGTACTATTCAGATCCTCGAGGATATGCTTCGGGGTTGTGTCCTGGACTTCAGTGGGACGTGGGAGAGGCACTTGCCATTGGTAGAGTTTGCCTACAACAACAGTTTTCAGTCTAGCATCGGTATGGCACCGTTTGAGGCCTTGTATGGCCGACCGTGTAGGTCTCCAGTTTGTTGGGCCGAGGTGGGTGATGCACCTTTGTTGGGTCCGGAGTTGGTTAGGGAGACGACGGAGAAAGTTGAGCTTATCCGTAGGAGGCTTGTTACAGCCCAGAGTCGACAAAAGAGTTATGCCGATCGTAGGAGGAGGCCTTTGGCGTTTGAGGTAGGTGATCATGTCTTTCTGAAGATATCACCTAGGCGAGGCCTGATGAGGTTTGGGAAGAGTGGGAAGTTGTCCCCTCGGTTTATTGGTCCTTTTGAGATCCTCGAGAGGATTGGTGAGGTTGCTTATCGATTAGCCTTACCACCGCAATTGTCCGGAGTGCATGACGTGTTTCATGTGAGTATGCTTCGGAAGTATGAGCCAGATCCATCACATGTGCTGGATTGGACTGATTTAGAGGTAGATGAGGATGCCTCGTATGAGGAGAGACCGGTTCGGGTCTTGGATAGGCGGGATCAGGTCCTGCGTGGCAAGACCATTCCTTTGGTGAAAGTCTTGTGGAAACATCACGGAGTGGAGGAAGCCACTTGGGAACGTGAGTTGGAAGTCCGAGAGAAATATCCGGACTTGTTTGTTGATATGTAATTTTGTATTTAAATTTTACATTTTGTTGAACTTAAGAGCTTTTATATATGTCTTAAGTTGTGAAACATTGAAAATGTTTTGGTTATTGGGAGTATGTTTTGGAACTTGCCTCATATGGAAGTTGAATATAACATTATATGTGTTAAATATATTGTTGAAAATGGAAAGATAGTGCATTATGATTGATGCATGTTGAAAGTACATATGTTGTTTACATATTGTGAAATGTCTCTTGTTAAAGGGATGAGATGACCGGTAATGGGTCGAACTGTTGAATGTTAAAATGTGTAACATTGTCTAAAATGGAGGAAAACTTGTTTTTGCAAACTTGTGCTTAATTTCGGGGACGAAATTCTTTAAGGGGGGGAGGTTATAGCGATCCCGGATTTACCCTTGTTGTATAGTGATCCGGACATGTGTCCGTGGATGTTGGTAGCTGTTTATTATCTTGTTTACATCCTTTCTTACTTTGTATTTGAGTTATAGGATGTGTTGGGCGGGTTGGTTTCAGGTTGGTTGAGTTTGGAAACCAAAACTAGTTGCCCAGATTTTTGGCCTGTCCGCTCGAGCGGAGGTGTTGGCGCTCGAGCGGGGGATACATCTATCCAGTATCTTGTTGTGCAGTGTTGTGAGCTCGAGCGTAGGGTTGGGAGCTCGAGCGGAGGCCTGGTTCTGCAAAAGTACTGGGCGAGTGCATTCTGCGCTCGAGCGGGAGGTTGGCCGCTCGAGCGGAAGTCTGTGAGTGGCCGCTCGAGCGGGGTGTTTTACGCTCGAGCGGAAGACTGGGTTTAAATCCCGAAATTGTGACTTTTCAAATCACTTTTTCACTTTATCTTCTCTCTCTTACTTTTCCAAAATCACCATTGTTGAGCCTCTCACTCTAGATACTACCTTCTCTCTAGGTTTTGATCTAGTAGGAGTGATTTGCTCGCCTTTGGCCTTTACAAAAAAGTTGTTGATCGTCGAGGGCTTCATTTTAATCTGAAAATCTCGGGTTTTGGAGCACGTTGGGTTTTGTCGTCTTCTCCTTTGGAACTCCGAATTTGAGGTAGGGATAACCTACTCCTCTCTATGGGTTTTGTCTTTAAATTTTGGTATTTTGAGATGTTGGGCTTGGTTGGGTAATTTTGTGAAAGTTTGGGGCTTTTGTGTAATTTTACAAAGGTTGGGGTTTCATTCATAATAAACCTAGATGCATGTTTGGCATGAAGAAAATGGAATGATTGTTGAATCATTGATGAAAATGGGACCTAAGGGTTGAAATGGTAATTATGGAAAATGGCCTAATTACATTGTTTAATTAATTGGGATAATTAATTGATGAGGAAATGAAATGTTGATTGAATATCCATTTGTGCATTTATTTTCTGTTTAGAAATAACTGCTTTGGGCTATCGGTGGAGGATAGTCGTGATTGTTGTAGACAATGTATGTTGATTAGGCAAACTGAAACTAATCAATGAAATGTGTCATGGAACTTGACGGTTAATTGAATACATTAATTGTATGTATTGTGTGATTGTATATAGAACCAATGTGTTTATATATGTTGTGTGTAGAGGAGGAGATAGGGGATGTACTCCGCGGTTTAGGGGAAGATAGGGGATGTACCTCTAAACCGGATAGGTATTTGGAGGAGATAGGGGATGTACTCCGTAGACAGAGCTCATATGCTTGTCTAGAGAAGTGAAGATAGAGCTCATATGCTTATCTTTGTGAAGTGAAGTGTGGATACAGCTTGTATGCTTATCTGTGGATATTGTTGATATACATATCTGTTGTGGAATGTGGATACAGCTTGTATGCTTATCTGAGGATATTGTTGATATACATATCTGTTGTGGAATGTGGATACAGCTTGTATGCTTATCTGAGGATATTGTTGATATACATATCTGTTGAGAATGTGGATATAGCTTTTATGCTTATCTGAATGTGAGATATAGTTTTTATACATATCTGTGGAAATGATGATAGAGCTAGCATACTTATCTGTTGAAAAAGGGAAAATGAAAAGTAAATGGGACTTGTAAGTCGTTGACATAAATATGTAATTTATGTGATTGTATCAGTGTTGACCAACTATCAATTGCTAATGTTTTAGTCATTGTCCATGGTTGGTTTAGTGTATTTCTACTGGGCTGTGGCTCACCCTATATGGGAACATCATTTTCAGATGCAGGAAGCATGCCACCTCCAAGGACATAGCTGGGAGGCTAGTGGCGGACATAGTTTTGTCGTTTTACTGTTGATGTATTACTTGTAATTTCAAGCCAAGGGCTTAATGTGTAATGAGTTAGTACTCTTTGTTGTAACCAAGTGTTAACTTGGAAAGCTGTAAGCCCGTAGGGCATTTTGTTTTGATGTTAACATGTAATGCATATGTAATAGACTCTGATGGATATAAGAATGTGGTTAGTTTATATATCAACGCTTGTCTTATTTAATGGGTTTAATGCTATTATTTTGAGGGCGTTACATCCTATAATAATTTCAAATAGAAATTACGGAATATACAATAAGACGCCTACTATTTACTGAAACAATTAGCATCTATATCAATTTTTGGGTGTTTGAAGAGGCATGGTGTCACTAATTAGTAATTTCCCATGAAATAAACTTGCTAGTGTCACCCCAGAAAGTAATTGAGATGTAATGACACATCAAAAAGTTTCTACATAATTGAGATGGAAAGTGAGGTTTTGAATAACTGACCATATTCTGCCACTTGTGATATATGCCCGTAATATCTTTCTTTTTCCACTCCTCGAGATCAAAAAAGTTCATCCCATATGCCCACCCACAAGCGTTTGGATCAAAGTTTCTTGCAATATGTGGGTTTGAAAAGTTAAGATACTTGTCGAAATGGTGAAAACTCTCACCACAGGTTTCCACTGCACCGTTCACTTTTCCACGGAGATCCACCGACCACAATCCTGTCAAGTCCTTCTGGACAACGATATCATCATCAAGAAACAGGATTTTATCCAACTTGGGATAAACCTGTGGGAGATAAAACCTGAGGTGGTTGAGCATTGAAAGATATTTTGGGTTCCTGTACTTCAGATTAGAAGAGCCAGCAGTGGAATGATCTGCCTTGAAATAGTACTCCTTCATGGCAGAAGACTCTAGCTGCCTCAGAACTGGGCAGTACGAGGAGTTGAGCCACTTAAATTCATCAACATTTTCAACATGGATGGTAGCTTTTCCAGGCGGGTTCAACAGAAACCACATGTTCATAGCTCCAAAGTTCAGTTTATCAGTAACAAGATGAAACACATGTTTCTCTGGCTCCTGCAACACAGCCAAATGGCATATTTAGGTTAGAGAAGGAAAACAAGAAGCAAAATTTGCATCAGAACCTGAATCCTAAATCATGAGTTTCAATCACTATATCAAGACATATGGACCATATTCAATGGTGAAAGATCAACCAAAAGGGGGCACCCACTCCAAGAATGTCAACGCCAACAAAATCTATGATCTGAAGCAACTTCAAAGAAAATGATTAAAAAATGTTCCCACTTGAGTTCATTGTTTGATAAATAGAGGGGAAAAAAAATTAAAATTTCATATAAAGGGATTTAATTAACCTTAACAGCTGCCTGTGTGTCACAGGCTTTAGCTTCGTATTCTGCATTAATGGATGAGGATCTAGAGACAAATTCTTCATATACACCATGGCTCGCACAAATTTTTGCCCTGTTCAGGGAGAGAAAGAACATGATAAGAAAACCAAAAACATTTTAAAAAATAAAATAAATAAAAGGTTACTAGAAAATTTGAAAAACGAGGGAACGGAAGACTTACGTTACAGTAGATTCAATCTCTGTAATACTAGTCTTGTTGAGATGGTTGACAGATAACTCTGCCTTTTCCCACTGCTACCTAGAGTAATTGACCATATTTGTACTGCAAATTCAAAGGAAGACAAAATTACTTGGTAGAACTACTAAATGCACTCAAATGTAATGAATGACTTGCAACTTTAGTCCAAAGCTATGCAATCCTCAAGGTGCTAGAACTACTTTGCTTCTTTTTAAAAAAAAAAAAAAAATCTATTCATTCAAGTGTAACGAAAATAAAAAAGATATTCAAATTACAATAGACATGGTTTGATTTTTCCTATGAGGCAAACTTTATGGGACAAGGTCTGGATCTAGGATTTGGGGTGGGATTTGTGGAGGGAAAAAGAAAGGGAAATGTGATAAAAATGTAGCTTCTATTTCATTCATTTTTCCCATACTTTTTTTTTTTTTTAATCTCTCTCTCTCTCTGCAAATCCCTCTTCAAAGCCTTGATCCAAACACAACCTTACGTAATTTAGCGAAGTTTGCTTCTCTCTACAAAATTACAAAAAAAACACACAAGATTTGTTCACATCCTTAATTAGTTTCCTTGGACAGCCAGATGACTATACACTTGTGCTTTGTTTTTCAATACCCAGATTAAAGTGATAGAGCTTCAGTTCCTTTGATCATGCCAAGTTTATATAATAATAGTCACTACATCCTAGCATATTTAAATTAACTTGTGCAGTAAACCAATTTTTGAAATAAACACTAACGTATTTTTAATTTGTAACATCTATAAAATTAAGTTCAAAAGAACTATTCCGTTAATTTCTTTACTATGTATGTGAGGGATTCCGTTAATTTCTTAGTTGAGCATTAGATTTGAGAAATTGTCCAGCTTCACAAGGTTCCAACAAGCATTGTCTTAGATAGGGACCCTCGTTTTACCGCACGGTTGTGGCAGAGTTTACAGAGTGTTATGGGTACGTAATTGACTTTTAGTACTGCTTATCACCCTCAAACTGATGGACAGTCTGAGTGTCACGACCCATCGCTATTGCTTAGGGCTGGATGTCGCAACTAGTTGATTTCTAAAGTTACCAAGGATTAATTCTAGATTAAACAAATTAAATAATGCAGTGGAATAAAATAAAAGGTACACATAAATATTTAAAGCATACTTTGGGACTTTTATTTATTTAACATGAGTCCGACAATAATTACTGAAAAACCTAAGGATTCGTGACTAGATTAAAATTTAATTGTACCAATTCCCAAACGATTAAAACTAACAATCTAAATCATCTAGCACATACGAAAGTGATTTAGATTGTCGCTTCAAAAATAATAAATCGACCCAAATGATTTTTACGTGGAAAAATCGCAATTGGAGCACCTCCAATTGTGATTAAAAAACTACGGGCAAAACGCCACAAATCAATCTACTATAAAAGTAAGAAATAATACAAATTTACCAAAACAAATTACCCCAACGCAATCAATTTGTCTTCAACAATCTATATCTCTTTCACCACCATCTTCGTCGCGGAATTGATGAGCTTGATGTTGAATCCATAACATCCATGTCGAACCAACGACTGCGCATAGCTTCGAACTCCTTCGAATTCTCTACGCATAAATCTCCGGATTCCACCGAAGAAGAAGAACACTCTTGAAGATGAACAATCAAACATCAAGAAACCTAGCAAAATAGCCCCAGAAGAAAATCCTAAAACCCTCAAAGAAGATCTAAAAGTCGTGCCCTAGATTTGGAGCAACCTGCAGTTTTATAGCTGCTGAAATCGTGAAGTCCGCTTGAGCGTAGGAATGGACGCTCGAGCGGGGATGCTGAAACGCGTGTTCCAAACCAGGATTCACACTTGAACGTAGGAAATTACACTCGAGCTTAAAATCACACCACACAGTATTTTGCAGACAAGCCAAAGTATTACGAAGGTGGAAACTTCACTCGAGCGCCACGTTCCCTGCTTGAGCTGGAAGACCAAAAACAGAAGGAAAATTACAACATGATTAACTCAAGCTTGTTCGCAGAATTGGCAATAAGTAGGGACCGAACAATCTCTCCCTTTGTCAATTCATGGACAAAACTTTCTAACAATTTTTCCTAACAAAACACGCGAACTAGACACACTTAACTACGACAATCAAAAAACTGCGAAACTGCCTAATCACTAAAACCAATTAGATTAAGAAACACTTATAAACATTTTGGACAATCCACCTGTGAAAAATACCAAACAAACTAAAACTGTGGAACCAAATAAGATGAACATATAGAGATAAGCAAAATGAATATGAGAGAGAGAGAGAGAGAGAAAGAAAGAGAGAGAGAGAGAGAGAGAGAGAGAGAGAGAGAGAAGCAGATATATATATATATATATAGCCAAATCTATCTATGCCAAAAGTCTAACAAATCCCTCCCAATAAGCATGTAAAGTCCCAAAATCCCAAATATCTACTGGGCAAAGAAATATACTGGCCAAGAAACATAAAACAAGCATCATTGAGCTGGCAGAGGTGGAGGCTGCTGCATCTGAAGCAAGGATACATGTTGAGCAAGATGCTGAGAAGACTGAGCAACAGACTCTTCAATACGACTGGAAGAAGCCTCTAAAGCAGTGAGCTGGGCATCGGTGGAGGTCTCAAGATCAGTAAGCCAAGCATCAAAGATATCCATGCAGTCCTCTAAGTGATCAAAACAGGAAACCATGGCCTACTCAAACTGACGCAATTGGCCTCTGATAGAACGAGCTAGAGCAAGCTGCTCCCGCTCACCAGCAGCCTCACCTACAGCAGTAGCATCAGACTCGACCTCCTTGGCCAAAGGACCATTTCCTGCACCTGCACCAGAACTACCTATTCCTAAAGGAACCCCCTTGACATGAGACTGACTTTGAGAGACGGTCTTTTTGGTGAATGGGCGAGTAGGAAAACCAAATCCATCCTCATCAAAAGAAGGAACCTCAAATTTGGTGAGAAAACGGTTAATAAGGCAACCATAAGGAAGACCTAAGTTGTTGTGCTCAAAAGAGGCTACCATTTTTTGAATAATGAGGGTGGCAAGATTGATAGAACGGTGGTGATCAATGCAAAAGAGAACAAAGCCTTGTTCTTGATTGATTTTGGAGCTATGAGTGGTGACTATAATGTTGGCACAAACCATGAGGTTGAGCAAACGGAACTGGGGAAGAAGCTCATGCTGTTTGATCAAAGCGACCTTGATCCAAGAACGAGGCGTACCACACAATGCAGTGGCCACCTCGTTGAAATCACAGGTGGGTCGGACAGGGAAAGGATAGTGACACGGAAAGAGTTGGCCAATGCCTAATAGCTCACAGATAAGATCAAGGGTAATGGTGATGGACTTAGACCTAACCCAGGTTTTGAAAGTAGGGCCAATATCATCAATCCCCTCAATATTACAATAAGATTCATGGACCCAGTCAAGGTTTTGACGGCCGGAGAAAGAAAGGACCAAGTCTCCCCCCAAAGGATCAAACAAAGGTCGAATGAGTATGGACTCAAAGATGTTTGGCTGGACATTACGCTCTAAATTGACAGTCCTAGAGATGTATGATTCCTGAAATGACTTGGCTTTTTTGGCAGATGGAAGCCGGTCGATGTTATAAGAAGGGCGAGTGGCCGTAGACTTCTTACATATAGAGGAGGACATGACTGACCCAAGGACAACCAATGATGACAAACACAAATCCCCCCCAACCCAAAACAAGAACCAAAACCAGAAACACAAACAAACCAGTAGTAGCAAAGTCCAAATAGATAAGAGTCAAATAGCCAGGAGCAGTAATCAAATCAGTAGGATCAAACCTCAAATAGAACACAATATAACATGACCCAGAAAAAAATAAAACAACCATTGAGATCATAGTGCACATGAAAAGCAAAATAAAATCCAAACCCAAAATCTATGAGTTACCAATATCTTCAAAGAACATGAGACATAGGACCAGAGACATTACTCAGTGTCAACAAAAAAATAATACCAAAACCAAAGACACCAAAAACAGGAGTAATCAAGACAAACACAAGGCGAGGGAAAAAAAAACTAAAGCAACATTAAGATATTCCCCAAAACACACAAACTATAACAGTACAAACGAGTATGGATGGAGAGGGAGAGAAAGAACAACAAAAAAAAATAAACAAAAAATGACAGATGAAGAGAGAAACATGCCTGAGATGACGATGGAGCACGGGAAACAAAGAATTGAGATGAGCACACCAATTCAAAACCCAAAGAGGGATGAAAATGGAGTTGCCAAATAAACCCTAGGAGAAAGAAAGATGAAATTTGGGGGGAAATGAAGTGAAGAGTCAAGGGCTGGGTTTTTAAAACAAACCAGTCCACTCGAGCGAGGGTTTAAAGGCTCGAGCAAGAGCCTGGACACGCGTGGCTAGGCTTGAGCCAAGAATCATGCGCTCGAGTGCCAAAAACACCCTCTCAGAAGTTTGTCGCCTCTGCAAAAGTGCTGGAAGAGTGACATTTTTGCTTGAGCATCACTCTCTCCACTCGAGCGGGGTAAAAAAAAACAGCAAGGCAAAATGCACCCTTCTGAGCAAATTAAAAACACCCACACTATCGAGTGAAACCTGAAACAAGAGGGGTGAGCACAATAGCAAGGATGTGACACTAGGATGAAATAATCCACAAGCCATGAAACCCGTGAGCTCACAATTTTGACAATATGAAGCATAGTATCATAAGCAAAATAGAAAAAGATTAATCAATGAGCATAAGCTACATGGGAATACACAACTCAAAGTCAAACATGAGAGCTCACATAAAAAAAAAAAAAAAGGTGTGTGTGTGCAATCCTTGAGAGGCCGCCGAGCTAGAGTTAATCCTCGTAATGATCGGATGGCTAGACCTCCAGCAAGAGTAACTAAACACCACTAAGAAAAGTCCAACCACTAGGAATCAAGAGGTATTTGTTGAGTAAACGCGAAGGCTCCCCCTCAAACAATGAGTCCTTTTTTTTTTCTTTTTCTTTTTTAAACTTTGACTTTTTATGCTTATGGGCACTCACTGGTGGCATGCACGCTCAATAGTATGGAGACCAAACCAAAGAAGCATGGAATCAATAAGGATGGCTTGGTTAGTGCCTCTGAGGTAGCCTTTTCCTAATACCCGAACATCAATGAACTGAGGGAGGAACTGTGAAAGTGAAAAATGATGGTAGATGGTTTAGAAACTCAACATCACGCATGGTATGCCAGTATCAGTCAATTCCTTTGAAAATGGATGAGAGACACTATTAGAGGTTCATAGAGAACTTTAATCATTTGTGCAGAAATCCTTGCAACAGTTTATCTCAAGGATGTGTACAGAATGAGATCATGAAGTTAATGAGTATGAGCATTCAGAATGAGCTATGAACAAAGACGAATGAAATCTTGTAAGCAACATGAGAGGTGTTCATATGAGTCTAAATGCAGAGATGACAAGAATCAATGAAAATGAGATTATAGCGTCCAATTACACATAAAACCAATCACTCTCACCCACTCAAGTAACCGGTAACACCCTAATGATTAAGCACTACACCCAAGGTCTTTCTAAGGAACTCGAACTTAAGAAGATCAAGGGGTTTTGTAAAAATATCATATTTTTTATGCTCAGTGGGTACATGTTCAAGAACAACAAGGCCATCTTCCACTAACTCTTGAATGAAATGATGATGAATGTCAATGTGTTTGGTGTGAGAGTGTTGGACAGCATTTTTAGAAATGTTGATGGCATTTGTGTTATCACAAAAAAGAGTGAGAGTATTCTGGTCTATACCATAGTCATGAAGCATTTGCTTCATCCACAACATTTGTGCGCAACAACTCCCTGCTGCAATGTACTCAGTCTCAGCAATCGAAAGAGATATTTGCTTTTTGCTATGCCAGGCAACGAAATTATTCCCAAGGTAAAAACACCCTCTAGATGTGCTCTTACGATTATCAGCACACCTTGCCCAGTCGGCATCAGAAAAACCAGTAATTTCGGCTGTAGTGTCGATAGAAAACCAAATCCCATACCTCAGTGTCCCCTTAACATACTTAATGATGTGTTTGACCACAAGAAGATGAGATTGTTTAGGACAAGCTTGGTAACATGCACAGACCTCTACACTAAATACAATGTCAGGTCGACTGGTAGTGAGGTAAAGAAGACTCCCTATCATACTCCTATAAAGGGTAGGATCAACATCAGTACCAGAGGAATCTTTGGATAGGTGAAGGCTAGTGCTCATGGGAGTGCGAGCATGTTTGGTTGACTCAAGACCGAACTTAGACACAAGATTTTTGGCATACTTAGTCTGAGAAACAAACATATTTGAAAGAGACTGTTCAATTTGAAGACCCAAAAAGTAAGACAACTCCCCCATCATGCTCATTGCAAACTCATGTGTCTTGCAATCCGAGAAATTTTTCACAAGAAAATCAGCAGTGGATCCAAACACAATATATCAACATAAATTTGAGCAATAAGTATATGAGACTTAGTATGCTTCACAAATAAGGTCTTGTCCACAATGCCCCTTTGAAAATCATTATCAAGCAGAAAGGTAGTAAGTCTATTATACCAAGCTCGAGGGGCTTGTTTCAACCCATATAACGCCTTGTCTAACTTGTAGACATGGTGTGGACATTTTGGGTCCTCAAACCCTTTTGGTTGCTCAACATAAGCCTCTTCTTTCAAGTACCCATTCAGAAAGGCACTTTTTACATCCATTTAGAACAATTTAAACCCAAGAAAACATGCAACACCTAGTAAAATAAGAATAGATTTGAGACATGCAATAGGGCCAAACGTCTCATCATAATCAACACCCTCTACTTGAGTATACCCTTGAGCAACCAACCTCGCTTTGTTTCTAACCACAATACCATTCTCATCAGATTTATTTGTAAAGATCCACTTGGTACCTATTATTACATTCATGTCTCTAGGTCTGGGAACAAGAATCCAACCTTTGTTACGTTCAAATTGACCTAACTCTTCATGCATAATATTGACCTAGCTATCATCTAGTAAGGCCTCTTTTATGTTCTTAGGTTCAATTAATGAAACATAACATATATGAGATACCTCTTCCCGAATTTGTCTCTGGGTTTTTATTCGATCTGAGACACTTCCAATCACCTGTTGAGCCGGATAATTCAGTTTTACCCTTGTTGATGGTTTGAACTCTGGACTTGTAGTGATAGGAGCATCAGAAGTGGTGTCTCTTTGTGCACTCTTTGGACTCAGACTTACCTTAAAAGTTGGTGTTGACTCACCTTCTTGAGCTTGGACTTCTACTTCTCCTTGACTTTGTGGTTCAGTATCCAGGATTAGAGACTCACCATTTTGTTCTTTATTTATTGCTGAAGTAGGAGAACTTGTGTCATCTATAACCACATTGACCGATTCCATTAAAGACAAAGTACGCAAGTTATAGACACGAAAAGCTCTAATAGTGGTTGAATACCCTAGAAAAATACCTTTATCGCTTCGGGAGTCAAATTTGCCCAAGGGCTCTCTATCTTTGAAAATGTAACATTTACTCTCAAATGTTTTGAAGTATTTTACATTAGGTTTCAATCCCTTCCATAATTCATATGGAGTTTGTAAAGTGCAAGGCCTTGAATACTCACGATTCACAACACAAACCGTGGTATTTAAGGCTTCAGCTCAAAACTTTGGAGGAACTTTCTTTCTAAGGAGCATGACCCTAGCCATCTCTTGAACAACTATATTTTTCCTCTCAACAACTCCATGTTGCTGTGGAGTGATAAGAGCAGAAAACTCATGTTTAATTCCATGCATATCACAAAAATTCGAAAACAAACTACTTTCAAACTCACGACCATGATCAGTTTGGATTCTTATGATACACCCAATAGAAACACCCTGTTCATTTTGGATTTTAAGGACTAAAGTCTGGAAAGCATCAAACATATCAAATTTTTCTCTTAAAAAATTAACCCATGAAAAACGAGTGTAATCATCCACAGTTAAAAAAAATGTATCTTTTACCTCCAATGCTTTTAGTGCGAGTGGGTCCCATATGATCCATATGACACCTTACCAAACAACTCAAAATAATAAGGACAAATGTGGCCATACCTACCACAATGATGACAAACAAAAACAAGTTTCATCCTTTTGTTGATCTTACCCCCGTTAGGTAAATGAAGAAAGGGATCACCTTGTTGAACCATCATCTTTCCCTTTGTTTGAGTATTGATGTTATGTGATGTAGAGGCCTGTCCCTTGTGAACTGTCGCATTACCATAGCCTAGCCCACTTTTGTCACAACTCATTTGTTGAGACCCAAGGTTGTATTCTAATGTCTTTGACCCTTTGTTCCACATAGCAATTGTGACTCCAGCATCTCTAAGTTCTTCATCTTTCTGACCAACCATCTCTTCCAATGCAGCTTGTAACATCTCAAGGATTTCAATCTTCTCTTCATATGTGATATATATTTTCAGAAGTTCATTCCTTTCGGTCTCACAAGATAGAAGTTTTCCACATAGGTTTTGTTTTTCATTAGAGATCTTGATGACATTCTGCTTTGCTGTTATAATCTCTCATTTTAGCTTGACATTCTCGCTTTTACATGCTTTGAGCTTGCAAGCCAATTTGTCATTGATCTTGGATAGGTTTAGAGATTCATTGTAAAGCTTTTCATAAGCTTGTTGTAGATCATCACCATCGATCTCATCATTATCTTCCGAGGTTTCATCATCTTCATCTTCTTTTTGCTCCTCTTTCTCCTTAACCTCATCCAATCGAGCAACCAAGGCATGAAAGTTGGTGGATGGTGGTGATGATGACTCTCATCTTTCATGGAATTGACTCAGAATGTCCCATGCATCTTTGGCCTTTGTGCAGTGTGCAATCCGTTGTTGTTCTTCTTCGAAAATTGCTTCACGGATGATAGTCAAAACTCTTTGATTGATTAGATTGCCAGCACTCTCAACATCCTCTTCAATGGCTTGCTAACCTTCAAGGTTATGAGCTCTAAGAAACATCCTCATATGGATCTTTCAAAATAAGTAGTTACTCCCATTAAAGGTATGAACACGATGCAGATTCTGACCACGAGCAAACTCCACTGGCTTTGGAGGAGGTTGAGTGACGGTAGACCAGAATGCCATGTAAGTACTATCTCCGTCATCACCGGATTTGGTTTCTTCGAGTTCTTGCTCTGACCCGCTTTCATCATCCCAGGTCACTGTATAGACTTTCTTCTGGTTATTTTTTGATGGACATTCAAGAGCAATATGACCAAACCCTTGACATTCGTAACACTTGACACCATGACCCTTCACAGTCTTCTTTTTAGTTTTTGGGGTAACTTTTGGTGGAAAAGTTTTGGGTTTTTCATTACCCTTATATTTTGAACTAAGGTCCTTGAAATTAGGTTTCTTTTTCTTTAAATATTTTTTAAACTGTTTGGTAGACATAGCCGTCATTTTAGACTTTAGATTAAACTCAATCTCAGGGGTCTTAGCAGTCTCATGAGCACTAGTAAAAGCCACACTATCTTTTTGTTTTCTCTTAGAAATCTGGTAGGCTTCAAAAGTCTGCCAGTTTTCAACCAACTGATCAAGCTTGAGGGTATCAACATCTCGAGCCTCCTCAATAGCTGTAACTTTTGATTGGAACCTCTCGGGTAAAGACCTTAAAATTTTTCCAACAACCTTAGCTTTAGGGATTTTTTCACTGAGAGTGAAACAGGAATTCACGATGTCACTAAGTTTAGCATAAAAATCATCAAATATCTCATCATCACGCATAAAAAGAGTTTCAAAAGAGGAGGTGAGTTGAAGTTTTGACCTTTTAACAGAAGTAGTACCCTCGTGAATAGTTTCAAGAATGTCCCAAGCCTCTTTTGCTACCTCACACGTGCAAATACGACGAAACTCTTCAGGTATGAAGGAGCAAAAGAGGGAATTGAGAGCCATACTGTTCCAACTCGAGTTTTAATAATCGAATGTGTCCCATTTATCAAGAGGTTTGGGGATATCAACATCATCAATGATGACAACAGGTTCACTCCACCCATAGATCACACAGTGCCAAACTTTCTCATTGATAGATTTTAAAAACACTCTCATACGAGCTTTCCAATAATAATAGTTTGTACCATCAAGTAACGAAGGTCTGTGGGTCGAGTTATCTTTGCGAATTGAATCCATATCATCAATCACACAAAATCACACTCCTATAGTTTTGAAAGAAAGAAAAAACAAAGAGTGACATGCTCTGATACCAATAGAAAAACCTAAGTGATTCGTGACAAGATCAAGATTTAATTGTACTAATTCCCAAATGATTAAAACTAACAATCTAAATCATTTAGCACATACGAAAGTGATTTAGATTGTTGCTTAAAAAATAATAAATCGGCACAAACGATATTTATGTGGAAAAATCACAATTGAAGCACCTCTAATTGTGATTAAAAAACCACGGGCGAAATGCTACAAATCGATCCACTATGAAAGTAAGAAAGAATACAAATTTACCAAAACAAATTACCCAAACGCAATCAATTTGTCTTCGACAATCTGTATCTCTTTCACCACCGCCTTTGTCTTGGAATTGATCAGCTTGATGTTGAATCCACAGCATCCATGTCGCACCAACGACTGCGCACAGCTTTGAACTCCTTTGAATTCTCTACGCTTAAATCTCTGGATTCCACCAAAGAAGAAGAACACTCTTGAAGATGAACAATCAAACTCTTTGATGTATGCTTGTCAGACCATGAGTTGAATACTCAATCAAACATCAAAGAAACCTAGCAAAATAGCCCCAGAAGAAAACCCTAAAACCCTCAAAGAAGATCTGGAAGTCGTGCCCTAGATTTGGAGCAACCTGCAGTTTTATAGTTGCTGAAATCGTGAAGTCCGCTCGAGCGTAGGAATGGACGCTCAAGTGGGGACACTAAAATGCATGTTCCAAACTAGGATTCACGCTCGATGTACGAACTTACGCTCAAGCGTAAAATCACACCGCACAGTATTTTTGCAAACAAGCCAAAGTACTGCGAAGGTGGAAACTCCACTCGAACGCCACGTTCTCCACTCAAGCAGGAAGACCAAAAATAGAAGGAAAATTACAACATAATTAACTCAAGCTTGTTCGCTCTGCCAAGAAGAAGAAGAAGGAAGGAAAATGAACAGATCTGGGTTTACTATCCATTTCATGTCAGCTCCGCCAAAAAAAAAAAAAAAAATTTGAGTGAGAATCACAAAAGTACAGAGAACTCAACAATGGCTTCATCTTTATCTATATACGTATCTCCCCAAGCCTTAGCTCACAACACTCTCAATCCCCTTCCCAAAAAGCTCTTCAAATCTGACCCTAACCATCACTTGTTAATGTAGATTATATTATACTTATCTATTTGTATCTCTATCTATATCTTGTATCTCTATCTCTATATCCTTGTATCTCTATCTTCTTCTATACTTATGTAGGTTTCTTTTCAGCCTATATATATAGGCTTCTTCTATTGTATTCATTCATTTCAATTCAATATAATACAGATACACAATTTTCCCTTTCTTTCAACCATTCTAACATGGTATCAGAGCGTAGGTCTTGAATCCTAGCTCCTCTTTCTCCTACTTATTGCCTGTACACAGTGGCATTATAGCATCTCTCTTCCTTTTTCATCAATACACCATTCTTTGTTCCACAACATTATTTCGTCACTACTCCGTCCTCATTTTTTTTTACCAAAATTTTATAAATATTTTACCACCGTGCTCAGAATTGTTCCCTGGTTCCAACGCCACTAGGCCCGTCGCCACACACCTTCGCAAGCGCTCTCACGCGCCGCTTTTGTATTTGATGCGTCCAGCCTTCCGGTGCCAACACACGTCCTTCCTGCTACTGGGTGTGCCGTTTCTGTTACCATGCACCCACGTGTGCCGTCTTGCTACCATGCACCCGCGTGCACCGCTCTTGCTACCATGCACCCACGTGCACCGTTCCTACTACCGTCCACCGGCATGCACCATTTCTGCTACTGTGTGTTGTGCACGCCTTAGTCACTACTATGCGCATGCTGACGTCATCCACTTGTTACTGATGTCATCGTTAGCCTATTTGTCATCTACAAGTCTTTTTTTTTCTATTTTTGGGACAACTCAGCTACTCTCTAGCTATTTTCAACATTCCAAATTCACTGGGACACTCTGTTTCATCTAGTTCTACTCTGACACTATTGGGCCCTCTTTGTGACTTATACTTTGATCACTTCATGGATCATTCAGATAGTTCTCCTCTCTATGGTGGCTCTTCTGGAACCTCTGTTAGTCGACATGACTCTTCGATTCAGTTTGCCTCTGCTGCTGTTGCACCTATCTCCTCTTCCACTCACATTGTTCATAATATTGAAGCTATTATGCAAAAAGTTCTTTCCATTTCTGGTACACCTTCTACTGCTATCTCAGTCACCCCAAATACCTCTTCATGGTATTTTGATTCGGCTTGTTGTAACCATATGATCTCTGACTGTACACTATTTTTTTCCACTACATATCCTTCTAATTTACTTAGCATTCGTACTGCTGATGGTTCTCAAATGCATGTTAGTCATGTAGGTCATATTTTTACCCCTAATGTCTCTCTCCCTCACACTTATCTGATCCCTAATCTTACACTTAATCTTATCTCTACTAGTCAACTCTGTGATCTTGGCCTCACTATTTTATTTTCTTCAACTGGTTGTGTTGTGCAGGGTCTGAAGATAGGATAAATCCTTGGGATAGGTCGTAGACATGGACGTCTATACAAGCTCATCGACCTTCGCATTCCCTCCTCCAGTCCTTCCAATGTTGAGACTGCTACTTCTACAACTCTTAGTTCCCCTCTTGCTTTATGGCATTCTTGGTTAGGTATGTGTCTTTTGGTCGTTTACGCTCTCTAGTTTGAAGCGTTCAGTTAGGTGATGTTCCAAATGATAAAGTAGACTGTCTATCTTGTCAACTTGCAAAATAGCCTGTTTACTACTAGTACCTCTATGTCTCATGCACTCTAATGTTTGGGGGTCTTCACCTAATACGACTACGGGGGGATCTAAATACTTTGTTATATTTATCGATGATTTCACTTGTTTTACCTGGTTATTTCTTATGAAATCTCGCTCTGAGTTACACCAAATATACTATGATTTTTCTCACATGGTCAAAACTTAGATTTCCTCCACCATCAAAATTTGTTGTGCTGATAATGCTCAGGAATACAAAGAAACTCACTTTTTTGAAATTCCTTCGTCAAAATAGTACGCTTTCTCATTATTCTTGTCCTGGTACCTACCAACAAAATAGTCTTACTGAGCATAAACATCACCATATCTTAGACACTGTTTGTGCTCTTTTAATCTTTTCTTCTTGTCCTGAACATTTTTTGGGAGAAGCTGCTCTCACAACAGTCTATACTATTAACAGTGTTCCTTCTCATACCATCAACAATCAAACCCCATATGAGCGTCTATATGGCACACCTCCTGCCTATATTGGTCTTCGTGTGTTTGGATGTGCTTCTTTTGTTCTTCTTCAACCACATAAGCATACCAAATTAGAACCTCGCGCCCGTTTGTGTCGCTTCTTAGGGTATGGGATTGAACATAAAGGTTATCATTGTTGGGATCCTCTTTCTCGTTGTCTTCATGTCTCTTGTCATGTAGTATTTTGGGAACACAAAATGTTCTCTTCTACATCTAAGTTTCATTTGTCCACTCCTCTCACTACACCATTCTTTACAGATCCCTCTCTTCTATTTGATGAGCTTGATACAGATACTATTTCTGACATGATGACTCTAACCCATCTTGAGGATTTTACTCCCCCTCCTGGTCCTGTTGCTCCACTCTCTGATCATGAGCCAGCTTCTATACCTGCTCCTGCTCCACCTCCTAGTGAGCCTCATACATCCCTTGATTCCACTATATCATCTTCTACACTAGAGGTACCTCTTCGTCATTCTACTCGGGTAACACAACCTTCTATACCTCTTCGTGATTTCATTGTTACTTCCTCTGCTTTTTCTTCTCATGAACCTACTTCCTATTGAGAGGCTTGGTCTAACCTTATTTGGCAGCAAGCTATGAGTGATGAACTACAGGCTTTAGATAAAACTCATGCCTGGGATGTAGTTGACCTTCCACCTGGCAAGAGTGTTGTTAGTTGCAAATTGGTTTACAAGATCAAAACCCACTCTGATGGTTTCATTGAGCGTTACAAAGCTCGTCTTGTTGCTCGGGGGTTTACTCAAAAATATGGGATTGATTACGAGGAAACATTTGCTCTTGTTGCTCGTTTTAATTCAGTTCGCAACCTACTTGCCGTTGCTGCTGCTCATCATTGGAGTCATTGTCAGATGGATGTCAAGAACGCCTTTCTCAATGGTGATCTCACTGAGGAAGTTTATATGTAGCCTTCTCCTAGTTCCTTAGTTTAGTCCACCAAGGTCTGTAAACTTCACCGTGCTTTGTATGGTTTGAAACAAGCTCCCCGTGCCTAGTTTGCCATGTTTAGTTCTATCATTAGTGATTTTGGATTCTCTTCCAGTGCCTATGATTCTGCTCTCTTTATACGTAAGACAAAGCGTGGTGTTACCCTTCTTCTTCTCTATGTTGACGATATGATCATCACTGTGGATGACACAATGGGTATCTCTAGTCTAAATCAATTCCTCAATCGCCAGTTTGAGATGAAAGATTTAAGTTTGCTTAGTTCCTCAGCTAGGAAATTTCTTATGATCATTCTGGTTACTTTCTCACCCAGGCCAAGTATACCTCTGATCTCTTGGCTCGTGTTGGTCTTACTAATTGCAAGACTGCTCATACCCTAGTTGATCCTCAGACTTGTCTCACACCTCTTGACGGTCACCTGTTGTTTGATGCTACCTTATATCGTCAGCTAGTTGGCAGTCTTATTTATCTCACAGTTACTTGTCCAGACATTGCCTATGCTGTTCACATTGTCAGTCAGTTTATGGTTGCTCCTCGCTCTTCACACTATGATGCTTTGGTTCGCATTTTGCACTATCTCAAAGGATTCATGGTCTTCACTACTCAGCACACTTATCTCTACAGTTACACGCATTTTCTGATGCAGATTGGGTAGGGGATCCTACTGATCGCCGTTCTACTACAGGATTCTACTTCTTCTTGGGTGACTCTCTCATTTCCTAGCGTAGCAAAAAGTAAACTCTTGTTGCTTGTTCTAGTACTAAGACTGAGTATCGTGCTCTTGCTGACACTACTCAGGAGCTTGTGTGGCTTCGCTGGCTTCTTTGGGTTTCTGATTCTACTGCGATTAACCTCTATTGTGATAATCATAGTGCTACTCAGATTGCCCATAATGATGTCTTCCATGATCGCACAAAGCATATTGAGATTGATTGTCACTTTATACGACAACATGTTACTAGTGGCACTGTTCGTCTTATCTTTGTTATCTCTGCCGATTAGACAACCGACATCTTCACCAAGGCTCATCCTCCTAGTCGTTTCAGTGATCTAGTTTCCAAACTCAAGTTGCTTGATGCTTACCCATCTTGAGTTTGAGGGGGGCTGTTAATGTATATTATATTATATTTATCTATTTGTATATCTCCCTATCTTGTATCTCAATCTCTATCTCCTTGTATCTCTATCTTCTTCTATACTTATCTAGGTTTCTTTTCAGCCTATATATATAGGCTTCTCCTATTGTATTCATTCATTTCAATTCAATATAATACAGATACACAATTTTTCCTTTCTTTCAACCATTCTAACATCACTATTGCATTACTCGCACCATCTCCCATGACTTCCCTCCTCTACCTCCTCTCTCCTCTGTCTCTGGCAGTGACGCCACCACCTACACCTGCTTCCCTCATATTACCTCTCTTTCGCCGATAATAAAATTGATGAACTCCAACAGGAACTATTGCATCATCTCCATCGTGTCCTTCGAGATCTTTGCAATCTGATGAAATCAATCTTGTTCTTTCCCCCAAAAGCTCAATGTTTGATCTTGAGTCAACGAAGGGGTTTTCAAAGTTAAAGGTGTTGCCAACGTTGGAGAAGGTGATGACTGCAGCTTCGGTGCCACACAAGTTGCAAATCCAACAAAGTTTGAGACCAAACACTTCTTCTTTCTTATCCTTAGTTGTCGATGCTGACTACATAGTGCCGATTATCGAAGTACGAGATTTCTTTAGAGAAATATGGGTGGAGTCAAAAAATTCACCAATTCTATGTCGTCGTGGTGGAATAGATCTCTTCACAGGCTGTCGCCGGCGAGTTGATGCCACGTAGCTCACCTCTTTCTCTCTCTCTCTCTCTCTCTCTCTCTCTCACACACTCATTCTTTCACCATTGCCACTTCTCTCTCCCTCTCTCTTTCTCTCCCTCTTTACTCAGTGACTTTTACTTTCTCTCTCTACTTTCTAAATGTTCATTGCTTTTGATAAACAGGGGCTTTTTTGTTTACTCTCTCTCCAATTTGTATAGATAGAGATCAAATGAATATTTTGATCATTTAGCATAACCTTATCTTTATGGACTTAATATTTGAACGTGTGAACTTATCGATCGAAAAATTCAAAATATGACTATTGAACTGAGCATCCTAACAATAAATAATATATATAAAGACAAAAATCAAGAGTGAGAAAATAGTTATGAGATTTTGAGAGTTGCTTTGTTACTGTCCTGAAATTACTTTTCCTCTCCTCGTGAAGGTACAATCGGAGTGAAGTAATTCCAAGATAAAACTCAGGTAGGTCACAACATCCCTCATCTAGTGTTTATGACCACTAGAAGGCTTGAACCAAATTACAAACCAAAATTATTCAAAATATAAAAAAATATATAGATGAACAACAGCCTTAGAAAATCCTCTCTTAAGTATATAAATTTCTATATATTTCTAATTTACAAAAGCACTTTTCATCTCTCAAATCATTTTTGTGTACCTTCTCAACATATCTTTCCTCATAAATATAACAAAGTATATTAAACCTTGCTCATGAAGAAGAAACCACAAGAAAAGCTTTTCTATCTATTAAATTGGTTATTCAGGTTGCTTGCAGTCTACTCTTGTAGTTATGTAGTTCGTTCATATATATATATATAGAAATAAATAATGCAATAAACTCTCAATTCAACTCAAATTAATATCATAATTATTTTTGACATAAAACCTCGTAACGGTATAATAATATTAGAGTTTTGTAACCACAAAATAACATATAATTAATTATATTTTTATTAAAATATCCCAACAATTTCTGCTTTGACTTATTATTGAATAGTTTGGATATTTATTCTGTTGTTGTAATCACTACTTCTATTTCCTCACAACTTTGTTTATTTATTTATATTTATAAAAAAAAAATTATAAAAACTCTTAAAAATATTTTAATTTAGGGTCAGTTATTAATGTAAAATTGAAGTCAGTAACCCTACAAACCCATAATTTACTTAAAAATAAGAATCGTGGATCCCACATTTCATCAATTTAATCTCCACCCCACATACCCATTAGGGGTAAATTCTGGGTCCCAAATTCTAAGACCCTAGCATTTTTCAATTGAAATAGATAAGCATAGATAAAGCGTATGAGCATTTCAACTAACATTCAGGGAAAACACAAATACATTGGTCTAATGTATTTATTTCATTCTTGTTTTCCCCGAATAATGTTATGAATAGAGATTCTGTCTGTGTGATAAAAGGAAGAATGAATTTAAATAGTAGTTTTGTATACCAAATTTTGTCACATTCTCCTTCAAGTCCTAATAAATTGGAAGTTGTTGGAGTGGGAGAAGACAACACTAGAAAAATTGGTTTGTAATTCATCTAACATCTCATGAAGGTTTTTCCTATATGGAAGGACCAAGTGATTGATTGTTTGATTACAACAAATTGCCATAGGGTTCGATTGATTGTCATACAATGGAACGCACCCCAGTAGCCAATGTTATTCACCAAAAATTTTCTCACCCCCAATCCATACAATGACTACAAAACATGACCACACATCCATTAGTTAATAATGCATGTTCCATCATATTCGTATCAATAATATATACTTGGGAGAAATTTTAAAGGAAAGCTAGGTGGGGATGTGAACATGATACATCTTACCGTTAGACCCATAGACAATTCAGGTGTCGGGCGCCAATTTGCTGATCATTGTTCGATGGAAGATAGATGCGAAATTAGTCATTTATTCCCAAAGAAAACATGAAGATTGAGTTTTTCAAATGTTCTGCAAGGTCTTGTTAGTTGAATATTTTGGTCAAGTTATCTTGCGTGGTCAAAATAAATTTGTCACCATGATCTTCGAAAGTCCAACCTTTGTAAAAAAAATTAAAATAAATATATATGCATATATATATATATATATGAAAATGAAACTTGGAAGTAATATTTTGGATAAACATGAAAAAATAAAAACAAATCAAGTGAGATAACAATAAAAAAAGATTTCTATATATACATCTATTATCAGGCCAATTGAGTTGGTTTGTGACAACATACCACAGCTTGCATAGGCATAGTTGACACCGATTTTTGATATTCCAACTTCGGTGATATCATTGTAAGGGGGTGGAACAATTGGTAAGCCAAAGAAGGTGGCGTGAAAATATAAGTTACTTTTATAAAACTTTTCATATTAATCATTAAAAATTAAAAGAAAAGGAAAAATAATAAATAATACAAGAATGAAAGAATTCATTAGTCTTACCAATAAAATTGGTAGTATGTTTGTTGTTGGTCCAGCGTATAGGTAGCATGGCATTGAGATCGAACTCCTATGGTGGAATGTTTGGGTTGTTGCCTCCGTCTACCGTGGAGTCTACCGTGGAGTCTCTGAAGATGTATAGTGCTGGAACTAAGGGCCTGTTTGATTCCAAGATAATAAGATAGGATTGGACTCTTAATCCTATCAAATTCGTATTCCTGTGTATGGCTCACAAAAATGGTATCTGGCTTAGTAATACGTAGGATAGTCCTACAAAATTGTATTATATTTAATACTAAAGAAGAGTAAGTATTAACAATCATATACATAATTATCTCATGAGATTATCAATCCCATGAGATTGTTAATCTCATCATTAATACTCTAAGTAATGAAACACGGCCTTTAGCTTACAACATTAAATATGAAGTAACAATTGTTTTTTTTTTTTTTTTTTAATGTTTTTTTTGTCCAGTATTTATGGGGGTCGGAGTGTTAACGAAAATTACAAAATAGTCTTACACAAGGATCCACTACAAAAAATTAAGGTTTTAGAGACCAAAATTTAGGGACAAAATTATTTTTTAGGGACCAAATATTTTTGTTGCAAAAAGTATCGTTATTATATTTTTAGCAATGAAAATTTGATATTAGTGATGACTTATTATCCTTTTGAGATCAAATTTTTTGTCTCAAAAAATAAACTCTTTTGAAACCAAATTATTTTGTCCCTAAAAGTGTATTTATTAGTGACATTTTCAAAAATTTATCACTAAAAGCCTTATTTTTTACTTTTTAGGAGGACTTTTTAACGACTATCCTCACGATAATAGAAATTGGTCCCTAAATGTCTTTTGCAACAAAATTTTTACTTTTAGAGACCAAAAATTTAGTCTTTAAAACTCTTATATGTTGTAGTGGTCCAACCCCTTTGATAACTTGATTGCCATCTAAAACACAATTTGATTCAATATCCTAAGAAGGCCATTACATGACATTACCAACCCAAATACAATGCCATCTAGAAATAGAAATAGAAATAGACAAACCCAGCCCAGCCCAACCTAACCAACCCAACCCAACCCATCCCAAAGCCATTAGATTACTACACTTGGGCTCCGACAAGATTTTTTTTATTAAGAAGGGAGCAAAGTGTTCCATTAAAATAGTTCAAAGAGAAGACATGGTTAGCATCTTGGGTAGTGTGAATAATCAAAATAGAGATATTGATCTCTATTTGGGCAAACATTGTGGGATGACCTGGGAAGGCACTCTCCTGTGCTATTTATTATACCTGCACACGCGTACACATAGAGCAATAAAAGAGTTTGTAATAGACTCACTCAACAATGTTATGAATGGCGATTCAGTCTGTGTGATAGAAAGACAAATGAATTTAACTAGCAGCACTGTATACTAAATTTTGTTGGATTCTCTTTCATGTCCTCAACAAATTGAAAGTTGTTGGAATGGGAGAAGACATCACCAGAAAGATTGGTTTGTAATTCATTCAGCATCTTAGGAAGGTTTTTGATGTATGGAAGGACCAAGTCATTGATTGTTTGATTACAACAAATTGCCATGTAATTTCAAATCAACTAATTTTGTTTCAAACAAACAGTCTATATTTTCCAAAATATGGAAACCGCTTCTAAGGACTGCACTGTTTTATTCTAAAAAAGTGATTTCTTCTGTGTACTATCAAACCAACTATTGGTTTGAAACTTAGAACAAACAATTTCTAACTGTAAGGTATTTCAAGTTTTGCTTCGAAGAATTTTACTCTTACTAAGAAATCTAAAAATAGGTCTTTAATCCTTTTGAAATAAACAAATACTTGAGCATTCTAGCATCCTTAGGTGCGGAATGTGCTTCGAAGTCAACTTCCTACTTTCGAAGCCGTTTGTTATTTGATTTTACCGCCAAAATTTGGCTTCGAAACCAAATATTTTATTTCGAAACTGACATCAGTATTTGAGATGCATTTCCCTCCATAACTATCAATATTGAAGGAAGCTTTTCGCATACGTACCTTTAGTACTTCTTTATGAATTCCGCCTACATAAAACGATTGGGTATATTTTTCCGACACAAAGGTTTTAAAACCCTTTTTATTTCGTGCTTTGCATTCCCTCGTTTTCCTAACACACAAACCCTTCATCCTCTATTGGCTTTCTCTATCTTTTTACTCTCTTTCCCAACTTTGTCTTCCAAAAAAACTCTCTATCAATGGCTTCTTCTTCCTTGAAAATACCAGTTATGGAGCGTGCGAGTCCATCTATAGCCTTGAAAAGGATCATTGGTGATGAGTGTGAGAAGTACAAGGCTGATGGGAAAAGTGCCATTGACGGACGCATCTTTATTCCTCGTTGTCATGAGCAGCAAGAGTATGTGCTTGGGCCCATCTTTAAGGAGATTCCTACTGAGCTTCCAGCTCTGTATCCACATCTAGAAGATCATTGTCTCCTTTACGAAGGTGGTCTTGACTGGGGAAGCTAGAGGATAAACCGCCCCCATCACTGCTGGCCTACAAGGAGACCAGAGTGGGAGGAATGGTATGATCGGGTCGTCCCTGATAGGACTCTAGATCTTCAGGAGCTCTGCCTCTTCGACGCCCTCCAATTATCCAGGTTCACCATTTCAGAGGACCATTTTTTAATACCTATTGCCCTTTGCTTTTGGAATTTTGCTTTCAATTTCTTTCAATTCAGATGTGGGATGATGGCTTCTACTGTTCTTGACATCTGCCATCTATTAGGATTATCTCCTATTGGTACCTCCATTGGTCCATACTATCCTGATCTCAAAACCCCTTTTTCCCTCCTCTCTCTGAACTCATCCTATAGTGACTTTGTCAAGGCTGAGAATAAAAAAGAGGGCCCTGTGACTGATAGGGAATTCTTTTCTTTTATATTATATTGGCTTTACAAGTTCCTCTTCTGCACCTCTTCTCAGAGGATCATGCCTGAATTTGCCCTTCTTGCCAAAGTCCTTGTTTTACAAAGAAAGGTGGCCTTAGCTCCATACATTCTAGGTCATGTTTATAGAGCTTGTTCCCTTTTTTGTGAAAAACCTTTGCATGCCAATTAGGGAAGCCCATTTTGGAGACTTCAACTTTGGGTTTTTGCATATTTCACTGAGTTACAGTCTAAATGCCTAAAGTTTTTGCAGCCAAACCCTACCATTCATGGCATGAAGTTAGCCAATGTTTCACTCTATCCTTCCAACTTTGCTTTTTACTTTTCTTTCTTCCACCAACTCCCAGCTTCCCCTTCTTCTCACAGCTTCCGTCCTTTCGAATCTACCAATATTAGCCCATCCTGGTTGAGGACCTTTTTGAGTGATAGGTCCTGTTCTACACCCCAGCACAAAAACATGTGGGCTTCTATTCTGATTCCCAAAGAATTATTCATTGGGACTATGAACCCCAGAGCCTACAAACGCATTGCTGAGCCTTATTGTCGCGCCCAATTTGCTAGGCAGTTTGGATTCTCACAAGAGGTCCTAATACCTCTTTGCAGTCAGACCAATTTAAGCCTTACCTACAGGGATCTAAAAGTTCAAAGATCTAGATTAGAAGAAACAACTTCCAAATTCATCCAGGATTTCATTAACTTTGAGTACTTCCCCTTCATACCTCAAAGCAACATATTGAAAAGGTGCCAGAACTAGTGGATGGCCAATGTGGAGGTACACTTGGCCATTCATCCTCAAGATCTGTTAATGGTACTGGATGTACCTCAAACCAAGTCCAAAAGGGTTGGAGCTGTTACCTCTTCCACTGCTCCTGTTACTTCAGTTCTTGCGCCTGTCACCACAAAGTCTGTTCCTGTTGCCTCAACTCCTTCTAGAGTTACTCGAGCTGCCTCGAAGAAAAGTATGTACTCCTGTTACTTTTTTCCCCTTCTCCTTTATGATGCTCTTGTCCTTACTTATAACTCTTTCTTTGGTATAGGTGGTGCGGGTGCCTCTCAGGGAGATTCTCCCCAAAAGGTTCAAGCTTTAAATCTTCTCAAGAGCAAACCACAACAACAGAAGAAAAGAAAGCTCTTACTTGACCTTGAAGAGGAGATAGCTGAGGTTCATATAGGAGAAACGGAAGCAGAACAAGAAAAGATAGAAAAAGAGCAAGAGACATCCTTGAAGAGAAGGAAGAAAATGACTGTCTCTCTGTCTGATTTTATTGGAGATCACATTCACAAAGCATCTGCTAAAGCAGTGGAAGCAGAGCATTCCAAAGAGCTTATTGTATTTCAAAGGGCTGAGAAGAGGAGGCAACAACAAATGCTTAGGAATGAAGCTGCTAATGCACTCCAAAGAGAAGTTGCAAGAAAACAACAAACTGCTGGACATTATACTCTTCGCAGCTCTCCGATCATAGCTACTACTTTTGAAACCAGTAATTTTCTTCATGCCTCTATTCTCCTTTCTCAAATTTTTGATACTGAGACTTAACATTACTTTGTATTTCTTCTTTTGCAGCAACAGTTAGTCTGCCATCTCCTTCAATAAGGACTCCTCCAGTTTCATCTGAAGTTGAAAGACCTCACAATGTGGAGCCAATTCAAGCAATACTCCCACTTCCTGGTCCTACATTTTCCATACCTTTCTTGAGGCCAAGCATTCCTGCATCCCCATCTTTTGGCTTGACTCCATACTTTCCTCACCTATCTTTCAATTTTACTCAATTTGCTCTCCCTTTAAGCCTTGTTGGTTCTTCTTCTTCTGAGGAAATTCCAGCTATTACTTCAGCTATTACTTCATCTCCAATGATAGCTGATTCCCGTAGAGAAAACACTGGTAGCTTACCAATTCCTTGTCCATTATCTCTACCTAGCTCCAGTCCCTCTTCTATTGACCTACTAGTAACCAAGACCATGGAGACTGCTAGGGATACTTCACCTTCTTCTCTTATTCCTATGCAGCCATTTCTTCCTTCTACTAGAGTCCTTTCTGCACCCTCCATGTCAACAGATGAGGTGGACATCTTCGAAGCTAGGCTAGCTAGTGTTTTTGACATACCTTCCACCAGTCCAACAGCTAGCAATGAAACTGAGCCATTAGTCCTAGCTGATTCTCTACTAGAAATTTTTAAGAGCTCTTCCTCCAGTGGTAGGACTTCCTTGCCTTCAATAGACTTGGACAACTGTTTGGAGCTGCTGACATTCTTCTCAAGGATTTCTTTCGAAGCCTTACAAAGGCCTATAATCAAGAATGGCTTCCTCCAGTGCTGCAAGATTGTTGAGCAATCCAACATAACTGTTTCAAGTCATTTATCTCAGGCGGCAGCCACTATTGATTTTTACATCAACATCTGCCATGTTGCCAAGGCTGTAGAGGAGAAATTGTTGAGAGACTAGAGTTTTGTTTCCAAATTACATATTGAAGTGTCAGAACTGAAAGAGCAACATTCCTCTGCCTCCCAATTTCGAGCTCAACTATTGGAGAAGAAAGCTCAACTTGAAGAAGAGTTATCAGCAATCAACCAAGCTTTAGATCGAACTGCCACCAAGTTGCAAATCACTAATCAAGAACTGGCTGATCGAAAGCAGGAGATGGCTACAGCCACTCAGTTGTTCTCATCTCTTAAGAGTAGAGAATCTATTGTAAATGAACAACTGAAATATTGTACTGACTTTTGGACCAATCTATGGCTACATGTATTTAACTCATTATGAAATAAAATCCTTATTTATCATTTAAGTGTTTCATGTTCTTTTCATTTAGCACTTATTTTATTCCTTGTGTTTCCCACACGGTTGGATAATAAGGCTTCAAATATCTGCCATTAATCTTCCTGGGATGTACATATCTATTCAAATTTTTCAAATGATATGCTCCCAAAGGCAAGACTCTATGAACTTGATATGGTCCTTCCTAGTTAGGTGACCATTTGCCAAACTTGTGGCTTTTAATCCCTATTGGGAGTATTGTCTTCCATACCAAATCACCTTCATCAAAGCTAATGTGCTTGACTTTCTTAATATAGTTTTTGGCTGCTTTCTTCTATTGGAAAAGAATGCTATTTAACGCCAGAATTCTAACTTTATCTATACTTTCTAATTCGAAGCACATTGTCACGACCCGAACCCGCCCCCGTGGGTTAAGGACGTAACCGGCCAGTAATCATGAGATTACCTACGGCCTCAGACTGTTCTAAACGTATTTTAACAGAGTTAATGGGGGCCAAACGGAAGCAAAATTAAAAACTTGGTCCATAGAGCCGTGCTTATATGCACATCAAACAAACCATACTCAGATACGTTAATAACTCACATCAAAAGTACAGTTTCACAAAATTCATTACAGACAGGATCGTCCAAAACGAGTCAACCTATAACAGACTATGTACAGACATGCACTAGGTCCTTGCCAACAAGACAAAACATAAGTACATAGTAAAAGGGCAAGGATGGTCTCATGCGCGAGGCACAAGGCTGACTCTCCCAAAACTCCTGTTGTTCCTAGCAGACTTCACTGGGGCTGGGTTTGGACTTCCCTTGGCTCACCTACAAATACATGAATGAGCGTGAGCGATAGCCCAGTGAATAATATCAAATATAGCAGTTACATAACAATATGTAGAACAACATGCTCCAAACGGCCTTGGGCCCAATTCATACTTCTGTTTAACAACCAAATATATATATAACTATACGAAATGCAAGTCAAGTAACTGTAGTTCCAAACATTCTGGCCTTTGGCCCATTCGGGTTTCCATTCATGGCAAAACGGCCTTCGGCCCACTCATTCATGTCAAAACGGCCTTTGGCCCACTCTTTCATGGCAAAACAGCCTTTGGCCCACTCTTTCATGGCAAAACGGCCTTTGGCCCACTCTTTCATGTCAAAACGGCCTTTGGCCCACTCATTTAATGTCAAAACGGCCTTCGGCCCATTCATTTACATCAAAACGACCTTCGGTCCATTCATTCTTATCAAAACGACTTTCGGTCCATTCATTCTTATCAAAACGACCTTTGGTCCATTCGTTCTTATCAAAACGACCTTCGGTCCATTCATTCTTATCAAAACGACCTTTGGTCCATTCGTTCTTATCAAACGACCTTTGGTCCATTCATTTATTCCTGTTAGACTTTTGTCCACAATCCTAATTAGCAACTCATAAAGTTTATAAGGGAATAACAATTGGACATTGACAAGCTTTCAATATTGATATTACTCACAGTGATCGGCTTGTGGATGCGCCCTGGAGCTTGACCCTACACATTTCATGAATACAAAAGGGTCACTAACAGTTCAATCCGTTCTTTAATTCACATATTCCTCTTTAGGCTTTGTTCTTATCTCATTAACTCATTTACAATGCTTAACACATGCCTAAGAGTGCTTACAAGTGAAAGAGAACGGAAAACGAATCACAGAATGCATGAACAAAATTCCAGGAAACAGGGTCCCCGCTCGAGCGTAAACTTCTCCGCTCGAGCAGACCCTTAAGGCCTGCAAAAGTACTGGTTGCACGAAAGATGCGCTCGAGCGTGGAATAGAGCGCTCGAGCTGAAGGTCCGTCTACAAAAATCCACGCTCGAGCGTGAAGTGTCCCGCTCGAGTGGGCATCCAACTCTGCAAAAATGCTGGGAGCACGATTTTCCCGCTCGAGCGGCCATTACCCCGCTCGAGCGGACCTCAAAAATCTGGGTTTCCCAGATCGTGTTCTTGAGCTCCAAATCAGTTTTCCATCTACATTTCTTGCATGCAATGGTTCAAATTACACATTTACACATGCTAACATGCTACTAATGCAAGATTACAACATTAGGAAGCTCAATTACATGAATTATCTACATGCATGTCCCAAATTATCTCAAACCCATCATCAATATGCTCAAATTCAAACATTCAAGACTTATACTCCCATGATTTGTACATGCATGTGGGAGATGCTCATCATTCTCAACTTAGATGGTACAAATGGTGACTACAACATGAGCTTTACCCAAAACTCCACATGAATCATGTGTTTCAAGCTCAAACATGCAAATTCAAAGTAATTTCTTACATGCATGAGTTCTAAGACTTCAATCTCAACAAAAATCAACTCATTACATGTTCTTGATCACAAACAACCCTTGAACTTACAAATTACAAGTAAGAGTTCATGAAATCACTTACCTAAGAGCTTCAACACTCAAGCTCTAGCCAAATCTGGAGCTAGATCTTCAAATTCCCAAGTCTTGAGCCCAAATTACACAAATCTCTCCCTTTTTCTCTCCATGGCCGGCCTCTCTCTCACTCTCAATTGTCTAACTCAGATTTTGAGTTTTAAGAGAGCTAAAGGAGAGTGCAATACAAATATACAACAAGCCCCACTAACAAATATTTTAATATAAAATAATGGGGTACTTAATTTATCAATTTAATCAGTTTAAATTGACCAGAATCAAATTTCAATTAAATTTCACCGTAGGCCCTAAAAATTATGCCAACCACAATGGCGTAATCAATTTCGGGTTCCGTGGCCGATAAGGCCCTCAATTAAATTTCCAAAACAGACTACTCAAACAGATATTCCTACGATGAACAGATAAAATTTCAAACCACATATTTTCACATAGTGGAACACAAAATCATATCAAAATACATAATCACATCATGTTAAGGACCAATTAACATACTACGGAACAGGGGTGTCACACACATACTCTAATGGTACTGCTCAAGATTTAACTGATCCTGGCATCTCACCCTCAAGGACTTAACATTAATTTTCACATGTAGCACTGCATCATGCCCATATACTAAAGCATAAGGAGTGATTCCTGTACTTGACCTTGGAGAAGTCCTATAAGCCCATAGTACATCCAATAGCAAGTTATGCCAATCCCTGGGATTGTCTTCCACAACTTTCTGTATTCCTTTCTTCAAAGACTTATTGGATGAATCCGCCTGACCATTGGCTTGTGCATAATTGGGGGTAGAATTAACAAGGCTAATTCCAAACTTTGTCACAAAAGATTTTACCATTTTTCCATCAAGTACAGTCCCATTATCAACAGTTATAGTCTATGGGATGCCAAAACTATGGATCAAATCTTTAATGAATCCAATGACTTCAGTCTGGTCTACAGCCTTATATGGCTTAGCTTCGACCCACTTAGTAAAGTAATCTGTAGCCACTAAGATGCAACAATGATGCTTCGAAGAGGGTGGATGTATTTTCCCTATCATATCCATAGCCTATCCTCTAAACGACCAAGGTTTCACAACCGCATGTAGATCAGTTATGGGTACATGTCTTATGGTGCCATGCTTCTGGCATGCCTGGCAACCTCTAGCATATTCTATGCAATCCTTAAGGATGCTTGGCCAATAGTAAGAATGTCTTCGAAGCAACCATCTCATCTTCACACCAGGCTAATGAGCACCACAGATGCCTTCATGAACTTCAGCCATGGCTGTCAATGCTTCCTTTGGGCCTAAACATTCCAATAATAACCCATCTACCCCCCTTTTATAGAGAGCATTACCATACATTATGTATTGCATAGATTGCAATTTGATTTTTCTGCTAGTTTTCGAAGATGGGCCAGTTAGATACTGCATTATTGGATGCCTCCAATCTTGTTATTGTAAGTCATTGTGATTGACTTCTAAGACCATATTCCTTTTACTCAAGGGTGGTATTACTTTTTAATTTGTTGTTTGGCTTATGTTCCTTTGAGTGTTATTCCTTCTCTTGAAATTCGAAGCTTTCTGAGCAACGTCATTAGCTTTATTATTCAAGAATCTTGGGACATAAGTTACATTTGTTATCTGAAATTGAGAAAGCAAATGTAATGCAATAACATAGTATGGCAACATGCTTACACTTTGACATTTGAAAATTCCTTTCACCTGGTTAACCACCAATTGAGAATCTCCAAATATATCAACTGCATAAGCTTGTAATCCAATAAGTAGTTCCAGTCCCATTATTAAAGCTTCATATTTAGCTTGATTATTGGAACAAGTAATTTCATCCACTCTGAAACCATGTGTGGTTTCTACCCCTTGTGGTGACTTAATCACCACACCAATTCCAGTTAGATCATTGGCTTTTGATCCATCGAACCACATTTGTCATGATTCAACATTAACCATACCAAGTTCTATTATCTCTTGGCTTTCCGTTTGGCATGAATGGTCTGCCAAGAAATTAGCTAAAACTTGTCCTTTACTGCTTTTTGGGGGACATATTCTAGATGAAATTCTAATAAAGCTAGTACCCATTTGCCAATTCTTCCTCTCAACATAGGTCTAGATAACATATATTTAACCAAATCTGTGGTTGTAATTACCAAGACAGTTGTAGGCAAAAGATAGTATCTTAATTTCATTACAGCAAAATACAATGCAAGGCACTTCTTTTCTACAGCTAAATATTTACATTCATAAGAATTTAGAAACCTACTAAGGTAATAAACTGCTTGTTCTTTGCCTTCTTCATTGTCCTAGGCTAAGAAAACTCCTAGCGAATCTTCTGCTGCAGCTATATACAACTTCAAGGGCTTATCATCCTTTGGTGGCATCAGCACTGGAGGGTTAGCCAAGTAGGCTTTGATTCCTTCGAAAGCAGTTTGATGCTCTGCTGACAACACAAATTCTTCTTCATCTCTCAACCTTAATAAGGAAGAAAATACTTTAGTTTTCCCTGCAGTATTAGAAATAAATCTTCGAAGAAAATTAACCTGCCCAAGGAATTTTTGTAATTCTTTCTTACTTGAGGGAGGTTTGGCTTCAATGATAGCTTTGGCTTTGTTCTGATCAATCTGTATTCCCTTCTTGTGTACTACATAGCCCAAGAAGTTTCCAGCTAATACGCCAAAGCACATTTGAGAGGATTAAGTTTCAACTTGAACTTTCTCATTCTTTCAAAAGCTGCTTCCAAGTGAAACAAATGTTCCTCCATGAATTGGGACTTTACTACAATGCCATCAATGTAACACTCTAAATATCCTCCAATGTGATCATGAAAGATAGTGTTCATAGTTCTTTGGTATGTAGCCCCAGCATTCGTCAGACCAAATGGCATTTTAACCCATTCGAAGGTACCAATGTTCTCAGGACATCTGAATGCTGTCTTGTGGATATCCTCTTCTGCAATGCAGATTTGGTTATAACCAGAGTGCCCATCCATCATTGATAAAATCTTGTGCCCTACTAAACTATCCACCAATAAATCTACTATGGGCATAGTGTACTCATCTTTAGGAGTTGCTAAATTCAGGTTTCTGAAATCGATGCATACCCTCATTTTATCATTCTTCTTAATTACAGGCACAATATTGGATAGCCATTCAACATATCTGGCAGTCCTAATAAACCCTGCTTTAAGAAGCCTAAGAATTTCTTCCTTGACCTTCTGAATCACTTCAGCACTCATCCTTCTTGGTTTTTGTTTGTATGGCTTGAAATTAGGCTTCATGGGAAGCCTATGTTCTACTAATGACCTGTCCAACCCTGGTAGTTCATTACAAGACCATGCAAAACAATCTTTATATCTCTTCAAGATTACCAACAACTGGTCCCTGTCAAGAACACTTAACCAAGCACTAATGTAGGTGGGTTGCTGTGTAGAACCTTCCCCTAGGTTGACTTCTTCCAAGGGGTCTTGTATTTGAGAATTCACTGATGCTCCTTTTTTTATTCTTTCTAACTTGGAAGCAATCTCCTTACTTTGTCCTGCTCCTAGTTTCCTTGATTCAACATCTTTACCCTCCTCCTCATAGACAAAGTCTGTCCATAAGGCTTCTTCTTCCTGTATCTCCTGGACTTTTGTTTCAATGTCCAAAGCACAGTATTTATCCAAGGCCAAAAATCTGACCTGTTGCTGCTCCTACTTGCAGCCAATTATCATGGCTTCTTTCTCTTGCTCTTGCACCTTTTGGACTCTTGATTTTACATCCAATACTGAGAACTTAATTAAAGCCAAAGATCTAGCCTCTTGGGTTTCATCTCTTTGCATACAACTAGGCATCATTGTCATCCTTAGCGACAAACTCTTCATTAGCACTTTCCTAGACTAAGTGCTTCAGGTGTGCTAATTCCTCATCAGCCATCACTTCAGCTGATCCATCAAGTTTTCTTAGTACACTGAATGGTGTCACTCCTTCAGTATACAATTTGGCCTCTAAAAATCTGCACAAGCTATTAAGGGTTGAGGGTCTGCATTTATCTCCCCTGTCTCTCCATTGCACAAGGCCATCATGATCTTCTGATGTAAAGAGGAAGGCACACATTTGTTGGTGTAAATCCAATCCCTTCCAAGTAGAGCATTATACTTAGCATTGATGTCGATAACGAAGAATGCCGTCATGCAGTCCCTGGTTCCCATACTTAGGTTAATAGGCAAAATGCCTTAAGCCATCTGTTTGTCTGCAACGAAATCAGCAATGGTTGTACTGGTTGGGATTTGTCTGGGGTTCCTTTTTCCTAGTTTCTTCAAAGAAGATTTCGGAAGCAGGTTTACTGCTGCCCCATTATCCACCAATACCCGGTTCATCTATATCCCATCGAAGAAGGCCTTGATATACAAGGGTTTGACATGCTGTGTCATGGATGTCGTGGGATACTCAAAAGGGTATGAGAGGTTAATACTCGCCTCTTCCTCACTCTCATCTCCAGTTTCCATTGGTGTGGCCACTTCAAATTCGTCTTGCACTATACTCACTTGTGAGTCTCACTAGAAACTAGAATTGGGTCAATCTCCTGACCTTGATTTTCATCTTCAGCTTGAAACTCCTGTGGTAGTATACGCACCATATTCACTGACACAGGAGGAAACGAGCCAAATTGGACGACTAGTTGTACCTGCTTCCTTTCCTGGCCAGCTTGTTCAATTACTTCAGAAGCATCTTCCATGCTACATTATGGCACTTCATTACTAATAACCTCCTTCGAATGGTCTGTTTCTACTGGTTTTTCAACCAAAAATGTTTGTTCAGCCATGAAGGCTTCAAACATTTCTTCCTCAACCATCTCCTTTCTTTGGCCTAGGCCAACTTTTTCCTCTGTCTCATTATCACTTTTCATCAAAGCCTTTTCCAATCCTGCCAATTTAGATCTTTCTTTGGCTTTCAGTTTAGAATGAACTTTGGCTAATTGCTCTCTGCTGCAACTCTTTTTGTCTTGAGGAGTCGATTTTGGATTATGATCTAACTTCGAACTTTTTTCTCCCTCTGCTTTACCCTTTGGCTGGACCAATGAAGAGCTTACTCCACTTTCTTTCAGATCCTTCTGGTACTGAGTGTACCTTCGCTGGATCTTCCTCCTTTGGGACCTAGAAATTACTGAGACCATATTTGGTTCCTTTGTTTTTGGATGCTTAAGTAACACCCAATTATTTGGAGCCACCAAAGGAGGTTTAACCATCCTACCTTGGTCTCTAACAACATTTCTTTGGGTAGACATTTCCCTAGGTTTGTTCTGCATGACAAACCAATCTGGAACTCCAGGTACCCATGAACCCACTAGCCCAGTTGTTGAACTGTTTCTTTCTTCCTTTGGAGCCAGCTTCGAAGCTAGCTATGAAGGCCATTGCTTGGCCCTGACTACCTGTTTTGGGCCTAATTCAAGCCTTCCATGAAGGTGGCCACTTTCCTTTTTGTGTGAGGCTGGTCTAAGGGGCCAATCTTTAGCTTTGATCTCATGACTTGAACCCACTTCAAGTTTCCTCTCAGAATGATTGCCCTATATTCTGTAATAGTTGGGTGGTCTGGATTCATGTAGAGGTCTCTTGCCCTTGGAGTGTACTCTAGTGGCTGTTGACTCAGCCATTAATGGTTGCTGCCTAATATTAGTTGGATATGGCCTTTTGTTATAAGCACTAGTTGGTTTAGGACGCCTCTGCACATCCTCATAATATTGTTTCCCATCAATCGGAAGCCCTTTCAACCACTTGTAGCTCAACCTGTATCTGAGAGACATTCTTTGCATGACAGCTACCTCCAAAGAATCATCATCCAGTGCCTCTTCATCAGAGTCTTCCCTCTGGTCTGCAAAACCTTGTCCAACAGCTGGTAAACTTCTAGCATCTTTCTTGACAGTAGTCCGGCTGGCAACATGCATTTGTACATTGACCTCTTCCAATTCTTTCAAGGATAAGTTCTGGAAGTCTGGCATAATAACATTGGCTGTCACTTCTCCAATTTCTAGAAATGGATTAGTGTCAATCCTCATGGCCTTTTCTGCTTTAGCTAGGAATTTTAAACTCCCCTTTCGAATCTACTCTTGGATCCTGTCTCAAAAAATAATGCAGTTTTTAGTTGAGTGAGACCAAGAATTATGCCATTTACAATAAATTTTTCCTTTAAGTTCCTCTGGAAATGGAATTCTAACTCCGTTTGGTAACTTTAGGAAGTTTGCCGCAAGCAAATGATCAAAAATGTCATCTGCCTTTGTTAAATCGAAAGATTATTTCCTATGAAGGTCTTTCTTTTTAAACTGCTGGTCTATTGTTGTGTCTTTATGAATTAATGCTTCACAGATCACAGGTTATTTCCCTACAATCTCTGTTGCATCAATCTCATAATTAGGATCTCTATAATACATCTTGTATGACGCATTACTTCGATCTTGTTCTTCTTCTAGTAATGCTTCATACCTACACCTTATAGGTCAGTTCCACTAAGTCTCTAAACTCAGTTGAGTCAAACTTCTTTCGAAGCCTAAACCCTAAACCATTTTGAGCCAATCTCACGAACTCAGGCTCTGGTAGGATAATCCTACATTTGTTTCGTGCTCTTTTGAATCTGGCAATAAATTGAGCATCCTTCTCATCAGGCCTTTGACTCAACCTTGCCAAGTCTGCCATGGAAACTTCTGGCTCCGTTTGGAAGAATTGGGCACGAAATGTCTCCTCAATTTGTTGCCAAGTTTGGATAGAGCCAGGTGTAAGGTTAATGAACCATACAAAAGCTGCCCCAGTTAGAGAATTTGGAAACAGTCTTAACTTCATGGAATCATTATTGGTAAATTCACCACATTGAACAGCAAACCTAGCAATATGCTCCACTGTTGACTGGTTTCCATTCCCATAAAAAAGAGCAAAGTCTGGTATCCTTAATCCTCTTGGGTATTCATGTACCCTATCTACCCATTCTAGATATGGTTTCCTGTACACAAGAGTTTGAACCCCCCGAGCCATCGGTCCATACATCTCTCTAACAATATCAGCAATTTGGTCCCTAGGAACCATATTTTGTGCTTGTTGAACCACTACTGGAGAAACAAACACAGGATTTGGTGGACAACCTTGTGCCTAAGGTCCTCTTTGTCCATAAGGTGGCACATTTGGGACTAGTTATCCCTGTGGTACTGGCTGTTGTTGAGGGTATGGGTAACCCCTTTGAGCCTGTCTTGCGGAGGGACCTGCGAAAGGTGCTGGAACAGGTGTTGTGTCTCTTTCAATTGCAGGGACCCCTTCTAACCCCCCGGCTATAAATTCAAACAAAGGATTAGTGAACCCCCTTGTACCAGGTATGGCTTCGAATATGGGATTTGGAAACATCCTTATGCCATTTTCTTGTGTTGGGCCAGATCCACCAATTTGCATGGCTTCACTGTTAAGTAATGAGGCATTTTGATTTATCACATGCCTCAAAAGAAGTTCATACCAAGACTGAGGTGATGGTCTTTCGTAGTTTTGGTTACTAGTTTGACCACTAGAATGTCTATTATTTTGCATAGGCTATTTATCTTTAACCAATCTTTGCTGAAGGACATTTGAAATTTCCTCCATATGTCTTGTGTTTGTTGGTTGATGGGTATTCATTAAATCCATGAAGGATGTTGCCCACCTTTTCATTATGTTCATTAACTACTGTCACATGGCATCTACTAGGCCATCCCATGGATTCATTGGCTGAGTAGATGGAACAGTGGATAGTCCAATTCCTTGGCCTCGTCCAAAATTTTGAATATATGGTACTTGTTTTGAAGTGTTGGTCTGTTCGACCATAGGTTCTGATAAAATAGGTACTTCCACAGGATGTGTTATCACGGTATCCTCTGGATTTGGCATTTCTACCTCTCCTTCCACGCCTTCTTCCAAGCGTTCATTTTCTCATTGTCTCCTACGTCTAGACATTTCAATTAGTCTCACTGGGTGTACCAAAAATATATGTTGGCTTTTTGACTTTCGAAGGTTATTATTGTAATTTTGAATGTGCCAGCAAGGATCAATCAGTCCTTACAGAATATTAATTGCCAACCAATTATCAGACGATTGTGTTTTATTTCTTTCAGCCTCAATGAAGAGGACTTTTATTGGTGGCTTTGTTTAGGAGAATTAAGCAAACAATGATTAAATGAAGAACAATTGTAACATTTCATTAGGTAAAATGGAAGACTTAGAAAGATTCAAATCAGCCTCGTAGAGGTTTACAACAACAAACTACTTGAAACTACTCCTATGAACGAAGTGCAATGCATGAATTTGAAGTACAGAAATGTAAAGAACAATAAATGTAAAAACTGGAAAGAAAGTAAAGTAGATAAAACTAATTTTTTTTATCTAAGTCTGGGGCCACTTTCTGGGACCTTCTCTGCTATTTATACTTCTCAATGATAACTGTCGAAATGAGTTTCTAACCGTCGAATCATCCCTCCATGATTGCTGATCATGTTTCCTCACAGTTAGCACTACTACACCATGTCTGCAGTTAGGCTTCCCTCCTGATTTTTGAATTTAAATATAAGTAACCGTTAAAGCCACGTCATCTTGCACCTCTTTGCTGATTCAATTCTATGTAGATCCACAATAACCAATATTAACTGCCACGTGTGTGATTACGATTGGAGATTTGAATTGTCTTCTCGTATTACCCTCATCCTGCCACGTGTTAAACTGTGGTTGGCTTGTACAAAATATGTAGCCAACAAATTCGCTCTTTCAAAAACCTCAATAAATGTTTTTGCAATTTTGTCAAATCTCAAGAGAGATCAATGTAATTTATCCTATTATTAAAAATAATTTATATAAGACACATACATAATTTAATTAAATTTTATAAAATATTATTTTGATAAAAAAAATTATAAAAAAAAAACGGTGGGATGCACGGGTCTACCTGCTAGTGATTAATTATAAATGATGAAAATTAATACTAACATGTAATTTACGAATCACTCGAAGGCTTTAAGAGAGGAGTTTTTTTATTTTTTATTTTTTATTTTACAATAATGTAGAGAAGAGTTTGAAGAAGACGGAATGGTAGGCCATATAAATGTATTTACTATTTAAATATTTTATTAATTTTTAAATTTATATATATTACATTATAACGAAGAGAGAGACATTCAACTGTGTGAATTGGAGAGTGTTATTGAGTTATATGAAATTTCAAATGCAATCCATTTTGATGATATGAATAGTTTATTTTGTCGGGTTTTATACATAGTGTTGAAAAAAATGATTTTTGCTGACTTTAATTTAATATTAAAGTGTGGTGACTTTAATTAAATATTAAAGTGAGTCCCAACCTTTTATTGTGTTAGGTCCAAGTGAGTCAAAAACCATTAGGTTTTAAATAAAAAATTGCCAAGAAATTGCCTCATGATGTTAGATTCATGAATAGGATTTTAAAGAGTATTTAAATCCTTTTTCTTGGCTAAAGGGTGTGAATCCTTTGGGCATCCAAACTTTCATATTTTTGGAAAAGGGCTATGGATGCTTGGTGTTTTGATGACTAGCCTTAAAGGCTGGAGGCTCTTCTTCTCTCCCCTTTACATGTATAAATTGAGACCCTCCTATCAAGTTTCAATATAGAAATTATTTGCTTCCATTTTACAAGTCAGTTTGCCAGAAAGTTTCTACATTGAGAGAGTGCTGCCACTGTTCTTGTTCGCTAAGCTAGACAGAAAATGCTTCTGCCGTAGCCGTTTTTGACCGTCGTATCCTGGGAGACAGACGCCGGGATTTCTCAAGCACTCAACCCGTGAGGCAGCGAAATTTGTTTTAAGAAACTGCTTCTGTGTAGGCTTCGGTTTCGTCTCTTTACCCTTTTATTGTTTTGTGTATTTCTGTTGAAATTTAATTGTAATTATCAGCATATGTTCTTGGTATATAATTTGATTTCTTCATAAATCTATTTATTTAATTTCACAATTTGAACAAGCAGCTTAAAACAGATTTTATATATATATTCTATGAAATTGATCGAATAGATTTATATAGACTATTAGGTTAGCTTTGTATAATGTTACTCGGAATTGTTGCGGAATTGCTCACTATTTCAATGATTGTAAATTATGCAATGGTACTCTCTATTTGCTTAGTTTAGTCAGAATTCTCTATCATAATTTGCATGAATTTTAAGGTTATAAAATATAATTTATGGATGTTGCAATTTTGACATGCTAATTCTATTCTAGTTTTAATTTGTTACATGCTCATTATTTTCTAGACTAGATTACATAATTTAATGTATTTTGGAGTTATAGAGTTTTTTTTTTTTTTATGAATTGTGTACATGATTAATGTGAATTATTTAATTAGGTGCATTAATCTAAATTATCTAATTGGGAGCATTAATCTAAATTATCTAATTGGGTGCATTCATGTGAATTATTTAATTAGGTGTATTAATCTAAATTATCTAATTGGGAGCATTAATCTAAATTATTTAATTGGGTGCATTAACTTTGAATTTAACTTATTTATTTGGAGTTAATAGTTTAAATGTTTATTATGAATTAATTTCATTCATATCCCATGAGTATAGAACTTTATTTTAAAGTTTTAATTTAATTGGCATTTTAATGCATTGGTTACTTATATAATTAAGAGTTTGCTAGTGAGGACGATCATGTTGATGATTTAGGTGATGATCAAATTGAGGTTTTAGATGAGCCCAGAAGGAGTAAAAGGGCTAGGATATCCAAATCTTTTGGTCCAGACTTCTTGACTTATATGGTTGAGAACGAACCTCAAACTTTCCACGAAGTTGTGACTTCTCCTGAGAGTCCTTTATGGAAAGAAACGATCAAAAGTGAGATTGACTCCATCTTACAGAACCACACCTGGGAGTTGGTAGATTTACCTCCAGGTTGCAAGCCTTTAGGCTGCAAATGGATTTTTAAAAGAAAGATGAAGGCCGATGGGTCAATTGACAAGTATAAGGCGAGGCTCATTATCAAAGGGTACAGGCAACGAGAAGGCCTGGATTACTTTGATACGTACTCAACTGTAACTAGGATGACATCCATTCGCATGGTGATTGCGATAGCAGCTTTGCGCAATCTTGAGATATACCAGATGAATGTAAAGATAGCTTTCTTAAATGGGGATTTGAATGAAGAAATCTACATGGAGCAACCTGAAGGGCTTTCAGCTCCAGGACAAAGCAAGAAAGTCTGTAAACTTGTCAAATCTTTGTATGGTTTGAAACAAGCGCCTAAACAATGGCATGAGAAGTTTGACAATGTAATGTTGTCAAATGGGTTTAGAATCAACGAATGTGACAAGTGTATTTATGTCAAAGACACTGGCAGAGGTTATGTCATTTTGTGTCTATATGTTGATGATATGCTCATTATCGGTAGTAACGATGAAATGATCAAAACTACCAAGAAGTTGTTAAACTCTAAGTTTGACATGAAGGATATGGGCATTGCAGATATTATTCTGGGAATTAAGATTACTAGAATCTCTGGCGAAATTGTACTATCTCAGTCTCATTATGTTGATAAGATATTTGAGAAGTTTAGTGGATCAGATACGAGTGTGTCATCGACACCTGTAGACTTAAGTCTACATTTTACCAAGAATAATAATGAAAGTGTCTCACAGTTAGAATATTCTCGGGTAATTGGAAGTTTAATGTATCTGATGAGTTGTACTAGGTCGGATATAGCTTACTCGGTTAGCAGGCTTAGTAGATGCACAAGTAATCCCGATGCTTCTCATTGGAAGGGCATTGTGCGGGTGTTAAGGTATTTACACTACACTCGGGATTATGGACTGCATTATACTCGATATCCAGCGGTGCTTGAAGGATATAGTGACGTGAATTGGATATCAGATATAAAGGACTCAAAGTCCACTAGTGGATATGTGTTCACTCTTGGTGGGGCAGTCGTGTCTTGGAAATCTTCCAAGCAAACTTGTATATCTAGATCAACGATGGAATCAGAGTTTATTACTTTGGATAAAGCAACGGAAGAAGCAGAATGGCTTCGTCATTTCATTGAAGATATTCCATGTTGGTCTAAACCTGTGCCAGCTATTTGTATTCATTGTGATTGTCAATCTGCAATTGGTAGGACACAGAGTAATATGTATAATGGAAAGTCTAGACATATCCGTCGTAGACATAATTCCATACGACAACTACTCTCGAATGGAGTTGTCTCTTTAGACTTTGTAAAGTCTAAGGACAACATTGCGGATCCGCTAACCAAAGGGTTAAGTCGAGTGTTAGTCGAAACGTCGTCAAAAGGAATGGGGTTGAGGCCTTTGGAAGTTACCGGAATGGAAACCCAGCCTAGTTGACTGGAGATCCCAAGATCTAGGTTCAATGGGACAACCTAATTGCGTGTAACGGTGGTATGTCACTGAGGAGGTTAAACCTCCAGCCATTCCTTCTATTAGTGATACCTGCAAGTGTAGAGGTTAAGCTAAGCTTTTAATGACTCTAGTGTGTTAAGCTGTTAAGCTGAGTATTGCAGGATACTCAAGTAGAGTAACCTATGTGAGTGTGAAGTGGGGCCGCTTCTAGAAGAATTGGGCAGGCCAAGATTCTTTGAAACCACTGAACTAGGCTAGTGTCCAGGGCCACACAGGGCACACCAGTGAGAACAGAATGGTGGTAGGAGTAATTCCCGTGTGAGATCTATTGTCTCAGTTTACATAAACGGCAGAGCAGTTCAAGATGTCTTATTCACTGATCAGCCAGTAAACTCGATAGGTTTTCACTAGGAGAGGTTCAAAGCCAAAAGCTACCTTCTCTGATGTCGGGGTTAGTTCGTTGTACTCTCTCTTCGAGTCATTATTGTTGAATGATGTCCGTTTGTTGAGTCTTTCGGTCAATTTTTATTCATGTAGGGGATTGTTGGAAAAAATGATTTTTGCTGACTTTAATTTAATATTAAAGTGTGGTGACTTTAATTAAATATTAAAGTGAGTCCCAACCTTTTATTGTGTTAGGTCCAAGTGAGCCAAAAACCATTGGGTTTTGAATAAGAAATTGCCAAGAAATTGCCTCATGATGTTAGATTCATGAATAGGATTTTAAAGAGTATTTAAATCCTTTTTCTTGGCTAAATGGTGTGAATCCTTTGGGCATCCAAACTTTCATATTTTTGGAAAGGGGCTAGGGATGCTTGGTGTTTTAATGACTAGCCTTAAAGGCTAGAGGCTCTTCTTCTCTCCCCTTTACATATATAAATTGAGACCCTCCTATCAAGTTTCAATATAGAAATTTTTTGTTTCCATTTTACAAGTCAGTTTGCCAGAAAGTTCCTACATTGAGAGAGTGCTTCCACTGTTCTTGTTCGCTCAGCTAGACAGAAAGTGCTTCTGCCGTAGCTGTTTTTGACTGTCGTGTCCTGGGAGACAGACGCCGGGATTCCTCAAGCACTCGACCCGTGAGGTGGCGAAATCTGTTTTAAGGAAACTACTTCCGTGCAGGCTTCGGTTTCGTCTCTTTACCCTTTTATTGTTTTGTGTATTTCTGTTGAAATTTAATTGTAATTATTAGCATATGTTCTTGGTATATAATTTGATTTCTTCATAAATCTATTTATTTAATTTCACAATTTGAACAACACATTGATCATTCACACAAAAATAAAAATAAAAAATCAAATTAATTTGATAATTATAACAATATAATTTTATTATTTTGTCTTAAAAAAATGAACAAATTGATTCAATTATTTTATTGTTCATTTTTTAAGAGAAATATAAAAAAAAATATGTAGATATGATTATCAAATTAGTCTATTTTTTTTATCAATGATATACACACAAAAACCAACAAAAATGAACGATTTATATTATTAAAACATCCACGGGACATAAACCTAACCCATTAATTAATTAGGTGTTCATGACTTAAACTATTAAGACCTCTTAGGGTTGGTTTGGGAAGTGGGTTGGCTCTTTAACTTTTTAGTTTTTTTTGGCTATTTTAGCCTGGGCTAAAAAGCTTCGTTTGGGAAAGGTTTTTTTGGCTTTTTTGACTTTTTTTGTGAGAGAAGAGTATAATGATTATGGGTTAGATGTAATGTTTTGTTTGTTGTAACTAAAATAGCCTATTTTGTCTTTTGTTGCTATTTTGACTTTTACACTTTCATGAAGTTGATGTTTAAAATTGTATCGTCAAGCCATTTCTGAGTTTTTTTTAGGCCCATGACTGACTGTTAAAATTAGGGGTGGAGTCAAAATTACACTATTAGAAGAGTCAAAAGTAAAGTATTAAATAAGTCTAAGAAGTCGGATCAAGTCTAATTTAGACGACTAAAATGAACAAATCACTATTAAAATAAAGCTAAAAAAAATTACAAAAATGTATTCCATGAACTTAAATTTCAATAATTTATCAATAGAAAAATGCAAATGAAAAATAATATCACACAATTCATCCAGTACATAAATGGTAATGAATTATAAATTGCATTGCATATACAAAATTTTGAAATTATCATATACTAATAAATGAAATATGAAAATACTTTGGTGGTTTGTGTTTAGGAAATAAAACGAGCATAACTATGATACACTCTTAAAAATGCATCCGGTATGCCTTTTCAAAACTACACTACAATAATTGATAATAAAATCACAATAGTTAACTAACTTTTTCACCATAATAGTATATAATATTTTAAATATTCATAACATCATCATATTAGTTTATTATATATAACCATAATTGTGTGAGTGATTTTCTGACCACACTGCCCGCCTAGTAATCAGCTGGAGAGCACCGGCAGAATAGATGGCTTCAGCAAACCTGTAACAGAAAGAAAAGGCTCCAGCGGTGGCTCTTCCACCCGGGGGCACTCTGACGATCAAGTCAGTATATCTCTCAAAGATAAATCAAGTGTTAAACTCACTATTCAAAGCATAAAACTGCGTACTTTAGACCCACGGGGGTGCCTCTCTTTTATAGTTTACTCAATCCAAGTCCCACTAGAAGCCTGACTTCTACGGACTCCAATTCAGAGCTTACTTTGGATTCCTCAAGAGATAAGGATAAACTTCCTAAGAGCTTTATCCTTATCTTAGCAAAGTCTTCTCTTTACTCTAGGACTCTTGCCCCTTATCCATTATCCGCTTATCTCGGATTCTGATATCTTCGGAGATAACCTCGGCCTCGCCGAGATGACCTCGGCGTCTCAACCAAGACACGTGGCATTTCGGCTGACACGTCGGCGTCACCTTACCACGTGTTGGTATTCAGAAAATACATCCCCACAACTGCCCCCTAGGTTCTATTACCTCGACATTCTGAGGTGATGGAACCTATATCATTCCTTCCTTCCAGTACCTCGGCGTAAGAACTTTTCGGCCGAGATCATTTATTTCTGGCCGATATGTCCTGTTTTCAAGAACAAGAACTCAAATGAACTTTTCCACGCGCATGAGCTGTCATGCATCACTTCTCAGCCGTTTTAGACACACGTTTCTCTCTTACTGGCTTGTGCCTGTGACGCGCCCATAAGTCATCTCTTCTTCACATGCGCCGTCTGACGTATGCGTTCTTTTAGGCGCATTGATTGCTTTTGCCGTCATTTTCATTTTTTGACAAAATCTTTCCCCCTTTCTTTCATCTCTTCAGTTTTACATCTGAGCTCTCTTGCTTTTTTCTCTCTCTAAGCTTTGTCTCTCGAATCCACCATTGTTCAAGCTCCAGGCTCTGCAACTTCATTCGTCTCTCTGGTGAGGCTCTCGCTACTTTGTTACTTCTGTAACCGTCGTCCGTCTTCAGCTAACTTTATTCCGGCTTCAATTTCTCTGGTAAGCCACTATTCTTTATGTATTCAGTTCACTGATGTTCTTCTATCTTCTTGCTGCCATTACTGTTCTGTTTATACTGTTAATTCCGTGAATCATATTTATTGTTCACTACTTCTTGCATTTTTGCCACTGTTCTTGGCCTTGTAGTTCTTGTTTTCTTTATACTTTTGAGAACCCCACTTCTGTTCTTCATTCTGAAACTGCGTTCTGGTTTCTTGTTTCCTGTGTTGTTTTCCAGATCTCTGCCTTCAATTTTTGCTTTCAATCTTTACCTTTATAGATTTAGGTTTGGGATTTGTCTATAGAACCTATCAATTCTTAGGAAAAAACTGAAACAATCCTTACCAGCATATACCTAGGGTTTCGTCGAGGTCCCGATAACCCCTTAAGAGCATCTTCTTTCTGAAACCTAACCCTCCGATTTTAGGCCGACGTTATGGGTATGTGGAGGCACAGGGTAGATACCCCGACTAAACTTGAGTATTTTAGGCAAGAGTTCTCTATCCCTGCCGATGTCCACCTGAGACTGGTTGGGGATGACGACTCCATCATGCCCACAGAAAATGCCATGCCCCTTCCCATTGTAGCTTTTACAGAGTGCGGACTCTGGCTCCCACTCAACATCCTTTTTCGTGAGATTCTTCATTATTATAAGTTGAACCCCATGCAACTGGCAATCAACTCTTATCGAGTGATTTTTGGTATTATCGCCTTAGCTAGGCAGGAGAACGTTAGGATCACCCTTGCTGACATCCAATACTGTTACACCATGTGCGCCCTTAACCTGAAGAAAAAAGGTTTCGTTTATTATCTTAAGCCGAGGTCCACTGAATTCAAAATCGTAGCCGACCTCCCAGACTCCAACAAGAGGGCTGAAGATGATTATGTTATTATTTCGGGAAATTGGGAGTTTGGCGCAGACGAGGACGCCCATCTCTACCCTCTTCCCCGATCAGTTAAAGAGGGCAAGGGTAAGAGCCCAGTTTCAATACTTAGTTGTTTCTGTTCAAGTCTTCAGTATTTTATCTGTTTCTAATGTCTGTTTCTTCTTGTAGACGTTCGCAAGCCAGCGAAAAACTTCCGCCAATCTTACGTTCCCAGTAAGGACCTGAAAAAACTCATGGACTTGCTAGTTCACAAAAGAAAAGCACCTCTTCTTCTCAACTTCATTCCTACATACAAATCGATTTTGCCCGACGTCCCCAAAAGAAAGAAGAAAAGCCTTTCTCCTCCTACTGCCACAACTCAAACCGCCTCTACATCACGAACAGATCAAGAGTCAACATCTGACCCAACCAATCAACCATCTACTTCGGCCCCATACTTGGTCCCAATACAAGAATGAAAACGTCGGCGAAGACTTGTCAAAACTGCTGAGATAGGCCGCCCAAAGCCCGTTGCTCAAGACCTCCTTGCCGATCTCCCTGTTGACGTCGATGCTCAGCCGACGCAAACCATGCCCCCACCAAAGTCGAAACGAACCAAGAAAGCCCAGCCAAAGGCTAAAGCCATTGAAGTTGAGGCTGAGGATACCCTGACAATTTCACAATTGGCAGGGAGTGAGAAGATGGCTTCCGTTCCCAAAAAAGATCTGCTGAGACACAGCCATCAGAGTCCACACAATCAAAGAAGCCGAGGTCATCGTCTGCAACAACCTCGGGGTCCAGAATACCAAAAGTCCCTTGGACGCCTGAAATTACTTTAGAAGATAAGCATGTTCTTGCCAGCGATAGTGCCGATGACATTAATGTCGGCGTAGCACTTAGTACCGCCCTACTTCTCCCAGGTGATCTTGAGCGGAATGCCAAAATGAGTGAGTACGAGAACTATGCCTTTATGCTCCAACGTTCTGTCCAAGTAAGTGTCTTTATATGGAAACTTGTCTTCCCTTTTACTTTGTAAAATTGTAATAATTTTTTCCCTGTGCTCTTTCAGGCCATTCAACATGCCCACTCTCTTTCTATGCAAGCTTTTGAAAATAGGGCGAAGTTGGCCGACATGAAGAGGGAGGTTTCTGCCCTTAAAAAGGAGAACAAAACTCTTCAATCAAAAATGAAAAAACTGGAAGACCAGGCTGAGGCTGCCACCAAAGCCCAAACCCTAGCCAAAGAAAAGGCCGAGTCTGCTGAGGCCATCAAGAAGGTTGCCGAGGCCAAGAAGAGAGAGGCCGAGGAAAAAAAGGCGCAAGCCGAAAAGGAACTTCAGGAGGCCTTGGCCACTAAAGATGCTGAAATCAAAGAGGCCGACGAAAAAGCCTATGCCCAATGAATGGCCGATGTTACAGAGGAATACAAATTACAAGTTAGGCAGGCATGCAACAGGGGCTTTTCCCTTGGTTGGATGTCCCTGGCCAAAAAGCTCAATATTCCTGAAGATTTACCTCTGCGTAAGGCCGAAGCTATTCCTCTCCCATTCCCCCCTCATCCTCCACCTCCAAGTCCAGCTGAAGAAGAATCTGAATCTGAGTCTGAAGATGAGGAGGAAGGTGAGGATGAGGCTTTAGTAAGGAAATCCAAGGAGGCTGTGGGGCCTAAGTCTCCTTCTCTGAATGAGCAGGTCTTGGACCTGACTCAAGATGATGATGGTGATGCAGTCGCCAAGGAAACTACTCCTAAACAGGCCTCATCTGATGTTCCTCCAGCTGAAAAAAGTCTTGATGAAACCCTTGCACAGATTGACGCCGAAATCGAAGCGGAAAAGACTGCCGAAGTAGCTCTTCAGGAATCAGCCGAGGTAGTTCTCCAAGAATCGGCCGAGGTCCAGTCTCAAATTGCGCCTGAAGTAGAAGAATCATAACTTTGATGTCCCTCTTTTCTTGTCTTTTGTACTTTTTTGTTTTCTGGACAGTAGAAGTTTCTCTGTATGGCCGATGTGCCTTCTGTTTGTGTCGGATATTTTAACATAACTATCTTTCTTTGAATGACTGCATTCTTTTTTTCCTTTTCTTTGACTGCCTCTGTTTGATTCTATACTTAGAATTTTTTGTATGCCTTTCATACTTTGCCTCCTTTGTGCAATCTTCTCGGGGTTACATACCTCGAGTATAATAGCTACAAAAGTTTTACTTCGGCAAGATACTGGCCTGCAAACTTTTCATAAATTCTAACAAGTGTGAAACATATACTACTCAATGTTAACTTTGCAAACTTTTTCTCAAGTTTCAACAAGTGTTTAAACGGTGATCTCGGTCTAGCCTACTTGTAAATTGCTACAAATTTCAACAAGGATTAACATAACAAGTGTTAAACAATAATCTATTTGTAAATTTCTACGAATTTCAACAAGTGTTTAATTAACATACTTAGCTTTTTTCTCAACCTGTAAATTGCTGCAAATTTCAACAGATGATCATATGTCGGCTTAACGTTATCTTGTAAATTGCTACAAATTTCAACAAGTGTTAAGCATCTTCTTTGGTTTAACCAACCTGTAGATTGCTACAAGTGTTTAGCAATATCCTCGGTTTTGCTTCAACTCGTAAATTGCTACGAATTTAAACAAGCGAAGAGAAACAGTAATCTTGGCTTAACTTCAACTTGTAAATTGCTACAAATTTCAACAAGTGAAGATAAGGAACCATCTCGGCTTAACTTCAACTTGTAAATTGCTACAAATTTCAACAAGTGAAGATAAGGAACCATCTCAGCTTAACTTCAACTTGTAAATTGCTACAAATTTCAACAAGTGAAGATAAGGAACCATCTCGGCTTAACTTCAACTTGTAAATTGCTACAAATTTCAACAAGTGAAGCTAAGGAACCATCTCGGCTTAACTTCAACTTGTAAATTGCTACAAATTTCAACAAGTGAATTAAGTGTCTCCGTCTTCTCTCTGCCCCCAATGTGAACCTGAGTTCTACTTGGGTTCTCATTATTCATGTCTCCAAAAATACCAATATGTAACTTTATCAATCATATGTGTTTAAAGAAAAAGGGAAAAGATTTTATTGATGACATCGGCCAAAAATAATGCACATCTAATGATAGAAGAATTTCAAATTACAAGTGTTCCAAGGTCTTGGCAGTGCTTTGCCATCGTTATCTTCAAGCCGATAAGCTCCATTGCCTAATACCGAAGTAATTCTGTAGGGTCCTTCCCAGTTTGGGCCAAGCTTGCCCTCTCTGGGATCCTTCTTGTTACCGACGACTTTTCTCAAGACTAGGTCGTCGATTTGAAAATCTCTTGGATTGACCTTCTTGTTGTAAGCTCTGGCAAGCTGTTGCTGGTATACTGCGAGTTGAATTGCAGCTTTCTCTCTTCGTTCTTCCAAAAGATCCCGATCTCGGGCTAAGAGTATGTCATTTGTCCCGTTCTCAACTCCCTGGGTTCGGATCCCTGGGATGCCGACTTCCAGTGGAATGACTGCTTCTGTGCTATAAGCCATGGCAAAGGGGGATTCCCCTGTTGATCTTCTCGGCGTAGTCCGATATGCCCAAAGCACGTTGGGCAATTCGTCTACCCACTTTCCTTTTGCTGCCTGCAGCCTCTTCTTTATTCCATCCAAAATTACTTTGTTGGATGCTTCTGCTTGCCCATTACTTTGGGAAAAACTTGGTGTTGAAAAATAATTCTTGATCTTGAATTTCGCACAAAAGTTCTTAATGAGTTTGCTGTCAAACTGTGTTCCGTTGTCGGCAACTATTGCTCTTGGAATCCCAAATCTGGTGATGATGTTTCTCCATATAAAGTTCTTGACGTCCACATCTCTGCTTTTGGCAAGAGGTTCTGCCTCTATCCACTTCATAAAATAATCTGTTGCTACCAGCAAGTATTTTCTCTGCCCAGTTGCCTGGGTAAGTTGCCCAACAAGATCCATGCCCCATTGGGCAAACGGCCAAGGGCTGGATATTGGGTTTAGGTCAGCAGCTGGCTGATGTATCAAAGGTGCAAACCTTTGGCATTGTTCACACTTCTTCACGTAGGCTTCAGCATCCTTTTGCATGTAGGGCCACCAATACCCCTGGGTAATGGCCCTGTGGGCTAATGATCTGCCCCCAGCATGGCTTCCACAAATTCCTTCATGAATTTCATATAGGAAATCTTCAACCTGCAAAGGGTGTATGCACCTTAAAAGGGGTCCAGTGAAGGACCTTCTGTAGAGGTGTCCATCTGCTGTCAGACTGAATCTTGTTGATTTCAATCTGACTTTGTGTGCATCCTTACGATCTTCTAGTAGCTTTCCTTCTTTTAGGAATGCAACAATTGCTTCCATCTAGCTTGGCCCTATGTCCACACATATTACTTCCTGCTCTGTGCTCTGTGGTTCAATGCTCGGGCCCGACATATAGTCGATCATAATTGTCCTTGTTTTTCCAGTCTGCATTGAACTTGCCAGGTTAGCCAACGCATCGGCGTGGGTGTTGTCATCTCGACTTACTTGGAGTAGTCGGCAGTTATGAAATAGGGCTGCCAATCTGATGACCTCTTTTGCATATGCCGACATCCTTTCGTCTCTGGCTGCAAATTCTCCTGTTGACTGGTTAACAATAAGCTGTGAATCACAAAAAATGATTACCTCATCTGCTTCTGCTGCTGCTGCTGCTGCCAGTTTTAGCCCTGCAATTAATGCTTCGTATTCCGCTTCATTGTTTGAGGCCTTGAACCCCAAACAGATGGACTATTCTATTATTTCTCCATCTGGAGATATCAGCAATACTCCTGCCCCCGCTCCTTGTCGGTTCGAACTTTCATCGACAAACAGTCTGAATGAGTCGCCGATGTAGATGCTGCAGGGTCTGAGTTTTTCCTTCCTTTGTTCTTTTGCCTTAGGCTGGGATTCTTCTTGCTTGCTGGGACAATGCTCATCCTGGCTCAACGGAGCCCTATGTTCGATGGTTTCAGGCGTGAATTCTGCCACGAAGTCGGCCAAAACTTGGCCCTTTATTGCTGTTCTGGGCCTGAACTCCAGGTCATACTGGCCCAAGGCAACTGCCCATCTTGCTATTCTTCCTGTTAAGTCTCCTTTAACAGGGACTTCAGTGGGTGCTCTGTAAGCGCCACAATCTTGTGCGCCTGAAAGTAATGGTTCAATTTTTTTGAGGCCATTACTAAGGCCAGCATTAATTTCTCTAGTGGTAGATACCTTATTTCTGCGTCGGCCAAGGTTTTACTTACATAATAAATAGCCTTTTGTTCTCCTAGTTCTTCTCGGATTAGCACTGCACTTACTGCGTGTTCTGACACAGCTAAGAACAAAAACAGCTCTTCCCCAGGTTCAGGTGTCGAGAGGACCGGAGCCGTGGTCAGATATTTCTTTAGGTCGGCCAAAGCGGCCTCACATTCCTCAGTCCATAGGAAGTCCGTGGTCTTCTTCACCAGGTTGAAGAAGGGTTTACATTTGTCTGAGCTTCGGCTTATGAACCTGTTTAGGGCTGCGGCGCTTCCAGTAAGCATTTGTACCTGTTTTGTTGATGTTGGGCTCTGTAGGTCTAGGATGGCCTTGATCTGATCTGGGCTGGCCTCTATGCCCTTCCTTGTTACCAGTTACCCCAGAAATTTACCAGATCCAACTCCAAACGCGCACTTTGATGCGTTGAGTCGGAGCCGATATGTTTTGAGGATCTCGAATACCTCTTTTAGGTCGACAAGATGACTCTTAGTCTCCTTGGTCTTCACGACCATGTCATCGATGTAGACTTCTACTGTTTGGTGGATCAAGTGTTTGAACATTTTGGTTACCAGCCTTTGGTAGGTTGCTCTTGCGTTTTTCAACCCAAAAGGCATCACTCTGTAACAGTACAGGCCTTTTGGGGTGATAAACGCTGTCTTCTCTTCGTCTGGGGGGTACATGGCTATCTGGTGGTACCCCCTATAAGCATCCAGGAAGCTCATCCTTCCATGTCCAGAGGTGGCGTCTATCAACTGGTCAATCTTGGGTAGAGGAAAGCAGTCTTTGGGACAAGCTTTGTTCAGACTTGTAAAATCTACGCAGAACCGCCATTTACCGTTCTTCGTCTTTACCACTACTGTGCTGGATAGCCATGTCGGGTAATGAACTTCTCGAATGGCCCTGGCCTCCAGAAGTCTTTCCACTTCTTCTTCTACTACTTCGACGTGCATCAACGTCGGTCTTCTGGCTCGTTGAATCACAGGTTTTGCCGATCTGTCGACATTCAGTTTATGGCAAGTGACCTCGGGGTCAATGCCAAGCATTTCGTGAGGTGTTCACGCGAACACCTCAATGTTGGCTCTTAGAAAAGTCTCCAACTCTTTTTCCTCTTCTTTGGCTAAGTCCGAGCCGAGAAGAAAGAAGCGTTCTTCATCTCCATCCTGGACGAGGATTTTCTTTAGCACCTCTTCGCTCTTCTCGGCTGATTCTTTGCCGACGTCTTCTAGTACTTCCACGTCCTCATCTTCAATTTCTACTTCTTTTGGCTCTCGAACGCTGCAAGTAGACTTCATTGCTTCCATGGAGCAACATTTTGCCTGCAGTTGATCTCCTCTGACTTCTTCAATCCCATACTCTGTTGGGAACCGCAGTAGTTGATGCAATGTTGAGGGAACTGCCCCCATTACATGCAACCATGGTCTTTCCAAGATGATGTTATATGGTGAAGGTGTGTCAATCACCATGAATTCTGTCCTGATCTTCTTAGTGCCAGCTTGTACTTCCAAGCTTGTTGCGCCCAGTGGCCACGTCGGCGTTCCATTGAAGCCGACCATCGGGCCATTCGATTGTTCTATGTCGTCTGGGTGAAGGCCTAGCTCCTTGTAACATCTAACGTACATGATGTCACAAGATGCCTTGATCTATTAGGATGCGTTTCACTTGGCACTCCCCAACCTGGAGGGATACTACTAAGGCATCATTATGCAGATGCTGGACCATCTCTAGGTCAGCTTCAGTGAAGGCTATCATCGGTCCTTGGCACTCTTCAGGCCGAGGTCTTTTATGTCCGACCTGGTTCACGTGCTGCAGGTGTTTTCCTCTTTGGGTTTCTCCCCGAATGTCGTTTTCGTTAACTTTTGAATGAATTACATTAGCCACCCTAGGTCCCCCTCCCTGTGGTTGCTGTGCTGGGGGAGGCAGGGCCGCTGGTGCTTGAGGCAATCTTGCCTGCTCTTGTCTTGTCCTGGCTTCGTCGACGACGTCCCTCAGATGGCCTTGCCTTACTAAGTCCTCTAAGTATGCTTTTAGGGCTCTGCAGCCCTGAGTTGTGTGCCCTTCTTCATTGTGGTAAGCACAACGCCTACCAACGTTCCGTCCCATGTATTCCCCTGGGGCCTTTGCTGGTGCTCTGAAATAAGGTTAATTTCGAATTTGCTCCAGGACTTTGTGTACTGGGATTCGGAACATAGTCGTCACTGCCTGTTTAACTCTCAATTCTATCTCCGATTTGTTAAATCCGTTGTCACCTCGGCTTCGCTTCGGCTCGCCGTTCCCTTTTTCCTACTTTACCTCCTTACTCCCCGACGTGTCCTCCTCAACTCTGGCATATTTCTCAATTCTCGCCATGAGCTCTTCCATGCTTTTTGGCAGAGTTTTTGCCAAAGACTTCCGTAGTGGACAATTGTCTTTCAGGCCGTTCTTGAATGACACGACCGCTACTTCTTGATTACATTCTGGTATTCGATTGAACACCTCATAGTACCTTTTCGCATAGGCCCTAAGGCCTTCGTCTTTGCTGATTTTCAGAGCCATCAATGCGTCCACCCTCAATGGCTGCAGTTTGTTCGTCACAAACCTGGGCACAAACATCTCGGCCAGACCTTCCCAAGTCTTTACGCTTCCCTTCGGTAGTTTATGGAACCAATCTGATGCAATTTCCCCAAAGGACGAGGGGAACACTTTGCAGAGCAACGGCTTGTTCCCACTATATAATGCCATCGAATTCAGGTATAGCCCGACGTGGAAGTTGGGATCTGACTTACCATCATATATTTGGAACCTCGGCATACTGAATCGCTTGGTGCTTGAAATTTGTCCAGTTCCACCGAGAATGGTGTCCTCGGCTTAACCGGGGAAGTTATCTCGGCTTCAGCATTCTGTTGCTTCCTCTTGAGGTAATCTCTCAAGTCTTCTTTACTCCTTCCTGGAGCTCGGCTATCTCTGGACTTCAATCTCTTCGGCACACTACTTTCGGCCTCTTGGTGGGGTCGTTTTGATCTCTCTCCATGTGTTGTGTCAAAGCAAAGCGCCTGCCCTTGAACATGCCGATGCTCTTTGGGCTCTGGATCCTTTGTGTGATATGTTCTTCGGGACTCCTCTCGTCTCGGCTCCTCTCGTCCGCCTTCCCTGGAAGGTCGGTGAGAGTGCCTTCCGCTCCTAGTGTGCTGAGGGACTTCGGGGATTGTTCTTCTTCCTCCCTTCTGGGTGTTAGTTGCTGGCATCGGCGTATCCTGCAGCGGGTATGGTGGCTGCATGACATTGTTTTGCATCATGAAGTTGACCATTGACTGTAGGTCTGCCAACTTGTTTGCCAAGTCTTTTACTTCCTCATCCCTCCGTAGGCACCTATCCCTCCATACCTGAAGGTTATCTTCGTTATAATACTTGCTTTGGTCTGTCCTCTTTGAAGCGTCGCCCTCGTGGCCAACGTCTTTCTCTCCGTGGCCCTAGTCATGAGTTTCTGTATTGTGGTTGTCTCCTTCAACGTCAAGGTCAATTGGTCTGCCACTCCCAGCAGGAGTGTCGCCCCCAATGTTTTCCCTCTGTCCGTTACTGGCCATCTATTCTTCTAAGTTTCCCACAGACGGCGCCAAATTGTGTGAGTGATTTTCTGCCCACACTGCCCACCTAGTAATCAGCTGGAGAGCACCGGCAGAATAGATGGCTTCAGCAAACCTATAACAGAAAGAAAAGGCTCCAGCGGTGGCTCTTCTACCCGGGGGCACTCCGACGATCAAGTCAGTATATCTCTCAAAGATAAATCAAGTGTTAAACTCACTACTCAAAGCATAAAACTGCGTACCTTAGACCTACGGGGGTGCCTCTCTTTTATAGTTTACTCAATCCAAGTCTCACTAGAAGCCTGACTTCTATGGACTCCAATTCAGAGCTTACTTTGGATTCCTCAAGAGATAAGGATAAACTCCCTAAGAGCTTTATCCTTATCTTAGCAAAGTCTTCTCTTTACTCTAGGATTCTTGCCCCTTATCCATTATCCGCTTATCTCAGATTCCGATATCTTCGGAGATAACCTCGGCCTCGCCGAGATGACTTCGGCGTCTCAACCAGGACACGTGGCATTTCGGCTGACACGTCGGCGTCACCTTACCACGTATTGGTATTCAGAAAATACATCCCCACAATAATAATTTGTATTTAAAACTTTTTTTTATGGTTACATCTTCTCCTAACATAATTATAATAATTTATATTAACATTATAAAAATTCATAACAATTCTACAAAATATATAAAATATTATATCAATATCTAAACAATCCCAACAAAATATATAAAATATTATATCAATATCTAAACAATCCCACCAACTTAGCCTCCGTTTGGGAAGTGGGTTGGCTTTTTGACTTTTTGGCTTTTTGGCTATTTTAGCCTGGGTTATTTTAGCCTGGTTTGGGAAGGGCTTTTTGACTTTTTTGACTTTTTTTGTGAGAGAGGATTGTAATGATTATGGGTTGGATTTGATGTTTTGTTTTTTGTGGCTAAAATAGCCTATTTTGTTTTTTATAGCTATTTTAGCCAAAAAAGCCTGGGCTTTTCCTTCCCAAACACTCCCTTAAAACCCCACTAAAATAGAGGACATTTATATATAATATTTTATTCCATTTTCGTTTGACTGACTCTAACTCTTTAAAAAATAATCATATATACCTCAATCTTTGATTAATTTGTAACACTAATCCCGTTAAATTACTTGCAAAAAAAACACTTATGCAGTACGTAACGGACATAAATGTATTTTTATTAGTATCCTTATCTCACACCTTACCTGAGTGTTTGGTAGTTTTTTCTCTATTGTGCTAGAGATTATTAATTTAATAGTTTTAAATTCACCATTAATGAGGTGATAAAGTAAAAAAAAAAAAATAAACACAATGCAAACTGTGACAGTGGATAAAATTCATTATCACATCACTAATGACTGCTCTAATTAAAACTCTAGCATTCCTCTAATTAAAACTCTAGCATCACTAATAACTGCTCTAATTAAAACTCTCACTCATTTTCTTTTTTTTTTTGGATAAATTATTTAGTAATTCTAGCATTCCTCTTTGTCCACTATGAACCTGACCCACCAAAGACTGGAGCCAAGAATTTCTACCCATAAGAAGACGGATTGGCCGTCTGACTTGACATGGACATAAATGTATTCTATTTACATATTTTAATAATTTTTAATTATATACATTATATTATAATAATAATTATAACTAGGCATGACTTGAAAGACTTTTCAAACCATCAAGTCTTCGTATTTTGTTTACCGGCGTTGATTGCGGGATTGGATTGATATGATTATGGCTCTCAATCATAGCTTACTTGGTATTAATTTAGGCAATAATGATTCATCCCACTAAAAATATCATCACTAATAGCATTAATGTATTAAAAAAATAAAAAAAAAATAAAAAAAAATACAATTCCAAGACTAAAACATCACATCATTAATGACAGGACCCACTGCCACCTAATTAGTGGGAGCACTAATTAGTGTTCCCAAGCATTTTTCTAATTTAGGAGGGGAATTGATAGTACAAGACGATCTCTAACAGTAAATTGAATTTTTTATTAAGTTTGAATAAAAAAAATTAATTTTTTCAATTTGAATTTCTTCCACCAATTGTGCATAAAAGGGGAGAGTCGACCGGTGAGTCGATCGGTAAGGTAAAAAAAAAATTTTTTTAACCTGTTTGAACCTATTTAATCGGTTTGAACCTACCTATTTGAAAGGAAACCGGTTGACCAGGTCAACCGGCCGGTCAATCAGCTGGTTGACCTGGTTGACCGGTTGGTCTCATCTAACGGTCACGCACAGTAAAGTAGTGAAATCTGTACCCTGTTCTCACTTTAATGAATTTTTTAATGAATTCTCATTTTGATACTAATTTCTTGAAACTATTGGAGCTCCAAAAAGTAACTTTTTCACCAAAATTTAAATCTGATGCCAAATTTGATTCACCGTTGGAGATGCTCTAACGAGTTTAGTAATCTCCACCATAAGAGGATTAACTTAATTAGATTTTAGATGAGATTATAAAAAATAAAAAAATGAATTAAATCTATTTTATATAAAAATTTTATTTTTTTTACCAAGAGCACTTATTTGTTTTAATTTTTTTAAATATTGAAATAATTTTTTTATTTATTTTATATAAAAATAATTTAACAATCTCATCACTAACCATCCCTCAAACTATCATCAAAATAAACATACTTTTACTTTTCTTCATTAACAATCCTCGCATTAACAATCTCTTCACTAATCGTTCTCTCACTAACAATTTTATTCGACCTAATCCACTAAACAAACGCGACCATGCAGTTTAAAAAACTCTAATCTTTCAACATTAGAATCAAATTACATTCCACACTCAGAAGCTATGGACACAACCACTAGTGCTCTTGTGATGTTTTTGCTCTTTTTTTCATTAAGAGACTTGAGTTCATTTGTAGTAATACAAATTCAAATGTGGGTTGCATAACAAGTAAGCGAGAAGCTCTTATGAAATTCAAAGGAAATCTCACAGATTATGCAAATCGTTTATCCTCGTGGGGTTGGAAAGGACTGTTGTACGTGGAAGGGAGTTGGCTCTAGCAATAAAACACGCCATGTTGTGAAGCTTGATCTGCGTAATCCATTATGAAAGTACATTGGTGGTTTTTGATTAGGAAATAAAACGAGTATAATTATATGGGTGTTTGATAACATGATTTAATACCTAAAACTGAATTGATTAAGTGATAATCAATTAAGTCCGTTTAATAACCATAATTAATATCACTTAAAAATTTAAGTGTCTCTTAAAATATAAGTTAAAAGGTAATAAAATTTTAAATCATATAAAACTTACTTAATTTTGACTGAATTTATAAATATGGGCAAATTACACTATTAGTCCCTATAGTTTGAGGCTTGTGTCACTTTAGTCCCTGACTTTTCAATTGTGACACATTTGATCCTGAATTTTGAATCTTGTTCCAAATAAGGACAATTAAACATACCATTGTTTATTTTCAAGGGCAAAATCGTCAATTTGATAAAATATAAACTAATTTGACAAAAATAAATGTCAAAAAAATATTTTAAATTTTTTTAGAAATTATTTCTACCCACCAAAAATAAAATTATGTAAAATTGATAAAAATTAATAAAAATTACGTGATTAATTTTTAAAAATTAATTTTATATGATCATCATCTAAATACATAATAAAAATTAATTTGGTAAAAAAAATAAATAAATGTCTAAAAGATTTATCAATTTTATATAATTTTATCTTTAGTAGCTAGAAATAATTTAAAAAAAAAATTAAAAATAATTTTTTGACATTTATTTTTGTCAAATTAATTTATATTTTTTCAAATTCACGATTTTGCCCTTGAAAAATCTAATAGTATTTACAATTGTCCTTATTTGGAACAAGATTCAAAATTCAGGGACAAATGTCTTACAATTGAAAAGTCAGGGACCAAAATGACACAAGCCTCAAACTATAGGGACCATTGCTGTAATTCACCCTATAAATATTAAACATAAATATCGATATACACTATTATAAACTCACTACCACCATTGTTAGCACCACCACAACCATCATACCACCACCGTCACTACTACCACCATGCTACCGCCACCGTTATCACCATCGTCACCGCCATTGCTACACAACCATTGCCATCATGTCACTACCACTACTGCCACTACCACCATCACCATTATCACTACCGCTATCACTACCACCACCATTATGCCATCACTACCACTCTCACCACTATCATGCCGTCGCTACTACCACTACCATCACTACCACTACTACCATCACTTTCATCACCATTGTCATTATTCGCATGAACATCACCATCATTTTTGTCACGCTCCAAAATTCAGACAATTAAATATTATATTAGGACTAACCCCAATCAATATTCCATTATCCAAATCCTAGGGGTGAAACACAAAAACTAAACGTAAACCAAACCATTCACCATAAATTCATAATTAACCAATACCTCAACATCAAGGTAACAATAAATAGTCAAAACGATCTTAAATAAAGTACGGTTACAAACCATGCAAAATTATTTCAATACTAAAGTCATAAAAAAAAAATAATAAATACATAAACTAATATCAACCCTAAGCTCAAGAAAACAAAAGAAATCCAAATGACAAGTCCAACGACTAAAGTAATTCCATGTCACCACCATAGTCTCAACTAATCCTGCAAATGATGCTCGGCTGCGCTCAAACAGAACGCACCCGAGTTGTCAAGAGACAAAACGAGTTGTCAAGAGACAAAACGGGTCAGTATACAGGTATACTGGTATGAGTACAAGAATTGACACCCACGTGTCCACCAGACACAAACAAAAAAATACATTAAATTCTTATTACAGGACAAGACAAGTAGTTCCAACCGCACTGAGACGAATGGGTAGTTTCTCGAGACACGATGGCATTTAGTTTCTTGTCCGTACACAACGCAATATAAATTTATTATAAAATAAACAAAATAGAAATAGAAATATGGTGGGTCAGCCCTGCATAAAAAGTTAGTAAGACCCAACATCCTGCAAAACAAATAAAGTTAGTATAATTTAATCATAAGTAACTTGTTGAAACAAATATAAAATTACACCGTTTCATACTTAAATAATTCGAATTGATCAAAACTCAAATAACGAAAGTTGTACAGAATCAAATTTCCTATAAGACAGCGCGAACGAATTTAACAGAAACTGAACAGGTTAAGAGAAAAACTTGATATAAAAATCTAGACAGAATTCAATCGAAAAATCTGAAGCTGAAAACGAACCAAAACTGCCCTAAGATGATTTTTTTTCGAAAAATTTCAAAACACGAAAAGTGTGCAGAATAATGTTTTACTTCAGTTTACGCGAAACCAATAAAAATGAGCTCGTTTCATGGGTTAAAACAGCCTATAAAATCTGCATTACCAAAATGAATCAAACCGACAATAACCAAGGTCATCCGATTATAAGTTCTAATCGATCTTTTTAATAAAAAGGTACAAAACAAAAGTTGTCCAAAACCACGTATACATGCCTCTCCTCAAATTTCATAATTTATTGAGGTCGATTACTATTTTTCAAGATGTACAAATCAATAAACTCATAATTAAATTTTTGTACCTTAACTCCACCACTTCGGCCCTCCCCTTCCGGCCTACACATATATCCCATGTGCCTCCCGTATACCTAACACCGCTCCGAAGCCAAACTTGCACGGGGATATCATCCCGAGTTTGACTCACACTCCCCGGATGGTTAGCATATACGTACGCGCGTAAATCAAAGCACTCGTCTACTCATGAGAACGAGGCAACAATACAAATAACATCTCATCAACATCATGAGACAAATATAACAATGCCGGGCATAAGGCATTAAACAACTCTCATAATCCTCACTTTTTTATACACTCTTTCTCCCCATCACTCAAATAAAATAACAATCCATGGAGTCATGGTGGAGTATAAGGAATTTATCTATATGTTCTTAATTAATTTTAATTTCATATAACCATGAGTGTAATTACAACCATAAAATAAATCCATATAAAAATCATAAACATGGCATACACAACTAATCCAAATAAGTAAAATCAATCCTTCATTTACATGCAAATACAACATCAATCCAACATCAAATAAAAATAAATAAATAAAAATAACGAATCAATCCATCCTCTAACCAATATCTATGGATTCTAAGTTTATTTTAATTTTATATAATCACGAGTGTGATTACAATCATAAAATCAATCCATATAAAAAAAAACCCTAACCCTTGCATGCAACTAATCAAAATAATTAAAATCAATCAATCATCTAAAAACCCTAAACCTTACATAAACAACCAATCAAAATAATTAAAATCAATCAATCATCTATAAACCCTAAACTTTACATACACCACTAGTCAAAATAATTAAAATCAATCTATCATCTTTGTGTAAATACAATATCAAACTAATATCAAATAAATAAATAAAAACAAAGAATTAAATATAAATCAAGGGAAATGGATTTTGTACTCACAATTATTTTTGAAGATCAAATAATCACTCAAAGAATTAATAAAGTCACCCAAAATAAAACCTTAAACCTTGCCTACCCAACTAATGCAAATAATTAAAATCAATCAATCATCCAAAAAAAAAACTCTAAACCTTATATACATGTCTAATGTAAATAATTAAAAATTAGTCAATCGTTTAAAAATTCTGAACCTTACATATCCAACTAATTGAAATAATTACAATTAATTAATTATCTAAAATCTTAAACCTTACACATACATCTAATCAACATAATTAAAATTAATCAATCATCTAAAAATCCTAAACCTTACATATACATCTAATCAACATAATTAAAATTAATCATTCATCTAAAAAAAAATCCCAAACCTTACCTATCAAACTAATTAAAATTATTACAATCAATTAATCATCTAAAAATCCTAAACCTTACATATACGTCTAATCAACATAATTAAAATTAACCAATCATCTAAAAAAAATCCCAAACCTTACATACCCAACTAATTAAAATTATTACAATCAATTAATCATCTAAAAATCTTAAACCTTACATATACGTCTAATCAACATAATTAAAATTAATCAATCATCTAAAAATCCTAAACCTTACTTACCCAACTAATTAAAATTATTACAATCAATTAATCATCTAAAAATCTTAAACCTTACATATATGTCTAATCAACATAATTAAAATTAATCAATCATCTAAAAAAAATCCCAAACCTTACATACCCAACTAATTAAAATTATTACAATCAATTAATCATCTAAAAATCCTATACCTTATATATACGTCTAATCAACATAATTAAAATTAATCAATCATCTAAAAATCCTAAACCTTACATACCCAACTAATTAAAATTATTATAATCAATTAATCACCTAAAAATCCTGAACCTTACATATACGTCTAATCAACATAATTAAAATTAATCAATCATTTAAAAATCCTAAACCTTACATACCCAACTAATTAAAATTATTATAATCAATTAATCATCTAAAAATTCTGAACCTTACATATACATCTAATCAACATAATTAAAATTAACCAATCATCTAAAAAAAATCCCAAACCTTACATACCCAACTAATTAAAATTATTACAATCAATTAATCATCTAAAAATCATAAACCTTACATATACGTCTAATCAACATAATTAAAATTAATCAATCATCTAAAAATCTTAAACCTTTCTTACCCAACTAATTAAAATTATTACAATCAATTAATCATCTAAAAATCTTTAAAGTTTACCTACACAACAAATCAAAGTAATTAAAATCAATCACTTATCTAAGAACCCTAAACTTTACATATACTATTAGTCAAAATAATTAAAATTAATCTATCATCTATAAACCCTAAATCTTATATCCACAACTAATCAAAATAATTAAAATTAATCTATCATCTTTATGTAAAACAAAATCAAACTAACATCAAACAAATAAAAATAAATAAATAAGTAAAACAGTGAATTAAACATAAATCAAAGAAAATGGATTTTGTACTCACAATATTATTTTGAAGATCAATAAAATATTTGGAGAGCTAAAGGAGCCACCAAAACAAAACCCTATTCATTTTATTTTTTCCCTCTTCCTTTTTCCCGTGTTCCTCCTTATCTCGGCTTTCTTGGTTTTTTTTTTTTTCTTTTCTTAATCTTGGTTTTCTTTTCTTGATATCTCTCTCTCTCTCTCTCTCTCTCTCTCTCTCTCTCTCTCTCTCTCTCCACACACACAACACTCTCTTTTTCTTTCTTTTTGTTTATAACCTAATTGACAACATATTATATATATATATAACCTAAATCTCATCCATAACAACCTAATAAATTATTAAATAATATTATACAACAATTTATAATATATATAAATATAAATATAAATATACGATATTATATATATATATATAAATAACAAATATAAATACACCTTTCTTTTTTTTTATATATAAAACAAATATAAATATTTAGGTTAATTATATATAATTAAATAACACATTAAATTAATTAATTACCACATTAAATTCATTAAATACCACATTAAATTCTCATGTAACCTACACAATTAAAAAAGTCAAAAATAAAATAAGATATAATAATAATAATAAATAAATGACTTAAGAAAATTAGGGTCGCTACAATTTTACTACTACTATCATCACAATCACTACCACTACCACTACCACTACCACTACCACCGCACCACCGCCACTTTGTTCTGGTAGTCGCATTGGATATCCCACTTCCATATCCATGGAATCCCAAAGCGGATGACAAAATGAACAACTGATTTAGTCATTGAAATGAACAACTGATTTAGTCATTGAAATGTCCTTGTATACTGGAAGGCAGCTGTAGGCAATTTGTCATTCATTAAAAGCTTGCCTAATTGGTTCTGGAAAAATTTCTAACTAGAGCCCGAATTTATCCCACCAAACGAGAAACCAGTTAGGGAGATCGTTTTTGAGAACATTGGAAACTATGCGGAGAAAGCAAGAATGGCATCGTGGGGGATTCTGATAGTAGAATGCATAAGTAAATGCATCAATATAATCCCAATAACTATAACGGGATTCCTTATTACGAATATCCAAAGTTCTGGTAACATGGGGATGCATACCCCAAGCGGCCATAGGCATTATCTTATGAATGGTGGCTTTATTGAAATTGATGGGACTTGTAGTACGATTGGGATCATCCAAAGTATGTTTGAACTCAATCGCAGCAGTCTCCATGAGTATCTGTTCATATATATATATATATATATATATCTATATTGATCAAAATGAGGCAGAAATTGTTGAGTTGTAAGATACCTCCTTTTGATCTCCCATGGATCTGACATCCATTGTTCACCTTCTATATTAATGTAAAGTTCTGTATCACCCCAACTTCTGGGCCGTTAATAAATCAAATCAACCTCAAATTTATAATTTCAGATAACTCATAATCTCAAATATACAAATCGTCTCCATAAATAATTAACTAAAATGTTTCCAAAACATAAATTATACAAATCTCCAAAAATAATATATAGTTGTGGAACTAAAAAAATCTCCAACTCAAATAATCTCTTTAGATGCTTCAACCCCAATCGCCACTAAATTTGCTTCACGCCTAAAAAATAAATTAATTCGGGAAGTATACAATACAACATGAATAACAAGGCTCGGACAGAAAATAAATCAACAGAGATCCAACAATTACACAACTGATTAGATTTGATAATCAAACAATTTATCAAATTGCACAAACAAGTCAACTCGACATATGATAATTTATCCATAACTAAATACCCGGTCCTACTCGGTACATGACCAGTGACTGGCCTCACCCACCTCACCCAAGCACAACCGCTTATCCGGGCTATTGGTGCAAGTTATTGGCAAGGTCTACTCGATCTATGTACGGAGCATTTCCATGTCATTTAGCTAGACAAAATCAACACTGACTACACAAAACAACTTCATAGGATTTATCAAATGACCAGAGTACTCAAACGTGTCAACAAAATGATTTCACAGGATTTATCAAATGATCACAATAATCAAGAGAATACAAATTGGAAGTAATTAAAATAAACACTCTTTGCAAAGTGATTAAAGGAATCACATTGTATACCACCGAATTACCTCAAATCAATCTCCTCCATCTCCAACACTCGAATCTTGATATTTCTCCATGAATCTCCAAAGTGGCATTAGGTATATAAAGTTTCACAAAATCTACAACTCTCCTCCTTTACGAAAATGCTTACACTCACTCTATACACTCTTAATCTAAACTCAAAATTTCTATAATTTAAGAGAGAACAATATGAGAGAGATAGAGATATGGATGGACCAAGAAGAAGAATGATAGAAATGGTTGAGAAGTGAGCTCAATTTATAGGCAAGGATACTTGGGACAAAAGAAAAGGAAAAATAATTAAATAAAGTTTACTTGGTGGGCAAGAAAGGGGTGTACTTGGAGAAAAAGAAAAATAACTTTCCTTGGAGACAAAGTAACTTGGAGTCTAAAGGAATAGGGAGTGATTAGGGGACTTAATTATGTGATTAGACAAGATTTAGTTGGCCTCTAGTTGGAATGGAACTAGGTTGGGAACACAACCCTTGATTTAGGAGTACTTGGTACTTTTGCTTCTAGATTGCCATGATTACAAGCCTTGAAAATTGATTTCTCACACTCTCCTAGGTTGGTCGGCCATGGGGAAGGGAAATGGGAAATATTTTATTCAATATATGAGTACTATGGACATATTCCCATTGTATATATATAGATCCACAAATTGATTTGGTGGTACTTTAGTATAAAAAGTACATGTACTAGTTTGGGGCAAAAGAAAATAAAGACTTGGGGCCAAAGAAAGGAAATTTACTTGGTGCCCAAGAATAATAAAAAAAATATTAGAAAACAAAGGAGATGAATAATAATGAGGTGGAGAGAAAAAAAGATAAAATAAATGGAGAAAATAAGTTAGATTCTCATCTAAATATCTCACCACCAAACTACCACCAATACCTCTCACTAAAATATTAATACCTCAAAAATCCGGAGTTTCACAAGGACTGTCTCCTTGGTTATAGTATTCTGGATATATAGTTCTGGAGGAGTAAGGAGGACATCTTTGCTGTTTGGCTAGATTTCTCTTTTATACTGTTAAGGGCAGCCTGAAGCCTTGGAAATTCTGTATGATGGGGATTCTGTACATGGTAATGGTTAGATCCCCTTCCTCGGCCCCTTCGGCCTGGGCCTTGGCCTCTACTGGGCATGTGGACCCTGCAAGTATTCACGGGTTAGAAAATCGGGAAAAGAGTTATTTTCCCCTTTGATATATTTGATATCAAAATCAAATGCTGAAAGTAAACTTTGCCAAGAAGCAAAAATCTGTTTTTGAGCAAGATTCTGAACATCTTTTTTGAAAATTTGTTTAGCTGCAGAACAATCAACACGAATTAAAAAATGTTGATTTAATAAATCATCCTGAAATTTAGAAACACATTTGACAATGGCTAAACATTCCTGTTTAATAGTTGGATAGTTTAAAGTGGCTTGTTTCCAGCTACCTGAAATAAACCTTAAAAGTTCTTCTTTTTTACTGTTGGGATTGAATTGTTTCAAAATGCCTCCATAACCCTGACTAGAAGCATCAGTTTCAACAATTTTTTTTCCATTCTGGATTTCGTAGAGCAAGACAAGGAACCGTCTTTACTTTAAGCTTTATTTTTTGAACAGCTTTGGTATGTTCTGGTGTCCATGGTGGAGGATTTTTTTGAAGTTTGATATAAAGGATTGCAGCATCCTGTGCTAGCTGTTGGTAATAGTCACTAATATAATTAAGATTACCAAGAAATCTCTGTAATTGGGTTTTATCTTTAATTTCATATGAAAATTTGGATGCAAACTCAATACTTCGATCAATAGGAATTATAGTGCCATTATTGTCACGACCTGCTCCCCGTATCCAAGGGTTAAGCATCGTGATGGCCAGTAACTGAAGTTATCTCCGGTCAATTCTTAAACAAATAAAGAAACGCAAGCAGAAGTAATATTTAAATGAGGGTACCAAAATAATCATTGGAACTTCTATTTTTATTACAAAATTATATTGACCAAAAGGCCGATATTTACATAGAAAAATGTCATAAAAGTGCTGTGTGTGTTCATTCCGCAACCCCGCGTCTAAAACTTTTCAAAAACTATTTTTGAATTGCATGTTTCCTGAAAATTTGTAAACAGCTATAAGCACATGGCAGAGTGAGAAATATTATACCAAGAGTATAAGGGACATGAAATAACCATGGATAGTTAGTTAGGCCAAACATTTACATAACTCAGTTTGGTAAATAAATCATTGGTAAACAAATCATTTAAGTGACAGAAACTGAAATACAGAAATTATGTAAGTAAATGACCATAACTACGGTACTGAACAGAATAGAACAAAGGTCACAGAAGTGACAATCAGAACAGAAATACAGATTCAAGAGGTGGCTCGTACAGATTCTAGAGGTGGCTCCCACAATAGTGTAGCACTTTGCTCCGCACAGAACAGAGGTACGGATTCAAGAGGTGGCTCGTACGGATTCTAGAAGTGGCTCCCACAATAGGGTAGCACTTAGCTCCACACAACACTTTGGTCCGCACAGAACAGAGATCAATGGATCCATGACAGATAGAGGACCACAAAGTGATCAAACAGAGGCCAATGGTTGTTTAAGTCCCCCAAAGCATGGGACTCCCGTGTGGTACTTAGAAAACATAATTGTATATAAGGTCATAGCCAAATATTCTTTAAAATATAAACAAATATATCCATGAATTTTATTTTCACAAATAGGGTTCAGAAAATAATCCACGTAACTGAAATCTTTATAAAACATAATTTTTATTAATATACTAATAAAACATAACTTGTTAAAATAGATTTTGGTAAGTCAAAATATACGTAAAATATATTTTGGTGACTTAAGGTATAATATAACTCACCTTAATTTTAATACCTTACTCTTTCTTTCCACTATCAAAAATCTTCTCAATTTCCATTATTTTTTCTTCCTTTCCTCTCTTTCTTTTCTTTTCTTTTCTTCTTTCTTTCTTTCTTTCCTTTCCTTTTTTTTTTCTTTTTCCGCCAGTTTTGACCCACTCATCCTATTTATAAGAAGATAAGGAGATTACGTGGCCAGCGCGAATCCTCAGCAGATTTGATCATAAATGAGATAGATTTATACATATCTTATATAAATATTTAAAATAATTATATTTTAACTTCATATTTTAATATAATTATATAAATAAATTAATTCTTAATTAAATTACACTTTATCATATATTAATGAAAAATTAATTATTTATTTTTGTATCACACCCATTATTATTATTATCTATATTATTATTATTTATATTTTAACCCCTAAACTTTTAATAATTATATTATTTTACAAAATTACGCATAATAATATATAATAAATTACATATTTTTCAAACTGAGATTAAATAATATTAGTATAAATTTCGCAGAATAATTAAAAATTTGGGTTGTTACAATTATGAATATTATGGCCTAAAAATCTAACTGTAGTTTGAAAAAGTTTCATTTTTTGTGCAGAAATTACTAAACCATTTCTGATAATAACATGCTTCAATATATTAAGATGTTTAATATGTTGATCAATGGATGATGAAAAAATAAGAACATCATCAATATAACAAATTGCAAATTCTGTATAAGGAGTGAATATGTCATTCATAATATGCTGAAATTCAGATAGAGCATTTTTTAATCCAAATGGCATAACATTCCATTCAAAATATCCAAAAGGTACTATAAAAGCGGTTTTATACATGTCTTGTTCAACGATTTGAATTTGCCAATATCCTGATTTTAAATCAAATTTTGAAAAAATAATTGAATCCTGTAATCGATCTAAAAGATCTTTCTTATTTGGAATAGGATACCTGATCCATTTTAAGGCATCATTAAGAGGTTTGTAATTGATAACCAATTTTGGCACACCTCTTTCAATTTCTGCATTTTTATTAACATAAAAGGTTGTACAACTCCAAGGAGAATAGCTTGGTCTGATTAACTTTTTTTGTAAGAGAGTATTTATTTCGGTTTTACATAGTTCTAAATACTCTTTCTTCATTTGACTGGGTCACGATTTGGTAGGAATTTCACGCTCATCAAATCCTGGTTCATATGGAAGAGAAATTATATGTTTCTTACGTTCCCAAAAAGCATTTGGAACATTACTGCAAATTTTTGTATGAAATTCTTTTTCAATTAGCTTAATTTTATTCTGTAAAGAGGATTATTTTAACCTCTGTTCGGTTGTGAGAAAATGAATTTCAGTCCGGAGAAAATTGATTTTTTTTTCTTTAAAATTGACTAGATCTTTAATTTGATCTAATTTTTTGGTGTAGGGTTCTATAATAAACTCAAAAATAATTGGTTGATTATTGATAGTTGTATGGATGCCAATGGAATCTACTTTGGCGATAGGCATTAATAACCACAGGAATGGTGTCCCTAATATAATAGTTTGGGACATGTTTCTGATAAGGACAAATGAAGTGGGAAGACAAATGCCCTGTTTACAGATGAGAACTTCTGGAAGTTTGTAACGAATATACATAGAATTGCCACTAGCACTAGTGAGTGACTGAGTAGTCTTCTGGAAATATTTAGTAGGAATTAATCCTTCCTGTATGCAATTCATATCAGCACCACTATCTACAAGGGCTACGACATCTTTTAATTATAAAATTTAGTTTTACAATAAAAGTAATTCTGATATAACATTTCTGGAAAGTAACCTGATTCATAAGCATCAAATATTGATTATCAGAAGGGTCAGGTTTGTCTTCACTGGATTCTCTTTCAGTAATACCTTTATCTCTAGTGGATCCTTTCTGTTGAGTTAGTCGAGTATTAATTTTCTTAATATCAACAGTGATTGCTAAATTTGCTGTTTGGAGATGTTTGATTTCGGTTTTTAAGATATTAACTTCCATTTTAAGATCCTGGATTGCGATAGGTTTTTCAACTAGAAACGAATTTTGTAATCGATTATAAACTTCTTTCATATTGTAATGATTAGAGGGAAGGCCAATTTCTTCCTTTTTATGTTGTTGGTAGCACATTTCTAAAAATTTTAGCTTTATTTATGGATCTGTTATCAGGTCAGCTATGTTTAACATATGCTGCTCGTTGTCAGTAAGGACATTAAGACTAGGTCCTCCTAGGTCAAGACCATTTATTTCAACTATTGCTTTCCAATAGTTTGCTTCTCAAATCTGATTTAGATCATTATGCTTACAGGAACAAATTTCTGGAGTTGAGTCAAATTCTAGATCGGACTCAGAAGGTGAATAAAGTTCAACAAGTCCATCTTCAGAAGTAGGACTAGAATTTGATTCTTCCTCAGACATGGCTTGAAGAATCTGCTGTTGGAGATGAACATCAATTGCCATCTCATTCAGTTTGTGTTGGATCTTTGCTTTACAGCGATTAGCATAATGCCTTGTTTGTTCACACTTATAACATTTTATTGTGGACTTATCTTTCTTTCTATAAGAGGCTTTCTGTTTGCCTTTATTATATTTTGGAGGTTGTTGCTGGTAACTCTGTTTAGGAGTTTTATATTTTCTGTATTTTTTGGAATAATGTTTTGAGGATTTTCCAAATTTTTGTTTTCTGTTTTTGGATGGATACTGTATTTTAGTATCATAGGTGAATTGGTCATAGAATTCACCTACTTCTTTTTTGCCTGTAAGATTATGTTTCTTCATTTGATATTGGAGTTTAAGATCGTTGCATAAAGCAAGTCCTTCGTCTGTAACAATACCTATAAGCTGGCCATAAGTATATTCGGCATAAGGTATGGTCATTCGATTGTGACGATCCCGTAATTTTTTTGGACTCTTTCAGCAAAAAGAGTAGGAAGGCCATCAATAAATTTGGCTTTCCAATGATCACTGTTCGCATTAGACCGACGCACGACTTTCATTCAGAAAACATCTTTATACCATCTGAAATGGGATAAAGAGGGATATCTAAGATTTTGTAAGAGTTCCCGACTCCTATCTTCTATGCCAACGGTAGTAGTGCCAATAAAATGATGCACTATAGTATTGATAACAATATAAACAGCGTCCTGCTCTTGGCGAGCATGACCTGTTATAGGATCAGTAATGATTTTAAATGAATTTAAAATCTCATTCTAATGGGTTTCAGTGAGAATATTATCCCACCATCCTTTAAGAATTCCTGTAAAGCCATTGACAAGAAAGCGAGCTATTTGGTGATCTGTATTGTCATTCTTTTGACATACTGCAGAATGCATTATCATTTGATGTAATAATTCGAATAACTGATATTCTGAAAGTCCATCAAGATTCCATTCATAAATGGTTTTTCCATGATAGGACCTCTGAGTCTAGAGGAAATCTTCTTCATAGAGGACATCCATCGAAGTAGGTCTTAGATAGTAGTACCTACTAGGTCCGGTTAAGGCCATCTTGTTGGTGCCTTTACCATAGTTAATTTTGTTAATTTTGTTTATGGATGTTGGGTTTTCCTGAAAATTTTCTTGGATTTCTATAATTTGGGAGAGTGTGAGATTTTGGTGATCCTCCTCTTTATCCTTTATATTTTGGCTGGACATCATATTAATTTATGAAGATTCCCCTATGTTAATATCTTTGATTCTTTTAACTAGGGTTTCCATAAATTCATTATCTTATTTGTGTGACTTAAGATTAAATCTTGTCACTTCCAAAGCTGGTTTAATAGTTACTGGTATCAAGGGTTCAGGTTTAGGTTGAATCTTATAGCTGTCTTTTATTGTACGACAGTTTCTTCAATCCTGGTTAATTATTTTCCTACTGTTTGGCAGCAGAGATTTGTATAATTATTCTGTTTAATCAAAGGTATAATGTCTTTGACTAAAATTGTTTCTCGCTGAGATAATCTTTCTGGAGCTTCAACAAAAGTTGTGATCACTAAAGGTTTACTGGAAGTTGTGTCGCTAGGTTTTAGTTCTAATGACTGTGGAGGTGGATGAACAGATGTAATGCTTTGGCCATCTGTAGTAAACCAAGTTTTCTAGATATTTTCGAGAACATTAATTTGTGTCTCTGGAATGTTGTTATTTTCCATATACCATAAAGGAAAAGATTGAAGTTTCTGGTGTTTCTCTAAATGAGAATAATATTGCCGCTTAAACTGTTTAAGCTGGAGAGGACTATGATTTGTAAAATACCATGTCCTAAATTCCTAGTACTTGTCCTGAAAGAAATCCTGATTTAGGAATTTTCGATTGTTACTTCCCGGTGTGAAATCCATTAAACTTCAAAGTTCATATCACTGGTCGTTGGACTATAAGGCCTTCTGGATTCATAAACTCCATGTGGTATTTGGTTAGCTGAAAATTGGACCCCTTGAACAACTGGATCTATTGAATTTTCAAGATTTGTATCACTTGGTGGTCTGGGTGACATTCCTTGTAATACAGACTTTATAGGTTCTGAAGTAGATTGTCTAGAGGACTCGAGTAGATCTACTCTGTAAGATGGAGCAGTTCTAAAACTAGCACTAGGCATGCTTCTGGATAATGGCCGTGTTCGCCTATTAAAAGTAAGGTATAGATTACCTCCTTCTGTTTGTATGACATCATCTAAGGATTGTCTTACGGCGGGTCTTACGGGAACAGCATTTGGGATTTACCATCGTTCTGGAAAAGTTATATTCTGCCAAGGTATCATTTTTGGGACAGCGACTTGGCTACTGAATAGGTTGGTATCAATTAGAACTGTGTGTCCTATTTCATTCTGTTTTTTGGTATAAGGATTCAGAGTGGTCAGTACCTTTAAATGAATCCTAGAGATTACTGTAAATGGTGGTGATCAAGGTAAGTATTGATATCCATTAGAAAGGATTCTAAGCTCTAAGACTTTTGACAGATTAGGGTCAATAAATGCTATGCTTAGGTTTGGATAAATGTTGAAATATACTAGACCATGAGAGAGACTGGTTTCTATGGCTCCCATTAGAGATGCTCTCCAATCGAGACATCTTCTATCTCGAAGGGTACATTGTTTGCTAGTATTTTGCCCAAGTAGGGTCAAAGGCTTAAATGTTATCTGAGCCAGTCCTATATGGACATACTTATATTTTTTGTAAAAATGAGTATAAATCCTGTATATGAAGAAGGTACATAACCTCATCATCATTCTGTATTTGTACAACATGTTCAAAAGTTTTGATTATTTTTCTACTGGTGAAGTCAAATGCTGATATCTTGTACATAGTATCTAGTTTGACTTTAGGGATAGTCCATTTATCCAAGGTTTCCCTACCATCCTGGTAGGCTACTAACTCTCTTGCTTCTGTTGTAGAAGCTACTGTATTATCTACTGTAGTGATTGTATCCTCTGTAGGTGCAGTACTCATTAAGATGTATTGTGACCATATATGTATAATTTCAATAAAATATAATTATAACACAGATAGTAATAAACATGGCTCTGATAATAATGTGAGGTGCTTGACACAGGGTGAAGCTAAGCACGTCTGTCAACGACTTACAAGGATACGACTAATTAAGGAAATTTATATATACGTGTAGCGTTTAATTTGATATTGATTGATTAAAATAATAAAACTCAATACTTTTTTTTTTTTTAGGTTAAGTTTTTAGAAGATAAATCGACAAATGTCAAATGATAAATAGTGTGGAATATTATTAAAAAATAATAATTCATCGGAAAAGATTCTGTATATTTAAGGCACCCATTGATGTTTCTTAAATAATTTTTAAATAAATTTTTTTGAATTTATAGTATTACTGATAATCCACCTTCATGAGCTCTACTAGAAAAGATATACAAAAATAATTTGGCTAGAATAAAAATTTTGTAATTATTATGATGTGTCACATAATGAATCAGAATCCCTTTGAGAACTGAAATCATTAAAGTTATAGAGATTTTGTACCTAATTCCCTTTGAGGATACTGTTTATGATTTGAATTTATAATTTTTTATGTATAAATGTGAATAACTCTTACAATCTTACTAATATAAATATAAATCTTACATTCGAGTCAACCTACCTTAAGCACTTTTTCGTGTAATAAAATACTTAAATATTTCATATAAAAATATTATAATAGATCATAATCAAACACTACTTGAAGTATAATTAAAAATCCAATTTTCTACTTTATAAATAACTAAAAACATAAGAAATTAATAAAGACATTTTCGATTAATAACCAAAATAATATACCATGAGTTATAACTAAGTTCTAATATATCTATATCTATCTATATTATTATCTATGTATACTATTATTAAGTAAAGACCTAAATTGATTTAGTGAAATATTTTTCTCCTCATGCCATGTGACAACTTTATATATGCTAAAATAAAATATAAAAAAATATTATACACAACGTAAGCAAGTTTTGAACCAAGACCTTGAATTTCACTAGGAACATACTTATTACTTAAGCAACATACATATTATGATATTAAATTATTTATTATTTATTTTTGTTATTAGTTATCTGAATTATACACACATCGTATGTGCCACCTGCTAGTATATTATAAAATTTTCCACTCTTTTTATTTATTTTGTAGAAAAAAATATTTTGATACAAGTAGAATTAATAATTTTTGGTAAATTTGATTAACACAAATGAAAATTTGATTTCAAGTTGAGAATACACTTCTTTAAAAAAAAAAAAAAAAAAAAATATTGAAAGGAAATTATGTTTATGAGCCTATTTTACATAGGATCACACATGGCAACAATGATTTTCATCAATTATTAACAAATCTGTTTGTCTTTAACTTTCAATTATTAAATTTTTTTACACATAAAGTATTAATATTCAAAATTAATTTTTTATTTTAAAAATAAATCACCTAGTACTACAACATAAAATTGAGACAGATCTCCCCAAAATCCGAACCTTAAGAATTGTTTAAGATGATCTAAATAAATATATTTTTAAAATTTTTAAAAAATATATATATATATATAAATAAAAATATAATATAACTCAAAAAAAAATTAAAAAAATACAACCCCAAACACTAAATTGTTAAAAGTTAACATTTTAATTTTTTTACAAAAACATATAAAAAAAAATAAATAATATACCTCAAAATAAATTAAAAATAATTTTTAACCACCTTTCCATAATAACACTTCCTTATCCCGCGTTTTGCAAATGTGTGAATGTGCGAGAATCGACCACTACAGCTGGCGTATATCCAAGGGTTTTATCGAAACAAAAAATAAAATAAAATAAAATAAAAAATAAATTATCAAACCAAACATATAGGTGTTTTGAGAAGTTGATAAAAAATTAATTTTTTGACTTTTTAAATTTTTAAATAACTTTTTTGATAAAAAACTGAGTTATTTTTTGATAAAAAAACTAACTTTTTCAACTAAAAAAATTAAAAATCCAAAAAACTAATTTTTTACCATTGTTTCAAAAGACCCCAGAGTCTATATCCAAAAAAAACATAGAGAGGAGTAACGGTGCCACGTGGTGAAAAGTGCTTACGTTCACGTGCATCCCCCATCTACCATACAAGCATTCGGTTTCTTTAATTAAAAAATAAATAAATAAATAAATAAATAAAATACAAGCATCATCGGCTTCCAACCGACATCGAAGCCACGTATGTGTGTGCGTCAGTGATCAAGAGGAAAATAGAAGAGTGCGAGAGAAAAAGTGAGAGAGCTGTCTTCAAAATAGAGACCGATTATTGAATATATGTTTCAGGGTGTTGTTACGTGTATTTTTTTTTTTGATTGATTTAAATAATAAAATTTTTATTTTTTATTAATCTTTAAAGAAGTAAAATTAAAAATTAACTTTTTGTAATTGGTTATACTGTAATTCTATCTGCATTCAATAATTTTTTCAAAATAACTCATTAACAATCAAAATGAATAAAGTGAATCATTTATATTGTTCTATTCCTAAAAATATTTATTTATCAAGACGATCAAAAAAAAAAAAAAATTGTAATTGCATATTTTAGAGTCATATAAAACTTACTTAATTTTTACTGAATTTATAAATATTAAACATAAATATCGACATATACTATTATAAACTCACTACTACCATTATTAGCACCACCACAACCATCATGCCACCACCGCCATTACTACCACCATGCCACCGGCACCGTCATCACCACCGTCACCACCATTACTACCACAACCACCACCATCATGTCACTACCACTACTACCACTATCACCACTACCATTATCACTACCGCTATCACTACCACCACCATTATGCCATCGCTGCCATTATCACCACTATTGCCACTATCATGTTGTCGCCACTACCACTATCATCACTACCACTACTACCATCACTTTCATCACCATTGTCATTATTGGCATGAACATCACTATCATTTTACTACTACTATTATCACAATCACTACAACCACACCACCGCCACCGCCACTACCACAACCACTATGCCACTGCACCACCACCATTACCATCACAATATAAAAATTAAAATATATAATTTAAAAATAATAAATTTCAAATTTTATCTTACACATATCAAACAACTTATTTTTAATTCAACACTTACATTTTTTTCAAACAATTTTTCAACTTAAAAAATTCAGTATTCAATACTTAATTTTCAATCTTCAGTTTTCAGTTTTCAACTTTATCAAACACCACCTTGTAGACGTGCCCGCGTGGGCCTCACTACAGTTCGGACTCGATTTTGTTTCACGGTTCTTAATCTGAACCAAAGAGTCCAAATCCGGCAAATCGTTTTGAGAAACAGATTTTTTTTTGAAAGAAGTGCCAAACATGGACTGATTCGCCAGATACAGAGTCGCCACCTAAATATTTTTTAATGGAAAAATTTAGGAAACCCTGACTCGGTGCCGAAGGCCACATGTCCGTCATCACCGGAGTTGTCTCGGCTCGGGAGCTTGGGTACGATCGGGGAAGGTCAGCTTTGAGCACCCCCTTTCGCCCGGTCTGAAGACCGGCCTCTACTAACCGTGATATCTGATTTTGAAAACTTTATGTGTTCTTATTCCGGCTATTAGCCTAGAATTACTATGTTATACGCACAGTAAACAAGTATAGACTAGATTGCCTAATTTGGAAAAAAGCATTACATATCCGTTTGTTTTGAAAAGCGCTTTGGAATTTGTTACTCGCAAGTAGGCTAAATACGGATTTCAACGAGTTTTCCCAACTTAGACAATCCAACCTTCACCCACAGGCAACCAAACAGTTTATCACATAAGTATCTAGCCACATGGTAAGCATGCTGTCATGATAACACTCACACGCATGCGGGATACTAAAGCATAAATACTTACATCGTACTCCGTGCCAAAACAATAAACTAGTTAGCAAACATGCATGTCCTAGCTCATGTTAAATTGCCTAATGCAACACATACATGATGCAATCGAAGTAGGCTCGGCTAACCTAAGCATGGCATATGAAATGCGATCAATTGATGCACGGATTCAATTTAGAATCGAAATACAAATGCAGTTAGCGTGATGTACCGAGCCTGATGCATGCAAGACAAATGCATGAATGCACGCATGCACAGCATAAGGTATGCTAATTTTAAATATGCCCTAGTCTACCATCATAAGCAGGTAAATAAAAGGGAAGAAAGAAGTGGGGATTGGAAGACATACACACACACGCACCCACACTTATTACGTAAGCCCTGTTTGGTAGAGCTGTGAGAAAGTGCTTATAGCTTATGCCTCAACAGCTTATAGCTTATAACTTTCAGCTTAAGCTGATTTCCAGCTTATTCTTAAAGCATCTCCTGCCCCACTCAAAGAATAAGCTAATTTCTGACTTCCAAAAAGCTATAAGCTATAAGCTATAAGTTATAAACTAAACTAAACACATCAAAATAGTTTAAATTAAGCTGAAAGCTGAAATAAGCTGTAATTAAGCTCTGCCAAACAGGCACATAATTGCCCTCACTCGGAGGGACCAAATAAATATTACAGTCCGAATAATAAGCAAATAAATTATTACAGAATTTCTAATTAATTAATAGAAAGAATGCAAAAAAAGAAGAGGGTGGCCGCAGCCTTTGCCTCGGGATGCGCGAATGATGCATGCTCGAAACCCGGCTCGCCTGGAAAACCCGTACCGTACCACTGCCACCTCTGTTTATACTGCCCTGTCGCTCTAAAAATTATCAAAGCCCTAGGACAGGTTCCTTGCATGCTGCAGAGTACCACCGGCTAGGGGAAATTCCCACCGGCAGTGCAGAATTTCCATCGATTGTTTTTGGATTTATCAGCCATTCACCAATGGCCGGTCGGCACTGAATTCTGCCGGTCGGCAGAAGCTTCCTGCAGAAGACAGTTTTGACAGCAACAGAGAACAGACAGTATATGGCATGGGATTTCAGGCACATGTAAGCATGGTCATGCTTCCTATCATGCTTTGAACTAAGGGAAGCATGGCCCTCGATCCTCGAGCCATCAATGGTGCATGATAGCCCAAGGGATCAAGTTTGCCACTTGATGTAAAGATGCATGCAACCACACAAATGAGGACCAAGACCCTATCATGCCGAAGTCAAGGGTCCCGGTGACCGAGAATCAAGGCACATTACATCACTCATAGTATGAATGTTCCTTGACCCTCACAATTGGCTGGACACCCCAAACCAAGTAATGCAATGCATGTTATGCTCACATGGCTCAAAATGCAACATGATACTAATTATGCAAGGGATGCCAAATGTCATGCAACTAATATGACAAGTATGTAATGCTAGGCATGCAAGATGCAAATGCAATGCAAACATGGACCATTTAAGGAATGGGATCAGCATATTACAACACTTAATGAAGCAATCATGCAATGGACATGAGACAAGCATGCAAGAGGGCTTTGAACCATAAAGGGACAGACCTTGATCCACCCCAAAACAGTGGCCAAAAGTGCCTAGAAAGGTGGACAAATACTCATGCCAACAAGCAAGCCAATGGTCCTAAGGCTAAGGCACAAAAAGGACCACTTTACTACTACCAACATGACCAATCATGGCATGAATTAGACAAGTAAAAACAGAATTTTTACAGGCAAAAAAATGACTCCAAAACCTCCTAATATGACAGCTTAGGTGGCTCCAAAAAGACGCATGCACCGAAGCTCATTCCTAGGCATAAGAGGGCACACCCTCAAGGCATGAAAGAGGTCACACATGCACACATATAAACATGATTTTTGGACTGAAATATGGTCCTAAATGATGCCAAATCATGAGGATGGTCATAGCTACACATGCTAGAGGTCAATATGCTCAAGGCTTACAAGCCAAAACACAAAAAGACGACACCAACAAAGGAAGCATGACTGAAATAGATGGTCAACAGACCTCAAGCACGATAAAATAATGCCAAAACCTTCATGGAACTAGGCCAACACATGCAAGAATTATGGCCTAAACACAAGGCGCATTTCTAGGCCAAAAGGGGGGATGTAAAAGCAAGTATATTAAGCATGCAAAAAGCCACAAATCCGACTAAAAACAGAGATTACAAATGACCTAAAAACACCAAAAAACCTCTGAAAAAGGGCTAAAACCAATCAAGCATGCATGTTACCCTTTAAGCCAAAATGCAAGGAAATAAAACAATGAAGGGAGAGGGGTGTCCCTCCCCTATGCAAGACTTCAAACCACCTTCCTTACCACTGAAAATCCACTGGTTTTAGTGGTGAGGAGACCAAAACACTTAAGCAAATAAGGCCTTACCAAGGAGGCAACAAAAAAGGCCAAATGGGCCCTAAGAGGGTGAGTTTGAACTCAAACCACTAAAAACCCTTAATGAAAGTTCTAGAGCATGAAAATATAAGCCTTTTTTATGTTATGCACAAAAACTAAATCAGCAAGAAAGATAGGTAAAAGACTAGTGCAAGTTTGGAGAAACTAAAGCGAGATGCTCACCCTTGAAGCACACCTGAAGAATAGCCAATGCAGCCCTCTTCTTCTGATCAAAAACAGCCCCAAAACTCAAGAATCAACCCTCAAAGTCCCTCAATCTCGGAGCAAGGTGTAATAGTGTGTGTATTAGTGCAAAAGTAAGGTAAAATCACACTTTTAGGCCAAGAAACACACACAAGGGAGGAGAGAGAGGGAAATATAGAGAGAGGGTGTATCTATATGTGTAAGCCCTGGTTTTGCCTTCAAAGTTTCTAACCTAGAACAAGGAGAAGGCTCCTCCTCTTATAGAAGTCCCACTTGCAAAGCTTATACAACAAGCTTGCTTAGAGGGAGATCCCTCCATACACGTGTATGGAGGGCAGCAAAGTTGGTGCCAGCTATCACAGCTGGCACAAAATATCTACATAAAGTAGATGAACAGTAGTCGGCTGCCCAAAAATGACATTTTGGCAAAAAAGAGTGCCGACCGGCAACAAATAGTGCCAACCGGCAATATAAATTGCCGGTGGCAACAAAAACCAGCCGGTGGCCTTTGGCCATGGCCGGTGGTGTGTGGGGATGCCTCACAAGGCATTCCCTGCCCTTCCAAGGCAAAACACAAGTGTTTGGTGCAAAACCAGACACTAAACGGTCGAATTCGGAGATCCTGAGGCAAGACGCGTAGCCGAGACCTCCGGGAACTCCAAACGAACACAAACATGGGTGATCACCGGGTGTTCAAACGGTGACGTCCAAGTCTTGAGGACGGTCAAAAATGGGGTGTCTACAGTTGCCCCTCTTTGACAGAACTCGAAAGTCATAACAATGACGGGAGTGAATGTCAAAGCCCAGAGACGACCCATTTTTGACAAGGCCGAAGACTTAGACAAACATGCAAGACAAACAAGGTATGCGCCCGAAGGCAGGGGCAAAATGCAAGACAATGCACGAAGCCGAGCATAACTTCTGATCGTGCCAAGAAAGCTGTAATGAAGCATACATGCGGCAACTTTAAGCTAGCATACACCAAACTACACTACAATGCAGAAAGGATGTAAGAGAATTATACAATTCTCGATACTTCTCACTCGGAGGATACAATACCTGTGCGGCTCGTCTGGTTGCACCAGCCTTAAATGAACCGTACATACAATATCGTGCCTGCAAAGAAAACAAACTTAACAGGTACAATATTGTTAAAAGCATGCATAGTAGTGTACTCGAAATGCGTGACAGCGCAAAGCAAGTGGGGAGCATAACAATGCTGTGAAGGTACAGATGTGTAAATGGAGCACGCGGTCTACGCGGGCAATGAATTTGATCATAAGCACGCGGTCTACGCAAGCAATGAAGTTGGACAACCATGCGGTCTACGCAAGTAGAATATGCGGTCTACGCAAGTAATGAATTTAACAATTATGTGGTCTACGCAAGCAAAACATGCGGTCTACGCAGGTAATGAATTTGAACAATAATGCGGTCTACGCAAGCAAAACATGCGGTCTACGCAGGTAATGAAATTGAACAATAATGCGGTCTACGCAAGTAATGTAATTGGCATGCGGTCTACGCAGGCAATGAAATTGATTACAAACATGCGGTCTACGCAGGTAATGTAATTAACATGCGGTCTACGCAAGTAATGAAATTGATTACAAACATGCGGTCTACGCAGGTAATGTAATTGGCATGCGGTCTACGCAGGCAATGAAATTGATTACAAACATGCGGTCTACGCAGGTAATGTAATTAACATGCGGTCTACGCAAGTAATGAAATTGATTACAAACATGCGGTCTACGTAGGTAATGTAATAAACATGCGGTCTACGCAAGTGATGAAATTGATTACAAACATGTGGTCTACGCAGGTAATGTAATAAACATGCGGTCTACGCAAGTGATGAAATTGATTACAAACATGCGGTCTACACAGGTAATGTAATAAACATGCGGTCTACGCAAGTGATGAAATTGATTACAAACATGCGGTCTACGCAGGTAATGTAATAAACATGCGGTCTACGCAAGTAATGAAATTGATTACAAACATGCGGTCTACGCAGGTAATGTAATAAACATGCGGTCTACGCAAGTGATGAAATTGATTACAAACATGCGGTCTACGCAGGTAATGTAATTGGCATGCGGTCTACGCAAGTAATGAAATTGATTAGAGTTGAATGTACACATATAAGTAGAAACGTGTCATTCATGCGGCTAGAATGTAAAGTACTGTTACACAGCATAATTGAAACAATTTGTGGAATTCACAAGGCATAAAAAGGATACGGGACGGGACATTCTTTGCACGCATCGAGCATCGCTCGCAGAAGTTGTGGCCTGAGGTCAACTTGAAGGTTTACGTTTCAAAGGTGTGTTTTCCCGCATTGTCTTGAGTGACGAGGGTGTCAAACCATGCAGTTATCCCGAACAAAGGTGCGGAAGGTGCGTTGACCGCAAGGGGGAGTTTTATTGGTATCAATTCTGGTACTTTGCTACCCTGTCATTCCATGTTTTACTTTCCTTTTTACTGGTAGTTTAAGCACATTGCACTGCCTCGGGCAGGTTTTTATTTTTTTCTCAAAATTACACATTTTGCAAAACACGTTATGGGAATGAAACAACCATTTTGTTCAAAAGATGATGCATTTGTAAACTTTCTGTGCATCGCATCGCAAGGTATCACACCACAATGTGAACGAATTTGAACTTATTTTAAACACTGAAAATTTGCATCGTAATAATCAGGTAGTGAACCGACTTACAACTCGATAAGCAAAACAAAAACGCGATATAACCAAACAAGTGTGAGTACAACTCGATAAACAAATCAAGAGCCCAAAGAGAGTGAAATACAACTCGATAAGCAAATGTACAATAACTTGGCAAGCGGACAGGTGTGACTCCGCAAGAATCGATCGCCGGGGAAGGGATCGGAGGTGGTGGAGTTCCCCAATCCCTAGCATAAACAGCTTCATGGAGCCAGGGGGAAGCCCATCGGCCAGGGGTAGAAACCACCGGCTGCAAGGAATGGCCACCGGCCATAAGATCGTTCGGTCGGCAGAATATTATGGTCGGTCGGCAGAATATTTGGTCGGTCGGCTGTTAATGAGGGAATCACCAGAATGTTGACACCTGTCCTCCACTCAACCTTATCTCCTACAAAAGACCCCAGCTTCGTAGTTTTTCTCACTTTCACACTGATTTGTTCTAATGGAAGAGTTTCTTGCTCAAAATCTCACAGCTTGGATTGCTAGCTTGGATGGCTCGAAAAAATTGAATTTTCGGGGTTTCGGCATAAATGCACTATTCACTTTGGGTCGTACCCCATTGCACCTCCCGTTTCTTCATGCCGCGGCAAGATTTTGGAATCCGGTGACGCATGTCTTTAGCTTCGCTGGGCAGGAGGTATGTCCTACCTTTGAGGATTTCCGAGCCTTAATGGAGTCCGAGCGCGACGAGGAGCTCCTACCCCAACTTAATTTCGGCCATGCCCAATCCTTAGGGCGAATGTGTGGACTCAGTATGCGTGACGCTCGGTCTCTGATTTGTGACGGGATGCTGGATATTCTGAGTTTGATCGATCAGTTTTCCGATGCCGGCGATCGCGACAACCATCACTGGCAAGGCTTCCGGCGACATGCCCTCTGTTTGTGCATGCTATCTCATTTTTTATTTGTCTCAGGCTCTGGAGGGTCCAGCGTCCGGCTGATCGAGGTCGCCCAAGGCTTGAAGGAGGGCAAGAGTATTGCCATGACTCTGGCTGAGACGTTGATGGGCTTAGACGTCTTTTATCATCATGAGACGACCAGATTAGCAGGGAGTCCACTACTACTACAGGTAATGTTTCCCACACAATCTCATATATATGCATTGCTCACATCACTCGGCCCTCAAGCTCGGTCTTTTCTCACAAAACCCTATTCTCACTTTTCTCTCCTCGTACATCTCTCTATTCTTTATTCTCTCATGTTTCATCCCTCCCCAGGTATGGTTGATGGACAAACTGCAGGTTGTGGACTCTTGCCCAGCATATTCAGCTCGCAGCTACTTCTTCCGGCACCGTCTAGTCAATGCCCTGGACGAAGGATGGTGGTCCGCTTGGATGTGCCACTTGTCTGTAGACCGTATTGCTTGGCGGTGCCCTTGGCTGAGCCTTCCGGCAATGAGTTACAATATGCCCCGGCAGATTGGGATTCAATTGATTGGTCTTACTCACTGTGTATTCTACTTCCCATTTCGGATTCGACGCCAATTTGGCCATGATCAGACCTGCCCGCCAGAAGGGATAGAGTATCCTGCTGCATTCCCAGCCTGAGGCGCACAGCTTGCTTGGCAGGCCACTGCGTGGAGGATGAGAGAACTCCTGGCCCCTGCTCCTACTTTCAGTTGCACTTTGTCTGACGAGTGCTTGGATTGGCTTAATGAGGAGGCACAGGTCGGGCCCAGTTTAGCGCCAGAGGCTTCGACCAGCTCTGGGAGGGGGCGCAGGAGCACCTGACTTGACTATGCCGCGGATTTATTGCTTTATTAGTACTTTCAAGTTTTCCTTATGAATGTAATAAAAAGCAACTTCGATTGTATGCAAGAGCAGGAGAACTTTGTTTTGAAATCAATGAAATTGAAGGTTGTGGTACTGAAAATTTTCCGCTTTGGTCCAAAAATGGTCAAAGTCGTAAAAAGATTAATTTGAACAAAGTCAGCTTTTATTAGAACTTTTCAAAAACATTTTCGATGTGGATCAGAACTGGACACGCCTGAGATCTGTTGCCGAGATGCACAATCCCGGATCTCTGCAACTGGAAAGTTGCCCCTAGTCTGAATAGCACCGCGGCACTGCATAGCAACGGAAAGTTGCCCCTAGTCTGAAGAGCGCTGCACCGGAGATCATAACCGAACCCTTGAATGCTGAATAGACAAAGATGACCGAGATGATCACATGGACAAAGTTGATCGGGGAAAAGAGTCATGGCTGAACTTCAAGATGAAGTTGCCTACGTATCCCATAGATGGGAATCAAGCCTTACGTAGTTCAGGCTCAGGTTCACTCGAGTATTTTCACTCTCCTTTTGTGCTCTAACTTTTGCCAAAGCCGCCCTTTGCGGGTTTTCAGCCTTGCGAGCTCAGTTTTTATATTTTCTAATTTTTTGTGCTCTAACTTTTGCCTAGGTCGCCCTTTCGGGTTTTCGGCCTAGCGAGCCTCTCAAGGGTAATATTTCTTCAACTTGTCCATGTTGATCGGTTGGGAGAACTCCAGGCCATCTAGGTCCATCAGAACCATGGCTCCACCTGACCAGATAGCTTTAATGATGTAGGGACCAGTCCAATTAGGTCTGAACTTCCCCTTGGGTCGTAGATGGGAGCTCGGTTGTCTTTGAGCACCAAATCTCCTTCCTTTAGATTCCTGGACTTAACTTTCTTGTTGAAAGCCCGGGCAATTCTGCGCTGATAACTTTGAACATGGTACAGTGCTCTCAGTCTTCTCTCATCAAAGAGCATGAGTTCCTCAAATCTGCTCTGCTGCCAATCTGCTTCAGCTATTTGACACTCAGCCAATACTCGTAATGACGGAACCTCAACTTCGATAGGTAGAACGGCCTCCATCCCATAGACCAATGAATACGGAGTCGCTCCGGTAGAAGTTCTAATTGAAGTCCTGTAGCCCCACAGAGCAAACGGCAACTTATCTGGCCAATCCCGGTAGGTTTCCACCATCTTCCGTAGTATATGCTTGATGTTCTTGTTGGCGGCCTCAACTGCTCCGTTGGTTTGCGGCCGGTATGTGGATGACTTATGAAAAGCCACGTTATACTTCTCCAACAAGTCAATTACTTCCTTCTTAAAGTGGGAACCATTATCCGAAATAATCTCGTTTGGGACTCCGTAGCGGCAGATGATGTTGTTTCTGATGAACTTTGCAACGTGCGACGCTTTCAACACGGCATATGATTAGGCCTCGACCCACTTTGTAAAGTAATCTATTGCGACCAAAATAAACTCATGCCCATTCGATCCCTTCGGAGTAACAGCCCCGATCACATCAATTCCCCAAACCAAAAATGGCCATGGCAAAGTCATGTTATACAGTTTTGACGGCGGGATGTTCATGCGGTTTGCATGGATCTGGCATTTGTGGCATCGCCGAACAAAACCGATACAATCCTCTTCCATTGTAGACCAGTAGTAGCCCTGTCTGAGGATCTTCCTGGCCAGCATTACTCCATTCATGTGTGCACCGCACTCTCCTCCATGGATGACCTCCATCAGGCGCTTCGATTCTTCAGCTTCTACATAGAGCTTGTGCATTCCCAGATGGCCCCTCTTGTACAGCTTACCCCCGCAGATGATGAACTGAACAGCCATTCTTCTGATTGCCCTTTTATCCTTGGCATTTGCCCCTGGTAGATACGCCTCCCTTTCCAAGAAGTTCCAAATGTCGTAATACCAGGGGTTGTCGTCCTGAACCTCATCTATGGCAGAAATTGACTCGTATGCTGGCGCAAACTTCTGGTCAATAATGACTGGACGCATCCGGACTCCAGACGGGATGTCTATCATGGAAGATAGAGTTGCTAGTGAATCTGCGAACCTGTTGTTTTCTCTTACTAGGTGGGTGAAATTTAGCTTCTCAAATCGAGGAATTAACAAATCCAAGATTTGGTGGTAAATTATCATCCTTTCCTCGTTGACTTTCCAGTCTCCTTTTGCTTGAGATACAACGAGGTTCGAGTCCCCAATAACGTCCAACCGTCTTGCCCCTAGTTCTAGGGCTGCTTCTAGGCCAGCAATACATGCCTCATATTCTGCTTCATTGTTCGAGACTTTGAACCGGAGCTTGAATGCTAAGGGGATACGGGAATCGTCAGGCGCTATCAGCAACACCCCTATCCCATACCCGTACTGGTTTGACGCTCCGTCAAAGTACATCGTCCAAGTTTCATTTTCGATATGCAGAATGGCTTCATCTGGGAACAGGTACTCAACCGCTTCATCCCCTTCAACCGGGTGGTCGGCAAGGAACTCCGCTACTGCTCTTCCTTTCACTGACTTGTGTGTTACATACTTCAGATCAAATTCAGAAAGCAACAGCAGCCAGCGAGCTAGCCTACCCGTAAGTGCCGGTTTCTCGAAAAGATATTTGATGGGATCCAAGCGTGAAACCAACATTACAGAGTGAGCTAACAGGTAGTGCCGCAGCTTCCTGGTGGCCCATACGAAGGCCAAGCAAGCCTTCTCCAGCGGGGTGTAGCGGGTCTCGTAATCCAGCATCTTCTTGCTCAGATAGTAGATGGCCCTCTCCACCTTGTCCTCTGACTCTTGTGCGAGCATGCAACCCATGGTAGTCTCAGTTACTGAAAGGTACAATATCAACGGTCTCCCCGGCTCTGGTGGTGACAACACGGGCGGGTTCTGTAAATATTCTTTGATCTGTTCAAAAGCTGCTTGACATCGGCCGTCCCATTGGAATTTCTTCCCTTTCTTCAGGAGACCAAAAAGTGGTTCACAAGTCATGGTTAATTTTGAGATAAACCGTCTTATGAATTGCACTTTACCTAGAAAGCCTCGCACCTCCTTTTCAGTCATTGGTGGTGGCATTTCCAAGATGGCCTTGATTTTAGAAGGGTCGACCTCGATGCCCCTTTGTGTAATCAGAAACCCCAGCATTTTCCCCGCTGTAACACCGAATGTACACTTCTGAGGATTTAGCCGCAGCTGAAATTCTCTGATCCTTTGGAAGAACTTTTGTAAGGCGGTGTAGTGGCCTTCTCTTTCTTTGGACTTGACAATCATGTCATCCACGTACACCTCAACCTCCTTGTGGATCATATCATGCAGTATCGTGGTTGCAGCCCGTTGACATGTGGCTCCAGCATTCTTCAACCCAAACGGCATCACTCTGTAACAGTATGTCCCCCACGGGGTGGTGAAAGCAGTCTTCTCCCGGTCTTCGGGTGCCATCATTATCTGATTGTAGCCTGAGAAACCATCCATAAACGAAAGCAAGGCATGTCCTGCCGTGAAATCCACCAATTCATCAATGTGCGGCAAGGGAAAATCGTCCTTCAGACTGGCCCTGTTTAAATCTCTGAAGTCTACACATACCCGAATTCTGCCATCCTTCTTCAGCACGGGAACAATGTTGGCCAACCAAGTCGGGTATTCGGATACCAGCAGGAAGCCTGCATCGATTTGCTTGGTGACCTCTTCCTTGATCTTAATGGCCCAATCAGGACGGATCCCTCTGAGTTTCTGCTTGACAGGTCGGGCCTCGGGGTCGAGAGGGATCTGGTGCTGTACAATCTCAGGATCGATTCCAGGCATGTCTTCGTAGGACCACGCGAAAACGTCTTTGAAATCTTTTAATAAAGCGACTAAGCGCTCGCGTTCCTCCGAAGACAACGTGGACCCGATCTGGACCAGCCGCAGGTCCTTCTCAGTACCAACATTCACAGTAGTGATTTCATCCATTAAGGGTTTAACAAATCTTTCCTGCTCTTGATCAATTAATCGTTGCAAAACCGGAGGAATTTCTTCCTCGTCGTTTTCATCAAAATTTTGAAAATCCAGATTTAAGCAATAAATCAAAGGCACAGAAAAATACTCAGAAACCACATCCACGTCATTCTCATTAAATACTTCCAAGCCGTCCGATTCTTTTGTTACAACAGACTCAAAAGAGAAAGAAAATGATGACCTAGACAGGACTGTGGCATCCGGGTTGTCACCCCCAGGAATACCGGACTCAGACTCAGTCGAGCTGGAACCTGATTCCGACTCACAAGACTCAGTGGAATCAGATTCCGGCTCACTACCTGACCCGGTGCCGCTGGACAAAAATCCTTCTTCATATTGCCAGACGAGAGAGGGTGCGATGGATGCATCCAAAATAGTTGATGGTAGGCCCGCAGCCGTTTCATTCCCGATCATGCATACCGAGGAGTTATTCCCCAAGCACTTCTGTTCGATCGGAGGATCTGAAAGTAGACAGGCCAGTGCTACCCCCATTTCATTTTCAGCGTCCTCAGACTGCACTTCCTTACTTTGTTCAGCCTCGGCTAATGAGTCTGTCTGCTCTTCGGCAATGTCGTTCTCAGGTAGCTGCAGGTCAAAGAAAATCTCAAACCCTGGTACGCGTTTCCCCTCTGTGTTCAGCCACGGCTCTGGGAAGCCACAGAACGGAAAGTCCTCCCCCTCCCGGACGAAGCGTCCGTTTAGGGTACCCTGAATGGGCCGGTGCATTAAGTCAAAGGGCTTCCCCATCTATTTTGCTCTGGCTCTTCCGGCCATCTCCTTTCCTTTCCTTATCCAGTCCTCTTTGGTGGGTAGGTAACCTAATCTAAAGGTATGAGGGTTGTGTGGCACTTCGGCCAATGTCGCGACGCCTTTCCGGCCGCTCTTCCCCAATCCCATCCCGGGGATGTGCTGGAGTTTGTTCATGAGATAGACTGCTTGGGCACTGACATATACCCCTTCATTAGCTGCCATGATGTCCTGTACAACCCGAGCCTCAGCCAAGGTAAAACCCGATATGAACACATCTTCCACACCGTGCTCGATTTCTAGAACAGGCGTAGACACCTCCGGTGGCGGATGAATTGATGAGTTTCCGAAAACAATGGCTACTCCCTTCCCATAGGGGTATTTCACCACTTGATGTAGGGTAGAGGAGACCGCCTTTACCTGATGCAGCCACGGCCGCCCCAAAAGCAGGTTGAACGTTGCGGGAACCTCCAAGACATGGAAATCTATCTCGTGCTGTCCCGGCCCAACCTTTTTTTGAATCTTAACTGTCCCCATTACTTCCCGGCTTGTGTTGTCGTATGCCCGAATCACCTGGGCTGTTGGCACAAAATCTGCGACTTTTAAACCGATCGCTTAGGCTGTCCTTGCCAGGCAGACGTTGATGGCGGACCCTGTGTCGACAAGCACCACGGGTATCCATTTATCTCTGCATTCCACGGAGATGTAGAGTGGCTTGTTATGGTTCGCACCCTCAGGCGACAGTTCTTTATCAGAAAAAGTCAACATCGGGGTGGCCCCTCCAGAAAAAACTAGGCCCACCAGCTGTTCGGGCGTGGTGTCTATGGAAAGCTTAGCTTTGTCCATGGCTGAGAGGACAGCCTGTCTATGTACTCGAGAAGCCATAAGCAGCCCCCAAATGGAGATGTCTGCTTGTATCTTTTTCAATTGTCTCAATACGGCCTCATCCTCGAGTTGTTTTTCCTTTTGCTTTTCTGCCTCCCTATCTTTTCCAGACGCCTCTGGTTGATCCAGATGTGGAGGCTTGAAATACCGTCCACTCTTGGTAACGTGATCGACTTCGCCGATATACCAGGTATCATCTGGTTGGTTACTTCCCCAATCTTCGTCCGTGTGGGCAAGACATAGATCATCGTCTTCCCACCACATTCCATCTGCAGCTGACAGGCACCTGTCCGGTTCTGGCATGACTGTTCTCATACTCGCAGTATCTTCTATCCCTATGCTCGCGGCATTCTCCCTTTCTGTACTTGCGGCGGTCTCAACCTCCACATGGGCTTTTGCCTTCCTGATTCTCTCGGAATCTTCGAATCTTTCCCGTTTTGACTGTGTCAATGCAGTAGATTGTTCAATAATCCCTGTACTCAGAATGCCCCATTCCCGAGCGAAACTCTCGACACCGGCACTCCCCGGCGATGTACTCTGTTCTTCGACGTTCCCGGCTGTTACTGACATTCCTGCCCCTGCCGGGCCTTGTTCTGACTGAAACTCTCCTACCACATCTGGCTGATCGTCCAACCATCCCGTGGCCTCTGCCGATTCCTCATAATCGAACCAGTTGACGGCTGAGTCTTCTGGATCTTGGTTACTGTAAAACTGGAACTTAGTAAGATCCTCTTCCACAGCTGTCAAATCATCCGTTCCCTGTCCTGGATTGTCCCCTTGGATTGCACACAGCTCTCCCCCTGCTGGAAACTTCACATCTGGTCTATTCTGGCCTATCGGTGAAATGTAGTCACTCGGACTGTAAGCATTCCCAACATCACTCCCAGACTCCGCAGACTCTGGCTCGACAACCCCCTTCTCCTTTGGAGTCTTCTCTCTCCTGCTCTCGATGGTCACCACCGCTGGCTTGGGTTGGGTTATGGAGACGTCCATCATGCACAAATCGGTGCAATCAGGAAGGAAGACTTCCGGCTTAGGTAGGTAGGAAGGTGTGATATAGATACTAGGATCGTAGGACACGACCCCAGTATGGATGAAATTGATTCTTTTAGGTGGTGGAGCTTGGTTATGTGTGGGGAGAGGATTTATAGTAACATTGGGTTTCTCAGGAGGTAAAATCACCCCGTTATCAATGAGATCTTGAATCTCATGACGCAATCGAAAGCACAGGTCGGTGTCGTGACCGTGCTGTTGGTGAAATGCACAATACTTGGCCGGATTGTGGGCAGCGGGGAGTCTTTCCGGTAAGGGCCGCGGCTCTAGGGGCTTTAGATGCCCTTTTCTGATCAAAACCCCCAAAGCTTTGGACAGGGGCATATAAAGCGGAGCGAAGGTTCTGGTATTTTTGGGAAGGTATTTGGCTATTTGTGGGCTGCTTCCGGACGCACCGGAGAATGGTGCGGCTGCCATATTTCTCGGGGGAGGGTTGGTGGTGACCATGCTCACTTCGGAGGTCCTGGTAGTTGCAGCGCCACTCGGGCCTGCATTAGTGTTACGATTGAAAGTTCTGCGGGGCTGCTCCCGGTCATTATCAATCAATCCTTGTTTTAAGGCATCCTCAATTTGCACCCCCATTTCATGTAGATCAGAAAAGGTAGGGAAGGGGAGTACAATCATCTTTTGCATTAACTTCGGCTGAAGATTGCGCACAATCATCCGAATCTGGTCTTTGTCTGTGGGCCTTAAGGTCATCATCGAAGCCTTAGCCCGCCATCTGGTTACAAATTCCGAGAAGCTCTCTTTGGGTTCTTGTCTCGTTGTCTCGAGATCCCTGGTTGTAATCTCGATTTGTGTATTGTATGAGTACTGTAAGATGAAGGCCTCAGCCATCTCGTCCCAACTCCTCTTGACGTCATCTTCCAATTTGGCATACCATATAGCCGCTACACCCGACAGGGTTCGGCCAAATAGAGACAGTTTCTGCAGTCTAGTAAGGCCCATCGGCCTTAGGATGTCTGAAAATAATCTTAGGTGCACCATGGGGTCTCCAGACCCATCAAATCGATCAATGTGCGGCATCTTGAATCTGTCAGGCAGCGTCACGGCTGCGTCGGTATATCCATCTTCGATGTCAGGGATGGTCTTGACTCCCTGGGATCTTTTGAACATCTTTTCCAACTTACTCAATTTTAAGGCTGTGGGGTCCATTTCGAACTCAAAAGGAGAGTCCGATATATTGACAGGCGTGGGTGCCTTGGATAGTTGTGGCGGAATCGGGGGCGGAGCTGGCCCCGTTGGAAGGTCGGTATCCTCTTGGATATTTCGGGCATTCGGTGTTTCTTCGGGTATCGGAACCCTTGGTGGGGGAGGAACTTGTTGCGAAGCAGATGCTCCGTTTTGCTGTTGTAACCTCACAATCAACTCTACTTGTTCGCTCACAACCGTGGCTTGCTGTTTGGCGAACTTTGCCTGCCGAACAGCATCCTGCTGCATCATTTTCATGCTCTCTTGGAGTTGGCGCACTATCTCCTCTAAGCTAGCCATACTATTCTGCCCTGGTTGAATTACTGGTATATGTTCTCTTTCTGTAGGTGAAACAGGACCCTGATCCCTACTGAACTCAGGTGGGGTAGATAAGGCCCTCTGAACTGACTGTTGAACTGATGTCCTCTGCCTAGCTGTCCTCCGTCTAGTAACCGGGGGTAGGGAGCGGTACACTGGTTGTCCGTCTACCAGATCCTCAGATCGATGGAGCCGACGACCTCTAATCCAGAGTGCTTGGGGAATGTCTACCGGGTTGGAAGCAATGGTGCTAAACTACCTAGCAAAAAGATAAATAAAGCAGTAAATAAACAAACAATCGGACGGCACAACGGCATAAAATAAACACATACAACGCGCAGTTGGGCATTCACAATACACAGTTGGTAAGCCGAACACACTGTTCTCCGATACTGATCACTGTTCCCCCAAAACCACTGTTCCCAAAACTGAACCTGGTATCCGCGGATAACTGATTCTTATAAACTGATATTGATCCCCCCAGATCTAATGCTCAATCTTGCGAACTGCCATGTACGTTCCTCTGTAGAGATACACTGAAAGCACATAGCAGGTAAAGAGAGCCAAAACACCCCTATGTTGGGGTAGGGTTTCCCTGTCCTATTTTGTCAGGAGCTAGGGTTTCACTATGCACGCAACAGTTTCAAACAACCTAATATCAGGTAAGCAACTTGTCTTAGTTCGGAATGGTCACTATGGACTTCGATATGCACTAGGTCGAATGGTCGAAAAGGGTGCCCCGGTAAAACCGGGGTTTGTGTTCCCATGCTGTCAGAGCCCATAACCGGTCAGCCTTATGGTCATGCCTTGACAAGACAAGCCTCCGGCAAACCGTTCAGGAATGGCAGATGGCAAACACTGTGTTCCTAGGCGCACCAATGCACATGCAATGCAAAGAGACACATAAATGAAATCAAAACAGGATATCACGAGTTTGAGTCAAGCTCTCTAATTTCCCCAGCAGAGTCGTCAGAAACTGTAGACGCGCCCGCGTGGGCCTCACTACAGTTCGGACTCGATTTTGTTTCACGGTTCGTAATCTGAACCAAAGAGTCCAAATCCGGCAAATCGTTTTGAGAAACAGATTTTTTTTGAAAGAAGTGCCAAACATGGACTGCTTCGCCAGATACAGAGTCGCCACGTAAATATTTTTTAATGGGGAAATTTAGGAAACCCTGACTTGGTGCCGAAGGCCACATGTCTGTCATCACCGGAGTTGTCTCGGCTCGGGAGCTTGGGTACGATTGGGGAAGGTTAGCTTTGAGCACCCCCTTTCGCCCGGTCTGAAGACCGGCCTCTACTAACCGTGATATCTGATTTCAAAAACTTTATGTGTTCTTATTCCAGTTATTAGCCTAGAATTACTATGTTATACGCGCAGTAAACAAGTATAGACTAGATTGCCTAATTTGGAAACAAGCATTGCATATCCGTTTGTTTTGAAAAGCGCTTTGGAATTTGCTACTCGCAAGTAGGCTAAATACGGATTTCAACGAGTTTTCCCAACTTAGACAATCCAACCTTCACCCACAGGCAACCAAACAGTTTATCACATAAGCATCTAGCCACATGGTAAGCATGCTGTCATGATAACACTCACACGCATGCGGGATGCTAAAGCATAAATACTTACATCGTATTCCGTGCCAAAACAATAAACTAGTTAGCAAACATGCATGTCCTAGCTCATGTTAAATTGCCTAATGCAACACATACAGGATGCAATCGAAGTAGGCTCAGCTAACCTAAGCATGGCATATGGTCCTAAATGATGCCAAATCATGAGGATGGTCATAGCTACACATGCTAGAGGTCAATATGCTCAAGGCTTACAAGCCAAAACACAAAGAGACGACACCAACAAAGCAAGCATGACTGAAATAGATGGTCAACAAACCTCAAGCATAATAAAATAATGCCAAAACCTTCATGGAACTAGGCCAACACATGCAAGAATTATGGCCTAAACACAAGGCGCATTTCTAGGCCAAAAGGGGGGATGTAAAGCAAGTATATTAAGCATGCAAAAAGCCACAAATCCGACTAAAAATAGAGATTACAAATGACCTAAAAACACACAAAAACCTCTGAAAAAGGGCTAAAACCAATTAAGCATGCATGTTACCCTTTAAGCCAAAATGCAAGGAAATAAAACAATGAAGGGAGAGGGGTGTCCCTCCCCTATGCAAGACTTCAAACCACCTTCCTTACCACTAAAAATCCACTGGTTTTTAGTGGTGAGGAGACCAAAACACTTAAGCAAATAAGGCCTTACCAAGGAGGCAACAAAAAAGGCCAAATGGGGCCTAAGAGGGTGAGTTTGAACTCAAACCACTAAAAACCCTTAATGAAAGTTCTAGAGCATGAAAATATAAGCCTTTTTTATGTTATGCACAAAAACTAAATCAGCAAGAAAGATAGGTAAAAGACTAGTGCAAGTTTGGGGAAACTAAAGCAAGATGCTCACCCTTGAAGCACACCTCAAGAACAACCAATGCAGCCCTCTTCTTCTGATCAAAAATAGCCCCAAAACTCAAGAATCAACCCTCAAAGTCCCTCAATCTCGGAGCAAGGTGTAATAGTGTGTGTATTAGTGCAAAAGTAAGGTAAAATCACACTTTTAGGCCAAGAAACACACACAAGGGAGGAGAGAGAGGGAAATATAGAGAGAGGGTGTATCTATATGTGTAAGCCCTGGTTTTGCCTTCAAAGTTTCTAACCTAGAACAAGGAGAAGGCTCCTCCTCTTATAGAAGTCCCTCTTGCAAAGCTTATACAACAAGCTTGCTTAGAGGGAGATCCCTCCATACACGTGTATGGAAGGCAGCAGAGTTGGCACCAGCTATCACAGCTGGCACAAAATATCTACATAAAGTAGATGAACAGTAGTCGGCTGCCCAAAAATGACATTTTGGCAAAAAAGAATGCCGACCGGCAACAAATAGTGCCGACCGGAAATATAAATTGCCGGTGGCAGCAAAAACCAGCCGGTGGCCTTTGGCCATGGCTGGTGGTGTGTGGGGATGCCTCACAAGGCATTCCCTGCCCTTCCAAGGCAAAACACAAGTGTTTGGTGCAAAACCAGACACTAAACGGTCGAATTCGGAGATCCTGAGGCAAGGCGCGTAGCCGAGACCTCCGGGAACTCCAAACGAACACAAACATGGGTGATCACCGGGTGTTCAAACGGTGACGTCCAAGTCTTGAGGACGGTAAAAAATGGGGTGTCTACACACCTATGGTACACTCTTAAAAGTGCATTCGGTATGCCTTTTCAAAACTACACTACAATAATTGATAACAAAAACACAATAGTCAAATAACTTTTTCACCATAATAGTATGTAATATTTTAATATTCATAACATTATCATATTAGTTTATTATATAACCATAATAATTTGTAGTTAATACTTTTTTTTATGGTGCATCCCTTCGTAACATAATTATAATTATTTGTATTAACACTATAAAAACTCTTAACAATTCTACAAAATATTATACCTATATCTTAGCAATCCCACCAACTTAGTAGGCTAGGAACCCCTAAAACCCCACTAAAATATAGGCCGTTTAGATATAATATTTTACCTCATTCTCGTTTGACTGACTCTAACTATCTTTTTTAAAAATAACCATATACCCCTCACATGGTTTTAAGTTAATTTGTAACACTTGCACCATTAATTTTACTTGCAAAAAATAGTTGAACAATATGTAACTGACATAAATGTATTTTTTTTAGTATCATTATCTCACACTTTGGAGCATCTCCAACTGTGTATCAATTATTTCACTAAATTTGAGTAAAAAATGAGTAATTGCTCTATCTGATATCCAACTTTCCAACGGAGCATTGTGGGCTGTCATCAAAACATCGGTCAACTAAGAGGATGAGGGGGCGGAAGTCCGGCTGGTCGACCGACCGGTGTAATCTGAAAATTCTTTTTCCCTTCATTTTCAACTAAGCGAAAGGTTGAGTGGACATCCGCTCGGTCGTCTGGTGCCCAAAAACAACGGCTCTGAACAGCGAAATGCTAAAAGGTCCAGAAGTCCTCAATTTGGTGAAACATTTTTGATATTCTCGATTTGATATGTATTTGATGAAAGCGTTGGAGCAGGAAAAGAGACAACTTTTTATCAAATTTAAATTTAATGATAAATTTAATACATCATTAGAGATGGTCTTATATGAGTGTTTAGTAATTTTTTTCATGAATTATTTAATAATTCTAGCATTGCATTTTGTCCACTATGAACCGGACACACCAAGGACTAGAGACCAAAGTTTTAGAGCAAGGATCCTCTCCTTGGATCTTCTCCTTGGCTTCCTACTTGGTGGGCCATTGGGCCCACTTTTGGCTCTAATTTTGATGATCCGAACAATTTACATTTTAAGATTTGTCATGTATATCATACATGTAAAATATCAGGTCGATCGGATATTGAAAACCATGTAAACGAAAGTTTTATTGAACAATAAAATTGTTTATTAAATATTTTTTAATAGACGATTTTTAGTTCTTTCGATATTCAATCAACTTGATTTTTTACAGGTATGATATATATGACAAATCCTAAAATGTAAACAATTTAAATCATTAAAATTAAATCCAAAAGTGGGCCCACTAACCTACCAAATGCAGAGGTAAGGAGAGGATCCAAAGAGAGGATCCTTGCTCAGAGTTTCTACCCCAAGAAGACAAAATGGCCATCCACTGATGACTTGACTTGGACATAAATGTATTCTTATTTACATATTTTAATAATTTTTAATTATATACATTATATTATAATAATAATAATTATAACTAAGTGCTCATGACTTGAGACTTTTCAAAACAATCAAGTCTTCTTATACAGTTTATAAAACTCTAATCTTCCAACACTGGCATCAAAATTACATTCCACACTAAAAAGCTATGGGCACAACCTCTAGTGCTCTTGTGATGTTATTTGCTCTTTTTTTCATTGAAAGACTTGAGTTCATTTGTAGTAGTACAAATTCAAATGTGAGTTGCATAGTGAGTGAGCGAGAAGCACTGATGAAATTCAAAGGAAATCTCACAGATTCTGCAAACCGTTTATCCTCGTGGGTCGGAAAGGACTGTTACACGTGGAAGGGAGTTGGTTGTCGCAATAAAACAGGCCATGTTGTGAAGCTTGATTTGCATAATCCAATTCATGATCCAATTTATGATCCAAATTTTGAAATGAACAAATTGGGTGGTCAGATAAGTCCTTCCTTACTCGATTTAAATCATTTGCATTACCTAGACTTGAGCATGAATTCATTTTATGGTCCGCTGCCATCATCACTCGGAAGACTATCATATTTGAGAGTGTTAGATACTGGAGATAATCAATTGAATGGGAGCATTCCAATAAGTCTTGGACAACTTTCAAAACTAAAATATCTAGATTTGTCAAAAAATGCATTTGTTGGCACCGTATTTGAACTTCACTTTGCCAAACTCAAGAGTTTAAATGAATTGTACTTGCATTCAAATTCATTAGTTTTGAATGTGACCTCCCAATGGGTTCCTCCCTTTCAACTCCAAGTCATACAATTGGCATCCATCAAAGTAGGACCCCAATTTCCTCAATGGCTCAAAACTCAAAAAAATGTTACAGAGTTAGACATGTCTAATGCAAGCATCTCAGCTGTCATTCCTGATTGGTTTGACAGTATTTATTGTGGCCTTACAAACTTGAATCTTTCCAACAACCAGTTCAAAGGAAAAGTGCCAATATTTCAAAAATGGCTAACACTGCTTCCTTCAGATGTTTACAACTTGCTTTCAGGACCTATTACTAAGAGTGATAATGCAACGATGAGGTTGACAATTCTTCTTCTCTCGAATAACCATTTGACTGGTGTCATTCCAGTGTCTTTGTGCAAGGCAAAGAATATAGCTCTTATTGATTTCTCAAACAATCAATTATCAGGAAAAATTCCTCCTTGCTTGGGGCAGTTGGATCGGTTGTCGGTGCTAGATTTGACGAATAATAGTCTATATGGTGAAATTCCAAGTTCATTGGGTTCCTTACAATTTCTCAATTCCTTGCACTTGCGTAAAAATAAGTTTTATGGGAAGCTTCCTTTGTCCTTACAGAATTTGACACTTCTTTTCACCATTGATCTAGGTGAAAATTTGTTCACCGATAATATCCCTCCATGGATTGGATATAACCGAACAAATCTTAAATTTCTCAATCTTCAATCAAATAATTTTTATGGTGATATTCCTTCACAACTCTGTCATCTCCAAAATTTGCAATTGTTGAACTTGGCACAAAATAACATAACGGGAAATATCCCTCGTTGTTTTGGCAACTTCACTGCCATGGCTGCACTAGATCGCGGGTACATTTTCAATCCAACTCTCTATTATCATGTTGGAGCAAATTATGAAGAGAACATTTTGGATGCAATGAAAGGAAGAGAACTGGAATACACCAAGACACTCAAATTTCTCGTCTCCATGGACCTTTCGAACAATGGCATTGTTGGAGAGATTCCGGAAGAGTTAATGGATCTTTTTGGGTTGCTGAACTTGAATTTATCTGGAAATCATCTAAAAGGAAGGATCCCTAATAATATTGGCAATTTGACACAATTGGAATCTCTTGATTTGTCTCGAAACAAACTTTCTGGTCCCATTCCTCCAAGTATGTCTAGTTTAAGCTACCTAAGTCATTTGAACATGTCATTCAATAATTTATTAGGGCGAATACCAACAGGAAATCAACTTCAAACTCTCGACGATCCTTCCATTTATAGAGGCAACAATGGCCTTTGTGGTGCACCACTAAATAGCTGCATCGATGATAAACCATATGATGGTGATCACAAATATGCTGATGAGAGTAAAGATGCAGATGAAATTGATTTTTTGTGGTTCTACACTGGCATTGGACCTGGTTTCTTGGTTGGCTTCTTGGGGGTCTGTGGCACTTTGAATTTCAAGAAATCTTGGAGGTATGCATACTTCCAATTCATCGAAAACAACTACAATTGGATATCAATAAGCATAGCAATCAAGTTCGCTCAGCTGAGGAGGAAGTTCAACAAAGTCAAATTTGGAGGATGAATTTATCACCCAATTGGTTCGTCTCTCTCTCTCTCTCTCTCTCTCTCTCTCTCTCTCTCATCATGTACCTATATTACCTCTCTATCTTGTCATGATTGCAATGTGTGCTTCAAATCAACATCTTCATAACCCATTATTTATCTTGCATGAATCTTTCGAATTTTTTTCAATTCCTTACCGTCATTAACATAACAATGCTATTCATGTGAATGATTTTTGGAACATCACGACTTGAAGAATGACGATTCATATTTTGAAGTGGAGGTAGTGATATTTCCAGATTATCATCAAAACATGTCTTATATTCAAGATCATATAGCAAAGTACAGATTAAATTCCACCAAATTTCTTTACCAAAAGCGCCAAAATTCTTCGTCACATGCTTAAAAACATTGAAACAAATGCTGGTTTGTTGCTATATAGTTCAAATAATGTAAATACATTTCTCAATTTTTTTTTTCAGAAGTCATTTGTTGCTTTATTTCAGAGAAACCATGTTAACATCCACTAATATGCTTGTTATATGCTTTGCTGTCATTAAAGGGTATTGTATTTAGCTGGAGAAAGGACCTTCAGAGGAAAGCAACATTGAGATCATGTTATGTATTTTCTTGAGTTGTTGGAAAGAGACAAGTTTGAATAATTCTATAGTTCTAGTATATATGTTGGTGGGGTTTGATGTTTTTGTGCCTTTTGTAAAATATTCTAAAGTAAGTCTTTCCTTAAATAAATGATTTGTGAAATATCGTATTGTCCAGAATATGTTATAGACTGTGTTTTGCATACATATGTGTTCTCTTTTTATTGGTGAATTCTATGATTTTTGCCAATTGAGGCCATAGATTCTAGTTTAAATTTTGAGAATTGAGCAAAATGATCCAACAATGATATACATATAGTAATGGTATCACCAAGAAAAACCTTATCAAAACAAAGAGCTATTGTGCAACAGTCAAATTCACATATAACTTCTAGTTTCAAAAAATAAAAAAATAAAAAAAAATAAATAAATAAATCACTTATAAGTTCAACTATTCATGTTTTTCTTCACATTGTCGTAATCTTTACTTGTGTCAAAGCTTTTAATGATTTAGGAGAAGTATAGAACATCAAAATATACAAGTATGTTTCTCAACTTGCACTACTTTTTATTTAATTTGTTAATGTTTAATCCTTGCCAAAGACTTTTGTGTGCGTGTGGGTGTGTGTGTGTGTTTTGCTCTCTATCTATTTGTGTCTGTTGAGTTTTAACCAATTTACAAGAGTTTGTAGTTGGCTTTTTTAATAACTTTTTGTTGATTTTTTTTCATCTTTAATGATTTTTTTGTTTTTTTTTTTTTAAATTAGAAAGTGTTACACTCTTGAATTCTACTCGACAAGAGAAATTAGAAAAGATCAAAAAAAAAAAAAAAATTGAAAATTTTGAAAAAAAAAAAATTCCAAAAAGGATTTAAAAAAAATAAAAAACAGTTGACTTTTTTTGTCTTTAGGATTTTTTTTATTTTTTTCACTTTTTAGATTCATCTACACAAGACAAACCTAAAAAGTTAAAAAAAATGGACATAATTTAGAAGGAAAAAAAATCTCTAAAATTTAAAATATATATATATATATATATATTCCTTTTTTAGGTGAATGCCATACATTAATACAAGCCAAAGCAATAAAACTGTGAATGTAACCAAAATATTTTAAGTTTCCATATATGCAGATGCAAATACAGATGATTAGCTCCTAACTAAAAATTGATTTCAGCAGTCCATACAATGACCCAAAGGGGATCTAAATCAATTATCACAATTTCAATAGGCATCAGCCAATCCCACACACCATACCAACAATTAGCATAAAGAAAAGGAAGATGCTATGATGTTCACCCTTAAAATGATGCATATGGTATACTTTTGTGCCATTTTAGTCTCTATATTTTCAAATTACTCAATTTTAACCTTGAATTTTATATTTTGCCTCTTTTTGTCGCAATTGAAAATGGTAGTTAAGTTTTTTGACGGAAATTAGCCATGTGCATGTCTCATGCCTTATTTTAAAGGGTAAAATTGTAAATTTAAAATTTTGTACATTATTTAGCCAACTCAATGAGTTAACTCACTCAAATAAACACACATATGGATCTCAATTGTGGAAGAGAAGAGATGGTTTTTGTTTAACAGATGGTTCGATCGAGAAAAAGTAAAGGGGGTTCGTTCAATGGTGGGGCCCAGTTAGGGTAAGGCCGTGAGATTCGACTGGTGTCCATTACTGAGATTTCATCTTTCTCATCATCACCTCGTTATCTCTGTTGCTGCTATTAACCATTTTGAACAATAGAATTGATCCAAGTTTTTCTTCCTGAAAATAAATAAAAACTCAACCAAGTTCTTTATGGAATTGTTTGTAAATTTTCTTATATTACTTTGAAAAAGGTCTTTTTGTCAATGGTGTTTTGCTAAGATATTATGGAATTGATTCAATGTGAATATATTAGAGATTACTGATGTAATTTGTCCAATAAAAAAAGACAAGTGCCGTTTGTCACTAGTAATCTTAGAAGTTTCAGATAAATATTATGATCTAGTTAGGGGGGAGGGGGGGAAACGCAACTAATATAGGTAACGTAAACAAAAAAATAATTACTAATAAAACATACATTTTAATATAAAGATATAATAATAATTTTTTTTTATCTATATGATTAATGAATGGCCAATAATACTACATTTTTTTTTTTAATGAGATTTAGTTTACCATCTCATGGTCATGATTGCATTGCTTAAGTTGGTTCCATCACTAGTGACAATTTCAAGGTAATTGTGAAAAATGAGATGGTAAAAAATGTGATCATGTAAATGAATGACTTTGCCTAGTGGCAAAAAGGATAGACCTTAAAAATGAACTGTAAATCCAAACATATTGAGTTTGACTCTCAGTAGTGTTTCACAGACTTAACCGATACATATGATTTACAGGCAATTTTAAGAATTCGAGATTTACTTACTCTGAAGAGTGGGTCCAATGTAGCTTTCATGATTGCATTGGTTAAGTTGGTTCCATCACCCCCCATTGTGTAATTATCCTTTTTTTCCTTATTAGTCATAGAGATTCGAGAGTATGAGAGAAATAAGTGGGGAAACTGTTCATATAGGAACCATAATTAAGCAAGTTTCCAATTAAAAAATCTTCCCACACAAGCAAAAGTTGAAAACCACCATCTAAGGACATTTTCAACCCCTATAGTTTGAGAAGTGATTATTTTTTTAATTTTTTATGAAAAGTAAAAAAAGTGATGTAATAATTTATAGTGACTTTTTAATTATATTAGTCTAATGTCAAACAAGGTTTATCAAATTGAAATTCGAATAAAAATCTTGCAAAACACCTCTCCACTCATTAACTCAAATATATATGAAATTGAGTTTTACCCATTTTTTTAACCCAAATTAAAGAAGACTTAAATATATACTCGAATTTTTTCAAGATCATTTTATAATTTTGAAATTTACCACTCTGCCATTACTGAAATTTTACTCAAATTACGTTCAAACCCAAGTTTATCCACTGGAATGTCATATCAAATCAAACTTAGATTTTTAATTAAGGCCTATTTTGGGAACATGGGTTAAAAGCCAAAAATTAGCTTTTAACCCATTTTTGGTCACATCACCTCTCACATAAAACAGTAAAAAAAAGTTTAAAAAGTCAAAAAATTAGCTTTTAACCATCTTTCCAAAACACGGCTAAATTTGTAGCAATACTACATCCACACAATTTCTTCCCCTCACAATCTCCTTAATGAGGTGACAAAAACAAAATGCATGTAAAGAGAGTTTTGATGAAATATTTGAATGTAGGTCAAATTTTGCTTGTCACATCATTTGGGGGGAGGGTTGGGGGGAGGGAATTATGTGGATGAATAATTTTTCTTAAATTTGAGTGAAGATATAAGGGCCGAAGATGGCTTAACAAACTTTTTAAAATCTGGCCTGAATTAAGTTGAAATAAGCTTAAATTATTTTACAATAGGCCTACATAGGCTTAGTTTATTGGTTTTGTCGTAATGCTTGGTTGGTTGACTTATTGTCTAGGGCAAATTATACCAGTAATCCCTATATTTTATTTCTTGTGTTATTTTGGTCCCTACACTTTCAATTGGCTCAATTTTGACCATTCATTTTAAATTTTGTGTCAATTTAGTCCAATTGATAATATTGTTAGTGTTTTTTAAAGAAAATTATCACTAAATTGGTTGAGGTTAACTCACTAAGTTGAGTAAGTTTATAATTTTACTCTTTAAAATATGACACATAACAGGTGAGTGCATATTTTCTATAAATAAATAAAAAATACTGAGAGTTCAAATCAATTGGACCAAATTAAGACAAAGTCATAAATTCAGGGTTAGAATCGAACCAACACTACAACAAAATGCACTTTCGGCGACCAAAACTGGCGACTAAAAAAAATTTAGTCGCTAAAGTTGTGGAATTGGCGACCAAAAATTTTTTTAGTTGGCAAAAGTAAAATATTTAGCTACTAATTTTTTTTTAGTTGGGGTATATTGGTTAATGGCTACTTAAAAAAAAAATTAGTCGCTAAAAATGCCAAAATCGGCGACAAAAAAGAATTTTAGTCGCCGTATATTGAGTTTTGGCTACTAAAACCGTTTAGTCACCGAATGGAAAATAAAAAATTATTTTTTACTTTTGCTGACCAAAATTTTGGTAGCCAAAAGTTTATTTTCAGCGAAAAAAAAGAATGTTAGTCACTGTATATTGATTTTTGGCTATTAAAACCGTTTAGTCGCCGAATGAAAAATAAAAAATTATTTTTTACTTTTGGCAACCAAAATTTTGGTAGCCAAAAGCTTATTTTCAACAATAAAAAAAAATGTTAGTCGCCGTATATTGATTTTTGACTACGAAAACCGTTTAGTTGCCAAATGAAAAATAAAAAATTATTTTTTACTTTTGGCGACCAAAATTTTGATAGCCAAAAGTTTATTTTCAGCAACAAAAAAGAATGTTAGTCGCCATATACTGATTTTTTGGCTACTAAAACCGTTTAGTCTACGAATGAAAAATAATAAATTATTTTTTATCTTTAGCAACCAAAATTTTGGTCGCCAAAAGTTTATTTTCAGTGACAAAAAAAATTTTAGTCGCCAAAGAACTAAAATTTTTGGAGCGACACAATTCAAATATTTTGGAAGGATTTATAAAATATATTCAGCGACTAAAAAATTTTCTGCCGCCAATAAGCATCTATATAAAATAATTTTAGCTCTCACTCTTCTCTCTCATTTAGGAATGGCAACGGGACGGAGTGAGGCCGGGGAATACACTCCTCGTCCCCGATCCCCGATCCCCGAACTTGATAAATTCCCTGTCCCCACCCCCGCCCCCACCCCCAATCCTCGGCGGGAACCCATCGCCCGCCCCCGCCCCCGCCTCCGATCAGGGATCGGTTATCCCTAACCCTGAAAAATCCCCGAATTATATCAATTTTTTTTTATCTGTAAACATCCTATTTAAATATATTTGTCAACATATTTTCAAATTAAAAAATCTATAAACATCCTATTCAAACATATTTGTCAACATATTTTCAAATTAAAAAATCTATTTACATCCTATTCAAACATATTTGTCAACATATTTTCAAATTAAAAAATCTGTAAACACCAAAATAGCATCTGTCAATATATCTTATTCAATAACTTTGTCCAGCGGAATAGCATCCTATTCAAATCAATATATCCTAAACAACAAAATAGCATCTGTCAATATATCCTATTCAATAGCTCTATCCAGCAGAATAGCATCCTATTCAAATCAATATATCCTAAACAACAAAATTGTATCTGTCCAGCAGCCCACACACAAAGAAAAATTCAACAAGTTGCAAAGATAATAATTAGTCCCAAGCATAGCCCGCAAGGGATAGGCTACCCAAAAAATAAAATTTAAAAAAAAAAACAAAAAAACAAATCCATTGCAATATAAAAAAATTAAATCCATTGTGGGAAAAGACAAAAAAAAAAAAAAAAATGTTTCTCCAATACTCATACAACTATACAACAACTTTCATCATCTCCTTCAACTTGAATTCTTGTTAAATAACAAAAGAAAAAAAACAAATAATCAATACTAATAATAAGACGTAAAAAATGTTAACAATTAAAACAAAAAAGATGACAACTTACACAAAAGTGACACACGACTCATTCGAGTCGATCTCATCATCATCATATATAGTCGCATATCCCACCGATTCCAATGTTGAATTTTCTAAAAAGTAAAGAATATAAATTTAGTATTGAAATTATTCCATGGTAATATAAAAGTGAAATAATAATATGTAGATTGGATGAAATAATAATATGAGTACCATTCATCTCTGCACCCACCAACTTTGTGCACACATTAATGCTTCTAATGTGTTTGGATGAAGTCTACTACGATGTGGACTCACCAACCTTCCACTAGTACTAAATGCTGACTCAGAAGCAACAATGGATACAGGAATGGCTAAAATATCCCTAACTATTTCCTGCAAGGTTGGATACTTTGGTCCATTGGCTTTCCACCAATTCAAAACATCAAAACCTGAAGTTCTTGGCAAAACATCATCTTCTAGATAATGGTCCAACTCTGGTCTTACATTCTTCATTTTTTTACTTCTCTTTCTACTAATAATCAAATCAAATTCTGAAAGGGTCTCTGTAACAATTTCTGGATGAATAGAAGAATCACCAACAACATCGGTCTCCATACCAACTCGGTGCTGATACTCTTGCAACAAATCATAACAAATCTGACGAACCCTATTAACTTCATCTTCAGCTTTGTCTCCATAAAGTTTTTCAAAATAAAACTCCAATACACTCATCTTATACCTAGGATCAAGTACAACAGCAACTCCAATATCACCATGCATCACTAGCCAATGTTTATCAAAATTTTCCACCATTTTTGATGCCATTGTTCTAATCACTTCAATTTCACAAGTGAGCCGTTGAGACAGTGTCATCCTAATCTCACATAAAGCTGGGAAACAAACATTGGCTATGGGATACTTAGTACCAGAAAATAACTCTGTGATACAAAAAAATATCTTAAACCTCCCACTAATCTCTCTAGCAAACTCCCATTCTTGCTCACTTTGCACGGTCTTATATTGGGGCTCTCTAATTTTCAACTGAGAAAAAACATCCTTATATAATAAGGTAATTTGAAGCATCAAGTAGGTTAAATTCCACCTAGTCGCACAATCAAGTCCTAATTTCTTAGTATGTGGATTACACAATTGATTGACTGTTTCTTCAAATTTTTCTTGTCTTTTTAGTGTTGTTGTCCAATAAACTACACTCTCTCGAATTTTCTCCACGCCCACTCGTATGACATCCAATCCATCTTTCACTATCAAATTCAAAATATGCGCACAACAACGCATATAAAACAAAGTACCACCCAACAAAAGGGATGTATTACTCAATTTATCCATCAACATGTAATCATGGCATCATTTGTGGAGCAATTATCAACAGTAACAGTAGAGATTTTTCTATCAATAATCCAGTCCATCATACACTCAAGCAAAATATCACAAAGAACTTCTTTTGTGTGGACATGGAACATAAATAAACCTAAAATATGATATTCATGAACAAGTATTAATAACATGCAAATTGAACTGAATAAGATAGAACTTTTACATGATTTGCAAACTTACAAATATATATATCTCAAAATGCGACTTTGCAATGTCCATGAATCATCAATAAAGTGTGCGGTGACAGTCATGAATCCTTTCTTTTGATTGCTAGCAGTCCACATATCAGTTGTGATTGCCACCCTACTTTTATTATGCTTCACCAAACTCAATGTCTTCACCCTCTCTTAATCATAAATCTTTAAAATATCACTCTTTATCGTATTTCGAGAAGGCACTTTAAACAATGGTTGAAGTGCTGCTGAATATCGTTTAAAACCAACATGATCTACAATAGAGAGGGGATATTCATGCAATATTATGACATGTGACAACTCTTTCCTAGCAAAATCTTGATAAGAAATATAAGAATTCATTTTTGGACTCTACTAAAATTGTTTGTTAAAACTTTTTGCCTCATGTCCATCACTTTTTTCCTAGTACAACTCTTATGGTGATCATGCAAATGCCTAGTTCCATTTTTTGAATCACCTCCAAGATGTTTATTACAATAATTATATATCTTGCCTTCCACACCCCATTGACTTGTTTCTTAAAGTGTTCCCACACAACACTAGGTTTTCTTTTAGTTCCTCCACAACACTAGGTTTTCTATTTCTTCCTCCACAAATATTAGACTCTTCTTCTAAATCAATAACATTTTGATTAGAGGGGCGTGACGGTGAGTTCGTAGGTGAGTTGGTAGCTGGCGATGATTGTTGTGACGCGTCACTCTCAAATGGTACTTGAGAGTTAACTGGTACTTCAGAGTTAATTGGTGCATGAGAGTTAACATCTGACATTTTTAACCTTTATAAAAATAATATGGATTGAATTAATGTTAACAGAGGCAACATAAAATTGGATTAAATATGGATTGAATTAACGTTAACAGAGGCAACATAAAATTGGTCCTTAAACAACAAATCATTAACCAATACTAAATTTAACCACGCTGCAGAAATTCTAAATATGCCATATGCCAAAATTAGTATATAATCCAAACAAAATGACAAAGCTTAAACTTTGTCAAACCATCACCCAAAATCAGTATACTCACTAATATTCATTGTAATTTCTTTTCCTAACCTGTAGTAACAATCATAGCCTTAAGTGGCTTAATAAAATTGAAACTACACATCATTTTAGCATCTAGCAGAATGTATATCATCCATTTAGTTGACCATTATGATATGGTTTACTCAATTTTGACACCTTTATATCATCAAAACATAACCCTGTATAATCTTTCAACATTCCACACTATTCAACATAACCCTGTATAAACTTTCAACATAACCCTGTTAATCTTTCAACATAATCTTTCAAAACATAACCCTGTTCATCTATCAAAATCTCATAGTTGACAAATCTCATAGTTGACAAAATCTCATAGGCCATAAGTCTTCCATTTTAAGCTAATTCCCAATTTATTTAAAACAAATTATTGAGAAACTGAGAAACAAATTTTCAAGGATTTAAAATTGAGAAACAAATAACAGATCATATATATATATATATATATATATATATATATTTAAAATACCAGGAAAAAAAACAGAGATATATATATACAAATAACAGAGTATATAACAGATCATACATATATATACAAATAACAGATTATATATATATTTAAAATAAATTTTTTTTATATAATTTCTTATTTCTGAACTTGATATAATCTGTTATCCCTGGATCGAAAAAAAAAATAATTCTAAACTTGATACTATACACTCACAGATATATATATATATATATATGTAAATCCTAGATCGAAATCCCTAGAGAGAGAGAGAGAGAGAGAGAGAGAGAGAAAGAGATACCCTTTGAAAATCAGCGGTGAGGGAGGAGCGGCAGTGAGGGAGCAGCAGTCGTCGTGTAAGAGAGAGAGGAAGGCAAAACCCTAAACTAGCGACGGTGAGACCGTGAGATAGAGAGAGAAGAGCAGCTTTGTGTTTGTGTGTGAGTGAGAGTGAGTGTTCAACCAAACCCTACACACACACACACACACACACACACACACACATATATATATATAAACAAGGGCAAAATAGTAATTTCACATCTCGGATCAAATGGGGCGGGGATCGGGGCCAGGTCCGGGGTTGAAACATGAACCCCCATCCCTGGCCCGAATATCATTGGGGATTCAATTTTTAATACCACCCCTGGCCCGTCGGGGGTATTTTTTGGGAAATAACCACTCAATTCGGGGTCGGGGGATCGGGTCCCCGTCGGGTCGGGTTCCGACTGCCATCTTTACTCTCATCCCATCTCTAAACCAAACCCTAAATAGAACCAGCGCCTCTCTCTCTCTCTCTCTCTCTCTCTTCAGTGTCCCTCTTCCGTTCCGCTGCTCCTCTCCCTCCATCTCTCACCGCTACTCCTCCTTGGGTTCGCCGGCAACTGGAGCATCGATTCACCTCCTTGTTGGTCACCGTCGCTTGAGATTCATCACCCATGGAAGCTCAATCAGCGGCTCCTCCCTCACAGCTCCTCGCATTGCATTGCTTCAACATTGAGGTTTTTATCTTCCTCTCTCTATTTATCTTACTCTCTCTATCTCTCTCTCTCTCGGCTCTGTTTTTCTGTCTCTCTTTCTTTCACCATTCACTTAGAAAAACCCACAGAGCTTCACATACACGCACACACATGGGTTCTTCATATAGTCAGAAGATATGATTTCTAATGCATAATACTCTATCTATTGGGTCATTCACTTTTTGTGTCTAAGAAGGCTTCGAGTTCGGTGCTTTGGAGTTGGGCTGTATTCGCGCTATCTGCTCGATCAAATGTCAAAGAGATTGATGGGGTTCTTGGGTTGGGCGAGAAGGGGAAGAGTGTCAGTGTTGAAGAAGCTTCGTATTTTGGGGAAGCGATTGTGGTGTTGAAATTGGCCAAGGAGGTTATTAGGATTCAGTAAGGGTGGAGAGCTAATGCTGTTAAGGATTTGAATCGTGTTGGTGGGTTTTCGAGGAGTTTGGCCAATTTTGCGACTGATTGGCCTTGTTTGTTGTTGGAATTGTTGTCTTCAGTTGCTGAAACTGATTACTTTCAGGTAAATTACCACAAATTGTTCAAATAAGAGTGATGTCTGATATTCATTGTAGCATTGGAACTGAACCCAGAAGCTTAATTGGGTATTGAGTGCTTTTTATATATGGAAAACAATAGTAGCATATGGATGGTGCATTCATGTGATCTTGGTTAGTATTTGGAGTTAATTAATGCTTTTTATATATGGAAAACTGATTAGTAGTTGTACTGAGTGCTTTTCCATATGTACTTAATTAATGCTTCATGTTTTTTATATATGGAAAACTTTCACTTTTAGTTAAAAATAACTATAGCGATCCCGGGTTTGTCCCCTTTATGTATAGTGTTCCGATCTTAGGTTCCGTGGAGTTGGTGGTTGTATGTCCTGTTGTCATCCTTTAGATTCCGTATGTCTGAGTTTTAGGATGTGTTGGGCGTGTTTCGAACAGGCTGGTTGAGCCTTAGTCCCTTTCCTTGTTGCCCAGAGTTTTGGTGGTACGCTCGAGCGGGTACCTTTGCGCTTGAGCGGAGTTGGATTTTTGGTTGTACGCTCGAGCGGACCATATCACGCTCGAGCGCAGTTTTCACACTTCCAGTATTTGTGCCTCTGCAAAACTTCTGCAGATGTGTTTTTCACGCTCGAGCGGGTTTCCTTATGCTCGAGCGGGTCTGTTGACGCTCGAGCGGGGTGTTCATTGTCTGTGAAAGTTCTGAGAGGGGGTAATCTACGCTCGAGCGAACTGGTTTTCGTGCTCGAGCGGATGTATTTTGTTCTTGTGTCTTGGCGCTCGAGCGGGCCTTCTTGCGCTCGAGCGGGTCCAGTTTTTGTGCTTGACGCTCGACTGTTCTATTCTCCGCTCGAGCGGATCATGCGTATATCAGTTGGCAGCTGTGCATTCTTGAATCACTTTTCAACTTCCACTCTCTCTTTTACTTTTCTGAAAAGCCATTTTTGAGAGCTCCTCTCTCTAGAATCTCCCTTCTCTCTTAGGATTGATCTAGTTAGAGTATTCTTCTACCCTTTGGCCTTTACAAAAAGTGTGTTGATCGTCGAGGGCTACGTTTTGATCCGAAAAGTTTGGAGTTTGGAGCACTTTGAGTTTGGTCCTCTCCTCCGTTTGAGCTCTAACTCCAAGGTAGGGATATTATACTCCATCTTATGAGCTTTGTCTTTAAATTTTAGTATTTCGATATGTTGGGGGTTGTTGGGTAATTTTGAGAAAGTTTGGGGGCCTTTGTGTAATTTTCAAAAGATGGATTTTTAAACATATAAACTCTTATGTATGTGATACATTGGAAAATGGACTTGGTGTTGGATTGTTGATGAAAAAGGAACCTTAGGGTTGGTATTGTGAATTTGAAAAAAAGCCCTAATTGCATGATAAATTAATTGGTATATTTAATTTTGGAAAATGAGAAATTGAATAGGAAATATTCAAATTAGAATGGTGTGGGATTAAAGGGTGTAGTTGGATTAATTTATCGCTCACCTAGGTAAATGTTGATATTTTATCCATTTGGTGCATTTATTTTCTATTTAGAAATAACTGCTTTGGGCTATCGGTGGAGGGTAGTCTTGATTGTTGTAGACAATGCATGATGATTAGGCAAACTAAAACTAATCAATTGAGTATGTTATCGAATATAGCGGTTGGCATAATACACCAAATTTTGTATTGATTGATTGAATTTGTATATGATAATTGCTTATATACATTGTTTTGTGTGGGAGGAGATATGGGATGTACTCCACGGTTTAGGGGAAGATGGGGGATGGACCTCTAGACCGGATCTTGTTTGACATTGATATAGCACTACAATGTGTATCGTTTGTGAAGTATAGAAGTGTTTCAATGTTTTATTGATACAGCACCAAAATGTGTATCAATTGTGAAGTGTTCTAGTTTTATTGGTATAGCACTGCAATGTGTATCATTTGTGAAGTATATAAGTGATTTTATATGTTATTGATACAGCACCAAAATGTGTATCCATCATGAATTTTGAAAGTATTTTAATGATGAGTTATAATCTCATTAAATTGTTTGGCCAAGTTCTGAGCTTTGTTTTCAAACTTAGAGTTGAAAAAGAAATGGAAAATGAATTGTAACATGGATATGACTGTCATGAAACTGTAATATGATATAAGTTGGAATATAAGTGTGAACCATCTATCGAATGCTGTTATTTTTGTCATTGTTTATAGTTGGTTTAGTATATTTCTACTGGGCTGTGGCTCACCCTATATGGGACATCATTTTCAGGTTCAAGTACTATGCCGCCCCCGAGATCTTAGCTTGGATGGTTGTGGGAGTTAAAGACTCTTTTGGTTAATTTTTGTTGTATTACATGTAAATTCATGCCAAGAGCTTAATATGTATTTGAGTTAGTACTCTTCTTGTTGTAACCAAGTGTTGACTTGGAAAGCTATAAGCCCGTAGGGCATTTGCTTTTGCTGTTAACATGTAATATATTTGTAAGTAATACTTTGATGATTGTAACATACTATCTCTTTTCTATATCTTGATTGTATGATATTTTGGGTTTATTTTGAGGGCGTTACAACTTGGTATCAGAGCGTACCGGGTTTGAATACTTTGGGTATGTGGGAAGTGATTAGTATCATAATGGGTTTGTCTCGCTTGTTAGAGACTCAGATGTAATGTTATATGCTTATGTGATAGCATGTTTATGTGACTATATGGGTATGGGATTTTGTAACAACCCTCACTCTACCCTAGTCATGCTTGCATATATTACATGATCTTGTCTTGATATATTGTATCTTTGCAAACCTTGATTTGTCTTGCTTAAGTGTTCCTCGCATGTTTTGTACCTTGCATGGTGTGAGTTTAGTTGAGGTCATCTTCAGTCTAGAATTATCTTGGAACCACTTTGTTTGACCTCCACCTTCGCCCTGACATATTGGCCGAGATGTCATTATCTAGGCCGAGGTGTTCATCACCAAGGCCGAGATGTGTATTATCTAGGCCGAGATGTTACCTTTGCACCTAAGTGATCTTGTCCTGGAGTGGTATGACCTAGACCGAGGTGTGGCACATCTAGGCCAAGGTGTGGCACAGCTTAGTCAAGTGTTGTCCTTCCTAGCCGAGATCATTGTTCCCCTGCTTGCCGATGTCTTGTTCTTAGCCGAGATCATTACCCGCCAGAGTGCCCATGCCATCCTGCTTGTTGAACACACTTTGTCATAGTCTTGTCTTTTCACTCAGCCACCTTTTGAGGAGAACCAACCTGGTAGTGCCGCGTGTCCCAGCTGAGTGTTAAGTCAGCAGACAGACCCAGAAAATATACATTTTTTGTATTACATCTTTGCCTTGTAGAGAGAGAGGCTCTAGGAAGAAGAAGAAGTCTTAGAGTGAGAGAGTAGACTTTCGAGCTTGATTTCTGGAGATCAAACCGTTAGATTCGTGTATTGAGGTTAGATTCTTGATTCACTCTTGTCGTTCTTATTGATCATCCAGCTGTATTGCACGATCAAACCTGTTCTGCATGTTATGCATTGGTTTAAAGTCGGTTTTAGAAAGAGAAGATAGTGTTCATGTGTTTTTGAAGAAAAAGTCTTGTTTGATCCGAAAGTTTGCCTTAAGATTCATGTTTTGTGTTTGTTCTCGCAAGATCCTTGAATATGGGTAGCCAGGTCCATGTATTTGAATTCATAGCATGAAATCTCAGATTTTGTAATAGCAAATTATGATCTTGCATTCATCTTCCTCATGTTCATGTTCTTCATGTTCATGTTCTTCAAGAGAGGGAAACCCAGATTTTCCCAACCTCATTTCCTTGGATGTGGCCATCGAGGCAACACATCGGCAAGGAGGTGTGGGACCTCGGCCTAGACCTGGTAGTCGCCCAGCATGTTTTCCCGAGATGAGAAACAGTGTCTTGTTTTGACTTAACTTGGTTTTGAAAGAATGCCAAGGTCACTTGCATTCATATAAAGCTTGTTTGATAGTGCATTCAATGGGATTTGTTATGTGCTTGTAGGACTTGGATCCTTGCCTGTAGCCCCGACGTCTGAAGAGCTATGTGAGTGGTATTTTTAATAAAGTTATGTTACTAAGTTTTGATAAAGCTTTGCCTTGCTTGTTTTGGAAAAGTATTTTGTGAAGCATGAATGATGACCCCTATTTTGTATATCAAGTATTAGCCTTGTATTGAATGACAATCTTGAAAGTCCGTACGTGCTAGGGGACTATAAGCATTTGAAGCACAATCTTCAAAGTCCGTACGTGCTAGGGGACTATAAGCATTTGTAGTACAACCTTTGTGTTAATGTTATCCCTTGGAACTTGAAAGCCTTGAAAGACTTTAATTGTCGAGACTTGAAAGATTTGTTAGATAAACTTGATTTGCCCTTGGATTTTGTACAAGATGTGTTATGCTTTGATTTGATAAAGGTTTCGGATGTCATTCATGTAAACCCCTTTATTATTTGTACCATTCACTGAGTATCCAAGGTCACCCCTCTTTATATATATGTAGGTGACGAGCAGGACGGCAGTGACGCCTAGATGTACTTGCCACTTGTTTTGGACTTTGCACTTTTGCTGCATCTTGAAGATTATGCTTCTTAGTTGTATTTCATTGTATTTTGTATTTGATGGCTGAGAAGCCTTTTGGTCAAGATGTATTTTGTACTTCATTTGTTGTATTAAAGCTATGTAAAGATGTATGCCATTCCATTTAAACTTATGCACTGCTCTTATGGACTACTTAGCTTGGAATTTATTGCTTCCGCATTTGTAAGCGCCATATGTATACTCTAATTGTGTGTGAATTTTGAGAGTTGGCCTTCGGTAATCACGAATTACTGGCCATCATGGCACCATTCTACTAGGGGCGAAATGGGGTCGTGACATATTGGTATCAGAGCCCAAGTTCCTCATAGTACGTTATTCACACACCTTGAGTCCTAAAGAGCATAGGATTTCCCTTAGAAAGATGTTAGGATTGCATCATGTTGCTTGCTATTTGACGAAGTGTGCATCATCTCAGCTTGACTGTTTGTTACTTGCATACATGTCTATTTGATTGTTTTGTTTTAAAGTCACGTTTTGCATACTCTTAGCATCATGAGAAGGGGTAGACCACCGGTTGGCCGAGATCATCCCGAAGACAGATTGGACAGATTAGAGAGATTGGTCGAAGGTTTGGTCCGTGAGTTAAGACAACCTAGGCCACAAGACACTAGTACCACTTCTACCTAGGCCGAGCAGACAAACGGCCGACAGGCAGTTCCACCTCCACCTCCTCTAGTGCCACAAGTGCCTCCATAGCAAGCTTTATATGGGGATGGCACCATAGCCTTGATCAGAGAGTTCAAAAAGATGAAACCGCCGAGGTTCTCTGGGGGTATTGAACCGATGAAGGTCGAAGCGTGGGTCTTGGAAATGGAGAAGCTGTTTGAGATCTTTCCCAGTACCGATGCCCAGAAGGTGTCATTGGCAACATTCACACTAGACGACGATGCACGAAGATGGTGGATGATGACCCGAGAAAGCAACCCAGGTCTGACTTGGGCCAGATTTTTGGAATTATTTTACAACAAGCATTTCCCCCTTAGTGTTTGAGACCGTAAGACCACAGAGTTTCAGACCTTGGCACAAGGCAACAAGACGGTGGCAGAATATGACCGTGCTTTTACCGAGTTGGCGAGATACGCGCCTCACATGGTCGATGATGAATACAGAAAGGCCAAGAAGTTCGAAAGTGGATTGCGTGGACCAATTCAGGATCGAGTTAACATGCTCAATATGCCGACCTACGCCGGAGTATTGGACAAGGCCATCTTGGCAGAGGCTAACTTAAACCGATATCAGAACTCAGGAGAAAATCAGAAGAAGAGGCAGAACTATGATAATTGCCGAGCTCCGTTTAACGCCAAGAAGAAGGCGAATGTGGGCAGCTCCAGCAACTCGAACCAAGAAGGAAATAATAGGCGGACGTGTGCAAGCTATGGGAAGCCGCATTCCGGAGTTTGCCGTTGGGCATTGGGAGCCTGTTTTGAATGTGGTGAAATGGGTCATCGTGTGAAAGACTGCCCGAAGGCAAGGACTGATGATGGTAAGAAGAATGGGAGTACCTCGGGCTATGCACAGAGAAATAATATCGGAAGAGCACAGGCGAGACAGGCCAGAGTTTTTGCATTGGTACCAGGAGACACTCAGAATGCTGAGACAGTAGTGTCAAGTATACTCCCAATTTGCTCTCAAGATGCATACATATTAATTGATTCGGGTTCTACACATTCATTTGTATCTGCTAAGTTTGCCGAGAAGTTAAATAGAGAACAAGAACCCCTTGACTATGTGTTATATGTGTCTACTCCATCTGGGAGAGCTATGATTGTTGCATCCATTTTTAGGGCATGTGTTGTTGCGATTGAGGGTGTAGAATTGTTAGTCGATTTAATGTTGTTAACCATGGCTCACTTCGATGTCATATTGGGAATGGATTGGTTAGTAGCGAATCATTCATCCATTAATTGTGTTACTAAGAGCGTCACATTGAAGACCCCAAACCAAGCCAAGGTTATTTTCCAGGGTAAGGGAGTAGTGCCGCCACCTTACTTAATCTCATCCATGAAAGCCTATAAGTTGATCCAAAAAGGGTGTCAGGGTTATTTGTGCAGTATGCTAAGTGATTCGAATGGAAGTGTTGAGTTAGCCGACATACCAGTTGTTAAGGAATTCCCCGACATCTTTCCAAATGAGTTGCCTGGCCACTTGATCGATAGAGAGGTAGAGTTTATAGTGGACATCATGTCGAGAACGCAACCTATCTCCAAAACACCCTATAGAATGGCCCCAGCTGAACTTAAGGAACTAAAATTGCAACTACAAGAATTGTTGGATAAGGGATTCGTTAGGCCGAGCACTTCACCATGGGGAGCCCCTGTTCTATTTGTCAAGAAAAAGGATGGCACACTTCGCCTTTGCATTGATTACCGGGAACTTAATAAGGTAACCATCAAGAACAAATACCCATTGCCTAGGATTGATGATTTGCTTGATCAACTACAAAGAGCACGAGTCTTTTCCAAGATTGACCTTAGGTCGGGTTACCACCAGCTGAAAGTTAAAGCCGAGGATATTGAGAAGACTGCTTTTCGGACAAGGTATGGCCACTATGAATTTTTGGTAATGCCTTTTAGAGTGACCAATGCTCCCGCAACATTCATGGACTTGATGAACAGAGTCTTTAAACCGTATCTAGATGAGTTCGTAGTTGTTTTTATTGATGACATACTGATCTATTCCAAGAGTACAATTGAACACGAGAATCATCTGAGACTTGCCCTGCAAATCTTGAGAGACAAGAAGTTATACGCCAAGCTGAGCAAGTGCGAGTTCTGGCGTTTCAGCATTTCATTTTTAGGGCATGTGATTAATGAAGAGGGTATATCAGTTGATCCCAGTAAGATTGAAGCCATTGTGAATTGGCCGACTCCGACCAACGTGTCCGAGGTTCGTAGTTTTCTGGGCTTGGCAGGTTATTACAGAAAGTTTGTGATGGACTTCTCAAGGATTGTAGTACCATTGACACAACTAACCAAGAAGGGAACAGCATATGAATGGACCGATGACAGAGAATCAGCCTTCCAAGAGTTGAAGACGAGGTTAGTTACGGCACTAGTTCTTGTACTCCCATCAGGTAATGAGGAATTTTAGATTTTCAGTGATGCTTCACATAAGGATTTGGGTTGTGTATTAATGCAAGGGGGCAAGGTCATAACATATGCATCTCGTCAGTTGAAACTTCATGAAAAGAACTATCCAACCCATGATCTAAAGCTAGCAGCCGTGGTGTTCGCTTTGAAGATTTGGCGTCACTACTTGTATGGAGCCTCTTGCCAAGTTTTTACAGATCACAAGAGCTTGAAGTACTTGTTCACTCAAAAGGAACTGAATTTGAGGTAGAGAAGATGGCTAGAATTATTGAAGGATTACGACATGCAGATTCGGTATCACCCAGGTAAAGCAAACTCGGTAGCCGACACATTGAGTAAAAAGTCAGTGGGAAGTTTGGCATGCCTAGCCATGATTTCAGTGGAGCCGTCTACTATTGGGGAAGTAAAGGCAAGGCAAATAGAGGATGAATTCCTGAAGAAGGTAGCCGACGAGATTATCACCAGGCCGAGGTCAGGTTACACCCTTGAGAATGGAGTGCTTAAGTTTGAAGGAAGATTGTGCGTGGCCGACGTCTCAGAGTTGAAAGGAAAGATTTTGCAAGACTCTCATGGATCCAGATTTACAGTTCACCCAGGGAACACTAAGATGTATCAAGATGTAAAATAGACTTTTTGGTGGCCAAATATGAAAAGAGAGATAGCCGAGTTCGTATCCAGTGTTTGTATTGTCAACAAGTGAAAGCAGAACATCAGAGGCCAGCGGGACTTCTCCAACCCTTGCCAATTCCTGAGTGGAAATGGGAACACATCTCCATGGACTTTGTGATTGGTTTGCCGAAGACACAGAAAGGAATGGATTCGATCTGGGTTATAATCGACAGATTAACTAAGTCAGCACACTTCTTGCCTGTTAAAACTTTGTTTAATGCGGATCGACTTGCTGTGTTGTATGTGAATGAGATTGTTGGACTTCATGGTGTGCCGATGTCCATTGTGTCAGACCGAGATTCAAAGTTTGTTTCTAGATTTTGGCTGAGTTTACAAAGGGCTTTGGGGACCGAATTGAGGTTTAGTACAGCTTTTCATCCCCAGACCGACGGCCAAACAGAGAGAACGATTCAAACACTTGAAGATATGCTTAGACTATGTGTATTGGACTTCCAAGGAAGCTGGAAAGAGCATTTGCCATTAGTAGAATTCGCTTACAACAACAGTTATCAAGCTAGCATTGGCATGGCGTCGTATGAAGCCTTGTATGGAAGAAAGTGCAGATCGCCGATATGTTGGACCGAAGTAGGAGATAAGGCTTTGATCGGCCTCGATCTAGTTCAAATGACAACCGAAAAGATCAAGCTTATCCAACAGAGAATCAGAACCGCTCAGAGTCGACAAAAGAGTTATGCCGACCAGAGAAGAAAGGAGTTAGAGTTTGAAGTTGGGGATCATGTTTTCCTAAAGATCTCGCCGATGAAAGGAGTTTCAAGATTTGGGAAGAAGGGTAAATTGGCACCCCGTTACGTCGGGCCTTTTGAAGTTCTTGAGAAAGTTAACCTAGCTGCCTATAGACTAGCTTTGCCACCAGAACTAAGTCAAGTTCACAATGTGTTCCATATTTCGATGCTGAGGAAGTATATTCGGGATCCACTGCATGTAATCGATCATTCCGGGATTGTGGTTAGTGAAGATTTAGACTACGAGGAGAAGCCGATAAAAATTATTGACAGACAAGTGAAACAGTTGAGGAACAAATCGATACCAATGGTGAAAATTGAATGGGAAGAGCATTATGGCAAGGATGCTACATGGGAAATGGAAGAAGAAATGAGGATCCATCATCCGGGATTATTTGTAGAACAAGGTGATTTAAGTTTGGGGACCAAACTTCTTTAAGGAGGGTAGGATGTAACAACCCTCACTCTACCCTAGTCATGCTTGCATATATTCATGATCTTGTCTTGATATATTGCATCTTTGCAAACCTTGATTTGTCTTGCTTAAGTGTTCCTCGCATGTTTTGTACCTTGCTTGGTGTGAGTTTAGCCGAGGTCATCTTTAGTCTAGAATTATCTTGGAACCACGTTGTTTGACCTCCACCTTCGCCCTGACACATTGGCCGAGATGTCATTATCTAGGCTGAGGTGTTCATCACCAAGGCCGAGATGTGTATTATCTAGGCCGAGATGTTACCTTTGCACCTAAGTGATCTTGTCTTGGAGTGGTATGACCTAGACCGAGGTGTGGCACAGCTTAGTCAAGTGTTGTCCTTCCTAGCCGAGATCATTGTTCCCCTGCTTGCCGATGTCTTGTTCTTAGCCGAGATCATTACCCGCCAGAGTGCCCATGCCATCTTGCTTGTTGAACACACTTTGTCATAGTCTTGTCTTTCACTCAGCCACCTTTTGAAGAGAAACAACCCGGTAGTGCCGCCTGTCCCAGCTGAGTGTTAAGTCAGCAGACAGGCCCAGAAAATATACATTTTTTGTATTACATCTTTGCCTTGTAGAGAGAGAGGCTCTAGGAAGAAGAAGAAGTCTTAGAGTGAGAGAGTAGACTTTCGAGCTTGATTTTTGGAGATCAAACCGGTATATTCGTGTATTGAGGTTAGATTCTTGATTCACTCTTGTCGTTCTTATTGATCATCCAGCTGCATTGCACGATCGAACCTGTTCTGCATGTTATGCATTGGTTTAAAGTTGGTTTTAGAAAGAGAAGATAGTGTTTATGTGTTTTTGAAGAAAAAGTCTTGTTTGATCCGAAAGTTTGCCTTAAGATTCATGTTTTGTGTTTGTTCTCGCAAGATCCTTGAATATGGGTAGCCAGGTCCATGTATTTGAATTCATAGCATGAAATCTCAGATTTTGTAATAGCAAATTATGATCTTGCATTCATCTTCCTCATGTTCATGTTCTTCATGTTCATGTTCTTCAAGAGAGGGAAACCCAGATTTTCCCAACCTCATTTCCTTGAATGTGGCCATCGAGGCAACACCTCGGCAAGGAGGTGTGGGACCTCGGTCTAGACCTGGTAGTCGCCCAGCATGTTTTCCCGAGATGAGAAACAGTGTCATGTTTTGACTTAGCTTGGTTTTGAAAGAATGCCGAGGTCACTTGCATTCATATAAAGCTTGTTTGATAGTGCATTCAATGGGATTTGTTATGTGCTTGTAGGACTTGGATCCTTGCCTGTAGCCCCGACGTCTGAAGAGCTATGTGAGTGGTATTTTTAATAAAGTTATGTTGCTAAGTTTTGATAAAGTTTTGCCTTGCTTGTTTTGGAAAAGTATTTTGTGAAGCATGAATGATGACCCCTATTTTGTATATCAAGTATTAGCCTTGTATTGAATGACAATCTTGAAAGTCCGTACGTGCTAGGGGACTATAAGCATTTGTAGCACAACCTTTGAAAGTCCGTACGTGCTAGGGGACTATAAGCATTTGTAGCACAATCTTGAAAGTCCGTACGTGCTAGAGGACTATAAGCATTTGTAGCACAATCTTGAAAGTTCGTACGTGCTAAGGGACTATAAGCATTTGTAGCACAACCTTTGTTAATGTTATCCCTTGGAACTTGAAAGCCTTGAAAGACTTTAATTGTCGAGACTTGAAAGATTTGTTAGATAAACTTGATTTGCCCTTGGATTTTGTACAAGATGTGTTATGCTTTGATTTGATAAAGGTTTCGGATGTCATTCATGTAAACCCCTTTATTATTTGTACCATTCACTGATTATCCAAGGTCATCCCTCTTTATATATATGTAGGTGACGAGCAGGACGGCTGTAACGCCTAGATGTACTTGCCACTTGTTTTGGACTTTGCACTTTTACTGCATCTTGAAGATTATGCTTCTTAGTTGTATTTCATTGTATTTTGTATTTGATGGCTGAGAAGCCTTTTGGTCAAGATGTATTTTGTACTTCATTTGTTGTATTAAAGCTATGTAAAGATGTATGCCATTCCATTTAAACTTATGCACTGCTCTTATGGACTACTTAGTTTGGAATTTATTGCTTCCTCATTTGTAAGCCCCATATGTATACTCTGATTGTGTGTGAATTTTGAGAGTTGGCCTTCGGTAATCACGAATTACTGGCCATCATGGCACCATTCTACTGGGGGCGGAATGGGGTCGTGATAGATTTAGTTTCTAGGATGTTGATTGGATCCTTGGGTTTTTGTGAGTCTTGTTGGAAAAGCACTTGATCAATGCTATTTCTGGCTGGAACTCTAGTAACGCCTCGGGACTATCATTGTTCGGAAATGAAATTCGTAAGTGCTTATGTGTTTATGTGCTTACGTGGAATGAATTACAGCTGTCCATCATGTTAGGACGCTAGTGAAATAGTTTCGGCACCCTGGTTATTGTGCTAATACCTTGTTATTTTTACTAGGATGCCTAGACGAGGGAGTTGTGATTTCCCTCCTTCCACACGGGAAGAGTTACGAAAACAATTTGTGGAGTTACGCCAAGGTACTACACCCTTGGTATGGTTTGAAACATGGTTTGCTAACCTGTCGAGGTTTGCTCCAGAATTAGTGGAGACGGAGGAATTGCGTTGTTCAGAGTTTGAGAGTAAGCTGTGTGATGACATCCGTGAAAGGATTGCGGGGTCTTGGCATAGGAGTTACAGTGTACTTGTCAGGGTTGCGACTCATGTGGAGGCAGCGGTGCTGGCTATGGGCCAAAATAGGGAGGAGGCCATTTCGGCAACTCCTATGATTCAGAGTGTTGGTAGGCCTTTTTAGAGGCAGAAGGGTTTTAATCCATAACAATTTTAGAGAGCTCAGCCTGGCCCTACTTTTCTAGTGCCGTGTCTAGATTCGGGAAAGGGTGAACGAAAGGCTGTCACTTGTTTCAAATGTGGTCAGCTGGGCCACAAGTCCCCAGCTTGCCCACAGGGGAAGAGGGCAGGGTTGGTAGTCCGACCAGTAGTTGCACTACCAAAATCTTCTAGCTAGCCAGGTTTTGATTCGATTGAATGTTCAGTGGGGAAGCAGTCGTTGTGGTCTTCATCAGCTCAGACTTTGAACCAGTCTCATGCTCGGGAGCCGCTTACTTGTTGGGGGTGTAATCAGCCGGGTCATATCCATCATTTCTGTACTCAGCCGGGGGCTTCTTTGGGGGGTTTTTCAACCTAGTCGGGCTCAGTTTTATTCGACCGGGCAAGGGCAGTATCACTCTGGGGGACAGTTAGGCCAGGTTTCGAGGGCCTCAGGAGAGTCGAGTTCCCAAGTCCCAGTTGGGGAAGTTCGCGGTTGTTCCAAGTGTGGCCGGATGGGGCACATCAGTATTCCTTGTCCGTGGCTTGTAAGCTCATAGGATATCTTGGGTCTGAGGATGACCAACTTTAGCGGTCCAGCGAGGGATGGTAGTGGTGGTAATACCGATGGGGTGGTTTTGTTTTGACTAATCCGTTTTGTAATTGGTGAATTATCATTTTGTAATCATTGGGTTTTGTTGTGTAACCAATGTGTTTTGAAAATGTTGGAACATCAAGGTTGTTTGTTTCTATATATATATATATATATAGTTCTGTGTGCCTGTGCTTATCTATTTTCTTGAAATGGGCAGATTAGAGCATGTAGTGGCTCTAAACGTTTTATTAGTGTAGTAAGTTGTTGTGAGACCATAAAATTTTTGGTAATAATGCATTTGTATGCGTGCGATTTGGTTTGGGAAAAAAATGAGGGCTCATGAGCCATGTTTTCAAATGTGGAAGGATTACTGAGGGATGCGTATCCTAGTCAGGATTACTAGGAAAGGGGGGGGGGGGGGCGAGAACAGTTATACTTGCCGGGTGTTCAGAATTTCATTAGTGTTATCTAATTGATCTTTTATGCATGATAGTGAAGTTGATCTATTGAGATGTGAAGTGTGCGATTAATACTAGGTGTAGTATGTATTTAACATGGTGTTTTACGAGGGCATAGTGCATAACCTAGTTAGGAATAGACTTGTACCTTCGTGGTAGGTAACGTTGCTAAATTTGCATATGTACTGACTGGTCGTTTCGATTGAGGGAGTGTTAGTCTCTATATAAGGTTGTGGTTGTTGCCATCGGAGAGTGGTGGGTTGTGAGCAGCTGGTTATGATCAAATGCGATAGGTTTGTACCTTAGCACTGGCTAGGTCAGGAGATGCTATCGGAGGGGTTGGTTGGGCGTATAGCCCGTGGTTAGGATGTGACCCGTGGATGGAGTCACAATGGTATGGTGGTTTGAAGTTTGGCAAGCTTGGGTCACTTTGATATGTGTCCATCATCCAGTTTGAATTGTAATAGTACAAGTGAGGAAGTAAGGTTGTGTAGAGTGAGTGAGGCACTCCGTTAAAGTCGTTTTGACTCGTTCGGTCCTTGTTTCTACATTGTAAGGCACGGGGGTGTGCAAAGTTATCCTTTATGTTGTTGTGTTGTTGGGAGTTTCAAACGTTTAGGAGTCCCTATCGTGAGAGTACTGTTTTTGGGGATTGTGTCATCACTGTGAGTATGGCGGGTTTTGTGGGTTGGTTACATTGTGATTCGCTTGAGGGACATCGAGCACTCTTCATAAACTAAAATGATTTTGAATCGAAACATGAGTTTACGATCCTTGTTTTCAGAAAATAATTTGAGGAGAACCTCTAAGTTCGGCTGTGGCCAGTTGTAAGTGGCGTACTTAAGTAGTGACGGTATAAGTCTGTATACCTTAAAAAAAATGAGTGCTTTGAAACAAACGGAGCAATAAGGCAGGTTCTTTAACCTGAATGGAATATGTTGTGAGAAGTTAGGTGTGACCTAGTTTGAGTTGCTGGTTACATGTTGTGTGCCTTTGGTCAGACCTTGAAATTTTAGGGTGTAATTGGGCCGTAATGTTGTTCCTTACCCTTGCTTCGTCTTGCGTTCATGTTTTATGAAAGTCGATTGGAAGCCTTGTGTAAAAAAAAAATGATTTCGTATTCCCTTTGTTGGGGTAGTAAGTACTGAATATTGGTTTGAGCATTGTCGGTAGTCGAGACGTAGTGGATGTCTTAGAACACTGTAGTGGTTGCGTGTGGCTTACTATTATCACTGTTATCGGGTCTTGGAGGACGGGACCCTTCCATTAAGTGAGGTGCTGTGGAAACATAATGGGTTGGGGAAAACCACTTGGGTAGGTGAATTTCGGGTCCGAGAGAAATATCCGGATCTATTTGTGGATGTTTGAGCACGTGTTGCATTCTTGTTGTTTTGTTAAAACTTTAGGGAACATTGAATATGTCTTAAGTTGAAAAACATTGCATATGTTTTGGTTTACGGAAGTATTTTGAAACTTGCCTTGAAATGGAAGTCTAATGTAACATTGCTTGTGTTGAACGTATTGTAGAACTAGAAACATATCATGAACATTGACTATGATATGAATTTGTGAATCATGTATATTGGAAATCGTTGGGTTTGGAAGAAATTCATGTGGGTAATACGTATTGCAATGTATACTGTAGGTTGCCTCTCGAATAGAGACAGGGTGACCAGTAATGGGTCAAGTGGTTAATAGTTGAATTGTAATGTTGTTGAGAAATTGATTTAATTTAAATCGTGGATGGTCATGCGTTATGGGTGGCAACGTGTTTATGAAAAATGTTTGCAAAATTTTTAAATTTCGCATGAGAATTGCAAAATTTTTTTTTTATTACTTCAGAATGCCAACGTTGAAAATTTGATTTTCTTTGAAAAATGCCTCATGAGCAAGAGAATAATTTCCTCTATATTTATACATAAGATTTGCGTTGGTTGTTTTATTTGGAACTATAATTGTTGAGAAGTGACTTAGCTGGGAGCGCTAGTCAGGTGTTTTGGTGATCTATCTCGGGTAGAGTTTGGTTTTGTTGAGGTCTTTTGTGCCTGAGTGTTGTCGTTGGAACGTGTTCCCTTAGTTAGTCCTTACTTTTGTGAGAGTTAACTACAAATTTGTTGAAAGAATAGTTTCTTCCCTAAATGCTCGGGGGTTGAGTGCTTTGTGGTCGGTTGACCTTGTGATTGTGTTATTTTCTTAATTTCGGGGACGAAATTCTTTAAGGGGAGGAGGTTATAGCGATCCCGGGTTTGTCCCCTTTATTCTCCAGTTTGTCCTCAGAGGGGAGGAGTTCAGAGAGCAGCATCTTCTTCGGCTCGATCTCAGAGCCAGAGTCAGGGTAGAGGTCAGCCACTCTCGTGTTATCAGTGTGGTCAGCCAGGGCATATGAAGAGGTATTGCCCCCAGTTGGGTGGCACACCTGGTGCATCTGGTTTGAGGCAGATTCAGGGTCAACAGCCAGCTCAGTCGGGTCAGGCCTCGAGGGCTAATCAGGGGGCTTCATCATCTCAGTCGGTGCAGCAATCTTATGCTCCTAGGGGTGAGCAGGTTGATCAGAGGTCATCTGGGCGCGTGTATGCTGTTACCGCGTAGGATCTTGTACCGGCTCCATCTGTTGTGAGAGGTACTTTCTTGTTTTGCAACTCGGTTGCTAATGTTTTGATTGATACGGGTGCATCTCATTCCTTTGTGTCTGCTGCATTTGCATCTGTTTTGGAGTTGGAGTTAGCACAGTTGGCATCTCCTATTTGTGTAGTGTAACCTCTTGGGGGTGAATTGATTTTGAAACACGGTGTTAGGGGTTGTAATATAGAGGTTGATTACCATAGAATCCCATTTTCTTTTGTAGTTATGCCTATGAGAGGTTTCGATGTTATTTTGGGTATGGACTGGTTATCGTCATACCGGGCAGTTATTGATTGCTACCGCCAGAGGGTCACTTGTTGTACCGTGAGCGGAGAGTATTTTCATTTTCTGGGGGACCGGGTTGGTGATGTGTTGCCACCGGGGTATGTTCGACGAGGAAGGAGTGAGCTTAGTGAGCTACTTGCTAACCTTTTGATTAGTGAGGATGATGAGACCCAGGTTGTGTTGCCAAGGGTGGTTTGTGAGTACTCGGACGTCTTTCCCGAGGATCTTGTTGGTTTGCCACCGCATCGAGAGATTGAATTCTCTATTGACCTAATGCCCGGCACGGCGCCGATTTCTATGTCACCTTATCGTTTTGCCCCAGCCGAGTTAGTTGAGTTGAAGATCCAACTCCAGGAGTTACTAGACAAGGGTTTTATACGCCCTAGTGTTTCGCCGTGGGGAGCACCGGCCCTCTTTGTTAAAAAGAAAGGTGGTGCTTTGAGACTTTGCATAGATTATCGGAAATTGAATCGGGCTACGGTTAAGAATAAGTACCCTATGCCTCGTATCGATGACCTGTTTGACCAGTTGAAGGGTTCCCGTTGTTTCTCAAAGATAGACTTGAGATCGGGTTACCACCAGTTGAGGGTCAGGGAGGAGGATATTCCGAAGACGGCATTCCGTACGCGGTATGGCCATTATGAGTTTTTGGTAATGCCATTCGGGCTCACCAATGCACCGGCAGTCTTTATGGACTTGATGAACCGGATCTTCCGGGAATTCTTGGATCAGTTTGTAGTCGTTTTTGTGGACGACATCCTTATCTATTCGCCTTCTGAGGAGGAGCATGAGGCACACTTGAGGGTGGTGCTTGAGTTACTTAGAGCCCATAGGCTGTATGCCAAGTTTGGGAAGTGTGAGTTCTGGCTGAGAGAAGTCAAATTCTTAGGCCATGTGGTATCCGGTGAAGGAGTGTCTGTTGATACATCCAAGGTAGAGGCAGTGCAAGATTGGGCACAGCCTAAGAGTGTGTTTGAGATCCGCAGTTTCCTGGGGTTAGCTGGGTATTACCGTCGGTTTGTGAAAGACTTCTCCAGGTTAGCATCACCGTTGACTAGACTGACTCGGAAGGGAGTTAAATTTGTATGGAGTGAGACTTGTGAAAAGTCGTTTCAGGAGTTGAAAGTTAGACTGACTACCGCTCCAGTATTGATTATTCCAGAGAGAGGGTCTGGGTTGTGTATTAATGCAAGAAGGGAAAGTAGTTGCCTATGGTTCACGTCAGTTGAAAATTCACGAGCAGAATTACCCTACGCATGATCTAGAGTTAGCAGCTGTGATATTTGCCTTGAAGGTTTGGAGGCATTATCTTTATGGTGAGAGATTTGAGGTATTCTCGGATCATAAGAGTCTGAAATATTTGTTTACACAGAAAGACTTGAACTTGAGACAGAGGAGGTGGATGGAGTTCATAGAGGATTATGACTTTGAATTGCATTATCATCCGGGAAAGGCCAATGTGGTGGCCGACGCCCTTAGCAGGAAACCTGTTAGTGACATAGCTAGTATAGCCATCCGAGAGTGGGAGATGTTAGGTGCACTTGGAGAGTTTGATTTCCTTCTGGGCGAATCCGTTGAGGCTGCGGCCTTGTTTTCTGGTGTTGCACAACCTACACTTGTGACTCGAGTGTTAGAGGCTCAGAGGGGCGACCTTGAGATAGAATCTCTCCGTGAGAAGATTTCTGGTGGGAAGGTTGAGAAAGGTTTGACGGTGTATCCCGACCTGAGTGTGAGATACCGAGACCGTCTATTTGTGCCGGAGTCTCATCGAGAGGAGGTACTCCGAGAGTTTCATCATTCACGCCTTGCGGTGCATCCGGGAGGTACTAAGATGTATCGGGATTTGGGTCGCCAGTTTTGGTGGCGGGGTATGAAGAGAGATGTGGCAGTTTTCGTATCTAAGTGCCTTACTTGTCAGCAAGTGAAGGCCGAACATCAGAGGCCAGCGGGTTTGTTGCAACCCTTGCCTATTGCCGAGTGGAAGTGGGAACATGTCACTATGGACTTCGTTGTGGGTCTTCCGAGGACTCAACGGGGTAGTGATGCTATTTGGGTAGTTGTGGACCGGTTGACTAAGTCGGCGCATTTTATTCCTATGCGTGTTAAAGATTCAGTTGATCATCTGGCCGATTTATATATTCGGGACATAGTGAGGTTACACGGGGTTCCAGTGACGATCGTTTCAGATAGAGATCCTCGTTTTACTGCCAGGTTGTGGCAGAGCTTGCAGAGTGCCTTAGGCACTAAGTTGACCTTTAGCACAGCTTATCATCCTCAGACTGACGGGCAGTCCGAGCGTACTATTCAGATCCTTGAGGATATGCTTCGGGGTTGTGTTCTTGACTTTGGTGGGTCGTGGGAGAGGCACTTGCCTTTGGTGGAGTTTGCCTACAACAACAGCTTCCAGTCTAGTACCGGTATGGCACCGTTTGAGGCCTTATACGGCCGACCGTGTAGGTCTCCTGTTTGTTGGGCCGAGGTGGGTGATGCACCTCTGTTGGGTCCGGAGTTAGTGAGGGAAACGACGGAGAAGGTTGAGCTTATCCGTAAGAGGCTTGTTACAGCCCAGAGTCGTCAGAAATCTTACGCCGACCGTAGGAGAAGACCTTTGGTGTTTGAGGTGAGTGATCACGTCTTTTTGAAGATATCACCAAGACGGGGATTGATGAGGTTTGGGAAGAACGGGAAGTTGTCCCCTCGATTCATTGGTCCTTTTGAGATCCTTGAGAGGATTGGCGAGACTGCTTATCGTTTAGCTTTGCCGCCGCAGTTGTCCGGAGTACATGACGTGTTTCATGTGAGTATGCTTCGGAAGTATGAGCCGGATCCATCACATGTATTGGATTGGACCGATTTAGTGGTTGATGAGGATGTCTCGTATGAAGAGAGACCGGTTAGGGTCTTGGATAAGCGGGATCAAGTCTTGCGAGGCAAGACCATTCCTTTGGTGAAAGTTTTGTGGAAACATCACGGGGTGGAGGAAGCCACATGGGAACGTGAGTTGGAAGTCCGCGAGAAATATCCGGACATGTTTAATGATTTGTAATCTTGTAGTTAGATTTTGTAATATTGTCAAACCTTAAAGCTTTTTATATATGTCTTAAGCTGTAAAACATTTAGAATGTTTTGGTTAATGGAAATATTTTGGAACTTACCTCGAAATGGAAGTTTAATGGAACATTGTATATATTGAATATATTGAAAATTGTTGAAATTGAAAGAAAATTGCATAGTGTTAATGCAGGTTGAAATATATGTTTGTTTTGCATATTGTGGCATGCCTCTTAGTTGAGAGATGGAATGGCCGGTGTTGGGTCAAGTTGTTTATTATTGAGTTAACATATTGTTGGAATTTGAGAAAACTTGTTTTTAAAACCTTGTGCTTAATTTCGGGGACGAAATTCTTTTAAGGGGGGGAGGTTATAGCGACCCCGGTCTTTTCTCTTTAGATTATTGTATCCGGACTTAGGTTCCGTGGATCCTGTCATTACTTATTGGTTGTTGTTGTCCTTTAATCTCTTAGTATTTGAATTATAGGTTGTGTTGGGCGGGTCTGTTACAGGTTGGTTGATTGTTGATGCCAATAGGTGATGCCCAGATTTTGGCCTTCACGCTCGAGCGGAGGTTTTAACGCTCGAGCGGGCCCTTCGTTGTTGCTTCTCCGCTCGAGCGGGAGTTTTGACGCTCGAGCGGGATTTTCCATCTCCCAGTATTTTGCTCTGCAGTTCTTCCGCTCGAGCGGTAGTTTTTACGCTCGAGCGTGATCCCTTGTTTTTGCTCCTCCGCTCGAGCGGGGAGTTTGACGCTCGAGCGGGTGCAGCGCCTGCAAAACTTCTGAAAGGGTGCAATCGACGCTCGAGCGGCTTTCTTCACGCTCGAGCATGATTCTGTGTCTTACGCTCGAGCGGGGCTTTCTACGCTCGAGCGTAGAGTCGACTACATCAGTCCGTGATTTCACTTTTCTGATCACTTTTTGACCTACCTTTTCATCTCTTAACTTTTAAAAACCGCCCCTTGAGAGTCTCTCTCTCTACTCTTACCTTCTCTCCAAGATTTGATCTATTTCCGGTGGTCTTCTACCCTAGTTCCTTTGGAAGAAAGGTAGAGCTTCACGAGATCTTTCTTTTAATCTGAAAAAGAGAGGATTTGGAGCACTTTGGATTTTGGGTCATCATCTCCATCTTCTCTATTTTAGTTGTGATCTTCAAGGTAGGGATTTCCTACTCTATTCTATAAGCTTTGTTCTAAGTTTTGGTATTTTAAGATGTTGAGGTCACTTAGATAATTTTGGGAAAAACCCTAGTTGTATTAATTAATTAATTTGTAAAATTAATTTAAGGGAATTGGGGAATTTGGTTAAATTCATGAAATTGATGAATTCATAGATTAAATGGTGTAGTTGGATGATTTAAATCACTCACCTATTAAATTGTTGATATATTTATTTCTAGTCTAGAAATAACTGTTTTGGGCTATCGGTGGAGGATAGTCATGATTGTTGTAGACATTGCATGTGGATTAGGAATAACTGAAACTAATCACATTGGTTAAGTCATTAATTTGACTATTGAATTAATACTGAAAATACGTGTATTGGTTGAGCATTGCATTTGCATATTGTGTGGGAGGAGATAGGGGATGTACTCCACGGTTTAGGGGAAGATAGGGGATGGACCTCTAAACCGGATTTTTGTTTGGGAGGAGATAGGGGATGGACTCCATTAGCACCATTTTTATGTGTGCTTATTATATTGAAGTGTTTTTACATGATTATTGATACAGCACTAAAATGTGTATCAAATGGGAAGTATGAAGTGTTTTGATATGAGCATGAGTCTCATTTGTTTTGTTGATATTGGAAGAAATGTGATTATGATATATAATTCACTGTTGTAAGTTTGGCCAGGTTCTGAGCCATGTTGATAATAATGGAAAGTGAAATGTGTCTTAGACATTAGTGTCATGAGACTGTTTAATAATAAAATTGATTATCTTGATTAACCATCTACTGAATGCTATAGCTTTATTCAATGCTTATATTTGGTTTAGTATTTTTCTACTGGGCTGTGGCTCACCCTTTATGGGAACATCATTTTCAGGTTCAGGTGATAAGCTACCTCCACGGACTTAGCCTGGAAGGATTTGATGTTTGGGATGTTGAAGACTTGTCTTTAGTTATATGTTTTATTTTGTTATTTTTGGGATTTCATGTAAACATTCAAGCCTAGGGCTTAACTTGTAAATGAGTTAGTACTCATCCTTTTTTGTGTCCAAGCGTTAGCTTGGAAAGATGTAAGCCCTTAGGGCATTTATTTTGATGTTGCAGGATGTTACAAGTAAAGTCTGTCAATAAGAATACTCTGATGACTAACTCAAATGATTCTTTTTCTTTTATAAATGCATGTTAATGTTATGGTTATTATGGGTTTATTTTGAGGGCGTTACAACTTGGTATCAGAGCGTACCGGGTTTGAATACTTTGGGTACGTGGGAAGTGATTAGTATCACAATGGGTTCGTCTCGTTTGTTAGAGACGTAGTGTAACGTTATATGCTTATATGATAACATGTTTATGTGATTATGTGGGTATGGAATGTAGTTTCTAGGATGTTGATTGGACCCTTGAGTTCTAGTAGTCTTGTTGGAAAGGCACTTGATCACTGCTGCTTCCAACCGGAACTACAGTAACGCATTGGGACTATCATTATCCGGGAATGAAATTCGTAGGTGCTTATGTGATTATGTGCTTACGTGGAATGAATTATTGTTGTCCATTGTATTAGGACGCGAGTGTTAAGCTTTGGCACATTTATTAATGTGCTAATGTCTTTGTTTCCTTTATTAGGATGTCAGGACGAGAACGAGGACGCGGTAGGCGTGGTAGGCCGGGTAGGCAGGAGGTGCCTGTGCCAGAGGAGATTCCGATAGTTCAGGAGGGAATTGGCCAGGCCAATGTGGCCGAGCCAGTAGGCCAGCAGGCTTTGGGCGCTTTAGCTCGAGAGATAGCGGGGGCATTCAGGGAGTCAGTAGGCATTCTCAGAGCTGAGAATCAAGCTCAGGCTGGTATTGCGGATGCAGGACCTTCCTTTCTGAAGAGGGAGTTCTTCCGGTCCAATCCGGATGAATTTGTGGGTGATCCTAAAGAGCCACTTAAGGCAGATGAATGGCTCGAACAGACAACGAAGACGTTTGAGATGCTTGGCATCGAAGACGAGGGGTTGAAAGTGACCTTGGCATCTTTCCAGTTGAAGGGGGATGCGGGTCAGTGGTGGAAGTTTACTAAGGGGCGTATAGGAGGTACGTGGGAGGCTTTTGTGAATGCTTTCCAGGAGAAGTTTTTATCTCCGGCAGTTAGGGAGAAGCTGCGAGACCAGTTTTGTCAGCTTAAGCAGTCGAGTTCTTCTGTGGCCGAGTTTGAGGCTGCATTTACTAGTTTATCCAGGTTTGCACCTGAATTGGTGGCGTCTGAGGAACGCCGTTGTATTGAGTTTGAGAGGAAGTTGAGGCGTGGCCTCAAGCTGAGAGTTGGGGGAACTATGATTCGGGATTATGGGCGTATGGTTGATGCTGCAGCCCATATGGAGATCATGATGCAAGAGGAGGAGGAAGGGCAGAAGGGCTCCAAGAGGAGTCAGGATAGTCAGAGTGATGGTAGGAGACAGAAGGGTTTTAATCCCCAGCAGTCTCATGGTAGCTTTTCGAGATCGACTTTTCCTGTACCGAGTGCTAGTTCGGGGAAAGGCAGTCAGGGAGACATTACCTGTTTCAAGTGTGGCCAGTTGGGCCACAAGTCTCCAGTTTGTCCTCAGAGGGGAGGAGTTCAGAGAGCAGCATCTTCTTCGGCTCGATCTCAGAGCCAGAGTCAGGGTAGAGGTCAGCCACTCTCGTGTTATCAGTGTGGTCAGCCAGGGCATATGAAGAGGTATTGCCCCCAGTTGGGTGGCACACCTGGTGCATCTGGTTTGAGGCAGATTCAGGGTCAACAGCCAGCTCAGTCGGGTCAGGCCTCGAGGGCTAATCAGGGGGCTTCATCATCTCAGTCGGTGCAGCAATCTTATGCTCCTAGGGGTGAGCAGGTTGATCAGAGGTCATCTGGGCGCGTGTATGCTGTTACCGCGTAGGATCTTGTACCGGCTCCATCTGTTGTGAGAGGTACTTTCTTGTTTTGCAACTCGGTTGCTAATGTTTTGATTGATACGGGTGCATCTCATTCCTTTGTGTCTGCTGCATTTGCATCTGTTTTGGAGTTGGAGTTAGCACAGTTGGCATCTCCTATTTGTGTAGTGTAACCTCTTGGGGGTGAATTGATTTTGAAACACGGTGTTAGGGGTTGTAATATAGAGGTTGATTACCATAGAATCCCATTTTCTTTTGTAGTTATGCCTATGAGAGGTTTCGATGTTATTTTGGGTATGGACTGGTTATCGTCATACCGGGCAGTTATTGATTGCTACCGCCAGAGGGTCACTTGTTGTACCGTGAGCGGAGAGTATTTTCATTTTCTGGGGGACCGGGTTGGTGATGTGTTGCCACCGGGGTATGTTCGACGAGGAAGGAGTGAGCTTAGTGAGCTACTTGCTAACCTTTTGATTAGTGAGGATGATGAGACCCAGGTTGTGTTGCCAAGGGTGGTTTGTGAGTACTCGGACGTCTTTCCCGAGGATCTTGTTGGTTTGCCACCGCATCGAGAGATTGAATTCTCTATTGACCTAATGCCCGGCACGGCGCCGATTTCTATGTCACCTTATCGTTTTGCCCCAGCCGAGTTAGTTGAGTTGAAGATCCAACTCCAGGAGTTACTAGACAAGGGTTTTATACGCCCTAGTGTTTCGCCGTGGGGAGCACCGGCCCTCTTTGTTAAAAAGAAAGGTGGTGCTTTGAGACTTTGCATAGATTATCGGAAATTGAATCGGGCTACGGTTAAGAATAAGTACCCTATGCCTCGTATCGATGACCTGTTTGACCAGTTGAAGGGTTCCCGTTGTTTCTCAAAGATAGACTTGAGATCGGGTTACCACCAGTTGAGGGTCAGGGAGGAGGATATTCCGAAGACGGCATTCCGTACGCGGTATGGCCATTATGAGTTTTTGGTAATGCCATTCGGGCTCACCAATGCACCGGCAGTCTTTATGGACTTGATGAACCGGATCTTCCGGGAATTCTTGGATCAGTTTGTAGTCGTTTTTGTGGACGACATCCTTATCTATTCGCCTTCTGAGGAGGAGCATGAGGCACACTTGAGGGTGGTGCTTGAGTTACTTAGAGCCCATAGGCTGTATGCCAAGTTTGGGAAGTGTGAGTTCTGGCTGAGAGAAGTCAAATTCTTAGGCCATGTGGTATCCGGTGAAGGAGTGTCTGTTGATACATCCAAGGTAGAGGCAGTGCAAGATTGGGCACAGCCTAAGAGTGTGTTTGAGATCCGCAGTTTCCTGGGGTTAGCTGGGTATTACCGTCGGTTTGTGAAAGACTTCTCCAGGTTAGCATCACCGTTGACTAGACTGACTCGGAAGGGAGTTAAATTTGTATGGAGTGAGACTTGTGAAAAGTCGTTTCAGGAGTTGAAAGTTAGACTGACTACCGCTCCAGTATTGATTATTCCAGAGAGAGGGTCTGGGTTGTGTATTAATGCAAGAAGGGAAAGTAGTTGCCTATGGTTCACGTCAGTTGAAAATTCACGAGCAGAATTACCCTACGCATGATCTAGAGTTAGCAGCTGTGATATTTGCCTTGAAGGTTTGGAGGCATTATCTTTATGGTGAGAGATTTGAGGTATTCTCGGATCATAAGAGTCTGAAATATTTGTTTACACAGAAAGACTTGAACTTGAGACAGAGGAGGTGGATGGAGTTCATAGAGGATTATGACTTTGAATTGCATTATCATCCGGGAAAGGCCAATGTGGTGGCCGACGCCCTTAGCAGGAAACCTGTTAGTGACATAGCTAGTATAGCCATCCGAGAGTGGGAGATGTTAGGTGCACTTGGAGAGTTTGATTTCCTTCTGGGCGAATCCGTTGAGGCTGCGGCCTTGTTTTCTGGTGTTGCACAACCTACACTTGTGACTCGAGTGTTAGAGGCTCAGAGGGGCGACCTTGAGATAGAATCTCTCCGTGAGAAGATTTCTGGTGGGAAGGTTGAGAAAGGTTTGACGGTGTATCCCGACCTGAGTGTGAGATACCGAGACCGTCTATTTGTGCCGGAGTCTCATCGAGAGGAGGTACTCCGAGAGTTTCATCATTCACGCCTTGCGGTGCATCCGGGAGGTACTAAGATGTATCGGGATTTGGGTCGCCAGTTTTGGTGGCGGGGTATGAAGAGAGATGTGGCAGTTTTCGTATCTAAGTGCCTTACTTGTCAGCAAGTGAAGGCCGAACATCAGAGGCCAGCGGGTTTGTTGCAACCCTTGCCTATTGCCGAGTGGAAGTGGGAACATGTCACTATGGACTTCGTTGTGGGTCTTCCGAGGACTCAACGGGGTAGTGATGCTATTTGGGTAGTTGTGGACCGGTTGACTAAGTCGGCGCATTTTATTCCTATGCGTGTTAAAGATTCAGTTGATCATCTGGCCGATTTATATATTCGGGACATAGTGAGGTTACACGGGGTTCCAGTGACGATCGTTTCAGATAGAGATCCTCGTTTTACTGCCAGGTTGTGGCAGAGCTTGCAGAGTGCCTTAGGCACTAAGTTGACCTTTAGCACAGCTTATCATCCTCAGACTGACGGGCAGTCCGAGCGTACTATTCAGATCCTTGAGGATATGCTTCGGGGTTGTGTTCTTGACTTTGGTGGGTCGTGGGAGAGGCACTTGCCTTTGGTGGAGTTTGCCTACAACAACAGCTTCCAGTCTAGTACCGGTATGGCACCGTTTGAGGCCTTATACGGCCGACCGTGTAGGTCTCCTGTTTGTTGGGCCGAGGTGGGTGATGCACCTCTGTTGGGTCCGGAGTTAGTGAGGGAAACGACGGAGAAGGTTGAGCTTATCCGTAAGAGGCTTGTTACAGCCCAGAGTCGTCAGAAATCTTACGCCGACCGTAGGAGAAGACCTTTGGTGTTTGAGGTGAGTGATCACGTCTTTTTGAAGATATCACCAAGACGGGGATTGATGAGGTTTGGGAAGAACGGGAAGTTGTCCCCTCGATTCATTGGTCCTTTTGAGATCCTTGAGAGGATTGGCGAGACTGCTTATCGTTTAGCTTTGCCGCCGCAGTTGTCCGGAGTACATGACGTGTTTCATGTGAGTATGCTTCGGAAGTATGAGCCGGATCCATCACATGTATTGGATTGGACCGATTTAGTGGTTGATGAGGATGTCTCGTATGAAGAGAGACCGGTTAGGGTCTTGGATAAGCGGGATCAAGTCTTGCGAGGCAAGACCATTCCTTTGGTGAAAGTTTTGTGGAAACATCACGGGGTGGAGGAAGCCACATGGGAACGTGAGTTGGAAGTCCGCGAGAAATATCCGGACATGTTTAATGATTTGTAATCTTGTAGTTAGATTTTGTAATATTGTCAAACCTTAAAGCTTTTTATATATGTCTTAAGCTGTAAAACATTTAGAATGTTTTGGTTAATGGAAATATTTTGGAACTTACCTCGAAATGGAAGTTTAATGGAACATTGTATATATTGAATATATTGAAAATTGTTGAAATTGAAAGAAAATTGCATAGTGTTAATGCAGGTTGAAATATATGTTTGTTTTGCATATTGTGGCATGCCTCTTAGTTGAGAGATGGAATGGCCGGTGTTGGGTCAAGTTGTTTATTATTGAGTTAACATATTGTTGGAATTTGAGAAAACTTGTTTTTAAAACCTTGTGCTTAATTTCGGGGACGAAATTCTTTTAAGGGGGGGAGGTTATAGCGACCCCGGTCTTTTCTCTTTAGATTATTGTATCCGGACTTAGGTTCCGTGGATCCTGTCATTACTTATTGGTTGTTGTTGTCCTTTAATCTCTTAGTATTTGAATTATAGGTTGTGTTGGGCGGGTCTGTTACAGGTTGGTTGATTGTTGATGCCAATAGGTGATGCCCAGATTTTGGCCTTCACGCTCGAGCGGAGGTTTTAACGCTCGAGCGGGCCCTTCGTTGTTGCTTCTCCGCTCGAGCGGGAGTTTTGACGCTCGAGCGGGATTTTCCATCTCCCAGTATTTTGCTCTGCAGTTCTTCCGCTCGAGCGGTAGTTTTTACGCTCGAGCGTGATCCCTTGTTTTTGCTCCTCCGCTCGAGCGGGGAGTTTGACGCTCGAGCGGGTGCAGCGCCTGCAAAACTTCTGAAAGGGTGCAATCGACGCTCGAGCGGCTTTCTTCACGCTCGAGCATGATTCTGTGTCTTACGCTCGAGCGGGGCTTTCTACGCTCGAGCGTAGAGTCGACTACATCAGTCCGTGATTTCACTTTTCTGATCACTTTTTGACCTACCTTTTCATCTCTTAACTTTTAAAAACCGCCCCTTGAGAGTCTCTCTCTCTACTCTTACCTTCTCTCCAAGATTTGATCTATTTCCGGTGGTCTTCTACCCTAGTTCCTTTGGAAGAAAGGTAGAGCTTCACGAGATCTTTCTTTTAATCTGAAAAAGAGAGGATTTGGAGCACTTTGGATTTTGGGTCATCATCTCCATCTTCTCTATTTTAGTTGTGATCTTCAAGGTAGGGATTTCCTACTCTATTCTATAAGCTTTGTTCTAAGTTTTGGTATTTTAAGATGTTGAGGTCACTTAGATAATTTTGGGAAAAACCCTAGTTGTATTAATTAATTAATTTGTAAAATTAATTTAAGGGAATTGGGGAATTTGGTTAAATTCATGAAATTGATGAATTCATAGATTAAATGGTGTAGTTGGATGATTTAAATCACTCACCTATTAAATTGTTGATATATTTATTTCTAGTCTAGAAATAACTGTTTTGGGCTATCGGTGGAGGATAGTCATGATTGTTGTAGACATTGCATGTGGATTAGGAATAACTGAAACTAATCACATTGGTTAAGTCATTAATTTGACTATTGAATTAATACTGAAAATACGTGTATTGGTTGAGCATTGCATTTGCATATTGTGTGGGAGGAGATAGGGGATGTACTCCACGGTTTAGGGGAAGATAGGGGATGGACCTCTAAACCGGATTTTTGTTTGGGAGGAGATAGGGGATGGACTCCATTAGCACCATTTTTATGTGTGCTTATTATATTGAAGTGTTTTTACATGATTATTGATACAGCACTAAAATGTGTATCAAATGGGAAGTATGAAGTGTTTTGATATGAGCATGAGTCTCATTTGTTTTGTTGATATTGGAAGAAATGTGATTATGATATATAATTCACTGTTGTAAGTTTGGCCAGGTTCTGAGCCATGTTGATAATAATGGAAAGTGAAATGTGTCTTAGACATTAGTGTCATGAGACTGTTTAATAATAAAATTGATTATCTTGATTAACCATCTACTGAATGCTATAGCTTTATTCAATGCTTATATTTGGTTTAGTATTTTTCTACTGGGCTGTGGCTCACCCTTTATGGGAACATCATTTTCAGGTTCAGGTGATAAGCTACCTCCACGGACTTAGCCTGGAAGGATTTGATGTTTGGGATGTTGAAGACTTGTCTTTAGTTATATGTTTTATTTTGTTATTTTTGGGATTTCATGTAAACATTCAAGCCTAGGGCTTAACTTGTAAATGAGTTAGTACTCATCCTTTTTTGTGTCCAAGCGTTAGCTTGGAAAGATGTAAGCCCTTAGGGCATTTATTTTGATGTTGCAGGATGTTACAAGTAAAGTCTGTCAATAAGAATACTCTGATGACTAACTCAAATGATTCTTTTTCTTTTATAAATGCATGTTAATGTTATGGTTATTATGGGTTTATTTTGAGGGCGTTACAAGTATGTTATCGAATATAGCGGTTGGCATAATACACCAAATTTTGTATTGATTGATTGAATTTGTATATGATAATTGCTTATATACATTGTTTTGTGTGGGAGGAGATGAGGGATGTACTCCACGGTTTAGGGGAAGATGGGGGATGGACCTCTAAACCGGATCTTGTTTGACATTGATACAGCACTACAATGTGTATCGTTTGTGAAGTATAGAAGTGTTTCTATGTTTTATTGATACAGCACCAAAATGTGTATCAATTGTGAAGTGTTCTTGTTTTATTGGTACAGCACTGCAATGTGTATCATTTGTGAAGTATATAAGTGATTTTATATGTTATTGATACAACACCAAAATGTGTATCCATCATGAATTTTGAAAGTATTTTAATGATGAGTTATAATCTCATTAAATTGTTTGGCCAAGTTCTGAGCTTTGTTTTCAAACTTAGAGTTGAAAAAGAAATGGAAAATGAATTGTAACATGGACATGACTGTCATGAAACTGTAATACGATATAAGTTGGAATATAAGTGTGAGCCATCTATCAAATGCTGTTATTTTTGTCATTGTTTATAGTTGGTTTAGTATATTTCTACTGGGCTGTGGCTCACCCTATATGGGACATCATTTTCAGGTTCAAGTACTATGCCGCCCCCGAGATCTTAGCTTGGATGGTTGTGGGAGTTAAAGACTCTTTTGGTTAATTTTTGTTGTATTACATGTAAATTCAAGCCAAGAGCTTAATATGTATTTGAGTTAGTACTCTTCTTGTTGTAACCAAGTGTTGACTTGGAAAGCTATAAGCCTGTAGGGCATTTGCTTTTGCTGTTAACATGTAATATATTTGTAAGTAATACTCTGATGATTGTAATATACTATCTCTTTTCTATATCTTGATTGTATGATATTTTGGGTTTATTTTGAGGGTGTTACAATAACTTAGCAAGTGTATGGAGAGATTAAAATCATTTTATCTTTATTTTATAAATTTATATCTAAATGTCCTGTGAGCATTCTAATTAAAAGTTAATTGATGAAGCTTGGCTGTTCAAGTGAGCTTATTGGTGTTGAAACAATTGAAGCCCAGCTTATTCAGATCAAGGTATGTGAATTACTTGTTAATGTAACTTTAGCTTTATTAATGCTTGCTTACAACTATAATAGTTTTTAAAATGTGCTGAGATGGGATTAATAAGTATATCTGACAATTAAAGTCTGAAACATTTAAAGAGAGAGGGTAATCATAGAATCAAGAAAAGAGGAAACATAAAGAAAAAAGAAGGTATAAAGTTATGGTGGTTTGCCATAACTCATGTGGCTGAAATGGCTTGTTGTCTAATTGGAATGGGTCTTGTTGCCATTTTCTTCTCACTCTAACTCTGATTTGGGAGGAGAGAGAGCTTGAATCAATTAAGTTGTCTCTTACTTTTTTAACTCCATACGTTTCTTATTGTAATTTTTAACTCTTGTTTCCTTTTTGCTTTCTAAAATCTTTCTCTGGGGCCCTATATGTCTCTAATGTGTGTCCAATCAATGGAAATTTGGGTCTTCTTTGTCCAGAGTATGTTGGGTTCTAAATATGTTTAGCTGGTGGTTCTAAATTTGGGTCTTCCTTGACTGTGAATCCAAACTTCTATTTTAGCTGGGGGTTCCTTTTCATTTTCTTCCTCCTCTATGGATGGAAATTATACCCACAATGTATGCAATGCTCTCTGTGTTCTTTCTTTCTCTAGGGTTCTATGAGATCGTATCTGGGGTGACAAATATCTGATCCCAGTATTCTGAAACTTTTCTCTATTTTTTCCTTTGAAATCTTTGATCTTAAACCATATGTATTAAATATGGCACTCCGTTCCTTGGGTATATTGTTGATGTTTGCCATGCTACTCTTTATATTTGTGAAAGCTTGTTTCTATATAATAAATCCAGGAAATGCTTACTGACTATTTGCATATGGATCTTTCCCGACGTATTAGGCTTGGTGATCAACATACCATGATATCTCATCCAGTAATTTTACTGATCAGTACCAAATCATGGTTTTTTTTTTTTTAAGAGCAAGTTTTGAAACAGAGGCAATGTTTAGCATGGGTTCACTTACTCTTTTGCACTGAAGTAAAGGGAAGAGCAAAATTTTCCTTTCAATATATATATATATATATATATTCGTGATATAATTTTGATAAGTCAGTCAGTTGAGCCAATTGATGCTTTAACAACTTTGGCATAGGGTATATTGAATAACAGTTTTGATAAAATACAGCATCACTTCTTTTTTTTTTTGTCATATATGAGCATGAAAATTTTAATTTTGGATAAAAATTGTAACCAATTTTTACATCTCATCTTCATGTAAATTCATTATGAAGTTCTTGACATTCTTAAGTTTCAACAAATTTGACCAGTTACAAAAAAATGTAAATTGTGGTTTAGGTGTAAATTTCCAAATTTTTGGTTGATTCATGGAAATAAAAAATGTGTATTTCTGTTTCACCTGTAAGAAAGAAATAATATTTGTGTTCAAACCAAGAGTTGTTACCATGAGTTACAAAGCTAAAGCAGTGTCTATCCATGGTGGTCTTAGCATTGCTACAAGGTTGGGGTTGGAGTTGGGCCTCCCATGTTTGTTGGAGTAATTTGGGATATTAATCACCACTATTCTGGTATTTATATGAGTGAGCTGCCGATGCCAGGGTGACAAATGATTTGTTAGCAATTTCATACAAATGATTTGTTAGCAATTAGTGTTTGGATCATAAACAACTGTTTGGTAGCATTTCAGTAGCATCCATTCTAAATGTTCAATTTCTTCTTTCACAATAAGCTTCCACTTTGGAACCTCATTCTATTTTGGTGGTTTATGAGACAAATTTTTTTTAAGAGATGTGGACATGTAAACATTGATACTTGTACGTGAATACTTTAGTATCCTTTTGGGAAAGTCTAATCATGTTGTTTGTTTGCTATTGCAGTTTTTCTTGACAAAGCACTATAGGAACTGGAGGTTGGGGGACCCTGAGTTTTTGCTAGTTTGGGTGATCTTGAGTTTCTTGACAAAGCACTATGAATCATTTGCCTTTCACTTCCCTTTCAAATTCTAATGGTATTTTTTGCAAGCCATTGATTTAGGTAAACCATACCATGCACTTCATTTACAATAACATGCTGTCTATTTGACCACAATAATTTGCAGAGTATAATATATCAAAATTATTAATTTTATAATTGTTATAATTTGAAATGTCAATTTTATTGAATAAGTGCCATTGGATTTTTTTTTTTTATTAACAGATTGCTTTTGCGTGGGCTATTGTGGATATTTATTTTTGTGTACGAAGAGCATTTGTTCTGATATGGAAGATATTTATTTTTGTACAATTCCCTATTTTGGAAATACATTGTTTTTGTATATAATATTTAATTTAGATGGATTATACTAGGTTGGTGTAGATTTATATGATATTTGGAATATGATGTTACAAGTTAAAGTTTTTGGATAGTTGATAATGAAATGAGTAATATTATTGATAATGGATTTAGATAATAATTGATAGATGTATTATTCTGTATATGTACAAGTTGCATTGATAATGGACTGCATATAATTTAGAAATTAATGAAAAAGATTCAATTTATGTATTTTTAAAAAATTAATAAATAGAGCTTTTGGCGACAAAACATTTAGTAGCCAAAAAATAAAAAGAGAACTTATTGGCGACTAAATAGTTAGTAGCCAAAAAAAATAAAAGTTTTTGGTAACTAAAAAATTAGTAGCTGAAAAGGAGTACCATGATTTTAGCGACTAAAAAACTGGTAGCTAAAAAGGAGTCACGTTTTTTGCAACTAAATATTTTAGTCGCTAAAACAAAAACAAAAAAATACATTTATTGAAAACTTTGGGCGACTAAATTTTTAGTTGCCAATTGCTAATTTTTGGCGACTAAAAAAAAATTATTTCCCAATACCTTTCCTTTTGGCGACTAATTGTTTAGTCGCCAATTTAGGACTTTCGGCGACTAAATATTTTTTAGTCGCCAATACCTTCCACGACAATCAAGATGGCGACCAAACTATTTAGTCGGGGAAAACTTTTCGGCAACTAATATCTGACTTTTGGCGACTAAAAATTTAATCGCCAAAAGTACAATTTCTTGTAGTGCAATTAAAATTAAGAGGACTAAAATTTCACAATGACCAAAATACAAGAACTACCATCGTAATTTGCCCCATTGTTTATTGACTAATACCATTCTAAAACGAGGCAAATACCTAAGCTTAAGAAATTGTGAGTGTTAAGCAAGAATTCTAAGGTTGACTTAATAAGACACCCATAAATATACCTTGCTGTATATGATAAAAAAATAAGTTGATCCAAAAAGGTTGAACTAGTTACTCCAAAAAGAGAGCCTAAAAGAGAACAAAATGGGAGAGTTCAATACTCAAGTGTCAAAGGTTATGAGGATGAGCAGGGTTGTGTGCCTTTGTGCCCTCCTAGTAATGCTTTTTAGTGTCTATCTTGGCTTATTTTTGAATGTGTGTCCAAGGAATTTGGAGGAAAGAAAACACATATCACTTTAAGAATAAATTTGGTGAGTTTGAATTTGTTTCACTTTTCATATTTATCTAAATATTTGGTATCTGCTTTTTGACTCATTTCTATAAAAATTAACCCTGTGTTTCCTAGAAAACAAAAACAAAAAATGAAACACAATAAATAAATAAAAACTGATAATTCTCATGTCTTCCATCTCATTTTAGTTTTCAATCTTATGATTTTTAATCTTCTCCTAATCGACAATTTGAAATCCAAATGTACAGATCAATCATACAACATTGTGGCAGGAGGATTCATGATGGCTTCATCACTTTAACAATCAAAGTTCTCCATTTCTCCATTGCCAAATGTTTACAGTTCAGATACTTGAGGCCACTGTAGCCTGCACATTCGACTACACCCATGCTATTTTGGGTTTCGTTGACTCAATCAGTTTCTTCGATGTACTCTTGATTTTGATTTGTTTAATCTCTTTGTAAAGTTCATTCGAGCCAAAATGCTGTCATCGATCGCTATTGAACTAACACAATTGCAACAACCCAACATTTCGGACCACAATTACTTTTATCCAGTCCACTAAAGAAACCTGGACACATATGGAGAGGGTCACTTCAAATGGAGATAGCATTATTTGAGCCTACTTTGATTCTACAGGTTGCATCATCTTCAACCTCACTCCATTCTTATTAATAATCGAACCTACATAACGAAATTGCTCACCCTTTGGTATCTCCTGCTTTTAAACCTCAACTTGTCTGTTATTTCTATTTCTACTGTCATTGAAGTAATATTCCATGTGTACAATTTCAGTATTATTTTAAAACGCTTTTTAACGTCTCAAGTGCTTCTATTCTATCTAAATTCTAATTTAGTGTTAATTCCTCTTTTAATTTCATCCACTATGATAATAACATCTGTAAATCACATAAATCATAAGACATCACCTAAAATATGTCTAACCAATTCGTCTATAATTAAGGCAAATAGGTACGAACTTAAGGCTAACTCTCGGTGTAATCTTCAAGTAATCAGAAATTCATTTGTTTCTCTTGCAAGTGAATTAATTGTAGTCACAATTCCATTATACATGCCCTTCATCGCATTAATATAACCTCTTTGTCAATATTTTTTTTCTCTGACACCCACCATATTATATCTCTAAGCACAACCCATCTTAAGTTCTCCCCCCGCCCCTAAAATCCATAAAAACTACAAGCATATTCTTCTTCTTTTTCCTCCGTATTTTTCTATCAATCTCCTTGGATGAAAATTTTAGCTAAATATTTCACTGATTTAATATGGAACCACGAATAATTAAACAGGGAAAATAGAGACCAATTGATAAATTTATAAAATTACCAAAAGACCATATGGCAAAATAGTTGGGGTTAAAAGTGTCTATAAGCAAATGTTCACTATCTTATAAAACAGCAACTGTTCTTTGGTAAATTATATGAAAACAAGCTACAACTTAAACGTATGAGAGACAGGATAAGGAATGTAGAATCAATGCAGTTCTACACCATCGAGCCAATTAAGCGCAAGTAATAGCTTAACCAGAAACAACTTAAACTCTTCTTCAGCAACAACATTCCCAATAATGTCTAATTGTGTCAACTTCCAGTCTTTAAAAATTGCAAACGCTTCCTAGTAATTTGTCACATTGACACCACTAATTGCAAATTCACCAAAATTCCAATCACTTCCTACTGTATGGGAGAGGGGAGAAGAGCACAAGTACCTTCTTGTGTCGACAGCGTGTGGGCCAATTTCGTTGTATGAGATATCCAACACTTTCAATGACTTTAGCAGTTTTAAAGGCTCCAGGGCAGAAAAACTACCCATTTTGTTGTTACTAAGGTTCAAGCAAGAAAGAAGCTGCATAGCCTGCAATCCTGTCATAAAGACCGATAAAAAGCACTCAGTTACTTTCATGTAAATAATCATTAGAAGTTCCTTTTAAGCATCAAAATGCACCATGAAACCATCAAGACTTTGACTGGCACCATTTTACAAACTAAAGATGGCCATTTCATTTAAATAATCATTAGAAATGCCCTTTAAGCATCAAAATGCACCATGAAACTATCAAGACTTTGACTGGCACCATTTCACAAAATAAAGATGGCCATGCAATAAACTAATGTTATACAAATGTGTTTATGTATGATATTAAGCAGGATGTGATGGCAATGTTTGAGGTTTTTTCATGACCGGGCAATTTGAGAGGAGCTTTAATGCGACCTTCCTAGTTTTAATTCTGAAGAAAGGGGGGCTGAGGATGTGAGGGACTTCAAGCCTATTAGTTTGCTTGGCAATGTGTATAAACTGTTGGCAAAAGTGTTGGCGAATCGCCTTTGAGGTGTGTTGTTAGATGTGGTGTCTGAATCCCCGAATGCTTTTGTCGGGGGGAGGCAGATTTTGGATGCGGTTTTGGTGGCTAATGAATGTGTTGATTCTCAAGTCCGGGACGGGCGACCTGGTTTGATTTGTAAGCTAGATATCGAGAAGGCCTATGATAATGTGAATTGGGATTTTCTGTTTTATATGATGGGTCGGATGGGTTTTGGTGATAGATGGTGTTAGTGGGTGAAGTTCTGTATTTCCATGGTACGGATGTCTGTGTTGGTGAATGGTTCTCCGGCCGGTTTCTTTTTGACTTATCGGGGTCTTTGGTAAAGGGATCCTTTATCTCCTCTTTTGTTTATCCTTGTTATGGAGGCCTTTAGTAGATTGCTGTCCAGGGCTGTTTATGAAGGTTTGTTGCAAGGTTTTCGGGTGGGCTCGTCATCAGGGATAGCAATGGGCGTGTCTCACTTACTGTATGTAGATGATGCTTTGGTTTTCTGTGATGTGGATCTGGTGCAGTTGGGCTATCTTCGATGTGTTCTGATTTGTTTGAGGCAATTTCGGGCTTATGAATTAATTTAACTAAGTCTGAGTTGATTCCAGTGGGAGAGGTTGAGAGGTTGCCAGTACTAGCGGTGGTTCTAGGATGCTAGGTGGCCAATTTACCAGTGACATACTTGGGTTTGCCTTTGGGTGCTGGTTTCAAGGCAAAAGAGGTGTGGGATGGCGTGGTAGAGCAAGTTCAACGTCGTTTGGCAGGCTGGAAGCGACAATATTTATCGAAAAGGGGACGGTTGACTTTGATTAAGAGTGTGTTGAGCAGTCTTCCGACTTACTTAATGTCATTGCATGTTATTCCTGTCTCTATGGCTGTTCGCTTAGAGAAACTTCAGCGGGATTTTCGGTGGCGAAGTGGAGGTGGGGATTTCAGATATCACTTGGTTGATTGGGGGCAGATTTGTTACCCTAAGGAGGTGGGTGGTTTGGGGGTGCGGAGTTTGGTGCAGTTTAATAGGGCTTTGTTAGGAAAATGGTTATGGCGGTTTGCTAGTGAGCGGGATCACTTTTGGCGTAGGGTTGTGGCCTCTAAGTTTGGGATTGTTGAGGGGAATTGGCGGTCGGGGGATGTGTTGGGGTCTCATGGGCGAGGTTTGTGGAAAGGAATTTGGTTGGGGAGGGGGGAGTTTTGGGAGGGGGTGAATTTTCGAGTGGGGACTGGGGAGAAGGTTAGATTCTGGAAGGATAGATAGTGTGGGGAGGTGGTTTGGGAGATGCAATTCCCTTTGATTTTTAGTATTGCAAGGGACCGGGAGGCTATGGTTGCTTCTTATTTGGGGGGTGGGGAGGTGATGGTTTGGGATATTCAGCTTCGGCGTGAAGTTCAGGATTGGGAAGAGGGTCAGCTGGGGGAGTTGTTTGGCTTTCTATATGGTTTGGGCTTCTTGGAAATGGGAGAAGATGTGTTGGTTTGGAATACAGTGGGTGCCAAAGGTCGGTTTTCTGTTCGTTCCTTTTATCAGAGTTTGGTGGGGGAAGTGGGTTGTGTGTTTCTATGGCAGAGTATATGGGTGCCTTGTGTTCCTTGTAAGGTGGTTTTCTTTCTATGGACAGCTGCCTTAGGTCGAAATCTTACAATTGATAATCTTCTTGGCCGAGGGCATGTGTTAGTCAATCGTTGTTGTATGTGTTGTGTGGAAGTAGAGTCTGTTGACCATTTATTTCTTCATTGTTCTGTTGCTTCGCGACTTTGGGGGCTAGCATGTTCCCTTTTTGGGATTATGTGGGTGCAACCAAAGGGAGTTATAGCGATCTCGGTTGTCCCTCTACTGTTCTGTCGCATTCCGGACTCGGTTCCGTGAAGTTGGTTGATGTATCTATCTTGTTGTCGTCCTTTAATTCCACTTGATTGAGTTTTAGGATGTTTTGGGTAGGGTTGTTACAGGTTGGTTAGGCCTTGGTTTCAATTCCTTGTTGCCCAGTTTTTAGGCGATCCGCTCGAGCGGATCTTCTTGCGCTCGAGCGGGGATTGCACACCTCCAGTATTTCGTGTTCCTGCAAAACTTCTGCAGATGTGATTTCTACGCTCGAGCGGGTTTCTTTACGCTCGAGCGGTGGCACTCGAGCGGGTTTATTGGCGCTCGAGCGGGTAGTACTTTCTGGGTATAAGTTATGGGAGGGGGAAATCTACGCTCGAGCGGACTGGTTTTCGCGCTCGAGCGGAAGTGCTTTATTCTTGTGTCTTGGCGCTCGAGCAGGCCTTATTGCGCTCGAGCGTGTCCAGATTTTGTTCTTGGCGCTCGAGCGTTGTGTTCTCCGCTCGAGCGGGTCATGCGTATATGAGTTATCCGTTGGGTCATTTTAAATCACTTTTTCACTTTTCTTCTCTCTCTTACTTTCCGAAAAACCCCATTGTTGAGCTTCTCACTCTAGAACTCTACCTTCTCTCTAGGTATTGATCTAGCTAGGGTGTTTTCCTCACCTTTGGCCTTTACAAAAGGGTTGTTGATCGTCGAGGGCTATCTTTTGATCCGAGAAACTCGTGGTTTGGGGCAAGTTCGTTTTCATCATCTTGTTCGTTGGTTGTCATCCTTTGAGGTAGGGATTCCTACTCACTCTTATGGTCTTTGACCTAGATTCTTAGTTGTTTTGATAGAGTGTTGAACTTGGGAAATTTGGGACTTAGGGTTTCTAAATGTGTAAAAAGGGTTTTATGATTTTGGGCTCATAATATGTATTTTGGGTTTCAAAATGATGATATTATTGTTGGTTGGTGATATTGGAACCTTTGGGTTAATATCGAGAATTGGGGATAAAGGCCCTAATTTGTTGTTTAAAATTAATTGGTATAATTAATTTGGGAAAATTGTGAACTTATGGAATTGAGTTGAAAATAATCAAATTGGCTCATTATGTTGTGAAATGATGGAGTTGGATTTATAAATCGCTCGCTTTTGAAAACATTGATATTTTATCTGTTGGAGCTTTTATTATCTGTTTAGAAATAATTGCTTGGGCTACCGGTGGAGGGTAGTTTTGACTGTTGTAGACAATGCATGATGATTAGGCAAACTAAAACTAATCAATTGGATATGTCATAGAGTATGACTGTTGATAGAATACATTAACGTTATGTATTGATTGACTGTGTATATGACCTTTGTGTATATGCATTGTGTGTGTGAGAGGAGATAGGGGATGTACTCCACGGTTTAGGGGAAGATAGGGGATGGACCTCTAAACCGGATGTTGTTTGGGAGGAGATAGAGGATGGACTCCACTGATACAGCTCATATGCTTGTCAGATAATGTGTTGATACAACTCATATGCTTGTCATTGGAAGTGTTGATATTGCTAATATGCATATCTGTTGAGATGTGGATGCAGCTTGTATGCTTATCTGTTGAGATATTGATATAATCAGGGTGATTGTCTATTGTAAAAATGAAAAATGTTTAATATGAGTCTTTGTCTCATATAAGTGGTTGGCCAGGTTCTGAGCCATCGATGGAAATTGTGAAATTGATAAGAAATGGAATTGGATTATGAATTGATTTATGAAAATTGAACATCTATCAATTGCTAATGTCTTAGTCATTGCTCATACTGTGTTTAGCATATCTCTACTGGGCTGTGGCTCACCCTATATGGGAATATCATTTTCAGGTACAAGTAGCATGCCACCTCCAAGGACGTAGCTTGGGAGGCTAGAGGCGGGCAGACTTTTGTTGTTTAGTTTCTTGATGTATTACATGTATATTCAAGCCAAGGGCTTAATGTGTAATTGAGTTAGTACTCTTATGTTGTAACCAAGTGTTAACTTGGAAAGCTGTAAGCCTTTAGGGCATTTGCTTTTGTTGTTAACATGTAATATTTTTGGTAATGGAACTTTGATGAATTAGAAGAATGTGGAACTTTTATATATCCATGCATGTCTATATTGATGGGTTTAATGTTATTATTTTTGAGGGCGTTACAGTAATTGTGGACATGTTGTGGAGTTGGCGGGGGGCTCGTGTTCAGTGGCGTCAACGACGAGTGTGGTTGTTAGTGCCTTCTTGTTTAATGTGGCTAGTGTGGCTGGAACGAAATAGGCGAACTTTCCAAGATACTGAGCAGTCGGTGTTATGATTGCAAAATCGATTTTTAGTAACCATGTATAGTTGGTTAGAGTGTAAGGGCGATCCGGATTTGTTTTCTTTCTTAGATTTTATGGATCTTGTAGTTGGTTAAGTGGTTTTGGTCTTGCTCTTTTGCTGCTCCTGTATTCTTTGTATCATCTTGATGCTTTTTAATAAATCTTGTTATTTATCAAAAAAAAAAAAATATTGTATATATGAAGACATAATACACACATATAGATGGACAGACATATAGATAGATAGATAGATATAGAAATACAATGAATTGATAATCGAAACCAAAAAAACAGATTCAAGTGACTATGAAAATTTTAAAGAATTAATTATAGTTTACCTTCAATTGAGCTAAGTTGGTTGTGGCTGAGGTCTAACATTTGGACCCACAGTAATTTCTCAATAGACCCAATATGTGACAACGAAAGATTACTGAGTCGTAAACAGATATAATTATTGGTGCCTAATGATGCTGAGTCCCTGTAATGACAGCAATGCCTCAGCAAGGATTCCGGACTGGAAGTTAGCTGTAGAAACACAAAAAATATGAGAATCTATGTTATAGAAAAATCAGTAATCTATATCAAAGGTTCAAGGCAAATCTTCAACACTAACTCTTACTAATATTATTGACTAGAGATCTCTTTGGGTGTGTGTTGAAAAGAACTATCAGATATTCTTACACAAGACATTCATCATTCCAATGAACATAACTATATAGTTAGTTTGACTAATCTCAATAAAAATAATAATAAACCTACTATATGAATAGATTAGCCACTAAATAGTTGAACTAAGTTTGCTTTTACTTTGAATTCTAGATGAACTTATTGAAGAAGCATGCCCATCTGTTTACTTAAATGAGCATGTAAAACATCATGTTTGTAGGAGTGCAATACAAGTACAACTATTTGGACTTTTGGACAGCTAAAGGGTCATTTGACCTAGTTCTTAAGCAAAATGAGTGAAAGCTTAAGCAAGAGCTGAGCTAATTTCTTTCAGTTTAAGTGTGAAAAACTCTTCACTATGTTGAGCAAAGCCCTCAAACCTAATAACATTTACATTCTTTAATACGAGGGCATTCAGTAGCTATTATCAGATTCTAATTTGATGCAAGCATGATAAGTGGTGACAACCTCACGTGTCCAGAGTTAGATGAAAGGCTTATCAATCAGTCATGTGTAACATAGACCAATTTACATAGCAGTATGTAGGAATGATATGACCCAAGTTGAAGGTGACTTTAGCCTAAGAGGGTGTGTGGGTTGAGCCTGTGACAACATGCCTTTGTATATTAGGGACAATTGAAGAAGACTGTTTCCATGGGACTTTGCCACCTGGGCTTGTTAAGTTGAAAACAAATATTTTCATTTTAAGTGTTGTTTTACTAGTATATTTTAAGCCTATCTATGACTTTATATAATGAGCTTTGGGGCATAATTTCATGTAAGACATCTATGCTGGCCAATCAAGTAATCAATACGTCAGTAGGATATTAAAACCACCAGGAAATAAAATCTGATGGTATTCACAAAATAAGCAGAGACACACTGGAGTAGCTTGTCTGTTTTGGCCAAACTGAGCTCAAACAATAACAGCACAAATTCAACCGAACTAGAACCAGGCATAAGCACTGCTCCTTACCTGCTAAGTTAAGCACAAACACGCAATACATTGTTTGCTGCTCAACTCAGATCAGCTTGTTCTTACTCCGAAATGCAATTGTTCAAAGCTCTAGCTCTCCTCAAGAAGAACATGAAATATTAAAGAGATACTACTCATACATCCATCATAACAATGAAAAATGAACCTAAATGGACTGTGCTTTCCTACATAGTAAAATAGAAGAGAGGAGATATTCACCTGCTTTAACATGACTAAGCTGTATTCATCCTTGTAGTATTGAGAATGTGGCGGATCCAATGTCATAAGATCATTATATAATTCTTTAACTTCTTCAGAATGGACCATCTTGCATGTCTCTGGAGTTTTATCATATGACATCATTGCATCATGTGCAGTCAACAATCTTGCAAGCATAAGCTTTCCAATTTTACTACAATAACCAGCGGTAGAAATAAGAGGACATTGGACAAACAATAAAGCTGCTTTGATGCTGCAAAGCTACTCATGAATGAATTCCACATACCGGTTTATCTCTGACAGCAATTCCCAGAAAAGAGCTATCTCATTAACTATAGTCTCAGCGCTCTACTTAGAAGCTGTTGACTCATTCACCTCACTATTCCTCCGTTGATCAAAAATTTTAATTTGGGTTCGTTCCTGAATACGTGTTTCACCAGTATGAAAATTTTCATCTCCCCATGAAATCATCTCTGCACTTTTCATTTCAGCATGTTGCGAACCATGAGGTTGTATTAAAACAGTAAATTCAAAATGAGTAGGATGGCTATGGTGAAATCCACTCAGAGACACAATTCCCTTAGAATGTCCAAGGCTGACCTTTACTGGATGAGTTCGTAAAGAAGGGAGATTCTCCTCATGAAAAGTTAAATGTGTTACCCAAGCTTGGGAACTCCCAGAGTGGTTTGTTGAAAGTGGTGACCAAATTAAATCTTTATTTGGGTTATGTACAGATTGCACAGTTATTGTAGATGAGCTCACACCTTCAACTGCTTCATTAAAATAAAGAATGAGTGGAATTATCCCACTATTAAGATGGAAACCAGTGATAGGAAATGAAACATAAGTATCCAGGAAACCATCTACTGATACATTAAGATTAGAACCATGAGGTGGCCAGGTAGAAACCAACAGAGGATTCTCCACTTTAACTGTTTGCTCAAGAAGCCAAAGATGATAAAACCATCTACTTTGATCATCCGGGTCAGTAAAAAGAGCTTGGTGTACAAGGTCATACTCCTCTGTCAGAACTTTCACCTTTGAGAAAATCTTTGAACCCTTTTCTCCAGTAAATGAGACAGAATTACACTGCAGAACATTTATGGTAAGGTAAAGTAGAATAAAAACAAGAAATATGTTTAAGCAAACGGACAGAGACATCACAAGGTAAAACATGCACTCAAAGCAACATGCATGTTTGTGTAGGTTGAAAAAGAAAAACAAAAGGCACAATTGGATAAGAAACTTAATTTTCTAATCCTGCTAGAATAGATAGAATATCAAAAGGTAGCAGGTGTTTCATCATGCAGTTTCCACTATAATATTAATGTGCATAAGAATTGATCATTTGACTCCAAAGCAAAGTTAAAAGTTGATCAAGCTACAATTTTATACAATTTTATATAACATCGCATGTCAGATATACACACATAGAAAGCTGCTTAAACAGTATTACAAACAGAAAAATGCCGTTGAAGATTAATCTGAAATAAACACCATTTGTTTCTTTTTTGGAATCTGTCAGGCTAATGACCATTTAAATAGTGAAGTGCTTATCAACTTTTGATATAAGGAATAGAACTAATGAATAATTTTTCCCCCATTCCACAAGGTGCATGAAAGGAGACGACATTTTGCAACCTTACATCACAATATACCATCAATACAAGTTACATGTTTTAAAGTGGATGTTTTATATTACATTGCATGCCATCAATATCTTATCAACATTGACATTACAAGATAACTTATACCCAGTCTGTCCTACTTTACCTATTTTGAATGTTTTTATTACATAAACAATAAGTCACATGTTTTAAAGTGGATATTTGAATATTTTGTCTTTAACTAAAATGTCATAAAAAAAACCCCCTTATGTTGCAAAAAATCCACAAAAAAAAAAATTATGTTCTATATAACTATGCATACTACCACTAGAAATTTTGCTTCTAACGAAACCAAAGCTAGAACTAATTTCAAAGTTCCAACACATTTTTCCTAAAGCAATTTTTGCAAAAGAATCTAAGGATTACACAATTAAAGAATTATCAGTGCTAACTTGATAAGATACAAATTCACCCAAAAAAAAAAAAAACTTGATAAGATACATCATAAACATTATGAATACCAAATTATAACTGAACCATGACGCCAGATAAAACAGTATGACTTTGGCATTAAGAGAATCAAACAATGGCACAAAAAAGCATTTTCATCCACTAGTACATTTTAATTATGATGATCCAAATGGTAAAATAACATTGAGATACAAGTGTAGACACCCCATTTTTGACCGTCCTCAAGACTTGGACGTCATCGCTTGAACACCCGGTGATCATCCTTGTTTGTGTTCATCTTGAGTTCCCGGAGGTCTCGGCTACGCGCCTTGCCTCAGGACCTCTCGACTCGACTGTTTTGTGTCTGGTTTTGCACCAAATACTTGTGTTTTGCCTTGGAGGGGCAGGGAATGGCTTGTGAGCCATCCCCACACATCACCGGCCATGGCTTGAGGCCACCGGCTGTGTTTTGCTTCCACCGGCCAAATGTTTGGCCGGCCGGCACTATAGATGGCCGGCCGGCTATCTTTTTTTGGTCAATTTCACTTTTGGCCAGCCGACTACTGTGCATCTGCTTTTGCAGATATTTTCATGCAGCTGGCATGCACTTGGCTCCCCTCCATACATGTGTATGGAGGGATTTCCCCCTTAGCTAGCTTGTCTTGTAAGCTTACAAGATTGAAGCTCTACAAGAGGAGGCCTCCTCTCCCTCTTTGAAGGGTTAGACAACTTAGAGAACATTGTTAGAGAGCTCTGGTTTTAGGTTAGGATTTATATCTATCCTATATCTATATCTCTCTTCCTTTTGTGTTTTGTGTGTGTATTTAGCCTTAGTTTTACGCGCAAACACTCACCATCACACCTTCTCTTGGAGCTGAGGCCCTTGAGGGTTGTTTTGAAGTCTTGGAGCAGGTATTGAGCTCAAAGAACTAGCTGGTCCACCATTTTTGAAGGAGGTCTACAAGGGTAAGACTTTTGTCACTTTTTTCCCCATTTTTGCATAGCTTATTTACCTATCTTGCATCTATTTTTGAGCTTAGTGTATAACATATAAAAGTTGTGTTTTTACTTGCTTTAAATAGTTTCTTAAGGGTGTTTCAAGCTTTGGGGTCGTTTGACCCCTCTTAAGGCTTGTTTGGCCTTTGTTTTGTGCCATTTTGGTTGAGCTCCGGGACCATTGTGTTTGGGCCTCCTCACCACTGAATTTCAGTGATGAGGATGGTGCCTTGAGGTCCTAGGAAGGAGAGGGCCACCCCCTCCCCTTGTTTTCCTTGAAAAGGGCCCATTTTTGCCTCTTGAGGGAGCATCTAGTCTAAGTGTGTGTTGGCCATGCCTTAGCTGATTTTCATGCTTATTATGTCATAATATGCCTCTATTTTTAGTTGGTTTGGACACACCTTGCATGCTTTGCATACATGTCTTGTAATGCCATCATTTAGCCTTAACATGCATCTAGGCTTTGACCCTTGTTCAAGCATGTTTTAGGCCCTGCTTTGTGAAGCTTTTGTACTTGTTTTTCCATGCTTAAGGTCTGCCTTTAGTTGTTTTGGTCGACCATGGCATGCATTGCATAGCCCCTTTACATTGTTTAGCTTGTAGGCTTTAAAAGTGTGAAGTGTTGAGCATGCATTGTTTGATTTATTTCAGTGGTTTGACACCACTTATAGCATCATTTCAGTCCTCATGACATGTTTGCATGCTTGCCTTTGATGCCTTATGAGGTTGTGCCTTATGCTCCATGTTTGGTCATTGTGCATGCCCTTGAATTTAAGTCATTTAGATGCCATCTAAGTGGTCTTTAGGCTTTGTTTTAATATGCTAAAACTCTGTTTTTGGTCATTTAATTCATGCCATGTTTGGTTTTGTTAAGGGTAGTTCAATACCTCCTTAGCTTGCCTTGAGTTTTGGACCTCTAATTGCATGCTTATGCTTGTCTTGTTGGCTTGGTTTGGCACCATTTTAACATGATTTTCAGAGCTTATGTTGCATGTCATTAGTCCATGTTTTTGTGCTTACAAGTTGTCTTCATATGCTTAAGTGTTGGACCATATTTGCATGCTTGCGTGTGTGTGTGTTGGACCTCACTTCCATAGTATTGGCCACTGATGTTCGCAAGCTTGCAAGCTACCCATGTTAGTTTAAGCCCACCGCTTTGCGTGTTGTTGTATGCCCACCTTGTATGTTGTTGCATATTTGTGTGTTGTTGCATGATTGGAGTTGCATGATTGAATGAAGTCACATGCTTGCTTGCATGCTCGAACACCCACATTGTGCCTTGCATACTTGTTAGTTGCATTGTCTCATGCCCTATGTCTTGCACGACCATTGTATGCCTTGTATGCTTCTTATCATTGTCCATGTTGTATATTAGTCGACATGCTTAGGATTGCATTGCATTGGCATGCATGCTTCGCCTCTTGAATTGCTTGTGATAGAGGTTGAGTTCAATTTTCTTGATTATGTGCATTGCATTCCATATCAACAAGCACACTTGATTCTTTGGGCCATCATGCATGGAAATGCGTGATTGGTGGCCTGAGAATCGAGGCCCATCCTCCTTTGAGTCATAAATATGATAAGGAGTGTGGTTGGTGCATACATTGCTTGAAATGCATTGCCATGCCAAGTTCTGTCCTCTGTTGCTGTCAAACCAGTTTTGCAGGAATATTTGGCCGGCCGGCCATCTTAAGTACCGACCGGCCACACATAGTGGCCAATTGATTGATTTATGGTCGATGACCATTCCCCATGGCCGATGACTATTCCTCATGGCCGGTGGTGCTCCACAGCACTCAGAGAAGCAACCCTGGGACTTGTGCAGCCTTCAGAGAAGCAGAACAGTCAAAGCAGAGGCAGCTTGTGCATGGCAGTGACTTCCAAGCGGAATCGAGCATGCATCGCATTGGACCCTCTTCCCGAGGCTGTTTATTGCTTAAATCAGATTAATTAATTTGCTTAATTAATTAGGTGGTCTGTAATATTTAATTAGCTTGTTAGTTAGTTAAATTGTATTATTCTTTCGGTCCCTCCGAGTGAGGGCTAACTTGTAATAAGTGTGGGTGCGTGTGTGCATGTCTTCCAATCCCCCACTTCTTTCTCCTTTTTACTTACCTGCTTTTGATGGTTAGTATTAGGGCATATTTAAATTAGCATACCTTATGCTATGCATGCGTGCATCCATACATTTGTCCTACATGCACCGGGCTCGGTACATCATACTAACTGCACTTGTATTTCAATTCCAAGTTGAATACCTGTTAGTTGCAGCATTTCACATGCCATCATTAGGATAGCCGAGCCTATTGTAGTTGCATCTTGTATGTGTTGCATTAGCCATCTCAACATGAACTAGGATCATGCACATGATTACTAATTAGCTTCTGTTCTGGCTTGGAGTACTCAGTAAGCATTTATGCTTTAGCATACCGCATGCGTGTGAGTGTTGCCATAATAGCATGATTACCATGAGGCTAGCTGCTTATGTGATATAACTGCTTGAATGCCTGTGGATGGAGGTTCAATTAACTAAATTGGGATAATGCATTAAAACTGTGAGTTTCAAGCCCACTAGATAGTGGCAAAATCATCTTTTCTAGAGCCCACTGGAGGGTGGCAAAATTTACATTTTTAGCCTACTTGAGAGTAGCAAACCATTTTCAAAACAAGCATGAAATGTTTTGTTCCAATTTAGGCGATTTGGTCTATACTTGTTTGCTGTGCGCATAACATAGTAATTCCAGGCTAATAACTGGAATAAGAACACATAACGTTTTCAAAAATGGATATCATGGTTAGTATAGGCCGATCTTTGGATCGGGCGAGCGGGGGTGCTCACGAAGTGACCTTCCCCAATCGTACCCAAGTTCCCGAGCCGAGGTAACTTTGGTGATGACGGACACGTGGCCTTTGGTACCGAGTCAGGGTTTCCTAAATTCCCCCATAAAAAATATTTAGGTGGCGACTCTGTATCTGGCAAAGTAGTCCATGTTTGGCACTTCTTTTCTAAAAATCTGTTTTCTCAAAACGATTTGCCGGATTTGGACTCTTTGGTTCAGATTAAGAACCGTGACAATTTGAGAGTCTGAACTGTAGTGAGCCCAAAACGAACAGAACGGGACTCGTCCTCCCGGGGCGTTCGGGGACGTCTACACTTTCTGGCGACTCCGCTAGGGAGTTTAGAGAGCTTGACTCGAACTCATGATATCCTGTTTTGATTTCATTTATGTGTCTCTTTGCATTGCATGTGCATTGGTGCACCTAGGACACTGTGTTTGCCATCTGCCATTCCTGAACGGTTTGCTGGAGGCTTGACTTCATCAAAGCTTGCCATAAGGCTGACCGATTCTGGGCTTTGACAGTATGGGAACACAAACCCTAGTTTTACCGGGGCACCTTTTTCGACCATTCGACCTAGTGCATATCGAAATCCATAGTGACTATTCTAAACTAGGACAGGTTACTTACCCGATGTTAGGTTGTTTGAAAACCGCTGTGTGCGTAGTGAAACCCTAGCTCCTGACAAAATAGGACAGGGAAACCCTACCCCAACATAGGGGTGTTTTGGCTCTCACTTATCTGTTATGTGCTTTAGAGTTGGCCTCTACAGGATTGCATGTATCAGTTTGCAAGTTTGAGTATCAGGCCTGCGGGCATCAGTATTTGGGAATCAGTTTTACCTGAGGGTATCAGTTTACAGGCGGACTTTTGGGCAGAATTCAGCAGAGAACACAGTTATTCGGCTGCTCATATCTGTTTTGGTGAAATCAAGCTGAGATGCTGCATGTTTTCTCTTTTGCTAGGGGTAGTCTTGGAACCATAGGTTCAAAAGGCTCCGATATCCCCTGAGGTTAATCGGACTTGTGCTGATAGACTTTGTCATGTCAGAGATTCAGTTCAAAGGAAATCAGTGTCCATTTGCCAGAGGGAAGGTAAAAGGGCCAATCAGGCACAGATCATCAGTGCAACAGTCTTCGGATCAGCGGTCATTTTCCATCTCATCTGTGCGCAGTTAGGTTGAGATATCTGTTTTTACAGAGATAGATACACCGGCAAATCAGTTAGATCAGGGCAGTATGTCAGGGGGCAATATGCCAGGGATGGAAGACATGGTACGTCAGCTCCAGGAGAGCATGAAAGCCATGCAGGAGGACGCTGTTCGTTAAGCAGAATTTTCCAAACAGTAGGCCGTTGTCATGGCCCAACAGGCAGAGCTAATTACCCGGCTACAGCAGCAAACCGGAGCGTCTGCTTCGCACCAAGCCCCTCCCCCACCAAGAGTTCTAGCACCCGAGGGGGTACCAAATATCCAGGGAGATACGGACATTACAACAAGACCGGCTCCGCCCCCAATCCTACCCCAATTATCCAAAGCACCCACCAACCTGCCGGATTCTCCCTTTGAGTCCGAGGTGGACCCCACAGCATTGAAGGTGAGCAAGCTTGAAAAGCTGTTCAAGAAATCTCAGGGCGTCAAGTCCATCCCGGACATTGAGGATGGGTATACCGACGCAGCCGTGACGCTGCCAGATAGATTTAAGATGCCGCACATCGACCGCTTTGATGGATCTGGGGATCCCAAGGTACATTTGTGGCTGTTTTCGGACATACTAAGGCCGATGGGCCTCACCAGATTACAGAAGCTATCATTGTTTGTCCGGACCCCGTCTGGGATAGCCGCAATCTGGTATGCAAAATTAGAGAACTCTGTGAAACAGAATTGGGAAGATATGGCTGAGGCCTTTAGTGATCAATACTCCTACAATGCACAGATTGAGGTCACAACTCGTGATCTTGAAGTCACCCGCCAAGAGCCAAAGGAGAGCTTCTCAGAATTCGTGGCCCGCTGGAGGGCCAAGGCCTCAATGATGACCATTAGGCCAACGGATAAGGATCAAATACGGATGGTTGTGCGCAACCTCCAGCCCAAACTGATGCAGAAAATGATCGTGCTCCCCTTCCTTACCTTTTCAGATTTGCATGAGATGGGAGTACAGATCGAGGACGATATGAAGCACGACCTCATTGACCAGGAGAAGGAGCAGCCTAGGAGGGTGTTTTCCCGCAATTCCAGTGTGGCCACCAGCGGTGATGCAGCTGCAAAATCTTCTGAAGTGGGCATGGTCACCACCACCACACCAAGAGTAGCCTCCCCCTTTGTTGGTACATCCACTTCAAACCCCCGAACTTCAGACTATCTACCCCGAGGCAAGAGGGTTTTCACCCCACTCTATATGCCTTTGTCTAAAGCCCTAGGGGTCTTACTCAGGAAAGGACATCTGAAACCATTAGAACAACGGCCTCTACCTAACCCTCTCCCTACAAAGCATGACCCGGATAAGCATTGTGCTTTCCATCAACAAACCGGTCATGACACTGACAGTTGCGTCCGTCTTCGTCACGAGATACAAAATCTAATTGACAACGAGGTCATTCCCGTACCAGGTCCTGCAAAGTCTATCGACACTTGATCAGTGAACTTGTGGGGGATAATGTGATGTGATCGAGGGATGAACCACCTGCGGGCGGCGCTCAGTTTACTCCGGATGTGGCGTATGGCACGCAATGTTTTGAGCATTTTGCGAATACTAGTCTTTATGCTTTCTGACTTGGGTATTGGGTCAGTCTTGTTGTTTTGTATAGAGTCAGTCTTTTCTTACTGAGTCAGTCGGGTCTGTCTTGTTGTATCGAGTCAGTCCTATTTTGTTAGAGTCGGGTGATTTCGGGGGTGTTACCTTGGACATCACTTGCTTGTTTTGTGTTTGTCTTTTTTTGCTTTCTTTTGAGTCTGTTTCTTCCTTGGAGCCAGTTACGCCAACAGATCTGAATGGAACAACAGTGATTTTCGCACTCTTGTGTTTGCTTCGGCCGTGTGCCAGTTGTGACAGAAATTCTAAATAAGATGGCAGTATTTGAGTAGAAGCTGTGTCTTTTCTGTGCCTTGAATTCATTGCATCGACCTAAGTTTTCCAAAACTTTTTTCGAAACATTGTGATAAAAACGAAAAGGAAGGAATTCCTCGGCTTTTCCAAAATTTGATCAATTGAGAGAAAGAGAGGCATGCTAAGCCCTTAATGATCAAGATCATGCTTGTTAATGTGAGTACTGAGAAGGATCCTGACTTGATCCAGATTGGTTCCACATTGTCTTCAGTGCGAGTGATTTGTCGCTTTCTTAAAAGATTTCAAAAACTATTTTGCGCGATCTTGCGAAGACCTGTGTGGAATCACTCTTGAGATTGTGCAGTCTAGGATCACTCTCAGCCTCAAGACTCGACCCCTCATTGTCAAACCTTGGACTTAAGTTCAGAAATGTTCAATGGTCAACTACAACGTGAGGCCTGTGTGGCCAGATTCAAAGCAGCCCTCGAACAAGAGGCAAGAAAGTCAGATCAAGAAGATCAGATGTCATCAAAAGAAGCTTGCAAAGCTAGATCAGAAGCACCCTTCAAACTAGGGGCAAAGGATTTCAAATGTGCTCGAGGAGCCGAAGATGGATCATTCCACAAATCAAAGAAGGTTGGCAAGAATGCCAAATCCCAGAAGGGAGCAAAGAAGACAGTTTCTGCTGAAGAACAACTGAGTTCCTATCCGCAACACTAATGGAAAATTCAACCCCCTATTGGATGGACTCCTGCATCGTTAGCGAATAACAACCATTTTCTTGGACTCAGATGACTTCAGGATCTCAAAACCATTTGACATGGACTTGTTACACTTTTACCCATTGAGAGGCTCGTTGGGCCGAAAACCCGGAAGGGCGACCTAGGCAAAAGTTAGAGCAAGAGAAAAATACAAAAAAGGAGAATGCAAAAAAAAGAAGACAAAAAAAATGAAGAAAATAAAAAGAAAAGATGAAAAAGAAAAAAGAAAATACAAAAGAATTGAAAAGAAAAGAAGAATAAAGCTCGTAAGGTCGAAAACCCGCAACGGGCGCCTTGGCAAAAGTTAGAGCCTAAAAAGTGAAGGTTAATACCCGAGTGTACCTTAAACCCGAACTACGTAAGGCTTGATTCCCATCTTTGGGATACGTAGGCAACTTCGTTCTGAAGTCCATCCACAAACACTTCTAAATCAATTGTGTCCATGCAATGGTTTTTAATCATCCTTGATTCCCATGTTTGGAATATCTAGGCAGCTTCGCCCTGAAGTCCAGTCCTACGCACTTTCAAAGTGACTGTGTCCATATATTGGTTTTGACCATCTTCGTCTTCTCCGTGTCTGAGAGTTTGGTCGTGATCATCACTAATGATGACTGTTTGTAAAATGCTGCGGCACTATCCAGACAAGGGGTAACTTTCCGTTGCCATGAGTCGCCGTTCAAAGCAGGGGCAACTTTCCGTTGCCGTGCAGCGTCCTTCAAACAAGGGGCAATTTTCCATTGCCTCCGATCCGAGGTTATGCATCTCGAGAGTAAGTTACGCGCTCGTTGGGCTGCGGCCGTTTGCCAAAAAAATAGTTTTTGAGAATTTTTACTGAAGTTGACTAATTTTCTCGAAAATTGTTCCATTTTTTTCAAAACTGGACCATTTTCTGGGACCCAAAAAAGGAAAATTTTCAGTGCTCATAGCCTGACTTGCATGGTTTTCAGATCAAAAATGGAACAAGTGTATTAATCTAACTCTCACATTGGTCAAAATTGTTTTAGTAGAAAACCAAAAGAAAAATGGTCATATTGATGAACTAGGGGCACAGTTGAGTCAGGTGTTCTGTCTTTCCCCCATCGCCAACATACATGCCAAGAAAGGGCACAACTGAAGCTGTCATTAAAGGGCTGAAAGCTCTCTTAACCTCCGAGCAACGAGGTATGAAACCAAGTGCGAAGCACGAATCTGAAGGGATCAAGGTACTCCGTTCCCTTTACCTGGGGCATTGACCAAACGCCACCAGAAAAACGGCCGTGAGCTAACTATGTCGGGCGTAAACCCACAACTTCCTATTCATCCATTAAAAAATCCTGGGGAGGGATAAAAATGAGATAATAAAGAATAGAGAGGTGTAAGTTGAGAGAAAGAGTGAGCAAAAAGGGTTTTGAGAGAAAAACCGAGCTTGAGTGCCAGAGTGATGTGAGAATCACAAATGAGAAAAGGGTGGGAAACAATACCCAGAGAAACTGGCTCCTCGTGATCTGAGGTCCCCCGTCTTTGTTAACGCGTCTGTATGTCGTGTCTTTTGTTTTGTTTACCTCAACCTTTGTTTTGAGTCTTTTCCGAGTGTGTCTCGTTGTGTTTAGGTTGTTTACCTTTTTGTCTCCGTTGTTGAGTCGTTCTCGCTTTGTCCAGTTGTAGGCTCACTACCCTGGTTTAAAAAAAAAATACCCTTCTTCAATTTCAAAAAATAATCGTTTTGTGCTCAGAATGTGTGTCATTCTCCACATTTGTGCAAAAACATGATTTGGTTCTTTCATACAACTGCAGGGCCCACCCCCGATAAGTGTGAACAGAAAAACCTGGGCCTCTTTGAAGCTTCTGGGTTTCTGATCGCATCTGAGTGTGCTTCAACTTCAGTAGATTCAACCTTCATGGTCTGTCTTGTCAGATTGGGCTGTTTGTTCAGGATCCGCTGTGTGCAAAATGAACCAAGCCCTGTGTTATGAGCTGTATGCAGATTAATCCCCAGTAGAGTATGAGCCGAGTGTTCAGAATGTGGAGTGGTTGGTATGGGTTGTTTTGCTGTTGGCTAGTTTGTTATTTGATTATTACAATGCAAGTGTTCAATTTTCAGACAGCGGATCAATTTCATTTACATTGAGGTGCAACATGATGCAATGCGATGCAATATATGAAATGTACAAATGCAACACTTTTTCAGACAAAAAGTTTGTTTCATTGCATCATCTTTTTCAAGTACATGGTTTTGGAAATAAAAATTTGCCTGCGGCAGTACAAGGTACTCTAGCTACCAGCAAAAGGTACAAAAGAAAAAGAAAAAGAAAAACAGCAAAAATCTGGATCAATGACAAAGGATCTCAGGCCTGGGAGCCCGTCCTAGTCCTCTTCCTGGACGAAGGTCCAGGAGCATCATCAGCGCTGTCATATGAGTCCGAGTCCGAGCCGTCTCCGGTCTCCTCCTCCGATGACTCTGCCTCCGCCTCTGACTCCTCGTCATCGTCATCAAGGACTGGGGCCCGCGAGCTACTCCCGACGTGAGGGTGCCCCGCCTTGGTGCGGGGGAATACTCTGCCCTCTCCATCTCCTCCGGCTGGAACCGAAGGTCTGGCTGGAACACCTCCCACAGTGGGAATCTGGAAAGGAGGCTGAAAAGTATAAGAGGCAAACACATCAGTATACTGTGAGCAGTGTATCAATGCAGAATGCAGTTGTATGAATACAGTGTGTGAATGCCATGAGTAGTTTATCAGTGCAGAATGTAGTGTATGAGTACAGTGTATGAATGCCGTGAGGGCAGTGTATCCAGTGTTGTTTTGTGCATCAGATTGTGTGAAACAGTTTATGTATGGTTTGAGATCGCGGCCAGAGGAACATACCGGAATGCTGTAAATCGCCAGAAGGTTGAGGCTCTGCTGGAGCATCCCCATCATAGAGGCAGTCAGCTCTAGGGACTGGCGAGTGTACTTAGAAGAGGCCTGCGAAAGTATTAGATGTATCAGTATTCTGCGGAATATCGATAAACTGAAATAAAATGACAATGCCAGATGCAAGATGAAGTAGTACATATCGGAGGTAAGTCATAGAACCCGACCACCTCATGATCAGCCGGAGGGGGAGCAATGGGAATCTGGTAAGTCGCCCCGCCCCGTCCTCTACATGTCATCATCGTGGGTAGCACTGGCCAGCTAACCCCCCGACCCCTCCGAGCCCCACTTCTGCCACGGACGCGAGCTGTCCTCGACGTCCCTGCCCCTGCTCCCGCTCCAACTACCGGCGCCGCAGGCCTCTCCCTCTCAGCTCGACGGCCACCGCTCAGAGGCCGCATAATGTACGTCCGAACATACTCTGAGTAGTCACCCTCGCCCCTAAAGCCCTCCGCGTCCCAGCCGATCGTGTAATCGACCATCTCCTCGGTAGTGCACCTCTCGGTGTCCCTTATGTGGGTAGGAGGCGGACCCGGAACTATCTGCTCCGGCAAACCCAAGGTCTGGCGTAGGAAACGCTCACCCAGGTACCAAGCCCGACAGACCGGGCCCTCCAGCAAAATCCTGAAACGTGCAGTCTCCTCTGCACTAGCAAATCGATCTCGAATCATCGCAGGCAATGGAGCCCAAGCCTGCCAAGTGATCTGTACATGACATGCAGTTTGTTATCTATTATTATTGAAAATACAATGTAAAGCCGAGCCAAATGAACTGCAAGTAAAACATACCTCTGCGGGAGTGATGGTGTCGAAGTAGTGGCGGAAGAAAATAAACGTCTCCCGGGGCCTCCGCATGCACCTCACGCCAAAGCGGCGCGAGAACAGAACGACGAGAGGGGTCTCCACGTCTGGCACTGGGGTGAGTCTCGAAAAGTAGGCGTAGACCCACAACTGCAGAGCAAATACCAGCAGGATTATCAGATAAAGCAGAATACAGAATAAAGCAGAAATTACAAAACCGTGTATTGTGCAGTTTATTGTGCAGAGTATACAGTGTGTGCAGTGTACAGTCAGTGTAAAGCAGGGTATATGTGCGCCGTGTGTGCAGTGTACATTCAGTGTGAAGCAGACCGTAGTGTGTGCAGTGTACAGAGTACAGAAAATGAAAGGCAGAAATGTAAAACAGAGAAAGAGGTGTACCTCCCAAGCTCGCCAGTAACCCCCGAGTAACTGCCCGCTACAACGGGAGGCTGAGCTCATGTATCCGTATAGAGTGGTTAGAGCAGCGCCACCCCAGTCGAAGCGCAAAATCTGTGTGACGTCCACCAGTGCGCTCAACAAACAGAGGGGCACGGTGTTCGCCCGATCGGCGAAGATAGTCATCCCCAGCAGAAATATGAGGAAGCCGCGTGCATATCACTCCACCACCTCCTGGGTCATCGGAGCCTCCTCAACTAAGGCCGGCTGAACTCTGAACTAGACCTCGAACCATGAATACCTGACGAAGCCAGGACGCGCGAGAGGCGGCATCTCGCCAAGTAAGTAGATCTGAGCGGCCTCCCACCCGTCTATGTTTGTGTCGAAAGGGATCGGATCACCCCCTACCTCGATGCCGGTGAGCATTGAGAAATCATAGGGAGTCATCGTCATGTCTCCCGCAACAGAAAAGTGGAATGAGTCGGTGGCGTCCCACCACCTGTCCACCAGAGCGGCGACGAGAGGCCTGCTCGTAGTAAGCCGGGAGAGTCCCCTGCAGAATGTGCCGAAGTCGGCCTGATCCATGATGTGGCGAACTGCGTCAGGTAACTCCATGTACCAATCCCTAGCGGCGATATTCCCATACCTGCGGACAGTATGGGAATCTCCCTGTTCAAAAGCAAATAGTTGCGAAGCAATATTCAATGTACAGTTTTGAAGGACAGTAAAAAATTGATGCAAATATAGCGTGCGTGCACGTTTTCAGATTCAAACAGATATCAGGTTTCGGTGTACTCGAAGTAAATTACGGCATATGACGTGTCAGTGTTTCCAAGTGGTCCAGTATAGATACAGCGTGAGTATGCATTTTCAGGTTCGAGCAAACATCGGGTGCCGGTGTGCTTATAGTGAACTACAACACGCGATGTGCCAGTGTGTTTGGGTGGTTCAGTGACAATGCAACGTGTGTGCATGTGTTCAGATTCAAACAGACATCAAGTGCAAGTGTGTTCACAGTCAACTACAACATACAGTGTATCGATGTATCCGGGTTAAGCAGTTAAAGAACAAAATCAACTATGGCAGTTAAGTGTTCTACATTGCGGAAAATGAAACGGGGAAGAATATACCTCGGAAGCGCCGTATGATAGGTGTGACTCCAGCTCGCGCAGAAGGAACTCTGATGGCACGCCTCTCGCAAAACTCCGAAACTGACAAAGTCCGTCGGGAGGAAGCACGTGAACCGCCGGCCTGTAGGTCGCCGGGTCGAACGGGCGGACGCTCAAGGGGAGGAGCTCGGCCTCTGGGTCCACCTCGTGATCCGGGGGAGTCCCGCCCCATAGAATATCATCCGCCATGTCAAAGGTGGTGTGAAAATGACTGGGAAGGTGGAAACCGGATGAGAATGCGAAAGGTCAACAAAAAGTCAACCCCGAGAGGGTGGAAAATGGCCGGAAAAGCCAAAATGTGGAAAACGTGATGAAATCAAGAAAAACTTGGGGGAAACAAACCCCAAGAGGCGGAAATCAAAAAAACTACACCGAAACAAAGTTTCGATCGGATAAAAGTGTTCGAAACGCGATGAACTTCGCGAATCAAACAACTAAATGGGCCCTAAAACTGAGGAAAGCGGCGAATGGGAGAGAGAAAAATTCTCTAGAGAGAGAGGGATGAAATTTCGGCTAGAGGGAAGTAAGAAAATAGGGTTTGAAACCCTATTTTAAAAGACCCAAGGCGAAAGGACAAAACTGCCCCGATTCAGCAATATTTGTCCGGTTGGCTACATTTTTGGCCGGTCGGCCAAATATTTGGCCGGTGAGATGTTTTGATGGCCGGTGGATGGCCGATGACCTCCCCTGATGGCCGGTGAGCCTCCTATAACCTTGTTTAGGTCAGATGTATAGTTTGGGGTATTTATTTCTCAAGATAGTGCAAGACAGTGCCTTTCTAAAGCTCAACCGGCCTCCGTTTTGACCTCAGACCGTGTCTTCTGTGCATGGCACTCGAATATGTGCAAGGTGTATCCTTTTTGTATCCTTTTGTCTCTTTTAAGATTCGAAAGTTGCCCCACATACGTTGTTTTTCAAACACGTGTTTGAGTTATACGTCATTATGCTTGCATTGTTATGCATTCGCCACGGTCTGGCGAGACCTTAAATATGCTTGGTCTGGCGAGACCTTAAATACGCTTGGTCTAGGAGACCATAAATCCTTTGAAGGTGCAAGTCCTTCGGTGTTTGTCGTGCCCGAATGACTTTTGGTAAGTTGCATTGTACGTCGCATATTCAAGTTCACATGCATTATCATGCATTTTAAGCGATGAGCGTCGTCGCGCAATCAAGTTCATAAGCATTTCGAGCGACACACGTGGTCACACATTCAAGATCATTTGCATTGTCATGCATATCACAAGATGTGCGTTGTCACACATTTACATGCATTTCAAACAAAACCAAAAAAAACAAAAAAAATCAACATGCATATGTCATGCATTTCATTGTAATATATTCCATTGCATATTGTATATATTGCATTGTAGCTTGCATGCATTCATTGCGTCACCTCCATCTAGGGTTTGTACCTTTCGTTGTTGAGCTTGGTCTGGTGTGTGCCCATACTTTTCACGTCTATACACTCATAGTTCTGTATGACCGTTCTACGTTAGACGTGGCTTGTTTGTGTCCATGCCTTTCCTAGGCAAGATACGGTTTGGCCGTATGCCTTAATCCACTATATCCATTCCATTGCATATTGTAGATGTTGCATTGTAGCTTGCATGCATTCATTGCATCACCTCTATCTAGGGTTTGCACCTTTCCTTGTTGAGCTTGGTCTGGTATGTGCCCATACTTTTCACGTCAATACAGTCATAGTTCTGTATGACCATTCTATGTTAGACGTGACTTGTTTGTGTCCATGCCTTTCCTAGGCAAGATACGGTTTGGCCGTAGGCCTTAATCCACTATATCCATTCCATTGCATATTGTAGATGTTGCACTGTAGCTTGCATGCATTCATTGCATCACCTCCATCTTGGGTTTGCACCTTTCCTTGTTGAGCTTGGTCTGGTATGTGCCCATACTTTTCACGCCTATACACTCATAGTTCTGTATGACCGTTCTATGTTAGACGTGGCTTGTTTGTGTCCATGCCTTTCCTAGGCAAGATACGGTTTGGCCGTAGGCCTTAATCCACTATATCCATTCCATTGCATATTGTAGATGTTGCATTGTAGCTTGCATGCATTCATTGCATCACCTCTATCTAGGGTTTGCACCTTTCCTTGTTGAGCTTGGTCTGGTATGTGCCCATGCTTTTCACGTCTATACACTCATAGTTCTGTATGACCGTTCTATGTTAGACGTGGCTTGTTTGTGTCCATGCCTTTCCTAGGCAAGATACGGTTTGGCCGTAGGCCTTAATCCACTATATCCATTCCATTTCATATTGTAGATGTTGCACTGTAGCTTGCATGCATTCATTGCATCACCTCCATCTAGGGTTTGCACCTTTCCTTGTTGAGCCTGGTCTGGTATGTGACCATGCTTTTAATGTCTATACACTCATAGTTCTGTATGACCGTTCTATGTTAGACGTGGCTTGTTTGTGTCCATGCCTTTCCTAGGCAAGATACGGTTTGGCCGTAGGCCTTAATCCATTATATCCATTCCATTGCATATTGTAGATGTTGCATTGTAGCTTGCATGCATTCATTGCATCACCTCTATCTAGGGTTTGCACCTTTCCTTGTTGAGCTTGGTCTGGTATGTGCCCATACTTTTCACGTCTATACACTCAGAGTTCTGTATGACCGTTCTATGTTAGACGTGGCTTGTTTGTGTCCATGCCTTTCCTAGGCAAGATACGGTTTGGCCGTAGGCCTTAATCCACTATATCCACTCCATTGCATATTGTAGATGTTGCATTGTAGCTTGCATGCATTCATTGCATCACCTCTATCCAGGGTTTGCACCATTCCTTGTTGAGCTTGGTCTGGTATGTGCCCATACTTTTCACGTCTATAGACTCATAGTTCTGTATGACCGTTCTATGTTAGACGTGGCTTGTTTGTGTCCATGCCTTTCCTAGGCAAGATACGGTTTGGCCGTAGGCCTTAATCCACTATATCCATTCTATTGCATATTGTAGATGTTGCACTGTAGCTTACATGCATTCATTGCATCAGCTCCATCTAGGGTTTGTGCCTTTCCTTGTTGAGCTTGGTCTGGTATGTGCCTATACTTTTCACGTCTATACACTCATAGTTCTGTATGGCCGTTCTATGTTAGACGTGGTTTGTTTGTGTCCATGCCTTCCCTAGGCAAGATTTGGTTTGGCCCGCGCACCATATCCATCATCCATATTACATTGTAGTGTAATTTTTGCATCCTGCATTAGGATCATGTTCTTTCATTAGCGGATCATTCCTCACTTGTGTCATTCCACCCAATTACTTGTTCTTGTGTCCGTCTACATCGCTCATAGTTTTGTGTGACCTTTGTTATGGTAGACGGACTTGTTACCTCCATCAATCTATTTGACATTTGTGTGGTTTTGAACCACTCATGATTGGATCATGATCCAATTGCATTGCATTTTCTTTTGTATTATTGTACATAGTTTTGTATATATTGCATATCATTTTGCATTCATTTTGCATGTTATGCATGTTGCTAACGATATTGTACCTGTTAAGTTTGGTTTCTTTTCAGGCACGATATTGTATGTACGGTTCATTTGAGGCTGGTGCAACCAGACGAACCGGACAGGTATTGTATCCTCTGCGTGAGACGTTTGAGAGTTGCATAATTCTCTTACATCCTTTCTACATTGTAGTGTATTTTGATGTATGCTAGCTTAAACCTGTTACATTATTACGCTTCGTTACAGCTTTCTTTGCATGATCATAAGCTATGTTCGGCTTTGTGCATTGTCTTGCATTTTGGCCCTGCCTTTGGGCGCATATCTTGTTTGTCCAGCATGTTTGTCTAAGTCTTCGGCCTTGTCAAAAATGGGTCGTCTCTGGGCTTTGACATTCACTCCCGTCATTGTTATGACTTTCGAGTTCTGTCAAAGAGAGGCAACTGTAGACACCTCATTTTTGACCGTCCTCAAGACTTGGATGTCACCGCTTGAACACCCGGGGATCATCCTTGTTTGTGTTCGTCTTGAGTTCCTGGAGGTGTCGGCTACGCGCCTTGCCTCAGGACCTCTTGACTCGACTGTTTTGTGTCTGGTTTTGCACCAAACACTTGTGTTTTGCCTTGGAGGGGCAGGGAATGGCTTGTGAGCCATCCCCACCCATCACCGGCCATGGCTTGAGGCCACCGGCTGTGTTTTGCTTCCACTGGCCAAATGTTTGGCCGACCGGCACTATAGATGGCCGGTCGGCTATCTTTTTTTGGTCAATTTCACTTTTGGCCAGCCGACTACTGTGCATCTGCTTTTGCAGATATTTTCATGCAGCTGGCATGCACTTGGCTCCCCTCCATACACGTGTATGGAGGGATTTCCCCCTTAGCTAGCTTGTCTTGTAAGCTTACAAGATTGAAGCTCTATAAGAGGAGGCCTCCTCTCCCTCTTTGAAGGGTTAGACAACTTAGAGAACATTGTTAGAGAGCTCTGGTTTTAGGTTAGGATTTGTATCTATCCTATATCTATATCTCTCTTCCTTTTATGTTTTGTGTGTGTATTTAGCCTTAGTTCTACACACAAACACTCACCATCACACCTTCTCTTGGAGCTGAGGCCCTTGAGGGTTGTTTTGAAGTCTTGGAGCTGGTTTTGAGCTCAAAGAACCAGCTAGTCCACCATTTTTGAAGGAGGTCTACAAGGGTAAGACTTTTGTCCCCTTTCCCCCCATTTTTGCATAGCTTATTTACCTATCTTGCATCTATTTTTGAGCTTAGTGTATAACATATAAAAGTTGTGTTTTTACTTGCTTTAAATAGTTTCTTAAGGGTGTTTCAAGCTTTGGGGTCGTTTGACCCCTCTTAAGGCTTGTTTGGCCTTTGTTTTGTGCCATTTTGGTTGAGCTCCGGGACCATTGCGTTTGGGCCTCCTCACCACTGAAATCTTGAGGGATTTCAGTGATGAGGATGGTGCCTTGAGGTCCTAGGAAGGAGAGGGCCACCCCCTCCCCTTGTTGTCCTTGAAAAGGGCCCCTTTTTGCCTCTTGAGGGAGCATCTAGTCTAAGTGTGTGTCGTCCATGCCTTAGCTGATTTTCATGCTTATTATGTCATAATATGCCTCTATTTTTAGTTGGTTTGGACACACCTTGCATGCTTTGCATACATGTCTTGTAATGTCATCATTTAGCCTTAACATGCATCTAGGCTTTGACCCTTGTTCAAGCATGTTTTAGGCCCTGCTTTGTGAAGCTTTTGTACTTGTTTTTCCATGCTTAAGGTCTGCCTTTAGTTGTTTTGGTCGACCATGGCATGCATTGCATAGCCCCTTTACATTGTTTAGCTTGTAGGCTTTAAAAGTGTGAAGTGTTGAGCATGCATTGTTTGATTTATTTCAGTGGTTTGACACCACTTATAGCATCATTTCAGTCCTCATGACATGCTTGCATGCTTACCTTTGATGCCTCTTTGATGCCTTATGAGGTTGTGCCTTATGCTTCATGTTTGGTCATTGTGCATGCCTTTGAATTTAAGTCATTTAGATGCCATCTAAGTGGTCTTTAGGCTTTGTTTTAATATGCTAAAACTCTGTTTTTGGTCATTTAATTCATGCCATGTTTGGTTTTGCTAAGGGTAGTTCAATACCTCCTTAGCTTGCCTTGAGTTTTGGACCTCCAATTGCATGCATATGCTTGTCTTGTTGGCTTGGTTTGGCACCATTTTAACATGATTTTCAGAGCTTATGTTGCATGTCATTAGTCCATGTTTTTGTGCTTACAAGTTGTCTTCATATGCTTAAGTGTTGGACCATATTTGCATGCATGCGTGTGTGTGTGTTGGACCTCACTTCCATAGTATTGGCCACTGATTTTAGCAAGCTTGCAAGCTACCCATGATAGTTTAAGCCCACCGCTTTGCATGTTGTTGTATGCCCACCTTGTATGCTGTTGCATATTTGTGTGTTGTTGCATGATTGGAGTTGCATGATTGCATAAAGTCACATGCTTGCTTGCATGCTCGAACACCCACATTGTGCCTTGTATACTTGTTAGTTGCATTGTCTCATGCCCTATGTCTTGCACGACCATTGTATGCCTTGTATGCTTCTTATCATTGTCCACGTTGCATACTAGTCGACATGCTTAGGATTGCATTGCATTGGCATGCATGCTTCGCCTCTTGAATTGCTTGTGATAGAGGTTGAGTTCAATTTTCTTGATTATGTGCATTGCATTCCATATTAACATGCACACTTGATTCTTTGGGCCATCATGCATGGAAATGCGTGATTGGTGACCCGAGAATCGAGGCCCATCCTCCTTTGAGTCATAAATATGATAAGGAGTGTGGTTGGTGCATACATTGCTTGAAATGCATTGCCATGCCAAGTTCTGTCCTCTGCTGCTGTCAAACCAGTTTTTGCTGGAAGATTTGGCCGGCCTGCCATCTTAAGTACCGACCGGCCACACATAGTGGCCAATTGATTGATTTATGGTCGATGACCATTCCCCATGGCCGGTGACTATTCCTCATGGCCGGTGGTGCTCCACAGCACTCAGAGAAGCAACCCTGGGACTTGTGCAGCCTTCAGAGAAGCAGAACAGTCAAAGCAGAGGCATCTTGTGCATGGCAGTGACTTCCGAGCGGAATCGAGCGTGCATCGCATTGGACCCTCTTCCCGAGGCTGTTTATTGCTTAAATCAGATTAATTAATTTGCTTAATTAATTAGGTGGTCTGTAATATTTAATTAGCTTGTTAGTTAGTTAAATTGTATTATTCTTTCGGTCCCTCCGAGTGAAGGCTAACTTGTAATAAGTGTGGGTGCGTGTGTGCATGTCTTCCAATCCCCCACTTCTTTCTCCCATTTACTTACCTGCTTTTGATGGTTAGTATTAGGGCATATTTAAATTAGCATACCTTATGCTATGCATGCGTGCATCCATACATTTGTCCTACATGCACCGGGCTCGGTACATCATACTAACTGCACTTGTATTTCAATTCCAAGTTGAATACCTGTTAGTTGCAACATTTCACATGCCATCATTAGGATAGCCGAGCCTGTTGTAGTTGCATCTTGTATGTGTTGCATTAGCCATCTCAACATGAACTAGGATCATGCACATGATTACTAACTAGCTTCTGTTCTGGCTTGGAGTACTCGGTAAGCATTTATGCTTTAGCATACCGCATGCGTGTGAGTGTTGCCATAATAGCATGATTACCATGAGGCTAGCTGCTTATGTGATATAACTGCTTGAATGCCTGTGGATGGAGGTTGAATTAACTAAATTGGGATAACGCATTAAAACTGTGAGTTTCAAGCCCACTAGATAGTGGCAAAATCATCTTTTCTAGAGCCCACTTGAGGGTGGCAAAATCTACATTTTTAGCCTACTTGCGAGTAGCAAACCATTTTCAAACCAAGCATGAAATGTTTTGTTCCAATTTAGGCGATTTGGTCTATACTTGTTTGCTGTGCGCATAACATAGTAATTGTAGGCTAATAACCGGAATAAGAACACATAACGTTTTCAAAAACGGATATCACGGTTAGTATAGGCCGATCTTCGGATCGGGCGAGCGAGGGTGCTCACGAAGTGACCTTCCCCAATCGTACCCAAGTTCCCGAGCCGAGGCAACTTTGGTGATGACGGACACGTGGCCTTTGGCACCGAGTCAGGGTTTCCTAAATTCCCCCATAAAAAATATTTAGGTGGCGACTCTGTATCTGGCAAAGCAATCCATGTTTGGCACTTCTTTTCTAAAAATCTGTTTTCTCAAAACGATTTGCCGGATTTGGACTCTTTGGTTCAGATTAAGAACCGTGACAATTTGAGAGTTCGAACTGTAGTGAGCCCAAAATGAACAGAACGGGACTCATCCTCCCGGGGCGTTCGGGGACGTCTACAACAAGCATACCTACGATTATGCCAAGAAAAATAGTTACTGAAGTTCTCGTTTATCAAATGAGTTGTGAAGTGTAGTTCATCTTCATCTAATCTGTTCTTTAATGCTGCCTCAAATCTGAAAATGAAGACTAAATTAGACCATTTGAAAATACAGTCCTTCAATATATTAAAGTAAATCGAACCCAAATCTTCACCTCCGGTAATTCCATGCATGGAAATTCCTGTATCTTTCTTCAGGAACACCCCCAGAAGCTGCAATTCGTGATCTACAGATGAATGGCCCTTGCTTAGGACCCGTTTACGATGATACCAGGCACCATAAGACCTATAATTCTTTGCCAATGCACGCTCTGTCTGCATATATATTGAGTTCTTTCATAAAATTCAAAATAAATTGAATCCAAACACAATACACAACATAATTACAACTGGCCGCTGAAAAAACCAAAGAAAAGAAAGCAACGCAATATTTCAAAATCTCATGATTTAAAATTTTAAAATTTCAAAACAAACTTTCCATTGAACGCAATTTAACCAAATAGTCCTATTTGGCACAGTTGACTTGTGTTTAGCTGAATTTCTTTTTCTTTTCCAACAGTTTTTCAGCAACCAAACAGCATCAAATACATGGACAGAAAAAAAAAATAGATATATTTTTTCATATGAGTGGCTCCGACAAACGTACAACTCTCAGTTCTTCACTGTAAATAGATTTAATGGAGTCTGGATCAATCTCTGTATCAGTCTCAGAATGACTGAGAATGTGTTCAACAGCAAATTTTCGGTAATTCCAAGCTGTGAGATACTCAGGATTGGCCTCGAGAAGCTTCGCAATGACCGCTAGGGCTTCTTTCGTGTAACTGAACAATTTGCACATACAAATACAAGATTGCTCAAAATTATCAGTGTTTATTAGATCATATCAGTGCTGGCTTAAGCATAAGGCAGGTAAAACATGTGCTTTAGGACTCAAAATTGTGCAAAGGCCCCAAAATTAAAGGCCTCGAAATTTATAATACGCCAAAATTTGAACCGGTTACTAGACAATTTACACAATTGACAATTTTGACAATACAAATGGAAGATTGTACAAAATGATCAATGTTGAGATCACAGAGTTCAAAACAACACAATTCGAATACATAATTTTGCACTCGCATGTCAAATTTGATCAATACATAATTCACAATACAAATAGAAGATTGCTCAAACTTAACAGCGTTTAGATCACAGAGTTCAATACAATAAAATACATTGCGAAGCATACATACAGCGAAGATATATATATATATATATAGAGAGAGAGAGAGAGAGAGGAGTCACATTTTGTTGTGATGAAAATGGAGGAAGTGAGATTGGAGGGGGCGTAGTTTAGCAGCTTTGAGAGCTAAAGCTTTTTCTTCTTCTGGAGTTGGGGCTTTGTGAGGACGACCATGTATTTTGCGTGCTGAGAGAGAGAGAGAGAGAGAGAGAGAGAGAGAGAGAGAGAGAGAGGGAGGGGGGCAAAGAGTGTTGGACTGTTGAAAGCTCGCGTGCCAGTCGTGAGAGAACAAAGGTTAGATTACATACTTTGATCTGTCTTCATAGGTAAGGAAAGAAGAATATCCAAGAGGGGCAAAGTAAAAACTATTTAAAATCTAGGTTAAATAGTATTTTTTAAAAGTGTTTGTACCTTATAATTAAAAGAATGGTCTAAAAATTTTAATTTTAATTTTATTTGGAGTGATTCTATTTACACAATTAGGCCAAGTTTGGAAAGTCTCAAAAAAGGTAAAAAGCCAAAAAGTTACTTAAAAAGTTAAAAAGTTATCACTATTCACCAAAAGTCAACAATTACGACTGTACAACTCTCAATACTAATTTTCTCCTACACATTAATTTATACAATTTTTTAATACACATTTTTCCGTAAAAAGTCAAAAAGTTAATCCAAACATTCATATTTTCAATCTCAACTTTTTAGTCTAAAAAGACAAAAAATACACTTATTTACGACACCCCAAACAACCCCTTGCTTTACCTCTTTACACTCTCAATCTCATTACATTACTAAAAAAAATATGATTTTTATTACATATTATATTTACCAAAACTAGCCTTAAAGTAGATTCTTCAAAACACTTTTATCTCTTTACACTAATAGTTTTTGGAGGGAATAAGAGAATAGAGAAAGACGCAGGGAAGACAGTGAGTGTAGCCTATAGCGAAGTGTCTGTTCGGTCATACAGTGCTAAACAATTTACATTCCTCCGGTGTTATGTTGTCAGAAAAAATATGTTTCTCTAGCATTTTGTTGCTATACACTTACAAGCCACTTTCTTCCAAACAATGATTTTTAAATTTGTGCCGGGCCTGTTTGGTAATACAATACTAATAAATTTAAATTAATCGAGTACCATGTTACCAGACAAACTTTTTTTTTCTCAGCAATATGTTGTCGTTCGATTGGATGATAACAAGAAATTAATTCGGGGGCACTTGTGAAGTGCCTGTTCGGTAATACATTGCTATACAAATTAGATTACTCTAGTGTCATGTTACCAAACTATAATAGATTTGTCTAGCCACCTGTTGATGTACATTGAAAGATTTATTTTTTCCTTCAAGCATCCATAAAATCATACATAAAAAAGTATCCATAAAAACATCAAGTATACAAACATTCATAAAAACATTCATAAAATCTGTCATTATTTGCATTCATTAATCAAACACGTTATCATAATTTGTCTATATTGATAATTTTGGTAGTTACTACATCAGGGCTGACAAATGTACAGAATTAATGAATACAAGTAATATATGCTTTCTCCCATCCATTATATAACGCTTTGTATTTTGGGTTTAGAATTGAAGTGAGGTGTAATTGAAAGTTGTCAAGGTTTGGTGGATATTTGTGGATGTTCTCATGCTTTATTTTTGGACTAGGGGTTGTTAAGAATTGGTGAGTATAAGGTTGTTGCTATTTTGTTAGAGCGGATGCAATTTTGGGGATGGAATTTCTTAAGGAGGGAAGGATGTAACGATCTAGAAATTTTTCCTTCCGCTCGAGTGGACGGCTTTGTTGGTCTGAGCGCTCGAGCGCAAGGTTAGACGCTCGAGCGGGTCGCCTAGTTGAGTTTGAATTTCTGAGGCACGTGGATTCATTTTTGGCATTTTTATTAGTGTATTTGGAGCCTCCTTATTTTATTTTGGGGTATTGATTGAGGTGGTAATATGATGGTAAAGTAAGATTGGACCAAAAACTTTAATTCGAATAATTCGCCTACGATCAGCCATCACTCTTTTGCCCTTTTCTTTTTCCACACTTTGAATTTGGATGTGAGGTTAGAACCATTGGAAAGCCCTTTTTCGAGGCTTCAATTTGGACACAAGAATGACCTAAAATGGAGTCCGGATGAGAGACTTACGCATGTTTGAAGTTTTCATATCTGTGCTGGAAGCAGGACCGCACGTGCGGAAAAAGCGGCACACGTGCGGGCTGTGCGGGACAGCAGCTCAAAAACGTGATTTTTGGATCATTTCTTACATTTTCTTTTCCTCTCTTCTTCTCCCCTCCTCCATGTCCGAAACCCTAGCTCCCAAAACCTTGATTTCCTCCACTTTTATCAACAAACCTACCATGGATCTTGCATCAAGGATGGAGAACAAGAGAGGATCAACATTTTTCAACCGATTGAAATTCGAATTTGTGGAGGATTCTTCTCAAAGCTTGCTTTTCTTGCTTGAATCTTGAGGTAGGGGTCCTAGTTCTCCTTCAATGCTTACATTGATAGATAGATTTGTGGTATTTTGGAATATATAAATGCAAAATCTATATTTTGGGCATATAGTGTAAATCATGAAATTTTGGGGTTAGGGTTTGAAATGTTGGGGTTCTATTATGGGGTTTAGATTATGGTTTATGGATTATGGACCTAGGGCGTATAATAAATGGAAAGATTGGAACAAAAAGTAATGGGTTAAGAAATTTGGATTTTTCTTGAAATTTCTAGATTTTTCTTGAAACCCTAGGTTGATTTATGATGATAGTCAATGATTTGGCCCAAATTGAAAGTTGAATCATGAAATTGGTAGGTTGAATTATATATGTACAAGTTTAATTAGAATTTGGTTCTACTTGAAAATTATTTTTAAAATTTGCGAATGAACTTTGTTAAGAGCATTGTAAGTCATGTTTTAATGAAAAGGAAATTGGGGGAAAAGATTTATTAATGATATAAATGACATAAACTCGATCATGAAATGTTGAAATGGGATTTAAGAATTTCTCTTGAAATATGTTGAATTATATTTAATGGTGTTGAGTTGAATCATGTTGATTTTGGTTTTTGTGATCTAAAATGTAGAGTTTCCAAAACGGGTTTAATCTCAAATTATTTTATTAAATTCCTAGTGGGTTTGCTTAATTATTTTGAAACTCAAGTGGATGATTTAATGGGGTTTCTTTATGGGGATGGAAATGTTTGGTTTTTGGTGAAAACACTAGAAATTTAGAGATTTTTGGGGAACATGGAAATGTTCATAAAACTCTTTTCTTTCTTTGAATAGAAGATGAATGGGTGTAAATTCCATAATGTGTTTTGCAAGATTGGTAATCTTTTAAATTTATTGAGTTGGAGAAATGGTTTTGAAAACTTTATGTGTAGTCCTTGGTGGGACCATGTTGCTTTGACTTGTGAAATGAGAAAGTTGATGGTATATGGTTGATTTGAGAAGGAATGTTATGAATCATGGAGATTTTTGCATTTGCATATCATATCATTTATCATTGTGCATTGTGGTTTTAAATCCAAGAGATTTGCATTCATGATAGAAAATGATTTGGATAAGAAATATGGAAATGCGAATGGGGTAAATACGTGGTAAGTCTGGATAGGGGGTGTAGTTGATTTGATAAGTTGGCCATGAGTGTCCAGGGTGAAAGATCCGAAAGTCGCGCAGATAGGTGTCGAGCCTTCCGGTTAGCACCGGTAAAAATGACAGTTTGGTAGTGCTTGTTGAGCCTACTTGCAAACACCAGCCTAGGGATTACCAGTGTCGTATTTACCGCCCCTTTTAAAGTAATGATGGAAGTTTGAAATTGATGAAATCATATGATGACATTGAGAACATGGTGATTTTGAAACAATGCATTGGAACTGATGTTTTTCCTCATTAATTTATCTTGGCATAGCATTGCATTTACATTTACTTTTGTGTTGAGGAAAAAGCATAATTATGTACACACTTTGTGAGAATACTCTACAGAACTTGGAAATTTATTTTAAAAGAATGGTTGGTTTTCGAAAATGGTTTTTGGGAGTCCACATCCCACCGTAGTAAGCTGGCAAAAGGTGGGTTGTGTTGAGCTATGTGTTGAGAGGTAAGTTGAGTTAATGATGTTTTTTTTTGTTGCTTGTGATGAATTTGTGAAATTTCATATTGATGTATAATTTGGTTTAAAGAGGAAATGTGCATGGGCATTATTTGTAAATAATGGGAACCAAAAAAATAGATATGAGGATTATAGATTATGATGATAAACTTAACGAAGTAGTTGTGTTAATAAAAGTAAATTGTGAGAGTTGTTCCTTAATTAAATAAAGGATTGGCTTGGAAGGGTTTATTAACATTGTGTTATCTTGAAATGAAACTTTGCAGGTGTAATTAACAGGGTGAGTTGAGTATAGGAGAATTGTTGGCAAATCAAAAAAGAACTTGAACTTGAAGTTATGGGGTTTTAAGTTAAAAATGAAGAGTAAAAGAGTAGAATAAAAGGAAAAGAGGAACATTAAAAATGGAAGTTAAATGAGAAATATTTTGGAAAATGGGTTATTAACCTTTAAATGATGTTATTTCTTAAATACGGTTGTTTCACGAGGATCTTTGGTTTTTCTAAAGTTAAAGGATGATTTTTAATTACTGAAGGTTTTTCTTACAAGTATTTAAATTGTTTTTGAGAAAAAGATACCTTACTTATGATATTTTGAGATTATGAAATGTCACCCTACTATATGGTATCACCCAGCATGCATGATCATTTTTATCTGTGTGTTAGTTATTGATTTAGAACTGTGAGATTCCTACTGGGCATTAGTGCTCACCCCGTTGTTGTTGTATCTTTTTACAGGAAGAATGTTTCGATTATTTGATTGAAGATGTACGGAGTTCTTGAGTCATTTGTATAACTTCATGGTAGTTGTAAATGAAGTGGATTTGTATTTGTATTCATTTATTTGTAGCTTCGCGGCAGAAGCATTGGCATGTATTATTGTTGTTGTATTCATTGAGAGAGAGAACATGTATTATCGTATTTCTGTTACTCAAGTATAATAGATATTTGTATATGTAGAAAAAAAATAAAAAAATATGGACCTAAATTTACAGGCTTTGGTAATGTTTTCGTGTAATTAAAATTCGGGGCGTGACAACTTGGTATCAGAGCTAACCAGGTTTGAATACCTGGAGCTCGTGGGAAGTGGTTTTTACCACAATGGGTTGGCTTCGCTTGGTGAGGATATTTGCATATAGAAATAGGAGGTATAGGACATTATGTGTTGCATTATGTGAGCATGGGTTAAGCTTCATGGATAATTCTTGTAGCCGGCTAACTTGCTTCGAGATCTCATTGGAAAATGCGTCTGATCAACGTAGTTTCTAATGGGAGTTCCTTGGAAGTTCCGGGACAAGTGGTTGTCCTTGTAGACTTGACTCGATTATGTGGTTTCTTGCCCAAAAAATTGTTTATGTGCTGTGTGATTTTGTGTTAGGTTGGTTTCTTGATTTAATAGGAAGAGTAAGTGTCTCAGGAAAGGGTTACGGTTCGGTCGATGGATGTTTGATGTCGTTGTTGAGATAAGGAGAGCTATTGGATGGTCATTAATCTACAATAAGGGAGATGTTAGATATTGGTAGGAATGCATATTGACTTATGAGTTTCAAATTGAATGAAAGTGTTTGTAAAACATGGAATCTAAAAACCATTTGTATACATGGGTGCTGATTCCCGCGGACGAAATTTTCGTAAAATGACAAATAGAAGTGAATGTATTTGTATGATGATTTTATCTGTTGGAAACTTGTGAGGTGTAACCTCTGTTGATGGATTAAATGCAGTAGAGGTGTCTATTGAATCAAAATGAATGAATTGAGATTTGAGTTTGGCATAACATGGTTTTGGAACGAATTATAAAGATTTTTTCGTAGGACAATGAACATGTGCATCAGACTTATATCTTGTTAATTCTTATATATTGTGTTAGTATGTTAGTATGTTTTTACTGGGCTTTAGCTCACCCTACTTGGGAACCATTTTCAGGTGTTGGAGACATGCCTCTACCTAGACAGTAGTTTGGGGAGACTTGGAGCAAGAGCTTCATTTTATTTTGTTTATTTTGTATAGCCAAGGGCTAAGTTGTATTGAGTTAGACTCTTCCTTTTCCTGTAACCAAGCAATGTCTTGGAAATATGTAAGCCCGTAAGATATTTATTTTGTTCACTACTAACTGGTATTACATGCTATAAATTCAGGATGAACATTTATGAATGTATATTGCATGTATTATCTTTGGTAATGCGAACTCTGATGAATGAAAGCATATTAATTCTATTATACTCACTTCTCTTATGAGTTGGATTAGTTGCATTTTTTTTGGGGGCGTTACAAGAAAAAAATGTATTCATAAAAAAAACTTAACAAACCTCGCTTATAATGAATTCATGACTGGAGTCCACTAGTAATGTGGTACTTACATTGTTGCAATGAGTAGAAGCATAATCATTCCAAGCAAAAAAATAAAAAAAAATAAAAAAAAATGAAACTAGAAATATACGGTAATGAGTAGCCGAATAAATTAAAAACATTTGGTCTTAGGTTATCGGAAATGTATCTTTTATTCGACAGTTGGTTACCAAATATATATTTTTGTTCGGCAATGTAATGACGGACTGTTTTATTTTGTTTGATTTCGAAACACCAAATAAAAGTAGAAGAATAGTCTAGAAAAACGAAAAAAAAACCTACCAAACAAATAAAAAAAACTCATAATTTCACTTTTTTGATGGTTATTCACCACCGTTTCTTCATCCATTGCTTTCTTCTATGATTAAAACACTATGATTCTCACTTTTTAAAAAGAGACGTGTAAGAGAAAAGAAAAACTGAGAAAGGAAGAAGAGAAGTAGAGATTGAAGACTAAAGGGTATAAGGAGATAATAAAATATATTTAATTTTAATGTTTTGTCCTTAAAGATAATTTCACGCATAGATGAAATTGGGAGAAAAAAACAAAAAACAAAACAAAAACAAAAACAAAAAAACATCTCATATGAAGGGTGTAAAGAGATAAAGTAATGGTGTAAGTAGAATCACTCTTTTATTTGTCCAAAGGTCCCAGGCATTGAAACACTTTGTCCAAAAAGATAAGCTCAAATGAAATGACTAAAATACCCTTCCATATATATAGTACACACCACGGTCCTAAACTCCTAAACTATCTCTCTCTCTCTCTCTTTCTCACTCTCTCACATCTACCTACAGTCTCAAACCCTCTCTCTTATATCTCTCCACTGACGATCTCACTGTCGTCCACCATCCTCTTCATTGTGGCCGAAGCAGCTAGCCAGGACTCGAGATATGCTATAAGATCATCTCGTCGATCGTATATCTCGCCACCGTCCACTATTATCTTGCGGCTAAAATAAGGGCGCTGTTGTGCCTATCAGCTCTCAAATCGTCTCACCGCCTCTCTATTTCGCCGTCGTGTAGTCGAAGAGTGCTATGAGTTATCATCATCATCTTCAAAGCTCAAAAATGGATTTGTTTCATCATCCTTGAGATCTCAAATCTATTTCATCATCCTTGAGATCTGTGTTTATATATATATATTTCAAAAAAATATAAGAAATATATATATATGATTTTTCTAGATCTTTATATATATATATATATATATTATAAGTTTGAACTCATCTGGTAAAGAATCATCTGTGTGTGTGTGTGTGTACAATAATCATCCAGATCTTCCTCTCTTTTTTTTTTCTTTTTTTTTTCCTGGTAATTGTTGTTGTTGTTATTGTTGATAATGATTATGATAATTTGTTGTTGTTGTTGCTGTTGTTGTTGTTGATAAAACATATTGCAGATCCATATGTTTGGTTTGAACAGGTAGTTAGTGGTTTTTCAGTAAGGAAAGATCGATTAGAGTTGTTGAATTTGAACAGATAGATAGTAAGAAAAGATATAGATTTTTAACAGAGTGATTTTTTTGTTATTGTTAGATTTTCAACAGATAGATTTGTTATTGTTGTTGAACAGATAACAAAATTGGAATAAATAGATTTAAACAGATAAATGAAAAAATTAAACAGATATTTGCACATATAAGAGGAAAAATTTGAATAGATAGTTAAAAAAAAAATTAACAAATACTTAAAAAATTTGAACATGAAAATAAAAATTTGAACAGATAGATGAAAAATTTGAACAGATAGAAAATAATTTGAACAGATAGACAAAAAAGTCAACAGATGAAAAAAGTCAACAGATAAATTAAAAAGTAAAATTGAAAACAAAATATCTTTCAAAACAAGTAAAAGGACCTCTTACTAAACTATTTTACAAAGCGTGGATCTCTCGCCAATAAAAAAAAAATGCATCGAATCTAATGCCTTGGATATCCTCTAAATTAGATTTATCACAAATTTTCTCTAATTAAAAAAGAAAATGACATAATTTCATATTTTTTGAGTTATCATTTTAAAAAAAAATGTCATAACTAAACACACCATGAGGCATAATTAAAAAACTCACGAGTCATAACTAAAATAATATCATAACTAAAGAAGAAAATTAATTATAACTAAAAAACAAAATGACATAACTAAGTGTATATATGATACACCCTTTTTAGGGGGTGTATATTAGAATTTTTCTTTAAAAAAAACAAATGCCCTTGGTCCTCCTGGACCAAGCATATTAGAGTAATGCTACGTATCATGAAAAGTTTAATGAAATTAATCTAAGGGTAGTTGCATAACATACAATAAACACTACAAATTATTCAAGGGAAAGGGTGATTGCATAATATACAATAGAGTGGAGAATCTTTATAAAGGCTTTTCATGATACTTATTTCATGATGCCTAACATCATTGTATACACTGACTCATTTTTTTTTAGCAATGCTACATATACCTAAAATCTTACAAATAATCTTACTAAAAGCATTCATATCCAAATATCATTGGAGGTTTAAATATTATGAGCAACATTATAGTTCCACCAAAAAACAACAAAAACAAAAACAAAACAAACAAATAGAATTTATCCAGATTCAAATTGTGTGGATAAAATTAATTCTGGATATGGTCCACAACACAATAACTCTTCATCTACACCACACACTTATTTATGGACAATTTTCATTGTTGATAAATATGGAACAATCGCATTTCTAAAGTATTATAGTTTTCTTACAACAATCAATAATTTATTTATTTATATATATATATATATATTTTTTATAAAAAAGATAATGTTAGTATGTTGGTATAGTTAAATTACAACTAAAAAGGTTCACCACTGTTCCATCAGCTTGAACCCCTAACATACTAAGGTATGACATCCCCCTTATCACATCCTAAGGTATGACTACTAGACCATTGGGCCAAACCCCAATATCTTACAACAATCGCATTTGAACGTTTGTATTTTTAGTAAAATTATTAGTATGTATAGAATTATACATTTTTTTCCCGAGAGTCTTCTTACATCACATAAAAAAATTAAGTATGAGATGTTAAAAGTAGAGTGTAAATGCTTTTTTTATTTTTTTTTATTTTTTTTAATATTTCTATTTTTTTGGCTTTTATTAGTATGTAAGACCATCTCTAATGGTTCATCAATTCTGACATCAAATTTAAATTTGATGAAAAAACAATATTTTTCTTGCTCTAATGGTTTCATCAAATGAGTATCAAATCGAGGATATCAAAAATCTATCATCAAATTGAGGACGCTTGGGAGCTTTCATCAAATCACTGTTCATAGGTGTTGGATTTTCACCACTGGATGTCCCCTCGAATGTCCCATCGGATGACCACCTTTAGAAAGAATTTGTGAAAAAAATAAACTGGCCGGTTGATTGACTGAACATTCGCACGGTCAATCGGTGTTTTGATGGAAGCTCAAAATCCTCCATTGCAACACTTGATATCAAATGGAGTTTTTACTCAAATTTGGTGCCAAAAAAAAAAAGAAATACACTGTTGGAGATGCTCTAAGGTGATGTAGTATAATAAATAGACTAAGGGTTCGTTTGGGATGTGAGTTGACTTTTTGGTTTTTTAGCTATTTTAGTCCAGGGATAAAAAGCCTGATTTAGGATGAGTTTTTTTTACTTTTGTGAAAGAAAAAATAAAATGATTATGATTTGGATGTGACATTTTATCTTATTAATTTTTTAATCTATTTTATTTTGTTTTTTTTTTTGTTTTTTTTTTTTTGGCCTATTTTAGTTGTTCCTAATTGTACATACCTAATTCTGGATCTAAACCCTAATTCTTGGGTGCGAACCCTAGATCGTCTCACCAAAAGTTGCCATCACAAGTCTGATTGACTTGACGGTGCCGCTACGTAGCTCGAAAATGTGATGGCTCGAGAGGCCCGAATTTAGTTTTGTACTCAACTTGTTGTTGCTGGTCAACACACCCAGACATTTCATTTGGAAAAAAAAGAAGAGAAAAAGAAAAATAGAACACAGAGAGAGAGAGAGAGAAGAGCACCGTGTGGTAGAATAGAGAGAGAGAGGTAGCTATTACCAAACACATTTCTGCTATGATGAACTGATTCCAAATGGTGAATTGATTCCAATTTTTTTTTTTTAAATGAAAACAACTTTGTTAGGAAACATCAAACAGTTAAGTGTTTAAATTTTCAAAACAAAGGGGTTCAAGAATTGTGCTTGGTACCTATTGAAGGGGTTCAAGAATTGTTCTTTTTTTCTTCACAAGTTACATATATGGACCATTTTTTATGCACAGATCAGTGAACTGATTCCAATTTTTTTTTTAATGAAAACTACTTTGTTTGAAAACATCAAACATCAAACATTTTTTAAGCCTTCGTCCGCCATTGCTGCCGTAGGCCGTTGTTCGTCCTTTGTCGTTCTTCGTCTTGCTCCGTCATCATCTGTCCTTGTTCGTTCGTCCTTTTACCACAACCAAAGAGCGATAGGAAGGTTTACCAGAGACAAGAGGGATGAGAGATATCTATGGAATGAGAGGGATGAGTAGAGATAGAGAGGTGAGAGTGATATTTGGAATGAGAGGGATGAGTAGAGAGAGAGGTGGATGAGCAGAGAGAGAGGTGATAGTGATAAGTGTTTCAATCCTTTTTTTCATTTGAGAATACAGTAGAAGAGAAGAGAGAAAAGCCAAAGAGATAAAGAGGAGAGAGAAAACGTACTTTCGAGCCAGTCGAGCCGAAGACTTTCGATTTGACTTCGCAATCAAGGACTGAACCTAGAATTGGTAGTCGCGATCCAAAGCCATCACGATCTTGCTTCTTGTATTACGAACTAGTTTTTCTCTCTGAAATCAAAATTAAGTTCCCGAATTGATCAGATTTCTTCATTTGCATCTGGTTTGCAGCACCTGGAAATCTCATATTTCAAGTTCGTCTCTGGTCTTCTCTGTTGGGTATACCTCCTTATTAGAGTGTGGGACCCAATTGGTTTTGGAAAAAGAGTTTAATTTGGTTTAGTATTAATTATAATATATTTTTATATATTATATTTAATTTGTGGAGACCCAATCTGTCACGACCCCAAACCGCCCCTAGTAGTTTGGTGCCGTGATGGTCAGTAATCCGAGATTACCAAAGGCCAACTTTCAAAATCCACACACAATAGAGTATAATTATATGGGGCTCACAAGTACGGAAACGATACATTCAAATCAGATTAGTCAATAAGAGCAGTGCATAAGTTAGATGGAATGGCATACAACTTTACATAGCTTTACAACTTAAATACAAATATAATGGAGTACCAAAAATACATATTACAAAAGGGCTTCCCAAGCCGACATAAACAAAATACATGAAATACAGCTAAAAGCATAATCTTCAGGATTGCCGACATCCTCACTGCCGACATAACATGAATACAAAGCACACATCTTGATCAAAAGGCTTCTCAAGCCGACGTATGCAACATACAAGTATTACAAATCGAGAAGCATAATTTTCAAGACTGCCGACGTAAATACAAGTCAAGCCGACATAATCAAAAATCCAAAACAAGCTCCAGAATCACATCTAGGCGTCATCGCCTTCTTGCTCATCACCTACATATATATAGAGAGGGTGAGCTTGGATACTCAGCGAATGGTATAAATAATAAAGGGGTTTGCATGAATAATAGCCGAAGTCCTTTCAAAACAATACAAGTCAAAACATTAGATAACAAGGGATGGACCTCGTCCATCTAACAAATCTTCAAAGTTTCAAGGGATGCTTACTAGCATCAACATATTACAATGATAACATTCCGGCAAACATATCCACGCGGTAAACTGTCAGTGGCAAAACAAGACAAAACAAGGGAGACATCTCAAACGAGGGTGCTACAAAAGTTTAGAGTCCTCTAGCACAAGGGACCTATGTTACAAAGGCCCGTAGCCTTTTAACACGAGAGTGCTGCGAAAGTATTGAGTCCTCCAGCACAAGGGACTTTTCAAGACAAGACGTGCTGCGAAAGTTTAGAGTCCTCCAGCACAAGGGACTTTCAAAACGAGATGTGCTGCGAAAGTTTAGAGTCCTCCAACACAAGGGACTTTTCAAACGAGATGTACTGCGAAAGTTTAGAGTCCTCCAGCATAAGGGGCTTTCCGAAAAGGTCATTCAAAGCAAGTGGAATACGGGATACAAGACTAGGGACAATCATTCATGCTTAACAAATACCTTTCAAAACAAAGCAAAGCAAAGCAGAACTCATCAAAACATTGATAACATAGCTTTATTAAAAATACCACTCACAGAGTTCTACAAATGTCGGGGTCAAGGCAAGTCCAAGTCCTACAAACACATGGCAAAGTCTATCGAATGCACTACTCAAAACAAGCCTAGCATACATGCAAATGACCTCGGCATTCTTCAAAAACTAAGTCAAATCAAATCAAAACACAGTTTCTTATCTTTGGAAAAACATGCTGGGCAACTACCAGGTCTAGACCGAGGTCCCACACCTCCTTGCCGAGGTGTAGCCTCGATGGCCACATTCAAAAGCGAAGTCGGGAAAATCTGGGTTTCCCTCTTGATAAACATGAAGAACATGAGCATGAGGAAGATGAATGCAAAGATCAAAACTTGCAATTACTAAAGCTGAGATTTCATGCTATGAATTCAAAAACATGGACCTGGGTACCCATACTCAAGGATCTTATCAAAACAAACACAAAGACATGAGCCTTAATGCAAACTTTCGGATCAAACGAGGCTTTTCTTCAAGAACACATGAAAACCATTTTCTCTTTCTAAAACCAATTTTAAATCAATGTATGACGTGTAGAACAAGTTTGATCGTGCAATGCAACTTGATGATCAATAAGGACAACAAGAGTAGGTTAAGATTCTAACCTCAAAACTCGAATCTAACGGTTCAAGCTCCAACGATCAAGCTTGGAAGTTCGCTCTCTCTTGCTCTAACTTCTCCTTCTTCTTCCTAGAGTTTCTCTATCTAAAAGGCAAGATTTGATACAAAATGATGTGTTTCTCCCAACAGTCACTGACTTAATCCCTCTGCTGGGACACGTGGCATCGGCTGGTTGGCTCTACTCAAAAAGGTGACTGACTTGACAAGACAAGACCAAGGCAAAGTGTATTCAACAAGCTAGACGTCAAGAACACACCGGCAAGTAATGACATCGGCTAACAACATGACTCCGACAATCAAGGGGCAAGGACATCAGCTTGAAAGGACAACACTTGACTAAACTGTGGCACACCTTGGCCTAGATGTGCCACACCTCGGTCTAGGTCATACCATTCCAGGAGCAAAATCACTAATGCAAGGATCACGGATCTAGAACGCCTAGATATTAACATCTCGGCCTAGATGATGCACATCTTGGCCTAGGCGACGTGCACCTCGGCCTAGATGGTGACATCTCAGCCAATATGCCAGGGTAGAGATGGAGGTCAACCGATAGGGTTCCAAGATAGTTCTAAGTGTGGAAAGGTTCCAAGGGGTCTAGGCTCAAGATAACCACGGCAATACACCAGGCAAGAACAAAGCATGCGAGCAACATTTGAGCAAAACAAGACAAGATTTGCAAATGCACATATCAAAAACAAGATCACACATTATAGCAATCCCGGGTTTACCCTTGTTATACCGTGATCCGGACATGTGTCCGTGGATGTTGGTAGTTGTTTATTATTTTGTTTACATCCTTTTACTTCGTATTTGAGTTATAGGATGTGTTGGGCGGATTTGTTTCAGGTTGGTTGAGTTTAGAAACCAAACCTAGTTGCCCAGATTTTTGGCCTGTACGCTCGAGCGGAGGTGTTGGCGCTCGAGCGGGTAATACACCCATTCAGTATTTTCCTGTGCAGCGTTGTACGCTCGAGCGTGGTATTGGCCGCTCGAGCGGGGTTGTCTGAGTGCCGCTCGAGCGTATGGTTGGGAGCTCGAGCGGAGGCCTGGTTCTGCAAAAGTGCTGGGCGAGTGCATTCTGCGCTCGAGCGGGAGGTTGGCCGCTCGAGCGGAAGTCTGTGAGTGGCCGCTCGAGCGGGGTGTTTTACGCTCGAGCGGAGACCTGGGTTAAAGTTCCGAAATTGTGACTTTCAAATCACTTTTTCACTTTCTCTTCTCTCTCTTACTTTTCCAAAATCACCATTGTTGAGCCTCTCACTCTAGACTCTACCTTCTCTCTAGGTTTTGATCTAGTAGGAGTGATTTACTCACCTTTGGCCTTTACAAAAAAGTTGTTGATCGTCGAGGGCTTCATTTTAATCTGAAAATCTCGGGTTTTGGAGCACGTTGGGTTTTGTTGTCTTCTCCTTTGGGACTCCAAATTTGAGGTAGGGATATCCTACTCCTCTCTATGGGTTTTGTCTTTAAATTTTGGTATTTTGAGATGTTGGGCTTGGTTTGGTAATTTTGTGAAAGTTTGGGGCTTTTGTGTAATTTTACAAAAGTTAGGGTTTTATTCATAATAAACCTAGATGCATGTTTGGCATGAAAAGAATGGAATGATTGTTGAATCATTGATGAAAATGGGACCTAAGGGTTGAAATGTTAATTATGGGAATTGCCCTAACTACATTGTTTAATTAATTGGGATAATTAATTGAGAAGAATGAAGAAATGAAATGTTGATTAAATATCCATTTGTGCATTTATTTTCTGTTTTAGAAATAACTGCTTTGGGCTATCGGTGGAGGATAGTCGTGATTGTTGTAGACAATGCATGATGATTAGGTAAACTGAAACTAATCAATGGAATGTGTCATGGAACTTGACGGTTGATAGAATACATTAATTGTGTGTATTGTGTGATTGTATATAGAACCAATGTGTTTATATACGTTATGTGTAGAGGAGGAGATAGGGGATGTACTCCGCGGTTTAGGGGAAGATAGGGGATGTACCTCTAAACCGGATAGGTATTGGGAGGAGATAGGGGATGAACTCCGTAGACAGAGCTCATATGCTTGTCTAGAGAAGTGAAGATAGAGCTCATATGCTTATCTTTGTGAAGTGTGGATACAGCTTGTGTGCTTATCTGTGGATATTGTTGATATACATATCTGTTGTAGAATGTGGATACAGCTTGTATGCTTATCTGTGGATATTGTTGATATACATATCTGTTGAGAATGTGGATATAGCTTTTATGCTTATCTGAATGTGAGATATAGTTTTTATACATATCTGTGGAAATGATGATAGAGCTAGCATGCTTATCTGTTGAAAAAGGGAAAATGAAAAGTAATTGGGACTTGTAAGTCGTTGACATAAATAAGTTATTTATGTGATTGTATCAGTGTTGACCAACTATCAATTGCTAATGTTTTAGTCATTGTCCATGGTTGGTTTAGTGTATTTCTACTGGGCTGTGGCTCACCCTATATGGGAATATCATTTTCAGGTGCAGGAAGCATGCCACCTCCAAGGACATAGCTGGGAGACTAGTGGCAGGCATAGTTTTTGTCGTTTTACTTTTGATGTATTACATGTAATTTCAAGCCAAGGGCTTAATGTGTAAACGAGTTAGAACTCTTTGTTGTAACCAAGTGTTAACTTGGAAAGCTGTAAGCCCGTAGGGCATTTTGTTATGAGGTTAACATGTAATACTTATGTAATGGAATTCTAATAAATGAAAGGAATGCGGTTAGTTTAAATGTAAATGCATGTCTTATCTGATGGGTTTATTGTTATTATTTTGAGGGCGTTACACACATAAATGTATGCAAGCATGTCTAAGTAAAAATGAGGGTTGTTACACAATCCAATTTGGAAACAACTAAGGTTTGATAATAAACCCTAGATTCACAATATTTTAGGGATTTTGTTTTTGCTCATCCCGAGGTGAAGAGAACGGCTGCTACACATACTCTACTTTGGTGAAATCAATTTTTTGGGTGTGTGAACAGTGGAATTAATTTGGGTGGTTCTTTGCTTTGTTTTCGGTGTTGATTTGGTTCGTTATTTTGGATCTTCTACAACTCTGGTTCTGAAGATTTTTGTTCATCTATTTGGTGAGGTCTTTCCTCTTGTTTATTTGTGATTATTTAGAATTTACCTAAGGGTGGTTTTGTGAGACTATTAGTGTCTCGTTTGTAATCGTTTGAAACTTATTTGGTTGATAGTGGAATCGGATTTCGATCCCGTGGACGTACCTCACATTGAGGGAACCACGTAAAAATTCTTGTGTTGCCTTCGATTTAATTTTTCCGCATTAGTTTTTATTCCCATTGATTGATTTACTTGTGGGGAATCATTGAATTTCCCTAACAATTGGTATTTGAGCTTACGGTTTATTTGAGTCTATTTATTTGTGTAAATCAATGGAGGGGAATGTGGGCCCTATGTCTAGCTTCAATGGAAGCAATTGGGTAACTTGGAAAACTAAAATGGAGGACCTATTATTTTGAAAATATTTGTATGGGCCTATTGAGGGTGATAGTGGCAAACCCGAGGGTATGAAAGATGATGAATGGAAGAGGCTTAATCGAAAAGCCGTTGGTGTTATCCGTCAATGGATTGATGATAGTGTGTTTCATCATGTTGCTACTGAAACTTCGGCACATGATTTATGGAAAAAATTAGAGAGTCTTTATGATAGAAAATCAGCCACAAATAAAGCTTTTCTGTTTCATAAGTTGGTTAATTTAAAATACAAAGATGGCAGCCCCATTCCAGAACATTTGAATGAAATAAAGAGTATTGTTAACCAACTTGCTTCTATGAAAATTATTTTTGATGATGAGTTGCAGGCTTTGATGCTACTTAGTTCTTTGCCCGAAAGTTGGGAGACTTTGGTTGTGACAGTTAGTAATTCGGCGCCCGATGGAGTTGTCACAATAGGCCAAGTCACTAGTAGCTTGTTGAATGAAGAAACTAGAAGAAAATCAGCGGGTTCCTCTCATTCAGAAGCATTTGTTGTGAGATGCCGAAGCAAAACAAGGGGGAGGAGTAAGACTCCTCATGGTCGTGATCAAAGCGGTGACAAATCAAAAGATGGTTCTTTTTCAAAGAAAGACATTGAGTGCCATTATTGCCATGAGAAAGGGCACATGAAGCGGGAATGCCGAAAGCTCAAGAATAAGGAGAAAAGGCATGACAAAAGTGTGGACAAGAAGCAAGAAGACACAACGACAGTTACTACCGATGATCTCATGGTCCTTTGTGAAGATGATTGTATCAATTTTGTGGGCCAAGAGAGTAATTGGGTGATTGATTCTGGTGCTTCTTTTCATGTGACTTGTCGAGTTGATTTCTTCACTACCTACACCGAAGGAGATTATGGTTTTGTTCAAATGGGTAATGAAGGTTTGTCCAAGATTATTGGCATGGGTGATGTTTGCTTGGAAACAAATTTGGGCTGCAAGTTGTTGCTTAAAGATGTGAGGCAAGTTCCCGACATTCACCTTAATTTAATCTCTACTGGGAAGCTAGATGATGAAGGTTTCAACAACAAATTTGGTGATGGAATATGGAAGCTCACAAAGGGTTCTTTGGTAGTGGCTAAGTGCAAGAAGACTCATACACTTTATTCGATGCAAGGAAAAATTTGTAAAGGTATTGTCAATGCACTTGAAGATGATACTTCTATCGAATTGTGGCACAAGTGGCTTGGCCACATGAGTGAAAAGGGGCTGCAAACATTGTTCAAGAAAGAGCTTCTACCTGGTTTGAAAGGTACACATCTCAAAACTTGTGTTCATTGTTTGGCGGGTAAACAACATAGAGTTTCTTTTCATAAAAATGTTGCTTCTAGAAAAGAAAATGTGTTGGAGTTGATTCATTTGGATGTTTGTGGTCCTTTAAAAGTTAGAACACATGGTGGTGCACTTTATTTTGTTACTTTCATTGATGATTATTCAAGGAAAGTTTGGGCTTTTCTACTAAAAACTAAAGATCAAGTTCTAGAAGTATTTAAGCATTTTCAGGCCATGGTTGAAAGAGAAACAGGGCAGAAATTGAAGTGCATCCGATCTGACAATGGTGGTGAATACATTGGGCCATTTGATGAGTATTGTCACAGCCAAGGTATTCGGCATCAAAAGACAGTTAAGAAGACTCCTCAACAAAATGGAGCTGCCGAGAGGATGAACCGCACCATTGTGGAAAGAACAAGGTGTTTGCTTTCACAAGCTAAATTGCCAAGATCTTTTTGGGGTGAGGCATTGAAGACAGCGGTTGACGTGATCAATTTGTCTCCTTCCTATCCTTTGAATGGTGATGTTCCAGAAAGAGTTTGGACCGGTAAAGATGTATCTTATGAGCACTTGAGAGTGTTTAGTTGCCGAGCTTTTGTTCACATTCCAAAAGATGAGAGGTCCAAGCTTGATAATAAGTCAAGACAATGTATTTTTCTTGGCTATGGGCGTGATGAATTTGGGTATAGATTGTGGGATCCGGTCGATAAGAAAGTCATTCGAAGCTGTGATGTTGTGTTTCTTGAAGACCAAACAATTGAAGACTTTGGCAAAGGTGATCAACCGGAGCCAAAAACTAGTGATCTCATTGACATGGATCTATCTCCTTCATCCTCAGTTGATGATGAAAATGGGGGAGATGTGCAGCCACCTATTGAAGATGTAGAGGATGATGCTAATCCTAATGAAGTTGAGCCAGAAATTAAGGAAAAGCATTCAACTCAAGAACCGCCACCACAACTTGAGTTGAGGAAATCTACAAGGGACCGACAACTGTAACGCCCTAAAAAAAATACATAAAATCCATCTCTTTAGACATGCATTGATACAAAGAAACCAACCATCTTTCCATTAATCAGGGCAGTTCTTACAAAAGTATTACATGTTAACAACAAAAGCAAATGCCCTACGGGCTTACAGCTTTCCAAGTTAACACTTGGTTACAAAGAGAAGAGTACTAACTCAATACATATTAAGCCCTTGGCTTGAATTTACATGTAATACATCAAAATAAAGCAAACAGCAAAAGCAGTCTGTCTGCCTCTAGCCTCCCAGGCTATGTCCTTGGAGGTGGCATGCTACCTGTACCTGAAAATGATGTCCCATAAAGGGTGAGCCACAGCCCAGCAGAAATACACTAAACCAGTTATGAACAATGACTAAAAGATTAGCAGTTGATAGATGGTCAACACTTGTACACTCGTTTACCTTACATTACTGTTCCATGGCATTCGTGTCCATGTTACAATTCACTTTCCATTTCTTATTCAACTTAGAGTTTGAAAACAAGGCTCTGTGCCCTGGCCAAATCATTTGATGAGATCATAATTCCCCACTAGAACACTTTCAAAATTCATGATGGATATACATGTTGGTGTCATATCTAAGTCAAACAAAACATTTCCATATTTCTCAACGATATACAGTTTAGTGCTATATCAAATCAAATAAACAATTCCATATTTCACGAATGATAATGATATACATTTTAGTGCTATATCAAATCAAAACAAACACTTCCATAAGTCTCAAATAATACACGTTGTAGTGCTGTATTAATGAAACAAAAACACTTCTAATTCGCAGCCTAATACACATTGTAGTGTTGTATCACTGTCACACAAAATTCGGCTTAGAGGTCCAGCCCCTTTCTTCCAATAAACCGTGGAGTATAGCCCCTTTCTCCTCCCACACAATACAATGTATATAAATAATTATCACATACAAATTCAACCTATCAATACACATTTTAGTGTTGTATTGTACTAACCACCATATTCAATGGCTTACTTAATTGATTTGTTTTAGTTTGCCTAATCATCATGCATTGTCTACAACAATCAAGACTATCCTCCACCGATAGCCCAAAGCAGTTATTTCTAAACCGAAAATAAATGCACCAAATGGATATATCATCAACATTTCAACTAGGTGAGCGATGAATGAATCTAACTACACCCTTTAATTCCATACACATCCAATTCCGACATTCTCAATTTAATTCCTCTTTTCTTCAAATTAATTATACCAATTAATTTATCAATGTAATTAGAGTATTTTCCATAATTAACATCACAACCCTAAGGTTCCATTTTCACCAATAATCCAATATTGATCTCATTTCTCTATGCCAAACATGCATATAAGTTTATATAAACAAAACCCCAACTTTGGTAAAATTACACAAAGGCCCAAACTTTCTCAAAATTACCCAACAACCCCCAACTCATCAAAATGCTAAAATTCAAAGACAAAACTCATGAGAAGGAGTAAGATATCCCTACCTCGAAGTTAGAGCTCAAATGGGAAGTCGAAGAAAACCAAAATGCTCCAAACTCAAAGATCCACGGATCAAAATGGAGCCCTCGACGATCAACACACTTTTTACAAAGGCCGGAGGATAGGGAGACACTCTAACTAGATCAAACCCTAAAGAGAAGGGAGTTTCTAGAGAGGAGCTCTCAAAATATCTTTTTAGAAAGTAAGAGAGAGAGAGAGAGAGAGAGAGAGAGAATGTAAAAAGTGATTTTAAAATGCCCAGCTGCCAACTGATATACGACATTCCCGCTCGAGCAGAGAACACAACGCTCGAGCTTCAAGAATAAAAAACTAGGTACGCTCGAGCGCAAGAAGGCCCGCTCGAGCGCCAAGACACAAGAATAAAGTACATCCGCTCGAGCACGAAAATCAGTCCGCTCGAGCGTAGATTTCCCCCTCCCAGAACTTACACCAAAAAGTACTACCTGCTCGAGTGCCAGAGTACCCGCTCGAGCGTAAAGAAACCCGCTTGAGCGTAAAAATCACACCTGCAGAAGTTTTGCAAGGACACGAAATACAGGGAGTGTGCAATATCCGCTCGAGCGTAACAAGGCCCGCTCGAGCGGAATGACCAAAAACCTGGCAACAAAATTTTAGACCAAGGTTCAACCCACCTGTTCGAAACATGCCCAACACATCCCAAAACTCAAACAAATGGAATTAAAGGACGACAACAAGATAGATACAACTACCAACTCCACGGAACCGAGTCCGGAATACAACTGAACAGTAAAGGGACAACCGGGATCACTATAACAACCTTCAAGAAAGTATCCTCCCAATGCGTTTGTGTCGATTTCTGATCAAGGGGAGCCCGAGAGCTACCAAGAAGCAATTGAGCATGCGAAGAAAGATGATTGGAAAAAGGCCATGGAAGAGGAGATGAATTCCTTACTTGAAAATCACACTTATGATTTAGTGAAGTTGCCTAAAGGGAGGAAAATTCTGAAAAATAAGTGGGTTTTCAAATTGAAGAATGATAGTAAGAATCTATGGTACAAAGCACATCTTGTTATGAAAAGGCTTTGGGCAAAAGAAAGGCATTGACTTTGATGAGATTTTCTCACCAGTTGTGAAGATGCCTTCTATTCGGGTTGTACTTGGCATGGCTGCAAGTATGAACCTTGAAGTTGAGCAACTTGATGTGAAGACTGCATTTCTTCATGGTGACCTTGAAGAAAAAATATACATGGAGCAACCGGAAGATTTTGTGGAGAAAGGGAAAGAGAAATTTGTTTGCAAATTGAAGAAAAGTTTGTATGGCCTCAAGCAAGCCCCGTGGCAATGGTACAAAAAATTTGACTTTTTCATGATGAATAATGGTTTTTCTAAAACCACTTCGGACCATTGTGTGTTTGTGAAAAATTTTCCGGATGACAAATTTATTATTCTTTTGCTTTATGTTGATGACATGTTAATTGTGGGCCAAGATTCTACCATGATTAACAGGTTAAAATTGGAGTTGAGCAAGTCTTTTGCTATGAAAGATTTGGGACTGGCAAAGCAAATTCTTGGTATGAAAATTGTTCGTGATCACAAAGAGGGACTGATTTGGTTATCTCAAGAAAGTTACATTGAGAAAGTTCTTGAAAGGTTCAACATGAATAAAGCAAAGCCGGTTGGTTGTCTACTTGCAGGTCACTTCAAGCTTAGTTCGAATCAATGTCCTACAAGTGAAAAAGACAAAGAAGAGATGTTGAAAGTTCCTTATGCTTCAGCAGTTGGTTCTTTGATATACGCCATAGTTTGTACAAGGCCGGATATTGCTCACGCTGTTGGTGTGGTGAGTCGTTTTCACTCTAATCCGGGTAAAGAACATTGGGCAGCGGTAAAATGGATTCTAAGGTATCTTCGAGGGACTTCGAAGGTGTGTTTGTGTTTTGGGGATGGTAAGCCGATGCTTGATGGGTTCACAGATTCTGACATGGCCGGTGATATTGATTCTAGGAAATCTACTTCGGGGTATTTGATGACTTTTGCAGGGGGAGCTGTGGCATGGCAATCTAAATTACAAAAATGTGTTGCTCTCTCAACTACCGATGCTGAATTTATTGCCATTACGGAAGCTTGTAAAGAAGAGTTATGGTTGAAGAAATTTTTGCAAGAGTTGGGTTTGAAGCAAGAAAAGTATGTGCTTTATTGTGATAGTCAAAGTGCTATTTACTTGAGTAAAAATTCTACTTTTCATTCGAGATCAAAACATATTGATGTGAGATACCATTGGATTCGTAATGTGTTAGATTCGAAATTGTTACAACTCGAAAAGGTTCACACAGATGATAATATTTCAGATATGTTGACGAAGACTTTATCGAGGGACAAACATTTCAAGTGTCGAACTTTGGCGGGTATGGTTGATTTCTCCACCTAAGTCGGTAGGGGAAGAATTGTTGGGTATACCTCCTTATTAGAGTGTGGGACCCAGCTGGTTTTGGAAAAAGAGTTTAATTTGGTTTAGTATTAATTATAATATATTTTTATATATTATATTTAATTTGTGGAGACCCAATCCAATTTGGAAACAACTAAGGTTGGATAATAAACCCTAGATTCACAATATTTTAGGGGTTTTGTTTTTGCTCATCCCGAGGTGAAGAGAACGGCTGTTACACATACTCTACTTTGGTGAAATCAATTTTTTGGGTGTGTGAACAGTGGAATTAATTTGGGTGGTTCTTTGCTTCATTTTCGGTGTTGATTTGGTTCGTTATTTTGGATCTTCTACAACTCTGGTTCTGAAGATTTTTGTTCATCTATTTGGTGAGGTCTTTCCTCTTGTTTATTTGTGATTGTTTGGAATTCACCTAAGGGTGGTTTTGTGAGACCATTAGTGTCTCGTTTGTAATCGTTTGGAACTTATTTGGTTGATAGTGGAATCGAATTTCGATCCCGTGGACATACCTCACATTGAGGGAACCACGTAAAAATTCTTGTGTTGCCTTCGATTTAATTTTTCCGCATTAGTTTTTATTCCCATTGATTGATTTACTTGTGGGGAATCATTGACTTTCCCTAACATTCTCTAGGTCGAAGCAACTGGAAAATCTCAGATTCTGTCGAAGTGGACCAAGAAGCTACGAAATCAACTTTCATTTCCAGTATCACAAACACAAATTACGAACTGAAGTTGTTGTTCACGTTGTGATTTCAGAATCATAGAACACATCGATTCGAAGTTTGTTGGAATCTTCGCAATCGTGACCTGGTTACTTGGATTCGCATTGGAAGCCATTTGATTTAGCGATCTGAGTTTTAGCCTGGGTTACTTCGACTTCGAATTGAACTTTACAAACTCAAACCCGAGGAGAAATCGATCTTTGGACATCAAATCAACTTCAGTCCGAAGTCCTAGTTGAGTTTCGAACTTGAATCTGAAACCCTAGATGCAATCTGGATTCGAACCCGAAACTCTTGAGTGCGATTAACATCTTTCAAACCTCTAGATTTTCATGCAATGCCTTTGTATGGATCTGATTTCGCAACATGCGTATGATTTCAGAAGTTGTGATCTTCATACAGGACATCAAACATATTGTCATGCACACTAGAGCTCAACTTCGAAGTTCATGGCTTGGAAATACTACAAACTAGTGTTGATTCTTGAGTGTTTCATTTCGATTTTAATTGCGACCTTGATCTTGATTTTGCCTTCATACTGATTGGTTGATCTGTTGACTCGTTTGTCCCAAATGTATATTGTTGCTTTTCGCCTTTCTGCTGATGCCTTGATTTGGTAGTGAATATGTGGTGACCTTGCCTGTTGGTCCATTTTGGCTGAAGTTCAAGACCTGAATCTTAACAGTGCTTCATTCCAGTGCTACAATGAGTATTACAGTGCTCTAGATTTTTTGCTAGACAGCTAATAGAGATCGGGCTTGGAGAGGTGGTCATGTTAGGATTTTTGACTGAAAATTGGGTGAAGATGTGAGGATGAATATCTCAATTGGAATGAGCAATGATGCTATCCAAATTAAAATCATAATCAAAGAAATGAGTTGGAGCAAATTAGTGAACGACTTGTCACATCGCAAGCTGCCATTGAAATTTTTGAAAGTTTCAAAGAAATTATTTGAAATTTATTGTTGTGATTCCTTTCATACCTCTTTAGGAATTTGTTTTGAGTTAAGTAGGTTGGTTCTTGTGGGGTCAGTTCACATTTGTGTCGGAAGGAAGGAAGGAAAGAAGGCATGCACTGCCGAATTCCAACTCATGATCAGTTTCTCTCAAGTTGTTCTTGTCTAGTGGTTGCATAGTCAATCCTATCGATTGGTCACAACTTTCAGCTTTGTTTGTTTTGGAAGATATCATTTGCCAGCCAAGTAGTCTTGTTCTGACAATAAGAGTACTTGTTTACACCAGTCTGCATGTTAGCGGTGAAGAGGCTAGGGAAAATAGGAGTCCATCCAAGTGTTAGCAAGGGAGGGTTTGGCCATGATAGGGGTTGTTAGTTTGCACCTGTGGTTGCTTAGCCAAAGAAGAGGATCGATGTATTCACTAAGAATGGGTTGTGAGGAAACATATTTGTGTTGAGCATGGAGATGCAACGCCTATTCCTCGCTTAGGGATTCAATGCATGTTGTTACATTGAGCACACTTAGTTGCTACTTAAACTTGAGGACAAGTTTCTTAGAGAGAGAGAGAGAGTGTGATGTAGTATAATAAATAGACTAGTGTTTGCTAAATAACTTATTAGCTGTAGTATATAAATAGGTGATGTAATACCCATTGTATAGTTTTACAATACAAAATATACATTGTGATCGGAGTAGAATTTAGTTTCTCTCTCTATCCTTAGGAGTTTTACCCCCAATTGGAACATTTGTCTTCCCTCTCTCAATTTGATGTTGATTTGCATTTAGATTTCATTATTAGGTCCCTTTCCACATGCCTCACCTTTTAAATTGTGAAAGTAATTTAAATTAAGAGCAGTAATGGATAAAGATTTTGTGAAGCCTTTTTTATTGAGACTTTTAACAATAAACATTTTGTAAGAATTTTTTTTTAATTTTTAATTTTTTTAACCAATAGACTAAATGACATAATTGTTACCTCTGATTCAGAGTTTGAACAAATGATTGAATATATATATATAAAGAATAATATTATGTAAACAAAATTTTCTAAACAGAATAATGTGACTTTATACCATGTTGTTTGATGGATTATATATGTCAATGTTTTGTTAAATTCTCATAATATTTTTTTTTGTAGATTACAAATATATTCTTTGAAATTTGCTTAAAATATGAATTATTTTATCTAATTTTTAAAAATTATAAATGACCCATGTTATAATTTTTTATTTAATAAAAATAATGATAAAAAAAAATCAAATTCTTAACTATTGTCCTATACAATAATAAAATTACCTAAATTGTTAATTAAAATATATTTTTGATATTATTAAAAATAATTAATTGACTTGATAATTTAGTAATAAAATGGGTCGTTTGTTATACGATTATAAACTTGAAGAGATGGAATACAATTTCCATAACTACATGAGATAATCCATATTTTAAACAAATTTCAAGGCATATTTATAAGAGAAAATTTGTCTAGGGTCCCTCTCCCACTTTTTGTAATGGAAGAGATCCATAAAATTATTTTTTGATGTCTAAGATCCCTAAACATATATCAGATAAATTTGACTCTTAGAACTAAATGAAGAAATGGCCGAAATGTTGTTCCCAAAGAGGCGATTCTGCTTCTGCGTCCCTTGTCACGACGGTTCGAACAGATTAGCAGTGGTGGGAGTGCAGTGGTGGCAGAGAATGAGGACGAAAGAGGAGGAGGAGATGTGATGGGATCGGGGGATCAACGCTCTGAAGAAACTTCGACAGTGGTCGGAGATCGTCGCCTCGAAGCCGTGGGAGATACCACTCTTAGAAGCAATCAATTCCCAAGGTCTAGGCGGAAGCCATAGAACTTCCAGCTTCAAAAGATTCAACTGTAGAAGAAAGTGGTCCCGCATTGTCAGTTACAGTGGACCTGTGATTCAGTAACACAGGTTGTTCAATGAAGCTATGTGCCCTAAATGAACGTGGTTCCTGAGAAGGCTTGGGTGCTGGTGGAAATTTTTTCATTTGCTGATAACCAATCAATCCGCGATGGAAATTCCTACCAAGATTCAACAGATAAATGCCTTAGGAATAAAATGCAAATAAAAATAAAAACAAAACTCATACCCAAGACATAGAAGAACTAAGAGTATCAACAATCAGAAATACATCACAAGGAAACCAGTCAAACTCGAAACTCCATACTTATTTTCAAAATCATAGAGTTTTGATACTTTGAACAATATAAAGTGATGAATGATGATTAAAGTTTTACCACAATATTACTCGGTATTCTAATGTTGATAAAATATAAATATAAATCAGTTGAATTTATCGTTGCTGATAAAAGCAATAATCATTGAAATGCCTGTGATATTATCTAGCCATTAGAAACTAACCCAGCCAGCAAGCAACTCACCTACATTTGTCTTAATGTCATGAAATGATTGTTCAATTTGAAGTTTGAACAGAAACATCTCTGTTTGACTTTTCATGGAATTAAATAATCTAAATTCACTTCCCATAATTTTCACTGGGATAAGGCTTAAAACCTTGCAAATGGAAGCTTACCAATATTCCAATGTCATCTCCTTTAATTGGGCTTCAAGCTTTTGAAAAAGGGAAGTCTTCTCAAAATCTTGCTTATTGTGAGTAGGCTCAACAAAATTTCCTTCAAGAACACCTACAAAATACTATAACATCACTCATCAACTATCCACTAAAATTGGAAAACATTGTTCTTGGGAGATAAAGTAGTATTCTGATCCCAAATTCAAACACATTGAAAGCTAGAGAGAGAGTTGCAAAGGAGAAGCACAAATGACGAAGAGGTACTGATCTGGAGGTAAGAGAGAGAGATGAAGAAAATGAGAGGCAATTTGTTTGGTACACTCAGTGAAATTTACTGAGACAATTCAGTGAAATTTCAATAAAACAAACTCAGAGAAATTTGTTTAATTTTCTCTTCCTTTAACTGAGAAAAATTGGTGAAGTCAATTTTCTTTGGGTTTGGGAAGTCCAGAATTTATCAATTTTCTTTGGTTTGAAAATTGGTCAAACTGAGCTTAGAGAAATTTGAATTTTCTCTGGGTTGAATCCAGAGAAATTCTTTGGAAGTCCAGAATTTCTGTGGTCCAGAATTTCTCTAGATGAAATTTCTCTGGATCAATTTTCTCTGGACCAATTTTCTCTAAATCCACTTGAGGGACCTCAGATATTATGAAAATATTAGATGTCCTTTATGCTATAATATCTTAATACGAGGGACCTTAAAAAAAAACCCCCTATTTATAATTTAGTCTACTTTTTTTTTTTAATTTTTAAAAACTAGTATACTAAAACAAATTAAGTACAATATTTTCAAATATATATATATATATATATTGGGGGGTGGGGGGAAAAATAATATTTTAAAATTTTAAAATATATATTTATTTGTCAAATTAGTTCATAATTTTTAAAAAATAAAATTTAAAAACTTAACCAAATCGAGAAATAGCTACTTACAAAAATGAAGAAAAAAACACATCATCAGTAGAGGTGATAAATGAACCAAATAATTCAAACTCGACTAGTTAAACACTCATTCAAGCTCAATTCATTAAATGAACAAATCAAGTTTAAACACATTTTAGAACTCATTAAAATTTTCAAATCGAACTTCAACAATCAGTTACTCGTTCGGTTCAATTTGATAAGCCTAAAACTATATAAAAATACTAAACTACTCGAGTTCGACTGAACAAAACCTCGTTTGAGATCGGTTTAAAAATTTGATGAATCAAACTTGAACAGTTAACTATTCGGCTTGTTTACCACCCCACAGACATTCTCACACCAAAAATGCAATTCAAGAGCAAAATACAAAGGTAAAAATTATCCCAGGAAGTTCCCAAAATAGAATCTGGAAAAAATAAAAAATAAAAATACATTGACCTTCTATCAAATGAGAGAGTTCGAATTCAAGCATATGATGAACCCACAATGTAAAAATCATCCTAGGGAGTACCCAAAACAGAATTTGGAAAAAAAAAAAAAAAAATACATTGACCTGCTATCAAATGAGAGTTGTTAATAATAGTTATTAATAATAATCGAGTTCGAATTCAAGCATATAATGAACCTACAATAATAATATAGTATATGTAGCCCAATGATCTCTTGTCTCCAAATATTCCTGTCTCTCTGTCCCAAATCACTCACAATCATTAGATCATATGAGAATCCCAAAATTTGAGAATTTCAAGACATATCCAATGATTGTAAGTGATTTGGGATAGGAGGACAGGAATATTTGAAGATAGGGGATCTTTGCTCATATATGTATATCCTTTTCCCTGACTTTTACCAATATTGACAAAGCACAAGAAGATATCAAGTAGACGAAAACTTTCAATGAATGACCTCTCCGCATCCTAACTGAAAGTTAATTCCAAAATCCCCAAATTTCTTTCTTTTCTTTTTTTTTTTTAAATTCTCTCCTTTTTTTTTTTTTTTCCTTTTTAAAATTATCTCAATTCTCCAAACCTGCAAAGCCAATACCATTGAAACAAATCACCATCTAAGCCGCTACTAACGGGGACCTACACTTGCTTTGACCTGGAACTGCCTCCACATGCAGTCTGGTTCAAGCAATCTATGACCCATGGATGAATTATTAACCACGGAAGCCACCAGCCCAATTCCAGTAATCGTGTTCCCCTCACTGACCCGAGAAATCAAACCAGTTGGAGTTCCCGTCATACTCTGATAAACATCCAGAGGATTACGATAGGGGACCAAAGCACTACCAACAGTAGATTTGTATCCTCCGTTTCCATTAGAACTCAGTCTCTATTCGGCTCATTTTCACATTTTCATTATCTTTTACTTGCCTTCGCAAATTCCTCCTCAAATTTATAATCAACCTATATATAAACAAGTGTTTTCTTCCAATCAATTAGTGTTGTTCTTGGATTTGTGAATTCCGCTTGTGCGGATTCACTTGATAGACTTTTCGCTATTTTTATTTTATTTTTTTGTGATTTTTTTTTTTGTTTTCGAAATGATATTATCTGAAAATGATGGAAAATATTTTATTGTATCAAATACGATAAATTCAAAGACTAAAAACATAAAATAGGAGCCTCAAAGTGTAACATTTGGGCTCAGATTAGAAAGATAATAAATTGTGGACAACCACTCGAATGACCACTGAATGTTTGTTAAAATTGCTAATTTGGACGATCACCCAGTCAACCACTTGGACGACCACCCGAAAGTTGGTTATGCTAAAAAATAGCAATTTGACAATTGGAACAACATTGTTATTGCTATTTTACACTATTTGTTGCTAAATTATAACTGTTGCCATATATTTTACTTGTTCACTGTTGGAGTTGCTGTTACAAAATGCCAAATTATAGCAATGGCGCCACATTGGTGCAATGCCATTTTGGCACAATCCTAATCAACTTTTTCTCCTATGTTTTAGATGGTGTTTGGATATAGTTTTTTGGATATTTTTTAATTTTTTTTTTTTGTTTTTTATGATCTTTTTAAAAAATTTTCTAATATATATATATATATATATTTTACACGACTAGACAAATAAAAAAAATTAAAAATTAAAAAAAAATTATTCTAATTCAACCACCATTCACATGCCACTACAATATTGAAAAAAAAAATAAAAAATACTACCTGCTTTAAAAATTGAAAAATAAAACCCACCAACACCTACCCACCAGTCTTGCAGAGATATCTACAATTCTGATAAACCATCCACCTATCCGGGCATTCTTCAAAATATATCTACAATTCTAACTCACAATCCACCATCCACCTACCATAAATACTTATACCATTTTCACACATTATTCACCCACTAATAGCCACCCATTAAAGAAGGTCCAGAGAGAGACTCTCTCTAGGTGATTTCCGGCGATACTCCAATGTTGCTCCGACGACATTCTGGTGACCTATTTTACACTTCTAAAATGTAAATCTACACTATTAGAATATAGATCTACAGTTTTTATATGTAGATCTAGACTTTTTATGTCTGAAATAGGGGATATGAGAGTTTTCTTCGATTTCGACATAGATTTTTAGATTATCGACACCTACAATGGTTCCCTCCTCTCTCAAGTCTTCTCTCATACCATTGTGGGTGTATTTCTTTCTCAACTCTAGCTTTTGGCGGTGTTTGATGTCCTGCGACAGCAGTGGCAGAGTTGGGCAACAGTGACGATGACGACGTCGACGGAGACGACAGGTTTTCAAACAAATCTTAATTTTCAGACCATATCTTTGAGAAGATCGGTGGTTTTCCAAAACTCATAACTGTTTTTTTGGCGGATTTATTTTTATCTTTTGTTTTGTTGTTTAGTTGGGATGACCTTTTAGGGTCTTACTTATGTAATGTCATTGTTTATTAATATAATGTGTACCATGTTCTCCAAAAAAAAACAAAAAAAAAAAACAAACAAACAAACAAAAACAAAACAACCACCCATTATTTACTTTGTTTGATTAACATTTTTCAAAAATAATTTTTCAGTTTTTTATTTTATGTGTTTCTTTTGTCTTTGGTAAATTGTTTTAATTTAATTTAATTTTTTTTTTTAACTTTTTGTTTTGATTAATCTAGATACACTTTTGTGAAGTTTTTATTTCAAAACATCAGATTTTTTTTTATATAAATATTTTACTTTTTAAGTGAATTTAAAAAAAATTAACTAAATATATATATATATATATATATATATATATATATATATATAATTCACTATAGACAACAACACAAAAAATAAAAAAATTCAAAATAAAAGAGAGTAACGTAGTTTAAGTTTTTGTTTATTAAAATTTGTAAAACTTAAGCATATAAAGTGACCATATCTATCAAACTTCCTCCCGTCGCCACTGATGATACCCTTGTCAAGATTCAAACAATAAAATAAAAAATATGACTCATTTACATTATGTAGAGATGTTAATATACATGGGCACTTAGTTAAATATAAACACTTATAAAATGCATTTATATGTATATATATATATATATAGGGAAATGTTAGGGTATGCACTTCTTGAGTGGTGCATACATATACACCCTATCACAAAATATATAATTTTATTGTAAAATTTCGTAATATCAATAATAATATGTAACCTTGGCATAAATTGGTGTAACAAAATATCTAAAATTTTGTAGTTGATATTGCAAACTCACCTAGGAACAAAATGTTACTTGTTACTTACTAAACAACACACGCGTTTATATATATTCTTGACTTAGGCCTCGAATTGTTTTGACTTTTTAAAAATTAAATTTTTTATTTTTCATAATATTTTATTTTTTGTAATTTTTTTAATATTTTAAATATATATTTTTTTTTATTTTTTAGATACACCTAATTTAGATAAACCTAAAAAAAATATAATATTCATAAAAAATATATTTTTAAAAATACAAAAAAGTATACAAAAATTTAGTATGTTTTTGTATTCTTGTATATTTATTAAATTTTTTAAATATTTTTTTACAAGTATTTTACTTTTTAAGTGCATCTACAAAGTGAAAAAACTAATTAAAATATTAGAAAAAATTCACTAAGAATAAAAAAACTCAATTTTTAGAAAATCAATCTAAACCAAACAAGATAGTAGCACACATTAAGATCCCATTTGGGGATATGCTATTTTAGTCTAAAAACTAAAAATTTACTATAAGTTGTCACATCATTCTCAAGTAATTATTGGTAAATGTTTATGACTCATAAAAAACTTTCAACAATTTCTACAATGATGTGGCATAATACACGTCAACTTTCAATTTGTCACATACTCAATTATGTGGGGCCTATCCCTTTTGCCACATCATTTAGGGGTTCAATTTGTGGGTCTCTAATACTACTTTTAGAATTATGTAAAAAATAGTAAATTAATCATTATTTGAAATGCTGAACATTGAAGACTTTTTTTTTCCCACCCACTTTCCGCACTATTAGGTTATAGTTTGATCATAATTTTAGAGAGAAATTTACGTAGAAAAGAAAAAGTAAATGAAATAAAGCTATTTTTTCACATTTCCATTATCTTTTACTTGCCTTCGCAAATTCCTCCTCAAATTTGTAATCAACCTATATATAAACAAGTGTTTTCTTCCAGTCAATTAGTGTTGTTCTCCTCTAAAAGAGACTTGATTGCTTGCAAAAGATTTTTTTTTTTTAATTTTTATTAGCTACTTGTAGAAAAACATGACAATGAAATGTGAAAGTTCAAAAAATTCTACCCCTAAGAAGAAGTAATTGCCATTCATGAGCTATGACTTTTGAAGTCATCAAGTCTTCTAATAGAGTTCCCACAAGTTCATGTTTAAAAACTGCAATGCACAAGCTAAACTCTCATCATTGAACACTCGTACCAAGTAACCTTCCATACTAAGAAGCCATGGGCACAACCTCTAGTGCTCTTTTGATGTTATTTGCTTTTCTTTTCATTGAAAGAATTGAGTTCTGTTGTAGTAGTACAAATTCAAATGTGAGTTGCATAGTGAGTGAGCGAGAAGCTTTTATCGAGTTTAGGGGAAAGCTCAAAGATGATGCAAATCACTTATCCACATGGGTTGGAAAAGACTGTTGTCTATGGAAGGGAGTCGGTTGCAGTAAGAAAACATGCCATGTCATGAAGCTAAATCTACGTAATCCAATCCCTTTTGATTCCCACAAGGGCGATTTTATTTAGCATTCTGCAAATTTTGACAAGAACAGATTGAGAGGCGAGATAAGTCCTTCTTTACTCGTTTTCAATCATTTGGGTTACATAGACTTGAGCATGAACAATTTTTCAGATATGCAATTTTTGAAATTCTTAGGCTCCATGAAAAGCTTGAGATACCTTGACCTCTCTTGGTCACAATTTTTCTGTGGAATGATTCCTCATCATTTAGGGAATCTTTCAAGATTGTAGTATCTCAACCTTAGCAATAACGCTTGAGTTGGTCCAATACCAGATACTCTTGGAAGGTTGATATCTCTCACAGTCCTTGACCTTTCTTTTAATGACTTTGATAACTCAATGTTGCATTGTTTGAGTAACTTGGGTAGTCTTGTCCATATGGATATCAGTTCCAATAATTTTAACAGTTTAATTCCTGATGCTCTTGGAAGGTCGACCGCTCTCACCTTCCTTGACCTTTCTATAGCGTTTCTGGTTTAAACCGGACCCATTTTGTATTTTGAACTCGGGTTTCATAGCCTCATATGGTTGATCATGTCTTTTCCCTTTTATTCTTACTTGAGTTTGACTATTGAGTTGTATCGAGCATGTTTAGAACAAGTTGGTTGCTTAGTTTTCAAACTGTTGTTGCCTTGGATTTGGTCCTCCGCTTGAGCGGCACTTCTTGCGCTCGAGCAAGATTTGCAAACTCTCAGTACTTTTGCAGGTCTGCAAAACTACTAGGAGAGTGTATTCTATGCTCCAGCGGCGTTTCCTACGCTCGAGCGGGTGGCCGCTTGAGTAGCATTTTCTCGCACTCGAGCCTTGGTCTATTGTCTGCAAAACTACTAGATCCGTGTATTCTGCGCTTGAGAGTCACTTCTTGCGCTCGAGCGGAACAACTCATCGTGTCTGACACTCGAGCGTCAACTTTTGCGCTCAAGCGGACTGTGCGTATATCAAATCGCAAAAGTGACTTTTTACATCACTTTTCATACTCCTTTTTCCTAAAAACCCTAGATCCAGACCTTCTCTCTCTAGGACACACTCTCTCTTTCTCTCTCTCTCTCTCTCTCTCTCTACATTTTCACCTAGTTCTAGTGATATCTCTACCCTCTTGCCTTTCTTAAAAAGAGTGAGCATCTCAAGATCTCTATTTTGATCCGAATATAGTTGGGTTTGAGCATCTTAAAGTTTCATCTTTGCCTTGCTCGTCTTCTCTCTTTGAAGTAGGGATTTTCTACACTTTCATATGATTTTTAACTTAGTTATGAGTTGTTATTGTCTAACAATGTTGAAATTTGAAATGGCTGATTTTGGCATTGGGGTTGATATTTGGGAAATAGGGAGTTTGCCCTAAAATGTTTCAAATATTTATTTTGTATAAATAAATGGAATTGGTATTGAAAATGTGAAATTAAACGGATGTTGGCATGAAGGTGGAGAAAAATATGTACTATCTCGCAAAAATATGGAACTTTGAATAAATTACTTGTCTTGAGATTGAATATCTATTTAGAGATATCTGTATTGGGGTATCGGTGGATGATAGCTATGATTGTTGTAGAAATTGCATGGGGATTAGGTGAATTGAAACTAATCTCTTGTTGATTGTCATTGAATATGACCGTGTTCTAAATACATTGTATATGTATGATGTTTAGGAGGAGAAAGGGGATGTACTCCATGTTTGGGAGGAGAAAATGGATGGACTCCATTGAATTAAGTTAGCCTGTGTGTCCAGGATGAAAGTCCCGAAATTGTTGTATATACATGTGTGCCGATCACGCGGACAAAATTTCCATAAAATGGCAAATTGAAGTGTTTCGATAATGATTGTCCTGAATTGTGAACCATTGAGTTGTAGTCTCATTTGGGTTGCCTGGATCATAATGAATGTAACTCATGAATTGAGATGAAATGAACTGACTTGAAATGAATTGAGATATATAACTTGGCATATCATAACTCTGTAGAATATTGATGATTATACCACGGGCATTGTATATGCATTTCATACTTATATGTTTGTTAAGATCTATATATTGTGTTAGATTGTTTTTACTAGGCTTTGGCTCACACTATTTAGGAAAAACCATTTTTCAGGTGTTGGTGATATGCCTCTGCCAAGGCCATAGCTTGGAGGGACTTTGGAGCAAAGGCTTCCTTTTGTTTTATATATATATATTTTTTTTTGTATAGCCAAGGGCTTTATTTGTATTGAGCTCGTCTCACTTTTGTTATAACCAAGTTATCACTTGGAAAGATGTAAGCCTATAGGACATTTACTCATGCTAAACTCTTTTGTACCATTTACTCTATGAAATCAAAGAACATTACACTCTGATTCATGCTGTTATTCATATATGTTCTTAGTTAGATTTATGGTTTATTTCAGGGCGTTACACTTTCTGACAACAATTTTGATAATTCAATGTTATATTCTTTGTGCAACCTTACCGGTCTTGTCCATTTGGATCTTGGTATTAATAGTCTTAATGGTCTAATTCCAAGTGAGATTGGTAATATGACACAACTTACAGAGCTTCACTTCACTAGAAACAAGTTCAAAGGTGAAATACCAAACTCCATGTGGTGGAACCTTTGCAACTTGTGCGTACTTGATTTGTCCAATAAGAAGTTCAAAGGTGAAATACCAAACTCCATGCAAAACCTCTGCAGGTTGTGCATACTTGATTTATCCTATAACAAGCTCAGTGGGAACCTTTCTACTTTAGTTAGTCCATTTGGCTGCATCCATAGTAATTTAAAGGTGTTAGAACTTAAAATAAACATGTTTAGTGGTCATTTGCCAAACCACTTGGGAGAGTTCAAGAATCTTGAGTACCTTGATATTTCTGAGAATTCATTTTATGGTCTACTGCCATCATCAATTGGAAAACTGTCATATTTGAGAGTGTTGAATACTAGAAATAATCAATTGAATAGAAGCATTCCAAATAGTCTTGGACAACTTTCAAAACTAGAAAAGCTAGATTTATCAAAAAATTCTTTTGTTGGTATGGTATTCGAACTTCATTTTGCCAAACTCAAGAGGATAAATGAGTTATACGTGTTTCCAAACACATTATTAGTTCTGAATGTGAGCTCCTAATGGGTTCCTCCTTTTCAACTCCCATGCATACTAATGGCATCCATCAAAGTGGGACCCCAATTTCCTCTATGGCTTAAGACACAAAAAAATGTTAGAGATTTAGTCATGTCTAATGCAAGCATCTCAGATACCATTCTAGATTAGTGGAAAGGTGCCAATATTTCAAGAACGTAAATATTGTGATTATACAGAGAATCAGAGGGAGGTGATATTGAGTTCTAACAAATTTAACGGGCCATTAACATCACTTCCTTCAGATAGTATGATATTAGATCTTTTGCACAACTTGATTTCAGGACCTATTCAAGTGAATGATGATAAAAAATTGGGATTTCAAATTCTTACTCTCTCAAATAACCATTTCACTAGTGGCATTCCAACATATTTATGCAAGGCAACAGACATAACAATTATTGATTTCTCAAAAAATCAATTATCAGGAACAATTCCTCGATGCTTAGGACACCTGGATAACTTGGCAATGCTAGATTTGTTGAATAACAACCTATGTGGTCATATTCCAAGTTCTTTAGGTTCGCAAAGATTTCTCACTGCCTTACACTTACATAAGAATAGATTTCATGGGATGCTTCCTTTTTCCTTACAAGATTTGACATTTCTTTACTCACTTGATCTGGATGGAAATGCATTCACTGGTATTATCCCTCCTTGGATCAAATATAAACTAACTCATTTGTCATTTCTCAATCTTCAATCGAATAATTTCTATGGTGATATTCCTCCACAACTTTGTCGTCTTCGAAATCTACAATTTGTAAACTTGGCACAAAATAACAAAACAGGAAATATCTGTAACACCTTAGAATTTTTCCCTCTGCTCTAGCGCAAGAGTTGACGCTCGAGCGGTCTTGTGAGGCTCTCAATACTTTTTTAGTCTGTCCGAGATTCTGAGAGTTGTGAATTTCCGCTTGAGCGCAGGAGTGGTTGCTCAAGTGGTTGGCTTGGTTAGTCCATTTGCTCGAGCGCAAGATTGGATGCTCGAGTGGTCTGCCTGGTTGAGTCTGAATTTTTGGGACTAGTGGGGTCGCTCTTGACATTTTTATTATTGTATTTGGAGCCTCCTTGTTTTATTTTGGGACATTGATCGAAGTGGTAAGATAATGGTTGAGTAAGATTGGACCAAAAACTTTCACTACAGGAAATGACACTTTTGGCAACTAAAATATTGGTCAACAAAAGCCCCATGTTTGGTCGCTGAAACTAATTAGCGACTAATTTTTTTTGTCACCAAGGTCATCGTCTATACCCTATCGGCGATAGTATTGCCGACTAAACTATTTTCGGTTGCTGAATGTAAATGTTTGGCGACTAAAATTTGGTTAGTCGGCAAAAGTTATCTTTTGGCAACTAAAAGATTAGTCGCAAAAAGTGAACGTTTGGCTACTAAACTTTGGTTAGCTGGTAAATGTTATCTTTTGGTGACTAAAATATTAGTCACCGAAAGTTTTCACATAAAACTGAAGTCAACTATTAGAGACTAAAGTTTTAGTCGCCAATTGAAATTTTGTGGTAGATAATAAACTTTGGTTTGTCGCTAATACTATACTTTACGCTACTAAACTTTTATTAGCTGGCAAATGAAACATTTTGTCAACTAAAAGTATTAGACGCCGAAAGTGATATTCAGTTATTGGAGACTACACACTTTAGTCGCCAAAAGGGTGGAAGTTTTGATTTCATTCTTTCACGACCAAATTGTTTGGTCGTTGTTGGTTTTCAAGACTAAACATTATAGTTACCAAAAGGGTGGATCTTTTTCATTTCATTCTTTCGCGACCAAATTGTTTGGTCACCAAAGGATGCTGTGTTTTCCGCTACCAAAATGTTTAGTCAGCAATAGTTTATTCCTCATTCTGATTTGTTTTGTCTACCAACATATTTAGTCACCAAAAACTTTATAATTTTTTTTTAAAAAAATTAATTTCTCAACCACCTGCATTTATTTCATTATTAGCACAACCTGTACCCTGTATATATAAACAAAATAATCCTTGAATATTGATTATATTAGCAACCATTCGACAACTTGCAAACATTCATTAACTTCCAACCATCCAAAAAATTAATATTTAACAGCAAATTATAAATGTAATAGAAATTCCATATCGACCAAGTATAATCCAACCTCAAAAATATAATTACATAGATAACATAGGATTAAGCAAATTTAATATCCAAAAGGTAATATATACCATGCGAAAACAATAATCTGTACTGCACTCCATACATAACATTTTTTTAAGTAAATTTAATATCCAAAAGTTAATCTATACCATGGCAAAACAATAATCTATACCGCACCAAAAACTAAGTTGTACCACCCCAAATTTTAGATATGTACCAAGCCAAAAAAGTAATTTGTACGAACAATTATAAGGACGGAGGTATAAACACAATGTCTTTCGTACTTGTCAAATAAAATTCGTATCCACAATTCAACGTCAAAAACCATCTGTGAAAATAATGCAAATCATTAATATTGACTGCATATTGGCACATTTAAAATTATAAATAAAAAAACGCCTTCTTTCACGAGTACAGTTTCACAAAATTATGAGAAGCACAGAGCATTCAGAGGCAAAACTGACGGAAGTTAGCTACAAAGCTGTTTAATATGTCGTTGCCAATATGCAACATTCACCCATACAATGTCAATCAAAGAATCTCCTGCATTAATTCAAATAAATATGCAAACATGTTCGTTGCACTTTTTAATCATGCAAAATCCATCAGTACTTAGGTATATCAGAATGACATAAGGCAACGATTATGATCAGTCAATATATATAATGTCCTATATAAGCACTCAACTTAGCAAAGAGATACATTCTCGAACTTAAGCCTTGAAATGACCTCAAACATAAATGCCTAAATAAAACTTTGATTTAATATTTCAATTAAAGCAATCAAAGAAAGCTAAATAAACTTCCTCAGGTTTCAAGGGACATAAGCTTTAAGTGGTAATGGCTCAAGGAAGAAGGCATCTACAAACTAGAGGGGCAAAGGGCAGGGCTAATAAGGAAGGAAGAAAAAAAGAGAGCCTTATTACTAGTCAAAACCACAATTTATTTTATTTTATTTTATTTTAATGAGTAATATTTATGATAGAGATTGTTGATACAGAAGGCATGTTTTCCTACAACAAGCATAGTAGGGAAAATAGAATTTTCTAATAGCATCTATTATGTGTTCACATCTGCCACTCAGTTCTTCAAAATCCATTAATTGAAGTTGCAAAATGGGACTAAAAGTGCATTGTTAAGAATTCAATCCATATCCTCTTCAGCCTTAGTCTCCTTGCACACAGACAAATGATACTTTTTATGTACACTAAGAACCATGAAAATAATTGTCATTCCCACTCACAGAAATCAAAAATTCGATATAGGATATTGAGTCTACGAAGAATGTACCCTCTGGATGCTGCTGCAGAAACACAATTGGTTCCACAGGGCTGCATTTTAGATCCAAGACACTGCAGTACACCAAATGCATGAAGATAAGTGTACGAGCAAGAAATATTCGTCTCGTATAATCCTGTTGATCAAGTCTGTGCTCCTCTCCAAACGTTGTCGCTTTACTCCCTGAAAACACAAATGTGAGCTTGCCGGCGGGTGTGTGCCGGATACCTCTCCGATGCCTAAGTCAGCAAAAATAGACAAATAGGCAAAAAGCTCTGTGTATTCGAGAATCAAAGTTGTGTTACCTCTCCATAGGTGATGCTTTGAGCTTTTATAGGTTTCGCGTGGCACTATCCTTGTAGGACTCTTATTCCTCCATGTAGAGTCCTCCTAGGAGTCACACTCTTGAAAGATAATGCTTATCCTTCAACACCCCCCTCACTGCTTAAGCCAAGTGAGATGGTTTTACCACGGTTGGATGTCAATATGACCGAGCTAACGTGGCCATGCTAAAGCCGCAGACTAGACCGAACTCCAACTAGCTCGGTTCTTCCTTTCACTGCGTGTTCCTCGGATTGACATACTCCAACTGGGCTGTTCACTCAACACCGAGCTAACCAAGCACGAGGTAAAAGTTAGCTCGGCGCACCAACACATAAGGCCAATATAGATCGGCTCTCCCAAGCACAGTGCCTAGCTAGCTCGGCGCATACCTGCTTAGCTTTTTAGATCGAAGTAAATCTGCTTTTACCTCGGTCCGTCTCGCAGCCCAATTACCAAAGAAGTCTCCTACTTAGCTCGGCCCAATTTAGACATAAATTACCCTCTCAATTGCCCCTTAATTCCATCTGCGTAGCATGATTAGGATTACTCATTACCAGCCGAGCTAGCAACTTTAGCCTTTCAACCAAGCTAAATTCACACCGGGCTACAAATCTGTCCGGTCAAAACGTCTCTTCAATCGTTGTAACTGAATCACTTCCCATTCCATGGACACGTGGCAGACTCTCATTGGCCCAACATAGCTATCACGCCGTCTTCGTACCCCAAAAAATTTGAATAGTCTCGCCAAAAACCAAGGTTTATACAAAAACCCTCTCTCTTCTAAACCACAATACCTCTGTTCATCTTCTCTCTCTCTCCCTCTGAACCTTCATTTCTGCTCAACCTTACACTTACAGAGCTTGTGTTTCTTGCTGTTGCTACTTCCATCTTCAGTGCCTTCATCTTGAACTGGTAAGTGGTTCAAATCTACTTCCTTTCTGTCGATTTCGCACATGTTTTGCAACACATAGCATGTTTATTCGTATGTTTTTCAAAGCATAGACCATTTTTGCTTCCCTTTTGCTGGAAAAAACCCACGTAATAGAACTATTGTACTCACGAACAATCTGAAAATTTTTCCCTTTGATCCAAAATCACACTCCAACCTAACTAAGATACTGTTTGTATTAGGTACAAGTTTACCCAAACTAAACAACCGAACTAAAATTTCACGCCATACTTGTAGTTTCAATAAGTCTTAGTACCTTTAGCTTAACTTAGCCGAGCTAGCAAACCGTACTAGGTTTGCGCAATGCCGTACTAGAAAGCCTCAACCACTGACCAAGCTATAACTTGGGGCTAAACCAGCTCCCTGACTTAGTCAAAACTGAACTAAGAATGCTGCACCATAAGCTACAATCAGGCTACGAACTTCTCATTACTTAACCGAGCTAAAGTCCCCTGCTCAAACTGAGCTAATAACGGATACTATTCCACGTAGCCGAACTAAGACAACATTTATTTTACCTTTGTTTACTTTTAGCATGGTCCACTGGTCTGTGCTTAACACTTTTCCTTTTTACCTTGCAGACTTAGGTTGGCCAGGCTCTCCCTTGAACGCTTCAGCCGAGATATTCCATATCATCTCAGCACCAAGCTAACACTTGAGTTTAATTTATACATAATTTAAACCCATATGGGAAAGTATAGGTTCTTAGTAAACTCACCAGGTGCTATGGCTGAGTTCCGAAGGGACTACCATATCCCTGATGATGTTCATCTTACCTTAGCCGAACTAGATACCACACCCTGGGGAAACCCAGGCTTCGTTCTCTTCACCCTTCTTTCTATTGTAGAAACCGGACTCCGATTCCCTATACAGCCTCTTCTTTGTGAGTTCCTTAGAGAAACAAACCTCTGCCCTACCCAGCTTTCAACAAACTCATACTGAATAATAAATGGCATTGCCGAGCTAAACCGCCGGCTTGGCCTCAACCTCGGTTTGGCCGAGCTATTTCACCAGTACTCTCTTGGCCAAAATGAGGACGGCTGGGTGTACTATTTAAGAATAAGGCACCGCCGTGAAAAGATAATAAAGAATACCCCAGACAAAGATATAAACGACGATGATTTTTTTTGGGTTTTTGGGAATTTTGAAGACCACGAGGCCCAGATCCCAGGCGACCGAATAAACTGGAACAAAGGAGTCACCGGTATAATTACCTTGGCTTAGTTTCACATTTTTCTTTACTTCGTTTGCTTATGTTCAACCGTACTAACCGTTGTCTTTTTCCTTCATGTAGATTTAAACTTTCTAAAGTCGCAGTATAGTTACCCAAACCTTGCCACCCTCCGCGCCGCGCTAAGATATTCCAACCGGAGTTGGGCCGAGCTACTCAACTTTGAGCCGACCTACCGATACAGCAGCCGGCGAAAGTCCAGGGTGACAGACTTCTTGCTGGAGCCCTCTCCTGAGCCTGATCCTTCCCTTCCACAAATCAACCTCATTCCATTAACGACGGAGCAAGAGATGGAAAAAAAAAGAGCTGTAAAAGCCCTCATCACCAAGACAAACCATCCCGAGGTACCACAAACCGGTCAGACTCAGGAGACCGTGGTAGCCTTACCATCCCATCATCCTTCATCATCCTGCCCAAGCAAGCGTGCTCGGACTTCCACAACCGAGCCACGCCTTGTCGATGAAGATAAAACCATCCTTCTCCAATCCACACCACCAAGCCCACAACCGGAGCGCTCTGACCGAGCTAGCTCCTCCAAGTGGGTGCCTAAGGTCACATACAAGAACCACGCTATCACTGACTCCGACTCAGTGGTCGCGGAAAAAGACCATATGCTGGCCTTTAATCTGGCCAAAAGCGTCTGCCTTCCAGCCGATATGGATCACCACAATCATCTTACTGAGCTGAAGGCCATTCGCTCGGCTTCAAAATCAATGGTGTTGGTAAGTTCCCCTTTTCCTTCTCCAAATTTCAACATCTTTTCGCTCGATTTATCTCAAAAATTATTTCTCCCTTCTTGCAGGCCTTACAGAAGAACCACGTCGCACACAAGCGCGTGCTGGAACTTCGAAAGACCACTAGGGAGGGCATGGCAGAGGCCAATGCTAAAACAGCCGAGCTAAAAGAATCCCAGCAAAAAATGGCTGAGCTACAGACCGAAGTAGCCTCGCTAACCGGCCAAGTCAATTCAGCCGAAGCAGATAAAAAGAAGGTTGCGGCCGTGGTGAAAGACAAATATCTACGCAAGCTCGCCAAGCTCGAGGGAAAGAAGAACGCCAAGATCGCTCGGTTGGAGAAGAGCGTAGATGACGCTGAAAACCAGGGTTACAAGGAGGGGGAGGCCACTTACATTCAATAATGCTAAGCAGTGAAAGATATATTTTTCAAATGTGGATGGAAGGCGGCTGTGGCGCAACTCGGTCACAGCCAAGAGACCGAGATCTTCCTCAACCCTCCTCCTCGTTTCATACTGAGCTACATGGTGGAGTACGCTACTGTCATTCAGCAAAAATTTCTTGAAGAAGAGGACGAAGAGGAGGCAACAGAGCCCAACAATGCCCCGGTCGTCGTAAATGATCCTGCTTTTTAGTCAGCTCGGGTGGAGCCACCGGTGGAAGACTTGGTTGAAAGTGTGACCGAGCTACCTGCTAAAATCGGGCTCCGAATTGAACTGGATACAGATCTTGATGACCTCTTTGCTTGATCTTCTATTTTCTTCTTTTTTATTTTTGGAAAAAAGCTGTAACCAGGCTGAGCCCCACTTTTGTAACTCTTGCATTTTGAATGACATCTTCTTTTGTTACAACTGTTTGTTCAGTTAACTGTCATGCCATGCTTGCATTTACTTTCCAATTGTAATCTGAATGCAATACAACATTTTCTGGCCGAGATACCTACCTCGGTCTACCTGGTCATACCTGCCAACCTCTTTAGCCTAGGTTTTTACCTTGGCTGAAGATCACTAAAAGTTGTTGTTCCAGCCAACCACTCTTCAACCTTGATCCTTATCTCGGCTGAAGAGTACTAAAAGTTGGTTTTTCCAGCCAAGCATTTTTCAACCTAGATCCTTATCTCGGTTGAAGAGTACTTAGTGTTGGTTTATCCTTATCTCGGCTGAAGAGTACTAAAAGTTGGTTTTTCCAGCCAACCACTCTTAAGCCTTGATCCTTATCTCGGCTGAAGAGTACTAAAAGTTGGTTTTTCCAGCCAACCACTATTCAGCCTTGATCCTTATCTCGGCTGAAGAGCAATAAATGTTGGTTTTTCCAGCCAACCTCTTCAGCCCAAATCCTGATCTTAGCTGAAGAGAGCTCAAAGTTGATTTTTTTTGCCAACTTAGAGCGAAGTGTTTACTTATTCCTGCCAAACGTCCTGCAGCCTCGATCCTTATCTTGGCTTAGGAGAAGTGTTGGTTTTTCCGGCCAACCTCTTCAGCCTTGATCCTAATCTTAGCTGAAGAGAGCTCAAAGTTGGTTATTCCTGCCAACCTGGAGTGAAGTGTTTGGTTATTCCTGCCAAACGTCCTGCAGCCTAGATCCTTATCCTCGGCTTAGGAGAAGTGTTGATTTTTCCAGCCAACCTCTTCAGCCCAGATCCTAATCCTAGCTGAAGAGAGCTCAAAGTTGGTTATTCCGGCCAACTCTGATTTTATTGCCCCTAGTATACTAAAACTATTTTTACAGAATAAAACGATTTATGCTGAAAAAGAAACTACTTGTTTTATTAAAAAAAGAAAAAATTACAAGTACTTAAAAAAAGGTAAAAATAAAATAGTTTTAGATTGGCAGTGTTCCATGGCCTAGGAATGGCTTTGATGTCTTCATCTTCCAAGTGGTATGCCCCCTTTCCTGCTAATCCAACCACTTTGCAAGGTCCTTCCCAATTGGGCCCTAACTTGCCGTCTCCGGGTACCAGGGTGTTTACCATTACTTTGCGCAGCACCCAATCTCCAATCTTGAATTGCCTTGGACGTACTGTCTTGTTATATTTTCTGGATAACTCCTGCTGGTATGAGGCGATGTGAACCAGTACTCTTTCTCTTCTTTCTTCTGCAAGGTCGAGCTCCAATGCTATGGCTTCTCCATTTAAGTCTAGATCAAAATTTTCACTTCTAATTGTGGGGAGGCCAACTTCTAGTGGGATTACTGCTTCCATGCCATAGGCCAAGGAAAAAGGTGTTTCTCCAGTAGACTGCCGAGGTGTGGTACGGTAAGCCCATAAAATATGAGGGAGCTCCTCAGCCCACTTTCCTTTCGCTTTCTCTAACCTTTTCTTCAATCCATCCAAGACGACTTTGTTTGATGCTTCCGCTTGGCCATTTGCTTGGGGGTATGCCGGTGTAGAATTGTAGAATTCTATCTTGAATTCTTCACAAAAGTCTCTAAAAATTTTACCATCGAACTGAGTGCCGTTGTCAGATATTAGGGCTTTTGGTATGCCGAACCGAGTGATGATATTCTGCCAGACGAACTTCTTCACATCTTTCTCCTTTATTGATGCTAGTGCTTCTGCCTCCACCCACTTTGTGAAGTAGTCTATCGTTGCAAGAAAGAACTTTCTATTGTCGGGTGCTGTTAGAAGTGGTCCTACTATGTCCAAGCCCCACATTGCGAAGGGCCATGGGCTAGTTAATGGTAGAAGCTCTCTGGATGGTTGATGTATTTGGTGTGCAAACTTCTGACATTTCTCGCACTTCTTGACGTACTTCTCTGAATCTGCTTGCATGTAAGGCCACCAATATCCCTGTGAAATTGCTTTGTAGGCCAATGATCTTCCCCCTTGGTGGCTTCCGCATACGCCTTCTTGTATCTCGAACAAGAATGCCTCAACCTTGCTGGGATGGACGCATTTCAAATAAGGTCCTGTGAAGGATTTTTTGTACAAGGCCATTGATGGGGAGAGCCAAAATCGCTGCAATTTTGTTCTAATCTTGTTGGCTTCTTTCTTCTCTTCAGGTAAGACGCCGTCTTTTAAGAACATTATAATGGGATCCATCCATGAAGGGTCTAATTCGGCGCAACATACCTCTTCTACTTCAGGTTCTTCAATGCTGGGTCTTGGTAAGTAATCAATCAGTAACGGATGTGGGATGGATGTATCTGCCATCGAAGAAAAGCCTGCTAGCTCGTCTGCTCTACTATTTTCGTCCCTGGCGATCTGCTCTATCCGTACTACTTCAAATTTCATGATCTCTTTTCTGACTAACTCTTGGTACTTAGCCATCCTTTCATCCTTCACCTCGTAGTCGCCTAAAATTTGGTTTACCACTAGCTGTGAGTCACTGTAGACCATTAGCTCGGTGGCCTACATGTAGTGTGCTGATTTTAGTCCTGCTAGAAGCGTTTCATACTCCGCTTCATTGTTTGATGCTGGGAAGCCAAGGTTGACTGCTTGTTCCACTGTTAGGCCTTCTGGTGAAATAAGGACTATGCCAAGTCCTGCACCGTGCCTGTTGGACGCTCCATCCACGAAGAGCTTCCACATCTCTCCAACGAACAGCTTCCAGCAAGTGGAGGGATCAGATGATGCCTTGGGGTCATGAGCGTTGCTGGTATTTTTTTCCAAGTCCACACTTTCTGTTTGCCCCTCACTATCTGATTGTGCCAAGTTTTTACTTGTTGATGAGTCTTTGCATGGTGTAGCATGGTTTGTTTCTTCCTTCCTTTCTTCACTCCGGTCTCTTTTGGGATGTGGCTGGGCATCCTGTGTCAGGGGTTGCGCATTTCCTGCGGCGCTTTCCATCCCCATTTTAGTTGTACCGGTCAAGTCAACTGGGCAAATGTGGTGACTTTTTAGTGTGAACTCTACTACAAAGTCTGCCAAAGCTTGGGCTTTTATTGCGGTTCTGGGTTGAAACTTGATGTCAAACTGTCCCAACCCCACTACCCACTTCAAGATTCACCTAGAAAAGTTCGCCCTCTCAAACAAAGCTTTTAAAGGAAAAGCAGTGAGGACGATTATGGTGTGGGCGTGGAAGTAGTGCAACAGTTTCCTAGAGGCCATCATCAGGGCTAAGGCCAGTTTTTCCAATGGTAAGTACCTGGTTTCTGCGCCCAGCAAGGTCTTGCTGACGTAGAAGATGGGCAGGTGTTGGATTCCTTCCGCTCTGACCAACACCGCGCTAACGGCATGCTGTGAAACTGCCAGGTACAAAAAGAGTTCTTCTCCGGGTATTGGGGTTACTAGCAATGGTGGAGAAGACATGCATTCTGTCAGGCTTTCTAGGGCGCCGTCGCATTCTTCATCCCACTCAAACTTGGCCCTTAGTGCATGGAAGAATGGTCGACATCTGTCTGACGACCGACTTATGAACCGGTTGAGCGCAACTGCCATACTAGCGAGATGCTGCACTTCTTTTACTGAGTTGGGCCTCTCTAGAGCTTGAATTGCTTTGATCTGAGAGGGGTCTGCCTCTATACCTCGGTTGGTCACTAGGAAGCCTAGGAATTTTTCAGATCCTACGCCGAATGCACACTTGGATGCATTAAGGCGTAACTTGTTCTTTTTCAGGATTTGAAACATCTCACCTAGGTCCCTGAGATGGTCATTCTCATCCTTGCTTTTGACCACCAAATCATCTATGTATGTGTAGACGCGCCCTTAGGCCTCACTATAGTTCGGACTCAATTTGTGTTCACGGTCCTGTATCTAATCTCGCGGAGTGCAATACAAGACCGATGAATCATCAAAGAGTCCAAAACCGACAAATCGTTTTTGAAAACAAATTTTTTTTGAAAGAAGTGTCAAACGTGAACTGCTTTGCCAGATACAGAGTCGCCACCTAAATATTTTATTTTGGGAAATTTAGGAAAACCCTAACTTGTTGCCTAAGGCCACGTGTCCATCATCACCAAAGTTGCCTCGGCTCGGGAACTTGGGTACGATTGGGGAAGGTCACTTCGTGAGCACCCCCGCTCGCCCGATCAAAGATCGGCCTCAACTAACCATGATATCTAGTTTTGAAAACATTATGCATTCTTATTCCGATTATTAGCCTAGAGTTACTATGTGATGCGCACAGCATACAAGTATAGATTGGATCGCCTAAATTGGAACAAAACATTTCGGTGCCGTTTGGTAACACTTACGTTTTCAGTTTTCTGTTTATATTTACAAAAATTTAAAAAACTCAAATAAAAACTTGTTTGGTAAAATTTTTGATTTATAAATCAGTAGTCTCAGTTTATAAATTTGGCCAAAAAATGAAAACACAAAAAATGTGTTTCCATTTTGAGTTTTCAGTTTTTTTTTTTTTTACCACCCAACACTAGCCACCACCCACCACCATTTTCCACCACCGTCTTCTGCCACCACCACCCACCCCCCACCACTACCTACCACCACCACTCACCACCCACCTGTCACCACCAGCCACCACCCACCTGTCACCCACTCGCCACCACCACCCACCACCTACCTGTCATCTACCCGCCACCACCCACTACCCGCCACTACCATCCACCACCCGCCACCTACTTGCCACCACCACTCACCACTCACCTGTCACCACCATCCACCACCAGCCACCTACCACCCACCTGCCACCACCACCACCACCCACTACCACCACTACCATCACCGCCCACCACCATCACCCACCATCCACCCACCACCCATCTGCCACCACCGCCCACCACCCACCACCACCACCCACTCGCTACCACCTGCCACCGTCACCCACCCACCCACCACCACTACCACCACCCGTCACCCATCCGCTACCCACCTACCACCACCACCCGCCATTCGCCACCTACCTGCCATCACCACCCGCCACCGCTACCACCACCACCCGCCACTGTTACCCAACCGCTACCACCCGCCACCACCCGCCATCCGCCACCCACTTGTCATTACCACCCACTCACTACCACCCACCACCCGCCACTGTCACCCACTCACCTACCACCAACCACCACCCGCTATCCGCTACCCACCTGCCACCACCACCCACCACCACCCACTCGCTACCACCCATCACCCGCCACCGTCATCCACCCACCCACCCATCCACCACCACCACCACCACCCGTCACCTACCAGCCACCACCACCACCCACTCGCTACCACCCGCCACCGTCACCCATCCACCCGCCACCACCAGCTACACACCACTCACCGTCACCACTTTCTACCACCGTCTTCTGCCGTCACTTGCCACCACTTGTCATTTCTCACTATTTTGTATATTTTTAATTTTTTTAAAACATTTTGTCAATTACCAAACGCGTTTGTAGTTTATATTGTTCTAAAAATAAACAAAAAATAAACAAAAACCAGTTTATAAAATTATTGTAAATATAAACTAAAAACGTAAACGTTACCAAACACACTCTTCATGTTTGTTTCGAAAAACGGTTCGCTACTCGCAAGTAGGCTAAAATGTGGATTTGCCACCCTCAGGTGGGCTTAGAAAACATGATGATTTACCACTCTCAAGTGGGCTTAAAACTCACAATTGATGAATTGTTCCAATCCAAATAACCCAACCTTCACCCACAGGCATTCAGGCAGATATATCACATAAGCACATAGCTTCATGGTAAGCATCCTATCATGTCAGTCACTCACACGCATGCAAGGATGCTAAAACATAAGTACTTACTGAGTACTCTAAGCCAAAACAGAAGCTATGTTAGAAATCTATGCATGATCCTAACTATACAGAAATGCCTAATGCAACATATGCAAAAATGCAACTACAACAGGCTCGGTTGTTCTAAAATGACATGTGAAATGCTACAACTAACAAGTATTCAACTCGGAATCGAGATACAAATGCAGTTAGTATGATGCGCCGAGCCCGGTACATGCAAAACCGATGAATGATGCAAACATGCAAGCATAAGTATGCTAATTAAAACATGCCCTAATCTAACCATCATAAGCTGGTAAATAAAAAGGAGAAAGACATGGGGTTGGAAGACATACATCACACGCACGCACACTTATTACAATTGTGCCCTCACTCAGAGGGTCCGAATAAATAATACAGTCCGAACAAGTACAAAACCCTAATTAATTAACAATTTAACCATGAAAGCAAGTAAATTAGCATGCAAATCCATGGACCGCCTTAGCTCTGTTCCGAATGATGACAGATGCATGCTCGAGTTGCCTTGCTCGGAAATCCATTGCGCTGCCCAGATTTGTCTCTGTTTGCAATTAATGCCGGAATGCTGTGCAAGGCTTTAGAAAGCTGCTGATTTCTAATTTGCTGCAACAGAGAGCAAGAAAGGGACATATCAAAGTATTTTCACATATGTATGCATGACTACTCTTCAGGGAGTGTAGTCCTCAATCCTCGTGTCACCAATCACGCATCTCGATGCATGTTGGCCGAGAAGTCGAATTGCACGACTCGATGTGAAATGAATGCACATATAAACACAACAAGACCTAAACACCATCATGGGTAATCCGGAGTGTCAGCGACCAGGAATTGAGACACGTTCCGTCACTCGAAGTACGAAACATCCCTCGTTTCCCGTGCTTGGGCTAACTCCTATCCCAAACATGATGCAAATGAGATGGTATACATAATGTGACTAACATACAACCTAGCATACGCAATGCTATGAAATGGCATACACAATGCTCGATGTAACATGGCATACACAATGCACAATGGACTTACACCAACATGAGTGGACCTCAGCCACACTCACATCAATGGCCATTAGATGAAAATGAGACAACCGAAATGCGTGCACATATGCACGAATACCGAGGACCGAACCTAAGGCATCAAATGCCGCTCTACCAAAGCATGGCAAGGGATGAAAAATGGCATAGAATACCATAAATTACAGCTCTGAAACAGCATGAAATATGGCCACGAAACATGCAAATATGGCACACAATGCAAGCTAGGGGGCCTGGGTACCGAAACTAGTGAAGTGCGTTACACTAGAGGTACCCAAAGCAATGCACCAAAGGCAAAACCAAGCCCAAAAAGACGCTAGGAAGGTCAGAAACAGTGGGGAATTGACCTAAAATGATGACTCGGAATGCAACGAAATGGAGCTCATTCAATGGTCGGTAAATGGGTATACAAGTCCGACTCTCAAACGCATTTAAAGAGATGAAAACAAGGCAACATGGCATTCAAACAAGCTCTGAAATGTGATGAATAATAGGCTCAAAACATGAACACACCTCAGTATATGCATGGAATGGATCTCAAAACTCAAAGCTAAGCATAGACCTTGAACTACAAGCATGCAAAACTAACATCATTCGACCACAAGACCCAAAAACAGAGCTAGGGCAGTCCAAAATAAGCACATTATCAGTTTAAGGCATAGCCAAAATATGCTAGAATCAATGGCCTATAAAGCATGCAAAGAAAGCTAGTGAACCATGAGTTGTTCTACAACTATATGAAGCATATGAGGGCTCACCCAACTAGCTAAAAACAGAAGTATTTCATGCCAAAATATGCCCAAATAACCACTGAAACTCAGTCAACACATGCAAGAATGATGAGCCCCTTTGGAAAGCCATGCGAGGAGTTGTTCTACACATACATGATAGACAGACAAAAGGGCAAAACCACCTCTAGAAATGAGTTATGACAGCCCTAAAACTCACCAAAAAGGCCCTGAAATTAGTCTAGGAAGCATGCAATGAAAGGCCCCTTTGAAAGGCCTTGAATGGGATTGTTTTACACATGCATCATAGACATAAAATATGGCCAAACGGGCTCTGGATAGAGTCAAGGAAGATCTTAAAACTCACAAAATAAGGCCTGAAATGTGACTTCAAAGCATGCAAAATGGGGGTCCTTTCGAAGGCCAAAAGGGCCAACAAACAAGACAAGGGGAGAGGGGGTCACCCCCCTCTGATTTTAGCTCTCAAAAACACATCTAAGCCACTAAAAATCTACTGGATTTTAGTGGCTAAGAGGCCAAACCAAGGCCAATGCAAATGCTCACATGCATAGCTCAAAACATGAGGAAATAAAGCATGAAATTGGGGGGGGGGGGGTAGATGACCACAAATAGAAAAAAAAGGGCCTTAATCAAACTTCAAGAGCGGCTCAAAATAAGACATTTTTTAGTTCATGGAAAATCCCAAAAATGTTTGTAAGTAAGGCTAAGACATCATGCAAAATAAGCCCTAAAAGAGAGATAAAGCATACAAGGATGTAGGAGACCTCAAACAGAAAAGTATCCTTAATCAAACATTAAGAGGAGCTCAAAATAAGGCACTTTATAGTTTATGACAAAGTCCAAAAATGCTTGAAAATAAGGCTAATCAATGGAGAAAAATAATGCAAGAAAAAGGGAAATGGAGACTTACCCTTGAAGAGCAGGTTTCCAGCAACTTCTGGACCAAGATGGGAGCTCCTTAACCTCTGCAAATCCGATCCAAGATGCTTGGATGGATGATGGAGGTGTTGTACCAAGGGTTGGTGTGCAAATGGTGCAAGAAAATTAGGGTTTGGAGCTTAGAATAGTGAGCTATGGAGGGAGAGGTGTATAAGCCTCAGCTGGTTTTTTTCTAACCCTTGCAAATGAAGACAAGCCTCTCCTTTATAGAGGAGAGGCTCTAAAGTTTCTCTTGGAAGCTTCAAGTATCCTCCATATGTATGAAGGATGGTCCAAATGCCTCCCAGCTGGCACAGCTGTAATGCATTCAGAGAGAGCAAAAAGCAAGAAGCAGGCCGACCAGTTAAAGTGGCCGGCCGGCCACTCCCCCTGGTCGGCTGACCAGGGGTCAAAAGGTTCAAGGAGAAATGCTGGCCGGCCACCCCAGAAAGGTGGCCTCCCAGATGAGTGCAACACAATTGTATGGTGGAAAACCAGAAAATGTGACCCAAGAGAGAGAAAAACTAGCTTTTTAGTAAGGTTCAAAAGGGTCAAGAAGAATTACTGGTCGGCCTACCCATATTGGTGGCCTCCCAGATGAGCACAACACAATGGTGGTATGAAAAACCAGAAATTATGGCTCAAAAGTGAGAAAAACCAGCATTCTGTTAGAAAAATTGGCTGGAGGAGAGAGAAGAAGAGAAAGTTGGTTTCCAAGGGGAAAAGGTGGCCTCCCACCATACTACCACCTCCCTAGCAATGAAAATAGGGTCCCTACCAAAAATGGACCAAGACGGATGCAAAACGAAGGTTCGGAGGCCAAAACACACAGTTCGGGGCCCCAAAAACAGGCTGTTAGGCACCGGAAGTGGCGTATGACCACGAAGGTGGTCTCCCGGGCCACAGTGTCTCTCTAAAGGGAGGAAACAAGGTGTGTGCCAAAAATCGGAGCAAACGAAGGTAGTTAAGCGGTCCATTGGGAGATGGTCTACGAGACCTCTCCCTCCCTTCGGGAAGAGAAAATAGAAAAAACAGGACCTGGTTCGCAAATCGAGGCAAAGCACAAAAGTGCCTCGAAGTCCGGAGGCAAGGCTCGCAGCCGAGACTCCGCAACCTTAGAACCAGCACAATATGCAACATCACCGAGTGCTCAGTTGGTGACGTCTGAGTCTTAAGGTCAGTCAAAAATGGGGTGTCTACAGTTGCCCCTCTTTGACAGAACTCGAAAGTTGTAATTGACGGGAGTGAATGTCAAAGCCCAAAGACAACCCATTTTTGACAAGGCCGAAGACTTAGACAAACAGGCAAGATAACAAAGATGTGCCCGCAGGCATGCCCGCAGGCAGGGGGCAAGATGCAAAATGATATGCACAAAGCCGGACGTAACTCATGATCATGCAAAGCAGCAAGCTGTAATGAAGCGCACACGAAACAGTTTTAAGCAAGAATGCAAAGCAACAACTACATTTTCATGCAGTTTAAGAATGCGGAGAATTATTCAATTCTCGCCACGTCTCACACAGAGAAGATACAATACTTGCGCGATTCGTCTGGTTGCACCAGCTTCAAATGAATCGTACATACAATATCGTGCCTGCAAAAGAGAGAAACTTAACAAGCACAACATAATTTGCAGCACATGTTCAACGCTATATCGAACATAGACAAACAGGGTGCCGATGGGAAAGTGCATCGCAATGCGAGAGATACACGCGTGTCAACGCAAGTTAAGCGTGAGGGTATGACAATACCCATGAAACGTGCACAACAATGCAAGTGGTATGCATGAGAATGTAAGTGACGTGCATAACAATGCAGGATAAGTGCAAACTCGAATGCATGTTTGACACGAAACAACGAGCAAATAAATGCAAGTTTTGACGAGTGCGACTCAATCGCGACCTCCGGTTTACCTCTCGGAAGGGTCACAACGTGCTCAAAAAGGATACATTTTGCTCTTGACGAGTGGCGATGAAACGCGCATTGAAAGTTGGAATTGACGTTCCCGCGGAGGGATGTCGCGACGAAAAGTGCACTTTTCTTGTACTTTCTCGGGTGCTGGGGACTCCAATCACTACCAAAATTTGCAGAGACCTTGGAGACCATCTTGGGAACACCACCGACCAGGTTTGGAGTTCACTGGAGGCCCCCGACCAGGTTTGAGTGCAGGGGGTGGTCGGCCTTCCAGAAAAGGTGGCCGGCCGACCACCTAGCCCAAATCCGGGGCAATTTTGTCCTTTCACACTCATTTCTTTAAATACATTCGGCCAAAGCTTTATTCCTCACAACTTCAGATCCAAAAACACCTTCTCCTCCTTCCTAAACTATTTTCTCCCACAGATCTGCACTCTATACGCGTTTTCTAACGTCCCACGCAAAGTTGTTTCGCGAAAACTTTCAGTTCTCTTCACTTTGAACCGATTAAATTTTGATTTCAGAGCTTCTTTTCTCATTTTCACCACTTGAGGTAAGTTTGTCTCAACATTTGGAAGATTTTTTCGGGAGTTGACTTTTGTTGACTTTTTCATTTTTTGAGAGTTGACTTTTGTTGACTTTTTTTCAATTTTGGCTCATTTTGCTCATTTTTGCTCCTTTTTGTAGATTTCTTGAGACGGCGGGTCATTTTCCCCATGACGGAGGTTCTCCAGGTGCCGGAGGTGAGCCTGACATCATGTCTTTACCTCCAAGGGTTCGGCCATTCATTCCTGAGAGGTATGACCCTCCGACACACATCCTCTCTCGGGCGATTTTTTATCATTTTACAGACTTTGATGCTCGAGCACCTGTGGACCTGCTATTGCGGGAGCCGGAGTCACATCTCTCTCATCAGGCACGAGAGGTATGTACTTCACTTTTTACATTTCCTGCCTTAATTCTGCATTTTTCGTGCATTTTATGCTACGCATGCTTATTTGGTCGCTCTGAACACATTCGCATGCTATACTTCTGCTCATTCTAGCACACAACTTGTTCTGAATGCTTAGTCTATAACACAGTACTCTGTTTGCATCTCGAACATACAGCACAATCACTTGAATTTCTGAACATGCAGCTCATATTTGATGGTGAACACACAGCACACACTATCTCTGAAATCTGAACACACAGCTCATATTTGTTTGTGAACACGCAGCACACATTTCAATTCTGAACACACAGCCCATATTTGATTGTGAACACGCAGCACACATTTGTTGAAAGTTGAACACGCAACCCAAACTTTGAATTTCTGAACACGCAGCCTATATCTTGATTGTGAACACGCAGCACACACTTGTTGAGAGTTGAACACGCAGCCTAGACTTTGAATTTCTGAACACCCAGCCCATATTTTGATTGTGAACACGCAGCACACATTTGTTGAAAGTTGAACACGCAGCCCAAACTTTGCATTTCTGAACACGCAGCCCAAATTTTGAAGGTGAACACGCAGCACACACTTGTTGAGAGTTGAACACGCAACCCAAACTTTGAATTTCTGAACACGCAGCCCATATTTGTTGAAAGTTGAACACGCAACCCAAACTGTGAATTTCTGAACACGCAGCTCATATTTTGTCGAAAGTTGAACACGCAGCCCAAACTTTAAATTTCTGAACACGCAGCTCATATTTTGTTGAAAGTTGAACACGCAGCCCAAACTTTGAATTTCTAAACACGCAGCCCAAATTTTGAAGGTGAACACGCAGCACACACTTGTTGAGAGTTGAACACGCAGCGCAAACTGTGAATTTCTGAACATGCAGCCCAAACTGAACACGCAGTTCACAGCATTGTATTTGATTTGATTTGCACACAGCTCATACATTTCATTTGCACGTAGCTTATTCATTTCATTCTGAAACTGAATACATGTGTTCATTGTGAATGCAGGTGTCCTCCCGTGTTACACGGGGATATGGCTCCATTGCTGCGAGGGAGTGGTATGCAGAGCTCCCAGAGACCGTTCATGATTGGGTTGATCAGGCAGGGTTCGGGCCCTTCTGTACCAGGATATCTCGCTATCCCGCTAGCAGGACGTTGATGGGTGCCCTTGTGGAGAGGTGGCGGGATACCACCAATTCCTTTCATTTCTCAGCTGCCGGGGACATGACTATGACCCCATTCGACTTTGCTGTGTTGACAGGCCTCGACGTGGGAGGCTGGGTGATTCCTTATGATAAGGACATGGGCGAGTGGGAGGCCGCCTGGATTTATCTATTGGAAGCTTGCCCACCGATCGACCGATCCTTGGGCTGAGTCTGGTACACCTGGTTTTCTTCATATTTCAGACAGAGGGAACCCAAGACTCCCGAGGAGATAACACAGTACACCTGAGGGTTTTTTATTTTCCTCTTCGGGACCACTCTGTTCGCAGATAGGGGGAACACCGTTGGGCTATATCTGTTGAGTGCCCTGGTAGACCTCTCGTAAGTCAGTCAGTATGATTGGGGTGGCGCCAGCTTGGCTACCCTCTATTGCTATATAAGCGTGACCTCCCGCGGACGGGGGAACATAGTTTGCGGCTACTGGAGAGCCTGGGAGGTACCTTCTGCCCTCTTGACTTACATTTCTGCTTTTCATTATCTGTACATTGCACACATGGCACACTTTACATTCTGTACTCACATTCTGCACTCAGCATTCTGTATTCGGATTCTACACTCAGCATTCTGTATTCGGATTCTGCACTCAGCATTCTATATTCTGATGGCTTTTGCCCTGTTTTCCACAGTTATGGGTTTTTGCGTACTTCCCGACGCTAGCCCCAGAGCTCGAGGTGGAGGCGCCCCTCATGACCCCCTACTCGCTCGTTTTCGAGGGCCAGTACCGGCCGCGGGCCCGGGAGACTCTCCCCTACCTACGGCAGTTTTTCGACACAGTGCGGCCGACAGAGGTAATTTAGAACTCTCAGTCCTCCATGTTTTCATCTTTGATTTATTTTGCACATCTACGATTTCTAATCGGCTTATGCATTGGTTATCCGCAGATCACATGGCAGCCCTGGGTGCCTTTGGGTGGGGACCTCCGATTTCTGCTTGCCAGAGGATGGGCTGCCTCTCGGTACAGGATCCTGTTTGAGGGGCCGGTTGGTAGGGCCTGGTTTTTGGGGGAACGCTTCCTTCGCCAGACTATGGGCTACCCCGAGCAGAGTGTTCCTGTAGCACCTCCGGTCGACATGCGGTTCGTTGATAGGCTCACTCCTCAGGGTGTCACTGAGGCCAGGTTGGGCACCGATGTATTGCTACACTTGGAGGACGGGGAGTACGCGACCTACCGTCATACATATTTGATGCCTCCATTGACAGGTGTTCGTACTCCCACGATGAGGTCTACTGGCATGCCATCCACGAGTTGCACCCGAGCTAGCTAGAGACATTCCTTCGACCAGTAGGGTTGATACATCTAGGGGTGGGGCTGGACTGGTCCCCCCGATTCCCTCGACTTATCATCATGCCGGATGGCCAAACATTCTGACTGAGTTGACTGGTTGGCGATATGGGACTTCCTACCTGATTCCGATAGAGCCTCCTATGCCCGATCATCGATACGTCAGTGATCCTGACTCACCACCGGTATGCTCCACTGCTTTTCGTTTATCACTCAGACACTTAGACACTCATTTACTCATTGATGATTTGAGCTTGTATCGGTAGCCACCCAGAGAGTACATGGAGGGGATGCTCGGATTGGTGGCCTCACTCGAGGGCATGGTCTTGCGGAGAGAGGCGCAGCTGTCCATCATGGATGTCTCGGTACTCTTTAGTTTTCTTGCATTTATCATACTTCTGATGTCATGCTGAACTTGATCATTTCACTGCATTCATTGACTGTATATGTAGAGCACATCTGACACACACCACATTCATGTACTATATCTGCATACATCCACTCCATGTAGCTTTTTATCTATGCATCTGATATACATATTTTGGCTAATGTATTTGAATTGCACTCTTTCTTTTCAGATGCCTCCACTATATACTGAGCCACAGGCCGGGCCATCTGGGCCTTCCCGAGGAGCTGGGCCATCTAGGCCTTCTCGAGGAGCTGGGAGAGGGGAGTCGTCTCGCAGACGAGGTGGGCGCAAAGCACATATCATCGAGGAGGAGTCCAGCGAGGAGGAGGAGTCCGCGCATCTTCAGTCAGAGACATCCGCCGGCAGAGAGGATGACTCTGAGTCCGGTTCCGAGGGCAGAGGTGATGCCGAGGAGGGTTCCGAGGACAGCCGCTCCAATTCAGATAGTGGTGCTGATGGGGATAACGCAGGGGCTGTTCCGCAGAAGAGGACGAAGAGGGCCTCTTTTCCTTGCGCTTGAGAGCACAAATGTTCCTGCTTTATTTGCCTTTTTTACTAGTAGTTGTAGCACATTGTACATTATTAGGCAGTTTTATTTTCCATAAAACTTGTACCCTTGTTGTAAAATGTTGTAACAAAGGAAGCATGATGGAATGAAACAGCTTTTGTTCAAAAAGTGTTGAATTTTATGTTCTCAGCATCGCATCGCATCATTTTGCACAAAATGAGATTGAATGGAATTGTGCATTTGAAAATTGCCAAGTCAAGTAGTGAACCGACGCAACAAGCAAAGCAACTTAACTTACTAAGAAAGAACAGAACCTTAGCAAGTTTACAACTCGATAAGCAAGACACAACAATTTTGATTAAACAAAGAGTAACAACTCGATATACACAACTCGTCAACTCGACAAAACTTAATAACTCGATAAACTAAACAACTCGATAAACAAAACAACAACTCAATAAGCAAAATAACAACTCGATAAGCAGGATTTAACAACAACTCGATAAACAAATGCATTTCGGACGATCTGGGTGACAGAACGCATCCGAAACAAAGGAAAACTCGCACCTTCAACACCCCCAATGCATGGAAATGCTAGGAACTTTCTTCTAGAAGCTAGAACAAGACCAAAGATACCTTCCTCTCTATGGCCGACCACCTAAGGGAGCTGGCCGACCAGCTTTTTTGCATTGGAGGGGAGAGGGTGGTCGGCCTACCAGAAAAGGTGGCCGGCCGACCACCTAGCTTGGCAGCCACCAAATTTTCGACACGTGTTACCCGAACAGTGCATTATCCTCTTTAAAAGTCCCAGCTTCATGGTTCATTCATTTTGTCTCAGTTTTGTATCAAAATGGAGGCATTTCTCATCCAAAATCTCAAACTTGGATTGTTTCTCTAGATGGCTCGGAAAAGTTGAACTTTCGGGGTTTCGGCTTGAACGCACTATTCACGCTGGGCCGTACTCCGCTGCATCTTCCTTTCCTCTATGCCGCGGCAAGGTTTTGGAATCTGGTAACACACGTCTTTAGCTTTAGCGGGCAAGAGATGTGTCCTACCTTCGAGGATTTTCGAGTTTTGATGGAATCCGAGCGCAACGAGGAAATCTTGCCTCAACTCCGATTTGGCCACGTCCAAGCCCGAGGACGAATGTGCGGCCTCACTTTGCATGATACTCTATCATTGGTTCACGATGGGGAGCTGGACATCCCAAGCTTGGTTCGCTGGTTTTCTGATGCTGGTGACCGCAGCGACCATCATTGGCAGGGCTATCGGCAACACGCGCTTTGCCTATGCTTGCTATCTCATTTCTTATTTGCCTCAGGTTCCGGAGGATCCAGTGTCCGGTTGATCGAGGTTGCCCAAGGTTTAAAGGAGGGCAAGAGCTGCATTGCTATGACATTGGCAGAGACATTGATGGGCTTAGACGCTTTTTATCGCCGGGAGACGGCTAGGCTTGCGGGGAGCCCACTACTACTGCAAGTACTGTTTCCCACCCAATCTCACATATGTATTGCTCACATCACTCGGCCCTCAGGCTCGGTTTTTCTCGCAAAGCCCTTTTCTTACTTTTCTCTCATCGTACATCTCTCTATTCTTTATTCTCTCATTTTTCGATCCCTCCTCAGTTGTGGTTGATGGACAAGTTACAGATTGTGGAGTCTTGCCCCGCATACTCAGCTCGTGGTTACTTTTTCTGACAACGCCTGGTCGATGCCCTTGATGAGGGGTGGTGGTACAACTGGATGTGCAATTCGTCTACAAACCGCATCGCTTGGCGCTGCCCTTGGCTCAATCTGCCGGCGATGAGTTACAACATGACCCGTCAACCTAGGATTCAATTGATTGGCATGACACACTGTGTCTTCTATTTTTCGTTCCGGTTCCAGCTCCAATTCGGACATGATCAGACTTGCCCACCGGGAGGGATAGAGTGTCCTGCTGCATTCCCAGTCCGAGGCGCACAGCTTGCCCGGTATGCCACCGCATGGAGGGCTACAGAGCTCCTGGCCCCTGCTCCCACTTTCAGTTGCACTTTGTCTGATGAGTGCTTGGATTGGCTTAATGAAGAGGCACAAGAAGGGCCCGCTTTGGTATCAGAGGCTTCGACCAGCTCTGGGAGGGGGCGCAAGAACACCTGACTTAGCTATGCCCCAAATTTATTGCTTTATTCGTACTTTCAAGTTTTCTTTATGATTGTAATAAAAAGCAACTTCAATTTGTATGCAAGAGCAGGAGAACTCTGTATTGAAATCAATGAAATTGAAGGTTGTGGGTACTGAAAATTTTTCGCTTTGGTCCAAAATGGTCTAAGTTGTAAAAAGATTAATTTTGAACAAAGTCAACTTTTATTAAAACTTTTCAAAACCATTTTCGATGTGGATCAGAACTGGACACGCCTGAAATCTGTCACTGAGATGCACAACCCCGGATCCCAGCAACTGGAAAGTTGCCCCTAGTCTGAATAGTACCGCAACACTGCACAGCAACGGAAAGTTGCCCCTAGTCTGAAGAGCACTGCACCGGGGATCATAACCAAACTCTTGAATGCTGAATAGACAAAGATGGCCGAGATGATCAAATGGACAAAGTTGATCGGGGAAAAGTTTATGGCTGAACTTCAGGATGAAGTTGCCTGCGTATCCTAAAGATGGAAATCAAGCCTTACGTAGTTCAGGCTTAGGTTCACTCCAGTATTTTCACTCTCCTTTTACGCTCTAACTTTTGCCAAGGCCGTCCTTTGCGGGTTTTCAACCTTGCGAGCTCAATTTTTATAGTTTCAAATTTTCTGTGCTCTAACTTTTGCCTAGGTCGCCCTTTCAAGTTTTCGGCCTAGCGAGTCTCTCAAGGGTAATATTTCTTCAACTTGTCCATGTTGATCGGTTGGGAGAACTCTGGGCCATCTAGGCCCATCAGAACCACAGCTCCATCCGACCAAATAGACTTAATGATGTAGGGACCAGTCCAATTGGGTCTGAACTTGCCCCTAGGGTCGTGGATGGGAGCTTGGTTGTCCTTAAGCACCAAATCTCCTTCTTTTAGATTCCTGGACTTAACTTTCTTGTTAAAAGCCCTGGCAATTCTGCGCTGATAGCCTTGAACATGGTACAGTGCTTTCAGTCTGCGCTCGTCAAAAAGCATGAGTTCTTCAAATCTGCACTGTTGCCAATCTGCTTCGGCTATCTGACACTCAGCCAGCACTCGCAAAGACGGAACCTCAATTTCAATAGGTAGAACGACCTCCATCCCATAAACTAATGAATACGGAGTCACCCCAGTAAAAGTTCTAATTGAAGTCTGGTACCCCCACAGAGCAAACGACAGTTTGTCTGGCCAATCCCGGTAGGTTTCCACCATCTTCTGCAATATGTGTTTGATATTCTTGTTGGCGGCCTCGACCGCTCCATTGGTTTGCGGCCGGTATGTAGATGACTTATGAAAAGCCACGTTGTATTTCTCCAACAAGTCAATCACTTCCTTCTTGAAGTGGGAACCATTATCTGAAATGACCTCGTTCGGGACCCCATAACGACAGATGGTGTTGTTTCTGATAAACTTTGCAACAAGCGACGCCTTCAACACCGCATAAGATTGGGCCTCAACCCACTTCGTGAAATAATCTATCGCGACCAGAATGAACTTATGCCCATTAGACCCCTTCGGGGTAACAGCCCCGATCACATCGATTCCCCAAACCGAAAATGGCCATGGCAAAGTCATATTGTACAGCTTCGACGGCGGAATGTTCATGCGGTTTGCATGGATCTGACACTTGTGGCATCGCCGAACAAAGCCGATACAATCCTCCTCCATCGTGGGCCAATAGTAACCTTGTCTGAGGATTTTTCGTGCTAGCATTACCCCGTTTATATGCGCACCGCATTCCCCTCCATGGATGGCCTCCATCAAGCGTTTTGATTCTTCAGCTTCAACGCACAGCTTATGCATTCCCAGATGACCTCTCTTATACAATTTACCTCCACAGATGATGAACTGAACGGCCATTCTTCTGATTGCCCTTTTATCCTTGGCATTTGCCCCTGGTGGATACGCCTCTTTTTCTAAGAAATTCCAAATATCATAATACCAGGGGTTCTTATCTTGAACCTCATCTATAGCAGCAATTGACTCGTAAGCCGGCACAAATTTCTGGTCGATAATGACTGGACGCATCCGGACTCCAAACGAGATGTCTATCATGGAAGATAGAGTTGCTAGTGAATCTGCGAACCTGTTGTTTTCTCTTAGTAGATGAGTGAAGTTTAGCTTCTCAAACCGAGGAATCAGCAGGTCCAAGGTTTGGTGATACATTATCATCTTTTCTTCTTTGACTTTCCAATCTCCTTTCGCTTGAGATACAACAAGGTTCGAGTCCCCGATGACGTCCAACCATTTTGCTCCTAGTTCCAGGGCTGCTTCTAGACCGGCAATGCATGCCTCATATTCTGCTTCATTGTTCGAGACTTTGAACCAGAGTTTGAAGACTAGAGGGATACGGGAATTGTCGGGTGCTATCAGCAACACTCCTATCCCATACCCGTACTGGTTGGACGCTCTGTCAAAATACATCGTCCAAAACTCGTCGTTGATATACAAAATGGCCTCATCTTGGAATAAGTACTCAACTGCTTAACCCCCTTCCACTGGATGATCGGCTAAGAACTCTGCTACTGCTCTTCCCTTGACTGACTTGCGCGTCACATATTTTAGATCGAATTTGGAAAGCAACAGCAACCAACGAGCTAGCCTACCCGTAAGTGCCGGTTTCTCAAAGAGATATTTGATGGGATCTAATCGTGAAACCAACATTACGAAGTGAGCCAACAGGTAGTGCCGCAGTTTCTCGGTAGCCCATACCAAGGCTAAGCAAGCCTTTTCCAACAGTGTGTAGCGAATCTCATACTCCAGCATCTTCTTGCTCAGGTAGTAGATGGCTCTCTCCACTTTGTCCTCTGATTCTTGCGCGAGCATGCAGCCCATTGTGGTCTCAGTTACTGAAAGGTACAATATCAACGGTCTCCCCGGCTCTGGCAGTGACAACACGGGTGGGTTCTGTAAATATTCCTTGATCTGTTCAAAAGAAGCTTGGCATCGGCCGTCCCACTGGAATTTCTTTCCTTTCTTTAGGAGACCAAAAGGTGGTTCACAAGTCAAGGTTAATTTTGAGATAAATCGTCTTATGAATTGCACTTTACCCAGAAAGCCTCGCACCTCCTTTTCAGTCCTTCGTGGTGGCATTTCTAAGATGGCCTTGATTTTGGAAGGGTTGACTTCGATACCTCTCTGTGTAATCAGAAACCCCAGCATTTTCCCTGCTGTAACACCGAACGTACACTTCTGAGGATTCAGCCGCAACTAGAATTCTCTGATCCTTTGAAAGAATTTTTGCAAGGCGGTGTAGTGGCCCTTTCTTTCCTTGGACTTGACAATCATGTCATCCACGTACACCTCAACCTCTTTGTGAATCATGTCGTGCAATATTGTGGTCGCGGCCCGTTGATATGTAGCTCCAGCGTTCTTCAGCCCAAATGGCATTACCCTGTAGCAATAAGTCCCCCATGGGGTGGTGAACGCAGTCTTTTCCCGGTCTTCAGGTGCCATCACTATCTGGTTGTAGTCGAAAAAACCATCCATGAATGAAAGCAAAGCATGCCCCGCTGTGAAGTCCACCAACTCATCGATATGCGACAAAGGGAAGTCGTCCTTCGGACTGGCTCTGTTCAAATCCCTGAAATCCACGCATACCTGGATCCTACCATCCTTCTTTGGCACCGGAACGAAGTTGGCCAACCAAGTTGGGTATTCGAATACTAGCAGGAAACCTGCGTCAATTTGCTTGGTGACCTCTTCCTTAATCTTAAGAGCCCAGTCCGGGCGGATCCTTCTGAGTTTTTGTTTAATGGGTCGGGCCTCGGGGTCAAGATGGATCTGGTGCTGTACAATCTCAAGATCGATTCCAGGCATGTCTTCGTCGGACCACGCGAAAACATCTTTGAAATCTTTTAATTAAGCAACTAAGCGCTCACGTTCCTCTGAAGACAACGTGGACCTGATCTGGACCAACTGCGGGTCCTCCTCAGTACCAATGCTCACAGTAGTGATTTCATCCATTAAGGATTTAACAAATCTTTCCTGCTCTTGTTCAATTAAGTGTTGCAAAACTGGAGGAATTTCTTCCTCGTCGTTTTCATCAAAATTTTGACAGTCTAAGTTAATGCAATAAATCAAGGGCACAGAAAAGTACTCAGAAACCACAGCCACATCATTCTCATTAAGCACATCCAAATCGTCCGATTCTTCGGTTACAACAGACTCAAAAGAGAAAGAAAAAGACGACCTGGATAGGACTATGGTATCCGGGTTATCATCCCCAGGAATACCGGACTCAGACTCAGTCGAGCTGGAACCTGATTCCGACTCAACAGATTCGGAGGAATTAGATTCCGACTCACTACCTGACCCGGTGCTGTTTGACAAAAATCCCTCTTCATACTGCCAAATGAGAGAGGGTACGATAGATGCATCCAAAATGTTTGCTGGTAGGCCCGCAGTCGTTCCATTTTCGATCACGCATACTGAGAAGTTATCCCCCAAGCACTTCTGTTCGATCGGAGGATCTGAAAGTAGACATGGGAGCGCTACCCCCATTTCACTTTCGGCGTCCTCAGACTCCACTTTCTTCCTCTGCTCAATCTCAGCTAATGGGCCTGTCTGCTCTTCGGCAACGTCATCTCCAGATAATTGCAGGTCGAAGAAAATCTCAAAACCCGGCACGCACTTCCTCTCCACGTTCAGCCACGGCTCTAAGAAGCCACAAAACGGAAAGTCCTCCCCCTCCCGGACGAAGCGTCCGTTTAGGGTACCCTAAATGGGCCGGTGCATTAAGTCAAAAGGCTTCCCCGTTTTCTTCACTCTGGCTCTCCCAGCCATCTCCTTACCCTTCCTTATCCAATCTTCTTTGGTGGGCAGATAACCCAAGCCAAAGGTATGTGGGTTGTGTGGCACCTCGGCCAATGCTACGACACCCTTCCGGCCGCTCTTTCCCAATCCGATCCTGGGGATGTGTTGAAGCTTGTTCATGAGGTATACTGATTGAGCACTGACATACACCCTCTTATTAACAGCTAAGATGTTCTGCACGACCCGGGCCTCAGCTAGGGTAAAATCGGATAAGAACACATCCTCCATACCGTGCTCAATTTCCAAAACTGGCGTAGATACTTCCGACGGTGGATGGATCGATGAATTCCCAAAAACAATGGCTACTCCCTTCCCATGGGGGTATTTCACCATCTGATTTAAGGTGGACGAAACTGCCTTCACCTGGTGCAACCACGGCCGCCCCAAGAGCATATTGAAAGTTGCTGGAACTTCTAAGACGTGGAAGTCTACCTCATGCTGTCCCGGCCCAACCTTGGTCTGAATTCTCACTGTCCCCATTACTTCTCTACTTGTGTTGTCATGTGCCCGAATCACCTGGGCTGTCGGCACAAAATCTGCGGTCTTTAAACCGATTGCATATATAGTCCTTGCTGGGCACACATTGATGGCGGACTCTGTGTCGACAAGCACCACGGGTATCCATTTGTTTTTGCACTCCACAGAAATGTAGAGTGGCTTGTTATGGTTCACACCCTTAGGTGGCAATTCTTTATCGGAGAAAGTCAATATCGGGGTAGCCCCTCCCGGAAAAACTAAGCCCACCAGCTGCTCGGGCGTGGTGTCTATTGAGAGCTTGGCCTTGTCCATGGCCGATAAGACAGCTTGTCGATGCACTCGCGATGCCATAAGTAGTCCCCAGATGGAGATGTCTGCCTGTATCTTTTTTAACTGCTTTAGTACAGCCTCTTCTTCGAGTTGCTTCTCTTTCTGCTTCTTCGCTTCCTTATCTTTCCCAGATGCCTCTGGCTGGTCTAGGTGCAGGGGCTTAAAATGCCGCCCACTCCTGGTCATATGATCGACTTCACCGATATACCAGGTATCATTTGGCTGATTGCTCCCCCAATCCTCATCTGTGTGGGCAAGACATAAATCGTCGTCCTCCCACCACATTCTGTCGGTATCCAACAGACACCTGTCTGGTTCCGGTACAATTGCACCCGTAGTACTCTCTGTCCACATGCCCGCAACATTCTCTATCCTCGTGCACACAGCACTTTCAGTCCCCTCAGGGCCCTTAGCTTTCCTGATTCTCTCAGAATCCTCAAACCTTTCTTGTTCCAACTGCGTTAGTACAGCTGGCTGTTCAACAATTCCCGCATTCACAATGCCCAAGTCTTGAGCGAAATTCTTAGCACCGGCGCTCTCTAGCGATTCATTCTGATTTCCGGCCCTTTCGGTCACAACTGATATTCTTACCCCTGCCGGGCCCCGTTCCAACTGAGCTTCGTCGACAATGTCTGGCAGGTCATCAAGCCACCCGGTGACCTCTGTTAACTCCTCAAAATCTGACCAGTTGACTACCATGCCCTCTGGCTCTTGTTCATTAAAAAATTGGAGGTTGGCAAAGTCCTCTTCCATAGCTGCCAGGTCATCTATCCTCTAACCAGATTCATCCCCCTATATCATACAAAGCTCTACCCCCGCCGGCAATTCAAAGTTCGGCCCAACCTGGCCCACTGATAGAATGTAGTCACTCGAACTGTATACTTCCTCAACAAAACTCCCAGACTCCTCAGATCCTGGCTTGACAATCCCATTCTTCCCTAGAATCTCCCATGTTCTGTCTTCGACAGTCACCACCAATGGTTCGGGTTGGGCTCTGGAGATATCCAATATGCACAAGTCAGTGTAGTCAGGAAGGACCACCTCCGGCTTGGGTACGTGGGTTGGGGTAATATATATCCTGGGATCGTAAGACACGACCCCAGTCTGGATAAAGTTGATTCTTTTGGGAGGTAGAGCTTGGTTGTGCGGTGGGAGAGGGTTTGTTGTGACATTGGGTTTTTCTGGAGGCACAATCACCTGCTTGTCGACGAGATCTTGAATCTCATGACGCAATCTAAAACATTGGTCAGTGTCGTGACCATGTTGTTGGTGATATGCGCAGTATTTTGTTGGGTTATGAGAGGGAGGGAGTGAATTTGGCAATGGCCTCAGTTCCAGAGGCTTTAAGTGCCCTTTCCTGATTAATACCCCTAGACCCTTGGACAGCGGCATATATAGTGGGGTGAAGGCTCTCTGGCCTCGAGGTTGGAATTTGGCGGTTTGTGTGTTGCTTCCGGACGCGCCGGAGAAAGGTGTAGCTGCCATGGGTCTTGGAAGGGGGACGGTGCTGACTATGCTTACCTCCGAAGCTCTAGCATTTGCGGCATTGCTGGTGCCTGTGTTGTTGTTGCGGTTGAAGGTTCTTCGGGGTTGCTCTCTATCGTGGTCAATCAGACCTTGTTTCATAGCATCCTCTATTTGTACCCCCATCTCATGCAAATCTGAAAAGGTAGGGAAGGGGAGCACAATCATTTTCTGCATCAGTTTTGGCTGGAGATTGCGCACAATCATCTGGATTTGTTCTTTATCTGTAGGCCTTAGGGTCATCATTGAGGCCTTCGCCCTCCACCGGGCCACAAAATTCGAAAAGCTCTCCTTAGGCTCCTGCCTTGTTGTCTCAAGATCACGGGTTGTAATCTCGATTTGAGTGTTATAGGAGTATTGTGCAATGAAAGTCTCGGCCATCTCGTCCCAGTTCCGCTTAACATCATTTTCTAATTTTGCATACCAGATAGCGGCCACACTTGACAAGGTCCGGCCGAATAGTGAAAGCTTTTGTGGTCTGGTGAGGCCCATCGGTCGCAGTATATCTGAGAACAACCGAAGATGGACCATCGGATCCCCGGATCCGTCAAAGCGGTCGATTTGTGGCATCTTGAACCTATCTAGCAGTGTCATAGCCACGTCACTATATCCGTCCTCAATGTCTGGGATGGAGTTCACCCCCTGGGATTTCTTGAACAACTTCTCGAGCTTGCTCAATTTCAATGCTGTATGGTCTACCTCGAACTCAAAGGGACAGTCCGGTTGATTGACAAGCGTAGGTGCCTTGGATAACTGTGGTAGAATCGGGGGCAGAGCCGGCCCCATCGGGATGTCCGTATCTCTCTGGACATTTGGTGCCTTCCCAGGTGCTGGAACTCCTGGTGGGGGAGGAGCCGGGTGTGAAGCAGATGCCCCGGTTTGTTGTTGCAACCTGGCAATTAACTCTGCCTGCTGGGCCATGATCTCGGCTTGTTGTTTGGAAAATTCATCTCAACGAACAGCATCCTGCTGCATGGCTCTCATGGTGTCCTGCATCTGACGCATTATTTCCTCAACTCCTATCGGTCCCGCCATACTACCCTGATCTGTCTGAACTACTGGCAGGTCTATCTCTATAGCAACAATTGAGATCTCAGTCCGACTGTTCACTGATGAGGTAATCCACTGCTCTGGCAACCTCTGATCGGATACACTGCGTCTTTTTGACCTCCGTCTGATAACTGGGAGTAGGGAATGATACACTGGTTGTCCGTCGACCAGATTCTCAGATCGATAGAGTCGGCGACCTCTTGTCCAGAGTGCTTGGGGAATATCTGCTTGGTCCGAAGCAATTGTGCTAAACTACCCTAGCAAAAGATAAATAAAGCAATAATAAGGAAATAAATGAGCAGACAAACGGACAGCATAACAGCGTAAATAAACACAACATGCAGTCGGGTATAATTAACATGCAATTGATACACTGTTCTCAAAGACTAATCATTATTCCCAAATCACTGTCCCTGAAGCTGAATCTGATACCCGGAGATAACTGATTTCGAAAATACTAAACTGGTGCCCGCAGGCCTGATACCCAAAATACTGAACTGGCGCCCGTAGGCCTGATGCCCAAACTTGTAAACTGATACATGCATTCGTATAGAGACGCACGCTAAAAGCACATAACAAACAAGTGAGAGCCAAAACACCCCTATGTTGGGGTAGGGTTTCCCTGTCCTATTTTGTCAGGAGCTAGGGTTTCACTACGCACGCAGTGGTTTCAAACAACCTATAAACGGGTAAGCAACCTGTCCTAGTTTGAAATGGTCACCATAGATTTCGAATATGCACTAGGTCGAATGGTCAAAAAGGGTGCCCTGGTAAAACCGAGGTTTGTGTTCCCGTCATGGCAGAGCTCGCAACCGGTTAGCCTTATGGCACGCTTCTCGAAGCGAGCCTCCGGTAAATTGTTAAGGAATAGCATACGGCAAACACGGTGTCCTAGGCACACCAATGCAAATGCAATGCAAAGAAACACATAAGTGTAGTCAAAACCAGATATCATGAGTTCGAGTCAAGTTCTCTAAATCCCCAATAGAGTTGTCAGAAACTGTAGACGCGCCCTTGGGCCTCACTACAGTTCGGACTCAATTTGTGTCACGGTCCTGTATCTAATCTCACGGAGTGCAATGCAAGACCGATGAATCAACAAAGAGTCCAAAATCGGCAAATCGTTTTTGAAAACAGATTTTTTTTGAAAGAAGTGCCAAACATGGACTGCTTTGCCAAATACAGAGTCGCCACCTAAATATTTTATTTTGGGAAATTTAGGAAAACCCTAACTCGTTGCCTAAGGCCACGTGTCCGTCATCACCAAAGTTTTCGCGGCTCGGGAACTTGGGTACGATTGGGGAAGGTCACTTCGTGAGCACCCCCGCTCGCCCGATCAAAGATCGGCCTCTACTAACCATGATATCTAGTTTTGAAAATATTATGCATTCTTATTCTGGTTATTAGCCTGGAGTTACTATGTGATGCGCACAGGATACAAGTATAGACTGGATCGCCTGAATTGGAACAAAACATTTCATGTTTGTTTCGAAAAACGGTTCGCTACTCGCAAGTAGGCTAAAATGTGGATTTGCCACCCTCAGGTGGGCTTAGAAAACATGATGATTTGCCACTCTCAAGTGGGCTTAAAACTCACAATTGATGAATTGTTCCAATCCAAATAACCTAACCTTCACCCACAGGCATTCAGGCAGATATATCACATAAGCACATAGCCTCATGGTAAGCATGCTATCATGGCAGTCACTCACACGCATGCAAGGATGCTAAAGCATAAGTACTTACCGAGTACTCCAAGCCAAAATAGAAGCTATGTTAGAAATCCATGCATGATCCTAACTATACATAAATACCTAATGCAACATATGCAAAAATGCAACTACAATAGGCTCGGCTCTTCTAAAATGACATGTGAAATGCTACAGCTAACAAGTATTCAACTCATAATCGAGATACAAATGCAGTTAGTATGATGAGCCGAGCCCGGTACATGCAAAACAGATGAATGATGCAAACATGCAAGCATAAGTATGCTAATTGAAACATGCCCTAATCTAACCATCATAAGCTGGTAAATAAAAGGGAGAAAGACGTGGGGTAGGAAGACATACATCACACGCACGCACACTTATTACAATTGTGCCCTCACTCGGAGGGTCCGAATAAATAATACAGTCCGAATAATAATTACAGTCTGAATAAGTACAAAACCCTAATTAATTAACAATCTAACTATGAAAGCAAGTAAATTAGCATACAAATCCATGGACCGCCTCAGCTCTGTTCCGAATGATGAAAGATGCATGCTCAAGTTGCCTTGCTCGGAAATCCATTGCGATGCCCCAATTCGCCTCTGTTTGCAATCAATGCCGGAATGTTGTGCAAGGCTTTAGAAAGCTGCTGATTTCTGATTTGCTGCAATAGAGAGCAAGAAAGGGGCACAACAAAGTATTTTCACATATGTATGCATGACTACTCTTCAGAGAGTGTAGTCCTCGATCCTCGTGTCACCAATCACGCATCTCGATGCATGATGGCCGAGAAGTCGAATTGCACGACTCGATGTGAAATGAATGCACATATAAACACAACAAGACCTAAACTCCATCATGGGTAATCCGGAGTGTCAGCAACCAGGAATTGAGACACGTTCCGTCACTCGGAGTACGAAACATCCCTCGTTTCCCGTGCTTGGGCTAACTCCTATCCCAAACATGATGCAAATGAGATGGTATACATAATGTGACTAACATACAACCTAGCATACGCAATGCTATGAAATGGCATACACAATGCTCGATGTAACATGGCATACACAATGCACAATGGACTTACACCAACATGAGTGGACCTCAGCCACACTCACATCAATGGCCATTAGATGAAAATGAGACAACCAAAATGCGTGCACATATGCACGAATACCGAGGACCGAACCTAAGGCATCAAATGCCACTCTACCAAAGCATGGCAAGGGATGAAAAATGGCATAGAATAGCATAAATTACAGCTCTGAAACAGCATGAAATATGGTCACGAAACATGCAAATATGGCACACAATGCAAGCTAGGGGGCCTGGGTACCGAAACTAGTGAAGTGCGTTACACTAGAGGTACCCAAAGCAATGCACCAAAGGCAAAACCAAGCCCAAAAAGACCCTAGGCAGGTCTAAAACAGTGGGAAATGGGGTATACAAGTCTGACTCTCAAACGCATTTAAAGAGATGAAAACAAGGCAACATGGCATTCAAACAAGCTTTGAAATGTGATGAATAATAGGCTCAAAACATGAACACACCTCAGTATATGCATGGAATGGATCTCAAAACTCAAAGCTAAGTATGGACCTTGAACTACAAGCATGCAAAACTAACATCATTCGACCACAAGACCCAAAAACAGAGCTAGGGCAGTCCAAAATAAGCACATTATCAGTTTAAGGCATAGCCAAAATATGCTAGAATCAATGGCCTATAAAGCATGCAAAGAAAGCTAGTGAACCATGAGTTGTTCTACAACTATATGAAGCATATGAGGGCTCACCCAACCAGCTAAAAAAGGAGTATTTCATGCCAAAATATGCCCAAATAACCACTGAAACTCAGTCAACACATGCAAGAATGATGAGCCCCTTTGAAAAGCCATGCGATGAGTTGTTCTACACATACATGATAGACAGACAAAAGGGCAAAACCACCTCTGGAAATGAGTTATGACAGCCCCACAACTCACCAAAAAGGCCCTGAAATTAGGCTAGGAAGCATCCAATGAAAGGCCCCTTTGAAAGGCCTTGAATGGGATTGTTCTACACATGCATCATAGACATAAAATATGGCCAAAGGGGCTCTGGACAGAGTCAAGGTAGACCTTAAATCTCACAAAATAGGGCCTGAAATGTGACTTCAAAGCATGCAAAATGGGGGTCCTTTGGAAGGCCAAAAGGGCCAACAAACAAGACAAGGAGAGAGGGGGTCACCCCCCTCTGATTTTAGCTCTCAAAAACACATCTAAGCCACTAAAAATCTGCTGGATTTCAGTGGCTAAGAGGCCAATCCATGGCCAATGCAAATGCTCACATGCATAGCTCAAAACATGAGGAAATAAAGCATGAAAGGGGGGGTAGATGACCCCAAACAGAAAAATGCCCTTAATCAAACTTCAAGAGGGGCTCAAAATAAGACCTTTTTTAGTTCATGGAAAATCCTGAAAATGTTTGTAAGTAAGGCTAAGACATCATGCAAAATAAGCCCTAAAAGAGAGATAAAGCATACAAGGATGTAGGAGACCTCAAACAGAAAAGTATCCTCAATCAAACTTCAAGAGGAGCTCAAAATAAGGCACTTTATCGTTTATGAAAAAGTCCAGAAATGCTTTCAAATAAGGCTAATCAATGGAGCAAAATAATGCAAGAAAAAGGGAAATGGAGACTTACCCTTGAAGAGCAGGTTTCCAGCAACTTCTGGACCAAGATGCTTGGATGGATGATGGAGGTGTTGTACCAAGGGTTGGTGTGCAAATGGTGCAAGAAAATTAGGGTTTGGAGCTTAGAATAGTGAGCTATGGAGGGAGAGGTGTATAAGCCTCAGCTGGTTTTTTTCTAACCCTTGCAAATGAAGACAAGCCTCTCCTTTATCGAGGAGAGGCTCTAAAGCTTCTCTTGGAAGCTTCAAATATCCTCCATATGTATGGAGGATGGTCCAAATGCCTCCTAGCTGGCACAGCTGTAATGCATTCAAAGAGAGCAAAAAGCAAGAAGCAGGCCGACCAGTTAAAGTGGCCGGCCGGCCACTTCCCCTGGTTGACCGACCAGGGGTCAAAAGGTTCAAGGAGAAATGCTGGCCGGCCACCCCAGAAAGGTGGCCTCCCAGATGAGTGCAACACAACTGTATGGTGGAAAACCAGAAAATGTGACCCAAGAGAGAGAAAAACTAGCTTTTTAGCAAGGTTCAAAAGGGTCAAGAAGAATTACTGGTTGGCCTACCCATATTGGTGGCCTCCCAGATGAGCACAACACAATGGTGGTATGAAAAACCAGAAATTATGGCTCAAAAGTGAGAAAAACCAGCATTCTATCAGAAAAATCGGCTGGAGGAGAGAGAAAAAGAGAAAGATGGTTTCCAAGGAGAAAAAGTGGCGACCCACCATAATACCACCTCCCTAGCACTGAAAATAGGGTCCCTACCAAAAATGCACCAAGACGGATGCAAAACGAAGGTTCGGGGGCCAAAACGCGCAGTTTAGGGCCCCGAAAACAGGCTGTTAGGCACTGGAAGTGGCGTATTACCACGAAGGTGGTCTCCTGGGCCACAGTGTCTCTCTAAAGGGAGGAAACAAGGTGTGTGCCAAAAATCAGGGCAAACAAAGGTAGTTAAGTAGTCCTAAACCGAGGAACACGGCCGATGGCTCCGAAAATTGGAAACTGGGCTCCAAACGGGAAAAATGGCCTACGACCACGAAACGTAGCCTACGGCCATTGAGAGATGGTCTACGAGACCTCTCCCTCCCTTCGGGAAGAGAAAACAGAGAAAACAGGACCTGGTTCGCAAACCGAGGCAAAGCACAAAAGAGCCTCGAAGTCCGGAGGCAAGGCTCGCAGCCGAGACTCCGCAACCTCAGAACGAGCACAATATGCAACATCACCGAGCGCTCAGTTGGTGACGTCTGAGTCTTAAGGTCGGTCAAAAATGGAGTGCCTACAGTATGCCTGCATTGTTCTGCCTAACAATGGTTCAAACATCTTGGTGACCATCCGCTGGAATGTTGCCCCTGCATTTTTTAGGCCAAAGGGCATGACCTTGTAGCAATACAGTCCTCTTGGCATGGTAAAGGATGTGACCTCTTGGTCTGGTTCATACATAGCGATCTGATGGTAACCTCTGTACGCATCAAGAATGCTAAGCCGATTGTGTCCTACTGTTTGGTCTACCAATTGGTCTATCCGTGGTAAGGGAAAGCTATCCTTTGGGCATGCCTTGTTGACCGTTTTGTAGTCTACACAGACACGCCATTTTCCATTCTTCTTTGGCACCACCACAGTATTGGATATCCACTTGGGATAGTGCACTTCTCTGATAGCTCCTGCCTCTAGAAGGTTTCCCACTTCTTCCGCCACTATCTCGGCGTGGTGGAGTGCTGATCTGCGAGTGAGCTGTATGATTGGTCTTGCAGTTGGATGGACATTCAATTGGTGACAGATGAAGTTTGGGTCAATGCCAGGCATGTCATACGACGTCCAGGCGAACACTTCGATGTTAGAGGTTAAGAATTTCATGACCTCTATTCTCTCAGTGCTGGACAATGACGAGCCGAGCAAAAAGAACGTTTCTAGGTCTTTTTCATCTATCCTTACCTGTACCAAATCTTCCACCGCTTTCTGTTCAGCTGCTTTGCCAATATCTGCGAACAACTCATTGCTCTTAGGTTCTTCCACCATCTGTACATATCCCTTGGCAGCTTGGCTGCCATTTACTGTGACGAAGCATTGTTTGGACATAATTTGGTCTCCAAAGACCTCTTCAATTACTCCGACTTCGTTAGGGAACCGCAGTACTTGATGGTAGGTTGAAGCTACCGATCACATGGCATGTAGCCATGTCCTTCCCAAGATTATTTTGTAAGTGGAAGGGACTTTCAATACCCAGAATTCCACTTGTTTCGTCATGCTTCCTACTCTGACTGGGAGGATTATCTTGCCCACTGGCCACTCTGGCATTGAGTTGAATCCGATTAGGGGAGATGTTGCAGGCGCCAAGTCTTTGTCCTCCAGTTTCAATTGTTTGAAGGTTTCGTAATACATTATCTCACATGAGCTACCTTGGTCGATCAAAATCCGTTTGATGTCGTAATCCTTGACGCAGAGTGTGATGACCAATGCGTCATTGTGAGGGCAATATATCCTTGCCAAGTCTCTGTCTGAAAAAGATATGACATTTGTGGCTTCTGTTTTCCCCTTTTTTATGGATGGTTGTGCACTTAATACCTCCCTTAAGTGCTCAGCCTTCTTGATCATTCCCCTGAGCTCACATACTCGCTCAGGCTCGAATACCCCATGTATTACGTTAATCACGTTTTGAGGTGGGGCGTCGATCGGCATTCCATCTGGGTTATCGTGGTTCTGGGGGCCTGGTTGTGTCCCTCCTTTTATGTACTTGTCCAAGTGCCCAGCTGCCACTAACTCCTCCAGGTGCTGTCTCAACGGCATGCAATTCTCTGTGCGGTGCCCCTTTTCATTATGGAAGGTACACCAGGATCCTTCGTCATAGTCTTTTTGTGCTTCTCCCAACTTAGCTGGCCATCAGACGAAAGGTTCATCGCGTATCTCACTAAGAATTCGGTAGATTAGTTTTTTAAACACCGTGGTAATGAAAGTGCGAACTCTTAGCCACCTTTTGTCTAGATCCTCTTTGTTGGCCCATCTGCCTCGCCCATTCCTGCTTGGTCGCTCTACTGTGTTGACTTTTGTCAAAGTCTTTTTATCTGGTGTTGTTGTTGTGCCAGGTTTTGCTTTAGCACGGGCGCCATCCTCTTCCACACAAATATGCTGGTGCACTCTTTCCATTAATGCCTCCATTGTGAGGGGTGGCGTCATGGTAATTGAGTCCCTCAATTTGTTGCCGACTGGCAAGCCCCATTTGTACTGTGCGATGGCGAGGTTTGTAGGACAATCTCCTATCTAGTTGAAAGTTTCCCAGTAGCGACTGTTGTAAGACCTCAATGTTTCTTTGTCGCCCATGTCAATGGAGAGTAGCTGATCGATCTCCACTGGTGTCTTGGTGCTCGTTCTAAACCTTGTCACGAACGCCTCTGCCAATTGCGCCCAGGAGGCGATGCTGCCTTCTGGTAGCCTTTCGAACCAGGTCAAACCTAGGTCGCCAAGGCTGGATGGGAATAGGATGCACATTAAAGCCTCGTTTCGCTGGTATACTGTCATAACCTGGCGAAAGTGGCTCAAGTGCATGTAGGGGTCTGTCTTCCCCTCATAAGTGGTGAATTTGGGCTAGTGAAAGCCTGAAGGTAGTGGTGCGTTCTCAATTGCCGGAACGAACGGCAAGGTCTGTAGCCTTGCTAATGCTTTGTCTGTTGGTTCGTAAGCAAGGCGCGGTACTGGCATTCCTACCTCGACGCTTCCATGCGTTCGAGGAGCCAACTGCTGAAGGACTGAAACTCTGCGCGGGTCACGCGCCCTGGTATTTTCCTTCCATCGTGCCCTTTCTTCTAGCACAGTTTGCAAATCGGATGATCTAGGCAACTCTGTTTGCCTGGATGACGTCTGGTGCGTGCACGAGGGCCGATAGGTGCTTCCCTCAGTATATGACCTCTCAGTTCTCGTTCTCTCAGACCTGGAGTAACGAGTCCTGGGAGTTCTTGATTAAGTGTCGCCTGTTCTCAGGCTTCTACTCTCTGCTTGCGATGGTGTGGTATGCCTACCACGATCTTCCGAGTGGCGAAGGGGCGTGTTGCTTTTGCGCCCCTCTCCTGTCGCCACCCCTTTTCCTTTTATCTGGCGCTTCATCGACTCCATGTCCATTGCCATCTTCCTTATTAATTCGTCCTGTTCCTTCACGCGATCCTCCAGAACTTGAGGATCCATCCTCCGCCTCTGTCTTTTAGGACCTTGAGAGCGATGGGGGCTGTTAGTCCGTCTCCCCCTGGTATCCCTCTGGGGGTTCTGTCGCTGGGGCTCCAAATCCACCTTGGGAGGGATAGAAGGAAAATCTTCGTGCCTTCCACCCCCCTCTGGATTTGTCCGTCGATAGCGGACTGCAGCAAATCTTCATTGTGCACCATTACTTCCAATTAGAGAGAAACAACTTGATCAAGAGGTTTTGTTCTTTCTAGAATTCCCACAGACGGCGCCAATTGTACGAGCAAGAAATATTTGTCTCATATAATCCTGTTGATCAAGTCTGCGCTCCTCTCCAAACGTTGTCGCTTTACTCCCTGAAAACACAAACGTGAGCTTGCCGGCGGGTGTGTGCCGGATACCTCTCCGATGCCTAAGTCAGCAAAAATAAACAAATAGGCAAAAAACTCTGTGTATTCGAGAATCAAAGTTATGTTACCTCTCCATAAGTGATGCTATGAGCTTTTATAGGTTCCGCGTTGCACAATCCTCGTAGGACTCTTATTCCTCCATGTAGAGTCCTCCTAGGAGTCACACTCTTGAAAGATAATGTTTATCCTTCAACACCCCCCTCAGTGTTTAAACCAAGTGAGATGGTTTTACCACGGTTGGATGTCAATATGACCGAGCTAACGTGGCCATGCTAAAGCCACAGACTAGACCGAACTCCAACTAGCTCGGTTCTTCCTTTCACTGCGTGTTCCTCAGTTTGACATACTCCAACTGGGCTGTTCACTCAACACCGAGCTAACCAAGCACGAGGTAAGAGTTAGCTCGGTGCTCCAACGCATAAGGCCAATACAGCTCAGCTCTCCCAAACACAGCGCCTAGCTAGCTCGGCCCATACCTGCTTAGCTTTTTAGACCAAAGTAAATCTGCTTTTACCTCGGTCTGTCTCGCGGCCCAATTACCAAAGAAGTCTCCTACTTAGCTTGGCCCAATTTAGACATAAATTACCCTATCAAGATAAGCATAAAGTAGAAAGTTAATCACTAAAATTTTTTTTGAGCAGGTCCAAATTATAGCAATGAGGAATGAGGAAGTATCTGACCATCACTTCAGTATCTGACCACACTTTCAGAAATCAAAATTCGATATAGAATATTGAGTCGTATCTACATTCTTCTAATTGCAACAAGTGATTTTAGTGACATATGAGGGCTCAACATATTCAAATGCTATACATCAAATAGCAATCAAGCTAACTTTTCAGATTCATTCTCCTTAATTAATGGCTAAGACAATGACTACAATTAGGAATTTATGACATTCATATCATATGGTGCTTTTGTGCTATTTTTCAACATCACAGTAATTTACTACAAAGTCAAAGTTTCAACAGTTAAAAGGAAAAATAATGTTTGAAGAAATATTATTAAATTTGTAAAAATTAATTATAGACCTTACATTTGTTTTTTGAAATGCTTTTGCTCAATGTAGATGTGCCCGAACATCCCGGCACTGCGCGTGAATGCCGCGAAATCCGTTTTGTTCATTAGCTACTACAGTTCAGACTCATGTCACGGTTCTGAATCTAATCTCACAAAGTGCAATGCAAGACTGATAAATCACCAAAGAGTCTAAATCCGGCAAATCGTTTTGGAAAACTGATTTTAATAAAGAAGTGCCAAACATGGACTACTTTGCCAGATACAGAGTCGCCACCTAAATATTTTATTTTGGGAAAATTTAGGAAACCCTGACTCGTGCCTAAGGCCACGTGTCCGTCATCACCAAAGTTGCCTCGGCTCGGGAACTTGGGTACGAGAGGGGAAGGTCATGCAATGAGCACCCCCGCTCGCCCGATCAAAGATCGGCCTTTACTAACATGATATTTTGTTTTTGAAAACACATGTGTTCTTATTCCGGTTTATTAGCTAACCTTACTACGTGATGCGCACAACATACAAGTATAGACTAAATCGCCTAAATTGGAACAAAACATCTCATGTTTGTTTGTTTGAAAATGGTTTGAAGGTGCTACTCGCAAGTAGGCTAAGACGTAGATTTGTCACCCTCAAGTGGGCTTAGAAAACAAGATTTTGTCACTCTCAAGTGGGCTTTAAAACTCGCATTTCAATGAATTGTTCCAATTCAAGCAATCCAACCTTCACCCACAGGCATTCCGGCAGTTATATCAGCTAAGCAAATAGCCTCATGGCAAGCATGCTATCATGGCAATACTCACATTCATGCAAGGATGCTAAAGCATAAACACTTACAATGTACTCCGAGCCAAAACAAAAGCTAGTTAGTAATCAATGCATGATCCTAGCTATGTTAACAATGCCTAATGCAACACATGTAAAATGCAACTAAGATAGGCTCGGCTATTCTAAGATGTCATGTGAATGCAATTAGATAACATGTATTCAAATTTGAATTGAAATACAATGCAGTTTGTATGATGCGCCGAGCCCAGTGCATTCAAGACAGATGAATGATCACCCATGCGAAGCATAAGGATGCTAATTGAAATATGACCTAAAACTAACCATCAAAAGCTGATAAGTAAAAGGGAGAAAGACGTGGGATTGGAAGATATTCACACACTCACGCACACTTATTACAAAATGCGCCCTCTCGACGGAGGGTCCGAATGAATAACATAAGCTAGTTACGCTAAGCTATTCTAACTAATCTAATAATCTAATTAGACTAATTATTACATAATCAAATTGAAAATTAGCTAAGCTAAGCTAATTAAGAATTTACAATGATGAATTAAATTAGCTAACACATTAACTAATTAATTACAAATTAACTAACTATACAAAGCAGTTAAAATGGCCTCGAGAAGAGGGGCATATGCATGCTCGATCGACTTCGCTCAGAAATCTGTTGCCATGCTTCATGTTGCCTCTGTTTGCACTGTTTTAGACTTCTGAAAACTGTGCCAATCCCCAAAACACTTCTGATCCACCTCATGGATATGCTGAGAGGTCATCGGCCAGAGGATAATGCTCATCGACCAATTTTGAGTCTATTGGCCAAATATTTATAGCCGATCAGTACACTAGATAGCCGATCGGCCATCTCTTCTTGCAAACTCTCCTTTTTGCTGCAACAGAGCACAAACAGAGGCATGACAATGTATTTGCAAGAAAATGTGTGTGCTACTACACCCCTTATCATGTCTAAGGCTCAAAGGTGTGTAGTGCTCGGCTCTCAAGCCATCAATCACGCATTTCGATGCATGATGGCCAAAGAGACCGAGTTGCACAAATCAATATCACATTAATGCACAAAAACTTACAAATGCCTTAAAATCTATCATGTTTGATCAAGAGTGTTGGCAACTGAGGATTGAGGCACGTTTCATCACTTCAAGTATGAAACGTCCCTTGTTCCTCGTGTTTGGCTTGACACCCAAACCAAACACAATGCAATGCAAGGTATGCCAAACACAATGCAAATAATAAGCATGCAAACAACATGGCATGTAACAAGTATGCAACAATGTCATGCAATGCAACTAGCATGCAACAACATGCAATGTACCAAGCATGCAACAATGTCATGCAATGCAACTAGCATGCAACAACATGCAAAATGGACTTAAACTAAAATGGATAGACCTCAAACATGCCCAAATTAGTGGCCAAAATGATGAAACAATGGCATGAAAAGTAAAAAAATGCAGGCACATGCATTGGCTCATCGCATAGGCATAAGAGGTACAACTCTCAAGAGCACTTAAAGAGTGGAAAAAATTGAAGTGTAACAACACTATATGCTCTAAAATATGATTTCAAATGATGCCAAGGCATGCAAACATCACAAGTATAGCATGGTAGGGGCCTCAAAACTCAAGACTAGTCAAGGCATTTGCACTATAGCTATACAAAACATTAGTCATATGACCATGGCAGCCCAAAAAAGTCCTAAAAAATCCCAAAATATGAATAAAATCATGCTGAAGCATAGTCAAAATATGCTAGAATAATGAGCCAAAACATCATGCATGCAAGGCTAGTAAGCAAGATTTACACTACAAGTACATGAAGCATGCAAGAGGTGACCAAACCAGCCCAAAGCAGAGGCATGACATGGCAAAACATCACCAAAAATATACTGAAATAGAATCAAATCATGCTAGAAAGGCATGCTACTTCATGAATCATACAAGACTAGTTTGTGAGAAATACACTACAAGTGTATAAACCATGCAAGGAGTGAGTCCACCAATCAAAATCAGAGTTATAACATGTCAAAATAACACCAAAAATATGCTTCAAGTAAGCTAATTCAAACTACAAAAGCATGCTACTTTGTAAGGATAGCAAAGAGGATTTACACTACAAGTGCAATAAGCATGCAAGAGGTGACCAAGACAGCCAAAAATAGAGTTATGGCAGGTCTGATAAGTCACAAAAATGAGCCTAAACAAAGCCATAAAGAAGTAAAAACACATGCTCATTTGATTGGCCATCAACACTAGCAAGCAAGACAAGAGGAGAGGGGACCACCCTCTCCTATTTGGGCCCTCAAAATAGGGTTTTTACCACTGAAAATCCTTTGGATTTCAGTGGTTCTAAGGCCAAAAAGAAGTTGTTTGAAATGTTTGAAAGTTAGCTCACAAGGCCTTACAAGCCAAGGAGCAAAATGGAGGACAACCCCCTAGCCAACCAAGGCACAAACCAAGACTTTTAGGACTGAAAAATAGAGGGAAAATAGAGGTTTTTGTAGTTCAGCACCACCCCAAAAACAGCCCCAAAGTAGTGTGAAAAGGTGGCTAAGCAAGTGTGTAAAACAAGCATAAAGGGAGAGAGATCTTATCCTTGATGCACAGCTGCAAAACCAGCCCAAAATCTGAGCCAAAACACCTTTTGGAGCTCCAACAAAGTCTCAAGTAAGCTTCAAGCAACCTCCTCCCAAAGATAGGCAACTTTGATCAAGGAGGCATAGGCAAACTAGGCATGTTTCTCTACTTCTATGCATAAGAGGGCAAGAGAGGGAGCCAACTAGAGAGAGAGGCAGTGATTTAGGTCTGAAAATTGTAGAGAGAGAGAATTTTTTAGTGAGAGAAGCTCTCCAACTTGTTCAAGAAGTTCTAAGTCTTTGAAAATGAGATATAAGGTTCTCATATATAGCAAAATATTAAGATTGCTCGAAATATCTAAGCTAGGGACAGCTGGAGCTTGCTGGAAACAGCTGGAGATGAAATATCTTCAAAAAAATCTGAGTTTGGGTCACTCTTGACCAATCGGCCATCTTTTGTGCCGATCTTCCACTTATCTGCTACTTTTTTGGCCGATCGGCCAACAAAATCTGCTTTTTAGACCCAACTTCAAATAGGCATAACTCCTTCATATGAACTCCTTTTTAGGTCATTCTTGTGTCCAAATTGAAGCCCCAGAAGTAAGATTTTCAATGGTGGCAGCCTTGAATCAAAATTCCAACTGTGAAAAAAGTTATGCATGTTTTGGTGAAGCCATTTAGTTTCGGTCCAGCCGGAATGATGCCCAACTTCAACCAATCATATCTCCTCCATCCGGAATTGGTTTTAGGAGATTCTTGAGTGTAAAATGAAGCCCCAGAAGTCTTCTTTCCAATGGTGGTGGCCTCATATCTTAAATTCAAGTGCATAGACAGATAGGCCTGATTTAGCGAGGACCGCTCGACTTTCTCTTAGCGATTCATACCCATCTTCTTCTCCAACTTGGTTTCTTCCCTCTTCTCCTCTTTTCTTCAACTCCAAACCCCTAAACAAGGTGTTTTGAAAGATTTTCAATGATTTCATCTCTCTTTCATTCATTTCCACTTTGTCCTTGCTCGGTTTACCGAAAAGCGCAACATTTGACAAAATGCGAGCCTCGGAACATCGTAGGAACTTTATTTCAAAAATATTTTGAAAGATAGGGTTTTAAGGTCTAAAACCCATTCAAAATAGCTTTAGTCCAAAATGGGGTGTGAAGTTAGGATTTGACTCTCCTTTTGTCGAAGAAATTGAACCTTTGCACTGCACAACATGCATCACTAAGTAACCAATTAGTAGCGCCCAAGTCTTAAGGACGGTCAAAAATGGGGTGTCTACACTCAACTTCTTGAAACTTGAAGAATGCCCATGAACACCTATAACAAAGAACAAGATTTTTACAAACTATGATGTTTGTGAACCTGATTATATAATTCAAATCAGACTAAACAATGCCTCGTTATCCAAATTAAGTGACTCTTTTCAGCATTGCAGATAATCTGGTTGACAAATTCTGCTACCATAAATGGGTATTGCATAGGTTGTCTCATACATTTCAGGCTTCTGATACATCGTTAACAATCAAACACATGCACAATAAGTCAAATTCAAAGCAAAACTTAGCAGCCATGTCTCTTACTCTTTTTGTAACGCCCCAAAATAATCCCACATAACTATTACATCAATCCATTTCCAAAATAAGATATTAACCATATTCCTTTGCATAATTCCAAATGTTTTACAAAAGTAATTTCACATGCGATTATACATTCATTGACAAACTAGTTACATGAATTTATAGCATGTAAAATCATTAAATCAAAATGAATAAGGCCCTCAAGGGCATACAAGTTCCAAAGCAAAAGCCCGGTTACACAAAATAGTCTATCGGACCCATACACATTAGCCCTAGGCTTTACAAAAATTACAACCAAAATAAGAGAGCAATCTACTCTTCACAAATAAATCCATGCCCTCAACTTGGCAGGATCACCACATCTTTATCTGCACCAAATCTCATATGGGTGAGCATAAAGCCCAGTAGAGAATTCTCACAAAGTATATACAATTATGCAAATTCCTTCAACAATTAAAAATGCAAAGGTAATGCCATGCAAATGCCAAAATAAAGGGAATTTCATTTCAATGCACTGTTTGAAAATCACCACGTTCTCTATAATATTTTTCAATCTCATCAATTTCAAAACTTTCAATATATAAGTCAATTGGGGCGGTAAATACGACACTGGTAATCCCTAGGCTGGTGTCTGCAAGTAGACTCTACGAATACTACCAAACTGTCATTTTTACCGGTATTAACCGGAAGGCTCGACACTTATCCGCGCGGGTTTCTAGTCTTTCACCATAGACACTTAGGCCAACTTATCAAATTCATCTACACCCCTAACTGGACTTACCAACGTATTTACTCCATACACATTTCCATAGTTCTCATTACAATATAATCTTCCTCATTGTAAATACTTTCCAATTCATGACAAGATGTACAATAATGATATGAATTTAAATGCGAATATGATGCACAATTAATATCTCATAACCTTTCTTCATTTTTCCTTCCTCCAATGCCATCTCACAAAATAACCACATGCTCAATCAATGCTATCAACACATGGCAAAAACTTCTCATCATGTGCATTTTGTTAACATTCTAGCCATTCCAAGATTATAAGAAATTTTCAAGCATCATCCTCCAAGATTTCAATTTTCACAATTCATGATGCTCAACAATTATCATCTCACCACATTACTAGTTCAAGTGTTAGCAATAATGTTAAAATAACATCTCATATCTCATATATGAAGCATATTGCTATTTTGCTAAACATTTGGTGAAACTTACTCTCATACATCCTCTTAATACAAGAAACTAAAACAAACGCATTTTCATATTTTTTTCAAAATCCCTAATTTCTAGGGTTTTCATTGAAAACAAACTTTCCTCATTTTCTAAGTGAGACTCCATCAAACCATTCTTCATGAGTTTAATAGAGGGAAAACCCTCAAGAAGTAGTAAAAAGATAGAGATACAAACCCACATTTCAAAACTCTCTACATTTTGAATCAAAATCTAAAATCAACACCAAACTTCAAGAACACCTTTAAATCAACACCAATCTAGCAAAACTTGTATATATGACTCAAGAAATCCCTACCTCAAGGTCTTTGAGAAGATGAAAAAGAGAAGCCCTAGTTTAGATGGATGATCCTTCAACCCTCACTACACCAAAAGGAGCCCTAGTTCTTGATCTTCAAGATTTAGAGGAAGATGATGATGATCTTGGCCCAAAGATTGCAAGAATCAAAGGGTTTTAATGCTTGAGGAAGTTTTCTAGAGAGAAGGAGAAGAAAAATAGGGTTTAGAGTGAGAGAGAAATGTGCAAAATAAGGTATACATTCGGACCAAAAAGAGGGGAAAAAACGGAGTTCGGGCTGCCCAGTTGGCCGCACGTGCAGCGCCCATCCCCGCACATGCGGCGGCCTCTACCGCTCGTGCGGTCGACCCCACTGCTCGAGCGGCCCACCTCCACCGCTCGTGGGGCTCATTTCCCCCGCTCGTGCATTTTTAGACAGTAGGTAAACTCATGAGATTTAACCCCCACCGCTCGTGCGGCCTCCCCCGCCACTCGTGCGGCCCTTCTCCGCACGTGCGGCCCTGGCCCAGCCACCCAAAGTTCCCGCTTCGCTCCCGGGCACTTTGAACTCGCCCGCGTACCTCCCAGAACCAGTGAAGTTCAACACTGACAAACAAAACAAGAACGAGTGCTTTAAATGAAATAACTTCCGAATGTTTCAAACCCAACAGAAACAAAAGAGGACGAAACCAAATAGAAGGAAAAAGGAAAGAGAGAAAGGGACCCGACTGTTACACTTTTTCTAACAACTAATAGAAGCTCAAAGAAAACCTAAAAAATAACCATCAATATGAGAATAATTTATATGCACCTAACTTGTCCACTTCAAGCTAAACAGAACTATAAAGCAATAAATTCATACCATCAAATGTTCTGGCAATCTTCAATGCGTGCAATCCCTATATTGTGACAAAATTTTTTGCTTTGTTTCTCTTGTATCTGGAAGGATATCAACCCTAATTAACGTTGCATTTTTCACGAATTTTTATATACTATATATATATGGCAATTGACAGGACGAGTTTGAAGAATTTGCTGAGAAGGCCAAATCAGTGCCTCTAACAACAAAGGATGCCAATAAACTAGTCCTCTACAGACTAGTTTATAAACCAGTCCAAACCTAGGTCATCCAACAGACTATCATGATTTCTCTAATTCAAAACCCATTTTGGAATTTCATCGAATAGGTCATCTGCATACTCTCACCATAGCCAAATTCATATAACAATTATATATATATATATATATATATATAGAGAGAGAGAGAGAGAGAGAAGAGCAGGGATAAAAGGGAAAATGAGGCTGATGGTGGTTGTTCATGGTGGAGGAGGAATCTGGATTAAACTCAATGGTGGCAGATGGGTCAATTTGGGGCTGGGTTTCTGTGAAGGCATGCGACTAGAAGAAAACAGAGAGAGAGTGAGCGAGCGAGAGAGAGAGAGAGAGAGAGAGAGAGAGAGAGAGATACCTGGGGTAATGCTCCAATGGTGGATCGACGTTGGTGCGATAACGGTGATGCTCTTGTAGCGGACAACTATGGAGACAGAGCGAGAGAGATAGCGTGGAAGGAGGAGGGCAGAGGCATGAGAGAAAGAGAGAGAGAGAGTCACTATATGAGAGAGACAGAAAGGCATGAGAGGGAAGTAGAGGTAAAGATTGTATTATAATGGTGATTGATTTTGAAACCCTAGCAATCCATATTTTCCCGACTAACTGTTTCAGTCGCTAATAAGAAATGGATGTGTATTTTTTTCCCAACTAAATACTTTCGTTGCCAATTAATTTAGAATCCCTCCAAAATTCGAAATTCTCCCCCCAAAACTTGTAGTTATAATTTTTTGGCGACCAAACTTTTCGTCGCCAAAAGATAAAAACTATTTTTTTTTCATTTGCCAACTAAATAATTTTAGTAGTCAAAATTAACTCTATAGCAACCAAAATATGTTTTAGTCGCTGGAAATAATTTTTTTGCAACCAAACTTTTGGTCGCCAAAGATAAAAAGTAATTTTTGTTTTTCATTTGGCGACTAAATAATTTTAGTAGCCAAAACTAACTCTATAAAATAAATTTTTGGCGACCAAACTTTTAGTCGCCAAAGATAAAAAGTAATTTTTTATTTTTCATTCGGTGACTAAATAATTTCAGTAGCCAAAACTAACTTTACAGCGACTAAAAAAAAAAAAAATTTCGCCAATTGCGGCATTTCTAGTGACGAAGCAAAATTTAGTCGCCAATAATCAATATACCCTGACTAAAAAAATAATCAATATAATTTTTGGTCGCCAATTCTACAACTTTTGGCTACTAAATTTTTTTTAGTCGTCAAATTTGATCTCCAAAAGTGTAATTTCCTGTAGTGAAAGAAATAAGTTTGAATAATTCTATAGTTCTAGCATATATGTTGATGGGGTTTGATGATTTTGTGCCTTCTGTAAAATATTCTAAAGTAAGTATTTCTTTGTATAAATGGTTTGTCCAGAATATGTTATAGACTGTGTTTTGTATATATATGTATTCTCTTTTTATTGGTGATTTCTATGATTTTTGGCTTTAAATCTTATTCTTATTTGCCAATTGAGGCCATGGGCTCTAGTTTTAGTTGTGAGAATTGATCAAAATGCTCCAACAATGACATACATGTGGCAATGGTATCACCAACAAAAACCTTATCAAAACAGAGAGCTATTGTGCAACAGTCAAATTCACATATAAGTTCAACTATTGTTTTTCTTCACGTTGTAGTAATCTTTGCTTGTGTCAAAACTTTTAATGAATTAGGAGAAGCACACAACATCAGTAATATAAAAATATGTTTCTCAACATGCACTACTTTTTATTTAATTTCTTAATGGTTAATCCTTGACAAAGTTTTTATTTTTTATTTTTTATTCTCTATCTATTTGTATCTATTGAATTTTAACCAATTTACAGGTGCTTGTGGTTAGCTTTTTTTTGATAACTTTTTGTTGACTTTTTTTCATCTTTAATGATTTTTTTTTTCCTGAAAAATTTAAAAGTTATTCTACTCAACTACAGAAATTAGAAAAGATCAAAAATTTTGAAAATATTGAATAAAAAAAAAAAGTCAAAAAGGATTTTTACAAAATCAAAAACAGTTAATTTTTTGTTACTACTTTTGTCTTTAGGATATATATGTATTTTGTAATATGGGAATGGAACTAGCTCGTGACACCAAAGTACATCAAGTGGAAGTTGGAGGTAACTCAAAGTTGGTAATTAACCAAATGAACGGCGCTTATGATCTCTTACCTTATCACTAGTGGCTCCCCATGCGCTTTGTGCGTCGGGTCATACTACAATTTCAATATAAATATTTTTAAAATTATGTTTAGTTTATGAATTTAAGAAGTGAAATGTAATTATATTTTTAGTTCTATCTTTTGTTTTTCTCTTTGCAAATTTTTTTTCAAATTAATAGAAATATGAACATAGTTATATGTCATATTAGATGTAAATATGTCTTCACATTTGCAATAAAAAAAAATTAAAAAAAAAAATTGATAACCAAGTTGACAAAACTATAGAGAAGAGCACTATATTTATTTACTAATAGAAAAATAATTAATTTATGTAATTTCTCTAAATAACCTGTCAAGTAAAATTTCAAAATCTACATTCAAATATTCATTCAAACTTTCCTTATATGTGTTTTGAAAAGAAATTGTGTGATGACCCAGAATAAAAAAATAAATAAATATATATATAGAGAGATATATATATCTTTGGTAGTTAATAACGAAGGCACTAGGGGCTGTCAACTATTTTTATAATATGAGGGAGATGCTTCTTGTTACAAAAGGGGAAGCGCACAGCTAATAAAAAAAAAGGGGCGTGGTTGGGGGTGCTCAAGTGGTGTATATTGATTTATTTAAGAGAGAGAGAGAGGGAGGGAGTAATCACATCAAACCATAAATTCCTTTCGTTTTACATTCATTGCCTACCCATATAGATATATACATATCTATCTCATTGTTGATTCGATCATATCGATTTACTCAGTGATCTGGGGAAGATGACGAAGCCATCTCAGATCGCCATTCTTGGCGCTGGTATTTTCGTCAGAACTCAATACATCCCGAGATTAACTGAGATCTCTGACCTTGTTGTTCTCAAAGCAATTTGGAGCCGTACTGAGGAATCGGCTAGAGGTGCTGTTGAAATTGCCGCGAGTGTTTCCCAGGAGTGAAATGTAAGTGGGGTGACACGGTTCTTGATGAGATTATTCAGAATACTTCCATCGTTGCAGTTGCAGTGGTTCTTGCTGGACAAACTCAGGGATTATTGGTTGCTGCTGTTCTTCAACAGTCTCTCTCTCATCCGTGGCTAAAACGTCCATAGATGCCACCATACACACGGCTCCTCCAACCATGACGATGCTGGGTTTTTGGAGTGCATCCCTGAAATCGCAGCCGCACTGGCCTTCGCGAGGATGAGCGACGACTCTGTTTACCGTGTCGACACGACGGCTCGACTCGCCCAGTGGTGGATCGAAAATTTGGCTTCTTGTACTTACCGTAAATCCGATCCTTTCAAGATCGGCAAGTAGAATTGGTATTTAACTGTGGAGAAGAATCGAATGTTGTTCATCTGAAGTTTTGCACAAGGACGCAACTATTATTATCATTAAGGGTGTTCTTGATGCCGAGAAATCTCACTTCGATGAGCCTCCCTGACCAACACAACCTCTCGGGCGCCAAATTACCAATTTACCATAGCTTAGCAACAAATAGGCCCTTTTGTAGGCGATATTGTTATTGATTATCCTTGTGTGGGATGTACCTCAGCAGCTATTCAAGCTTTGACATCATTTAAGAAATTATACCCCAGGCATCGGAGAGAGGAGATAGAAAAGCGTATTGAAAGAGCTGCCATATTCATTGAAAAGATACAAGCACCAAATGGATCATGGTTTGGCTCTTGGGGAGTTTGTTTCACCTAGGGCGCATGGTTTGGGAAAAAGGGGTTGGCCGCTGCTGGAAGAACTACCATAATAATTTGAGAGCATCCAAGCCCTTCCAACCTTGTTATCATCTAGTTTTAGTACAAATTCACCCTAGTTCTTGAGCCCAAAAGCTAGAGCACGGTAAGGACAATGTTTTGATCATACTAGATTGCATTTTTGTACTGTCGAGTTTTGGGTGTTCTTCCATTCTCTTCTAGCTTGAGGTAGGGATTTTTCCTACACTGTCGAGTTTTGGGTGTTCTTCCATTCTCTTCTAGCTTGAGGTAGGGATTTTTCCTACACTTCTTTATGCACTTTTACTTGATTATATGGTGTTTATAGTTGCATATAATTTAATTAGAATTTTTGAAAAATTCGTGATTTATTTGCTTAAAAGAGAAATTTTGAGAAAAATAAAGAGTTAATGCCCAAATTGTGAAAGTGTAAACTTGAAATATGTTTGTAAGGTTATGAAAGAGTTATGTTTTAAATTTGAACAAAAACGGACTTCAATTCGATTGGTTTTGAAATTTTTACCGGTTTGTGACTAAAAGAGCATTTTTAAAGAAAACAAAGGAATTGCATTTAATTTTGGGGGCTTTTGATAAAAATAGGATGTCATAATTGAATAATGTTTGGAGAATGAGTTTGGAAAGAAGATGATATTTTTTTGGGTATTAACGATATTATTTTGCTTAATGTATCTGTTGGTATAAAACTGACACGGTTAGAAATGAACCTTGAGAGATTACCGGACATGATTGTGATATGAAAACTAGTATAGTTGTTCGTGTTTAGAAATATCTGTTTTGGGCTATCGGTGGAGGATAGCCATAATTGTTGTAGAAATGCATGAGACTTAGGTAAATTGAACCACATTTCTCATTTGTTGCATTGGACATTGCATTACATTCATTTCATTGGAAATGTATCTGTTTTTTAGAAATGTTTGGAAATGTATCTATTTGCGAAAAGATGAATACTTGGTAAATCTGGGTAGGGGGTGTGGAATCGCGCGGTTAGGTGTCAAGCCTTCCAGTTTACTAGTAAAAATGACAGTGGAAGTGCATTAGAGCCTACTTGCAGACACTCGCCTAGAGATTCACAAGGCCTGTATTCATGTAACAGATATGGTTTAAAAATGAAAATGGTTTTATATTGGTTGTGCATCTCAGTATTGCATGTTTTATAAAAAGAGAGATAAACTGTTTTATCATGAGCATGGCATGAGCATACTCCTCTTTAGTCTTGTCATTGTTCATATATTGTGTAGTATATCTCTACTGGGCTGTGGCTCACCCTATAAGGGAAATCATTTTCAGGTACAGGTGCTATGCCTCCGCCAAGGCATTGACTTAGGAGGACTCGGAGCTGAGGCTTCATTTTGTTTTATTGTTATTTATTGAATGTAAGCTCGGGGCTGTATTTGTATTGAGTTGAAACTCCATTTTGTGTAACCAAGAATGTTCTTGGATAAATTTGTAAGCCTGTAGGGCACTTGTTATCTGTTTGGCTTTCATTTCTTACTTGTTGTAAAATGTATGCTTGGGATTGGAATTGAGGCATTGAGATGTAAATAGCATGTATTTGGCGTTTGAGATTTAATGGAAATGAATGTGTGGAATAGTTAGCTATACATATGTGTTTGTCCATCAGGTGGGTTTTGTTGCATAAATAGATATATCATGCCAAAATTTTTGGGGCGTTACAAATTGTATGGTTATAACACTATTATTGATAATAAGAAATTGTATTCCTTATAACATTGTTATATGTATACATCTTATAACATAAATTTAACCAAAAAAAATATGTTCATTATATCACTCTATACAGTAGCTTGTTTTCATAACATTATACATTATAGTAGATATGTACAACGGGCGTTTGTTTACAAAAGATAAGAAAAAGAAGAAGTACCCTATGTTAGTGTGATTATATACAATGTGTATAAATACATCATTGTCTTTCTTGATGTATAATATTTTTAATTTTACGTGGTAAAGTCTTGTCATCGTATTTGAAGTTCCCATACTTTCCTTTGACGTGGTTGCATAATACATTTGCTGCAGAGTTACCTTCTCTAAGAATGAAGGTGATTTTACAATCTTCAAAATTATGTCTTCTTCTTCGAATGTTGCCTATGAGTTTCCATACGATGCTGCAATAATCTCTTTGTGTATTATGTAGAATTGTTTCAATTAAAAATTTTGCATCACCTTTTGTCCATATCTTTGGCTATTGATTTTCTGCTGCAATTTGTACACACAAACATATCCACACAAAGAGGACAAAGATTAGTAGGCAAACAACTCTTAATTGAATGGGGGAAAAAAGAAGAAGAAAAAGAGAATAAAAAAAAAGTAATTAAAGAAAAAGGAATCACTCAAAAAAGACAAGCATGAACAACATTGCCTTACTTCCTAGTTCATATGATTACCAAGTTATACACATACACAATTAGGGGTAATCTGAATGATCAATCAACAGACTTAATGCAAAACTATCTAGAATGAAACACCCAAAGGATCTGCTATGTTATACATGTTGAGAACAGAAAGCATGCAAATCATGAGAAAATGTAATCTTGGAATTATTGTATTGGGAAATCTTTCATTGGTTGTCCTAGCTCATAAAAAGTGTAAAAGACAATTCAGAAACAAATGGAGCATGACACGAAGCATGATACACAACTACCTTGCAAATAACTTGACATCTACAAACAAAAAATTTCCAAAAGTGTAGCAGCAAATATTGAAAAGGAATTGATTTCAAACCATTTGTAACTCCAAAACTTATCACATTGACTGTGTGTCATGCTTATTTGATTCATGCATATAATAGTAAAAAGTTATGTCAAGACAGCACGGAATAGATTACTATCATAACATTGATAGCATTTACCAAACCTTTAGTTTCTCAATGATTTTTTGGTGAAATACATGGAAAGATACCATCTCATCTTCAATTAAAGAATGTTTTTACTAATAATAAAAAATAAATAAAAATCAACAATTCAATCGATCCATTTGAAAATACAATGGAATCAAATTTTCTTTTTCTTTTCTTTTTCCCTAATTGACTAACAAAGACCAAATCAAGGCTTTCAACTTAGATAATGAAAGGTAAAGAAAGCCTCTCTTACAACTATGTCACAGCTTTCATGAAAGTGGACACATTGGAGCTGTTCAATAACCCAAGTCGTAGATTTATCATCAGCCTAACATTGGCATTCTAGGAGATAAAAGTAAAGAGATGGTTAAAGAATTATATTATTGAGCAAAAACTAGCATAACTATGTAGCCATTACAATTTATTTATCTTCTGGCACGTGTAGGTCAGTGTTTAATCTCTCACTCTAGTTTGGATCCTTCAATCAAATTCAACACAAACTCATCCCACTTTATGTCTATATGACTAATTCAGTATATAGATAATAAACACCCAACTTTATGTCAAATTGAATGCATGGCTGACAAATGTCGTTGTCTTTGCAATTTCTAAGGTAATAATAATAATAATAATAATAATAATAATAATAATAATAATAATAATAATAGATTACAAATTTTTTTATGAAGTAATAAAAAATTGAAAAAGAGAGTTATTCAGAATTGAAAAATTCCCTGATGGTTATTTTTCTTCGTAGTTTTCACGGTAACCAAAGTAATAATGATTTTCTTTACAATTTCTTCCCTTTTTCCTTGTCAAATCCATGAGTAGAACTACTGAATTGAATCAACACCCCAAATTTCATACATCCTACATCTAAGAATTGAAAACACAAAAGAACAGAAAAAGAAAAGAATGAAAAAAGACATACCAAGAGGGAAAAGTCCTCCAAAGCCACCAATCCCAGGTGCATTTTTGCAATTCTCCTAACAAGCTTGGACCCAGCATCTATATCAACACTTAGGACCCAGCATCTATATCAACACCAGACACATAAACATTTAAATTAGATTAGATTCCCCTCAAGTTCACAACTTTAGTATTATCATCAAGAAGCATTGCTTGTGTTGCCAATATTATTCGATTTTGTTTTATGGACCTCCAACATAATTATATCCATCATTCCTAACAGGCAAAAAAATTCAGTGAATAACTGAACAGTGTGTTTGACAATCATACACAAACATCTAAATTACAATGGAGTGCTGATGTCCTTGTCTATTTTATCATGACTTGCAAATTATCAAAATCTAATGTTACATAATCACTATGAACAAATATACATTAAATCAAACCAAAAATGTAAACCCATAACAGAGAGTCCCTAACCCAAAACCCACTTTTTACATTACAACCTAGAGCTAATTTCATCAATTAACAAATATTTAAGTATAACAGGGTATCAAAAACTCATATAAAGAACAATGCAAACAATGAAAAGAATTGATTACTTTTCTATGAATCAGTAAAATAATAAAACCTATTTCATCTGGAAAGATTTGGGTTGTTGATGGTCATGAAACAATGCCTTAATCTGTTGGAATTTTTGGTGTTGTGTGTGTTTTACAGATGCAGAAGTAGAAGAAGATGATGATGAAGAATAGCATAGGGTGAACTGATGGTGGTTGTGGCATAAAAATTAACATTCTCAGATCAAATTAATTCGTCTCAAATCCATTATAATCAAAATGTTGTTACTGATAAAGCATTATTCTAGTGGTAATGTGTTTTTTATGCAATTTTTTGGGTTATTTGGTTGGAGTGTAATGCTGGGATCTTTGAGGATTTGTATGAAGAGGAGGGCTCTTTATGGGATAAATAAAGTTTGTTACTTGGCATGTTTTTGGGTTTCAGCCTCCACTCCCTTTAATCAAATTCCACTTTTGTTTTTATTATTATTATTATTTTTATTTTATTTTATTTTATTTTATTTTATTTTATTTTTTATTTATTTATTTTTTTTCTTTTCTTTCTATAGAGATATGGGGGCAATTTGTGATTGGCAATGTGAGATTTTGGCAGTCCTTTGTTTTTGTCTTTTTATTTTATTTTTTGGAGGACTTCTTGTTCCCCCATTTCTCATGTTCTTCTCTTATTTTGTAATAAATATCTTTTGTTGCTGATTAAAAAAAAATGTTGTTAGTGATGATTGTAATTTGTAGTCTTATAGGCCTGCTTATCAGGCAAGCAGAGCTTAACTTTCCTTTGTAGTGACAGGTATCAAAAAAGGTTTAAAGATGGCTGGGATACCTCTGCCAGAGTATCGGTAAATTCAGTCTAGGAACTAAAAGGTATGTAATTTCACATTTGATATTCGAAACCTGACTGAAAATAATTAAAGAGAATTGAAACTTATGGTCACTGGAGAAGGTTAAATTTTCTCTTGCTGGAGACAAATATCTTCTCATGTTTTTGACAGGTGTGCATGGTTTCATGTCAGTTCAGCCCTAAAATAATCTTCTCAAAATCTTCTGATGTGCTCTCTGCTTTGTCAAGGGTCCTCTAAAGTGAATCCATAACCCAGCATTTATGGTGTTTCAAGGGCCAATAAACTATACAATGTAGTGCCATTTCAAAATTTTAAATCAATCTGAAAGGTGAAAATGATATCAACTGTCATCCTTAAGGCATTTTGTTGTGGGTTAAAGAAGTGCATAATTCTAGTGTACGATCAACAAGAGAACTATACGAAGTCAAAACACCAATGAGATAATCCAGCATCTTTGCATTTGTTTTTGTTGAAGAAATATAGCTTTGATCTTCTGAACCTGCTTTAGACTGTTATTTACATATTGTATTTATGGGATTTCTTGGACAGGTATGAGCAAAAGTGAAACAGAGCTCTTGGTGGTGGCCACGTGGAAATGGTCTAACCATCTTCAATTCTTAACCTCATTCTTCATTGAAGTTTGCCAGGTTGGATCAACCAAGTTTCAGTATACGATTATCGACATTCAAGTTTGTATCCGGGAATATAAAAGATCTTCTATTCAAAATTTCAATTCATGGACTCGATTTTTTCTATTCCAACCTTAAAATCCCTGTTGACTTGATAGGGAGACCTCATGATGTATCATATATTTGTAGATAAATGTGTGTGTGTGTTTTTTTTTTTTTTGGTTTTTTGTGCAAACACTAATGTTACCATTAGAGTTATTCAAGTTGGAGCTGTAAATATCAACATTGGTTTGCACAAAGGATGAATATTGACAATGAAATATATTAGGCCAATGTTCAATACATGCATAACTGAAGCTAGATTGGTCAATCGATTGGCTTTTGATTTGAATCTGTTAATGAATATCTGATCTGATAATCCGTTAAAATTTAATTCGATGGATTCAATTATTGCCGGATTAGATTCGGATAAATATGATATGATCTGATTATCGATCTGATTTGATTTTCATACTTTAATTTCACCAATCATTAATTTTATTTCCATAATTAAACTGGTGGTAAATCCGTATGTTGGGGCCAGCTTCCGCCATTTTCATTTGGGATTATAAAATGAACCAAACGACTTGAATTTGACTCGTTAAAAATTTGTTTAAGATTGGATTAGTATGTAAATAAATTAAATTTAAATACTTTTTAAAAGTCGTCAAGTTTTCAAAGCATACTTTACGAACTTACTAACTACTCAACTCATTTACAGTCCTGTTTTGAGGAATCTCGATGTTACATGAACCATAGATATACAAACAACAAAGTTGATATATATATATATATATATATATTGAAAGCAAGGTTGGTAAATAGTCCAATCTTCCGGTTTCATGTGTCTAATCAATTATGGATCAACTTGTTTCCTTAGGGTATTCTATTTTATATTATACGTGGATATTGAATTTTATGGAACTTGATTATATTGATTTTTTATTTTTTTTTAAATGTGATTTTGGTTTCTTTATGATTTAGACAGATTGTACAAAGTAAGATAATCTGAAAATCACATCCTTTTACCATTCGAAGAGAGACAAATCACAAGCTATTAGAAAGAGAGCTCACATAAAACATAGACCACCAATCTTATGAAACCCTATTTTCAATATTTTGATTGGATTTCAATGTCAGTAGCTACCATATTGGGTTTCATAGCGTTCATCTTCATCATTAGAGATATTCTAGTCAAGGGAAACAAATGGGAAAACCCTGTTGCTGTTTTATATAAATTTTATTAGTCAAGCATATTATCAAACAAATGGTACGCGTAATTGGGCTACATTACATACTAACAAACACGAATGAATGAGATATAAACACTTACGTAGAAGATTAAGAATTGTGAGACTGTAAGAGCAGAATTTTACATACCAAATTGTCTGGTTTCGCAGCACAGATGTGACCAACATAAAAATACAAAAGTGAACGAAGTTAAAATTCACAATCGAACAGAGAGAGGTACAAAACACACACAGTACATGGCTCGAAAGGGAACTTACGTATTGCGTTGTCTGGTTTTGTTTACATGATGGTGAAATGGAAACTGAACAAAACAATGAGCTTTTGCTTTTTTTATGTATGGTTATAGATAGATATAGAGATGGGAGCCCTCCTACGTAGTGTGGAAGCTACCAGCACCGAACCACCGCTTCCGTTTGTAGCATATGGAGAATTCTTGGAAAAGCAAATTAAGGGATAGATGGTGTTCTCTGGTTGGTTGGGCGATCGACAGGATCGAGATAGAGGGAATACACTCTGAAGACAGCTCACCATCTTTCCAATTCAACAACAAACAACTACACCGCCATAGATGTGAGTTGTAATAAACAGGAACAACAAGGGCAATTGCAGACTTCTGCCCATTGAAATAGGGACAATTCTGGTATTGCGAGCATTAGACGCATCAGCTGAACAAGCAAAAAGCCCCAGCCCAAATCTGTTTTGCAAACCAAAGAAGCTTCAGACTTGCACCAAGAACTCCATCGTTACACCATATGTAACACCACTCTTACATTCTTTTTATATATGTTATAGATACAACAGTGAGCGAATTAGCATGCACACCTTTTAGTCCCTATTTTGCAAAGGGAGACGGGGCCAAACTTAGAAGTCGGGGCAAGAAAGAGCTTTGAGCTCATCACGCATCTACAGAATGGTATGCTCCATAGCTCGGCTCAAGCGCTTGAAGCAAACCTTCAGAACAACTACATGATCCGACCATCGGTGGAGGAAGTGGAAATGTGAACTCAGATCTCGAATCTCTATCTCCAATTGGCTTACTTTAACTCCTTTCTCCCTTATAGTAGCAATTCTGACAACAGATGCAGATTATGTACCAATGCCACTGATGCATTACACATTGAGTTGGACAGCTTTCCTTGAACAGATAGGACACAACGCCATCAACAGACATACTCGCAAAGAAAGCACGTACCCTGGGGGAACTGCCTCGATCCTCAGGGTGCCTACGAGACGGCTATGGTGTTGCACAGGAAAGTCTGTTGGGCAACAAAAACTACGTAATTAATAATATATTAAAAAAAAAAAGAAAGATTATAACTCGGGAAAATTTATCTTGCTGTTGCCTTGTTTTTTCTGGTTAACTTTTTAGATTCGCCTACACACAAGACAAATCAAAAAAGCTATTTAAAAAAAAAAAAAGAAAAAAGAAGATATAAAAATCAATAAAAAAATCAAAATATCTATATATTATATAAAGAAAATGAAATTTTTAGTGAAAAACATTCTGAGAGCTTCAATATTTCATATTAATTTTCTTAATCTTAAACAATTAAAAAAAATCTCCATTAGTTAGCTAATTAGTCTATGATTTATTTCATAATCCCACATCGAAAGAAGAAGGAAAAAGTGAATTGTTTTACTCATATAAAGTCAATCTTGTACGTCGATATAATATTGTAATGCTGTACATGTTTCAATTTAATATAATTTAAATTTAAAAATTTTAATTAATTAACTTTTGTGTAAGTTGGTTGGTCTTTTGACATGACCAATTAGGTTGAATCATTTTTCATTTGACTAATTCATTGGTTTAACTGCGATTTTAATAGTTTTATCAAAATATGTTGATTAGATTTGTTTGATTTGAAATAAACTAAAGATTGATCTGATTAAAAATTAAACAACTGAGATTGCTTAATTAAAAATAAATTTCCCGTCCAAATAATTGTTAACTTATATTTTATAATTCCCACATCGGAAAAAAAAGAAAAAATTGAGTTGTTTTACTTATATAAAGTAAACCTTAATATTGTAGTGATGTGCATGCTTCAATTCAAGCTAGTTCAAATTTTAAAATTTAAATATCATTTAAAAGTTTTAATTAATTAATTTTTATATAAGTTGATTGGTCATTTGACCTAACCGATTAGGTTGAACCGTTTTTAGTGAGAAGTATTGTGAGAGTTTCAATACCTCATATTAATTTTTCTTGATTTTCTTAATTTTAAACAATTTAGAAAATCTCCATTAAGCTAACTCATTAATCTATGATTTATTTGATAATCCCACATCAAGAGAAGAAGGAAAAAGTGAATTGTTTTACTCATATAAAGTCAATTTTATACTCTCATTTGATATTGTAATGTTGTGCATGTTTCAATTTAAAATAATTTAAATTTTAAAGTTTTAATTAATAATTTTTGTACAAGTTAGTTAGTCTTTTGACCTAACCAATTAGGCCAAATCATTTTCGATTTGACTGATTCGTTGGTTTAACCACGATTTTAATAGTTTTATGAAAAATATATTGATTAGATTTGTTTGATTCAAAATCAACTAAAGAATGATCTGATTAAATATTGAACGACTAAGATTGCTTGATTAGAAATAAATTTCCTGTCCAAATAATTGTAAACTTTTATTTTATAATCTCACATCTTGAAAAGAAGGAAAAAATGGGTTGTTTTACTTATATGAAGTGAACTTTAATATTGTAATGTTGTGCATGCTTCAATTCAAGCCAATTTAAATTTTAAAATTAAAATATCATGTAAAAGTTTTAATTAATTTATTTATTTTTGTATAAGTTGGTTGGTCATTTGACCTAATCGATTAGGTTGAACCGTTTTTAGTTTGACTGAGATTAGCTGGTTTAACCGCGACTTCTCATACTGATTTTCTTAATTTTAAACAATTAAATTTTTTTCCATTGGCTAGCTCTCAATTAATCATATAAGAAAAAAAATTCTAATTAGTTTACAATTTATTTTATAATCCCACATCGAGAGAAAAAGAAAAAATGAGTTGTTTCACTTATATAAAGTAAATCTTATACTCCCATTTAATATTGTAGTGTTGTGCATAGTTGTAGACGTCCCCGAACGTCCCGGGAAGGAAATCCCCCCCGTTTTGTTCATTGGGCTCACTACAATTCAGGACTCAATGTCACGGTACTGTATCTAATCTCGCAGAGTGCAATGCAAGACCGATGAATCATCAAAGAGTCCAAATCCGGCAAATCATTTTTGAAAACAGATTTGTTTTCAAAGAAGTGCCAAACATGGACTGCTTTGCCAGATACAGAGTCGCCGCCTAAATATTTTAGTTTGGGAAATTTAGGAAACCCTGATTCGTTGCCTAAGGTCATGTGTCCGTCATCACTAAAGTTGCCTCGGCACGGGAACTTGGGTACGATTGGGGAAGGTCACTTCGTGAGCACCCCCGCTCGCCCGATCAAAGATCGGCCTCTACTAACCATGATATCTAGTTTTGAAAATGTTATGTGCTCTTATTCCGGTTATTAGCCTAGATTTACTATGTGATGCACACAGCATACAAATATAGCCCGGATCGCCTGAATTGGAACAACACATCTCATGTTTGTTTTGAAAATGGTTTGCTACTCGCAAGTAGGTTTGAAATGCAGATTTTGCCACCCTCGGGTGGGCTTAGAAAACAAGATGATTTGCCACTCTCAAGTGGGCTTAAAACTCACAATTGATGAATTGTTCCAATCTAAATAACCCAACATTCACCCACAGGCATTCAGGCAGGTATACGACGTAAGCACGTAACCTCATGGTAAGCATGCTATCATGGCAGTCACTCACACACATGCAAGGATGCTAAAGCATAAACACTTACCGAGTATTCCAAGCCAAAACAGAAGCTATGTTAGAAATCCATGCATGCAAATCCATGGACCGCCTTCGCTCGGAGGGTTCGAATAAATAATACAGTCCGAATAATAATTACAGTCCGAATAAGTACAAAACCCTAATTAATTAACAATTTAACTAGGAAAGCAAGTAAATTAGCATGCAAATCTATGGACCGCCTCAGCTCTGTTCCGAATGATGAAAGATGCATGCTCGAGTTGCCTTCCGCGGAAATCCATTGCAATGCCCCGATTCGCCTTTGTTTGCAATTAATGCCGGAATGCTGTGCAAGGCTTTAGAAAATTGCTGATTTCTGGCTTGCTGCAACAGAGAGCAAGAAAGGGGCACAGCAAAATATTTTCACATATGTATGCATGACTACTCTTCAGGGAATGTAGTCCTCGATCCTCGTGCCACCAATCACGCATCTCGATGCATGATGACCGACGAGTCGAATTGAACGACTCGATGTGAAATGAATGCACATATAAACACAACAAGACCTAAACTCCATCATGGGTAATCCGGAGTGCGAAACGTCCCTCGTTCCCCATGCTTGGGCTAACTCCTATCACAAACACAATGCAAATGAGATGGCATACACAATGCGACTAACATACAACCTAGCATACGCAATGCTATGACATGGCATACACAATGCTCGATGTAACATGGCATACACAATGCTCTAATATGCAACTCAGCATACACAATGCTATGGACCGAAATGGCATACACAATGCACTATGGACTTATACCAACATGAGTGGACCTCAACCACACTCACATCAGTGGCCATTAGATGAAAATGAGATAACCGAAATGCGTGCACACATGCACAAATACCAAGGACCGAACCTAAGGCATCAAATGTCACTCTACCAAAGCATGGCAAGGGATGAAAGATGGCATACAAACATGCAATTTCCAACACTGAAATATGACGCGCAATGGTCCCAAATCATGGAAATATGGCACCCAATACATGAAAGATGCCCCGAAACTCAAAACTAGGCAAATGCATTGAACTATAATCATGCAAAGCAAGCATTATTTGATCACGAAGTATAAAAATAGAGCCAAGGCAGTCCCAAAATATGCGCAATATTAGTTCAAAGCATGGCCAAAAAGTGCTAACATGAAGGGCTAAAACAACACGCAAACTAGGCTAGTAAGCATGGTTTACATGGCATGTACATGAAGCATAAGAGAGGTCACCAAACCAACAAAAAATAGGAACATGATATGCTAAAATATGCCCAAATAACCACTGAAATGCATCTAATGCATGCAAAAATGATGAGCTCCTTTGGAGGGCCATGCAAGGGGTTACTTAACACATGCATCAAGGACACTTAGCATAGCAAAACCAGCTTTAGAACTCAATTATGACAGCCCTAAAACTCACCAAAAAGGGCCTGAAATGGCTCAAGGAAGTATGCAATGAAAGGTCCTCTTGAAAGGCCTTAAGGAGGATTGCTCCACACATGCATGATAGACATAAAATATGGCCAAAAGGGCTCCAGAAAGAGCTAAGGCAGACCTCAAAACTCACATAATAGGGCCTGAAACAAGACTTCAAAGCATGCAAAATGGGGGTCCTTTGGAAGGCCAATAAAGCTAGTAAAGAGAATAAGGGGTGAGAGGGTCACCCCTCTATGATTTTGAAGTTCAAAGACACATCTAAGCCACTAAAAATCCACTGGATTTTAGTGGCTAAAAGGCCAAACCAAGGCCAATGCAAATGCTCACATGCATAGCTCAAAACATGAGAAAATAAGCATGAAAGGGGGTAGATGACCTCCAACAGGGAAATGAACTTAAGAAAACATGTCTATAAGCTCAAAATAAAACTCTTTTTAGTTCATGACAAATCTCAAAAATGCTCACAAATAGGACTAAGATATGATGCAAAATAAGCCTACAAAGAGGGATAGAGCATACAAGGAGGTAGATGGCCTCAAACAGAAAAGTGTCCTTAATCAAACTTCAAGAGGAGCTCAAAAGAAGACACTTTTCAATTTATGAAAAAGTCCAGAAATGCTTACAAATAAGGCTAATCAATGGAGCAAAATAATGCAAGAAAAGGGGAAATAGAGATTCACCCTTGAAGAGTAGATTTCCAGCAACTTCTGGACCAAGATGGGAGTTCTTTAACCTCTTCAAATCAGCTCCAAGATGCTTGGATGGATGGTGGAGGTGTTTTACTAAGGGTTGGTGTGCAAATGGCCAAGACTATTAGGGTTTTTGGAGCTCAAGTGTAAAGATATAGGGAGAGAGAGCTTCTCTTGGAAGCTTCAAATATCCTCCATACACGTGTATGGAGGATGGTCCAAATGCCTTCCAGCTGGCACAGCTGTGATGCATTCAGAGAGAGCAAAAAGCAAGAAGCAGGCCGACCAGTTCAAGTGGTCGGCCGACCAAGGGTCAAAAGGTTCAAGGAGAAATGCTGGCCGGCCACCCCAGAAAGGTGGCCTCCCAGATGAGTGCAACACAGTTGTATGGTGGAAAACCAGAAAATGTGACCCAAGAGAGAGAAAAACCAGCTTTTTAGCAAGGTTCAAAAGGGTCAAGAAGAATTACTGGTCGGCCTACCCATATTGGTGGCCTCCCAGATGAGCACAACACAATGGTGGTATGAAAAACCAGAAATTGTGGCCCAAAAGTGAGAAAAACCAGCTTTTTGTCAGAAAAACCGGCTAGAGGAGAGAGAAAAAGAGAAAGCTGGTTTCCAAGGGAAAAAGGTGGCCTCCCACCATACTACCACCTCCCTAGCAATGAAAATAGGGTCCCTACCAAAAATGGACCAAGACGGATGCAAAACGAAGGTTCGGGGGCCAAAACGCGCAGTCTGGGGCCCCAAAAATAGGCTGTTAGGCACCGGAAGTGGCGTATGACCACGAAGGTGGTCTCCCGGGCCACAGTGTCCCTCTAAAGGGAGGAAACAAGGTGTGTGCCAAAAACCGGAGCAAATGGAGGTAGTTAAGCAGTCCCAAACCGAGGCACACGACCGACGGCTCCGAAAATCGGAAACTGGGCTCCAAAAGTGAAAAATGGCCTACGACCACGAAACGTAGCCTACGGCCACTGAGAGATGGTCTATGACACCTCTCCCTCCCTTCGGGAAGAGAAAACAGAGAAAACAGGACCTGGTTCGCAAACCGAGGCAAAGCACAAAAGAGCCGCGAAGTCCGGAGGTAAGGCTTGCAGCCGAGACTCCGCAACCTCAGAACGAGCACAATATGCAACATCACCGAGCGCTCAGTTGATGACGTCTGAGTCTTAAGGTCGGTCAAAAATAGGGTGTCTACAGTTGCCCCTCTTTGACAGAACTCGAAAGTCGTAATTGACGGGAGTGAATGTCAAAGCCTAGAGACGACCCATTTTTGACAAGGCCGAAGACTTAGACAAACAGGCAAGATAACAAAGATGTGCCCGTAGGCATGCCCTCAGGCAGGGGGCAAGATGCAAAATGATATGCACAAAGCCGGACGTAACTCATGATCATACAAAGCAGCAAGCTGTAATGAAGCGCACACGCAACAGTTTTAAGCAAGAATGCAAAGCAACAACTACATTTCATGCAGTTTAAGAATGCGAAGAATTATTCAATTCTCGCCACGTCTCACACGGAGAAGATACAATACCTGCGCGATGCGTCTGGTTGCACCAGCTTCAAATGAACCGTACATACAATATTGTGCCTGCAAAAGAGAGAAACTTAACAAGCACAACATAGTTAGCAACACATGTTCAACGCTATATCGAACGTAGACAAACAAGGTGCCGATGGGAAAGTGCATCGCAATGCGAGAGACACGCGCGTGTCAACGCAAGTTAAGCGTGAGGGTATGACAATACCCATGAAACGTGCACAACAATGCAAGTGGTATGCATGATAATGCAAGTGACATGCATAACAATGCAGGATAAGTGCAAACTCGAATGCATGTTTGACACGAAACAACGAGCAAAGAAATGCAAGTTTTGACGAGTGCGACTCAATCGCGACCTCCGGTTTACCTCCCGAAAAGGTCACAACGTGCTCAAAAAGGATACATTTTGCCCTTGACGAGTGACGATGAAACGCGCATCGAAAGTTGGAGTTGAAGTTCCCGTGGAGGGATTTCGCGATGAAAAGTGCACTTTTCTTGTACTTTCTCGGGTGTCAGGGACTCCGATCACTACCAAAATTTGCAGAGACCTTGGAGACCATCTTGGGAACACCACCGACCAGGTTTGGAGTTCACTGGAGGCCACCGACCAGGTTTGAGTGCAGGAGGTGGTCGGCCAACTAGAAAAGGTTGCCGGCCGACCACCTAGCCCAAATCCGGGGCAATTTTGTCCTTTCACACTCATTTCTTTAAATATACAAAGCCAAACACTTTTTGCTCACAAATCTAAGTCCGAAATCAGTCCCTCTCCCTTCCTAGTGCATTTTCCCTCCCAGATCTGCGCTCTATACGCGTTTTCCAACTCCCCACGCAAAGTTATTTCGCGAAAACTTTTAGTTCTCTTCACTTTGAACCGATTAAATTTTGATTTCGGAGCTTCTTTTCTCATTTTCACCACTTGAGGTAAGTTTGTCTCAACATTTGGAAGATTTTCTCAGGAGTTGACTTTTGTTGACTTTTTCATTTCCCGAGAGTTGACTTTTGTTGACTTTTTCTAATTTTGGCTCATTTTGCTCATTTTTGCTCCTTTTTGCAGATTTCTTGAGATGGCGGGTCATTTTCCCCATGATAGAGGTTCTCCAGGTGCCGGAGGTGAGCCTGACATCATGTCTTTACCTCCAAGGGTTCGGCCATTCATTCCTGAGAGGTATGACCCTCCGACACACATCCTCCCTCGGGCGATTTTTTATCGTTTTACTGACTTTGATGCTCGAGCACCTGTGGACCTACTATTGCGGGAGCCGGAGTCCCATCTCTCTCATTAGGCACGAGAGGTATGTACTTCACTTTTTTACATTTCCTGCCTTAATTCTGCATTTTTCATGCATTTTATGCTACGCATGCTTATTTGTTCGCTCTGAACACATTCGCATACCATACTTCTGCTCATTCTAGCACACAGCTTGTTCTGAATGCTTAGTCTATAACATAGTACTCTGTTTGCATTTTGAACATACAGCTCAATCACTTGAATTTCTGAACACGCGGCTCATATTTGATGGTGAACACGCAGCACACACTATCTCTGAAATCTGAATACACAGCTCATATTTGTTTGTGAACACGCAGCACACATTTCAATTCTGAACACACAACCCATATTTGATTGTGAACACACAGCACACATTTGTTGAAAGTTGAACATGCAGCCCAAACTTTGAATTTCTGAACACGCAGCCCATATCTTGATTGTGAACACGCAGCACACACATGTTGAGAGTTGAACACGCAGCCCAAACTTTGAATTTCTGAACACGCAGCCCATATTTGTTGAAAGTTGAACACTCAGCCCAAACTTTGAATTTCTGAACACGCAGCCCATATTTGTTGAAAGTTGAACACTCAGCCCAAACTATGTTTGTGAACACGCAGCACACATTTGTTGAAAGTTGAACACACAGTCCAAACTTTGAATTTCTGAACACGCAGCTCATATTTTGAAGGTGAACACGCAGCACACACTTGTCGAGAGTTGAACACGCAGCCCAAACTATTGAATTTTTGAACACGCAACCCAAATTTTGTTGAAAGTTGAACACGCAGCCCAAACTTTGAATTTCTGAACACATATTTGATTGTGAACACGCAGCACACACTTGTTGAGAGTTGAACACGCAACCCATATTTGATTGTGAACACGCAGCACACACTTGTTGAGAGTTGAACACGCAGTCCAAACTTTGAATTTCTGAACACACAGCCCACATTTGTTGGTGAACACGCAGCACACACTATTTCTGAAATCTGAACACACAGCCCAAATTTGTTTGTGAACACGCAGCACACACTTCAATTCTGAACGCACAGCTCATACTGAACACGTAGTTCACAGCATTGTATTTGATTTGATTTGCACACAGCTCATACATTTCATTTGCACGCAACTTATTCATTTCATTCTGAAACTGAATACATGTGTTCATTATGAATGCAGGTGTCCGCCTGTGTTACACGGGGATATGGCTCCATTGCTGCAAGGGAGTGGTATGCAGAGCTCCCAGAGACCGTCCGTGATTGGGTTGATCAGGCAGGGTTCGGGCCCTTCTGTACCGGGATATCTTGCTATCCCGCTACCAGGACGTTGATGGGCGCCCTTGTGGAGAGGTGGTGGGACACCACCAATTCCTTTAATTTCTCAACTGCCGGGGACATGACTATAACCCCATTCGACTTTGCTGTGTTAACAGGCCTCGACGTGGGAAGCTGGACGATCCCTTATGATGAGGACATGGGCGAGTAGGAGGCCGCTTGGATTTATCTATTAGGAGCTCGCCCACCAGCCGACCGATCCTTGGGCTGAGTCTGGTACACCTGGTTTTCTTCATATTTCAGACAGAGGGAGCCCAAGACTCCCGAGGAGATAGCGCAGTACACCTGAGGATTTTTGATGCTCCTCTTCGGGACCACTCTGTTCGCCAATAGGGGGAACACCGTTGGGCTATATTTGCTGAGTGCCCTGGTAGACCTCTTGCAGGTCAGTCAGTATGACTGGGGTGGCGCCAGCTTGGCTACCCTCTATTGCTACATAAGCGCGACCTTCCGCGGACGGGAAAACATAGTTGGCGGCTACTGGAGAGCCTGGGAGGTACCTTCTGCCCTCTTGATTTAGATTTTTGCTTTTCATTATCTGTACATTGCACGCATGGCACACTTTATATTCTGTACTCGCATTCTGCACTCAGTATTTTGTATTCAGATTCTGCACTCAGCATTCTGTATTCTGATGGTTTTTGCCCTGTTTTCCACAGTTATGGGTTTTTACGTACTTCCCGACGCTAGCCCCAGAGCTCAAGGTGGAGGCGCCCCTCATGACCCCCTACTCACTCATTTTTGAGGGCCAGTACCGGCCGTGGGCCCAGGAGACTCTCCCCTACCTACGGCAGTTTTTCGATACAGTGCGGCCGACAGAGGTAATTCAGAACTCTCAATCCTCCATGTTTTCATCTTTGATTTATTTTGCATATCTACGATTTCTAATCAGCTTATGCATTGGTTATCTGCAGATCACATGGCAGCCTTGGGTGCCTTTGGGTGGGGACCTCCGATTTCTGCTTGCCGGAGGATGGGCCGCCTCTTGGTACAGGATCCTATTTGAGGGGCCAGTTGGTAGGGCCTGGTTTTTGGGGGAACGCTTCCTTCACCAGACTATGGACTTTCTTGAGCAGAGTATCCCTTCAGCACCCCCGGACGATATGCGGTCCGCTGATAGGCTCACTCCCCAGGGTGTCATTAACGCCAGGTTGGGCATCGATGTATTGCTACACTTGGAGGACGGGGAGTACGCGACCTACCGTCATACATACTGGATGCCTCCATTGGCAGGTGTCCGTACTCCCACGAGGAGGTCTACTGGCATGCCATCCTCGAGTCGCACCCGAGCTAGAGACATTCCTTCGACCAGTAGGGCTGGTACATCTAGAGGTGGGGCTGGACTGGTCCCCCCAATTCCCCCAACTTATTATCACGCTGGACGGCCAGATATCCCGACTGAGTTGATGGGATGGCGATACGGGACTTCCTACCCGATTCCGATAGAGCCTCCTATGTCAGATCACCCATACATCAGAGACCCTGACTCACCACCGGTATGCTTTACAGCTTTGATTTATCACTCAGATACTTGGACATTCATTCATTCACTGATGACTTGCAGTTGCATCTGCAGCCTACCACGGAGTATACTGAGGGGTTGCTCGGGTTAGTGGCCTCGCTCGAGGGCATGGTCTTGCGGAGAGAGGCGCAACTGTCCATCATGGGTGTCTCGGTACTCTTTAGTTTTCTTGCATTTATCATACTTCTGATGACATGCTGAACTTGAACATTTCATTGCATTGATTGACCGACTGTATGCGTAGAGCACATCTGACACACACCACATCCATGTACTATATTTGCATACATCCACTCAATGTAGCTTTTTTATCTGTGCATCTGATATACATATTTTGGCTGATGCATTCAAATTGCACTCTTTCTTTTCAGATGCCTCCGATATATACCGGGCCACAAGCCGGGCCATCTGGGCCTTCCCGAGGAGCTGGGAGAGGGGAGTCGTCTCGCAGACGAGGTGGGCGCAGAGCACATATCATAGAGGAGGAGTCCAGCGAGGAGGAGGAGTCCGCGCATCCTCAGTCAGAGACATCCGTCGGCAAAGAGGATGACTCTGAGTCCGGTTCCGAGGGCGGAGGTGATGCCGAGGAGGGTTCTGAGGACAGCAGCTCCAATTCAGATAGTGGTGTTGATGGGGACAACGCAGGGGCTGTTCCGCAGAAGAGGACGAAGAGGGCCTTTTTTTTCTTGCGCTTGAGAGCACAGATAGTCCTGCTTTATTTGCCTTTTTTACTAGTAGTTGTAGCACATTGTACATTATTAGGCAGTTTTACTAACTTGTACCCTTGTTGTAAAATTTTGTAACAAAGGAAGCATGATAGAATGAAACAGCTTTTGTTCCATAAGTGTTGCATTTTATGTTCTCGCATCGCATCGCATCATTTTGCACAAAATGAGATTGAATGGAATTGTGCATTTGAAAATTGCCAAGTCAGGTAGTGAACCGACGCAACAAACAAAGCAACTTAATTTACTAAGAAAGAACAAAACCTTAACAAGTTTACAACTCGATAAGCAAGACACAACAATGTTGATTAAACCTACAACTCGATAAGCAAGACACAACAATGTTGATTAAACAAAGAGTAACAACTCGATATACACAACACGTCAACTCGACAAAACTTAATAACTCGATAAACTAAACAACTCGATAAACAAAACAACAACTCAATAAGCAAAATAACAACTCGATAAGCAGGATTTAACAACAACTTGATAAACAAATGCATTTCGGACGATCTGGGTGACGGAACGTATCCGAAACAGAGGAAAACTCGCACCTTCAACACCCCCAATGCATGGAAATGCTAGGAACTTTCTTCTAGAAGCTAGAACAAGACCAAAGCCACCTTCCTCTCTATGGCCGACCACCTAAGGGAGCTGGCCGACCAGCTTCTTGTATTGGAGGAGAGAGGGGTGGTCGGCCTATCAGAAAAGGTGGCCGGCCGACCACCTAGCCTGGCAGCCACCAAATTTTCAACGCGTGTCCCCCGAATAGTGCCTTATCCTCTTTAAAAGCTCCAGCCTTGTGGCTCTTTCATTTCATCTTAGTTTTGCATCAAAATGGAGGCGTTCCTCACCCAAAATCTCACAGCTTGGATTGCTTCTCTAGATGGCTCAGAAAAGTTGAACTTCCGGGGCTTTGGCTTGAACGCACTATTCACGTTGGGCCGTACTCAGTTGCATCTTCCTTTCCTCTATGCCGCGGTAAGGTTTTGGAATCCGGTAACACACGTCTTTAGCTTTAGCGGGCAAGAGATGTGTCCTACTTTCGAGGATTTCCAAGTTTTGATGGAGTCCGAGCGCAACGAGAAAATCTTGCCTCAACTCCGATTCGGCCATGTCCAAGCCTTAGGACAAATGTGCGGCCTCACTTTGCATGATGCTCGATCATTGATTCATGATGGGGAGCTGGACATCCCAAGCTTGGTTTGCCGGTTTTCTAATGCTGGTGACCACGGCGACCATCACTGGCAGGGCTATCGGCAACACGCGTTTTGCCTATGCTTGCTATCTCATTTCTTACTTGCCTCAGGTTCCAGAGGATCCAGTGTCCGGTTGATCGAGGTTGCCCAAGGTTTGAAGGAGGGCAAGAGCTGCATTGCGATGACATTGACTGAGACATTGACGGGCTTAAAAGCTTTTCATTGCCGGGAGACGGCTAGGCTTGCGGGGAGCCCACTACTATTGCAGGTAATGTTTCCCACCCAATCTCACATATGTATTGCTCACATCACTCGGCCCTCAGGCTCGGTTTTTCTCACAAAGCCTTTTTCTTACTTTTCTCTCATCGTACATCTCTCTATTCTTTATTCTCTCATTTTTCAATCCCTCCCCAGGTGTGGTTGATGGACAAGTTACAGATTGTGGAGTCTTGCCTCGCATACTCAGCTCGCGGCTACTTTTTTCGACAATGCCTGGTCGATGCCCTTGATGAGGGGTGGTGGTACAACTGGATGTGCAATTTGTCTACAAACCGCATCGCTTGGCGCTGCCCTTGGCTCAATCTGCAGGCGATGAGTTACAACATGACCCGTCAACCTGGGATTCAATTGATTGGCATGACACACTGTGTCTTCTATTTTTCATTCCGATTCCAGCACCAATTTGGACATGATCAGACTTGCCCCCCAGAGGGGATAGGTATCCTGCTGCATTCTCGGTTCGAGGCACACAGCTTGCCCGGTATGCCACAGCATGGAGGACTAGAGAGCTCCTGGCCCCCGCTCCCACTTTCAGTTGCACTTTGTCTGATGAGTGCTTGGATTGGCTCAATGAAGAGGAACATGAAGGGCCCACTTTGGTATTAGAGGCTTCGACTAGCTCTGGGAGGAGGCGCAGGAACACCTGACTTAGCTATGCCCCAGATTTATTACTTTATTCGTACTTTCAATTTTTCTTTATGATTGTAATAAAAAGAAACTTCAATTTGTATGTAAGAGCAGGAGAACTCTGTATTGAAATCAATGAAATTGAAGGTTGTGGGTACTGAAAATTTTCCACTTTGGTCCAAAAATGGTCTAAGTTGTAAAAAGATTAATTTTGAACAAAGTCAACTTTTATTAAAATTTTTCAAAACCATTTTCGATATGGATCAGAACTGGACACGCCTGAAATCTGTCACTGAGATGCACAACCCCGGATCCCAGCAACTGGAAAGTTGCCCCTAGTCTGAATAGTACCGCAACACTGCGCAGCAACGGAAAGTTGCCCCTAGTCTGAAGAGCACTGCACTGGAGATCATAACCGAACTCTTAAATGCTAAATAGACAAATATGGCCGAGATGATCAAATGGACAAAGTTGATCGAGGAAAAGTTTATGGCTGAACTTCAGGATGAAGTTGCCTACGTATCCCAAAGATGGGAATCAAGCCTTACGTAGTTCAGGCTGGGGTTCACTTGAGTATTTTCACTCTCCTTTGACGCTCTAACTTTTGCCAAGGCCGCCCTTTGCGGGTTTTCAACCTTACGAGCTTAGTTTTTATAGTTTCAAATTTTTTACGCTCTAATTTTTGCCTAAGTCGCCCTTTCGGGTTTTCGGCCTAGCGAGCTTCTCAGGGGTAATATTTCTTCAACTTGTCCATATTGATCAGTTGGGAGAACTCTAGGCCATCTAGGTCCATCAGAACCACAGCTCCACCTAACCAAATAGACTTAATGATGTAGGGACCAGTCCAATTGGGTCTGAACTTGCCCCTTGGCTCGTGGATGGGAGCTCGGTTGTCCTTGAGCACCAAATCTCATTCTTTTAGATTCCTGGACTTAACTTTCTTGTCAAAAGCCCTGGCAATTCTACGCTGATAGCCTTGAACATGGTACAGTTCTTTCAATCTGCGCTCATCAAAAAGCATGAGTTCTTCAAATCTGCTCTATTGCCAATCTACTTCGGCTATCTGACATTTAGCCAGCACTCGCAAAGACGGAACCTCAATTTCAATAGGTAGAACGGCCTCCATCCCATAAACAAATGAATACGGAGTCGCCCCAGTAGAAGTTCTAATTGAAGTCCGGTACCCCCACAGAGAAAACGGCAGCTTGTCTGGCCAATCCCGGTAGGTTTCCACCATCTTCTGCAATATGTGTTTGAAATTCTTGTTGGCGGCCTCGACTGCGCCATTGGTTTGCGGCCGGTATGTAGACGACTTATGAAAAGCCACATTGTATTTTTCCAACAAATCAATTACTTCCTTTTTGAAGTAGGAACCATTATCTGAAATGACCTCGTTTGGGACCCCATAACGACAGATGATGTTGTTTCTGATGAATTTTGCAACATGTGACGCCTTTAACACTGTATAGGATTAGGCCTTAACCCACTTCGTGAAATAATCTATCGCGACCAGGATGAACTCATGCCCATTAGACCCCTTCAGGGTAACAGCCCCGATCACATCGATTCCCCAAACTGAAAATGGCCATGGCAAAGTTATATTGTACAGCTTCAACGGCGGGATGTTCATGCGGTTTGCATGGATCTGACATTTGTGGCATCGCCGAACAAAGCCGATACAATCCTCCTCCATGGTGGACTAGTAGTAACCCTGTCTGAGGATTTTCCATGCCAGTATTATCCCGTTCATATGTGCACCGCATTTCCCTCCATGGATGGCCTCCATTAGGTGTTTTGATTCTTCAGCTTCAACGCACAGCTTATGCATTCCCAGATGACCTCTCTTATACAATTTACCTCCACAGATGATGAACTAAACGACCATTCTTTTGATTGCCCTTTTATCCTTGGCATTTGCCCCTGGTGGATACGCTTCTTTCTCTAAAAAATTCCAAATATCGTAATACCAGGCGTTCTCATCTTGAACCTCATCTATAGTAGCAATTGACTCATAAGTCGGCACAAATTTCTGGTCGATAATGACTGGACGCATCCGGACTCCAAACGGGATGTCTATCATGGAAGATAGAGTTGCTAGAGAATTTGCGAACCTGTTGTTTTCTCTTAACAGATGAGCGAAGTTTAACTTCTCAAATCGAGGAATTAACAAATCCAAGGTCAGGTGATACATAATCATCTTTTCTTCTTTGACTTTCCAATCTCCTTTCGCTTGAGATAGAACAAGGTTCGAGTCCCCAATAACGTCCAATCGTTTTGCTCCTAGTTCCAGGGCTGCTTCTAGACCGGCAATGCATGCCTCATATTCTGCTTCGTTGTTCGAGACTTTGAACTAGAGTTTGAAGGCTAGAGGGATACGGGAATTGTCGGGTGCTATCAGCAACACTCCTATCCCATACCCGTACTGGTTGGACGCTCCGTCAAAATACATCGTCCAAAACTCGTCGTCAATATGCAAAATGGCCTTATCTGGGAATAAGTACTCAACTGCTTCACCCCCTTCCACTGGATGATCGGCTAAGAACTCTGCTACTGCTCTTCCCTTGACTGACTTGCGCGTCACATATTTTAGATCGAATTCGAAAAGCAACAGCAACCAACGAGCTAGCCTACCTGTAAGTGCCGATTTCTCAAAGAGATATTTGATGGGATCTAATCTCGAAACCAACATTACAGAGTGAGCTAACAGGTAGTACCGCAGCTTCCTGGTAGCCCATACCAAGGCTAAGCAAGCCTTCTCCAATGGTGTGTAGCGAGTCTCATACTCTAGTATCTTCTTGCTCAGATAGTAGATGGCCCTCTCCACTTTGTCCTCTGATTCCTGCGCAAACATGCAGCCCATTGTGGTCTCAGTTACTGAAAGGTACAATATCAACGGTCTCCCCGGCTCTGGCGGTGACAACACGGGTGGGTTCTGTAAATATTCCTTGATCTGTTCAAAAGCAGCTTGGCATCGGCCATCCCACTGGAATTTCTTTTCTTTCTTTAGGAGACCAAAAAGTGGTTCACAAGTCAAGGTTAATTTTGAGATAAACCGTCTTATGAATTGCACTTTACCTAGAAAGCCTCGTACCTCCTTTTCAGTCCTTGGTGGTGGCATTTCTAAGATGGCCTTGATTTTGGAAGGGTCGACTTCGATACCTCTCTGTGTAATCAGAAACCCCAGCATTTTCCCTGCTGTAACACCGAACGTACACTTCTGAGGATTCAGCCGCAACCGAAATTCTCTGATCTTTTGAAAGAACTTTTGCAAGGGGGTGTAGTGGCCGTCTCTTTCTTTGGACGTGACAATCATGTCATCTACATACACCTCAACCTTTTTGTGGATCATGTCGTGCAATATTGTGGTCACGGCACGTTGATATGTAGCTCCAGCGTTCTTTAGCCCAAATGGCATCACTCTGCAGCAGTAGGTCCCCCACGGGGTGGTGAATGCAGTCTTTTCCCGATCTTCAGGTGCCATCACTATCTGATTATAGCCTGAGAAGCCATCCATGAACGAAAGCAAAGTATGCCCTGTTGTGAAGTCCACCAACTCATCAATATGGGGCAAGAGAAAGTCGTCCTTTGGACTGGCTCTGTTCAAGTCCCTGAAATCCACGCATACCCGGATCCTGCCATCCTTCTTAGGCACTGGAACAATGTTGGCCAACCAAGTCGGGTATTCGGATACCAGTAGGAAACCTACGTCAATTTGCTTGGTGACTTCTTCCTTAATCTTGAGGGCCCAGTCCAGGCGGATCGTTCTGAGTTTTTGTTTAACGGGTCGGGCCTCGGGGTCAAGAGGGATCCGGTGCTGTACGATCTCAAGATCGATTCCAGGCATGTCTTCGTAGGACCACGCGAAAACGTCTTTGAAATCTTTTAATAAAGCGACTAAGCGCTCACGTTCCTCCGAAGACAACGTGGACCCGATCTAGACCAGTCGCGGGTCCTCCTCAGTACCAATATTCACAGTAGTGATTTCATCGATTAAGGGTTTAACAAATCTTTCCTACTCTTGTTCAATTAAGCGTTGCAAAACTGGATGAATTTCTTCCTCGTCGTTTTCATCAAAATTTTGAAAGTCTAAGTTAATGCAATAAATGAAGGGCACAGAAAAGTACTCAGAAACCACAGCCACATCATTCTCATTAAGCACATCCAAATCATCTGATTCTTCGATTACAACAGACTCAAAAGAGAAAGAAAAAGACGACCTGGACAGGACTGTGGTATCCGGGTTATCATCCCCAGGAATACTGAACTCAGACTCAATCGAGCTGGAACTTGATTCCGACTCAACAGATCCGGAGGAATCAGATTCCGACTAACTACCTGACCCAGTGCTGCTTAACAAAAATCTCTCTTCATACTGCCAAATGAGAGAGGGTGCGATAGATGCATCCAAAATGTTTGCTGGTAGGCCCGCAGCCGTTCCATTCCCGATCACGCATACCGAGAAGTTATCCCCCAAGCACTTCTGTTCGATCGGAGGATCTGAAAGTAGACACGCCAGCACTACCCCCATTTCACTTTCGGCGTCCTCAGACTCTATTTTCTTGCTCTACTCAACCTCAGCTAATGGGTCTATCTACTCTTCGGTAATGTCATCCCCGGATAACTGTGGGTCAAAGAAAATCTCAAAACCTGGCACGCACTTCCTCTCCGCGTTCAGCCACGGCTCTGGAAAGCCACAAAACGGAAAGTCCTCTCCCTCCCGAACGAAGCGTCCGTTTAGGGTACCCTGAATGGGCCAGTGCATTAAGTTAAAAGGCTTCCCCGCCTTCTTTGCTCTGGCTCTCCCAGCCATCTCCTTACCCTTCCTTATCCAATCCTCTTTAGTGGGCAGATAACCCAAGCCAAAGGTATGTGGGTTGTGTGGCACCTCGGTCAATGCTGCGACGCCCTTCCGGCCGTTCTTTCCCAATCCCATCCCGAGGATGTGTTGAAGCTTGTTCATGAGGTATACTGATTGAGCACTGACATGCACCCCCTCATTAACAACTAAGATGTTCTACACGACCTGAGCCTCAGCTAGGGTAAAACCGGATAAGAACACATCCTCCATACCGTGCTCAATTTCCAAAACTGGTGTAGATACTTCCAGCGGTGGATGGATCGATGAATTTCCAAAAATAATGGCTACCCCCTTCCCATGGGGGTATTTCACCATCTGATGCAAGGTGGACGAAACTGCCTTCACCCGGTGCAGCCACGGCCGCCCCAAGAGCATATTGAAAGTTGCAGGAACTTCTAAGACGTGGAAGTCTACCTCATGTTGTCCCGGCCCAACCTTGGTCTGAATTCTCACTGTCCCCATTACTTCTCTGCTTGTGTTGTCATATGCCCGAATCACCTGGGCTGTCGGCATAAAATCTGCTGTCTTTAAACCGATTGCATATGCAGTCCTTGCTGGGCACACATTGATGGCGGACCCTGTGTTGACAAGCACCACGGGTATCCATTTGTTTCTGCACTCCACAGAAATGTAGAGTGGCTTGTTATGATTCACACCCTCAGGTGGCAATTCTTTGTCAGAGAAAGTCAACATCGGGGTAGCCCCTCTCGGAAAAACTAAGTCCACCAGCTGCTCGGGCGTGGTGTCTATTGACAGCTTGGCCTTGTCCATGGCCGATAAGACAACTTGTCGATGCACTCGCGATGCCATAAGCAGTCCCCAGATGGAGATGTCTGCCTGTATCTTTTTCAACTGCTTCAGTACAGCCTCTTCTTCGAGTTGCTTCTCTTTTTGTTTCTCCGCCTCCTTATCTTTCCCAAATGCCTCTGGCTGGTCTAAGTACGGGGGCTTGAAATACCGCCTGCTCCTGGTCATATGATCGACTTCGCCGATATACCAGGTATCATCTGGTTGATTGCTCTCCCAATCCTCATCTGTGTGGGCAAGACATAAATCATTGTCCTCCTACCACATTCCGTCGGTAGCCAACAGACACCTGTCTGGCTCTGGTACAATTGCACCCGCAGTACTCTCCGTCCACATGCTCACAGCATTCTCTATCCTCATGCACACAGCACTTTTAGTCCCCTCAGGGCCTTTAACTTTCCTGATTCTCTCAGAATCCTCAAACCTTTCTTGTTCCAACTGCGTCAGTACAATTGGCTGTTTAACAATTTCCGCATTCACAATGCCTAAGTCTTGAGCGAAATTCTTAGCACCGGCGCTCTCCGGCGATTCATTATGATTTCCAGCCCTTCCGGCCACAACTGATATTCTTGCCCCTGCCGGGCCCCATTCCAACTGAGCTTCGTCGACAACGTCTGGCAGGTCATCAAGCCACCCGGTGACCTCTGCTGACTCCTCAAAATCTGACCAGTTGACTACCATGCCCTCTGGCTCTTGTTCATTGAAAAATTGAAGGTTAGCAAAGCCCTCTTCCACAGCTGCCAGGTCATCTATCCTCTGACCAGATTCATCTCCCTGTATTATACAAAGCTCTGCCCCCGCCAGCAATTCAAAGTTCGGCCCAACCTGGCCCACTGATAGAATGTAGTCACTCGGACTGTATACTTCCTCAGCAAAACTCCCAGATTCCTCAGATCCTGGCTCGACAATCCCATTCTCCCCTGGAATCTCCCCTGTTCTGTCTTCAACAGTCACCACCAATGGTTCGGGTTGGGCTCTGGAGATGTCCAACATACATAAGTCAATGCAGTTAGGAAGGAGCACCTCCGGCTTGGGTACGTGGGTTGGGGTAATATATATGCTGGGATCGTAAGACACGACCCTAGTCTGGATAAAGTTGATTCTTTTGGGAGGTGGAGCTTGGTTGTGTGGTGGGAGAGGGTTTGTTGTGACATTGGGTTTTTCTGGAGGCACAATCACCTGCTTGTCAACGAGATCTTGAATCTCATGACGCAATCTAAAACATTGGTCAGTGTCGTGACCATGTTGTGGTGATATGCGCAGTATTTTGTTGGGTTATGAGAGGGAGGGAGTGGATTTGGCAATGGCCTCGGCTCCAGCGGCTTTAAGTGCCCTTTCTTGATTAATACCCCTAAAGCCTTGGACAGGGGCATATACAGTGGGGTAAAGGCTCTCTGGCCTCGAGGTTGGAATTTGGTGGTTTGTGTGTTGCTTCTGGACGCGCCGAAGAAAGGTGTAGCTGCCATGGGCCTTGGAAGGGGGATGGTGGTGACCATGCTTACCTCCAAAGCTCTACATTTGCGGCATTGCTGGTGCCTGTGTTGTTGTTGCGGTTGAAGGTCCTTCGGGGTTGCTCTCTATCTTGGTCAATCAGACCTTGTTTCATAGCATCCTCTATTTGTACCCCCATCTCGTGCAAATCTGAAAAGGTAGGGAAGGGGAGCACAATCATTTTCTGCATCAGTTTTGGTTGGAGATTGCGCACAATCATCCAGATTTGATCTTTATCTGTAGGCTTTAGGGTCATCATTGAGCCCTTCGCCCTACACCGAGCCACAAAATCAAAAAAGCTCTCCTTAGGCTCCTGCCTTGTTGTCTCAAGATCACAGGTTGTAATCTCGATTTGAGTGTTATAGGAGTACTGTGCAAGGAAAACCTCGGCCATATCGTCCCAGTTCCGCTTAACATCATCTTCTAATTTTGCATACCAGATAGCGGCCACACTTGACAAGGTCTGGCCGAATAGTGAAAGCTTTTGTGGTCTGGTGAGGCCCATCGATCGCAGTATATCTGAGAACAACCGAAGATGGACCATGGGATCCCCGGATCCGTCAAAGCGGTCGATTTGTGGCATCTTGAACCTATCTGGCAGCGTCACAGCCACATTGGTATATCCGTCCTCGATGTCTAGGATGGACTTCACCCCCTGGGATTTTTTGAACAACTTCTCGAACTTGCTCAATTTCAATGCTGTATGGTCTACCTCGAACTCAAAGGGAGAGTCCGGTTGATTAACAGGCGTAGGTACCTTGGATAATTGTGGTAGAATCGGGGGCGGAGCCGACCCCATCGGGATGTCTGTATCTCCCTGGACATTTGGTACCTCCCCGGGTACTGGAACTCCTGGTGGGGGAGGAGCTGGGTGTGAAGCAGATGCCCCGGTTTGTTGTTGTAACCTGGCAATTAACTCTGTCTGCTGGGCCATGATCTCGGCTTGTTGTTTGGCAAACTCATCCTGGCGAACAGCGTCCTGCTGCATGGCTCTCATGGTCTCCTACATCTGGCGCATCATTTCTTCAACTCCTGTCGGTCCCGCCATACTGTCCTGATCTGCTTGAACTACTGGGAGGTTTATCTCTATAGCAACAATTGAGATCTCAGTCCGACTGTCCACTGATGGGGTAATCCACTGCTCTGGCAACCTCTGCTCGGATACACTGCGTCTTCTCGACCTCCGTCTGACAACCGGGGGTAGGGAATGATACACTAGTTGTCGGTCGACCCGATTCTTAGATCGATGGAGTCGGCGACCTCTTGTCTAGTGTGCTTGGGGAATATTTGCTTGGTCTGAAGCAATTGTGCTAAACTACCCTAGCAAAAGATAAATAAAGCAATAATAAGGAAATAAACGAGCAGACAAACGAACAGCATAACAGCGTAAATAAACACAACACACAGTTGGGTATAATTAACGCGCAATTGATACACTGTTCTCAAAGACTTATCATTATTCCTAAATCACTGTCCTCGAAGCTGAATCTGATACCCACAGATAACTGATTCCGAAAATACTAAACTGGTGCCTACAGGCCTGATACCCAAAATACTGAATTGGCGCCCGCAGGCCTGATGTCCAAACTTGTAAACTGATACATGCATTCTTATAGAGACGCACTCTAAAAGCACATAACAAATAAGTGAGAGCCAAAAAAAAAAAAAAAACACCCCTATGTTGGGGTAAGGTTTCCCTGTCCTATTTTGTCAGGAGCTAGGGTTTCACTACGCACGCAGCAGTTTCAAACAACCTATAAACGGGTAAGCAACCTGTTCTAGTTTGAAATGGTCACTATGGATTCCGAATATGCACTAGGTCGAATGGTCAAAAAGGGTGCCCCGGTAAAATCGGGGTTTGTGTTCCCGTCGTGGAAGAGCCCGCAACCGGTCAGCCTTATGGCACGCTTCGCAAAGCGAGCCTCCAAAAAACCGTTCAGGAATAGCATATGACAAACACGGTGTCCTAGGCGTACTAATGCAAATGCAATGCAAAGAAACACGTAAGTGTAGTCAAAACCAGATATCATGAGTTCGAGTCAAATTCTCCAAAGTCCCCAGCAGAGTCGCCAGAAACTGTAGACGTCCCCGAACATCCCGGGAGGGAAATTCCCCCCGTTTTGTTCATTGGGCTCACTACAGTTCAGGACTCAATGTCACGGTCCTGTATCTAATCTCGCAGAGTGCAATGCAAGACCGATGGATCATCAAAGAGTCCAAATCCGGAAAATCGTTTTTGAAAACAGATTTTTTTAAAAAGAAGTGCCAAACATGGACTGCTTTGCCAAATACAGAGTCGCCACCTAAATATTTTAGTTTGGGAAATTTAGGAAACCCTGACTCGTTGCCTAAGGCCACGTGTTCGTCATCATCAAAGTTGCCCCGGCTCGGGCACTTGGGTACGATTGGGGAAGGTCACTTCGTGAGCACTCCCGCTCGCTCGATCAAAGATTGGCCTCTACTAACCATGATATCTAGTTTTGAAAACATTATGTGCGCTTATTCCGGTTATTAGTCTAGATTTACTATGTGATGCGCACAGCATACAAATATAGACCGGATCTCCTGAATTAGAACAACACATCTCATGTTTGTTTTGAAAATGGTTTGCTACTCGCAAGTAGGCTTAAAATGAAGATTTTGCCACCCTCGGGTGGGCTTAGAAAACAAGATGATTTGTCACTCTCAAGTGGGCTTAAAACTAACAATTGATGAATTGTTCCAATCCAAATAACCCAACCTTCACCCACAGGCATTCAGGCAGGTATACCACGTAAGCACGTAGCCTCATGGTAAGCATGCTATCATGGTAGTCACTTACACACATGCAAGGATGCTAAAGCATAAACACTTACCGAGTACTCCAAGCCAAAACAGAAGCTATGTTAGAAATCCATGCATGATCCTAACTATACAGAAATGCCTAATGCAACACATGCAGGAATGCAATTACAATATGCTTGGCTATTCTAAAGATGGCATGTGATGATGCTACAACTAACACATATTCAATTTGGAATTGAAATACAAATGCAGTTAGTATAATGTGCCGAGCCTGGTGCATGCAAGACAGATGAATGATGCAAACATACAAACATAAGTATGCTAATTGAAACATGCCCTAATCTAACAATCATAAGCTGGTAAATAAAAGGGAGAAAGACGTGGGGTTGGAAGACATACATCACACGGACGCACACTTATTACAATTGTGCCCTCGCTCGGAGGGTCCGAATAAATAATACAGTCTGAATAATAATTACAGTCCGAATATGTACAAAATCCTAATTAATTAACAATTTAACTAGGAAAGCAAGTAAATTAGCATGCAAATCCATAGACCGCCTCAGCTCTGTTCCGAATGATGAAAGATGCATGCTCAAGTTGCCTTGTGTGGAAATCCATTGCGATGCCCCGATTCGCCTCTGTTTGCAATTAATGCCGGAATGTTGTGCAAGGCTTTAGAAAGCTGCTAATTTCTGATTTGCTGCAACAGAGAGCCAGAAAGGGGCACAGCAAAGTATTTTCACATATATATGCGTGACTACTCTTCAGGGAATGTAGTCCTCGATCCTCGTGCCACCAATCACGCTTCTCGATGCATGATGGCCGAGGAGTCGAATTGCATGAATCAATGTAAAATGAATGCACATATAAACACAACAAGACCTAAACTCCATCATGGGTAATCCGAAGTATCGGCGACCGGGAATTGAGACACGTTCCGTCACTCGGAGTACGAAACGTCCCTCGTTTCCCGTGCTTGGGCTAACTCATATCCCAAACACAATGCAAATGAGATGGCATACACAATGCGACTAACATACAACCTAGCATACGCAATGCTATGAAATGGCATACACAATGCTCGATGTAACATGGCATACACAATGCTCTAACATGCAACTCAGCATACACAATGCTATGGACCGAAATGGCATACAAAATGCATGATGGACTTACACCAACATGAGTGGACCTCAGCCACACTCACATCAGTGGCCATTAGATGAAAATGAGACAACCGAAATGCGTGCACACATGTACAAATACCAAGGACCGAACCTAAGGCATCAAATGCCACTCTACCAAAGCATGGCAAGGGATGAAAGATGGCATACAAACATGCAATTTCCAGCACTGAAATATGATGCGCAATGGTCCCGAATCATGGAAATATGGCACCCAATGCATGAAAGAGGCCCCGAAACTCAAAACTAGGCAAATGCATTGAACTATAATCATGCAAAGCAAGCATTATTTGATCACGAAGTATAAAAATAGAGCCAAGGAAGTCCCAAAATATGCACAATATTAGTTCAAAGCATGGCCAAAAAGTGCTAACATGAGGGGCTAAAACAACACGCAAACTAGGCTAGTAAGCGTGGTTTACATGGCATGTACATGAAGCATAAGAGAGGTCACCAAACCAGCCAAAAATAGGAACATGATATGCTAAAATATGCCCAAATAACCACTGAAATGCATCCAATGCATGCAAAAATGATGAGCTCCTTTGGAGGGCCATGCAAGGGGTTACTCAACACATGCATCAAGGGCACTTAGCATAGAAAAACCAGCTCTTGAACTCAATTATGACAGCCCTAAAACTCACCAAAAAGGGCCTGAAATGGCTCAAGGAAGTATGCAATGAAAGGTCCCCTTGAAAGGCCTTAAGGAGGATTGCTCCACACATGCATGCTAGGCATAAAATATGGCCAAAAGGGCTCTGGACAGAGCTAAGGTAGACCTCAAAACTCACATAATAGGGCCTGAAACAAGACTTCAAAGCATGAAAAATGGGGGTCCTTTGGAAGGCCAATAAAGCTAGTAAAGAGAATGAGGGGTGAGAGGGTCACCCCTCTATGATTTTGAAGTTCAAAGACACATCTAAGCCACTGAAAATCTGCTGGATTTCAGTGGCTAAAAGGCCAAACCAAGTCCAATGCAAATGTTCACATGCATAGCTCAAAACATGAGGAAATAAAGCATGAAAGGGGGTAGATGACCTCCAACAGGGAAATGACCTTAATAAAACATGTTTATAAGCTCAAAATAAAACTCTTTTTAGTTCATGAAAAATCTCGAAAATGCCCACAAATAGGACTAAGATATGATGCAAAATAAGCCTACAAAGAGGGATAGAGCATACAAGGAGGTAGATGGCCTCAAACAGAAAAGTGTCCTTAATCAAACTTCAAGAGGAACTCAAAAGAAGACACTTTTCAGTTTATGAAAAAGTCCAAAAATTCTTACAAATATGGCTAATCAATGGAGCAAAATAAGGCAAGAAAAGGGGAAATAGAGATTCACCCTTGAAGAGCTGATTTCCAGCAACTTCTGGACCAAGATGGGAGTTTTTTAACCTCTGCAAATCAGCTCCAAGATTCTTGGATGGATGGTGGAGGTGTTGTACTAAGGGTTGGTGTGCAAATGGCCAAGACTATTAGGGTTTTTGGAGCTCAAGTGTAAAGATATAGGGAGAGAGAGGTGTATAAGCCTTCAAAATTGTTGAACCCCTCACAAATGAAGACAAGCCACTCCTTTATAGAGGAGAGGCTCTAAAGCTTCTCTTGGAAGCTTCAAATATCCTCTATACACGTGTACGGAGGATGGTCCAAATGCCTTCTAGCTGGCACAGCTGTGATGCATTGAGAGAGAACAAAAAGCAAGAAGCAGGCCGACCAGTTCAAGTGGTCGGCCGGCCACTCCCCCTGGTCGGCCGACCAAGGGTCAAAAGGTTCAAGGAGAAATGCTGGCCGGCCACCCCAGAAAGGTGGCCTCCCAGATGAGTGCAACACAGTTGTATGGTGGAAAACCAGAAAATATGACCCAAGAGAGAGAAAAACCAGTTTTTTAGCAAGGTTCAAAAGGGTCATGAAGAATTACTGGTCGGCCTACCCATATTGGTGGCCTCCCAGATGAGCACAACACAATGGTGGTATGAAAAAACAGAAATTGTGGCCCAAAAGTGAGAAAAACCAGCTTTCTGTCAGAAAAATCGGCTGGAGGAGAGAGAAAAAGAGAAAGCTGGTTTCCAAGGGGAAAAGGTGGCCTCCCACCATACTACCACCTCCCTATCAATGAAAATAGGGTCCTTACCAAAAATGGACCAAGACAGATGCAAAACGAAGGTTCGGGGGCCAAAACGCGCAGTCTGGGCCCCCGAAAACAGACTGTTAGGCACCGGAAGTGGCGTATGACCACGAAGGTGGTCTCCCGGGCCACAGTGTCCCTATAAAGGAAGGAAACAAGGTGTGTGCCAAAAACCAGAGCAAACGGAGGTAGTTAAGCGGTCTCGAACCGAGGCACGCGGACGACGGCTTCGAAAACTGGAAACTGGGCTCCAAACGGGAAAAATGGCCTACGACCACAAAACGTAGCCTACGGCCACTGAGAGATGGTCTACAAGGCCTCTCCCTCCCTTCGGGAAGAGAAAACAGAGAAAACAGGACCTGGTTCGCAAACGGAGGCAAAGCACAAAAGAGCCCCGAAGTCCGGAGGCAAGGCTCGCAGCCAAGACTCCGCAACCTCAGAACGAGCACAATATGCAACATCACCGAGCGCTCAGTTGGTGACGTCTGAGTCTTAAGGTCGGTCAAAAATGGGTTGTCTATAATAGTTCAATTCAAAACAGCTTAAATTTTAAAATAAAAACTCTAATTAGTCTATGATATGATTTATTTTATAATCCCACATCAGGAAAAGAAAGAAAAAGTGAGTTGTTTCACTTATATAAAGTGAATCTTATACTCTCATTTAATATAATAGTGTTGTGCATATTTCAATTTAAGACAGTTTAGATTTTAAAATAAAATTTAATAGTTTTAATTAATTAATTTTTGTGAAAGTTAGTTGGTCTTTTAACCTAACCGATTAGGCTAAATCATTTTTTTATTTGACTGATTCGTTCGTTTAACTGCGATTTTAACAGTTTTATTAAAATATATTGGTTAGATTTATTTGATTTGAAATAAACCAAAGATTGACCAAATTAAAGATTAAATTACTGATATTGTTGGATTCGAAACAAATATCCCACCCGAACAATTGTTAAATTTTATTTTATACAATCCCACATCGGGAAAAAAAAAGAAGAAAAAAGTGAGTTGTTTCATCAGTTATATAAAGTGGGCGTTTGGAAAGTTGCTATTTTAGTAGGCTATTTTAGTTTTTGGTTATTTTAGTAGGCTAAAATTTTTGTGTTTGGGAAGATGTTTGGATTTTTTGTAGTTGGATGTGATATTTGTGAGTGAAAAAATGAAATGATTATGGGTTTGATGTAACATTTTGTCTTATTTAACTATTTTAGCTTATTTTGTCATTTTGTATATTTTAGCTTAAATTAAGCTAAAATCCCACTTCCCAAACAACCAAGTAAACATATGCTCCCATTTAATATTATAATGTTATGCATGTTTCAATTGAAAACAATTTAAATTTTAAAAATAAAATAAAATTTAAAATTTTAATTAATTAATTTTTGTATAAGTTGGCTATACTTTTGACCGACTTTAACATTTTATCAATATATATATGTGTGTGTGTGTATTATTTTATTTCTAAAGAGTATGTTTAAGTTTTATGACAAACTTTAATATAGAATAAACTAAAACTAAAAAATTTATAAAATGAATTTTATTTTTATTTTATCATTAATATATATTTTTTTGTAATTTATTCTATTTTTTTCATCTTTACCAATTATTTTTATTTTATGACATCTATTTCTTATTGTGAATTTAAAATATACAATTAATGACATAAGAACTGCAATATATATATATATATATATATATATATATATATATATATTCTAATAAAATGGTTAAAATTTAATTCATTCTAAATTATTTTTCTATACTTTTTAAATAAATTTTATGTTATTATTTAATTTTAAAATTATTTTTAATTATTTATTTAGTACGTGCATATGCTAGTGTATATATATATGTAACTTTTTTAGATGAATCCCATAGACTAACAAAAGCCAAAGCAATAAAACTGTCAACGTAACCAAAATATCATACGTTTCCATATATGCATATGCAAATGTAGATGATTAGCTCTAACTACACATTGATTTCAGCAGTCTATACTGAGAGGGAGATTTATGATCTGGAATTGGGCCGAGGTAACGGCCGAGCAGATTGAGAGCCTAATGGTGCATAGGGCCGAGATGACCGGAGATCCGCCCGGAGATGGGCTGCCAGGACTTGGGCCAGGCAAGAGTTGGGCCAAGTATGTGCCGCCCCAGACCGTAAAGAAGCTGCTCGGCAAGGCAGTGCTCGGTTGGACCGAGCTGCTTGATTAGGCGATGGTGGAGCCAGTCAAGCTGAGTGACCGGCGCCCGGAAAGGTGTGGTCAGCCGAGGTAATCATTTGATCGGCAGGAAGGCCGACCACAGGAGGTGCCCCGGGCTAGGCTTTGTCGAGATGCCGCCTAGCCCGGTCCTCCTTGGGCTTAGCCAGTGAAGTGCTTGGGTATGAAGCACAGCACGGCCGTGGATAGAGCAGCTCGGCTGCTGAGCTCCAGCTGAGAAGACAGGCAGTTGAGATTAGGTGATGTTCAGCAAGGTTTACGCTGACAGATGGGATAGGGGAGCCACGTGTCAGGAGATGACTGGGAGTGGATATGGGGCGCAGAGGGTATATAAGCATGTCTGCCCCCCCCATACGCGAGACGAACATTCTGTAACGAATTCCTACACTCTAACACTCTTTTCTCTTTCTCTTTATCCTAAGGTGTGTGCTAACTTGACCGTCAGAGGGGTTTTCCGGCCACACATCGCCGGGTAGCTCACCGTTAATTGCTCGCAGGTGATTGGACAGAGACGGAGCTCGGAAGAAAGGAGTACGGGATTGCTGAAATATTTGCTCCCCGTACATATACAATGACCCAAAGGGGATCTAAATCAATTATCACAATTTCAATATGCATCAGGCAATCCTACACACCATACCAACAATAAGTATAGAGGAAAGGAAGATACTGTGATGTTAATGATGCATATGGTGTACTTTCCATAATTTATTTATTTATTTATAAAATTTTACAAATTTTGATAATATAAACACAAAATGTCATAACATTTTTATCACAAAAGTCATAATTTTTTAAGCGGAAATTAATTATCAGAAAGTCCTATTTACCAATCTATTACTCCATCTGGTCACACATTCATTCTCTTGGATTGGCAAGTCCTGTTTGGTATGTTTTGTCGACATCCAGGTCCCGTTTTAAATTTATGTGATGTGAGTGTGGACGAGTTTGACTCTCTTTTGTTTTTTCTTTACAGGTTGGGATTGAATGCAGATTTTGTGGGATACGTTTCCTTATCCACGTTTGGTAATTCGGATCCATGTTTTTGTGTTATGGAGTCACACAACACTGCATGGACCAACAAATTTGGGTTATGGAGTCACCCAAATTCTTGTATTGCTTCCCTTGTTTTTGCAGCAACTGCTGCACCTATCAGAATTTGCTATGGTTGAGTGACCAACAACCTCCCTCCGCCCTCCACCGCCGTCAACCTTCTCAAATCAAATGGAATCACCACCGTCTGCCTCTTCAACCCCAATCCCGATACACTCACATCATTATCCGGCACAGGCATCTCCCTCATGATTGGAGTCCCCAACGAACTCCTCCCTTCCCTCGCTACCACCACCATAGACCCTTCTCTCCAATGGCTCTGATCCAACATCTTCTCCTACTTCTCCCCCACCCAAATCAAGTACATTGCCGTAGGCAATGAAATCCTCCTCAAAGACCCATTTTACACGCCGTATTTATTCCTTGCCATGAACAATCTATACATAGCTCTTCAAACTTTGGGTTTATCAGACACAATCAAGTTCTCAACATCTCACGCAGCTTCGATTGTGATGAATTCATTCCCTCTCTCGGCCTCATCTTTCAACCCAAATCACCAATCAATAATGGGTCCATTGCTGCAATTTTTGAAGGATACTGGGTCGCCATTGATGGTCAATGTGTACCCATTTTTCAGCTTCACAAACAACCCACAATTCGTATCGCTAGACTATGCTCTGTTTCGGGGAAGGAACAGAGAGATTGATCAGAACTTGGTTAATGATAATTTATTCCATGCGACGATTGATGCGTTTGTGTATGCGATGGAGAGAGAAGGGTTTGATCAGATTCTGCGTGAACCCAACCAATGGTAAGGTTCACGTCGGAACGTCACAAATGGCAATTGGAAAACAAAGGGTCAAACTGTGGGAAAGCCGAAACGTGACACAGTTACTCGTGTCAAATTGCTCGTGTCAAACTGTGTCAAATTACTTAGTTCAGAAATATATATATATATATATATACGTGTCAAATTACTTGTGTTCACGTCACAACCCACGTCTCATGTTGTGAGTGTTACACACTTACTAAATTAAAAAAAAGTATTAGTGTGCTTTTTTGATCAGCGTGACACACAAACACCCATTCACCTTCTCCCATACAAACCCACACCAAATGTCAATCAATAATACTAGCAGTGGCAAAACTATCAACAAACAGATTAAGGGACCACCCAGTCACTAAGAAAACATTCAGGACCTTATGGATTACAAGTCCATAAAATGGGATTTACTGGTCAATACCCCTAATTTTTTTCACGATAAAATATTATAACAAAAATTACAAAGTGTCATAATATTATAATTCTTAACTTTAGGATACACATCATAAATTCAATATTCGTAGCTTCATCACAAAATTTCATAACATATATCACGAATAATTATAATTTTATTTTGGGATGTAGGTTAAAAGCTAGCTTTATAACTTTTTTTTGGCTTTTTTAAAAAAACGTACAAAAAAGTAGTGAGGTGATATAACCCAAAAAAATTAAAAAGCCAAAAAGTTGACTTTTAACCGAGTTGCCAAAATAGGCCAAAGGTTTGTTTTGGAAAGTAGGTTAAAAGTTAGTTTTTTGAATTATTTTATTTTTTTTAATTTTTTTTGAAAAAAGTGTAAAAAAGTAAAGAAGTGAAGTGACTTAAAAAATTCAAAAAAAAAATCAAAAAATTAACTTTTAATCCAATTACCAAAATAGACCAAAATTATTACTTTCTTAATATGTACAAAATTTTGAAATGTACACAAATCTCTAAAACTCTTTTTTTAGAGCTCTCAATCATTTTTAAAGGGAAAAATCACCCACCCACCGAACTAAACCACGCGGTTTATTCGATTTCTTGGCGCTCATGCTTCATTCTTCCCTAGCCCTCTCAGATGGTACTCACTTTTATCCACCAAATAATTAGTAGCTATTGAGATGGAGAGATGCTCTTAAAATCATATTACTTACAATAATAACAGTATAAATTTAGACTTATAAACTCAGAGAAAAAAAAATAATAATAATTTAAATTCATTTTAATCATAAATTTCACATTTTATCAATTTAATTTTCATCACACAAATACATTCAGAGTAAATTATATATTGGAGGAAATATTATTTTCCCTCCTAAACTATCACGCGTTTTTTACGTTGACCCCCATACTTCAATTTATTTCAATTTAGTACTTGAAATTTCAACAAATTGATCAATTAGAACTCTGTCGTCACCTTCCGTCCACAATTGGACGGAATGTGCTGATGTGGGGGGCTAATTGATTTTTAAAGTATAGTTTGGTGGGTAAAATGAAATTTTAAATGAACTTTGGTGCCACATCAACACATTCCGTAAAATTGTAGACGGAAGGTGACGGCAGGGGTAGAAAGTTCAGATACTAAATTAAAATAAATCGAAGTATGGGGGTCAACGTGAAAAACACGTGATAATTTGGGAGACAAAATGATATTTCCTCTATATATTAATAAGAATGAATTCATAGAATTTTTGTTTCTACAATCCACAGACTTTTGTGCATGGAAAGAGAGAGATGATAACCCCCGAGCAACTATAGATCAATAATATTGACAAATCTTTTACTATTTAATGGCATTGCAAATAATTCATTTCATTAATTAACTATCAAATTAATTCATAATTTTAAAAATATATTATAATTAATAATTTTAATTTAATTGTTGTATAGGAGGAGTAGTAAGGACTTTTTTTTTTTTTTTTTTTAAATGAAAAATGCGTAATTCTATTTTTGCACACCCATTCCCCTCAATGCACACTTAATGTAAATCTTCTCAATCAATACACATCAAAAAATAATTCTTAGTACATATTTTCTTATCCCAATATAATACCCTCATCTTCAATTTTAATACCGTAGTTTTTCTTCCATCCACTCACACTTCATTCGTCACCGTTGCTATCACTCTCAACCTTTCATCGACACCACTACCACTCCTAGCTCAGCCATTCCCATCTTAGACCCCTACAATCAACCTCAAAAGTTGTTGGTTTGCGGAAGGAGAGTTGTAGGGGTGTATGGTTCATGATGGAAGATAATCGTAGGTGGAGGGGGACAAAGGGGATGATAAATAAGAGAAGTAGCATTGGCAATGGAGGATGGTTGTGATGTTTTAGAATTAGGGTTTAGGGAAAAGAAAATAAAGGATGATACTTTTATTCTAAGACAAAATTGTATTAACAAAAAATTTCATTAAGTGTGTGAACTAAAGAGAATCAATGTGGAAATAAAATTACTTATCAAAAATTTGACGATAAAGTATTTATAATTTTCAGAACTAAAAGAGACAATCTATATTTTAACAAACCTTACGGAGTATATTTGTAATTTATCCTAGATTGTATTAGGTTTTTTTTTTTTTTTTTTTTTTTTTTTTTTTTTGGGCTCCGAAAAATACATGGTTAGAGACTCTCTATGGATAAATGATTCTCCTCCATACCATTATTTGTGGGGCAATGGCTCCCCTACATAACATTATCCTTATATACTTCATTTTATAGGTCTCATTCCAAACCCACAACCTAGAATACGAAAATTTATAAAGGATAAAAGTAATACCTCAATTTTCATATTTCATAAATAGCAAACAAAATCACTAAAGGTTGTTTAGAAAATTAGCTATTTTAATTGACTTTTTAATTTTTTACAAAAATATGTACAAAAGAAGAAAGAGAATATTTTTGTAGTGGTTTTTTGGCTATTTCATTAGACATGACTAGATACATGAAAATTGTCGGTAACGTCATTAAAATCATCTATTTAGTGACCAATTGGTTCGGATCATTCAATTTTGATGAATCAGATAAATATGCTTGCCAACCCTAAAATTATTTTTTTGTAAAAACTTACTATATAAAATTTATGACATTGACAAGTTAGACTTGCACAATTGCACCGTTATAAAAATAAGATTATTTTTTCATGATTCCACTCAAATGCAATTTTCCCAACTTTATTTCACAAAACAGAACAAAGACAGAGAAGGAGAGAGTTGTCCATAGAAGAAAATTCGAAGAAAATTTGCGGTGTGAGCCCACGTCACTGATGTGGCAACTGTTTGCGGTGTGAGCCCACGTTAGTGTAGAATTTGCGGTGTGAGCCCACGTTAGTGTAGAATTCAATGTGGTTACCACTAATTACGGAGAAATCATACACAATTCTCGAAGTTCGATGTTGTCTAGCGAATTACCTGTGCTTGAAGACATTCATAACACAATTTAATATTAATCAAAACTAATTGCTCTCATACAATTAATGTACCTCTCTCCTTTCGCTTCCAGTTTATATGCAATCACTTTATAATAAATTTTTGAACTTCTTACAATTAAAAATAAATTTTAAAAATGCAATTGGCTAGCCCATTAAACTAACAATTTTAAAAATATTAAATAATTTCATAATTTATGCCTTTTAAAAGGAAAGATAAATAAATGGAGAAAAAAAAATTATTTTCCTAATCTCCCTTATCTAACATCTCTCACCAACTTTCTAAAGGAAATATTAAATCGATCTTTCTTATTCCATCTCTCAAACCTATTCTTTTTTCAATGAAACCTTACACCTAGGTCGCTGTAATACTTTAGTTGCATAAGGTAATTTTGAAGGAATAAACTAACAATGGCGATGATCAATTATTCCGTAAGATTGTTTATCACGCAAGAATATCGATAATCTGAAAGCTAGAAAAATCGTTGATTTTTCAGTGTATTGAAACCTTACTGTTGTGGGTTTATATACACATTTAGGTGTCCTTCGGGAATAGTCACACCTTTTGGATTTATTCACAATACCAATAGTCGCCATGGTTCACCAAAAGGTTTATGTCTTTAGATGTTTGAATTCAAACCAAGTAGCTTCTAGATTCTTCAACATTCTTGCGGGAAGGCTTATTACCATTCAAGAGAGAAATGATCGGGTGTAATGAGTCACACCGAATTATGGTATGATCACTCCATTTCCATCAAATTTATAAGACTTGATATTTTTTTGGAAAATTACATTTCAGTAGAATAGTGGAAAAATAATTTCATTTTATTGGTGATGCAAGTCTCATGTGTGTATAGGGTGAAAGTTCATTCCTATGTTTGGTGCAAGTTGTAACAAAAAATATTCTCATATGTAGTACAACTATTTTATGTCTGTCCTATCTATTTATAATTGCTCAATTCATTTTTATGTTCAAAGCATACATAGTTTAGGATAAATCTTCTATATATATACTATATATTAATCGAAATGTATTTTTCTTCTGAAAGGCTCTATAAACATTAAACATTAATCTAAATTTTTTATTAAAGAAAATAAATGTTAAGAAATACACATAGTATAGAAATTTTAGCCTATCTAAATTTTTATAATTTTGAAATTTAAAAAATCTTAACAGAAAAATTAAAAAAAAAATAAAAATAAAATAGCTATAACTAACCTATCATACTTAACCCATATATAATTTGAAATTTAAAAATCTTTAAAAATAAAAACTCAAATATAACTTTAGTCATGTATAATTTTAAATTTTAAAAAAATTTATTTTTATTTTTTAAAACTAAAAAAATACATTTGGCGTCTAAAAAACTAAGAATTTTTTAGGCATCATGACACATTTATTAGTTTAAAAAAAAAATCCGCACGGCACACATGAAAAGAATTTTTTTTAAAAATACATGTATAATGTATATTTGTATGTCGCATCCAATAATACATGCGAAAAAGAACCATCAATATAGGGTAATCAATTATTATAGTTAACTCATTTTCAAATTTACATAAACATAGAATCTTACCTTTTGTAAAGAAAATAATCAAAGAGAGGGAGATATATGGGGAGTGAATTGCAAATGGTTAGGAAGAGAAAATAAAGGAAAAGAACAGGGAAAAAAAAAAACAAAGGAAAGAGAGGAGGAGGTGCTAGGAAAGGGAAAATTATTAGGTACTTCTAGAGTATCATGTGTTTATACTCATTTATCAATCATCATTCACCATACTCTCTTATGTTCCTTAATCGCCCAACAGAACATTATAATACTCCACCTTCTCCACCAATCATAATATCATGGAGCACCACATGGCCGTACTCCAGAAGTACAAAATAATTACTCGCTAGGAAAGTGTTGAAACTTCTTTGAGCGGGAAATTATTTTTGATTAAGTGAATCTAACCGTTAATCTCATAGATGGATTGATCTGAATCGTTCTAACCAAATGTTAGAGTGAGACATTTTAAAAAACAAAACTGTTTTATTATATAGATTTTTTATTTTTGTGAACATAATTGGTGAAAAGTCCACATTCATAGGATCATATGTTATTTAATCTAAAGTTTGATCCTTTTTAGTAATAGAGACATGTTTAATGAAATTGTTTGATAAGAAATACAAATTATTTTTTTAAAGAATTTTTTTCCACTAAAAAAATTGCCATCTCCAAAAAAATTTCAATAAAGTCATCATTGCTAGAAAAGTTACCGACAATAGCGTGGTGATGATTTGAACAATAGCACTGATTGGTAGCTTGAATTTGAGTTTGCTTAAAATCGCCCAAATTTTGGCTTGCCTGTTGTTTGGTCGATTGGGCAAGAAGGTGAAAGCTGCGGTCAACAAGGGTGACAACCGCGGTAGACAAGTGTTTCATCGGTCATCCGGATGGTCGTTCGGGAGGTCGATCGGGCAGTCGACCGGCAAAAAGGTGAAAGCCGCAGTCGACAAGGGTGACAACCTCGGTAGACAAGTGTTTCACTAGTTGTCTGGGTGGTTGTCCGAGCAGTCGACCGGCAAACACAAATTCGAGCTTCGGACAAATTCAAATTCGAGCTACGAATCATTTTTCTTTAAACAAATAGGTAGATTAGTTGGATCAATAAGTAATACATGGACAAATAGTATGATGACATGTGGATAAATAGATAGGTAGGTAGGAACAAAATGATTTTTCAAATTATAATTATCCTCTTGACCCCCAAAAGAATAGAGTTTCGACCTATTGATCCAAAAGTTTTAGAATTGAACCTCTGGCTTGAGTACCGATTTTTTTATTGGTGAAAAATAGAAAGATCTACACTTTTAGGTGCGTTCAAAATATTTTTTGAATCAGAGTGTTTGGCCTAGTGATTATGAAGTTCTGGGTTATACTCCTATAGAGAGGAGTTTGATATTTGTGGTGTATATTTCTTTTATATTATGAGGGTTGTATTCTCAAGTTTTAGCTGGATCACTGTTGGCTTTTTGGCTATTGTTGGGCTAATGGTCTACTAGATGTAACGCTTCTTATATTTATAATTACTATCCTATTGATTAATAAAAGTAGAAAGCAAAAAAACAAATTCATTGTTTGAAATCCAATTGAGTGTGTGAACGATACATACGTTTTGATTGGTAAAAAATTAACATCTAATTCCTACCATACACGAGATTTATGTATAAAATTAAATATTTAATAAACTACTTCATTAAAAATTCTAATACCTTTCTTTTTCTCAATCTATATAGTTTCAAATTTATTCTATTATATTCAGGAATGAAACTAGGAGAAGATTACAGGGTCATGTCCCCTGAAAAATTTTGTTTACAATAGTACTTTAAAATATATATATATATATATATATATATATATATATATATATGTCTTATTTTATAAATAAAATGACAACTTAATATAAAAGATACATATATCATTCTTCTACCATCATACATTTTCTTTTTATTTTGTATCAAAAAAATTTCTTTATCCCATTAGAGATTAGTTCTGTGGAATTTGATTTTTTTTTTGTGTGTGTATATATAATTTGTATATACATATATATTTGTATATATGGTAAAAAAAATTATTTATCTTCAGCCCTTTTGGTATTGAAATCCTAGTTGGTCCCTAATTATACCTCATGCTACCTAATAAAGAAAAAAATAAAATTAATCCTAATTCGTATTATGATACTCATGGGTGACGGCACGGTATTGTTGACATGAACAAAAATAAATACTAATGTACACCCATTAAAGCATCTCCAATGAAGTATGCAAAAATAGTATTGTCAAAGTTATAATTTAACATAATGGTTTGCTAAATGAGTTGCTAAAGGCAAAATATAACAGGTGTGGAAAAATATGGTACTCCAACGGTATGGTCTTGGAGCTGTTAAAAATAGCAATTGCTATATCTTGTGTCAAATTTGTCACAAATTTTTGCTATAACTAAAATTGTTAGCACAACAAATAGAGACAGACAACAAATTGTGGACGACCACCCAGATGACCCCCGAATATTTGTTAAAATTGCTAATTTGGACGATCACCTGGACAACCACACGGACTATCACCTAAAAGTTGGTTAAGCTAAAAAATAGCAATTTGACAATTGGAAATTGTTATCATATATCTATTTTACACTGTTTGTTGATATAAAGACCTTTTGGAAAGTGACGAGATGCTCCTAGGAATTCTGAGAAAGAACAAGTTTGAATGCGATCTAGATTTTGTAAAGCTTTCTATCAATGTGAATTTTATTACTTACAATATTTTTGTAAAGCCTTTTATCTATGCGAAATTTATAACTAAGTTCAGTTTAGATGTATGTTAGTATTGGCTACATATTTTGTACAAGCCAATTACAATTCGACGCATGGTAGAATAAGGGTAATACAGGAAGACTATTCAAGTCTTCGATCCTGATCGTACACGTGGCAATTAGTATTGGTTATTACAAGATCGGAGTAGAAGTGGGTCAGCAAAGAGATGCAAGGTGATGTGACTTCAACGGTTACTCACATTTAAATTCAAATTTATGAGGGAAGCCTAATTGCGAGTGATGGCACAGTGGAGCTAATTATAAGGCCACATGATCAGCGATCATGGAGGAGTAGTTCGACGGTTGGAAATGCAGTTCGATGGTCATCCTTGAAAAGTATAAATAGCAGAGAAGGCCCAGAAAAAGGGCCCAGACTCAGATCTAAAAAATCAGTCTTATTCTACTTATTTTACATTTCCAGTCTTACATTTCCTGTTCTTTACATTCCTGTACTTTAAATTCCAGTACTGCACTTCGTTCATAGGAGTAGTTTCAAGTAGTAGATTGTTGCTGTAAACCTCTACGAGGCTGAGTTTGGATCATTGTAAGTGTTTTTCATTTTTCTAAAATGCTTCAATTGTTTTTCATTTAATTGTTATCTTGCTTAATTCTTCTAAATCAAGCTACCAGTAAAAGTCCTCTTCATTGAGGCTGAAAGAACTAAAGCACAATCGTCTGATAATTGGTTGAAAATTAATTTTCTATAAGGACTAATTGATCCTTGCTGGCACGCTCGCAATTACAAAAACAACCTTCGAAAGCCAAAAAGCCAACATATATTTTTGGCACACCCGGTGGGACTTATTGAAATGGCTAGACGTAGAAGACAATGAGAAAATGAATGCTTGGAAGAAGGCGTGGAAGGAGAGGTAAAGATACCTAATCCAGAGGATAATGTGATAACACAACCTGTGGAAACTCCCATTTTATCAGAACCTATGGTCGAACAGATCAGCACTGTAGAACAAGTACCACATGTTCGTAATATTGGACAAGACCAAGGAATTGAACCATCCACTGTTCCATCTACTCAGCCAATAAATCCATGGGGTGGCCTAGTAGATGTCATGGGACAGCTGTTAATGAACACGATGGAAAGGTGGGAAACATCCTTTTTGGATCGAATGAACAACCACCAACCAACAAACGCAAGACACATGGAGGAAGTTTTAAATGTCCCTCAGCAAAGATTGGCTAGAGATAAACAGCCTATGCAAGTTAATGGACATTCTAATGGTCAAACTAGTAATCAGAACTATGAAAGACCATTACCTCAGTCTTGGTACGAACCTATTTCAAGGCCTATAGCAGGTTAAAATGCCTCAGTACTTAACAGTGAAGCCATGCAAATTGGTGGATCTGGCCCAGTACAAAAAAAATGGCATAAGAATGATTCCAAATCCCATGTTTGAAACCATACCTGGCACGAGGGGGTTCACTAATCCCTTATTCGAATTTATACCTGGGGGGTTGGAAGGTTTTCTTACAAATGGAAGAGACATAACACCAGTTCCAGCACCTTTTGCAGGTCCTTTCGCAGGACAGGCTCAAAGGGGTTACCCACACCCCCAACAGCAACCTGCACCACAGGGACAACCAGTCCCAAATATACCACCTTATAGACCAAGAGGACCATAGGTACAAGGTTGTCCACCAAATCCTGTGTTTGTCCCTCCAGTAGTGGTTCAGCAGGCACAAAATATGGTCCATAGGGACCAAATTGCTGACATTGTTAGAGAGATATGTGGACCGATGGCTCGGGGGGTCCAGACTCCTGTTTACAGAAAATCATACCCAGAATGGGTAGATAGGGTACATGAATACCCAAGAGGTTTCAGGATACCAGATTTTGCCCTTTTTTATGGGAATGGAAACCAATAAACAATGGAGCATATTGCTAGGTTTGTTGCTCAATGTGGTGAATTTACTAATGACTATATGAAGTTAAGGTTATTCCCAAATTCCTTAACTGGGGGAGCATTTGTGTGGTATATTAACCTTACACCTGGCTCTATCCAAACGTGGCAACAAATGTGTCACGACCCCAAACCGCCCCTAGAAGTTTGGTGTCGTGATGGCCAGTAATCCGAGATTACCGAAGGCCAACTACAAAAGTTAAACTCAAACAGAATATAATACACGGGGCTCACAAATGCAGAAGCAATAAATCAAAGTACAAGTGGTCCATAAGAGCTGTGCATAGATCAAACTTAAAGATGTACAAGACATAGTTTCACATTCGGTTGATAATAAACGAAATACATAACAGAATCTTGATCAAAAGGCTTCTAAGCCGATATGTGCAATTACAATGATTACAAGCCAAAGAAGCATAATCTTCAAGATTCGCCGACGTAAACACAAATTTTTCCGACAAAGAACAAGTCAAGCCGACATGACAAGAATCCAAAACAAGCTTTGCAAAACACATCTAGGCGTCGCCGCCGTCCTGCTCATCACCTACATATATATAGAGAGGGTGAGTTTGGATACTCAGTGAATGGTACTAGTAATAAAGGTTTTACATGAATATAGCCAAAGTCTTTTCAAAACAAAACATGCCAAGACCATACGAATATTAGCCGAGATTCCTGTCAGAGCAAAACACATCAAAACTTTATCAAAACAAGAGATGAACCGTATTCATCTATCAAGTCTTACAAGTCTCAAGGGATGCTTACTGGCATCGGCAAAACACAAATCAAGCTTTCCGAACAAATAAATCCACGCGGTAAACCGTCAGTAGCAAAACAAAGACTGCACGATCCGTAATCGATTAGTCGAGGGTACTGCGAAGGTTTATAGTCCTCCAGCACAAAGGACTTGTGTTACTTAAGCCCGTAGCTCTTTTTAACACGATGGTCTTGTGTTACTTAGGCCCGTAGCCCGCTTTAACACGATAGTCTTTCCAAGAAAGGACCGTATCCTTTTATACTTAGTGCTGCGAAAGTTTAGAGTCCTCCAGCACAAGGGACTTTTCAAGGCTGACATCAAAACAAAGCTTATACTTGATACATCAAATAGGGCTATTCATTCATGCTTAACAAATACTTTCGTCAAAACAAAGCAAAGCAAGATTTATCAAAACAGTATAACATAGCTTTATTAAAAATACCACTCACTTAGATCTTCGCGGGTGTAGGCTCAAAGCAAAGATCAAGGACCTACAATCACATGGCAATCACATTCTCAAAACAAGCTTTACATGCATGCAAATGATCCCGGCATTCTCACCAGATCCAAGTTAATAACAAAGCAAAGCATACTGGGAGTTTTAAACACTGCTTCCGTCTCGTGGAAACACACTGGGTACCAACCAGGTCTTTGCCGAGGTCCCACACCCCCTTGCCGAGGTGTGGTCCCGATGGCCACATTCAAAAGCAAAGTTGGGAAAACCTGGGTTTCCCTTTGAAGAACATGAAGAACATGATAAGCATGATCATGAAGAAGATGAATGCAAAGATCATAACTTGTTACAAAAATCTGAGATTTCGTGCCATGAGTTCAAAACATGGACCTGGGTACCCATACAAGAAGATCATGCAAGAACAAACACAAAAACATGGTTCTTGTTCCAAACTTTCGGATCAAAACGAGACTTTTCTTCAAGAACACATGAATACTATTTTTCTCTTCTGAAACCAACTTCAAATCAATGCATGACATGCAAAACAGATTCGATCATGCAATGCAGCTAGACGATCAATAACAACAACCAGAGTAGATTAAGATTCTTACCTCAAAGCTCAAATCTAACGGCTCAAATTCCAAAGGTCAACTCGGAACTCTACTCTCTCACTCTAAAACTCCTTCTCCCTCTTCTTGAGCTTCTCTCTCTTCAAGAACAAAACTTACAACAAAATGATACAAAAGAATGATATGTTCACAGGCCTGTCAGCTGACTTAACCTTCAGCTCGGACACGTGGCGCTTCTGGGTTGGTTCAACTCAAAAGGTGACTGATTGATAAGACAAGTCTATGACAAAGCGTATGCGGCAAGCTAAGGCAAGACACATCGGCAAGTAATGATATCGGCTAAGGGCAAAGCTTCGGCAACAGGGTAACAAAGACATCGGCTAGGGAGGACGACACTTGACTAAGTAGTGCCATATCTTGGCCTGGGTGCGCCACACCTCGGTCTAGGCCATACCTGCCCAAGGACAAGGATCACTAAGTGCAAAACATCTCGGCAAACATGCCCGAGGTGAAGATGGGGGGTCGACCACGCGGTTCCAGAATAGTTCTAGATACAAAGGTTCATAGGTGAACTAAGCTCAGATGACCTCGCTACACACCAAGCAAGGAACAAAATCATGCAAGCAACACCTTAAACAAAGCAAGACAAAACAAGATAAACAAGATTTACAATAACACGAGACAAGATGTTATAGGAATGTATGCAAGCGTGGCTAAGTCAAAATGAGGATTGTTACATCCTACCCCTTTTAAAAAGTTTGGTCCCCAAACTTAGGTTACCTTGTTCCAAGAACAATTCTGGATGTCGAATTCTCATCTCCGCTTTCATTTCCCATGTGGCATCCTTGCCGTAATGCTCTTTCCATTCCACCTTTACCATTGGCATCGACTTGTTTCTCAACTGCCTAATTTGTCTGTCGATGATACACATCGGCTTCTCTTCATAGTCTAAATTCTCATTAACTTCAGTCCTAGAATAGTCAATCACATGCAGTGGATCCCGAACATACTTTCTTAACATCGAAACATGAAACACATTATGGACTTGGCTTAATTCAGGGGGCAAAGCAAGTCTGTAGGCAACGGAGTTAACCTTGTCAAGAATTTCAAATGGCCCAATATAACGAGGTGCTAACTTACCTTTCTTCCCAAATCTGAAAACTCCTTTCATTGGTGAAACTTTCAGGAATACATGATCCCCAACTTCGAATTCTATCTCGTACCTTCTCTGGTCGGCGTAGCTTTTTGGTCGGCTCTGGGCAGTTTTGATCCTCTGTTGGATAAGTTTAATCTTCTCTGTTGTTACTTGAATCAATTCGGGGCCAAGCAGAGCTCTGTCTCCAATTTCGGTCCAGCATATTGGCGACCTACACTTTCTTCCGTACAAAGCTTCATACGGCACCATGCCGATGCTAGCTTGATAACTGTTGTTGTAAGTGAATTCCACTAAGGGCAAGTGCGCTCGCCAACTTCCTAGGAAGTCCAATACACAAAGCCTAAGCATATCTTCAAGTGTCTGAATTGTCCTCTCTGTCTGCCCATCCGTCTGGGGATGAAAAGCTATACTAAACCTCAGTTCGGCTCCGAAAGCCCTCTGTAGACTCTGCCAAAATCTAGAAACAAATTTAGGATCTCGGTCTGACACAATTGACTTCGGCACTCCATGAAGTCTAACAATCTCGTTCACATATAACAAGGCAAGTTGATCGGCGTTGAAGGTAGTCTTAACAGGTAAAAAGTGTGCTGACTTAGTTAATCTATCAACAACAACCCAAATCGAATCCATACCTTTCTGTGTCTTCGGCAAACCAATTACAAAATCCATGGAGATGTGTTCCCATTTCCACTCAGGAATCGGCAAAGGTTGAAGAAGTCCTGCCGGTCTTTGATGTTCTGCTTTCACTTGTTGACAAGGCAAACACTGGGATACGAATTCGGCTATTTCTCTTCTCATATTTGGCCACCAAAACGTCTGTTTCATATCCTGATACATCTTATTATTCCCTGGATGAACAACAAACTTGGAACCGTGAGCTTCCTGCAAAATTCTCCTTTTCAACTCTGGGATGTCGGCCACACATAACCTTTCTTCAAACTTGAGCACTTAATTTTCGATGGTATACCTTGATCTCGGCTTTGTGACAATCTCCTCGGCTACTTTCTTGAAGAATTTATCCTCCATCTGTCTTGTTCTTACTTCATCAACAATAGTCGGCTCCACTGTTATCATGGTCAAACACGCCAAATTTCCATCTAACTTCCTGCTCAAAGCGTCGGCCACACTGTTAGCTTTACTTGGGTGATATTGAATTTGCATATCGTAGTCTTTCAACAACTCAAGCCATCTTCTCTGTCTCAAATTCAATTCTTTCTAAGTGAACAGGTACTTTAAACTCTTATGATCTGTAAAAACCTGACAAGAAGCTCCATACAAGTAGTGACGCCAAATCTTTAAAGCAAATACGATGGCTGCTAGCTCCAAATCATGGGTAGGATAGTTCCTTTCATGTGGCTTCAACTGACGAGATGCATATGCTATGACTTTACCCTTTTGCATCAATACACAACCCAAACGCTTACGGGATGCATCACTATAGACATGAAACTCTTCATTACCTGTTGGAAGTACGAGTACTGGTGCTGTAACTAACCTCGTCTTCAGTTCCTGGAAAACTGACTCTCGATCTTCAGTCCATTCATACAGTGTTCCCTTCTTAGTCAATTGCGTCAATGGAATTGCAATCCTTGAGAAATCCTTCACAAACTTCCTGTAATAACCTGCCAAACCCAGAAAACTACGAATCTCGGATACATTAGTCGGCCTCGGCCAATTTACTACGGCTTCAATTTTGCTAGGATCAACCGAGATACCCTCTTCATTAATCACATGACCCAAGAATGAGATAGTAGGAAGCCAAAACTCACACTTGTTAAACTTAGCATACAATTTCCGGTCTCTCAAAATCTGTAAGGCAAGTCTCAAATGATTTTCATGTTCCGCTTTACTCTTGGAATAGATCAATATATCATCAATGAAGACAACTACAAACTCATCTAAATATGGCTTGAAGACTCTGTTCATTAAATCCATAAATGCCGCAGGGGCATTGGTCACCCCAAAAGGCATTACTAAAAACTCGTAGTGGCCATATCTTGTCCGAAAAGCAGTCTTCTCAACATCTTCGGCTTTAACTTTAAGCTGGTGGTAACCAGACCTAAGATCAATCTTAGAAAAGACTCGTGCTCCTTGTAATTGATCAAGCAAATCATCAATCCTAGGTAATGGGTACTTGTTCTTGATAGTGACCTTATTGAGTTCTCTGTAATCGATACAAAGACGGAGTGTGCCGTCCTTTTTCTTAACAAATAAAACAGGTGCTCCCCATGGTGAAGTGCTCGACCTAATGAATCCCTTATCCAACAATTCTTGTAATTGTAGTTTCAATTCCCTAAGTTCAGCTGGGGCCATTCTGTAGGGTGTTTTGGAGATCGGCTGTGTTCCCGATATGATGTTAACAGTAAACTCTATCTCTCTATCGGCTAAGTGGCCAGGCAATTCGTTTGGGAAGACGTCGGGGAATTGATTAACAACTGGGATGTCGGCTAAATTAACATTTCCATTCTGATCACTCAGTATACTACACAAGTAGCCTCGACACCCTTTCTGAATTAACCTATAGGCCTTAATGGACGAAATCAAGTAAGGTGGGGACACTACCCCTTTACCCTGGAAAATAACCTCGGCTAGGTTTGGGGGTTTCAGTGTGACACTTTTTGAAACACAATTAATAGATGCATGATTTGCGACTAACCAATCCATTCCCAGTATAACATCAAAATGAGTCATGTCCAAAGGCATTAAATCCACTAACAATTCAACATTCTCAATCACAACAACACATGCTCTATAAATGGATACAACAATCATAGATCTCCCAGATGGAGTAGACACAGATAATACATAATCAAGGGGCTCTAGTTCTCTATTAATCTTCTCGGCAAACTTAGTAGATACAAACGAATGCGTAGAACCCGAATCAATCAACACATAGGCATTTTGGGAGCAAATTAGGAGTATACCTGACACCACTGTCTCAGCATTCTGAGTGTCTCCTGGTACTAGCGCAAATACTTTGCCCTGTCTCATTTGTCCTTTTCCAACATTACCCTTCTGGACGGAACCCGAGATATTCTCACCTTTCTTGTTGTTATCATCCTTTGTCTTAGGGCAGTCTTTCACATAATGACCTATTTCACCACATTCATAACAAGCTCCAGACGTCCGACGACAGACCCCAAAATGTTGCTTCCCACAATCCGAACACGTCAGTTTAGCATTACCTTCCTGCCTTAGGTTACCAGCACTGCCCATGTTCGTCTTCTTCTTGGTGCCCAGTTGTGATCGGCGATTGTCATAGTTCTGTCTTTTTCGTTGGTTCTCCCCCGAGCTCTGGTATCGATTCAAGTTAGCTTCGGCCAGAATGGCTTTGTCCAACACTTCGGCGTAAGTCGGCATATTGTGCAAGTTAACCCGGTCTTGAATCGGTCCGTGAAGCCCACTCTCGAACTTCCTAGCCTTCATGTATTCATCGCTGGCTATGTGAGGTGCAAACCTCGTCAATTCAGTAAAAGCGCGGTCGTATTCCGCCACTGTTCGGTTGCCTTGCGTCAAAGTCTGGAATTCGGTAGCCTTGCGATTTCGAACACTTAGGGGAAAGTGTTTGTTGTAGAACAACTCCAAGAATCGGGTCCAGGTCAAGTCTGGATTGCGTTCTCGGACCATCATCCACCATCTGCGAGCGTCATCATCTAACGTGAATGCTGCCAATGTCACCTTCTGAGCGTTGGTGCTAGGAAAGATCTCGAACAACTTTTCCATTTCCAAAACCCACGCCTCAGCCTTCATCGGCTCTATACCCCCAGAGAATCTCGGTGGTTTCATTTTCTTGAACTCCCTGATCAAAGCTATCGTGCCATCCCCATATAAGGTTGGCTGCGGAGGAACTTGCGACACTGGAGGAGGTGGAGGCGGAACTACATTTCGGCCGTTGGTCTGCTCGGCCTGAGTCGACATAGCACTAGCATACTGCTGTCTCGTTTGCCTCAACTCGCGGGACAAACCTTCCACTAATCTTTCCGGTCTATCCAATCTGTCTTTGGGCTGATCTCGGCCAATTGGAGGTCTACCTCTCCTCATGATGCTATGAGCATGTAAAGTGTAACTTTAAAACAAGTAAGCCAATAACCACGTAGGCAAGTAACAAATAGGTATGCCAAGACAATGCACACCTCATTCAAATAGCAAGCACCATGATGCAAATCCTAACATCTTTCTAAGGGAAATCCTATGCTCTTTAGGACTCAAAGTGTGTGAATAACGTATACCGAGGAACTTGTGCTCTGATACCATTCTGTCACGACCCCAAACCGCCCCTAGAAGTTTGGTGCCGTGATGGCCAGTAATCCGAGATTACAGAAGGCCAACTACAAAAGTTAAACTCAAACAGAACATAATACACGGGGCTCACAAATGCGGAAGCAATAAATCAAAGTACAAGTGGTCCATAAGAGCTATGCATAAATCAAACTTAAAGACGTACAAGACATAGTTTCACATTCGGTTGATAATAAACGAAATACATAACAGAATCTTGATCAAAAGGCTTCTAGGTCGACATGTGCAATTACAATGATTACAAGCCAAAGAAGCATAATCTTCAAGATTCGCCGACGTAAACACAAATTTTTCCGACAAAGAACAAGTCAAGCCGACATGACAAGAATCCAAAACAAGCTTTGCAAAACACATCTAGGCGTCGCTGTCGTCCTGCTCATCACCTACATATATATAGAGAGGGTGAGCTTGGATACTCAGTGCATGGTACTAGTAATACAGGTTTTGCATGAAAATAGCCAAAGTCTTTTCAAAACAAAACATGCCAAGACCATACGAATATTAGCCGAGATTCCTGTCAGAGCAAAACACATCAAAACTTTATCAAAACAAGAGATGAACCGTATTCATCTATCAAGTCTTACAAGTCTCAAGGGATGCTTACTGGCATCGGCAAAACACAAATCAAGCTTTCCGAACAAACAAATCCACGCGGTAAACCGTTAGTAGCAAAACAAAGACTGCACGATCCGTAATCGATTAGTCGAGGGTACTGCGAAAGTTTATAGTCCTCCAGCACAAAGGACTTGTGTTACATAAGCCCGTAGCTCTTTTTAACATGATGGTCTTGTGTTACTTAGGCCCGTAGCCCGCTTTAACACGATAGTCTTTCCAAGAAAGGACCGTATCCTTTTATACTTAGTGCTGCGAAAGTTTAGAGTCCTCCAGCACAAGGGACTTTTCAAGGCTGACATCAAAACAAAGCTTATACTTGATACATCAAATAGGGCTATTCATTCATGCTTAACAAATACTTTCGTCAAAACAAAGCAAAGCAAGATTTATCAAAACAGTATAACATAGCTTTATTAAAAATACCACTCACTTAGATCTTCGCGGGTGTAGGCTCAAAGCAAAGATCAAGGACCTACAATCACATGGCAATCTCATTCTCAAAACAAGCTTTACATGCATGCAAATGATCCCGGCATTCTCACCAGATCCAAGTTAATAACAAAGCAAAGCATGCTGGGAGTTTTAAACACTGCTTCCGTCTCGTGGAAACACACTGGGTACCAACCAGGTCTTTGCCGAGGTCCCACACCCCCTTGCCGAGGTGTGGTCCCGATGGCCACATTCAAAAGCAAAGTTGGGGAAACCTGGGTTTCCCTTTAAAGAACATGAAGAACATGATGAGCATGATCATGAAGAAGATGAATGCAAAGATCATAACTTGTTACAAAAATCTGAGATTTCGTGCCATGAGTTCAAAACATGGACCTGGGTACCCATACAACAAGATCATGCAAGAACAAACACAAAAACATGGTTCTTGTTCCAAACTTTCGGATCAAAACGAGACTTTTCTTCAAGAACACATGAATACTATTTTTCTCTTCCGAAACCAACTTCAAATCAATGCATGACATGCAAAACAGATTCGGTCATGCAATGCAGCTAGACGATCAATAACAACAACTAGAGTAGATTAAGATTCTTACCTCAAAGCTCGAATCTAACGGCTCAAATTCCAAAGGTCAACTCGGAACTCTACTTTCTCACTCTAAAACTCCTTCTCCCTCTTCTAAAGCTTCTCTCTCTTCAAGAACAAAACTTACAACAAAATGATACAAAAGAATGATATGTTCACAGGCCTGTCGGCTGACTTAACCTTCAGCTCGGACACGTGGCGCTTCCGGGTTGGTTCAACTCAAAAGGTGACTGATTGATAAGACAAGTCTATAACAAAGCGTATGCGGCAAGCTAAGGCAAGACACATCAGCAAGTAATGATATCGGCTAAGGTCAAAGCTTCGGCAACAGGGTAACAAAGACATCGGCTGGGGAGGACGACACTTGACTAAGTTGTGCCACACCCTGGCCTGGGTGCGCCACACCTCGGTCTAGGCCATACCTGCCCAAGGACAAGGATCACTAAGTGCAAAACATCTCGGCAAACATGCCCGAGGTGAAGATGGGGGGTCGACCACGCGGTTCCAGAACAGTTCTAGATACAAAGGTTCAGAGGTGAACTAAGCTCAGATGACCTCGGCTACACACCAAGCAAGGAACAAAATCATGCAAGCAACACCTTAAACAAAGCAAGACAAAACAAGATAAACAAGATTTGCAATAACACGAGACAAGATGTTACAGGAATGTATGCAAGCATGGCTAAGTCAAAATGAGGGTTGTTACAAAATAGAAGAGGCATTTCATGCCTAATTCTTCCAATCGGAGCCAGAGGTTTCCATGGCAGACTTGGCGAGATTGAGTCAAAGGCCTGATGAGAAGGCTACCCAGTTTATTGTCAGATTTAAAAGGGCTCGAAATAAATGTAGAGTCATCCTACCAGAGCTAGAATTCGTGAGATTGGCTCACAATGACTTAGAGTTTAGGCTTCGAAAGAAGTTTGACTCAACTGAGTTCAGAGACTTAGTGGAATTGACTTATAAGGTGTCTAGGTACGAAGCATTACTAGAGGAGGAACAAGATCGAAATAATGCATCTTACAAGACATATTATAGAGATCCTAATTATGAGATTGATGCAGTAGAGATCGTGGGGAAAGAACCTATGATCTGTGAAGCATTAATTCATAAGGATACAACAATTGACCAGCAATTTAAAAAAAAAAAGACCTTCATAGGAAATGCTCTTTCGATTTAACTAAGACAGATGACATTTTTGATCATTTGCTTGCGGCCAACTTCCTTAAGTTACCAAAAGGAGTCAAAATTCCATCTCGAGATAAACTTAAAGGAAAAGTATATTGTAAATGGCATAATTCTTGGTCTCACTCGACTAAGAACTGTATTATTTTTCGAGACAGGATCCAAGAACAAATTCGGAAAGGAAGCTTAAAATTCCCAACTAAAGCAGAAAAGACCATGGGGATCGACAGTAATCCATTTCCAGAAATTGGAGAGGTGGCAGCCAATGTCATTGTGCCAGACTTCCAAAATTTGTCCTTGAAAGAATTGGAAGAAGTCAATGTGCAAATGCATGTTGCTAACCAGACAACTATCAAGAAAGACACTGGAAATCTACCAGCTATTGGACAAGGCTTCTCACACCAGAGGGAAGACTCTGATGAAGAAGCACTGGATGACGATTCCTTAGAGTCAGCTGTAATGCAAAGGATGTGTCCCAAGTGCAAACTGAGTTATAAGTGGTTGAAACGGCTTCTAATTGATGGGAAGCAATATTACAGGAATGTGCAGAGACGTCCTAAACCAACCAATGCTTATAACACAAAGCCGTATCCAACTAGTGGTAGGCAGCAGTCATTAATGGTTGAGCCAACAGTCGATAGAATGCATTTTAAAGGCAAGAGACCTTTATATGAGTCCAGGCCACCTAATTACTACAGAATGGAGAGCAGTCATTCTGAAAGGAGACTGGAGAAAGGTTTGATTCATGGAATCAAAGCTAGAGATTGGACCCCTAGATCAGCCTCATGCAGGACAGAACGTGGCCCCCTTTATCAAAGGCCAGAGTTAGGCCCAAAACATGAAGTCAGAACCAAGCAGTGGCCTTCACAGCCAGCTTCGAAGTTGGCTTCGAAGGAAGAAAGGAACAGTTTAACATCTGGGTCAGTAAGTTCGTGGGTACCTGGAGTTCCAGATTGGTTTGTCATGCAGAACAAACCTAGGGAGGTATTTACCCAAAGAGATGTTGTTGGAAACCAAGGTAGGATGGTCAAACCTCCTTTGGTGGCCCCAAACAATTAGGTATTGCTTAAACACCCAAAAACAAATGAACCAGATATGGTCCTAGTAATTTCGAGGTCACAAAGGAGGAAGATTCAGCGTAGGTACACTTAGTATTAGAAAGACCTGAAAGAAAGTGGAGAGAGCTCTTCATTAGTCCAGACAGAAGGAAAGAAGAATCCAAAGTCAGACCATACTCCAAAACCAACTCTACAAGGCAAAATGGGCTGCAGCAGAGAACAGTTGGCCAAAGTTCACTCCGAACTAAAAGCCAGAGAGAAGTCTAGTTTAGCAGGATTGGAGAAGGCTTTGATGGAGAGTGATAGCGAGACATAAGAAGAAGTTGGCCTAGGCCAAAAGAAAGGATTAGTTGAGGAAGAAATGTTCGAAGCCTTTATGGCTGAACAAACATTTTTGGTTGAAAAGCCAGTCGGAAAAGATCATTTGAAAGAGTCTGTTAGTAATGAAGTGCCAGAATGTAGCATGGAGGATGCTTCTGAAGTAACTGAACAAGGTGGCCAAGAGGAGAAACAGGCACAGCCAGCCATCTAATTTGGCTTAGTGTCAGTGAATATGGTACACATGCTACCGCATGAATTCCAAGCTAGAGATGAGAACCAAGAGGGGCAAGAAATTGACCCAATTCCAGTTTTTAGTGAAGACTCACAAGTAAGTATGGTGCAAGATGAATCCAGAATGGCTACCCCAATGGAAACTGAATATGAGAGTGAAGAAGAGGTAAGTATTAACCTCTCATATCCTTTTGAGTATCCCTCGAACTCTATGACACAGCATGTCAAGCCTTTGTATATCAAGGCCTTCTTCGATGGGATACAATTGAACCGAGTCTTGGTGGATAATGGGGTAGCGGTGAACTTACTACCGAAATCTTCCTTGAAGAAACTAGGGAAAAGGAACCCCAGGTTAATCCCAACTAGTACAACCATTATTGGCTTTGTTGGAGACAAACAGATGGCTTAGGGAATTCTGCCCATCAACCTGAGTGTGGGAAGCAGGGACTGTATGACGGCATTCTTCGTTATCAACAGTAATGCTAAGTACAATGCTTTACTTGGTAGAGATTGGATCCACACTAACAAATGTGCGCCTTCCTCTTTACATCAAAAAATAATGATGGCCTTGGGCAATGGAGAGACAGAGAAAATTAATGCAGATCCTCAACCTTTCATAGCCTGTGCGGACTTCGTAGAGGCCAAATTGTACATTGAGGGAGTGACACCACTCAGTATACTAAGGAAACCTGATGGCTCAGCCGAAGTGACGGCTGATGAGGAAGTGACACACCTGAAGCACTTAGTCCAGGAAAGTGCTGATGAAGAGGCTGTCGTTAAGGATGACAATGATGCCTGGTTGTAGGCAAAGAGATGAAGCACAAGAAGTCAAGTCTTTGGCTCTAATTAAGTTCTCAATATTGGATGTAAAATCAATAGTCCAAAAAGTGCAAGAGCAAGAGAGAGAAGCCATGATAATTGGCTGCAAGTAGGAGCAGTAACAGACCAGAGTTTTGGCCCTTGACAAATACTATGCATTGGACATTGAAACAAAAGTCCAGGAGATACAGGAAGAAGAAGTCTTATGGACAGACTTTGTCTATGAGGAGGAGGGTAAAGATGTTGAATTAAAGAATCTGGGTGCAGAACAAAATAAGAAGATTGCTTCGAAGCCAGAAAGAATCAAAGAAGAAGCTTCAGAAAGTTCTCAGACACAAGACCCCTTAGAAGAGGTAAATTTAGGGGAAGGTTCTATACAACAGCCCACCTATATAAGTGCTTGTTTGAATGCTCTGAACAGAGACCAGTTATTGGTTGTTCTGAAAAAATATAAAGATTGTTTTGCATGGTCTTATAATGAACTACCAGGATTGGACAGGTCATTAGTGGAACATAGGCTCTCTATGAGGCCTAATTTCAAGCCATACAAGCAAAAACCAAGAAGAATGAGTCCAGAAGTGATTCAGAAAGTTAAGGAGGAAATTCTTAGACTACTCAAGGCAGGCTTTATTAGGACAGCCAGGTATGTTGAATGGCTATCCAATATTGTGTCTGTAGTTAAGAAGAATGGTAAAATGAGAGTATGCATTGATTTCAGAAACTTAAATCTAGCAACTCCAAAAGATGAGTATCCTATGCCTATAGTAGATTTGTTGGTAGACAGTTCAGCATGGCATCAAATTTTATCAATGATGGATGGCACTCTGGTTATAACCAAACCTGCATTGCAGAGGAGGATGTTCACAAGACAGCATTCAGATGTCCTGGGAATATTGGCACCTTCGAATAGGTTAAAATTCCATTTGGCCTGAAGAATGCTGGGGCTACATATCAGAAGGCTATGAATACTATCTTTCATGACCTCGTTGGAGGGCATTTAGAGTGTTATATTGATGACATTGTAGTTAAATCCCAATCTATGGAGGAGCATCTGTTTCACTTAGAAGCAGCTTTTGAAAGAATGAAAAAGTTCAAGTTGAAACTCAATCCTCTTAAATGTGCTTTTGGCGTATCATCTGAAAACTTCTTGGGCTATGTAGTACACCAGAAATGAATACAGATTGATCAGAATAAAGCCAAAGCCATCATTGAAGCCAGACCTCCATCAAGTACGAAAGAATTACAAAAGTTCCTTGGACAGGTTAATTTTCTTCGAAGATTCATTTTTAATACTGCAGGGAAAACTAAAGTATTTTATTCCTTATTAAGGCTGAAAGATGAAAAGGAATTTGTGTGGACAGTAGAGCATCAAATTGCTTTCGAAGGTATCAAAGCCTACTTGGCCAACCCTCCAGTGCTGATGCCACCAAAGGGTGATAAGCCCTTGAAGTTGTACATAGCTGCAGCAGAAGAATCATTGGGAGCTTTCTTAACCCAAGACAATGAAGAAGGCAAGGAGCAAGCTGTTTATTACCTTAGTAGGTTTTTAAATTCTTGTGAATGTAAATACTCAGCTGCAGAAAAGTTGTGCCTTGCATTGTATTTTGCTGTAATGAAATTAAGATACTATCTTTTGCCTACAACTGTCTTGGTAATTGCAACCACAGATTTGGTTAAGTATATGTTATCTAGACCTATGTTGAGGGAAAGAATTGGCAAATGGATACTAGCCTTATCAGAATTTCATTTAGAATATGTTCCCCAAAAGGCAGTAAAAGGACAAGTTTTAGCTAATTTTTTGGCAGACCACCCATCTCAAACAGAAAGCCAAGAGATAATAGAACTTGGTATGGCTAGTGTTGAGCCAAGGCAAATGTGGTTCGATGGATCAAAAGCCAATGGCCTAACTGGAATTGGTATAGTGATTAAGTCACCACAAGGAGTAGAAACCACACATGGTTTCAAAGTGGATGAAATTACTTGTTCTAATAATCAAGCTGAATATGAAGCCTTAATAGTGGGATTGGAAATTCTTATTGGATTACAAGTTCATGCAGTTGACATATTTGGAGATTCTCAATTGGTGGTTAACCATGTGAAAGGGATTTTCAAATGTCAAAGTATAAGCATGTTGCCATACTATGTTGTTGCATTACATCTGCTTTCTCAATTTCAAATAGCAAATGTAACTTATGTCTCAAGATTCTTGAATAATAGAGCTAATGATGTGGCTCAGAAAGCTTCAAATTTTAAGAGAAGGGATAATGCTCAAAGGGACATAAGCTAAATAACATTTCAAAAATTAATACCACCCTTGAATAAAAGGAATGTGGTCCTGGAAGTCGACCATAATGACTTACAAGAACAAGATTGGAGGCATCCAATAATGCAGTACTTGGCTAGCCCATCTTCGAAGGCCAGCAGAAAAATTAAATTGCAATCTATGCAATACATGATGTATGGTAATGTTCTCTACAAAAGAGGGAGAGATGGTTTATTATTGGAATGTTTAGGCCCAAAAGAAGCATTAACAGCTATGGCTGAGGTTCATGAAAGCATCTGTGGTGCTCATCAGCCTGGGGTGAAAATGAGATGGTTGCTTCGAAGGCATTCTTACTATTGGCCAACTATCCTTAAAGACTGCATAGAATATGCAAAAGGTTGCCAGGCATGTCAAAAGCATGGCACAATAAGGCATGTGCCTATAACTGACCTGCATGCAGTAGTGAAGCCTTGGCCATTTAGAGGATGGGCCATGGATATGATGGGAAAAATACACCCACCTTCTTCGAAGCATCATTGTTTCATTTTAGTGGCCACTAATTACTTCACTAAATGGGTTGAAGCTAAGCCATACAAAGCTGTAGACCAGACTGTGGTCATTGGATTCATTAAAGATTTAATCCATAGATTTGGTATCCCACAGACTATAACTATTGATAATTGGACTGTATTTGCTGGAAAGATGGTAAAGTCTTTTGTGGCAGAGTTTGGAATTAGCCTTGTTAATTTCACTCCCTATTATGCACAAGTCAATGGTCAAACTGAATCATCCAATAAGTCCTTGAAAAAAGGAATACAAAAGGTTGTGGAAGACAATTCTAGGGATTGACATAACTTATTGTTGGATGTATTGTGGGCTTATAGAACTTCCCTAAGGTCAAGCACAGGAGTCACTCCTTATGCCTTAGTATATGGGCATGAGACAGTGTTACTTGTGGAAATTAATGTTAAGTCCTTGAGGGTAAGATGCCAACCAGTTAGATCCTGAGCAATACCATCAGAGTATGTGCTTGGAATTAGAAAACATAGATGAAGCTAGAATTCTGGCATTAAACAAGATTCTTGTTCAAAAGAAGAAAGCAGCCAAAAACTATAATAAAAAAGTCAAATACATTGGCTTTGATGAAGGTGATTTGGTATGAAAGACAATACTCCCAATAGGGGATTAAAAGTCATAAGTTTGGCAAATGGTCACCTAATTAGGAAGGACCATATCAAATTCATAGAGTCCTGCCTTTTGGAGCATACCATTTGAAAAATTTGAATAGATACATACATCCCAAAAAGATTAATGGCAGATATTTGAAGCCTTATTTTCTAACCATTTGGGAAACACAAGGAATAAAATAAACACTAAGTACAAGAACACGAGAATACTCAAATGATAAATAAGAATTTGTTCTTCATAAAGAGTTGAATACATTCTGCCATAAATTGGCCCATAAATCATTACAATGTCTCAGTTGTTCTTTTACAATGGATGTTCTATTCTTAAATGATGAGAACAACTGGATGGCTGTGGTCATTTCTTACTTTCGGTCAACCAGTCCTTGGTTGGTGATCTGCAGTTTGGTGTCAGTTCGGATTAAGGCCTGGTTCACTGCAGATAGCTCCTCCTCAAGTCGAGCTTTCTTCTCCAGTAGTTGAGTTCAAAAGTAGGAAACAGAAGAATGTTGTTCCTTTAGTTCTGATACATCAGTATGCACTGTGGAAACAAAGCTTTGATCTTCAACCAATTTTTCCTCTGCAGCCTTGGCAGCATGGCAAATGTTGATATAGAAGTCAATAGTGGCTGCTGCCTGGGATAAATGACTTGAGACAGTCATGCCAGATTGCTCAACAATCTTGCAGCACTGAAGGAAGCCATTTCTTATTGTAGGTCTCTCTAAGGCCTGGAAGGGAATCCTCGAAAAAGATGTCAATAGCTCTAGGCAGTTGTCCAAGTCTATCAGAGGTGAAGAAGGCTTATTACTGGAGGAAAAGCTCTCAAAAATTTCTAATAAGGAATCAGCCAAAACTAATGGCTCAGTCTCATCACTAGCTATTGGAGAGGTAGAAGGTAGGTCAAAGAGACTAGCTAGTCTTGCTTCGAAAATGTCTACCTCATCCGTAGACATGAAGGGGGCAGAAAGGGCTTTGGTGGAAGGCACAAAGGACTGCATAGGGATAGGAGAAGTGGGTGGAGCATCTTCAGCAGTCTCTATGGTTCTAGCCACCAATATATCAATGGAAGAAGGGCTGGAACTAGGCAAAAGTAATAAACTACGAGTTGTAGAGCTGCCAGCACCCTCTATAGGGGAATCAGCTACCATCGAAGAGAAGGTAATAGCTGGAACTTCCTTAGGAGAAGAAAGAAGAGCAAAACTCGAAAGAGAATTAAATTGAGACAGATCAAAAGACAAGTAAGGAAGATATGGTGTTAAGCCAAAAGAAAATGATGCAGGAATACTTGGCCTTAGGAAGGGTATAGAAAATATAGGGCTTGGAAGTGGTAGAATTATTTGAATGTTCTCCACATCTTGAGTTTGTTCCACTCCAACTGAAACTGAGGTAGTCCTTATTGGAAGAATAGGCTCAGTAGTTGTTGCTGTAAAAGAAGAAGTACAAAGTAGTGTCAAGTCTCAATACCAAAAATCTGACAAGGAAAAACAGTAGAGGCTTGAAAGAAGTTACTTGTTTCAGAAGTGATAGTAACAATAGGAGAGCTACAAAGGGAATAGTGCTCAACAATATGTTGCCTTCTTGCAGTTTCCTTTTGGATTGCATCAGCAACAGCAGCTTCATCTCTTAAGAATTGCTGTTGCCGTCTCTTCTCAGCTCTCTCAAAAATAATTATGGCCTTAGAATGTTCCTGCTCCACTGCCTTGGCAGCTGCCTCGTGAATAGGGTCTTCGACTAAATCAAAAGGGGAGACAGTCATCTTCCTTCTCTTTTTTCTCTGTATTGGTATTGCCTGCTCCTTCTCAATTTCTCTCTCTTCAATCTGGGATTCAGGTTCCTCAGAAGTGAGTTCCTCTACTACTCTGGCAGTTGTCTCATAAGTAGGATCTTGAGCCAAATCAGAAGAAGAGACAGTTACTCTCTTTCTTCTTTGTAAGAGTGCCTCTTGCTCTTGAGCTTCTTCTTCTTCTTCTGCCAATTGAACTTCAGGTGCTTCCTTTTCAGGATCAGGCAAGAGTTTCCTTTTCTTTTTTTGCTATTTGCTCCTAAGGAGATGTAAAGCTTGGGTCGTCTGAGGAGAATCTCCCTGTGAAGCACCCGCACCACCTTCACAAAAGAAAAACTAAAGATAAGGCTAAGAAGCATTATAAAAAAAGACAAAAAGAGAAGAAACAAGGGTATCTACCTTTCTTAGAAGTAGCCCGAGTAACTCTAGGAGGAGTGGAAGCAGCAGGAGTAGACTGTGTGGTGGCAGGCACAGGAACTGAAGTGGTAAGAGCAGTGGAAGAAGTGGCAACTCCAGCTCTTTTAGGTTTGGATTGGGGCACATCCAACACCATTAATAAGTCTTGAGGAGCAATGGCCAAGTATACTTCCAAGTTGGTCACCCACCAGTTTTGGTACCTTTTCAATGGGTTACCTTAAGGAATGAAAGGGATGTATTCAAAATCGATCAAGTCCTGTATAAACTTAGAAGTTGCTTCTTCTAGTCTGGACCTTCGAACCTTTAAATACCTGCTAGTAAGACTTAGATTGGTGTTACTGCAGAGAGGTATTGGGACCCCTTGTGAGAAGCCAAATTGTCTAGCAAATTGAGCAGGACAATAGGGCTCAGCAATGTATTTATAGGCTCTGGGGTTCATAGTCCCAATGAATAACTCTCTGGGGATCAGAATAGAAGCCCATATATCTTTGTGAGGAGGTGAGGTACAGAACCTATCACTTAGAAAATTCTTCAACCAAGATGGGCCAATAGTAATGGGTTTGAAGGGACGAAAATTGTAAGAAGGAATGGAAGCTAGAAGTTAGTGAAAGAAAGAGAAGTAAAAAGCAGAAGTAGAAGGATAAAGTGAAGCATTGGCTAGCCTCATGCCATGAGTAGAAGGGTTTGGCTCAAAAAATTTAAGGCACTTAGACTGTAGTTCAGCAAAATAAGCAAAAAGCCAAAGCTGAAGTATCCAAAATGGACCTCCCTGATTGGCATCCAAGGGTTTCTCACAAAAAAGAGAACAAGCTCTATATATATGACCTAGAACATATGGAGTTGAGGCCACCTTTTTCTGTAGGAGAAGAACTTTGGCAAGAGGGGCAAATTCAGGCACAATTCTTTGAGAAGAAGTGCAAAAAAGAAATTTGCAAAGCCAATATAGTATGAAAGAAAAGAATTCCCTATCAGTTACAGGGCCCTCCCTTCTATTCTCAGCCTTGACAAAGTCACTGTAGGATGAGTTAAGGGAGGGGAGGGAAAGGGGCCTGGTAAGTCAGGATAATCTGGTCCAATGGGGGTACCAATGGGAGACAATCCTAATAGATGGCAAATATCAAGAACAGTAGGGGCCATCATCCCATATCTGAATTGAAAAAAATTAAAAGCAAAATTCCAGAAGCAAAGGGCAGTAGGAATTAGGAAAGGGTTCTCTGAGATGGTAAACCTGGATAGTCGAAGGACATCGAGAAGGCAGAGCTCTTAAAGGTCCAAAGTCCTAGCAGGGACAACCCGATCATACCATTTTTTCCACTCCGGTCTCACCGTGGGCCAGCATCGGTAGGGATGGTTCATCCTCCAGGTTCCCCAGTCAAGACCACCATCGTAAAGGAGGCAGTGGTCTTCTAGACGTGGATATAATGCTGGAAGCTCAGTAAGAATCTCCTTGAAGATGGGCCCAAGCACATAGTCTTGTTGCTCATGACGTCGAGGGATGAAGATGCGTCCATCAATGGCGCTTTTCTCATCGGCCTTGTACTTTTCACATTCTGCCTCAATGATCCGTTTCAGGTTTATAGACGGGCTCGCGCGCTCTACAACTGGTACTTTCAATGAAGAAGAAGCCATTAATTGAAAGCTTTCTTAGAGGACGAAGTTGGGAAAGGGAGTAGAGAGTCAGTAGAGATAAAGGGTTTGTGTGTTAAACAAGCAAGTGATTTCAAAACACGAAATAAAAGGGTTTTAAAAACCTTTGTGTCTGGAAAATGTATCGTGTAATTCATCAAGTATTGAAAGTACAGATACGAAGAGTTTCCTTCAATATTGATACTTTTGGAGGGAAAAACACATCCCAGATGTTGATACCTGCTTCGAAGTAAAATATTTGGCTTCGAAGCCAGATTCTGACGCCAAAAGTCAAATAACAACGGTTTCGAAGTGGAGAAGCCGACTTCGAAGCACATTCCATACCTAAGGATGTAAGAACGCTCAAGTATTTGTTCGCGTAATTCGTTAAGTACTAAAAGTACAAATACAAAGAGTTTCCTTCAATATTGATATTTTTGGAGGGAAAAAAACACATCCCAGATGTTGATGCCAGCTTTAAAGTAAAATATTTTACTTCAAAACCAGATTCTGGCGCCAAAATTCAAATAACAAACGGCTTCGAAACAGAGAAGCCGACTTCGAAGCACATTCCATACCTAAGAATGTAAGAATGCTCAAGTATTTGTTTATTTCAAAGGGATTAAAGACCTGTTTTAGGTTTCTTAAATGAGAGTAATGTCCTTCGAAGCAAAACTTGAGACCCCTTCAGGATAGGAATTGGTGTTCGAAACATCAAAAGCATTAGTTGGATTATATATATATATATATATACAGAAAGAGATTGTCTTTTCAAATTAAAATAGTGCAGCCCTCAAAATGAGCTTCTATATTTTTGAAAGTATGGACTGTTGTTCGAAGGAAAGAATGTCAATTTAAAATTGATTGATCATACTAACCATGACCATATGTTGGTTATGATTAAAACAAGCTTTAAGGGGTAAGATTGTTAAAATTCGAAGTACTAATTCTAAATGAAAATCAGCAAAAACTGTCAACTTTATTTCATAAATTGGAAAAGTTCATATTGGTTTTTTAGTGTTTCATTTAAAATGATTGAGTCCAGATTCGAAGGATAAGATTGTCTAGTTCGAAGCCCTAAATTTGCTTTTAAAGACAAATGGAAACAAGATGAAATAATGCCAAACAAAGAAAAGTCTTAGTTGTATTAAAGCAAAGGCAATTACATTGAACGGCCCTCTTTGGGTACAAATTCAAGCTCATAAAAGTAGGGAATAGAATAAATAACAAGATCGTGAAATTTGGTCCAATTATGATCAATGAATTTATGTTCTTTCTTGATTCTATCCTCTATTTCTTCTAGGATTGGCTGCATAAGTTGATGTGCTCTCACTTCATAAAAGAGCTCTTTAGCCTTTATTTCGAATGTTGTTTCTCTCAATCCTTGTTCCAACTCGTCTATATCCAAGTCATCCCAGTATGCAGAATCTTTATTCTTGAAGTTTTTGAATTCTTCAATGAAGTACTCTGCTTCATACTGGGCATGAACTCGAAGGGACGAAAGTTGGTCCAAAGATTGAGTAGTGGCTATAGAGGTCTGATGCCAGTGGAGAAGTAATGGAAGTTGGTCCAAAAACATGTGAAGCTCTGCTTGGGCGAGAGGATTGAGGACATGACCCCGAGTCAGAATATCACAAGCCCATCGAAGGTTCTTGAGAGGGACTTCGTCCTTAATAACACTGAAAGGCAAGTGAGAGAAGGCCGCAAACAGGAATTGGGCTTGCTTCCGCTCAGCTGGAGTACGGGGAGGTGGAGGCTTGTAAGGTGGAAAGACCTTATCTGCAGAGAGAGCAAGCCTCAGTCTCTCTGTCCAGCAAGGAGTTGGCGGAGGAGAAGGTAAGGAAGCCTCCACTTCAGGAGGAGGAGCAAGGGCAGAAGGAACAAGGGCATTAATATAATCGAGCCAGTCAGAAGAGCAAAGCTTCGCCTTCTGGGCTAAGAACGATGGATTATACCCTTGTACCTCTTCGGGACGTCGAGCAGTATGCACTATCTTTGTAGGCATGGAGGATGTGTACCATGCTACAAGCAGATTCTCCTCCAAACTGCGTTGACGGTCGATGGGCACGTAAGGATAGACGACTGAGCTTCGTGCATAGGAAAGGAACTTTAAAAGGTCAGTAAACTCGACAAAGTGATGGTTAATTCGCTCCCTTTAATCACAGGCCTCAGGTTTTGACCAGCTTGTCTAGTCAGAAACCCCAGAGGAAGAAGAAGCTGCAGCCTTATCCCATGCAGAGGGTTGTGAAAAAGAACTTCCCATGTCCATATTTGCGACTTTCTGAATCAAAGGATTAAGAGCAGTTTGTTCATAGTCCAAGGGTGAGTCAGAAGAAGAACTTCTCATGTCCATATTTGTAAGTTTCTGAATCAAAAGATTAAGGGCAATGTGTTCATAGTCCAATGGTTGATAATTTGCGACGGCATCCATGACCTGAATATAGAAAGGTGGGTAAAGATGGCTAATTAATGCATGAAGGTTCTTTTGAGGAGGAACAACATCATTAGATGACTCTTCATGTGCTCGATCAATGGAGGAGAAAATTGATTCGGCCATAAAAAAGTATCAGTCTGTTCGATTACTAAGGTGGTGGGGGTGTTCAAAATATTGAAGGAGAGTTTAATGCAGATAATGAATGACAGTTACATTTCTGGAAGAATGCAAAGCCCATGCACGTTCTAAGACGTGGATAAAAGACCTCGATCCACTAATATCACCAAGTATTGGGTGTATTAGTGCGGGGAGTAATGTTGGCTACATATTTTGTACAAGCCAATTACAATTCGATGCGTGGTAGAATAAGGGTAATACAGGAAGACTATTCAAGTCTTCGATCCTGATTGTACACGTGGCAGTTAGTATTGGTTATTACAAGATCTGAGTAGAAGTGGGTCAACAAAGAGATGCAAGGTGATGTGGCTTCAACAGTTACTCACATTTAAATTCAAATTTAGGAGGGAAGCCTAACTGCGAGTGATGGCATAGTGGAGCTAATTATAAGGCCACATGATCAGCGATCATGGAGAAGCAATTCAATGGTTTGAAATGTTGTTCGATGGTCATCCTTGAAAAGTATAAATAGCAGAGAAGGCTCAGAAAAAAAAAGCCCAGACTCAGATCCAAAAAACCAGTCATATTCTACTTATTTTACATTTCCAGTCTTACATTTCCTATTCTTTACATTCCTATACTTTAAATTCCTACACTGCACTTCATTCATAGGAGTAGTTTCAAGTAGTAGATTGTTGCTGTAAACCTCTACGAGGCTGAGTTTGGATCATTGCAAGTGTTTTTCATTTTTATGAAATGCTTTAATTGTTCTTCATTTAATTGTTATCTTGCTTAATTCTCCTAAATCAAGCCACCAGTAAAAGTCCTCTTCATTGAGGCTAAAAGAACTAAAACACAATCGTCTGATAATTGGTTGGCAATTAATTTTCTGTAAGGACTGATTGATCCTTGCTGGCACGCTTGCAATTACAAAAATAACCTTCGAAAGCCAAAAAGCCAACATAGTTAGATAATATTCACTTGAATTATTGGTTTATGTTATGAGTTTGTTTTTGTCAATGTAACACACTAGGTGATATAGTCTTTTTCTTTCTTTCTTTCTTTTTTCTTTTTTCTTTTTTCTTCCTAATGTGCTCTTGAATTTGGTTAAAGAAAATTAATCATATTTTTATTTGATTGAATTTGAATTTTTGCTTCTATATATTTTTGTCAGGAAGGGTGTTTCTTTTATATTAAGTTGATAATTTATTTTCATATAGGATTGGATTGTATACGTATTAATCTATTAAATAATTGTTCATTGCGCAATTTTTGTCAATTTTATGTATTTATTTTATTTTTGTATTGCAAAGCACGACTAGTGTGCTTTATTTATTTGTCATTTTTTTATCTATTGTGGAGCATTGATTGGTATGCTTAATTTGTTATTTGTCATTTTTTTTTTTGTATTGTAGAATATTGGTTGATGTGCTTTATTTATTTATCATTTTCTTTGTATTGTAGAGCACTGGTTGGTGTGCTTAATTTGTTGCTTTACATTTTCTTTGTATTACAGAATATTGGCTGGAGTACTTAATTTGTTTTGGCATTTTCTTTGTACTGCAAAGCACTGGATGGTATGCTTAATTTGTTATTTATTTTTTTCTATTGCAGAGCATTGGTTGGTATATTTCGTCTGGTTTTTTTTTATATGTTTTTGTGTTGTGAGACTCACTCGTTGGTGTTTGTTTAAAATATTATACTTTTGTTGTGCTTGAATTTTACGTAGCATTTATGTGTTTACATTTCATTATTTCATTTACCTATAAATTTTGAAAATTTATGTTTAAATTTATTTATTTACCAAGCAGCATACAATTTATTTATTATTCATTTATTTAATTTTTTTTCACAGTAAACTGACCACCAAACCATAGAAATTGGTTGATTTCAACTATTAGATTAAAATTGATGCAAAACTATAGCTATGAGATCTCTCTTCTTCTTTTTTTCAACCAAAGCTCACTCTCTAAAAAAATGTGGTATATAGAAATTCAATTGGGTATTGTTGTTGGCCAAAGTAATAAAGTGCTTATTTTCTGTTGTAAATTGTAGGTGGGTTTAAAAAACAAAAAGACTACAATAGTAAATATTTGGTGATATGGTCTTTGTTTGCATTTGTACGAGTATAAAAAAGTAATTCTATCATCACTATTTTCATGTTTTCTTGATAAATTGCAGTAATTTCCATCATATTACCTCCACCACTACTAATCATGGACACCACCATTTTTGGTCATTTAAATTTCTGTTTGACGAACAAAAATGTAACTATTTTTGCATTGAGAATTTGAGTTCAAATATTATATAATCAAAATGATACTATTGAAATTTGCTTATTGTTAAAAATAAAATTTTCTAGCAAAACTTATTATTAAATTCAATTTGGATAGTTTTTATATGTTTATCGTTAAGTTTGCAGTACAAATAGGGAGGGTCTAATTTTTTGATTAAATAACAACTCTCTAAATTTTATAATTTGGCAAAATATTTAGATTGAGTGGATCTGAAAAGTGAAAAATTGTGACAATACGTTTTAGGTGACCGCTCGAACGGTGAAAAGACCGCTCGAGCAGAGATGAGGTGCTCCTAGTAGTTTGTCTTACAGGTTTAAGGATTGCTAGAGCAAACAAGTGGTTGCTTGAGTAAAGATGAGGGGGTCCCCAATATCTCGTTTAGTAGGCAAAGATACTGAGAGGTTTCATTTATCGCTCGAGCAGTGAAACGACCACTCAAGTAGTTTGCATGATATCAGCTACTTAAAAAGTGACTTTTAGATCAATTTTATGTACTTTTTCTTTTCTCTCTTCTTTCCTTTCCCTCTAGCTTTGAAAACCCTAGCTATTTCTCTCTAGAAATCTCTCATTACATTAAGATTCAAGCTAAAAGCTCTTGCAAAAAGTGAAGTTCACTTGGAGATCTTGGATTCTATTGATTGGATTTGGATTCTTCAAAGAGTTCCTCAAACACCTAGCTTTTTTGTCTTGATTCTTGAGGTATGACTACTTTTAACCTTGTATCTCTTTGATTTGAAGATGATTATGTGGTATTGCCATGACATTGATGAGTTGATGAATAATTGAATTTATAAATTGAAGTTTTCTTATAAAAATAGTATTTTTCCTACAATTTTCTTAAGATTTCTACATTTAGGCCTTGTTTGGAAAGTGGCTATTTTAGCCTAAAAGCCAAAAAGTTACTAAAAAAACCAAAAAGCCAATAACTTATGCCAAAATGTCAAAAATTCTATTTTTTCTCTACTTTTTGCACATCTTTTCGTAAAAAGCCAAAAAAATCATCCCAAACATACAAATTTTTTTTACCTCATATTTTAGCTAAAAAGTAACTAAAATAGCCAGTTCCCAAACAAGGCCTTAGCCATGGATTATGGAAGTTTTTGATGAAGATTGATATTATATGGATTATGGGTCACTGCTGTGGTAAATACACAGCAGTGACTGTTGTGGTTCATTTTGTGATGCATTATGGGCTTATTTTTATGATCTGAACCGTTCATTTTGTAAGATTTGTTAAGTACTTCAAGCCTACCAAAAAGCATATTAATCGGATATCAACAACTATATGACCGAATTGCATATTTTTATACTATTTTTTAAAAGAAAAACTTCTTGTTTGTTTTTTTGGTTATCAATCATATAGTTATTGGTATCCGATTAATATGATTTTTGGTAGGCTTGAAGTACTCAACAAACCTTACAAAATGAACGGTTCAGATCATAAAAATAATCCCATAATGCACCACAAAATGAACCACAACAGTCACTGCTGTGTATTTACCACAGCAGTGACCCCAAATACATATTATATATGTTGGAGGGGCAAAAGCCCCAAATTCTATCTATAAAAAAAATAAAAGAAAGGAAAAAACCTAATTTTGAAGTTTTAGAAATAGTGAAATGAAAATGAAATTGATCCTTAATTTTTTAAATTGATGATTGGTTTCTAATATTAAAGTGGTATTTGAAAGGAAAATTGTGAACTTGGAATGTTGTTGAGATGTTGGATATTGTCACTTCATATTTGCCATAATAGCTTGGATGGTGAAAGACAACTTTTATGTTAGTGAATGTATAACTTTGAAACTTTGGAAAGATTATCAAGGCGAAGGCAAAGAGCATGTGAGTCTGGGTAGAGAGTCAGTTTTGGGAAAGTGTTGTGTATGGTTGGTACCCATGCGGGGAAGTCTATGTGCCCAATTGCCATGTCTAGAGCTTATCGCCGGACGAATATAGAAAAATATTTTTAGGTGCCCACTGGTCTTGCCATATTGTAATCAGTAAAAGTGGAAAAATGAATGATTTTGGGTATCCATTCTTGCCGTATTAATAGCCGGAAAATGTACGGATATTTTTGGATGTAAACCTATGTATACATATATATTTGGACTCTCTTTAGGGACTTCATGGTGTATTTACCCCCAGTGTTGAATTTATCAAATTTGTAGAAATTGTGGATTCTTACTTTCTCTTTTAAAGTAATATAATGAGTTGAATTAAACATGATTGGTTGTGATGATGCTATATGGTTCTTTGAATAACTAGATATTTTATTAAAAAATTTTCTACCACTACTATAAAAAGCATTTTTTACAACTGCCGCATGCCATCACAAATAATAGAAATACAGTCATAAAAGACTTTTTGCGACGACCCATGGAACTGCAAATGGGGGTCGTGAATGTGGGGGTGGTAAATGCTTTTTGCAATTACAAAATAGTAGTCGCGAACTATTTGAAACCGCCTAACTTACTTATGGCGACTAATGTTTTGCCATTGCAAAAAAGTAAAAAAAAAAATACCAACGATGTACTAGCGACCATCTTGTTACTGTCGCAAATAATTTTCAATGATATTTTATAAATAGTACAATACTAGCTTCAAGCGACGAATATTTTGAAATAAATCTACCAAATAAGACCTTGCTAAAAACAATAGAACCAAACCATTTATTTGAGACAAATTTGGCAAAACCATCTCTAGTTTTAGGCTTTAAAAAATGCTATTGAAGCTGCAATTCCTTGTAAAATTATATAATCCAACAAGCTAGCTACAGAACGGGTCAATAACCAATTGTCCTTACCAAATAATGATGCAATTAGCGATACAAGGTGCTCTTCCAACTCCTCTTTGTAGCTTTTTTCTTGTTCTTCTTGTTCACAGGAATCTGGACAATGAGACAAAAAAAAAAAAAAGAAGAGGATAAGAATAGTGAAACACACTAAGATTATCACCTTTAATTAAGACACAACCAATTGGATTAAAGAAACAAAATACACTTATAAAAGTGCAAATCTTAACACACTCATTGTGTAATGAAAGGATAAGAAATAAATAGATCATATTTCAAAGAATTCACCAACCAAAAAACACTTTAAGAAAAAGAATATAATTACAATGATTTATGAAAAACAACAAGGTAGACAGCAGTAAGTAGATACAGGTAATCACTTTTCAATGATGAATCATTCTGTGTCATGTTGTGTTTATAGTCAATTAACTTCAATTGTCCAAGAGCTAGAAAAATAAAAATAATAATTAAGAGTAAGATAAGAACAAATGTTACATATCAAAAGATTTGTGCATTGTCACAGGCACTAGTTTCTCCCATCTACTTGATTGATTCTGTCTAAGAACATGTATATAGTCCCTTACCTTAGGTCTTAGTTCTTCTATGAATTTTCAGAATGTAAATATGGGGAAAATTATTACTAAGTTTCACATATTAACTTTAATATGAAAATAATTTTTTAAGCTGTAAAAAATTCAAAATAAATAATAAATAAACAAAACACCAAAACCAAGATGAAAGAATATTGATCCAAAAGAGCTATAAAGACCCTCCTACATGCTGAAGACATTATGCATCAACCACTACAATGAATTTAACATTACAGTCCAATTATTTCATATTGTCATTTTGTTACCAATCTCACTCCAAGATGTCCTGGTTTTCTTCATTTTTGTTTTATTTATTTAATTATTTATTTGTGCTTTATAATAAGTTTTTTATTATAATTTTTTTTTCTGTTACTTTATCGTAAAAAATAACAGCAAATGCAGATATTATTAAATAATTTAATTTATATTTTTGTAACGCCCCGAAAATTGGGCATGATATATCTTTTTATGCAACAAAACCCATCTGATAGACAAACACATATATATAGCTAACTAATCCATACGCCCATTTCCATTAAATTCCAAATGCCAAATACATATTGTTTGCATCCCAATGCCCCAGTTCTAATCCCAAACATGCATTTTATAACAAGTATGAAATGGAAGCAAAACAAATAATAAGTGCCCTACAGGCTTGCAAATTTATTCAAGAACATTCTTGGTTATACAAAATAGAGTTTCAACTCAATACAAATACAGCCCTGGGCTTACAAAACAGAGTCACGCAAAATGAGAGCATTGTACTCCCAACACACATACTTCCACGCCTCTAGTTGGGTGGAATCACCACATCTTCTCCTACATAAAAATCTCGTAGGGTGATCATAAAGCCCAGTAGAAAATTCTTAACAAAGTATATACATTTTATACAAGTCTCAAGAAATGAAATGCACATGCCATGCTATGTCCTTTTTGAAGATAAATTACATTTTCATCTTTTGAAAATCATCATACTCAATGATGTCATGCAATTTCAATTGTTCAAAACTTAACAATTTATTTCAAGGGCGGTAAATACATTTCTGGTAATCCCTAGGCTGGTGTCTGCAAGTAGACTATACGAGTACTACCAAATTGTCCTTTTTACCGGTATTAACCAAAAGGCTCGACACCTATCCGCGCGGATTTTTCGGTCTTTCACCCCAGACCCGCAGGCCAACTTATTCAATATCATCTACACCACCTATCAAGACTTACCAACATATTTACCCCAAAACCATTTCATCAAAACTTATTTCTCAGCATTCTTTTCTCAATGCACGTTTTCAAATCAAATTTCAAAGCTCTTCATTATCAAATGAATTGATATGCCAATGCAATAATTAAAAATGCAATGCAATATTTCTTCCACTTTCAATACCTCCACACAATATTCCCATTGTGATCAAAATTCTCATTTCTCACTTCAATGCAATTTCACAAGATGAAAAATACTTTTATTTCAATTCATCCAAGGGACAACACAATTTCCTCTTCTCAAGTATTCTCAACAATTTAGTCATTTTAAGACTATAACAACATTCTGAATAACCATTTCTAAAATGAACAACAATTCTCATAATCCACAAAATTAATCGTTTATACAAATATAAATAAGAAATTTTCTAAACATCATTTATTTTGGCACACAAAAATAAATATAACAATATTACCCATGGATTTTCAATCTCTTTTTAAAATCTCCAATTTCTAGGTTTTCTCACCAAACTACACAGCTCAAATCTTTTGGAAAGAAACTCTCGAAAATCATCTTTTCTTCAATCAACAAAGATCAAAACCCATAAAATTATTTTAAAAGAATAAGAGACAAACCCACTTTTAAAATCACTCAACTTCTTAAATCAAAAAATAAATTTTCAGAAGCTATCAAAGGATGATTTCAAAAACCATCTAGATCTTGCATATATATATATATATAACTCAAAGAAAATCCCTACCTCAAGTTTTGAAGAAGAAATGAGATGAAACCTCCAAAATCAACGATGTCGAAACTCGATCTTCACCGCACAGAATGAAGCCCTCGAGGTGATGACCAACTTTGGCGAAGAACTTAGGCTTAAGTCCCAATGGATTTGGAGAAATCAAAGAGAGAAGGTGACTTCTAGAGAGAGAAGCTCTAGATCAGGATTTTGGAGAGTTTTAAAGAGAGAGGGGTTGCAAGAAATGATATGAAACCCTAATTTTACGGACTGATATAACAGGGTCCGCTCGCGCGTGGAAAGCCGCGCTCGAGCATCAAATACACTTTCCCATAAGCAATTTCGAATGCATTTTGTATTTTTGCTTTCGTAAGTTGACCGGGACTCTAAAAGCGAGCATTTTTGCTTTCGAATGCCTCGCTCGAGCTCGACCCTCGTAAGTTGACCGAGTCAAAATCGATCCCCGACCTGCCTAGTTGAAGTGGAAAAACATGAAAGAAGGGTCAAAACTGGGATCACTACATTTTTAGTTTACCTTTTAATTGTGTCTGATTACAAAGAAAGAAAATATATATGGATATATAATTCCTATTGGAATTGTGGATAAAAGAGACATATATTATCAACAGTAACTGCAAGCCTAACAAAGAGAAAATATGAATTGTATTTTGTTTATGTATGTAATAACCCTCATTCTTGTCTTAGCGACGTTCATGTGTATTTGCATGATTTTGTCTTGTTAAGCTTGCATTTGTAGACTTTGACTTGTTTTGCCTAAGTAAAGGTCCCTGTCATGTTTTGTGCTTATGTGTTTTGCCTAAGTGTTACATGCATGTTTGTTCCTTGCTTGGTGTCTCAAGCCTAGGTCATCTTAAGCCTAGGTCATCTCAAGCCTAGGTCACACCTTTGAACCTCTTACACCTCGGCTGTTGAGCGCCAACACCTAGGACCATCTTGGAACCACTTTGGTTGACCTCCCCCATCACCTAGGCATATTGGCCGAGATGTCATCATCTAGGCTGAGGTGTGCATCACCTAGGCCTAGATATGTATCATCTAGGCTGAGATGTCATCATCTAGGCGTCCTAGATCCTTGATCCTTGAACCTAGCAACCTTTTATTCCGAGACTGGTATGACCTAGGCCGAGGTGTGGCACACCTAGGTCAAGTGTTATCCTCCCTAGCCGAGATCAAGAAGACCTTACTTGCCCAAAGCCTATGTCTTGATCCGAGATCATTTCCTTGTTAGAGTGCCTATGCCACCTTGCTTGTTATACACACTTTGTCATACTCTTGTCTTGTCATTCTGGCACCTTTTTTAGGAGATCCAACCAGACATTGCCACGTGTCCCAGCAGAGGGTTAAGTCAGCTGGCAGTAGAGAAAACATATCATTACCATATCTTTGCCTTTGAAGAGAGAGAAGCTCTAGGAAGAGGAAGAAGGAGTTCTTAGAGTGAGAATAAATTTCCAAGCTTGATCCTTAGAGTTTGAACCATTTTGATTTGTGTTTTGAGGTTAGATTCTTGATCTACTCTTGTTGTTCTTTACGTTGATATGATCACATTGCATGATCTAGCATGATTCATGAGCCATGCATTGATTTAAAGTTTGTGTTAGAAAGAGAAAGTGATGTTCATGTGTTCTTAAAGAAAAACCATGTTTTGATCCGAAAGTTTGTATCGAGATCCATGTTTTTGTGTTTGTTTTTATGAAATCTCCAAGTACGGGTACCCAAGTCCATGTTTTTGAACTCATATCATGAAATCTCAGATTTTGGAATAAGAAGTTATGATTTTAACATTCATGTTTTTCATGTTCTTCATGTTCATGTTCTTCATGTTCTTCAAGAGGAAACCCAAACTTCATTGTTTCCCTAAGTGTGGTCACCGAGACCACTCTTGCCTAGATCTCACACCTAGGCCAAGCATCGTATCTCACATTGGCCTACCTTGCATGATCACTTGCACCTTAGCCTATCTTGCATGCACACCTAGGCCGACCACCACAAACCTAGGCCGACCATGGTACACCCTTGCCGACACCTTGTAACATCTCGGCAGGCAACCGAACACCTAGGCCTAGGAGACCACACCTCGGCTAAGAGGTGTGGGACCTCGGCCAAAAGGTGTGGGACCTTGGCCAAGACTCCCTGAGTTCACCCAGCTAGGCCATTTTAGCCTACATCATCTCTGTGCATCCATTCCAAGACCTGGTTGGTACCCAACATGTTTTCCCTAGAAGAAAAACAGTGTTTTGACTCCCAGCGCATGTTTTGCTTTGTCTTGACTTGGTTTTGGAAAGAAATGCCAATATCATTTTCATTTATGTAAGGCTTGTTTTAAGAATGCATTGCACAACCATCTTTGAGCATTTCTTCTTGTCTTCTTGAAATGCATTCAATAGACTTTGCCATGTATTTGTAGGTCTTGGATCCTTGCCTTAATCCCTACATCTGAAGAGCTAAGTGAGTGGTATTTTTAATAAAGCTATGTTCTAATGTTTTGATAAAAGCTGTGCTTTGCTTTGTTTTGAAAAAGTATTTGATCAAGCATGAATGATTATCCTCTAATTTTTGTATCAAGTATTATGTTTGTTTTGATGACATTCTTAGAAAGTCCTTAGTGCTAGGGGACTATAATGCAACTAGTACCCTTGTTTGAGATATCTCTTTTGCCACCGACGGTTTTCCGAGTGGGTTGTCTAACCGATTCCAGGTCAGCCACCGGCGGTCATGAACGGGTGTGCCTCGATTCCGAAACGATTATTCCCTTGTTTTGCCACCGATGGTTTTCCGGGTGGGTTGTCTAACTGATTCCGGGTCGGCCACCGACGGTCATGAAAGGGTGTGCTTTGATTCCGGGATGGTTATTCCCTTGTTTTGTCAGGAATGTCATCCCTTGGTATTTGTAGACACCCCATTTTTGACCGACCGTAAGACTCAGACGTCACCGGTTGAGTGCTCGGTGGTGTTGCGTTTTGTGCTCGTTCAAAAGTCTCAGAGTCGCGGCTGTGAGCCCTGCCTCCGGATTTCCGAACCCTCTTCTGTGCCTTGCCTCGGTTTGCGAACCAGACTCGGTTTTCTCTGTTTCTTTTCCTGAGGGGAGGGAGAGGTCTCATAGATCATCTCTCAGTGGCCGTAGGCCACGTTTTGTGGTCGTAGGCCATTTTGCCCATTTCGGAGCCCGGTTTCCGGTTTTTCGGAGCCGTTGGCCGTGTGCCTCGGTTCGGGACCGCCTAACCACCTCCGTTTGCTCCGGTTTTTGGCATGCATCCTATTTACTCCCTTTTAAGGGACACTGAGGTCTGAGAGACCCACTTCGTGGTCGAATGCCACTTTCGGTGCTTAACAGGCAGTTTTCGGGGCCCCGAACTGCACGTTCTGGCTCCCGAACATTCGTTTTGCATCGATTTTCGTTCATTTTTGGCAGGTACCTCTGTTTCATCACCAGGAAGGCCGTAGAAGGGTGGGAGGCCAGCAATTGTTTCAACAACCAGTTATATTCCTCCGGTGCCCTCCGATGCCCGTTTTTCTCACTTCCGAGCCAATGTTGACCACCCTTGGACTATTTTCTTGAACTTCTAACCACATATTTGTGTTGTACACACATGGGAGGACCCTAAAAGTTAGTGGCCGGCCACTAATGTTGCTTGACCCTTTTGAATCTGTAACGCCCTCAAAATAATAACATTAAACCCATCAGATAATACAAGCATTTACATATAAACTAACCACATTCCTTTATTTCATTGAGTTTCATTACATAAGTATTACATGTTAGCATCAAAACAAAATGCCCTACGGGCTTACAGCTTTCCAAGTTAACACTTGGTTTCATCAAAAGAGTACTAACTCGTTTACACATTAAGCCCTTGGCTTGAAGTTACATGTAATACATCAAAAGTAAAACAACTACACTATGTCCACCTCTAGCCTTCCAAGCTATGTCCTTGGAGGTGGCATGCTTCCTGTACCTGAAAATGATATTCCCATATAGGGTGAGCCACAGCCCAGTAGAAATACACTAAACCAACCATGGACAATGACTAAAACATTAGCAATTGATAGTTGGTCAACACTGATACAATCACATAAATTACATATTTATGTCAACGACTTACAAGTCCCAATTACTTTTCATTTTCCCTTTTTCAACAGATAAGCATGCTAGCTCTATCATCATTTCCACAGATATGTATAAAAACTATATCTCACATTCAGATAAGCATAAAAGCTATATCCACATTCTCAACAGATATGTATATCAACAATATCCACAGATAAGCATACAAGCTGTATCCACACTCTACAACAGATATGTATATCAACAATATCCACAGATAAGCATACAAGCTGTATCCACACTTCACAAAGATAAGCATATGAGCTCTATCTTCACTTCTCTAGACAAGCATATGAGCTCTGTCTACGGAGTTCATCCCCTATCTCCTCCCAATACCTATCCGGTTTAGAGGTACATCCCCTATCTTCCCCTAAACCGCGGAGTACATCCCCTATCTCCTCCTCTACACATAACGTATATAAACACATTGGTTCTATATACAATCACACAATACACACAATTAATGTATTCTATCAACCGTCAAGTTCCATGACACATTCCATTGATTAGTTTCCGTTTACCTAATCATCATGCATTGTCTACAACAATCTCGACTATCCTCCACCGATAGCCCAAAGCAGTTATTTCTAAAACAGAAAATAAATGCACAAATGGATATTCAATCAACATTTCATTTCCTCATTTCTCACCAATTAATTATCCCAATTAATTAAACAATGTAATTAGGCCATTTTTCATAATTACTATTTCAACCCTTAGGTCCCATTTTCATCAATGATTCAACAATCATTCCATTCTTTTCATGCCAAACATGCATCTAGGTTTATTATGAATAAAACCCCAACTTTTGTAAAATTACACAAAAGTCCCAAACTTTCACAAAATTACCGAACCAAGCCCAACATCTCAAAATACCAAAATTTAAAGACAAAACCCATAGAGAGGAGTAGGTTATCCCTACCTCAAATTCGGAGTCCCAAAGGAGAAGACGACAAAACCCAACGTGCTCCAAAACCCGAGATTTTCAGATTAAAATGAAGCCCTCGACGATCAACAACTTTTTTGTAAAGGCCAAAGGTGAGCAAATCACTCCTACTAGATCAAAACCTAGAGAGAAGGTAGTATCTAGAGAGAGGGACTCAACAATGGTGATTTTGGAAAAGTAAGAGAGAGAAGAGAAAGTGAAAAAGTGATTTAAAGAGTCACAAATTCGGGACTTTAACCCAGGTCTCCGCTCGAGCGTAAAACACCCCGCTCGAGCGGCCACTCACAGACTTCCGCTCGAGCGGCCAACCTCCCGCTCGAGCGCAGAATGCACTCGCCCAGCACTTTTGCAGAACCAGGACTTCCGCTCGAGCTCCCAACCCTACGCTCGAGCTCACAACACTGCACAACAAGATACTGGATGGATGTAATCTACGCTCGAGCGCCAACACCTCCGCTCGAGCGTACAGGCCAAAAATCTGGGCAACTAGTTTTGGTTTCTAAACTCAACCAACCTGTAACAAACCCACTCAACACATCCTATAACTCAAATACAAAGTAAGAAAGGATGTAAACAAGATAATAAACAACTACCAACATCCACGGACACATGTCCGGATCACTGTACAACAAGGGTAAACCCGGGATCGCTATAACCTCCCCCCCTTACAGAATTTCGTCCCCGAAATTAAGCACAAGTTTTCAAAAACAAGTTTTCCTCCATTTTAAACAATGTTACATTTTAACATTCAACAATTCGACCCATTACCGGTCATCCCATCCCTTTAACAAGAGACATATCACAATATGTAAACAACATATGTACTTTCAACATGCATCAACATTATGCACTATCCTTCCAATTTCAACAATATATTTAACACATATAATGTCACTTTCAACTTCCATATTAGGCAAGTTCCAAAACATACTTCCAATAACCAAAACATTTTCAATGTTTCACAACTTAAGACATATATCAAAGCTCTTAAGTTCAACAAGATGTAAAATTTAAATATAAGATTACATAACAACAAACAAGTCCGGATATTTCTCTCGGACTTCCAACTCACGTTCCCAAGTGGCTTCCTCCACTCCGTGATGTTTCCACAAGACTTTCACCAAATGAATGGTCTTGCCACGCAGGACCTGATCCCGCCTATCCAAGACCCGTACCGGTCTCTCCTCATACGAGGCATCCTCATCTACCTCTAAATCAGTCCAATCCAGCACATGTGATGGATCTGGCTCATACTTCCGAAGCATACTCACATGAAACACGTCATGCACTCCGGACAACTGCGGCGGTAAGGCTAACCGATAAGCAACCTCGCCAATCCTCTCAAGGATCTCAAAAGGACCAATAAACCGAGGGGATAACTTCCCACTCTTCCCAAACCTCATCAGGCCTCGTCTAGGTGATATCTTCAGAAAGACATGATCACCTACCTCAAACGCCAAAGGCCTCCTCCTACGGTCGGCATAACTCTTTTGTCGACTCTGGGCTGTAACAAGCCTCCTACGGATAAGCTCAACTTTCTCCGTCGTCTCCCTAACCAACTCCGGACCCAACAAAGGTGCATCACCCACCTCGGCCCAACAAACTGGAGACCTACACGGTCGGCCATACAAGGCCTCAAACGGTGCCATACCGATGCTAGACTGAAAACTATTGTTGTAGGCAAACTCTACCAATGGCAAGTGCCTCTCCCACGTCCCACTGAAGTCCAGGACACAACCCCGAAGCATATCCTCGAGGATCTGAATAGTACGCTCGGACTGTCCGTCAGTCTGAGGATGATAAGCCGTACTAAAGGTCAACTTAGTGCCCAAGGCACTCTGCAAACTCTGCCACAACCTAGCAGTAAAACGAGGATCTCTATCTGAGACGATCGTCACTGGGACCCCGTGCAATCTCACTACGTCCCGAATATACAGGTCGGCAAGATGATCTACCGAATCTCTCACGCGCATAGGAATAAAGTGCGCCGACTTAGTCAACCGGTCTACAACCACCCAAATAGCATCACTACCCCGCTGAGTCCTCGGAAGACCTACAACGAAATCCATAGTGACATGCTCCCACTTCCACTCGGCAATAGGCAAGGGTTGCAACAAACCCGCTGGCCTCTGATGCTCGGCCTTCACTTGCTGGCAAGTAAGGCACTTCGATACGAAAACAGCCACGTCTCTTTTCATACCCCGCCACCAAAACTGGCGACCCAAATCCTGATACATCTTAGTACCTCCCGGATGCACCGCAAGGCGCGAATGGTGAAACTCTCGGAGTACCTCCTCTCGGCAAGCCTCCGGTACAAACAAACGGTCTCGGTATCTCACACTCAGGTCGGGATACACCGTCAAACCCTTCTCAACTTTCCCACTGGAGATCTTTTCTCGGAGGGATTCTACCTCAAGGTCACCTCTCTGTGCCTCTAACACTCTAATCACAAGTGTAGGCTGCGCAACAACAGAAAACAAGGCCGCAGCCTCGACAGATTCGCCCAGTAGCAAATCAAACTCGCCAAGTGCTCCCAACATCTCCCATTCCCGGATGGCTATACAAGCTACATCACTAATGGTTTTCCTACTAAGGGCATCGGCCACAACATTGGCCTTTCCCGGATGATAATGCAACTCAAAATCATAATCCTCGATGAACTCCATCCATCTCCTCTGCCTCAGATTCAAGTCTCTCTGTGTAAACAGATACTTCAAACTCTTGTGATCCGAGAATACCTCGAACCTCTCACCATAAAGGTAGTGCCTCCAGATTTTCAAGGCAAAAATCACAGCTGCTAACTCTTGGTCGTGTGTGGGGTAATTCTTCTCGTGTATTTTCAACTGACGTGAGCCATAAGCTACCACTTTCCCCTCTTGCATCAACACACAACCCAAACCCTCTCGTGAGGCATCACAATAAACCGCATAACCCAACCCTCTCTCCGGAATAATCAACACCGGAGCGGTGGTCAATCTAACTTTCAGCTCTTGGAACGACTTTTCACAAGTCTCACTCCACACAAACTTGACTCCCTTCCGAGTCAGCCTAGTCAATGGTGACGCTAACCTGGAGAAATCTTTCACAAACCGACGGTAATACCCAGCCAATCCCAGAAAACTGCGGATCTCAAACACACTCTTAGGCTGTGCCCAATCTTGCACTGCCTCAACCTTGGATGTATCAACAGACACCCCTTCCACGGATACCACGTGGCCTAAGAATTTGACTTCCCTCAGCCAAAACTCACACTTCCCAAACTTGGCATACAGCCTATGGGCTCTAAGTAACTCAAGCACCACTCTCAAGTGTGCCTCGTGCTCCTCCTCAGAAGACGAATAAATAAGGATATCGTCCACGAAAACAACCACAAATCGGTCTAAGAACTCCCGGAAAATCCGGTTCATCAAGTCCATAAAGACTGCCGGTGCATTGGTAAGCCCGAATGGCATCACCAGAAACTCATAATGGCCATACCGCGTACGGAATGCCGTTTTCGGAATATCCTCTTCCCTGACCCTCAACTGGTGGTAACCCGATCTCAAGTCTATCTTAGAGAAACAACGGGAACCCTTCAATTGGTCAAACAAATCATCTATACGGAGCATAGGATACTTATTCTTAACCGTAGCCCGATTCAACTTCCGGTAGTCTATACACAATCTCAAGGCACCATCTTTCTTTTTAACAAAGAGTGCCGGTGCTCCCCACGGTGAAACACTAGGGCGAACAAAGCCCTTATCGAGCAATTCCTGGAGCTGAACTTTCAACTCAACCAACTCTGCTGGAGCAAAACGGTAAGGTGCCATAGAAATCGGCGCCGTACCAGGCACTAAATCAATAGAGAACTCTATCTCTCGGTGAGGTGGCAAACTAACAAGATTTTCGGGAAAGACATCCGAATACTCACAAACCACCCTCGGTAACATAACCTGGGTCTCACCACTCTCACCACTCTCAAAGCTGGCAAGTAGACTACTAAGCTCACTTCGCCCTCGCGAATCATACCCCGGTGGCAAAACACTACCAACCCGGTCTCCCAAGAAATGGAACCACTCCCCGCTCAAGGTACACAATGTAACCCTCTGGCGGTAGCAATCAATAACAGCCCGGTATGACGATAACCAGTCCATACCCAAAATAACATCAAAACCCTTCATGGGCATGACAACAAACGGAAAAGGAAGCCTATAGTCGGCGACCTCTATATCACATCCTCTAACACCCTGTTTCAGAATCAACTCACCACCCAAAGGCGATACCACACAAATAGGAGATGCTAATTGTGCTAACTCCAATTCCAAAACAGATGCAAATGCAGCAGATACAAAAGAATGAGATGCACCCGTGTCTATCAACACATTAGCAACTGAGTTGCAAAACAGAAAAGTACCTCTCACTACTGATGGAGCCGGTAATAAATCCTGCGCGGTAACAGCATACACGCGCCCCGTAGGCCCCTGGTCTACCTGCTCACCTCTCGGAGCAAAAGACTGCTGCACAGACTGGGATGACGAAGCTCCTGGATTGGCCCTCGAGGCCTGCACAGACTGAGCTGGCTGAAAACCCTACGTCTGCCTAGAACCAGACGCTCCCGAAGTGGCACTCAACTGTGGGCAAAACCTCTTCATGTGCCCAGGTTGTCCACATTGATAACAAGTCAAGAGCTGCCCCTGCCCAAACTCTGACTCTGCGGTCTAGCTGAAGATGAAGCAGCTTTCTGACCCCCACCCTTCTGCGGGCAAACAGATACCTTGTGACCCAGCTGGCCACACTTGTAACAGGTGAAATCCCCCTGACCACCTCTCCCGGAGCCTGCACTCGGCACTGGGAAGGTCGATCTAGCAACACCACCCTGCGACTGCTGAGGGTTAGAACCCCTCTGCCTCCTGCCATCACCCTGACTATCCTGGCTCCTCTTGGAGCCTCTCTGGCCCTCATCCTCCTCCTGCATCATAAGCTCCATATGAGCTGCAGCGTCCACTAGGTGTCTATACTCTCGAATATAAGACCCACCAATTCTCAACTTGAGGCCCCGCCTCAACTTCCGCTCAAACTCATAGCAACGGCGTTCCTCAGACGCCACCAGTTCAGGTGCAAACCTAGACAGACTGGTAAAAGTAGCCTCAAACTCGGCCACTGACAAGCCCTGCTGATTAAGCCGGCTAAACTGATCCCTCAGCTTTTCCCTAGCTGCTGCTGATAAAAACCTCTCCTGAAAAGCATTCACAAACGCCTCCCAAGTACCACCAACACGAGCTTTCTCGTACTTCCACCATTGACCCGCATCTCCCTTCAGTTGGAAGGATGCCAAGGTCACTTTCAGTGCTCCGTCCTCGATGCCAAGCATCTCAAACGTCTTCGTTGTCTGTTCGAGCCATTCATCTGCCTTAAGCGGCTCTTTAGGATCCCCGATAAATTCGTCCGGATTACACCGGAAGAACTCCCTCTTCAAGAAAGAAGGCCCTGCCTCAGCTGTCTGATTCCCAGCTCTAAGAATACCCAAGGCTCCTGCTATCTCTCTGGCCAAGGCACCCATAGCCTGCTGACCCACTGGCTCGGCCACATTGGCCTGCCCAACTCCCTCCTGCACTGCCGGAATCTCACCCTGTAACGGTACTTCCTGCCTCGCAGGTCTACCACGCCTAGCACCTCTTCCTCGTCCTGACATCCTAATAAAGGCAACACAGAACGTTAGCACATTCATAAATGTGCCGAAACTAAACACTCACGTCCTAATGCATGGACAACTGTAATTCACTCCACATAAGCACATAAACACATAAGCACTTACGAATTTCATTTCCGGATAATAATAGTCCCGAGGCGTTACTAGAGTTCCGGTTAGAAACAGCATTGATCAAGTGCTTTTCCAACAAGACTCCCAGAAACTCAAGGATCCAATCAATATCCTAGAAATTAAATCCCATACCCACATAGTCACATAAGCATGTTATCAATTAAGCACGTAGCATATGATACTACATCTAAGTCTCTATCAAGCGAGACAAACCCATTGTGATCCTAATCACTTCCCACGTACCCAAAGTATTCGAACCCGGTACGCTCTGATACCAAGTTGTAACGCCCTCAAAATAATAACATTAAACCCATCAGATAATACAAGCATTTACATATAAACTAACCACATTCCTTTATTTCATTGAGTTTCATTACATAAGTATTACATGTTAGCATCAAAACAAAATGCCCTACGGGCTTACAGCTTTCCAAGTTAACACTTGGTTTCATCAAAAGAGTACTAACTCGTTTACACATTAAGCCCTTGGCTTGAAGTTACATGTAATACATCAAAAGTAAAACAACTACACTATGTCCACCTCTAGCCTTCCAAGCTATGTCCTTGGAGGTGGCATGCTTCCTGTACCTGAAAATGATATTCCCATATAGGGTGAGCCACAGCCCAGTAGAAATACACTAAACCAACCATGGACAATGACTAAAACATTAGCAATTGATAGTTGGTCAACACTGATACAATCACATAAATTACATATTTATGTCAACGACTTACAAGTCCCAATTACTTTTCATTTTCCCTTTTTCAACAGATAAGCATGCTAGCTCTATCATCATTTCCACAGATATGTATAAAAACTATATCTCACATTCAGATAAGCATAAAAGCTATATCCACATTCTCAACAGATATGTATATCAACAATATCCACAGATAAGCATACAAGCTGTATCCACACTCTACAACAGATATGTATATCAACAATATCCACAGATAAGCATACAAGCTGTATCCACACTTCACAAAGATAAGCATATGAGCTCTATCTTCACTTCTCTAGACAAGCATATGAGCTCTGTCTACGGAGTTCATCCCCTATCTCCTCCCAATACCTATCCGGTTTAGAGGTACATCCCCTATCTTCCCCTAAACCGCGGAGTACATCCCCTATCTCCTCCTCTACACATAACGTATATAAACACATTGGTTCTATATACAATCACACAATACACACAATTAATGTATTCTATCAACCGTCAAGTTCCATGACACATTCCATTGATTAGTTTCCGTTTACCTAATCATCATGCATTGTCTACAACAATCTCGACTATCCTCCACCGATAGCCCAAAGCAGTTATTTCTAAAACAGAAAATAAATGCACAAATGGATATTCAATCAACATTTCATTTCCTCATTTCTCACCAATTAATTATCCCAATTAATTAAACAATGTAATTAGGCCATTTTTCATAATTACTATTTCAACCCTTAGGTCCCATTTTCATCAATGATTCAACAATCATTCCATTCTTTTCATGCCAAACATGCATCTAGGTTTATTATGAATAAAACCCCAACTTTTGTAAAATTACACAAAAGTCCCAAACTTTCACAAAATTACCGAACCAAGCCCAACATCTCAAAATACCAAAATTTAAAGACAAAACCCATAGAGAGGAGTAGGTTATCCCTACCTCAAATTCGGAGTCCCAAAGGAGAAGACGACAAAACCCAACGTGCTCCAAAACCCGAGATTTTCAGATTAAAATGAAGCCCTCGACGATCAACAACTTTTTTGTAAAGGCCAAAGGTGAGCAAATCACTCCTACTAGATCAAAACCTAGAGAGAAGGTAGTATCTAGAGAGAGGGACTCAACAATGGTGATTTTGGAAAAGTAAGAGAGAGAAGAGAAAGTGAAAAAGTGATTTAAAGAGTCACAAATTCGGGACTTTAACCCAGGTCTCCGCTCGAGCGTAAAACACCCCGCTCGAGCGGCCACTCACAGACTTCCGCTCGAGCGGCCAACCTCCCGCTCGAGCGCAGAATGCACTCGCCCAGCACTTTTGCAGAACCAGGACTTCCGCTCGAGCTCCCAACCCTACGCTCGAGCTCACAACACTGCACAACAAGATACTGGATGGATGTAATCTACGCTCGAGCGCCAACACCTCCGCTCGAGCGTACAGGCCAAAAATCTGGGCAACTAGTTTTGGTTTCTAAACTCAACCAACCTGTAACAAACCCACTCAACACATCCTATAACTCAAATACAAAGTAAGAAAGGATGTAAACAAGATAATAAACAACTACCAACATCCACGGACACATGTCCGGATCACTGTACAACAAGGGTAAACCCGGGATCGCTATAACCTCCCCCCCTTACAGAATTTCGTCCCCGAAATTAAGCACAAGTTTTCAAAAACAAGTTTTCCTCCATTTTAAACAATGTTACATTTTAACATTCAACAATTCGACCCATTACCGGTCATCCCATCCCTTTAACAAGAGACATATCACAATATGTAAACAACATATGTACTTTCAACATGCATCAACATTATGCACTATCCTTCCAATTTCAACAATATATTTAACACATATAATGTCACTTTCAACTTCCATATTAGGCAAGTTCCAAAACATACTTCCAATAACCAAAACATTTTCAATGTTTCACAACTTAAGACATATATCAAAGCTCTTAAGTTCAACAAGATGTAAAATTTAAATATAAGATTACATAACAACAAACAAGTCCGGATATTTCTCTCGGACTTCCAACTCACGTTCCCAAGTGGCTTCCTCCACTCCGTGATGTTTCCACAAGACTTTCACCAAATGAATGGTCTTGCCACGCAGGACCTGATCCCGCCTATCCAAGACCCGTACCGGTCTCTCCTCATACGAGGCATCCTCATCTACCTCTAAATCAGTCCAATCCAGCACATGTGATGGATCTGGCTCATACTTCCGAAGCATACTCACATGAAACACGTCATGCACTCCGGACAACTGCGGCGGTAAGGCTAACCGATAAGCAACCTCGCCAATCCTCTCAAGGATCTCAAAAGGACCAATAAACCGAGGGGATAACTTCCCACTCTTCCCAAACCTCATCAGGCCTCGTCTAGGTGATATCTTCAGAAAGACATGATCACCTACCTCAAACGCCAAAGGCCTCCTCCTACGGTCGGCATAACTCTTTTGTCGACTCTGGGCTGTAACAAGCCTCCTACGGATAAGCTCAACTTTCTCCGTCGTCTCCCTAACCAACTCCGGACCCAACAAAGGTGCATCACCCACCTCGGCCCAACAAACTGGAGACCTACACGGTCGGCCATACAAGGCCTCAAACGGTGCCATACCGATGCTAGACTGAAAACTATTGTTGTAGGCAAACTCTACCAATGGCAAGTGCCTCTCCCACGTCCCACTGAAGTCCAGGACACAACCCCGAAGCATATCCTCGAGGATCTGAATAGTACGCTCGGACTGTCCGTCAGTCTGAGGATGATAAGCCGTACTAAAGGTCAACTTAGTGCCCAAGGCACTCTGCAAACTCTGCCACAACCTAGCAGTAAAACGAGGATCTCTATCTGAGACGATCGTCACTGGGACCCCGTGCAATCTCACTACGTCCCGAATATACAGGTCGGCAAGATGATCTACCGAATCTCTCACGCGCATAGGAATAAAGTGCGCCGACTTAGTCAACCGGTCTACAACCACCCAAATAGCATCACTACCCCGCTGAGTCCTCGGAAGACCTACAACGAAATCCATAGTGACATGCTCCCACTTCCACTCGGCAATAGGCAAGGGTTGCAACAAACCCGCTGGCCTCTGATGCTCGGCCTTCACTTGCTGGCAAGTAAGGCACTTCGATACGAAAACAGCCACGTCTCTTTTCATACCCCGCCACCAAAACTGGCGACCCAAATCCTGATACATCTTAGTACCTCCCGGATGCACCGCAAGGCGCGAATGGTGAAACTCTCGGAGTACCTCCTCTCGGCAAGCCTCCGGTACAAACAAACGGTCTCGGTATCTCACACTCAGGTCGGGATACACCGTCAAACCCTTCTCAACTTTCCCACTGGAGATCTTTTCTCGGAGGGATTCTACCTCAAGGTCACCTCTCTGTGCCTCTAACACTCTAATCACAAGTGTAGGCTGCGCAACAACAGAAAACAAGGCCGCAGCCTCGACAGATTCGCCCAGTAGCAAATCAAACTCGCCAAGTGCTCCCAACATCTCCCATTCCCGGATGGCTATACAAGCTACATCACTAATGGTTTTCCTACTAAGGGCATCGGCCACAACATTGGCCTTTCCCGGATGATAATGCAACTCAAAATCATAATCCTCGATGAACTCCATCCATCTCCTCTGCCTCAGATTCAAGTCTCTCTGTGTAAACAGATACTTCAAACTCTTGTGATCCGAGAATACCTCGAACCTCTCACCATAAAGGTAGTGCCTCCAGATTTTCAAGGCAAAAATCACAGCTGCTAACTCTTGGTCGTGTGTGGGGTAATTCTTCTCGTGTATTTTCAACTGACGTGAGCCATAAGCTACCACTTTCCCCTCTTGCATCAACACACAACCCAAACCCTCTCGTGAGGCATCACAATAAACCGCATAACCCAACCCTCTCTCCGGAATAATCAACACCGGAGCGGTGGTCAATCTAACTTTCAGCTCTTGGAACGACTTTTCACAAGTCTCACTCCACACAAACTTGACTCCCTTCCGAGTCAGCCTAGTCAATGGTGACGCTAACCTGGAGAAATCTTTCACAAACCGACGGTAATACCCAGCCAATCCCAGAAAACTGCGGATCTCAAACACACTCTTAGGCTGTGCCCAATCTTGCACTGCCTCAACCTTGGATGTATCAACAGACACCCCTTCCCCGGATACCACGTGGCCTAAGAATTTGACTTCCCTCAGCCAAAACTCACACTTCCCAAACTTGGCATACAGCCTATGGGCTCTAAGTAACTCAAGCACCACTCTCAAGTGTGCCTCGTGCTCCTCCTCAGAAGACGAATAAATAAGGATATCGTCCACGAAAACAACCACAAATCGGTCTAAGAACTCCCGGAAAATCCGGTTCATCAAGTCCATAAAGACTGCCGGTGCATTGGTAAGCCCGAATGGCATCACCAGAAACTCATAATGGCCATACCGCGTACGGAATGCCGTTTTCGGAATATCCTCTTCCCTGACCCTCAACTGGTGGTAACCCGATCTCAAGTCTATCTTAGAGAAACAACGGGAACCCTTCAATTGGTCAAACAAATCATCTATACGGAGCATAGGATACTTATTCTTAACCGTAGCCCGATTCAACTTCCGGTAGTCTATACACAATCTCAAGGCACCATCTTTCTTTTTAACAAAGAGTGCCGGTGCTCCCCACGGTGAAACACTAGGGCGAACAAAGCCCTTATCGAGCAATTCCTGGAGCTGAACTTTCAACTCAACCAACTCTGCTGGAGCAAAACGGTAAGGTGCCATAGAAATCGGCGCCGTACCAGGCACTAAATCAATAGAGAACTCTATCTCTCGGTGAGGTGGCAAACTAACAAGATTTTCGGGAAAGACATCCGAATACTCACAAACCACCCTCGGTAACATAACCTGGGTCTCACCACTCTCACCACTCTCAAAGCTGGCAAGTAGACTACTAAGCTCACTTCGCCCTCGCGAATCATACCCCGGTGGCAAAACACTACCAACCCGGTCTCCCAAGAAATGGAACCACTCCCCGCTCAAGGTACACAATGTAACCCTCTGGCGGTAGCAATCAATAACAGCCCGGTATGACGATAACCAGTCCATACCCAAAATAACATCAAAACCCTTCATGGGCATGACAACAAACGGAAAAGGAAGCCTATAGTCGGCGACCTCTATATCACATCCTCTAACACCCTGTTTCAGAATCAACTCACCACCCAAAGGCGATACCACACAAATAGGAGATGCTAATTGTGCTAACTCCAATTCCAAAACAGATGCAAATGCAGCAGATACAAAAGAATGAGATGCACCCGTGTCTATCAACACATTAGCAACTGAGTTGTAAAACAGAAAAGTACCTCTCACTACTGATGGAGCCGGTAATAAATCCTGCGCGGTAACAGCATACACGCGCCCCGTAGGCCCCTGGTCTACCTGCTCACCTCTCGGAGCAAAAGACTGCTGCACAGACTGGGATGACGAAGCTCCTGGATTGGCCCTCGAGGCCTGCACAGACTGAGCTGGCTGAAAACCCTACGTCTGCCTAGAACCAGACGCTCCCGAAGTGGCACTCAACTGTGGGCAAAACCTCTTCATGTGCCCAGGTTGTCCACATTGATAACAAGTCAAGAGCTGCCCCTGCCCAAACTCTGACTCTGCGGTCTAGCTGAAGATGAAGCAGCTTTCTGACCCCCACCCTTCTGCGGGCAAACAGATACCTTGTGACCCAGCTGGCCACACTTGTAACAGGTGAAATCCCCCTGACCACCTCTCCCGGAGCCTGCACTCGGCACTGGGAAGGTCGATCTAGCAACACCACCCTGCGACTGCTGAGGGTTAGAACCCCTCTGCCTCCTGCCATCACCCTGACTATCCTGGCTCCTCTTGGAGCCTCTCTGGCCCTCATCCTCCTCCTGCATCATAAGCTCCATATGAGCTGCAGCGTCCACTAGGTGTCTATACTCTCGAATATAAGACCCACCAATTCTCAACTTGAGGCCCCGCCTCAACTTCCGCTCAAACTCATAGCAACGGCGTTCCTCAGACGCCACCAGTTCAGGTGCAAACCTAGACAGACTGGTAAAAGTAGCCTCAAACTCGGCCACTGACAAGCCCTGCTGATTAAGCCGGCTAAACTGATCCCTCAGCTTTTCCCTAGCTGCTGCTGATAAAAACCTCTCCTGAAAAGCATTCACAAACGCCTCCCAAGTACCACCAACACGAGCTTTCTCGTACTTCCACCATTGACCCGCATCTCCCTTCAGTTGGAAGGATGCCAAGGTCACTTTCAGTGCTCCGTCCTCGATGCCAAGCATCTCAAACGTCTTCGTTGTCTGTTCGAGCCATTCATCTGCCTTAAGCGGCTCTTTAGGATCCCCGATAAATTCGTCCGGATTACACCGGAAGAACTCCCTCTTCAAGAAAGAAGGCCCTGCCTCAGCTGTCTGATTCCCAGCTCTAAGAATACCCAAGGCTCCTGCTATCTCTCTGGCCAAGGCACCCATAGCCTGCTGACCCACTGGCTCGGCCACATTGGCCTGCCCAACTCCCTCCTGCACTGCCGGAATCTCACCCTGTAACGGTACTTCCTGCCTCGCAGGTCTACCACGCCTAGCACCTCTTCCTCGTCCTGACATCCTAATAAAGGCAACACAGAACGTTAGCACATTCATAAATGTGCCGAAACTAAACACTCACGTCCTAATGCATGGACAACTGTAATTCACTCCACATAAGCACATAAACACATAAGCACTTACGAATTTCATTTCCGGATAATAATAGTCCCGAGGCGTTACTAGAGTTCCGGTTAGAAACAGCATTGATCAAGTGCTTTTCCAACAAGACTCCCAGAAACTCAAGGATCCAATCAATATCCTAGAAATTAAATCCCATACCCACATAGTCACATAAGCATGTTATCAATTAAGCACGTAGCATATGATACTACATCTAAGTCTCTATCAAGCGAGACAAACCCATTGTGATCCTAATCACTTCCCACGTACCCAAAGTATTCGAACCCGGTACGCTCTGATACCAAGTTGTAACGCCCTCAAAATAATAACATTAAACCCATCAGATAATACAAGCATTTACATATAAACTAACCACATTCCTTTATTTCATTGAGTTTCATTACATAAGTATTACATGTTAGCATCAAAACAAAATGCCCTACGGGCTTACAGCTTTCCAAGTTAACACTTGGTTTCATCAAAAGAGTACTAACTCGTTTACACATTAAGCCCTTGGCTTGAAGTTACATGTAATACATCAAAAGTAAAACAACTACACTATGTCCACCTCTAGCCTTCCAAGCTATGTCCTTGGAGGTGGCATGCTTCCTGTACCTGAAAATGATATTCCCATATAGGGTGAGCCACAGCCCAGTAGAAATACACTAAACCAACCATGGACAATGACTAAAACATTAGCAATTGATAGTTGGTCAACACTGATACAATCACATAAATTACATATTTATGTCAACGACTTACAAGTCCCAATTACTTTTCATTTTCCCTTTTTCAACAGATAAGCATGCTAGCTCTATCATCATTTCCACAGATATGTATAAAAACTATATCTCACATTCAGATAAGCATAAAAGCTATATCCACATTCTCAACAGATATGTATATCAACAATATCCACAGATAAGCATACAAGCTGTATCCACACTCTACAACAGATATGTATATCAACAATATCCACAGATAAGCATACAAGCTGTATCCACACTTCACAAAGATAAGCATATGAGCTCTATCTTCACTTCTCTAGACAAGCATATGAGCTCTGTCTACGGAGTTCATCCCCTATCTCCTCCCAATACCTATCCGGTTTAGAGGTACATCCCCTATCTTCCCCTAAACCGCGGAGTACATCCCCTATCTCCTCCTCTACACATAACGTATATAAACACATTGGTTCTATATACAATCACACAATACACACAATTAATGTATTCTATCAACCGTCAAGTTCCATGACACATTCCATTGATTAGTTTCCGTTTACCTAATCATCATGCATTGTCTACAACAATCTCGACTATCCTCCACCGATAGCCCAAAGCAGTTATTTCTAAAACAGAAAATAAATGCACAAATGGATATTCAATCAACATTTCATTTCCTCATTTCTCACCAATTAATTATCCCAATTAATTAAACAATGTAATTAGGCCATTTTTCATAATTACTATTTCAACCCTTAGGTCCCATTTTCATCAATGATTCAACAATCATTCCATTCTTTTCATGCCAAACATGCATCTAGGTTTATTATGAATAAAACCCCAACTTTTGTAAAATTACACAAAAGTCCCAAACTTTCACAAAATTACCGAACCAAGCCCAACATCTCAAAATACCAAAATTTAAAGACAAAACCCATAGAGAGGAGTAGGTTATCCCTACCTCAAATTCGGAGTCCCAAAGGAGAAGACGACAAAACCCAACGTGCTCCAAAACCCGAGATTTTCAGATTAAAATGAAGCCCTCGACGATCAACAACTTTTTTGTAAAGGCCAAAGGTGAGCAAATCACTCCTACTAGATCAAAACCTAGAGAGAAGGTAGTATCTAGAGAGAGGGACTCAACAATGGTGATTTTGGAAAAGTAAGAGAGAGAAGAGAAAGTGAAAAAGTGATTTAAAGAGTCACAAATTCGGGACTTTAACCCAGGTCTCCGCTCGAGCGTAAAACACCCCGCTCGAGCGGCCACTCACAGACTTCCGCTCGAGCGGCCAACCTCCCGCTCGAGCGCAGAATGCACTCGCCCAGCACTTTTGCAGAACCAGGACTTCCGCTCGAGCTCCCAACCCTACGCTCGAGCTCACAACACTGCACAACAAGATACTGGATGGATGTAATCTACGCTCGAGCGCCAACACCTCCGCTCGAGCGTACAGGCCAAAAATCTGGGCAACTAGTTTTGGTTTCTAAACTCAACCAACCTGTAACAAACCCGCTCAACACATCCTATAACTCAAATACAAAGTAAGAAAGGATGTAAACAAGATAATAAACAACTACCAACATCCACGGACACATGTCCGGATCACTGTACAACAAGGGTAAACCCGGGATCGCTATAGAATCCCTCCTAAAAGTGGGTTGTTCTCTCTCCTAGGTCACTTTTTCCAATTTTGAACCATAGGGTTGTGTTGAGGGCACCTGGGAGGACACCAATTTTTGGTGGCCGGCCATTAATCTCACTTGACCCTTTTGACCCTTGGCCGGCCGGCCATGGGAGGTGGCCGGCCGGCCACCTGCAGCTCCAAAACATGGCCGGCCATGATCCTTGCACTTTGTATATTCCAGCTGTATACTTTTTTCCCCCCCCAAAAACCTGTATCCGGGGGACAACCTTTTGGGGGGGAAAACTTGATCCATTTCCCCCCCACTTTTTCCTCCATTTCCCCCCCCCCCCATTTTGGGCTATATACCTGGCCTCCAGCTCTGTCCCAAGGGTTGAAAAAAATTGCCTTAGGCTCTTGCATGCATATCTCCCTCCATCTCATCCATTTCCTTCAAAAAACACCCAAATCCTACCCCATTTTCACACCATCATCTAGCATCACCACCACTACTCTATTTCCAGAAGCTTGGGGAGCTTTCCAGCAGCTAGGAGGCATCACCTCTCAAGCCAAGAAGCAACCAAGGGTTGGTCTTCAAGGGTAAGTGTCAATTCCCTCTTTTTGAGCTTAATTTTGCAACATTTTTCTAGTTATTTTTATTGCTGTTTTGAGCCCCAACCAAAACTTAAAGTACCCTTTATTTGAGCTCTATTTCATGTTTCATTAAGGGAATTTTGTCATTTGAGGTCCCCATCTTGCACTTGCTTCATTATCCCTCTTGTATGCCATAATCTTGCATAGTATTTTTGGCCTATGTGTGATCTGTTTTGGAGCATGATGTAAACTGTATATAGGATTATTTTGAGCCCTTCTTCAACATTGAAGAAGGGCTCATCACTGTTTGGGACCTCCATGTGCCACTTGTCATTATACCCCTCTTTGGTCCCCATTTTTGCATAATTTATTAGCCTATTGTGTCTCTATTTTTGGACCTTGGTCCGAACTGAAAGTGGCCATATTTTGACCCCCTTGTCATGTTTCATTAGGGGTCTTTGGCTGTTTGATGAATGTTTTGTATACTTTGTGTTTTGACCTCTTTTGGGCCCTATCTTGCATGGCATGTTGAGCATACTTGTATATTGTTTTGGGGGATTCCATGAACTGTAGGTAGTCATATTTTTGGTCCCTCTTCAGTGTTGTAGAAGGGTCTTTTTCTGTTTGGGCTTTTCATCTACCACTTGCTTCATTACCTCCCTTGCGGAGCCATTTTTGTATGATGATTTAGTCCCACTTGTGCTTACTGTTTGGCCATGCTTTGAATTGTAAAAATTCTTATTTTGGGGCTGCCTTGCTTCTTTCTTTTCATTCCATGTACCAATTATGCATGCTTTGTATAGCTGTAAGCCATTTCATGTACCTAGTTTTGCATTTCGGGAGAAATTCCATGCATCGGGTGTCATTTCACCTCGTTTCGGGGCTGTTTTGCCCCTCATTTTGCTACTAAAAATTGCATGTTTGCATATCATTTTCCATGTCTTTGCCATGTCTCATTAGAGTGGCATTTCCGTACCTGAGGGTCGGTCCTCGGTTTACGTGCACGCGTGCACGCATTTCGAGTTGTCTTGTTTTCATCTGATGGCCTCCTATGTGAGTGTGGCCGAGGCTCTCTCATGTTGGTGTAAGTCCATTATTGCATTGCGTATGCCATTTCATCCATAGCATTGTGTATGCTCGGTTGTGTGTTACTGCGTGTAGCTTGTATGCCATTCCATAACATTGTGTATGTTAGGATTGTATCTTAGTTGCATTTCATGCATGTCATGCATACTGCATCATGTTCGGGATAGGAGTTAGCCCGGGCGTGGGAAACGAGGTGCATTTCGTACTCCGAGTGACGGAATGTGTCTCAATTCTCCAGTCGCCGACACTCCGGATTATCCATGATGGAGTTAGGTTCTTGTTGTGTTTATATGTGCATTCATCCTATATTGAATTGCACAATTCGACCCCTCGGCCATCATGCATCGATATGCGTGATTGGTGGCACGAAGATCGAGGCATGCATATATCTGTGAAAATACATTGCTATGCCCCTTTCCTGCTCTCTGTTGCAGCAAATCAAGAATCGGCGGTCTTCCGAGGCTTGGCATGCATTTCAAGAACAAGTGCAAACAGAGGCTAATTGGGGCATCGTCATGGATTTCCGCGCAAAGGCAACCCGGGCATGCATCATTCATCATCCGGAATGGAATCAAGGCAGTCCCTGGCTTGCATGCCAGTTTATTTATTTTCTTAGTTAATTTGTTAATTAATTAAGAATTTGTACATATTTGGACTGTAATATTTATTTGGACTGTATTATTCTTTTATTCGGGACTGTATATTTATTCGGACCCTCTGCGCGAGGGCATAACTGTAATAAGTGTGCGTGTGTGTGTTGTATGTCTTCCAACCCCACGTCTTTCTTCCCTTTTATTTACCTGCTTATGATGGTTAGATTAGGGCATGTTTCAATTAGCATACAGTATGACAGCATGTTTGCATCATTCATCTGTTTTGCATGCACCGGGCTCGGCGCATCATACTAACTGCATTGTATTTCAATTTCAAAGTTGAATACATGTTAGCTGTAGCATTCCATATGCCATGTTTTGAATAGCCGAGCCTGCTATAATTGCATTTTTGCATGTGTTGCATTAGGCATTTCTGTATACTTAGGATTCATGCATGGATGTCTAATGAGTTTCTGTTTTGGCTTGGAGTACTCGGTGAGTTTTTATGCTTTAGCATCCTTGCATGCGTGTGAGTGGCTGCCATGAATAGCATGCTTACCATGAGGCTAATTGCTTATGTGATATAACTGCCTGAATGCCTGTGGGTGAAGGTTGGGTTAGTTGGATTGGGACAATTCATCAAATGTTTGTTTTAAGCCCACTAGATAGTGGCAAAACCATCTTTTCTAAGCCCACCCGAGGGTGGCAAAATCTGCATTTTAAGCCTACTTGCGAGTAGCAAACCATCTTTCAAAACAAACATGAAATGTTTTGTTCCAATTTGGGCGACCCGGTCTATACTTGTATGCTGTGCGCATCACATAGTAATCTAGGCTAATAACCGGAATAAGAACACACAATGTTTTCAAAAATTGATATCATGGTTAGTAGAGGCCGATCTTTGATCGGGCGAGCGGGGGTGCTCACGAAGTGACCTTCCCCAATCGTACCCAAGTTCCCGAGCCGAGGCAACTTTGGTGATGACGGACACGTGGCCTTAGGCAAACGAGTCAGGGTTTCCTAAATTCTCCCAAAATAAAATATTTAGGTGGCGACTCTGTATCTAGCAAAGCAGTCCATGTTTGGCACTTCTTTCAAAAATCTGTTTTCTCAAAACGATTTTCCGGATTTGGACTCTTTGGTTCAGACTTAGAACCATGACAATTTGAGAGTCCTGAGCTGTAGTGACCCCAAATGAACGGAACGGGAGCTCACCCTCCCGGGACGTTTGGGGACGTCTACAGTATTATGTAGATGTTATTAAACATCCAAGAATCTTTGAAAGACTTCGATTGATGAACTTGATTCATCCCATGTTTTGTACAAGTTATACACTATTGTTGGCTTTTTGGCTTTCGAAGGTTATTATTGTAATTATGAGCGTGCCAGCAAGGATTAATCAGTCCTTATAGAAAATTAATTACCAACCAATTATCAGACGATTGTGTTTTAGTTCTTTCAGCCTCAATGAAGAGGACTTTTACTGGTGGCTTGATTTAGGAGAATTAAGCAAATAACAATCAAATGAAGAACAATTGAAGCATTTCATTAAAATGAAAACTTACAATGATCCAATTCTGCCTCGTAGAGGTTTACAGCAACAATCTACTTGAAACTACTCCTATGAACGAAGTGCAGTGCAAGAATTTTAAAGTACAGAAATGTAAAGAACGGGAAATGCAAAACTGAAAAGGAAATAAAGTAGAACAAAACTGGTTTTTTGGATCTGAGTCTGGGGCTTTTTTCTGAGGCCTTCTCTGCTATTTATACTTCTCAAGGATGACCATTGAACTGCACTTCCAACCGTCGAATTACTCCTCCATGATCGCTGATCATGTTGCCTTATAATTAGCTCCACTATGCCATCACTTGCAGTTAGGCTTCCCTCCTAATTTTAAATTTGAATGTGAGTAACCATTGAAGCCGCATCACTTTACATCTCTTTGCTGATCCAATGCTACTCAGATCTCTTAATAACCAATACTAACTGCCACGTGTACGATCACGATCGAAAACTTGATCAAAATATGTAGCCAACAGCTATGTATTGTTTTGATTGGCTTATACACGCGTTGACGTGTAATTGGCTTATACAAAATATGTAGCCAACAGCTATGTATTGTTTTGATAAAGATCTCGGATATCATTCATTCAAACATTTATTACTTATATCATTCACTGAGTATCCAAGCTCACCCTCCCCTTTATATATATGTAGGTGACGAGCAAGAAGGCGATGTCACCGAAGATGTTATTTGCAAGTTGTTTTTGGTTTCATGTTTTGCTAGCATCTTGAAGATTATACTTCTTAGTTTGTAATTCATTTCTTTTGTATATGCCGGCTTGAGAAGCCTTTTGATCAAGATGTAACATGTACTTTATTTTATTTGTATCCAAGTTGTAAATCATGTTAAGATATATGTCATTTCATTTGATCTATGCACAGCTCTTATGGACTACTTAGATTTAAATTGCTTCCGCACATGTATACCCCATATGTATACTCTGATTGTGTGAATCTTTGCAAGTTGGCCTTTGGTAATATCTGATTACTGGCCATCATGGCACCATTCTACTAGGGGCGGAATGGGGTCGTGACAATGTAATTGAACACAATTTTAAAGAGTAAAATTAGAAATGTAATTAAATTATTTAATGATGTCAACAGTTTTTGTTTTTGTTTTTTTTATGCTAAGGAGTTGTTTTTTTTTTTTTTTTTTTTTTTTTTTTTTTTTTTTTTTTTTTTAAGGAGGCACACACAATCAACATTAATTGCACGCATAATAAATAAAGAAAAAAAATTATAAAAATATAAAATTTTATTTATTTGTAATCAGACACAATTTTAAGGATAAATTAAAAAATATAATCAAATTATTTAATGCTATCAACATTTTTGTTTTTTTACGATAAAGTAATAGAAAAAATAATCTATAATAAAACATCTAAACCTCAAAGAAGGTTTATGTTACTTTACAAACTTTAGGAAAGATTTTTGCAATTTCATTAAATCTTAGGAGAGGTCAGTGTAATTGAAAACTGAATCTTAAAAAATGTTTAAGTCATTTCAAAAACCTCAAGGAATGTTTTTGTAATTTTGTCAAATCTCAATAGAAGTCAATGTAATTTACCCTATTATTAAAAATAATTTATCTAAGACACATACATAATTTAATTAAATTTTACAAAATATTAATTTGATAAAAATAATAAAATAATAAAATAAATAACCCGTGGAATGCACGGGTCTAACTGCTAGTGATTAATTATAAATGATGAAAATTAATACTAACATGTAGATTACGACCCACTCGAAAGCTTTAGAGAAGAGCTTTTTTTTTTTTTTTTTTTTTGCAATGCTAGAGACCACTAAAAGTAGTGCTCTAAAACAATCATTAATGATGTGGCACTTACTTTTTAAAAAAAAAAAAACAGACACAATAATATTGTGGTAGTGGGACCCACTACCACATCATTAGTGGTGGCATTAATTAGTGCTCCCACTCATTTTCATTTTCTTTTTTTTTTTACAATAATATAGAAAAGACTTTAATATTGTATTTGGTTGAGGGATTTAAGTAGAAATTTGAAAAGAGAAATAAAAAGGTAGGTGAAATGTGAATAAAATATACTTACATTTCACCTAGTTTCACACATCTTTTTCATTTCTCTTTCCAAATTCCTTCCTAAATCTCCTAACTAAACACGGTGTAAAGAAGAAAGAATGGCCAGCCATATAAATGTATTTATTCTTTAAATATTTTATTGATTTTTAAATTTATATACATTACATTATAATGAAGGGAGATACATTCTACTATGTGGACTAGAGAATGTTGTTGAGTTATATGGAATTTCAAATGGAATCCATTTTGATGATTTGAATAGTTTATTTTGTCGGATTTTATACGTAGATCATTCTCTCTCTCACACACACACACGCACAAAATAAAATTAATTTGATAATTACAACAAAATAATTTTATTGTTTTGTCTTAAAAACAAATTGATTCAATTATTTTATTGTTCATTTTTTAAGACAAATATAAAAAAAATTATATGATTATAATTATCGAATCAACCTAATTTTTTAATTAATAATATACATATAAAATCCAACAAAACGAATAATGTATATTATTAAAACATCCACAGGACATAAACCTAACCCATTAATTAACTAGGTGTTCATGACTTAAACTTTTTGAAGCCATCAAGTCATCTTATACGGTTTTATGAAGTTGATGTTTAAAATTGCAGTGCACAACTTAAGCCATTTTTGAGTTTTTCGATGGCCAGGATGAGCTATTAAAATTATTAGAGGAGTCAAAAGTAAAGTATTAAATAAGTCTAAGAAGTTGGATCAAGTCTAATTTAGACGACTAAAATAAACAAATTACTATTAAAAGAAAGCTAAAAATAATTATAAAAATGTATTTCATGAACTTAAATTTCAGTAATTTACTATTAGAAAAATGCAAATGAGAAATAATATCACACAATTCATCTAGTAAATGAATGGTAATGAATTATAGATATGTACACAAAATTTTGAAATTATCATCTATACTATATATTAAGTAAAATGGGGTTTCTAATCCCCAAGGCATGTGGGAGCTCCAATATGTCAATCCTAATTTTCTAATTTTTTTTAAAAAAAAAAAAATTAATCTCAGCATTTATTAACTTCTCTCAACCCATAAGGCTTTTTGACTTCTCTCATAATTATTGTAGTACATTTTTTAAAACAAACAATTTGTATATTAAAAAAAATTTAAAACAAATATAAATATCTATATCTATATCTATCTATTTATTTATATCTATCTCTAACCCACAAGTTTTGTGGGAGTTCCAATATCTGAACCTTAATTTCTTGATTTTTTTGATTTTTTTTTTAAAAAAAACTTAGCATTTATTAAATTCTTCCAAGTCTTTTTAACTTCTCCAATACACACACTCTATTTAACTTTTTACATACCTATTGCAAACACTGAGTCTCCTTTTTGTTTTCTCCTTCTTGACTTCTCACTTCTACACTTTCAACTTCAGTGACCACGTATACAAACAGTAAGTCTTCTTTTTATTTTATCCTTCTTGACTTTTCATTTTGTTTACTGTTTTAATATTGTAGTTAGATAGCACATAAAAATATTTGTGATTTGTCTAGCGAATAAAAAATTATAATTTGATTTTTTAATATGATTGAAATTAGATAAATATAAACCCTCACAAAGAGAAAAGTGTGATTATAATTAGTTGAATGATTCTTTTTTTTTTAATGTAATTGTAGTTAGTTTAATAGTTCTTTTTTTTCATTTATTTATTTTATTATGGAAAAATGTGATGTGATTGTAGTTTGTTCAATGGCTCTTTTTTTATTATGATTGTTGTAGTTAGTTCAATTGTTTTTTTTTTTAATGTTATTTAATCTTTTTATTTACTATTTTAATTTTATTTTTGATTTTTTTAATATGATTGAAGTTAGATAAACATAAACACTTACAAAGAAAAAAATGTGATTGTAGTTAGTTCAATGGTTCTTTTTTTTTTAACGTGATTGTAGTAAGTCAATGGTTCTTTTTTTCATTCATTTATTTTTTTTATTATGGGAATAATGTGATGTGATTGTAGTTTGTTCAATGGTTCTTTTTTTTTAATGTGATTTAATCTTTTATTTACTGTTTTAATGGTTTTTCTTTACAATTATTCATAAAAAAAATATGATTGTAGTTAGATAGCATAAAAATATTTGTGATTTGATTTGATTTTTTTTCTGATTTGATTTTTAAAGTACCAATTATTGATAATGATTAGATTGTATTTTGGAAAAAAAATTGTAATTGATTTTTTTAACTCACTGTGTTTTTTGAAAAAAAAATTATTGTGTTTTTTTAACTATCAATTCACTTAATTTGTGATTTGATTTTTAACTCACTGTGTTTTTTGAAAAATAAAATGGATTGTACTCATTAGGGTCACATAATGTACCAATTATTGATGATGATTAGATTGTATTTTGAGCAAAAAAAAATTGTAATTGATCTTTTTAACTCACTATGTTTTTGGAAAAAAAATTATTGTGTTTTTTAATTATCAATTCACTTAATTTGTGATTTGATTTTTAACTCACTGCGTTTTTTGAAAAATAAAATGAATTGTACTCATTAGGGTCACATAATGTACCACTTATTGATGATGATTAGATTGTATTTTGAGCAAAAAAAAATTGTAATTGATCTTTTAACTCACTATGTTTTTTGAAAAATAAATTATTGTGTTTTTTAATTATCAATTGACTTAATTTGTGATTGTTTTTTTTTTAATTATTGATGATGATTAGATAGCATTAAAAAAATTGTGATTTGTATGATTGAAGTTATCTCCTTTTGTTTATAATTTTATTTTTTAATATGATTGAAATTAGATAAACATAAACACTTACAAAAAGAAAAATGTGATTGTAGTTTGTTGGTTCTAAATAATCTTTTTTATTTACTATTTTAATGGTTATTTTTTTCAATTATTTTTTTTATTATGAGAAAAATGTCATTGTAGTTATCTAGCATTAAAATTGTGATTTGTATAATTGAAGTTATCTCCTTTTGTTTATAATTTGATTTTTTAATATGATTGAAGTTAACTCACAAAAAGAAAAATGTAATTGTAGTTTGTTCAATGGCTCTAAATAATATTTTTATTTACTATTTTAATGGTTCTTTTTTCAATTATTATTTTTTATTATGAGAAAAATATGATTGTAATTAGATAGAATTAAAAAAATTGTGATTTGTATGATTGAAGTTATCTCCTTTTGTTTATAATTTGATTTTTTTTAATATGATTGAAGTTAAATAAATATAAACACTTACAAGAAGAAAAATATGATTGTAGTTTGTTCAATACTTCTAAATAATCTTTTTATTTACTATTTTAATGGTTCTTTTTTTCAATTATTTTTTTTTATTATGAGAAAAATGTGATTGTAGTTAGATAGCATTAAAAAAAATGTGATTTGTATGGTTGAAGTTATCTCCTTTTGTTTATAATTTGATTTTTAATATAATTGAAGTTAGATAAATATAAACACTCAAGGGGGTTTTTTAAGCAAAATGGGGTTTTTAACCTCAAAGTTTGTGAAAGTTTCAATATCTCAATCTGAATTTTCTAAATTTTTTATTAAAAAAAAAATCAACATTTATTGATTTGATTAAAATCCCCTGATCAGCATTTATTAACTTTTTTCAATCTACATGCTTGTATTTATTGATTTGGTCAAAATCTCCTGATCAACATTCAAAATCCCCTCATACAAATAACTATAGATACAATCTGTGTATAATTATTGTAGTACCATTTTCAACTTCTCTCATACACTATGGTTAGTGATAAGATTGTTAAATTATTTTATAAAAAAACTTAAAAAACATAATTTATATATTAAAAAAATCTAAAACAAATATAAATATTTAAAATTATCCTGTACATAGCACGGATGATAGGCTAGTATACTAATAAATGAAAGATGAAAATACTTTTGTGGTTTTTTTAGGAAATAAAACGAGCATATGGTACACTCTTAAAAATGCATACAGTATGCCTTTTCAAAACTACACTACAATGATTGGTAACAAAATCACAATAGTTAAATAACTTTTTCATATTAGTTTGTTATATAACCATAATAATTTATGACTAAAACTCCTTTTATGGGGCATTCCTTCGTAACATAATTATAATAATTTGTATTAACACTATAAAAACTCATAACAATTCTACAAAATATACTGTTAATTAAGTATAACGCAGCGGGGAAAAAAAAATATACGTTGTTTCATTATCCCATATCCCATATATCGTATCAGATATATAGGATAAATATATCATCTATTCATATAAGTTGATATGATAGATATAGCTATCATGAGTGGTTATCTAAATAAGTTTTGAATTCAAATTTAAACTTACATGGATAAGATTCAAAAGGTTCATGGGTCATGCCACATGGGCACTCAATTTCTAACAAATACAAAATATTATACTCATATCGTAGCAATCTCACCAACTTAGCAGGCCAAGACCGAGTCCGGATCGTCCATTCCTGCGGTGCCCCCAAAACGACATCGTTTTGGAGAAAATTTCAATTTAAAAAAAAAAAAAAGACAGAACAGAACAGAATCAAACCAAACCAGAGAGGGAGAATGAAGGCAACGACAGATTTGGACTTCTTCTCTGGGTCACCCTTGCAAATCGCTAGCCTTTTCCCGCCTTCTACGACTGCCTGGATCCCCTCTCTCTCTCTCTCTCTCTCTCTCTCTCTCTCTCTCTCTCTCTCTCTGTGTTATATATCTGAGTGAATTTCAATCTCGACCAACCACTACTATAGTTTGTCGCACCCAACTTCTCTCTTGTGACTCTCATCAATCTTTTATGTATATTGTGTTTGTTGGCCTTACATTTCACTTGTACAAACCTCATTTGCATCCAAGTCCTCTCTTTTCTGTTCTGGGTTTCCATCACAATGACACACTGATTCAACACCTGGTAATTCAAAACTCCATCTTCAAATCCCTCTTTTCTCTCATTTCTTATCTCCTTATATATATATATATATATATATATATATATATATATATATGTATGGTTTAATTTGTGTTCTCATTCTCAAATTGCATCTTATAAAGAGAGGGTTCGGTTCGATCTTGTTCTTTTCCTTGCAATTTCAATCTGGGTCAAGAAAAATCGGCTACGATAATAACCTTCTTGTTCTGATTGATGGAACTTGATTTAGATTTAATTTATTGTTGTGGATTCAATTTTTTTTGTGTTTTATTTTATGGGTTTTTCTTTTATATGTTTATAAAGTGTATAATTTGGGATTTTGGTAATTTGTTGTTGAGGGAATTTTGTGTTCTATTCATCTTTGTTGTTTATTCGACCCATTGAAAATACACAGGTAACGAATGATTGGATGACGGCAATGGTTGCCTTCCTTCTTTCTTCTCCCTTCTTTCTTCTTCTCCCTCTCTGGTTTATCTATCGTTGCCTTTCATCTTCTCCCTTCTTGCTTCTTCTCCCTCCGTTGCTCCTGTTCTATCCTTTTCTTTTTCTTTTTCTTTTTCTTTTTTTCAATTGAAATCTTGCCCCAAAACGACGTCGTTTTGAGGCACCGCAGGATAGGCCGCAGGAATGGGCGGCCGAGGATCCAGACTCGGCCAAGACCCCCTAAAACTCTACTAAAATAGAGGCTCTTTATATATAATATTTTACCTCATTCTCGTTTGATTCACTCTAACTGTCTCTTTTAAAAATAATCATATACTCAGATTAATTTATGACACTAACACCATTAAATTTACTTGCAAAAAACACTTGTACAAACTTGTACAATGGCCCTGTTTGATTCCAGGATATAAAGGGTGGGAATGAATATTATATACTGTGGGGTTCACATATCCATGTTTACATTTTTTTTTTTCAAGAGGATATAATATACTATGGGATTGTATATCCCCTAAAATTGGAGGATATACAATACCACTATCCCTCCATTATATCATATCCCCTGGTTTGGGATATGATTTAAAAGTCCAATTTACCCTCTTGTCTATCTAATATAATATAATATAATTTTTTAATTTAATTTAATATTATTGAATTTAATATAATATAATATAATTTAATATAAATTTTGAATTTAATATAATGTAAATTTTTTTTTATCATTATCAGGTTGATATTAAAATAATATAATTTCTTTTTTGTTTGGAAAAAATATTGAATTTAATATGAATCTTTAATTTGTTCCAATAAAAAATAATATGAATTTTTAATTTGTTTATTTGCATTAGTTTTGAATTTTTAATTTGTTTATTTGCATTAGTTCCAATATGGGTATTTAAAATATATTATGAGGCAATCTTAGAAATTACTTGTTTATATCCCATAATATATTTTGTAAAACAAATATGGATAATATATATTCAATCTTATATTCCAAGTCAACAAACATGAAATGAGGGATATATTATCCAATACATATATCCTGACTAAATTCCATATCATATTATATTCTCTATTTTATATCTAATGAAACAAACAAGGCCATAACTGATATAAATGTATTATTTTGGTATCACTATCTCACACCTTATGGTTAATATTTGATAATTTTTTTGATAAATTATTTCATAATTCTATCACTGCTCTTTCTCCCATATGAACCTAACAAACGAAAACTAGAGATAAGAGTTTCTAAACCCAAGAAGACTGAATGGCCGTCCACTGATGACTCGACTTGGACATAAATGTATTCTTATTTACATATTTTAATAATTTTTAATTATATACATTATATTATAATAATAATAATAAGGAAAATGTTTGAGGGCCACAATTTTTGTGGCCACAATGGTTCAAAACTGTTAAAACGACGTTGCCAAAACGACGTCGTTTTGACAGTTTTGAGCCATTGTGGCCACAAAAATTGTGACACTCTAGCATTGTTGTAATAATAATTATACCAGGGGCTCATGACTTGAGACTTTTCAAAACCATCAAGTCTTCTTATACAGTGTATAAAGGGTCAGTTTGTCTCTTGTTTGAGATTAAGATTAAATCATTTAGTCTGGTCTATAGATTTATTTTTAGGTTCCGTTTCGATAATCTGAATAGTTCAATATATAGAATTCGTCGAGTATTATATTCCTGTAAAAAATCACATTGATCGGATATCGATAGTTATTTGATCGGATCAGATTTCTGTCAATTATTTATTTTTTTACCGTCTATTTTTTTTATACAAATTTAATCCGATCAAATAACTATTGATATCTAATTAACATAATTTTTTACAAAAATATAATACTCAACGAAACTGACCGAATTATTAACACGGGATCCAAAATAGATCCATAAACCAAGCTAGACGGTCCAGTTTTGATAATTCTATCATTGCACTTTCTCCAATATCAACCGACACACCAAAGACTAGAGATAAGAGTTTGTTCCCCCAAGAAGACGGAATGGCCATCCGCTGATGACTTGACTTGGACATAAATTCTTATTTACATATTTTAATAATTTTTAATTATATATTTTATATTATAATAATAATAATTATGACTAGGTGCTCATGACTTGAGACTTTTCAAAATCATGGAGTCTTCTTATCCAGTTTATAAAGGGTTTAGCTTGTTACATATTTGAGATTAAGATTAAATCGTTCAGTTTGGTTTATGGATTTATTTTTTGGTCCTATTTTGATAATTAAAATAATTTAATGTGTATAATTCGTTGAGTATTATATTCTGATAAAAAATCATATTGATCAGATATTAATAGTTATTTGATTGGATCAAATTTTTGTCAATCGTTTATTTTTTCACCGTCCAATTTTTTTTATACAAATTTGATCCGATCAAATAATTATTGATATCCAATCAATGTAATTTTTTATAAGGATATAATACTCGACAAATTCTATATATTGAACTGTTCAAATTATCGAAACGGAGTCCAAAATGAACCTATAAACCGGACTAAACGGTCAAATTTTGATAATTTTATCATTGCTCTTTCTCCGATATGAACCTGACACACCAAAGACTAGAAATAAGAGTTTGTACCCCAAGAAGACGGAATGACAATGCACTGATGACTTGACTTGGACATAAATGTATTCTTATTTACATATTTTAATTATTTTTAATTATATACATTATATTATAATAATAATAATTATAAATAGTGCTCATGAATTGAGACTTTCCAAAACAATCAAGTCTTCTTATACAATTTATAAAACTCTAATCTTTCAACACAGGCATCAAAATTACATTCCACACCCAGAAGCTATGGGCACAACCTCTAGTGCACTTGTGATGTTATTTGCTCTTTTTTTCATTGAAAGACTTGAGTTCATTTGTAGTAGTATAAATTCAAATGTGAGTTGCATAGCGAGTGAGCGAGAAGCTCTTATGAAATTCAAAGGAAATCTGACAGATGAAGCAAATCGTTTATCCTCGTGGGTTGGAGAGGACTGTTGTACGTGGAAGGGAGTTGGTTGTAGCAGCAAAACAGGCCATGTTGTGAAGCTTGATCTGCGTAATCCAATTCGCAAACCATCTTGGATCTTCTCTGGCGATTATTCAAATTTCGAAATGAACAAATTGGGTGGTCAGATAAGTCCTTCCTTACTCGATTTGAATCATTTGCATTACCTAGACTTGAGCATGAACGATATGCAAATTTCTAATTCCTTAGGATCTTTGAAAAGCTTGAGATACCTTGACCTCTCTTTGTCAATTTTCGATGCAACGATTCCTCATAATCTGGGAAATCTTTCAAGGTTGCAGTATCTCAACCTTAGCTATAATTATTTACCTGGTCCAATTCCTGATACACTTGGAAGGTTGACCTCTCTCACAGTCCTTGACCTTTCAAGTAACAACTTCAATGATTCAATGTGGTATTCTTTGTGTAACCTGAGCAGTCTTGTCCAGATAGATCTTAGTTATAATAGCCTTAGAGGTGCAATCCCCCATTGCCTTGGGAATCTTGCTTCTCTTTCCATCCTCAGGTTGAATGCAAATTATTATCTTCAAGGTCCAATTCCAAGTGAGATGGGAAATATGACACAACTTACAGAGCTTGACCTCTCTTGGAATGCATTTGCATGTGAAATACCAAACTCCATGAGGAACCTCTGCAACTTGCGTGTATTGGATTTGTCCTATAACATGTTCACTGGAAAGCTTTCAACTTCTATCGGAAGTCCATTTGGTTGCATCCATAATAGTTTGGAAGATTTGTATCTTTCTTCAAATAAGTTGAGTGGTGGTCTGCCAAACCATTTGGGAGAGTTTAAGAAACTAGAGAGGCTTATTATTAGAATGAATTCATTTTATGGTCCGCTGCCATCATCACTCGGAAGACTATCATATTTGAGAGAGTTAGATGTTGGAGGCAATCAATTGAATGGGAGCATTCCAATTAGTCTTGGACAACTTTCAAAACTAGAATCTCTAGATTTGTCAAACAATTCATTTGTCGGCACCGTATCTGAACTTCACTTTGCCAAACTCAAGAGTTTAAATGAATTGCTCTTGGAATCAAATTCAGTAGTTTTGAATGTGACCTCCCAATGGGTTCCTCCCTTTCAACTCCAAGGCATAGAATTGTCATCCATCAAAGTAGGACCCCAATTTCCTCAATGGCTCGAAACACAAAAAAAGGTTACAAATTTATACATGTCTAATGCAAGCATCTCAGCTGTCATTCCTGATTGGTTTGAGAGTATTTATTGTGGCATTATAGACTTGGATCTTTCCAACAACCAGATCAAAGGAAAGGTGCCGACATTTCAAAAATGTAAATATAGAGGGCCCACTAAATCGTTACAATTGAGTTCTAACAGATTTGAGGGCCCACTAACACCGCTTCCTTCATATGTTGATCTCTTAGATCTCTCCAACAACGCCCTTTCAGGACCTATTACTGTGAGTGATGATAATGCATTCACATCTCTTGGTCTCTCAAATAACCAATTGACTGGTGTCATTTCAGTGTCTTTGTGCAAGGCAAAGAATATAATTCTTATTGATTTCTCAAACAATCAGTTATCAGGAAAAATTCCTCCTTGCTTGGGGCAATTGAATCAGTTGTCGGTGCTAGATTTGACGAATAATAGTCTATATGGTGAAATTCCAAGTTCTTTGGGTTCCCTACAATCTCTCAATTCCTTGCACTTGCGTAACAATAAGTTTTTCGGGAAGCTTCCTTTGTCCTTACAAAATTTGACAAATCTTTTCACCATTGATCTAGGTGAAAATGTGTTCACTGATAATATCCCTTCATGGATTGGATATAACCTAACTAATCTTAAATTTCTCAATCTTCAATCAAATAATTTCTATGGTGATATTCCTCCACAACTCTGTTGTCTCCAAAATTTGCAATTGTTGAACTTGGCACAAAATAACATAACGGGAAATATCCCTCGTTGTTTTGGCAACTTCACTGCCATGGTTGACCTACATCGTGGGCACTTTTCTTATCCAGTTAATTATTCTATTGAAGCAAATTATGAAGAGAACATTTTGGATTCAATGAAAGGAAGAGAACTGGAATACACCAAGACACTCAAATTTCTCGTCTCCATGGACCTTTCGAACAATGGCATTGTTGGAGAGATTCCAGAAGAGTTAATGGATCTTTCTGGGTTGCTGAACTTGAATTTATCTGGAAATCATCTAAAAGGAAGGATCCCTAATAATATTGGCAATTTGACACAATTGGAATCTCTTGATTTGTCTCGAAACAAACTTTCTGGCCCCATTCCTCCAAGTCTGTCCAGTTTACGCTACCTAAGTTATTTGAACATGTCATTCAATAATTTATCAGGGCGAATACCAACGGGAAATCAACTTCGAACTCTCGACGATCCTTCCATTTATATAGGCAACGATGATGGCCTTTGTGGTGCACCACTAAACAGCTGCCTCGATGATAAATCATCGGATGGTGATCACAAACATGGTGATGAGGGTAAAGTTGCAGATGAAATTGATTTTTTGTGGTTCTATGCTGGCATTGGACCTGGTTTCTCGGTTGGGTTTTTGGGGGTCTGTGGCACTTTGAATTTCAAGAAGTCTTGGAGGTATGCGTACTTCCAGTTCATCGAAAACAACTACAATTGGATATTAGTAACCATAGCAATCAAGTTCGCTCAGCTGAGGAAATTCAACGAAAAAAAATTTGGAAGATGAATTCATCTCCCAATTGGTTTGTCTCTCTCTCTCTCTCTCTCTCTCTCTCTCTCATATCATGTACATACATTACCTCTGTATCTTGTGATAATTTCGACGTGTACATCAAATTTCCATCTTCATACCCCATGATTTTTCTTGCATGAATCTTTTGAATTTTTTTCATTTCCTTACCATCATTAACATAACAATGCTAATCATGTTAATGATTTTTGGAATATCATCACGACTTGAAGAATAACCATTCATATTTTGAAGTGGAGATAGTGATATTTCCAGATTATCATCAAAACATGTCTTACATTCAAGATCATACAGTAAAGTGTACAGATTAATTTCCACCTAATTTCTTTACCAAAAGAGCCAAAATTCTTTGTCACATGCTTAAAAACATTGAAACAAATGCAAGTTTGCTGTTTTACATTTCTCAAATAATTTTTCAAAAGTCATTTGTTGCATTATTTCAGAGAAACCTTGTTAACATCCACTAATATGCTTGTTATATGCTTTGTTGTCATTAAAGGGTCTTATATTCGGCTGGAGAAAGGATTCTCAGAGGAAGCAGCATTGAGATCATGTTATGGATTTTCTTGAGTTGTTGGAAAGAAATAAGTTTGAATAATTCTATAATTCTAGTATATGTTGACGGGGTTTGATGATTTTGTGTCTTTTGTAAAATATTCTAAAGTAAGGCTTTCCTTAAATAAATGATTTGTGAACTATCATATTCCAAAATATGTTATAGACTGTGTTTTGCATATATATGTATTCTCCTTTTATTGGTGAATTCTATGACTTTTGCCAATTGAGGCCATGGATTCTAGTTTTAATTTTGAGAATTGAGCAAAATGCTCCAACAATGATATACATATAGTAATGGTATCACCAACAAAAACCCTATCAAAACAGAGAGCTATTGTGCCACAATCAAATTCACATATAGGTTCAACTATTCATGTTTTTCTTCACATTGTAGTAATCTTTACTTGTGTCAAAGCTTTTAATGATTTAGGAGAAGTACGTAACATCAGTAATATACAAGTATGTTTCTCAACTTGCACTACTTTTTGTTTAATTTGTTAATGATTAATCCTTGCCAAAGATTTGTGTGTGTGTGTGTGTTTTATTCTCTGTCTATTTGTGTCTATTGAGTTTTAACCAATTTATCAGTGTTTGAGGTTGGCTTTTTTAATAACTTTTTGTTGATTTTTTTCATCTTTAATGATTTTTTTTATTTAAATTAAAGTGTTACACTCTTGAATTCTACTCGACTAGAGAAATTAGAAAAGATCAAAAAATTTGAAAATTTTGAAAAAAAAGTCCAAAAGGGATTATAAAAAAAAAAATCAAAAACAATTGATTTTTTTTTTTTGGTAACTTTTTTTGTGCTTAGGATTTTATTTTATTTTTTTACTTTTTAGATTCGTCTACATAAGACAAACCTAAAAAGTTAAAAAAAAAAAAATGGACATAATTTAGAAAAAAAAATCACTAAAAATTTAAAATATATATATAACTTTTTTGGGAGAAAGCCACACATTAACAAAAGCCAAAGTAACAAAACTGTCACAATGTAACCAAAATATCGTAAGTTTCCATATATGCAGATGCAAATGCAAATGATTAGCTCCTAACTACACATTGATTTCAGCAGTCCACAAAATGACCCAAAGGGGATCTAAATCAATTATCACAATTTCAATAGGCATCAGCCAATCCTACACACCATACCAACAATTAGCATAGAGAAAAGGAAAATGTTATGATGTTCACCCTTAAAATGATGCATATGGTACACTTTTATGTTATTTTAGTTCCTATATTTTCAAATCGTTCGATTTTAACATTGAATTTTATGTTTTGTCTCTTTTTGTCCCAATTAACAATGGTAGTTAAGTCTTTTGATAGAAATTGGCCATGTGTATGTCGGGAGCTTCTATTTGCACATCCCCATTCCCCTCTTTACACACACTTAATAAAAATCATTTTTATTATAATTTTATTTTCAAGTGAAATTACTATTGTGGACATTAAATAAACACATTCAGAAATTGAATGTCGAAAAAATAAAAAAAAATTCGGAACTCTAGTTTCGAACAAGGTATTTATTTTCGGAATGTTGCTTCCGAACCAATTGTTTATTTTCGGAATTCTACTTCCAAATCAATTATTTATTGAAAAAGATGTGTAAAGAGGGGAATGGGTGTGTGTAAATAGAAGCTCCCGTGCATGTCACATGCCTTATTTTAAAGGGTAAAATATAAATTTAATATTTTATACATTATTTAGCCAACTCAGTGAGTTAACTCACTCAAATAAACACACATGTGGATCTCAATTGTAGAAGAGAAGCGATGGTTTTTGTTTAACAGATGGTTTGACGGGGAAAAAGAAAGGGGGTCCGCTCAGTTGGGGTAAGGCCGTGAGATTCGACTGGTGTCCATTGCTGAGAAGGTCACGGCTAGAGACCACTACTTTTGCAGCTGTTCCAATTGCTATAGATTGTGAGATTTCATCTTTCTCATCATCACCTCCTCATCTCTATTTCATGCTATTTACCATTTTGGGGAATAGAACTGATCCAAGTTTTTCCTTCTTAAAATAAATAAAAACTTAACCAAGTTCTTTATGGAATTGTTTGTAAATTTTCTTATATTACTTTGAAAAAAATCTTTTTGTCAATGGTGTTTTGCTAAGATATTATGGAATTGATTCAATGTGAAAATTTTAAAAACCACTAATGTAATTTGTCCAATAAAAAAAGGCAAGTTCCGTTTGTCACTAGTAATTTTAGAAGTTTGAGATAAATATTATGATCTGGTTAGGAAGGAGAGGAAACTAAACTAATACAAATAATACGTAAACATAAAAATAATTAATAATAGAACATAAATTTCAATATAAAGATATAATAATTATTTTTTTATCTATATGATTAATGAATGGCCAATAATCCTACTTTTTTTTTTCAATGATATTTAGTTTACCATCTCAGGGTCACGATTGCATTGGTTAAGTTGATTCCATCACTAGTGACAATTTCAAGGCAATTGTGACAAATGAGATGGTAAAAAATGTGATCATGTAAATGAATGATTTTGCCTAGTGGCAAAAAGGATAGATCCTAAGAATGAATTGTAAATCCTAACATATCGAGATTGACTCTCACTAATATTTCTTAAACTTAACCGATACATGTGATTTATAGACAATTTTAAGGATTCGAGATTTACTTACTCTGAAGAGTGGGTTTAGTGTAGCTTTCATGATTGCATTGGTTAAGTTGGTTCCATCACCCCATTGTGTAATTATCCTTTTTGTCCTTATTAGTCATAGAGATTTGAGAGTAGGAGAGAAATAAGTGGGGGGAACTGTTCATATAGAAACCATAATTAAGTAAATTTCCAATTAAAAAATCTTCCCACACAAGCAAAAGTTAAAAACCACCATCTAAGGACATTTTCAACCCCTATGGTTTGAGAAGTGGTTATTTTAATTAATTTTTTGATTTTTTATGAAAAATAGATAGAGTAATATAATAATTTATAATGATTTTTTAATTATATTAATCAACGATCAAACAAGGTTTATCAAATTTAAATTTGGATAAAAATCTTGCAAAACACCTCTTCACTCATTGACTCAAATTTATATGAAATTAAGTTTTACCCCTTTTTCAACGCAAATTAAAGGAGACATAAATATATACTCGAATTTTTTTCAAGATCATTTTGTAATTTTCAAATTACCACTCTGCCATTACTGAAGTTTTACTCAAATTTACAATTAAACCTAAGTTTATCCATTGGAATGTCATATCAAATCAAACTTAGAATTTTAATTAAATTTGCAACAGTGCTACATCCACACAATTTATTTCCCTCACAATTCCCCTAATGAGATGGCAAAACAAAATGCATGTAAAGAGAGTTTTGAAGAAATATTTGAATGTAGGTCAATTTCTCAAATTTTGCTTGTCACATCATTTGGGGGGGTTTGGGGTGAGGGAATTATGTGGATGAATAATTTTTCTTAAATTTGAGTAAAAATTTAAGGGATCAAGATGGCCTAACAAACTTTTTAAAATCTGGCCCGAATTACGTTGAAATAAGCTTAAATAATTTTACAATAGGCCTACATAGACTTAGTTTATTGGTTTTGTCGTAATGCCTGGTTAGTTGGCTTATTGTTTAGGGAAAATTATACCATTAATCTCTATATTTTATTTCCTGTCATTTTTGTCCCTACACTTTCAATTGATTCAATTTTGACCATTCATTTTAAATTTTGTATCAATTTAGTCTAATTGATAATATTGTTAGTGTTTTTTAAATAAAATTATCACTAAATTGGTTGAAATTAACTTACTAAGTTGAGTAAGTCTATAATTTTACTCATAAAATTATGACACATAACACTTAAGTGCATATTTTCTATAAAAACAAAAATGCTAAGGTGCCGTTTGGTAATACTTACGTTTTCAATTTTCTGTTTATATTTACAAAAATTTTAAAAACTCAAATAAAAATTTGTTTGGTAAAAATTTTGATTTATAAATCAGTGGTCTCAGTTTATAAATTTGGCCAAAAAATGAAAACACAAAAAATATATTTTTGTTTTGAATTTTGAGTTTTTTTTTTTTTTACCACCCAACACTAGCCACCACCCTCCACCATTTTCCACCACTGTCTTCCGCCACCGCCACCCACCCCCCACCACCACCTGCCACCACCACTCACCACTCACCACCCACCACCACCATCCACCACCCACTCGCTACCACCACCCACCCCTCGCCGCCACCACCCACCAGCCACCTGCCATCCAACCGCCATTACCATCCACCACTCGCCACCATCACCCGCCACCTACTTGCTACTGCCACTCACCACTCACCTGCCACCACCACCCGCCACCTACTTGCCACCACCACTCACTACCCACCTACCACCACCATCCACCACCTGCCACTTGCCACCCACCCACCACCACCACCCACCACCCACCACCACCCACCCGCCACCCACCTACTATCACCACCACCCACTCGCTACCACCTACCACTCGCCACCGTCACCCACACACCTATCACCACCACCACCACCCACTACCACCCACCACCACCTGTCATCTGCAACCCACCTGTCACCACCACCCACCACCTGCCACCACCACTACCCACTCGCTACCACTCATCACCCGCCACCCTCACCCATCCACCCACCATCACCACCCACCCGCTACCACCCACCACCCGCTACCCACCACCACCACCCACTCGCTGCCACCTGCCATCGTCACTGACCCACCCACCACCACCACCCGCCACCTACCCCCCACCACCACCACCCACCTGCCACTACCCACCACCACCCGCCATCTACCACCCATCTGCCACCACCGCCACCACCCACCACCCGCCACCATCACCCACCCACCCACCACCACCACCCACTCGCCACCACCACCAGCTACCCACCACCCACCGTCACCACTTTCCACCACCGTCTTCCACCGCCACTAGTCACCACTTGCCATTTCTCACTCCTTTTTATATTTTAAAATTTTTTTAAACATTTTGTCAATTACCAAACGTGTTTGTAGTTTATGTTTTTCTAAAAATCAACAAAAAATTAAAAAAAACCAGTATATAAAATTTTTGTAAATATAAACTGAAAACGTAAACGTTACCAAACACACCCTAAGAGTTCAAATCAATTGGACCAAATTAAGACAAAGTCATAAATTCAGGATCAGAATCGAGTCAATTAAAATTACAAGAACTTAAATTTCACAATGACCAAAATATAGCAACTACCGTCGTAATTTGCCCCGTTGTTTATTGACTAATACCATTCTAAAGCAAGGCAAATACCTAACCTTAAGAAATTGTGAGTGTTGACTTAATAAGACACCTATAAATATACCTTGCTGTATATGATAAAAATATATGTTGATCCAACAAGGTTGAACTAGTTACTCCAAAAAGAGGGCCTAAAAGAGAACAAAATGGGAGAATTCAACACTTAAGTGTCAAAGGTTATGAGGATAAGCAGGGCTGTGTGCCTTTGTGCCCTCCTAGGTAGGGTTACAAATGAACCGAGCTGTTCATGAACAAGTTCTCGTTAACGGCTCGGCTCAGTTTGTTTAGTAAACGAGCCAAGCTTGAGCTCACATAAGCTCGACTCATCAGACTTGGCTCATTTATCTTTATTTAAATTATATAATAAATATATTATTTATATATTAAATAATATAAATAATGTTTTTTTATTTAAATATTTTTATTTAAATAATATAAATAATATTAAAAAAATTATCGAGCTAAGCCGAACCGAACTCGACTTTCATTAATGTTAACAAGCCAAGCCGAGCTTGAGCTCAATAAGTAAACGAGCCAAGCTCGAGCTCCGCAAAGCTCAGCATGACTTGGTTTGTTTTGCAGCCCTACTCCTAGGAATGCTTTTTAGTGTCTATCTTGGCTTATTTTTTAATGTGTGTCCAAGGAATTTGGAGGAAAGAAAACATATCACTTTAAATATAAATTTGGTGAGTTTGAATTTGGTATCGACTTTTTGACTCATTTCTATAAAAATTAACCCTGTGTTTTCTACAAAACAAAAATAAAAAATGAAACACAATAAATAAATAAAAGTGATAATTCTCATGTCTTCCATCTCATTTTAGTTTCAATCTTATGATTTTAATCTTCTACTAATTGACAATTTGAAGTCCAAATGTACAGATCAATCATATGGGCATTGTGGCAGGAGATTCATGATGGCTTCATCACTTTGACAATCAAAGTTCTCCATTTCTCCATTGCCAAATGTTTACAGTTCAGATACTTGAGGCCACTGCAGCCTGCACATTTGACTACATCCATGCTATTTTGGGTTTCGTTTACTCAATCAGTTTCTTCGATGTACTCTTGATTTTGATTTGTTTAATCTCTTTGGAAAGTTCATTCAAGCCAAAATGCTGTCATCAATCGCTATTGAACTAACACAATTGCAACAGCCCAATATTTCGGACCACAATTACTTTTATCCAGTCCACTAAAGAAACCTGGACACATATGGAGGTTGCTTCAAATGGAGATAGCATTAATTGAGCCTACTTTGATTCTATGGGTCGTGTTATCTTCAATCTCACTCCCTTCTTATTAATAATTGAGCCTACATAACAAAATTGCTCACCCTTTGGTCTCTCCTGCCTTTCAACCTTAACTTGTCTGTTATTTCTATTTCTACTGTTATTGAAGTAATATTCCATGTGTACAATTTCAGTATTATTTTAAAATGTTTTTTAACGACTCAAGTGCTTCTATTCTATCTAAATTTCTAATTTACTATTAATTCCTCTTTTAATTTCATCCACTATGATAATAGCATCTGCAAATAGCATAAATCACAAGACATCATCTAAAATATGTCTAACCTTCATCTATAATTAAGGCAAATAGGTACGAACTTGAGGCTAACTCTCGGTGTAATCTTCAAGTAATTGGAAATTCATTTGTTTCTCTTGCGAGTGAATTAATTGTAGTCACAATTCCATTATACATGCCCTTCATCGCATTAATATAACCTTTGTCAATATTTTTTTGTCTAACACCCACCATATTATATCTCAAAGCACACCCCATCCTAAGTTCTTTTTTCTTTTTTTTCTAAATCCATGAAAACTATAAGCATATTCTTCTTCTCTTTCCTCTGTATTTTTCTATTGATCTCCTTGGATGAAAAATTCAACTAAATATTTCATTGATCTAATACAAAACCAAGAATAATTAGACGAGGAAAATAGAGATCAATTGATAAATTTAAAAAATTACCAAAACACCATATGGCAAAATAGTTGGGGTTAAAAGCATCTATAAGCAAATGTTCATTATCTTATAAAACAACAACTGTTCTTTGGTAAATTATATGAAAATAAGCTACAACTTAACCGTATGAGAAACAAGATAAGGAATGTAGAATCAATGCAGTTCTACACCATCAAGCCAATTAAGCGCAGGTAATATCTTAACCAGAAACAACTTAAACTCTTCTTCAGCAACAACAATAATGTCTAATTGTGTCAACTTCGAGTCTTTAAAAATTGCAAACGCTTTCCAGTAATTTGTCACATTGACACCACTAATTATAAATTCACCAAAATTCCAATCACTTCCTACTATATGGGAGAGGGGAGAAGAGCACAAGTACCTTCTTGTGTCGACAGTGTGGGCACCGATTTCATTGTATGAGATATCCAACACTTTCAATGACTTTTGCAATTTTAAAGGCTCCAGAGCATAAAAACTACCCATTTTGTTGTTACTAAGGTTCAAGCAAGAAAGAAGCTGCATAGTCTGCAATCCTGTCATAAAGACTGATAAAAAGCACTCAGTTACTTTCATTTAAATAATCATTAGAAATTCCTTTTAAGCATCAAAATGCACCATGAAACTATCAAGACTTTAACTGGCACCAATTTACAAAATAAAGATGGCCACTTCATTTAAATAATCATTAGTGAGAGGGTAATTTATACCTAAATGGGCCGAGCTGGGTAAATGGGCCGTTCTTTAGGCCACAGTAAGAAGGGTTGGATGAAAGAGGGCTTGTAGTTAGCCCGGTCCTAGTAAGCCTTATTGTTATCCCGGTCCGTAAGAATCTTGAAGTTAGTCTGATCTAAAAGAAGCTGTGAATATAGATCGGTTGCCGTACTCAAAGTTAGCCCGGTCATGACTTATCGTGGTTATCTCGGCCAAAGCCTAGCTGTTTGTTAGCTCGGTCTGATCACACCATGGTTAGCACTGGGAGAAACCGGGGTAAGAGCAATGAATGGAAGAGCCGAACTAAAGTTAGCTCGGTCTAGTCTGCGGCTTAGCATAGCCATGCTTACCTCGGTCATATTGGAGTCCGACCATGGTAAAACCATCTCACTTGGTTTAAGTAGTGAGGAGGGTGTTGAAGGATAAGCATTATCTTTCAGGAGTATGACTCCTAGGAGGACTCTACATGGAGGAGTAAGAGTCCTACTAGGATTGTGCCACGCGGAACCTATAAAAGCTCACAACATCACCTATGGAGATGTAACACAACTTTGATCCTCAAATACACAGAGCTTTTTTTCTATTTGTCTATTTTACTGAGTTAGGCATCGGAGAGGTATCCGGCACACACCCGCCGGCTAGCTCACATTTGTGTTTTCAGGGAATAAAGCGACGACGTACGGAGGAGCGCAATCTTGATCAACAGGATTATACGAGAAGAATATTTCGTGCCCGTACAATTAGAAATGCCTTCTAAGCATTAAAATGCACCATGAAACTATCAAGACTTTGACTGGCACCATTTTACAAAATAAAGATGGCCATACAATAAACTAATGTTGTACAAATGTGTTTAAGTATAATATTGTATATATGAAGACATAATACACACATATGGATGGACAGACAGACAGACAGATAGATAGATAGATAGATAAATAGATAGATAGAGAAATACAATGCATTGAAAATTGAAACCACAAAACCAGATTCAAGTTACAATAAAAATTTTAAAGAACTAATTGTAGTTTACCTTCAATTGAGCTAAGTTGGTTGTGGCTAAGGTCTAACATTTGGACCCACAGTAATCTCTTAATAGACCCAATATGTGACAACGAAAGATTACTGAATCGTAAACAGATATAATTATTGGTGCTTGATGATGCCGAGTCCCTGTAATGACACTCAGCAAAGATTTCGAACTAGAGGTCAGCTGCAGAAGCACAAGAAATATGAGAATCTGAGTTACACAAAAATCAATAATCTATATCAAAGGTTCAAGGCAAATCTTTAACACTAACTCTTACTAATATTATTGACTAGAGATCTCTCAGAGTTTGTGTTGAACAGAACTATCAGAAATTCTTACACATGGCATTCATAATTCCAATGAACATAACTATATAGTTAGTTAGACTAATCTCAATAAAAATAATAATAAACCCACTATATGAACAGATCAGCCACTAAATAGTTGAACTAAGTTTGGTTTTACTTTCAATTCTAGATGAACATATTGAAGAAGCATGCCCATCTATTTACTTAAATGAGCATTTAAAACAGTATGTTCATAGGACTGCAATACAAGTACAACTACTTGGACTTTGGATGGCTAAAGGGTCATTTAACCTAGTTCTTAAGCAAAATGAGTGAAAGCTTAAGCAAGAGCTGAGCCAATTTCTTTCAGTTTAAGTGTGAAAAACTCTTCACTATGTTGAGCAAAGCCCTCAAACCTAATAACATTTAGATTCTTTAATACGAGGGCATTCAGTAGCTATTATCAGATTTCTAATTTGATACAAGCATGATGAGTGGTGGCAACCTCACGTGTCCAGAGTTAGATGAAAGGCTTATCAATCTGTCATATGTAACATAGACCAATTTACATAGCAGTATGTAGTAATGATATGATCCAAGTTGAAGGTGACTTTAGCCTAAGAGGGTGTGTGGGTTGAGGCTGTGACAACATGCCTTTGTATAGGGACAATTGAAGAAGACTGTTTCCATGGGACTTTGCCACCTGGGTTTGTTAAGTTGAAAACAAATATTTTCATTTTAAGTGTCGTTTTACTAATATATTTTAAGCCAATCTATGACTTTATATAATGAGCTTTGAGGCATAATTTCATATAAGATATCTGTGCTGGCCAATCAAGTAATCAATCCGTCTATAGGATATTAAAACCACCAGGAAATAATATCTTATGGTATTCACAAAATGAGCAGAGACAAACTGGAGTAGCTTTCTGTTTTGGCCAAATTGAGCTCAAACAATAACAGCCAAAATTCAACCGAACTAGAACCAGGCACACGCACTGCTCCTTACCTGCTAAGTTAAGCACAAACACGCAATACATTGTTTGCTGCTCAACTCAAATCAGCTTGTTCCTACTCCTAAATGCAATGGTTCAAAGCTCTAGCTCTACTCAAGGAGAACAAGAATTACTAAAGAGATACTACTCATACATCCAGCACAACAATTAAAAATGAACCTAAATGGACTGTGCTGTAGCACTTGTACCCTTTTAAACTTTTGAGAAATGTATTTGAATCCTTTATTATGTTTTGGGAATCTTTGGTGTTGTTGAATCTTGGTTGTGGATGAGTGAAAATTGATTTAAACTTGTTGGGATTGTTCGTTCACGCTTGTTTACGTTGAAAAGTTGTTTGGAAGCTTGAAAATCTTATTCTGGGGTCGACCCCGGTCTTGGTGGTGTTGACACCTTCTCTTTTTGTTGGGCACAAGGGTCGACACCAATCTGGGAAAGGTCGACCCTTGTTCTGAAATTGCCCACTGTTTTTTGGTGTCGACACCAGCCTAGGGAATGATCGACACCCTGCTTGTTGCACTCTTTGCTTTTCTGCTGTAAGGGTCGACACCTGCAAATTTTTTTCAAATTTTTCAGTCTGGTTTGGGCCCTACTTTTTGGGGATTTTGACTTGATATTTTGGGTTGACTTTGGGGCTTATCTTTACTTTGACCTAGCACTATAAATAGGTCCCTCAGTTAACGTTTTCTTTACTTTTTCTTCTGTTTTTCCCTCTCCAAGCTGTAAGTCTCTCTCTTCCTCTCCAAAATCACTTTTTGCTCTAAGATCTCTAGATCTACTCACAGAGTGATCTTTCCACAATGGTCCTTTGAGAAAGATTGTAGATCTCATCAAAGGCTTCCTTTCCGAATGGTTTGTGGTTTCGTCGCCAATGATTTTTGGGTCGTTATCTCTTTGCTTCAAGAGGTAGGGATTTCTTTGCTCCTTTCCAATACTTCATCTATGGATAGACATGTGGTAGTTTTTATTGCATAAAAACCACATTCACTATGGATTTTCTTGAAAGCCATAAAAGGGGATTTAGGGTTTGATATTTATGATTGGTGTTGTTAAGTTGTTTGTTGTTAAGTTATTTGGGAAATGATTTACTGTGTTTGTAAAGAAAATGAGGAAAACCCTAATTTGATAATATTGGTGTAGACGCGCCCTTGGGCCTCGCTACAGTTCGGACTCAATTTGTGTCACGGTCCTGTATCTAATCTCACAGAGTGCAATGCAAGACCGATGAAATCATCAAAGAGTCCAAATCCGGCAAATCGTTTTTGAAAACAGATTTTTTGAAAGAAGTGCCAAACATCGACTGCTTTGCCAGATACAAAGTCGCCACCTAAATATTTTATTTTGGGGAAATTTAGGAAACCCTGACTCGTTGCCTAAGGCCACATGTCTGTCATCACCAAAGTTGCCTCGGCTCAGGAACTTGGGTACGATTAGGAAAGGTCACTTCGTGAGCACCCCCGCTCACCCGATCAAAGATTGGCCTCTACTAACCATGATATCTAGTTTTGAAAACATTATACGTTCTTATTCCGGTTATTAGCTTAGATTTACTATGTGATGCGCACAGCATACAAGTATAGACTGGATCGCCTGAATTGGAACAAAACATTTCATGTTTGTTTATTTGAAAATGGTTTAATGGTGCTACCCGCAAGTAGGCTAAGACGTGGATTTGCCACTCTCGGGTGGGCTTAGAAAACATGATTTTGCCACTATCTAGTGGGCTTAAAACTCACAATTAACGAATTGTTCCAATTCAAATAATCCAACCTTCACCCACAGACATTCTGGCAGTTATATCACATAAGCACGTAGCCTCATGGTAAACATGCTATCATAGCAGTCACTCACACGCATGCAAGGATGCTAAAGCATAAAACTTACCGAGTACTCCAAGCCAAAACAGAAGCTATGTTAGAAATCCATGTATGATCCTAACTATACAGAAATGCCTAATGCAACACATGCAAAAATGCAACTATAATAGGCTCGACTATTCTAAACATGGCATATGATGATGCTACAGCTAACACGTATTCAATTTGGAATTGAAATACAAATGCAGTTAGTATGGTGCGCCGAGCCCGGTGCATGCAAGACAGATGAATGAATGCAAACATGCGAGCATAAGTATGCTAATTGAAACATGCCCTAATCTAACCATCATAAGCTGGTAAATAAAAGAGAGAAAGACGTGGGGTTGGAAGACATACATCACACACATGCACACTTATTACAACATTGCCCTTGCTCGGAGGGTCCGAATAAATAATATACAGTCCGAATAAATAGTACAGTCCGAATAAATACAAAATCCTAATTAATTAACAGATTAATCTAGGAAAGTAGATAAATTAGCACGCAAATCCACGGACTGCCTCAGCTCTTATTCCGAATGATGAATGATGTATGCTTGAGTTGCCTTGCGCGAAAATCCATTGCGATGCCCCAGTTTGCCTCTGTTTACAATTTTTCTCGGAATATTGTGCAAAGCTCCAGAAGGCCGCTGATTTCTGATTTTCTGTAACAGAGAGCCACAAAGGGGCATGGCAAAGTATTTTCACATATATATGCATGACTACTCTTCAGAGAGTGTAGTCCTCGATCCTCGTGCCACCAATCACGCATATCGATGCATGATTGCCGAGGAGTCAAATTGCACGACTCAATATGAAATGAATGCACATGAAAACACAACAAGACCTAAACTCCATCATGGGTAATCCAGAGTGTCGGCGACCGGGAAATGAGACACGTTCCGTCACTCAGAATACGAAACGTACCTCGTTTCCTGTCACACCCCAAACTCGCCCCTAAAAGTTTAGGCATGACCATCTCAGAAACAGACACAAAAACCTGATGAATATAACCTATGGGGCCTGAACAGAAGCATTTAATAACATATAATAACGTAAAATAATATCCATTGAGCTACCACTACTATGCCAGGATCACAAACAGAACATAATGCAAATAAATATACAGTGACGTGCATTTGAAGATAGCCATGTACAAATACACATACAGACCTAGCCCTCAAGGTCGGGCGCATAACGAAAACATGAGAAACTAAACGGATTACATACACATCAATCTTAACAGACTTTTAGGGTACAACTTAAAAACTTAGCAAAACTCCATAACTTGAATGGTCAACATCTAAGAGTTTAGATACTCAGGGATTGACAACTGGGTAACGGAAGCCACAGGTTAAGGTTGACCTCCAGGTTGAGTGCCTACAAAAATAGACATAAAATAAAGTGAGCCAAGCTCAGTGAATAATAGCACATAACAATTCAATGTTCAACATGAATTATAATACATATCCGAGCATTTATCAATAAAGAGAACATACGGTTAATTTGTTTTTGTATGCATAGCAAAATATCTTCTTCAGAAAACTTGTCATATCTTGAACATTCGGAGTTTCGTAGTGTATCTAGGCATTTTGGGAAAATTATCCAGAAAACGTATCATAACATAAACATGTCAGAAGTTCATAACATTTTTATCATTTCATAAAATACTTATCATATTAAACATTCTGTAACCCAAAATATGGATTTCATTAAACATTGTATAGCATAGTCATTTTCAAAATCATTTATACAAAAGTATCTTTTACAGAACGGCCTTGGGCCCCATCTTAAATAGAGTGGCTTTCAGCCCTTAACAGAATGGCATGAAATCCTTAACAAAATGGCATGAAGCCCTTATCAGAATGGCATAAGCCCTTATAATGGCATAAAGCCCTGGTATTGGCATAAAGCCCTTGTATTGGCATAAGGCCCTTGTAATGGCATAAAGCCCTTGTATTGGCATAAAGCCCTTGTAATGCATGTATGAACTCAAGAGATGGCTCGTACGGATTCTAGAGGTGACTCGTATTGCAGCACTTAGTTCCGTACATCACTTTGTTTCATACTAACAGATCATACAAAAAGACCATAGGCCTCATAACTTTCACATTGGCTTTACGCCCAGTTCACATATGTATGGACTCAAGAGGTGGCTCGTATGGATTCTAGAGGTAACTCGCATCGCAATACTTAGTTCCGTACAACACTTTGCTCCATACCAGAATTTCATAGGTCTTATAGACCGAATCATCATATCATGTCATAGCATAGCATAACCGAAACAGTAATAGAAGTAATTTCAGTTTTCTTAGAATTCCATTATGCAATAATGCACATAAGTTTCCCATGGCTTGGTTACAAATTAATACAGGTGTCTCGCGTACAACTGAATAATAATAATAATAATAACAATTATTAACTGAGCCCACATATATCATTACCATATGCTTAATAAGGGCAGAATAACCCACATTCTAACATGAGTCACATAATAATGTGAAACATTTGCATGCATGTCATAGGTTCTTAACGACCTCAGGTCCACATGTAACATAATGGAATAATCTCCGTTTCATACAGATACTTGGTTTAAAGATAACCATAATTCCATTTATTCATTAAGAAACGACGTAGTTTGCTTATAAATCATAGAGAATTATTACTCGTTATTGATAGAACAGAGTCATTTCAAAGTCATACCGATGTATGCCAATCTTTCAACGTTCACCTTGACTTTCAATCATAATAAATGTTCGTGTAACATGTTCGCGTAACACTTACAAGAAACAGAGCATTATCAATGGTAAATAAAATGTACATCTTCGTACTATTACTCACAATGTGTTGGTGGAACATTTATTCCTCCCGAAGCGTGTCCTACACACATATGAAATCACACATTAATTCTCTAAAACATTTCCCCTAATTTCCTTTCTCATTTTAACATGATTCACAATGCTCATAATAAAGTTCATTCGCAAATTTTTAACATTATTTCAAAACATCTCAAAAATCCAATTAAACTTGTACACGTATAATTCAACCCACCAATTCCATGATTCTATTTTCAATTTGGGCAAAATCATTATTTATCATCACAAATTAACCTAGGGTTTCAAGAAAAATAAAGTTTTCCATAAAAATTCAAACTTCTCATACCATTACCTTACATCCCAATTTTCTCCTTGATCATACATCTAAGGGTCATACTCCATCACCTTAACCCATCAATTGAACCCTCAATGCTTCAAACCTGAAATTCCCAAATCTCATAATTACTCTATATGCTCAAAATGAAAATCCGTACATTTATACAATGAAAATACTACAAATCTATCTCTTGATGTAAGTATTGAAGAAAACTAGAACCCCTACCTCAATAATCAAGCAAAGGAGTGAGCTTGAGAAGAAGCCTTTGCAAATCCGAGTTCCAATCGGGTAAAAACATTGATCTTCTCTTATTCTCCATTCTTGATGCAAAAACCATGGTGGATTGTTGATCAAAGTAGAGGAAATCAAGGTTTTGGGGCTAGGGTTTCGGACTAAGAATGAGAGGAAAGAAGAGGGGAAAAGAAAAATGTGAGAAAAGATCTAAAATCCCGTTTTTAAGTTGCTGTACTCGCAAAACCCGCTCGAGCGTCCCTCTTCCCGCTCGAGCGTACCTGCTCCCAACACAGATTCCAAAACTTTAAACATGCATAACTCTCTCATCCGGACTTCGTTTTAGGTCGTTCTTGTGTGTAAATTGAAGCCCCAGAAATAAGCTTTCCAATGGATCTAACCTCACATCCAAATTCGAAGTGTGGAAAAAGAAAGAGGCAAAAGAGTGACTGCTGAACGTAAACGAATTGTTCGAATTAAAGTTTTTGGTCCAATCTTACTTTGCCATCAAATTACCATCTCAATCAATACTCCAAAATAAAATAGGGAGGTTCCAAATACACTACTACAATGTCAAGGGTAATCTTACTTTTCACGCTCAAGCGCCTCTTTTCCCGCTCGAGCGCGCACAGACCAATAAAGCAGTCTGCTCAAGCGTCAACTCCTCCGCTCGAGCGGAGATTCACAACTCCCAGAATCTCAGGCTGTCTGCAAAATTGCTGGGAACCCCAAAAGTCTGCTCGAGCGGGGGGAAAAATTCTGGGTCGTCACATTTCCCGTGCTTGGGCTAACTCCTATCCCAAACACGATGCAAATGAGATGGCATGCACAATGCGACTAACATACAACCTAGCATACGTAATGCTATGAAATGACATACAAAATGCTCGATGTGACATGGCATACACGATGTTCTAACATGCAATCTAGCATACGCAATGCTATGGACCGAAATGACATACACAATGCACTATGGAATTACACCAACATGAATGGACCTCAGGCACACTCACATCAGTGGCCATATGATGGAAAAGAGACAACCGAAATGCGTGCACACGTGCACGTATACCGAGGACCGAACCTAAGACATAAAATGTCACTCTACCAAAGCATGGAAAGGGATGAAAGATGGCATACAAACATGTAATTTCCAGCACTGAAACATGATGCTAAATGGTCCCGAAACATGGAAATATGGCACCCGATGCATGGAATAAGCCCCGAAACTCAAAACTAGGCACATGTATTGAACCACAAGTATACAAAGCAAGCATTATTTGATCATGAAGTCAAAAGACAGAGCCAAGGCAGTCCCAAAACATGCACATTTCTAGTTTAGAGCATGGCCAAAAGATGCTAACATGATGGACTAAAATAGCATGCAACATTGGCTAGCAAGCATGGTTTACATGGCATGTATATGAAGCAAATGAGAACTCATCAAACCAGCCAAAAACAGTGAATAAAATATGCCAAAATATGCCTAAATAATCACTGAAATGCAGCCAATGCATGCAAAAATGAGGGGCTTCTTTGGAGGGCCTTGCAAGGGGTTGTTAAGCACATACAAGATAGACACTTAGCATGGCAAAACCAACTCTAGAAATAAAAAATGACAGCCCTAAAACTCGCCAAATTGGCTCTGAAATGGGTCTAGGAAACATGCAAAGAAAGGCTCCTTTGAAAGGCCTTGAGTGGGATTGTTCTACACATGCATCATAGACACAAAAAATGGCAAAAAAGGCTCTGAACAGAGCTTATGCAGACCATAAAAATCACAAAAATGAGACCTGAAACATGACTTCAGTGCATGCAAAATAGAGTCCCTTTGGAAGGCCAACAATGCTAGTAAAGAGAATGAGGGGTGAGAGGGTCACCCCCCTCTAATTTTGGCCCTCAAAAATACATCTAAGCCACTGAAAATCTACTGGATTTTAGTTAAGAGGCCAAACCATGGCCAATGCAAGTGCTTTAATGCATAGCCTTAATCATGAAGAGATGAAGCATGCATAGGGGGAAAATGACCCCAAACAGAAATGGGACCTTAACCAAACTTGTAGAGGGGCTCAAAATAAGAACTTTTGTAGTTTATGAAAAATCTCAAAAATGTTCACAAGTAAGCCTAAAATATGATGCAAAAATAGCCCTAAAAGAGAGATAGAGGATAAGGGAAAATAAATGACCTCAAACAGCAAAGTGCCCTTAAACAAAGTTGAAAAGGGGGTCAAAATAAGACACTTTACAGTTTGGGTCGAAGCCCAGAAATGTTTGAAAATAAGGCTAATCAATCATGCAAAATGAGGCAAGAAAAGGGGAAATAGGGACTCACCCTTGAAGGGCAGATTTCCAGCAGCTTCTGGACCAAGTTGGTGAACCTTCAACCCCTTTAAATCAACTCCAAGATGCTGGAATGGATGATGGAGGTGTTATGCTAGGAGTTGTAGTGTAAAACGGAGAAGAACAAGGGTGTTTGGAGGCTTGAAGTAGAGAAATGGAGGTTTGTATGTATATATCTCAGCCCAAAGCCTCTAACCCTTGCAAATGGAGGTGGAGTGTGTTATATAGAGGGAGAAGGGTGAGGCTTCTTGGTGAAGCCAAGAGAGGGGTTCAAAGCTTCTAAAGGAAGCTTAACCAAAGGGGTCAAGCTTCTTGGAGAAGCTAGACCAAAAGGGTCAAGCTTCCTCAAGAAGCTTGACCAAAGGGGCCAATTCCTCTTCCCCACCAAGCAAAGGGGTCAAAACCCCCTTTTAAGGACCAAAACAGGGACAAAACCCTCGGACAGTGGGTCAAGTGCAAAACAGCTGGCACAGCTGTGTTGCACTTGAGAAGAGCAAAAAGCAAAAAGCTGGCCGACCAGTTAAGATGGCCGGCCGGCCACTCCCCCTGGTCTGCCGACCAGGGGTGAAAAAGGTCAACAAAAATTTCTGGCCAGCCACCCCAAAAAGATGGCCTCCCAGATAAGTGCAACACAACTGTATGGTGAAAAATCGGAAAAAGTGACCTAGAAGAGAGAAAAACCAGCTTTCAAGCAAGGTTCAATAGGGTCAAGATGAATTTCTGGCCGGCCTACCCATATTAGTGGCCTCCCAGATGAGCACAACACAATGGTGGTACGAAAAGCCAGAAAATGTGGCTCAAAAGTGAGAAACACCAGCTTTCTATCAGAAAAATCGGCTTTTGGAGAGAGAAAATGAGAAAACTAGTTTTTTAGGGGAAAAGGTGGCCTCCCACCATCCTACTACCTTCCTAACAATGAAAATAGGGTCTCTACCAAAAATGGACCAAAACGGATGCAAAACGAAGGTCGGGGGCCAAAACGCGTGGTTCGCAGCCCCGAAAACAGGCTGTTAGGCACCGGAAGTGGCGTATGACCACCAAGGTGGTCTCCTGGGCCACAGTGTCCCTCTAAAGGGAGGAAATAAGGTGTGTGCCAAAAACCGGAGCAATTACAGGTAGTTAAGCGGTCCCGAACCGAGGCACACAACCGACGGCTCCGAAAATCGGAAACCGGGCTCCAAATGGGAAAAATGGCCTACGACCACGAAATGTAGCCTACGGCCACTGAGAGATGATCTACGAGACCTCTCCCTCCCTTCAGGAAGAGAAAACAGAGAAAATAGGACCTGGTTCACAAACCGAGACAAAGCACGAAAGAGCTCCGATGTCCGGAGGCAAGGCTCTCAGCCGAGACTCCGTAACTTCAGAACGAGCACAATATGAAACATCACCGAGCGCTCAACTGGTGACGTCTGAGTCTAAAGGTCGGTCAAAAATGGGGTGTCCACAGTTGTCCCTCTTTAACAGAACTCGGAAGTCATTCGTGACGGGAGTGAATGTCAAAGCCTAGAGACGACCCATTTTTGACAAGGCCGAAGACCTAGACAAATAGGCAAGATAACACAGATGTGCCCGCAGGCATGCTTGCAAGCAGGGGGCAAAATGCAAAACGATATGCACAAAGCCGAATATAACTCATGATCATGCAAAGAAAGCTGTAACGAAGCATAACATGCAACAGTTTTAAGCAAGCACACACAAATCTAACTACATTACATGCAGAAATGGTGTAAGAGAATTACTGCAATTCTCACTGCGAATACAGTGTGCATGTGTGATAGATACACAAAGCGAACGTGTGATAGATACACAAAGGGTGAATACAAGGTGTGATAGATGCACTTAGTGAACAAAGTGTGATGGATACACAAAAGGTGAACACGGAGTGTGATAGATGCACTTAGTGAACAAAGTGTGATGGATACACAAAAGGTGAACACGAAGTGTGATAGATGCACTTAGTGAACAAGTGTGATGGATACACAAAAGGTGAACACGAAGTGTGATAGATGCACTTAGTGAACAAGTGTGATGGATACACAAAAGGTGAACACAAAGTATGATAGATGCACTTAGTGAACAAAATACGATTGATATACTAAATGTGGACATGAAGTGTGATAGATGCACTATGTGAACTGAGTATGATAGATACACTAAAGGTGAGCACAAAGTGTGATAGATGCACTATGTAAACAGAGTATGATAGATATACTGAAAATGAACACAAAGTGTGATAGATGCACTATGTGAACAGAGTATGATAGATATACTAAAGGTGAACACAAAGTGTGATAGATGCACTATGCGAACTGAGTATGATAGATATACTAAAAATGAACACAAAGTGTGATAGATGCACTATGTGAACAGAGTATGATAGATATACTAAAGGTGAACACAAAGTGTGATAGATGCACTATGTGAACAGAGTATGATAGATATACTAAAAGTGAACACAAAGTGTGATAGATGCACTATGTGAACTGAGTATGATAGATATACTGAAAATGAACACAAAGTGTGATAGATGCACTCTGTGAACAGAGTATGATAGATATATTGAAAATGAACACAAAGTGTGATAGATGCACTATGTGAACTGAGTATGATAGATATACTAAAGGTGAACACAAAGTGTGATAGATGCACTATGTGAACAGAGTATGATAGATATACTGAAAATGAACACAAAGTGTGATAGATGCACTATGTGAACAGAGTGTGATTAAATACACCAATTAAATAAAGTGTGATTGATACGCTAAGCGAATGAAGAAAGTGTGATAGATACACTAAGAGTGAATGAGGTGTGATTGATACACTAAATAAATAAAGTGTGTTTGATACACTAACTGAATGAAGTGTGATTGATACACTAAATAAATGATCTCAAACGGAACCTCTTTGAATGAACTGTACATACAATATCGTGCATGAATGAGAAAGAAAGTTGATAGGTATAATGCAATACAATGCATGATGTTTAAGGAACGCAATAAACAAACGTAGCGGCACTTTGGAAAGCACCTCATGAGGTGAGTGGCGGTGAACCGCTCTTCTCCAACGGGGATCTCCCCTTATGCTCTTCGAACACTTACCTTCAACTTACAGTACAAAGGCTCTGAAATACTGACAAGGGTTCTTCACGTAGAACACTTTGGATGCTGCCTTTCTTCCTAATCATATTCACAACTTTCCCTATTCTCTAACAGGGTGACAGACTAGGTTGGTTCGGTATCCAGAATTGAGGTGCATACACGCTATCTCAACCTATGGGGCTTCCATACAGATTTCAAGCCGAGGACACGTCTCTGGGTATTTAAACTAGACTTTAGTCTCAGAAATCCCGAACCTTTGCGTTCTAGGCAATAGCCATTCGAACTCTAGTTTCCACCGTCGCAGTTGGTCTCCTAGGAACTCATTGCGAACACAGCCAAGATGCCTCTGGCAGGGAATGGTACTCAGGGAGAGCACTTCTGATCGCCATTCTGGCTTAAAGTAGACTTGATCTTGAGCTTGAGGTAGAGGCACACTCATACTTCGGAGCATTGGCAAGACCTGAAAAGGTACACACGAAATGCAATCTCGGAACTTACTGAAGTTAAAACAAACTCAGATACCCGACATTTTCCCTTTTTTCTTGCGTTGCAGTCTGGAACCCATATAGCTTCAAATAGGTCCTGGCTTTACTGTTCTGACATGACCTAGGTTGAACCCTGCGGTTTTATGAAAGAACGAATCCTGTTTTGCACAAATGTAGAGAATGGCACAACACTCTGAGCACAAAACAAATCTTTTGAAATTGATAAATAAGTTCTCGACCGGGTATTGAGCCTACAACTGAACATAGCGTACCACGACTCAACAAAGGAAAACAAAGGCAAAACAACCTAAACACAAACACAGACACTCAAAAACGACTCAAGATAAGAATCGAGATAAAACAAAAAGACACGACACTCAGACGTGCACAGGGAGCCTGTTTCTCTGGGTATTGTTTCCCACCCTTTCTCATTTGTGATTCTCACATCACTCGGCCCTCGAGCTCTCCTTTTTTTCTTTTGTCTGAAAAAGTCCTTTTCCTCACTTTTTCTCTCAGAGCACATCTCTCTATTCTTCAATCTCTCATTTTTTATCCCTCCCCTGGGTGGTTGATGGATAAATAGGAAGTTGCGGGCTCTTGCCCCTAGCATTCTGCTAAATTCTCTTTCTTGTTCACAACAGTGAGTTTCTCCCACAGAGTGGTTGCAATGTGACCAGACGCGCAGCAGATCTGCAATTGACATCGGTTGACGATGCTCTGCTGGGAGTTTGGACGTGATCAGATTTGTCCGGATGAGGGAGTGGAATACCTTGCTCCATTCCAGTTCGTGCTTTGCACTTGGCTTTCTACCTCGCTGCTCGGAGGATATGAGAGCTTTCAGCCCTTTTTTGTTAGCTTCCGCTGTGCCCTTCTTGGTGAATAGGGTGCCCTTTTTGGCAAGTATGTTGACAATAGGGGAAAGACAGAACACCTGACTCAACTGTGCCCCTAGTTCATCATTTTGACCAATTTTTTTGTTTTTGATGTTCTGCTAAAACAATTTTGACCAACATGAGAGTTAGATTCACATACTTGTTCGATTTTTTAATTTGAAATCATGCAAGTTAGGTTATGAGCACTGAAAATTTTCTTTTTTTGCGTCCAAGAAAATGGTCCAGTTTTGGAAAAAATGGAATAATTTTCGAGAGAATTAGTCAACCTTAGTAAAAATTCTCAAAACTGTTTTTGCAAACTGCCACTGCTCAACGAGCACGGAACCTACCCTCGAGATGCACAGCCTCAGATCCGAAGGAAAATTGCCCTTTGCTTGAAGGACACTGCATGGAAACGGAAAGTTATCCCTTGTTTGACTAGCACCGAGGCACACTGTATGGAAACGGAAAGTTGCCCCTTGTCTAAATGGCACCGCAGCGCATTGTAGTCAGTCCTCAGGGTGACGATCACAACCGAACTCTTAGATACAGAGAAGACAAAGATGATCAAAACCATTACATGGACATAGTCGATTTGGAGTGTTTTACGGCTGGACTTCAGAACGAAGTTGCCTACATATCCCAAAGATGGGAATCAAGCCTTACGTAGTTCGGGATTAAGGTACACTCGTGTATTTAACCTCTCCTTTTGCGCTCTAACTTTTGCCAAGGCCGCCCTTCCGGGTTTTCAACCTTACGAGCTCTGTCTTCTTTTTTCATCTTTTCTTTTTATTTTCTTCATTTTTCTTCTTTTCTTTTCTTCATTCTTTGCATTTTTCTTTTCTTCTTTTTTTGTTCTTTTTTTTCTTTTTCTTGCTCTAACTTTTGCCTGGGTCGCCCTTCCGGGTTTTCGGCCCAGCGAGCCTCTCAAGGGTAAAGGTGTAGCTTTGTCCATGTCAAATGGTTTTGAGATCCTGAAGTCATCTGAATCCAGGAGAATGACTGCTGTTCGCCGACAATGCAGGAGTCCACCCAATGGGGGGGCTGAATTTGCTCCTAGTGTTGTGGGTAGGAACTCAGTTATCCTTCAGCAATACTTTCTTCTTTCCTCTCTTCTGGGATTTGGCATTCTTGCCGATCTTCATTGATTTGCGGAATGATCCATCTTCAGCTCTTCGAGCACAATCGGACATTTTGTGCCCCTAGTTCGAGGGGTGCTTCAAATCTGGCCACACAGGCCTTATATTGTAATTGACCGTTGAACATTCTGAATCCAAGTTCAAGGTTTGAAAGTGAGGGGTTGAGTCTCGAGGCTGAGAGCGATCCTAAGCTGCACAATCTCAAGAGCGATTCCACACAGGTCTTCGCAGGACCGCGCAAAACATTTTTTTGAAATCTTTTAAGAAAGCTACTAGTCGCTCGCGCTGAAGACAATGTAGAACCAATCTGGATCAAGCCAGAATCCTTCTCAGTACTCACATTAACAAGCATGATCTCATTCGTTAAGGGCTTAGCATGCCTCTCTTTCTCTCAATTGATCAAATTTTTGCAAAACCCGAGGAATTCTTTCCCCTTTGTTTTCACCGCAGTGTTAGAAAAAGTTTTGAAAAGCTTAGGTCAATACAATGATTTCAAGGCACATAAGAGCAGGCAAAAAGTACTGTTGTTTCATTCAAACTTTCTGGCACAACTGGCGCAAGGCAGAAGCAAACACAAGAGTGTGAAAATCACTGTTGTTTCATTCAAATCTGTTGGCACAACTGGCTCCCCAGCAGAAACAGACTCAAAAGAAAACAAAAGGAAAAACACAAAACAAAATAGTGATATCCGAAGTAACACCCTCGGAATCACCCGACTCTAACAAAACCGGACTGACTCGATACAACAAGACAGAAATCAAAAAGACCGACTCAAAACAAAGAGACAGACTCAAAACAAAACCACAGAACTGACTCAACACCCAAGTCAGAAGCTACAAAAACCAGTATTCACAAATGCTCAAAACAGTGCGTGCCACAAGCCACATCTGGAGCAAACTGAGTGTCGCCCGCAAGTGGTTCATCCCTTGATCACATCACATTATCCCCCACAAGTTCACTGATCAAGTGCCGATAGACTTGGCGGAGCTGGTGCGGCGATGACCTTGTTATCAAACAGATCTTGTACATCGTGGTGAAGACGAAAACAACTGTCAGTGTCATGACCGGTTTGTTGATGGTACGCACAGTACCTAGTCTGGTCATGCTTTGGAGGGAGAGGATCAGGTAAAGGCCGTTGTTCCAATAGTTTCAGATGTCCTTTGCAGATTAAGACCTCTAGAGCCTTTGATAAAGGCATATAAAGTGGGGTAAAAACCCTCTTGACTCAAGGCGGATATTTGCTTTTTTGTGAGCTACTTCCGAATGCACCAGTGAATAGGGTAGCTGTTTTTGATGCGGTAGTGGTAACCATGCCCACTTCAGAAGATCTTGCAGCTGCATCACCACTGGTGGTCGCATTTGAACTGCGAAAAAACGCCTTCCTGGCTGCTCTTTCTCCTGGTCAAGAAGGCCCTGCTTCATTGTGTCCTCGATCTGTACTCCCATCTCATGTAAATCTGAAAAGGTAGGGAAGGGGAGAACGATCATCTTCTGCATGAGCTTGGGCTGGAGGTTGCGCACAATCATCCGGATTTGATCCTTGTCAGTGGGCCTAAGGGTCATCATTGAGGCCTTGGCCCTCCAACGGGCTACGAAATCAGAAAAACTCTCCTTAGGCACTTGCCTTGTTGTCTCAAGATCACGAGTTGTAATCTCGATTTGCGTGTTATAAGAGTACTGCGCAACCAAGGCCTCGGCCATCTCATCCCAGTTCTGTTTGACATCGTCTTCTAATTTTGCATACCAGATAGCGGCCACACCCGACAGGGTCCGACCGAATAAAGAAAGCTTCTGTAGTCTGGTGAGGCCCATCGGCCTTAATATGTCTGAAAACAGCCGTAAGTGCACCATGGGATCCCCGGACTCGTCAAAGCGGTCGATATGTGGCATTTTAAAGCGGTCTGGCAGCGTCACGACCGCATCGGTATACCCATCCTCAATGTTTGGGATGGACTTGACGCCTTGAGATTTCTTGAATAGCTTTTCAAGCTTGCTCACCTTCAATGCTGTGGGGTCCACCTCGGACTCAAAGGGAGAATCCGGCAGGTTGGTGGGTGTTTTGGATAATTGGGGTAGGGTTGGGGGCGGAGCCGGTCCTGTCAGAATGTCTGTATCTCCCTGGTCATTTGGTGCCTCCTCGGGTGCTGGAACTCCTGGTGGGGGAGGGGCTTGGTGCGAAGCAGATGCTCTGGTTTGCTGCTGTAGCTGGGTAATTAACTCTGCTTGTTGAGCCATGATTGCAGCCTGCTGTTTGGCAAATTCCGTCTGGTGGGCAGCGTCTTGCTGCATGAGTTTCATACTTTCTTGGAGTTAACGCATCATTTCCTCCATCCCTGCCATGTTCTGCTGTTCCGGCTGACTGAATGGTATATCTATCTCTGTGATAAAAACTGAGGCCTCAGCCTGACTGTTCACTGGTGGGGTGGATAAGGGCCACTGATCTGGTAACTGCTAAACCGGTGATCTGTGCCTAACTGGCCCCTTTTACCCTGCCTCTGGCGGAGGAACACTGATTTGCCCTTGAACTGAATCTCTGACTTGACAAAGTCTATCAGCACAAGTCTGATGAACCTCGGGGGATATCAGAGCCTTCTGAAGCTATGGTTCCAACACTACCTAGCAAAAGAGAAAACATGCAGCATCTCAGCCTGATTTCACCAAAATAGATATGAACAGCCAAATAACTGTGCTCTCTACAGAATTCTATCCAAGATTCTGCCCCTTGTAAATTGATACCCTCAGGTAAAACTGATTCCCAAATACTGATGCCCGCAGGCCTGATACCCAGACTTACAAACTGTTACATGCATTCCTGTAGAGACGCACTCTAAAAGCACATAACAAGCAAGTGAGAGCCAAAACACCCCTATGTTGGGGTAAGGTTTCCCTGTCCTATTTTGTCAGGAACTAGGGTTTCACTACGCACGCAGCGGTTTCAAACAGCCTATCGGGTAAGCAACCTGTCCTAGCTTGGAATGGTCACTATGGATTCCGAATATGCACTAGGTCGAATGGTCAAAAGGGTGCCCCGGTAAAACCGGGGTTTGTGTTCCCATACTGGCAGAGCTCGTAACCGATCAAAAGGCGCACTAATGCACATACAATGCAAAGAAACACATAAGTGTAATCAAAACAAGATATCATGAGTTCAAGTCAAGTTCTCTAACTCCCCAGCAGAGTCACCAGAAACTGCAGACGCGCCCTCGGGCCTCGCTACAGTTCGGACTCAATTTGTGTCACGGTCCTGTATCTAATCTCGCAGAGTGCAATACAAGACTGATGAAATCATCAAAGAGTCCAAATCCGGCAAATCGTTTTTGAAAACAGATTTTTTGAAAGAAGTGCCAAGCATGGACTGCTTTGCCAGATACAGAGTCGCCACCTAAATATTTTATTTTGGGGAAATTTAGGAAACCCTGACTCGTTGCCTAAGGCCACGTGTCCGTCATCACCAAAGTTGCCTTGGCTCGGGAACTTGGGTACGATTGGAAAAGGTCACTTCGTGAGCACCCCCACTCGCCCGATCAAAGATCGGCCTCTACTAACCATGATATCTAGTTTTGAAAACATTATGCGTTCTTATTCCGGTTATTAGCCTAGATTTACTATGTGATGCGCACAGCATACAAGTATAGACTGGATCGCCTGAATTGGAACAAAACATTTCATGTTTGTTTATTTGAAAATGGTTTGATGGTGCTACCCGCAAGTAGGCTAAGACGTGGATTTGCCACCCTCGGGTGGGCTTAGAAAACATGATTTTGCCACTATCTAGTGGGCTTAAAACTCACAATTAACGAATTGTTCCAATTCAAATAACCCAACCTTCACCCACAGTCATTCAGGCAGTTATATCACATAAGCACGTAGCCTCATGGTAAGCATGCTATCATGGCAGTCACTCACACGCATGCAAGGATGCTAAAGCATAAAACTTATCGAGTGCTCCAAGCCAAAACAGAAGCTATGTTAGAAATCCATGCATGATCCTAACTATACAGAAATGCCTAATGCAACACATGCAAAAATATAACTATAATAGGCCCGGCTATTCTAAACATGGCATATGATGATGCTACAGTTAACACGTATTCAATTTGGAATTGAAATACAAATGCAGTTAGTATGGTGCGCCGAGCCCGGTGCATGCAAGACAGATGAATGAATGCAAACATGCGAGCATAAGTATGCTAATTGAAACATGCCCTAATCTAACCATCATAAGCTGGTAAATAAAAGGGAGAAAGACGTGGGGTTGGAAGACATACATCACACACACGCACACTTATTACAACATTGCCTTCGCTCGGAGGGTCCGAATAAATAATATACAGTCCGAATAAATAGTACAGTCCGAATAAATACAAAATCCTAATTTATTAACAGATTAATCTAGGAAAGTAGATAAATTAGCACGCAAATCCACGGACTGCCTCAGCTCTTATTCCGAATGATGAATGATGTATGCTTGAGTTGCCTTGCGCGAAAATCCATTGCGATGCCCCGGTTTGTCTCTGTTTGCAAATTTTCTCGAAATATTGTGCAAAGTTCCAGAAGGCTGCTGATTTCTGATTTACTGCAACAGAGAGCAACAAAGGGAAATGGCAAAGTATTTTCACATATGTATGCATGACTACTCTTCAGGGAGTGTAGTCCACGATCCTCGTGCCACCAATCACGCATATCGATGCATGATGGCTGAGGAGTCGAATTGCACGACTCAATATGAAATGAATGCACATGAAAACACAACAAGACCTAAACTCCATCATGGGTAATCCGGGGTGTCGGCGACCGAAAATTGAGACACGTTTCGTCACTCGGAATACGAAACGTACCTCGTTTCCCGTGCTTGGGCTAACTCTTATCCCAAACACGATGCAACTGAGATGGCATGCACAATGCGACTAACATACAACCTAGCATATGAAATGACATACGCAATGCTATGAAATGACATACACAATGCTCGATATGACATGGCATACACGATGTTCTAACATGTAATCTAGCATACGCAATGCTATGGACCGAAATGACATACACAATGCACTATGGACTTACACCAACATGAATGGACCTCAGCCACACTCACATCAGTGGCCATATGATGGAAAAGAGACAACCGAAATGTGTGCACACGTGCACTTATACCAAGGACCGAACCTAAGACATAAAATGCCACTCTAGCAAAGCATGGCAAGGGATGAAAGATGGCATACAAACATGTAATTTCCAGCACTGAAACATGATGCTAAATGGTCCCGAAACGTGGAAATATGGCACCCGATGCATGGATTAAGCCCCGAAACTCAAAACTAGGCACATGTATTGAACCACAAGTATACAAAGCAAGTATTATTTGATCATGAAGTCAAAAGACAGAGCCAATGCAGTCCCAAAACATGCACATTTCTAGTTTAGAGCATGGCCAAAAGATGCTAACATGATAGACTAAAATAGCATGCAACATTGGCTAGCAAGCATGGTTTACATGGAATGTATATGAAGCAAATGAGAACTCATCAAACCAGCCAAAAACAGTGAATAAAATATGCCAAAATATGCCTAAATAATCACTGAAATGCAACCAATGCATGCAAAAATGAGGGGCTTCTTTGGAGGGCCTTGCAAGGGGTTGTTAAACACATACAAGATAGACACTTAGCATGGCAAAACCAACTCTGGAAATCAAATATGACAACCCTAAAACTCACCAAATTGGCTCTGAAATGGGTCTAGGAAACATGCAAAGAAAGGCTCCTTTGAAAGGCCTTGAGTGGGATTGTTCTACACATGCATCATAGACATAAAATATGGCAAAAAGGGTTCTGAACAGAGCTTATGCAGACCATAAAAATCACAAAATGAGACCTGAAACATGACTTCAGTGCATGCAAAATAGAGTCCCTTTGGAAGGCCAACAATGCTATTAAAGAGAATGAGGGGTGAGAGGGTCACCCCCCTCTAATTTTGGCCCTTAAAAATACATCTAAGACACTGAAAATACACTGGATTTCAGTGGCTAAGAGGCCAAACCATGGCCAATGCAAGTGCTCTAATGCATAGCCTTAATCATGAAGAGATGAAGCATGCATAGGGGGAAGATGACCCCAAACAGAAATGGGACCTTAACCAAAATTGAAGAGGGGCTCCAAATAAGAAATTTTCCAGTTTATGACAAATCTCAAAAATGTTCACAAGTAAGCCTAAAATATGATGCAAAAATAGCCCTAAAAGAGAGATAGAGGATAAGGGGAAGTAAATGACCTCAAACAAAAAAGTGCCCTTAAACAAAGTTGAAGAGTGGATCAAAATAAGACACTTTACAGTTTGGGTCGAAGCCCAAAAATGTTTGAAAATAAGGATAATCAATCATGCAAAATGAGGCAAGAAAAGGGAAAATAGGGACTCACCCTTGAAGAGCAGATTTCCAGCAGCTTCTGGACCGAGTTGGTGAACCTTCAACCCCTTTAAATCAGCTCCAAGATGCTAGAATGGATGATGGAGGTGTTATGCTAGGAGTTGTAGTATAAAATGGCCAAGAACAAGGGTGTTTGGAGGCTTGAAGTAGAGAGATGGAGGTTTGTATGTATATATCTCAGCCCAAAGCCTCTAACCCTTGCAAATGCAGGTGGAGTGTGTGTTATATAGAGGGAGAAGGGTGAGGCTTCTTGGAGAAGCCAAGAGAGGGGTTCAAAGCTTCTAAAGGAAGCTTAACCAAAGGGGTCAAGCTTCTTGGAGAAGCTAGACCAAAAGGGTCAAGCTTCCTCAAGAAGCTTGACCAAAGGGGCCAATTCCTCTTCCCCACCAAGCAAAGGGGTCAAAACCCCCTTTTAAGGACCAAAGCGGGGACAAAACCCTCGGACAGTGGGTCAAGTGCAAAACAGCTGGCACAACTGTGTTGCACTTGAGAAGAGCAAAAAGCAGAAAGCTGGCAGACCAGCTAAGATGGCCGGCCGGCCACTCCCCCTGGTCGGCCAACCAGGGGTCAAAAAGGTCAACAAAAATTTCTGGCCGGCCACCCCAAAAAGGTGGCCTCCCAAACGAGTGCAACACAGCTGTATGGTGAAAAACCGGAAAAAGTGACCTAGGAGAGAGAAAAACCAGCTTTCAAGCAAGGTTCAAAAGGGTCAAGATGAATTTCTGGCCGGCCTACCCATATTGGTGGCCTCCCAGATGAGCACAACACAATGGTGGTACGAAAAGCCAGAAAATGTGGCTCAAAAGTGAGAAAAACCAGCTTTCTGTCAGAAAAATCGACTTTTGGAGAGAGAAAATGAGAAAACTGGTTTTTCAAGGAAAAAGGTGGCCTCCCACCATCTTACCACCTTCCTAACAATGAAAATAGGGTCTCTACCAAAAATGGACCAAAACGGATGCAAAACGAAGGTTCGGGGGCCAAAACGCGCGGTTCAGGGCCCGAAAATAGGCTGTTAGGCACCGGAAGTGGCGTATGACCACCAAGGTGGTCTACCGGGCCACAGTGTCCCTCTAAAGGGAGGAAATAAGGTGTGTGCCAAAAACCGGAGCAATCAGAGGTAGTTAAGCGGTCCTGAACCGAGGCACACGGCCGACGGCTCTGAAAACTGAAAACCGGGCTCCAAATGGGAAAAATGGCCTACGACCACGAAACGTAGCCTACGGCCACTGAGAGATGATCTACGAGACCTCTCCCTCCCTTTGGGAAGAGAAAACAGAGAAAACAGGACCTGGTTCGCAAACCGAGGCAAGGCACGAAAGAGCTCCGAAGTCTGGAGGCAAGGCTCTCAGTCGAGACTCCGCAACTTCAGAACGAGCACAATATGCAACATCACCGAGCGCTCAATTGGTGACGTCTGAGTCTAAAGGTCGGTCAAAAATGGGGTGACCACAATTGGTATAATGGATTTAAGAGAGAGGGAGTTGAATAATCTTTATATTTTGCTTATATGAGTTAGATAATTGTGTTTATATCAAAAGAAAATAAAAAGAGAAGTAACCACGTTGTTGGTGTTGTTTTAGGCTAATCACGTAAAGTTGAGATGAGTTATGGTTTTGGGTACCAATGGAATTGGTTTTGTAAAATAAGGGTGATGGATTTGGTTTTGGTTTTGTAAAATAACAAGAATGAATTTTTAGAAAATGGTTGGGGTTGTGTGGATTGGAAAATAAAGGAAAGTGGTCTTTTTGAAAGAAAATGAAAACATCACCCTTTGTAAATTGATAATGAACTTGATGTCGAATTTTGGAACCCTTTACATATTATCTTTGTTATTGGACTGAAAGTCTTGCAAGAATTGGATTTTGTTTTCCTTTCGTACGAAATGTAGAAATGGATAGATATGAATTTAAATGGTGGGGTTGGATATTTGGAATCTCTCACCTATGAAAATATGGTTAGTTTATCTATTTCGATAAATTTATTTATCTGTTTAGAAATATATATTTTTGGACTATCGGTAAAGGATAGCTATGACTGTTATAGAAATTGCATGTGGACTAGGTGAATTGAAATCAATCACTTGTGCTTGTCATTGAATATGACTATAACTATATACATTGGATATGTATAGCTATTTGGGAGTGGAAAAGAGGATGTACTCCATATGTGATTATGTGTTCATATACATTGTGTATGTATTACACTTATGTCATTATGCATTCTAGCATGTATCATTGTTTGGAAGGAGATAGAGGATGTATTCCATTGTTTGGGAGGAGAAAGGGATGGAATCCATTGAAAATTAAGTTGGCCGAAGTGTCCAGTGTGAAAGTCCCGAAATCTTATATACATGGGTTCCGGTTCCCGCGGACGAAATTTCCATAAAATGGCAAATTGAAGTATTTGTGTAAAGATTGTATTGATTGAGAACCACTGAGTTGTAATCTCAGTTTGGTGTCCAAAATGTAATGAATTGGCTCATGAATTGAGATGAGATCATTTAACTTGAAATGAATTTTCATGAAATGAAGACAGACTAAATTGACTAAAGGTGTATCCTTGGCTTACCGTGCTTAAGGCAGGTAAAGCAGAATTTATTTATCATTATTGTCTCAGTGTATCTGGGTATATCATGGGTTATGATGGTATTGTTTTAGAAGGCTGGGTTGCCTCAATTATTGTAGCAAATAGTTATTGATGGCTTATTGTTTTCCTTTTGTATTAAAGGCATACTTATATAGTTATGAATGTGTTGAAAACGGATGTAAGTATTGTGTTGAGATTGAGAAAAATGTGAAAGACTTTGAATACTTGTGAACATGTTTTGAAAAGGCCAATAGGTGTAAGTCTGGAAAGTGAAAGAAAATGTAATGGGCTTGGTGAAATGGTTTTCTTCTGAAATTTGTTATAATCATATGAATTTTTGGAAAAAAGTAACAAGAAGAAAGAAAAGTGAATTGTTTATGTTATTGAATGAAATGAACGATTTTGAGAAAAATCTCTTATATACGTATGTTTCTGTATAAATTGTCACATTATTTATATAGTATGAGATTTCGCATTCATGATCATAGCTATTTGTAAGCTGCTATTGTTTAGGATTATGTTGAGATCCCTACTGGACTTTATGTTCATCCCACGTTGCCAATCCTTTTTCAAGTGAACATCGAGAAGTGTTTCAAGATGCGAGGATCTTCTTTACCTGTTGGCCACGGGGCCTTTTATTTGTGGACAGAATGCCAGTGATGTACAAGGGTTAAACCCTTTCTTTAGCTTTTAAAGATGTAAGCCTGCGGGCAATTTATTTAGTTATGTACATGTTGTATTTAATTTGCATTCGGATGAGAGAATCTTTATTTATTTTTACTAGTTGATGTAAAGAGTTTTCCGCATGATATCTCTGAAATTGAATTAAATTAATGAATCTGGTAATGATTTCGAGTAATAAAATGTGGGGCGTGACATGTGCTTTCCTACACAGTAATATAGAAGACAAGAGATATTCACCTGCTTTAACACGACTAAGCTGTATTCATCCTTGTAGTATTGAGAATGTGGTGGGTCCAATGTCATAAGATCACTATATAATTCTTTAACTTCTTCAGAATGGACCATCTTGCATGTCTCTGGAGTTTTGTCATATGACATCATTGCATCATGTGCAGTCAACAATCTTGCAAGCATAAGCTTTCCAATTTTACTACAATAACCAGTGGGAGAAAATAAGAGGACATTGGACAAACAATAAAGCTGCTTTGCTACTGCAAAGCTACTCATGAATGAATTCCACATACTAGTTTATCTCTGACAACGTGAAGGGGGGTTTTAGAGAGAGAGGCTCTCAGATCTAGGGTTTATGGTAGAAAAGAGATGAAAAAGTGATGAAGAAGGATGCTGTCGCAAACTGATATACACACGGTCTGCTCGAGTGTGAAAAGTGACGCTCGAGCGTCAGACAAATTGTTCCGCTTGAGCGTAGAATACACACTTTCAAAAGTTTTGTTGACGAAGGACATCGCTCGAGTTCAAGATTAGCCGCTCGAGCGTCCACCCACTCGAGCGTAGGAAACACCGCTCGAGCGTAGAATATACTCTTCCAGCATTTGCAAGTCAGCAAAAACACTGAGAGTTTGCGAAGCTTGCTCGAGTGCAAGAATGACCGCTCAAGAGGAGGAGTAAAAATCTGGGCAACAAAAGTTTGAAAAATCAAGCAACCAACCTATTCTAAACACACAACTACAACAATCTCAAAGCCAAATTCAAGGAGATACAAGGGGAAACAAGATATGACCAGCATTGTAAGACCAATAAACCCGAGTCCAGAATACAAGATGGGTCCGGTCAAAATCGGAATCGCTATAGATCACATCAGTGCCGACTTAAGCATAAGGTAGGTAAAGCATGTGCTAGGACTCAAAATTGTGCAAAAGCCCCAAAATTTTGGGAAATTTCTCAAAGGCCTCAAAATTTCCAATATGCCAAAAAACCCATTTATGTTTTTTTTTTTTTTTTTTTTGAAAAAAAAAAGGCCATCCAAGGAATCAAATATAATCATTTTCTTATATTAAGATAATTATTATTTTTATTTTTTTTTAAGTATAGAAAAAAGACAAATTCTACTTTTCTATTTTATATGTTTTTGCCTTATCTTATTTAGAAATAAATACATAGTTTCTTGTGGTTTGTAAACTAAAATGCATCATTTGACATTCCGTCCAAATTAGCAGTAAGTGTGAAACACTTGCCTCATAAGAGTATTTAGTGGGATTTACCTTAATTCACTAACAGTGAAATAAGGAAATAATGCATGCAATCGCATGCCTCACCGATCGTATCATTTTTACACGAATCAGGGATATAGGAGTAATCATTATTTACATGATTACAATACAGTCAATTGCCCTGTAAGGATATTAAAGAGGCCTATAAGACCTCAACCGTGGTGGGCCTTTGCATTAAGAGAAAAGCCATTCCACTCCTTTTTTAAAGCTTCATGAGAGTAATATTCGCTTGGGGCAGGTTCGACCTGTTTGTTACCGGCATTCTGTGCTTAACACATACCACACTCAAAAGCGACAACGGCTCCATACTCCATATTTCCCTTCCCTGATAGAAATCAAATGCTTTACACATTTTTTTGTCAATGAAGGGATGGAGGAGGTGAGTGAGTAGAGCAGAGAAGCAGCCTTGGTGGGAAGGGTAGAGTAATGATGATGTTACATCATTACTACATAATGTGAATGTCCTATAAGGACATTAAAGAGGCCTACAAAGATAGTTTTAGGTTACTAGATAGTGCATTTTAGTCCCCAAACCATAAGGGTTTATATGTTTATTTTCAAATGCTAAGAGGTAAACCCCACCTAAAGAACAAGTGAAATTTGACTTAAAAAATTCATTAACAACCTCATAAATCTAATATTGATGAAGAAAAGAGTGTTAGTTCTATAGTTTTTTTTTATATTAAACAAAATTTGTAATTAATTTACAAATTTATGTTTTAGTTAGGTCTCATATAATATATTTAACGGTAAAAATTAAATAGAATGCAACAAAAATGCTATATTGAACTAATTTGAAAAGTTAGAAGTTTTAATTGAACAAAAGTTTAGCTTAGAACCTAATAAAAGAAGAGAATAAAAACCAGGTTAAAAGCCAACTTTTGACTTTTTGGCTTTTTTAAGTCACATCACCTCTACTTTTTTACACGAATTTTCAACAAAAAAAAATGCCAAAAAACTGAATAATCTACTTCTCAAAAGTTTAAGGATTTTAGCATAATATATTCACACAATTTAATTATTTGTTTATTTAAAAAACTAAATATAAAAGGCCTCGTTTAAATTGTTTCTTTAGGCCTCAAAGTTTCTTGAGCCACATAGTTCAATCCAGTACAATACGAATAAATAATTTTACATCGTGTATAAAATTTGAACAGGTTACTGAACAATTTACAAAATTGACAATTTTGACAAAACAAATGGAAGATTATACAAAATGATCAGCGTTGAGATCACAGAGTTCAAAACAACACAATTCGAATACATAATTTTACACTTGTGTGTCAAATTTGAACAATACACAATTCACAACACAAATTGAAGATTGCTCAAACTTAACAGCGTTTAGATCACAGAGTTCAATACAATACAATACAATGCGAAGCATACATATAGACGAAGAGATATATATATAGAGAGAGAGAGAGAGAGGAATCACATTTTGTTGTGATGAAAATGGAGGAAGTGAGATTAGAGAGGGCGTAGTTTAGCAGCTTTGAGAGGAAAGGCTTTTTCTTCTTCTGCAGTTGGGGCTTTGCGAGGACGACCATGCATTTTTGTGCTGAGAGAGAGAGAGAGAGAGAGAGAGAGAGAGAGAGAGAGAGAGAGGCAAAGAGTGTTGGACTGTTAAACGATCGAGCACCAGTGGTGAGAGAACAAAGGGTAGATTACATACTTTGATCTGTCTTCATAGATAAGGGAAGAAGAATAAATCCAGGAAAGGCAAATTAAAAACTATTAAAAAAATTTAATGAGTGATTATACTTATATTACTATTTAACCTCTTTACACCTTTCATCTCATTTCATCACTAAAAAATATATATAATTCTCATTACACTCCCAATATATTACCAAAATTAATCCTAAATTAATTATTTCATCTCTTTATATCACTAATTTGGTAACACGGTGCTAAATAATTTAAATTATTCCGGTATTATGCTGCCGGAAAAAATTGATCTCTCCAGTATTTTGTTACTATACATTTACAGAGCCACTTTCTTCTAAACAATGATTTTTTAATTTTTGGTGGGCCTATTCGATAATACAACGCTAATTAATTTGAATTACTCCAGTGCCATGTTACCGGACAATATTTTTTTTCCCAACATTATGCTGCCATCCAATTAGATGATAACAAAAAATTAATTTGGGCCACTTGCGAAGTGCATGTTCAGTGATACATTGTTATACAAATAGGATTACTCTAGTGTCATGTTGCCAAACTACAATAGAGTTATCTAGGCCCCCGTCGCTGTTCATTGAAAGATTTACTTTTTCTTTGAAGCATCTATAAAAAAAAAATTCATAAATCAAACACCCATCCATAAATTATACATAAAAAGTATCCATAAAATTATTCATAAAAACATCAAGTGTACAAATATCCATAAAGTATCTATAAAATCTGTCATTATTTGCATCCATCAATCAAACATATTATCACAATTCGTCTTGGTAATTTGTAGGTAATTTTTTCCTCCTTAATAGAAATAGACATCCACACTTTTTAGAACCTGTCAACCTTAATCGTTCCCCTTTGATCTTCATGTTGTCTCTATAGTAACTACTAATTTCACAAGCAAACAAGTGTAAGTCTTGGTTTTCTGCCATTGTCTCCCACATCTGATGTCTTTATAATAATAACAAATTCAGTTTTCTTCCCAACTTCAGAAGCCCATTTAATTAATGATTCACGACTAGTAAAAATCTAAAGATAATAAATACATTTATATGTCAAATTATTAATAAAACTCAATACAAATTAAAAACAAGAAAAAATCGTATTCATAAAAAAAACTTAACAAATCTCATCTGTAATGAATTCATGACGAAAGTCCACTAATATTGCAGTACTTGCGTTGTTGCAATAAGTATTAGTATAATCCTTCCAGGCAAAAAAATAAAAAATATAAAAAAATGAAACTAAAAATATATGGTAATGAGAAGCCGAACAAATTAAAAAAATTCAATTTAGGGTTACCAGAAATGTATATTTTATTCGGTAGTTGGTTACCAGACTTATATTTTTTGTTCAGCAATGTGATGCCGGACGATTTTATTTTGTTCAATTTTGAACCACCGAACGAAAGTCAAACACCCGTCTAGAAAAATGAAACAAAAACATACCAAATAAATAATAAAAAAAAAAACTCACCATTTCACTTTTTTGATGATTCTTCATCACCGTTTCTTCATCCATTGCTTTCTTTAATGATTAAAATCTATGATTCTCACTTTTTGAAAAAAGATGTATAAGAGAAAAGAAAAAAGAGGAGTAGAGATTGAAGACCAAAGAATATAAGGAGATAACAAAATATATTTAATTTTAGTGTTTTGTCCTTAAAGGTAATTTCACATATGGATAAAATTGGAGGGGGAGAAACTTATATAAAGGGTGTAAAGGGGTAAAGTAATGGTATAAATAGAATCACTCAATAGTAATTCCTCAGAGAGAAACATTATGACGTACATTTTTTTAAAAGTATGTATTATATGTACCTTGTAATTAAAAAGATACTCGCTTCAAAAATTTAAATTTAAATTTTATTTGTCCAAAGGCCCCAGGCACTGAAACACTTTATCCAAAATGATAAGCTCAAATGAAATGACTAAAATACCCTTCTATATATATAGTATACACGACGGTCCTAAACTTTCAAACCATCTCTCTCTCTCTCTCTCTCTCTCTCTCTCTCTCATCTACCGACAGTCTCAAACCCTCTTTTTCAGATCTCTCCTATGACGATCTCGCTGCTGTCCACCGTCTTCTTCCTTGTAGCAGAAGCAGCTAGCCGGGACTCGAGATACGCTACACAATGATCTCGCCGACCGTATATCTCGCCGTCATCCACTATCATCTTGCTACGGCTAAAGTAGTGGTGTCATTGCACTTATCGACTCTCAAATCATCTCACCACCTCTCTATTTTGCCATCATGCTGTCGAAGAGTGCCATGAGTCATCATCATCATCTTCAAAGCTCAAAGATGGATTTGTTTCATCATCCTCGAGATCTCAAATCTATTTCATCATCCTTGAGATCTGTGTTTACATATATATATATATATATATATATATTTCGAAATCAGATATAAGACATAGATATATATATATATATATAAATGAATATGATTTTTCCAAATCTGTTTTTTTATTTTATTTTATTTATTTTTTATTTTTTAAGATTTGAGCTCATCTGGTAAAGGATCATCTGTGTGTATGTGTGTGTACAATAATCGTCCAGATCTTTCTCTTTTTTTCTTTTTTTTTTTGGTAGTTGTTATTTTTGTTGATGATGATGACAATTTGTTGTTGTTGTTGTTGTTGTTGATGTTGATGAAACATATTGCAGATCCATATATTTGGTTTGAACAGGCAGTGGGTGGTTTTTCAGTGAGGAAAGATTGATCGGAGTTGTTGAATTTGAATAGATAGATAGTAGGAAGAGATATAGACTTTTAATAGAGAGAGTTTTTTGTTATTGTTAGATTTTCAACAAATAGATTTGTTATTGTTGTTGAACAGATAATAAAATTAGAATAAATAGATTTATACAGATAAATGAAAAATTAAACAGATAATAAAATTTAAACAGATATTTGAACAAATAAGGGGAAATTTTTGAATAGATAGTTAAAAAAAATTTAACAAATTCGTAAAAAATTTGAACATAAAAATAAAAATTTGAATAGATAGATGTAAAATTTGAACAGATAGAAAATAATTTGAACAGATAGACAAAAAAAAGTCAACAGATGAAAACAGTCAATGGATAAATTAAAGAGTAAAATTGAAAGCAAAATGTCTTTCAAAACAAATAAAATGACTTCTCACCAAACTATTTCACAAAGGGTAGATCTCTCACCAATAAAGAAAATACATTGAACCTAATGCCTTAGATACCCTCTAAATTAGATTTATCATCAATTTTCTCCATTGAAAAAAAGAAAATGACATAATTCATACTTTTTGAGTTATAACTAAAAAAAAAATCTCATAACTAAACACACCATGAGACATAATTAAAAAACTCATGAGTCATAACTAAAATAATATCATAACTAAAGAAGAAAATTAATTATAACTAAAAAAGAAAATGTCATAACTAGGAGCACATACGATACACCCTTTTTAAGAGGTGTTTATTAGAATTTTTCTTTACCAAAAAAATAAATCCCCCTAGTCCTCCTGGACCGAGTGTATTAGAGTAATGTTAAATATTATGAAAAAATATATCATGAAAAGTTTCATAAAATTAATCGAAGGTTAGTTGCATAACATACAATAAACACTATAAACAATTCAAGGGTGAATGGTGATTGCATAACATACAATAGAGTGGAGAATCTTAATGAACTTTTCATGATATTTATTTCATGATGCCTAGCATTATTGTATACATCGGCTCATTTTTTTTTTAGCAATGCCACATTTACCTAAAATCTTACTAATAATCTTACTAAAAGCATTCTTATCCAAATATCATTGGAGGTTTAAATATTATAAGCAACCTTACAGTTCCATACACCTAAAAAAATAAAAAAAAATAAACAAACAAACAAACACACAAACACACAAAACAAAACAAAAACAAAAACAAACAGAATTTATCCAGATTCAAATTGTGTGGATAAGATTAATTTTGGATGTGGTCCACAACACAACAACTCTTCATCTACACCACACAATTATTTATGGACAATTTTCATGGTTGATAAATATGGAACAATAGCATTTCTCAAGTATGATAGTTTTCTTACAACAATTGCAATTTTTTTTTTTTTTAAAGATTGCATTTGTATGTCAGTATAGTTAAATTACAAATAAAAGGGTTCACCGCTACTCCATCAGCTTGAACTCCTAACATCCCTCTCATCACACCCTAAGGTGTGGCTACTAGACCATTGGGCCAAACCCCAATATCTTATAACAATCACATTTGACCATTTGTATTTTTAGTAAAATTATTAGTATGTATAAAATTATACATTTTTTCTTGAGAGTCTTCTAACATCGCATAAAAAAAATATTAAAAAAAATTAAGTATGAGATGTTAAAAGTAGAGTGTAAATGATTTTTATTTTTTTTTAAATATTTCTATTTTTTTGGCTTTTATTAGTATGTAAGACCATCTCTAATGGTTCATCAATTCTGACATCAAATTTAAATTTGATAAAAAATATATATATATATATATATATATAATATTTTTCCTACTTCAATGGTTTCATCAAATGAGTATCAAATCAAAGATATCAAAAATCTTCCATTCACAGTCTTTGCAACAACTGCAAGTACTTACTGTTTGCTCAGCCCTTTGACCTGCAAAGCCTCAATAGCTCACCGGAGATGTGCATAGGGATCAATACTTGCCCCGGCCTTGTTCTTGCCACTTGCTTCAGCTTTGCCAAGGGATTGGGTGGCTATATCGGAGCGACGCCTATTTGTTGTTGACATATCATCATCCAGACTTGAGATAGCTTCGGGTTGGCCTTTTCCAATTGCAACTAGCCCCAAGATTGGGGAGCTTTTTGACATGAAACTTTTGGCATGTGATGTGGTCGATGATGGAGCCAAAATTCCAAAGGCTAAATCTGCTACAATTCTCTAAAGATCTTCAATCATGCTCAATACCTCAGAAGTAGTGGGTTCGGTCATTGGTACCCATGGTGTATTTGGATCGACTTGGTCTTAACGAATTGGTTGGGCTGGGCTCTTTGGAGTGGATTGGACTAGAATTGGTCTATTGTGGAGTTCAAGTTTTGGGGTTTGAGATGATTGGGGTTCAAGTGCATTCATCATATACAAGTCCGTGCTTTCTGGAATGAACACCTCAGGCTTGGGTAAATGGACTAGGGTGAGGTATATGCTGGGGTTGTAGGTGGATGCCAATGCATGAATTAGGTTGAGGTGTGGAGGTAATGGGTTAGTAGTGGCATGAGGTTTTTTTTGGTGGAGCTATGATCTCTTCGTCAATAAGATCCTGAATCTTATCACGGAGGCGGATGCAACGGTTTGTATCATGACGAGGTTGTTGATGATAGGCACAACATTTAGTGGGGTCATGTCTTGGTGGAAGAGGACTTGGGAGGGATCGGGGTTGTAGGAGCTCTAGGTGCCCTTTTTCTAGCAGAATTTTCAAAGCTTGAGAGAGATCCATGTAAACAGGATGAAAATTTCGAGCTTGGGGCTGAGTTGAAGTGGTTGGTTTTAGGCTATTATCAGCAAAAGGGTTTTTGATGGAACTGGTGATAGTGTTTATTTCTGAGCATTTCACAACTATGCTACCATTAGTAGTAGCATTAGAACTGCGAACAACATTCTTCCTCATAGGCTCATTACCTTTCACAATGATCCCTTGTCTAATGGCATCCTCGATTTGAACCCTAATTTCATGGAGGTCTTTAAAGTAGAATAGTGTGAGGACTATCATTTTCTGCAATAGCCTTTCATGTAGATCTCTAACAATTATACGGACTTGCTCATTTTCTGGAGGCCTGTTTGCCATCATAGCCGCCTTTGCCCTCAATTTAGTAACAAACTCCAAAAATCCCTCCTTTGATTCCTGACGTATTGCCTCAAGATCACGAATTGTGACCTCGATTTACATGTTGTAGGAATACTAGGAGACAAGATTCAACCAACTTTTCCCAACTCTGTTTTACGGAGTCCTTTAGTTTAGTATACCAGATGGTAGCTGTACCGGACATAGTCCTTCCAAACAATGATAACTTTGGATTCTGGGCAAACCCATCGGTTTCAGAATATTAGAAAAAAAGATGCAAATGTACTATCAGATCCCCAAAACCATCAAAACGGTCGATATGAAGCATCTTGAACCGCTCTAGTAAAGTAATAGCGGACTCAGTGTACCCATCTTCGATATCTGGAATAGAACTAACTTCATGTGCCTTCTTGAACAACTTTTCAAGTTTATTGACTTTGAGCAGGTTAGGGTCAAACTCGAACACAAAAGGTGCCTCGGTCTGATGAACTGAAGCTTTAGAAATCTAGACCAGGATTGGATCTGTCTGGACTGGAAAAATATGAACACCTTCGGTAGATAGATCCTAGGTCATAGGATTGTCAATAGTACCTGGCGTAGGAGTAACAGTGTCAGGTGTATGAGAAACAAAAGCTGCAGCTGGTTGTTGTTGTTGTTGTAACCTATTGGTGATCTCTGTTTGTCGGACCATATCATGCTGGAGTGAATTTACTAATTGCTGAAGACAGATCAGTAAATCCTCTAGATTTGACGGATATTGACCCATTACAAGAGTAGATGATTGTGCTTGGGGTAAACTGATTAAAGGTGATCTAAGGGGTGACTGCCCGAACAATGGAACTGGTCAACACTATCTGGCCTTTCTTCGTCTTACCACTGGTAAAAGTGAAGCAAACACTGGTTGTCTCTGAACTAAATCTTCGACCTTACAAAGTCTACCAACACAGGTCCAGAGCAACTGGGGATATTAGAACCTTCTAAAGTTATGGTTTCAGGATTACCTAGCAGCAAAAATAAAAAATTAGACAACACTTCAGCCTAATTTCACCAAAACATATATGATCACAACTGAATGACTGTAATTCCTACTGCATTCTGCCCCATAAACTGATATAACTGAACCACTAATATGAATTTAGGAACCCTTGTATAGATTCACTGCATAGCACATAGCAAGTAAAGCGAGCAAAAACACCCCTATGAGGGGGGTAGGGTTACCTTGTCCTAGCTTTAAAATGATCTAGAGTTTCATTACTTCAAACAAGTGGTATCACAACATCCTGAATGTGGGAGAGCCTCTTGTCCTATTTTGGAAAAGTCACTGGAGCTTACTACATGCACTAGGCCAATTGGTCAAAAGGGTACCTCAACAAAATTATCTAATATACCTTTCACGTCTAACACCGAAAAATGAAAGGAGGATCGAGCGGTACGGCAGTAACCCAGATCCAAGGGTTATGTTCCCAACGTGACATTGCCTACGTCCATCCAACCTTTTGGCAAGCCTCCAGTATGTCGTCCAGGATATCAGATGGTAAACACAATGACTTATGTGCACCAATGCAAATGAAATGCAATGAACATATATACATATATGTAAATAAAAGTTCACGTCATGAAGTTCAAGTCAAGTTCTCTAATCCCCAGTAGTGTCGCCAGATGTAGCTAGTTTTTCGCAATCCTCGGAGGGGTTTAGTCTTATCGGATATGATTCCCTACAATTCGGACTCCCGTGGTTCTAAATCTAGTTTTATAATTGAAATGTGAAACCGAAAAACGAATGAGAGTCTAAATTTGGCAAATCTTAAAAAATCCATTAATCATCAGAGATTCCAAAAATGGACTGCATTGCCAAATTTCAGAGTCGCCACCTAATATTTTTGAAAAAATTAGGAAACCTATGACTCATGTCAAAGGCTACTTATCCATTATAACCAAAGTTGTCTCGGCTTGAAAACTTAGGTATGAGAGGGGAAGGTCATGAATTGAGCACCCCACTCACCCGATCAAAAATCAACCTCTACTAAATCATTATTTGAATTTTATAGACATTATATGCTCATGTTTTGATTATTTAATATACTAACATTACTATGTGAAACAAACAAGCATAGACCACATCACTAGCTTTGGAATGCTTTGATTTCATGTTTCTTTGAAAAGCGTTTTGAATATGTGCAGCTCAAAGGAAAAACGAGCTCATATGTACAATAATCAAAGTCATTCTAATTATCAAAATAGCCTCCATCCACAAGCATTCATAAAGATATTTCGAGTAAGCAAGTAGACTCATAGCAGTATGTTCGACATGGTAACACAAACTCACACATGATATGCTAAAAGCAAAAATGCTCACCTAGTATTCAACCGAGGCAAGCCAAAGAAAAGAAGATGGCTAGAAAAAAAATGCATGATCCTAATATGCAAAATGTCTAATGTGACACATACAAAATGCAACTACTAGATTCGGCTACTAACATGGCATGTGAATCAACTCAAAGCATGAGGTAGGACACATAATCAAGTAGGAAATGATGAAGACATCAAGTATGATGAACTGAACCTTAATGTATGCAAAAATGGATTCAAAGCATGGGAATGATAAAGGAAAACATGATGCTTTTTGTACAACCATGATAAGCATGTAAATAAAAGGGAGAAAGAAATTGAGGTTGGAAGACATACATCAAGTGTTTACAAATTTGCCTTCTTACAAGATTTGCTTTGTTTTGCTGAAAAACCACCACTACCGTACAAATAAGGTGGCCGGTCGGCCTAATAAACTAGTCTACCGTACAAGATGGTGGCTTGCCGGCCACTTTTTCTGGAAAAAGACCTGTTGCAACAAAACTGGAACAGAGCAAAAATAGAGGGTTTTCAAAGGATGTTCATTCTTCCTGTTTTCTCCTGTCATGAAGATTTTCAATGAGAGAATAGGTTTGCTTCACAAATCATCAAGCATCCCAAGGGTATTTAGATGATGATTAATGAAGCAACAAGATGGAAATCAATGAATACAAAGCTAAGGCAAATTAAGAAAAGGAAACATTCAAAGAGATGGCATGAAACTTACTCTATCTCATGGAAAATAAGAGTAAGTGAGTACTCAAATTTAGAGAGATTAGGTTTAGAGAAAGCCATTCTTGAAAACAAAGCTTACAAACAAGAGGTTATATCATTAAGAGAAGCAAAGAGACTCTTCTTCCTACTCATGGAAGATAGATTGGAATCCATTTTCATGCTTCAAAAAAGGAACTAGGAGAGAGTCTCTATACTTCCGATGAAAGAGCTCTCATATGGCTTCAAAGCAAAATCAAAACAAGACGAAGTAAATGAATGAAAGCTATAAAGAGTTGTTCTATGCTCATCTTCCTACTCATGGAAAACGGATGAGACAACTATTTCCATACTTCAAAGATGGAACTAGAAGAGAGCTCACAACAACTTTGAAGAAGAAAGAGAGAAACATGAATCAAACTAACTATTTGAAGCTTTAAACACATATATACAGTCCATATTCATACAAAACTATATAAAACAGTACTGAAATTGAAGAAAAAGAAGCAAAAGCATGAAGAATGCCAAGAGAACATCACTAATGGATAAGCCTATGGAAGGGTGGCTAACCCTTCCACCCTCAACAAGGTTTAAATCACATGTTAAAGCCTAAAAATACTCTGAAATTCAGTATTTAAAACAGAGGATGAAGAACAAGAGGATAAAAGAAAAGGCGATGAAAAGTGTTCAAAGATTAACCTCTTGAAAAGAGAAAGAGTTTCTTGATTCACAAACTTCAATCCACACACTCTTAAGTGTCTGAAATAAGGTTCAAAACTTCAGCAAAAAGTTTCAAGTTTTAGCTTCAATAGTGTATCTATAGTCAAGAGGGTAGAGAATGCTTTGTATGCCTTTGGAAACGCTTGTTCACTAAGTTTTCTAACCCTAAACTCAAACGGGAGGTGTTGTATTTATAGAATTTTAGCTTCTCATGTCAGAAATATCTTCAAAAGAGAATAGCTGGCCAAATCCCATGCACGGGAGCAGCCTGCTACAGTAAAAATATCTTCTGCGCTAAACATGGTCTGGTGGCCAAGAGGATGTATAGCTGGCCAAAAAAAATGGCCTGCCGATCAACTTTTGAACTTGGTGCTCTTTGAGTGATCAGGCTAGAAAAAACGAGTTTTGGTTCAAATAGGGTGCAAGGTTTGGGTTCGAAACTCAAAACTGATTTTTTTTTTTTTTTTTTTTTTGAAGATTCGAAAAATTGCATAGCTTAACGTTTCATCATCGAGTGTTCGGAATGAAGCACCCAAGTCTTAAGGGCGGTCTAAAATGGGGTGTCTGCAGTTGACTTTTTGGCTATTTAAGCCTAGGGCTAAAAAGTCTAATTTGGGATGAATTTTTTGACTTTTTTGACTTTTGTGAGAGAAAAAATGAAATAATTATAATTTAGATGTGACATTTTATCTTATTGACCTTTTAACCTATTTTGCCTTTTAGTAGCTATTTTTATTGTTCCTAATTGTACATACAGTTCCTGGTTCAAAAAAAAATAAAAATAAATCGTACATACAGTTCTTCAATTAAAAATGAGGAACATACCCGGTTCTAGATCTAAACTCTAACACTCTGTTTGGATTGAGTGATTTGGAGAGAAAAGAAAAGAAATGGAGAGATATGTATTTCTCTTATTTGTTTGGATAACTTAAGTAGAGAGAAATAGGAAGAAATTGAGAGAAATTGAGAGAAACTCATTTCTCTTATAAGCCTCATTTTCAATCTTCCCAAAAGTAGAGAGATTAGGAGAGAAAAGAAACCACTATTTTATAATACCAATTTTGTCCCTATAAAAATAAAAGAAATAAAATGATTAAAAATATAAAAGGTTATTTTAGTAATATAACATAAAATAATTTCTTTTATTTTCTCTTAATGAAATCTAACCAAACAGGAATGAGAGAAATCACAATCATTTATTTTCTTTTATTTTTTTTCTTATTCAAACAAAAAGAAGAGAAATCACAATCATTTCTTTTATTTTCTCCTATAACTTAACTAATCATTTTTTTTCTTTTATCTCCTAAATTCCCAAATTCGAGGGTGCGAACCCTAGATTGTCTCACCAAAAGTTTCCATCACAAGTCTGATCGACTTGATCCGAAGCCACAGATTTGACTTCACAATCAAGGACTAAACCTAGATTTGGTAGTCGCAATCCGAAGCCATAACGATCTTGTTTCTTGTATTACGAACTAGTTCTTCTCCCTGAAATCAAAGTTAAGTTCGCGAACTGATCAAATTTCTTCATTCGCATCTGGTTCGCAGCACCTGGAAATCTCAGTTTTCAAGTTCGTCTATGGTCTTCTCTAGGTCGAAGCACTTGGAAAATCTCAGATTCTGTCGAAGAGGACCAAGAAGCTGCAAAATCAACTTCCATTTCCAGTATCACAAACACAAATTGCTAATCGAAGTTGTTCACGTTGTGATTTCAAAATCACAGAACACATCGATTCGAAGTTTGTTGGAATCTTCACAATTGCGACCTGGCTCCTTTGATTCGCATTGGAAGCCATTTGATTTTGCGATCTGAGTTTCAGTCTGGGTTGCTTCGACTTCGAATTGAACTTTGCAAACTCAAATCTGAGGAGAAATCGATCTTTGGACATCAAATCAACTTCAGTCCGAAGTCCTAGTTGAGTTTCGAACTTGAATCTGAAACCCTAGATGCGATCTGGACTCAAACCCGAAACTCTTGAGTGCGATTAACATCTTTCGAACCTTTATATTTTCATGCAATGCCTTTGTGTGGATCTGATTTCACGACATGTGTATGATTTCAAAAGTTGTGATCTTCATACAGGACATTTAACTTCGAAGTTTGTGGCTCGGAAGTACCACAAACTAGTGTTGATTCTTGAGTGTTGCATTTCGATTTTAATTGCGACCTTCATCTTGATGTTGCCTTCATGCTGATTGGTTGACCTGTTGACTCGTTTGTCCCAAATGTATATTGTTGCTTTTGTTTATGTTATAAGTTTGATTTTAGGACAAATTACATGTATCTCTCTTGATGTGTGACTAAATTATAGATATTTTTTGAGGTTTCGGAAATTACATCCCGTCCTATAAGATTTGTATTTTTATAATAATTTGTTCTTTGAAGTTTAAATTTCATAACAAATTATTCCCTAATTTGTTATGCAAATATAATATTCAGGGAAGAATTTGTAATTTTTCAAAATTCAAGAATATTTGTAATTTAGCCAAACCTTGAGGGGTACATGTAATTTGCCCTTGATGTTATCAATGTAACACACCAGGTAATGTAGTCTTTTCACTACATGCAATTACTCTTTTAAAGATTAATATTTAAAAACTAATTGAATTTAGTCTTGAAAAATAATCTTTTAAAAACAAATTTAAATATATGGTAATTTACTTATAAGATTATAAATATAACTATTAATATTTTCATTTAATATTTACATAACTTTTTTAAATAAATAAATTTGATTATTAATATATTATTAACATATTTAGGGACCAAATATTCATTACCAATTAAAAAAAATATTTTGAGACTAATTATTTTTATCATTTTAACAACAACCGTGCTACGTCGCTCGAAACTGAGCCGCCCCTAATCCCCCGAACCAAAAACGACGTCGTTTCGTCGTTTTTGAATTTTTTTTTTTTTTTTTTTTTTTTTTTGCAGAAGAAGAACGAAGCTCAGAGAAGAAGAAGGAAGAAAGGAAGGAGGGAGGGAGGGAGAGAGGAGGAGGAAAGAGGGAGGAGGAGGAGGGACTGGATGGGGCATAATATTCGGGAGAGGAGGAGGCGGAGGTGCGGCGACGACGGGGAGGAGGAGCTGCTGCTGCTGCTGCGACGAGAGGTAGAGGCGGGGCGACGGCGGGGAGAAGGAGCTGGCGATGAGGCGACGACGGCGGGCGGCGAGACGATCGGAGCTCTCCTCTCCTCTCTCTTTCTCCCTCTCTCCTCCTCTACTCTTTCTCTCTTCTCTTTCTCTCCCTCTCCTCTTCCTCTCTGCAGACTAAAAATCGAAGGAAAAAAAAAAAAAAAAAAAACCTAATGCCCAAAACGACGTCGTTTTGGGCATTAGGGGGATTAGGGGGCAGGGATTTTCGAGCTCTCAAACATTATTCTTTTAACAATTAAGAAGTCGGGCCCTCACACAATCCACAGGCTTTGTTCATTCTCTCTTCAACGGCTTTGCTCAATCTTTAACCCTAAAGTTGGGAGCTCCAAGGCAGATTGAAAGAATCCATGGCAGATTGGGAGCTCAATATGCATCAAATTTTGGTGCGTCTCTCTCTCTCTCTCTCCTTCCGCCTATACACACATATATTATTTACAATATTGATCTGATGGTCTCTTTTTCTTTCTCTTCATCATTTTCTAGATCACAATCTTCAATCAATGGAAGATTTCATCATCGATTCATGTTATATAATCAGTGAAGTCTCAGTTGTCGATTCACTTCTCTTCCGAGTTCTCTCTCACCTGGTATCGAAAACCCTAGGTCAGTACTCTGTAAACTGTTAAAATTATTGATATATACGAAGTTTAAAACTCTGAAACTCTGATTTCTAAATGTATAGGGACCAAGTAAAATCTGATTTCTAAACTCTGTCTTACTTCAAACTTTGTATCAGAGTTTTATATATGAAGTTTCTAATCTTAATTTCTGTAGATTTTTTATATCTTTTTGTGCTTTGTGATTGTTGTTCGGTTTTCTATATATGAATTTTTCTATATATGGATTTCTATTTTGTTGGTGTTCGATTGAACTACTACAATTTTATATTGTGCTCACTATGTGTTTGACAATATGCCCAATGATGATACTATGAAAATAATGTGTGTTCCATAGATATGAATCACATAGCTGCTTTAATTGTTGGTGTTACACTTGACTATGCATCATCTTTTGCCTAAATTGTTTCGCAATATATTTGAAGGGAAATGACAAACAACATAGCTCCAAAGTACTTGGGCCTTTTTATAGTTCCAACTATGAGCTTCCATAATTTATGTTTAATACATATATCAGCCAAAATCAAATGATAATAATATAGTAATTAAAAATAAATAAATAAATAAAATAAAATAAACTATTGTAAGCACATGAAGCTATGCTGTGCTTAAAAATGAAATCAATTTTAAAAATAAAAAAACTATGTTGTTTAAGCTCAACTCAGGGTCAGTTGTTTGAAATCAAATTGTTATGTAAACAAGTAAGCTTAAATACATTTTGAAGTTCGCTAAGTTGTCAAGCCAAGTTTTTGTTTCGACTCAGCTCATATATGGCCTTAGAAGTAAGGTGTGTGAGCACCATGGAGCCGATGCGAGGCCAAATTTTATTTTATGTCTAAAAGAGAAGCAAGGTGAAAAACTCAGACATAGATTGTGTTTTGGGACTACTATAAAATCTGGCTTGTTCCTATCAGGTACAGGTTGAAATTTGTCATTTAGACTATTCATCGTATGGCTGCATGTAAAATCGATGTTCATATTAATCATATAAATCGGAAATATATATAGGGTGTGTTTGGCTTGGTTTTGAGAGACAAATTTTCAAAAAAAAATTTGGGGAGAGAGTTTAGAAATTTTTTGGGTTTGTTTGGTTGTAAATTTTGGAAATAGTTTTGGAGTATGAGAGTTTGGGATGATTTTATATTTTGTTGTAGCTGAGTAGATGTGTGAGAGAAAAAGTGATTGAGAAGGAAAGATGAGTGAGAAAAAGTGATTGATTGATGTGTAGGGGAGAGAGCGATTTTGAATTTTTTTTTCCAAAATTACTAAACCAAACAAAATTTTCTCCAAAATTTATTTATCAAAATCAAACCAAACTAAACAATATGAGTTTTCAGCATCTTGTTGGGAAGTATATATAATCTATTCTTTGTGCATTTTTATGTCTGTGATAAGTTGTTTTTGTGCATATTTATAAAACAGTGAGAGTAATAACAAGTCAATCCAACAAAGTAAGAGAGAAATTCTACTAAAAACTATGAAAGGAATGAGAGCAATGACCATCAAAATAAGCATAGGGATTCTTTTATTTAAGAAAAAAATCCATTGGAGAAGCATTGATGATAAACAAAGAATCTTTTAAGTCTTTTCATGGTTAATTGTCACATTAATTGTCTTTAAGAATGCACTTGTCATCACAGTGTTTTAATTAGCTATAAAAAGGTACTTCAGTCTCACTCTTGATTTAAGCCATCAAGTGTTGGAAATTTGGTTTTTATAGGTTTATTTTAGGCCAACTTTGAGCCCAAATTTGAGTGGGTCCACATGTCTTTTGAGTTGGGTCCAAAAAGGTGACGTGTTCCTTACCGCATGGCAAGTCACACATTGAAAACGGTTCGTCAAAGCCATTTACGAGTGAATAGGAAGTTGATGTCGATTTTGGGTTCGTGGAATGGATAATTCAAGAAGTAAAAAGTGGGTTTCCTTGAAATGGTTATCCCACATTGGAAACTTAAGAGAACTTATGTGTGTCTATTAGTTCTAGATGGCAACCCTTGGGTTGGTGTCACGATCCAAACCTGCCCCTAAAAGTTTGGACATGACCGGCCTAACCTTAGGCCTCAACTTTGTTATCTTAAGTTTTATTCAATATTGGGGCCTGAACGGAAGCAAAATTATAGCAGAACAAAACATTCATTGAGTTGTGCCTAAACGCTAGGATCTTAATGCAATACCATACATAAGTACATAACATTCCATACACCATTCACATTCACTAAATTTGTAAAAAAGGGTAACAACGCAAGAGTTAAGTATTGACAATATATACATATATCTACTTCCCTAAGTACTGAAAAAACAGGTTGTCAATGGATTTCCCAAAAGTAAAACAAAAGAGTCACTTCGGGTGACTCAGCAAAACGGGTCTAGCAAAAGGCTCCTGGGCTGACCTAAGGTTGTCCTGTGGGCTGATTACCTACAAAACATCCATAAAAATGGAGTGAACAAGGCTCAGTGAATGACAGTAATACAATCAAATTAAAAGCACAAGCATAATTTAGCAGTGCACATTTATAAATCAGAAGTTGGTTTTATTCTTATTTCCTTTTCTGAACGGCCTCGGGCCCACATAAGACAGAACGGCTTTGAGCCATTATAATAGCAAAACGGCCTTAGGCCCAACGGAATACAAAACGGCCTTAGGCCCATTATTATAGCAAAAGAGCTTTGGGCCCAATGAAATATAGAACGGCCTTAGGCCCATTATAATAGCACAACAAAACAACCTCGGGTCCATATTTCCTATGCCAATGTTTATTCAAACAAACTTATGATGTCAAACCCTAACTCTCATAAGTGCAAATCTCCATTTTAGGGCTTTAATCTCATCAATTGAGGAAGGATTTAGGATATTGGAGTTGAAGCTTGAACTTTAATTTTGAATCTCTTCAAACTTCTTCAAGATCTTAGTTGATTTTCCCTTTCCCTTTCTTTCTTTTTCTCCTTCTCTCTCTCTATCTCCGGGAGATAGTTTTTGTCTTAGTTGTCTCTAATTCATGGACTCATATATATATATATATATATATATCTAACTAAGGCTTATTTTTGAGTCTACAAGTTGAGGTTAACTAAGGTTAGCCCAATTAGCTCAATTTAATTTGTTACGAATCAAATTTTTACAAAATTTCATATTATGACCTAAAAATCATGTTGATCATAACTGTAAAGTCAATTTTGGATTATCACGCCTCTAAGGCTTCCAATTTCTAATCCAAATGTCTCAATTTTAACAAGTTTTTCGATTAACTGACAGATATAATATCATAAGCATATAACTAACACAATTAAACACAATTTCACATAAAATTTCTCATCAAGCATATAATCACACATATAATTAAAGTTGTAGAAGGGTCGGGTTATTACACTCTCCCTTCCTTAAATAAGTTTGGTCTCTCAAACTTGTTGTACCTTAGTTGGAAAATAATTTTGGGTATTGTTGCCTCATTTCCTCCTCTCTCTCCCAAGTAGCTTCTTTCCCATAGTGTTTCTTCCATTCCACTTTTACAATAGGGATTACTTTACTTCGTAGCTGCTTCATCTGTCGGTCTAAAATCTGAATTGGTTTCTCTTCATAAATCAAATTATCATCCAGGGCAATTTGTTGATAGTCTATAATATGGGACGGATCTTGAAGTTAACTTCGTAACATTGATACATGAAACACGTTATGCACTTGCTCCATATTTGGCGGAAGAGCAACACGATAGGCTACCAGACCTACTCTTTCTAGGATTTGAAACGGTCCAACATATCGGGGTGCTAATTTACCCTTTTTGCCAAATCTGGAGTGTTCCTTTATTGGTGTGACTTTTACAAAAACATGATTACCTACTTCGAACTCTAAATCCCTTCGCCGGTGGTCTGTATAACTCTTTTGTCTACTTTGCGCGATCTTTAACCTTTCTTGAATTGTTTTAATTTTTCCTGTTGTCAATTGAACAATCTCGGGTCTGAACAACGATTTATCACCGACTTCGGTCCAGCACACGGGAGAGCGACATTTTTTTTCCATATAAAGCTTCGTAGGGTGCCATTCCTATGCTTGAGTGGTAACTGTTGTTGTACGCAAACTCCGCCAACGGTAGATAAGTTTCCCAATTTCCTTTGAAGTCTAAAACACACATCCGAAGCATATCTTCCAACGTTGTTTGAGGGTGGAAGGCCGTACTGAATTTCAATTCTGTTCCCAAAGCATCTTGTAGACTTCGCCAAAATCTTGATACAAACTTTGGATCTCTATCAGATACGATTGAAACTGGAACACCATGTAGTCGCACAATTTCATCCACATATATGGTAGCCAACTTATCTGCGTTGTATTGAATCTTTACAGGTAGAAAATGAGCTAACTTAGTCTATCAACAATAACCCATATGGAATTCATACCCCGAGGTGTTCGCGATGAACCCACAGTAAAATCCATAGTTAAATGTTCTCATTTCCATTCTGGAATTGGGAGGGGTTGAAGTAAACCCGCCAGCCTTTGGTGCTCCACTTTTACTTGCTGACACTGCAAACATTTTGAGACAAATTCTGCAATTTCCCTCTTCATACCATGCCACCAAAAATTTTGCTTCAGATCTTGGTACATTTTCGTGTTACCGGGATGCATCGTAAATTTGGAGTTTTGTGCTTCCTCCAAAACTGTTCTCTTGATTTCTGACACATTTGGGACACACAATCTACCTTGAAATTTTACTACGAAATTCTCAATCGTGAACCCGGGCTTTGGCTTTGTTTCCATTTCATCACAAATTTTCTGTAGGAATTTATCTTCCGATTGCCGTTGCTTGATTTCTTCCATAAATGTCGGTTGGGCTAATATCGCTGCTACTATCACATTTTGGCCATGTAACACAATTCCCACATTCATTCTTTCCAAGTCACGTAGTAGCTCCTTTTGCCTCATGAGCAAACTTGCTAAATTTCCCGTACCCTTTCAACTAAGGGCATCTGCAACTGTGTTAGCTTTACCGGGGTGGTAATGGATTTGTAGGTCATAGTCTTTAATGAGCTCTAACCACTGTCTCTGCCGCATATTCAACTTCTTTTGGGTAAAGAAGTACTTAAGACTCTTATGATCAGTATAAACTTCACACGTAGTTCCATACAAATAATGACGCCATATTTTCAAAGCAAAGACCATTGCAGCTAGCTCAAGGTCGTGTGTGGGATAATTCTTTTCATGGGGTTTAAGTTGGTGAGAGGCATACGCAATAACCCTCCCATTTTGTATAAGTACACAGCCCAAACCTTTGTAAGAAGCGTCACTATAAATCTCAAATCCCTCAGTACTCGACGGTAAGGCAAGAACAGGTGCTGTAGTTAACCTCGTCTTTAACTCCTGAAATGCAGATTCGCGTTGTTCTAACCATTCAAACAAAACACCTTTCTGGGCTAATTGAGTAAGCGGCACCACGATTTTGGAAAAGTTTTTAACGAATCTTTGGTAATATCCGGCTAAACCCAAGAAACTACACACTTCTAACACATTAGTAGGAGTCGGCCAATTCACAATAGCTTCGATCTTGTGTGGATCAACAGTAACACCCTCCTTCGTTACTACATGTCCCAAAAACCCCACTTCGTGTAGCCAAAACTCACATATCTTTAATTTTGCATACAATTTCTTATCCCGAAGAGTCTGAAGAATTAACGGTAGGTGGTTTGCATGGGCTTCCATACTTGTTGAGTAAATGAGGATGTTGTCATTGAACACGACCACAAAGTCATTCAGGTAAGGCTTAGAAACTCAGTTCATTAGATCTATGATGGCAACTGGCGCATTGGTAACCCCAAACGGCATAACTAGAAATTCATAATGTCCGTAACGGGTTCGGAAAGTAGTTTTCTCGATACCCTTAGCTTTAACTTTTAGTTGGTGATACCCAAATCACAAATCTATTTTAGAGAAGACTTGTGTACCCTATAATTGATCGAACAAATCATCGATCCTAGGCAAAGGATACTTATGCTTTATGGTTACTTTGTTGAGCTCTCTATAATCTACACATAACTGGAGGGTCCTATCTTTCTTCTTTACAAAAAAGACTGGTGCGCCCCAAGGAGAAGTGCTCGGGCAAATGAACCCTTTATCGGGGAGGTCTTGCAATTGGACCTTCAACTCTTTCATTTCAGCGGATGACATTCTATAAGGGGTTTTGGAAATGGGCTGAGTTCCTGGCACTATATCAATTGTAAACTCAAGCTCGCAATCAATTAACTCCCCCGGTAACTCTTCTGGAAAAACATCCAGAAAATCACAAACAATTAGAATTGCATTAATGCCCCCATCCACTGGTTGTCCACCCAAAATACTACATAAAAACCCTTGACAACCTTTTTGTAACAATTTACATGCCTTTACTGCGGAAATCAAATAAGGTGGGGAAATCACTCTCTGCCCCTTGAAAGTAAACTCAAGCTGTCCTGGGGGTTGGAAGGTTACTTGTTTCAACATACAATCAGTGGTCACATGCAGTGTTATTAGAGGCGAGCCTAAGCGCTCGCCTAAGCGCTCGCCTAAGCGCTAAGCGAGGCGAGGCGAGGTGAAATGGTGAGGCGATGAAAAAGTGCCTGAAACGAGGCTTAGGCGATGAAGCGTGAGGCGAAACGAAGCGACGCTTCACCTGTTTTTTGCCTGATTTCAGTTTGAGTCATCTGGGCCCTTCATCGACAAAGTTAATTAGTTTTATAGTTGCTTTCTACTAAATGAGAAGTCCAAACCCCAGATCGCAGTTGTTACAGTTGAGTTCACCTCCTGGGTCGACATTGAAAGGCATACCGAAGTCGACTTCACCTCCTGGGTCTTCTTCTTCCTTCTTCGAACGTCGTTACAGGTGAGTTCCTTCTTCTTCTTCTTCTTCTTCCTTTCTTCTTCTTCCCTTCGACTTCACCTGGGTTCACTGTCAGAACCCCCCCTTCTTCCCCCCTATTCTTCCTTCGTTCATTTTTTTCTTCTTCCATTCGACTTCACCTAGGTTCACTATTGAAACCAGTGTTAAAATTAATTCAATTATTTTTTAAATTAATTTTTAATTCGCAAAAAATAATTTTTACAATTAATTCAATTATTTTAAAATTAATTTTTTTTCAATTAATTCAATTATTTTTTTTCTATGTTAACATTTCAATTAATTCAATTAATTTCCTAGTTATTTTAATTTACTAGTTATTTAATTAATTATTTTAATTCAATTAATTTGTTTAATTCAATTAATTTGTTTATTTTAATTCAGTTAATTCAATTAATTTCTTGGTTATTTTAATTTCCTGGTTATTCAATTAATTATTTTAATTCAATTAATTTGTTTATTTTAATTCAATTAATTTCCTAATTATTCAATTAATTATTTTAATTCAATTAATTTGTTTAATTCAATTAATTTGTTTATTTTAATTCAATTAATTCAATTAATTTCCTAGTTATTTTAATTTCCTGGTTATTCAATTAATTATTTTAATTCAATTAATTTCAACTATTTTAATTTCTTTATGTTCTTTAATGTTGTTAAAATATGTTCTTTAATTTCTTTGTGTTGAAACATTGAATTGCTTGTTGGATAGAATTAATGTTTATGGATATTTAGTATTTGGAATGATAACTGCATGATGGTTCTTGAAAATATTTATATTTTTGTCTATACAATTTTTTTTAAAAAAAATATCATTTCTGGTCGCCTCGATTCGATGAAGCCCTCGCCTCGCCTCGTCGCCTCGCGCTTAGGCGTTAGGGGACCTTGTCGCCTCGGTTCACTTTTCGCCTTAAAAAACACTGGTCGCATGACATTCGCTTAGCCAATCCATTCCCCAAATTATGTCAAAATAAGCCATGTCATGAGGTAACAAATTGGCGTCTACCCTAACATTCTCAATTAGGAGTTCACATGCACAATAAATAAACGCACATACCATAGACTCCCCCAACGGTGAGGATACACACAAAACATAAGGTCATTCTATAGGTCTATTTAAATGACTAGCAAATGCTTTTGATACAAAGGAGTGGGTAGAGCCCGAATCAAACAACACGTGCGGAATAACGATTAATAGAGAATGTACCTGATACCATAGCCTTGGTATTATGCACGTCCCCCAGAATTAGTGCAAATGCTCTTCCCTGTTTAGCGGTATCTTTAGCATTGGGGGGTTTTGTAGCTGCCTTTGTGGTTGGGGTTGGAGTTGGAGTCGAACCGGCAGAACTTGAGGTAACCCTATTCCTATTCTGCCGATCTTTTTGCGGGCATTCTCTAGCTAAATGACCTGTCTTTCCATACTTGAAGCATGCCCCTGTTACCCGATAACAAATCCCACGGTGTCTCTTTCCAGAATCCGAACAAATTGGTGCGGAGTCACGAGTAGAGGCGGATGTACTAGAGGTTCCCGAATACAATTTCTTACTCGGTGGTGCCACTGAACCCTTGGTGACTTGGGTATTCTGTCTCTTCCCTTTCCATTCCGAGACCCGACTTTGAGCGACAATATTACCCTCAGCGATTACTGCCCTTTCCAACACATCAACATACGTAGGTAATTTCAACACATTGATTTGGTCGAGAATAGCTGCACGTAGTCCACCTTCAAACTTTCTTGCCTTCTTATAGTCCGTATCTACCATATGTGGTGCGAAACGGGCCAATTTAGCAAATTGAGCCTTCTGTGACAGTCCTATTCCCTTGTCTCAAGGTCTCAAACTCGGTCACTTTCTTGTCTCACATACATTAGGGAAAATACTTTTCATAGAACAGCTCCAAAAACCTAGCCCATGTTAACCCTTGATGTGCCATTCTTGTGAGCATCCACCACCTCCTTGCTTCGTCTTCAAGAGTGAAGGCAGCAAGTTGTACTTTTTGGGTTCAATACAAGGAAAAACCTCAAATAACTTTTCTATACCCAACACCTACGCTTTTGCTTTCATTAGTTCAATTCCCCCTTTGAACGAGGACGACTTCATCTTTTTGAATTCCTTCCTGAGCGTAATTGTTCAATCCTCAGCTTGGTAATCTTGTACCTCTGGTGGTGGCACAAGTACTGGTGGTGGTGGTTGTTGCTGCTGCTGCTGTTGTTGCCTTAAGGTTTCTGCCATCTCCATAATCATCCTTTCCATTCTATCCAACCGTATGGAGGTAGAATCTTCCGGATCATCTGTTCTTGTCCTCACCATGATCTACATAACGGTTAGTTATAATACATACAAAAGTTCACGAGTAGGCATGGACCATAGTCATTACCAAGATACATGTCAGTGATTATTGCATGTACAAACTAGCTACTATATATCATTTTGTATCCATCAAAAGTCACATGCATGTAACTTAAGTCTTTTCTAGACACCCTAGAGCTCAACGAACCTATGTGTGAGGTAACAACTCGTGCTCTGATACCAACTGTCATGACCCAAACCTGCCCCTAAAAGTTTGGACATGATTGGCCTGACCTTAGGCCTCAACTTTGTTATCTTAAGTTTTATTCAATATTGGGGCCTGAACGGAAACAAAATAATAGCAAAAACAAAACATTCATTTAGCTGTGCCTAAATGCCAGGATCTTAATGCAATACCATACATAAGTACATAACATTCCATACACCATTCACATTTACTGAATTTGTAAAAAAGGGCAACAACCTAAGAGTTAAGTATTGACGATATATACATATATCTACTTCCATAAGTACCGACAAAACAAGCTATCAATGGATTTCCCAAAAGTAAAACAAAAGAGTCACTTCGGGCGACTCAGCAAAACGGGTCCAGCAAAAGGCTCCTAGCCTGACGTAAGGTTGTCCCGCAGGCTGATTACCTACAAAACATCCATAAAAATGAAGTGAGCAAGCCTCAGTGAATGATAGTAATACAAACAAATTAAGAGTATGAGCATAATTTAGCAGTGCACATTTATAAATCACAAGTTGGTTTTATTCTTCTTTCCTTTTCTGAACGGCCTCGGGCCCACATAAGACAGAACGGCCTTAGGCCCAAGGTAATACAGAACGGCTTTGAGCCCATTATAATAGCAAAATGGCCTTAGGCCCAATGGAATACAAAACGGCCTTAGTCCCATTATTATAGCAAAACGGCCTTGGGCCCAATGAAATACAGAACGACCTTAGGCCCATTATAATAGCACAACAGAACAACCTCGGGTCCATATTTCCTATGCCAATGTTCATTCAAACAAACTTATGATGTCAAACCCTAACTCTCATAAGTGCAAACCTCCATTTTAGGGCTTTAATCTCATCAATTGAGGAAGGATTTAGGATATTAGAGTTGATTTATACTCATCTTGAACTTTAATTTTGAATCTCTTCAAACTTTTTCAAGATCTTGGTTAATTTTCCCTTTCCTTTTCTTTCTTTTTCTCCTTCTCTCTCTCTCTATCTCCAGGAGATAGTTTTTGCCTTAGTTGTCTCTAATTCATGGACTCATATATATATATATATATATATATATATATATATATATATCTAACTATGGCTAATTTTTGAGTCTACAAGTTGAGGTTAACTAAGGTTAGCCCAATTAGCTCAATTTAATTTGTTACGAATCAGATTTTTACAAAACTTTATATTATGACCTAAAAATCATGTTGATCATAATTGTAAAGTCAATTTTGGGTTATCGCGCCTCTAAGGCTTCCAAATTCTAATCCAAATGTCTCAATTTTAACAGTTTTTTCTAATAACTAACAAATATAATATCATAAGCATATAACTAACACAATTAAACACAATTTCACATAAAATTTCTCATCAAGCATATAATCACAGGTATAATTAAAGATGTAGAAGAGTTGGGTTATTACAGTTGGGCCCCAAGGGGCACCTCAAGTTTGTGGAAGGAAGGAGTTATGGACAAATTGAACCTTGGCTCAAACCACCACACACACGTGCAAGCCGCCGCCGCAGGCCTGCCGAGTCAGGCCTGGCGTGGGTCAGGTCGGGTCGGTCCTAACATTAATTTTTTGAACAAAATTTGTTTGAATTTATTCCAAAAATTATTGCGGGAAATTAATTCAAATTTTGCACCAAATTTGAATTCAAATTTTCTGTCCATAATTATGCCTCTTCCAGTCCAAAATTCCCAACAGATAAACTGTTTTTTAAGAGGTTTTAATTGCAAGAAACTGCCCACCAGTTCCAGACAGTTTTTCCCATACAGATTCAAATCTGAAACTGCTGCAGATCTGTTCAGGTTTGAATTATATCTGTTGCACCTGGTCATTTGAAAATGAGATCTGTTCGGACAGATTGTTTAGTCACCATTTTGCCTATAAATAAAGGACTTTCCAGCAGGTTTTAAACAATCAAAAAACCTCCAGAAAATCTGTTCCCTTCCCTTTTGTTCTCATTTTGCATTATTTATTCTTCATATTATTTTTAGGAGAAATATTTAAGAGAGTATAGAACACAGGTTTGGTTTGCCATACAAATTGTTTAGAGTGCTACTACAATTTGTGAAGATCATTGTATCTTGGGAGATAGACGCCTTTTATCCGTAAGTACGGTAGCGAGGCGAATCTGTCTTAAGGAAAGAGTGTTCCACAATCGACTTGATCTTTTTGTGCTTTTACATTTCGGTAAAATAAATTTTGTAAGTGATTTATTTTTATTTATTTGGTTTGGTTTCAAATTATTTATTTTACGCAGAAGATTGTTCCAACATCAAGATCGTGAGAGCCACATGCATTAGAAACCAGTCATCCCCTTACTTTATTTTCCCTAGTCCCCGCTTTCCTTCTCTTTTCACATATGTATTCAACATGGATAACAGAATCTAGTTAAGGAAGATCTTTTGCCCCCTTACTTCCTCGAAGAAACCACAATAAAGTAAAGAATGTGATTTCTTTTCTATGGATTCCACCCATGAGAGAGAAAGCAATTAAAAGAGAATGGTAAAGGAAGACGAGGAATGATGCAAGTAATTAATGCATGCATCCTTAGCAAGAATGTGATTTTGAATAACCCTTAGATTTGCTGCGTCCCTAGAATGGTCAAAGACGTGTGTAAGCTCCACTTTGACGTGGTTAATTGTTGCATGTGGTTCAATGGTTGATAGGAAGAAAAGCTATTGGGTTAAGGTTGGAATTGCTTCTTGCAGATTGACTCCATGTATTCCATCTAATAAAATTTTTTATAGAGTCTCTGTTTTGTCACAATCGGAATTCACAGACATGTTACCAAAGATTGATGAAATTTCACCATTCAGCCTTCCAACCCCCGAAGTAGTGGGAATCTGCACACACACAACCCCCGGTCCAAAATGCACCAAAGGTTGGAAGAGGAAACATTAATTGGAGAATGATCATACTAATGGATTAAAACATATCTGAAATTGGATCACTGTATGACATTAATTTCTAATAGATAAATGGATATGGACATGAACATGAACATTAATATTAGGTGCTTGAGTCAGCAAATCCCACATAGAATTCATCTCTCATTATTTTATTCTTGAATTTATATTGCTACCCATACAATTATTTTCAACTGAATCATGCTATCATGGTAGGATTTTTAACTTAGCATGGCAAAAAAGTCACTCGCAACAATAGTTTGTGTGCACACCATAATAGATGCCTTGGAACCTTCAGCCATTGCCCTTACGCAGTGTCATATATCTCATCTGAAACTTCAACTTCGGGAATATTGGTGGAGGATATTCTGCACTTGAAGACAGAAGGTAGCGATCAAGAATTAGTTGAGGCGCACATCGTATTTGGGTGAGTTGCCACTTTATTTACCATCATAGTAAGCACTTTTTGCTCTAGATAGATCTGTGATATTTATAAATTTAGTGTGCTTGTTATTTAGAACATTTGATTATGATACCGTGCTTGGAGTATTAGTGAGCTATAACGTGCTTGGAGTGTCAGATGCATCTCCAAGGAGTTTCAGATATGTGTTGAACTTTAATATCTGTCTAATATGGATTTGGCTTCTTCATATGGCTTATTCACAATTGTATAATTTGTATCACTGTCATTGAACTAATCTCTTATTGTAAACTTCTGCATAGATAGGTATTTACGTATCACTAACTCATGGTATGTGAGGTAATAATTGACATATAAGATGTTATATTTTTTATTTCCTTATTAGCAATTGCTAAGCATTGCAAGTCCAAGGGTTGACTATGTTTTCCTTGTTTTGCTTCTTTGAAAATAAAAATTACTAGTTCATTAATCTTCGAGGAGGTCTTTAATATAATTTAGAAATCCCTTTCATGGAAAGTCTGTTCAACTTTGCAGAGACGCATAAGGTTGCAGAGACAATATTAACAAATAATACTGGATGATGAAATGTGTCCTTGCTTGAACATGATATGTTTTACAGGCTTGTACCTCTGCTTCCCTGGCTTCTAACAGGAATCTAAGCATGATGATTCAGCCTAAATTTGGTCATTTAGCTGGAATAATCTACAAATGTTTCAGCTAAATGTTGTAGAGTTTTGAATTTGTTATGAAACAACATACCAAGAATCAACCTCGCCACCCTCCAATATTTATTGTCTCTCCCCTTGTAAACAAGAGAGAGACAAACAGATATACAAATCTCCCTTGGTGGAGGTCCATGTATGATTGTTAATTTATTATGTCAAAAACAATTGATCCCATAAATTAGAGATAACTTGTTCTAACAGTAACTAAAGAATAGCTGAAAGTCCTAGTAATTGCACATAGTCTAGTTGTTGAAACCAAGTTTCAAAAAGCATTAATGTGGTTCTAGGTGACTCACTTTCTTGTTGTGTTGATTCTTATTATAGCTCACTACTACTCCAAGTACACTGAGATAACGTGCTTTTCCATTATTTGTAACTTATTTGATTGTGAATGACTATTGATTATTTAATTGAGGTTATGTTGTGTTGATTCTTATTATTTGACTTCTTTTTGAATTTTGGGTTGCAAGGATGTCCAAAGGTGTCACACCTAAGAACAGCTTGAAGCCTCTTGTGCCAAGGCTGTCTGATATAAAGCCTAATATTGATGTTGAGAAAATACTTTTTTGGAGATTCCCTTTGAAGAAATTTTTTCTATTATTCATTTGAACTGTTACTACTTTGATATGAATTTAGAAGCTTTCAATTTTAATTTTTGTAAAATTTTACTTTCTGTATACTCATTATGGCTTGGGAATAGAGTGCCTTTAATGTGTGGATGTCAATTTTTTTTTTCATATGATTGGATGACATTTAATTTTGTGCATTTTTAGATATGAGATTAAATGATTACAAAATTCCTAACTTTGACTTTTAGCGACGAAAATGTGTGGTAGAGAAAGCCATTTATCTTTTAGCGACCAAATATAATTGTTGTTGAAAATGTCATCATTTTGTTTTTTGGGACCACATTGGGACATTTTGTGGCGAAGTATTAGCGATCAAATGTTTAGTCTTGTAAAATCAAATATTTTGTGACAATATAAAATTTGTCGCTAATTGTCATTTTCAACGACACTTTCAAAAATTCATTGCTAAAGACTTTTTTGGTGCACTTTTAGTGACTTTTTTAGTGACGAATGTAATTGTCACAAAAGCTATTTAGTGACCAAAATAATGATTTTAGGGATTAAAATAATTGGTCGCCAAAAGTCTTATATGTTGTAGTTTATTTTTCTTTCTTTCTTTTTTCTTCCTAATATGCTATTGAATTAGGTTGAAGAAAATTAATCATATTTTTATTTCGTTGAATTTGAATTTTTGCTTCTATATATTTTTGTCTAGAAGGGTGTTGCTTTTATATTAAGTTGATAATTTATTTTCATATGGGATTGGATTGTGTACGTATTAATCTATTTAAATAATTGTTCATTACACAGTTTGTCCTCTTTTTTTGGGGGGGGGGGGGAGGGGGGGCAAAGCACGGCTGGCATGCTTTATTTGTTTGTCATTTTTTTTTCTATTGTGGAGCATTGATTGGTGTGCCTATAATTTGTTATTTGTCTTTTTTTTTTTTTATAGAATATTGGTTGATGTGTTTTATTATTTATCATTTTCTTTGTATTGAGCACTGGTTGGCGTGCTTAATTTGTTGCTTTACATTTTTTTTTTTTTTGTATTACAGAGCATTGACTGGTGTGTTTAATTTGTTTGGCATTTTCTTTGTATTGCAGAGCATTGAGTGGTGTGCTTAATTTGTTATTTATTTATTTTTTTCTATTATTGAGCATTGGCTATTGTACATCATCTGATTTTTTTTTATATGTTTCTGTGTTTTGGGACTTACACTTTGGTGTTTGTTTAAAATCTTATATTTTTGTTGTGCTTGAATTTTACATAGCATTTATGTGTTTACTTTTCATTATTTCACTTACTTATAAATTTTGAAAATCTATGTTTAAATTTATTTATTTACCAAGCATTATACAATTTGTTTATTTTTCATTTATTTAATTTTTTTCACAGTAAACTGACCACCAAACCATAGAAATTGGTTAATTTCAACTATTAGATTAAAATTGATGCAAAACTATAGCCATGAGATCTCTCTTCTTTTTTTCATCCAACGCTCGCTCTTTGAAAAAATGCGGGTATATAGAAATTTAATTGGATGGTGTTGTTGATCAGGGTAATAAAGTGCTTATTTTCTGTTGCAAATTGCAGGTGGATTAAAAAAAAAAAAAAAAAAGACTACAATAGTAAATATTTGGTGACATGGTTTTTGTTTGCATTTGTATGAGTATAAAAAAAGTAATTGTATCATCACTATTTTCATGTTTTCTTGATAAATTGCAATAATTTCCATCATATTACCTCCACCACTACTAATCATGGACACCACAATTTTTGGTCATTTAAATTTATGTTTGACAAACAAAAATGCAACTATTTTTGCATTGAGAATTTGAGTTAAAATATATAATCACAATGGTATTATTGAAATTTGCTTATTGTTAAAAACAAAATTTTCTAGCAAAACGTATTATTAAATTCAATTAGATAGTTTTTATAATCGTTAAGTTTGCAATACAGATAAGGAGGGTCTAATTTTTTCATTAAATGATAGCTATCTAAATTTTATAATTTTGCAAAATATTTAGATTGATGGATTTGAAAAGTGAAATTGTGACAATTTGTTTTAGGTAACTGCTCGAGCGGTGCTTCCAGTAGTTTGTCTTGCAAGTCGAAGGACTACTCAAGCGAGCAAGTGGTCACTCGAGCAAAGATGAGGGGGTTCCCAGTATCTCATTTAGTAGACAGAGAACTGAGAGGTTTCATTTACCGCTTGAGCGGTGAAAATACCGCCCAAGCAGTTTACACGATATCAGCCACTTAAAAAGTATCTTTTAGATTAATTTTCTATACTTTTTCTTTTCTCTTCTTTCCTCTCCCTCTAGCTCCGAAAACCCTAGCTATTTCTCTCTAGAAATCTCTCATTACACTAAGATTCAAGCTAAAAGCTCTTGCAAAAAGTGAAGTTTACTTGGAAATCTTGGATTCTACTGATTGGATTAGGATTCTTCAAAGAGTTCCTCAAAAACCTAGCTTCTTTGTCTTGATTCTTGAGGTATGACTACTTTAATCTTGTATCTCTTTGATTTGAAGATGTTTATGTGGTATTGCGATGACATTGATGAGTTGATGAATAATTAAGTTTATAAATTGAATTTTTTTACAAAAATAGTATTTTTTCTACAATTTTCTTAGGATTTCTACTTTTAGCCATGGATTATGGAAGTTTTTTTATGAAGATTGATATTATATATGTTGGAGGGGCTAAAGGCCCAAATTCTAAAAAAAAAATTATAAAAAAAAAAGCCCTAAATTTGAAGTTTTAGAAATAATGAAATGAAAATGAAATTGATCCTTAATTCTTTAAATTGATGATTGGCTTTTAATATTAAAGTGGTATTTGAATGGAATTGTGAACTTGGAATGTTCTTAAGATGTTGGATATTGTCACTTTATATTTGCCATAATTGCTTGGATGGTGAAAGACTACTTTTATGTTAATGAATGTATGAATACTTTGAAACTTTGAAAAGATTATAAGGGGGAGGTAAATAGCATGTGAGTCCGGGTAAAGGGTCGGTTTTGGAAAAGTGTTGTGTATAGTTGGTACCTGCGCAGGGAAGTCAGGTGCCCAATTGCCATGTCTAGAGCTTATCGCTGGACAAATATGGGAAAATATTTTTGGATGTCCACTAGTCTTGACGTATTGTAGTCGGTAAAAAGTGAAAAAATGGATGATTTTGGGTGCCTATTTCCTGCCGCATTAATAGCCAGCAAAAGTAGGGATATTTTTTGATGTAAACCTATGTATACATATATAATGGGTCTCTCTTTAGGGACTTCGTGGTATATTTACCCCCACTGTTGAATTTATCAAATTTGTAGAAACTGTGTATTCTTACTTTTTCTTTTAAAGTAATATAATGAGTTGAATTAAACATGATTTGGTTGTGATGATGCTATATGGTTCTTTGAATAACTAGATATTTTGTTAAAAGTTTTTCTATCACTACTATAAAAAGCATTTTTTGCGACCGTTACATGCTGTCACAAATAATAGAAATACAATCACAAAAGACCTTTTTTGACTACCCACGAGATGGCAAATGGGGGTCGTGAATGTGGGGACGACAAATACTATTTGCGGCCGCCTAACCTAATTATGGCGACTAATGTTTTGTCGTTAGAAAAATGTAAAAAAAAAATACCTACAATGTATTAGCGACCATCTTGTTACCGTCACAAATAATTTTCAATGATATTTTATAAATAGCACAATAATAGCTTCAAGCGATGAATATTTTGAAATAAATCTACCAAATAAGATCCTGCTGAAAACAATAGCACCAAACAATTTATTTGAGACAAATTTGGCAAAACCATCTTTAGTTTTAGGCTTTAAAAAATTCTATTCAAACTACAATTCCTTGTAAAATTACATAATCCAACAAGCTAGCTACATAAAGGGTCAATAACCAATTGTCCTTACCAAATAATGATGCAATCAACGATACAAGCAGCTCTTCCAATTTCTCTTTGTAGCCTTTTTTCTTGTTCTTCTTGTTCATAGAAATCTGGACAGAAAAAAAAAGAAAGAAAAAGAACAGTTACACACTAAGATTTTCACTTTTAATTAAGACAACCAAGTGGATTAAAGAAACAAAATACACTCATAAAAGTGCAAATCTTAACATGCTAGTTGTGTAACGAAAGGAAAAGAAATAAACAGATCATATTTCAAAGAATTCTCCAACCAAAAAACATTTTGAGAAAAAAGAATATAATTACAATGATTTATGAAAAGCAGCAAGGTAGACAGCAGTAAGTAGATACAGGTAATCACTTTTCAATGGTGAATCATTCTCAGTCATGTTGTGTTTATAGTCAATTAACTTCAATTGTCCAAGAGCCAGAAAAATAAAAATAAAAATTAAGAGAAGACCAAATATTACATATCAAAAGATTTGTCAATTGCCACAGGCACTAGCTTCTCCCATCTACTTGGTTGATTTTGTCTAAGAACATGTATGTAGTCTCTTACCTTAGTTCTTAGTTCTTCATGAATTTTCAGAATGTAAAATATGGGGAAAATTATTATTATGCTCCACATATTAAATTTAATATGAAAATAATTTTTTTAAGCTGTTCAAAAGCCAAAATAAATAAATAAAACACTAAAACCAAGATGAACGAATATTAATCCAAAAATGTCATAAAGACCTTCCTACATGCTAAAGACATTATGCATCAGTCACTACAATAAATTTAACGCAGATCAAGTTCCATGCGTATTTAACATTGCAGTACAATAAATTTAACGCAGTCCAGGTTGCACGCGTATTTAACATTGCAGTCCAACTAAGTGATTGGAACCTGGGGTTTGCTGGTCGGTGCAGAAGTTGACCACAGTATACCAAATTGAACACGTAAAAGACCAAATATGACCACCCTATGGGGCTTCTCTAATAAACATTGGTCAGGGAAAGCTATCTGTATGATTTATTGCAAGCGGTAGTTAAAGCTGGTAGTGAAAAAAATAAATAAATAAAGGCCAAAATATCACGTTAATGGGTGAGATCCATCTATTAGAGCTCCCTTACAACTCTTGATTTAGAGCTCTCAAACTTTTTTGTATTGTAAGTTTCCAAGTACAATTATTTCATATTTTCATTTTGCAGAAATGATACATTCCTCTAATTTTGGAGCTCTAAAAGAGCACGAATGATGTGAAAAATAAAACAAAAAAACAAAACCAAAACATCACATCATATGGAACCCACACACCAATTAAAGTTATTAGAACTCTTAATTTAGAGCTCCCAATCTTTTTTCTTCTTTTTGTTATCAATCTGAGTCTTGGTTTTCTCCATTTTTGTTTTATTTATTTAATTATTTATTTGTGCTTTATAATTGGTTTTTTATTATAAATTCTTTTTTCTGTTACTTTATTGTAAAAAATAACAAAAAATGTTGATAATATTAAATAATTTAATTTATATTGTTAGTTTACCTTTTAAAATTGTGTCCGATTACAAAGAAATAAATATATATATATATATAATTCCTATTGGAATTTTGGACAAAGGAGACATACATTATTAACCATAACTGCAAGTACAACAAAGAGAAAATATGAATTGTGTTTTGTTTATGTAATTGAACACAATTTTAAAGGGTAAAACTAGAAATGTAAAAACCCAATAAAGCGAACAATTTATATTATTAAAACATCCATGGAACACAAACCCAACCCATTAATTAACTTAGGTGTGCGTGACTTAAACTTTTTGAAGCCATCAAGTCATCTTATACGGTTTCATGAAGTTGATGTTTAAAATTGTAGTGCACAAGTTAAGCCGTTTCTAAGTTTTTCGACATTCAAGATGAACCATTAAATTGGGGGCATAGTCAGGATTACACTAGAGGAGTCAAAAGTAAAGTATTAAATAAGTCTAAGAAGTTAGATAAAGTATAATTTAGACGATTAAAATGAACAAATCACTATTAAAAAAAAAGTTACAAATAATTACAAAAATGTATTTCATGAACTTAAATTTCAATAATTTATCACTAAAAAAATGCAAAATAATATCACACAATTCATCCAGTAAATGAATGGTAATGAATTATAGATACGTACACAAAATTTTGAAATTATCATATACTAATAAATGAAAGATGAAAATACTTTGATGGCTTTTTTTTAGGAAATAAAACGAGCACAACTATGGTACACTCTTAAAAATGCATACGGTATGCCTTTTCAAAACTACAAAATAATGATTGATAACAAAATCACAATAGTTAAATAACTTTTTCATATTAGTTTGTTACATAACCATAATAATTTGTAACTAAAACTTCTTTTATGGGGCATCCCTTCGTAACATAATTATAATAATTTGTATTAACACTATAAAAACTCATAATGATTCTACAAAATATTATACCCATATCTTAGCAATCTCACCAACTTAACAGGCTAGGACCTTCTAAAATTCCACTAAAATAGAGCCTCTTTATATATAATATTTTATCTCATTCTCGTTTAACTCACTCTAACCGTCTCTTTTAAAAATAATCATATACTCCTCATATGATTTTAGATTAATTTGTAACACTAACACCATTAAATTTACTTGTAAAAAAACACTTGTACAAACTTGTACAATATGTAACCGATATAAATGTTTTTGTTTTGGTATCACTATCTCACACCTTTATGTGAATCAGTGGTGATTAAGAGCTCTAATAATAGAGCTCTAATAAGAGCGCTAGTGACGTGGCAGCCTAAAAAAAAAAAACAAAACAAAACAAAGGTCAAAACATTTAATCACACACTGGGACCCATAGGTTAGAGCTCTTCTAGAACTCACAATTTAGAGGTCCAAAGCATTTTTCTTATGTGAATATTTGGTAATTTTTTTTGAGAAATTATTTGATAATTCTATCATTGCTCTTTCTCCCCTATGAACTTGACACCCCAAAGACTAGAGCCAAGAGTTTCTACCCCCAAGAAAAGTAATGATGACTTGACTTGGACATAAATGTATTCTTATTTTCATATTTTAATAATTTTTAATTATAAACATTATATTAAATAATAATTTTTTGATAATTCTATCAGTGCTCTTTCTCCAATATGAACCTGACACACCAAAGACTATAGAGACAAGAGTTCCTACCCGCAAGAAGACGGAATGATGACTTGACTTGGACATAAATGTATTCTTATTTAATTTTTAATTATATACATTATATAATAATAATAATTATTTGATAATTCTATCATTGCTCTTTCTCTAATATGAACCTGACACACCAAAGACTAATGCTGTGTTTAGTTGGAGGATTTTGAGAGGGATTTGGAAAAGGAAAGAGAAAATGTGTGTGAAATTAGATGAAATGTAAGTATATTTTATTCACATTTCACCTAATTTTTTTCTTTCCTTTTCTAAATTCCTCCTCAAATCCTCCAACCAAACACAGCGTAAAGAGGATAGTTTACCCAAGAAGGTGGAATGATGACTTGACTTGGACATAAATGTATTCTTATTTACATATTTTAATAATTTTTAATTATATACATTATATAATAATAATTATTTGATAATTCTATCATTGCTCTTTCTCCTATATGAACCTAACACAACAAAGACTAGGGACAAAAGTTTCTACCCCAAGAAGACAGAATGATGACTTGACTTGGACATAAATGTATGATTAATGCTTGAGAGTACTAAAAAGAGGGCGTTAAGGAAGTACTAATGAGGTGGCTTATTCTTGATGTGTTGGTTGATTCTTTTGTTTTTTTGTTTTTTTTTAATATTTTTCAGCTCATTAGAACTGTTAGTAGTGTGTTTTTTAGTGGTCTCAATTATTTCTGTAAATGTATTCATATTTACATATTTTAATAATTTTTAATTATATACATTATATAATAATAATAACTAGGTGCTCGTGACTCGATATTTTTCAAAACCATCTAGTTTTCTTAGAGCTCATTTGAGATGTGAGTTGGCTTTTAACTTTTAGCTTTTTTAATTATTTTAGCTTGGGGTTAAAAAGTCTCATTTGGGATAGACTTTTTAACTTTTTTGAGAGAAAAATAAAATAATTATGAATTGGATGCGACATTTTATCCTATTTGGCTAAAATAGCCTATTTTGTTTTATATGGCTATTTTAGCCCCAATGTTCTTCCCAAACAAGCTATTATACAGTTTATAAAACTCTAAGTAGTGTTTGGTAGAGTTTTAGAATTATGATTTGAGAATAGAATTGTATTTTGAATTTGTGAGTTTTAAAATTATGATTTAAATGTGAAAAATTTGTTTGGTTATGAGTTTTGAATTAAGTTTGAAATTTTGATATACATATGATATTTGATTCAAAAACTTACAATTTATAACCAAACACACAATCTAAAATTCTATTCAAAGCTCATAAAAAAAAAATTTAAAATTTTGAAAATATTTTTTATTTAAAATATAAAAATAACAGGTGCAAAATAAATATAAAAAAAACGAACACTGTTCCGGTCAACTGGCCGGACGACCGACCAGACGTTCGGAGGAACATTCGAGAGGATGACCAAGTAGATGTGTTTGCAAAAGTGAGTGTGGAATCAGTTTTAAAAACTGTAACCAAACACCACATTCAAACCAATGAGTGAAATTAAAGTTAAAAAGCTCTACCAAATAGAGCTAATCTTTCAACATTAGCATCAAATTACATTCCACACTCAAGCTATAGGCACAACCTCTAGTGCTCTTGTGATGTTATTTGCTCTTTTTTATAATTAGGGCCAGAGTCGGCATTATATTATTAGAGGAGTCAAAAGTAAAGTATTAAATAAGTCTAATAAGTTGGGTAATTCTATTTCCACACACTACTTCCTCTCTTTCCACACACTTAATGATTTTTTTTGTATTACATTTTTGTCTTAAAATTAAATTACCAAAATATCCCTTTCCCAAAACTCTAACTCTAACTCTAACTCTAACTCTAACTCTTTCAAACCATCAATTTCCACCATCACCATCACCATCACCATCCATGGCTGCTGCCTCTCCCCTCCACTCTTCCCGTCACCTCTTCTCCACCATTGCGACCCCTCTTTGCCTGAGAAAAAGATTGGCGCACCACTGCGATCTCCCTCCACCTTCATTGCCCACCACTGTGATCTTCCTTCGCCTTCGTCTCTCCCCGCCGCCAAACCCAAATCATTTGTCGTTATCATCATTATCATGTTGGTGCTTTCTTCATCCATCCTCAACCAGAAATGTGTTTCTTATCTCTGGCCTCCCTCTCTTCATTGATCCACCAGTAATGTTACATATCCAGAATAAATATACAGAAAAAATATTAAAACTACAAATCCCATTTACATTTCACTCATTTTTTTTTTCTTATTAAATTTCAACCTATAACTTTAATATTTATCTGTTATCTAAAAGTGATGTTTCTTATATGGAAATCAATGTTAAAGAGTGGCAGCAGAGCAAATCTAGTGTTCTCAATGATGAAGAAGTTGTCTGTCTTGGACCAATGCGAGCATATATTCTTGAGCACGACCTTAAATTTAGTAAATTAATTAATTGCATGCTTTGTACTGGACACTTCTTCAAAATCTTTCTTTTTTTATGATGATCTTAATTTGTGTGTGATGACCCAAATATTTGTTGTAAAAGGATATTTTGTTCAATTATAGTTAAAATACGAAGAAAAATAAAGTAAAAATGATAAAATAAAATAAAATAAAATAAAAAAATAGAATGAAATGGAAAAACTTTAGTTGACGAATCCCCTCTGTGTCTTGCACCCCTTTTTTTTGAAACAGCAAAAAAAAATCTTTATTGATGAAAATCAAACAACACAAATACAAAGATGAACATCAATAAAGACCAAGATTGATTTGAGCGATGGAGGTCGTGGAAGTGGCGCCGACGGGTGGAGGGAGGGGTCGGGGTAGCGACTGGAAGTGAAAGGGAGGGGAAGAGGTGCCTCCCCAACCGGCAACAACAATGGTGGCTTGTTAGGGTTAGGGTTTGGAGGATGATGATGGTAAGGGTATTTTTGGTATGGTAGGATGTGTATTGAGTGAAAGTTGATAATTTATATTTATTTAATGTGTGTATTGAGAAAAGATGTGGAAAGAGAGGAAGTAGTGTATGGAAATAAAATTTCCCAAGTTAGATCAAGTCTAATTTAGACGACTAAAATAAACAAATCATTATTAAAGAAAGCTAAAAATAATTACAAAATTATATTCCATGAACTTAAATTTTAATAATTTACCATTAGAAAAATACAAATGAGAAATAATATCACACAATTCATCCAGTAAATGAATGGTAATGAATTATGGGTTGTTTTGGCAACAAGCCAAAAAAGCTAAAAACCAGCTTTTAACTCATTTTAGGTCACATCACCTCTCACATGAAACAGTGAAAAAAAGTCAAAAAAGTTAAAAAAAGCTAATTTTTAACTATCTTCCCAAAACACCCCAGATACGTACCCAAAATTTTGAAATTATCATATACTAATAAATGAAAGATGAAAATAATTTGATGGTTTTTTTTTTTTTTAGAAAATAAAACGAGCATAACTATGGTACACTCTTATAAATGCATATAGTATGCCTTTTCAAAACTATACTACAATGATTGATAACAAAATCACAATAGTTAAGTAACTTTTTCACGATAATAGTATGTAATATTTTAATATTCATAAAATTGTCATATTAATTTGTTATATAACCGTAATAATTTGTAACTAAAACTTCTTTTATGGGGCATCCATTCGTAACATAATTACAATAATTTGTATTAACACTATAAAAACTCATAACGATTCTACAAAATATACAAAATATTATACTCATATCTTAACAATCCCCCCAACTTAACAAGCCAAGACCCCCCTAAAACCCCACTAAAATAGAGGCCCCTTATATATAATCTTTCTCGTTTGACTCACTTTGTCTCTTTTAAAAATAACTGTATACTTCTCACATGATTTTAGATTAATTTGTAACACTAACACCATTAAATTTACTTGCAAAAAACACTTGTACAAACTTGTACAATATGTAATTGATATAAATGTACTCCTTACGTCCCAAAATAATAATTTTTTTTGGAGAATTTAATTTTTTTTGGTAATACAATTATTACACTTTAAAAAAATTGATTTTCTAAAATTACCCTTTAATAGTACATTTTTTTGGAGAATATCAACGTCATAATTGTACTTTTTATGTTGTTAATGAATTTAAAAGAAGGGCAAAATAGAAAATTTATATTATTTTTTTACTTGATTTTTGAAAAGGGACTAATATTTTGAGATAATAAAAAATAAAATATGGGACTAATATTTTGAGGCGGAAGGAGTATTTTTTGGGTATCACTATCTCACACTTTATCTGAATATTTAATAAATTATTTGATAATTCTATCATTACTCTTTGTCCAATATGAACCTGACACACCAAAGACTAGAGACGAGTTTCTACCCCCAACAAGCCGGACTGGCCTTGTTTCTACCCACAAGAAGAAGACGGAATGGCAGTCCACTGATGACGGAGCGATTTTTTCACCAAAATTTAAATTTGATGTCAAGTTTGGTTCACCGTTGAAGATGATCTAACTGTCTCTTTTAAAAAATAACCATATACTTCTCACATGATTTTAGATTAATTTATAACACTAACACCATTAAATTTATTTGCAAATTTTTTTTGTACAAACTTGTACAATGTTGTGGGTGTTTGGGAAGTAGATTTTTTTGTAGATTTTTTTAGTTGTACGGTATTATTAGAGAAATTTTTTTTGTGTTTGAGAAGATAGTTGAATTTTTTTGTGGTTGGATGTGATGTTTATGAGAGAAAAAATAAAATAATTATGAGATTTGATGTAATATTTTGTTTAAATTTATTTTTTTTGATTTTATAATCAATTTATCTTTTAATAAAAAAAACTAAAAAAAATCAAAAACCAAACTTTCCAAACACCGCCATATGTAACTGATATAAATGTATTTTTTTTAGTATCACTATCTCACTCTTTATCTGACACTTTATCTGAGTATTTGATATTTTTTTGAAAAATTATTTGATAATTCTATCATTCCTCTTTGTCCAATATAAACCTGACACACCAAAAACAAGAGACAAGAGTTTCTACCCCCAAGAAGAGGCAATGGCCTTGTTTCTACCCCCAAGAAGACGGAATGGCAGTCCACTGATGACTTGACTTGGACACAAATGTATTCTTATTTACACATTTTAATAATTTTTAATTATATACATTATATTATAATAATTATTAGTATAACTAGTTGCTCATGGCTTGAGACTTTTCAAAACAATCAAGTCTTCTTATACAATTTATAAAACTCTAATCTTTCAACACAGGCATCAAAATTACATTCCACACCCAGAAGCTATGGGCACAACCTCTAGTGCACTTGTGATGTTATTTGCTCTTTTTTTCATTGAAAGACTTGAGTTCATTTGCAGTAGTATAAATTCAAATGTGAGTTGCATAACGAGTGAGCGAGAAGCTCTTATGAAATTCAAAGGAAATCTGACAGATGAAGCAAATCGTTTATCCTCGTGGGTTGGAGAGGACTGTTGTACGTGGAAGGGAGTTGGTTGTAGCAGCAAAACAGGCCATGTTGTGAAGCTTGATCTGCGTAATCCAATTCGCAAACCATCTTCGACCTTCTCTAGCGATTATTCAAATTTCGAAATGAACAAATTGGGTGGTCAGATAAGTCCTTCCTTACTCGATTTGAATCATTTGCATTACCTAGACTTGAGCATGAACGATATGCAAATTTCTAATTCCTTAGGATCTTTGAAAAGCTTGAGATACCTTGACCTCTCTTGGTCAATTTTCAATGCAACGATTCCTCATAATCTGGGAAATCTTTCAAGGTTGCAGTATCTCAACCTTAGCTATAATTATTTACCTGGTCCAATTCCTGATACACTTGGAAGGTTGACCTCTCTCACAGTCCTTGACCTTTCAAGTAACAACTTCAATGATTCAATGTCGTATTCTTTGTGTAACCTGAGCAATCTTGTCCATATAGATCTTAGTGATACTAGCCATAGAGGTGCAATCCCCCATTGCCTTGGGAATCTTGCTTCTCTTTCCATCCTCAGGTTGAATTTTAATCAACTTCAAGGTCCAATTCCAAGTGAGATGGGAAATATGACACAACTTACAGAGCTTGACCTCTCTTTGAATGCCTTTGCATTTGAAATACCAAAATCCATGAGGAACCTCTGCAACTTGCGTGTATTGGATTTGTCCAATAACATGTTCACTGGAAAGCTTTCAACTTCTATTGGAAGTCCATTTGGTTGCATCCATAATAGTTTGGAAGATTTGTCTCTTTCTTCCAATAAGTTGAGTGGTGGTCTGCCAAACCATTTGGGAGAGTTTAAGAAACTAGAGAGGCTTATTATTGGATGGAATTCATTTTATGGTCCGCTGCCATCATCACTCGGAAGACTATCATATTTGAGAGAGTTAGATATTAGTGACAATCAATTGAATGGGAGCATTCCAATTAGTCTTGGACAACTTTCAAAACTAGAATCTCTATATTTGTCGAACAATTCATTTGTTGGCACCGTATTTGAACTTCACTTTGCTAAACTCAAGAGTTTAAATGAATTGTACTTGGATTCAAATTCATTAGTTTTGAATGTGACCTCCCAATGGGTTCCTCCCTTTCAACTCCAAGTCATAGAATTGTCATCCATCAAAGTAGGACCCCAATTTCCTCAATGGCTCGAAACACAAAAAAATGTTACAGAGTTGTACATGTCTAATGCAAGCATCTCAGTTGTCATTCCTGATTGGTTTGAGAGTATTTATTGTGGCATTATAAACTTGGATCTTTCCAACAATCAGATCAAAGGAACGGTACCAATATTTAAAAATTGTAAATATAGAGATAGTGCTGATGACAAATGGTTACAATTGGGTTCTAACAGATTTGAGGACCCACTAACACCGCTTCCTTCACATGTTCTTTTCTTAGATCTCTTCAACAACTTGCTTTCAAGACCTATTACTGTGAGTGATGATAATGCGACGAGCATCAAGTATCTTTTTCTCTCAAATAACCATTTGACTGGTGTCATTCCAGCGTCTTTGTGCAAGGCACAGCGTATAACTGTTATTGATTTCTCAAACAATCAGTTATCAGGAAAAATTCCTCCTTGCTTGGGGCAGTTGGATCAGTTGTCGGTGCTAGATTTGACGAATAATGGTCTATATGGTGAAATTCCAAGTTCATTGGGTTCCCTACAATTTCTCAATTCCTTGCACTTGCGTAACAATAAGTTTTATGGGAAGCTTCCTTTGTCCTTACAGAATTTGACGGATCTTTTCACCATTGATCTAGGTGAAAATGTGTTCACTGATAATATCCCTCCATGGATTGGATATAACCTAACTAATCTTAAATTTCTCAATCTTCAATCAAATAATTTCTATGGTGATATTCCTCCGCAACTCTGTCATCTCCAAAAATTGCATTTGTTGAACTTGGCACAAAATAACATAATGGGAAATATCCCTCGTTGTTTTGGCAACTTCACTGCCATGGTTGCACTAGATCATGAGGGCATAAGATATATGGCTCGCCCTCGTGAAGAGTACATTGTGGATTCAATGAAAGGAAGAGAACTGGAATACACCAAGACAGCTAAATTTCTCATCTCCATGGACCTTTCGAACAATGGCATTGTTGGAGAGATTCCAGAAGAGTTAATGGATCTTTTTGGGTTGCTCAACTTGAATTTATCTGGAAATCATCTAAAAGGAAGGATCCCTAATAATATTGGCAATTTGACACAATTGGAATCTCTTGATTTGTCTCGAAACAAACTTTCTGGCCCCATTCCTCCAAGTCTGTCTAGTTTAACCTTCCTAAGTCATTTGAACATGTCATTCAATAATTTATCAGGGCGAATACCAACGGGAAATCAACTTCAAACTCTCAATGATCCTTCCATTTATATAGGCAACGATGGCCTTTGTGGTGCACCACTCCTAAACAGTTGCCTCGATAATAAATCATCTGATGGTGATCACAAACATGCTGATGAGAGTAAAGTTGCAGATGAAACTGATTTTTTGTGGTTCTACACTGGCATTGGACCTGGTTTCCTGGTTGGGTTCTTGGGGGTCTGTGGCACTTTGAATTTCAAGAGGTCTTGGAGGTATGCATACTTCCAGTTCATCGAAAACAACTACAATTGGATATCAATGAACATAGCAATCAAGCTCGCTCAGCTAAGGAGGATGTTCAACAAAGGCAAATTTGGAGGATGAATTTATCACCCAATTGGTTCGTCTCTCTCTCTCTCTCTCTCTCTCTCTCATGTAACTATATTACCTCTGTATCTTGTCTTGATTGCGATGTGTGCATCAAATCAACATCATAACCCATGATTTATCTTGCATGAATCTTTCGAATTTTTTTCAATTCCTTACCATCATTAACATAACAATTCTATTCATGTTAATGATTTTTGGAACATCATCACAACTTGAAGAATAACCATTCATATTTTGAAGTGGAGGTAGTGATATTTCCAGATTATCATCAAAACATGTCTTACATTCAAGATCATATAGCAAAGTATAGATTAAGTTCCACCAAATTTCTTTACCAAAAGCGCCAAAATTCTTTGTCACATGCTTAAAAACATTGAAACAAATGCAGGTTTGTTGCTATATAGTTCAAATAATGCAAATACATTTCTCAAATATTTTTTCAGAAGTCATTTGTCGCATTATTTCAGAGAAACCATGTTAACATCCAGTAATATGCTTGTTATATGCTTTGCTGTCATTAAAGGGTCTTATATTCAGCTGGAGAAAGGACCCTCAGAGGAAAGCAGCATTGAGATCATGTTATGGATTTTCTTGAGTTGTTGGAAAGAAATAAGTTTGAATAATTCTATAGTTCTAGTATATGTGTTGATGGGGTTTGATGATTTTGTGCCTTTTGTAAAATATTCTAAGTCTTTCCTTAAATAAATGATTTGTGAACTATCATATTGTCCAGAATATGTTATGTATTCTCCTTTTATTGGTGAATTCTATGATTTTTGCCGATTGAGGCCACAGATTCTAGTTTTTATGTTGAGAATTGAGCAAAATGCTCCAACAATGATATACATATAGTAATGGTATCACCAAGAAAAACCTTATCAAAACAGAGAGGTATTGTGCAACAGTCAAATTCACATATAAGTTCAACTATTCATGTTTTTATTCACATTGTAGTAATCTTTACTTGTGTCAAAGTTTTTAATGATTTAAGAGAAGTACGTAACATCAGTAATATACAAGTGTTTGTGGTTGGCTTTTTTAATACCTTTTTGTTGATTTTTTTCATCTTTAATGATTTTTTTTTTTTAAATTAAAAAGTGTTACTCTTGAATTCTACTCGACTAGAAAAATTAGAAAAGATAAAAAAAATTGAAAATTTTGAAAAAAACAGTCCAAAAATGATTTTTTAAAAAAAACAAAAATAGTTGAATTTTTATTTTTTTGTAACTTTTTTTGTCTTTAGGATTATTTTTATTTTTTTTACTTTTTAGATTCGTCTACACAAGACAAACCTAAAAATAAAAAAAATGGACATAATTTAGAAAGAAAAAAATCACTAAAAATTTAAAATATATATATAACTTTTTTAGGTGAATTCCACACACTAACAAAAGCCAAAGCAATAAAACTGTCAATGTAACCAAAATATCATAAGTTTCCATATATGCAGATGCAAATGCAGATGATTAGCTTCTAACTACACATTGATTTCAGCAGTCCACACAATTACCCAAAGGGGATCTAAATCAATTATCACGTTCAATAGGCTGATCCTACACACCATACCAACAATAAGCATAGAGAAAAGGAAGATGCTACGATGTTCACTCTTAAAATGATGCATATGGTATACTTTTGTATTATTTTAATCCCTATATTTTCAAATCACTTGATTTTAACTCTGAATTTTATATTGTCTCTTTTTGTCCCAATTGAAAATGGTAGTTAAGTTTTTTGACAGAAATTGGCCATGTGTATGTCACATGCCTTATTTTAAAGGGTAAAATTGTAAATTCAATATTTTGTACATTATTCAGAGTGAGTTAACTCAATCAAATAAAAACACATGTGGATCTCAATTGTAGAAAGAGATGGTTTATGTTTAACAAATGGTTCGACAGGGAAAAAGAAGGGGGGTTTGTTCGACGGTGGGGCTCAGTTGGGGTAAGGTCATGAGATTCAACTGGTGTCCATTGCTGAGAAGGTCACGTCCAGAGACCACTACTTTTGCTGCAGCTGCAATTGCTGCAGATCGTGAGATTTCATCTTTGTCATGATCTCCTCCTCATCTCTATTGCATGCTATTTACCATTTTGGGCAATAGAACTGATCCAAGTTTTTCCTCCTTAAAATAAATAAAAACTTAACCAAGTTCTTTATGGAATTGTTTGTAAATTTTCTTATATTACTTTGAAAAAAGTCTTTTTGTCAATGGTGTTTTGCTAAGATATTATGGAATTGATTCAATGTGAAAATTTTAGAGACCACTGATGTAATTTGTCCACTAAAAAAAGACAAGTTCCGTTTGGCACTAGTAATCTTAGAAGTTTGAGATAAATATTATGATCTAGTTGGGGGGGGGGACGCAACTAATAAAGGTAATACGTAAATATAAAAATAATTAATAATAGAACATACATTTCAATATAAAGATATAATAATATTTTATTTTTATTGGGGGGGGGGGGACGCAACTAATAAAGGTAATACGTAAATATAAAAATAATTAATAATAGAACATACATTTCAATATAAAGATATAATAATATTTTATTTTTATTTTTTTTTTATCTATATGGATAATGAATGGCCAATAATACTACATCTATTTATTTTTTAATGATATTAGTTTACCATATCATGGTCATGATTGCATTGGTTAAATTGGTTCCATCACTAGGGACAATTTCAAGGCAATTGTGATAAATGATATGGTAAAAAATGTGATCATATAAATGAATGACTTCGCCTAGTGGCAAAAAGATAGACCCTAAGAATGAACTGTAAACCTAAACATATCGACTCTTACTAGTGTCTCTCAGACTTAACCGATACGTGTGATTTGTAGGCAATCTTTAGAAGGAAAGTGATTAAGAGCTCTAAAATTATAACTCTAATATGAGCTCTAGTGATGTAGCCTATGAAGCACGGATACTTCAAAAATGGTGACGTATCCGTATCGGATACTTATCGGATACCGATACTCCTCGGATACTCGCGGATACGTATCGAATACTTCTTAAAAGTATCGGATACTTCTTAATTAATTTTTTATTAATTTTGAAGTATCGGATACTTAATTTTGAAGTATCGGATACTCGAAGTTACATATTACTTATAATATTTTGTTTAGTTCTTTCATAAGAGGAATATAGTGAGAGCTTAAGTAATAGAATTTGTCAAATTGATGTATCCTTGTTGTCTCTCTCACTTCTCTCTCGCTTTCTCACTCTCTCACGTTTCTTCTCTCTGCTCTCATTCTTTTTTTGGTATTGGCATGTAAGGATGATGTTTAATTTGCATTTGCATTTGCATTTATTTTTGCTTTTAGTTTTGGATGTTTTATGAATGTTTGAGCACTTTTAGGTTAATAGGAATCCCTCTCTTTATTTATTAATTTACTTTAAGTTTTATTTTCATGCATATTACATTATTAAAATCACAAAAAAAAAAAAAAAAAATTATGAATGTATCCCCGCTGAACCCATATCATACTTTTTCAAATTTTGACATATCGCCATATCCACATCCCCATATCACCATATTCGTATCCATGCTTCCTAGGCTATCATTGATGACTTAAAAAAGTATATTTGCTGAAATTTTTATCTAAGAATGGTTTTTTGGCAATTAGCTTTAGCTAAGGTCTTGTGATATTCACTGATGAAGGGGAACAAGTTGAAGCTATTGACCTTGAAGACTCTTAGTTTTGTAGGAATCTTTCTTCTTTATCAAGTTGTATTTTGCTTTAAGTTTTATTTTTATGCATACTGCATTACTAAAAATTGTTAAAATAATATTTTTTACGAACGTATCTCCGCCGTACCCGTATCCTAGTTTTTCAAATTTTGTCATATCGCCGTATCGTATCGTATCCGTATCCGTATCCATGCTTCCTAGGATGTAGCAAAGCAAAAGAATAATAAATAAAAAATAACCAAAACATCACATCATATGGTGGAACCAACCATTAGAGCTCTCTCTAAAGCTCTTCCTCTAAAACTCCTAAACATTTTTCTTTTTAGAATTCGAGATTTACTTACTCTGAAGAGTGGGTCCAATGTAGCTTTCATGATTGCAGTGGTTAAGTTTGTTGAGTTTTTTTTTTTTTAATATTATGAAGAACAAAAAAACAATTTAGAGAGTTGACCCACTTTTCAAACTATTTGGAAAACTAAATTACTTTTGAAAACACATTTTCAAAATGCGATTTTAAAATTGAAATTGCATTTTTAACATGCAATTTCACTTTGAAATCGCAGGTTAAAAATGCAATTTATGATAACATGGTGAAATTGCATGTTCAACATGCGCTTTCAATTGAAATTGCATGTTGAAAATGCAATTTCAATTTTAAAATCGCATTTTCAAAATGCGATTTCAAAAGCAGGTTAGTTTCTCAAATAGTTTGAAAAGTAGGTCAATTCTCTAAATTGTTTTTTCTTTTTAGAATGTTAAAAAAAAAAACCCTAAGTTTGTAAATAGTTTGAAAAGTAGGTCAATTCTCTAAATTGTTTTTTCTTTTTAGAATGTTAAAAAAAAAAAACCCTAAGTTTGTTCCATCACCCCTAGGGATGGCAATTGGAACCCGGCCCGACGGGGACCCGATCCCCCGACCCCGAATTGAGTGGTTATTCCCCGAAAAATACCCCCGACGGGCCGGGGATGGTATTAAAAATTGAATCCCCGATGATATTCGGGCCGGGGACGGGGATACATGTTTCAGCCCCGGACCCGGCCCGGCCCCGTCCCCGATCCCTGCCCCGCTGAATCCCCGATGTAAAATTACTATATTGCCCCTTTTATATATATTATATGTGTGTGTGTAGGGTCTGGGCACTGTTGGCAGACGTAACCCACACAACACACACACATCTTCTCGCTCTCTCTCATCTGTTCCTCACCACCGCAGCCCTCATGGTGTCTCCTCTCACCGCACCTCCGTTCTTCTTCTCTTCCTCTCACAGCACCGTCTCTCACTGCACCGTCGCTCACCGCACCGTCTCTCACCGCACCGCCGCTCACCGCACCGTCTCTCACCATGTCGGCGACGGCTCCTCCCTCACTGTCGTTCCTCACCGCAGCTCCTCCATACCACCGCAGATCTTACATCTCAGATCTGAAAAGATCAGATCCCATCTCCGAATAGAGTGGTTCCTCCGCTGTCCTCTCCTCCTCCTAGATCTCGCCGATCTCACTCACTCACTGATCTGTAACAGATCTGATCATCTCTATCTTTTTTTTTTTTTATTTTTTGTTGATGATGTTGCTGTTGCTACCTTGAATCGATGATGTTGTTGAAATTTTTTTTTTTTTTTTTTTTGATGATGTTGCTCCGTTAATGTCTTTGTTGATATTTTTTTTTTTTTTTGATGATGTTGCTGAATGATGTTGTTGATGATGAGTACGGGGATTTTCCGGGGTCGGGGAAACCCGATCCCCGTTGGGGACGGGGGTGGGGGGAGTGATGAGTTCCCCGTCGGGGATCGGGGCCGGGGACGGGGATTTTTGTAGTTTCGGGGATCGGGGACGGGGAGGGTGATCCCCGGCCCCGCCCCGCCCCGTTGCCATTCCTAATCACCCCCATTCTGCAATTATCTTTTTTGTCCTTATTAGTCATAGAGATTCGAGAGTAGGAGAGAAATAAGTGGGGGGAATTGTTCATATGGAAATCATAATTAAGTAAATTTCCAACTAAAAAAATCTTCCCACACAAGCAAAAGTAGAAAACCACCACCTAGGGACATTTTCAACCCCTATGGTTTGAGAAGTGTTATTTTAATTAATTTTTTTAAAAAAATTGAGAGTGATATAATAATTTATAATGACTTTTTAACTATATTAGTCTAATGTCAAACAACGTTTATCAAATTTAAATTTGGATAAAAATCTTGCAAAACACCACTCTACTCATTGACTCAAATTTATATGAAATTGAGTTTTACCCATTTTTTAACCCAATTTAAAGAAGACTTAAATATATACTTGAATTTTTTTCAAGATCATTTTGTAATTTTCAAATTTACCACTCTGTCATTACTGAAGTTTTACCCAAATTTACGTTCAAACCTAAGTTTATCCAATGGAATGTCATATCAAATTAAACTTAGATTTTTAATTAAATTTGCAGCAGTGATACATCCACACAATTTCTTCCCCTCACAATCATCCTCCTAATGAGGTGACAAAACAAAATACATATAAAGAAAGTTTTAAGGGAATATTTGAATGTAAATCAACTTTTCAAATTTTGCTTGTCACATCATTTGAGAGGGTTTGGGGGAGGGAATTATGTCAATGAATCATTTTTCTTAAATTTGAGTAAAAATTTAAGGACCGAAAATGGCCTAACAAACTTTTTAAAATTTGGCCTGAATTAAGTTAAAATAAGCTTAAACTATTTTACAATAGGCCTACATAGACTAGTTTATTGGTTGTAGTAATGCTTGGTTGGTTTATTGTTTAGGGTAAATTACACCAGTAATCCCTATGTTTTATTTCTTGCATCATTTTGATCCCTACACTTTCAATTGGCTCAATTTTGATCATTCATTTTAAATTTTGTGTCAATTTGGTCCAATTGATAATATTTAGTGTTTTTTTAAAAAATTATCACTAAATTGGTTGAGGTTAACTCACTGAGTTGAGTAAGTTTATAATTGTACCCTTAAAAATATGACACATAACACTTAAGTGCATATTTTCTACAAAAAAAAAAAAATGCTAAAAGTTCAAATCAATTGGACCAAATTGAGACAAATTCATAAATTTAAGATTAGAATCGAGCCAATTGAAATTATAAAGACTAAAATTTCACAATGACCAAAATACAAGAACTACCATCATAATTTGCCCCATTGTTTATTGACTAATACCATTCCAAAGCAAGGCAAATACCTAACCTTAAGAAATTGTGAGTGTTGAGCAAGAATTCTAAGGTTGACTTAATGAGACACCTATAAGTATACCTTGCTGTATATGACAAAAATATAAGTTGATCAAACAAGGCTGAACTAGTTACTCCAAAAAGAGAGCCCAAAAGAGAACCAAATGGGAGAGTTCAATACTGAAGTGTCAAAGGTTACGAGGATGAGCACGGCTGTGTGCTTTTTATGCTGTGTTTGGTTGAGGGATTTGGGGAGGGATTTAGAAAGGGAAAGGGAAAAAGTGTGTGAAACTATGTGACATATAGACATGGTTTATTCATATTTCACCTACCTTTTCCATTTCCCTTTCCAAATCCCTTCTCAAATCCCCCAACCAAACACAGCATTAGTGTCTATATCTTGGCTTATTTTTGAATGTGTGTCCAAGGAATTTGGAGGAAAGAAAACACATATCACTTTAAGAATAAATTTGGTGAGTTTGACTTTGTTTCACTTTTCATATTTATCTAAATATTTGGGATCTACTTTTTGACTCATTTCTATAAAAATTAACCGTGTGTTTCCTAGAAAACAACAATAAAAAATGAAACACAATAAATAAATAAAAAGTGATAATTCTCATGTCTTCCATCTCATTTTAGTTTTCAATCTTATGATTTTTAATCTTCTCCTAATCGACAATTTGAAATCCAAATGTACAGATCAATCATACAGCATTGTGGCAGGAGGATTCATGATGGCTTCATCACTTTGATGATCAAAGTTCTCCATTTCTCCATTGCCAAATGTTTACAGTTCAGATACTTGAGGCCACTGCAGCCTGCACATTCAACTACATCCATGCTATTTTGCGTTTCGTTGACTCGATCAGTTTCTTCAATGTACTCTTGATTTTGATTTGTTTAATCTCTTTGTAAAGTTCATTCAAGCCAAACTGCTGTCATCAATCGCTATTGAACCAACATAATTGCAACAGCCCAACATTTCGGACCACAATTACTTTTATCCAGTCCACTAAAGAAACCTGGGCACATATGGAGAGCGTGAGACCCCTAAATTTTGTAAATCCTAGCAAGACCCTTACTTTTGAAATTATTATAATAAAATCGCTTAATTCCCCGTTTATTCACAAAATTAACCCTAGAACTGAAATCGTACTACGGATGAACCGGTACAAACCCTAATCGATCCTGGTAACTTAGAAATCATTTCTAACACTCTAGTATTAATTATTTAACTCACAAATTTTAGATTAGTAGCTTAAAATCCTAATTTTCGATTTTTATCATTTTCATTCAGTTATGTCTTTTAATTCAAAGCATGATCATTCGAACCAAATTATTTTTCCTAACATTATTTTAATTAATACTACACTTAAAATAGATATTCTAATCAATTCCAAACACACATTTTATTTTAACTACATTTTGAGCCCAAATCATTCTTTATACATATAAAAGTACACCCCCAATATTATAATCTTTTTTTTCAAAATATCTACAATATGTATATATATATAAATAAATGAGAAAAGTCCATCAAATCACCCACATGGGCCAGCCACCCTATCATATACACTTGTAGTGTACTTTTGAAAACAACATTGCATGATTCACGAAGGAAATTTGACCTTGGTACCATAATTCAAGTAAATTTGTATTGTACTTGTAGCTAGCTTAGTTCTAATTAAACATAACCCGAACTAGAACTTGCTTAAGTACACAATTAGGGCCCTAATCACCCCTCATTCCATGACATCCTAACTAAATCCAAGCCTATTCAATTGAATTGGAACTAAGGACATTTTGGACTTTTCACCATTCTTTTTTTTTTCTATAAATACACCAATCCTCTCTACACTTTTGAGCACAAAACACACTCACACACTACATATTCAGTTGAGAAAGAGAGGAACAGAGCTTTGGTAGTAGAGGAAAGGAAAAAAGAGAAGAAATTGTGCAAACTCTTCAACTAGGCAACAAGTAAGCCACAAACACAACTCTCTTTTATTTTCGTTTTTCAAATACATGTTATTAGAGTCTTGAAATCATATTTTCAGATGTGTTGTAATGGCATTCATGTGTTCAAAGTTGATGAATTAGGCTTGATCCTACTTCTACTCATATTTCCTCTTAATAGATGCAAAACTACTTTTTTCTCCCCATATCTCACATTATTTCCAAAAGCATACCACCACTCTAAAAATCTGAGTTATTGACACATTATTTAGTATGTTTTCACCAAAAAATAAGTGAAAAATTTCCTTTGGTTGGCCTCTTTTCTCACCAATCATCTTATTTTGAGTATTGTGCATGAAAAATTTGTTTTACAGCCAACTTTCGAAAATTCTAGAAAAATCATCTGGACCTCGGTTTTATGTCAAAAACTTCCTTAACGAGTTAGCTTTCAAGGAAAATTGGTTTCATTGAAAAAGAGTGAGCGGTTTGTAAGAAAATCTGACTTTTGTGAACAGTCGACAAATCTGGACAGCGCTAGAGTATTTCTTAAATAACTAAACATCTAGAAAAGCTACACCATTTCCGAAAAATGTTCTGAAAACTAGATAAAATTTTCTATGAACCACAAGAAGGCTAGGTTCAGGAAAAATCTGAAATAGTCCTTTTGATTTTAATCTTTAAGTAGTACTTAATCTGGAAATACTATTTTACATTGGTGTTTTATACTCTTATCTTCATGAATATACTTATTAGTATATGATCATGTCTTGATATGATATTGCATGTATTATGGGAATATACCTTTTATTTAGTCCTTTGATGATGCTTATATCTATGAAAATTTATTTCAATTGCTTGTGCTAACTAGCTTAAGATGTAACTCAATGGGAAACTTAATTGGGATGGTATTAGCCCTGTTTGGTAGAACTGTGGGAAAGTGCTTATAGCTTATGGCTCAACAGCTTATAACTTATAACTTTCAGCTTAAGCTGATTTCCAGCTTATTCTTGAAGCATCTCCTGCCCCACTCAAAGAATAAGCTGATTTTTGACTTCCAAAAAGGTATAAGCTATAAGGTATAAGTTAAACTAAACACATCAAAATAGCTTAAATTAAGCTGAAAGCTGAAATAAGCTACAATTAAACTCTGCCAAACAGGCACATTGGATTTTCGATCACTTGAATATGGATTGATGGGGACATGTTCCCTAATTGAAGGAAAGTCTTGCGCAAGCGGTTGTATCGGAACCCTTGAATGGCGGTTGTATTCGGACCCTAGGTGTTTATGATGGATAAGGTTTGAGGAGGTTATGGGCAAGGCCCTTACTTTACCGTCTCTTTTGAGGTCCTCGATTGGCGCTACACGATATGTAACCATTAGCAGGCATCCGAGGTAGGTCTGTAAAGCAGCAAAAGAGGGGGCATACCGAATAATCCGAGTCCAATTCTTGTGAGAGAATCAAATCTCTTTGGGAGATTTTTAGATTACTAACATCTAACATTGTAATCCTTTATTATTGAATGATTATCATGCTTCATTACTCGCTGGTTATAATTGTGATCGTGTATTGGATTAGGAAAAAGGGCAGGGTGTGTGTGCATTTACTGGACATTCAAAACTCATGGCGTTTCATGCCAGGTATTGAAGACTATTAAATTGGTTAAAGGCAAAGCTGAAGTATTTGAGGATGTATGGCTATCCTATGAGTTAGGAACTAATTTTGTATACATGTTTTGAGATTGTAAGTGATTAATTGCTTGTTGTATTAAGACATGATTTTGTAATTATATATATATATGTATATCATTTGTAACACATTCTTATACTCCGTCAATTCATGTAGGCCTTGTGTTCATACTTTGTCAAGATCTGTCAAAAATGTAGCTTTGCTATCTAAGGTGGTTGGACTTAGAAAGGAGGCTATATTGACTACTCCGACCTTCCTGGTATCTTACTTGGTTATTAGCCAAAGGACTCATTAGTGACCTATGAAGCACGGACACGCGACACGACAAGGACACGTAAATACCCAAATTTTCAAAAAATGGAGGACACGACACACTGGGGACACGTTTAATATATATAATTAATTTTATTTATTATATGTCATAAAATTATTTAAAAAAATTATTTTTTTATTTAATGTTATTTTAATAAAAAATAATTAATTTTATTTATTATATGTCATAATTAATTTTATTTATTTTATTATATGTTCAATACATATTATTCAAATGAACAAAACTAATCAAAAAAAAATTTATATAAAATGGAATTAGAAAAAAGAAAAAAAGAAGAGAAAAGAAAAAATAAATAAAATTAAACAGAGGCTGAGAGAGAGAGAGAGAGACAGCAACTGAGGGAAAGAAGATTAGATCAGACAGAGGCTGAGAGAGAGAGAGAGAGAGAGAGAGAGAGAGAGCGACTAACGACCGACAAGAGACGAAGAAGAATGAAGATCGAAGAAGAAGAAGAAGAAGAAGAAGAAGAATGAAGATCGAAGAAGAATAGCAGCGTGTACCTTAACGATGAAGGGCGAGAGACAAGTGACGACCGACGAGTGATGACCGATGAGAAGAGAAGACAAACGACGAACGACGAATCGATCAGGTCCTCTCTCTCACCCTTTCTCTGCTGTTTCTATTCTAATCGAAGTAGATTAGGGCTGATCTATTTTTACTTATTTACAAATCGACCACAAAAAAATTATGTAAATTGTGAAATTACCCCTCGAACGTGTCCCTAAAGTGTCTAACGTGTCCGGATGTGAAAAAAAAAAATTTAAAAAGGGACACTCTCTGCTGCGTGTCGGACACGTGTCCACCGCGTGTCCAACGCGTATCCGTGTCCGACACGTGTCCGACACTGGTACGGAGCCCTCGGAGAAGTGTCCGTGCTTCATAGTTAGTGACGTTTCCTACTCTTGTAACATTAGATAAACCCTGCATTTATTTGTTAATATATTTCCTGATGTTCCCGATTTTTGGGGCGTCACAGAGAGGGTTGCTTCAAATGGAGATAGAATTATTTGAGCCTACTTTGATTCTACGGGTCACATCATCTTCAACCTCACTTCATTCTTATTAATAATCGAACCTACATAACGAAATTGCTCACTCTTTGGTATCTCCTGCTTTTGAACCTCAACTTGTCAGTTATTTCTATTTCTACTGCTATTGAAGTAATATTCCATGTGTACAATTTTAGTATTATTTTAAAATATTTTTTAACGACTCAAGTGCTTCTATATTCTATCTAAATTTCTAATTTAGTGTTAATTCTTCTTTTAATTTCATCCACTATGATAATAACATCTGTAAATAGCATAAATCATAAGACATCATCTAAAATATGTCTAATCAATTCATCTATAATTAAGGCAAATAGGTACGGACTTGAGGCTAACTCTCGGTGTAATCTTCGAGTAATCAGAAATTCATTTGTTTCTCTTGCAAGTGAATTAATTGTAGTCACAATTCCATTATACATGCCATTCATCGCATTAATATAACCACTTTGTCAATATTTTTTTCTCTAACATCCACCATATTATACCCGCTAAAGCACACCCCATCTTAAGGTTTTTTTTTTTTTTTTTTTTTTCTAAATCCATAAAAACTATAAGCATATTCTTCTTCTTTTTCCTCCATATTTTTCTATTAATCTCCTTGGATGAAAATTTCAGCTAAATATTTCACTGATTTAATATGAAACCAAGAATAATTAAACGGGGAAAATAGAGATCAATTGATAAATTTTAAAATTACCAAAAGACCATATGGCAAAATAGTTGGGGTTAAAAGTGTCTATAAGCCAATGTTCACTATCTTATAAAACGGCAACTTTTCTTTGGTAAATTACATGAAAACAAGCTACAACTTAACCGTATGAGAAACAGGATAAGGAATGTAGAATCAATGCAATTCTACACCATCGAGCCAATTAGGCGCAGGTAATATCTTAACCCGAAACAACTTAAACTCTTCTTCAGCAACAACATTCCCAATAATGACTATTTGTGTCAACTTCGAGTCTTTAAAAATTGCAAACGCTTCCCAGTAATTTGTCACATTGACACCACTAATTGCAAATTCACCAAAAATCCAATCACTTCCTACTGTATGGGAGAGGGGAGAAGAGCACAAGTACCTTCTTGTGTCGACAGCGTGTGCACCGATTTCGTTGTATGAGATATCCAACACATTCAATGACTTTAGCAGTGTTAACGGCTCCAAGGCAGAAAAACTACCCATTTTGTTGTTACTAAGGTTCAAGCAAGAAAGAAGCTGCATAGCCTGCAATCCTGTCATAAAGACCGATAAAAAGCACTCAGTTACTTTCATTTAAATAATCATTAGAAATGCCTTTTAAGCATCAAAATGCACCATGAAACTATCAAGACTTTGACTGGCACCATTTTACAAAATAAAGATGGCCATGCAATAAACTAATGTTGTACAAATGTGTTTATGTATAATATTGTATATATGAAGACATAATACACATATAGATGAACAGACAGACAGACAGATAGATAGATAGATAGATATAGAAATACAATGAATTGAATATCGAAACCACAAAAACAGATTAAGTGACAATGAAAATTTTATAGAATTAATTGTAGTTTACCTTCAATTGAGCTAAGTTGGTTGTGGCTGAGGTCTAACATTTGGACCCACAATAATTTCTCAATAGACCCAATATGTGACAATGAAAGATTACCAAGTCGTGAACAGATATAATTATTGGTGCCTGATGATGCTGAGTCCCTGTAATGAGAACAATGCCTCAGCAAAGATTCCGGACTGGATGTCAGCTGCAGAAGCGCAAAAAATATGAGAATCTGTGTTATAGAAAATCAGTAACCTATATCAAAGGTTCAAGGCAAATCTTTAACACTAACTCTTACTAATATTATTAACTAGAGATCTCTCTGGGTGTGTGTTGAAAAGAACTATCAGAGACTCTCACACAAGACATTCATAATTCCAATGAACATAACTATATAGTTGGTTAGACTAATCTCAATAAAAATAATAATAAACCCACTATATGAACAGATCAGCCACTAAATAGTTGAACTAAGTTTGGTTTTACTTTGAATTCTAGATGAACTTATTGAAGATGCATGCCCATCTGTTTACTTAAATGAGCATGTAAAACAGCATGTTTATAGGACTACAATACAAGTACAACTATTTGGACTTTGGATGGCTAAAGGGTCATTTGACCTAGTTCTTAAGCAAAATGAGTGAAAGCTTAAGTAAGAGCTGAGCCAATTTCTTTCAGTTTTAAGTGTGAAAAACTCTTCACTATGTTGAGCAAAGCCCTCAATCAAACCTAATAACATTTAGATTATTTAATACGAGGGCATTCAGTAGCTATCATCAGATTTCTAATTTGATGCAAGCATGATGAGTGGTGACAGCCTCACGTGTCCAGAGTTAGATGAAAGGCTTATCAATCTGTCATGTGTAACATAGACCAATTTACATAGCAATATGTAGGAATGATATGATCCAAGTTGAAGGTGACTTTAGCATAAGAGGGTGTGTGGGTTGAGGCTGTGACAACATGCCTTTGTATAGGGACAATTGAAGAAGACTGTTTCCATGGGACTTTGCCACCTGGGCTTGTTAAGTTGAAAACAGATATTTTCATTTTAAATGTTGTTTTACTAATATATTTTAAGCCTATCTATGACTTTATATATTGAGCTTTGAGGCATAATTTCATGTAAGATATCTGCGCTGGCCAATCAAGTAATCAATACGTCAGTAGGACATTAAAACCACCAGGAAATAATATCTGATGGTATTGACAAAATGAGCAGAGACAAACTGGAGTAGCTTGTCTGTTTTGGCCAAACTGAGCTCAAACAATAACAGCACAAATTCAACCGAACTAGAACCAGGCACAAGCACTGCTCCTTACCTTAAGCACAAACTCGCAATACATTGTTTGCTGCTCAACTCAGATGAGCTTGTTCTTACTCCTAAATGCAATGGTTCAAAGCTCTAGCTCTCCTCAAGAAGAACATGAAACAATAAAGAGATACTACTCATACATCCAGCACAACAATAAAAAATGAACCTACATGGACTGTGCTTTTCTACACAGTGATAGAGAAGAGAAGAGATATTCACCTGCTTTAACACAACTAAGCTGTATTCATCCTTGTAGTATTGAGAATGAGGCGGGTCCAATGTCATAAGATCACTATATAATTCTTTAACTTCTTCAGAATGGACCATCCTGCATGTCTCTGGAGTTTTATCATATGACATCATTGCATCATGTGCAGTCAACAATTCTGCACGCATAAGCTTTCCAATTTTCCTACAATAACCAGCGGGAGAAAATAAGAGGACATTGGACAAACAATAAAGCTGCTTTGATGCTGCAAAGCTACTCATGAATGAATTTCACATACCAGTTTATCTCTGACGGCAATTCCTGGAAAAGAGCTATCTCATTAACTATAGTCTCAGTGCTCCACTTAGAAGCTGTTGACTTATTCACCTCACTATTCCTCAGTTGATCGAAAATTTTAATTTGGGTTGGTTCCAGAAGATGTGTTTCACCAGTATGAAAATTATCATCTCCCCATGAAATCATCTCTGCACTTTTCATTTCAGCATGTTGCAAACCATGAGGTTGTATTAAAACTGTACGTTCAAAATGAGTAGGATGGCTATGGTGAAATCCACTCAGACACATGATTCCCTGAGAATGTCCAAGGCTGACCTTTATTGGATGAGTATGTAAGGAATGGAGATTCTCCTCGTGAAAAGTTAAATGTGTTACCCAAGCTTGGGAACTCCCAGAGTTGTTACTTGAAAGTGGTGACCAAATTAAATCTTTATTTGTGTTATGTACAGATTGCACAGTTATTGTAGATGAGCTAACACCTTCAACTGCTTCATTCAAATAAAGAATGAGTGGAATTATCCCACTATTAAGATGGAAACCTGTGATAGGAGACGAAGCACAAGTATCCCGGAAACCATCTGCTGATACATTAAGATTAGAACCATGAGGTGGCCAGGTAGAAACCAACAGAGGATTCTCCACTTTAACTGTTTTCTCAAGAAGCAAAAGATGATAAAACCATCCACTTTGATCATCCAGGTCAGTAAAAAGAGCTTGGTGTACAAGGTCATACTCCTCTGTCAGAACTTTCTCCTTTGAGAAAGATCCTTGAGCCCTTTTCTCCAGTAAATGAGACAGAATTACACTGCAGAACATTCATGGTAAGGTAAAGTAGAATAAAAGCAAGAAATATGTTTAAGCAAACAGACAGAGACATCACAAGGTAAAACATGCACTCAAAGCAACAGGCATGTTTGTGTAGGTTGAAAAAGAAAAAAAAGAAAGAAAAGGCACAATTGGATAGGAAACTTTAATTTTCTAATCCTGCTAGAATAGATAGAATATCAAAAGGTAGCAGGTGTTTCATCGTGCAGTTTCCACTAGAATATTAATGTGCATAAGAATTGATCATTTAACTCCAAAGCAAAGTTGAAGGTTAATCAAGCTACAATTTTATATAACATCACATGCCAGATTTACACGCATAGAAAGCAGCTTAAACAGTAGTACCAACAGAACAATGCCGTTGCAGATTAATCTGAAATAAACACCATTTGTTTCTTTTTTGGAATCTGTTAGGCTAATGACCATTTAAATAGTGAAGTGCTTATCAACTTTTGATATAAGGAATAGAACTAATGAATATTTTTTCTCCTGTTCCACAAGGTGCATGAAAGGAGACAGTATTTTGCAACCTTGCATCACAATATACCATCAATACAAGTTACATGTTTTAAAGTGGATGTTTTCTATAACATTGCATGCCATCAATATCTTATCAACCTTGCATCACATTACAAGATAACTTATACCCAGTCTGTCATGCTTTACCTATTTTGAATGTTTTTATTACATAAACAATAAGTCACATGGTTTAAAGTGGATATTTGAATATTTTGTCTTTAACTAAAATGTCATAAAAAAAAGAAAAACCTATGTCGCAGAAAATCCACAAAATTTTTTGTATGTTCTATATAACTATGCATACTACCACTAGACATTCTGCTTCTATAACGGGACCAAAGCTAGAACTAATTTCAAAGTTCCAACACATTTTTCCTAAAGCAATTTTTGCAAAAGAATCTAAGGATTATACAATTAGGTCATGTTTGATTCACAAGACTAATAATGAAGTATTAATAATCCTATAAAATTAGTGTAGTATTCACTATCCAATTGGATTAATATCCATTGGATTAATAATCCCACCCCTACCCTATTACTAATAATCCTACAAATTTGTTGGATTAATTATCCATTGGATTAATAATCCTAAACCAAAATATTAAAACAAACATAGGATAATTGGGCCCACGGATTAATAATCCTAATCCCATGTTCTAATCCACCCAATCAAACATGCCCTTAAAGGATTATCAGTGATAACTTGATAAGATACATCATAAACATTGTGAAAAACAAATTATAACTGAACCATGAAGCCACATAAAACAGTATGACTTTGGCACATCTCATTGTAATGCTACAATAACAACAGTATGATATGTGTATGATTTCAAAAGTTGTGATCTTCATACAGGACATTCAACTTCGAAGTTCGTGGCTTGGAAGTACTACAAACTAGTGTTGATTCTTCAGTGTTGCATTTCGATTTTAATTGCGACCTTGATCTTGATGTTGCCTTCATGCTGATTGGTTGATCTGTTGACTCATTTGTCCGAAATTTATATTGTGGCTTTTCGCCTTTCAGCTGATGCCTTGATTAGGTAGTGAATGTGTGGTGACGTTGCCTGCTGGTCCATTTTGGCTGAAGTTCAAGACCTGTATCTTAACAGTGCTTCATTCCAGTGCTACAATGAGTAGTTGTAACCTATTTTGTACATACAGTTTTGACTTTTTAACTTATTTTATTTCTTTTTTGCTATTTTAGTTGTTCCTACTTGTACATACAGTTCTTCAGTTATAAAGGAGGAACATACCTGGTTCTGGATCTAAACCCTAATTCTTAGGTGCGAACCCTAGATCGTCTCACCAAAAGTTTCCATCACAAGTCTGATCGACTTGATCCGAAGCCACAAATTTGACTTCACAATCAAGGACTGAACCTAGATTTGGTAGTCGCAATCCAAAGCCATCACGATCTTGTTTCTTGTATTACGAACTAGTTTTTCTCTCTGAAATCAAAGTTGAGTTCGCGAACTGATCAGATTTCTTCATTCGCGTCTGGTTCGCAGCACTTTGGATTGAGTGATTCGGAGAGTAAAGAAAAGAAATGGAGTGGTACGTATTTTTTTTACATTAATAATTGAGGCCTCAAATTTTTTGCCTCAAATTTGGCTCGAATTTTCTTTCTTTTTTTTCTTTTTTTTTTTTTTTTTTTTTGTTGGGTTGATGCTTTGCTTGTTATTATTATTATTATTTTTATTTATTTTTTTCTGCAATGTATTAGCCTAAAAAAAAATAAATAAATAAAAAAATGCATTCGAGGCAATTTCGAACCTCTTTTTGGAGGCCTTAATCACAGCTCTTTTTTTTATTTGTTTGAATAATTTAAGTATAAGAAAATAAAATAAAAATAGAAAGAAATAGAGAGACTTATTTCTCTTATCAATTTTATTTTTGATTTTTTTAAAAGTGAAGAGATTAGAAAAGGAAAGAATCACTATTTTCATAATATTTATTTTATCTTTATAAAAATAAAAAAAATAAAATAATTAAAAATATAAAAAATTATTTTAGTAATATAATATATTTTTTTTTTCTCTTAATGAAACTTAATTAAATAAGAATAAGATAAATTATAATTATTTCTTTTCTTTTATTTCTTCTTCAAAAAAAAAAAAAAAAAAAAAAAAAAAAAAAAAAAAAAAAAAAAAAAAAACTTTTCTTTTCTACTAGTTTTCCAAACATAGTCTTCAAGTTCGTCTATGGTCTTCTCTAGGTCGAAGCACTTGAAAAATCTCAGATTCTGTCGAAGTGGACCAAGAAGCTGCGAAATCAACTTCCATTTCCAGTATCATAAACACAAATTGCGAATCGAAGTTGTTGTTCACATTGTGATTTCAGAATCACAGAACACATCGATTCGAAATTTGTTGGAATCTTCGCAATCGTGACCTGGCTCCTTTGATTCGCATTGGAAGCCATTTGATTTCGCGATCTGAGTTTCAGCTTGGGTTGCTTCGACTTCGAATTGAACTTCGCAAACTTAAACCTGAGGAGAAATCGATCTTTGGACATCAAATCAACTTCAGTCCGAAGTCCTAGTTGAGTTTCAAACTTGAATCTGAAACCCTAGATGCGATCTGGACTCGAACCCGAAACTCTTGAGTGCGATTAATATCTTTCAAACCTCTATATTTTCATGCAATGCCTTTGTGTGGATCTGATTTCACGACATGTGTATGATTTCAAAAGTTGTGATCTTCATACAGGACATTCAACTTCGAAGTTCGTAGCTTGGAAGTACTACAAACTAGTGTTGATTCTTGAGTGTTGCATTTCGATTTTAATTGTGACCTTGATCTTGATGTGGCCTTCATGCTAATTGGTTGATCTGTTGACTCATTTGTCCCAAATGTTTATTGTTGCTTTTCGCCTTTCAGCGGATGCTTTGATTTGGCAGTGAATGTGTGGTGACCTTGCCTGCTGGTCCATTTTGGCTGAAGTTCAAGACCTGTATCTTAACAGTGCTTCATTCCAGTGCTACAATGAGTATTACGGTGCTCTAGATTTTTGCTAGATGGCTAATAGAGATCGGGCTTGGAGAGGTGGTCATGTTAGGATTTTTGCATGAAAATTGGGTGAAGATGTGAGGATGAATTTCTCAATTGGAATGAGCAGTGATACTAATCCAAATTAAAATCATAATCAAAGAAATGAGTTGGAGCAAATTATTGGATGACTTGTCACATCGCACGCTGTCATTGAAATTTTTGAAAGTTTCAAAGAAATTATTTGAGGTTTATTGTTGTGACTCCCTTCATACCACTTCAGGAATTTGTTTCGAGTTAATAGGTTGCTTTTTGTGGGGTCAGTTCGCATTTGAGTCCAAAGGAAGGAAGGAAAGAAGGCATGCACTGCTGAAGTCTTAACTCATGATCAGTTTTCTCTCAAGTTGTTCTTGTCTAGTGGTTGCATAGTCAATCCTATCGATTGGTCACAACTTTCAGCCTTGTTTGTTTTGGAAGATATCATTTGTCAGCCAAGTAGTCTCGTTCCGACAGGAAGAGTACTTGTTTACACCAGTCTGCATGTCAGCGGTGAAGAGGCTCGAGAAAATCGGAGTCTATACAAGTGTTCGCAAGGGAGAGTTTGGACATGATAGAAGTTGTTAGTTTGCACCTATGGTTGCTTAGCCAAAGTAGTGGATCGATGTATTAGTGTAAGAATGAGTTGTAAGGAAACATGTTTGTATTGAGCATGGGGATGCAGCGTCTATTTCCTCGCTTAGGGATTCAATGCATGGTGTTACATTGCGTACACTTAGTTGCTACTTAAACTTGAGAACAAGTTTCTTAGAGAGAGAGAGAGTATGATGTAATATAATAAATAGACTAAGTGTTTGCTAAATAACTTATTTGTTGTAATATATAAATAGGTAATGTAATACCCATTGTACTTAGTTTTACAATACAAAATATACATTGTGATCGGAGTAGAATTTAGTTTCTCTCTCTGTCCTTGGGGTTTTACCCCTAATTGGAACATTTGCTTTCTCTCTCTCAATTTGATGTTGATTTGCATTTAGATTTCATTATTAAGTCCCTTTCCACTTGCCTCACCTTTTAAATTGTAAAAGTCATTTAAATTAAGAGCAGTAATGGCTAAAGATTTTGTGAAGCCTTTTTTATTGAGGTTTTTAACAATAAACATTTTTTAAGATTTTGTTATTTATTTATAATTTTAACCAATAGACTAAATGACATAATTGTTACCTCTGATTCAGAGTTTGAACAAGTGATTGAAAAAAAATATATATATATATATATATCTGAAAAAAGTAATATTATGTAAACAAAATTTTCGAAACAGAATAATGTGACTTTATACCATGTTGTTTGATGGATTATAGATGCGAACATGTTTTGTTGAATTCTCATAATATTTTTTTTAATAGATTACAAATATATCCTTTAAAATTTACTTAAAATATAAATTATTTCATATAATTTTTGAAAATTACAAATACCCCTTATTATAATTTTTTATTTAACAAAATTAATAATAAAAAAATCAAATTCTTAACTATTGTCTTATACAATAATAAAATTACTTAAATTGTTAATTGAAATATATTTTTAATATCATTAAAAATAATTAATTGACTTGATAATTTATTAATAAAATAGATTATTTGTTATATAATTATAAACTTGAAGAGAGGGAATACAATTTCCATAACTACATGAGATAATCCGTATTTTAAACAAATTTCAAGATGTATTTATAATTTAGTCTACTTTCTTTTTTCTTTTTCTTTTTTATAATTTTTAAAAACTAGTCTACCAAAAAAAATTAAGTACAATATTTTCATATATATATATATATGTACATATTGGGGGGCAAAAATAATATTTTAAAAATATATTTTTATTTGTCAAATTATTTCATAATTTTTTAAAAAACAAAATTTAAAAACTTAACAAAATAGAGAAATAGCCACTTACAAAATGAAGAAAACAACACATCATCAATAGAGGTGATAAATTAACCAAATAATTCTAACTCAACCCGTTAAAAACTCATTCAAGCTCATTTCATTAAGTAAACAAATCCAATTTAAACACATTTTAGACTTCGTTAAATTTTTCAAATCAAACTTCAACAATCAATTGCTCGTTTAGTTCAATTTGATTAGCCTAAAACTACATAAAAATACCAAACTACTTGAGTACGATTTGACAAAAACTCGTTTATGATCAGTTTAAAAGTTTAATGAACCAAACTTACACAATTAACTGGTCAACTCGTTTATCACCCCTCAGACATTCTCACACGAAAAATGCAGTTCAAGAGCAAAATAGAAAGGTAAAAATTATCCCAGGAAGTTCCGAAAATAGAATCTGGAAAAAATAAAAATAAAAATAAAAATACATTGACCTACTATCAAATGAGAGTTGTCAATAACAATCAAGTTCGAATTCAAGCATTTGATGAACCCACAATGTAAAAACTATCTCAGGGAGTTCCCAAAACAGAATCTGGAAAGAAATAAAAATAAAAATACATTGACCTGCTACCAAATGAGAGTTGTTAATAATAGTTATTAATAATAATTGAGTTTGAATTCAAGCATATGATGAACCTACAATAACAATATAGTTTATGTATATCCTTTTCCCCGACTTTAACCAATATTGACAAAGCACAAGAAGATATCAAGCAGACGAAAACTTTCAATGAATGACCTCTCCGCATCCTAATTGAAAGTTCACTCCAAAATCCCCAAATTTCTTTTTTTTTTTTTCCTCTTTTTTTTTTTTTTTCCCTTTTCTTTTTAAAATTATCTCAAATCTCCAAACCTGCAAAACCAATACCATTGAAACAAATCACCATCTAAGCCGCTACTAACAGGGACCTACACTTGCTTTGACCTGGAACTGCCTCCACATGCAGTCTGGTTCAAGCAATCTATGATCCATGGCAATTCTGCCTGACACATGGGTGAATTATTAACCATGGAAGCCACCTGCCCGATTCCAGGAATCGGGTTCGCCTCACTGTCCCGAGAAATCAAACCAGTTGGAGTTCCCGTCACACTCTGACAAAGATCCAGAGGATTACGATACAGAACCAAAGCACTTTCAACAGCAGATTTGTGTCCTCCGTTTCCATTAGAACTCAGTCTCTGACCCTGGAAATTCCTTTTTGTTTCCAAAGTTAAAAGTCCAGAATCTGCATTGGCATGATCCAACTGTTGTCCTTCACGATCATCAATAAGAACCTCCAAATTACCAGTGTTCTCAACTTTGATGTGGTTGCCCTTGTCTCCGACATGTCTCTTTCTTTGTGATTTCTTTTTGAAAGGACTTTTCTTGGGTTTCAGAGCTGTTGCGGTCTCCTGGGTACCAATACCCGAATCTGTTGCCTTCTTTTTGCTTGGAATAACGGTGTACATAGAGTTGCCTGTGGCTTTCTCATTAGACTCAGAACCACTTGTTTGGATAGCTAATAGAGCGGTTCTGGCAGCTTTGATCTCTGCTTCTTTTTTCGTTTTTGCTGCGGCTCCAATATACTTGATTCCTCCGATCTCAACCGTGCAAGAAAAATGAGGCACCCTGCCTTGTCTTTCATCCTTCCGGCATTCGTATGACGGAATTGCATAATTCATCTTCTGTGCATATTCCTGAAGTAAATTTTTGCACAAGCCCGTTGCATGCTGAAACACACACACAAAAAGAAATGAGGTCAGATATAATGATAGAAACACCCATCTATCTTGCCCATGACACCAACAAAGAAGCAGAAATGCAAGCAAATAAACTGTCAATGACAAAATACAGTACTAATAGCAATATTCAATTATAATACAAAAAATCAGCAACTTCCTGGTGTGTTAAATAGTACAAAAACAATAAAAGAACATATGCCAGGTGTATTGGCACATGTATGATGGTAAGAACTCCATAATGTCATGAGAATAAACAGGCATGTGTAGTTATGAAACTGTAATGAAATCAGCAAGCCCAGCAGGGATTAAAAACAACAAAACCAAAAAGTGAAGCACTTCTCCTTCACTTCAGGTATACAACTTACAAGTTCGCACACAAGTTTGCAATCCAATTTTTAAACAAATTGTAACACAGCCTCGCAACATGCAACTAGGGCACTTTGCACAACTAATCAAGGCTTCTAAAATTAAAGGTTCACGTATTCAAGTAAATTACAAGTATTGTCTAGAAGGCCTTCACGCTTATCAAGCATAGTTTAGGGCTTATCAAGTATGCTTATCAATTTAGGGCCTTCATGCTTATTAACTATAGTGTTTTGCATTCCACAACACTTCAAATCAGTGTAATACAGCAATTTTGTAGTTTCTTCACCCTCAAAGAGTACAGATATGAAGGAAACACAAGGCCTTCTCAACTTTTAAAAAGCACATTGTCACTAAAAGTTTGTTGTGGATATCTATTATATCTTCATGTGAATTGCAAATGTGGCCGGTGATATATACTTTACACGTTGGATTGAGGACTTACAGATGGGCTCACATTTGTCAATCTCTTAGAACTACACATACCTGGGTGACGGACTCCAAAAGACTTGATAAACTGCACCTATGTCCCAAATAAAGAAGTTCATGCCGCGCAGGCATGAGATAGTGCGGTGGTCAGATAGGGTGATTCTAGTGATTTACTTGTCCTTAGTCACGATGGTGGCTGTACCATGTGATCTTCACCTTCATGGTAGATACACTACGCCATTCTTCCGATACCTAAGCCAACAAGGTAAGACTGTAGTAGACAAGGTCTTCAACAAACCGGTGCATTACTCTGGAATCATGTGGCTTGGTGGCTAGAGATAGAGGCATTGCTCAACACGGCACCCCCACAGGTGTCACCGCCTTAACCTAGCCGTACTAAGAAAGATAGATAGCGCCCCATTGGACTTTGTACAAATGCTCAGAGATTGAGGTAAATCCAGAAAATTATTAGGTGCTTCCGGAGCACCACGTGGCCGTGCTCCTTCACAAAGCATCATACACCATGCCTCCTCACGTTTTCCAATCACTCAACACAAACTTGTAGGCCCTACCTTCTCCACCAATCACAACACCCTTGGAGCACCATATGGCTAAGGATGGCAATATCAACCCGGCCCGACAGGGACCCGAACTGCCCCGTCCCGATAAATAGGGTTTTTCCCGAAAATTATTCCCCATAAGGCCGGGCTGGTATTGAAAAATACATCCCTAATAATTTTCGAGCCGGGGACGGGGATAGGTTCCTCAGCCCCGGCCCCGGCCTCACCCCGAAATTTCCCCGATGCATCCCTGCCTCTACACCTCTTTAGTTGTATTATATAAATATCTGTTTTCATCTTATCTTCTCTCTCTCAACTCTCTCACTGACTCTACTCTCTCACTCTTTCACTCTTATCTTCTCTCTCAACTCTCTCACTCTCTTCACTCTTTCGTTCTCAACTCTCACTCTCTCTCTCAACTCTCTCGTTCTTCTCTCTCTCTCACAGCTCTCTCACAGTCAACGTCACGACGACATCACCACCACCACCGCTGGCCTCGACCCCCCTCTCTCTCTCTCTTCTCCTCGTTTCGATTTCTTTTTCTTTCTCTCCACTTCGTCTCTCTCTATTCTTGAGCAGAAGGTCCGTCTCTCACCACCACCAAACCCACTGCCACAGCCACCGTCACCGTCGATCTCGCCATAGAGCCTGGTCATTGGCGTCGATAAAGGTGTGCCAGATCTGTCTTCAGATCTGTTAGATCTGTCTTCTCTCTCTCTCTGATCTGATGTTGTTGTTGTTGATCTGTACTCAGATCTGTGTTGTTCAGCATAATTTTTTTAATTTGTGTTAATTATATATTGATCTGTTATATATTGAACAAAATTGATCTGTTAGATCTGTTGTATATTGATATGTATTGTTCAGATTAATTTTTTTTTAATGTGTTAATTATATTTAATCTGTGTTAATTGGATCTGATATATATTGATCTGTTAGATCTGTTATGTATTGAACAAAATTGGTTTGTTGATTTGTGATATATATTGATTAGTCAGTGATTTGTTGAACAAAATTCGAAAAAAAAAAAACAAAACAAAAGCTCGGGGATATTTCGGGGTCGGGGAAACCCGATCCCCGTTAGGGGACAGGGACGGGAGGGTGATGGGCTCCCCCGCCGGGGATCGGGGGCGGGGGCGGGGATTTTGTAATCTTCGGGGATCGAGGACGGGGGGTAGTCCCCGGCCCCGCCCCGCCCCGTCCCGTCCCGTCCCGTCCCGTTGCCATTCCTACATATGGCTGTGTTCTTGGAACACCCAATAATTATTCGGTAAATCCAAAGTTTTAAAAAGCGGCTGCAACCGTTACGTAACGGTTTTGGCGGTTACCGCCACCCGTTACGGCCGCTTTTGTAATGTGATTGAGATTCACAAGTGTGTCGGCCGTAGCGGCTACCGTAGCGGTTGTAACGGTGTCGTAACAGCCGTAACGGCCTATTACGCACCGTTACGTAACGGTTCCAAACTGTTTCTTTCGAAAAAAACACAAAAAAAAAAAAAACTGAAAATGGGAGAAGAGGGATAGAAAGAAGAGGGAAGATAAAGAGAGAAAATGGAGGAGCAAGAGATAGAGAGAGAGAAGAGGGAAGATGAAAAATATGTTATTGATTTGTTTTGAAGCTGTAAGACCTATGCTATTCTATTTAACTGCTATCACTAAACCATTTTATTTGTGTGTGTCTATCTATATATTGTTTGAAAATAATAATAATAATAAGTGTGGTCATTATCTATTTGGCTTGGTTAAAATATGTATATATATATATATATATATATATTTAGGCTCTTATTTATTCTCTTACTTTTGTCATTGTTTATCTTATATAAAATAGTTAGTGATTGATCGATTTTTTTATTAATATAAAGTCTTTAATTATTAAAATAAAATGTAAAAAACTCAATTTATAGTGATTTAAAAATATGAAATATATTGGATCATACTTAAAAATTTACAAAAATTGATCAATATTTATTTTTAACCCAATAAATATGATCATGGAAAAAAAATATGCATATCAGTAAGTTTTTTTCAAATTGTGCGAAAAATAAAAAAATTCACGGTTCCGTTTACCGCAACCGTTACACTACGGCCTTTACACCCCGCAACCGCAACCGTGTCACCGCCACCGTTACAGCGACCGCAACCGCTTTTCAGAACCTTGGGTAAATCCTAACACATTGATAAGCTCTGTCACGAGTAGGCATAACCTAACGAAATTTAGGAATATACAGAGAATATATTATGAGTTATGTAATGTCCTACAAATAGGAGGTAGTACCCTTACATCACTAGAACTTTCTAGCACAGAATCCAGGAGAGATCAAGCTCAAGCTCCATATTGCATCCTTGGTACTACGTGCTCTCTCTCTCTCTCTCTCTCTCTCTCTCTCTCTCTCTCTCATGGTTAATGTGTATCTCACTCGGACATCCCCTTTTTGTCCTCGGCATCCGTGACATGTAAATCCACCCCCTATTGACGCTTCGACCTTTGGTCAAGTATGATCTACCCTTTGTCATACATACTGAATAGTTTCAACTCGAGATACAAAAGTTAAAAAATATAAAATCTTTCATGGGCTTTTATTTTCTGTTGTTGGGCTTTGGGGGAGTTCATTTGTTTTTATAACAAAATATAGTATTAGAAAAAAGAAAAAAAAATTAAAACCTAAAAGATAAAATAAATTTACCACTGGCTGAGAAATGCATTCATTTATTTTCCCAGCGTCAGCTAGTCCCAGCAGAGCAACCTCAGCCGCTGACTGTTCTGCAGCTTTACGATTGAAAAATCCAGGCAGAGAATCATATCTAACATCATTCACTATTACCGTTGACTTAAAGGAAGGCTCATGGGAAGGTCCTTCCTTAATAGTCTCGTATACAGGTGTAGAAAGTCCAACTTTCTGAGCATACTCTTGCAACCGACTCTTGAAAACATAACAATTTGAAACACCTGCAATATGGCAATAGGACAAGATGAAACATTAGAACTTTAGAAGTAGTTCCACCTTAAAAGAAACAGAAGAAGCGTGGAAGATGAACTATATTGATAGATATATTTATTAACAAGTACTGCCAATCAACATATTCTAAGGAAAAGATGCAAGTGGACGTCTTTACCATTTGGTAATAATTCTAGTGTTTAAGCCCTTATCCAATTTTGTACTTAGTTTGTTGTGTCAAATCCTCAAATTTGAGATCAAATATGAAATACATAAAAAATTATAACAAAGACACAAAGCGCACATAAATCTACATGGTTCAACTTATAACCGATGTTAACATGCGAAAGACTGAGAAGATTTTGCTGATGAAGAATAAGAAGATGATGGGACAATGGCTGCTTCCCTAAAACCCTTAGCCCTCTTTACACAGAGTGAAGTTATCTCCAACCCAGTTGACCACCACATAACTGGATATTTTTCATACCTGGTTACATATTCAAGTCATCCCCTAACATAATTAATCTTTCTTAAAATGGGCACTATGCATACTTTTCATACATTAAAGATCATGGGTTTGTCAAAAACAGGTTTCACTTTGCAGTATGTTGACTCTGATAAAGCAAAAACACATTTTTCTTTGTAGCATATCTCCATGATTTGCAATTGATATCTTCACTGTTCAAAATTGACATCAATATTTTTTTATAATATTTGCTATTGACATCTATCATTGTTCAAGATTTTTAGTTTCGATTAATATGTTATTCCTTGTTTCGTCCCATAGGGAGCACCATAGGGCTGGGTTGCATTCCCTCAGTACGGATACTCAGCTTAAACTCTCCTAAAACGACCTGTCAAAAGATTTTACCCCATGTTTCATGCTTTGATGAAGTTGGAGCAACTGTCCATAGCTAATGCATTCGAGTGTGCCCTAAACCAACCAGGTGCAAAACGATGCAGTCAAGTCTTATAGGCCATGTTTGATTCATAAGACTAATAGTAAAGCTATTAATAATCTCATCAAATTAGTATGGTATTCACTATCTAGTTGGATTAGTAGGATAAATTAACTCCTTATCCATTGTTTGATTTGCATTGGATAAGAAAACATATGAATATAGGATTACAACTATATTTATCTTCTTTTCCAATCTTACCTACCCTCCATCAATATTTCTTCACAATCTTACTTTATCAAAATTTCTTCATAAACGTGGTTTTCAAAAAAAATTATAAATAAATAAATAAAAGCAAAATAAAAATACAAAATACAGAGGTCGTGTTTGGTTTTTTTTTAAAATTTTCTTTTTAAATATAAACAAATTTGATAAAATAAATATCAAAAAATATTTTTAAATTTTTAAAAATTATTTTTAGCCTTCTAAAATATAAAATTATATAAAAATAGCAAGTGTTTTAATTTTTAGTCAATGGTAAACTACCAATAGGTCCTAATAGGTAGACTTAATTCCCATTAAGTCCTATTGAAAATAAGTCTTTGTAAAATTGTCGCTAAAAATAATTTTTTGTGACAATTTTTTACATTCATCGTTAAAAATTGACAATTAATGATTTTTTTTGTCATGATTTTTATAAATTGTCGTTAAAACTCACAATTAGTAACTTTTTTTTATGACAAATTTTTTCCATAGGACCTATAAAACAATAAGTCTACTTATTAGGACCTACACGTAAGTACCACTTACTAATAATCCTACAAATTTATTGGATTAATTATTCATTGGATTAATAGTCCTAAAACAAAATTTCAAAACAAACACAGGATTATTGAACCCCAGATTAATAATTCCAATCCATGCTCTGCTCCTGTCAATCAAATATGCCCATAAAGTACTGTTTTATCCTTCATTTTTCATCCCTTCTATAACTTTATCAATGTTTTCACAACCATCTAGATTGCCAATACTAGCAACTACTATGAATTGAGAAATTGAGGAAATCAAAAAATCGGGTCAGAAAATAAAAGAAAAACGCACATTTTCAATTAACAATTCTGGTTACATAATTCAAACTCATCATAAGAATACCACAATAAACTCAACATTCAAAAATAATTTCAACCTAATTTTTTGAAATCAAATCTCAACCTAATTCATCGCTACATGAAATTTAGAGTTTATTTGCATTACGCATAACGAACAACAAAACAAAAATAAATAAATAAATAAATAAATAAATAAATAAAAATACGAATATAAAATCAAATCTCAACCTAATTTACATGAAATTTAGGGTTTAGTGAATACACATACACAAGCAAGCATAGATATAGAGGTAGAGAGAGACCTTGAAAGCAGTCATTAGACATTTTCTTTGGCAGTTCTTCAATGAAAATTAAGACTTTTTTGTACGAGAAACGTTGTTAAAGAAGAACCGAGACGATGATGATCTTCACTCCTCCTCAGTACTCGAATCTCTAACTCGAGAAAGGGTTTATGTTGTTGATGTGTTCGAAAGTACTTTTGCACTTTGGTGTTGGAACATCGCACCTGCATCAAACTCCATGAAGGCCACACGTATATTCAACGAAATGTCTAAACGCACGACTTTCTATCCTCCTCTCCAATTGGTTGTGTCAGTGGGCTTCAATAGGCTTACCATGACGTTTGTTTGCCTACTAATCTTTTAATGTTTATATAATAAATTAATCAAATAATCATATTTAGAGTAAATTAAAGTAAACTCCTAAGCACGCTTTTTAAAATACTGATTTTACCCATTAATAGCGTTACGTTTAGAATCCAAAGAAAAAGAGGAAGATTAGAGATATTAAATTTTTTTACTAAATGAATTATTAAATATCTTATATGTGTGAGAGGGTAATTTTTGGAAAAAATTGGGCCGAGCTGCGAGTTGGGCTTTGAGGCCCAAAACGCGAAGGACTGAGTAAAAAAGGCCGTAAAGGGTATTCCGGCCCAGGAGAGATTAAAGGCACTCCGGCTCAAGCTGTTAGAGTTACTCCGGTCAAGAACGATAGATTGATTCCGGTTCTGAGGAGATGTTAACTCACTCCGGCCCAAGGAGGTGAGATTACTCCGGCTCAAGAAGAGATAGTTACTTCGGTCCAAGGAAGAGTAAAACTACTCCGGTCGGGAGGCAACTCACAGTTGGGCCGGTCTCAGTTAGTCCGGTCGCAGTATGTTCTGGGAAGGCCGGTGTCGGAATTAGTCCGGTCGTGACTTACAATGGTTAGGTCGGTCAGAACTTGTTACTTGGAAGTTTGAACTAAGCACATCAAGGTTGAACAGGGCAGCCGAAGTAAGGAGTTGGAGGAGAAGACCGAGCTAAGGATAGTTCGGCCCTCTGTGGCTCGGTATAGCCAATTTTACTTCGGTCAAATGGAAGTTCGGCCATAAAGAAAACCATCCCACTTGGTTTAAGCAGTGGGGGAGGGTGTAAAAGGATAAGCATTATCCTTAGAAGAATGAATCCTAGGAGGACTCTGCATGGAGAAATACAAGTCCTACCAGGATTGTGCCACGGGAAACTTATAAAAGCCTACAAGCATCACCTTGGAGGAGGTAATTGAACACAATCTTTCTGAGAACTTAGAGCTTTGTCTATTTGTCAAGTTTTCTGACTTAGGCATCGGAGAGGTTTCCGGCACACACCCGCCGGCCAGCTCACGTTTGTGTTTTCAGGTGACAAAGCGACGTCGTACGGAGGAGCGTGGACTTGGTCAACAGGATTATACGAGGAGAATTATTTCCTCCCCGTACAATTGGCGTCGTCTGTGGGAAGAACAGACAAGAACAAAAACCTCTTGACTAGGCTCCTCATTTTCTCATTCAATGGCACACATTGAAGACTTGCCGCAGTCCGCCGTCGACGGACTAACTCCAGAGGGGGGCGCAAGGCGCGAAGGATTACCCTCTGTCCCTCCTATGGCAGATCTGGAGCCCCAACAACATAACTCCAGGAGGAGTGGCAGGGGAAGGCGGAATAGCAGCCCTCGACATTCTAAGAGTCCTGACAGGCAAAGGAGGAGGGTGGATCCTCAAGCCCTGGAACATCGCGTGAAAGAACAAGATGAACTAATTCGAAGGATGGCGGCGGACATGGAGGCTTTGAAACGCCAGATGAAGACTAAAGATGTGGCGACAGGAGAGGGGCGCAAGCACAAGACGCCCCCTCGCCACTCAGAGAGTCGTAGTAGGAATACTACACCCTCCCAAGGAGAGAGCAGAAGCCTCAGGACAGGCGACACTCACTCCTTATCTTCAAGGACTCGTCACTCCAGGTCTGAGAGGACGAGATCCGAAAGATCATACACTGAAGGAAGCACGTATTGGCCTTCACATTCACACCAAACCAGATCCAGACAAACCGAGCTACCCAGGTCATCCGACTTACGAGCCGTGCTAGAAGAAAAAGCACGATGCAAGGAGGATGCCAGGGCAAGAGATCCACACCGAGTTTCGGCCTTACAACGGTTGGCTCCTCGGACGCATGGAAGCGTCGAGGTTGGAATGCCAATACCGCGACCGGCTTACGAACCAACGGACAAGGCATTAGCAAGACTACAGACTTCGCCGTTTGTCCCAGCGATCTAAAACGCACCCCTACCATCAGGCTTCCTTCAGCCGAAATTCAATACATATGAAGGGAAGACGGACCCGTATTCACACTTGAGCCACTTTCGCCAAGTCATGGCTGTGTACAGGCGAAACGAGGCCTTAATGTGCATACTCTTCCCATCAAGTCTGGGCGACCTAGGCTTGACTTGGTTTGAAAAACTCCCAGAGGGCAGCATAGCCTCCTGGGCCCAATTGGCAGAAGCGTTCGTAACAAGGTTTCGGACAAATACTAAAACACCGGTGGAGATAGACCAGTTACTCTCCATCGACATGGGTGAAAAAGAGACCCTCAGATCTTACAACAGTCGCTACTGGGAGACATTCAACCAGATTGGAGACTGCCCCACCAATCTAGCCATTGCGCAGTATAAAAGAGGCCTACCAGTAGGGAATCGACTAAGGGACTCGATCACCATGACACCACCCCTCACCATGGAGGCCCTGATGGAAAGAGTGCATCAGCACATCAGGGTAGAAGAGGATGGCGCGCGTGCTAAAGCAAAATCAAGTACGGCCGCGGCACCAGAAAAGAAAACCCCTGCCAAGGTCAACACGGTCGACCGAAGTAACAAAGACGGACGTGGCAGACGAGATAACGGAGAAGACCCAGACAAAAGATGGTTGAGAATCCGCACTGCCATAACCACGGTGTTTAAAAAACCAATTTATCGAATCTTAAGCGAAATCAAAGACAAGCCTTTTGTCAAATGGCCAGCCAAGCTAGGGGAAGGTCAGAAGAATTACGATGACAGATCACGGTGCACTTTCAACAAAGAAAAGGGGCACCGAACTGAGAATTGCATGCCACTGAGACAGCACTTGGAAGAATTGGTGGCAGCAGGCCACTTGGACGAATACATTGAAGGAGGAGTGCAGCCGGCCCCCCAAGATCATAATGACCATCCCAATAGAATGCCAAACGATGCACCACCTCAAGGCATTATCAATGTAATTCATGGAGTTTTTGAACCCGAGCGCGTATGTGAGCTCAGAGGTTCAATCAAGAAGGCTGAGCACTTTAGGGAAAATATTGAGTGCCCAACCTGCCATCAAGAAGGGGAGGACAAAGGCAGCTAACGTCATGACCTTTTCAGATAAGGACTTAGAACGAATTTACTGCCCTCATAATGATGCCCTGGTCGTCACTCTCCGAGTCAAGGATTTTGACGTCAAGCGGATTCTGATTGACCAGGGTAGTTCATGTGAGATCATGTATTACGACACATTCAAACAACTGAAACTGCAAGACAAAGACTTGGCACCTGCAGTTTCTCCCCTGATTGGATTCAACTCCATGCCAGAGTGGCCCGTCGGCAAAATAATCCTTCCAGTCAGAGCAGGAAGTGTAACAAAACAGGTGGAGTTCTGGGTATTGAAGGTCCCCTCCACCTACAACATCATCCTGGGCAGAACATGGCTGCATGCCATGCGTTCGGTAGCGTCATCATACGATCAGGTAATGCGGTTCCCCAATGACGCCGGTATAATTGAAGAAGTCTATAGCGATCAGATCATGTCAAAACAGTGCTTCGCCACAGCGAATGGAAGCCGAGCTGCTAAAGGATACGTTCATTCGGTGGAAGAGCCAGAAAGTAATGAACTATTCGCTGACGTCGGCAAAGAGGCTGATCAGAAAGCGGTGGAAGACTTGGTGGAGGTAAAAATAGATGAGAAGAACCCGGATAAGTTCTTCTTGCTTGGCTCATCATTGTCCAGCGCTGAGAGATTAGAGGTCTTGGAATTCTTGACCTCTAATATCGAAGTGTTTGCCTGGACACCTTACGACATGCCAGGCATTGATCCAAACTTCATCAGTCACCAACTCAATGTCCACCCATCTGCCAGACCAGTCATTCAACGCACACGCAGATCGGCACTCCACCACGCCGAAATAGTGGCAGAAGAGGTAGGCAACCTGCTGGAGGCAGGAGCGATAAGGGAAGTGCACTACCCAAGATGGATCTCCCGTCGTAGTGCCAAAAAAGAATGGTAAATGGCGTGTCTGCGTCGACTACAAAACGGTCAACAAGGCGTGCCCAAAAGATAGCTTCCCTCTACCAAGGATAGATCAACTGGTGGACCTAACGGCAGGGCATAACCGTCTCAGCTTCCTGGATGCATACAGAGGCTACCACCAGATCGCCATGCATGAACCAGACCAGGAGGTCACATCCTTCACAACACCAAGGGGGTTATATTGCTACAAGGTCATGCCCTTTGGCCTAAAGAACGCAGGGGCGACATTCCAAAGGATGGTCACCAAGATGTTTGAACCATTGTTAGGCAGAACAATGGAGGCTTACATCGACGACATGGTGGTCAAAAGCAAGGATAAGAATGACCATCTGAAAGATTTGGGCGAGATGTTCCAGATCCTGAAGAAACACAAGTTACGCCTCAACGCGTCCAAATGCGCATTCGGAGTGGGATCTGGCAAATTCTTGGGCTTCCTGGTGACCAACCGAGGTATAGAAGCAGACCCCTCTCAGATCAAAGCAATCCAGGAGTTGGAGAGACCAAACTCAGTCAAAGAAGTGCAGCATCTCACTGGTATGGCGGTTGCACTCAACCGGTTCATAAGCAGATCGTCAGACAGACTACGACCATTCTTCCAAGCTTTAAAGGCCAAGTTTGAGTGGGATGAAGAATGCGACCGAGCTCTGGAAAGCTTGAAGGAGTACATGTCTTCCCCACCACTACTTGTTACTCCAGTACCTGGTGAAGAACTCTTTTTATACCTGGCAGTCTCTCAGCACGCAGTTAGCGCAGTGTTGGTTCGTGCAGAAGGAATACAACACCTGCCCATCTTTTATGTCAGCAAGACATTGTTGGGAGCCGAAACAAGGTACTTGCCCTTAGAGAAGCTAGCATTAGCGTTAATGATGGCATCCAGAAAGTTGGCGCATTACTTTCACGCCCACACCATAATCGTCCTCACAGCCTTTCCACTAAAAGCTCTGTTTGAAAGGGCGAACTTCAGTGGGCGAATTTTGAAATGGGCAGTAGAGTTGGGACAATTCGACATCAAGTTCCAACCCAAGACTGCAATAAAAGCTCAATCTTTGGCAGACTTCGTCGCAGAGTTTACTCCTGGAAGTCATCATATCTGCCCAGTCGACCTGACTGACTCAACCGAACTAGGGACGGAAGTTGACGCCGGAATAGCGCAACCCCTAGTGGAAGGTAGTCCATCAACCGAACTAGGGACGGAAGTTGACGCCGGAATAGTGCAACCCCTAGTGGAAGGTAGTCCATCAAGCACAAAGGCAGACCATACTAAGGACAACAAGGAGGAGCCAAACAAAGGCTCACCAGCAGTTCAAACAGAGGACGAAGGGCAGACAGCCAACCTGGACTTTGAAGAAAACACCATTCTTGACCTCACGACATCGTCTGATCCTTCCACTTGCTGGAAACTATTCGTTGGAGAGATGTGGAAGCTCTTTGTGGATGGAGCATCCAACCGACATGGTGCAGGGCTTGGCATAGTCCTCATCTCTCCAGACGGCCTGGTTATAGAGCAAGCAGTCAACCTTGGCTTCCCAGCATCTAACAACGAAGCAGAGTATGAGGCGCTTCTCGCAGGACTCAAGTCGGCACACTTCATGAAAGCAACCGAACTAATGGTGTACAGTGACTCTCTGCTGGTGGTAAACCAAATTTCTGGCGAATACGAAGCAAAGGACGACAGAATGGCCAAGTACCAAGAGTTAGTCAGAACAGAGATCAAGAAGTTTGATGTGGTAAGGATAGAACAAATTGGCAAGGAAGAAAACAGCCGAGCGGACGAGCTAGCAAGCCTTTCCTCAATGGCAGATACATCAATCCCTCATCCATTACTCATCGACTTCTTACCAAGACCAAGCATAGAAGACCCCGAAGCAGAAGAAATATGTTGCGCAGAATTAGGCCCTTCTTGGATGGATCCCATCATCCTGTTCTTAAAAGACGGCATCCTACCAGAAGAGAAAAAAGAAGCCAACAGAATAAGGGCAAAGTCGCAGCGGTTTTGGCTATCTCCATCTTTGGCATTATACAAGAAGTCGTTTTCTGGGCCTTACCTCAAGTGCGTTCATCCCAGCCAAGTAGAAGCCTTCCTGTTCGAAATACATGAAGGGGTATGTGGAAGTCATCAAGGGGGAAGGTCGCTCGCCTACAGGGCTATTTCACAAGGATATTGGTGGCCATATATGCAAGCAGACTCAGAAAAATACGTGAAGAAGTGTGAAAAATGCCAGAAATTCGCGCACCAAATACATCAACCAGCAAGAGAACTCCTACCTTTAACTAGCCCATGGCCTTTCGCAATGTGGGGCTTAGACATAGTAGGACCACTTCCAACAGCACCCGGAGGCAGAAAATTCTTTCTCGCAGCAACGGACTACTTCACAAAGTGGGTGGAAGCAGAAGCATTGGCATCAATCAAAGAAAAAGATGTGAAGAAGTTTGTTTGGCAGAATATTATCACTCGGTTTGGCATACCAAAAGCACTGATCTCAGACAATGGAACTCAGTTCGACGGCAGAATCTTCAGAAGCTTTTGTGAAGAATACAAGATAGAGTTCTACAATTCCACACCGGCTTATCCTCAAGCAAATGGACAGGCTGAAGCATCAAATAAAGTCGTCTTGGATGGACTAAAGAAAAGGCTAGAGAAAGCAAAAGGCAAGTGGGCGGATGAACTTCCTCACGTCTTATGGGCTTACCGCACCACACCTCGGCGATCAACTGGAGAAACACCATTTTCCTTAGCCTATGGCATGGAAGCAGTGATCCCACTAGAAGTTGGCCTCCCCACAATTCAAAGCGAAAATTTTGATCCAGACTTAAATGGAGAAGCCATAGCCTTAGAACTCAACCTTGCAGAAGAAAGAAGAGAAAGAGCGTTGGTCCACATCGCCTCATACCAACGAGAGTTAATCAGAAAATACAGCAAAAAGGTGCATCCAAGACAATTCAAAATTGGCGATTGGGTATTGCGCAAAGTAATGGGAAACACCTTGGTCCCAGGAGACGGCAAGTTAGGCCCAAATTGGGAAGGTCCTTATAAGGTGGTTGGGTTAGCCGGCAAAGGGGCATACCACCTAGAAGACAAGGATGGCAAGGCAATCCCTAGGCCATGGAATACGGCCAATCTCAAGTTATTTTACTTTTAGCTTTTCTTTTTTCAAACATGTAATTTTCTCTTCCTTCAATAAAATGAGAAATTCTTTTTGGCACAAATTACTCTTTGTAAAAGTTAGCTTTCAAGACTTAAGTATATTGCAAACATGTTATTCTAAGTTAGCTGGAAAAACTAACTTAGAGGTTGGCTGGATCAAACCAACACCCTTCCTAAGCCCAGGATAAGGATCCAGGCTGCAGGACATTTGGTCGGAATAACCAAATACTATAAGTTAGCCGGAAAAACTAACTTAGAGGTTGGCTGGAATAAACCAACACTTGTTACTCTTCAGCCGAAGTAAGTGTTAGGCTGAAGAGTGGTTAGCTGGAATAAACCAACACTAGTTACTCTTCAGCCGAAGTAAGTGTTAGGCTGAAGAGTGGTTGGCTGGAATAAACCAACACTTGTTACTCTTCAGCCGAAGTAAGTGTTAGGCTGAAGAGTGGTTGGCTGGAATAAACCAACACTAGTTACTCTTCAGCCGAAGTAAGTGTTAGGCTGAAGAGTGGTTGGCTGGAATAAACCAACACTTGTTACTCTTCAGCCGAAGTAAGTGCAGGGCTGAAGAGTGGTTGGCTGGAATAAACCAACTCTAGTTACTCTTCAGCCGAAGTAAGTGCATGGCTGAAGAGTGGTTGGCTGGAATAAACCAACACTTGTTACTCTTCAGCCGAAGTAAGTGTTAGGCTGAAGAGTGGTTGGCCGGAATAAACCAACTCTAGTTACTCTTCAGCCGAAGTAAGTACATGGCTGAAGAGTGGTTGGCTGGAACAAACCAACTCTAGTTACTCTTCAGCAGAAGTAAGTGTATGGCTGAAGAGTGGTTGGCTGGAATAAACCAACTCTAGTTACTCTTCAGCCGAAGCAAGTGCATGGCTAAAGAGTGGTTGGCTGGATTAAACCAACACTTAGTACTCCTCAGCCGAAGTAATTATGTCGACTAAGGAGTGGTTGGCTGGTAAGTATAGTCTAACCAACCAAAACCGAAATAACAGTTGGAGTAATAGAAGACATCACAAATGCAAGCATACACACAACAACCGGATTAAGAGTTGCGTAAAATTTTCATTCAACAAGAAGTCATTACATGGGCATACTTCGGTTACAAAGAGAAGAAAAAATTAAGAGAAAAGTTCATCTATTTCGGCGTCGAAGGCAGCATCGGCGTCAACCCGAAAACCGGTTTCGGGCGCAACAACATTTTCAGAAGGAAGAATGGGTTCGGCTGGAGCCACGGTTTCACTTGGTTGATCAAGAGTCAGATCTTCCACCATGGGCTCCGACCGAACTACCTGATCTGCATTCACAACCGAAGTATCCTCAGGAGTAGAGTCTTCAGAAGAGTCTTCATCATCTGAGCCCTCAAGCAACTGCTGTTGCATGGCCGTGGCATATTCCATCAGGGAGTTCGGTATAAAGTAGGCTGGAGGGTTGAAAACCTCGGTCTGAGGATCTTGACCGAGCCTCTCAACGGCTCCCCTCCAGCCGCACTTAAAAAAGAGCTCCTTGGCAGCATTACATTGTTGGGCATAAGCATCCTCTGCCCTCTTGAAGCCTTGTTTGTCAGCCTCCTTCACCTTCTCCTTTATTTCGGCATCCTTCTTTCTTTCAAGTTTTAATAACTCGCGCAAGTACTTGTCCTTCAGAACTATGGCAGTCTTTTGTTTTTCAGCTTCGGCCGAACTAACCATTCCGGTCAGTCGGCCGACCTCACCTCAAAGTTCGGCCAGTTCCTTTCTGGCTTCTTCTAGTTCGGCCGATTTCGACTCTGCCTCGGCCGCTGCTTGCCTAGTCACTTTCCTCAGCTCCAGTACTTTCCTGTGGGTGATTTGGTTTTTCTGAATAGCCTGACAAAGCAAACAACTTCCTTTAACCGAAGAAAGAGTTAACAAGAAAAAGAAACATAAACAGAAAAGCAACCGAAGTCACTAACCAGAATCATGGATTTAGTAGCAGACCGGATGGACTTCAGCTCGGTGGTTAACTGTTTTTGGTGATGTTCCATGTCTTTGGGCAGACACACGCTCTTGGCCAGGTTGATGGCCAACAGGTGGTCTTTCTCAGCAACGACCGAGTCTGTGTCTAGAATGTCTCGGTCGTTGAAGGTTAGTTTCGGTGCCCAGCAGCCGATGGTTCGGTCGGAAGACTCCGGTTGGGGGCTCGGTGGTAAGTTCGGCTGAATAAGAGTTTCTTCATCAATCAAAACTCGTTCGGGTTCGGAAGTTCGGGCACGTTTGGTTCGGCGGGAAGAGGATGGCTGTTGGGAAGGAAGGGCGACAACAGCAGGCTGCGGTTGGCTGGGAGGCGCCACTTCGGGCCTAGTTGTTTCGGTGAGAAGGGCCCTGACTCTGCTCCTTTTCGCCATCTCTTCTTCTGCGGTTAGAGGGACAAGTCTTATCTCGGGCAAAGTTGGGTCCGGCTCCGGTGCCTCTTCAAGAAGGAAGTCAGTCACCCTTGCTTTTCGGCGACCGCTGTAGCGATAGGTCGGCTCAAAATTTAGAAGCTTGGCCCAATCTCTTTCTTTAATCCGAAATGCGGCTCGCAAGACTCCGAGGTTGGGATAGCTATACAAGGAATGGAGATGGGCGAAATCTGCAAAAAAGAGAGAAGTGTTAGTTCGGCTAATAGACTAAACAACCGAGATAACACACAAAGTAGAAGACCGAAGTAAAATTACCAGGCTCTCCCATTTTCCAATTTATAGGTCGGACAGGAATTTGAGCTTGAAAATCCTCAAAGTTCCCAGAGACCCAAAAGAAGTCATCATCGTTAAGATCTTTGTCTGGAGTGTGTTTAATTATCTTCTCTCGGCGGCGGCGAATTCTAAGGTAATAGACCCACCCAGCATTCTTTGAGCCGATGAAATACTGATGAAAGATCTCGGCCAGACCAAGATTTAGTCCGGTTTGGTGGTTCAATGCGGCTATCCCCATTATAATACGATATGTATTGGTGGATAGTTGGGTGGGGCATAACCTAGTCTGTCTAAGAAATTCGCAGATTAGCGGTTGGACAGGAAACCGTAGTCCGGTTTCTATTATGGATTGAAGGGTAAAGGGGACGAAGCCTTCATTGTTCCAGGAGGTAGCATCTTTTTCGGCCAACGTCAGATGGACATCATTAGGAATCTGGTAATCTTGCCTAAATTCGGCCATGCCACCAGGGGTTTCGACTAAATATCTATACTTACCCATTTGTTGTATAATTTATGAATAAATTATTTCGGTACAAAAACTAGGCTCAGTAGCTCGGTTGAGCACACGCAGGAGTGCCTGGGCAACCTAAGTCTGCAAAGTAGAAAACAAAGGGGTTAAGCACAGATCGTTGGACCGCGCTACAAATTATAAGCAAGATATACAAATCCTACTTCGGCTTAGTGGGCTGGTTCTACCTCGGCTCATCAGAAGGTTTCTTAGCTCGGTTTTGAGCAGTTTAGACCGGTTTAACGTCTAGGGGCAGCTTTCTGAGTTCGGTCTAAAAAACTAAGAAAGCTGGTTTAGTCCCAAGGCCTAAATCGGTTGCGGTGTGAGGAAAGTTACTCCGGCTGAGCCCCTAGGGGCGGCTTTCTGAGTTCGGTTTCAGAACTAAGAAAGCCGGCTTGGCCCCAAGGTCTTAGTTCGGTTGGAGACCGAAGTACCTAGTTCGGTAAGTGCAAGCTTGTTCGGTGAACTTATCTTGGCTAGAGTGGGTCAGAAGAAACTACTGACATTCCTACAAGTTCTAGTCCGGTTATTTCCTAAATCTATATACATAACACAAACAGTATCCTAGTTCGGTTACTATGTGATTTTGGATCCAAGATTGGTTTCTCTACATAACAGTTCATACACGTACAAGTTCTATTCATTTTTTCATAAGAATACAGAAGCAAAAACAAGAAATACACAAGCATGCTTCACCCAGATAAGAGAAAACAGAAATGAAGAAAGCAAAAAAACAACAAGTTTTCTCAGAACTTACCAGGGGGAAACAAAAGCAAAACGAAGGAAAGGAAAGAGGATTGCTTACCAGGAAAAGATGAAGTAGAAGACTGGAGTCGGAAACGGTGGCAGCAAGAACACCAGCTTGAGTATGGAAGTAGAGGCACAGAAAGAAGATGAAGACAGAGAGAGAAGGAAGATGCAGGTGAATGATTCAGAAGTGGAAAGGATGTTTTGTGAAAGAAGGGAGAGAAAAAGGCGGCAAAAAGAGGCGGGAACAGTACAAAATTTCTGAAGGGCAGCATGACAGTTGGCCGCAGCTTATCAGAGCTTGCCACGTGTCACTGGAATGGGAAACGTTACAGTCGCTGTGATTGAAGGGACGTTTTGACCGGACATAGTAATACCCGAGGTAAAATTAGCTCGGTTGAAGAGCCTGAGGGTAATTCGCTCGGCTGGAGAGGCTAAAGGGTTTTTAGCTCGGCTAGAAAGGCTTAATAAACTCTAGCTCGGCCAGTAGACTGATAATCCCAATCATGCTGCGCAGATGGAATTAAGGGGCAATTGAGAGGGTAATTTTTGGGAAAAATTGGGCCGAGCTGCGAGTTGGGCTTTGAGGCCCAAAACGCGAAGGACTGAGTAAAAAAGGCCGTAAAGGGTATTCCGGCCCAGGAGAGATTAAAGGCACTCCGGCTCAAGCTGTTAGAGTTACTCCGGTCAAGAACGATAGATTTATTCCGGTTCTGAGGAGATGTTGACTCACTCCGGCCCAAGGAGGTGAGATTACTCCGGCTCAAGAAGAGATAGTTACTTCGGTCCAAGGAAGAGTAAAACTACTCCGGTCGGGAGGCAACTCACAGTTGGGCCGGTCTCAGTTAGTCCGGTCGCAGTATGTTCTGGGAAGGCCGGTGTCGGAATTAGTCCGGTCGTGACTTACAATGGTTAGGTCGGTCAGAACTTGTTACTTGGAAGTTTGAACTAAGCACATCAAGGTTGAACAGGGCAGCCGAAGTAAGGAGTTGGAGGAGAAGACCGAGCTAAGGATAGTTCGGCCCTCTGTGGCTCGGTATAGCCAATTTTACTTCGGTCAAATGGAAGTTCGGCCATAAAGAAAACCATCCCACTTGGTTTAAGCAGTGGGGGAGGGTGTAAAAGGATAAGCATTATCCTTAGAAGAATGAATCCTAGGAGGACTCTGCATGGAGAGATACAAGTCCTACCAGGATTGTGCCACGGGAAACTTATAAAAGCCTACAAGCATCACCTTGGAGGAGGTAATTGAACACAATCTTTCTGAGAACTTAGAGCTTTGTCTATTTGTCAAGTTTTCTGACTTAGGCATCGGAGAGGTTTCCGGCACACACCCGCCGGCCAGCTCACGTTTGTGTTTTCAGGTGACAAAGCGACGTCGTACGGAGGAGCGTGGACTTGGTCAACAGGATTATACGAGGAGAATTATTTCCTCCCCGTACAATGTGTATAGAGTTTATAAAAAAAAATGAACTCCACACCTATGTGAGACTTTGTGGACTCGTGTGACAACCACCACCTTAATTAAGTAAATTAATTATATATTGATTACGTGCTTAATTTTAATTATGCGATTATGTATTATTAAGTGTTATTGATTGTTATGTTATTTATTGAATTGTGTTATTGATAACAGATAGGTTAAAATGAGAAATAAACATATCTGATTTGTAAATTTTAACATGCTAGAATTAAATTATTGGATAGGCAATTAGAGCCTAATTCACACTTATATAATTAAATTTAGTATAATTGAGATCATAATTTGATGAGGAGTAATTTAATTTGAGTGGATATAATTTAATTTAACTTAAAGAAAAATTAGGAATTAATTAAAGTATTACACAAATTAATTAGTGAATAAAATAAAATAAAAGTAGAAGTATCATATTTATAATTCAAGATTTAATTAAGTGTGGTATATATTAGGACATTTAATGATGTTGAGTGCAGGAGATTATTTTCTGGTGGGTGTGTTGAGAATCTGGGTGTGTGCAGAGAAATCTGTGTGAGTGTGTGTGTGCTGAGCAATTTGGTGAGTGTATTGAGTAACCAAATTTGTATGTATAATTTAGTGTAGTGAGAGAAAGAGAGAGGGAGAGAGAGAAGCTTAGGTGGAAGAAGAAGAGAGCTATGGAGATTCATCTCCTAATCCATAATTAAACTCTTGGTATGTATTTATCTTTGCATTTTGTATCATCTAATCCATGGAATTAAAGGGATTTTGGGAGTAATTGCATGAACTAGCTTGAAGATGATGAATATGGAAGTTTTGTATATATATGTGTGTGTTGAATCACCATTTGTGAGCATGAATATGTAATCTATGTTGAATTTCAAAGTTTACTCTTACATGTATTCTTGATTTAAAGAGTTTTGAAGTCTAATCTCATGTTTTGAAAGCCATTGTTGTGAGTTTAAAACTAATCTTTGCATGCATGAACATTTGAGACCCATTTATGAAAGAATCATGAGATTTATGCAAGAGACTTGAGATTAATTATGTATTTGAATTTCCTAAAGTGTTTACAAATTGATTAATATATGGCAAACTCCATTTTTGAAGCCTGAACCTAGTTTTGGAAAAACCCAGAAATTAGGAAGGAATGAAGTAATTTGAAATGGATTGTTGTAAATTGAGGACCATAAAGGCGATAGAAACCGAAATTAATTACTTTAATGTGATTAGCGTACTTTTTAGAGTTCGTCGTGAAATTTAATTAAAAAAATGATTCAGATCAAATTAAGTATATTAAATTCAATTAACTTAAGTTATAATTATTTAACTTAAGCTTTGACTACGTAAATAAATTGATTGAGCCTATATATATAATAGCTCATATTCTTGAGCTCAAAATATGAGAGAATTAGTGGGCTTTGTAAAGAGAAAGAGATACAACTTGAGGAAGAGATGATGTTTTTTTAGAGAGCTTAAGGAAGACATTGAAGAATAAGCTTAAAGCTTCATAATTCAACAAGTTAAGATAGGAATTTCTTACATTCTTGAATTTAAGACATCTACATTCATATCTTCTTGAAAAATAAGCTTAATTGAGAAAGAATCATGCATGATTAAGAATGTGATGTGATGTAAATTGAAGTAGGACACCTACATGAGTTTGTATGGTTGGATTTGAATAAAGTGGTTCATAAATATGACATGCATAATATAAATTTATAGCAAATCATATTTAATTGAGAGTTTTTTTGGGTGTAAATTAATGTTAAGAATTCATATGAGCATAAAATTGAAGAATTGAAATAATTGAGTTCGCATTTTCCACATTGTCGGCTCGAGCGGCCAAGCCTTTTCAGCATATTTTGACATGTTGTTCTGTGTTTACATCTTTGCTTCTGCCTTCTTCTGAGTATTTCTAAGCATGAATTATGACTCATTAAGGTACTGATATGTACGGAAACAACATGTATAATTGAATTAGAATTAGAATGAGAAGATAAAGTATGTGATTAGAACAATGTGTTCCAATGTGTTTGGTATATATGATATGTAGGTTTGTACGTTGTGTAAGGACACCAACCTACTCGAGGTGAGTAATCTCTTTGTAACGGTATGTTTGTATGAATTACTTTGGAATTAGTTTTGCTAGACGAAGAATTATGAAATGTGATGAAGTTTATAAATAAGTCTTTTAAAACTAAAAGTTATGCTTTGACATACCAAATTGTGTACAATGTAATTTGTTTCCTGAAAAGGAAATTTGCTAAGGAGTAAATGAGTTCCCTTTGAACAACTAATAAGAAAATATGTATTGATCATTCAATAACCACTGTTTTGTCTATGATCCGTAAATAACGTTCTGTATAAGTTAATGGACCGTTGTAAACGTTTTGTATGACAAGTTTTCTGAAAAATTATGTTTGATAAGAATGATGAGCCTTCCTATTTGATCAACGAATGTGACACCATGAACATGTGTTGTGATTATCGGAAACTTCCATTATGTTTATGTCGATCCCTAGTAGTCGTTATGTCTATGTCGACCTGTTGCAGTTGTTATGTCTAAGTCGATCCCGTTGCGATCGTTATGTATATGTCGATCCGTTGCGATCGTTATGCCTATGTTCTTGTTCCATTGTGGACGTTCTGCTAATTTGCTTAACCAATACTATTGGATCACATCACGAAATGAAAGTGACATTGAATGGTATGAAGAACTTTTTGACTTTTGAATGTATATGTTTCATAAATACTTCATTTCGTCATGAACATTTTGTATAGTATTTTGCTAAAGGTCTAGGAACGCTTTTGACAACGTACTGCGCTATGTGTCGATCTATGGAAAGTTTATTGAAGGTTTATAGAACTTTATTCATTAGTACAAGTATCCGGAAAATATTTTGAACATTGTTTTGCTTATATAAGCTGTGAATCTTTACATTGAGATTATTCACTAGGCTCTAACTCACTATTTAATATATGTATGTAGGTGATCGGGCACCGGATCAAAATTAGTGGCGCCGACCCGAACTCTCTTTTTTGTCAAGCCAACTATTGCGCCTCACCACGAGGTTCCAAGCCAATACGTGTCAAGTCTTTTTGGGTGGTTCAGATTCACCCTTTAAAAATCGGTCTAATGGCAAGAGTGGTCTATGACCACGAGGTTCCAAGCCAATACGTGTCAAGTCTTTTTGGGTGGTTCAGATTCACCCTTTAAAAATCGGTCTAATGGCAAGAGTGGTCTATGACTTTTGTTTGAACTGTTTTGATTACGTGATTTAATTCCCCAACTTGTGTTTCATTTTGTATGTAAGTGTTTAGGGACTTGAGTGTTTGCGCATACATAAATATTTGAGAGTGGGTTTGTACATTTAAGTCCTCACAGCTCGTTAGACGTTATTTTCTAATATTGAATTGGCTTCCACCAGCCCCCTTTTATTGTGTTATTGTCATTATTGTTAAGTAGGCCTTTGGTAATCACGGATTACTGGCCGATTACGACGCTAAAACTATAGGGGCAGGTTTGGGTCGTGACAACTCCACATCTATATGAGATATTTAATCATTTGTTTGATAGAAAATTTGAGACCTATAACATTTTCCAAAATAAAAATAATAACAAGTGAAAAATGGTATAAGTTTCAAATTTTTTACTAAATCAATGACCAAATATCTTATATGAATATAAAGTTTATAATTTTATATAAATGACTAAATACCTCACATAAATATGAGATTCATAATTTTTTGAGGTAAAAATATCATATGGAAAACGGATGATTCCAAAATTAAAATCAGCAATCATAATTGGCAATGATAATTAATAGACCAGTGCTTTAGCGAATTAGTGGCACCTTATTGAGAGATAAATAGAGGAATCATGCACAACAAAGATGGAGGAATCATGCACAACTAAGGCCTGGTTTGACATGTCTTGAAAAAGATAAAAAGTCAAAAAATTACTTAAAAAGCTAAAAAATTATCACTATTCACCAAAAAAAAATAAATTTACACATAAAAAAATACAACTCAACTTTTTGCTGAAGTGATAGGTTGTCCGCGTGATTGGTCTACTGTACTGGTCTAGAAATAATTGCCTCCTTCGCGGGCAACCATTTAGACTGTGTTGTTTGGCCCGTAGGGGCCACCACGGGTCACATTTTGATAATCTGAACTGTTCAATATGTAGAACTCGTTGAGTACTATATGCCTATAAAAAATCACATTAACCGAATATCACTAACTATATGATCAAATCAGTTTTGTATAAAAAAAAAAGATGGTGTTATAGTTAACTGGTGAACAAAAACTAATCCGATTAATGTGATTTCGATATCCGATCAATGTGATTTTTTATAAGCATATAGTTCTCGACAAGTTTTACATATTGAACAGTTCGGATTATCAAAATGGGACTCGTGGTGGGCCCCACGGGCCGAACAACACAGTTCAAATGATTGCCCGCAAAGGAGGCAATCATGTCCTTATCTCCTACACTCTGCCCAGAAAAGGTGCTGTACAGCCTATTACTTATTTCTCCTATACACTTATTTATACAATTTTTTATTACACATTTTTTCGTAAAAAGACAAAACGTTAACCCAAACATCCATATTTTTTTCTTAAACTTTTTAGTCCAAAAAGACAAAAAGTACATTTATTTAGAACACCCCAAACAACCCCTAAGGCCAGGTTTGGCAAGTTCCAAAAAATCTAAAAAACCAAAAAGTTACACAAAAAGCAAAAAAGTCATTACTATTCACAAATAAAAAATATTAAAAAAATATTTTATACATTTTTTAAATACAAAAGTTTGAATTACACTATCAGCCGTACTGTCCCAGTAGGAAGGCAGGTCATACAATTTTTGGGAAAAAAAAAATACATACGTAAAGCCACAAAGTTTGATGGTAATGTTGGACCCTTGGGGGCCCACTAAGGGTTCCCGTTTAATAATCCAAACCGTTGAATATGTAGAACTCATCAAGTACTATATGCCTGTAAAAAATCACATTGTTCGGATATCGTTAACTATATGATCAAATCAGTTTTATATAAACCAAACGGATGGTGTGATAGTTAACTATTGAAAAAAAACTAATCTGATCATGTAACTATCGATATCCAATCAACGTGATTTTTTACAGGCATATATTACTCGACGAGTTGTACATATTGAACGGTTCAGATTATTAAAATGGGACCCGTAGTGCCCCCACGGACCAACCATCATTGTCCAAACACTTTGCCCCCGAATAAGGCAATAATTTGCTGTGTAAGACATGCTGCCCAGCACGGCAGCCGTACAACCTACTCAACTTTCTTCCCCTATACACTTTATTTATACAATTTTTTATTACACATTTTTTCGTAAAAAAATAAAAAGTTAACCCAAATATCCATATTTTTTTCCTCAACTTTTTAGTCCAAAAAGATAAAAAAGCGCATTTATTTAGGACACCGCAAACAACCCCTAATTTTAAATTTACACTGGGACTCATTTGGAAATTAAATTTTTAATGACTTTTTAATTTTTGTACTTACAAACATGTAAAAAAAAAAAGTACCAAGAATATATTTACATTTTAATAATTTGATTAAAATTTTCAGTTGCCAAACGTGACCAGGCAATCTATTTTGCTTAATTCTCACACTAAATCCAATTGTGTACAAAAGCTTGTGACTTCTACTCACAAATATGCCATGTATGTTGTTGATGGGATTTAATGATTTTGTCCCTGTGAAGAAGGTTTTCCTCCAACCCGTTATGTAAGAACACTTACAACATAACAGATGTGACAACTTATAATTGACCACTTTTTGCCCAATTCAAACTCATCTGATCAATGTTCAATTGAGCAGCAAATTTCATGCAAATTATGCAGTCAATGTTAAATTTTAAGAAAAGAATCTATATATTTTTAGGTAACTTGTATATCTTTTAAAATTAAAATTCCATCTAAAACTTTTTTCAAAAGAACTCAATCTTGGTCTCTAAAACATATCCTAACATATTCTTTGATTGAATATGTTCATCGCTTTGTTTATGTATAACCAGTGAAATATGACAACAATATTTGCGTGTTGCTTGGTCTTAGTCTTGAAAAACTAGCGTGGTGAATTCTTTGCCCATAAACAAAAGCTTTAGGTTATACTAACAATCTATTAATGTTTTGATTAAAATTTAGGTAGCGTTAAAACCCGAACATTGTTCCAGTTAACTGGCCAGACATTCGGGTTAGCCAAATTTTTCCGCCATAAAGGAGTTTTCAAAAGTAGGTGTGGAATCATGTTTCCAAAACTCAAACCAAACACAGCGTTCAAACCAAAAATTGGAATAACATTTCTAAGGCTCCACCAAACACATTATTATACTCTTCTTAGTATACTCTTGTCATGGTTGTTAAAATCGCGATCCGGATCGTAGGATCGTACGATCCTACGATCCTACTTTGCCAAAACGATCCAGATCGCTGTAGGATCGATGTTATAACAGGATCGCAAGTAGGATAGTGTAGGATCGCATGGGATCGTGTAGGATCGTATGGGATCGTATAGGGTCACAAGCAGGATCGTATAGGATCGTAGGTAGGATCACAAGTAGGATCGTAGATTTTATGATTTTTCACCTTATTTTTAATATGTATCATTTTAATTTTAATTTTTATCTTTTTTTTTAATAGAAAGTAGGATCTTACGATTCTCAATCCGATCCTACGATCCGATCCACTAGACCCTCTCACCGATCCTACTTAGGATCCCGATTTTAACAACCTTGACTCTTCTTAGTGTGTTTCTTTTCTCTCAAACTTTTCATTGTTTTTAGATTATAAAACGAAGTAATTTGAAATGGATTGTTATCGTGGATTAATGCATGGCAAACTCCATTTTTGAAGCTTGAACCTAGTTTTGGAAAAACCCAGAAATTAGGAAGGAATGAAGTAATTTGAAATGGATTGTTGTAAATTGAGGACCATAAAGGCGATAGAAACCAAAATTAATTACTTTAATGTGATTAGTGTAATTTTTAGAGTTTATCGTGAAATTTAATTTAAAAAAATGATTTAGATCAAATTAAGTAGATTAAATTCAATTAACTTAAGTTATAATTATTTAACTTAAGCTTTGACTAAGTAAATAAATTGATTGAGCCTATATATATAATAGCTCATATTCTTGAGCTCAAAATATGAGAGAATTAGTGGGCTTTGTAAAGAGAGAGAGAGATATAACTTGAGGAAGAGGTTGTTTTTTTAGAGAGCTTAAGGAAGACACTGAAGAATAAACTTAAAGCTTCATAATTCAACAAGTTAAGATAAGAATTTCTTACATTCTTGAATTTAAGACATTTACATTCATATCTTCTTGAAAATAAGCTTAATTGAGAAAGAATCATGCCTGATTAAGAATGTGATGTGATGTAAATTGAAGTAGGACACCTACATGAGTTTGTATGGTTGGATTTGAATAAAGTGGTTCATAAATATGACATGCATAATATAAATTTATAGCAAATCATATTTAATTGAGAGTTTTTTTGGGTGTAAATTAATGTTAAGAATTCATATGAGCATAAAATTGAAGAATTGAAATAATTGAGTTCACATTTTCCACACTGTCCGCTCGAGCGGCCAAGCCTTTTCAACATATATTGACATGTTGTTCTGTGTTTACATCTTTGCTTCTGCCTTCTTCTGAGTATTTCTAAGCATGAATTATGACTCATTAAGGTACTGATATGTAAGGAAACAACATGTATAATTGAATTAGAATTAGAATGAGAAGACAAAGTATGTGATTAAAACAATGTGTTCCAATGCGTTTGGTATATATGATATGTAGGTTTGAACGTTGTGTAAGGACACCAACCTACTCGAGGTGAGTAATCTCTTTGTAACGGTATGTTTGTATGAATTACTTTAGAATTAGTTTTGCTAGACGAAGAATTATGAAATGTGATGAAGTTTATAAATAAGTCTTTTAAAACTAAAAGTTATGCTTTGACATACCAAATTGTGTACAATGTAATTTGTTTCCTGAAAAGGAAATTTGCTAAGGAGTAAATGAGTTCCCTTTGAACAACTAATATGAAAATATGTATTGATCATTTAGTAACCCATTGTTTTGTCTATGATCCGTAAATAACGTTCTGTATAAGTTAATGGACCGTTGTAAACGTTTTGTATGACAAGTTTTCTAAAAAATTATGTTTGATAAGAATGATGAGCCTTCCGATTTGATCAACGAATGTGACACCATGAACATGTGTTGTGATTATCGGAAACTTCCGTTATGTTTATGTCGATCCCTAGTAGTCGTTATGTCTATGTCGACCTGTTGCAGTTGTTATGTCTAAGTTGATCCCGTTGCGATCGTTATGTATATGTCGATCCGTTGCGATCGTTATGCCTATGTTCTTGTTCCATTATGGACGTTCTGCTAATTTGCTTAACCAATACTATTGGATCACATCACGAAATGAAAGTGACATTGAATGGTATGAAGAACTTTTTGACTTTTGAATGTATATGTTTCATAAATACTTCATTTCGTCATGAACATTTTGTATAGTATTTTGCTAAAGGTCTAGGAACGCTTTTGACAACGTACTGCGCTATGTGTCGATCTATGGAAAGTTTATTGAAGGTTTATGAAACTTTATTCATTAGTACAAGTATCCGGAAAATATTTTGAACATTGTTTTGCTTATATAAGCTGTGAATCTTTACATTGAGATTACTCACTAGGCTCTAACTCATTATTTAATATATGTATGTAGGTGATCGGGCACCAGATCAGAGTTAGTGGCGCCGACCCGAACTCTTTTTTTTGTCAAGCCAACTATTGCGCCTCACCACGAGGTTCCAAGCCAATACGTGTCAAGTCTTTTTGGGTGGTTCAGATTCACCCTTTAAAAATCGGTCTAATGGCAAGAGTGGTCTATGACTTTTGTTTGAACTGTTTTGATTACGTGATTTAATTCCCCAACTTGTGTTTCATTTTGTATGTAAGTGTTTAGGGACTTAAGTGTTTGTGCATACATAAATATTTGAGAGTGGGTTTGTACATTTAAGTCCTCACAGCTCGTTAGACGTTATTTTCTATTATTGAATTGGCTTCACCAGCCCCCTTTTATTGTGTTATTGTCATTATTGTTAAGTAGGCCTTTGGTAATCACGGATTACTGGCCGATTACGACGCTAAACCTATAGGGGCAGGTTTGGGTCGTGACAACTCCACATCTATATGAAACATTTAATCATTTGTTTGATAGAAAATTTGAGACCTATAACATTTTCCAAAATAAAAATAATAACAAGTGAAAAATGGTATAAGTTTCAAATTTTTTACTAAATCAATGACCAAATATCTTATATGAATATAAAGTTTATAATTTTATATAAATGACTAAATACCTCACATAAATATGAGATTCATAGTTTTTTGAGGTAAAAATATCATATGGAAAACGAATGATTCCAAAATTAAAATCAGCAATCATAATTGGCAATGATAATTAATAGACCAGTGCTTTAGCGAATTAGTGGCACCTTATTGAGAGATAAATAGAGGAATCATGCACAACAAAGATGGAGAAATCATGCACAACTAAGGCCTGGTTTGACATGTCTTGAAAGAGATAAAAAGTCAAAAAATTACTTAAAAAGCTAAAAAATTATCACTATTCACCAAAAAAAATAAATTTACACATAAAAAAATACAACTCAACTTTTTGCTGAAGTGATAGGTTGTCCGCATGATTGGTCTACTGTACTGGTCTAGAAATGATTGCCTCCTTCGCGGGCAACCATTTAGACTGTGCTGTTCGGCCCGTGGAGGCCACCACGGGTCACATTTTGATAATCTGAACTGTTCAATATGTAGAACTCGTTGAGTACTATATGCCTATAAAAAATCACATTAATCAAATATCGCTAACTATATGATCAAATCAGTTTTGTATAAAAAAAAAGGATGGTGTTATACTTAACTAGTGAACAAAAACTAATTCGATCAATGTGATTTCGATATCCGATCAATGTGATTTTTTACAAGCATATAGTACTCGACAAGTTTTACATATTGAACAGTTCGGATTATCAAAATGGGACTCGTGGTGGGCCCCACGGGGCGAACAACACAGTCCAAATGATTGCCCGCAAAGGAGGCAATCATGTCCTTATCTCCTACACTCTTCCCAGAAAAAGGTGTTGTACAGTCTATTACTTATTTCTCCTATACACTTATTTATACAATTTTTTATTACACATTTTTTCGTAAAAAGACAAAACGTTAACCCAAACATCCATATTTTTTTCTTCAACTTTTTAGTTCAAAAAGACAAAAAGTACATTTATTTAGAACACCCCAAACAACCCCTAAGGCCAAGTTTGGCAAGTTCCAAAAAATCTAAAAAACCAAAAAGTTACACAAAAAGCAAAAAAATCATTACTATTCACAAATAAAAAATATTAAAAAAATATTTTATATATTTTTTAAATACAAAAGTTTGAATTACACTGTCAGCCGTACTGCCCCAGTAGGAAGGCAGGTCATACAATTTTTGGGGAAAAAAAAAAATACATACGTAAAGCCACAAAGTTTGATGGTAATGTTGGACCCTTAGGGGCCCACTAAGGGTTCCCGTTTGATAATCCAAACCGCTGAATATGTAGAACTCATCAAGTACTATATGCCTGTAAAAAATCACATTGTTCGGATATCGTTAACTATATGATCAAATCAGTTTTATATAAACCAAACGGATGGTGTGATAGTTAACTATTGAAAAAAAAAACTAATCTGATCATGTAACTATCGATATCCAATCAACGTGATTTTTTACAGGCATATATTACTCGACGAGTTGTACATATTAACGGTTCAAATTATTAAAATGGGACCCGTAGTGCCCCCACGGACCAACCATCATTGTCCAAACACTTTGCCCCGAATAAGGCAATAATTTGCTATGTAAGACATGCTGCCCAGCAGGACAACCGTACAACCTACTCAACTTTCTTCCCCTATACACTTTATTTATACAATTTTTTATTACACATTTTTTCGTAAAAAATAAAAAATTAACCCAAATATCCATATTTTTTTCCTCAACTTTTTAGTCTAAAAAGATAAAAAGTGCATTTATTTAGGACACCGCAAACAATCCCTAATTTTAAATTTACACTCGGACTCATTTGGAAATTAAATTTTTAATGACTTTTTAATTTTTGTACTTACAAACATGTAAAAAAAAAAAGTACCAAGAATATATTTACATTTTAATAATTTGATTAAAATTTTCAGTTGCCAAACGTGACCAGGCAATCTATTTTGCTTAATTCTCACACTAAATCCAGTTGTGTACAAAAGCTTGTGACTTCTACTCACAATTATGCCATGTATGTTGTTGATGGGGTTTAATGATTTTGTCCCTGTGAAGAAGGTTTTCCTCCAACCGGTTATGTAAGAACACTTACAACATAACAGATGTGACAACTTATAATTGACCACTTTTTGCTCAATGTTCAATTGAGCAGCAAATTTCATGCACATTATGCAGTCAATGTTAAATTTTAAGAAAAGAATCTATATATTTTTAGGTAACTTGTATATCTTTTAAAATTAAAATTCCATCTAAAACTTTTTTCAAAAGAACTCAATCTTGGTCTCTAAAACATATCCTAACATATTCTTTGATTGAATATGTTCATCGCTTTGTTTATGTATAACCAGTGAAATGTGGCAACAATATTTGCGTGTTGCTTGGTCTTAGTCTTGAAAAACTAGCGTGGTGAATTCTTTGCCCATAAACAAAAGCTTTAGGTTATACTAACAATCTATTTATGTTTTGATTAAAATTTAGGTAGCGTTAAAACCCGAACATTGTTCCGGTTAACTGGCCAGACGTCCGGGTTAGCCAAATTTTTCCGCCATAAAGGAGTTTTCAAAAGTAGGTGTGGAATCACGTTTTCAAAACTCAAACCAAACACAGCGTTCAAACCAAAAATTGGAATCACATTTCTAAGGCTCCACCAAACACATTATTATACTCTTCTTAGTATACTTTCTTAGTGTGTTTCTTTTCTCTCAAACTTTTCATTGTTTTTAGATTATAAAACCAAGTACAATGGATTTAATTATAAAAGAAACACAAATTGAAGATTAGATTTGTTTTAATAGAGACGCAATTACAATGGAGTTGGTTCGAAAAGTTGAAGAAATATATATTTAGATAGAAATTTGATTGTAAGAAAACAAAAATTACTTGAAAACACATACGATTCATTTCCTGGAATTTGAGTAGAGTTTTTATCCAATTAAATATGAATTAGTAGATTTTTGAATTATATAAAAGTAGCCAATAATAAGTTGCCACATGCATTGAGTTGTAGGAGTTTCTACATAATGGGTTGGAGGAAAACCTTGTCCCACGTGGCCTAGGATTGCCTCCAGTCCAATTGCTGGACAGTACTGTTAGGCCTCCGTGGGCACACCATAGAGCCCAAACTAATAATCTGAATTGTTTAATGTATACAACTAGTACTTCATCACTATAAAAAATCACATTGATCGAATATCGATAGCCACTTGATCAGTTCACATTTTTGTCAACAGTAAATATGATTTTTTAAAAAATTGTTGACATAAATATTATCTGATCAAATGGCTATCAGTATCCAATCAACGTGATTTTTTGTAAGGATGAATTGCTCGACATGCTCTACACATTAAACGGTTTGCATTATCGAGACAGAACCAAATGGGTCAGACTGGATAGTCCAGTTGGGCTGCCCAACTGGAGACAATCCAGTCCCATATCATATTGTCCAGAATATGTTGTAGACTGTTTTTCAGATATATGCATTCTCCTTTTATTGGTGAATGTTATGATTCCTGGCTTTAAATCTTATCTTATTTGCCAATTGAGGCCATGAATTCTAGTTTTAATTCTGAGAATTGGGCAAAATGCTCCAACAATATCACCAACAAAAACCTAATCAAGCCAGATAGGACATATTGTCTATTGTGCAATAGTCAAATTCTCAAATATGTTCCACTGTTTAGGTTTTTCTTCACATTGTAGTAATCTTTAATTGTTGTGTCAAAATTTTTAATGATTTAGGAGAAGTATGTAATATCAATACTACAAGTATGTTTGTCAACTTGCACTACTTTTTATTTAATTTGTTAATGATTAATCCTTGCCAAAGAAATTTTTTTTTTTTTTTTTTTTTTGGTGGTGTGTTTTATTCTCTATCAATTAGTGCCCATTAAGTCTTACCCAAATAATTTCTCCTCCTTGTTTTTAATAATTAATTTTGTGCTCAACACTTATATTTCAAAGTTTCTCAGCTAAGGTGTTTAATAAAGGCATATATACCTTCAGTTTGAGAGCAATTTGATATCCTCATTTGATGCTCATATTGTCCACACAGATTCTGATGCCAACTTTAAGGATCATCACCATCTCTGAGGCTCAACAGATTGATCACTTTCAATTCATTATAACCACAAATAAATAAATAAATAAATAAAATTATTCTTGATTTTTTCCTAATCTTGGAACTACAATCCAAAATTGTATCCTATCAAGTAGCTGAACCACCACCACCACAAAAATAAAAACTACAAAAAAATTTAAAATAAAAGATATTATTAACAATCAAATGCATTAATATAAAGTATAATCAGAATCAGAAGAGTATGAATCTTACCAGCTCTGCTTCTAATTCTCCCTAATTTTCCCCAACTAGCTAGCCTGGCACTTATCAAGATAAACTCCTCTTTTTTGTTTTAAGTTCCATTTCCAATATTCCCATCAAGCATGTCTTCAAAACCAACTTACAAAAGCACATGCATCCACGTAACGATGAAAAGGCTACCCTTATCTGACATAAAACACAAAGCCAAAGTCGCATAGAAAGGAATATCTTGACCTAACAGAGGCGCGTACCAAAACTGTCAATGCAACCAAATTATCATAAATTTCCATATATGCAGATGATTAAGTTCTCTCTAACACGCATATTAATTTAGCAATCCACATAATGACCCATTTCAATGGGCATTAGTCATCCAACTTGCCTTGTAACAACAATTAGTTCAGAGAAAAATCACCCACCCAAACTTATCTTTTTTCCTCCCTACATTAGAGGCAAAATTTTAACTTACAAACTTATGAATGGTAAAAGAAGAGATCACTTTTTTTTTTTTCAAGAAGTAATTAAACGAAGATCTGTAATGCACCTTATTTGTACTTTAAACAAAAAGAACATTTTTTTTTCTTCTAAGAGTTGACATGCCTCAAGTGGCTGAGGTGCACCTTGGATATAAGATATAAGTAAAATGTCCTACAATTAAGATGCCAAAAGAACTTTTATTTTCTGGATAAGCAGTTAAGATGCCCTAGAAATAATAATGAATGTAAGAAGCAATGGGGTCTAGAATCTTAGTTCTTCAGGGGTCTTTTTCCTGTAAATCCTTTTTTGATAATGTGAGACCTAGAAAATCCTATCACATGAATTGTTGAAGAGATCCAACGAAGAGATGAACTTAGCTCCAGTAGATCTGTAAGGATGAACATAGTCGGTGCCACTCAACTGGGGTTGCAGGCCGGAAACACTCTGATGATAAAATTAGCTACTGGAATCAGAGAAGGAAGATGAAGAAAATCAAGAGTGTTTGTGTGCCGTGTGGCAAAGAGATTAGACATACCTATATTCACGGGGTGCCCTCCTTTTATAGATTGGGGGTGTGATATTTGTCCCATGGGCTTTCTTGTTTGGGCTAGGCCTATTGTCAGGCCTTGTTTGGGTTAGCCCAATAAGCTGATATAATTTTTTTTTTTGGCTCCCACAGATAAGGCTATTGATAATCCCTCGGTTCCTTTGTTTCTTATTCATAAGAAAATTTGGAATGCTGTTGTCCCTCATAAAGTGAAGTTCTTCATGGGTCTTTAGCTCAAAGGGGTGTTACAACTAATGATGTTTTCCAAAGAAGAAGGCCTAATCACTCTCTTTGCCCTCAATGGTGTGTGATGTGCAAGAGGAATTCAAAGGTAGCAGATCATTTATTCCTTCATTGTCTAGTGGCTTTTGTATTATGGCAGCGTCTTTTCAGCTTATGTGATGATTAGTGGGTTGTTCCACGGGACTGCATTCAAATGCTTCTTGTTAGGTTCAAAGGGCTTGGGAGCACCAAAAGAGCCAAAACACTGTGGTCAAGCATTGTTTTTACAATTTTCTAGACTATATGGTTGGAGAGAAATACAAGAATCTTTGATGGTAAGGAATCAAATGTAGAGGCTTTGTGGGATAGGGTGGTATATTTGGCTTTGTTTTGGGCATTTGTATCCCCTCCTTTTAAAGGAGCCCCTTTGTTCTTGATCTCTAGGGATTGGGTTGTTGTTTGCCGTCCCTAGTGCTAGGAGTTTCGTGCTTCTATTTTGTTCTTTCTCCTTCTTTGTATGAGGACTTCTTGTCCTCTTTCATTTTTTTTTAATAAATTTTTTGTTGATGCTCAAAAAAAAAAAAATGTGAAAGCAGGGAGAACATATCAAATTATGAGAAAGCTGCTATGCTCGATAATCAAAAGGAGACAACATGTAATTGCAATACAACTGTGATATATTTTACTCATAGTTCTGTACAAATACATGTGGGAATAAGATGAGACATAACTTCCAAGGAGCAGCTGTGAATTGTTCACAGGACCCTTAGAATTCCCAAACCGCTTGGCCCTGACTTCATCTTCTTGGCCTCAGCCTCCATTGCCTTGGTTAGAGTATCAACCTTCTTTGCCAACATTTGAGAATCACAAGCCAAAATTTAACCAAAAGTATACAAAGCAGAATCATAATATCGCAAGAAATCAACCTCTATTGCATCATCCTTGTCTTTAAGGCCTTGATTTTTTTCATGACCATCTTTCCTCAAGCCAATCAATTCTTCTTGAAGCAAATCATACAACAGCCCAGGAACAGTATCCTCTGTATCCACTAGCAGGAAGCCCTTGGGTTTTTTTTCTTGGTTTCTTTCCAGGTGTTGCTATTGACTTCAGCTTTCTTCATGCCTTCACAAGACTGGCTCAGATTAAAATTTGGACCTTTTCCATTTATAATTTTACCCCTATCTAATGACTATGTGCCGCTATCAAGAGACTTTGATGTCTCTTTTGCATGCTTCAATACTGAACCGGTACCAGAAGACAAGGTAGATTCCTTTTGAAAGGATAGAGATCTCTTTGGTAAAAAGCCATTGCAGGTCAATTTGGAGATGTTATCATCTCCACACAAAGATTGGCGACGAGAAATGCCACTGCTTACACATTTTCCCTCTGGAGTGCTGCGATTGCTACTGTTTGTCAATCTCAAGTTGTCTTCAAGTACTTTTGAGTCTCAGTTGCTGCATCCCTCCCTATCACAGCAAGTTTGGGAATAATTAGTAACTATTCAAACTAGTGAAGCCAAATTTATATGTATTTTGTACCCAAAAAATTTATATATATTTATCACGTGAAACAACATAACTCCGCCAGGGTTATTAACAATTCCGCCGGTCCCAAGCTTGGGTTAAGGAAGAGGGTTGTGTGTTAGGTAGCCGACAGCCGACAGCCAACACGTAAAATAGCCGCTCGGATCCCTTATGACAATGAATCCTACTTTGAATTGTTTAAATGCTAGGTTGTTCCCCTCAAGTAACGCGTTGCGCTTGCCTCTGGGTGTTTTGAAAAGTGAGCAAAGGGCGTTGTATCGACGACTGGGTGCAGTGAAAAATGGACAAAGGTTCCCGTGTTTTTTTGGACGAGCGCGGGTAAAGAAGCTAGTCCAAGACTACAGGTTTAGGGTAGCCACTTGGAATATAGGAACCTTAATTGGTAAGACGATGAAATTGGTAGATGTTATGATTAGGAGGAGAGTTAGTATAGCTTGCGTACAGAAAACTAGGTGGACGGGTGAGAAAGCTAGAGAAATTGAGGATACTGATTTTAAACTGGATTATAGTAGTAAGGACAGATGCAGGAATGGGGTAGGAATCATATTTGCCAAGGGTTTTGTGGAGAATGTAGTGGCGGTCATTAGAAAAGGGGATAGGATTATGTTAGTTAAACTAGTTATTAGATGATCAAACTAAAAAGAATTTTTGGGAGCAAATGGATGAGATCTTACAGGAGATACCCGTAGGAGAGAATCTGGTTATAGGTGGAGATTTTAATGCCATGTAGGCATAGATAAACTAGGCTATGAAAGGGTGCATGGTGGATACGGTTTTGGTGACAGAAATGAGGCTGGAGAGAGTATCTTAGATTTTGCGTTGACTTTTGACCTGGTGGTGGCCAATACTATGTATAAGAAGAGGGAGGAGCATTTGGTAACCTTTAAAAGCGGGTCAGTTAAGAGCCAAATAGATTACTTCTTAGTGAGAAAAGTAGACCGCCTAAAATGCAATGATTGTAAGGTGATTCCTGGAGAGAGCCTAGCCTCTCAACATAGGATTTTGGTACTAGATTTATGTTTTAGAGGGCAATACCAAGCTAAGCAGGATGGTGGGCGTTGTAGGATGAGATGGTGGGACCTAAAAGGGGATAAACTAGAAATATTTAAAAATAGAATGAAAAATGAAGGTACTTGGGACTTGGAAGATAATGCTAACACTATGTAGAACTCGATGGCCAATTGTATGAGGAGAATCTCAAGGGAAGTGCTTGGAGAGTCGAAATGGATGGGACCCAGCTCTCGGGAAACTTGGTGGTAGAGGGAGAGGTTCAAGTGGTAGTTAAGGCAAAAAAAGAGTGCTTTAAAAAGTGACAGAATGATAGAACTGGGAAAAACCTTAAGAGCTATAGATTGGCTAATAAGGAGGTCAAAAAGTAGTAAAAGAGGCTAAGTTGAAAGCTTATAATGACCTATTCACTAGATTAGATAGTAAGGAGAGAGAGAAGAGGGTATACAAACTTACTAAGATACGGGAGAGAAAAACAATAGATTTTAATCAAGTTAAGTGCATCAAAAGTGAGGATTCTAAAGTATTGGTGAAGGATGAAGAGATTAAGGAAAGATAGAAGAACTATTTTGAGAAAATATTAAATGAGGAACATGGAAGTACGGCAATAGGGGAAGAAATAGCTAGTAATACGATAAACCAAGACTATAAGTTCTATTGCAAGATTGGGAACTTTGAAGTGGAGATTGCACTTAAGAAGATGAAATCAAATAAGACTTTAGGACCCAATGATATCCCTATTGAAGCTTGGAAGTGTTTGGGTAAAAAAGGGGTTGCTTTGTTGACTAGGTTGTTTAGCAAAATTTTGTTGACTAGGAACATGCCAGATGAGTGGATGAAGAGTATTTTAGTGCCAATCTATAAGAATAAAAGAGATGTCCATAATTACAATAAGTATAGAGAAATCAAGTTAATGTGTCATATAATGAAAGTATGGGAGAGGGTGATGGAATGCTAATTGCAAGATATAACAGAGGTGTCAGAGAATCAATTTGGGTTTATGCCTGGTAGGTCAACAATGGAGGCGATTTATCTTTTGAGGAGAGTAATAGAAAAGTATAGAGAAAAGAAAAGAAACATTCATATGGTGTTTATCGACCTTGAGACAGCATATGATAGAGTGTCCCAGGATATAATATGGCAGGTGTTAGAGAAGAAAGGGGTGACAAAATGTTACATTAATGTGATTAGGATATGTATGAAAGGGTGGTGACCATTATTAGATCGCCTGCTGGAGAGACAAACGAATTTCTTATCACTGTAGGGTTACACCAAGGATTTACCTTAAGTTCTTATCTTTTTGCTTTAGTTATGGATGAGTTGACGAGAAATATTTAGGATGACGTGCCATAGTGTATGCTTTTTGCAGACGATATTGTGCTAGTGGATGAGACTAGAAAATGAGTTAACACAGAGTTAGAGATTTGGAGAAAAAGCTCTTGAATCTAAAGGATTCCGGATAAGCAAAACTAAGACAGAGTACATGGAGTGTAAATTTAGTAACAGTAACAATGAAAACAGAAGAGAAGTGAAGATTGAGAACCAAAAACTGCCTAAGAGTGAACATTTTCGTTATTTAGGGTCAATTATCACAATAGTGGAGGAGATTGATGCAAATGTAGCCCATAGGATTAAGGCGGAATGGTGTAAGTAGAGAAGTGCGTCTAGGGTACTATGCGATAAACGAATACCCACTAGACTAAAAGGTAAGTTTTATAGAACGGCTATTAGACCAGCGATGTTGTATGGGACGGAGTGTTGGGCAACCAAGAAACAATATGTAGATAAGATGAGTGTGGCTGAGATAAGGATGCTAAGGTGGATGTATGGCAAGACTAGACAAGACAGAATTAGGAATGAGTGTATTCGGGAATGGGTAGGAGTAGCACTGATAGAAGATAAGTTGAGAGAGAAACGATTGAGATGGTTTGGTCATACTCAACGGAGACCAACAGAAGCAGTAGTGAAGAGATGCGATGTTGTAACTGTAAGCTTTCTGAATGATTTTCTGTTTGTGTCAATTTACAAAGAGTTCATCAGTTTATATAGCCCTAAATCTATGACTGAAAAAGGAAATACTAACTAATTCCTATTTACACAATCATGCCATATATACACAACATGCCATATATACAATATATTCTCACACCCCTGCTAAAACTCAAAGTGTTTTCGCAGAAAACACTGAGAGTTTGCTAAGAAGAAACTGAAACCGAGCGGTAGTGTGAGTTTTGGTGAAGAAATTCGCAAGTTGCAAAGTCGAGGAGACAAAAGGAAACGAGATAGAGTCAGACTACAGATGTTGTCGGACAAAGTGACAATCAATCTCAATGGCCTTGTTTGGTTTGGCTTTCGGAAAAAGATTTTGGAGAAAATTTTTGGAAATTTTGTTTGGTTTGTAATTTTTCTCAAAAAATTTCCAAAATCACTTTCTATTTCCTACACATCAATCAATCACTTTTTCTCTCTCCTCTCTTTTTCAATCATTTTTTCTCTCACATACATCTACTCAATTACAACAAAATATCAAATCATCCCAAACTCCCAAACTCCAAAACCATTTTCAAAATATACAACCAAACAAACTATAAAAATTTCTAAACTCTCTCCTCAAAATATTTTTTGAAAACTTATCTCCCAAAGTCAAACCAAACAAGGCCAATGTGTTTTGTCCGTTCATGGAAGATAGTATTGTGGGCAATCTGAATAGCACTGCGGTTTTCACAATAGAGAGAGGTCAGAGAAGACTAAGGTACACCCAAATCAGAGAGAAGACAACGAAGCTAGACAAGCTTAGCAGTAGCATGAGCCATAGCACGGTACTCAGTCTCAATAGTAGAGCGAGCAACAACAGTTTGTTTCTTGTTTTTCCAAGAGATTAAGGAATCGCTAAGAAACATACAAAAACCAGAGGTGGACTTCCGATTATTAACATCACCAGCCCAATCAGAATCAACATAGGCCACCAAGTCTAAAAATGAAGTAGAGGACAACAGTAAGCCCTGAAAGATGGTACCCCGGAGATAGCGAAGAATGCGAACCAAAGCAGCCCAATGGGTAGAGCGAGGAGTATAAACGAACTAACTAACCATATGAGCAGCATAAGCAAGATCAGGACGAGTGACAATCAAATAAACTAAACGACCCACAAGCTCACGATAAAAAGTACGATCATCCAAAGGGACACCATCACTAAAGTTGAGCTTCACATTAAGCTCAATAGGGGTATCAAAAACCTTAGTATCAGTGAGACCGGCATGATGAATAACCTCATTAGCATACTTGGCCTAAGATAGAAAATAGCCCTTTGGAGAAAAGGCAACCTCAATACCAAGAAAATACCACAATGGACGTTGTACGAACACGAAATAATTCTTCTCGTATGATCCTATTGATCAAGTTTGCGCTCCTCCAAACGTCGTCGCTTTACTTCCTGAAAACACAACTGTGAGCTAGCCGGCGGGTGTGTGCTGGAAATCCCTCCGATGCCTAAGTCAGCAACTAGACAATAGACAATAAGGTCTGTGTATTCTAGAGTAAGAATTGGGATACCTGTCCATAGGTCTAGTCATGAGCTTTTATAGACTTTATTTTGGCACAATCCTAGTAGGATTCCAACTCTCCCTATGAGAGTCCTCCTAGGAATCACACACCCTACTCACTACCAACTAAGTGAGATGGTTTTGCACAATCCTAGTAAGACTCTATTCTCCTTAGCAGAGTCCTCCTAGGAGTCATACTCCTACTCACTACCAACCAAGTGAGATGGTTTGCACAATCCCAGTAGAACTATAACTCTCCTTAGCAGAGTCCTACTAGGAGTCTCATCACTGCAAGCCAAGTGAGATGGCTGAACCCTTTACCTCCGTTATACATTTCTGACCGAACTGCCTTATCTTGGTCCCCTACCATTCAGACCGTGTGATCAAAAGTCGATCTATCGAATGTCACCCTACCGAGCTATACACAGCTCGGCCCTCGCTATTGATGTTACCTCGATTTTTTCTCTTTATACCGAGGTAACTGCAGCAGTCTCCGACCGAACTAACAAGGACGAGGTCCAATTTGCGAAGCCCAAACACCTCGGCCCATAGTTCGGCCTAAATCCGAAATATGAGATGTCTTTTTAGCCTAAGACCGAGCTATACCAGCCCTTATCTCGGCCCATTGCGCGGCCCAACTTCCAAAGAAGGCTTTTCCTAACTCGGCTCAATTTGTTTACAAATTACCCTCTCAATTGCCCCTTAATTCCATCTGCGTAGCATGATTGGGAATATTTTTTCTCCAGCTAAGCTAAGAACGCCCTACTCTGCCGAGCTAAAAAGTTTGTTCGGCCCCCAATAAGCCTTCTTAGTTGCTGAACATGTTCTTCCACTAATCTGGTACGACGTCATTCCCAGGATATATAGCGTGCCCCCAATATCCTCATTCTCCTATTACTACCGTCATGCCAAAAATTTGAATAGCCCTACTTTTTTGCCTTCAACCTATATATCCTTCGAGTTTGTAATCGTATGGCCAATCATTCTTTCTGTGTTTCGCTGAGTAGACTAACTCGGTTTATACTAACCCTGCCAACCTGCTTTGGCCGAGATAACCATCTTAGTCCAAGAATTCAAAAATTTGTTGGTCAAACCTGCCAACCTGCTTTGGCCGAGGTAACCATCATCCCAGCAAAAGAGTTCAAAAAATTTGTAGGTCAAACCTGCCAACCTGCTTTGGCTGAGGCAACCATCATCCCGGCCAAAGAGTTTCAAAAAATTTGTTGGTCATACCTACCAACCTGCTTTGGCCGAGGTAACATCATCCCGGCCAAAGAGTTTCAAAAATTTTGTTGGTCATACCTGCCAACTTCCTGCAGCCTAGATCCTCATCTCGGCTTAGGAGAGCTAAATGTTGGTTATTCTTGCCAACCTTCTTCAACGCGGATCCTTATCTCAGCTTGAAGAAGAGCTAAATGCTTGGCCATTCCTGCCAAACTTCTTGATTGCCCCCCAATCGGGCAAAGACTTGTTGGTCAAACCTGCCAACTTCCTGTAGCCTAGATCCTTATCTCGGCTTAGGAGAAGTGTTGGTTTTTCCAGCCAACCTCTTCAGCCCAGATCCTAATCCTAGCTGAAGAGAGCTTAAAGTTGATTATTCCGGCCAACTCTGAACGAAGTGTTTGGTTTTTCCAGCCAAACGTCCTGCAGCTTGGATCCTTATCCTCGGCTTAGGAGAAGTGTTGGCTTTTCCAGCCAACCTCTAAGTTGGTTATTCCTGCCAACCTAGAGTAAAGTGTTTGGTTATTCCGACCAAACGTCTTGCAGCCTGGATCCTTATCCTGGGCTTAGGAGGGGTGTTGGTTTTTCCAGCCAACCTCTAAGTTGGTTATTCCTGCCAAGTGTTTGGTTTTTCCAACCAAACGTCCTGCAGCCTGGATCCTTATTCTGGGCTTAGAAGGAGTGTTGGTTTTTCCAGCCAATCTTTTCTGTTGCCCCCCAGTCAGGCAAAGACTTTTCAGAAAGAGTTGGTCAAACCTGCCAACCCACTTTGCCCCCAGTTGGGCAAAGATTTTTGCGCAGTCGGTCCTACTTGTCAATCGTGTTATCTTTTGCCAAAGGTGTTTTGTCCGACATCGCTGTTGTGCCAGACTCTGCCTTGGTGCGCGCCCCATCTTCCTCTACCCTGATGTGTTGGTGCACTCTCTCCATTAGGGCTTCCATAGTAAAGGGCAGCGTCATTGTCATTGAATCCCTCAACTCAGTTCACGCTATTCTGCTTCAGTCAATTTTACACCATCAAATAGATACTGCTCGTCTTCTATATCATCTCTGAGCTCCTTCAGTTTCTTCAAATACTCTTGCCTTGAAACTTTCCTTAATTCCAATGTCATCTTCTTCCAAAGCATTAGATCTCTGAACAACTTCTTCTTCATCCCTCTGTGTTAATTTTGGCTCAGCTAGCTTCCTTGTTGCTGCTGCATCCCGCTCTTTGGTCACGCAATTGTTCTTCCTCCGACTCAGAACCATCATCATCATCTTGAGAAGTCCGTCTTTTAAATCGTCTTTCTTCTTCACTACTCTTCTTTTTCTTCGAATCTTCCTTCTCTGTCTTCGTCTTCTTCGACTTTCTCTGCTTCGAATCCTGCTCCTTTGTCTTCGACTCCTTTTTCTGCCCTTTGCCTTTTATCTGGCTCTTCATAGACTTTATGTCAGTCAACATTCTTCTTATTACTTTGTCTTGCTCCCTTATGCGATCTTCGAGAACCTGAGGATCCATCTTCCGTCTCTGTCTATCAGGGCTTTGAGAGCGGTGTGGACTTGAGCCCTGTCTTTCTCTTGCTTCTCTCCGTGGATTCCTTCGCTGGGGATCTAATTCCTCCATGGATGGGATAGAAGGTAAACCTTCGCGCCTCCCACCCTCTTTCGGTGTTTGCCCATCAATAGCAGATTGTGGCAAGTCTTCATTGTGCGCTATTGCTTTCAACTAGAGAGGAAAACTTGATCAAGAGGTTTGCTCTTTGTGAAATTCCCACAGACGGCGCCAATTGTACGAGCACGAAATAATTCTTCTCGTATGATCCTGTTGATCAAGTTTGTGCTCCTCCAAATATCGTCGCTTTACTTCCTGAAAACACAACTGTGAGCTAACCGGCGGGTGTGTGCCGGAAACCCCTCCGATGCCTAAGTCAGCAACTAGACAATAGACATTAAGCTCTATGTATTCTAGAGTAAGAATTGGGATACCTGTCCATAGGTCTGGTCATGAGCTTTTATAGACTTTACTTTGACACAATCCTAGTAGGATTCCAACTCTCCCTATGATAGTCCTCCTAGGAATCACACACCCTACTCACTACCAACCAAGTGAGATGGTTTTGCACAATCCTAATAGGACTCTATTCTCCTTAGCAGAGTCCTCCTAGGAGTCATACTCCTACTCACTACCAACCAAGTGAGATAGTTTGCACAATCCCAGTAGGACCCTAACTCTGCTTAACAGAGTCCTACTAGGAGTCTCATCATTGCAAGCCAAATGAGATGGCTGAACCCTTTACCTTGGTTATACATTTCTGACCGAACTGCCTTATCTCGGTCCCCTGCCATTCGGACCGTGTGATCGAAAGCCGATCTATCGAATGTCACCCTATCGAGCTATACACAGCTCAGCCCTCGCTATTGATGTTACCTCGATTTTGTCTGTTTAGACCGAGGTAACTGCAGCAGTCTCCAACCGAACTAACAAGGACGAGGTCCAACTTGCGAAGCCCAAACACCTTGGCTCATAGTTCGGCCTAAATCCAAAATATGAGATGTCTTCTTAGCCTAAGACCGAGCTATACCAGCCCTTATCTCGGCCCATTGCGCGGCCCAACTTCCAAAGAAGACTTTTCCTAGCTCGACCCAATTTGTTTACAAATTACCCTCTCAGACGCAGATTCTTCATTTCGAAGGTACGGAAGAGATGTTGCTTGACCTCAGAGATAGCAGAAGAGTCAAAGCCAGTGATGATCAGATCATCCATATAGAGTAAGAAAGTAACAAAACCAGCCGAGGTATGTCTCAGAAACAAAGCAGAGTCAGAAGCAGAAGGATGAAATCCAAGCTTGGTAATAGCAATCTAAAAGCGATCATACCAAGCACGAGGAGATTGCTTCAAACCATACAAAGCACGCCGAAGATAACAAACCTGCCCAGAGGAGTAGAGAAGGCCAGTGGGAGGACGTATGTAGACCTCCTCAGTGAGATGACCGTTAAGAAAAGCATTCTTAACGTCCATTTGATAAGGAGGCCAATGTCGAACAGGGGCAAATGTCTCCTCATAATCAATACCATACTCTTGCGAGAAACCCTTAGCAACCAAGCGAGCTTTGTATCGCTCAAGAGAACCATCAGAATGAGTCTTGACTTTATAGACCCATTTGTAACCAATCAGATTCTTGCTAGCAGGCAAATGAACCAACTCCCAAGTGGTAGTCTTCTGTAAGGCAAACAACTCATCCTCCACAGTTTGAGCCCAATTAAGATCCTGACAGGCCTCCGTGTAAGACTGAGGTTCTGAAAAAGAATGAATAACAGACAAAAAATTACGATAAGAAGCAGAAAAACATGTATTAGACCAACCCAACTTGTTTGGAGGACGACACTCACGAGTAGGATATCAGTGTGCAGTAGGATCAGAGTCGTTAGAAGCAGAAGGATCAACAGTAGGGATAGAGACAACTGGTGGAGAAGGAGCCTTGCGACGAGAATACTAACAACGGAGGAGGAGAAGAAGCCAAGGGAAGAGAAGCAACCAGAGGTGAAACATGAGGAGAAAATGGAACAAGCTTAGGAGGAACAGTGGAGATGTACTCATCAGATGGGACCTCAAAAGGAAATGGATCAATATAAATCAATATGAACCAAATCCTCTTTGGAAACTGGGGCGGTGAGAGGAGGAAACTAAAAGTAAGGTAGACGTTCGAGAAAGGCAACATGACGGAAGACATAAAAGCGACGGGAAATAAGGTCATAACAGCGATAACCTTTCTGAGTGAGACTATATCCCAAAAAGACACATATGATAGACCGGACACTAAGTTTGGTCCTATCTTTACAGGATAAAAGGACAAAACAAGCAGACCCAAACACACGAAGGAGGGAGTAATTAGGAAGTTGGAAAAACAGTGCCTCATAAGGAGACTGACCAGAAAGAAGGGCGGTAGGCATACAGTTGAGAAGAAAAGCAGCAGTAAGAACTGCCTCACCCCAAAACGAAGGTAGAGGGAAGAAGAGACCTAGCTATCTCAAGAAGATGACGGTGTTTACGCTCAGCTCAACCATTTTGGGCAGGTGTATCAGTACAAGAAGTTTGGTAAATGGTACCCAATTTGGCCAAATATTCACATAATTCAGTTTTAAAGTATTCCCCACCCAAGTCAGACCGCAACAATTTAATAGTAGACCCAAACTGTGAAGTGACCATAGACTGGAAAGTACGGTATATCTAGTAGAAGTTAGACTTATGAGTCATAAAATAAACCTAAGTGCAACGGGTGCAGTCATCAACAAAAGACACATAGTATGCAGAACCTCCTTTGGTGAGAACAGGAGAAGGGCCTCAAACATCAGTATGAACTAAAGAAAATGGTATATTAGATATAAAAGTACTTTTATGAAAAGGTAAAGCAGTCATTTTGACAAGTTTACACCCCCGACATTCAGTAATTTCACTAGGAGAAACTATACCCAATATACCCGATTGAGCTAAAGACCGTAAGCGATCAGCAGACAAATGCCTTAATCTAGAATGCTACAAGTAGAAAGGACTAGACAGAGAATCTAACTGAAAAGAGAAAAAAAAGGCAGTCTGAGAGGTTGCCATAGGCAGATGCAAGCTCTCCACCACATAGAGGTCTCCAACTCTACGGTCGGTCCCAATCTACTGCCTAGACATCCGATCCTGCACAGAATAGATAGAAGAAGAAAATGATAACATCAAAACCAGAGGCATCAAGCTGAATGATAGATAATAAACTAACAGATAATTGAGGAACATATAAGATAAATGGAATAACGACAACGGACATAGCAGATAGTAGGACAAACCCAATAGATATAACAGACATACCAGATCCATTAGCAACATTAACAGTAATATGAAGGGGGAGAGAGAGTACAATTTTGAAGTAAGGAGAGATGGGGAGTCATATGATGAAAGACACCAGAGTCAAAAATCCAAACAGACGAAGAAATACCTGAAGAAGACCCAAACAAACCTGAATGAAAAGAGGAAACAATGGAGGCAGACAAGAATGGCTGGGAGGTAGACAATGTATGCTGAAGCTGACTAATATGAACAGTCAAGAAAGCCAAGTTAGGATCAGGAGCCAGAGCAGATGCAGTAAAACCCGCGGGAGGCCGAATGGTACTCAGAGCAGGAGCGCATAACTTAATCGGCAATTGCTGAGAAGACGAGGCAGACACAGACAAAGCAGACAAACATCCCTTCTTGGGATAATAATACTTCCAATGACCCCTCTGATGGCAGAAGGCACACTTATCAAAAGCTAGAGACATCGTAATAACCAGAAGTTTGAGAGGTTGAAGTGTAATAAACCCAAAATGGGCAACCAGGAGTCAAAAGATAATAACGAGAAATCTAGGGGTTGTAGTGCAATAAGCTTGACAGTAGGGTGTTCAGTATAATACCCACGCAGATTCTAAGAATAGTGCTAAGAACCACCGAACAAATCAAATGAGAACCACCGAACAAATCAAATGAAAACCAGAGAGAGACTAAAGGAGATCGAAGCTGAGAGAGAGCACGAATAAACACAAAGAGAGAAACAGGGGTCAGGAAGAACCCTCACAATAACGATCAGAATCGAAAGAGAAGACCAACAATAAGGAGCTTCGAAGCTTTGATACGGACAGATGAGCTTTCAATCGAACCAAGTGAGCCACAGAACAGATGAATCAGACCCAGGCGAACCAAACGAACGATGAAGCAAGGAGCTTTGACCGACAACCAGGTCTAAGAGAAAGATAGAGATCGCGAACCAGGTTGAGCCAAAGAGAAGACTCACGACTGATGAATTAGACGAACCAGACAAGAGAGAGCAAACGATCGATCAAACGAAGAAAGGAACACAGAACTCGATTGAATCAGAGATCAAAACCAAAGATAGATTCGTGTTGACTGCTAGGGTTTCGAACCAAGCTCTGATACCATGTAAGCTTTCTGAATGATTTTATGTATATCCAATTGAGTCAATTTACAAAGCGTTCATCAGTTTATATAGCCCTCAATCTATGTTTGAAAAAGGAAATACTAACTAATTCATATTTACACAATCATGCCATATATACACAACATGACATATATACAATATATTCTCACAGTAACAGTAGATGGGAGTGTTAGGAGACGGGGTAGGCCTAGATTAACGTTGGCTAGCGTTGTAAATAGAGATATGAATCTACTTAATTTGACTAATGAAATGGCCTTTGATAGGGCCACGTGAAGAAGAATGATTCATGTAGCCGACCCCATTTGATGGGACTTAGGGCTTGGTTTGGTTTGGTTTATCACGTGAAACAACATACATAAATTTAAGGAACCCTAATTAACAATTGATTAGAAACCATAAGATACCTGTAAAAAACTTCTTTCTTCAAGCCATTGCTTCACCGGCATTACTTTGTCATTAGCATATTTCCATTCATTAGCAACCACTGTTGCCACCCTGTTTGCTGTTACTTTTGCACGAATCAGCTCCCTGTCAAGAGTTTTTCTCTTCGGAAAAACAAATGACCAAATATATCCAACTGTGAGAATCTTTTACAACATCAGCACTGGAAGAATGTTCATAGGCAAGTATTGAATCAAATCCCAGATGTTCTAATATGTTTCGGATTACATTCATCTCTAGAACTTTGCATTGGTAATCCCTCACAGCATTTGCAGCTATACCACCAGTAAGGACAGCTTCTTCAAGCTCACGTATTTGGATAAGCTTCTCAACCTCAGCAACCTTTTGTCGGTGCATTTTAGTTCAAATTTTAGGGCAAATTTCACTTTACCCCCTTGTAGTTCAGGTCGGACGCGATTACCCCCCTGACATTTGGAAATTACCACATTACCTCCCTGTGGTTACTGAATTGAAATGCACAGTTAACACTGTTAATAGCAGAAGTAAAAGACTATTTTGTCCTTATATTACCATTTCTCATTCAATAGTTGTGTATTTGAGAAGAGTAAGGATTGTGTGGAGAGAACTTAGGTTTCGACATGTGAAATTAGGGTTTCAATTTAACAAATTAATTTAAACATAATTTCCACCAAAACATGTAATGTTTTTAATTTTTAAATTTTTTTTTTTTTGTTGAGCAAGATTAAAACATAACTTGACCCAGAAATTTGGTTTTGATTTGTGCATTTCTAGTGAGTAATGGAGGAGTAGGAGAGACTAGGAACGAGAAACCCAGAAACCAGGAACCTCTAAAACAAAAACCCAGAAACCCATTTATTTTTCGAAGAAACAATTGAAAAGTCCAGCTCACACTTCTCCTTAAAACTCAGGTATTAAGAAGAGAGAAACTGGAGCTCTATAAGCAATACATATGGGGCAACTCCAGGCTATGTGGAACATATTCTAACACACCCTCCTGGACCACAATACATAGTAGCCAGACAAACGATACACCAATCACAGGCTTGGTTACACACCCTCCTAGACCATAATACATAGTGGCCAGACAAACGGCACACCAATCACAGGCTCAACCAAGCTTTGATACCAAATTGAAAAGTCCAGCCCACACTTCACCTTAAAACCCAAGTATTAAGGAAAGGGAAACTGGAGCTTTATAAGCTGCACAGATGGAGCAACTCCAGGCGATGTGGGACAGATTCCAACATTTTCCCAAAACAGAGGATGCAGAATTCAGCAAAGAAGACGAAACAGATGACCCAAATGGACTTAGAAAACTTTGAAGCAAAAGGTTAACTCATTTATCAACAAAACCAAAAAAACACCCAGAAAATCATTTATCAGAAGTAAGACAAACACCCAAAAGGTTAATTCGTCAAACTCATCTATCAGCATCTTGGTTTTGTGGATCAACAAAACCAACAATCATTGACCAAAATAGAAGCAAAGCAAAGCAAGCAATTTTATTAGTTAAAGCAAAGCAAGCAGGAAGAAGCACTTTGAATTTGATGAATTCTGCATTTCGAAATCAAACACTACTCTTAATGGAGGCAATGTACCCACTTTGATTATCCCAATACAGAGACCAAAGCATGACACCTCCATACTTGGATGACTTGTTTATCTTTGGCAATATCTGACCCTTCAACACCTGTGCCAGAATAAACCCACATGCGATAGCCTAAGTTGTCGCCGGCAAACCCATAAACACCTTGGCATCACCCTTGGTCGATCTTATCCAAACCTTTCACAAATCAATTAAAGCGTGGATAGTCCCTGAACTGTTATTGTCTATGAAGCACATGTACGGGTACGAGTACTGGTATGATACGGATACATCGATACAGTAAAATCCAAAAATAGTAAGGTATGGGTACAGCTTGGTATGCTTGTAAAAAAAAATTATTTTTAATTTAGAGTAATGCAAAAATTAATTAAATTATTTAATTTGTTAAGATCCAACTTATAATTAACATTTAATGCCAAAAGTAAAGGTATAAATCAAAACTAAATGTCAATATATTGAATAACTTAGAAACCATAGTTTAATTTTAAAACCATGCTAAGCATCAAACTAAAAATAAAAAAGAAATCTAGTGAAAGGAGTTTTATCTCTGTAGTAGAAGAAAATATTGTTTCAACTAAGATACGGTACGGCTTGGGTTATATACTAGGTATGTCTGGATACACCAAAAATTAAAAAGAAAAAATTTGAGTACATGTTTCGTGTACCCGGTACCGGTACATATGTAGAATACCATATAAGGTACCATACGCCGGTAAATACCCGATACGAGTACAACATGTTTTTTGAAGTACCCATGCTTCATAGGTTATTGTTGTACTAGCATCTATAAAGCACGGGTACGGGTACGGGTACTGGCACGATACAGGTACGTCGATACGGTAAAATCCAAAAAAAGTAAGGTACGGGTACGGCTTGGTACGCTTGTAAAAAAATATTTATTTTAATTTAGAGTAATGCAAAAATTAATTAAATAGTTTAATTTGTTAAGATTCATCCAACTTATAATTAACATTTAATGTCAAAAGTAAAAGTATAAATCAAAATTAAATGTCAATATATTAAATAACTTACAAATCATAGTTTAATTTTAAAATTATGTTAAGTATAAAACTAAAAATAAAAAAGAAGTCTAGTGAAAGAAGTTTTATCTCTGTACTAGAAGAAAATATTGTTTCAACTGAGGTATGGTACGGCTTGGGGATATACTAGACACGTCTAGGTATGTTTAAAATTAAAAAGAAAAAATTTAGATACGTGTTTCGTGTATCTGGTACGTATGCAGAAATATCATACAAGATATTATACGCCCGTAAGTACCCAGTATAGGTACGACATGTTTTTCGAAGTACCTATGCTTCATAGACTGGCCTCACCCTTGGTCCAAATTGCTGGTAGGTAGAAGAATGGTAGGGTTGTAATTTTGGACTTAATAGGTTGTTTTGATTTGAAAACAAATTTCATATTGATAACAACTCTCAACAGATGCCCGTGAATTATACTTTTGGTTAGTTTTGACAGAAATTGTAATTGTGCACTTCAATCCAATAACCACAATGGCAGGTTATGTGATGATTTCCAAATATCATGGGGTAATCTACACCCGGCCCAAACCACAGGGAGTAAAATGAAGTTTGTGTTGAATATAGAAATTAGAGTACATAAAATCTTTTTATTTTTAGTATTATGTATATAATCTGTAATTGTGTCAATAACTGATTTAGTATTGTTTTCTTATTTATATCGTTTTCTAAATTGTATGATGAATCTATTATATATGAATGAGGTAGAGGCCAAGTATATAATAATAAATTCATCATACAATTTAGAAAACGATATAAATAAGAAAACAATACTACATCAGTGATTGACACAATCACATATTATATACATAATACTAAAAATAAAAAGATTCTATGTACTCTAATTTCTATATTCAACAGTTTGCCCCAAATTTCATGTGGTCAGGTGATCTAATGCCTTGTTGTCATAATGCAGCTTTGCAATCTGCAAAGGAACAATTAGATCCAAAGAGCTCACACTCTTCTTTACAGGAACACCCTCAAAGAGCTCACACTCTTCTTTTTATTACCATTCTTCTATAAAATAAAAGAAAAAAAAATTAAACTTGAAGAAAAATCAGAGAGCCTCCAATTTCAAAAATCAAGAAAGATAAAATGCCAAAAGGCCTCCAGGAGGAAAAGGCATTTTATTCTGGTCATTGAGAAAGAACTGAAACAAGAACTCAAAGGCAACTGATGATAAAAAACATAAAATACCTCCTGTTGAGCAATCTTAAGTTCAACCTCCAGAGGTGCAAGGATGGCTTCAATTGGAGGTATATCATCTTTTTGAGCAGCATGAACCCTTTGAAGAGTGACTTCTGCTGAGCTTCCATAGAGGCATTCTTCTTATCGTTGATTTTCTTTATCTCAAGATTCTGCAAGAAGGAAATCTCTCATTAAATATAGCACTTAAACAAATGATAAAAATATGTATTAAAGCTGAAAAGAGTATAATCTCATACTTCGTTTCTAGAAGAGACTCTGTTAACTTCAGTTCCCCTCCACCCTGGCCAATTCTTCAGTAAGCAATGATGTGGAAAACGAGAGAAAACAAAGTCAGCTTTCATTCCAAATACAGTATATAACTGTGGAAACATTGTCTAAAAGAACAAGAATAACATAAAGAAAGGAAGGGCCCTGCAACACAGCAATAACCCAGATCAAATAAAATAATAATACATTTTTTAGAATAACTCAAAGGGTCAAAAAACATACCCACACACATGCGCGACTTTTAACTGCTTTGGGATATCTTCTTAAAGTTTGTTGTGGAATCCCATAACCTCCTTATACAGAGTATTGAAAAGCAATACAGTTATCAATACGAAGTATATCTGTACATATACAGAAACTGTGCCTAAACATGTCCAAGAGGCAATATTAAACACCAAGCTACCAAAAATACACACCAATGTCAGCATGGTTGATTTTAGAATCTTACAGTTACAGCCAAAAGATTCCAAGGAAATTTAACATCCAATGCTAAATGTTAATTTTCTTTTTTTCCCCTCTAACACAGAGAACTGGACAGAATATTAATAAAGTATGCACCAAGTAAGTTAGAAATAATTAAAAATTGCAGAAGAAAATCCATTGGCTTCAGAGTAATTAAAACTTCGCAAAAATTGTAAATCAAAACACAAAACATGCAGCGGAATAAAATCATCAGATCATACCTTTTGATGATAGAACCTCGTGGATAAATCACGTGCTTCCAGAATCAGATCAATCAATCCCAGCAGTGGGGTGATATTACAATGGTGAATATCACCCACACAAACCACAGTGCAACTGACTTGATCGTTGTTTCTTGGGAGAGAGTCAGTATATGGGTAGAAAACAGACTCAACGTTGTTTTCTCTCTTGGTTACCCATAACCATATATCAGATATAAAATATATTTATCTCATTTATCCATTGGTTAAATGAGATAATATCTGATATCTATATCATCTATCCATATCATGATATGATAGATATATATCCTGAGTGGCTCATCCAAATAGGTTTGAATTCAAATTCAAAACCCATTTGGATGAGGTTCAAAAGGTTCTAAGGGTCATGCCACATGGGCGCCCAATTTCTAACATCTCCCACTCGGACATGAGTTGGCATGACACTGCCACGTCTCAATCTCAATCTCCCCAAAAATAAACAATCTCATACTAGCCACTGCACCGTGCGACTGCTGAGAACACCTGCATGTGGGAGCTCTATACTAGAAACTCAAAATGAGCCAGCATAGAGACATCAACCCAAAAAGAATAGAAATAGTGTCTCATATACCCCAGACCCATCTAATTACACCGGTCCAAAAAACATCTCTAATCCCTCAAAAAGAGCATGTTTGACCCTCTTAATTCTTGCAATATATTCACACTCAATTCGCCTCTCATACAGAGCGATGTGAGTTGCCGGCAGTGAATATACAACAGTGGTGTAATACTAGATGATCTTCCCTTTGCACTCATGCCATTTAGTTTAGGATTGACCGCTTTCCCAGTGATGTCCCTTAAGGCCGAATCATGCATGACCGCAGGCAACATACCAAAGTAGCAGAACATCAACCCCTTACCTTATGACATAGTCAAAAGTCACAAAAGGGTACATAAATGAAAGTCATATCAATAATGACTCGTAAGACTCACACGGTGAGGAAGCAGGGATCCATTCTCTCACCTCATTACTCGGTCGCCAAGCACATATAGTATGAATACATGCTACGGTGGAGTAACTCTTCCATAAAGAGTGAAGTCATACTCGATACACCGTACAGATATTAGTCTAGTCGCTTTCTAGCGCCTAACCCGAATTCTCTATTTGCTCGCCTTCTAGGCGCCAAATGAGATCTCGAATCTGGCTAATCATAACAGGCACAACATGGAAAGTGGGTACTAACATCCATGTTTGGTCCTTAACACGACCTCATCTTGGTTATAACCAAGGCGACATACATAGTGGATGATTTAAGCCTCTCTTGGCTCCGAATAAAAATAAACCACCAGTCTCATCCTTGCTCGCTCCCAAGCGCCAAGGGCGATTGCTCGTGTGAGTGAGCCAATCTTGCCTGCTGACATCATCATTTGCTAATCATTATGACACAAACCATAATAGTGTCAACATCCCATCATCTCAAAATAAGTGATCGATTTAAAAAAAATTGACCACAGCTTGCGCAATTATAGACTCCAAACATAAGCCTTATCAGCACCTCTTGCGATAAGTATATACAACGGAATCCACCATGTGCGCCTCACATGAAATGATTTAAGATCACTACCTCTTGCGCTATAACCTCTCTAAAGATATTTTTGGTGACCAATTTGCGTTCATTCTTAATGCGCCCAACTAGCGCAGATGCGCCCAACTAGCGCATTGAATTTTACAAGGAGCAAATTAATATGCTTCTAATAAAGCATTTTATCCACAGTCTAATGAGCAAGGTCAATGTCTATACAACTCAGTTAACCATTTATCAAAGATAAAACTTATCATGCCGAATACGCCCACATAGCGTACTTTAGGCTCCCACAACAAAGAAAAAATCAAGGAATATAGGTCATCTGTTTCTCCCAAAGACAATCTGAGGATTCACTCAATAGCTAAGGCTCTGGCTTTTACCGATAGGTAAGTCAATGGGTTTGCAATTTTGCATCTAGAATCGTTCTAGGATATTCCTTATGTAAGTCATCGAAGACAAACCGAGAATTTTCCTAAAACAATCCCTAAGGATCGTACATCCGAGCATATGAATTACATCACCCATGTCCATCATATCTAAAATGGAGGACTGCCCACCCTAGGTGGCGACAACCTTATAAATTCCTGGCTCATAATGACTAAGTAAGGAAAAACTTCTTTTGGACCATTGATCATGCCTCAGTGGTCTTCATCGATCATCGTTGCCCTATCATGGCTTGACGAAATCTAAGAACCACTGTTTGGATAACTGCTTTAGGCTGTAAAAGATTTATTGGAACCAGCAACCTTTTTGCGCTCCTAACTTTTCACTATAAAAGCAGAAGGTAAATCCTTACGGATCTACTTATCCAATTCTCTAATGAGAAATCAGGTCACAATGTCCACAAATCAATGTTCCGAACTTATGTCAATTATAGCCTAAGTCAAAATAACCTCACTCCCCAGGAGGAAGTCTTCTCATGGTCTACACTTTCCTCAATGGTGCGACCATTCGGTATCTAGCGAGCCTTATGCCTCAACAATGACTATCCAAATTACGCATAACTTTATAACAGTTTTGCGTCATAATGGAAAGTCAACCAAATTATAAAAATGGTTAATCCTCAAAGACTTTGTCTTAAACTGCGCAACATTGATCCACTTTCTAAAAACAGGAGACTAGAGCCTTTGGCATTATCCTAGGCTCTTTATCATCTTGCGGAGCAATCATGAATGTTTCCCTCTCAATCACCCAGTGATGACGTGGAAAATTTTCACATTTGCTACCACGCAACTAAGAATGTAGAGTATTCTGTTCTAATGGAGTAATCCATTAGTAGACACATCGCTCCCACTGTCCCTAGGATATTGGAAATTTCTTTCCATTCTCAACTAGGCTACATAGAGCGCTATGCTTGGAATTCTCCATCTTATAGAGTTCCGAAAACTCTATTCACGTCACCTTTACTAATAAAACTTTATGTGACTTAGTTACACTACCACAAAGCTGCTTACCTATATGCACATGACCCGGAGGGTTTGTATGACCGCATACAATAATGCGCCACACGACCCTTTGTGTTTACAAGACAGCATATAATAATGCGCTATAGAACCCTAGGTCTTAACTTCGCAATCTTATGAGAAGTAGAATAAAGATAAGCTGCTTAATGGTTACAGATCGCCCATAGATGGCTCTCTGCTAACCCATTACTCAAAATGGAGTGTAAAAACTGATATGGAGGGCACTTAGTTAGGGATATAGGCAACAAACTAGTGCAATTCCCAATTGGGAAACATTTTGCGACATTATCTACCTAACATTAACAATATTTAATTCCTTATCTCTACTACACCAGTGTGTTGTTGAGTACTAGGAATAATCAATGTTCTAAGCATCCATCTCTCTTCACAGAGTTTTTCTGAAAAAATAACTCAAATAGATACTCGCCACCTTGGTCAAAACTAAAAGCACAAAAAACTCTTATCTAATTGATCTCGACCTTATATGTGCAATGTCAAAAATCATCTCAAAAATTTTTGACTTATGGGAGATCAAATAGTCTTGACTCAGATGCGTATCGTAATCTATAAATGTGTCGAGATTGAGACTTAGCTATCATACCCTCACACATATCTAGTCACAAAATATCATAGTGGACTAAATGCGCCAAAACAAATGACCTTCTGCGGCTTTCCTACTTACTTGTGCGCACCCATTGCGAACAAAGTTACACATTCACATGAGAGCAGGATGTCATAAGCGAGTGGGCCCGAGAAGGCCTACTCAAACCATCGTGTCATCATCTCATTAATGTGATTAAGTATAATAAGCCACTGGTTCATGACCAATGTCATAAACTAATTCCAATCATCTTAATGTGTGAGTTCTCGAAGACAAGTTTTAAAGGTTTAGGCCCAACTAGGTAATGACTCACGACTAAGTCATATTCACTAGATCATAAAAAGGATGTCATGGAGATATCAACTGCGCCTAAGTCGCAAATTTAACTAGTAAGTGCTAATCCCCTGCATCTTTAAGTCAATTTTATTCTCCATACACTTTAATACATCTAGTTGAAAAATGACGATACTCCTGTTGCCATCTCTATTTCTCGCTTCATAGTTACTTGCAATTAATTCTACTATCCACAAGAAGGAAAGAATAAGCTATCAACTATGATAGCTCCTGAAGTAACTTAAGCGCGAATTAGGCTAAAGAGTCTAATTCAACACAATGCTCTTACAAGCGATGCGTTAAATTCTTAGAGTCATAACAACCTTGTCAGCCTTAACCTTTTCATTACTATGCTGCAACGTTTGCGCTTAGTGGTAAATGTTATTCAAAACGTTAGCCTAGTAAAGGAATCACACAAAGAAGCACCTCATCCATGTTTCACACTCAAGTGTGGAAACAGTAAGTGTCCACACTTAGACAAGTTGGCAATGCTAATAGATTTTGCAGCCACTAAGCGCTAATCTTTTCACTCAGTGTTAATAGATTTTGCAGCTTCTAAGCGCTAATCTTTTAACTTCACGTGATATTTCAACGCACACTATTATAGTGCATGAAATTTCGCTCAATCCACTCCCAATAATTGGGTAGAGAGCAAAACACTGCTCGTACTGGCTACTCGTCTTACACTTAATGACTAATTTATTTAAGCTCGCATTTCTTGGATGACGTGACTCTTGAATGTTACTTCATCCAATGATGTAACATTATTTACAAGTCAAATTACAAAGTCAATCCGCGCAGCTCATTAGTCAAGATCATATACAGATCTATTGAGGGCTTACTAATTTCATAACTCCAAAACTCGCCAACCAAAACTATGTAGCGTGCCGCTAACTATAGCGCACACATTAGTTTTTATTGTGCCAAACAAGGCAACAAAAACACGGCGACTTTGAGTCATGTTTCCTTACTTTGGCTCAATTAAGGTTTGACCTAAAGTCTCCAAGACTTTTGCTCATCTAAAGAATGGGATTAGTTTGTTCACATTTGAACATCTCTACTAAGTTTAGGTCAACCAAATTAACTTTCATAAGCTAAATCAATTTAGAGAGAAATTCGCATTGGGATTAATTTGATTAGCATAATATAATTTTGCCGCAAAAATCTAAATTAAATAGTGACAATATTACACAAGTCGCAAGATCGAAAATCCGCTATGCTCGTAATCATCTCTTGCGCCACAAGTGACAATTATCCAAAATTTAGTTTAATTTATGCGCAAAATATTGGTTTTCGGGAGTTAATCTACAAAGATTTCTCTCAACCGAATAACCTCCCACTGACTATGGCATATACAAAGCATGATAAATTCCATACAATAGCATTTTAATGTAAATCTACAAATAACTCATGCTATATTTATTTAATAATGGAATTCTAATAAATAAATAAATAATCATGCTCTTCTAATTACAACATATTACAAACCCAAAAAAATATGCTGTATTCAATATTTAAATTATGCCATAACAGAAAGTACATCATCCTGAAATTTTCTGGTATTTTCTGGAATTTTAAATAACTAATTAAACACACATAAAATTAGAAATAAAAAATCCAGAAACTAGTAAACAGAAACAATATTCAGATTATGCCATAATTAAAATGTACATTGTTCTGAAATATTCTGAAATTTTTCTGAAATATTCTGGAATTTTAAATGACTAATAAATACACATAAAATTAGAAATAAAAAATCCAGAAACTGATAAAATGAGACAATATTACCAGTAGATATTAAAACATTTCAGAAGTCCACAATAAAGATTTCAACCCCAGAAAATTAATCATGCAACACCAGATGCATTTTAAAGCAAAACAAATGCATTATTAACACAGGAAAAATATTACATATTTTCGTAAAATTTTCAAAATTTTACAGAATATAGAAAAATTAATTCTGAGTCCAAGGGTACCAACCATGCTTAAAACAAAGCTATAACGAATAAATTATGGCCAATTAACACAATTCAGAATTAAAAAACAAACAAACAGAGCCTTAGAGCCAAGCCAGCGCGGAAAAACGGCTCGGCTCGGCGCCGCTCAGCGCAAGTCGGCTCAAGGATCGGCTCGGCGCGCGGCTCAGCCTCGGCTCGGCGCGCGGCTCAGCCTCGGCTCGGCGCGCGGCTCAGCCTCGGCTCGGCGCGCGGCTCCAGCACGCGGCGCGCGTGCGTGGACAGCACCGCCGACGCGCGCGTGATGGCGCGTGCAGGCGCGTCAGCATGGCATCCGGCGCGTGTAGGCCGTGGGAGCGCGTGGGCGCGCGTGGCTTCGGCGTGGTGGCGCGTGAATGCCACGCGCCGCCTTCAATGGTACTGACAGTTCCGATTTTTGTACTGCCGGACTCCTTTTTCCAAAATAAAATCATTTATGCTCTTAAAAATGACATTAATGATCATAAAAATAAAATATTTTGGATCTCCACATCTTTTATAAATATACACATGATAAAAGAAAGCACGAAAATATCCATCATTGGCTCTGATACCAATGTAAATCAAAACACAAAACATGCAGCGGAATAAAATCATCAGATCATACCTTTTGATGATAGAACCTCGTGGATAAATCACGTGCTTTCAGAATCAGATCAATCAATCCCAGCAGTGGGGGATATTACAATGGTGAATATCACCCACACAAACCACAGTGCAACTGACTTGATCGTTGTTTCTTGGGAGAGAGTCAGTATATGAGTAGAAAACAGACTCAACGTTGTTTTCTCTCTTGGTTACCCATAACCATATATCAGATATAAAATATATTTATCTCATTTATCCATTGGTTAAATGAGATAATATCTGATATCTATATCATCTATCTATATCATGATATGATAGATATATATCCTGAGTGGCTCATCCAAATAGGTTTGAATTCAAATTCAAAACCCATTTGGATGAGGTTCAAAAGGTTCTAAGGGTCATGCCACATGGGCGCCCAATTTCTAACAAAAATAAATGCTGTTTTTTTTATAAAAAAAAAAAAAAAAAATTAACACACACACACAAAAAAGAGAGAGAGAGAGAGAGAGAGAAAAGAAGAAGAAGAAGAAGAAGAAGAAGAAGAAAGAAAGAAAATCCTACCTAAATTTTAAATTTATAATTGGCAAGGTATTAGGCAAGTCCCAGGTATACATTCTGTTACATTTTAGTCTCAATCTTTTAATTGTTCCACATTGGTCCCCAAAATATGTAATATGTGATGCTTTAGTCCCTAATGTCAACACTATTCAAAATCAATAACGGAAATATATAACATTTAAACTTTTGTTGTTTGTATTAAATAGCTACACTAGTAGGCGGATGCTTGATTTTTTCAGTAATTTTCTCTATATGATATGATCTGTCATGAGCTTAGGAACTAAAAACAAAGCTTAATATGTTTGTAATTTGATATCTTATTGATATGACTAAACGGATTTATTTCTTCTTTGTTTTCAACTTTTATATGATAGAAGCAACCTAGCCTCTTTGATCCCACGCCCCCAAGTTTTTAACCCAATCTTATGTTCGTTGAGATGTTCCAAGGTTCATTTGTCTTTCATCAAACCATTATCTCTTCGCATGCCAAATACATTTATCCAGGGGTGGACCCATAATTTTTATCTAGTGGGGCAAAATTTTAGCTAGAATTAAAATTTAAAAATTGAATAATAATATGAAGCAAATTGAACTAATAGTAATAGCCTATTTGTTTTTCTCCTTTTCCCAAGCTTTCTCAAAAAGCAAACAGGCCTACACCAAAAAATATCCGAATTATACCTTCAAAAACAATTCTGCTGAAATAAAAACTTCAAATTTGGACTTCATAATTTTCTAAAATCATGTTTTATTTCTTAAAGCTCCATTTCTTGATAAAGATTTCAAAACTAAATTTCAAAATATGTTCTGGGCCAAGAAGACTACAGTTTTACAAAAAATTGCCAACTGAGGCAATCTTAGTGTCATGAAACCTTGTAAAATATGCCAATTTCGAAGCTGTCTGTCAGCAGGATGTCATTCATAGTTCCTCCAATCTCACATTGGCACCATTGTCAAAACTGGTCTCTATCACTCCAACGCCAAGGCCTCTCTGCTAACGCATTTTTAGTTCATGTCTAAACTCAAGGGTGGCCACAGGCCATTTTAGCCCCTCAAACCTCGACTCACTGCTCAACATCAAGATCTGCAGCCAGTCGAGGATGGTTTTCTCTGCATTGGCATGTTGTATATTTGAGCTTTAGTGGAGAGCATGTGTCTCCATTTCTTGAAATGGTAGTTCTTTTTTGGGCAGCAATGACATGGCTGGCTTTCTTTGCATTTGATTGTCCAACTGTTACAATATTCTGCCCAGCACCAACTTGGAGCACTCCGTCTTAAAAGCATAATCCTCCACAAATGGTTCCCTTTGATGAAAGCCAGCCACTAGAGAACATAAATGGGTTATTTCTTGATAAGGAAAATCAGAAAACAGGAATTTAAGCTAACATTTGCCCTTCAATATCACATGCTTTAACTGCCTTTTGGACCCCACGGAGTACGATTCCCTGATGCTTTCTTTTTTTCGTGGCTTGTATGAATGCACATGCCCTAAATTTCTTCCATTCCTATTCCAATTCCTACGATACTGATTAAACAAATGTAACCCTGCATTATTGATGAAATCCACTTCTCGGAGCTTCATCTCTTGCAAATTTACCAATAGAAACTTTATCAGGAAACTGGTGTTTCAATTTTAATTTAATCACAAGCATCATCTTCAAACACTGATGTGATAAGAGTAAATAAATTTTTCTGGCATCAAATTACAGGGTCTGGCTCAGCATGAGTACATATCAAAGGAAATTAGACAGATCATCACAATCCAAATTAGTTACGCTCCATCCCATTGTTCTCGATAATGTAAGATACTTCAGTCGAAACTATCAGATTGCAGAATTTTACTAATTCCAAAAATTGTCTCAGATATGTTGTCAATCTGAGCATGTGAAATATCTGCAACAAAAAATTCAGAAACAAGACCGTCTACTTCGACTAAAGAGCATCCAGGTTGCTTTTGGGTTCCATGAACAAACATATTTTGCCTTACCCGCTTCACATCGCTCCACCTAGAGGCAGAAGCATAAACATTAGACAAAAGAACACGTGCCCCGCACTTTCTAGGTTCTAATTCTTCGATTTTATTGGCTGCAAACTCAGCCAGTTCTGCATTCCCATGACTCTGACATGCAAAAAGCAAGGATCGCCATATAACCACATCAGATCGAACGGGAAGGGACTTGATAAACTTCACTGCCTCAACCAAAAGGTTTGCACGGCCTAGAAGATCAACCATGCACCCATAGTGTTCAAGCCAGGGGGCGAGACCATAGCATCTAGTCATTGCTTCGAAATAGTAAAACCCTTTATCCACAAACCCACTGTGACTACAAGCAGATAAGACCCCAAGGAATGTGACCTCATTCGGCCTGACATCAATTGACATTTCCATTTGAGAAAAGAAGTGCAATGCCTTCTCAGACTGCCCATTCATTGCAAGGCCTGATATCATTGCGGTCCATGAAAAGACATCTTTCTTGGTTATTCCATGAAAAATTTCAACAGCCTTTTCAATATCTCCACACTTAGAGTACATATCAATCAAAGCATTCTTTACTGGTAAGTTCATTTCTATGCGGTTCCTCTCGCAGTAACCATGCACCCACCTCCCCTGATGCAGAGCACCCGAATGCCCACATGCTGAAATGACACAAGCAATTGTCGGCGAATCTGCTCTAACCCCAACAACTTGCATCTCCCTAAACAAGTCAATCGCATCCTTGTATAAATCTGACTGGACATAACCCGTAATCATAGAAGTCCAACAAACTATATTTCTATTAGGAATTCTATCAAACACCTTTCGAGCATCCTCTAACTGCCCACATTTCGCATACATGTCAACCAAAGAAGAACCCAAAAAGACATCCAAATTAAAGCCACTTACTACACTAAATCCATGAACTTTGGTTCCTAAATCAAGAAACCCATTCCTTCCGCACGCAGTAAGAGCACTCACCACAGTAACTTCATTTGGCCTCACAGCACAATCATCCAACAATTCCCCAAACACCTTCAATGCATTGGCACAGCAATCACTCTGTACATACCCAGAAATCACACTATTCCAAGTCACAACATCCCGAACCAAACCTGGAACCATATCAAATACCATCCGCCCAAATTCAACAAAACCACACTGAAAATACATTGATATCAGCGCATTTTGCACAAAAACATCATACTCAAGCCCGAGCTTGGCACTCAAACAATGAATTTCAAGGCCTTTTTCAATCAACCCAAGTCTACCACAAGCTTTGAGGACAAAAGGGAATGTATATTTATCCGGGATGACTCTATTGCTGCGCCTCATAAGATTGTAAAGGGTGAGAGATTGAAGGGGGGATGAGCCGTGGGAATAGGCTTGGAACATGAAATTCCAAGAAAAGAGATTTGGGTGTTGGATTTGGAAGAAAATGGAGCTTGAGAAGGAGATGGGAAGAAGGTGGGAGGAAGACAGAGAGTAGTGGAGGAGTTTGCTGGAGACAAAGGGGTCAGTGAAGAGGCCTGAAGTGATGGCATGAGAGAGGATTTGGTTGAAATGAAAAGGGTGTGGGTGGGTTTCCAAGAGGGAGAGAGAGAAGGTGTGGAAGTTGAAAGAGGTGTGGAGGAGAGAGACTAGGGTTTTGGGGTTTGAGGTTCTGAAAATGGAGGTAAGGAGTTGCATTTGGGCAGGTAATAGAATTTGAAGTTTGTTTGTAGGTTATAACAGAAACTTAAATTTGATCAATTTATGTCAATTTACACTCACCTCCCTTAACTATTACCTAAATTACACTCAACTCTGTCAATGTTGAAAAATGACACATCTTCATTCTGACATGTATCATCATCAACCCTTCCTCTCTTTCTCTTCTCATTCTCCTTTCCACTGCCACCCTCTTACTATGTTTCTCCATTCAAAAGAGTATTTGCTACCAAATCTATTCAAATGATCATATATAAAAAAAAAAATTAGAACATGGTTTAGAAAAAGAAAAGATGGATTGAAAACGGAACAAGTTAAGATAATGGATATGGAATTGTTTTGAGTTCAAATCTCTTTGTTGGAACTTCAATTTCCTCTTGATCTGAAAATGTACTCTCGATTACGAGTTTCAAAATAATGATGAGGGGCTTTTGATTTTGCTTTTGTTTCTCACTATAGAAAGAGATGACAACAATGGTGGCTCAACCTTTTTTCAAGCGAAGGCGCAAATAAGATTTCTTTTTACGGTGTTCAATTCAACTATCAAATTTTAAATTTTTTCCATCCACAGGTCCACGCGTTAAATTACTTTGTCCATAAAGATAATGTGATACCCATGTCCCGTAGTATGCTAATTGGTCCTTAATTTGAGTATGATTAGGTGTTTAGCATGATTTTATGTGCCATTATATGAATATATGTGATTTTGAAGTTTTATCTGTTCACCGTAGGAATATCTGTTTGAATAATCTGCTTTGGAAATTAAATTGAGGGCCTTATCGGCCACAGAACCCGAAATTGATTACGCCATTGTGATTAGCGTGATTTTTAGAGCCTACGGTGAAACTTAATTGAAAATTTATTCGGGTCAGATTAAACTGATTAAATTGATGAATTGAGTGTCCAATTATTTTATATTAAAATAATATGTTAATGGGGCTTGTTGTATGTTAGCACTACACTCTCCTTTAACTCTATTGAACTCAAAATCTGAGTTATACAATTGAGATTGAGAGAGAGAGCCGGCTATTAGAGAGAGGGAAGGGAGAAAAATCTAAGTTTTGCTCTTGATCCTTGAATGCCTTGAAGATAACACAAGAATTGCCATAGATTGTGAAGATTAAACTCCTTGGTGAGTAGTTCATGTAAATTTTTAACTATCATTTTGTGAATTCAAGGTTGAAAGAGGGTCTAGAGCATGGAATTGTCTGATCATAAGGAAATTGAGTTGAATTCGTTATAATGGAGACCCATATATGCATGCATATGTGTGATTGTCTTGAATATTGCATGTTTTGAACTCAAAGGGGTAGGATCCATGTAAATTGTAGTTGAAACTCATGTTTTGATCACCAATTGTGCATCTAAGTTGAGAATGTGGCTAATTCATCACATGCATGTACAACTTGAGAAGATATGAGCTTGAATGCATGAGTTTGTTATGTTGGTGTTGAGTATGGCATATTTTGGGACATGTATGTAGATAAATCAAGAAATTGAGCCTCATAATGTTATAATCTTGCATTGGTGCCATGTTAGTATGATTATATTTGAGATTTGGGCCATTGCATGCAAGTAATGTAGCTGGGAATTCGAATTGGAGCTCAAGAACTCAATCTGGAAAACCCAGCTTTTTTATGTCCGCTCAAGCGGGAAAATCGTGCTCCCAACACTTTTTGCAGAGTTGGATGTCCGCTCGAGCGGGATATCTCACGCTCGAGCGGGGAGCTTTTGTAGACAGACCTTCCGCTCGAGCTCTCTATCCCACGTTCGAGCGTATTTTTCATGCAACCAGTACTTTTGCAGGCCTTAAGGGTCCGCTCGAGCGGGGAAGTTGACGCTCGAGCGGGGACCCTGTTCTCTGAAATTTTGTATGCTCGTTCTGTGTTTCGTTTTCCGTTCTCTTTCACCTGTAAGCACTCTTAGGCATATGCTAAGCATTGTAAATGAGTTAATGAGATAAGAATAAAACCTAAAGAGGAATATGTGAATCAAAGAACGGATTGAACTGTTAGTGACCCTCTTGTGTTCATGAAATGTGTAGGGTCAAGCTCCAGGGCAAATCCACAAGCCGATCACTGTGAGTAATATCGATATTCGAATAATTGTCAATGTCCAATTGTTATTTCCCTTATAAGCTTTATGAGTTGTTAATTGGGATTGTGGACAAAAGTTTGACATTATAGAAATGAACGGACCGAAGGTCGTTTTGATAGAAATGAACGGACCGAAGGTCGTTTTGATAGAAATGAATGGACCGAAGGTCGTTTTGACATGAATGAGTGGGCCGAAGGCCGTTTTGGCATAAATGAATGGACCTAAGGTCGTTATGACACGAATGTATGGGCCGAAGGTCGTTTTGACGTAAATGAATGGGCCGAAGGCCATTCTGACATAGATGAATGGACCGAAGGCCGTTTTGGCATGAATGGAAATCTGATTGGGCCAAAGGCCAGTATGTTTGGGACTACAGTCATTTGATCTGAATTCTGTATAAGTGTATATATGTTAAGCAGAAATATGCATTGGGCCCAAGGCCGTTCGGAGCATGTTGTTCTTCATATTGCTTATGTAATTTATGTATTCGATATTATTCACTAGGCTATCGCTCACGCTCATTCATGTGTTTGTAGGTGAGCCGAGGGAAGTCCAAACCCAGCCCCAGTGAAGTCTGCCAAGAACAACATGAGTTTTAGAGAGTCAGCCTTGTGTCTCACGTACGAGACCCATCCTTGCCATTTTGTTATGTATTTATAGTTTGTCGTGTTGGCAAGGACTTTGTGTACATTTGTATATAGTTTTGATATGGGTTGACTCAGTTTGGATGATCCTGTCTGTAAAGGATTTTGTGATACTGTACTTGTTGTGGGTTATTAACGTATATGAGTATGGTTTGTTTTGTAGTGCATATAAGCACGGCTCTATGGATAAAGTTTTTGATTATTGCTTCCGTTTGGCCCCTTTACTCTGTTGAGTTATGTCTATTTTGGTTTGAGGCCGCAGGAAATCTCAGGATTACTGGCCGGTTACGTCCTTAACCCATAGGGGAGGGTTCGGGTCGTGACAGATAAGCTTTTGAAAAATGATCAAATTACCCATTCTTCACGTTGTAGAGTTGGATTTTATATAACAATCTGTTGAAATCCATTCAACAAAGTCCACTATCACTATCTCATCTATCTTTCTCTCTCTATCTTTTTTTTTTCTCTCTCTCTTCCTTCTCTCTTACCCGATCTATTGAAATAAACCCTAATCTCTCTCTGTTCTCCTCATCCTCCTCATTCCAATCCCAAAACCTCAATTGATGAGTTCTACTTCGATGCTCAGATTCGAATCGAAGACGTCATCTCTTTTCGGCAAAGGAGATATTAGATCAACACCGTCGGGCTCTCTTCGGTTCTGCCACTATTGCCTTGCCTTCTCTCTCTCTTTCTCTCTCTCTCTCACATCGTCTTCGTCACCGCATCGACTTTTTCTCCTCATCTACTGGTGGCCCTAACAGATCCGAGAAAATCTGACCACCGTAGGCCCATATACATCCATCGCCATGGCCATATCTAAAAATCTCATATTGAAAGGGTTTGAAGCTTCAGTACATCTCTTGGCGGTGAATCTACCATCGCTACCGTGATACGGAAGTAGATCGACGGCGACGTAGTTGCGTCATCACCCTCTCACTTCAGATCTGTCGATCAAGTTGAAGAGCAAGTGGCTTTATCTGTGCGCGCCACCAGAACAAGTGGGTTCATCGGTTTGGAGCTCGCTCGTCAACTCCTCCTCAGCGACTACGTTGTCCACGCCACTTTCCAAAATCTTAGTTACTTACTACAATTACTCATTAGCGGCCTCTTCTATGTCACATCTCTTTGCTTTTTCCATGTTCATGATCTTGAGGTACCGAACTTGTGAAATCAAAGTAATCTACACACACATTAATACATAAAATGCATATCTAATATATGTATATCACAATTTGACAAATGTATTTACAATCATTGAATTGAAGGTTGTGTTCTCACCATATCTCTAGCATTCTTGATTTCCTTTTACTTTTTTCTTCTTCTTATAGAGTAATGGTGATTTTAGCACTATGTTTCATGCATTTGAATTGAACATCAATCTTTTTTTGAAACAAATAGTGGTTAGGTGGAGAGAGAGATAAAGAGAAAGATCAGATCTGTTTTTCAATTGATTTTCAACAGATAAAGCAACAAATTAGATTTGTTTCAATAGAACAGATCAAATCCGTTTAAACAGATAAAAAATCTTTGTACAAATAAAAAATTAGATAGATAAAATTTGAACAGAAAGCCATGATTTTAGTTAAACGCTATTTAAAACATTGAACAAATAGTCATTGTTGAGAATTTCAACAAATAAAATAGTAGGGCCTTTCTTTTTATATCTGTCTTTATATATGTAAGAAAAAATTGAACATATAAGGAAAAAATTGAACAGATAGGGGAAAAAATTGAACAAATAGTCAAAAAATTAAACAGATAGAGTAAAAAATTGAACACATATAGAAAAATTTTGAATAGATAGGAAAATTTTTGAACAAATAGGGAAAAATTTTGAGCAGATAGTCAACGAAAGTCAACAAATAAAAAGAAGTTAACAAATAAATTCCGGGATAAAATTGGAAACAAAATGTCCTTCAAAACAAACAAAAGGACTTCTCACCAAATTATTTCATAAAGGGTGAACCTCTTACTCACAAAAAATATCCACTGGACCTAATGCATTATACCCTCCTTAGCTTGGACTTTTTAACAATTATCTCTTTTTTTGGCATTATATTTTTTATTTATATATATATATATATATTACACAAAGGCCATGTTTGTTTGGACGGACTGGATAAAAGGGATTGTAATCTATTAGACAATTAATTCTGGAATACATAGTCCTTGGACTATTTTGTTGCAAAATATGTGTATCCTATGTTTGCTTAGTCATGGGATTAGATGCCAAAAAATGACTATTCTATTGAATTATATGCTTGTTTGGGATATTATGAAAAATGATGAATCCTCAAAAGATTATTTTATCCTTTTAAATTGATTACTAAATAATAGGAATACTAAATCTGAGTTATAAATTATATTTTATTTTTTGAATAGAACTTTTCAAAAATTAAATAAATAGACTATCAATAAAAATTAAATAAATTTATTTTAATTTTTAGTTGAGACTTTTAAATTTTATTTTATTTTACCACGTACAATAATCTAGAGGGCCAAAAATGTCATTTTACTCTCTAAATTGGAGGAGTTATCTCACACCCCCTAGGAGACACAATAATCCCACAAATAAGGGATTAATAGCCCGACTTACATTTTTTGACCCAAACATCAGACTATACATAGAATGGATATAGAGTCATATCCTACCCTCCAATCCTCCCAAATAGATCCAAACTAAAATCTTTTTCAGTCAAAAGGACACTTATTTGTTCAAAACTCATGTATGTGCTTATCTGTCTAAATACTACTTACCGATACCCGTGTTACTTATATGTATAACTATTTGTTCAAATCTTATCTATCTATATCATTTCACCTATCTGTTCAATATCATTTATTTGTCCACCTCACCACCACCAGCTACTGTCCGCCGACTAACAACAACTTTTTCAACGACATCAACTTTCCAGTGTGTGTCCTTATCATAAAAAAAATATTAAACCTTTGAACAAATAACATATGGCCCTATTAGTGTGGACTTTTATCAATTAACCCCTTTTTTCTTAAATATAAATTATAAGTTAAGGCCTCATTTTTTAACGTTTTCAGTTTTTAGTTTTTTATTTATAAAAAACAAGAAATAGTTTTTCGTTATTTTTTTCAAAAATAAAAATAGAAAACTTGTTTGGTATACAAAAATATTTTGAAAACAAATAAAAATAAAAATAGAGAAATATATTTGATGAGTTACCGGAGTTGGTGACCGGAGATGGAAGGTAGATGGATGTGATGACTGATAGTAACGGATGGTTGGAGATGTCTGCCAGAGTTAGTGTTTGGATGTTGTCAAATGTCATAAGGTGGCCGAAAGAACGTCAAAAATTGACTGAAGATCACAACAATGATCGCCCACCCACCGGAGGTTGGCCGGAGCTCTCCAACCACTGGCAGTAGGTGGTGTTAATCGGTGGCCAATGGTGGTGTGGCGATGGGTGGTGTTGGTCAGTGGCCAGTGGGTAGTGGGTGAGAGGAGAAAGTGAAAACTCATTTTTTGTGTCTTTAAAAATTTTGAAAGCAATTTTGTTTTTTCCAAAATGAAAATAATATATCAAATAAGTTTTCATTTTTAGTTTTCAAAAAAAAAAAATGAATACGACAACAAAAAATAGGAGACAAAAAAGTTAACAAATGACTCTTAAGTTTTTATATTTAAGTTTTCTAACATATTCTTTTTCAATTGATATTAGGGTGAAGCACCAATAAATCCTAAATTGTGAAATTGTGCCCCATTTCGTCCTCCATTTTATCTTATAGACCTAAAGGTCCTGTTTTATTAAGAATTACCAGAAAGGGACACATTAGCAGCACGTGGTTGTTTGAATTGAGGGGTGAATGTGGGATTTCTCACTAAGTTGAAATTACATATTTGGACCAAGCTTACTATAGACTTTTATAGTTTCCTTCCTTACCAAACGAATTCCACGATATAAGGAATGGAAATATTCTGTAGATCAATGTGGATTTGGTGAAATCTAAACCTAAAACATTGTAATCGTGAAATGGTGATGAGAGATTGTCATTGACAGCAGTCGTTCCTTACACTCGGTGTTGGAGGCGGAAACCCTACTTTGTTTGAGCGAGGGATCGAGGCGAACACCAACGAATATATGCTGATTGACGTGGTTCGATTCATTACAAGTGTGACGGGACCATTATAATTTTGTGTGTTGTGATGCTATTGTATTCGTGGTGTTAACTATAATGATGTAAAGCCGAAAATGTTCCGTCCATTAATTCCATATGTTCAGGAAGTCGATATGGAAACATATGATGGAGTGATTGGTGTGTTACAGCATGCCAAGTTCAAATATGTTAATGTAACTCGAAGTGAACAGATGAAATATTCAATTAACACAACTAACATACATAGAAATTGAAATCACACAAAGCATAATATCCAATAATTGAGGAAACATTTCTTGGCAAGTTGGGTCAATGTTTTGTCCGTTAATGTACCACTGAAAATACAAATGTACACTGCTGCATAGTTGCAAAACACAACCCTTAAACAATTATGTAAACCTACACCCCAAGGCAGCTTGCATACTGCAGGAACAAAACATAATGTTCAGTTCCTAGAACATTATTTGGCAAGAATGTAATGTGCCATGCATTAATTCCATACCGGCGGGAAATCGATATGGAAACGTATGTTGGAGTGATTGGTGTGTTACAGCACATGAAGTGAGTGCACTATTCACATTTGGTACTGTAACTCGAAGCAACCAACTGAAATATTCAATCAACACAACCAACTAACATAGAAATTGAAAACACAAAATGTCCAATTCCATACTACACACCCCCAAACCCCTCCAAACGAGTATCCACTGTTATCCACTCCACCAAATCCCCACAAAAAAGAGAGAGGATAATATCCTACACGTCTTATCTTCCAAATCCCACATTATCAGCAACTGTTACCCAATGAATCACAAAAAGGGGTATTACAGCACATTCAATTGGGAACAACCCAAAAAGATATACCTTTCCAAAAACAATTAGGATCAATCAGTCCAAAAGAAAACTTTTTGGATTAAATGGATCAACATTCCTTCATATAGGATTTATGAGTAATTTTTCCTTGATATTATGCTTAATCTATTTTATCTTATTCGATTTTACATAAAAATAATAATAATAATAATTTTAATCTTGAATTTTTTTTCTTCTACAAATGTTTTATTGTCAATACAAATAAGGGGAAGCACCAATAAATCTCAAGTTTAAATAGTTTGAACCATTTAGTCCTGCAATTTATTTTGTAGATTGATTGGTCCCATGTCAATATTAATTACACTTGAAGCCACGAATATAACGCATGGGTTGGCTGTTTAGAGGGATATATTGGGTGTTTAGGTGATGTTGTAGTTATCAAAAAGCCCAAAAGTATACTATAGCATTTTTTTCCTTTTCTCTCCATTGCGAACAAAACGGAAGCTCAAAAATGGGAACGTCAACGTTTTAATGACGATGTTACAATGTTGATCCTCAGTTTGTGTGAGTTAAACGGTGGATTTGGGAACGTTACACCCAGAATTTGTTATTTCCCAAATAACATTATAAAACCCCCCAAAAAAACCCTAGAAAATCATAGAAACCCCTTTTATCAAATTTACAGAGGCGAAGCGACGTGGGCATTGGGACATCTAGGAGTGCGATTAACATTGAGGACGTAACATTGGTGATTTAAAATTAATCCGTCGACGGCATCGTTGATCGTGTGTTAGTGCGATGACAACAAGTATGGGTGTCTTCGATGTTAGTTTGGTTGTTTGTGGAACAATATGACATCAAGGTCGATACTCGAAATGGGTTTTTGTTTAATTAGTGCATCATGTGGGGCTTTAGGTGATCTTGTTCACGTCGAAGGTTTGGAATTTACCATTAATTGCAGATGTGATGTTGTGCATGTTTGTAATGTGACAAACACATGGTTTTGTTGATTAATGTTGTAATATTTTCACAGGTTTGGGGGTTACCAGTGATTGCAAATGTGATGTTGTGCATGTATGTGTAGACAACCCATTTTTGACCGACCTTAAGACTCTGACGTCATCGTTTGTGCACGCGATGATTGCGTATGTTTGTGCTTGTTTCGAGCACCTGAAGTTCTCGGCTGAGTGTCTTGTCTTTGAGCCTCTTAACATTTTGTGTTTTGGCCTTGGTTTTTGGACCAAACCTTGTTGCTTCTTGCCTAAGGGAGGGGAAGGGCTGCCGGCCACTTTTCTCCCTTGTAGGCCACTTGAAGTGGTCGGCCGACTAGAGGAGGTGGCCGGCCGGCCACCTTAATTGCCCGGCGGCCAATTTTTCTCCTTTTTAGATATTTTTCAGATCTTTTGAGCCAGCTATTACACACTGAGTGTATCCTCCATACAAGTGTATGGATGGATTCAAACAAGCTTCTAGCTTGTCAAGGAAGCTTTGGCTTGCATTGTTTATATAAGGGGAGGTGCCTCCCCCTTTAGAGGGGTTCAAAAAATCTCAGAGTTGAAATCTCTCTCTCTCTCTCTCTCTCTAGAATTCTCACTATCTCTCTGTATTGAGTTTAAAAGTGTATTTTCTTCATATATTTGCACTACAACACCTAGTAAAACACTGCTACCTTGTTGCTGAGGTACTTGAGGGTCTTGTTTGGACTCAAAAAGCTAGTTTTAGCTCAGAGAAGTTGTTGTCTTGCTGTTGTTCTTCAAGGGTGAGAACCTACCTCTTTAAGCTTTGTTTTTTTGTATATTGGTTTGGCCATACTTGCATGCTATTTTTGGCCTAGCTTTCAACTACAAAAATCTCTACTTTTAAGTGTTAAAAGTGGCTGTTTGAGGCCCTGTGGGAGTTAGGGGTGTTTCACCCCCTTGTGTGCCTTATTTGCTTAAGTCTTATACTATCTCTTAAGGCTTTTGAGGCACTCTTTGTTTGGCCTTTCTACCACTGAAACTCAGAGAAATTTCAGTGGTAGAAACCATGTTTTGAGGTCCAAAGTAGGAGGGGGTGGCCTCCTCTCTTTGCTTCTTGGTTGCATGTCTTGTTGGCCTCATACTTGAGTATGTGTTTCTACAATCTCTTGACTTGATCTAAGCTTGTTTTTGTGACTTTTTTAACATTTTTTGGCTTTGTTTGTGGCTGGCTTGGCCACTTCTTGCATGTTTCTTACACTTGTAGTGTAATCTTGGCCACTAGCCTAGTGTACTTGATGTTTTGGCTCATCATTCTAGCATGTGTTAGCTTGACTCCAACATGTTTTTGGCCTTTATTTAACATGCTCTAGCTCTGTTTTGAATAGCTTTGGTCATGCATGCCTTACTTTGTATAGCTATAGTGTTGTTGGCCCTTACTAGCTTTGAATTTTAAGGCCCTTGACATGCTTTACTTGAGTTATTTGCATGCCTTAGCATCATTCCACACATGATTTCAGTGCATATAGCCTTGTCACACTCTCACATATATCACTTTTTAAGTGTGTTTAAGAGTTGAGTTTTATGCCTTGTTTGTGGCCTAACATGTATGCATGTTTGTCTAGTCCTTTGAGCTTCAATTTTAGCATGTCTTGGCCTCTGATTTAGTATGATTGAGCTCTATCCAGAGCTGGTTGGCTGTTTAGGCCATGTATTGCATGCCTCTTGTGTGAATGTCTTAACTATCTTTGAGTTTTAGGGCCTCTTGAATGCTATACTTGTGATGTTTGCATGATACGTCATCATTTGGCATGTGATTTCAATGCTTATATCTCTGCCATACTCTCGTAGATATCACTCTTTCAATGTGTTTGAGAGTTGAGCTTTGTATCTTACTTGCGAGCCATAAGTTGAGCATGCATTTTCTTCCATTTTATGCTATCATCTTAGCACTTTTTGGCCACTGTTTTGACATGCATGAGGTCTGTTTAGGGCTGGCTCGGTCCATGGAGCATTGTATTTCATGTCTCTAGTGTTGTGTCCTTCACTAGTTTCATTATTTTAGTCCCTTAACATGTTATGCTTGTTTGCATGTTTGAGTCTTGTGTTTCATGCCAAGATAACACATGTTGTTTGTATTGCATTGTGTTTGAATCGGACGTTAATCCAAACACAAGAAATGTGAGACGTTTCATACTCCAAGTGATGAAACGTGTCACATTTCTTGGTCGCCGACCCTTTTGACCATGCACGATAGAGGTGGAGGCTCTTATGTGTTGTTTGTGCATTCACTAACATTGTGCAAGCTTGGCTCTTCGGCCATCATGCATTGAGATGCATGGTTGGTGGCTTGAGAGCCGAGTACTACGCTAATTTGAGCTTGAGAAATGATAAAGAGAGTAGTTGCACATACATTTCCTTGCGAATGCATTGATGTGCCTTTGATGTTCTCTGTTGCAGCAAAAGTGGGATTCTGGAAAGAGAAGTGGCCGGCCAGCCACTTGCACTAGCCGACCGACCATTTGCACTGGCTAGCCGGCCAGTTAAGGTAGCCTACCAACCAGTTGAGGTAGCCGGACGGCCACTTACAGCAAAATTGTCCAAAGTGTTCTTGTGTTGGGGCAGATACAATCTGGAAGTGTGTAAGATGTTCTGAGATCACCGCGAGTGCAAACAGAGACAACTCATGGTAAGGCAATGCATTTCCAAGCGAAGCAAACCGAGCATGCATCTCTCCCTCGCCCTCGAGGCCATTTTACCGCTTTACTTAGGTAGTTAATTTGCCGGTTTTGTAATTAATTAGTTAATGTGTTTAGCTAATTTAATTCGCCTTTGTAATATTCTAATTAGCTTAGTATAGCTAGTTTCAATTCGGTTTGTAATTAATTAGCTTAGCATAGTTAATTAGTTGATTTGTAATAAGTAGCTTAGCTTAGCTCTTATTTATTCGGACCCTCCTGCGAGAGGGCGTATTGTTGTAATAAGTGTGTATGTGTGTGTGCATGTCTTCCAACTCCCATTTCTTTCTCCCTTTTACTTTTCAGCTTTTAATGGTTAGTTTAGGACATATTTCAATTAGCATACCTTATGCTTCGCATGCATGCATCATTCATTTGTCTTGCATGCACCGAGCTCGGCGCATCATTCAAACTGCATTATATTTCAATACACTTTCTTGAATACGTGTTCCAAAGCATGTTATCAAGTATTGCATTCATATACCATCTTAGATAACCGAGCCCATTAGTTGCATTATTGCATGCGTTGCATTAGGCATCTTCGACATAGCTAGGATCATGCATGATTTCTAACTAGTTTTCTGTTTTGTCTCGGAGTACACTGTAAGTGTTTACGCTTTAGTATACTTGCATGAGTGTGAGTGTTGCCATGTTTAGCATGCTTGCCATGAGGTTATTTGCTTAAGTGTTTAACTACATGAATGCCTGTAGGTGAAGGCTTTATTGCTTGAATTGAAACAATTCATCAAATGTGATTTTTAAGCCCACTTTACGGAGTGGCAAATCATATTGTTTTAAGCCCACTTGAGGGTGGTAAATCCGCGTTTTAGTCTACTTGCGAGTAGTACTTCCAAACCATTTTCAAAAAACGAACATGAAATGTTTTGTTCCAAATCGAGTGATTTAGTCTATACTTGTATGCTATGCGCATCACATAGTAAGGTTAGCTAATAAACCGGAATAAGAACACATATGTTTTCAAAATAACATATCATGTTTAGTAGAGGCCGATCATTTGATCGGGCAAGCGGGGGTGCTCATGTCAGGACTTTCCCTTCTTGTACCCAAGTTCCTGAGCCGAGACAACTTTGGTGATGACGGACACGTGGCCTTAGGCACGAGTCAGGGTTTCCTAAATTTTTCAAAATAAAATATTTAGGTGGTGACTCTGAAATCTGGCAAAGCAGTCCATGTTTGGCGCTTTTAATTCAAAATTGATTTTTCAAAACCAATTGTCGGATTTGGACTCTTTGCTATTTATCAGTCTTACATTGCACTTTGTGATATTAGATTCAGAACCGTGACAAGAGTCCGAACTGTAGTAGCTAGAACCCAATTCGCGCCGTCTCCGAAAGGGGGGCCCGCGGAGAGAGTTCCAGGCGGTCTACAATATGTAATGTAACAGACGCATGGTGTCATGGCTAATGTTTGTATGATTGGGTGTGTATTTTGTAATGCTGGGTGCTAGTGAGAGGATGTATGCTTGGAAGTGTTGGTTGGGTTTGGTGATAGTAGAGGGTAGTGGCTGTTAATTGTTGGAGATTGTCGAACTGTGTCAATATTATGTTATGTGGTTGGTGGTTAGTGCTAATGTTATAGGTTGTTAGTAGGAGGCTTAATAGTACGACAATGTGGCTCTGGGCTGATGTTATATAGGTAAATATGAACGTTACAACCCACACACCTCCCTAGGAAAATGCAAATGATTTAACATTAATAATGTAACACCAAGTAGGTGACATCAATAATCCCCATAATCACTCCACGAAATCTCCAAAAAAAATGAAAATGTTAAACCATAACTTATCCACATACATTCAATCCCCAAAAAAATCAAAAACATAATTACAATAAGAGACAAACAAGTAAATTCAAATATTACTAAATCAAATCAATAGTACATACTACAAATAAAAAGGATTATTTAGTTTATAAAAAAAAATATAAGACTAAATGGACTAATATTTTCCCAAATGAGATTTATGAGTAATTTTTCTTATAAATAATGTATGCATTTAAAAAATACTATAATTTTTATACAATTCAATACATCTATTAAAGTTATTTCAACCCATTTAAAATTAAACATGTTGGGTCGACTATTAAGTGCTTAGAGTGGGGCCTATAGGCCATTTTACGGATATATTTTGTGTTCTCAAACATTTTCTTAATTAGTATAATAACTGTCTAATCAATTTAGGAAAATTTATCTATAAATTTCATATAGGAGGATGTTGATCTATTTAGTTTTTTGAGTTTTCTTATAAATTAATTACTCATTTCTGTTTTCAAAAATTATATTTATTTGATTTGGTACTATTTGATTTTAAATGAATGCCCTTTTGTTATTCATTTTTTTAATTTTCTGAGTCGTTTTTGGGATGGGAATGAAAAGAGGAGGTGTAGAAGATCCTTTTTAGGAGGATTGGTGGTTGAAATATTGATTGTCGAGCGTGAAAATTTTCATTTCTGTTAATGTGATTTTCTGATATTACATTAGAGTGTTATGTTTGGAAATATATATAAATATTATGGAGTTTTTATGTGTTACATTGATTGGAGTGTTATGTTTGAGAAAAATATACTATGGAGTTTTTCAGTGTGTTATATTAGAGTGTTATAATTTTGGAGTGTTACATTAGAATGTTATATTTAGAAAAAGTATACTAAAGAATTTTTTTTAAATATTACATTTATTAATTTTAACATTATGAGAAAACTTACATTCGTCCCTCAACAGATAACACACGCCGTTATATTTAGTCTTTTATGTGATTCACACTAGAATGAAACTTTTGAGTCTAAAAAAACAAAAAAAAAAAATCAAATAATTCATAAAATCACTATTTAAAATTTATTGATACTTCATCCATCAATTTAAGCACATGAGTTGTTAAGTTATAGGGTCTTTCCTAATGCGAGGCCCTAGGCGACGGACTTCGCTGAATGATTAAGCCACCATTGTGGGGATGATATGTTGGGAAGGCGTTGGACTGGATTGATCTTACAAATGGAGAGATTGAGAAGATGAGGATATCGAGAGAAAGATATTTGGATTTACGAAATTATCCCCCTGATGTTTGTTTTGACTAAGGTTTAATGTGAAGAAATTAAAACCTCGGAGCTTTATTTGTTATTAGTAGGGGTTGTCGCAGTTTGGTTTTGAATAATTTGTGAATCGGTATGGACCCGTCCATATGTATGCGGTTTGAGAAAAATTTAACCAGCAACCATCCACAATACGGGTTGCGGTTTGTGCAGATAGGGTTCGAGTATGTGTGGGCAGTTGCAGGCAATTTGCGGATTGGACTTTTTTAAAAAATATTATTTTGGAGCCCTTTTTTTTTTCATTTTGTATATATTTATTTTGAACCATTTTCCTCCTATTTTTTAAAATGCTACAACATTAATAATAAATGAATTAAAACTTATAGAATTAAAAACACAATAAAATCAATTCTAACACAAACAAATCGTTCAAAATTAAACTTTTAAATCAAATTATAAACTAACACAAGTACATCTTTCAAAATCTTAAACTAGATTATCAATTTCATGCACTATCTACTATCCAAAAAAATAATTAAAGTAAAATAATTTAAAATCCTAAACTTACTTAAAAGTAATTCTTTATTAATTTTTACATTTATCCAAAATGTAATAATAAAATAACAGCGGTCTAGGTTTTAAAAAAAAAAAAAAAAAATTAAAAAGTCTTAAGTGCAGGCAAATTCTTCCTGGTGCGGGTTAAACCCGCAATCTGTCCACAACACCCAATCATACCATATCTCAAACCGTATCCGTCTGTATTGTGTCTGCGAAACTACCCATTTGTGTGCGGATCGGTTCGGGCTGGATAAGTTATGCGGTTCGGATAACCCTATGCCTAGCCCCCTTGTTATTAGTGCCAAATCCTAAGTTTTTTTTATTTTCCTTTTAATTTCCTTTATATTATTTTATATGAAAAATTTAGAAAAAATTGGTGAGAAATCCATTTTGAGGGGTGTGTATGACATTAGGTCCAAAATTTGTTTATTTTGGTTGTATGGAAATGATTAATTAAATTGTTTAGTGAGAATACCAAACTATTGCTTTAAAGGATAATTTTTTTTTCTATTTTACCTACTATTGTTAAACTGCCGTCAAATCACTAGCGCTGAAAAAGTTGTCGCCAAAAAAGTCGTTGGAAGTTGCCGGCAATACATGGTAGTAGTAGTAGTAGTAGTAGTGATATGGACATATAAGTGACACATGGATAAATAAATGGATAAATGTGGATAGATAAGTAACACTAAATAGATAGATGAACAAATAGGAGACACATGAATAAGTAGGTGACGTGAACAAATAGGTAAAACAATGAACAAGTAGTGGATACATAAGGGAAATATGATATTTTAAATTGTTATTGTCATTTTGACCTCAAAAGATTAGAACTTAGGACTATTGCCTCAAAAGTTTCAAAATTGAATTTAGGCTAAATTATGAAAATGGTCACTGTAATTTGCACGATGTGTCAATTTGGTCTCTATTACTTTAATTAGTTCAATTTTACTTCTTAATTTAACGGATTGTGTCATATTAGTCCAATAAATAACGGTTATTAGGTTTGGTAGACAAAAACTCAAACGATGTTTCAATTTGGTCCCTATAGTTTATACAATGTATCAATTTGGTCCTTGTCAAACTTGAGCCAATTAAAACAATATGGATCAAATTGACCCATCGTGTAAATTATAAGGACTAAATTGACATATCGTTTGAGCACATGACGACTTTCTGTTCACCAAACCTGACAGCCGTTATTTGTTGAGCCAATATGACACAATCCGTTAAATTAAGGGATAAAATTGAGCAAATTAAAATAATAGGGGCTAAATTGACACATCGTGTAAACTATAGGACCATTTGCATAATTTATCCTTGAATTTATGATCCTAGTAGCAGTGTCCGAAAATTTGTTTAAACCATTTGTTTGAATTTGCTATGGTGGGTTGGTCCTTTTAAAACTCTTCTTATATTTGTTCATATTACTGAGTACAGTAGCATACGGAGGAGAAGGAGACACATGAGTTATTTTTGGAAATCCAGTAATTCAAGTTTCAGTTGAATAATGAGTATCTGAAAGAGAAGAGCTTCAGTTTCAGTTCCAATTCCAATAAAAGAAGTCAATCCTATTGTTGGAGCGCTCACACTTTTTGTTTGCTCATGAGTAAGCTCTTCTTGAGCAGCTTTGAGAAACGTTAGAATCGACGTGCGGGCAGGAGGAACCTTGGTCCGACCCCTGTCTACTTACCTATGGTTCTCTCCGTTTGACCCTCTTTTGGGATCTCATTTAGATGAAGCATATTTGTTCCAATCTTGAGAGCAATTTGGTACAGCTTATTCACTATTTTTTTATAAAAAAAAATATTAAAAACAATCTTTAAGATTGTTATTAGTATTGTTAAATGTATAAAAAGTATATTAAACGTGTAAAAAAATATATTAAAATTATACATATTTTTTGCATTATGTGCTTCTTATTGAAAAATAGCAGACCCAAAGTATTTGGTCCAACTACATACTGTTTATGACAAAAGTAATTTAAATAAATTGACTATTGAAAAACAAGCATATAAATATTTTTAGTTTCTACTGTTAATTATTAATTTTAAACTTATAAAAATTTGCACAAACATTCCTGAAAAGGACTCAGGTCCGTTACATCTATTACTAGAAAAACATCAAGGAGAGAGAGAGAGAACGATCAATATTTGTGAAGAGGCTAGGGCAAATATAAGGCAAAGGATAAAATAAATAAAAGAAAATAAGGAATAAATTGACTATTTGTGACTGCTAATCAAGTGGTTGCAAATTATATGGTAGCAAAATGTTATTTTTTCAATAGCAATCTTCGACACTGATAGAAATCAAAGCCCATTTAAAAATAGATTTAGAAGAGGAAAGAATCTGATGTCAAATTCTGCAATTACATATTGAAAACCATTGAATTGAGTCCCATTTTATTGTACATATCTTTTATGTGTCGTGTCTTATGTTTTAAATATTGCCATGCCAATGTATTCGTGTCGCATGTGCTCACCCATGTTTCATAAGGCCTCATTTGGAAACAGGCTTTTTAGTAATTTTTTGACTTTTTGACTAAAATATGATGTAAAAAAAAATTAGTATGTTTGAAATGATTTTTTGACTTTTTACGAAGAGATGTGCAAAAAAGTAAAGAGAAAAAAAAATCTTTAACTTTTTGGTATAGGTTGTTGACTTTTTGACTTTTTAGCTAAACCGGTTACTTCCCAAACGAGGCCTAAAGATGTGTTTAGATCATAAATTTGAACAAAAATTTAAAAAAAGAAAAAATAAATAAATAAAATATGAATAAAATATAATTACATTTCATTTGCGTCTTCACTTTCCATTTTCAAATCTTTACCCAAAACAATGATCTAAACACAACCTAAATAACTTAAGAGTAGGAGTGGGCATGGTTCAATTTGAGTCGGTTTAAGAGTAAACTAAGACCAAATCATTGCTCATAGTAAAATACCAAACCAAATCAAACTACGAAAATTTTAGAACCAAATCAAACCGAACTAGTAAAATACTTTAGTTTGAAACCACCAATTTTAGAAATCTTGTCATCATTTTACAATATGATCACAAAATAACTTACAACCTACAACCTACTCAAATATCAAGCAATACGTCATTATTATTTTATAAAAAATAATGATTTAGATAATTGTTCAAAACTAGCTCTACTACTATTATGCAAAAACACACTTAATATATATATATATATATATATGTGTGTGTATATATAACAGTATGATTAAGTTCCATACGGTTCTGTAGCTATAAAACCATGAACCAAACCATTAAATACGATTAGTCTATTTTAAGAACTTAGACCAAACCGGGCATAGAGAAAACCAAACCATTCAATTCGATCTAGATCAGATCAGTTTACAATTTTTTGCTCACCCCCACGTAAAAGAGTATCAAATTTTGGCAAGGGCACTTTGAAAGCAAAACTGGATGGTCCTATTGGGCCGTATTAGGCCCTAACCCGATCTTATTTCAATGATCTAAACCGTTTAATATTTAAAGTTTGTCGAGTATATCACCCCTGTAAAAGATTACGTTGATCGGATATCGATAGCCACTGATTGTCACAATTTATTTTGAAAATCATACTTGCCGTTAACAGAAAAGTGATCTGATCAAGTAGCTAACGATATCCAATTAACGTGATGTTTTACAAGGATGATACATTCAACAAGCTCTACAAATTAAATGGTTTGGATCATTGAAATGAGCCCGGATTAGAGCCCACCACGGCCCAACAGATCCGTCTAGTCCGATGACGGACTGGAGAGCAGCCATAATTTCCCCAATTTGCCACCCTATCTGTATCTGACATAAATGGCAAAGCCAAAGTGGCATAGAAAGGGATATCTTGACCTAACAAAGGCCAAGCACTAAAACTGCCATCAATGCAACCAACTTATCACAAGTTACCACAAGTTTAAGCCCTCTAAACTGCATATTAATTTCAGCAATCCACATAATGACCCATTTCAATGGCCATTAACTTGCCATAGCAACAAGTGGTTCAGAGAAAAATCACCCACCCAAACCGTTCCCCGTGGCCTTATTCGCTCTCTTCATGCCCAAATCCTACTTTCCAACCCACGGGAGTATACAATGACAACTTCCAGGCAGACCTATTAGTGGATAAATTATGAAAATCGCTTCCATCCACCAAATAAGCAAGAGTTACTAAAATGGAGAAACAGTCTTAAAAGCATATTTCCGACAAATAACAATTCACAAGCATTCGTGCACAAAGAAAAAGCCGAGTAACTATAGATGAAAAAGGGACGTAATCATGGAAACTCTGATTTTTATCAGATATTACAAGAATATTGACAAACCTTTACCGATGACACTCACACTAGCTGCAGATTACAAATATAGGCTGCATACGAGAGGGGGGAAAAAGCAGCAGACCACGTAAGGAAATGCCAACAAGCTACCTATACAACCACACAATTACTGCCCACTCAAAATAAATCTAACATAAGGTTAGCTCAACTTCAATATCCTCCATTTTCTATCTTGACGACTTCTAACCAGAAGGATAACAGTCCAAGTCAGAAGAAGCATACCAACATCTTCCACCAGTTCTCTTCCCAAGTTGAATTTTCACTTCTTGTCAAACTCAGTGGATGCGGGACCACTGGCACGCTAGTTACAACATTGTAATCAACCACAGATGGGGAAAATAGGGGGAAACAAGAAGATAAAAAGACCCAAGAGAAGGCCTATTCCAAATTACTCTTACTGCTGCAATTGGAGTTCTTGTCATTGGGTACTGCGTGTTAACCCACCTCGTGTTATATTTCTGCACAACAGAATGACTTGTTATCTTTAATGAGTTTCGAGACAACAATGACCAAAATGAAGCAGTAACAAATTTTAGCAGTGACTGAATTTGTTCAGTACAATCCTAAAAATTCAGCAGATTAAACAGACTTACAAATTAGGAAAAAAGTAACTAAGATAAACTAATGGGTTATTTTCACAAGCCTTCACTGCAAAAAATAAAAAATTAATAAATAAATAAATTCAGAGCTTTCAATGTTAGGAAACATTTACAACTACCATCCAGAAAACATCATGCAATACAAACAAGCAAAGGAAAAAGAACATTTTAAAAAGAACAAATAAAGAAACGAATTAAAACACATAACAAAGTTTTTTTCCTGTCCATTGATCAGTAAATCTATGACAGAAAGAAAACTTATCATCCAAAATAAGCAGAGGTTTACACGGGGCTCAATCTTCTCACACCTTATGCAGCTCTTAACAGAAGACCGACTCCGCACTCCCTTCCGATTGTGTATTATATCTCATGTTTGGATTAACTCAAGATTATGAGAAGGGATTAACAACATCCTATGAGTTTTGCAATTTTGACTAACTAGTCTGAATGTCTCCTTAGTCCTCCATGTTGTAAGCCACCCCCCTCATGGGATTCAATAGTCCCAATATGGGGTATACTGTGTCCAAAGGGACTATTAGCCCAAACTACAATTTTCTTAGCCAATCATCGGATTACACATTTTATTGGGTTATTAATCTAATCCTAAGGCCATGTCCACCCAAACAAACATGCCCTATGTGTATTTGGTTAGGGGAATGAAAAATGGGATGGGAGGGAGGGAGGAAAGGTGTATTCTCAAGGAAAGGACAATATCTTGTCCTACATTTGTTTTGTCATCCAAGAAGAAATTAGAAAGAGAGGCCAACGGTTGAGGTTTCATTTAAACATTGTGCCATAATAGCAAAGGATGTTATTTCAAGGGGAGGGGAGGAAAAAAGCTTATTCCCTGCCTTTTGTTTGGGAAAAATGATTTTTTGGTTTGAGAACAGAATGAAAATTGTCTCATAAAGTTGGCCTCATGAATAAGAGATTGAGAATGTTGATTGAGCATTTTATACATGGTCTAACCATGAGAGACACATGGCCTAACCATAAGGGACACATGGCCTTAATAGTCTTAGACCATGAGAGACACATGGCCTTAATGTTGTCTTAGACCATGAGGGACACATGACCTAACCACGAGGGACACGTGGTTTTGGAAGCCATGAGGTACACATGGCCTTGCCATATGTCTTGCCAAAGATGCCCATATAAAGGCATGCTCAACATTGTGAATATGATCACAAAAATAAGCCAAGTTCTCTCCTCCTCTTTTTCCCATTGTGTATAAAAGGAGACCATCCTCTTTGGTTGAAATATAGAAATTTTTGCTTTCATATTATAGTTAGTCTGCTCCTACAATATATTCTTCCTGTGTGAGAGAGTGCTGCCATTATCAATTTGTCGGAGCTAAGCTGCTTAGTAGGTTCTAAACCGTCGTATCCTGGGAGACAGACACCGACATACCTCCAGCACGGTGAGACGACGAATCTGTTTTAAGGAGACCGTAGTATCACACAGGCTTCAGTTTGCTTTCTTTTCTCATTTCAGTATTTTAATTGGTTATATGTTTATCTATTCATCAAGATGTAATTTCCCATGAATTCTTGTTCTGTTGTTTTTCCAGTTTAATTTATCATGAATCTATTTCTTTTATTTAACTCATGTACAACACCTTCTGCATCCATGTTCTTTTGGGTAGAAAGAAAATGGCAAGCGTTCCCAGCTTTACTTTCTCTTAGGTTCTCACCCCTTCTTCACTAACAAACATGAGAATGCTCTCCATCTCAAGCCTTTTCCTTCCCACCATTGCCCCATGTAAAATGGACTCTCTGTGCATGTGCGAGAATTTGAAAACAAGTTCACTTTTTGTCACAAAGATAACTATGACTTCTTTGATTAAGATATTTTGAGCACATGTAGCATGAACACTTTAATGGCTTGCATGCTTTGTACACGACAACTTTTTTTTGTTTTTGTTTTAAAGAGGTTCATGACAGCTTAAGCAAGAACAAGACAGTGTGTTCAGCAGCTTGAGCACATTCAGTTGATGCTCATAGCTGTCCAGGATAGCCCCCGAAAGAATTATCATAGTGGGTACCTATAAAGCACAACACTTCTATGAAGGTAGTGTGTTCATGTCGTGCCCTTGTTGGACACTGACATTCGTTGGACGTTTCCCAATACGTGTTGGACACTCATTCAAATGTGTCCTATCACTTTCTTAAATTCTTTAGCCCCAAACACGCTTCGGACATTTAGAGGACACATATGTCCATTGCTTAGACACATGAAACTAATTATAAGTATGATTGTTAAAATCAGGATCCTATGCAGAAACAGTGAGAGGGTCCAGTGGATCGGATCAAGGATCATAAGATTCTTACTTTATATTAAAAATAAGGTAAAAATGAAAATAAGGATGATGCATATTAAAATTAAGATGAAAAATCACAAACACAGTGAGCCTACCTACCTACGATCTCACATGATTTTCCATTCCTACTATAACACCAATTTTACAACAAGTTGGGTTGTTTTGGTAGTTTAGGATCTCCATATTGTGATTTTGATAACCATGATTATAAGTTTGAACAAAAAGCGGAGAATACAATTAGAAAAGACAAAAAAAGTGTAAATTTATAAGAATCAATTTTATATTGCTTTTCTTTATTATTTTTGAATGACATATGCATATACATGACATATAATAAGTATATAAAACAAAATATTTCACATATGTACCCACGTGTCATGTCTTGCATTTTTTGAATATTGTCATGTTAACATGTCCATGTTGCATGTCCGCAATCGTGCTTCTTAAGTGGGCAAAAATGTTCAAAATGAATTTCAACAATCATGCTCGATTCAATTTTTTTTTTGTTTACCTTCTTATGGGGGTGTTTGTTACAACCAATGTGGTCAAATCAAGAATTGAATCGTTAATCATTTTGCTAAAATAGTTAATTGTGATTCATATCGAATCGTGAATCGTAAGATTCATTTTTATTTAATATGATATATAATTTTTTATATTTATATACATATAAAAATACAGTGTTTAAAATAAAATAAATTATCAATATGACTAAATTGTATATATGTATATCCATATAAAATCACGTATATCAATATAATTAATTAATTCTTCTATATATCTTCATAGTTTGGTGAAAACGATGATGTTTCATGCATTATGCAAACGAAAATAGAAATAAAACTTAATCGCAGTGAATCCTGTGAATCACAATGAATCGTAGCGAATCGTAAAGATGAATCATACGATTCACTCAATTCTAATTCAACAACATGATTCAAATAGTTTTGTTGAAATTCGTATCAAATCATATGAATTGAATCGTGAATCATACAATCTAACAACCATGGTTACGGCTTAAATGACCTGGTTATAGCTTATTATACTTTGAGAGTTTGTATCAGACTGTTTGGTACAACTTCAACTTACAACTTATTAGGCATAAATAACTTAAATAAGCTGAAAAAATTGATTCTCTAGAAGCTGGGGAAGTGGTGCTTGTAGCTTCTGCTGTCTAATTATTAACTTTTAACTTACAATAAGCTGCACCAAACAAGGCCTATATTGTTTGTATATGCAGCAAAATAGACTCGGTCAGTTGTTTCATAGAGCTTTCTCTAAAATTTTCATTATCCATAAATCTATGAGGGAAACCTTCTATACACCTTGCATGACTTGATATGGGCATTAAAATAGCACCAATACAATCACAAAAAAGAAATATCCCATGAGGATTATATGCTATGAAGCACGGGTACTCCAAAAATAGTGCCGTACGAGTACCGGGTACTTACCGGGTGCGGGTACGCGTACCGGTACGGCGGTACGCGTACCGGGTACGGCAAAAGAGGGTCCGGTACGTTTGGCTTATTCGGGTACGGCATGGGTACGCCACGGGTACGCCATGGGTACGGCGTGGGTACGCCAAGGCCCTTTTTTTTTTCTTTTTTTTTTTTTTTTTTCTGCCCTTGCAAATTAGCAATTATTATTATTATTATTTATTTTTTTTGGTGCCCTTGCAGATCAGTAATTTTGATGTTTCTCTGTTGTCCTGTTTGTCTGTATAAATTGTAGAAGCATATCAACAAATGATTTTAATGTTTTTAAAAAGCAATTTGAACCAAAAAAAATAACAAGGCCTATAAAGGGTAGTTCTGTGTATGACTATGCATTATGCTTTTGCTTTAGATCCTCCTAGAATTTCTTTATAAAATCTTTAATCATAACAAACTTTTAAAGTTTATGCACAAAACATTAAAAATTGATACTGTATTAGTTGATTAGTAGTTGTTGGGAATGATGCAATTTTATATATTATGCAAATTGCAATTGACAACCTGCACCAATTGAGAATTTTTTTCCTTTATTGTTGGTAATTAACTTTAAATCTTTCTTTGGTCTCCTGTTATTTCTTTGGTCTCACCCTATAAAAATAGCAAATTGATGAGCAAAAAGAAAGATTTTAAAAATAAATTATGATCACAAATTCACAGTGCATAACATATCAAAGTGAGAGATTTCACAAATATTATTTTTAACGCTTAATGGTTTTAAATTATAGGAAAATGAGTAGTTTTTTTTTTAGTTTTGATATTTAATTTTAATTTGTAGGTTGGATCCTTTAATCAAAATTATATTTAAAAAAAAATAAAAAAATATCGGCGTACCGTAGCCGTACCCGTATCATACTTTTTTTGAGTTTTGCCGAATCGGCGTACCCGCACTCGTACCCGTACCGTACTCGTACCCGCACCCGTGCTTCCTTGATTATATGCCAAAATGCAACTCCTATAAAGTACGGCAATATCATGATTCATGACAAATATTATGTTGATTTTGTTTCTAAATGATATACCTTGGTTGCACAAAGCGGTGGTGGGGACGACAGCAGGGTGCGAGGGATCTAGAGCATATAGAAGTTTTTAAGGTTGGTAGTGTCTATGGGAGCGTGTATATATTTTATAAAATACATATATAAATATATTCTAATTCTAACATTTTTTTTTTTGGCTTAGTTATAATGTGTTACAATATGAATTATCAGTGGAGATTGAGGTCACTACAAATTGTCTTTGTTAAATTTAAATAAATATTATGTAAATAGAAAGTACTAGAATAAGTTTGAGTTGTTATTCTTTTGTTTTTTTGAGATTTGTATGTTTGAGGGGTCCTATCTCAGTTGGAATTGCGTGTCTGAGTAAGAAACATCACTCAAGTAGGAGTTTCCTGCTACTCAGTGATATACTAACATTTACACAACCAAAAAAGAAGAAGTTTAGCAATCATGTAATAATTATCTTACATGATACTGCTACAGCTCTAATGCAATCATCTCAGCATCAACTACCTAAGTTAATAGCTAAGGTTAGGAATACAGAAAGGGAAACAGTCAAAAGCTCTTTTCTACGATGACTTCCAACTCAGTTACTCTCTATGTCACACACGGTATTGTCCACAATCAAAAACAAATTATATTACTCCTTATGTAGTATATCTGAAAACGAAATGAGACCAAAGTTATCACAAATATAAAAATGTGTGCCTATCCCCATAAAGCAACTCCTGCTAATTAAATAATCTTACGGTAATTTATTAATAGTTCACTTTTCAAATTGCATGGGAGTCTGCATTTTAACTCACACTGCCAAAAACTGCTCGTCAAATATTAATGTAATGTTAGCAACAAGGCAGTGCAAGTCCTATTGGGAGTTTCTATTTTGCCAATTGACAAAACTCACTAAGAAAGGTCCTTGTAGCAAGTCAAAAACACAAGCACGGTTTGCTCCATTCAAGCATTATTTAATCTTTTTTCCACCCTACATTAGAGGCAAAATTTTAACTTAGAAACTTATGAATGGTAAAGGAAGAAATCTCTATTTCTTTTTCTTCTTTTCTTCCCTTACAAGAAATAATTAAACGAAGATGCCAAATGCACCTTACTTGTAACTTCAAACAAAAAGCATTTTTTTTTTCCTGAGAATCAAAATGCCTCATATGTGCCTGGGGTGCACCTTAGATAATCAGATATAAGTAAAATGTCTTACAATTATAAACATTACAACTTCCAGGATGTTAAAAGCACTTTTATTTTCTGGCTAAGTAGTTAATATGCCCTAGAAATAATAACGAATGTTAAAAGCAGGGAGAACATATCGAATTACAAGAAAGCTGCTATCCTCAATAATCAAAAGGAGACAACATGTAATTGCAATACAATTGTGCTATATTCTATTAATAATTCTGCAGACGTACATGTGGGAATAAGATGAGACACATACCTTCCAGGGAGCAGCTGTGAATTGTTCACAGGACCCTTAGAATTCCCAAACCGCTTGGCCCTGTTTTCATGTTCTTTGTCCACACGCATGGCAGCTACCTCCTTCTCCATGGCGGCAACCTCCCTTCTCATCTTCTTGGCCTCAACCTCCATCGCCTTGGTTAGAGTATCAACCTTCTTTGCCAACATCTGAGAAATAAGAATCACAACCCAAAATTTAACCAAAAGTATACAAAGCAGAATCATAAATTGAGTATGACAAGAAATCAACCTCTATTGCATCATCCTTGTCTTTAAGGCTTTGATCTTTTTCATGACCAGCTTTCCTCAAGGCAATCACTTCTTTTTGCAGCAAATCATGCAAAAGCCCGGGAACAGTATCCTCTGTATCCATTGGCAGGAAGTCATTGGGTTTTTCTTCTGGATTTCCTTTCCAGGTATTACTATTGACTTCAGCTTCCTTTGTGCCTTCGCAAGATTGGCTTAGATTAAAATTTGGACCTGTTCCATTTAAGAGAATTTTACCCCTATCTAATGACCGAGTGCCGCCATCAAATGACTTTGATGTCCCTTTTGCATGCTTCAATACCGAACTGGTACCAGAAGACCTCAACTGAAAGGATGGAGATCTCTTTGGTAAAAAACCATTGCAGGTCAATTTGGAGATGTTATCAGCTCCACCCAAAGATTGGCGACGCGAAAGGCCATTGCTCACGCTTTTTCCCTCTGGAGTGCTGCGATTGCTACTGTTTGACAATCTCAGGTTCTCTTCAAGTACTTTGAGTCTCAGTTGGTATTTTTCCTAGAAAGTGCAACAAGAGCTCAATTCAAAACCAGGCTACGAAATATGTTAAACACGTAGTAGCTAGCTACATCATGGTGAACTCAGATTTTTACTTTCAACTGAGCTTCAGATTTTGCAGCTCTTTCAGTTATAGTAAGCTTGTCCCGGAGTTGCTGCATCTCTCCCTATCACAGCAAATTTTGGTTAGTAACTATTAAAACCAGAGAAGCTAAATTTATAAGTATTTTTACCCAAAAAATTTATATGTATTTATCACATGAAACGACATGTCAAAATTTAAATAGTCCTAAATAACAATTGATTAGAAACCACAATACACCTGCAAAAACCTTCTTTCTTCAAGCCATTGCTTCACCGGCATCACTTTGTCATTAGAATCTTTCCATTCATTAGCTACTACTGTTGCCACCCTGTTAGCTGTCACTTTTGCACGTGCCAGCTCCCTGTCAAGAGTTTTTCTCTCCTCCTGAAAAACACATGACCAAATACATCCAATTTTGAGCATCATTTATATCTCCACTGGAAGAACGTTCATAGGCAAGTATTGAATCGAAACCCAAAGGTTTAATATGTTTCAGATTACATTCATCTCTTGAACTTTGCGTTGGTAATCCCTCACAGCATTTGCTGCTGCACCACCAGCAAGGACAGCCTCTTCAAGCTCACGTACAGTTTGGGTAAGCTTCTCAACCTCAGCAACCTTTTGGCGGTGCATTTTATCCAAAATTTTATTTTCTTCCTGATATATAAATGCCATTAGACACAAATCCATGTTGATTCAACACACTAATCATCAAAATACATGCCCAAAGATTTGATGATCTTACAAACAAAATCAGCCTCGATGACCACCATACCTGGCAAATTTCTATCTGCTTCATCAATTCTTGGTTCTTATTCTGGAGATCATCCACCATGGAAGCCTTTGCCAATGCAATCTGAACAGTCCTCTCAGCATCAAGTAAAGCAGCTTCTTTTGACTTGGTGAGGCGATCTAATGCCTTGTTGTCATCCTGCAGCTTCGCAATCTGAAAAGGAACAATTACATCCAATCAACAAAAAAAACTGTAAATTATTTTCATATTCTGTGACAGAAACACCCTCCAAGAGCTGACACTCCTTTTAATTACCATTCTTCTATGAAATAAAAAATCAAACTTGAACAAAAAATCAATGGCTCCCTATTCCAAAAATCAAGAGAGGAAATGCTAGAGAGCCTCTAGGAGCAAAAGGCATTTTATTTTGGTCATCATGGAAGAACTCAAACAAGAGCTCAAAGGAAGTTTAGGGATCAAAAACATTAAATACCTCCTGTCGAGCAATCTTAAGTTCAGCCTCCAGAGGTGCAAGGATGGCTTCAATTGGAGGCATATCATCATCTTTTTGAGCAGCATGAACCCTTCGAAGAGTGGCTTCTGCTGCAAATTGAGCTGCCATAGAGGCCTTCTTCTCATCGTTGATTTTCTTTATCTCAAGATTCTGCAAAAAGGAAATCTCTCAATAAATATAGCACTTAAACAAAGGATAACAAAAATACATTAAAGCTGAAAAGAGTTGCACGCCATACTTTGCTTTCTAGAAGAGACTCTGTCAACTTGAGTTTCTCCTCCACCCTGGCCAATTCTTCAGTAAGCTACAATGTGGAAAACCAGAGAAAACAATGTCAAGTTTCCTTCCAGTTACAATATATTACTGTGGAAACATTGTCTGAAATAACAAGAATAACATATAGAAAAGAAAGGGCCCTGCAACACAGCAACAACCCACATCAAATTTTGTAGTATTACATTTCGGAATAACTGGTCAAAACACACACATATGCGTGACTTTTAACTGCTTTGGGATATATCTTCTTAAAGGTTCTTGCAGAATCCCATAACCACTTATGCCGAGTATTGGCAATCAATACAGTTAAACAATAAGCAGTACATGTGTACATATACAGAAACTGTGCCTAAACATGTCCAAGAAGCAATATTAAACACCAAGCTGCCAAAATCTATGTTACATGGACTCGGGTACGAGTGTCGGGTGCGGGTGTGTATCCAAGCGTCAGACCTTCATAAATTTAAATCTTAGGATCTTGGGGTATGTATCCAAAATTAGATATGGATACGGGGACACGTCATATGCACATATATATTGTATATTATATAATATTCTCGGATGAGATGATTTAAATTATGTAGAAATATATTAGAAAAAAATATGAAATTTCTATATCTAATTCATGTGGGAGCCTAAAAATATTGTTTTACTAACAAATGCAAGTTTCTTTTTCTTCATGTATTGTCACAAATTAAAGGATCTGAGTGTCTAAATTGGGTACGAGCGTCGGACACATATCCCACACCCTTATCCATGTCATATCCGGTGGACACGGGTATTGTGGGGGAAATAGAAGAGTCCATGTAACACAGGCCAAAATTACCCAAATCATACAACATCAGGGATACACACCAATGTCAGCATGGCTGACTTTAGAATCCTTACAGCCAAAAGATTCCATGGAAATTTTAAATCCAATCCTAATGTAAATTTTTTCCCCTCTAATACAGAGAACTGGACAGCTAATCTCAATAAAACAGGCAAAGCACCTAAGGATTGACCTAAAAAGCACACGATAGCATATGCATAAAGTATGCAACGAGTAATAAATAATTAAAGATTCATAAAAATTACTGAAGAAAATACACTGGCTTCAGAGGAATTACAAGTTAAAGAAATAAATGCTGGTTTTTTAAAATAAAATAAAGGACAAAAAAAAAAAAAACAAACATCCTACCTAAATTTTAAATTAACGAAGTATTGAGCTAGTCTAGATAGGAAACCACTGTGTTTGGTCTCAATTTTCTAAATTCAATTTTCTAAAAATTGAGTTTTTTTGTTTTTCGTGTTTTTTTTATTTTTTGTGAATATTTTTAAAATTTTAAGCAATTTTTTTTACTTTTTTAGATGCATCTTACTTAGATGCTATGTTACATGGACTCGGGTACGGTTGTCGGGTGTGGGTATGTATCGAGAGGTCGGACTTATCAAATCATAAATTTAAGGGTACAAGGACTCAGGAAAAAAATGTCATATTTTTATATTTTTAATCTAGTATGTGAGATAAAATGGTACTATATATAACTTACAGTGTCAAAATGATATTTATAGCAATTATACAATAATATATCCAGATAATAGTAGTCTTATATACAATTATATAAGAAGTATTTGTTGAAAAGTATCGGACACATATCCCATACCCTTGTCCAAGCGTCAGTTATCAAGCGTCAGTTATCTGACACGGGTATTTGATTTATTTTGAAGAGTCCGCGCAACATAGCTTAATTGTATCTAAAACGTAAAATATCTTTAAAAAATCAACAAATACACAATAATACAAAAAATGTACTGAATTTTTGTTTTTTTGTTTGTTTGTTTGTTTGTTTGTATTTTTGGTATTTAGTGAATTTTTTAAAAAAAAAAATTCACAAATATTATACTTTTTAAGTGTATTTATGTTAGGTGTATCTAAAAATTTAAAAACAAAATGCTTAAAATATTAAAAAAAAAATTCAGTGAAAAAAAAAATATGGAAAACAAAAGTTTTAATTTTCTAAAAAGTGAATTCAAAATTCACAAACCAAACAAGCTTATATTTCATTATAAATATGGAATTATTATATGTTAAAGTCCCTCTTCCCCCATGCAAACTCAACCCTTTTTTGATGATAAATAACCCAAACTCTTTTATAAAACATTAAGGCATGCTGGATTTTCCATGTCAATAGAAATAACTTCAGATATATTATTGCTTTGAAAATCAAATTGGGGAAACATAGGCAAATGGGCTAAGCACGAACACTTCTAAGTAGGGCCATGTCGTGTCGGACACCGACACAACAATCATTGGACATTTCTTGACATTTGTTGGACACACATCCAAACATCTCTTACTACAGTTCAAAACTTCATAGACCCAATATGCTTCAAACACATGGGAAACACATTTGTATCACTAGGAAACACGAGTATCACTTAGACATACATGAAACGCATTACAGATTTGAATAAAATAAGTTGAAATTCACAGATAATATATATACTTCACTATACATATAACAATTGTTCATCCTTATATATCACAGATAATAAATATATAAATCTATACATTTTGCATTTGTCTCTCATGCCTCATGTCCTATGTTTTTTAAAATTTCCTTGTTGTCGCAACCGTGCCAGTGCCATATAACATGTCCGTATTGGTGCTTCTTAGCTAATGAGACTCACAAGCATCAACTGAGTACAAGTAATAATAGAATCAGCTAGGATGATGAACTATAATCGATAAGAATCTGATGCTTGAATCAGCTGCAATGATAAATTATCTAAAACAGAAAGAAACCAGCTTGAGTATACAGCCTAATACCTAATGGGAAAACAGGACAACACAAATGGAAGTTTAAGAGAAGTTTCAGATTAATAGACACTGACAACTCCCAAAATGGTCCACAAATTTAAAAGTACATATTGAGAACTTCATTAGCTTAACACCAGTTAGCTAATTCAGAAAAATTCAAAGTAAAGAGCATAAGCATACAACACAAATCTGACTAATTGTAAGTTACATAGAGTTGACCAAATGAATTGAGACTAGCATTTATTTATATTAAAAATATATATATAAAATGGCAATTCGAATTCCATAGAAGAGAGAGAGAGAGAGAGAGAGAGAGAGAACCTCTTCAACTGCCTTCTCTCTAAGGCGTTCTGACAACCTCAATGCCTTGATCTCCGCATTGGCTTCCCCCAATTCTCGATCCTTATCTGCAGAAACGAAAATCAAATCAACAACCAAATCGACAAACACCAAATCAAATAAAAAAACAACCAGATCAACTCGCATTCTCACCCCTGACTTCATTCTCCAACCGATTGAGCTCCACCTTCACCGGATCCGAGCCGTGCAGCAAATTTATGAACTCATCCGCGTCCATACTCGGCTGCCGCTGCGGAGCTCGCCTCCTCGAACTCTTCCCCCCTTCCTTGAAAGATGATCCTGACGCCATCAACGGCGTCGCAGGCTCCGCCGTCAACCGTACATTGCCGCCGTAACTCATATCCGCTGTCCATCCGCCGTCGCCGGAAACTTCCTCCATCTCGGATCTACCACAATATCTCACATCAAACACCAAAACCTTCTCGTCACACACACACAATCTCTAGGGTTTCGAATCAGCGATACACAGAAACATATGTGAATATAGTGAGAGAAAGAAAGTGTAGATGTGGAAAAAGTTTCTCTCTCTTCAGTTCAATAGGCAATAGAATAGATGTGTGTTCTGTTCATGTTCTCTCTTCTATCTCTCTAGAGAGACCGCTTTTAAAATCTGCATCAAGATTGTTAGCTCTTCTATCTCTAGAAATGTGTGTCTTTTAGGAGAGAGAGAGAGAGAGAGAGAGAGTGTTAGCTGTTTATAAAATACTGTATTAGAAGAAACTCTGTACTGTTAAGCCGGGACACCACTACACTCTGCTACTGCGTGTCAAGAGAGTCTTTTTTGTAATTACAATATAAAACAATACTTTATAATGTATTTTTTAAAAAATAATTACGGATTTATAAAAAAAATTAATTTTAATCATTAATATTTATGATAAATTATATAATTTAATATAATTTTCTCAAATTATTGAATTTATAAATTATAAAAATACACATGTCATAAAAGTATTCAGTGTGTTTGGTTTGAATTTTTTGAATTAAGTTTTTTGAAAATTGACTTTTTTGATTTTTGTGTTTTTTTTTTGTTTTTAGTGAATATTTTTTAAATTTTAAACATTTTTTTTCTTTTTTAGATGCACCTTACTTAGATGTATCTAAAAAATAAAAAATTTGTGAAAAAATATTTCAAAAAATTAATAAATATATAAAAATATAAAAAATGTACCGAATTCTTATATTTTTTTATATTTTTGGTATTTAGATTTTTTTTATAATTTTTTTATTTTTTAAGTGTATTTATGTTAGGTGTGTCTAAAAAGTAAAAAAAAAAATTTAAATATTAAAAAAATTCAGTAAAAACAAAAAAACACGAAAAATAAGAAATTAAAATTTTCTGAAAAGTATTTTTTGAAAAGTGAAAACAAGCAAGGTGATTAGGTTTCATAATATGATAATATCTATTAGACATGAGCCTTCTAACTTTAAGAGAGTTCTAAAACTCCAATCCAATTATGTTGATTTTTGATTATTTTTAAAAAGAAAAAAATATATTTGGCTACTAAAAATTAGAATTTAAGGTTTAAAATCATATATATATATTATTAAAAAAAAAATTCCTCATGCTTATGTGGTACATTATAAAGACTTTTTTTTTTTTAAGAGAGTCATGTCAGTATGTATTTTCTTAATTACATATAGAGTTTTACATAAATCCAAACCTAATTTAAATTATATTATTTTACTTATTTTATATGAATTCTATTTGATAAATATTTATTTTCTATATATTTTTCATCGTAAATTGAGATAATCCACTAACCTAATATTAATTTTGCGTTTCACTTTTTTCTTCTTAATTCTTTCAAGGGTATTAGAATTTTTTTAATGCTATATTGTCTTTTTTTTCCGTGTATTATTCTATATCCAATAATTTTATATCATGAATTTGCCGTTTAAATTTTATAGTGATTCTATATATGAAATTATGCTCCATTTTTTATATTATTTTATATAATCACAATTCACAGAAGGAAAAACCTACACAATAATGATACTCTCAAGAAATCTCTAAAATTTGAATTTCTTGCTTAAATTACTTTTTCAATTGTTAAACAATAAGTTATTTTTTATTTTGACATCATATTACAGATGATTAGTTACTTCACAAACTGAGATATATCTATCATTTGGATGTTTTCATTATTTATTTATTTATTTGGTTTAGATGTTATTATGTGACTTTTCCCTAGTTAGTCACTGTTGAATTTTTTTTATATAATTAATATTTTAATTTAATTAAGAATGTTTATTTTGCAATCTTATAATTTAATTATGTATATATATATCATATAAAATCATTATATGATAATCCAACTACAACATATTTATATTTAATTTTTTTAATAAATTTTATATAATTTCTATTTCTACATATTTTTATTTTCTAAATAAATATAAAAGAAAATTAAATAGTTAGAATTACTTTTAATTTTATATTACTAATTCTTCTTCTAATTTAACTACTATTTTTAATATCAAAATGAGTATTTATTTTACTATTTTATAATTTAATATATATCATACAAAATTGTTATATGATAGTTACACTTTTATAATACGATAAAACTAAAATTATCAAAAATACACAAATAATTTAATTAAAATAAGTATTTAAGTAACAATTTTATAGAATAATAGCGCCAATATTATCGAAATAAATAATTAAAATCATACTTTAATTTTCATTTTAAATTAAAATTAAAACTATTCTTTCATAACACACATTGTACCATCAAATATGTTTTTAAAAAAACTCATGCACTATACAGGTCAACTGCTAGTTTAAAATTATAGTCAACAAAGAATTTGTTTAATTGACATATTATTTAGGGATTTAAATTTCAAAATACACACAATTTAAGGAATTATTTTCCATAATAAAAATATACTATATATTTTACCTAGCTTATAACGATTCCGGTTTAGAACCGACCCGTTATTTGTCTTGGATTCGGGATATCTTGTCTTGTATCACTGTTCATATCTTTATTCATCTTGTACTTTATTGAGTTTGGCTATTGGAGTGTTATCATCGTATTTAGAGACAGGTTGGTAACTTGTTTTTCAAAGGAAAGTTTGTCCCGATTTTGGCCTCTTTGCTCGAACGATCTTTTCGTCGCTCGAGCGATTTTTGTGAACCCTCAATACTTTTGCAGGTCTGCAAAAGTACTAGGAGCTGGTATTCTTTGCTCGAGCGGTCACTTTGTTCGCTCGAGCAGTCTACGCATACATCAAGTCGTAAGGTTCACTTTTCGGATCACTTTTTTACGTCTCTCTCTCTCTCTCTCTCTCTCTCTCTCTCTAGTTCTTGAACATTTGGCACAAATACACCTTGATCTAGTGATTTCATCACACTAGTCTCTTTGTTAAAAAGAGTTCGTTCTAATCGGAGAAGTTCGTGTTTTCGCCTCGGTCGAGTTCTACCCATCTTTCATTGAGTCTTCTTCTTTGAGGTAGGGATTACTTTGACTCTTTTTATGATTTTTAATTTAGTTATTTGTTTTCCTAAACAAGTTAGAGATTTGGAAATTTTTGAATAAAACCTAGGGTTTTGGCTTTGAAATCAAAAGAGGGATTTTCGTAATGGGTTTTGGTATATGATTGTGGCTTTGTAAAAAGGGTTCGGTTGTGATAGATAGTGGATTTTATCCATGGAAATTGATTTTTAAAGAAATGGGGGTTTTGCCCTAAATTGTGAGAATTTGATTTTGTAAAGAGAAAATAGAAATTAATGTTAGTTTTATGGAATTGAAACAATGATGATGATGATGATGATGATATGGATGGTGGAGTTGGATATGAAATATCACTTCTATTTGAAAATATTGGAAAGTATATATGTGTTGGAAATTAATTATCTGTTTAGAGATATCTATTTTTGGCTATCGGTGGAGGATAGCTATGATTGTTGTAGGAATTGCATGAGAATTAGGTGAATTAAAACTATTTTCTCATTCATTTGCATTGATCATTGTAACATAATTAACACATTGAAAATGTTGTTGCTTTGAGAAAAATTGGTGAATACCTTAGTGAATTTGGATAGCAGTCTAGTTGTGATATTATGTTGGCCTGTGTGTTTTTGGTGAAAGTCCAAAAATTCACGTGGTTAGGTGTCAAGCCTTCTAGTTAATATCGGTAAAAATGGCAAATTGGTAATGCTTGTAGCCTATTTGCAGACACGTCCTAGAAATTCCCAGTATTGTATCCATCGCCCTGTTTTCTATTCTAAAGGAAATTGTTGCGTGAATTGTGATATAAACTTGGCTTTACATAGATTTGGAAAAAGAAGTAAAATGTTTTGATACGAGCATTGCATATGCATTCACCTTATAACTCTATTAAAATTCATACACTATGTTAGAGTATCTTTATTGGGTTTTGACTCACTCTATGTAGAAAATCATTTTCTGGTGCTGATGATATACCTCCGCCAAGGCCATAGCATGGGAGAGTTCTATTTTTGTTAACTGTTGTAATTATTTTGTACAAGTCTAGAGCCTTATTTGTATTGAGTTTAAACTCACTTTTGTTGTAACCAAGCACCGTCTTGGAAAGTTGTAACCATCAGGGCATTAATTTATCTATTCTTACTTTAATTTCATATCTCTTGCTATTGACACATGTAGATTCATGGTTAGGGTTTGTGAATGTATAGTTGCATATGTTATCTTTTGTAATCATTGACTCATATGAATGTAAAGAGAGATCTTATTTTGAATGTATTGTCAATGGGTAATTGTTGTGAGATGGTTTCATTGTAATATTTTCAGGGCGTTACATAACTAATTAGCAAGAATTTATTATTAAAAAAAAAAAGAAGCTTACATAAGAAACATCTTCATCTCTATCAGAATAAATATTCTTTACACTTCTCTCTCTTTCAAAATGGTGATTGTTAAGATTTCATTAGTGTTTAAAATATTTTAATATTTTTCTCTTTTTACTTTTGGCTTTCATTCAAGTTTAATCTCCACGTCTATCTGGTCTTTGTTAGCAACAAAACAATAATAAACCAAAATCATATGTGAAGATGACTATGGATGCTTCCTTCAAATTCTAAGATAACCACAAACGGTTGTTGGCCTCGGTACTAAGATTAAGTGTGAGATTTTTCGCATTTTTGTTACTTCTAAGACATGTAATGGATCAATATGTCATATTCTTTTAAATAGTCAATATTATTAAAAAGAAAATTAAAGTTTGTGATTGATTATGCTCTATTTTATAGATTATAAATAAATAAAGAATTGTATCTTTTATTGATTTTATATATGTAGTCTTTAAAAAGTCAATTATTATATTTTTCATAATTTTCCTTTCTAATTTATCGACAGTGTGTTTCTTGGTGTAGAGTATACTTTGATCTATATATCTATACGTATACTATTACCAAGCAAAACAAACTTTTGATCTAAGAGACTTTAGGAATTTCAAAGTATTAATATAAAATTTTAAAAGTTAAGAAATACAAGTGACATACAACTATTGGCGAATTTAACCGTATCTATAATTTTAAATTTTAAAAACATATTTATATATAGAAAGTTAAATAAATAAATTTAATCATATCTAAGCATCTAATTTGTTATTTAAAAATCCTTAAAAGGAAATTCTAAATTTAAATTTAGTAATATATAATTCAAAATTATAAAAATATTTACTTCAAAATATTATTCATTTTTCAAATATTTGAAACTAAAAATATAAATATAATGTAAAACTATTGACTTATCTAACCACATATAATTTTCAAATTCAAATTCAATAAAAAAAAATGTATATAAAATGTCAAAAACTAATTTTAGCTATATTTTTTTGGTTAAATAGTAATTTTTTTAGCTATGCCTAAACTATATTTAATTTTAAATTTAAAAAGGAAGTCAAAGAGAATTCGAATCATATATAATTTCAAAATATTTAAATAATTTTTTAACTGTTAACCATAATTTATCAAATGGTCACAAATGTCAAGTACACATGTCAAATTCTTATTGGAAAAAATATTTATGTTGAAAAGTTTAAAATAAGTATTAACTTTAAATTAATAAATTTGACATAAAACTTCACTTGACTATCAAAAAATATTCAAAAATAAAAATAATAGTCTACATTTATTGTGAGTGCAACATTTGACTAACTTTAAACTTATATCATGCACTCACTCTCGGAATAAATTTTTATGGTCCATTGCATTTTTTAGACTAAAATATGGTCCATGAACTAGTCCAGTCTAACCTTTGATAATTGTTTTTTAGATTTAAATATACTGTAATATTGATATAGATATTAGTCGATTTAAATTGATTATTATAAAATATTCTACTTATCAATGATATAATTTGTACACAATATTTAAATTTATTATTATCAGACATCTTTACTAATTAACTTTTCAATTTTTTAGATTAAGTATATGATTAGGATTAGAATATGACCTATAATTTAAGGTAATTCTATCTCAGATAATTTTTTTATACATAAATATATATAACTATTCATTTCATAATATTAACATAAATATATAGTTACTTAAGTTCAACTTTTTTTAATAAATATGCATAAAATATGCTTTTATGTTCATATTTTTATTATAAAAAATACTTACAAATATTTATTTACCAATTTAATAAATAAATAGGTCAAATGATTCATAAATTGGATATAGATCAAGACAATTTTTAATGATTAGGTGAAAATCACAAGTAATGCTAAGGTCCCCAAATGTTTTACCAAATGTCTCACATGATGTGGGACCCACATGGTCTGAGTCTCACACCCATGTGAGACATTTGGTCAAATATTTGAGGTCTCTAGCATTTTTCGAAAATTACATTGACATAAATATTGAGTTGATTAACTTTTAGGTCACTTCGAATGTTTTAATCCAACTCTAATACCACAAGTTAATCTAATGATTAGATAAAAGTCACATTGGCATAAATATTGAGTCGACTAACTTCTTGGTCACCTTAATGTTTAATCCAACTCTAACACCACAAGTCAATCTTAATCTATTTTCACGTAAGAGTTATGACATAAGATAATTTATAATTGAATGCTGTTATTAGTATCTCATCAATTATTTTAGACCCCATCATTTTTTAGCTTTTTTTATTACAATAATAACCTCAAATGAAATTATTAAAAAGGACATTAATAATTTTGAGACACCCCATCTTACAATTAAACCTACACACCAACTACATCATGAGTTAGGGTTTATGATAGCACCTCCATCACCATCCATCCATCTTTTCCAAATCTTACCTCCAAAACCTACCCAGCTTTAACGATGACAACCATTTGATTACCTACACTTCTCCAACAATGACAATAAGTAGAAATTTTTTTGGCAACCACAACTCCATGAAATGAGAGGAGTACAACAATAAAACGTTAGCAGAGGTTCATAACTATGATGGTGTTCTTAACTCAAAAGAGATTGGCCTTGTAAGGGTAAGTTTCTTGAAAAAAATGACAAAAATAATAAAACTGTTCGTCATTTTTTGGGGACTGAACTCTCGAACATATGACCGCAATTCGGGAACACAGGCCTGAACATTGTTTATTTGTTCGGAAACAAGTAGCCGAACATTTCTTATTCATTTGGGAACAGATAACCGAACATTATTAATAAACCATCTTCAAACTTTAAAAACACAAAACCTAAGTAAGATAAGGATTAAGAATTGAAATTGTCAGAGTCAAAGAAACTCACCTGAGAGATCACAAATTCAAACTCGTGGAGATCGCAGAACCCACAAAAGGGGAATTTTGAATCAACAACAAACAAACCCTATATTTATTTTCTCATGTCATGAACAAGTATGTGGAGATGGAGTAATAATCACATTCGTGGGTTTTGTTAGGGTTTTTGGGAGAGAGGCTTTTCGGGGTGTGGAAGTGCATTCAGTGTAATGTTTTCACAACGATAATTTTGGTATTATTTGGAGGGAGAAAAGAAATTTTAAGGGTTTTAGAATTTATAAGTGTGGGTCTAATGAAATGGGGAGTCCAAAATAATTGATGGGGGTGCTAATAGCAACACTCTTACAATTTTAAATAGATAAATTTTTAGGCATTACAAAATAAGAAAAAATTAGTATATTAACAAATGTAATTTACTACTACCATATGGTAAATTAAAATTATGAAACTTATAAAATGAAATGTATGCATATTTTATCGTAAATATAACTTTTGTAATACACTTTTTAATTTTTACCAATTAAATTATGACATGAATATTTTTTTATTAAGAACTTAGAACACACAGTTATTGGCATCAAAATAAAAACTTTCTCTTACGTGTAACTCTGATAAAAATGCATAAAATTTTATTGATTATAAATCATTTTACTACATATTTTAGATATATTTTATATTATTATTTAAATTTAAAAACTAATTTTTGATTATTAATTTATGCCGGTTGCTAGACTTATTTATTTTGATGATTTATTTAATTATGTTTTAATTTATTTGAAAGAGAAAAATAGAACCCAAAATTTATTTTGATGATTTATTTAATTATATTTTAATCAAAATTTATTTTGATGATTTATTTGAAAGAGAAAAATAGAATCAAAATTTATTTTGATGATTTATTTGAAAGAGAAAAATAGAATCAAAATTTATTTTGTCCCATTACTTCTCACCTAAACCTTTATCCTAAATATTGTTAGAATGTATTTAATATTTGATTAAATCAATAGTTCAAAAAGCCCAAAACAAAGGTTCAAACAGCTTAGCACAGCAGCAGGCCAAAAGATTCAAAAGGTTTAAGTGAAAGATATTCAAATTAGTAATGATGGAAGTACAACGGCTACAAACGGCTATAAAGGTTCAAAAGGCCAAAAGGTTCAAAAGGTTAAAGTGGAAGATATTCAAATTTGTAATGATAGAGTAAAACATATTCAAATTGATAACGATGGAAGTACAACGGCTATAAATTAAAATGACTACAACGACTATAAACGACTATAAATTAAAATGACTACAATGGCTATAATTTTCATTATATATACCAAAGCCTCTAATGTAAACAAGCCACAAAAAAAACTTGAAAATATTCTTTGATCTATCACTCACATCTATTCTCTGAAAAATTCTCTGAGAAGTATTCTTCAATTTTTGTTTACATCCTCTCTCAGAAATTATACACTAAGCCTTATAGCTTTAAGCCCATCTTTTTTGTGTGAGGTTTACAAAAAAACCAAAGCTTCATTTTTATATCTATCTTTGAGAGATAATTCTTGTAGCTTTCTGTAAAAGCAAAAACATCTTATTTTCAACCTTATAAAAGTGTAGTATACTCAGTGTTCTTGACTTAGAAAGTTTGTATAAAATTCGTGGAGGATTGCTCTATTTGTAAAGAGGTTGCTAGCACTCCCGTGAAACTAGAGCACAGTGGAAAATCTCAAATGAAGCTTCAGGAGTGGATGTAAGCCGAGTTGAAGCCGAACCACTACAAATTTGTTTGCCTCTCTCTCCCTTATCTCTTTATTTTATTTAAATTGTTGTAGCTATATTTCACATTTTCACTGTGCTAAAATCATTAACTGACATAGTTGTTAGAACACTTGTTTTAATTATTTTTATTTCATTAACTATATTTATCTATTATGCTAGTCATAATTTTTATTAGGGTATTATTAATTTTTAATTGTAAAAACCTAATTCATCCCCCCTCTTAGGTTGTCTTTTGGGTAACACCTGTGCATAGCACGGGTAATATATATATATATATATAATATATATATATTCCAAGGGATAGATAAAAATACATCACCAAATACATTTCTTTTCTCTTTAAATCAAAGAAATCTTAACATGATAATCATCATTTCCAATCTTCATATTTTCAAGATAAGTGAGAGGGTAATTTTTGGGAAAAATTGGGCCGAGCTGAGAGTTGGGCATTGAGGCCCAAAACGCGAAGGACTACGTAAAAAGGCGTACTGAATACTCCGGCCTAGAGGGCAAGGTTACTCCGGCCTTGGGGAGACAAAGTTACTTCGGCCCAAGGAGGTGAGTTTATTCCGGCTCAAGAAGAGATAGTTGCTTCGGCCCAAGGAAGAGTATGGCTACTCCGGTCCAGAGACAACTCGGAGTAGGGCCGGTCTTAGAGTTAGTCCGGTCGCAGTATGTTCTGGGAAGACCAGTTTCAGAGTTAGTCCGGTCGTGACACAATCTGGTTAGGTCGGTCAAAACTTGTTACTTGGAAGTTTGATCTAAGCACACCAAGGTTGAACAGGGGCAGCCGAAGTAATGAGTTAAAGGAGAAGACCGAGCTAACGATAGTTCGGCCTTCTCTATGGCTCAGCATAGCCCGTGTTATTTCGGCCGTGTGGTAGTTCGGCTATGGAGAAAACCATCCCACTTGGTTCAAGCAGTGGGGGAGGGTGTAAAAGGATAAGCATTATCCTTGGGAGAATGAATCCTAGGAGGACTCTGCATGGAGAAATACAAGTCCTACTAGGATTGTGCCATATGAAACTTATAAAAGCTCACAAGCATCACCTTGGAGGAGGTAATTGAACACAATCTTTCTGAGAACTTAGAGCTTTGTCTATTTGTCAAGTTTTCTGACTTAGGCATCGGAGAGGTTTCCGGCACACACCCGCCGGCTAGCTCACGTTTGTGTTTTCAGGTGACAAAGCGACGTCGTACGGAGGAGCGTGGACTTGGTCAACAGGATTATACGAGGAGAATTATTTCCTCCCCGTACAATTGGCGCCGTCTGTGGGAACAACAGACAAGAACAAAAACCTCTTGACTAAGCTTCTCCTTTTCTCATTCAATGGCACACATTGAAGACTTGCCGCAGTCCGCCGTCGACGGCCTAACTCCAGAGGGGGGCGCAAGGCGCGAAGGATTACCCTCTGTCCCTCCTATGGCAGATCTGGAGCCCCAACAACATAACTCCAGGAGGAGTGGCAGGGGAAGGCGGAATAGCAGTCCTCGCCACTCTCAGAGTCCTGACAGGCAAAGGAGGAGGATTGATCCTCAAGCCCTGGAAGATCGCGTGAAGGAACAAGATGAACTAATTCGAAAGATGGCGGTGGACATGGAGGCTTTGAAACGCCAGATGAAGACTAAAGATGTGGCGACAGGAGAGGGGTGCAAGCATAAGACGCCCCCTCGCCACTCAGAGAATCGTAGTAGGAATACTACGCCCTCCCAAGGAGAGAGCAGAAGCCTCAGGACAGGCGACACTCACTCCTTGTCCTCAAGGACTCGTCACTCTAGGTCTGAGAGGACGAGATCCGAAAGATCATACACTGAGGGAAGCACGTATTGGCCTTCACATTCACACCAAACCAGATCCAGACAAACCGAGCTACCCAGGTCATCCGACTTACGAACCGTGCTAGAAGAAAAAGCACGATGCAAGGAGGATGCCAGGGCAAGGGATCCACACCGAGTTTCGGCCTTACAACGGTTGGCTCCTCGGACGCACGGAAGCGTCGAGGTTGGAATGCCAATACCGCGACCGGCCTACGAACCAACGGACAAGGCATTGGCAAGACTACAGACTTCGCCGTTTGTCCCAGCGATCGAAAACGCACCCCTACCATCAGGCTTCCTTCAGCCGAAGTTCAATACATATGAAGGGAAGACGGATCCGTATTCTCACCTGAGCCACTTTCGCCAAGTCATGGCTGTGTACAGGCGAAACGAGGCCCTAATGTGCATACTCTTCCCATCAAGTCTGGGCGACTTAGGCCTGACTTGGTTCGAAAAACTCCCAGAGGGCAGCATAGCCTCCTGGGCCCAATTGGCAGAAGCATTCGTAACAAGGTTTCGGACAAATACTAAAACACCGGTGGAGATAGACCAGTTACTCTCCATCGACATGGGTGAGAAAGAAACCCTCAGATCTTACAACAGTCGCTACTGGGAAACATTCAACCGGATTGGAGACTGCCCCACCAATCTAGCCATTGCGCAATATAAAAGAGGCCTACCAGTAGGGAACCGACTAAGGGATTCAATTACCATGACGCCACCCCTCACCATGGAGGCCCTGATGGAGAGAGTGCATCAGCACATCAGGGTAGAAGAGGATGGCGCACGTGCAAAGGCGAAATCTAGCACTACCATAGTACCAGAAAAGAAGACCTCAGCAAAGGTCAATACAGTAGATAGACAGAACAAAAACGGGCGTGGCAGACGAGATAACGGAGAAGACCCAGACAAAAGATGGTTGAGAATCCGCACTGCCATAACAACGGTGTTCAAAAAACCAATATATCGGATTCTGAGCGAAATCAAAGACAAGCCTTTTGTCAAGTGGCCAGCCAAGCTAGGGGAAGGTCAGAAGAATTACGATGACAGATCACGGTGCACCTTCCACAAAGAAAAGGGGCACCGAACTGAGAATTGCACGCCACTAAGACAGCACTTGGAAGAATTGGTGGCAGCAGGCCACTTGGATGAATACATTGAAGGAGGAGTACAGCCGGCACCCCAAGATCATAATGACCATCCCAATGGAATGCCAAACGATGCACCACCTCAAGGCATTATCAATGTAATTCATGGAGTTTTTGAACCTGAGCGCGTATGCGAGCTTAGAGGTTCGATCAAGAAGGCTGAGCACTTTAGGGAAATATTGAGTGCCCAACCTGCCATCAAGAAGGGGAGGACAGAGGCAACAAACGTCATGACCTTTTCAGATAAGGACTTAGAACGAATTTACTGCCCCCATAATGATGCCCTGGTCGTCACTCTCCGAGTCAAGGATTTTGACGTCAAGCGGATTCTGATTGACCAGGGTAGTTCATGTGAGATCATGTATTACGATACATTCAAGCAACTAAAGTTGCAAGACAAAGACTTGGCACCTGCAGTTTCTCCCCTGATTGGATTCAACTCCATGCCAGAGTGGCCTGTCGGCAAAATAATCCTTCCAGTCAGAGCAGGAAGTGTATCAAAACAGGTGGAGTTCTGGGTATTGAAGGTCCCCTCCACCTACAACATCATCCTGGGCAGAACATGGCTACATGCCATGCGTTCGGTAGCGTCATCATACCATCAGGTAATGCGGTTCCCCAATGACGCCGGTATAATTGAAGAAGTCTATGGCGATCAGATCATGTCAAAACAGTGCTTCGCCACAGCAAATGGAAGCCGAGCTGCCAAAGGATACGTTCATTCGGTGGAAGAACCAGAGAGTAATGAACTATTCGCGGACGTCGGCAAAGAGGCTGATCAGAAAGCGGTGGAAGACTTGGTGGAGGTAAAATAGATGAGAAGAACCCGGATAAGTTCTTCTTGCTTGGCTCATCTTTGTCCAGCGCTGAGAGATTAGAGGTCTTGGAATTCTTGACCTCTAATATCGAAGTGTTTGCCTGGACACCTTACGACATGCCAGGCATTGATCCAAACTTCATTAGTCACCAACTCAATGTCCACCCATCCGCCAGACCAGTCATTCAACGCACACGCAGATCGGCACTCCACCACGCCGAAATAGTGGCAGAAGAGGTAGGCAACCTACTGGAGGCAGGAGCAATAAGGGAAGTGCACTACCCAAGATGGATCTCCAACACCGTCGTAGTGCCAAAAAAGAATGGTAAATGGCGTGTCTGCGTCGACTATAAAACGGTCAACAAGGCGTGCCCAAAAGATAGCTTCCCCCTACCAAGGATAGATCAACTGGTGGACCTAACGGCAGGGCATAACCGTCTCAGCTTCCTGGATGCATACAGAGGCTACCACCAGATCGCCATGCATAAACCAGACCAGGAGGTCACATCATTCACAACACCAAGGGGGTTATATTGCTACAAGGTCATGCCCTTTGGCCTAAAGAACGCAGGGGCGACATTCCAAAGGATGGTCACCAAGATGTTTGAACCATTGTTAGGCAGAACAATGGAGGCTTACATCGACGACATGGTGGTCAAAAGCAAGGATAAGAATGACCATCTGAAAGATTTGGGCGAGATGTTCCAGATCCTGAAGAAACACAAGTTGCGCCTCAACGCATCCAAATGCGCATTCGGAGTTGGATCTGGCAAATTCTTGGGCTTCCTGGTGACCAACCGAGGTATAGAAGCAGACCCCTCTCAGATCAAAGCGATCCAGGAGTTGGAGAGACCAAACTCAGTCAAAGAAGTGCAGCATCTCACTGGTATGGCGGCTGCGCTAAACCGGTTCATAAGCAGGTCGTCAGACAGACTACGACCATTCTTTCAAGCTTTAAAAGCCAAGTTTGAGTGGGATGAAGAATGCGACCGAGCTCTGGAAAGCTTGAAGGAGTACATGTCTTCCCCACCACTACTTGTTACTCCAGTTCCTGGTGAAGAACTCTTTTTGTACCTGGCAGTTTCTCAGCACGCAGTTAGCGCAGTGTTGGTTCGTGCAGAAGGAATACAACACCTACCCATCTTTTATGTAAGCAAGACATTGTTGGGAGCCGAAACAAGGTACCTACCCTTAGAGAAGCTAGCATTAGCGTTAATGATGGCATCCAGAACGTTGGCGCATTACTTTCACGCCCACACCATAGTCGTCCTTACAGCCTTTCCACTAAAAGCTCTGTTTGAAAGGGCGAACTTCAGCGGGCGAATTTTGAAATGGGCAGTAGAGTTGGGACAATTCGACATCAAGTTCCAACCCAAGACCGCAATCAAAGCTCAATCTTTGGCAGACTTCATCGCAGAGTTTACTCCTGGAAGTCATCATATCTGCCCAGTCGACCTGACTGACTCAACCGAACTAGGGACGGAAGTTGACGCCGGAACAGCACAACCCCTAGTGGAAGGTAGTCTATCAACCGAACTAGGGACGGAAGTTGACGCTGGAATAGCGCAACCCCTAGTGGAAGGTAGTTCATCAAGCACAAAGGCAGACCATACTAAGGACAACAAGGAGGAGCCAAACAAAGGCTCACCAGCAGTTCAAACAGAGGACGAAGGGCAGACAACCAACCTGGACTTTGAAGAAAACACCATTCTTGACCTCACGACATCGTCTGATCCTTCCACTTGCTGGAAACTATTCGTTGGAGAGATGTGGAAGCTCTTTGTGGATGGAGCATCCAACCGACATGGTGCAGGGCTTGGCATAGTCCTCATCTCTCCAGACGGCCTGGTTATAGAGCAAGCAATCAACCTTGGCTTCCCAGCATCCAACAATGAAGCAGAGTATGAGGCGCTTATCGCAGGACTCAAGTCAGCTCACTTCATGAAAGCAGCCGAACTAATGGTATACAGTGACTCTCTGCTGGTGGTAAACCAAATTTCTGGCGAATACGAAGCAAAGGACGACAGAATGGCCAAGTACCAAGAGTTAGTCAGAACAGAGATCAAGAAGTTTGATGTAGTAAGGATAGAACAAATTGGCAGGGAGGAAAACAGCCGAGCGGACGAGCTAGCAGGCCTGGCCTCAATGGCAGATACATCAATCCCTCATCCATTACTCATCGACTTCTTACCAAGACCAAGCATAGAAGATCCCGAAGCAGAAGACATATATTGCACTGAATTAGGCCCTTCATGGATGGATCCCATCATCCTGTTCCTAAAAAACGGCATCCTACCAGAAGAGAAAAAAGAAGCCAACAGAATAAGGGCGAAGTCGCAGCGGTTTTGGCTATCTCCATCTTTGGCATTATATAAGAAGTCGTTCTCTGGGCCTTACCTCAAGTGCGTTCATCCCAGCAAAGTAGAAGCATTCCTGTTCGAAATACATGAAGGGGTATGTGGAAGTCATCAAGGGGGAAGGTCGCTCGCTTACAGGGCTATTTCACAAGGATATTGGTGGCCATATATGCAAGCAGACTCAGAGAAGTACGTGAAGAAGTGTGAAAAATGCCAGAAATTCGCGCACCAAATACATCAACCAGCAAGAGAACTCCTACCCTTAACTAGCCCATGGCCTTTCGCAATGTGGGGCTTGGACATAGTAGGACCACTTCCAACAGCACCCGGGGGCAGAAAATTCTTTCTCGCAGCAACAGACTACTTCACAAAGTGGGTGGAAGCAGAAGCTTTGGCGTCAATCAAAGAAAAAGATGTGAAGAAGTTTGTTTGGCAGAATATTATCACTCGGTTTGGCATTCCAAAAGCCCTGATCTCAGACAATGGCACTCAGTTCGACGGCAGAATCTTCAGAAGCTTTTGTGAAGAATACAAGATAGAGTTCTACAATTCCACACCGGCATATCCTCAAGCGAATGGACAAGCTGAAGCATCAAATAAAGTCGTCTTGGATGGACTAAAGAAAAGGCTAGAAAAAGCAAAAGGCAAGTGGGCGGATGAACTTCCTCACGTCTTATGGGCTTACCGCACCACTCCTCGGCGATCAACTGGAGAAACACCATTCTCCTTAGCCTATGGAATGGAGGCAGTGATCCCACTAGAAGTTGGCCTCCCCACAATACGAAGCGAAAATTTTGATCCAGACTTAAATGGAGAAGCCATAGCCCTAGAACTCAACCTTGCTGAAGAAAGAAGAGAAAGAGCATTAGTCCACATCGCCTCATACCAACGAGAGTTAATCAAAAAATACAGCAAAAAGGTTCATCCAAGACAATTCAAAATTGGCGATTGGGTACTGCGCAAAGTAATGGGAAACACCTTGGTCCCAGGAGACGGCAAGTTAGGCCCAAATTGGGAAGGTCCTTATAAGGTGGTTGGGTTAGCCGGCAAAGGGGCATACCACCTAGAAGACAAGGATGGCAAGGCAATCCCTAGGCCATGGAATATGGCCAATCTCAAGTTATTTTACTTTTAGCTTTTCTTTTTCAAACATGTAATTTTCTCTTCCTTCAATAAAATGAGAAATTCTTTTTGGCACAAATTACTCTTTGTAAAAATTAGCTTTCAAGACTTAAGTATATTGCAAACATGTTATTCTAAGTTAGCTGGAAAAACTAACTTAGAGGTTGGCTGGATTAAACCAACACCCTTCCTAAGCCCAGGATAAGGATCCAGGCTGCAGGACATTTGGTCGGAATAACCAAATACTTTAAGTTGGCCGGAAAAACTAACTTAGAGGTTGGCTGGAATAAACCAACACTTGTTCCTCTTCAGCCGAAGTAAGTGTTAGGCTGAAGAGTGGTTGGCTGGAATAAACCGACCTGTTACTCTTCAGCCGAAGTAAGTACAAGGCTGAAGAGTGGTTGGCTGGAATAAACCAACACTTGTTACTCTTCAGCCGAAGTAAGTGTTAGGCTGAAGAGTGGTTGGCTGGAATAAACCAACCTGTTACTCTTCAGCCGAAGTAAGTACAAGGCTGAAGAGTGGTTGGCTGGAATAAACCGACTCTTGTTACTCTTCAGCCGAAGTAAGTGCAAGGCTGAAGAGTGGTTGGCTGGAATAAACCAACACCTGTAACTCTTCAGCCGAAGTAAGTGCAAGGCTGAAGAGTGGTTGGCTGGAATAAACCAACACCTGTAACTCTTCAGCCGAAGTAAGTGCAAGGCTGAAGAGTGGTTGGCTGGAATAAACCAACACTTGTTACTCTTCAGCCGAAGTAAGTACATGGCTGAAGAGTGGTTGGCTGGAATAAACCAACTCTTGTTACTCTTCAGCCGAAGTAAGTGTAAGGCTGAAGAGTGGTTGGCTGGATTAAACCAACACTTAATACTCCTCAGCCGAAGTAATTATGTCGGCTAAAGAGTGGTTGGCTGGTAAGTATAGTTTAACCAACCAAAAACCGAAATAACACTTGGAGTGAATGGAAGACATTACAAACGCAAGCATACACACAATAACCGGAATAAGAGAAGTAAAATTTTCATTCAAAGAGAAGTCATTACAAGGGGGCTTAGTTCGGTTACAAAGGAGAAAAAGTAAAAAATCAAGAGAAAAGTTCATCAATTTCAGCGTCGAAAACCGCATCGGCATCAACTTGAAGACCGGTCTCCGGAGGGAGCTCATTCACACTAGGGTGAGCCACTTCGGCTACGGTTCCACTGGGAGGATCAACAGTTAGGTCTTCAGCAGTGGGCACCGACCGAACTGGCTGGTCCACATTTTCGGCCGGAGTATCTTCATCAGAGGCATCATCAGAGTCAGAGTCTTCCAAAAACTGTTGTTGCAGAGCAGCCGCGTACTCCGCCAGGGACTTCGGTATAAAATAATCTGGAGGGTTGAAGACCTCGGTCTGTTGATCTTGACCGAGCTTCTCCACTGCCGCCCTCCAGCCGCATTTGAAGAACAGCTCCTTTGCAGCGTCACATTGTTTGACGTAGGCGTCTTCGGCCTTCTTGTAACCTTGTTTATAGCCCTCCTTTTCGGCTTCCACCATGTTTTTTCTTAATTCGCCTATTTCGGCGTCTTTCCTCCTCTCAAGCTTCACCAACTCCCGCAAATACTTGTCCTTCATAACGATGGCAGCTTTCTGCTTCTCCGCTTCCGCCGAATTAACTAGATCGGCAAGACGGCCGTTTTCTGCTTCTAGCTCAGCCATCCTCTTTTCGGCTTGTAGTAGTTCGGCCGACTTGGCTTCGGCTTCCGCCATTGCCTGCCTTGTGGTTTTGCGGAGCTCTTGGACTTTCCTATAAGTAACATTGTTCTTTTGCAAGGCCTGGCAAAACAAAAATCTCATCTCAGCCGAAGTAAAAGTTAGAAAAATTTAGACAGGAAAAAGCAGACAGAGCTACTTACCAAGATCATGGACTTGGAAGCAGACCGAATTGATTTCATTTCGGTGTTCAGTTGCTTCAAGTGGTGCTCCATGTCCTTGGGGAGGCACACACTTTTGGCCAGGTTAAAGGCCAGTTGGTGGTCTTTTTCAGCCACGACCGAATCAGTGGCTTTGATGTTTCGGTCATTGAAGATCAAAGGCGGAGCCCACTTCGGAGAACGAGCTCGGTCAGTTTGCTCTGGTTGGGAGGCAGGATGAGGACTTTGGGGGACGGATTCGACTTCGTCAACAAGTTGCTGTTCGGCTGACGTAGATCGGGCGCGTTTTGAAGGGCGAGATGAAGAAGGCCGTTGTGAAGGAAGGGCTACGACGGCGGGCTGAACCTCAGTAGTTGGTGTTACTTCGGCCCTGGTTGTTGCGGTCAGGAGGGCCCTAACTCTGCTTTTCTTTGCCATTTCTTCTTCAGCTGTTAGTGGGACAAGTCTTATCTCGGGCAAAGTTGGGTCCGGTTCTGGGTCTTCCTCGAGAAGAAAATCGGTTACCTTTGCTTTCCGTCGACCGCTGTAGCGGTAGGTCGGTTCGAAATTTAGAAGCTTGGCCCAATCTCTTTCTTTAACCCGAAATGCGGCTCGCAAAACTCCGAGGTTGGGATAGCTATACAAGGAATGGAGATGGGCGAAATCTGCAAAAAAGAGAAGTGTTAGTTCGGCTAATAGACTAAACAATCGAGATAACTTACAAAGCAGAAGACCGAAGTAAAATTACCAGGCTCTCCCATTTTCCAATTTATAGGTCGGCCAGGAATTTGAGCTTGAAAATCCTCAAAGTTCCCAGAGACCCAAAAGAAATCATCATCATTTAGATCTTTATCCGGAGTATGTTTAATTATCTTCTCTCGACGGCGACGAATTCTAAGGTAGTAGACCCACCCAGCATTCTTTGAGCCAATAGAGTATTGATGAAAGATCTCGGCCAAACCAAGATTCAGTCCGGTTTGGTGGTTTAATGCGGCTATCCCCATTATAATACGATATGTGTTGGTGGATAGTTGGGTGGGACATAACCTAGTCTGTCTAAGAAATTCACAGACTAGCGGTTGGACAGGAAACCGTAGTCCGGTTTCTATTATGGATTGCAGGGTAAAGGGCACGAAGCCTTCATTGTTCCAGGGGGTAGCATCTTTTTCGGCCAACGTCAGATGGACATCATCCGGAATCTGGTAATCTTGCCTAAATTCGGCCATGCCACCAGGGGTTTCGACTAAATATCTATACTTACCCATTTGTTGTATAATTTACGAATGAATTATTTCGGTACAAAAACTAGGCTCAGTAGCTCGGTTGAGCACACGCAGGAGTGCCTGGGCAACCTAAGTCTGCAAAGTAGAAAACAAAGGGGTTAAGCACAGATCGTTGGACCGCGCTACAAATTATAAGCAAGATATACAAATCCTACTTCGGCTTAGTGGGCTGGTTCTACCTCGGCTCATCAGAAGGTTTCTTAGCTCGGTTTCGAGCAGTTTAGACCGGTTTAACGTCTAGGGGCAGCTTTCTGAGTTCGGTCTAAAAAACTAAGAAAGCTGGTTTAGTCCCAAGGCCTAAATCGGTTGCGATGTGAGGAAAGTTACTCCGGCTGAGCCCCTAGGGGCGGCTTTCTGAGTTCGGTTTCAGAACTAAGAAAGCCGGCTTGGCCCCAAGGTCTTAGCTCGGTTGGAGACCGAAGTACCTAGTTCGGTATATGCAAGCTTGTTCGGTAATCTTATCTTGGCTAGAGTGGTTCAGAAGAAACTACTGACATTCCTACAAGTTCTAGTTCGGTTATTGACTACAGAAATCTACGTATTAGGGGCAAACAGAATCCTAGTTCGGTCGCAATGTGATTTTGGATCTAAGGCTTGTTTTTCTACATAACAGTTCATACACATACAAGTTCTATTCGTTTTTTCATGAAAGTACAGAAGCAAAAACAAGGAATACACGAGCATGCTTCACCCAGATAGAAAAAACAGAAATGAAGAAAGCAAAAAAAAACAACAACAAGTTTTCTCAGAACTTACCAGTTTGGAGAAGAAGAAGTTGAAGATGGAGCAGTGACAGCAACGGAAGCACGAACACAGTAAGCTCAAAGCTCAAGAACTCGAGCAGCCAAAAAAGCAGAGAGAGAGTATGAAGGGTGGTAAAAGTGAAGATACCCTAGCCTCAGGGTTCACTTTTGTTAGAGAGCCCAAAATTTGGGCGGGAACCGTCTCAAGATCTCAAAACACGAAGACGGCGTGACAGCCGTCCTTAGCCAATCAGAGCCTGCCACGTGTCACTGGAATGGGAAGCGTTACAGACACTATGATTGAAGAGACGTTTTGACCGGACATAGTGATACCCGAGGTAAACTTAGTTCGGCTGGAAAGGCTAAAAGGGTTTTTTAGCTCGGCTGAAAAAGCGTAACAAACTCTAGCTCGGCCAAAAGGCTGGTAATCCCAATCATGTTGCACAGATGGAATTAAGGGGCAATTGAGAGGGTAATTTTTGGGAAAAATTGGGCCGAGCTGAGAGTTGGGCATTGAGGCCCAAAACGCGAAGGACTACGTAAAAAGGCCGTACTGAATACTCCGGCCTAGAGGGCAAGGTTACTCCGGCCTTGGGGAGACAAAGTTACTTCGGCCCAAGGAGGTGAGTTTATTCCGGCTCAAGAAGAGATAGTTGCTTCGGCCCAAGGAAGAGTATGGCTACTCCGGTCCAGAGACAACTCGGAGTAGGGCCGGTCTTAGAGTTAGTCCGGTCGCAGTATGTTCTGGGAAGACCGGTTTCAGAGTTAGTCCGGTCGTGACACAATCTGGTTAGGTCGGTCAAAACTTGTTACTTGGAAGTTTGATCTAAGCACACCAAGGTTGAACAGGGGCAGCCGAAGTAATGAGTTAAAGGAGAAGACCGAGCTAAGGATAGTTCGGCCTTCTCTATGGCTCAGCATAGCCCGTGTTATTTCGGCCGTGTGGTAGTTCGGCTATGGAGAAAACCATCCCACTTGGTTCAAGCAGTGGGGGAGGGTGTAAAAGGATAAGCATTATCCTTGGGAGAATGAATCCTAGGAGGACTCTGCATGGAGAAATACAAGTCCTACTAGGATTGTGCCATATGAAACTTATAAAAGCTCACAAGCATCACCTTGGAGGAGGTAATTGAACACAATCTTTCTGAGAACTTAGAGCTTTGTCTATTTGTCAAGTTTTCTGACTTAGGCATCGGAGAGGTTTCCGGCACACACCCGCCGGCTAGCTCACGTTTGTGTTTTCAGGTGACAAAGCGACGTCGTACGGAGGAGCGTGGACTTGGTCAACAGGATTATACGAGGAGAATTATTTCCTCCCCGTACAATAAGTATAATAATATTCTATTTACTATTTTCTCAAAATCTATTTCTCTCTTACAAGGGATTTCAACAATAGGGATATATATATATATATATATATATATATCAATTTCTTTATCATTTCTCAAAAAATGGATCTCAACAATTCATGATTTCACAAAATCTCAACTTTTCTCCAAATTTCCAAAATTTAGGTTTTTCACAAAAGAAAAATAGAGTTTCTTTTCGAAAGATTTTACGCAACTAGAAACCCCAACTATCACACCGCTCATATTTTTTCATCGATACAACATTGTCCTCAACTTTCTCAAGTCTAGGGTTTCACAAAATTAGGATTTCCTCATCTTTGAAAAGATTTTTGCTCATGAAACTCCCAAAATATTCTCATAATTCATAAATTAAAAGATTTGGTAAAAGATTTGAGAAAACCTGTTTAAACAAAATACAATCTTATAAAAAAAAAAAAAATTCAAAACCCTAACTCAATACACTTCAACAGCATCAAAATAACCATAGATTTACAACAAAAAAAAAAGTATATATAATTCAAAGAAAGTTCCTACCTCAAACTCTAGAAGAAGATGAGAAGAAAACCCTAAATTTGACGGTGTCGAAAATCTATCTTCACTCACAAGATAAAACTCTTGATGGGCACTCCAAGTTTTCCCAAAGTACTAAGGTCAAAATCACAATGGATTGGGAGTAATCAAAGAAAGAGTAAGTTTTTGTGAGATTAAGTAGAGAGAATGAGGAGAAAAGATGATATAGGCAGAGAGGGGTACGGGAAAAGTAAAGAGGGGATTAACTTTTATAAAAAGTGGCTCAAATTTCGGAGCTAAAACAGACATTTCTACATGTGTCTTCCGCATGTGCTTTAATTCCAAAATTCAACCCAAGAAACCAAGCCTTCACCGCACGTGCGACCCTCCTCCCCACACATGCGATTTTGTTTATCGGTCAGGTTTACAAAACTCAACAAGGCATTTCTCTATCCCGATTTTGCCTCGCACTCGAAACAATAAATTCTTGAACCTGAAGTAAGTTAGGCTGACCAAACAAGAAGATTTCTAGAAAGTGGCAAACTCACACAGCTGACAAGGTCTTGGATTGAGATCAAAACTCTAGATGTAGAGATTAAATGAGGATAAAAGATGGAGGAAATCAGGTTATGTCCCCAGGACATCACAAAAACTATTAATTAAGTTGATAAATTATTAGCAAAATGAGTTATTTGTTATGAAATTAGACACTTCAAATGACATGATGTAATTCTCAAAATCATGTGGGACAATTCACCTTGTTTGGTTTCAAATAATTGAACCAATTTTTCAGAAAATTGAGTTTTTTTTTTTTGTTTTTAGTCAAAAAATTTAATATTTTAAAAATTTTATTATTTTTTAGATACACTTAACCTAGATACACTTAAAAAGTATAATAATTATGGAAAAAATCGTTCAAAAATTCGTCAAATACAAAAAAAACATATAAAAATTCAATACATTTTCATATTCTTGTATATTTATTAAATTTTTAAAGTAAAATATTTTATTTTTTAGGTACATCTAAGTTATGTACATCTAGAAAGTAAAAAAATTAGTTAAAATATTTTAAAAATTCATTAAAAACAAAAAATACGAAAGATAGAAAACTTAATTTTTCAAAAAATTAATCAAAACAAATAAGGTGATTGGTATTTTAAGCAAATCTCAAAAAAATATATTTGCAATTTATCTTAATATTTATAAAATTTATCATTGATTTGTAATTATTGTTTTAAACTCTCATTGATAAATGATAAACTTCATAAATATTAACAATATTAACTTTATAAATATTAACAATTAAAATTATAAATATTTCTATGTTTTGGTAAATACTTTTTTCAAAAATCACTTTGTTGTAATTCTCCTTTTAATATTTCACTTTATTTTTCCTCTCTCTGTTTACTAGGAGGCTCGCTACAATGTACCGGGTGCGTAGTGCGCGTGCTGACTAGTAAAGGTGGTTTGTTTGGTTCCAATTTCTTAAATTTAATTTTTTAAAAGTTGAGTTTTCTATTTTTGCGTATTTTTATTTTTGTTTTTGGTGATTTTTTAATATTTTAAGTAAATTTTTTACTTTTTAGATACACTTAATATAAATATAATTAAAAAATATAATATTTGTGAAAAAAATCTTTAAAAAATTTAGTAAATACTAAAAATACAAAATAGATAAAAATTCACTACATTTTCTTATTCTTGTATATATATTGATTTTGAAAATATTTTTTATAAATAGTTTCCTTTTTTGGTAAATCTAGGTTAGATGCATGTAAAAAGTAAAAAATTTGTTTAAAATATTAAAAAAAATCACTAGAAACAAAAAAAAAAAGATATGAAAAACAAAAAATTTAATTTAAAAAATTGAATTTAGAAAATTATAACCAAACAATTCTTTTCTATCAATGCTATTTGGATTGGTTAACCCGCCAAATACAAGGCCAATCCATTCTTCTTTTATGACTTATTTTGTTAAAATATGAGATGAAAAAAAAATTAATGTTTGATTTGGTTTCGAGAAATGTATATTTTTAAAAAAAATTCTAAAAAATTAAAAAATACTTTAGTGAAAGAAATAAAAAAATAAAATTAAAAAACACATATTATTTTTACATTATTTTATCTTTTCGGAGGCCATAAATAATTTCTAAAAATTTAAAAATATCTTTTTGATACTTATTATTATCAAATTAGTTTCCATTTTTTTTCAAAAAAAATTCTGAATTTTTTTTTTCTGAAAAAGAAACCAAACAAGGCATTGGGAAGATTTTTTTTGACTTTTTACGAAAAAAGTATAAAAAGTAGAGTAAATAAAGATAAATTTTAATTTTTTTTGTATGCATTAATTTTTTCAAATATATTTTTAGTGACTTTTTACTGAAATAACCAATTACCAAACGTTTTTTAGTTTATATATATATTACTGCAATGCGGGTAATTCATATACTCGAATTAAATTTTGACAATCTAATTCTAAAGTTTGACTTATATAAAAGTATTTTAAAAATTAAATATATATTTAAAATGTTGGTTGTTGATTTATAGTAAAATAATCTAATTGCAAGATTAACTAAAGTATCAACCTCAATATACTTTTATGCTATTTTAGAATTTTATAAGCATTTTAATATTAATTATGACCTTTTTTTTATAGAAATAATATTAATAGGACTAGTTTTTTCTAAAGAAAATTAACTAGTCTAGCTAAAAACCTCAACTTAAATTTGTGGACAATTTCAAGTTTAATTTATTGAGTTTTGACTGAACTTGAGTAACAATCTCAAATTGAGAGTCAAGTTTATGTAACTCCAAACAATAACTCGAGCGGTACTTAAACAACCTTTCGAACTTGTTAAATTACATCTTAAACAACCTTTCACTCAAAATGCACATCAACACATCATCGTAATAGTGTTCTTTTTGGGAGCAAGCTCTTTTCAGTTGAAACTAGGGGGTGTTGTTAGACCTGTATGAGCTCACCACGGGATCTACCTCGATAATTTAAATGGGGAATTTGGTGATAGTCCCTTCACTATCTAATTTGTCTTTTAAAAGGACAAAAATCATATAAGTACTTTCAAAACCCCATAATATTTTAAAACTTGTTTCTTTTACTATATTACCCTCATATCTATCAGCTCTCCTATTAAGCCATCTTCACTGTGTATTTCAGAGTAAAATTTTACTCTGTATAAAAGTAAAATTTTACTCTGAATAAGAGTAAAATGTTACACTCTGAAGCTAAAAGTAAAATTTTACTCTGTATAAAAGTAAAGTTTTACTCTGAAAAACTAGAAAAATATTAGACTCCACACAAAAGTAAAATTTTACTTTATATAAAAGTAAAATTTTACTCTGAAAAATGAGTAAACTGTAAGACTCTGAAGCTAAAAGTAAAATTTTATTCTGTATAAAAGTAAAATTTTACTTCGAAAAAACTAGTAAAATGTTAGACTCTACACAAAAGTAAAATTTTACTCTATATAAAAGTAAAATTTTACACTGAAAAACGAGTAAACTGTGAGACTCTGAAGCTAAAATTAAAATGTTACTCTGCATAAAAGTAAAAAAGCGAAGGCAGTGTTTGTAGCGGCTGAAGTGTTTGGCAATGACCACCTCTTGATAGTAAAATTTTACTGTCATTCTAACACCAAAGTAAAATTTTACTCTAATTCTCTCAAACAAAAAACAGAGCAATAGAACAAGAGTAAAACTTTACTCTCATTATCTGAAACAAAAAACAGAGCAATAGAACCAGAGTAAAATTTTACTCTGGTTCTGTCAAATGAAATTAGATCAAAAACAACAAAAAAAAATCCAAAAAAAAAAAAAACAAACAAACAAAAACAAAATAAATTAATCAATAAATCAACGTATCTAATTGAGAAGAAAAACTTCTAAAACTCGATCAACAATCACAAATCTCAATGAAAAGAATACATGTGTTCAACAACACTCATACACACAAATATATCTATACTATTATTAAAAGCCAACAGGAACTTTGGTGTCCTGAAGCCTCTCTTAGAAATTTTTTTCATTTTTCCTAAAATGGCCATAACTTCTTAACTAATTATATTATTTTTACGCTAACATCAATTTGTGGTTAAGGGTAACATGATAAATCCAAACCAACCAATTCCACCACCTCCACATTTCCAAACTGCACAGTAGTTCTAAATCAGTTTCAGTATCTTCGAATTCTGTAATCACTTGCTCTCTGCTTATACAGAGCAATTTCATCAAGTAATCACTCTCTCTCTGCTTATACAGTTCGCTTTCTTGCTTTAAATTTTTTGATGTGTTTTTGTTAAATCCTTGATCAAGATATCCACATTTCGATACATATGTTTGGATTCAATCACTTTACAGTTTTCTTCAAGAAGATCAAGTTCATTCAATCTACTTCTTTGAATAATCTCACAAAAGTGAAGTTCTCTGCATTTCGATTCTCATTAGTTAATCTTTTGATAGTTTTATCAAAGAAACGAACATAGCTGTGTCCCTAATCTGTATAACTGTTTTGAATCTGAATCGCTTTTTGGATATAATAGAATTCAAATTGTTTGAATATTGTTGATTATGTTTTTCGAATTCATGCTTTCTCAATTTCCTTTTTTTTTTTATTTTATTTTGTTTTTTTAAAGATATTGATGGATGAATATCAATAGATTTATGAATATCCACATATTCTCATACATATGCTATATACATTGTTACTTTGAGATTATCAGTCAATAACTTCTTTTTCTCATCTTTTGGTACACATAATTTCTGGATTTTCCATTTAACAAAAGTCAAGTTCAAATCAATCATATATTTAGGTTGTGTTTCGATCATGGATTGTGTAGGGATTTGGAAAAGGAAAGGAAAATACAAGGGAAATGGAGAAAATATTTGGCTTATATTTTATTTGCATTTCTCTCATCGTTTCTTTTTTGTTTGCAAGACCCTATTTAAATCTATAATCTAAACACAACCTTAGTGGATTTTTTATTCTTTTTAATTTTGTTTTTCCTATTTACTTTTTTTTGTTTAGCCTAGGTGTGGAGTTAATATTTGTTGTTGTTGTTGTTTTTTTTTTTTTTTTTGTGTGTGTGTGTGTGTGTGTGTGTGTGTAAAAATTGTGATTGTAAATTGACAGATTGTAAATAGGGTTTTGCAAACAAAATTCATATTATAATTCTAAAAGAAATTGCAGACGCATCGCACGTGCCCGGTCGCAAGTATATATGTGTGTGTGTGTGTGTGTCAACAGTTCTATAGTCTCAAAAAAAATTCAAAAAAATATATAGTGGAGATTAGTTTCATACATGGACCTCACTATACACTGACAAAATTTCAACTACACATTGCTTTTCTGGTTCAATTCTTAATTTGCTAAATAATATATTTATTATAAATTTCAAGAAAAAACAAACTGATTTAAAGAGAAATATATAATATATTTATTGTATAGTTATTAGACATAGAGAGACAACGAGAAAGAGAGAAAGACGATGACAACAAAGAGATGACGAGAGAGAGAGACGAGAGGCGAGACTGGACGAGAGGCGAGACTGGACGAGAGAGAAGAGACTTACCAAACCGGAGATGGAGCTTGATTGAGAGATCGATCGAATTCCTTCCTCCAACAGGTTCTTCGTTTCTCTTCTCTCTTTGTTTGTTCCGATTTAGAATTTAGGTCTTCTGATTTACAATTTGTTGAGTTGGGGATTTCAGATTTTTTTTACATTGTTAAATTGACAATTTCACCCAAAAGATACACAGAATCAAAAAATTGGCCACGACGTGTCCCCGATGTGTCCCATACCAAATAAATAAATAAATTCAAGGGCCACGCTAAATGACGCGTCACGCACGTGTCCCCGGTGTGCCCGTGTCTGACACTGCTACTGCGCCTAGTATATATATATATATACATATATTCAAAACTCAAATCTGTGTTTAAAAAAATATGCATAACCAAACAACTCCGCCAGCACTCTTGTCCATGTGGTCGTCATTGTTGATCGCGCGTCGTTGCTGAATGATGTTGGAGAAATCAACAGAAAGATCGGAGTAGAGAGATATGACTTTGGATATATTACTGTTGATCTCTCGAATTAAGGCAACGTTCTTGATGAGATTGTCAGGCATCTTCGACTGGTGATTCTCGTTAACCTGTTGAATCAAAGCTCGATTCCAGAGGGAGCGGCGGAAGAGGATCGGACGCCGGCGGCGTTGGCGAGGTCTGAAGCTTCCAGATCTGAAGCTTGAAGGAGTTAGAGAAGGGAGAGAGGGAGGAGAAAGACAGAGAAGGTGGGGAGAGAGTGGGTGGAGAATGTGAGAAAATTTAGTTGATGGTATAATAGTCTAATAAAATATTTAAATAATAAATTTTGTCATTTATGCAAGATTTTATAATTATGAGAGGCTTTAGAAAGTATAATTTTTTTCTTAGTCCTTTTAACTATGAAAGGAAGGTAAAGGGGGTTTATAGCCAAATTTTCCAATTTAAATTTTTTATTTTCTTTAACACCTTTCGAATAGATGAATCATACAAAAAATTAATGGGGATTTTTTTTTAAGGTCCCTAATAATAACAATTTAGAGGCTAAAGGACACACAAAAAGATAGTGATGCCTCACGTCCCTGAAGCAACTTGGCGCGCGTTTTTAATTATTTTGTGGACCAAAATACCCTCGCCAAAATCAACACAGAACCAAACTCATTCCGACGTCTCAGTTACATTCCAAACATCCAGCATCTTCACGAACAGAAGACCAGCAGAATTAGGGTTTCAACATCATCTGCACCATCGACATTACAGCTTCGTTATCCTCTCCAAAGATCATTCCCATTCCTTCCTCACAAATTTCTCTGACCTACGTTAAAGCTTCGTTTTCACGGCTTATCATCATCTCAGTCCATCTTCGTCACGTCGCATCTTCATCGCGGACCATATCAGCTCATCATTCAAGTTTCATCCTAACTCTGGTCAGTTTTTCTACAATACAACTAGATTTTCTCTGCAAACACAGTTAATAGCATTTTATAATAACCTTTCATAAATTAGGGTTTCAATTTCGTAATAAAAAGCTACCTGCATTTGAAAAAATTTATTTCTGTGTATTTTGAACATATTCTTCAACATGTTTGTTTGATTTTATCTGTAAATTTCTCTGGCATTTGAATTTCTCTGATTTTTGATTAATGTAATTTTGTTCTTTCAATTTTCTCTGCTTTGTAAATTTCTCTGGAATATGTATCCTTCTCTGCAATGTCAATTACACTCTTGCCTCTGTCTTAAGTTTCTCTGGTATTTATAATTTTCTCTGGAATGAATGTTTCTTCTTGGAATTTTCTCTGCCATATGTACTATGAGAAAAAGTTATTTCTCTGAATTTTGATCTTATTCTTGAATATGTTTCTGTCATTTTGTATCTGAATTTCTCTGCTTTGTAAATTTCTCTGGAATATGTATCCGTCTCTGCAATGTCAATTACACTCTTGCCTCTGTCTTAAGTTTCTCTGGTATTTACAATTTTCTCTGACCACATCGCACCACTTTCCTCCCTTGTGTCTTTGTCATTTTAAATTTTCTCTGGAATTTTAATATTGTGGACTGGAATGAATGTTTCTTCTTGGAATTTTCTCTGCCATATGTACTTTGAGAAAAAGTTATTTCTCTGAATTTTAATCTTATTCTTGAATATGTTTTGTCATTTTGTCTCTGAATATCTCTGCTTTGTAAATTTCTCTGGAATATGTATCCTTCTCTGCAATGTCAATTACACTCTTGCACCTGTCTAAGTTTCTCTGGTATTTATAATTTTCTCTGACCACATCGCACCACTTTCCTCCATTGAGTGTCTCTATCATGGTTAATTTTCTCTGCTTGTGTATGTAAATTTTTCTTGCATTTTAATATTATGAATTGAAATTTTCTCTGGAATGGAAATTTCCTCAAGAATGTGTAATTTTTTCCAGAATGTGCATTTTTCTCTGGTATGTTTATTTTGTTCAATTCTTGATTTCAATATGGTATACTTCTCAGTGCCATGTTTACATTACTTTGTTTATTTTATCTTTGCTAATTGTGGAATGCAAATTTTCTTTCACTTGCCATGTTTACTTTTTTCTATCATTCATTTTCTCTGGTATGTTTACTTCTATCTGTAATTTAAACAATTATTGAAAATTTCTCTCCCATGTTTATGATGCTGAGTTGATTTTCTCTGACATGTCAAAATTTCTGTAATTTTCCCTTATCTGTAATTTTCTCTGCATCTCCAATTTTCTGCCTTATCTGTAATTTTCTCTGACATTTCCATTTTTCTCTGGGATTTAATGTTGACATCTCTATGCTTTAATCATTGTCTAGAAATGGCAAAACGTAAAGGCAGCGAAACACCGGAAACACCAAGCAAAAAACAGAAACTGTCTCAGTCTTCTTATGCACTAGGATCAAAAACCAGCAGCAAAACACTAGAAACACCAAGGAAGCAAGAACAACTCTCTCAGTCCTCTTATCATCTAAGATCAAAAACCAGCAATAAAACACCACAAACTCCTTCCCAAAACACACAAGTCCAAGCTGATGAAGCAACTAGCATCCAGATGAGTACCCCAACTTCAAAAGACTCAAGCTCAAGGGGGAAAAAACCTGTTAAACTCTACAGAAAGAGAGCTCACTACAGCATTCAATACCGATCCAACCTGTCATCTGTCGTCTCCTTCTTTCAAACACTTAAATTCAGTTCAAAACATCTTCTAGAGCTTCAAAAGACCCCATTCTGGTATTTGATTCAAGCTCTAACCACTGGAAGGATGGATCCAAAGAAATCTAGGAAATCCGATGATGATGTAGTTGCCATAATCCAATGTTACAATGAAAAAACAAAAGCATTCACAGTTGGGAAGAAGAACCTGACCTTTACAACAAATGACATGACCTTGATTTTTGGTTTGGAAGGAGGTAAAGGAGCCATGTCATTAAGATACTCTAAAAAGCCAAAATCTGCATTCCTCAGGAGAAGATTCCAAAAGGACACAAGGCTCACTGGTCCTGTTCTTAAAAATGCCTTGGTCAAAGCAATGAAAGGCAAGCAACCAACTGACTTCAAAGATGTAGCAATCATTGTTACATTGTACTTGTGTCTCACCCTATTTTTTGCAACAAGTGGGAATTCAATAGGTTGGGTTTTTATAAAGTATGTGGAACCTCTTGAATCAATGAAACAGTATGATTGGCCGGAAGCAATCACATCAACATTGATTGATTCTATCATGGCATTGCATAGAACTCCAGAAAAAGTTACAGGGTGTGTCATTGCATTGCTGGTAAGTATAATATCCATTCAAATTTGCAGTTATCATACTTACAAATTTGTGCGTTTACAAAATTTTATTTACTTTCATTTTCATCACAGTATTGGCTATGTGAACATGCAACTATCATTGACTCAGAAGACAGTAACACAACAGACTTCCCAAGATGTGCCAAGTGGAACCTTCAAACCTTGACAAAACAGCTGCAGAAGACACCAGTCCACTCTCTTGCACCTCGACAGGTTAGATTCCTATTGCTACCGAAATCCCAGTGAAATTTCAAAAATTTCTCTGACTACTGCTTTGTTTCCCTCCTTATGCATTGATTGATTAAGATTAATTTTCTCTGAAATATCAATTTCTGTTTTCTTCTTTGTTAACCACTGGTCTATTTCTGCCATTGTAATCAATTTTCTCTCCCATCCAAATTTCTCTGACCACAATTGTAACACATTAACTTATATGCCCTGATTCATTTTCTCTAATATCTGAATTATGTTCTTTGTCACATAATTTTCTCTGGCCCATCAAATTTTATCTCCTTGTGTGTAATTTTCTCTGCCCATAACTTGTGTGCCTTGCATCTTTGATTAACACTGTTTATTTCTACCCTTCTAATGAATTTTCACTGGTATTCAAATTTCTCTGACACAAATATAGTAAAACATTAACTTATAAACACTGTTTATTTCACTGTTTCATAATTTTCTCTGCCCCATACAATTAACTCCATGCCTCTAATTTTCTCTGGCTCAATACAATTTTCTCTGAAGTTTGTTTCCAATTAGTATCATTTAGATGAATTTTATTTTCCTTATTTGAATTTTTTCTCTGAGTGAATTTTGTAACATTTCTCTAAAAAAGAGTCTCCTGTTACAGATTGATAACAAGCAGCTAGTCAAAAACCCATCTGAGGAGTTTTGTCTTGGCAAAAAGACAAAGAAAGAATTAAAAAAGGCAATTGTCATATTCAAGGAGAAATTACAAGATCCATCTGAAGATGGAGGGAATGAACAAAAAGAAGAAGAAACCACCAAAGAAACCAGCAATGGACAAGAACATCAAGCAAGCAGCACAGAAGAAGAAACCACCAAAGAAAGTGAAGAAATAGAACCAGAAGACAAAGAACAAAATGAACAGAAAGAAAATGATAAAGAAAGTGATGAAGAAGAAAATAATGAGCAGATGGACCAACAACATGATGAAGAAAGTGATGAAGAAGAAAATGAACAGAAAGAAAGTGAACAAGAAGATGAAGATGAAGATGAACAAGAAGAAGAGAACAAGGATGAAAGTGATGAAGAAGAAAATAATGAGCAGATGGACCAACAACATGATGGCATTTGTGGCTCAACAATGCATCAGCCTGAAGAATTTGAGGAATCAAAGGATGCCCAAATTGCTGATCTACGTCAAAGACTGAAGGCACTGTCTCAATCTAAAAAAGAAGAAGACAGAAATTGGATGGAATTACTTGCTGAAAAGGATATTTCAATAAGAATCCTGACATCACATAACTCAGAACTTCAAGAAAAAGAAAGCACAATCCGAATGAAACTAAGGATGTTGGAGGTTGAAAAAGCAGATGATGCAAAAACAATTCAACAGTTGAGGTGTTCAAATTCGGAGCTTGAAACTGAAAATGCCAAATTGCATGAACAAGTTCAAGAACTATCTGTCCAACTAGCAACACAACCATACCGAACACCAACACAACTTCAACCACAAGGTCAGTGAAAATCTTGAGCCACAAAAAGTTATGTCCTTGTGCCATCATAACTCAGAGAAATTTCTATTTATTATAATTTTCTCTGTCATTGGTAATTTTCTCTGGAAGTTATATCTCTCTCAACACATTAGTTATATTTCTACTGCTCATTTCATTTCTCTGTATATTTTCTTATTCCATTTTTGGGGCTTGTTTGATTTTCACTGTGTATAGTTGGAATGCAACTGGAACAACAACCAACAACCCAACAAGAGCAAATCCCACACAAACAACAACCGAAACAAAAGAAGAAACTCTATGGTAACTACAAAATATTGAATTAAATAAATTTACATATTGAAATATCATCTGTTGCTTCAGAGAAATTTCACTTTTCCTAATACTTTCACTGCCTACAGTCAAAAAAGATCCAACCTCAATGATAAAAAATTTAAAGGCAAAAGAAAGGAAGGAAAAGCAGCATGATCCAGAATTCCAATATCCGAAAGTTGCGAAAGTGACTAGAGCTTCAAAACAAGCTGCAAAACAAGTTGAGCAAAGCACAAAGGACAAAGAAGTGCTTGATGCTGATGCATACGTCTTGCCTCAACCTATAAACATCACAAAATCTTGGGTCTTTCCACAAACTCTTCCCATTTCAAGATTGATAAAAGATCATATAAAAGACATCTTGCAGCACATATCAAATGTGTCTGGGCTTGAGTAAGTACAACAAACAAAATAGAACATAACAAACAACAAATTACAAACTTATGTTGCATTAACAACAATTCAATCCCTTCTTTGTCATCTTGTAGAGCTTTAATTTGGACAAGTGAGTTGAATATCATTACCTTTGAAGACATTGGAAACCTCATAAAGCAAAAAGAAATTGCCAACAATGTAAGTCTTTCCCTTTCATCAACATTTCTCTGCAATGTTCCATCAGCCTTTATAAAACAAATATTACAATTATAAATCATATTTTTCAGGTCATTGATGGCTATGGAGAGATCCTTTTGGCTGACCAAATCAGAGAGAAACAACAACCAACCTCATTTTTTTTCACATCCATGTGCTTAGTATGTTACTACTATTTTATTTGATTTTCTCTGGAATTTACTTTCTACTTTCTCTTCTTAATATACTTCTTGAAGTCAGTTGTGTCACTAACAAAACCATTTTTTGATTTTCTCTGAGCACAGAATTTCATCAACATGACAGAAAATCAAAGTTTTCGAGTGTCCTTATTTGACAAGCATATTGAAACAGCATGGAGGAACTATAGGTTCCTCCATTTCCCAATAAATACTGGAGGTAATGAGAAGTCCACACATGGAAATCACTGGACCTTGCTTGTCCTGGACAAACAAGACAATTTATGGAGGTTCTACAACTCATTGAGGCCAAGGAGGGATGATGCAGAAGACAAATATGTCAAAGATGCAAAACAATTGGTAACGAGTGCAAATTTCTCTGATCCATCATCATCTTTATGTGATGATAATTTTCATAGAATCCCATTGACTTGTCCGTAAATTTCTCTCTTATATAAAAATTATTTTTTTGCAGCAAGATTACGTGGAGAATTTTCTGAAAGCTTGTCTTGAAAGAGACGCTCAATCACAACCCTCTTTCAAATTAATTAACTCACAAAATACAAGTTATGACTTTGAGTATGTCAACAATGCTCCACAACAAGAAAGCGATTCGTAAGTTTCATACATCTATAAATAAGATAATTTCTGTTGCATGTTTCTTAAAACTAACCATACCTATAATTTGTATGCAGTCTGGATTGTGGCCTCTTCGTCTGCTATATAATGAAACAATATAGCAAGCATGAACCTATCAAATCCAAATTATCCACACAAGAGATAAGGTTGATGAGGGCAGAACTCATAGAGAGATTTGTGACCGAAGTTGGCAGGTCATGGACTGAACCAATTGAAATACCCCCAGAAGAACCACAAATGTAATAGTGAAACTAGTGAAAGGAAGACAATGTACATATCCACACAGAGAAAATTGTCTCACATATATGTATATATCCTTTCTTGTTCATACATTGAAGGAATGATGATCCTTGACGTATATGTATATATCCTTTCTTGACTAATCTAAATTTCATTTTTTTTTTTATTTCGACTAATGTAAATTTCAACAATTGTCTACCAGAGAAAATTGTCTGCAGAAATTTCTCTGGTATAAACTACCAGAAATTCACAGAGAAATTTAACTTGTATCGTCCCAAGGGGATGCCTATATGATCATGTAATCTGTAAAACTTTGTGTTGGTACAAAACAATCATCAAACTCAACAAAACACAAAGCACACAATAATTTTATCTGCCACTGGAAAATTTCATTGCATGAATTTCAAATTTCAGACCACAATGCCCATATAGTTTTCTCTGTTGGTGAAAAATTTCTCTGGATGAAAATTTCTCTGGCTTTGACACAAATTTCTGAGTTCAAGTGAGTCCAGAGAAATTCTCAACTCAGAGAAATTTTTTGAATTCTCTGTCTGCTGTGCACATTTCTTGAAATGACTGATATGAAGCTACCAGAAATTTACAGATAAATTTAACTCATATCTCACCAAAGAAGGTGCCTATATGATCATTCAATCTCTAATGCACTGTGTTAGTACAAAACAATTATCAAATTGAAAAAACACAATCCACACAGTACTTTAGTCTGCCATTGTCAAATTTATGTGGATGAATATGAAGCTTCAAAACACAACACAGAATTTTCTCTGCCATAGGAATATTTCTCTGGATGAATTTTACAGGTACTACAAACCCACTGCCTATAGTATATATCAACAAACACACTTTAACTCATATTGAAAAATTTCTCTGGATGAATTTGATTGATATTATTATATACACTGTCCAAAAAATAAATTTCACAAAACAAAATACACAAAGTAATCATCAAATGTATTATTCCATCAATAAAATGTATAATCCTCAACTATTTAACAAAGGTTCCTTGCATGTCCTCTTATTATGGTGACCAATACTTTCACAACGACTACACTTAATCACCCTTTTAAACTCTCCAGTAGAAGCAATTCTGTTCTTCTTCGGCCTCCCAGCAGGTCTCTTGCTCAATGGAGGTAAAATCATAGCATCTTCAATGCTACACACAGGTTTTTCAACAGTTGGAACTGGGCCAATCGAAAAGGAGTATGCTTGACGATACATATCAGCATGAAAAAATGGTTCAACAAATGAATTCAAATTCTTTCCACTCCTAAAAATTGCAGCAACAGCATGTTGACATGGATACCCATTTATTTCCCATTTTCGACATGAACAAGTTCTCAACCCAAGATCAACCATAACCGAAGGAAAACAATGCACTTCAAAGACATTATCAGATGATAAACTCACATTCCATGTCCTCCCGTCCAAAAAAGACTTCTCCAACACACTATCCATACGAGGACACAAAATTTTATTCCATTTACTAGAGAGCAGCCTCCTATCAGACCTCATATTCATGATTTGCAACCGTATCATGTCCACCAAATTTGTTATTGGCAAGTGCCGAGCTTCTCGTATCCATGAATTGAATGACTCAGCAACATTTGAATACATCTCACCATAACGTTTCCCTGCAAAATATGCATCACTCCAATTTTCATATGGTAAACTTCTCAAGAAAACACTCACAATGTCTCCTCCCTCACTTTTTAACTCATTTAACTTGAAATGAAATGATGCCTTTGTTGGAGCATATGCACATTCTGAAAACTTGGACACAATCGTCTCCCTAACCAAATTTGTGTTTCCACATGACAACTTATCCCTCAAATTTCTCTTTAGATGTTCCAGACAAAATCCATGAAAGCAGTTAGGGAAAAACCTAGCAATTCCCTCCACAATTCCACAATGTCGATCTGATATGAAACTTATCACCCTTTCTGATCCTAATACTCCATATAAATGTTCAAGAAACCAACACCAATTGTCTTTATTCTCAGCATCAACAACAGCAAAAGCTACAGGAAAAAAACCTACAAAACAAATAGGAACAAGCATATTAGGTACACACATGCAGAGAAAAATAGAACAATAAACATCCAGAGAAAATTCACACATTGGCAACATCCAGAGAAAATTGAATAAGTGACCAGCTACAGAGAAAATTCACACAATCATAATATACAGAGAAAATTCACTTAGTGACCACCTACAAAACAACAGAGAAAAATAGAACAATAAAACAACAAGAGAAGTTTGACACTGCCAACATCCAGAGAAAATTCACACATTGGCAACATCCAGAGAAAATTGACTTAGTGACCAACAACAGAGAAAATTCACACAATCATAATATACAGAGAAAATTCACTTAGTGACCACCTACAGATACAATTCACACAATGACAACATCCAGAGAAAATTGTCACAGTGGCCACAACAATAGAAAATCCACACAATGGCCAAAACCAGAGAAAATTCACATTCACTCAATTCCTACATGTATAGAAAATTCACATACTTAGATAAAAATAGATATATTTACAATTACCTTCATTCCCATCTTTCCCCGTTGCAGCAAGCATAACTCCTTTGTATCGTCCTTTCAAAAATGTTCCATCAAGAAAAAGCAATGACCGACAATATTTGAAACCAGCAATGCATGCATGAAAAGCCACAAACACTCTTTTGAAACGCTTGTTATCTTCAAAATCTAACTCAAAACGACTCCCTGGATTGTTCTTCAATGCCTCATCAAAATACCACCGTAATTGATCAAATGACAAACAAGAATCCCCATATGTACTACATTTTGCTTTCTCAACACTCAACCAACCACAGTTATAACTAATTGAGACCCCATACTTGTCTTTCATTCCTTTCACAACATCCACTGGACGAGTTAAAGGTTTTGCACTTACCTCTTCAAGTATCAGCCCAGAAACCAAGCTGGAAGTCATCCTCGAATGTTTACTCATACGAACCGCCACACCACACGTATGTTCATTGTTCAAAGTCCTTATGTAGAAGAACCCATTTGTTTTTTCAACAGAAGCATGTACACGCCACATACATCCCCTTGATTCCTTATATGCACATTCTGCCGTAACCCTCAACTTGTCATTTTTAACATACGTAAACTGAAAACCAACCTCAATAGCATACTTGCATAAAAAAGTACGGAACTCAACCACACCACCCTCAAACTTTTGTCCAACACTCGTAATATTATTCCGCCAACTAGCCGACAATAACACCTTTTCTTGGTGAGAACAAAACTTAGAGAGTGAATTCCTTTCAACATCCACCAGCCTATCACACTCACCATCCACAACATCTACCCAATTAGACCCCACTTCATCCTCTTCATCAGAAGTACTACATCTACTAACTGAAACATCAACTATATCAACACCGCGTGCACAAACAACCCTCAACATATTCAGAAAATCAATATTATTTCGAACCATACAATTCGGATGGCCCAAAATAGAATATGAAATACACATAGTCTCAGGTTTCAAATTCTCCCATGTTTTACACAAAATGCCAACCAATTCCTCAAAATTCAATTCGCATGAAACATTAATGACAATAGTATCATTCCCATATTTGCACAGCAACAACACTGCACTGTCCATTAAAACTGAAACAAAAAACAACAAAAAAAATCACACAAACACTTCACAATAACAACATAAATGTCCAGAGAAATTTCTAAAAATTATAATTTTCTCTGAACTTAAAATAAAACTCCGAAGACATCTACAAACTGATATTCACCTTCAAGATGATAAAAAACAAAATCACAGAAACTTAATGAATCACAGAGAAATTTACTGCTAACAATTAAACACAATTATAGAAAAAAAATCACATAGAATACAAGTCCAGAAAAATACTTTTCTCTGAACTACAAACTGAAAGTGAGTAACAAACTTACAATTTTCTCTGAACTACAAATACAAGTATAGAGAAATTTATGAACTTACATTCACTTTCTCATATTCTATCGCCATTACAAACTTCTAATAATATGTCCATATGCACTTATAATTTCCTCTGGACTACACAAACAATAGTGCAGAAAATGAAATTTCTCTGGTTTGAAAAAACATAGAACACAACTATAATTCATCAGCATGTTGATAAAAAACAGAGCACCAAAAATGAACTCTAAACATCAAAATCACCTACACTGTCAACACTATCTGAAATTGATCAAAAAAACAAAGAATGAAAAATTAATTCCAAAAATAAAAATCAACTCTATCAAGCTGGCCTCTCTCTAAACAAAAATAAAAATACATTTGGAATCTAAATCGAAAACAAACCTAATTCAACTCAACTCAAAAACCTACGCGATCAACACTCTGTCAACACTCTTTCAAATTGATTAAAAAACAAATAATAAAAAATTAATTCCAAAAATAAAAATCAACTCTATCAACCTGGCCTCTCTCTACACAAAAATTCAAAACAAATATCAAAATGCATGTGCTATCTCCTTCGAAAACAAACCTGATTCAACTCCACTGAAAATCTACGCGATCAATACACTATCACACCACTGAAATCTCCGACGAAATCTCCAACAAAATCTACACGGTCGTAGCAATCTTCCTCGTCAACTCCACTGAAATCTCCGAAGAAATCTCCACCATAAAATCTCCACTCAAATCTCCGACGAAAACTCCGACAAAATCTCCCCTTCAAATTCGGTTTCCAAAATGTATCAGTTAACTCAACCATATAATATTCAAACAAATTTATGTTATAAAGGAAGGGTAATTTAGGTACTTTATAACCTAAAATAAATTTGAGGGACCTTAGCCATCAAAACATATTATAAAGGACCTCTCCTCATATCAAAAGTAGAGGAGGGACCTTAGGCCAATTTTCCCAAAATTAATTTGATTGGATAATTATAGTGCCGTGATTTAATCAAATCACTTTTAAAAATTAGAAGCGAAGTACAAATTAATTTTGAAACCAGATCATTCGGTATAATTTAAAAGAACTAAAATATAAATAAAAAAATCATCAAAAAAAAAAATCAAAAATTATTTCTTTAAACTAAGTCATAAAGAATAAATACAAGATTGGCTGAGTATTTTCTAGTATTCTACCAGTGAGACGTGTCTACTCTACGTAGTGCATCCTTGTACAAAACTCCAACGGAATAAAAATTGAATCCCCAAAAAAATAAAAATAAAAATAAAAAATAAAAAATAAAAAAAAGGAGGGAAAAGAAATGAAAAATTGAAGTATTCACATAGTGCAAAATAATTACAATTTTCATGATGATATAAGTCCATCTGGTCCAACTAAAAGTTGACATTGTACACAACTCTCCAAAAAACTGTAATTATTTTACATTATTTCCACTAAAATATAATTTCACCAATTATTTATATTATCTATTTATACATGTAATGTTATGGTATACACTCTCAAAAGGGTGTATACCACATGCAAATTATGACATTTAATTCTCACAAATATCATAACTCAATCCTATGCAGTCTTAACAAAAAAAAAAAAAGAATTAGAACAAAATACCACATAAAGTATAACCGAAAAGCTCATGGATCGTAACCAAAATAATTTCATAATCAACATCATAATAAAATAACTAACATTACTAGGGATGGCAATTTGAAACCAGCCCGACGGGGACCCGATCCCCCGATCCTGATTTGAATAGTTTTTTCCCGAAAAATACCCCCGACAGGACAGGGATGGTATTTAAAAATTAATCCCGGATCAATTTCGGGCCGGGAACGGTAATAAATGCCCAATCCTCGGCCCCGGCCCTGCCCGGCCCGTTTGTCCCCAACTTAATATATATATATAAAATATACTTTTTATGTATTGTTTCTGTCTCTCTCTCTCTCTCTTTCATTTCATATCTGCATACTCTCTCTCTTCCCTCTATTCTCTCTCTCGTTCTCATCATCTCACCGCCTATTATCTCTATCTCTCCCTCTCACTCACTCAGAGTCTCTCTTTCTCTCTCTCACTCTTGTACCTCTCATCCTCCTCAGCGCCACCGCATCTGTTGCCTCGCACCGCCATTCTCTTCCGTTGTTCGTCGCAGCCACCATCGTCCACTTTCGTCGTTCATCACCTTCGTCCATTGCTGTCGTCCATCGCAGCCATCGTCGTAGTCACCATCACCGATCGCAGCCACCGTGGTCCACGTTCGTCGCAGTCACCATTGCCGATCGCAGCTACCGTGGTCCACCTTCGTCGCAGTTATCATCGCTGACTCAGATCTATTTGATGACACACAGATCTCAGATCTGTGTTGATTGATGATGCACACTCAGATCTGTCTCTATTTGTCTATTTTTTTTTTTTTTGGTAGTTGATGCATGTTGATGATGTTCTTGATTGATGATGCACACTCAGATCTGTTTGATGACACACAGATCTCATGATTTTTTTTTATGATGTTCTTGATGATTTTGTTGATGTTAAAAGTTGTTGATGATGTTGAAACAGATTGGGGCGGGGAATTTTCGGGGTCGGGGACGGTGATAGGTTCCCCGTCGGGGATTGGGGCCGGGGAATTTTTTACCATCGGGGATCGGGGACGGGGAGTGTGATCCCCGGCCCCGCCCCATTGTCATTCCTAAACATTACAATAAGTCATAACCAACGTCACAAATTTTCTATTTCAAAAATGCATATGACAATTTGTAATTGCTACTGTGAAAAAATTATTCAGATCTTTAAAATTTTAACTATTCATCTTTTTCTTTTCTCAATCACTTGCATTTGCACATGAATGATGTGTAGCATGAAGCTAACAGGTCACTTGCATTTGCACATGAATGATGTGTAGCATGAAGCTAACAGGATTCTTGGCGTAGATGTTACAATTTTGTAGTTTTTCCAAAATATTCCCAATGTGATATCTGCTTCAAATTGTTCAAAAAACCTCTATCTTTCTCAAATAAATGTTTTAAATTATACACAAAGTGTGCACAGATCTTGTGTATCTATATCTATAAGAAGCTTTTTCTTCTTGATGGCTCCTCTTTTTTTTTCCTCCCCTTTTTGCCCTATCTTCTTCATGGCTCGTCTTTTTTTTTAAATTTTTTTATTTGAAATAATTTACTATTTGTGGCCTATATGTTGAGGTGAAGGTTTTTTCATAATTATGCAAATATTCTTGGTCAATTATGCAGTAGGTTTTTTCGTAATTACACAAACGTTCTTAGTTACTTATGAAACAAGTTTTTTTGTAATTACGCAAACATTCTTAATCAATTATGAAATATAAATTTTTTATTTTTGAACAAATTACAAATGCATCCATAAAGTTTGTTTAAAATATGAATCGGTCCTATAATACTATAAATTACAACTATTGTTTGTTATAAATTTTAATTTAACACAATATTCAAGGAAAAAAATTATTCTCCTATGCAATAATAAATTATCAAAATTGTTTATTGAAATAATATTTCTCATATCATTAAAACTTGTTAACTGACTTAATGATTTATTTGTTAACAAAATAGTTAACTAAAAATATTTTTCATATTATTAAAAATTGTTAATTTACTTAATGATTTACTTATTAATAAAATTGATCATTTGTTATGCGAGTATGATTTATGTATTAATAAAATTAGTCATTTGCAGATATATATGTATTTTCTTCTGCTTTTTTATTAGTTCAATGACTTATTTTAGTACTATTTTTTAGATGGGAGAATTATCTTAGTATTTGTTTTATATTTATCTACTGAGCAAAGTTACACACCATTATTTTTTTTTTATTTTATTTATAAATTCGAAAGAAATGTTAAAGAGTCATTAATTCACCCAAAATGATATAGTAATAGAATTGGAGTCGACATCATTAGGCATATAACAAATCAAGAAAATGATACATATCATACCACATAATTCTATCATATATCTAATGATTTATTCTATTCAATTTCATAAAAAAATATTATAATTTTAAAAAAATTATCAAAATACAAAACTTAAACATACTGTAATAATAATCCATACCTTGTACGGACCTGTGTAAACTAGTATATATATATATATAGAGAGAGAGAGAGAGAGAGAGAGAGAGAGAGAGAGAGAGAGAGAGAGAGAGAGAGAGAGAGAGAGAGAGAGAAAGAGAGAGAGGTGCCATCCATGCCTAAATTATTGTTAGGAGTAGGATTACAAGTGATTTGAATGGTGGAAACAGGGCTTTGTTCCCCCAACAACCTCAACTATGCCTAGACTTCTGTTTTATTCACAATCTAAACACACTGCCATAATACACACAAACACACGCAAACACTTCTTGTTTTACTTTTCAACGGCTATGCATGCTTTGACACTATACCTAATTCCTGGAATTCCTTCTCTCCATCTCCAGTCTGTTTTGGGCTTTGGGTTGGGTTGTCTTGAGACAATGAATAGCAATTCTGGTTTTTTTTTTTGTTGAGTCTCAAATATAGGATAAGGTTTTACCAAATATAATAATAATAGATGATAGTATAAAGTCACAACTACATAAAAAAATATGAAATCTTTTGTCTCTAACTTTTTTTATTTCCTAATCCATAAAACTTATAACCATTGATATGTCTCGAAATTTTTATATCTTGAAATTCTCATATGATCTAATAGTTATGAATATTTTGAAACGGAAGACATAATTTTAATTTTAATTTTAATTTTAATTTTAATTTTGAATTAAAATTAAAATTATTTTTTTATGACATATTATACCATCAAATAATTATAAAATATTAAAAAAACTCGTGCATTACATGAGTCAACAGCTAGCTTAAAATTATAGTCAACAAATAATTTATTGAATTGACATATTATTTAGGGATTTAAATTTCAAAATACACATGATTTAAGTAATTATTTTCCATAATAAAAATATACTATATATTTTACCTAGCTAATTAGCAGGAATTTATTATTAAAAAAAAAAAGCTTACATAAGAAACATCTTCATCTGTATCAGAATAAATATTTTTTTACACGTCTCTCTTTTTCAAAATGGTGATTGTTAAGATTTCATTCAGTGTGTTTGATTTCGATTTTCTGAATTTAGTTTTCTGAAAATTGAGTTTTTTGTGTTTTTTTTTTTGTTTTTTTGTTTTTAATGAATATTTTTAAAATTTTAAGCAATTTTTTTAAATTTTTTTTAGATGCACCTTATTTAGATGTATTTAAATAAATATTTGAAAAAAATTAATAAATATACAAAAATATGAAAAATGTACTGAATTTTCATATATATATATATATATATATATTTATATTTTTGGTATTTAGTGAATTTTTTAAAGATTTTTTTCGCAAATATTATACTTTTTAAGTGTATTTATGTTAGGTGTGTCAAAAAATTAAAAATATTGCTTAAAATATTAAAAAAAATCATTGAAAATAAAAAATTACGAAAAATAAAAATGTACAATTTTCTGAAAAGTGCTTTCTGAAAACCAAAACCAAACAAGCTGATTAGTGTTTAAAATATTTTTCTCTTTTTATTTTTGGCTTTCATTCAAGTTTAATCTCTACGTCCATCCGGTTTTTGTTAGCAACAGAACAATAATAAACCAAAATCATATGTGAAGATGACTATGGATTCCTCCGTCAAATTCTAAGATAATTACAAATAGTTGTTAACCTCGGTACTAAGATTAAGTGTGAGATTTTTTTATTTTTGTTACTGCTAAGACATGTCATGGATATGCCACATATTCTTTTAAATTGTCAAAATTATTAAAAAGAAAATTAGAGCTTGTGATTGATTATAGCTCTATCATATAGATTATAAAAAAAATAAAAAATGGTATCTTTTATGTAGTCCTTAAAAGTCAATAATTATATTTTTCATAATTTTTAGTTTCAATTCTATTTGGTGAATATTTAATTTATCAATAATGTGTTTCTTAGGTGTAGAGTATACTCTGATCTATATCTATATGTATACTATTACCAAGCAAAAAACAAACTTTTGATTTAAGAGACTTTAGGAATTTCAAATTATTAATATAAAATTTTAAAAGTTAAAAAATACAAGTGACATACAACTATTGACAGATTTAACCGTATCTATAATTTTAAATTTTAAAAATATGTTTATATATAAAAAGTTAAATAAATAAAATTAGTCATATCCAAGCATCTAATTTGATATTTAAAAATCCTTAAAAGGAAATTCTAAATTTAAATTTAGTAATATATAATTTAAAATTATAAAAATATTTACTTCAAAATATTATTCATTTTTCAAATATTTGAAACTAAAATTATAAATATTATGTAAAACTATTGATTTATCTAGCCATATATAATTTTCAAATTCAAATTCAATAAAAAAAATGTATATAAAATGTCAAAAACTAATTTTAGCTATATTTTTTTGGTTAGATAGTAATTTTTTTAGCCATGCCTAAACTATATTTAATTTTAAATTTAAAAAGGAAGTCCAAAGAAAATTCGAATCATATATAATTTTAAAATATTGAAATTATTTTTTAATTGTTAATCATAATTTATCAAATGGTAAAAAATGTCAAGTACACATGTCAAATTCTTATTGAAAAAAAATATTTATGTTGAAAAGTTTAAAAATTTTAAGTAGTAACTTTAAATTAACTTTAAATTAATAAATTTGACATAAAATTTCACTTGACTATCAAAAAAATATTCAAAAATAAAAATAATGGTCAACATTTATTGTGAGTGCAACATCTGACTAACTTTAAACTTATGTTATACACTCACTTTTGGGATAAATTTTTATGATTTATTGCATTTTTTAGACTAAAATATAGTCCATAAATTAGTCCAGTCTAACATTTGATAATTGTTCTTTAGATTTAAATATACTTTAATATTGATATAGATATTAGTCGATTTAAACTGATTATTATAAAATATTCTACTTATCAATGATATAAGTTGTATATAATATTAATTTATTATTATCAGACGTCTTTACTAATTAACTTATCAATTTTTTAGATTAAGTATAAGATTAAGATTAGAATATGACCTATAATTTAAGGTGATTCTATCTCAGATAATTTTTTTATACATAAATATACATAACTATTCATTTCATAGTATTAACATAAATATGTAGTTACTTAAGTTCAATTTTTTTTTTTTTTTTTATAATAAATATGCACAAAATATGTTTGTATGTTCATATTTTTATTATGAAAAATACTAACAAATATTTATTTACCAATTTAATAAATAAATAGGTCAAATGATTCATAAATTGGATATAGATCAAGACAATTTTTAATGATTAGGTGAAAATCACGAATAATACTAAGGACCTCAAATGTTTTACCAAAAGTTTCACATGATATGAGACCCACATGGTCTAGGTCCCACATCCATGTGAGACATTTTGTAGAACATTTGGTAATATATTTGGGATCCCTAACATTTTTTGAAAATCACATTGGCAAACATATTGAGTCGATTAGCTTTTAGGTCACTTCTAATATTTTAATCCAACTCTAATACCACAAGTCAATCTAATTATTAGATGAAAATCACATTGGCATAAAAATTGAGTCGACTAACTTCTTGGTCACTTTAATGTTTTAATCCAACTCTAATACTACAAGTCAATCCTAATCTATTTTCACGTAAGAGTTATGACATAAGACAATTTATAATTGAGTATTGTTATTAGCATCTCATTAATTATTTTGGACCCCCCTTTTTTTAGCTTTTTTTATTACAATAATAATCTCAAATGAAATTACTAAAAAGGACATTAATAATTTTGAGACACTCCATCTCACAATTAAGCCTATACACCCACTACATCATTAGTTAGGGTTTATGAAAGTACCCACATCCATCACCATCCATCCATCTTTCCTAAATCCCATCTTCAAAATCTACCCACCCTTAAAACCTTGAAAACTCTTTGGCGGCAATATTCTGCCGGTAATGGTGGCAACCATTTGATTACTTACATTTCTCCAATAATGACAATGAGTAGAAGTTTTTCTGACAATCATAACTCCATGAAATGAGAGGAGTACAACAATAAAAGTTTAGAAGAGGTTCATAACTTTGATGGTGTCCTTAACTCAAAAGAGATTGGCCTTATAAGGGTAAGTTTCTTAAAAAAAATGACAAAAATAATAAAAACTGTTCGTCATTTTTGGGGACTAAACTCTCGAACATATGACCGAAATTCGAGAACACATGCCTGAACATCGTTTATTTGTTCGGGAACAAGTAATAAAACATTTCTTATTTGTTCAGGAATAGATAACCGAACATTGTTAATGAACCTTTTTCAAACTTTAAAATCACAAAACCTAAGTAAGATAAGGAATAAGAATTGAAATTGTCAGAGTCAAAGAAACTCACCTGAGAGATCACAAATTCAAACTCGTGGAGATCACAGAACCCACAAAAAGGGAATTTTGAATCAACAAAAAAAATCCTATATTTATTTTCTCAGGTCATGAACAAGTATGTGGAGAATGAGTAATAATCACCTTCATGGGTTTTGTTAGGGTTTTTAGGATAGAGACTTTTTGGGATGTGGGGGGTGTAGGGGTGTGCATTCAATTGAATGGGTGTAATGTTTTCACAAGGATAATTTTGGTATTATTTGGAGGGTCAAAAGAAATTTTAAGGGTTTTAGAATTTATAAGTGGAGGTCCAAAGAAATGGGGGGTTCAAAATAATTGATGGGATGCTAATAGCAACACTCTTAAAATTTTAAATAGACAAATTTTTTAGGCTTTACAAAATAAGAAAAAAAGTGTATTAACAAATGTAATTTACTACTATCATATGATAAATTAAAATTATGAAACTTATAAAATGAAATGTATGCATATTTTATTGTAAATATAAATTTTGTAATTTATTTTTTAATTTTTACCAATTAAATTATGGCATGTATTTTTTATTAGGAACTTAGAACACGCAGTTATTGACATCAAAATAAAAACTTTCTTTTATGTGTAACTTTGATAAAAATGAATAAAATTTTATTGATTATAAATCATTTTACTACATATTTTAGATTAGTTTATATTATTATTTAAATTTAAAAACTAATTTTTGTTTTTTTATTTATGCCCTTGCATAGCACGGGCAATATATATATATACAATATATATTCAAAGAGATAGATAAAATAAAAACACATCACCAAATACATTTCTTCTCTCTTTAAATCAAAGAAATCTCAACATGATAATCATCATTTCTAATATTCATCTTTTCAAGATAAGTATAATAATATACTATTCACTATTTTCTCAAAATCTATTTCTCTCTTACAAGGGATTTCAACAATAGGGATAAATATATCAATTTCCTTATCATTTATCAAAAATGGATCTCAACAATTCACGATTTCACCAAATCCCAACTTTTCTCCAAATTTTCAAAATTTATGCTTTTGACAAAAGAAAAATAGAGTTTCTTTTTGAAAGATTTTACGCAGCTAGAAACCCGAACTATCACACCACTCATATTTTTTCATCGATACAACATTTTCCTCAACTTTCTCAAGTCTAGGGTTTCACAAAATTAGGATTTCCTCATTTTTGAAAAGATTTTTGCTCATGAAACTCCCAAAACATTCTCATAGTTCATAAATTAAAAGATTTGATAAGAGATTTGAGAAAACCCGCTTTGAACAAAATACAATCTTATAAAAAAAAATAATTCAAAACCCTAACTCAATACACTCCAACAACATCAAAATAACCATAGACTTACAAAAAAAGTATATATAACTCAAAGAAAGTCCCCACCTCAAACTCTAGGAGAAGATGAGAAGAAAACCCTAAATTTGACACACTACAAGAAATTACATTTTTGGCGACTAGTTTTGGCGACGACGTCAATTTTTCATCGCCAAAAGTATATTTTTGGCGACACAGTGATCAATTTCGTTGGTAAAAGTATACCTTTACCGACGCAATTTGTTGTCGTCGCTAAAAAGGCATAATATTATTTTAGCGCCAAATTTTTTGGTTGGCGCCAAAATTTCAAAACTTTTACCTACGAGGCTTATGTTTTAGCAACACAATGAGCGTTGCTATTAGTGTGTTTACTTTTGGCGATGACAAGTTGGCGTGGGCAAAGAGTTAAACATTTAGCGACGATAACACTATTCGTCGGTAAAAGTTTGCTAGTGAAACAAGGTGATCTAGTGATTTGTGTTTTTATTATAACTTTTGAAAGAATTTTAAATATTCTAGTTATTGAATTGTAAAATTAATGTGATCATTTAATTAAATCACAAAAATGAACCCATTAAGCCCAAACACACTCTTTAAGTTGAGATGGTTAATTTGAGATAATTTAGAAAAGTGGTTAGATTATCAATTTCAATATGTTTAGTTTTATTTTCATAAACTAGTTTCAAATTTGTTTTCTAAAAAATTAAAAAAAAAAATTGGGTGAAAAATTAAAAAATACTTATTATTTTTGTATAATTTTATCTTTTAGGTCACTTCTTGCTGTCAGAAACTATGTAACCTTCTGAAATATTCCCATTTATCATGCGAGACCCAAATCGGTGGTCATTGCTGGTATATACTACACTTGCTTATTTCTATGGTCATGATATATACTACATTTGCTTGTGATATTGCTTCAACACAAGGTTGCTGATTGTGCTAGTTATTGATCAGCAAATTTGGCTGGAAAAATTTCTTTCTGACAAATTATAAGTAGCTAATACCAAACTAGGAATGGTTTTTATGCTATACTTTGTTTTTCTTTTCCTTTTTTGGTTCAGTTTCATGGTTTCTTTGGAGTTTTAAACTAGGAAATCGTGCATCACTTGCATAAACTAAAGGTTTCTTATGCTTTGTCACACTTAATTACAGATAATGATTGATGCAGTGACCCGTGAACTAATACTTCATAGAGATTTTTTTCCTCACTAGTTTTTAATTTGAGAGTTTCTTGGTAATTCTACATGTTGATTGGTGTTAAAAGTAAGTATTTTATTATGAGGTGTTGTTACTTGCTCTATTGTTGGTAGTTATTATTTGTGTTGGTCTAGGATTCTGGAAAAGTTTTATTTGCTGAAACTAAGTATTCTTATGAGTGTATTTTCTAAAAGTTTCTATTTAATTTGAATTCTAACTTGAGCTGGGTTGTGAGTCTTTAATCCAGCTTGTTATTAACTTAAATAATTTCTTCAAAATTTGAGTTCCATGTGGTCATAACTTTGTTTGTGCCTTTGATGTAAGATGAGGTTTAAATACAATGAATGCTTTGTCTTGGTTAATGAACGATTGCGGAAATTTTTGTTGATTTGAATGGGGATAGCAGTCATGATTCATGGTTATGGTTCATTTCTTTCCGTTTCTTTTTCTTACTTTGTGAATTTCTTCTTCTACGGAACTTCTCAAAGCCCCTTGTATCACTAGAATCTAATCAAACACTTTGAATACTTTTGACCCCCCCGCCGCGCCCCCCCCCCCCGCTTTTTTCCCATCATTCAAACTGAAGCTCTAATTTAATTCTTGTGGAGTTCATGTGATACAAACATTGTTAGAGAATCTCACTTGTACATGACAACTCGGAACTACTTTAGTTGGAGCCGCAACCCACCCCCCCTCCCCAAAAGTATCCCCTTATTGCAATCAGGGAGGCACCCACACCACCTTCCATACTAGTATATCCCAACAATATTGTGACTGGGGAATTCTCTCTTTCCCACGTAGGCGCTTGCATGCTCGCTCACCATGTTCTTTATCTTTTTTAATGAAATTGAAAAGATAATAGATGGGTTGATTTGATATGAAAAAATGGTTTCAGGGGCTCTTAACCCAACATGATGTGAACTTGTCCTTTATCTCTTAGATTTATTTTATCTCTAGTTGTTTGGTTTTGCTTGGAATATTGTTTTATACACTCTTGAAGAGTTTGGTCTTTTCTCAAAGTATGTAAGAAGGGAGGGATTACTTGAACTTTACTAAATTTGTGGGATAAGTAGTAGTGATAGTATTTAAGAAAGAGATTAGGAAATTGTATATCTTGGTACTTTTCATGTTGTGGAGCACTCCACTGTTACTTAACTTTGCATATAAATATTTGATGACTGGTCTTATTTGGGGCAATTTGTTGTGAAATTACTCGATTTCAAAGTAGAACAGAAACAGGAAGATGCTATCTTAGCTGGATTACGACTTTGTGTGTGTGTGTGTGTGTTCTGTTGCAAATATAATTTAAAATTCTGCGTGTGATTTATACGTCTTTAAATAGTCTACCTCTATCACTTAACCATTGGGACATGCTTAATAAATAGTTATAATGATGTGCATTTTTTATTTTTACTTGGAAAATAATTTTCCTGTTTTGCTACCTTTATTTTTAATGTAACTTTCGTTACAGATGAAGCAATTTCTGCTATTGATCCGAAGAAGGTGGAAATTCTGCAAAGGTATGCTCCTCCTAAGTTATTGTATCTGCGACATTATCTCTGGAAAGTAATTCATAATAGCAAAGCCCATGCAGTTTTCTGTCATAATTATGTTCTTATGACCTTCAGTCTTTTTTTTCTGCCATTTTTTGAGCTACTTGGATGGTTAAAATTCCAAACATAGGGGCTAGCATCTGTTATTGTCTGCGTTTGTTTAATGGGATAGTACCTTTTATCTTCTGTGTTTGTTTGATTTGTTACCGCAACTGCTAATGTAAACATGATATGAAAAGAATGGATGTTTTTGAACTTTTTATTATTTTTGTTTCTGGAAACTTGAAAAATGATAACATAAAAAATGAATCAATACCAATTAATTAATTAATTAATTTTTTTAGTTTTGTTTCTAGTCAAGGCTGCGGCCTCATAGATCTTCCAAATTTCTGGTTGCAAGTATGAGTTAGTGGGTACATATGTAGATTACTCTAGGCTTGATTTTTGTATTACTGGCATCAACTCTGATGCTTTTCTAATAAAGTTTGTTTATTTATCAAAAAGAAAAAAAAAATGTAGATTACTCTTTGATGTGTCACCTTGGAAACTTTTCATGAACTTTCCTGGTCAAAATGATCATTCTTAATGATTTTGGTATTTCTCAGTTCTGTTAATTGTTTTCCTGTTAGTATGGAGTATACATATTCAAGCCCCATCATTTTCCATTTGGCACATAAAGAAAAAAATATAGAGAGATTAAAGCACAAAAAAAGAATTTGAAAAGGGTAAGGTACAGAAAACAGAGGAACTATGTTTCATTCTTTGTTCTGTTATCTTTTTTCTTTTGCTCCTGTTCTATGTTTAAGCGACTTTTTTCTCATGCTATTTTGTTTAATATCCCAAACTTTATTGATGCAGATATCTCCAGTGGTTGATTGAAGATCAAGACTCTGAAGACTCTCAGGTCCATACAACATATGCGCTCTTGCTTGCTAAATCAGCATTTGAAACAGAAAGTACCTCTCAAAATTCTGAAGCAGGAAATCTAGAAGAGACAAACATGTCAATGTTTCAAAGCCCTATTAGAGAAAGATTGCACATCAACTTTAGGTGATTTCATATTAATGTTATTAGTTTATAATAGTGGTGCCTGAGGGATGCCTCTTGTAAATCTGTAAATCTTATAAAAATATATAATTATTTTCAATTATTTTTGTTAGTAAATGTGTCGCTAAAAGTTTATTTTTGCCCACTCATATTGTGTTGCTAGAAGTGTATGTTTTACCAATGCCAATTTGTCGTTGCCAAAAGTAAATCTTTATCGACAAACAAATCGTCGGCAAATGGTAATATTTACCGACGTAAATGTGTTGTCAAAAGTTTACTTTTGCCCACTCATATTGTGTTGGTAGAAGTGTATTTTTTGCCAATGCCAATTTGTCGTTGCCAAAAGTAAAGCTTTAGCGACAAACAAATCATCGGCAAATGGCATCATTTACCGATGTAAATGTGTCGCCAAAAGTTTACTTTTGCCGACGCATATGTTGTTGCTAAAAGTATATTTTTTGCCCATGCAAATTTGTGTCGCGAAAAGTGCCACACAATCATCATATTTGAATGACTTTTACCAACGCAAGGTATATTGCCGACGATGGATGGAGGCTTTTAGCGACGACTATGTTCGTCACTAAAGGCATTACTTTTACCAACGCAATGATAATTTCGTCGGCAAAAACTTTTGCCAACTCACTTTTGCCTACGGGTTGCCAACGTAGCTTTGTGTGTCGGCAAAACTCTTTGCCAACGAATTTTCCCTTTTAGCAACATATTTTGTTGCGTTGCGAAAAATGCAATTTCTTGTAGTGACAGTGTCACAAATCAATCTCCACTGCACAAGATGAAACTATTGATGAGCTCTCTAAGTTTTCCCAAAGGACTAAGGTCAAAATCACAATGGATTTGGAGTAATCAAAGAAAGAGTGAGTTTTGGTGAGATTGGGTAGAGAGAATGAGGAGAAAAGATGATATAGAGAGAGAGGGGTAAGGGAAAAGTGTGACAACCACCTCCTTAATTAAGCACATTAATTAAACTGATTATGTACTTACTGTTAATTATATGATAATATGTTATGAAGTGTGTTGTTATGCCATGTAATTATTTGCATTGTGTTATTGTGGACAGATAGGTTAAAGTGAATGGTAAACCTGTCTGATTCATTAATTTTCATACGTCAGAATTAAAGTATAGGATAGGAATTAGAGCCTAATTCACCTTAGTATAATTTAATTCAGTGTAGTTAAGCTTATTAGATGATAAGGAACAATTTAATTTGAATGAATTTGGGTTAAAGTAATTTATTAACCTCTTTAATTTAAGCCTATGTAGAAAACCAAATTAATAATAAAAAGGAATAAATAAATAGACAATAGTAAAACTTCCACTCATCAAGTGAATATGGGAGAGAGGTAGTGGACCTTGGTGGCCCCAAGATATACACGTAAAGAGAGAGAGAGAGAGAGAGAGAGAGAGAGAGAGAGAGAGAGAGAACACTTGTGCAAGAAAAGAAAGAGCTTAAAGAAGAAGCAAGGAAAGCTTGAGAATTCTTGAAGATCACTTTACTGCTAGGTAAGAATTTTCTCTCTAATCTCATGAATTTGAAGAAATAAGTTCGTAAATTATGGAATTCAAGTTGAATCACAATGAAGGAGATTGAGATAAAAGAATTATAAATATAGGTAGACCATTTATACATACATATTTTCTATGGAAGAAAAAGAATGGATTAACCCTTAATTTTACCTGCATGGCATAATTCTTGCACTTCATGATCATGTATTGAGCTTCATGCATGAGTTTTGAAACCTGAGGAGGTAAACTCCATGAAACTTCGAGATTGGAGCCAATGTTTGCATAGATAGTGATTTTGTTTTAAATTCTAAAAGTTTTAACTTTTCACATGAAATTGAGCCTCAACTTGTAGTCATGAATTTTGTTTCAAGTTTGATATGCTCACTTTGATGTATTCTTAACTGGTTTTGAGACTTGAATTGTCTGGAAATGGAGTTAAGGTTACAGAAATTTAGCTCCTAAAATTGAAGTATATTTCAAACTATTTTTGGCCAAGCACCGCACGTGCGGAAAACATGGCAATTCAGCTAAGAATACTGCATTATATGCAGGTGCGGGGGGCACATGCGACAATGGTCCCGCACGTGCGGCCTTTTTAGGCGACCCCGGTTTGTTTTTCGCTCCTCTTTTCCACTTCTCTGGCCTCCGTTTGCATCGTTTTAAAAGTGTTTTTCATGTACATTGCATCTCATGAGTGAAATGAATGAAAGTTAGAACCGATTAGAACCAAACAAGTGATTAGCGAATAGAAATTGACCGAATAACAATGAAGCGAATAGAAATAGAAATGATTGAATCCGACATGGATGTGATTGAGTTGTTATGCTTGAATTTGTTTGTTTAGGTTGGACGCTGTGTCTTTAGTGCATTTTTAGCATGTGTTTCACGAAGCCCACTGTGAGTAACAATGTTGTAAAGCTATATTCAATTAGAATTATTTTTTGAATGATTAACTGTATTGCTTTCTGAAATGATACTATTAATTAAATGAATGTTTGTCTTATTTTAAGAACTGTACTTGTGGCATCCATAGCAACTGACTGTTACTGTTACTGCTACTATTACTACTGCTGCTGCTGTTACTGTTACTGCTACTGTTACAGAGATTTCTGTCAGTTCCAATCTTGAAACTACTATTTACTGTTTTGATGTCCATCAATTGACTGTTCGGTCTATTAAGACCTACTGTACTATTCTGCTATTAGATGTACCACGTATGATTGCTATGATTCCTATATGATAGATATGATATGGAATATGAGATATTGATGATACAAATGATCTACTAATGCAATTGACTATTTGAAATACTGAAAGGATATTCATTCTTAACCCATTTATGCATTTTTTATTCACTAGGCTTTAATTCACTGTGTATATATATGTATGTAGGTAATCAGGCACCCGAGCAGAGCTAGCAGCGTCGATCCCGATTTCGTTTTGTCAAGCCAACCCGTTGTGTCTCGCTACGAGGCTCCTATTCGTTGTTGTCAAGGCTTTTTGGTGATCTAATTCCACCCTTTTTGGAAAGTTGTTTAATGTCAAAGTAAATGTTTTGTATTTTGTTTCGAGCTTGGGATTTAATTCCCTAATATGTCTTGGATGTTTAGGACTTAAGCTTTTATGTGTATGTTAGATATGGACTTGGACTTATGTGTGCATTGGTATATATGGTCATATGGAAGTTATTTGATCATTTACGTCTTCACAGCTCGTTAGATATTACATTTTAATATGTACAGGTTTCCGCTAGCCCCTTTTATTGTTTAATTGTTATTACTGTTAAGCAAGCATTTGGTAATCACGGATTACTAGCTTGTTGTGTTCCTAAACTCTTAGGGACGGGTTTGGGTCATGATAAAAAGTGAAGGGAGAGAGAGAGAGGGGATCAAATTTTATAAAAAGTGGCTCAAATTTCGGAGCTGAAACAGACATTTCTGCACGTGTCTTCCGTCAGTGCTTTAATTCCAAAACACAACCCAAGAAACCAAGCCGTCACCGCACGTGCGGCCCTCCCCACACGTGCGATTTTGTTTATTGGCTAGGTTTACAAAACTCAACAAGGTATTTGTTTACCCCGATTTTGCCTCGGCACTTGAAACAATAAATTTTTGAACCCAACGTAAGTTAGGCTGACTAGACAGGAAGATTTTTGGAAAGTGGCAAACTCACACGGGCGACAAGGTCTTGGATTGAGACCAAAACTCTAGTTGTAGAGATTAAATGAGGATAAAAGAAGGAGAAAATCAAGTTATGTATCCAGGACATCACAAAAACTATTAATTTAGTTGATAATTTATGAATAAAATGAGTTATTTTCTTATGAAATTAGACACTTCAAATGACATGATGTAATTCCCAAAATCACATGGGACAATTCACCTTGTTCGGTTTCAAATAATTGAACCCATTTTTCAGAAAATTGAGTTATTTATTTTTCGTATTTATTTTTTGTTTTTAGTAAAAAATTTTAATATTTTAAGGAATTTTTATTTTTTATTTTTTAGATACATCTAACCTAAATACACTTAAAAAGTATAATATTTATAGAAAAAATCTTTCAAAAATTCATTAAATACAAAAAATATATAAATATTCAGTATATTTTCATATTCTTGTGTAATTATTGAATTTTTAAAGTATTTTCTCACAAATTAGGTACATCTAAGTTGTGTGCATCTAGAAAGTAAAAAAATTACTTAAAATATTTAAAAAATTCACTAAAAAAATAAAATAAAATACAAAACTCAATTTTCAAACAATTAATCAAAACAAACAAGGTGATTGGTATTTTAAGAAAATCTCAAAAAAATATATTTAAAATTTATCTTAATATTTATAAAATCTATCATTGATTTGTAATTATTTTTTTAAACTCTCATTGATAAATGATAAACTTTATAAAAATTAACAATATTAACTTTATAAATATTTCTATGTTTTGATGAATACTTTTTCAAAAATCAGTGTGTTATAATCCCCTTTTTAATGGCGCTGTTTGGGAAGCCAGAAATGAGGCTATTACTGTTGGAAGCTTTTTCAAAAAAAAAAAAAAAAATAGGTTGCACAACCGGTAGTGTAGGCACAGCCTACACTGTCAGCTACATCACTTGTTCCATCAATAAGTAAATTACGATTTTACCCCTTGATATCAATTTAAAAATATATATTTTTAGGGACAAAATTGTCATTTTAAATTTAAATATCATTTCAACACACTTTCCAATACAACAACTCAACTAAAAATTCATCTCATCTTCCCAAACACAAAACTAAAATAGCCTACTAAAATAGCCAAAAAGCCAAATAGCCTACTAAAATAGCCACTTCCCAAACAAGGCCAATATTTCACTTTATTTTTCCTCTCTGTTTACTAGGAGCCTGGCTACAATGTACCGGGTGCATAGTGCGCATGCTGACTGGGGAAGGATGGTCTGTTTGGTTCCAATTTCCTAAATTTAATTTTTTAAAAGTTGAGTTTTTTTATTTTTGTGTATTTTTATTTTTGTTTGTAGTGATTTTTTAATATTTTAAGTAAGTTTTTGTACTTTTTAGATACCATTAATACAAATATAATTAAAAAGTATAATATTTGTGAAAAAAATATTTAAAAAATTTACTAAATACTAAAAGTACAAAACATATAAAAATTCACTGCATTTTCTTATTCTTGCATAAATATTGATTTTTTTTAAAAAAAATTATAAATATTTTACTTTTTAGGTACATCTAGGTTAGATGCATCTAAAAAATAAAAATTTGTTTAAAATATTAAAAAAAATCACTAAAAACAAAAAAAAATTATGAAAAACAAAAAATTTAATTTTTAAAAAATTGAATTCAAAAAATTGGAACCAAACAATTCTTTTCTACCAGTGCTATTTGGATTGGTTAACCCGCCAAATACAATCCCAATCCATTCTTCTTTTATGACTTATTTTGCTAAAATATGAGATGAAAAAAAATTAATGTTTGATCTGGTTTCCAAAAAGGTATTTTTTAAAAAAATTCTAAAAAATAAAAAATTAATTTAGTGAAAGAAATAAAAAATGAAAAGCACATATCATTTTTACATTATTTTATCTTTTGGGAAGCCATAAATAATTGGGAAAATTATTGGAAACTTCTATTTTGGAGAGTTGTAGTCTACCAGGTCCTTTTTCAAAATTAATGCACGTCCAAGTCCTATTTTTTTAGTAATGTGATCCGAAGGATCCCATTATGTAATTATGGAATGGTTTTTCTGATTAATGTACCCTTTGTTGTGTGGTTGGAAACGGTTTTTGGAAGGGTGTTTGAATTATTTTGATTACACTGATTTCGGCGTCCACTATGGGAAGATCAACTGTGACCAGATTTTTAGGGATGACGAGGGTGCTGAGTATTTGAATGTTGCGTGGTGGGGGGGAGAGGTTATGTTGTGTGAGTTGTGTGGTGGTACAATCAGTCGTCTGCTTCAACGTTGTTGGCCGTCGGGTTGGGTTCTTCGATTATGGTGACGGTAATGTTGTTGGGTAGTTGTTATGTGTGCTAATGGCATTATTTTGGGGGTGTAAACGTTGTCACGATGTTCGCAATGTTGGCGGTGTATAAACACATGCATCATTTTTCGATGTTTGCAAAAAAATCGATGTGTTCGATTGGGTGTTTGTGGAAACCATAATAGTTGAATGTTTTTACATTTTTCGATTTTTACATCCCACAAATAATCGATGTGTTCGATTGGTGTTTGCAGAAAGCATAATGGTTGTATGTTTGTATAGTTTGTCAGTGTGATGTATGTAGTGTACTTATAATGCGAAAGCAACGAATGTGATTTTTCATATTTAATCTTCATTTTTCGTTCTGTCTCGATGCAGGAATGGCGGACAATATCATGTTGTTGTGTTCATACGGAATTGAAAACGTTGCCATTATGGTCCGTAATGATTTCACGTTTAGCATGTTGGTTGATCATATTTGTAGATGTTTTGGTGTGCTGCGTACTGATTTGGCGTCCATGTCATTCAAGATTCCTGTGTACAATAATTTCAAGATGGAAAATGATTCCGATTTCGGGAACATGGTATGTCTCGCTAGGTCATTTCGATTGGATCATATCGACGTGCATGAGGAGGAGCGTGGTGACTCACGGGGGCTCAAACGTGGCAAGGGTGTGAACGATGTACTCGACGACATAGTTAGTGATGTGGGGGAAATTGCAGCATATGTTGATGAGGAGTGTGATTTGTTACCTAATTTTTGCCCACATTCCGACAAAGTGTTATTGTCAGCGGATTGGGTATATGGCATAACTAACATTGGGTAATGTTTCGAGGGTGGGGCGGATGAATTTCGCAAGGTACTCAGCAAATATGCCATTGAATGTGGGTTTCAATTTAAGTTCACAAAGAACGACTTAGTTCGAATTACGGCGTAATGCATGTTTAAGGAGTCAAGGGGATGTCCATGTGTCACGACCCAAACCCGCCCCTATGGGTTTAGCACTATAACCGGCCATTAATCCGTGATTACCGAAGGCCTGCTTGACAATAATAACAGTAATATAGAGTACAGGGGCTGGCGGAAGCCAAAACAGTAAATGAAAGATGTCCAATGAGCTGTGACAGTCTGTATGCAAAAAGACTTTCATAACGTATTCACATTCAAACCATATCAGTATATACATACGTCATATACAGGCATTCAGGTTAGGGACCAAATCCCAACCATAACAGTACAGTACAAGTCTCATACAGTCTATACAAACAGAAACAGAAAGGGGGAATCTAAAACACCCCAAAACAGCCTTAGCTTGGCAACACTTAGAACCTCGCAGTGAGGCACGTTGGTTGGCTTGACAAAAAGGGAGTTTAAACCCAACGCTCCTAGTTCCGATCCGGTGCCTAGACACCTACATATATATATAAACAGTAAGCTAAAGCCCAGTGAATAACATATGTGTAAAGAGGTTAGGAATGAATGTCCTTTCAGTATTTAAAACAGTCAGTTATAACAGTTTATCAATCATTCGATCATAGCAGTCATATGTGGTACATCCCATAGTAAAACAGTACAGTAAGTCTTAACAGACCGAACAGTCAGTTGATGGCCGTCATATCAGTAAACAGTAGTGGTTCCAAACATGGGAACCGACAGAGATCTCTGTGACAGTAGCAGTATAATACAGTAACATTAAATTGCTATGGATGCCACGAATACAGTTGGCAAACAAGACAAGCATTCATTCAGTAAGAAATATCATTTCAGAAAGCAGTACAGTTAATCATTCAGAAAATATTCATGATTGAATATATCTTTACAACATTGTTACTCACTGAGTTCTGGACTACAGATAGGTTAGTGAGCGTCCTCGGATGTCAACCCTACACAGTTACAGAATGAATACACACTAAGTTGCACGTTTGGGAAACAATAACTTAGTCCCTATCTTGACTCGGTGTGGTCCTATAGCATTATCCTCATTAAGATACCTTAAACTAGGCCTAGGAATGCCTAGGATGGAATGATGATGCAAAGATGCACTTTAAAACACTTTTCAAAATTTTTAGAAAATAGGGGTCTCGCTCGAGCGTGGCTTTCTATGCTCGAGCGGACATGCAGAAAAGGAGCTCCGCTCGAGTGTGACTTTCCTCGCTTGAGCAGATTGCAAAAGTACTGGATGCATGAAATTCATGCTCGACGGGTGCTCGACCCCCGCTCGAGTGTGAGACACAAGTCCTCGCTCGAGCGTGCATTCCCTCGCTCGAGTGGACTGTAAACACATGCAAAGTACTGGATACCCGCATTTCACGCTTGAGCGTTACTTTACTTGCTCGAGCGGACTGCATGAACTCAGAGTGTACGCTCGAGCGTGAAGTTCCTCGCTCGAACGTGGATCCAAAATCTGAAATTTCAAGATTTGTCTCCAAGCATGAAACTCAACATTTAAAGCATCAAATTCGATCCTTTTGGGTTAATTTTCTGGAAAACACTTTAAAACTCATATTATGACATGTTTCAAAGATCAATTTGCAAAATCAAAGCCCAAAGGTAGTTCAAATAAAACACAATTTCAACAAAACTTCAAGAACATGATGAATATGCAACGTGCATGAATTTAATCAACTTCAAAGCTTCCAATACATAATCAAATGAGTCAAAACTTTCAAAAACATGATGAATTCATGGACTAAAACCCAAATATGGACATGCATGAGAGGATTCCATGAAAACAACCTCAAAATCTACAATGTATACATGCATGCATGATCTAGCTCTCAATTCAACATTTTAAACCAATTCTTGACATTAATCTCCAAATTTCCATGAATCATGCAAGACACAACTTAAATACAAATTCAAGAAGATGATTCTCCTACCTTAGGTCTCAATTCAAGATGTAGAAGCTTAAATATGCAATCCTCTATTCAAAACTTCTAATTCTCCAAGCAAAACTTGTTGAAACCAATGCTCTCCTAATTTTCTCTCTCTCTAGTCAGTTTTGGCTCAAGAAATGGCTGAAGAAATGTTATGATAATGCTAACATGTATAAATCAAATAAAAGGCTCATGAAATAGTCCACTAAGTGGCATTTTGGTAAATAACTCAAGTTGATGCATTTTAACTTCATTTAATCTAATTAATCATACCAAATCAAATTTCAATTAAACATACCATAAAATCACATTAATTTTAATTAACACAAAACACTAATCAGTTCCGGATTCGGCCGCCGATAAGAGCTTCAATTTACGGTTCGAAACTTAAAACATGAACAGATAATTCAATGACAAATAGATAGAAATGCATTTAAACTAATACACTCAATCAATCAGTTCAGAACGTCAGTCTAATCAGTTACTTGACATGCTTAATCATAGATTAGCACTAATCAGTGGTGAGGGTTGTCACACCATGGTCCATCCATGCGAGGGTGTTGAATGCGAATGGATATTTTTACCTCAAAAAATGGCACCGTCAGCACACTTGTGGGGTCGCTATGTGTACTGACCGAAACCCGCAGATGGGGTCCGAACTTGTTGCGGACGTTATTGCAGAACGTTTACACGACAAACCATTGACTCGCCCAACCGATGTCAAATATGATTTCAAAAAAGAATAGGGTTTGCAAATTAGTTACCGCATAGCTTGGTTGGGGGTCGAAAAGGCAAGATGAGAACTTTACAGTGACCATTCGATGTCGTTTGACCAACTGCGTTGGTATAGCAATGTCGTTATGGAATATAATCCAGGAAGTTATATTAATCTTGACTTTGATGAACATAACACCCGTCGTTTCAATAGGCATTTCATATCATTCAAAGCATCTATTGATGGGTTTAAGCACTGTCGGCCGCTATTGTTTTTGGATGGTACCTTTCTGAAAGGGCGATTCAAGGGAAATCTACTTGCGGCAACCGCCAAAGATGGGAACGAAGGTAATATACTCACTATGCACGTTATCTGTTTTTCGGGTTATAGATTTTGTTTTTTTTTTTGCTACCCGATTGGGATTGGACATAAAACGTTGGTAATTATGTGTTTCAACGGCTGGTAATTAATATTTATGTTATGCACACAGGTTTGTTCCCAGTTGCTTTTGCAATTGTTGATTCTGAAAACGTGCAGAATTGGGCTTCGTTCTTACAGAACCTAGCTAACGTTGTTGATGGGGATCGGGTTTTGACGTTTGTTTCCGACCGTCACGTCGGCATTATAGAATCACTGCCTACTGTCTTTCCAACGGCCTACCTCGCTTTTTGCATGCAACATTTACAGAGGAATTTGAAAGACAAGATGAAATATGTGAACAAACTATACCGCGTTGGAATGGTAAGTAAGTTGCGAGCTTGTGCATATGCACCGACCGTCACTGCCTTCAGTGAAAAAATAGATGCATTCATACAGTCCGGTCGACACATCGCTATAAATTTCTTACAAGATTTAGAGCCGCACCGATGGGCCAACGCATACTTCAGGTGAATGACACCATACAATTCAAAAGTTCATTCTTTTACACAACCTTTCACTGTTTACTTTTTTTGCTTTCGCTGTTATGTCACACACCCATTTTTGTCACTCATATTTTGCAGGGGCAAACGTTACGGCGAGATGTGTTCTAACGCCGCTGAATCATTTAACAATTGGATAAAAGAAGTACGCAATTTGCCAATCACTCATTTGGTTGACGCAATCAAGACACAGGAAATGAATCAGATGTCTGAACGTAGGGGAGCATCAAGTACGTGGGCTGGTGCCATATGTCCGGTCATGGAGTCTAAACTGGACAAGGCGTACAATGATGAAAGGTCGTGGATAGTCAGTCAGTCGAATGATGACGTGTTCGAGGTCCACTCACACCCATCAGTGTTGGTGGACATTGGCAAGTGTACATGCTCATGCTTCCAATGGCAAATCAATGGGTTTCCTTGTCAACATGCAATGGTTGCCTTTCGCAACAGTGGCAACAACTTGAATGCATTGGTTGAACCTTATTTTCATGTGTCAACCTATCAGTTATCATACTTCCACACCATATATCCAATCCCAACAGTTGAAAAACCACATGCTAATCTGAAAAATTATGTTATTCTACCTTCGGTAGTGTGTCGACCACCTGGCAGACCAAAGAAGAAACGGATACCGTCTAAAGGTGAATAAGTGCAACAGATTCGATGTGGCTGTTGCGGCCGCCTGGGAAACCATAACAGGAAGACATGCAACAAACCAATATAGTGCCAACCATTGTGTGGCCACGTTCATTTTCCGAACTATTTCTATATTTTCTAATGTTTTACGTTTGTTTAGTCATATGCAATAAGATATTTTAGCTTTAATTACAAACTAAAATAAAGTGGTTAGTTCGTTTTTAATGTTGGTGTTACGTTTTAAGATTCATATCATGCTTTTTTTATTTTGTTTTAACATTTTAGCCCTTCCACATTTGGTATTATGTTTCACTTTCAGACTGATTGTGTTCTATTCAAAACAAATTAACAGGTTTTAAAAGTTTTGGGTTTGACTTTCAGACTATGCCTTTTGTGTTCTGTTCAAAAAAAATTAACATGCTTCAAACGAACAAACGATGTCTCGTATTTTGGGGTGTCACATTCAAATTTGCTGACATGCTTTCAACGACAAATTCATTGGACTCATTTAACGCATAACTCAGCGACTCCACTACATGATTGTCCAACGCAAAAGTAATCCACCCTCAATGTAACAACCCTAGATTACCTACTCAGTCCCCACAACCATCAGCTCCCAATTTCTATTCAACTTTCACACCACAAACAACACAACATCTAGTCCTTCATATTTCCACCAACAAACACAAACACAGGACATTGTATTATTGAAAAACCTATGTTGGAATTATGACGACTACTTTGCAGCAAATCAACCCACATAAAATAGTCTCGCTCTTTTGAATTGGCGCCCATAAGTCCCAGACGCATTTCAACTGGATGTAGAAAATAACCTGCATTACATTGCGAGGACATCACAACGCATCTTCCAAGTCACTTCAAATTACATATTCAATAAAGCCAACCAACAACTAAACACACCATAGTGAACAATTAAACAAAAAGTACGGGAGCATAAATGTTCAAACGCCAGCCACCTTCATAGCATGTCTCCAATGTCAACCACAACACCACATCAATGAGTCCATTACCCCAAAATAGGCACCCTAATTGTAAAGCAACATTTGTAATTCATTAGCCCATAATATAACAGACAATGATAGCGCAATCATGCACATTGTTGACAATCACACCACGTACACCAACAAACATTTCAGACCTAAATGCTGTAAGCAACAAACATTTCACCACCAAACATTTCACATTCATTAGCCCATCAATATGACTACATAATTCATGTTTGGATTATTCAAACAAAAATGCTGCACGCAATGAACCAAGGTCTAAAAAAAGGACTTGCATGACAACACTGTGTCACACAAATCATACCATCAGAAAGACCGTGACTCACTTTCTAAACAATTCCAAGCAAAACCTAAGTTACCCAACTAAACAAAACAAAAAAAAAAAAAAAACGAAAATAAACCAAAAACAAAACACTACGTGATGTATTCAGCCACATTCTGCATTCGCCACGTTCTGTAGTCCCCTGGTAGGGTCCTCTACAAATGCTTCCACCATCGTCACCCGCGCTTTGACACAGTTCGTACCTTCCATTTCTTGATCCCGTTGTGATGGACATATTGCCTCATAACATAACAGACGATGATAACGCAATCAGGCCTATTGTTGACAACAACACCACGTACACCAACAAACATTTCAGACTTAACAAATGCTAATTGTAACAAATACGTAATAACTTAAATTTACAAAGTATACATACAAATCCAATCGCTGTTGTGGGGAGTCAGTTACTATTTCCAACACACAATCCCGATCCTGCGTTAACACCACGTCTCCACTATTGCTTGAAAGTTGCTTCTCTCGTACAAAGTTAACCACATTTTTGTTTTGCCACATTTTAAAAAACACCGTCACCATCTAACATCACACATGCTAACCAAAACATAGAAAACAAAACTTCGGTAAAACACAAGCCACCCGTGAACTTACAACCTCACATCTTCCAACCAAACTTATCTGCACCAACGCCTCGTTGTAGTGTGTGTCTCCGACTCGGGCCGCGGCCTAATTGAATTGTAATGCTTCCAACTGCCAACTTCTGTGTCATAAATGTGATAACCCTTACCACTGATTAGTGCTAATCTATGATTAAGTATGTTAAGTGACTGATTGACTGAAATTCTGACAGATTGATTGAGTGTATTAGTTTGAATGCATGTCTATCTGTTTGACTGTTAATTGATCTGTTTATGTTTTAAGTGTCGAACTGTGAATTGAAGGCCTTATCGGCGGCCGAATCTGAAATAGATTAGTATTTCATGTTAATTAAAATTTATGTGATTTTATGGTATATTTAATTGAAATTTGATTTGGAATGATTAAATTAGATTAAATAATGGTAAATTACATTAGTTGGCTTATTTACCAAAATGCCACTTAGTGGGCCACTTTGTTAAACCTTATCTAGAGCTTGATTTCATGTCATTTGCTCATCTTTAAGAGACCAAACCGTGGGAGAGAGTAGGAGATAGGGAAAAACTTAGTTTCAACAAGAGTTTGCTTGGAAATTGGAAGAATTGTAGAAGAATTGCACAATTGAGCTTCCATTCTTGAAATTGAGGACCTAAGGTAGGAGAATCATCTTCTTGAACTTGTATTCTAGTTGTACCTTGCATGGTTAATGAGTCTTTAGTGATCTAAGTCTAGAATTGGTTCTAACATGTTGAATTGAAGCTTAAATCTTGCATGCATGTACACATTGTTGAGTTTTGAGGTTGATTTCATGGAAATCCTCACATGCATGTCTTTATTCTAGCTATGGTCCATGTTCATCATGTTTTTGAGTGAATTGACTCATTTGATCATGTATTGGAAGCTTTGATTTCAATTGAACACATGCACGTCTTATGTTCATCATGTTCATGAAGTTTTGTTGAAATTGTGTTTTATTGGAACTACCTTTGGGCTTTGGTTTTGTAAATTGATCTTTGAAACATGTCATATTATGAGTTTTAAAGTGTTTTCTAGAAAATTGGCCCAAATGAATCGAATTTGATGCTTTAAATGTTGAGTTTCATGCTTGGAGACGAATTTGGAAATTCCAGATTTTGGATCCACGCTCGAGCGGGGAACTTCACGCTCGAGCGTACACTCTGAGTTCATGCAGTCCGCTCGAGCGGGAAAAGTAACGCTCGAGTGTGAAATGTGTGTATCCAGTACTTTGCATGTGTTTACAGTCCGCTCGAGCGAGGTAATGCACGCTCGAGCGAGGACTTGTGTCTCACGCTCGAGCGAGGGGGTCGAGCGCCCATCGAGCGTGAATTTCATACATCCAGTACTTTTGCAGTTCGCTCGAGCGAGGAAAGTCACGCTCGAGCGTAGCTCTTTTGTCTGCATTTCCGCTCGAGCGGAGAAAACCACGCTCGAGCAGGACCCCTATTTTATCAAAAATTTGAAAAGTGTTTTAAAGTGCATCTTTGTATCCTTATTCCATCCTAGGCATTCCTAGGCCTAGTTTAAGGCATCTTAATGAGGATATTGATGTAGAACCACACTGAGTCAAGTTAGGGACTAAGTCATTGATTCCCAAGTGTGTAACTTAGTGTGTGCTCATTTTGTAACTGTGTAGGGTTGGCATCCGAGGACGCTCTAGCCTATCTGTAGCCCGGTGTTCTGTGAGTAACAATGTTGTAAAGATATATTCAATCATGAATATTTTCTAAATGATCAACTGTACTACTTTCTGAAATGATGTTTCTTACTGAATGAATACTTGTCCTATTTGCGAACTGTATTCGTGGCATCCATAGCAATTTACTGTTACTGTACTGTATTGCTACTGTCACAGAGATCTCTGTCGGTTCCCATGTTTGGAACCACTACTGTTTACTGTTATGATGGCCATCAACTGACTGTTCGGTCTGTTAAAACCTACTGTATTGTTTGCTATTGGATGTACCACTTATGACTGTTATGATCGAATAACTGATATACTGTTCAAATGACTGTTTTAAATACTGAAACGACATTCATTCCTAACCTCTTTACGCATATGTTATTCACTGGGCTTTAGCTCACTATTTATATATATATGTAGGTGTCTGTAGACGCGCCCGAACGTTCTGGGAGAATCCTGTTTTGTTCATTGGGCTCACTACAGTTCGGACTCAATGTCACGGTTCTTAATTTGATCTTGTAAAGTGCAATGCGAGATTGATAAATCACCAAAGAGTCCAAATCTGGAAAATCATTTTGAAAAACTGATTTTTAAGAAAGAAGTGCCAAACATGGACTGCTTTGCCAGATACAGAGTCGCCACCTAAATATTTATTTTGGGGGGAATTTAGGAAACCCTGACTCGTTGCCTAAGGCCACGTGTCCGTCATCACCAAAGTTGCCTTGGCTCGGGAACTTAGGTACGATTGGGGAAGGTCATCTATGAGCACCCCCGCTCGCCCGATCAAAGATCGGCCTTTACTAACATGATATCTTGTTTTTGAAAACACATGCGTTTTTATTCCAGTTATTAGCCTGGAATTACTATGTGATGCGCACAACACATAAGTATAGACTAGATCGCCTAAGTTGGAACAAATCATATCATGTTTGTTTGTTTGAAAATGGTTTGAAGGTGCTACTCGCAAGTAGGCTAAGACGTGAATTTTGCCACCCTCGAGTGGGTTTAGAAAACATGATTTTGCCACAATCAAGTGGGCTAAAAACTCGCATTTCAATGAATTGTTCCAATTCAAGTAATCTAATCTTCACCCATAAGCATTCAGGCAGTTATATCATATAAGTAGTTAGCATCATGGCAAGCATGTGGTCATGTTAACACTCACACTCATGCAAGATGCTAAAGCATAAAAGCTTACCTAGTACTCCGAGCCAAAACAATAGTTAGTTAGTAATCAATGCATGATCCTAGCTATGTTAAGATGGCTAATGCAACACATGCAAAATGCAACTAGAAATAGGCTTGGCTATTCTAAAATGGCATATGAAATGCGACAACTCGATAAATGTATTCAAGTTGGAATTGAAATACGATGCAGTTAGTATGATGCGCCGAGCCCGGTGCATGCAATACAGATGAATGATGCAAATATGCGAGCATAAGGATGCTAATTGAAACATGACCTAAAACTAACCATTGAAAGTAGGTAAGTAAAAGGGAGAAAGACGTGGGGTTGGAAGCATTCACACACTCACGCACACTTATTACAAAATTCGCCCTCTCGATGGAGGGTCCGAATAAATAATACAGAACCGACTAATTAACTAACTATTCTAGCTAATTAATTATTACACAACCAAACTTGAAACATATAACTATTCTAAGTTTGCAAAGCACTGAAATGGCCTCATGACGAAAGATGCATGCATGCTCGAATCACCTTGTTCGGAAATCCCTCGCGACGCCCCGACTTACCTCTGTTTGCAATTAATCTCAGAACACTACACCAAGCTCCAGAAGGCTGAAACTCCATCAAGGGAACCTGTGGGAAGGCTGCCGACCAGATATTGGCCTTGGAGACCACCTGCCGACCACCTTTTGTGGTAAAAACCAGAAAAAGTGGTCGGCCAGCCACTTTATCTGGTTGCCCGACTAGTTTTTGCTGCTGGTTTCTGGTTTTCTGCAACAGAGGGCAAGAAATGGGCATGGCAAAGTATTTGCAACACATGTATGCGCGACCACCCTCCCTATCATTACATAAGCTCAAGGGAGTGTAAGTCTCGACCCTCGGGCCATCAATCACGCATCTCGATGCATGATGACCGAGGGGCCGAATTGCACAACTCAATATGGAATGAATGCACATACAAACACCTAAAGCCTAGAACTCCGTCATGTATAGTCAAGAGTGTCGGCGACCGGGAATTGAGGCACGTTTCATCACTTCAAGTATGAAACGTCCCTCGTTTCCCGTGTTTGGACTAACACCCAATCCAAACACAATGCACGCAACAACATGCAAACATGCAATGCAACTTAAGCATGCAAATATGCAATGCAACATGAACAACCTAACAAGGCTAATGGCATGCACAATGCTAATGCATACATACTCAATGCAAGGCAACACAAGCATGCAACAATATGAACAACAACTAGCATACACAATGCAAATGGACATGGCATACACAACGCAACGAACCACATGGCATACATAATGCTCGATGGACTTAAACCAAAATGGACTGACCTCAGTCATGCCCAAATCAATGGCCATAACACCAAAACAAAGGCACAAAATGCAAGGCACGCGTGCATATGCATTGTTCTATCAAGTAGGCCCAAGAGCACAACTCTCAAGAGTGCTCAAGAAGCTATAAACATGGGAGTGTAACAACACTCTAAGCTCTGAAATAAGGTGAAGAATGATGCTGAATCACTTAACCAACACAAGTATAGCATGCAAAGGTCCTAGAGCATGAGGCTAGTTAAGAGAAATACACAAGGAGCATGCAATATCAAGCTTAAACCACTAAACTAGCTCTAGGCAGAGCTTAACCATGCCAAATTAAGGGTCAAGAACATGCTGAAATGGAGCTCAAGAGTTTAGGGAAACATGCATACATAATGGCTCACTTTTAAGGTATAGAGCACAACTCACCGAAAACATTGAAATAGTGAAACATGAGAGAGTATGGCCACATTACACAAACTGAAATCATGTTAGATGAGGCCAAAGCATGCAAACAACTCAAGTAAGCCTTGTTAGGGACCATGAAACTTAAAGCTAGTGAGCAAACATGCACTAAGGCTATACAAAGCAAGGCATGTATGACCAAAACAACATAAATCAGACCTTAAGCATGCTAAAACATGAACAAAGTCTTCTCAGAGCTAAGCCAAAAGCATGCTAAAATGACATGTCAAAGCATGATGTATGTTAGGCTATTTCAAGGGGTTGCACTACAAGTGCATGAGCCATGAAAAGGCCAACCAAACCAGCCAAAAATAGAGTCATAACATGTCAAATGATGGCCAAAAACCCACTGAAATGGAGCCAATACATGCTAGAAAGACATGCTACTTTGATGAGCCACAAATGGGATTACACTACACATATGAGAAGCATGCCAAGGGTGACCAAACCAACCATGGACAGAGTCTAGGAAGGTCCTAAAAGTCACCAAAAAGTGCCTGAACCAAGCCTTGAAAGTACGAAAATATATGTTCCTTTGGTAGGCCAAAAATGCAAGTAAACAAGACAAAAAGAGAGAGGGTCACCCCTCTCTGATTTAGGACCTCAAAACCACATGCCAATTCACTGAAAATCCACTGGATTTCAGTGGCTAAAAGGCCAAGCAAGGATTAGTTCAAAGGCCCTAAGGCATGGCACAAAACAAGGCCAAACAAGGCATGGAAGAGGGTAGGAGACCCTCAACACCCAAGAGGCCTTAAACAAACATGTTAAGTACTAAAAAATGAAGCTTTTTTTAGTTGAAAACAAAGCTCAAATAAGCATGCAAGTATGGCTAAGAGAATGATCAAGACAAAGCTTAAAAGAGGAGAAAAGAGATTACCCTTGAAGCTCAGCAAAACCAGCAGATTTTCTGAACCAAAAACCACCTTTTCAACCTCCAAAAAGGTCCTCCAAGAGCTTTAGTTCAATGGTGGGGTGTGTGGTTAAGAGTTGTAGTGTAAAGGTGAAGAACAACACACACTTTAGACCCCAAATATAGAGATATAGAGGGAGATATATGCTTGCCTTAGGAAATTTTTTTGAACCTCTAGAATGGAGAGGGAGCCCCTCTCTTATAGAAAAAAAAGATTCAAGTTTCTTGGAGAAGCTAAACATGGATGCAATCCCTCCATACACGTGTATGGAGGATACAGTCTGTGCCCTCCAGCTGGCACAACTAGCATCCACACAGCCTGACAAAACTAGAGGAAAGGGGCCGACCAGAAAAGGTGGTTGGCCTGCTACTTTAAGTGGTCGGCCGACCACCCAAAGTGGTTTCCCAGGAAAAAGTGGTTGGCCAGGGGAAATGGCGGTCTCCACACCGAAAGCAAACCAATGGTGGGGTGGGAAACCAAAAAATGTGGCCTAAAGACCAAGAAAATCAGTTTCCCGACCAGAAAATCGGCTGGCGGGGAGAAAAGTGGTCTCCAAGGAAAAATGGCTGGTTTCCCACCCTTGTACCACTTCCAAACAAGGAAAACAAGGTTCGTGCCAAGAACGAACCAACACGGATGCAAAATAAGAGTTCGGGAGGCGGCCGGGGGCCTTAAAAACTGGCTGTTGAGCACAAAAAGTGGCGTATGACCACAAAAGTGGTCTCCTGGACCACAGTGTCCCTCTAGATAGAGGAAACAAGGTGTGTTCCAAAAACTGTGCCAAACGGAGAATGTTAAGCAGTCCTGAACCGAGGCGCACGGCCGACGGCTCCGAAAATCAGAAACTAGTCTCCAAACGGGAACAGTGGCCTACGACCACGAAAAGTAGTCTATGACCACTGAGAGATGGTCTAAAAGACCTCTCCCTCCCTCCGGGAAGAGAAAACAAGACTTAGTCCACAGACCGAGTCAAAGTACAAAGAGTCCCGAGGTCTGGAGGTGAGGCTCTCAGCCAAGAACTCCGAAACCTCGAAACGAGCACAACATGCGCAATCACCGAGCGCTCAATCGATGACATCTAAGTCTTAAGGTCGGTCAAAAATGGAGTGTCTACAGTGTCCAGGCATCGGATCGGAGCTAGGAGCGTTGGGTTAAACTCCCTTTTTGTCAAGCCAACCAACGTGCCTCACTGTGAGGTTCCAAGTGTGTTCAAGCTTAAGCTTTTTGGGGTGTCTCAGTTCACCCTTCTATCTCTGTTTGTAATACTGTATTGACTTGTACTGTACTGTTATGGTAGGGATTTGGTCCCTAACCTGAATGCCTGTATATGATGTATGTACATACTGCTTTTGTTCCGAATGTGAATATGTTATAAAAAATCTTTTGCCTACAGACTGTCATAGCTCATTGGACATCTTTCATTTACTGTTCTGGCTTCTGCAAGCCCCTGTACTCTGTATTACTGTTATTACTGTTAAGCAGGCCTTCGGTAATCACGGATTACTGGCCGATTACGGTGCTAAACCCATAGGGGCAGGTTTGGGTCGTGACAATAAACAACTAAGGTCCAGTTTGATTTGTGGCATATAGGGAAATGCCAGAACCTGCAACCAACTGATGTGCGCATGCTGGCCTCGAGATACTGATCCCTTGTTGTTTTGCTTACATTGTTCGCCATACCCTATGTTTATAATCGTTTCCAATTATTGTCAACCATCACCAAACTCCCCAATACCCACATTTACAAACGTGATCTTTCAAAATACTTACCAAACAGATACTACTGAAGAAGTATGACTTCTCTGCAAAAACCACACCAGCAGACAACACATTTTGCTTGCTCATTAGAAGCTTTGCACATGCGTCAATAACCTACCATCAGCCAAATGCAATACAAACATAAAGTTCACAAAGAGCTAACTAGAAACACAATTAGCAATCACAAAATCTTTTGCTTTTAGCTCAGACTCCAAAACAATGATTCTTTCTTGTGCAATGTCAGTGTTGGAAGTAACGGGTATACCGTCACCACATAGATAACGCCGTACATTGCCTTTTGCCATTTCGTCTGCCCTATTTGATTTACCACGTTGCTGCTCATATACCAATTGTGTGCCCACAATAACACCATCGCCAACCCCATCACCAAGCACACCACAATCACCGTTTGCATCTTTCACAGTTCCACCGGGTGCCTCGCATCCCCTATTACCCAATGTATGCACATCATTCACATCAACAAAGTCGTTGTCACCCAACTCCATCTCGTTACATCCACTGGACAGTTGTGCCCTCTCATATGCCGTGACTTGTAATCTACCCGGGCTGACCTGTTTAACAATGCCATAATCAATAAATCACACACCTATGCATTCATCAACATTTGCATTCAGTTACAGTTCACACAGCAACAAATGCGGGACTTAAATGGAGAAGGGTTACCTGAAATGCATCACCATCTATCAACGTCACAGTACGCATCTTCGTCAACAAAGCACTAACATTCCATTTCATGAATCTAGGGAACACATCGGGGTTAGCAGCATCCACTAATGTCGTGTGCTCACACAGGAAATACTATAAAACAACATAACAAATTCAATAAACGCGTTCTAACACTACAAACAAACGCAAAGTCAACAAACAATAACGTAAATCTGAACATCACACATACTAGTAGTACAACGACGCATCCAGTTACTTTTTCTGGTGTACGATGGAACTCTTTAATTGACCCCATCAGTGCGCTCCGTATCGCAGCAGTCCAATTATACAGTTTCATAGAACTCAATTTGTCTATCAAGCGAATAAATGTCCAGCTCACAGATTTGCCCGACGTAGAAAAGAAAAGTTTGACACATATGTACAACGTTAACAGCTTCACAGTATCTTCAACATCTAAGGGGGAAGTGCCACGAACTGCGTCAAGGAACAGTGTTTTCACGAGCTTCGAACTAATGCGGCTAGACCAATACCTCCGCTGAATGAAGTCTGAAGCCGGCCGGGGCCCGGTTACCATCACCAACGGCTGGTCACCACATTGCAGCCCAAATATCAATCTCACGTCACTGTCCCTCAGTGTCACCATGCCATTTCCAATCTGAAACGACCCACTGCTCGGCACGTACGTTTCAATCAGCTTGAATACTAAGTCATCACATTTTCTGAAATCTTGTTGCTTTAGATCATGTTCCATAATGGCTTCAAACAATAGCCAAAATGGTGTTTTCTTCATATGGATACGGTGGGCCTCTGTCAATCCTGATGTGGACACAATCTTCACAACTCTTGCAATGTTTGACCGATAATTTAATCGTATTTTTCGACATTTTGGACTTCCCGCCACACTTCTAAGGGGTTTCACCTGTTTGAACAATATTCGTCCTTGGATCCTTGGCCCAATTTTCTTCGATGGTGAACCAGCAACAACACACAGATGAGTCCTGTCTCCTGATCTTGTCCATGGACTCGACGTCCTCACACCTTCTACAGTACAAAAAACAGACAACCATCATATTCAAACACTAAATCGCGTAAAAACAACAATCTTGAACAATCATCAAATTAACGTACACACACAACAACAACAACCTGCGAATGTCATATTAACATACGAACATTACAACCACATACACCCTTTGCCCACTACACATTCACCACGTACCCACACCACGTCCACCGTCCACATAGCTTATAACGATAACTCTAACAAACATAACACACCAACCACCATTGTTCCCCTATACCTCCAACCATGTAACAATACACCAGATATGCTACGCCCAAATAAACAACCACCACACCAACACAACATCCAAACAATGATAAAAAACAAATAACAAACCCCAGCCCAAAAAACACCCGTCGAACAAAACACTCCAATGTACACAATCACAAAATGTGTGGCCCACTGCAGAACCAACAGAACCCACAAAACAGTCACCCCAAATAAGGCCCAAAGCTTTTCTCCTCTCCCAATGTTTCCAATACCACCAATCACCCTCTCCCCACACGTATCGAAATGCTGTCCACTCCAATAAGTGGTCACACATTCAAAAAACAAATTAGAACATCACCCTAAAAGTATCCCGAAAACAAACTCAAACACAAACAAAACATCCCAACTATGGTTCTGTACACTGTTTTCAGAAAATAAATTTCAAAACAATTTTTCCCCAAAGCACATTATCAAACCACATGCCAACATCGCACCAGTAGTACCTCCAAAACAAAAACAAACAATATATGACATCACAACACACACAAACACAACACTTATTTTACAAAATGATTTCCAGAATAGAGAAAACTTACTGTTTCGCGGAGTCCACATCGTTTGTGGGATCTATACGAGCACAACACAGTGTATCACAATTGTTGCAATGACGACGGCCACACTTAAATACTAGTAAATATCTACAACTTATAAACCTAACCAAAGAAAACAAATCTACCCACAACAAATTGGGGGTTTGTTTTGCGTTTCGAATTTTGGGGGATTTTGGAGTATTTACTGGCGTAAATCACTCAATCGGAAACGGTTCTACCCAAAATTTACACCGGCAATTGTGGGGTCTGGTTACGCGAATTACGAAGACAATGCGATCCTCCGATTTTGGAAACAACAAGTCCGTTTCCAAACCCTACACTACTCTCATCACACCATGCTACCCGCCGTATTCCTCAGTTGCGGTAGAACACACTTCAGAATCATGGCCTCAATCTTCAAAGACTGTTCGTAATGTGGGCCTTCAGAGATGGGGCCTTGCGTTATGATGTGGCCCATCCAAATGTGGTTCGCGAAGTTGATGCGGGCCATCAAATTCTATTTGATCAACTTGATGTGGTCTACCAAATTGTGTTTTCTACAAAATAATGGGTTGTCTTCAAATGTGTGCTTCAAAAAATGATGTGGGCCACCAACGTGTGGGTCAAAAATAACGTGGACAACCCTACATGCACTACTAAACCCAAAAAAAGCTATAATAAGCTTTCCCCAAACGTTACATACACCCACATCATTCAAACATAATATCACTAAACCAAAAACAGTAGGTTCATGGGCAAAACTGTCCACCCCCAAATAATGGGACCTTTGGGTGTACAAAATTAAATATGAGACTGATTAGATTACAATTCTACCTTTTAGGATTTATGGGTCAATTCCCCTAAATAATTTTAAAAAATCTTAAAATATCATTTTGATGTTTATTTTTATCAAATTAGTTTCTATTTTTTTTTTTAAATTATGTTTTTTTTTTTTTTTTTTTTTTTTTTTTTTTTTTTTTTTCTGAAAAGGAAACCAAACATGGCCTTGGGAAGATTTTTTTTGACTTTTTACAGAAAAAGTGTAAAAAGTAGAGGAAATAAAAATAAATTTTAATTTTTTTTGTATGAGTTAATTTTTTTAAATACCTTTTTAGTAACTTTTTGACTGAAATAATCAATTACCAAACGTTTTTTAGTTAATATATATATATATATATATATATATATTACTACAATGCGGGTAATTCATATACTCAAATTAAACTTTGACAATCTAATTCTAAAGTTTGAATTATATAAAAATATTTAAAAAATTAAATATATATATTTAAAATGTTGGTTGTTGATTTATAGTAAAATAATCTAATTGCAAGATTAACTAAAGTATCATACCTCTATGAACTTTTATGCTACTTTAGCATTTTATAAGCATTTTAATATTAATTATGACATTTTTTTTAAGAAATAATATTAGGGGTACTTACATGTAAGTCCTAATAAGTGGACTTATTGTCTAATAGGTCCTATGAAAAAAAGTTGTCATAAAAAAAGTCACTAATTCTAAGTTTTAGCGACAATTTATAAAAATCATGACAAAAAAAAAGTTACTAATTGTCAATTTTTAGCGATGTATGTAAAAAATTGTCATAAAAAAATTATTTTTGGTGACAATTTTATCAAAACTTATTTTCAATAGGACTTGATAGGAATTAAGTTTAACTATTAAGATTTATTGGTAATAGGACTAGTTTCTTTTTTTTTTTTAATAAAGAAAATTAACTAATCTAGCTAAAAACCCCAACTTAAATTTGTGGACAATTTCAAATTTTTTGAGTTTTGAATGAACTAGAGTAGCAAGTTCGAATTGGGAGTCAAGTTTAGGTAACTCTTAACAATAACTCGTGTGGTATTTAAACAACCTTTCGAACTTGTTAAATTACGTCTCTAACCACGCTTATTGTCCATGAGGAAAAATGTTTGGATTCACTCAAAATGCACATCAACACATCATCGTAGTAGTGTTTTTGGGAAGCAAGTTCTCTCCAATTGAAACTAGGGGGTGTTGTTGGTCCTCTATGAGCTCACCATGTGATCCATCTCGATAATTTAAATCGTTCATTTTTTTAATACCTTTCGAATAGATGAATCATATAAAAAATTAATTTGATCGGATAATTATAGTGCCGTGATTTAATAAAATTTCTTTTAAAAATTAGATGCTAAGTATAAATTAATTTTGAAACTAGATCGTCTGGTATAATTTAAAATAACTAAAATATAAATTAAAAAAATCATCAAAAAAAAAAATCAAAAATAATTTCTATAAACTAAGTCATAAAGAATAAATATAAGATTGGCCGAGTATTTTCAAGTATTCTACCAGTGAGACGTGTCTACTCTACGTAGTGCATCCTTGGACACAACTCCTACGGAATGAAAATTGAATCCCCAAAAAGAATAAAAATAAAAAAATAAAAATAAAAAAGGTGTTCCCATAGCTCAAAATAAGTACAATTTTGATGATGATACAAGTCCGTCTGGTCCAACTAAAAGCTGACATTGTATACAACTCTAAAAAAAAAACTGTAATTATTTTAAATTATTTCCACTAAAATACAATTTAGCCAATTATTTATATTATCTATTTGTACAGGTAATGTTACGGTACACACTCTCAAAATGGTGTATATCATATGCAAATTATGACATTTGATTCCCATAAATGTCATAACTCAATCCTACGCAGTCTTAACAAAAAAAAAATGAATTATATATAACAAAACACCACATAAAGTATAACCAAAGAGCTCGTGGATCATAACCAAAATAATGTTATAATCAATATCATAAAGTTATAACTAACATCACAATAAGTCACAACTAACATAACAAATTTTCTATTTCAAAAATTCCTATAACCATTTGTAATTGTTATTGTGAAAAAATTATTCAAATCTTCAAAATTTTAACTATTCATCTTTTCCTTTTCTCAATCACTTGCATTTACACATACATCATGTGTGTACTAGCCACTAATATATATGAAGCTAACACGATTCTTGGTGTAGATGTTACAATTTTGTAGTTTTTCCAAAATATTCCCAATATGATATCTGCTTCAAACTGTTCAAAAAAACCTCTATCTTTCTCAAATAAATGTTTTAAATTACACACAAAGTGTGCACAGATCTTGTGTATATATATATATATAGAAAGAGAGAGAGGTGCCCTCCATGCCTAAATTATTGTTAAGAGTAGGATTACAAGTGATTTGAATGGTGGAAACAGGGTTTTGTTCCCCCAACAACCTCAACTATGCCTAGACTTCTGTTTTATTCACAATCTAAACACATTGCCATAATACACACAAACACATGCAAACACTTCTTGTTTTACTTTTCAACGGCTATACATGCTTTGACACTATACCTAATTCCTGGAATTCCCATTCTCCATCTCCAGCCTGTTTTGGGCTTTTGGTTGGGTTGTCTTGAGACAATGAATAGCGATTCTGGTTTTTTTTTTTTAATATTGAGTCTCAAATATAGGATAAGGTTTTACCCAATATAATAATAATAGATGATAGTATAAAGTCACAACTATATAAAAAAATATGATATCTTCTGTCTCTAATTTTTTTTTTATTTCCTAATCCAGAAAACTTATAACCATTGATATCTCACGAGATTTTTATACCTTGAAATTTTCATATAATCCAATAGTTATAAATATTTTGAAACGGAAGACATAAAGATTTTGAGATAAAGAATCATTTGCTTATAAAACAAATATACATATTTATGTAAAATATTTATGACGTGTTGGCTAAGACTCGTTGCGACCAATGGCGGAGGGAGGATGGGACCAGCCCCTTGGATTTTGAATTTTTTTTTTTTTTTTTTTGCAAACATAGAGAAAATATTTTAAATAAAAAATTATAAAAATATTATTAGAGTGAAATGTCAATGACATTTTAAAAATTATGAGAACAATAACAATTATTTTGATTGAAAATGAAGAGTCTACTATATGAAATTTTTTTAATGTAACGGCGATGTCATTATTAGTGATATGCAAGTATAAATAATCTCACTATAAAGATATGAAATTTATTGAATTGCTAGCTGCATTTGACATGTGAGGTTCACTTTCTATGTGTTTATTTACCATTAGTGGGTGATATCACATATTAATAATGACGTGGTATTACCATTATATTGAATTTTTAATCAAATTTTATATCAAAAAATAATTTATCATTATATAATTTATTTTAAGGCTTATATCCATATTTTTTTTTGTATTGTCCATGATACACTAGTAACAAATAACATTCAGCTTATTTGTTTCCAGTTTTCAGAAAATTCTAATTTTTTATTTTTTGTATTTTAATGTTTTGAATGATTTTTTTTTAAATATTTTAAGCAATTTTTTTTTAATTTTTAGGCCCACCTAACATAAATACAGTTAAAAAGTATAATATATGTGAAAAAAATATTTAAAAAATACATTAAATACCAAAAAATACAAAAAAATACGAAAATTCAGTATATTTTTTTGTATTTTGTGTATTTATTCATTGTTTAAAATATTTTTTCACAAATATTTTACTGTTTAGATATATCTAAGTAAGGTGCATCTAAAAAAATAAAAAAATATTCACTAAAAACAAAAAAAATACAAAAAATAAAAAAACTCAATTTTCAAAAAATTGAATTTAGAAAACTGAAACTAAACACACTGATTATTTTTTTTTTTTGATGTTTCTTGAAATCAATCGTAAAAACTTGCATGAAATATTTTTGTAAAAATTATTATAATTAATAAGTGCCCCCTCTAATTTAATATTTTAGCTCCACCACTGATTGCGACGATAGGTTTTAAATTCTCTCAACATATTTGTGGATCTTTCCTAATTATATTTGTTTGAGATATTTATTTGTGTTTATTCTCGTTGCACGTTTAATTTAACAATTCTCAATATTTGTAACAATGTTTTAAAAATCGGGCCGGTGAGTGAATCGAAAAAATGATCGGGTGGACGGGTCACCGGTTCAACCGTCGGGTTGAACCGGAATCGAACCGTGACGTCATAAATATATTAAAATTATATTTAAATAAAAATATAAGTAATAAAATTATAAATTAAAAATTTTAATAATCTTAAATATTTCTCTTAATACTTTTTTTATTAAAAAATATAAAAATATATTTAAAAATATTATTAATTTTAATTTTGAAAGAAGAAATCAAATATTTAATATTCCTTCCATATGATTTTAATTCAAACACTTTGATTGAAAGAAGAGTAAAATTTTTGGAGGGATATCAAAATTTTAAGTTTCCCTCCAATGAGTTTGATTGAATCCCACATAGATTTCTTGAGTTTTTTTGGAAGAATTTTTTTCTTATAAATAGATGGAAGCTTTCACAATAATTTTAAACTCTCAATGGGATTCCTCACAAGAGGAGACCCTTAAAAGAGAGTTTCCAATTAAATTTTTATTATATATATATAATATATATATATATATGTCCGGTCCGATTTTTAAAACCATGATTTGTAATATATTTCTTGTTGACTGACAATATATATAACATATATATATATATATATATATATATATATATATATATATATATATATATTGTTGTATTAAATAGCTACACAAGTGGGCAATAGGAATGCTTGGGCCATGTGTTTGATTTTTTTCAATAATTGTCTCCATATGACACGCGGAAATATCCTCGTATATACTATATATATCTTATTATATATATATATATATATATATATATATATATATTTTCATGTTATATATTTTTTAGGTAAATGTTATATAATCTTTTGATAAAATTATGATAATTTGTAATTTAAAAATGAAGTTATGTATTTTTGTGATAATATTACAGATTTTACGATTAAAAAATGTATAATTTTATTTCTGAATCACAAATTATCATAATTTTATTAGAAAATTAAGTTATATTTGTCATAAAAATACATAACATGTACGGAGAAAATACATAACAAACATACATATGGCACAGGTAGGGATGGGCGCGGGTCGGTTGCGGCCACGGAACCTCCAATCCGCTATCCGTCCGCCAGATTGGCGGATTGGAAAAAATCAATCCGCATCCGTCCGCCAATCCGGCGGATGTGGATTGAGCGGATTGGCGGATGGATGCGAATTAGTTTGGCGATTTAAAATTTTATAAATTTTCAACATAATTCAACTTGTGCACTTTCTCAAAAAAAAAAAAAAAAAAAAAGAAAGAAAGAAAGTATTACAGTCAATGACTTAAAAAAGTATTACAATCACTGTATGCATTATCTAAAGAAAGAAAGTTTAAAACTTTAGAATATCACGATCACTGCATGCCTCATCCACATATTATAATCACAGCATGATTCATCCACATAAAGTATTACAATCTGTGATTCTAAAAATATAATAACAATTCAAACCACCAAAACCATGAACAGAAAAGTAGTAGAGATTGTATGTCTCTGTATTGTTACATCTATATATGTTTTTGAAAAGTAAAATCAACCAGCATATATCATATTTTCTATTTATTATTTTTAGATTTAGATTTAAAAATCAAAAAATATAGATAAATAATACGTTTATTTTTTTCAATTCAAAAAATATATTCAAGTTGAAAACTTTTTTTCAACAGAATATTTAAACTTTTTTTCAATTGAAAATACAAACATAATATTTAAACAAATTGAAAACACAAAATCTTATAAATTATTAGGGGTGCTCGTGGTTTGGCGGTTTGGCGGTTCGGTTGCGGCCAAATAAATCTCAAATCCGCCATCCGTCCACCAAATTGGCTGATTGGAGAAAATCAATCCGCAACCGTCCGCTCGTCATCACGCATCCGTCCAAAATGCGGCGGATCGGTTCGGTTCGGTCGGTTTTGGCGGATCGGTAAATCCGCTACTCATCCCTAGGCACAGGGGTGTAGACCATAGGAGTTCCCACCATAAAATCTGTCATTAAGTTGAGCTTAGGACCTAACAACAAAGCTTAATATCTTTGTAATTTGATATTGTATGAATATGACCTTTTTTTGGGTCTTTTTTAATTTATTTTGGATAATCAGATGTTTAAACCAGCTTATACGCACATTGATTAATCCTGAAATCGTTAAGTTAACTATCGGATAAAGTTCCAACACTCAAACTCGAGATATTGAATTTTATTCTCAAGTATTTACTGTATTGTCAACCCTTGGGTTTGCATTAATATGACTAAAAGGATTTGTTTCTTCTTTGTTTTTGATTTTTTAAAAATGATAGAAGAAACTTAACCTCCTTGATTGCATACCCCCAAGTTTGAACCCCCAACATTTCTTCATTCGGATCAGATGTTCCAGGGTTCATCCAACAAAACTAATTTGTTAAATTTTCAAAATTGTGGCCAAATTTTGTAATTTGTGTTACATATATTATTTCAGACTATTTTTTTTGTTATAAAAAAAAAAAACTATTTTTTCTTCTTCTTTTTCATGGTTTCATGTTAGAAAAATGAAAATCAAAATGAATAAATATTTATAAATATCATTCATTTTTCGATTGGTTATTCATATAAAATGAAACATAAAATAATTTCATTCGCGTCTTCACTGACATTTTCTTTTAACAAATTTACTATCTAAACAAAGCATAAATGTTTTCATGTTTTTAATATTACATAGTTCCGAACTATTCTCTCTTCATGTTTTATGTTTATCTAGTAGAACTTAGAGCCATACATTTTGTTCAGTGAAGACAAAATTTTAGCTAGATTTACAATTTACAAATTGAATAGTAGTTTGAAGCAAATTGAACTAATAATAGTAATATCATATTCATATTTTTCCTTGGGAAAATTAGTCTTACATCCCTCTCTAATTTTGGACAGTAAAAGAGGTCCACAATTTTATGTTTATTTTTTTTAAATGTTAGATAAGGTCCCTCACATCCTTTACTTCTATTGTATTAAAAAAAAAAAAAAAAAAAACCCAACTTTACCCTCACTCTTCTCTCTCTCTCTCTCTCTCTCTCTATATATATATATATATATATATATATGTATATTTGGGTCTCTCTTTTCTCTCTGTACATATTTGGGTCTCTCTTCTCTCTCTCATCCATCTCTCTGATTTCTCTCTTCCTAAACCTTAAAACCCAAATCCATTATCTCCTCACCCTCCTACACCGGTACCTCTGTCTCATTCTGCTCTGACAGTCACTTCATCACCGCCGCTAGCTCCAATTCCGACATCATCTTTTCATTTATCATCTCTCTTCTCTCTCTCAACAGATTTGGATCTCTCCATCACCTCACAATCTTCTCTTCTCAAACCCTAGAACCCAAATCCATTATCTTTTCATTCTTCGACACCGCTACCTCCGTCTCTTTCCATTCTGATGACCGTTTTATCACTGCCGCCCTTGTCTATGTCATTGATGCCAAGTTTTGAACCCTCTTTACTGCCTTCATGGCCATGTCCACCCGTTGACCTTGTCCACTACTATGAGAATGGATCTTTGATCTATTTGATGAAGAATAAAGAGTGAGTGACCATGGACAACAATAAACTCACGGATCTTGAGGAATTTAGAGGACGTGCTGAAATTTCTCTAGACATATACTAGAGAATTTGAAGGACTTGTTGAAATTTCTCTAGATCTATACCATAGAAATTTCACTGGACCTATACCAGGTAATTTTCTTTGGACCTATACTAGAGAATTTGGAGGACCTGCTGAAATTTCTCTGTATTTATACCGAAATTTTCTCAAGACCTATACTAGAGAATTTGGAAGACTTGCTGAAATTTCTCTAGATCTATACCAAAGAAATTTCTCTAGATCTATACTAGAGAATTTGAAGGACCTGCTAAAATTTCTTTGGACCTATACCAAAGAAATTTATCCGTGAAAAGAAATTTTTTTGAAATTTCGCTGGACTTATGCTAGAGAAATTTCACTTGAACCTATATCTGAAATTCTCTGTCATATTGATCTTTTTTAGCCATCACATACTTGCAATTTGAAATTTTACTGGACCTATATATGAAATTTCTCTGTCATGTTGATTTTCTTTGAATTTTCTTTGCAAATGTAGTCAGGGAAATTTACTTGCATGCTACTTTTTGTAACACATTTGATTTTTCTCTGAAATTTCTCTGCAAATGTAGTAAGAGAAATTGACTTGTACGTTGATTTGCTTTACACATTTGATTTTCTTTGAAATTTCTCTGCAAATGTAGTCAAAGAAATTTACTTGCATGTTGATTTTCTCGAACACATTTGATTTTCTCTAACACAACAGGAAAGAGCAAAAGGCTACTGACTAGTATACATTCTCTAAAGTAACGATGCTTCCAGAGCAATAGGTAAAGATGATGACCTAGCTCTAGAGTAAGACGGCTTCTTCGTCTTTCTGTCTTTAATTGACATATCCAACCACAGTGTATCATATGGCGCCAATTGTAATAAAATTTAGACTATTCAGAAGGCTGCTGACAAGACATATCAAGCAGTGTAGGGTAGGCTTGAGCAAACCCAAATTGACGATCGTATCGGTTAGGGGAGTACGGTTCAAAAATAAAATTAAATCCCATTTTAAAAGTTAAAATCCCTGGCCTTAAAGATATAAGATAGCCAAGGTGGAAATGTGATATCCTTTCAGAGTTGATTAGAGTGCCTGAAGGCTCATCTTCATGAGTAAGAGCCCTAAACTAACACTCCATATGGCATGAAAGGAATATCAGGAATCAGATGAATTGACTAAGGATCCCTATGAGAGTAGGTCTTAGTAAAATATAGTGAAATCCATCCAAAAAGATAATATAAAGGACCTTGAATATTTTCCTTCACTGGTGAAGGTGATAATGCCATTTTACTAAGAGAATGATAGAGGTATGCAAGGATGGGGATGGCCAGGCTAAATAAGGTACCACTGGCGATATTGGTGACTACATGAACGGTAGTTGGCCAAACTTCTTCAGAAGAGTGAGAAACCAACAAGATACATATCATCAGGGATTCTGTCTTTTCGTCGAAAACCACTACTCGAAGTTGGGGATTCGTCAATAAACTTGGAAGTCCAGGTGTTAAATTTCTTGGATTGAAAAGAGTTGGCATAAATGTTTAAAAGACCACGGCATGCCTTGGATGTCTTGGACAAATATAAAACGTCGTTAGAGGAGGTGAACTTTTCATAAAACTCGCCAAGGATGGGGAGGCCGCTAATGCGATGAAGGCCCTATAAAGAGATCCCAAGTTCACTGTAAATGGTGTGAAAGGTGTTGGTGTCTGGCGACCATCACTCTAAAAGTCCTTTGAGTAGGGAGACATTCCTGGCATAAGAAAATTGAGATATATAGATTGCGACATAAATCCCACACTTCTTCAAAATAGTGGAAAATGTGGAACGAACATCATTCAACCAAAAAAATCCATAAAGGAGATTGGAGAGGAGTATAGATGCTGTGAACATTAAAAAAATTACCCCATTTCAATTTTTCATTTTTCATCCTTATAAGAAGAGTATTAAATTCAGAGCAATCAAGGTCTTCAGAAAACGGATGAAGGATCGAGACAGGGAATGAACTGATTGATTTGGAATGTCCTTTCTCAAGAATATCGTAGCGGTTTCAAATTCCTGTATAAACCAAGTCTTCGGAAGTAGTATGCAAAGGGATGTAAGGGTCCAATTCGGCGGGTGACAATAAAGCCGTGATGGGTTTGTGCCTAATTACTTTCGGACCATATCTTTCCAATACATCCCTCTCGTCACATCGAAGATATTCAAGTGTCTTTTCCATGAGAATGCCTAAAAAAAAAAAAAGGTTATTAGTTAAGGAAAATATACAATAATAATGCAACAAGCAAAAGAAATTTTGAAGGCTGAAATTATTGAGTGAAAAAAGCCTCTTTATGGAGGCTAGAGCCAACTACATTGGGGTGAGAGTAACACAATCACTGTCAAGGATTCAAGCCATTGGGGTGAAATGAACACATTCACTGCTAAGGATTCAAGCCATTTATTTTCGGACCAAATTTATCCAATACATTTCTCTCGTCACATTAAAGATATTCAAGTGTCTTTTTCATGAGAATGCCTAAAAAATGCCTTTTCCATGAGAATGCCTAAATAAAATAAAAAATTAAAAATTAAAAAAAAAGGTTAGTTAAGGAAAATATACAATAATAATGTAATAAGCTAAAGAAATTTTGAAGGATAAAATTATTAGGTGACAAAAGCCTCTTTAAAGAGACTAGAGCCAACCACATTAGGGTGAGAGTAACACAATTATTGCTAAAGATTCAAGCCATTTGGGTGAAATGAACACAATCACTACCAAATATTCAAGCCATTGGGGTGAAATGAACATATTTACTAGCAAGAATTCAAGCCATTGGGGGGAAAGGACACCTTCACTGCCAAGGATTCAAGCCATTAGGGTGAAAGGGCACAATCACTGTCAATGATCTAAGCCATTGGGGTGAAAGGAACAATCACTACCAAGGATCTAAGCCATTGGGGTAAAAGGAACATATTTACTGCCAAGGATCCAAGCTATTGGGGTGAAAGGAATACATTCACTGCCAAGGATTCAAGCCATTGGGGTGATAAGACACAATTACTACCAAGGATTCAAGCCATTGGGGTGGAAAGAACACATTCACTGCCAATGATCTAAGCCATTGGGGTGAAAGGAACACATTCACTGCCAAGGGTTCAAACTAATCATTGACATTGGGGTAGAAGGGGCAATGATAAAAAAATAATAATAATAATAATTTTGAAGCCTTGCGTGTTGCCTGCAGAGAAAAAAAGAGTTCATGCTAAAAAAAAAAGTACTATTTGGTTATGTTATGAAAGTAGAGAGAGAAGAGAGAAGAGAAACTCTATATTGAATTGAATAATGAAATACAAGAAGCCTGTATTTATAGGCTGAGAAGAAACCTAGATAAGTATAGAAAAGAAGATAGAGATACATCAGAGATAAATATAGAAAAAAAGATGAGATACATCTACAATACAGATAGATAAGTAAAAATTAATAATATATATCTACCACATCCTCGCAAGTTCAAGGTGGTAAGTCAAATATCAACTTGAGCTTGGAGAGGAGATCAGAGAAGCATCCTAGAAGATGAGCTTTGGTGAAGAGGTCGGCGATCTGATTAGCAGAGATAACAAAGAGAAGACAAACATGGCCACTAGTCAATCCCAACATGCTTGGTTCGATCGTGGAAGACATAGTTATGTGCAATTTGAATAGCACTCTAATTGTCATAATAAAGATTGATGGCAGTAGAATGAAAAACACCTATGTCAGAAAGAAGCCAATGAAGCCATACAAGCTCCTAAGTAGTGTCAGCAAGAGTACGATACTCCGCCTCGATACTAGAACGAGCATCAAGGGTTTGCTTCTTGCTACGCCAAAAAATGAGAGAGTTGCCCAAGAAGAAGCAGAACCTAGTAGTGAAACGACGATCAGTAGAATCCCTTACCCAATCGGCATCAGAAAATGCATGCAGCTGTGGAGAAGAGTGAGGGAAGTAGTGAAGACCATGAAATAGAGTTCCTTTGAGATAGTGCAAAATGCGAACCAGAGCAGCATAGTGTGGAGAGCGAGGAGCAACCATAAATTGACTGCCAATGTGAACAACATAAGTAATATCTGGACGAGTAACTATGAGATAGACAAGATTGCCACTAGATGATGATATAAAGTGGCATCAGACAATAGGGGACTGTCAAGGGGTGAAAGACGAGTCTGAGAATCAACTGGAGTAGTGACAGTCTTGCAATCGGTAAGGCTAGCACAAGCCAAGAGATCAGAAGTATACTTGGCTTGGGTAAGAAAATAACTAGAGGAATCTTGAGAAATTTCCAAGCCAAGGAAGTAGCTAAGCGAACATAAATCTTTCATCTCAAACTGGCGATGGAGAAACTATTTAAGACTAGAAATACCCATTGTGTCATCTTCAATGATAATCATATCATCCACATAGAGGAGAAGGACAATAGTACTATGCTCCGTCTTACGGTAGAATCATGGGCACTGGGAAAAAAAAAACCAAAGTCACGAATGGTAGAGCTAAACTTGGCAAACCAAGCACGCAGAGCTTGTTTCAAACCATACAAAGCACGACGGATTTTGCAAACTTTGTTTGATGAAATAGAAGAACCAGGAGAGGGTTGCATATAAACTTCCTCAGTGAGATCACCATTGAGGAATGCATTCTTGACATCCATCTGAGAAAGACTCCAGTGGTGAGTAACAACAACGGCAAGTAAGCTGTGAATTGAAGTAAGACGGGCAACATGAGCAAATGTTTTCTCATAGTTAATCCCATATTCTTGAGTAAATCCCCGGGAGACAAGGCGAGTTTCGTAACACTCAATGGAACCATTAGAATGAGTTTTGATCTTGTAAACCCATTTGCAACTAACAATATACTTTCTAGGAGGAAGATCAACCACATCTCAGGCATGAGTTTGATCGAAAGCCTGCAGTTCATTAGTCATAACTTGTTGCCAAAGAGGCTTAGAAGAAGTTATTTGATAAGAAGTATGTTCATGAGAGCAAAAAGCAGCAGAACCAACAATATAATCATGGAGAAGAATAGAAGGTTGCCTTACCCGTGTAGAATGACGCTTAGGTGGAGGAGGAACCTCAATGGGAGTTGGAGATAGAGGAACCTCCACTGGAGCTAGAGAAAGCATAGGGCCGTCAGCACACAGGATCCTCAAGATGAACGATAGGCGTAGGCGGTTGTGGAAGCATGAGAACAAAATCTGCATCAAAGTCATCAGAAAACATGTCTATAGAAATATCAGTGTAGACTAGTGGGTGGGTGGACTGTGTTAGGTGAAACTTGAAAATAGTGGAGAACATTTTGTATTCCCAGAAGACCACATGACGGGAAATACGAAGACATTTGGAGATAGGATCCCAACAACGATACTGTTTATGTTCTATACCATACACCAGAAAACAACAAAGATGAGAACGGGGTTCTAGTTTAGTGTGTTCATGAGGCTGAAGTATATCAAAACAAGCAGAACCAAAAACTTTAAGAGTGGTATAGTTAGGAGGAGAACCATACAAGCACTCGTAAGGAGAAGTGTTGGCTATTATAGGTATAGGCACACGATTGATGGTGTGGATGGCAGTGTGGGCAGTTTTCCTCCAAAATTTTTTAGGACAAGAAGAAGAGATGAAAAGAGCTCGAGTAGTGTCTAGAATATGACGATGCTTCTTTCGGCTCGTCCATTTTGTTGGGAGATGCTCGCACATGATCGATGAGATAGGGTACCATGAGCCTGCAGAAAAGAAAGAAAATCAGAATCCAAGTACTCTTTAGCATTATCAAAATGAAAAAGCTTAATAGTACGAGAAAACTGAGTGCGAACCATAGCAGAGCAATCATAGTAAATCTATTTAAGTTCAGAGTGATTTTTGAGAAGAAAAAGCCAAGTATAGCACAAAAAATCATCAACAAAAATCACAAAATATTTGGACCCCTCCATGGTCGATGTAGGGGAAAGTCCTCAAATATTTGAATGCACAAGATCAAAAGGAGCAGTAAAAATATAATTACTTTTATTAAAAGGTAAGATAGGTTGTTTAGCAATTTGACAAGATAAACAATCGACATCTTCAAGACAGACACGACCTAACTGACCACTAGAAACTAAAGTTTTCAAACGACTAAAAGAGACATGTCCTAAGCGACAATGTCAAAGATGAAAAGAAGACATAGTAGATGCAGCAGCAGTAATAGATGATTTGTGTGGATTGCGAAGATGGATAAGCTCAAACAGACGTCCATGCTTACGGCTTATCCCAAGGATCTGTCTCGTCTGAGGGTCTTGCACCAAACAACCATTAGCAGAAAAGGTAATAATTAGACCAAGTTCATATAACTGACTAACAAAGATAAGGTTCAATTGAAGAGCAGGAATATGGTAAGCATCAGAAAGAGACACAGTGGAAGTAGAGATTTGGCCAATGTGACTAACATGCATATGAGAACCATCAACAGTGTGTATAGTGGGAACAGAAGATGATGATGATAAAGAAGAAAAAAGAGTGGAGTCAAAAGTCATGTGATCACAGCATACTGAAGAAAATTATATACATGTTTGATATTTACATGCTGAAGAAAAAAAGAGAGTTCATGTTTTAAAAAAAAAGTACTGTTTGGTTAAAAAAACAAAGAGTCTTAGTTTGTTAGGCCAATTGTATACATATAAGGGATGCTACTGCATGCAAAATTTTAAGAACATGATACCCATGAACCTGGTATGGGTGTGTTAAAAAAAAAAGGAGCAGCAGTATGATGTTGTATACATGCTGCTGAAAAAAAGAAAAAAGAAAAAAAAGGTTTTCGGATGCATATCTATATGAGGTTGTTGCAGGAGTCCTTTGGAAAACACCAAGCCAATAATGAGGCTAGTAGCAGTACTAATTTTCTATTAAAAAAAAAAAAAGGTTGACCTATATTAGAAAGAGTGCTTTCTGTTGTGTTGGTAAGGGACAATAAGACAAATATAAATACAGGGCATGGTGTATACTTGATGTAAGAAGGCTGCTTCTTTTCTGATTCAAAAGAAAAATGGACTGCTCTGGAAAAAAAAAATAAAATAGAAATAAAAAATAAGGAAAAGAAAGAGCTTTAGCCTCTGAAACAGGGGCTGAGACTTCATTAGTAACAGGTTTCTTTGTTTATATCAGCAAGGACATTACTTGGGTTATTTAAACTCATGATCTAGCAACAAAATGCTTGCATGACTTCAAAAATAAATAAATAAACAAATAAATAAATAAGGTAACAAATAGATCTTTACTGTGATAGTTAGACTCAAAAAAGTGGTTGCATTATACATAAAAGAAGTCAAGTCTTGATTTTAAGAAGGGTCTTTTATGGTCTAGCCAAAAAAAAAAAAATCTAGTTGCATGATTAAAAAAAAAAGGGCGACAACAAAAAAGAAGATGAAGGGGAGGGCTGCTGCTATTAGAAAAAAAATAAAATGAAAAATAAAAAAGATGAAGAAGAAGAAGAAGAAGAAGAAGAAGAAGAAGAAGAAGGAGGAGGAGGAAAGCATACCTGATATGACTTTATGTCTTCTTGAAAGTATAAGAAAAACAATTTCTACTGGAAGTATGAAGGGGAGTAGAAGGGAATCTTTTGTGTCCTCCAAGAACAAATTCTGCTGGAAAGGTGCTATGACCTAATATGCACTACAAAATCTGTAGGAAGAAAAAAGGGGCTGCAGGAAAAAAAAATGTGTGGGCTGCATGCATGAATAGGTGTTATATAAAGCAAAAAGTCTTACTTAAGAAAAGATGTAGTGTTCTCCTAAAATACTTCAAAGAAACAAGAGTTTATGTAGAATTTGAAATACTCCAAAGAAGTAAGAGTTCGTACAGGATTAGAAATCCTATAAATGCCAATCCATCTTATTTCATTTAGGCAAACTCCTAATAAAAAATAAAAAAATCTGATCCTAAAAAAAAGAAGAAAAGGATTACGAGTCTTATTTTAAAAAAAAAAAATCCTGGCCAAAAAAAAAAAAAAAAAAAGTGTGGGGGTGGCAAGTTGGTAAAAAACCCACATAGAATGAAGAAAGAGGCCCACAAAAGAAAATGCCCAATTGAATCTTGAACCTTACCCATCAATATCCATGATGGCCTGGAAAAAAAAAAAGTGGCGGTAAGTTGGTAAAGAGCCTGCATAGAATGAAGAAAGAGGCCCACAAAAGGAAAGGCCCGATTAAATCTTGGACCTTACCTATGACCTATCACTTAAAAAAAGAAAAGAAAAAAGAAAGGCCTATGGACTATAAAGAACCCATAGGGTGAAGTCCATGAAAAGGGCCCATGCAAAAAAATAAAAAAGAAAAAGAAAAAGAAAAAGAAAAGGTCCATGTGAAAAAGAGAGAGGCCGAAGTCCATAAAAAGGGCCCGTGCAACAAAAATGAAAGGCCCATCAACTATAAAGAGCAATCAATCCATTAAAAAAATAAAAAAATAAAAAAAAATACAAAGCCTGAAGTGGTTAATCAGATATATGATTAATCAGATATGATTAGACCCAAATTTAGATAGCATTATCATTTAAAATTCAAATGGCGTTGTCATTCAATTTGAAATTTGAAAATCAAATTGAGGATGAGACCCTCTTATCACCTAGATGACCCTCTATAAATACGAGGGATCATCACTTAAAAAGCGGAGGAAAAAAATCATAAGTCAGAAAATCAGAAAGAGATTAAGAGCTAAAGAAGTCGCTACAAGAAAGAAAAAATCGAGAGCTTACACTACACTACAAGTATTTGATACGATGGCAAGTTTTAGGTAAAAGATTCCAAGCCCAACTATTGTATTGTGTATCTAAGGGTTTTTAAATCCCTATAATTTCAATAAAATATCTCTTTTCCTTAATTTATCTTATGTTCATTTTTTTTGTTATTCATTAATCGGAGGTTTTATTTAAATAAAATGTGTAATTAACAATTTGAAAGGCAGATCAGAAATAGGAACCTGCTATTCAAATAATCAACACTATTTACTCCAAAAAACTAAATAGTGGACATTTGTATCATGAATTTTGAAATGTGTTAAAACACTTCACTTCTCAAAATTTGTGTCTACACTTGCATATTGATTTTCTCTAACACATTTGATTTTCACTGAAATTTCTTTGTAAATGTAATTAGAGAAATTTACTTTCATGTTGATTTCTAACTCAATGAAATTTTGTCATTTTTTTTTTATTCTGAATTTCATGTTCATCATTGATCTTGTTTGATAGATCTCGACGAGGGCATTCCAAAAATATAATTTTTGTTGAAAACGGACATTTAAATCAAAAGTCATTGAATTTTTAAGTTTTGAAAATTTTCAAGAAGTGAAAGATGTTTAAAGGTAAAATGCAAAGATATTTTGGTCCAATAATTTTGGAGGGAAGAGACGCATGTTTTTTGAGGGACCAGAGGTAGTATGAAAGTTTAGGATATTCTTTATCTCCTAAAATTATAATATTAGGGACCTTAAAAAAAAAAAAAAAACCCCTTTTTCCTTTTCCCAAGCTTTCTCATTTAAAAAAAAAAAAAAGGGCAGAAACTTAACATTTCTGCTAAAAGATAGCCTTAAATTTTGGACTTTATAATTTTCTTAAAGCTCTGTTTATCTTAGTAAAGATTTCAATTTCAAAACACGTCCGGTGCCAGTGCTAAGAAGAGAGGAGTTACAAAAATTGTGGAAGTGAGGCAATTGTACTGTCATAAAACCTTGTCAAATATGCCAATTTCAGAAGCTATCTATAGAGGCACCATTGTCACAACTTGTCCTTCCTCTCACTCTAACAACGCCAAGACCTGTTTGCTCAAGAGTGGCCACAAGCCATTTTAGTCCCTCTCAAACCTCGAGTCACTGCTCAACATCAAGAACTGCAGCCAGTCAAGGATGGGTTACTCTGCATTGACGTATCGTACATTTGTGCTTTGATGGGGACTCATTGTCTCCATTTCTCGAAATTATTTTTCTTTTTTGAGCAGTAATGACATGACTGACTTCTTTTCATTTTGATCATCCATCTGTAACAATATTTTGCACAATGCCAACTTGGACCACTCCATCTTAAATACATGCTTGATGAAAACTGTCAGTAAACAGAAATGAGTTATATGTTGGTATGCAAAACCAAGAAACAAGGATTTAAGCTACCATGACTCAAGTTTGGTTTGACAAGTAGTTTTTTTTTTTTTTGTTGTTGACATATTTTAATTTCGTAAAAAACACTCCACTTGCAGCTTCTACTAGATTAGACAGACCTAAAATATATAAGCGAAAAAATAATCCACTAAAGACGCGCACACAAAATAAAAAAGAAGACGACTTTATTTTTTCTGTTTTTAGTGAACTTTTCTTGGATTTTATCAGAAAAATTTTAGTCTTCATATTCTTCTAGGTGGACCTAAAGAGTAAAAAAATTTGACACAGTTAAAAAAAATAAATAAATTTACTATAGAAAAAAAGAAGAAGAAGAAAGTGGCCTATTTAACTGTTGCCAAAAGATACCAAATTTCCCTTCAACATCACATGCTCCAACTGCCTTTTGAACTCCCAGGGAGTACAATTTCTTCATGTCTTCTTTTACTTGGCTTGTAAGAATGCTCATGCCCTACATTTATTCTATGCCTAATCCAATTCCTATGATATTGAACTGAAAAATGTACCCATGCATTATTGATGAAATCCACATCTCAGACCATCTACTCATGCAAATTTTGCAGTACAAACTTTCTCAGGAAACTGGTCTTTCAATGTTCATTTAATCATAAGCCTCATCTTCAAACACTGATGTACGATCAGAGTAAATAAATTCTATGGCATCAAATCAAAAGTGGCTCGGCATGAGTACGTATCATATGGCAAGGAAATTAGGAAGATCATCACAATTCAAATTAGTTACACTCCATCCCATTGTTCTTGATAATCTAATATATTTAAATCAAAACTATCAGATTGCAGAATTTTATTAATTCCAAAAATTGTCTCAGATATGTCATTAATTTGAGGATGCGAACTATCTGAAACAAAGAATTCGGAAACAAGACCATTTACTTCAACTAAAGAGCATCCAGGTGGCTTTTGGGTTCCATGAACGAACATGTTTTTCCATATTACCCACTTCACATGACTCCACCTAGAGGCAGAAGCATAAACATTAGACAAAAGAACACCAGCCCCGCACTTTCTAGGTTCTAATTCTTCAATTTTGTTAGCTGCAAACTTGGCCAGTTCTACATTCCCATGACTCCTACATGCAAAAGTAGGGATTGCCACATAACCACATCAGATCGAATGGGAAGTGACTTCATAAACTTCACTGCCTCAACCAAAAGGTTTGCCCGACCAAGAAGATCAACCATGCACCCAGAGTGTTCAAGCCGAGGGGTGAGACCATAGCATCTAATCATTGCTTCGAAATAGTAAAGCCCTTTATCCACGGATCCACTGTGACTACAAGCAGACAAGACCCCAAGGACTGTGACCTCATTTGGCTTGACATCACTTTACAATTCCATTTGAGAAAAAAATTGCAATGCCTTCTCAGACTGCCCATTCATGGCAAGCCCTGATATCATCGCGGTCCCTGAAAAGACATCTTTCTTGGTTAGTCCATGAAAAATTTCAAGAGATTTTTCAATATCTCCAGACTTAGAGTACATATCAACCAAAGCACTCACCATAGTAACCTGATTTGGCCTCACATTACCATCACCCAACAATTCCTCAAACACCTTCAATGCATTGGCATAGCAATCGCTATGTACATACCCAGAAATCACACTATTCCAAGTCACCACATCCCAAACCAAATCCGGAACCTTATCAAACACCCTCCACCCAAATTCAACAAAACCACACTGAAAATACATCGATATCAGCTCATTTTGCACAAAAACATCGAATTCAAGCCCGAGTTTCTCACTCAAACAATGAATTTCAAGGCCTTTTTCAATCAACCCAAGTCTACCACAAGCCTTGAGGACGAAAGGGAATGTATATTTATTAGGGAAAACGCTATTACACCTCATAAGATAGTAAATATTGACCGATTTTTTTTTTTTTGGATCAGCAAAAGAAAAATTATTGATGATAATCAAATGTACAAAATACAAAGATGAACATCAATAAAGGGAGGTGAGTGCCAAAGCATCAAAGCAAACTAGGCGATTCCAACTAGGTTGGGACCGGAAAGCAAGCCAATCATCTATTAGCACTACACCATGGCTGGAGAGAAACCAACTGAACAAACAAAAAGCAAAAGAAATACTAACCACCCCAACACCCAAAACACTGAACTTAACAGTCTAGCTACACTTGATACCAAACAAAACCCCCTTCCAATTTAGACCCTCATAACAAACAATCACCTCAAACCAATACCCCATCTCTTGAATTTTGGAAGCACCAATGATGCTTTCAGAAACTTCTTTTTCCTTTCTTTATTCCTTTGACTCGCATTGTTAGGATATGAAGCCTTATGAACACCTCCACCCTCATGCCTCCTAGAAGATCCCTCAATCTTGATAGAAGACTTTTCAACAACGTCAACCCCTTCCACTATTCCTTTTGGCCCAAGAGAGAAAAGTGAACTTGGCTCATAGGGTACTTGCACAATCTTATTTTTTCCAATCGAAACTCCAAGATCTACAACAGTGGATTTAGGCCTCCAAAATAATGAATGAACACGCCCATATTTATGTTGTGGGCCAAGCACACTCCTTAAATTAAAAGGTTTCATTTGCACCAAGTTTAGCACAGCTCCTCCATAAAAACCATTTCTCTTCACACACTGATTGATAGTTGATGATGACTCGTTTGATTTGTTTGGATTTGAGAAAAGCACCGTTTTTTTGTCTCCAAACTCTTTTTTCCCCATTGACAGAGATTTGATCATTCCTTGCACTAAATTTGAGTGCTACATCTTCATGAAAATCAAAGGTTTCACATATCCTAACAGGGTATATGTTTCCTTTGTACTCCAAACTTATCACCGTATTTATAGGCTTCATGCTATTTGTTAACAATCTGACCTTGCCATACTCAAGAGAATCTGAATTGTTAACTTCAACAACCTGGGGATTACCTCACCCCATAAGCTACCAATGCTTTTGAATGTGTTAGCATTCCATAAGTTAAATGGAACTCCATAACAGCACAACCAAACACATCTCTCCTGATCGAGATTTGCCTCTTTTCTCCCTTCAGTTGGTCATACCCTTCCTTCATAGCTTGTGATGAGTTGAAGGTTAGGACTACACTTCTACCTCCCCCTCTTCTGACTAATATCTCACCCAAACCTTTCTTGCATACTTCGCCTCTAAATGCCGGAAAAGAGAAGAAGTTTTTGAGCTTCACTATCAAACTCATAGAGAGCCATTCATTATCTAACTCAAAAGCTTTTGCCACTAAATAATTCTTCCTATCAGTAGCTCCACTTTTTACTACTTCAGCATAAGATTTGTGACCTCCTGCCACTATTAGATCTTGCTTGGACCGCCTTTGTAAAACTATCTTCAAATGTTTACTTGATTCCGCCCTGTGCTGCTTTAATTGAGGCTTAGTGAACCTTGCATTTTTAACTTCTAGCTCCTTATCCTCAACCCACAAACCATTTGCCTTTTGAACAGCCAAATTTTTTGCTACCAAGCAATCGAATCTGATGAAGCCGAATCTTGTACCTGTTACTATCCTTCTCTTCGCCGGGATGAACACATCCTTCACTGCCCCAAATTTGTTAAATAGGATGTACAAGCTCTTTGGACCCATTGATTCAGGAATGTTATCCACAAAAAAAGTGAACAATCCATCATTTTGGACACCAATATTACTACCCTCTTTCCTCCTCAGAACTGGGTTCCAACCTCCACTAACTCTACCCTCTCAGAATCTGTTTTCCATCCCGGATGACACTACTCTTTCCTCCATCCCATAGCCGAAGTTGCTCTGTAATCTCTCTGTTCATAACTTCTCCAAATCATAAACCAAGAACAAAACCAGCCCCAATATTGACACAAACAAGTCCAAACCCAAGAGATACCAGAGTTCACAAACAGAGACACAAGAGTTCACAACCAAGAACAGAGTTCACAAACAGACACAAAACAAGAGTTCACACCCAGAGTTCACAAACAGACACAAAACCAACCAAGTCCAAAAGTAATGATACCTCACCTTGCAAGATCGGGCGCCGAAGATCGAAGTTCACACGGCGCAGATCTGACCTGCGGACTCGCCACACAGATCTACATCTCTTCTCCTCCTTGTTTGCTGCCAGAGAGCAGATCTGATGGAAGGGTGCTGGGTCTAAGTAAATGAGTGGAGGAATGTTACTGGAGGTGGGGGAAGGGTGCTGGGTGTTTGCGAAGGTGGAGGAGGGGGCTCGCGGTGGGAATGGAGGTCACCGGTGAGGAGGGGGGGTGGGGGTTGGTGGTCGGAGGTACAGCAGTGGCCCTCTACACAAACACTTGACCAACTCTGAGAATAGGCTGGAACATGAAATTCCAAGAAAAGAGATTTGGGTTTTGGATTTGGAAGAAAATGGAGGATGAGAAGGAGAGGAAAAGGTGGGGGGAAGAGAGAGAGAGAGAGAGAGAGAGAGAGAGAGAGAGGAGTTTGCTGGAGACAAAGGGGTCAGTGAAGAGGCATGAAGTGTGGGTAGGTTTGCAAGAGGGAGAGAGAGAAGGTGGCTTTGATAGAAAGAAATGAAAAGAGTGTGGGTAGGTTTGCAAGAGGGAGAGAGAGAAGGTGGGAAGTTGCAGGGGGATTGGGAGGAGAGAGACTAGGGTTTTGGCTTTGATAGAAAGAAATGAAAAGAGTGTGGGTAGGTTTGCAAGAGGGAGAGAGAGAAGGTGGGAAGTTGCAGGGGGTTTGGGAGGAGAGAGACTAGGGTTTCGGGGTTTGAAGGTCTGAAAATGGAGGTCAGGGAGTTGCATTCGGTTAGCTGTGTATTCAACGGTAACATTGATAACAGTTTTAAAGTTTGTAGGTTATAACGGAAACTGAAGTTTACTTCTATCGCACGAAGCACGGATATGGGTATAAGTATTGGTTAAAGGGAAAAATTAGGGATTATGAAATTTTTTTATGAAAATGATTGTGAAAAATTTATGATTTTTGGATTATTTTGATTAGAGTGTGATGTTTTATTCTAAGTGTAATTTAAGAGTTACAAAACTTTCATGATTATTTTCATGAATGATTTTTTATGATACCTAACATTGTTGTTGCTTAAATATGATAAATTTTTTAAAAATTAAGATATGACTACTGCTAGCTACGTTTGTCAAAAAATATTTATTTTTAATTAGAATAATGAGAGGGAGAGTAATGATCTGGCACTGGGCCGGACAGATCTAGGCCAGACAGAGTTTTGCCGGACAGATTTGGGCGGGGCAAGTGTTGGGCCGAGGATGTGTGACCCAGTTTGGAAAGAAGTTGCTCGGTTAAGGCAACGCTTGGTTGGACCGAGCTACATGTTTGGCGGAGGCGAAGCCAGTCAAGTTAAGTGACCGGCGCCCAGAAAGGCAAAATTGGACCGAGGTACTTGTTTGCTTGGTAGGTAGGTCGACCGTAGACAAGTGTGAGTAGTCCCGAGCTCGGCTCTGCCGAGATGTCGCCGAGTCCGGTCTTCATCTGAGCTTAGCTGTTGGAGTACTTGGGCATGAAACGCAGCATGGCAGACGATGGCCGAGATGATATTGCCCGGCTGCCGAGCTCCCAGGAGCATGGGCGGACAGTTGGGTTAGGTGGTGCTCAACAAGGTTTATGCTGACAGATGGGATAGCAGTGCCACGTGTTGAGAGATCACTGGGAGTAGATTTGAGGCGCAGAAGGTATATAAGCATGACTGCGCCCCCCCATACGCAGACAGATGAACATTGGGTTAGAAAAATACCAACACTCTCCCTTCTCTCTATCTATCCCCTGTGTGTGAGTTCTAACTTGATCGTCGGAGGGGTTTTCCGGCCACACACCGCCGGGTAGCTCACCGTTATTTGCTCGCAGGTGATCGGACAGTAACGGAGCTCGGAAGAAGAGAGTACGGGCTTGCCGGAACATTTGCTCCCCGTACAATTGGCGCCGTCTGTGGGAAAACTGACAGACAAAACCTTGTCTTCTAGGCTCGTCTGATCGCCGTCCATGGCGAACAACGATGAGTTTCCGTTGTCTGCCATAGACGGAGCCACCCTGGAGTATACCCGAAGGAGAGAGGGACCTCCCGCTATCCATCCATGGCGGACTTGGAGACGCCCACCGGAGGACAGTCAGGAGACGCGCGGGATAAGCGCGGAAGAAGTTACGGTCATTCACGAAGTCCAGACGATCATCGGCGGCGGAGAGAATCACATGCCCGACATCTGGAACATAAGTTGAGGGACCAAGACGCTGTCATCCGGCGAATGGCAGCGGAGATGGAGGAGCTCAAACGGCATGTCAAAGGGAAATGTGTAGCTGGAGTGGGTGACCACAGTGAGCGCACCCCATCCCGCCGTTCAGGCGGACAGAGTCAGCGATGCACTCCATCCATTTCTATCACCAGAAGTTACCAGGTTGGTGATTCCGACATGCATGCAGAGAAGTCTAGCGCGCAAGACAGCACCTACTGGCCCTCATGTCCGGTGACGACATCGAGGTACTCTTACTCCGCTTATTCGGAGGATTTGCGGGCGGTCTTGAAGGAGCGGGCTCGCTGGCGCGAAGCTCAGAGGATACCGGCGTTCCAGCGGTTATCCTACGGGGTTCACGCCAGCGAAGAGGTCGGAATGCCTCCACCCCGCCAAGCAGTGCCACTCCTAATGGATTCAGATTTGGCCAGGTTGAGTGCCACCCCTTTTTCCCTGGAAATAGAAACAACACCGCTTCCGGCAGGCTTCTACCAGAATAAGTTCACACTCTACGACGGAAAAACCGATCCTTACATGCATATGAGCCACTTCCGACAGGTTATGGCCGGACATAGGCGAAATGACGGACTTATGTGCCTGATCTTCCCGTCGAGTTTAGGCGAGCTGGGCTTGAAGTGGTTCGAGAGGTTGCCGGAAGGGAGCATACAACAGTGGCATCAGTTGGCCGAAGCCTTTGTGACGCGCTTCAAAACCAACACAAAAACACCAAAAGAAGTCGATAATTTACTTAGTGTCAAGATGGAACCGAGCGACACATTGAAGGCATACAACTCAAGGTATTGGGAAACCTTCAACGAGATCTTGGATTGCCCGGTCAACCTTGCAATCATGCAATACAAGCGTAGTCTTCCGGTCGGACATAGACTGCGGGACTCGCTTACCATGCACCAGCCGACATCCATGGGCCAACTCATGCAACGCATCAATGAGCATATTCGAGTTGAGGATGACGCGTCGGCGTCTACCGCGAAGTCAGTTCCGGCAGCGATAGACAAGAAGGCTGGAAAAGTGCATACAGTCGGACAGGAGTCCGGCCGATCTTCTGACCGCGCTGAGGAATCGGACCGTGGATCGAATCGGAAAAACCGGGGTAGTGGACGTCGGAATGACCGGGATGACTACCCCCGAGATGACGTAGCTGACGCAAACAGAAGGTTGAAGGCAAGGACTGGCATAACCATGGTCTTCAAGATTCCAATCTATCGCATACTTAGTGAAATCCGAGACGAGGAGTATGTCCGGTTCCCTGCTAAGTTGGGCGATGGACAAAAGGGCTACAATCCGCGGTATCGTTGTACGTTTCATCGGGAGGGAGGCCACCGGACTGAGGATTGTTTGCCATTGAGGCAACACTTGGAAGAGCTAGTCGCGACCGGGTACCTGGATCTTTACATTGATGGGGGCGTCAAGGTAAATCAAGTTCCGGTTGATCCGCGGGGACCGGACGACCGAGATGCACCTCCTCAAGGGGTTGTGAATGTCATCCACGGCATAGTGGAACTGGCGCGCGTTTGCGAGCTCCGTGGTATGATAAAAAAGGCAGAGCACATGAGGGAAGTTTTGTCAGTTCAGCCTGCGCTCAAGAGGGGGAGGACGGAAGCGACAGAAGTGATCAGTTTCTCCTCGAGGGACTTGGAGCGCATTCAGACACTGCATAATGACGCCTTAGTAGTTACACTCCACGTCACGGACTTTTAAGTGAAACGGATCTTGATCGGTCAGGGAAGCTCGGTCGAGATCATGTACTACGACGCTTTCCAACAGCTCAAGCTCCGAGATACGGATTTGGCCCCGGCGACATCGCCGTTGGTTGGTTTCAACTCACAACCTGAGTGGCCTTTGGGAAAGATTATCCTGTCGGTCAAAGCGGGATCCGCGGTCAAACAGGTGGAGTTCTGGGTATTACAGGTGCCATTTACTTACAATTTGATCCTTGGAAGGGGGTGGCTTTACGCTATGCAAGCCGTGGCATCAACTTTTCACCAAGTAATGAGATTCCCCTCGGCTATGGGGGCAATCGAGGAGATTTGGGGCGATCAGGCCATGTCTAAGCAGTGCTTCGTGGCGATCAACAAGAGCCGGGCTGCCAAAGGATTCGTTCAAATGATTGAGGGACCGGAGGACCTGGGTGTCTTGGAAGATGTGGGCACCAAGGCCGAAGACAAAGCTGTCGAGGAATTGGTGGAGGTGCGAATTGATACAGAACAGCCGGACAAGTTCTTCTTGCTCGGCTCAAGCCTTACGGCCATAGAACGGACCGAGATGGTTGAGTTTTTGTTGGCCAACATCGAAGTTTTTGCATGGTCGCCTTACGACATGCCTGGCCTCGATCCTAGTTTTATTTGCCATCATCTCAATGTCTTCCCCGGTGCCAAGCCAGTCATTCAGCGGACAAGGAGATCGGCGTTACATCACGCCGAGGTAGTTGCGGAAGAAGTCAAGAATTTGCTAGAGGCACGAGCAATTCAAGAAGTACACTATCCTCGTTGGATCTCAAATACAGTGGTGGTACCGAAGAAAAATGGGAAGTGGCGGGTTTGCGTTGATTACAAGACCGTCAACCGAGCTTGCCCGAAAGATAGCTTTCGCTTGCCTAGAATTGACCAGCTTGTGGATTTGACGGCTGAACATAACAGGCTAAGTTTCTTGGATGCCTACCGCGGCTATCATCAGATTGCCATGCATGGCCCCGACCGAGAAATCACCTCCTTTACTACACCGAGGGGACTCTTTTGCTACCGAGTCATGCCTTTTTGTTTGAAGAACGCCGGGGCGACTTTTCAGAGGATGGTGACCAAAATGTTTGCTCCTTTGCTTGGCCGGACAATGGAGGCTTACATCGATGATATGGTGGTAAAGAGCCGACATGAGGTAAACCATTTGTCCGACTTAGCCGAGATGTTTGCCATTCTAAAGAAGCACAAGCTGCGCTTGAATGCGTCAAAGTGTGCCTTTGGTGTGGGATCCGGAAAATTTTTGGGGTTCCTAGTCACGAACCGAGGCATTGAAGCAGACCCTACTCAGATCAGAGCCGTGCAAGGGTTGAAGCAGTCCAGCTCAGCTAAGGACGTGCAGCATCTGGCCGGGATGGCCGCCGCGCTTAATCGGTTTATAAGCCGGTTATCAGATCGCTGTCGCCCTTTCTTTCAAGCATTGAAGTCAAAGTTCTCGTGGGACGAAGAGTGTGACCGAGCTTTGGCCGAGCTCAAGGAATATCTGTCTTCTTCGCCACTGTTGGTTACACCAAAGCCGGGTGAGGAACTCTACCTTTACCTTGCCATCTCCCAGCACGCAGTCAGTGCGGTGCTAGTCCGCGCTGAAAGAATCAAGCACCTCCTAATTTTTTATGTCAGTAAGACCTTGTTGTCGGCTGAGACGAGGTACTTGCCGCTGGAAAAGCTTGCGTTGGCGTTAATGATGGCTTCAAGGAAGTTGGCGCATTACTTTCATGCCTATACCATCATCGTACTAACCGAGTTTCCCCTTAAGGCCCTGTTTGAATGGGCGGACTTTTCAGGCCGAATTCTCAAGTGGGCGGTCGAATTGGGACAGTTTGATGTAAAGTTCCAACCGCGCACAGCCATAAAGGCCCAAACTTTGGCCGACTTCGTTGCTGAATTCTCGCCAGGAACTCATCCGGTATTCCCGGTCGATATTGCCGCGGCAGAAGAAGAAGGGACTGCAAGCCTGACCGAGATACCACAACTGGGTGGAGTTGCCGACGCGGAATTTGCACACCCCACCGTAGTACCCTCAACTTGTACAATTCAACCAACCGGTGACGCGATAACGGAGTCTGGTATTGTTGTCCCACCCACTCTGTCTGGTACCGCGTCGTCAGAGGGTGAAGTAATGGAACTACTCCGCACAGAGCCTACGGCCGACATAATACCGCAACCTGGTGATTCGCCTACGGACTTAAGCATTGTAGACCGACTTGCTGAGTCCGGTGTCGAATCACCAAGGGGGGCTGGAGTGGAACCAATCAACACAGAACTTGAAACCAGACAGCCAAGAAACCGTGATCCCACTGCCCTTCGTTACTCTCAGAACCCATCAGACTGCTGAAAGCTTTTTGTGGGGGAAATGTGGAAGCTTTTTGTTGATGGAGCATCCAACCGTCACGGTGCCGGCTTAGGTATTGTTCTTATCTCCCCGGTTGGCCTAACCATTGAACATTCTATCACGCTTGGCTTCCCAGCATCTAACAGCAAGGCTGAGTACGAGGCCATTCTCGCCGGGCTCAAGAGTGCTATTTAAATGAAGGCTGCCGAGCTACTGGTGTACAGTGATTCCCAGCTTGTGGTTAACCAAGTCTCTAGGATTTACGAAGCAAAGGATGACAGAATGGCGAAGTACCAAGCTCTGGTCAGGGAACACATCAAGCAGTTTCAGACAATCCGTGTCTAACAGATTGGCCGTGAAGAAAATAGCTGAGCTGATGAGCTGGCCGGCCTCGTTTCGATGGTAGATAGTACGTCTCCAAACCCCCTGTTAATTGACTTTCTTCCACGGCCAAGCATTGAAGACGCCGGGAAGACAGATGTACTCTACGCTGCGCTAGGTCCTTCCTGGATGGACCCCTTAATCTTGTTCCTTAGAGACCGGACTCTACCAACTGACAAGAAAGAAGCACACAAAGTCCGGGTGAAGTCAGAGCGGTTTTGGCTCTCTCCATCTGGTGCGTTGTATAAAAAGTCCTTCACTGGTCCTTATCTAAAGTGCGTGCACCTGAGTAGTGTGGAGGCCTTCTTGTATGAAATTCACGAAGGCATTTGTGGCAGCCACATAGGGGGCAGGTCCTTGGCCTACCGAGCTATTTCGCAGGGATACTGGTGGCCGTGCATGCAGGCCGACGCACAAAAGTACGTCCGCAAGTGCGAAAAATGCCAGAAATTCGCCCATCAGATCCATCAGCCTGCTAGGGAACTTCTTCCCCTCACTAGTCCTTGGCCCTTCACCATGTGGAGGCTAGATATAGTGGGGCCACCGCCAACAGCACCGGGCAACCGGAAATTCTTCATTGCGGCCACAGATTACTTCACGAAATGGGTTGAAGCTGAGCCCTTGGCAACAATCAAAGAGAAAGACGTGAAGCGGTTTGTCTGGCAGAACATGGTCACGCGGTTTGGCATCCCCAAGATCTTGATCTCTGATAACGGCACCCAGTTTGACGGTCGCTTATTCAGAGGATTTTGTGAAGATTTGAAGATTGAATTCTACAACTCCACTCCGGCTTACCCGCAGTCCAATGGTCAAGCCGAGGCATCGAACAAGACTATACTGGATGGGTTGAAGAAACGGCTGGAGAAGGCAAAGGGAAAATGGGCTAAGGAATTACCCAGCATCCTTTGGGCATACCGAACAACCCCGCGGCGATCTACCAGGGAAACTCCATTTGCTTTGGATTATGGCATGGAGGCGGTCATACCTTTGGAAGTTGGCATGCCCACCCTAAGAAGCGAGAGTTTTGAGCCCGAACTAAATGCCGAGGCTATTGCCTTGGAGTTGGACCTAGTGGAAGAGTGTCGGGAGAAGGCCGTCATCCATGTGGCCGCCTACCAACAAGAGCTCTCAAAGAAGTACAACAAGACGGTGCACCCCAGACCGTTCAAAGTTGGTGATTGGGTTTTGAGGAAAGTTATGGGTAACACCCTGGTGCTAGGTGAAGGCAAACTAGGGGCAAATTGGGAAGGACCCTACAAGATCACCGGTCTGGCGGGCAAGGGGGCTTACCACTTCGAGGATCTAGAGGGAAGAGCAATACCCCGGCCATGGAATGCGGCCAACCTGAAACTGTATTATTTCTAAGCTTTTGCTTTCTTCTCTTGTGCAAAGGAATTTTTTGGCTTGCACTTCAGAATGTAATTCTTTTTGTCAATATATAGAAGTAATTTTGCTTTAGCACTTGGACTGTTGTTTTAATGTTAAAACTGAGATGATTTACTCCGGTTAGAAGAGTTGGTGTTTTGCCCAACTTAGGATTCCCAACTGAGATGATTTACTCCGGTTGGAAGAGTTGGTGTTTTGCCCAGCTTAGGATTCCCAACCGAGATGATTTACTCCGGTTGGAAGAGTTGGTGTTTTGCCCAGCTTCGGATTCCCAACCGAGAAGATTTATTCCGGTTGGAAGAGTTGGTGTTTTGCCCAACTCAGGATTCCCAACCGAGATGATTTACTCCGGTTGGAAGAGTTGGTGTTTTGCCCAACTCAGGATTCCCAACCGAGATGATTTACTCCGGTTGGAAGAGTTGGTGTTTAACCCAACTTAGGATTCCCAACCGAGATGATTTACTCCGGTTGGAAGAGTTGGTGTTTTGCCCAACTTAGGATTCCCAACCGAGATGATTTATTCCGGTTGAAAAAGTTGGTGAGTTTAACTTGGGTGTTATGTTCAATTTTACAATTTATATCGAGATGTTTTGCTGAAAAAGGAATTGATGACGACCGTCCAAACACTTGATGAAATCAAAGCTTTTCATTGATAAAAAGTTAATACAAAAGGTGGGGAACTTAGCCCGGTTACATTTACAGAAACAAAAAAAAGAAACCTAAGCTAGGGGGGAGAGATCAGGGAATTCCTCATCAGCCTCCAGGTTGACCGTGGCAGTTGGGTCCTGGACACCGGTCCCAGTCCGGCCAGCCTGCACCTGTTCGGTTTGGTCCTCTCCTTCACCGTCTGCCTCGCCCTCTTCTTCAAGTCCTTCCTCAGCCTCAGCTTGCAGCGCGCTGAAGACGTCATTGGTATACGGAATGAGGTAGGTCGGTAAGAAGACAGTCGGTGGAGAGGCAAACACGTCAGTGTCAGGACCCTGACCGAGCTGTTGACAGGCAGCCTTCCATCCAGCCTTGAAGTAATTGTCCTGGGTGGCGAAGACTTGTTTCTTGTAGTTTTCCTCGGCTTCGTTGAAGCCGGCGTTATTGGCGTCCTCGCAGTCGTTTTTCCTGGACTTCTTAAGCGCGTCAAGCTCGGCCTGGAGCCCGTCTTTCTGTTTTTCGGCTGCTTCAAGTTGGCCGAGCAGCTTGTTGTTGTCGGAATTGGCGGCTTCGAGCGAGGACTTTGCTCGGCCAAGCTCGGTTTGGAGGCTTTCGACTTGGCTGGCGGTATCACTCGCCTTCTGCCGAAGTCTGTGGATACGCTCCAAGACCAAGTGCTGCTTTTGGATGGCCTGCAAAATGAGAATTTGATCAGAGAAGAAACCATGCAAACACTTTTGAAAATTGAAGCAGAAGATTGAAATTCTTACCCTGGTCATGGACTTCACGGCGGATTTGACTAGCCGGGTGTCAGGAACGTGGTCGCTGCCAACCACGTCGCTGGGCAGCAGCAGAGCCTTTGAGAGGTCGAAGGCAAGCAAGTGCTCCTTGTCGCCTTTGACCGAAGCGTTTGCCGGGATCTCTTTGCCCCGGTGCTTCAGCTGTGGCCGCCATGCTGGGATGGGGCTGACCCTGTCGACAGGTTGCTCGGTTGTTAGTTCGGCGACGAGCTCGGCAGAGGGATCTGCCAGTGGTATTTTGCCAGCCCGGCGTGTTTCTTTGCTAGACTGCCCGGCGGCTGGAGAAGCTAAGGCGACCACTGCGGCACTTGATTGACTGGCAGCTGGGGAGCGGGCGATGACGCTCGGTATCTCGGCCGAGGTTGCAGTGAGAAGGTTTTTGATTCGGCTTCTTTTGGCCATTTCTTGTTCGTCTGTCAACCGAATTAAGGGGACGTCAAGAAGGGTAGGGTCTGGAGGTGGCGATGGAGCATGGAGGAAGTCTGTTACTTTACTCCGGCGCGGAGTAGAGTACCTGTAGGTTGGGGTGTAACCGAGCAAATCGTTGCAATCTCGGTGGCTGTAGCGGAGCACGGTCCAAATTGCCTCTACGTTGGGGTATTGGTAATTCGCTTGCAAGGCTTGAATTGCTGCATGAGGAATAGGTAAATGGTTAAGCACAGAATAGTTAAAACAAATTGACCAAACAAGACAGCACGGCTTACATATGGAACCGAATTTTTTGCTTATGAACCAACCCGGTACCTCGGCCGTTTCGTAATTACTGGTTACCTAGAAAAAATTGTCATCGTGCAAGTCTTTGTCCGGTGTTCCGGTCACGATTTTCTCTTTGCCCGGCCTGATCTTAAGATAGTAAGCGAGACCATCGCCGGTGTGACCGAGAGTATATTGTTGCAATATCTCGGCTAAGCCTAAGTTTGTGCCTAGCCGGTTGTTAAGTCCGTGCACACCGTTTATTATTCGGTAGGTGTTGGTGGACACTTGAGTGGGTGCAAGCCCGGTGCGGCGGAGGAACTCGGTGATCAATGGGTTGAGTGGGAAACGAAGGCCCCCTTCGACGATGGATAGCACGGTGAAGGGGCATTCCTCATTGTCCCAAGGCGTTGTCTCAATTTCTGCAAGTTCAACGTGGACATCGGCCGGGATGCCGTACTCCTCCCTGAACGCAGCCAGTGCAGCCGGAGTATCTACGAGAAATCGAAATTTCCCCATGAAGGACCGGCCAAATTTTCTCAACTGAGGAGGTTTGGCACTGACTTGTGAATTGTTGGCTGCTCGGTCTTTGAGAGCCTCGGAAGTGGTCAGGGGTCCACTTGGTCTCTGCAGGAAAATGATGGCAAGTGTAAGTGTGAGCGCGGTCGCGCGAAGGGAGCTAGACTTTAGCTCGGTCATTAAGAGTGCCAAACCACCTCGGTTGTCTAAGCTAACTAAGGAGCTCGGTCGCCCAAGCAGACCAGATGTTAGCCCGGTTGACCGACCAATTCCTTTTGCTATCTCGGTTTTTGCTGGGGTTGAGACAAACATGTTATTTGCTCGGTAAGATTGGTTTTTTGGATCAAATGAAGACCAGGAGCTCGGTCCGCCCCAGTTCTTCAGTGTTCTTCAGGAAAAATGAAGAACATAGTTAACAATGGAGGGTTTGGGATGGTTTTAGGTGCCCAAGGCCAAAAAGCTACGATTTCATGCCCTAATATGTGAAATATCAAAGAAAACGACAACGAAAGAGAAGTTTGAGGACTTACGAGCGTAGGGCAGAGTCCTCTTCTTCAAGTACAAACTCAGCGTTGGCAAGGAACAAGGGGCAGGAGCTCTGTGAAGCTTGATAAGCAAGAGAGGCAGTAAGAACGGAAGGAAGAGGGCAGGGGCATGTATATAAAGGGTAAAGAAACCGCCAAAATTCAAATTTGCAAAGACGACTGGGTTAGCCACTCGAGGGCGAATAGAAGGACGACACGTGTTCCCATTAATGCAGCGTCAGAGTTGAAGCGACAGGAAGGTCAGGCGAGACGACGACCGAGGAGTCAACCGGGCTGGTCTTGAAGACAGGAATGAAAAACCGAGAAGTTGAATCGGGCAAGTTTTGAAGCCAGGAATAATAACCGGCCTGATCGCCATTCTGCAAACTGCGGACCGAGGAAAAGATTATCCCGGTCAGTATAGGTAATCCTAGTCACGCTCGCGCGGACGGAATTAAGGGGCAATTGAGAGGGAGATTAATGATCTGGTACTGGGTCGGACAGATCTAGGCCAGACAGAGTTTTGCCGGACAGATTTGGGTCGGGCAAGTGTTGGACCGAGGATGTGTGGCCCAGTTTGGAACGAAGTTGCTCGGTTAAGGCAACGCTTGGTTGGACCGAGCTACATGTTTGGTGGAGGCGAAGCCAGTCAAGTTAAGTGACCGGTGCCCAGAAAGACAAGATTGGACCGAGGTACCTGTTTGCTCGGCAGGTAGGTCGACTGCAGACAAGTGTGAGTAGTCCCGAGCTCGGCTCTGCCGAGATGCCGCCAAGTCCGGTCCTCATCTGAGCTTAGCTGTTGGAGTACTTGGGCATGAAACGCAGCATGGCAGACGATGACCGAGATGATATTGCCCGGCTGCCGAGCTCCCAAGAGCATGGGCGGGTAGTTGGGTTAGGTGGTGCTCAGCAAGGTTTATGCTGACAGATGGAATAACAGTGCCACGTGTTGAGAGATCACTGGGAGTAGATTTGGGGCCCAGAAGGTATATAAGCATGACTGCGCCCCCCCATACGCAGACAGATGAACATTGGGTAAGAAAAATACCAACACTCTCCCTTCTCTCTATCTATCCCCTGTGTGTGAGTTCTAACTTGATCGTCGGAGGGGTTTTCCGGCCACACACCGCCGGGTAGCTCACCGTTATTTGCTCGCAGGTGATCGGACAGTAACGGAGCTCGGAAGAAAGGAGTACGGGCTTGCCGGAACGTTTGCTCCCCGTACAAATAATATAAAAATTAATTAAATAATTTAATTTATTAAGATTTAATCTACAATTAACATTTAATGTTAAAAAGTAAAGATATAAATCAAAATTAAATGTCAATATATTAAATAATTTACAAGCCATAGTTTAATTTTAAAATCATGCTAAGCATAAAATTAAAAATAAAAAAGAAGTCTAATGAAAGGAGTTTTATTTCTATAATAGAAGAAAATAAGAAAATATTATTTCAACTGAGGTACGATAAAGTTTGGATATATACGAGGTACGTTTAGATACGCCAAAAATTAAGAAGGAAAAATTTAAATACGTATTTTATATATTCGATATATATATAAAAATACCATACGCCAATAAGTACCCGATAACCATGTTTCATAGCAACCCACCAACAAGGTAAACAACATTGATAAATTCAATTGCAAATAAAAAATAAAAAAATTGCTGTTACTGGTGTTTGATGGGTGAGATTTATTTAAAATATAATTTGTATGTTATGATTTTGAAAATTATATTCCGTCTTTTAAAGTTTCTAATTTTATAATAAATGATCACTTTTATTAATAAATTATCAAATAAATTAATAATTTTTAATTATGTTAGAAATTTATTTTAATTAATAATTCAGATAATTTATCATTATATAAGAGAGTATTTAGAAATTTTATTTTTTAATTAATTATATTAATTAAAAAAGTCCTAATAATAGGGTATTTGTAATTTTTCAAATCACAAAAATAATCCGTGTTTTAAACAAACATTAAGGTGTGTATTTATAATTCGCCGGTGTTTGATTTACTCAAATAAAATTAGAATGGAATGACATTAAAATTTTTATTTTATTTTAGTAAATCAAATACTATTTTGGGATAATATCTTACTAGTTTCAGAAGTCACAATTTATTTTAGTAAATCACAATATCTCACTAATATTTTTTCTGGTGGTGTTCGATATGAGAAATTTATATAAATGAATAGTCTAGATACATTTTTTATAAGGAAAAAGATTGAGGCCTCGAATGCGTGAAAGCTCGAATGCCTCGAATGTCAAAACGACGTCGTTTTGATATTCTTACCGGTAAGAGAATGGCTCAGACCTAGTACAGAAAAATTATCTTACCGGTAAGAGAATAAATCTTACCGGTAAGATAATAAAAAAAATCCCAAAACGACGTCGTTTTGAAATTTCGCGCCATTCGAGCCGCTGATAATTCGAGGTACGTAGCAGTGTTGTTTAATTTAATGGAAAAAAAGAGAGAAGGGATCTCTCCAATACCCCACATAGGCTCGAAACTGCAATATCTGTTATGGGGATTGGTGAGCATACATAGGGGTGCTCACTTGTCGGATTTAGGCAGGTTGCATGTCATCCACCACTCAATTGACTGGGATTTAGGTTGAGAAAATTTCATATGTATCCTACCATTTATGGTTTTGAAATCGACGGTAGATTGATGGGTGGATGCAGACTAGGTTAACAGACTGAACAAATCCTAATTAAAAAAAAAAAGAAAAAAAAAGGATAAATTATACTTGCCTCCGTTTATGTTTGGTTATTTTTCCACTTTGGCCTTTCATTTTTAAATTTTTTCAAATGTACTTATGTTCAAAATTAGACCAAAAATGACACGTTAACTATCACATAACTTAATTTTTTTTTTATTACAATAGAGTTTGAGTTTGTGTCAGAGGTGCGAGTTATAAATAATAAAATATTTTTATATTACGTGATTATCAATATGTCATTTTTTTTGTCTAATTTTGGACATAAATTAGCCTTAGGAGTAAATTGGAAAAAAAAAAAAATTGAAACATAAATGGAAAGTAAAAAAAAGAAAAAACTTCAAGGGCCGAAGTGAGAAAATTATCAAATATAACGGGGTAAAGTGTAATTTACCCAAAAAAATCCTGAGGGCACTTATATTCAAAAATCCTTCTTTATTTATATTCTACTAGTCTAAATTATTTTCTTATATTTGAATAAATCTTATGGGTAACATAGTTATTAAAATACCCCAATAATAATAAGGTGAAACACACATTAATATTCACATTGACAGTGTGAATGTTTCATGATGTAAACATTCATATTGTTAACTTAAATATTCATATTGTCAAATTTATTTAATGTGAATGTTCACATTACCAAGTTGCTAAGTGTTCAAAAAATATTTGTAAGGATAAAATTATCTATAAAATATCTTAAATATGAGAATTAAGATTTGAATGATCAAATGTCCAAAACAATAGGACTTTTTGGAAGACAGAAATATCTTACAGACTAATTAAGATACAAGTATTTGAAAGAGGATTTTCTAATAAATTTCTCAAAAATCTAATTTATTTACTAAACAAATCCTATTTATAAAAATAAAATAAAATTGAACAATGAAAAGAAATAGAACCCTCACTCCTCTTCATTGTTCAGTTAATATATATATTTTTTTAAGTGAAAAGCATTCCTATTAAATTTTGTTTTTTTATTTATTGAACAAATAAATAATATTTGTGTATATAAATATTTATGAAAAATTTTTAATCCCGGGCAGTTGGGTCGGTTTTATGGATTGAAACTTGTATATTCACCACCCATTAGAAATCTGATTTTTTTTGAAATTACTAGACCTGCGTCTGTTTGCTCGTTACATTGAAACTGTTTATTTGAGGTAAGGTTAAGTAGGTTAGCTGGATGTTTAACGAGTCCCAAATATACCGCTGTGGCCTAAGATTATAATAGAGTTATTATAGTCTTTATACCATGCATTCCATATCCTATCCATTTCAATATCTCCAAATAAACATAAGATTAAATAAGATTTTTTATTTGGCGTCATCTAAAAAAGATAAAAAGTCGAAAAGTCACTAAAAAAGTAAAAAAAGTCTATACTATTCACAATGTTTGGGTGGGAAAATGGAAGTGAGTACTCAGAGGGCAAAAAGACCTTTTTGCCCTTCACTGACATGCACAGCTCACGGCAATTTAAGGAAAAAAATAAAAAAAATAAAAAGAGTCAAACAATGCATCAGTGTAGCTCAATGCACTGTGAGAGGGGAAGTAACAAGTGCTCAGTGCACTATCAGAAGGGTGGGATCTTAAATTTTATATTTTATACACATTTTTTTTATTATAAAAAGTCAAAAAGTTATCTCAAACTATCATATTTTTTTTCTATTTGGGATAACTTTTTGACTTTTTATATAAAAAAAAATATATGTATTAAAATATTGTATAAAATATAAAATTTAAGATCCTATCCTTCTGACAGTGCACTGAGCACTGAGTACTTGTCACTTCCCCTCGCACAGTGCACTGAGTTGCACTGGTGCATTGTTTGACTCCTCCCCCCCTAAATAGTCGTGAGCTATGCATGTCAGTGAAAGGCAAAAATGTCTTTTTGCCCTCTGAATACTCAGTCCCATTTTCTCGCCCAAACATTGTGAATAGTATAGACTTTTTTGCTTTTTTAGTGACTTTTTACCTTTTTATCTTTTTTAGATAATGCCAAACAAGCATTAATCTAGTCCTTCCAAACAAATATCACCTAAGATTATGGCCAATTTGGACCTATAGTGTATCAAATTAGAAGATGTAACCCTATGTTTGTTTCACATTTTCGAGCCTTTGGTAACAAAAGTAAACTAAAAGAATATTTATTTGAGTGAAAAATATTTTTTACTTTTGAAAGGTAAAAAGGCTTTTCAAATTAAATTATCATCAATGTATATCTCCACCTTCTCTACCATCTTTTCTATTACCTCGCGGCCACCACCACCACCACCATCTCACCATCATCGCCACTATCTTACCACCACCCTACCACCATCATCACTACACCACTAGTATATTAGTTTTAAGGTCGCAATCAAATAACGGAAAACATTTTAGAAAAATTGATAAAAAGTCTATCCCAAATGATGTATAAGGAATTAGATCCAAGGTAAAATCTTGTTTGGTGATAAGGACGTAGCTGAAAAGGTTGCCGAAAAAAGTCGACACTGGTAGCGGCGACAGTAGAAGGTGTTGGTGAGGTACAAAAATGTGTGATATTCAACAGATAGGTTGTTGAATGGGTAACATGTGTCACATTTCAACCAATAATTAGTTTGGTGAATTTCAACAGATAGACAAATAGCTTGATTTCAATTGATAGTTGTTTTTTTGGACAAATTGTATCATTTTAGTCCAAAGAGATTAGAGCTTAGGCCTAATAGCCCAAAAGATTCATATTATGACCTGAGTACAAAAACCTATAAACTGTTTTCCATTAATATTAGCATTTTCCGTCAAATCAAATGGAACCTAAATATGTGAATTAGTGTTTTCAAAAACAAAATTTAGATACCATTGGGGAAGTTTAAAAAAATAAATAAATAAAAAAATAAAAAAGAAGAAGAAGAAAAACAGCAACAAAATGTTTGCAGTACCACTGGTTTATCTGAACTCCATATTGCAATGGAGACTTGTTAGGCAAGTTAGATATTTTTTGTTAGACTCCTCTGTAAGGGATAATATTTTCATATGAGGACTGAATTGCACATCTAACAACAATTGTATTCTGTAAACTGAAAAAATATCAATGATTCACAAAGGAAAAAGTCTTCAATCGCCCTCAAAGACCCAACATTCCATATTGAAAATATTGGAAGCCTTTGAGGACAGTTGGAAACTTCATCGATCAATCTAACTATATAACAAATGTTTTGTAGATTTCTTTCTCACTTGTCTTACAATGTTGAAGCTATCACTGGATTTATATGGAGATGGTTTCCCTCTACTTGTGTTGGAAAAACCTTATCAAATCCGACCTGCATCACCATCATACATTATTCTATGTTATCTCTTCGGAATAATAATCAAAGTTTGGCCATGAAAGACTTTGCTGATAGGAAAATTCTATAGTTACGAATAATATTATTTCCAAACTCAAAAATTGCTTTTGAGTTTTTTTTTGGAAAATTTACCCATAAGTCCTAGTTTCTGAAAAGTTGAACCATTTAGTCCTAAAAGTTTTCTTATGCTCCATTTAGTCCCATTTACACATCAATCTAATGTTTGAAACATTAATCTGATGTTCGAAACATTAATCTGATGTTCGAAATCTAATGTTCGAAACATTAATCTGATGTTTGAAACATTGTAATGGGACCTTTCAGTCTATAAGAAAACTTTTAGGACTAAACAGTGTATAAGTTATTAATTTGGGATTTATTGGTGCATCCCCTTTTTTTTTTTTAATGAATTTTTTTATATTTTAGGGGTTGTTTGGGATGATCTAAATAAGCGTACTTTTTGACTTTTTATGAAATATGGGTTGGGTTTGGGTTGGGTTTGAAGTGATGTGTTAGAGAGGTGATGTGACTTAAATAAGATGATATGACTTAAATATGATAGTGACTTTTTGACTTTTTATCTTTTTTCAAGCATGCCAAACTTGGCCTTAGTCAATTCGTTAAAAACTTTTTTGTAAAAAACCCAGGATATTTTCATTTTTTTTTAGATTTTTTCACAAAAAAAAAAAAATATTTTAGAAGCATTTGGTGCATCTAAAAGGTTTTTATTTTTTATTTTTTTAATGACTAAAACATGAAGGGAAAAAAAAAAAAAAAACTCAAAAAGAATTTTTAAAAATTACACCAAACAAGTTGTTGGGTGTTGGATTATGAACTGAAGTGATCTTGGCTTTCTGATGCATTGTTTGTAAATTAAAGTGGCCTTAGTTATGAGATTTTTTTGATATTTTAAGTGCATCTCATATGTACCTTTTGTAAGGCACGTTTTGTAATAATACTTCCCATGCTATATGCGACTTACTGCTCAAGGTCTACTAAGTTTTTTGTTTGTCTGATTCGGATTAAGATCCTCTGTCTGTCCCAACAAGACATCTCTTTGTTTGTTACATTACACGCAATTATACAATCTAATCTTTCTAAATAAAAATTAATTAAAATTCTAATGTTGAGACTCTGAGTGGACATGGAGTACCATACAGTCTAATTCTGGATTGTTGCTGTGCAACAACTACCATAAACAGATCTTTTAATGAACGAAGAGTTATTATCCTGTCTTCTCAAAACACTATATTAGTTTTGTCTGGCCAATTACAACAGGTTATATGCTTATACGGTCTGGAAAAAAAATTATAGACAAATCATAAAATACCATTGATCGGGCACACAATCACATGTTGTTCTGCACCCATGTGATAGTTTTTAAAGATGAGTAATTATTTGATGTTTCCGTATAGCACTATGTGGCCATTAAACTTGGATTCTCTCTAGTACCTCAAAAGAACGTTGTGTTGGGACAAAAAATAAATAAATAAAACAAAATATATCCCTTTCCTCTTCCTTCCCCTAAAATGACGACATTTTGGAGCATTATAGGGCATGTTTGATTGGAGGGATTAAAGCATGGGATTGAGATTATTAATCCGTGGGCCCAATTATCCTATGTTTGTTTTGAGTTTAGGATTATTAATCCAATGGATAATTAATCCAACAAATTTGTAGGATTATTAGTAATGGGGTAGGGGTGGGATAGTTAACACCACACTAATTTGATAGGATTATTAATACTTCACTAATAGTGAAGTGAATCAAATATGACCATAGGGTACAATATAGACAATGCACTATTGAGAATCTAGATTTGTGGTGATGTATCTACTAATAGTATAGGTCCACGTAATATTAGGCACGGACAAGCCACATGATGGTCCAACAACATTTGATAATTTTTTTGGAATAGAGAATTTTTTTTTTTTAGTTCAGATCTTCTGAAGTAAATTTTTTAGAGTAACTTTTTGTATGGCTGAGATTTTTTCCACTTCATGACATTGTTTTAACATTCCAAAAGCTGGAAGAAAACCAGAAAGAAAAGAAAATTACACAAAAAGATGTACCTATCAACTAAATCTCAGCAAAAATTACCCACCCAAAAAAAAAAAAAAATCTCAGCAAAAACACAACAATAAAAAATACCCAAGAACCAAATCGAAATGCAATTGCAGCAGCCAACAAACAGTGGGATAAACAGCAAAACTTGGAAAGAAGTGACCTGTTTGACAACTGATGATGGATTAAAGCTTCAATTCTGTAAGCATCCAGATGATGGATTAAAACTTCAAATTTGGAAATTTTGGCATGGAGAATCCCAAAAACCTTTGAGATCTACTCTACCATACACTATTTCAGGTGATGAAATTTCTGCAAAAGAACTAAACCTCCCCACCCATCCAATAAAGAATTCCATTTCTTTCCAATTCTGTAATTCTATTAATCTAATGTTTTGTCTCCAAATTTTTATTTAGAATCAATTTGTCTAGTAGAGATTAAATTAATAAAAACGTGAGTCTATACATAAAATAAATTTAAATCATATATTACTAATTCTAAAAAAAAAAATTTAATAAATTTTTTGAATTTATAGTCCTTCTATAATACTTCATATGCTATATACTTGTAGGGTAGCCTTTACTTTGACATGCATTGGAGAATAAAGGGATTGGAATGGAATTACATATTGACTTAATTCCAACACCAAAGGTCAAAGAAGTGGATGTCTTGTTCTCTATGGAATCCATTCCTGATCACTGATATGCCTGGCATATATCCTCTTTTCCAATAGGAATCTACTACCATTAATATTAAGATAAGGATATATTAAAGATTTGCATTGATGATTTTGGGTATACAACAATCATTAGTTTATTTTTACGTAACTTGGTTTGAGCATTTTGGGTTCAGGTTCAGGTTATTTGGATCAACCGGTGGTAGGGCATTATAAATGGCACAAAATTTGAGACACAAAACTCATAATAAGTGGCACTTAATCCTCATAAGGATGTGGATCCCAAAATGGCACAAAATAAATAGACACAAAACTCATAGTTGAATGTTTTGTTTATTATTGTAAGGAATGATGTACATAATTATTGAAGCTGCCAAAGTGTTGAGGGTATGCAGGCATGTAAAGGATACTTTACACCTTTATAATTTACATCCACTACAAAAATCAAAATTTAAGAATAAAATTATTTTTTGGACCAAATATTTTTGTTGTAAAAAGTGTTTTTATTATATTTTTAGCAACGAAAATTAGACATTAATGATGGATTATTATTTTTTTGAGACTAAATTTTTTGTCTAAAAAAATAAGCCATTTTGAGACCAAATTATTTTGTCCTTAAAAGTCTATTATTTATTAGTGACATTTTTAAAATTTTGTCGCTAAAATCTTTGTTTTTGACTTTTCAGGATGACCTTTTAGCGACTATCCACGTGACGATAGAAATTGATCCATAAATATCTTTTCGAACAAAATTTTCACTTTTGGAGACCAAAACATTGGGTTTCTAAAACTTTTATATGTTGAAGTGATCCAATCCCCACTTTGTCACTTGATCTTTTAAATATCACAGTTAATTCTCTAGATTTCAAGTCAAGTAATAGTTAGACTTTAGTCTTATAATGTCATTCCAAAAATTGACGGAGAAGTTGAAGTGTACGGATTAAAATGAAATTTTAGTAAAAGTACAAGAATGCTAAGAATCAAAGTAGGGCTAAAGTAAGATTTTGATAAAAATATAAGGGTACTACATGTAATTAATACTTTCATGTTGTTGTTCTCCTTTAACTTTAAAAATGAGGTTATATAAATGAGTCAAATTGTAACTTGACTTGAAGTTTATGGATTGACTAAAATAATTAAAAATCAAAGGATAAAGTGGGATTAGATATAAAATATTGGGGTGCAAAGTGTAATTTTTCCTATATATAATAGAAGTCAACAGAGAAGCAAAAAGAGAAGTGATAAATGGGCAAATATATACTGATTCTTTTGTTTGTCTTTAAAAAACCACAGATGCTTGTGAATCAATAAGCTGTAAGCATAAAACCTTTTCACATCTAGTTCTACACTAATTATTTTTAAGATTTGATTTCAAGAAAATGTTAAGTATACTTTTCTTTAAGTTTGATTCTCTGAGTTGCAGTTTGGTAAAGATAAGTGATAAAATTTACTAAGAAAAATATAAACAAACTCATTTTTTAAACTCATTTTTTAGATCTAATGATATGTAAATGATATAATTGGTTGATAATTGAGAAGATATGAGAGAGAGTGTTAAATATTTTAATTGATTGCCACATCGTAGGACTTGAAAATTGGGTCTAATTTCTGAATTTGTATAGTAATGCCCATTTACTAATGAGTGGTTATATTTTATACAAATTAGTAGAGGGTGCGCCTTGGCATAACACTAAAGTTGTTCTATTGCGATTGGGAAATTATGAGTTCAAATCACGAAAATAGTCTCTCTCTTGGAGGATGAGGTTGTGTATATCTGACCCTCTTTTGACCTGTAATGGCAAAAGTCTTGTACAACTAAGACTAAATTTATTTGTCTATTTATTTTTCATTGAAACAAAATGGGGCGAATTATACCAACGACCCCTGTAATTTGGCACTTGTGTCATTTTGGTCCATAACTTTTCAATTGTGATATATTTGACCCTGAATTTTGAATCTCGTTCCAAATAAGGACAATTGAAGACACTGTTGCTCTATTTCAAGGGTAAAGTCGTCAATTTAATAAAATATAAACTAGTTTAATAAAAATAAATGTCAAAAAATTATTTTTGATTTCTTAGAAATTATTTCTACCCACCAAAGTAAAATTATATAAAAATGATAAATGTTTTACGTTTTTATTTCTACTCACTTTTTAAACTCATTTTTTAGATCCAATGATATGTAAATGATATAATTGGTTGATAATTGAAAAGATATGAGAGAAAGTGTTACCTTAGATATTTTAATTGATTGTCACATCATAGGGCTTGAAAATTGGGTCTAATTATTGAACTTGTATAGTAATGCCCATTTACTAATGAGTGGTTATATTTTATACAAATTGGTAGAGGGTAGGCCTTGGCGTAACACTAAAGTTGTTCTATTGCGATTGGGAAATTATGAGTTTAAATTACGAAAATAGTCTCTCTCTTAGAGGATGGGGTTGTGTATATCTAACCCTCTTCTGACCCGTAATGGCGAAAGTCTTGTGCAACTAAGACTAAATTTATTTGTTTATTTATTTTTCATTGAAACAAAATAGGACGAATTACACTAACGGTTCCTGTAATTTGAGACTTGTGTCACTTTGGTCACCTTTCAATTGTGATACATTTGACCTTGAATTTTGAATTTCGTTCCAAATAAGGACAATTGAAGATACTGTTGCTCCAATTCAAGGGCAAAGTCGTCAATTTGATAAAATATAAACTAGTTTAATAAAAATAAATGTCAAAAAATTATTTTTGATTTCTTAAAAATTATTTCTACTAAAGATAAAATTGTATAAAAATGATAAATTTTTTGCATTTTTATTTCTACTCACTTTTTAAACTCATTTTTTAGATCCAATGATGTGTAGGTTGAAGAACTTGAGAGTTCAGAATTTATTCATTAATTGTTATTAATCAGTTACATGATGAGCTTTATATATATACTAGCTACCATATGTATACATCTATATCTATATAACAAACTATGTAACTGCCTAACTAATATAACAGCCTAACCATCTATTATCTCTGTAACTAATCCAGATATACAATCACATGTGATGCACAGCACAGTAGTATAATACAACTACTCCTTATCATGCCCCCGCAAGCTAATGGGAGCGGAAGAAACCATGAGCTTGGCAGTGAGAAAGGAAAACCGAGCTGTAGAGAGAGGTTTGGTAAACACATCAGCAACTTGATCGGAAGAAGGAAGTTATGAGAGAGAGTGTTACCTTAGATATTTTAATTGATGGACACATCATAGAGCTTGAAAATTGGGTCTAATTTTTAGACTTATATAGCAATGCCTATTTACTAATAGGTGGTCATAGTTTATACAAATTGGTAGAGGGTGGGCCTTGGCGTAACACTAAAGTTGTTCTATTGCGATTGGGAAACTATGGGGGATTCTATTTACACCCAAAAAATCATTAAGTACTTCCAATTTCTAAGTACCTTGTTTAATTATTTAAAATTTTATTTTACTCTCATTACACCCTATTTTTTTTCCAAGTTACCCTCAAGGTAAACCCAAATAATAAATAATAAAAAAACTAAATTATTTCAAAAACTTTTCAATACAAAAAAAATAAAAAATAAAAAATAAAAAAAAAAACTTTTACATTCCAAATTATCCACAAGAATGCTCGTGGAATACTTACCTCATTTTTGATGGGTTGCTTCAAAAAATTGTTTTGATTATTACTCTCATCCATTATTTGATTTTGTTCAAACTTTCTTCTAGGGTTTAGGGTTTCAAAATAATAAAAAACAATGATGTTGATGATGATGGTGAGTTTTGGTAGGGTGAATTGGAGTTTTGGAGGGAGGATGAAGAAGAAGAAGAAGAAGAAGAAGAAGAAGAAGAAGAAAAAAAGAAGAAGAAGAAATAATTTTGATCTCTTGGGAAAGAAGAGACAGAGATTTGAATAGGAATAACTGATTAGGGTGTACCATGAGAAAAAAAAATATTTTAGGGTTTAATATGTGTTGTCCTTATTAGTAAATTCATATTAGGATATAATAAGAATTTAAATTTATGAATTTAAATTGGGTGTACTGAGACATATTTTGGGTTCAAATAGAATCCCTCGAAATTATGAGTTCAAATCACGAAAATGGTCTTTCTCTTAGAGGATGAGGTTGTGTATATCTGACTCTCTTTTGACCCGTAATGGCGAAAGTCTTGTACGACTAAGACTAAATTTATTTGTTTATTTATTTTTCATTGAAACAAAAATAGGGCGAATTACACTAACGGTCCCTGTAATTTGGAACTTGTGTCACTTTGGTTCATAGCCTTTCAATTGTGATACATTTGATCATAAATTTTGAATATCGTTTCAAATAAGAACAATTGAAGACACTATTGCTCCATTTTAAGGGCAAAATCGTCAATTTGATAAAATATAAACTAGTTTAATAAAAATAAATGTCAAAAATTATTTTTGATTTCTTAAAAAATATTTCTACCTATCCAAGATAAAATTATATAAAAATGATAAATCTTTTACATTTTTATTTTTTTTAATAAATTAATTTTTAGTATGTGTTTGGATGATGATCATGTAACAAGTGATTATTTTTGTTGATATTTTTTATGGTAATCATGTAATAGATATTTTTGATGGTTGTATTTGTTGTTGACAGATATTTTTGAATGGTTATCATGTAATGCACGGCTATTAGGCTTGCAATGTGTAATCGATAAGTTTAATATATGAAATGTTTTTAGTTTTAGGATTTTTGATTTAATGGATTGGTTTAATATAATGATATCAAAGTTGCCGCCATGTTTGACTTTTAAAAAAATAGAAACTAATTTAATGAAAATAAATATAAAAAAAAAATTATTTTAAAAAATTATTTCTACCCTCCCAAAAGACAAAATTATATCAAAATGATATGTTTTTAATTTTTTTCACCAATTTAATTTTTAATTTCTTAGAAAATTTTCTAAAAATAGATTCTGAAAACTAAATTAAACGTAACTTTATAACCAAGAAAGTTCTAACATTATTTATTAAAGAAAATGCCATTATATTTCAAACAATATACAAGTTAACTAAAACAAAATAAGTTGTATGACGGCTTTGCATTTAAAATGAACCGTTTGCAAATGAAATATCTTTGATTGTCCTTGTTTGGACCAAGATTTAAAATTCATGATCAAATGTATCACAATTGAAAAGTCAGGTACTAAAGTGACACAAATTCCAAATTATAAGAACTGTGAATATAATTCGTCCGACAAAATACTTCAACTTTAAAGTATGTTAGGATAAGAAGAATTTGTGAGGGCCTTGTTACATTTTTGCCCTTGTTCATGTTGGTTATTAAGTCAACTTAGGGGTTTTGGGAGCAAAAAAAACCCCACCTAATGACCTCCCACGTTAAATTTGACATCTCTCAAAAATATTTGCAAAAATCCATTTTATAGTGGGATTGTCTTTCAAAATTTAATACCTCATTCAAAATGTACCGATTGAACCGATTATTCACGATTCCATAATTGAATCAATTCTATATATCCATATCAACTACAAATTAAAAAAATGTTACGGTAAAACTTATTATTGAACATCTAAATTCCAAACTCAACAATGGCAATTAAACACAAAAGTTGCGCTCATTGCGAGACTTAACCTAGCAACCCAACACCTTATGGTACCAACAGGAACAATACTTGAAATGACAAACTATAAAAAAAACACCAATACTGAGATCGGCTAGAATAAGACCGTAGCCAAATGGATTACTAAATAAACCCTACAAATTTAATTTGGCCCTCCTTAAAAATTTATTGACAATCACATATTAAAAAATATTCTGACAAATAAGAATATATACTCTGCCTTTTTTTTACTAATTAAAAATATCAACTATTTAATTGGTATGAATCATATTAAACAATACAACTTTCATAAAGCAGTTAAAATTATTATTTTTAATTGAAAAACAATTAAAATAAAGAAAATATATTATTGGTTTGTTGTATAGGTCTTGGTTGGACCATTTGTGGAGCTATAGTTATTTAATTGTATCACTTGTGAAGCTTTATAAGTCTATGAACATTGAGTATTAATTATGTAAATAATTACATATGCATGAGAAATGACTAGCATATTTAAATTGATGCTGTTGTCCTATAATTGTATATTAGACCAATTGGTCTATATTAATTAATATTTTAATAATAACTTATTTTATTAAAACTCAGCCTAACCCACCATCCATCCAACAAAATTTGCCCCTTACCTCCTTCAAGAGACAAAGTAGTTCTAGCTCCACCCAGTGCATATCTCGACCTAATATCATAAGATCATGTGGCCACTTGTACCATTTTCTCCTAACAAAAAGGTCACATGCTCTTCTATTTAGAGGCGGCTCAAGTTTATTCGGAGTCTAAGGCAAAAAATACTTAAATGAGACTTTTTGTAAAAAAATTATTAAAATATATTTTTCATTTGTTGAAATGCAAAAATACTAATTACATTCAATATAGTGACTCTGATTTAAATCCGATCCGTAGATACTTTGGATTCGGATTTCTTTGTCTTATATGGTTGTTCATGTCTTGTTTTCTTCTTATTCCTCATTGAATTTGGTTATTGGAGTGTGTTGGTTTCATTTGGGATAGGTTGGTTGCTTGCTTTTAAAACTGTTGTTGCCTTGAATTTTGTCTCTACGTTCGAGCAAAGCTTCTTGAGCTCGAGCGGTGTTTGAAAACTCTCAGTACTTTTACAGGTCTACAAAACTACTGGAAGGGTGCATTTTTCACTCGAGCGGTGATTCCTGCGCTCGAGCAGTCACACTTGTTGTGTTTGAATGCTTGAGCGACACTTTTTGCGCTTGAACGGTCTGTCCGAATTCAACATCTATAAAAGTCACTTTTGGTCACATCTGGATCATTTTTCTCTCTCTCTTCTCTCTCCTTCTGCCATTGTTGCGCTTTCAAGCTCTTTCTACCTGATTTTCATCTACTTTTATACATCTTAGACCCCAAGTTCCTTATACCAAAACGTTGAGCTCGACGAGGGCTTCCATTTGATCTGAGCGGATCGTGTTTTCGTTAAAGTTGGATTTTCAGCTTTCTTCTCTTCATTGCTTGAGGTAGGGATTCTTTTACTCCTTTTCAAGACTTCTTCTATAGATAGACATGTGGTATATTTTATTGCATAAAAATCATGTCCGTAATGGACTTCTTTGAAAATCATATAAGGGGGATCTAGGGTTTGAATGTTTGGAATAGAAATTGGGAATTGATTGTTGTTTGGGATAATGGAAGGGTAGCTCAAATTGTCTATGTTGAAAAAGAGAAAAAGGCCCTAATTTGATCTTTTGACCTAATGGATTAAAAAGGGGTAAAGGTGAATAATGGTTATGTTTTGATAACTTAAGTTATGTTATTGTGTTGTTATCATAAAGGGTGAATTAATTTTGGTATTGGAATTTAATTTGATAACCACGTTAAGTTAAGTTGAGTTATGGTTTGAAATTCATGGATGTAATTTTACTGAAAAGTAGAAATTGGATTTTGGAAAGAAAAAGACTTGGGCATGTTGATTTGGGAAAAATAAAAGAGTTGATTTTGAAAAAAACAAAAAAACCATGACGTATTGTAAATTTAGAAATGAACTTGAGGTTGAATTTTTGAAATAGTTGAATTTTGTTGTTATTATCATTGTTGTTGGATTTAAGGTCAAGTGGGTATCGGATTATCGTATTACTTGTGTTTATATATAGTTTGCTTAGAAGTTTTGTCCTTGGTCATTAGTGGAGGATGATATTGTGATGTTGAATAGCTTTTGTGTGTAGTACACATGGGTTGTTTATATTTGTTGAGTTATGTGATGGTTGGAAGTGTGCATGCGCTGAGAATCAGGGGTACCATTACCCTCTAGTTTGCGCCTGGAGAATTGGCTGTGCTGAGAATATAGGGTGCCAGTACCTTCCAACTAGCACCTGGAGAATTTAGCAGAGGTACCATTACCTTCCAGCTTGTGATTGGTAAATTGGCGTGACTATTGAAAATGTATATCCTTGGTTTACCGTGTTTGAGGCAGGTAGAGCGTTGTTGGATTTCTTGTTATTATTTCGGTTCTATTTATGTGTTTCATGCGTGATGATAATTATTTTGTGAAAGATGTCAATTGTCTTATATGGTTATGTGAGGAGCATTTTATACGTATCGTCATCATGTTCGTTTGGAATGTTTCTATTTAGAAATTGAAATTTGGAATTGGGTTTAAGTTCGGTAATTGGAGGAAAATAAATTGGACTTTGTGGATTTGTTTTCAAATAATTGTTATTGTCTAGCAAGTTTAAAACAATGAGGTAACAAGAAGAAAGAAAAGCGAATGGTTTGTGTTGTTGAATAAATCGAATGATTTTAAAAAAAGTACTTATGTAAATATATTTTCAAGTATAAACCGGCACTTATGTATATGGTATGATTTAAAGCATTCATGATTATAGCTATTTATATGTTGTTATTGTTAAGGATCATGTAGGGATCTCTACTGGACTTTATGTTCATCCACGTTGCTAATCCTTTTTCAGGGATATATATATCGAGAGGTGGTTCAAAATCAAGAATCTTCATTATCTGTTGGCCACGGGGCCTTTTATTTGTTGGTTGAATGTCATTGTTGTAAAAAGGGTTGAACCCTTTCTCTGTCATGTAATGATGTAAACCTGTGGGCAATTTACTGTAATTATGTCTCACATTACATTTATCTTCTATACGAATAAGAGAACCTTCATTGACTTACCTTGATTAAGATATGAGAACTTCTGTTTGCTATATCTAAAATTGTTAATAATAATAATTTGATAATATTATTCGAGTAATAAAAAGTGGGGTGTTACATTCAAGTTAAAAAATTTAAATTCCCAAAACAAATTTAAACTTCCAACATTAGTGTAGTTACAGTACTTCTAATATTAAAATACATAAAAGTAAGGCCTCTTACTGCACCTTAGGTAGAAGTCTTATTTTTATAGCACTTGACTCGTTTCTGCTGCTATTGAATAGTACATAGCAACGTGGTGTTTCCAAGATTAGAGTTTAATTGGGATCTTAGGTAAATCATATTTTTTTTTTAGCAATCATTTTTAACAATATTAAACCGCGAAACCCGAGTCCGGAATACAACAAGATCGGGTCAAAACCGAGATCACTATACGGCCTATCCTAAGCATTTGTCTCATCTGAAGGTCTTGCACCAAATAACCATTAGTAAAAAAGGTAATAGTTAGACCAAGTTCACATAACTGACCAACAAAGATAAGGTTCAATTGAAGAGCAAAAATATGGTAAGCATCAGAAAGAGACAGAATGAAAGTAGAGATTTGGCCAATGTGACTAACAGGCATATGAGAACCTTCAGTAGTGTGTATAGTGGGAGCAGAAGATGATGAAGATAAAGAAGAAAATAGAGTGGAGTCAGAAGTCATGTGATTATAGCTTGCTGAATCAAAATACCATGAAGAGTTACTTTAGGTTACTGAAAGAGCAGTAGAGGTAGGAGTACCAGATTTGGCGAGAACCTGGTGGATAATAGACGCAACATCATCCATAGAGAAGGAAGGCGCAAAAGAACCCTCAGAGGCAACAGCAGCAGAGTGAGAACCATGGCCATATTGGGATTGATACCCAGAATGAGAAGCCTCTTTCTTGGATGAAGTAGTGGAGGGAGCTCGAGGACAATTGCTTTGGAGATAGCCTGGAGCAGTCTTGTGACAAGTCAAGCATTTGCGAACCTGGCAGTGAACAAGAGAATGATTGCCAGGCAGGCCTCGGTTGCGGCAATAACTGCATATGATTGGCTGTGAAGATGAGGAGCTCCGAGAAGATGGCATAGCAAGGATAGAATCCATGTTTTGAGATTTGAAAATCCCAAAACGAGTTTTCTCTGATAGGAGCTCAGTAATGGCTTGTTCTAAAGTGGGCAAGGGTAAACGACGGAGCAAAGAAGCACGTATGGGCTCAAAAGTGCTATGAAGAGCCATAAGAAACTGTAATAGTCGCTGATGATTTTGATAAGTAATAAATAGCTATGCATCCTCAAAATGGACCCATGGAGGTTCAGAAGAGCGAGCTGGTCCCAAACAGATGACACCTGGAATGAGAAGTCATTGAGAGACTAACTGGGTTCCTGGTGCATGTGATAAAGAGTCTGTAACAGTTGATATTGATGAGCATGTCCAGTGGTCAGATAACGTTCCTTCAAGAAATTCCAAATTGCTTTAGTAGGGGAGACAAGAGAATCATCATCCTGAAAGCGTCCAAACTGAAGGTTGATGGAAGGAACTGAAGTAGCCCGGAACTATGTGATAATTTGATAATTCTTACTTTTCCATTCGTCAAGATGGTCATCGAATGTAGAATCAGTCTCATCCTCTTTTTGGTTAGGCAGAGGAAGAGCACTAGTAATGATTCGCCAAAGTCATTGCCCTTTGATGAAGCTAGAGAGAGCTTGGGCCCAACTAACATAATTGGACCCATAAAGTATAATATAAACAGATTGGATGTTATTAGGATGATCCATAATTGCCAAAACAGAGGTCACCAAGAGATTCAGAAGGCTGAAAACCTTAGGGACAGGTAGGGCTGATGTCAACACTGTGGCTATGATGATGTCAATAGCTAGGTAGTGACTGAGTAGGGCTGACGTCAGTGGTTGAAGAATAAGGCAAACGGCTAAGCAAGTCGGGTGGAAGCTAGGGTAGCGGCAAGCGGCTAAGAGAAGCTGGGAAAAAGCCGATGGTGAATCGGCTGAGATGGAAGCCGATGGGCGAGGCGAGGTTGAATCGGTTGAGGCGAAAGCTGAGGGACTGAAGCCGACGAAAGCCGGTTGAGACGACGCGTGCGGAAGCGTGGTGAGAGTGGAATCGATGTCAACTGACGCGTCGCTCTTTGAGAGGTGCATGATGGCGCTTCTGTAGTCCGATGAAGGTGAGTCTGGTGGTGTTGGCTTCGTCTTGAAGAGACGAAGAGGTTGGTATAGTCCAAATGTTAAAATAGAGATGTACTAGATATGTAGAAACTAGCAGAAACCACTAGGGAACATAAGCAATTTGCTAGAGAAAAAACGCGAGGAAAAAAAAAGAAGAAGCTAGGAGAGAACCCTAGGCTCTGATACCATGTTATGAAAGTAGAGAGAGAAGAGAAAAGAGAAACTCTATATTGAATTGAATAACGAAATACAAGAAGTCTGTATTTATAAGCTGAGAAGAAACCTAGATAAGTATAGAAAAGAAGATAGAGATATACCAGAGATAAGTATAGAAAAGGAGATAAGATACATCTATAATATAGATAGATAAGTATAAATTAATAATATATATCTAACAGGTTAAAAAAAAAAATTCTTGTTTTGTTGGACCAATTGTCCATAGAAGGGATGCTACTGCATGCAAAATTTTAAGAACATGATACGCATGAACCTGGCATGGGTGTTAAAAAGAAAGTACTAGCAGTTTGATATTATATAGATTTTCAAAAAAAAAGGGGGGGGAGGGGGGGAGGGGGGCCAGCAAGTTTTGCTATTGTTAGCTTTGAATATTATATACATGTTTGATATATACGTGCTGAAGAAAAAAAAAAAAGAGGCTGTGTAGACATCCCATTTTTGACTGCCCTTAAGACTTGGGCGCATCAAGTTGATCACTCGGTGATGAAAGTTATGTTTACAATTATTCAATTTCTTCAGCAAGAAGAGCTTCTTAATCCCAACCTTACACCCTGTTTTTGACCAAAACTATTTTAGACCTTAAAACTCTCTCTTTCAAAATATTTTTAAAAATATTTCTATGATGTTCTGAGGCTCGCATTTCATTTAAAAGTTTCACTTTTCGGTAAACCGAGCAAGGACAAAGTGGAAATACATGGAAGAGAGGTCAACTCTTTGAAAAATCTTTCAAAACATCTTATTTAGAGGTTTAGATTTGAAGAAAATTGGAAGAGAGGGAGGAAAACTAGTTGGGGGAAATGGTTGAGCATGAAACCGTTGAGAAAGAACTGAGCAGTCTTTACTAAATCAGGCCTATCTCTTTGCACACTTAAAATTTAGATGTGAGGCTACCACCATTGGAAAGTAGACTTCCGGGGCTTCAATTTAGACTCAAGAATGACCAAGAACCGAGTCCGGATGAAAGAGATATGCCCGTTTGAAGTCGGGCTTGGAAGTAGATTTTCTATGGCTGGCAGGCCACTACTTGTGGACAGCAAGCCACCACTTCTGGCCTGCCAGCCACTAGTGAAAAGTGTAAATATTTTGTGCCAGCTATCCCCCAAAAGCTCCAGCTGTTCCAAGCATGATATTTTCGACCTGATGGACTGTTTTTCTATATATAGGGGACCTTCCTTCTTGGTTTAAGGTTACAAAAAATTCCAAAAGCTCTCAAACTTGAAATTCTATCTCTATCTCTATCTTGAAACCTATACACCCTCTCTCTACACTTCCTAAACCAATATTGGAGCTTTCCTTGTTAAGATTATTGAGTCCAAATTTCAGCCATTGAGAGTGAGAACTTGTTAGTTTGTGAACAAAAGTTTTATTTCTCTTCAAGAGGTATAACTACTAGCTCCTTTGCACTACTTCTTTTCTATTTTTTCTTGTTGTTTTCAATTGTTTTTATGGACTGAAACTTGTGGTTTAAAGCTACCAAAGGTGAAGGGGTTAGTCATTCTTCTTTAAACATTGTCTCCTAAGCTCTTGCCCTTGTGTTTCCCATCTCTTCATCAAATTTTTTTGAGCTTTTTACCACTGATTTTTAGAGGTTTTCAGAGGCTAAAAATGTGGTTTTGAAGTCCCAAAAATAGAGGGGTTAGCCACCCCTCCTTTGGCTTGTTTACTAGCTTAAATTTCCCATTAGTTTAGCTTGCTCTTTTAGCTGTTTTTACTTTAATTTCAGCATTGTTTTAGCCTCTATTAGGATTGTTTTAGCACTATTTTAGGACTATTTTTAGTTCCTTGTTACATTTGAGCTTTGTATTTCATGCTTGTAGTGTAATGGTCCTCACAGGCTTGGTGGTTTTGGCCTTAGCCACCAACCTATTTGAGTTGATAGTATTTATTTCTTATTTTCCATACTTATTTTCACCTCTAATCATCTCTGCAACCTCCCCATTTTCTTGGCATTTATTTTCTTTGAAAGTTGTTTCAAACTGGTTGTTTGTTTAAGCTTGAGATTGAGGTTGTTGTGCTTAATGGTTTAATACCTTTGGGGGTTCATTACCAACGGCATGACATCTCTCTCATGCCTAAAACAACATTTGGTTTGATGCTCTTTTCCATTAGCGGACTTAAAACTCATTATTAGACTCAATTGATTAATGAATGGAAAGGTAATTAAAAAAGGTGTTAACTTGGACTAAAATAGAACAAGTTATTAAAAGGTGTTGTGTTCAATTAGACGTTAATTGAACACATGGAAACTTGGGCCATTTCATAATTGCTAGTGATGAAATGATTCAATTTTCCAAGGTCAACCACTTCCCTTGATCAATCCATGATAAAGAGGGGATTTGAGAGTCTTTATTTGTTGCATTTATTGAACTTGCACACTTTGGTTCATAGGTCATCATGCAATAAAATTGCATCAATTGATGGTTTGTGAATCAATTTTTACTACTCCTTTAAGCTGTTCAAATGATAAGGAGAGGTAAATTGTGCAAACAAACTCTTGAGAATACTCTGTCCCTGCTCTGTTTTCTCTCTGTTGCAGCAGGACAATCTAGTCATCAGTGGCTGGCAGGCCACCATCAGTGGACGACAGGCCATCTGCTGGCCACTTGTACAAACTCTAGCAGTATACTTTTGAGGCAGAACAAAATTGGTCTTGAGGTGGAAAATAGTGAAAGTTTCCTACTGTGTAACAGAGGCATCTAGTAGCAGAAACAGTGGCCTTTTCAGGTGGAAGTCCGCGCGCATGCATAAGCATCCCTCGTTTCCCAAACAGAGTGATTAGAGTAGTTAATTTAGTTATTTCATGTTGTAATTAATTAATTAAGCTAATTAAAACTTTGTGATTAATTAATTAGTGTAATCAATTAGTTAGTTCCAATTTGTAATAATTAGCTAGAATAGTTAATTAATTGTGATGTTGTAATAATTAGCTAGTTTAGTTTATTATTTCGTTTTGTAATAGGTAGTTAATTAGTTTAACTAGTTAGTTTATTTGGACCCTCCTGCGCGAGGGCAAGCAATGTTATAATAATGTGTATGTCTTCCAATCCTACGTCTTTCTCCCTTTTATTTAACAGCTTATGATGGTTAGTTTAAGGCATCATGTTTACTTTAGCATATTTCATGAGTTGCATCCACTTGTTTTGCATGCACCGAGGCTCAGTTCATCATTCTAACTTGCATTGTCGTTAATACATCTTAGAATACGTGCTTAGACCGCATGCTATCAAATTGATTCATATGCCATATTAAGTAGCCGAGCCTAGTAATTGCATATCGCATGCGTTGCATTAGTCATATTGCATAGTTAGGATCATGCATTATTCTAACTAGTTTCTCATTTGGCTTGGAGTACTAGGTAAGCTTTTATTTTCTTTAGCATATCGCATGCGTATGATTGTTGCCATGTCAAGCATGCTTTCCATGAGGCTAAGTGCTTAATTGATAAATTGCTTGAATGCCTATGGATGAAGGCTAATTGCTTGAATTGGGATGGTTTGATTCATGTACGTTTATGCCCACTTTTTCAAGTGGCACATTCACAAACTCTTTTCGAAACAAACATGAAACCAAGTATTCCATTTTTTGCAAGTTAGTCTATACTTGTGTGTGTGCGCATCACATAGTAATGTTAGCCTAATAATCGGAACAAGAGCATATAATGCAGATAAGAATCACACCATGATTAGTAGCGACTGATCTTTGATCGGGCGAGTAGAGGTGCTCAATTCATGACCTTCTCCTTTCGTACCCAAGTTCCCGAGCTGAGACAATCTTGGTGATGACGGACACGTGGCCTTTGGCACGAGTCATGGGTTTCCTAAATGTTCCAAAAATATTTAGCTGGTGACGCTGTATTTGGCAAAGCAGCCCATTTTTGGTAATTTAATTCAAAATCGATTTTTCAAAAAATTTGCTGGATTTGGACTCTTTGGTGTTTATCTATTTCACATTGCACTTGTGAGATCGGATTCAGACCCGCGGGAGTCCGATACTGTAGGGCTTATTCGTTTTCCGAAATAGGGCACGAAAAGTCGAGCTACAGGGTGGTTTATGCAGAGAAAAAAAGAGTTCATGCTAAAAAAAGTACTGTTTGGTTAAAAAAAAAAGGGTCTTATTTTGTTGGGCCAATTATATACATAGAACGACACGGCACTCTGAGCACAAAACGATTTTTTGAAATTGAGAAACAAATTCTTAACCAGGTATTGAGCCTACGACTGAACGCAGCGAAAAAGACTGAACAACGGAAAAGAAAAGGTAAACAACCTAAACGCATCGAGACACACTCGGAACGACTCAAAGCAAGAATCGAGACAAACAAAATGAAAGACACGACACACAGACGTGTTACAAAGACGAGAGACCTCTCAATTCGCGAGGAGCCAGTTTCTCCGGGCATTGTTTCCCACCCTTTCTCATTTGTGATTCTCACATCTCTTGGCCCTCAGGCTCTGTTTTTCTGAAAAAGCCCTTTTTCTCACTTTTTCTCTCAGCGCACACCTCTCTATTCTTCAATCTCTCATTTTAAATCCCTCCCCTGGGTGGTTGATGGGTAAGCAGGAAGTTGTGGGCTCTTGCCCCTGGCATTCTACCAGATTCTTATTCTTGTTCACAACAGTGAGTTTCTCCCACAGAGGGGTTGCGCTACAACTGGGTGTGTAGCAAATCTGCAGCTGACATCGGTTGATGATGCTTTGCTGGGGAGTTTGGACGTGATCAGATCTATCCAGATAAGGAAGTGGAATATCTTGATCCATTCCAATTCGTGCTTCGCACTTAGCTTGATACCTCGCTGCTTGGAGAGTGATAGAGCTTTCAGCCCTTTTGCGGTTAGCTTCAGTGGTGCCCTTTTCCGGCAGGTATGATGCCCTTCTTGGCAAGTATGGTGCCCTTTCTGGCAAATGCATTGACAACAGGGAAAAGATAGGGAGCTTGACTCAACTGTGCCCCTAGTTCATCATTTTGACCATTTTTTATTTTTTGCTTCTGCTAAAACAATTTTAACCAAAATGAGAGTTAGATTAACACGCTTGTTCGATTTTTTGATTTGAAATCATGCAAGTCAGGTTATGAGCACTGAAAATTTTTCTTTTTTGGGTCCAAGAAATGGTCCAGTTTTAGAAAAGATGGAATGCTTTTTAAGAGAAAATTAGTCAACCTCAGTAAAAATTCTCAAAAACTATTTTTGCAAACGGCGACTGCTCAACGAGCACAGAACCTACTCTTGAAATGCACAACCTCAGATCCGAAGGAAAATTGCCCCTTACACGAAGAGAGATGCATGGCGACGGAGAGTTACCCCTTGTTTGAACGGCACCGCAGCGCATTGAATGGCAACGGAAAGTTGCCCATTGTTTGCATGGCACCGCAGCGCATTGTAGTCAATCCTCAGAGTGACGAACACAACCAAATTCTCAGATTCAAAGAAAGTGAAGATGATCAAAACCATTACATGGACACAATCGATTTGGAAGTGTTTGTGGCTGGACTTCAGAATGAAGTTTCCTACGTATCCCAAACATGAGAATCAAGCCTTACGTAGTTCAGGGTTAAGGTACACTCGGGTATTAACCTCTTCTTTTGCGCTCTAACTTTTGCTAAGGCCGCCATTTCGGGTTTTCAACCTTGCGAGCTTTGTTTCTCTTTTCATTTCCTTTCATCTTTTTTTCTTTTTCTTCTTTTTCTTCTTTCATTTTCTTCATTTTTCTTCTTTTTCTTTTTTTTCATTCTTTGCATTTTTTTTTTCTGTTCTTTTTCTTCTTCTTCTTGCTCTAATTTTTGTCTGGGTTGCCCTTCCGGATTTTCGGCCCAGCGAGCCTCTCAAGGGTAAAAGTGTAGCTTGGTCCATGTCAAATGGTTCTGAGATCTCGAATCTGTCTGAATCCAAGAGAGTGGCTACTGTTCGCTGACGATGTAGGAGTCCATCCAACGGGGGCTGAATTTGCCCCTAGTGTTGTGGATAGGAACTCGGTTGTCCTTCAGCAATGTCTTCTTCTTTCCTTCCTTCTGGGGTTTGGCATTCTTGTCGATCTTCGTTGATTTGTGGAACGATCCATCTTTGGCTCTTCGAGTACAATCTGGCATCTTTTGCCCCTAGTTCGAGTGGTGCTTCTGATTTAGCTTTGCAAGCTTCTTTTGACGACATCTGATCTTCTTGATCTGACTTTCCTACCCCTAGTTCGAGGGCTGCTTCTGATCCGGCCACACAGTCCTCACATTGTGGTTGACCATTGAACATTCTGAATCTAAGTTTAAGGTTCGAAAATGAGGGGTCAAGTCTTGAGGCTAAGAGCGATCCTATGCCGCACAATCTCAAGAGCGATTGCACACAGGTCTTCGCAGGACTGCGCAAAGCATTTTTGAAACCTTTTAAGAAAGCGACTAATCGCTCGCGCTGAAGACAGTATAGAACCAATCTGGACCAAGCCAGGATCCTTCTCAGTACTCACATTAACAAACATGATCTCATTCATTAAGGGCTTAGCACGCCTCTCTTTCTCTCAATTGATCAAATTTTGCAAAACTAGAGGGATTCCTCCCTCTTCGTTTTTTTTTTTTATCACAGTGTTAGAAACGTTTTGGAAAACGTAGGTCAATGCAATGATTTCGGGGCATAGGAATGGCAAAGTTTTCAGTCAAATACTGCCACCTCATTCTAAACTTCTGGCACACGGCAGAAGTAAACACAAGAATGTGAAAAACCACTGTTGTTCCATTCAAATTTGTTGGTGCAACTGGCTCCAAGCAGAAATAGACTCAGAAGAAAATGAAAAGACAAACGCAAAACAAAATGGTGATGCCCGAGATAACACCCTCGGAATCACCCGACCTTTGTACAACAGGACTGACTCGATACAACAAGACAGACCCTTAATCAAAAAGACTGACTCGAGACAATGAGGCAGACTCAAAACAAAACTTACAGAATTGATTCAACACCTAAGTCAGAAATTACAAAACTGCCATTCGCAAATGCTCAAAAAAGTGCGTGCCATGCGCCACATCTGAGGTAAACCGAGCACCGCCCGCAGGTGGTCCAACCCCTGATTACATACTCATACTATCCTCGAAGTTCACTGACCCAGTGATGGTAGACTTTGCCGAGCTTGGCGGGAGGATAACCCCGCTGTCAAACAGATCCTGTACTTCGTGACGAAGATGGAAGCAGTCGTCGGTGCTGTGACCAGTTTGCTGGTGGTATGCGCAGTACTGGGTACCATCATGCTTAGCTGGAAGGGGACTCGGGAGAGGCCGAGGCTCGAGGGGTTTGAGATGCCCTTTTTCGACGAGGATTTGAAGGGCCTTAGACAAAGGCATGTAGAGGGCTTGGAAGACCCTGCGACCTCGGGGCAGATATTTCGAAGTCTGCGAGTTTTTGTTGGACGCACTCGAAAAAGGATCCGCAGGTGCTGCCTTGGCTCTCTGATCTTTTCCAGGTGTAGGGTTAGAATTGGAAGGAACTGTTCTGGTATGACGATCCCCATCTCGATTTTCCCCCTGGCTTGAACTGCTCTCGTCTTTAGTAGGGAAGATGTCATCCACAGTCTTAGCCACAACTGCAAGTACTTGTTGCTTATTCAACCCTCTGGCTTTCAGAGCCTCAACAGCTTGCTGGAGTTGTTCATAGGGATCAGTGTCCATCTTTATCTTGTTCTTTCCACTAGCCTCAGCTTGGTGGAAGGTTTGGGTTGCTTGACCAGTACGAAGTCCGGCTGTTGTTGTCATATCATTGCCAGAGCTTGAGACAGCTTCAGGTTGGCTGAGCTCTATTATAATTCGCCCCAGTAGCGGGGGCTCCTGCGGTATGAAATTCCCAGCATACGATGCATTTGGTGGCGAAACTGACATTCCACAGGCTAGATCCGCCACAGATCTTTGAAGGTCACCAATCATTCCCATCAACTCGAATGTGGTGGGCTCACGGGTTTGAAATAACTGGGGTTCCCAGATCGGATGTGCGGCAGGTGACCTGGGTGGGTGTGGCACTTCAACATCGGTATCACCTTGCAATGTGATTCCTTGGTCTGATGCGGCTGCTATAACCACAATTTCTTCCGAATTTTGCGTCATCACGAGTTTTGCTGAACTAAACAGAGGTGATGTGACTGGTGACTGACGGATCTGAAGAATCGGTGAGCCTTTTTCTGTCTTGCCTCAGCAAAGGAGAACACTGGTTGCTCTGAACCGAGTCTCTGAACCCCCTGAAAGAGAAAACACGCGGCATCTCAACCCAATCCCGCTAATACAGACATGAGCATAACTGAATAACTGCATTCGATCGTTGATCACTGTTCCCAAAATTACTGCCCCCAAAACTGAATCTGATACCCGCAGATATAATTGATTCCCAAAATACTGAACTGGTGCCCGCAGGCCTTATCTCCAAACTTGCAAACTGATACATGCACCCCTGTAGAGACACACTCTAAAAGCACATAACAAGCAAGTGAGAGCCAAAACATCCTATGTTGGGGTAAGGTTTCCCTATCATATTCTGTCAGGAGCTAGGGTTTCACTACGCACGCAGCGGTTTCAAACAATCTATCGGGTAAGCAACCTGTCCTAGTTTGGAATGGTCACTATGGATGCCGAATATGCACTAGGTCGAATGGTCAAAAGGGTGCCCCGGTAAAATCGGGGTTTGTGTTCCCATACTGGCAGAGCCCACAACCGGTCAGCCTTATGGTCATGCCTTGACAAGACAAGCCTCCGGCAAACCGTTCAGGAATAGCAGATGGCAAACACGGTGTCCTAGGCGCACCAATGCACATGCAATGCAAAGAAACACATAAGTGTAGTCAAAAACATATATCATGAGTTCAGATCAAGTTCTCTAAGTCCCCAGCAGAGTCGTCAGAAACTGTAGACGTCCCCGAACGTCCCGCGAGGATGAGTCCCGTTCTGTTCATTTGGGCTCACTAAATGTTCGGACTCTCAAATTGTCACGGTTCTAAATCTGAACCAAAGAGTCCAAATCTGGCAAATCGTTTTGAGAAAACAGATTTTGAAAGAAGTGCCAAACATGGACTGCTTTGCCAGATACAGAGTCGCCACTTAAATATTTTATTTTGGGGAAATTTAGGAAACCCTGACTCGTTTGCCTAAGGCCACGTGTCCGTCATCACCAAAGTTGCCTTGGCTCGGGAACTTGGGTACGATTGGGAAAGGTCACCTCGTGAGCACCCCCGCTCGCCCGATCAAAAATCGGCCTCTACTAACCATGATATCTATTTTTGGAAACATTATGCGTTCTTGTTCCGGTTATTAGCCTAGATTTACTATGTGATGCGCACAACATACAAGTATAGACTGGGTCGTCTGAATTGGAACAAAACATTTCATGTTTGTTTATTTGAAAATGGTTTGATGGTGCTACCCGCAAGTAGGCTAAGACGTGAATTTGCCACCCTCGGATGGGCTTAGAAAACATGATTCTGCCACTATCTAGTGGGCTTAAAACTCACGGTCAACGAGTTGTTCCAATTCAAATAACCCAGCCTTCACTCACAGGCATTCAGGCAGTTATATCATATAAGCATATAGCCTCATGGTAAGCATGCTATCATGGCAGTCACTCACACGCATGCAAGGATGCTAAAACATAAAACTTACCGAGTACTCCAAGCCAAAACAGAAGCTAATTAGAAATCCATGCATGATCCTAACTATACAGAAATGCCTAATGCAACACATGCAAAAATGCAACTATAGAAGGCTCGGCTATTCTAAAGATGGCATGCGAAATGCTACAACTAACAAGTATTCAACTTGGAATTGAAATATAATGCAGTTAGTATGATGCGCCGAGCCCGGTGCATGCAAAACAGATGAATGAATGCAAACATGCTATCATACTGTATGTTAATTGAAACATGCCCTAATCTAACCATCATAAGCGGGTAAATAAAAGGGAGAAAGATGTGGGGTTGGAAGACATACATCACACACACGCACACTTATTACAGTTGTGCCCTCACTCGGAGGGTCCGAATAAATAATATACAGTCCCGAATAAATAGTACAGTCCGAATAAGTACAAAATCCTAATTAATTAGAAAATTAATCTAGGAAAGCAGTAAATTGCATGCAAATCCGTGGACCGCCTCAGCTCTGTTCCGAATGATGGATGATGCATGCTCGAGTTGCCTTGCGCGAAAATCCATTGCAATGCCCCGGTTCGCCTTTATTTGGAATTGTTCTCGGGATGCGTGCCAAGCTCTAGAAGGCTGCCGATTTCTGATTTGCTACAACAGAGAGCAACACAGAGGCATGGCAAAGTATGCATGACCACTCTTCAGGGAGTGTAGTCCTCGATCCTCGTGCCACCAATCACGCATCTCGATGCATGATGGCCGAGGAGTCGATTTGCACGACTCAATATGAAATGAATGCACATATGGACACAACAAGGCCTAAACTTAATCATGGGTAATCTGGAGTGTCGGCGACAGGGAATTAAGACACGTTCTGTCACTCGTAGTACGAAACGTCCCTCGTTTCCCGTGCTTGGGCTAACTCCTATCCCAAACACTATGCAATATGCATGATATGCATGAATGCAATCCTAATATGCAACCTAGCATACACAATGCTATGAAATGGCATACACAATGCACGATGTAACGAGGCATACACAATGCTCTAACATACAACCTAGCATACACAATGCTATGAAATGAAATGGCATACACCATGCACGATGGACTTACACCAACATGAGTGGACCTTAGCCACACTCACATCAGTAGCCATTAGGTGAGAATGAGACTATCGAAATGCGTGCACACATGCACGCAAATCGAGGACCGATCCTAGGCATAACATGCAACTCTAACAAGGCATGGCAAGGGATGCAAGATGGCATACAAACTCACAAATTCCAGCACTGAAATATGATGCTAAACAGCCCCAAAACATGGAAAAAAGGCACCCGGTGCATGAGATGAACCCCGAAACTTGAAACTGGGCACATGGAATGACTTATAGCTATACAAAGCATGCATTATTTGATCATAAAGTCTAAAGACAGAGCCAAGGCAGTCCCAAAATATGAACATTTCCAATTCAAAGCATGGCCAAAAGATGCTAGCATGGTGGACTAAAATAGCATGCAAGATTGGCTAGCAAACATGAGTTATATGGCAGGTATAGGATGCACATGGAATCTTACCAAACCAGCAAAAATCAGTGAATAAAACATGTGAAAATATGCCCAAATAACCATGGAGAAGCAACCAATACATGCAAAAATGATGAGCTCCTTTAGAGGGTCATGCAATGGATTATTAAGCACATACAAGGTGGACACTTAGCATGGCATAAGCAACTATGAAAATCAAATATGGTAGTCTTAGAACTCACCAAATTGACCCTGGAAAGTGACTTCAAAGCATGCAAGATAGGGTCTCTTTGGAAGGCCAAAAATGACCACCAAACAAGTCAAGGTGAGAGGGGGTCACCCCCCTCTGATTTGGAGGCTCAAAATAGTGTGCTAGTCACTAAAAATCCACTGGATTTCAGTGGCTAGAAGGCCAAACCAAGCATGCAACAAGAGCTTAGGTGTAAGGCTCAAAATAAGGGACAATCAAGCATACAAGGAAGCATATGACCTCAAATAAGAAAATGCCCTTAATAAAACATGAAGATGATGTCAAAAGGAGACTCTTTTCAGTTTATAAAAAATCTCAAAAGTGAACACAAATAGGGCTCATCTATTATGCAAAAATGGCCCTAAAAGAGAGATTAGAGACAAGGGACAGCAGCTGGCCCCAAACAGAGAAGAGCCCTTCAAAAAAGTTGAAGAGGGGCTCAAAACAAGACATTTTACAGTTTATATCAAGTCTTGAAAATAAACACAAGTGAGGCTAAAACAACATGCAAGAAAAAGGCCTAGGAGAGGGATAAAGAGACAAGTGGTAGCAGCTGGTCTCAAACAGAGGAGAGCCCTTCAACAAAGTTGAAGAGGGGCTCAAAACAAGACATTTTACAGTTTATGACCAAATCCAAAACAGCTCACAAATAAGACTAAAATACCATGCAAAAATAGGCCTAAAAGAGAGATTAAACACAAAGGGTAAGGAGAAGACCTCAAACAACAAAAGTCCTTGATCAAACATGAAGAGGAGCTCAAAATATGACTATTTACAGTTCAGGTCGGAGCTCAAAAATGTAAGAAAAAAGGGTTAAGATATAGAACAAAATAAGGCAAGAAAGAGGGAGAAGAGGACTCACCCTTGTAGCACAAGTCTTCAGCAGCTTTTGGACAAAGGAAAGGTGCTCCTAACCTCTAAAAACCACCTCAAGTTGCTGGAATGGAGTGTGGAGGTTGTAGGCTTGGAGGTGGTGTGTAAAGGGTGCATGAACCTTAGGGTTTGGAGGGTTGAATGAGAGATATAGAGGGTGTATGTATCAATGCCTCAGCTGGTTTTTGTAACCCTTAGAAATGAGGTAGGGTGCTGGTTATATAGAGGGAGAGAGGTTAAGGAAAAGGGGGGGGAAAACAAATTCAAATTTCCTCCCCAAAAGGCAGCCCCTCGAATACAGAATCTGGGGAAAAGCAGCTAGCACAGCTGGAATACACTTGGAGAGAGGATCATGGCCGGCCAGGTTCAAAAGGCTCAGGTGGCCGGCTGGCCACCCCCCCTGGTCGGCCGGCCAGGGGTCAAAAGGGTCAATCAAAATTTCTGGCCAGCCACCCCAAAAAGGTGGCCTCCCATGTGTGCATAACACAAATATGTGGTCAAAACCCAGAAAATGTGAACCAGGAGAGAGAAAAGCCAACTTTTTAGAGGGGTTCAAAAGGGTCAGAAACAATTACTGGCTGGCCTATTCGTATTGGTGGCCTCCCAGGTGTGTACAACACAAATATGGGGTTTAGGGCTAAAGAAAGTGGCCCGGGAGTGGTCTACATTAGCTTTCTAGTGAGAAAAACGGGCGACGGAGAGCGATGAAGAAATAAAACTGACTTTTCAAAAAAATTGCTGGCCTCCCACCCTCCTACAAGCTTTCTAACAATGAAAATAAGGTCTCCACCAAAAATGAACCAAAACGGTTGCAAAACGGAGGTTTGGGGACCGAAATGCGCGGCCTGAGGCCCCGAAAATGGGCTGTTAAACACTGGAGGTGGCATTCGACCATGAAGTTGGTCTCTTGAGCCACAGTGTCCCCCAAAAGGGAGTAAATAAGATGTGTGCCGAAAACCGGAGCAAACGGAGGTGGTTAGGCGGTCCTGAACCAAGGTACACGGCCGACGGCTCCGAAAAAACGGAAACCGGGCTCCAAATGGGAAAAATGGCCTACGACCATGAAACGTAGCCTACGGCCACTGAGAGATGGTCTACGAGACCTCTCCCTCCCATCGGAAAGAGAAAACGGAGAAAATGGGACCTGGTTCGCAAACTGAGACAAAACACGAAAGAGCCCGGAAGTTCGGAGGCAAGGCTCGCAGCCGAGACTCCGCAACCTCAGAACGAGCACACTATGCGACATCACCAAGCGCTCAATCGGTGACGTCTGAGTCTTAAGGTCGATAAAAAATGAGGTGTCTACAGCAAGTATCTGATACGATGGCAAGCTTTAGGTAAAAGAATCCAAACCCAACTATTGTATTGTGTATCTAAGGGTTTTTAAATGCCTACAATTTCAATAAAATATCTCTTTTCCTTAATTTATCTTCTGTTTATTTTTTTTGTTATTCATTAATCGGAAGTTTCATTTAAATAAAATGTGTAATTAACGATTTGAAAGGCAGATCAGAAATAGGAACCTGCTATTCAAATAATCAACACTGTTACTCCAAAAAAGTAAATATTGGATATTTGTAACATAAATTTTGAAATGTGTTAAAACACTTCACGTCTCAAAATTTATGTCTACACTTGCATATTGATTTTCTCTAACACATTTGATTTTCACTGAAATTTCTTCGTAAATGTATTTAGAGAAATTTACTTTAATGTTGATTTCTAACTCAATGAAATTTTGTAAATATTTTTTATTCTGAATTTCATATTCATCATTGATCTTATTTGATAGATCTTGATGAGGGCATTCCAAAAATATAATTTTTGTTGAAAATGGACATTTAAATCAAAAGTTATTGAATTTTTAAGTTTTGAAAATTTTCAAAAAGTGAAAGACGTTTAAAAGTAAAATGCAAGGATATTTTGGTCCAATAATTTTGGAGGGAAGAGACGCATGTTTTTTGAGGGACCTGAGGTAGTATGAAAGTTTAGGATATCCTTTATCTCGTAAAATTATAATATGAAAAATGCTTTAGACCTCTAAATTGTGAGCTCTAGAAGAGCTCTAATCTGTGGGTCCCAGTATGTGATTTGATGTTTTGGCCTTTGTTTTTTTTTTCTTTTTTTTTTTTCCAAGTTGCCACGTCACTAGTGCTCTTATTAGAGCTCTATTATTAGAGGTTTTAATCACCACTCTTATAATATTAGGGATCTTAAAAAAAAAAAAAAAACCCTTTTTCCTTTTCCCAAGCTTTCTTATTAAAAAAAAAAAAAAAAAGGCAGAAACTTAACAATTCTGCTAAAAGATAACCTTAAATTTTGGACTTTATAATTTTCTTAAAGCTCTGTTTATCTTAGTAAAGATTTCAATTTCAAAACACTTTCGGTGCCAGTGCTAAGAAGAGAGGAGTTACAAAAATTGTGAAATCGAGGCAATTGTATTGTCATAAAACCTTGTCAAATATGCCAATTTCAGAAGCTGTCTATAGAGGCACCATTGTCACAACTTGTCCTTCCTGTCACTCCAACAATGCCAAGACCTGTTTGCTCAAGAGTGGCCACAAGCCATTTTAGTCCCTCTCAAACCCCGAGTCACTGCTCAACATCAAGAACTACAGCCAGTCAAGGATGGGTTACTCTGCATTGACATATGGTACATTTTTGCTTTGATGGGGACTCATTGTCTCCATTTCTCGAAATTCTTTGCATTTTGATCATCCAACTGGAACAATATTTTGCACAATGCCAACTTGGACCACTCCATCTTAAATACATGCTTGATGAAAACCAACTGTCAGAAAACAGAAATGAGTTATATATTGGTATGCAAAACCAAGAAACAAGGATTTAAGCTACCATGACTCAAGTTTGGTTTGACAAGTAGTTTTTTTTTTTGACATATTTTAATGTCTTAAAAAACACTCCACTTGCAGCTTCTAATAGATTAGACAGACCTAAAACGTAACAGGTAAAAAATAATCCACTAAAGACACAAAAAAAAAGAGTTTAAAAAAAAATTGACTTTATTTTTTCTGTTTTTAGTGAACTTTTCTTGGATTTTATTAGAAAAATTTTAGTCTTTAGATTCTTCTAGATGGACCTAAAGAGTAAAAAAAAAATTACTATAGAAAAAAAAGAAGAAATGGCGTATTTAACTGTTGCCAAAAGATACCAAATTTGCCTTCAACATCGCATGCTCCAACTGCCTTTTGAACCCCAGAGAGTACAATTTTTTCATGTCTTCTTTTACTGGGCTTGTAAGAATGCTCATGCCCTAAATTTATTCTATTCCCAATCCAATTCCTATGTTGTTGAACTGAAAAATGTACCCATGCATTATTGATGAAATCCACATCTCACACCATCTACTCATGCAAATTTTGCAGTACAAACTTTCTCAGGAAACTGGTCTTTCAATGTTCATTTAATCATAAGCCTCATCTTCAAACAATGATGTGATCAGAGTAAATAAATTCTATGGCATAAAATCACGGGCAGCTCGGCATGAGCATCATATGGCAAGGAAATTAGAAAGATCATCACAATCCAAATTAGTTGCACTCCATCCCATTGTTCTTGACGATCTAAGATATTTGAGTCAAAACTATCAGATTGCAGAATTTTATTAATTCCAAAAGTTGTCCCAGATATGTCATGAATTTGAGGATGTGAGCTATCTGAAACAAAGAATTCGTAAACAAGACCATTTACTTCAACTAAAGAGCATCCGGGTTGCTTTTGGGTTCCATGAATGAACATGTTTTTCCTTTACCCACCTTCACATCACTCCACCTAGAGGCAGAAGCATAAACATTAGACAAAAGAACACGTGCCCCGCACTTTCTAGGTTCTAATTCTTCAATTTTGTTCACTGCAAACTCGGCCAGTTCTACATTCCCATGACTCCTACATGCAAAAAGTAGGGATCCCCACATAACCACACCAGATCGAATGGGAAATGACTTCATAAACTTCACTGCCTCAACCAAAAGGTTTGCCCGACCAAGAAGATCAACCATGCACCCACAGTGTTCAAGCCGAGGGGTGAGACCATAGCATCTAATCATTGCTTCGAAATAGTAAAACCCTTTATCCACGAATCCACTGTGACTACAAGCAGACAAGACCCCAAGAACTGTGACCTCATTTGGCTTGACATCACTTTACAATTCCATCAGAGAAGAGAATTGCAATGCCTTCTCAGACTGCCTATTCATGGCAAGCCCTGATATCATCGTGGTCCATGAAAAGACATCTTTCTTGGCTAGTCCATGAAAAATTTCAAGAGATTTTTCAATATCTCCAGACTTAAGAGTACATATCGACCAAAGCACTCACCATAGTAACCTGATTTGGCCTCACATTACCATCACCCAACAATTCCACAAACACCTTCAATGCGTTGGCATAGCAATCACTATGTACACACCCAGAAATCACACTATTCCAAGTCACACATCCCGAACCAAACCCGGAACCTTATCAAACACCCTCCGCCCAAATTCAACAAAACCACACTGAAAATACATCGATATCAGCTCATTTTGCACAAAAACATCGAATTCAAGCCCGAGCTTCTCACTCAAACAATGAATTTCAAGGCCTTTTCAATCAACCCAAGTCTACCACAAGCCTTGAGGACAAAAGGGGATGTATGCTTATCAGGGAAAACGCTATTACACCTCATAAGATTGTAAATATTGACCGATTGTTGGGGAGACCAACTCCGAGAATAGGCTGGAACATGAAATTCCAAGAAAAGAGATCTGGGTTTTGGATGTGGAAGAAAGTGGAGGATGAGAAAGAGAGGAAATGGTGGGGGAGAAGAGAGAGAGAGAGAGAAGTGGAGGAGTTTGCTGGATACAAAGGGGTCAGTGAAGAGGCCTGAAGTGATGGCTTTGGTAGAAAGAAATGAAAAGGGTGTGGGTAGGTTTGCAAGAGGGAGAGAGAGAAGGTGTGGAAGTTGCAAGGGGTGTGGGAGGAGAGAGACTAGGGTTTTGGGGTTTGAAGGTCTGAAAATGGAGGTCAGGAGTCGCATTTGGTTAGCCGCGTATGCAACGGTAACATTGATAACAGTTTTAAAGTTTACGTTACGCTGATGGTTACGGTTACGGTTACCGGTTACGGGTACGGATATAAGTGCCCAAAGATCTTCAATTTCCAAATATCTCACAATTATTGAATCTGCTGATATTTTTAAATTTTGAGATTCTCATATAATCTAATGGCTCTGAGTAATTTGAGATAAGGGACAAAAATATTTCAGGACAGAGGATCCTTGCTTGGGCATAAGTATTACATATATTAATATGGTAAAATTTAAAAAAATTTGGATACGTGTACGGTTAGGTACGTTTGTCAAAAAATATTTATTTTTAATTTAGAAAAATATAAAAATTAATTAAATGGTTTAATTTGTTAAGATCTAACTTACAATTAATATTTAATTCCAAAAGTAAAGATATAAATCAAAATTAAATGTCAATATATCAAATAACTTACCAGTCACAGTTTAATTTTAAAATCATACTAAGTATAAAATTAAAAATAAAAAAGAAGTCCAATGAAAGGAGTTTTATCTCTGTACTAGAAGAAAATAAGAAAATATTATTTCAACTGAGGTATAATAAAATTTGAATATATACTAAGTACGCTTAGACACGTCAAAAATTAAAAAAAAAAAAATTTAAATACATATTTCATATATTTGATATATATGTAAAAGTATCCTACACTAATAAGTACACGATACAACATGTTTTTCAATCTACCCATGTTTCATAGCAATCCACCAACCAGATAAACCACATTGATAAATTCAATTGCAAATAAAAAATGAAAAAATTGCTGTTACTAATTTGATGGGTGAGATTTATTTAAAATATAATTTGCATGTTATGGTTTTGAAAATTATATTCCGTCTTTTAAAGTTTCTAATTTTATAATAAATGATCACTTTTATTAATAAATTATCAAATAAATTAATAATTTTTAATAATGTTAGAAATTTATTTTAATTAATAATTCAAATAATTTATCATTATATAAGAGAGTATTTAGAAATTTTATTTTTTAATTAATTATATCAAATAAAAAAATCCTAATAACAGGGTATTTGTAATTTTTCAAATCATAAAAATAATCCGTATTTTAAACAAACATTAAGGGGTGTATATATAATTCACCAGTGTTTGATTTACTCAAATAAAATTAGAATGGAATGACATTAAAATGTTTATTTTATTTTAGTAAATCAAATACTATTTTGGGAAAATATCTTACTAGTTTCAGAAGTCACAATTTATTTTAGTAAATCACAATATCTCACAAATATTTTTTTCTGGTGGTGCTCGATATGAGAAATTTATATAAATGAATAGTCTAGATACATTTTTCATAATTTGAATCTGAACATCAACATTCTAGGTAAGATTCTGGTTTAATTTTCCTAAGTCCACAACTTTCCTATATTTTTCTTGATGTACGAGTTGAAATGTACTTTTAACTACATTTTCAATTTCCAAATTTAATTCTGTTTCTTATATTTTTATTGTTTATTTTTTTATTTTTTAGATTATACGTTGCTTAACTTGATTTTGACATGTATTGTTTACAATACCTTAAATGCTATGGTATTTACCCTATTACAAAATGAGTAATCTCATCACAAATTAGCGTAATAAAAAATATTATAACTAAGTTACAAACTTTTACAACATTAATTATAAATTTTGATCGTTTTGTTACGCTAATTTGTAACAAGACTACATATTTTATAATTAATATGATGAAATTTTATAATAAAATTATATATTTTTATGATAGGATGCATATAATATACACCCATTTGAAGATGCATGACATAGGATTTAAGAAGCTCTTGCTTGCATTGCGTAAGAAGTACATTAATATTTTTATGCATCTCTTAATAATTAATTTTTTTGAATAATATTATATGTACCAATTAATATATTAATTAGTGTATTAATAGACGATGTGACATCATTTTAGAAGTTTTAGATATTTATAATTTGTATTTTAAATGAGGTCAATAATAATATTATAACACTAATTAGTACATTAATTAATGTATTTAGCACAACCGAATTTTTTTTCTTTTCTCTTTTGCATTTTTCATTTTTGCATTATTATTTTTTACTCATTAGAACCTACACTAGCCTAATCTAATTTAATTTAATGGAAAAAAAGAAAAAGAAAAAAAAAGAAGGGGATCTCTCCAATACCCTACATGAGGCTCGAAACTGCAATCTCTTTTATGGGGATTGGAGAGCATACATAGGGGTGCTTACTTGTCGGATTTAGGTAGGTTGCATGTCATCCACCACTCGGGATTCCGGTTGAGAAAATTTCATATGTATCCTACCATTTATGGTTTTGAAATCGACCGAGCTGGTTGGGTGGATTGATGGGTAGATGCAGATTAGGTTAACAGACTGAACAAATCCTAATTTTAAAAAAAAAAAAAAAAGAGGATAAATTATACTTGCTCCTTTTATGTTGGGTCATTTTTTCACTTTGGTCTTTCATATTTAAAATTTTTCAAATTTACTTCTAAGCTTAACTTATGTTCAAAATTAAACAAAAAATGGCACGTTAATTGCCACATAACATAAAAAAAAATATTATTATAATAGAGTTTGAGTTTGTGTCAGAGGTGCGAGTAATAAATAATAAAATATTTTTATATCACGTGACTATCAATATGTCATTTTTTTTGTCTAATTTTGAACATAAATTAGCCTTAGGAGTAAATTGAAAAAAAAAAATTGGAACATAAATGGCAAGTAAAATAAAAAAAAATTTCAAGGGCCGAAGTGAGAAAATTATCAAATGTAAAGGGGTAAAGTGTAATTTACCCAAAAAATCCTGGCGGCACTTATATTCAAAAATCCTTCTTCACTTACTTATATTCTACTAGTCTAAATTATTTTCTTATATTTGAATAAATCCTGTGAGTAACATAGTTACTAAAATACTCTTAATAATAATAAGGTGAAACACACGTTAATATTTACCTTGACAGTATGAATGTTTCATGATGTAAACATTCATATTGTTAACGTAAATATTCATATTGTCACATTTATTTAATGTGGATGTTCACATTACCAAGTTGCTAAGGCTCCAAAAAATATTTGTAAGGATAAAATTATTTATAAAATATCTTAAATATAAGAATTAAGATTTGAATAATCAAATGTCCAAAATAATATGACTTATTGGAAGACAAAAATATCTTATAGACTAATTAAGATACAAGTATTTGAAAGAGAATTTTCTAATAAATTTCTCAAAATTCTAATTTATTTACTAAACAAATCCTATTTAAAAATTAAAAAAAAAAAAATTGAACACTGAAAAGAAATAGAACCCTTACTCCTCTTCACTGTTCAGTTAATATATATATATATTTTTAAGTGAAAAGCATCCCTCTTAAATTTTATTTTTTTATTTATTGAACAAATAAATAATATTTGTGTGTATAAATATTTATGAAATTTTTTTAATCCCATGCAGTTGGGTCGGTTTTATGGATTGAAACTTGTATATTCACCACCCATTAGAAATCTGATTTTTTTTTAAAAAAAATTACTAGACCTGCGTCTGTTTGCCCGTTACATTGAAACAGTCCATTTGAGGTAAGGTTAAGTAGGTTAGCTGGATGTTTAACCAGTCCTAAATATACCGCTGTGGCCTAAGATTATAATAGAGTTATTATAGTCATTATACCATGTATTCCATATCCTATCCATTTCAATCTCTCCAATAAACATAAGGTTAAATAAGATTTTTTGTTTGGCGTCATCTAAAAAGATAAAAAGTCAAAAAGTTATTAAAAAAGTAAAAAAATCTATACTATTCACAATGTTTGGGTGGGAAAATGGGAGTGAGTACTCAGAGGGCAAAAAGACATTTTTGCCTTTCATTGACATGCACAGCTCACGGCTATTTAAGGAAAAAAATAAAAATAAAAAAATAAAAAGAGTCAAACAATGCATCAGTGCAGCTCAGTGCACTGTGAGAGGGGAAGTAACAAGTGCTCAGTGCACTGTTAGAAGGGTGGGATCTTAAATTTTATATTTTATACACATTTTTTTTATTTATAAAAAGTCAAAAAGCTACCCCAAACAATTATATATATTTTTTTATTTGGAATAACTTTTTGACTTTTTATAAAAAAAAAATATGCATTAAAATATTGTATAAAATATAAAATTTAAGATCCTACTCTTCTGACAATGCACTGAGCACTGAGCATTTGTCACTTCCCCTCTCATAGTGCATTGAGTTGCATTGGTGCATTGTTTGACTCCCCTCCCCCTAAATAGCCGTGAGCTATGCATGCCAGTGAAAGGCAAAAATGCCTTTTTGCCCTCTAAATACTCAGTCCCATTTTCTCGCCCAAACATTGTGAACAGAATAGACTTTTTTACTTTTTAGTGACTTTTTAGCTTTTTATTTTTTTTAAGATAATGTCAAACAAACATTAATCTAGTCATTCCAAACAAATATCACCTAAGATTATGGCCAATTTGGACCTATAGTGTACCAAATTAGAAGATTTAATTTAACCCTATGTTTGTTTCACATTTTCTAGCCTTTGGTAACAAAAAGTAAACTAAAAGAACATTTATTTGAGAGAAAAATATTTTTTACTTTTGAAAAGTGAAAAAGCTTTTCAAATTAAATTATTATCAATGTACATCTCCACCTTCTCTACCATCTTTTCTATTACCTCGTGGCCACCACCACCACCACCATCTCACCATCATTGCCACTATCTTACCACCACCCTACCACCATCATCACTACACCACTAGTATATTAGTTTTAAGGTCTCAATCAAATAACGGAAAACGTTTTAGAAAAATTGGTGAAGTGTCTATCCCAACTGATGTATAAGGCATTTGATCCTAGGTAAAATCTTGTTTGGTAATAAGGATGCAGCCAAAAAGGTTGCCGAAAAAAGTTGACACTAGTAGGGGCGACAATAGGAGGTGGTGGTGAGGTAGAGAAATGTGTGATATTCAATAGATAGGTTGTTGAATGGGTAGCATGTGTCACATTTCAATCGATAATTAGTTTGGCGAATTTCAACAGATAGACAAATAGGTTGATTTCAATTGATAGTTGTGTTTTTGGACAAATTGTATCATTTTAATCCAAAGAGATTAGAGCTTGGGCCTAATAGTCCAAAAGATTCATATTATGACCCAAGTGCCCAAACATTTTACACAAAAACCTATAAACTGTTTTCCATTAATAATAGCATTTTTCGTCAAATCAAACGGAACCTAAATATGTGAATTAGTGTTTTCAAAAACCAAATTTAGATACCATTGGAGAAGTTTAAAAAAATAAATAAATAAAAAAATAAAAAAGAAGAAGAAGAAAAACAACAACAAAATGTTTGCAGTACCTTTGGTTTATCTAAACTCCATATTGCAATGGAGACTTGCTAGGCAAGTTAGATATTTTTTGTTAGACGACTCCTCTGTAAGGGATAATATTTTCATATGAGGACTGAATTGCACATCTAACAACAATTGTATTCTGTAAACTGAAAAAATATCAATAATTCACAAAGGAAAAAGTCTTCAATCGCCCTCAAAGACCCAACATTCCATATTGAAGGGAATATTGGAAGCCTTTGAAGACAGTTGGAAACTTCACCGATCAATCTAACTATGTAACAAATGTTTTGTAGATTTCTTTCTCACTTTTCTTACAATGTTGAAGCTGTCACTGGATTTATATGGAGATGGTTTCCCTCTACTTGTGTTGGAAAAAACTTATCAAATCCGACCTGCATCACCATCACACATTATTATATGTTATCTCTTCGGAATAATATTCAAAGTTTGGCCATGAAAGACTTTGCTGATAGGAAAATTCTATAGTTATGAATAATATTATTTCCAAACTCAAAAATTGCTTTTGAGTTTTTTTTTTTTTTTTTTTTTTTCGTATTTTTGTATTTTTGCATTTTTTTTTATATTTTAGTCAATTCGTTAAAAACTTTTTTGTTAAAAAACCTGGATATTTTCTTTTTTTTTTTTTTTGTGCATCTTTGGTGACATTTTTTTTTATAGATTTTTTCACCAAAAAAAAAAAAAATTAGAAGCATTAGGTGCGTCTAAAAGGTTTTTTTATTTTATTTTATTTTATTTTTATTTTTGTAATAACATGAAGAATTAATAAATAAATAAAAAAACTCAAAAAGAATTTTTAAAAATTACACCAAACAAGTTGTTGGGTGTTGGATTATGAACTGAAGTGATCTTGGCTTTGTGATGCATTGTTTTTGAGATTTTTTTGATATTTTAACTGCATCTCATATGTACCTTTTGAAAGGACGTTTAGTAATAATCACTTTGCCTGGTTCCTCTTTTTTAAAACGACAATGCAAGGTAACTCAAATTTTTGTGGCTCAAATGGCTCAAATCTATCAAAACGACGTCATTTTGACAGATTTTGAGTGTAAAACGACGTCGTTTTAACAAATTTGAGCCATTTAAGCCACAAAAATTTGAGCTACCAAACATTTTCCTTTTTAAAAATACTTTTCAAAAAATTTTATTTATTTTTATTTTTTATATTTTTTTTGTTTTTACTGAATTTTTTTGAATATTTTAAGTATTTTTTTTTTTACTTTTGAACATAAATATACCTAAAAAGTAAAAAAATTGTGAAAAAAACCTTTTAAAAATTCACTAAATATCAAAAATACAAAAAAAAAAAAAATGAGAATTCAACATTTTTTTTTTTGTATTTATTAATTTTTGTAAATATTTTTTCTTAAATTTTTTACTTTTTAGATACATCTAAGTAAGGTGTATCTAAAAAAGTAAAAAAAAAATGTTTAAAATTTTAAAAATATTCACTAAAAACAAAAATACACGAAAATAAAAAAATTCAATTTTTAAAAAATTTAATCTAAAAAATTTAAACCAAACACACTTATTATGCGACTTACTGCTCAAGGTCTACTAAGTTTTTTGTTTGTCTGATTCGGATTAAGATCCTCTGTCCCAACAAGACATCTCTTTGTTTGTTACATTACACGCAATTATACTATCTAATCTTTCTAAATAAAAATTAATTAAAATTCTAATTTTGTGACTGTGAGTGGACATGGAATACCATACAGTCTAATTCTATATGGATTGTTGCTGTGCAACAACTACCATCAACAGATCTTTTAATGAACAAAGAGTTATTATCCTGTCTTCTCAAAACACTATATTAGTTTTGTCTGGCCAATTACAATAAGTTATATGTTTATATAGTCTGGGAAAAAAAATTATAGACAAATCATAAAATACCAATGATCGGACACACAATCACGTGATGTTTTGCACCCATATGATAGTTTTTAAAGATGAGTAATTATTCGATGTTTCCGTATAGCACTATGTGGCCATGGAACTTGGATTCTCTCCGGTACCTCAAAACGACGTGATTTTGGGACAATAAATAAATAAATAAAACAATATATATCCCTTTCCTCTTCCTTTCCCTAAAATGACAACATTTTGATACATTATAGGATGCAATATAGACAATGCACTACAGAGAATCTAGATTCGTGGTGATGTATCTACTAATAGTATAGGGCCACGTAATATTAGGCACAGACAAGCCACATGATGGTCCAACAACATTTGATAATTTTTATGGAATACAGAATTTTTATTTATTTTTATTTTTTTAGTTCAGATCTTCTTAAGTAAATTTTTTAGAATAATTTTTTGTATGGCTGAGATTTTTTCCACTTCATGACATTGTTTTAACATTCCCACAGCTGGAAGAAAACCAGAAAGAAAGAAAATTACTCAAAAAGATGTACCTATCAACTAAATCCCAGCAAAAACACAACAATAAAAAAAACCTAAGAACCAAATCGAAATGCAATTGCAGCAGCCAACAAATAGTGGGATAAACAGCAAAGCTTGGAAAGAAGTGACCTGTTTGACAACTGATGATGGATTAAAGCTTCAATTGTAAGCATCCAGATGACGGATTAAAACTTCAAATTTGGAAATTTTGGCATGGAGAATCCCAAAAACCTTTGAGATCTACTCTACTATACACTATGAAATTTCTGCAAAAGAAACTAAGGTTGCGTTTGATAAAGTTTTGTAAATATGATTTGAGAGTATGAGTTGTATTTTGAGTTTGTGAGTTGTGAAATTATGATTTGAGTGTAGAAAATTTGTTTGGTTATGGTTTTTGAATAAAGTGTTGAATTGAGTTTTGAATTGTATGTGGAATTGAGTTTTGAAAGTTTGATGTGACATGTGAAATAAGAAAATTTGTTTGGTGATGAGTTTTCAAAATAGTTTTCAAAACTTAATTCAGCCTATAATTGATAATCAAACATACAACTCATAAATCAACGTCCGTATTTTTTATCAACGTCATAACTAAACTATTTTTAAAATACTCAAATAAAAAAAGGATTTTTTTTTTCAATTAATTATTTTTAAGCAATTTTTTTGAATAATTTTTTAAAAATAACTTTTATGTCAATTGTTTTATGTCAATTCATTTTTTAGGCCGGTAAAAACATTAAAAATATTTAAAATATTTTAAAATTATTTAGAAAATTAAAATATTAAAAATATTTCAAAAATTAAAAGATTAAGAATATTAAAAATATTCCGAAAATCAAAATATTAAAAATAATTTTTTTTCAAAATAAATATTAAAAAAATAAAATCATATTATTTAAATAATTTAAATAACTAAAAAATTTAATCAGTAAAAAATTTAAATAAATATTCAAAAAAATTAAATCATAAAAATTTAAATAATTTAAATAATTTAAATATTCAAAAAATTTAAATAATTTAAATTTTTAATATTTTAAATTTAAAAACAACTCTACACTCAAATCGTAACCAAACACATAAAACAAAACTCAATTAAGAAATTATTTTTAAAACTCATAACCGAACACATAATTCGAAACTGCAGGCTACTTTCACAACTCTGCACTCAAATCGCAACCAAATACATAACAAAAAAATTAAAATATTTAAAAATATTTTTATAAAATAGAGTTTGAATTTATTTTTATAAAATATTTAAAAATTTAAAAATTAAAATCGTAATATTTAAAAATTAAAATATTCAAAAAATATTCAAAAAATTAAAAAATTAAAAAAAAATCGTAACATATTAAAATATTTAAAATCTTAACAAAATTAAAATATTTTTAAAATATTTAAATATTTAAAAATTTAAAAATTAAAATATTGATTTGAATTGAGTTTTGAAAAGAGTTTTGAATTATGTGTTTAGTTATGAGTTTTGAAAAGTAATGATTATGTTTTGAATTGAGTTTTGAGAAATTGATGTAGAATTATGATTTGAAAGCTTAAAACAAACATCACACTCAAATCAATGGGTGAAACTATAATTTGAGAGGCTTACCAAACGAAGCCTAAACCTCCCCACCCATCCAATAAAGAATTCCATTTCTTTTTCAACAAGAGCAGAACATCGAAAAGTCTCCACTCTGCCAAAGGCAACCTTTTCATTCGCTGATACTGCAGACCTCGATGTAATTCTGTATTTATGACTATCTTTCTTTGCATTTCGTTATCCCATGTTGAAATGACTTCATTCATGTATATTAGATCACAAAGTTTAATGTTTTCTTGTGCCTTCAGAACAGGAGAATCTTCCAACTCTGATCATTATGAAGATTAGCAGCTCTCAGTTCCTGTTACAACACAAAAAAACAATTTCTTTCTGGATGTGTGTATGCTGTAAACAGCAGAATCATAAAGGATCATACTCAAATTCTGTGACAAACCCATAAGAGCATGTTTGTTTTGAGAGGGATAAGGGTGTGGGATTGGATGTTTGTTTGTAAAATTTTGCTCCGGACTAATAGTCCCCCGGACTATTAGTCCCACAAATATGAGACTATTCTATCCCATGGGGGGTGTGGGATAGAAAACATGGGATTGGTATCCCATGGGATTATTTGGTGAAATATCCATTTTACCCTCCATGCTATTACTTAGTAAACAACTAGAAAGGGTAAAATAGTCTTTTGAACATTTATAAATTATTTTTTTAGTGTTGTTAATTTAAAATTATATATTAAATAAAAAAATTAAATTATAAATTATAAATTAAATTTAATTAAAAATTATGGCCTTATAAATTAATTTTTTTAGTGTTGTTAAAAAATTAAATTTACATATTTCTCTAAAATTATTTTTTTAGTGTTGTTAATTTAAAATTATATATTAAATAAAAATTATAAATTAAATTTATTTAAAAATAATAAATTATAAATTATGGCCTTATAAATTAAATTTTTTTAGTGTTGTTGAAAATTTAATTTAAAATTATTTTTTTTATTATGGCCTTATAAATAAAATTATATATTAAATAATTATAAATTAAATTATTTTTTTTTAGTGTTGGCCAAATAGTCCGGGGACAATATATCCCGGAACTAACAGTATGATGGATTACAATACCCCCTTATCCAGTCCGTCCAAACAAACGCACCCTAAAGTCTTTCAAATTCATAATCATGTGGGATACCATCTTTGGAAGTTGAAAATTAGGATCAATATTTGCAATTTGGTACTGTCTACAGATAGAGATAGTACTGTTGAAGGCTAGGCTCTGTTGAAATAAATAATTGATCTTATGGAAGATCCAAACTCCTAACCAGAAGTTGATGATTGTAACAGTTTCAACTAAGTGAGCATGACCCAGAAACAGCAAGCAATGTTTTTGGCCCTTTGTCAATATTTCACCTTACCTTAGTTCATAGGTCTGCTTGATTTTTCATCTTTACTGGATGACATGAATTTTTTTATGATTAGTGTGTGTGTGTAACAGTGACAACATTCTATATATATATATATATATATATTTTTTGATCTGCAAAAAAAAAACTTTATTGATATAGAAAATAAGTACAAAGTACAAAACAAATTACATCAAAAAAGAAGAGGAAAATGCAAAAGCATCTCAATGAGTTAAATCATCCCAACTAGGTTGGCACCAAAAAGCCCATCCAATTATTTGCTAGCACCCCAGAGTTGGTGAGAAACCAACAAAAGAAAAAGAAAAAGACCAAACTTTGCCACAGCAAAGCACACGAGAAACCATCCCAGATCAAAATAACAGCCATCATATCAAACTGAACAAAAGCATACCAACGTAACAGACCAAAAATATCAGACCAACATAACAGAGTTTAACAGACAGAGCTAAGAAGCCAAGAATTCAGACCAGTTGCAGGACACACCAGAAAGCACCACAGTAGGCAGAGCACTTAGTCAACAGATCAGTCCAAAATGCAGAACTAAAACACAGCCCAGAATCAACCTCAAGCAGTATCCATGATCAGTCCATGATTATCAATACTCTTTGATCAACTCTTTGAAACTTGAATCTCTGCAGCAGCATCACATAAGAGTAGGCCAAAGCATCACAGCCCAACTGGTGGTGCCAAACAAAACAACTAAATATAGCATCTGTTGAGGGACACCAAACTTAGGCCATAGCATTCAACCTCCATTCCTAATACCCAAAGCAGCAGTCCCACAACACCAAAAACATCCAGAAAAACCATCAGCAGACTTTTCACCATCTGCAGACCAGCAGCAGGAAGCAGCAGTTGCCCCAAAATTGATTAGAAACATCACAAGGAGACAGAGCAGCAAAGAGACAGAGCATCCCAGAACAAATCAGCAACTGGCAGCAGTAGGCAAGATAATTAGCAGTAACAGCAACTGGCAGCAGTATCTGCTTCAGATTACAACATTCTACATAATGTCACCATTCAATAAAATGTCACAAATGGGATTAAATGAAAACTCTTGTCTCCCATTAATCTAATGATATTATATTGTGGTTCCTATCATAAATCAAGAATGTTCATGGACAATGATGATACTGCTACTTGATATCACATTTAAATCCAATATTTTAATAGTAGTGGCGATGGTAGAACTGTGGTGGTTTTGGTAAGATTTCAGTTCAGAAAACATTTTCAAACAAGCTTTTTTTTCAATAACTATGAAAGATGTTTTCTTTTAATTTGTGTTTCCGTTGTATCAAATACTAAAAAAATTAGAATAAAAAATAAAAAATCTGCCAAAACAAATAAAATGCAATTCTGTAATTTGCCAAAGAGCAATGATATGCATAATCTTATTTCCTGTTTGAATAATGTTAGGGATCATGAATAATATTAGTGTGTCGTGTTTTATTATATGTGCAATTTAAGGATGAAATTTTTTTAAAATTTTGATAATCCTTAACATTACTCTTCTTGTTTTATTTTCTCACTTCTAGACACAAACCAATAGAGCTCACCTTAATAAAAATTGATTGATATTCTTTTAAATTCAAAAATAATATGCAGAGTTGAATTTAGGTGCCCAAGTGGTTTACGTAGAGAAATGTGTAGGTTAAGCCATGCATGCTATAAAGTAAATAGAATCTCCACACATCCACTCCAATATCTATATTCTGTGTATATATTATAAACATTGATTGATATTCTTTTAAATCTTGAGATGCTTCTTGTTGGTGAGACTATTAAAAAAACAACGGTAGTGCCATACATAAAATAATAAAAACGTGATATTACTAATTCTAAAAAATTAATATTCTTTTATTTAGAATCAATTTGTATGGTAAAGATTAAATTAATTAAAACGTGAGTCTATACATAAAATAAATTTAAATCATATATTACTAATTCTAAAAAAAAATTAAATAATTTTTTTGAATTTATAGTCCCTCCATAATACTTCATATGCTGGGATCTTTTGGCGACAAACTAAAAAAGCCAGCTTTTTAGTTTTTTAGTTTTTTTACACAAAAAGGTCAGTTTTTTTAGTAAAAAAAACCAATTTTTTTGTCAACTTCCCAAAGCATTCCATATTTGTAGGGTAGCCTTTACTTTGACATGCATTGGAGAATAAAGGGATCGGAATGGAATTACATATTGACTTAATTCCAACACCAAAGGTCAAGGAAGTGGATGTCTTGTTCTCTATGGAATCCATTCATGATCAATGATATGTCTGGCATATATCCTCTTTTCAAATAGGAAGCTACAACCATTAATATTAAGATAAGGATATATTAAAGATTTGCATTGATGATTTTGGGTATATAACTATCATTAGTTTATTTTTACGTAACCTGGTTTAAGCATTTTGGGTTCAGGTTCAGGTTATTTGGATCAACCGGTGGTAGGGCATTATAAACGGCACAAAAAGTGAGACACAGAACTCATAAAAAGTGGCACTTAACACTCGTAAGGATGTGGATCCCAAAATTGGGTCACTCCACTCCTATGAGTGTTTTGTACTGGTTTATGTTGTTGAATGTTTCGTTTATTATTGTAAGGAATGATGTACATAATTATCGAAGCTACCGAAGTGTTGAGGGTATGCAAGCACGTAATGACACATAAGGATAAATTATACTTTACACCTTTATAAAATTTAGGGTAAACTATCGATAGGTCCTAATAGTTAGACTTAATTCTCATTAAGTCCTATTAAAAATAAATTTTGATAAAATTGTTGTTAAAAATAATTTTATTGTGATAATTTTTTACACACGTCGCTAAAAATTGACAATTAATGACTTTTTTTATCATGATTTTTATAAATTGTTGCTAAAACTTACAGTTAGTGACATTTTTTTATAACATATTTTTTCTATAGGACCTATTAGACAATAAGTCCACTCATTAGGACTTACACGTAAGTACCCCTATAATTTATATCCACTATAAAAAATTAAGGTTTTAGAGATAAAAATTTAAGAATAAAATTATTTTTTGGAGACCAAATATTTTTGTTGTGAAAAGTGTTGTTATTATATTTTTAGCAACGAAAATTAGACATTAGTGATGGATTATTATCTTTTTGAGACCAAACTTTTTGTCTAAAAAATAAGCCATTTTGAGACCAATTTATTTTGTCCCTAAAAGTCTATTTTTTATTAGTGACATTTTTAAAATTTTGTCGCTAAAAGCTTTTGTTTTGACGATAGAAATTGATCTCTAAATATCTTTTAGTGCAAAATTTTCACTTTTGAAGACCAAAACATTGGGTCTCTAAAACTATTATATGTTGTAGTGATCCAATCCCCACTTTGTCACTTGACCTTTTAAATATCATAGTCAATTCTCTAGATTTCAAGTCAAGTAATAGTTAGACTTAGTCTTATAATGTCATTCCAAAAATTGACGGGGAAGTTGAAGTGTAAGAATTAAAATGAAATTTTAGTAAAAGTACAAGGATGTTAAGAATCAAAGTAGGGTTAAAGTGAGATTTTGATAAAAAATATAAAGGTACTACATGTATTTAATACTTTCACGTGGTTGTTCTCCTTTGACCTTAAAAATGAGGTTATATAAATGAGTCAAATTGTAACTTGACTTGAAGTTTGTGGATTGACTAAAATAATTAAAAGATCAAAGGATAAAGTGGGACTAGATATAAAATATTGGGGTGCAAAGTGTAATTTTTCCTATATATAATAGAAGTCAACAGAGAAGCAAAAAGAGAAGTGGCAAATGGGCAAATATAAACTGATTCTTTTGTTTGTCTTTAAAAAACCACAGATGCTTGGGAATCAATAAGCTGTAAGCATAAAACCTTTTCACATCTAGTTCTACACTAATTATTTTTAAGATTTGATTTCAAGAAAATGTTAAAAATAGTTTTCTTTAAGTTTGATTCTCTGAGTTGCAGTTTGGTAAAGATGAGTGATAAAATTTACTAAGAAAAATGATATACAAACTTATTTTTTAAACTCATTTTTTAGATTCAATGATATGTAAATGATATAATTGGTTTATAATTAAGAAGATATGAGAGAGAGTATTAAATATTTTAATTGATTGCCACATCACAGGACTTGAAAATTGGGTCTAATTTCTGAATTTGTATAGCAATGCCCATTTACTAATGAGTGGTTATATTTTATACAAATTAGTAGAGGGTCGGCCTTGGCATAACACTAAAGTTGTTCTATTGCTTTTGGAAAATTATGAGTTCAAATCACGGAAATAGTCTCTTTCTTAGAGGATGAGGTTGTGTATATTTGACCCTCTTCCGACCCATAATGGCGAAAGTTTCGTACAGCTAAGGCTAAATTTATTTGTTTATTTATTTTTCATTGAAAAAAAATAGGGTGAATTATACTAACGGTTCCTGTAATTTGGAACTTGTGTCACTTTGGTTCATAATATTTCAATTATGATATATTTGACCCTGAATCTTGTTCCAAATAAGGACAATTGAAGACACTATTGCTCTATTTCAAGGGCAAAGTTGTCAATTTGATAAAATATAAACTAATTTAACAAAAATAAATGTCAAAAAATTATTTTTGACTCCTTAAAAATTATTTCTACCTACCAAAGATAAAATTATATAAAAATGATAAATATTTTACATTTTTATTTCTACTCACTTTTTAAACTCATTTTTTAGATCCAATGATATGTAAATGATATAATTGGTTGATAATTGAGAAGATATGAAAGAGAGTGTTACCTTAGATATTTTAATTGATTACCACATCATAAGACTTGAAAATTGGATCTAATTTTTGGACTTGTATAGTAATGCCCATTTACTAATGAGTGGCTATATTTTATACGAATTGGTAGAGGGTGTGCCTTGGCGTAACACTAAAGTTGTTCTATTGTGATTGGGAAATTATGAGTTCAAATCACGAAAATAGTCTCTCTCTCTTAGAGGATGAGGTTGTGTATATCTAACCCTCTTCTGACCTATAATGGCGAAAGTCTTGTACAACTAAGACTAAATTTATTTGTTTACTTATTTTTCATTGAAACAAAATAGGGCGAATTACACTAACGGTCCCTATAATTTAAGACTTGTGTCACTTTAGTCTTCAATTGTGATACATTCAATCCTGAATTTTGAATCTCGTTTCAAATAAAGATAATTGAAGACACTGTTGCTCCATTTCAAGAGCAAAGTCGTCAATTTGATAAAATATAAACAAGTTTAATAAAAATAAATGTCAAAAAATTATTTTTGATTTCTTAAAAATTATTTCTGGCCACCAAAGATAAAATTATATAAAAATAATTGATCTTTTACATTTTTATTTCTACTCACTTTTTAAACTCATTTTTTAGACCCAATGATGTGTGAGTGATATAATTGGTTGATGATTGAGAATATATGAGAAAGAGTGTTACCTTAGATATTTTTGGACTTGTATAGCAATGCCTATTTACTAATGGGTGGTTATAGTTTATACAAATTGGTAGAGGGTGGGCATTGGCCTAACACTAAAGTTGTTCTATTGCGTTTGGGAAATTATGGGGGGATTCTATTTACACCAAAAAAATCATTAAATACTCTCAATTTCTAAGTATACCTTGTTTAATTATTTAAAATTTTATTTTACTCTCATTACACCCTATTATTTTTTCCAAATTACCTTCAAGGTAAACCCAAAATAATAAATAATAAACAAACTAAAAAAATTATATTATTTCAAAAACTTTTCAATACAGAAAAAAAAAACTTTTACATTATGAATTATCTACAAGAATGCTCGTGGAACACTTACATCCTTTTTGATAGGTTGCTTCAAAAAACTATTTTGATTATTGCTTTCATTCATTATTTGATTTTGTTCAAACTTTCTTCTAGGGTTTAGGGTTTCAAAATAATAAAAAACAATGATGTTGACGACGATGATGAGTTTTGATAGGGTAGATTGGAGTTTTGGAAGAAGAAGAAGAAGAAGAAGAAGAAGAAGAAGAAGAAGAAGAAATAACTTTGATCTCTTGGGAAAGAAAATATAAAGATTTGAATAGGAATAACTAATTAGGGTGTACCATGAGAAAAAAAAAATATTTTAGGGTTTAATATGTGTCGTCCTTATTAGTAAATTCATATTACGATATAATAAGAATTTAAATTTATGAATTTAAATTGGCCGTACTGAGACATATTTTGGGTTCAAATAGAATCCCCAGAAATTATGAGTTCAAATCACAAAAATAGTCTATCTCTTAAAGGATGAGGTTATGTATATCTGACTCTCTTCTGACCCGTAATGGCGAAAGTCTTGTACAAATAAGACTAAATTTATTTGTTTATTTATTTTTCATTGAAACAAAATAGGGGGAATTACATTAACGGTCCTTGTAATTTGGAACTTGTGTCACTTTGGTCCCTAGCTGTTCAATTGTGATCCATTTGACCCTAATTTTGAATCTCGTTCCAAATAAAAACAATTGAAGACACTATTGCTCCATTTTAAGGGAAAAATCGTCAATTTAATAAAATATAAACTAGTTTAATAAAAATAATATCAAAAAATTATTTTGATTTCTTAAAAATTATTTCTACCCACCCAAGATAAAATTATATAAAAATGATAAATTTTTTACATTTTTATTTTTTTTACCAAATTAATTTTTAGTATGTGTTTGAATGATGATCATGTAATAAGTGATTATTTTTGTTGATATTTTGATGGCTATCATGTAATAGATATTTTTGATGGTTGTATTTGTTATTAACATATATTTTTGGATGGTTATCATGTAATGGGTGGTTATTAAGCTTTCAATGTGTAATTGATAAGTTTATATATGAAATGTTTTTAGTTTTAGATTTTTTGATTTAATGGATTATTTTAATAATAATATCAAAATTGTCGTCATGTTTGACTTTCAAAAAAATAGAAACTAGTTTAACGAAAATAAATATAAAAAAAATTATTTAAAAAAATTATTTCTACCCTCTCAAAAGACAAAATTATATAAAAATTATATGTTTTTAATTTTTTTTTTCACCAATTTAATTTTCAATTTTTTAGAAATTTTTTCTGAAAATAGATTCTGAAAACCAAATCAAACGTAACTTTATAACCAAGAAAGTTTTAACATTATTTATCAAAGAAAATGCCATTACATTTCAAACCATATATAAGTTAACTAACATAAAATAAGTTTTATGAAAACTTTGCACTTAAAATGAACCGTTTGAAAAGGAAATATCTTTGATTGTCCTTATTTAGAGCAAGATTTAAAATTCATGATAAAATGTATTACAATTAAAAAGTCAAACAGCAAAGTGACACAAATTTCAAATTATAAAAACTGTTAGTGTAATTCGTCCAACAAAATACTTCAACTTTAAAGTATGTTAGGATAAGAAGAATTTGTGGGGGCCTTGTTACATTTTTGCCCTTGGTCATGTTGGTTATGAAGTCAACTTAGGAGTTTTGGGAGAAAAAAACCGCCATTTTTACATTAGTATAATCCTGTAAAAGTTATTATATACTCCACCTAAGGACCTCCCACATTAAATTTGACATCTCTCAAAAAATTTGCAAAAATCCATTTTATAGTAGGATTGTTTTTCAAAATTTAATACCTCATGCAAAGTGTACCGATTGAATTGATTATTCATGATTCCATAATTGAATCAATTCTATATATCCATATCAGCTACAAATTAATGAAATGTTATGGTAAAACTTATTACAAGTTTGTTCAGAATTCCAAACTCAACGATGGCAACTAAATACGAAAATTGTGCTCGAGACTTAACCTAACAACCCAACACCTTATGGTACCAACAGGAACAATAATTGAAATGGCAAACTATAAAAAAAAACACAAATACTGAGATCGGCTAGAATAAGACCGTAGCCAAATGGAATTACTAAATAAACCCTACAAATTTAATTTGGCCCTCCTTAAAAATTTTTTGACAATCACATATTAAAAAATATTCTGATAAATAAGAATATATACTCTACATTTTTTTCACTAATTAAAAATATCGACTATTTAATTGGTATAAATCATATTAAACAATACAACTTTCATAAAAAGAAGTTAAAATTATTATTTTTAATTGAAAAACAATTAAAATAAAGAAAAGATATTATTGGTTTGTTGTATAGTTCTTGATTGGACCATTTGTGGAGCTATAGTTATTTAATTGAATCACTTGTGAAGCTTTATAAGTCTATGAACATTGAGTATTAATTATGTAAATAATTACATGTGCATGAGAAATGAGTAGCATATTTAAATTGAAACTGTTGTCCTATATATAATTGTTTATTAGACCAATTGGTCTATAATTAATATTTTAATGATAATTTATTTTATTAAAACTCAGCCTAACCCACCATCTATCCAACAAAATTTGCCCCTTACCTCCTTCAAGAGACAAAGTAGTTCTAGCTCCACCCAGTGCATAGCTCGACCTAATATCATAATAGCATGTGGCCACTTGCACCATTTTCTCCTAACAAAGAGGTCATATGCTCTTCTATTTAGAGGCGACTCAAGTTTATTCGGAGTCTAAGGCAAAAAATATTTAAACGAGACTTTTTGTAAAAAAATTATTAAAATATATTTTTCATTTGTTGAAATGCAAAATTACTAATTACGTTCAATATAGCGACTTTGATTTAAATCTGACCCATAGATATTTTGGATTTGGATTTTTTTGTCTTATATGGTTGTTTCTGTCTTGTTTCCCCCTTATTCCTCATTGAATTTGGTTATTGGAGTGTGTTGGTTGCATTTGGAGTAGGTTGGTTGCTTGCTTTTAAAACTGTTGTTGCCTTGAATTCTGTCTCTACGCTCGAGCAAAGCTTTTTGCACTCGAGTGATGTTTGAAAACTCTCAGTATGTTTACAGTCTGCAAAATTATTGAAAGGGTGCATTCTTCGCTCGAGCGGTGATTCCTGCGCTCAAACAGTCACACTTGTTGTGCCTGGACGCTCGAGCGACACTTCTTGCGCTTAAACGGTCTGTCCAAATTCAGCATTTATAAAAGTCACTTTTGGTCACATCTGAATCATTTCTCTCTCTCTCTGTCTCTCTCTCTCTCTCTCTCTCCCCCCTTCTGCCATTGTTGAGCTTCCAAGCTCTTTCTACCTAGTTTTCATCTACTTTTATACATCTTAGACCCTAAGTTCCTTATACCAAAACATTGAGCTCGACGAGGGCTTCCATTTGGTCTAAGCAGATCGTGTTTTCTTTAAAGTTGGATTTTCGACTTTCTTCTCTTCATTGCTTGAGGTAGGGATTCTTTTACTCATTTTCAATACTTCTCCTATAGATAGATATGCGGTGTATTTTATTACATAAAAATCATGTCCATAATGGACTTCTTTGAAAATCATATAAGGGTGATTTGAATGTTTGGAGTAGAAATTAGGAATTGATTGTTGTTTGGGATAATGGAAGGGTAGCTCAAATTGTCTATGTTGAAAAAGATAAAAAGGCCCTAATTTGATCTTTTGACCTAATGGATTAAAAATGGGTAAAGTTGAAAAATGGGTAAAGTTGAATAATGGTTGTGTTATGATAATTTGAGTTATGTTGTAAGCATAAAGGGTGAATTAATTTTGGTATTGGAATTTAATTCGATAACCACGTTAAGTTAAGTTGAGTTATGGCTTGAAATTCATGGATGTGATTTTATTGAAAAGTGGAAATTGGTTTTTGGAAAGAAAAGGACTTGGGCATGTTGATTTGGGAAAAATAAAGGAGTTGATTTTGAAAAGAGAAAAAAACCATGACGTATTTTAAATTTAGAAATGAACTTGGGGTTGAATTTTTGAAATAGTTGAATATTGTTGTTATTATCATTGTTGTGGGACTTAATGTAAAGTAGGTATCGGACTATCGTATTACAAGTGTTTATATATTGTTTGCTTAGAGGTTTTGTTCTTGGTCATCGGTGGAGGATGACATTGTGATGTTGAATAGATTTTGTGTATGTAGTACACATGGGTTGTTTATATTTATTGAGTTATGTGATGGTTGGAAGTGTGCATACGCTAAGAATCAAGGGTACCATTACCCTCCAGCTAGCGCTTGAAGAATTGGCTGTGCTGAGAATGTGGGGTGCTAGTACCTTCCAGCTAGCGTCTAGAGAACTGAGCAGAAGTACCATTACCTTCTAACTTGTGACTAGTAAATTGGCATGAGTATTGGAAATGTGTATCGTTGGTTTATCGTGCTTGAGGCAGGTATAGCGTTGTTAGATTTCTTGTTATTATTTAGATTCTATTTATGTGTTTCATGCGTGATGATAATTATTTTGTGAAAGATGTTAATTGTTTTATATTGTAGCGATTCCAGTTTTGTCACTTCGCTGAGTATGTCGGGGATTGAGCTGCCCGGTCAGCTCGCGAGGGTCCAGGGGGCAGCGCCCCTTACTGGGTCCAAAGGCAGCGCCCTGGTGGGGATCGAGCTGTCCGGTCAGCTCGCAGGGGTCTAGGGGGCAGCGCCCTGGTGGGGATCGAGCTGCTCGGTCAGCTTGCAGGGGTCCAAAGGGCAGCGCCCCTTGGCGGGTCCTAGGGTAACGCCCTGGCGGGGTTGAGGGGCAGCGCCCTCGAAAGCAAAAATGTAAAATGCATTAGAAGTTGCTTGTCTGCTCTAGCGGCCGTTTATGTGCTCGAGCGGAGAATGTTTGGTTCTAGAAGTTTGACTTGTCTGCAAAAGTACTGGGAAAGTGTATTTGACGCTCGAGCGGGGCTTTCCATGCTTTAGCGGACCATGTTATATCAGTTCGTGAATCTGATATTTCCGATCACTTTTGTATATTTCTCTCTCTCTCTAAAAACCCTTTCCTCTCCCTTTTCTCTACATTTCCCTATGCCAAATTGGATCAAAATCTTGATTTCTCAAGATCCATTAGAATTCTGCCATAGGTTCTTCATCAAAGTTGGTTAACTTCTCGAGGGCTTCGTTGTGTACGATGAAGATCGAGTTTCGACACCGTTGATTTTAGATGTTTCATCTTATTTCTTCTTCAAAACTTGAGGTAGGGATTTTCTTAGAGTTATATATATATTTTTGCAAGATCTAGATGATTTTCCAAATTATCCTTTGATAGCTTTGAAAATTGATTGTTGATTCAAGAAGTTGAGCGATTTTGAAAGTGAGTTTCGCTCTTGTTCTTTTAAAATGACTTTATGGGTTTTGATCTTCATTGATTGAAGAAAAGATGATTTTGGAAAATTTTCTTTCAAAAAATTTGAGTTGTATAGTTTTGGTGAGGAAACCTAGAATTTGGAGATTTTTTTTTAAGAGGCTGAAAATCCATGAATAATATTGTTATATTTATTTTGTGTGTCAAAATAAATGGATGTTTGGAAACTTTCTTATTTATATTTATATAAATGATGAATTTTAAGAAATATGAGAATTATTGCTCATTTTGAAAATTATTGTTCAAAATGTTGAAATAGTCTTGAAATGACTAATTGTTGAGGATACTTGAGAAGAGAGAATTGTGTTATTCCTTTGATGATGAATTGGAATAAAAGTATTTATATTCATCTTGTGTTATTGACATATCAATCCATTTGATTACATTAAACTTTGAAAGTTGATTTGAAAACTTGCATTGAGAAAAGAATGTTGAGAAACAAGTTTTCATGGAATGGTTTTGGGGTAAATACGTTGGTAAGTCTTGATAAGTGGTGTAGATGATATTGAATAAGTTGGCTTGAGAGTCCAGGGTGAAAGACCGAAAACCTGCGTGGATAGGTGTCAAGCTTTCCGGTTAATACCGGTAAAAATGACAAATTGGTAGTACTTGTATAGTCTACTTGCAGATACAAACCTAAGGATTACCAGAGTCGTATTTACCGCTCTTGAAATGAATTATTAAGTTTTGAAGAATTGAAATTGCATGACATCATTGAGCATGATATTTTTTTCAAAGATGAAGATGTAATTTTCTTTCAAAAGGGTATAGCGTGACATGTGCATTTTATCTCTTGAGACTTGTATAAAATGTATGTACTTTGTTAAGAATTTTCTAATGGACTTTATGCTCACCTTACGGGATTTTTGTGCAGGAAAAGATGTGGTGATCCCACCTAACTAAGGGCGTGGAAGTATGTGTGTTGGGAGTACAATGCTCTCATTTTGCTGCGACTCTGTGTGTAAGCTAAGGGCTGTGTTTGTGTGAGTTTGAATAACTGTTTTGTATAACCAGGCTCAAGCCTTAGAAACTTATAAACCCTTTGGGGTATTTATTTGTTTATTTACCTGTTGTTGGATTAATGTATTGTTGCATGAAGAACTATTGTATCATGTAATGTAAGTTTGAAGATTTATATTCGGTTTTCCTTAAAAGAGCCATGATTGTTGTCTTATCATTTGGGCTAGAAATTTGGGGCGTTACATATATGGTTATATAAGGAACATTTTATATGTATTGTCATCATGTTCGTTTTGAATGTTTCTATCTAGAAATTGAAATTTGGAATTGGGTTTAAGTTCGGTAATTGGGGGAAAAGAAATTGGACTTTGTGGATTTGTTTTCGAATAATTGTTATTGTCTGGCAGGTTTAAAACAATGAGGACGTAACAAGAAGAAAGAAAAGCGAATCGTTCGTGTTGTTGAATAAATCGAATGATTTTGTGAAAAGTACCTACACAAGTATATTTTCAAGTATAAACGAGCACTTATGTATATGGTATGATTTAAAGCATTCATGATCATAACTATTTATATGTTGTTATTGTTTAGGATCATGTTAGGATCCCTACTAGACTTTATATTCATCCCACGTTGCTAATCCTTTTTCAAGTATATATCGAGAGGTGGTTCAAGATCAAAAATCTTCATTATCTGTTGGCCACAAAACCTTTTATTTGTTGGCTGAATGCCGTTGTTATAAAAATGGTTAAACTCTTTCACTTTCATGTAATGATGTAAACTAACAGACAATTTATTTTAATTATGTCTCACATTGCATTTATCTTGTATACGAATGAGAGAACCTTCACTGACTTACCTTTATTAATATATGAGAACTTCTATTTGCTTTATCTAAAATTGTTAATAATAATTTGATAATATCATTCTAGTAATAAAAAATGGAGTGTTACATTCAAGTTTAGAAATTTAAATTCCCAAAACAAATTTATTCTTCCAACATTAGTGTAGTTACAGTATTTCTAATACTAAAATACATAAAAGTAAGGCCTCTTACTGCACCTTAGGTAGCATCTTATTTTTATAGCACTCGACTCGCTTCTGCTGCTATTGAATAGTACATAGCAACGTGGTGTTTCCAAGATTAGAGTTTAATTGGGATCTTAGGTAGATCATCTTTTATATATATATATATATATAGAAAAATAACCAATAAATCATACTTTTCTCAAAGAAATACAATCAAGTTCTATCAACTTTCTACTTGAACAATTGAGTCATATACTTAATAATTTATTCCAAAGTAGTTCAAAACTTAATTAATAGTGTACTTTCTTCCAATACTATCATTTCTCATTGATGTTAATTACACTATTACTCATAATGTAATAATCAACTTTAATTTAGACACTACTTATTTAATGTCTTATTTCAAAATGTTTTTTTGTAAATCGTTTACATGAAAAAGCTTTTTCATTTATTTTTTTCCCCACAAATTGAGATTTAAAAATTTAGAAAAATAACCAATTTGTCCTACTTTACACAAGAAAACCCAATCACCTTGGGTTTCAAAAAATTGAGTTTTTTTTTTTTCCATATATATATATATATATATATATTTGTTTTTAGTCAATTTTTTTTTTTAATATTTTAAGAATTTTTTTTATGTTTTAGATGCACATAACCTAAATACACTTAAAAAGTATAATATTTATAGAAAAATCTTTAAAAAATTCATCAAATACAAAAAATATAAAAATTCAATACATTTCGTATTATTGTATATTTATTGAATTTTTAAAATATTTTTTCACAAATATATTACTTTTTAGGTGCATAAGTTATGTGCATCTAAAAAATAAAAAAATTTACTTAAAATATTAAAAAAATTCATTAAAAACAAAAAAATATGAAAAACATAAAACACAATTTTTAGAAAATCAATCAAAACCAAACACGGTAAATGAATTCCTATCAATTTTTTATTAGGACAATTTATTCATACTTTTCGAAATCACTCCTATACAGAAGTTTTATTTTATATATATATATATATATATATATTTCTCTTTTACCCATTGGTATTTTATTATGAAATTGCTATTCATGTTTATTTAAATTTTTTTACCCATTCAATTTAAATGCTATTGGCATATTGCTCAAAACTACTAATCAAGCTGGCAGGAAAATGAGAAGTGTATACCACAATGTTTTTTGGTACATGGGCAGCAAAAATATTGATGATCCTATTTATGATTTTAGACTAACATTCAAGTTGTTTGGCATAAAATATTTTCAAACACAAATTTTTATTTTTGGCACGTATTTCAGTAAACGATTTTCCAAGCAGATCACAACCACTTGTACAAAGGGATTATATTAATTAGAATAATGCTATATATACTAATTAATGTATTAACTAGTATTTGTAATTTGTATAATAGGTGAGATCAGTAATAATGACATAACACTAACTGGTACACTTGTGTGCACATTAATCAGTACAAGTAGTACCACCGTATTAATTAAAACAAGACCATTTTGTATTTAATTCCAGAAGTGCTGTTGGCTTTATACATTATTGATAAAAGTTAGTTTTGAAAGTTTTACCACACCAATTATTGAAATAAAAATAACAACTTTAAAAAAGTTTAGATCTCAATCTGTGGAAAAAAGTAAATGAAAAAGTTATTTCGTGTAAACGAGTTTACATAAAAAAAATATTTTGAAATAAAACATCAAACAAACCGGTTCTGAATTAAAGTTGATTATTACATTATAAGTAATAGTGTAATTAATGTCCATGAGAAATGATAGAATTGGAGGAAAGTATACTATTAGTTTTGAACTATTTTGGAGTAAATTGTTAAGTACAGGACTTAATTGTTCAAAATGGAAAATTGATAGGACCTGAATGTTTTTCCTTAAGAAAGTAAGACTTATTGATTTTTTTTTTTAAGTGGAATTTTTTCAAAATTTTTAATTTTTTATTATTTTTCAGGTCGCCTAGTCTAATAGTATCAACAAATATTTTTTTTTTTGAAAATATTAATAAAAAAATGAAAAATTTACCTATAAATCTCATCTTGAGGAATGATGATTCAGTTAGTCCTAAGGATTTTCTAATAGACCAATTAGTCCCATTGATTTTAGAAATATATATTTAATATATTATTTGAAAATTAGATTTACGGTTATACCTTTATTTCTATTATGTTTCCTTCTTTCTTTTTCTTTTTTTTTTTATTTTTTTGTGCTAAAAAGGTAAGATACACAATCTATGGAAATCAAATTTAGGATGGATTTTTATATGAGAATTTTTTTTATTTGGAAAACATTTCAAAAAGAGTATAAAAATGATTTGAAATATGAGATTCTTCAAACATTTTAAAAGGATGTAAGTTTTTTCAAACATTTCGAAAGCAATACAAAAACTCCTTAGTTTTGGGCAAATTTATAATTTTAAATTGTAACACTCCAATGTAACACTCTAAAAAAAATCCTTGGCGTGCTTTTCTGAAACGTAATACTCCAATATAACATTTCAAAAAATCTCCTTAGTGTAACACTCTAATGTAACACACAAAAAAACTCCTTTGTATAATTTTCTCAAACGTAACAGTCTAAAAAGCCTCCTTAGTGTAACATTTTAATATAACACAAAAAAATTTCTTAGTGTAGTTTTCCTAAACGTAAAGTTCAATGTAACACTCTAAAAAAAACTCCTTAGTGTAACACTATAACGTAATACCAAAAAAAAAAAAATAATAATAATAATAATAATAATAATAAAACATCTTTAGTATACTTTTTTCAAATGTAACACTTCAAAAAAAGAATGTGAGATTCTTCAAACTATTCCAGAAGGAGTACAAAAATTCTTCAGTAAGTTTTGGACAAATGTATAATTTCAAACTGTGAGTATTACGTTTGAAAAAAATACACTAAGAAATTTTTTAGAGTTTTTGTGTGTTACATTGGAGTACTTTAAGATTACATTGATTGGAGTGTTACGTTTAGAAAAAGTACACTAAGATTTTTTTTTTTTTTTTTTTGGGTTACATTGAAGTGTTATGTTTGGAAAAAGTATACCAAGAAGTTTTTTTTTAGTGTTACGTTGTTACGTTTGAGAAAAATACACCAATGAATTTTTTAGTGTGTTACATTGGAGTATTATATTATTGGAATATTATATTAGAGTGTTATATTTTTGTTCTTAATGTAGGATTTGTTCCAGAAGGAAGAGAAATCCAAATTTCTATTGTGCGAATTACCCAAATCTGTATTTTTACATTTGGTGAAGCTCACTTTTATCCCTAAAAAATTAAATCTAAACACGTAAATGATTACCTTTTTGTATAATTTTCACTTTAATGGAATAGTTGGGTTCATAAAAAAAAAGACTAAACAGTTCACAAAATCACATTTTAAAATTTGTTGGTATTTCACCCAATAATAATTTGATAATACAATAATTGCCAAATGGACTTATTGGATATTGAGCAGGACGCCGCATAAACCCGGCCAATGTTTTGATTATTCGAAAGAGATAACACAGATAACATAGAATAATGTATGATAGTGATATGTAGGTAAGATTCGTCTAGATTTTCCAACACAAGTAGAGAGAAACCATCTCTATATAAATCCAGTGATAGCTTCAACTTTGTAAGGCAAGTGAGAAAGAAATCTACAAAACATTTGTTATAGTTAGATTGATCAGAGAAGTTTCCAATTGTCCTCAAAGGCTTCCAATATTCCATTCAATGTGGAATGTTGGAGCCTTTGAGATCAATTGAAGACTTACTCTTCTTTTAGTTGTTGATGTTCATTCAACTTTCGTGATACAATTGTTGCTAGATGCGTGGTCCAATCTCCGTTGTGTTTTGCTCGTTGGTTTCTCACCAACTTGGAGGTTGGAGCTTGTTTTAGCTCCAAGCTTCACTTTATTGATGTAATTTTCCTTTTCCATCAATAAAGTTTTCTTTTGCCGATCAAAAAAAAAAAAAAAATTCTCCATTTGAAACAGGTGGTCCAATTTTTATCTGAAAATATTGTGTGTTATTGATCAGTCCAATAGTTAGCTCCAATTCAAGAAGTGTCTCCTCAATAGAGGTGTTTTGTGTCGTCTCATAAATAATTAGATTCATTGGAGAAGTTTTCAACTGTCCTCGAAGGCTTCCAATATTCCATCCAATGTGGATTGTTGGACCTTTGAGAGTGATTGAAGACTTTACTCCTTAAATTATTGACATTCATTTAGTTTTCAGGGTGTACTTATTGTTAAACATGTGGTCCAATCCCAATCTAAAATATTGTCTGCTATTGAGCGGCCTAATAGTGTTGTTTAGTGTAGTCTATTTGAGTTATTCAGAGCATTTTTGTTTTTAATTTTGAAAATTTGTACCAAATTATTTGGTGCAACTTCTGCATACAGTTTATCAAGAAGGAATAGCTTTAATAAGGTGAAAAAAAAAAACTCATTATCGAAAAGCTGGTAAAAGGGTACTTTTGATTTTTGCTTTATGATTATCAGCTTCTAGTTTACAATAAGTTACACTAAATAGGTCCAATAACAAACAGTTTAGGGACCCAGATTTTGGCCAAGAATGGGTTGTGTGGTGGAAATTGAAATTGTGTATTGTGGGATTGATGAGTAGAATGAATCTAAACCACACGTTGATATTTCCGGATAAATTTTGAGTATATTTTTCTGAATTTGTAATATCCCTCATTAACTAGTTTAACGAGTTTGTCTCTTTGGCCTCCAATTCAAAGGTTTCTCCGCAAGTCTTGTATGGTCTTATAAATAATTGGATTAATCGGAAAAGTCTTCAACTGTTCTCAAAGGCTTCCAATATTCTATTCAATAGGCTATTGGGCCTTTGATGGCAATTGAACACTTACTCCTCTTTTAGTTTATCGTAAGTTGTACTAAGGAGATGTTTGGGAACCAAACATTTTAGTCAAAAATTAACTATAAGTATCAAATTATTCTTTATATTTTTTCATAAGTCTTTGTAAAAAAAAATACTAAAAAAGTCTAAATAAGCCCTAAATAGGCCCAATAGATAGCTTAACGAGTTTGTCCCTCTAAGCTCTAATGCAAAATGTAGAGACCCTAATTTTTGTAATTACTGTTAAATCCCTAACCTTGATTTTATTTCAATAAAGCCCTTGAATTTTTGCTTAATTACGTTTTAAACCTTAGAATCGGGAAGCATCATGGATTAATTCGAGAAAACCCTAATCGATCCCGTAGATTAATAATCACCTTTAAAACCCTATTATTAATTATTAGACCCTATAATTATAGATTAATCACTTTAAAATCTTAATTCCCAACAATGCCGTTTTTGCTCGGTTTCTCGCCTTTGTTTGTGCTTTAATTTAACGGGATCCAAATTTATTATTTTAACTATTTTCTAATGTTAAGTATATTGTATACTCAATATCAAGGTTTCATAAATTTAGACTTGATCCCTATGTACTTCTATTTTATTTCATGCCAACCCTTAATTGTAATATCTTATTAATTAATGTACTTATGCCTATTATATTATGTTTATAAATACAAATATCTCATATATATATATATATACTTTTTTTTTTTCTTGGAGCCCAAGTAGCTAGTCATGTGAGGGTTGAAATGGCCTTGATGACATTGATGGACAACTTTGACAAATTACACCTATGGAACTTGACCCCTAAGAAACCTTCCAATCCTTTCTCTATATATGCACACTTCTCCCCTTCATTTATACATTTTTCAGCCATGCATTAGAGGAGTGAGAGAGAGTGATCTTGGAAAAAAAAAGAGAGAGGGAGAGAGAGAGAGAGAGAGAGAGAGAGAGAGAAGAGAAGAAGAAAAAGAAAAACGTGTTGAGTCTTGTACAGCAAAGGTAAACCTACATCACTTCTTCTCTCAAGTTCTTTTACCACTTGTTTTTCCCCTCCTAATACATGCTCTTTGTATATATATGTCGTAGTCGAGGCCTACACTCATGTATAAATGTGTATTAATCAAGAAATGGTATGCTTCTCTTTCTTTCTTAAATTTCCAGCAGCAAATCTTTTCCCTCTCTTGACTTTATTTTCCTATCAAAACTCCATAAACTCGAAATCTGTTTCTCTAGTGTAATATTTGGTATGTCTAGAGTATGTGATAATTTTGATAGGACCTAAGGACGTATTCTTATAACCTAAACAATTTTTCTAAGTTTGTTACTCACAGAACCAGAAAAACAGTCAACTTTATCTATTTTTAGAAAATTTCAGAAAAATAATCTTGAGCCCAATTTTATGTCAAAATATTAATCTTGGTGTTATATTTCAACTAAAATTTGTTTGAACTCAAGGGAGTAAATGGTTTGAGAGAAAAACTGATTTGCGTAACGGTTAATAAATCTGGATAGATCTTGGTAATTCTAAATTATCTTAAAATCTAAAATACCTATCCTATTTTCGTAAATTGAGTTTGAAACTAGACTTATTTATCTACAAACTCATATGAGGCCAAGTACTTAGGGCCAATAAAAGTATTTTTTTCATAATTATTTTCAAATGGCTCAAATATGGAAATCTAGAAATTTTGTGTTAATATGCTCTTATTTGGTTTGCAACTTTTATATTCTATGTTTCTTGAATGTCTTAGTCTTGATATGTATTCTATGATAAATTGTGAATTTTCTTTACCATGAATAAATTACTTGTTGTTTAGTTTCGATTCGTAGTTATATTGACCATGCTTTGCTATAAGTGAGAACATAATACACTTAATAAAGGGGAAATCAAATGGGATGGTAATGGGTTGCGATCATTATATTAAATTTTATGAGATAATGAATGATGGATTCAAGAGTATGATATAGTGGAATGTATTCCATTTTTTGTGAAATCTTGCGCAAGTGTGCTTTCAAACCCTAACGTGGCATGAGAGGTATTTTGGTTACTTAACGGAAATGGAAGGCATAAGGGTGGCAGTGAGGATCTCACACTGGAAGAATATCCGTAGAAGCCCGTTCCCTTGGGGCAGATCGTGATGTCACCACTCAGGCATGTAACCTAGGTGCGTGGGCATCATTGGTAATTGTGCGATAAGCGACGCATTGGTATTGTATTAACCTAGGGGGAATCAGAATTGCCTGTGGCCAGTGTTAGTGGTTGGGTAGGAATGACATTCCGCGGGGAGTTGCCTAGAACTAACTAAAATTGTCTATTATTCATGAGAACTGAAATTTAATTATAAGCTCTACTTAATTATTGCTTTCATTGTATGTTTTGATCGTGCCGTTATGTTACTTGCGTATTTGGAATGGGAAAACGGTTGGGTGTGTGTGTTTACTGGGCATTCCAAGCTCATGGCATTTTATGCCAGGTGAAGGCGTGTTTTATACTGAGAACAGAATCCCTAAAAGCTTTGTAGAACCATAGCTACCTTAGAGATTGGATTGTATATTTCATGTATTTGGGATAATCTTTTTGTATCAAGGAACTGATTTGTATTTAAAGATTTGAAGAATTTTATCTGTAACTATTAACAATATTTTCTTTAGTATAATTATTTGTATTTTGTGCTTAAAAATGATGTGTATCTGCTAGTTAAACCCCGATATATTGTTGTATTATATTATCAAAATTTGGGACGTCACACAAAAAGTGTCTCCTTAATAGAGGTGGCTTTTTTTTTTTTTTTTTTTTTGATCGGCAAAAATGAAATCTTTATTGATGAAACATACAGGGAGCAATATTACATCAATAAAGAGGAGCTTGGTGCTAAAAAAGCACCAAGCGCCAGCTGGTGAGGAACCAACAAGAGAAAGCAAGAAGGAAGAGCAAGCTAAAGGATAGACTAAAATACAATGGAACAAAGAAACCAACTGATATACACAACTGATATACCAGTGACCAACCAACACTAGCAGAGTTTGAGCCAACCAGTGACCAACCAACAATAGTGCCCACCCAGACCAGCAGATGCATAAAACCACAGATGCACACCCAACCATCTGTGTTGTTAATACCACAGATGCATACCCAAACAGCTTCAAGACAGATTTATATCAGCAGATGCAACCCAACATAATAACACAGATGCAGACCAGTGGCAATCAGATATAGAGTCAGACCAGAATCAGATGCAAAACACAGATACAGACCAATGGCAATCAGACCAGAAACAGACCAGCAACAAAACACAGATTCAACATATGTTGCAACCCAACAAGTAACACAGATTCAACATAATGCAACCCCACATAATTACACAGATGCATACCAGCAGCAGACTCAGCCCAGGGCTCAGATACAGACCAGTGGCGTAATCAGACCAGAATCAGACCAGCAAACAAAAAGCCAGAAAACAGCCAATACTACACACAGAGACAGATTTGCTTCAGGTTATAAATGACATCGTGCACCGAATAATTAAAACCCTTTAAAGATGTGGCTACCCACAAAGCTACTCTAGCCTTTATTAGTTCTTCCAGAGCATTCCACTCCGGCTGTACCTTGTTAAATAAACAGTCATTTCTACTTCTCCACACTGACCACAAAACTGCTACCGGAATTATTTTCCATACAGCTAGCATCTTCTTCTTCATTCTTATACCTGCCCACGACAAAAGAAGTCCCTCTACTGTTCCAGGACTAACCCATTTGTAATTCCACCAGTTCACTAAATTGGCCCACAATTTCCAGATAAAAGGGCAGTGGAGAAAAACATGGTTAACGGTCTCCAACTCAGCTCTGCAGAACACACAGAGCGCAGAGGTACTTGGACTCAACACTCCAATACGTTGCAAAAATTCAGAGCATTTTATCCTTCCTTTCCACGCTAACCAACTCAAGAATTGGACTTTGGGAGGGGCTAGATTATTCCAAATGCACCTAGTGACTGTCAAATCTACCCCTTGCCTTGCTTCCACCCACATCCAAAGTGATGCAACAGTGAACTCTTCTGACGGGTGAGCTAACCATGAACAAGAGTCTACCACCCCTTCTTGGAGGCTAGGCGCATTCCGCAGAAAATCATTAAGTTTGTGCACTTCCTCCTCTTCCCATGCTAGGAGGGGACGTCTGAAGACCAGATTCCAATCTGAAGCTGACACCTTTCTGTTGAAGAATTCAGCCAACTTCCCATCTTTTTCAACTGATAATGTGAATAATCTGGGAAAAAGCACACTCAGATTTTGGTTGAGGCACCACTTATCATTCCAGAATTGCAGTCTTCTACCATTTCCGACAACTAGCCTGAAATTTTGTAAGAAAAAATCACGCAAGGCAGTGTTGGCTCCAGCCACTGATATTATATCCTTCCATGTGTGCGACATCCATACTGAACTTATAGATAGGGGGCACCATCCGCCTCCTAAACCTCCATACTTATTACATATCACTTTTTTCCACAGCGCTGTCTCCTCCTTGCCATATCTCCACCACCATTTCACTAGTAAGCACTCATTAACCTGGCTTAGATTTCTCACCCCCAACCCACCTTTAGTTTTACTTAGGCATATCTCCTTCCAGTTAATTAAGTGCACTTTCTTACGAATTTCAGTCCCTCCCCAAAGGAAGTTAGCTTGAATTTTGTGAAGTACTTTTGCAATACCCACTGGCAACTTGAATAGGGAGAGGAAGTAAACTGGCAAGCTTGACAGAACGGATTTGATCAATGTTAGTCTTCCGGCAAAAGAGAGATACCTTCTCTTCCACGAAGCTAGTTTACTCTTAAACTTGACTATCACAGGTTTCCAAGCAGCCTTTCTCCTCGGATTTGCTCCTAATGGTAGCCCCAGATAACTCATTGGCAACTTTTGACGTAGGCAGTTTAGTTTTTGTGCCAGGACCTGAACAATATCATCCTGCACACCTACCCCACACACCTTACTTTTGTGGAAATTTATTTTGAGTCCAGACATCAACTCAAAGCACCTTAAAATTCTTTTTACGGCAATGACTTCCTCCCACTCCGCTTCACAAAAAATAATGGTATCATCGGCAAACTGCAAGTGTGTAATTTTCAACTCAGTTGGACCTGCAGATACTCCTCTGATCAAACCCACTTCCTTAGCTCTTTCCAAGAGAATGTTCAGACCCTCCGCTACAATATTAAAGAGGAAAGGAGAAAGTGGGTCACCTTGCCTAAGACCTTTCATGGGCGAAAACTCCGAAGTAGGTGAACCATTGACTAGCACTGAGATACGAGCTGTGGATAGGCAAGCCTTCATCCACCCCACCCATTTCTCTCCAAAACCGAAATTTGTCATCATCGAATACAAGAACTCCCAATTTACAGAGTCATATGCCTTTTCAAAATCCAGCTTTATTAACAGGCCTTTCTTTTTTGACCTTTTCCACCAATCCACCACTTCATTGGCAATTAGGACCCCATCTATAATATGCCTTCCGCTCAAAAAAGCAGTTTGAACTTCACTAATAATCTTGGGTAACACTTTCCTCAACCTTCTTGACAAGACTTTGGCTACAATTTTGTATACAGAGCTGATCAAGCTGATTGGCCTATAGTCGCCCAACCCCACAGGGTTTTCCTTCTTAGGAATTAAGGTAATGAATGAACTATTTATTCCTTGAGCTAGCTTTCCATTAGAATGGAATTCATTCATCAATTGCACAAACTCACCTTTCATGACGGCCCAACATTGCTGGATACACTTTAGATTAAAGCCATCCGGCCCCGGCGCTTTATTCCCATCACAATCTTTGACTGCTTCCCAGATTTCTTCCTCAAAAAATTCTGCCTCTAACAGCTCGGCTGACTCAGTTGGACTGATTGAGTCAAAGCCACCTGCTAATCTTGGTCTATACTTCCAATCTTCAGTGAAAAGGTGCTTGAAATGACTAGCCACTGCCTGTTTTATCATCCCAGGCTCATTCTGAATCACACCATTCACAGTAACTGAGTTTAACAAGTTTTTCCTCTGCCTTTTGGTTGCCATTAAATGGAAAAATCTGGTATTTTTGTCCCCATTTTCAGCCCAAACCCTTCTAGATTTTTGGAGCCACAACCACTCCTTCTTCTTACTCAGATCCCACACTAAATTTCTTATTTCTACCCTTCTTTTGATCTCAGCTTCCTGTAGATTCCTTCCTTCAGCTAGTAAATCCCACTCATGCAATTCCTCCTCTGCTTGTTTCAGCTGCTCATCAATATTACCAAAGACTTCAGTATTCCACCTCTTCAAATGGATTTTCAGGTTACCCAATTTTTTCAGAAGCCTGAAGCTAGCCCAACCTCTAACCTGGTATCCTTCCCAACAGTTCTTCACTTCTGATTTAAATTTGGGATGCAAACACCACGCATTAATGAAGCGAAATGGTTTTGGGCCCCAATCCCTCTCATCCTCCATAAGGATTACTGGGCAGTGATCTGAGATACACCTAGGCAGTCCCCACTGTTTAAATTTGAACTCTTCCAGCCACCTTGGATCGACTAAAAATCTATCAATTCTACTCCATCTATTTCCATCCATCGCATTACACCAAGTGAACTGCCTGCCTAACATTTGCATATCTACTAGCTCTAATTTTTCAATAAATTCATTAAAATCCTTCATCCCTCTTTCCCTACGAGAGCACCCTTTCCTTTCGCTCATAAATCTGATTTCATTTAGATCACCACCTAAACACCAAGGGCTTGGGAATGATGGATTCAGTGTTTCGAGGGACTTCCAAAGCTGCCTCCTTTTAGACACATCATTGGGTGCATAAACATTGATGATAGTGCAATTAAAAGTATGATGAACCATACCTGATAAAATCATGAAATTCCTGGAGCTGCAGCAGTCCTTAAGCTGAAAAGTCTGTGGATTCCACAAGGATAGTAAGCCACCAGCACTTCCTTCTGCACCCACCTCCATGTACTCCATCTCGTCCCACGGCCATAGGGACTTTACAAAATTATCATCTACTGAGCTTCTCTTAGTCTCCTGTAACAGAAGGACATCTACCTTCCTCTCCCGAACTAAGCTCTTTACTTTTGTTCTCTTCTCGGGTCTTCGTAGGCCCCTAATGTTCCATGATAATAAAATCATTAATAATCTACACATTTCCTTCAGTCACCTGCCTTAAGTCCAGACCAGACTTACGGAGCTGCAGCTTCCCCTTCTACTCTCTCCATATCCTTTTCTTCGAGTGCAGTCAACTTACCAATCACCTCCTTCTCCTTACCTTCGAAATCCAATCCCAAGATTTTCCCAACTTCCATTGTAGCTTGGGCTTCATTTAATAGCTTATTTCTCCTCCTGGTGTTGAGGCTGTGCTCTACTGACATTGATATAGCTGCTGCAGCTGCTCTGAAAATAGCTCCTTTCTTGAAGCAGTTACCACTCACCACTCTTTTTTTCTTGCTCTGGTTGCTGTGTGGTTTTGCCTTATTTTGCCGATTGCCACCATCCTTATAGCATCTGTTTACCACTGCTGGAATGGGCTTTCCTTGCCATACTGGGTTGACTTGACCTGCTACTCTGCACTTGGCTTCTTGTTGAACAAGGGGCCTCAGTTGGGTTTGGGCTACACATGCACTTAAATTTGAAGACTCAGTGATGGGCCTATTCTCCTGTACCCCCACCTGAAGCCCACCCAGCACCACCTCTAAGTTTAGTTGAGGCCTTAAACTCTCTGGCCCACTTATGCTTCTGATAAACCCAGATGTACATACAAGGTTTTCCAACATTTGAATTTCATTTCTTGGGTCTGCCGTAGTCACCAACCTGTCCTCCATACCAGCTCCTCTGACATTTTGATTTCCCATGTTATCCTCTGTTTCTTTTACAGCTGATACAGCTAGGCACTCATTACCTCCATCTTTTTCCCCTGCTTCGCAGTCCACCATAACCTGTTCGGCAGCAGCTCTCTCAACATTTCTGCTCAGCTTCTCCTTCCTCGTGTGTTCATCTTCATGCTCCTCCTTGTCTGGCTGTCCATTTTGTGACAGTTGATCAACTTCATGTTGGCCCATCGAACCAGTGACCCCATTTTCCATACAGGAGCTGTTGCAGTAGCACGGTTTTCCTACTGCTGGGGGCTCTTCACACACTCTGACTGGGATTAGGCTTCCATTCCATTCAACCTGTATCACCGTGTTGATGACCTCCATTGTGGAAGTAATTACTCGTACCTTCCCCCATTGAAATGAATTTGGATTGGTGATATCATCATCAAATTGGACAGCTTCACCCCACAATTTTCCAATGTCTCTGAATGTAGTAACACTCCACAAATTAAATGGGACACCCACACATATGAGCCACACACACCTTTCCTGTTCAACATGCTTGCCGTTTTCCCAATCTGTAATAGAGTCACACCATTGTAGCATCCACTCTTCTAGCTTGGACCTGGCCTCCCTTTTGTGTTGCTGGGATTTGAAAGTTAGCACTGCTAACCTTCCTCCTCCTTCTCTAACTCTTATTTCCTCCGGACCTCTTTTACCAACCTCCTTCTTAAACTCTTCAAAGGCAAGAAATGATTTCAACTTTACAATGACACTGTCATAGAGCCACCCATTTCCGGCTTCAGAAGCCTTTACAACCATCCTCATCTTCTCAATAATGCCACCACTCTGGACTACTTCTGCAAAAGATCTTCGACCTATGCCATCCGTCCTTCTATGTCCGAAGCTCCACTGTGGACGCTGCATCATCGGGGCATCTCCTCTGTTTGTCATTACATGTTGCTTAACCTCTCCTTTTTTGAACTCTGCTTTCTTTACTTTCAGGGCCTTGTTATCGCACCATAATCCATTAGCCTTCTACACCGCCATTTCAGCAGCCACCTTACAATCATATCGCACAAACCCAACCCTCGACCCTGTCGCTTTTCGTCTTTTGGATGGGATGAAGGCATCCTTCACTACACCAAACTTATTGAACAGAGCAAACAAACACTTTGGAGTCATAGAGTTTGGGATCTCATCCACGAAGATAGTAACCACACCATTATCCACTGATCCTCCATTTTGATTTGCAACTCGTCTTCTTCTTAGCACCGGATTCCAGCCTCCAACCTCCATCAAAAGTGAACCTGTACTTTTGATAATTCTTTATGCTTCTTCAAAGCTTCTCCTACTTGCTTCCTTCTGTCTTCAAAGCAATGCAAATGCTATTCATTTTAATTTTTCATCTTGATCCATATTGTTAGATATATATAGCAACTGTTACAGGGCTAAAATGGAAAATATGATAGTTTAAACAACTTATACATTAAAGAATGTAGCAATGTAACACTTATATTTCTAAGTAGAACTCTTAATTCTGTTATTCATTTATTAATAGAGGTGGCTTTTGTTGTCTTATAAATAGTTAGATTGATCGAGGAAAGTTTTCACTATTCTCAAAGGCTTCAATATTCTATCCAATGTAGGATCTTGGGCCTTTGATGGCAATTGAACACTTACTCCTCTTTGAATTATTGAAATTCATTTAGTTTTTGCTTTGGACTACCGCATAACGTCTAGTTGGGTAAAAATCTTTAGTGTGGTTCAAAATTAATCAATGTAGCGTGCTTAGATTAACAGTTCGTAAATTATGGATTTTATAAGATAATTGTAAGAAAGTTTTGTTTTCATACATTTTGTTCAAAAAAATATTAAATAAATAAAAAAATGAAAGAAAACACCAAAATAGATATGATGTAATCATATGAATATAATTATCTAATCAACTTAATTTTTTGTATGATTGATCTACTCAAATGTTGTTAAAAAGAGTTTTTAGATTGGTAGTCTGCAAATTATGGATTTTACGGGACAATCGTAATAAAGTTTTGTTTTTATACATTTTGTTAATTTTTTTTTTTTAAATAAATGAAAAAGTGAAAGAAAACACTGAAATAAATATTATGCAATCATATGATTACATTTATCTGTTCAATTTAATTTTTTGTATAATTATTATTATTTTTGGTATGATTAATCTACTCAAATGTTGTTAAAAATGAATGATTTTTTTTTTTTTTTGAACAATGTTAAAAATGAATGATCAAATCATCTAAATAAGTCTACAAATGCCTAACAACACGCTCCAATCGGAATAACCAACCAAAGAAAACCTGCTCCATTGATTAAACTACTCAAAATAAATTATTTTTATTATATTACCTAAATAACCTTTATAAGTATCATTTTTTCTATATCTAAAAGGGTAATTTTTGGTATTACGATTTTTTTTTGTAATTTGTTAGTTTCTTTTCTCTCTCAATCTCTATAATTTTTTAGATTTAAAAAGTGCGAGAAATAAGTTTCTCTCTCTCTCTCTCTATATATATATATATATTTTCATTTCTCTCCTCTTTACTAATCAAAAAGAGAACCATGTTTGGTTTTGAGTTTTCAAAAATAGTTTTCTGAGTTTTCAATTCATATTTTTGTATTTTTAATGATTTATTAAAATATTTTAATCAATTGTTTTAAATTTTTAGATCACTTAATAATATACTAAAAAAGTAAAAAAATTATACAAAATACTTTAAAAAAATCATTGCATATAACAATATACAAAAATGTATTGAATTTTCATATTATTTTATATTTTTTTGCATTTGGTGAATTTTTAAATTTTTTTTTCACAAATATTATAGTTTTTAAGCATATTTAGTTTAAGTGTAACTAAAAAATAAAAAAAGTGCATAAAATATTAAAAATAATTCACTAAAAATAAAAAAATAATAAAATACAAAAAATTAAAAAAACTCAATTTTATGAAAAGTGGATTCAGTTACTCCCGCCTCCCATTGTTCCTTATAATCCGCTTGGTTTGAAAGAATTCATGAAAAAAGAGAAGAAATGAAAAGAAAGAGATCTATCATCATTTGTTTCCATCATTAAAGAAATAAAATATTTTAAGAAATTGCTTAAAACTCTTGTTTTGTTTCTAAGTTATGAGATTTTTTGAGATTTTGTTTGGTTACAGTTCTCAGAAATTATTTTTAGATGGATTTTCGTTTATCTTTACTAGATTTTTTTTAATAATATATTTTAGTTATTTTTTTCACTTGTTAAATAAATTAAGATTAGATATATCTAAAAAGTATAAAGATTTAACAAAATATGAAAAAAACAATTCACTAAAAACAAATAAAAACCCGAACAAAAATGCACACAGATTTTTGTTCGAATTTTTGTTTATTTTTAGTGAATTTTTTAATTTTTTTTGTCAATTTATTTTATTTTTTAAATGCATCTTAATTAGGTGCATTTAAAAAGTACAACAAATTGATTAAAATATTACAAAATCACTAAAAATAAATGAAAACATATTTAAAAATAATTTTTGAAAAACAAAACCATATAGACACCAAAATTTGTTCTTTATAGAAGTTTATAACATCAAAATTGCTCCTCTAAATATAAAATAAAATAAAAAAGGACATTTATTCATAAATCTCTTTTCACATATTTATATTCTACTTAATCCAAATTATTTTCTTATGTTCCAATAAGTCTTATGGGTGACGTAATTACCAAAATACTCATAATAATAATATGGTGGAGTGTGCATTAATGTTCACATTAATAGTGTAAATATTTCATGATGTGAATATTCATTTTGTCAATTTGAACATTCACATTATCAATGTGAACATTCACACTATCAAATTTATCTAATGTGAATGTTCACATCATCAAGTTGCTAAGGGTTTAAAAAATATTTGTGAGGGTAAAATTGTCTATAAAATACTTTAAAATTAGGAACATATAATAATATGTTAACAAATAAATTAGGGTTTTTCTGAGATTACAAGTGTGACATCCCAAATCTACTCTAAGGTTGAAGTTTAAGAAGCGTCACTAATGAGTCTTTTGGTTAACAATCAAATAAGATTTCAGGAAAGATAAGAAGTCAATAGAACCTCTCTTCTAAGTCTAACCTCCTTAGATAGCAAAGTCAATAGAGACTCCCTTTTAAGTCCAACCTCCTTAGATAGTAAAGTTACATTTTTGACAGATCTTAATAAGTATTAACGCAAGGTCTACACAAGTTGACAGAAAAATAAGGAATAGATTATAAAAGATATTTAGATATATAAGCAGAACAATAGTTACAAGATAATATCTCAATTACGACAAGAATTTTAACACTTACAATCCCAAAACATGATTACTAATTCCTAATTCTTTGAGGATATCCATACGTCTTCAAATGTTTCTGCTTTACTGTCGTCTGCGTAAATTTTGTCAATACTTGGTATGAAACGCCATGGGCTTACCCTGCCCATTTTTTCCAATTCAATACACAATTACAATTATAACAAGTAATGAAGCATGATATGCAAGTCAATAACAAAGGATTGCCATGTTAGACATTAGTAATTCATAAATCCCCCAAAGAGATATCATCCTCCCAACAACAATAATTGGATTCTGATTATTCGGTATGCTCTCTCTTTTGCTTCTTTGCAAACCTTAGGCCGGATGCCTACAACGATTACATACTGTGTAGTGCCAACTGAAGAACTCAAAAGAGACGGTAAAAATAAGGGCCTTACCCATAATGTAATGACTCGGATTTTAATACGTATCGGAATGGTGTAAATTGGTGCCTGTCACCTTAAAACTTGTTTGGTTGTCGGACTCTTGGTATTGATGGGTTGGCAAAGTGAACCTTAAATATTATAATTGAGAACCCTTGGATGATGTTTGGAATCTTGATTGAAGCCTTAACAAGGTATTTAGGAAATATTAAATCAAAAGCCTCAAATTTGAGTTTTTGTTTTGACCAACTTTCACTCTTTTGCCCTTTTCTCTTTCCACTCTTTGAATTTGGATGTGAGACTACAACCATTAGAAAACTTGTTTTTGGGGCTTCGATTTGGACACAAGAACGACCTAAAACAGAGTCCGAATGAGACAGTTATGCTTGTTTGAATTTTGAGTTTCTGTGCGGGAAGCAGAGATTCTAGGAGCTTCTTTTCTACGCTTGAGCCAAGTTTTCTTTGCTCGAGCGACTTGGTCAATAACAGGCATTATAAAATGACTTTTTGGCCCCAAAAATTTATTCTTTCTTCTTCTCTTCCCTTCCTATCCTTCATACCCGAAACCCTAACACTCCAAACTCTTGATTCCTCTTATTTTTACCAAAGATTCACCCCAAATCTTTCAAGAAGGTTGGAGAGCAAGCATAAATCAAGACTTCTATCGATAGTTTTGCAATTTCATTGGAGTTTTAAGTTGGGTCTTCATCTTTAGCTTTCAATCTTGAGGTAGGGAATTCTCTTAGCCTTAAATATTTATGATTCAAAGTGATTTTGGTGACATTTTGGGATTTTGAGTTGATTATGGGTTAGAAAACATTAATGGTGTACGGGGAGGAAATAATTCTCCTCGTATAATCCTGTTGACCAAGTCCACGCTCCTCCGTACGACGTCGCTTTATTACCTGAAAACGCAAACGTGAGCTAGCCGGCGGGTGTGTGCCGGAAACCTCTCCGATGCCTAAGTCAGTAAGCTTGACAAATAGACAAAGTTTTATGCTCTCAAAAAGAATTATGTTCAATTACCTCCTCCAAGGTGATGCTTGTGGGCTTTTATAAGTTTCCCGTGGCACAATCCTAGTAGGACTTGTACTTCTCCATGCAGAGTCCTCCTAGGATTCATTCTCCTAAGGGTAATGCTTATCCTTTTACACCTTCCCCCACTGCTTAAACCAAGTGGGATGGTTTTCTCCATGGCCGAATTACTATTTGACCGAAGTAACATTAGCTATGCCAAGCCACAAAGTGGGCCGTACTAACAGTAGTTTGGTTTTTCTTCATGCTACACCATATCTCGGTTCTCTCATACATGAACCGTGGTATGCTTGGACCGATCTACTGAGTAGCTACATTCCGACCGACCTACCCTGAATTCATCATGACCGGACTACCTTTCCTGGGACCGTACTAACTCAAGTTGTCCAAACCGAAGCAGCTTTACGATTCCATAGCCGAAGTAACTTCATCTCTTTTGACCGTAGTAAGTCAACATCTCGGAATAAATCTATCGTTCTTGAACCGGAGTAACTTTAACAGCTTGAGCCGGAGTATCTTTTATCTCTCCTGGGCCGGAATAACCTTGCGGCCTTTTCACCAAGTCCTTGGTGCTTTGGGCCACGAAGCCCACCACATAGCTCGGCCCAATTTTTACCAAAAATTACCCTCTCAAATGGCTAGTTGTTTAAGTACAAATGGGGTTTTCAATCAAATTTTTAAAGGGTGTTGAATGTTTTGGCATATTGATAAATAATAATTGATGATTTGAGGATTTAACTACGAAAAGAGGAAAACCCCAATTTTCTTTATAACCCTAGGTTTGAAATGTTGAGTATAAAGGGGATTTTGGAACTAATTGATAGTTTTATGCTAAAATTGACATTAATATGCTTTTGGAATACATGGAGATTATGAAATGGGTAAATCTTAATAATTTGATGAAACTAGTGTGGGGATAGAAGTTGTGGATTAAATTATTTTGGAACCTTAGCTTGGGAGTTTATAATGGAAATGAGATAACTTACCTAAGTAAAGTTTTAAAGTGGAATTGGAGTCTGAGTTGATATTCAGATGATGCTGGAACAATGGATAATTTGGGATTGATGTTGCTATATTAGATGACTATGGAAATTGTTGAGATTGCCTTGCTTATGTTTCATGTTAATTATTCTTGTAGTAATGATTTGAACCTTAGGGAATCTATGATATTGGCAAACCAATTGCATTGCATTGCATTGTATCTTCATGGTTTTGGGATCAAGTGTGTAGAGTTAATTAAAAATGGGTTATTTTGAATTGTGTTGTGTGTGTTGAGGAGCCCAATTGCCCTTCCGTGCTTGTAGGCTGAAAAATGTGGCGATGTTATCGGTATGTTGGTAAAGATGCCTAATTGCCCTTCTGTGCTTGTAGACCGGTAAATGTGGGGGAAAAGTTACAATGATTGATAGGTGTCCAATTGCCCTTCTGTGCTTGGTGGCCATAAAGTGTGGAGATGTTTTAAGAATGAAATGGGTGTCTAATTGCCCCTCCGTAAATGGTGGCCAGTAAATGTAGAGGTTTTCTAAAAGTAAGAGGTGGCGACTTGCCATACTGTGCTTGGTGGCCAGTAAATGTAGGGAGTGTTTGTGACATATAACGTGGAGTTAGTTACAAAATGAAGGTTCATGGTTACATCAATTGTTAACAAATTGGGTCAAACTTGGAATATGAATTTAGCATTTTACAAATTGGTTTTCTAATAAAGTTAAGTTGCATGCATGGCATGCCATTGCATGAACATAATCATTTTGAGCATACTTATTTGTTGTTAAGTTTATTTCCTACTGAGCGTTAAAGCTCACTCCCTTTTTATGGGCTAGATATCCTAAAAATCCAGGTGTTGAAGGTGTACCATGATAGTGTCAAAAAGCAAATGGAATTTAATGTGGAGCGCCAAAGCTTCTTTGATGTTGTTCGCCTACAGCCATTGAGCTTGTTTGTCGAGTTAGGAATTTTATTTGTTGAATCAAGGCTTTTAGTCTTGAAAGGTGTAAGCCATTGTGGCAATTTAGATGGATATTTTTATATTACCGTGTATTGTAATTTTATTACTTTGAGCTTGACAAGAAATTCAAGAAAATGTGATAGATTCCGGTTATTGAATTGTATACCTTTGCTTATTGTTCATATATTGGGTTGGTAGCATATCATGGTATAAATATCGGGGCGTTACACATAACCTCCTTCAACCTTATCTGTCATAAATACCTGGGGTTTGAATACAACCGGTCCATTCAAGGGTTCCAAACAACCACTTGCACGAGACTTAATCTTCAATTAAGAAACATATCCCATCAGTCAATAACACATTATCATCTCATCATTATTCAAGTGATTGAAAATCTAATACCACCCTATTTAGTTTCCCTTGAGTTAGATACTTTAAGTTAGGGTTAGAACAAGCTATTGAGATAATAATTTCTATGCAAGTATGAGCATCATCAAAGTATCATGATAAAAAAATATAGGCACAACAACGTAAATATCATACTAATGCCCAAACAAGAAGTAAAAAACACATTCATGAAATTAAAAGTATGAAATCATCAACAAATATAAATTTTCAGATTAGACACACTTTAAAGATCACAATCTAAAAGACATTTTTTAGAATTTTGCCGAACTCGGCCTTTCTATGGTTTGTAGAGAATTTTATATAGTTTCTAAACCATCTTTCAGAAATGAGATAGATTTTGTAGATTTTCAATTATTAAAGAAATACTCTAGCACTATCCAGATTTGTTGACTGTTACAAAAATCGGATTTTCTCTTAAACCACTCACTCTTTTTCGATAAAACCATTTTTACTTGAAATCTAACATTTTAAGGAAAGTTTTGACATAAAAATAAGGTCAAGAGGATTTTTCTCATTTTTCTAATTTTTTTTAAAGTGGGCTGAAAATGGCATCTTTCTCCTATCCCTATGCAGTCCTCTGTATGTTCTACCACTACTCTCTCTGATGTCTTTGAAGCAAGACTAGCTAGTCTCTTCGACATATCTCCTACCTCTCCAATAACTAATGATGAGGCTGAGCCGTTGGTTCTAGCTGACTCCTTGTTAGAAATTCTTGAGAGCTCCTCATCCTCCAGTAGGAAGCCTTTTGCACCTCTGATGGATTTAGATAGCTGTCTGGAATTACTGATATCTTTTTCAAGGATTCTTTTCGAGGCTTTACAAAGGCCTATAATAAGAAATGGCTTCCTGCAGTGCTGCAAAGTTGTTGAGCAATCCAGCATGACTGTCTCAAGTCATCTATCTCAGGCAACAACTACTATTGACTTCTATATCAACATATGTCATACTGCCAAGGCTACAGAGGAGAAATTAGCGAGAGATCAGAGCTTTGTTTCCATAGTACATTCTAAAGTCTCAGTGCTGAAGGAATAACATTCCTCTGTCTCCCATTTTCGAACTCAACTACTGGAGAAGAAAGCTGAACTTGAGGAGGAGCTGTCTGTAGTGAATCAAGCCTTAATTCGAACTGACACCAAACTGCAGATCACCAACCAAGGATTGGCCGATCCAAAGCAAGAAATGACCACAGCCATTCAGTTGGTTCCCTCATTTAAGAATAGGAAGTCTGTTGTAAAAGAACAATTAAAGCATTGTAATGATTTCTGGGCCAATTTGTGGCAATTCGTATTTAACTCTTTATGAAGAAAAACAAATTCTAATTTATCATTTGAGTACTCTTGTGTTCTTTTGCTTGACATTTATTCTACTCCTTGTTTTTCCCAAATAGTTGGAAAATAAGGCTTCAAATATCTGCCATTGATCTTTTTGGGATGTATGTATCCATTCAAATTTCTCAAATGGTATGCCTTAAAAGGCAGGACTGTATGAATTTGATATGGTCCTTCCCAGTTAGGTGATCATTTACCAAACTTATGGCTTTTAATTCCTATTGGGAGTATTGTCTTCCATATCAAATCACCTTCATCAAAGCTAATGTATTTGACTTTCTTATTGTAATTTTTGGCTGCTTTCTTCTTTTGCAAGAGAATACTGTTTAATGCCAGAATTCTGGCTTTATCTATGCCTTCTAATTCCAAACACATACTCCGATGGTATTGCTCAGGATTTAGCTGGTCTTGGCATCTTACCCTCAAAGATTTAATATTAATTTCCACAGGTAACACTGCATCATTCCCATATACCAAGGCATAAGGAGTAACTCTTGTGCTTGACCTTGGGGAAGTTCTATAAGCCCACAATACATCCAACAATAAGTTATGCCAATCCCTAGGATTGTCTTCCACAACCTTTTGTATTCCTTTCTTCAAGGACTTATTAGATGACTCAGCTTGACCATTGGCTTGTGCATAATAGGGGGTAGAGTTAACAAGGCTAATTCCAAACTCTGCTACAAAGGACTTCACCATTTTCCCATCAAACACAGTCCCATTATCAACAGTTATAGTTTGTGGGATACCAAATCTATGGATTAAATCCTTGATGAATCCAATGACCTCAGTCTGGTCTACAGCCTTCTATGGCTTAGCTTCGACCCACTTAGTGAAATAATCAGTGGCTACTAAAATGAAACAATGATGCTTTGAAGAGGGTGAGTGTGTTTTCCCCATCATATCCATGGCCCATCCTCTGAATAGCCAAGGCTTCACCACTGCATGCAGGTCAGTTATGGGCACATGCCTTATTGTGCCATGCTTTTGACATGCCTGACAACCTTTTGCATACTCTATGCAATCTTTAAGGATAGTTGGCCAATAGTAGGAATGCCTTCGAAGCAACCGCCTCATCTTCACACCAGGCTGATGAGCATCACAGATGCCTTCGTGAACTTCAGTCATAGCTGTTAATGCTTCTTTTGGGCCCAAACATTCCAACAATAAACCAGAGCATTGCCGTATATGATGTATTGCATGGATTGCAATTTAATTTTCTTGCTGGCCTTCGAGGATGGACCGGCCAAGTACTGCATTATTGGATGCCTCCAATCTTGTTCCTGTAAGTCATTATGATTGACTTCCAGGACCACATTCCTTTTATTTAAGGGTGGTATAGATTTCTGGTATGTTGTTTGGTTTATGTCCCTTCGAGAACTATCCCTCCTCTTGAAATTCGAAACTTTCTGAGCCACATCATTAGCTCTATTATTCAAGAATCTTGGGACATAAGTTACATTTGCTATTTGAAATTGAGAAAGCAGATGTAATTCAACAACATAGTATGGCAACATGCTTATACTTTGACATTTGAAAATCCCTTTCACTTGGTTAACCACCAATTGAGAATCTCCAAATATGTCACTTGCATGTACTTGTAATCCAATAAGAATTTCCAATCCCACTATCAAGGCTTCATATTCAGCTTGATTATTAGAACAAGTAGTTTCATCCACTCTGAAACCATGGGTGGTTTCTATTCCTTGTGGTGACTTAATCACTATACCAATTCCAGCTAGGCCATTGGCTTTCGATCCATCGAACCACATTTGCCACGGCTCAACACTAGCTATACCAAGTTCCATTATCTCTTGGCTCTCTGTTTGAGATAGATGGTCTGCCAAAAAATTGGCTAAAACTTGTCCTTTCACTGCCTTTTGGGGAACATATTCTAAATGAAATTCTGACAAGGCTAATATCCACTTGCCAATTCTTCCCCTCAATATAGGTCTAGATAACATATATTTAACCAAATCTGTGGTTGCAATTACCAAGACAGTTGTAGGCAAAAGATAATATCTTAATTTCATTGTAGCAAAATACAGTGCAAGGCAAAGCTTTTCTACAGTTGAATATTTACATTCACAAGAATTTAAAAACCTATTAAGGTAATAAACAGCTTGCTCCTTGCCCTCTTCATTGTCTTGGGCTAAGAAAGCTCCTAACGAATCTTCTACTGCAGCTATATACAACTTCAAGGGCTTGTCACCCTTTGGTGGCATCAGCACTGGAGGGTTGGCCAAGTAGGCTTTGATACCTTCGAAAGCAATTTGATGCTCTGCTGTCCACACAAATTCCTCTTCATCTTTCAGCTTGATGAAGGTCTGGCTTCAATGATGGCTTTGGCTTTATTCTGGTCAATCTATATTCCTTTCTTGTGTACTACATAGCCCAAGAAGTTTCCAGATGATACACCAAAAGCACACTTAAGAGGATTGAGCTTCAATTTGAACTTTCTCATTCTTTCAAAGGCTGCTTCTAACTGAAACAGATGTTCCTTCATGGATTGGGATTTAACTACAATGTCATCAATATAACACTCTAAATACCCTCCAATAAGGTCATGAAAGATAGTGTTCATAGCCCTCTGATATGTGGCCCCAGCATTCTTTAGGCCAAATGGCATTTTAACCCATTCGAAGGTCCCAATATTCCCAGGACATCTGAATGCTGTCTTGTGAACATCCTCCTCTGCATTGCATATTTGGTTATAACCAGAGTGCCCATCCATCGTTGATAAAATTTGATGCCCTGCTGAACTGTTCACCAGCAAATCTACTACAGGCATAGGATATTCATCTTTTGAAGTTGCTAAATTTAGGTTTCTAAAATCAATGCATACCCTCATTTTGCCATTCTTCTTAACTACAGGCACAATATTAGATGGCCATTCAACATACCTGGCTGTCCTAATAAAGCCTGCCTTGAGTAGTCTAAGAATTTCTTCTTTAACTTTCTGAATCACTTCTAGACCCATTCTTCTTGGTTTTTGTTTGTATGGCTTGAAGTTAGGCTTCATAGGGAGCCTATGTTCCACTAATGACCTATCCAATCCTGGTAGTTCATTATAAGATCATGTGAAACAATCTTTATATCTCCTCAGAATAGCCAACAACTGGTTCATGTCAAGAGTATTCAACCAAGCACTTATATAAATGGGTTGTTATACAGAATCTTCCCCTAAATTTATTTCTTCTAAGGGGTCTTGTATCTGAGCACTTACTGGAGCTCCTTCTTTGATTCCTTCAGGCTTCGAAGCAATCTCCTTACCGTGTTCTGTTCCCAGGCTCTTTGATTCAACCTCTTTACCCTCCTCCTCATAGACGAAGTCTGTCCACAAGGCTTCTTCTTCCTGTATTTCTTGGACTTTTGTTTCTATGTCCAATGCATAGTATTTATCAAGGGCCAAAACTCTGGCTTGTTGTTGCTCCTGCTTGTAGCCAATTATCATGGCTTCTTTCTCTTGCTCCTGCACTTTCTGGACGATTGACTTTATATCCAATATTGAAAACTTAATTAAAGCCAAAGACTTGGCTTCTGGTGCTTTATCTTGTTGCCTACAACTAGGCATCATTGTCATCTTTAACGACCACCTCTTCATTAGCACTCTCCTGGACTAATTGCTTCAGGTGTGTCACTTCCTCATCAGCCGTTACTTCGGCTGAGCCATCAGATTTCATCAGTATACTGAGTGGTGTCACTTCCTCAATATACAACTTGGCTTCTGCGAAGTCTGCACAGGCTATGAAAGGTTGAGGATCTGCATCAATTTCCTCTGTCTCCCCATTACCTAGAGCCATCATTATTTTCTGATGCAAAGAGGAAGGCACACATTTGTTAGTGTAGATCCAATCTTTACCAAGTAAAGCATTGTACTTAGCATTACTGTCGATGACGAAAAACGCCGTCATGCAGTCCCTAGTTCCCACACTCAGGTTGATGGGTAGAATTCCCTGGGCCATCTGTTTGTCCCCAGCAAAACCAACAATGGTTGTACTGGTTGGGATTAACCTGGGATTCCTCTTCCCTAGTTTCTTCAAGGAAGATTTCGGTAGTAAGTTCACCGCTGCCCCATTGTCCACCAATACTCAGTTCAACTATATCCCATCGAAGAAGGCCTTAATATACAAAGGCTTAACATGTTATGTCATAGAATTCGAGGGATACTCAAAAGGATACGAGAGGTTAATACTTACCACTTTCTCACTCTCATATTTAGTTTCCATTAGGGTGACCATTCCGAAATTATCTTGTACCATACTCACTTGTGAGTCTTCACTAGAGATTGGAATTGGGTCAATTTCTTGTCCCTCTTGATTCTCATCTCCAGCTTGGAATTCATGCGGTAGTATGTGTACCATGTTCACTGACACTGAGTCAAATTGGATAACTGGCTGTGTCTGCTTCTCCTTTTGGCCACCTTGTTTAGTCACTCCAGAAGCATCCTCCATACTGTTCTCTGGTACCTCATCCTTTGAATGGTCTGTCATGACTGGTTTTTTGACCAGAAATGTTTGTTCAGCCATGAAGGTTTCAAACATTTATTCCTTAACCATTTCTTTCTTTTGGCCTAAGCCAACTTCCGTCTCTGCCTCGCTATCACTTTCCATCAATGCCCTGTCTAATCCCGCTAAACTGGATTTCTCTCTAGCTCCTAGTTCAGAGTGAACTTTGGCCAACTGTTCTCTACTGCAACCCATTTTGCCTTGTAGAGTTAGTTTTGAAGTATGGTCTGACTTTGGATCCTTCATTCCTTTCTCTTTTAGGTCTCGTTGGTATTAAGTGTACCTACGCTGAATTTTTCTCCTTTGTGATCTAGAAATCACGGGGACCATATCTGGTTTCTTTGTTTTTGGGTCCTTAAGCAAGACCCAATTGTTTGGAGCCACTACAGGAGGTTTGACCATTCTACCTTGGTTTCCAGCAACCTCTCTCTAGGTAGACACCTCCCAAGGTTTGTTTTGCATTTCGAACCAATCTAGGACCCCAGGTACCCACGAACCTACTGACTCTGCCGTTGAACTACTTCCTTCTTCCTTCGGAACCTTCCTCGAAGCTAGCTGCGATGGCCACTACTTGATCCTGACTTCATGCTTTGGGCCTTGCTCCGGCCTTCGATGAAGGTGTCCACTTTTTACCTTGCGTGAAGTTGGTCTAGGGGACCAATCTCTGGCTTTAATCCCATAAGCTGAAATTTTCTCCAACCTTCTCCCAGAATGACTGCTCCCCATTTTGTAATAATTAGCTGGCCTGGATTCATGTAAAGACTTCTTGCCTTTGACATGCATCCTGTCAACTGTTGGTTCATCCCTCAATGGCTGCTGCCTGACGCCAGATGGATATGGCCTTTTATTGTAAGCATTGGTTGGTTTAGGATGTCTTTGCACATCCTTGTAGTATTGCTTTCCATCAATCGGGAGTCCTTTCAACCATTTGTAGCTTAGCCTGCACCTAGGAACATCCTCTGTATTATAGCCGGTTGTAAGGAATCGTCATCCAATGCTTCTTCCTCAGAGTCTTTCCTCTGGTGCGAGAAACCTTGTCCAATAGCCGGCAGATTTCCAGTGTCTTTCTTGATTGCTATCTGGTTGGCCACATGCATCTGCACATTGACTTCTTCCAATTCTTTCAAAGACAGGTTTTGAAAATCTGGTATAATGACATTGGCTGCCACCTCTCCAATTTTTGGAAATGGATTACTGTCGAGCCCCATGGCCTTTTCAGCTTTGGCTGGAAATTTCAAGCTCCCTTTCCGAATTTGTTCTTGGATCCTGTCTCAAAAAACAACACAGTTTTTAGTCTAGTGAGACCAAGAATTATACCATTTACAATATACTTTCCCTTTAAGTTCATCAAGAGATGGAATTTTAACCCTTTTTGGTAATTTAAGGAAATTGGCCGCAAACAAATGATCAAAGATATCATCTGCCTTAGTTAAATCGAAAGAGTATTTCCTGTGAAGGTCTTTCTTTTTAAACTGCTGGTCAATTGTTGTATCCTTATGAATCAATGCTTCACAGATCACAAGTTCTTTCCCCACAATCTCTGCTGCATCAATCTCATAGTTAGGATCTTTGTAGTATGTCTTGTATGATGCATTATTTCGATCTTGCTCCTCTTCTAGTAATGCTTCATATCTAGATACTTTGTAAGTCAGTTCCATTAAGTTCCTGAACTCTGTTGAGTCGAACTTATTTCGAAGCCTAAACTCTAAACCATTTTGAGCCAATCTTACGAATTCTGGCTCTGGCAAAATGACTCTACATTTATTTCGAGCCCTTTTAAATCTGGCAATAAACTGAGTAGCCTTCTCTTCAGGCCTTTGACTCAACCTTGCCAGGTCTGCCATGGAAACCTCTGGCTCCGATTGGAAGAATTGGGCATGAAATGTCTCTTCCATTTATTGCCAAGTTTGGATTGAGCCAGGTGTAAGGTTAATGTACCATACAAATGCTTCCCCAGTTAGAGAGTTTGGGAACAGTCTTAGCTTCATATAATCATTATTAGTGAATTTACCGCATTGAGCAGCGAACCTAGCGATGTGCTCTACTGTTGACTGGTTTCTATTTCCATAAAAAAGGGCAAAATCTGGTATCCTGAAACCTCTTGGGTATTCATGTACCCTATCTACCCATTCTGGGTATGATTTTCTGTATACAGGAGTCTGGACCCCCCGAGCCATTGGTCCACACATCTCCCTAACGATGTCAGCAATTTGGTCCCTAGGGACCATATTTTGTGCCTGTTGAACCACCGCTGGAGGAATAAACACAGGATTTGGTGGACAAACTTGTGCTTGTGGTCCTCTTGGTCCATAAGGTGGCATGTTTGGGACTGGTTGTCCCTGTGGTGTAGGTTGCTGTTGGGGGTGTGGGTAACCCCTTTGAATTTGTCCTATAAAAGGACTTACGAAAGGTGCTGAAACTGGTGTTGTGTCTCTTTCATTTGTAGGAAAACCTTCCAACCCCTGGGGTATAAATTCGAATAAGGGATTAGTGAACCCCCTTGTGCCAGGTATGGCTTCGAACATGGGATTTGGAACCATTTTTATGCCATTTTCTTGTACTGGACCAGTTTTACCAAATTGCATGGCTTCACTGTTAAGTACTGAGACATTTTGACCTACTACAGGCCTTGGAACAGGTTCGTACCAAGACTGAGGTGATGGTCTTTCATGGTTCTGATTACTAGTTTGACCATTAGAATGTCCATTAACTTGCATAGGCTGTTTATCTCTAGCCAATCTTTGTTGAGGGACATTTGAAATTTCCTCCATGTGTCTTACGTTTGTTAGTTGGTGGTTATTCATTCGATCTAAAAAGGATGTTGCCTACCTTTCCATTGTGTTCATTAATTGCTGTTCCATTGCATCTATTAAGCCTCCCCATGGATTCATTGGTTGAGTAGATGGGATAGTGGATGGTCCAATTCCATGGTCTCGTCCAATATTACGAACATGTGATAGTTGTTCTGAAGTACTGGTCTGTTCGACCATATGTTCTGATAAAATGGGAGTTTCCACAGGATGTGTTATCACATTATCCTCTAGATTAGGTATCTCTACCTCTCCTTCCACGCCTTCTTCCAAGCGTTCATTTTCTCCTTGTCTTCTACGTCTAGCCATTTTAAATGTGGTCTCACTGAGCGTGCCAAACATATATGTTGACTTTTGGGCTTCCAAAGGTTATTGTTGTAATTGCGAGCATGCCACTAAGAATCAATTAGTCTTTACAAAAAATTAATTGCCAACCAATTATCAGACGATTGTGTTTTAGTTCTTTCAGTCTCAATGAAGAGGACTTTTACTGGTGGCTTGATTTTGGAGAATTAAACAGATAACAATGAATTGAAAAACAGTCGAAGTATTTCATTAAGATGAAAAGACTTACAATGATCCAAACTCAGCCTCATAGAGGTTTACAGCAACTCTACTTGAAACTACTCCTATGAAATGAAGTGCAGTGTAGGAATTTTAAAGTACAGTAATGTAAAGAATTGTAAATGTAAAAAAAAAACTGTAAATGTAAAGATGGAAAGGAAAATAAGTATAAAGGACTGGTTTTTTGGATCTGAGTCCGGGGGCTTTTTCTGGGGCCTTCTCTACTATTTATATTGTTCCAGGATGACCATCGAATTGCATTTCCAACCGTCGAACTGCTCCTCCATGATCATCGATCATTTTGCCCCAATATTAGCTCCATTACGCCATTACTTGCAATTAAGCTTCCCTCCTAAATTTGAATCTGAAATGCAAGTAACCGTTGAGGCCACGTCACTTTGTATCTCTTTGTTGATCCGCTGCTACTCAGATCTCTTAACAACCAATTCTAACTCCCACGTGTACGATCAGGATCGAGGACCTGAATAGTCTTCCTATATTACCCTTATTTCATCACGCGTCGAATTGTAATTGGCTTGTACAAAATATGTAGCCAACACTATCGTAAATCAAGAATGTTCATTGGGCATGATACTGCTACTTGATATCACATTTAAATCCAATATTTTAATAGTAGTGGCGATGGTAGAACTGTGGTGGTTTTAGTAAGATTTCAGTTCAGAAAATATTTTCAAATAAGTTTTTTTTTTCAATGACTATGAAAGATGTTTTCTTTTAATTTGTGTTTCCGTTGTATCAAATACTAAAAAAATTAGAATAAAAAATAAAAAATCTGCCAAAACAAATAAAATGCAAGTCTGTAATTTGCCAAAGAGCAATGATATGCATAATCTTATTTCCTGTTTGAATAATGTTAGGGATCATGAATAATATTAGTGTGTGGTGTTTTATTATATGTGTAATTTAAGAATGAATTTTTTTAAAATTTTCAAGATCCCTAGCATTACTCCTCTTGTTTTATTTTCTCATTTCTAGATACAAACCAATAGAGCTCACCTTAATAAAAATTGATTGATATTCTTTTAAATTCAAAAATAATATGCAGAGTTGAATTTAGGTGCCCAAGTGGTTTACGTAGAGAAATGTGTAGGTAAAGCCATGCATGCTACAAAGTAAATAGAATCACCACACATCCACTCCAATATCTATATTCTGTATATATGTTATAAACATTGATTGATATTCTTTTGAATCTTGAGATGCTTCTTGTTGGTGAGACTATTAAAAAAACCAACGGTAGTGCCATAATACTGTGTAGTTCTATTAATCTAATATTTTGTCTCCAAATTTTTATTTAGAATCAATTTGTATAGTAGAGATTAAATTAATAAAAACGTGAGTCTATACATAAAATAAATTTAAATCATATATTACTAATTCTAAAAAAAAAATTTAAATGATTTTTTTGAATTTATAGTCCCTCTATAATACTTCATATGCTGTATACTTGTAGGGTAGCCTTTACTTTGACATGCATTGGAGAATAAAGGGATTGGAATGGAATTACATATTGACTTAATTCCAACACCAAAGGTCAAGGAAGTGGATGCCTTGTTCTCTATGGAATCCATTCCTGATCACTGATATGCCTGGCATATATCCTCTTTTCAAATAGGAATCTACTACCATTAATATTAAAGATTTGCATTGATGATTTTGGGTATATAACAATCATTAGTTTATTTTTACGTAACCTGGTTTAAGCATTTTGGGTTCAGGTTATTTGGATCAACCGGTGGTAGGGCATTATAAATGGCACAAAAAGTGAGACACAAAACTCATAATAAGTGGCACTTAATACTCATAAGGATGTGGATCCCAAAATTGGGTCACTCCAGTCCTATGAGTGTTTTGTACTGGTTTATGTAGTTGAATGTTTTGTTTATTATTGTAAGGAATGATGTACATAATTATTGAAGCTACCAAAGTGTTGAGGGTATGCAGGCATGTAATGACACTAGTCTTAGTACACATAAGGATAAATTATACTTTACATCTTTATAATTTACATCCACTACAAAAAATTAAGATTTCAAAAACCAAAATTTAAGAATAAAATTATTTTTTGGGGACCAAATATTTTTGTTGTAAAAAGTGTTATTATTATATTTTTAGCAACGAAAATTAGACATTAATGATGGATTATTATCTTTTTGAGACTAAATTTTTTGTCTCAAAAAATAAGCCATTTTGAGACCAAATTATTTTGTCCCTAAAAGTCTATTATTTATTAGTGACATTTTTAAAATTTTGTCGCTAAAAGTTTTGTTTTTGATTTTTCAAGACGACCTTTTAGCGACTATCCACGTGACGATAAAAATTGAACCATAAATATCTTTTAGAACAAAATTTTCACTTTTGGAGACCAAAACATTGGGTCTCTAAAACTCTTATATGTTGAAGTGATCCAATCCCCACTTTGTCACTTGACCTTTTAAATATCACAGTCAATTCTCTAGATTTCAAGTCAAGTAATAGTTAGACTTAGTCTTATAATGTCATTCCAAAAATTGACGGAGAAGTTGAAGTGTAAGGATTAAAATGAAATTTTAGTAAAAGTACAAGAATGCTAAGAATCAAAGTAGGGCTAAAGTAAGATTTTGAGAAAAATATAAGGGTATACTACATGTAATTAATACTTTCATGTTGTTGTTCTCCTTTAACTTTAAAAATGAGGTTATATAAACGAGTCAAATTGTAACTTGACTTGAAGTTTGTGGATTGACTAAAATAATTAAAAGGTCAAAGGATAAAGTGGGATTAGATATAAAATATTGGGGTGCAAAGTGTAATTTTTCCTATATATAATAGAAGTCAACAGAGAAGCAAAAAGAGAAGTGATAAATGGGCAAATATATACTGATTCTTTTGTTTGTCTTTAAAAAACCACAGATGCTTGTGAATCAATAAGCTGTAAGCATAAAACCTTTTCACATCTAGTTCTACACTAATTATTTTTAAGATTTGATTTCAAGAAAATGTTAAGAATACTTTTCTTTAAGTTTGATTCTCTGAGTTGCAGTTTGGTAAAGATAAGTGATAAAATTTACTAAGAAAAATATATACAAACTCATTTTTTAAACTCATTTTTTAAACTCATTTTTTAGATCTAATGATATGTAAATGATATAATTGGTTGATAATTGAAAAGATATGAGAGTGAGAATATTTTAATTGATTGCCACATTGTAGGGCTTGAAAATTTGGTCTAATTTCTGAATTTGTATAGTAATGCCCATTTACTAATGAGTGGTTATATTTTATATAAATTAGTAGAGGGTGCGCCTTGGCGTAACACTAAAGTTGTTCTATTGCGATTGGGAAATTATGAGTTTAATCACGAAAATAGTCTCTCTCTTAGAGGATGAGGTTGTGTATATCTGACCCTCTTTTGACATGTAATGGCGAAAGTCTTGTACAACTAAGACTAAATTTATTTGTCTATTTATTTTTCATTGAAACAAAATGGGGCAAATTATACCAACGACCCCTATAATTTGGGACTTGTGTCATTTTGGTCCATAACTTTTCAATTGTGATATATTTGACCCTGAATTTTGAATCTCGTTCCAAATAAGGACAATTGAAGATACTATTGCTTTAATTCAAGGGCAAAGTTGTCAATTTGATAAAATATAAACTAGTTTAATAAAAATAAATGTCAAAAAATTATTTTTGATTTCTTAAAAATTATTTCTACCAAAAATAAAATTATATAAAAATGATAAATGTTTTACATTTTTATTTCTACTCACTTTTTAAACTCATTTTTTAGATCCAATGATGTGTAGGAGATATAATTGGTTGATGATTGAGAAGTTATGAGAGAGAGTGTTACCTTAGATATTTTAATTGATTGACACATCATAGAGCTTGAAAATTGGGTCTAATTTTCGGACTTATATAGCAATGCCTATTTACTAATGGGTGGTTATAGTTTATACAAATTGGTAGAGGGTGGGCCTTGGCGTAACACTAAAGTTGTTCTATTGCGATTGGGAAATTATGAGGGATTCTATTTACACCAAAAAAATCATTAAGTACTCCCAATTTCTATGTACCTTGTTTAATTATTTAAAATTTTATTTTACTCTCATTACACCCTATTTTTTTTTTCCCAATTACCCTCAAGGTAAACCCAAATAATAAATAATAAACAAACTAAAAAAACTAAATTATTTCAAAACCTTTTCAATATAGAAAAAAATAAAAAATAAAAAATAAATAAAAACTTTTATATTAGAAATTATCCACAAGAATGCTCGTGGAATACTTACCTCCTTTTTGATGGGTTGCTTCAAAAAATTGTTTTGATTATTACTCTCATCCATTATTTGATTTTGTTCCAACTTTCTTCTAGGGTTTAGGGTTTCAAAATAATAAAAAACAATGATGTTGATGATGATAGTGAGTTTTGGTAGGGTAGATTGGAGTTTTGGAGGAAGGATGAAGAAGAAGAAGAAGAAAAAGAAGAAGAAGGAGAATAAATAACTTTGATCTCTTGGAAAAGAAGATACAGAGATTTGAATAGGAATAACTGATTAGGGTGTACCATGAGAAAAAAAAATATTTTAGGGTTTAATATGTGTTGTCCTTATTAGTAAATTCATAGTAGGATATAATAAGAATTTAAATTTATGAATTTAAATTGGGTGTACTGAGACATATTTTGGGTTCAAATAGAATCCCCGAAATTATGAGTTCAAATCACGAAAATGGTCTTTCTCTTAGAGGATGAGGTTGTGTATATCTGACTCTCTTCTGACCCGTAATGGCGAAAGTCTTGTACGACTAAGACTAAATTTATTTGTTTACTTATTTTTCATTGAAACAAAAATAGAGCGAATTACACTAACGGTCTTTGTAATTTGGAACTTGTGTCACTTTGGTTCATAGCCTTTCAATTGTGATACATTTGACCATAAATTTTGAATATCGTTTCAAATAAGAATAATTGAAGACACTATTGCTCCATTTTAAGGGCAAAATTGTCAATTTGATAAAATATAAACTAGTTTATAAAAATAAATGTCAAAAAATTATTTTTGATTTCTTAAAAATTATTTCTACCTATCCAAGATAAAATTATATAAAAATGATAAATCTTTTATATTTTTATTTTTTTTAACAAATTAATTTTTAGTATGTGTTTGGATGATGATCATGTAATACGTGATTATTTTTGTTGATATTTTTTATGGTTATCATGTAATAGATATTTTGATGGTTGTATTTGTTGTTAACAGATATTTTTGGATGGTTATCATGTAATGCACGGTTATTAGACTTGCAATGTGTAATCGATAAGTTTAATATATGAAATGTTTTTAGTTTTAGGATTTTTGATTTAATGAATTGGCTTAATATAATGATATCAAAATTGTCGCCCTGTTTGACTTTTAACAAAATAGAAACTAATTTAACGAAAATAAATATCAAAAAAAAAAAATTTAAAAAAATTATTTCTACCTTCCCAAAAGACAAAATTATATAAAAATGATATGTTTTTAATTTTTTTCAACAATTTAATTTTTAATTTCTTAGAAAATTTTCTAAAAATAGATTCTGAAAACTAAATTAAACGTAACTTTATAACCAAGAAAGTTTTAACATTATTTATTAAAGAAAATGCCATTATATTTCAAACAATATACAAGTTAACTAAAACAAAATAAGTTGCATGACGGCTTTGCATTTAAAATGAACCGATTGCAAAGGAAATATCTTTGATTGTCCTTGTTTAGACAAAGATTTAAAATTCATGATCAAATGTATCACAATTGAAAAGTCAGGCACCAAAGTGACACAAATTTCAAATTATAAGAACTGTTAGTATAATTCGTCCGACAAAATACTTCAACTTTAAAGTATGTTAGGATAAGAAGAATTTGTGATGGCCTTGTTACATTTTTGCCCTTGTTCATGTTGGTTATGAAGTCAACTTAGGGGTTTTGGAAGGAAAAAAAACCCCATTTTTACATTAGTATAATCTTGTAAAAGTTATTATATACCCCACCTAATGACCTCCCACGTTAAATTTGACATCTCTCAAAAAAATTTGCAAAAATCCATTTTATAGTGGGATTGTTTTTCAAAATTTAATACCTCATGCAAAATGTACCGATTGAACCGATTATTCATGATTCCATAATTGAATCAATTCTATATATCCATATCAGCTACAAATTAAAAAAATGTTATGGTAAAACTTATTATTGACCATCTAAATTCCAAACTCAACGATGACAACTAAATACAAAAGTTGCGCTCATTGCGAGACTTAACCTAACAACCCAACACCTTATGGTACCAACAGGAACAATACTTGAAATGACAAACTATAAAAAAAACACCAATACTGAGATCGGCTAGAATAAGACCGTAGCCAAATGGATTACTAAATAAACCCTACAAATTTAATTTGGCCCTCCTTAAAAATTTATTGACAATCACATATTAAAAAATATTCTGATAAATAAGAATATATACTCTACCTTTTTTTTACTAATTAAAAATATCGACTATTTAATTGGTATGTGTACGGGGGGAAATAATTCTCCTCGTATAATCCTGTTGACCAAGTCCACGCTCCTCCGTACGACGTCGCTTTATCACCTGAAAACACAAACGCGAGCTAGCCGGCGGGTGTGTGCCGGAAACCTCTCCGATGCCTAAGTCAGTAAGCTTGACAAATAGACAAAGTTTTGTGTTCTCAGAAAGAATTGTGTTCAATTACCTCTTCCAAGGTGATGCTTGTGAGCTTTTATAGGTTTCGAATGACATAATCCTAGTAGGACTTTTATTTCTCCATGCAGAGTCCTCCTAGGATTCATACTCCTAAGGATAATGCTTATCCTTTTACACCCTCCCCCACTGCTTAAACCAAGTGGGATGGTTTTCACTTTGGCCGAACTACTATATGACAGAAATAAGCTTGGCTATGCAGAGCCACAGAGAAGGCCGAACTGTCCTTAGCTCGGTCTTCTCCTCCAACTCCTTATCTCGGCTTTCCCCTGTTCAACCATGGTGTGTTTAGATCAAACTTCCAAGAAACAAGTTCTGGCCGACCTAACCATAATATGACACGACCGGACTAAATGCAAGGCCGGACTTACTTCAAATTGCCACTGGACCGGAGTTGCTCTACACATTCTTGAACCGGAGTAACCACATCTCTCCTGGACCGGAATAACTACACTTCTCCTGGGCCGGAGTATCTATGCCTCTACTGGGCCGAAATAACATTACGGCTTCTTACCGATTCCTTCACACTTTGGGCCGCAGGGCCCAACTCACAGCTTGGCCCAATTCTTTCCCAAAAATTACCCTCTCAATTGCCCCTTAATTTCATCTGCACAGCATGATTGAGATTACAAATCCTTCAACCGAGCTGTAGTTCTACAAGTCTTTCCAGCCGAGATGAAAACCCTTCAGCGTATCCAGCCGAGCTGGTTCTACTCCGAGCTCTGCTTTATCTGGTCAAAACGTCTCTTCAATCACGACTGTAACGCTTCCCCTTCCCTTGCCACGTGGCGGGCTCTGATAGGCTGTGAGCTGTTATCACGCCACCTTCGTACTTCGAACTTTTTGAACAGTCCCGCCCCTTTTTGCCGCTTTTTTCTCTCTCCTCTTTCACAAAATAACCTTTCTTTTTCTTGAATCATTCACCTTCCATTCTTCATCTTCTCTCTCTGTGTTTTTGCTGTTCTTCCGTTGCTTCTGAAGACTGACTTTGCTGCCACTTTTCCATCATCGGATCCCCCTTCTTCAACCTGGTATGTAAACTCATTTTGCTTCCTTTATCTTGCTTTCGTATCTGTATAGCTTTGTTTTGTATGCTTTTTGCAAACATTTTCTTTCATTTGTCGCTTCGCTTCTGTACTTTTATGAAAAAAAAATAATAGCAGAGCTCATACGTGCATGAACTTCTGTAAGAAACTTGCCTTAGATCCAAAATTAGGTAGCAACCGAACTAGGATCCTGTTTGCCCTAAATAGGTAGATCACTGTAGTCAATAACCGAACTAGAACTTGAAAGTCTCAAAGAGTCACCAACGCCTGACTCACTTTAGCCGAAATAAGATCACCGAGTTTTGAACATATCAAACTAGGAACCTCGGTTTTCAACCGAACTAAGCTTTTTGGGGCCAAGCCAGCTTTCTTAGTTTCTAAACCGAACTCAGAAAGCTGCCCCGAGAGGCTTAACCGAAGTAACTTTATTCACACTACAACCGATTTAGGACTTGGGGCTAAACCAGCTTTCTTAGTTTTTTAGACCGAACTCAGAAAGCTGCCCCTAGACGATAAACCGGTCTAACGAGCAAACTACTCAAACCGAGCTACCAAACCTTTTGATGAACCGAGATAGAACCAGTTTTTTTGAGGCTGAAGTAGGGCTCTTATACCTTGCTTTTAAATTGTAGCACGGTCCAATGATCAGTGCTTTAACCCCCTCTGTTTTCTATTTTGCAGACTTAGGTTACCCAGGCACTCCTGCGTGCGCTCAACCGAGCTACTGAGCACGATTTTTGCACCGATATAAATTATAAGTAAATTATACATCAGATGGGTAAGTATAGGTATCTAGTTGAGACCCCTGGTGGTATGGACGAATTTAGGAAAGATTACCATATTCCTGATAATGTCCATCTGATGTTGGCCGAAAAAGATGTTATTCCTTGGGAAAAAGAAGGCTTCGTTCCTTTTACCCTTCAGTCCATAATAGAAACCGGACTACGGTTTCCTGTCCAACCATTGATCTGTGAATTTCTTAGGTAGACTAGGTTATGTCCCACCCAACTGTCCACCAATACATACCGCATTATTATGGGAATAGCCGCACTGAACCACAAAACCGGACTAAACCTTGGCCTGGCCGAAATTTTCCATCAATACTCCATCGGCTCAAAAGATGATGGGTGGGTCTATTACCTTAGGATTTGCCGCCGCCGAGAGAAGATAGTTAAATACACACCGGACAAAGACCTTAATGACGATGATTTTTTCTGGGTCTCTGGGAACTTTGAGGATTTTCAAGCCCAGATTCCTGGCCGACCTATAAATTGGAAAAAGGGAGAGCCCGGTAATTTGACTTCGGTCTTCATCCTTGTATTTTTATTTTGGTTTTTAGTCTATCAACCGAACTAACAGTTCTTCTTTTGCAGATTTTGCCCACCTCCGCTCTTTATACAGCTATCCCAACCTTGCGGTTTTGCGAGCCGCACTACGATATCCTGACCGGAGTTGGGCCAAATTGCTGAATTTCGAGCCGACCTACCGATATAGTGGTCGTCGAAAGGCCAGAGTCACTGACTTTCTTCTTGAAGAAGCACCTGAACCGGACCCAACCTTGCCCGAAATACGACTTATCCCATTAACTGCTGAAGAAGAGATGGCAAAGAAAAACCGACTAAGGGCTCTTCTGACCGAGACAAGTAGGCCCGAAGTACCATCACCCAGCCAAACGCAGCCTGCCGTTGTGGCCCTCCCATCTCAACAGCCGTCTTTGTCGCGCCGAACCAAGTGCGCCCGAACCACCGAGACTGTACCAAGTTTGGTTGATGAAGATGAGACTGTTATTCCACCAATCTTGCCACCGAGCCCCCAGCCGGAGCCTTCCGACCGAATCATCGGCAGCTGGGCGCCAAAACTTACTTTCAACGACCGAGACATCCGAGATACAGATTCGGTTGTTGCGGAGAAAGACCACCTGTTGGCCATCAATCTGGCCAAGAGTGTGTGTCTGCCCAAAGACATGGAGCATCACCACAAACAGTTAACCACCGAGCTGAAATCCATCCGGTCTACGACTAAATCCCTGATTCTGGTAAGTAACTTCGGTCATTTTTTCGTCTATTTTTTTCTTTATCTTTTCAACTTCTACTTCGGCTAAATGGAAATCTTTGCTTTGTCAGGCCATTCAGAAAAACCAAATTACTCACAGGAAAGTGTTGGAGCTAAGGAAAGTAACCAGGCAAGCAGCGGCTGAAGCTGAGGCAAAAACGGCCGAGCTGGAGGAGGCCAGAAAGGAAATGGCCGAGCTAAGAGCTGAGAACAACAGGCTGACCGAAGTAGTTAATTCGACAGAGGCAGAAAGGCAGAAGACTGCCATAGCTCTGAAGGACAAATACCTGCGCGAGCTGGTGAAGCTTGAAAGGAAGAAAGATGCCGAAATAAAGGAGAGGGCAAAGGAAGCTGACAAACAAGGCTTCAAGAGGGCAGAGGATGCTTATGCCCAACAATGCAATGCTGCCAAGGAGCTGTTCTTTAAGTGCGGCTGGAGGGGAGCCGTTGAGAAGCTCGGTCATGATCCTCAGACCGAGGTTTTCAACCCTCCGGCCTACTTTATACCGAACTCCCTGATGGAATACGCCAATGCCATGCAGCAGCAATTCCTTGAGGACTCAGACTCAGATGAAGACTCTGCCCCTGAGGATACTCCGGTTGTGAATGTAGATCAGGTAGTTCGGTCGGAGCCCATGGTGGAAGATCTAACTATTGATCAACCAAGTGAAACCGTGGTTCCGGCCGAAACCACTCTTCCGACTGAAAACGTCCTTGTGCCTGAAACCAGTCTTCAGGTTGATGCCGATGCTGCCTTTGACGCCGAGATTGAAGATCTTTTTTCTTGATTTTTTCTTCTTTTCTTTGTTGCTTTTTGCTGTTGTAACCGAACTATGAACCTCCTTTGTAATAGTTTCAATGAATGAAAAATTTTGCTTCAACTCTTGTTCCGGTTCTGATATGTATGTCTGTACTTTGTAATGCCTTCAGTTACTCCAACTGTTATTTCGGTTTTGGCTGGTTAAACTATGCTTACTAGCCAACCACTCCTTAGCCGATATAATCACTTCGGCTGAGGAGTACAAAGTGTTTAATCTAGCCAATCCAGTTTCAGCCATACCCTTACTTAGGCTGAAGAGTAACAAGAGTTGGTTTATTCCAGCCAACCACTCTTCAGCCATGCACTTACTTCGGCTGAAGAGTAACAAGTGTTGGTTTATTCCAGCCAACCACTCTTCAGCCTTGTTCTTACTTCGGCTGAAGAGTAACAAGTGTTGGTTTATTCCAGCCAACCACTCTTCAGCCATGCACTTACTCTGGCTGAAGAGTAACAAGTGTTGGTTTATTCCAGCCAACCACTCTTCAGCCATGCACTTACTTCGGCTGAAGAGTAACAAGTGTTGGTTTATTCCAGCCAACCACTCTTCAGCCTTGCACTTACTTCGGCTGAAGAGTAAGAAGTGTTGGTTTATTCCAGCCAACCACTCTTCAGCCATGCACTTACTTCGGCTGAAGAGTAACAAGTGTTGGTTTATTCCAGCCAACCACTCTTCAGCCTTGCACTTACTTCGGCTGAAGAGTAACAAGTGTTGGTTTATTCCAGCCAACCACTCTTCAGCCATGCACTTACTTCGGCTAAAGAGTAACAAGTGTTGGTTTATTTCAGCCAACCACTCTTCAGCCATGCACTTACTTCGGCTGAAGAGTAACAAGTGTTGGTTTATTCCAGCCAACCACTCTTCAGTCATGCACTTACTTCGGCTGAAGAGTAAGAAGTGTTGGTTTATTCCAGCCAACCTCTAAGTTAGTTTTTTCCAGCTAACTTAGAACAATGCTTGCAATATACCTAATGTTTACTAAGGCTAACTTTTACAAAGAACATCTTGTGCTGAAAAGAATTGCTTGTTTTATTGAAGGAAGAAAAAAATTACACATGTTTGAGAAAAGAAAAGCTAAAGGTAAAATAACTTGAGATTGGCCGTGTTCCATGGCCTAGGGATTGCTTTGCCATCCTTGTCTTCTAGGTGGTATGCCCCTTTGCCTGCTAACCCAACCACCTTATAAGGACCTTCCCAGTTTGGGCCTAACTTGCCATCTCCTGGGTTTGAGGTGTTTCCCATTACTTTGCGCAGTACCTAATCGCCTATCTTGAATTGTCTTGGATGCACCTTTTTGTTGTATTTTCTGATTAACTCTCGTTGGTATGTGGCAATGTGAACCAGTGCTCTTTCCCTTCTTTCCTCTGCAAGGTCCAGTTCCAATGTTATGGCTTCTCCATTCAGGTCAGGATCAAAATTCTCGCTTCGAATTGTGGGGAGGCCAATTTCTAGTGGGATTACTGCTTCCATTCCGTAGGCTAAGGAGAATGGTGTTTCTCCTGTTGATCGCCGAGGTGTGGTGCGGTAAGCTCATAAAACATGAGGAAGTTCCTCCGCCCACTTGCCTTTTGCTTTCTCTAGCCTTTTCTTTAGTCCATCCAAGACAACTTTATTTGATGCTTCTGCTTGCCCATTTGCTTGAGGATATGCCGGTGTAGAATTGTAGAACTCTATCTTGTACTCTTCACAAAAGCCTCTGAAGATTCTGCCGTCGAACTGAGTACCATTGTCTGAGATCAGTGCTTTTGGTATGCCAAACCGAGTGATGATATTCTGCCAAACAAACTTCTTCACGTCTTTTTCTTTGATTGATGCCAATGCTTCTGCTTCCACCCACTTTGTGAAGTAGTCTGTTGCTGCGAGAAAGAACTTCCTGCCGCCGGGCGCTGTTAGAAGTGGTCCTACTATGTCCAAGCCCCACATTGCGAAAGGCCATGGGCTTGTCAGTGGTAGGAGTTCTCTTGCTGGTTGATGTATTTGGTGCGCGAATTTTTGGCATTTCTCACACTTCTTCACATATTTCTCTGAGTCTGCTTGCATATAGGGCCACCAATATCCTTGCGAAATAGCCCTATAAGCGAGCGACCTTCCCCCTTGATGACTTCCACACACCCCTTCGTGTATTTCGAACAAGAATGCTTCTACTTTGCTGGGATGAACGCACTTGAGGTAAGGCCCAGAGAATGACTTCTTGTATAATGCCAAAGATGGAGATAGCCAAAATCGCTGTGACTTTGCCCTTATTCTGTTGGCTTCTTTTTTCTCTTCCGGTAGGATGCTGTCTTTTAGGAACAGGATGATGGGATCCATCCAAGAAGGGCCTAATTCTGTGCAACATACTTCTTCTGCTTCGGGGTCTTCTATGCTTGGTCTTGGTAAGAAGTCGATGAGTAATGGATGAGGGATTGATGTATCTGCCATTGAGGCAAGGCCTGCTAGTTCGTCCGCTCGGCTGTTTTCCTCCCTGCCAATTTGTTCTATCCTTACTACATCAAACTTCTTGATCTCTGTTCTGACTAACTCTTGGTACTTGGCCATTCTGTCATCCTTTGCTTCGTATTCGCCAGAAATTTGGTTTACCACCAGCAGAGAGTCACTGTATACCATTAGTTCGGTGGCCTTCATGTAATATGCTGACTTAAGTCCTGCGAGAAGCGCCTCATACTCCGCTTCATTGTTGGATGCTGGGAAGCCAAGGTTGATTGCTTGCTCTACAACCAGGCCGTCTGGAGAGATGAGGACAATGCCAAGCCCTGCACCATGTCGGTTGGATGCTCCATCGACAAAGAGCTTCCACATCTCTCCAACGAATAACTTCCAGCAAGTGGAAGGATCAGATGATGTCGTGGGGTCTAGAATGGTGTTTTGTTCAAGGTCCATGTTGGCTGCCTGCCCTTCGTCCTCTGTTTGAACTGCTGGTGAGCCTTTGTTTGTCTCTTCCTTGTTGTCCTTAGTATGGTCTGCCCTGGTGCTTGATTGACTACCTTCTACTAGGGGTTGCGCTATTCCGGCGTCAACTTCTGTCCCTAGTTCGGTTGTGTCAGTTAAGTCGACTGGGTAGATATGATGACTTCCAGGAGTAAACTCTGCGACGAAGTCTGCCAAAGATTGGGCTTTTATTGCGGTCTTGGTTGGAACTTGATGTCGAATTGTCCCAATTCGACTGCCCACTTCAAAATTCGCCCACTAAAGTTCGCCCTTTCAAATAGAGCTTTTAGTGGAAAGGCTGTGAGGACGACTATGGTGTGGGCGTGAAAGTAGTGCGCCAATTTTCTGGATGCCATCATTAATGCTAATGCTAGTTTCTCCAAGGGCAAGTACCTTGTTTCGGCTCCCAACAATGTCTTGCTGACATAAAAGATGGGCAAGTGTTGCATTCCTTCTGCACGAACCAACACTGCGCTGACTGCGTGTTGAGAGACTGCCAGGTACAAAAAGAGTTCTTCACCAGGTACTGGAGTAACAAGTAGTGGTGGGGAAGACATGTACTCCTTCAAGCTTTCCAGTGCTCGGTCGCATTCTTCATCCCACTCAAATTTGGCCTTTAAAGCTTGGAAGAATGGTCGTAGTCTGTCTAATGACCTGCTTATGAACCGGTTGAGCGCAGCTGCCATACCAGTGAGATGCTGTACTTCTTTGACTGAGTTTGGTCTCTTCAACTCCTGGATTGCTTTAATCTGAGAGGGGTCTGCTTCTATACCTCGGTTGGTCACCAGGAAGCCCAAGAATTTGCCAGATCCAACTCTGAATGCGTATTTGGACGCATTGAGGCGCAACTTGTGTTTCTTCAGGATCTGGAACATCTCGCCTAGATCTTTAAGATGGTCATTCTCATCCTTGCTTTTGACCACCATGTCGTCGATGTAAGCCTCCATTGTTCTGCCTAACAATGGTTCAAACATCTTGGTGACCATCCGTTGGAATGTCGCCCCTGCGTTCTTTAGGCCAAAGGGCATGACCTTGTAGCAATATAATCCCCTTGGTGTCGTGAAGGATGCGACCTCCTGGTCTGGTTCATGCATGGCGATCTGGTGGTAGCCTCTGTATGCATCCAGAAAGCTGAGTCGGTTATGCCCTGCCGTTAGGTCCACCAGTTGATCTATCCTTGGTAGAGGAAAGCTATCTTTTGGGCACGCCTTGTTGACTGTTTTGTAGTCGACGCAGACACGCCATTTACCATTCTTTTTTGGCACTACAACTGTGTTAGAGATCCATCTTGGGTAGTGCACTTTTCTTATTGCTGTTGCCTCCAGCAGGTTGCCTACCTCTTCTGCCACTATTTCGGCGTGGTGGAGTGCCAATCTGCGTGTGCGTTGGATGACTGGTCTGGCGGATGGGTGGACATTGAGTTGGTGACTGATGAAGTTTGGATCAACACCTGGCATGTCGTAGGGCGTCCAGGCAAACACTTCGATATTAGAGGTCAAGAATTCCAAGACCTCTAATCTCTCAGTGCTGGACAACGATGAGCCAAGCAAGAAGAACTTATCCGGGTTCTTCTCATCTATTTTTACCTCCACCAAGTCCTCCACCGCCTTCTGATCAGCCTCTTTACCGACGTCCGCGAATAGTTCATTACTTTCTGGTTCTTCCACCGAATGAACATATCCTTTGGCAGCGCGGCTGCCATTCACCGTGGCGAAACATTGTTTTGACATGATCTGATCTCCATAGACTTCTTCAATTATACCTGTGTCATTGGGGAACCGCATTACTTGGTGGTAAGATGACGCCACCGATCGCATGGCATGCAGCCATGTTCTACCCAGGATGATGTTGTAAGTGGAGGGGACCTTCAATACCCAGAACTCCACTTGTTTTGTTACGCTTCCTGCTCTGACTGGAAGGATTATTTTGCTGACGGGCCACTCTGGCATGGAGTTAAATCCAATTAGGGGAGAAACTGCAGGCGCCAAGTCTTTGTCTTGTAGCTTCAGTTGCTTGAATGTGTCGTAGTACATGATCTCACATGAACTACCCTGGTCAATCAGAATCCGCTTGACGTCAAAATCTTTGACTCGGAGAGTGACGACCAGCGCATCATTGTGAGGACAGTATATTCGATCCAAGTCCTTATCCGAAAAGGTCATGACATTTGTTGCCTCTGTCTTCCTCTTCTTGGTGGCAGGTTGGGCACTTAACACTTCCCTAAAGTGCTCAGCCTTCTTGATTGATCCCCTGAGCTCGCATACACGCTCAGGTTCAAAGACTCCATGTATTACATTGATGATGCCTTGTGGTGGGGCGTCGATTGGCATTCCGTTGGGATGGTTATTATGATCTTGGGGGGCCGGTTGCGTCCCTTCTTCAATGTATTTGTCCAAGTGGCCTGCTGCCACCAATTCTTCCAAGTGCTGTCTCAGGGGCGTACAATTCTCAGTTCGGTGCCCCTTTTCTTTGTGGAAGGTGCACCGTGATCTATCGTCGTAATTTTTCTGAGCTTCCCCTAGCTTGGCTGGCCACTTGACAAAAGGCTCGTCTTTTATTTCGCTCAGAATCCGATATATTGGTTTTTTGAACACCGTTGTTATGGCAGTGCGGATTCTCAACCATCTTTTGTCTGGGTCTTCTCCGTTATCTCGTCTGCCCCGCCCGTTTTTATTCTGCCGATCTACTGCATTGACCTTTGCTGAGGTCCTCTTTTCTGGTACCGTGGTTGCGCTAGATTTTGCTTTGGCACGTGCGCCATCCTTTTCTACCCTGATGTGCTGATGCACTCTCTCCATCAGGGCTTCCATGGTAAGGGGTGGTGTCATGGTGATTGAGTCCCTCTGTCTGTTTCCGACTGGAAGGCCTCTTTTATACTGCGCAATGGCTAGATTGGTGGGGCAGTCTCCAATCTGGTTGAATGTCTCCCAGTAGCGACTGTTGTAAGATCTGAGGGTCTCTTTTTCACCTATGTCGATGGAGAGCAACTGGTCTATTTCCACCGGCGTTTTAGTGTTTGTTCGAAACCTTGTTACGAACGCTTCTGCCAATTGGGCCCAGTAGGCTATGCTGCCCTCTGGGAGCTTTTCGAACCAAGTCAAACCTAGGTCGCCAAGGCTTGACGGGAAGAGTATACACATCAAGGCCTCGTTTCGCCTGTACACAGCCATGACTTGGCGAAAGTGGCGAAAGTGTGAATACGGGTCCGTCTTCCCTTCATATGTAGTGAATTTCGGCTGAAGGAAGCCTGATGGTAGGGGCGCGTTTTCAATTGCGGGAACAAACGGCAAAGTCTGTAGTCTTGCTAAGGCTTTGTCCGTTGGTTCATATGCTGGGCGCGGTATTGGCATTCCAACCTCGACGCTTCCATGCGTCCGAGGAGCCAACCGTTGTAAGGCAGAGACTCTGTGTGGATCGCGTGCCCTGGCATCCTCCTTGCATCGTGCTTTTTCTTCGAGCACGGTTCGTAAGTCGGATGACCGGGGCAGCTCTGTCTGTCTAGATCTGGTTTGGTGTGAGTGCGAAGGCCAATACGTGCTTCCTTCAGTGTATGATCTTTCGGATCTCGTCTTCTTCGACCTAGAGTGACGAGTTCTGGAAGATAAGGAACGAGTGTCGCCTGTCCTGAGGCTTCTGCTCTCTCCTTGGGAGGGTGTAGTATGCCGACTACGATTCTCTGAGTGGCGAGGAGGCGTCTTGTGCTTGCGCCCCTCTCCTGTCGCCACATCTTTAGTCTTTATCTGGCGTTTCAAAGCCTCCATGTCCGCCGCCATCTTCCGAATTAGTTCATCTTGCTCCTTTACGCGATCTTCCAGGGTTTGAGGATCAATCCTCCTCCTTTGCCTGTCAGGACTTTGAGAGTGACGAGGGCTGCTATTCCGCCTTCCCCTGCCACTCCTCCTAGAGTTATGTTGTTGGGGCTCCAGATCTGCCATAGGAGGGACAGAGGGTAATCCTTTTCGCCTTGCGCCCCCGTCTGGAGTTAGCCCGTCGACGGCGGACTGCGGTAGTTCTTCAATGTGTGCCATTGATTTGAGAAAAGGAGAAGCTTAGTCAAGAGGTTTTTGTTCTTGTCTGTTTGTTCCCTTAGACGGCGCCAATTGTACGCGGGGGGGGGGGGGGGGGAAATAATTCTCCTCGTATAATCCTATTGACCAAGTCCACGCTCGTCCGTACGACGTCGCTTTATCACCTGAAAACACAAACGCGAGCTAGCCGACGGGTGTGTGCCGGAAACCTCTCCGATGCCTAAGTCAGTAAGCTTGACAAATAGACAAAGTTTTGTGTTCTTAGAAAGAATTGTGTTCAATTACCTCTTCCAAGGTGATGCTTGTGAGCTTTTATAGGTTTCGAATGGCATAATCCTAGTAGGACTTTTATTTCTCCATGCAGAGTCCTCCTAGGATTCATACTCCTAAGGATAATGCTTATCCTTTTACACCCTCCCGCACTGCTTAAACCAAGTGGGATGGTTTTCACTTTGGCCGAACTACTATATGACAGAAATAAGCTTGGCTATGCAGAGCCACAGAGAAGGCCGAACTGTCCTTAGCTCGGTCTTCTCCTCCAACTCCTTATCTCGGCTTTCCCCTGTTCAACCATGGTGTGTTTAGATCAAACTTCCAAGAAGCACGTTCTGGCCGACCTAACCATAATATGACACGACCGGACTAAATGCAAGGCCGGACTTACTTCAAATTGCCACCGGACCGGAGTTGCTCTACACATTCTTGAACCGGAGTAACCACATCTCTCGTGGGCCGGAATAACTACACTTCTCCTGGGCTGGAGTATCTATACCTCTACTGGGCCGAAATAACATTACGGCTTCTTACCGATTCCTTCACACTTTGGGCCGCAGGGCCCAACTCACAGCTTGGCCCAATTCTTTCCCAAAAATTACCCTCTCAGTATGAATCATATTAAACAATACAACTTTCATAAAAAGCAGTTAAAATTATTATTTTTAATTGAAAAACAATTAAAATAAAGAAAATTTATTATTGGTTTGTTGTATAGGTCTTGATTGGACCATTTGTGGAGCTATAATTATTTAATTGTATCACTTGTGAAGCTTTATAAGTCTATGAACATTGAGTATTAATTATGTAAATAATTACATATGCATGAGAAATGACTAGCATATTTAAATTGATACTGTTGTCCTATAATTGTATATTAGACCAATTGGTCTATATTAATTAATATTTTAATAATAATTTATTTTATTAAAACTCAGCCTAACCCACCATCTATCCAACAAAATTTGCCCCTTAACTCCTTCAAGAGACAAAGTAATTCTAGCTCCATGCAGTGCATATCTCGACCTAATATCATAAGATCATGTGGCCACTTGTACCATTTTCTCCTAACAAAAAGGTCACATGCTCTTCTATTTAGAGGCGACTCAAGTTTATTCGGAGTCTAAGGCAAAAAATACTTAAATGAGACTTTTTGTAAAAAAATTATTAAAATATATTTTTCATTTGTTGAAATGCAAAAATACTAATTACATTCAATATAGTGACTCTGATTTAAATCCGATCCGTAGATACTTTGGATCCGGATTTCTTTGTCTTGTATGGTTGTTCATGTCTTGTTTTCTTCTTATTTCTCATTGAATTTGGTTATTGGAATGTGTTGGTTTCATTTGGGATTGGTTGGTTGCTTGCTTTTAAAACTGTTGTTGCCTTGAATTTTGTCTCTACGTTTGAGCAAAGCTTCTTGAGCTCGAGCGGTATTTGAAAACTCTCAGTACTTTTACAGGTCTACAAAACTACTGGAAGGGTGCATTCTTCGCTCGAGCGGTGATTCCTGCGCTCGAGCGGTCACACTTGTTGTGTCTGAATGCTTGAGCGACACTTTTTGCGCTCGAATGGTCTGTCCGAATTCAACATCTATAAAAGTCACTTTTGGTCACATCTGGATCATTTTTCTCTCTCTCTTCTCTCTCCTTCTGCCATTGTTGAGCTTTCAAGCTCTTTCTACCTGATTTTCATCTACTTTTATACGTCTTAGACCCCAAGTTCCTTATACCAAAACGTTGAGCTCGACAAGGGCTTCCATTTGATCTGAGCGGATCGTGTTTTCGTTAAAGTTGGATTTTCGGCTTTCTTCTCTTCATTGCTTGAGGTAGGGATTCTTTTACTCCTTTTCAATACTTCATTTATAGATAGACATGTGGTATATTTTATTGCATAAAAATCATGTCCGTAATGGACTTCTTTGAAAATCATATAAGGGGGATCTAGGGTTTGAATGTTTGGAATAGAAATTGGGAATTGATTGTTGTTTGGGATAATGGAAGGGTAGCTCAAATTGTCTATGTTGAAAAAGAGAAAAAGGCCCTAATTTGATCTTTTGACCTAATGGATTAAAAAGGGGTAAAGGTGAATAATGGTTGTGTTTTGATAACTTAAGTTATGTTATTGTGTTGTTAGCATAAAGGGTGAATTAATTTTGGTATTGGAATTTAATTTGATAACCACGTTAAGTTAAGTTGAGTTATGGCTTGAAATTCATGGATGTAATTTTATTGAAAAGTAGAAATTGGATTTTGGAAAGAAAAAGACTTGGGCATGTTGATTTGGGAAAAATAAAAGAGTTGATTTTGAAAAAAAGAAAAAAACCATGACGTATTGTAAATTTAGAAATGAACTTGAGGTTGAATTTTTGAAATAGTTGAATATTGTTGTTATTATCATTGTTGTTGGATTTAAGGTCAAGTGGGTATCGGATTATCGTGTTACTTGTGTTTATATATAGTTTGCTTAGAAGTTTTGTCCTTGGTCATTGGTGGAGGATGACATTGTGATGTTGAATAGCTTTTGTGTGTGTAGTACACATGGGTTGTTTATATTTGTTGAGTTATGTGATGGTTGGAAGTGTGCATGCGCTGAGAATCAGGGGTACCATTACCCTCCAGTTAGCGCCTGAAGAATTGGCTGTGTTGAGAATATAGGGTGCCAGTACCTTTCAACTAGCACCTGGAGAACTGAGCAGAGGTACCATTACCTTCCAGCTTGTGATTGGTAAATTGGCGTGAGTATTGAAAATGTATATCCTTCGTTTACCGTGCCCGAGGCAGGTAGAGCGTTGTTGGATTTCTTGTTATTATTTCGGTTCTATTTATGTGTTTCATGCGTGATGATAATTATTTTGTGAAAGATGTCAATTGTCTTATATGGTTATGTGAGGAGCATTTTATACGTATCGTCATCATGTTCGTTTGGAATGTTTCTATTTAGAAATTGAAATTTGGAATTGGGTTTAAGTTCGGTAATTGGAGGAAAAGAAATTGGACTTTGTGGATTTGTTTTCAAATAATTGTTATTGCCTAGCAAGTTTAAAACAATGAGGTAAAAAGAAGAAAGAAAAGCGAATGGTTTGTGCTGTTGAATAAATCGAATGATTTTCAAAAGTACCTATGTAAATATATTTTCAAGTATAAACCGGCACTTATATATATGGTATGATTTAAAGCTTTCATGATTATAGCTATTTATATGTTGTTATTGTTTAGGATCATGTTGGGATCCGTATTGGACTTTTTGTTCATCCACGTTGCTAATCCTTTTTCAGGGATATATATATCGAGAGGTGGTTCAAAATCAAGAATCTTCATTATTTGTTTGCCACGGAGCCTTTTATTTGTTGGTTGAATGTCGTTGTTGTAAAAAGGGTTGAACCCTTTCTCTGTCATGTAATGATGTAAACCTGTGGGCAATTTACTGTAATTATGTCTCACATAGCATTTATCTTGTGTACGAATGAGAGAACCTTCACTGACTTACCTTTACTAAGATATGAGAACTTCTGTTTGCTATATCTAAAATTGTTAATAATAATAATTTGATAATATTATTCGAGTAATAAAAAGTGGGGTGTTACATTCAAGTTAAAAAATTTAAATTCCCAAAACAAATTTAAACTTCCAACATTAGTGTAGATACAATACTTCTAATATTAAAATACATAAAAGTAAGGCCTCTTACTGCACCTTAGGTAGAAGTCTTATTTTTATAGCACTCGACTCGCTTCTGCTGCTATTGAATAGTACATAACAACGTGGTGTTTCCAAGATTAGAGTTTAATTGGGGTCTTAGGTAAATCATATTTTGTTTAGCAATCATTTTTAACAATATTAAACTGCGAAACCCGAGTCCGGAATACAACAAGATCAGGTCAAAACCGAGATCACTATACGGCCTATCCTAAGCATTTGTCTCGTCTGAGGGTCTTGCACCAAACAACCATTAGTAAAAAAGGTAATAGTTAGACCAAGTTCACATAACTGACCAACAGAGATAAGGTTCAATTGAAGAGCAAGAATATGGTAAGCATTCAGAGAGAGACAGAATGGAAATAGAGATTTGGCCAATGTGACTAATAGGCATATGAGAACCTTCAGCAGTGTGTATAGTGGGAGCAGAAGATGATGAAGATAAAGAAGAAAATAGAATGGAGTCAAAAGTCATGTGATTACAGCTTGCTGAATCAAAATACCATGAAGAGTTACTTTAGGTTACTGAAAGAGCAGTAGAGGTAGGAGTACCAGATTTGGCGAGAACCTGGTGGATAATAGACACAACATCATCCATAGAGAAGGGAGGAGCAAAAGAACCCTCAAAGGCAACAATAGCAGAGTGAGAACTGTGGCCATATTGGGATTGATACCCAGAACGAGAAGCCTCTTTCTTGGATGAAGTAGTGGAGGGAGCTCGAGGACAATTGCTTTAGAGATAGCCTGGAGCAGTCTTGTGACAAGTCAAGCATTTGCGAACCTGGCAGTGAACAAGAGAATGATTGCCAGGCAGGCCTCGGTTGCGGCAATAACTGCATATGATTGGCTGTGAAGATGAGAAGCTCCGAGAAGATGGCATAGCAAGAATAGAATCCATGTTTTGAGATTTGAAAATCCCAAAACGAGTCTTCTCTGATAGGAGCTCAGTAATGGCTTGCTCTAACGTGGGCAAGGGTAAACGATGGAGCAAAGAAGAACGTACGGGCTCAAAAGTGCTATGAAGAGCCATAAGAAACTGTAATAGTCGTTGATGATTCTGATAAGTAATAAATAGCTATGCATCCTCAGAATGGACCCATGGAGGTTCAGAAGAGCGAGCTGGTCCCAAACAGATGACATCTGGGATAAGAAGTCATTGAGAGACTAACTGGGTTCCTGGTGCATGTGATAAAGAGTCTGTAACAGTTGATATTGATGAGCATGTCCAGTGGTCAGATAACGTTCCTTCAAGAAATCCCAAATTGCTTTAGTAGGGGAGGCAAGGGAATCATCATCCTGAAAGCGTCCAAACTGAAGGTTGATGGAAGGAACTGAAGTAGCCCTGAACTATGTGATAATTTGATAATTCTTACTTTCCCATTCGTCAAGACGGTCATCGAATGTAGAATCAGTCTCATCGTCCTTCTGGTTGGGCATGGGAAGAGCACTAGTAATGATCCGCCAAAGTCGTTGCCCTTTGATGAAGCTAGAGAGAGCTGGGGCCCAACTAACATAATTGGACCCATAAAGTATAATAGAAACAGATTGGATGATCTTAGGATGATCCATAATTGCCAAAACAGAGGTCACCAAGAGATTCAGAAGGTTCAAAACCTTAGGGATAGGTAGGGCTGATGTCAACACTGTGGCTATGATGATGTCAATAGCTAGGTAGTGGCTGAGTAGGGCTGACGTCAGTGGTTGAAGAATAAGGCAAACGACTGAGCAAGCAAGGTGGAAGCCAGGGTAGTGGCACGCGGCTAAGAGAAGCGGGGAAAAAGTCGATGGTGAATCGGCTGAGATGGAAGCCGATGGGTGAGGTGAGGTTGAATCGGCTGAGGCGAAAGCCGAGGGATTGAAGCCATGGAAAGCTAGTTGGGACGACGCGTGCAGAAGCGTGGTGAGAGTGGAATCAATGTCAACTGACGCGTCGCTCTTTGAGAGGCGCATGATGGCGCTTCTGTAGTCCGATGAAGGTGAGTTTGGTGGTGTTGGCATCGTCTTGAAGAGACGAAGAGGTTGGTATAGTCCAAATGTTGAAATAGGGATGTACTAGATATGTAGAAACTAGCAGAAACCACCAGGGAACATAAGCAATTTGCTAGAGAAAAAACGCGACGAAAAAAAAAGAGAAGAAGCTAGGAGAGAACTCTAGGCTCTGATACCATGTTATGAAAGTAGAGAGAGAAGAGAAAAGAGAAACTCTATATTGAATTGAATAACAAAATACAAGAAGTCTGTATTTATAGGCTGAGAAGAAACCTAGATAATTATAGAAAAGAAGATAGAGATATACCAGAGATAAGTATAGAAAAGGAGATGAGATACATCTATAATACATATAGATAAGTATAAATTAATAATATATATCTAACAGGTTAAAAAAAAAAAGAGTCTTGTTTTGTTGGACCAATTGTACATAGAAGGGATGCTACTGCATGCAAAATTTTAAGAACATGATACGCATGAACCTGGCATGGGTGTTAAAAAAAAAAGGACCAGCAGTTTGATGTTATATAGATTTTCAAAAAAAAGGGGGGGGGGAGGGGGGCCAGCAAGTTTTGCTATTGTTAGCTTTGAAAATTATATACATGTTTGATATATATGTGCTGAAGAAAAAAAAAAAAAAGAGGCTGTGTAGATATCCCATTTTTGACTGCCCTTAAGACTTGGGCGCCTCAAGTTGATCACTCAGTGATGAAAGTTATGTTTACAATTATTCAATTTCTTCAGCAAGAAGAGCTTCTTAATCCCAACCTTACACCCTATTTTTGACCAAAACTATTTCAGACCTTAAAACTCTCTCTTTCAAAATATTTTTAAAAATATTTCAATGATGTTCTAAGGCTCGCATTTCGTTTAAAAGTTTCACTTTTCGGTAAACCGAGCAAGGACAAAGTGAAAAAACATGGAAGAGAGGTGAACTCTTTGAAAAATCTTTCAAAACATCTTATTTAGAGGTTTAGAGTTGAAGAAAATTGGAAGAGAGGGAGGAAAACTAGTTGGGGGAAATGGTTGAGCATGAAACCGTTGAGAAAGAACTGAGCAGTCTTTACTAAATCAGGCCTATCTCTTTGCACACTTAAAATTTAGATGTGAGGATACCACCATTGGAAAGTAGACTTCCGGGGCTTTAATTTAGACTCAAGAATGACCTAGAACCGAGTTCGGATGAAGGAGATATGCCCGTTTGAAGTCGGGTCTGGAAGTAGATTTTCTATGGCTGGCAGGCCACTACTTGTGGACAGCAAGCCACCACTTCTGGCCTGCCAGCCACTAGTGAAAAGTGTAGATATTTTGTGCCAACTATCCCCCAAAAGCTTCAGCTGTTCCAGGCATGATATTTTCGACCTGATGGACTATTTTTCTATATATAGGGGACCTTCCTTCTTCGTTTAAGGTTATAAAAAATTCCAAAAGCTCCAAAACTTGAAATTCTATCTCTATCTCTATCTCTATCTTGCAATCTATACACCCTCTCTCTACACTTCCTAAACAAATATTGGAGCTCTCCTTGTTGAGATTATTGAGTCCAAATTTCAGCCCTTGAGAGTGAGAACTTGTTAGTTTGTGAACAAAAGTTTTATTTCTCTTCAAGAGGTATAACTATTAGCTCCTTTGCACTACTTCTTTTCTATTTTTTCTTGCTGTTTTCAATTGTTTTTATGGACTGAAACTTGTGGTTTAAAGCTACCAAAGATGAAGGGGTTAGTCATCCTTTTTTAAACATTGTCTCCTAAGCTCTTGCCCTTGTGTTTCCCATCTCTTCATCAATTTTTTTTGAGCTTTTTACCACTGATTTTTAGAGGTTTTCAGAGGCTAAAAATGTGGTTTTGAAGTCCCAAGAATAGAGGGGTTAGCCACCCCTCCTTTGGCTTGTTTACTAGCATAAATTTTCCATTATTTTAGCTTACTCTTTTAGCTATTTTTACTTTAATTTCAGCACTGTTTTAGCTTATATTAGGACTGTTTTAGCACTATTTTAGGACTATTTTTAGTTCCTTGTTGCATTTGAGCTTTGTATTGCATGCTTGTAATGTAATGGCTCTCACAGGCTTGGTGGTTTTGGCCTTAGCCACCAACCTATTTGAGTTGATAGTATTTATTTCTTGTTTTCCATACTTATTTTCACCTCTAATCATCTCTGCAACCTCCCCCTTTTCTTGGCATTTATTTTCTTTGAAAGTTGTTTCAAACTGGTTGTTTGTTTAAGCTTGAGATTGAGGTTGTTATGCTTAATGGTTTAATCTCTTTGGGGGTTCATTACCAACAGCATGACATCTCTCTCATGCCTAAAACAACATTTGGTTTGATGCTCTTTTCCATTAGCGGACTTAAAACTCATTATTAGACTCAATTGATTAATGAATGGAAAGGTAATTAAAAGAGGTGTTAACTTGGACTAAAATGGAACAAGTTATTAAAAGGTGTTGTGTTCAATTAGACGTTAATTGAACACATGGAAACTTGGCCATTTCATACTTGCTAGTGATGAAATGATTCAAATTTCCAAGGTTAACCACTTCCCTTGATCAATCCATGATAAAGAGGGGGTTTGAGAGTCTTTATTTGTTGCATTTATGAAACTTGCACACTTTGGTTCATAGGTCATCATGCAATAAAATTGCATCGATTGATGGTTTGTGAATCAATTTTTACTACTCCTTTAAGCTGTTCAAATGATAAGGAGGGGTAAATTGTGCAAAGAATACTCTGTCCCTGCTCTGTTTGCTCTCTGTTGCAGCAGGACAATCTAGTCATCAGTGGCTGGCAGGCCACCATCAGTGGACGGCAGGCCATCTGCCGGCCACTTGTACAAACTCTAGCAGTATACTTTTGAGGCAGAACAGAATTGGTCTTGAGGTGGAAAATAGTACAAGTGTCCTACTGTGTAATAAAGGCATCTAGTAACAGAAACAGTGGCCTTTTCAGGTGGAAGTCCACGCGCATGCATAAGCATCCCTTGTTTCCCAAACAGAGTGATTAGAGTAGTTAATTTAGTTATTTCATGTTGTAATTAATTAATTAAGCTAATTAAAAATTTGTGATTAATTAATTATTGTAATCAATTAGTTAGTTCCAATTTGTAATAATTAGCTAGAATAGTTAATTCATTGTGATGTTGTAATAATTAGCTAGTTTAGTTTATTATTTCGTTTTGTAATAGGTAGTTAATTAGTTTAGCTAGTTAGTTAATTTATTTGGACCCTCCTGCGCGAGGGCAAGCAATGTTATAATAATGTGTATGTCTTCCAACCCTACGTCTTTCTCCCTTTTATTTAACAGCTTATGATGGTTAGTTTAAGGCATCGTGTTTACTTTAGCATATTTCATGATTTGCATCCACTTGTTTTGCATGCACCGAGGCTCAGTTCATCATTCTAACTTGCATTGTCGTTAATACATCTTGGAATACGTGCTTAGACCGCATGCTATCAAATTGATTCATATGCCATATTAAGTAGCCGAGCCTAGTAATTGCATATCACATGCGTTGTATTAGTCATATTGCATAGTTAGGATCATGCATTATTCTAACTAGTTTCTCATTTGGCTTTGAGTACTAGGTAAGCTTTTATTTTCTTTAGCATATCGCATGCGTATGATTGTTGCCATGTCAAGTATGCTTGCCATGAGGCTAAGTGCTTAATTGACAAATTGCTTGAATGCCTACGAATGAAGGCTAATTGCTTGAATTGGGATGGTTTGATTCATGTACATTTAAGCCCACTTTTTCAAGTGGCACATTTACAAACGCTTTTTGAAACAAACATGAAACCAAATATTCTATTTTTTGCAAGTTAGTCTATACTTGTGTGTGTGCGCATCACATAGTAATGTTAGCCTAATAACCGGAACAAGAGCATATAATGCAGATAAGAATCACATCATGATTAGTAGCGGCTGATCTTTGATCGGGCGAGTAGAGGTGCTCAATTCATGACCTTCCCCTCTCGTACCCAAGTTCCCGAGCCGAGACAATCTTGGTGATGATGGACACGTGGCCTTTGGCACGAGTCATGGGTTTCCTAAATTTTCCAAAAATATTTAGCTGGTGACGCTGTATCTGGAAAAGCAGTCCATTTTTGGTAATTTGATTCAAAATCGATTTTCCAAAAGATTTGTTGGACTTGGACTCTTTTGTGTTTATCTATTTCACATTGCACTTGTGAGATCGGATTCAGACCCGCGGGAGTCCGATACTGTAGGGCTTATTCGTTTTCCGAAAAAGGGCACGAAAAGTCGAGCTACAGGGTGGTTTATGCAGAGAAAAAAGGAGTTCATGCTAAAAAAAAGTACTGTTTGGTTAAAAAAAAAGTCTTATTTTGTTGGGCCAATTATATACATAGAAGGGATGCTACTGCATGCAGAATTTTATGAACATGATATCCATGAACCTGGTATGGATGTTAAAAAAAAAGGAGCAGTAGTTTGATGTTGTACACATGCTGTTGAAAAAAAAAAGAAAAAAAAGATTTTCTGCTGCATATCTATATGAGGTTGTCGTAGAAGTCATTTGGAAAACACAAAAGCCAATAACAGGGCAAGTAGCAATACTAATTTTCTATTTAAAAAAAAAAGGTTGTCCTATATTAGAAAGAGTGTTTTCTACTGTGTTGGTAAAGGACAATAAGACAAATATAAATGCAGGGCATGGTGTATACCTGATGTAAGAAGGCTGCTTCTTTTCTGATTCAAAAGAAAAATGGACTACTCTGAAAAAAAAATAAAAAAAATAAAAATAAAAAATAAGGAAAAGAAAGAGTTTTAGCCTCTGAAATAGGGGCTAAGACTTCATAAGTAGCAGGTTTCTTTATTTGTATAGCCTAGGACATTACTTGGCTTATTTAAACTCATCATCTAGCAACAAAATGCTTGCATGACTTCAAAAATAAATAAATAAATAAGGTAACAAATAGGTCTTTACTGTGACAGACAGACTCAAAAAAGTGGTTGCATTATACATAAAAGAAGTCAAGTCTTGATTTTAAGAAGGGTCTTTTATGGTCTAGCAAAAAAAAATAATAATAATTTTGGTTCTATGATTAAAAAAAAAAAAGGAGCAGCAGCAGCAAAAAAAAAAAAAAAAAAGGGCTGCTGTTGTTAGGAAAAAAAAATAAAAAATAAAAAAGATGAAGAAGGAGGAAAGCATACCTGATATGACCTTATGTCTTCTTGAAAGTATAAGAAAAACAATTTCTGCTGGAAGTATGAAGGGAGTAGAAGGGAATCTTTTGTGTCCTCGAACAACAAATTTTGCGGGAAAGGTGCTAAGACCTAATATGCACTAAAAAATCTGTAGGTGGAAAAAAAGGGTTGCAGGGGAAAAAAAAAAAGGGTTGCATGCTCGAATAGGTGTTATATAAAGCAAAACGTCTTACTTAAGAAAAGAGGCAGTGGTCTACTAAAATACTTCAAAGAAACAAAAGTTTATGTAGGATTTGAAATACTCCAAAGAAGTAAGAGTTCGTATAGGATTAGAAATCCTAACAATGCCAATCTATCCTATTTCATTTAGGCAAACTCCTAATAAAAAATAAAAAATTTGATCCTTAAAAAAAAAAAAATCCTGCCAAAAAAAAAAAAAGAAAAAAAGTAGTGGTGGCAAGTTTGTAAAAACCTCACATAGAATGAAGGAAGAGGCCTACAAAAGAAGAGGCCCACAAAAGAAAAGGCCCAATTAAATCTTGGACCTTACCCATCAATATCTATGATGGCCTGAAAAAAAAAAAAAAAAAAGTGGCGGTAAGTTGGTAAAGAGCCCCGCATAGAACGAAGAAAGAGGCCCACAAAAGGAAATGCCCAATTAAATTTTGAATCTTACCTATGACCTATCACTTAAAAAAAGAAAGAAAAAGAAAGGCCTATGGACTATAAAGAACCCATAGGCCGAAGTCCATGAAAAGGGCCCATGCAAAAAAAAAAAAGAAAAATAAATGGTCCATGCAAAAAAAAAAAGAGGCCGACGTCCATAAAAAGGGGCCCATGCAACAAAAATAAATGGCCCATCGATTATAAGGAGCAATCAACCCATTAAAAAAATAAAAAAAAATACAAAGCTTGAAAAGTGGCCAAAAGGGACTAAGGCCAAGGAATAATGCCATCCAAGATCCAAAGAGGATCTAGATAAAAGTGTCAAATTGTCGTGATTCGCACAGTTAAGGAAATTCACTTGTGCAAGTCACGAGGGGACATTTGTTGGTACATAAAAATTTATGTTTAAATTTCAACCAAATTTATGTTTAAATTTCAAATAAAGTCAATTAGTTAAATGACACATATAGAACCTATGATAGGAATGTTGTAGGTAATCACTTCCTAAATTGATTGATCCGTTGAAGTGAATAAATAAAACAACGTCGTATCATAGCGACGTTTTTCAAGATACTCAAGTGACACGTGGAGCCTATAAAAGATGATATCTGTAGAGCCTACCGTAAGGACACCACACAGAACGAAGTCCAAAGAATCAATACGGCTAATCAGATATGATTAAGCCCAAATTCAGATGGCGCTATCATTTAAAATTCAAATGGCGTTTTCATTCAATTTGAAAATTGAAAATTAAATTGACGATGAGGCCCTCTTATCACCTAGATGACCCTCTATAAATACGAGGGATCATCAGTTAAAAAGGGAAGGAAAAAAATCATAAGTCAGAAAATCAGAGAGAGAGAGAGAGAGAGAGAGAGAGAGAGAGAGAGAGAGAGAGAGAGAGAGAGAGAGAGCGCGCTAAAGAAGTCGATAGAAGAAAGAAAAAATTGAAAGCTTACACTACATTGCAAGTATCTAATACGATGGCAAGCTTTAGGTAAAAGAATCCAAACCCAACTATTGTATTGTGTATCTAAGGGTTTTTAAATGCCTACAATTTCAATAAAATATCTCTTTTCCTTAATTTATCTTCTGTTCATTTTTTTTGTTATTCATTAATCGGAGGTTTCATTTAAATAAAATGTGTAATTAACGATTTGAAAGGCAGATCAGAAATAGGAACCTGCTATTCAAATAATCAACACTGTTACTCCAAAAAAGTAAATATTGGACATTTGTAACATAAATTTTGAAATGCGTTAAAACACTTCACGTCTCAAAATTTATGTCTACACTTGCATATTGATTTTCTCTAACACATTTGATTTTCACTGAAATTTCTTCGTAAATGTACTTAGAGAAATTTACTTTAATGTTGATTTCTAACTCAATGAAATTTTGTAAATATTTTTTATTCTGAATTTCATATTCATCATTGATCTTATTTGATAGATCTTGATGAGGGCATTCCAAAAATATAATTTTTGTTGAAAATGGACATTTAAATAAAAAGTTATTGAATTTTTACGTTTTGAAAATTTTCAAGAAGTGAAAGACGTTTAAATGTAAAATGCAAGAATATTTTGGTCCAATAATTTTGGAGGGAAGAGACGCATGTTTTTTGAGGGACCTGAGGTAGTATTAAAGTTTAGGATATCCTTTATCTCGTAAAATTATAATATTAGGGATCTTAAAAAAAAAAAAAACCCCTTTTTCCTTTTCCCAAGCTTTCTTATTAAAAAAAAAAAAGGCAGAAACTTAACAATTCTGCTAAAAGATAACCTTAAATTTTGGACTTTATAATTTTCTTCAAGCTCTGTTTATCTTAGTAAAGATTTCAATTTCAAAACACTTTCGGTGCCAGTGCTAAGAAGAGAGGAGTTACAAAAATTGTGAAATCGAGGCAATTGTATTGTCATAAAACCTTGTCAAATATGCCAATTTCAGAAGCTGTCTATAGAGGCACAATTGTCACAACTTGTCCTTCCTGTCACTCCAACAATGCCAAGACCCGTTTCCTCAAGAGTGGCCACAAGCCATTTTAGTCCCTCTCAAACCCCGAGTCACTGCTCAACATCAAGAACTACAGCCAGTCAAGGATGGGTTACTCTGCATTGACATATGGTACATTTTTGCTTTGATGGGGACTCATTGTCTCCATTTCTCGAAATTATTTTTCTTTTTTGGGCGGTAATGACATGACTGGCTTCTTTGCATTTTGATCATCCAACTGGAACAATATTTTGCACAATGCCAACTTGGACCACTCCATCTTAAATACATGCTTGATGAAAACCAACTGTCAGAAAACAGAAATGAGTTATATATTGGTATGCAAAACCAAGAAACAAGGATTTAAGCTACCATGACTCAAGTTTGGTTTGACAAGTAGTTTTTTTTTTTTTTGTTGACATATTTTAATGTCTTAAAAAACACTCCACTTGTAGATTCTAATAGATTAGACAGACCTAAAACGTAGGTAAAAAATAATCCACTAAAGACAAAAAAAAGAGTTTAAAAAAAATTGACTTTATTTTTTCTGTTTTTAGTGAACTTTTCTTGGATTTTATTAGAAAAATTTTAGTCTTTAGATTCTTCTAGATGGACCTAAAGAGTAAAAAAAAAATTACTATAGAAAAAAAAGAAGAAAGTGGCGTATTTAACTGTTGCCAAAAGATACCAAATTTGCCTTCAACATCACATGCTCCAACTGCCTTTTGAACCCCAGAGAGTACAATTTTTTCATGTCTTCTTTTACTGGGCTTGTAAGAATGCTCATGCCCTAAATTTATTCTATTCCCAATCCAATTCCTATGTTACTGAACTGAAAAATGTACCCATGCATTATTGATGAAATCCACATCTCACACCATCTACTCATGCAAATTTTGCAGTACAAACTTTCTCAGGAAACCGGTCTTTCAATGTTCATTTAATCATAAGCCTCATCTTCAAACAATGATGTGATCAGAGTAAATAAATTCTATGGCATAAAATCACGGGCAGCTCGGCATGAGCATCATATGGCAAGGAAATTAGAAAGATCATCACAATCCAAATTAGTTGCACTCCATCCCATTGTTCTTGATGATCTAAGATATTTGAGTCAAAACTATCAGATTGCAGAATTTTATTAATTCCAAAAATTGTCCCAGATATGTCATGAATTTGAGGATGTGAGCCATCTGAAACAAAGAATTCGTAAACAAGACCATTTACTTCAACTAAAGAGCATCCGGGTTGCTTTTGGGTTCCATGAATGAACATGTTTTTCCTTTACCCACCTTCACATCACTCCACCTAGAGGCAGAAGCATAAACATTAGACAAACGAACACGTGCCCTGCACTTTCTAGGTTCTAATTCTTCAATTTTGTTCACTGCAAACTCGGCCAGTTCTACATTCCCATGACTCCTACATGCAAAAAGTAGGGATCCCCACATAACCACACCAGATGGAATGGGAAATGACTTCATAAACTTCACTGCCTCAACCAAAAGGTTTGCCCGACCAAGAAGATCAACCATGCACCCACAGTGTTCAAGCCGAGGGGAGAGACCATAGCATCTAATCATTGCTTCGAAATAGTAAAACCCTTTATCCACGAATCCACTGTGACTACAAGCAGACAAGACCCCAAGAACTGTGACCTCATTTGGCTTGACATCACTTTACAATTCCATCTGACCCCAAGAACTGTGACCTCATTTGGCTTGACATCACTTTACAATTCCATCTGAGAAGAGAATTGCAATGCCTTCTCAGACTGCCTATTCATGGCAAGCCCTGATATCATCGTGGTCCATGAAAAGACATCTTTCTTGGCTAGTCCATGAAAAATTTCAAGAGATTTTTCAATATCTCCAGACTTAAGAGTACATATCGACCAAAGCACTCACCATAGTAACCTGATTTGGCCTCACATTACCATCACCCAACAATTCCTCAAACACCTTCAATGCATTGGCATAGCAATCACTATGTACACACCCAGAAATCACACTATTCCAAGTCACACATCCCGAACCAAACCCGGAACCTTATCAAACACCCTCCGCCCAAATTCAACAAAACCACACTGAAAATACATCGATATCAGCTCATTTTGCACAAAAACATCGAATTCAAGCCCGAGTTTCTCACTCAAACAATGAATTTCAAGGCCTTTTTCAATCAACCCAAGTCTACCACAAGCCTTGAGGACAAAAGGGGATGTATGTTTATCAGGGAAAACGCTATTACACCTCATAAGATTGTAAATATTGACCGATTGTTGGGGAGACCAACTCCGAGAATAGGCTGGAACATGAAATTCCAAGAAAAGAGATCTGGGTTTTGGATGTGGAAGAAAGTGGAGGATGAGAAAGAGAGGAAATGGTGGGGGGAAGAGAGAGAGAGAGAGAGAGAGAGAGAAGTGGAGGAGTTTGCTGGAGACAAAGGGGTCAGCGAAGAGGCCTGAAGTGATGGCTTCGGTAGAAAGAAATGAAAAGGGTGTAGGTAGGTTTGCAAGAGGGAGAGAGAGAAGGTGTGGAAGTTGCAAGGGGTGTGGGAGGAGAGAGACTAGGGTTTTGGGGTTTGAAGGTCTGAAAATGGAGGTCAGGAGTCGCATTTGGTTAGCCGTGTATGCAACGGTAACATTGATAACAGTTTTAGGGCATGTTTGATCGGAAGGATTAAAGCATGGGATTGGGATTATTAATCCGTGGGCCCAATTATTCTATGTTTGTTTTGATATTTTGGTTTAGGATTATTAATCTAATGGATAATTAATCCAACAAATTTGTAGGATTATTAATAATGGGGTAGGGGTGGGATAGTTAATACCACATTAATTTGATAGGATTATTAATACCTCACTATTAGTGTTGTGAATCAAACATGGCCTTAAAGTTTATAGCTTATAACGGAAACTCAAGTTTACCTCCATCCCACGAAGCACGGTACGCTGATGGTTACGGTTGCGGTTACGGGTACGGGTATAAGTGCCCAAAGATCTTCAATTTCCAAATATCTCACAATTATTGAATCACTTGATATTTTCAAATCTTGAGATTCTCATATAATGTAATGGTTCTGAGCGATTTGGGATAAATGACAAAAATATTTGAGGATAGAGGATCCTTGCTCGGGCATAAGTATTGCGTATATTAATATGATAAAATTTAAAAAAATTAGGATACGAGTACGGTTGGATACGCCTATCAAAAAATATTTATTTTTAATTTAAAAAAATATAAAAATTAATTAAATAGTTTAATTTGTTAAGATCTAACCTACAATTAATATTTAATGCCAAAAGTAAAGATATAAATCAAAATTAAATGTCAATATATCAAATAACTTAACAGTCATAGTTTAATTTTAAAATCATACTAAGTATAAAATTAAAAATAAAAAAAGAAGTCTAATGAAAGGAGTTTTATCTCCGTACTAGAAGAAAATAAGAAAATATTATTTCAACTGAAGTATAATAAAACTTGGGTATATACTAAGTACGTTTGGATACGTCAAAAATAAAAAAATAAAAATTTAAATACATATTTCATATATTCGATATATATGTAAAAGTACATAAGTACCCGATAGAACGTGTTTTTCAATCTACCCATGTTTCATAGCAATCCACCAACCAGGTAAACCACATTGGTAAATTCAACTGCAAATAAAAAATGAAAAAATTGCTGTTACTAATTTGATGGGTGAGATTTATTTAAAATATAATTTGCATGTTATGGTTTTGAAAATTATATTCGGTCTTTTAAAGTTTCTAATTTTATAATAAATGATCACTTTTATCAATAAATTATCAAATAAATTAATAATTTTTAATAATGTTAGAAATTTATTTTAATTAATAATTCAAATAATTTATCATTATATAAGAGAGTATTTAGAAATTTTATTTTTTAATTAATTATATCAAATAAAAAAATCCTAATAATAGGGTATTTGTAATTTTTCAAATCATAAAAATAATCCGTATTTTAAACAAATATTAAGAGGTGTATTTATAATTCATCGGTGTTTGATTTACTCAAATAAAATTAGAATGGAATGACAAAATGTTTATTTTATTTTAGTAAAAAAAATACTATTTTGGGATAATATCTTTCTAGTTTCAGAAGTCACAATTTATTTTAGTAAATCACAATATCTCACTAATATTTTTTTCTGGTGGTGTTCGATATCAGAAATTTATATAAATGAATAGTCTAGATACATTTTTCATAATTTGAATCTGAACATCAACATTCTAGGTAAGATTCTGGTTTAATTTTCCTAAGTCCACAACTTTCCTATATTTTTCTTGATGTACGAGTTGAAATGTACTTTTAACCACATTTTGAATTTCCAAATTTAATTCTGTTTCTTATATTTTTATTGTTTATTTTTTTATTTTTTAGATTATACGTTGCTTAACTTGATTTTGACATGTATTGTTTACAATACCTTAAATGCTGTGGTATTTACCCCATTACAAAATGAGTAATCTCGTCACAAATTAGTGTAATAAAAAATATTATAACTAAGTTACAAACTTTTACAACATTAATTATAAATTTTGAACGATTTGTTACGCTAATTTATAACAAGATTACATATTTTATAATTAATATGATGAAATTTTATAATAAAATTATATATTTTTATGATAGGATGCATATAATATACACCCATTTGAAGATGCATGACATAGGGTTTAAGAAGCTCTTGCTTGCATTGTGTAAGAAGTACATTAATATTTTTATACATCTCTTAATAATTAATTTTTTTGAATAATGTTATATGTACCAATTAATGTACTAACTGGTGTATTAATAGATGATGTGACATCATTTTAGAAGTTTTAGATATTTATAATTTGTATTTTAAATGAGGTCAATAATAATGTCATAACACTAATTAATACATTAATTAATGTATTTAGCACGACCTAATTTTTTTTCCCTTCTCTTTTGCATTTTTCATTTTTGCATTATTATTTTTTACTCATTAGAACCTACACTAGCCTAATCTAATTTAATTTAATGGAAAAAAAAAAGAAAAAAAAGAAGAAGGGTATCTCTCCAATACCCCACATGAGGCTCGAAACTGCAATCTCTTTTATGGGGATTGGAGAGCATACATAGGGGTGCTTACTTGTCGGATTTAGGTAGGTTGCATGTCATCCACCACTCAATTGAATGGGATTCAGGTTGAGAAAATTTCATATGTATCCTACCATTTATGGTTTTGAAATCGACCAAGATGGTTGGGTGGTACTACAAGAATTAACATTTTTGTTGACTAAAAAATTGGTCGTTAAAAGTCTATTTTTAGTCGGCAAAAGTTATTCGCGACCATTTTTTTTTATCGCTACTTTGGTCGCCAATTGAGGGTCGGCAAAAGTAATTCGCGACCAAAATTTTAGTTGGTCGGGAAAAGTTGGATTTGCTGACTAGATTTTTGATCGCCAGTTGCAGGACAACCAGAAAGCACCACAGTAGGCAGAGCACTTAGTCAACAGATCAGTCCAAAATGCAGAACTAAAACACAGCCCAGAATCAACTTCAAGCAGTATCCATGATCAGTCCATGATTATCAATACTCTTTGATCAACTCTTTGAAACTTGAATCTCTGCAGCAGCATCACATAAGAGTAGGCCAAAGCATCACAGCCTAACTGGTGGTGCCAAACAAAACAACTAAATATAGCATCTGTTGAGGGACACCAAACTTAGGCCATAGCATTCAACCTCCATTCCTAATACCCAAAGCAGCAGTCCCACAACACCAAAAACATCCAGAAAAACCATCAGCAGACTTTTCACCATCTGCAGACCAGCAGCAGGAAGCAGCAGTTGCCCCAAAATTGATTAGAAACATCACAAGGAGACAGAGCAGCAAAGAGACAGAGCATCCCAGAACAAATCAGCAACTGGCAGCAGTAGGCAAGATAATTAGCAGTAACAGCAACTGGCAGCAGTATCTGCTTCAGATTACAACATTCTACATAATGTCACTGTGGGGATATATTTTCTGAGTACCAACACGTGGCAAGGTGACGCCGACGTGTCAGCCGAGGTGCCACGTGTCTTGGTCGTTGTGCCGAGGTCATCTCGGCTAGGCCGAGGTTGCCTCCGAAGATATCGGAATCCGAGATAAGCGGATAAGAGACAAGAGTCCTAGAATGAAGAGGGAACTCAACTTGGATATGGACAAGAGTCCTAGATTGAGAGAAGACTTCAGTTTGGGTAAAGATAAAACTCTTAGAGAGTTTATCCTGATCCCACTGGGAGTTCCAGATTAGCAGTAATCCTAAGTCCATTAGGGCCAGGCTCCTATTGGGACTGGGATTGTATTGACTATAAAAGAGAGGCACCCCCATGGGTCTAAGGTATGCTTTTGATACTCAAGCTTGTGAGTTTAGTACTTGATTTATCTTTGAGAGATATACTGACTTGATCGTCGGAGTGCCCCCGGGTGGTCGAAACCACCGCGGGATTCTTATATTTTTGTTACAGGTAAGACAGGGGCCATCTATTCTGCCAGTGCTCTCCAGCTGGTTACTAAGCGGGCAGTGGGTCGGAAAATCACCCACACAATTTGGCGCCGTCTGTGGGAAAGAAAGAAGAATAGATGGCCAATGACGAACAGAATGACTAGATTAGAGACTACGCTCCTGCTGGGAGTGGAAGACCTATTGATCTCGACGTTGAAGGGGACAATAGCAACATAGACACTCGTGACCAGAGTCACGGAGTGAAAGAAGCCGGCCAGGAAGGTGACGCACCAAAGACAACAGATCGAAGCAACGAAGACGACCTCCAGGTATGAAAGGATAGATACCTGCGGAGGAACGAAGACCCTTCTAGAAGGGATGCAAAGACAGGGGGCATGAGCGCTCCCAAGAAGATAACATTCAAGTATAGAAGAGCTCAACCTGAGTGAGCAAATCCCGGATCCCAGATCCCAGAAGACATGATCTCGGCCTAGATGAGTAGGTCCGAGAAAAGAAGAGCTCAACCTGAGTGAGTAGATCCAAGATTCCAGAAGATAAGATCTCAGGACCTGAGTCCGAGAAGAGAAGAGCACAATGAGCAGATCTCAAATCCCAGAAGATAAAAAGGAAACACACAAGATCAGACTAAAGTTGGCCAGAATTGAGAAGTATGCTAGGGCCGAGGAAGACATGCCAGGAACAAAGGCATCAGAACAAGAAAAGAGAAACGGCTCGCCGATGCGAGGCCGAAAATCAAACTCAGGTTGGAGCCAAGTAAGATCAATAGAGAAACCAAGGCCGACAACCTCGGATTGAATTCAACCTCGGCGACAATGTCGAAGCTACATGATGAGAACCCAAGTGGATTTTAAGTTCACATTGGGGGCAGAGAGAAGAAGAATGTGTTTACCACTTGTTGAAATTTGCAGCAATTTACAAGTTGGTTAAACCAAGATGATGCTTAACCGAAGTTAAGCCCAGATGATGTTTAACCGAAGTTAAACCAAGATGATTCTTAACCGAAGTTAAGCCGAGATGATGCTTAACCGAAGTTAAGCCGAGATGATGCTTAACCGAAGATTAAGCCCAGATGATGTTTAACCGAAGTGAAACCGAGATGATGCTTAACCGAAGTTAAGCCGAGATGATGCTTAACCGAAGATTAAGCCCAGATGATGTTTAACCGAAGTGAAACCGAGACGATGCTTAACCGAAGTTAAGCCGAGATAATGCTTAACCGAAGTTAAGCCGAAGATGATGTTTAACCGAAGTTAAACCGAGATAATGCTTAACCGAAGTTAAGCCGAGATTATTCTTTAATTCACTTGTTGAAATTTGTAGCAATTTACAAGTTGGAATTAAGCTGATTCCTTATCTTCACTTGTTGAAATTTGTAGCAATTTACAAGTCGAAGTTAAGCCGAGATTATTCCTTAATTCACTTGTTGAAATTTGTAGCAATTTACAAGTTGGGATTAAGCTGATTCTTTATCTTCACTTGTTGAAATTTGTAGCAATTTATAAGTTGAAGTTAAGCCGAGATTATTCCTTAATTCACTTGTTGAAATTTGTAGCAATTTACAAGTTGGAATTAAGCTGATTCCTTATCTTCACTTGTTGAAATTTATAGTAATTTACAAGTTGGAGTTAAGCCGAGATTATTGGTTCTCTTCACTTGTTGAAATTTGTAGCAATTTACAAGTCGAAGTAAAGCCGAGGTTATTGCTAAACACTTGTAGCAATCTACAGGTTGGTTAAACCGGAGAAGATGCTTAACACTTGTTGAAATTTGTAGCAATTTACAAGATAATGTTAAGCCGACATGTGATCATCTGTTGAAATTTGCAGCAACTTACAGGTTGAGTAAAAAGCTAAGTATGTTGTTTAAACACTTGTTGAAATTCGTAGCAATTTACAAATAGATTATTGTTTAACACTTGTTATGTTAATCCTTGTTGATCCCTGTTACAGTATATGTTAATCCTTGTTGAAATTTGTAGCAATTTACAAGTAGACTAAACCGAGATCACCGTTTAAACACTTATTGAAGCTTGAGACAAAGTTTGCAAAGTTAACATTGAGTAGTATATGTTTCACACTTGTTAGAATTTATGAAAAGTTTGCAGGTCAGTATCTTGCTGAAGTAAAAGTTTTATAGCTATTATACCCGAGGTATGTAACCCCGAGAAGATTGCACAAAGGAGGCAAAGTATGAAAGGCATGCACAATATTCTAAGTATAGAATCGTGTAAGAGCAGTTAGAAGAAGATCAAGACAGAATTCATGGTGATTAACACGCCCTCACCATACAATATCATCTTGGGAAGGCCATGGTTGCATACAATGGGGGCAGTTCCCTCAACGTTGCATCAACTATTGCGATTCCCCACAGAACATGGGATTGAAGAAGTCAGAAGAGACCAATTGCATGCAAAGAATTGCTCCATGGCAGCAATGAAAACTACCTGTAAACATTCAGGAACCAGGGAAGGCAGAGATTGAAGACGAGGACATGGAGGTCCTAGATGATGTCGGCAAGGAGCCAGCCAAAAAGAGTGAAGAGACACTGAAGAAAATCCTCGTCCAGGAGGGCGACGAAGAGCGCTTCATTCAGAGAAGGAAAGTTGAATTAGACATTCAAGAACAAGGAGGCACATCGGCCATATGCAGAGCTTACATTATCTAAAGAACAAAAAGGTACATGAGTACAAGCGACAAAGAAAGAAGGAAAAACTTCAAAAACTGAGATGATGCTTAACCGAAGTTAAGCCGAGATGATGTTTAACCGAAGTTAAACTGAGGTGATGTTTAACTGAAGTTAAATTGAGATGATACTTAACCGAGGTTAAACCGAAATAATGTTTAACACTTGTTGAAATTCTGAGAGAATTTACAAGTTAAAGAGTGCACAAAGTTAAATGCCGACAAAAGATTTGCCAGAGTCAAACGTCGTTTTGATTAGAACAGAACCACTAAGTACACACCAGAAGAGGTGACCAGAATTGTGAAAAGGAATAAATGCTTCAAGAAATAGCGATGATAGTTTGCAAAGGCCAAGAGAAAGAGGGTCTAAAGGGGGTGAATTAAATACCAGAAGTTTTAATACATCGGCGAAAGAAGAACACATCAGGTCTGTGACTACAGCAAGAAGCCCACCCTAATGTGATCCTAAGTACAACTTGCGTTCACATTAGGGGGCAGGGAGAAGGTGTAGGGGGATTCCAAGATATGATCAACCGAGATGACCAACTAGCTTGTTAAGAGCTGAGAAAGTTGGCAAGTACAAAAATGAAGACCTTAAAAAACTAGGGACTGAAAGCAAGAACGTCGGACTAATCTACTTCGACGGACGACAATGGTTCAGCCTCGGCAGACAGTTGGAAAGAACTTCTCAGCAGCCTTCTCAGCCACGAGCTCAGCATCAACCTCCTGAAGATTTTGATCAAAGCTCTTCTTGGCGATTGGCACCTTGGAGTTTGAAGGCAAAGATTGAAAGTAAGAATCTGGAAAAAGACACAGAAAACAGAAACAAGAATATAATTCGTAATCAAGAATGGTGATGAAGCTATCAAGAAATCAAGACAAAAAGATTGCACAAGTGTGTCAAGCCAAGAACAGTGGTAGAAATCAACAGATGTGTGAACAGTGTGTATTCAAGAAGATGATTTGGAAATAATGGGTAAAACAAGCAATGGTGATTAACAATGAAGCAGAGCTTCTTGGAAAGCAACAAGAAATAAAACCAGGAGGAACAGTGGCTTACCAGAAAGAGGGAAGCCGAAATGAGAATTGCCGAAGTCTGACGACAATGACAGAATGACGTAAAGCTTCACCGGAGGAGAGAAACGAAGACAGTTGAAGAAGCTTGAAAGCTTGGAACAAATGACGGATTTAAGCAAAAGAGCTAGAAAGAGAAGAATCCAGAGGATTAAATGAGAAAAGAAAAAAATAGTCAAGAAGACGACAAAGTTCAAGAATAAAGCCAAGTGCACAGGCACTAAGTAAGTATGTGAAGAACAAGAAAGTAATGAACCAGACATGATGCTAGCAACAGAAAGCGGATATGACAAAGAACAGTTTCAGGCATTTTAGCAATAAGAAATCAAAAAATTGAAGACAGATGAGAACAGAAGGCCACAAATGGCAAATAAACAGATTCAAAGTAAATCAGAAGAGTTATGAAAGATTGAGCTTAATAAAAAAGTAAGAGTTTATGAACCTACAAAGTGAAGTGAACGCCGATATGAAAATCGCCGGAGTCAAATAGGTGACTGGAAATCGGGAACTCACCAAAGAGTGTGAGTGGAGCAGTCGCAAAGCTCTTGGAGTTTTCGAATTAATGGAACCAGAACCTCGGCTAGGAGGCGCTATTTCAAACAACTTGGAATGCATGAAACTTGATACTTGACACCAGTGGACAGCGAAGTCCAGGAAACTTTGAGGTCGGCAAGTTTGATCTCAGACAGAGGGGCACAGATGAACGAACAGTGTAGGTTCCATCACCTCAGAATGCCGAGGTAATAGAACCTAGGGGGCAGTTGTGGGGATATATTTTCTGAGTACCAACACGTGGCAAGGTGACGCCGACGTGTCAGCCGAGGTGCCACGTGTCTTGGTCGTTGTGCCGAGGTCATCTCGGCTAGGCCGAGGTTGCCTCCGAAGATATCGGAATCCGAGATAAGCGGATAAGAGACAAGAGTCCTAGAATGAAGAGGGAACTCAACTTGGATATGGACAAGAGTCCTAGATTGAGAGAAGACTTCAGTTTGGGTAAAGATAAAACTCTTAGAGAGTTTATCCTGATCCCACTGGGAGTTCCAGATTAGCAGTAATCCTAAGTCCATTAGGGCCAGGCTCCTATTGGGACTGGGATTGTATTGACTATAAAAGAGAGGCACCCCCATGGGTCTAAGGTATGCTTTTGATACTCAAGCTTGTGAGTTTAGTACTTGATTTATCTTTGAGAGATATACTGACTTGATCGTCGGAGTGCCCCCGGGTGGTCGAAACTACCGCGGGATTCTTATATTTCTGTTACAGGTAAGACAGGGGCCATCTATTCTGCCAGTGCTCTCCAGCTGGTTACTAAGCGGGCAGTGTGGTCGGAAAATCACCCACACAGTCACCATTCAATAAAATGTCACAAATGGGATTAAATGAAAACTCTTGTCTCCCATTAATCTAATGATATTATATTGTGGTTCCTATCATAAATCAAGAATGTTCATGGACAATGATGATACTGCTACTTGATATCACATTTAAATCCAATATTTTAATAGTAGTGGCGATGGTAGAACTGTGGTGGTTTTGGTAAGATTTCAGTTCAGAAAACATTTTCAAACAAGCTTTTTTTTCAATAACTATGAAAGATGTTTTCTTTTAATTTGTGTTTCCGTTGTATCAAATACTAAAAAAATTAGAATAAAAAATAAAAAATCTGCCAAAACAAATAAAATGCAATTCTGTAATTTGCCAAAGAGCAATGATATGCATAATCTTATTTCCTGTTTGAATAATGTTAGGGATCATGAATAATATTAGTGTGTCGTGTTTTATTATATGTGCAATTTAAGGATGAAATTTTTTTAAAATTTTGATAATCCCTAACATTACTCTTCTTGTTTTATTTTCTCACTTCTAGACACAAACCAATAGAGCTCACCTTAATAAAAATTGATTGATATTCTTTTAAATTCAAAAATAATATGCAGAGTTGAATTTAGGTGCCCAAGTGGTTTACGTAGAGAAATGTGTAGGTTAAGCCATGCATGCTATAAAGTAAATAGAATCTCCACACATCCACTCCAATATCTATATTCTGTGTATATATTATAAACATTGATTGATATTCTTTTAAATCTTGAGATGCTTCTTGTTGGTGAGACTATTAAAAAAACAACGGTAGTGCCATACATAAAATAATAAAAACGTGATATTACTAATTCTAAAAAATTAATATTCTTTTATTTAGAATCAATTTGTATGGTAAAGATTAAATTAATTAAAACGTGAGTCTATACATAAAATAAATTTAAATCATATATTACTAATTCTAAAAAAAAATTAAATAAATTTTTTGAATTTATAGTCCCTCCATAATACTTCATATGCTGGGATCTTTTGGCAACAAACTAAAAAAGGCAGCTTTTTAGTTTTTTAGTTTTTTTACACAAAAAGGTCAGTTTTTTTAGTAAAAAAAACCAATTTTTTTGTCAACTTCCCAAAGCATTCCATATTTGTAGGGTAGCCTTTACTTTGACATGCATTGGAGAATAAAGGGATCGGAATGGAATTACATATTGACTTAATTCCAACACCAAAGGTCAAGGAAGTGGATGTCTTGTTCTCTATGGAATCCATTCATGATCAATGATATGTCTGGCATATATCCTCTTTTCAAATAGGAAGCTACAACCATTAATATTAAGATAAGGATATATTAAAGATTTGCATTGATGATTTTGGGTATATAACTATCATTAGTTTATTTTTACGTAACCTGGTTTAAGCATTTTGGGTTCAGGTTCAGGTTATTTGGATCAACCGGTGGTAGGGCATTATAAACGGCACAAAAAGTGAGACACAGAACTCATAAAAAGTGGCACTTAACACTCGTAAGGATGTGGATCCCAAAATTGGGTCACTCCACTCCTATGAGTGTTTTGTACTGGTTTATGTTGTTGAATGTTTCGTTTATTATTGTAAGGAATGATGTACATAATTATCGAAGCTACCGAAGTGTTGAGGGTATGCAAGCACGTAATGACACATAAGGATAAATTATACTTTACACCTTTATAAAATTTAGGGTAAACTATCCATAGGTCCTAATAGTTAGACTTAATTCTCATTAAGTCCTATTAAAAATAAATTTTGATAAAATTGTTGTTAAAAATAATTTTATTGTGATAATTTTTTACACACGTCGCTAAAAATTGACAATTAATGACTTTTTTTATCATGATTTTTATAAATTGTTGCTAAAACTTACAGTTAGACAATAAGTCCACTCATTAGGACCTACACGTAAGTACCCCTATAATTTATATCCACTATAAAAAATTAAGGTTTTAGAGATAAAAATTTAAGAATAAAATTATTTTTTGGAGACCAAATATTTTTGTTGTGAAAAGTGTTGTTATTATATTTTTAGCAACGAAAATTAGACATTAGTGATGGATTATTATCTTTTTGAGACCAAACTTTTTGTCTAAAAAATAAGCCATTTTGAGACCAATTTATTTTGTCCCTAAAAGTTTATTTTTTATTAGTGACATTTTTAAAATTTTGTCGCTAAAAGCTTTTGTTTTGACGATAGAAATTGATCTCTAAATATCTTTTAGTGCAAAATTTTCACTTTTGAAGACCAAAACATTGGGTCTCTAAAACTATTATATGTTGTAGTGATCCAATCCCCACTTTGTCACTTGACCTTTTAAATATCATAGTCAATTCTCTAGATTTCAAGTCAAGTAATAGTTAGACTTAGTCTTATAATGTCATTCCAAAAATTGACGGGGAAGTTGAAGTGTAAGAATTAAAATGAAATTTTAGTAAAAGTACAAGGATGCTAAGAATCAAAGTAGGGTTAAAGTGAGATTTTGATAAAAAATATAAAGGTACTACATGTATTTAATACTTTCACGTGGTTGTTCTCCTTTGACCTTAAAAATGAGGTTATATAAATGAGTCAAATTGTAACTTGACTTGAAGTTTGTGGATTGACTAAAATAATTAAAAGATCAAAGGATAAAGTGGGACTAGATATAAAATATTGGGGTGCAAAGTGTAATTTTTCCTATATATAATAGAAGTCAACAGAGAAGCAAAAAGAGAAGTGGCAAATGGGCAAATATAAACTGATTCTTTTGTTTGTCTTTAAAAAACCACAGATGCTTGGGAATCAATAAGCTGTAAGCATAAAACCTTTTCACATCTAGTTCTACACTAATTATTTTTAAGATTTGATTTCAAGAAAATGTTAAAAATAGTTTTCTTTAAGTTTGATTCTCTGAGTTGCAGTTTGGTAAAGATGAGTGATAAAATTTACTAAGAAAAATGATATACAAACTTATTTTTTAAACTCATTTTTTAGATTCAATGATATGTAAATGATATAATTGGTTTATAATTAAGAAGATATGAGAGAGAGTATTAAATATTTTAATTGATTGCCACATCATAGGACTTGAAAATTGGGTCTAATTTCTGAATTTGTATAGCAATGCCCATTTACTAATGAGTGGTTATATTTTATACAAATTAGTAGAGGGTCGGCCTTGGCATAACACTAAAGTTGTTCTATTGCTTTTGGAAAATTATGAGTTCAAATCACGAAAATAGTCTCTTTCTTAGAGGATGAGGTTGTGTATATTTGACCCTCTTCCGACCCATAATGGCGAAAGTTTTGTACAGCTAAGGCTAAATTTATTTGTTTATTTATTTTTCATTGAAAAAAAATAGGGTGAATTATACTAACGGTTCCTGTAATTTGGAACTTGTGTCACTTTGGTTCATAATATTTCAATTATGATATATTTGACCCTGAATCTTGTTCCAAATAAGGACAATTGAAGACACTATTGCTCTATTTCAAGGGCAAAGTTGTCAATTTGATAAAATATAAACTAATTTAACAAAAATAAATGTCAAAAAATTATTTTTGACTCCTTAAAAATTATTTCTACCTACCAAAGATAAAATTATATAAAAATGATAAATATTTTACATTTTTATTTCTACTCACTTTTTAAACTCATTTTTTAGATCCAATGATATGTAAATGATATAATTGGTTGATAATTGAGAAGATATGAAAGAGAGTGTTACCTTAGATATTTTAATTGATTACCACATCATAAGACTTGAAAATTGGATCTAATTTTTGGACTTGTATAGTAATGCCCATTTTTTTTTGATCAACAGAAGCCCACTTTATTGATGAAGAAAGTATAGCATACACAACTTACATCAAGAAAGAGAGAATAGTAGAAAGCACAAGACCCTAAATTGGAGAGGAACCAATGAAGGAAACAAAGAGAAAGAAAAAAAAGGAAGAGCAAAGACAGAGCAGGGTAGGGGGACCCTGAAATACTACCACCAAATGTGACTCCAGAAACACTATCAACCAACCCCTATAGCCAGACCAACAGCAGCATATAAGCCCCATACCAGCAGCCTACCAGTAACAAAACTTCTTGCTATAAACCTGACCACACACAGCATAGTAACAGGCTTCCAAAATTCGTACTTCACCTATAACACCACCAGCAGAGACCACACACCCTTGCTTCATGTCAGAAAGCTGCTGCTGAACCACAGCATCAGGTCAGCCAGCATACCTTCTAAACAGAGCAGGCAGGTAGCATACCGATCAAACCACCAGCAGCATACCAGCATACTAACCATTTCCAACCCGAATCTCCTGAATGTTACAGATAATCTGCTGCACTGAATAACAGCAATCCTGAGTGTACAATTTAGCCCACAAAGCAATCCTCGTCTTGATTAACTCACACAGCTCCTCCAAGTGCATTTGGCTATCACAGAATAGTTTCTCATTCCTGAATTTCCATAACGACCACAAAACCGCAAATGGTATAATTCGCCAGATCTTATTCAGGTTTTTTCTCCACTTGAAGCCCCTCCACCAATTAAGAATCCCTTCCACGGTTTGTGGAATTACCCAAGTCAATCCCCACCACTGCATCAGATCACACCAAATTCTCCAAGCAAATGGGCACCATAGAAGAAGATGAGATACAGATTCTAACCCTTCATTACAAAACACACACATAGCAGAGGCTTCCGGCTCCAACACACCAATCCTCTGTAGAAAACTAGCTGTTTTAAGTCTCCCCTTCCATGCTAGCCAAACTAAAAATTGAACCTTTGGAGGAGAAAAATTATTCCAGATGAACTTTGTTACCAGTAGTCTAGAAGACGGCTCAGCCAAAGAATACAGAGAGGAGACCGAAAACTCAGCAGATGGAGATGCCAACCATCCAAGACGATCCTCCCTATCCGAGAGGCCAACCATATTCTGGTCCACAAAGGTACTCAATCTTCTAAGCTCATCATTCTCCCAACCCAATAACCTTCTTCTAAACTTGAAAGTCCCCCTAGGTGAAGCTTCCTGCCTCTGTAGCACCACTCTCAGAGACACCTCCTTTTCAGTTGAAAGACTATACATCCTAGGAAACTCATTCTTGACACAGCAAGCCCCCAGCCAGTAATCAGTCCAAAACTGAATTCTAAACCCATTTCCCACCACCACCCGACTATTGTCCAGGAAAACACTCAAAAGCTGTGGGTTAGATTGACCTAAACTAATAATACCACTCCAGATTTTTGAATAAGAGCCAGAGAATGAAGTACTAGGCAGCCAATTTCCACCCACTGATCCATACCTACTACACAAAACTCTTTTCCACACAGTATTTGATTCAGCCCCAAACCTCCACCACCATTTAGTCAACAAGCACTCATTAACCATCTTGAGTCTTCTAATGCCCAAACCCCCATTCTCTTTACTTTTGGTTGCTTCCACCCAACTGACCAGATGAACTTTTCTCTTCAGATCAGACCCTCCCCAGAGAAAATTTGCTTGAATCCTTTCTATACCCTTAGCCACAGATACAGGAATCTTGAAAATGGATAAATAATAGATAGGCAGACTAGATAACACAGATTTTATAAGGACCAACCTCCCACCAAAAGATAGGAAGCGTCTTTTCCAAGAAGCTAGTCTAACTCTGCACTTTTCTATGACTGGATTCCATGTTTTTCTTAACCTGGGATTAGCCCCCAAAGGCAGACCAAGATACGTCATCGGAAGCTTCTGGCTTGCACAATGGAGTCTAAAGGCAAACTCCTTCACCTCTTCATCTGACACTCCAATTCCACAGAGGGAACTCTTATGAAAGTTAATCTTCAACCCTGAAACCAGTTCAAAACACCTCAGAATTCGTTTAATAGCCATGACCTCCTCCATATTGGCTTCACAGAAAATTATTGTATCATCAGCAAATTGGAGATGTGAAACCACCACTTTATCTTTGCCCACTACAGCTCCCTTGACCAGCCCCAAAGATCTGGCTCGATCCATTAGCAAATTCAGCCCTTCAGCTACCAAATTGAAAAGGAATGGAGACAACGGATCACCTTGCCTAAGGCCTTTTTCAGGAAAGAACTCAGCCGTAGGGGAGCCATTCACTAACACAGACACTCTGGCCGATGTTACACACTCTTTGATCCACCCTCTCCACCTAGCCCCGAACCCAAAATTTTCCATCAAAGATACGAGACACTCCCAACTGACAGAGTCATATGCCTTCTGAAAATCCAGCTTGAGAATCAACCCTTTTCTCCGACTCCCCTTCCACCAATCAACAATCTCATTCGCAATGAGTACACCATCAAAAATGTTTCTACCTCCCAAAAACGCTGATTGAACCTCTCCCACCACCCTAGGCATCACCTTCTTGATTCTATTAGACAAGACCTTAGCTACAATCTTGTATAGAGACCCAATGAGACTAATCGGTCTAAAATCTGATAGACTAGAAGGGCATTTAGTTTTTGGGATCAAAGTGATGAAAGAATTATTTACACCAGCCCCCAATTTCCCACTATCATAGAATTCTTTGAAAAATAGCAGGACATCAGACTTCACACAACCCCAGCACTTCTGAAAGAACAGCAGATTAAACCCATCAGGACCAGGAGACTTATTCCCATCACAACTCCTAATAGCACTCCACACCTCATCTTCAGTAAAATCTGCTTCCAGGGTTCCAGCCACTGGATCCTGACCAATAGATTTAAATTGACCCATCAACTTTGGCCTATTTCTCCAATTTTCAGAGAACAAGCCTTTAAAATGCTTTAATACCTCCTGCTTCACCAAAATGGGATCCTCGAAGAGTACCCCTTCCACTGTAATTGAGTTCAGCAAATTTCGATTCTGTCTAGAGGAAGCAATGATATGGAAATACCTTGTATTCTTATCCCCCTTCAACTTTGCCCATTTACTAATGAGTGGCTATATTTTATACGAATTGGTAGAGGGTGTGCCTTGGCGTAACACTAAAGTTGTTCTATTGTGATTGGGAAATTATGAGTTCAAATCACGAAAATAGTCTCTCTCTCTCTTAGAGGATGAGGTTGTGTATATCTAACCCTCTTCTGACCTATAATGGCGAAAGTCTTGTACAACTAAGACTAAATTTATTTGTTTACTTATTTTTCATTGAAACAAAATAGGGCGAATTACACTAACGGTCCCTATAATTTAAGACTTGTGTCACTTTAGTCTTCAATTGTGATACATTCAATCCTGAATTTTGAATCTCGTTTCAAATAAAGATAATTGAAGACACTGTTGCTCCATTTCAAGAGCAAAGTCGTCAATTTGATAAAATATAAACAAGTTTAATAAAAATAAATGTCAAAAAATTATTTTTGATTTCTTAAAAATTATTTCTGGCCACCAAAGATAAAATTATATAAAAATAATTGATCTTTTACATTTTTATTTCTACTCACTTTTTAAACTCATTTTTTAGACCCAATGATGTGTGAGTGATATAATTGGTTGATGATTGAGAATATATGAGAAAGAGTGTTACCTTAGATATTTTTGGACTTGTATAGCAATGCCTATTTACTAATGGGTGGTTATAGTTTATACAAATTGGTAGAGGGTGGGCATTGGCCTAACACTAAAGTTGTTCTATTGCGTTTGGGAAATTATGGGGGGATTCTATTTACACCAAAAAAATCATTAAATACTCTCAATTTCTAAGTATACCTTGTTTAATTATTTAAAATTTTATTTTACTCTCATTACACCCTATTATTTTTTCCAAATTACCTTCAAGGTAAACCCAAATAATAAATAATAAACAAACTAAAAAAATTATATTATTTCAAAAACTTTTCAATACAGAAAAAAAAACTTTTACATTATGAATTATCTACAAGAATGCTCGTGGAACACTTACATCCTTTTTGATAGGTTGCTTCAAAAAACTATTTTGATTATTGCTTTCATTCATTATTTGATTTTGTTCAAACTTTCTTCTAGGGTTTAGGGTTTCAAAATAATAAAAAACAATGATGTTGACGACGATGATGAGTTTTGGTAGGGTAGATTGGAGTTTTGGAAGAAGAAGAAGAAGAAGAAGAAGAAGAAGAAATAACTTTGATCTCTTGGGAAAGAAAATATAAAGATTTGAATAGGAATAACTAATTAGGGTGTACCATGAGAAAAAAAAAAATATTTTAGGGTTTAATATGTGTCGTCCTTATTAGTAAATTCATATTACGATATAATAAGAATTTAAATTTATGAATTTAAATTGGCCGTACTGAGACATATTTTGGGTTCAAATAGAATCCCCAGAAATTATGAGTTCAAATCACAAAAATAGTCTATCTCTTAAAGGATGAGGTTATGTATATCTGACTCTCTTCTGACCCGTAATGGCGAAAGTCTTGTACAAATAAGACTAAATTTATTTGTTTATTTATTTTTCATTGAAACAAAATAGGGGGAATTACATTAACGGTCCTTGTAATTTGGAACTTGTGTCACTTTGGTCCCTAGCCGTTCAATTGTGATCCATTTGACCCTAATTTTGAATCTCGTTCCAAATAAAAACAATTGAAGACACTATTGCTCCATTTTAAGGGAAAAATCGTCAATTTAATAAAATATAAACTAGTTTAATAAAAATAATATCAAAAAATTATTTTGATTTCTTAAAAATTATTTCTACCCACCCAAGATAAAATTATATAAAAATGATAAATTTTTTACATTTTTATTTTTTTTACCAAATTAATTTTTAGTATGTGTTTGAATGATGATCATGTAATAAGTGATTATTTTTGTTGATATTTTGATGGCTATCATGTAATAGATATTTTTGATGGTTGTATTTGTTATTAACATATATTTTTGGATGGTTATCATGTAATGGGTGGTTATTAAGCTTTCAATGTGTAATTGATAAGTTTATATATGAAATGTTTTTAGTTTTAGATTTTTTGATTTAATGGATTATTTTAATAATAATATCAAAATTGTCGTCATGTTTGACTTTCAAAAAAATAGAAACTAGTTTAACGAAAATAAATATAAAAAAAATTATTTAAAAAAATTATTTCTACCCTCTCAAAAGACAAAATTATATAAAAATTATATGTTTTTAATTTTTTTTTTCACCAATTTAATTTTCAATTTCTTAGAAATTTTTTCTGAAAATAGATTCTGAAAACCAAATCAAACGTAACTTTATAACCAAGAAAGTTTTAACATTATTTATCAAAGAAAATGCCATTACATTTCAAACCATATATAAGTTAACTAACATAAAATAAGTTTTATGAAAACTTTGCACTTAAAATGAACCGTTTGAAAAGGAAATATCTTTGATTGTCCTTATTTAGAGCAAGATTTAAAATTCATGATAAAATGTATTACAATTAAAAAGTCAAACAGCAAAGTGACACAAATTTCAAATTATAAAAACTGTTAGTGTAATTCGTCCAACAAAATACTTCAACTTTAAAGTATGTTAGGATAAGAAGAATTTGTGGGGGCCTTGTTACATTTTTGCCCTTGGTCATGTTGGTTATGAAGTCAACTTAGGAGTTTTGGGAGAAAAAAACCGCCATTTTTACATTAGTATAATCCTGTAAAAGTTATTATATACTCCACCTAAGGACCTCCCACATTAAATTTGACATCTCTCAAAAAATTTGCAAAAATCCATTTTATAGTAGGATTGTTTTTCAAAATTTAATACCTCATGCAAAGTGTACCGATTGAATTGATTATTCATGATTCCATAATTGAATCAATTCTATATATCCATATCAGCTACAAATTAATGAAATGTTATGGTAAAACTTATTACAAGTTTGTTCAGAATTCCAAACTCAACGATGGCAACTAAATACGAAAATTGTGCTCGAGACTTAACCTAACAACCCAACACCTTATGGTACCAACAGGAACAATAATTGAAATGGCAAACTATAAAAAAAAAACACAAATACTGAGATCGGCTAGAATAAGACCGTAGCCAAATGGAATTACTAAATAAACCCTACAAATTTAATTTGGCCCTCCTTAAAAATTTATTGACAATCACATATTAAAAAATATTCTGATAAATAAGAATATATACTCTACATTTTCTTCACTAATTAAAAATATCGACTATTTAATTGGTATAAATCATATTAAACAATACAACTTTCATAAAAAGAAGTTAAAATTATTATTTTTAATTGAAAAACAATTAAAATAAAGAAAAGATATTATTGGTTTGTTGTATAGTTCTTGATTGGACCATTTGTGGAGCTATAGTTATTTAATTGAATCACTTGTGAAGCTTTATAAGTCTATGAACATTGAGTATTAATTATGTAAATAATTACATGTGCATGAGAAATGAGTAGCATATTTAAATTGAAACTGTTGTCCTATATATAATTGTTTATTAGACCAATTGGTCTATAATTAATATTTTAATGATAATTTATTTTATTAAAACTCAGCCTAACCCACCATCTATCCAACAAAATTTGCCCCTTACCTCCTTCAAGAGACAAAGTAGTTCTAGCTCCACCCAGTGCATAGCTCGACCTAATATCATAATAGCATGTGGCCACTTGCACCATTTTCTCCTAACAAAGAGGTCATATGCTCTTCTATTTAGAGGCGGCTCAAGTTTATTCGGAGTCTAAGGCAAAAAATATTTAAACGAGACTTTTTGTAAAAAAATTATTAAAATATATTTTTCATTTGTTGAAATGCAAAATTACTAATTACGTTCAATATAGCGACTTTGATTTAAATCTGACCCATAGATATTTTGGATTTGGATTTTTTTGTCTTATATGGTTGTTTCTGTCTTGTTTCCCCCTTATTCCTCATTGAATTTGGTTATTGGAGTGTGTTGGTTGCATTTGGAGTAGGTTGGTTGCTTGCTTTTAAAACTGTTGTTGCCTTGAATTCTGTCTCTACGCTCGAGCAAAGCTTTTTGCACTCGAGTGATGTTTGAAAACTCTCAGTATGTTTACAGTCTGCAAAATTATTGAAAGGGTGCATTCTTCGCTCGAGCGGTGATTCCTGCGCTCAAGCAGTCACACTTGTTGTGTCTGGACGCTCGAGCGACACTTCTTGCGCTTAAACGGTCTGTCCAAATTCAGCATTTATAAAAGTCACTTTTGGTCACATCTGAATCATTTCTCTCTCTCTCTCTCTCTCTCCCCCCTTCTGCCATTGTTGAGCTTCCAAGCTCTTTCTACCTAGTTTTCATCTACTTTTATACATCTTAGACCCTAAGTTCCTTATACCAAAACATTGAGCTCGACGAGGGCTTCCATTTGGTCTAAGCAGATCGTGTTTTCTTTAAAGTTGGATTTTCGACTTTCTTCTCTTCATTGCTTGAGGTAGGGATTCTTTTACTCATTTTCAATACTTCTCCTATAGATAGATATGCGGTGTATTTTATTACATAAAAATCATGTCCATAATGGACTTCTTTGAAAATCATATAAGGGTGATTTGAATGTTTGGAGTAGAAATTAGGAATTGATTGTTGTTTGGGATAATGGAAGGGTAGCTCAAATTGTCTATGTTGAAAAAAATAAAAAGGCCCTAATTTGATCTTTTGACCTAATGGATTAAAAATGGGTAAAGTTGAAAAATGGGTAAAGTTGAATAATGGTTGTGTTATGATAATTTGAGTTATGTTGTAAGCATAAAGGGTGAATTAATTTTGGTATTGGAATTTAATTCGATAACCACGTTAAGTTAAGTTGAGTTATGGCTTGAAATTCATGGATGTGATTTTATTGAAAAGTGGAAATTGGTTTTTGGAAAGAAAAGGACTTGGGCATGTTGATTTGAGAAAAATAAAGGAGTTGATTTTGAAAAGAGAAAAAAACCATGACGTATTTTAAATTTAGAAATGAACTTGGGGTTGAATTTTTGAAATAGCTGAATATTGTTGTTATTATCATTGTTGTGGGACTTAATGTAAAGTAGGTATCGGACTATCGTATTACAAGTGTTTATATATTGTTTGCTTAGAGGTTTTGTTCTTGGTCATCGGTGGAGGATGACATTGTGATGTTGAATAGATTTTGTGTATGTAGTACACATGGGTTGTTTATATTTATTGAGTTATGTGATGGTTGGAAGTGTGCATACGCTAAGAATCAAGGGTACCATTACCCTCCAGCTAGCGCTTGAAGAATTGGCTGTGCTGAGAATGTGGGGTGCTAGTACCTTCCAGCTAGCGTCTAGAGAACTGAGCAGAAGTACCATTACCTTCTAACTTGTGACTAGTAAATTGGCATGAGTATTGGAAATGTGTATCGTTGGTTTATCGTGCTTGAGGCAGGTAGAGCGTTGTTAGATTTCTTGTTATTATTTAGATTCTATTTATGTGTTTCATGCGTGATGATAATTATTTTGTGAAAGATGTTAATTGTTTTATATTGTAGCGATTCCAGTTTTGTCACTTCGCTGAGTATGTCGGGGATTGAGCTGCCCGGTCAGCTCGCGAGGGTCTAGGGGGCAGCGCCCCTTACTGGGTCCAAAGGCAGCGCCCTGGTGGGGATCGAGCTGTCCGGTCAGCTCGCAGGGGTCTAGGGGGCAGCGCCCTGGTGGGGATCGAGCTGCTCGGTCAGCTTGCAGGGGTCCAAAGGGCAGCGCCCCTTGGCGGGTCCTAGGGTAACGCCCTGGCGGGGTTGAGGGGCAGCGCCCTCGAAAGCAAAAATGTAAAATGCATTAGAAGTTGCTTGTCTGCTCTAGCGGCCGTTTATGTGCTCGAGCGGAGAATGTTTGGTTCTAGAAGTTTGACTTGTCTGCAAAAGTACTGGGAAAGTGTATTTGACGCTCGAGCGGGGCTTTCCATGCTTTAGCGGACCATGTTATATCAGTTCGTGAATCTGATATTTCCGATCACTTTTGTATATTTCTCTCTCTCTCTAAAAACCCTTTCCTCTCCCTTTTCTCTACATTTCCCTATGCCAAATTGGATCAAAACCTTGATTTCTCAAGATCCATTAGAATTCTGCCATAGGTTCTTCATCAAAGTTGGTTAACTTCTCGAGGGCTTCGTTGTGTACGATGAAGATCGAGTTTCGACACCGTTGATTTTAGATGTTTCATCTTATTTCTTCTTCAAAACTTGAGGTAGGGATTTTCTTAGAGTTATATATATATTTTTGCAAGATCTAGATGATTTTCCAAATTATCCTTTGATAGCTTTGAAAATTGATTGTTGATTCAAGAAGTTGAGCGATTTTGAAAGTGAGTTTCGCTCTTGTTCTTTTAAAATGACTTTATGGGTTTTGATCTTCATTGATTGAAGAAAAGATGATTTTGGAAAATTTTCTTTCAAAAAATTTGAGTTGTATAGTTTTGGTGAGGAAACCTAGAATTTGGAGATTTTTTTTAAGAGGCTGAAAATCCATGAATAATATTGTTATATTTATTTTGTGTGTCAAAATAAATGGATGTTTGGAAACTTTCTTATTTATATTTATATAAATGATGAATTTTAGGAAATATGAGAATTATTGTTCATTTTGAAAATTATTGTTCAAAATGTTGAAATAGTCTTGAAATGACTAATTGTTGAGGATACTTGAGAAGAGAGAATTGTGTTATTCCTTTGATGATGAATTGGAATAAAAGTATTTATATTCATCTTGTGTTATTGACATATCAATCCATTTGATTACATTAAACTTTGAAAGTTGATTTGAAAACTTGCATTGAGAAAAGAATGTTGAGAAACAAGTTTTCATGGAATGGTTTTGGGGTAAATACGTTGGTAAGTCTTGATAAGTGGTGTAGATGATATTGAATAAGTTGGCTTGAGAGTCCAGGGTGAAAGACCGAAAACCTGCGTGGATAGGTGTCAAGCTTTCCGGTTAATACCGGTAAAAATGACAAATTGGTAGTACTTGTATAGTCTACTTGCAGATACAAACCTAAGGATTACCAGAGTCGTATTTACCGCTCTTGAAATGAATTATTAAGTTTTGAAGAATTGAAATTGCATGACATCATTGAGCATGATATTTTTTTCAAAGATGAAGATGTAATTTTCTTTCAAAAGGGTATAGCGTGACATGTGCATTTTATCTCTTGAGACTTGTATAAAATGTATGTACTTTGTTAAGAATTTTCTAATGGACTTTATGCTCACCTTACGGGATTTTTGTGCAGGAAAAGATGTGGTGATCCCACCTAACTAAGGGCGTGGAAGTATGTGTGTTGGGAGTACAATGCTCTCATTTTGCTGCGACTCTGTATGTAAGCTAAGGGCTGTGTTTGTGTGGGTTTGAATAACTGTTTTGTATAACCAGGCTCAAGCCTTAGAAACTTATAAACCCTTTGGGGTATTTATTTGTTTATTTACCTGTTGTTGGATTAATGTATTGTTGCATGAAGAACTATTGTATCATGTAATGTAAGTTTGAAGATTTATATTCGGTTTTCCTTAAAAGAGCCATGATTGTTGTCTTATCATTTGGGCTAGAAATTTGGGGCGTTACATATATGGTTATATAAGGAACATTTTATATGTATTGTCATCATGTTCGTTTTGAATGTTTCTATCTAGAAATTGAAATTTGGAATTGGGTTTAAGTTCGGTAATTGGGGGAAAAGAAATTGGACTTTGTGGATTTGTTTTCGAATAATTGTTATTGTCTGGCAGGTTTAAAACAATGAGGACGTAACAAGAAGAAAGAAAAGCGAATCGTTCGTGTTGTTGAATAAATCGAATGATTTTGTGAAAAGTACCTACACAAGTATATTTTCAAGTATAAACGAGCACTTATGTATATGGTATGATTTAAAGCATTCATGATCATAACTATTTATATGTTGTTATTGTTTAGGATCATGTTAGGATCCCTACTAGACTTTATATTCATCCCACGTTGCTAATCCTTTTTCAAGTATATATCGAGAGGTGGTTCAAGATCAAAAATCTTCATTATCTGTTGGCCACAAAACCTTTTATTTGTTGGCTGAATGCCGTTGTTATAAAAATGGTTAAACTCTTTCACTTTCATGTAATGATGTAAACTAACAGGCAATTTATTTTAATTATGTCTCACATTGCATTTATCTTGTATACGAATGAGAGAACCTTCACTGACTTACCTTTATTAAGATATGAGAACTTCTATTTGCTTTATCTAAAATTGTTAATAATAATTTGATAATATCATTCTAGTAATAAAAAATGGAGTGTTACATTCAAGTTTAGAAATTTAAATTCCCAAAACAAATTTATTCTTCCAACATTAGTGTAGTTACAGTATTTCTAATACTAAAATACATAAAAGTAAGGCCTCTTACTGCACCTTAGGTAGCATCTTATTTTTATAGCACTCGACTCGCTTCTGCTGCTATTGAATAGTACATAGCAACGTGGTGTTTCCAAGATTAGAGTTTAATTGGGATCTTAGGTAGATCATCTTTTATATATATATATATATATATATAGAAAAATAACCAATAAATCATACTTTTCTCAAAGAAATACAATCAAGTTCTATCAACTTTCTACTTGAACAATTGAGTCATATACTTAATAATTTATTCCAAAGTAGTTCAAAACTTAATTAATAGTGTACTTTCTTCCAATACTATCATTTCTCATTGATGTTAATTACACTATTACTCATAATGTAATAATCAACTTTAATTTAGACACTACTTATTTAATGTCTTATTTCAAAATGTTTTTTTGTAAATCGTTTACATGAAAAAGCTTTTTCATTTATTTTTTTCCCCACAAATTGAGATTTAAAAATTTAGAAAAATAACCAATTTGTCCTACTTTACACAAGAAAACCCAATCACCTTGGGTTTCAAAAAATTGAGTTTTTTTTTCCATATATATATATATATATTTTTTTGTTTTTAGTCAATTTTTTTTTAATATTTTAAGAATTTTTTTTATGTTTTAGATGCACATAACCTAAATACACTTAAAAAGTATAATATTTATAGAAAAATCTTTAAAAAATTCATCAAATACAAAAAATATAAAAATTCAATACATTTCGTATTATTGTATATTTATTGAATTTTTAAAATATTTTTTCACAAATATATTACTTTTTAGGTGCATAAGTTATGTGCATCTAAAAAATAAAAAAATTTACTTAAAATATTAAAAAAATTCATTAAAAACAAAAAAATATGAAAAACATAAAACACAATTTTTAGAAAATCAATCAAAACCAAACACGGTAAATGAATTCCTATCAATTTTTTATTAGGACAATTTATTCATACTTTTCGAAATCGCTCCTATACAGAAGTTTTATTTTATATATATATATATATATTTCTCTTTTACCCATTGGTATTTTATTATGAAATTGCTATTCATGTTTATTTAAATTTTTTTACCCATTCAATTTAAATGCTATTGGCATATTGCTCAAAACTACTAATCAAGCTGGCAGGAAAATGAGAAGTGTATACCACAATGTTTTTTGGTACATGGGCAGCAAAAATATTGATGATCCTATTTATGATTTTAGACTAACATTCAAGTTGTTTGGCATAAAATATTTTCAAACACAAATTTTTATTTTTGGCACGTATTTCAGTAAACGATTTTCCAAGCAGATCACAACCACTTGTACAAAGGGATTATATTAATTAGAATAATGCTATATATACTAATTAATGTATTAACTAGTATTTGTAATTTGTATAATAGGTGAGATCAGTAATAATGACATAACACTAACTGGTACACTTGTGTGCACATTAATCAGTACAAGTAGTACCACCGTATTAATTAAAACAAGACCATTTTGTATTTAATTCCAGAAGTGCTGTTGGCTTTATACATTATTGATAAAAGTTAGTTTTGAAAGTTTTACCACACCAATTATTGAAATAAAAATAACAACTTTAAAAAAGTTTAGATCTCAATCTGTGGAAAAAAGTAAATGAAAAAGTTATTTCGTGTAAACGAGTTTACATAAAAAAAATATTTTGAAATAAAACATCAAACAAACCGGTTCTGAATTAAAGTTGATTATTACATTATAAGTAATAGTGTAATTAATGTCCATGAGAAATGATAGAATTGGAGGAAAGTATACTATTAGTTTTGAACTATTTTGGAGTAAATTGTTAAGTACAGGACTTAATTGTTCAAAATGGAAAATTGATAGGACCTGAATGTTTTTCCTTAAGAAAGTAAGACTTATTGATTTTTTTTTTAAGTGGAATTTTTTCAAAATTTTTAATTTTTTATTATTTTTCAGGTCGCCTAGTCTAATAGTATCAACAAATATTTTTTTTTTGAAAATATTAATAAAAAAATGAAAAATTTACCTATAAATCTCATCTTGAGGAATGATGATTCAGTTAGTCCTAAGGATTTTCTAATAGACCAATTAGTCCCATTGATTTTAGAAATATATATTTAATATATTATTTGAAAATTAGATTTACGGTTATACCTTTATTTATATTATGTTTCCTTCTTTCTTTTTCTTTTTTTTTTTATTTTTTTGTGCTAAAAAGGTAAGATACACAATCTATGGAAATCAAATTTAGGATGGATTTTTATATGAGAATTTTTTTTATTTGGAAAACATTTCAAAAAGAGTATAAAAATGATTTGAAATATGAGATTCTTCAAACATTTTAAAAGGATGTAAGTTTTTTCAAACATTTCGAAAGCAATACAAAAACTCCTTAGTTTTGGGCAAATTTATAATTTTAAATTGTAACACTCCAATGTAACACTCTAAAAAAAATCCTTGGCGTGCTTTTCTGAAACGTAATACTCCAATATAACATTTCAAAAAATCTCCTTAGTGTAACACTCTAATGTAACACACAAAAAAACTCCGTTGTATAATTTTCTCAAACGTAACACTCTAAAAAGCCTCCTTAGTGTAACACTATAACGTAATACCAAAAAAAAAAAAAAATAATAATAATAATAATAATAATAATAATAATAAAACATCTTTAGTATACTTTTTTCAAATGTAACACTTCAAAAAAAGGATGTGAGATTCTTCAAACTATTCCAGAAGGAGTACAAAAATTCTTCAGTAAGTTTTGGACAAATGTATAATTTCAAACTGTGAGTATTACGTTTGAAAAAAATACACTAAGAAATTTTTTAGAGTTTTTGTGTGTTACATTGGAGTACTTTAAGATTACATTGATTGGAGTGTTACGTTTAGAAAAAGTACACTAAGATTTTTTTTTTTTTTTTTGGGTTACATTGAAGTGTTATGTTTGGAAAAAGTATACCAAGAAGTTTTTTTTTAGTGTTACGTTGTTACGTTTGAGAAAAATACACCAATGAATTTTTTAGTGTGTTACATTGGAGTATTATATTATTGGAATATTATATTAGAGTGTTATATTTTTGTTCTTAATGTAGGATTTGTTCCAGAAGGAAGAGAAATCCAAATTTCTATTGTGCGAATTACCCAAATTTGTATTTTTACATTTGGTGAAGCTCACTTTTATCCCTAAAAAATTAAATCTAAACACGTAAATGATTACCTTTTTGTATAATTTCCACTTTAATGGAATAGTTGGGTTCATAAAAAAAAAGACTAAACAGTTCACAAAATCACATTTTAAAATTTGTTGGTGTAAGAGGGGCTAATTTGAGCCCACTAAATTATTTAGGCCCAATAGCCCAAGATTAGTGGGCCCGAATTTATTGCAAGTCCAAGAATCGGTGGGCCCAGATTTATCGCCATCAAACGGGCTGAATCGCTCTAAGCCTCGAAGGGGTTCGGATCCACGAACTTAGAGACTTAGAGACTTACTCGGGCCCGGACTCGAAAGGGTGTTGAACAAGCCTAGAGATCCGAGGCACTCGGACTCAAAAGGATTCGGACCTACGAATCTAGAGATCCGAAGCACTTGGCTTCGAACGGATTCAGATGCAATCTAGAAGCCGCTCCGTTAATGAGTCCCAGAACACTTGCGGGCTCGGAGCTTTCCGGGATCTACGCACCAGAACCATGGGCGTAATGGAGTTCGAACAAAGGACCCGATCCCGAGGACGGTGAGTGGAGATAAATTCACTCTTCGGTTAAACTAGCCTATACCCGGGTCGATGTGGCACGACCCCGGGGGGTCCATGAGACTCGGCAATATTTTTGCGGCAGGACGTCCTCTGGGACTACCCCTGACCCTTTGGGATGATTGGGGATCATTGGTTAGGTGTGGCTAAGAAGAAGGGTTCGCCGAGGGAGTGATCTCCTCTTCGGGGTTTTCTCATCCTCGGAGAAGTCACCTCCTCGGAGAAGTCACCTCCTCGGAGAAGTCACCCCCTCGGACAAGGTGGTTAGAGAGAATATCCCCCATGTGCCTTGCACATGGGCTCCATCCTACATCATGAGGTGCCTATAAATAGCACCCACCCATAGCTTTACAAGGGATGGATTTTGGAGATTTTTAACTCTTGGGAAAGAACTAATTTCCCTTCTCCATTATCAACCTTGAGAGTGAAAGTGGGAGATCAATGGGAGAGCATTGCCATTATTCTATTCTCTAGCCATTTTGCCTTCTTCTTCACCCAATCTCTTATCTCCATCATCTCCTTTGTTGTTGTGTTCCTAAGTTGAGATTATTGAAGAATCTAAGCCTTTTATCACATTCCAGAGAATTCGAATTTCTCAACTCCTTTCTTGAACCCTCTCCTACATTTTGGCGACTCTGCTGGGGAGGCGGATTGGTTAATGGTCTCAACGAGATCTGGAATCCACACAACTCCAACAAGGATGGCAGGAGAAGATGAAGTTCACCAACAAGGATCCTCTAATGGTGGTGATGACAGAACCACGGCTCCAAACCAACCACTTTTGCTTGAAGCCATTCAAGGACTTCAAAATACTCAACAGGAGATTCTTACCACTCTTCAGAATCTCACCCACACCATGTTGGTGATGAGTTCTAACTTTGCACCGGCGCCAAACGGAAATCAAACTGGTGGTGGAGTTATTCCCGCCGGAGCGCAAAATCAAATCCAAGGAGAAGTAAGCCCCAATCAGCCTATGGCTCATGGCAACACGGCCACAGTAACACATGCTCAAACCACAGTAGGCGGCGGCAGTTTGCCCATACCCGGGCTCCATGGCGTGCCAAGCCAAGATCTGATGGTGACTAGGGGAGTTTCTAGTGTAATGAATGGTGCTCCGGCGACTGTTGGTGTCCAGGAAAACATAAGGAGCGTGATGGCGCAAAAGGGAGCTCTGCCCGTACATAATCTTGTCACGCCACCAGTAAATGTTACCCAAGCACCAAGCGGGCCTCCTTTGGTGCCAACAACAAATCTGCAAGCACAACCCGGTATAGCAGCGCCGTACGGTGGACTTTACGGGCCTCAATTCAATATCCCATCACCAACTGGCATGTCTATAGGCGCTGATGGCCAGTATCGTCAAATGTCCTCACCAATGATGAATTCGCAGCACCAGAATGGCCAAGACGCCCCTAGCTCAGTCTTCGGGTACATAAGCCAAGTCCCGGGAATACCACCATCAAACTCTCTCCCTCAACAGTTTCTCACTCTCGCCGATGTGCAGGCCATGTTCGATCTTGAACGGGGCAAGAGGACCTTACCCTCTTTGCCTGATCCAGACGTCAAGCCGCCTTACCCCATTGAGATGCTGAGCTACCCATACCCTGAGGGGTATACAGTGCCGAAGTTCATCAAGTTCGACGGCAAACAAGGAAATGCCCGAGAACATGTTGTGCGATTCATCGAGACTCTAGGTATTCATGGTTCAAACCACGTCCTCCGACTGAGAGAATTCTCTAAGTCCCTCACCGACCGAGCATATAGTTGGTATGTTAATTTGGCCCCAAACTCTGTCCGAAGTTGGGAGGAAATGGTTAACAAATTCCACTCCAAGTTCTTTCAAGTGGCGGAGAAGGTGACCACACTTACATTGTGTAAAGAAAAGCAACAAGAAAGTGAAGACATCCTTGACTACGTCAAAAGGTTTCAGGACAAGGCCGTGGATTGTCATGAAGCAGTTGAGGAGAGTTATCTGGTTCAAATTTGTCTAGAAGGGGCATTGAGCAGGTACAAAATGTTTCTAGTTAACCACAAGCTACCCACCTTCTCGGCATTAATAGAAGCAGCTCGGAACATTAGCATCCCTCAGGCTCAGGAGTCCGGATTTAAAGCCAGTTACAAGACTAGTTTCAAGTCATCTCGTGGACCTACCGTTGCTGCTGCCTCTGCCCCGGATACTCGAAATTCACAAGGAGGAGGTCATAGGGGCCAGAAAAGAAAGCAATATAATGGTGAAAAGGGGAATGTTTCTTATCCATGTGGAATCGAGGAAGTGAAAGCTCTAGTTAAGGAATGGGTGGCTGACGGAGAGCTAAAATTGCCTTATGTTGAAGAAATGCCATCAAAAAAGGACCGTGAGAGCCCTGAATTTTGTGTCTACCATCGTACATTGAAACATCCGACAGAGAAGTGTTGGACTCTCAGGAAAATCTTTAGAGATAAAGTCGAGGCAGACGAATTGAGGTTCAAAAAGCGAGGGACTCAAGACATCCGAGAACAACCATATCCTCAACACCGAGACAAGGGCAAGAATGTTGCTATGATAGCTTATGAAGGCCCAATGATCGAGGCTATCGCTAATCTCGATGACGATGACTGTTATCTGGACGACATCCTCGAGCCAGAGGGTGAGCAAGTTTACTATGGAAGTGCTCTCGATCCAGAGGGCAGAACATTTATGACTCATGGCAAAGATCCCTTTGATCCAGAAGGAGGAGAAGAATACTATGGAAGAGGAGGACACCATGTTTATGTGGCATCTTATTTTGAGGAGACCGAGGAGATGGTTAACTACGAGCCTCCAAGAGTGGAAACAGATCCGGATCACTATGCCAAAACCCTGCAAGACTGTGTAAAGTTCAAGCAGTTCTTTGACCAGCTTGGACTTTCCAGGGAGGCAAGAACGGAAATCACCAAGTCTATCATTAATATAGCCGAGGCACACCATGAGGAATGCATGTCGACTGAGGGGTCTATCCCGAGGAAGGCAAAAGAGCAATCTAGTGCCATTACTTTCTCCGAGGCTGATCGAAAGTATCCTTTTTCTCACAATCGCCCGCTTTATGTGACTGTTTTTATTAACGAGGTTGAGTTCAAAAGGGCCTTTCTAGATAGTGGAGCCTCTATCAACATTATGACTCGCGCTACTCTAGAAAAAGCCGGAATCTCTGAAGAACGCATTGTGAAGCAGCCGATAGTCATCACTGGCTTCGGTGGAGAAAGGAGAGTTACTATCGGATGCGTAACAGTTGATTTAGCCGTTGGAGAGATTCGCTCGGCCACCAAGTTCCATATTATCGATTCTGAGGCAAATTATCACATCATTCTAGGGAGGACCTGGATGCATAGATATGGGGCTGTACCATCAAGTTATCATCAGTGTGTTAAGGCTAAATGGGGAAAGAAGACGGTGACAATTCAGGCTACAGAAAGGCCGTTCGAGATCCATGAAGCTCATTATTCTGATGCCATCTACTTCACCGAACTGGCTGTCGAAGAAGTTCCCACCACCTCTAAGCCTCGAGGGGTCAAAATTCCTCGTTGGGAGGATATCAAAGATGACAAGGAGCCGATGGCAGAGTCAAGTAAGCGGGCGATGTCTAGACCAGAAAGTCCGCCTATTCCTCGGAAGGTGATGAAAGTTCGAGAAGGAGGCAAGATGGTGTACTATTTATGAAGGTGCGGGGAGTCGGTTTCTTCAGTCACCGACTCCGAGTCAAAAGAAGAGCCTCCTGACAATGATATAGTAATAAAACCTGAAGTGGCTCCAGAATGCATGCAAGATGGGCCGAAGCCTCAGCCTGAACAACTTATTGAAGTAGATTTGAGTGATGGACAAGATGCACCGAGGCCGGTATTCGTAAGTTCGAGCCTTAGCCCAGAGAAGCGGGAACAGTTGTTAAAGTTGATAAGCCGATACTCAGATGTGTTTGCTTGGTCATATAAGGAAATGCCCGGACTAGATCCTGACCTAGTCTCCCACTATCTTGATGTGTTCCCAAACTCCAAGCCAATTAAGCAAGCTGCTCGAAAGTATCATCCAGATCTCGAAGAAAAGATTAAGGAGGAGATTGAAAAACTTCAACAGGCTGGTTTCATCCGGCCAATACAGTACCCCACGTGGTTAGCAAACATCGTGCCAGTAAAGAAGAAGAATGGCCAAATCAGAGTATGTGTAGACTTTCGAGATTTGAACAAATCTTGCCCGAAGGATGAATTCCCTCTTCCTCACATCGACACCCTCGTGGATACTACCTCGGGACACCAGATGTTCTCATTCATGGATGGATTCAGTGGATATAATCAGATTAAGATGGCTGAAGAGGACGCAGAAAAGACTGCTTTTAGAACACCTCTCGGAAACTTCTTCTATACAGTCATGCCTTTCGGACTCAAGAATGCCGGTGCAACTTACCAAAGGGCTATGACTGCAATCTTTCATGACATGATCCATCATGAGGTGGAAGATTATGTTGATGATCTAGTGGTGAAATCCAAGAAAGAAGAAGACCATCTCCGAGACCTTGAGAAGGTATTCAAGAGGTGCCAGAAATTCAAAATGAGGATGAATCCTCTCAAATGTGCTTTCGGGGTGACGGCCGGGAAGTTCCTCGGGTTTCTTGTACATAGGCATGGTATCGAGGCAGATGAAGACAAGGTCAAATCTATCAGAGCAATGCCTCCCCCACATTCTCAGAAGGAGTTAAAGAAGTTCCTCGGGAAGGTGTCTTATATTCGGAGGTTTATCCCAGCACTGGCAGAGATCTCTGCGCCTTTCGGTTCATTGTTAAAAGGAGATGCCAAGTTCGAGTGGAACCAGGAGCACCAAAAGGCCTTCGAGAGAATCAAGGCAGCCTTGACCTCGCCTCAGACCATGATAGCCCCGCAGCCCGGGGTGCCTCTAATGTTGTATTTAACTTCAACCCCCAAGTCCATAGGGGCATTATTGGTCCAAGAGGTAGATGGAGCAGAACGCCCGGTGTATTACATCAGCCGGAAGATTCGAGGAGCAGAAGTCCGATATACTCCGGTAGAGAGACATTGTTTAGCTTTGGTATTCACTGCCCAAAAGCTCAGACATTACTTCTTAGCACACCAGATTCAGATTGTTACTAAAAGTGATCCAATCCGATACCTCCTCAGTAAGCCTGCTCTAACCGGGAAGGTGGCAAGATGGTTGTTAGCACTAGGTGAATTCGAGATCACATGTGTAGCCCCCAAGGCGATCAAAAGCCAAGCCTTAGCTGATCTCCTTGCTCAATTTCCAAGTGGTGACTATGAACCAGTGAATGAAGAATTAAGAGGAGAGGTGCATGCAGCTATGGCTTCCGAGGAAAGCTTCTGGACATTGGGCTTTGACGGAGCAGCAGCCGGAGGGAAGGGAGGAACCGGGATAGTCCTTACAAGCAAAAGTGGGGAAAAGTTATATTTGTCTTATAAACTGGATTTCCATTGTTCGAATAACGAAGCCGAGTATGAGGCTCTTATTTTAGGCTTAATAGCAGCTGAGAAGCACAGTATCAAGAAGATTCGGATCCGGGGGGACTCAAAGCTGATAGTGAAGCAAGTTTCAGGACAGTTCGTCTTAAAGGAGCCTGCCTTGGCCACATATCGAACAACAGTTCAAAGGCTTCTTGACAAATTTCAGAAGGTCGAAATAGAGCATGTGCCTCGCTCCGACAACAAGTTTTCAGATGCCCTCGCAACATTAGGGGCAAGAGTTGACATTCCAGAGGAAGAGGCAACAATTGTTATCAAAAAGAGAACAGAACCTTCAATAATACCCGAAGACAAAGGCCTTCCGGAAGACTGGAGAGGAGAAGTCCTCGAACAACTCAGAAGCAAAGTTGGAAAAATGACTATGGCCAAGCTTGCCCAATTCACAATTATTCAAGGTGAACTTTACTTCCGAGGAGGTACCGGATTCCTAGCCCGGTGTGTTGGCCAACAAGAAGCAAGCTTCCGACTACAACAGATCCATGAAAAGTCTTGCGGGGATGGGGATATCAGTCTGTATAGAAGAATCCAAAGACAAGGTTATTATTGGCCCGAGATGGAGAAGGACTCGAATCAATTACAGAAGGAATGCCCCAAGTGTCAGTCATACATCCGGGAGGATGAGAGTTGCTTTGAAATTGATACCCCTGACTGGAGGCAAGTCTACATTGACTATCTCAAAGAGGGAACACTACCTGAGAGCCCGAGGGACATTGCACACCTCAAGAGGAGAGCGAGGCGGTACTTTCTTGATCAGGACAAGCTGTATAGAAGAAGTATTGAGGGCACTCCCCTGAGGTGTCTCTCCAGGGAGGAGTCAGATCTAGTCCTCGGAAGAGCCCACGAGATTGAACATCAAGGAGGGGCTCGGCTGTTCGAGCAACTTATACACCTTGGGTATTACTGGCCGACCATGGAGTCAGATGCATCCCATCACGTGAAGAGGTGCCAGACTTGTCAGAAACACGGAAATTTGATCCATGCTCCAGCTGTAGACCTGCATAGTATCCGAACGCCATGGCCGTTCCATACCTGGGCTTTTGATCTGATAGGGCCCATCTCCACATCTTCTAAGGGTTACAAGTGGATTCTCGTAGCCACAGAATTGAGTACAAAATGGGTCGAAGCAATTCCTCTGAAGAACGCTACGGGGCCTGCAGTCGCGAACTTCATCAAGGAGAATATCATTTGCCGATTTGGAGTACCAAACACCATCCTCTCGGATAACGGCACTCCCTTCATAAACAAAGATGTGAAGAGCCTCCTAGAGACTTACCAAGTGAAGCATCACAAATCCACACCCTACTATCCAAAAGGGAACGGGCAGGCGGAAGCCACAAACAAGACACTGATAAGGATTCTGAGCAAGATGATGGATGAGTTTGGGGGGACTTGGTCCGAACAGTTGATAGTAGCCCTATGGGCGTATCGCACTTCGAAGAGAAAGCCAACTCAAGCAACTCCTTACTCCCTTGTGTATGGGTCCGAGGCAGTGTTACCTATAGAGTTGGAAACGCCATCTGCTCGAATGGCTCTCGCCTCGGGAATGGTATTGGAGCCTCGAACCACCAGATTGGAAGCATTAGAGGAAAAGCATGACAGAGCTGCAAAAGTCATGGAAAGGTATCATGAGTCCATCGCCCGAGCCTATAACCAGACTGTGGTACCAAGGAAGTTTGAAGAAGGTGATCTAGTATGGAAGATTGTAGACCCAATCATGCGAGGACAGCCTTTACCCAAGTTTTCTCCAAAATGGGAAGGGCCCTACAAGGTGGTTCAGGCAAGCTCAAGCGGGTACTACAAACTTGTAAGGGTTGAAGACGGCTTCCGAACTGGCCCGCTCAATGCAAAGTTTATCAAGCATTACTACCCATAGTTGGACTCATCTATGTTGAAATTCATTTTCACTTTCTTACTTTGTCTAAAGGTTGTATTTCCCTTGCGTTATGAAGAAGCTGGTTTTCTCTATGGTATATGTTTTATCCCATCACTTACAGTGAATCTATTATGCTTTTGTCAAGAAAGTTGAAGAACTAATGAGAATATTTCAGCTTTTATAAACATGTGCATATGATTGTTCTATCATTCGAAATAAATATTTTATCAAGTAGAATGAGAAAACAATGCGAAAATATCCAAACAACAAAAATTTTGTCATTTCATTGCATTGTCCTAGATAAAACATTTTTATCGAAAGGGGCAAGAAAGTAATGATAAAAAAAAAACTCAATCTTTCCTAAAGACACCTTCGAAGAAGCTGCCCGTCACATCTACATCTGGAGGACAAACAGTAGAGTGTGCCTCTAAAGTCTCCAAGGCCCGAGCATAACCCGACTCAAGTTCACGAAGAGTTACCTTTGTCTCATCTATAGAGGTGCGATAAGAGGCAAGCACAGACATAAGTTCCAGCCGATGACTGGCGTTCGAAGCTATATCCAGGCGCTTCCGAAGCCATGATAAGTCCACTTGGTGACGCTCCATGTCAGAGATCCCCTGATACGCCGTCTCGACTACTTTTCCATTAAGGTCACACAACCGTTGCGTGTCCAAGCTATATAAGATAGTGGCAAAAGACTCGAGAAGAGCAGTCTGAATGAGTGGACACTGGCAAGCAAATGAAGCAAAGGTCTCCGGGTAACTTGAATGCACAAGCTGTAGAACTGAAGCAAACTCAGGAGCTACCCAATAATGGAGAAATGATACTTTGCCAGAAGCTGAAGGAGGAATTGGGGCCGGAAAGCTGCTAGTCTCAGGAATCTCCCCAATGTCTATCGGGTTAGATGAACCACCCGGAGGGGTAACTCCCGGCAGAGGTCCCGAGCCTGAGAATGCCGAACGATAAGGGGAAAGACCAAAAGCATCACTATCAATGTGGAAATCACTGAGATTCAAATCCAAAATATTTGAAGGCACTGGCGATGAAGAACCTCTAGCAGTCGTCTCAAAGGCAGGTGTTCCCCCTTGAGAAGGAGAACCGTGAGGAGTTACAAAGAGAGTCGGAGTAGAGTCCGGGGCAGGTGAAGACGGGACCCCGGTAGCAGCTAACACTGGAGCAGAGTCCGAGGCAGGTGAAGGCAGGACCCCGGTAGCAGCTAACACTGGAGCAGAGTCCGAGGCAGGTGAAGGCAGGACCCCGGTAGCAGCTAACACTGGAGCAGAGTCCGAGGCAGGTGAAGGCAGGACCCCGGTAGCAGCTAACACTGGAGCAGAGTCCGAGGCAGGTGAAGGCAGGACCCCGGTAGCAGCTAACACTGGAGCAGAGTCTGAGGTAGGTGAAGGCAAGACCCCGTTAGCAGCTAACACTGAAGAAAAGATAAGAAGGCCTTATTAGAGGTAGGGAACAGGAAAGTCATTTAAGTAAAGATTTCTCACAGATATAAGTAAATGACAAACTTCAGAAAGAAAGATTACCAGAGGGAGAATCAATATGCAAAGCAGGGGCAACTGAAGGACTCCTAGCATCAACAAAGTCACTTGGTCGTGTAGAGACCACCTGATCGATCTCAATGTCTGATGAAGCCTGAACAGTAGTAGTCATCCCTGAAGAAGGAAGGAGGGCCGGAGGATGAGAATCACCATAAGTGCCAGAGCGAGTCTCAGAGATCTCTAGCACATCCATCTCCACACCATTCCCAGAGGCGCACCTCATCTCTACATCGCCTCTAGAAGCATGGCCCGCGACATCAATTTCTGTGGCATCAGTCCCTCCAGCAATCTCAACATCAGAACGGTGAGCCCCAATAAACTCGTCACCAAGGTAGTGCTCCTCCTCAGCTACGGTAGGGCGATGACGACGCGTGCGTGGAATAAGGTCACAAAAATGATCGGAGGACTCAGCCTCATCATCATCGTCATCTATAACTGCTATACGAGGGGTGCACATCTTCACAAGTCTTGCAGACAAAGGGAGGGTGTCGTCCAAGTCTGAGTCCGGCCTGGGGGAGGCAGCATGGCCAGGAGCCACGGTACCGAGAACGTCAACAACCGCAGGATCCTACACAACATGGGCAAATAAAAGTTTTCATTTTAGAAGGTATAGTCGCAAGAAGGAAAGTAGCTTCAAATCAAGAATTTCGGGTACCTCATGAAGCCTTTTGGAAAGGCGAGGAGCGGAAGGACTGGCATCAGAAGTCCTCTTGTGAGCCATCTTCTTAAGGCGGGTCGTCCGAGGACCAGAGGCCTTATTCAAAGGGACTGGCTCTGGAGAAGTAATTGCCAAGCTAGAAGCAGATGCCCGAGCAGAAGGGTCAGTTAGAGCAGATGAAGTGAAGAAAACCTCGTACATGTGGTCAGATTTTCGGCTCTCGGGTAGCCGAAGAGAAGAATCCTTCTTATAAATCGGCGGAGGCAAACATACGGTCGGTCTGCTCTGGACAAATGCAATAAACGCATCGATATTCTTCTGCCAATACCGCCTGAAAGAGGGGGTGAAACCCCCTACTCGGCTCAAGCCTGGCATCGTCAAAGAGCCGGATATGGGAAGCACGGTGTGTACAAGCCGGCGACTGAAGCGCCCGTAGCTCTCTGAAAATGATAATAAATGAGGTGCTGGCCCCGGGGCACATTGATCAAACCCGAATTGACATGCTACACGGTCAGGCCTATAAACGGCACTATCAACGCCTTCCTCATGCCACACCGGTAATGAACTCGGACGGATCATAATCAGCATATCAACAAAGGGTGCAGGGATGTTCTTCGGCAAAGGAAAGGACACCGAGCGGGAGGAACCATGATAGATAAGCGGTGTGGCCACACCTACAGGTGGGCATACATACGGCCGTGCCACAAAGCGTCGGGGATCATCCACCAGAGTATTCAAGGATAAGGTGGAAATGGTACGTGACCAACGTGTAATCAACGGCTGGCAAGACTTCGCTTTCTCAAATGTCCGAGACCCATCAGTATCGAGCACGGGGATGCCATCTTTATCCACTATCTCCCAAAGAACCTCCGCCTCGAATACAGTCGGAGCAGGGGCAAATTTTGGGAACCTCTCAAAGAAGAAACAAAGTAGGAACTGGCTGTGAATGAAGGAGACAGGCTCATATCGACCCACGGAGCGAACCATATCTCGATGTAGTAGATCCAGCCGATAATAGAGATTCCCAAGAAATAGGGGAGCCAAAGGGATCCGATCTCCTCTAAAGAGCCTGACTGCCAAGGGAAAGACGAAAGGATTGAGGGAATCCGGAGGTGTGCTCGGAAGAATGAAGAATGAAAGGAAGCAAGCCAGAAATCCCAAGAAATAGAGCCTGGAGCCATACATCGGACCGGCTTCATACTCCCGAGAGTCAGGATCAGCATCTCTGGCCAAGGGCTGAAGATCCTTGAAGAAGTGACGGATCCATGCAGTATAGGAGGCACGGTCCGTCCTTACTCGACTAGTCCTCCTCGCTGAACCATCAAAAACAGAACTCCACCGACCACAAGTTTGAAGATTTAGCTTCAGAGATTGGATCAAAGAATCATCTTCGGGGGGTGTCTGCTCAGGGTCGAAGGCATCAGGGCCGGTCACTTCCAGACGCAGCAACATGAACACATCCTCAAGGGTGGGCCCCATCTCGTGCTGGCCAAGTATAAAGGTGTGTGTCTCGGTGCTCCACCGAAGAGCCATGGCTTCAAGGCTAGCATTGTTGCGACGGATAGATAGAGATCTAGATATTTTCACCGGGATCAATAGCCGGGCCTCCTGAAGTCGTTGACAGAGGCTCTTGTCCGAGAGGACATCATCGACCCACTCTTGCCAACCGAAAGGAGGGTTTGAGAAGGCCTTGAACTGAGGATAACAGTATGGAAAGTCCCCCTGCTCAATCCGAAAGCGTAGCACCGAGGAAGGAGAAATGAGGGCCTCATGTCCAGAGTCAGTGTCCTCAGTGAGACATAATGGAGCCGCCTTCGGAGATAGAAGAGAAGTGGTGGAGGTAGCCGCCCGCCAGAAGGGGTCCTTCCGACCAAAATAAGGAGATTTCCTCCACTCAGATGCCGGAGGTACATCCCTCTCTTTCATGAGAGCCGGTTCCGATGACCCCGGGACAGCGGGTTTCTTTCGAGAAGACATATGGCTGAAATAACAGGTATAAATAGTAAGGAGTTGACCGTATTAAAATTCAGAATATTGGAATTAAAGCAACACATTCGAATGAAATTTCGGCATCAACTATTCGTTTCTCTGAGAGTCCATGAATTCAACAAATTCTACGAGGAATTTTTTACACCAAGAGTCCAGGTTCAACCCCGGAAGTCATCAACAATTCTTTTTTTTCGGGTGTTCCTCAAGCTCAACAAATTTTAATACCAATGGGTGCATCATCAACATATAGATTTTCGTCTTCTATCATCAATAAGAGGTGCAATGTCATAGGTCGCTTCATGATGAAGTTCAATTGGGTCAATTTCTTAAAGTCACTATGTTCTATATTAAAGGTCCAATTTATATGGGGCTCAAAATTTGGACAGAGTGAAGTTCAATAGTAAATTTCAGGCCCGAGATCCGAAGTATATTACATTGCTTATCAGTAGCAAGATTCAATGGATCATTATGCAAATTACAAGAATGTCCTTTCCAAAGTCCATATTCATAAGTCCAGGGTTTTCTCTCTCCATGTCAAAAATGGAGCTCAAATACTAGTCAACAAGTTATATTCGGCCTTTCCTCGGTGATAAAGTTCAACAAATTATGTTCAAGACAAGCACCTCAATAAGGTTTCAAGTGCTAGTGCATGTTTCCATATGGCCAAAATCACGGTGTTTGAGCTAAAAAAAAAATATCATTGGGATTGCCGCAAAAATTGAGTCCATATTCAGATTCAGTTTTTTATTTATTTATTTTATTTTTATTTTCATCAGATTGCTTGAGCCCTCTACATTGCCACAAAAATATATTTATATATATTTAAATATACTTATATTCGGAAGAGGGGGTTGAATGTCATACTTACAAATTTGGGCAGTTAGAGAGGTGAAGTCCGAAGCCGATACTGGAAATTTAAGCTGAAATCAGAGAGGCTTTACAGACTGTAATCAACAAGACTGGGCTAGGCTTGGGCAAGACCACACACGTTGCGTTGAGAGGGCGAACGTGCGTGGTCAACGTCGGATAAGCTGAAGCCGGAAGCAGCGATGTGGAGCTAGGTCGGGCAAGACCACACACGTTGCGTTGAGAGGGCGAACGTGCGTGGTCGACGTCGGATAAGCTGAAGCCGGAAGCAGCGATTGATTGTGCACAAGCCAAGGCTAATGTGGGTAATCCGAGGTCTAAACAAAAAAATATATATATGATAATCAATATATATATATATATATATTTGTCCAAAGTTTGTCAAGCAACAAAGTAAATAAAAAAATAAAAATAAAAATAAAAAAAAATAAAAATAAAAAAAAATAAAAAAAAAAAATCAGTCATATTGTGCATTCCTTCAGGTAACTCCTGCAGATGAGAACACCTTGATAGCCTCAAAGTCTGCAGGTGTTTTAGGTTGGTTAAGGTATTGGGCAATCTTTTAATGGATGTCTGGGAGGGGTCAAGGTATCTTAGATGCTGTGAAATAGCAATATGACTTGACAATTTCTGAATACCACTGAAAGACAAATCTAGAACCCGGAGACTTTTCAGTCTAAAGACTGAAGGATCAACGGTCCCCTGGAAGCCACCTGATAATAAAAGCAGTGTCCGCGGGTGTTTCGGAAGATCTAGTGATCTTGAAATAGTTGATGATTTAGAATGAAAAGCCAAAGATACCTGACAGAATTTTCTGGATTGACTGCATCCAACCCCAGCCTTCACTACATGGTCAAACTTCGCAACAAATCTCGCTAAATCATGCAACAGTGGAGTTGAGACAATAAGTGATACACAAGCAGTGATGGACTTCAGCGGCTATAAGCATCAAATCGGAAGATGATTACCTTGGTCTTTGTTGGAGGAGTTCCTGACTTATCTGTAGTAGTGCTTCCAAAGCCGAACCTTGGTTTCTTCTCGGCAGGCTTTAATATTTGAAATGAACACATCAAAGTTTCATCCACACTCAACATCGCACCAGCATTATCAAACTCTCCACAGTAATTAGGAGCCGAAAATATAGTTACAAGTTGTCTATCAGCAAAGAACTCATATCCGTCTTCAACAACCTATATAACAAAGCAAAATGACTATGAGACACTCTGCAAGTATGAATGCTGTAAAAAAAAAATTCTAAACTTAATCCAGCTCAAACCTGGTGGGCACGACAAACAAGGCCAAGATCCGGCGTGCCCGAATCTCTGAGCTCGCTAGGCTGAAGTGAAGCACCGATGGTGGAGCTGCAAGGGAGAGAAGCCAACGGACAGCAGCGCCGGGCAGTCGAGGTCGGCAGTAGCGGTGGCGTCGGTGCTGGTCAGTCGAGGCCTGCAATGGCAGTGACGTCGCAGAGGAGTCGGCGTCGGTATGTCGGTGGCGTCGGAGTGTCTTCAGTGACGATGGCAGAGACGGAGACTGGAGATGCAATGGAGGTCAGTGAGCAGATTGTTCTTGAAGAAAAAGCTGGGTTGGTCTTGTTCAAAGAAGAAGAAAAGCTGGGTTAAAGAAAGAAAGAAAGAGAAAGGCTGAAATGGGTGTGGCGGCTGTGCAAAGTTTGTAAGGATTAGGGTTTTGGCACTTTCCTTAAATAAAAAAAAGAGCATTATCCGTGTGTGCCAAACAACAAAGGCACGTGTGAGCCAAAAAAAAAAAAAAAAAAAAAAAAAAAAAAAAAAAAAAAAAAAAAAAAAATTAAATTTTTGCTTGTCAATTTTTTCTGTAAATTGAAGTGCGCCATCAACTTTATCCATAGGCTCTGTCGTGACAAAATATTTTTTTTTTTTTTTTTTTGGGAACGTGATGCGAAACAGGGCCGGAGAAATGACAGTATGCATGTCTGAGAAATTTAAAATTTCTCATACACGCAAGGGGCAAATGTAAGAGGGGCTAATTTGAGCCCACTAAATTATTTAGGCCCAATAGCCCAAGATTAGTGGGCCCGAATTTATTGCAAGTCCAAGAATCGGTGGGCCCAGATTTATCGCCATCAAACGGGCTGAATCGCTCTAAGCCTCGAAGGGGTTCGGATCCACGAACTTAGAGACTTAGAGACTTACTCGGGCCCGGACTCGAAAGGGTGTTGAACAAGCCTAGAGATCCGAGGCACTCGGACTCAAAAGGATTCGGACCTACGAATCTAGAGATCCGAAGCACTTGGCTTCGAACGGATTCAGATGCAATCTAGAAGCCGCTCCGTTAATGAGTCCCAGAACACTTGCGGGCTCGGAGCTTTCCGGGATCTACGCACCAGAACCATGGGCGTAATGGAGTTCGAACAAAGGACCCGATCCCGAGGACGGTGAGTGGAGATAAATTCACTCTTCGGTTAAACTAGCCTATACCCGGGTCGATGTGGCACGACCCCGGGGGGTCCATGAGACTCGGCAATATTTTTGCGGCAGGACGTCCTCTGGGACTACCCCTGACCCTTTGGGATGATTGGGGATCATTGGTTAGGTGTGGCTAAGAAGAAGGGTTCGCCGAGGGAGTGATCTCCTCTTCGGGGTTTTCTCATCCTCGGAGAAGTCACCTCCTCGGAGAAGTCACCTCCTCGGAGAAGTCACCCCCTCGGACAAGGTGGTTAGAGAGAATATCCCCCATGTGCCTTGCACATGGGCTCCATCCTACATCATGAGGTGCCTATAAATAGCACCCACCCATAGCTTTACAAGGGATGGATTTTGGAGATTTTTAACTCTTGGGAAAGAACTAATTTCCCTTCTCCATTATCAACCTTGAGAGTGAAAGTGGGAGATCAATGGGAGAGCATTGCCATTATTCTATTCTCTAGCCATTTTGCCTTCTTCTTCACCCAATCTCTTATCTCCATCATCTCCTTTGTTGTTGTGTTCCTAAGTTGAGATTATTGAAGAATCTAAGCCTTTTATCACATTCCAGAGAATTCGAATTTCTCAACTCCTTTCTTGAACCCTCTCCTACAGTTGGTATTTCACCCAATAATAATTTGATAATACAATAATTGCCAAATGGACTTATTGGATATTGAGCAGGACGCCGCATAAACCCGGCCAATGTTTTGATTATTCGAAAGAGATAACACAGATAACATAGAATAATGTATGATAGTGATATGTAGGTAAGATTCGTCTAGATTTTCCAACACAAGTAGAGAGAAACCATCTCTATATAAATCCAGTGATAGCTTCAACTTTGTAAGGCAAGTGAGAAAGAAATCTACAAAACATTTGTTATAGTTAGATTGATCAGAGAAGTTTCCAATTGTCCTCAAAGGCTTCCAATATTCCATTCAATGTGGAATGTTGGAGCCTTTGAGATCAATTGAAGACTTACTCTTCTTTTAGTTGTTGATGTTCATTCAACTTTCGTGATACAATTGTTGCTAGATGCGTGGTCCAATCTCCGTTGTGTTTTGCTCGTTGGTTTCTCACTAACTTGGAGGTTGGAGCTTGTTTTAGCTCCAAGCTTCACTTTATTGATGTAATTTTCCTTTTCCATCAATAAAGTTTTCTTTTGCCGATCAAAAAAAAAAAAAAAAAAAAATTCTCCATTTGAAACAGGTGGTCCAATTTTTATCTGAAAATATTGTGTGTTATTGATCAGTCCAATAGTTAGCTCCAATTCAAGAAGTGTCTCCTCAATAGAGGTGTTTTGTGTCGTCTCATAAATAATTAGATTCATTGGAGAAGTTTTCAACTGTCCTCGAAGGCTTCCAATATTCCATCCAATGTGGATTGTTGGACCTTTGAGAGTGATTGAAGACTTTACTCCTTAAATTATTGACATTCATTTAGTTTTCAGGGTGTACTTATTGTTAAACATGTGGTCCAATCCCAATCTAAAATATTGTCTGCTATTGAGCGGCCTAATAGTGTTGTTTAGTGTAGTCTATTTGAGTTATTCAGAGCATTTTTGTTTTTAATTTTGAAAATTTGTACCAAATTATTTGGTGCAACTTCTGCATACAGTTTATCAAGAAGGAATAGCTTTAATAAGGTGAAAAAAAAAAACTCATTATCGAAAAGCTGGTAAAAGGGTACTTTTGATTTTTGCTTTATGATTATCAGCTTCTAGTTTACAATAAGTTACACTAAATAGGTCCAATAACAAACAGTTTAGGGACCCAGATTTTGGCCAAGAATGGGTTGTGTGGTGGAAATTGAAATTGTGTATTGTGGGATTGATGAGTAGAATGAATCTAAACCACACGTTGATATTTCCGGATAAATTTTGAGTATATTTTTCTGAATTTGTAATATCCCTCATTAACTAGTTTAACGAGTTTGTCTCTTTGGCCTCCAATTCAAAGGTTTCTCCGCAAGTCTTGTATGGTCTTATAAATAATTGGATTAATCGGAAAAGTCTTCAACTGTTCTCAAAGGCTTCCAATATTCTATTCAATAGGCTATTGGGCCTTTGATGGCAATTGAACACTTACTCCTCTTTTAGTTTATCGTAAGTTGTACTAAGGAGATGTTTGGGAACCAAACATTTTAGTCAAAAATTAACTATAAGTATCAAATTATTCTTTATATTTTTTCATAAGTCTTTGTAAAAAAAAATACTAAAAAAGTCTAAATAAGCCCTAAATAGGCCCAATAGATAGCTTAACGAGTTTGTCCCTCTAAGCTCTAATGCAAAATGTAGAGACCCTAATTTTTGTAATTACTGTTAAATCCCTAACCTTGATTTTATTTCAATAAAGCCCTTGAATTTTTGCTTAATTACGTTTTAAACCTTAGAATCGGGAAGCATCATGGATTAATTCGAGAAAACCCTAATCGATCCCGTAGATTAATAATCACCTTTAAAACCCTATTATTAATTATTAGACCCTATAATTATAGATTAATCACTTTAAAATCTTAATTCCCAACAATGCCGTTTTTGCTCGGTTTCTCGCCTTTGTTTGTGCTTTAATTTAACGGGATCCAAATTTATTATTTTAACTATTTTCTAATGTTAAGTATATTGTATACTCAATATTAAGGTTTCATAAATTTAGACTTAATCCCTATGTACTTCTATTTTATTTCATGTCAACCCTTAATTGTAATATCTTATTAATTAATGTACTTATGCCTATTATATTATGTTTATAAATACAAATATCTCATATATATATATATATACTTTTTTTTTTCTTGGAGCCCAAGTAGCTAGTCATGTGAGGGTTGAAATGGCCTTGATGACATTGATGGACAACTTTGACAAATTACACCTATGGAACTTGGCCCCTAAGAAACCTTCCAATCCTTTCTCTATATATGCACACTTCTCCCCTTCATTTATACATTTTTCAGCCATGCATTAGAGGAGTGAGAGAGAGTGATCTTGGAAAAAAAAAGAGAGAGGGAGAGAGAGAGAGAGAGAGAGAGAGAAGAGAAGAAGAAAAAGAAAAACGTGTTGAGTCTTGTACAGCAAAGGTAAACCTACATCACTTCTTCTCTCAAGTTCTTTTACCACTTGTTTTTCCCCTCCTAATACATGCTCTTTGTATATATATGTCGTAGTCGAGGCCTACACTCATGTATAAATGTGTATTAATCAAGAAATGGTATGCTTCTCTTTCTTTCTTAAATTTCCAGCAGCAAATCTTTTCCCTCTCTTGAATTTATTTTCCTATCAAAACTCCATAAACTCGAAATCTGTTTCTCTAGTGTAATATTTGGTATGTCTAGAGTATGTGATAATTTTGATAGGACCTAAGGACGTATTCTTATAACCTAAACAATTTTTCTAAGTTTGTTACTCACAGAACCAGAAAAACAGTCAACTTTATCTATTTTTAGAAAATTTCAGAAAAATAATCTTGAGCCCAATTTTATGTCAAAATATTAATCTTGGTGTTATATTTCAACTAAAATTTGTTTGAACTCAAGGGAGTAAATGGTTTGAGAGAAAAACTGATTTGCGTAACGGTTAATAAATCTGGATAGATCTTGGTAATTCTAAATTATCTTAAAATCTAAAATACCTATCCTATTTTCGTAAATTGAGTTTGAAACTAGACTTATTTATCTACAAACTCATACGAGGCCAAGTACTTAGGGCCAATAAAAGTATTTTTTTCATAATTATTTTCAAATGGCTCAAATATGGAAATCTAGAAATTTTGTGTTAATATGCTCTTATTTGGTTTGCAACTTTTATATTCTATGTTTCTTGAATGTCTTAGTCTTGATATGTATTCTATGATAAATTGTGAATTTTCTTTACCATGAATAAATTACTTGTTGTTTAGTTTCGATTCGTAGTTATATTGACCATGCTTTGCTATAAGTGAGAACATAATACACTTAATAAAGGGGAAATGAAATGGGATGGTAATGGGTTGCGATCATTATATTAAATTTTATGAGATAATGAATGATGGATTCAAGAGTATGATATAGTGGAATGTATTCCATTTTTTGTGAAATCTTGCGCAAGTGTGCTTTCAAACCCTAACGTGGCATGAGAGGTATTTTGGTTACTTAACGGAAATGGAAGGCATAAGGGTGGCAGTGAGGATCTCACACTGGAAGAATATCCGTAGAAGCCCGTTCCCTTGGGGCAGATCGTGATGTCACCACTCAGGCATGTAACCTAGGTGCGTGGGCATCATTGGTAATTGTGCGATAAGCGACGCATTGGTATTGTATTAACCTAGGGGGAATCAGAATTGCCTGTGGCCAGTGTTAGTGGTTGGGTAGGAATGACATTCCGCGGGGAGTTGCCTAGAACTAACTAAAATTGTCTATTATTCATGAGAACTGAAATTTAATTATAAGCTCTACTTAATTATTGCTTTCATTGTATGTTTTGATCGTGCCGTTATGTTACTTGCGTATTTGGAATGGGAAAACGGTTGGGTGTGTGTGTTTACTGGGCATTCCAAGCTCATGGCATTTTATGCCAGGTGAAGGCGTGTTTTATACTGAGAACAGAATCCCTAAAAGCTTTGTAGAACCATAGCTACCTTAGAGATTGGATTGTATATTTCCTGTATTTGGGATAATCTTTTTGTATCAAGGAACTGATTTGTATTTAAAGATTTGAAGAACTTTATCTGTAACTATTAACAATATTTTCTTTAGTATAATTATTTGTATTTTGTGCTTAAAAATGATGTGTATCTGCTAGTTAAACCCCGATATATTGTTGTATTATATTATCAAAATTTGGGACGTCACACAAAAAGTGTCTCCTTAATAGAGGTGGCTTTTGTTGTCTTATAAATAGTTAGATTGATCGAGGAAAGTTTTCACTATTCTCAAAGGCTTCAATATTCTATCCAATGTAGGATCTTGGGCCTTTGATGGCAATTGAACACTTACTCCTCTTTGAATTATTGAAATTCATTTAGTTTTTGCTTTGGACTACCGCATAACGTCTAGTTGGGTAAAAATCTTTAGTGTGGTTCAAAATTAATCAATGTAGCGTGCTTAGATTAACAGTTCGTAAATTATGGATTTTATAAGATAATTGTAAGAAAGTTTTGTTTTCATACATTTTGTTCAAAAAAATATTAAATAAATAAAAAAATGAAAGAAAACACCAAAATAGATATGATGTAATCATATGAATATAATTATCTAATCAACTTAATTTTTTGTATGATTGATCTACTCAAATGTTGTTAAAAAGAGTTTTTAGATTGGTAGTCTGCAAATTATGGATTTTACGGGACAATCGTAATAAAGTTTTGTTTTTATACATTTTGTTATTTTTTTTTTTAAATAAATGAAAAAGTGAAAGAAAACACTGAAATAAATATTATGAAATCATATGATTACATTTATCTGTTCAATTTAATTTTTTGTATAATTATTATTATTTTTGGTATGATTAATCTACTCAAATGTTGTTAAAAATGAATGATTTTTTTTTTTTTTTTGAACAATGTTAAAAATGAATGATCAAATCATCTAAATAAGTCTACAAATGCCTAACAACACGCTCCAATTGGAATAACCAACCAAAGAAAACCTGCTCCATTGATTAAACTACTCAAAATAAATTATTTTTATTATATTACCTAAATAACCTTTATAAGTATCATTTTTTCTATATCTAAAAGGGTAATTTTTGGTATTACGATTTTTTTTTGTAATTTGTTAGTTTCTTTTCTCTCTCAATCTCTATAATTTTTTAGATTTAAAAAGTGCTTATAAGAGAAATAAGTTTCTCTCTCTCTCTCTATATATATATATATATTTTCATTTCTCTCCTCTTTACTAATCAAAAAGAGAACCATGTTTGGTTTTGAGTTTTCAAAAATAGTTTTCTGAGTTTTCAATTCATATTTTTGTATTTTTAATGATTTATTAAAATATTTTAATCAATTGTTTTAAATTTTTAGATCACTTAATAATATACTAAAAAAGTAAAAAAATTATACAAAATACTTTAAAAAAATCATTGCATATAACAATATACAAAAATGTATTGAATTTTCATATTATTTTATATTTTTTTGCATTTGGTGAATTTTTAAATTTTTTTTTCACAAATATTATAGTTTTTAAGCATATTTAGTTTAAGTGTAACTAAAAAATAAAAAAAGTGCATAAAATATTAAAAATAATTCACTAAAAATAAAAAAATAAAAAAATACAAAAAATTAAAAAAACTCAATTTTATGAAAAGTGGATTCAGTTACTCCCGCCTCCCATTGTTCCTTATAATCCGCTTGGTTTGAAAGAATTCATGAAAAAAGAGAAGAAATGAAAAGAAAGAGATCTATCATCATTTGTTTCCATCATTAAAGAAATAAAATATTTTAAGAAATTGCTTAAAACTCTTGTTTTGTTTCTAAGTTATGAGATTTTTTGAGATTTTGTTTGGTTACAGTTCTCAGAAATTATTTTTAGATGGATTTTCGTTTATCTTTACTAGATTTTTTTTAATAATATATTTTAGTTATTTTTTTCACTTGTTAAATAAATTAAGATTAGATATATCTAAAAAGTATAAAGATTTAACAAAATATGAAAAAAAAAATTCACTAAAAACAAATAAAAACCCGAACAAAAATGCACACAGATTTTTGTTCGAATTTTTGTTTATTTTTAGTGAATTTTTTAATTTTTTTTGTCAATTTATTTTATTTTTTAAATGCATCTTAATTAGGTGCATTTAAAAAGTACAACAAATTGATTAAAATATTACAAAATCACTAAAAATAAATGAAAACATATTTAAAAATAATTTTTGAAAAACAAAACCATATAGACACCAAAATTTGTTCTTTATAGAAGTTTATAACATCAAAATTGCTCCTCTAAATATAAAATAAAATAAAAAAGGACATTTATTCATAAATCTCTTTTCACATATTTATATTCTACTTAATCCAAATTATTTTCTTATGTTCCAATAAGTCTTATGGGTGACGTAATTACCAAAATACTCATAATAATAATATGGTGGAGTGTGCATTAATGTTCACATTAATAGTGTAAATATTTCATGATGTGAATATTCATTTTGTCAATTTGAACATTCACATTATCAATGTGAACATTCACACTATCAAATTTATCTAATGTGAATGTTCACATCATCAAGTTGCTAAGGGTTTAAAAAATATTTGTGAGGGTAAAATTGTCTATAAAATACTTTAAAATTAGGAACATATAATATGTTAACAAATAAATTAGGGTTTTTCTGAGATTACAAGTGTGACATCCCAAATCTACTCTAAGGTTGAAGTTTAAGAAGCGTCACTAATGAGTCTTTTGGTTAACAATCAAATAAGATTTCAGGAAAGATAAGAAGTCAATAGAACCTCTCTTCTAAGTCTAACCTCCTTAGATAGCAAAGTCAATAGAGACTCCCTTTTAAGTCCAACCTCCTTAGATAGTAAAGTTACATTTTTGACAGATCTTAATAAGTATTAACGCAAGGTCTACACAAGTTGACAGCAAAATAAGGAATAGATTATAAAAGATATTTAGATATATAAGCAGAACAATAGTTACAAGATAATATCTCAATTACGACAAGAATTTTAACACTTACAATCCCAAAACATGATTACTAATTCCTAATTCTTTGAGGATATCCATACGTCTTCAAATGTTTCTGCTTTACTGTCGTCTGCGTAAATTTTGTCAATACTTGGTATGAAACGCCATGGGCTTACCCTGCCCATTTTTTCCAATTCAATACACAATTACAATTATAACAAGTAATGAAGCATGATATGCAAGTCAATAAAAAAGGATTGCCATGTTAGACATTAGTAATTCATAAATCCCCCAAAGAGATATCATCCTCCCAACAACAATAATTGGATTCTGATTATTCGGTATGCTCTCTCTTTTGCTTCTTTGCAAACCTTAGGCCGGATGCCTACAACGATTACATACTGTGTAGTGCCAACTGAAGAACTCAAAAGAGACGGTAAAAATAAGGGCCTTACCCATAATGTAATGACTCGGATTTTAATACGTATCGGATTGGTGTAAATTGGTGCCTGTCACCTTAAAACTTGTTTGGTTGTCGGACTCTTGGTATTGATGGGTTGGCAAAGTGAACCTTAAATATTATAATTGAGAACCCTTGGATGATGTTTGGAATCTTGATTGAAGCCTTAACAAGGTATTTAGGAAATATTAAATCAAAAGCCTCAAATTTGAGTTTTTGTTTTGACCAACTTTCACTCTTTTGCCCTTTTCTCTTTCCACTCTTTGAATTTGGATGTGAGACTACAACCATTAGAAAACTTGTTTTTGGGGCTTCGATTTGGACACAAGAACGACCTAAAACAGAGTCCGAATGAGACAGTTATGCTTGTTTGAATTTTGAGTTTCTGTGCGGGAAGCAGAGATTCTAGGAGCTTCTTTTCTACGCTTGAGCCAAGTTTTCTTTGCTCGAGCGACTTGGTCAATAACAGGCATTATAAAATGACTTTTTGGCCCCAAAAATTTATTCTTTCTTCTTCTCTTCCCTTCCTATCCTTCATACCCGAAACCCTAACACTCCAAACTCTTGATTCCTCTTATTTTTACCAAAGATTCACCCCAAATCTTTCAAGAAGGTTGGAGAGCAAGCATAAATCAAGACTTCTATCGATAGTTTTGCAATTTCATTGGAGTTTTAAGTTGGGTCTTCATCTTTAGCTTTCAATCTTGAGGTAGGGAATTCTCTTAGCCTTAAATATTTATGATTCAAAGTGATTTTGGTGACATTTTGGGATTTTGAGTTGATTATGGGTTAGAAAACATTAATGGTGTACGGGGAGGAAATAATTCTCCTCGTATAATCCTGTTGACCAAGTCCACGCTCCTCCGTACGACGTCGCTTTATTACCTGAAAACGCAAACGTGAGCTAGCCGGCGGGTGTGTGCCGGAAACCTCTCCGATGCCTAAGTCAGTAAGCTTGACAAATAGACAAAGTTTTATGCTCTCAAAAAGAATTATGTTCAATTACCTCCTCCAAGGTGATGCTTGTGGGCTTTTATAAGTTTCCCGTGGCACAATCCTAGTAGGACTTGTACTTCTCCATGCAGAGTCCTCCTAGGATTCATTCTCCTAAGGATAATGCTTATCCTTTTACACCCTCCCCCACTGCTTAAACCAAGTGGGATGGTTTTCTCCATGGCCGAATTACTATTTGACCGAAGTAACATTAGCTATGCCAAGCCACAAAGTGGGCCGTACTAACAGTAGTTTGGTTTTTCTTCATGCTACACCATATCTCGGTTCTCTCATACACGAACCGTGGTATGCTTGGACCGATCTACTGAGTAGCTACATTCCGACCGACCTACCCTGAATTCATCATGACCGGACTACCTTTCCTGGGACCGTACTAACTCAAGTTGTCCAAACCGAAGCAGCTTTACGATTCCATAGCCGAAGTAACTTCATCTCTTTTGACCGTAGTAAGTCAACATCTCGGAATAAATCTATCGTTCTTGAACCGGAGTAACTTTAACAGCTTGAGCCGGAGTATCTTTTATCTCTCCTGGGCCGGAATAACCTTGCGGCCTTTTCACCAAGTCCTTGGTGCTTTGGGCCACGAAGCCCGCCACATAGCTCGGCCCAATTTTTACCAAAAATTACCCTCTCAAATGGCTAGTTGTTTAAGTACAAATGGGGTTTTCAATCAAATTTTTAAAGGGTGTTGAATGTTTTGGCATATTGATAAATAATAATTGATGATTTGAGGATTTAACTACGAAAAGAGGAAAACCCCAATTTTCTTTATAACCCTAGGTTTGAAATGTTGAGTATAAAGGGGATTTTGGAACTAATTGATAGTTTTATGCTAAAATTGACATTAATATGCTTTTGGAATACATGGAGATTATGAAATGGGTAAATCTTAATAATTTGATGAAACTAGTGTGGGGATAGAAGTTGTGGATTAAATTATTTTGGAACCTTAGCTTGGGAGTTTATAATGGAAATGAGATAACTTACCTAAGTAAAGTTTTAAAGTGGAATTGGAGTCTGAGTTGATATTCAGATGATGCTGGAACAATGGATAATTTGGGATTGATGTTGCTATATTAGATGACTATGGAAATTGTTGAGATTGCCTTGCTTATGTTTCATGTTAATTATTCTTGTAGTAATGATTTGAACCTTAGGGAATCTATGATATTGGCAAACCAATTGCATTGCATTGCATTGTATCTTCATGGTTTTGGGATCAAGTGTGTAGAGTTAATTAAAAATGGGTTATTTTGAATTGTGTTGTGTGTGTTGAGGAGCCCAATTGCCCTTCCGTGCTTGTAGGCTGAAAAATGTGGCGATGTTATCGGTATGTTGGTAAAGATGCCTAATTGCCCTTCTGTGCTTGTAGACCGGTAAATGTGGGGGAAAAGTTACAATGATTGATAGGTGTCCAATTGCCCTTCTGTGCTTGGTGGCCATAAAGTGTGGAGATGTTTTAAGAATGAAATGGGTGTCTAATTGCCCCTCCGTAAATGGTGGCCAGTAAATGTAGAGGTTTTCTAAAAGTAAGAGGTGGCGACTTGCCATACTGTGCTTGGTGGCCAGTAAATGTAGGGAGTGTTTGTGACATGTAACGTGGAGTTAGTTACAAAATGAAGGTTCATGGTTACATCAATTGTTAACAAATTGGGTCAAACTTGGAATATGAATTTAGCATTTTACAAATTGGTTTTCTAATAAAGTTAAGTTGCATGCATGGCATGCCATTGCATGAACATAATCATTTTGAGCATACTTATTTGTTGTTAAGTTTATTTCCTACTGAGCGTTAAAGCTCACTCCCTTTTTATGGGCTAGATATCCTAAAAATCCAGGTGTTGAAGGTGTACCATGATAGTGTCAAAAAGCAAATGGAATTTAATGTGGAGCGCCAAAGCTTCTTTGATGTTGTTCGCCTACAGCCATTGAGCTTGTTTGTCGAGTTAGGAATTTTATTTGTTGAATCAAGGCTTTTAGTCTTGAAAGGTGTAAGCCATTGTGGCAATTTAGATGGATATTTTTATATTACCGTGTATTGTAATTTTATTACTTTGAGCTTGACAAGAAATTCAAGAAAATGTGATAGATTCCGGTTATTGAATTGTATACCTTTGCTTATTGTTCATATATTGGGTTGGTAGCATATCATGGTATAAATATCAGGGCGTTACACATAACCTCCTTCAACCTTATCTGTCATAAATACCTGGGGTTTGAATGCAACCGGTCCATTCAAGGGTTCCAAACAACCACTTGCACGAGACTTAATCTTCAATTAAGAAACATATCCCATCAGTCAATAACACATTATCATCTCATCATTATTCAAGTGATTGAAAATCTAATACCACCCTATTTAGTTTCCCTTGAGTTAGATACTTTAAGTTAGGGTTAGAACAAGCTATTGAGACAATAATTTCTATGCAAGTATGAGCATCATCAAAGTATCATGATAAAAAAATATAGGCACAACAACGTAAATATCATACTAATGCCCAAACAAGAAATAAAAAACACATTCATGAAATTAAAAGTATGAAATCATCAACAAATATAAATTTTCAGATTAGACACACTTTAAAGATCACAATCTAAAAGACATTTTTTAGAATTTTGCCGAACTCGGCCTTTCTATGGTTTGTAGAGAATTTTATATAGTTTCTAAATCATCTTTCAGAAATGAGATAGATTTTGTAGATTTTCAATTATTAAAGAAATACTCTAGCACTATCCAGATTTGTTGACTGTTACAAAAATCGGATTTTCTCTTAAACCACTCACTCTTTTTCGATAAAACCATTTTTACTTGAAATCTAACATTTTAAGGAAAGTTTTGACATAAAAATAAGGTCAAGAGGATTTTTCTCATTTTCCTAATTTTTTTTAAAGTGGGCTGAAAATGGCATCTTTCTCCTATCCCTATGTAGTCCTCTGTATGTTCTACCACTACTCTCTCTGCACCTCTCATGTCCATGGACGAAGTAGATGTCTTTGAAGCAAGACTAGCTAGTCTCTTCGACATATCTCCTACCTCTCCAATAACTAATGATGAGGCTGAGCCGTTGGTTCTAGCTGACTCCTTGTTAGAAATTCTTGAGAGCTCCTCATCCTCCAGTAGGAAGCCTTTTGCACCTCTGATGGATTTAGATAGCTGTCTGGAATTACTGATATCTTTTTCAAGGATTCTTTTCGAGGCTTTACAAAGGCCTATAATAAGAAATGGCTTCCTGCAGTGCTGCAAAGTTGTTGAGCAATCCAGCATGACTGTCTCAAGTCATCTATCTCAGGCAACAGCTACTATTGACTTCTATATCAACATATGTCATACTGCCAAGGCTACAGAGGAGAAATTAGCGAGAGATCAGAGCTTTGTTTCCATAGTACATTCTAAAGTCTCAGTGCTGAAGGAATAACATTCCTCTGTCTCCCATTTTCGAACTCAACTACTGGAGAAGAAAGCTGAACTTGAGGAGGAGCTGTCTGTAGTGAATCAAGCCTTAATTCGAACTGACACCAAACTGCAGATCACCAACCAAGGATTGGCCGATCGAAAGCAAGAAATGACCACAGCCATTCAGTTGGTTCCCTCATTTAAGAATAGGAAGTCTGTTGTAAAAGAACAATTAAAGCATTGTAATGATTTCTGGGCCAATTTGTGGCAATTCGTATTTAACTCTTTATGAAGAAAAACAAATTCTAATTTATCATTTGAGTACTCTTGTGTTCTTTTGCTTGACATTTATTCTACTCCTTGTGTTTCCCAAATAGTTGGAAAATAAGGCTTCAAATATCTGCCATTGATCTTTTTGGGATGTATGTATCCATTCAAATTTCTCAAATGGTATGCCTTAAAAGGCAGGACTGTATGAATTTGATATGGTCCTTCCCAGTTAGGTGATCATTTACCAAACTTATGGCTTTTAATTCCTATTGGGAGTATTGTCTTCCATATCAAATCACCTTCATCAAAGCTAATGTATTTGACTTTCTTATTGTAATTTTTGGCTGCTTTCTTCTTTTGCAAGAGAATACTGTTTAATGCCAGAATTCTAGCTTTATCTATGCCTTCTAATTCCAAACACATACTCCGATGGTATTGCTCAGGATTTAGCTGGTCTTGGCATCTTACCCTCAAAGATTTAATATTAATTTCCACAAGTAACACTGCATCATTCCCATATACCAAGGCATAAGGAGTAACTCTTGTGCTTGACCTTGGGGAAGTTCTATAAGCCCACAATACATCCAACAATAAGTTATGCCAATCCCTATGATTGTCTTCCACAACCTTTTGTATTCCTTTCTTCAAGGACTTATTAGATGACTCAACTTGACCATTGGCTTGTGCATAATAGGGGGTAGAGTTAACAAGGCTAATTCCAAACTCTGCTACAAAGGACTTCACCATTTTCCCATCAAACACAGTCCCATTATCAACAGTTATAGTTTGTGGGATACCAAATCTATGGATTAAATCCTTGATGAATCCAATGACCTCAGTCTGGTCTACAGCCTTCTATGGCTTAGCTTCGACCCACTTAGTGAAATAATCAGTGGCTACTAAAATGAAACAATGATGCTTTGAAGAGGGTGAGTGTGTTTTCCCCATCATATCCATGGCCCATCCTCTGAATAGCCAAGGCTTCACCACTGCATGCAGGTCAGTTATGGGCACATGCCTTATTGTGCCATGCTTTTGACATGCCTGGCAACCTTTTGCATACTCTATGCAATCTTTAAGGATAGTTGGCCAATAGTAGGAATGCCTTCGAAGCAACCGCCTCATCTTCACACCAGGCTGATGAGTATCACAGATGCCTTCGTGAACTTCAGCCATAGCTGTTAATGCTTCTTTTGGGCCCAAACATTCCAACAATAAACCAGAGCATTGCCGTATATGATGTATTGCATGGATTGCAATTTAATTTTCTTGCTGGCCTTCGAGGATGGACCGGCCAAGTACTGCATTATTGGATGCCTCCAATCTTGTTCCTGTAAGTCATTATGATTGACTTCCAGGACCACATTCCTTTTATTTAAGGGTAGTATAGATTTCTGGTATGTTGTTTGGTTTATGTCCCTTCGAGAACTATCCCTCCTCTTGAAATTCGAAACTTTCTGAGCCACATCATTGGCTCTATTATTCAAGAATCTTGGGACATAAGTTACATTTGCTATTTGAAATTGAGAAAGCAGATGTAATTCAACAACATAGTATGGCAACATGCTTATACTTTGACATTTGAAAATCCCTTTCACTTGGTTAACCACCAATTGAGAATCTCCAAATATGTCACTTGCATGTACTTGTAATCCAATAAGAATTTCCAATCCCACTATCAAGGCTTCATATTCAGCTTGATTATTAGAACAAGTAGTTTCATCCACTCTGAAACCATGGGTGGTTTCTATTCCTTGTGGTGACTTAATCACTATACCAATTCCAGCTAGGCCATTGGCTTTCGATCCATCGAACCACATTTGCCACGGCTCAACACTAGCTATACCAAGTTCCATTATCTCTTGGCTCTCTGTTTGAGATAGATGGTCTGCCAAAAAATTGGCTAAAACTTGTCCTTTCACTGCCTTTTGGGGAACATATTCTAAATGAAATTCTGATAAGGCTAATATCCACTTGCCAATTCTTCCCCTCAATATAGGTCTAGATAACATATATTTAACCAAATCTGTGGTTGCAATTACCAAGACAGTTGTAGGCAAAAGATAATATCTTAATTTCATTGTAGCAAAATACAGTGCAAGGCAAAGCTTTTCTACAGTTGAATATTTACATTCACAAGAATTTAAAAACCTACTAAGGTAATAAACAGCTTGCTCCTTGCCTTCTTCATTGTCTTGGGCTAAGAAAGCTCCTAACGAATCTTCTACTGCAGCTATGTACAACTTCAAGGGCTTGTCACCCTTTGGTGGCATCAGCACTGGAGGGTTGGCCAAGTAGGCTTTGATACCTTCGAAAGCAATTTGATGCTCTGCTGTCCACACAAATTCCTCTTCATCTTTCAGCTTGATGAAGGTCTGGCTTCAATGATGGCTTTGGCTTTATTCTGGTCAATCTGTATTCCTTTCTTGTGTACTACATAGCCCAAGAAGTTTCCAGATGATACACCAAAAGCACACTTAAGAGGATTGAGCTTCAATTTGAACTTTCTCATTCTTTCAAAGGCTGCTTCTAACTGAAACAGATGTTCCTTCATGGATTGGGATTTAACTACAATGTCATCAATATAACACTCTAAATACCCTCCAATAAGGTCATGAAAGATAGTGTTCATAGCCCTCTGATATGTGGCCCCAGCATTCTTTAGGCCAAATGGCATTTTAACCCATTCGAAGGTCCCAATATTCCCAGGACATCTGAATGCTGTCTTGTGAACATCCTCCTCTGCATTGCATATTTGGTTATAACCAGAGTGCCCATCCATCGTTGATAAAATTTGATGCCCTGCTGAACTGTTCACCAGCAAATCTACTACAGGCATAGGATATTCATCTTTTGAAGTTGCTAAATTTAGGTTTCTAAAATCAATGCATACCCTCATTTTGCCATTCTTCTTAACTACAGGCACAATATTAGATGGCCATTCAACATACCTGGCTGTCCTAATAAAGCCTGCCTTGAGTAGTCTAAGAATTTCTTCTTTAACTTTCTGAATCACTTCTAGACCCATTCTTCTTGGTTTTTGTTTGTATGGCTTGAAGTTAGGCTTCATAGGGAGCCTATGTTCCACTAATGACCTATCCAATCCTGGTAGTTCATTATAAGATCATGTGAAACAATCTTTATATCTCCTCAGAATAGCCAACAATTGGTTCATGTCAAGAGTATTCAACCAAGCACTTATATAAATGGGTTGTTATACAGAATCTTCCCCTAAATTTATTTCTTCTAAGGGGTCTTGTATCTGAGCACTTACTGGAGCTCCTTCTTTGATTCCTTCAGACTTCGAAGCAATCTCCTTACCGTGTTCTGTTCCCAGGCTCTTTGATTCAACCTCTTTACCCTCCTCCTCATAGACGAAGTCTGTCCACAAGGCTTCTTCTTCCTGTATTTCTTGGACTTTTGTTTCTATGTCCAATGCATAGTATTTATCAAGGGCCAAAACTCTGGCTTGTTGTTGCTCCTGCTTGTAGCCAATTATCATGGCTTCTTTCTCTTGCTCCTGCACTTTCTGGACTATTGACTTTATATCCAATATTGAAAACTTAATTAAAGCCAAAGACTTGGCTTCTGGTGCTTTATCTTGTTGCCTACAACTAGGCATCATTGTCATCTTTAACGACCACCTCTTCATTAGCACTCTCCTGGACTAATTGCTTCAGGTGTGTCACTTCCTCATCAGCCGTTACTTCGGCTGAGCCATCAGATTTCATCAGTATACTGAGTGGTGTCACTTCCTCAATATACAACTTGGCTTCTGCGAAGTCTGCACAGGCTATGAAAGGTTGAGGATCTGCATCAATTTCCTCTGTCTCCCCATTACCTAGAGCCATCATTATTTTCTGATGCAAAGAGGAAGGCACACATTTGTTAGTGTAGATCCAATCTTTACCAAGTAAAGCATTGTACTTAGCATTACTGTCGATGACGAAAAACGCCGTCATGCAGTCCCTAGTTCCCACACTCAGGTTGATGGGTAGAATTCCCTGGGCCATCTGTTTGTCCCCAGCAAAACCAACAATGGTTGTACTGGTTGGGATTAACCTGGGATTCCTCTTCCCTAGTTTCTTCAAGGAAGATTTCGGTAGTAAGTTCACCGCTGCCCCATTGTCCACCAATACTCAGTTCAACTATATCCCATCGAAGAAGGCCTTAATATACAAAGGCTTAACATGTTATGTCATAGAATTCGAGGGATACTCAAAAGGATACGAGAGGTTAATACTTACCACTTTCTCACTCTCATATTCAATTTCCATTAGGGTGACCATTCCGAAATTATCTTGTACCATACTCACTTGTGAGTCTTCACTAGAGATTGGAATTGGGTCAATTTCTTGTCCCTCTTGATTCTCATCTCCAGCTTGGAATTCATGCGGTAGTATGTGTACCATGTTCACTGACACTGAGTCAAATTGGATAACTGGCTGTGTCTGCTTCTCCTTTTGGCCACCTTATTTAGTCACTCCAGAAGCATCCTCCATACTATTCTCTGGTACCTCATCCTTTGAATGGTCTGTCATGACTGGTTTTTTGACCAGAAATGTTTGTTCAGCCATGAAGGTTTCAAACATTTATTCCTTAACCATTTCTTTCTTTTGGCCTAAGCCAACTTCCGTCTCTGCCTCGCTATCACTTTCCATCAATGCCCTGTCTAATCCCGCTAAACTGGATTTCTCTCTAGCTCCTAGTTCAGAGTGAACTTTGGCCAACTGTTCTCTACTGCAACCCATTTTGCCTTGTAGAGTTAGTTTTGAAGTATGGTCTGACTTTGGATCCTTCATTCCTTTCTCTTTTAGGTCTCGTTGGTATTGAGTGTACCTACGCTGAATTTTTCTCCTTTGTGATCTAGAAATCACGGGGACCATATCTGGTTTCTTTGTTTTTGGGTCCTTAAGCAAGACCCAATTGTTTGGAGCCACTACAGGAGGTTTGACCATTCTACCTTGGTTTCCAGCAACCTCTCTCTAGGTAGACACCTCCCAAGGTTTGTTTTGCATTTCGAACCAATCTAGGACCCCAGGTACCCACGAACCTACTGACTCTGCCGTTGAACTACTTCCTTCTTCCTTCGGAACCTTCCTCGAAGCTAGCTACGATGGCCACTACTTGATCCTGACTTCATGCTTTGGGCCTTGCTCCGGCCTTCGATGAAGGTGTCCACTTTCTACCTTGCGTGAAGTTGGTCTAGGGGACCAATCTCTGGCTTTAATCCCATAAGCTGAACTTTTCTCCAACCTTCTCCCAGAATGACTGCTCCCCATTTTGTAATAATTAGCTGGCCTGGATTCATGTAAAGACTTCTTGCCTTTGACATGCATCCTGTCAACTGTTGGTTCATCCCTCAATGGCTGCTGCCTGACGCCAGATGGATATGGTCTTTTATTGTAAGCATTGGTTGGTTTAGGATGTCTTTGCACATCCTTGTAGTATTGCTTTCCATCAATCGGGAGTCCTTTCAACCATTTGTAGCTTAGCCTGCACCTAGGAACATCCTCTGTATTATAGCCGGTTGTAAGGAATCGTCATCCAATGCTTCTTCCTCAGAGTCTTTCCTCTGGTGCGAGAAACCTTGTCCAATAGCCGGCAGATTTCCAGTGTCTTTCTTGATTGCTATCTGGTTGGCCACATGCATCTGCACATTGACTTCTTCCAATTCTTTCAAAGACAGGTTTTGAAAATCTGGTATAATGACATTGGCTGTCACCTCTCCAATTTTTGGAAATGGATTACTGTCGAGCCCCATGGCCTTTTTAGCTTTGGCTGGAAATTTCAAGCTCCCTTTCCGAATTTGTTCTTGGATCCTGTCTCAAAAAACAACACAGTTTTTAGTCTAGTGAGACCAATAATTATACCATTTACAATATACTTTCCCTTTAAGTTCATCAAGAGATGGAATTTTAACCCTTTTTGGTAATTTAAGGAAATTGGCCGCAAACAAATGATCAAAGATATCATCTGCCTTAGTTAAATCGAAAGAGTATTTCCTGTGAAGGTCTTTCTTTTTAAACTGCTGGTCAATTGTTGTATCCTTATGAATCAATGCTTCACAGATCACAGGTTCTTTCCCCACAATCTCTGCTGCATCAATCTCATAGTTAGGATCTTTGTAGTATGTCTTGTATGATGCATTATTTCGATCTTGCTCCTCTTCTAGTAATGCTTCATATCTAGATACTTTGTAAGTCAGTTCCATTAAGTTCCTGAACTCTGTTGAGTCGAACTTATTTCGAAGCCTAAACTCTAAACCATTTTGAGCCAATCTTACGAATTCTGGCTCTGGCAAAATGACTCTACATTTATTTCGAGCCCTTTTAAATCTGGCAATAAACTGAGTAGCCTTCTCTTCAGGCCTTTGACTCAACCTTGCCAGGTCTGCCATGGAAACCTCTGGCTCCGATTGGAAGAATTGGGCATGAAATGTCTCTTCCATTTATTGCCAAGTTTGGATTGAGCCAGGTGTAAGGTTAATGTACCATACAAATGCTTCCCCAGTTAGAGAGTTTGGGAACAGTCTTAGCTTCATATAATCATTATTAGTGAATTTACCGCATTGAGCAGCGAACCTAGCGATGTGCTCTACTGTTGACTGGTTTCTATTTCCATAAAAAAGGGCAAAATCTGGTATCCTGAAACCTCTTGGGTATTCATGTACCCTATCTACCCATTCTGGGTATGATTTTCTGTATACAGGAGTCTGGACCCCCCGAGCCATTGGTCCACACATCTCCCTAACGATGTCAGCAATTTGGTCCCTAGGGACCATATTTTGTGCCTGTTGAACCACCGCTGGAGGAATAAACACAGGATTTGGTGGACAAACTTGTGCTTGTGGTCATCTTGGTCCATAAGGTGGCATGTTTGGGACTGGTTGTCCCTGTGGTGTAGGTTGCTGTTGGGGGTGTGGGTAACCCCTTTGAATTTGTCCTATAAAAGGACTTACGAAAGGTGCTGAAACTGGTGTTGTGTCTCTTTCATTTGTAGGAAAACCTTCCAACCCCTGGGGTATAAATTCGAATAAGGGATTAGTGAACCCCCTTGTGCCAGGTATGGCTTCGAACATGGAATTTGGAACCATTCTTATGCCATTTTCTTATACTGGACCAGTTTTACCAAATTGCATGGCTTCACTGTTAAGTACTGAGACATTTTGACCTATTACATGCCTTGGAATAGGTTCGTACCAAGACTGAGGTGATGGTCTTTCATGGTTCTGATTACTAGTTTGACCATTAGAATGTCCATTAACTTGCATAGGCTGTTTATCTCTAGCCAATCTTTGTTGAGGGACATTTGAAATTTCCTCCATGTGTCTTACGTTTGTTAGTTGGTGGTTATTCATTCGATCCAAAAAGGATGTTGCCCACCTTTCCATTGTGTTCATTAATTGCTGTCCCATTGCATCTATTAAGACTCCCCATGGATTCATTGGTTGAGTAGATGGGACAGTGGATGGTCCAATTCCATGGTCTCGTCCAATATTACGAACATGTGATAGTTGTTCTGAAGTACTGGTCTGTTCGACCATATGTTCTGATAAAATGGGAGTTTCCACAGGATGTGTTATCACATTATCCTCTGGATTAGGTATCTCTACCTCTCCTTCCACGCCTTCTTCCAAGCGTTCATTTTCTCCTTGTCTTCTACGTCTAGCCATTTTAAATGTGGTCTCACTGAGCGTGCCAAACATATATGTTGACTTTTTGGCTTCCAAAGGTTATTGTTGTAATTGCGAGCATGCCAGTAAGAATCAATTAGTCTTTACAGAAAATTAATTGCCAACCAATTATCAGACGATTGTGTTTTAGTTCTTTCAGCCTCAATGAAGAGGACTTTTACTGGTGGCTTGATTTTGGAGAATTAAACAGATAACAATGAATTGAAAAACAGTCGAAGTATTTCATTAAGATGAAAAGACTTACAATGATCCAAACTCAGCCTCATAGAGGTTTACAGCAACTCTACTTGAAACTACTCCTATGAAATGAAGTGCAGTGTAGGAATTTTAAAGTACAGTAATGTAAAGAATTGTAAATGTAAAAAAAAAAACTGTAAATGTAAAGATGGAAAGGAAAATAAGTATAAAGGACTGGTTTTTTGGATCTGAGTCCGGGGGCTTTTTCTGGGGCCTTCTCTACTATTTATATTGTTCCAGGATGACCATCGAATTGCATTTCCAACCGTCGAACTGCTCCTCCATGATCAACGATCATTTTGCCCCAATATTAGCTCAATTACGCCATTACTTGCAATTAAGCTTCCCTCCTAAATTTGAATCTGAAATGCGAGTAACCGTTGAGGCCACGTCACTTTGTATCTCTTTGTTGATCCGCTGCTACTCAGATCTCTTAACAACCAATTCTAACTCCCACGTGTACGATCAGGATCGAGGACCTGAATAGTCTTCCTATATTACCCTTATTTCATCACGCGTCGAATTGTAATTGGCTTGTACAAAATATGTCGCCAACACTATTGTAAATCAAGAATGTTCATTGGGCATGATACTGCTACTTGATATCACATTTAAATCCAATATTTTAATAGTAGTGGCGATGGTAGAACTGTGGTGGTTTTAGTAAGATTTCAGTTCAGAAAATATTTTCAAATAAGTTTTTTTTTTCAATGACTATGAAAGATGTTTTCTTTTAATTTGTGTTTCCGTTGTATCAAATACTAAAAAAATTAGAATAAAAAATAAAAAATCTGCCAAAACAAATAAAATGCAAGTCTGTAATTTGCCAAAGAGCAATGATATGCATAATCTTATTTCCTGTTTGAATAATGTTAGGGATCATGAATAATATTAATGTGTGGTGTTTTATTATATGTGTAATTTAAGAATGAGTTTTTTTAAAATTTTCAAGATCCCTAACATTACTCCTCTTGTTTTATTTTCTCATTTCTAGATACAAACCAATAGAGCTCACCTTAATAAAAATTGATTGATATTCTTTTAAATTCAAAAATAATATGCAGAGTTGAATTTAGGTGCCCAAGTGGTTTACGTAGAGAAATGTGTAGGTAAAGCCATGCATGCTACAAAGTAAATAGAATCACCACACATCCACTCCAATATCTATATTCTGTATATATATTATAAACATTGATTGATATTCTTTTGAATCTTGAGATGCTTCTTGTTGGTGAGACTATTAAAAAAACCAACGGTAGTGCCATAATACTGTGTAGTTCTATTAATCTAATATTTTGTCTCCAAATTTTTATTTAGAATCAATTTGTATAGTAGAGATTAAATTAATAAAAACGTGAGTCTATACATAAAATAAATTTAAATCATATATTACTAATTCTAAAAAAAAAATTTAAATGATTTTTTTGAATTTATAGTCCCTCTATAATACTTCATATGCTGTATACTTGTAGGGTAGCCTTTACTTTGACATGCATTGGAGAATAAAGGGATTGGAATGGAATTACATATTGACTTAATTCCAACACCAAAGGTCAAGGAAGTGGATGCCTTGTTCTCTATGGAATCCATTCCTGATCACTGATATGCCTGGCATATATCCTCTTTTCAAATAGGAATCTACTACCATTAATATTAAAGATTTGCATTGATGATTTTGGGTATATAACAATCATTAGTTTATTTTTACGTAACTTGGTTTAAGCATTTTGGGTTCAGGTTCAGGTTATTTGGATCAACCGGTGGTAGGGCATTATAAACGGCACAAAAAGTGAGACACAGAACTCATAAAAAGTGGCACTTAACACTCGTAAGGATGTGGATCCCAAAATTGGGTCACTCCACTCCTATGAGTGTTTTGTACTGGTTTATGTAGTTGAATGTTTTGTTTATTATTGTAAGGAATGATGTACATAATTATTGAAGCTACCAAAGTGTTGAGGGTATGCAGGCATGTAATGACACTAGTCTTAGTACACATAAGGATAAATTATACTTTACATCTTTATAATTTACATCCACTACAAAAAATTAAGATTTCAAAAACCAAAATTTAAGAATAAAATTATTTTTTGGGGACCAAATATTTTTGTTGTAAAAAGTGTTATTATTATATTTTTAGCAACGAAAATTAGACATTAATGATGGATTATTATCTTTTTGAGACTAAATTTTTTGTCTCAAAAAATAAGCCATTTTGAGACCAAATTATTTTGTCCCTAAAAGTCTATTATTTATTAGTGACATTTTTAAAATTTTGTCGCTAAAAGTTTTGTTTTTGACTTTTCAAGACGACCTTTTAGCGACTATCCACGTGACGATAAAAATTGAACCATAAATATCTTTTAGAACAAAATTTTCACTTTTGGAGACCAAAACATTGGGTCTCTAAAACTCTTATATGTTGAAGTGATCCAATCCCCACTTTGTCACTTGACCTTTTAAATATCACAGTCAATTCTCTAGATTTCAAGTCAAGTAATAGTTAGACTTAGTCTTATAATGTCATTCCAAAAATTGACGGAGAAGTTGAAGTGTAAGGATTAAAATGAAATTTTAGTAAAAGTACAAGAATGCTAAGAATCAAAGTAGGGCTAAAGTAAGATTTTGAGAAAAATATAAGGGTATACTACATGTAATTAATACTTTCATGTTGTTGTTCTCCTTTAACTTTAAAAATGAGGTTATATAAACGAGTCAAATTGTAACTTGACTTGAAGTTTGTGGATTGACTAAAATAATTAAAAGGTCAAAGGATAAAGTGGGATTAGATATAAAATATTGGGGTGCAAAGTGTAATTTTTCCTATATATAATAGAAGTCAACAGAGAAGCAAAAAGAGAAGTGATAAATGGGCAAATATATACTGATTCTTTTGTTTGTCTTTAAAAAACCACAGATGCTTGTGAATCAATAAGCTGTAAGCATAAAACCTTTTCACATCTAGTTCTACACTAATTATTTTTAAGATTTGATTTCAAGAAAATGTTAAGAATACTTTTCTTTAAGTTTGATTCTCTGAGTTGCAGTTTGGTAAAGATAAGTGATAAAATTTACTAAGAAAAATATATACAAACTCATTTTTTAAACTCATTTTTTAGATCTAATGATATGTAAATGATATAATTGGTTGATAATTGAAAAGATATGAGAGTGAGAATATTTTAATTGATTGCCACATCGTAGGGCTTGAAAATTTGGTCTAATTTCTGAATTTGTATAGTAATGCCCATTTACTAATGAGTGGTTATATTTTATATAAATTAGTAGAGGGTGCGCCTTGGCGTAACACTAAAGTTGTTCTATTGCGATTGGGAAATTATGAGTTTAAATCACGAAAATAGTCTCCCTCTTAGAAGATGAGGTTGTGTATATCTGACCCTCTTTTGACATGTAATGGCGAAAGTCTTGTACAACTAAGACTAAATTTATTTGTCTATTTATTTTTCATTGAAACAAAATGGGGCAAATTATACCAACGACCCCTATAATTTGGGACTTGTGTCATTTTGGTCCATAACTTTTCAATTGTGATATATTTGACCCTGAATTTTGAATCTCGTTCCAAATAAGGACAATTGAAGATACTATTGCTTTAATTCAAGGGCAAAGTTGTCAATTTGATAAAATATAAACTAGTTTAATAAAAATAAATGTCAAAAAATTATTTTTGATTTCTTAAAAATTATTTCTACCAAAAATAAAATTATATAAAAATGATAAATGTTTTACATTTTTATTTCTACTCACTTTTTAAACTCATTTTTTAGATCCAATGATGTGTAGGAGATATAATTGGTTGATGATTGAGAAGTTATGAGAGAGAGTGTTACCTTAGATATTTTAATTGATTGACACATCATAGAGCTTGAAAATTGGGTCTAATTTTCGGACTTATATAGCAATGCCTATTTACTAATGGGTGGTTATAGTTTATACAAATTGGTAGAGGGTGGGCCTTGGCGTAACACTAAAGTTGTTCTATTGCGATTGGGAAATTATGGGGGATTCTATTTACACCAAAAAAATCATTAAGTACTCCCAATTTCTATGTACCTTGTTTAATTATTTAAAATTTTATTTTACTCTCATTACACCCTATTTTTTTTTCCCAATTACCCTCAAGGTAAACCCAAATAATAAATAATAAACAAACTAAAAAAACTAAATTATTTCAAAAACTTTTCAATATAGAAAAAAATAAAAAATAAAAAATAAATAAAAACTTTTACATTAGAAATTATCCACAAGAATGCTCGTGGAATACTTATCTCCTTTTTGATGGGTTGCTTCAAAAAATTGTTTTGATTATTACTCTCATCCATTATTTGATTTTGTTCCAACTTTCTTCTAGGGTTTAGGGTTTCAAAATAATAAAAAACAATGATGTTGATGATGATAGTGAGTTTTGGTAGGGTAGATTGGAGTTTTGGAGGAAGGATGAAGAAGAAGAAGAAGAAAAAGAAGAAGAAGGAGAATAAATAACTTTGATCTCTTGGAAAAGAAGATACAGAGATTTGAATAGGAATAACTGATTAGGGTGTACCATGAGAAAAAAAAAATATTTTAGGGTTTAATATGTGTTGTCCTTATTAGTAAATTCATAGTAGGATATAATAAGAATTTAAATTTATGAATTTAAATTGGGTGTACTGAGACATATTTTGGGTTCAAATAGAATCCCCGAAATTATGAGTTCAAATCACGAAAATGGTCTTTCTCTTAGAGGATGAGGTTGTGTATATCTGACTCTCTTCTGACCCGTAATGGCGAAATTCTTGTACGACGAAGACTAAATTTATTTGTTTACTTATTTTTCATTGAAACAAAAATAGAGCGAATTACACTAACGGTCTTTGTAATTTGGAACTTGTGTCACTTTGGTTCATAGCCTTTCAATTGTGATACATTTGACCATAAATTTTGAATATCGTTTCAAATAAGAATAATTGAAGACACTATTGCTCCATTTTAAGGGCAAAATTGTCAATTTGATAAAATATAAACTAGTTTATAAAAATAAATGTCAAAAAATTATTTTTGATTTCTTAAAAATTATTTCTACCTATCCAAGATAAAATTATATAAAAATGATAAATCTTTTATATTTTTATTTTTTTTAACAAATTAATTTTTAGTATGTGTTTGGATGATGATCATGTAATACGTGATTATTTTTGTTGATATTTTTTATGGTTATCATGTAATAGATATTTTTGATGGTTGTATTTGTTGTTAACAGATATTTTTGGATGGTTATCATGTAATGCACGATTATTAGACTTACAATGTGTAATCGATAAGTTTAATATATGAAATGTTTTTAGTTTTAGGATTTTTGATTTAATGAATTGGCTTAATATAATGATATCAAAATTGTCGCCCTGTTTGACTTTTAACAAAATAGAAACTAATTTAACGAAAATAAATATCAAAAAAAAAAAAATTTAAAAAAATTATTTCTACCTTACCAAAAGACAAAATTATATAAAAATGATATGTTTTTAATTTTTTTCAACAATTTAATTTTTAATTTCTTAGAAAATTTTCTAAAAATAGATTCTGAAAACTAAATTAAACGTAACTTTATAACCAAGAAAGTTTTAACATTATTTATTAAAGAAAATGCCATTATATTTCAAACAATATACAAGTTAACTAAAACAAAATAAGTTGCATGACGGCTTTGCATTTAAAATGAACCGATTGCAAAGGAAATATCTTTGATTGTCCTTGTTTAGACAAAGATTTAAAATTCATGATCAAATGTATCACAATTGAAAAGTCAGGCACCAAAGTGACACAAATTTCAAATTATAAGAACTGTTAGTATAATTCGTCCGACAAAATACTTCAACTTTAAAGTATGTTAGGATAAGAAGAATTTGTGATGGCCTTGTTACATTTTTGCCCTTGTTCATGTTGGTTATGAAGTCAACTTAGGGGTTTTGGAAGGAAAAAAAACCCCATTTTTACATTAGTATAATCTTGTAAAAGTTATTATATACCCCACCTAATGACCTCCCACGTTAAATTTGACATCTCTCAAAAAAATTTGCAAAAATCCATTTTATAGTGGGATTGTTTTTCAAAATTTAATACCTCATGCAAAATGTACCGATTGAACCGATTATTCATGATTCCATAATTGAATCAATTCTATATATCCATATCAGCTACAAATTAAAAAAATGTTATGGTAAAACTTATTATTGACCATCTAAATTCCAAACTCAACGATGACAACTAAATACAAAAGTTGCGCTCATTGCGAGACTTAACCTAACAACCCAACACCTTATGGTACCAACAGGAACAATACTTGAAATGACAAACTATAAAAAAAACACCAATACTGAGATCGGCTAGAATAAGACCGTAGCCAAATGGATTACTAAATAAACCCTACAAATTTAATTTGGCCCTCCTTAAAAATTTATTGACAATCACATATTAAAAAATATTCTGATAAATAAGAATATATACTCTACCTTTTTTTTACTAATTAAAAATATCGACTATTTAATTGGTATGTGTACAGGGGGGAAATAATTCTCCTCGTATAATCCTGTTGACCAAGTCCACGCTCCTCCGTACGACGTCGCTTTATCACCTGAAAACACAAACGCGAGCTAGCCGGCGGGTGTGTGCCGGAAACCTCTCCGATGCCTAAGTCAGTAAGCTTGACAAATAGACAAAGTTTTGTGTTCTTAGAAAGAATTGTGTTCAATTACCTCTTCCAAGGTGATGCTTGTGAGCTTTTATAGGTTTCGAATGGCATAATCCTAGTAGGACTTTTATTTCTCCATGTAGAGTCCTCCTAGGATTCATACTCCTAAGGATAATGCTTATCCTTTTACACCCTCCCCCACTGCTTAAACCAAGTGGGATGGTTTTCACTTTGGCCGAACTACTATATGACCGAAATAAGCTTGGCTATGCAGAGCCACAGAGAAGGCCGAACTGTCCTTAGCTCGGTCTTCTCCTCCAACTCCTTATCTCGGCTTTCCCCTGTTCAACCATGGTGTGTTTAGATCAAACTTCCAAGAAACAAGTTCTGGCCGACCTAACCATAATATGACACGACCGGACTAAATGCAAGGCCGGACTTACTTCAAATTGCCACCGGACCGGAGTTGCTCTACACATTCTTGAACCGGAGTAACCACATCTCTCCTGGGCCGGAATAACTACACTTCTCCTGGGCCGGAGTATCTATGCCTCTACTGGGCCGAAATAACATTACGGCTTCTTACCGATTCCTTCACACTTTGGGCCGCAGGGCCCAACTCACAGCTTGGCCCAATTCTTTCCCAAAAATTACCCTCTCAATTGCCCCTTAATTTCATCTGCACAGCATGATTGAGATTACAAATCCTTCAACCGAGCTGTAGTTCTACAAGTCTTTCCAGCCGAGATAAAAACCCTTCAGCGTATCCAGCCGAGCTAGTTCTACTCCGAGCTCTGCTTTATCTGGTCAAAACGTCTCTTCAATCACGACTGTAACGCTTCCCCTTCCCTTGCCACGTGGCGGGCTCTGATAGGCTGTGAGCTGTTATCACGCCACCTTCGTACTTCGAACTTTTTGAACAGTCCCGCCCCTTTTTGCCGCTTTTTTCTCTCTCCTCTTTCACAAAATAACCTGTCTTTTTCTTGAATCATTCACCTTCCATTCTTCATCTTCTCTCTCTGTGTTTTTGCTGTTCTTCCGTTGCTTCTGAAGACTGACTTTGCTGCCACTTTTCCATCATCGGATCCCCCTTCTTCAACCTGGTAAGTAAACTCATTTTGCTTCCTTTATCTTGCTTTCGTATCTGTATAGCTTTGTTTTGTATGCTTTTTGCAAGCATTTTCTTTCATTTGTCGCTTCGCTTCTGTACTTTTATGAAAAAAAAATAATAGCAGAGCTCATACGTGCATGAACTTCTGTAAGAAACTTGCCTTAGATCCAAAATTAGGTAGCAACCGAACTAGGATCCTGTTTGCCCTAAATAGGTAGATCACTGTAGTCAATAACCGAACTAGAACTTGAAAGTCTCAAAGAGTCACCAACGCCTGACTCACTTTAGCCGAAATAAGATCACCGAGTTTTGAACATATCAAACTAGGAACCTCGGTTTTCAACCGAACTAAGCTTTTTGGGGCCAAGCCAGCTTTCTTAGTTTCTAAACCGAACTCAGAAAGCTGCCCCGAGAGGCTTAACCGAAGTAACTTTATTCACACTACAACCGATTTAGGACTTGGGGCTAAACCAGCTTTCTTAGTTTTTTAGACCGAACTCAGAAAGCTGCCCCTAGACGATAAACCGGTCTAACGAGCAAACTACTCAAACCGAGCTACCAAACCTTTTGATGAACCGAGATAGAACCAGTTTTTTTGAGGCTGAAGTAGGGCTCTTATACCTTGCTTTTAAATTGTAGCACGGTCCAATGATCAGTGCTTTAACCCCCTCTGTTTTCTACTTTGCAGACTTAGGTTACCCAGGCACTCCTGCGTGCGCTCAACCGAGCTACTGAGCACGATTTTTGCACCGATATAAATTATAAGTAAATTATACATCAGATGGGTAAGTATAGGTATCTAGTTGAGACCCCTGGTGGTATGGCCGAATTTAGGAAAGATTACCATATTCCTGATAATGTCCATCTGATGTTGGCCGAAAAAGATGTTATTCCTTGGGAAAAAGAAGGCTTCGTTCCTTTTACCCTTCAGTCCATAATAGAAACCGGACTACGGTTTCCTGTCCAACCATTGATCTGTGAATTTCTTAGGTAGACTAGGTTATGTCCCACCCAACTGTCCACCAATACATACCGCATTATTATGGGAATAGCCGCACTGAACCACAAAACCGGACTAAACCTTGGCCTGGCCGAAATTTTCCATCAATACTCCATCGGCTCAAAAGATGATGGGTGGGTCTATTACCTTAGGATTTGCCGCCGCCGAGAGAAGATAGTTAAATACACACCGGACAAAGACCTTAATGACGATGATTTTTTCTGGGTCTCTGGGAACTTTGAGGAATTTCAAGCCCAGATTCCTGGCCGACCTATAAATTGGAAAAAGGGAGAGCCCGGTAATTTGACTTCGGTCTTCATCCTTGTATTTTTATTTTGGTTTTTAGTCTATCAACCGAACTAACAGTTCTTCTTTTGCAGATTTTGCCCACCTCCGCTCTTTATACAGCTATCCCAACCTTGCGGTTTTGCGAGCCGCACTACGATATCCTGACCGGAGTTGGGCCAAATTGCTGAATTTCGAGCCGACCTACCGATATAGTGGTCGTCGAAAGGCCAGAGTCACTGACTTTCTTCTTGAAGAAGCACCTGAACCGGACCTAACCTTGCCCGAAATACGACTTATCCCATTAACTGCTGAAGAAGAGATGGCAAAGAAAAACCGACTAAGGGCTCTTCTGACCGAGACAAGTAGGCCCGAAGTATCATCACCCAGCCAAACGCAGCCTGCCGTTGTCGCGCCGAACCAAGCGCGCCCGAACCACCGAGACTGTACCAAGTTTGGTTGATGAAGATGAGACTGTTATTCCACCAATCTTGCCACCGAGCCCCCAGCCGGAGCCTTCCGACCGAATCATCGGCAGCTGGGCGCCAAAACTTACTTTCAACGACCGAGACATCCGAGATACAGATTCGGTTGTTGCGGAGAAAGACCACCTATTGGCCATCAATCTGGCCAAGAGTGTGTGTCTGCCCAAAGACATGGAGCATCACCACAAACAGTTAACCACCGAGCTGAAATCCATCCAGTCTACGACTAAATCCCTGATTCTGGTAAGTAACTTCGGTCATTTTTTCGTCTATTTTTTTCTTTATCTTTTCAACTTCTACTTCGGCTAAATGGAAATCTTTGCTTTGTCAGGCCATTCAGAAAAACCAAATTACTCACAGGAAAGTGTTGGAGCTAAGGAAAGTAACCAGGCAAGCAGCGGCTGAAGCTGAGGCAAAAACGGCCGAGCTGGAGGAGGCCAGAAAGGAAATGGCCGAGCTAAGAGCTGAGAACAACAGGCTGACCGAAGTAGTTAATTCGACAGAGGCAGAAAGGCAGAAGACTGCCATAGCTCTGAAGGACAAATACCTGCGCGAGCTGGTGAAGCTTGAAAGGAAGAAAGATGCCGAAATAAAGGAGAGGGCAAAGGAAGCTGACAAACAAGGCTTCAAGAGGGCAGAGGATGCTTATGCCCAACAATGCAATGCTGCCAAGGAGCTGTTCTTTAAGTGCGGCTGGAGGGGAGCCGTTGAGAAGCTCAGTCATGATCCTCAGACCGAGGTTTTCAACCCTCCGGCCTACTTTATACCGAACTCCCTGATGGAATACGCCAATGCCATGCAGCAGCAATTCCTTGAGGACTCAGACTCAGATGAAGACTCTGCCCCTGAGGATACTCCGGTTGTGAATGTAGATCAGGTAGTTCGGTCGGAGCCCATGGTGGAAGATCTAACTATTGATCAACCAAGTGAAACCGTGGTTCCGGCCGAAACCACTCTTCCGACTGAAAACGTCCTTGCGCCTGAAACCGGTCTTCAGGTTGATGTCGATGCTGCCTTTGACGCCGAGATTGAAGATCTTTTTTCTTGATTTTTTCTTCTTTTCTTTGTTGCTTTTTGCTGTTGTAACCGAACTATGAACCTCCTTTGTAATAGTTTCAATGAATGAAAAATTTTGCTTCAACTCTTGTTCCGGTTCTGATATGTATGTCTGTACTTTGTAATGCCTTCAGTTACTCCAACTGTTATTTCGGTTTTGGCTGGTTAAACTATGCTTACTAGCCAACCACTCCTTAGCCGATATAATCACTTTGGCTGAGGAGTACAAAGTGTTTAATCTAGCCAATCCAGTTTCAGCCATACCCTTACTTAGGCTGAAGAGTAACAAGAGTTGGTTTATTCCAGCCAACCACTCTTCAGCCATGCACTTACTTCGGCTGAAGAGTAACAAGTGTTGGTTTATTCCAGCCAACCACTCTTCAGCCTTGTTCTTACTTCGGCTGAAGAGTAACAAGTGTTGGTTTATTCCAGCCAACCACTCTTCAGCCATGCACTTACTCTGGCTGAAGAGTAACAAGTGTTGGTTTATTCCAGCCAACCACTCTTCAGCCATGCACTTACTTCGGCTGAAGAGTAACAAGTGTTGGTTTATTCCAGCCAACCACTCTTCAGCCTTGCACTTACTTCGGCTGAAGAGTAAGAAGTGTTGGTTTATTCCAGCCAACCACTCTTCAGCCATGCACTTACTTCGGCTGAAGAGTAACAAGTGTTGGTTTATTCCAGCCAACCACTCTTCAGCCTTGCACTTACTTCGGCTGAAGAGTAACAAGTGTTGGTTTATTCCAGCCAACCACTCTTCAGCCATGCACTTACTTCGGCTAAAGAGTAACAAGTGTTGGTTTATTTCAGCCAACCACTCTTCAGCCATGCACTTACTTCGGCTGAAGAGTAACAAGTGTTGGTTTATTCCAGCCAACCACTCTTCAGTCATGCACTTACTTCGGCTGAAGAGTAAGAAGTGTTGGTTTATTCCAGCCAACCTCTAAGTTAGTTTTTTCCAACTAACTTAGAACAATGCTTGCAATATACCTAATGTTTACTAAGGCTAACTTTTACAAAGAACATCTTGTGCTGAAAAGAATTGCTTGTTTTATTGAAGGAAGAAAAAAATTACACATGTTTGAGAAAAGAGAAGCTAAAGGTAAAATAACTTGAGATTGGCCGTGTTCCATGGCCTAGGGATTGCTTTGCCATCCTTGTCTTCTAGGTGGTATGCCCCTTTGCCTGCTAACCCAACCACCTTATAAGGACCTTCCCAGTTTGGGCCTAACTTGCCATCTCCTGGGTTTGAGGTGTTTCCCATTACTTTGCGCAGTACCCAATCGCCTATCTTGAATTGTCTTGGATGCACCTTTTTGTTGTATTTTCTGATTAACTCTCGTTGGTATGTGGCAATGTGAACCAGTGCTCTTTCCCTTCTTTCCTCTGCAAGGTCCAGTTCCAATGTTATGGCTTCTCCATTCAGGTCAGGATCAAAATTCTCGCTTCGAATTGTGGGGAGGCCAATTTCTAGTAGGATTACTGCTTCCATTCCGTAGGCTAAGGAGAATGGTGTTTCTCCTGTTGATCGCCGAGGTGTGGTGCGGTAAGCCCATAAAACATGAGGAAGTTCCTCCGCCCACTTGCCTTTTGCTTTCTCTAGCCTTTTCTTTAGTCCATCCAAGACAACTTTATTTGATGCTTCTGCTTGCCCATTTGCTTGAGGATATGCCGGTGTAGAATTGTAGAACTCTATCTTGTACTCTTCACAAAAGCCTCTGAAGATTCTTCCGTCGAACTGAGTACCATTGTCTGAGATCAGTGCTTTTGGTATGCCAAACCGAGTGATGATATTCTGCCAAACAAACTTCTTCACGTCTTTTTCTTTGATTGATGCCAATGCTTCTGCTTCCACCCACTTTGTGAAGTAGTCTGTTGCTGCGAGAAAGAACTTCCTGCCGCCGGGCGCTGTTAGAAGTGGTCCTACTATGTCCAAGCCCCACATTGCGAAAGGCCATGGGCTTGTCAGTGGTAGGAGTTCTCTTGCTGGTTGATGTATTTGGTGCGCGAATTTTTGGCATTTCTCACACTTCTTCACATATTTCTCTGAGTCTGCTTGCATATAGGGCCACCAATATCCTTGCGAAATAGCCCTATAAGCGAGCGACCTTCCCCCTTGATGACTTCCACACACCCCTTCGTGTATTTCGAACAAGAATGCTTCTACTTTGCTGGGATGAACGCACTTGAGGTAAGGCCCAGAGAATGACTTCTTGTATAATGCCAAAGATGGAGATAGCCAAAATCGCTGTGACTTTGCCCTTATTCTGTTGGCTTCTTTTTTCTCTTCCGGTAGGATGCCGTCTTTTAGGAACAGGATGATGGGATCCATCCAAGAAGGGCCTAATTCTGTGCAACATACTTCTTCTGCTTCGGGGTCTTCTATGCTTGGTCTTGGTAAGAAGTCGATGAGTAATGGATGAGGGATTGATGTATCTGCCATTGAGGCAAGGCCTGCTAGTTCGTCCGCTCGGCTGTTTTCCTCCCTGCCAATTTGTTCTATCCTTACTACATCAAACTTCTTGATCTCTGTTCTGACTAACTCTTGGTACTTGGCCATTCTGTCATCCTTTGCTTCGTATTCGCCAGAAATTTGGTTTACCACCAGCAGAGAGTCACTGTATACCATTAGTTCGGTGGCCTTCATGTAATATGCTGACTTAAGTCCTGCGAGAAGCGCCTCATACTCCGCTTCATTGTTGGATGCTGGGAAGCCAAGGTTGATTGCTTGCTCTACAACCAGGCCGTCTGGAGAGATGAGGACAATGCCAAGCCCTGCACCATGTCGGTTGGATGCTCCATCGACAAAGAGCTTCCACATCTCTCCAACGAATAACTTCCAGCAAGTGGAAGGATCAGATGATGTCGTGGGGTCTAGAATGGTGTTTTCTTCAAGGTCCATGTTGGCTGCCTGCCCTTCGTCCTCTGTTTGAACTGCTGGTGAGCCTTTGTTTGTCTCTTCCTTGTTGTCCTTAGTATGGTCTGCCCTGGTGCTTGATTGACTACCTTCTACTAGGGGTTGCGCTATTCCGGCGTCAACTTCTGTCCCTAGTTCGGTTGTGTCAGTTAAGTCGACTGGGCAGATATGATGACTTCCAAGAGTAAACTCTGCGACGAAGTCTGCCAAAGATTGGGCTTTTATTGCGGTCTTGGTTGGAACTTGATGTCGAATTGTCCCAATTCGACTGCCCACTTCAAAATTCGCCCACTAAAGTTCGCCCTTTCAAATAGAGCTTTTAGTGGAAAGGCTGTGAGGACGACTATGGTGTGGGCGTGAAAGTAGTGCGCCAATTTTCTGGATGCCATCATTAATCCTAATGCTAGTTTCTCCAAGGGCAAGTACCTTGTTTCGGCTCCCAACAATGTCTTGCTGACATAAAAGATGGGCAAGTGTTGCATTCCTTCTGCACGAACCAACACTGCCCTGACTGCGTGCTGAGAGACTGCCAGGTACAAAAAGAGTTCTTCACCAGGTACTGGAGTAACAAGTAGTGGTGGGGAAGACATGTACTCCTTCAAGCTTTCCAGAGCTCGGTCGCATTCTTCATCCCACTCAAATTTGGCCTTTAAAGCTTGGAAGAATGGTCGTAGTCTGTCTGATGACCTGCTTATGAACCGGTTGAGCGCAGCTGCCATACCAGTGAGATGCTGTACTTCTTTGACTGAGTTTGGTCTCTTCAACTCCTGGATTGCTTTAATCTGAGAGGGGTCTACTTCTATACCTCGGTTGGTCACCAGGAAGCCCAAGAATTTGCCAGATCCAACTCCGAATGCGTATTTGGACGCATTGAGGCGCAACTTGTGTTTCTTCAGGATCTGGAACATCTCGCCTAGATCTTTAAGATGGTCATTCTCATCCTTGCTTTTGACCACCATGTCGTCGATGTAAGCCTCCATTGTTCTGCCTAACAATGGTTCAAACATCTTGGTGACCATCCGTTGGAATGTCGCCCCTGCGTTCTTTAGGCCAAAGGGCATGACCTTGTAGCAATATAATCCCCTTGGTGTCGTGAAGGATGCGACCTCCTGGTCTGGTTCATGCATGGTGATCTGGTGGTAGCCTCTGTATGCATCCAGAAAGCTGAGTCGGTTATGCCCTGCCGTTAGGTCCACCAGTTGATCTATCCTTGGTAGAGGAAAGCTATCTTTTGGGCACGCCTTGTTGACTGTTTTGTAGTCAACGCAGACACGCCATTTACCATTCTTTTTTGGCACTACAACTGTGTTAGAGATCCATCTTGGGTAGTGCACTTTTCTTATTGCTCCTGCCTCCAGCAGGTTGCCTACCTCTTCTGCCACTATTTCGGCGTGGTGGAGTGCCAATCTGCGTGTGCGTTGGATGACTGGTCTGGCGGATGGGTGGACATTGAGTTGGTGACTGATGAAGTTTGGATCAACACCTGGCATGTCGTAGGGCGTCCAGGCAAACACTTCGATATTAGAGGTCAAGAATTCCAAGACCTCTAATCTCTCAGTGCTGGACAACGATGAGCCAAGCAAGAAGAACTTATCCGGGTTCTTCTCATCTATTTTTACCTCCACCAAGTCCTCCACCGCCTTCTGATCAGCCTCTTTACCGACGTCCGCGAATAGTTCATTACTTTCTGGTTCTTCCACCGAATGAACATATCCTTTGGCAGCGCGGCTGCCATTCACCGTGGCGAAACATTGTTTTGACATGATCTGATCTCCATAGACTTCTTCAATTATACCGGTGTCGTTGGGGAACCGCATTACTTGGTGGTAAGCTGACGCCACCGATCGCATGGCATGCAGCCATGTTCTACCCAGGATGATGTTGTAAGTGGAGGGGACCTTCAATACCCAGAACTCCACTTGTTTTGTTACGCTTCCTGCTCTGACTGGAAGGATTATTTTGCTGACGGGCCACTCTGGCATGGAGTTAAATCCAATTAGGGGAGAAACTGCAGGCGCCAAGTCTTTGTCTTGTAGCTTCAGTTGCTTGAATGTGTCGTAGTACATGATCTCACATGAACTACCCTGGTCAATCAGAATCCGCTTGACGTCAAAATCTTTGACTCGGAGAGTGACGACCAGCGCATCATTGTGAGGACAGTATATTCGATCCAAGTCCTTATCCGAAAAGGTCATGACATTTGTTGCCTCTGTCTTCCCCTTCTTGGTGGCAGGTTGGGCACTTAACACTTCCCTAAAGTGCTCAGCCTTCTTGATTGATCCCCTGAGCTCGCATACACGCTCAGGTTCAAAGACTCCATGTATTACATTGATGATGCCTTGTGGTGGGGCGTCGATTGGCATTCCGTTGGGATGGTTATTATGATCTTGGGGGGCCGGTTGCGTCCCTCCTTCAATGTATTTGTCCAAGTGGCCTGCTGCCACCAATTCTTCCAAGTGCTGTCTCAGGGGCGTACAATTCTCAGTTCGGTGCCCCTTTTCTTTGTGGAAGGTGCACCGTGATCTATCATCGTAATTTTTCTGAGCTTCCCCTAGCTTGGCTGGCCACTTGACAAAAGGCTCGTCTTTTATTTCGCTCAGAATCCGATATATTGGTTTTTTGAACACCGTTGTTATGGCAGTGCGGATTCTCAACCATCTTTTGTCTGGGTCTTCTCCGTTATCTCGTCTGCCCCGCCCGTTTTTATTCTGCCGATCTACTGCATTGACCTTTGCTGAGGTCCTCTTTTCTGGTACCGTGGTTGCGCTAGATTTTGCTTTGGCACGTGCGCCATCCTTTTCTACCCTGATGTGCTGATGCACTCTCTCCATCAGGGCTTCCATGGTAAGGGGTGGTGTCATGGTGATCGAGTCCCTCAGTCTGTTTCCGACTGGAAGGCCTCTTTTATACTGCGCAATGGCTAGATTGGTGGGGCAGTCTCCAATCTGGTTGAATGTCTCCCAGTAGCGACTGTTGTAAGATCTGAGGGTCTCTTTTTCACCCATGTCGATGGAGAGCAACTGGTCTATTTCCACCGGCGTTTTAGTGTTTGTTCGAAACCTTGTTACGAACGCTTCTGCCAATTGGGCCCAGTAGGCTATGCTGCCCTCTGGGAGCTTTTCGAACCAAGTCAAACCTAGGTCGCCAAGGCTTGACGGGAAGAGTATACACATCAAGGCCTCGTTTCGCCTGTACACAGCCATGACTTGGCGAAAGTGGCGAAAGTGTGAATACGAGTCCGTCTTCCCTTCATATGTAGTGAATTTCGGCTGAAGGAAGCCTGATGGTAGGGGCGCGTTTTCAATTGCGGGAACAAACGGCAAAGTCTGTAGTCTTGCTAAGGCTTTGTCCGTTGGTTCATATGCTGGGCGCGGTATTGGCATTCCAACCTCGACGCTTCCATGCGTCCGAGGAGCCAACCGTTGTAAGGCAGAGACTCTGTGTGGATCGCGTGCCCTGGTATCCTCCTTGCATCGTGCTTTTTCTTCGAGCACGGTTCGTAAGTCGGATGACCGGGGCAGCTCTGTCTGTCTAGATCTGGTTTGGTGTGAGTGCGAAGGCCAATACGTGCTTCCTTCAGTGTATGATCTTTCGGATCTCGTCCTCTCCGACCTAGAGTGACGAGTTCTGGAAGATAAGGAACGAGTGTCGCCTGTCCTGAGGCTTCTGCTCTCTCCTTGGGAGGGTGTAGTATGCCGACTACGATTCTCTGAGTGGCGAGGAGGCGTCTTGTGCTTGCGCCCCTCTCCTGTCGCCACATCTTTAGTCTTTATCTGGCGTTTCAAAGCCTCCATGTCCGCCGCCATCTTCCGAATTAGTTCATCTTGCTCCTTTACGCGATCTTCTAGGGTTTGAGGATCAATCCTCCTCCTTTGCCTGTCAGGACTTTGAGAGTGACGAGGGCTGCTATTCCGCCTTCCCCTGCCACTCCTCCTAGAGTTATGTTGTTGGGGCTCCAGATCTGCCATAGGAGGGACAGAGGGTAATCCTTTTCGCCTTGCGCCCCCGTCTGGAGTTAGCCCGTCGACGGCGGACTACGGTAGTTCTTCAATGTGTGCCATTGATTTGAGAAAAGGAGAAGCTTAGTCAAGAGGTTTTTGTTCTTGTCTGTTTGTTCCCACAGACGGCGCCAATTGTACGGGGGGGGGGGGAAATAATTCTCCTCGTATAATCCTATTGACCAAGTCCACGCTCGTCCGTACGACGTCGCTTTATCACCTGAAAACACAAACGCGAGCTAGCCGGCGGGTGTGTGCCGGAAACCTCTCCGATGCCTAAGTCAGTAAGCTTGACAAATAGACAAAGTTTTGTGTTCTTAGAAAGAATTGTGTTCAATTACCTCTTCCAAGGTGATGCTTGTGAGCTTTTATAGGTTTCGAATGGCATAATCCTAGTAGGACTTTTATTTCTCCATGCAGAGTCCTCCTAGGATTCATACTCCTAAGGATAATGCTTATCCTTTTACACCCTCCCGCACTGCTTAAACCAAGTGGGATGGTTTTCACTTTGGCCGAACTACTATATGACCGAAATAAGCTTGGCTATGCAGAGCCACAGAGAAGGCCGAACTGTCCTTAGCTCGGTCTTCTCCTCCAACTCCTTATCTCGGCTTTCCCCTGTTCAACCATGGTGTGTTTAGATCAAACTTCCAAGAAGCACGTTCTGGCCGACCTAACCATAATATGACACGACCGGACTAAATGCAAGGCCGGACTTACTTCAAATTGCCACCGGACCGGAGTTGCTCTACACATTCTTGAACCGGAGTAACCACATCTCTCGTGGGCCGGAATAACTACACTTCTCCTGGGCTGGAGTATCTATACCTCTACTGGGCCGAAATAACATTACGGCTTCTTACCGATTCCTTCACACTTTGGGCCGCAGGGCCCAACTCACAGCTTGGCCCAATTCTTTCCCAAAAATTACCCTCTCAGTATGAATCATATTAAACAATACAACTTTCATAAAAAGCAGTTAAAATTATTATTTTTAATTGAAAAACAATTAAAATAAAGAAAATTTATTATTGGTTTGTTGTATAGGTCTTGATTGGACCATTTGTGGAGCTATAATTATTTAATTGTATCACTTGTGAAGCTTTATAAGTCTATGAACATTGAGTATTAATTATGTAAATAATTACATATGCATGAGAAATGACTAGCATATTTAAATTGATACTGTTGTCCTATAATTGTATATTAGACCAATTGGTCTATATTAATTAATATTTTAATAATAATTTATTTTATTAAAACTCAGCCTAACCCACCATCTATCCAACAAAATTTGCCCCTTAACTCCTTCAAGAGACAAAGTAATTCTAGCTCCACGCAGTGCATATCTCGACCTAATATCATAAGATCATGTGGCCACTTGTACCATTTTCTCCTAACAAAAAGGTCACATGCTCTTCTATTTAGAGGCGGCTCAAGTTTATTCGGAGTCTAAGGCAAAAAATACTTAAATGAGACTTTTTGTAAAAAAATTATTAAAATATATTTTTCATTTGTTGAAATGCAAAAATACTAATTACATTCAATATAGTGACTCTGATTTAAATTCGATCCGTAGATACTTTGGATCCGGATTTCTTTGTCTTGTATGGTTGTTCATGTCTTGTTTTCTTCTTATTTCTCATTGAATTTGGTTATTGGAATGTGTTGGTTTCATTTGGGATTGGTTGGTTGCTTGCTTTTGAAACTGTTGTTGCCTTGAATTTTGTCTCTACGTTTGAGCAAAGCTTCTTGAGCTCGAGCGGTATTTGAAAACTCTCAGTACTTTTACAGGTCTACAAAACTACTGGAAGGGTGCATTCTTCGCTCGAGCGGTGATTCCTGCGCTCGAGCGGTCACACTTGTTGTGTCTGAATGCTTGAGCGACACTTTTTGCGCTCGAATGGTCTGTCCGAATTCAACATCTATAAAAGTCACTTTTGGTCACATCTGGATCATTTTTCTCTCTCTCTTCTCTCTCCTTCTGCCATTGTTGAGCTTTCAAGCTCTTTCTACCTGATTTTCATCTACTTTTATACGTCTTAGACCCCAAGTTCCTTATACCAAAACGTTGAGCTCGACAAGGGCTTCCATTTGATCTGAGCGGATCGTGTTTTCGTTAAAGTTGGATTTTCGGCTTTCTTCTCTTCATTGCTTGAGGTAGGGATTCTTTTACTCCTTTTCAATACTTCATTTATAGATAGACATGTGGTATATTTTATTGCATAAAAATCATGTCCGTAATGGACTTCTTTGAAAATCATATAAGGGGGATCTAGGGTTTGAATGTTTGGAATAGAAATTGGGAATTGATTGTTGTTTGGGATAATGGAAGGGTAGCTCAAATTGTCTATGTTGAAAAAGAGAAAAAGGCCCTAATTTGATCTTTTGACCTAATGGATTAAAAAGGGGTAAAGGTGAATAATGGTTGTGTTTTGATAACTTAAGTTATGTTATTGTGTTGTTAGCATAAAGGGTGAATTAATTTTGGTATTGGAATTTAATTTGATAACCACGTTAAGTTAAGTTGAGTTATGGCTTGAAATTCATGGATGTAATTTTATTGAAAAGTAGAAATTGGATTTTGGAAAGAAAAAGACTTGGGCATGTTGATTTGGGAAAAATAAAAGAGTTGATTTTGAAAAAAAGAAAAAAACCATGACGTATTGTAAATTTAGAAATGAACTTGAGGTTGAATTTTTGAAATAGTTGAATATTGTTGTTATTATCATTGTTGTTGGATTTAAGGTCAAGTGGGTATCGGATTATCGTGTTACTTGTGTTTATATATAGTTTGCTTAGAAGTTTTGTCCTTGGTCATTGGTGGAGGATGACATTGTGATGTTGAATAGCTTTTGTGTGTGTAGTACACATGGGTTGTTTATATTTGTTGAGTTATGTGATGGTTGGAAGTGTGCATGCGCTGAGAATCAGGGGTACCATTACCCTCCAGTTAGCGCCTGAAGAATTGGCTGTGTTGAGAATATAGGGTGCCAGTACCTTTCAACTAGCACCTGGAGAACTGAGCAGAGGTACCATTACCTTCCAGCTTGTGATTGGTAAATTGGCGTGAGTATTGAAAATGTATATCCTTCGTTTACCGTGCCCGAGGCAGGTAGAGCGTTGTTGGATTTCTTGTTATTATTTCGGTTCTATTTATGTGTTTCATGCGTGATGATAATTATTTTGTGAAAGATGTCAATTGTCTTATATGGTTATGTGAGGAGCATTTTATACGTATCGTCATCATGTTCGTTTGGAATGTTTCTATTTAGAAATTGAAATTTGGAATTGGGTTTAAGTTCGGTAATTGGAGGAAAAGAAATTGGACTTTGTGGATTTGTTTTCAAATAATTGTTATTGCCTAGCAAGTTTAAAACAATGAGGTAAAAAGAAGAAAGAAAAGCGAATGGTTTGTGCTGTTGAATAAATCGAATGATTTTCAAAAGTACCTATGTAAATATATTTTCAAGTATAAACCGGCACTTATATATATGGTATGATTTAAAGCTTTCATGATTATAGCTATTTATATGTTGTTATTGTTTAGGATCATGTTGGGATCCGTATTGGACTTTTTGTTCATCCACGTTGCTAATCCTTTTTCAGGGATATATATATCGAGAGGTGGTTCAAAATCAAGAATCTTCATTATTTGTTTGCCACGGAGCCTTTTATTTGTTGGTTGAATGTCGTTGTTGTAAAAAGGGTTGAACCCTTTCTCTGTCATGTAATGATGTAAACCTGTGGGCAATTTACTGTAATTATGTCTCACATAGCATTTATCTTGTGTACGAATGAGAGAACCTTCACTGACTTACCTTTATTAAGATATGAGAACTTCTGTTTGCTATATCTAAAATTGTTAATAATAATAATTTGATAATATTATTCGAGTAATAAAAAGTGGGGTGTTACATTCAAGTTAAAAAATTTAAATTCCCAAAACAAATTTAAACTTCCAACATTAGTGTAGATACAATACTTCTAATATTAAAATACATAAAAGTAAGGCCTCTTACTGCACCTTAAGTAGAAGTCTTATTTTTATAGCACTCGACTCGCTTCTGCTGCTATTGAATAGTACATAACAACGTGGTGTTTCCAAGATTAGAGTTTAATTGGGGTCTTAGGTAAATCATATTTTGTTTAGCAATCATTTTTAACAATATTAAACTGCGAAACCCGAGTCCGGAATACAACAAGATCAGGTCAAAACCGAGATCACTATACGGCCTATCCTAAGCATTTGTCTCGTCTGAGGGTCTTGCACCAAACAACCATTAGTAAAAAAGGTAATAGTTAGACCAAGTTCACATAACTGACCAACAGAGATAAGGTTCAATTGAAGAGCAAGAATATGGTAAGCATTCAGAGAGAGACAGAATGGAAATAGAGATTTGGCCAATGTGACTAAGAGGCATATGAGAACCTTCAGCAGTGTGTATAGTGGGAGCAGAAGATGATGAAGATAAAGAAGAAAATAGAGTGGAGTCAAAAGTCATGTGATTACAGCTTGCTGAATCAAAATACCATGAAGAGTTACTTTAGGTTACTGAAAGAGCAGTAGAGGTAGGAGTACCAGATTTGGCGAGAACCTGGTGGATAATAGACGCAACATCATCCATAGAGAAGGGAGGAGCAAAAGAACCCTCAAAGGCAACAATAGCAGAGTGAGAACTGTGGCCATATTGGGATTGATACCCAGAACGAGAAGCCTCTTTCTTGGATGAAGTAGTGGAGGGAGCTCGAGGACAATTGCTTTAGAGATAGCCTGGAGCAGTCTTGTGACAAGTCAAGCATTTGCGAACCTGGCAGTGAACAAGAGAATGATTGCCAGGCAGGCCTCGGTTGCGGCAATAACTGCATATGATTGGCTGTGAAGATGAGAAGCTCCGAGAAGATGGCATAGCAAGAATAGAATCCATGTTTTGAGATTTGAAAATCCCAAAACGAGTCTTCTCTGATAGGAGCTCAGTAATGGCTTGCTCTAACGTGGGCAAGGGTAAACGATGGAGCAAAGAAGAACGTACGGGCTCAAAAGTGCTATGAAGAGCCATAAGAAACTGTAATAGTCGTTGATGATTCTGATAAGTAATAAATAGCTATGCATCCTCAGAATGGACCCATGGAGGTTCAGAAGAGCGAGCTGGTCCCAAACAGATGACATCTGGGATAAGAAGTCATTGAGAGACTAACTGGGTTCCTGGTGCATGTGATAAAGAGTCTGTAACAGTTGATATTGATGAGCATGTCCAGTGGTCAGATAACGTTCCTTCAAGAAATCCCAAATTGCTTTAGTAGGGGAGGCAAGGGAATCATCATCCTGAAAGCGTCCAAACTGAAGGTTGATGGAAGGAACTGAAGTAGCCCTGAACTATGTGATAATTTGATAATTCTTACTTTCCCATTCGTCAAGACGGTGATCGAATGTAGAATCAGTCTCATCGTCCTTCTGGTTGGGCATGGGAAGAGCACTAGTAATGATCCGCCAAAGTCGTTGCCCTTTGATGAAGCTAGAGAGAGCTTGGGCCCAACTAACATAATTGGACCCATAAAGTATAATAGAAACAGATTGGATGATCTTAGGATGATCCATAATTGCCAAAACAGAGGTCACCAAGAGATTCAGAAGGTTCAAAACCTTAGGGATAGGTAGGGCTGATGTCAACACTGTGGCTATGATGATGTCAATAGCTAGGTAGTGGCTGAGTAGGGCTGACGTCAGTGGTTGAAGAATAAGGCAAACGACTGAGCAAGCAAGGTGGAAGCCAGGGTAGTGGCACGCGGCTAAGAGAAGCGGGGAAAAAGCCGATGGTGAATCGGCTGAGATGGAAGCCGATGGGTGAGGTGAGGTTGAATCGGCTGAGGCGAAAGCCGAGGGATTGAAGCCGTGGAAAGCTAGTTGGGACGACGCGTGCAGAAGCGTGGTGAGAGTGGAATCAATGTCAACTGACGCGTCGCTCTTTGAGAGGCGCATGATGGCGCTTCTGTAGTCCGATGAAGGTGAGTTTGGTGGTGTTGGCATCGTCTTGAAGAGACGAAGAGGTTGGTATAGTCCAAATGTTGAAATAGGGATGTACTAGATATGTAGAAACTAGCAGAAACCACCAGGGAACATAAGCAATTTGCTAGAGAAAAAACGCGACGAAAAAAAAAAAGAAGAAGCTAGGAGAGAACTCTAGGCTCTGATACCATGTTATGAAAGTAGAGAGAGAAGAGAAAAGAGAAACTCTATATTGAATTGAATAACAAAATACAAGAAGTCTGTATTTATAGGCTGAGAAGAAACCTAGATAATTATAGAAAAGAAGATAGAGATATACCAGAGATAAGTATAGAAAAGGAGATGAGATACATCTATAATACATATAGATAAGTATAAATTAATAATATATATCTAACAGGTTAAAAAAAAAAAGAGTCTTGTTTTGTTGGACCAATTGTACATAGAAGGGATGCTACTGCATGCAAAATTTTAAGAACATGATACGCATGAACCAGGCATGGGTGTTAAAAAAAAAAGGACCAGCAGTTTGATGTTATATAGATTTTCAAAAAAAAGGGGGGGGGGAGGGGGGCCAGCAAGTTTTGCTATTGTTAGCTTTGAAAATTATATACATGTTTGATATATATGTGCTGAAGAAAAAAAAAAAAAAGAGGCTGTGTAGATATCCCATTTTTGACTGCCCTTAAGACTTGGGCGCCTCAAGTTGATCACTCAGTGATGAAAGTTATGTTTACAATTATTCAATTTCTTCAGCAAGAAGAGCTTCTTAATCCCAACCTTACACCCTATTTTTGACCAAAACTATTTTAGACCTTAAAACTCTCTCTTTCAAAATATTTTTAAAAATATTTCTATGATGTTCTAAGGCTCGCATTTCGTTTAAAAGTTTCACTTTTCGGTAAACCGAGCAAGGACAAAGTGAAAAAACATGGAAGAGAGGTGAACTCTTTGAAAAATCTTTCAAAACATCTTATTTAGAGGTTTAGAGTTGAAGAAAATTGGAAGAGAGGGAGGAAAACTAGTTGGGGGAAATGGTTGAGCATGAAACCGTTGAGAAAGAACTGAGCAGTCTTTACTAAATAAGGCCTATCTCTTTGCACACTTAAAATTTAGATGTGAGGATACCACCATTGGAAAGTAGACTTCCGGGGCTTTAATTTAGACTCAAGAATGACCTAGAACCGAGTTCGGATGAAGGAGATATGCCCGTTTGAAGTCGGGTCTGGAAGTAGATTTTCTATGGCTGGCAGGCCACTACTTGTGGACAGCAAGCCACCACTTCTGGCCTGCCAGCCACTAGTGAAAAGTGTAGATATTTTGTGCCAACTATCCCCCAAAAGCTTCAGCTGTTCCAGGCATGATATTTTCGACCTGATGGACTATTTTTCTATATATAGGGGACCTTCCTTCTTCGTTTAAGGTTATAAAAAATTCCAAAAGCTCCAAAACTTGAAATTCTATCTCTATCTCTATCTCTATCTTGCAATCTATACACCCTCTCTCTACACTTCCTAAACAAATATTGGAGCTCTCCTTGTTGAGATTATTGAGTCCAAATTTCAGCCCTTGAGAGTGAGAACTTGTTAGTTTGTGAACAAAAGTTTTATTTCTCTTCAAGAGGTATAACTATTAGCTCCTTTGCACTACTTCTTTTCTATTTTTTCTTGCTGTTTTCAATTGTTTTTATGGACTGAAACTTGTGGTTTAAAGCTACCAAAGATGAAGGGGTTAGTCATCCTTCTTTAAACATTGTCTCCTAAGCTCTTGCCCTTGTGTTTCCCATCTCTTCATCAATTTTTTTTGAGCTTTTTACCACTGATTTTTAGAGGTTTTCAGAGGCTAAAAATGTGGTTTTGAAGTCCCAAAAATAGAGGGGTTAGCCACCCCTCCTTTGGCTTGTTTACTAGCATAAATTTTCCATTATTTTAGCTTACTCTTTTAGCTATTTTTACTTTAATTTCAGCACTGTTTTAGCCTATATTAGGACTGTTTTAGCACTATTTTAGGACTATTTTTAGTTCCTTGTTGCATTTGAGCTTTGTATTGCATGCTTGTAATGTAATGGTTCTCACAGGCTTGGTGGTTTTGGCCTTAGCCACCAACCTATTTGAGTTGATAGTATTTATTTCTTGTTTTCCATACTTATTTTCACCTCTAATCATCTCTGCAACCTCCCCCTTTTCTTGGCATTTATTTTCTTTGAAAGTTGTTTCAAACTGGTTGTTTGTTTAAGCTTGAGATTGAGGTTGTTATGCTTAATGGTTTAATCTCTTTGGGGGTTCATTACCAACAGCATGACATCTCTCTCATGCCTAAAACAACATTTGGTTTGATGCTCTTTTCCATTAGCGGACTTAAAACTCATTATTAGACTCAATTGATTAATGAATGGAAAGGTAATTAAAAGAGGTGTTAACTTGGACTAAAATGGAACAAGTTATTAAAAGGTGTTGTGTTCAATTAGACGTTAATTGAACACATGGAAACTTGGCCATTTCATACTTGCTAGTGATGAAATGATTCAAATTTCCAAGGTTAACCACTTCCCTTGATCAATCCATGATAAAGAGGGGGTTTGAGAGTCTTTATTTGTTGCATTTATGAAACTTGCACACTTTGGTTCATAGGTCATCATGCAATAAAATTGCATCGATTGATGGTTTGTGAATCAATTTTTACTACTCCTTTAAGCTGTTCAAATGATAAGGAGGGGTAAATTGTGCAAAGAATACTCTGTCCCTGCTCTGTTTGCTCTCTGTTGCAGCAGGACAATCTAGTCATCAGTGGCTGGCAGGCCACCATCAGTGGACGGCAGGCCATCTGCCGGCCACTTGTACAAACTCTAGCAGTATACTTTTGAGGCAGAACAGAATTGGTCTTGAGGTGGAAAATAGTACAAGTGTCCTACTGTGTAATAAAGGCATCTAGTAACAGAAACAGTGGCCTTTTCAGGTGGAAGTCCACGCGCATGCATAAGCATCCCTTGTTTCCCAAACAGAGTGATTAGAGTAGTTAATTTAGTTATTTCATGTTGTAATTAATTAATTAAGCTAATTAAAAATTTGTGATTAATTAATTAGTGTAATCAATTAGTTAGTTCCAATTTGTAATAATTAGCTAGAATAGTTAATTCATTGTGATGTTGTAATAATTAGCTAGTTTAGTTTATTATTTCGTTTTGTAATAGGTAGTTAATTAGTTTAGCTAGTTAGTTAGTTTATTTGGACCCTTCTGCGCGAGGGCAAGCAATGTTATAATAATGTGTATGTCTTCCAACCCTACGTCTTTCTCCCTTTTATTTAACAGCTTATGATGGTTAGTTTAAGGCATCGTGTTTACTTTAGCATATTTCATGATTTGCATCCACTTGTTTTGCATGCACCGAGGCTCAGTTCATCATTCTAACTTGCATTGTCGTTAATACATCTTGGAATACGTGCTTAGACCGCATGCTATCAAATTGATTCATATGCCATATTAAGTAGCCGAGCCTAGTAATTGCATATCACATGCGTTGTATTAGTCATATTGCATAGTTAGGATCATGCATTATTCTAACTAGTTTCTCATTTGGCTTTGAGTACTAGGTAAGCTTTTATTTTCTTTAGCATATCGCATGCGTATGATTGTTGCCATGTCAAGTATGCTTGCCATGAGGCTAAGTGCTTAATTGAAAATTGCTTGAATGCCTACGAATGAAGGCTAATTGCTTGAATTGGGATGGTTTGATTCATGTACATTTAAGCCCACTTTTTCAAGTGGCACATTTACAAACGCTTTTCGAAACAAACATGAAACCAAATATTCTATTTTTTGCAAGTTAGTCTATACTTGTGTGTGTGCGCATCACATAGTAATGTTAGCCTAATAACCGGAACAAGAGCATATAATGCAGATAAGAATCACATCATGATTAGTAGCGGCTGATCTTTGATCGGGCGAGTAGAGGTGCTCAATTCATGACCTTCCCCTCTCGTACCCAAGTTCCCGAGCCGAGACAATCTTGGTGATGATGGACACGTGGCCTTTGGCACGAGTCATGGGTTTCCTAAATTTTCCAAAAATATTTAGCTGGCGACGCTGTATCTGGAAAAGCAGTCCATTTTTGGTAATTTGATTCAAAATCGATTTTCCAAAAGATATGTTGGATTTGGACTCTTTTGTGTTTATCTATTTCACATTGCACTTGTGAGATCGGATTCAGACCCGCGGGAGTCCGATACTGAAGGGCTTATTCGTTTTCCGAAAAAGGGCACGAAAAGTCGAGCTACAGGGTGGTTTATGCAGAGAAAAAAGGAGTTCATGCTAAAAAAAAGTACTGTTTGGTTAAAAAAAAAGTCTTATTTTGTTGGGCCAATTATATACATAGAAGGGATGCTACTGCATGCAGAATTTTATGAACATGATATCCATGAACCTGGTATGGATGTTAAAAAAAAAGGAGCAGTAGTTTGATGTTGTACACATGCTGTTGAAAAAAAAAAAAGAAAAAAAAGATTTTCTGCTGCATATCTATATGAGGTTGTCGTAGAAGTCATTTGGAAAACACAAAAGCCAATAACAGGGCAAGTAGCAATACTAATTTTCTATTTAAAAAAAAAAGGTTGTCCTATATTAGAAAGAGTGTTTTCTACTGTGTTGGTAAAGGACAATAAGACAAATATAAATGCAGGGCATGGTGTATACCTGATGTAAGAAGGCTGCTTCTTTTCTGATTCAAAAGAAAAATGGACTACTCTGAAAAAAAAATAAAAAAAATAAAAATAAAAAATAAGGAAAAGAAAGAGTTTTAGCCTCTGAAATAGGGGCTAATACTTCATAAGTAGCAGGTTTCTTTATTTGTATAGCCTAGGACATTACTTGGCTTATTTAAACTCATCATCTAGCAACAAAATGCTTGCATGACTTCAAAAATAAATAAATAAATAAATAAATAAGGTAACAAATAGGTCTTTACTGTGACAGACAGACTCAAAAAAGTGGTTGCATTATACATAAAAGAAGTCAAGTCTTGATTTTAAGAAGGGTCTTTTATGGTCTAGCAAAAAAAAATAATAATAATTTTGGTTCTATGATTAAAAAGAAAAAAGGAGCAGCAGCAGCAAAAAAAAAAAAAAAAAAAAAAGGGCTGCTGTTGTTAGGAAAAAAAAATAAAAAATAAAAAAGATGAGGAAGGAGGAAAGCATACCTGATATGACCTTATGTCTTCTTGAAAGTATAAGAAAAACAATTTCTGCTGGAAGTATGAAGGGAGTAGAAGGGAATCTTTTGTGTCCTCGAACAACAAATTTTGCGGGAAAGGTGCTAAGACCTAATATGCACTAAAAAATCTGTAGGTGGAAAAAAAGGGTTGCAGGGGGAAAAAAAAAAGGGTTGCATGCTCGAATAGGTGTTATATAAAGCAAAACGTCTTACTTAAGAAAAGAGGCAGTGGTCTACTAAAATACTTCAAAGAAACAAAAGTTTATGTAGGATTTGAAATACTCCAAAGAAGTAAGAGTTCGTATAGGATTAGAAATCCTAACAATGCCAATCTATCCTATTTCATTTAGGCAAACTCCTAATAAAAAATAAAAAATTTGATCCTTAAAAAAAAAAAAATCCTGCCAAAAAAAAAAAAAGAAAAAAAGTAGTGGTGGCAAGTTTGTAAAAACCTCACATAGAATGAAGGAAGAGGCCTACAAAAGAAGAGGCCCACAAAAGAAAAGGCCCAATTAAATCTTGGACCTTACCCATCAATATCTATGATGGCCTGAAAAAAAAAAAAAAAAAAGTGGCGGTAAGTTGGTAAAGAGCCCCGCATAGAACGAAGAAAGAGGCCCACAAAAGGAAATGCCCAATTAAATTTTGAATCTTACCTATGACCTATCACTTAAAAAAAGAAAGAAAAAGAAAGGCCTATGGACTATAAAGAACCCATAGGCCGAAGTCCATGAAAAGGGCCCATGCAAAAAAAAAAAAGAAAAATAAATGGTCCATGCAAAAAAAAAAAAGTGGCCGACGTCCATAAAAAGGGGCCCATGCAACAAAAATAAATGGCCCATCGATTATAAGGAGCAATCAACCCATTAAAAAAATAAAAAAAAATACAAAGCTTGAAAAGTGGCCAAAAGGGACTAAGGCCAAGGAATAATGCCATCCAAGATCTAAAGAGGATCTAGATAAAAGTGTCAAATTGTCGTGATTCGCACAGTTAAGGAAATTCACTTGTGCAAGTCACGAGGGGACATTTGTTGGTACATAAATTTCAACCAAATTTATGTTTAAATTTCAAATAAAGTCAATTAGTTAAATGACACATATAGAACCTATGATAGGAATGTTGTAGGTAATCACTTCCTAAATTGATTGATCCGTTGAAGTGAATAAATAAAACAACGTCGTATCATAGCGACGTTTTTCAAGATACTCAAGTGACACGTGGAGCCTATAAAAGATGATATCTGTAGAGCCTACCGTAAGGACACCACACAGAATGAAGTCCAAAGAATCAATACGGCTAATCAGATATGATTAAGCCCAAATTCAGATGGCGCTATCATTTAAAATTCAAATGGCGTTTTCATTCAATTTGAAAATTGAAAATTAAATTGACGATGAGGCCCTTTTATCACCTAGATGACCCTCTATAAATACGAGGGATCATCAGTTAAAAAGGGAAGGAAAAAAATCATAAGTCAGAAAATCAGAGAGAGAGAGAGAGAGAGAGAGAGAGAGAGAGAGAGAGCGCGCTAAAGAAGTCGATAGAAGAAAGAAAAAATTGAAAGCTTACACTACATTGCAAGTATCTAATACGATGGCAAGCTTTAGGTAAAAGAATCCAAACCCAACTATTGTATTGTGTATCTAGGGGTTTTTAAATGCCTACAATTTCAATAAAATATCTCTTTTCCTTAATTTATCTTCTGTTCATTTTTTTGTTATTCATTAATCGGAGGTTTCATTTAAATAAAATGTGTAATTAACGATTTGAAAGGCAGATCAGAAATAGGAACCTGCTATTCAAATAATCAACACTGTTACTCCAAAAAAGTAAATATTGGACATTTGTAACATAAATTTTGAAATGTGTTAAAACACTTCACGTCTCAAAATTTATGTCTACACTTGCATATTGATTTTCTCTAACACATTTGATTTTCACTGAAATTTCTTCGTAAATGTACTTAGAGAAATTTACTTTAATGTTGATTTCTAACTCAATGAAATTTTGTAAATATTTTTTATTCTGAATTTCATATTCATCATTGATCTTATTTGATAGATCTTGACGAGGGCATTCCAAAAATATAATTTTTGTTGAAAATGGACATTTAAATAAAAAGTTATTGAATTTTTACGTTTTGAAAATTTTCAAGAAGTGAAAGACGTTTAAATGTAAAATGCAAGAATATTTTGGTCCAATAATTTTGGAGGGAAGAGACGCATGTTTTTTGAGGGACCTGAGGTAGTATTAAAGTTTAGGATATCCTTTATCTCGTAAAATTATAATATTAGGGATCTTAAAAAAAAAAAAACCCCCTTTTTCCTTTTCCCAAGCTTTCTTATTAAAAAAAAAAAAAAAGGCAGAAACTTAACAATTCTGCTAAAAGATAACCTTAAATTTTGGACTTTATAATTTTCTTCAAGCTCTGTTTATCTTAGTAAAGATTTCAATTTCAAAACACTTTCCGTGCCAGTGCTAAGAAGAGAGGAGTTACAAAAATTGTGAAATCGAGGCAATTGTATTGTCATAAAACCTTGTCAAATATGCCAATTTCAGAAGCTGTCTATAGAGGCACCATTGTCACAACTTGTCCTTCCTGTCACTCCAACAATGCCAAGACCCGTTTCCTCAAGAGTGGCCACAAGCCATTTTAGTCCCTCTCAAACCCCGAGTCACTGCTCAACATCAAGAACTACAGCCAGTCAAGGATGGGTTACTCTGCATTGACATATGGTACATTTTTGCTTTGATGGGGACTCATTGTCTCCATTTCTCGAAATTATTTTTCTTTTTTGGGCGGTAATGACATGACTGGCTTCTTTGCATTTTGATCATCCAACTGGAACAATATTTTGCACAATGCCAACTTGGACCACTCCATCTTAAATACATGCTTGATGAAAACCAACTGTCAGAAAACAGAAATGAGTTATATATTGGTATGCAAAACCAAGAAACAAGGATTTAAGCTACCATGACTCAAGTTTGGTTTGACAAGTAGTTTTTTTTTTTTTTGTTGACATATTTTAATGTCTTAAAAAACACTCCACTTGTAGATTCTAATAGATTAGACAGACCTAAAACGTAGGTAAAAAATAATCCACTAAAGACAAAAAAAGGAGTTTAAAAAAAATTGACTTTATTTTTTCTGTTTTTAGTGAACTTTTCTTGGATTTTATTAGAAAAATTTTAGTCTTTAGATTCTTCTAGATGGACCTAAAGAGTAAAAAAAAAATTACTATAGAAAAAAAAGAAGAAAGTGGCGTATTTAACTGTTGCCAAAAGATACCAAATTTGCCTTCAACATCACATGCTCCAACTGCCTTTTGAACCCCAGAGAGTACAATTTTTTCATGTCTTCTTTTACTGGGCTTGTAAGAATGCTCATGCCCTAAATTTATTCTATTCCCAATCCAATTCCTATGTTACTGAACTGAAAAATGTACCCATGCATTATTGATGAAATCCACATCTCACACCATCTACTCATGCAAATTTTGCAGTACAAACTTTCTCAGGAAACCGGTCTTTCAATGTTCATTTAATCATAAGCCTCATCTTCAAACAATGATGTGATCAGAGTAAATAAATTCTATGGCATAAAATCACGGGCAGCTCGGCATGAGCATCATATGGCAAGGAAATTAGAAAGATCATCACAATCCAAATTAGTTGCACTCCATCCCATTGTTCTTGATGATCTAAGATATTTGAGTCAAAACTATCAGATTGCAGAATTTTATTAATTCCAAAAATTGTCCCAGATATGTCATGAATTTGAGGATGTGAGCTATCTGAAACAAAGAATTCGTAAACAAGACCATTTACTTCAACTAAAGAGCATCCGGGTTGCTTTTGGGTTCCATGAATGAACATGTTTTTCCTTTACCCACCTTCACATCACTCCACCTAGAGGCAGAAGCATAAACATTAGACAAACGAACACGTGCCCTGCACTTTCTAGGTTCTAATTCTTCAATTTTGTTCACTGCAAACTCGGCCAGTTCTACATTCCCATGACTCCTACATGCAAAAAGTAGGGATCCCCACATAACCACACCAGATGGAATGGGAAATGACTTCATAAACTTCACTGCCTCAACCAAAAGGTTTGCCCGACCAAGAAGATCAACCATGCACCCACAGTGTTCAAGCCGAGGGGAGAGACCATAGCATCTAATCATTGCTTCGAAATAGTAAAACCCTTTATCCACGAATCCACTGTGACTACAAGCAGACAAGACCCCAAGAACTGTGACCTCATTTGGCTTGACATCACTTTACAATTCCATCTGACCCCAAGAACTGTGACCTCATTTGGCTTGACATCACTTTACAATTCCATCTGAGAAGAGAATTGCAATGCCTTCTCAGACTGCCTATTCATGGCAAGCCCTGATATCATCGTGGTCCATGAAAAGACATCTTTCTTGGCTAGTCCATGAAAAATTTCAAGAGATTTTTCAATATCTCCAGACTTAAGAGTACATATCGACCAAAGCACTCACCATAGTAACCTGATTTGGCCTCACATTACCATCACCCAACAATTCCTCAAACACCTTCAATGCATTGGCATAGCAATCACTATGTACACACCCAGAAATCACACTATTCCAAGTCACACATCCCGAACCAAACCCGGAACCTTATCAAACACCCTCCGCCCAAATTCAACAAAACCACACTGAAAATACATCGATATCAGCTCATTTTGCACAAAAACATCGAATTCAAGCCCGAGTTTCTCACTCAAACAATGAATTTCAAGGCCTTTTTCAATCAACCCAAGTCTACCACAAGCCTTGAGGACAAAAGGGGATGTATGTTTATCAGGGAAAACGCTATTACACCTCATAAGATTGTAAATATTGACCGATTGTTGGGGAGACCAACTCCGAGAATAGGCTGGAACATGAAATTCCAAGAAAAGAGATCTGGGTTTTGGATGTGGAAGAAAGTGGAGGATGAGAAAGAGAGGAAATGGTGGGGGGAAGAGAGAGAGAGAGAGAGAGAGAGAAGTGGAGGAGTTTGCTGGAGACAAAGGGGTCAGCGAAGAGGCCTGAAGTGATGGCTTCGGTAGAAAGAAATGAAAAGGGTGTAGGTAGGTTTGCAAGAGGGAGAGAGAGAAGGTGTGGAAGTTGCAAGGGGTGTGGGAGGAGAGAGACTAGGGTTTTGGGGTTTGAAGGTCTGAAAATGGAGGTCAGGAGTCGCATTTGGTTAGCCGTGTATGCAACGGTAACATTGATAACAGTTTTAGGGCATGTTTGATTGGAAGGATTAAAGCATGGGATTGGGATTATTAATCCGTGGGCCCAATTATTCTATGTTTGTTTTGATATTTTGGTTTAGGATTATTAATCCAATGGATAATTAATCCAACAAATTTGTAGGATTATTAATAATGGGGTAGGGGTGGGATAGTTAATACCACATTAATTTGATAGGATTATTAATACCTCACTATTAGTGTTGTGAATCAAACATGGCCTTAAAGTTTATAGCTTATAACGGAAACTCAAGTTTACCTCCATCCCACGAAGCACGGTACGCTGATGGTTACGGTTGCGGTTACGGGTACGGGTATAAGTGCCCAAAGATCTTCAATTTCCAAATATCTCACAATTATTGAATCACTTGATATTTTCAAATCTTGAGATTCTCATATAATGTAATGGTTCTGAGCGATTTGGGATAAATGACAAAAATATTTGAGGATAGAGGATCCTTGCTCGGGCATAAGTATTGCGTATATTAATATGATAAAATTTAAAAAAATTAGGATACGAGTACGGTTGGATACGCTTATCAAAAAATATTTATTTTTAATTTAGAAAAATATAAAAATTAATTAAATAGTTTAATTTGTTAAGATCTAACCTACAATTAATATTTAATGTCAAAAGTAAAGATATAAATCAAAATTAAATGTCAATATATCAAATAACTTACCAGTCATAGTTTAATTTTAAAATCATACTAAGTATAAAATTAAAAATAAAAAAGAAGTCTAATGAAAGGAGTTTTATCTCCGTACTAGAAGAAAATAAGAAAATATTATTTCAACTGAAGTATAATAAAACTTAGGTATATACTAAGTACGTTTGGATACGTCAAAAATAAAAAAATAAAAATTTAAATACATATTTCATATATTCGATATATATATAAAAGTACCATACACTGATAAGTAGCCGATAGAACGTGTTTTTCAATCTACCCATGTTTCATAGCAATCCACCAACCAGGTAAACCACATTGGTAAATTCAACTGCAAATAAAAAATGAAAAAATTGCTGTTACTAATTTGATGGGTGAGATTTATTTAAAATATAATTTGCATGTTATGGTTTTGAAAATTATATTCGGTCTTTTAAAGTTTTTAATTTTATAATAAATAATCACTTTTATCAATAAATTATCAAATAAATTAATAATTTTTAATAATGTTAGAAATTTATTTTAATTAATAATTCAAATAATTTATCATTATATAAGAGAGTATTTAGAAATTTTATTTTTTAATTAATTATATCAAATAAAAAAATCCTAATAATAGGGTATTTGTAATTTTTCAAATCATAAAAATAATCCGTATTTTAAACAAATATTAAGAGGTGTATTTATAATTCATCGGTGTCTGATTTACTCAAATAAAATTAGAATGGAATGACAAAATGTTTATTTTATTTTAGTAAAAAAAATACTATTTTGGGATAATATCTTTCTAGTTTCAGAAGTCACAATTTATTTTAGTAAATCACAATATCTCACTAATATTTTTTTCTGGTGGTGTTCGATATCAGAAATTTATATAAATGAATAGTCTAGATACATTTTTCATAATTTGAATCTGAACATCAACATTCTAGGTAAGATTCTGGTTTAATTTTCCTAAGTCCACAACTTTCCTATATTTTTCTTGATGTACGAGTTGAAATGTACTTTTAACCACATTTTGAATTTCCAAATTTAATTCTGTTTCTTATATTTTTATTGTTTATTTTTTTATTTTTTAGATTATACGTTGCTTAACTTGATTTTGACATGTATTGTTTACAATACCTTAAATGCTGTGGTATTTACCCCATTACAAAATGAGTAATCTCGTCACAAATTAGTGTAATAAAAAATATTATAACTAAGTTACAAACTTTTACAACATTAATTATAAATTTTGAACGATTTGTTACGCTAATTTATAACAAGATTACATATTTTATAATTAATATGATGAAATTTTATAATAAAATTATATATTTTTATGATAGGATGCATATAATATACACCCATTTGAAGATGCATGACATAGGGTTTAAGAAGCTCTTGCTTGCATTGTGTAAGAAGTACATTAATATTTTTATACATCTCTTAATAATTAATTTTTTTGAATAATGTTATATGTACCAATTAATGTACTAACTGGTGTATTAATAGATGATGTGACATCATTTTAGAAGTTTTAGATATTTATAATTTGTATTTTAAATGAGGTCAATAATAATGTCATAACACTAGTTAGTACATTAATTAATGTATTTAGCACGACCTAATTTTTTTTCCCTTCTCTTTTGCATTTTTCATTTTTGCATTATTATTTTTTACTCATTAGAACCTACACTAGCCTAATCTAATTTAATTTAATGGAAAAAAAAAATAAAAAAAAGAAGAAGGGTATCTCTCCAATACCCCACATGAGGCTCGAAACTGCAATCTCTTTTATGGGGATTGGAGAGCATACATAGGGGTGCTTACTTGTCGGATTTAGGTAGGTTGCATGTCATCCACCACTCAATTGAATGGGATTCAGGTTGAGAAAATTTCATATGTATCCTACCATTTATGGTTTTGAAATCGACCAAGATGGTTGGGTGGTACTACAAGAATTAATATTTTTGTTGACTAAAAAATTGGTCGTTAAAAGTCTATTTTTAGTCGGCAAAAGTTATTCGCGACCATTTTTTTTGATCGCTACTTTGGTCGCCAATTGAGGGTCGGCAAAAGTAATTCGCGACCAAAATTTTAATTGGTCGGGAAAAGTTGGATTTGCTGACTAGATTTTTGATCGCCAGTTGCAGGACAACCAGAAAGCACCACAGTAGGCAGAGCACTTAGTCAACAGATCAGTCCAAAATGCAGAACTAAAACACAGCCCAGAATCAACCTCAAGCAGTATCCATGATCAGTCCATGATTATCAATACTCTTTGATCAACTCTTTGAAACTTGAATCTCTGCAGCAGCATCACATAAGAGTAGGCCAAAGCATCACAGCCCAACTGGTGGTGCCAAACAAAACAACTAAATATAGCATCTGTTGAGGGACACCAAACTTAGGCCATAGCATTCAACCTCCATTCCTAATACCCAAAGCAGCAGTCCCACAACACCAAAAACATCCAGAAAAACCATCAGCAGACTTTTCACCATCTGCAAACCAGCAGCAGGAAGCAGCAGTTGCCCCAAAATTGATTAAAAACATCACAAGGAGACAGAGCAGCAAAGAGACAGAGCATCCCAGAACAAATCAGCAACTGGCAGCAGTAGGCAAGATAATTAGCAGTAACAGCAACTGGCAGCAGTATCTGCTTCAGATTACAACATTCTACATAATGTCACTGTGGGGATATATTTTCTGAGTACCAACACGTGGCAAGGTGACGCCGACGTGTCAGCCGAGGTGCCACGTGTCTTGGTCGTTGTGCCGAGGTCATCTCGGCTAGGCCGAGGTTGCCTCCGAAGATATCAGAATCCGAGATAAGCGGATAAGAGACAAGAGTCCTAGAATGAAGAGGGAACTCAACTTGGATATGGACAAGAGTCCTAGATTGAGAGAAGACTTCAGTTTGGGTAAAGATAAAACTCTTAGAGAGTTTATCCTGATCCCACTGGGAGTTCCAGATTAGCAGTAATCCTAAGTCCATTAGGGCCAGGCTCCTATTGGGACTGGGATTGTATTGACTATAAAAGAGAGGCACTCCCATGGGTCTAAGGTATGCTTTTGATACTCAAGCTTGTGAGTTTAGTACTTGATTTATCTTTGAGAGATATACTGACTTGATCGTCGGAGTGCCCCCGGGTGGTCGAAACCACCGCGGGATTCTTATATTTTTGTTACAGGTAAGACAGGGGCCATCTATTCTGCCAGTGCTCTCCAGCTGGTTACTAAGCGGGCAGTGTGGTCGGAAAATCACCCACACAATTTGGCGCCGTCTGTGGAAAAGAAAGAAGAATAGATGGCCAATGACGAACAGAATGACTAGATTAGAGACTACGCTCCTGCTGGGAGTGGAAGACCTATTGATCTCGACGTTGAAGGGGACAATAGCAACATAGACACTCGTGACCAGAGTCACGGAGTGAAAGAAGCCGGCCAGGAAGGTGACGCACCAAAGACAACAGATCGAAGCAACGAAGACGACCTCCAGGTATGAAAGGATAGATACCTGCGGAGGAATGAAGACCCTTCTAGAAGGGATGCAAAGACAGGGGGCATGAGCGCTCCCAAGAAGATAACATTCAAGTATAGAAGAGCTCAACCTGAGTGAGCAAATCCCGGATCCCAGATCCCAGAAGACATGATCTCGGCCTAGATGAGTAGGTCTGAGAAAAGAAGAGCTCAACCTGAGTGAGTAGATCCAAGATTCCAGAAGATAAGATCTCAGGACCTGAGTCCGAGAAGAGAAGAGCACAATGAGCAGATCTCAAATCCCAGAAGATAAAAAGGAAACACACAAGATCAGACTAAAGTTGGTCAGAATTGAGAAGTATGCTAGGGCCGAGGAAGACATGCCAGGAACAAAGGCATCAGAACAAGAAAAGAGAAACGGCTCGCCGATGCGAGGCCGAAAATCAAACTCAGGTTGGAGCTAAGTAAGATCAATAGAGAAACCAAGGCCGACAACCTCGGATTGAATTCAACCTCGGCGACAAGGTCGAAGCTACATGATGAGAACCCAAGTGGATTTTAAGTTCACATTGGGGGCAGAGAGAAGAAGAATGTGTTTACCACTTGTTGAAATTTGCAGCAATTTACAAGTTGGTTAAACCAAGATGATGCTTAACCGAAGTTAAGCCGAGACGATGCTTAACCGAAGTTAAGCCCAGATGATGTTTAACCGAAGTTAAACCAAGATGATTCTTAACCGAAGTTAAGCCGAGATGATGCTTAACCGAAGTTAAGCCGAGATGATGCTTAACCGAAGATTAAGCCCAGATGATGTTTAACCGAAGTGAAACCGAGATGATGCTTAACCGAAGTTAAGCCGAGATGATGCTTAACCGAAGATTAAGCCCAGATGATGTTTAACCGAAGTGAAACCGAGACGATGCTTAATCGAAGTTAAGCCGAGATAATGCTTAACCGAAGTTAAGCCGAAGATGATGTTTAACCGAAGTTAAACCGAGATAATGCTTAATCGAAGTTAAGCCGAGATTATTCCTTAATTCACTTGTTGAAATTTGTAGCAATTTACAAGTTGGAATTAAGCTGATTCCTTATCTTCACTTGTTGAAATTTGTAGCAATTTACAAGTCGAAGTTAAGCCGAGATTATTCCTTAATTCACTTGTTGAAATTTGTAGCAATTTACAAGTTGGGATTAAGCTGATTCCTTATCTTCACTTGTTGAAATTTGTAGCAATTTACAAGTTGAAGTTAAGCCGAGATTATTCCTTAATTCACTTGTTGAAATTTGTAGCAATTTACAAGTTGGAATTAAGCTGATTCCTTATCTTCACTTGTTGAAATTTGTAGCAATTTACAAGTTGGAGTTAAGCCGAGATTATTGGTTCTCTTCACTTGTTGAAATTTGTAGCAATTTACAAGTCGAAGTAAAGCCGAGGTTATTGCTAAACACTTGTAGCAATCTACAGGTTGGTTAAACCGGAGAAGATGCTTAACACTTGTTGAAATTTGTAGCAATTTACAAGATAATGTTAAGCCGACATGTGATCATCTGTTGAAATTTGCAGCAACTTACAGGTTGAGTAAAAAGCTAAGTATGTTGTTTAAACACTTGTTGAAATTCGTAGCAATTTACAAATAGATTATTGTTTAACACTTGTTATGTTAATCCTTGTTGATCCCTGTTACAGTATATGTTAATCCTTGTTGAAATTTGTAGCAATTTACAAGTAGACTAAACCGAGATCAACGTTTAAACACTTATTGAAGCTTGAGACAAAGTTTGCAAAGTTAACATTGAGTAGTATATGTTTCACACTTGTTAGAATTTATGAAAAGTTTGCAGGTCAGTATCTTGCTGAAGTAAAAGTTTTATAGCTATTATACCCGAGGTATGTAACCCCGAGAAGATTGCACAAAGGAGGCAAAGTATGAAAGGCATGCACAATATTCTAAGTATAGAATCGTGTAAGAGCAGTTAGAAGAAGATCAAGACAGAATTCATGGTGATTAACACGCCCTCACCATACAATATCATCTTGGGAAGGCCATGGTTGCATACAATGGGGGCAGTTCCCTCAACGTTGCATCAACTATTGCGATTCCCCACAGAACATGGGATTGAAGAAGTCAGAAGAGACCAATTGCATGCAAAGAATTGCTCCATGGCAGCAATGAAAACTACCTGTAAACATTCAGGAACCAGGGAAGGCAGAGATTGAAGACGAGGACATGGAGGTCCTAGATGATGTCGGCAAGGAGCCAGCCAAAAAGAGTGAAGAGACACTGAAGAAAATCCTCGTCCAGGAGGGCGACGAAGAGCGCTTCATTCAGAGAAGGAAAGTTGAATTAGACATTCAAGAACAAGGAGGCACATCGGCCATATGCAGAGCTTACATTATCTAAAGAACAAAAAGGTACAGGAGTACAAGCGACAAAGAAAGAAGGAAAAACTTCAAAAACTGAGATGATGCTTAACCGAAGTTAAGCCGAGATGATGTTTAACCGAAGTTAAACTGAGGTGATGTTTAACTGAAGTTAAATTGAGATGATACTTAACCGAGGTTAAACCGAAATAATGTTTAACACTTGTTGAAATTCTGAGAGAATTTACAAGTTAAAGAGTGCACAAAGTTAAATGTCGACAAAAGATTTGCCAGAGTCAAACGTCGTTTTGATTAGAACAGAACCACTAAGTACACACCAGAAGAGGTGACCAGAATTGTGAAAAGGAATAAATGCTTCAAGAAATAGCGATGATAGTTTGCAAAGGCCAAGAGAAAGAGGGTCTAAAGGGGGTGAATTAAATACCAGAAGTTTTAATACATCGGCGAAAGAAGAACACATCAGGTCTGTGACTACAGCAAGAAGCCCACCCTAATGTGATCCTAAGTACAACTTGCGTTCACATTAGGGGGCAGGGAGAAGGTGTAGGGGGAAGGAATGATAATTAAGGAGCAACGAATGTTAACACTTGTTGAAATTTTTGAGCAAATTACAAAATGAGTTAACCGAAGATTATGAAGTCTACCACTTGTTGAAATTTGTAGTAATTTACAAGTTTGGTATAGCCGAGACAACACTGAAAGACGTTTCCAAGATATGATCAACCGAGATGACCAACCAGCTTGTTAAGAGCTGAGAAAGTTGGCAAGTACAAAAATGAAGACCTTAAAAAACTAGGGACTGAAAGCAAGAACGTCGGACTAATCTACTTCGACGGACGACAATGGTTCAGCCTCGGCAGACAGTTGGAAAGAACTTCTCAGCAGCCTTCTCAGCCACGAGCTCAGCATCAACCTCCTGAAGAGTTTGATCAAAGCTCTTCTTGGCGATTGGCACCTTGGAGTTTGAAGGCAAAGATTGAAAGCAAGAATCTGGAAAAAGACACAGAAAACAGAAACAAGAATATAATTCGTAATCAAGAATGGTGATGAAGCTATCAAGAAATCAAGACAAAAAGATTGCACAAGTGTGTCAAGCCAAGAACAGTGGTAGAAATCAACAGATGTGTGAACAGTGTGTATTCAAGAAGATGATTTGGAAATAACGGGTAAAACAAGCAATGGTGATTAACAATGAAGCAGAGCTTCTTGGAAAGCAACAAGAAATAAAACCAGGAGGAACAGTGGCTTACCAGAAAGAGGGAAGCCGAAATGAGAATTGCCGAAGTCTGACGACAATGACAGAATGACGTAAAGCTTCACCGGAGGAGAGAAACGAAGACAGTTGAAGAAGCTTGAAAGCTTGGAACAAATGACGGATTTAAGCAAAAGAGCTAGAAAGAGAAGAAGCCAGAGGATTAAATGAGAAAAGAAAAAAATAGTCAAGAAGACGACAAAGTTCAAGAATAAAGCCAAGTGCACAGGCACTAAGTAAGTATGTGAAGAACAAGAAAGTAATGAACCAGACATGATGCTAGCAACATAAAGCGGATATGACAAAGAACAGTTTCAGGCATTTTAGCAATAAGAAATCAAAAAATTGAAGACAGATGAGAACAGAAGGCCACAGATGGCAAATAAACAGATTCAAAGTAAATCAGAAGAGTTATGAAAGATTGAGCTTAATAAAAAAAGTAAGAGTTTATGAACCTACAAAGTGAAGTGAACGCCGATATGAAAATCGCCGGAGTCAAATAGGTGACTGGAAATCGGGAACTCACCAGAGAGTGTGAGTGGAGCAGTCGCAAAGCTCTTGGAGTTTTCGAATTAATGGAACCAGAACCTCGGCTAGGAGGCGCTATTTCAAACAACTTGGAATGCATGAAACTTGATACTTGACACCAGTGGACAGCGAAGTCCAGGAAACTTTGAGGTCGGCAAGTTTGATCACAGACAGAGGGGCACAGATGAACGAACAGTGTAGGTTCCATCACCTCAGAATGCCGAGGTAATAGAACCTAGGGGGCAGTTGTGGGGATATATTTTCTGAGTACCAACACGTGGCAAGGTGACGCCGACGTGTCAGCCGAGGTGCCACGTGTCTTGGTCGTTGTGCCGAGGTCATCTCGGCTAGGCCGAGGTTGCCTCCGAAGATATCGGAATTCGAGATAAGCGGATAAGAGACAAGAGCCCTAGAATGAAGAGGGAACTCAACTTGGATATGGACAAGAGTCCTAGATTGAGAGAAGACTTCAGTTTGGGTAAAGATAAAACTCTTAGAGAGTTTATCCTGATCCCACTGGGAGTTCCAGATTAGCAGTAATCCTAAGTCCATTAGGGCCAGGCTCCTATTGGGACTGGGATTGTATTGACTATAAAAGAGAGGCACCCCCATGGGTCTAAGGTATGCCTTTGATACTCAAGCTTGTGAGTTTAGTACTTGATTTATCTTTGAGAGATATACTGACTTGATCGTCGGAGTGCCCCCGGGTGGTCGAAACTACCGCGGGATTCTTATATTTCTGTTACAGGTAAGACAGGGGCCATCTATTCTGCCAGTGCTCTCCAACTGGTTACTAAGCGGGCAGTGTGGTCGGAAAATCACCCACACAGTCACCATTCAATAAAATGTCACAAATGGGATTAAATGAAAACTCTTGTCTCCCATTAATCTAATGATATTATATTGTGGTTCCTATCATAAATCAAGAATGTTCATGGACAATGATGATACTGCTACTTGATATCACATTTAAATCCAATATTTTAATAGTAGTGGCGATGGTAGAACTGTGGTGGTTTTGGTAAGATTTCAGTTCAGAAAACATTTTCAAACAAGCTTTTTTTTCAATAACTATGAAAGATGTTTTCTTTTAATTTGTGTTTCCGTTGTATCAAATACTAAAAAAATTAGAATAAAAAATAAAAAATCTGCCAAAACAAATAAAATGCAATTCTGTAATTTGCCAAAGAGCAATGATATGCATAATCTTATTTCCTGTTTGAATAATGTTAGGGATCATGAATAATATTAGTGTGTCGTGTTTTATTATATGTGCAATTTAAGGATGAAATTTTTTTAAAATTTTGATAATCCCTAACATTACTCTTCTTGTTTTATTTTCTCACTTCTAGACACAAACCAATAGAGCTCACCTTAATAAAAATTGATTGATATTCTTTTAAATTCAAAAATAATATGCAGAGTTGAATTTAGGTGCCCAAGTGGTTTACGTAGAGAAATGTGTAGGTTAAGCCATGCATGCTATAAAGTAAATAGAATCTCCACACATCCACTCCAATATCTATATTCTGTGTATATATTATAAACATTGATTGATATTCTTTTAAATCTTGAGATGCTTCTTGTTGGTGAGACTATTAAAAAAACAACGGTAGTGCCATACATAAAATAATAAAAACGTGATATTACTAATTCTAAAAAATTAATATTCTTTTATTTAGAATCAATTTGTATGGTAAAGATTAAATTAATTAAAACGTGAGTCTATACATAAAATAAATTTAAATCATATATTACTAATTCTAAAAAAAAATTAAATAATTTTTTTGAATTTATAGTCCCTCCATAATACTTCATATGCTGGGATCTTTTGGCAACAAACTAAAAAAGCCAACTTTTTAGTTTTTTAGTTTTTTTACACAAAAAGGTCAGTTTTTTTAGTAAAAAAAACCAATTTTTTTGTCAACTTCCCAAAGCATTCCATATTTGTAGGGTAGCCTTTACTTTGACATGCATTGGAGAATAAAGGGATCGGAATGGAATTACATATTGACTTAATTCCAACACCAAAGGTCAAGGAAGTGGATGTCTTGTTCTCTATGGAATCCATTCATGATCAATGATATGTCTGGCATATATCCTCTTTTCAAATAGGAAGCTACAACCATTAATATTAAGATAAGGATATATTAAAGATTTGCATTGATGATTTTGGGTATATAACTATCATTAGTTTATTTTTACGTAACCTGGTTTAAGCATTTTGGGTTCAGGTTCAGGTTATTTGGATCAACCGGTGGTAGGGCATTATAAACGGCACAAAAAGTGAGACACAGAACTCATAAAAAGTGGCACTTAACACTCGTAAGGATGTGGATCCCAAAATTGGGTCACTCCACTCCTATGAGTGTTTTGTACTGGTTTATGTTGTTGAATGTTTCGTTTATTATTGTAAGGAATGATGTACATAATTATCGAAGCTACCGAAGTGTTGAGGGTATGCAAGCACGTAATGACACATAAGGATAAATTATACTTTACACCTTTATAAAATTTAGGGTAAACTATCCATAGGTCCTAATAGTTAGACTTAATTCTCATTAAGTCCTATTAAAAATAAATTTTGATAAAATTATTGTTAAAAATAATTTTATTGTGATAATTTTTTACACACGTCGCTAAAAATTGACAATTAATGACTTTTTTTATCATGATTTTTATAAATTGTTACTAAAACTTACAGTTAGTGACATTTTTTTATAACATATTTTTTCTATAGGACCTATTAGACAATAAGTCCACTCATTAGGACCTACACGTAAGTACCCCTATAATTTATATCCACTACAAAAAATTAAGGTTTTAGAGATAATAATTTAAGAATAAAATTATTTTTTGGAGACCAAATATTTTTGTTGTGAAAAGTGTTATTATATTTTTAGCAACGAAAATTAGACATTAGTGATGGATTATTATCTTTTTGAGACCAAACTTTTTGTCTAAAAAATAAGCCATTTTGAGACCAAATTATTTTGTCCCTAAAAGTCTATTTTTTATTAGTGACATTTTTAAAATTTTGTCGCTAAAAGCTTTATTTTTGACGATAGAAATTGATCTCTAAATATCTTTTAGAGCAAAATTTTCACTTTTGAAGACCAAAACATTGGGTCTCTAAAACTATTATATGTTGTAGTGATCCAATCCCCACTTTGTCACTTGACCTTTTAAATATCATAGTCAATTCTCTAGATTTCAAGTCAAGTAATAGTTAGACTTAGTCTTATAATGTCATTCCAAAAATTGACGGGGAAGTTGAAGTGTAAGAATTAAAGTGAAATTTTAGTAAAAGTACAAGGATGCTAAGAATCAAAGTAGGGTTAAAGTGAGATTTTGATAAAAAATATAAAGGTACTACATGTATTTAATACTTTCATGTGGTTGTTCTCCTTTGACCTTAAAAATGAGGTTATATAAATGAGTCAAATTGTAACTTGACTTGAAGTTTGTGGATTGACTAAAATAATTAAAAGATCAAAGGATAAAGTGGGATTAGATATAAAATATTGGGGTGCAAAGTGTAATTTTTCCTATATATAATAGAAGTCAACATAGAAGCAAAAAGAGAAGTGGCAAATGGGCAAATATAAACTGATTCTTTTGTTTGTCTTTAAAAAACCACAGATGCTTGGGAATCAATAAGCTGTAAGCAAGGAAGCACGGGTGCGGGTACGAGTATGGTACGGGTACGAGTGCGGGTACGCCGATTCGGCAAAACTCAAAAAAAGTACGATACGGGTACGGCTACGGTACGCCAATATTTTTTTATTTTTTTTTAAATAAAATTTTGATTAAAGGATCCAACCTACAAATTAAAATTAAATATCAAAACTAAAAAAAGAACTGCTCATTTTCCTATAATTTAAAACCATTAAGCGTTAAAAATAATATTTTTGAAATCTCTCACTTTGATATGTTATGCACTGTGAATTTGTGATCATAATTTATTTTTAAAATCTTTCTTTTTGCTCATCAATTTGCTATTTTTATAGGGTGAGACCAAAGAAATAACAGGAGACCAAAGAAAGATTTAAAGTTAATTACCAACAATAAAGGAAAAAAATTCTCAATTGGTGCAGGTTGTCAATTGCAATTTGCATAATACATGAAATTGCATCATTCCCAACAACTACTAATCAACTAATACAGTATCAATTTTTAATGTTTTGTGCATAAACTTTAAAAGTTTGTTATGATTAAAGATTTTATAAAGAAATTCTAGGAGGATCTAAAGCAAAAACATAATGCATAGTCATACACAGAACTACCCTTTATAGGCCTTGTTATTTTTTTTGGTTCAAATTGCTTTTTAAAAACATTAAAATCATTTGTTGATATGCTTCTACAATTTATACAGACAAACAGGACAACAGAGAAACATCAAAATTACTGATCTGCAAGGGTACCAAAAAAAATAAAAAATAATAATAATAATTGCTAATTTGCAAGGGCAGAAAAAAAAAAAAAAAAAAAAGGGCCTTGGCGTACCCATGGCGTACCCACGCCGTACCCATGCCGTACCCATGCCGTACCCGAATAAGCCAAACGTACCGGACCCTCTTTTGCCGTACCTGGTACGCGTACCGCCGTACCGGTACGCGTACCCGCACCCGGTAAGTACCCGGTACTCGTACGGCACTATTTTTGGAGTACCCGTGCTTCATAGGCTGTAAGCATAAAACCTTTTCACATCTAGTTCTACACTAATTATTTTTAAGATTTGATTTCAAGAAAATGTTAAAAATAGTTTTCTTTAAGTTTGATTCTCTGAGTTGCAGTTTGGTAAAGATGAGTGACAAAATTTACTAAGAAAAATGATATACAAACTTATTTTTTAAACTCATTTTTTAGATTCAATGATATGTAAATGATATAATTGGTTTATAATTAAGAAGATATGAGAGAGAGTATTAAATATTTTAATTGATTGCCACATCATAGGACTTGAAAATTGGGTCTAATTTCTGAATTTGTATAGCAATGCCCATTTACTAATGAGTGGTTATATTTTATACAAATTAGTAGAGGGTCGGCCTTGGCATAACACTAAAGTTGTTCTATTGCTTTTGGAAAATTATGAGTTCAAATCACGGAAATAGTCTCTTTCTTAGAGGATGAGGTTGTGTATATTTGACCCTCTTCCGACCCATAATGGCGAAAGTTTTGTACAGCTAAGACTAAATTTATTTGTTTATTTATTTTTCATTGAAAAAAAATAGGGTGAATTATACTAACGGTTCCTGTAATTTGGAACTTGTGTCACTTTGGTTCATAATATTTCAATTATGATATATTTGACCCTGAATCTTGTTCCAAATAAGGACAATTGAAGACACTATTGCTCTATTTCAAGGACAAAGTTGTCAATTTGATAAAATATAAACTAATTTAACAAAAATAAATGTCAAAAAATTATTTTTGACTCCTTAAAAATTATTTCTACCCACCATAGATAAAATTATATAAAAATGATAAATATTTTACATTTTTATTTCTACTCACTTTTTAAACTCATTTTTTAGATCCAATGATATGTAAATGATATAATTGGTTGATAATTGAGAAGATATGAAAGAGAGTGTTACCTTAGATATTTTAATTGATTACCACATCATAAGACTTGAAAATTGGATCTAATTTTTGGACTTGTATAGTAATGCCCATTTACTAATGAGTGGCTATATTTTATACGAATTGGTGGAGGGTGTGCCCTGGCGTAACACTAAAGTTGTTCTATTGTGATTGGGAAATTATGAGTTCAAATCACGAAAATAGCCTCTCTCTTAGAGGATGAGGTTGTGTATATCTAACCCTCTTCTGACCTATAATGGCGAAAGTCTTGTACAACTAAGACTAAATTTATTTGTTTACTTATTTTTCATTGAAACAAAATAGGGCGAATTACACTAACGGTCCCTATAATTTAAGACTTGTGTCACTTTGGTCTTCAATTGTGATACATTCAATCCTGAATTTTGAATCTCGTTTCAAATAAAGATAATTGAAGACACTGTTGCTCCATTTCAAGAGCAAAGTCGTCAATTTGATAAAATATAAACTAGTTTAATAAAAATAAATGTCAAAAAATTATTTTTGATTTCTTAAAAATTATTTCTGGCCACCAAAGATAAAATTATATAAAAATAATTGATCTTTTACATTTTTATTTCTACTCACTTTTTAAACTCATTTTTTAGACCCAATGATGTGTGAGTGATATAATTGGTTGATGATTGAGAATATATGAGAAAGAGTGTTACCTTAGATATTTTTGGACTTGTATAGCAATGCCTATTTACTAATGGGTGTTTATAGTTTATACAAATTGGTAGAGGGTGGGCATTGGCCTAACACTAAAGTTGTTCTATTGCGTTTGGGAAATTATGGGGGGATTCTATTTACACCAAAAAAATCATTAAATACTCTCAATTTCTAAGTATACCTTGTTTAATTATTTAAAATTTTATTTTACTCTCATTACACCCTATTATTTTTTCCAAATTACCTTCAAGGTAAACCCAAATAATAAATAATAAACAAACTAAAAAAATTATATTATTTCAAAAACTTTTCAATACAGAAAAAAAAACTTCTACATTATGAATTATCTACAAGAATGCTCGTGGAACACTTACATCCTTTTTGATAGGTTGCTTCAAAAAACTATTTTGATTATTGCTTTCATTCATTATTTGATTTTGTTCAAACTTTCTTCTAGGGTTTAGGGTTTCAAAATAATAAAAAACAATGATGTTGACGACGATGATGAGTTTTGGTAGGGTAGATTGGAGTTTTGGAAGAAGAAGAAGAAGAAGAAGAAGAAGAAGAAGAAGAAGAAGAAGAAGAAATAACTTTGATCTCTTGGAAAAGAAAATATAAAGATTTGAATAGGAATAACTAATTAGGGTGTACCATGAGAAAAAAAAATATTTTAGAGTTTAATATGTGTCGTCCTTATTAGTAAATTCATATTACGATATAATAAGAATTTAAATTTATGAACTTAAATTGGCCGTACTGAGACATATTTTGGGTTCAAATAGAATCCCCAGAAATTATGAGTTCAAATCACAAAAATAGTCTATCTCTTAAAGGATGAGGTTATGTATATCTGACTCTCTTCTGACCCGTAATGGCGAAAGTCTTGTACAAATAAGACTAAATTTATTTGTTTATTTATTTTTCATTGAAACAAAATAGGGGGAATTACATTAACGGTCCTTGTAATTTGGAACTTGTGTCACTTTGGTCCCTAGACGTTCAATTGTGATCCATTTGACCCTAATTTTGAATCTCGTTCCAAATAAAAACAATTGAAGACACTATTGCTCCATTTTAAGGGAAAAATCGTCAATTTAATAAAATATAAACTAGTTTAATAAAAATAATATCAAAAAATTATTTTGATTTCTTAAAATTTATTTCTACCCACCCAAGATAAAATTATATAAAAATGATAAATTTTTTACATTTTTATTTTTTTTACCAAATTAATTTTTAGTATGTGTTTGAATGATGATCATGTAATAAGTGATTATTTTTGTTGATATTTTGATGGTTATCATGTAATAGATATTTTTGATGGTTGTATTTGTTATTAACATATATTTTTGGATGGTTATCATGTAATGGGTGGTTATTAAGCTTTCAATGTGTAATTGATAAGTTTATATATGAAATGTTTTTAGTTTTAGATTTTTTGATTTAATGGATTATTTTAATAATAATATCAAAATTGTCGTCATGTTTGACTTTCAAAAAAATGGAAACTAGTTTAACGAAAATAAATATAAAAAAAAATTATTTAAAAAAATTATTTCTACCCTCTCAAAAGACAAAATTATATAAAAATTATATGTTTTTAATTTTTTTTTTCACCAATTTAATTTTCAATTTCTTAGAAATTTTTTCTGAAAATAGATTCTGAAAACCAAATCAAACGTAACTTTATAACCAAGAAAGTTTTAACATTATTTATCAAAGAAAATGCCATTACATTTCAAACCATATATAAGTTAACTAACATAAAATAAGTTTTATGAAAACTTTGCACTTAAAATGAACCGTTTGAAAAGGAAATATCTTTGATTGTCCTTATTTAGAGCAAGATTTAAAATTCATGATAAAATGTATTACAATTAAAAAGTCAAACGCTAAAGTGACACAAATTTCAAATTATAAAAACTGTTAGTGTAATTCCTCCAACAAAATACTTCAACTTTAAAGTATGTTAGGATAAGAAGAATTTGTGGGGGCCTTGTTACATTTTTGCCCTTGGTCATGTTGGTTATGAAGTCAACTTAGGAGTTTTGGGAGAAAAAAACCGCCATTTTTACATTAGTATAATCCTGTAAAAGTTATTATATACTCCACCTAAGGACCTCCCACATTAAATTTGACATCTCTCAAAAAATTTGCAAAAATCCATTTTATAGTAGGATTGTTTTTCAAAATTTAATACCTCATGCAAAGTGTACCGATTGAATTGATTATTCATGATTCCATAATTGAATCAATTCTATATATCCATATCAGCTACAAATTAATGAAATGTTATGGTAAAACTTATTACAAGTTTGTTCAGAATTCCAAACTCAACGATGGCAACTAAATACGAAAATTGTGCTCGAGACTTAACCTAACAACCCAACACCTTATGGTACCAACAGGAACAATACTTGAAATGGCAAACTATAAAAAAAAACACAAATACTGAGATCGGCTAGAATAAGACCGTAGCCAAATGGAATTACTAAATAAACCCTACAAATTTAATTTGGCCCTCCTTAAAAATTTATTGACAATCACATATTAAAAAACATTCTGATAAATAAGAATATATACTCTACATTTTTTTCACTAATTAAAAATATCGACTATTTAATTGGTATAAATCATATTAAACAATACAACTTTCATAAAAAGAAGTTAAAATTATTATTTTTAATTGAAAACAATTAAAATAAAGAAAAGATATTATTGGTTTGTTGTATAGTTCTTGATTGGACCATTTGTGGAGCTATAGTTATTTAATTGAATCACTTGTGAAGCTTTATAAGTCTATGAACATTGAGTATTAATTATGTAAATAATTACATGTGCATGAGAAATGAGTAGCATATTTAAATTGAAACTGTTGTCCTATATTTTTTTTTGAACAGCAAAGATAAAGATTTATTGATGGTAAAGCAAGAAACATGCAAAATTACATCAACAAATCGGAAAGTGCGCAAAGATTGGTGAGAAGCCAATCAAGAGCAACCGAAAGATGAAAAAAGAACAAAACACAGCAAGAATAGCTTCGAACGGTAGGCCAAACAGAACAAATTCAGAGCAGACTCAGAAACGAACTTCAGCAACACAAGACAGCCAAACAGACCGTCAACAGAACAGAACAACTTGAAAGCAGAACATCAGCAGACCAAACATAGTAGCATCAGCTTCGAAACAGTAGGCCAAATATCTTCGAAACCCAGCTTCGAACACCAGTAGCAGACCAGACAGTAGGCCAAACAACAGCTTCGAACACCAGCAGTGGCTTGGCCCACTAGATCACCCCCTCAAACATAAGTGCAGCAGTGCATCCTCCACTAGATCATACCACATTCAGACAGCAAAGCAAAGGCAGCAGAAAGTAGTTCAAAAATAGCAGAACTGCACAGAACAACAGTAGGCCCAATAGAGTAGAGTAGAATCACCCCCTCAAACATAAGTGCAGCAGTGCATCCTCCACTAGATCATACCACATTCAGACAGCAAAGCAAAGGCAGCAGAAAGTAGTTCAAAAACAGCAGAACTGCAGAGACCACACCCCTGGGATGTTATAGACGCAGAATTACAGGTAAGACTATAACAGACCTCGCCTCACCCCTGAGATGTTGTAGAGGAAATCTGATATCGAAAAATGGAGATCCTTTGTAGCTGCCTTAAGCCAGAAAGCCAGCTGAATGAGAATCAATTCTTGCAAGTCCTGCATATTTGGGAGAGATGCGTTAAAGCAGCATTCATTTCTATGCTTCCAAATTGACCAGAGTGTGACCAGGGGTATGGCACGCCAAATGCGCTGTTCGGCCTTCCTACAGAAGTACCCTGACCACCATTTCAGCAGACCATGGACGGAATCAGGAGTAGCCCATGAGACACCCCACCATTGCAGCAGACCAGACCAGACTCTCCAAACAGATGGGCAGAGGATAAGAACATGCTCAATGGATTCCTGCTGAGATTTACAAAAAACACAGAGTGTAGAGGCAGAGCTGTCCAAGACTCCAATGCGCTGCAAGAATACAGAGGTTTTGATCTTGTGCTTCCATGCGAGCCAACCGAAGAATTGCACCTTAGGAGGAAGGTACTTGACCCACACCAGATGACTGAAATTTTCAGTGTCTCCAGAGTCTCTGCTGGTTTGGTTGTAAAGGTTGGACACAAAGGATTGCCCAGGCTTGGCTGCTCTCCAGATAGCACTGTCCTGGGACTCCAGCTGAAAGGTAGGGGCTGGACCTACAAAACCATAAAGCCTGAGCAGTTCATTTCTTTCCCAAACAAATAGAGACCTTCGAAATGTGAACGACCAGTTCTTAGTAGCACCTGAGACTTCCACAAATTCCTTCAGCAAGCCTTCCTTTTGTGAAGATAAACTGAAGAGCCTAGGGAACTCCTCTTTGAGGCGGACATTTCCACACCAAGGGTCGGACCAGAACCTTATACGACAGCCATTGCCCACCTTTAACTGGAGGTTGCTAGCATAGTAAACGGAAAGAGACAGATTATGATTACCGGCTGCCACTATTCCATTCCAAATATAAGAGGGTGAGGTGTTTAAACAAGGGTTTGGATTCCATTTCCCCCCAAGGAACAGATATTTGCTGCAAACCACCCTATACCAAAGAGACACAGGTTCAGAAGCAAATCGCCACCACCATTTTAGGAGTAGATACACATTTACATCTCTAATTCTTCTAACACCCAGACTACCTTGCTTTATACTCTTAGTAACCTCTGACCATTTCACTAAATGAATTTTGCACTTCAGATCAGGCCCACCCCATAAGAAAGAGGCTTGAATTTTGTCTAACTCCTTGGCAATTCCTTCAGGTAGCTTGAATAATGATAAGTAGTATACAGGTATACTTGATAACACTGCTTTCACCAAGGTTAATCTACCTGCAAAAGATAAAAGCTTCCTTTTCCACCCGGCTAGCCTTAGTTTTACCTTATCAACAACTGGTTTCCAAGTTTTCTTTCTTTTTGGGTTTGCCCCCAAGGGTAGTCCTAGATACTTGATTGGTAGATTTTGAGACTTGCAGTTCAAGAGGCAAGCAAACTCAGCAAGGGCAGGTTCGGAGCTGCCAATCCCACAAATCACACTTTTGTGGAAGTTGATTTTAAGACCTGAAGCCACTTCAAAGCATCTAAGGATTCTTTTCAGGTTTAGCACCTCTGATATCTCAGCTTCACAGAATAAAAGGGAATCATCTGCAAATTGAAGGTGGGACAATAGCACCTCATCATTAACCCCAACAGATACACCTTTAAGCAATCTGAGGTCCATAGCTCTCTTTAGGAGAATATTTAAAGCCTCAACCACCACATTGAATAAGAATGGTGATAAGGGTTCACCTTGCCTGAGCCCTTTTTGGGGATTAAACTCTTTTGTTGGAGATCCATTGACAAGGATAGAAATTCTAGTAGTAGAGACACACTCCTGTATCCAAGAGATCCATTTTTCACCAAAGCCAAAGTTTGCTAACATTGAAAAGAGGAAATTCCAGTTGATGGAGTCAAAAGCCTTCTCAAAATCTATTTTAAAGATTAGCCCAGCTTTCTTGGTTTTGACCCAGCTGTCCACAACTTCATTTGCAATCAAAACACCATCCAAGATGTTTCTACCTCCCAGAAAGGCAGATTGTGAATCACCAATTATCGATGGCATAACTAACTTCAATCTATTTGTTAGAACTTTGGAAAGAATTTTGTAGACAGAACCAATCAGACTAATAGGTCTGAAATCTTTAAGAGATAAAGCTTGCTCCTTCTTAGGGACAAGGGTAATGAATGAGCTGTTTAAACCTGGGGTTAAAGTGCCACTGGCATGAAACTCTTGCATAAATTTGAGGACTTCTTCTTTAAGGATTTTCCAGAATTTCTGAAAAAACATCAGATTAAAGCCATCTGGACCTGGGGCTTTGTTCCCATTACAATCATTTACTGCCGCCCAAATTTCTTCTTCGGAAAAATTTTCTTCAAGAACATGACAGTGGGTACAAAGTCTAATACTTTTGAATTCACCTATCAGAGTTGGCCTCATTTTCCAATCATCTTTGAACAGATTTGAAAAGTGAAGCCACACCTCATTCTTGACTGCAGCTGGGTCCTCAAGAATCACACCCCCAACTGTAATGGAGTTGATAGTGTTTCTGGTTTGCCTACTAGTGGCCATGACGTGGAAAAACCTGGTATTCCTATCCCCTTTCAAATTCCAGTCCAGCCTAGATTTTTGGAGCCACTCCCATTCCATCCTCCTGCTCAGTGACCACATTTCAGTCCTTTTCTCTCTTTGCAGTCGCAATTCACCTTCGTCCAGAGGTCTAGTTTCAGCTTTTAAATCAAGATCATGCAGAGTAGATTTAGTATCTTCTAATTTTTTTGCAGCATTACCATAAGACTCTTGATTCCATTTCTTTAAAACCAACTTTAGGGACTGCAATTTCCTCTTCAGAATGGATCCTGCAGATCCATACAGATGAAGTTCACCCCAATTACTCTCTACCAAGGAAGCCAGTGATGGATGTAAGGTCCACGCGTTCAGAAACTTGAAAGGTTTGGGCCCCCAGTCCCTACTATCCTCCATGAGAAGAAGAGGGCAGTGGTCAGAGATAGTTCTTGGAAGACCCCATAGTTTGAGTTTATATCTCACTAACCATTCAGGACTAAGAAGAAATCTATCTATTCTACTCCACTTTTTCCCTTCAAGAGTGTTACACCAAGTGAATTTTCTGCCTAGCATTTGGACATCTACCACCTCGCAATTATCAATGAAGTCATTAAACTCCTGCATGCCTCTATCCCTGCAGGAGACTCCTATTCTTTCCCCCACATTCCTAATTTCATTGAAGTCTCCACCAAGGCACCATGGGTTTACAAAAAGTGTTTTCAAATTTAACAAGGTCACCCACAGAGCCTTCCTTCTTATTACATCATTTGGGGCATAGATGTTGACCAGAACACAATCAAAAGAGTTGTGAGCCTTACCTGATAACAAAATAAAGTTCCTGCTGCTACAACAATCTGAGAGATGGAAGACGTCAGGATCCCAGATGCAGAGTAACCCACCAGACAAACCTGCAGCTTCTACAGACATGGATTCCATCTTGTCTCTAGGCCAAAGACTTTTAATCCGCAGGTTTGAAACACTTGATTGCTTTGTCTCCTGGAGCAAAGCCATATCGACTGCCCGCTCATGCAATATCTTCCTGATTTTCCTTCTCTTTTCTGGCCTTCCTAGACCTCTGACATTCCAGCTTAGAATCTTCATGTATAACAGTTGAACAGCACATTGCACCCAAGAGGAAGCTGGTTATTCCACACCACCAGTACCTCCAGCCATTCTCACTCTATCTTGGTCCTCCATGCATATGAATTTCTTGACAACTTCAGATTCCTGGCCCTTATAGTCAATCCCCAGAGTTTTTCCCACGTGGAGTGTTTCAAGAGCCTCTTGAAGATTTTCGTTTGTAGAGGAGGTGTGAATAGACTCTGATGTGTGGCTGAGAGAGGAGGGAACAGTTTGAGATCTGGCTCTGGTACTTCTTTTGATCCCATTACTTGAACCTGTCCCTTTGTGCCCAACCCTTCTTGCAAAACCAGAAAATCTACCTGCTAATAAAGATTGCTTTGACCCTTCTCTTCTAGCACCTTTCCTTTTTCCTTTCTTTAAACGGGTGGTGGTGGTTCCTGAAGTGGATGACTTGAAAGTGACATTGGCCTTAGCTTGTAAACTCATTCCAGATGCTTCGCCCAACTGCTTCAAAAGTAAAGTGTTTGGTCCATTATTAAAGGGCCTAGAGGGCAACATAGTCAGATGGCTTGGCACATTGGGTTGCAGCCCATTATGGATTTGGCCCAAAGCTAACTCTATACAGATGCCAGGCCTATCTTTTGAAGTCTCACTAAGACTTTTAATAAAACCTGAAGTGAGTATATGACCCTCAACTGCGGGGCCTACAGTGGGATTAAACTGAGGATCTTGATTGCACTCAACCCTCTTCTGCGTAGTTTCAGTAGCTAGTTGTTCTTCTACACCTTTTTGGGCAAAATGATTACACCTCTACTGTAGGCTTTTCTCTGATAGTAGTGATTCAGCCACACATGTGCCGTCTTCGTTTGAGTTTCCAACGCAAGCTATAGTCTCTGCTATAACTGATGTGTTACTCCAGCTGCCTCCTACATCTAGCTCATCCAAAGCCTTCATCCCCGCTGTCGTACCCTTATTGGTTCTAACAGACGCTCCTGCCATGTCATCCGCTATGTCATCATCTTCCTTCTCTGGTCTGTGTTCTTGACTGGGTTGGGCTACACCATGGATTTTGGAACAGACAGCTTCAACTGGGACCTTAGAGAGTGAGGCTTTACAACTGAGGCTATCATCCACAGTGAAGTGCTCTTCGAATACTCGAATAGGATATACTCGGCCTCTACACTCCAGATTTATACGTGTATTAATCGGGTCCATTACAGCAGTAACTAATTTAAATCTGCCAATTGTAAATGATTTTGGTGCACTTATATCACCATCTAAGAGGACCACCTCACCCCATGTGCTTCCAATCCTTCTGAATGTATTTGCACTCCAGAGGTTTGGGGGTACCCCAAAACAGCTGATCCAAACTTGTCTCTGTTGCTGCAGGTACAGACCAGGACTCCAAACTGTGATGTACTCGCACCAGTGATGGAACCATTCCATAACCATGGACTTTTTGCCGAGCAGGTCTTCTTTGGAGGGGAATGAAAGATAAACGTCTTGCCCACCTCCCTTTCTTACCAACACATTGTGCTCTCCTCTCTTGATTAGTTCATTTTTCACCTGTACAGAGGTGTGCTCTGGCTTGAGTCTCATGATCAAACTCTCATAAAGCCAACCATTGCCTATCTTCTCCACTCTGATTGTTATCTGCACAGCTGATGGGGCTTTTGGATGAACCCCTTTAATGACTTCTGCAAACGATCTCCCGTCGGTGCCATGGTTCCAGTTGGAGCTATTTGCCATAGCTGGTGTGTTTTTACCCACTGGTTGTCTTGTTGAGAAGACTTTCCTTTGCTGTCTTGCCTCTGAATGTTTAGCAAACTCTGCGATTTTGACTGATATGGATTTATCATCCACCCACAGCCCATTCGTTTTTTGTTCTGCAACGTTAGCTGCAATAGAGCAATCGTACCGAACAAACCCAAATCTGGAGTTAGTTGCTTTCCGCCTCTTGTATGGTATGAAGACGTCTTTAACCACGCCAAATTTGGTGAATAGATCAAACAGGTTTCTAGGTGCCATGGATTCAGGCAAGTTATCCACGAAAAGCGTTATCAAGTTCGATCTGCTTCTTTCAGACCACAAGTTAGGATTTGATTGTCTTCCTCTTTGCTTCACCACTGGGATCCACCCACCGAGATCCCCTTGCTTCCTCATTTTCCTCTCTCTCAAATCAACCCACTCTGATACTTGAGCACTTTTACCCGTGTTGAATTCAATTTTAGCTGACCTTTGTATGATTTTAACACAGGAACTGCATCAACATACATGAGATTCTTTCCTTACATAAAGAAGAACTTTGACTATGGAGTTGTGATATTTCTCTTGACATTCAATCTGATCACTGTCTCAAACTGTTGTCCTATATATAATTGTTTATTAGACCAATTGGTCTATAATTAATATTTTAATGATAATTTATTTTATTAAAACTCAGCCTAACCCACCATCTATCCAACAAAATTTGCCCCTTACCTCCTTCAAGAGACAAAGTAGTTCTAGCTCCACCCAGTGCATAGCTCGACCTAATATCATAATAGCATGTGGCCACTTGCACCATTTTCTCCTAACAAAGAGGTCATATGCTCTTCTATTTAGAGGCGGCTCAAGTTTATTCGGAGTCTAAGGCAAAAAATATTTAAACGAGACTTTTTGTAAAAAAATTATTAAAATATATTTTTCATTTGTTGAAATGCAAAATTACTAATTACGTTCAATATAGCGACTTTGATTTAAATCTGACCCATAGATATTTTGGATTTGGATTTTTTTGTCTTATATGGTTGTTTCTGTTCTGTTTCCCCCTTATTCCTCATTGAATTTGGTTATTAGAGTGTGTTGGTTGCATTTGGAGTAGGTTGGTTGCTTGTTTTTAAAACTGTTGTTGCCTTGAATTCTGTCTCTACGCTCGAGCAAAGCTTTTTGCACTCGAGTGATGTTTGAAAACTCTCAGTATGTTTACAGTCTGCAAAATTATTGAAAGGGTGCATTCTTCGCTCGAGCGGTGATTCCTGCGCTCAAGCAGTCACACTTGTTGTGTCTGGACGCTCGAGCGACACTTCTTGCGCTCAAACGGTCTGTCCAAATTCAGCATTTATAAAAGTCACTTTTGGTCACATCTGAATCATTTCTCTCTCTCTCTCTCTCTCTCTCTCTCTCTCTCCCCCCTTCTGCCATTGTTGAGCTTCCAAGCTCTTTCTACCTAGTTTTCATCTACTTTTATACATCTTAGACCCTAAGTTCCTTATACCAAAACATTGAGCTCGATGAGGGCTTCCATTTGGTCTAAGCAGATCGTGTTTTCTTTAAAGTTGGATTTTCGACTTTCTTCTCTTCATTGCTTGAGGTAGGGATTCTTTTACTCATTTTCAATGCTTCTCCTATAGATAGATATGCGGTGTATTTTATTACATAAAAATCATGTCCATAATGGACTTCTTTGAAAATCATATAAGGGTGATCTAGGGTTTGAATGTTTGGAGTAGAAATTAGGAATTGATTGTTGTTTGGGATAATGGAAGGGTAGCTCAAATTGTCTATGTTGAAAAAGATAAAAAGGCCCTAATTTGATCTTTTGACCTAATGGATTAAAAATGGGTAAAGTTGAAAAATGGGTAAAGTTGAATAATGGTTGTGTTATGATAATTTGAGTTATGTTGTTAGCATAAAGGGTGAATTAATTTTGGTATTGGAATTTAATTCGATAACCACGTTAAGTTAAGTTGAGTTATGGCTTGAAATTCATGGATGTGATTTTATTGAAAAGTGGAAATTGGTTTTTGGAAAGAAAAGGACTTGGGCATGTTGATTTGGGAAAAATAAAGGAGTTGATTTTGAAAAGAGAAAAAAACCATGACGTATTTTAAATTTAGAAATGAACTTGGGGTTGAATTTTTGAAATAGTTGAATATTGTTGTTATTATCATTGTTGTGGGACTTAATGTAAAGTAGGTATCGGACTATCGTATTACAAGTGTTTATATATTGTTTGCTTAGAGGTTTTGTTCTTGGTCATCGGTGGAGGATGACATTGTGATGTTGAATAGATTTTGTGTATGTAGTACACATGGGTTGTTTATATTTATTGAGTTATGTGATGGTTGGAAGTGTGCATACGCTAAGAATCAAGGGTACCATTACCCTCCAGCTAGCGCTTGAAGAATTGGCTGTGCTGAGAATGTGGGGTGCTAGTACTTTCCAGCTAACGTCTAGAGAACTGAGCAGAAGTACCATTACCTTCTAACTTGTGACTAGTAAATTGGCATGAGTATTGGAAATGTGTATCGTTGGTTTATCGTGCTTGAGGTAGGTAGAGCGTTGTTAGATTTCTTGTTATTATTTAGATTCTATTTATGTGTTTCATGCGTGATGATAATTATTTTGTGAAAGATGTTAATTGTTTTATATTGTAGCGATTCCAGTTTTGTCACTTCGCTGAGTATGTCGGGGATTGAGCTGCCCGGTCAGCTCGCGAGGGTCCAGGGGGCAGCGCCCCTTACTGGGTCCAAGGGCAGCGCCCTGGTGGGGATCGAGCTGTCTGGTCAGCTCGCAGGGGTCTAAGGGGCAGCGCCCTGGTGGGGATCGAGCTGCTCGGTCAGCTTGCAGGGGTCCAAAGGGCAGCGCCCCTTGGCGGGTCCTAGGGTAACGCCCTGGCGGGGTTGAGGGGCAGCGCCCTCGAAAGCAAAAATGTAAAATGCATTAGAAGTTGCTTGTCTGCTCTAGCGGCCGTTTATGTGCTCGAGCGGAGAATGTTTGGTTCTAGAAGTTTGACTTGTCTGCAAAAGTACTGGGAAAGTGTATTTGACGCTCGAGCGGGGCTTTCCATGCTTTAGCGGACCATGTTATATCAGTTCGTGAATCTGATATTTCCGATCACTTTTGTATATTTCTCTCTCTCTCTAAAAACTTTTTCCTCTCCCTTTTCTCTACATTTCCCTATGCCAAATTGGATCAAAACCTTGATTTCTCAAGATCCATTAGAGTTCTGCCATAGGTTCTTCATCAAAGTTGGTTAACTTCTCGAGGGCTTCGTTGTGTACGATGAAGATCGAGTTTCGACGCCGTTGATTTTAGAGGTTTCATCTCATTTCTTCTTCAAAACTTGAGGTAGGGATTTTCTTAGAGTTATATATATATTTTTGCAAGATCTAGATGATTTTCCAAATTATCCTTTGATAGCTTTGAAAATTGATTGTTGATTCAAGAAGTTGAGCGATTTTGAAAGTGAGTTTCGCTCTTGTTCTTTTAAAATGACTTTATGGGTTTTGATCTTCATTGATTGAAGAAAAGATGATTTTGGAAAATTTTCTTTCAAAAAATTTGAGTTGTATAGTTTTGGTGAGGAAACCTAGAATTACAGATTTTTTTTTAAGAGGCTGAAAATCCATGAATAATATTGTTATATTTATTTTGTGTGTCAAAATAAATGGATGTTTGGAAATTTTCTTATTTATATTTATATAAATGATGAATTTTAGGAAATGTGAGAATTATTGTTCATTTTGAAAATTATTGTTCAAAATGTTGAAATAGTCTTGAAATGACTAATTGTTGAGGATACTTGAGAAGAGAGAATTGTGTTATTCCTTTGATGATGAATTGGAATAAAAGTATTTATATTCATCTTGTGTTATTGACATATCAATCCATTTGATTACATTAAACTTTGAAAGTTGATTTGAAAACTTGCATTGAGAAAAGAATGTTGAGAAACAAGTTTTCATGGAATGGTTTTGGGGTAAATACGTTGGTAAGTCTTGATAAGTGGTATAGATGATATTGAATAAGTTGGCTTGAGAGTCCAGGGTGAAAGACCGAAAACCTGCGTGGATAGGTGTCGAGCTTTCCGGTTAATATCGGTAAAAATGACAAATTGGTAGTACTTGTATAGTCTATTTGCAGATACAAACCTAAGGATTACCAGAGTCATATTTACCGCTCTTGAAATGAATTATTAAGTTTTGAAGAATTGAAATTGCATGACATCATTGAGCATGATATTTTTTTCAAAGATGAAGATGTAATTTTCTTTCAAAAGGGTATAGCGTGACATGTGCATTTTATCTCTTGAGACTTGTATAAAATGTATGTACTTTGTTAAGAATTTTCTAATGGACTTTATGCTCACTTTACGGGATTTTTGTGCAGGAAAAGATGTGGTGATCCCACCTAACTAAGGGCGTGGAAGTATGTGTGTTGGGAGTACAATGCTCTCATTTTGCTGCGACTCTGTGTGTAAGCTAAGGGCTGTGTTTGTGTGGGTTTGAATAACTGTTTTGTATAACCAGGCTCAAGCCTTAGAAACTTATAAACCCTTTGGGGTATTTATTTGTTTATTTACCTGTTGTTGGATTAATGTATTGTTGCATGAAGAACTATTGTATCATGTAATGTAAGTTTGAAGATTTATATTCGGTTTTCCTTAAAAGAGCCATGATTGTTGTCTTATCATTTGGGCTAGAAATTTGGGGCGTTACATATATGGTTATATAAGGAACATTTTATATGTATTGTCATCATGTTCGTTTTGAATGTTTCTATCTAGAAATTGAAATTTGGAATTGGGTTTAAGTTCGGTAATTGGGGGAAAAGAAATTGGACTTTGTGGATTTGTTTTCGAATAATTGTTATTGTCTGGCAGGTTTAAAACAATGAGGACGTAACAAGAAGAAAGAAAAGCGAATCGTTCGTGTTGTTGAATAAATCGAATGATTTTGTGAAAAGTACCTACACAAGTATATTTTCAAGTATAAACGAGCAATTATGTATATGGTATGACTTAAAGCATTCATGATCATAACTATTTATATGTTGTTATTGTTTAGGATCATGTTAGGATTCCTACTAGACTTTATATTCATCCCACGTTGCTAATCTTTTTTCAAGTATATATCGAGAGGTGGTTCAAGATCAAAAATCTTCATTATCTGTTGGCCACAGAACCTTTTATTTGTTGGCTGAATGCCGTTGTTATAAAAATGGTTAAACTCTTTCACTTTCATGTAATGATGTAAACCAACAGACAATTTATTTTAATTATGTCTCACATTGCATTTATCTTGTATACGAATGAGAGAAACTTCACTGACTTACCTTTATTAAGATATGAGAACTTCTATTTGCTTTATCTAAAATTGTTAATAATAATTTGATAATATCATTCTAGTAATAAAAAATGGAGTGTTACATTCAAGTTTAGAAATTTAAATTCCCAAAACAAATTTATTCTTCCAACATTAGTGTAGTTACAGTATTTCTACTACTAAAATACATAAAAGTAAGGCCTCTTACTGCACCTTAGGTAGCATCTTATTTTTATAGCACTCGACTCGCTTCTGCTGCTATTGAATAGTACATAGCAACGTAGTGTTTCCAAGATTAGAGTTTAATTGGGATCTTAGGTAGATCATCTTTTATATATATATATATATATATATAGAAAAATAACCAATAAATCATACTTTTCTCAAAGAAATACAATCAAGTTCTATCAACTTTCTACTTGAACAATTGAGTCATATACTTAATAATTTATTCCAAAGTAGTTCAAAACTTAATTAATAGTGTACTTTCTTCCAATACTATCATTTCTCATTGATGTTAATTACACTATTACTCATAATGTAATAATCAACTTTAATTTAGACACTACTTATTTAATGTCTTATTTCAAAATGTTTTTTTTGTAAATCGTTTACATGAAAAAGCTTTTTCATTTATTTTTTTCCCCACAAATTGAGATTTAAAAATTTAGAAAAATAACCAATTTGTCCTACTTTACACAAGAAAACCCAATCACCTTGGGTTTCAAAAAATTGAGTTTTTTTTTTCCATATATATATATATATATATATATTTGTTTTTAGTCAATTTTTTTTTAATATTTTAAGAAGTTTTTTTTATGTTTTAGATGCACATAACCTAAATACACTTAAAAAGTATAATATTTATAGAAAAATCTTTAAAAAATTCATCAAATACAAAAAATATAAAAATTCAATACATTTCGTATTATTGTATATTTATTGAATTTTTAAAATATTTTTTCACAAATATATTACTTTTTAGGTGCATAAGTTATGTGCATCTAAAAAATAAAAAAATTTACTTAAAATATTAAAAAAATTCATTAAAAACAAAAAAATATGAAAAACATAAAACACAATTTTTAGAAAATCAATCAAAACCAAACACGGTAAATGAATTCCTATCAATTTTTTATTAGGACAATTTATTCATACTTTTCGGAATCACTCCTATACAGAAGTTTTATTTTATATATATATATATATATATATATATATTTCTCTTTTACCCATTGGTATTTTATTATGAAATTGCTATTCATGTTTATTTAAATTTTTTTACCCATTCAATTTAAATGCTATTGGCATATTGCTCAAAACTACTAATCAAGCTGGCAGGAAAATGAGAAGTGTATACCACAATGTTTTTTGGTACATGGGCAGCAAAAATATTGATGATCCTATTTATGATTTTAGACTAACATTCAAGTTGTTTGGCATAAAATATTTTCAAACACAAATTTTTATTTTTGGCACGTATTTCAGTAAACGATTTTCCAAGCAGATCACAACCACTTGTACAAAGGGATTATATTAATTAGAATAATGCTATATATACTAATTAATGTATTAACTAGTATTTGTAATTTGTATAATAGGTGAGATCAGTAATAATGACATAACACTAACTGGTACACTTGTGTGCACATTAATCAGTACAAGTAGTACCACCGTATTAATTAAAACAAGACCATTTTGTATTTAATTCCAGAAGTGCTGTTTTTTTTTTTTTGATCGGCAAAACAAAGAGACTTCATTGATGTAAGAAAGAGTACAAAGTACAAGACAAAATACATCAATAAAGCAAGGAAAGTGCGAAAGCATCACAGTGGACTGAATCATCCAACTAGGTTGGCACAAAACAGCCCATCCTATCCTTTGCTAGCACCCCCAGAGTTGGTGAGCAACCAACCAAAAAACAGAAAAGAAAACAATAACCAGCCACCAACAATACCAGAACACCAACTATACCAGAACCAACAATTCTAATGCCCCAACAGTGCAGACTCAACAAGGCCTCAGACCAAATGCCCCAGTCCAGGTCTAACATCCATTACAACAATTCAAAATGCTGCTGCATAACCAATTCACAATGCTGCATAACCAGCAGAGCAACCAACAGCACCAAACCAGCAGCAGTACTCCATGTATTCAGAGAAAAAACATAACAGATAGAACATCAACATCAGGTTGAGCTCACATAAACAAACCCTGAAATAGGACTGCAGCTATGCCCACAGAACAACCCACAGAACAGACTTTATGCATCCAACAACAGAGCATCCACACCAGAACTCCACATCAGAAATGCACTGCATCAAGGCAGCAACATACAGCAGACAGCAACAATCATCCTCAATAGCTCCCCTGCCTTAAACAATAATGAACCTGGTGCAAATTAAAAACTACATCATTAATGGAGAACTCTACTTTGGCTGGGGAGGATTTTACCCACAAAGCGATTCTTACTTTGACAACCTCACATAAATCTTCTAAACTTGGTTGAGCACCATTAAAGATGCAATCATTCCGATGCTTCCAAATGGACCAAAGGACAGCCATAGGCACAACCTTCCACATCACTTTCTCAAGCTTCTTCATCTTACAAAATGACCACCACTGCAATAGCCCTTCCACTGAATTTGGCATCACCCACTGGACACCCCACCACTTCATAATCTGAGACCACAGTAGCCATACAAATGGGCAAAATAGCAAGATATGGTTTACCGATTCCACCTCATTTTGACAGAAAGAACAGCTAACATTGGCAGCCTCATCTAGAATCCCAATTCTTTGGAGATAGCTGGATGTTTTCAACTTGCCTAACCAAGCCAACCACCCAAAGAATTTAACTTTTGGTGGTGCACAGTTGTTCCATACTTCCCCTGACACTATCCTATCAGGACCCAATAATGATTCACATGTTCTATAACCTGAAGCAACAGAATACATCCCAGAGGAATTAGCCCTCCACATCCATATATCGGGCGACAGGACCCTCACAGCCGGTGCACTCCTGAGTACGGTATGTAACCTATTCACCTCCTCCTCTTCCCAAGCCAATAGAGGTCTCCTAAACTCGAAAAGCCAGTCCTGGAGCCCTCCACTGCTGGTATAAAAGTCAGCCACTACTCCATCTTTGACAGTAGAGAGGGAGAACAGCCTGGGAAATTCATCTTTTAAACACAACTCCCCAGCCCATTTATCCCTCCAGAATTGTGCTCTCCTACCATTCCCCAAAATAATTGCAGAGTTTTCAAGATAGAAATTATGTAATACAGGCTTAGAGGTAATTGCATTAACTATGTCAGACCAAATTTTTGAGCCTCTCCCACTTCCTTCCAAATCTGGCAGCCATCTTCCACCCCCCATGTTATATTTTGAGCATATGACTTCCTTCCATAGCGAGTGATTTTCCACCCCAAACCTCCACCACCATTTCAGTAGGAGGCACTTATTCATATCAGTGATTCTTCTGATTCCCAAACCTCCCAAAGTTTTGCTCTTGGTAATATTCTCCCAACTAACCATGTGAACTTTCCTTCTTAAATCTGATCCCCCCCAAAGAAACTTAGCTTGAATTTTGTCAATTTCCTTTGCCACCCCCTCGGGTATTTTGAACAATGACAGATAATAAGTAGGCAAGTTGCTCATAACGGATTTAATTAAAGTCAGCCTCCCAGCAAACGATAGCAGCCTTCTCTTCCATGTGGATAATTTTTGCTTAAGTTTGTCCACAACTGGCTTCCAAGTGCTTAACCTGCTAGGATTAGCTCCTAGAGGTAACCCAAGGTACTTAAAAGGCAATTTTTGGTGAACACAATTTAATTTAGCTGCAAAACTTTGCATCAGACCCTCCTCTACTCCAATGCCAGCAATCACACTCTTATGATAGTTAATTTTCAGCCCCGAAAGAATTTCAAAGCACCTGAGAATTCTTTTAATTGTCACCACTTCCACCCACTCAGCTTCGCAAAATATAATTGTATCATCGGCGAATTGTAGATGCGTAACTCTTACCCCATTATTACCAATGGCAACTCCTTGGATTAAACCCATTTCCTTGGCTCTCTCAAACAAAATATTCAACCCCTCAGCCACTATATTGAATAGAAAAGGTGACAATGGATCGCCTTGCCGTAGACCTCGTTGTGGACAAAATTCCTCGGTTGGAGAGCCATTTACCAGGACCGACACCTTTGTGGAGGTAACACAGGTTTTCAACCATTTCACCCACCTATTTCCAAATCCAAAGTTGGATAGCATGCTGAATAAGAATTCCCAATTTACCGAATCATATGCCTTCTCAAAGTCTAGTTTCAAAACCAAACCTTTCCTATTACATTTTCTCCACCCATCCACTATCTCATTTGCAATAAGGACCCCATCAAGAATATTTCTTCCCCCCAGGAACGCAGATTGGGCCTCACTAATTACCTGTGGCATCACTTGTTTCATCCTGTGTGACAAAACTTTGGCTAGGATTTTGTACAAGGAGCCAATAAGACTTATGGGCCTATATTCGCTCAAGTGTGATGGGCTGTCCACTTTTGGGATTAGAACAATAAAGGAGCTATTTAAACCAGAAACCAATGTGGCATTCTGATGGAACTCTCTAAAGAAAAGCATTACCTCAACTTTAACTATTCCCCAACATTTCTTAAAGAATGCCAAATTAAAGCCATCAGGCCCAGGAGCTTTATTGCCTTCACAGCTCTTGATAGCATTCCTAACTTCCTCCTCGGTAAACTCTGCTTCTAGCATATCCACTGCATGTCTTCCACCAATATTCTTGAACTGCCCAGCTAAGTGAGGTCTACCAGCCCACGTTTCAGAGAAGAGATTCCTAAAATGAGTCATCACCACATGTCTGACCTCCATAGGTTCCTCAACCCTTACACCATTTACCATCACTGAACACAGAGAATTCCTGCTATTTCTGTTACAAGCCATTATGTGAAAATACCTTGTGTTCCTATCTCCTTTTAAGGCCCAATCCATTCTTGATTTTTGTAACCATGACCACTCTAGCATTTTATTCAATCTCCAAACTTCCCCCATTAGTTCCCTTCTTCGAGCTTGTTCATTCCCCAGGAGTGCTCTTTCTTCAGCAATTAGTTCAATAGCATGTGCTTCCTCTTCAGCAGCTTTGATTTTAAATTCAATCTTCCCAAACACTTCAATATTCCACACTTTTAATTTTTGTTTCAAGGCTTTATACATTATTGATAAAAGTTAGTTTTGAAAGTTTTACCACACCAATTATTGAAATAAAAATAACAACTTTAAAAAAGTTTAGATCTCAATCTGTGGAAAAAAGTAAATGAAAAAGTTATTTCGTGTAAACGAGTTTACATAAAAAAAATATTTTGAAATAAAACATCAAACAAACCGGTTCTGAATTAAAGTTGATTATTACATTATAAGTAATAGTGTAATTAATGTCCATGAGAAATGATAGAATTGGAGGAAAGTATACTATTAGTTTTGAACTATTTTGGAGTAAATTGTTAAGTACAGGACTTAATTGTTCAAAATGGAAAATTGATAGGACCTGAATGTTTTTCCTTAAGAAAGTAAGACTTATTGATTTTTTTTTTAAGTGGAATTTTTTCAAAATTTTTAATTTTTTATTATTTTTCAGGTCGCCTAGTCTAATAGTATCAACAAATATTTTTTTTTTTGAAAATATTAATAAAAAAATGAAAAATTTACCTATAAATCTCATCTTGAGGAATGATGATTCAGTTAGTCCTAAGGATTTTCTAATAGACCAATTAGTCCCATTGATTTTAGAAATATATATTTAATATATTATTTGAAAATTAGATTTACGGTTATACCTTTATTTCTATTATGTTTCCTTCTTTCTTTTTCTTTTTTTTTTTATTTTTTTGTGCTAAAAAGGTAAGATACACAATCTATGGAAATCAAATTTAGGATGGATTTTTATATGAGAATTTTTTTTATTTGGAAAACATTTCAAAAAGAGTATAAAAATGATTTGAAATATGAGATTCTTCAAACATTTTAAAAGGATGTAAGTTTTTTCACATTTCGAAAGCAATACAAAAACTCCTTAGTTTTGGGCAAATTTATAATTTTAAATTGTAACACTCCAATGTAACACTCTAAAAAAAATCCTTGGCGTGCTTTTCTGAAACGTAATACTCCAATATAACATTTCAAAAAATCTCCTTAGTGTAACACTCTAATGTAACACACAAAAAAACTCCTTTGTATAATTTTCTCAAACGTAACACTCTAAAAAGCCTCCTTAGTGTAACATTTTAATATAACACAAAAAAATTTCTTAGTGTAGTTTTCCTAAACGTAAAGTTCAATGTAACACTCTAAAAAAAACTCCTTAGTGTAACACTATAACGTAATACCAAAAAAAAAAAAAAAAAAAAAAAAAAAAATAATAATAATAATAATAATAATAATAAAACCTCTTTAGTATACTTTTTTCAAATGTAACACTTCAAAAAAAGGATGTGAGATTCTTCAAACTATTCCAAAAGGAGTACAAAAATTCTTTAGTAAGTTTTGGACAAATGTATAATTTCAAACTGTGAGTATTACGTTTAAAAAAAATACACTAAGGAATTTTTTAGAGTTTTTGTGTGTTACATTGGAGTAGTTTAAGATTACATCGATTGGAGTGTTACGTTTAGAAAAAGTACACTAAGATTTTTTTTTTTTGGTTACATTGAAGTATTATGTTTGGAAAAAGTATACCAAGAAGTTTTTTTTTAGTGTTACGTTGTTACGTTTGAGAAAAATACACCAATGAATTTTTTAGTATGTTACATTGGAGTATTATATTATTGGAATATTATATTAGAGTGTTATATTTTTGTTCTTAATGTAGGATTTGTTCCAGAAGGAAGAGAAATCCAAATTTCTATTTTGCGAATTACCCAAATCTGTATTTTTACATTTGGTGAAACTCACTTTTATCCCTAAAAAATCAAATCTAAACAGGTAAATGATTACCTTGTTGTATAATTTCCATTTTAATGGAATAGTTGGGTTCATAAAAAAAAAGACTAAACAGTTCACAAAATCACATTTTAAAATTTGTTGGTATTTCACCCAATAATAATTTGATAATACAATAATTGCCAAATGGACTTATTGGATATTGAGCAGGACGCCGCATAAACCAGGCCAATGTTTTGATTATTCGAAAGAGATAACATAGATAACATAGAATAATGTATGATGGTGATATGTAGGTAAGATTCGACTAGATTTTCCATCACAAGTAGAGAAAAACCATCTCTATATAAATCCAGTGATAGCTTCAACATTGTAAGGCAAGTGAGAAAGAAATCTACAAAACATTTGTTATAGTTAGATTGATCAGAGAAGTTTCTAATTGTCCTCAAAGGCTTCCAATATTCCATTCAATGTGGAATGTTGGAGTCTTTGAGATCAATTGAAGACTTACTCTTCTTTGAGTTATTGATGTTCATTCAACTTTCGTGATACAATTGTTGCTAGGTGTGTGGTCCAATCTCCATTTGAAACAGGTGGTCCAATTTTTATCTGAAAATATTGTCTGTTATTGATCAGTCCAATAGTTAGCTCCAATTCAAGAAGTGTCTCCTCAATAGAGGTGTTTTGTGTCGTCTTATAAATAATTAGATTCATTGGAGAAGTTTTCAACTGTCCCCAAAGGCTTCTAATATTCCATCCAATGTGGATTGTTGGACCTTTGAGAGTGATTGAAGACTTTACTCCTCCTTAAATTATTGACATTCATTTAGTTTTCAGGGTATACTTATTGTTAAACATGTGGTCCAATCCCAATCTAAAATATTGTCTGCTATTGAGCGTCCTAATAGTGTTGTTTAGTGTAGTCTATTTGAGTTATTCAGAGCATTTTTGTTTTTAATTTTGAAAATTTGTGCCAAATTATTCGGTGCAACTTCTGCATACAGTTTATCAAGAAGAAATAACTTTAATAAGGTGAAAAAAAAAAAAACTCATTATCGAAAAGCTGGTAAAAGGGTACTTTTGATTTTTGCTTTATGATTATCAATTTTTAGTTTACAGTAAGTTGCACTAAATAGGCCCAATAACAAACAGTTTAGGGACCCAGATTTTGGCCAAGAATGGGTTGTGTGGTGGAAATTGAAATTGTGTATTGTGGGATTGATGTGTAGAATGAATCTAAACCACATGTTGATAGTTCTGGATAAATTTTGAGTATATTTTTCTGAATTTGTAATATCCCTCATTAATTAGTTTAACGAGTTTGTCTCCTTGGCCTCCAATTCAAAGGTATCTCCGCAAGTCTTGTATGGTCTTATAAATAATTGGATTAATCGGAAAAGTCTTCAACTGTTCTCAAAGGCTTCCAATATTCTATTCAATAGGCTATTGGGCCTTTGATGGCAATTGAACACTTGCTCCTCTTTTAGTTTACTGTAAGTTGTACTAAGGAGATGTTTGGGAAGCAAACATTTTAGTCAAAAATTAACTATAAGTATCAAATTATTCTTACTATTTTTTCATAAGTCTTTGCAAAAAAAAAAAAATACTAAAAAAGTCTAAATAAGCCCTAAATAGGCCCAATGGATAGCTTAACAAGTTTGTCCCTCTAAGCTCCAATGCAAAATGTAGAGACCTTAATTTTTGTAATTACCGTTAAATTCCTAACCTTGACTTTATTTCAATAAAGTCCTTAAATTTTTGCTTAATTGCGTTTTAAACCCTAAAATCGGGAAGTATCGCGGATTAATTCGAGTAAACCCTAATCGATCCCGTAGATTAATAATCACATTTAAAACCCTATTATTAATTATTAGATTTATAATTATAGATTAATTACTTTAAAATCTTAATTCCCAATAATGCCGTTTTTGCTCGGTTTCTCGTCTTTGTTTGTGCTTTAATTTAACGGGATCCAAATTTATTATTTTAACTATTTTCTAATGTTAAGTATATTGTATACTAAATATCAAAGTTTCATAAATTTAGACTTGGTCCCTATCTACTTCTATTTTATTTCATTCCAACCCTGAATTGTAATATTTTATTAATTAATGTACTTATGCCTATTATATTATGTTTATAAATACAAATATCTCATATATATATATATATATATATTTTTTTTCTTGGACCCCAAGTAGCTAGTCATGTGAGGGTTGAAATGGCCTTGATGGCATTGATGTACAACTTTGACAAATTACACTTATGGAACTTGGCCCCTAAGAAACCTTCCAATCCTTTCTCTATATATGCACACTTCTCCCCCTCATTTACACATTTTTCAGCCATGCATTAGAGGAGTGAGAGAGAGTGATCTTGGAAAAAAAAGAGAGAGGGAGAGAGAGAGAGAGAAGAGAAGAAGAAAAAGAAGAATCGTGTTGAGTCTTGTACAACAAAGGTAAACTTACATCACTTCTTCTCTCAAGTTCTTTTACCACTTGTTTTTCCCTTCCTAATACATGCTCTCTGTATATGTATGTTGTAGTCTAGGCCTACACTCATGTATAAATGTGTATTAATCAAGAAATGGTATGCTTCTCTTTCGTTCTTAAATTTCCAGCAGCAAATCTTTTCCCTCTCTTGAATTTATTTTTCTATCAAAACTTCATAAACTCGAAATCTGTTTTTCTAGTGTAATATTTGGTATGTATAGAGTATGTGATAATTTTGATAGGACCCAAGGATGTATTCTTATAACCTGAACAATTTTTCTAAGTTTGTTACTCACGGAACCAGAAAAACAGTCAACTTTATTTATTTTTAGAAAATTCCAGAAAAATAATTTTGAGCGCAATTTTATGTCAAAATATTAATCTTGGTGTTATATTTCAACTAAAATTTGTTTGAACTCAAGGGAATAAATGGTTTGAGAGAAAAACTGATTTGCGTAACGGTCAATGAATCTGAATAGATCTTGGTAATTCTGAATTATCTTAAAATCTAAAATACCTATCCTATTTTCGTAAATTAAGTTTGAAACTAGACTTATTTATCTACAAACTCATATGAGGCCAAGTACTTAGGGCCAAGAAAAGTATTTTTTTCATAATTATTTTCGAACTGGCTCAAATCTGGAAATCTAGAAATTTGTGTTAATATGCTCTTATTTGGTTTGCAACTTTTATATTCTGTGTTTCTTGAATGTCTTAGTCTTGATATGTAATCTATGATAAATTGTGAATTTACTTTATCATGAATAAATTACTTGTTCTTTAGTTTGGATTCGTAGTTGTATTGACCATACTTTGCTATAACTGAGAACATAATGCACTTAATAAAGGGGAAATCAAATGAGATGGTAATGGGTTGCGATCATTATAATAAATTTTATGAGATAATGAATGATGGATTCAAGAGTATGATATAGTGGAATGTGTTCCATTTTTTGTGAAGTCTTGCGCAAGTGTGCTTTCAAACCCTAACGTGGCACGAGAGGTATTTTGGCTGCTTAATGAAAATGGAAGGCATAAGGGTGGCAAATCTCACACTGGAAGAGTATCCCTGGAAGCCCGTTCCCTTGGGCTAGACCGTGATGTCACCACTCGGGTATGTAACCTAGGTGCGTTAGCATCATTGGTAATTGTGCGGTAAGCGACGCACTGGTGGTTATGCGGTAAGCGACACATTGGTATTGTATTAACCAAGGGAGAATGAAAATTGCCCGTGGCCAGTGTTAGTGGTTGGGTAGGAATGGCATTCCGCAGGGAGTTGCCTAGAACTAACTAAAATTGACTATTATTCATGAAAACTGAAATTTAATTATAAGTTCTGCTTAATTATTGCTTTCGTTGTATGTTATGATTGTGCCGTTATGTTACTTGTGTATTTGGAATGGGAAAAGGGTTGGGTGTGTGTGTTTACTGGGCATTCCAAGCTCATGGCATTTTATGTCAGGTGAATGCGTGTTTTACACTGAGAACAGAATCCCTAAAAGCTTTGCAGAACCATGGCTACCTTAGAGATTGGATTGTATATTTTCTGTATTTGGGATAATCTTTTTGTATCAAGGAACTGATCTGTATTTAAAGACTTGAAGAATTTTATCTGTAACTATTATTAATATTTTCTTTAGTATAATTATTTGTATTTTGTGCTTAAAAATGATGTGTATCCGCTAGTTAAACCCCGGTGTATTGTTGTATTATATTATCAAAATTTGGGGCATCACACAAAAAGTGTCTCCTTAATAGTGGTGGCTTTTATTGTCTTATAAATAGTTAGATTGATCGAGGAAAGTTTTCACTATTCTCAAAGGCTTCCAATATTCTATCCAATGTAGGATCTTGGGCCTTTGATGGCAATTGAACACTTACTCATCTTTGAATTATTGAAATTCATTTAGTTTTTGCTTTGGACTACCGCATAATGTCTAGTTGGGTAAAAATCTTTAGTGTGGTTCAAAATTAATTAATGTATCGTGTTTAGATTGGCTGTTCGTAAATTATGGATTTTATACGATAATTGTAAGAAAGTTTTGTTTTCATACATTTTGTTCAAAAAAATATTAAAATAAATAAAAAAAATGAAAGAAAACACCGAAATAAATATGATGTAATCATAAGAATATAATTATTTAATCAACTTAATTTTTTGTATGATCGATTCAAATGTTGTTAAAAGCGTTTTTAGATTGGCAGTACGCAAATTACGGATTTTACGGGACAACCGCAATAAAGTTTTGTTTTTATACATTTTGTTAAAAGAAATTAAAATAAATGAAAAAGTGAAAGAAAACACTGAAATAAATATTATGCAATCATATGATTACATTTATCTGTTCAATTTAATTTTTTGTGTAATTATTGTTATTTTTGGTATGATTAATCTACTCAAATGTTGTTAAAAATGAATGATTTTTTTTTTTGAACAACGTTAAAAATGAATGATTCAAATCATCCAAACAAGTCCACAAATGCCTAACAACACGCTCCAATTGAAATAACCAACCAAAGAAAACCTGTTCCATTGATTAAACTACACAAAATAAATTATTTTTATTATATTACCTAAATAACCTTTATAAGTATCATTTTTTCTATATCTAAAAGGGTAATTTTTGGTTCTATAATTTTTTTTTTGTAATTTGTTAGTTTCTTTTCCCTCCCAATCTCTATAATTTTTTAGATTTAAAAAGTGCTTATAAGAGAAATAAGTTTCTCTATATATATATTTTTTCATTTCTCTCCTCTTTACTAATCAACAAGAGAATCCTGTTTGGTTTTGAGTTTTCAAAAATAGTTTTATGAGTTTTCAATTCATATTTTTGCATTTTTAATGATTTATTAAAATATTTTAATCAATTGTTTTAAATTTTTAGATCACTTAATAATATACTCAAAAATTAAAAAAATTATACAAAATACTTTAAAAAAATCATTGAATATAACAAAATACAAAAATGTATTGAATTTTCATATTATTTTGTATTTTTTGCATTTGGTGAATTTCTTAAAAACAAATTCACAAATATTATAGTTTTTAAGCATATTTAGTTTAAGTGTAACCAAAAAATAAAAAAAAAATTACATAAAATATTAAAAACAATTTACTAAAAACAAAAAAATAAAAATAAAATACAAAAAATAAAAAAAACTCAATTTTATGAAAAGTGGATTCAATTACTCCCGCCTCCCATTGTTGCTTATAATCCGTTTGGTTTGAAAGAATTCATGAAAAAAGAGAAGAAATGAAAAGAAAGAGATCTATCATCATTTGTTTCCATCATTAAAGAAATAAAATATTTTAAGAAATTGCTTAAAACTCTTGTTTTGTTTCCAAGTGATGAGATTTTGTGAGATTTTGTTTGGTTACAGTTCTCAGAAATTATTTTTAGATAGATTTTTATTTATCTTTACTGGATTTTTTTATTTATTTTATTTATTTTTTATATTTTAGTTTTTTTAGAAAAAATTGGTCTAGGGTCCCTCTCCCACTTTTCGTAATGGAAGAAATCCACAAAATTATTTTTTGATGTCTAAGGTCCCTAAACATATATCAGAGAAATTTGACTCTTTGTCTCTACTCTACTCTCTCTCTTTCACTCTCTTCTCCTCTCACCCACTGTCTTCCAGATCCAAGGCAACAAGCTCTGCTCCTCCACCTTCCTCTACGACCTCTTCCTCAATACCTTCTCCTCCGACTCCTCTCTCCGCTCTGCCACCGTCGCAGACCTCCGCGCCGCCCGGATCCGCGACCCGGCCTCATAACAGTTCGCTACTATTCTCTAAACCTGAGATTCATGCACATATATATATATATATATATACGCATCTAGTTGAGTCTTGAGGTTGTAAAATTGAAGCGATAAAATATGCAGATCTGGTATTCTTCTTGGCTTCCAAGTTCTTGAAGACAATTCCTCAGGTAGTGTTTATTAATCACTCGTTGAAATTTTTGATGATATACACTTAATTTATATATCTTATTGTAAGTATTTACAGTAGGTGCAAGTGTGTTAATGAATTTGAATTTTTGTTCAGGCCGTTGCGACGACTTGCTACGTTGCTACGCATCCGAGGCTTGAAAACGTTTCTGGAAAGTACTTGGCAGACTGTAACGAAGCTTCAACATCCAAATTGGGATTCAACTCTACCGAAGCTGCAAGGTTGTGGTCTGTCTTGGAGCTCATGTCCCAAGAATTTCTCAAATTTCTCTGAATTCAACCTAGAGAAAATTCAAAGGATCAGACCAACATTCATGTTTATCCTGATTGGGCAGCCATGCAAGTTTTTCATTTAATGCATGCTCTTATGGAACACAAAAAATCAAGTTATCATGTTCCAATGAATTTTATGTTTAAGTAGTGATTCAAGATAGTTTGTTACATCTACGTTGCAACCTCGAAGTCCTCTTGGTGTGGTTTTGCATTGGAGCTTGGGGCTAGCTTTTAATTTATATATATATATATATATATGTTGGTATTGTTGTTTATTCACTCAATGGAGTGAACTGTTGATAACTTTAATCTTGCTTTTCAATCTAACCTCACAATAATCCCAGTCATAAACAAAATTGACCAACCAACTGCTGATCCAGATCATCTTAAAGCTGAGCTAAAATCAAAGAATTTCTCTGGACCAACCCAGAGAAATTTCAGTTCAAACCAGAGAATTTCTCTGGACCAACCCAGAGAAATTTCAGTTCAAACCAGAGAAATTTCAGTTCTAACTTGTGATACAACTTTAATATTGATTAAGTTTACCTTCTTTTTTGACCATGCATCCAGAGAAATTTTGAATTTCTCTGGAGAGAAGGGTGATATTGCCTCGTTGGCATGTTAGCTGCTCGGATCATCCACCAACTGGTCTGTTCATATAAAGGAGGAAAGAGAAAATAATAAAAACTAGCAGCCTGCTAAGAATACATCCAACCATAATCAAGGTAATCTTCTTTGATGATTTTGGGTTATGTTTCTTTGGTGGCAAACTAGCCACAATCTTTTTTGGGGGATTAGGCCCAGCAAGGTTTCCATCATAGTTGCTTAATTTAAAGATCTCAGCTCCATCTAAAATGACGTTATAGTACTGAGATTTTGTTTTCGTGTTTGGGTGTAGCTCTAGCCACAGGTCTTGCTTCTCCCCATTGTTTACTTTTGGAACCAAAACAACATAGTCTCGGTACACTAGAACTGTGTACCTGTTGCTCCAAGCAATAACATCAGCTTTAACTTCGGCTGTTTCATTGTTGATGAATGTGTCAAACACCCTCTGGTTTACATTTTTCATCCACCGATTCACCTCCCAAAAATGCAGCTAAACAAGGTAGAAGAAACCAGAATCAATGGGGAAAAACTAGCTCAGATTGTAAAGCACATTGACGTTGGAATATAGCCCCATGGCTCTAGCTGTCTTGTAGACCATCTCAGGTGTAGTGTATAGTACGGAAGTGAGTTGAGGTAGGGGAATTCTTATGTTAAAAAAAAAAGGGCAGAGAAATTTACAGTGGGAAGTTTAGGAAAGTCCAGAGAAATTTTCAAAATTTCTCTGGACCAATTTTCTTTGACTTGAATTTTCTCTGGATTGATGTTGAGGGACCTTAGACATCATAAAAATATTTGATATCCTTTATATTATAAAATCATAATATCAGGGGCCTTAAAAAAAATACCCCATTTTTTTACTTGTTAAATACATTAAGATTAGATATATCTAAAAAGTATAAAGGTTTAACAACATATGAAAAAAAAAATTCACTAAAAACAAACAAAAATCCGAACAAAAATGCACACAAAAATGCACACAGATTTTTGTTCGAATTTTTGTTTATTTTTAGTGAAATTTTTAATATTTTTCGTCAATTTATTTTATTTTTTAAATGCATCTTAATTAGGTGCATCTAAAAAGTACAACAAATTGATTAAAATATTACAAAATCACTAAAAATAAATGAAAACATATTTAAAAATAATTTTTGAAAAATAAAGCCATATAGACACCAAAATTTGTTCTTTATAGAAGTTTATAATATCAAAATTGCTCCTCTAAATATAACATAAAAAAGGGACATTTATTCATAAATCTCTTTTCACATACTTTTGTTCTACTTAGTCCAAATTATTTTCTTATGTTCCAATAAGTCCTATGGGTGACGTAGTTACCAAAATACCCATAATAATAATATGGTAAAGTGTGCATTAATATTCACATTAATAGTGTAAATATTTCATGATGTGAATATTCATTTTGTCAATTTGAACATTTACATTGTCAACGTGAACATTTACACTGTCAAATTTATTTAATGTGAATGTTCACATCATCAAGTTGCTAAAGGTTTAAAAAATATTTGTAAGGTTAAAATTGTCCATAAAATACTTTAAATATTAGAATTAGGATTTGGTAGAGCAAATTTTAAAATAATAGGACTTATAGGAATACAATAATATCTTATGGACTAAATGGGAAACGAGTACTTGAAAGAGGTTGTGACACCCCAAAAATTGGAAACATATAATAATATGTTAACAAATAAAGCAGGGTTTGTCTGAGATTACAAGTGTGACACCCCAAATCTACTCTAAGGTTGAAGTTTGGGAAACGTCACTAATGAGTTTTTTGGTCAATAATCAAATAAGGTTTCAGGAAAGATAAGAAGTCAATAGAACCTCCCTTCTAAGTCTAACCTCCTTAGATAGTGAAGTCAATAGAGACTCCCTTCTAAGTCCAACCTCCTTAGATAGTAAAGTTACATTTTTGGCAGATCTTAACAAGTATTAACGCAAGGTCTACACAAGTTGACAAAAAAAATAAGGAATAGATTATAAAAGATCTTTAGATATATACGCAGAATAATAGTTATAAGATCATATCTCAATTACGACAAGAATTTTAACACTTACAATCCCAAAACATGATTAGTAATTCCTAATTCTTCTAAGATAGCCATACGTCTTCAAATGTTTCTGCTCTGCTATCGTCCGCGTAAATTTCGTCAATACCTGGTATGAAATGCCATGAGCTTACCCTGTCCCCTTTTTTCTCAATCCAATACACAATTACAATTATAACAAGTAATGAAGCATGATATACAAGTCAATAACAAATGATTACAATGTTAGATGTTAGTAATTCATAAATCCCTCAAAGAGATTTCATCCTCCCAACAACAATGACTGGATTCTGATTATTCAGTATGCTCTCTCTTTTGCTACTTTTCAAACCTTACGCCGGATGCCTACAACGATTACACACTGTGTAGCGCCAACTGAGGATCTCCAAAGAGATGGTAAAAATAAGGGCCTTACCCATAATGTAATGACCCAAATTCTAATACATATTGGATTGGGTTAAATTGGTGCTCATCACCTTAAAACTTGTGTGGTTGTCGGACTCTTGGTATTTATAGGTTGGCAAAGTGGACCTTAAATATTATAATTGAGGACCCTTGGGTGATGTTTGGAACCTTGATTGAAGCCTTAACAAGGTATTTAGGCAAGATTAGATCAAAAGCCTCAAATTTGAGTTTTTGTTTTGACCAACCTTCACTCTTTTGCCCTTTTCTCTTTTCACACTTTGAATTTGGATGTGAGATTAGAACCATTGGAAAACTTGTTTCTGGGGCTTCGATTTGGACACAAGAATCACCTAAATGAAGTCCGAATGAAAGAGTTATGCCTGTTTGAAGTTTGAGTTTCTGTGCGGGAAGCAAAGATTATATGAGCTTGTTTTCTACACTCGAGCCAAGATTTCTTCGCTCGAGCAACTTGGTCAATAAAAGGCATTATAAAATTTCTTTTTGGCCCCCAAAATTTATTCTTTCTTCTTCTCTTCCCTTCCTAGCCCCCATACCTGAAACCCTAACACTCCAAACTCTTGATTTCTCTTCTTTTTACCAAAGATTCACCCCAAATCTTTCAAGAAGGTTGGAGAGCAAGCATAGATCAAGACTTCTATCGATATTTTTGTGATTTCAATAGAGTTTCAAGTTGAGTCTTCATCTTTAGCTTCCAATCTTGAGGTAAGGAGTTCTCTTAGCCCTGAATATTTATGATTCAAAGTGATTTTGGTGACATTTGAGGATTCTGAGTTGATTATGGGTTAGAAATCATTAATGGCTGGTTGTTTAAGTACAAATGGGGTTTTCACTCAAACTTTTAAAGGGTGTTGAATGTTTTGGCATATTGATAAATAATAATTGATGATTTGAGGATTTAACTAAGAAAAGAGGAAAACCCCAAATTTTCTTTAAAACCCTAGGTTTGAAATGTTGAGTAAAAAGGGGATTTTGAAACTAATTGATAGTTGTATGTTAAAATTGACATTAATATGGTATTGGAATACAGGGAGATTATGAAATGGGTAAATCCTAATAATTTGATGAAACTAGTGTAGGGATAGAAGTTGTGGATTAAATCATTTTAGAACCTTAGCTTGGGAGTTTAATAGAAATGGGATAACTTACCTAAGTAAAGTTTTAAAGTGGAATTGCAGTCGTTTTGAGTTGATATTCAGATGATGTTGGAACGATGGATAATTTGGGATTGATGTTGTTATATTAGATGATTGTGGAAATTGTTGAGATTGCCTTGCTTATGTTTCATGTTAATTATTCTTGTAGTAATGATTTGAACCTTAGGGAAATTATGATATTGGCAAACCAATTGCATTGCATTGCATTGTATTGTATCTTCATGGCTTTGGGATCAAGTGTGTAGAGTTAATTAAAAATGGGTTATTTTGAAATGTGTTGTGTGTTTTGAGGTACCCAATTTCCCTTCCGTGCTTGTAGGTTGGAATATGTGGGGATGTTATCGGTAAGTTGGTAAAGATGCCCAATTGCCCTTTCGTGCTTGTAGGCTGGTAAATGTGGGGGAAAAGTTACAATGATTGATGGGTGTCCAATTGCCCATTTGTTCTTGGTGGCCAGAAAGTGTGGAAATGTTTTAAGAATGAAATGGGTGTCTAATTTCCCTTCCGTGCATGGTGGCCGGTAAATGTGGAGGTTTTCTAAAAGTAAGAGCTGCCAACTTGCCCTATTGTGCTTGGTGGCCAGTAAATGTGGGGAGTGTTTGTGACATGTAACGTGGAGTTGGTTACAAAATGAAGCTTCACGGTTACATCAATGGTTAACAAATTAGGTCAAACTTGAAATACGAATTTAGCATTTTACAAATTGGTTTTCTAATAAAGTTAAGTTGTATGCATGGCATGACATTGCATGAACATAATCATTTTGAGCATACTTATTTGTTGTTAAGTTTATTTCCTACTGAGCGTTAAAGCTCACTCCCTTTTTATGGGCTAGATATCCTAAAAATCCAAGTGTTGAAGGTGTACCATGATAGTGTCAAAAAGCAAATGGAATTCAATATGGAACGCCGAAGCTTCTTTGATGTTGTTCGCCTACAGCCATTGAGCTTGTTTGTCGAGTTAGGAATTTTATTTGTTGAATCAAGGCTCTTAGTCTTGAAAGGTGTAAGCCCTTGTGGCAATTTAGATGAATATTTTTATATTACTATGTATTGTAATTTTATTACTTTGAGCTTGACAAGAAATTCAAGAAAATGTGATAGATTCTAGTTATTGAATTGTATACCTTTGATTATTGTTCATATATTGGGTTGGTAGCATATCATGGTATAAATATTGGGGAGTTACACATAACCTCCTTCAACCTTATCTGGCATAAATACCTAGGGTCTGAATACAACCGGTCTATTCAAGGGTTCCAAACAACCACTTGTACAAGACTTAATTTTCAATTAAGAAATATATCCCATCAGTCCATAACACATTATCATCTCATCATTATTCAAGTGATTGAAAATCTAACACCACCCTATTTAGTTTCCCTTGAGTTAGATATTTTAAGTTAGGGTTAGAACAAGCTATTGAGACAATAATTTCTATACAAGTATGAGCATCATCAAAGTATCATGATAAAAAAATATAGGCACAACAATGTAAATATCATACTAACGCCCAAACAAGAAATAAAAAACACATTCATGAAATTAGAAGTATGAAATCATCAACAAATATAAATTTTCAGATTAGATACACTTTAAAGATCACAATCTAAGAGACATTTTCAGAATTTTCCCGAACTCGGCCTTTCTATGGTTTGTAGAGAATTTTATATAGTTTCTAAATCATTTTTCGGAAATGAGGTAGATTTTGTATATTCTCAATTATTAAAGAAATACTCTAGCACTGTCCAGATTCGTCGATTGTTACAAAAATCGGATTTTCTCTTAAACCACTCACTCTTTTCCGATAAAACCATTTTTACTTGAAATCTATCATTTTAAAGAAAGTTTTGACATAAAAATAAGGTCAAGAGGATTTTTCTCATTTTTCTAAATTTTTTTAAAGTGGGCTGAAAATGGCGATCTTTTTTACACAAAGCTTGAAATAAGAACAGTAATAGAAAAATAAGGCAACCATGAGTAATTTTTCACTTCTTTTATAATGAAAACATGCTAAATAGTATATAAATTACTCATATTTTTAAAGTGAATGTACGCCTTTAGAAATAATGTGAGAAATGGACATAAAAATACGGTTTTCTTCCTATTTCTTTTTATTTTCTCTAACTTTCTCTTCTAGCTCTCAAAAAGAAAGTTTCTCTCTAACTTTCTCCATGAGGAAGAACTCATGCAAGGTGACAATTAAGACTTAACTCTTCTTATTTAAACACATGAGCACCATATATAAAAATCTGAAATTAATACTTTAAGCCTCTAGTATCATATCTTTGAATGAGAAAATAAAGGAGACGGTTGTGTTATGGTTTACTTGTTTGCTAGATTGCTAAGGCTTGGACAAGGTTTGCTCTTTTTATCTTCCTTTCTCCTCCAAGCTCACAGTTTTTCTCATCTCTTTCCCTTCTTGCTAAAATATGTGTGTGTGAGTGTGTGTGTGTGTGTGTGTGTGTGTGTGTGTGTGTGTTTGATGTGCAAAATTGCTGGGGGGTGGTTCTAAGAAAAATTGTGATGAAAAGTCTAAAGTGTGCTTGGTTGGAATGAAATGAAATAGTTTTGGATTTAGTTGAAAGGTAATGGGATGGAGGTTGATTAGGATGTCCAATTTTGTATTAAAACATGATTTAGTTATAGGTTAGTCAATATAGAACTAAATTGAAATCAAGTACAAACACAATTCCATGATTTATGGTCCTTAGTCAAAATTTTTTCCATGAATTCATGAACTTTGTTTTCAAGAGTACACTGCATATATATATACATAAGGGGTGGCTGTCCATGTGCATGGCTTTTGAGGGATATTTCATTTTCTTTTTGTGTATAAATTCATATAGATTGTAGATGTTTTTGATAGAAAAAGATTAAAATAATGGGTTGTACTTTTATATGTAAAGAATGATTTGGGGTCAAAATGCAATTAAAATATCCATTTCAAGTGTAGTATTAATTAAAATAGTGTTAAGGAAAAATAATTCAATTTTAGTTGATCTAACGATTCCGGTTTAGACCCAACCCATTTGATATTCTAGATTCGGGTTTCATTTTCCTGTATGGTTATCCACGTCATATTTATCTTGTACTTCATTGAGTTGGGTTATTGGAGTGTCTTGATTGCGTTTGGAACAAGTCGAGAGTTAGTTTTTCAAAATGGATTTTGCCCGAATTTTGCCCAGATTTTGGCTTCTTCGCTTGAGCGACACTTATTGCGCTCGAGCGGTCTTTGAGAACTCTCAGTACTTTGGTAAGCATGCAGAGATACTAGGAGTTGGCATTCTTCGCTCGAGTGGTACTTCTTGCGCTCGAGCGATGTAACAATCTCGACCTGTGATCAGCCTATAAGCCTTAATTAAGAATGCCTAATGAGTCGTTAAGATGAAATCTTGAGTTAATTGCATGTGTTATATGATATTTGTGTTTATACCTATCTAAAGTAGAAATATCTGTTTGTGTTTTTGTTTTGTTCTGCGAATTGAAGGCCTTATTGGCATTTGATCACGAAATTGACTTGGTTTTTGTACTATTCAGAATTTTAGGGAATTTATGGTAGGTTTAATTGAAATTTGATTCGGAACCAAATAATTAGAATAAAATGATCCTAATTAGTTATCTTTAACTCAAGTTAATTAAGCTTAATTAATTGAGCCTATATAAGGCCTATACAATACTTAGACTCATCTTTTCTTCATCTTTGAGACTTCAAAACGTGAGAGAAGAAGAATTAGAGTGAGAGAGTTGAATTCAAGACGGAAATGGAGAATTTGCTAGGGAATTAAAGGGAATTGGAATAATTAAGCAGAACTCACTAAGAATTTAAGGAATTGAGACTTTAGGTCACGCGCCGTAAGCTATCCGGTTATCTGTTCTATCTATCTGTTATTGGAGCCAACAGTGAGTAATGACTTTGTAAAACTATGTTCAATTTATAAGTATTTTCTAAATGATATAAGATGATTTGTTTTCTAAAATATTATTTTTTGTATGACTGAATGGTTGTCCAATGTTTCTGAAATGTACTCGTGGCATCATTAGCTTCAGATGACATTTGTTATATGTTCTATTATGTCCCAATTATGGGCCAACTGTATGTCTCATGAGCCAATTATTATGGATCCTTCTGTATATGTCCCAATTATGGGCCAACTGTACGTCTCATGAGCTAATTGTACCGTCTCCGTGCACGTGAGTCAACTGTATGCCTTTATGGGTCAACTGTTTCTGTTAGTGCTAATGGATGTACCACGCATGATTAGTTGCAAATTCTGATTATGAGTATGATTTTGAATCTGTTTCTATTATGACCTCTGATATCTGAACAAGAACATGAATCCACCTCTAATATGATCTGAATTATATTTTTTGTATTTGTTATGGACAACATTCATTAAATCCTTTACTCTGTTATTATTCACTGGGCTCCCGCTCACTATATTATTTAGGTATGTAGGTGATTAGGCGCGTGTCCAGGCTCAATGATGATCGCCTGGAATTTTGTTTTGTCAGCCAACCTTTGTGCCTCCCGAGGAGGTTCTGGAAAAGTCAAGTGGTCATGTTTTGTGAACTATTTTTAAGACCTTGTTTTCTTTTTGTGAATCTCAAACATGTTTCTGTTTATCTGTATACTGAACTAAGTCCCATTTTGGTTTTATCTGTATGAATGGGTGACGTAAGATTACTGTAATTATGACATCACATGTACATACATTAAGTTTTGAAATTTCTATCTCATGTATGTCTTCACAGCTTAATGGACTATGTATGTTTTATATATCTGCTTCCGTTAGCCCCTTAATTATATGTTATTCTGTACAGAGGCCTTTGGTAATCCAAGGATTACTGGCTGGTCATGACGCTAAACTTATAGGGGTGGGCATTTGCTCGAGTAGTTGTCTTTTGTCTGCAAAACTTCTGGGAGTTCTTATTCTTCACTCGAGCGGTAAACTTCTTTGCTCGAGTGGTCCAACTTATTATGTCTAGCCACTCGAGTGACACTTCTTGCGCTTGAGCGGTCTGCGCGTATATCAGATCGTAAAGTCACATTTTTAAGTCACTTTTTCATTTCTCTCTCTCTCTCTCTAAACATTCTAAAAACCCTAGATCTGGACTCTCTCTCTAAAACTCATCTTCTTTCTACAAATACACCTAGATCTATTAAATTCTCCACTATAGTCCCTTCGATAAAAAAGTAGAGCTCACATAGAGCTTTGTTCTAATCGGAGCACAGTTGGTTTTCGGCATCATTGAGGTTTCTCCTTTCTCTCTCTCTTATCTCCTCTTTGCTTCAAGAGGTAGGGTCTATTTCCTTAACTTAATATGAGTTCGTTGGTGTATTTGTGGTATATTTTGATATATAGATCTTATGGTGCTTAGATTGATTTTGGGTATATTTTGTGGGTTGAGGGTTTGTCCAAATTGGGGGTTGTTGGTTATGATTTTGCTATTAAATATATTTTTGGTATACAAAATTACATATAATTTTCTAAAAGAGAAAAACCTCAATTTGTAGAAATTTCCTAAATGATGTTGATTTTGGGAATTGGGTAGAGTTTTGGAAAATGGATTTGGTTGGAAAAGTGTGATGAGGTTTCGGAAAACACCGAGTATTAAATACTCTTTTGGAAATGTTCTAGAAAGGTGATTTTTGAAACTATTAGATTATATATCCATATTATTATCTTTAATTATTGCATTAGAGATAACTGTTTTGGCTATTAGTGGAGGATAACATTGCCGTATGTTAGAAATTGTATGTGGATTAGGCAAATTGAGATAATTCATATCATGGAGCATGTGATAGATTTTGGAAATTGAAACTGTATGTTTTGGAAAAAGATTTTGGAAATTCTTGAATTATGTTTTGGAACATTTGCATTGTTTTCGAAAACAATATTTTGGATCATGTGTATTGTGTTATTTGAAAAAGGATAAATAAAATAGTGAAGCTGTGTAGGGGGTGTTAATGCAGAATTAAGTTGGCATGTGTGTCTTTGGTGAAAGGCCTAAACCCACGCGATAGGTGTCGAGCCTTCCGGTTGGTACTAATAAAAATGACCTTATGACTTGTAGTTACTCGTATGAACACTAGCCCTAGAGATTTACCCATTTTATTTGTTGTCATTTTGGTTTTAGAAACGAATGTTTCAAAAATGGTTTTAGCAAAGTATTTGTTGTTGTTTAGCGATGTATCGCATTTGATTTAGCAATGTATTTGTTGATTGGTATTGAGATACTTGGATTGGCTTTTGGAAAGGGTTTTATACCAAACAGATGTTTTGAACTTGTAAAACGTTTTGAATTAACCCAAGCTTCCCATAATACAACATAATCGAACTAAATCTTAAAAGATTAGAGTTAAGTGAACTCCCCATCTCAAGGATGAAAGCTAACTATGAGGACCCAAGCAAAGACCTTGACGAAACCATTATTCAATCAGTCAAAAACACGATCTACACTTTTTCTTCACTAATCTTGCATGATCTATAGTGGATCCTTAGTGTAAAGAGATGAAATCAAAGGTTTTGTGGCTAGGGTTTTCGGACATAAAGAGGGGTGGAAGAGAAAATAGAGAAAAAAATGAGAGAAAATGAGCAAAAAGAGACTTTTATACTGGTTGATCCCAAACAGACTGCTCGAGCAAAAAAAGAGAAGTCCCAAAAGCTTTGTAAAGCTACAGTGAAAATACTAGGAGCATGAATTCTACGCTGAAGCAATAACTCCACCGCTCAAGCCATCTCGCCTGCAAAACAGCCAACTATTGGGAGCTGAAGATCACCGCTTGAGCGACGAAATGACTGCTCGAGCGGTTCGAAAAACTCAACAGTCACATCTATTGTTATCGTTGGGTGGTTTATTCATGTGGGCCGGACTCAGTAAATTCGGGGCGTGATAGTTGATTTGTTTTGAATTAAATGGTGAGTAACCGAACAAAAATGGTGAAAATCGGATACTACGGTTTTGAGCGATCTATCTATAATTAGAGAGTTAAATAATTATTATTAGAGTATTAGAAATAATTACTAAGCTACTGGGATCAATAGGGGCTTGTACGTGTTGGTCCGTAATGCATTTTCGATTCTAGAATTAAATTTGCAATTAAACAAGAGATTAAGAACTTTTATTATAATAATTCAAAAATAAAGGCCTTAATAAGATTTACAAAAATTATGGGTCTCACAGAGAATTTTCTAATAAATTCCCTATAAGAGAACATATTACAGGCACCCCATTTTTGACTGCCCTCTTGACTTGGGTGCCACCGATTGATCACTCAATAATGAATGTTTACGCTTGTTAAATGTTTGATTTCCACAGCAGGAAACCTCAGTTTTGCCCACAAACCTAGTACCTTGTTTTGGACTAAAACAGTAGTTTTTCAAACCTGATTATCCAGGGACCTGTAGACCTACTAGTGTGGACTGTCGGCCACTTGTGCAAAATTTTAGATCTTTTTGCCAGCTGTGCCAGCTGTCAACACAAGTGCATGCACTACACTAGCTGTGTCTGTATAGATATTTTCGAGATAGTCTCATGTATTTCTATATATAGATGACTCCCTCTCATTTTTTTAAGGTTAGAAAAATTGGAAGAGGAAAAAGTTTTGGAAATTATTTCTCTCTCTCTCACTCTCTTGCAACTTATACAACCTTTGCCTAGACACTCTAAACCAAACTTGGAGGGTTCATTGCTACGGTGCTTAAGCTTGCATTTTAGCACTTGAGAGTGTGAAATTGGTGGTTTGTAATCCAAAGGGTCATTCCTCTTCAAGAGGTATACATTCTAGCTCTCTTGTATCATCTCTTTCCTATCTTTTCTTGCTGTTTTTGAGTTGTTTATTACTTGTATTTTTGGGATGAAACTTGTGGTTTAAAGCCATTAAAGGTAGAGGGGTGGATCACCCTTCTTTGTACCTTGTTTCATAAGCTTTTGCCCTTGTTTTTCCCACCTCTTTATCAACTTTTTTTTTGGAGCTTTTTACCACTGTTTTTTAGAGTTTTCCAGAGGCTAAAAATCATGTTTTGAAGTCCCAAAAATGGAGGGGGTAGCCTCCCCTCCTTGTGCTTGTTTATTAGCTTAAATTGCTTCATGTTGTAGCTTACTCTTTTAGCTCATTTGACTTCAATTCTAGCACTGTTTTAGCCTTTTTGAGGATTGTTTTCATGTGTTTGTTTCATTCATGCTTTGTATTATATGCTTGTAGTGTAATAGTCCTCATAAGTTTGGTGGTTTAGGCCTTAGCCGCCAACCTATTTGAGTTGATAGTATTTATTTTGCACTTTTCTTAATTGTGATCACCTTTAATTACCTCTCACCTCTATCATTTCTTGGCTCCTTTTGTGGCCTTGAGAGTTGTTTTAAACCAATTGCTTGTTTAAGCTAGAGCTAGAGGTATTGTGCTTAATAGTTTAATCCCTTTAGGGGTTCATTACCAACGACATGATGTTTCTCTGATGCCCAAAACAACCCTTTATTTGACACTTCTCTCCATTAGTGGACTTAAAGCTCATTATTGGACTTAATGAACTAATGAATGGATGGTAATTAAAATGGAGTAATGAAATTGGGACTAAAAGAGATGAAAGATAATAAAATAGTTTGGTGTTCAATCGGACGTTACTTGAACACATGGAGATTTGAGTCATTTCATACTTTCTAGTGATGAAATGGTTCAAATTTCTAAGGTCAACCACTTTCCTTGATCAATCCATGATAGGGAGGAGGTTCTTGAATCTTTACTTGTGCACTTATTGAAATTGTACCCCTTATTTCAGAAGTCATCATGTAATGAAATTGCGTCGATTGATGGCTTGCGAATTGAGCTTACCATTCCTTTGAGTTGTTTGATGATAAGGAGGGGTAGAGTGTACAAACATCCCCTGAGCATGCTCTGTTTGTTCTCTATTGCAGCAGGAAAAACCAACATTAGTGGCTGGCAGGCCACTTTACTGGGCAGTAGGCTACTATTAGTGGTCGGCCGGCCACTAATTCTAGGCTGCTGGACACTTTTGTTAACCAGACAGTGTACTGTTTCAGCAAAGCAAAGCAGAGGTTGCGGTGGAAAAGCAGTGCAATATTCTAACTGTACAGCAGAGGCATTCCGATAGCAAAACAGAGAGCATTTTCAGGTGGAAATCCACATCCATGCATGAACCATCCCTTGGTTCTTGGGACCCGTTGCATTTTTTAATAGTAGTATGTTGTATAACTTGTAATTAATTATTTAGTTAATTAATTCCTTAATGTAATTAATTAGTTAAACTAGTTAGTTTTGTGTTGTACTTAATTAATTAGCTAAAATAGTTAATTAATTTGTAGTGTTGTAAATAATTAGCTAACATAGTTAATTTATGTCATTTGGTTTGTAATAGTTAGTTAATTAGTTAATTGATTAGGTAGTCCATTTATTTGGGCCCTTCTGCGCGAGGGCGAAATTGTAATAATGTGTATGTCTTCCAACCCTACGTCTTTCTCCCTTTTATTTTCCTGCTTACGATGGATAACTTAGAACATCATGTTTCTTTTAGCATTTCCCATGTTTGCATCCATTGTCTTGCATGAATCGAGGCTCGGTTCATCATTCTAACAAACATTGTCGTTTATTACTTCGTTGAATACGTGTTTAAACCACATATTATCAAATTGATTCACATGCCATGTTAGTAGCCGAGCCTATTAATTGTATATTGCATGTGTTGCATTAGTCATGTTGCATTGAGTAGGAGCATGCATCTTTCTAATTGTTTTGTTTCTTTTGGCTCGCTTTGGAGTACTAGGTGAGCATTTATTGCTTTAGCATATCACATGCGTGTGATTGTTGCCATGACAAAGCACGATACCATGAGGCTAAGTGATTAATTGATATACTTGCTTGAATGTCTGTGGATGAAGGCTAGTTGCTTAAATTGGAATAGTTTGGAGGGGCCATGGAGATATGCCATGCCTGTGCATTCGGGTAGTACGAAAAGCTACAAGACATGCAGCTTACAATCAAGGTCTCAAAGGTCGACGATGGAGAGAATCACTCATCATCCCTCGTGCACCTTGTCAACATCCAGATACTCATTGTGGGATGCCTTTGGGGTTACCAATCGCGCCTAACAGTTCAGACTCTCAATCTCCGATCTGATATCACTAGTACAATGTGAAACAAAAAATGAAAGTCCAAATCCAACAATTTTTAAAGAAAATCTATTTTATTGCAAAACATTTGCTAAGAATGAACTACATCACCAAATTTCAGAGTCACCACCTAATCTTTTGAAGAAATTAAGAAACCTGTGACTCATGCCAAAGGCAATCGTCCGTCATAACCAAAGTATCTCGGCTCGGGAACTTAGGTATGAAAAGGGAAGGCCATTAATTGGGTACTCCTCTCACCCTATTAAAATATCGGCCTCTACTAAGTTATGATGTGGTTTTTATAATCAACATATATTCATGTTTTGGTTATTTATTAATGCTATCATTACTATCTAAGGCGTGCTAGTATAGATTATGTCACTAATTTTGGTTATGCTTTGATTTCACGCATTTTTGAAAAGTCTTTTTGTACAAACTTATAAGCATACGAATCAATTACATTCTAATACTAGCAACACAACCTCCATCCACTGGAATTCAAGGAGATATCTTACTAAGCACTTAGCCTCATAATATAGTGACAGATGTAATAAGGAACATGCACATGCAATATGATAAAGCAAAAAATTTTCCACCTAGTACTCCGGGATGAGTCCCAAGAAACATATAGATATATATACATATATGCATGATCCTATATACAAACGACTAGTGAAACACATACACGACATGAGCCTAGGAGTCCGGGTGCTAACATATGACATGGAAATCATCTCAAGGCATAGGGCAATGCACATACTTAGTTTGAAAATAATAAATTCCACAAATGGATAAATCGGACCTGGATACATGAAAAATGGATGCAATATACAAGTATGATAAATAAAACATGATACAATACCGAAAGCATGTAAATGAAAGGGTTAAAAAGACGTGGGGTTGGAAGTTATTACAAAATTCGAATAAGAAAGGAGAGGGAAGAGAGAGAGAGAGAGAAAGAGAGAGAGAGAGAGAGATTATTACAACATTTTGAATAAATAATAAAAGAAAAAGATTGAGGGGTTGGAAGAATCATTACAATAATGAATCAATTTAGCCGAACAACTGTTGAATCTAACAAATCATACTAAATAAATCATCCAGGAGTTCCATAACCACTTAGGAGACTATCCCTCTGAAGTTGTCTGTTTTGTTCTTGGGGAATTTAGTCGGCTATGGGCAAAAGTGTCTGGCCGAGCAAAATATGGGCCAGTCGAATCTCTCAATCGGGTAAAATCTAGATTTATGTTGGAATTCCAAAACATAAGCCATGTACACTTTTAAAGGGGTATTGTAGACGTCCCCGAACGCCCCCGGGAGGAACAATCTCCCCCGTTCCATTCGATATTGGGCTCACTACAGTTCAGGACTCTCAAATTGTCACGGTTCTAAATATGAACCAAAGAGTCCAAATCCGGCAAATTGTTTTGAGAAAACAGATTTTGAAAGAAGTGCCAAACATGGACTACTTTGCAAGATACAGAGTCGCCACCTAAATATTTTATTTTGGGGAAATTTAGGAAACCCTGACTCGTTTGCCTAAGGCCATGTGTCCGTCATCACCAAAGTTGCCTCGGCTCGGGAACTTGGGTACGATTGGGGAAGGTCACTTCGTGAGCACCCCTGCTTGCCCGATCAAGGATCGGCCTCTACTAACCATGATATCTATTTTTGAAAACATTATGCATTCTTATTCCGGTTATTAGCCTAGATTTACTATGTGATGCGCACAGCATACAAGTATAGACTGGGTCGCCTGAATTGGAATAAAACATTTCATGTTTGTTTATTTTGAAAATGGTTTGATGGTGCTACCCGCAAGTAGGCTAAGACGTAGATTTGCCACCCTCGGGTGGGCTTAGAAAACATGATTTTGCCACTATCTAGTGGGCTTTAAAACACATAGTGAATGAATTGTTCCAATTTAAATAACCCAACCTTCACCCACAGGCATTCAGGCAGTTATATCACATAAGCACATAGCCTCATGGTAAGCATGCTATTCATGGCAGTCACTCACACGCATGCAAGGATGCTAAAGCATAAAACTTACCGAGTACTCCAAGCCAAAACAGAAGCTAATTAGAAATCCATGCATGATCCTAATTATACAGAAATGCCTAATGCAACACATGCAAAAGTGCAATTATAGCAGGCTCGGCTATTCTAAACATGGCATATGAGGTGCAACAGCTAACAAGTATTCAATCTTAGAATTGAAATACAAATGCAGTTAGTATGATACACCGAGCCCGGTGCATGCAAAACAGATGAATGAATGCAACATGCTATCATACTGTATGCTAATTGAAACATGCCCTAATCTAACCATCATAAGCGGGTAAATAAAAGGGAGAAAGACGTGGGGTTGGAAGACATACATCACACACACGCACACTTATTACAGTTGTGCCCTCGCTCGGAGGGTCCGAATAAATAATATACAGTCCCGAATAAATATTACAGTCTAAATAATTACAAAATCCTAATTAATTAACAAATTAGACTAGGTAAGCTGTAAACTAGCATGCAAGCTAGGGACTGCCTCGACGCTGCTTCGGATGATGAATGATGCATGCTCGGGTTGCCATGTGCGGAGAATCCCTTGCGATGCCCCGGTTTGCCTTTGTTTGCAATTGTTCTTGGGATGCGTGCCAAGCTTCGGAAGGCTGCTGATTTCTGATTTGCTGCAACAGAGAGCAACAAAGGGGCATGGCAGAGTATTTTCACATATTTTCACATATGACATGCATGAATGCAACTAATATACAACCTAGCATGCACAATGCTATGAAATGGCATACACAATGCACGATGTCACATGGCATACACGATGCTCTAATATACAACCTAGCATACGCAATGCTATGAATTGAAATGGCATACACAATGCACAATGGACTTACACCAACATGAGTGGACCTCAGTCACACTCACATAAGAGGCCATTAGATGAAAATGAGACACTCGAGATGTGTGCACGCATGCACGCAAACCGATGACCGATCCTAAGGCACCAAATGCCACTCTAACAAGACATGGCAAGGCATGGAATATGGCATACTAGCATGAAAAATTCAGTCCAAAAATAAGCATATTTACAGTTTTAAGCAAGGCCAAACAGTGAACACAAATAGGGCTAAACCAATATGCAAAAATGGCCCTAAATGTGAGATAAAGAAGCAAGCCATGGTTTCTGGACTCAAACAAGAGAGGGCCCTTCAACAATGTTGAAGAGGGACCCAAAACATGGCGTTTTACAGTTTATGATCAAACCCAAAACAGTGCACATGAAAGCCTAAAATACTATGCAAAATAAGGCCTAAAAAGAGATTTAAACACAAAGAGCAAGAAGGGAACCTCAAACAGCAAAAGACCCTTGATCAAATATGACTAGGGGGTCAAAATAAGGCTATTTACAGTTCGGACCAGAGCCCAAAAATATAAGCACAAAGGCTAACAAAACATGCAAATATGAGGCCAAAAGAGGGATATAAAGGAAAGTGGCAAATGGAAGCCTCAAACAGTGATGAGCCCTTCAACAATGTTGAATAAGGGCTCAAAATAAGCCACTTTACAGTTTATGATAGAGCTCAAAACAGTTTACACGTAGGCCAAAAATACTACACAAGAAATAGGCATACAAGAGAGGTAAAGAAGCAAGTGCAAAAATGAATTGGAGAGTTCTTCGTCAGTATATAAATTGTTTATATTATTTTTGTGTATTCCTAATCTAAGGAAATCGTCTTCCCTCCAAACGGAGAGACAGCAATTTTGAAATAACTCGTACTGAACGCAATTTCGACTTACAAACAAAATATTATTTTTTGCCCATTTTTTTACTTCTTCATTTAAGAAAGGAAATGAATTAAAAGGGCTAGTATATGGGGGCCTCTCTCTTTTGTAATGATCCCTGGAAAATGTTTTTAATTGGGGGTATTTTGTGACGTAATCGGTGGGACATTTTTCTTTACAGAGAGCAAAGAATTGTTCCTCCGTTTCTGGTTCGCCAAGTATTCCCTTCCAGAGTTCGTCTCTGTTTTTCGAAGGACTTCTCCCCTTAGATGAAAATTCTCCCCATTCGACGAACTCGCCCCCTTTCTGTATATACTGTCGACTTGCTGTTGGCGAGTGGAGTTTTTCTATATTTTGATGGTAGATCCTTCCATTGGTTCCAGTGAAATCGAAAAATCTCGGGTTGGAGGTTTGGATCTTCTTCGTGCATTGAACCATGGCATGAAGGTGAGGGTTTCCATCTTCATGGAGCTCCCTTGCGACAAGTATGTAGTATGGTTGACAGGCTAGTTGGAGGAGAGACCGGAGGAGTTCTAAGAGTTGTTCTTTTGGGCATGGGCATTATGGGTAGGTGAGGAAGACATTCTTGGCATAAAAACGGAAAGAGGATTGGCGAGGCATTATTTAGCTTATTTAGTGATTAACACTTAACTTACACTGGTGTGAATGTTGTTTGTCGAGGCTTTATATAGGGGGAGGTCACACCAGCGCGGGGGGGGGGGGGGGGGAGGGGGGTGCTATATATAATATTACTAGCGCCCCCCTGTTGAAATTGTACCCGATAGGCAATTTCATCCGTCGATAGACGTACGGATGATGACGTGTAAGGTGGAGATTAAATCCGTACTCACACCAAATAGTAATCATTATTTTGTGTGAGTGGTGTGAGTAGACGTGGCCGGATACTGTCCACCCACGTGTCACGATCGTGGTGGTTTTTCTTGGAGATAAAGCAAAGGTGCACAGAATTCCGCGTGAATGAACAGTAATGGGCGGGAATTCAAATTTTGAATTCCGAATCTCCGTATTTACAGCTGTCTATATATCTGGGTCCAACCTCAGATATTTGTCGGTGGAGAGAGATATGAGAGATATGCTTTTGCAGTTGGAGAGTTATTACACTGAGGTGATTATCTTGTACCTTGTTTCGTCCCTCTTTTTCTTTCTGCCATTTTTGTCGATTTATTTGGTATACAATGTTGTACTCCTTAGAAGAGTATCCCGAGAATTACGGGCAGTTCACTCAAATGTGTGTAGATCTCTTTTTGACGTGGCAACTAGGACTGTGGGAAGAGAGCCGGCGGAGAGCTCCGGTGAAGTTTGTTCCGGTGTACGAAGATCAGAGGGCAAAAATATCAAAGCTAAGGTGTCTGAACAGAAGGGTTAGCAGAGGTAACAGATCCTGTAGAAGTGTTCGTATAAAAGATTTGGAGTTATTTATAAAAAATGGAAGGAATAGGAAGCAGCCATTACCGGACCCCCCTTGCGTACCGGAGGTCAAGGACACCGGCGGAATTCTGGACAATATAAAAACTGGGGTTGTTGAAGGTGTTTCAGCAAGTGATTTCAGTTGTATTGAACTTGCGTTGCCTAATTTATTTTCTCAATTGAGGTTAAGATACAAACAAAAAAGTATTAAGGTTGATAAAATATTGATAAAATATTCCCCCCTTTGCGCACCCAATGCTAGTGGGTTGGTCAGAGTAAATGTTTATGATCGGAGGTTAGACGGTAATGACAGTTTGCAGGCATGGTTTATTTTCCCAGTAGATTGTCAATGCGAGTTAGTCTATTATGGGAATGGTTATTGTTCAATTAACGACAAACAGGTGCCATGGATGGTGAAGTATCGACTTGAAAATTCCAATATTAAAAGGGGGGTTACGTATTGTAAAATGAAGGGGTATCTGAAGTATTCTACGAGTGATATGCCAGAAGATTCTCAAATGAGGGCCCCCTCTATTGTTGTGTTATCTAAAAAATACACTAATGACAATGTTGATGTTTGGCATTGTCCTCCATTTTTTATAAATAACTCCAAATCTTTTATACGAACACTTCTACAAGATCTGTTACCTTTGCTAACCCTTCTGTTCAGACACCTTAGCTTTGATATTTTTGCCCTCTGATCTTCGTACACCGGAACAAACTTCACCAGAGCTCTCCGCCGGCTCTCTTCCCACAGTCCTAGTTGCCACGTCAAAAAGCGATCTACACACATTTGAGTGAACTGCCCGTAATTCTCGGGATACTCTTCTAAGGAGTACAACATTGTATACCAAATAAATCGACAAAAATGGCAGAAAGAAAAAGAGGGACGAAACAAGGTACAAGATAATCACCTCAGTGTAATAACTCTCCAACTGCAAAAGCATATCTCTCATATCTCTCTCCACCGACAAATATCTGAGGCTGGACCCAGATATATAGACAGCTGTAAATACGGAGATTCGGAATTCAAAATTTGAATTCCTGCCCATTACTGTTTATTCACGTGGAATTCTGTGCACCTTTGCTTTATCTCCAAGAAAAACCACCACGATCGTGACACGTGGGTGGACAGGATCCGGCCACGTCTACTCACACCACTCACACCAAATAGTGATTACTATTTGGTGTGAGTACGAATTTAATCTCCACCTTACACGTCACCATCCGTACGTCCATCGACGGATGAAATTGCCTATCGGGTACAATTTCAACAGGGGGGGCGCTAGTATCTTTTATACGAACACTTCTACAGGATCTGTTACCTCTGCTAACCCTTCTGTTCAGACACCTTAGCTTTGATATTTTTGCCCTCTGATCTTCGTACACCGGAACAAACTTCACCGGAGCTCTCCGCCGGCTCTGTAAAGTGCCTGGAGAGAGGATCATTGCCGGCTGGTTATTGAGGTTGCAAGTGGCCGGCCGGCTCTCCCCATGGCCAGCCGGCCAAGGGTCAAAAGGGTCAATCATGATTAGTGGCCGGCCACCCCAGAAAGAGGGCCTCCCATGTGTGCACAACACAACCATGTAGTGAAAAACTGGAGAAAATGAACCAGGAGAGAGAAAATGCCACTTTTAGGAGGGGTTCAAAAGGGTCAGAAAGAATTACTGGCCAGCCATGTGATATTGGTGGCCTCCCAGGTGTGTACAACACAAATATGTGGTTTGGGACAAGAAAAAGTGGCCTTAGGGTGGTCAATTTTGGCTTTCAAGTGAGGAAAACGGGCGACGGAGGGTGATGGGGGAATAAAACTGGTTGTCAGAACAATTACTGGCCTCCCACCCTTTTACGACCTTCCTAACAATGAAACAGAGGTCCCTGCCAAAAATGAACTCAAACCGATACAAAATGAAGGTTCGGGGGCCGAAACGCGCAGTCCGAGGCCCCGGAAATTAACTGTTAGGCACCGGAAGTGGTGTTCGACCACGGAATTGGTCTCTCGAACCACAGTGTCCCTCGAAAGGGAGCAAACAAGATGTATGCCAAAAACTGGGGCAAACAGAGGTGGTTAAGCGGTCCCGAACCGAGGCACACGGCCGTCGGCTCTGAAAAACCGGAAACCGGGCTCCAAACGGGAAAAATGGCCTACGACCACGAAACGTAGCCTACGGCCACTGAGAAATGATCTACGAGACGTCTCCCTCCCTTCGGGAAGAGAAAACAGAGAAAACAGAGCCTGGTTCGCAAACCGAGGCAAGACACGAAAGGGCCCGGAAGTCCGGAGGCAAGGCTCGTAGCCGAGACTCTAAAACTTCTGAACGAGTACAATATGCACCATCACCGAGCGCTCAATCGGTGACGTCTGAGTCTTAAGGTTGGTCAAAAATGGGATGTCTACAGTTGCCCCTCTTTGACGGAACTCGAAAGTCACACGTGACAGGAGTGAATGTCAAAGCCCAGAGACGACCCATTTTTGACAAGGCCGAAGACTTAGACAAACAGGCAAGATAACAAAGATGTGCCCTCAGGCATGCCCGCAGGCAGGGGGCAAGATGGAAAATGATATGCGGGAAGATTTTGATAATTGGACTTATATGCTACGCGAAGCCATTTTGAAAATTGGACTTTTACGCTACGTGAAGCTGGTTTGATAATTGGACTTATACGCTACGCGAAGCCGGTTTGAAAATTGGACTTACACGCTACGCGAAGCCGGTTTGGTAATTGGACTTATACGCTACGCGAAGCCGGTTTGATAATTGGACTTATACGCTACACGAAACCGGTTCGAAAATTGAGGATTCATGCAATGCACTGTAATGTAGTGGCTAAAATGCAATGTAATAGCTAAGAGGTAAAGGTACCTTACAGGGGCAATTGGCAATGACTTACCTCATGCTGCTGGGGATCTTTCGCTTCTTCTTGGTTGAACTACAGGTACTACTTTTCTCCCTGACTATGGTCGCAGCTTTCCCTATTCTCCAACAGGGTGACAGACTAGGTTGGATCAGTATCCAGAATTGAGGTGTATACAGATACTATCTCAATCTATGGGGCTGCCACACAGATTTCAAGCCGAGGATACACCCCTGGGTATTTAAACCAAACTTTAGTCTTGGAAATCCCGAACCTTTGCGTTCTAGGCATAAGCCATTCGAACTCTAGTTTCTATCGTCTCAGTTGGTCTCCTAGGAACTCACCGCAAACACATGCAGGTGGTTATACCAGACCACCAGAAGTCGTTCGGGCACGACAAACACCAAAGGAATTGCACCTTTAGAGGATTTAAGGTCTCCTAGACCGGGGAGTGCACAAGACAGTCCGAATAAAGATGCAGGATTTAAGGTCTCCTTAGACCGGAGGATTTAAGGTCTCCTAGACCAGACAGTAAAATAGATACGATGTAATAGATGTGATGCAATAGATGCAAAGGGTGAACACACGCCAACCACGCTGGACTCGCGAGTGGAGGAAGAACAAAGAAAATCAATCAGGAGCGCGCTCCATGCAACCTAAGATAAATTCCAAACACGCTGAAATCGTGTGAGGAAGGGAAGGCTCCAATCACGCTGAAATCGTGAGAGGAGGTCCAAAAATAACCCGCCCAGCGCGTCTACAACGCAACCTGGGATAAAATCCAAACACGCTGAAATCGTGTGAGGAAAAGAACACTCTAACCACGCTGAAATCGTGAGACGAGGTCCGAAAACAACCGTCCAGGTGCACGCACAACGCAACCTGAGATAAAATCCAAACACGCTGAAATCGTGTGAGGAAAAAAAACACTCTAACCACGCTGAAATCGTAAGAAGAGGTCCGAAAAAACAACCGCCCAGGTGCGCGCACAATGCAACTTGAGATAGATTCCAAACACGCTGAAATCGTGTAAGGAACAGGACACTCAAACCACGCTGAAATCGTGAGAGGAGGTCTAAACAACAACCGCCCAGGTGCGCGCACAATGCAACCTGAGATAAAATCCAAACACGCTGAAATCGTGTAAGGAACGGGACACTCAAACCATGCTGAAATCGTGAGAGGAGTCCAAACAACAACCGCCCAGGTGCGCACACAACGCTACCTGAGATAAAATCCAAACACGCTGAAATCGTGTGAGAAAGGGGTCACTCAAACCACGCTGAAATCGTGAGAAGAGGTCCGAAAACAACCGCCCAGGTGCATACACAACGCAACCTGAGATGAATTCCAAACACGCTGAAAACGCGTAAGGAATGGAACACTCAAACCACGCTGAAATCGTGAGAGGGGGTCCAAACAACAACCGCCCAGGTGCGCACACAACACAACCTGAGATAAATTCCAAACACGCTGAAATCGCGTAAGGAACGGGACACTCAAACCACGCTGAAATCGTGAGAGGAGGCCCAAACAACAACCGCCCAGGTGCGCGCACAACGCAACCTGAGATAAATTCCAAACACGCTGAAATCGCGTAAGGAACTGGACACTCAAACCACACTGAAATCGTGAGAGGAGGCCCAAACAACAACCGCCCAGGTGCGCGCACAACGCAACCTGAGATAAATTCCAAACACACTGAAATCGCGTAAGGAACGGGACACTCAAACCACGCTGAAATCGTCAGAGGAGGTCCAAACAACAATCGCCCAGGTGTGCGCACAACGCAACCTGAGATAAAATCCAAACACGCTGAAATCGTGTGAGGAAGGGGACACTCAAACCACGCTGAAATCGTGAGAAGAGGCCCAAACAACAACCGCCCAGGTGTGCGCACAACACAACCTGAGATAAATTCCAAACACGCTGAAATCGCATAAGGAACGGGACACTCAAACCACGCTAAAATCGTGAGAGGAGGCCCAAACAACAACCGCCCAGGTGCACGCACAACGCAACTGTAGACACCCCATTTTTGACCGACCTTAAGACTCAGACATCACCAATTGAGCGCTTGGTGATGTTGCATAATGTGCTTGTTCAGAAGTTTCAGAGTCACGGCCGTGAGCCTTGCCTCCGGACTTCCGAACCCTCTTCTGTGCCTTGTCTCGGTTTGCGAACCAAACTCGATTTTCTTTGTTTCTTTTCCTGAGGGAAGGGAGAGGTCCCGTAGACTATCTCTCAATGTCCGTAGGCCACATTTGGTGGCCGTAGGCCATTTTTCCCATTTCGGAGTCCGGTTTCCGGTTTTCGGAGCCGTCAGGCCGTGTGCCTCGGTTCGGGACCGCCTAACCATCTCCGTTTGCTCTAATTTTGGCATACTCCTTATTTGCTCCCTTTTGAGGGATACTAGGATCTGAGAAACCAACTTCGTGGCCGAATGCCACTTTCGGTGCTTAACAGCCCATTTTCGGGACCTCGAACTGCGCGTTTTGGTCCCCGAGCATTCGTTTTGCAACGGTTTTCGTTCATTTTTGGCAGGTACCTCTGTTTTATCACCGGGGAGGTCACTGAAGGGTGGGAGGCCAGCAATTGTTGCAGCAACCAGTTATACATCCTCCGACGCCCTCCGGCGCCCGTTTTTCACACTTCCGGGCTAATGTTGAACACCTTGGGCCCACATTCTTGAACTTTAAACCACATATTTGTGATTTACACACATGGGGGGACCCTAAAAGTTGGTGGCCGACCATTAATGTTACTTGACCCTTTTGACCCCCTCCTTCCGGGCTAATGTTGAACACCTTGGGCCCACATTCTTGAACTTTGAACCACATATTTGTGATGTACACACATGGGAGGACACCATCAGTTGGTGGCCGGCCACTAAATCTGATTGACCCTTTTGACCCCTAGCCGGCCGGCTAGGGGGTGTGGCCGGCCGGCCACCTGCAGCAAAAGTAACAGGCCGGCCGAGCTCCTTGCACTGTGCACTTTACAGCTGTGGAGCTTTATCCCCCAGAAAATATCAATATCCGGGGGATATTTTGTGGGGGAAAGTTGCTCTCCTTTTCCCCCACCTTTACACCCCTTTTTGGCCCTTATAACCAGCTGGTGGCTTCACTTGTAGGGGTTAGAAAAATTGTCCTTCAAGCTTCCATACACAAAGCCATTTTTATCCCTCTCATTTCCTTGAAAACTTCCAAGTCCCTAATCACCATTTCTTCTACACCACCAAGCTCTACCACCACCACCTCATTTCCAGCAACAAGGAAGGATTCTCAAAGGCTAAAGGAGCTGCAAATTGGTCCAAGAAGCAACAAAAGCTTTAGTCTTCAAGGGTGAGTAACATTTCTCCTCTTTGACCCTTTTTCTTGATCCATTTGTAAGCCTTATATGATTTTGTTTCAAGCTCCGGCCCTAACTGAAAGGGGCCCTATTTTGAGCTCATTTTCACTTTTCATTAAGGGCTCAACCCTGTTTGAGCCCTCCATGATGCACTTGCTTCATTGATCCTCTTATATGTCATAATCTTGCATGTTATTTTTGGCCCATGCGTAATCTGTTTTTGAGCATGTTGTAAACTGATATTAGGCTTATTTTGAGCCCCTCTTCAACATTGAAGAAGGGCTCAACACCATTTGGGACTTCCATGTTGTACTTACCTTTATACTCCTCTTTTATTCCCCATTCTTGCATGCAATGGCAGCCTACCATGCTTTTGTTTTTGGCCATTTTACAGTTCTGAAAAAGTGCTTATTTTGGTCCATTCTTCATGTTTAATTTAGGTCCTTTCATGGTTTGGGACCTCCATATGCCACTTCATGTTATATCTCTCTTTTATTCCCCATTCTTGCATGTTTAGTTAGCCTATCATGCTTTTGTTTTTGGCCATTTTACAGTTCTGGAAATAGTCCTATTTTGGCCCATTCTACATGTTTTATTAAGGGTCTTTGGCTTTTTGGTGATTATTTTGCATACCTCATGTTGTAGCACCTTTTGAGCCTCAATCTTGTGCCTTTTTTTAGCATGTTTGTATACTGATTTGAGGTTTTCCATATACTGTAACTATTCATATTTTTGGTCCCTCTTAAATGTTGTAGAAGGAAATTTTTCAGTTTGGATTTTTCTTATACCACTTGCTTCATTACCCCTCTCTTGGCCCCTATTCTTGCATGCCATTTTTGCCCTACCTATGCTTGCTGTTTGGCCATGTTTATAACTGTGAAAATGCCTTTTTTGGGACTGTCTAGCTTCTGTCCTTGCATTGCATGTCCATATTGTGCATGTTTGGCATAGCTATAGGCCATTTCGGGTGCCTAAATTCGCATTTCGGGACAATTCCATGCATTTGGTGTCATTTCGCCTCATTTCGGGACTGTTTTCCCCCATATTTTCTTGCTGAAATTCTACTAGAATGATTGCTTTCCATTCCTATGTCATTGCATCGCATTCTGCCATCGCCTCGGTTTGCGTGCCCGTGTGCACGCATTTCGAGGCACCTCTTTTTTCATTCATCGGCATCCTATGTGAGTGTGGCTGAGGCTCACTCATGTTGGTATAAGCCCATATCACATTTTTATGTCATTACATCGCATTCCGCCATCGCCTCGGTTTGCGTGCCCGTGTGCACGCATTTCGAGGCACCTCATTTTTCATTCGCCGGCATCCTATGTGAGTGTGGCTGAGGCTCACTCATGTTGGTATAAGCCCATATCATGTTTCCATGCCATTGCATCGCATTCTGTCATTGCCTCGGTTTGCGTGCCCGTGGGCACGCATTTCGAGGCGCCTCATTTTTATCCGTCGACATCCTATGTGAGTGTGGCTGAGGCTCACTCATGTTGGTAGAAGCCCATATCACATTTTTATGTCATTACATCGCATTTCGCCATCGCCTCGGTTTGCGTGCCCGTGTGCACGCATTTCGAGGCACTTCATTTTTCAGCCACCGGCTTCTTATGTGAGTGTGGCTGAGGCTCTCTCATGTTAGTATAAGTCCATATTACTTTTTCCATGCCATTTTAGACACTTGCATTGCATATACCGTCACCTCGATTTGCGTGCCTGTGTGCACGCACTTCGAGGCATCTCATTTTTCATAGTATAGTGCATACTAGGTTGTATCTTAGATTGCATTCTGTCATTTTTTCGGTTTGCGTGCCCGTGTGCACGCACTTCAAGGCATCTCACTTTCATAGCATGGTGTATGTTAGGATTGTATCTTAGTCGCATTTCATGCATATCATCCATATTGCATCATGTTCGGAATAGGAGTTAGCTCGGGCACGGGAAACGAGGTGCGTTTCGTACTTCGAGTGACGGAACGTGTCTCAATTCCCAGTCACCGACACTCCGGATTATCCATGATGGAGTTAGGTTTTAGCTGTAGTTTCATGTGCATTCATCCTATATTGAGTTGTGCATTTCGACTCCTCGGCCATCATGCCTCGGTATGCGTGATTGGTGGCACGAGGATCGAGACATGCATACATTTGTGAAAATACATTGCTATGCCCCTTTCCTGCTCTCTGTTGCAGCAAAATCAGGAATCAGCAACTTTTCGGGACTTGGCACGCTTTTCAAGAATAACTGCTAAACAGAGGCTAATTGGGGCATCCCGGTGGATTTCCGCGCAAGACAACCCGGACATGCATCATCCATCAGAAGCAAGGCAGTCCCTGGCTTGCATGCCAGTTTATTTATTTTCTTAGTTAATTTGTTAATTAATTAGGAATTTGTATATTATTCGGACTGTAATATTTGGACTGTACTATTTATTTGGGACTGTATATTTATTCGGACCCTCTACGCGAGGGCATAATTGTAATAAGTGTGCGTGTGTGTATTGTATGTCTTCCAACCCCACGTCTTTCTCCCTTTTATTTACCTGCTTATGATGGTTAGATTAGGGCATGTTTAAATTAGCATACAGTATGATAGCATGTTTGCATTCATTCATCTGTTTTGCATGCATCGGGCTCGGCGCATCATACTAACTGCATTGTACTTTCAATTCCAAATTGAATACATGTTAGTTGCCGCATTCCATATGCCATGTTTAGAATAGCCGAGCCTGCTATAGTTGCACTTTGCATGTGTTGCATTAGGCATTTTTGTATACTTAGGATCATGCATGATTTCTAATGTAGTTTCTATTTTGGCTTGGAGTACTCGGTGAGTTTTATGCTTTAGCATCCTTACATGCGTGTGAGTGAATGCCATGATAGCATGCTTACCATGAGGCAATATGCTTATGTGATATAACTGCCTGAATGCCTGTGGGTGAAGGTCGGGTTGTTTAAATTGGAACAAATCATTGACTGTGAGTTTTAAGCCCACTAGATAGTGGCAAAATCATATTTTTCTAAGCCCACCTGAGGGTGGCAAATCCACGTCTTAGCCTACTTGCGGGTAGCACCATCAAACCACTTTCAAATAAGCAAACATGAAATGTTTTGTTCCAATTCGGGCGACCCGGTCTATACTTATATGCTGTGTGCATCACATAGTAACCTAGGCTAATAACCGGAATATGAACACACATAGTTTTCAAAAATAGATATCATGGTTAGTAGAGGCCGATCTTTGATCGGGCGAGCGGGGGTGCTCACGAAGTGACCTTCCCCAATCGTACCCAAGTTCCCGAGCCGAGGCAACTTTGGTGATGACGGACACGTGGCCTTTGGCACCGAGTCAGGGTTTCCTAAATTTCCCATTAAAAAAAAAACATTTAGGTGGCGACTCTGTATCTGGAAAAGCAGTCCATGTTTGGCACTTCTTTCAAAAATCTGTTTTTCTCAAAACGATTTGTCGGATTTGGACTCTTTGGTTCAGACTTAGAACCGTGACAAATTTGAGAGTCCTGAGCTGTAGTGACCCCAAATATGAACGGAACGGGAGCTCGTTCCTCCCGGGGCGTTCGGGGACGTCTACAGTTTCTGGCGACTCCGCTGGGGATTTAGAGAACTTGACTCGAACTCGTGATATCTGTTTTTGACTACACTTGTGTGTTTCTTTGCATTGCATTTGCATTGGTGCGCCTAGGACACCGTGTTTGCCATCTGCTATTCCTGAACGGTTTGCCGGAGGCTTGTCTTGTCAAGGCATGACCATAAGGCTGACCGGTTGTGGGCTCTGCCAGTATGGGAACACAAACCCCGGTTTTACCGGGGCACCCTCTTTGACCATTCGACCTAGTGCATATTCGGATCCTTAGTGACCATTCCAAATTAGGACAGGTTGCTTACCCGTTTATAGGTTGTTTGAAACCGCTGTGTGCGTAGTGAAACCCTAGCTCCTGACAAAATAGGACAGGGAAACCCTACCCCAACATAGGGGTGTTTTGGCTCTCACTTATCTGTTATGTGCTTTAGAGTGCGTCTCTACAGGAATGCATGTATCAGTATATGAGTTTGGGTATCAAGCCTGCGGGCATCAGTTCAGTATTGACAACATCAGGCCTGCGGGCATCAGTTCAGTATTGTCAGTATCAGGCCTGCGGGCATCAGTTCAGTATTATGGGCATCAGGCCTGCGGGCATCAGCCAGTATTTGAGAATCAACTATCTACGGATATCAGATTCTGTTTTAGGGGACAGTGATACAGGGATAATAATCAGTGTTTGAGGACAGTGTGTTATTCAGCTTATTGACTGTGTGTTGATTATGCCCGGCTGTGTATCATGCATTCCATTTTAAGCTGTTATGCTGTCCGTTTATCTGTTTATTCATTTCCTTTTCACTTTATTTATCTTTTGCTAGGTCAGTTCTAGCACAATTGCTTCCAACCCGACAAGCATTCGCTAAGCACTTTGGACATGAGGTCGTCGACTCCATCGATCTGAGGATCTAATCGACGGACAGCCAGTGTTCCATTCTCTACCCCCTGTTACCAGAAGGAAGCAGAAAAAGCGTATCTGAACAGAGATCACCAGAACAGTGGTTTCCCCCATCAGTGGACAGTCGGATTGAGATCCCCATTGAGACAGATCTGTCAGTAGTTCAGACAAATCAAAACAGTATGACGGCACCAACAGGAGTTGAGGAGATGATGCGCCAAATGCAAGAAACCATGCGGGCCATGCAACAGGATGCCGTTCGCCAGGATGAACTTGCTAAGCAATAGGCCGAAATTATGACCCAGCAGGCTGAGCTGATTACCAGACTGCAACAACAGAATACAACATCTGCTTCACACCAAATTCCTCCTCTGGCAGGGGCCCCATTACCTGAGCAGACACCTGCTGTTCAAAACGCTCCTCCAAACACCCAGAATACTGTGCCGACTATCCAAAACTTACAAGAGGACACGAATCTTCCAACGGGGCCAGCTCTGCCCCCGCTTCCACCACAACTGTCCAAGGTCCATACATCCAATCACCTGGACTCTCCCTTCGAGGTCGAGGTTGATCATACAGCTCTGAAATTGAGCAAACTTGAGAAACTCTTTAAGAAATCCCAAGGGGTCAAGGCTATGCCGGATATCGAAGATGGATATACCGAGGAGGCCGTAACGCTCCCCGATAGGTTCAAAATGCCACAAATCGACCGCTTTGACGGGACCGGCGACCCCATGGTCCATCTCCGACTGTTTGCAGACATCTTGCGGCCAATGGGCCTAACACGACCACAGAAGCTTTCATTATTCGGTCGAACCCTGTCGGGTGTGGCCGCCCACTGGTACGCAAAGTTACAAGATGAAGTGAAGAAGAATTGGGATGAAATGGCTGAGGCCTTTGTCGCGCAATATTCATACAACACTCAGATCGAGATCACAACTCGTGATCTCGAAACGACAAGGCAAGAGCCCAAGGAAACTTTCTCGGACTTTGTGATCCGATGGAGGGCAAAGGCGTCAATGATGACTTTAAGGCCCACTGACAAAGATCAAATCCGGATGATTGTGCGCAATCTCCACCCAAAGTTGATGCAGAGAATGATTGTAGTCCCCTTCCCTACTTTCACAGATTTACACGAGATGGGAGTGCAAATCGAAGATGCCATGAAACAAGGTCTGTTTGACCACGACAGGGAACAACCGAGGAGGACCTTCAACCGTAACAACAATGCGGGCCCAAGTGGCGCTGCAAATACAAGAGCCTCGGAAGTTAGTATGGTCACCACCACTCCCCCTCCCCCTCCAAGGCCTATGACTGCCACACCTTTCTCCGGCGCGTCCGGAAGCAACACACAAACCAACAGATTCCAACTGCGAGGCCAAAGAACCTTTACCCCACTATATATGCCCCTGACCAAAGTTCTGGGAATATTGATCAGAAAAAATCATTTAAAACCCCTGGAGCCAAAGCCATTACCGAATCCACTCCCCCCCTCTTATGACCCAGCAAAGTACTACGCATATCACCAACAACACGGTCACGACACCGACCGTTGTTACAGATTGCGTCATGAGATCCAAGATCTTATTGACAAACAGGTGATCGCGCCTCCTGATAAACCCAATGTCACAACCAACCCTCTCCCGCCACATAACCAACCTCCCCCTCCCAAAAGAATTAATTTTATCCAGACTGGGGTCGCATCTTACGATCCTAGCATCTATATTACGCCCACCCACCTACCCAAGCCGGAGGTGCTCCTTCCCGATTGCACTGACTTCTTGTGCATGGTGGACATCTCTAAAACCCAACCAGAACCGATGGTGGTGACCGTCGAAGACAGGGCAGGGCAGATTTTGGGAGAGAATGAGATTGTTGAATCTGAGACTGGACAGAGTTTTGCTAGGGGAGCCTATGATCCAAGCGAGTATATCCTATCAACGAGCTGAATTGGGCCAGGTATAGAATTGCCAGAGACAGGCGAGCTATGCATGATCCGGGGGGATGGATCCGGGCTATGGGCGGATGATCTGACAGCCGTAGAGGAGGACTTTGCCAACTTGCAATTTTTCGATGACCAGGAACTGGGGGATGCGTCAATCAATTGGTACGATTATGAGGGATCAGTGGAGGCCATTGGATGGCTCGAGGATCAACCAGATGCAGTGGGGGAAGCCCAACCAGAACAGAGCCCGGCAGGGGCAGAAGTATCAGTTGTGGCCGGAATGGCCGAAAGTCAAGTTGTATCGCCGGAGAGCGCCGGTGCTAAGAATTTCGCTCGGGACATGGGCATTATGGATACAGGAATTGTTGAACAAACAGCTGTACTGATGCAGCTGGAACGAGAGAAGTTTGAGGAGGCTGAGATAATTAGGAAAGCTAAAGGCCCTAAGGGGACTGAAAGTGCTGTGTGCATGAAGATAGAGAATGCTGCAAGCATGTGGACAGGGAATACTGCGAGTACAACTAAACCGGAGCCAGACAGGTGTCTGTTGGCTGCCGATGGAATGTGGTGGGAAGACGATGACTTATGTCTTGCCCACACGGATGAAGATTGGGGGAATAATCAACCGGATGACACTTGGTACCTCGATGAGGTTGACCATATGACAAGAAGTGGGCGGTATTTCAAACCCCCACACCTGGACCAACCCGAGGCATCCGGGAAGGATAGAGAAGCGGAGAAACAGAAGGAGAAGCAGATTGAAGATGAAGCTGTGTTGAAACAGTTAAAAAAGATACAAGCAGACATCTCCATCTAGGGACTGCTAATGGCATCACGAGTACACAGAGAAGCTGTCCTATCTGCTATGGACAAGTCCAAAGTCTCCATAGACACCACGCTTGAACAGCTGGTTGGGCTGGTTTTTCCGGGAGGAGGTTCCCCGGCATTAACCTTTTCGGACAAGGAGCTGCCGCCTGAGGGCACAAGTCATAACAAACCTCTCTATATTTCTATGGAATGTAGAGATAAGTGGATACCGGTGGTACTTGTTGATACCGGGTCTGCAATTAATGTCTGCCCGACCAGAACGGCATATGCGATCGGGTTAAAACCCGCGGACTTCATCCCAACTACCCAAGTGATCAGAGCATACGACAATACCAGCAGAGAAGTGATGGGGACTGTTAAAATTCAAACCAAGGTTGGTCCAGGACAACACAGTATCTAATTTCATATCTTGGACGTTCCCGCAACCTTTAACCTACTTTTGGGGCGACCGTGGTTGCACCAGGTCAAAGCAGTCACTTCCACTCTACATCAGATGCTAAAGTACCCCCACGGGAAAGGGGTAGCGATCGTTTTCAGGAATTCATCAATCCATCCGCCGCCGGAAGTGTCTACACCTGTCTTGGAGATTGAGCACGGCACGGAGGATGTGTTTTTATCGGGGTTCACTTTGGCCGAGGCTCAAGTGGTGCAGAATGTCATGGCTGTGAATGAGGGCATGTACGTTAGTGCACAATCTATCTACCTCATGAACAAGCTAAAACATACCCCCGGGATGGGATTAGGGAGAAGCGGCCGGAAGGGCGTCTCAGTGTTGGCTAAAGTGCCACACAACCCTCACGCCTTTGGACTGGGTTATCTGCCCACCAAAGAGGACTGGGTGAGAAAAGGAAAAGAAATGGCCGGAAGGGCCAGGGCAAAGAAGGCCGGGAAGCCATTTGAGTTAATGCATAGGCCCATCTGGGGTACCCTAAACGGACTCTTCGTCCGGGAGGGGGAAGATTTTCTATTCTGCGGCTTCCCGGAGCTATGGCTAAACGCGGAGGGGAAGCGCGTGCCTGGTTTTGAAATCTTCTTCGACATACAATTATCTGGGGATGACGTTGCCGAAGCGCAGACAGACCCACCAACTGAGGTTGAGCAATGTGAAGCAGTGGATCCTGAGAGCACAGAGCTTGAAATGGGGGTAGCACTGGCGAGTCTACTATCAGATCCTCCGATCGGCCAAGAGTGCTTGGGGGATAACTCTTCGGTTTCTGTGATTGGAGATGAAATAGCTGCGGGCTTTCCAGCGCCGATCTTGGATGCATCTATCGCACCTTCTCTCATCTGGCAATATGAAGAAGGCTTTTTATCTAGCAGCTCCGGGTCAGGTAGTGAGCCGGAATCTGATTCTACCGAATCTTATGCGTTGGAATCAGATTCCAGCTCGACTGTGTCTGAGTCCGGCATTCCTGGGGGTGATAACCCGGATGCCACAGTCCTGTCTAGGTCGTCATTTTCATTTTCTTTTGAGTCTGTTGTAACAGAGGAATCTGACGGCTTGGAAATATTTAATGAGAATGATGTGGATGTGGTTTCTGAGTATTTTTCTGTGCCTTTGATTTATTACTTAAATCAGGATTTTAAAAATTTTGATAAAAACGGCGAGGAAGAAATTCCTCCGGTTTTACAACGATTAATTGATCAAGAGCAGGAAAGATTTGTTAAACCTTTAATGGATGAAATCACTACTGTGAATGTTGGTACTGAGAAGGACCCGCGGCTGGTCCAGATCGGGTCCACGTTGTCTTCAGAGGAGTGCGAGCGCTTAGTCGCTTTATTAAAAGATTTCAAAGATGTTTTCGCGTGGTCCTACGAAGACATGCCTGGAATCGATCCTGAGATTGTACAGCACCGGATCCATCTTGACCCCGAAGCCCGACCTGTCAAACAGAAACTCAGAAGGATTCGCCCAGACTGGGCCCTCAAAATTAAGGAAGAGGTCACCAAGCAAATTGACGCAGGGTTCCTGCTGGTATCTGAATACCCAGCTTGGTTGGCCAACATTGTTCCGGTGCCAAAGAAGGACGGCAGAATTCGGGTCTGTGTAGACTTCAGAGATTTGAACAGGGCCAGTCCGAAGGACGACTTTCCCTTGCCACACATTGATGAATTGGTGGATTTCACGGCAGGACACGCCTTGCTTTCGTTTATGGATGGTTTCTCAGGCTATAATCAGATAGTAATGGCACCTGAAGACCGGGAGAAGACTGCGTTCACTACCCCGTGGGGGACATATTGTTATAGAGTGATGCCATTCGGGTTGAAAAATGCTAGAGCTACGTATCAACGGGCAGCAACTACAATATTGCATGATATGATCCATAAGGAGGTCGAGGTGTATGTGGACGACATGATTGTCAAGTCCAAAGAAAGAGAGGGCCACTACACCGCCTTACAAAAATTCTTTCAGAGGATCAAAGAGTTTCGGCTGCGACTGAATCCCCAGAAATGCACGTTTGGTGTTACAGCAGGGAAGATGCTAGGGTTTCTGATTACACAAAGGGGCATCGAGGTCGACCCTTCCAAAATCAAGGCCATCTTAGAAATGCCACCACCAAGGACTGAAAAGGAGGTGCGAGGCTTTCTGGGTAAAGTGCAATTCATAAGACGGTTTATTTCTAAATTAACCTTGACTTGTGAACCACTTTTTGGTCTCCTGAAGAAAGGAAAGAAATTCCAATGGGACGGCCGATGTCAAGCAGCTTTTGAGCAGATCAAAGAGTATCTATAGAACCCACCCGTGTTGTCACCACCAGAGCTGGGGAGACCGTTGATATTGTACCTTTCGGTAACTGAGACTACCATGGGCTGCATGCTCGCGCAGGAGTTAGAAGACAAAGTGGAAAGGGCCATATACTATCTGAGCAAAAAGATGCTGGATTACGAGACCCGCTATACACTGCTGGAGAAGGCTTGTTTGGCCTTGGTATGGGCAACCAGGAAGCTGCGGCACTACCTGTTAGCCCACTCTGTAATGTTGGTTTCGCGTTTGGATCCCATCAAATATCTTTTCGAGAAACCAGCACTTACGGGTAGGCTGGCTCGCTGGCTGCTGTTGCTCTCCGAATTTGATTTGAAGTATGTAACGCGCAAGTCAGTAAAAGGGAGAGCGGTAGCGGAGTTCCTTGCCGACCACCCGGTTGAGGGGGATGAAGCGGTTGAGTATCTATTCCCAGATGAAGCCATTCTGCACATCGAAGATGAAACTTGGACGATGTACTTTGACGGAGCGTCAAACCAGTATGGGTATGGGATAGGGGTGTTGCTGATAGCGCCTGATGATTCCCGTATCCCTTTAGCATTCAAGCTCCGGTTCAAAGTTTCCAACAATGAAGCAGAGTATGAGGCATGTATTGCTGGCCTGGAAGCAGCCCTAGAACTAGGGGCAAGACGGTTGGACGTCATTGGGGACTCGAACCTTGTTGTGTCTCAAGCAAAAGGAGACTAGAAAGTCAAGGAGGAAAGGATGATAATTTACCACCAAACCTTGGATTTGCTAATTCCTCGGTTTGAGAAGCTAAATTTCACCCACCTTGTAAGAGAGAACAACAGGTTTGCAGATTCATTAGCAACTCTATCTTCTATGATAGACATCCCGTCCGGAGTCCGGATGCGTCCAGTCATTATTGATCAAAAGTTTGTGCCAGCATACGAGTCAATTTCCGCCATAGATGAGGTTCAAGACGGCAACCCCTGGTATTACGACATCTGGAACTTCTTGGAAAAGGAGACATATCCACTAGGGGCAAATGCCAAAGATAAGAGGGCCATCAGAAGAATGGTTGCTCAGTTCATTATCTGCGGGGGAAAGCTGTACAAAAGGGGTCATCTGGGAATGCATAAGCTCTGTATAGAAGCTGAAGAGTCGAAACGCCTGATGGAAGCCATCCATGGGGGGGAGTGCGATGCACACATGAATGGAGTAATGCTGGCCAGAAAGATCCTCAGACAGGGCTACTACTGGTCAACCATGGAGGAGGATTGTATTAGTTTTGTTCGGCGATGCCACAAGTGTCAAATCCATGCAAATCGCATGAACATCCCGCCGTCAAAACTGTACAACATGACTTCGCCATGGCCTTTTTCAGTCTGGGGAATTGATGTGATCGGAGCTGTTACCCCGAAGGGGTCAAACGGGCATGAGTTTATCCTAGTAGCGATAGATTATTTCACAAAGTGGGTCGAGGCCCAATCATACGCGGTGTTGAAGGCGTCGCACGTCGCAAAGTTCATCAGAAACAACATCATCTGTCGCTACGGGGTGCCAAACGAGATAATTTCAGATAATGGTTCCCATTTCAAGAAAGAAGTGATAGACTTGTTGGAGAAATACAATGTGGCTTTCCATAAGTCATCTACATACCGGCCACAAACCAACGGAGCGGTTGAGGCCGCCAACAAGAATATCAAGCATATACTGCAGAAGATGGTGGGAACCTACCAGGATTGGCCAGACAAGCTGCCATTTGCTCTGTGGGGCTACAGGACTTCAATCAGGACTTCTACTGGAGCAACTCCATATTCATTGGTCTATGGAATGGAGGCTGTTCTACCCATTGAGATTGAGGTTCCGTCGTTACGAGTATTGGCTGAATGCCAGATAGCCGAAGCAGATTGGCAGCAAAGCAGATTCGAAGAACTCATGCTCTTTGATGAAAGAAGACTGAAAACACTGTACCACATCCAAGGCTATCAACGCAGAATTGCCCGGGCTTTCAACAAGAAGGTTAAGTCCAGGAATCTGAAAGAAGGAGATTTGGTGCTCAAAGACAACCGAGCTCCCATCCACGACCCAAGGGGCAAGTTCAAACCCAATTGGACTGGTCCTTACATTATCAAAGTTATCTGGTCAGGTGGAGCTGTGGTTCTGATGGATCTAGATGGCTTGGAGTTCTCACAACCGATCAATATGGACAAGTTGAAGAAATACTATCCTTGAGAGGCTCGCTAGGCCGAAAACCCGAAAGGGCGACCTAGGCAAAAGTCAGAGCACAAAAAATTAGAAAATATAAAAACTGAGCTCGCAAGGTTAAAAACCCGCAAAGGGCGGCCTTGGCAAAAGTTAGAGCGCAAAAGGAGAGTGAAAATACTCGAGTGAACCTCAGCCTGAACTACGTAAGGCTTGATTCCCATCTTTGGGATACGTAGGCAACTTCACCTTGAAGTTCAGCCATAAACTTTTCCCCGATCAACTCTGTCCATTTTGATCATCTCAGTCATCTTTATCCATCAGCATTTATCGTGATCTCCGGTACAGTGCTGTTCAAACTAGGGGCAACTTTCCGTTGCTATGAAGTGCCGCATTGTTCTTCAGACTAGGGGCAACTTTCCAGTTGCAGGGATCTGGGGTTGTGCATCTCAGTGACAGATCTTCGGCGTGTCCAGTTCTAATCCACATCGAAAATAGTTTTGAAAAGTTTTAATAAAAGTTGACTTTGTTCAAATCAATCTTTTTACGACTAAGACCATTTTTGGACCAAAAGCGGAAAATTTTCAGTACCACAACTTTCAATTTCATTGATTTCAAAACTGAGTTCTCCTGCTCTTGCATTATAATCGAGGTTGCTTTTTAGTACATTCATAAAGAAAACTTGAAAATGCTAAATAAGCAATAAATTTGGGGCATAGTTGAATCAAGTATCTCTGCATCCCCTCCCAGAGCTGGACGAAGCATCTGATGCCAAGCTAGGCCCAACCTGTGCCTCCTCATTGAGCCAATCCAAGCACTCATCAGACAAAGTGCAACTGAAAGTGGGAGCAGGGGCCAGGAGCTCTCTAGTCCTCCATACTGTGGCATATCGGGCAAGCTGTGCACCCCGGACCGGGAAAGCAGCTGGGTACTCAATCCCCTCCGGTGGGCAGGTCTGATCATGACCAAACTGACGCAGGGACCGGAACGGAAAATAGAATACGCAGTGGGTTAGACCAATCAATTGGATCCCAATCAGCCGGGACATACTATAGCTCATTGCCGGGAGGTTGAGCCAAGGGCAACGCCAAGCAATGCCGTCTGTGGACAAATTGCACATCCAATCGAACCACCACCTTTCGTCAAGAGCATTGACTAGGCGCTGCCGAAAGAAGTAGCCTCGAGCTGAATAGGCCGGGCAAGAGTCCACAACCTGCAACTTGTCCATTAACCATACCTAGGGGAGGGATGGAAAATGAGAGAATAAAGAACAGAGAGATGTACGATGAGAGAAAAAGTAAGACAAGGGTTTTGTGAGAAAAACCGAGCCTGAGGGTCGAGTGATGTGAGCAAATATATATGTGAGGTCGGGTGGGAAACATTACCTGCAACAGCAGTGGACTCCCGGCAAACCTAGTCGCCTCCCGGCGATAGATAGAATCTAAGCCCATCAGTGTCTCGGCCAAGGTCATGGCAATACAGCTCTTTCCTTCTCTCAAGCCTTGGGCGACTTCAATCAGGCGAATGCTAGCCCCGCCGAAGCCCGAGGAAAGCAGAAAGTGAGACAACAAACATAAGTAGAGGGCGTGTTGCCGGAAACCCTGCCAATAATGGTTGCTGCGGTCACCGGCATCGGAAAAACGATGAATCAAGCCGAGGATGTCCAGTTCCCCACTGCAGATCAGAGATCGAGCGTCATGCGCCGTGAGCCCACACATCCACCCTAAAACCTGAGCATGGCCAAAACGGAGCTGGGGCAAGATCACTTCAGAGCATTCAGACTCTATCAAAACTTGAAAATCTTCGAAAGTGGGACACATCTCTTGGCTGCCAAAGCTAAAAACGTGCGTCACTGGATTCCAGAACCTTGCCGCGGCATGGAGAAAAGGGAGCTGTAGCGGAGTACGACTCAGCGTGAATAGTGCATTCAAGCCGAAACCCCGGAAGTTCAGCTTTTCCGAGCCATCCAAAGAAGAGATCCAAGATATGAGATTTTCTGCGAGAAACGCCTCCATCTTTGTCTAAAACTAAGATGAAATGAATGTTCCCGAAGTTGAGGCTTTTATAGAAGGAAAAACACTATTCACGGGGACACGTGTCAAAAACCAGGAGGCTGCAGGAATAGCTGGCTTGCCGGCCACCTTTTCTGGCTGGCCAGCCATTTACTTTTTACAAAAATGGCCGGCCAGCTGTCTCTCTCCACAAAATTGGCCGGCCGGCCCCCAAAGGTGGCCGGCAATGCTGCAATATATCCCCTTGGCCCTGTTTTACCCTTCGAGGGAGAGTTCCAAGCATTTCCATACAACGGGAGAGTCAAAGGCCTTCATCTCCCTCCGTTTCGGATGCGTTCCGGTGCCCAGATCATCAGAAGTACACTCTGTTGTTGTTGAATTTTGTTTATCGAGTTGTTGTTTTGCTTATCGAGTTGTTTGTCGAGCGGACGTGTTTCGTGTTTTTGAGTCATTGCTCTCTGTTTAAGCGATCTTTGTTAAAGTCTTGTTTATTTGCGTTGTTAACGTTATTGCATTTTGCTTATCGAGTTGTAAACTTCCTAAGGTCCTGTTATATCTTAGTAAGTTGAGTTGTTTAGTTTGTTGCGTCGGTTCACTACCTGACTTGGTGATTACACAATGTACATTCCCATTCAATTTCATTTTTGTGCGAAATAAATTGATGCGATACGATGCTAAAAGTTTAAAATACAAACACCTTTTCAAAAGCTATTTCATTCCATCATGCTTTACAACGAACAAAGGTACAAGTTTTACAAAAAATAAAACTGCCTAACAATGTGCAAAGTGCTACAAACTACTAGCAAAAAGAAAAATAAAGCAGGAAATAGCAACATCAATGTCCTCGGGAGCGGGAACGAGAAGCACTCCTCATCCTCTTCTGCGGGACAACCTCCGCACCATCATCATCATCTAAGTCAGAGCTGTCATCCTCAGGATCCCCCTCAGCCTCACCTCTGTTCCCCGAACCAAAACCGGAGCCCCCCTCCTCAGCAGACGTCTCTGACTGACGGTCGGTAGCCTCCTCCTCCTCCTCAGCATCCTCCTCCTCCTCATCAGGCTCCACCTCTACAACGTGAGCCCTGTCTCCAAAAAGGCCTAGATGGCCCGGCTCCTCGGGAAGGCCGGGATGGCCCCGCCCCCTGAAAAGGCCCGGGTGACCCAACTCCCTGAAAAGGCCCAGATGGCCCAGCTCCCCAAGGAGGCCCAGGTGGCCTGGCCTACGGCTGACCAGACCATGAAGGCATCTGAAAACAAAGAGTTCAATTCAAATACATCAGTCCAAATATATACATCAGATGCAGATACAAGCAAAGGCTACGTGAAGTGGGTGCATGTAAATGCAGTGTCCAAGTGGGGTGTGTATCAGATGTGCTCTACACAAGTAGTCTATTGATGCAGTAGAAATCAACATATCATCAGAAGTATGATAAATGCCAGAAAACTAAAGGGTACCTGAATGCCCGCGACAGACAACTGTGCCTCCCTACGCAGGACCATGCCCTCGAGTGTGGCCACCAGTCCAACCACCTCCTCCACGTACCCTCGCGGTGGCTGCAAAAATGAGTTCATAATCATCAGTGAACAAAAAATGTCTAAACATCTGAATGATGAATGAAAAATAGTGGAGCATACCAGCGGTGAGTCAGGATCAATGGCGTATCGATCACTGGGCATCGGAGGCTCTAGTGGGATCGGGGTCGGAGAGATAGCCCCATACTGCCACGCCATTAACTCAGTCGGCATATCTGGCCATCCAGGATGAGGATAAGCCGACGGAGTCGGAGGAACCGGTCTACTCCCACCTCTAGATGTACCAGCCCTGCTAGTAGAAGGGGCGTCTGCAGCCCGAGCCCGAGCCTGGCCCGAGGATGACATACCGGCAGACCTCATCATCGGGATATGAGCTCCCGTCAATGGAGGCATCAAGTATATGTGACGGTAAGTGGCGTAGTCCCCCTCCTCAATATATAGTAAAGCATCACTACCCAGCATGGCGCCGACTACCTCCGAGTAAGAGAGCCTGTCAGCAGTCCGCATGCTGACTGGGGGCACTGCAGGAGGATCCTGAGAAAGATACCCCCATACCTGGCGCAGAAAGCGTTCCCCCAGGAACCATGCCCTGCCAACCGGCCCTTCAAGCAGGACCCTATACTGGGAGATGTCCGACCCTCCGGTATACTGAAGTCGGAGACCGTCACCCAGGGACACCCAGGGCTGCCATGTGATCTGTGGATGATAAATGCATAAACCAATCAGAAATCAAGAATATACAGAGTAAATCAAAGATGAAAATGAAAGGAACTGAAAGTTCTGAAGTACCTCTGAATGTCGCACAGTGTCAAAGTACTGTCGCAAGTAAATGAGGGTCTCTCAGGGTCTCGGCCGGTGCGGGCCCTCGAACACCAGTGAATATGGGGTCATGGGAACCCCTGCCACCTCCAACTCTGGGGCTAATGCTGGGAAGTATACATAGACCCATAGCTGAGAAAAGCAGTGCAGAATGTAAGTACGAAATGCTGAGAGCAAAATACAGAGTGTAAAAGTGCGCTGTGTGTGCAATGTACAAGTAATGAAGAGCAGAAATGTAAATAAAGAGGAGAGAAAAGTACCTCCCAGGCTCTCCAGTAGCCGCCAAGTAAATCGCGCCACCCACGGGAGGTCGCGCTCATATAAAAGTAAAGGGTAGCCAGGCCGGCGCCACCCCAGTCATATGACCTGTGATAGGTTAACCAGAGCGCTCAGCAGATATAACCCGACTGTGTTCCCTCTATCGGAGAACAGGGTAGTCCCGAAGAGGAACATAAGGAAACCACGGGCGTACTGCTCCGTCTCCTCGGGAGTCTCAGGCACCATCTCCGCCCGCCGGAAGTGGGAAGAGAACCAAGTGTATCGGACTCTCCCAGAAACCCTATCAACAGGCGGGCGAGCCCCCAATAGATACATCCAAGCGGCCTCCCACTCGCCCATATCCTCATCATAGGGGATGGGCCAACCTCCTATGTCTAAGCCAGTCAACACAGCGAAGTCTAGGGGCGTCATGGTCATGTCTCCAGTGGCAGAGAAATGAAAGGAGTTGGTGGTGTCCCACCATCTCTCTACCAAGGCTGCCATCAGTGTCCTCCTGGTAGGACAACGTGACAACTCGACGCAGAAGGGCCCGAACCCTGCCAAGTCTACTAAGTCTCGGACACCCTCCGGGAGCTCAGCGTACCAGTCCCGCGCGATGGTGGAACCATACCTCCGCACACTGCGGGAACCAACCTGCATTCAAAATGAATACATGTGTCAATAATGAAATAAATGGGTTGTGTGCCGATGAGATGAAATGGGCTGTGTGCCGATGAGATGAAATGGGCTGCGTGTTCACTATTTAATCTGGGCTGCGTGTTCAGAAAATTTGAAGTTTGGGCTGCGTGTTCAACTTTCTATCAGTGTGGGCTGCGTGTTCACTATTTAATCTGGGCTGCGTGTTCAGAAAATTTGAAGTTTGGGCTGCGTGTTCAACTTTCTATCAGTGTGGGCTGCGTGTTCACTATTTAATCTGGGCTGCGTGTTCAGAAAATTTGAAGTTTGGGCTGCGTGTTCAACTTTCTATCAGTGTGGGCTGCGTGTTCACTATTTAATATGGGCTGCGTGTTCAGAAAATTTGAAGTTTGGGCTGCGTGTTCAACTTTCTATCAGTGTGGGCTGCGTGTTCACTATTTAATCTGGGCTGCGTGTTCAGAAAATTTGAAGTTTGGGCTGCGTGTTCAACTTTCTATCAGTGTGGGCTGCGTGTTCACTATTTAATCTGGGCTGCGTGTTCAGAAAATTTGAAGTTTAGGCTGCGTGTTCAACTTTCTATCAGTGTGGGCTGCATGTTCACTATTTAATCTGGGCTGCGTGTTCAGAAAATTTGAAGTTTGGGCTGCGTGTTCAACTTTCTATCAGTGTGGGCTGCGTGTTCACTATTTAATCTGGGCTGCGTGTTCAGAAAATTTGAAGTTTGGGCTGCGTGTTCAACTTTCTATCAGTGTGGGCTGCGTGTTCACTATTTAATCTGGGCTGCGTGTTCAGAAATTTGAAGTTTGGGCTGCGTGTTCAACTTTCTATCAGTGTGGGCTGCGTGTTCACTATTTAATCTGGGCTGCGTGTTCAGAAAATTTGAAGTTTGGGCTGCGTGCTCAACTTTCTATCAGTGTGGGCTGCGTGTTCACTATTTAATCTGGGCTGCGTGTTCAGAAAATTTGAAGTTTGGGCTACGTGTTCAACTTTCTATCAGTGTGGGCTGCGTGTTCACTATTTAATCTGGGCTGCGTGTTCAGAAAATTTGAAGTTTGGGCTGCGTGTTCAACCTTCAATCAGTGTGGGCTGTGTGTTCAAAAAATTTAAAGTGTGGGTTGTGTGTTCACTTTCGAATTTGGGCTGTGTGTTCGACAAATCAGTGTTTGAGCCGTGTGTTCGCCTCTTAACTAATGTGTACTGTGCGTTCGCAATTAATTAATGAGCCGAGTGTTCAGAAATTCGAGTGTTGAAACTACATGTTCAGGATGCAAGCAAAGTACTATGTCATAAGCTAAACTACGTGTTCGAGCATGGCAAAGGTGCGAAATGTACGAAAAATACAGAAAATGAAGTAAATACCTCTCGGGCCTCATGAGAGAGGCGATGCTTCGGCTCTCGGAGAAGTAGATCCCCGGGTGCTCGCTCGTCAAAGCTAGTGAAGTGACGGAAGACGGCGCGCGGAAGAACGTGTGCTGGAGGATTGTACCTCCCAAGAATAAAAGGTCGGGTCCTCGGGGGTAGGGTCATGGGATCAAAATCATCTCCGGCACCTGGAAAACCTCCGCCGTGGGGAGAATTACCCGCCATTTTCAGAAGATCTGCAAAGGGAGCAAAAATGAGCGAAAATGAGCCAAAATTGAAAAAAGTCGACAAAAATCAACTTTCGGGAAATAAAAAAGTCAACAAAAGTCAACTCCTGAGAAAATCTTCCAAATGTTGAGACAAACTTACCTCAAGTGGCGAAAGTGCGAAAAGAAGCTCCGAAACCGAAATTTAATCGATTCAAAGTGCTTGAAACTGAATATTTTTGCGAAAACAATTTGCGCGGGGCGTTGGAAAACGCGTGTGGAACTCAGATCTGGAGAAGAAAGTGTTGTAGGAGGCAAGAAAGGAAGGGATCTCGGCTGCCTTATATAGGCTCAAGGTCTTGGTTGAAGAAGCATAAAGAAAAGGGGGTGAAAAGACCGAACTACCCCCGGATTTGGGCATATGGCCGGCCGGCCCTCTTTTCTAGCCGGCCAGCCATTTCCTTTTTGGAAAACTGGCCGGCCAACTATTTACTTTTTGGAAAACCGGTTGGCCACCTCCCCTTGGGAAGATAAACGGCCGGCCATGTCCCCCACATGCCCACCTAGCTCCCTGAAAATTTTGAGGAAGATTGGAGTTCCCGGGACCTGAAAAAGTTCAAGAAAAGTACACTTCCGGTCGCGAAATTGCTCCGTCGGAACTTCGGCTTCAAGATCTGACATGTGTCTCATCATCATTCATCAAAATCAAAGTGTATCCTTTTTGAATGAGTTGTAACCTTTCAGGGAAGCGGATCGGAGGCCGTGATCAAGTCGCCTTCGCCGAAACGCGCATTTCCATACTCGTTACTTCATGACAAACGGGCACCCTGATTCATGCTCATTTCGCACTACCATGCACATAACTTGCATTCTCATGAGCATACCTGCATTAACGTGCACATTTCTTGATGTTGGCATACCTCTATGTTTGAGCATACGTTGTCACGCATGTTCCACTTTTGCATTGCGATGCATTCACTCACCGGCGCTGCGTGTGTCAAACTTTCGGAATCACATTAAATATATGTTGGTAGCATATTGTACTTGTTGCAATTTCTCTCTTTTGCAGGCACGATATTGTATGTACGGTTCAATTGAGGCTGGTGCGACCAGACAAATCGCGCAGGTATCGTATCTTCTTCATGTGAGATGTGGCGGGGATTGAATAATCCTCCGCATTCTTAACTGCATGAAATGTAGTTGTTGCTTTGCATTCTTGCTTAAAACTATTGCATCTATTTGCGAATACTTGCTTCATTACAGCTTGCTGCATTTGCATGATCATTGGGTTACCTCCGGCTCTTTGCATTATCATTTGCATTTTGCCCCCTGCCTGCGGGCATGCCTGCGGGCGCATCTCTGTTTATCCTGTATGTTTGTCTAAGTCTTCGGCCTTGTCAAAAATGGGTCGTCTCTGGGCTTTGACATTCACTCCCGTCACTTGTGACTTTTGAGTTCTGTCAAAGAGGGGCAACTGTAGACACCCCATTTTTGACCGACCTTAAGACTCAGACGTCACCAATTGAGCGCTTGGTGATGTTGCATAATGTGCTTGTTCAGAAGTTTCAGAGTCATGGCTGTGAGCCCTGCCTCCAGACTTCCGAACCCTCTTCTGTGCCTTGTCTCGGTTTGCGAACCAAACTCGGTTTTCTTTGTTTCTTTTCCTGAGGGAAGGGAGAGGTCCTGTAGACTATCTCTCAATGTCCGTAGGCTACATTTGGTGGCCGTAGGCCATTTTTCCCATTTCGGAGTCCGGTTTCCGGTTTTCGGAGCCGTCAGGCCGTGTGCCTCGGTTCGGGACCGCCTAACCATCTCCGTTTGCTCTAATTTTTGGCATACTCCTTATTTGCTCCCTTTTGAGGGATACTGGGGTCTGAGAAACCCACTTCGTGGCCGAATGCCACTTTCGGTGCTTAACAACCCATTTTCGGGACCTCGAACTGCGAGTTTTGGTCCCCGAGCATTCGTTTTGCAACGGTTTTCGTTCATTTTTGACAGGTACCTCTGTTTTATCACCAGGGAGGTCGCTAAAGGGTGGGAGGCCAGCAATTGTTGCAGCAACCAGTTATACATCCTCCGACGCCCTCCGGCGCCCGTTTTTCACACTTCCGGGCTAATGTTGAACACCTTGGGCCCACATTCTTGAACTTTGAACCACATATTTGTGATGTACACACATGGGAGGACCCTAAAAGTTGGTGGCCGGCCATTAATGTTACTTGACCCTTTTGACCCCCTCCTTCCGGGCTAATGTTGAACACCTTGGGCCCATTTTCTTGAACTTTGAACCACATATTTGTGATGTACACACATGGGAGGACCCTAAAAGTTGGTGGCCGGCCATTAATGTTACTTGACCCTTTTGACCCCCTCCTTCCGGGCTAATGTTGAACACCTTGGGCCCACATTCTTGAACTTTGAACCACATATTTGTGATGTACACACATGGGAGGACACCATCAGTTGGTGGCCGGCCACTAAATCTGATTGACCCTTTTGACCCCTAGCCGGCCGGCTAGGGGGTGTGGCCGGCCGGCCACCTGCAGCAAAAGTAACAGGCCGGCCGAGCTCCTTGCACTGTGCACTTTACAGCTGTGGAGCTTTATCCCCCAGAAAATATCAATATCCAGGGGATATTTTGTGGGGGAAAGTTGCTTTCCTTTTCCCCACCTTTACACCCCTTTTTGGCCCTTATAACCAGCTGGTGGCTTCACTTGTAGGGGTCAGAAAAATTGTCCTTCAAGCTTCCATACACAAAGCCATTTTTATCCCTCTCATTTCCTTGAAAACTTCCAAGTCCCTAATCACCATTTCTTCTACACCACCAAGCTCTACCACCACCACCTCATTTCCAGCAACAAGGAAGGCTTCTCAAAGGCTAAAGGAGCTGCAAATTGGTCCAAGAAGCAACAAAAGCTTTAGTCTTCAAGGGTGAGTAACATTTCTCCTCTTTGACCCTTTTTCTTGATCCATTTGTAAGCCTTATATGCTTTTTGTTTCAAGCTCCGGCCCTAACTGAAAGGGGCCCTCTTTTGAGCTCATTTTCACTTTTTATTAAGGGCTCAACCCTGTTTGAGCCCTCCATGATGCACTTGCTTCATTGATCCTCTTATATGTCATAATCTTGCATGCTATTTTTGGCCTATGAGTAATCTGTTTTTGAGCATGTTGTAAAATGATATTAGGCTTATTTTGAGCCCCTCTTCAACATTGAAGAAGGGCTCAACACCATTTGGGACTTCCATGTTGTACTTACCTTTATACTCCTCTTTTATTCCCCATTCTTGCATGCAATGGCAGCCTACCATGCTTTTGTTTTTGGCCATTTTACAGTTCTGAAAAAGTGCTTATTTTGGTCCATTCTTCATGTTTAATTTAGGTCCTTTCATGGTTTGGGACCTCCATATGCCACTTCATGTTATATCTCTCTTTTATTCCCCATTCTTGCATGTTTAGTTAGCCTATCATGCTTTTGTTTTTGGCCATTTTACAGTTCTGGAAATAGTCCTATTTTGGCCCATTCTACATGTTTTATTAAGGGTCTTTGGCTGTTTGGTGATTATTTTGCATACCTCATGTTATAGCACCTTTTGAGCCTCAATCTTGTGCCTTTTTTTAGCATGTTTGTATACTGATTTGAGGTTTGCCATATACTGTAAATATTCATATTTTTGGTCCCTCTTCAATGTTGTAGAAGGAAATTTTTCAGTTTGGATTTTGCTTATACCACTTGCTTCATTACCCCTCTCTTGGCCCCTATTCTTGCATGCCATTTTTGCCCTACCTATGCTTGCTGTTTGGCCATGTTTATAACTGTGAAAATGCCTTTTTTTGGACTGTCTAGCTTCTGTCCTTGCATTGCATGTCCATATTGTGCATGTTTGGCATAGCTATAGGCCATTTCGGGTGCCTAAATTCGCATTTCGGGACAATTCCATGCATTTGGTGTCATTTCGCCTCATTTCGGGACTGTTTTCCCCCATATTTTCTTGCTGAAATTCTACTAGAATGATTGCTTTCCATTCCTATGTCATTGCATCGCATTCTGCCATCGCCTCGGTTTGCATGCCCGTGTGCACGCATTTCGAGGCACCTCTTTTTTCATTCATCGGCATCCTATGTGAGTGTGGCTGAGGCTCACTCATGTTGGTATAAGCCCATATCACATTTTTATGTCATTACATCGCATTCCGCCATCGCCTCAGTTTGCGTGCCCGTGAGCACGCATTTCGAGGCACCTCATTCTTCATTCGCCGGCATCCTATGTGAGTGTGGCTGAGGCTCACTCATGTTGGTATAAGCCCATATCATCATTTCATGTCATTGCATCGCATTCTGTCATTGCCTCGGTTTGCGTGCCCATGTGCACGCATTTCGAGGCACTTCATTTTCATTCATCGGCATCCTATGTGAGTGTGGCTGAGGCTCACTCATGTTGGTATGAGCCCATATCATGTTTTCATGTCATTACATCACATTCTGCCATTGCCTCGGTTTGCGTGCCCGTGTGCACGCATTTCGAGGCACTTCATTTTCATTCATCGGCATCCTATGTGAGTGTGGCTGAGGCTCACTCATGTTGGTATAAGCCCATATCATGTTTTCATGTCATTACATCACATTCTGCCATTGCCTCGGTTTGCGTGCCCGTGTGCACGCATTTCGAGGCACTTCATTTTCATTCACCGGCATCCTATGTGAGTGTGGCTGAGGCTCACTCATGTTGGTATAAGCCCACATCATCATTTCATGTCATTGCATTGCATTCTGCCATCGCCTCAGTTTGCGTGCCCGTATGCACGCATTTCGAGGCACCTCATTTTTCATTCGCCGGCATCCTATGTGAGTGTGGCTGAGGCTCACTCATGTTGGTATAAGCCCATATCATGTTTCCATGCCATTGCATCGCATTCTGTCATTGCCTCGGTTTGCGTGCCCGTGTGCACGCATTTCGAGGCGCCTCATTTTTATCCGTCGGCATCCTATGTGAGTGTGGCTGAGGCTCACTCATGTTGGTATAAGCCCATATCACATTTTTATGTCATTACATCGCATTCCGCCATCGCCTCGGTTTGCGTGCCCGTGTGCACGCATTTCGAGGCACTTCATTTTTCAGCCACCGGCTTCTTATGTGAGTGTGGCTGAGGCTCTCTCATGTTAGTATAAGTCCATATTACTTTTTCCATGCCATTTTAGACACTTGCATTGCATATACCGTCGCCTCGGTTTGCGTGCCCGTGTGCACGCACTTTGAGGCATCTCATTTTTCATAGCATAGTGCATACTAGGTTGTATCTTAGATTGCATTCTGTCATTTTCTCGGTTTGCGTACCCGTGTGCACGCACTTCGAGGCATCTCACTTTCATAGCATGGTGTATGTTAGGATTGTATCTTAGTCGCATTTCATGCATATCATGCATATTGCATCATGTTTGGAATAGGAGTTAGCTCGGGCACGGGAAACGAGGTGCGTTTCGTACTTCGAGTGACGGAACGTGTCTCAATTCCCAGTCACCGACACTCCGGATTATCCATGATGGAGTTAGGTTTTAGCTGTAGTTTCATGTGCATTCATCCTATATTGAGTTGTGCATTTCGACTCCTCGGCCATCATGCCTCGGTATGCGTGATTGGTGGCACGAGGATCGAGACATGCATACATTTGTGAAAATACATTGCTATGCCCCTTTCCTGCTCTCTGTTGCAGCAAAATCAGGAATCAGCAACTTTTCGGGACTTGGCACGCTTTTCAAGAATAACTGCTAAACAGAGGCTAATTGGGGCATCCCGGTAGATTTCCGCGCAAGACAACCCGGACATGCATCATCCATCAGAAGCAAGGCAGTCTCTGGCTTGCATGCCAGTTTATTTATTTTCTTAGTTAATTTGTTAATTAATTAGGAATTTGTATATTATTCGGACTGTAATATTTGGACTGTACTATTTATTTAGGACTGTATATTTATTCGGACCCTCTGCGCGAGGGCATAATTGTAATAAGTGTGCGTGTGTGTATTGTATGTCTTACAACCCCACGTCTTTCTCCCTTTTATTTACCTGCTTATGATGGTTAGATTAGGGCATGTTTAAATTAGCATACAGTATGATAGCATGTTTGCATTCATTCATCTGTTTTGCATGCATCGGGCTCGGCGCATCATACTAACTGCATTGTACTTTCAATTCCAAATTGAATACATGTTAGTTGCCGCATTCCATATGCCATGTTTAGAATAGCCGAGCCTGCTATAGTTGCACTTTGCATGTGTTGCATTAGGCATTTTTGTATACTTAGGATCATGCATGATTTCTAATGTAGTTTCTATTTTGGCTTGGAGTACTCGGTGAGTTTTATGCTTTAGCATCCTTACATGCGTGTGAGTGAATGCCATGATAGCATGCTTACCATGAGGCAATATGCTTATGTGATATAACTGCCTGAATGCCTGTGGGTGAAGGTCGGGTTGTTTAAATTGGAACAAATCATTGACTGTGAGTTTTAAGCCCACTAGATAGTGGCAAAATCATATTTTTCTAAGCCCACCTGAGGGTGGCAAATCCACGTCTTAGCCTACTTGCGGGTAGCACCATCAAACCACTTTCAAATAAACAAACATGAAATGTTTTGTTCCAATTCGGGCGACCCGGTCTATACTTATATGATGTGTGCATCACATAGGAACCTAGGCTAATAACCGGAATAAGAACACACAAAGTTTTCAAAAATAGATATCATGGTTAGTAGAGGCCGATCTTTGATCGGGCGAGCGGGGGTGCTCACGAAGTGACCTTCCCCAATCGTACCCAAGTTCCCGAGCCGAGGCAACTTTGGTGATGACGGACACGTGGCCTTTGGCACCGAGTCAGGGTTTCCTAAATTTCCCATTAAAAAAAAAACATTTAGGTGGCGACTCTGTATCTGGCAAAGCAGTCCATGTTTGGCACTTCTTTCAAAAATCTGTTTTTCTCAAAACGATTTGTCGGATTTGGACTCTTTGGTTCAGACTTAGAACCGTGACAAATTTGAGAGTCCTGAGCTGTAGTGACCCCAAATATGAACGGAACGGGAGCTCGTTCCTCCCGGGGCGTTCGGGGACGTCTACAGCAACCTGAGATAAATTCCAAACACGCTGAAATCGCGTAAGGAACGGGATACTCAAACCACGCTGAAATCGTGAGAGGAGGCCCAAACAACAACCGCCCAGGTGTGCGCACAACGCAACCTGAGATAAATTCCAAACACGCTGAAATTGTGTAAGGAACGGGACACTCAAACCACGCTGAAATCGTGAGAGGAGGTCCAAACAACAACTGCCCAGGTGCGCGCACAACGCAACCTGAGATAAATTCCAAACACGCTGAAATCGTGTGAGGAAAGGGACACTCAAACCACGCTTAAATCGTGAGAGGAGGTCCAAACAACAACCGCCCACGTGCGCGCACAACGCAACCTGAGATAAAATCCAAACACGCTGAAATCGTGTGAGGAAAGGGACACTCAAACCACGCTGAAATCGTGAGAGGAGGTCCAAACAACAACTGCCCACGTACGCGCATAACGCAACCTGAGATAAAATCCAAACACGTTGAAATCGTGTGAGGAAGGGGACACTCAAACCACGCTGAAATCGTGAGAAGTGGTCCGAAAACAACTGCCCAGGTACATACACAACGTAACCTGAGATGAATTCCAAACACGCTGAAAACGCGTAAGGAATGGAACACTCAAACCACGCTGAAATCGTGAGAGGAGGTCCAAACAACAACCGCCCAGGTGTGCACACAACGCAACCTAAGATAAATTCCAAACACGCTGAAATCGCGTAAGGAACGGGACACTTAAACCACGCTGAAATCGTGAGAAGAGGTAAACAACTCGGGAGCGTGTTCCACGCAACCTAAGTTGAGTCTCGGAGGACAACGATCCTAAATGTTGCACGACGCAAAAGGATATAAGATAACACAAGATGCAAATAAACGCAACAAGTGCGATGATACAATACATGTTACAAGCAATGTAGAGCATGATGTTTAGGGAATGCAATGAATAGACAAAGCGGCACTCTAGAAAGCACCTCATGGAGTGAGTGGCGCTAAACCGCTTTACTCTGACGAGGAACGGTACTCAGGGAGAGCACTTCTGATCGCCATTCTGGCTTGAAACAGTGAAACAGTCAACACAGTATTCTGTTCACTTTAAACGCACAGTTCGTATCGGCATACTGCTTATTCTGAACACGCAGCTCATAACACAATATTCTACTTATTTTGGAACATACGGCTCACGCAGGACACCGCTGATTCTGAACACACGGTCCGTTCTAAACACAACTCATTCTGAACTCACAGCCCATAACACAGTATTTGGTTTATTCGGCACACAGCTCATTCTGAACAGACAGCCCATAACACAGTATTTTGTTTATTCGGCACACAGCTCATACAAGACACTGCTCATTCTGGACATACAGGATGCAATGACGAAACTTGCAGAAGTTGAAACAATCTCAGATGCCCGATATTTTCCCTCTTTTATTTTGCTTCGTAGCCTGGAACTTTCATAGCTTCAGATGGGTCTTGGTTTTACTGTTTTCATATGACCTGGGTTGAATCCCGCGGCTTTATGAAAGAACCAATCCTGATTTGCACAAATGTGGAGAACGACACGGCACTCTGAGCACAAAACGATTTTTGAAATTGAAATGAGAAATGGGTTCTCAACCGGGTATTGAGCCTACAACTGACCACAGCCAAAACGACTCAACAATGGAAAACAATGGTAGAACGACCTAACACAACTCAACAAAGGAAAAACAAGGTAAAATGACCTAAACACATTTGTTGACACTCAAACGACTTAAAACAAGAAACGAGACAAACAAAACGCACAAACACAACACTCAGCTGTGTTACAAAGGCGAGAGACCTCTCGGTGCACGAGGAGCTAGTTTCTCTGGGTATAGTTTCCCACCCTTTCTCATTTGTGATTCTCACATCACTCGGTCCTCAGGCTCTGTTTTTCTGAAAAAACCCTTTTCTCACTTTTTCTCTCAGCGCACATCTCTCTATTCTTCAATCTCTCATTTTTTATCCCTCCCCTGGGTGGTTGATGGACAAACAGAAAGTTGCGGGCTCTTGCCCCTAGCATTCCGATAGATTCTTTTTCTTGTTCACAACAGTGAGTTTCTCCTACAGAGGGGTTGTGATGCGGCTGGATGTGCAGCAGATCTGTAATTGACATTGGTTGATGATGCTCCACCGGGGAGTTTGGACGTGATCAGATCATTCCAGTTCGTGCTTTGCACTTGGGTTGATACCTCGCTGCTTGGAGGATATTGAGAGCTTTCAACCCTTTTCTGTTAACTTCAGTTGTGCCCTCTTCTGGCGAATACGATGCCCTTTCTGGCAAGTAGAGTGCCTTTTCTGGCAAATGCATTGACAACGAGGAAAAGACAGGAAGCCTGACTCAACTGTGCCCTTAGTTCATTAATTTGACCATTTTTTTGTTTTGGCTTTCTAAAACAATTTTGATCAAAATGAGAGTTAGATTAACGCGCTTGTTCGATTTTCTGATTTGAAATCATGTAAGTTAGGCTGTGAGCATTGAAAATTTTCCCTTTTTGGGGTCCAAGAAATGGTCCAGTTTTGGAAAAATGAAATAATTTTTGATAGAAAATTAGTCAACTTCATTAAAAATTCTCAAAAACTATTTTTGCAAACGGCCACTGCTCAACGAGCACGGAACCCGCTCTTGAGATGCACAACTTCAGATTCGAAGGAAAATTGCCTCTTGCTTGAGGGGAACTGCATGGCAACGGAAAGTTGCCCCTTGTTTGAACGGCACCGCGGCGCATTGAATGGCAACGGAAAGTTGCCCCTTGTTTGGATGGCACCGCAGCGCATTGTAGGCCGTCCTCAGAGTGACGAACACAACCAAATCCTCAGATACAGAGAAGACAAAGATGACCAGAACCATCGCATGGACACAATCGAATTGTTTTACGGCTGGACTTCAGGATGAAGTTGCCTACATATCTCAAAGATGGGAATCAAGCCTCACGTAGTTCGGGGTTAAGGTACACTCGGGTATTTAACCTCTCATTTTTATGCTCTAACTTTTGCCAAGGCGCCTGTTGCAGGTTTTCAACCTTGCGAGCTTTGTTTTTCTTTTCTTTTCTTTTCAATTCTTTTCATTTCTTTCTTGATTTTCTTTTTTTGTTCTTTTCTTTGCATCTTTCTTTTTTGTTCTTTTGTTCTTCTCTTTTTTTGTTCTTTTTCTTCTTTTCTTGCTCTAACTTTTGCCTGGGCCACCCTTCCGGGTTTTCGGCCCAGCGAGCCTCTCAAGGGTAAAAGTATAGCTTTGTCCATGTCAAATGATTTTGAGATCCTGAAGTCATCTGAATCCAGGAGAATGGCTGTTGTTCGCTGACGATGCAAGAGTCCATCCAATGGAGGGTGAATTTGCCCCTAGTGTTTGTGGATAGGAACTCGGTTGTCCTTCAACAATGTCTTCTTCTTTCCTCCCTTCTGGGGTTTGGCATTCTTGCCGATCTTCATCTTGGACTCTTTGAGCACATTTGAAATTCTTGCCCCTAGTTCGAGGGGTGCTCCTGATCTAGCTTCGCAAGCTTCTTGATCTGACTTTGTTGCCGCTAATTCACGGGCTGCTTTGAATCTGGCCACACAGGCCTCACATTGCAGTTGACCGTTGAACGTTCTGAATTCGAGTTCAAGGTTTTGAAAGCAGAGGGGTCGAGTTTCGAGGCTGAGAGCGATCCTAAGCTGCACAATCTCAAGAGCGATTCTACACAGGTCTTCGCAAGACCGCGCAAAATATTTTTTGAAATCTTTTAAGAAAGCGACCAGTCGCTGTAGCCGCGCCCGCGTGGGGCCTCGCGCTACAGCTCGGACTCGATTTGTGTCACGGTTCTTAATCTTGAACCAAAGAGTCCAAATCTGGAAAATCGTTTTGAGAAACAGATTTTTTTTTTGAAAAGAAGTGCCAAACATGGACTGCTTTGCCAGATACAGAGTCGCCACCTAAATATTTTTAAAATGGGGAAATTTAGGAAACCCTGACTCGGTGCCGAAGGCCACATGTCCGTCATCACCGGAGTTGTCTCGGCTCGGGAGCTTAGGTACGATCGGGGAAGGTCAGCTATGAGCACCCCCTTTCGCCCGGTCCGAAGACCGGCCTCTACTAACCGTGATATCCATTTTTGAAAACGTTATGTGTTCTTAATCCGGTTATTAGCCTAGAATTACTATGTTGTGCGCGCAGCAAACAAGTATAGACCAAATCACCCAATTTGGAACAAAACATTTCATGTTTGTTTTGAAAATTGTTTGCTACTCGCAAGTAGGCTAAAATGCAGATTTTGCCACCCTTAAGTGGGCTTTTAGAAAAGATGATTTTGCCACTATCTAGTGGGCTTAAAACTCACAGTTTTAATGCATTATTCCAATTTAGGTAATTCAACCTCCATCCACAGGCATTCAAGCAGTTATATCACATAAGCAGCTAGCCTCATGGTAATCATACTGTCATGGCAACGTTCACACGCATACTGGATGCTAAAGCAAAAATACTTACATTGTACTCCGTGCCAAAACAGTAAACTAGTTAGCAAACATGCATGTCCTAGTTCATGTTATTTTGCCTAATGCAACACATACAAGGTGCAATTTTAGTTAGGCTCGGTTAACCTGGATATGGCATACGATATGCAACCAACTAATTCATGTATTCAATTTTGGAATTTGAAAATACGAATGCGTCTAGCATGATGTACCGAGCCCGGTGCATGTTAACAGATGCATGAATGCACGCATGCATAGCATAAGGTATGCTAAAATAAATGTGCCCTAATCTACCATCATAAGCAGGTAAATAAAAGGGAAGAAAGAAGTGGGGTTGGAAGACATACATCACACGCGCGCACACTTATTACAAGTTTGCCCTCGCTCGGAGGGACCGAATAAATATTACAAACTAATTAACTACGCAAGCTAATTAATATTACAAATTAACTAATTTAATTAACAAATTAAACAAATTAATTAAAGCAGGAAAACGTCTCGGGAAACGCGCCACCATGCGCAAGCTGCCTCTGTTTTCCTCCCTTTCCTCCTCTGGAGGCTGTCAAAACCTCAGGACTACATCCTTGGACAGAGGGGATCATCACCGGCTGAATGAAACTTCCACCGGCAGTGTTGTATGGCCATCGGCACAAAGTTGAAGCTGTCGGCAGAGAAAATAGTGCCGGTCGGCACATTACACTGCCGGTCGGCAGAGTATTCCTGCAGAACCTGCAACTCACAGCAACAGAGGGCAAAACAAGGCATGGCAGCATATTTCAAGGCATGTATGCACCAAACATGTCTCTTATCATTGTGATGACTCAAAGGGACATGTGCCTCGGTTCTCGGACCACCAATCACGCATTTCCATGCATGATGGCCCAAAGAACCAAGTATGCAACTTTGGTTTCAAATGCAATGCACACCAATCAAACAAATTAGGCCCAATTCCTATCACCAATTCAAGGAACAAGGCATGCATGCAAGATGCAATGCAACCTAGGCATACAAGCTAAGGATGCAACATGGCATGGCAAAACACTTATGCAAGCACACAAGCATGCATATGGCAATACAAATGAGTGCAAAGATGGACTTAGACATGAATTAGGCGACTCTAAAATAGGCCTAAAACAGTAGCCATTGTGCTAAAAGGTGAGGGCTAAATGGCATGCACACACACATGCACATAAGGACCAACACTTAAGCATGAATCAAACAACATTCAAGCACACTTGAAAGGAGGAGTCATGGACTAATTAGCATGCAACATGAGCCCTAAAATCATGTTATAAAATGATGCCAAATCAAGTTATAAATCAAGTCAAACATGCAACAAATAGTCCAAGTGTTCAAGGCAAATCAATAATGCATTGAACTACACTTATCATGACCGAACATGGCATGCATTAAACAACTAAAAACAGATTTTTAGCATGCTAAAACAAGGCCAAAGGACTCCTTAGATGGCATCTAAGTGGCCCAAATACAAAGGCATACACCATGGCCAAAACATGGAGCATTGCAACACATGCTTTCAAAACATTAAAGAGGCATGCAAGGCAATCAAACAAGCATGGAAATGGGACTGAAATAGCATGCAAGATGATTCCACATCATCAAAACGATGCAAAGATGGCATGCTACACATGCACATACTCAAGGCCAACAAGCCCAAATACAAAGGAGCTATATAATGCATGCTAAAATCGACCCAAACGACTATGGACAGATCTAAAACATGGCAAAATAAGCATATAATCTTCACAAATACAAGCCTAAAACATGCTCCAACAAAGGCTAACAACCTAGAACATGTTAAGGCACAAATAAGGCATTACATGGCAACTATGCTAAACATGCATAAGGTTCCAAAACCAACTTTAAATCATGTTATATCATGGATATATAAGCATGAAAAACAAACCAAATATGCTCAACACACACTCAAGCATAGGCTTCTTTAAGAGGCCAAAATGTGCCCTTTTCAAGGACAACAAGGAGAGGGGGTGGCCCTCTCCTTCTTGGGACTTCAAAGCATCATCTTCACCACTGAAATCCCTCAAGATTTCAGTGGTGAAGAGACCTCAACACCAAAATCCCGAAGCTAGCACAAAATGGCTCAAAATGAGGCCTTTTGAGGCCTAAGGGTGGTCAACAACCCTCAAACAACAAAACACTCTTAATAAACAACAAAGAGGGCTTAAAAACAGAACTTTTTTATGTTATACAACAAGCACAAAAACAGCTCTAAGGTAGGTATAAAATCAAAGCAAAAATAAGGGAAAAAGGGACTAGTTTCTTACCCTTGATGCCTTCTTCAACAAAGATGCTCCAATGGCCTCCTTGAGCTTGAATCCAAGACAAAAACTCCAAAACACACTCTAAAGAACCTCAGCTCCTAGAGGAAGGTGAAACACTAGGTGTTTGTGTGCAATAGTAAGGCACAAAACACCTAGTGTGCAAAATGAGAAGGAAAGAGAGAGAGGTGAATGTGTCTAACCCTAACCCTAGAAAACCAGAGCTCTCCTCTGTCTTCTCTCTCTCTAAAATGTCTAAAGCCCTCTTCTCCAAGCCTTAGAGAGAGCCCTCTCTATAAGCCTCTTGTAAAGCTTATTCAACAAGCTTTGCAAGAGGGAGATCCCTCCAAACACGTGTATGGAGGGGAGAAAAAGTTATACAGCTGTCCTAAAATATCTGCAAAAGCAGATGAACAGCAATCGGCCGGCAAAAAATGCCATCTTGGCCAAACAAAGTGCCGACCGGCACAAAAAAGTGCTGACCGGCAACAAATAGTGCCGACCGGCAAACTATTTTGCCGGTGGCAGCAAAAACCAGCCGGTGGCATCTAGCCACTGCCGGTGATGGGTGGGGATGGTCTACAAGCCCTACCCTGCCCTTCCAAGGCAAAACACAAGTGTTTGGTGCAAAACCGGACACTAAACGGTCAAGTTCGGAGATCCTGAGGCGGGGCGCGCGAGCCGAGGCCTCGGGGAACTCCAAACGAACACAAACAAGGATAATCACCGAGTGTTCAAACAGTGACGTCCAAGTCTTGAGGACGGTCAAAAATGGGGTGTCTACAGTTGCCCCTCTTTGACAGAACTCGAAAGTCATAACAATGACGGGAGTGAATGTCAAAGCCCAGAGACGACCCATTTTTGACAAGGCCGAAGACTTAGACAAACATGCAATACAAATAAGATATGCGCCCGAAGGCAGGGGCAAAATGCAAGACAATGCACGGAGCCGAGCATAACTTATGATCATGCAAAGAAAGCTGTAATGAAGCAAACATGCGGCAATTTTAAGCTAGCATACCAAACTACACTACAATGCAGAAAGGATGTAAGAGAATTATGGAATTCTCAATACGTCTCACTCGGGAGATACAATACCTGTGCGGCTCGTCTGGTTGCACCAGCTTCAAATGAACCGTACATACAATATCGTGCCTGAAAAGAAAACAAACTTAACAGGTACAATATTGTTAGCAACATGCATGACAATGCAAATGTGGATGCAAAACGATATGCGATATATACAAAACAATGTATAAACAATGCAAATGCAGATGCAATGTAATTGAAACAATGCAAGCTACATGCAAAGCAATTGAATCGTGATCCAATCACGAGCGGTTCGAAACCACACCTATGTCAAATAGATTGATGGAGGTAACAAGTCTGTCTACCATAGAACGGTCAACTGAACTATGAGTATTGTAGACAGACGCAAGAACAAGTATTGGGTGGAATTGACATAAGTGGGGAAACAACCCGCTGGAGAAAGGACTACGATCCTAATGCCGGATGCAAAAATTACACTACAATGTAATGGATAGATATGGCACGCAGGCCAAACCGAATTTTGCCTAGGAAAGGCATGCATACATACGAGCCATGTGTAACACAGAAAAGGTGCCGCAACCCTCAACCAACATACCAGCGTGGAATCGGCGCGATACACATACAGAACTGTGTTTTAACATGAAAAGTAAGGGCACATACCAGACCAAGCTCAACCTGGAAAGGCGCAAGCCATTAGGCGGAAGGTGATGCAATGAATGCATGCAATCTACAATGCAATATCTACAAATATGCAATGGAATGGATACAATGGATATGGCATACAAGCCAAACCAAATCTTGCCTAGGAAAGGCATGCATACATACGAGCCATGTGTAACACAGAAAAGGTGCCGCAACCCTCAACCAACATATCAACGTGGAATCGGCGCGATACACATACAGAACTGTGTTCTAACATGAAATGTAAGGACACATACCAGACCAAGCTCAACCTGGAAAGGCGCAAGCCATAGGCGGAAGGCGATGCAATGAATGCATGCAATCTACAATGCAAATGCATGACAATGCACTATGATGCAACTTTCCCTATCTTACCAACAGGGTGATATACTAGGTTGGTTCAGTATCCAGGACTGAGGCGTAGACATGCCGCCTCAACCTATGGGGCTTCCATACAGATTTCAAGCCGAGGGTAAACCTCTGGGTATTTAAACCAGACTTTAGTCTCGGAACTCCCGAACCTTTGCGTTCTAGGCATAAGCCGTTCGAACTCTAGTTTCCACCGTCCCAGTTGGTCTTCTAGGAACTCATCGCAAGCACAAACAGGTGGCTTTACCAGACCACCGAAAGTCGTTCGGGCACGACAAACACCGAAGGAATTGCACCTTCAGAGGATTTAAGGTCTCCTAGACCGGGATGCAAAATGTATGCATGACAATGCATGCTTTTTTTGTTTTGTTTTTTTCTGAAATGCAAATGATGCAAGTGATGCATGTTGCATGGAATGCGCGACAACACGCGGCTCTCGAAGTGCACGACAATGCGAACACTAAAGGTCTTACACCTTCCAAGGATTTAAGGTCTCCTAGACCGTACGTGTTTAAGGTCTCGCCAGACCATGCATGTTTAAGGTCTCGCCAGACCGTGCGTGTTTAAGGTCTCGCCAGACCGTGCGCGTTTAAGGTCTCGCCAGACCGTACATTGCACGATGGTATGATGCGCAAGATAGCGCAATGCGTTAGGCAACGCGAGTGCACAGGACAGTGCGATGGAATGCATGCAAAATGCAATGAGATGCGCAAAACAGCGCGAACAATTTTGAAATGCACAAAACAGTGCAATGCGCAGAACAGCGCGAGGTTTGAAATGCACAAAACAGTGCAATGCGCAGAACAGCGCGAACAATGTAATGCACAAAACAGTGCGATGCGCAGAACAGCGCGAACAATGCAATGCACAAAACAGTGCGATGCGCAGAACAGCGCGAACAATTCAATGCACTAACAAGTGCAAGTAAGGTGCGCAAGATAGCGCGAACAAATGCAATGCACAAAACAGTGCGATGCGCAGAACAGCGCGAAGAAAATGCAATGCACTAACAAGTGCAAGTAAAGTGCGCAAGATAGCGCGAACAAATGCAATGCACAAAACAGTGCGATGCGCAGAACAGCGCGAAGAAAATGTGATGCACAAAACAGTGCGATGCGCAGAACAGCGCGAACAATTTTGAAATGCACAAAACAGTGCGATGCGCAGAACAGCGCGAGGTTTGAAATGCACAAAACAGTGCGATGCGCAGTGCGACACGCAGGCCACACGGAGTGTAAATGGGCTTGAATGCGCAACAACGCACGTATTCCAGAATGCATGACAATGCATGGAATGGAAATGCAATGATGATGCATGAGAAATGTGCACGATAATGCAAAGGGGTGCGTGTTGCAACGCATGTAACACGTGCATAACAATGCAAATGTGTGGCGCATGACAGCGCAATGTAATGCACCGAAGTAGTGTGATGAACTCGTGCAACACACATGGGGCAACTTGTGAATTTAAAAAAGGATACAAAAAGGATACACCTTGCATGAATTCGAGTGCCACGCAATGGAGACACGGTCTGCGGTCAAAACGGAGGCCGGTTGAGCGTCGGAGATGCACTTTCTTGCACTTTCTTCAGCTATGAAGACCCAAAACAACTCAAATGGCCTAAACAAGGCTGTGGGAACCCCACCGGCCGAAAGGGGAGGCCACCGGCTGGCCATCGGCACAAAAATAATTCTATCGGCACAAAAAAGTGCCGGCCGGCACAAAACATTGTCGACCGGCAAACAGTTGCTGAATCGGGGCAGTTTTGTCTTTTCACTTCGGGCATTATAAAATAGGGCTTGAAAACCCTATTCTTCACTTTTCCACCGCCGAAAATTCTTGCCCTCTCTCTCTAGAGTGCTTCTGTCTCATTTTTCGCCCGTTTCTTCGCGTTCTACGCCCGTTTCGTCGTCGGATTCGCGTTTCTCTTCGCGTTTCGGACATTTTCCACCGATCACATTCTCGTTTCGGCGCCTCGTTCGGCGTTCTCGCCTTCTCGGGGTTTGTTCCTCTCACTTTCCTCTTCATTTCCGTGCCTCTTCACATTCCGGCCTCCTCGGCCATTTCCGACCCTCTCGGGAGTTGACTTTTCAGTTGACTCTTCGTATTCCGGCTCGGTTTTCCTTTTCCGGCCATTTTCACACCACTCTCTTCATGGCGGATGACATTCCACGTGGCGGGACTCCCCCGGACCACGAGATGGATCCCGGGGTCGAGCTCTTACCACTGAGCGAGCGCCCGTTCGACCCGGCGACCTACCGGCCGGCGATCCACGTTCTGCCCCCTGACGGCCTGCGTCAGTTCCGGAGCTTCGAGAGGTACGCGCCCCCTGAGTTACTGCTACGCGAGCCTACCTCCCACCTTTCATTCGGCACTCCCGAGGTAACTCTTCATCTTCTGCTTTACTTTCTGCAATGTAGGATACAAAACTGCCATAGTTAGCTGTATTCTTTAATTGCTGAAATCTGATATTGCCGTAGACCGTAGTTGACTGTAAACATACATACAACTGATATCTGCTTGAGACTGACACATGCACACACACTGCACTAGCCCTGAATTACTCAAACACACTGTACTTACTGTATTCTGCTGCACACACACTGGTACCCAGTATTTGTCTGAATCTGTTCGATTTGCACACATGCCACATCTGTTCTGAAACGCCCAAACACGCTGACACAGCACACGTATTTTCTATAAGCACACCGGCATCCGGTATCTGCCTGAATCTGACAAACTTGCATACATGCCATATCTGTCTTTTCAAAATTGCATTTTGAATGTTGTCCTGCAATTGTTGTTTTCTGTTTACAGGAGGGTTCCCATACCATTCGCGGGTATGGGAATACTGGTGCGCGGGAGTGGTATGACGAGCTCCCTGATGCGGTCCGACGCATCGTGGATCGGGCGGGCTTCGGCACCTTCTGCCGAGGACTCTCTAGGCTCTCCACATGCAGACCTCTCCTTGCTGCTTTGGCGGAGAGGTGGTGGGACACCACCGATTCTTTCCATTTCTCTGCTACAGGGGATATGACGATGACCCCTCATGACTTCTCGATGCTCACAGGCATCGGGGTAGGGGGTGATCCGATCCCCTTCGACACAGCGATGGATGAGTGGACCGCCGCTCAGGTTCATTTACTGGGGGAGGCCCCTCCGCTAGCTCGCCCAGGCTTCGTCCGCTATTCCTGGTTCGAGGCACAGTTCAGGGTCCTGCCCGCATTGGGGGAGGAGACTCAGATGACCGAGGAGGACGTGGAGAGGTATGCTCGGGGCTTCCTCATGTTCCTGTTCGGGACTACTATCTTCGCCGACCGGGCGAACACCGTGCCTCTCTGCCTTCTCAGTGCACTGGTGGACGTCCGAGACATCTTGCACTACGACTGGGGCGGCGCTGCTCTGGCCACCCTGTACGGCTATATGAGCTCGGCTTCTCGTGGCAGCGGCCAGCTGCTTGGAGGCTACTGGCGAGCTTGGGAGGTACATTCCTTCTCCGCTTTTCCTTTCTGTCTCGTACTTTCTGTACCCTGTACACTGCACACACTGTAGTCTGCCTTAGACTTGCTGTATACTGTACACACGGCACACACATACATTCTGCCTTACACTGACTGTATACTGTTCACACTGTACACAATACACGGCTCAACACACGGCTCTGCCATTTCTGCTTCATTCTGTATATCCTGCTTTATCTGATGGTCATACTGACATCTGTTTTGCAGTTGTGGGTTTATGCCTACTTCCCTAGGCTTGCACCTGTGCCAGTTGCGGAGCCTCCTCCGGCTGTTCCTTTCTCGAGTCGCTTTGACGGGGGATGCACCCGGCGACCTCGGGAGACATTCGGCTTCTTCCGCCGATATTTCGACACCATCACCCCCACAGAGGTATGCTTTACTTTCAGTTCGTTTAGCTTCGCTTTCCCACTGCATATTTCAATAACAGTAGATAACAAACTGTCTGTTACTTTCAGATCACATGGCTGCCATGGGCTTCGCTGCCGTCGGCGATGCGGGGTCGGTTCCCTGGTGCTGAGGAGACCTCGCGTTTCCGGATTTTGCTGGAGGGCCCGGTCTGTCGGGCTTGGTACCTGGGGGAGCGTTTTCTACGCCAGACCCGCGGGTTACCTGAGCAGATAGTCCCGGCTCACCCTCCTGCAGAGATGAGGGAGACCGAGGGGCTGACCACTGAGCAGTTGGATGATTACTCCATCGGCTGGGAGGAGGCCGGCTTCCGAGGCACCGGCGACTATCAGGAGTATGTGCGGACGTACCTGATGCGACCTTTGAGCGGCCATCGAGCAGGGGGGGCCAGGCCTGTAGCATCGGCGGCTGGGGCCGGAGCAGGAGTAGGGGCCGGATCTTCGAGGAGGGCCCGGGTCCGTGGCAGGGGCGGAGTGCGGGGTGGACGAGGAGCTGGGTGGCCTGCCCTGCCCGCTGTGCTGACTTTCCAGGGGCAGGGTGGGGCGACCTATCAGATCCCCTTCGCCCCTCCACCGGCTGGGCATGAGTTCACTGACATCCCCGACCTTCCGCCGGTATGTATCACTGCACTTCGTACAGTTATTTCATTTCAGTTTACTGATATTCCACAGAATACTAATGCATCTGATACCTTTGCAGGCTTCTTCTGAGTACACCCGTCAGTCGTTGGCGATGAATGCCTCGATGATGGGGATGCTCCAGCGGACATTTGACCTCCTAGCCGTCTACAGCATACCGGTATGTCCTTCTGACACTGGCCTCAAACCATTCATACACTGCTTCGCATAATCTGATTCACGGCACAACACCTGACACACTGATCTCACAGTATCTGAACACTGCATACACTGCATTCTGCATTGTACTCTGTACTGATAAACTGCTCACGGCATTCATACACTGTATCCATACACTGCATTCTGCACTGATAAACTGTCTACAGTATACTGATGCATTTCACTTTTTGTGTACTTTTTCAGCCTCCCTTCCAGATTCCCATGGCGGGAGGTGCTCCAGCTAGACCTTCTGTCCCTGCTCGGGGGAGAGATGAGGAGGGCAGGATATTTCCCCGTACCAGGGGAGGGCGTACTCACGTCGGGAGCAGCTCGCGGGCTCCAGTCCCGGACGACGACGAGGAGTCAGAGGTGGAGGCAGAGTCATCGGAGGAGGAGACCGGAGACGGTTCTAGCTCAGGCTCTGACGACGACGCTGTCGATGCCCCTGGACCTTCGTCCAGGAAGAGGACTAGGACGGACTGACGGCCCTTGGAGTTGCTGGACATAGATGCAGATCTTTGCTATCTTTTCTTTCTTTCCTTGTACTTTTCTCTTTGGTTGGTAGATAGATTACCTTGTACTGCCGCAGGCAGATTTTTGTTTCCAAAACTTGTACATTTGAAAAGATAGTGAAATGAAACAGACTTTTTATCTGAAAAAGTGTTTACATTCACACATTTCATGCATTGCATCACATCTCATCATGTTACACTTCAATGTAAATGGAATTGATTGGTTGTCTGAAAATTGAACACTTGCACTGTAATAATCAGATAACTTAAACAGCCAACAACCAAAACAACCCAAGCAACCCACTGCCTGATTCTTAGACACACAGCCCATACTCTGTTGGGGATTGATCTGCATACAGCCCAAAACACAGCATTCAGTTCATTCTGCACACTGCAATTCTCAAACAAAACAGCCCAATCTAACAGGACGGACCTCAAAGATGGAACCGGTTGGAGTCGGAACACGTTCCAATGTAGAGAATGGCACAACATTCTGAGCATAAGCGATTTTTGAAATCGAATGAGGGTTTTTCAAACCGGGATATCGAGCCTACCACTGAACAGAGCGGAAAGGACTCAAACAAAGAGGTACACGACCTAAACACAACGAGACACGCTCGGGAGAGACTCAAAACAAAAGACGAGACCGTCAAATGAAAGAGACACGACACACAGACGCGTAACCGAAGATGGGGGACCTCGGACCACGAGGAGCCAGTTCAATCTGGGTATTATTTCCCACCCTTTCTCATTTGTGATTCTCACATCACTCGGCTATCAAGCTCGGATTTTTCTCTCAAAACTCCTTTTCCTCTCTTTTCTCTCAACTCACACCTCTCTATTCTTCATTCTCTCATTTTTCATCCCTCCCCGGGGTGATTGATGGATCAATGGAAAGGTGCGGGTTTATGCTCAACACCGCTAGCTCACGGCTATTTCTTCTGGCAGGCAGAGTGCTCTTCTGGCAAGTACGTCGGTGACGGGGAAAAGACAGAACGCCTGGCTCAACTGTGCCCCTAGTTCATCATTTTAACCATTTTTCGTTTTTGCCTTCTACTAAAACGGTTTTGATCAAAACGAGAGTTGGATTAACGTACTTGTTCGATTTTTGATTTGAAAAACATGCAAGTCAAGCTGCAAGCACTGAAAGTTTTCCTTTTTTGGGTCCAAGACAATGGTCCGATTTTGGAAAATGAAATAGTTTTCGAGAAAATAGTCAACCTCAGTAAAAATTTTCAAAAACTATTTTTCAAACAGCTGATGCTGAACAAGCATGGAACTTACCCTTCGAGATGCGCAACCTCGGATCGGAGGCAATGGAAAATTGCCCCTGGTTTGAAGGGGGTGGGAGGCAACGGAAAGTTGCCCCTAGTCTGAATGGCGTCTCACGACGGCTTGTGGCAACGGAAAGTTGCCCCTTGTTTGGGATGGTGCCGCAGCAATCCACAGACAGTCTTCATTGGCGGTGGTCGAGTTCTTAGACACAGCGATGACGAAGACGGTCACAACACATATATGGACACAGTCACCTTGAAGGGTGTTGGCCACTGGACTTTGGAACGAAATTGAAACCATTGCATGGACTGAGACGCTTATGAAAGCGTTGGGGGCTGGACTTCATGATGAAGTTGCCTACGTATCCCAAACATGGGAATCAAGCCTTACGTAGTTCCGGTTAAGGTCCACTCGGGTATTTTAACCTTCACTTTGTTTGGCTCTTATTTTTGCCAAGGTGCCCAATGCGGGTTTTCGACCTTGCGAGCTTCTTTTCATTTTCTTTTGTTCGTTTCTTTTTCTTTTCTTTTCTTTTTTTTGCTTTTCTTTTCTTCTTTCTTCTTTTTTTTTTCTTTCTTTTTGTATTTTTTTATTTTGTATTTTTCTCTTGCTCTAACTTTTGCCTGGGTCGCCCTTCCGGGTTTTCGGCCCAGCGAGCCTCTCAAAGGGTAAAAGTGTAGCAAGTCCATGCCAAATGGTTTTTTGAAATTGAAGCCTCTCTGTGTCCAGGAGAACGGCTGTTGCACTGATTTGCGGAGAATCCATCAGGGTTACTCTACGAGCTTCTCCCGGCGAGATCTACTCCTTCTGATCCGGCCTTGATGCTTCTTGATCGAAGGCTACCTCAAAACTGGCCACACGGGCCTTTCATGGCGTTTGTCCGTTGAACTTTCTGAACAGTCTGAATGGGTTCAAAGTCGGAACGGGTTGAATCTTGAGGCTGAGAGCGATCCTAAGCTGCGCGATCTCAAGAACGATTCCACACAGGTCTTCACAAGGCCGCGTAAAATATTTGTTTTTGAAAGTTTTTAAGAAAGCGACGAATCGCTCGTGCCGAAGATAGTGTGGAACCAATCTGGATCAGGCCAGGGTCCTTCTCAGTACTCACGCCGACAAGCATGATTTCATTCATAAAAAGGCTCAGCACGCCTCTCTTTCTCTCAAAATGATCAAAATTTTACAAATCCTGAGGAATTCCTTCCTCTTCGTTTTCATCACCACAGTGTTCAAAAAGGTTTTTTTTTTTTTTTGAAAAAACTTAGGTTAATGCTATGAGTTTGGCGCGCAGGAGAGCAGGCGAGATGTACTGTCAGCCCAATCAAATTCTCTGGCACTTATGCTGAAAGCAAGCATGAAGGTTGAGATAGCAACAGCTGTTTGAACCGGCTTTGTTGGTGCAACTGGCCCCTCGGTAGAGACAGACTCAAAACAAAAACAGATAATAAATACAAAACAAAACGGTGTTCGAGGCAACAACCCCAGAATCACCTGGTATTATATACAACGGGGACTGACTCGATACAACAAGACAGACCCTTAAGCAAAAAAGACTGACTCAAGACAGAGAGACAGACTCAAAACAAAAGACTGACTCGATATCCAAGCCAGGATTTACAAAACTCGGTTTCACCGATGCTCAAAAATGCGTGCCAGACGCTTCATCCAAAAAGGTACCAAATGTTGCCCGCAGGCGGTTTACTTTACATACTCGCAGTATCTGAGCCCTCGAAATCCAACAACTGAGTGGTGACGGGCTTGCCTGAGGTGGGTGGTAGGATAACCTTGTTATCAATCAAATCCTGCACTTCATGACGAAGGCGGGAACATCCATCGGTGCTGTGACCGGACTGTTGATGGTACGCGCAGTACAAGGTAGCATCATGGGTGGCGGGGAGATTCTTCGGGAGCGGTCGGGGCTCCAAAGGCTTAAGATGCCCATTCTTCGCCAATATCAACAATGCCCTAGACAAAGGCATGTGGAGGTCGTGAAAGACTCTGCGCCCTCGAGGTAGGTACTTTGCAGTTTGAGGATTCTTGCCAGACGCGCTGGCGAAAGGATCAGCTGGCGCTGCCTTGGCTTTTTGAACCTTTCCCGGTGCAGGGTTGGGAACAACAGGAACTGTTTGGGCATGACGGGGCCCATCCCGGTCTTCTGCCTGGCTTGAACTGCCTTTGGTTGGAGCGGGGAAAGCATCATCTATAGCTTTGGTCACTATTGCAGATGTTTGTTGCTTGTTCATCCCTCTGGCCTTCAGAGCCTCGACTGCCCACAGCAGTTGTTCAATAGGGTCGGCATCTTCCTTTGCCTTGTCCTTTCCTTTGGCCTCAGCCTGATCGAGGGTCGGGGTTAGTGCTGACATATCGTGGCTATAGCCGGAAGCCACCTCTGGCTGGCTGAGCTCTATCACAATCCGCCCCAGCAGCGGGGGCTCCTGTGGTACAAAATTCCCGGCATACGGTGCCGCTGGTGGTGAAGCCGACATTCCATAGGCGAGGTCTGCCATAGACCTTTGGAGATCGCCTATCATCCCCATCAATTCGAAGGTGGTGGGCTCACGAGCCTGGTATAACTGGGGAGCCCAAACCGGGTGCACAACGGGCGACCTGGGCGGATATGACATACTGATGCTGGCTTCATTCTGCGGAGTGGTTCCCTGCTCCGGTGCGGCTGTCATAACCACAATTTCTTCTGAACTTTGTGCCGCCATAAATCTTGCCTCCGCAAAGGGGGGACACTGGTTGTTCTGTATCAACTCTGCAACTCTCTGAACTGAAAGAAAAACAGACAGCACTTCAGCCCAAACTGATCAAACACGGGTGTAGCCGAACAACTGTTCCCTACTGCTGATCACTGTTCCCAGATTTCTGTTCCCAAAATACTGAATCTGATACCCGCGGATAACTGATTCTCAAATTCTGATACCAATGCCCTTAGGCCTGATGCCCCAAACTTGCAAACTGGTATGTACATTCCTGTAGAGATACACTCTAAAAGCACATAGCAAGTAAGAGAGAGCCAAAACACCCCTATGTTGGGGTAGGGTTTCCCTGTCCTATTTTGTCAGGAACTAGGGTTTCACTACGCACGCAGCGGTTTCAAACAATCTATAATCGGGTAAGCAACCTGTCCTAGCTTGGAATGGTCACTATGGATTCCGAATATGCACTAGGTCGAATGGTCAAAAAGGGTGCCCCGGTAAACTGGGGTTTGTGTTCCCATGCTGTCAGAGCCCATAGCCGGTCAGCCTTATGGACATGCCTTGACAAGACAAGCCTCCGGCAAACCGTTCAGGAATGGCAGATGGCAAACACTGTGTTCCTAGGCGCACCAATGCACATGTAATGCAAAGAAACACATAAATGAGATCAAAACAGGATATCACGAGTTCGAGTCAAACTCTCTAAAAAATCCCCAGCAGAGTCGCCAGAAACTGTAGCCGCGCCCGCGTGGGGCCTCGCGCTACAGCTCGGACTCGATTTGTGTCACGGTTCTTAATCTTGAACCAAAGAGTCCAAATCTGGCAAATCGTTTTGAGAAACAGATTTTTTTTTTGAAAAGAAGTGCCAAACATGGACTGCTTTGCCAGATACAGAGTCGCCACCTAAATATTTTTAAAATGGGGAAATTTAGGAAACCCTGACTCGGTGCCGAAGGCCACATGTCCGTCATCACCGGAGTTGTCTCGGCTCGGGAGCTTAGGTACGATCGGGGAAGGTCAGCTATGAGCACCCCCTTTCGCCCGGTCCGAAGACCGGCCTCTACTAACCGTGATATCCATTTTTGAAAACGTTATGTGTTCTTAATCCGGTTATTAGCCTAGAATTACTATGTTGTGCGCGCAGCAAACAAGTATAGACCAAATCACCCAATTTGGAACAAAACATTTCATGTTTGTTTTGAAAATTGTTTGCTACTCGCAAGTAGGCTAAAATGCAGATTTTGCCACCCTTAAGTGGGCTTTTAGAAAAGATGATTTTGCCACTATCTAGTGGGCTTAAAACTCACAGTTTTAATGCATTATTCCAATTTAGGTAATTCAACCTCCATCCACAGGCATTCAAGCAGTTATATCACATAAGCAGCTAGCCTCATGGTAATCATACTGTCATGGCAACGTTCACACGCATACTGGATGCTAAAGCAAAAATACTTACATTGTACTCCGTGCCAAAACAGTAAACTAGTTAGCAAACATGCATGTCCTAGTTCATGTTATTTTGCCTAATGCAACACATACAAGGTGCAATTTTAGTTAGGCTCGGTTAACCTGGATATGGCATACGATATGCAACCAACTAATTCATGTATTCAATTTTGGAATTTGAAAATACGAATGCGTCTAGCATGATGTACCGAGCCCGGTGCATGTTAACAGATGCATGAATGCACGCATGCATAGCATAAGGTATGCTAAAATAAATGTGCCCTAATCTACCATCATAAGCAGGTAAATAAAAGGGAAGAAAGAAGTGGGGTTGGAAGACATACATCACACGCGCGCACACTTATTACAAGTTTGCCCTCGCTCGGAGGGACCGAATAAATATTACAAACTAATTAACTACGCAAGCTAATTAATATTACAAATTAACTAATTTAATTAACAAATTAAACAAATTAATTAAAGCAGGAAAACATCTCGGGAAACGCGCCACCATGCGCAAGCTGCCTCTGTTTTCCTCCCTTTCCTCCTCTGGAGGCTGTCAAAACCTCAGGACTACATCCTTGGACAGAGGGGATCATCACCGGCTGAATGAAACTTCCACCGGCAGTGTTGTATGGCCATCGGCACAAAGTTGAAGCTGTCGGCAGAGAAAATAGTGCCGGTCGGCACATTACACTGCCGGTCGGCAGAGTATTCCTGCAGAACCTGCAACTCACAGCAACAGAGGGCAAAACAAGGCATGGCAGCATATTTCAAGGCATGTATGCACCAAACATGTCTCTTATCATTGTGATGACTCAAAGGGACATGTGCCTCGGTTCTCGGACCACCAATCACGCATTTCCATGCATGATGGCCCAAAGAACCAAGTATGCAACTTTGGTTTCAAATGCAATGCACACCAATCAAACAAATTAGGCCCAATTCCTATCACCAATTCAAGGAACAAGGCATGCATGCAAGATGCAATGCAACCTAGGCATACAAGCTAAGGATGCAACATGGCATGGCAAAACACTTATGCAAGCACACAAGCATGCATATGGCAATACAAATGAGTGCAAAGATGGACTTAGACATGAATTAGGCGACTCTAAAATAGGCCTAAAACAGTAGCCATTGTGCTAAAAGGTGAGGGCTAAATGGCATGCACACACACATGCACATAAGGACCAACACTTAAGCATGAATCAAACAACATTCAAGCACACTTGAAAGGAGGAGTCATGGACTAATTAGCATGCAACATGAGCCCTAAAATCATGTTATAAAATGATGCCAAATCAAGTTATAAATCAAGTCAAACATGCAACAAATAGTCCAAGTGTTCAAGGCAAATCAATAATGCATTGAACTACACTTATCATGACCGAACATGGCATGCATTAAACAACTAAAAACAGATTTTTAGCATGCTAAAACAAGGCCAAAGGACTCCTTAGATGGCATCTAAGTGGCCCAAATACAAAGGCATACACCATGGCCAAAACATGGAGCATTGCAACACATGCTTTCAAAACATTAAAGAGGCATGCAAGGCAATCAAACAAGCATGGAAATGGGACTGAAATAGCATGCAAGATGATTCCACATCATCAAAACGATGCAAAGATGGCATGCTACACATGCACATACTCAAGGCCAACAAGCCCAAATACAAAGGAGCTATATAATGCATGCTAAAATCGACCCAAACGACTATGGACAGATCTAAAACATGGCAAAATAAGCATATAATCTTCACAAATACAAGCCTAAAACATGCTCCAACAAAGGCTAACAACCTAGAACATGTTAAGGCACAAATAAGGCATTACATGGCAACTATGCTAAACATGCATAAGGTTCCAAAACCAACTTTAAATCATGTTATATCATGGATATATAAGCATGAAAAACAAACCAAATATGCTCAACACACACTCAAGCATAGGCTTCTTTAAGAGGCCAAAATGTGCCCTTTTCAAGGACAACAAGGAGAGGGGGTGGCCCTCTCCTTCTTGGGACTTCAAAGCATCATCTTCACCACTGAAATCCCTCAAGATTTCAGTGGTGAAGAGACCTCAACACCAAAATCCCGAAGCTAGCACAAAATGGCTCAAAATGAGGCCTTTTGAGGCCTAAGGGTGGTCAACAACCCTCAAACAACAAAACACTCTTAATAAACAACAAAGAGGGCTTAAAAACAGAACTTTTTTATGTTATACAACAAGCACAAAAACAGCTCTAAGGTAGGTATAAAATCAAAGCAAAAATAAGGGAAAAAGGGACTAGTTTCTTACCCTTGATGCCTTCTTCAACAAAGATGCTCCAATGGCCTCCTTGAGCTTGAATCCAAGACAAAAACTCCAAAACACACTCTAAAGAACCTCAGCTCCTAGAGGAAGGTGAAACACTAGGTGTTTGTGTGCAATAGTAAGGCACAAAACACCTAGTGTGCAAAATGAGAAGGAAAGAGAGAGAGGTGAATGTGTCTAACCCTAACCCTAGAAAACCAGAGCTCTCCTCTGTCTTCTCTCTCTCTAAAATGTCTAAAGCCCTCTTCTCCAAGCCTTAGAGAGAGCCCTCTCTATAAGCCTCTTGTAAAGCTTATTCAACAAGCTTTGCAAGAGGGAGATCCCTCCATACACGTGTATGGAGGGGAGAAAAAGTTATACAGCTGTCCTAAAATATCTGCAAAAGCAGATGAACAGCAATCGGCCGGCAAAAAATGCCATCTTGGCCAAACAAAGTGCCGACCGGCACAAAAAAGTGCTGACCGGCAACAAATAGTGCCGACCGGCAAACTATTTTGCCGGTGGCAGCAAAAACCAGCCGGTGGCATCTAGCCACTGCCGGTGATGGGTGGGGATGGTCTACAAGCCCTACCCTGCCCTTCCAAGGCAAAACACAAGTGTTTGGTGCAAAACCGGACACTAAACGGTCAAGTTCGGAGATCCTGAGGCGGGGCGCGCGAGCCGAGGCCTCGGGGAACTCCAAACGAACACAAACAAGGATAATCACCGAGTGTTCAAACAGTGACGTCCAAGTCTTGAGGACGGTCAAAAATGGGGTGTCTACAGTCGCTCGCGCTGAAGACAGTGTAGAACCAATCTGGATCAAGCCAGGATCCTTCCCAGTACTCACACTAACAAGCATGATTTCATTCATTAAGGGCTTAGCATGCCTCTCTTTCTCTCAATTGATCAAATTTTTGCAAAACTTGAGGAATTCCTTCCTCTTCGTTTTCAGCGCAGTGTTCAAAAGGTTTTGAAAAACTTAGGTCAATGTAATGAATTCAAGGCACAAAAGAGCAGGTGAGATGCATTTCCGTTTCATTCAAATCTTCTGGCACAACTGGCGCACGGCAGAAGCAAACACAAGAGTGTGAAAACTACTGCTGTTTCATTGAGATCTGTTGGCATAACTGGCTCCTCGGCAGAAACAGACTCAAAAGAAAGCGAAAAGACAAACACAAAACAAGCAAGTGATGTCCGAAGTAACACCCCCGGAATCACCCGACTTCTATATAACAGGACTGACTCGATACGACAAGACAGACCTCAACTGACTCAGTATGAAAAGACTGACTCAAAACAAAAGGACAGATTCAAAAAAAAACAACAAGATTGACTCAATACCCAAGTCAAAATGTAGCTTTCGCCAAATGCTCAAAACGGTACGTGCCAAACGCCACATTTGGAGTAAACTGAGTGCCGCCCGCAGGTGGTTCATCCCCTGATCACATTCTTATATTATCCTCGAAACTTGCTGACCCAGCGATGGTGGACTTCGCCGAACTTGGCGGGAGGACAACCCCGTTGTCAAATAGATCCTGTACTTCATGACGAAGACGGAAGCAGTTGTCGGTGCTGTGACCAGTTTGCTGGTGGTATGCGCAGTACTGGGTACCATCATGCTTAGCTGGAAGAGGACTCGAGAGAGGCCGAGGCTCGAGGGGTTTGAGATGCCCTTTTTCGACGAGGATTTGAAGGGCCTTAGACAAAGGCGTGTAGAGGGCATGGAAGACCCTGCGACCTCGGGGCGGATATTTCGAAGTCTGCGAGTTTTTGCTGGACGCACTCGAAAAAGGATCCGCAGGTGCTGCCTTGGCTCTCTGATCTTTTCCAGGTGCAGGGTTAGAATTGGAAGGAACTGTTCTGGTACGACGGTCCCCATCTTAATTTTCTCCCTGGCTTGAACTGCTCTCGTCTTTAGTGGGGAAGATGTCATCCACAGTCTTAGCCACAACTGCGAGTACTTGTTGCTTATTCAACCCTCTGGCTTTCAGAGCCTTAACAGCTTGCTGGAGTTGTTCATAGGGATCAGTGTCCATCTTCATCTTGTTCTTTCCACTAGCCTCAGCTTGGTGGAAGGCTTGGGTTGCTTGACCAGTACGAAGTCCGACCGTTGTTGATATATCATTGCCAGAGCTCGAGACAGCTTCAGGTTGGCTGAGCTCAATTACAATTCGCACCAGTAGCGGGGGCTCCTGCGGTATGAAATTCCCAGCACGCGATGCATTTGGTGGCGGAACCGACATTCTGCAGGCTAGATCCGCCACAGATCTTTGAAGGTCACCAATCATTCCCATCAACTCGAATGTGGTGGGCTCACGGGTTTGAAATAACTGGGGTTCCCAGATCGGATGTGCGGCAGGTGACCTGAGCGGGTATGGCACTTCAACGTCGGTATCACCCTGTATGATGATTCCCTGGTTGAATGCGGCTTCCATAACCACTATTTCCTCTGAATTCTGTGTCATCACGAGTCTGCTGAACTGATCGGAGGTGATGTAACTGGTGATTGACAGATCAGATGGACTGGACTGATGACTGACGGATCTGATGAACCAGTGAGCCTTTTCTTGTCTTGTCTCAGCAACGGAGAACACTGGTTTGCTCTGAACCGAGTCCCTGAACTGAAAGAAAAAACATGCAGCATCTCAACCCAATCCCACCAATACAGACATGAACATAACTGAATAACTGCATTCGACCACTAATCACTATTCCCAAAATTGCTGCCCCCAAAACTGAACCTGATACCCGCAGATATAACTGATTCCCAAAATACTGAACTAGTGCCCGCAGGCCTAACACCCAAACTTGCAAACTGATACATGTATTCCTGTAGAGACGCACTCGAAAAGCACATAACAGATAAGTGAGAGCCAAAACACCTCTATGTTGGGGTAGGGTTTTCCTGTCCTATTTTGTCAGGAGCTAGGGTTTCACTACGCATGCAGCGGTTTCAAACAACCTACGATCGGGTAAGCAACATGTCCTAGCTTGGAATGGTCACTACGGATTCCGAATATGCACTAGGTCGAATGGTCAAAAGGGTGCCCCGGTAAAACCGGGGTTTGTGTTCCCATACTGGCAGAGCCCACAACCGGTCAGCCTTATGGTCATGCCTTGACAAGACAAGCCTCCGGCAAACCGTTCAGGAATAGTAGATGGCAAACACGGTGTCCTAGGCGCACCAATGCAAATGCAATGCAAAGAAACACATAAGTGTAGTCAAAACCAGATATCATGAGTTTGAATCAAGTTCTCTAACTCCCCAGCAGAGTCGCTAGAAACTGTAGACGTCCCAGAACGCCCCCGGGAGGAACGAGCTCCCCCGTTCTGTTCGATATTGGGCTCACTACAGTTCAGGACTCTCAAATTGTCACGGTTCTAAATCTGAACCAAAGAGTCCAAATCCGGCAAATTGTTTTGAGAAAACAGATTTTGAAAGAAGTGCCAAACATGGACTGCTTTGCTAGATACAGAGTAGCCACCTAAATATTTTATTTTGGAGAAATTTAAGAAACCCTGACTCGTTTGCCTAAGGCCACGTGTCCGTCATCACCAAAGTTGCCTCGGCTCGGGAACTTGGGTACGATTGGGGAAGGTCACTTCGTGAGCACCCCCGCTCGCCCGATCAAAGATCGGCCTCTACTAACCATGATATCTATTTTTGAAAACATTATGCGTTCTTATTCCAGTTATTAACCTAGATTTACTATGTGATGCGCACAGCATACAAGTATAGACCGGGTCGCCTGAATTGGGACAAAACATTTCATGTTTGTTTATTTTGAAAATGGTTTGATGGTGCTACCCGCAAGTAGGCTAAGACGTGGATTTGCCACCCTCGGGTGGGCTTAGAAAACATGATTTTGCCACTATCTAGTGGGCTTTAAAACACATAGCGAATGAATTGTTCCAATTTAAATAACCCAACCTTCACCCACAGGTATTCAGGCAGTTATATCACAAAAGCACATAGCCTCATGGTAAGCATGCTATTCATGGCAGTCACTCACACGCATGCAAGGATGCTAAAGCATAAAACTTACCGAGTACTCCAAGCCAAAACAGAACTAATTAGAAATCCATGCATGATCCTAATTATACAGAAATGCCTAATGCAACACATGCAAAAGTGCAATTATAGCAGGCTCGACTATTCTAAACATGGCATATGAGGTGCAACAGCTAACAAGTATTCAATCTTGGAATTGAAATACAAATGCAGTTAGTATGATGCGCCGAGCCAGGTGCATGCAAAACAGATGAATGAATGCAACATGCTATCATACTGTATGCTAATTGAAACATGCCCTAATCTAACCATCATAAGCGGGTAGATAAATGGGAGAAAGACGTGGGGTTGGAAGACATACATCACACACACGCACACTTATTACAGTTGTGCCCTCGCTCGGAGGGTCCGAATAAATAATATACAGTCCCGAATAAATATTACAGTCCAAATAATTACAAAATCCTAATTAATTAACAAATTAGTCTAGGTAAGCTGTAAACTAGCATGCAAGCTAGGGACTGCCTCGACGCTGCTTCGGATGATGAATGATGCATGCTCGGGTTGCCATGTGCGGAGAATCCCTTGCGATGCCCCGGTTTGCCTCTGTTTGCAATTGTTCTTGGGATGCGTGCCAAGCTTCGAAAGGCTGCTGATTTCTGATTTGCTGCAACAGAGAGCAACAAAGGGGCATAGCAAAGTATTTTCACATATGTATGCATGACTACTCTTCAAGGAGTGTACTCCTCGATCCTCGTGCCACCAATCACGCATCTCGATGCATGAAGGCTGAGGAGTCGATTTGCACGACTCAATATGAAATGAATGCACATATGGACACAACAAGGCCTAGACTCCATCATGGATAATCCGGAGCGTCGGCGACCAGGAATTGAGACACGTTCCGTCACTCGGAGTATGAAACGTACCTCGTTTCCCGTGCTTGGGCTAATTCCTATCCCAAGCACAATGCAATATGCATGACATGCATGAATGCAACTAATATACAACCTAGCATGCACAATGCTATGAAATGGTATACACAATGCACGATGTCACATGGCATACACGATGCTCTAACATACAACCTAGCATACGCAATGCTATGAATTGAAATGGCATACACAATGCACAATGGACTTACACCAACATGAGTGGACCTCAGCTACACTCACATAAGAGGCCATTAGATGAAAATGAGACACTCGAGATGCGTGCACGCATGTACGCAAACCGAGGACCGATCCTAAAGCACCAAATGCCACTCTAACAAGACATGGCAAGGCATGGAATATGGCATACTAGCATGAAAATTTCAGTAACAAAACAAGATGCAAAACAGCCCCAAAACATGGCAATATGGCACCCGATGCATGAAATGAGACCCGAAATGCAAAACTAGGCACACGTAATGGCCTATAGCTATATAAAGCATGCACTATTTGATCATGAAGCATGAATACAGATTCAAGGCAGTCCCAAAACAAGCATATTTACAGTTTTAAGCAAGGCCAAACAGTGAACACAAATAGGGCTAAACCAATATGCAAAAATGGCCCTAAATGTGAGATAAAGAAGCAAGTCATGGTTAATGGCCTCAAACAAGAGAGGGCCCTTCAACAATGTTGAAGAGGGACCCAAAACATGACATTTTACAGTTTATGATCAAACCCAAAACAATGCACATGAAAGCCTAAAATACTATGCAAAATAAGGCCTAAAAAGAGGTTTAAACACAAAGAGCAAGAAGGGAACCTCAAACAGAAAAAAACCCTTGATAAAACATGAAGAGAGGGTCAAAATAAGGCTATTTACAGTTCGGACCAGAGCCCAAAAATATAAGCACAAAGGGCTAACAAAACATGCAAATATGAGGCCAAAAGAGGGATATAAAGGAAAGTGGAAAATGGAAGCCTCAAACAGTGATGAGCCCTTCAACAATGTTGAATAAGGGCTCAAAATAAGCCACTTTACAGTTTATGACAGAGCTCAAAACAGTTTACACGTAGGCCAAAAATACTACACAAGAAATAGGCATACAAGAGAGGTAAAGAAGCAAGTGCAAAAAGGAAGCCTCAAACAGTGAGAGGTCCTTAAACAAACATGAAAAATAGCTCAAAAAAATTCTATTTTCAGTTAAGGTCGGAGCCCAAAAATGTAAGCAAGTATAGCTAATATATTGAGCAAAATAAAGCACAAAAGAGGGAGAATAGGGACTCACCCTTGTAGACTATGTCTTCAACAATTCTTGGACCAAGTTTGGTGGCTCTCAACCTCTGGAAGTGGCCTTGAAGCTGCTGGAATGGATGATGGAGGCCTTGTGCTAAGGGGTGTAGGGTAAATGGTGTAGGGTTTGGAGAGGTTTTGGTGTTTGGAAAAGAAGGAGAGGGAGATACAATATAGGAGGCTAAGGGTAATTTTTTGTAACCCTCAACACAGAGCTGGAGGGTCTGATATATAGGCCAAAGAAGGGGAGAAAAGGGGGGAAAAATGGGGGGGAAAGAATTCAAGTTTCCCCCCAAAAATACAGCCCCCCGGATACAAATTCTGGGGGGAAACAGAATACACTTCTGTAAAGTGCCTGGAGAGAGGATCATGGCCGGCTGGTTATTGAGGTTGCAGGTGGCCGGCCAGCTCTCCCCATGGCCGGCCAGCCAAGGGTCAAAAGGGTCAATCATGATTAGTGGCCGGCCACCCCAGAAAGAGGGCCTCCCATGTGTGCACAACACAACCATGTAGTCAAAACTGGAAAAAGTGAACTAGGAGAGAGAAAAGGCCACTTTTAGGAGGGGTTCAAAAGGGTCAAAAAGAATTACTGGCCGGCCATGTGATATTGGTGGCCTCCCAGGTGTGTACAACACAAATATGTGGTTTGGGACAAGAAAAAGTGGCCTTAGGGTGGCCAATTTTGGCTTTCAAGTGAGGAAAACGGGCGACGGAGGGCGATGGGGGAATAAAACTGGTTGTCAGAACAATTACTGGCCTCCCACCCTTCTACGACCTTCCTAACAATGAAACAGAGGTCCCTGCCAAAAATGAACTCAAACCGATGCAAAATAAAGGTTCGGGGGCCGAAACGCGCAGCCCGAGGCCCCGAAAACTGACTGTTAGGCACTGGAAGTGGTGTTCGACCACGAAATTGGTCTCTCGAACCACAGTGTCCCTCGAAAGGGAGCAAACAAGATGTATGCCAAAAATTAGGGCAAACGGAGGTGGTTAAGCGGTCCCGAACCGAGGCACACGGCCGTCGGCTCCAAAAAACTAGAAACCGGGCTCCAAACGGGAAAAATGGCCTACGACCATGAAACGTAGCCTACGGCCACTGAGAGATGATCTACGAGACCTCTTCCTCCCTTTGGGAAGAGAAAACAGAGAAAACGGAGCCTGGTTCGTAAACCGAGGCAAGACACGAAAGAGCCCGAAAGTCCAGAGGCAAGGCTCGCAGTCGAGACTCTGAAACTTCTGAACGAGTACAATATGCACCATCACTGAGCGCTCAATCGGTGACGTCTGAGTCTTAAGGTCGGTCAAAAATGAGGTGTCTACAGGTATTCATCTCTTCTCCCTCATCCACTCATAGAAACCACTTAAAGAAGAGGTAGATGGACTATAACCCTGAACAATGATATAAATAGATATGTATAACAGATATTTTGCAATAAATCAACAATTAAATGAATCAAAAAGAAGAACAAATTCAAGCCCCACGTAAGGGACATGAACCTACATATTCTCTTTGTGAATAAGGGAAAATCAATACTCAAATCCATGCTATTAAGTGGAGAGCGTAGATTAATGCAAATCATTTCTTGGTGGAAGTTTTGCTTATTAAAACAAGGGATTCATCAAATTTATTGAAAACTCCTCATCTAGTCATAGAACAAGGATGATTACATTCTTTTCTATGTTCACAAGTGATTGAAAAGAGAGGTTTCAACTTTCTTTGACCTAAAATCTCTCGTTTTACTTCCAAAATGCTCAATGAAAAGCTAAGGACACAACTTTTCCAACATTAAATCCCATGGATTACCCAAGCAATCCTATGAAACAACCCCCAGCACTCATTGACATTAAGTAAGGAGTAGAAACACATGGATTGATATACTTCAGAGATATTATAGGTGAAGAAGAGGGGTGTAATAACAAGAAAAACTACTTTACTTATTGAACTTGTCAATAGATGTCAATGGATGGCTAATAGTTACTCCCAAACACATCCACAAGGATTCAAAGTACATAAAAAATTGAAGTTAAAGCCAAGGAAAGCAAAAAAAGAATAGAAAAAGCTAGAAACTCAATGGACAGGTGGCTAAATCTACTCGCTCCACATCCATGAGGACTTGTTACATCTCTACAATAGTTTCATAATGAAAACAAAGCTTGAAATGAAGAAAGGAAGAGAGAAAGATGATCAAAGGTATAAGAATACCGTATTCTAAGAGGATAAGTCATTTTAGTTCACAAACTGCCCCTTTAATTCCCTCAAGTCACATTAGATGTATTATTTAATGTCTAAGAGTCTTAGCAAGGAGCCTAGGATCAAGTTTCAATGGAGTTTTGATATTTAAAGTCAAAGGGTGGTAAGTAAGAGATGAGGACAAGAGAGAGAAGGGTCAATAGGTTCTTATGAGGTTTGGGCCAAACTGTCACCCTTTTGAAATGAACTGGTGAGCTCTATTTATAGAGTCTAGGGTATAAATATTTGAAATATATGTGGAAAATGTGTTGGACAAGTTGAAATTCTTGAAAATGCTCTATACCCGAAACATTAAGCCAGCCGTTCCACTTGTTGATCGGTTGAGTGTGTTTTTGACCAGCTAACATATGGTATCCGGCCAGTCAGAAAGCACGTCGTCATATCAACTAGAAAAGGTTAGCCTGAATTAAAAGGAGAAATAGGTATTTTAGAAGATTTCTCCCCTTTTATCCATTCTAACTATATTCTTTTCTCAATCTGTTTGAAAGAATACCACGTTTTGACTTTGAAAATATGAGCCTCAGAACATTATGGTAATTTCTGGATTTGCACCACTAAAACTTGTTTTGAAAGAGGTTTTCATTTTAATCGAAAAATATTTTCTCCAAAACAGGCATTTTGAGGGTTTAAAGCTTGATCCTTAGGCTTTTAGTTGTAGAACTTTGTAAGATTAACACATCTCATCTTCATCATTGGGAACTAAAAAGAGAGCACCCAAGTTTTGAGGGTAGAAAAAATAGGGTGTCTACACTCATATTTGGCCAAATCAGAGGATCTGAGGACAATTCTTGATGAAAGGGTGCACCTAAGAGAAGCCCAGAGGATACCTGCTTTACAAAGGATAGCACCCAGGTTGCATGGCAATGTGGAAGTAGCAACGTCAGCGCCGTAAGTGGTTGTTCATATGGCAACTGATCAACAGTTGGCAAGGCTGCAAAGCTTGCCATTCTCTTCAGAAATTGAGAATGTGCTTTTGGCTTCCATCAACCTTAGTTTACCATCTACGATAGGAAAACTGATCCCTACATGCACATTAGCCACTATCAGTAGGTCATGGCAGTGCATAGGCAAAATGATGCCTTAATATGCATTCTGTTTCTGTTAAGTTTGGGGAAGTTAGGCTTGATATGGTTTGGAAGGCTACCAGAGGGTAGCATTGACACTTGGACGCAGTTAGCGGAAGCTTTTGTCACTCGATTCAAGGCAAACACTAAGACGCTAAAGAAAGTTGACCACTTGTTGAAGGTCACGATGGAGGAAGGTGAGGTGTTGAAATCCTATAATGCCAGGTATTAGAAGATGTTCAATGAAATTAATGAATGCCCCATCAACTTGGCCATAGCACAATATAAACGTGGTTTGCCAGTTGGACATAGACTAAGGAATACGCTTATTATGACTCTGTCTTCCACCATGCAAGTGTCGATGGATTACATCAACCAATACAATATGGTGGAAGAGGATTCAACTCGGTCTACTGTGCAATCAGATAGTAAGGGTGGACAAAAAGGTTACGACAAAGGTTAACATGGTTGGGAGAAAAGAAATCCGAAATAATCGTAATCAAAGGAACAACAACAACAACTGGGTAGACCCGTCCCGAAATAATGAGGAGGAGAATGCGAGAAAATTAAAGGCGCGCATTAGCATCACCATGGTCTTCAATAAACCCATTTACAGGATTTTGAGTGAGATTCGAAATGAGCCATACGTCCGATAGCCAACCAAGTTAGGTGAAGCTCAGAGGGGCTATGATCCGAAGTACCAATTCACCTTTCATGATGAAAGAGGGCACCGTACTGAGGATTGTGTGCCATTGAAGCAACACTTGAAAGAGTTAATGGCGGCAAGCCACTTAGATCGTTTCATTGAGGGTGAAGCTAGAGTAACTCCCTAGAATCAAGTTCTTCCAAATGGCCTAGCAATCGAAGAAGCTGCTACCCAAGGGGTAATTAACGTGATTCATGGAATCATCAAACATGAGTAGGTATATGAGCTTAGGGAAATAATCAAGAAGGCTGAACATATGAGGGAAGTACTCAGTGTGCAGTCGATGAATAGGAAGGGGAGGACTAAGCAGAGGGATGTGATATCCTTCTCAAGTAAAGACTTAGAGAGGATCCAGACTCCTCACAATGATGCACTAGTTGTCACTATGTGTGTCAAAGACTTTGATATAAATAGGATCTTGATTGACCAAGGTAGCTCGATCCAAATAATGTATTATGATGCCTTCAAGCAGTTGAAGCTAGAAGACAAAGACTTGGCACCGGCAACATCACCTTTGGTTAGATTTAACTCACAGCTGGAATGGCCTTTAGGGAAGATCATATTCTCGGTTAAAACTGGCTCAGTCATTAAGCAAGCAGAATTTTGGGCGTTGAAAGTCTCATCCATTTACAACTTGATTTTGGGGAAAGGTTGGTTGCACACCATGCAAGCAGTTGCTTCAACTTACCATCAAGTGATGTGTTTTCCTTTTATGTTTGGCATGATTGAAGAGGTATGAGGAGATCAGGTGATGGCGAAGCAATGCTTCATCACTATGAATAGCAACCGTGCTGCCAAAGGTTTTGTGCAAATGATTGAAGGACTAGAGAACAATGAAGTTCTAGTGGATGTGGACAAGAAAGCTGAGGAACAATTTGTTGAAGAGTTAGTGGAGGTGCGGATCAACGAGAATGATCCAGAGAAGTTCTTTTTACTAGGTTCATCTTTGTCTATCAAAGAAGGGTTAGAGATTATGGCCTTGTTTGGTTTGTTTTTCAGAAAAAATTTTGGGAAAAATTCTCCACAAACAAATTTTCAAGAGTAATCGAACCAAACAAATTTTTTCAAAAAAAATCTCAAAATTTTGTTTGGTTACCTACTTTTCAAAATCACTCTCTCTCTCATACACATCAAATCAATCACTTTTTTTAAAACTCTCTCTCCAAAACAATTTTCCAAAATCATTTCTGAAAAAAGACAAACCAAACAAGATTTCGTACTTTTTATCTCAAAAACTACTCTACAAACACAAACCAAACACACCCTATGGATTTTTTGACCTCTAACATCGAAGTGTTTTCTTGGACGCCTTATAATATGCTTGGCATTGATCCAAGCCTCATTTTTCATTAGTTAAACGTCTTCCCTCAGGCTAGACCAGTCATATAGCGAACATGCTGGTCAGCTTTACATCACACCAAGATAGTGGCGAAAGAAGTAAAAAATTTGCTGGAAGTTAGGGCTATCAAAGAAGTCCATTTTCCTAAGTGGATTTCAAACACGGTCGTTGTGCTAGAAAAGAATGAAAAATGGCGCGTTTGCGTCAACTACAAAACGGTTAACAGGGCATGTTCTAAGGATAGCTTCCCCTTACTGATGATTGATCAGCTGGTGGACTCAACAACTAGACATAGACAATTTAGCTTTTTGGATGCGTACCGTGGGTACCATCAAATAGCCATGTATAAACTGGACCAGGCTCACTTCCTTCACAATTCCAACGGGGTTGTACTGCTACAAGATATTGCTTTTTGGTTTGAAAAACGCAGGGGCTACCTTTCAAAGAATTATCACCAAAATGTTCACTCATTTTCTTGGTAAGACGATGGAAGCCTACATTTATGACATGGTGATTAAAAGTAAGAGTGAGTTGGATCATCTTAGCAACTTGACAGAGATGTTTGACATCTTTAAGACTTACAAGTTGTGTTTGAATGTAACCAAATGTGCGTTTAGAGTAGGGCTTGGCAAGTTTCTAGGCTTCTTGGTGACTAATTGTTGAATAAAATCAGAACCCTCGTAGATCAAAGAGTTGAAGAGACCGAATTCAACAAAGGACGTGCAACATCTTGCCAAAATGGCAATCGCGCTAAATAGATTTATAAGCCAGTCTTCAGATCGTTATAGACCCTTCTTCCAAGTGTTGAAGTCCAAGTTTTGTTGGGACGAATAATGCGACCACACTTTGCAAGAATTGAAAGTCTATTTGTCCTCAGCTCCAATCTTAGTGACTCCAAAACTTGCAGAAGAACTTATTCTGTACTTGGCAGTTTCTCAGCATACTGTCAGCATGGTTTTGGTAAGCGTAAAAGGAATACAACATCTACCAATTTTTTATGTGAGCAGGACTTTGTTTGACGCTGAAACAAGGTACTTACCGTTGGAAAAGTTGGCATTGGCCTTGATGATGACATCTAGAAAGTTAGCGTATTATTTTCATGCTCACACAATAGTCGTGCTAATAGAATTCCCTTTGAAAGTTTTGTTTGAAATGATCGATTTTTTCGGACAGATTTTGAAGTGAGCGGTTGAGTTGGGACAGTTTGATATTAAGTTCCAACCCAGAACTGTAATAAAAGTACATGCTTTGGCAGACTTTGTTGTCGAGTTCACCACTAACACTTATCCTGTTTATCTGGTTGATCTTACAAAGTCAATTGCATAGGGAATAGGCGTTGTGGGCATTGTGGAAATTGTGCAGCCCACCATTGCGCTACAAGTGGATCATCAACCGCAGCTTGCAGAACCTAGCAGTATGCTGGCGGGTTTGGACACAGTAGTTCAACCTATTGAACCCAACAACGCGCCATTAGGGGGGAAGTTGACATGTAAGTTGTGGAGTCTAGCAGCAGTGCTCCTGAAAGGGAAGTGCTAGGGCTATCGAGCAAAGTGATGGCCGAACCATCAACGGCAAGGAAGGAAATTATTGAAGTCCTAGACCTTAAGAAGTCTTAGGACCCTTCAGAGTGCTGGAAGTTATTTGTTGGAGAAATGTGGAAACTTTTTGTAAATAGAGCTTCAAACAGGCATGGTGCCGAGCTAGGCATTGTTTTAATAACACCAGAAGGATTAACCATGGAGCATGCTATCAGACTTGGATTCCCAGCCTCAAACAATGAAACTGAGTACGAAGCATTATTAATTGGACTAAAAAAGCACCCTTCGAATGAAAGCAACCGAGCTAATCATTTACAGTGCCTCCAAACTTGTAGTCAATCAAGTTTCTGGAGAATATGAAGAAAAGGTTGGCAGGATGGCTAAATACCAAGTGCTGGTAAGATAGGAAATTAAGAAGTTTGCAGAATAAGGGTGGAATAAATCGGCCGCGAAGAAAATATCAAGGCAAACAAGTTAGTCGGGCTGGCCTCCATAGCGAATAAGTCAACTCCTAATCCTTTATTGATAAAGTTTTTACCAAGGCCTAGTGTCATGACCCAAACCCGCCCCTATGGGTTTAGCATCGCAACCAACCAGTAACCCATGGTTACCGAAGGCCTGCTTAACAATAATAACAATAATACAGAGTAAGGGGTTGGCGGAAGCCAAACAGTAATTGAGAGATGTCCAATGATCTGTGAAAATTTGTATGCAAAAAGACTTTTTATGAACAAGTCACATTCATAACCAAAAGCATATGTACAATATCATATATACAAACATCCAGGCTAGGGACCAAATCCCTAACCATAACTGTACAGTCAAACTTATTCAGTCAGTACAAAACAGAGACAAATAGGGGGAATCTAGAACACCCCAAAACAGCCTTGGCTTGGACAGACTTGGAACCTCGATGTGAGGCACAGTGGTTGGCTTGACAAAAACAAGAGCTAACTCGACGCTTCTAGCTCTGATCCGGTGCCTGGACACCTACATATAATTATAAACAATGAGCTAAAGCCCAGTAAATAAAAATGCATGAAGGGGTTAAGAATGAATGTCCTTTCAGTAATTAAACAGTTATATCAGTCACTTAGAAGCCATAGCAGTCATATGTGGTACATCCAATAGCAAAACAGTACAGTAGGTCTTAACAGACCAAACAGTTAGTTGATGGCCATCAAAACAGTATATAGTATTGGTTCCAAGTATTGGAACCGACAGAGATCTCTATAACAGTAGTAGTAACAGTACAGTAACAGTAAATTGCTATGGATGCCACGGATACAGTTCACAAATAGGACAAACATTCATTCAGTAACCAGATTCCCTTCAGAAAACAGTACAGTTGATTGTTCAAAAATAATCATAATTGAACATATCTTTACAACATTGTTACTCACAGAGCACTGGGCTACAGATAGGCTAGTGAGCATCCTCGGATGCCAACCTTACACAGTTGCAGAATGAACACACACTAAGTTACACACTTGGGATTAATAACTCATCCCTTAACTAGACTCGGTGTGGTTCTACGTCAATATCCTCATTAAGATGCCTTAAACTAGGCCTAGGAATGCCTAGGATGGAATGAAGATGAAAAGATATACTTTAAAACACTTTTCAAAATTTGCTGAAAATAGGGGTCTCGCTCAAGCGTGGCTTTCTTCGCTCGAGCGAGCTTATCAAAAACAGAGGGGTCACTCGAGCGTAAACTCCTTCGCTCGAGCGGTCTGTAAAAAAATGCAGAAGATGCTTGCTCGAGCGTGAGACACATCCTTCGCTCGAGCGTAGGTCTCGTCGCTCGAGCGTGCGTCTGCGTGCACCAAAAACTTGAGAGCTCGTAATTCATGCTCGAGCTAACATTTCGTCGCTCGAGCGGACCTCTGAACACACAGGTGCTCGCTCGAGCGTGGAATCCTTCGCTTGAGCGAGGAAGCCAAATTCTGGGTTTTCCAGATTTGCCTTCAAAGCTCAAACCAAGTATTCAACACCTCAAAACTCAACCTTTTGGGCCAATTTTCTGGAAAACACTTGAAAACCAACAATATAACATGTCTTTGAAGATCAATTTGTAAAATCAAGCCCAAAGGTAAGTCAATTGAATACCAATTCAACCCAAAATTCAAGAACATGATGTAAATGTACCATGCATGTGTTTATTTGAATTCAAAGCTTTTAACACGTGATCAAATACATGGTTGAGCTCAAAATCATGGTGAAATCATGGACTACAACCAAAATATGGACATGCATGTAAGGATTTCATGAAAAACAACTTCAAAACACTATGATATGAACATGCATGCATGAACTCACTCTCAAATTCAACTCTTTACTTTAATTCTTGACTTAGATCACCAATTTACCATGAACCATGCAAGATACAACTTAAACTCACAATTGAGAGGATGAATACCTTACCTAGGTCTTGAATCTCAAGTGTGCTAGACCAATTTTGCAAATCCCCTACAATTCTTCTAATTCTCTAAGCCAAATTCTTGATGAAACCAATTTTCTTCCAAGTCTCTCTCTCTCTCTCTCTCTCTCTCTCTCACGTTTGGTCTCTAGAGGATGGAAAATGATAGTACCAAACAAATATGAATCAAGACTAAACAATGGCCTAGAAATAGCCACTCAATGGCAATCTTGTAATAAATCCAAACTATTGTAATTTAACATTATTTAATCTAATTTAATCGTTCCAAATCAAATTTAAATTAAACCTACCATAAAGTCACATAAATTCTAATTCGCATAAAATACCAATCAATTTCTGAATCGGTCGCCGAAAAGGCTTTCAATTCGTAGTTCAAAACTTAAAACACGAACAGATCATTCAGTAATCAAATAGATAGAAATGCAATCAAGGTTATACACGTATGCAATCAATCCAGAAATTTATCATAATTAATTACTTATCATGCTTAATCAGAGATTAGCACTAATCAGAGGTGAGGGTTGTCACACCCAGCATTGAAGAGCCTGAAGAAATTGAAGTAATGTGCACCGAATTAGGACCTTTCTAGATGGATCCTGTCATGACCTAAACTCCGTGCCCAGAAATTAAGCGTCGCGACAAGACAATAATCGAGGTTATAACAAATTAATAATGAAGCGAAGTAAAATAAAGGGTACCAAAATATTTATTTTATTAAAACATACACTAGAGCTTTTATTTAATTACATTTTTAAGCTAGACTATGTTTACAAAGTGTCTTGTGTCTACTCCAACTCCTGGCCCTACTATATCTAACTTATAGACAAGGGGTTAAGATCTCTTTCTAAGCTTCATCACCTGAAAGTCTTTAACATTTATAAGCACATGCGAGAGTGAGAAATGTTATATTGAGAGCATGATGGTACAAAAGTCACCATGGATAATTATTTGGGCTAAACAGAGATTAGCTTGGTAACAAAAATACATAAATCATTTTCAATAATAAAAGCATAATGCAGAAATCATATAAGCAAATAATCATAACCACGGTACAGAACAGGTGTATAGACTCAAGAGGTGGCTTGTACGAACCCTAGGAGTGGCTCCCACAACTGGAGTACATAGCTAGACTGCTCGCTGAGGTAGTTAGAGTGGTCAAAGCAATTGGTAATTCTCCTAACTGGAGTGAACTCTCCCCAATAAGGCCCTTTTTATTTGTGACTTTGACTCTGCTAGAACTAGCTCCGAACAACACTTCACTCCATACCAAAAATCAGAGAGTTAGTGGATCCATGTCAACAGAGGGTCACAACATGACTAATCAGAGGACCCATGGTTATTTAAGTCCTTCAAGGCATGGGACTGTCAGAGGGTCTCTAAAGTGACAATTTAGAGGGTCAATGGTTATTTAAATCCCCCAAGGCATGAGACCTCCATGGTGGTACTTACAAAATAATTGTTCAGAAACTCATTTAATAACAGTTATATCCATGAGTTTCCCTTTTAAAGCAAATAGGTGCATTTCACAAATAATATGGTTTAAAAACTAATATAATTTGCAAAATATAGTTTACATAAAACAATTTATTATAGCTCAAATATAATAAAACTTACCTCAATATCAATCCCTAATTCTTACTTTTCTGAAATTTTAGAAATGTAAACAGAATTTAATTACTATACACTAATTAATTAATCTACTAAAACTGTTAGACTTCTAAGCAAAAGAATTTAATACAAGCTTGCCTTTTTTTTTTTTTTTTTCCTGAAGCTCCCTTACTTCCTCTAATTATAATCTTCCTAATCAACACATCTCCTATTTATAGGAGATCCTTAGTAGGCAATTGATATTGACATTGAGCGGCCACATGGTATTTGCCACTATATTGAGCTTATCTACTACAATTCCCACTATAGATTTGTTTTTCCTTTCAGCAAGCACCAATAGTGCAGTCCTCATTATTATTATTATTATTATTATTATTATTATTGTTATTATTATTATTATTATTATTTGATATTAATGTGGTATTAAAATTAATTAAACATTTGGGGTGCCACAGATCCCATTGTTACCTTTTTGTGACACAGAATTTTACCAACCAAAAAGAAAGAAGCTAACAAGGTTAGGGCTAAGTCAAATCGGTTTTAGCTCTCACCATCTGGGGTACTGTATAAAAGGTTTTCACTAGGTCATACTTGAAATGTGTTCATCTCAGCAAAATTGAAGCATTTTTGCTTGAAATCCACGAGGGCATATGGGAAGTCACATTGGGGGGGAGATCATTGGCCTAATGCACTATTTCGCAAGAATATTGGTGGCCATGCATGCAGGTTGACACACAGAAGTATGATCAGAAATGTGAGACATGCCAAAAGTTTGCACACTAGATCCATGAACCGGCTTGAGAGTTGCTTCCCTTGACGAGTCCTTGGCCATTCACTTTATGGAGGTTGGACATAGTAGGACCATTGTCTGCCACACCGAGCAACAAAAAGTTTTTTATTGCAGCAATGGACTACTTCACGAAATGGATAGAAGCAAAAACCTTTGGCTTCAATCAAGGAAAAAGACATGAAGAGATTTGTCTGGCGAAATATTATTACAAGGTTTAGAGTCCCAAAGGCCTTAATATATGATAATGGGACACAATTTGATAGGAAGCTTTTAAGAGCATTTTGCGACTATCTGAAGATAGAATTTTACAACTCAACACTAGCCTACCTGCAATCAAATGGCCAAGAAGAAGCTTCAAATAAAACAATCTTAGATGGACTTAAGAAGTGCCTTGAGAATGCCAAAGGGAAATGGGTGGAAGAATTGCCCAACGTATTGTGGGCATACTAAACTACGTCGAGGCGATCAACTGGGAAAACATCGTTCGCCTTGGCATATGGCATGGAGGCTATCATCCCTTTGGAAATTAGAATGCCAACAATTAGAAGTGAAAACTTTGAGCCAGATCTGAATGGCGAAGCAATCTCTTTGGAGCTAGATTTAGCTAAGGAAATAAGAGAAAGAGCATCAATTCACATTATGGCGTACCAACAAGAGTTGGCAAAAAAGTATAATAAAACCGTGCTTTCAAGGCAATTGAAGATTGGAGATTGGGTTTTGCGGAAGGTAATGGGCAACACCATTATATCTGGTGAAGGCAAGTCGGGTGCCAATTGGGAAGGACCCTACAAAATAGTGGTCTTAGCTAGAAAAAGGGCATACAACTTGGAAGATTTGGACAGCCGTGCTGTTCTTAGGCCCTAGAACGCTGCCAACCTTAAGTTATTTTACTTTTAGCTTCCTTTTGTAATCTTCCCAATTTTTATTAATAAGACAATTCGACAAATTTTCATTTTGCAATGTTTACTGCTTTCTATGGTATCGTGGTCATGATTGTACTTAGTGACTAATCCGATTTCGCTCGGCAAAGTTAGTTAGTGAATTTTTCAAAGCCTTTGTCAAGCTGAATTTTTCAAAGCCTTTGTCGAGTTGGTTTTGCTTAGCGAAGTAGGTTAGGGGGAGTATCCAACTTTGAAAGACTTTATCGAGCTGGTTTTTCTCGGCAAAGCAGGTTGGGGGATATTTCTAACATTGAAAGCCCTAGCCGAGCTGGTTTTGCTCGACAAAGCATGTTGGGGGATATTTCCAACTTTAAAAGTCTTATCCGAGCTGGTTTTGCTGGGCAAAGCAAGTTGGGTGATATTTTCAAATTTGAAAGACTTTGTCAAGCCGATTCTGCTCGAGAAAGCAAGTTGGGCGATGTTTCCCACTTTGAAAGTCTTAATTGAGCTAGTTTTGCTCGGTAAATCAGGTTGGGGGATATTTCCAACTTTGAAAGACTTTGTCGAGCTGATTTACTTGGAAAAACAGGTTAGGGAATGTTTCCAACTTTGAAAGTCTTAGCTGAGACTGGTTTTGCTCGGCCAAAGCGGGTTGGGGGGTGTTTCCAACTTTGCAAGACTTTGCCAAGTTGGTTTTGTTCAGCAAAGTAGGTTAGGGAGTGTTTCTAACTTTGAAAGTCTTTGCCGAGCTAGTTTTGCTCGGCCAGTTATGCAAGTTAAGCAGATAACATGGAAACAACAACAAAACATACAAAAAGTTGTAGATTTTCATTACAAATGAATGGGCAAATAGCCCAGTTGTAAAGACTTCAAGGATCATTACAAAAGAAATGGGCAGATAGCCCAGTTACTACTAAAAAAAAAAAAAAACAAAAACAAAAAAACAAAAATGGTGTTTCAGTCAAACAGTAGGATCTACTTGTTTTGATATAGGGCTAACCTTACTGCCAACTGTCAGGTCGGTCGTTCCCCCTTCTGTAAGGTTAGTGATACCCTCTTTAGTAATGACTGCAAGCTGAGTATGGCCTACATCGCTTTGAGCAGCCGCCTATTTCACCGAGCTCACCTGTTCCACTAGGCTCGCCTCCTCCTCGATTTCCAACCATTTTTGTTGCATAACGCTTGCATATGCCGCCATATGCTTTGGGATAAAGTGAGGGGGAGGATTCTTGAAGATTTCAGAATTAGAGGCATGTCCCAGCTTCTCTTCTACCGCTTTCCAACCACATTGAAACAAAATGTCTTTTGTGGCCTCACATTGGTGCTCATAGGCCTTTTCTCCATGTTCATAGCTGCGGTACTCTGCCTTTTTGGTATAATTCTATAGACACCTCATTTTTGACTGCCCCTAAGACTTGGGCGCCTTAGGTTGATCACTCGATGATAAAATACTACGCTGTACACACATTCGATTTCCTTAACAGGAAGCTTCAGTTTTGAGTATCTAAATCCCAACCTTACACCCCATTTTTGACTAAAACTATTTTATACCTTAAAACCCACTTTTTCAAAATATTTTTTCAAATGTTTCTACGATCTTTCGAGGCTCACATTTCGTTTAAAATATTACACTTTTCGGTAAACCGAGTAAGGACAAAGTGGAAATAAATGGAAGGGAGATGAACTCTTTGAAAAATATTTTATTTATAGGTTTAGAGTTGGAGGAAATAGGAGGGGCTGGAGGAAAACTAGTTTAGAAAAAGGTTGGGCATCAAACTATTAAGAAAGAAATGATAAGCCTTCACTAAATTAAACATATCTCTTTGCACACTTCAAATTTAGATGTGAGGCCACCACCATTGGAAATTAGACTTCTGGGGCTTCAATTTAGACTTAAGAATCACTTGAAACCGAGTTCGAATGAGGGAGATATGTCTGTTTGAAGTTGGGCTTGAGAGTAGTCTTTTGTGGTCGGCTTGCTAGGTGTCCCAAGAGGCAGATATTTATAGCCAAGTGTCCCCATAGGCCAATTTTAGTGGCCGGCCATCCCCTAAGTGGCCGGCCGACCAGGTTTCCCTGTAAAACAGATATTTTGCTGCCAACTGTCTCCACAGGTGCATGCACTGCACTAGCTGACTCAATACAGATATTTCTTAGATAGCCACATGTTCTTTTATGTATACTTGACCTTCCCTTATGTTTTTAGGTTAGAAAAAAATTACAAAAGCTCAAATTCTTAAAAAGCTCTCTCAGTCTCTATCTTGCAACACACATACACTACCCAAACACTTCCTAAACCAAATATTTGAGGCTCCTTGTTGAGGTTCTTGAGCTAAAATTTCAAATTTTGAGGGTGATCACTTGTTGGTTTGTGAATCAAAGAGTAACCTTTCTTCAAGGGGTATAACTTCTACCTTCTTTACACTACTTCTTCCCTCTCTTTCTTTGCTTTTTTTTGGACTGTTATTGGACTATTTTTATGGGCTGAAACTTATGACTTAAAGTTATCAAAGGTGGAGGGGTTGACCATCCTTTTTTGAACCTTATTCTCTAAGCTTTTGTCCTTGTGTTTCCCACTTCTTTCTTAACTTTTGGCCACTGATTTTTAGAGTTTTAAAAGGCTAAAATATGTGTTTTTGAGGTCTAAAAAGTGGAGGGTTAGCCACCCCTTGTAGACCGCCCGGAACTCTGCTCCGCGCGCGAGGGCGCAAATTATTGTTCTTAGCTACTACAGTTCAGATTCATGTCACGGTTCTGAATCTAATCTCACAAAGTGCAATGTAAGACTGATAAATCACCAAAGAGTCCAAATCCAGTAAATCGTTTTGGAAAATCGATTTTAATCAAAAAGCGCCAAACATGGACTGCTTTGCCAGATTTTAGAGTCGCTACCTAAATATTTTATTTTGGGAAAATTTAGGAAACCCTGACTCGTGCCTAAGGCCACGTGTCCGTCATCACCAAAGTTACCTCGGCTCGGGAACTTGGGTATGAGGGGGGAAGATCATGAAATGAGCACCCCCGCTCGCCCGATCAAAGGATCGACCTTTACTAACATGATATATTATTTTTGAAAACACATGCGTTCTTATTCCGGTTAATTAGCTAATCTTACTACGTGATGCGCACAGCATACAAGTATAGACTAAATCGCTCAAGTTGGAACAAAACATTTCATGTTTATTTTTCGAAAATAGTTTGAAATTGCTACTCGCAAGTAGGCTAAAACGCGGATTTGCCATCCTCAAGTGGGCTTAAAACACACAATCATCGAGTTGTTCCAATTCAGGCAATCAAGCCTTCATCCACAGGCATTCATACAGTTATACACTTAAGCAGTTAGCCTTATGGCAAGCATGCTATCATGGCAGTCACTTACACACATGCAAGGATGCTAAAACATAAACACTCATAGTGTACTCTGAGCCAAAACAGAAGTAGTTAGTAATCAATGCATGATCCTAACTATGTTAAGATGCCTAATGCAACACATGCAAAAATGTGACTAAGTAGGCTCAGCTATTCTAAGATGGCATATGAATGCAACACTTGATAACATGCTTTTAAACACGTATTCAAGTAAGTATTGAAATACGATGCAGCTTGAATGATACGCCGAGCCCGGTGCATGCAAGACAGATGAATGATGCAAGCATGCAAGCATAAGGATGCTAATTGAAATACGCCCTAAAACTAACCACCGAAAGCTGGTAAATAAAAGGGAGAAATACGTGGGGTTGGAAGACATGCGTCACACACACACACATTTATTACAAAATCTTCCCTCTCGACGGAGGGTCCGAATGAATTTAACTTACTAGCTACGCTAATTAAACTAATTATTACAAATCAACTAACTAACTAACTTAGCTAATTGATTATTACAAAACAAATTGAAACAAATAGCTATGCTAAGCTAATTAAGAAATTACAAAAAAAATCAAGCGACTAGTTACACGAACTAAACACAAGCAATGAAATGGCCTCGCGGGCAAGGAAGATATGCATGTTCGGTCGGTTTCGCTCAGAAATCCACTACCGTGCCTCGTAATGCCTCTGTTTGTACTGTTTTGGACTTCTGAAAATTGTGCCAACTTCCAAGAAGCTTCTGATCCACCTTAGGAACATGCTGAGGGAGGGTCGGCCAAGAGGGATGGCCATCGGCCAAAGTTGATGGTCATCAACCAAAATTGATAGCCGATCGGCAGCTTTTGTGGCCGGCCGGCAGCTTTGATGGCCAATCGGCCACTACTTCCTGCAACTTCTCTTTTTGCTGCAACAGAGTACAAACAGGGGCAGGGCAGTGTATTTGGAAGGAATGTGTGCATAACCACCCTCCCTATCATTTCTCAAGCTCAAGGGAGTGCGGTACTTGACTCTTGGGCCACCAACCAAGCATCGTAATGCACAATGACCGAGAAGCCAAGTTTGCACAAATCAATGTCAATAAATGTACACAAATAACACATAAGACTCGATAAACCTCCACCTTATCATATATGGTCAAAGGTGTCGGTGACCTAAGGAATGAGGCACGTTTCATCACTTTGAGTATGAAACGTCCCTCGTCCCTCGTGTTTAAATTGACATCCGATCTGAACGCAATGCAATGCAATGCAACAAACATGCAAACACAATGCAACAATAACATGCAAACAACATGAGCATGCAACAACATGCAAACAACAATGTCATGCAACAACATGCGAACAACAATGCAATGGCAAGGGCTATGTAATGCAATACTCAATGGACCAAACCAACCTCAAACAAGCCTCATGCATGCCAAGACAATGGCCAAAACATGCTAAAAATGAAGTCCAAAAGCAAATACAAGCATGCATACACAATGGTTCACAAACAAGGCCTGAAGGCACAAGTCTCAAACACATTGAAGGAGTGGAAAATGTGAGAGTGTGGCAATGAAATATGCTCTGAAATCATGTAAGGAATGATGCCAAATCATGCACATAACACAAGCATAGCATGCTAGGAGGCTCAAAGCTTAAGGCTAGCAAAGGGACTTGCACCATGGCCATATCAAGCAAACCCCAAAGAGCCAAGATGACTAAAAAAAGTCCCAAGGTAGGTCAAAACAAGGCCAAAATATGCATGGAGTATAGCCAAAACAAGCTAGCATGAAGGCATGAAGCATGGAGCATGCAAGGCCAACAAGGAGGATTACACTACACCTACCAAAACCAAGCATGGGGTGACTCCACCAACCAAAATCAGAGTTATGACATGTTAAATAATGACCAAAAACATGCTGGAATGGAATCAACACATGCTAGAAAGATGAGCCAAAACCTTAAGCATACAAGACTAGTTTGCAAGGATTACACTACAAGTGTATTAAGCAAGCAAGAGACAATCAAACCAACCCAAAACATGCTAAGATAGAGCCAAAACATGATAGAAAGACATGCTCCTTTGCAAAGCTATAAGTAGGATTATACTACAAGTACAAGAAGCATGCAAGGGGTGACCAAGACAGCCAAAAACAGAGTTATGGCAGGTCTGGAAAGTCACAAAAATGAGCTCAAACAAAGCCTCAAGAAGATAGAAATGCATGCTCTTTTGGTTGGCCATTAACACATGCTAACAAGACAAGAGGAGGGGGTGACCACCCCCTCCTATTTTGAGCCTCAAAACAAGTTTTCCACCACTGAAATTCCTCTGGAATTCAGTGGTTTTAAGGCCAAAAATAAGTTGTTTGAAAAGCTTGAATGTTAGCTCACAAGGCCTTACAAGCCAAGGAGCAAAAGGGAGGACAACCCCCTAGCTAACCAAGGCACAAACCAACACTTTTAGGACTAAAAAATAGAGGAAAAAAATAGAGGTTTTTATAGTTCAACACCACCCCAAAAACACCCCCAAAGTAGTGTGAAAATATGGTGAAGCAAGTGTGCAAAACAAATACAAAAGAGGAGAGGTGTTTACCCTTGAAACATAGCAGCAAAATGGCCTCTTTGTTGGCTCAAATGACCTTCCAACAGTCCAAAAATAAGCTCCAAGGGATCTCAACCCATAGATATGCAACTTTGATGAAGGATGCCTAGGCCAACCAGAAGTATTTCTCTATTTCTATGCACTTCTATGCACAAAAGAGCAAGAGAGAGAGGCTCTAGAGAGAGAGGCAGAGATTAAGCTCTAAAAATTGTAGAGAGAGAGGGAGTTTTAGTGACAGAAGCTCTCAAACTTGCTTAAGAAGTTCTAACCCCTTAAATATGAGATATAAGGCTCTCATATATAGAAAAATATCAAGCTTGGGTCGAAATATCTGATTTGGGACAGCTGGAGCAAGCTGGAAACAGCTGGAGGAGAAATATCTTCAAAAAATTTGAATTTGTGTCACTCTTGGCCGACCGGCCATCTTTAGTGCTGATCTGCTACTTGTGATGGCCGATCGGCCATCTCCATGGCCGACTGTGCACATTTGTGGCCGATAGGACATTCTGCTCTGTAGGTCCAACTTCAAAGGGGAATAACTCCTTCATATGAACTCCTTTTCAGGTAATTCTTGTGTCTAAAATGAAGTCCTGGAAGTAAGCTTTCCAATGGTGGAAACCTCACATCAAATTTCCAAATATGAAAAAAGTTATGCCTCTTTTAGTGAAGACTACTTAGTTTCAGTCCAACCGGATTGATGCCCAACTTCAACCAATCATACCTTCCCCATCAGGACTCGGCTTTAGGAGATTCTTGAGTGAAAAATGAAGCCCCAAAAGTCTTCTTTCCAATGGTGGTGGCCTCATAGCTTAAATCCAAGTGTATAGACAGATAGGCTTGATTTAGCGAGGACCGCTCGACTCTCTCTTAGCGATTCATGCCCACCTTCTTCCTTAACTAGGTTTCTTCTCTCTACTCCTCTTTTCTTCAACTCCAAACCCCCGAACAAGGTGTTTTGAAAGATTTTTCAAAGATTTCCTCTCTCTTTCATTCATTTCCACTTTGTCCTCTCTCGATTTATCGAAAAGCGCAACATTTAACAAAATGCGAGCCTCGAAACATCGTAGGAACTTTATTTCAAAAATATTTTGAAAGAGAGGGTTTTAAGGTCTAAAAACCATCCAAAATAGCTTTGGTCCAAAATGGGGTGTGAGGTTAGGATTTGACTCTCCTCTTGCCGAAAAAATCGAACCTTTTCCCTGCACATCTTTTATCACTAAATAAACTATCAGTAGCGCCCAAGTCTTAAGGGCTGTCAAAAATGGGGTGTCTACACCCCTCCTCAAGCTTGCTTACTAGCTTTATTTCTCTCTTATTTTAGCTCACTTTTTCTAGCTTTTTCATACTAATTCCAACACTATTTTGGTGAGTTTTAGGACTGTTTTAGTGCGTTTACTTCATTCAAGCTTTGTATAGTATGCTTGTAGTGTTGTAGTCCTCATAAGTTTAATAGTTTAGGCCTTAAACACCAATCTATTTGAGTTAATAGCTTTTATTTTATTCTTTTCATACATGTGCTCACACTAATCATCTCTACAACCTCTCTCCTTTCTTGGTTTTCTTTGTTTGAGAGTCGTTTCAAACGAGTGTTGTTTAAGGCATGCGAAAGAGACCCTTCCATGCTTAATGGTTTAATCTCTTCGGAGGTACATTACCAAGGCATTACATCTTTCTCATGCCAAAAATAACTTCTTGTTTGATACTTCTCTTCATTAGTGGACTTAATTCTCACCTTTTGGACAAAATGATTAAAGAATGGAAAGGTAATTAAAAAAGGCTAATAAACTTGGACTAAAATGGTAACAAGAGTAATAAAATCAAGTCGGGTTCAATCGGACGTTAATTGAACCAATTGAGTCTTGAATAATCTCATACTCTTTAGTGATGATAATGGTTCAAGAATCAAGGTCTACTAAGGAGGAGGTCTTTGTTGGTCTTTTATTTTCACGCAACGAGTTTGCATCAATTGATGGTTTGCGAATCGAGTCTACCCCACTGATCTGTTTCATAATAGGGAGAGGCAGAATGGACAAACACCTTCTGGAAACACTCTATTTTTGCTCTGTTTCATTTCTATTGTAGCAGGGTAGTGTCAAAAAATAGTGGCTAGCTGGCCACCCAACCATCCAGCCGACCATTTTTCAAGGCAGACCAGCCACCTTATTTTAGACCAGTAATGCCATTTTCATGGCAGAATAGAGCAGAGGTTGGGGTGAAAACAGATTGTCCTTTTGACTGCGAAACATAATAGTTTTGGCAGCAAAACAGAGGTGTTTTCGGGCGAAAATTCTTGTTCATGTGTATCTGATTCCTCGCTTTCCATGGCTCGTGGAATTAATGCTATTAGTAGTTTGTTGTAGTTAAGTTAGTGGTTTAATTGAAACTTGTAATAGCTAGTTCATTAATTAGTTAGGTTAATTCTAACTTGTAATAATTACTTAACATAGCTAATTTATTTTGGCGTTGTAATAATTAGCTAAATTAGGATGTTCATTCAGACCCTCTTGTACAAGGGCAAATTTGTGATATTGTGTATGTCTTCTAACCCTTGTTCTTTCTCCCTTTTATTTACTTACTTATGATGGTTGCATATAGTATCATAATTCAGTTTCATGTCATTACCATGTGTAAATATCCATTTATGCATGCATTAGGTTTGGTTAATTATTCTAATATTGTTGTCAATTGCTTAATTACTTGAAAACGTGTGATATCACATGACTTGATTGGAGCCATATGCCATGTTAAATAAATCGAACATAGTAGTTGCATTTTGTACGTGTTGCATTAGTCATTTGCATCATTAGGATCATGCATTTTTCTAACTATTTTTTCTTCTATTTTGGCTTGCCTCGGTTGAGTAGTAGGTGAGCATTTTCGCTTTAGCATATTGCATGAGTGTTAGTGTTGTCAAATCAAACATGATTACCATGAGACTAAGTGTTTAGTTGATATACCTGTTTGAATGCAAGTGGATGAAGGCCTTTTCACTTAACTTGGGATAATTTGATTAATGTAAATATGAGCCCACCTTTTCAAGTAGCACATATTCAAAACACTTTTCAAAACAAACATGAAATCAAGGCTTTCCAAATTTTGTGAATTGGTCTATAGTTGTTTGCTCTCACATAGTAAAGATTGCCTAACTAATTGGAACAAGAGCATATACTGTATATAAAAATCACATCATGATTAGTAGAGGCCGATCTTTGATTAGGTGAACGGGGTGCTCAATTGATGACCTTCCCTTCTCATACCTAAGTTTCCAAGCCGATACACTTTGGTGATGACGGACACGTAGCCTTTGGTACGAGTCACGAGTTTCCTAAATTTCCCAAAAATATTTAGGTTGTGACTCTGTAATTTGGCAATACAATCCATTTTTGGCATTTTTGATTCAAAATTGATTTTCCAAAAGATTTGCCAGATTTGGACTCATTTATGTTTATCTATTTCACATTGCACTTGTGAAATCAGATTCAGAACCACGAGAGTCTGAACTATAGGGCTAATCGTATCTGAGAGGAGCACGAAAAGAAAGCTACACCTTTTTTAGCATAGTGGTTTGGGCTTCATAGGCGGATTTGAGCTTCTTTAACTCGCCTAAATATCGATTTTTCTTATTGGCCAAGGCTTTTTGTTTGGCGGCCTTAGCCGTACTAACCTTCTTGGCTAGTTGATCTCGTTCGGTGGTGATCTCAACCAGACTAGTTTGTAGTGTTTGCAGCTCAGCCATCTTTTTATCGTTATCCGCTATTGTCACTTGCAGATTCTTCCTTAGATCCAACACACGCTCATAAGCAATGTGAGCCTTTTGCGCGGCCTGCAAAGCATGGACGTTATCATAAACCAAACAAATAAACGAATGAAAAATAGAAAAATTTACCAGAATTATGGATTTGGTGGCCGACCTAATGGCCTTTAGTTTGGTCAGTTATTGATACCTCTCCATGTCAGCAAACAAAAGTAACCCTCTGGCTAGGTTAAAGGCCAGCTAGATATCTTTGTCTGCATAAACTGAATCAAATGCGGTCACAACCCGACCCTTATACGTTAAAGCTAGTGCCTATACCGAGGGAGAAGGGGGGTAGGAGAGAGATCAGCAGCTTGATCAACTAGGGGTGATTCGAGTTAGTCACCGATACCAATTTGATCGGTGTTTTCCAGCGCGGTGCTCTCATAATCAACTAGGTGTTGTTAGGGGTGAGCATAGTTCAGATTGGGGTAAAACCAAGATCAATCCGTTATTTATGGTTCCTAAAAAATTGGAACCAATCCAATTTGTTTAAATTGTGAAACTAATCCGAACCAATCCATTTAAAAACGGATTGAATCAGATCGGTTTGGGACATTAGATTCACATAATTAAATAACAAAAAAAAAATATAGAACATTTTGATTTCATAAAAACATAAACATAATACCATATTAGTTCCACAATAGCAACATTTCTTTCCACAATAGTGACATACTGTTCTAGAATTTAAACAACCATAAGAAAACTAGTTCCACCATAAGTATTTAAACCATTACAAATTAAAACTAAAAACTAACAAACAAAATCAATAAAAGAAAATACTATGCGGGTTTAGGTTTGAGTTTAGGTTTTATATGGAATAAGAGAAGATACAATGCAGGAGGGTGTATAATATAAATATAGGCTATTTGTATACGGTCCAGACCGGTTCTAATCCAGAATTGTAGGGTTCAATCCGAAACCGATCCATGGACTACGGATTTTTAATCTTTCAATTCGGAATCAAACTACGGATTCAAAAAACCAATCCAAACCTACCGAATTGGACTAGACCAGATCAGATTACGTATTTTATGGATTCCTTGCTTAATCCTTGGTGTTGTTTGGTAGAAGTGGTCCTTGACCTTTTTAGTCAGCCGAGATGAAGTGACCTTGGCGGTGGGAAGAGTGATGACAGTGCTTGTTCCTTGCTCGGTTGACTGCCTTTTGGGTTGTGTGTTCTTAGGGGTAAATGAGCCTTGCGCGGTGATGAGAGCCTTGATTCCCCTTCGTTTAGCCATTTTTTCCTCCTCGGTCAAAGGGATAAGAACAAGTTCTAGAAGGGAAGGATTTGGCTCAGGTGAAGGCTCTAGAAGGAAGTTTGTGACCTTACTCTTTTGTTAGCCATTTTTTCCTCCTCGGTCAAATGAGTCGAGTCTAAACCAAAATCACTATAATCTCCCCCTTAAGAAATTTCATCCCTGAAATTTAAAATCAACAACAAACATTGAAATAAAATCAATAACAAACATTGAAATAAAATCAATCATATGCCATCCAAACTTGTAACATGGATACACTGAGTGTTTCAACATTAATAATTTCCATTAAATTCTCCAAAACATATACAATGTTCATATATATACATATGTGTGTGTGTGTGTGTTACATTATATGTAAAAGTTCCAACACAAGTCTCAAATAACAACAAATAAGTCCGGATACTTCTCACGGCTTCCGCCTCATGCTCCCAAGTCGCCTCCTCAACCCTGTGATGTCACCACAACACCTTAACTAATGGAATAGTCTTGGCAAGACTTGGTCTCGAGAGTCTAAAACTTGTATCGGTCTCTCCTCATATGAGGCATCCTCATCTATCTCCAACTTGGTCCAATCTAACACATGTGAAGGATCTAACTTGTACTTCCAGAGCATACAAATATGGAACACGTCATGAACCCCAGAAAGTTTGGACGGCGTGGCCAAACGATAAGCTATCACTCTGATCCGCTCTAGAATCTCAAAAGGCCTAATAAATCTAGGGGACAACTTCTCGCTCTTCCCAAATCTCATCAAACGTTGTCTCGGTGATATCTTTAGGAATATGTGATCTCCTACCTCAAAAGATAAGGTCTCCTCCTACGGTCGACATAGCTCTTCTGGTGACTTTGAGTCGAAACCAATCTCTTACAAATAAGTGCGACTTTCTCCATTGTTTTCTGGACTAATTCAAGACCTAACATAGATGCGTCACCCACCTCAGCCCAACACATTGGAGATCTACATGGTCAGCCATACAAGGCCTTAAACGGCGCCATATCAATACTTGCCTGAAAGCTATAATTATAGACATACTTCACTAAAGGTAAATGACTCTCCCACAACCCCTTAAAATCAAGAACACAATCCCGAAGCATGTCCTCTAAGATTTGGATGGTTCGTTCGGACTGCCCGTCAGTCTGAGAATGATAGGCGGTACTAAACATCAATCTAGTGCCCAAGGCATTATGTAGGCTCTACCACAACCGAGTAGTGAAATGAGGATCTCTATCGAAAATGATAGTCACTGGAACCCCATGAAGTCGAATGATGCCCCTAACATAAAGGTTGGCAAGATAATTTACCGAGTCACTCGTGTGCATAGGCACAAAGTGTGCTGATTTAGTTAATCGGTTGACTATCACCCATATGGCATCATTACCCTGTTGAGTCCTCAGAAGACCTATAACAAAATCCATTATGACATGATCCCATTTCCACTCAGTTATAGGTAAAGGTTGCAACAAACCCGCTCCTCGTTGATGTCCGATCTTCACTTGCTGACAAGTAAGGCACCTCGAAACAAACAAGGCTACGTCTCTCTTGATCCCCCTCTACCAAAACTAGCGGCTAAGATCATGGTACATCTTTGTGCCTCCTGGGTGTACCACAAGAAGCAAATTGTGGAACTCTCAGAGTACCTCCTCTCTACAAGATTCTGGCACGAAATGATAGTTCAAATATCTCATACTAGAGTCAAATACATATTTAAGCCCTTCTCCACCTTATCACTAGTTATCTTCCCTTGGATAACTTCCACTTCATGATCACCCCGCTGTGTTTCTATTACTCAGCTTACTAGTGTAGGTTGCACAACTACAACGAACAAGACGGCCGACTCAACAAACTCGTTAAGATGCAAGTCGAACTCGCCAATAGCACCCAACATCTCCCATTCCTAGATGGCAATACTAGCTATGCTGCTTACTGTCTTCCTACTTAAAGTGTCGACCATTGCATTAGCCTTCCCTGGATGATAATGCAACCCAAAATCATAATCCTCCATGAACTCCATTCATTTCCTCTATCTCAAATTCAAATTTTTCTATGAAAATAGATACTTCAAACTTTTGTGATCGGAAAACACCTCGAACCTCTCACCATATAAGTAATGCCTCCAAATTTTTAAGGCAAAAATCACCGCCGCTAGCTCTAAATCGCGAGTAGGACAATTTCTCTCATAAGTTTTCAACTGCTGCGAACTGTAGGCTACCACCTTTCCATCTTTCATCAACACACAATCCAAATGCACTACCTCCATCTTAGAAGAGTCTACAGTCATCCCTTCCCAAGATACCACATGGCCTAAGAACTTAGCTTCTTTTAACCAGAACTCGCACTTCCCAAACTTGGCATAAAGACTGTGTGCTAAACAACTTAAGTATGACCCGCAAGTATTCCTCGTGTTCCTTCTCGGAGGGTGAGTAGATCAAGATGTCGTCAACAAAGACAACCACAAAATGGTCTAAGAATGCACGGAAGGCTCGATTCATCAAATCCATAAACAAAGCTAGTGAATTGGTTAGCCAAAAAGGCATCACTAAGAACTCATAGTGGCCATACCACATACAGAATGCCGTTTTTTGAATATCCTCCTCCTTCACCCTCAACTGGTGATAGCCCGATCTTAAGTCAATTTTAGAAAAGCAACAAAACCCCTTCAACTAGTCAAACATATTATCTATATGAGGTAATGGGTACTTGTTCTTAACAGTTACCCAGCTTAGCTTTCGATAATCAATACACAAACGCAAAGTGCCACTATAAGAAAAGGGGACATATAACATGGAAGCATTTGCGACGACACCACTTATCATTGCAAAAAGTGAGTTTTTGCGATTCCACCACTTGTCATTGCCAATAAATCGGGTTTCAGCAATGGCGTCACTTCCTATCACAAAAAAGACAAGTTTTTGCAATGGCAACCCCTGCTGTCACGAATAAAGCTATTTTTTGCGACGGCATGAACTACAGTCGCAATTAAAATAGTTTTTTTTACAACAATAATAGGTGTCGTTGCAAACAAAAAAATTTAAAAAATAGAAAATGATACTGTTTTGATATAACATTTCTCTTTTCACCCATTTTTTCATCTTCCTGTCTCTCTGTCTTTGTCTCTCTCTCTCTCTCGCTCATCTCTTTTCTTTTTCTCTTTTTCTTTCTCTCTCTCTCTCTCTCTCTCTCTCACTTATCACTCTTTGTTTGTCTGTTTGTCTTTGTCTCTCTCCCTCTCTCTCTCTCCCCCACTGTGTTTGTGTTGCTCACTCTCTCCCTCCCCTTTTCTCGATTTATCGATCTTTCTTTCTCTCTCTCTCATCTCTCTTCTCTTTCAATCGCTCATCTTTCATTTCTCTTAATCACTTATCTCTTTCTCTTAGCCCATTGTTGTCAAAAGAGGAAAAAGTCAAAAAATGAAATGGGCCTCTCTCTCTCTCTCTCTCTCTCTCTCTCTCTCCTGCTGTAGCTTTACTTTTTCGTGCCCCCCTTTCGGAAGTTCAAATATAAGCCTTACAGTTCGAACTCCCGCGGTTCTGAATCTAATCTCATAAGTGCAATGTGAAATTGATCAACACCAAAGAGTCCAAATCTGACAAATCTTTTAGAAAATCGATTTTGAATAAAAAATGCCAAAAATGGACTGCTTTTCCAGATACAGAGTTGCCACCTAAATATTTTATTTTGGGAAATTTAGGAAACGCATGACTCGTGCCAAAGGCCACGTGTCCATCATCACTAAGATTGTCTCTACTCGGTAACTTAGATATGAGAGGGGAAGGTTATGAATACATTTGAGCACCCCCGCTCGCTCGATCAAAGATCGGCCTCTACTAATCATGATATGAATCTTATGTACATCATATGTTCTTATTCCGGTCATTACCATGTAATGTGCACATACATAACTATAGACTAACTTTGCAAGAATTGGAACATTTCAAGTCATGTTTGTTTTGCAAAATTATTTCAAAATACGTACCACTTGAAAAAAGTGACGCTTATGAACATTACTCAAATTGTTCCAATTCAAGCAATAAGCCTTCATCCACAGGCATTCAAGCAGTTATAGCAATTAAGCATTTAGCCTCATGGTAAGCATGCTAAACATGGCAACACTCACCCTCATGCAATATGCTAAACTGAGTAAAGACTCACCTAGTACTCCAAGCCAAAATAAACAAAAGAGTTAGAAAAAATGCATGATTCCTAACTATGAAATATGACTAATGCAACGCATGCGATATGCAACTAATAGACTCGGCTACTAATATGGCATATGAATCAATTTGATAACACACGGTCGAAGCACATATTCAAAGAAGTGTTAAACTAACAATGCAGTTAGAATGATGACCCGAGCCTCAGTGCATGTAATACTAGTGGATGCAAACATGGAGAATGCTAATTGAAACATGATTTCCCTAAACTAACCATCATAAGCTAGTAAATAAAAAGGAGAAAGACGTGAAGTTGGAAGACATACACATTATTACATTGCACTCTCACGAAGGAGAGTCCAAATGAATAAACTAGCTAACTAGCCAACTAAGATAAGCTAAAGCTAATTAAGCTAACTATTACAAACCAAAACGAATAAACTAGCTAAGCTACTTAATTAGTTATTACTACACTTGAATTAACTAACTAATTAAATAATTACAACGCAAGTGCAATTAAAATAAGTAATTAAACTACATAACTAACTACTACGCCTCAGAAAACGAGGGATGTTCATGCGCATGCTCGGTTTCCACTCGAAAAGCCACTGTTTTGCTTCTGAATGCCTCAGTTTGCACAGTTCAACACCAACACCGTTGCCCACTTCCAAAACAAATCTGCTCTACCTTACAAACTCATTGCTAAATTTTGCACCAGTGGCCGGCCAGCCAGTGATTAGGACTGCAGGCCACCAGTGATGGCCGACCGGCCATCAAAGGTGGTCTGCCGGCCACCTACCGGCCACTGTTGCTCAGTCTTCCTTGCTGCAACAGAGGACAAACAAAGCATATACAGGGTATTTCAAGGATTTGTTTACATAACTCACCCCTCATTTTCATGAGCAAATCCAAAGAGTAGCAAGTTCGGTTCAAAAACCATCAATGGATGCAATTTCATTGCATGATGGCTTGTGAAACCAAGTGTGCAAGTCCAATAAATGCAAAACAAGACGCAAACCTCCTCCCTTTCATGAATGATCAAGGGAAGTGGTGACCTTAAAACCTTGAATCATTTCATTACTAATGAATATGAAATGGTTCAAGCTTCCATGTGTTCAATTAACGTCCGATTGAACACAACCAAATTATTATCTTTCTCACTTTTAACTCTAAGTTTTAGTTACTCCATTTTAGTTACATTTCCATCCTTTAATTCAATTAGGTCCAAGGGTGAGTTTAAGTCCTCTAATGGAAAGAAGACTCAAACCAAAAGTTGTAGTAGGCATGAAAGAGACATCATATCGTTGGTAATGAACCTCCTAAGGGATTAAATCATTAAGCATGACATCTCAATCTCATGTTTTAAACAAACAAATAGTTTGAACCACTTTCAAAGAAAAATAAAAGCCAAGAAATGAGGGAGGTTGCAGAGCTGAAAATGAGTGAGAAAAGCATAAATAAATTCTATCAACTTAAACAAGATGGTGTCTAAGGCCTAGAACACCAAACTCATGTGGACTATTACACTATAAGCATGCAAAACAAAGCTTAAATGCAAACAATAGCCCAAAATAGTGCTAAAACAGGTTAAAATAAGTCCTAAAATATGCTGAAATTAAACTAAAAATAGCTAGATTAAAATGCTAAAACATGGCATCAACTAGGCTAGTAAGCAAGACACAAGCAGTGGAGGCTAACCCCTCCAAATTTGAACTTCAAAACAAGATTTTGGCCACTGAAAAAGCTCTGAAAATCAATGTTTAAAAGCTTGGAAAAAGATAGTAAAAGGGTGGGAAACACAAGGGCAAAGGCCTCCAAAACAAGGTACAAAGAGGGGCTATCAACCCCTCAACCTTTAATGGCCTTAAACCCAAGCTTCAGCCCAAAAAACACAGAGTTTTGATATCCCAAAACAATGGAAAAACAGTAGGAAAAATAGCAGAGAAAGCAAGCAAATAGGTAAAGTCTTATACCTCTTGAAGAGAAGAAGCAATTCCAAGCAACAAAACCAAGGAAACACACCCTCAAGAGCTCAAACCAAACTCAAGAATACCTCATCTCAAAGATGAGAAGATTTGGTTAAGGGTTTATAGGCAAAGGTTGAAGATTTGTAGGCAAAAGTGTAAAGATTTGGTAGAGAGAGAGAGAGAAAGAGGAAAAATTTTTATCTCAAAATTTTCTAACCTTAAAATATAAGAGAGGGGCCTCATATATATAGAAAACATGAAATTCCCTCAAAGAGATCCAGCCCTACACGTGGGGATAGATGCATGCATCTTTGCAAATAGGTGGCATAGCTGGCATAAAATATCAACAAAATACACTGGTGGCCGGTAGCCCAAATGTGATGGCCGGCAGCCTCAATAGGTAGCCAACAGGCCACCAGAAGCTGCAGGCTTGAAAAACTAGGCTTGGTCCAAAACAGGGACAACAAAGGTACAGGGTTTGAAAGGCTCAAAGTCGTGGCATTCCACTGAGGACTTCGAGCACTTGGTGAGCAAATACGTTCATCATCGGGTGTGCATGCAACGGTGTCCAATCGTAACGGCCATAAAAAATGGGGTGTCCACAGTTGCCCCTCTTTGATAGAACTCAGAGTCATGAAATGACGTGAGTGAATGTCAAAGCCCGAAGATGACTCATTTTGACAAGGCCGTAAGACTTGGACAAACAATCAAGATAGAAAGAAATGGTTACGCTCGCAGGCTGCCTACGTATCCCTTTGTAAGGAATCAAACTAGCGTAGTTCTTGGACAAGACGCAAATGATAAGCACTATGCAACTTTGAAAGCTGGACTCACACGCTTCGTAAAGCCGACTATTTTGAAAACTTATGATCATGCAAGATGATGCAATAAGCAATAACAAATACAATAAGCAAGATAACAACAAATGAATAAGCGACTTCAAGCTTAAAACCAACACAGGTTTCATGCAAAACAAAGATAAGGACATGTTTAACCACGCCAAAACACATGACAAGGAAAGAAAATACCGCTCAGGGTTGCGTTTCACGCATCCCTAAAAACTAAGAACCGCTTAAGGTCATGTTTCACACATTCCGAGAAACAAGAAAAACTGCTTGGGCTCACGTTTCACACGTCCCGAGATACAAGAACAACTACTCGAGCTCGCGTTTCACGCATCTCGAGATGAAACCCACCCAAGACCGCACGTCACGCATCCTTAGATAACAAGAAAATTTCTCGAGCTCGTGTTTCACACGTCCCGAGATAAAACCCACATAGGGCTGCGCATCACGCGTCTTGAGATAACAAGAAAACCGCTCAGGCTCATGCTTCGCACGTCCCAAGATGAAACTTGCCCAAGGCCGCGCGTCATATGTCCTAAGATAACAAGAAAACCATTCAGGCTCCTGCTTCGCACATCCCGAGATAAAACCCGTCCAAGGCCGCGCGTCACACGTCCTGAGATAACAAGAAAACTGCTCAGGCTCGTGCTTTACACGTCCCAAGATGAAACCAGCCTAGGGTCGTGCGTCACGCATCCTGAGATAACAAGAAAATCGCTCGAGCTCGTGCTTCACACACCCCGAGATGAAACCCGCCAGGGCTGCGCGTCACGCGCCCTGAGATAACAAGAAAACTGCTCGAGCTCATGTTTCACACGTCCCGATATGAAACCCGCCCAGGGTCGCGCATCACGCGTCCTAAAATAAAACAGAGCGATATGCGATAGATGCACAAAGTGAACAGGTGTGATAGATGCACAACGTGAACAAGTGCGATAGATGCACAAAGTGAATGAGTGTGATAGATTCCCAAAGTGAACGAGTGTGATCGATGCACAAAGTGAACAAGTGTGATAAATGCACAAAGTGAATGAGTGCAATAGGTGCACAAAGTGAACGAGTGCGATAGATGCATAAAGTGAACGAGTGTGATAGATGTACAAAGTAAACGAGTGCGATAGATACACAAAGTGAACGAGTGTGATAGATGCACAAAGTGAACGAGTGTGATAGATGCACAAAGCATATTCCATGCAAGATAGACAACCGACATAACATGTGAAATGAAAGCATGTTCTATGCAAGAAACAAAAGCATATTCCCTGCATGAAATAGAACAAGAGCATATTCTATGCATGAATCATAACTGATGCAAGACATGCATGCAGGATACATATGTGTGAAATGCATATTCTATGCAACAATATAGAACGAAAAGAGAACGATGGCAAAACAAATAAAGGGGACATTCGATGGCACCTTCCGATTTAACTCCCGGACGAATTGTAACATGTTTAAAAGGATACACTCCGTTCATGTTGACAAATGATGAACATCGCACGCCAAAACACAATTTTAAGCTTCCGTAGAGACAATCTAAACCCAATAATGAACCTTCATTGCAACTCTTGGGGAACAAAGACACAAAATAGCATCAAAACACAAAAGAAGGCCACTGGCCATTGGCTGGCCTCAGGGGGAGGTTGCCGACCACTGCACAGCCTTGCCCGCCACCAATGAACCTTATCGGGCCCAGCTGGCCACCGATGGCACTGGGGGGGTTTTTTGGTCTTTTTGGCTCGGGTCTTTAAGTATGGACCAAGGCCCTTCATTTCCTCACTACCACACATCCAAAATTGCTCTCCCTCTCTCTCTAGGTGCTCTTTCTCTTTGGATCCAAGCTTTTTACGCATTTTCCAACGCCATACGCAAACTTTATTCGCTAAACCCTCTTAGTTCTCGTCACTTTGAATCGATTGGAATTTGATTCCGACACTTTTTTTTTCTTATTTTCACCCTTCTAGGTTTCTCTTGAGTTCTGTGCACTTTTCCCGACTTTGACTTTTTCTTCTATTTTCTCTCTCCTAGGGTTGACTTTTTCCAAGTTTACCTTCTTTTCTTCATTTTTCACTTACTTTTCATCCATTTTCCAGATGGCAGATGGTTCACCACACGACGGGGCCCCTCTAGAGGTTTTCCTCGTATTTCTACCTATTCCCGAAGCAGATGAGCCAGTTATTGCCGAGGCGGCTGGAGGCATTGAGGTTGACCTTGAGGCAAAGTTCGAGCCTGAGCTTGAGCTAGAGCCACTACCAGTGAGAGTACAGCCATTTGATTTGGAGAGGTACCATCCTCGCACACATATCTTGCCAGCCGGGGGCATTAGGTGCTTTAGCAACTTCGTTCTCGGTGTGCCAGAGGATCTCTTGCTGAGGGAGCCGACTTCTCACCTTTCATTCATCGACGTTGAGGTATGAACTCTGTTTTCATGCATTCCTGCCTGTCTTTACTTGCATTTCTTGCACTGCATTTTCAGACTGTACTTTCATCACCGCCTTATCTGATTTGTCTATTCTTTGTCATAGGGAGAGTCTCGTGCCTTTAGAGGGTACGAAGCCACGACTACACAAGACTGGTACGACAAGCTTTTTGCAGGAGTTTGCGACATCATAGACTAGACCGGCTTCAGCTTATTCTTCTCCTACCTGATGCGGGTTATCAGGAGCCGTCCTCTTCTGGGCGCACTTGTAGAGAGGTGGTGGGACACCACAAACTCCTTCCACTTTTCTACTACAGGGGAGATGACAATGACTCCCTACGATTTCGCCATGCTCACCGGTTTAGACATAGGGGGTGATCCAATCCCGTTTGATACAGACATGGAGGAGTGGGGAGGCAGCCTAGGTTGAGCTGCTAGAAGTGCGTCCACCCATATACCGAACATGCATGGTCAGATATAGCTGGTTCACAGAACAGTTCATAGGGAGCGAGCCCGAGACCGTAGAGGAGATGGAGTAGTACGCCAGATGCTTTTTGATGTTCTTCTTCGGTACCACCTTATTTTCGAATAGGTGGAACACCATAGGCTTGTATCTGCTAAGCGCTTTGGTGACCCTTCCTCGAGTGCACTTCTATGATTGGGGCGGAGCTGGCTTTGCCACCCTATATGGATACATGAGTTCGACCTCCTATTTGAGAGAAGACTTGATTGAAGGCTACTAGCGAGCCTGGGAGGTATACATCTCAATTCCCTCTTTGCACTTTACATTTTCTACTTTACATCTGTTAAACACCTATGTTTTCTACTTTGCACTTTCTGTATCTATTCATGCATTGTGCTTTCTGCTTTGCACTTTATATATTTGTTCATACATTGTTAATCACTGCTTTGCACTTTCTGCATCCATTCACACATTGTTGATCATTGCTTTGCACTTTCTGCATCTATTCATACATTGTTAATCACTACTTTGCACTTTCTCCACAGCTAGGGGTCTATGCATATTTTTCAACTTTTAAAGGAGTTCCCACTGGCAATCGCTTACTCACGGAGGTATGACAGTCCGCACCAGCATAGGACCTGCGAGACCTTCACATTCTTCCGTCATCACTTCGACATTGTGACTGCTCATGAGGTAACCTGAAACACAGTCATTTTCTCTTTACAACTGTTCTGATTCACATTTAGCAAATGAAAACAACTAATAATTTGTACAACCTCTATTTGTAGATTATGTGGCAGCCATGGGCCATGATGTCAAATGGGATTCGAGACCAGTACGCTGGGACCTGGGCCACTTCTCGTTTCCACATTCTACTTTAAGGCCCAGTCTGTTGGGCCTGGTTCCTGAGCGAGCAGTTCATGTGCCAGACTGTAGGCCTACCTGACTCGATCATCTCGATGACACTGCTAGAGTCGATGTGATTAGCAGACAGCTTATCTATTGATGAGGTCACTCAGTTTATGGTAGGCTTGGATGCTGACCACTTCTCAGTAGAGAGCGACTATGCGACCTTCATTCAGACACACCTCATGCCACCTTTGACCGGTGCTCGTGGAGGTGAGGGAGTGAGAGCTCCTGCTGCGAGAGAGGCGTCTAGAGTGACCAAAGTGACTAGGGTGACCAAGGCCCGTGCTAAAAGGGCTTCCCGGGCGAGGCAGAGGACCAGTTGACCAGAGCTTCCCACTACACTAACATATTAGCGGCATACCAGGGATGCTTACCAAGTCATAATTGAGCCTGCAGCGGCTGGTCATGAGCTTGTTGGGGTTCAAGGCCCAACTAAGGTATGGACCACTCTTTACCACTTGTACCCCACATTTCATTTTAGATATATTCACTATGAACACTGATCATCCAAATGCATTTGCTGGCATCCATTGAGTACACAGGGAGCACTCTTGAACTGATAGCCTCCTTGATGGGTATGATACAGAGGAGGGAGACGTTGTTTGGTCTCCACAGCATCCTGGTAATTTCTTCAGTTTGCACTTCACGCTATCAAATTTCCACTAATGCACTAGCATTTCAACTGTAGTATGTTCTAAACTACACTGATACACTACATTGGCATACTGCATTCACACACTGTACTTACACACTATATCTGACTTCTGCATACACTCATTCTGCTAACCATGCTTGCAGCTGATACACACACTACATACTATGTTTGTATCTGATACACACACTAAAACTGATATGTGAAAACTGTCCTTTTCAGATCCCAGCTATACCGACTGCTCCAGCAGTGGGAGTACGTCCTCCCGAGTAGGAGTTTGCTTCTTGTGGAATGTATGCCTATGAAGAATGCAACTAACTTTTGTTTTTGTTACCCACAGAGAATGATGAGGAAAACTTTTGTTTTTGGTTTATGTTATCTTGAATTCTGAACAACATTATGTATTTAATCATTATATATGTATTATACAACATTATGTAGTGGGGTAATATTGCTGATGTCTAGTTATGAATGGAAGAATATTTTTATTTTAAAGAAATTGTTATTTCTATACATAAATTTTTATATTATTATGCAATTATTGGTTTCTTTTTCAATTTTTTTTCATTTAATATAGATAATTTATTTATTTATTTATTTTTTTTTTTGCAATGGCACTACATCGTTGCAAAAAACGTTAAAGCTAATTTTTTTTATTTTTTATGGTGACACAGGTAATGCCATCGTAAAAGAATTTTAGCGACAAATGGGGCTGGCAACGGATCTGGCGTGGTAACAACATATACACACCCTATAGGTCTCTACTCCACATGTTCACCTTTTGGAGCATAAGACTGGTAAGTTGATTGAATTGAAGAGGCTCTTTGAGTGGCCCTCGAGGCTTGTACTGACTGGGTAGGCTGATGGCTTTGTGTTTGCCTCAAACCAAAAGCACTAAATGTGCCACCTGGTTGAGGACAAAACCTCCTCAAGTGCCCCAACTGCCCATACTAACAACAGGTAGGCGGTTGCCCTCCCCTCTGACTATGGTTTTGTGAACGAGTTACAAACGGCGCAGAATACTGCCCTCCTTCTCTCTACAGGCAAATTGGAGACTTGTGGCCCAACTGACCACACTGAAAGCAAGTGATCCCACCTTAACTACTCATTCATAAACCATAACTCGGTACAGGAAAAGTGGATCTGAACTGTGTTACCTAGGATTACTGTGGAGTGGAACTCCTCTGCCTCTTGTTGTCCCTCGTCTCCCCCTTAACCTCCTGACTACTCTACCTAGAGTTTTTCATTCTCTCATCCTCTGTCTGAATCACAGTCTCTAAATGAGTCGACGCCTTCACAAGACGACTGTAATGCCTAATTATAGACGCGGCCACATTGAAAAGGAGACTGGTCCTCAGTCGCCATAAGCTCCAGTGCAAACCCAGAGAGGCTAGTAAAAGCTGCCTCAAACTCTGCTACAACTGTGTTTAGCTGCTTGAGCTTCAAGAACTGGTCTCTCAATTTCTCCCTAGCAGGGGGAGGCAAAAACTTATCCTGGAAGGCATTGACAAAGGCCTCCTAAGTCACCTCAATATGCCTACGCACATACTTCCACGATTGACCTGCATCTCTCTTCAGCTGGAAATATGCCAAGATCACTCTCAAACTATCGTCCTCGATCCCAATCATCTTGAACGTCTTCACCATCTGCTCTAGCCACTCATCTGCCTTTAGTGGCTCATTTGGATCCCCCCAAAACTCATCTGAATTTTACTGGAATAACTCCCTCTTCATAAAAAACGGCCCTATCTTAGCAGCATGGGCTTGAACTTGATTAGCAGCCCTGAGAATGTCCATAGACTCCCATAAAGCACCAACCATTTCCCCGACCAAAGTGTCCATGCCTTGCTGACCTACTGGCTCAGGCACGTTGGCCTGACCAACTCTCTCCTCCTACGCCGGAATATCATTCGGTAATGACACCTCCTGCTATCTAAGCCTACCACGCCTACCACCACCATGTCTACGTCCTTACATCTTAATAAAGGTAACACAACATATTAGCACATTTACAAATGTGTTAAAGCTAATTCACTCACGTTCTAATGCAGTGGACAAAAATAATTCACTCCATTTAAGCACTTAATCAAATAAACACAAACGAATTTCCTTTCTAGATAGTGATCGTCCCACGACATTGTTAGAGTTCCAGTTAGAAATAGCAGTGATCAAGTGCTCTTCTAACAGGGCTTCTAGAAACTCGTAGACCCAATCAATATCTAAGAAATTAAATCTCATACCCATGTAGTCACATAAGCATGTTATCACATAGCATACCAAGTCTATTTCTACTACCATCAAACAAGAGAACCCATTGTGGTAAAAACCACATCCCACGATCCCAAAGTATTTTGACCTGGTAGCTCTGATACCAAATTGTAATGCCCTAAAATTTATTAACATTAACCCATTTCAATGTAGTGCCACAATTGATAAACAATCTCATAACCTCTATTCATTATATCTTTGATCATTACAAAAGATGACATATGTAATATATATTCACAAATCCTAGATTCTAAATCTATAGCATATGGCATGGATACAAGTGTAAAAAGAGAAATAAAACCAAGTAATGAAATGCCTTAATAGCTAAAACTTTCCAAGACAATGCTTGATTACAATAAAATTAGTTTAAACTCAATACAAGTAAAGCCCTGGGCTTAAACAAAAATAATTACATCAAGAAACCAAAAATGAAGCCTTAAGCTCCAAGTCCTCCCAAGCTACGTCCTTGGTGGAGGTATATCATTAGCACCTGAAAGTTGTTTTTCACATAGGGTGAGCCACAACCCAATAGAGATACTCTAACACAGTATATGAATCTTAGAAAAATTATAAGGTGAATGCATGTGTATTTCATTTGTCAAACATTCCTCATTTTCCATCTCAAAACAATGCCATGCCAGATTATATATCAATTCATGAAAATAATCCTTTTATACAAAACAGAGGGCAATGGATACAACACACTGAGAATCTCTAGGTACGTGTCCACTAGTAGGCTATACAAGTACTACCAAAGCATTTTACCGATACTAATAAGAAGGATCGACACCTAACTGCGCGAGTTTCTAGACTTTTACCAAAGACACACAAGCTAACATAATAAAACTACAACTACACCCCCTAACCAGATTAAGTACGGTAGTCACTACTTTTTCTCAAAAATCAATACATTTACAATGTTCAATATGAAATGATACTCATTGCACAATGTATGAGGAATTGGTTTCAATTCAACCTAATCCTCATGCAATGTTTGCAACAATCATGACTATCCTCTATCGATAGCCCAAACAGATATTTCTATTCAAAAGATAATTTCCAATCTAATGATATAATTTTATCAATTACAATGGGAGTGATGTCACATATCTAACTCCACCATCATCATCAATGTAAAAATTGCTCCAATTTCACAATACCCAACATTATTTTTTATTTCCCTTCATAATTTCAAATATCCAAAATTTAGGGCAAAACCCCCATTATTTTACAAAATCAATTTCAAGAAGAAATATTCATCACCATTTTAACATATCTCACTGATAAATAGATCCCCAAAACCATTTTCAAGCATCTATTTAGAAAAACCCTCTTTTGATTTCAAATCTAAACCCTAAGTTTTTCCTAAAATTTCCCAAATCAATATCCTTTTCAAAGAGCAAATAACTAAGCTAAAAATCATATAAAAGAGTCAACGAAATCCCTCCCTCAAGATAGAAGACAAGAAGAAACAATGGATAGAACTGGACGAGCCAAAAACACAAACTTCTTTGATTAAAACGAAACCCTCGACGCGCTCAACGTTTTCCTCCAGAGGACTAGGGTGAAGAGATCAACAGATTAAGAGTATTTGGAGCTAGAGTATGAGAATTAGAGAGGAAAGGTAAAGATTTTTGGGTTTTGAAATGTTTAGAGAGAGAAAAAGAGAAAGAGATAAAAAAAGTGATCCAAAAAGTCTTTTTCTCGAACTGATATACATACAGACCGCTTGAGCAACCAAAACACTCTTCGAGCGAATAGACATAATAAATGACACCGTTCGAGCGACCAAAACCACTGCTTGAGCGCACTATGACCCCCTCCCTGTAGTTTTGTAGATTGTAAAAGATTGCTTGAGCACAAGAAGTGTCGTTTGAGCGCAGATATCACACTCTCAGTAGTTTTACAGACTATAAAAGACCGCTTGAGCACAAAAAGTGTCGCTCAAGTGAATAAGCAAAAATCTAGGCAATAACTTATTGAAAAATTGACTTCCTAACCTGTTTCAAACACAACTAAAACTCCCAATAGCCAAACTTAACAAGTTTTAAGATGGAAAAGAGATGAACAACAGTTAAATACATGGATTCTCATATTGAAAATCAAGTAAATAGGTCAGATTTTAACCAGAATCGCTATATAAGCCAAACACAGCCCAATTATATACCAAAATAGACCCAACAAACTTTATCTCAAGTCATTTCTATATACCCAAAACTCATTATCAAATTCTGCTATAAAATAAATTAAACACCAATTAATTCGCCAATTTTCATAAAATAAGTACTCATCATTTAATTCTAAAATTTTTATGCAACATGCTAAACTCATATAAGAAATACATATAAATATTTCATAATTTTCTGATATAGGGAACTATATATAAAAAAATTATGCGACGACCGTTTCATCACTACCGGCCTTGTCCATGTCTTCAACGCCAAGTTTCGAACTCCTCAGCTACCTTTGCAGCCACGTCTGCTCCGTTGACCTTGTCCACTACCATGAGGATGGGTCCTTTATCTATTTGATGGAGAATAATGAGTGGGTAATTATGGACAACACTAAACTCATAGATCTTGAGGAATTTGGATGATCTGTTGAAATTTCTCTAGACCTATACCCAAGAATTTGAAGGGCTTGCTAAAATGTCTCAATTTATACCATAGAAATTTCACTGGACCTATACCAGGTAATTTTCTCTAGATCTATACCAAAGAATTTGGAGGACCTATTGAAATTTCTCTGGACCTATACTAGAAATTTCTTTGGACCTATGCTAGAGAATTTAGAGGACTTGTTGAAATTTCTCTAGACCTATACCAGAGAGATTTTATTGGACCTATAGCAAAAATTTCTCTAGACCTAAAACGGAGAATTTAAAAGACCAACTGAAATTTCTCTGGACCTATACCAAAGAAATTTATTCGTGAAAAGAATTTTTTTTTTTTTTTAAATTTCGCTGGACTTATACCAGAGAAATTTCAGTTGAACCTATATTTGAAATTTCTCTGTCATATTGATCTTCCTTGGCCATTACACACTTGCAATCTAAAATTTAGAATATTGGACCTATATCTGAAATTTCTCTGTCGTGTTGATTTTCTTTGAATTTTCTCTACAAATGTAGTTAGGGAAATTTACTTGCATGTTAATTTTTTCTAACACATTTGATTTTTTCTCTGAAATTTCTTTGCAAATGTAGTAAGAGAAATTGACTTGTATGTTGATTTTCTCTATACATTTGATTTTCTATGAAATTTCTCTGCAAATGTAGTCAAGAAATTTACTTGCATGTTGATTTCTAACTCAGTGAAATTTTGTCATTTTTTTTCTTCTGAATTTCATATTCATCATAGATCTTGTTTGATAGATCTCGACGAGGGCATTCCAAAAATATAATTTTTGTTGAAAATGGATATCTAAATCAAAAGAGCAAGTTTTGAAAATTTTCAAGAAGTGAGAGACGTTTGAATGTAAAATGCAAAGATAGTTTGGTCCAACAATTTTGGAGGGAAGAGACGCATATTTTTTGAGGGACCTGAGGTAGTATGAAAGCTTTAAATGTCCTTTATCTCCTAAAATTGAAATATTAGAGACCTTAAAAAAAGGGTCCAGCTTGTCTCATGTTGAGATCAAGACTGGTCCCGTCCAGTCCGGTCTATGGGTCCATTTTTGGATCCCGTTTAGATAATATGAACTGTTCAATATATAGAACTCATCGACTACCATATCCCCATAAAAAATCACGTTGATCGGATATCGATAGTTATTTGATCGGATCATAATTCTAATACAATTGTGATCCGATAAAATAGCTATCGATATCCGATCAATGTGATTTTTTACAAAGATATAGTACTTGACGAGTTCTTCACATTATTCGGTTTCGATTATCAAAACGGGATCCAAAAATGAGCCCATGAGCCGGATTGGACAGGTCCAGTCTTGATCTCAACATGAGACAAGTTGGACCCTGAAAATAAACCCTTTTTTTACTTTTCCCAAGCTTTTTTTTTATTTTATTTATTTTTTAAAAATAGAAACTTAACAATTCTACTAAAACATAACCTTAAAATTTGGACTTTATAATTGAATTAAAGCTCTGTTTATCTTAGTAAAGATTTCAAAATTAAATTTCAAAGCGTGTCCAGTCCCAATGCCAAGAAGAGAGGAGTTACAAAAATTGTGAAAGCGAGGCAATTGTACTGTCATAAAACCTTGTCAAATATGCCAATTTCAGAAGCTATCTATAGAGGCACCATTGTCACAAGTTGTCCTACCTCTCACTCTAACAACGCCAAGACCTGTTTGCTCAAGGGTGGCCACAAGCCATTTTAGTCGCTCTCAAACCTCAAGTCACTGCTCAACATCAAGAACTGCAGTCAGTCAAGGATGGGTTACTCTGCATTGACGTATCGTACATTTGTGCTTTTGGGGGGGGGGGGGAGATCTCATTGTCTCCATTAATGACATGACTGGCTTCCTTTGCATTTTGATCATCCACCTGTAACAATATTTTGCAGAATGCCACCTTGGAGCACTCCATCTTAAATACATGCTCCTCCATAAATGGTCTCCTTGATGAAAACCAACTGTCAGAGAACAGAAATGGGTTGTATATTGGTATGCAAAACCAAGAAACAAGGATTTAAGCTACCATGACTCAAGTTTTGTTTGGCAATTGCTTTTTAATAGTTTTTCTTTTTGGTTGACTTCTTTTAATTTCTTAAAAAACACTCAACTTTCAGGTTCTACTAGATTAGTCAGCCTTAAAAAATAAAAAGAAATAAATAATCCACCAAAGACGAACCAAAAAAAGAGAGAGAGCTCTAAAAAAATTGACTTTATTTTTTTGTTTTTAGAAAACTTTTTTAGGATTTTGCCAGAAAAATTTTAGTCTTTAGATTCTTCTAGATGGACCCAAACTGTTAAAAAATTAAAATAAAATTTACTATAGAAAAAAAAAAAAAAAAAAAAAAAAAAAGGGTGGCGTATTTAGCTGTTGCCAAAAGATACCAAATTTGCCTGCAACATCACATGCTCCAACTGCCTTTTGAACTCCCAGGGAGTACAATTTCTTCATGTCTTCTTTTACTTGGCTTGTAAGAATGCTCATGCCCTAAATTTATTCTATTCCTAATCCAATTCCTATGATATTGAACTGAAAAATGTACCCATGCATTATTGATGAAATCCACATCTCAGACCATCTACTCATGCAAATTTTGCAGTACAAACTTTCTCAGGAAACTGGTCTTTCAATGTTCATTTAATCGCAAGCCTCATCTTCAAACACTGATGTGATCACAGTAAATAAATTCTATGGCATCAAATCACAAGCGGCTCGGCATGAGTACATATCATATGGCAAGGAAATTAGAAAGATCATCACAATCTAAATTAGTTACACTCCATCCCATTGTTCTTCATAATCTAAGATATTTGAATCAAAACTATCAGGTTGCAGAATTTTATTAATTCCAAAAATTGTCTCAGATATGTCGTTAATTTGAGGATGCGAACTATCTGAAACAAAGAATTCGGAAACAAGACCATTTACTTCGACTAAAGAGCATCCGGGTTGCTTTTGGGTTCCATGAACGAACATGTTTTTCCTTACTTCACATCACTCCACCTAGAGGCAGAAGCATAAACATTAGACAAAAGAACACGTGCCCTGCACTTTCTAGGTTCTAATTCTTCAATTTTGTTCGCTGCAAACTCGGCCAGTTCTACATTCCTATGACTCCTACACGCAAAAAGTAGGGATCGCCACATAACCACATCAGATCGAATGGGAAAAGACATAATAAACTTCACTGCCTCAACCAAAAGGTTTGCCCAACCAAGAAGATCAACCATGCACCCACAGTGTTCAAGCCGAGGGGTGAGACCATAGCATCTAATCATTGCTTAGAAATAGTAAAACCCTTTATCCACGAATCCACCCTGACTACAAGCAGACAAGACGCCAAGGTCTGTGACCTCATTTGGCTTGACATCACTTTGACATTTCCATTTGAGAAAAGAATTGCAACGCCTTCTCAGACTGCCCATTCATGGCAAGCCCTGATATCATCGCAGTCCATGAAACGACATCTTTCTTGGTTAGTCCATGAAAAATTTCAAGAGATTTTTCAATATCTCCACAGTACATACCAACCAAAGCATTCTTTACTGATAGGTTCATCCCAATGTGGTTTCTTTCGCAATAACTATGCACCCAACTCCGCTGATGCGAAGCACCGGAATGCCCACAAGCTGAAACGACACAAGCAATTGTCCGTGAATCTGCTTTAACCCCAACTACTTGCATCTCTGTAAACAAGTAAATTGCGTCCTTGTATAAATCTGATTGGACATGACCCGATATCATAGAAGTCCAACAAACTATATTTCTATTAGAAATTCTATCGAACACCTTTCGCGTCCTGGTATAAATTTGATTGGACATAACCCGATATCATAGAAGTTCAACAAACTATATTTCTATTAGAAATTCTATCGAACACCTTTCGAGCATTCTCTAACTGCCCACATTTCGCATACATGTCAATCAAAGAAGAACCCAAAAAGACATCTAAATCGAACCCCTTTACTACACTAAATTCATGAACTTTGCTTCCTAAATCAAGAAACCCAATCCTTCCACACGTGGTAAGAGCACTCACCATAGTAACCTGATTTGGCCCTACATTACCATCACCCAACAATTTCTCAAACACTTTCAATGCATTGGCGTTGCATGTAAGACTAAATTTAATCATTTAGTCATTATGATAACTCACATAATATGGCAATATGAATTATACATTTAATAAAATTATAGTTTCATGTCTTGAACCACAAGTTATTATTGGTCAATAGATGAAGTAGTTTTCAAATCTCTTACTTTGATGGGTAAGTGGAGTTATAGTTATGTTGGGAAACCGGTCCTTGCTCTACCTATAAAAGTATAATTATTCTGAATATAACGTATTCTAAATAGGGTCAAAAGAGAAACTTTTTTTCTACTAATATTATTATTAGGTTTATATTCAATCAATTTTGGATAATTGATCCGGGTATGTTATTTATTTTCCGCATTATGATATTATTTGTAAAAATCATGATAGTTCACGATTTTAGATTATGAAGATTGTTATATGCATAACATCATAAAATTTTTACATGTGGTATTAGAGTCTGTATTTGTGTGGGTAAAAATCTGACCACGCTGCCCGTCTAGTGATCAGCTGGAGAGCACAAGCAGAATAGATGGCTTAAGCAACCTGAAACAGAAAGAAAAAGCTCCGGCGGTGGTTCTTCCACCCGGGGGCACTCCGACGATCAAGTTAATATATCTCTCAAAGATAATCAAGTACTAAACAGAATACTCAAAGTATAAATTACATACCTTAAACCCACGGGGGTGCCTCTCTTTTATAATATACTCAATCCAAGTCCCACTAGAAGTATGACTTCTATGAACTCCAATTTACTGTTTACTCTGGACTCTTCAAGAGATAAAGATAAACTCCCTAAGAGCTTTATCCTTATCTTGGTTAAGTCCCCTCTTTGCCTTAGGACTCTTACCCCTTTATCCCGGATTCCGATATCTTCGGAGATGACCTCGGCTTCTCCGAGATTACCTCGGCTTAACTACCAAGGCACGTGGCACCTCGGCTGACACGTCGGCGTCACCATGCCACGTGTTGGTATTCTGAAAATATATCCCCACAACTACCCCCTAGGTTCTATTACCTCGGCATTCTGAGGTGATGGAATCTATTTCGAAATTTTGTCACTTCTTTTCTGAGTAATGGCTCAAAAACTATTTAGCCAAGATTATCTACTTTCAGCCGACATGTTCTCTTCGGAGAACAAGGCTTCGGTCGTACTCTCCCACGCGCATGAGCTGTCATGCATATCTAACTGTTTCTTTTACGTATTTCATCTTTACTGGAGCGTGTCAGTGACGCGCCTGAAGCTGTCTGTTCATTTCGTCTGCGCCGTCTGACGCGTGCGTTGCTCTAGGCGCAATAATTGCCCTATTTTTGCCGCCGTTTCAAATTTTTAACAAAACTTTTCTTTTGCCTCTATTTTCTTCTTCACTTTTTCGTCTCCTTGCTCTTTCTCTCTCTAAAAGTTCATTCTTCTTTGAATCTTCCATCGCTTCAATTTCTCGTCTGGATTTGCTTTTAATCCCTCATTCTTGCAAAGCCTTCTTTGCTGTTGCAACCGGCTTCTGGGTTCGGCGAGCATTGCTTTGGCTTCATTTGTCCTAGTAAGACCCTCTTCTTTAAGTCTTCCATTCTCTTTATGTGCTTTTGTCTGTCTGTTGCCATTACTGATCTTTGTTCGAGGTTTTGAACATATTTGTATCTTGAATTTGCGGCTATGCCTTGAACTTCCATGTTTTTTCATCATTCTCTTTGCCGCTGTTCTTGATTTGTTTCTGTATCTCTATTATTTCTGAGAACTATACCTCTGTTCTTGAATCTGAAACTTCGTCTCTGTTTTCTTTCTTTCTTTTTTTTTTTTTTTTTTTTTTTTTTTTTTTTTTTTTTTTTTTCTGCCCCAGATCTGTGCCCTCGATTTTTATCTTCATACTTCATAGATTTGGGATTTGTCTGTAGAACCCTTAATCTTTAGGGAAACCTGAAAAACGCCCATCTTCTGAAACATATTCCTCTTAGTTTAAGCCGACATAATGGGTATGTGGAGGCATAGGGTAAATACCCCAACAAAACTTGAATACTTTAGGCAAGAATTTTCTATCCCAGCCGACGTTCATCTTAAGCTGGCTGGGGATAATGATACCATCGTGCCCACAGACCATACAATGCCTTTTCCAATAGTTGCTTTTACCGAATGTGGACTTCGGCTTCCACTTGATCCCCTTTTTCGTCAAGTTCTCCACTTCTATAGGCTGAACCCTATGCAGCTTACTATCAATTCCTATAGGGTAATTAACGGTATTATAGCCTTGGCTAGGCAAGAAAACCTTAGAATCACCCTAGCCGACCTTCAATATTGTTATACCATGTGCCCTCTTGATCTGAAGGATAGGGGTTTTGTCTATTACCTTAAGCCGAGATCTACTCAGTACAAAATTATAGCTGACCTCCCAGACTCCAACAAGGGGGCTGGAGATGATTTTCTCATTGCTTCTGGAAATTGGGAATTTGGCCCAGATGAAGATGTCCACCTCTACCCTCTTCCTCGAACAATCACAGAGGGCAAGAGTAAGAGCCCTGAGTCAACACTCAGTTGTTTTTATTTAAGACTTTAATACTTTTTGTTTCTGACGTCTGTTTCTTTGCAGATCTCCATCAACCACCGAAAAATTTTCGTCAATCCTTCTTCCCAGGAACAGATCTGAAAACACTTCTTGGCCTTCCAATCCATAAACGAAAAGCCCCAGTATTACTCAACTTCATCCCTACATACAAGTCCACCTTACCCGACGTCCCCAGAACAAGGAAGAAGAGTCTTTCTCCACCAACAGCTACAACCTTAACTGCTTCTACATCCCGAACAGATCAAGAATCCACATCTGACCCAGCCGATCTTCCATCAACTTCGGCCCCCTACTTAATACCAATTCCTGAACGTAGACGCCGACGAAAGCTTGTAAAGACTGCCGAAATGGTTCGTCCAAGGCCTGTCGTCCAAGACCTTCTTGCCGACCTTCCAACTGACGCCGAAGCCGCACCAACCCAGTCAGTGCTTCCACCCAAACCAAAGAGAGTAAAAAAGGCTCAGCCTAAGGCCAAGGCTACAGATGTCGAGGCTGAGGATGCTTTGCCGATCTCTAAACTAGCAGAAAGCAAAAAATCAACCTCTACTTCAACTAAGAGGTCTGCTGAGGGCCAACCCTCAGGGTCTACACAATCAAAGCGGCCAAGGTCATCGTCTGCAACGACCTCGGCTTCGAAGAAGCCCGACGTCCCCTGGGCCCCTGATCTATCCCTGGAGGATAGGCCCATCATGGCTAGTGAAAGTGCTGACGACATTAATGTTGTTGTCGCCCTTAGCACTGCTCTTCTTCTACCAAATGACTTGGAGCGAAATAGCAAGCTTAGTGAGTATGAAAATTATGCTCTTATGCTCCAACACTCTGCTCAAGTAAGTATTTCTGTTTGTACTTGTGATTTTTTCTTCTGTTCTTCACTGAGAGTACTGTCTCACATTTCTGTTTGTCTGCAGTCCATTCAGCATGCCCACTCATTTGCCATGCAATCCTTTGAAAATCGTCAAAGGTTGGTTGATATGAAAAGGGAAGCATCTGCTATGAAGAGAGAGATCAAGTCTCTTGAAGCAAAAATGAAAAAGTTGGAGGATCAAGCCGAGGCTGCAACCAAAGTTCAAACTTTAGCTCTTGAGAAAGCCGAAGCTGCTGAGGCCGTTAGAAAAGTTGCTGAGGCCGAGAAAAGAGAGGCCGAGGTTCAGAAGGCCTAAGTGGAGAAAGAACTTCAGCAAGCTCTGGCCACAAAAGAGGCCGAAATCAAAGAGGCCGACGAAAAGGCCTATGCTCAAGGTATGGCCGACGTCGCAGAAGACTACAAGCTTCAAGTCAGGCAGGCATGCAACAGGGGATTTTCCCTTGGTTGGATGTCCTTGATAAAGAAGCTTGACCTTCCTGCTGACTCGCCATTGCGTCAGGCCGACGCTATTCCGTTACCGTTTCCTCCTCCTCCTCCTCCTGAAGGTGAATCAGAGTCTGAGGCCGAGGCCGTTGATGAAGATGAAGAAAAAGATGATGGTGACGCCTTGGTGAGAAGACCCAAGAATGCTGCCGAAGCCAAGTCCCCTCCTCCTGCTGAGCAGGTTATGGACTTGACTTTGGATGAGGAGGGTGATGGGGCTGAGGGGGCACCCAAGGAGACTGCCACTGGGCAACTATCGTCCAATCTTCTCTTGGTAGAAAGAAGTGTTGAGTCAACAATCGCTGAGATTGATGCCGAGATAGAAGCGGAGAAAGTGGCCGAGGAGGTACCACCAGAGTCATCTGAGGTCCTAGTCCCTGCAGTGGCTGATGCTGAAGAATCTTGAAAAAATTGTCCTTTGTACTTTTTTCCTTCTTTTTTTCTGTTTTTTGCGCTTTGTACTTCTTTCTTTCTGGATTAATGCAAAACTCTTTCTTTTGGCCGACGTGGTTTCTTCAATATATAACTGCAACAGTTCTTCCTCTGGATGTTCCAATCTTGTGATATTCTGTTGACTATTTCTGCATAGTCTTGTACTTATGAAATTTTTGCATATTTCCTCATGTTGCTTTCCTTTTTGCAATCTCCTCGGGGTTTCATACCTCGGGTATAACCATAAAACTCTGACTTCGGCAAGATACTATCCTGCAAACTTTTCATAAGTTTCAACAAGTATAGAACATATAGAATGTAAACCTTGCAAGCTTCTTCTCAATTAAGTACTAAATGATAATCTCAGTCTAACCTACTTGTAAATTGCTACAAATTTCAACAAGTAACGAACAATATACTTAGCCTTTATTTTAACCTGTAACTTTCTGTATACCTCAGCGGGTGGTCATATGTCGGCTTAACATAGACTTGTAAATTGCTACAAATTTCAACAAGTGTTAAGCATCTTCCCTTGGGTGTAAACAACCCATATATTGCTATGAGAACTTAAGCAATAACCTCGGCTTATCTTCGTCTTGTAAATTGCTACAAATTTCAACAAGGGAAGATAAGGAATCAGCTTAATTCCAACTTGTAAATTGCTACAAATTTCAACAAGTGGATTAAGGAATAACATCGGCTTAACTTCAACTTGTAAATTGCTACAAATTTCAACAAGTGAAGATAAGGAATCAGCTTAACTCCAACTTGTAAATTGCTACAAATTTCAACAAGTGGATTAAGGAATAACATCGGCTTAACTTCAACTTGTAAATTGCTACAAATTTCAACAAGTGAAGATAAGGAATCAGCTTAATTCCAACTTGTAAATTGCTACAAATTTCAACAAGTGGATTAAGGAATAACATCGGCTTAACTTCAACTTGTAAATTGCTACAAATTTCAACAAGTGAAGATAAGGAATCAGCTTAACTCCAACTTGTAAATTGCTACAAATTTCAACAAGTGAAGATAAGGAATCAGCTTAATTCCAATTTGTAAATTGCTACAAATTTCAACAAGTGGATTAAGGAATAACATCGGCTTAACTTCAACTTGTAAATTGCTACAAATTTCAACAAGTGAAGATAAGGAATCAGCTTAATTCCAACTTGTAAATTGCTACAAATTTCAACAAGTGGATTAAGGAATAACATCGGCTTATCTTTGCCTGAGTTTGATATGTCTTCGAAAACATCCATGCATAACTTTATCAATCGAACATGTTGAAAGGATTCTGAAAAGACTTTATTGATAATATCGGCCAAACAATGATGTTTATCTAATGATAGAAAAATTTCAAATTACAAGTATTCCAAGGTCTGGGCAATGCTTTGCCCTCATTGTCCTCAAGCCGATATGCTCCATTGCCTAATACTGAAGTAACTCTGTAGGGTCCTTCCCAGTTTGGGCCAAGTTTGCCCTCCCTGGGATCCTTTTTGTTCCCGACGACTTTTCTTAGGACTAGGTCGCCAACTTGAAAATCTCTTGGATTAACCTTCTTGTTGTAAGCTCTGGCAAGCTGTTGCTGGTATACTGCGAGCTGAATCGCAGCTTTTTCTCTTCGTTCTTCCAATAAATCCAGGTCTCGGGCTAACAGAATGTCATTGGTGCCATTTTCTACTCCCTGGGTTCTGATCCCTGGGATGCCGATCTCCAATGGGATGACTGCTTCTGTGCCATAGGCCATGGCAAAGGGGGATTCTCCTGTTGACCTTCTCGGCGTAGTCCGATATGCCCAAAGTACGTTGGGCAGTTCGTCCACCCACTTTCATTTTGCTGCCTGCAGCCTCTTCTTTATTCCATCTAGGATTACTTTGTTGGATGCTTCTGCTTGCCCATTGCTTTGAGGAAAACTTGGTGTTGAGAAATAATTCTTGATCTTGAATTTTGCACAAACGTTTTTGATGAGTTTGCTGTCGAACTGTGTCCCGTTGTCGGCAACAATTGCCCTTGGAATCCCAAATCTGGTGATTATGTTTCTCCAAATAAAATTCTTGACGTCCACATCTCGGATTTTGGCAAGAGGTTCTGCCTCTATCCATTTTGTAAAGTAGTCTGTTGCTACCAGCAAGTATTTTCTCTGCCCAGTTGCCTGGGGAAGTTGTCCAACCAGATCCATGCCCCATTGGGCAAACGGCCAAGGGCTGGATACTGGGTTTAGGTCGGCAGCTGGCTGATGTATCAAAGGTGCAAACTTTTGACATTGTTCACACTTCTTTACATAAGCGTCGGCATCCTTTTGCATGTAGGGCCACCAATACCCCTGGGTAATGGCCCTATGGGCTGACGATCTGCCCCCTGTATGGCTTCCACAAATTCCTTCATGAATCTCGTAAAGGAAATCTTCAACCTGCAAAGGATGTACGCACCTTAAAAGTGGTCCAGTGAAGGACCTCCTGTAGAGATGGCCTTCTGTTGTTAGACTGAATCTGGCCGATTTCAGCCTAATTTTATGTGCTTCTTTATGGTCTTCTGGCAGCTTCCCCTCTTTTAGGAATGCGATGATTGCATCCATCCAGCTTGGTCCAAAGCCCACGCACATTGCTTCTTGTTCGGTGCTCTGTTTATCTATGCTCGGGGCCGACATGTATTCGATCATGATTGTCCTTGTTTTTCCAGTTTGAATTGAGCTGGCCAAGTTGGCTAACCCGTCGGCGTGGGTGTTGTCATCTCGGCTTACTTGGAGTAATCTGCAGTTTTGGAATAGGGCTGCCAGTCGGATGACTTCCTTTGCATATGCCGACATTCTTTCGTCTCTGGCTGCAAATTCTCCTGTTGACTGGTTAACAATCAATTGTGAATCACAAAAAACAATTACCTCGTCTGCCTCTGCCGTTGCTGCTAGCTTTAGCCCTGCGATTAATGCTTCATATTCTGCTTCATTATTGGAGGCTTTGAACCCCAGACGGATGGACTGTTCTACAATTTCTCCATCTGGAGATATCAGCAGTACTCCTGCTCCTGCTCCCTGGCGGTTTGAACTTCCATCGACGAATAGTCTGAATGAATCGCCGATGTAGATGCTGCATGGTCTGAGCTTTTCTTTCTCTTGCTTTTTTGTCTTTGACTGGAATTCTTTTTCCTTGTCGGGCCGATGCTCATCTTGGCTCGACGGAGCCCGAGGTGTGATGGCTTCCGGTGTGAGTTCTGCGACGAAGTCGGCCAAAACTTGGCCCTTTATTGCTGTTCTTGGCCTAAATTCTAGGTCAAACTGGCCTAGTATTACTGCCCATTTTGCTATCCTTCCTGTTAGGTCTCCTTGATGTAATAAGGACTTCAGTGGGTGCTCTGTTAGGACCACAATCTTGTGTGCCTGAAAGTAATGGCTCAATTTCTTTGAGGCCATTACCAAGGCTAGCATTAATTTTTCCAGTGGTAGGTACCTTGTTTCTGCGTTAGCCAGGGTCTTGCTTACATAATAGACAGCCTTCTGCTCCCCTTTTTCCTCTCGGATTAGCACTGCACTGACTGCGTGTTCAGAGACTGCTAAGTATAAAAACAATTCCTCCCCTGGGATTGGGTTAGAAAGGACCGGGGTTGTGGTCAAGTACTTTTTTAGGTCGGCTAAGGCAGCTTCACATTCTTCCGTCCATAGGAAGTCTGTGGCTTTTTTCACCAGGTTAAAGAAGGGTCTGCACTTGTCTGAGCTTCTGCTGATGAATCGGTTTAGGGCTGCGGCCCTTCCAGTGAGTACTTGAACTTGCTTTGCCGATGTTGGACTCTGTAGTTCCAGGATGGCCTTGATTTGGTCTGGGCTGGCTTCAATGCCCTTTCTTGTTACCAGATATCCTAGGAATTTACCTGACCCAACTCCGAAGGCGCACTTTGAGGCGTTGAGTCGGAGCCGATATCTTTTGAGTATGTCAAAGACCTCTTTTAGGTCGGCAAGATGACCTTTTGATTCCTTGGTCTTTACGACCATATCATCGATGTAAACTTCTACCGTTTTGCCAATCAGGTGTTTAAACATCTTTGTCACTAACCTCTGATAGGTTGCTCCTGCGTTTTTCAGCCCAAAAGGCATTACCCTGTAACAGTACAGGCCTTTTGGGGTGATGAACGCGGTCTTCTCCTCATCTGGAGGGTACATAGCAATCTGGTGGTACCCTCTGTATGCATCTAAAAAACTCATTCTTTCATGTCCCGAGGTGGCGTCTACCAGTTGGTCGATTTTGGGCAGAGGAAAGCTGTCTTTCGGGCAGGCTTTGTTGAGGCTGGTGAAATCTACACAAACCCTCCACTTGCCATTCTTCTTTTTTACTACTACTGTGTTGGACAGCCACGTTGGGTATTGGACTTCTCGGATGGCCCTGGCTTCAAGGAGTCTGTCTACCTCTTCTTCGACTGCTTCGACGTGCACTAACGTCGGCCTTCTGGCTCGTTGAATCACAGGTTTTGCCGATCTGTCGACATTCAGACTGTGGCAAGTGACCTCGGGGTCAATGCCAGGCATTTCATAAGGTGTCCAGGCGAACGCCTCTATGTTTGCCCTTAAAAAATCTTCCAGTTCCTTTTCTTCTTCTCTGGCTAAGCCTGAGCCGAGAAGAAAAAATCGTTCTTCGTCGCCCTCCTGGACGAGGATTTTCTTTAGCGCCTCTTCGCTTTTCTCGGCTGGTTCTTTCCCGACGTCTTCAAGGACTTCCATGTCCTCATCTTCAACTTCTGCTTTCTTTGGCTCCCGTATATTACAGGTGGTCTTTATTGCTGCCATGGAGCAATTTTTGGCTTGTAGTTGATCCCCTCTGACTTCTTCAATCCCATGCTCTGTTGGGAACCGGAGTAGTTGATGCAACGTCGAGGGAACTGCCCCCATTGCATGCAACCACGGCCTTCCCAGTATGATGTTGTATGGTGAGGGTGTGTCAATTAACAGGAATTCCGTCCTGATCTTCTTAGTGCCGGCTTGTACTTCTAAGCTTGTTGCACCTAGTGGCCATGTCGGCGTTCCGTTAAAGCCGACCATCGGGCCACTTGATTGTTCTAGGTCATCGGGGTGAAGGCCTAGCTCTTTGTAACATCTGACATACATGATGTCACAGGAGCTGCCTTGATCTATTAGGATGCGTTTAACTTGGCACTCCCCAACCTGGAGGGATACTACCAAGGCATCATTATGCGGATGTTGGACCAGTTCTAGGTCGGCTTCAGTAAAGGCTATCATTGGCCCTTGGCATTCTTCTGGCCGATGTCTCTTTTCCCCGACTTGATAGATATGCTGTAAATGTCTTACCCTCTGGGTTTCTCCTCTGACTTCGTTTTCGTTGACCCTTGAGTGGATCACATTAACCACCCTCGGTTCTCCTGCTTGTGGTAGCTGTGCTGGGGGAGGGGGTGCCGCTGGTGCTTGAGGCAACCTTGCCTGTTCTTCCCTTGTTCTGGCCTCATCGACCAGGTCCCTCAGAAGGCCTTGTCTTACTAAGTCTTCCAAGTGTGCTTTTAAGGCTCTGCAACCTTGAGTTGGATGCCCTTCTTCATTGTGGTAGGCACAACGTCTACCAACGTTCCTTCCCATGAATTCCCCTGGTGCTCTTGCTGGAGCTCTGAAATAAGGTTGATTTCGAATTCGATCCAAGATTTTATGGATTGGGATCCGGAATACTGTGGTTACCGCCTGTTTATTTCTTAATTCTATTTCTTGTTTGGTCGGCCCATTGTTGACTCGGCCTCGCTTTGGCGAGCCGTTTCCCTTTTCTTGTTTCACCTCTTTGTTTCCCGATGTATCTTCCTCGGCCCTGGCGTATTTCTCAATTCTTGCCATGAGTTCTTCCATGCTTTTTGGCAATGTTTTTGCCAAAGACTTCCGTAGAGGGCAGTCATCTTTCAGGCCGTTCTTAAAGGATACGACTGCTACTTCCTGGTTGCATTCGGGTATTCGGTTGAACACCTCGTAGTACCTCTTCGCATAGGCCCTGAGGCCTTCTTCCTTGGTGATTCGTAGAGCCATCAAAGCATCAACCCTCAGGGGTTGTAGCTTGTTGGTCACGAATCTGGCCACAAACATCTCGGCCAAGCCTTCCCATGTCTTTATGCTTCCTTTTGGTAACTTATGGAACCAATCAGATGCAATTTCCCCAAAGGATGAGGGGAATACTTTACAGAGCAATGGCTCGTTTCCGCTATATAATGCCATTGAATTCAGGTATAGCCCAACATGAAAGTTTGGATCTGACTTACCATCATAGATTTGAAACCTCGGCATACTGAATCTTTTGGGCGGTTCGAATTTGTCCAGTTCCACCGAGAAGGCTGTCTTCGGTTTCACTGGGGAGTTTACCTCGGCTTCTGCATTCTGCTGCCTCCTCTTGAGGTAGTCCCTTAAGTCTTCTTTGCTCCTTCCTGGAGCTCGGCTGTCTTTGGATTTTAGTCTTTTTGGTACACTGCTTTCGGCCTCGTGGTGGGGTCGTTTGGATCTTTCTTCATGGGATGTGTCAAAATGGAGTACTTGCCCCTGAACATGTTGATGTTCTTTGGGGTCTGGATTCTTCATGTGGTGTGTCCTTCGGGACTCTTCTTGCCTCGGCTTTTCCCGTCCGACTTCCCTGGAAGGCCGATGAGAATGCCTTCCGCTTCTGGTATGCTGAGGGACTTCGGGGATTGTTTTTCTTACCTCCTTCTGAGTGTTGTTTGCCGGCATCGGCGTATCTTGCAGCGGGTATGGTGGCTGCATAACATTATTCTGCATCATGAAGTTGACGACTGACTGGAGGTCCGCCAACTTGTTTGCTAGTTCTTTCACTTCCTCATCCCTCCGTAGGCACCTGTCCCTCCATACCTGTAGGTTATCTTCATTGTAGTATTTTCCTTGGTTTGCTCTTTTTGACGTGTCGCCTTCTGGGATGACGTCGTTCTCTCTGTGACCCTGGTCACGGGCTTCTGCATTGTGGTTATCTCCTTCGATGTCAAGATCAATTGGGCTGCCACTCCCAGTGGGAGCGTTATCCCCAATATTTTGCTGTCCGTTACTGGCCATCTATTCTTCCTTCGTTCCCACAGACGGCGCCAAATTGTGTGGGTAAAAATCTGACCACGCTGCCCGTCTAGTGATCAGCTGGAGAGCACAAGCGGAATAGATGGCTTAAGCAACCTGAAACAGAAAGAAAAAGCTCCGGCGGTGGTTCTTCCACCAGGGGGCACTCCGACGATCAAGTCAGTATATCTCTCAAAGATAATCAAGTACTAAACAGAATACTCAAAGTATAAATTACATACCTTAGACCCACGGGAGTGTCTCTCTTTTATAATATACTCAATCCAAGTCCCACTAGAAGTATGACTTCTATGAACTCCAATTTACTGTTTACTCTGGACTCTTCAAGAGATAAAGATAAACTCCCTAAGAGCTTTATCCTTATCTTGGTTAAGTCCCCTCTTTGCCTTAGGACTCTTACCCCTTTATCCCGGATTCCGATATCTTCGGAGATGACCTCGGCTTCTCCGAGATTACCTCGGCTTAACTACCAAGGCACGTGGCACCTCGGCTGACACGTCGGCGTCACCATGCCACGTGTTGGTATTCTGAAAATATATCCCCACAGTATTTATGAATTATCATGTTTTTTTTATTAAATAAATCTTTTTTGAATTTTATTAATTGCAAAATTTTGTTCAAAACCCCTTAGTATGTTAAATTGCGTATTGCTTGCATATGTCCTACATATATAAATTAATGCTGGATTTTTGTTACTAAAATTGTATTATAAATTCCTTTGTCATGATTGATGATCATCTAAGTAATAGACTGGTGGCGGTGTGAGATGATCAGAATGAAATTTTATATTAATATGCCAAGCGTACACCTTTTCAAAGTCTCAATAGTTGCACCCGTATTTTATGTATAAAATTTATTTGTTATATATGCTTATAAATTTTAGAATATGGCGTGGTAACAATGAATTGTTAACTTGTAATTACACTAATCATGAAGGTGATTATTATTCGTGTTTTGTTAAACTGTGTTATTAAATTTTAGTATGAGAAAACATATTAAAATTTTATTGTACAATTTATAGTACCAAGCATATTGCTATTTAAGGATCTAATTATAACCTCTAAAAATTATTTCAGTATAATGTTATTACCACCATTATGTATAATTTTGATTTTTGTGGGTGCTTTGATGAGGTACAAAAGTATATATTTTTATGTGACATAGAATATGAATTGTGTAATATTTGTTGTCTTAATATTATTTTTATGATTTAGTAATATGCACTATGATTATGACGATGAATAATTGTGAATAAATTATTATTTATTCAATAATGTCTGTGCAAAGTTTTTATTTTAATTTGAAATCTAAAATTATGATGCGATTGGTAGTTGCAAAAATGACCCAATCGGAATGACATATAGATATCAAATCAAATAATTGAAATTTAATACCCTTCCCAAGTATTAAAAAATAATGACTTTGCAAATCGTAATTTTTTAATTACAAAGATAGTTTATGGATATTCATAATTGATATTGGCCCCGTTTGGTAGAGCTGTGGAAAAGTGATTATAACTTATAGCTTAACAGCTTATACCTTATAGCTGTGAACATAAGCTAATTTTTGATTTATAAATTAAGCTTCTCCCCCCCCCCCCCCCAACTCAAAGAATAAGTTGATTTTTGACTTACAAAAAGCTATAAGCTATATTGTTAAAGCTGAACCAAACACATCAAAATAGCTTAAATTAAGCTAAAAGCTGAAATAAACTGAAAATAAGCTCTACCAAAGAGTGCCATTGGAATGAATATCCAAAGATAGCAAACCTACTTAATTATGAATATTTTATTAACTAGTCCTATTAGTGAAAGGGAAACACCATAATTGTTAAATAGTATGCCATTAGATTATCCAAAAGATAGATCACGGTGATACTATTTCTAATTGTTTAAACATGTGTTTATGTTGACTAATTGTCAATTATTGATTACTCTTAGTATTAATATAGTGAGCATAAATTATTGATTAAAATTTTATTTTGCTATATTTTTATACCTTATTTGTTTTGATTTTAAATGAAAAAGATTTCTCAAAATGAATAGAACAAGTTCAGTTTTATCTTGATATTCTGAATTTTGACTTAGTATTACTATTTGAGAAATTTACTACTATTATGATTCAAGTAGTGTAAAAGAAAGAAAAGCTTTTTCATAAAGTATAAAAGGATCGAACAAATAAAGTTTATGTTTTTAAGCAAATGAGTATAGCAAACATTAAGTTTTAACTTCCCTAAATTGATAATCCTCAATAATGTGAAAGAACATTTCTGAATTGTTAATAAGTTTTCTGTTGGGACACTTATGGTTAAACTTACCAACATAAAGTTTGACGGTATGCATGAGATGTATGAGAATGCCATTAAATTGTCTAACTTGACTGCTCAATTAAAAATTTTAAAAATATTTGTGAATGAGTTTATTTTCATACAGTTTATTTTGAATTATTTATCTCTTCAATATGGATCATTTATATTAACTATAATTTTATGAATAATAAGTAGAAAGTTAGTAAATTGACTAGTATGTTTATTTAAAAAGACACAAAACTTAAGTAAATGAGATATCATTTATTGATCTTATAATTCAAGGAGCCGAAAGAAAGAGAGAATGCTTAGAAAAGAACATAAAGATATAGTCACCTAAAGAAAATGAGTCTGTTCAGGATTTTCAGTCTCATAAGAAAGAAAATGGTTATTCATGTTTTTTAATTTGATACAAGATTATTTTCAAACCAATTATGTTAAAACTCCAATTGAAATTATTGGGATTTATCGTTTATTTTTTGGGCAGCATTAATCATTATTTAAACTTTGTTCAAAAATTTTATGTTCATTCTAAATTTGAAAAAATTATTTATTGATTTGTCTAAACTTAATTAACCTTGATGGCTATTTTCAAAATTTAGAATAAAAGTTTAATTTATTGAAAATACATCTTTTGTTATTTTTAGTATTATTTATGATGGTTTGTATAAATTAAAATTTAATGATTTCTCAAAAGTTTAATTTATCTTGCATCATTTTATTGGTCCTAAATATAGCTTGATAAATGAAAACTCCCCAAGTTTGTGGCACAAAAGTTTGTACTATTTTTTTGGAAAAAAATAAAAATAAAAATAAAAATAAAAATAAAAATAAAATAAAAAAAAGAAAAGTTATAAAGACTAGTAAAGATGAGATTCTTTTGAATTTAGCTTTTATTGCTTTTAGTAAGAGTGTGGGTTGCATTAAGAAAAAACAATTCAATCACATTAAAGTGCCACAAGATATATAAAGCTTCTTCATATTACCCAAATAGACATTAATGTGCCCTTTTGACGCTTCGTGTTTGGTAAATTAATTTTTTTCATTTTTATAGATGAATTTTCACTTTATGATTTTGGTTATTTATTGCATAATAGATCTATAGTAAATGGACACCATTGCAATGTACATTATCAAGGAAGAAAGTCAATTAAACAAAAATGTGAAAATCATAAAAATAATGCAAAACACAAGTCTATTTGCTAAATTATATGAAAGATATAATATTTGTGAATGCCTGAGCAAAATGATATAGTTGAGAATCATTATTGTACTCTAATGAATATGACTAAGAGCATGCTAAATAATTTCTAAATACCCATAACATTGTGGATGTATGTCGTTATGATTTATTGTTTTCATACAGAATCGGGTTCCAAGTAAGGCAATTCCAAATACTCATTCTGAACTATGAATATGAAGGAAACTAAAATTAAGACACCTGCATGTTTTGGGTTGTCTTAGAAAGTTAGAATTATTGATCCACATGAAAAAAAGTAGATTTTATAATAATCAATGATTATTTTGTTGATTATCTTGAAAATTCAAAGGGTGTTAGTTTTACTATCTTGGCCATAGTACAAGAATTGCTATAGTGATTCTGATTTAAGACCCGACTCATTTGATACTCTGGTTTTGGGTTTCATGGTTTCATATTGTTGCTCTTGTCTTATTCTTCTTTTCCCTCCTTGAGTTTGGCTATTGGGATGTGTTGGTTGTGTTTGGAACAGGTTAGTACCTTGTTTTTCAAAAACCTTGTTGCCTAGAATTTCGCTTTTACGCTCGAGCGCCACTTCTCATGCTCGAGCGGACTTTGTGAACTCTCAGTACTTTTGCAAGTCTGCAAAACTACTGGGATTTGTTATTCTTCGCTCAAGCAATGCTTCTTGCGTTCAAGCGGTATGGCGCTCGCGCGGCCCTTTTTTCCGTTCGAGCATTGGCCTCCTGTCTGTAAAACTACTGGGAGTGTGTATTCTACGATTAAGCGCCACTTTTTGCGCTCGAGCAGTAATTATTTTGTGTTTGGACGCTCGAGCGTCACTTCTTGCGCTTGAGCAGACTGCATGTATATTAGTCTGTAAAAATCACTTTTTACATCACTTTTTCATATTTCTCTCCCTAAACTTTCTAAAAACCCTAAGTTGAGACCCTCTCTCTCTAAAACTCATCTTCTCTCTTCTAAAACACGTGGATCCATTAATTTCTCTACCCTACTTCCCTTGAGAAAAAGGTAGAGCTCACTTAGAGCTTCGTTTTCATCTGAGCAAAGTTGGATTTCGACTTCTTTGAGGTTTCTTCATTCCCTCCTTGGTCTTCTAGCTTCGAGGTAGGGATTCTTTACACTCTTTTATGATTTTTAACTTAGTTATATGTGTTTATAAAACAATCTTGGGATTTTGGAGGATTTTGAACAAGCCTAGGGTTTTGGTTTAAAATCAAAAGAGGGGTTTTCAAATGAATGTCTTGAAAATGGTTGTGGGATTGAAAGTGAGGTTGAGTTATGATAGATATGTTGATTTGATACTTGGAATGGATTTTGAAAGGAAAATAGGTTTTGCCCTAAATGTCTCAAATATTTATTTTGTATAAATAAATGAAATTGATGTTGGAAATGTGAAATTGGATGGACATTAATATGGATGGTGGAGTTGGATACATATTATCGCTCACAACTTAAATTTGGGAAAGTTCATCTGTATTGGAGATTTTATATCTGTTTAGAAATATCTATTTTGGGCTATTGGTGGATGATAGCTATGATTGTTGTAGAAATTGCATGATGAATAGATGAATTGAAACTAATTTCTCATCCATGTGCATTGAATATTGTTGCTCATTTAATACATTGCAAATGTAAATGATTTTGAGAAAAATAGATGAACGTGGGAAGGAGGTGTGTATCGCCAAATTAAGTTGGCCTGTGTGTCCAGGGTGAAAGTCCCGAAAAACGCGCGTATACATGGGTGTCGGTTCCCGCGGACGAAATATCTGTAAAATAGCAATAGTAGCGCTTGTATAGGCTACGTTTACATGGGTGCCATTTGATGGTTTCCTGCAGATGAAATATCCGTGAAAGGTTGTACCGGTTACAGATTTCCTCATTGTTTTCTCTTGTAAAGGACATAATTGGAGAATTTGATATAAACTGAGCATGGCATGGTCTTTGAGAAAGAAATGTAAAATGTTTTGACATGGGCATTGCATATACATTTCACCCTCATATCTTTGTTAAGATTTATATATTGTGTTGGATTATTTCTACGGGGTTTTAGCTCATCTATATGGGAAAACCATTTTCAAGTGTTTGTGAGATGTCTCTACCAAGGCAATAGCTTGGAAGAATTGGAGCAAGAGCTCCATTTTGTTTACTTCTTGTTATTATTTTGTACAAGCTGAGGGTTTTATCTATGTTGGATTTAAATCCATTTGGATATAACCAAGTATAGTCTTGGAAAGTTGTAGCCTTCAAGGCATTTCAATTATCTGTTTAACTTCTATTTCATATCTTTATTGTTGACACATGCTATAGATTCAGTGTTAGAACTTATGAATATATATCTGCATGTGTCACCCTTTTGTACAACTGAGTCTTATGTAATAGAAGGATATTATACTCTGATTTAGATTGTTATTTACTTATCGTCGTGGATGTTTATTATAATTATTTCAGGGCGTTAGAACTTGGTATCAAAGCGTACTAGGTTTGAATACTTTGGGTATGTGAGAAATGGTTATTACCATAATATGTTTTTCTCGCTTGATAGAGACATTCGTATGTATGATATGCTATGTGACAACATGCTTATGTGATTATATGGGTATGGGATTTAATTTCTAGGATATTGACTGAGTCTATGGTTTTCTAAAAATCCTATTAGAAGAGCACCTGATCACCGCTTATTTCTTATTGGAACTCTAGCAACACCGTGAGACGATCATTATCCAAGAAGAAAATTTGTATGTGTTTATGTGACTACGTGCTTAAAGTGAATTACTTTTGTCCACCACATTAGAACGCGAGTGAATTACCTTCAGCACATTTGTAAATGTGCTAATCTCTTTTGTTACCTTTATTAGGATGTCAGGACATGGTTGTGGTGGTAGGCGTGGTAGGCCTAGACGACAAGGGGTGCCAATACCGGATGATATTTCGGCACAAGATGAGGGAGTTGGTCAGGCCAATGTGGCCGAGCCGACAAGTCAACAGACCATGGACGCCTTAGCCCGCGAAATGGTCAGAGCATTACGAGAACCCATGGACATTCTCAGAGTTGAGAATCAAGTCCAAGTCCATGTTGCTGAGACAGAGCTGTCATTCTTGAAGAGGGAGTTCTTTTGGTCCAACCCGGACGAGTTTCTAGGTGATCCTAAAGAGCCTTTGAAAGTGGATGAATGGCTCGAACAAATGGGGAAGGCATTTGAGATGCTCAACATCAAAGACAGTGGTTTGAGAGTAACCTTGGCATCTTTCCAGTTGAAAGGAGATGCGAGTTAATGGTGGAAGTATGCGCATGGGCGTATTGAAGCAACTTGGGAGGCTTTCGTTGATGCCTTCTAGGACAAGTTTTTACCTCTCACTGTTAGGGAGAGTTAAGGGAGCAGTTCTCGTAGCTCAAGCAGTTGAACACACTAGTGGCCGAGTTTAAGGCCGCATTTACTAGTCTATCTAGGTTTTGCACTAGAGTTAGTGGTGACGGAGGAGCGCCATTATGTGGAGTTCAAGAAAAGGTTAAGGATCGGGCTTCTTTTTAAGGTAGTCAGTTCAATGATTAGAGATTATGGGCGACTTGTAGAGTCGGCGGCGCATCTTGAGACCATGATGCAAATGAAAGAGGAGCGAATGAGGGGCTCTAGGAGGAGTCAGGATGTTCAGGGGGACAATAAGAGGCATAGGGGTTCTAACCCACAACAGTCCTAGGGAGTTCAGTCAAGATCCACTTTTTGAGTACCGAGTTCGGGTTCTGGGAGAGGTGGTCAGGGAGATTTCACTTGTTTTAAATGTGGTCAATTAGGCCACAAGTCTTTAGTTTGCCCGCAGAGGGAAGGAGGGCAGCAGTCTGCATCATCTTTGGCTCATCCTCAGAACCAGAGTCAGGGGAGAGGGCAGTGGCCTACTTGTTATCAGTGTGGGCAAGCAGACACTTGAAGAGGTTTTGCCCTCAATTGAGTGGCACACCTAGCGCGTCTGGTTCAAGAAAGACATAGAGCCACCAGCCTGCACAGTCAGCATAGGCCTCGAGGGCCAATCAGAGAGCCTCTTTGGCTTAGTCAATGCATCAGACTTATGTTCCGAGGGGTGAGCAGATGGAACAAAGACCTTCAAGGCATGTATATGCTTTTACCACACCAGACCTAGTACCAACGCCTTTAGTTGTGAGAGGTACTTTCTTGTTATGCAATTTTATTGCCAATGTATTGATTGATACGGGTGCTTCCCACTCTTTTATTTCGTCTGTATTAGCATCAGCTTTGGGGTTAGAGTTAGCTCAGTTAGCATCTCCACTCAGTATAGAGTCACCTATTAGTGGTGAGATTATTTTGGAACAAGGGTGTCGGGGTTGTGACATAGAGGTTGTCAATCGCCGACTTTCTGTTGTTTTTGTATTGATTGATATGTCGAGCTTTGATGCTATATTAGGTATGGACTGGTTATCATCGTATCAAGCTATCATAGATTGTTACCGTCAGAAGGTTGCTGCATGTATCTTGAGCGGTGATTGTTTTTATTTGATGGGGACAAAGCCGATAGAGTCTTTTCACCGGTGTATGATCTGCATGGGCGGAGTGAACTTAGTTGTCTTCTTGCCAATTTCTTGGGTAATGAGTGTGATAAAGTCCAAGCTGAGTTGCCAAGGGTAGTTTGTGAGTACCTGGATGTTTTTCCTGAGAATCTTGATAGTTTACCACCTCACCGAGAGATCGAGTTCTCTATTGATTTAGTGCTTGGCACGACACCGATTTCTATGGCACCGTATAGGTTTGCACCTACTGAGTTGAGTGAGTTAAAGATTTAACTCCAAGAATTATTAGATAAGGGTTTCATCCGCCCTAGTACGTCGCCTTAGGGAGCACCGACTCTCTTTGCTAAGAAAAAGGATGGCGCCTTACAACTTTGTATTGATTACCAAAAGTTGAACCGGGTAACTGCCTTATATAAATGATTTGCTTGATCAGTTGAAAAGGTCTTGTTGTTTCTTTGAGATAGACCTGAGGTCGGGTTATCACCAGTTGAGGGTAAGGAAGGAAGATATCCAGAAGACGACATTTTGTACGCGGTATGGCCATTTTGAGTTCCTAGTGATACCTTTTAGGCTAACCAATACACCTATTGTATTTATGAATTTGATGAATCAGATCTTTCGTGAATTCCTAGACCGTTTTGTAGCGGTCTTTGTTGATGATATTCTGATTTACTTACCCTCCAAGGAGGAACATGATGAACACCTGCGACTTGTACTCGAGTTGCTTAGAGCCCACAAACTGTATGCTAAGTTTGGGAAATGTGAATTCTGGTTGAGAGAGGTTAAGTTCTTAGGCCATGTGATATCCGGGGAAAAGGTGACAGTAGATTCATCCAAGACAGAAGTCATACAAGATTGGAAAAAACCCAAGAATGCCTTCGAGATCTGTAGTTTCTTAGGATTGGCCGGGTATTACCGTCAATTTGTGAAAGATTTCTCTAGGTTAGCTTCACCATTGACTAGACTGACAAGGAAAGGAATTAAATTTGTGTGGAGTGAGGCTTGTGAGAAGTCTTTTTAAGAGCTTAAGGTTAGACTTACCACCGCTCCAGTATTGATTATCCCGGAGAGGGGTTTGGGCTATTTAGTGTATTATGATGCTTCACGGAAAGGTTTAGATTGTGTATTGATGCAAGAGGGGAAAATAGTAGCTTATGGCCTTCGTTGGAGGACAATGCCAGACATCAACATTATCATTAGTATATTTTTTAGATAACACAACAATAGAGGGGGCCCTCATTTGCGAATCTTCTGGCATGTCACTTGTAGAATACTTTAGATACCCCTTCATTTTACAATACGTAACCCCCCTTTTAATATTGGAATTTTCAAGTCGATACTTCACCATCCATGGCACCTGTTTGTCGTTAATTGAACAATAACCATTCCCATAATAGACTAACTCGCATTGACAATCTACTGGGAAAATAAACCATGCCTGCAAACTGTCATTACCGTCTAACCTCCGATCATAAACATTTACTCTGACCAACCCACTAGCATTGGGTGCGCAAAGGGGGGAATATTTTATCAATATTTTATCAACCTTAATACTTTTTTGTTTGTATCTTAACCTCAATTGAGAAAATAAATTAGGCAACGCAAGTTCAATACAACTGAAATCACTTTCCGAAACACCTTCAACAACCCCAGTTTTTATATCGTCCACCTCCATTAACCTGAACATTAAAAATAAAAATACATCAAATTACAATTCTAAACAGTTTTAAAGTACATTTGACTCCTTAAAGTAATTTTGCATTCCTTTCCACTAACAGTAGCAGCCACTAAATATATGGCACCCTTTTGAATGCTTCCAACATTTTCCAACAGCGTATCTTTGTAGTCCGTCCAAACTTCAACTGGGAAGAACCGGTCTACAACTTCTATCCCGTGACGAACGTACTCTTTGTCCTTGCCACCAACGAGCTTGAATCTCATTTTCTTTAGCATCCGAAAATGGTCAGACTGGTCAGGATCAACAATCCAGGTCTCAGGATTACCCTCGCCAACTCCAATAAATATCTTGTCAGGTGTAGGGACGGAATCTGACGGACTATTATCACTGATGACAAAAAACAACACGTGGTGGACCACAACTTCGTCCTTAGCATCCTGTCCCAATTGAACATTACCAATGAATTTGATACCCTTAACCACGATCTTGTCTGATTGACGGTCAGATCTCTTATTACCCAACTCAATACCATTAAGTAATCTCGCCACGCCTTTATTATCAAACTTAACGTCCCTTAATTGTTCATCATATAGCTGTAATTTCCTTACTCCCCTCTTAGTCTTCTTAATAAATCGGGGAATATTCTGAACGTACCGTCTGCGAACGTACTAGGTCTTAAAAGGTGCACGACTACGGTAACTACGCCTATATCCACTGGCCGCCGGTGTCCTTGACCTCCGGTACGCAAGGGGGGTCCGGTAATGGCTGCTTCCTATTCCTTCCATTTTTTATAAATAACTCCAAATCTTTTATACGAACACTTCTACAGGATCTGTTACCTCTGCTAACCCTTTTCTTCAGACACCTTAGCTTTGATATTTTTGCCCTCTGATCTTCGTACACCGGAACAAACTTCACCGGAGCTCTCCGCCGGCTCTCTTCCCACAGTCCTAGTTGCCACGTCAAAAAGCGATCTACACACATTTGAGTGAACTGCCCGTAATTCTCGGGATACTCTTCTAAGGAGTACAACATTGTATACCAAATAAATCGACAAAAATGGCAGAAAGAAAAGGAGGGACGAAACAAGATACCAGAAAATCACCTCAGTGTAATAACTCTCCAATTGCAAAAGCATATCTTTCATATCTCTCTCCACCGACAAATATCTGAGGCTGGACCCAGATATATAGACAGCTGTAAATACGGAGATTCAGAATTTAAAATTTGAATTCTCGCCCATTACTGTTCATTCACGCGGAATTCTGTGCACCTTTGCTTTATCTCCAAGAAAAACCACCACGATCGTGACACGTGGGTGGATAGGATCCGGCCACGTCTACTCACACCACTCACACCAAATAGTGATTACTATTTGGTGTGAGTACGGTTTTAATCTCCACCTTACACGTCACCATCCGTACGTCCATCGACGGATGAAATTGCCTATCGGGTACAATTTCAACAGGGGGCGCTAGTAATATTATATATAGCACCCCCTCCCCCGGCTGGTGTGACCTCCCTGTATATAAAGCCTCCACTAACAACATTCACACCGGTGTAAGTTAAGTGTTAATCACTAAATAAGCTAAATAATGCCTCGCCAAGCCTCTTTCCGTTTTTATGCCAAGAATGTCTTCCTCACCTACCTACAATGCCCATGCCCAAAAGAACAACTCTTAGAACTCCTCCAGTCTCTCCTCCAACTAGCCTGTCAACCATACTACATACTTGTCGCAAGGGAGCTCCATGAAGATGGAAACCCACACCTTCATGCCATGGTCCAATGCATGAAGAAGATCCAAACCTCCAACCCGAGATTTTTCAATATCAGTGGAACCAATGGGAGGATCTACCATCCAAATATAGAAAAACTCCACTCGCCAACAGCAAGTCGACAATATATACAGAAAGGGGGCGAGTTCGTCGAATGGGGAGAATTTTCATCTAAGGGGAGAAGTCCTTCGAAAAACAGAGACGAACTCTGGAAGGGAATACTTGGCGGTGATCATTGCCTTACAGATTTGGAGGCATTATCTGTATGGTGAGAATTTTGAAGTGTTTTCTGATCACAAGAGTCTGAAATATCTGTTTACAGAGAAAGACTTGAATTTGAGGTAGAGGATATGGATGGATAGAAGATTATGACTTTGAGTTGCATTATCATTCAGGGAAGGCCAATGTTGTGGCCAATGCTTTGAATAAGAATCCATTAGCAGTGTGTCTAGTATTTCCATTTGGGAATAGGAGATGTTGGGTGCTATTGGTGAATTTGACTTGTATCTTGGCGAGTCCGTTGAGTGTGCAGCCTTGTTTTCGGTGGTTACACAACCTACACTTGTAAACCGAGTGATAGAAACACAGAAGAGTGATCTTGATGTTAAAACCCTCCAAAAAAAGATCTTTAGGGGGAAGGTAGAGAAAGGCTTGAATGTGTATCCCGATTCGAGTGTTAGATACCGTGATCGCTTTTTCGTGCCGAGGTCTTGCCGAGAAGAAGTACTTTTAGAGTTTCACCATTTATGCCTTTCGGTGCATCCAGGAGACACAAAGATGTATCGTGACCTTAGTCGCCAGTTTTGGTGGAGAGGTATAAAGAGAGATGTGGCCGTGTTTGTATCGAAGTGCCTTACTTGTCAACAAGTGAAGGCCAAACACCAAAGACTAGCGGGTTTGTTGCAACCCTTGCCTATAACCGTGTGAAAGTGGGAGCACGTCACGATGGATTTTGTGATGGGTCTTCCAAGGACTCAACGCGGTAATGACGTCATTTGGGTGGTAGTTGATTGATTGACCAAGTCAGTGCACTTTGTACCTATGCATATTACATTAGGGACATAGTGAGGTTGCACGGGGCCCTTGTAACAATTGTTTCGGATAGAGATCTGCGTTTTATGGCTTGGTTATGGCAGAGCCTAGAGAATGCCTTGGGCACTAGACTGACTTTTAGTACCGCCTATCATCCTCAGATTAGCGGGCAATCCTAGCGTACTATTCAGATTCTTGAGGATATGCTTCGAGGTTGTGCCATTGACTTTAAGGGGTCATGGGAGAAGCACTTACCCTTAGTGGAGTTTGCCTATAATAATAGCTTCCAATCGAGTATTGGCATGGCACCGTTTGAGGCCTTGTATGGTCGACCGTGTAGATCCCCTGTGTGTTGGGCCGAGGTGGATAATGCACCAATGTTGGGTCCAGAGTCAGTTCGAGAAACGACAGAGAAAATTGCACTTATCCGTAAGAGGTTGGTTGTGGCCCAGAGTCACTAGAAAAGTTATGCCGACTGGAGGAGAAAACCTTTGTCTTTTGAAGTAAGAGATCATGTTTTCTTAAGGATATCACCTAGACGGGATTTGATGAGGTTTGGGAAGAGTGGGAAATTATATCCTAGATTTATGGGCCTTTTGAGATCTTAGAACAGATTGGAGAGGTAGCTCATCGCTTGGCCTTGCCACCACAACTTTCTGGGGTTCATGATGTGTTTCATATTTGTATGCTTCGAAATTATGAGCTGGATCCATCGCACATGTTGGATTGGACCGACTTAGAAGTATATGAGGATGCCTCGTATGATGAGAGACCGATAAGAGTCTTAGATACTCAAGACCAAGTCTTGCGAGGCAAGACAATTCCCTTGGTTAAAGTATTGTGGCAACATCACCAAGTTGAGGAAGCAACTTGGGAACGTGAGTTGGAAGTCCATGAGAAGTATCCGGACATATTTATTAATGTTTTAACATGTATTGAAACTTTTGACATGTTGATTTAATATAAACATTGTATATGTTTTGGAAATGTGAATTGTACATTCAATATTGAGAACTTGTTTATTATGTTGATGAAGATGAATGACCAGTGGATATGTCATGGTATTGGAATTGATTGATTATCATTGTTGTAATTGGTTTAAACATGGTTTTATAAGTTTGATTTATAATTTTGGGGACGAAATTCCTTAAGAGGGGAAGCTTATAGAGATTCTGGTTTAAGACCCGACCTATTTGATATTCTGGATTCAAGTTTCATAGTTTCGTATTGTTTCTCTTGTCTTATTCTTCTTTTCCCTCCTTGAGTTTCACTATTTGGATATGTTGGTTGTGTTTGGAACAGGTTGGTACCTTGTTTTTCAAAAACCTTATTGCCTAGAATTTTGCTTCTACGCTTGAGCGTCACATCTCACGCCCGAGCAGGCTTTATGAACTCTCAATACTTTTGCAAGTCTGCCAAACTACTAGGACTTGTTATTCTTCGCTCGAGCGGTATGGAGCTCAAGCAGCCCTTTTTGTGCTCGAGCATTGGCCTTCTGTCTGTAAAACTACAGGGAGTGTGCATTCTACGCTCGAGTGTCACTTCTTGCGCTCAAGCGGTAATTATTTTGTGTCTGGACGCTCGACCGCCACTTCTTGCACTTAAGCGGACTGTGTGTATTTCAGTCCATAAAAATCACTTTTTACATCACTTTTTCATATCTCTCTTTCTTTCTAAACTTTCTAAAAACCCTAAGTTGAGACCCTCTCTATCTAAAACTCACCTTATTTCTTCTAAAACACTTGGATCCATTGATTTCTCTACCCTACTTCCTTTGAGAAAAAGGAAAAGCTCACTTAGAGCTTCGTTTTCATCCAAGCAAAGTTGGATTTCGGCTTCTTTGAGGTTCTTCATTCCCCCCTTGGTCTTTTAGCTTCGAGGTAGGAATTCTCTACACTCTTTTATGATTTTTAACTTAGCTATATGTTTTTATAAAACAATCTTGTGATTTTGGAGGATTTTGAACAAATCTAGGGTTTTGGTTTAAAATCAAAAGAAGGATTTTCAAATGGATGTCTTGAAAATGGTTGTGGGATTGGAACTAAGGTTGAGTTGTGATAGAATTGTTGATTTGATACTTGGAATGGATTTTGGAAGGAAAATAGGTTTTGCCCTAAATGTCTCAAATATCTATTTTGTATAAATAAATGGAATTGATGTTGGAAATGTGAAATTGGATGGATATTAATATGGATGGTGGAGTTTGATATGTATTATCACTCACGTATTAGATTTTGGAAAGATTATCTATATTGGAGATTTTGTATCTGTTTAAAAATATCTATTTTGGGCTATCGATGGAGGATAGCTATAATTATTGTAGAAATTACATGAGAATTAGGTGAATTGAAATTAATTTATCATTCATGTGCATTGAACGTTGTTGCTCATTTAATACATTGTAAATGTAAATGATTTTGAGAAAAATGGGTGAACGTGGAAAGGAGGTGTGTATCACCAAATTAAGTTGGCCTGTGTGTCTAAGGTGAAAGTCCCGGAAAACACGCGTATACATGTGTGCCGGTTCCTGCGGATGAAATATCCGTAAAATGACAATAGTAGCGCTTATATAGGCTACGTTTACATGAGTGCCGTCTGACGGTTTCCTACGGACGAAATATCCGTGAAAGGTTGTACCGGTTAGAGATTTCCGCCTTTTTTTTCTTTTGTAAAGGACTTGATTGGAGAATTGTGATATAAATTAAGCATGGCATCGTCATTGAAAAAGAAATGTAAAATGTTTTGACATGGGCATTGCATATGCATTTCACCATTATCCTTGTTAAGATTCATATATTGTGTTAGATTATTTCTACTGAGCTTTTGCTCACCCTGTATAGGAAAACCATTTTTAGATGTGGTGAGATGCCTCCTCCAAGGCAGTAGTTTGGAAGGATTGGAGCAAGAGCTCCATTTTGTTTACCTGTTGTTATTATTTTGTACAAGCTGAGGGCTTTATCTATATTGGATTTAAATCCATTTGGATGTAGCCAAGTATAGTCTTGGAAAGTTGTAGCCTTCAGGGTATTTCAATTATCTATTTGACTTCTATTTCATAACTTTGTTATTGACACATGCTATAGATTCAGGATTAGGACTTATGAATGTATATCCATATATGTCACCTTTTTGTACTACTGAGTTTTATGTAATAGAAAGATATTATACTCTGATTTAGATTGTTATTTACTTATCGTCGTGGATGATTATTATAATTATTTCGGGGCGTTACAATTGCAAAAATTGATAACATCAAATTTAATAAGAATGGTGAAATCTATGGGAGTGATAAATCATGAAAAGTGATTATTCAATATGTTTATGTACAAGTATCATTACCCATAATTTTGAAGGAAATTGTCGTTTCTATAGTTGTTAAACAGCTTAATGTCTTAGAACAACAAATGAATAATCAATTACTCTATAATGTAATTATTACCAATGAAAAGTTGTAGAAGAACTATAAGAAATAATATTAAAAAGATTTCATAAAGTAAAGAGATTTGTCATTTCGAATGATTATGTGGTATATCTATAACAATTTTATTATAATATTAGGATAGGTAAAGACTCGGTTTTGTTGTCACAAGTCATAGAAAGTATTGATTTTACTAAATAATTTATGTAATGAATGATGAGTTGAAATCAATGGACCAGAATGAAATTTGGGATTTTATTGAATTGTCTAAGGTTACAAAAATATTTATTGTTCTAAGGGCAATAAAAAATGATATAATGCTAGATATGTGGCCAAAGATTTTACTCAGAAAGTAGACATTAATTACAATGAGATATTATTTTTTCACTTGTATCTTAAAGGGATGATTTAGAATTATTATGGCATTGGTAACTCATTATGATATTGAGTTGCATTAAATATATGTGAAAACTAATTTTCTGAAAGAGAGTCTAGATAAAGAATTTTGTGTAGATCAACTAAGAGGTTTCCCTATTGCGGAAAATGAAAATGTGACTTGCAAACTTAAGATATCAATTTATGAACTTAAACAAGTTTTTTAAAAATTGTATCTTAAGTTTTATGATACTATTTTTTCCTTTGGATTTAAAGAAAATATTTTTTTTATTAGTGTAAATATCCAAAGATCAGTGAAAGCAAGTTTATATTTATGATTTTGTATGTTGATGATATTTTACTTGCTAATAATGTACGTGATTTATTGCATGAGTTAAGAAATTTATTTTTAAGAACTTTGAAATGAAATATATTAGTTAGTCATTATAGTAACCCACATTATATGGAAATAAGAATTATAGATTTAATAAAATTATAGTTTCATATATTGAACCACAGGTTATTATCTGATTGGTCAATAGATGGAGTAGTTTCCAAATTTCCTACTTTGATAGGCAAATGGAGTTATAGTTATATTGGGAAACTGGTCCTCTCTCTACCTATAAAAGTATATTTAGATCACCCATCAATTATTCTGAATATAACATATTCTAGAGAAGATTAACAGAGAAACACATTTTTTCTACTAATATTATTATTAGGTTTATGTTCAATCAATCTTGGATAACTGATTCAGGTATGTTATTTATTTTCCGCATTATGTTATTATTTATGAAAATCATGATAGTTCACGATTTTGAATTATGAAGGTTGTTATATATATAACACATTAAAATTTTTACATAGCAATCACTCTGAACATACCCAGAAATCACACTATTCCAAGTCACAACATCCCGAACCAAACCTAGAGCCACTTCAAACACCCTCCGTCCAAATTCAACAAAACCACACTGAAATTTCATCAATATCAGCGCATTTTGCACAAAGACATCGAATTCAAGCCCGAGTTTTACACTCAAACAATGAATTTCAAGGCCATTTTCAATCAACACAATTCTACCACAAGCCTTGAGGACAAAAGGGAATGTTTATTTATAAGGGAAAATGCTATTACACCTCATAAGATTGTAAATATTGACCGACAGTTGGGGAGACCAGCTCTGAGAATAGGCTTAGAACATGAAATTTCAAGAAAAGAGATTAGGGTTTTGGATTTGGAAGAAAATGGAGGATGAAAAAGAGAGGGAACGGTGGGGGAAAGAGGGAGAGAGAAGTGAAGGAATTTGTTGGAGACAAGAAGGGTCAATGAAGAGGACTGAAGTAATGGCATGAGAGAGGGTTTGGTAGAAATGAAAAGGGTGTGGATAGGTTTGCAAGACGGAAAGAGAGAAGGTGTGGAAGTTGCAAGAAGTGTGGAATGAGAGAGACTAGGGTTTTGGGGTTTGGGGTTTGGGGTTTGAAAGAGGTCAGGAGTTGCATTTGCTTAGCTGAAATAATCACCCTTAAGTGTGTATGCAACGATTACATATAGTTTTCAAGTTTGTAGGTTATAACGGAAGGAAAATAGTATAGGCTCCAAATTTTCTACCAAACAAATGATCAAATGTCTCATATGGGTTTGCCCCACACCCATGTGAGACATTAGATCATTTGTTTGGTAGAAAATTTGATATCCCTAGCATTACCCATAACGGAAACCTACATCCCACCAAGGGTCCATACTTTATTTCTCTATACTTATTTATACTTTCTTTTTTTTTTTTTTGGCTATTGTAGACGTCCCCGAACGTCCCGGGAGGGAATCCTCCCCATTTTGTTCATTGGGCTCACTACAGTTTAGGACTCAAATGTCACGGTCCTGTATCTAATCTCGCAGAGTGCAATGCAAGACCGATGACTCATCAAAGAGTCCAAATCTGACAAATCATTTTGGAAAACAATTTTTTCAGAAAGAAGTGCCAAACATGGACTGCTTTGCCAGATACAGAGTCGCCACCTAAATATTTATTTTGGAAAATTTAGGAAACCCTAACTCGTTGCCTAAGGCCACGTGTCCGTCATCACCAAAGTTGCCTCGGCTCGGGAACTTGGGTACGATTGGGGAAGGTCACTTCGTGAGCACCCCCGCTCGCCCTATCACAGATCGGCCTCTACTAACCATGATATCTAGTTTTGAAAACATTATGCGTTCTTATTCCGGTTATTAACCTAGATTTACTACGTGATGCGCACAGTATACAAGTATAGACTGGGTCGCCTGAATTGGAACAAAACATTTCATGTTTGTTTATTTGAAAATGGTTTGATGGTGCTACCCGCAAGTAGACTAAGACGTGGATTTGCCACCCTCAGGTGGGCTTAGAAAAACATGATTTTGCCACTATCTAGTGGGCTTAAAACTCACAATTAATGAATTGTTCCAGTTCAAATAACCCAACCTTCACCCACAAGCATTCAGACAGTTATATCACATAAGCACATAGCCTCATGGTAAGCATACTGTCATGGCAGTGACTCACACGCATACAAGGATGCTAAAGCATAAAACTTACCGAGTATTCCAAGCCAAAACAAAAGCTATGTTAGAAATCCATGCATGATCCTAACTATACAGAAATGCCTAATGCAACACATGCAAAATACAACTAAGATAGGCTCGGCTATTCTAAAGATGGCATGTGAAATGCTACAAGTAACAAGTATTCAACTCGGAATTGAAATACAAATGCAGTTAGTATGATGCGCCGAGCCCCGTGCATGCAAGACAGATGAATGAATGCAAACATGCGAGCAAAACTATGCTAATTGAAACATGCCCTAATCTAACCATCATAAGCTGGTAAATAAAATGGAGAAAGACGTGGGGTTGGAAGACATGCATCACACACACGCACACTTATTACAGCATTGCCCTCGCTCAGAGGGTCCGACTAAATAATATACAGTTCGAATAAATACAAAAATCCTAATTAATTAACAGATTAATCTAGGAAAGCAGATAAATTAGCACGCAAATCCACGGACTGCGTCAGCTCTTATTCCGAATGATGAATGATGTATGCTTGAGTTGCCTTGCGCGGAAATCTATTGCAATGCCCCGGTTTGCCTCTGTTTGCAATTTTTCTCAGAATATTGTGCAAAGCTCCAGAAGGCTGCTGATTTTCTGATTTACTGCAAGAGAGAGCAACAAAGGGGCATGGCAAAGTATTTTCACATATGTATGCATGACTATTCTTCGGGGAGTGAAGTCCTCGATCCTCGTGCCACCAATCACGCATATCGATACATGATGGCCGAGGAGTCGAATTGCACGACTCGATGTGAAATGAATGCACATGAAAACACAACAAGACCTAAACTCCATCATGGGTAATCCGGAGTGTCGGCGACCGGGAAATTGAGACACGTTCCGTCACTCGGAGTACGAAACGACCCTCGTTTCCCGTGCTTGGGCTAACTCCTATCCCAAACACAATGCAAATGAGATGGCATACACAATGCGACTAACATACAACCTAGCATACGCAATGCTATGAAATGGCATACACAATGCACGACGCAACATGACATACACAATGCTCTAACATACAACCTAACATACGCAATGCTATGAAATGGCATACACAATGCATAATGGACTTACACCAACATGAGTAGACCTCAGCCACACTCACATCAGTGGCCATTAGATGAAAAAGAGACGACCGAAATGCATGCACACATGCACGCATACCGAGGATCGAACCTAAGGCATCAAATGCCACTCTACCAAAGCATGGCAAGGGATGAAAGATGGCATACAAACATATAATTTCCAGCACTGAAACATGATGCTAAATGATCCCGAAAAATGGAAATATGGCACCCGATGCATAGAATAAGCCTCGAAACTCAAAACTAGGCACATGTATTGAACTGCAAGTATACAAAGCAAGCATTATTTGATCATGAAGTCAAAAGACAGAGCCAAGGCAGTCTCAAAACATGCACATTTCTAGTTTAGAACATGGCCAAAAGATGCTAACATGATGGACTAAAATAGCATGCAACATTGGCTAGCAAGCATGGTTTACATGGCATGTATATGAAGAAAATGAGAACTCATCAAACCATCCAAAAACAGTGAATAAAACATGCCAAAATATGCCCAAATAATTACTGAAATGCAGCCAATGCATGCAAAAATGAGGGGCTTCTTTGGAAGGCCATTCAAGGGGTTGTTAAGCACATATAAGATAGACACTTAGCATGACCAAACCAGCTCTGGAAATGAGTTATGACAGCCCTAAAACTCACAAAATTGGTCCTGAAATCAGTCTAGGAAACATGCAAAGAAAGGCTCCTTTGAAGAGCCTTGGATGGGATTGCTCTACACATGCATTGTAAACATAAAATATGATCAAAAGGGCCCCGGACAGACTTAAGGTAGACCTTAAAACCCACAAAATTGGGCCCAAAAAGTGACTCTAATGCATGCAAAATAGAGCCCCTTTGGAAAGCCAATGATGCTAGTAAAGAAGATGAGGGGTGAGAGGGTCACCCCTCTATGATTTCAAAGCTCAAAACCTCATCAAAGCCACTGAAAATCTCCTGGATTTCAGTGGCCAAGAGGCCAAAACAAGTCCAACGCAAATGCTCTAATGCATAGCCCTAATCATGAAGAGATGGAGCATGCAAGGAAGGAGATGACTCCAAACGGAAAAGTGACCTCAAGAAAAATTAAAGAGGAGGTCAAAAAAAGACTTTCTACAGTTTATAACAAATCTCGAAAATGTTCACAAGTAGGGCTAAAGTATGATGCAAAAACAACCCTAAAAGAGAGATAGAGGGTAAGGGGAAGTAGATGACCTCAAAAAGCAAAGTTCCCTTAAACAAAGTTGAAGAGGAGCTAAAAATATGACACTTTCTAGTTTATCACAAAGCCCATAAATACTTGCAAGTGAAGCTAAGTAATGAAGTAAAAAAATACAAGTTTAAGGGAAATAGACACTTACCCTTGAAGAGCCGACCTCTAGCAGCTTTTGGACCAAGTTGGTGAGTTTTCAACCTCTGCAAATGACTTCCAAGGCGCTGGAATGGATGATGGAGGTGTGGTGCTAAGGGTTGTAGTGCAAATGGACCAAGAAAATTAGGGTTTTGAAGCTTGGAATAGTGACAATGGAGGTTTGTGTGTATATATCTCAACCCAAAGCTTCTAACCTTTGCAAATGGAGGTGGAGTGTGTGTTATAGAGGGAGAAGGGTGAGGCTTCTTGGAGAAGCCAAGAGAGGGGTTCAAAGCTTCTAAAGGAAGCTTAACCAAAGGGTCAAACTTCTTGAAGAAGCTAGACCAAAAAGGGTCAAGCTTCCTCAAGAAGCTTGACAAAAGAGTCAAGCTTCCCTAAGAAGCTAAGCAAGAGGGTCAAAACCAACTTAAAAAGGTCAACAAAAGACTCAAAATCTCGGACAGTGGGTCAAGTGCTTCACAGCTGGCACAGCTGTGTTGCACTTGAGAAGAGCAAAAAGTAGAAAGCTGGCCAACCAGCTGAGGTGGCCGGCCGGCAAAAAGGTCAAGCAAAATTGCTGGTCGGCCTACCTAGAAAGGTGGCCTCCCAGATGAGTAGAATACAACTGTATGGTGAAAAACCAGAAAATGTGACTCAGGAGAGAGAAAAACCAACTTTTTTAGAGAGGTTCAAAAGGGTCAAGAAGAATTACTGGTCGGCCTACCCATATTGGTGGCCTCCCAGATGAGCACAACACAATGATGGTATGAAAAGCCAGAAATTGTGGCTCAAAAGTGGAAAAAACCAGCTTTCGGTCAGAAAAACCAGCTTTTGGAGAGAGAGAATGAGAAAACTGGCTTTTCAGGGGAAAAGGTGGCCAGCCACCATACTACCCCCTCCCTAACAATGAAAATAGGGTCTCCACCAAAAACGGGCCAAAACGGATGCAAAACGAAGGTTCGGGGGCCAAAACGCGCGGTTCGGGGCCCCGAAAACAGGCTGTTAGGCACGGGAAGTGGCGTATGACCATGAAAGTGGTCTCACGGGCCACAGTGTCCCTCCAAAGGGAGGAAATAAGGTGTGTGCCAAAAACCGGAGCAAACGGAGGTATTTAAGCGGTCCCGAACCGAGGCACACGGCCGACGGCTCCGAAAACCGGAAACTAGACTCCAAACGGGAAAAATGGCCTACGACCACGAAACGTAGCTTACGGCCACTGAGAGATGGTCTACGAGACCTCTCCCTCCCTTTGGGAAGAGAAAACGGAGAAAACGGGACCCGGTTCGTAAACCTAGGCAAGGCACAAAAAGAGCCCCGAAGTCCGGAGGCAAGGCTCGCAGCCGAGACTCTGAAACCTCAAAACGAGCACAAAATGCAACATCACCGAGCGCTCAACTGGTGACGTCTGAGTCTTAAGGTCAGTCAAAAATGGGGTGTCTACAGTTGCCCCTCTTTGACAGAACTCGAAAGTCATTCGTGACGGGAGTGAATGTCAAAGCCCAGAGACGACCCATTTTTGACAAGGCCGAAGACTTAGACAAACAGGCAAGATAACACTGATGTGCCCGCAGGCAAAGGGCAAGATGCAAAATGATATGCACAAAGTCGGACGTAACTCATGATCATGCAAAGCAGCAAGCTATAATGAAGTGCACACGCAACAGTTTTAAGCAAGAATGCAAAGCAACAACTACATTTCATGCAGTTTAAGAATGCGGAGAATTATTCAATTCTCACCACATCTCACACGGAGAAGATACAATACCTGCGCGATTCGTCTGGTTGCACCAGCTTCAAATGAACCGTACATACAATATCGTGCCTGCAAAAGAGAGAAACTTAACAAGCATAACATAGTTAGCAACACATGTTCAACGCTATATCGAATACAGACAAACAGGGTGCCGATGGGAAAGTGCATCGCAATGCGAGAGACACGCGCGTGACAACGCAAGTTAAGCATGGAGGTATGACAATACCAATGAAACGTGCACAACAATGCAAGTGGTATGCATGAGAATGCAAGTGACGTGCATAACAATGCAGGATAAGTGCAAATTCGAATGCATGTTTGACGTGAGACAACGAGCAAAGAAATACGAGCTTTGACGAGTGCGACTCAATCGCGACCTCCGGTTTACCTCCCGGAAGGGTCACAGCGTGCTCAAAAAGGATACATTTTGCTCTTGGCGAGTGACGATGAAACACGCATCGAACGTTGGAGTTGGAGTTCCCGCGAAGGGATTTCGCGACGAAAAATGCACTTTTCTTGTACTTTCTCGGGTGCTGGGGACTCCGATGACTACCAAAATGCGCAGAGACCTTGGAGACCCTCTTGGGAACACCACCGACCAGGTTTGGAGTCCAGGGGAGGCCACCGACCAGGTTTCAGTGCAGGGGGTGGTCGGCCTACCAGAAAAGGTGGCCGGCCGACCACCTACCCCAAATCCGGGGTAATTTGGTCTTTTTGCTCTCATTTCTTTAAATGTACATGTCCAAAGCTCTTTTCCTCATAACTTCAGCTTTGAAACTGCCTTCTCCTCCTTTCTAGACCATTTTCTCTCTCAGATCTGCGCTCTATACACGTTTTCCAACACCCCACACCAAGTTGTTTCGTGAAAACTTTTAGTTTTCTTCACTTTGAACCAATTAAAATTTGATTTCGGAGCTTCTTTTCTCATTTTCACCACTTGAGGTAAGTTTGTCTGAATATTTGGAAAATTTTCTCGGGAGTTGACTTTTGTTGACTTTTTCATTTCCCGAGAGTTGACTTTTGTTGACTTTTTCCAATTTTGGCTTACTTCGCTCATTTTTGCTCCTTTTTGCAGATTCCCTGAGATGGCGGGTCAATTTCCCCACGACGGAGGTTCTCCAGGCGCCGGAGGTGATCCAGACATCATGTCTCTACCGCCGAGGATTCGGCCATTCATCCCTAAGAGGTACGATCCTCCGACTCATGTCCTCCCTCGGGCGATTTTTTATCACTTTACCGACTTCGACCCTCGAGCTCCTGTGGACCTACTACTGCGGGAGCCAGAGTCCCATCTCTCTCATCAGGCACGAGAGGTACGTACTTCACCTTTTTACATTTCCTGCCTTAATTCTGCTTTTTTCCAGCATTTCATGCTATGTGTGCTTATTGCTCGTTCTGAACACATTTGCATGCCATACTTCTGCTCATTTTAGCACACAACTTGTTCCGCATGCTTAGTCTATAACATAATACTCTGTCTTGAACGCACAGCTCAATCATTTGAATCTCTGAAATCTGAACACACAGCCCAAATTTAATTGTGAACGCGCAGCCCACATTTGATTGAAAGTTGAACACGCAGCTCAAACTTTAAATTTCTGAAATCTGAAAACACAGCCCAAATTTGTTGAAAGTTGAACACGCAGCCCAAACTTTAAATTTCTGAAATCTGAACACACAGCCCAAATTTGATTGTGAACACGCAGCCCACACTTGATTGAAAGTTGAACACGCAGTCCAAACTTTAAATTTCTGAAATCTGAACACAGCCCAAATTTGATGGTGAACACGCAGCCCACATTTGTTGAAAGTTGAACACGCAGCCCAAACTTTAAATTTCTGAAATCTGAACACACAGCCCAAATTTGATGGTGAACACGCAGCCCACATTTGTTGAAAGTTAAACACCCAGTCCAAAATTTAAATTTCTGAAATCTGAACACACAGCCCAAATTTGATGGTGAACACGCAGCCCACATTTGTTGAAAGTTGAACACGCAGCCCAAACTTTAAATTTCTGAAATCTGAACACACAGCCCAAATTTGTTGAAAGTTGAACACGTAGCCCAAACTTTAAATTTCTGAAATCTGAACACACAGCCCAAATTTGATTGTGAACACGCAGCCCACACTTTAAATTGAATTTGATTTGATTTGCACACAGCTCATATTCTTCAATTGCACACAACTTATTCATTCCATTCTGAAACTGAATACATATGTTCATTATGAATACAGATGTCCTCCCGCATTACATGGGGATACGGTTCTATTGCTGTGAGAGATTGGTATGCGGAGCTCCCAGAGGCTGTCCCCGATTGGGTTGATCTAACAGGGTTCGACCCCTTTTGTACCGGGATATCTCGCTATCCAGCTAGCAAGACGTTAATGGGCGCCCTGGTGGAGAGGTGGTGGGACACACCACCAACTCTTTTCATTTCTCATCTGCCGGGGATATGACTATGACGCCATTTGACTTCGCCGTGTTGACAGGTCTTGACGTGGGAGGCTGGGCGATCCCCTACGATGAGGACATGGGTGAGTGGGAGGTTGCCTGGATTCATCTGCTAGGAGCTCGCCCATCGGTCGACCGATCTTTGGGCCGGGTCCGATACACCCGGTTTTCTACACAGTTCAGGGGGACTGCGCCCGAGACTCCTGAGGAGATTGTACAGTACGCCCGAGGGTTTTTGATGTTCCTCTTCGGGACCACTCTGTTTGCCGACAGAGGGAACACCGTTGGGCTATATTTGCTGAGTGCCCTGGTAGACCTCACATAGGTTAGTCAGTATGACTGGGGTGGCGCCAGCTTGGCTACCCTCTATTGCTATATGAGCGCGACCTCCCGCGGGCGGGGAAACATAGTTGGTGGCTACTGGAGAGCTTGGGAGGTATCTTCTGCCCTCTTGATTCACATTTCTGCCTTTCATTATCTGTACATTGCACACACGGCACACTTTACATTCTGTACTTACATTCTGCCCTCAACATTCTGTATTCAGATTCTGCCACTCAGCATTTTGTATTCTGATGGCCTTTGCCCTGTTTTCCACAATTATGGGTTTTCGCGTACTTTCCGACGCTAGCCCCAGAGCTCGAGGTAGAGGCCCCTCTCATGACCCCTTATTCACTTGTTTTCGAGGGCCAGTACTGGCCACGGCCCCGGGAGACTCTCCCTTACCTACGGCAATATTTTGACACTATGCGGGCGACCGAGGTATTTCAGAACTCTCAATTCTTTATGTGTTGATCTTTGACTTATTTTGCACATTTGCGATCTCTAATCGGCTTATGCATTGGTCATCTGCAGATCTTATGGAAACCCTGGGCGCCTCTGGGTGGGGATCTCCGATTCCAATTTGCCGGAGGATGGGCCGCCTCCCGGTATAGGATCTTGTTCGAGGGGCCAGTTGGTAGGGCCTGGTTCTTGGGAGACCGCTTCCTTCGTCAGACTATGGGCTTCCCTAAGCCGAGTGTCCCTTCAGCACCCCCGGACGATATGCGGCTCGCTGATAGGCTTACTCCCCAGGGTGTCATTGATGCCAGGCTGGGCACTGATGCACTGCTGCATTTGGAGGACGGGGAGTACGCGACCTACCGTCACACCTACTTGATGCCTCCATTAACAGGTGTTCGTACTCCCTCGAGGAGGTCTACTGGCATGCCGTCTTCGAGTCGCACCCGAGCCAGAGACATTCCTTCGGCCAGTAGGGCTGGCACATCCAGAGGTGGGGCTAGGCTGGTCCCCCCGATTCCCCCGACTTATCATCATGTCGGATGGCCAGATATCCCGACTGAGTTGACGGGATGGAGATACGGGGCTTCCTACCCAATTTCGATAGAGCCTCCTATGCCAAGTCATCTATACACCAGAGACCCTGACTCACCACCAGTATGTTTTACAGCTTTACTTTATCACTCAGATACTTGGACATTCATTCATTCACTGATGATTTGCACTTGCATCTGCAGCCTACCACGGAGTATGCTGAAGGGTTACTCGGGTTAGTGGCCTCGCTCGAAGGCATGGTCTTGCGGAGAGAGGTGCAACTGTCCATCATGGGTGTCTCGGTACTGTTTAGTTTTCTTGCATTTAACATATCTCTGATGACATGCTGAATTTGAACATTTCATTGCATTGATTGACCGACTGTATGCGGAGAGCACATCTGACACACACCACATCCATCTACTATATTGGCATACATTCACTCCATGTAGCTTTTTATCTGTACATCGGATATACATATTTTGGCTGATGTATTCAAACTGCACTCTTTCTTTTCAGATGCCTCCGAGATATACCGAATCACAGGCCGAGCCATCTGGGTCTTCCCGAGGAGCTGGGCCATCTAGGCCTTCTCGAGGAGCCGGGAGAGGGGAGTCATCTCGCAGACGAGGCGGGCGCAGAGCACATATCATTGAGGAGGAGTCCAGTGAGGAGAAGGAGTCTGTGCATCGTTAGTCAGAGACATCTGCTGGCAGAGAGGATGACTCTGAGTCTGGCTCTAAGGGCGGAGGTGATGCCGAGGAGGATTCCCAGGGCAGTGGCTCCGATTCGGATAGTGGTGCTGATGGAGATGGCACAGAGGCTGGTCCGCAGAAGTGGACGAAGAGGGCCTCTTTTTCTTACGCTTGAGAGCACAGATGTTCCTGCTTTATTTGCCTTTTTTACTAGTAGTTGTAGCACATTGTACATTATTAGGCAATTTTATTTTCTGTAAAACTTGTACCCTTGTTGTAAAATGTTGTAACAAAGGAAATGTGATGGAATGAAACAGCTTTTGAAAAAGTGTTGTATTTTATGTTCTTGCATCGCATCGCATTATTTTGCACAAAAATGAGATTGAATGGAAATCGTGCATTGAAAATTGCCAAGTCAGGTAGTGAACCGACGCAAGAAACAAAGCAACTTAACTTAATAAGAAAGAACCGAACCTTAGCAAGTTTACAACTCGATAAGCAAGACACAACAATGTTGATTAAACTTACAACTCGATAAGCAAGACACAACAATGTTAATAAACAAAGAGTAACAACTCAATACACAAAACTCGTCAACTCGACAAAACTTAACAACTTGGTAAGCTTAACAACTCGGTAAGCAAAGCAACAACTCGATAAGCAAAAACAACAACTCAATAAGCAAGATTTAACAACAACTCGATAAACAAATACATTTCGGACGATCTGGGTGACGGAACGCATCCGAAACAGAGGAAAACTCGCACTTTCAACACCCCCAATGCATGGAAATGCTAGGAACTTACTTCTAGAAGGTAGAACAAGACCAAAGCTACATTCCTCTCTATGGCCAACCACCTAAGGGAGCTGGCCGACTAGCTTTTTGCATTGGAGGGGAAAGGGGTGGTTGGCCTACTAGAAAAGGTGGCCGGCCGACCACCTAGCTTGGCTACCACAAGATTCTTGACACGTGTCCCCCGAACAGTGCCTTATCCTCTTTAAAAGCCCTAGCTTCGTGGCTCATTCATTTCACCTCAGTTTTGCACCAAAATGGAGGCGTTTCTTGTCGAAAATCTCGTAGCTTGGATTGCTTCTCTAGATGGCTCGGAAAAGTTAAACTTCTGGGGCTTCGGCTTGAATGCATTATTCACGCTGAGCCGTACTTCGCTGTACATTCCGTTCCTCCATGCCGCGGCGAGGTTTTGGAATCCGGTAACACACGTCTTTAGCTTCGGTGGGCAAGAGATGTGTCCGACCTTCGAAGATTTTCAAGTTTTGATGGAATCTGAACGCCATGAAGAGATTTTTGTCCCAGTTTCGCTTCGGTCACGCCCAAGCTTTAGGATAGATGTGTGGGCCCACCATGCACGATGCTCGGTCTCTGATCTGCAACGGGGAACTGGATATCCTTGGCTTGATTTATCGTTTTCCTGGTGCTGGGAACCGCGGCGACCATTATTGGCAAGGTTTTCGGCAACACGCCATTTGCTTGTGCATGCTATCTCACTTTTTGCTTGCCCCGGGCTTTAGCAGATTTAGCATTCGTCTGATTGAAGTTGCTCAAGGCTTGAAAGAAGGAAAGAGCTGTATTGTCATGACATTGGCTGAGACGCTGATGGGCTTGGATGCTTTCTATCGCCGAGAAACGACCAGATTCGCAGGGAGTCCACTACTGCTGCAGGTAATGTTTCCCACCCTTTCTCACATATATATTGCTCACATCACTCGGCCCTCAGGCTCGATTTTTCTCACAAAACCCTTTTCTTAATTTTCTCTCATCGTACATCTCTCTATTCTTTATTCTCTCATTTTTCATCCCTCCCCAGGTGTGGTTGATGGATAAATTGCAGGTTGTGGACTCTTGCCCAGCCTACTCAGCTCACGGCTACTTCTTCCAACAACGACTAGTCGATGCCCTTGATAAGGGATGGTGGCTCGACTGGATGTGCAATTTGTCTGCGGATCGCATTGCTTGGCGTTGTCCTTGGCTCAATCTTCCGAAAATGAGCTATAGCATGTCCCGGCAGACCGGGATCCAGTTGATTGGTCTGACTCACTGTGTGTTCTACTTTCCGTTCCGGTTCCGGCGCCAGTTCGGTCATGATCAGACTTGCCCGTCAGAGGGGATAGAGTATCCTGCTGCATTCTCGGTTCGAGGCGCACAACTTGCCTGGTATGCCACAACATGGAGGACTAGAGAGCTCCTAGCCCCTGCTCCCACTTTCAGTTGCACCTTGTCTGATGAGTGCTTGGATTGGCTCAATGAAGAGGCACAGGAAGGGCCTACTTTGGCATCAGAGGCTTCGACTAGCTCTGGGAGGGGGCGCAGGAACACCTGACTTAGCTATGCCCTGAATTTATTGCTTTATTAGTACTTTCAAGTTTTCTTTATGATTGTAATAAAAAAAAATAACTTCAATTTGTATGCAAGAGCAGGAGAACTCTGTATTGAAATCAATGAAATTGAAGGTTGTGGGTACTGAGAATTTTCCGCTTTGGTCCAAAAATGGTCTAAGTTGTAAAAAGATTAATTTGAACAAAGTCAACTTTTATTAAAACTTTTCAAAACCATTTTCGATATGGATCAGAACTGGACATGCCTGAAATCTATCACTGAGATGCACAACCTCGGATCCCTGCAACTGGAAAGTTGCCCCTAGTCTGAAGAGTACCGCGGCACTGCACAGCAACGGAAAGTTACCCCTAGTCTGAAAAGCACTGCACCGGAGATCATAACCGAATTCTTGAATGTTGAATAGACAAAGATGACCGAGATGATCAAATGGACAAAGTTGATCGGGAAAAAGTTTATGGCTGAACTTCAGGATGAAGTTGCCTACGTATCCCAAAGATGAGAATCAAGCCTTACGTAGTTCAGGCTTAGGTTCACTCGAGTATTTTCACTCTCCTTTTACGCTCTAACTTTTGCCTAGGTCGCCCTTTCGGGTTTTCGGCCTAGCGAGCCTCTTAGGGGTAATATTTCTTCAACTTGTCCATGTTGATCGGTTGCGAGAACTCCAAGCCATCTAGGTCCATTAGAACCACAGCTCCACCTGACCAGATAGCTTTGATGATGTGAGGTCCAGTCCAATTGGGTCTGAACTTGCCCCTTGGGTCGTGGATGGGAGCTCGGTTGTCCTTGAGCACCAAATCTCCTTCTTTTAGATTTCTGGACTTAACTTTCTTGTTAAAAGCCCTGGCAATTCTGCGCTCATATCCTTGAACATGGTACAGTGCTTTCAGTCTGCGCTCGTCAAAAAGCATGAGTTCTTCAAATCTGTTCTGTTGCCAATCTGCTTCGGCTCTCTGACACTCAGCCAGCACTCGCAAAGACGGAACCTCAATTTCAATAGGCAGAACGGCCTCCATCCCATAAACTAATAAATACGGAGTCGCCCTAGTAGAAGCTCTAATTGAAGTCTGGTACATCCACAGAGAAAACGGCAACTTGTCTGGCCAATCCCGGTAGGTTTCCACCATCTTCTGCAATATGTGTTTGATATTCTTGTTGGCGGCCTCGACCGCTCCATTGGTTTGCGGCCGATATGTAGACGACTTATGAAAAGCCACGTTGTATTTCTCCAACAAGTCAATCACTTCCTTCTTGAAGTGGGAACCATTATCTGAAATGACCTCGTTTGGGACCCCATAACGACAAATGATGTTATTTCTGATGAACTTTGCAACATGTGACGCCTTCAACACCACATAGGATTGGGCCTCAACCCACTTCGTGAAATAATCTATTGCGACCAAGATGAACTCATGCCCGTTAGACCCCTTCGGAGTGACAGCCCCGATCACATCGATCCCCCAAACTGAAAATGGCCATGGCGAAGTCATATTGTACAACTTTGATGGCGGGATGTTCATGTGGTTTGCATGGATCTGACATTTGTGGCATCGCCGAACAAAGCCGATACAATCCTCCTCCATGGTGGACCAGTAGTAACCCTGTCTGAGGATTTTCCGTGCCAGCATTACCCCGTTTATATGTGCTCCACATTCTCCTCCATGGATGGCCTCCATCAGGCGTTTTGATTCTTCAACTTCAATGCATAGCTTATGTATTCCCAAATGACCTCTCTAGTATAATTTACCTCCGCATATGATGAATTGAACGGCCATTCTTCTGATTGCCCTTTTATCCTTGGCATTTGCCCCTGGTGGATACGTCTCTTTCTCCAAGAAGTTCCAAATGTCGTAATACCAGGGGTTCTCATCTTGAACCTCGTCTATAGTAGCAATTGACTCATAAGCTGGTGCAAATTTCTGGTCAATAATGACTGGACACATCCAGACTCCAAACGGGATGTCTATCATGGAAGATAGAGTTGCTAAAGAATCTGCGAACCTATTGTTCTCTCTTAGTAAATGAGCAAAGTTTAACTTCTCAAACCGAGGAATCAACAAACCCAAGGCCTGATGATACATCATCATCTTTTCTTCTTTGACTTTCCAATCTCTTTTCGCTTGAGATACAACAAGATTCGAGTCCCCGATGATGTCCAACCGTTTTGCCCCTAGTTCCAGGGCTGCTTTTAGACCGGCAATGCATGCCTCATATTCTACTTCATTGTTCGAGACTTTGAATCAGAGTTTGAATGCTAGAGGGATACGGGAGTTTTCGGGTGCTATTTGTAACACCCCTATCCCATACCCGTACTGGTTTGACGCTCCGTCAAAATACATCGTCCAAAACTCGTCGTCGATATGCAAAATGGCCTCATCTGGGAATAAGTACTCAACTGCTTCACCTCCTTCCACTGGATGATCGGCTAGGAATTCTGCTACTGCTCTTCCCTTGACCGACTTGCGTGTTACATATTTTAGATCGAATTCAGAAAGCAACAGCAACCAACGAGCTAGCCTACCCGTAAGTGCTGGTTTCTCGAAAAGATATTTGATGGGATCGAGTCGTGAAACCAACATTACAGAGTGAGCTAACAAGTAGTGCCGCAGCTTCCTGGTAGCCCATACCAAAGCTAAGCAAGCCTTTTCCAACGGTGTGTAGCGAGTCTCATACTCTAGCATCTTCTTGCTCAGATAGTAGATGGCCCTCTCCACTTTGTCCTCTGATTCCTGCGTGAGCATGCAGCCCATTGTAGTCTCAATTACTGAAAGATAAAATATCAGTGGTCTCCCCAGCTCCGGCGGTGACAACACGGGTGGGTTTTGTTAATATTCCTTGATCTTTTCAAAAGCAGCTTGGCATCGGCCGTCCCATTGGAATTTCTTTCCTTTCTTTAGGAGACCAAAAAGTGGTTCACAAGTCAAGGTTAATTTTGAGATAAACCGTCTTATGAATTACACTTTACCCAGAAAGCCTTGCACCTCCTTTTCGATCCTTGGTGGTGGCATTTCTAAGATGGCCTTGATTTTGGAAGGGTCGACTTCGATACCTCTCTGTGTAATGAGAAACCCCAGCATTTTCCCTGCTGTGACACCAAACGTACACTTTTGAGGATTTAGCCGCAACCGGAATTCTCTAATCCTTTGAAAGAACTTTTGCAAGGCGATGTAGTGGCCCTCCCTTTCTTTGGACTTGACAATCATGTCGTCCACGTACATCTCAACCTCCTTGTGGATCATGCCATGCAATATTATGGTCGCGGCCTGTTGATATGTAGCTCCAGCATTCTTTAACCCAAACGGCATCACTCTGTAGCAGTATGTCCCCCACGGGGTGGTGAAAGCAGTCTTTTCTCAGTCTTCAGGTGCCATCACTATCTGATTGTAGCCTGAGAAGCCATCCATAAACGAAAGCAAAGCATGCCCCGCCGTGAAGTCCACTAACTCATCAATGTGCGGCAGGGGAAAGTCGTCCTTCGGACTAGCTCTGTTCAAATCCTTGAAATCCACGCATACTCGGATCCTGCCATCCTTCTTTGGCACTGGAACGATGTTAGCCAACCAAGTTGGGTATTCAGATACCAGCAGGAAACCTGCGTCAATTTGCTTGGTGACTTCTTCCTTAATCTTGAGGGCCCAGTCCGGGCGGATCCTCCTGAGTTTTTGTTTAACGGGTCGGGCCTCGGGGTCAAGGGGGATCTGGTGCTGTACAATCTCAAGATCGATTCCAGGCATGTCTTCGTAGGACCACGCGAAAACATCTTTGAAATCTTTTAATAAAGCGACTAAGCGCTCGCGTTCCTCCGAAGACAACGTGGACCCGATCTGGACCAACCGTGGGTCCTCCTCAATACCGATATTCACAGTAGTGATTTCATCCATTAAGGGTTTAACAAATCTTTCCTGCTCTTGTTCAATTAAGCGTTGCAAAACCGGAGGAATTTCTTCCTCGTCGTTTTCATCAAAATTTTGAAAGTCTGAATTAATGCAATAAATCAAGGGCACAGAAAAGTACTCAGAAACCACAGCTGCTAGATTCTCATTAAGCACATCCAAATCGTCCGATTCCTCAGTTACAACAGACTCAAAAGAGAAAGAAAAAGACGACCTGGACAAGACTGTGGCATCCGGGTTATCATCCCCAGGAATACCAGACTCAAACTCAGTCGAGCTGGAACCTGATTCCGACTCACAAGATTCGGTGGAATCAGATTCCGGCTCACTACCTGACCCGGTGCTGCTGGACAAAAATCTCTCTTCATACTGCCAAATGAGAGAGGGTGCGATAGATGCATCCAAAATAGTTACTGGTAGGCCCGCAGCCGTTCCATTCCCGATCACGCATACCGAGAAGTTATCCCCCAAGCACTTCTGTTCGATCGGAGGATCTGAAAGTAGACATGCCAGTGCTACCACCATTTCATTTTCAGCGTCCTCAGATTGCACTTCCTTACTCTGCTCAGTCTCAGCTAATGGGTCTATCTGCTCTTCGGCAACGTCATCCCCGGGTAACTGCAGGTCAAAGAAGATCTCAAACCCTGGCACGCGCTTCCTCTCCACGTTCAGCCACGGCTCTGGGAAGCCACAGAACGTAAAGTCCTCCCCCTCCCGGACGAAGCATCCATTCAGGGTACCCTGAATGGGCCGGTGCATTAAGTCAAAAGGCTTTCCCGCCTTCTTCGCTCTGGCTCTCCCAGCCATCTCCTTACCCTTCCTTATCTAGTCCTCTTTAGTGGGCAGATAACCCAAGCCAAAGGTATGTGGGTTATGTGGCACATCGGCCAATGCTGCGACACCCTTCCGGCCACTCTTTCCCAATCCCATCTCGGGGATATGTTGAAGCTTGTTCATGAGGTATACCGATTAAGCACTGATGTACACCCCCTCATTAACAGCTAAGATGTTCTGCACGACCCGAGCCTCAGCTAAAGTAAAACCAGATAAGAACACATCCTCCATACCGTGCTCAATTTCCAAAACTGGCGTAGATACTTCCGGCGGTGGATGGATCGATGAATTCCCAAAAACAATGGCTACTCCCTTTCCATGGGGATATTTCATCATTTGATGCAAGGTAGAAGAAACTGCCTTCACTTGACGCAGCCACGGCCGCCCCAAGAGCAGATTGAAAGTGGCGAGAACCTCTAGGATGTGAAAGTCAATTTCATGCTGCCCCGGCCCAACCTTGGTCTGAATTTTCACTGTTCCCATGACTTCTCGGCTTGTGTTGTCATATGCCCGAATCACCTGGGTTGTCGGCACAAAATCTACGATTTTTAAACCGATTGCATATGCAGTCCTTGCTGGGCACACATTGATGGCGGACCCTGTGTCGACAAGCACCACGGGTATCCATTTATTTCTGCACTCCACGGAGATGTAGAGTGGCTTGTTATGGTCCACATCCTCAGGTGGCAGTTCTTTGTCAGAAAAGGTCAACATCGGGGTAGCTCCTCCCGAAAAAACTAAGCCTACCAGCTGTTCGGGCGTGGTGTCTATAGAGAGCTTGGCCTTGTCCATGGCCGATAAGACAGCCTGTCTGTGTACTCGCGATGCCATAAGCAGTCCCCAGATGGAGATGTCTGCTTGTATCTTCTTTAACTGCTTCAGTACAGCCTCTTCTTCGACTTTCTTCTCTTTCTGTCTCTCAACTTCCTTATCCTTCCCACATGCCTCTGGCTGGTCTAGGTGTGGGGGCTTGAAATACCGCCCGCTTCTCGTCATATGATCGACTTCGTCGATATACCAGGTATCATCTGGCTGATTGCTCCCACAATCCCCATCCGTGTGGGCAAGACATAAATCATCGTCCTCCCACCACATTCCGTTGGCAGCCAACAGACACCTGTCTGGCTCCGGTTCAATTACACCCGCAGTACTCTCCGTCCACATGCTCGCAGCATTCTCTATCTTCGTGCACACAGCACTCTCAGTCCCCTCAGGGCCCTTAGCTTTCCTAGTTCTCTCGGCATCCTCAAGCCTTTCTTGTTCCAACTGTGTCAGTACAGCTAGTTGTTTAACAATTCCCGCATTCATAATGCCCAAGTCTCGAGCGGAATTCTTAGCACTGGCGCTCTCCGGCGATTCATTCTGATTTCCGGCCCTTCCGGCCACCACTGATATACTTGCCCCTACCGAGCCCTATTCTAACTGAGCTTCGTCGACAACGTCTGGCAAGTCATCAAGCCACCCAGTAGCCTCTGACGATTCCTCATAATCAAACCAGTTGACTGTCGTGTCTCATGGATCTTGGTCGTTGAAAAATTAAAGGTTGGCCAAGTCTTCTTCCACAGCCGTCAAACCATCTGTCCCCTGCTCAAATCCATCTCTTCGGATCACACACAGCTCTACCCTCTCTGGCAATTCAATATTAGGCTCAAACTGGCCTGCTGGCAGAATGTAATCACTCGGATCATAGGCTTCCACAGCAACACTCCCAGACTACTCAAACCCTGATTGAACAATTCCATCCTCCTCTGAAATCTCCTCTGTTCTATCTTTGCCAGTCACCACCATTGGCTCGGGTTGGGTTCTGGAGATGTCCAACATGCACAAAGAGTCAGTGCAGTCATGAAGGAGCACCTCCGGCTTAGGTAGGTGGGAAGGAGTGATATATATGCTGGGATCGTAAGACACGACCCCAGTTTGGATGAAGTTGATTCTTTCGGGAGGTGGAGCTTGGTTGTGCGGTGGGAGAGGGTTTGTTGTGACATTGGGTTTTTCTAAAGGTACAATCACCTGCTTGTCAATGAGGTCTTGAATCTCATGATGCAATCTGAAACATTGGTCAGTGTCGTGACCATGTTGTTGGTGATATGCGCAGTATTTTGCTGGGTTATGGGAAGGAGGGAGTGGATTTGGCAATGGCCTCGGCTCCAGGGGTTTTAGATGCCCTTTCTTGATTAATACCCCTAGAGCCTTGGACAGGGGCATATACAGTGGGGTGAAGGTTCTTTGGCCTCTAGGTTGGAATCGAGTGGTTTGTGTGTTGCTTCCGGACGCCCCGGAGAAAGGTGTAGCTGCCATGGGTCTTGGAAGGGGAGGGGGAATGGTGGTGACCACGCTCACCTCCGAAGCTCTTGCAGTTGCAGCACCACTTGGGCCTGTATTGTTGTTGCGGTTAAAGGTTCTTCTGGGTTGCTCTCTATCTTGGTCAATCAGACCTTGTTTCATTGCATCTTCGATTTGTACCCCCATTTCATATAGATCTGAAAAAGTGGAAAAGGGGAGCACAATCATTTTTTGCATCAGTTTTGGCTGAAGATTGCGCACAATCATCCTGATTTGGTCTTTGTCAGTAGGCCTCAGGGTCATCATCGAAGCCTTCGCCCTCCACGGAGTTACGAAATTCGAGAAGCTCTCCTTAGGCTCCTGTCTTGTTGTTTCGAGATCTCGGGTCGTAATCTCGATTTGGGTATTATAAGAGTATTATGCGACAAAGGCCTCGGCCATTTCATCCCAACTCCGCTTGACATCATCCTCTAACTTCGCATACCAGATAGCGGCCACACCCGACAGGGTCCGGCCGAATAGTGAAAGCTTTTGTGGTCTGGTGAGGCCCATTGGCCGTAGTATATCTGAAAATAGCTGGAGATGCACCATGGGGTCCCCAGATCCGTCGAAGCGATCAATTTGCGGCATTTTAAACCTATCCGGCAGCGTAACAGTCACGTCGGTATATCCGTCCTCGATATCCAGGATAGCCTTTACCCCTTGGGATTTCTTGAACAACTTCTCAAGCTTGCTCAATTTCAGTGCTGTATGGTCTACCTCGAACTCGAAGGGAGAGTCCGGTTGATTAACAGGCGTAGGTGCCTTAGATAGTTGGGGCAGAATAGGGGGCGGAGCTGGCCCCGTTAGTATGTCCGTATCTGCCTGGACATTTGGTGCCTCTTCGGGTGCCGGGATTCCTGGTGGGGGAGGAATTGGGTGTGAAGTAGATACTCCGGCTTGTTGTTGCAATCTGGCAATTAACTTTGCCTGTTGGGCCATGATCTCGGCCTGTTGTTTGGAAAATTCATCTCGGCGAACAGCATCCTGCTGCATGGCTCTCATGGTGTCCTGCATCTGACGCATCATTTCCTCAACTCCTGTCGGTCACGCCATACTGCCCTGATCTGTCCGAACTACTGGCAGGTATATCTCTATAGCAACAATTGGGATCTCAATCCGACTGTCCACTGATGGGGTAATCCGCTACTCTGGTAACCTCTGCTCAGATACACTGCGCCTTTTCGACCTCCGTCTGATAACCGGGGGTAGAGAGTGGAACACTGGTTGTCCGTCGACCAGATCCTCAGATCGATTGACTCGGCGACCTCTTGTCCAGAGTGCTTGGGAAATATCTACTTGGTCTGGAGCAATTGTGCTAAACTACCTAGCAAAAAGATAAATAAAGCAATAATAAGGAAATAAACGACAAGAAGAACGGACAGCACAGCGGCGTAAATAAACACAACACACAATCGGGTATAATTAACACGCAATTGATACACTGTCCTCAAAGACCGATCATTATTCCCAAATCACTACTCCGAAATCACTATCCCAGAAGCTGAATCTGATACCCGCAGATAACTGATTTCAAAATACTGAACTGGTGCCCGCAGGCCTGATACCCAGAAATACTGAATTGGTGCCCGCAGGCCTGCTGCCCAAACTTGTAAGCTGATACATGCATTCGTATAGAGACGCACTCTAAAAGCACATAACAAACAAGTAAGAGCGAAAACACCCCTATGTTGGGGTAAGGTTTCCCTGTCCTATTTTGTCAGGAACTAGGGTTTCACTATGCACGCAGCGGTTTCAAACAACCTATAAACGGGTAAGCAACCTGTCCTAGTTTGGAATGGTCACTATGGATTCCGAATATACACTAGGTCGAATGGTCAAAAAGGGTGCCCCGGTAAAACCGAGGTTTGTGTTCCCACACTGGCAGAGCCCGTAACCGGTCAGCCTGATGGCACGCTTCTCGAAGCGAGCCTCCGGCAAACCGTTCAAGAATAACAGATGGCAAACACGGTGTCCTAGGCGCACCAATGCAAATGCAATGCAAAGAAACACATAAGTGTAGTCAAAACAAGATATCATGAGTTCGAGTCAAGTTCTCTAAATCCCCAGCAGAGTCGCCAGAAACTGTAGACGTCCCCGAACGTCCCGGGAAGGAATCCTCCCCGTTTTGTTCATTGGGCTCACTACAGTTCAGGACTTAAATGTCACAGTCTTGTATCTAATCTCGCAAAGTGCAATGCAAGACTGATGACTCATCAAAGAGTCCAAATCCGACAAATCGTTTTGGAAAACAGATTTTTTAGAAAGAAGTGCCAAACATGGACTGCTTTGCCAGATACAGAGTCGCCACCTAAATATTTTATTTTGAGAAATTTAGGAAATCCTGACTCGTTGCCTAAGGCCACGTGTCCGTCATCACCAAAGTTGCCTCGACTCGGGAACTTGGGTGCGATTGGGGAAGGTCACTTCGTGAGCACCCCCGCTCGCCCGATCAAAGATCGGCCTCTACTAACCATGATATCTAGTTTTGAAAACATTATGCGTTCTTATTCTGGTTATTAGCCTAGATTTACTACATGATGCGCATAGTATACAAGTATAGACTGGGTTGCCTGAATTGGAACAAAACATTTCATGTTTGTTTATTTGAAAATGGTTTGATGGTGTTACCCGTAAGTAGGCTAAGACGTGGATTTGCCACCCTCGGGTGGGCTTAGAAAAACATGATTTTGCCACTATCTAGTGGGCTTAAAACTCACAATTAATGAATTGTTCCAGTTCAAATAACCCAACCTTCACCCACAGGCATTCAGGCAATTATATCACATAAGCATATAGCCTCATGGTAAGCGTGCTGTCATGGCAGTAACTCACACGCATGCAAGGATGCTAAAGCATAAAACTTACCGAGTACTCCAAGCCAAAACAAAAGCTATGTTAGAAATCCATGCATGATCCTAACTATACAGAAATGCCTAATGCAACACATGCAAAATGAAACTAAGATAGGCTCGGCTATTCTAAAGATGGCATGTGAAATACTACAACTAACAAGTATTCAACTCGGAATTGAAATACAAATGCAGTTAGTATGATGCGCCGAGCCTCGTGCATGCAAGACAGATAAATGAATGCAAACATGCGAGCATAAGTATGCTAATTGAAACATGCCCTAATCTAACCATCATAAGCTGGTAAATAAAAGGGAGAAAGACGTGGGGTTGGAAGACATACATCACACACACGCACACTTATTACAGCATTACCCTCGCTCGGAGGGTCCGAATAAATAATATACAGCCCGAATAAATACAAAAATCCTAATTAATTAACAGATTAATCTAGGAAAGCAGATAAATTAGCACGCAAATCCACGGACTGCCTCAGCTCTTATTTTGAATGATGAATGATGTATGCTTGAGTTGCCTTGCGCGGAAATCCATTGCGATGCCCCGGTTTGCCTCTGTTTGCAATTTTTCTCAAAATATTGTGCAAAGCTCCAAAAGGCCACTGATTTCTGATTTACTGCAACAGAGAGCAACAAAGGGGCATGGCAAAGTATTTTCACATATGTATGCATGACTACTCTTCAGGGAGTGAAGTCCTGGATTCTCGTGCCACCAATCACGCATATCGATACATGATGGCCGAGGAGTCGAATTGCACGACTCGATGTGAAATGAATGCACATGAAAACACAACAAGACCTAAACTCCATCATGGGTAATCCGGAGTGTCGGCGACCAGGGAATTGAGACACGTTCCGTCACTCGGAGTACGAAACGTCTCTCATTTCCCGTGCTTGGGCTAACTCCTATCCCAAACACAATGCAAATGAGATGGCATACACAATGCGACTAACATACAACCTAGCATACGCAATGCTATGAAATGGCATACACAATGCACAACGCAACATGACATACACAATGCTCTAACATACAACCTAACATAGGCAATGCATTGAAATGGCATACACAATGCATAATGGACTTATACCAACATGAGTGGACCTCAGCCACACTCACATCAGTGGCCATTAGATGAAAAAGAGGCGATCGAAATGCGTGCACACATGCACGCATACAGAGGACCGAACCTAAGGCATCAAATGCCACTCTACCAAAGCATGGCAAGGGATGAAAGATGGCATACAAATATATGATTTCCAGCACTGAAACATGATGCCAAATGATCCCGAAACATGGAAATATGGCACCCGATGTATGGAATAAGCCTCGAAACTCAAAACTAGGCACATGTATTGAACTACAAGTATACAAAGCAAGCATTATTTGATCATGAAGTCAAAAGACAGAGCCAAGGCAGTCTCAAAACATGAACATTTCTAGTTTAGAACATGGCCAAAAGATGCTAACATGATGGACTAAAATAGCATGCAACATTGGCTAGCAAGCATGGTTTACATGGCATGTATATGAAGAAAATGAGAACTCATCAAACCAGCCAAAAACAGTGAATAAAACATGCCAAAATATGCCCAAATAATCACTGAAATGCAGCCAATGAATGCAAAAATGAGGGGCTTCTTTGGAAGGCCATTCAAGGGATTGTTAAGCACATATAAGATAGACACTTAGCATGACCAAACCAGCTCTGGAAATGAGTTATGAAAGCCCTAAAACTCACAAAATTGGCCCTGAAATCAGTCTAGGAAACATGCAAAGAAAGGCTCCTTTGAAGAGCCTTGGATGGGATTGCTCTACACATGCATTGTAGACATAAAATATGATCAAAAGGGCCCCGGACAGACTTAAGGCAGACCTTAAAACCCACAAAATTGGGCCCAAAAAGTGACTCCAATGCATGCAAAATAGAGCCCCTTTGGAAAGCCAATGATGCTAGTAAAGAAGATGAGGGGTGAGAGGGTCACCCCTCTATGATTTCAAAACTCAAAACCTCATCAAAGCCACTGAAAATCTCCTGGATTTCAGTGGCCAGGAGGCCAAAACAAGTCCAATGCAAATGCTCTAATGCATAGCCCTAATCATGAAGAGATGGAGCATGCAAGGAAGGAGACACTACTAGAAAACAGGGCTTTTGAGTCGGCAGCATGCCGTCGCAAATAGCGTATTTGCAGACGCAAAAACTTTTTGCGATGGTGTTTCGACGGAAACTCAAGGGACGAAAATGGTGGGGTCGCAAAAATTTTTTGAGTCGGCAATCTGCCGACGCAAAAAGTTTCAATTTTTTGAGACGGTAGATTGCCGACTCAAAAAGTGGTTAAATGTTTTTAAAAAATCTAACCCACAATTTTCTCGTTGAGGCTCCCAAGTTTCGAACACGCTCCATTTGGACGATTTGACCCGAAGTCACCGCACTAAGTCCACTTGACCACCATACCTCTTTCAGATATTAAATGAGATATATATTATTTATAGTATATATACTCAATAGTAATATAAAAGTATATGTATAAATAAATATATTTATTAAATATAATCAAGTAAATATATATATATATATATCTTGGCTATAAATTTTTTTTTTTTGCTACGGCATCAGTTGCCAACATAAAAAGGTATAATTTTTTGCGTCGGCACAAATTTGCCGACGCAAAAGGTCTATGCTGACTCAAAAGGTCTATCTTTTGCGTCGGTAAATTGAACCGACTCAAGTAATACTATCAAATATTAATTTTTTGTGTCGGCCAACGATGCTGACGCTAAAGGTTTGGTATTTGAGTCAGTAACTCTGTGCCGTCTAAAAAAAGGCTACCTTTTGCGACGGTAAAATTTGTCGACTCAAAAAATCGACTCAAAAGGCCCTTTCTTTAGTAGTGAGATGACTCCAAACGAAAAAGTGACCTCAATAAAAATTAAAGAGGAGGTCAAAACAAGGCTTTTTCCAGTTTATAACAAATCTCGAAAATGTTCACAAGTAGGGCTAAAGTATGATGCAAAAACAACCCTAAAAGAGAGATAGAGGGTAAGGGGAAGTAGATGACCTCAAACAGCAAAGTGCCCTTAAACAAAATTGAAGAGGAGCTCAAAATATGACACTTTCTAGTTTATCACAAAGCCCATAAATACTTTCAAGTGAAGCTAAGTAATGAGGCAAAAAAATACAAGTTTAAGGGAAATAGACACTTACCCTTGAAGAGCCGACCTCCAGCAGCTTTTGGACCAAGTTGGTGAGCTTTCAACCTCTGCAAATGACTTCCAAGGTGCTGGAATGGATGATGGAGGTGTGGTGCTAAGGGTTATAGTGCAAATGGACCAAGAAAATTAGGGTTTTGGAGCTTGGAATAGTGACAATAGAGGTTTGTGTGTATATATCTCAGCCCAAAGCTTCTACCTTTGCAAATGGAGGTGGAGTGTGTTATATAGAGGGAGAAGGGTGAGGCTTCTTGGAGAAGCCAAGAGAGGGGTTCAAAGCTTCTTGAAGAAGCTAGACCAAAAAGGTTCAAGCTTCCCTAAGAAGCTAAGCAAGAGGGTCAAAACCAACTTAAAAAGGTCAACAAAAGACACAAAATCTCGGACAGTGGGTCAAGTGCTTCACAGCTGGCACAGCTGTGTTGCACTTGAGAAGAGCAAAAAGCAGAAAGCTGGTCGACCAGCTGAGGTGGCCGGCCGACCACTCCCCCTGGTCGGCCGACCAGGTGTCAAAAGGGTCAAGCAAAATTGCTGGTCGGCCTACCCAGAAAGGTGGCCTCCCGGATGAGTAGAATACAGCTGTGTGGTGAAAAACCAGAAAATATGACTCAAGAGAGAAAAACCAGCTTTTTAGAGGGGTTCAAAAGGGTCAAGAAGAATTACTGGTCGGCCTACCCATATTGGTGGCCTCCTAGATGAGCACAACATAATGATGGTATGAAAAACCAGAAATTGTGGCTCAAAAGTGGGAAAAACCAGCTTTCGGTCAGAAAAATCGGCTTTTGGAGAGAGAAAATGAGAAAACTGGCTTTTCAGGGGAAAAGGTGGCCGGCCACCATACTACCTCCTCCCTAACAGTGAAAATAGGGTCTCCACCAAAAACGGGCCAAAACGGATGCAAAACGAAAGTTCGGGGGCCAAAACGCGCGGTTCGGAACCCCGAAAATAGGCTGTTAGGCACCGAAAGTGGTGTATGACCACGAAGGTGGTCTCCCGGGCCACAGTGTCCCTCTAAAGGGAGGAAATAAGGTGTGTGCCAAAAACCGGATCAAACGGAGGTAGTTAAGCGGTCCCGAACCGAGCACACGACCGAGGGCTCCGAAAATCGGAAACTAGGCTCCAAACGGGAAAAATGGCCTACGACCACGAAACGTAGCCTACGGCCACTGAGAGATGGTCTACAAGACCTCTCCCTCCCTTTGGGAAGAGAAAACGGAGAAAACAGGACCCAGTTCGCAAACCGAGGCAAGGCACAAAAAGAGCCCCGAAGTCCGGAGGCAAGGCTCGCAGCCGAGACTCTAAAACCTCAGAACGAGCACAAAATGCAACATCACCGAGCGCTCAACTGGTGACGTCTGAGTCTTAAGGTCGGTCAAAAATGGGGTGTCTACAGGTATTAATTCATATTCATTTTGATAATTGAAATCGTCTATTTTATAAGTTTCACAATAAAAGTTATATGTATATAAAATTAGATTTATCAGACAACAATAAACACAAAAAAATCACGTTTTATTTTACAAAATGAATGGTTTAAATTTACAATTCTATTTGCTATTCATTTTATAAAAACAAAATACGATTTGTTCTCATGTTTATATGTCCGATGAAATTAATTTTTTACATGAATGACCTTTATTATGAAATTTACAAAATAGACGGTTTAGATCATCGATGTAATTCCAAATTTGGACCCACAAGAGAAATATGCATAAGTATGGAGGGAAACTTATCCTAACAAGGTAAGGTAAGCCACATTGATAAATTCAATTGTAAATAAAAAATAAAAAAAAAAATTGTTGTTACTTGTGTTCAATTTGTGAGGTTTATTTAAAATATAATTTGTATCCTATGATTTTGGAAATTATATTTTTCTTTTTGAAATTTTTAAAGTCATAATAAATGGTCACTTTTATTAATAAATTATTAAATCAATTAACAATTTTTAAAAATATTAGAAATTTCTTTCAATTAATAATGCTTATAATTTTATTGTTATATAAGAGAGTATTTAGAAATTTCATTTTTTTTAGTTAATTACGTTAAATAAAAAAAATCGTAATAATGAGGTATTTGCAATTTTTTGAATCACAAAAGACAATCTGTATTTTAAACAAATATTAAAAGGTGTATTTATAATTCACTGGTATTTGATTTACTCAAATAAAATTATAATGGAATGACATTAAAATGTTTATTTTATTTTAGTAAATCAAATACTATTTTAGGATGGGAAAATTAGTGAAACATCTCTTTCCAACTTTGTATAGTAAGAGAGTTTCAAGATTTTTTTTTTATTATTATTAGCTAAGATCCCTCAACATTTTCACAGAGAAAATTTGACTCAGAGAAATTTTGCCCAACTCAGAGAAATTTCACTCAACTGAGAGAAATTTCAAAATTTCTTTGTGAAATTAGAGAAATTTATCTGTAAAAATTGAAATTTCTCTGAGTCGGAGCGAAATTTATCTGAGTTGAATTTGTATATGGTGAAATTATTGGCGTGGGATTCTCTTTTGTCCATAATTTAAATTGAAGGGTGCTATTGAGCATGTGTTGCTTATTATGCATCTCGTTTCGACAATTCAAATCTTTTATTTTATCGGGCCCTTCATAAATATTATCAAAAAAAAATTAAGTCGATATAATAATCGTCAGCTATTCAATAAGAGTATTTGTTTTCAAAATAAATTGATGATAAATGTGTTTTTAAAAATAGATCATTTTTTTTTGACAAAAATGATAAATTAAATATGTTACGATTATCGGATCGAGTTAATTTTGTGTGTGAATGATATATACGAATGACACTACAAAAATGAATGATTCAAATTATCGAAACGAAACTTGTAATAAGCCCCACGGGCACAACACCCGCCAATTTATTTCATGGACTAGAAAGAACCAAGTCCAAAATTGTTGGTGTATTATCACCAAAATAATAAACTTATTAGAATAATTTGTTTGTGCGGTGGATTATCCTTACAAAACTCTTCTTATATTTTTTTGCTGGTAGTGTTCGATATCAGAAATTTATATAAATGAATAGTCTAGATACATTTTGGACTCTTTTGAGAAGATGGTTGGGCTTTTAGCTTATTTTGAATCACATTATCTCTCTATCTTTTTATACGTTTTTTCAAAAAAAGCAAAAAAATAAAAAAAAATAACTTTTAATCAACTTCCCAAAGAAACCTTTTATATAATTTGAACTTGAATCGTCCATCAACATTCTAGGTAAAATTTTGGTTTAATTGTCCTAAGTCCACAACTTTCCTATATTTTTCTTGATGTACGAGTAGAAATGTACTTTTAACTACATTTCCAATTTTCAAATTTAATTCTGTTTCTTAAATTTGTTTATTTTTTAGATTGTACGTTGTTTAACTTGATTTTGACATGCATTGTTTACAATATCTTAGGGCAATGCTATGGTATCCACTCTATCACAAAATGAATAATTTTGTCAAAAATTAAAATAACAAAAGATGTCATAACTAAGTTATAAATTTTTACGACATCAATTACAAATTTTAAACATTTTATTACACTAATTTGTAACAAGGTTACATATTTTATAATTGATGTGATGAAATTTTATAATAAAATCATATATTTTTATAATGAGGTACATATAATATACACTCTTTTAAAAATGCACGCCATAGGATTTAAGAAGCTCTTGCTTGCATTGCGTAAGTACATTAATATATTTATGCAATCTCTAAATAATCAAATTTTTTTTTTTTTTTTTAAGAAGCTCTGGTCTCGTATTTTTCATTTTTGCATTATTATTTTTTACTCATTAGAACCTATACTAGCCTAATCTAATTTAATGAGAATAAAACAATGGGATCTCTCCAATACTCCACATGAGGCTCGAAATTGCAATCTCTACTATGGGGATTAGAGAGCATACCCAGGGGTGCTCATTTGTCAGATTTAGGCAGGTTGCATTTCATCCACCACTCAATTGAATAGGGTTCAGGTTGAGAAAATTTTATATGTATCTTACTATTCATTCTTTCAAAATCGACCGAGTTGGTTGGGTGAATCGACAGGTGGATGCAGATTAGATGGACAAACTGAACAAATCCTAATTTTATAAATAAAAATAAAAAAGAGGATAAATTATACTTGCCCCTTTTATGTTTAGTTATTTTTTCACTTTGACCTTTTATATTTAAATTTTTTCAAAAAGAGGATAAATTTCATTTTCCAAATCAAACTTAACAACCATCATCTTAGAACATCTATCACCTTTACCGTGATGTTACAACAAGCACATAAGTCAAATTTATATAACAATCGTTAATAGAAATAGCAACCGCGTTATCAACGTAATGAAACACAAGCAAGTTCATTATTTTGAAATTCTATTTCATTACAACCATCATCATAGGTTATCACTCACACAAGGCAAAATGCACACGTAAAACAGTAACTCTACACATACTACTCCGACCTAAGGAGTTTTGCCATTCAAGCAAGTTCCACACAAGCTTCTACACCTGCAAATAAGAGTTTCCACTCTCGCCAAACCATTCTAAGGCACTTACAAGGTTACGACCCTCTTTACCAAACTTCAAACTAGACCCAACGCGACTATTTGTCAACCACCTTCCACCATCAACTACCCGCTTAACCAACCTGATAATACAGGACACTAGGTACTGTAGACGCGCCCTCGGGCCTCACTACAGTTCGGACTCAATTTGTGTCACGGTCCTGTATCTAATCTCGCAGAGTGCAATGCAAGACCGATGAAATCATCAAAGAGTCCAAATCCGGCAAATCGTTTTTGAAAATAGATTTTTTGAAAGAAGTGCCAAACATGGACTGCTTTGCCAGATACAGAGTCGCCACCTAAATATTTTATTCTGGAGAAATTTAGGAAACCCTGACTCGTTGCCTAAGGCCATGTGTCCGTCATCACCAAAGTTGCCTCGGCTCGAGAACTTGGGTACGATTGGGGAAGGTCACTTCGTGAGCACCCCCGCTCGCCCGATCAAAGATCGGCCTCTACTAACCATGATATCTAGTTTTGAAAACATTATGTGTTCTTATTCCGGTTATTAGCTTAGATTTACTATGTGACGCGCACAGCATACAAGTATAGACTAGGTCGCCTGAATTGGAACAAAACATCTCATGTTTGTTTTGAAAATAGTTTGATGGTGCTACCCGCAAGTAGGCTAAGACGTGGATTTGCCACCCTCGGGTGGGCTTAGAAAACATGATTTTGCCACTATCAAGTGGCCTTAAAACTCGCAGTCGATGAATTGTTTCAATCCAAATAACCCAACCTTCACCCACAGGCATTCAGACAGTTATATCATGTAAGCACATAGCCTCATGGTAAGCATGCAATCATGGCAGTCACTCACACGCATGCAAGGATGCTAAAGCATAAACACTTACCGAGTACTCCAAGCCAAAAGAAAAGCTATGTTAGAAATCCGTGCATGATCCTAACTATACAGCAATGCCTAATGCAACACATGCAAAATACAACTGAGATAGGCTTAGGTATTCTAAAGATGGCATGTGAAATGCTACAACTAACAAGTATTTAACTCAGAATTGAAATACCAATGCAGTTAGTATGATGCGCCGAGCCCGGTGCATGCAATACAGATGAATGAATGCAAACATTCTACCATACTGTATGCTAATTGAAACATGTCCTAATCTAACCATCATAAGCAGGTAAATAAAAGGGAGAAAGACGTGGGGTTGGAAGACATACATCACACGCACGCACACTTATTACAGTTGTGCCATCGCTCGGAGGGTTCGAAAGAATAATACGGTCCGAATAAATAATTACAGACCGAAATATATAATTAAATATTACAAAACCCTAATTAATTAACAAATCAACTAGGAAAGCGATAAACTAGCATGTAAGCCTATGGACTGCCTCAGCTCTGTTCCGAATGGTGGAATGATGCATGCTTGAATTGCCTGGCACGAAAATCCATTGCGATGCCCCGATTCGCCTCTGTTTGCAATTTTTCTCGGAATATTGTGCAAAGCTCCAGAAGGCCGCTGATTTATGATTTACTGCAACAGAGAGCAACAAAGGGGCATGGCAAAGTATTTTCACATATGTATGCATGACTACTCTTCAGGGAGTGTAGTCCTCCATCCTCGTGCCACCAATCACGCATATCGATGCATGATGGCCGAGGAGTCGAATTGCACGACTCAATATGAAATGAATGCACATGAAAACACAACAAGACCTAAACTCCATCATGGGTAATCCGGAGTGTCGGCGACCGGGAATTGAGACACGTTCCGTCACTCGGAGTACGAAACGTCCCTCGTTTCCTGTGCTTGGGCTAACTCCTATCCCAAACACAATGCAAATGAGATGGCATACACAATGCGACTAACATACAACCTAGCATACGTAATGCTATGAAATGGCATACACAATGCACGACGCAACATGACATACACAATGCTCTAACATACAACCTAGCATACACAATGCTATGAATTGAAAGCCATACACAATGCATGATGGACTTACACCAATCATGAGTGGACCTCAGCCACACTCACATCAGTGGCCATTAGATGAAAAAGAGACAACCGAAATGCGTGCACACATGCACGCAAACCGAAGACCGAACCTAAGGCATCCAATGCCACTCTACCAAAGCATGGCAATGGATGAAAGATGGCCTACAAGCATGTAATTTCCAGCACTGAAACATGATGCTAAATGCTCCCGAAACATGGAAATATGGCACCCGATGCATGGAATATGCCCCGAAACTTAAAACTAGTCCAATGCATTGAACCGCAAGTGTACAAAGCAAGCATTATTTGATCATGAAGTCAAAAGACAGAGCCAAGACAGTCCCAAAACATGCACATTTCCAGTTTAGAGCATGGCCAAAAGATGCTAACATGATGGACTAAAAATAGCATGCAACATTGGCTAGCAAACATGGTTTACATGGCATGTATATGAACAAAAGGAGAACTCATCAAACCAGCCAAAAACAGTGAATAAAACATGCCAAAATATGCCCAAATAATCACTGAAATGCAGCCAATGCATGGAAAAATGAGGGGCTTCTTTGGAAGGCCATGCAAGGGGTTGTTAAGCACATACAAGATAGACACTTAGCATGACCAAACCAACTCTGGAAATGAGTTATGACAGCCCTAAAACTCACAAAATTGGCCCTAAAATCAGTCAAGGAAGCATGCAAAGAAAAGCCCCTTTGAAAGGCCTTGGATGGGATTACTCTACACATGCATTGTAGACATAAAATATGATCAAAAGGGCCCCGGAAAGACTTAAGGTAGACCTTAAAACCCACAAAATTGGGCCCAAAAAGTGACTCCAATGCATGCAAAATAGATCCCCTTTGAAAAGCCAATGATGCTAGTAAAGAAAATGAGGGGTGAGAGGGTCACCCCTCCATGATTTTAAAGCTCAAAACCTCATCAAAGCCACTGAAAATCCTTTGGATTTCAGTGGCTAAGAGGCCAAAATAAATCCAATGCAAATGCTCTAATGCATAGCCCTAAATATGAAGGAATGAAGCATGCAAGGAAGGAGATGACTCCAAAAAGAAAAGTGACCTCAAGAAAACTGAAAGAGGAGGTCAAAAAAAGGCTTTTTCCAGTTTATAACAAATCTCGAAAATGTTCAAAAGTAAGGCTAAAGTATGATGCAAAAATAGCCCTAAAGGAGGGATAGAGGGTAAGTGGAAGTAGATGACCTCAAACAGCAAAGTTCCCTTAAACAAAGTTGAAGAGGAGCTCAAAATATGACACTTTATAGTTTATAATAAAGCCCAGAAATACTTGAAAATGAAGCTAAGTAGTGAAGCAAAAAAATGCAAGTTTAAGGGAAATGGACACTTACCCTTGAAGAGCCGACCTCCAGTAGCTTTTGGACCAAGTTGGTGAGCTTTCAACCTCTGCAAATGACTTCCAAGGTGCTGGAATGGATGATGGTGGTGTGGTGCTATGGGTTGTAGTGTAAATGGACCAAAGAAGTTAGGGTTTTGAAGCTTGGAATAGTAACAATGAAGGTGGGAGGTGATGAGCCTTAATCAAAAGTGTCTAACCTCTACAAATGAAGAGGAGGGCCTCTCTTATAGAGAAGAGATGCCAAAGCTTCTCTTGGAAGCCTCAAAAATCCTCCATACACGTGTATGGAGGATGCACCAAATGGTCCCCAGCTGGCACAGCTGGATCACACTCAAAAGGGACAAAAGCAATAAGCAGGCCGGCCAGTTGAAGTGGCCAGCCGGCCACTCCCCCTGGTCGGCCGACCAGGGATCAAAAGGGTCAAGAACAATTGCTGGTCGGCCTACCCAGAAAGGTGGCCTCCCAGATAAGTAGAACACAGCCCTGCAGAGAAAAACCAGAAAATGTGACCTTGGAGAGAGAAAAGCTGGCTTTTAGAGAGGGGTCAAAAGGGTCAAGATGAACTACTGGTCGGCCTACCCATATTGGTGGCCTCCCAGATGAGTAGATCACAGTGGTGGTATGAAAAGCCAGAAAATGTGGCTCAAAAGTGGGAAAAACTAGCTTTCTGTCAGAAAAACCGGGTTTTGGAGAGAAAAAATGAGAAAACTGGCTTTTCAGGGGAATAGGTGGCCGGCCACCATCCTACCACCTCCCTAATAGTGAAAATAGAGTCTCTACCAAAAAAGGACCAAAACGGATGCAAAACGAAGGTTCGGGGGCCAAAACAAGCGGTTCGGGACCCTGAAAACAGGCTGTTAGGCAACGGAAGTGGCATATGACCACGAAGGTGGTCTCCAGGGCCACAGTGTTCCTCTAAAGGGAGGAAATAAGATGTGTGCCAAAAACCGGAGCAAACGGAGGTAGTTAAGCGGTCCCGAACAGAGGCACACGGCCGACGGCTCCGAAAACCGGAAACCGGGCTCCAAACGGGAAAAATGGCCTACGACCACGAAACGTAGCCTACGGCCACTGAGAGATGATCTACAAGACCTCTCCCTCCCTCCGGGAAGAGAAAACAGAGAAAACAGGACCTGGTTCGCAAACAGAGGCAAAGTACAAAAGAGTCCCGAAGTCCGGAGGCAAAGCTCGCAGCCGAGACTCTGAAACCTCAGAACGAGCACAATATGCAACATCACCGAGCGCTCAACTGGTGACGTCTGAGTCTTAAGGTCGGTCAAAAATGGAGTGTCTACAGTTGCCCCTCTTTGACAGAACTCAGAAGTCACACGTGACGGAAGTGAATGTCAAAGCCCAGAGACGACCCATTTTTGACATGGTCGAAGACTTAGACAAACAGGCAAGATAACGAAGATGTGCCCGCAGGCAGGGGCAAACTGCAAAATGGTATGCACAAAGCTGGACGTAACTCATGATCATGCAAAGCAGCAAGCTGTAATGAAGCGCACACGCAACAATTTTAAGCAAGAATGCAAAGCAACAACTACATTTCATGCAGTTTAAAAATGCGGAGAATTGTTCGATTCTCGCCACGTCTCACACGGAGAAGATACAATACCTGTGCGATTCGTCTGGTCATACCAGCTTCAAATGAACCGTACATACAATATCGTGCCTGAAAAAGGAAGAAACTCAACAAGTACAACATAGTTAGCTACACATGTTCAACACTACATCGAATGCAGACAAACAGGGTGTCGATGGGAAAGCGCATCGCAATGCGAAAGACACGAGCGTAACAACGCAAGCTAAGCGTGAGGGTATAACAATACCAATGAAACGTACGCAACAATGCAAGTGGTATGCATGAGAATGCAAGTGACGTGCATAACAATGCAGGATAAGTGCCAATTCGAATGCGTGTTTGACGCGAGACAACGAGCAAAGAAATGCAAGTTTTGACGAGTGCGATTCAATCGCGACCTCCGGTTTACCTCCCGGAAGGGTCACAGCATACTCAAAAGGATACATCTTGCTCTTGACGAGTGACGATGAGACACGCATCGGAAGTTGGAGTTGGAGTTCCCGCGGAGGGATTTCGCGACAAAAAGTGCACTTTTCTTGTACTCTCTCGGGTCCCGGGGACTCCAATCATCACCAAAATTTGCAGAGACCTGGTAGACCACCCTGGGAACACCACCGACCAGGTTTCGAGTCCAGGGGAGGCCACCGACCAGGTTGGAGTGCAAGGGGTGGTCGGCCTACCAGAAAAGGTGGTCGGCCGACCACCTAGCCCAAATCCGAGGCAGTTTGGTCTTTTTGCTCTCATTTCTTTAAATACACAAAGCCAAACACCTTTTGCTCATAACATCAGGTCCGAAATCATCTTCTCCTCCTTCCTAGACCATTTTCTCTCTCAGATCTACGCTCTATACGCGTTTTCCAACGCCCCACGCCAAGTTGTTTCGCGAAAACTTTCAGTTTTCTTCACTTTGAACCGATTAAAATTTGATTTCGGGGCTTCTTTTCTCATTTTCACCACTTGAGGTAAGTTTGTCTCAATATTTGGAAGATTTTCTCGGGAGTTGACTTTTGTTGACTTTTTCATTTCCTGAGAGTTGAGTTTTGTTGACTTTTTTCAATTTTGGCTCATTTCGCTCATTTTTGCTCCTTTTTGCAGATTTCTTGAAATGGCAGTTCACTTTCCCCACGGCGGAGGTTCTCCAGGCGCCGGAGGCGAGCCTGACATCATGTCTTTGCATCCGAGGGTTCGCCCCTTTATCCCCGAGAAGTATAATCCTTCGGCTCATGTCCTCCCTCGGGCGATTTTTTATCATTTTACCGACTTCGACCTTCGAGCTCCTGTAGACCTGCTATTGCGGGAGCCAGAGTCCCATCTCTCTCATAAGGCGCGAGAGGTATGTACTTCACTTTTTTACATTTCCTGCCTTAATTCTGCATTTTCCCTGCATTTCATGCTATGTATGCTTATTGCTCGTTCTGGACACATCCGCATGCCATACTTCTGCTCATTTTACCACACAACTTGTTCTGCATGCTTAGTCTATAACACAATACTCTGTCTTGAACGCACAGCTCAATCACTTGAATCTCTGAAATCTAAACACACAGCCCAAATTTAATTGTGAACATGCAATCCACATTCGCTGAAAGTTGAACACGCAGTCCAAACTTTAAATTTCTGAAATCTGAACACGCAGCCCAAATTTGAAGGTGAACACGCAGCCCACATTTAACTGAAAGTTGAACACGCAGCCCGAACTTTAAATTTCTAAAATCTGAACACGCAGCCCAAATTTGAAGGTGAACACGCTGCCCACATTTAATTGAAAGTTGAACACGCAGCCCAAACTTTAAATTTCTGAAATCTGAACACGCAGCCCAAATTTAATTGTGAACACGCAGGCCACATTCGCTGAAAGTTGAACACGCAGTCCAAACTTTAAATTTCTAAAATCTGAACACGCAGCCCAAATTTGAAAGTGAACACGCAGCCCACATTTAACTGAAAGTTGAACACGCAGCCCAAACTTTAAATTTCTGAAATCTGAACACACAGCCCAAATTTGATTATGAACACGCAGCCCAAACTTTAAATTTCTAAAATCTGAACACACAGCCCAAATTTAATTGGTGGCCCACATTTTGTTGAAAGTTGAACACGCAGCCCAAACTTTAAATTTCTGAAATCTGAACACGCAGCCCAAATTTGAAGGTGAATGCGCAGCCCATATTTAACTGAAAGTTGAACACGCAGCCCAAACTTTAAATTTTTGAAATCTGAACACGCAGCCCAAATTTGAAGGTGAACACGTAGTCCACATTTAAATGAAAGTTGAACACGCAGCCCAAACTTTAAATTTCTGAAATCTGAACACGCAGCCCAAATTTGAAGGTGAACACGCAGCCCACATTTAATTGAAAGTTGAACACGCAGCCCAAACTTTAAATTTCTGAAATGTGAACATGCAGCCCAAATTTAATTGGTGAACACGCAGCCTACATTTAAATGAAAGTTGAACACACAGCCCAAACTTTAAATTTCTGAAATCTGAACACGCAGCCCAAATTTGAAGGTGAACACGCAGCCACATTTAACTGAAAGTTGAACACGCAACCCAAACTTTAAATTTCTAAAATCTGAACACGTAACCCAAATTTGAAGGTGAACACGCAGCCCACATTTAAATGAAAGTTGAACACGCAGCCCAAACTTTAAATTTTTGAGATCTGAACACGCAGCCCAAATTTGATTGTGAACACGCAGCCCACATTTAACTGAAAGTTGATTTGATTTGCACACAGCACATTTCCTTTATTTACATACAGTTCATTCATTCCATTCTGAAACTGAATACATGTGTTTGTTATGAATGCAGACATCCTCCCACGTTACGCAAGGATATGGTTCTATTGCCGCGAGAGATTGGTACGCGGAGCTCCCGGAGGCTATCCGCGATTGGATTGATCTGGCAGGATTCGGGACCTTTTGTACCGGGATATCTCGTTATCCAGCTAGCCGGACATTGATAGGCGCCTTGGTAGAGAGATGGTGGGACACCACCAACTCCTTCCATTTCTCAGCTGCCGGGGACATGACCATGACCCCATTTGACTTCGCCGTTTTGACGGGCCTTGACGTGGGAGGCTGGGCGATCCCTTACGACGAGGACATGGGCGAGTGGGAGGCAGCCTGGATTCATCTGTTGGGAGCTTGCCCACCGGTAGACCGATCTTCGGGCCGAGTCCGATATACCTGGTTCTCTACACAGTTCAGGGGGACTGAGCCCGAGACTCCTGAGGAGATTGCACAGTACGCCCGCGGGTTTTTGATGTTCCTCTTCGAGACCACTCTGTTCGCCGACAGGGGGAACATCGTTCGGCTATATTTGCTGAGTGCCCTGGTGGACCTTACGCAGGTTAGTCAGTATGACTGGGGTGGCGCCAGCTTGGCTACTCTCTATTGCTATATGAGTGCAACCTCCCGCGGGCGGGGGAACATAGTCGGCGGTTATTAGAGAGCCTGGGAGGTACCTTCTGCCCTCTTGATTCACATTTCTACTTTTCATTATCTGTATATTGCACACACGGCACACTTTACATTCTGTACTTGCATTCTGCCCTCAGCATTCTGTATTCAGATTCTGCACTCAGCATTCTGTATTCTGATGTCTTTTGCCCTGTTTTCCACAGTTATGGGTCTTCGCGTACTTTCCGACGCTAGCCCCGGAGCTTGAGGTGGAGGCCCCTCTCATGACCCCTTATTCACTCGTCTTCGAGGGCCAATACCGGTCGCGGCCCCAAGAGACTCTCTCTTACCTACGGCAGTATTTTGACACTGTGCGGGCAACCGAGGTATGTCAGAACTCTCAGTTCTTCCTGTGTAAATCTTTGATTCATGCTTGGACATTTGCGATTTCTAATCGGCTTATGCATTGGCTATTCGCAGATCTTGTGGTAGCCCTGGGCGCTTCTGGGTGGGGATCTCCGATTCCAGTTTGCCAGAGGATGGGCCTCCTCCCGGTATAGGATCTTGTTCGAGGGGCCAGTGGGGAGGGCCTGGTTCCTGGGAGAACGCTTTCTTCGTCAGACTATGGGCTTCCCTGAGCCGAGTGTCCCTTCAGCACCCCCAGACGGTATACGGCTCGCTAATAGGCTTACTTCCCAGGGTGTCATTGATGCTAAGCTGGGCATTGATGCACTGCTGCATTTGGAGGACGGGGAGTACGCGACTTACCGTCACACTTACTTGATGCCTCTATTGATAGGTGTTCGTACTCCCTCGAGGAGGCCTACAGGCATGCCGTCTTCGAGTTGCGCCCGAGCCAGAGACATTCCTTCAGGCAGTAGGGCTGGCACATCCAGAGGTGGGGCTGGACTGGTTCCTCCGATTCCCCCGACTTATCATGATGCCGGATGGCCAGGTATCCCGACTGAGTTGACGGGATGGAGATACGGGGCTTCTTACCCAATTCCGCTAGAGCCTCCCATGCCAGATCATCCATACACCAGAGACCCTGACTCACCACCGGTATGTTTTACAGCTTTGCTTTATCACTCAGATACTTGGACATTCATTCATTCACTGATGATTTGCACTTGCATCTACAGCTTACCATGGAGTATGCTAAGGGGTTACTCGGGTTAGTGGCCTCGCTCGAAGGCATGGTCTTGCGGAGAGAGGCGCAGCTGTCCATCATGGGCGTCTCGGTACTGCTTAGCTTTCTTGCATTTATCACATTTCTGATGACATGCGGAATTTGAACATTTCAATACATTGATTGACCGATTGTATGCGGAGAGCACATCTGACACACACCACACCCATGTACTATATTGGCATGCATTCACTCCATGTAGCTTTTTATCTGTACATCTGATATACATATTTTGGCTGATGTATTCAAACTGCACTCTTTCTTTTCAGATGCCTCCGATATATACCAGACCACAGGCCGGGCCATCTGGGCCTTCCCGAGGAGCTGGGCCATCTAGGCCTTCTCGAGGGGCCGGGAGAGGGGAGTCGTCTCGCAGACGAGGCGGGCGCAGAGCACATATTATTGAGAAGGAGTCCAGTGAGGAGGAGAAGTCTGCGCATCGTCAGTTAGAGACATCTGCTGGCAGAAAGGATGACTCTGAGTCTGGCTCTGAGGGCGGAGGTGATGCCGAGGAGGATTCCGAGGGCAGTGGCTCCGATTCGGATGGCGATGATGGCACTGAGGCTATTCCGCAGAAGAGGACGAAGAGAGCCTCTTCTTCTTATGCTTGAGAGCACAGATGTTCCTGCTTTATTTGCCTTTTTTACTAGTAGTTGTAGCACGTTGTACATTATTAGGCAGTTTTATTTTCTGTAAAACCTGTACCCTTGTTGTAAAATGTTGTAACAAAGGAAACGTGATGGAATGAAACATCTTTTGAAAAAAGTGTTGTATTTTATGTTCTTGCATCGCATCGCATTATTTTGCACGAAAATGAGATTGAATGGAAATCATGCATTGAAAATTGCCAAGTCAGGTAGTGAACCGACGCAACAAACAAAGCAACTTAACTTGCTAAGAAAGAACAAAACCTTAGCAAGTTTACAACTCGATAAACAAAACACAACAACGTTGATTAAACAAAGAGTAACAACTCAATATACAAAACTCGACAGCTCGACAAAACTCAACAACTTGGTAAGCTTAACAACTCGGTAAGCAAAGCAACAACTCGATAAGCAAAAACAACAACTCAATAAGCCGGATTTAACAACAACTCGATAAACAAATACACTTCGGACGATCTGGGTGACGGAACGCATCCGAAACGGAGGAAAACTCGCACCTTTAAGGCCCCCAATGCATGGAAATGCTTGGAACTTTCTTCTAGAAGCTAGAACAAGACTAAAGCCACCCTCCTCTTGATGGCTGACCACCTAAGGGAGCTGGCCGACCAGCTTTTTGCATTGGAGGAGAGAGGGGTGGTCGGCCTACCAGAAAAGGTGGCCGGCCGGCCACCTAGCTTGGCAACCACCAAATTTTTGACACATGTCCTCTGAACAGTGCCTTATCCTCTTTAAAAACTCCAGCCTCGTGGTTCTCTCATTTCATCTTAGTTTTGCACCAAAATGGAATCATTTCTCACCCAAAATCTCACAGCTTGGATTGCTTTTCTAGATGGCTCGAAAAAGTTGAACTTTCAGGGTTTCGGCTTGAATGCACTATTCATGCTGAGTCGTACTTCGCTGCACATTCTGTTCCTTCATGCCGCGGTGAGATTTTGGAATCCGGTAACACACGTCTTTAGCTTCGGTGGGCAAGAGATGTGTCCGACCATCGAAGATTTTCAAGTTTTGATGGAATCTGAGCGCCATGAAGAGATTTTGTCTCAGCTTCGCTTCGGTCATGCCCAAGCTTTAGGACAGATGTGTGGGCTCACCATGCATGATGCTCGGTCTCTGATCTGCAGCGGGGAATTGGATATCCTTGGCTTGATTCATCGCTTTTCTGATGCCGGGAACCGCGGCGACCATTATTGGCAAGGTTTTCGGCAACACGCCCTTTGCTTGTGCATGCTATCTCACTTTTTGCTTGCCCCGGGCTTTAGCGGATCTAGCATCCGTCTGATTGAAGTTGCTCAAGGGTTGAAAGAAGGAAAGAGTCGCATTGCCATGACATTGGCCGAGACGCTGATGGGCTTGGATGCTTTCTATCGCCGAGAGACGACTAGATTAGCGGGGAGTCCACTACTGCTGCAGGTAATGTTTCCCACCCTTTCTCACATTTATATTGCTCACATCACTCGGCCCTCAGGCTCGGTTTTTCTCACAAAACCCTTTTCTTACTTTTCTCTCATCGTACATCTCTCTATTCTTTATTCTCTCATTTTTCATCCCTCCCCAGGTGTGGTTGATGGATAAATTGCAGGTTGTGGACTCTTGCCCAGTCTACTCAGCTCGTGGCTACTTCTTCCGACAACGACTAGTCGATGCCCTTGATGAGGGATGGTGGTTCGACTGGATGTGCAATTTGTCTGCGGATCGCATTGCTTGGCGCTGTCCTTGGCTCAATCTTCCGGCAATGAGCTATAGCATGTCCCAGCAGACCGGGATCTAGTTGATTGGTCTGACTCACTGTATGTTCTACTTTTCATTCCGGTTCCGGCGCCAGTTCGGCCATGATCAGACTTGCTCGCCAGAGGGGATAGAGTACCCTGCTGCATTCCCGGTTCGAGGCGCACAGCTTGCCCGGTATGCCACAGCATGGAGGATTAGAGAGCTCCTGGCTCCTGCTCCCACTTTCAGTTGCACCTTGTCTGATGAGTGCTTGGATTGGCTCAATGAAGAGGCACAAGAAGGGCCTACTTTGGCATCAGAGGCTTCGACCAGCTCTGGGAGGGGACGCAGGAACACCTGACTTAGCTATGCCCCGGATTTATTGCTTTATTAGAACTTTCAAGTTTTCTTTATGATTGTAATAAAAAAGCAACTTCAATTTGTATGCAAGAGCAGGAGAACTCTGTATTGAAATCAATGAAATTGAAGGTTGTGGGTACTGAAAATTTTCTGCTTTGGTCCAAAAATGGTCTAAGTTGTAAAAAGATTAATTTGAACAAAGCCAACTTTTATTAAAACTTTTCAAAACCATTTTCGATATGGATCAGAACTGGACATGCCTAAAATCTATCACTGATATGCACAACCTCGGATCCCTGCAACTGGAAAGTTGCCCCTAGTCTGAAGAGTACCGTGGCACTGCACAGCAACGGAAAGTTGCCCCTAGTCTGAAGAGCACTGCACCGGAGATCATAATCGAATTCTTAAATGCTGAATAGACAAAGATGACCGAGATGATCAAATGGACAAAGTTGATCGGGGAAAAGTTTATGGCTGAACTTCAGGATGAAGTTACCTACGTATCCCAAAGATGGGAATCAAGCCTTACGTAGTTCAGGCTTAGGTTCAGTCGAGTATTTTCGCTCTCCTTTTACGCTCTAACTTTTGCCAAGGCCGCCCTTTGCGGGTTTTCAACCTTGCGAGCTCAGTTTTTATAGTTTCAAATTTTTTCAATGCTCTAACTTTTGCCTAGGTCGCCCTTTCGGGTTTTCGGCCTAGCGAGCCCTTCAAGGGTAATATTTCTTCAACTTGTCCATGTTAATCAGTTGCGAGAACTCTAAGCCATCTAGGTCCATTAGAACCACAGCTCCACCTGACCAGATAGCTTTAATGATGTAGGGACTAGTCCAATTGTGTCTGAACTTGCCCCTTGGGTCGTGGATGGGAGCTCGGTTGTCCTTGAGCACCAAATCTCCTTCCTTTAGATTTCTGGACTTAACTTTTTTGTTAAAAGCCCTTGCAATTCTGCGCTGATATCCTTGAACATGGTATAGGGCTTTCAGTCTGCGCTAGTCAAAAAGCATGAGTTCTTCAAATCTGCTCTGTTGCCAATCTGCTTCGGCTATCTGACACTCAGCTAGCACTCGCAAAGACGGAACCTCAATTTCAATAGGTAGAACGGCCTCCATCCCATAAACTAATGAATACGGAGTCGCCCCAGTAAAAGTTCTAATTGAAGTTCGGTATCCCCACAGAGCAAACGGCAGCTTGTCTGGCCAATCCCGATAGGTTTCCACCATCTTCTGCAATATGTGTTTGATATTCTTGTTCGCGGCTTCGACCGCTCCATTGGTTTGCGGCCGATATGTGGATGACTTATGAAAAGCCACGTTGTATTTCTCCAACAAGTCAATTACTTCCTTCTTGAAGTGGGAACCATTATCTGAAATGACCTCGTTCGGGACCCCATAATGACAGATGATGTTGTTCCTGATGAACTTTGCAACGTGCGACGCCTTCAACACCGCATAGGATTGGGCCTCAACCCACTTCGTGAAATAATCTATTGCGACCAGGATGAACTCATGCCCGTTAGACCCCTTCGGAGTGACAGCCCCGATCACGTCGATTCCCTAAACTGAAAATGGCCATGGCGAAGTCATATTGTACAACTTTGATGGCGGGATGTTCATGCGGTTTGCATGGATCTGACATTTGTGGCATCGCTGAACAAAGCCGATACAATCCTCCTCCATGGTGGACCAGTAGTAACCCTGTCTGAGGATTTTCCATGCCAGCATTACCCCGTTCATATGTACTCCACATTCTCCTCCATGGATGGCCTCCATCAGGCGTTTTGATTCTTCAGCTTCAACGCATAGCTTATGCATTCCCAGATGACCTCTCTTGTACAATTTACCTCCGCAGATGATGAATTGAATGGCCATTCTCCTAATTGCCCTTTTATCCTTGGCATTCGCCCTTGGTGGATACGCCTCTTTCTCCAAGAAGTTCCAAATGTCGTAATACCAGGGGTTCTCATCTTGAACCTCGTCTATAGTAGCAATTGGTAAGCCGGCGCAAACTTCTGATCAATGATGACTGGACGCATCCGAACTCCAAACGGGATGTCTATCATGGAAGATAGAGTTGCTAAAGAATCTGCGAACCTGTTGTTCTCTCTTAGTAGATGAGCGAAGTTTAACTTCTCAAACCAAGGAATCAACAAATCTAAGGCCTGGTGATACATCATCATCTTTTCTTCTTTGACTTTCCAATCTCCTTTCGCTTGAGATACAACAAGGTTCGAGTCCCCGATGACGTCCAACCGTTTTGCCCCTAGTTCCAGGGCTGCTTCTAGACCGGCAATGCATGCCTCATATTCTGCTTCGTTGTTCGAGACTTTGAATCGGAGTTTGAATGCTAGAGGGATACGGGATTTGTCGGGTGTTATTAGTAACACCCCTATCCCATACCCACACTGGTTGGACGCTCCATCAAAGTACATCGTCCAAAACTCGTCGTCGATATGCAAAATGGACTCATCTGGGAATAAGTACTCAACTGCTTCACCTCCTTTCACTGGATGATCAGCTAAGAATTCTGCTACTGTTCTTCCCTTGACCGACTTGTGTGTCACATATTTCAGATCGAATTCGGAAAGCAACAGCAACCAACGAGCTAGCCTACCCGTAAGTGCTGGTTTCTCAAAAAGATATTTGATGGGATCGAGTTATGAAACCAACATTATGGAGTGAGCTAACAGGTAGTGCCGCAGCTTCCTGGTAGCCTATACCAAAGCTAAGCAAGCCTTTTCCAACGGTGTGTAGCGAGTCTCATACTCTAGCATCTTCTTGCTCAGATAGTAGATGGCCCTCTCCACTCTGTCCTCCGATTCCTGCGCGAGCATGCAGCCCATTGTAGTCTCAGTTACTGAAAGATACAATATCAATGGTCTCCCCGGCTCCAGCGGTGACAACACGAGTGGGTTCTGTAAATATTCCTTGATCTTTTCAAAAGCAGCTTGGCATCGACCGTCCCACTGGAATTTCATTCATTTCTTCAGGAGACCAAAAAGTGGTTCACAAGTCAAGGTTAATTTTGAGATAAACCGTCTTATGAATTACACTTTACCCAGAAAGCCTCGCACCTCCTTTTCAGTCCTTGGTGGTGGCATTTCTAGGATGGCCTTGATTTTGGAAGGGTCGACTTCGATACCTCTCTGTGTAATCAGAAACCCCAGCATTTTCCCTGCTGTAACACCGAACGTACATTTCTGAGGATTCAACCGCAACCGAAATTCTCTAATCCTTTGAAAGAACTTTTGCAAGGCGGTGTAGTGGCCCTCCCTTTCTTTGGACTTGACAATCATGTCGTCCACGTACACCTCAACCTCCTTGTGGATCATGTCATGCAATATTGTGGTCGCGACCCGTTGATATGTAGCTCCAGCATTCTTCAACCCAAACGCCATCACTCTGTAACAGTATGTCCCCCACGGGGTGGTGAAGGCAGTCTTTTCTCGGTCTTCAGGTGCCATCACTATCTGGTTGTAGCCTGAGAAGCCATCCATAAACGAAAGCAAAGCATGCCCCGCTGTGAAGTCCACTAACTCATCAATGTGCGGCAAGGGAAAGTCGTCCTTCGGACAAGCTCTATTCAAATCCCTGAAATCCACACATACTCGGATCTTGCCATCCTTCTTTGGTACCGGAACGATGTTAGCCAACCAAGTTGGGTATTCAGATACTAGGAAGAAACCTGCGTCAATTTGCTTGGTGACCTCTTCTTTAATCTTGAGGGCCCAGTTCGGGCAGATCCTCCTGAGTTTTTGTTTAACGGGTTGAGCCTCGGGGTTAAGAGGGATCCGGTGCTGTACAATCTCAGGATCGATTCCAGGCATGTCTTCGTAGGACCACATGAAAACATCTTTGAAATCTTTTAATAAAGCGACTAAGCGCTCGCGTTCCTCCGAAGACAACGTGGACCCGATCTGGACCAGCCACGGGTCCTTCTCAGTACCGATGTTCACAGTAGTGATTTCATCCATTAAGGGTTTAACAAATCTTTCCTGCTCTTGTTCAATTAAGCGTTGCAAAACCGGAGGAATTTCTTCCTCGTCGTTTTTATCAAAATTTTGAAAGTCTGAATTAATGTAATAAATCAAGGGCACAGAAAAGTACTCAGAAACCACAGCTACTTGATTCTCATTAAGCACATCCAAATCGTCCGATTCCTCGGTTACAACAGACTCAAAAGAGAAAGAAAAAGATGACCTGGACAAGACTGTGGCATCCGGGTTATCACCCCCAGGATTACCAGACTCAGACTCAGACTCAGTTGAGCTGGAACCTAATTCCGACTCACAAGATTCGTTGGAATCAGATTCCGGCTCACTACCTGACCCGATACTGCTGGACAAAAATCCCTCTTCATACTGCCAAATGAGAGAGGGTGCGATAGATGCATCCAAAATAGTTACTGGTAGGCCCACAGTCGTTCCATTCTCGATCACGCATACCGAGAAATTATCCCCCAAGCACTTCTGTTCGATCAGAGGATCTGAAAGTAGACATGCCAGCGCTACCCCCATTTCATTTTCAGCGTCCTCAGACTGCACTTCCTTACTCTGCTCAGCCTCAGCTAATGGGTCTGTCTGCTCTTCGGCAACGTCATCCCTGGGTAACTGTAGGTCAAAGAAAATCTCAAACCCCGGCACGCATTTCCTCTCCACATTCAGCCACGGCTCTGGGAAGCCACAGAACGGAAAGTCCTCCCCCTCCCGGACGAAGCGTCTGTTCAGGGTACCCTGAATGGGCCGGTGCATTAAGTCAAAAGGCTTCCCCGCCTTCTTCGCTCTGGCTCTCCCAGCCATCTCCTTACCCTTCCTTATCCAGTCCTCTTTGGTGGGCAGATAACCCAAGCCAAAGGTATGTGGGTTATGTGGCACCTCGGCCAATGCTGCGACGCCCTTCTGGCCGCTCTTTCCCAATCCCACCCCGGGGATATGTTGAAGCTTGTTCATGAGGTATACCAATTGTGCACTAATGTACACCCCCTCATTAACAGCTAAGATATTCTGCACGACCCGGGCCTCAGCTAGGGTAAAACCGGATAAGAACACATCCTCCATACCGTTCTCAATTTCCAAAACTGGCGTAGATACTTCCGGCGGTGGATGGACCGATGAATTCCCAAAAACAATGGCTACTCCCTTTCCATGGGGGTATTTCACCATTTGATGCAAGGTAGAAGAAACTGCCTTCACTTGATGTAGCCACGGCCGCCCCAAAAGCAGATTGAAAGTTGCAGGAACCTCTAGGATGTGAAAGTCAATTTCATGCTGCCCCGGCCCAACCTTGGTCTGAATTTTCGCTGTCCCCATGACTTCTCTGCTTGTGTTGTCATAAGCCCAAATCACCTGGGCTGTTGGCACAAAGTCCGCGGTCTTCAAGCCAATTGCATAGGCAGTCCTCGCTGGACATACATTGATGGCGGATCCTGTGTCAACAAGCACCACAGGTATCCTTGTATTTCTGCACTCCACGGAGATGTAGAGTGGCTTGTTGTGGTTCGCACCCTCAGGTGGCAGTTCTTGGTCAGAAAAGGTCAACATCGGGGTAGCGCCTCCCGGAAAAACTAAGCCCACCAGTTGTTCGGGCGTGGTGTCTATAGAGAGCTTGGCCTTGTCCATGGCCGATAAGATAGCTTGTCGATGCACTCGCGATGCCATAAGTAGTCCCCAGATGGAGATGTCTGCTTGTATCTTCTTTAACTGCTTTAGTACAGCCTCTTCTTCAACTTGCTTCTCTTTCTGTCTCTCAGCTTCCTTATCTTTCCCAGATGCCTCTGGCTGGTCTAAGTGCGGGGGCTTGAAATACCGTCTGCTTCTCGTCATATGATCGACCTCACCGATACACCAGGTATCATCTGGCTGATTACTCCCCCAATCCTCATCCGTATGGGCAAGACATAAATCATCGTCTTCCCACCACATTCCGTCGGCAGCCAACAGACACTTGTCTAGCTCCAGTTCAACTGCATCCGCATTACTCTCCGCCCACATGCTCGCAGCATTCTCTATCTTCGTGCACACAGCACTCTCAGTCCCCTCAGGGCCCTTAGCTTTCCTAATTCTCTCGGCATCCTGAAACCTTTCTTGTTCCAACTGCGTCAGTACAGCTGGCTGTTCAATAATTCCCGCATTTATAATGCCCAAATCTCGAGCGGAATTCTTAGCACCGGCGCTCTCCGGCGATTCATTCTAATTTCCGACCCTTCCGGCCATCACTGATATACTTGCCCCTGCCGGGCCCTGTCCTAACTGAGCTTCGTCAACAACGTCTGGCAAGTCATCGAGCCACCCAGTAGCCTCTGCCGATTCCTCATAATCAAACCAATTGACTGCCGCGTCTCCTGGATCTTGGTCATTGAAAAACTGGAGGTTGGCCAAGTCTTCTTCCACAACCGTCAAACCATCTGTTCCCTGCTCAAATTCATCTCCTCAGATCACACACAGCTCTGCCCTCTCTAGAAATTCAATATTAGGCTCAAACTGGCCTGCTGGCAGAATGTACTCGGATCATAGGCTTCCCCAGCGACACTCCCAGACTGCTCAAATCTTGATCGAACAATTCCATCATCCTCTGAAATCTCCTCCGTTCTATCTTTGCCAATCACCACCATTGGCTCGGGTTGGGTTCTGGAGATATCCAACATGCACAAAGAGTTAGTGCAGTTCGGAAGGAGCACCTCCGGCTTAGGTAGGTGGGAATGAGTGATATATACGCTGGGATCGTAAGACACAACCCCAGTCTAGATGAAGTTGATTCTTTTGGGAAGTGGAGCTTGGTTGTGTGGTGGGAGAGGGTTTGTTGTGACATTGGGTTTTTCTGGAGTTACAATCACCTGCTTGTCAACGAGGTCTTGAATCTCATGACGCAATCTAAAACATTGGTCAGTGTCATGACCATGTTGCTGGTGATATGCGCAGTATTTTGCTGGGTTATGGGAAGGAGGGAGTGGATTTGGCAATGGCCTCGGCTCCAGGGGTTTTAGATGCCCTTTCCTGATTAATACCCCAAGAGCCTTGGACAGGGGCATATACAGTGGGGTGAAGGTTCTTTGGCCTCTGGGTTAGAATCGAGTGGTTTGTGTGTTGCTTCCGGACGCGCCGGAGAAAGGTGTAGCTGCCATGGGTCTTGGAAGGGGAGGGGGAATGGTGGTGACCACGCTTACTTCTGAAGCTCTAGCATTTGTGGCATTGCTGGTGCCTGTGTTGTTGCAGTTGAAAGTTCTTCAGGGTTGCTCTCTATCTTGGTCAATCAGACGCTGTTTTATTACATCTTCAATTTGTACCCCCATTTCATGTAGATCTAAAAAAGTGGGAAAGGGGAGCACAATCATTTTTTGCATCAGTTTTGGCTGGAGATTGAGCACAATCATCCTGATTTGGTCTTTGTCGGTAGGCCTGAGGGTCATCATCAAAGCCTTCGCCCTCCACCGAGTTACGAAATTCGAGAAACTCTCCTTAGGCTCCTGCCTTGTTGTTTCAAGATCTCGGGTCGTAATCTCGATTTGGGTATTGTAAGAGTATTGCGCGACAAAGGCCTCGGCCATTTCATCCCAATTCCGCTTGACATCATCCTCTAACTTTGCATACCAGATAGCGGCCACACCTGACAGGGTCCGGCCAAATAGTGAAAGCTTTTGTGGTCTGGTGAGGCCCATTGGCCGTAGTATATCTGAAAATAACTGGAGATGCACCATGGGGTCCCCAGATCCGTCGAAACAATCAATTTGCGGCATTTTAAACCTATCCGGCAGCGTCACGGCCACGTCGGTATATCCGTCCTCGATATCCGGGATAGCCTTTACCCCTTGGGATTTCTTGAACAACTTCTCGAGCTTGCTCAATTTCAGTGCTGTATGGTCTACCTCGAACTCGAAGGGAGAGTCCGGTTGATTGACAGGCGTAGGTGCCTTAGATAGCTGGGGCAGAATCAGGGGCGGAGCTGGCCCCGTCGGTATGTCCGTATCTGCCTGGACATTTGGTGCCTCTTTGGGTGCCGGGATTCCAAGTGAGGGAGGAACTGGGTGTGAAGCAGATGCTCCGGCTTGTTGTTGCAATCTGGCAATTAACTCTGCCTATTAGGCCATGATCTCGGCCTGTTGTTTGGCAAATTCATCTTGGCAAACAGCATCCTGCTGCATGGCTCTCATGGTGTCCTGCATCTGACACATTATTTCCTCAACTCCTGTCGGTCCCGCCATGCTACCCTGATCTGTCTGGACTACTGGCAGGTCTATCTCTATAGAAACAATTGGGATCTCAATTCGACTGTCCACTGATAGGGTAATCCGCTGCTCTGGCAACCTTTGCTCAGATATGCTGCGCCTTTTTAGCTTCCGTCTGATAACCGGGGGTAGAGAGTGAAACACTGGTTGTCCGTCGACCAGATCCTCAGATCGATTGAGTCGGCGACCTCTTATCCAGAGTGCTTGGGGAATATCTGCTTGGTCTGAAGCAATTGTGCTAAGCTGCCTAGCAAAAAGATAAATAAAGCAATAATAAGGAAATAAACGAGCAGACAAATGGACGGCATAACGGCGTAAATAAACACAACACACAGTCGGGTATAATTAACACTCAATTAATACACTGTTCTCAAAGACCGATCATTATTCCCAAATTACAATTCCCAAATCACTGTCCCCGAAGCTGAATCTAATACCCGCAGATAACTGATTCCGAAAATACTGAACTGGTGCCCGCAGGCCCTTGATACCTAGAAATACTGAACCGGTGCCCGCAGGCCTAATACCCAAAAACACTGAACTGGTGCCCGCAAGCCTGATGCCCAAACTTGCAAACTGATACATGCATTCGTATAGAGACGCACTCTAAAAGCACATAACAAACAAGTGAGAGCCAAAGCACCCCTATGTTGGGGTAAGGTTTCCCTGTCCTATTTTGTCAGGAACTAGGGTTTCACTATGCACACAGCGGTTTCAAACAACCTATAAACGGGTAAGCAACCTGTCCTAGTTTGGAATGGTCACTATGGATTCCGAATATGCACTGGGTCGAATGGTCAAAAAGGGTGCCCCGGTAAAACCGAGGTTTGTGCTCCCATACTGGCAGAGCCCATAACCGGTCAGCCTTATGGCGTGCTTTGACAAAGCAAGCCTCTGGCAAACCGTACAGGAATAGCAGATGACAAACACGGTGTCCTAGGCGCACCAATCCAAATGCAATGCAAAGAAACACATAAGTGTAGTCAAAACGAGATATCATGAGTTCGAGTCAAGTTCTCTAAATTCCCCAGCAGAGTCGCCAGAGACTGTAGACGCGCCCTCGGGCCTCACTACAGTTCGGACTCAATTTGTGTCACGGTCCTGTATCTAATCTCGCAGAGTGCAATGCAAAACCGATGAAATCATCAAAGAGTCCAAATCCGGCAAATCGTTTTTGAAAACAGATTTTTTGAAAGAAGTGCCAAACATGGACTGCTTTGCCAGATACAGAGTCCGCTACCTAAATATTTTATTTTGGGGAAATTTAGGAAATCCTGACTCGTTGCCTAAGGCCACGTGTCCGTCATCACCAAAGTTACCTCGGCTCGGGAACTTGGGTACGATTGGGGAAGGTCACTTCGTGAGCACCCCCGCTCGCCCGATCAAAGATCGGCCTCTACTAACCATGATATCTAGTTTTGAAAACATTATGCGTTCTTATTCTGGTTATTAGCCTAGATTTACTATGTGACGCGCACAGCATACAAGTATAGACTGGGTCGCCTGAATTGGAACAAAACATCTCATGTTTGTTTTGAAAATGGTTTGATGGTGCTACCCGCAAGTAGGCTAAGACGTGGATTTGCCACCCTCGGGTGGGCTTAGAAAACATGATTTTGCCACTATCAAGTGGCCATAAAACTCACAGTCGATGAATTGTTCCAATCCAAATAACCCAACCTTCACCCACAGGGATTCAGGCAGTTATATCATGTAAGCATATAGCCTCATGGTAAGCATGCTATCATGGCAGTCACTCACACGCATGCAAAGATGCTAAAGCATAAACACTTACCGAGTACTCCAAGCCAAAAGAAAAGCTATGTTAGAAATCCGTTCATGATCCTAACTATACAGCAATGCCTAATGCAACACATGCAAAATGCAACTAAGATAGGCTCGGGTATTCTAAAGATGGCATGTGAAATGCTACAACTAACAAGTATTCAACTCGGAATTGAAATACCAATGCAGTTAGTATGATGCGCCGAGCCCGGTGCATGCAATACAGATGAATGAATGCAAACATGCTACCATACTGTATGCTAATTGAAACATGTCCTAATCTAACCATCATAAGCAGGTAAATAAAAGGGAGAAAGACGTGGGGTTGGAAGACATGCATCACACGCACGCACACTTATTACAGTTGTGCCCTCGCTCGGAGGGTCCGAAGGAATAATACAGTCCGAATAAATAATTACAGTCCGGAATGAATAATTAAATATTACAAAACCCTAATTAATTAACAAATCAACTAGGAAAGCAATAAACTAGCATGTAAGCCTATGGACTGCCTCAGCTCTGTTCCGAATGGTGGAATGATACATGCTTGAGTTGCCTGGCGCGGAAATCCATTGCGATGCCCCGATTCGCCTCTGTTTGTAATTTTTCTCGGAATATTGTGCAAAGCTCCAGAAGGCCGCTGATTTATGATTTACTACAACAGAGAGCAACAAAGGGGCATGGCAAAGTATTTTCACATATGTATGCATGACTACTCTTCAGGGAGTGTAGTCCTCGATCCTCGTGCTACCAATCACGCATATCGATGCATGATGGACGAGGAGTCGAATTGCACAACTCAATATGAAATGAATGCACATGAAAACACAACAAGACCTAAACTCCATCATGGGTAATCCGGAGTGTCGGCGATCGGGAATTGAGACACGTTCCGTCACTCGGTGTATGAAACGTCCCTCGTTTCCTGTGCATGGGCTAACTCCTATCCCAAACAGAATGCAAATGAGATGGCATACACAATGCGACTAACATACAACCTAGCATACGTAATGCTATGAAATGGTATACACAATACTCTAACATACAACCTAGCTTACACAATGCTATGAATTGAAAGGCACACACAATGCATGATGGACTTACACCAATCATGAGTGGACCTCAACCACACTCACATCAGTGGCCATTAGATGAAAAAGAGACAACCGAAATGCGTGCACACATGCACGCAAACCGAGGACCGAACCTAAGGCATCAAATGCCACTCTACCAAAGCATGGCAATGGATGAAAGATGGCCTACAAGCATGTAATTTCCAGCACTGAAACATGATGCTAAATGGTCCCGAAACATGGAAATATGGCACCCGATGCATGGAATAAGCCCCGAAACTTAAAACTAGTCCAATGCATTGAACCACAAGTATACAAAGAAAGCATTATTTGATCATGAAGTCAAAAGACAGAGCCAAGGTAGTCCCAAAACATGCACATTTCCAGTTTAGAGCATGGCCAAAAGATGCTAACATGATGGACTAAAATAGCATGCAACATTGGCTAGCAAGCATGGTTTACATGGCATGTATATGAAGCAAATGAGAACTCATCAAACCAGCCCAAAACAGTGAATAAAACATGCCAAAATATGCCCAAATAATCACTGAAATGCAGCCAATGCATGGAAAAATAAGGGGCTTCTTTGGAAGGCCATGCAAGGGATTGTTAAGCACATACAAGATAGACACTTAGCATGACCAAACCAACTCTGGAAATGAGTTATGAAAGCCCTAAAACTCACAAAATTGGCACTGAAATTAGTCAAGGAAGCATTCAAAGAAAGGCCCCTTTGAAAGGCCTTGGATGGGATTGCTCTACACATGCATTGTAGACATAAAATATAATCAAAAGGGCCCTGGACAGACTTAAGGCAGACCTTAAAACTCACAAAATTGGGCCCAAAAAGTGACTCCAATGCATGCAAAATAGAGCCCCTTTGGAAAGCTAATGATGCTAGTAAAGAAAATGAGGGGTGAGAGGGTCACCCCTCTATGATTTTAAAGCTCAAAACCTCATCAAAGCCACCCTAGATTTTAGTGGCTAAGAGGCCAAAATAAGTCCAATGCAAATGCTCTAATGCATAGTCCTAAATATGAAGGAATGAAGCATGCAATGAATGAGATGACTCCAAACAGAAAAGTGACCTCAAGAAAACTTAAAGAGGAGGTCAAAAAAAAGCTTTTTCCAGTTTATAACAAATCTCGAAAATATTCACAAGTAAGGCTAAAGTATGATGCAAAAATAGCCCTAAAGGAGAGATAGAGGGTAAGGGGAAGTAGATGACCTCAAACAGCAAAGTTCCCTTAAACAAAGTTGAAGAGGAGCTCAAAATATGATACTTTATAGTTTATAATAAAGCCCAAAAATACTTGAAAATGAAGCTAAGTAATGAAACAAAAAAAAATGCAAGTTTAAGGAAAATGGACACTTACCCTTGAAGAGCCGACCTCCAGCAGCTTTTGGACCAAGTTGGTGAGCTTTCAACCTCTGCAAATGACTTCCAAGGTGCTGGAATGGATGATGATGGTGTGGTGCTATGGGTTGTAGTGTAAATGGAGCAAAGAAGTTAGGGTTTTGGAGCTTGGAATAGTAACAATGGAGGTGGGAGGTGATGAGCCTTAATCAAAAGTGTCTAACCTCTACAAATGAAGAGGAGGGCCTCTCTTATAGAGAAGAGAGGCCAAAGATTCTCTTGGAAGCCTCAAAGATCCTCCATACACGTGTATGGAGGATGCACCAAATGGTCCCCAGCTGGCACAACTAGATCACACTCAAAGGGGACAAAAGCAATAAGCAGGCCGGCCAGTTGAAGTGGCCGGCCAACCACTCCCCCTGGTCGGCCGAACAGGGGTCAAAAGGGTCAAGAACAATTGCTGGTCGGCCTACCTAGAAAGGTGGCCTCCCAGATAAGTAGAACACAGACCTGCAGAGAAAAACCAGAAAATGTGACCCTAGAGAGAGAAAAACTGGCTTTTAGAGAGGGGTCAAAAGGGTCAAGATGAACTATTGGTCTGCCTACCCATATTGGTGGCCTCCCAGATGAGTAGATCACAATGGTGGTATGAAAAGCCAGAAAATGTGGCTTAAAAGTGGGAAAAACCAACTTTCTGTCAGAAAAATCGGGTTTTGGAGAGAGAAAATGAGAAAATTGGCTTTTCAGGGGAATAGGTGGCCAGCCACCATCCTACCACCTCCCTAATAGTGAAAATAGAGTCTCTACCAAAAAAGGACCAAAACGGATGCAAACGAAGGTTCGGGGGCCAAAACAAGCGGTTCGGGCCCCCGAAAACAGGCTGTTAGGCACCGGAAGTGGCGTATGACCACGAAGGTGGTCTCCAGGGCCACAGTGTTCCTCTAAAGGGAGGAAATAAGATGTGTGCCAAAAATCGGAGCAAACGGAGATAGTTAAGCGGTCCCGAACCGAGGCACACGGCCGACGGCTCCAAAAACTGAAAACCAGGCTCCAAACGGGAAAGATGGCCTACAACCACGAAACGTAGCCTACAGCCATTGAGAGATGATCTACGAGACCTCTCCCTCCCTCCGGGAAGAGAAAACAGAGAAAATAGGACTTGGTTCACAAACCGAGGCAAAGCACAAAAGAGTCCCGAAGTCCGGAGGCAAGGCTCGCAACCGAGACTCTGAAGCCTCAGAACGAGCACAATATGCAATATCACCGAGCACTCAACTGGTGACGTCTGAGTCTTAAAGTCGGTCAAAAATGGGGTGTCTACAGGTACCAAACACCAACATGTCTCCCAACACTATCACCCCCAATGGAATTCTACCCGAAATCCCCCTATATCCCTTGAATCACCCCGGATTCCTCCTGACTAGATCATACCCCATGGTTCCTGAAAAAAGTCAACACTCCTGTATCTATATGGTGAGCACATCCTAACATTTCAAACATTAGACCGATATAGTCAACGACAATCATTTAACTCTAAACACAAAAGAATCTTCATCAATGCCACACTCACTAATCGAGAACACAACCATTCTTCCTCCCAAGGAATGCCTCTAACAACTAACCACCAAATTATTCTTACATTCATGTACTCCATCTTATATCTAATAATATCTCAACACATATACTACCTCATTATAATCAATAGGACCACCACAAACTCACAGACCAACAAAACCAAAATGCTAAACATCACACACAGTACCATTCTCACTAACCCGAGATACAATTCTCACACTTCCTCAGACGTTCTCACATAACTTCACCAATTCCACAAAACTTTAAAGTCTCATATTCCCTTAAACTCAACACATCCCAGGCCTTATAATCCAACCCTTACGATACCACCACATTAATCATAATAAGCCACAGATTCCCCATTCTCAACAAAACAACTTCCAAACTGAACGAGGCTCACAGGCCATCACATAACCATCTCATAATTTAATGTCAGACATACAACAACACTTAGGTTATTGATCCCATTAACAACTTCTCATTACACATTTATATAAAAGAGAGTTCGAGTTTCAATGCGTGTCCCCCCAATACATAAGGATAAACAAACAACAATATATATATATATATATACAACACATAATCATAATGTCTCAGCATCTAATAGTACACCGGCCAACAACAAAAGTTCATATATTAAACCACCGGTCTCGAATACAAAAGCCCCTCTCAAAGGTAATACTATTGTGATGATTGAAAAGTCGTCCCTCGCAAATATTCCCATAAATATTAAACTATAATTTTTTATTCCTGTATTTTTCATTTTTTTTGTTGAATATGTAAATGGGGCAAGAGAATGGAAAAAGAACCTAATTTTGGAAAGGTGGTCGTTTGTTAGGAAAATTGCAGCACAATGCAATAGATAAAAAAAATAATAATAAAAAAAAATTCAAAAACATACAAGGCGTAAGTGATTATATAATAGGATGCAAGTGAAAAGTTGTGGAGGTGCATTGCATCCTTCAATATTTGTGTAAATTTATTTATTTATTATTTATTTATTTTTTATGTCTCACTAGTATATAATCCCTCCTTATTTGTTTTCCAAGAAAGTACACTTGAGACAGAACTTGAAGATGGATGTGGTACATGAAGCTTCGCTCCGGTGGGTTTGGGATTCGTTTTCGGAGGGTTTTGGTGAAAAGCCCTTTGTTGTGAAATTTACAGGCTAATAGGGGGATGACCGTTTATAAACTGCCATAATCATCAACAAATGATATAAAATTGTGGATATAATCATTAAAAAATTATTATAAATCTATTATTTTTCATCCTTTAATTTTCATTACAGAAAAAATAATTAATATCAAGAAATATGGCCAATTTAAATATACTATTTATCAATTACTTAATCTTGAGACTACTCTCAAAGCATCAATGAGCATATCATAGGATAAATATATTGAATACACAACACTTTTTCTTTCTTTTATTTTTTTTCGGAAAAATCCTAATTGAAACAATAGAGAGTAATAAATATCAAATCATCAAATATTTTTGAAAGAATTTTTTTAAGTGGTATAATTTGGGATTTTTTTATTTATTATTTGGATGTTCCTTGAAGGTAATTTGGGAAAAAAACTTAAGAAGTATTGAAAGTAAATTATAATCTTAAATAATTTAATAGATTGTATTGAGAAATTGGACCTATTTAATGATTTTTTGGGTGCAAATAGAATCCCCTGGAAGTGTGTTGGCTAAGCCCAAAAAATTCTAATTCGAGGCTAATTTACCCAAGAAAAAGTTGAGTGGAAGGGTGATATTATTATCATTTAATTACTTCTTATGGTTTACTTTATTATGTATTATGACAAGTTAGTTACTCTTTGAAATTGAGAGAGGCATTAGTTTGAGTTATTATTGTTGATCCATCAGTTTCTGAGTTGGTAGAGTTAAACTAAAAAGGTGTTCACATACCATATATAAATTTATTATTGATTAGTGATATCACGTATTATTAGTATTACCATGACATTAAAATTTTGCTCAATTCATCAGGAGCGGTACTACTTGTATAAAAAATTTGTATACAAAATGTGTAGAGGCTCTCACATTAGAGTGATTCTTGAGTTAGGATATTTTAAAGTGAATTTTTTTAGAATGATTTCAGAATAATTTTTTAGATGATTGAAATTGAATTCTAACAAAATTAAAGTACAATAATCATTTCATATTTCAATTCGCAAAGTCCATCTTCATCCCTCTACAATTACTAGCACTCTAAAACATTCCGACTCGAGAGTCATATGTATGTGCTCCACCTCCATATGAAAATTTCTGCATGGAACATAGTTGATTCATCAGGGTCAAAGAGTTGAATAATGATGTAGTCCAAATCCGTCACGTGAAGTTGGTCTGTGACCTGCAATGGTCATTTGTCATGGTAATTTTTATAGTTTATAATAAGATAAGATAATAATAAGAGCATGATAAGTGTCCAGCATGTAAATTGGGTTATATTCTAATTGAACCTTGGGCCCGGTAGGGGGTGGTTAATGAGTTTCATTGATGTTTCGGTGATGGGTCTTTTCTTTTAGGTTGAGTTAAATTAGGCTGATAATCAATTATTCCAGAACCTTGGCCCATGGATGTCGTGATGACAGCTCAGAGCATTTTTTTTTTTTTTTTCATTTCAAAAGAACAAAAAAAAACCAAAAAAAAAAAAAAGAAAAATCTATAATTTCACCAAAAAAAAAATAATAATTACACAAAAAAAAATTAAATTGAACAGATAAATGTAATCATATGATTGCATAATATTTTATTTCAGTGTTTTCTTTCACTCTTTCATTTATTTTCATATTTCTTTTAACAAAATATATAAAAACAAAACTTTATTATGGTTGTCCCGTAAAATCCGTAATTTACAGATTGCCAATCTAAACATGCTTTTAACAACATTTGAGTAGATCAATCATATAAAAAATTAAGTTGATTAGATAATTATATTCATATAATTGCATCATATTTATTTTGGTGTTTTCTTTCATTTTTTTTTATATTTATTTTCATATTTTTTTTAACAAAATGTATGAAAACAAAACTTTTTTACGACAATCCTGTAAAATCCATAATTTATGAACTATCAATCTAAAAACGCTACATCAATTAATTTTGAACCACACTAAAGATTTTTACCCAACTAGACGTCATGTGCTAGTCCAAAGCAAAAACTGAATGAATTTCAATAATTCCAAGAAGAGTAAGTGTTCAATTGCCATCAAAGGCCCAACGTCCTACATTGGATAGAATATTAGAAGCCTTTGAGAACAGTTGAAAACTTTTCCCGATCAATCTAATTATTTATAAGACAACACAAGCCGCCTCTATTAAGGAGACACTTTTGCATTGGAGCTTAGAGGGACAAACCCGTTAAGCTATCTATTGGGCCTATTTAGGGTTTATTTAGACTTTTCTATTGATTTTTTTTACAAAAAAAAAACACCTATAACAAAGTAGAGACAATGATTTGACATTAAAGTTTTTGACTACAATATTTGATTCCCAAACACTCCCTTAGTACAACTTACTGTAAACTAAAAGAGGAATAAGTATTCAATTGTCATCAAAGGCCCAATAGCCTATATCGAATAGAATATTGGAAGCCTTTGAGAACAGTTGAAAACTTTTCCGATTAATCCAACTATTTATAAGACCAATGAAGACTTGCGGAGATACCTTTGAATTGGAGGCCAAAGAGACAAACTCGCTAAACTAGTTAATGAGGGATATTACAAATCTTGAAAAATATACTCAAATTTACCCAAAAATATCAACATGTGATTCAAATTCATTCTACACATGAATCTCACAATACACAATTTCAATTTCAATTTCCACCACACAACCCATTCTTGGCCAAAATTAATCTGAGTCCCTAAACTTTTTGTTATTGAGTCTATTTAATGCAACTTATTATAAACTAAAAGTTGATAATTATAAAGCAAAAATCAAAAGCATCTTTCTACCAACTTTTGGTAATGAGTTTTTTTTCAACTTATTAAAACTATTTCTGTTTAATAAACTATAAACAGAAGTTGCACCAAACAATTTGATACAAATTTTTAAAATTAAAAACAAAAATGCTATGACTAACTCAGATGGCTACTCAATAGCAGACAATATTTTAAATGGGGATTGGACCATGCGTTTGACAATAAGTATACCCTAAAAACTAAATGAATGTCAATAATTTAACAAAAATGCTAGAGGCCCCAAAAATTCTACCAAAAGTTTTACCAAATGTCTCACATGGGTGTGGGTCCCACATAATGTGGGTCCCATGTGGGTCCCACACCCATGTGAGACATTTGGTAAAACTTTTGGTAAAATATTTAGGGTCTCTAGCATTACTCATAATTTAAAGAGGAGTAAAGTCTCCAGTCACCCTCAAAGGCCCAACAATCCACATTGGATGGAATATTGGAAGCCTTTGAAGACAGTTGAAAACTTCCCCAATCAATCTAATTATTTATAAGACGACACATGACACCTCTATTGAGAAGACACTTCTTGAACTGGAGCTAGCTATTGGACTAATCAATACCAGACAATATTTTCAGATAGAAACTTGACCACTTGTTTCAAATGGAGATTGGACCACACATCTGGCAAACTATTGTATCACGAAAATTGCTTGAACGTCAATAACTCAAAGAAGAGTAAGTCTTCGATTGACCTCAAAGGATCCAACATTCCACATTGAATCGAATATTGGAAGCCTTTGAGGACAACTAGAAACTTCTCTGATCAATCTAACTATGACAAATGTTTTGTGTAGATTTCTTTCTCACTTGCCTTGCAAAGTTGAAGCTATCGCTGGATTTATATAGAGATGGTTTTTCTACCTGTGTTGGAAAATCTAGTCGAATCCGACCTACATATCACCATCATACATTATTCTATGTTATCTCTTTCGCATAATCAAAGGATTGGCCTGGTATATGCAGCTTCCTGCTCAACATGCAATAAGTTCATTTGGCAATTATTGTACTAGCAAATTATTTTATTACTTTTCTTATCTATACTATATATTAAGTAAAAAAAGGTTTTAAACCCAAGCCTTGTGGGAGCTCCAATCTTCTAATCTAAATTTCTTACTTTTTGATTTAAAAAAAAATTAGCATTTATTAATTTATCTCAACTCCCAAGTTTTACTCTCATAATAACATTTTAATGCATTAAGAACAAGCACAAAAAAAATTCTTTGAAATCCAACACATATAAATTCCTTGAAAAATCCCCACACATATGATTATTATCCCTCATAACAACACTTTAATGCATTAACAACAAGCATAAAAGAAATTTCTTGAAAAGTCCAACATATATGATTATTATCAAAATATTAAACTTTAATATAATATAATAATAAAAAAATTTAATTCCTTGAAAAGTATAACACATATGATTATTATCAAAATATTGAACTTTAATATAATATAAAAAAGAAAAAAAAAAGGCATTTAAAAAAAAAGAAAAAAAAGAAGGCATTTAAAAATCACAATTTACATATATAGATAATTGTAAACACAATCCGTGCATAGCACAGGCGATATGCTAGTTAATATTTTTTAAATATATATATATATATATATATAGATACTATTAGACTAGATGACCTGAAAAATAATAAAAAAATAACAAATTTTGGAAAAAGTCCACTAAAGAAAAAAAAAAGGAAAAATAATCATTAAGTCTTACTTTCTTAAGGAAAACCAATCAAGTGTAAGAATTTATGTATCTTATTGATTGATCTGTGTTGTTGTATTGTATTACAAATCAGAGTGGCATTATATAGGAGAGGGTTTGGGTAGTAGGTGTAGTGTAGTGGAGGTGGTAGGTGAAGTGGGTGCTAGTGGAGATGGTAGGTGGAAGAGTAAATTGGTAAATTCTAACAGCCCCCCGCAAACTCAAGGAGGATAGAAACTAACCAACTTGAGTTTGAAGAGAGGAACAAAACAAGAAAATACATAAAAATAAACAAGAAAATATAAAAATAAAAATAAAAAAAAAGATAGGAGACACTGTATGGTCGTGTCAGACCGTTGGTGAAGACTCTGAAAGGTGGTGCCATAACGTGGTAGAGGACACTGGATGGGTGTGCCATAACGGTGTAGAGGACACTGGATGGTGGTGTCATAACGGTGTAGAGGACACTGTATGGTGGTGTCATAACGGTGTAGAGGACACTGTATGGTGACCGGAATCAATGTCGGGACAGTTTATGGGGTCATGCCAGACCGTTGTAGAAGCTGACCGGAATCAATGTCGGGACAGTTTATGGGGTCATGCTGGACCGTTGTAGAAACTGACCGGAATCAATGTCGGGACAGTTTATGGGGTCATGCCGGACCGTTGTAGAAGGCTAACCGGAATCAAATGTCGGGACAGTTTATGGGGTCATGTCGGACCGTTGGAGATGGTGCACCCTCAAAAGGCGTGCCCAATTTTATCAAAAGGCGTGCCATCAAAAGGCGTGCCCACTTTATCAAAAGATGTGCCATGAAAAGGCGTGCCAGTTTGTCGGATGTCAAGAGGCGCGCGATGCGCGTGGCTGGCTCTGTGTCATGGTCTTTATAAACCGAAGCGGAGGAGGCAGAAACTGAGACAGAAAAACTGAGAGAAACCTCTGAAAATTTTGGCAGTCTGAAACACTCTTGAAACCCTGCGCTGAAACACTGAGCAACCCAAAAACATGGCCTCTTCTTCCCGTCCAGCTATCCAGAACCTGCTCACGCTCTTTCCAGAACTGAATGAGCCCACAAGAGAAATAACTGGTGCGGTGGCCAGGGAACCGCAACCAAACACCTCTGGTTTTGCTCCATTGAACTTTCCGATGCGGTCGGTGGAGCAAAGAATGGCAGTGCAGTCGGATGTGGAGGCCAATCAGTATACTCTGAAGGCATGTGTGGAAAGCATGACGGCGGTTACAAACCTGTCGAACCGGCTGCAGAGTAGGACAAATGAGGTGCAGCATGTAAACTCCCAGCTGGCTCTGCTCCAACGCATGTATAAGGATGCGCGAGCAGAGATAAGCGTGCTAAGGGCAGAAAACAAGGAGCTGAAGCGGAAGGCCACTGTGATGTTCCGATTTGGAGGGCCGCCATATGCGGCAGTGGAGGAGCAGGGAGTAAATGTGCTCGGTGGCGTGGGAAATCCGGAGGCAACACCGGCAAGGGCTGGCCAAGACGGAGGCAAAAAGAAGAGACCGGCGGCAGAGTAGAGAAGGGATGTCGGTGTGGGGCCGTCTGCAGAAAAGAAAACAAAGCCGTTGTTGTGGGTGTTGGAATTGCCTTTTGTTTTTTTTTTTTTTTTTTTTTTTTTTGGTTTGCTGTAAAATTCTGATCGGGATTGATCCCCGGCTATGAATAAAAGATGGTTGTTGTGCAAAAGGCCTTGGTATGCATGTAATGTCGCATGATCTATATGCCCCAGCTGATAGAGCCTGTGCTAGTGGTGTGGACTTGGTCTCTTTGGATGAGGAGAGATGTTTTTTTTTTTTTTTTTTTTTTTTTTTTTTTTTTTAATAAAAAAAGAGATATATATAGAAATATATAAAATAAAGGAAGTGGGGAACAAGGGAATTTTGGGCGGTGGATGCAAAGGGAGGAGAGAGAGTGGGGATAGTGGGTCTGTTATGGATAGAAGGAAAGTGGGTGGTGGAAACAATGATGGTGGGGGACAAAAAGAGAGAGAGAGGGAATATACCAGAGAGAGAGAGACGGATAGTGGGTCTGGGGTGAACACGCACACACTCTCTCTCTGGGCCAAAGCGTCAAACAAAACAGAGAGCTTAACAATGATAGTTTCAAGAGGTTCTGCGCCGGCGCGGCTGTTATTGACGTCGCAAGGTTGTGGGCTGAGGTGTATGGCACCTTATGCCTGCTCGGGAAAGGAGCTGGGTGTGGTTCACGCATTACGCTGGGCTGTTTTGTGCCTTCCGACGCCGGTGTTCTGGCTGGACGGGAGGGTTGCTGGGGAGGTGGAGCAGCTCGAGTTCTCCAAACCACTTTATCAGCATCAGCAGTTTGGAGATAGAAGGATTTTGAAGCAGAAGAAAAATGTCAGGGGAAGAGGGTGTTGTTGCAGCTGAGGCACCTGCACCTGCACCAGCTCTCGGTGAGCCTATGGACATCATGACTGCCTTGCAGCTTGTGTTGAGGAAATCATTGGCTCATGGTGGGCTTGCTCGAGGACTTCACGAAGGTGCCAAGGTGATTGAGAAGCATGCTGGACAGCTCTGTGTTTTGGCTGAGGACTGCAACCAGCCGGATTACGTTAAACTTGAGAATTAGAAAATTTGGGTTTGTCCGGCGGACGGCCAAAGCGAGGCTGCCGCCCGCCGGTGAAGCGGAAGCACTAAGTTCTTAACCTTGCTTACCTTGCTCTGATACCATGTAAGAATTTATGTATCTTATTGATTGATCTGTGTTGTTGTATTGTATTACAAATCAGAGTGGCATTATATAGGAGAGGGTTTGGGTAGTAGGTGTAGTGTAGTGGAGGTGGTAGGTGAAGTGGGTGCTAGTGGAGATGGTAGGTGGAAGAGTAAATTGGTAAATTCTAACATCAAGTCCTAACAATTTTCCATTTTGAACAATTAAGTCTTGTACATAACAATTACACTATTACTTAATGTAATAATCAACTTTAATGTAGAACATGTTTGTTTGATGTTTTATTTCAAAATGTTTTTTATGTAAACCCGTTTACACGAAAGAACTTTTTCATTTGCTTTTTTTTTCCACAGATTGAGATCTAACTTTTTTAAAGATATTATTTTTTTTTCAATAATTTGTATGGTAAAACTTTCATAACTAACTTTTATCAATACAGAAAAGTTAGGGATCATGAAAATCTTTTCATGAAAATGATCATGAAATAGTTATGATCTTTGGATTACCTTGATTAGTGTGTGGTGTTTTATTCTAAGTGTAATCCAAGAGTCACAAAACTTTCATGATTATTTTCATTAAAAGTTTTTCATAATACCTAACATTACTGTTATCAATAATGTATAAAGCCAACAACACTTCTGGAATTAAATACAAAATGTTCTTGTTTTAATTAAGGGTAATGCTAGGGACACCAAATTTTCTACCAAACAAATGACCAAATGTCTCACATGGGTGTGGGGTCTACAATTTTATGGACCCCACACTCATATGAGACATTTAGTCATTTATTTGGTAGAAAATTTAGGACCTCTAGCATTTTCCCTTAATTAATATAACCCCTCTCTACAAGTGGTTCTGACCTTCTTGGAAAATAACTTGTGGAATTAAATACAGTAAGTTGTTTTCCAACAACACATAGTAGTTTTGAGCAATAGACCTTCTTGGAAAATAACTTGTGGAATTAAATACAGTAAGTTGTTTTCCAACAACACATAGTAGTTTTGAGCAATAGGCCAATAGCATTTAAATTGAATGGGTAAATTTTTTTTAAATAAACATGAATAGCAATTTCATAATAAAATACCAAACGGTAAAAGAGAATAATATATATATATATATATAAAACTTCTGTAGGAGTGATTTCGAAAAGGATGAATAAATTCTCCTGATAAAAAATTGATAGGAATTCATTTACCTTGTTTGGTTTTGATTGATTTTTTGAAAATTGAGTTTTTTTTTCGTATTTTTTTTAATTTTTAGTGATTTTTTTAATATTTTAAATAATTTTTTTTACTTTTTAGATGCACATAACTTATGCACCTAAAAGGTAATATTTATGAAAAAATATTTAAAAATTTCAATAAATATACAATAATACAAAAATGTATTGAATTTTTATATTTTTTTTGTATTTGATAATTTTTTTAAAGATTTTTTCTATAAATATTATACTTTTTAAGTGTATTTAGGTTGATTAGGTGCATCTAAAACATTAAAAAATTCTTGAAATATTAAAAAATTTGACTAAAAAAAAACATGGGAAAAAAAATCAATTTTCTGAAAAATTGGCTCAATTTTTTGAAACCCAAACAAGGTGATTGGTTTTTCTTGGGTAAAGTAGGACAAATTGGTTATTTTCTAAATTTTTAGATCTCCATTTGTGCGAAAAATAAATAAATGAAAAAGTTTTTTCATGTAAACGATTTACGGTAAAAAAACATTTTGAAATAAGACATTAAACAAATAGTGTTTAAATTAGAGTTGACTCTTACATTATGAGTAATAGTGTAATTAACATCTATGAGAAATGATAGTATTGGAAGAAAGTACACTATTAATTAAGTTTTGCACTACTTTGGAATAAATTATTAAGTATATGACTCAATTGTTCAAGTAGAAAGTTGATAAGACTTGATTGTTATTGGTTATTTTTCTTTTTTAAAAAAAAATGATTTACCCAAGGTCCCAATTAAACTCTAATCTTGGAAACACCACGTGGCTATAGCAGCAGTAGAGGCGGCTCGAGTGCTATAAAAATAAAATAATATTAGATATTTTGAAAATTTTACCAAAAATTTTATCAAATATCTAAGTCTCGTATGAGTCTCACACTCATATAAGACATTTAATAAAAATTTTAATAAAATTTTTAAGATCTCTAATAATTTTAATAAAAATAAAACTTCTACCTAAGGTGAGGCAAAAGATGATTTACCTAAGGTCGAGATATCCACTGGGTGGAGCCAGAACTACTTTGTCTCTTGAAGGAGGTAAGGGGCAAATTTTGCTGGATAGATGGTGGGTTAGGCTGAGTTTTAATAGAATAAATTATTATTAAAATATTAATTAATATATACCAATTGGTCTAATAAAAAATTATAGGACAGCAGTTTCAATTTAAATATGCTAGTCATTTCTAATGCATATGTAATTAAAAAAATGTTTGGTGGTCCGAATTTATGTAATTTGAATAACTCGAATATGTCAAAATGTTGTCGTTTTGAGACATTCGAATTATTCGAGCCATGCAAATTCGGATCAATTAACATTGTTGATGTAATTATTTACATAATTAATACTCAATGTTCATAGACTTATAAAGCTTCACAAGTGATACAATTAAATAACTATAGCTCCACAAATGGTCCAATCAAGAACTATGTAACAGACCAATATCTTTTCTTTATTTTAATTGTTTTTCAATTAAAAATAATAATCTTAACTGCTTTTTATGAAAGTTGTATTGTTTAATATGATTCATATCAATTAAATAGTCGATATTTTTAATTAGTAAAAGAAATATAGAGTATATATTCTTATTTATCAGGATATTTTTTTAACATGTGATTGTCAATAAATTTTTAAGGAGGGCCAAATTAAATTTGTAGGGTTTATTTAGTAATTCCATTTGGCTACGATCTTATTCTAGCAAATCTCAGTATTGGTTTTTTTTTTTTTTTAAGTTTGCCATTTCAAGTATTGCTCCTGTTGGTATCATAAGGTGTTGGGTTAAGTCTTGCAACGGGCGCAACCTTCGTGTTTAGTTGCCATCATTGAGTTTGAAACTCTGAACAGATTGTTGGTGATAAGTTTTATCATAAAATTTCTTCAATTTGTAGCTGGTATGGATATATGGAATTGATTCAATTATGGAATCGTGAATAATTATTGGTTCGGTCGGTACATTTAACATGAGGTATTATTAAATTTTGAAAAGCAAACCGGCTATAAAATGGATTTTTCAATTTTTTTTTTAGAGATGCCAAATTTAATGTGGGAGGTCAATAGATGGGGTATATAATAACTTGGGCAAATTACACAAATAGTCCCTATAGTTTGGAACTCATGTCACTTTGGTCCCTGACTTTTCAATTGTGACACATTTGACCTTGAATTTCGAATCTTGTTCCAAATAAGGATAATTAAAAATACCATTGTTTAATTTCAAGGATAAAATCGTCAATTTAATAAAATATAAACTAATTTGACAAAAATAAATGTCAAAAAAATATTTTTAATTTTTTAAAAATTATTTTTATCCACCAATGATAAAATTATGTAAACTTGATAAAAATTAATAAAAATTACATGATTAATTTGTTTAATTAATTTTACATGACCACCATCCAAACACATAATAAAAATTAATTTGGTAAAAAAAATTAATAAATGTCTAAAAGATTTATCAATTTTACATAATTTTATTTTTAGTGGGTAGAAATAATTTTTAGAATTTCAAAAATATTTGTTTAACATATATTTTTGCCAAATTAGTTTATATTTTATGAAATTGACGATTTTACCCTTAAAAAATCTAATGATATCTTCAATTGTCCTTATTTGGAAAAAGATTCAAAATCCAAGATTAAATATGTTACAATTGAAAAGTCAAGGAGCAAAGTGAAACAAACTTTAAATTATAGGGACTATTAGTATAATTCACCCTAATAACTTTTACAGGATTATAATCTGCTGCCTTTGTTAGATGGGGTATATAATAACTTTTTTACTAACATACTCTAAAGTTGAAGTAACAAGTTGGTGATCTTACTGTGCTGCCTTTGTTAAATACAGATTTATCTTATATTTTGTTGGACGAATTACGTTAACAGTTTCTGAAAGATATTATTTGATTATGATATTATTTGATTATTTTGTCTTTTTGTAATTTGGAACTTATATTATTTTAATCTCAAATTTTTTAATTATGATATATTTGATTCTGAATTTTGAATTTTGTTTCAAAAAAAGACAACGAAAGATATTTCATTTGCAAACGGTCCATTTTAAGGGCAAAGTCTCATGTAACTTATTTTGTGTTAGTTAACTTATATGTTGTTTGACATGTAATGGCATTTTTTTAATGAATAATGTTGAAACTTTCTTAATTATAAAGTTATGTTTGATTTGGTTTTCACAATCTATTTTCAAAAAAAAAAAAAATTAAGAAATTAAAAATTAAATTGGTGAAAAAAAATTAAAAACATATTTATATAACTTTGTCTTTTAGGAGGGTATAAATAATTTTTTTTAAATAATTTTTTTTGATATTTATTTTCGTTAAATTAGTTTCTATTTTTTCAAAAGTTTATGGTGACAATTTTGATATTATTATTAAACCAATTCATTAAATCAAAAAATCCCAAACTAAAAATATTTCATATATTAAACATATCGATTACACATTAAAAGCCTAATAACCATCTATTACATGATAATCATCCAAAAATATCTATTAACAACAAATGCAACCATCTACTACATGATAACCATACAAAAATACCAACAAAAATAATCACCTATTACATGATCATCATCTAAACACATATTAAAAATTAATTTGGTAAAAAAATAAAAATGTGAAAGATTTATCATTTTTATATAATTTTATCTTTGGTGGGTAGAAATAATTTTTAAGAAATCAAAAATATTTTTTTGACATTTATTTTTATTAAATTAGTTTATATTTAATTAAGTTGACAACTTTATCCTTGAAATGGAGTAACAGCGTTTTCAATTATTCTTATTTGAAACGGGATTCAAAATTCAGAGTCAAATGTATCACAATTGAAAGATTAGGAATTAAAGTGATACAAACTCCAAATTACAAAGACCGTTAGTATAATTCACCCTATTTTGTTTCAATGAAAAATAAATAAACAAATAAATTTAGTCTTAGTTGTACGAGACTCTCACCACTACGGCCAGAAGAAGGTCAGATATACACAACCTTATTCTCTAAGAGAGAGACTATTTTCGTGATTTAAACTTATGATTCCCAATCACAATATAACAACTTTAGTGTTACTTACGCCAAGGCCCACCCCCTATCAATCTGTATAAATTATAACCACTCATTAGTAAATGGGCATTATTATACAAATTCAAAAATTAGACTCAATTTTCAAGCCCTATGATATGACAATCAATTAAGATATCTAAAGTAACACACTCTTCCTCATATTTTTTCTATTATCAACTAATTATATCACTTACACATTGTTGAATCTAAAAAATGAGTTTAAAAATTAGATTTGTACATCATTTTCCTTAGTAAATTTTATCACTCATCTCTACCAAACTGCAGCTCAGAGAATCAAACCTAAAGAAAAGTATTCTTAACATTTTCTTGAAATCAAATCTTAAAAATAATTAGTGTAGAACTAGATGTGAAAAGGTTTTATGCTTACAGCTTATTGATTCCAACACAAGCACCTGCGGTCATTTAAAGACAGACAAAAGAATCAGTATATATTTGCCCATTTACCACTTCTCTTTTTGCTTCTCTGTTGACTTCTATTATATATAGGAAAAATTACACTTTGCACCCCAATATTTCACATCTAATCCCACTTTATCCTTTGACCTTTTAATTATTTTAATCAATCCTCAAACTACAAGTCAAGTTACAATTTGACTCATTTATATAACCTCATTCTTAAAGTTAAAGGAGAACAACCACATGAAAGTATTAATTACATGTACTACCTTTATATTTTTATCAAAATCTCACTTTAACCCTACTTGATTCTTAGCATCCTTATATTTTTATTAAAATCTCATTTTAATCCGGACACTTCAGCTCCTCCGTCAATTTTTTAAATGAAATTATAAGACTAAGTCTAACTATTACTTGACTTAAAGTCTAGGGGATTGACTGTGATATTTAAAAGGTCAAGCGGCAAAGTAGAGATTGAATGTAAATTATAAAGGTGCAAAGTATAATTTATCCTTATGTATAGTATGACTGGTGTCAGTATGTGCTTGCATACCCTCAACACTATGGTAGCTTCAATAATTATGTGCATCATTTCTTACAATAACAAACAAAACATTCAATTACATAAAACAGTACAAAACACTCGTCGGAGTGGAGTGACCCAATTTTGGGATCCACTTTTTATGTCTGAGTTCTGTGTCTCACTTTTTATGCCATATATAATGATGCCCTACCACCAGTTTATCCAAATAACCTGAACCCAAAATGCTTAAACTAATGATAGTTACATACCCAAAATCATCAAGGCAAATCTTTAATATATCCTTCTCTTAATATTAATGGTAGTAGCTTCCTATTTGAAAAGAGGATATATGCCAGAGATATCAGTGATCAGGAATGGATTCCATAGAGAACAAGGCATCCACCTCCTTGACCTTTGGTGTTGGAATTAAGTCAATATGTAATTCCATTCCAATCCCTTTATTCTCCAATGCATGTCAATTAAAGTAAAGGCTACCCACAAGTATATAGCACGTGAAGTGTTATAAAGGGACTATAAATTCAAGAAATTTATTTGAAATTTTTATTTAGAAATAGTAATGTATGATCTAAATTTATATTATGTATAGACTCACGTTTTATCAATTTAATTTCCACTAATAAAAATTTGGAGACAAAAAATTAGATTAATAGAATTACACAGTATTATGGCACTACCGTTATTTTTTAATAGTCTCACCAACAAGAAGCATCTCAAGATTTAAAAGAATATCAATCAATGTTTATAATATATATACAGAATATAGATATTGGAGTGGATGTGTGGAGATTCTATTTACCTTGTAGCATGCATGGCATAACCTACACATTTCTCTACGTAAACCACTTGGCCACCTAAATTCAACTCTGCATATTATTTTTGAATTTAAAAGAATATCAATCAATTTTTATTAAGGTGAGCTCTATTGATTTGCGCCTAGAAGTGAGAAAATAAAACGAGAAATAAGATTATGCTTATCATTGCTCTTTGGCAAATTACAGACTTGCACTTTATTTGTTTTGGCAGATTTTTATTTTTTTATTTTTTTAGTATTTGATACAATGGAAACAAAAATTAAAAGAAAACATGTTTCATAGTCATTGAAAAAAAGCTTATTTGAAAATGTTTTCTAAACTGAATTCTTACCAAAACCACCACTGCTCTACCATCACCACTACTATTAAAATGTTAGATTTAAATGTGATATCACTTAGCGGTATCATTATCGTCCAATGAACATTATTGATTTATAATAGAGACCACAATATTATTAGATTAATGGGAGACGAGAGTTTTCACTTAATCCCATTTGTGACATTTTATTGAACAGTGACATTATGTAGAATGTCGTCACCGTTACACTCACAAACACTAATCATAAAAAAATTTATGCCATCCAGTAAAGATGAAAAATTAAACAGACCTGTGAACTATGGTAAGGTGAAATATTGACAAAGGGCCAAAAACATTGCTTGCTGTTTCTGGGTCATGCTCACTTAGTTGAAACTGTTACAATCATCAACTTCTGGTTAGGAGTTTGGATCTTCCATAAGATCAATTAATTATTTCAACAGAGCCTAGCCTTCAACAGTACCATCTCCATCTGTAGACCTAATTTTCAACTTCCAGAGATGGTATCTCACATAATTATGAATTGGAAAGACTTTAATGTATGGATTGGTTTATGGGTTTGTCACAGAAATTGAGGATGATCCTATATGATTCTGCTGTTTACAGCAGACACACATCCAGAAAGAAATTTTTTTTTTTTTTTTTTTTGTGTTGTAACTGGAACTGAGAGCTGCTAATCTTCATAATGATCAAAGTTGGAAGATTTCCTGTTCAGAAGGCATAAGAATGCATTAAACTTTGTGATCTAATATACATGAATGAAGTCATTTCAATATGGGATAAGGAAATGCTAAGAAAGATAGTCATAAATATAGAATTACATTGAGGTCTGCAGTATCAGTGAATGAAAAGGTCGCCTTCAGCAGAGTGGAGATTTTTCGATGTTCTGCTCTTGTTGAAAAAGAAATGGAATTCTTTAGTGGATGGGTGGGGAGGTTTGGTTCTTTGCAGAAATTTCATCATCTGAAATAGTGTATAGTAGAGTAGATCTCAAAGGTTTTTGGGATTCTCCATGCCAAAATTTCCAAATTTGAAGTTTTAATCCATCATCTGGATGCTTACAGAATTGAAGCTTTAAATCAGTTGCCAAAAAGGTCACTTCTTTCCAAGCTTTGCTGTTTATCCCAATATTTTTTGGCTGCTGCAATTGCATTTCGATTGGTTCTTGGGTATTTTTGATTGTTGTGTTTTTGCTGAGATTTAGCTGATAGGTACATCTTTTCTGTGTAATTTTCTTTTCTTTCTGGTTTTCTTCCAACTTTTGGAATGTCAAAACAATGTCATAAAGTGGAAAAAATCTCAGCCATAACAAAAATTACTCTAAAAAAATTACTTTAGAAGATCTGAACTAAAAAAAAAAATCTGTATTCCAAAAAAATTATCAAATGTTGTTGGACCATCATGTGGCTTGTCTGTGCCTAATATTACATAGCCCTATACTATTATTAGGTACATCACCACGAATCTAGATTTTCTGTTGTGCATGGTCTATATTGTACCCTATATAGTGCTCTAAAATGTCGTCATTTTAGGAGAAGGAAGAGAAAAGGGACATGTTTTGTTTTATTTATTTATTTTTTGTCCCAAAACGATGTCTTTTTGAGGTACTAAAGAGAATCCGAGTTTCCATGATAGTGCTATACGGAAACATCAAATGGGTGCAGAACATCATGTGATTGTGTGCCTGATCAATGGTATTTTATGATTTGTCTATAATTTTTTTTTTCCAAACCGTATAAGCATATAACCTATTGTAAATGGCCAGACAAAACCAATATAGTATTTCGAGAAGGCAAGATAATAACTCTTCGTTCATTAAAAGATTAAACTTCTGTTTTTGGTAGTTGTTGCACACCAACAATCCATAGAATTAGACTGTATGGTATTCCATGTCCATTCACAGTCACGAAATTAGAATTTTAATTAATTTTATTTAGAAAGATTAGATTGTATAATTGCGTGTAATGTACCAAACAAAGAGATGTCTTGTTGGGACAGAGGATCTTAATCCGAATTAGACAAACAAAAAACTTAGTAGACCTTGAGCAGTAAGTCGCTTATAGCATGGGAAGTATTATTACTAAACGTGCCTTACAAAAGGGACATATGATATACACTTACATATCAAAAAAATCTCATACTAAGGCCTCATTTGGGAACAGGCTAATTTAGTAACTTTTTGGCCATTTGGCTAAAAAGATAGGTAAAAGAAACTTGTATGTTTGGGATGACTTTTTAGCTAATTACGAAAAGATGTGCAAAAAGTAGAGAGAAAATAGAATCTTTGACTTTTTGGTATGAGTTGTTGGCTTTTTGGCTAATTTAATAACTTTTTGGCTAATTGGCTAAAATAGCCTCTTGCCAAACGAGGCCTAAAGCTATTTTAATTTATAAACAATGCATCACAAAGCCAAGATCATTTCAGTTCATAATCAAACACCCAACAACTTGTTTGGTGTAATTTTTAAAAATTCTTTTAGAGTTTTTTTTTTTTTTGGGGGGGGGGTCTTTTTTTCTTCATATTTTAGTCATAAAAAAAATTTTAAAAAAAGAGAAACACCTTTTAGATGCACCTAATGCTTCTAAAATAAATTTTTTTGTGAAAAAATCTTTTAAAAAAAAGTCACCAAAGACGAACAAAAAAAATATCCTTGTTTCTTTACTAAAAAGTTTTTAACGAATTGACTAAAATATAAAAATGTTCATTAAAAAACTTCAAAAAAAAAAAAAAAAAAAAAAAAAAAAAAAAAACCTCAAAAGCAATTTTTGAGTTTGGAAATAAATAATATTATTCATAACTAGGATTACAAATGAATAATGGTGTGAACTAGAGAATTTTCCTATCCGCAAAGTCTTTCATGGCCAAAACTTTGATTATTATTCCGAAGAGATAACATAGAATAATGTATGATGGTGATGCAGGTCGGATTCGATAAGGTTTTCCCAACACAAGTAGAGGGAAACCATCTCCATATAAATCCAATGATAGCTTCAACATTGTAAGAGAAGTGAGAAAGAAATCTACAAAACATTTGTCATATAAGTTAGATTGATCGGTAAAGTTTCCAACTGTCCTCAAAGGCTTCCAATATTCCCTTCAATATGGAATGTTGGGTCTTTGAGGGTGATTGAAGACTTTTTCTTCTGTGAATTATTGATATTTTTTCAGTTTACAGAATGCAATTGTTGTTAGACGTGCAATTCAGTCCTCATATGAAAATATTATCTGTTACAGAAGAGCCTAACAAGTCTCCATTGCAATATGGAGTTCAGATAAACCAAAGATACTGCAACAACATATTTTGTTCTTCTTCTTCTTCTTCTTCTTCTTCTTCTTCTTCTTCTTTATTTTTTTATTTTATTTTATAACTTTCCCAATGTATCTAAATTTGGTTTTTGAAAACACTAACTCACATATTTAGGTTCCCTTTGATTTGGCGGAAAATGCTATTATTAATGGAAAACAATTATAGGTTTTTGCATAAAATGTTGGGCACTCAGGTCATAAGATGAATCTTTTGGGCCATTAGGCCCAAGCTCTAATCTCTTTAGGCTAAAATGATACAATTTGTCCAAAAAAACAACAATATGATTCAAATCAACCTATCTGTCTATTTGTTGAAATTCACCAAACTAATTATCTGTTGAAATGTGACACATGTTACCCATTTAACAACCTATTTATTAAATATCACACATTTATCTACCTCACCACCACCCCCTACTACTGCCGCCGCTGGCGACTTTTTCAACCACGTTCTTATCACCAAACATGATTTTGCCTTAGATCTAATGCCTTATACCTCATTTGGGATGGACTTTTCACCAATTTTTCTAAAACGTCTTCCATTATTTGATTGCGACCTTAAAATTAATATACTAGTGGTGTAGTGATGATGGTGGTAGGGTGGTGGTAAGATAATGGCGATAGTGGTGGCGGTGGCCGCGAGGTGATAGAAAAGATGATAGAAGAAGGGGAGATGGAGTGGTGGTAGTGTAGTAACATTGATATAATTTAATTTGAAAAGTTTTTTTACCTTTCAAAAGTAAAAAATATTTTTCGCTCAAAGAAGTATTCTTTTAGTTGACTTTTGTTACCAAATACTAGAAAATGTGAAACAAACGTAGGTTTACATCTTCTAATTTGATACACTGCATACAAATATTTTCAAGTAGGTCCAAATTAGCCATAATCTTAGGTGATATTTGGCCACAATCTTAGGTGAAATTTGTTTGGATGGACTAGACTAAATGTGATTAGTACTCTTCAAACTATTAGTTATGAAATTATCAAGTCCTTTGGAATCTATATTCTATTCCATAATTGGATCGATCTAAGATAATACGAAGGGATTGAAAAAATCTTATTTAATCTTATGTTTGTTTGGAGAAACTGGAATGGATAGTATATGGAATACACGATATAATGACTATAATACCTCTATTATAATTAGTTTAGGACTGGTTAAACATCCAGCTAACCTGCTTAACCTAACCTCAAATGGACGGTTTCAATGTAACGAGGCAAACAGATGCGAGTCTAGTAATTTCAAAAAAAATCAGATTTCTAATGGGTGGTGAATATACAAGTTTCAATCCAGAAAACCCGACTCAACTGCATGGAATTAAAAAAAAATTCATAAATATTTATATACACAAATATTATTTATTTGTTCAATAAATAAAATACTAAAATTTAAGATGGATACTTTTCACTTTTAAAAAAAAATATTAACTGAACAATGAAGAGGAGTAAGGGTTCTATTTTTTTTCATTGTTCAGTTTTTTTTTTAATTTTTTTTTATAAATATGATTTTTTTAGTAAATAAATTAGAATTTTGAGAAATTTATTAGAAAATTCTCTTTCAATTCTGGAGTTGCACTTACTAAAACTCGTTTTGAAAGAGATTTCATTTTGGTCGAAAAATATTTTGTCCAAAACAGGCCATTAGAGGGTTTAAAGTTGGATCCTTAGAACTCCTACCGTAGAACTTGCACAAATTAAAACCCCTTGTTTTCATCATCGGGAGCTCAAAAGGGAGCACACAAGTCTAAAAGCTAGTAAAAAATGGAGTCTCTATAGTTGCCCCTCTTTGACAGAGTTTGGTGCGTTTTCATGATGTGGGTGAATGTCAAAACCCGAATATGACTCTTTTTTACAAGGCCATAAGACTTGGGCAAACAAACAAAATGCAGATAAAACTTGGTTGAACCTAAGGATTGCTTATGTATCCCTTTGCAATGAATCAAACCAGTGCAGCTTAGGGATAGAATGCAAATGTCATACTCGAAACATATTTTGAAAAGGTGGGCTTATGTAGCGCACGCTACCATGATTTGTTAATTAGGCTTACATGTACCACACTACTAGAGTTTGATGATGCGAACGCTACGGAAGGTGACAAGATGGAAAAATAGATAAATCTACAAAGATGACAAATGAAAGAGAAGAACCTCATGCAAATGACATGCAAATCAAGCTAACAACTGTGAAAAACATAATGAACGATGCGCAACACAAACAAGCATGTAGTGTATGAAATAAATACAACACCTATTCGCGCCGCGAAATGAGAGGAAAGAGAAAGGACGACCGCAGCCAAAGTCACCTATAACTGGCAGTCTCAACAACAAGGAACTCCACAGCACACTCCAAACATGCCTCGACATGGAGAAGGAAAAGATGGTGTTAACCGAGGGTGGTGTTAACCGCCAGCCTACGCAAGGAACGGTATTAACCAAGGGTGGTATTAACCGCTTGCCCCATAGAGGACAGTATTAACCGGATGGTGGTGTTAACTACCTGCCCCAAAAAGAATGGTATTAACTAGAGGGAGGTGTTAACCGCCAGCCCATGCAGGGGATGATATTAACCGAGAATGGTCGAGAGTGGTTATAACAGATAAGGAAACTCTTTCGGTGTGAGAAGGGGAGCTTAGTGGGAGTTGATTGAGAAAGAGTCCTCATCCATTGTAATCTCTTTGTAATTTCCATTATACAGTGAAAATGGTTACTCTCCCATGGACATAAGCAGTAATGCCGAACCATGTTAAATATTGTGTCTCTTTGTGAATCATACCAAGTGATTTACACCCCTCTCTCACTTTCATCAGTGGTATCAGAGTTTCTAAAGGAAATTTTTCATAATTGTTATACATGGTTTGAAGTTGTGTACACGGTTTGTACACAGATTGAAATCTATAAATAGATATTGTATTAGAATTATAGGAGGTGTAAGAATGTGTGAGATTGTAACAACCCCGACCTATGATTAACCGTTAAACCATGATTAAGAATTCTTAATGAGTAAGTAAGATGAAATTCTAAATTAATTGCATGTGTGTAGCATTATTTGTATTTCTATCTATCTATCGTAGAAAGATCTGTTCGTATTTCTATTTTGTAGGTGTCCAATAGCGAAATTGACTTGATTTATGTGTTATTTAGAATTTTTAGAATTTTATAGTAGGTTTAATTAAGATTCGATTTGGAACGAATTAAATTAAAATAATTAATAGCAATTAATTAGCCACTAATGACATTTCCTAATCAAACCTATATAAGACATAAGTAAGCTCTTGATTTTATTTTTTTACACTCTCATCCCCTCATCCTTGAGCTCAAAAACGTGAGAGAGAGAGAGAGAGAGAGAGAGAGAGAGAGAGACCAAGAGGGAAGTGATCAATAAGGGAATTGCTAGAGAACTTGGAGGTTTTGGCTTGGGACTTCAAACAATTAACCATTTAGAGTGTAATTGATCATCTAAGGTAAGAATTCAACCTTTTAGCTTTGGGATTGGGTCACTTAGCACATGAATTCAACGAATTAAGTTGTGTAAATGCTAGAACTGGTCTTAGATAGATGAACATGGGAGTATATCATACATGCATGCTCATTTTATCATGTTTTGGGGTTGTTTCCAAGAAATTTATACATGCATGTGTTCATTCTAGCATGGTTTTGACAATTGGTCTCATTTCACATCATTTGACATATTTGATCATGTTTTCAAAGTGTAGAACATGAACTAATACATGCATGTTATGGTTTTCACCATTTCAAATTTGGTTTGGTTCAATTGGCAAAGCTTTTGGACTTGATTTTGCGAAATACTTTTGAATTCACCATGTCTTATAAGTCTGTACAAGTTTCCTTCAGTTTTGACCCAAAAGATCATGAATTTCAGCTTTGAATTTGAGTTTTGAGCTTGGGAGGGCAATTTGGAAAATTCAGAATTTTGCCTCTCCGCTCGAGCGACAGACCCTGCGCTCGAGCGACCACAGCTGTTTTTGCACTTCCACTCGAGCGACCAAGAGTTGGCTCGAGCATAAATTGCATGCTCCCAGAAGTTCACACATTTTGCAGACCACTTGAGCAACAAGAGTTGCGCTCGAGCGAAAACCTCAGTCTCACACTCGAGCGACCATCGAGTGTGCTTCGAGCGGAAAAATCAAGCACAGTACTTTTGCAGAGTTTACAGACCGCTTGAGCAAAGGAAGTTGCGCTTGAGCGACCACACAAGAAGGAAGCTACGCTCGCAGGAGATCCTGTTTTCAGCAAATTTGTCTAAGTATTGAATAGCATGCCCTAGTTAAGACATAATAGTGAGGATAAGAAGTAGAAACATACCTAAAGAAGAAAGAACTGAGTTAATAATTTCGGGTGTGTTATTCAGTACGTATTTGTTTTGTAATTGTGTAGGTCATGTGCCGCAAGTTATCTGATTTGTCTACTCTGTTGTTTGCTTTGGAGCCATCTATGAGTAATAACTTAATAAAACTATGTTCAACTTTATTTACTTTCTATATATGGAATAAGATCTGTTTTATGAAATGTTATGTTCTATACAATGAATGAATGTCCAGTTTCTGACAAGTATTCGTGGCAATAATTTCGTGGCTCAAGTATGTTATCTGTTCCCGGTACTAGAGGTTCCTTTATGGAACTGGCAAATATGTTATTTGTTCCCAGTACTAGAGGTTCCTTTATGGAACTAGCAAGTATGTTATCCGTTCCCAGTACCAAAGGTTCTTTTATGGAACTGATAAATATGACCCTTAATGCTCTGTATTTGATATGTTAGCTCTAATGAATGTACCACATACGAACAAGAATGAATTCTGATTTCTATATATGATTCAAACAAGAATATGAATATGAATATGTTCTATTTTCTGTATTTGTTAGGGCATCATTCATTTAACTCTTTACTTTGTTATTATTCACTGGGCTTCCGCTCACTGTTTATATTATGTATGTAGGCGAGCAGGCTCATAACCAGGCCTAAGCTGCTACTTGAAAAGTCTTAGGGTCAGCCAGCCACCGTGCCTCCTGAGGAGGTTCCCATATACAGAAGTCGAGTTTTGTAGACCATGCTAAGAGTTATTTTGTGTATTATATTAAGAATGTTTATGTTTTGTTTTGTTTTTGTTTATCCGTACACTAGGCTAAGTCCCTTTTGAAAAATAAAAAAATAATAAATAAATAAAATAATCAATAAGTCTTACTTTCTTAAGGAAAAACAATCTAGTCCTAACAATTTTCAATTTTGAACAATTAAGTCCTGTACATAACAATTACACTATTACTTAATGTAATAATCAACTTTAATGTAGAACATGTTTGTTTGATGTTTTATTTCAAAATGTTTTTTATGTAAACCCGTTTACACGAAAGAACTTTTTCATTTACTTTTTTTCCCACAGATTGAGATCTAAACTTTTTTGAAGATATTATTATTTTTTCAATAATTGGCATGGTAAAACTTTCAAAACTAACTTTTATCAATAATGTATAAAGCCAACAACCCTTCTGGAATTAAATACAAAATGGTCTTGTTTTAATTAATATAATCCCTCTCTACAAGTGGTTCTGACCTTCTTGGAAAATAACTTGTGGAATTAAACACAAGAAGTTGGTTTCCAACAAAACATAGTAAAACATTTTTCTTGTAAAATCGTTTACTGAAATAAGTGTCAAAACTAAAAATTTGTGTTTGAAAATATTTTATGCCAAACAACTAGAATGTTAGTCTATAATCATAAATAGGATAATCAATATTTTTGCTGCCCATGTACCAAAAACATTGTGGTATACACTTCTCATTTCCCTGCCCGCTTGATTAGTAGTTTTGAGCAATAGGCCAATAGTATTTAAATTGAATGGGTAAAAAAAATTTAAATAAACATGAATAGCAATTTCATAATAAAATACCAAAGGGTAAAAGAGAAATATATATATATATATATATATAAATAGAACTTCTGTAGGAGTGATTTCGAAAAGTATGAATAAATTGTCCTAATAAAAAATTGATAGGACTTCATTTACTTTGTTTGGTTTTGATTGATTTTCTCAGAATTGAGATTTTTTATTTTTTTCGTATTTTTTTATTTTTAGTGAATTTTTTTTTAATATTTTAAGTAAATTTTTTACTTTTTAGATACACATAACTTATGCACCTAAAAATTAATATATTTGTGAAAAAAATATTTAAAAAATTCAATAAATATAAAATGTACTAAATTTTTATATTTTTTATTTGATGAATCCTTTAAAGATTTTTTTCTATAAATACTATACTTTTTAAGTGTATTTAAGATAGGTGCATCTAAAACATAAAAAAATCTTAAAATATTAAAAACTTTTGACTATAAATAAATAATAATAAAATAGGGGGCCAAAAAAAAAAAAAAAACTCAATTTTTGAAGCCCAAACAAAGTGATTGGGTTTTCTTGTGTAACGTAGGACAAACTGATTATTTTTCTAAATTTTTAGACCTCAATTTGTGGGAAAAAATAAATAAAAAAGTTTTTTTTTTCATGTAAACGATTTACGGAAAAAAACATTTTCAAATAATATATTAAACAAGCAGGGTCTAAATTAAAGTTGATTATTACATTATGGGTGTGTTTGATTGGACGGATTGGATAAGAGGGATTAGAATCCATAAGACTTGAATCCTGAAACTGTAAATCCCCCAAACTATTTGATTGGATTGGATATGTATCATGTGTTTGTTTTCTCATGGGATTAGATGTCTGGAAAGAACTATTTTTAGTGAATCCAATATTTGGTTGGACAGACTGGATAGAATAAATGAGGAAAAGACTATTTTACCATTTTTCAATTGTTTACTAAGTAATAGCAATATTAAACATATCTTTAATATTTTAATTATTTTTAGCTAGATTAAATAAAAAATTATTTTGTTTTATTTTTTACACAATTAAATAAATTTATTTTTAAAAAATTAAATAAATAAAATATCAATAAAAGTATATGTTATTTTTTTAATTAAAATTTTAAATAATTTTTTTAAAAAAATAATAATAATTAAACAATGAAATTAAATAAAACATCTGTTAAAATTTAAATAATGAAATTAAATAAAATATAAACAAAATTTTAAAATAAAACATCAATAAAATATCTATAAAAAATTATTTTAAAAAAATTAAATAAATAAAACATCAATAAAAAGTAAAGTAAAATAAAATTATTTTATTTTTAAATTGAAACATTTAAATTTTATTAAATTTTATTAAATATAATACATAATTAAATAGTAGAAGGTAAAAATGGTCATTTTACCACCTAATCCCAATAGTAAATAGTCCCTTCAAAATTGTCCCCCCCTCCCCGGGATAGTATAATCCCCCATATGGGGGATAAGGAGTCCGGCCAAACTCCATGTCCGGCGAACTAAAAAAAAAAAAAACAATGGACTTCTCACTCTTTCGAATAAGCAACCTGAACAATAAATAATCCTTTCCTAATCCTCCAATCAACATCTATAAGAAATGATAGTATTGGAAGAAAGTACACTATTAATTTTTAAACTACTTTGGAATAAATTATTAAGCATATGATTCAATTGTTCAGGTAGAAAGTTGATAGGACTTGATTATTTTTCTTTGACAAAAACATGATTTATTGGTTATTTAAAAATTTAAAAAAAAAAAAAGAAGAAGAAGAAGAAGAAGAAGATGATGAATCTAAACTTTTCACCTACTTCAACTCCCAGCAGAGGCATAGTGATTAAAAATTTTCAAGAGCTGTAGCAATAGCATAGGCGTTCGGGAGTTGCAGCATTAGCAGAGGCATGGTGATTAAAATATTGGGTTGTTGATATTGATGATTTAAAATCATGAGGCTTGCAGTTTAGGTGATTTAAATATTGGGTTGATTTTGGGTTGATTAGAGGATTTGCAGGAGCTGTTTGGGGGGTTTGGTGGGTTGATTTTGTGGGGTTTCATGTACTTTATTTTGTAGTTAAGTCCTTCTTAACTTTTTATTTAAAATTCGAGAGGCCAAGGGGTTGGTTGTATGGATGCGAGTAGCAGTAGTAGGGGTATTTTTGTACTTCCGAATCTCTCTCGATGCATGTCTTCTTCCTGTACCTTTAATTTCATGCTGTTAATGAAATTTTTCTTTGCTGATCAAAAAAAAGAAGATGATGATGATATAGCTAAGGTCCCAATTAAACTCTTATCTTTGAGACACCGCGTGGCTATGTACTGTTCAATACCAGCAGAAGTAGCTCGGGTGCTATAAAAATAGAATAATGTTAGAAATTTTAAAAATTTTATCAAAAATTCTATTAAATATCTCACATGGGTGTGGTCCTGTATGAGTCTCACACCTATGTGAGATATTTGATAAAAAATTTGAGATTTTTAGCATTTTTGATGAAAATAAAACTTCTGCCTATGGTGCAGCAAATGATTTACCTAAGGTCGAGATATCCACTGGGTGGAGCCAGAACTACTTTGTCTCTTGAAGGAGGTAAGGGGCAAATTTTGCTGGATAGATGGTGGGGTTAGGCTGAGTTTTAATAAAATAAATTATTATTAAAATATTAATTCATTTAGACCAATTGGCCTAATAAAAAATTATAGGATAACAGTTTCAATTTAGATATGCTAGTCATTTCTCAAGCATATGTAATTATTTCCATAATTAATACTCAATGTTCATATAGACTTATAAAGCTTCACAAGTGATACAATTAAATAACTACAGCTCCACAAATGGTCCAATCAAGAACTATATAACAAACCAATATCTTTTCTTTATTTTAATTGTTTTTCAATTAAAAATAATATTCTTAACTTCTTTTTAAAAAAAAAAAATTGTATTGTTTAATATGATTCATACTAATTAAATAGTCGATATTTTTAATTAGTAAAAGAAATATAGAGTATATATTTTTATTTATCAGAATATTTTTTAATATGTGATTGTCAATAAATTTTTAAGGAGGGCCAAATTAAATTTGTAAGGTTCATTTAGTAACTCCATTTGGCTACGGTCTTATTCTAGAAAATCTTAGTATTGGTGGTATTTTTTTTTTTTTCTTTTTCTTTTGTCAGTTTGTCATTTCAAGTATTGTTGATGTTGGTACCATAAGGTGTTGGGTCAAGTCTTGCAATGAGCGCAATCTTCATGTTTAGTTGCCATTGTTGAGTTTGGAACTCTGAACAGATTGTCGATGATTAATTTTACCATAACATTTCTTCAAGTTGTAGCTAGTATGGATATATGGAATTGATTCAATTATGAAATCGTGAATAATTATTGGTTCAGTCGGTATATTTTGCATGAGATATTATTAAATTTTGAAAAGCAATCCTTCTATAAAATGGATTTTTAAATTTTTTTGAGAGATGCCAAATTTAATGTGGGAGGTCAACAGATGGGGTATATAATAACTTTTACAGGATTATACTAATGTAAAAATGTGGTTTTTTTCTCCCGAAACCCCTAAGTTGACTTCATAACCAACATGAACAAGGGCAAAAATGTAACAAGGCCCCCCACAAATTCTTGTAATCCTAACATACTTTAAAGTTGAAATAACAAGTTGGTGATCTTACTGTCCGCCTTTGTTAAATGCAGATTTATCTTAGATTTTGTTGGACAAATTACGCTAACAGTTTTTGTAATTTGAAACTTGTATCATTTTAATTCCTGACTTTTCAATTGTGATATATTTAATCTTGAATTTTGAATCTTATTTCAAATAAGGACAATAAAATATATTTCCCTTGCAAATGCTCCATTTTAAGGGCAAAGTCTCATACAACTTATTTCTTGTCGGTTAATTTGTATGTTGTTTGAAATGTAATGGCATTTTTTTAATAAATAATGTATGAACTTTCTTGGTTATGACGTTATGTTTGATTTGGTTTTCATAATCTATTTTCAAAAAAAAATTTCTAAGAAATAAAAATTAAATTGATGAAAAAAAATTAAAAACATATCATTTTTATATAATTTTGTCTTTTAGGAGGGTATAAATAATTTTTTTTTATATTTATTTTCGTTAAATTAGTTTCTATTTTTTCAAAAGTCAAACATGACGACAACATTGATATCATTATTAAACCAATCCATTAAATCAAAAAATCCAAAACTAAAACTATTTCATATATTAAATATATCGATTACACATTAAAAGCCTAGTAACCATCTATTACATGATAACCATCCAAAAATATCTGTTAACAACAAATACAACCATCTAATAACCATACAAAAATATCAACAAAAACAATCACCTATTACATGATCATCATCAAAACACATACTAAAAATTAATTTGGTAAAAAAATAAATAAATAAAAATGTGAAATATTTATTATTTTTATATAATTTGGTGGGTAGAAATAATTTTTAAGAAATCAAAAATACTTTTTTGACATTTATTTTTATTAAATTAGTTTATATTTTATCAAATTGATGACTTTACCCTTGAAATGGAGCAACAGTGTCTTTAATTATCTTTATTTGGAATGAGATTTAAAATTCAGAATCAAATGTATCACAATTGAAATATTAGGAACTAAAGTGACACAAACTCTAAATTACAAGGACCGTTCATGTAATTCATCCTATTTTGTTTTAATGAAAAATAATTAAATAGCTAAATTTAGTCTTAGTTGTACGAAATTCTCACCATTACGGGCCAAAAGAGAGTCAGACATACACAACCTTATCCTCTAAGAGAGAGACTATTTTCGTGATTTGAACTCATGATTCCCAATCACAATAGAACAACTTTAGTGTTACGCCAAGGCCCACCCTCTACCAATCTGTATAAAATATAACCACTCATTAGTAAATGGGCATTGCTATGCAAGTTCAAAAATTAAACCCAATTTTCAACCCTTATAATGTGGCAATCAATTAAGATATCTAAAGTAACACACTCTCTCTCTCTCATATCTTCTCAATCATTAACTACTTATATTACTTACACATTATTAGATCTAAAAAATAAATTTAAAAAGTAGATTTATATATCATTTTCCTTAGTAAATTTTATCACTCATCTCTACCAAACTGCAGCTCAGAGAATCAAACTTAAAGAAAAGTATTCTTAACATTTTTTTGAAATCAAATCTTAAAATAATTAGTGCAGAACTACATGTGATAAGGTTTTATGCTTACAGCTTATTGATTCCAACACAAGCATATGTGGTCTTTTAAAGACAAACAAAAGAATCAGTATATATTTGCCCATTTACCACTTCTCTTTTTGCTTCTCTGTTGACTTCTATTATATAGGAAAAATTACACTTTGCACCCCAATATTTTACATCTAATCCCACTCTGTCCTTTGACCATTTAATTATTTTAGTCAATCCTCAAAATTCAAGTCCAGTTACAATTTAACTCATTTATATAGCCTCATTTTTAAAGTTAAAGGAGAACAACCACATGAAAGTGTTAATTACATGTAGTACCTTTATATTTTTTTATCAAAATCTCACTTTAACCCTACTTTGATTCTTAGCATCCTTATACTTTTACTAAAATCTCATTTTAATCCTTACACTTCAGCTCCTCTGTCAATATTTGAAATGACATTATAAGACTGAGTGTAACTATTACTTGACTTAAAGTTTAAGAGATTGACTGTGATATTTAAAAGTCAAGTGGCAAAGCAGGGATTGGATATAAATTATAAAGGTGCAAAGTATAATTTATCCATATGTATACTATGACTGGTGTCATTATGTGCTTGCATGCCCTCAACACTATGGTAGCTTCAATAACTATGTACATCATTTCTTACAATAATAAACAAAATATTCAATTACATAAAACAGTACAAAACACTCATATATAGGAGTGGAGTGACCCAATTTTGGTATCCACATCCTTATGGGTATTAAGAGCCACTTTTTATGTCTGAGTTCTGTGTCTCACTTTTTGTGCCATTTATAATGCCCTACCACCAGTTGATCCAAATAACCTGAACCCAAAATGCTTAAACCAAGTTACTTAATAACAAACTAATGATAGTTATATGCCCAAAATCATCAATGCAAATCTTTAATATATCATTATCTTAATATTAATGGTAGTAGCTTCCTATTTGAAAAGAGGATATATGCCAGACATATCAGTGATCAGGAATGGATTCCATAGAGAACAAGACATCCACTTCCTTGACCTTTGGTGTTGGAATTAAGTCAATATGTAATTCCATTCCAATCCCTTTATTCTCCAATGCATGTCAAAGTAAAGGCTACCTACAAGTATATAGCATATGAAGTATTATTATAGAGGGACTATAAATTCAAAAATTTTATTTAGAAATAGTAATATACGATTTAAATTTATTTTATGTATAGACTCACATTTCATCAATTTAATCTCTACCATATAAATCGATTCTGAATAGATTAATAAAATTACACAGTATTATGGCACTACCGTTGTTTTTTAATAGTCTCACCAACAAGAATCATCTCAAGATTTAAAAGAATATCAATCAATGTTTATAATATATATACAGAATATAGATATTGGAGTGGATGTGTGGAGATTCTATTTATCTTATAGCATGCATGGCATAACCTACACATTTCTCTACGTAAACCGCTTGGCCACCTAAATTCAACTCTGCATATTATTTTTGAATTTAAAAGAATATCAATCAATTTTTGTTAAGGTGAGCTCTATCGGTTTGTATCTAGAAGTGAGAAAATAAAACAAGAAATAAGATTATGCATATCATTGCTCTTTGGCAAATTACAGACTTGCACTTTATTTGTTTTGGCAGATATTTTATTTTTATTTTTGTTTTTTTAGTATTTGATACAATGGAAACAAAAATTAAAAGCAAACATGTTTCATAGTCGTTGAAAAAAAAGCTTATTTGAAAATGTTTTCACGTAGCGGTATCATCATCATGCAATGAACATTCTTGATTTATAATAGGGACCACAATATTATTAGATTAATGGGAGACAATAGTTTTTACTTAATCTCATTTGTGACATTTTATTGAACGGTGTCATTATGTAGAATGTTGTCACCATTACACTCACAAACACTAATCATAAAAAAATATATGCCATCCAGTAAATGAACTATGATAAGGTGAAATATTGACAAAGGGCAAGAAAACATTGCTTGCTGTTTCTGGGTCATGCTCACTTAGTTGAAACTGTTACAATCATCAACTTCTGGTTAGGAGTTTGGATCTTCCATAAGATCAATTATTTATTTCAACAGAGCCTAGCCTTCAACAGTACCATCTCTATCTATAGACAGTGCCAAATTGCAAATATTGATCCTAATTTTTTCAACTTCCAAAGATGGTATCTCACATGATTATGAATTGGAAAGACTTTAATGTATGGATTGGTTTATGGGTTTGTCACAGAATTTGAGGATGATCCTATATGATTCTGCTGTTTACAGCATACACACATCCAGAAAGAAATTGTTTTTTTGTGTTGTAACAGGAACTGAGAGCTGCTAATCTCCATAATGATCAAAGTTGGAAGATTTCCTGTTCAGAAGGCATAAGAATGCATTAAACTTTGTGATCTAATATACATGAATGAAGTCATTTCAATATGGGATAAGGAAATGCTAAGAAAGATAGTCATAAATATGGAATTACATTAAGGTCTGCAGTATCAGTGAATGAAAAGGTTGCCTTCGGAAGAGTGGAGATTTTTCGGTGTTCTGCTCTTGTTGAAAAGAAATGGAACACTTTAGTGGATGGGTGGGGAGGTTTAGTTCTTTAGCAGAAATTTCATCATCTGAAATAGTGTATAGTAGAGTAGATCTCCAAGGTTTTTGGGATTCTCCATGCCAAAATTTCCAAATTTGAAGTTTTAATCCATCATCTGGATGCTTACAGAATTGAAGCTTTAATCCATCATCAGTTGCCAAAAAGGTCACTTCTTTCCACGTTTCGCTGTTTATTCCACCATTTTTTGGCTGCTGCAATTGCATTTCGATTGGTTCTTGGGTATTTTTGATTGTTGTGTTTTTACTGAGATTTAGTATATAGGTACATCTTTTTGTGTAATTTTCCTTTCTTTCTGGTTTTCTTCCAACTTTTGGAATGTTAAAACAATGTCATGAAGTGGAAAAAAAAATCTCAGGCATACAAAAAATTACTCTAAAAAAATTACTTTAGAAGATCTTAACCAAAAAAAAAAAAAAAAAAAAGCCTGTATTCCAAAAAAATTATCAAATGTTGTTGGACCATCATGCAGCTTGTCTGTGACTAATATTACATAGCCCTATACTATTAGTAGGTTCGTCACCACAAATCTAAATTCTCTCTAGTGCATTGTCTATATTGTACCCTGTACAGGGGCGAAATATCCATTGCTTTCCGTACTCCTTGGACTCCAAGCTTCACGTGACGGCGTCTGACCTGGCAACACAGAGAACGGTGAGCTGCCCGGCGGTGGTGTGCCGGATAGACCCTCCGACGATCAAGTCAGATCACTTGAGGAAGAAGAAGGCTGTTAGAGAGAGAGCGTGTTTCAGATGGCGCAAATTGCTTACCTCTAACGTTCATCTTCCACCCCTATTTCTAGGCTGGCCATGCAGCCTCAATATTATGCGCGCACTACCTCTGTTGTCCTTCCCTGGACAGGTGGCAGTGCTCGCCTCTCACCACCTTATGCGTGTAAAGGCCTAGTCCTCCCACCAGTACACGCAGAACTGCCAAACGGTATTGACGCGTGCTTGGAGCAGATTTCCTCTCCCTCACGCCATTGGCCCAGGTGGCACACTCAACCGGAGTACCGCGACCGACCTATTCCTTGTGGAGAATTGCCATCACAGATAACAAAACCGAGCTATGTATCGCTGACCTGTCCCTTGATAAGGGGCAAGAGTGTGATGCTCATGGCCGAGCTGCGTAGGACCGGTCAGTCCTGGTTGACCGGCCGCGAGGCATGCCGGCCTTTCCCCGTTCTACCTTCATTCTTGGTTATATGAAGCTGGGCCATCTCGGCTGACGGGTTGGTGGCATGCCGACCCTCGCCTCGCCTTGAGTCTATCCCGGGCTGCCTTAGCTCGGCCACCTCAAATCACTGCGCGTCCAGCCGAATGCCTCCCCAGTCATAGCTCGGTCAAGCCTCAATCCATGCCTGGTCGACCAATCCCTTCGGATGTACACGACAGGTCGGGGGCCGCACCAACTGAGAACACAGCTCGGCACCGTGAGATTTTGACCAACCTGCGTTACCGTAGCTCGGCCGTACAGTCCGGTCCAAACCTCCCCTCTCAATTGCCCCTTAATCCCATCTGAGCTAATCGTGATTGGGGTTACCACCATAGCCGAGCTAACGGTCCTCTAGTTGCGCCAGTACCAAGCCGAGTGTGATCGGCTTCGAAGCCGTTACCAAGCCATCCCATTTGGTCGGCCAGTGCTTCAGCAGTCTTGTCAAGGGTCGCACAACTGTACTGACAGCCATCCTTTCGATGCCACGTGGCTTCATCCCATTGGCCCTGCGCAGCCCCAAAGCTGTCTTGTCATGCGCAAAATTCAAACGGTGCAGCCGTTTGGTTTTTCCCCCCCTTTTTATGCACAAACGAAGGGTCATTTGCACCCTAACTATTTACTTTCTTTCCAAGCAAAACCCTAGCCCCCAAGCATTCTAATCATTCCCTCCAAGCCTCCATCTCCACATTCATCCATTCTCGCTCCTGTAGAAGCCGTACTCAAGCCCGTGAGGCCTACTTTGCTTCGCATCTGCTTTTGGTAAGTTTTTCCATCCTTCATTCGTACTTTCGTACTCGAGTTCTTCGAGTTCTTCATTTTTTTGCCACTGTTCTTCGTGTTCTTCGCTTGGGGGTGTTGGGATCACAACAGTCCCCCTCCCTTTTAGACCAAAGATGATATACCCTAGAAAAACTAGAACTGTAGGAATGAATGGGGCCTTCGAGCCTCTACTTCTCCTTAGCTCGAATGAATGGGCCTTGAATTTAGGATGAACTAGATGAACACTGGACAGAACCGAGCTAGATATTAATTCAGATCCGCAAATCGGACTTAACCGAGCTAAAACTTGTTCGAGGTCTCTACTTGGGGCCTTGACCGAGCTAAATATTCAATGACATCCGTTTATACGACTGAACCGAGCTAAAGCTTGTTCGAGTTCTCTTCTTAGGTTTTGACCGAGCTGAAAATAGGGAGACAGAATCGAACTAGGAAGGCCAAATCGGCCAAGTTGTCTAGCCGAGATAGGGTCGAACCGGTCAAACACCCAAAAACCCTTCACCGAGCTAAAAAATCCACATTGAAGCCGTGCAATTTATGCCATGCTAACCCTTGGACTTGTTTCTTAACAATGCAGAACAAACTAGGACCGACCAGGCCAGTCCAGCACTATCACTGGTGGAGCTCAAAGTTCAAGCAAATACACCAAAATTTTTCACCGAGATTCAAATTAAATCACCGAATAAAACCGAGATAAATGGGGAAGTACCGATTTATGGTGAGCTCGCCCGGTGCTCTAGCCTAGTTTCGTAGGGAGTACAACATTCCAGACGATGTCATTTTAGAGCTGGCCAAGAAGGGAGATACCCCTTGGGGCGACCTAGACCGGTGCCCCTTCACGGTCGTGTCCATAGTCGAAGGAGGACTTTGCTTCCCAGTCCAACCCTTGATCTGCGAATTTTTGAGGCAGACAAGGCTTTGTCCAACCTAAGTGTCGAACAACACATACAAGATAATAAACGGCGTGGCCGAGCTAAACAGGAGGCTCGGTCTTAATCTCAGCCTCGCCGAGATATTTCATCAATACAGCCTCAGCAAGAGTAAAGGTGGGTTTTGCTGGTACCTAAAGGTAAAGAAGGGCCGAGCAAAACTCATCGAGGGCAACCCGAACAAGGAGACCAATGATGATGACTTCTTGTGGGTGTCCGGTCGCTACGAGGACACCGAGGCGCCCATACCGGGCTGGTATATTAGGAAAGATTTTGGCAGTGCTGGTGAGTAGCTCAGCTAACCGCACTATCTTTTTCCTGCATTGGTTTCTCTCTATGCCTGTCTAACACTTGTCTTCTTTTTACAGATTACAAACACTTGGCAGAGGACTACTACCGCGCCAACCAGAAAGCCATCAGAGTTCTGCTGCATCATCCCGCCGAGGAGCGTGAATCTCCCAAATTGCTCGGCTTCGAACTAACCTACAACTACAAGGCGCTGCGCAAAAGTCGGGTCACCGACTTTCTACGTGCGCCATCCCCAGAACCAGATCCAAATCTTCCACCGATCAGACTTGTTCCTCTCACCGCCGAGCAAGAAATGGCAAAAATCCGGGCAATCAAGTCCATGATCACCGGTGAGAAAAGTGAGTCCCAACCACCAAAGGCAACCGGAGGAACATCTTTCACTCCTGCCAGGAAAAATGAGGGGGCTGTGCTGGCTCTTGCCAGCGAACAACCAACTGGCCGGTCGAAGAAAAGACCGAGGAAAGACCAGACAGAGCAGCATCTTCTTGATGAGGACTCCGCCGAACATGCCTCCACCGAGCTGGGGGACCAGACCGAGCAACAACCAACCTCGCCATCCAAGAGTCCAACCTCCCCCCCCCCTCGTCTGGGCGCCCGAGATCAAGTACAAGGGCCGGGCAGTCTCCGCTGCCGATTCAGTGTATGCGGACAAGGATTATTCCCTTGGCTTCAACATGACCAAGGGGCTAATCCTTCCTGCTGACATGAAGAAGCATGATGAGCTGTCCGACCTGAAGGTGCTTTGCTCGGCAGCTAAGTCGATCGTGTTGGTAAGTCCTCCACTCCTTTCTTTAATTTTTTGCTCGGTTTTTTGCTCGGTTTCCTTAATGCTGACAATCTTTCACTTGTTTGCAGGCCGCGGAAAAGAACTATCTCGCCCATGAGCGCATGATCGCCGTGCGGTAGAGCCTGCGTGATGCCATTACTGAGAATAAAGCCAAAACGGTCGAGGTAGCCAAGCTAAAGGCCGCGCAGGAGGCGATTGAGGCCAAGTGAGATGCCCTAAGCCAAAAGGTGGACCGGGCTGAAGAGGACAAACAACGGGTCGTGAAGTCGACGAAGGCTTGGTATCTCGTCGAGCTGAGGAAACTGCGCGACGCCCATAAGGAGGAGAAGGATAAGGCGGTTGAGGACGCCGAAGACCGGGGATACGAGCAGGGCGAGAGGACCTATGAACGGCAGGTTCAGGCGACCAAGGACATCTTTTTCCAGTGCGGTTGGAAGGCTGCCGTGGAAAAAGTTGGCCTTGGTCAAGACGCTGAAATGTTCCTGAATTCCCCTGCGGCCTATATCCCGGTCTACATGCAGGCGTACGCTAATGCCGCTCAAAATCGGCTCATTGAAGAGGCAAAGAAAGCAGCCGAGGAAGAAGTCGCCGCCGCGCAACAAACCGAGCAAACTTCTCCCGAAGCATCTTAAGATGTCGAAGGTCAAGTGGCTGATCGAGAGGTCGTCGCGGTGGAAGGTGCTGACAACGAGGCCGTGGATGGGTTGTCCAAGCAAACGGTTGAGGTCGCTGAGCAGACGGTTGACCTTGAGCTAGATTGATGTGCATTTCCTTTGCTTTGTTTTTGTTTCTTTGCTTTCCTTTTTTGAATGTAACCGGGCTAGGCCCCCACATTGTGTAATGCAATTTCTTTGATCAATGAAATTTGAACTTTTGCTCATTTATCTTTGATTTCTGTGCGGTTGATACGTGCAAAATTTCTTCATTCAAACTTTAATGAATCACAACAGGTAGGTCAGCTTTGCCGCGCAAAACGCCAAGCTAAAATCAAAATTGCTTCGAGTTAAATGTTCGTGAATCGTTACTAGCAGCTCGGCTCTTTGAGTTTTCAGTGGAACCCAGCCATTTGCGTTTGACCGAGCAAAATCAGCTCGGCCTTAAATTGGGCAGAGCGTGAACATTTAGAGTAAAGCAAGCATAAATCAACTCGGCCCGAACATTTCATTCTGGCCGAGCGAAGCCAGCTCAGCCTGTATATTGGGCAAAACACCAATATTTCACCATGACCGAGCAAAATCAGCTCGGCCCTTGAGTTGGGTAAAATGCCAACGTTTCTTTTGGCCGAGCAAATTCAGCTCGGCTCTTATCAGTTGGACAAAACACCAACATATCATTTGGCTGAGCAAAGTCAGCTCGGCCTGTGGATTGGTCAAAATGCCAATATTTCATTTAGGTTGGTCATGACGCCAACTGTTTGTGCGGTCTGCTTCTATACCGGCGAGAGAAAATCAGCCCGATGTCGTTCAAGTCGGATTCCTTGCCCCTGGCATCCGTAGTGGCCCAGTATCCTTACGGTGTCAGTGTACAGAAAGATGTAATACAAAACAACAAGTGGGCTATTTTTCATTACAAAAACCAAGGCTATCCTTACATCAAATGCCAAAAAGCTAAAGGTCAAGAAAGCTAAGCAATACAAGCAATTACATCTTAAAAGTAAAAGATCTTAAGGTTGGCTGCATTCCAAAGTCTGGGGATAGCTTTGCCATCTAAATCTTCCAGATGGTATGCCCCTTTGCCAGCGAGACCATTCACCTTGTATGGTCCTTCCCAATTTGCACCGAGCTTACCTTCGCTAGGGACCACCGTGTTGCCCAGCACTTTTCTTAAGACCCAGTCCCCGATCTTGAACAGCCTGGGGTGCACAGCCTTGTTGTATTTCTTGGAGAGTTCTTGCTGATAGGCCGCTATGTGGATTAGTGCCCGCTCCCTTCTTTCCTCGGCAAGGTCTAGCTCCAATGCCATTGCTTCATTGTTCAAATCTGGCTGGAAGCTTTCAGACCGGATGGTTGGCATGCCAATTTCCAGCGGGATAACGGCTTCCATGCCATAGGCCAAGGCAAACGGAGTCTCTCCAGTCGACCGTCTCGGCGTAGTGCGGTACACCCAGAGTACATTAGGGAGTTCTTCAGCCCACTTCCCCTTGGCCTTCTCAAGCCACTTCTTCAACCGGTCCAGGATGGTCTTGTTTGAGGCCTCTGCTTGACCATTTAACTGAGGATAGGCCGGTATTGAATTGTAGAATTCGATCTTCAGCTCTTCGCAAAATCCGTGAAAGAGTTTCCCATCGAATTGAGTGTCGTTATCTGAGACGAGGGCCTTGGGTATACCGAAGTGAGTGATAACATTTTGCCAGACAAACTTCTTCACATCCTTTTCCTTTATGGTCGCCAGTGGCTCGGCCTCAACCCACTTGGTAAAGTAGTCAGTGGCGGCGATGAAGAATTTGCAATTGCCCGGAGCTGCTGGGAGTGGCCCCACTATATCCAATCCCCAGAGTGCGAACGGCCAAGGACTTGTAAGGGGGAGCAATTCTCTCGCTGGCTGGTGGATCTAGTGAGCGAATTTCTGACACTTTTCACACCGGCGAACATATTTCTGCGCGTCCGCCTGCATGCATGGCCACCAGTAACCTTGAGAAATCGCTCGGTAAGCCAAAGACCTGCCCCCAGTATAGCTGCTGCAGATGCCTTCATGGATCTCATAGAGGAAGGCTTCCACCTTGGCGAGGTGGACACACTTCAGATACGGCCCGATAATAGACTTCTTATACAAGGCTCCGGACGGGGAGAGCCAAAACCGCTCTGACGTGGCCCGGATCTTGTTGGCCGCCTTCTTTTCTCCTGGTAGAACGCTATCTTTCAGGAAGGCGATGATGGGGTCCATCTAGGAAGGACCCAAGTCGGTGCAGAGTACCTCGGTTACTTCTGGTTCCTCAATGCTTGGCCGAGGTAAAAATTCTATCATCAAGGGGTTAAGAAAAGCTGTCTGAGTAGAAGCAAGTCCGGCCAGTTCATCAGCCGTGTTGTTTTCTTCGTGGTTGATTTGTTCCATCCTTATTGCGGCGAACTTCTTGATCTGCGCGTACCAGCGCCTGATATTTAGCCATTCTTTCATCCCTTGCCTCATACTCCCTTGAGACTTGATTGACCACCAGCTTGGAGTCCCTGAATACCATAAGGGCTGACGCTTTCATTCTCAATGCGCTTCTTAGTCCGGCGAGGAGGGCGTCATACTCCGCCTTGTTGTTGGACGCTGGGAAGCCGAGCGTAATTGCCTGCTCGATAATCAGCCCATCCGGTGAAGTCAGCACGATGCCCAACCCGACCCCATGTCTGTTGGATGCCCCATCGACAAAGAGCTTCCACATCTTGCCAATAAACAGCTTCCAACAATCAGAGGGGTTCTGGGAGCTTCTCAATTCCAAGTCTCTGATCCGTTCATTCTGGTCTCTTTCCTTGTCTTAGTTAAGTCCGTCTTCCAAGAAGTCACCCGGCTCCTCTAGTTCGGTCGCTCTTCGCCCTTCTCTCACTTGTGAGCCAACACTTGTCTCTATTGCCAGAACCATGGGCTACGCTAAATCCGCTCCAACCAAATCAGCCGGGCAAACTGGATGCGTTCCAGGGGCGAATTCCGCCACAAAGTCTGCAAGAGCTTAAGCCTTGATTGCGGTGTGCGGGCGGAACTTGATATCGTACTGTCCAAATTCCACGGCCCATTTCAAAATTCTTCCAGTGAAGTCTGCCTTTTCAAAAAGCACATTAAGTGGAAACTCGGTTAACACAACTATTGTATGGGCATGAAAATAGTGCGCCAGTTTTCTTAATGCCATCATCAGGGCCAGCGCTAATTTTTCCAGTGGAAGATATCACGTCTCGGCCAGGAGCAAAGTCTTGCTTACATAGAAGATAGGCAAGTCCTGAATGCCTTCAGCGCGGACTAGGACGGCACTCACAGCATGTTGAGAGACTGCTAAGTAGAGATACAACTCTTCGCCCGGCCGAGGTGTGACTAAGATAGGGGCTGAGGAAAGGTATATTTTTAAGTCTGCCAGTGCACGGTCACATTCGTTATCCCAGGAGAACTTGGCCTTCAAAGTTTTAAAGAAGGGCCTGTAACGATCTGAAGACCGGCTGATAAATCTGTTCAGCGCGGCTGCCATCCCGACAAGATGTTGCACATCCTTCATGGAGTTTAGGTGCTCCAGCTCTTGTATAGCCTTGATCTATGATGGGTCAGCTTCAATCCCTCAGTTTGTGACCAGAAACCCCAGAAACTTCCCGGTGCCAACTCCGAAGGCGCACTTGAAGGCATTCAAACGAAGTTTGTGGTGCTTAAGTATGGCAAACATTTCTGCTAGGTCAGTGAGGTGTTGAGATTTTCCCTTACTCTTTACCACCATATCGTCGATGTAGGCCTCCATTGTTCAGCCTAAAAGATGAGCGAACATCTTTGTCACCATCCTCTGAAAAGTTGCCCCGACGTTCTTTAGTCCGAACGGCATGACTTTATAATAATACAGGTCTCTAAGAGTAGTGAATGACGTGATCTCTCAGTCCGGTTCATACATGGCTATCTGGTGGTAACCGCGATATGCATCCAGGAAGCTAAACCTCTGATGGCCAGCGGTCAAGTCCACCAGCTGGTCAATTCGATGGAGGGGGAAGCTATCCTTTGGGCATGCACGGTTAACCGTCTTGTAGTCAACGCAGACTCGCCACTTGCTATTCTTTTTCGGGACCACCACCGTATTGGATATCCATCGAGAGTATTGCACTTCTTCTATCGCTCCTGCGTCCAACAAATTTTTGACCTCCTCTGCCACTACCTCGGCATGGTGCAGAGCCGAGCGACGAGTCCTCTAAACGACCGGCCGTGCATTTGGGAAGACATTCAACTGGTGGCAAATAAAGCTGGGGTCGATGCCAGGCATGTCGTAAGGCGTCCACGCAAAAGCCTCTAAATTGGAAACCAAGAAGTTGACATAATCTATCCACTCGGTGCTAGATAAAGATGATCCCAAGAGGAAGAACTTAGTTGGGTCGTTTTCGTCGATGCGCACTTCCACCAAATCCTCGACCGATTTTTCCTCGGCCTTTCTTCCTACGTCTTCAAGGACCTCATTTCCCTCAGGTCCCACAATCATTTGGACAAACCCTTTCGCTACTCGGCTGCCATTTACCGCAACGAAGCATTGTTTTGCCATCACCTGGTCTCCCCAAACCTCTTCGGTCTGCCCGGTGGGCGCCGGAAAGCGCATAACTTGATAGAAGGTTGACGCAACTGCTCGCATGGCGTGTAACCAACCTCTGTCCAAAATTAAGTTGTAAGTGGATGGAACCTTGAGCACCCAAAATTCCACTTGCTTTACGACCGAACCCGCTTTGACCGGCAAAATGATCTTTCCGATCGGCCATTCTGGCTGAGAGTTAAAGCCAACCAAAGGGGACGTTGCAGGGGCCAAGTCCTTTTCCTCCAACTTCATTTGTTTGAACGCATCATAATACATAATTTCGATCGAACTCCTATGGTCGATCAAGATTCTCTTGATGTCAAAGTCTTTGACGCGAAGAGTTACTACTAGGGCATCATTGTGGGGCATCTGGATCCTTTCCAAATCCTTGCTCGAGAAGGTAAGGATGTCTTCCTCCTCGGTCTTTCCCTTTTTCGCAGCGGGCTGGACAAAGAGCACTTTCCTCATGTGCTCGGCTTTCTTAATCATCCCTCTAAGCTCGCAGACCCTTGCTGGTTCAATAATGCCATGGATGACGTTGATTACACCTTACGGCGTTGCGTCCAGGGCGGCTAGGCCGTTTGGTTGGGTTTGTCCCTGCGGGGCGGCTTTCATACCCCCATCTATGTATTGGTCAAGATGCCCCACGGCCACCAGCTCCTCCAGATGTTGTTTGAGCGGCAAGCAGTCCTCTATTCGGTGCCCCCGTTCTTCATGGAAGGTACAGCGATATTTTGAATTGAAGCCTCTCTGTGCACTTCCCAACTTGGCCGGCCAGCGAACAAAAAGCTCACCTCAGATCTCACTCAAAATGTGATAGATAGAGATTTTAAAGACCGTGGTGATTCCAGTCCGCGCCTTTAATTTTCTCTTGGCATCCTCCTCTACATCACGCTGAGCGTCAGTCCGATTATTTCTGCGACCTTTGTTTCTGTCATCGCGGTTTGGGCCACGACGTTGATCTTTTGACCGATCGCTTGGGCGGTTATCCTCCTGCCCGACCGAGTGAACTTTCCCTACCACCCTTCTGTCCGCTGCAATCGGATTAACCTTCTCGGTCGCGGAGGTGGCATCATCTTCCACACGAATGTGCTCATTAATCCGCTGCATCAAGGACTCCATGGTTGTGGGTTGGTGCATTGTGAGCGAATCTCGCAGCCTATGTCCGACTGGGAGACCCCGCTTGTATTGAGTGATCGCCAGATTGGTAGGGCAGTCAAGGATTTCGTTGTAAGTTTCCCAGTACTTCGCGTTGTATGCCTTCAATTATCCTCCTGACTCCATCTTGACGCCCAGAAGATGATTGACCTCCTTCGACGTTCAAGTGTTGGTTTTGAATCTGGTAACGAAGGCCTCCGCTAGTTACTGCCACCCCTCGATACTTCCCTCCGGGAGCCTTTCGAACCACTTCAAGCCTAGTTCTCCCAAGCTTGTAGGGAATATGAGGCACATCAAGGCGTCATTGCGCCGGTGGCCAGCCATTACTTGCCGGTAATGACTCACGTACATGTACGGATCCGTCTTGCCGTCGTACAAGGTGAACATAGGCTGGTGGAATCCGGCAAGGAGTGGTGTACTCTCGATTTCCGGAGACAACGACGTGGCTGTAAGTCTCGCCAGCTCTTTGTCCACTGGCGCATGGGCCATCGCTCTGGGCGCTAGCATCGCCACTTCTTCGTTACAATGAACTGGGGCGCTCAACCTCTGCAACACCGGCACTCTCTGAGCCTCTCGACGGTGCTCCCTCTTCTCCAATACATCCCTCAAGTCTCTGGAACGTGTGGAGAAAGAGTATCGCGACATTGGCGACGGGCGTGAGAGGCGGTAGGTGCTGTCGCGAGTGAGGGACCTACCCTCTCTTTGGTCAGAATCTCCCACCCCATAGTTCCTGGTGATGGAGAGAGAGTGAGTCCTCTCCTGGCGACGACTGCTAGAACGAGGAGACGGGGTGCGCTCACTGAGGTTGCCCTCTCCACCAACACCCTTTCCCTTAATCTGGCGCTTTAGCACCTCCATCTCCGCCGCCATTTGCGAATGAGGGCGTCTTGGTCTTTGAGTTTGTGCTCCAGGCGCTGCGCACGGGACTCCCCCCGACGTCGGCGGCCCTCTGGACTCTTCGAGCGATTAGTACTCCTTCTGCGTTTGTCTCGTGCACCTCGCGAAGAAGTTTCTAGGCCCGCCATGGCTGGAACATTCGGGGGGCCTTCTCTCCGTCGAACAAACTCTGGTGTGACGCCATCGATGATGGACAGTGGAGTTTCGTCATTGTTGGCCATGGAGATGGTCGAAGAAGCTTAAAAAACAAGGTTTGAGTATCAAAGAGATTCCCACAGACGGCGCCAGTTGTACGGGGGTGAAATATCCACTGCTTTCCGTACTCCTTGGACTCCAAGCTTCACGTGACGGCATCTGACCTGGCAACACAGAGAACGGTGAGCTGCCCGGCGGTGGTGTACCGGATAGACCCTCCGACGATCAAGTCAAATCACTTGAGAAAGAGGAAGGCTGTTAGAGAGAGAGCGTATTTCAGATGGCGCAAATTGCTTACCTCTAATGTTCATCTTCCACCCTTATTTCTAGGCTGGCCATGCAGCCTCAAGATTGTACGCGCACTACCTCTGTTGTCCTTCCCTGGACAGGTGGCAGTGCTCGCCTCTCACCACCTTACGCGTGTAAAGGCCTAGTCCTCCCACCAGTACACGCAGAACTGCCAAACGGTACTGATGCGTGCTTGGAGCAAATTTCCTCTCCCTCACGCCATTGGCCCAGGTGGCACACTCAACCGGAGTACCACGACCGACCTATTCCTTGTAGAGAATTGCCACCACAGATAACAAAACCGAGCTATGTATCGCCGACATGTCCCTTGACAAGGGGCAAGAGTGTGATGCTCATGGCCGAGCTACGTAGGACCGGTCAGTCTTGGTTGACCGGCCGCGAGGCATGCCGGCCTTTTCCCGTTCTACCTTCATTCTTGGTTATATGAAGCTGGGCCATCTCGCCTGACGGGTTGGTGGCATGCCAACCCTCGCCTCACCCTGAGTCTATCCCGGGCAGCCTTAGCTCGGTCACCTCAAATCACTACGTGTCCAGCCGAATGCCTCCCCAGTCATAGCTCGGTCAGGCCTCAATCCATGCCTGGTCGACCAATCCCTTTGGATGTACACGACAGGTCAGGGGCCGCACCAACAGAGAACACAGCTCGGCACCGTGAGATTCTGACCAACCTGCATTACCGTAGCTCGGCCGTACAGTCCGGTCCAAATCTCCCCTCTCATACCCTATAGTGCTCCAAAATATCGTCATTTTAGGGGAAGGAAGAGGAAAGGGACAATTTATAGTGGTGTGAACTAAATAATATTATTCATAACTAGGATTACAAATTTATAGTGGTGTGAACTAGAGAATTTTCCTATCCGCAAAGTCTTTCATGGCCAAAACTTTGATTATTATTCCGAAGAGATAACATAGAATAATGTATGATGGCGATGCAGGTCGGATTCGATAAGGTTTTTCCAACACAAGTAGAGGGAAACCATCTCCATATAAATCCAGTGATAGCTTCAACATTGTAAGACAAGTGAGAAAGAAATCTACAATACATTTGTTATATAGTTAGATTGATCGGTGAAGTTTCCAACTGTCCTCAAAGGCTTCCAATATTCCCTTCAATATGGAATGTTGGGTCTTTGAGGGTGATTGAAGACTTTTTCCTTTGTGAATTATTGATATTTTTTCAATTTACAGAATCCAATTGTTGTTAGACGTGCAATTCAGTCCTCATATGAAAATATTATCCGTTGCAGAGAAGTCTAACAAAAAATATCTAACTTGCCTAACAAGTCTCCATTGCAATATTAAGTTCAGATAAACCAAAGATACTGCAACAACATTTTGTTGTTGTTTTTTTTCTTCTTCTTCTTCTTTATTTTTTTATTTTTTATATTATTTTATAACTTTCTTGTGGGAGCCCAATAGGTGTCCATCCCACACTGTTCCGTGAGGAAATCATACTCGACTACATAAGTTGACTAACTCCTTCAAATTAGCACAAGGCATTTTCCTAAGAGAAGAACAAAGCCGTGAGGGTATGCCCAAAGCGGACAATATTGTGTTAATGGGGGGTTAGCTACTTCATTTGGCGCCATCTGTGGAAACTCCCTTCTCAAGAAGCCAGTCAACTGAGGAGGGTTAGTTGCTTCATTCCCCAATGGTATCTAAATTTGGTTTTTGAATTCATTCCCCAATGCTATCTAAATTCGGTTTTTGAAAACACTAATTCACATATTTAGGTTCCGTTTGATTTGGCGGAAAATGCTATTATTAATAGAAAACAACTATAGGTTTTCGCATAAAACGTTTGGGCACTCAAGTCATAAGATGAATCTTTTGGGCCATTAGGCCCAAGCTCTAATCTCTTTGGGCTAATATGATACAAGTTGTCCAAAAAAAAACATTTGATTGAAATCAACCTTGAAATTCATCAAAATAATTATCTATTGAAATGTGACACATATTACCCATTCAACAACCTATCTGTTAAATATCAGACATTTATCTACCTCACCACCATCCCAACTGTCGCTGCCGCTGCTGCCGCCAACTTTTTTGGCGACTTTTTCAGCTGCGTCCTTATCACCAAACATGATTTTGCCTTGGATCTAATACCGTATACCTCGTTTGGGATGGACTTTTCACTAATTTTTCTAAAACGTTTTCCATTATTTGATTGCGACCTTAAAATTAATATACTAGTGGTGTAGTGATGATGGTGGTAGGATGGTGGTAAGATAGTGGCGATGGTGGTGGCGATGGCCGCAAGGTAATAGAAAAGATGGTAGAGGAGGTGGAGATGGAGTGGCGGTAGTGTGGTAACATTGATAATAATTTAATTTGAAAAGCTTTTTTACCTTTCAAAAGTAAAAAATATTTTTCGCTCAAAGAAGTATTCTTTTAGTTGACTTTTGTTACCAAATGCTAGAAAATGTGAAACAAACATAGGTTTACATCTTCTAATTTGATACACTGCATACAAATATTTTCAAGTAGGTCCAAATTGGCCATAATCTTAGGTGATATTTGCCCATAATCTTAGGTTAAATTTGTTTGGATGGACTAGATTAAATGTGATACTCTTCAAACTATTAGTTATGAAATTATCAAGTCCTTTGGAATCTATATTCTATTCCATAACTGGATTGATTTAAGATAATAAGAAGGGATTGAAAAAATCTTATTTAATGTTATGTTTGTTTGGAGAGATTGGAATTGATAGGATATGGAATACATTATATAATGACTATAATACCTCTATTATAATTAGGCCACAATGGCATATTTAGGACTGGTTAAACATCCAGCTAACTTGCTTAACCTGATCTCAAATTGACAGTTTCAATGTAACGGGTCAAATATATGCGGGTCTAGTAATTTCAAAAAAATCAGATTTCTAATGGATGGTGAATATACAAGTTTCAATCTATAAAACTCAACCCAATTGCATGGAATTAAAAAAAATTAATAAATATATATATACACAAATATTATTTATTTGTTCAATAAATAAAATACTAAAATTTAAGAGGGATACTTTTCACTTAAAATATATATATATATATATATATTAACTGAACAATGAAGAGGAGTGAGGGTTCTATTTTTTTTCATTGTTCAATTTTATTTTATTTTTAATAGGATATGTTTAGTAAATAAATTAGAATTTTGAGAAATTTATTAGAAAATTCTCTTTCAAGTTTGGAGTTGCACCTACTAAAACTCATTTTGAAAGAAATTCCATTTTGGTAGAAAAACATTTTGTCTAAAACAAGTCGTTGGAGGGTTTAAAGCTTGATCCTCATAACTCTTGCCGTGGAACTTGCATAGATTAGCACCTCTCGTTTTCATCATCAGTAGCTCAAAAGGGAGCGCACAAGTCTAAAGGCTAGTCAAAAATGAAGTCTCTACAGTTGTCTTTCTTTGACAGAGCTCAGTGCGTTTTCATGACGTGAGTGAATGTCAAAACCCGAAGATGACTCTTTTTAACAAAGCCACAAGACTTGGGCAAACAAACAAAATGCAAAGAAAACTTGGTTGAACCCGAGGTTGCCTACGTATCCCTTTGCAAGGAATCAAACTAGTGTGTTCAAGGGTAGAATGCAAATGTCATGCTCGAAACATGTTTTGAAAATGGTAGGCTTACACAGTGCACACTACCATGATTTGTTAATTGAGCTTACGTATACCACACTGCTGGAGTTTGATGATGCGAATACTATAGAAGGTGACAAGGTGGAAAAATAGATAAAGCTGCAAAGATGGCAAATGAAAGAGAAGAACCTCATGCAAATTACATGCAAAGCAAGCTAACAACTCTGAAAAATGTAAAGAATGATGTGCAACACAAACAAGCATGTAGTGTATGAAAGAAATACAACACCTATTCGCGCCGCGACACGAGAGGGAAGAGAAAATGACGGCCACAGCCAAAGTCGCCCGTGACTGGCAATCTAAACAACAAGGAACTCCACAACACACTCCAAACATGCCACGATATGGAGGAGGAAAAGATGGTGTTAATCGAGAGTGGTGTAAACCGCCAGCCCGAGCAGGGAACGATATTAACTATGGGTGGTGTTAACCGCCTACCCCACAAGGGATGGTATTAATTGGAGGGTGGTGTTAACTACCTGTCCTAAAGGAGATGGTATTAACCGGAGGGTGGTGTTAACCGCCTGCCCTACAGGGGACGGTATTAATTAAAGGTAGTATTAAACGCCAGTCCATACAGGGGACAGTATTAATCGAGAATGGTGTTAACCGCCTGCCCCACAGGGGACAGTATTAACCGAGGGTGATTATAGTAGAAAAGGAAGCTCTTTCGGTGTGAGAATGGAAGCTTAATGAGAGTGAAGTGAGAGAGAGTCCTAATCCGTTGTAATCTCTCTGTAATTTTCATTATATAGCGAAAATGGTTACTCTCCCGTGGACGTAGGCAGTAATGCCGAACCACATTAAATATTATGTCTCTTTGTGAATCATACCAAGTGATTTACACCCATCTCCCACTTTCATTAGTGGTATCAGAGTTTCTAAAGGAAATTTTTCATAATTGCTATACATGGTTTGAAGTTGTGTACACGGTTTGTACACGAATTGAAATCTATAAATAGATATTGTATTAGAATTATAGGAGGTGTGAGAATATGTGAGATTCTCAACATATATGGAAACGAGAAGAAGTGTGAGTTCCTTTATGTGAGAGGAATCACGAGAGAGATTTCTCTATGTGTTGTATTGATTGTGAGAGATAAAGTGGGAGAAAATGTAATCTCCAAGTGTGGGAGATACAAAGCCATCTCCAGTCAGGGAGATTGGATTCTAAGAGAGTTTGACAGTTTGAGAGAGTTATAGAGAGTTGCTCTGTTCAAAGAGCTAAATCTAGATTTGTCCCATGATAAGTGATTATCAATTTAGGTAATCTAATTAAAAAAATTATATAACCATGATCAATGTAAAGAAGAGAAAGTAAGAGAAAATCATCCCACTACACAAAGATTTTTACGTAGAAAAATCACAATTGGAATCTACCAACTTGTGATAAAAAACCACGGCCCCTCGGCCAGATGAAAAATCCACTGTGAAAGAAAATAGTATAAGAGATACCTTACAAAGGCCAATCCGAGCACACGTGTTTGCTTAACCTACAAGTAACACTTCTTTCTTTACTGGATCTCCACTACGGTTGTCGAATTACCACGATGCCAATTCCTCTATTAGAGGAATTAGAGATACTACTTGTATCCAAAATCAGAAATAAAATTGAGTGTTTGTTCTTCCAAATTAAATTCTCAAAAATACATTGCGATCCCGTTTCCATATCTCTCTCATCAGTGAATTTAATTTTCCATCAATGGTATTAGAGAAAGAAAAGCCTAAATTTATTAGAAAATTAAAGAACATAGCAAAGTTCAAATTTGCCTATAAATCAAAGTTTTCAAAATTTATTTTTGAGTATACCAAATTGGAGTTGTGATGTCCTGGATCTTGCACCTGACTTGAACATGCCTTTCGGACCTACTTTTTTTCCTGTTCAGTACATTGATGGTTTGTGTCACTTTGATGCTTGAGAGTTCGGACTTGTTTAATCTACTTACCGTTGGATCGATTTGAATATTTTGAGTTTCAGGCGTAAGGACGAAACCGAGGGGACTGGGATCACCTCGAGAAATTCGTGCTGAGTTGGGTGGAACCGCAGGTGCGAGGGCTTAGGCCGCACGTGCGGATTGAGGGCCGCACATGCGGGATTGAGCTGGGTGGATGTTTTGGTTCTGCAATAATTGCACGTACTGGAAGCCATGTGAAACTATCTCGTTTTTTGTGCTTTTCAACTCTATTTTGATCATTGGTCCCTTTCCTCTCATTTTTCTAAATATGTCTCTCTCTCTATACAATCTGCCTCTCTTTTTCTCTCATGTCTCTGTACCCAAACCTCAAAACTTTACATTTTCTTTTGATCCCAAGAATCCATTGAGATTTTGGTACTAGTTCCTTATACAAAAACAACAAGCATACCAAGGGCTTCGTTTTGACCCGTGAAGATCGAATTCTGGCAAAGTTGATTTTTGGACTTTTCTCCTCTTCTCTCTTTGAGGTAGGGATTTCTTTGATCTTTTTCAATACCTCGTCTATAGATAGACATGTGGTAGGTTTTATTGCATAAAAACCATGTTGTTATGGAATTTTTTTTGAAAATCATGATAGAGGACCTAAGACTTGATTTTGAGTTTGAGATTTCTGTGAAATTGAATTGTTGTTTGGGTTAATTGGGATGTGGTTTAACATGTTGGTGTTGAGAAAGACGTAAAGCCCTCATTTTTGTAATAATGCTTAATGGGTAAAAAAAGGGTTGAAATTGTGAAATAATCATGTTATGAATTAAGGGATTTGATTAATAAATTGGCGATTAATTTGAGATTTATTGGGTCTCATGAATTTTAGTATGAACCTTGTGTTAGGCTATTCATAGTTAAGTATAACAAATTGGTAGCATGTTAATTGCTAAATAGGGGGTTTAACCATGAGATTAGAATCATTGGGTTACACTTTTTTTGCGTTGAATTGAAAGGATTATGGCTTGGTTACCCATAGATTGGGTTTTGGTTAAATGAAGAAAATGAGTTCTTTTTTTTATAGTTAGTGTGTTGTGAATAAGAAATTGTGGAAATTTATTTTTGGAAGAAGGAGTAATTATAACTCTTTCGAAATTAAGAAATAACTTTAAGTAGAAAATGAGAACCCTTGAATATTATTGTTGTTTTTGAACTTAATGCTTCATAAGAATTGGATAAGTGTATTAGGTGTATTTAATGTATCATGTCTAGAAGTTTTGTCCTTGGTCATCGGTGAAGGATGACATTGTGATGATGAAATGATTATGTGTATGTATTACACTCGAGTCATTTATGCTTGTTGTAAAAAGTGATAGTTAGAAATTGTGTAGGCGTTGAGAATAAGAGGTACCAGTACCTTCCAGCTAGCACCTAGAGAACTTGGCCGCGCTAAGAATGAGAGGTACCAGTACCTTCTAGCTAGCGCCTGGAGAGCTTGGCAGAGGTACCATTACCTTCCAGCTGGTGTATGGAAAATTGGCATTTTGTTGTGAAGAGATGTACCGTTGGCTTACCGTACTTAAGGCAGGTAAAATAGAGTGTTTATTATGTTGGTTTCAATATGACTGTGATATGTCTCGCGTTGTGACAATTAAGGTTCTAGGAAATCAGTTGACATACAAGTTAAGGAGGTAATGAATGGATATGTGTTGTTTTCATCTCTTGCGCTAAACAGTTATGTGTATATGTGGGTGCATCAAATTGATTATTGAGAGTATTTTCCCTGACATTGGGTTTTAAGGCATGGAAATGTAATAAAGGCATTTATGCATTGAGGTTATAAGAAACAAGGAAAAGAAAATCGGATCCTTGTGATTTGTTTCAAAGTCAAAGCAATTATTATGTAATATTTTGTTAAAGATGGGAAAATGAGAAGTAAATGTGAATTGATGTATTGTTGAATAAATTAGGGGATTTTAACAACAAATGAATCTATGTATGTATACTCTTTTTATAAACCGTCACAATATGTATATGATATAGTGTGAAACATTCATGATCATAGCTATCTGTATGTTGTTATTGTTTAGGATCACGGTGAGATCCCTACTAGATTTTATGTTCATCCCATGTTGTTAATTCTTTTTCATGTGAACATTGAGAAGTGTCTCAAGGTCACGGATCTTCTTCATCTTTTGGCCACGGGGCCTTTTATTTGTGGACAGAATGCCATTAATGTAAAAGGGTTAAACCCTTTCCCTTAATTTAAAAGATGTAAGTCTACGAGCAATTTATTTAACTATAACTCCTGTTGCATTCATATTGTATTCGGATGAGAGAATCTTTATTCATGTGTTCTTGTAAATATAAAGAGTTTCCGTATGTTATATCTGAAATTGAATCTATAATAATGGTTTGGTAATGGAATCCAAGTAAAAAAAAGTGGGGCATTACAACTTGGTATCAGAGTAAGCCGGGTTTGAATATCTTGGGCTCGTAGGAAGTGATTTTTTTTTTTTACCACAATGGGTTTGCTATGTGCGGTAAGGACATTGCATATAATTAGCATAAGTGTTAGGACTTATATGTTGCATTTATGTGAGCGTGGGATTAAGTTTCTTAGATAATATTTGTAGGCGGTGAACTTGCTTTAAGGCCTTATTAGAAACACGCCTGATCAACATGATTTCTTATAGGAATTCCCTGAGAGTTTTGAGATGAGTGGCTATCTTTGTGGACTTGATTCGATTATGTGTTTTGGTGTTTAGTTGTTTATATGCAATATAAATGTGTATTTTGGGGCTAAGTGTGTCTTGTAACTTAAGGGTGGTAAGTGTGTGCCTCTGGGAAGGCTGTTGTGTTGTGCACTAAGCTTGGATTTGTGTTTGGGTTTTATAGGATTTCTACATGAGGGAATAGAGGACGGATGGGTAGTAGGAGTGCCGATAAGGGCATAATGGTTCCTTTAGCACCTGTCGTTATAGCATCGGCTGTTAGCGAGGAAGTCGTACGCAAGATTGTGAGAGCAGTGCAAGATGCTCTAGCTTGCAAAGAGGGGACAATAGGCGTACCCTCAAGCTTACTAAGGAGTTTCTTCGTTCCAATCCACCAAAGTTTTTTGGGAGGCAAAACAACTGGAAGCGGAGGGTTGGTTGGAACAGATTACCAAGACTCTTGATATGCTCAAAGTCGTGGACGGGGGTTGAGGATTTCTTTGGCAGGTTTCCAATTGAAAGGAGATGCGAATTATTGGTGGAAGTATACTAAGAACACTGTAGATACCACGTGGGTTGCTTTTACCGAGGACTTTTTGGCCAAGTATTTATCTCCTTCTGCTCAAGAGAGGTTGAGGGAACAGTTTGTTGAGTTGCGCCAGGATACTACTCCTTTGGCTCAGTTCGAGATGAGGTTCACTAGTTTGTCGAGGTTTGCCCCAGAGTTCGTGGCAACAGAGGAGCGCCGTTGTTATGAGTTTAAGAGGCGATTATGTGATGATATCCGGGAGAAGGTGATTGGATCTATATGGAAGAATTATTTTGCTTTAGTTAAGGCGGCAGCCCATGTGGAGGCCATGGTTAGCAGTGTTGGTCGGGTTAGGGAGGAGGCCACTTTGGCAACTCCTACGGTTCATAAGCACCCTAGGCTAAGAGGTGGAAGCGAGCATATGCTTACTCCCAGACTCAGTCCTTGTCTTTGTCGGGGGTTTTGGACTCATCCGTTGGGAGACCAAGTGAGGTTCGGGCTCTAGGTCAGATTCAGAGTTGGGAGACTCCTGTTTATTTTGATTGTGGTCAGTTGGACCATGTTAGACGTTTTTATCCTTTGCATGCAAGTTCTTCGAGTGTTTCAAAACATAGTCAGACTCTGTCCCATCAGTCCAGTCTGGGATGATATCAGTACTAGACCCAAAAAAGCTGGCTTCAAAAGCTTCGCGACGGTCAACTTTTCAATCAGCGCAGTAGTATCACCCTTGGGAGGGACTTTTGTTTTAGAGACCGATGATATAAATTGTGAAACTTTTTTTATTGATCGGTGTACTGTTGGGTTTGAGACACCGTGGTTATGTGTTGTATATGTATATGTATTGTCATTTGTTTGCCCTCATCTGTTGGAGCATGTAATGAAACTTGAACACTCTTTTTGTACATGTAATGAGAAGTTGTTAGTGGGATTGATGATCCTAGTGTTGTTGTATATCAAATTTTGAATTATGAGATGGTCATGTGATGGTCTTTGATCCTTATCCAGTTGGAACTTATTTGTGGAGAATGAGAAATCCGTGAAATTTTTGTGAATAGTGAGGTGGTATGATAACGGCCAAATTATCAGGCTTTGAATGTGTTGAGTCTAAGGGAATGTGGGACCTTAGAGTTTTGTGAAATCAGTGGAAGTTATGTGGGAATGTCTAAGGGAGTGTGAGATTCATATCTCGGCATAATGAGAATAGTACTTGGGTGTGTAGTTTAGTGTCTTAAGTTGTTGATTAGTGAGTTCGTTGTGGTCCTATCGATCGTAAATAGAGACAGTGTTGTACCATGGGTAGTTAAAATTTATTATTTATGTGTGTGTGGAATGAGTTCATGGTGTTATTAGATTTTGGGTGGAGTTTTTAGTGGGAAGAGAATTTCAGGGGTAGATGCTCTAAGTATTACCTAGAATGATGAATGGTTTGTGTTTTAGGTAACGAGTGTATCACTGGTAGGAATTGTCTTGTGTGACCGGGATTGTGTGATCGTTGTTGATCTATTCAGTTTTGTGTTGTCATATAAGGGTAAGTTTCCCAGCTAGGCGTATGAATAGAAATTCCTTTGGGAATAATAGTGGTGTAGTCTGTTTTGAGGAATCCAAGGAGATTCTAGAAGTGTAAGGAAGAGTGTTTGACACCTTGTCTCCGAGTAAACGGGGTGGAAGGAGAATGTAGATGTTTGAGTGCCGAGAGCGGGAATTCTTGGGTAATTAGCAAGTTGATCAGTATCCAGGTGGGTTTAGAATGGTTTAGATGTGAGTTGTGAAGTTGGACTTTGGAAACTCAGCACTGATTTAGCTATAAGGTGGTGTAATACCATGGGTTATGTCTAGGGACGTTGAGCCTTGCTTATGTGTGTGTGGTTACCGATGTGCGCTTCTCGGTGTGAATTTTGAAACTCGTGAGTCGAGGTAAAATGTTAGCTCCTTGGTTGGGAACACTCATGAGCCTTCGTGTATCGATGGTCGTTTGTTTAGTGTTTGTATTGATGTGAAACTTTCAAGATTTGGAAAGTCATGCATGTTGTATTATCTATTTTGGCACTGTGTTTATTTCTATTTGTTGTTGTTATGAAAATGTGGTTGCTGTATTGTGAAATCACTGTAGGTGTGATGGATGTGATTTGGTGATGGTGGGGATTCACCGGTTGTTTGTTGAGAAAATAAATTGAAAAGTGATTGTTGGTTTTTGTAACCTTTCATGGCATTTTTGTTTCAACTAAAACCTTGGGGTTGATATTTTAAGGTTTGTTTTCGGAAAAGGTTTACAAAAATAATTAGCTTTACTCGAAGTTGTGACATAAATCTTTTGTTAAAAAACGGTGTGAGTTTAGGTAAATTTTGAGAAAATGTGTAAGTGCGAAAAAAGAGTTTTCTTTTAAAATAGTATGAAAAACCCTCGTTTTAACAAGCTTATGTGACTGTTTCGCTACGTTGTGTGGGTGCTAACTTATGTTGGTAATAATAATGATCATGGCTGAATGATATTACAAGGTCGTGGTATTTTGTGTTGATGGCATAGTGGTTATTTTTGTTAATTGTTATTGTGGAAGTGTTATGTTAATGTTGGTTGTGGTGTCACCGTGTGAGTGATAGGCATTATTGGGTGATGGTAGAGACTCACTGGTTGTTATATTGGAAACAAATAAAATTTGGGTCTTGAGCACCTTTAGGAAAATGTTTGGCATGCAAAGAAATGATTTTTTTTACCAAGAATAGAGAAAATTATGAATTTTTTTTTTTCAAAGTTAAGTTGTTAGTTATTATACCTTTATGGTTGGGATAGTGTAACAACTTTATTTGAATTGCTAATCTTGGGTCTGTATGTTCGATTATGTGGGTTGATTGGCGTTGTAAGGGTTTGTTAGGCCAGAGTTTTGCCTTGGGCCTAGTTTTGAAGTAAATGCATTCTTTTCTAGTGAGTCCACCAACAGTCCTGTTGCGAAAAATTATGTTCCTCCATGTTTGGGTGTTAAGCACTCGAGAGTGTTTGGACGTGCCGTGGTGGTTGTCTTTTGGTGGATACCTTGGGTCTACAAGTTATTGTTGTCATTGTTCTTGTCTAATGGGCCTAACGAGTGGTATGGGCCGAGGAGACGTCAATGACCTCTCCTTTGTGTTCTTATTAATCCAGGTGTCCTTGGTGCTCCGAGGTGTCGGACCCAGAGTCGGGAAAGTATTCCAAGTTTGGATGTAGCCTGGAGTTAGTATCGTGTTCCCTTGGTTGGTTGGAGAGGTCTTCCTCGGTGCGGCGTTTCCTTCTTGAGGTGTTGGCTTTACTTTTTAACATTTGTTTAATTTCAGGGACGAAGTTTCCTAAGGTGGGGAGGTTGTGATGTCCAGGGTCTTGCACCTGACTTCAACGTGCCTTTCGGACCTACCTTTTTTCCTGTTCGGTACATTGATGGTTTGTGTCACTTTGATGCTTGAGAGTTTGGACTTGTTTAATCTACTTAACGTTGGATCGATTTGAATATTTTGAGTTTCGGGTGTAAGGACGAAACCGAGGGGACTGGGATCACCTCGAGAAATTCATGCTGAGTTAGGTAGAATCGCACGTGCGAGGGCTTAGGCCGCACATGCGGATTAGGGGCCGCACGTGCAGGATTGAACTGGGTGGATGTTTTGGTTCTACAATAATTGCACGTGCGGTGGAAAATTCCGCACATGCAGGAAGACACGTGAAACTGTCTCGTTTTTTGTGCTTTTCAGCTATGTTTTGATCATTGGTCCCTTTTTCTCTTATTTTTCTAAATATGTCTCTCTCTCTATACAATCTTCCTCTCTTTTTGTCTCATGTCTCTGTACCCAAACCCTCAAAACTTTACATTTTCTTTTGATCCCAAGAATCAATTGAGATTTTGGTACTAGTTCCTTTTACCAAAACAACGAGCATACCGAGGGATTCATTTTGACCGGTGAAGATCGAATTGCAGCAAAGTTGATTTTTGGGCTTTTCTCCTCTTCTCTCTTTGAGGTAAGGATTTCTTTTATCTTTTTCAATACCTCGTCTATAGATAGACATGTGGTAGGTTTTATTGCATAAAAATCATGTTGTTATGGAATTTTTTTTGAAAATCATGATAGAGGACCTAAGACTTGATTTTGAGTTTGAGATTTTTGTGAAATTGAAATGTTGTTTGGGTTAATTGGGATGTGGTTTACAATGTTGGTGTTGAGAAAGAGGTAAAGCCCTCATTTTTGTAATAATGCTTAATAGGTAAAAAGGGTTGAAATTGTGAAATAATCATGTTATGAATTAAGGGATTTGATTAATATATTGGTGATTAATTTGAGATTTATTAGGTCTCATGAATTTTAGTATGAACCTTGTGTTGGGCTATTCATAGTTAAGTATAACAAATTGGTAGCATGTTAATTGCTAAATAGGGGGTTTAACCACGAGATTAGAATCATTGGGTTACACTTTTGTTGCGTTGAATTGAATGGATTATGGCTTGGTTACCCATAGATTGGGTTTTGGTTAAATGAAGAAAATGAGCTCTTTTTTTTATAGTTAGTGTGTTGTGAATAAGTTGTGGAAATTGATTTTCAGAAGGAGTAATTATAACTTTTTCAAAATTGAGAAATAACTTTAAGTAGAAAATGAGAACCCTTGAATATTATTGTTGTTGTTGAACTTGATGCTTCATAAGAATTGGATAAGTGTATTACGTGTATTTAATGTATCATGTCTAGAAGTTTTGTCCTTGGTCATCGTTGAAGGATGACATTGTGATGTTGAAATGATTATGTGTATGTAGTACACTCGAGTCATTTATGCTTGTTGTAAAAAGTGATAGTTAGAAATTGTATAGGCGTTGAGAATAAGAGGTACCAATACCTTCCAGCTAGTGCCTAGAGAACTTGGCCGTGTTAAGAATGAGAGGTACCAGTACCTTCCAGCTGGCGCCTGGAGAACTTGGTAGAGGGACCATTACCTTCCAGCCGGTGTCTGGAAAATTGGCATTTTGTTGTGAAGAGATGTACCATTGGCTTACCGTGCTTAAGGCAGGTAAAATAGAGTGTTTATTATGTTGGTTTCAATGTGACTGTGATATGTCTCGCATTGTGATAATTGAGGTTCTAGGAAACCTGAGTTGTCGTACAAGTTAAGGAGGTAATGAATGGATATGTATTGTTTTCATCTCTTGCGCTAAACGGTTATGTGTACATGTGGGTGCATCAAATTGATTATTGAGAGTATTTTCCCTAACCTTGGGTTTTAAGGCATGGAAATGTAATAAAGGTATTTATGGATTGAGGTTGTAAGAAACAAGGAAAAGAAAATCGGATCCTTGTGATTTGTTTCAACGTCAAGGCAATTATTATGTAATATTTTGTTAAAGATGGGAAACTGAGAAGTAAATGTGAATTGATGTATTGTTGAATAAATAGGGGGATTTTAACAACAAATGAATCTATGTATGTATACTCTTGTTATAAACCGTCACAATATGTCTATGATATAATGTGAAGCATTCATGATCATAGCTATCCGTATGTTGTTATTGTTTAGGATCATGGTAAGATCCCTACTGGACTTTATGTGCATCTCACATTGTTAATTCTTTTTCAGGTGAATATCGAGAAGTGTCTCAGGGTCATGGATCTTCTTTATCTTTTGGCCCCGGGGCCTTTTATTTGTGGACGGAATGCCATTAATGTAAAACCTTTAATTTAAAAGATGTAAGCTTATGGGCAATTTATTTAATTATAACTCATGTTGCATTCATATTGTATTCGGATGAGAGAATCTTTATTCATGTGTTCTTGTAAATATAAAGAGTTTCCGTATGTTATCTCTGAAATTGAATCTATAATAATGGTTTGGTAATGGACTTCGAGTAATAAAAAGCGGGGCGTTGCAGGAGTTCTTGTCGATAAGATTCCAACGATGCAAAAATCAAGCAAATCAGAGCTAAAACGAAGCGGTAATCGCCAGTCAAAGTTTTACCCAAAAAGTCTCTTGTTGTTGGAGAAGAAGAATAGCAAAACCAACAAAAAGAAATTATTCAATGCGTTGTGGGCAAAGTCATAATCGAGCCATCAAACCAAGCCACAGAGCTGAGCCATGACGTTGAGCCATTGAGCCAAGTTGTCAAGTTGAACCGCCAAAACCAGCTACTAACGTCATGCTGACACGAGCTGACGTAAGCTGATCTAGGAAAAATTATCCAGTACTTCGCAGAGCACAAATCTCAATAGATCTAAACCATCAAATTATTTTTGGCTAAATCTAAGCCATCTAGAGTTCGATTACAAGAATCCAATAATCGTTTCTAACTATTTGGATCATTGTGAACACATCCATGCGGTCAAAATTTGCAAATTTAATTCATAAAAATTGCAGATTTTATTTGAAGACCAGCCATAAAAAATGGAGTACGAAACGAGAGAAAAATTAATGTTCTCTAATTATCAGAGAAGGGAGATTGAGCTTTATACTTACTTCGGAATATGTGGTCTCGAAGACGTGTTCTCAAAATACTTCTTGTATAGACGATTGCCTAGAAGAATTCAAGACAAGAAAAAAAAAAGATTACTTTGACTATTAAAAAAGTCAATACATTCAAAGTTTTCGAAGTATATTGAAGATTCCAAATGCCCACAACAAGTTTGGAGATCACTTGACAACATTGTCACCAAACATGTAGGAAAAGTCCTAGCTATAGAATATTGGGTCAGATGTGTTGAAGAAGATGAGTTCAATTTCGAGAAGGGCTGAAGTTGCTAGAAAATGAGAGAACAAAGAGCAACAAAGGGGGGGGGGAAATAGGTTTTATGTTTAGAGGGAGTTTCCTTGCTTGTGGGAGCATTTTGTGTTTGTAATGGAATTACCAAAGGGGGAGATTGTTAGGATTTTCAATCTTAATTTTGTGCATTACAATCCTGCTCCAAAGACAAAATCATTATTTTTTATTTAAATCATTTTTGTCTTATTTGTTGCTTGAATCAAGAAATCTTGTGTTGAAATGACTTATGAAGTTTTGTCCTAACATTGTGAAATAGGGAGATTTTTAGGATTTTTATCCTAAGAAATTTAATGAGTCGTGTTTTGGAAATACCTTTTGACAAAACTTATTTTTTACTATTGATTCAAGGTATTTTGATTAGTTTGGTTTTGTATATATTTCATTTGCTTCAAAGACATGATCACCATGTTTATTATATTATTGTCTTATCCACCTTGAAATAATCGAATTGGTGTTTGTGGAAAAGTTTGACAAAAGCATACTCATAGATTTAAAAGATCAAACATGTGCTTCTCATCTCATATTGGTAATTGATTGTGCAATATTTTATTATATATATTTAATCTAACTTTTTTGTGAAAAGATGGTCAAAATCTTGTGCAAGTTGGGATGGCAAGCACAGGCATAAGAAGGCTGGTTATCTGATGAAAATGTGCCTTAAATCATGGAGGAAAAATAGGCCTCAAAAGCATGGTGCAGAGCCCGCGAACTTATACCTTGCGCCCGTGAATAAGGCAATCGCACCCATGACCATAATATTCGCGCCCGCGATATCGAATGTTCAAAACTCCGGCTCTCGGTACCTTTCTCTACAACCCGCAAAGGCACATTGAGCAAAGACCGCGCCTGTGAAAAAGAAGTTGGTGCCCGCGGCTTGGCTCTACCTCTAGTATATTTAAAGGACCCTTTGTTGATTGGTTTGATATCTGTGACGACCTCGACCTCCGAACTAGTATATTATGTTGTTTTAATGAGCCTAATTGTATGATTGTGTGTTTAATTATATGATTACATGTTTAATTTTATAGCTATTTGTTATTACATGGATTATCTGTTCAAATTGACGACTTAGGGACAGAAATTGAGAACCTAAACGGCTTCAGAAACTGAAATTGATCAGGTTAATAGACTAATTAGAATATTTAGAATTTTATGACAACTTTAATTAAAATTTGATTTGGATCAAAATAATTAGAATAAACTGATTGAATTAATTAGAATTGAGCCTAATTACTTAACATTCATCATACTTGATTAGGCTAAACTAATCACACCATATAAATAGCTATAATTAAGCTTAAAGGCTCATATTTACATCATTTGAGTTGAGATTTTGAGAGAGAACAAGAAAGAGCTCAACATCTAGAGATAGAGATAGGAAAGCTTGAAGGAAATTGTGAAGAATTGAAGAATTAAGCTATACAACACTTGCATTCACACATTAGGTATGAAATTCAACCCAAATTCTTGGAATCAAGACATGTAGAAACTAAATTCATGGAGTTATAAGATCATTTGCTTGAATTTGAGTAGATTGAGCATGAATTACCATGAATATGATGAATTTGAGTTGAATTATGCACATCCATGCTTAATCATTCGTCTTTGAGTTAAGATTTCTTGAAATTCATACATGTATGAAGCTTAGGAGGCATGAACTTGAAGATCATCTATGAATTCATGCATTTCATATCACTTAGTGGTGTTTTAACGTGAAGAGGACTCAATCCATAACATGCATGGTTTTAACTTGATAGTATAAGCTCAAATTTGGACAATTGGGGCATGATTTTGAATAAATGGTATCCAATTGGAAGTATTTTCATGTTGTATAATGATTCTCCATGTGTTTGTACCAAAAACATAAGTTTTGAGGCTTTTAATATCATGTTTGAACTTCGAACACGGTTCTGAAAATTCCAAAATTCGTCATGTCCGTTCAAGCGGAGAAAGTGTCGCTCGAGCATGAAAATCGAGCTCCCAATAGTTTTGCAAAATTATACAGGCCGCTCGAGCGACTAAAGTGGCACTCGAGTGAGGACCCTTTTCACTCAGTCTTCCACTCGAGCGGCAGAAATTGTGCTCGAGTGACCACCTTTATTTTGAGCTCCCGCTCAAGCGAAGGAAGTTACGCTCAAGCAGAGACCCTGTTTTTAGCAAATTTTGATAAGCTCTTTTAAGTGCATAATTGCATCCTCATGCCACTCCAAGTGTTCTTAGGCACCATTTAGACTCATGTAATCATAGAATAAGTTATAAACACATGAGAAGAAATTAATTAAAATGAATTGGTTCTTCAACTGTACTTCTGTTATGTGTTTTGTTTAGGTGGACGTCCAAGGCTTAGTGACAACTCAAACCATTGTGAGTAGTAACTTTATAAAGATATGTTCAAGTAATATTATCTTTGAAATTGTTATTATTCTTAAAATCAATATGTGATTGATTGGATGATTATTGAAAAGTTATTTTGTGTTGATGAACAAAGTTCATTTTCGAAATGTATTTGTGGCATCCATTGAAGCTTGGCCCTTGCCTGGGGGTAACAATACCATGGCTAGTATGGTCAGTTATCATTGGAATGTTGTCACTTCATGGATATACCACATAAAACGATATTGAAAGAATCTTGATAATAGAATGAAATTTGGTTTGGCAATATTATTAAGCTTCATTCATATAACCTCTTTATTCTGTTATTACTCACTGGGCTCCAACTCACTATTTGTTTATATATATATATATATATATATATATATATATATATGTACGTTGGCAAGCTGAACCTCAAAGTTAGGAAAGCCTCGAGTCTACCCAGGTTAGCCTTTTGAGGAGCTTCCAAGTTAAGTCATCAGGCTCAGGTGCAACCATGCTAGTTGAACCCCTTTTTGTTTGTTCAGTGATTTTGTACTTGTGCATTGTTAGGGCTTGTATAATTGCAAGACATGAATTTTGTACAATGGTGATAAATGTACTTTTGAAACAATATGTTGCTTATTATATTAGTTCTCCTCATATACACACAGCTCAATGGGTGATTTCTATGTTATTTTAGACTTCCACTAAGCCCCGTACTTTATATTAAGAGGTTCATTTGTATGGAGGCCGTAGGTAATCTATGATTACTGGCCGGTCATGACGCTAAACCTATAGGGGTGGGTTTGGGTCCTAACAGAGTGGTATCAGAGCACGAGTTATATCCCACTCACTTGTCCATTGAGCTATAGAGGGTCTTGAAGAGACTTCAAGATTGCATTCATGTGTATTTAAATACTAGAATGAGACAATGGTATGATTACATGTTTTGAATTTATACATGTAGATATGTTTTATTTGTTGTGCTTATCATAATACAAGTTTTATATAGAAAATGGTGAGGACAAAGGGCGATAAGCTAGAGGAGGCAACCTCCTCAAGATTGGATAGAATGGAACGAATGATGCCGGATATGGCTAAAGCCATAAGGCAACAATAGCAGTGGCAACAACAACAACAACAACTACCACCTCCACCTCCAATGTCTGTACCACCTCCAGCTCCAGGGTATCGGCCGAAGACCTATACTGTTACTTTGACTAGAGAATTTAAAAAGATGAAGCCACTAGTGTTTCATGGTGGAATTGAACCATTGAAGGCCGAGGCTTGGGTCTTAGGGATTGAGAAATTGTTTGAAGTGTTCCCATATACCGAAGCTCAAAAGGTACAACTAGCTGCATTTACATTGGAAAATGATGCAAGGCGTTGGTGGATGTTGGTTCGAGATGATAATAAAGATGTTACCTAGGCCCGTTTCCTAGAAATCTTTTACGAGAAATACTTTTCTCAATGTGTGTGGGATATAAAAGTATCTGAATTTATGGAACTCAAGCAAGGAAACAAATCAATTGCCGAGTATGAGGCTCAATTTACAGAATTAGCTCGCTTCGCACCCCATATGGTAGATTCGAACTACAAGAAAGCTAGACAATTTGAGGGAGGTTTGCGTGACCCAATTTTGGATAAAATCAATGTGCTCAAATTACAGATGTACATGGATGTACTTGATAGGGCACTAATAGCAGAGAGAAATGTGGCCAACCATAAACAGAACTTCGAATGGAAAGGCAAAAAATAGAATTTCAATAAAGGGACTACGACAACAAATAAGAAGTTCAAATCCGGGAATTCTAGCAATACTGGTTCAAGCCAAAGTGGTAATTCAACGCCAACTTGTACCACATGTGGAAGGAAACATTGGGATGTTTGCTACCGTGCATCAAGGGCCTGTTATCACTGTGGAAAGTTTGGGCACATCGCCAAGGATTGTCCACAATCACATCAGGTGGGAAACTGAGTCAGTTCCCATAACAAGACTAGCTGCAACACCGTCTACCACAAGAAATGAACAAAGGCAAGGAAGAGTTTTTGCACTGATTATGGGGGATACTCAAAATACTGAGGCTGTAGTGTCAGGTACAATCTCCATTTGTGGTAAACCTGCTTATACTTTAATTGATTCAGGGTCTACACATTCGTTTTTTTCTATGGCTTTTGCTAAAACTTTGAATAGACCCATGGAAACATTGAATTATATACTATGTGTTGCATCACCTACGAGGGGATCCATACTATGTTCAACTGTATTTGTTGCATGTGAATTATTTCTCAAGAATGCTGTTTTGTATGCTGATTTAATACCTTTAGATATAGGACATTTTGATGTTGTTTTGTGTATGGATTGGCTAGCTAAATACTATGCAACTATTGATTGTGCTTTGAAATGAATAATATTCCGATCTCCCGAACAAGATGAATTTTATTTTGAGGGAAAATGGGTAGTTTCACCACCATACCTCATATCTACCATGAAAGCCCAAAAACTAATAAATAAGGGTTTTCAAGGGTATTTGTGTAGTGTAATAACTGAACCAACTGTAGACATTACTCTAGACAATATACCAGTGGGGAGAGATTTTCCTGATGTGTTTTCGGATGAATTACCCGGCCAACTTATTGATAAAGAGATTGAATTTACAATTGATATAATACCAGGAACTCAACCAATTTCTAAAACTCCCCACCGCATGTCTACCACTGAAATGAAAGAATTGAAAACTCAATTGTTAGAATTGCCTGATAAGGGGTTTATCAGACCAAGTACATCACCATGAGGCGAACCAGTACTTTTTGTGAAGAAAAAAGACGGCATTCTTTGATTATGCATTGATTACCGAGAACTCAACAAGGTAACGGTGAAAAATAAATACCCTTTGCCACGTATTGATGACCTGTTTGATCAGTTGCAGGGGGCATAGATATTTTCGAAAATTGACTTGAGATTGGGATATCATCAACTGAAAGTTAAGGCTGAGAACATTGAAAAGACTGCTTTCCGAACCAGGTATGGACATTATAAGTTTTTAGTCATGCCTTTTGGAGTTATAAATGCACCTGCAGCATTTATGGATTTAATGAACAGAATTTTCAAACCTTTCCTAGACGACTTTGTTGTCGTATTCATTGATGACATCTTGATTTATTCCAAAAGTAAGGATGAACATGAACAACATCTAAGAATGACTCTTCAAACACTTAGAGAAAAACAATTGTATGGGAAATTTAAAAGTGTGAATTTTGGCTTGATGGAATTGCATTTTTGGGACACATCATTAATAGGGATGGTATATTTGTGGATCCTCATAAAATTGAAGCAATCATTAATTGGCCTACCCCAACTAATGTATCTAAAGTTTGTAGTTTTATGGGATTGACAGGTTATTATCAGAGATTCATTAGAGACTTTTCAAAAATTGCTATGCCATTGACTCAATTAACTCGGAAAGGGGAACCATTTGAGTGGACGGATCAGAGAGAAATAGCCTTTCAAAAGCTGAAGACAAGACTGACTACAACTCCAATTCTCACTATTCCCTCAGGTACCGAAGGTTTTGTGATCTTTAGCGATGCATCTTTTAAGGGCTTGGGTTGTGTTTTAATGCAGAATGGCAAGGTGATTGCATATGCATCTTGACAATTAAGGCCACACGAAAAGAACTACCCTACACATGACTTGGAACTTGCTGCAGTGGTGTTTGCATTAAAGATATGGCGTCACTATTTGTATGGGGCCAAATGTGAAGTGTATACAAATCATAAGAGCTTGAAATACTTTTTCACTCAGAAGGAATTGAACATGTGTCAAAGGTGATGGCCTGAATTAATCAAAGATTATGATCTGCAGATTCACTATCATCTAGACAAAGCCAATACTGTGGTAGATGCACTTAGCAGAAAGAATGTGGAAAATCTTGCCTGTTTGCTCATAGATCAAAGAGAACTGCTACTGGAGTTTGAAAAACTCGAAATTGAAATGGTGCCTTTTAAACAAGATAGCATGATAGCCGCAATGTCTGCCCAGTCTGCCATTATCGAGGAAATTAAGCAAAAATAAATGAATGATGAGCTTTTGAAAAAGAATTGTGATGAACTTGACACCAAGCCTAAACCGGGGTTCATAGTTAAAGATTCCGTGTTGAAATATCAAAGGAGATTATGTATTTCGAATAATGTAGATTTAAAAAGGAAAATTTTGTAGGAAGCTCATAAGTCAATGTTTGCTATGCATCCAGGAAACACCAAAATGTACCAAGACTTGAAGTTAGTATATTGGTGGCCCAACATGAAAAGGGAGATTGTCGACTTCAACTCTACATGCTTACAATGCCAGCAAGTAAAAGCGGAGCATCAGAAGCCAGCAGGTTTGCTTTGGTCTCTTCCTATTCCAGAATGGAAATAGGAACATATCACCATGGACTTTGTTGTTGGCCTACCTCAGACACCTAGAAATATGGACTCTATTTGGGTTATAGTCGATAGATTGACTAAGTCTGCTCATTTTCTTTCTGTAAAGACTTCATTTACTGCATATAGACTTGCTACCATCTACATTGATGAGATTATTCTACTGCATGGAGTCCCAGTGTCTATTGTATCAAATAGGGATCCTAAATTTGTTTCTAGATTTTAGTATAGTCTGCAGGATGCTATGGGAGCAGAATTGAGATTTAGTACAGCATTTCATCCACATATCGATGGGCAAACCAAAAGAACTATTTAGACCCTAGAAGACATGTTTCGTATGTGTGTTTTGTATTTTCAGGGTAGCTAGGAAACTTACTTACCATTGGCTGAATTTGCTTATAATAATAGTTTCTACACTAGCATCGGCATGGTGCCATATGAGGCACTGTATGACAGAAAATGTAGATCACCAATTTGTTGAACAAAGGTTGGTGATAGGGCTATTTATGGGACTAAACTTGTGCAAGAGACAACTGAAAAGATCAAAATCATTCAGCAAAGGCTCAAAACTGCATAGAGCAGACAGAAAAGCTATGCGGATCAGTGAAGGAAAGACTTAGAATACGAAGTAGAAGATCATGTATTCATCAAGGTGACACCAATGAAGGGGCAAATGAGATTTGGCAGAAAGGGAAAACTGACTCCTCGCTATATTGGACCGTTTTAGATTTTCGAAAGGTTAGGTCCTGTTGCTTACCGTATTGCTTTGCCCCTGGGAATGGAGCAAATGCATAATGTCTTCCATAGATCCATGCGTCGTGGGTATCTTAGAGACCCATTCCATATGATTGATCACCACCGGATTGCTTTAGATAAGAATATGATGTATAAAGAATGGCCCGTGCAAATCATTGATCGGCAAGTGAAGCAATTGCAAAACAAAACTATCCATATGGTGAAAGTCGAGTGGACAAAACATTATGGGAAGGAGGCCACTTGGGAGGAGGAAGAAAAGATGCGGCAATGGTATCTGCATTTGTTTCCATCTGAAGGTAACTTAAGTTTGGAGGACCAAACTTTCTAAGGGGGAGAGACTGTGATGACCCCGACCTCCGAACTAGTATATTATGTTGTTTTAATGAGCCTAATTGTATGATTGTGTATTTAATTGTGTGATTACATGTTTAATTTTATAGCTATCTGTTGTTACATGGATTATCTGTTCAAATTGACGACTTAGGGACAGAAATTGAGAACCTAAACGGCTTCAAAAACTGAAATTGATTAGGTTAATAGACTAATTAGAATATTTAGAATTTTATGACAACTTTAATTAAAATTTGATTTGGATCAAAATAATTAGAATAAACTGATTGAATTAATTAGAACTAAGCCTAATTACTTAACCTTAATCATACTTGATTAGGCTAAGCTAATCACACTATATAAATAGCTCTAATTAAGCTTATAGGCTCATATTTACATCATTTGAGTTGAGATTTTGAGAGAGAACAAGAGGGAGCTCAACATCTAGAGATAGAGAAAGGGAAGCTTGAAGGAAATTATGAAGAATTGAAGAATTAAGCTATAAACACTTTACTCTCAAAAGCTATACAACACTTGCATTCACACATTAGGTATGAAATTCAACCCAAATTCTTGGAATCAAGTCATGTAGAAACTAAGTTCATGGAGTTATAGGATCATTTGCTTGAATTTGAGTAGGTTGAGCATGAATTATCATCAATATGATGAATTTGAGTTGAATTATGCACATGCATGCTTAATCCTTCATCTTTGAGTTAAGATTTCTTGAAATTTATACATGCATGAAGCTTAAAAGGCATGAACTTGAAGATCATCTATGAATTCATGCATTTCATATCACTTGGTGGTGTTTTAACATGAAGAGGACTCAATCCATAACATGCATGGTTTTAACTTGATAGTATAAGCTCAAATTTGGACAATTGGAGTATGATTTTGAATAAATGGTTCCAAATTGGAAGTATTTTCATTTTGTATAATGATTCTCCATGTTTTTGTACCAAAAACATAAGTTTTAAGGCTTTCAATATCATGTTTAAACTTCAAACACAGTTCTGGAAATTCCAGAATTCGTCATGTCCATTCGAGCAGAGAAAGTGTCACTTGAGCGTGAAAATCGAGCTCCCAGAAGTTTTGCAAAATTATGCAGGCCGCTCGAGCGATCGTTAAGCGAGAATTTCATGCAACCAGTAGTTTTGCCAAGTTTGCAGACCGCTCGAGCGGCAGAAGTTGTGCTCGAGCGACCACCTTTGTTTTGAGCCCCCGCTCGAGCGAAAGAAGTTACGCTTAAGCAGAGACCCTGTTTTTAGCAAATTTTGAGAAGCTCTTTTAAGTGCATAATTGCATCCCCATGCCACTCCAAGTGTTCTTAGGCACCATTTAGACTCATATAATCATAGAATGAGTTAGAAACACATGAGAAGAATTTAATTAAAATGAATTGGTGCTTCAACTGTACTTCTGTTATGTGTTTTGTTTAGGTGGACGTCCGAGGCTTAGTGACAACTCAAACCATTGTGAGTAGTAACTTTATAAAGATATGTTCAAGTAATATTATCTTTGAAATTGTTATTATTCTTAAAATCAATATGTGATTGATTGGATGATTATTGAAAAGTTGTTTTATGTTGATGAATGAAGTTCATTTTCGAAATGTATTTGTGGCATTCATCGAAGCTAGGCCCTTGTCTGGGGGTAACAATACCATGGCTAGGCCCTTGCCTGGGGGTAACAATACCATGGCTAGTATGGTCCATTATCGTTGGAATGTTGTCACTTCATGGACATACCACATAAAACGATATTGAAAGAATCTTGATGATGAAATGAAATGTGGTATGGCAATATTATTGAGCTTCATTCATATAACCTCTTTATTTTGTTATTACTCACTGGGCTCCAACTCACTATTTGTTTATATATATATGTAGGTTGGCAAGCTAAACCTCAAAGTTAAGAAAGCCTTGAGTCTACCCAGGTCAGCCTTTTGAGGAGCTTCCAAGTTAAGTCATCAGGCTCAGGTGGAGCCATGCTAGTTGAACCCCTTTTTGTTTGTTCAGTGATTTTGTACTTATGCATTGTTGGGGCTTGTATATTTGCAAGACATGAATTATGTACAATGGTGATAAAAGTACTTTTGAAACAATATGTTGCTTATTATATTAGTTCTCCTCATATATGCACAGCTCAAGGGATGATTTCTATTTTATTTTAGACTTCCGCTAAGCCCCGTACTTTATATTAAGAGGTTCATTTGTATGGAGGCCGTAGGTAATCTATGATTACTGGTCAGTCATGACGCTAAACCTATAGGGCGGGTTTGGGTCCTGACAATATCTCTCTAAGAATTTCTCTTGTGCTTATTTTGAACCTCTCACATTCTTCTCTAGAGCTTAAGATTGACAAAAATAGAGAGAGTTTATTTTTTGCAGAGAGAGTTATTTTTGTGAAAGCATTTGTAGTGAGGATTATTTGTATCCCTCATTTGCTTGATGATTCATTAGCTATAGGAGCTTCAATGCTAATCATCAAACTGCATATGTTGATTACACCTTCCCAAAAGTGAACCTTCTTAGTGGATTCCAAGATTGTAGGCTTCGGTGGATTCCAGAGTCATTGGCGTCATGTGATTCGACAAACCTTCTTGGTGGATTCCAAGATTGTAGGCTACTATAGATTCAAAAGCCATTTGGCGTCGTGTGGATTCGACAAAGTGGATATCCAGTGGAGAATGTGGATGTACCTGTAGAATGAGCAAAGACATGTGCCGTGTAGTGGACTCATGTGCCTAGGTTGGCCTTTGTAAAAAATCTCTTGTACTACCTAAAAAATCTAAACTTGTGTGTGGTTGAGTTTTGGAATTATAATTTGAGTGTGGAGTTGTGATTTGAGTGTGGAATTGTGAGTTGAGTTTTGAAAAGAGAAAAAATTGTTTGGTTATAAGTTTTGAATAGTGTTTTGAAAAAAAATTTGAAAGGAGTTTTTTAATTTTGAATTTTGAAAAGAGTTTTGAGTTTTGAAAAGAGTTTTGAGTTGTATTTTGAGTTTTTAGTTTTTGAATTTTTAAATTTGATGGATCTATTTTTTTAAAACATTAAAAAATGTTTAAGAAAATTTTATTTTTTTATTTTAAATATATAATTTTATTTAGATATTTTTTAATTTTTTATTTTAAATATTTTAATTTTAATATTTTAAATTCAAAATACAACTCCACACTCAAATTGTAACCAAACACATAAATCAAAACTCAATTCAAAATTTATTTTCAAAACTCATAGCTAAATACATAACTCGAAACTCCACACTACTTTCAAAACTCTACACTCAAATCGTAACAAAACACCTAACAAAAAAAATTAAAATATTTAAAAATATTTTTAAAAAATAAAATAAAATATTTAAAATAAAAATTATATATTTAAAATTTTTAAAAAAATCAATTTTTTAATATTTAAACAATACAGCACAAAAATGTATGAAATATAACGGATTGGGTCTAGCTCGTCGTCTGCCCGGTTGACCGAAACAGTGCAATTTATTTATTTATTTTTGCAATTGCGACCTGTTATTTAAAAAAAAAAGTATTTGTTTTAGATTATTTTTAATATAGAAATTATTATTTTTTAGATTTTTTATAAAAATAATTTAACAATCTCATCACTAACCATATTCAACACTATATCATTAAAACAAACACACTTTCACCTAATCCCCTTACTAACAATTCCCTCACTAGCAATATCATCCAACCTAATTTGCCAAACAAATGTGGCCAAAACTCTTTTCAAAACTCATAACTAAATAAATTTTTTCTTTTTAAAACTCATAACTCAAAACACGACTCCACACTCAAATCATAATTCTAAAAATAATTTTAAAAAATAAAATAAAAAAATAATTTTTTTAATAATAGAATTTTGAAAAGAGTTTGGTTTTGAGTTTTGAAAAGAATTTTGAATTGAGTTTGGAATTGTATGTTGAGTTGTGTGTTTGGTTATCAATTTTGAAAATTTTGTGTTGGAATCATGATTCTAAAGGTTAACCAAACATAGCCTAAAAATCCCGGAGATATTAATTTGTGATTATATTTTAATTTTTAAATAATAAATAATAATCTCAATCAAATAATCAAAGAAAAATTGATACAACGATTTAACGTGAAAAAATCACAATCGGAGCGCCTCCAATTGTAGTAAAAGACCATAGGCTAAAGCCACAAAATAATCCACTAAGAAGACAAAAAGAAATTATACAAGTGTACCCTCAATTACCTTGCGAATCTACACCCGAATTGAACCGACCCCAATGTGTCTCTTCCACCACCATCTTCACCTCATAATTGTCTTGCCCAAAGTTAAATCCACAATACTAATGCTGAATCCACGACGATGAGCCACTCTGGAATCCACCAAAGCTTTAGGCCCAAGTTCCTCGGAATCTACCAAAGAACAACTCTCTCTTTTGTGAAACAAAAATAAATAAACAAACCCCTTGATAATGTTGATATAAAGTTTATGGATCCATTGATCACTCTTAAATCATTAAGGAAACACTTATAAAGTACCCTTTAATATAAAACACTTTATTTTTTCTTTCTCTCTGGAAAATTGGATGGCTCAAGCCCTAAAACATGCCAACAACGCACTTTATAGTAACCTGGAACGTGAAGACCGTCCGAGTGCACATTTCACTGCTCGAGTGATGTGACTAAAGATTGTGCGAAACATATAGGCTGACCTCTCAAGTGGAACTTTCACTGCTCAAGCAGTAAAACTTTTTTCCCAAAAGTTTAGCTCGATCCCCATACATAGTCAGCGAAGTGGCAAACATTAAGGCCTCAAAATCACAAACTCCTCTGCATAGACACAATTCAGGTTGGATTTGCATCTAAACACTCATAGCCTCACTGAAATAAAAGAGGAAATAAAATTATAACTGAAAGGAGTTTTGTCAAATGGAATTGCCAATTACAAAAACCTAACACTACCTTTCTTTCATAGTAGATTATTCGTCTGGTCAAGGACCCCGTGGTTTTTTATCACAAATTGGTGTGAATTCCAATTGTGATTTTTTCACAAAAAATTCTTTTGTGTCATGGTTGTTTTCTTTAACTCTCCTCTCTCTACATTGATCATGGTTGCATATTTTTATTAGATTGCCCAAATCAATAATCACGTTAACTTGGGATGTATCTAGATTTTCCAAAAGAGATTTCCACACAAATCTAGATTTTTCACATCCTATCAAAGATTGTCCTCTGCTAATTCTTGACATGAGATTCATTACCAAAATATGCCCATATTCTGATTATTAAAACTATCTTTACTACTCGAAGCACGCAAGTATAGAGTAAATCACCCACTTTGGAAAGCTTTTATCTCTCTCGTAATGAAAATGAATTTGTCGAGAGTCCTCTAAGGAAGAAGGAGAAAACTCTTATTAAAGAGATAAAGGCACTTCCAACTTACGCGAAATGCCCTCCAATCAAATAAGCAAACACGAAGATATCTCAAGTAAGCACATACCATCATGGCAGCATGATGGACATAAATAAAGAAAGAATGCACAAATAGGGTGCGAAGAAAGAAATGAGCTTGCCTAATACTTATCAGCACCAAGTCAAGTGCAAAAATGGTTAAAAAATATGCATGATCCTAGATGCGAAGGTCTAAGATATGAGATGCAAAAAAAGGAAGAATGCTTACCCAGTATTTCTCATCACCAAGCTAAGCACAAAAAGAGTTAAGAAAACATGCACGATCCAAGATACAAATATCTAAAAATGCAATGAAAATCATGGCATGAATCCTAAGGGCCCAGTTGCCACTAAAATGATACGTGAATCATTTCAAGTATGGGAAGCATTTTAACACATAATTAACATCGCATAATAGTAACAATATCTAATAAAACGCAATAAACAGGACCCAAATGCATAAACCAATCTATGATCATGAATGTGAAATATAAATAAGAAATAAAAAAGGAAGAGATAGAGATAAGAGAAAAGGAGAAGAGGAAGAGAAAAGGAAAATAAATGCACAAGAAAGCTATAACAATAAGAATCACAAGTAATAAAGGGATAAAGAGTAAACGAGGAACAATCTAAAGTATAATGCAAATAAAGGAAAGTGAGTAAAGTAAAATGATTAGAATCAAGAGAACAAAGAGAGGGAGAAATGGATGAACAGTGGAATGAATCTATTCCAAAAGTCATGGAAAGAGGCATAAAGCATAGCAAAGGCCTCAATCTATGAAAAGTAACTTGAGTGGAATGATCCAAGCCAAAACTCAAAAGAAAGGAAATTAGACCCCTAAAAAATGTAGAAATCTATACCTCTATGAAATGCCCAAATCCACATGGTAAGAGGGCGTAAAAGGGTAGATTCCAACCATTCTCTCATCAAAGAGAGAACTCAAAAGAGGCTAAACTATTAAAACTAAAGACAGGATAAACTTAAAGGAAATGGAAGAATTTGCTTATTCTACTCATGGAAATGAGCATGAATGCTCGAAGCCATGTAATCAAGGGGTGAGAAAAGAGATCTCAACATTTCTTTCAAAAAGAAAGCAACACAAACCAATCTACTAAAAGAAAAGACAAAACAAACCTAAGAAAAGTGGAAGAATCTCCTTCTCCTACTCATAGAAATGAGAATGAATGCTCGAATCCATGTAATCAAGGGGAATGAGAATAGATTTCAACCATTTTCAAAGGGAAAGCCTATGTTTAGCTTCCTAGCAAATGAAAGAGAAAGTGCTAAGAAAGATCAAGAAAGTAATAAAACAAAGACATTAATGAAAGGATTTGGCTATATTTCACTATATAAGCCATTTACTCAACTAGAAAATGAAAGAAAAGAAAGCACTAGATAGTGTTTGGCAACTAAGAAAATAAGAGAGAAAATGCTAAGAAAATGAAGGCAATATGCAATACAACACAAGATATGAGGGGTGTGGCAAGGATCCTCAAGTAACCTCAGGCCCAACACATCAATAATCTCTCAATAGAAGCAATATATAAGTAGTGTTTGAGAGAATAGAAAGGAAGAGGAACAAAAAAGAAAAGAAAAGAATAAATAGATGGAAGAAAGGATTACCTCTAAGCTATTGGGCCCAAGCTGGTGATGGATTCTCTTCCAAACTCCCTCAAGTCTCCAATGATGCTATGTCTCATCAAGTTCCAACCATAGAAGAAGAAAAGGTAAGTATATGTATGTGTATGAAAGTATAGAGAGAGAGAGAGAGAGAGAGAGAGAGAGAGAGAGAGAGAGAGAGAGAGAGAGAGAACTATGGTGCTCAATTCTCCAAATCAAGGCAAAAATTTCAAGGACCAAAATTCAAGGACCCTTTCTCTCTACCCAAATAGATGTATTAATTTATAGGCCTTTGATGCTCTAGAATATACCATTTCGCCAAAATATCTCAAGAATGTGCAAATGACCTATTCCAGGATGTTGGGGGGACAATCTTCTAGAAACTGTTTGTGCCGCACGGATTGGGCGGCCGCAACATTGTTTTATAGTTGTAGCTTTAGGCTATACCCGTAGGAAAATACAAGACTACAACTAAACAAAAGCTACGACTTTAACAGAAGCTACTGCATTTTGAGAAGATGAGGTTGAACAAAAAGTTGCAATTTGAGCAGTTTCTAGAGATTTTTTTTCCCTTTCTTGCATTTCAACTTTGTCCTTAACCATTTTCAAGAAGAAAATTTTTTTTTTTTTTTTAAAAGTAGGTTTTTTTTTTTTTAATAAATGTAGAGCTTCGTACTTAGTTGAATGATTAAAACGACATCTCAAACCTTTGAAAATCATTTCGAAAATAGTTTTGAAGGTCTTGACAACATTTTGGCCAAAATGAGCATAAGGTTAGGCATTCTCTCCTCATCCATAACTTGTTCTTGAAGGACCTAAAACATCACATTCTTGTTTTCATCATCGAGAGATTTTGGAAGACAACCAAGTCTTGGGGCTAGTTAAAATAGGGTGTCTACAGTTAGCTAATATTCTGTCTAACTTCCAATAGCTAATATTTAAAATTAAGATTATAAAACTTAATAAAATCACTTCCAATACCTTTTTTTTTTTTTTTTCCCCTTTGCTTGGAGCTTTCTCTTCTTGGGCTAACACTTGTTCTCTTTCTTTTCTTTGCTTCAAGAAAATATTCAACCTTTGGTGCATGTTGCTAGAGCTAATTGAACACTTCATCTAATATATATATATATATATATATCCAACTTGCAATATATAAATGACATGAAATGCAGATGCATTTCATTTAAGAGCAAATTTGGCATTTTATGGCCCTTAATAGATGACGTCACCATATTCCGTTTGGTTAATAGACGTCTGACCAATAGGACTTTAATATTACATGAACTCCTAAAGTATGGAGTGGCAGTGTGATTTCAAGAAATAAGGGAGGTGTCAGTGTGATTTCAGAACATTGGGGGTGTTAGTGTGACACCTGGGTTTTTCGGACCGCTCGAGCGACACTTTTTTCACTTGAGCGTAGATCTTCAACTCCCAGTAGTTGTCAATTTACAAGTGGGACAGCTCAAGCGGTGGAGTTGTCGCTCGAGCGTAGAATTCATACTCCTAGTATTTTTACTGTAGCTCTACAAAACTTCTAGGACCTCTTATTTTTCACTCGAGCGAAAGAAGTGTCACTCGAGCGATCCTTCCAAATTTGTATTGTTCGCTCAAATGAAGGAAATTGCGCTCGAGCGATCAGTCGGGAAGCAAATTTTTAAAAGTTGATTCTTATTCCTTTTCTCTCCACTTTTTCATATCACTCTCTCTCAAATCTTATTTTTTGAAAACCCTAACTCACAAACCTTAGATTTCTCTTACTTCAACCCAAGATTTCCTCAAAATCATCCAAGGAAAGTTGAAAGGAAGTCTAGATCAACATTTTTACCGATTGTTTCGCAAGCTCATCAACATTTCAAGTGTGGTTCTCAAGCCTAGCTTCTTATTTCGAGGTAAGGGTGTCTTTAACTCGCTATATCTTCAATTTGAAACACTTATGTGGTAATTTCATTAGCCATTCATGTTGTGTAAATATATATGTATATATGTATGTATATGTATAAATTGCATTGCTAGTAAATGATTTTGGAAAATGTGGTGATATTCTATGATTATGGATGAAATCATGTTTATTATTGAAAATTATAGAAATGATGATGAAAGTTGATCTCCAATTTGTACATTAGAGAGAAAACCCCAAAATTTTTCCTAAACCCTAACTTTGAGATTTATTCAATAAAAGAGGGGTTTTGCTTAATTGGTTTCAAAAACATGAAAATTGAATGTATTTATTTAACTTTAAAGGTGGAATGTAAGATTTGAAGCTCTTCCTACTACAACATATCAAAGTTTTAGAGACCAAATGTTTTGGTCTTTAAAAGTGAAAGACATTTAGGGACCAATTTCTATCGTCATGAGGATAGTCGCTAAAAGGTTGTCCCAAAAAGTCAAAAATATGGCTTTTAGCGACAAAATTTTGAAAATGTCACTAATAAATAAACTTTTAGGGACAGCATAAATTGGTCTCAAAATGGTTTTTTTTTTAGATCAAAAATTTGGTCCCAAAAGGATAATAATTCATCACTAATGTCTAATTTTCGTTGCTAAAATTATAATAACGGCGCTTTTCGCAATAAAAATATTTGGTCCTTAAAAAATAATTTTGTCCCTAAATTTTGGTCTCTAAAACCTTAATTTTTTGTAGTGTCCCCTATATAATCCTTGATGATAATGAGAATTGCTTATAAGATATCCTTCATTATTGATGTGAGAAATATGAATTGTTATGTTTTGGAATTATCTTAGGGAAAATTAATGGTTTCAAAATTCATGCATCATATGCATCTTACATCCTCTCTTGACATCATAATTAAATGAAGGTTAAAAGGTTGTAAAAGGGTAAATTGTCTATGAGTCCAGGTAGTGAGTCGGGTTGAGTTGAGTTGTGTATTGTAATTGGTACCCGTGCGGGGAGTCAAGATGTCCAATTGCCCTGTCTGTGCATATCACCGAACAAATGTGGGAAAATATTTTTGGGTGTCCACGAGTTTGCCTTTTTTGGAGCCGGAAAATGTGGAAAAACATAGTTTTGGGTGTCCACGTCCCCAACGTTTATAGAGCCGGCAAATGTGGGACTATTTTCTATATACAAAATTATAACTATATATATATTTTTTGAATTTCAACTCTTACTTGGGATGTTGTAGTATGTTTACCATCTGAAGTGAGTGTGAGAAAGATAGAACAAAGTTTATGCATTGCATCTTTTCTTTTACATACATAGACACTCGTACCCATTTTCATTTCTATAATTCAAATGTTACATTGCATGATCATATGTTTTTCAATTGACTGTATAACCTGTTAAATTCATCACCTACTGGGCTTATGCTCACCACAAAAATAACAATTTTAGGAAATGAAGATGACGTATCCACTAAATGATGGCATTCATAAAAAAGGACTCTTTTGGAGTTTGATGACATAGCTATTGAAGTTTTGTTGGGTTTGGCTATGATGATTGTAATTAAAGGTTGATTTTGTGTGTTAATGTAGTAAAGGGCATATTCTGGAGAGAGGTCCATTTGGACTTTATTTTTTTATTTTTTTTGTATATGTTTCTTGCCTATTGAACTATTTTGCTTGTTGGGGATGTAAACAATATTGTAACTTTTGGGAAATAGCTCAATGGAAAAGAATGCTATGATCTTGTTACTATGTTTATTCTTTTTTATGCGTTGTGTGTTGGTAATGCTTGGGAGAACAGGATCTAGAATGGTTCTTTCAAGGACATTACAGTTAGTGTGATTTACCCTAGATTTTTTAGTTGTCTTTTAGTAATGAGTATGATAGAGAAACAGTAAAAAGATGCGTATCTTACACTTTTTTTTTTTAACTACACCACAATAATTTGTAACAAAATTATAATAATTCATAATTTTTCTCATTATAATAGTTCAAAACCTTTTAATATTCATAGCATAACTACAATAATTCATAATTAAGTCTTACTAACACCACAAAAAATCATCTTCTAATGGTAAGAAAGTGTGTGTTATAAATTTTTTCTCAAATAAAAGAGGGAAAGACTAAAGAGAGAAAACCGAAAATGAGAGATAAATCAAAGTGAGATGAATGAGGAAAAAAAAAGAGTAATAATTAATTATTTGAAGGAAAAAATACCTTTAAAAGGGACCTTGTGTGTTTATAGTATTTTAAGGAAACTCCCTTGCCTAGAACTATCATTCTAGACAGTCTAATGGTATCCTAGATCTTGGGCATAGCTGTGTGGCTTAATAGGAAAAGAAAAAGGTGAATACTTCCACTAGTTGGGTAGAAGTAGACAACCCTAATGAATCAACTATGAAGGTAGCTAACATATATGTATAATCCAACAGAAGATTGATGTATTTTTGACCTAAAAAGTCTAAAATTTGGAATGATTATCACAAAAATTTAGAAATTAGATTGATGATCTGAGTGCCTTATAATAAAGTGATTTTTCAAATCTCAAATTCATCATATATATTTATATATCACATTAGATTTGCTATCTCATTTGTTCTCATTACATTGGTTGAATGAGTTTCATTACTAATGTCTATTATTAATACAGTAATGACACATTACATGATAAACTAAACAATAATGCTTGAGACCACTAAAAGTAGTGCTCTAAAAGCACCACTAGTGATGTGGTAATGGACGGGACCCACTGCTTGTGTCTTGTTTTTTTTTTTTTTTTTTTTTTACATGCTTGCCAACTCATTAGTAGTGCTTTAGAACACCACTTTTAGTGAGATGTATCATTACCCTAAACTAAATAACTATATAAATATAATTATTATAACATTAATCTTTGTACAAACTTCGACCTATCACCTAATACAGAGCATGTGTATTAAACAACCAAAAATTTGTTTTTCAAAAATTAAACTTATTTTTTGAAAAATGAAAACTCGAAACGTACATATATGATTAGTTGTTGTTTTTTTTTTTTTTTTCCAGTATTTTTCCATGGTTAAGGTTGTACATTTGACCATTTTCAAATTCTGTAACATTGAGAACTTTGTGCATGGGACTGCTTTCAACACTTTGGCGCCCTCCAAATAAATTTTCTGACTTCGTCCTGAGAACTGAGATTAGTAGATTGAACTTTAATGAGTTGAGCTTAAACAATTTGATTTTTTTTTTAATACTAATAGTAGATATAGCTTATCGAGAAAAGAAGTAGGTTGATGAAGTTTAACTTGAAAATTTAATGAGTTTAAAATTGTGTTTAAGCTTAATTTTTATATAATGAACCGAAGTTGAATATAAGTCAAACACGAGTTCAATCTAAATTTAAGAGAACTTGACAATCCAGTGGGGGCCACTATGGGGCTCGCTTTGATGATCGGTTGTTCATATTTTGTAAAGTTCTCCATGTATATTGCCTATAAATTAAAAAAAAAAATTAGGTTAAATCGATAATCATTTTTTTTTCTGTTCAATTTATCATGTTTGTTTTCAAAAAAATAGATGACTCGTCTTTTAAAAGCATACTTATCGTTTATTTTTTTTAAAATCAAATAAAATAAAATAAAAGGTTGTGATTATCTGATCGACCTAATCTTCTTTTTTTTTATAAATAATATAATAATAAAAAATCTTATAAAACAAACAGTTCACATTGGCTTATCGTCTATTACTTAGTGATTCATTATTACTTAACCTTACTTGCACGAAAAAACTTAATGACAGTTTCCAATACCTTTTCATCTTCTCCTCTGCCTTTTGGATTCAGCAATAAACCACATTAATTAATCAAACTTGTGCTTAAGCATATACAATCGGAGACAATCATATTCTATATCCTCTCCTTTGTAATGTGACAAAGTAAGATCAAAATTTAATGTGACTGACCAATCAACATCTCAGACTAAACATAATGTGACTTCTTAATAATCTGAGTGGAAGAATAGATAACATCAGCTCGACTAGCTGTTACATAAAATACTTTTTCCTCTTTTCAGACCATCTCTATAAATTCATTCCTCTCCTCCAACTTTTCATCATCATATCTATCTGTGTCTCTTTATATATCATGGAGCTCAAATACATCATACTTTTCTTGCTCTCAACCACATCTTTCCTGGAAAATGCAACTGCAGCTAGGGACCTGCCCATTGAACAGGGCTTGTTCGCCACACTGGAATCCGATGGAGGTTTGGTAGATTGCTGGAATGCGCTGGCGGAGATTAAAACATGTTCGAATGAGATTATTGTTTACTTTGTAAGCGGCACCACCAATATAAGCCCTCCCTGTTGCAAAGCCATTAGTATGATCACTCACCATTGTTGGCATTCCATGTTGACTGCCCTCGGTTTCACAACCGACGAAGACAACGTGCTTCGAGGCTACTGTGATGGCTCCTCTGCCCCTGCAGCTGCTGCTACTCCGCCAGTCCAACCTCCGGTAGATTTAATGGGTGATGTTTTAGTCTGATAAGATTAATATGCTGGACTGTTAATTACCATAGTTGGGATTGCTAAGATTACTTAACTTTCATGTTTAGTTTTGGTTTTGGTTTGTGTTGTCTTAAATCAAATTCTCTGGTGGAGTTTTCGATCGTCAAGGGTGATTGGTGTTCTCTTCCACGTTGTTATGGGTGTGTATATATATATATTTTTGAATTTAGATCCTCTCCATTTCATTCTATTCATGGAGATCTCTACTGGTGACAAATCATAAGGTATAAGAAAATGAAATTTTTTTAATAACAGAATCACGTGTCAAAATGACATGACAATGGTCTTGCGGTATAGTGATAATTTGATAGCATTGAAGTATTGTTCTACGTCATTTATTATTTGACACTTGTCTATTTGTTCATCAAAAAACCAACAAAAAATATTGAATCCCACTGTTTTAACCGATCAATATCATATCAAGTTCGAACACCACATAACAGAGCAAAAAAATAATCTCCTTCTAACAAATAAAATGCATCTTGATGTTTTAAAGTATTTTTAAAGCATAGTGATTCGCACAAGATAACCATGATGTATCAGTTCTCAAAAGTAATTATGAACTTCTATTTAAGAGGTAAGAAAATTTCCAAGTAAAAGTTGTCATCTTAAGTCATGCAATGTATGTACTCTCTAATAAATACCCACATGTTTGTTTTAGTTTTCATTACACAAGCAACTTTAAGATTAGTTATCCTTAAACGGTAAACGTAACATGTACCAGTATGTCCAAATTACTAATACCCTATGGTGTTGTTTGTTTGAAGGGATGCAACTATGGAATAAGACTAATAGTTCATCCGGACTAATAGTTCATCCGGACTAATATCTAGAGAATCATGTAAGAGTGGTAGATTTCATATTTTGCATTCACATGTCTTCACGTGTGTCTTGTTAAACTTTCAACAATTTGTAATCATATTTATTGGTTAGAACATAAACACATTATTAAAGCATAGTGATTCACACAAGATAACCATGATGTATCAGTTCTCAAAAGTAATTATGAACTTCTATTTAAGAGGTAAGAAAATTTCCAAGTAAAAGTTGTCATCTTAAGTCACATGCAATGTATGTACTCTCTAATAAGGCCAAGTTTGGCAATCTAAAAATAATCTATCTTTTTATTTTTTTATCTTTTTTCCATCACATCACCTCTCTACTTTTCTGCACATCTTTTCGTAAAAAGACAAAAAATAGTCATCCCAAATAACCCCTAAATACTCACATGTTTATTTTAGTTTCATTGCGCAAGTAACTTTAAGATTAGTTATCCTTAAAAAGGGAAACCTAACATGTACCAGTATGTCCAAATTACTAATACCCTATGGTGTTGTTTGTTTGAAAGGATGCAACTATGGAATAAGACTAATAGTTCATCCGGACTAATAGTTCATTGTTTGATTGAAAATTTTTGTACCGGCCTATAAATCTCAAATCTATGAGATTATTCTATCCCATAAGAGGGTGGGACACAATCCCTAAGATAACTCATCTCATAGGATTAGATAGTGAAATTAAATTTTTGACCCTTTACTATTTAATATCTTTTTAAATATAAAATTTATTTATTAAATTATTTATACTATTATACTTGTTAAATTATTTATTTCAATAATATGGTATTAATTATATTTAGTAAAGTAAAATAAAATTTAAAAATCTCAACTACAAATTAAAATAGATTTATGTAATTTTTATTAATATTCTATTTATTTAATTTTTTAAAAGTTCTAGTAAAAAAGTAAAATAAAATTTATTATTCAAATTTAATATTCCTATTATTTAGTAAATAATTCAAAAGGAAAAAATAGTCTTTTAAACATTTATCATTCTCTATAATATTCCAAACAAACATTAGGATCCAATAGAATAATTCAATGCAAACATCTAATCTCATGACTAAACAAACGTAGGATACAAATCCAATCTAACCAAATAGACAATGTATCCCAGGACTAACAGTTCGGTAGATTACAATCTCCCTTATTCAATCTGTCCAAACAAACATGTCGTATGACTAGAACTTCTAAGAATAAAGGACCAAGAACTACCAATCTCCATGCTTCTCTTTAATAGCATATTTTATTTTTTATTTTTTAAAATCAATTTTGATTCTATGAACTTATTTTAGGTAAACAATAAATAATGTAAACAGGACAGTTTATTTTACAAGATAAATTAAATAGCCCTAAAGTAGATCTCCAAGGTTGACTTTTAGGGCATCCTACTAAAATAGTACAGACTCTACATCTAGACAATCAAATAATATTTTTGAAGAACCAAAAATAAAATGGTCCATTACAAGTCTCTAATATTATATATATATATATATATTCATAAATTTAGTTCTCTGATATTAACAAGTATATGTCAAGCATCTTTCCTTCTTTCTACTAATCAATTACAAATAAAGACTAGAAATTGGCAATAGCATGTTTTCGCAACAAAAAAAGTATGAAGCCACTCAAGGAACAATAAAATCATCAAAAGATAAACAAACAGCAAAAGTAAATGAAAGTTACAATTTATTTTTGATAAATAAATCGGGAAAGTTGTATTTCTTGCCATTGATTTCTTCCTGTGCATTCAGAGACAAAATGTGGATACACTGAACCCCGAACCACACACAATGAGAGTTCACCTCTTTCCTTTCTCAAACCTATTCATTTCCCTTGAGGATGTTGTATTTGCAGAGCGGACATGTTGCGTTCATCTTAAGCCATTTCACGATGCATGAAGAATGGAAATGATGGTTACAGGGAAGAGCATGAAGCTCTGCTCCATCCTCGTATGGGTTGAGACATATAGAACATTCCTAGAAAAAACAAAGGACAAAAAATTGAAACTGAGTCTTCCAATTCAAGTGCAGAGGGAAAGTACTAATGTGTCCATGACAAAAGTAGCAACTGACAAATATTCATACTGATCAATATCCATTTATGTTTTTTTGGGTATAAATCCACATTTACATATATCTTCCAGTCACTATTTACAATCCATAATAGCATCTGATTTGGTGCTGTCTCACATTCCATGTGTGCATGGCTGTTTGAATCCATAATTTCATGTTAACTCCTCTCTACATCTACTAGCCATTAACACATACCCATAAAACCGCATGTAATTGGCCATGCTTCGTTCATGGTTTGATATTCTGGTGTCCTAGGCATAGAGGAAGCACACCAATCCATCCTGAACTTGGTGGTTGAACTCTACTGCAGTGATGATGTTTGAATGGTGGAGACTTGTTGGGTGTTCTGGCTTCATGCTATTAAATGCTCTTGACAGAATTCAGGGGTTTTGGTTGCAAATTTGCAATAAGAAAGCAAGTTTTTTGTGGGATTGTGTCTCTTGTGCAATATTTTGGGTTAGTTGGTTGAAGCGTAATACTAGGATTTTTTAGGAAAAGAGTGAGGTTGATTCTTTATGGGAGAAAGTTCATCATTTCGCCTATTTTTGGGTTTTGGTATTTCCCCCTTTTGAGGGGATACCATTGTTCTTGATTTCTAGAGATTGGACGATGGTGTGTGATTTATATTGAGATTCTTTCTTTTTGTTCATCTCTGGACGACTCCTTGTTCTCCCATCCTTGTACTGCTGCTTCTTTTTTTGTTCTTATTTTGTTGCCAATCAAAATAAATAAATAAATCAATCAAAAAGTAAGGTGCAACCAGACCAAACATCAAACTCATAATCTCCTAAACATGTCATGACAAGGGTAAACTTTAGTGCTCAGGACTATCCACAACATGGACCCTGTTGAAAATGGCAGTTTTACGAATTGCTAATAATTTGATTTGCAGAATATTTATGTTTAGTTCCCAAAAGAAATGAGCTAACATAGCCCATAGTCCGTACAACACTGAATATAACAAAATGAGGACTTATGTCCAACACTTTACAAGTTTGTTGGGAAGTTTTGTTACGTTGGGAGTTACAGGATTGGGAGTTGATTGAGCTGATGGGGTTTCTTGAAAGGTTGTATGGGATATCGAGCATAGGGTAGAGGGAAAATTCTCCAAGATGGAGGTTAACTACATCGAGAAGTTGACAGGTGAAGCCTTTCTATGAGCCTTTGATTGGTTGCCATAATTCTTCTACTCTTTGGAAACCAATCTGGGGATGCCTCCCAAGGTGGCTGTTTTTGCTTGGTGTGTAGCTCATTAAAAAAAAAAAAACAAATAAAGAAGAAGATCCGAAGAAAGCAGGTGATTGTGAAACGGTGTTAAATGTGCAAACATGACAGAGAATTGGTGAATCACCTCCTATCTGTAGCCAAGCAGCAAGAGATCTTTAGAGTTTGGTCCTTCATTGGTTTGGGGTGGAGTGGACTGGCCATTTTTCCTTACAGGGGGAAGTGGAGGAAGAACTTGTGGCTATTGATTCCCCAATGCTTCTCATGGATTATTTGGGATTAGCAGAATTGTAGGTCTTTTGAGGGTACAAAAGTTCCTTCTTATAGGACAAAGAAATCTTTTACAAGTTTTTTTTATGTTGAGTTGGGAGTCGAGAGTTGTTAATCCATCTCTCAAGTTATTGATGGACTTTCCGTTTTGAAGGAGACAGGTTCACTTAGTGTGATTTAATTTAAGAGTCAATCCTTCCATGTCGAGGATTAATATAATATCTTGGGAAAAGCAATTTCTTCATGTTTCTTGGCCTTGTCTTTATTGGGTTGTCTCGAAGCATGCCCCTATCATGCTTGATTGTGGGAGAATTAGATTTGGGCCTATCCCATTTCGCTTTGAAAATATAAGGCTCAGAAAGTAAGGCTCTCTAGATTTGAATAAAGGGTGGTGGAAGGATTACAGAGTGGTTGGCTCTCCCCATTTTGCTTTGAAAATATATGGCTCGGAAAGTAAGGCTCTCTAGATTTGATTAAAGGGTGGCGGGAGGGTTACAGAGTGGTTGGCTCTCCCCATTTTTTGCCCAATAAATACCGCTACAAACGAACCAAAATGTTCATGAACAACAACTCGACTCGGTTAAGCTAGGCTCATTATACTTGTATCAGTATATTTACCAAATTTGTACCAGATGTGAACACCAATCGATAATTTATAAAGATGGACATTATATAAAGAGTGGGATGCATTATTCCTCAGTACTCTTGCCGATGTGGGACAAGAGAGCCATACTTTGTTTTAAATCACCGGCATACTATTTTATAAGAGATAACAGGCCTCATGGAGCTATGTCCTGTCGATGTGGGACAGAATAGGGACAGCACACTTACTCATCAACAATGCCATGCCATCAACAAAATGTTATGTGAACATGTAAATGAACTTTTCATTTTCGCCCATTCTAACATATTTTCAATTGTCTTCCAATGAAATGGTATTATTATAATTCTACTTATTTATATATGTATATATTTCTGAACACACATAATCCCATGAGTTATATATACAGATAGGCACATCACCTATCGTTTCTTCCACATAAAGCACACAGTTACTTTCAAGACAAACACTACAAAATCTCCAAGTCTTCTTTGCAGAGATGCACCTCTTTCTAAGGAGGAAGAAAACGGGTAGCTTTAAGCGAACAAGAAACTGGGTTAGAACAAGAAAAGGCAATTAAGAAATTGGGTTTGGTTTGGTTCCAAATTTCAAGGAACCGTAGGCAGTGGTTTGGTCGTTGGTTACTACTAAACCGAAACATGCTCACCCCTAGTAGCTTAGAAAAAGAAACATCAATTCGGATAGTCTCAGACTTCATTGAATCAAACTTACCCAAACTCAGTTCCCCTCCAACCCCCACAATTTCACCATAAACCCACATTTTCAACTCTACAGGAATCATGGGGTGCAAACAAGCAGTTCCATTGTTCTCACTGTTCGGCTGGTTTGACGCTCAAAGTTCATTCCCATTGAACCAAGATGTAAAATTTGATGTATATTATTGATTGATGTATTGATTGTTGATATTTGATTCTGTTACAATTGATTGATTATATAGATGTAGGTTAGGTGGTGGTAGGTGAGGAGTAGGTGAGTGTAGTAGGTGAGTGTGTGGTAGGTGATGGTAAGTGTGTGGTAGGTGATGGTAAATTCTAACAGCCCCCCGCAAACTCAAGGAGGATAGAAACTAACCAACTTGAGTTTGAAGAGAGGAACAAAACAAGAAAATACATAAAAATAAAAAAGGATAGGAGACACTGTATGGTCGTGTCAGACCATTGGTGAAGACACTGTATGGTGGTGTCATAACGTTGTAGATGACACTGTATGGGGGTGTCATAACGTGGTAGAGGACACTGTATGGTGGTGTCAGACCGATATAGAAGACAGTTTATGGGGTCATGTCGGACCGTTGTAGAAGACAGTTTATGGGGTCATGTCGGACCGTTGTAGAAGACAGTTTATGGGGTCATGTCGGACCGTTGTAGCAGACAATGTTGTGACAGTTGTTGTGACAGTTTACGGAGTCTTGCTGGACCCTTGTAGAAACTAACCGGAATCTATGTCGGGACAGTTTACAGAGTCTTGTCGGACCCATAAAAAATCGCATCCTCAAAAGGTGCGCCCAATTTTTCAAAAAAGGCGTGCCATCAAAAGGCGTGCCCAATTCATAAAAAGGCGTGCCATCAAAAGGCGTGCCCAATTCATCAAAAGGTGTGCCGGACATGATGGCGAGGCACGTGGGCGCCTTGGCTTGCGTGCCCGTTTGTCGGCTGGTGGCAAGAGGCGCGCGATGCGCGTGGCTGCCTCGGCTATTTAACGGAGGCTGAGGCCGAGGCAGAGAAAAGCTGCGAAAAACCTCTGAAAAAAACTTCGTTGTGCTGAGAGAGAGAGTCTGAAAAACTCTTCGTTGTGCTGAGAGAGAGAGTCTGTAACACTCTGTTGCGAGAGATATTCTGTAACACTCTATTGCCCAGAAAATGGCCTCGTCCTCGTCTTCCCGTGGACTGCTCACCCTCTTTCCCGACCTCAACGAGTCAACAAGAGAGAGAACTGGTGCGGTGGCACTGGAACCTCAACCAAGCGCCCCGGAGTTTGCCCCGTTGAACTTTCCGATGCGGTCTGTGGAGCAAAGAATGGCAGTGCAGTCGGATGTGGAGGCCAATCAGTATACTTTGAAGGCATGTGTGGAAAGCATGACGGCGGTCACAAATTTGTCGAACCGGCTGCAGAGTAGGACAAATGAGGTGCAGCATTTAAACTCCCAGCTGGCTCTGCTCCAACGCATGTATAAGGATGCGCGAGCAGAGATAAGCGTGCTAAGGGCAGAAAACAAGGAGCTAAAGCGGAAGGCCACCGTGATGTTCCGATTTGGAGGGCCGCCATATGCTGCAGTGGAGGAGCAGGGAGTAGTGATCGTGCCCAGTGGAGTGGGAAACACGGAGGCAACACCGTCAAGGGCCGCCCAGGACGGAGGCAAGAAGAAGAGACCAGCAGCAGAGTAGAGAAGAAAAATCCCGCCTGTGGATGTGTTTTGTTGTATTTTTTTATTTTATTTTTTTTTTTATTTTTATTTTTGTGTAAAAAATGTGATCGGGGTTGATCCCTGAGATGAAGAAAAGATGGTTTGGTGTGCAGGTCGTCTTCTTCTGCTCCGGTTTTTTTTTTTTTTTTTTTTTTTTTTTAATAAAAAAAAAAGAATAAATAAATAAAATAAAGAAATAAATAAAATAAAATAAAAGAAAGAAAGTGGAGGGGGGTATTAAAAAAAAAGATGAAAGGTGAGTGCATAGATGATAAGAAACATATATATATATATATAGAGAGATTAAAAGAAAAGAAAAGAAAGGTGAGTGGGGTATTAAAAAAAGATTAAAGGGGAGTGTCATGTAAAGTGATGAAAAAGAAGGTGTTTATCTGAGAAAGGTGCTGCAGCTCTGCGGCGATGTTGATTAAAAAAAAAAGATAGTAGGTTGATTAAAAAATAGATTGTGGGGTGGAAAGTGTGAATTGAAAGATGAAATAAAATAATAAAAAGAAAGTTGGGTGATAGGAGAGAGAGAGAGGTTGGCCTGGCCTTGGACTTTCTGCAGGCTCCCGATTTCCAATCTACCCTACGAGATACAATCCCCAATGCAAGATTTCGAACCTCATCAAAGACTAGATTGATGAACCTCAATGAAAGTAGGAGAGTAAGAATAACTTCGGCCACTGGAACACCGAAATTTATCAAGGGAAGCATAAACCATTGCAAAGCCCATGCAAGCTGCTCAGGGGTTGTGGTGGTTAGGCAGAGGTTCACACTCTGGAAGGTAGAGAAGGCTAAACAAGCAGATGTACTTGCTACTGACAAGCCCTTTCTGGTAAGTTGTAATGGTCCTAACTTCATTATCACATACGAATAACCTTCATTGATTGGATTGCCGAATGTTCCAACATCTTTCGATAGGTGATTAATCCAACACGTATCGTCATATTTGACCTTGCTGGTAAAATAACTAGAGCAAGGAGCCATGCCCATTTAATTCTGGGATCAACAGAATGCAAGCACGTAGTCAGAGATGATATGTACTGAAAAATGGGACTGGAGGTTGCACCAGAGATCAATCTCAGAACCTTATCAGCTGAAACAATATTTTTGGGTATCCATTTATCCCAATTTCCAGTACTAGCGCCAGTGTCTTCTGTACATCTGATTTGGGGCCTTAACAGAGTTTGATTGAGAGAGAGTTGTGGTGTATGGTGAAACCGATCGGAGCTGACGTAGTGGCTGGACCGGCGAGGTTTCGCCGTCGGGTGAGTCGCCGGAGATTTGTCTTCTTCGTTCTCAGATCTGTGAAAGTCTCTCTCTGGAAGGTACAGTGTTTGTGATATGTGTTGAAAAAAACTCCCGCGGGCAGCGAAGGCAAGGTTGCCGGCCGGCTGCCCGCCGGAAAGAAATGAGTATAGGCCTAAATCTTATAGCTCTGATACCATGTAAAATTTGATGTATATTATTGATTGATGTATTGATTGTTGATATTTGATTCTGTTACAATTGATTGATTATATAGATGTAGGTTAGGTGGTGGTAGGTGAGGAGTAGGTGAGTGTAGTAGGTGAGTGTGTGGTAGGTGATGGTAAGTGTGTGGTAGGTGATGGTAAATTCTAACACAAGATGCTACATTAAATTGGCATAGTTATTAGTTAGGATGGTATTCAATGAGTGAGGGCAAGTGCCAATATCCTGACTGGCTTTTTGGTCAGTTTTTGTGTAAAGCAGCAATTATGGGAAAAAAATGGCATTTCCCACATAGATCCCCAACAAGCTTAATAGACACCATTTTATATATATATATATATATATATATAACTGGGAACCGTGTCCTAGGCACGGACCTTTGGACCCACCCCAAGAGTGTAAACCCAAGGATCAAGCGACACCCCTAATCACATGATCCGGGCAAACAGGAGGAGCCGACAAGAGACTCAGCACTCTTATATAAGAGTGGGGCCTGACAGAAGACCAATGGTGATCCTTGCAGCAAGACTTGGGTCATCAAACATGAGTTCCTTTGGAAAAAAAAGTTTAATTTTTTGAGCCAACTCAAGCTTGAGCTTTGCTAAAACTTGACGAACTGAGTTCGATTTTGGCTCGTTTGGCTCAACTAGAGCTCGAGCAAAGCTTGAACACATTGCAAAATGATCTAGCTGAGCTTGAACAATGTAATACTCAACTTGGCTCAGCTCATTTGCAGCCCTACCAACAAAGAAGTGGAAACTGCTTAAAGATGACTTGAAGAAATAGAATAAGTAGGTGTTCAGGAAGGTGCAAGCTAAGGTGGCCAGTTATTGGAACAAACTAAGCTATTAGATGAGAATAAGGGGGTGTTAGTCTTATATATGAAGAGTTGATGGACATAGTTGCAAAAGAAGAAGCAGAGAGGCTAATGATTTTCGAAGAGGGGAGTTGGAGACAAAAATCTAGGACGATATATATATATATATATATGAAAGGGATACGAAGCAAAAGAATAAATGGAGAGGCTTGTGATTTCAGAAGAGGGGAGTCGAAGACAAAAATCTAGGATGATACATACATACATACATATGCATATATATATATATATATATTAAGGGGATAGGAACACTTCGTGTTTTTGAGAAGGAAAAGAAAAAGAAAAAAAAAGGAAAACAGATTTTGAAAAATCAACCAAACAATTTTCCCATGGGATGGCAAATACTCATAGCAGCTCCAATCACATTGGGAGCTTAATCATTGATGAGAGGAGATCACTTGGGAGGAGGAAATTTCTTTGGCAAATGTAGATTTCTGTGAACCCCTTAAGAGACATGGATTAGGAGACCTTTGCTTGAAGCTGTGGAGTTAGCTTAAGCACGTCAATTTTTGAAGAAGTTTTGGGGGGTCTTTAAGCAGCAGTCTCAATGGTGAGAAAATGGCAAATCTGGATGGGTTCACTATTGCATTCTTCAGTTCCATCATTATTCGATGTCATGCGACAAGATGTTAAGGATGCTATGCAGAACTTGTTTGAAACCAGGGAGTAAAGGCAGACGTGGGCCGGGCCAGGGTTGCACTCAAAAGAAAATATGCTGTTGAAATCAATAAATATCTCAACTTATGGGCTTTCGAACCTTAACTCCTCCAATGAGAAAGACTAACAATCCTACTGCTCCATCAATCATCTGTACTTCAAAACCCAGGGCTCATGAAACTTCTGTGTAGAGATTACACTAATCAAGACTAGTCTCGAGAGAGATACGACTCCATTATCTATTACCCCACATTGTTGCTTTTCACATCAAGTAACACATTCTAGTTTCAAAGCTGAAAAATATTTTTAATTCATCTATGAGACCCATACAACCTCAAGGACAGTAAGAGATACAGAAATAGTTTTTTATTTTTTATTTTTTTGGGTAAGTCAAAACTGGCAAAACACCAGAAACAAAAATAATGATCTGCATATAGAGGGTCAGTAAAAGGAAAGTAGAATAATCTCTCAATTAAACATCCTTTACCTTACACATTTAGCTTCCCTTCTCTTTTTCCTGTTGCTATTTTTTTTTTTTTTTTTAATTCAAAAAATATCTTTGAAAAATCATTAAAATTTTAAGCATTCAGCTTTCACCTTCCTTGTCTATTTAAAACCTCATGGAAAACCTTTTTTCTTGTGAAATTCTTCAGTTTTCCCTCAACAAAACTGTGTTTGTCTTTCAGACAGAACAATTAACATAAAGCACAGTATAGACACATGAATTGAAATGCTTAAAAGGGCTAAATATGAGGAAAAATAGTATCTCTAATTCTTTCCTTCAACGTGTGGTGCCTAAAATAAAATTTAAAGAATGAATAAATGGGAATTCCACTTAAATAGGTGATCATGAAGAAACATAAGCAATTTTTTTTTTTTTTTTCCTTTTTTTTTGGGAACCAAGAAACATAAGCAATTGATCATGAAGAAACATAAGCACTTAACATTTCATCATAAACCAACAACTTACCGCGTCCTCAGGTAAAAGAATACGTTCATTAGCCAAGTATTCACTACTTGTTTCAACAGGAACCATTCTACCTGCTCCAATGCCAGTCTTTTCCTCATTGCTATAGGTTTGAAATCTGTATTTTGGAAGGATACTGAGTTCTGCTTCTGATGCACCTTCCTGCATTTTCACATGAGAATTAACATCAGCAGAAAACTATTGAACAATGACAATCCACAATCTACTTTAGATATTGTGTCTGTCTTGTTAATTGTTCTTTGTTACCTGGCCCGCAACAGCATAAAGAACTGCAATAATGCAAGGCAAGCAGCAACAAAGAGCGATACCAATCAAACATGCCAAAACAACGCAAAAGACGGCAAAAAACACATCAAATGCTAGAAAAACCACGGCCAACCTGCAACATTCAGAATAAGAGATCACTGGAGTCTTCCTCTGCAACTGATAGTTGCATGCTTTCATAACAAATATAGACTTAAAACGAGGCAAACCATGGTTTATGGGCTATTAAGTCAGGGAATAAGATAAACAGAAAACTGTTCTCTGTATTACATTGGTTTTATTTATGCATCTTTTGTTATCGCAACAATATTATCATCACTGAGAAAGCTAGCTGTCAACTTATTCACTGACATAGACAAATTAAAGGATCTTGAAATTAGATTAGTTCAACACATACCAGTACAGGCGTGGAGCATTTTGCAAAAGAACATTACCACCAGAAACAACCCAATAGAAGCCAACTATCCACCAGAGAAATGATGCCATTGTATTTACAGACTCACATCGTTTAGTCATACTGAAATCCACAAAATTAGTAACAGATCAAGAGTGAATTCATTCCAGAGCAGATACTCTAGCGGCATAGACAACAAAAACTGAGGAGAGTAATAACACAGTCGGAAGTTTATTAGTTCAGATTAGTAGAGACATTTAGCCATCTTAGGAGTGCCATGATTTCAAATTGTGGCAATGGTCAAGATAAGGGTTACTTACTGCCACTATGTTACATGAACTTGGGTACAGGCGTAGGGTGTGGCTATGAGTCTTGAGTGTCTGATTCATCTAATGCCTATGTCCAAGGACATAGGGACGCAACAAAATATTCATATTTCCTATGAAGTTTTTATTTTCTAGGGTGAAATAATGTTCTCAAGGTGTCATAGAGTATTTCATATATAATATGGGGTTTGTTGTATTGTTTTATGATTAACTCAAATTACTAAATATGCTTGCTAAGTGAATGCCCTACTAAACATGTCAGACCATATCTCACATACCTTGCCCAAGTGTTGAATATCTAACATGAGTAATATGTTGTAAAATGAGAAAACCATTAGCAAAGATGTGAATTCTTTTTTTCACATGCAAAAACTGCAAAATTAATCAACGTGGATATTTTGACTAGATTTTAATGGATAGTGGGACATTTCTAGATGCCAAGATATGATTGATTATAAATACTGCAGCCTGAGTCAACATCAACAAGAGTCAAGGGTGAGCAGCAATGGAGGCGATAGGCTAGGCAAGCATGGGTGAGTTCTGTGTCATAAGAGATGAGGGAGACCGGAGCCAGTGTTGCATTATTGGGTATACATATGTATGTGCGTGTATAATGTTAGGAACTAAAAAGCACAAACACAGACATAGATACAGATGTGGACATTAACATAGACATGGGAATTTCAAAAAAATGGGGACACTGATACAGTGAGGACACAACAATAAAAAATATTATATATATGTGGGTGTTTGGGAAGTGGATTTTTTTGTAGGTTTTTATAGTTGTAAGATATTATTGAAGAAAAAAAATTTTGTGTTTGGGAAGATAGTTGGGTTTTTTTGTGGTTGGATGTGATATTTGTGATAGAAAAAGTGAAATGATTATGAGGTTTGACGTGATATTTTGTTTGGATTTGTTTTTTTTTTGTTTTGTAAAACATTTGTCTTGTAGTAAAAAAAATAAAAAAAAAATCCAAAAACCAAGTTCCCAAACACCCCCCATATATATATATATATTATTTTCTATGTAGATCAATATTACATTTATAAGCAATCAAAATTAAGAAAAACTATCACTAATTCAATATAAATAATAAATAAATCTCACTCTTAACTCATATTGTTTATATCTTTTTTATGGTGATCTTTTAATTATTTAAATTTAAACAAAAGGTAATAAACATTCAATATCAAACATCCATCAAATCGGAATTCGTGTCGTGAATCGAAATGGCCTCATATCGAATTGTGAATCAAATCAAATCATGAATCGTAAAGATTCGGTCACTTTTTCTAAATTACTTAAGAACATATATCTATATATTTAGCTATTAAATATATCTTATGAATATGAAATATTTAGACTTAAATCAATGAAATATTATTTTCAATGATAATCACGTAATTTAATAGGTAAGAAGTTAAGAAAGGTTTCTATGTAAGATCACCATCTTACCTTTTTCTTTTTTAGATATTTCTTATCAACCAGTCTTAATAAATATAATAACCAAATAGACAAACTATCAATTTCTAAAGTAACAATAATTAAGAACGATATTGATAATTGGACAATAAGTATACATACTTTTCTAAGTAACAGTAAGCAAATCATAAGAAAGAATTATTTAGAATCTTTTATTTTAAAATCCAAAACATTTTAAAAGGTATGACTGACCTTACACATGTAATATTCAATTTATTAAAATAGCAACAGATAATTCATAATATAACTTTAATTTTAAACATCTTTAGAAGATATATTATAATTTTTTAAAGAGGAAAAAAATGAGAAGAAATGTTAAAAATATGTAGGGACTGACTGAATTTGATTGGATCCTATTAAAAACTCCATGATCACTAAAATAACAACAAATCATGTGTATATGTTGGTTATTTTGGTACTAAACGCTATTAGAAGTTGCATTATGTCATTTTCACTAAAAAGATAAGAGAAGAAAAGAGTCAAAAATATGTTGGACACAATAATTTCAAAAATTGCATGAATCGTAAAAAGTGAATCAAATCGTGAATCGATTGTGAATCGTGCGATTCACTAGAGATTCACTTCTAAAATAGATTCACCTATAGATTCATATCGATTGTGCAAACATTGCGAATCAAATCGTGAATCGAATCACCAATTGTAAGATTCTGATAACAGAGGTTTGATTTGGTTAACCAAAAATAAAATTGTCTTTGACAAGGCAAAAATTAACTAGGGGAAGATTATTTAGTAGGTAAAATTGAGTATGAATTTTCGGGTGAAAATAAAGCACGAAAAATTATCAGTTAATTTAAATGAATTCTTATACAACATTAAAGGGGTTTGATGTTTGAAACTATGGAGGTGATGATATTATTGTTGGAATGACTTTGTGCTTCACTTGATATGGTTATGGGCTTATCTATTTCTGCTCTATTTGATGTGTTGCTACTGTTAGTTACCCTGGTGTATCTTTGTGAGCTGAGAAATTATGTTGTGTAATTTCTGGTGTACAAGCAGTTGGAATTTATGTGAGATGGTTTGACGTTGATGTTCACTTCCCCAAGGGCAATTTTGTGCTGCTGAATGTTGCTCTTTATTTGATTTGGGCTTGCGTATGGGTGGACTCTTAGTTTCTTCATCTAACTCTTGATAGATGCTGCCTCTGGGTATAATAGAAAAGAGAAAAAGGAATAATGCAAGGGTAAAATAGTCTTTTGACGGCTAGCGTTAACATATGTTGGATTGCAAATCAGTTTAAAATCACAAACATAGGTAAAGTGCTCTAGGCTCAAAGTACAAGAGATAAAGTGAATTTTCCCTTTATTTCACAACATTACAAATTTCTTATTAAAGAAAACATTAATCACTTCATTGAGATTTTGACTTAAAAAGGGTTTCAAAATCATTAAAGTGGGCACAGAAGAATATTTGATACCAAAAGCCAGGCAATTCTTCACCTATCCCAACATGCCTCACGCTCAATATGCCTCATGCTAAACCTTGTCGTCCTCATCCTTACCTACTCAATACAAAGTACAATTGAAAAGTCCAGCCCACACTTCTTAAAATCTAGGTATTAAAGAGAAAAAAACTGGAGCCTTATAACCAGCACAGATGAAGCAATTTCAGGCAATGTAGGACACATTCCAACGCCTCCCCCTAGACCACAACATACAGTAGCTGGACAAACAACACACCAGTCACAAGCCTAACTAAGGCCAAGTTTGGGAAGACTAAATAAGTGCACTTTTTGTCTTTTTAGACTAAAATGTTGAGGTTGAAAATATGAATATTTGGGTTAACTTTTTGACTTTTTATGGAAAAATGTGTAATAAAAAATTGTAAAAATTGATTTGTAAGAGAAAATTAGAATTGGGAGTTGTGCAGCCGTAATTGTTGACTTTTGGTGAATAGTGATAACTTTTTAACTTTTTTGAGTAACTTTTTGGCTTTTTGGCTTTTTGGGGTGTTCCCAAACTTGGCCTAAATTCTGATACCAAAGTGAAAAGTCTAACCCATACTCCTCCTTAAAACCCAGGTATTAAAGAGAGAAACTGGAGCATTATAACTGGCACAAATAAAACAACTCCAGGCGATATGGGACACATTCCAATACGACCTCCTAAACCACAACATACAGTAGTCAGACAAACGGCACACCAATCACAGGCCCAATCAAGCTCTGATACCAAATTGAGAAGTCCAGCCCACATTTCTCCTTAAAGCTCAGGTATTAAGAAGAGAGAAACTAGAGTCTTATAACCAACACAGTTGAGGCAATTCCAGGCGATGGACGACAACATACAGTAGACGGACAGACGGCACACTAATCAAGTTGAATTTTGCAATTGCCGTTGATAGAGTCAAGTAGAGAAGAAGGATTCATGTAGCCGAGCCCATTTGATAGGACTTAAAGCTTGGTTTGGCTTGGCTTGGTTTGGTTTGGTTTGGTTTGGCTTGGTTTGGCATTAAGGTTGACTATAAAGAGACAATAGAGACAAAAATGAGAAAAGAAAGAACACAAAGGTTTAATGTGGTTCAACCAATATTGGCCTACATCCACACACACAAAGCCCTAGAGGGCTACATCTTTCATTCTCTCAACTTAATACTCTTGTTTTTATGATACACCATATATATAGAGTAGGAAATGCAATCAAATCTCTTCAGTTAAAGAATTGAAATAAATCAAAGGTACAAAAAAATCATAATAAGCATAAATCATGAAATCTCAATATATTCTAATATTTTCCATATCTTGTAATGTCTTTGACAATATAATCTTATATCCAACACTCTCCCTCAAGTTGGAACACGGAACGGTTGAAGTAAAGTATCTAACTTGAACTCGAAAATAAAATGATTATTACAAACAATTACAATGAAGTTGCGAAAAGACAACAATTGTCATAACTCCCTTCAATGAACGTAGCAAGGAATCAAGATCTTGCAACAAAGAAATGTGCATTGAATCAATCATGATGGTAGTAAGAGAAACTAACTGAGAGAGAGAAAGCAACAAGGCCAAAGCAGCGGCAAATCACCATAAACAGAAAGGCTGAAAAACGGCATCCCACAAAGAATGCTACCGAACAAACTAGTAACAAATTATAAATAAAAAAGAAACAAATATGTGTTTATCATACCAACATAAGGACCCTAAAAGGGTAGAGAAGTAGCTGAAAAACTCAGTGTATCACAAAATAATGCTATCGAATCCACCGGCAACCCCAAAATAAGTAAAAATCATAAAATTTGCTTATCATATCAGCAAACTAGTGATCAACTCAAGAAAGAGGGAAAAACATCTCGATAACAAAAAATGTGGAATGAGAGAGTTCTCCATAGAGAAACATACCTAGGGTTCAGTAGACTCTGATACCAAGTTGAAAAACCCAGCCCATACTTCTCTTTAAAACCCAAGTATTAAAGAGAGAGGAAAACCGGAGCTTTATAACCAACATAGATGGGAAAACTCCATTGGGACACATTCCAACAAGTACAACATAAGAAATTTTCCTACTTTAACCCAATTTTCTAATTATGGCCCTCTGGCTACTAATATAAGCATTCTCTTCCATATTAATGCACTCATCTCTCCAAATTCATATCTACATCACCGTATTCCTTTAATTTAAGTGCCTTAAATTTTTCAAGACATCTGAATTGGGAATAAGCTAAACAAACACATTAATATAACTTAATACTATAATAAATGTCTATCATAAACTAAAAACACTGGAAAACAAGTGATAAATTTAACCCTGGCTTCAAATTCAGAACTAAAATGGGTTTTATTAGCTGACCTCGCTCGATTAGTAATCCCTAAAGCCCCAACAGTGTCATCATCATCATCAGTCTCATTAGAATCCAAATTCGAATCAGGCCGCACTGCAACAGCCACCGCCGCCTCCTCATCCCGGCGGAACCTCCTCCTGTTCCTCCTGCTATACTCCAACCACACCAGAACCACATGCACCGAACACTGCAAAGCATAGCCACAGATCCAAATCCTAATCGGCACATTAGTCTTCTCACTCATTGAGCAAAACATCACCACCACCGACACCACCACGAACGCCATGTTCCACATCATGTCCAGCGCCACTACCGGCGGAGAATAACCCCAGTCGGCCCGCCGCTCCTCCAGCTGCTGCGCCGCCGTCTCCCTCACCAGCATCGACGCCCCCCTCCGCCCCGTCGCGCGGCCAAGAAGCAGCGCCAGAGTCGTCGGCCTCCCCGCCTCCTGCCTCGGCCGAAGCAGCGGCGCCACCGTGTCACTCTCCGTCGCCGCCGCAGAGGTCTCCGCCATTGGAAATTGAATTCTAGAGAGAGAAACTCGGAGGAGGTTGAGGTCTAGAGCGAAAACAGATATCTACTACCAGTACCATTTGCACCGAATATCTGTTTCCTGGGTTGAAAGGTAGATGGGAGTGTGGGACGACGTTTCAGATAGAGAATTTAAAGATTCTAAAATTTTGAATGGTTAAATTACACTTTAACCCTGTTTGGTATTTTTAACTTATTTCAGCTTTCAACTTAATTTAAACTATTTTAATGTGTTTGATTTAGCTTAATAATGCAATTTATAATTTTTTGTAAATCAGAGATCAGCTTATTCTTTGAGTGGAGTAGGAGAAGCGTAATTTATAAATCAGAAATCAACTTATGTTCATAGTTATAAGCTATAAACTGTTAAAGCATAAGTTATAAGCACTTTCTCACAGTTTTACCAAACAGGACCTTTGTCCCATTTGATTTTTAAAATTTATTTTTTTTATGTTTAATTTTTTTAAATTAATTTTTATTTAAAATTAGATAAAAAAAAATATTACATTAACTGTCATACACTAACATAAAAATATATAGTGGGAATGTATGGAAACTTGGATTGCGAAGATTTTTTTATTAAAATAGTCAATATAAACAGAATAAATTAAAATAATTAATAAAATAAAATACCACATTTAAATCATAATCATTTTATTTTTTCTTTTATAACTATCAAATCAATTAAAAAAATTAATTATTATTCTAAACACAACTTTTTTAGTCAAATTAAAATAATTAAAAAAATTAAAAAGTTAAATAGTTATATTGATATTTGAATTTGTATAAGATACATTAATTATATATAATATTAAATATTTTTATATCACGAAACTGTCTATGTGTCATTAACTTTTGGAGTAAAATGAAAAAAAAAATTAAAACATAAAGACTAAAGTGAAAAAAAAAAAAAAAAAACTTTTAGAGTCATACCAAGAAATAATTAAGGCCAAGTTTGGAAAAACTAAATAAGTGCACTTTTTGACTTTTTATGAAATATAGGTTGGATTTGGGTTGGGTTTGAAGTGATGTGTTAGAGAGGTGATGTGACTTAAATAAGATGATGTGACTTAAATATGATAGTGACTTTTTGACTTTTTAAATTTTTTGAAAGATGCCAAACTTGACCTAAATATAGAATGGGTAAAATGTAATTTACCTTTTTGAATTTATCGGATTTTCTTTCTCGGATAAAACTACACAGTTTCTAGAAAAGGGTGAATTATAGGATGTGATAGTGGGTGTGATGGTTTAGTACATTTTAGGGAGTAGAGAATTGTTGGCCGTTGAATTGTAGGAGTTGTAAGATTAGTGATGATGTGGCATTTAGATGATGTGTAGGAAAAATTATTCATTGTCTCCGGATAAATGTAAGTGTGTCACAATCTAAAAGTTATTGGTTAAAATAGTAATTTTCACTATTTGTTTGTCTTTTTTAGAGAGATAATTAGATATTTGTCTAAATATCAATAGTGTGAAATAATGTGTGTGGGACAGTGAATAATTTCTCAAATGTTTAGAAAGTTTGATAGGATGGGAAAGTGATGCATGGAATAATTTTGATAACTACAAGTCAAGGGGTGAACGTGCCGAGGACCGTGGGAGTTAGGAAAAGAATGAAGGGGGACCGGATGATAAATTGAACTTCACCTCATATAGATTTATTCTCATTTTGATTGTTATTGATAGGATTATGCAACATATCGTTTAATTTGTTCGTATCATTTTATACTATCTTATTTATTAATCGCGAATTAAATTTTAAAATTTATAATTTATTTTTAAAATCGTCTCGTTCTATAATAATTAATACATATATATTTTTTGATTTTTAATAAAATATCAAAATAAAAATGAGTTTAAAAGAAATTTAAGATGTAAAATTTATTACAAATTAATAGTTATATATATATAACATATTATATAAAATTAGTTTGTGTTATATATATAAAAATTTTATACAAATTAATGTTATATATTATATAAATGTTTGATAATATTCTTCAATCCGTCAATCCGTCCAAAATCGCTTAACCCGTGATTTATCAATCTGTCAAACCGCCAATCGGTTTATAGTTTTACTTTCAAACTGCCCAAACCGTATTGAGTTGATTAATCGAGATAAGCTCCTTTTATAACTCATCTTTTCATTTTTTTTTTTTATAAGTTTCAATTTGTATTCATATCAATCATTCGAATCGTTCATCTTATAGGTCTTACAATAAAGGTCATTTATGCAAAAAATTAATTTCATCAAAAAATTATAAATATAAAAATAAATCACATTTTATTTTATAAAATGAGTAGTAAACATAATTAAATTTAAACTATCGATTTTATAAAACAAAATGTGATTTGTTCCAATGTTTATAATTGTTCGATGAAGTTGAGTTTTTGCATAGATGACCTTTATTATGGAACTTACGAGATAGACGATTCGAATGATCAATGCAAGTCCAAATTAAAAATCATTATAAAAAAATAAAAAAAGTATGAAGAGATATAGAGAGATAAGGTATAGAAGGGAGCTTAACCCTAATTACTCACGGGTGCTGCTGTTATAAAGACATGTGGATCATTAAGTCCCATAAATGTTTATATTAATTAAAAAGTCATTCTGCATATTAAAAGATTCCTTCCTTCTCTTTCTTTTTTTCCGTTTTTGATAGGAAAACAACCGACAACCACTGATTGGGATTCAACAACCACCGATAGCTTATTGCGGCCACTCCTTCACCTCATTGGCTTTGCCCTCACCTCTTTTGGCATCAGCAAACCCCTCCCTATGTCCTCTTACACTTCCTTCTCTGTTTCCATTGCCAACTGGAGCTCCATCATTATTGTTCTCTATTAGATTTAGGCTAGATCTACTACATATTCGGCCAGATCTAAATAAAAAATGATCGTCGGAGTATAACCCTTTCTCTCTATGTGTATCTCCATCATTCGATCTATCATTTTTTTATTCTTTTTCTCTAGTACGCACTTCTTTTTCCTATTTTAATGAAGAAAATTTTCAAGTTTTAAACAAATATTTTTTCAGTTTTAGTTAAAGATCATGAAAACTAGAAAATTTTATAATTTTTTCTGTTTTAATTGTGTTTTGATAAATTACAAACAAGCAAATTGATAATTTTTACATTTTTTAAACTGCAAATTTATACAGTTCGATGAACAATAAATTCAAACTCCAATTTTACAATTTTGTGAACTAAAAATTATGTTCTCTATATGATAAATTGTTCTTTTTTCGTATTTTGTGGTATTGGAGAGGATGTGATTAAATTTTGCAATATTTTCTCTCTAATTTTTTTTTCTTTCTTCTTCTTTTTTTTCCAGCAATATTTTGGACATTCTAGTGAGCTTCTAACGATGTTCTCGATGTCCGGCGACTTACGGTGACGTTCAAAACATTTCAGCGATTCTCTAGCAACTTTCCAGCGATGTTTTGAAATATTTTGAGTCTCCAGTGACTGTTTGGCAGGAGTTCAACGATGGTCCGACGGTGATGGATGTAGCAGTGATAGTGACAATGGAACATAAGAACTTGTTGGTAACACTCAAAAATGAACATGACTTTTGGTGCACCAAAAAATCATAAGGACTTATTGGTACACAGCCTCCTTAACAAGACTTTTTTTCTAATTTAATTGGACTTTTCAGCCAATGCCTCATTATTATTTTTTCTTTTCTAGTTTAGTCTTTAAATTATTATTATTTTTTTATTTCAATCTTACTATGTTTGATTTTGAATTTTTTAATGGGATTCTTTTATTCAACTCTTTATAAAAGATTTTGTATTAGTTTAAGGACAATTAAATTATATTTGTTAGTTGAAGGATATTAAATTTTTTTAGGACAAAACTACCCTTAGTGTACTTTCATTAGCCCACCAGCTTTTGAATATCTCTTTCACTGTTGATGACTACCTTCAATCGGGAGAAGAGAAAAAAGAGAAGAGAATAGGAAAAAGAGAGAAAAGGCAAGAAAATTCAAAGAGCTAAGGATTTAAGCTTAGAAATTCCAAGAAAATCACTACGAGGTAAGAAACTCGACCCTCTTCCATATTCTCATATCAAAACATAGCCAAAAATTGATTAGGAATACGTTTTGGAAGATTGAAATAAGAAGGAAGTAGGAAAGTTTGGAAGTTAGGGAAGAATTTGAGGAAATGATAGAAAAACTATGTTTTGAACTAATTTTATGTAAGATTTGAGCGAGACAATCATTATGCTATGAACCTACACCTTTTTTTGTGATTAATTAGTTTTAAAACTTGATTTTGAAGGATTGAAATCATTGAATGACATAAAAGGATTTAAAAGGTTAAGAAACTTGAAATAAATTATTTATTGCTTGTTAAATCCTTAAATTCATATATAATACCAAAGTTTTATTACTCTTTCATTATATATATGATTATTAGGATGTTATAGATCAAGATTTGGGATTTGAAAGCTTGAAAATTGGATTTGGAAGTCCTAGAACAGCTTGGAACAAAGTAAACCACGAACTATAGAAATCTGCTCTGTAGATCACCGCTTAAGCGGTGAAAAGACCACTCGAGTGGACCGCCCTGAAACCTGGTTGAGTCAATTAACTGCTCGAGCAGTTGAAGGGTCGCTCGAGCGCATTTTTGCAACTCTCAGAATCTAGTCTTGTAGACCTGAACTTCTAGAAAGATTCATTCACTACTTGAGCGGTGAAGAGACGGCTCGAGCGGACTGGTCATTTTTAGCATAGTTTTGCATCTTGTTTCACTTGATTTCCTACCTTTCTTTGGACACTTTTAAGTGTGTTTTGACATCTAGACACAAAGGTAACATAATTGGAAACCCACTTGAGGCATATTTAAATAGAAAATAAAATTAAAGTTTAATAGCGTGACCAATTGATATAGGAAGATAAGGATTATTCAAATGTTTCAATGTTTTGTTCTTGTCATGTATAGGTCAAGCTTGAGGAGGTTCAAATCCTTATTCACGGAGCTCATAGTGAGTAATAATTTAGTAACGCTATGTTGACAAATTATGTTTTCAATACCAAACTTGATTATGTTTACAAGCTTATTATGTTTTACTATGAATGAACATTCTATATTTTGAATCATGTATCAAGATGGCATTCTTGGACCTTGTCCCACGATTAGGGGAATATCCAATCACCTTGTTATGGCCAAGCTCATCTTGTTACGTTTAGCCAGTACCCGGGTCAGTTAAACACCTTGTTTTCCTTTAATGCTCATCACTATGCACTTTGTATGCAAGTCAAGCTATGCTTTGTCTTGTACAAGAAATTATGTTATTTTGAAAGAATGTTTAAAACTCTCAATGTTCATTCATTTACCGCCTTACTTTATTACTATTCACTGGGCAATAGGTCACCCCTCTCCCTTATATGTATGTAGGTGAAGACGTGGACTAAGGACCTAAAGAGGAGTTGTACTAGAACCTTTTTCTTTTTATCTTTGGAAGAAATTGTAGCTTTGGAACCAGAGTGTTGTCTTTTTGGTTTGGTCTTTGTAAGAGTGACTTTATGGTTGTATCTTTCCTTTTGTTGTGAGGATATGTGAATAACAAAGTAAATAAACAGAATGTATGCTTGTGTCAATCTCATCTTACTTATACAACAAGAATATAAGTATCGATAAAACGAAAGCAAAACAATTGAACCATCTTAACTTAATTTTTTCTTCTCTAACTAAACATAATTTAAGTCGGTTTCTAGCTATGTTTAATTTTTGTTTAGGTTAAGCGTGTCTGGTGGGTCAAAAGAAGCGAAAAGAACTCAAAACGGACAAATGCCCTGTCTGGCCACTCGTGTGCCGGAATTGGACCATACAAGCGGAGGGTCATGCAAAAGGTACACAAGATTGGCCACATGTGCACCGGCCTCAACCGCACTATAGACGTCCCCGAACGCCTCGGGAGGATGAGTCCCGTTCTATTCATTTGTGGGTTCACTACAGTTCAGGACTCTTAAATTGTCACGGTTCTTAATCTGAACCAAAGAGTCCAAATCCAGCAAATCGTTTTGAAAAACTGATTTTTTAGAAAGAAGTGCCAAACATGGACTGCTTTGCCAGATACAGAGTCGCCACCTAAATATTTTATTTTGGGAAATTTAGGAAATCCTGACTCGGTGCCAAAGGCCACGTGTCCATCATCACCAAAGTTGCCTCGGCTCGGGAACTTGGGTACGATTGGAGAAGGTCAGCTATGAGCACCCCCTCTCGCCCGATCGAAGATCGGCCTCTACTAACCATGATATCTTGTTTTGAAAACATTACATGTTCCTATTCCGGTTATTAGCCTAAAATTACTATATTATGCGCACAGCAAATAAGTATAGACTAGATCGCCTAATTCGAAACGAAGCATCGCATATCCGTTTGTTTGGAAAATGTTTTGAAATTTGCTACTCGTGAGTAGGCTAAAACACGGATTTTGATGAGTTGTTCCAACTCAAGCAATCCAACCTTCACCCACAGGCATTCAGGCAGTTCATCACATAAGCAAGTAGCCTCATGGTAAGCATGCTGTCATGGCAACACTCACACGCATGCAAGGATGCTAAAACATAAATGCTTACCGAGTACTCCAAGCCAAAACAGAAACTAGTTAGTAATCATATGCATGATCCTAGTTCATGTTAAGATAGCTAATGCAACACATGCAAGATGCAGCTACAATAGGCTCGGCTAATCTATGGATGGCATATGATGATGCTACAACTAACACGTATTCAACTTGGAATTGAAATACAATGCAGTTAGTATGATGCGCCGAGCCCGGTGCATGCAAGACAAATGTATGGATGCACGCATGCATAGCATAAGGTATGCTAATTTAAATATGACCTAATACTAACCATCAAAAGCAAGTAAGTAAAAGGGAGAAAGAAGTGGGGGTTGGAAGACATGCACACACGCACCTACACTTATTACAAATTCGCCCTCGCTCGGAGGGACCAAAAGAATAATACAAACCGAATAAGTAATTAACTACTCTAGCTAATTAAATATTACAAACCCTTAATTAATTAAACAAATTAACTAAGCTACTAAAGCAGTAAAACAGCCTCGGGAAGAGGGATGAATGCATGCTCGGATTGGCTTCGCTCGGAAATCCATTGCCATGACACATGTTGCCTCTGTTTTCACTGTTTGGCACCTCTGAAGACTACACAAGTCCCAAGGTATGCTCTCTGCACACTGTAGAATGCCACCGGCCAAGGTAAATGATCACCGGCTAAGGGAATGTGGTCATCGGCCACTGGTGTGACTCTCGGCCAGCAATACATGGTCGGTCAGCACTGTATGTAGTCGACCGGCCAATTCTTCCTGCAGAACCTGTTTTGACAGTAGCAGAGGGCAAAACAAGGCATGGCAATGCATTTCAAACAAATGTGTGCACCAACACACCTCTTATCATGTTTATGACTCAAAGGGGTATGGTACTCGATTCTCGAACCACCAATCGCGCATTTCAATGCGTGATGGCCCAAGAAACCAAGTTGTTCATTTTAATGTCAAATATAATGCACACAAACACACAATGAACTTAACCTCTATCATACTCAATTCAAGAGGCAAAGCATGCATGCCAATGTAATGCAACCTAGGCATGTGAGCTAAGTGTGCAACATGATCATGCAAACAACAAAATCATGTGCAATAGGCACATGAACTAAACAAGTAAGCATGCAAGGCATATAACATCAATGTTAATGACACACATGCAACAACATGAAAGGCATAACACATGTAAATATGCAAAGTGACTTAATACAAGAAGCATGCCAAATGCAATGACACTTAAACATGCAACATGTTAATAGGCTAAGTACCTAAAAATACAAACATGTATAACATGCAACAACATGCCAAAGGGATGGTCTTAAACTAATTTGGACAGTCGTCTACTAGGTCCAAAACAGTGGCCAACATACTCAAGAATGGAAGCCAAAACACATACAAATAGGCATGCATGCAAGGTCCAACACTTAGGCACATAGAAACAACTTTTAAGCACACTTAAAAGAGGAACAACATGGGCATATGGCATGCAATGTAAGCTCTAAAAATCATGTTAATGATGGTGCCAAAACAAGCAAACAAGACGAGCATAGCATACAACAAATGATCTAAAGCCTAAGGCTCACCAAAGAAGCATTGAACTACACTTAGTACAACCACACATGGCATGAATTAAGTGACTGAAAACAAAGATGTGACATGCTAAAATGAGCCTCAAAACCCACCTAAATGGCATCTAAATGGCTTAAGTATGGAAGTATGCACAAGGGCCCAAACAAGGAGCATAAGACAACAACCTTTTAACACATTAAAGGATATCAAATGCAAGCATATAGGCATGCCACAAGGACTGAAATAACATGACAAGTGGTTCCAAACCACTGAAATGATGCAAGGATAGCATGCTAGAGGGGTCAATGCTCAAGGCATACAAGAGAGTTTGCATGGTAGCTATACAAAGCAAAGCATGGATGACTCAAATGACCAAAAATAGTCCCTTAGCATACTAAAACAAGCATAAAAGCTTCACAAAGCTAGGCCAAAACACATGAGCATGGTAGTCTAAATGCTAGGCACATGTTAAGACAAATCATGGCATTACAAGACATGTATACAAGCTAAGCATGGTGTGTCTAAACCAAGTAAAAACAAAGGTAATATATGGAAAAATACTACCAAATAACACTTAAGACATGGCCAACATGCACTTAGAAATGATGCTCACACATGAGGCTATAATGGCCATTATTGAAGACAACAAGGAGATGGGATGGCCCTCTCCTTCTTAGGACCTCAAGGTACCATCCTCACCACTAAAATCCCTCAAGATTTCAGTGGTGAGGAGGCCCAAACAAAGTGGTCCCGGAGCTCACCAAAAACACAAAAATAGGGCCAAACAAGGCCTAAGAGGGGGTAAACAACCTCAAACACAAAAGTGACCTTAATGAAGTAACTTAAACACAAAAAAAAACTGAACTTTTTTATGTTATACACAAAGCTCAAATCAGTAAAAAAGACAGGCTAAAAGTGTGTGCAAAAACGGGGAATAAAGAGGAAACGGGAGTTACCTTTGTAGCCAAAAGGGGACAGCAGCCTCTTGGTCCAAAAAAACAGTCTCTTAGCCTCTGAAAATGGCCTCCAAGCTCCTTAGGTTGATGATGGAGGTGTTGTGCTAGGAGGTGTAGTTCAAATGGCCAAGAACTAGACCCTTTTGCACCCTCTAACCCACACAAATGTAGAGAGAGATGGAGATATATATGATATATATCAGATTTTTCTAACCCTTGAAATGGGAGGAGAGGCCCTCTATTTATAGAGAAGATGAAGGCTTGAAGCTTCTAAGGGAAGCTAGGCAAAAGGGTCAAGGGGGTCAAGCTTCTCTTAGAAGCTTGAGGAAAAGGTGCAAAAGGTGCAAGCTTCTCTTGGAAGCTTAGAAGGGTTCAAGCTTCTTGGAGAAGCTTGGAGCAAAGGGTTCAAGCTTCTTAGAGGAGCTAGAACAAAGGTTCAAAAGGTTCAAGCTTTTCCAAGAAGCTAAAACCAAGGGTCCAAAAGGTTTAAGCTTCCTCAAGAAGCTAGAACCAAGGGTTCAAAAGGTTCAAGCTTCCTCAAGAAGCTAGAGCCAAGGGTTCAAGCTTTCTCAAGAAGCTAAAACAGGGGTTCAAAAGGTTCAAACCCTCTCAAGAAAAGGGCTCGGCCAGAAAAAGTGGCCGATTGACCAAAATCAGTGGCCGGCCGACCAAACAGAGTGCCGATCGGCCAAACATTTGGCCGATGGCAACAAAACACAGCCGGTGGCCTCAAGACATGACCGGTGATGTGTGGGGATGGCCATCAAGCCACTCCCTGCCCCTCAAAGGCAAAACACAAGTGTTTGGTGCAAAATCAACCACAAAACAGTCGAGTCGAGAGATCTTGAGGCAAGGCGTGTAGCCGAGACCTCCGGGAACTCAAGACGAACACAAACAAGGATAATCACCGAGTGTTCAAACGATGACGCCCAAGTCTTGAGGACGGTCAAAAATGGGGTGTCTACACGCACGTGCAGTGGCTGGGCTGCTCGAGCAGTGGCCTAGGCTGCTCGAGTAGTGGGTCAAGTTGGGACAGGTTGTGTTCTATGTTGATGCGCCCAATGGTGGCCGCTTAAGCGCCGAGCAAGCAAAAATAGAGACTGAAGCTATTCTTCGAGTTCTTGGGCTTCCTAACTTGATTTTCTTCATTCCCAACCTCTAACATGATTTCTAAGGTACAAAAACATATATTTATATATGATGCACAATCCATGGGAAAATTTGTTTATGCATTGAATTCAAAGTTTCAAAGATCAAATCAGGATTTTTCTTCAAAAATTCTTCAAGATTCATTCTTTTTCAAACTCTTTCTCATTCCTTCACTTTCAATCTCTAAAACATGATTTCAAGGCTTCAAAACATGAAGTAATGATGCAAAACCAACAAAAGCTCATTTGTATGCAAAAATTTCAAAGCGTAGACAACTGAAAACAAATTTCAATCCATGAATTCATCTAACCTAGTTTCATTTTCATATTTTCTTCATTTAAATCCTTCCAAGTCTTAGCCTAAATGAATTTCTAGCTAAAGCAATAATACTAGGTAGAGGGTTGAGTTCCTTACCTATTGATGATTTTTCTTGAATTTCTAGGCTTGAATTCAATCTCCTTTTGATTTTCTTCTTCTTTCTCCTTCTTTTTCCTTTCCTTTTCTTCTCTTCTTGCTCTCAAGAACCCAATTTGTCCCAACTTCTCCATCTGTCTCTCTTTTGTAGGACTTAATTAGCTTAAGTTACTAATCACTCCATTAGCTAATTAACCAAGCTTAACTCTAAGTAATCATACTTAATCTCTAATTCTCATTAGCCTAATTAAACCTACATAGTCCCTAACTAATTCTACTTAACTTTCATTAATCCCACTTAATTTTTAAATAAGTGCTCATTAAACTCTACTTGTTAGACTAAGATCATTAAGCTCCCCACTTAAAATTTTCCAAATTATCTGATTCAATTCTCCAACTCAAATAATTCCCCCAACTTTTCAATACTTGCCAAGTTTTCTATTTTAAGGTTCCATATTCAAGTTTTTCTAAGCTACTCCATTTAGTTTAATTTTAAAATCATGATTTGAGTGTAAATTGTGTTTTGTGTTGAGTTTTGAAAAGAAAAAATTTGTTTGGTTATAAAATTTGAAAAAAACTTTGAGTTTTGAAAAGAGTTTTGAGTTGTGTTTTGAGTTTTGAGTTATATTTAGAAATTTTTTGGATTAATTTTTTTAGGGTAAATATTTTTTATTGTAAATATTTATTTATTTTTTTAATATGCACTATATTTACTACATGTGTGCGCTATATATTTTTTTTAATATTTTAAATATTTAAAAATTTAAGATGAGTTGTATTTTTTTTCTTTTAAATATACAATTTTTATTTTAAATATTTTTTTTAAATATTTTAATTTTGTTTTAATTTTAAAAATTTTTGGATCACCCATATATATCTAAATCGTAACAAATTATTTGGCCAATACTTAAAAAAATAACAAAATAATTTTTTCAAGAAAATAAAAAAAATAAAAAATATTTTTCTTCAAAAATAAAAATAAACAAAATATTTTTTGAAATTTTATATTTTTTTCAAAAAAAAATAAATACAATAAAAATTAATTTTAAAGAACAAAATAAAAAAAATGATTTTTTTTTTAAATAGAGCTTTGAAAAGAATTTGGTTATTAGTTTTAAAAAGAGCTTTTGAATTGAGTTTTAAGTTGTGTTTGGTTATGAGTTTTGAAAATATTTTTTGAATTATGTGTTTAGTTATGAGTTTTCAAAAGAATTTTAAAATTTTTTTATTGAAATCACGATTCCAAAACTAAATCAAACACTACCTAGATTTTCTATTCATACGCCACAAGGTCTAAATTCTTTTCTGGCTAGCGTATCACATGTACATATAAGTTCACATAATCAAATTCTTAATATGAATAAACGTATGAATGCAATGCATGACTCGATTGTCATACCAAGTTTTTCAGAATCCACCTAAGAACACTTCCTTTTTTTTTTTTTTTGTGAATGAAAGAACAAATCAATCATTGATGATAGTCAATATAAAACTCGTTGATCAATCAACCACCCTCAAATTTTATTTATTTTATTTTATATTTTTATAATTTATACAATTCCTTTATTACGCTCCTCTCTAACCTTCCTCCTTCTCTTTACATCCAAAACCTAAAAAACCTTAAGCCTAGTTTTCCCATCACCACCACCTCCATCGGCCCACTATCGGCACCACCACACCACCACCCTTCGCCTCACCGCCGCGACCATCACCACTATCACAATCATTTCTGTCTCGATTCTCACCAAGACTATGACAATATCCACATCAATTCTTGGGTATCAATCGTTTTGAAGCTTAAGGTCTAAGAACTCGCTCTGTTCTTCGAAAAAACCTATTGTGGGGTTATAATTCGTGGTATTTTCTCTTGGACAATGCTTGTTCATTTGTTATTTCTTAATGTTTCGAGCTCAGTTTGTTGTCCCAATCTCAAGAGTCTGTTTTTGGATTCTATTCAATTCTTCCATGGTGATTCTTTGGAGAGGGTTCTTGCTGGCTACCCTGTTCTTGAAGAATTAAGTCTAAAATGTGTTAAATTTGATGATATTGAGGTTTTTAACATCAATTCGCCTTTTGTTAAGCTTTTGATGATGCGTAATTGCCACAATGAAAGTCAATTTGAGTTGGTGCTTGATGTCCCCAAACTTGAATTGCTCCATTATAATGATTTTGTAGCAAAAGGGTATGCGATGAAGAATATGAAAGAATGTGAGAGAAGAAGGTGATTGGAGGTGATGGTGAGAGAGAATGAGGGTAAGGGTTAGGGTTTTTCAGGTTTTGGGAGTAAGGAGAATGAGAAAGGTTAGGGAGTAGGGTAATGATGGAATTATAGAAATTATAAAATAAAAAAAAATTAGGAAAATGCTATAGAACCCAAATGAATTACCAAATATTCTACCAAATCTCTCACATGTGTATGGGACCCACACACATATGATTTGTGTGAGTCTCATACCCATGTGAGAGGTTTGGTAGAATATTTGATAATTCATTTGTGGTCTCTAGCATAAATAAAAAAATTAAACTTTGACGGCTGTTGGCTTTTTTGGCTTTCGAAGGTTGGTATTGTAATTTTAAGCATGCCAGCAAGGATCAATCAGTCATTACAGAAGATTAATTGCCAACCAATTATCAAGCGATTGTGTTTTAGTTCTTTCAGCCTCAATGAAAAGAACTTTTACTGGTGGCTTATTTAGGAGAATTTAGTAAACAACAATTAAGTGAAGAAAATCACAGAATTTCATTAAGTAAAATGAAAAACTTACAATGATCTGACTCAGTCTCGTAGAGGTCTACAGCAACAAGTTATTTGAAACTACTCCTATGAATGAAGTGCAATACAGGAATTTGAAGTACAAAAATGTAAAGAACTGCAAAAACTAGAAAGGAAAATAAAGTAGATAAAATTAGTTTTTTTTATCTAAGTCTGGATCCTCCTTTCTGTGGCCTTCTCTGCTATTTGTACTTCTCAATGATAACCGTCGAAGTGGGCTCATGACCGTCGAAATGTCCCTCCATGATCACTGAACATGCTCCTCACATTCAGTCCCACTACGCCATGTTTGCAGTTAAGCTTCTCCCCTGATTTTGAATTTGAACCTTATGAGTAACCATTTAGGCCACATCACCTTATATCTCTTGATCATTCCAGTGCTACGCAAACCCATTATTACCAACATGGGTTGACACGTGTCAGACTGTGGTTAGCACTTTGCATTACCTCTCCAAATTGCCCATTTCATGCGACGTGCCGAATTGTGATTGGCTTAAATAAATTATACAGCCAACATTATCTCTTGCACTAATATACCCAATACTTGGTGATATTAGTGGATCAAAGCACTTTACCCACGTCCTAGGACGTGCATGGGCTTTAAATCTTCTTAGAACTGCAACCGACTGCATTAAATTCTTTTCTACACCTTGAACATTTCCCACTATCTGAGCATTCGAAAAGACTGGTACAGCTCACATGGCCAAACAAACCTTCTTTGACATAGATCAAGCATACGAAGAGTTATTAGATAATGGTGTCCGCTCTCAAAAGAATTTCCATGCATTTATTAGCCATACCTATCCATCTCCATTTATTCAAGTCATGGTAGGTTTTGCAAATCATCGACCTTTGGATCACGAACCTATTGTTCATAATTCTTTAGTCCAAGACTTTGTAAAAATGGATATTGAAAGCTTTTCTTTTACCCCAAAACCTTCTGCATGGAATGAGGTTGTGGCTTCTTCTTCTTCTTCTAAAGCTTCTGGCTGGGGAAGTTGGCCAGAACTTGAGGAATCTGAACTAAGAGAGAAAATTAACCATCGATTTGTCGAATTCGCCGATCCTCTGTCTTTTCCTCCCTTTGCTCGGAGCTCGGTGGTTTACCCCTATGTATCCATTGATTATTGACGTAGTTTGGAAGACAACTTACTTATAGCACGGTACACATCTTCCATGCCTACGAAGATAGTGCAAACCACTCGTCGTCCAGAGGAAGCACAAGGTTACAGCACGCCATTCTTAGCCCAGAGGGCAAAATTTTGCTGTTCTGACTTCCTAAAATTGTTTGATTCCTCAGTTTGCTGAAAGTACTCGCTATCATATCTTCTATCTGAAGTAGTGTCAAATTTAATTTCTGTGCTTGAGGCTGAAGCTGCCCATCCACCTGTTCGTTTAGCTCCATTTGTGGACCCATCGGGGACCGCTTCAATCCTCTCTTCAGCGTAGAAACTAAATCAGTTCGAGCCTCAAGTTCCTCTTTTGAAAGCCCTTTGACCTTTTTAAGAGCAAGTCATTGCAATTTGGGGGGTTCCGGGATCAATCGAGCCTTGGTTCGTCAAATCTCGGCGTTGATGACCACAGTCGTTCCCTGTTTTTCTCCGTTGGTACAGATTCCAATCTCTGGAGGGCTTGATCGAGGTCGGAGTCGAAGATAGAGTAGAGATGACCGAAAGCATCGTCGCTGGAGACGTTGACCTCCTTCTGCTTGTCGATGTTGTACTTTTCATATTTCTTACATATCGCTTCCACTCGAGTTATCAGGTCGATCACACTCATCTTCTCTCTCTCTACAACTGTATATAGAATATATGTATGTATAACTATGGATAATTTATGACAGATATGACAGAACGATCTTAGGTCCAACATATAACATCATGGATAATTTATTAGAGGATGTCACAATAGATAAACAAAAAGGAAAGCTCATTCATTCTTAGCAAAACATATATAATTTTTGTAAAACTTATCATAAGCATTTCGGAATTTCATAGCATATCTTATCATGTCAAAAAATACTCGTATCTGAACACTTATCATATTGGAACATTTCATAAATAATATACATATTACATAAAACATCTCATGTTATAGCATTTTCAAAACCATTTCTACGAAAATATTTTTACAAAAATATTACTCACAGTGAGTCTAATTTCGGTAAGTCTTCTTATATGACCAACTTGCATAATACACATAATTAAATTAAAAAAAAAAGCACTTAATTAACTTTAGTTTCCTTCATTCAATCAGTTTAATTAGAGTCGATTTCTAAGTATATTTTGTTTCCTAATTAGTCGTAATATATGCGTAGGGGTGTTCGGAAGGTCAAAAGAAGATCAAAACAGACACTCCCTATGTTCTGCGCGTGCGGGAGTCCCAGCCGCACATGCGGTTATTTCAGAAACTGTGACTGTGCTGTTCAAAAGTTCATCAAGGATCAAAGCTTCACATGCACAAATTCTTACCAAACCTCATGCAAAACCCTTCTTAAATTATGTAATTTTATAAAGAAATATAAAGACATGATCAATTTCCAAATCATTTTCCTTAAAATGTCTTTAACTGCATGATTGAAGCTAAAAATCCCATGCATGAAATATTTGCAGAACTTTTTCTCTTTTTCTTTACAATCTGAAATTAAAGCCATAAAACTCTTAGAAAAGCATTTGCATGTCAAAATATTTGTCAAAATCAAACCAATTCTTGATTGTCAATCTCAAACCATAATTCACTCCTTAACTTGTCCATGTTTAGATTTAATTAATTTTCTTCATATCAAACCCAATTTCAAACCATTTACATCAAAACTCTTTTAATTTGTCAAAATTAGAATCAAACTTTACGAGCTCATGATTTTCAAAACCTTGTTCTTGTTTCTTCAAAACATGAAATCGATTCTTAGAAATCTATGATGTATGTATAATTAGAGTATTAAAACTTGTAGAATTTGTTCATACTTGTAAAAATGAAACTCAAATTCACGCAAGACATTGAAAATCAAATCCGAAATAATTAATTTCCTTAACCATGAACCTAGATCAACTTTTTCATCTTTTTGCCAATTCCTTTTTAATTTCATGAAATTAAACCCATTTACTTCTTAATTTCAGCTTTTAGGTGACTTGTCTACAAGATTCAAGCTTCAATTTCTTGACAATTTCTTCACTTCTCCTAGCTTACTTAGCTTTTCTTCAAGATTTTCAGCAAATGTGTTCTAAAGAATTGAACTCACTCTCTCTCTCTCGTTTTCTCCAGCAAAACAATTAAAATGAATAGGCCCAACACTCTTAATTAAACTCTCATAAAACTCTACACATTAAACTGATTCAATTCAATTAAGCTCGTCACTTATTTCTTAAATGATATCGATTTTCAATTTTTAATTCAATTCATAATACCCCACTAAACAAATCACTATACACATTTTACAAGTAACATATGAATTATAATAAATTAATCATGTCTAACTCCATTCAATTAGAATTAATTCTTAATTTCCCTCTCTAAATTAAAAATTCTTCCCGTCATATTAATGCTATTAAGCTTCTCAATTAATATTTCTAAGATATATAAACATTTCAATTTTAAGTTTTAAATTATTTCTTAACTTAATTTTAATCCATTAACATTTATTCAAAGATTGTTCTTAAAATTGATCTAATTTCGTAAGACTCATAATTTTTGACATATATATATATATATATATATATATTTATATATATATTCCCAATCAATTGGATTTCATTTCCATTTAATTTCCTTTCATTAAGTCACATTATATTCCTTAAATAATATAAGGTAATCAAATTCAATTAAATATTTTTATTCATGTTAATGATTATTTTGTTTCCAACTCATTAATTATATTCTTTTCCAAGTATCAATTTAATTATTCCATACAGCCAAATAGGCTTATTTTGATTCTAGGCATTTAAAGGTGATCAATATTAATTATTGTAATTGGCATTATTTGGAGTGTTATAATCTTCCCTCATTTTAAAATTTCATCCTCGAAATTGATTTATGGTACTGTTCTTTTTGTTTCCATTACGCACTCTAATATAATTATATCCTACTACTCTTTTTGGGTCTTGAGCTTGATCTTCGCCTTACATCTCAAACTTCCTTCTTTTTAATTTTTCTTTCCTAGTCTTTGGTTGGATCTTTGCTTTCAATTTCAAATATTTCACAATGTCTGATTCCTTTGTCCTAATTACAATTTTACGAACTAGTATACTTTTGTTAAATCAAAATTTTCTATTTTGACAATCTTTTTTATACTGTTAGAAATTGGGCGCCCATGTGGCATGACCTTTTGAACCTTTTGAACCTGAACCTTTTGAACCTTATCCATGTAAGTTTGAATTTGAATTCAAACATATTTGGATAACCATTCAGGATATCTATATCTATCATATCAATAGATATGGATAGATGTATAGATAGATATTGGTTATATATCAGATTATACGGTAGTCTAACATATTGATATCAGATACGTTATGTGGTTTTTACCCATAACCTTTTTTTTCCAGACTCTCTCTCTGACTCTCTCCCATTAAACAACGACGATTAAGCCATTTTGCACTGTGACTTGTGTGCGTGATGCTCATTTTGTAGTATCACTCCACTCCTGGGTTCGTTGTGCGGATTCTGGAAGCACGTGATTTACCCACGAGGTTCTATCACCTAAAGGTATGATCTAAATGTTTTGCCCGCTGCGTTATAATACTTCATGATTTACATTGGTATCAGAGCCAAAATGGGTTTTTTCGTGCTTATTTTTTTATGCATTAAAATATGTGTATATTTTTATATAAATATATATACTCATTAGACGCATGAAAATTAATGGAGGAAGATGAAGTGCATGGTTTCTGCACTTCCACTCTCATTAGATTGAGAGTGTAAAAAAAAAATCTCATTTTTATGTTCATTAAATATCCTTTTTAATGCCATAAATGTATTTATTTTGGAAAATGAAGTTCGGGAGTACCGAAATTGGACTAGAAAACACCCCAGAAGGCGGAGCGTGTTCCTCACGCACCAAATGATGCCGTCAGCGGCCGACACGCGCTACCACGCGCCTCCACGCGCTCTCACGCACTAAGACGCGCCTCCACGCGCTCTCACGCGCTGAGACGCGCCGCCACGCGCTGACACGCGCGCGCCGTCCGCGCTTAGCACACGCGCGCCGGGCGCTGAGCCGCCTCTGAGCCGCGCCGTTTTTTCTAGCGCCGGCTTGGCTGCTGATGTTAAGGGTCTGTTTGTTTTGTTTTAAATTCTGAATCGCGTTAAATGGTCATAATTAATTCGTTATAGCTTTGTTTTAAGTGTGATTGGGACTGTTAGACTCAGAATTAAATTTTCTATCTTATGTAAAATTTTCAAAATTTTATGAAAATAAAAAATATTTTTCCTGAAATAATAATTCATTATTTCTACTTTAAAATGCATCTGGTGTTGCATGATTAAGTTTCTGGGGCTAAATTTTTTATTGTAGACTATTGTTGTAGTTTACTATTTACTGGTATGGTTATTGCATTTTACCAGATTCTGGAATATTTATTTCTAATTTTATGTGTGTTTATTAGTTATTTAAAATTTCAAAAAATACCAGAAAATTTCAGAAATTTTCAGAAGTGATATACTTTCTGTTATGGCATAATTTGAATATTAAATACAACATATTGTTGTTTTTTGCCAAGAGTTTCTAATATGTTGTAATTAGAATAGCATGATTAATTATTATTTGTTTAAATTCCATTATTAATATTGACATAGCATGAGTTGGTTGTGAATCTATATTATGATGCTATTGTATGGAATTAGGATTTTTTTTTATCATGCTTTAGACATGCCATAGTCAGTGGGAGGTTATTCGGTTGAGAGAAATCTTTGTAGATTAACTCCCGAAAACCAATATTTTGCGCATAAATTAAATTAATTTTTGGATAATTGTCACCTGTGGCGCAAGAAATGATTACGAGCATAGTGGATTTTCGAACTTGCGACTTGTGTAATATTGTCACTATTTAATTTAGATTTTTGCGGCAAAATTATATTATGCTAATCAAATTAATCCCAATGCGAATTTCTCTCTAAATTGACTTAGCTTATGGAAGTTAATTTGGTGTAAAGATGTTCAAATGTGAACAATGTAATTCTATTCTTTAGATGAGCAAAAGTCTTGGAGACTTTAGGTCAGACCTTAATTGAGCCAAAGTAAGGAAACATGACTCAAAGTCGCCGTGTTTTTTTTGTTGCCTTGTTTGGCACAATAAAAACTAATGTGTGCGCTATGATTAGCAGCACGCTAAGTAGTTTTGATTGGCGAGTTTTGGAGTTATGAAATTAGTAAGCCCTCAATAGATCTGTATATGATCTTGACTATTGAGCTGCGCGAATTGACTTTGTAATTTGACTTGTAAATAATGTACATCATTGGATGAAGTAACATTCAAGAGTCACGTCATCCAAGAAATGCGAGCTTAAATAAATTAGTCATTAAGTGTAAGACGAGTAGCCAGTATGAGCAGTGTTTTGATTTCTACCCAATTATTGGGAGTGGATGGAGCAAAATTTCATGCACTATAATAGTGTGCGTTGAAATATCACATGAAGCTAAAAGATTAGCGCTTAGTGGCTGCAAAATCTATTTGCATTGCCAACTTGTTTAAGTCTAGACACTTACTGTTTCCACACTTGAGTGTGAGACATGAGGAGGGGCTTCTTTGTATGATTCCTTAGCTAGGCTAACGTTTTTTTTTTTAATAATGTTTACCACTAAGCGCAAACGTTGCAGCATAGTAATGAAAAGGTCAAGGCCGACAAGGTTGTTATGACTCTAAGAATTTGACGCATGGCTCGTGAGAGCATTGCGTTGAATTAGACTCTTTAGCCTAATTCGCACTTAAGTTACTTCAGGAGCTGTCATAGTTGATAGCTTATTCTCTCCTTCTTGTGCATAGTAGAATTAATTGCAAGTAACTATGAAGCGAGAAATAGATATGGCAAGAGGAGTATCATCATCTTTCAACTAGATGCATTAAAGTGTATAGAGTATAAAATTGACTTGAAGGTGCAGGAGATTAGAACTTACTAGTTAAATTTGTGACTTAGGCGCACTTGATATCTCCATGGCATCCTTTTATGATCTAGTGAATATGAATTAGTCGCGAGTTATTGCGTAGTTGGGCCTAAACCTTTAAAACTTGTCTTCAAAAACTCACACATTAGGATGATTGGAATTAGTTTATGACATTGGTCATGAACCGGTGGCTTATTATACTTAATCACATTAATGAGAAGATGCATGGATGTTTTGAGTAAGCCCTCTTGGGCCCACTCGCGTGTGACATCCTGCTCTCATATGAATGTGTAACTTTGTTCGCAATGGTTGAGCACAAATAAGTAGGAAAGCCGTAGAAGGTCATTTGTATTGGCGCATTTAGTCCACTATGATATTTGTGACTAGATATGTGTAAGGGTATGATAGCTAAGCCTCAATCTTGACACATTTATAGATTACGATACGCATCTGAGTCAATACTATTTGATCTCTCATAAGTCAAAAGTTTTGAGATGTTTTTTTGACATTGCACATATGAGGTCGAGATCAATTAGATAAGAGCTTTTGTGCTTTTAGTTTTGACCAAGGTGACGAGTATCTATTTGAGTTATTTTAGAAAACTCTATGAAGAGAAATGGATGCTTAGAAAATTGTTTATTCCTAGTACTCAACAACACAATGGTGTAGTAGAGAGAAGAAATTAAGTATTATTAATGTTAGGTGGATAATGGCGCAAAATGTTTCCCAATTGGGAATTGCACTAGTTTGTTGCCTATATCCCTAATTAAGTGCCCTCCATATCAAATTTTACACTCCATTTGAGTAATGGGTTAGTGGAGAGCCATCTATGGGCGATCTGTAACCATTAAGCAGCTTATCTTTATTTTTACTTCTCATAAGGTTGCGAAGTTAAGACCTAGAGTTCTATGGTGCATTATTGTATGTTGTCTTGTAAACACATATGGGAGCGATGTGCCTACTAATGGATTACTCCATTAGAGAAGAATACTCTATATTCTTAGTTGCGTGGTAGTGAATATGAAAATTTTCCACGTCATCACTGGGTGATTGAGAAGGAAACATTCATGATTGCTCCGCAAGATGATAAATAGCCTAGGATAATGCCAAAGGCTTTAGTCCCCTGTTTTTAGAAAGTGGATTAATGTTGCGCAGTTTAAGACAAAGTCTTTGAGGATTAACAATTTCTATAATTTGGTTGACTTTCCATTATGACGCGAAACTGTTCTGAGGTTATGCGCAATTTGGATAGTCATTGTTGAGGCATAAGGCTCGCTAGATACCGAAAAGTTGCACCATTGAGAAAAGTGTACACCATGAGAAGACTTCCTCCTGGAGAGTGAGGTTATTTCGACTTAGGCTATGATTGACATAAGTTCGGAACATTGATTTGTGGACATTGTGACCCAATTTTCTCGTTAGAGAATTGGATAAGTAGATCTATAGGGATTTACCTTCTGCTTTTATGGTGAAAAGTTAGGAGCGCAAAAAGGTTGCTAGTTCCAATAAATCTTTTACAGCCTAAAATAGTTATCCAAATAGTGGTTCTTAGATTTCGTCAAGCCATGATAGGCCAACGATGATCGATGAAGACCACTGAGGCATGATCAATGGTCCAAAAGAAGTTTTTTCCTTACTTAGTCATTATGAGCCAGGAATTTATAAGGTTGTCGCCACCTAGGGTGGGCAATCCTTTATTTTAGATATGATGGACCTGGGTGATGTAATTTATATGCTCGGATGTACGATCCTTAGGGATTGTTTTGGGAAAATTTTCGGTTTGTTTTCGATGACTTATATAAGGAATATCCTAGAATAATTCTAGATGCAAAATTGCAAACCCATTGACTTACCTATCGGTAAAAGCCAGAGCCTTAGCTATTGAGTGTATCCTCGGATTGTCTTTGGGAGAAACAGATGACCTATATTCCTTGATCTTTTTTGTTGTGGGAGCCTGAAGTACGCTATGTGGGCGTATTCGGCATGCTAAGTGTTATCTTTGGTAAATGGTCAACTGAGTTGTTTAGACATTGACCTTGCTCATTAGACTGTGGATAGAATGCTTTACTAGTAGTATATTAATTTGCTCCTTGTAAGATTCAATGCGCTAGTTGGGCGCATCTGCGCTAGTTGGGCGCATTAAGAATGAACGCAAATTGGTCACCAAAATATCTTTAGAGAGGTAATTGCGCAAGAGGTAGTGATCTTGAACCACTTCATGTGAGGCGCAACTGGTGGATTCCGTTGTATATTCTTATCGCAAGAGGTGCTGATAAGGCATATGCTTGGAATCTAGAATTGCGCAGACTGTGGTTGTGTTTTTTAAAATCGATCACTTATTTGTTGTGAGATGATGGGATGTTGACACTATTATGGTTTGTGTCATAATGATTAGCATATGATGATGTCAGCAGGCAAGATTGGCTCACTCACACGAGCAATCGCCTTTGGCGCTTGGGAGAGAGCAAGGATGAGACTAGTGGCTTATTTTTATTTGGAGCCGAGAGAGGCTTAAATTATCCACTATGCATGTCGCCTTGGTTATAACCAAGATGAGGTCGTGTTAAGGACCAAACATGGATGTTACTTTCCATGTTGTGCCTGTTATGATTAGCCAGAAGCGAGATCTCATTTGGCGCCTAGAAGGCGAGCAAATAGAGAATTCGGGTTAGGCGCTAGAAAGCGACTAGACTAATATATGTACGGTGTATCAAGTATGACGTCACTCTTTTGGAAGAGTTACTCCGCCGTAACATGTATTCATACTACATGTGCTAGGCGACCGAGTAATGAGGTGAGAGAATGAATCCCTATTTCCTCACTGTGTGAGTCTTATGTGTCATTATTGATATGACTTTCGTTTATGTACCCTTTTGTGACTTTTGACTATGTCATAAGGTAAGGGGTTGATGTTCTGCTACTTTGGTATGTTGCCTGCGGTCATGTATGATTCGGCCTTAAGGGACATCACTAGGAAAGCGGTCAATCTTAAACTAAATGGCATGAGGGCAAAGTGAAGATCATCTAGTATTACACCACTGTTGTATATTCACTGCCGGCAACTCACATCGCTCTGTATGAGAGGCGGATTGAGTGTGAATATATTGCAAGAATTGAGAGGGTCAAACATGCTTTTTTTGAGGGATTAGAGATGTTTTTTGGACCGGTGTAATTAGATGGGTCTGGGGTATATGAGACACTATTTCTGTTCTTTTTGGGTTGATGTCTCTATGCTGGCTCATTTTGAGTTTCTAGTATAGAGCTCCCACATGTAGGTGTTCTCAGCAGTCGCACGGTGCATTGGCTAGTATGAGATTATTCTTTTTTGGGGAGATTGAGATAGAGATGTGGCAGTGTCATGCCAACTCATGTTCGAGTGGGAGATGTTAGAAATTGGGCGCCCATGTGGCATGACCCTTTGAACCTTTTGAACCTGAACCTTTTGAACCTTATCCATGTAAGTTTGAATTTGAATTCAAATTTATTTGGATAACCATTCAGGATATCTATATCTATCATATCAATAGATATGGATAAATGTATAGATAGATATTGGTTATATATCAGATTATACGGTTGTCTAACATATTGATATCAGATACGTTACGTGGTTTTTACCCATAACCTTTTTTTCCCAGACTCTCTCTCTGACTTTCTCCCATTAAACAACGACGATTAAGCCATTTTGTACTGTGACTTGTGTGGGTGATACTCATTTTGTAGTATCACTCCACTGCTGGGTTTGTTGTTCGGATTCTGGAAGCACGTGATTTACCCACGAGGTTCTATCACCTAAAGGTATGATCTAAATGTTTTTCCCGCTGCATTATAATACTTCATGATTTACATATACCAAATGATTGTTGAAACTAATTCATACTTTCATCATTTTAGTTCTTGATGCCATTCTAAAATAATCCATATTGTCGTTTCTAATTCAACAAATTGATATTCAAATTCTTATACATACATGACTCTTTTCAATTATCAAATGACAAAAAAACTATTATTAAATTAGTCTTGAGGCTAAACTCCTATTTTGTATTTAGTCAATTAAGATTTCCACATTTCAAAAAGGGTGTGATACAAGTGTAATTCTACCAAAGTGGTGTACAACTCTTATCTTACACAAACATGTCCACAAAAGTACATGACGTAATCAGACTTAATAAACTTGACAAAACAGAAACAAAAGCAAAAGCCTCAATTATCATTCCGCGTCTAATAATTGTTCATATACGAAAATTACCATGTCTTCCTTTTCTGAGAGGTCAAAGTATTTTTCTTCCAATGTTGACAATATGGTCTTAATAAATTAAGTTGTTCTCATTCTAACATTAAATAGGCTTAGTTTCATTGGTTTAAATCTTAGTCATATAGTACCAATTCTAGCAATTTCGGGGTCACATTTCAGATGGCCAAGTAAATGGATCCTGAATTTATCAAAAATCGAATAAGACAAATACAAATAAAGACATATATATATTCAATTTCTAACTTAAGAATTCTTGCATGTACTTAACATGTTCCCATTGATCTCTTCATTAAGTACTAACCATTGATCTCTTTATTAAGTACTAACCTTTAAAGTGATTGAATAACTTGAGATATCCTTAAGTCTTTGGACAATTCTTCACTTGATGCCCTATTTCTCCACATCTAAAACATGCTCCAGTAAGCCAATGTCACAACCCCCTATGAGACTTGAAACACGTTGAACATATTGGGGCAGACCTACTCCGTCTACAACCTTGCTTAGAATTACTTGCCTCTCTTACCACAAAATTCCTAGACGTACTCTTTGGTTCCTTCCTTGTCATCACGCCCAACTTCGTCTTTTGATCTTGCAATTTATCATAGCATTGCTACATAGCTTCCATTACACCCTCAAGCACTTCTTCTATTTTATCTAATCATTCTGCCAAGGACTCAACTTCTTTTTCATTTTTACTTTTCACCGTCCTTCCTAAAGGCACAATAAAATGGTTAATGATATTTAGGCTAATATAGACTAACTTAGAATATAACATAAAACACACAACATATACAATTAAACATAACACATACAATCGTACAAGGACATTTGTAGGGTAACCTATTGAGGAAATATCATTTTCCCTCCCAAACTTTCACGTGTTTTTCAATTTGACCACCAAACTTTGATTAGTATCAATTTTACACCCAAACTTTTGAAATTTTGATCAATTTGGCCCATGTCGTCACATTTTGTCTACAATTGGATGTAATGTGCTAACGTGGCATCAAAATTCATTTGGAATTTTATTTTACCCCACAAATATTTTTTTTAAATAAATTTAAATATTCAATAAATAATTTTTTATCTCAATAATGAAAAAATTAAATTTTAAATAATATATCATTTGTAAAGAAAATAATAAAAAATATAAAAATTCTCATTTAGAATTATCTTGAGACTATGAAGCATGAATAATTTGACAAATATATTGTACTCGTACCGAACACAAAACATGTACTCAAAATTTTTCTTCTTAATTTTTGGCGTACCTAGACATATCTAGTATATACCCAAGCAGAGCCATACTTCACTCAAAACAATATTTTCTTCTATTACAAAGATAAAATTCTTTTTACTAGACTTCTTTTTCATTTTTAGTTTTGTGCTTAGCATGGTTTTAAAATTAAGCTATGATTTGTAAGTTATTTAATATAATGATATTTAATTTTGGTTTATCTTATACCTATACGTTTGACATTAAATGTCAATTGTGTGTTGGATTTAACAAATTAAACCATTTAATCATTTTTTATATTATTCCAAATTAGAAACAAATATTTTTTTACAAATGTATTAAGTTACACTTGTACCTTACTTTTTTTTTAGATTTTACGGTGTCAACGTACCCGTATCGTACCAATACAAGTACTCATACCCGTACCAGTGCTTCATAGGTCTGATATTATCTTGAGTCGATCCTGGAGAAACTTATTGAGCTGAAAGTTTCTTAGCTACTTTATGTGTGTGTGCGCACACAATTGTAACTAGTTTACTACCCAAATTAATTTCATTAGAATTGATCTACTAATAGTAATTTCAAAATTGAGTGGGAAAAAAATTTCAAAATTTGATAAGCACCCGATACGGGTACGACATATTTGTCGAAGCACCCATGCTTTGTAGTTTCAAGATAATTCTAAATGAGAATTTATATATATATATATTTTGCAGAGTATATATTATTTAAATTTTAATTTTTTCATTATTGAGATATAAAAAAGAAAAGAAAAAAAAAACTTATTTATTAAATATTTAATTTTTTTTTTATATTTTGGGGGCAAATTGATTTTTAAGGTATAGTTTGGGGGGTAAAATGAAATTCCAAATGAATTTTGGTGCCACGTCAGCACATTCATTCCAATTGTAGACGGAATGTGACGGCAAGGGCCAAATTGATCAAAATTTCAAAAGTTTGGGTGTAAAATTAATATTAATCGAAGTATGGCGGTCAAATTGAAAAATTTGTGAAAGTTTGGAGGGTAAAATGATATTTCCTCTAACCTATTCATTCCCATGGAATTTACTTAGAATTTTCGATTCGTAATTATGCTGGCCAAACATGATTCCAATCAAACTTTCAAGGTTATTCAACAAAAGTATGAGACTCTAAGGTTCAACATTTCACACAATAGATTCCTTGCTAAAACAATAGACCATCTTACATACCAAACAATTATATCACTATCACCATAATCTCATACACTTCATTTGATTATCAAATAATTCCTATAGCACTTCGACTTTCTCCAACATTCCCAAAATCTGATATACATATAACCAACATAACTCCCATCGAAGATTCTAATTCCTTGCAATATCAAATTCCCACAATACTTCTCAACTCTTATGTCTCAACACTAAACTTAGATTACATATAACACACTTAAGCACAAACACATTCATAACGTGAAAGCATTCCTAAAATTTCATTCTACAAATTCTTAATGCTAAAATGAACAAGTGCGTAAGAAAGTAATTTGTGCTCTGATACTACTTTGTCACGACCTCAACCCACTTCTAGAGGTTACAGTGGTGACCAGCCAGTAATCATAGATTATCTACTACTTTTGTCACGACCCAATCCCCGTCCCAAGGGATTAGTGAGGTGACTGGCCAGTAATCCGTAATTACCAAAGGCCTATTTAGATAGAAACATAATTATAGGGGCTTGCAGAAGCATTCAAATTAAAATATAACGTCCAATGAGTTGTGCAAACTTTTATGAGACAGAAGAAACTTGCAAAAATATATACATACATAAACGTAACATCATAATATTATACATATAATACTGTCATGAGATAAGGGTTAAAACTCTATATACAGAAATATTGTCATCTCCCTTCAAAACAACTTAATTATATATTAAGAGGGATAACTCCACAAACACAAGAAGCCTTGACATTTTCGAAACCTCGATGTGAGGCACAAAGGTTGGCTTTACAAAAACAGAGTTCAGACAAACGCCTCTAAGCTTGGTCTTGCGCACGATCACCTACAGACATATATAGATAAGGTGAGCTATAGCCCAATGAATAACAACAACATAAAGGGTTGATGAATAATGTCCAGAAGTATAAATTCCTGAATCAGAGTTTTAGTTCATAACAGAAACATACTCATACTTGTAACAAACATACGTGGTACATCCAATAGCAAAATAGAGCAGATGATCATATAAGACCAGAACAAATTAGACAGATGATTATGCAAAATCAAAATAGATAACCATTGAGGTTAGACAGATAGTTCCAAGAGTTGGAACCAACAGAGATCTCTGATAACAGATAACATAAACAACTATTAAAGGATGCCATGAATACATTTCAGAAAAGGACAATCATTCATTCATTACATAAATTATCAGTTTTGAAACATAACATAACTTGTAATTCTGAAAATAATTTTAAACAAACGTAACTTTACAAAGTTATTACTCACAGATGGCTCCTCAGAGAAGTTGGTCAGAACATAGCGTATAACCTGCACAACCACATAACAGAGTTACATTGAAACACATGTTTCCAAGCAATGTTCTAATTATTCCAATCCTCTTTTAATGTATTTTTAACTCAGTTTCTTATTAAGAATGCCTATACAATGCCCAATGATGCCAATGAGAGCATGAGGATGAAAACTTGCAAACGGGAGTGTGTTTCAAAAATGCTGGAAACAGGGCACTTCGCTCGAGCGCACCTTTGGTTGCTCAAGCAGTGTGGTTTGATTGCAAAAGTACTGGATGGGGTCAAAGTGAGCTCAAAACACGTAGAAACTCACCCAAGAACAAAGACACAATGCCAATTTGCAAAATCAAAGTTCAAAACTTGTTAATTCTTCAAAATCATGCTTACAACTTCATACTTAAAACATGCATATAATGAATTTGAGTCAAAACATGAACAACTGAGATAGTAAGTCAAAAATCATGATGAATTCTCAAAACTTGGCAAGTATAGCCTCACGCATGTAAAGAATTGATGAAATTCTAACTTAGGGTGATGAATTATGCACGCATGTGTGAATTAGCACCAATTTCCTCATCCTAAGCTCAATTCTTATATTTAATCACATAATCCTCTTAAATTCACATCTTTACTGACTTAATTTACTAAATTAAGGTTCAAAAGCTTACCTAGGGCCTTTAATTGAGCTCTCCTTAGCAAATTCTTGAGTCAATTCTTCTATTCTCCTTCAAATCCTTTCAATACTCCTCCCTCTCTCTCTAGGTGATGTTCTCACTTTCTCTCTACAAGTGTTTAGCTCAAAAGATGATGAAGAAAATGAATTCAATAAGCTCATATTTTATTTTTATAGTCTAGATTAGTTTAAGCTAGTTAATCTAGCTTAATTCTAATTATTTTGTTCTGAATCAAATTCTAATTAAATCTTCCATAAGATTCTAAATATTCCAAGTAGTCTATTAGACTAGTCAATTTCGGTTTCTATCACCGTTAAGGCCTTAAATTTCAGTTCCTAACAGAATTCACAATGGATATTCCTACATTTAACAGATATGAAGACAAAAATCATAATAAACACATAATTAACATCGAAATTCACATTAAGCACTTAAGTAACATTCAAAATTAACAATTAACAGCATAATACGTGTCACAGTTATTACAGCCTTCTTAACAAATCACAAAATATTTAAGTGTAATGGGGCTTGAAGTGGAAGCAACAAAAATAATTTCGTCCATTGAGCAATGCATAAATGATATAACAAATGCATACATATATTATTAAATACACATAACATATATATATATATACATCCAACAACATTTACATTTATAAATTTACAAATCTCGACGTCTTAAAAACTTTCCAAAGAAAGAAATCACGGGCCTCGGCTCGGGTGACATTTCCAAAAGCTTCACAAAGGTTGACAAGAAAAACTCTAAACTTGAAACTTTTGTTGAATACTTACATACATATAAAGGAAGAGAGTGAGCTAAAGGCCAATGACAAACATCAATATAAAAGAGTTAATGAATGAGTTCCAAATTTTTGAAAACATTCTTATCATATTCAAAACATCGTTCAGAGATATAACATACATAAGTTTCATCAAACTTCTCAAAGCTAAGCAAACTATGTGGTACATCCAATAGCATTAAGAAAAGTAAACAGAACAACCTCTGGTCCAATACATGGCAGAACGACCTCTAGTCCAATATCTGGCAGAACGATCTCAGGTCCAATATATAACAGCTGTAACAGAACGACTTTAGGTCCAACATATGACAAATATGACAGAACAACCTTAGGTCCAATATATAACATCATCGAGAATTTACTAGAGGATGCCACAACAGATAAACAAAAGGAAAAACTCATTCATTCTTAGCACAACATAATTTCTATAAAACTTATCATATCATAAGCATTTCGGAATTTCATAGCATATCTGATCATTTCAAAAAATACTTGTATCAGAGCATTTATCATATCGGAACATTTCATAGACAATATACAAATTTCATAAAACATCTCATGTTATAACATTTTCAATACCATTTATACAAAAATATCTTTACAAAGACATTACTCACAGTGAGTCTAGTTCTGGTAAGTCTCCTCGTATGACTGACCTACATAATACACACACAATTTGATAAAACAAAAGCACTTAACTAACTTTAGTTTCCTTCATTCAATTAGTTTAATTGGAGTCGATTTCAAAGTATATTTTATTTCCCGATTAGTCTTAATATATGCATAGGGGTGTTCGGAAGGGAAAAAGAAGATCAAAACACACATTCACTATGTTCCGCACGTGTGGGAGTCCCAGCCACATGTGCCGTTATTTTAGAAACTGTGACCATGTTTTGGTTCGTACTGAACGTGCGGGGCTCACAACCGCACGTACGGTTTTGGGAATTTTTGTGCTATTCAAAAGTTCATCAAGGATCAAAGCTTCACTTACTCAAATTCTTACCAAACCTCATGCAAAACCCTTCTTAAATTATGTAATTTCATGAAGAAATATAAATGCATGATCAATTTCCAAATCATTTGCCTTAAAACCTCTTTAATTGCGTGATTAAAGCTAAAAATCCCATGCATGCAATGTTTGCAAAACTTTTTCTCTTTTTCTTTACAATATGAAATTAAAGCCATAAAACTCTTAGAAAAGCATTTGCATGTCCAAATATTTATCAAAATCAAACCAATTCTTAATTGTCAATCTCAAATCATAATTTACTCATTAGCTTGTCCAAATTTATATTTAATTAATTTTCTTCATATCAAACCCAATTTCAAACCATTTACATCAAAACTCCTTTAATTTGTCAAAATTAGAATCAAACTTCATGAGCTCATGATTTTCAAAACTTTGTTCTTGTTTCTTCAAAGCATGAAATCAATTCTTAGAAATCTATGATGTGAAAGTTTGCGGCTGTAACGCCCTCAAAATAATACATAAAACCCATCACTTTAGACATGCATTGATATAAAAGAAACCAACCATTTCTATTCATCAGAGTAATTCTTACAACTGTATTACATGTTAACAACAAAAGCAAATGCCCTATAGGCTTACAGCTTTCCAAGTCAACACCTGGTTACACAAAAGGAGAGTACTAACTCTATACAAAATAGCCCTTGGCTTGATATACATGCAATACAAACAAAATAAACAAAAAAAGTCTTCAACTCTCATCATCATCCAAGCTATGTCTTTGGAGGTGGCATACTACCTGTACCTGAAAATAATGTCCCATAAAGGGTGAGCCAACGCCCAGTAGAGATATGCTAAACACAGTATGGGCAATGACTAAGACATTAGCAATTCATAAATGTTCAATTTCCATAAACCAATTCATAACCCATTTCCATTTCATGACCACTATGTTCATGTTTCATTTCAATTTCCATTTCTTATCAATTTCACAATTTACGCTGAAAATAATGTCCCATAAAAGGTGAGCCAACGCCCAGTAGAGATATGCTAAACACAGTATGAGCAATGACTAAGTCATTAGCAATTGATAAATGTTCAATTTCCATAAACTAATTCATAACCCATTTCCATTTCATGACCACTATGTTCATGTTTCATTTCAATTTCCATTTCTTATCAATTTCACAATTTACATCAACGGCTCAGAACCTGGCCAACCACTTATATGAGACAGTGACTCATATTAAACATTTCCCATTTTTACAATAGATAAACATACTAGTTGTATCAACATCTCAACAGATAAGCATACAAACTGTATCCACATTTCAACAGATATGCATATTAGTTATATCAACACTTCCAATGATAAGCATATGAGCTGTATCAACACTTTCAAAGATAAGCATATGAGCTGTATCAACACATTATCTGACAAGCATATGAGCTGTATCAGTGGAGTCCATCCCCTATCTCCTCCCAAACAACATCCGGTTTAGAGGTCCATCCCCTATCTTCCCCTAAACCATGGAGTACATCCCCTATCTCCTCCCACACACACAACGTATATACACAAAGGTCATATACACAATCAATCAATACATAACGTTAATGTATTCTATCAACCGTCATACTCTATAACATATCCAATTGATTAGTTTTAGTTTGCCTAATCATCATGCATTGTCTACAACAATCAAAACTACCTTCCACCGGTAGTCCAAGCAATTATTTCTAAACAGATAATAAAAGCTCCAACAGATAAACTATCAATGTTTTCAAAAGTAAGCGAATAATAAATCTAACTCCACTATTCTACCATATAATGAACCAATTTCATTATTTCCAACTCAATTCCATATAGCTACAATTTTCCCAAATTAATTATACCAATTAATTTTAAACAACAAATTAGGGCTTTTACCCCCAACTCTCAATATCAACTCAAAGGTTCAAATATCACCAACCAACAACTATATCATCATTTTGAAACCCAAAATACATATTATGAGCCCAAAATCACAAAACCATCTTTAACACATTTTGAAACCCTAAGTCTCAAAATCAACCATTTAAACAATAAGCTCAAAATCTAGGTTAAAACCCATAAGAGTGAGTAGGAATCCCTACCTCAAATTCGGAGCTCAAGGGAAGAAGGTGAAGAAACTCAACGTGCTCCAAAACTCAATATTCTCGGATCAATGGATAGCCCTCGACGATCAACCCAACTTTTACAAAGGCCGGAGGAAAAGGAAACACTCTAACTAGATCAAACCCTAGAGAGAAGGGAGTTTCTTGAGAGAGGAACTCTCAAAATGTCTTTTTAGAAAGTAAGAGGGAGAGAGAGAAAGTAAAAAGAGAATTTAAAACGCCCAGCTGCCAACTGATATACGACATTCCCGCTCGAGCAGAGAACACAACGCTCAAGCGTCAAGAATAAAAAACTAGGTACACTCGAGCGCAAGAAGGCCCGCTCGAGCGCCAAGACACAAGAATAAAGTACATCCGCTCGAGCGCGAAAACCAGTCCGCTCGAGCGTAGATTTCCCCCTCCCAGAACTTACACCAAAAAGTACTACCCGCTCGAGCACCACCGCTCGAGCGTAAAGAAACCCGCTCGAGCATGAAAAACATGCTCGCAGAAGTTCTGCAGAGCACCAAAATACTGGGAGCGTGTAATCTCCGCTTGAGCGCAAGAAGACCCGCTCGAGCGGACCTCCAGAAAACTGAGCAACAAAGAATTGAAACCAAAGCCTAACCAACCTGTAACAACTCTGCCCAATACATCCTAAAACTCAATCAAGCGGAATTAAAGGACGACAACAAGATAGATACAACTACCAACTTCACGGAACTGAGTCCGGAATACAACAGAACAGTAAAGGGATAACCGGGATCGCTATAGCGGCAAAATTTTATTTGCAAAAACAATCTTTCAAAGAAACACCACCTAATTACAGAATCTAAAATACCTCAATCCAAGCGTGTTGTTGTTAGTTTCTCACCAAGCGATCCAAATGTCTCACCTCCAAAGTGATTCACATTGCACCCTCTTGCTTTCTTTCTTTTTTTTGGTGTATTTTCTACAAACTTTAAAAATTTTAATAGCCAATTTTTGTATCAAATACGTCTGATATATGCACAATACATGATAGAGTTTGCATGTAGGTGGGATCCATAAGGATCTCTATCTTTCAGTTTTGGGCATAAAATATAATATGTATCTTTTATTTTGAATTTGCAGGATACAACTTATCCAATTTTTCATTTAATTATCTTTTAAATAGATAATATAGAACTTCCACTAATTGCAATAATGTCCATCAACACGTTACAATTAAATCCCTAAAAGTAGAGAATTACAAGTGAGGCCCTTTCTTACAATTGGTCACAAACTTCCTTCCACCAAATTATATTCCACATGAGCTACTAGGTATGGACAAATTCATCACTATCAAAAAACCCTAGCTCATGTAGGCGAATTCTAAATTTTCCCTTCTTCTAATTGGATGCCATTTTTCAAAAATAGTACTTTTGTAATTATACATGTATAAAAATATTTTTATGAAAAATTATAGGCCGGTTTTCTTTTGGTCCTACATTAATAGGAAGAATTATTTGAATATATTTTCTCATTTTGAGAATGGTGGATTCCATGTTAAGCACCTATATAAATCAATCACCACTCACATAACCCAACATGTCCGTGTATAGCCTTTGATTTGGCATCACTGATTGACAATATCAAAATTAAATGAATAGTTAATTAATTTATACAAGCCTCTCATATCACCCAGTTCTTGAATTGTTAGGACAACACCCAGTTCTTGAATGAACTTGCGAATCCAAATAGCTTCCTTTGCAGCTTCACTTGTAGCCACATACTCTGATTCAATTGTAGAATCTGCAGTAGTATCTTGTTTGCAACTTCTCCAACTTATTGCTCCCTTTCCAAGAGTGAACACAAATCCAGAAGTGGATTTTCTATCATCGATATTAGATTGAAAATCTGAATCAATGAACCTTCAACAACCAAATTAAAACTACCAAGCACTAGAAAATAGTGTTTAGTCCTTTTCAAATATTTCAAAATGTGTTTCACTGCTGTCTAATGCTCTGGACCTGGATTGGATTGGTATCTATGCACAATGCTCACTATGTAACAAATGTCAGGCCTAGTACAAAACATTGCATACATGAGACTTACCACTGCCAAAGCATAAGGAATATTTCTCATTTTCTCTCTCTCCCCTTGTGTTTTTGGTGCCATTCCCTTAGAGAGACGAATTCCATGCCTAAAGGGTAGGAAGCCTTTCTTGGAATCTTGCATGCTAAATCTTGCCAAGACTTCGTTAATATAATCGACTTGTGAAAGACCAAGTAATCTTTTCTTTCGGTCTCTAAACAATTTGATCCCGAGTATATAACTAGCTTCACCAAGGTCTTTCGTTGCAAAGTGATTAGATAACCAAACTTTGACTGATGACATTATTCCTACATCATTCCCAATAAGTAGTATGTCATCAACATAGAGAACCCAAAATACTTTGGCACTCCCATTGACCTTCTTGTAAACACAAGGTTCATCCATATTTTGCAAAAAAACCAAACGATTTGATTGCCTCGTCAAAACAAATATACCAACTCCAAGATGCTTGCTTGAGGCCATAAATGGACCTCGTTAATTTGCACACTTTATTTTCTTCACCATGAGATGTAAAACCTTCTGGTTGGTGCATATAAATTTCTTCTTCAATATAGCCATTCAAGAATGTGGTTTTAACATCCATTTACCAAATTTCAAAATCATGGTGTGCAACAATTGACAAAAGAATCTTTACAGACTTTAGCATGGCTACTGGCGAAAAAGTTTATTCATAATCGATACCAGCTCTTTGGTTATACCCTTTCGCCGCTAGTCTTGCTTTGTAGGTCTCTACCTTTCCATTGGGTCCTAATCTTCTTTTATATACCCATTTGCAACCTATGGGTTTAATGCTGTCAGGTTTATCTACTAAGGTCCAAACCTTATTAGAATACATTGAATCCATTTCAGATTCCATGTCTTTTTGCGAATGCCCAACATCTTTGTCTTTAATTGCCTCTTCGTATGTAAATGAATCATCATCAGACAATCCTGATTCTATCTGATAAATCTCATTTAATAGCGATAACTTAACTGGAGATCTAATAATCCTTTTACTACGCTGAGGTTCTTGTGCAACAATTGGTTCAATGGGCTTACTTATTTTGTCCTTCACTTTGACTACTTGCCTCATCAATTGAAATGTCAGTTACTTCTTCAAGGACAATTCTTGTTCTATTTTCATTGAAAATGTAATCCTCTTTTCTGCTAACAATAATTTTTTGTCCTTTAGGATTATAAAAATAGTAACCAAATGCGGTCTTAGGATATCTAAGGAAAATGCATCTATCAGTTCTCAATTCCAGTTTATCAACATCTTGCTTTTTCACATGTGCTGGACAAACCCATATCCTAATATGCTTTAGGCTAGACTTTTTTCCCAATCCATAATTTATATAGAGTTTTAGGAATTGATTTAGTAGGAACTCCATTTAACAAATAAGTAGCAGTTTATAATGCAAATTCCCAAAAGGAAATTGGCAGTTCTAACATGCTCATCATTGAACAAACCATATCTAATAAGGTTCTATTTCTTTTTTCTGCCTCCCCATTATTTTGTGATGTGCCTGTGGGGATTAATTGAGATATGATACCATTCTATTTTAAATAATTTCAAAAATCATCTAAAAAGTATTCTCTCACATGATCTGATCAAAGAGCTTTGATGCTTTTTCCAAGTTACTTTTCTACTTCACTACGAAATTCATTGAACTTTTAAAAGATTTTAGACTTATGTTTCATTAGGTACAAATAACCATACCGAGAATATTCATCGGTGAATGTAATGAAATAGTAAAAACCACCTCTTGCCATGTGATTTATTGGACCACAAACATCTGTGTGTATTAATCCCAAAGCTTTTGTGGCTTTAATTCCTTTTCTTAGAAATGAAATTTTAGTCATTTTTCCTTGCAAGCAAGGCTCACAAATTGGATAAGACTCAACTTTCAAAAAATTTAAAGGTTCATCCTTGACTAATCTATTTAGACATTCTAAATTGAAATGACCAAGTTCAAGTGCCACATGTAAGTTCGAATTACATCCCTTTTTCTTTTAAGGGGTAACATAAGGGTGGATATATCATTCTCAACACAAATTAATAGAATTATCAATAAGACTAATAAAGTAAATACCATCTATTAAAATGCCAAAAACCACAAATTTATTATTGTGCTTAATAACAACTTTCAAAGAACAGGAGAAACAATATCCCAACGAAATTAACTTTGAAACAGAAATTAAATTTCTACGAACATTTGGCACAAATAGACAATCTTTTAAAACTAGAGTCCTATTAAATGATAATTCTAAATAAGAAGTTCCTATAGAAACTATAGCAACTGTTACACTTGTTCCCAACTTTATTAGCATCTCCCCCTTCCTTAAGCCTTCTGGTCTCCTTGACCCCTACAACACATTGCAAATATGTGAGGTCGCACCATAGTCTACACACCAAGCATTAGGAGGACCAATCAATAAATTGGTTTCAATAATAAACAAATTTAACATACCTTCTGAAGGTTTGTCCTTTTTCAACATTGCCAAATAATGACAGGCAATTTCTCTTCCAATGGCCAAGCTTTCCACAATAGAAACAATTTCCTTTGCTATTCTTTTTATCAATGCCCTTTATAAAAATACCATGTTTTCCAGAGAACTTAGAGCCAATAGATTTCTTATTAAAATTATTCTTGCCTTTAGGCTTGAATTTTCTTGGACCTTCCTTCTCACCCATCATTATAGTGGGTTGGCTCTTTAATAAGATCCTTTGTTGCTTGCAACATATTTAGCAGCTCTGATGGTGCAACGATCATCTTATTCATGTTGTAACTCAAAATAAATTGATTATAAGAATCTGGTAAAGATGAAAGGATCGCATCAATTTTAGTTTCACTTTCAATATCTACACCCAAAATTTCCAATATGTAAATGAAAGATATCATTTTCAGGGCATGTTCCCGTACTAGAGTACCTTCCACCATTTTGGTGGACATCAAACCTTTCATGGCAATTTGGCATGCATTTCTGCTCTGTTCTCCAAACATTTCTTTCAACCCTCATGCTGCTTTTGCAACACATTGGTCATTGAGGCAAATATGTAGCATTTTGCAACATCATCCGCCTCATGCCACTTACTAGCAGCCTCACGTTGTTCATCAGTGTAACGCCCCGAAAATTGAGCATGATATATCTATTTATGCAACAAAACTCACCTGATAGACAAACACATATATATATATATATAGCTAACTAATCCATACACCCATTTCCATTAAATCCCAAATGCCAAATACATGTTGTTCACATCTCAATGCCCCAGTTCTAATCCCAAACATGTATTTTACAACAAGTATGAAATGGAAGCCAAATAAATAATAAGTGCCCTACAGACTTACAAATTTATCCAAGAACATTCTTGGTTACACAAAATGGAGTTTCAACTCAACACAAATACAATCCTGGGCTTACATTCAACAAATAACAATAAAACAAAAATGAAGCCTCAGCTCCGAGTCCTCCTAAGTCAATGCCTTGGGCGGGCATAGCACTTCTACCTGAAATGGTTTTCCTTATAGGGTGAGCCACAGCCCAGTAGAGATATACTACACAACATATGAACAATGACAAAACTAAAGAGTATGATCATGCCATGCTCATGATAAAACAATTTATCTCTCTTTTTATAAAGCATGCAATGCTGAGATAGAACAGCAAATATAAAACCATTTCCATTTTAAATCATATCTGTTACATGAATATGACCCTGTGAATCTCTAGGTGAGTGTCTGCAAGTAGGCCCTAATGCACTACCACCGTCATTTTTACTAGTAAACTGGAAAGCTCGACACCTAATCGCGCAGTTCTACAACCCCTATCCAGATTCACCAAGTATTCATCTTTTCGCAAACAGATATATTTCTAAACATTTCTAAAAAACAGATACATTTCCAATGAAATGAATGTAATGCAACGTCCAATGCAACAAATGAGGAACGTCGTTCAATTTACCTAAGTCTCGTGCATTTGTACAACAATCATGGCTATCCTCCACCGATAGCCCAAAATAGATATTTCTAAACATATATTTAAACAATTAAATTCCAAAAATTCCGATAAATACAATCCATTACACATCTCATTAAATATGAACAACTACACTAGTTTTCATATCACAATCACGTCCGGTAACCTCTCAAGGTCCATTTCTAACCGTGTCGGTTTTATTTCAACAGATACATTAAGCAAAATAATACCGTTAATGCCCAAGAAAATATCATTTTCTTTCCAAACTCATTCTCCAAGTATTATTCAATTATGACATCCTATTTTGATCAAAAGCCCCAAAAGTTAAACATAATTCCTTTATTTTCTTTAAAAATGCTCTTTTGGTCGCAAATCGGTAAAAATTCCAAAACCGATCGAGTCGAAGTCCGTTTTCTTCAAATTTAAAACATAGCTCTTTCATAATCTTACAAACATATTCCAAGTTTACACTTTCGCAATTTGGGCATCAACTTTTTATTTTTCTCTAAATTCTCCTTTTAAGCAAATAAATCACAAATTTTTCAAAAATTCTAATTAAATTATATACAACTCTTAAGCTCCATATAATCAAGTAAAAGTACATGAAGAAATATAGGAAAAATCCCTACCTCAAGCTAGAAGAGGAAACAAGCAAAAATCCAAATTTTCGATTTTGCTGGATTTTGATCTCCACCGATGAAAATGTTTCTCACCAAACTCTTCTCTTTGGCTTCAAGAACAGGTTAAACAAATTAAATTAAGAACAGGTTAAACAAATTAAATTATATACTAGAGAGGTTCTAGCTCTCATGCCCAAATACACTAACGCACAAAAAGATGGAAGGTGAATGTGACCTAAGCTGCTGGGCTGTCTCCTAGATAGCCACTGAATAGAGTTCCTTTGTTGAACTAACAATACTTTCTAAATGTAAAAACAAGAATACTGATCAGGCTTACAAACTTTAACAGTTATCTCAAATTATTCGTAATGTGCCAATATATAGTCAAAACCAACAAACAAAGCTTGCTACAACATCAGGGACATATTACTTAAAATTAATAGGGGAGCTCACAAACTCAACTACATTGTTCCAAAGTATGTGACATGAATGGCACCACAAACGATCAAAAACTACAATGCTTTCATAAACCTGTATGCAAAGGCATGTGCTTAAGCACCTTGCTTATTAAACTTTAACTTAAAGAACCCTCCGCGTCATATAGTTACATTTAAAGAGTCATCCTTAGTCCAATGATCCTGTAAGCTTACAGAGCGCAGAGCGCAAACCTCTCAGTAGAATCAAGGCTGTGTGCAATATGAATTGTGATCATAAATTATTGTCATACTATGAAGCATGAATATGAAAACTTGATACCATAAAGATAAACGAGATGGAATATGTTGATACCACAAATTCAAAAGCAGATCTATTTTTGGAAACACAAAACAATTCATTTTATACACGGTAGGACAATAATCAACTTCCACAAGGTTTAGAAATGTAGTAGTTGTACATTGCTTTGTAATTATATGTTCAACTATATTTCTTAAAGAAAACATTAAATACACTATTCATGTATTTCCACAAATGAACTCAGATAGACAACAAAATCAATGCAATTCACCTCGACGAATGTGATTGGCAGCAGCATAAAAACAATAATTGGAGGTAGCACAAGCGGTTGATATTGAATAATTTGGTCCCATACAACCAAGCTCAATTGCAAGCAAGGCTGAGCCCATATTTGTTATAGCATAAGGTATGAAAAAGTGGAGTCATTTTCCTGTAACTTCCCTCTATCTTATCTCCTCATGATGTATCTATAGTGTGTATAGTTTATTTTCCTGTATACTCTTTACACCTTTTGAACCCCACTACAACACCTTTTTATTTTATCATTCACTCCCCCTCAATCTCTCTTATAAATAAATCATTCTCCACCATCAAAAATCATAAAATCTCCCACCACCGAAAACATCATGCTTATTCCACCCTCTCTTTGTTTTCTCCTTCCCCCAAAAATTCCCTGACTGTAACATCTTTTCTTTTTATTTTTTTATTTTTTACTTTTTTTTACTATTTTCTCAAATCATGGTCCGAGCACTTAAAACTAAAATTTTAAATTCTGCACCGACTATTTTTTTTTTTAAAAAAGTTTGGGTCATCACAATCAGTGGCATCCGCTCCAGGGAGCGCAGGTGGATCAGTGGTTAGAACAAGGTTCAATTTTTCAGCAATGAGGACAATTGTCAAATTTCTCTTCCAATCCACATAGTTTGGTAAACATGTGTCCGAAGAATATAAGTATTGCATTGTATATAAATCCGTAGGATGCAGGGTTTTTAATCTACTATGGTAATGCTCACTAGAATTATCATTCAAACAATCATAAATATTTTGTAACCCCACAAATAAAACACTTATATTTAAAACATTCATAGTGAGCATTGGGAAACCAATCCTACATGTACAAAAATTTCTTTTGAAATAAATGAACATACCATGAATGGGTGGATAGCTACTGCCCATCATAATATCATCTCATGTTATCATTTTTCTTTCTTTTAGGAAAATTAAATTTATTTATAACTCCCAATTTTTCTTTTAGCCTCCAAATCAACTCATATGACACCTTTTGATTACCAGATAATATTTGTCTAAGTGCAAACCATTGTTTAGATACATAGCATAAACATGTAAGATTATGCCTTCATTTTAACTGACACTCCCACTAGTCATACTTATACTTTTCACAAAATAAATAAAACAAACTAATTAATTAAAACCCAACCAACTCTTTTGGTATCAATTAAATCTCAATTAATTAGAATTTTTATTTACCAGCAATGGAGGGCCATAGATTTTATTTTCTTAAAATAATTGTATTTAACACTTAATCATCAAAATGGGATACCAATAACATTTATAACTAATTTATTCCCATAAATTAGCAAACTAATTTTTATGTTATCAATAAACTAACAAAAACAAAAAATAATCGCTACAGTGTCTTACAGAAACCAGCCGCCCCTTTTTTTTCGGCCCATCATAAAGTTCTGATTTGAACCTATAATCATGTCTACAACAAACTGATTTTTTTTTCAGTCCTTTTTTTTCTTCTTCTTCTTGCTTACTATTTCGGCCCCCTTTCATTTTTATTCATTTATATTTTTAATGAACGAATAATACAAGGAAAAAAATCAATTATATATTCACAAATTATATAATCGGCAATCACCCAAGACAATATCGAATATTTAATATTTTCATCAAAATGAAAAACAAAAATATAGACTCATGTAATCAAAGTAGTGTGGCTCTGATACCAATGAAAGTTTGCGAAACAAATTTATTTGAAAAAATAATCTTTCAAAGAAACATCACCTATTTACACAATCGAAAATACTTCAATCCAAGCGTGTTGTTGTTAGTATCTCACCAAGCGTCTTGCCTTTAAAGTGATTCACATTGCCCCCTCTTGCTTTTACTTTTGTATTTTTCTACAGACTTTAAAAATTCTGTTGGCTAATTTTTGTATCAAATACATCTGATATATACACAATTCATGATAACGTTTGCATGTAGGTTGGGTCCATAGGGATCTCTATCTTTCAGTTGTGGGGATAAAATAAAATATGTACATTTTCTTTTGAATTTGCAAGATACAACTAATCCAATTTTTCATTTAATTATCTTTTAAATAGATAATATAGAACTTGAGATTATTTCATTTTTACCGCTATACTTTTACACGATTTTAAATGACCCCCAGACTACTCTTATTTTCACGCGTACCCCCATACTATTTAAATTACTATCAATTTTGCCCCTGCCATCAGATTTGAAACGAAAAACGTTAAAAAAATTACATTTTAGCCCCAAATTTCAAAATAAAGATGCAAACTCACCATTTCCTACCAGCAAACCACCACCACCAACCACCACTTTAAGCCCTTCTATCTTCTTCCTCAAAACTCCTTTTTGCCTCATTTTTACGTCGTTGGATTCAACTCACGGTCTAGTTTTCATATCACGTATCACACGTCTCGTTCTTCCTCTTTTTGCATACTATCGGAGCTCCGAAAGTTGATAAAAAAAAATAAGACTTTTCTTCTCAAAGTTTTCGACTTTTCTTCGAGCCATCTTTCAGACTTCATATCTTTCTCGATTCTTAACGATTCTACTTCATTCTTTCGTCATTCTCCTCACCTCACTTCCTACTTCTCCCTACATTACCTCACTTTCTCACTTCTTCGTGTAATGGGCGGTTTCGGTATGCCGAAAGTTGTCCGAAAACTAATTTCGAAAATTTCAAAACATTCATCTTTTGTTTCTTTCTTCTCCATCTTCCTCATTCTTCTTCTTCTTCATTTATAAAATGATGTGAAACTTGGTTCTAGGTGGTAATGGAGCTGGTGATGGTGGTGGTGGCGGTCTAGCGATGGCAACGGCGCTCGCGATGATGGTGGTCATGGAGTTTGAAGGTAGTAGTAATGGAATCTGCTTGTAAAAGAGGGGGGTTTGGTGTTTGAAAGGTGGTGGTCGTGGTGGTGGTGGTGGTGATGCTGATGTGGTGGTAGTGAAGGTGGTTCGGGTGGTGATGAGAAGATAATACAAAACTAAAATAGGCATTGGCATTCCATTCCAATTTTCAACATACCAAACGTTCTCCAAATCTTATACAACCAGTGATTAAGTCCGAATGTGTTGCACCTCATGAAACTAGACCAAGAGACCTCAAGAAATTATCTATTATTAGAAAACCACATTCAACGCTATTAATCACTGAGCTACCCGTGTGGGTTAAATCTATGGAACATGTCATATTTTTTCTAATTTCAACTGAAAATTTATCACTATCTCTATTGTCAATAAATATATGAACAAGCCAATCATTTAAAATTAGAAAAATATATATATTAAAAAATATATATATATAACTATATATAGATGAGAGAGAAAATAGTTTTCTCAAAGCTTGAATACAAATACATGTCTTTAAATTACGTCACTTTTAAATCAATAATATCAATTTCATACAATATAATCACAACAAAAACTAGGTCCTCATTTGCGACAAATCTTTGTGATGACAAGTCTTCGATGGGTTGTACGTTGAAAGTCACGTTTGGTGTGTTTTGTTCAGGGTGGTGATGTTGGTAAAGTTGGTGGTTCGGGTGTTGATGTTAGAGAAGTTGATGAAGTTGGTGGTTCGGGTGGTCGGTTACCCCCTAGAACCATGCTCTACATTATGTTATAAGTGAAGAAGAAGAAGAAGAATGAGGAAGATGGAGGAGAAAGAAACAAAGGATGAATGTTTCGGAATTTTTGGAATTAGTTTTCAGACAACTTTCGGCATACTAAAATCGCCCATTACACAAAGAAGTGAGAAAGTGAGGTAGTGTAGGGCGAGGTAGGAAGTGAGGTGAAGAGAATGGTGAAAGAATGTAGTAGAATCGTCAAGAATCAAGAAAGATATGAAGTCCGAAAGATGGCTCGAAGAAAAGTCGAAAACGAGTAGAAAAGTCTTTTTTTTTTATCAACTTTCAGAGCTCCGATAGCATGCAAAAAGAGAAAGAACGAAACGGGTGAGATGTGATACAAAAACTAGACCGTGAGTTGAATCTAACGACATTAAAATGAGATGAAACGGAGTCATGACGAAGGAGATAGAAGGGCTTGAAGTGGTGGTTGGTGGTGGTAGAAAATGGTAGGTTTGCATCTTTATTTTGAAATTTGGGACTAAAATGTAATTTTTTTAACATTTTCCGATTCAAATCTGACGACAAGGGCAAAATTGATAGTAATTTAAATAGTATGGTGGTACGCGTGAAAATAATAGTCTGGGGGGTCATTGAAAATCGTGACAAAGTAAAGGGGTAAAAATGAAATAATCTCATAGAACTTCCACCAATTGCAATAGTGTCCATCAACACGTTACAATTAAACCCCAAAAAGTAGAGAATTACAAGTGAGGCCCTTTCTCACAATTGGTCACAAACTTCCTTCCACCAAACTATATTCCACATGAGCTATACTAGGTATAGACAAATTCATCACTATCAAAAAACCCTAGCTCATGTAGAGGAATTCTAAGGGTAGCGTTTGATAGAGTTTCTAAATATGATTTGAGAATATAGTTGTAATTTAAGTTTGTAAGTTTTGGAATTATGATTTGAGTGTGAAAAATTTAGAATTATGATTTGAGTGTGGAAAATTTGTTTGGTTGAGTTTTGGAAAGAGTTTTGAATTGAGTTTGAAATGAATGATGTGACATATGATATTTAATTAAAAAACTTACAACTCATAACCAAACACACAATCCAAAATCCTATTCAAAGCTCATAAAAAAAAATTAAAAAAAATTCTGAAATTTTTTTTACTTAAAATATAAAAATAAAAGGTGGAAAAAAAAAAAAAACCGTACACTGTTCCGGTCAACCGGCCAGACGTCAAAAGGTACGACCGGGTTAGCCAAATTTTCCTGCCCGACTATAACCAAACACCACGTGCAAACCAAGAGTTGGAATTACAATTCCAAAGCTCTTCCAAGTAGAGCCTAAATTTTCCCTTCTAATTGGACCCCAAAAGCATTTTTCAAAAATAGTACTTTTGCAATTATACATGTACAAAAATATTTTTATGAAAAAATTACAAGCCAGTTTTCTTTTGGTCCAAAGTTAATAGGAAGAATTACTTGAATATACTTTCTCACTTTGAGAATGGTGGATTTCACGTTAAGCACCTTTATAAATTAATTACCACTCATATTACCCAACATGTCGGTGTATAGCCTTTGATTCGTTGTCATCGATTAATAATATCAAACTTAAATGAATAGTTAATTAATTTATACAAGCCTCTCAGGTCAAAGGAAAATAAGTGCATCGTAATAAAACTACTTTTTAAACTGACAGTGATCATTCTATAAGTGTTCTCAAAACATGAACTTATTGTATAGCACCCTACCTATTTGCCTAAGGTCACTACCTCAAATGATGAAGTAATCATTCTATCATATAGAAGCAAATCAGGTGTAGACCATAATAATACGACGCCCAATCAACACCCATAGCTTATAACAATAATTGGGTCAACAAGGCGCTGAAAAATCGTAACTCCCAACTTTTGGTTCATTAACCATTAGTATGTTTTTCTGCAATGTTATCCAAGGGACCTTATGTTTATATCATATGTAACATTAAAAATAACATTACCCAGAATAATAATATACAAATCCAAAATAAAATGTCAAGCAATTTAATCAGTTAAATAATTTCATTCAAAGTCAAGGTGGGCATCACTGTGTTAGTGTAAGGGCTTTTGAAAGACTAGATAATGTTGATAATTTCTATGAGATGCATATGAATCCCAATATTTGGCCATAACCTAACATTGCTTCTCCAATAGTACCAGTGTTCAGAGTGCAAAATGATTTCCAATTTTTTGTGGCTGTAGAAAAATGTGGACAACCTCTGGAAATATTCTTGAGAAAACAAGTGAATAAAACGACATTCTGTGATGTCTTAAAATACAACGCTGTGAAAAAAAGAAGAGGCTTTCCTCAACCTCAAAAATGGAGTGCAAAAGACCGGTCTATTAGGATAAGGATTTCTCAAGTTTATAGCTATCATAAGGTCTCTAAATCTACTTCTGATAAAATTTGACTTATATTCTTTTCATAAAGTTTTAATTTTATTTTTGTATTAATATTTAGATATGTTATTTGGTGCAGTGATGTAATACAAGTAAACATTCACCTCCAAAATGCACCTTTTATGTGTATTTTAAATTTGCAGAGTGTCATGATTTATAGTATGACACAAAGTGAAGATGATGGTGCTATAGATCCTTTTATAAAAATTACTGAATTTAAAATACTTGGTAAGTTATGAAAATATATATAAAACTTCTTTTACATATTTTTATCAATATGTATATATATAAACATTAATATCTTTCTTGTAATAGATCATGCTACAAATGGCGAGAAGTAGCTAACACTACTAAATTTGATAAGGAATATCATTATATAATGCTCAACTACAAAATTTCGAAGGCTTGAAAATGGGAAAATCAACATCTCACGTCCCGATTTTGAAGGTTTTATGTTAATTTCCCTATTTCCAAGCCTTTGAAATTTTGTAGTTGAGCTTTACCATTGATATCCCTTATCAAATTCAGTAGTGTTAGCCACTCGTCATTTGAAGCATGATCTATTACAAAAAAAAATATTAATGTTTATATATATACATATTGATAAAAATATGTAAAAGAAATTGTATATATATTTTCATAACTTACCAAGTATTTTAAATTCAGTAATTTTTATAAAATGATCTATAGCACCATCATCTTCACTTTGTGTCATAATATAAATCATGACACTCTACAAATTTAAAATACACATAAAAGATGCATTTTGGAGGCGAATGTTTACTTGTATTACCTCCTTGCACCAAATAACATATCTAAATATTAGTACAAAAATAAAATAGAAACTTTATGGAAAAAAATATAAGCCAAATTTTAACACAAGTAGATTTAGAGACCTTATACAGGTCTTTTGCACTCCATTTTTGAGGTTGAGGAAAACCTCTTTTTTTTCACAGCATTATTTTAAGAAATCATAGAATGTCATTTTATTCACTCGATTTCTCAATAATATTTTCCGAAGCTGTCCAACCTTTTCTATAGCCACAAAAAATTGAAAATCATTTTGAACTATAAACACCGTTACTATTGGAGAAGCAATATTAGGGTGTGGCCAAATATTTGGGTTCATAAGCATCTCATGCAAATTATCAGCATCATCTAGTCTTTCAAAAGCCCTTACACTAACACACTCATATCCACCTTGACTTTGAATAAAATTATTTAACGTTGGATAAGGAAGACAACAATGTATCCAACGTCAAATGATTTCATTCAAAGTCAAGGTGGACATGAGTGTGTTAGTGTAAGGGCTTTTAAAAGACTAGATAATGCTGATAATTTTTATGAGATGCATATGAATCCCAATATTTGGCCGCAACCTAACATTGCTTCTCCAATAGTACCAGTGTTCAGAATGCAAAATGATTTCCAATTTTTTTGTAGCTGTAAAAAAAGTTGGACAACCTCTGAAAAATATTCTTCAGAAAACAAGTGAATAAAACGACATTCTGTGATGTCTTAAAATACAATGCTGTGAAAAAAAGAAGAGGTTTTCCTCAACCTCAAAAATGGAGTGCGAAAGACCGATATATTAGGATAAGGATTTCTCAAGCTTATAGCTATCATAAGGTCTCTAAAACTACTTGTGTTAAAATTTGGCTTATATTTTTTTCATAAAGTTACTATTTTATTTTTGTATTAATATTTAGATTTGTTATTTGGTACAGTGATGTAATACAAGTAAACAATCACATCCAAAATGCACCTTCTCTGTATATTTTAAATTTGCAGAGTGTCATAATTTATATTATGACACAAAGTGAAGATGATGGTGTTATAGATCCTTTTATAAAAATTACTGAATTTAAAATACTTGGTAAGTTATGAAAATGTATATAAAATTTCTTTTACATATTTTTATCAATATGTACATATAAAAATTAATATTTTTCTTGTAATAGATCATGCTACAAATGGCGAGAAGTGGCTAGCATTACTAAATTTGATAAAGGATATCAATGATAATGTTCAACTACAAAATTTCGAAGGCTTGGAAATGGGGAAATTAACATCGCACGTCCCAATTTTGAAGGTTCGATGTTAATTTCCCCATTTCCAAGTCTTTGAAATTTTGTAGTTGAGCATTTTCTTTGATATCCCTTATCAAATTCAGTAGTGCTAGCCACTCCTCGCCACTAGGAACATGATCTATTACAAAAAAAATATTAATGTTTATATGTACATATTGATAAAAATATGTAAAAAAAAATTTATATATATTTTTGTAACTTACCAAATATTTTAAATTCGGTAAATTTTATAAAAGGATCTATAGCACCATCATCTTCACTTTGTGTCATAATATAAATCATGACACTCTGTAAATTTAAAATACACATAAAAAGTGCATTTTGGAGGTGAATGTTTACTTGCATTACATCCCTGCACCAAATAACATATCTAAATATTAATACAAAAATAAAATAGAAACTTAATGAAAAAAATATAAGCGAAATTTTAACACAAGTAGATTTAGGCACAGCATTATTTTAAGAAATTACAGAATGTCATTTTATTCACTCGTTTTCTCAATAATATTTCCCGACGCTGTCCAACCTTTTCTACAGCCACAAAAAATTGAAAATCATTTTGCACTCTAAACACTGGTACTATTGGAGAAGCAATATTAGGATGCGGCCAAATATTGGGGTTCATAAGCATCTCATACAAATTATCAGCATCATCTAGTCTTTCAAAAGCCCTTACACTAGCACACTCATGTCCAACTTGGCTTTGAATGAAATCATTTAACGTTGGATAAGGAACAACAACAATGTATCCAACGTTAAATAATTTAATTCAAAGTCAAGGTGGACATGAGTGTGTTAGTGTAAGGGCTTTTGAAAGACTAGATGATGCTGATAATTTCTATGAGATGCTTATGAATCCCAATATTTGACCGCACCCCTACATTGCTTCTCCAATAGTACCAGTGTTCAGAGTGCAAAATGATTTCCAATTTTTTGTGGCTGTAGAAAAATGTGGACAACCTCTGGAAATATTCTTGAGAAAACAAGTGAATAAACGACATTCTGTGATGTCTTAAAATACAACGCTGTGAAAAAAAGAAGAGGCTTTCCTCAACCTCAAAAATGGAGTGCAAAAGACCAGTATATTAGGATAAGGATTTCTCAAGCTTATAGCTATCATAAGGTCTCTAAATCTGCTTCTGATAAAATTTGACTTATATTTTTTTCATAAAGCTTCAATTTTATTTTTGTATTAATATTTAGATATATTATTTGGTGCAGTGATGTAATACAAGTAAACATTCACCTCCAAAATGCACCTTTTATGTGTATTTTAAATTTGCAGAGTGTCATGATTTATATTATGACACAAAGTGAAGATGATGGTACTATAGATACTTTTATAAAAATTACTTAATTTAAAATACTTGGTAAGTTATGAAAATATATATAAAACTTGTTTTACATATTTTTATCAATATGTATATATATAAACATTAATATCTTTCTTGTAATAGATCATGCTACAAATGACGAGGAGTGGCTAGCACTACTGAATTTGATAGGGGATATCAATGAAAATGCTCAACTACAAAATTTCGAAGGCTTAGAAATGGAGAAATTAACATCTCACGTCCCAATTTTGAAAGTTTGATGTTAATTTCCCCATTTCCAAGCCTTCGAAATTTTGTAGTTCAGCATTATCATTGATATCCCTTATCAAATTCAGTAATGCTAGCCACTCCTCGCCATTTGGAGCATTATCTATTACAAGAAACATATTAATGTTTATATATATACATATTGATAAAAATATGTAAAAGAAATTTTATATATATTTTCGTAACTTACCAAGTATTTTAAATTCAGTAATTTTTATAAAATGATCTATAGCACAATCATCTTCACTTTGTGTCATAATATAAATCATGACACTCAGCAAATTTAAAATACACATAAAAGGTGCATTTTGGAGGTGAATGTTTACTTATATTACATCCCTGCACCAAATAACATATCTAAATATTAATACAAAACAAAATAGAAACTTTATGAAACAAATATAAACCAAATTTTAACACAAGTAGATTTAAAGACCTTATGATAGCTTTATAAGCCTGAGAAATCTTTATCCTGCTGTACCGGTCTTTTGCACTCCATTTTTTAGTTGAGGAAAAACTCTTCTTTTTTTCACAGCATTATTTTAAGAAATCACAAAATGTCATTTTATTCACTTGTTTTCTCAAGAATATTTCCAGAGGCTGTCCAACCTTTTTTACAGCCACAAAAAATTGAAAATCATTTTGCACTATAAACACTGGTACTATTGCAGAAACAATATTAGGGTGCGGCCAAATATTGGGGTTCATAAGCATCTCATACAAATTATCAGCATCATCTAGTCTTTCAAAAGCCCTTACACTAACACACTCATGTCCACCTTGAATTTGAATGAAATCATTTAACGTTAGATAAGGAAGAACAACAATGTATCTAACGTTAAATGATTTCATTCAAAGTCAAAGTGGACATGAGTGTGTTAGTGTAAAAGCTTTTGAAAAACTAGATGATGCTGATAAGTTTCTATGAAATGCTTATGAATCCCAAATATTTGGCTGCACCCTAACATTGCTTCTCCAATAGTACCAGTGTTCAGAGTGCAAAATGATTTTCAATTTTTTGTAGCTGTAGAAAAGGTTGGACAACCTCTGGAAATATTCTTGAGAAAATGAGTGAATAAAATGACATTCTGTGATGTCTCTGTGAAAAAAGAAAAAAAAAAAAGAGGTTTTCCTCATCCTCAAAAATTGAGTGCAAAAGACCGGTATATTAGGATAAGGATTTCTCAAGCTTATAGCTATCATAAGGTCTCTAAATCTACTTGTGTTAAAATTTGACTTATATTTTTTTCATAAAGTTTTTATTTTATTTTTGTATTAATATTTAGATATGTTATTTGATGTAGTGATGTGATACAAGTAAACATTCACCTCCAAAATGCATCTTTTATGTGTATTTTAAATTTGCACAGTGTCATGATTTATATTATGACACAAAGTGAAGATGATGGTACTATAGATCTTTTTAAAAAAATTGCTGAATTTAAAATATTTAGTAAGTTACGAAAATATATATAATTTTGTATATTACTATTCTGGGTAATGTTATATTTAATGTTACATATAATGTAAACATAAAGTCCCTTGGACAACCTTGCAGAAAAAAATACTAATGGTTAATGAACCTAAAGTTGGGAGCACCGATTTTTTCGGTGCCTTGTTGACCAATTAATGTTATAGGCTATGGGTGTTGATTGGGCGTCGCATTACTATGGCCTACACCTGATTTGTTGCTCTATGATAGAATGATTTATTTCATCAGTTGCGGTAGTGACCTTAGGCAAATAGGTAGGTGCTATGTAATAAGTACATGTTTTGAGAACACCTATAGAATGATCACTGTTAGTTTAAAAGGTAGTTTTATTACAATGCACTTATTTTCCTTTGACTTGAGAGGCTTGTATAAATTAATTAACTATTCATTTAACTTTGATATTGTTAATCGATGACACCGAATCAAGGGCTATACATCGACATGTTGGGTAATGTGAGTGGTAATTGGTTTTATATAGGTGCTTAACATGGAATCCACCATTCTCAAAGTGCGACAGTATATTCAAGTAATTCTTCCTATTAACCTTGGACCAAAAGAAAACCGACTGGTAATTTTCTCATAAAAATATTTTTATACATGTATAATTACAAAAGTACTATTTTTGAAAAATACTTTTGGGATCCAATTAGAAGGGAAAATTTGGAATTTGCCTACATGAGCTAGGATTTTTTGATAGTGATAAATTTGTTCATACCTAGTAGCTCATGTGGAATATAGTTTGGTGGAAGGAAGTTTGTGACCAATCGTAAAAAAAGTTTCACTTGTAATTCTCTACTTTTAGGAGTTTAATTGTAACGTGTTGATGGACACTATTGCAATTAGTGGAAGTTCTATATTATCTATTTAAAAGATAATTAAATAAAAAATTGGATAAATTGTATCTTGCAAATTCAAAATAAAATATACATATTTTAATTTATCCCCACAACTGAAAGATAGAGATCCTTATGGATCCTACCTACATACAAACTCTATCATGTATTATGTATATATCAGACGTATTTGATACAAAAATTAGCCATCAAAATTTTTAAAATCTATAGAAAAATACACACCAAAGTAAAAGCATGAAGGTGTAAGGTGATTCACTTTAAAGTCAAGACACTTGGATTGCTCGGTGAGATACTAACAACAACACGTTTGGATTGACTCAAGATAATTTCAGACCTATGAAGAGAAAATAATTAATAAATTTTAAAGGGAAAATAATCAATAAAACTTATTTTATTCCCTTTGATAAGACTCTAGTAATCTTAGGAATAAAATGCGATTCATTGATTATTTTCCCTTTAATTTGACAGGACTCAATAGTAATCTTAGGAATAAAATAAGATTTTTTGAAATAAGTTTATCCAGGATCGACTCGAGATAATTTCAAACCTATGAAGCACAGGTACAGGTATGAGTACTGGTATTAGTACGACACGGGTACATTGACATGGTAAAATTTATAATAATAATAATAATAAAAATAAAAAAAAAGAAGAAGGTACTGGTATAACTTAATACATTTGTAAAGAAAATATTTGTTTCTAATTTGGAATAATATAAAAATTGATTAAATAGTTTAATTTGTTAAATCCAACATACAATTGACATTTAATGTCAAAAGTACCAAGTACAAGATAAATCAAAATTAAATATCATTATATTAAATAACTTACAAACCATAACTTAATTTTAAAACCATGCTAAGCACAAAACTAAAATTGAAAAAGAAGTCCAATACAAAGAATTTTATCTTTGTAGTAGAAGAAAATATTGTTTCAACTCAAGTATGGCACGACTTGGGTATATACTAGATATGTCTAGGTACACCAAAAATTAAGAAGGATAAATTTGAATACATGTTTTGTGTACCTAGTACGTATGCTGAAATACCATACGTCGGTAAGTACCCGGTACGGGTACAATATGTTCGTCGAATTATTCATGCTTCATAGTCTGAAGATAATTCTACATGAGAATTTTTATATTTTTTATTATTTTCCTTACAAATGATATATTATTTAAAATTTAATTTTTTCATTATTGAGATAAAAAAATATTTATTAAATATTTAAATTTAATTTTTTTATATTTGTGGGTTAACATGATTTTTAAGGTATAGTTTGGGGGGGGAGGGGGGGGTAAAATAAAATTCGAAATGAATTTTGGTGCCACGTTAGCACATTTCATCCAATTGTAGACAAAATGTGACGGCAGGGGCCAAATTGATCAAAATCTCGAAAGTTCGGGTATAAAATTGATATTAATCGACGTCTGGGGGTAAAATTGAAAAATGTGTGAAAGTTTGAGGGCAAAATGATATTTCCTCAATAGGTTACCCTACCAGACAAAATAGAAGAAGTGCTTGGGGGGGTAATGGAAGCTATGCAGCAATGCTATGATAAATTGCAAGATCAAAAGAGGAAGTTAGGCATGATGACAAGGAAGGAACCACAGAGTATGTCTAAGAATTTTGTGGTAAGAGAGGCAAGTAATTCTAAGTAAGGTCGTAGAAAGAGTAGGTCTGCCCCAATATGTTCAACGTGTTTCAAGCCTCATAGGGGGTTGTGTCATTGGCTTACTGGAGCATGTTTTAGATGTGGGGAAATAGAGCATCAAGTGAAGAATTGTCCGAAGACTTAAGGATATCTCAAGTTATTCAATCACTTTAAAGGTTAGTACTTAATAAAGAGATCAATGGTTAGTACTTATGAAGAGATCAATGGGAACATGTTAAGTATATGCAAGAAGTCTTAAGTTAGAAATTGAATATATATGTCTTTATTTGTATTTGTCTTATTCGATTTTTGATAAATTCAGGATCCATTTACTTGGCCATTTGAAACGTGATCCGAAATTGCTAGAATTGGTACTATATGACTAAGATTTAAACCAATGAAACTAAGCCTATTTAATGTTAGAATGAGAACAATTTAATTTATTAAGACCACATTGTCAACATTTTGACCTCTCAAAAAGGAAGACATGGTATTTTTCGTATATGAATGATTATCAGATGCAGAATGATAATTGAGGCTTTTGTTTTTGTTTATGTTTTGTCAAGTATATTAAGTCTGATTATCTCATGTACTTTTGTGGACATGTTTGTGTAAGATAAGAGTTATACACCACTTTGGTAGAATTACACCCGTATCACACCCTTTTTGAAATGTGGAAATCTCAATTGACTAAATACAAAACAGAAGTTTAGCCTCAAGACTAATTTAATAATAGTTTTATTGTCATTTGATAATTGAAAAGAGTTATGTACGTATAAGAATTTGAATATCGATTTGCTCAATTAGAAACGATAATGTGGATTATTTAAGAATGACATCAACAACTAAAAGGAGGGAAGGTTGATGATGAAAGTATGAATTAGTTTCAACAATCATTTGGTATAAGAAAGATTGTCAAAATAGTAAATTCTGATTTAACAAAAGTATACTAGCTCGTAAAATTGTAATTAGGACAAAGGAATCAGACATTGTGAAAGATTTGAAATTGAAAGCAAAGATCCAACCAAAGACTAAGAAAGAAAAATTAAAGGAGAGAGTTTGAGATGTAAGGCGAAGATCAAGGTCAAGACCCAAAAAGAATAGTAGGAAATAATTATATTAGAGTGCGCAACGGAAACAAAAAGAACAGTACCATAAATCAATTTCGAGGATGAAATTTTAAAATGAAGGAAGAATCAGAAGATCACCAAGGTTGACTGGTTCAAGTCGCGTTAGTGGAGCTTCTATAAAGCAACAACAAAGTCAGGTAATCCTAGATGAATGGTTTTAGAGTTTTAGAATAACAGCAAAAGGGCCCCATACTCTTATTTCTTCACCCTTATTCAATTCTATCTCTTTCTCCTTGCAAATAAAATATTATTTATTTTCTTATTTTGAATTGCTAGTGGATTACTTCAATTTGATGTCAAAATCTTTCCTAGCAACTTGTGAGCCCGTCCAAGAATTTAGAATAACAAAAAAGGGCCCCATACTCACATATACGACATAATTGTTACCTTCGTCTACCTCATGATCATATATCGGCATTGGTAACACCAAAATTTAAAAAAACTTCACTAAGACTCGCCTCGATACTCGCCTCGCCCCAAGGCTAAGGTAAAAACGCATCAAGGCTTTGATTTTAGGCTATACTCCCTAAAAGCTTGCGCATGACAGTCTAAGGCATGCGCTGTAGGTGCACCTTGTGCATAAGCATATGAGTCGTATGCATATGAAGAGGCTGCCTTAGGCTCTTATTAAACTTAGTCTAGAAGATGGTTTAAATATAAAAAACAAAAAATAAGAAAGAATCCTTCTTGCAACTATGTTCTATAGAAAAAATTAAGTAAATGACCAATCAAGAAAAAACACAAAGTTAATGTTCAAGTGAGAGGCTCAATTACTGAAGTTAAGAATATCAATTTCACTTTCAAAGAAAGCAAGTTTCATTCTTTGCACTGAAATATTCAACGCATTAAGGAAAAAAGTATTTACAGCTTCATATTTAATTTTTACTATTTTAAAATATTTAATTTATTTACTAAATATTATCATTTAAAATTTGAAACTCCTACACCTCAATGCCTTAAAACTTACGCCTCACCTCATGAGTGGTAAAATGCCTCAAGTTATGCATTCATCTCTAAAAACTTTAGGTAACACTACTCTACAAGATCAAGGACATAAGGGAGATCACTTTAAATTTAATGATGTGAAGATTATCATGATAATATGACAATCTTTATCAAACCTTCAGTTGCAAAATTCAAACAGACAACTTCTCCAACAAGAGGCAATTAATGCAACTTGGTATGACAAGCATTCAACCTAGAATAGATTAAACTTCATGTGAACTGAAAGAAGACAACATAGCCTTTAAACTTGATGCTTAGCACCTAAGATTGCTGAAAGCATTTTATTTATGAAAGTTCCTAGTGTCAAATGTATCTATATTTTGTATTGTTGTACTTCAAGTAAATGGGGATCCTAATTTATCAACATAATTAATAGGAAAAGTTCTAAGAAGTTCCTGGTTACTTTCTCAGCCGCAGAAAAGCTATGAATAGGCCTCACCAAAACAAAATAAGATCAATCCCCAATAAATAAATTCAAGTTGAAAGAATCAAAAGGGATTTTTCACTTGGCCTATTATTCAAGACATATACTAAAATTCTAAAACTTAAGCATTAACAAATTGGAGGGTATAAGCTGTTCTACTGAAAAAAGCAACATGTACATAAACAACTTTGTATATTTTCCAAACCTCCCATACCTCAAGATGCTGAGCAGCTTCACCAGTCAAAGCAACAGTGGCTGTAGCCAGTCCAATCAATCCTCCCTTAAAATAAATAGAAATCAAGATTCAAAATAAATACCAAAACCATGGAAATTCAAATATACACACCCTTGAAAGGCATGTACCATATACACCCTTAGATATGCCATTTTTGTGTTAAAAGTTATTCATTGTGACATTATTTTAGTTATAACTCGTAAGTTCTTTGGTAATGACATACTTTTTTAAGATAGGACTCAGAAAGTATCTTGCATATGCTACACACCCTTTCAGGGGTGGCTACCATAGTGTTTCCCCAAAACCATAGAACACCACTATATATATACGGTAAAACCCTAGTTTTCAAACCTGGCTACTTACTTTCCGGCGATTCACCTGTGCCGAGTACGTGAACTCATTGGCCAACAAATTTATCACGGCCGTAATCTTATCATGCTCTCCCGCCGCCGCTAGCTGCTTCACGATTCCTTCAATCTGCACAATCATCAAACATTCATTCACCCAAAATCAAACCACCAAAAACCTTAGAACGATGATCAACTCAAAAATTGAGACACAAAAGAGATAGAAAATTCTAGTGAGTGCAAAAAGAGTACTTCAAGAGCAGCATTCTTCCGCTTCTCGTAGAGTCTGTCGGAGAGGTTTCGGAGAACGACGGGAGGAATCACAGAGAGCGCGTCGGCCATAGAATCAAAAACCCTAGAATCGTTTCAATCGATTGAAAATAGAAATCAAAGTTGTCGTCGTTTTCTGATCTTCTCTTGCTGTAATCGGAACATCTCTAACGAACACATATAGATTGTAGCGCTAGAGACGAGTTCGAGATTTGGCTTGAGAATCAACAACAGATCTGAAATAGAATTGGCAAGTGAATGGAATGAACTTACAAATTTTCCCGGAAAATTTCCTTCTAATTTTCTTTCCGAGAAAATTTCGTTGTTCGCACTCGCCGTGGCTGTGTTTTTAGCGGTTAAACGCCTCGGCCAGCGTGCGTTTTTAATGTTTGGAGCCACAGACAGACACAGAAATTGCTGAGAGTTGTGGGGGTCTATTTATACAGCAGGTCTCAAGGCACATCGCTTAATTAAGAGCTGTTATTAGTACTTATTAAAAAAAATTGGATCCCTAATATCCTTGGATTCTAACCTTAAATTTTAAATTTTAATAATATTTTATTTGACACCTCACTTATTATCAAATTTATTTATATTCATAATATTTTCACAATCAAACATATACTTACCTAATTTTTTATACCTCTCCTTCCCTGACCGTCGGTCTACTGTATTCATCTTCTCCACACCAATTGAATCCATTTTGCTGCTGAAGTGCTTGGGACATTACTTTACCCTCTCTTTTTTTTTTTTCCTGACAAGTGCTTCAACACTTTCGAATCAAGTGTTGCTGCAATTTTTCGGAAATTCAACACTTTTGAATCATAACCACACAAAGGTGCGATTTATTTCTTTTTTCTTACAAGTGCTGTAAACTTTTTCATCTACCATCAAAGGTATAATTTACTTCTCTTTTCTCTTCAATTAATCATAACCACACAAACAAAAAACCCTTTACCAACCAAAACCACAACCACACAAAACCCTAATTTTGGGAGAATATTATAATGTAATGGATGGCCTGATTCCACATAAAATTCAATTTTTTTTGAGAATAGAGGTCTGAATATTATAATCTAATGGATGGCTTGAATATTATAATGTAATAGAAGTCTACATACCAACTAGAAATAAAATTTAAAAAATAAATAAATATTAGAACCCTTTGTCTTTTAGAAAAATATGTTTGGTTGATCCTTTGTCTTGGAGTGTTGGGTATTTTGATTGTGTTTTCTTTGTGCATAAAGAAAACAAAATTTGTTTGCCTGATCCTTTGTCTTGGAGTGTTGGGACCAGTTGTTTTTAAGTGTGAAGTTTTTATGTCTGTACTACACATATAGTATAAAATTGTCCCTTTTCTGTTGCTGTAAGGCATTGCCATTGCCATTGCCATTGCCATTGGTTTTGTCCCTTTTATGTCTGTACTGTACATATAGTATAAAACTTATATCTGAATTTTCTGCACACAAAAAAAAAAAAAAAAAAAGGAAAAGAGGAGGCAAACAAGGCAACAACCAGCCATATTATTTAATTCACATTTTTAGCTTCTTTTCCATGTATTTTCATACATCAACTTATAGCCACATAATCATACAACACTTGTACTAGTAGCTTCTACATGAACTAACTCTAATTAGCACAATACACATCATAAACCTAACAAGAGGTAGGTGGGCTGTTTGAAAACAGTGCTAATTTTAGCACATTATATCAACTTGGAGATGCATGTGATTATATTGCAATTATAGGCTTTGGGCCAATGTTGAATTTTCTTGAAGTACTTATAATCAATCCGAAATGTCCTAAGAAGCAAAACACACAGCTTTTGCTGTGTACTAAGCCTTTTTTGTTTTTAATACCAAATTCCATTGTTTAGGCTCTCAAATTTTTTGCATTTTTTTGGAAAGTTTTGTTTTTGTCTATAATTTTATTTACGATTTTTTTTTTTTTTGATGGCCTTACTCTTGGCATGCTTCTAATGCATTACAATTCTCAAATTTTGGTCCAACTCAAATATCTTATTTTTAGTAGTTTCTTTTTATCATTTATTCATTTTGTGTTTGGTAAGAAACTATCTTAGTTTGTTGTTTCCTATTTGAATTGGTCACGGCACACCTATTTAAAATAGGCTTCAATGGCTTATAAGTTATATATTTAATGTCCCTAGATGACATGCATTTTCGATACATAGGAAGGACTAACTATATTATTAAGGGTAATTGACATTGGATATATTTGCTTACATTGTCATTGACTAACATCTAATTGTACTTGGTGGGTGGAAACTGCTCGAGATCGCCCAACAGCGTCTAGGAGACATAATGTTGTACTTTCTCAAAAAGTGGCTAAGAGACCTCGACGCACTCGTAAGACTAAGGATCAAGGTAGTGGCGTTAATGAACATAACATGAATGACATAGATGTTGCTTTAGCAAAAATGGTTGAGGTTGAAAACGATGGAGGCAATCAATTGAATGTGAGTGACATGGGTGATGATTTGGGTGATGAACCAATAGATATGGGTTATGAACCAACAGACATGGGTGACTATGAAGACCAACCAGCAGATACAACTGAAAAAGTTAATGAAGATCTTACTAGACCTTTTCCTGGAGGGCCATATGACCCTTCAATTTTGAAGAGTTTTCATTGTCACGTAACAGCCAAAATTTGGCATAATGATGTAAGTCATAGTCTTACATTAATTTAATGTTTTAAATTTTGTTTCAACTTTACTAATTCTTTTTTTTTTCTTTTTTTCATTCTATGTTACAGGAACGTGAAATACGTAAATGCTTAAATCATGGTTTTAAAGTTAGTGAATGGTCATTTAACTTGGAAGAGAATGAACAGTCCAAATTTCATGGTTTAATTATGGATTCGGGGTTGATTTCTTTAGTGAGTTGCTCATATAAATTTGTAAACAAAGTTATAGTTTCGGCCTTTGTAGAAAGATGGCAGCCAAAGACAAACACGTTTCATCTACCATTTGGTGAGATGTCACCAACCTTAGATGATGTTAGTGTAATTTTAGGGATTCCAGTGATTGGTAAATCAGTCTCTTGCAAGAATTCATCAAATATTGACGCTACAAATCTGCTAGTTGAGGCTTTGGAAGTAATAATAGATGAGGCAAATGTAGCGTTGAAGGTAGCACGGGGCCAGTCTATCAAGGCAGAATGGTTGAGACAACGGTTTGGGTCAGTGTCTAATGCGGACAATGATAATATCATTGAGTGTACAACTAGGGCATGTTTGTTATATTTGTTAGGTTGTACCTTATTTGCAGACAAGACAGGCACACGTGTTCCGGCAGTGTATTTGTCTTTTCTTATGGATTTGCGATCGGTTGCTTCTTATGCTTGGGGTGCAGCCGCATTGGCTTTTTTATACCTGCAATTGGGTACTGCCACAAGGTATGCTGTAATACAGATGGCGGGATACATGACATTGCTGGAAGCTTGGATTTACAAGCATTTTGTTGGTGCTAGACCCCACCCCAATTTGGACTATAAAGAAGATCAGCCTCGTGTCTTTCATTGGATTTCTCGCACCTAATTTGGTTCATCAACGTCTATTTTACAAAGGTTACGAGAGGACCTCGACAGATTAGAGGCCCATGACGTAAGTCTCAATCTTATGTCAATGTATGTACATATTACTTGCTATGATTCAATCTAATTCATAACTTACATATAAAATTTTTACTATTGTAGGTTATTTGGGATCCATACCATGATAAGCATATTGAGCAACCTTTTTCTGATGTTGCTTACTATAATGGATGCTTAAAATGTATGCACATTGTTGAACCATACCATCCAGATAGGGTACTAAGATAGTTTGGTAGGGTGCAAATTATTCCCTCACCTCCACTTGCTCAAGTTCGAGCCTCTAGAGGATCCACTGCAAAATAGTACAGCATTGCCTATAAATACTTGGATACGATTTGGGAGAGTTGGGAAAATCACTTGTTGTCTGAGACAGCGCGTAGTGTTCTAGTCTTGCATCCATGGGGTTGTGTGCTAGGTTACTTGGACTGGTTTACTTCCATTTCACACGTACAAGTTCAAAACCCGACACATTGTTCTAAGTATAATCCACGCTCTGAGCCATCAGCTGATTATCGTCAACTTCAATTCGTATGTCAACTTTTACCATTTTCATTTTTATATATATTTTGTTTAAGGCAATCGTTAAGTTTTATTTTATTGTTTGCAGCGCATTGACAGTGCCTTGAGTATTTCACGTTCAATGCTTTAAATTGGATACAATGAAGCAGCTCCAACCCGAGATATGTTACGCAATGCTATGAAGAAGATAACACAAGCCTTGGAGGGCCAACAGTCCACTGAAGAACATACACCATCAGAGAACTTGGTGTACACTCATCGCAGGAATCGTAGAGCAACGTCTTAGACTTTAATATTTGTTGGGTTCAAATGTTTTAAATGTGTATTTTGAAAGCTTAGTCTCAAACATTTGTTAGACTTTTTGATGGTGTTAGACACAAGTATAACAAAGGTCAGATAACACTTTAGTATATGTTAGTTTGTCTGAGAAAAATTTTTGGCATACATTTTGATGGTGGTTTGTATATGACACAAGTATGAGCTAGGCTTGTATATGACGTTACTATACCTTTTTGGGCACTCAATGAATTATTTTGATGGTTTAGAATTGGTTTGATGGTTTGAATTGGTTTGATGGTTTGGAATTGGTTTGATAGTTTGAATTGGTTTGATAGTTTGTTTGTTTGAAATATTGGTTTGTTTATTGCTTTATGGTCATCGTTGAATAAACAAATCTGGACTAATGAATAAACATGAATTTTATGTTCATCACTGACTAGCCGAACAAATTCTCCTCGTCTGTAAAATCGAATCAAAATAACTCACTCAGCACTGTAATGCCGAACATGTAGTCTTTGTTTCTCACTGTAATGCCGAACATATATGGTTTTTTTAGTACTGTAGTGCTGAACATAAATGCTTGCTGGCCCAATCACAATTGCTGGCCTACTCATTTCAGCAATGCAGAATCGAATAAAAAACAATTCGTTCAACACTGTATAGCTGAACAAATATATTTTTGTTCAGAACTGTATTATCGAACTATAGTGATCCAGTCAGCACTGTATGTCCGAACAAAATTTGTTCACCACTGTGTAACTTGAATCCATTCCAATTCACTTTTTTCATCAACTTCAATTCAGTACAACACAGAAAATAACATTCATTTCAATTCACTGTTTACCATTCCAATTCATTAGAACAAAGAAAATAACGTGAATTAAATCCATTCCAATTCACTCTTTTCCATTCTAAGCTAGTTTAACAAAGAAAATTACATAACTTAAATCTATTCTAATTCTATTTCCTAACTCACTCGTATGACATTAGTCCTTATCGAGGTCTATTGTTTCGACTGTGGCTACGTCTAGATTGATGAGTGATTTGAAATGTTGTACTCTGGAACTATATGTAACCTTCCAGCCTACTGCACAAGGATCATGATACCTCTGCCAGTTAGTTGCTATGAGTGGAATAGGATGACCAGGCTCCAAAATTAGTTACAAAAAAATAAAAAAATAAAAAATATTAGAATGTACAAAAATGTTGTCATTATTAAAAAATTTGTCGTTATAATGTACAAGAATGTACAAAAATATTAGAAACTAATACTTGAACAAAATGATTGTTGTTGACAAAGCCAATACATATCTCCTTATGAGAGGCAATAGACGTCGGTATTGACCTAAGAGGGAGGAATGTCAAACATTGTTGCATAGACAAGTGGACCAAAACGACTTGGTAGAAAGACGGTATAAGATGACCCATGTCAGGCATTGTCATCCATCGGTCCAACCCAGGGTTTGGTTCAAAATATGCCAAGGTGTTGGTAAGGTCATCGATTCTCTGTTGTGATCCAAATAATTTCCTATAGTGGTCACTATGCGCATGCAACTCTTTAAGTAAATCTTTTCTCACTTGTAACCATCCTTTTTCTCCAAAACCCATCAAACCAGCAATAGCTCGGAACCCACAATTGCCATCTGCTGCAACATCCTTACTATATTTAATATATCGTCTCAATTCAGAAGGAAATGCCTCTAAAAAGCAATTTTGATTCAATGATCGAAGCCGGTGAACATATCACATGCCAATACCAATGTTAGACAATAAAGTAGACAACATGACACAATTATATACCTGACTAGTAAACCATGTACCGTTTCTGTTTTCTTTGTTTTCACCTTTTTTGCTGTTACACTCACCTTGGCAATGACTCTGGGTGAATAACTATCTTGTGCTGAAGCAACTATTTCAAACGCAGATGGCTCACAACGAGTGGAGGTCTCAATCTTCAATTTTGGCTGACCCCGTGGATTAGACTTCACTTCCGGCTCAATCAAAAATGCACAATCAGGTTTGGCTAACTCCCTCAATTTCTGTAACAAAAACCTCTTCACATCTGGATCCACCTCCTCGAATTGTTTAGGAAACAATTCTAACTCAGGTGTACAAGTCCACTCTTCACTTACAGTGTGCGGGGTACTCAACATATCAAGCTTAGTCTAATATGAATAAATTGAAGTGAGGGGAATTGACCGATTTTCCCTCATGTAATTTCCTATCTCATGTGCACATGGCAAACCATGAGTACATCGAACGACACATCCACATGCAGTAATATCAATACCAACAGAAGATGCTCATTTAGACTCTGCCAATATGATCTCTAATGCAGTAATTGAGACATTACCATGAAGCTCCTTAAACTGCACAGGTTTGAAATCATGTTGCACAATTATCCTACTTTTCTCAAATGATGATTTTATTTCACTATGTTGCAACTCAAGTAAATTGTGTATCCTTGTCCAATTCGACTCAAAATTTCCTTGACTTGATCCAAGATGTCTTTTAAGTTTTGCATGTGAACTCTCAACCCTATATATGAAAATAAACTGTTATAAAAATAATGTTATAAAAAACCAAAAAACTAATAAATTTAAATGTTCGTATTTACCTATTTGTTGTAGAATTTCCAAAGTGCATAAATGTGTCAGTCCAAGCTGCCACAAATTTCGACTTGTATGTATCCAACCAAGATGAGCTAACATAATGAAGTGCATCTTGATAAGTATTGAACTCACTATATAACAAAGACAGTCGTTGCATGTATACTTCTTCAGACGATGACATAACCAACATATTCCAACTCACTATTAACATTTCTCATTTATCTTTTGTCTCAAACATCTTTTTTGCAATTAGCAAGCACATTTTTTCCAATATGCCATCTACGCAACAAATTTGTAGTTGCAGGAAACACCATACATATGGCATTCATAAGGGCCAATTCTCTATCTGTGACAATAATAGAATGAAGAGTATTTTCATCCATGACACTACGCAAAATACCAAGTGCCCATGTGTAGTTATCCTCCTTCTCATACTGGAGGTATGCAAATGCAACTGAAAAGGTCATGTCAGTCGATGTCACACCTATAATCTCCAAAACGGGCAACCGATATCAATTGGTCTTATAAGTATAATCCATCAACAATACTTTTGGAAATGCACGTAACAAATTCAAACTAGTATGATGTGCAAAGAATAAATTGGTTACTGTCTCAGTATCTGCATAGCTTCCATGCCACTCAATGTACTTGTTCATCGCTAACTAACCTAATAGTTGTTGCATTTGAGATCTCCCAGCTTTTTCAGCAACTTTATACCTATGATGTGCATTGTAAATTGTCTTCATTGTGGAAGCATTTGCATCATCACGCTGTTTCAATGTAACCAATATCTCACTCAGTCGTACCATACTCTTCGACATGTCTACCAACAAAGAGGTTTCCTCATGTGACAACCTTCCAGCATAAGAATGACCCTCAAGATAGTCTGCAGCAGGATGATTATGCACACCACAAACAACTATCAAGATCCAGTCATCATTTGTGGCTAATTTTTTGCCCTTCAATAAAAAGAACATTCACATTTTTTTGTACCAGTCAGTCTTGCTTTTTTTGTCTTAGGCCTGCTGTTTTTTCGAGTGTCCCTATAAGATCCACTCATCTCGCAAGCTAAGTTAAGTCTTGGCTTCCTACTACGAATACCACCCCCATTTGATTTCTGCACAACAATAACGAATCCATTTCTTCTTCCAACTTGACGTGCCCATCGAATTAACTCATCTCGACTCTTGAATATCTGAAATAAATAAATTAAACTAACCAATTATTGCACATAAAAAAGGTACATTATTTGTAAAACAATCAAAGACTCACGTCATAAGTAATAAATTCATTACTATAATCCATTACAAGTTCTGAATCAACCTTACTGCCTTTAGTCGAAGCATCACCCTGAAAACACGTGTGAATGTAATTTCAAAATTGAAAAAATGATGTTCATTTCAACAGTCCCGAAACTAATGGTTTTGTTCAGTTCAACAGTGCCAAAAATAAAGATGATATTCGGTTTAACAGTACTGACTATATGTATTAATGTTCAGAACCTATGTATTGAATGCAAGGATTATGTTCAGTACTGTATTACTGAACATAATCCTAACAGTCGGCAAACCAGTACCGAACAGATCAAACAAAACAAGAACAAAAACGATCGAGAATGTTAATATAAGACAGATAAACTTACCAATGGAATGTCGGTCTCTCTAGAATTGTTGTCCTCGTCCTCCATTGCTCTACACAATGAAATAAGTGATAAAGTATACGTTATACTTGAAGCAAAACTTTCAAGTTCAATAGGGCTGATGATGGTGATGAAAATGACACATTCAAAATTTAAGACGATTATGAAAAATAATAGATTTAGGGTTTATGTTGGTTGGTTATGAAAAGTAATAGGTTTAGGGTTTACAGACATGGAATACGTATAGTTGGAGTTGGAGGTAGGGGTGGAGGTGGGGGTGTGGGTGGGTGTCCAATATTATAGAAAATTAGTTCTTATTTGATAGGTGGGTGTTCCATTTAATAATATCTTTTAATGTAATTTTACTTTAGGGTATAATTGTAATAATAAAAAAATTATAAAATGGGGGGTCCGAAGAATTTTGGCAGGTGCTAATAGTAGCATTCCTTACTTAATGCATACTAAACACAATTTTAATTTTATTATTTTTGCTTAATACACACCATTCATTTTCAAATATACCTAAAATATCCTCATCTTCTTCAATCACCCCACCAACCCTAACCCTAGCCGCCGCCACTCACTGCAGGCCGTCGCCTCTCCTTCCTTCTCCCGTGAATCTCTTCCTCACTCCTCTATCCATCACTTTCCCTGCCTTACCACTTCCAACAACACTCCCAAACCCTTTTTCACCCCATTCTTCCCTCCACCACCAGCTCAACCACCTCCCCACCATCGCCGCCACAACCTCTCATCCCATCCCATCTCATATTCTACTTCCTCTTCTCTCTCTAAAAACTACGAAACCTACCCTCGCCACCACAACCCTCCTTCTACAGAGATCTTCCCCAATCCATAGGAGAGGAGCTTCTCGCCGAAGACAACTGCAGCAGCAAAGCTTCGAATCAGAGCTTGAAATCCTAGATCAAAGTTTTGAATTTGGTTTGCATGATCGAACTCCTACAAGCCCTAGATCTAGATCTGAAAACCCTAGGATTCTCTCTCTCTCTCTCTCTCTCTCTCTCTCTGCGATGGAGAAAAACGAGCCATGGCCGAAGTGGGAGACTGGGTTGTTCGTTGATGGGGAGAGGGAGACGGGTTTGCATAGGGGAAAGGGGTCGCCAGTGAGGTAGGGAGGTTGTGGGGGTTGCGATGGTGGCTGGGTTTCGGTGACAGTGGCTGAAGGTAAAATCAGGCGGCAGAGAGTGGTGGTGTGTGGGGGGTGTATTGATATTGTTTTGTGGTTATTTTGGTCATTTTATCTAAGGTCATTATTGTAATAAAAAATAACCAATTAATGGTGTGCCTTGTTTGAGATGTTCTAAATAAGTGCACTTTTTGAGTTTTTATGAAATTTGTGTTGGTTTTGAAATGATGTGATAGAGAGGTAATGTAACTTAAATAAGATAATGTAACTTAAATAGGGTAGTGACTTTTTGGCTTTTTGACTTTTTTAGGAGATGCCAAACCTAACCTAAATGTGGTGTGTAAATAAACCTCCTCTCTCTCTCTCTCTCTCTCTCTCTCTCTCTCTCTCTACATATATATATATATATATGCTATTTTTCCAAATTCATATTTATTTATGCTTGTCTCTCTCTATATTCATATATACATTACATTTCGGTTCTCTGGTTCGGTTTAGTTAAATAGAGTTTGCTTCTTTGTATGCTCTGTGATTCCATTTGCTTTCGTTTCTCAATTCAACTAATAACTGCTTCTCATCGAGTATTTTGATTTTTTTTAAAAAAATAATGTGCTCACGATTTGGTCTATCTACAATTGAGTTCTTTCTGGGTTAGATTATTATTATTATTATTTTTTTTTTTGGTATTAGTATAATTTAAGATGATTTTCTTTTTTAATGCCCAGAACACCCCAAGGCAGGATCTTAGGATCTACCCTTACAAGCCAAATGGAGGAAGCTAACCGATCCACCTAAACCGTCGAACTTTCACCACTTGAGTAACCCTGGTTAGTGAGGAGAGAAGCAAACTCCCTTACCAACTAAGACGGTCCCTTAGTGGTATTTAAGACGATGTTGCGCTCAAACTTATCATCGAATTGTATTCAAGTAATGGTATGCCAATTATAATCACACACATACTCGATTCTAGTAATTTGTTGGAATTGGCATCTTCATTAATTTAAAAAATAAAAATATATATATACTGATGTTGAAGGCATTATAAGCTTCAAGTCTGTCGAATCAAGTTCCACCTTCTCTCTCCTAAAGCCAATTGATGTTAGGGAGGGCTTCGCTTATGTTTTATTGCATTCGACATTGTAACCTGTGGGCCTGTTTTTAGAGCAGTCACTGGGAGCGGCATTATGGACCAACAAAGTCCAACAGATAATTTTCTGGGAAGCAATCCGTTGATACCTTTTCAAAAGGAAAAGGCGGACACATTGATAGCTGGATGGGTTAATAGACTAAACTTTGATTGCAATGGGTGAATTGACAAGAATAACCGCTGCACTAAGAGTAATCAAATAGCTAAAGTGCATGTGATTTTTATAATATAAAATAAAAAAACCAAAAAAAAAAAAAAAACAAATAGAAGTTTTTCACAAATCAATTTGTATGCATAAGAAAAAGAAGTCTTCTTCTCTAAATAAACTAAAAACTAGGTTTCCTAGGATTGTTTCTTGGTATCTCTATTTGTATTAGACAAAAACGAAGACATTTTTTTCCTTTTTTTTAACAACTAATGTCGTGTAGTGATTTAGAAATCCACTTGTCCACTTGAGTACACATTGGAGGGCTTAGGGCGCAAGATTTTGGAATTTTTCTATGAAAATTAAAAGAAGGCTCCATTCAAGTGGGCTTAGAGTCCTTGATTCTATTGGAGATAAGATTATATTGTCAAAAATATCAGAAGATATGGAAGATATTATAATATATGGAGATCCCATGATTTGTACTTATTATGATTTTTTGTATCTCTGATTTATTTTAATTCCTTAATTGAAGGGATTTGATTATATCTCTCACTCTATACATATGGTGCATCATATAAAGAAGAGTATGAAGTTGAGTGAATGAAAGATGTAGCCCATAGGGCTTTGTGTATGTGGATATAGGCCAATATTGACTAAACCACATTAAACCTTTGGGTTCTTTCTTTTCTCTTTTTTGTTTTCTCTCTATATTCAACCTTATTGCCTTATTACAGAATTCAACTAACTCTAGCGGCACCTTGCTTGTACAGCCTTGAGCCGGGCATGCTGGTCGTGCCCAAATAGCTCTATTTCAAATTGTTTTCAAGTACGAAGTGCATAGGACTAAGTACAGGTCATCCTAGGTCAAATTGTGACATAAAATGCTTGTATCCTATACTAATGTAGTATGCTTATGCAGCTATACATGAGATTAAATTTCAAACACTCTTTGCATTGTCTTTAAAGATATTCATTCTTGAATATGTAACACATGTTTTGTCCATGAAAATTGCCAATACACAAAATCTTAACACCTTCATTTTAGTTTCACGTTCATTACTGAAATTAGCAGCCATTTGATGCAGAGGAAAAGAAAGTCCCTACAGAGAAACAATCATTAGATTTTTTTTTTCACTATGGTAATATAGGCATCTTGCTTATTCAAATTCAAAAGCTTTTCAATATTAAAGTAATTTACTTTACTTTTTCTACTAAACAACGTAATTATGTCCTTGTGTAAGAATTATTGTATAACATGTGCCAAAATCAAGTTATTTTATATTCTTTCATATGTATGATTGTTTAACATTATTTTTTTTTATAGTTTTTACTGATTCTTATGATTCCTAATTCTATTCTTGATTCACAAAATTAGAATTTTGATTTGCAATACAAATGTTGATTTACTATGTTTGTTGCAACATACACAACCCAAAACAGATGGAACATGTTGGTGTAGGAAGGAGAATGCACCAGAACTAAACGCAAACTTGTTTGTACATTTCTTGCTTGAACTGTAGGTTTTGGATCATGCCAGTCAATGTAGGCCAGGATTGATAACTATGTAGAGCATTTGGAATGAAAACAGGCCGATCATAAAAACTTTACTCAACTCGTGTTGTACACTCATCATATTCCTGTTTAATATCGCAATAGTAATGATTCATGTAGCTTTATCCAAATCTTCAGCACATTTATTTGCCAAATTCAATTGTAACCGGGGAAGTGGTAATGACTTGAAGCAGCAGATTTAAAAGTTTGAAGCTTCACATCATAACTTAAGATCATATAGTATACAAAGTGAAATGTCATTGTGGTTATTCTTTCCATTGGTTTTTGTCTTTTCTTTCTATGTTTATATTCATGTTAAATCTTTTACTTCTTACTTATTGATAAATAAACAAACAAAGAAAATAAAATATTTGCCTCTCATCTACCATTTATTTTCCCCCGCTCTTCTCCCACTTGATTGCTGATATTGATATCTTTCAAATTTGTCCCATACTCTGGTGCTGATATTCTTGAAGGTTATTTTGTCTGCTTTAAATTTTATTTTTATTTACTAACTTAAAACTCACTTTTCTTGGAATTTGCTTAAAATTAGTGTTGCTACTTTGTAAAACCAAATTGGATGTTGTCTGCATACCATTTTAAAACAAACTTGTCGGCAAGTTTCTTCCTTGAAAAAACCTAATCCATAAAAATCGACTCATACATTCATTTCTTTAATTTTTGGTCCTTTTTAGAAACCTAAGAAAGTGATCTACACAGCCATTTCCTTGTGGCTTGGTGTCTCCTTTGCAATTGAAGTATTGTGAGATGGTTTTGATTCAGCAAATTTGCTAGATACGTGTGATGGTATTGCAGCTAACCAAGAAGAAGCCATATGATGGCCTCTGATACTGTTATTGGACTCAGTGCAGGAAAGAGGCTATTGAGTTCCTTCTATTATTCTGATCTCACAGAAAAGCTGTCATGTGGTTACGATTATGGATCAACATACCATCAGGCTGCTTCAACAAAGAATGTTATCATAGCAAATAAGTCCTCCAATAATAGCACTAGTTTTTTGTCCAACCAACACACACGGTCCTTAAAAGCTCAGAAAGAACATGTGAATACTATTTCTGAACCTTCAATTGCTGAGGTGTGGCTTCAAAGATTGAACCACTTGGAGGAGGACAGATCTCATTCGGAATTTTCAGTGGAGGCTCTTCTCTTGTTACATAAGTCAATGCTGGAAAAGCAATGGAATCTTTCAACTGAGACAGTAATAACTGATGGAAAAAGAGAAAATACCCACAAGAAGATGCAGGTCACTGGTTCAGGGACATTTGCTCGTAGGCGGAGACTAGATACTAGGAGGAAAGTTCTGAGGCAAAACTGTTCCATGATTCGACTTAGTACAAGTAAGCAGCTAAAATGCATTATCAGGCTAGAGCTGCTTCAGAACCGTTTGAAAGGATATGTGAAGGGAGTAATAAGTGAGGAATTGCTCACCCATTCAGAAGTAGTGCAATTACCTAAAATAATAAAAACTGGCCTTTACTTAGAGGAGCAGAAATTGAGGTAATTCATCTTTTTTCTTTCTTATTTATTTAGAGTGAATGAACCACTTTGATTCAGTTACTTGTTTTGTTACTACCCTCACCATGAATGACACTATTTTCCACGGTGAGATGTTTACACAACACAAGGGAGGTAACAGAAACATAGATTTGTTCATTAAAGATACGTGGAACATCAGAAATTTTGTTTCTGTCTTGTTTACTTATTCATCCATCGTTTGTGAAAGGTAGCACATTTTTCATGTATTATGGTCCTTATGGTCACTGTTTAAGCCTTTTGGCAGTTAATATCTGCTTTTTGTCTTGCTTTCCTTGTAGTATAAGATTTGCAAGCTATTTGATTTTAGATATAAATAATTCCCTTCTTATCTTATCATTTACATGTCCATAGTTGTTCTTCATTCATGGAGAAGTTATCTGGTTAAGGCCTAGTTTGGTGGTGCGTGCTTTCTGATGATATGCTTTCAATTAAGAGTCTTAGCAGAGAAAAGCTCAATGTAAACTAGTTTAGTATTATTTTGTCGATGCATCTTGAGCTATCACTTCTTGTTTTTTCGCCAAAGCACCTCAATTACTACTTTAACGTACAATGCTTTTTGGTGATGTACCTATAAAACTCAAAGTTCTTCAAAGATACAACCAAATCACCATGAAGCACTTTAAGGACAGCAAAAGCTCTTTCAAGCTGAATGCACCATTGCATCAAATGGGGCCAAAGAAATTTACCATGCCTGTGTGATACAAACCACTTGGGTAGAAGGATAGAATTCACCCTTGAAAATCGACTTGCAAAGGGAGGGTTTCCAAGAGTTTTATGTTCACATGCCCAAGCTTGCTGTTAACTAATGTGGGATCATAACATACCACCACGCTTTGCAGCCGATGTCCATGGCAGCCCACTCTATCAATACTGACCCAGCTATTGCCATTTTCCTTTTGGCGGCTTCATTCACATATTAGTATTTAAGGGTGGGAATCTTCAACATGAATAGTACACAAAGTTAGCGGGTTAGGGTTGATCATTTTTGACACAAACATGAATATGACACAACCTGGTAACATGAATATTAAGTGTCAAGTTAGTGTCGAACTTGCATAACATGAAGTTGACATGGATAATCCATTTAATGAAGATTACTTGCACATTTTAATGTTATTTCTACTGAGAGGTATATGACATTTTTGAATCCTCATGTAACTCTATCCAATTGAGTAAAAAAGTACATAAAATAGGATTTTAAGGCTAATATAGTTTTTCTTATTTTTCATTTATGACTGTGTACTTTTTGTAATATATTTTAGAGTCAATTTAGTAAAAAAATGTAATAACATATAGTTTTTGTAAATAGGAAAATGACATTGAGTTGAAATCAGACATCTTTGTGAATAATTTCATTCGGTAGTGATTAGTTTCATTAAATTTAATTTATGGGGAAAAAATTAATTTTCCATACACTAGGTGTTTTTCATTTGAGAGTGAAAATTTTCAACATGACACGTTAATACAACATAAACCGAACACAAATTGTAAGTAAATGACACGACGCAATAACACCAAAAAATAAACTGGTTGGGTTAGTGTTGAGGTAGTTCTAACACGAACCCAAAATGACATGACACAAATATGATCAACACGACACTATGCCCACCCTAATCAATATTCGACACCTTAAATAGGTATCTTAATCCATCCTAAAGGTCACTGCCTCCGTTGCTCGAATCGCAAAGTCACAGCCCATTTAATTCCATACTCGTGTAAGTTGGGTCTGATTCAATACTCGATGTGGTGGGTGGCTCTAATATACCAAACTACTGTAAGGAAACTTAAGGAAACCTAATCTAAGGATGCCTGCAATTAGAATTGTAGTGGGTTTTCGTTATGGAAAGCTTCTAGGGTTAGGATTATGTATGAGCACAAAAATAATCTTCTCGTATAATCCTGTTAATCAAGTTTGCACTCCTCCAAGCGTCGTCGCTTTGCTACCTGAAAACACAAACGTGAGCTAGCCAGCGGGTGTATACCGGAAACCTCTTTGATGCCTAAGTCAGCAAATAAATAATAAACACAAAAGCTCTGTGTATTCTAGAGTGAGGATTATGACACCTGTACATAGGTCCTGTCATGAGCTTTTGTAGATTCCGCCTGGCACCATCCTAATAGGACTCCAACCCTCCTTATAAGAGTCCTCCTAGGAATCATACTCCCAAGGATAATGCCCATCCTGATAACTTGTTACTCACTGCTAACCAAGTGAGATAGTTGCGACTATTACCTCGGTTGGCACAAGACATAATCGTGCTCACATAGCTTGGTGTTACTTTAGGCAACACTATCAGTCTTGACTTTGAGATGACGCCCTGTAGAGCTATCCTTTAGCTCGGCCCTCCTTCCATTGATACCTCAGTCTAGGATAGCCAGGTCATGCCGCTGGTAGCCCATCTCTGATCGACTTGACGCAGATGATCTAGGACCGTGCTACATAAGTAACTACTTCGGCCCATCCGCCAAAGAAGACTCGTCCTAGCTCGGCCCAATTTGTTCACAAATCACCCTCTTAATCGCCCCTTAATTCCATTTGCGTAGCATGATTGGGATTGTTGTTTCAAAGCAAAATTCAACCGAGCTCAATACTGCCTAGTTTTACGATTTGTTCGGTCTGGAAACGTCTTGTCAGTTGCTCTGCACGTTGCTTCACTACTCTAGCACGTCTGAAACACCATTTATTTCTTTGGACACGTGGCATGCCCTCATTGGTCAAGTACCCCTGTTACAGCCGTCTCGTACTGTCTGAAATTTGAACAGTCCCGCCCATTTTGCTTTAGACTATAAAGCCTCACTTTTTCGAAAGGCCACTACTGTTCATCTTCCCTTCCTTGCTTTCTGAGTTCCACACCTGTAACTCTTGTGCTACAGTCCTAACTCAAGTAATCTTGTTTGATTAGATTTCGTCTTCACGCTCTAAATTCGTAAGTCCCTCACGCCTCTTTCTCATTTTTGCTGATGTTCTTTGTTTATTTACCTCTAAAGACCAGCACTTCAACACCATATATGCTTGTTAGATTTACTAGAGTTTGAACGAATATCATAAACCCAAAACCACATGCTCAAACCCAAAAACATATTGGCTGGATTTTAAACTAGTCTATAACATGATTTTAGATCCAAAATTGTTTTGTGACCGAAATAGGAACCTGTTTGCGACCTTTAGGCTTGCACTTGACCGAACTAAAAATGCTTTGACCAACAACCGAGCTATAATCCTTGAGCTGGTCCTATTCTTGGGCCGAACTAGGAATAGCTTGTGACCCATCTGTAGCCGAGCTAGGCTTATTTTGCATTGACTATTTACTTAGCCCAGTCCATTAGCTGGGCATAACACTTTTTATTTCCACTTTACAGACTTTGACTAGGTTGGCCAGGCACACCCTTGCACTTCGCCCTCGGACGATTTTTGCTCAACCGAGCCAACCAAGGTCACATCAGCACCGAGCTAGGCCGCCGTGTACAATTTTAACTTAGCAATTTTTTAAGTTTAATGGGTAAATACCGATTTTTGGTGGACTCCCTTGGAGCCATGGCTGAATTTCGAAAAGACTACCACATTCCAGACGACCTCCACCTTTCCTTAGCCGAGCTGGACACCACATCATGGGGCAAATCAGGCTTTGTTCCCTTCACCGTGGTGTCCGTTGTAGAGGGGGGACTTCGGTTCCCCGTCCAACCCTTGATCTGTGAATTCCTTAGATAGACTAGGCTATGCCCCACTCAATTATCAACCAACACCTATAGGATTATCAACAGGATTGCCAAGCTAAATCGCCACCTAGGTTTCAATCTCGGTTTAGCCGAGTTGTTCCATCAATACTCGCTCGGCCAGAATGACGATGGCTGGGTTTATTACCTTAGAGTCAGGAGAGGCCGAGAGAAAATTGTCAAGAGAATACCAGACAAAGACTTGAGCAACGATGACTTTCTCTGGGTGTCGGGCAATTTTGAAGACCAAGAAGCCCAAATACCGGGTTATAACATAAACTAGACTAAAGGAACAGCTGGTAAGAACAAACCGGTTTAATTTCCTTTGTTATTTCAACAACCACTGTGTTAACCTTTGTGATTGTCCTCTGTGCAGATTTGAACCAGCTTAAATCCAACTATGCCTACGCCAATCAGGTCGCACTTTGAGCCGCACTTCAATACCGACACAGAGATTGGACCGAGCTCCTAAACTTCGAGCCGACCTACTGGTATAGTGGAAAAAGAGAAACAAAGGTTACTGACTTCCTTCTTGAATCATCACCCGAATCGGACTCCAACTTGCCCCAGATCAACCTTATCCCACTTACCGTAGAGCAAGAGATGGCCAAGAGGAGAGTTGTCCGGACTTTGATCACTGAACATGCATCCAACTCGAATGTCGAGGTCCAGACCGAGCAAACTACAACCAATCAGACCATGGAAACCGTTGTTGCCTTGCCCTCCTCCCGGGCTACTTCATCTCGGCCCAGCAAGAGGCCGCACACCTCGATCTCTCAACCGCAGCGGCTGTTGGATGAAGAAGACGTTGAGCCACAAGAGACCAAGCCACCCGTAAGCCAACCACGACAAGGAGGAGGTGCCCCCAACCATGCTAGTTCTTCTTCGGCGTGGGCGCCGACTGTAACTTTCAAAGGCCGTGCAGTGACCACGGCCGACTCCGTTACCGCCAAAAAAGATCACCTACTGGCATTTGGCTTATCCAAAAGTTTGTGCCTTCCAGCTGATATGGAAAGGTACAAGAACCTGACCAAGCTGAAGGCGATTCGGTCCGCCACAAAGTCGATGGTTCTGGTAAGCTTTGGACTTCTCAACAAAACTACTACTTTTCGCAATCTCTTAGTGCGGTTTAAACTTATCTTTTTAGACACTGCGCAGGCCATCTAGAAAAATCACACTACCCACCAGCGTGTGATCGAATTGCGAAAAACGGACAAGGCGGCCATCGCTGAGGTCAAGACAAAAGAAGCCGAGCTAAAAGTCCTGAAGGCTTCTCTGGCCGAGCTGAGCATCGCAAATGAAAAACTCACCGAGCAGGTTAGCGCGACTGAGGCTAATAAGCAAAAAGCCTTAGCCGAGAAAAAAGATAGGTATTTGCGTGAACTCGCCAAGCTGAAGAAGAAGAAAGAAGCCAAATAAAGGAGCTGCAAAAAAAAATGGAGAATGCGGAGGACTATGGTTTCAAAGAGGGTGAAGAAACATATGTCTAGTAATGCGAAGCTGCAAAAGACATATTTTTCAAGTGCGGCTAGAAGGCCGCAGCCGAAAAGCTCAGTCAATCGCACAACTTCGAGGTGTTCCTGAATCCTCCTGCACACTTCATTCCAGTCTATATGACGGACTACGCACATGCCGTCTAGAAAAAATTCCTTCAGGTGGAAGCTGGGGAAGAGGAAGAGGTCCCAGATCCAGCCGAAGTCCCCTGCCAACATTGACCTCGGTCGCCAACCTTTATTGCCAGCTCGGTCGGAAGTACCCAACCAAGCCGTGCTAAATCTTGATGAAGCGACCGAGACCGATCAAACACGAGAAGGTGAAATTAGAGAAGTCTGGCTTGATTTGGATGTCGGGTTGGATGACCTATTTGCCTGATTTCTTTTTCTTTTTAGTTTTTTTCCTCAATGAAAATGTAACTGGGCTACAAGCTCCTCCTCTTGTACTTAACTTCTAATGAATGAAAGTATCTTTAGTTTTCTTTTTTGCCATTTTTTTGTTCAGTCACAGTACTTCTCTGCTTTAGTGTCTCATCTTTCTTATAAGCCTAGCCGGCCTAGTTAGCTTGACCTTCCCTTATCCTGCCCATCTTTTTTGGCTGAGATACTTATCTCGGCTGAAAAACAACTTTGGGATACTGCAAAACCTTTGCAACCGAGATTTTTGCCTCGATCCTTATCTCGGCTAAAAGGTGTTGATCAAACTTGCCAACTTACTTGAGCCTAGATCTTTATCTCGACTGAAGAAGAATAGTGTTGGTCAAACCTGCCAACTTACTTAAGCCTAGATCGAATAGTGTTGGTCAAACCTGCCAACTTACTTGAGCCTAGATCCTTATCTTGACTAAAGAAGAATAGTGTTAGTCAAACCTGCTAACTTTCTTGAGCCTAGATCCTTATCTCGGCTTTTCATGGCCGGTCTACGATCATCTAATTTCTTTTTTTCCCTCTCCAAAAACCCCCCGACCTCCATGGCAACCCTACTTTCCAAAGCCCAAAAATACATGAACGCCGAAAATTCCCTAGCCACTGGACAAGATCCTACAGCCAAAAACCCGACCCCCAGAGAGAAAAGAAAGGACTTAGAAACCAGAAACACCCAGTACACTCACCAAACACCTCAGTATACCGACCGACCAGCCCGAGCCGACTGGTCGGCGCCAACCCGACCGCCTGGCCGGTTCGAACGACACACATCCCTCAACTCCCCCATAGAACAAGTCTTGAACCAGATTCAACAAGATTATCCCCTAAAATTGCCCCAACCGTCACAGTCTCCTTCCAACTGGCGAGACCAGTCCAAATACTGCTGCTTTCATCAGGACCACGACCATAATACCGAGGAGTGTGTTAACCTCAAAGACCAGGTCAAGGGCTTGATACGCCAGGGGCGTCTCAGTCGGTTCACGGAAGCCCACCCTCAGCAAAGGCAAAAGACTGAACCCACCAGAAACAACCATCGGCGTACCCCTCCTCGACAGCTCGCACAACCTAACCAAGGTCACGATAGGCCCCCGCAGCAACCCCGCCCCCCCTGTTGGAGAGATTAGAGTTATTGTTGGCGGGCTTGCTTGTGGAGGATCATCCTACTCGGCTCAGCGGGCAGAACTCAGAAGAATAAGGCAGGGCTTAGACAAAGAAGTTGCCATATTGGACCGCCCTCCCAAACAACCCAAGCAGTGGATAGAGCCTATCACTTTTACGGAGGCTGACTGCATAGGCATCCGTTACCCCCATGACGACCCCCTCGTCATCTCAGCCCTCCTATCCAATTACAAAGTCAGACGGGTTCTCGTCGACAACGGCAGTTATTCGGACATCATCTTCCTAAATGCCTTTCGCCAGCTCAAGGTCGGAGAAGAAAGTCCGTCCCCTCTCCAAACCACATTGGTCGGTTTTACTGGAGATCGGGTGACCTCCATAGGCTCGGGTGACCTCCATAGGCTCCATCGATCTTCCCATCACAATTGGAGAATACCCGTGACAGACCACAAAGTTGCTCACTTTCCTCGTCGTCGACTGTCCCTCTGCTTACAACATTATCCTCGGCCGCACCGCCCTAAATGCTTTCCAAGCTGTCACATCCACTTTCCATCTTCCTGTCAAATTCTCCACCGACCTTGGGGTCGGCACAGTGAGGGGAGAGCAGACCGTGGCCAGAGAATGTTACGTCGCTTCACTTAAAGAGATCAAGCTCAAGGAGGCTATGATCATTGAAAGACTCGACGTCAGAGAAGAAGACAAGCTGGTCAGAGGGAAACCAGTAGAAGAGCTTGTCGAGGTCCTCATCGATCCCACTAACCCGACAAAAACAACCAAGATCAGTAGCCAACTATCCTTTTAAGCCAAGGCCGATCTTACAACCCTCATGACTGAACACAATGATGGGTTTGCCTGGACCCATTCTGACATGCCGGGTATCGATCCTTCCTTCATCACTCATCGTTTGAGTATCGAACCCCACTTCCGACCCTTCCGCCAGAAATAACGCATTTTCTACCCGGAACGCAATGCTCTTATTGCCTCTGAGGTAGACAAGCTACTGGAGGCACAGTTTGTCAAGAACGTGGACTACCCCAGGTGGCTGTCGAATGTGATCTTGGTCTGTAAAAACAACGGTAAATGGCGACTCTGCGTCGACTACTCCGACCTCAATCGAGCTTGCCCCAAAGATAGTTATCCCCTTCCTCGCATAGATCTGCTTGTTGACGCCACGGCCGGTCATCAAATGCTCAGCTTCATGAACGCCTTCTCTAGGTACAACCAAATTCTGATACACCCGTCTGACCGAGAACACACCTCTTTCATCACTGACCGGGGAACCTACCATTATCGTATCATGCCGTTTGGGTTGAAAAATACCGGAGCAACTTATCAACGGTTGGTCAACGCTGTTTTTCATCATCAAATAAGCCGGAACATGGAAGTATGCGTTGATGACATGCTAGTCAAGAGCAAACTTTCCTCTGATCATCTGGCTGACCTGCAAGAGACCTTCAGCACCCTACAAAAGTATCAAATGAAGCTCAATCCGGAGAAATGCGCCTTCGGCGTAGGATCTGGGAAGTTCTTGGGTTTCATGGTCAGTCAGCGGGGCATCGAGGCTAACCCCGAAAAGATTAAGGCCTTAATAGAAATGCAATCACCCAGAATGATTAAGGAGGTTCAGAGGCTTACTGGCAGAGCCGCCGCCCTCAACCGCTTCATTTCCAGCGCAACGGACAAGTGCCTCCCATTTTTTAAAGTTCTTCGGCAGGCTTTCAAGTGGACGACCGAATCCGAAGAGGCTTTCTAACAATTGAAGTAGTGCATGGCCAACCCCCCCTTACTCTCCTAGGCGCTCACGAGTGAGCCCCTTTTTTTCTACTTAACCGTATCGAGCACCGCAGCCAGTGCAGCCCTCATCAGGGAGGACGGTTCAGTACAGTGCCTAGTTTATTACATTAGCCGGGCTCTCAGGGGCGTAGAACAGAACTACCCATTGCTAGAAAAAATGTCCTTGGCCTTGGTCACTGCCTCAAGACAACTCCGTCCTTACTTCCAAGCCCACTCCATAGTGGTCCTCACTGAGCAACCTTTGAAGAAGATAATGCAACAACCAAAGCTGTCTGGCACACTTATGCAATGGTCAGTCGAGCTCAGCCAATTTGACATCTCCTACCGACCTCGAACGGCGATCAAAGGGTAGGCTGTTGCTGATTTTATCCTAGAATTCACTAATCCCACTCCAACCACGGCCCCCGCAATCCCACATTGAGGCAGAAGGCCCCCACTCTTGGACCCTCAACGTCGACGGATCATCCCGCAAAGAAAGCAGTGGGGCTGGTCTCATCCTCACCGCCCTCGAGGGTGGTTATTTCAAGTGTGGTCTCCGTTTCTTATTCGACGCAAGCAATAATGAGGCTGAATATGAGGCATTAATAGCAGGTCTCTGCCTAGCCAGAGACATTGGTGTCAGCCATATCTAGGTGTTCAGCGATTCCCAGCTTATTGTCGGACAAATTACGGGGGAATTTGATGCCAAGGAAGACACAATACGGGCTTACAGGGATATTGCACTCCCCCTTGCTCGCCTCTTCAACACTCTCCACATCAAGCACATCCCTCGGACAGAAAACTCCAAGGTAGATGAAATGGCTTAATTAGCTTCTGCTGACCAATCAGACCTCAGCCATGGCGTCCGCCTGGAATACCTGGCCCACCCAGCCATTTCCCCACAACAGCAGCAAGTCCACTTCCTCCAAAATGAACCTATTCCATGGGCAGCAGATATCCTGCTATTTTTGACAAATAGGGAATTGCCTGCCGACAAACACCAGGCCGCCAAAGTCAGGGCTAGGTCGTCCAACTACATTCTTATCAGCGGCCTCTTGTACAAACGTGGCTTTTCATGACCATACCTGAGATGCCTCAATCCTGCTCAAGCGACCTACGTGATGAGGGAAGTCCACGAGGGTGTATGTGGTAATCATTTGGGTGCCAGGTCACTAGGCCACAAAATACTTCGCACCGGTTACTTCTGGCCTACCCTCAATCAAGATGCCACCAAATTTGTGCTTAAATATGATAAGTGCCAACGCTTTGCCAACATCCTTCATGCTCCTCCTATAGAACTGATCACACTTTGCAGTTCTTACCCATTCACCAAATGGGAGATCGACTTAGTTGGCCCATTGCCCACCGGCCGAGGCCAAACCAAATTCGCAATCATCACCATTGATTACTTCACTAAATGGGTGGAGGCGGAAACCCTCGCTACAATTACCGAGCGGAACACAACCAGATTCATCTGGCAGCCGTTCGTGTGCCGATTTGGCATCCCTCAAGCCATCGTCTCCGACAACAGCAAACAATTTGACAATGCCAAGTTCAGGAAATTTTTTGCAAAACTTCAAATCCAGCCATGTTTCTCTTCCCCAGGTCATCCCCAAGCCAATGGCCAACTTGAGGTTACCAACCGTTCTCTTCTGAAGATAGTCAAAACTAAGTTGGAAGCTACTAAGGGACTCTGGGCTGAGGAATTACCAAACGTACTCTGGGCCTACCGTACTACCGCCCGAACCCCCATTGGAGAGACCCCCTTTTGCTTAACATACGGCGCTGAGGCAACATCCCAGTGGAAATCGGCCTGCCTACCCTGAGGGTTCTGCACCCGAATCCAGAACTAACTAAAGAACTGCGTCGGGCAGACCTAGACCTAATTGAAGAGCTCCGAGAGACCACTGCTGTCAAGCGGGCCTCATATCAACAGAAAATGAGAACACACTACAACCGCAAAGTCCGACCGAGGGAGTTCGCCATGGGGGACCTTGTTTTGCGCGAAGCAACTCTTGCCACCAAAAATCTGGCTGAGGGCAAGCTGGCAGCCAAGTGGGAGGGACCTTACATTGTTAAGGCTAGACCTCGTCCGAGCACTTACCGACTTCAGGACATGAAAGGTCGAGATCTCCCCCATCCATGGAACGCCGAGCACTTGAAGCGCTATTTTCAATAAAAGCCCTATTTTTGTATTGATCAATTGTTGTATGTTCTTTTTGACAATCTACACACTTGGATGTTTTTTTCCTTTTCTCACATGGTGTAAATTTGTGATCAATGGGCTACGCTTTAAATGACAACGATCCTATATCTCAGTTATCTACGTGGTATTTCAATAACACCCTGCTTGTAGCCTTAGCTAGACTGAGTTACTTAAAGCCTCAGCCAGACTAAGCACAAAGGGCTCAGCCAGGTTGAGTTACTTAAAGCCTTAGCCAGACTGAGCATGAAGGGCTCAGCCAGACTAAGTTACTTAAAGCTTCAGCCAGACTGAGTTACTTAAAGCCTCAGCCAGACTGAGTCACTTGAAGCCTCAGCTAGACTGAGCACGAAGGGCTCAGCCAGACTGAGTTACATATGGCTCAAGCAAACTGAGCACGAATGAAGAGTTCGGCCAAGGCCATTCTTGCAACTTCATGATTGTAGCATAGTTGCTATACTTAATTAAAATCCAGGTCCCTGCTTTTACACTTTAATACCTTTACATTTCAACGCTTTTATTGTTAACATTCTTTGCGTCATAGTTTTCTCACAAGTTAGATTGGCTCCCTACTTCTTAACTTTTACTACGATTTATACACAAGCTTTATTTAAATGCCCATTCTCATTCTTTTCAGCTCTACAAGAAATAAAGACAACAGCATGAAAAAGCACAACTCATTATTTTATTTACAAACTTACACATAAATTCACTACAGAAATTACACGACCAAAAAAAAAAAAAAAAAAACAACAACAACAAAAACTTTATTTACAAATTCCATTTACATCAATCATTCATCCTCGCTCGAGGCAAGGTCTTCTTCGTCAACCCCCTTGTCTAGGGGGGTCTGGGCCACATCGTCTTCATCTATTCTCACATTGTTGAAATCCAAGTCTGGGAACAGCTCTTCTTCTTTACGATTAAAAGTCTTCCAGCCGCTGTCCTAGAACTCAGCCATCTCATGCTTGTAGAAGTCCGACCGCTGGAAGCTCTGGATCACTTCCTCTTTGCTCCTACTTCCAGCGGTCGCTCCCAACGGGCGAGCCCCCATATTTCCCTTTCTCGCCAAGCTGCTGGCGATAGCGGCATCAATGGCCATCTGAAAGTCGGCGAACCCCTTGAACTGCTTTACCGCTGCAACATATAGGTCAAGGTACGCCGCCCTCTCAGATGCCAACTTGGCCCTCTCCTCTTCCAAGGTCTTCTCCAACCCTGCCTTCTCAGCCACTGACTTGGCCCTCTCATTCGCCAGCACCCTCTCCAACTCAGCAATTTTCTGATCTGCTTCTTCCTTTTCTTTGATCGACTAAGCGCGTAGATCTTCATTACAGACCATGGCCTCATCCCACCTTTCGTTGGCGACGGTGCAGGCTTTTAGGGCCTCTTTCAGCTTTTTCTGCTCGCCAGCCAACTGGAACTCGAGCGACACCACCTTGCGGCGTTCCGTCTCCAGCTCTAACTTGGTCGCGAGTAGCTCTGCATTCGCACGGTCTGCTGAATAGCCCTGCACCATCGCCAACACCTCCATCTTCTTGGCGTTTTGGGCATACTCCAGCTCCCTAACACACGCGCTCCGCGTGGCTTTCCTCCAGTCCCCGGTCTCCCTCCTTAAACTTTCAAGCTGGGCCTTTACCTCCTCCAGCTTTGCCTCCAGCGACTTAACTTCGCCTTTTGTGCGCGCCGCTTTGTTCAGTAAAGCTCCTGCTAAGGTCGTCGCCTCCATCTAGGCCGAGTACAACCCCCTTAGTAGTTCGGCCTTTGTGAAACTTGCCATCGAACGCACGGCCGCGTCCTCTATTACCCCCAAAAGTCGATCGGCAGCAGTCTTGGCTTCGCTTCCTTCTCTCTCCAGTCGCCCGGACACTGCTGGAGCGTGGTAAATAGTGGTCTTCAACCTGGCCCTCTCTCCTTCTCCTAGGGGTTGAGGACCTCCCTTGGGCTGTTGCTTTGCCCCCTGTTCAGGGCCAGTCGCCCCATATTCTACTTGTGTTTCGGGGCCCAGAGCACTCTCCATCCCCTTTGCTGTCTCCTCCAACTCCACTTCGGGGGTCTCCTCTGCCATCCCCTCCTTCATCTTTTTCAATACTGGCCCCTCCTCACCCTTGTCCACCATCTTCTTCTTCCTCCTCTTCAACATAGCCTCCACCTCCTTGTTGCCTCTTTCCTTCAATGGATCCACTGGAGGCGGTCGTGGCTCAAAACCGCCCAAGTCTTTTTTCTCCAGCGGCTTGGGACGTAGTCAGATTCTTTCCCCAGCGATCTGTTTCGGCGGACGGCCTGACTGTGACTCTTTGTACTTATCAGCCTTGGCAAAAATCGTCCTATCCTCCGCCTCCTGCGCCCTCCTCCTCGCCTCCAATTCTGCTGGCGCGAGGTCCCCACCGGTCGGCTGCGGTCCTAGCCCCAAGGAAAATACGGCTGAGGGTTAAACGAGGTCGTCCCACTTAGCACCCTCCTTCTCCCTTTATGCCTTCACCTTCTTCACCCTCTCCTCTGCCTCCGCCTCCAACCTTGGCTCCACTGACTTGGTTGGCACCCTCCATGCTGTGCACACTCCCACTCCCCCGTTGGTTAACTGTAGACGAGCCCCGAACGTCCCAAGAAAATCCCATTTTGTTCATTAGGCTCACTACAGTTCGGACTCAAATGTCACAATTCTGAATCTAATCTCACAAAGTGCAATGCAAGACTGATAAATCACCAAAGAGTCCAAATCTGACAAATCGTTTTGAAAAATAGATTTTTAGAAAGAAGTGCCAAACATGGACTGCTTTGCCAGATACAGAGTCGCCACCTAAATATTTTATTTTTGGGGAAATTTAGGAAACCCTGACTCGTTGCCTAAGGCCACGTGTTTGTCATCACCAAAGTTGCCTCGGCTCCAGAACTTGGGTACGATTGGGGAAGGTCATGCAATGAGCGCCCGATCAAAGATCGGCCACTACTAAACATGATATCTTGTTTTTGAAAACACATGCGCTCTTATTCGGGTTATTAGCCTAGAATTACTATGTGATGTACACAGCATACAAGTATAGACTGGATCACCCAAGTTGAAACAAAACATTTCATGTTTGTTTTTGAAAACGGTTTACTACTCGTAAGTAGGCTAAAATGCGGATTTTGCCACCCTCGAGTGGGCTTGGAAAACGTGATGATTTTGCCACTCTCAAGTGGGCTTAAAACTCATAATCAATGAATTGTTCCAATTTAGGCAACCTAACCTTCACCCACAGGCATTCAGGTAGTTATATCACATAAACTGTTAGCCTCATGGCAAGCATGCTATCATGGCAGTCACTCACACACATGCAAGGATGCTAAAGCACAAACACTTACCGAGTACTCCGAGCCAAAACAAAAGCTATGTTAGAAATCAATGCATAATCCTAGTTATGTTAAGAATGCCTAATGAAACACATGCAAAATGCAACTAAGATAGGCTCGGCTATTCTACGATGTCATGTGAATGCAACTAGATAACATGTATTCAAATTGGAATTGAAATACAATGTAGTTAGTATGATGTGCCGAGCCCGGTGCATGCAAGACAGATGAATGGATGCAAACATGTGAGCATAAGGATGCTAATTGAAACATGCCCTAAAACTAACCATCGTAAGCTAGTAAATAAAAGGGAGAAAGAAATGGGGGTTGGAAAACATGCATCACACACACGTACACTTATTACAACAGTTGGCCCTCTCGACGGAGGGTCCGAATAAATAATGCAGAACCAGCTAGCTAATCTAAGCTAATCTAATTAAACTAGTTATTACACGACGAAATGAATAACAAGTTACAACTACTTATTACACAACATTAACTAAGAAAGTAATCTAAATGAGCATGCAAACTAAATGAATGTGGTCTGCCCTAGCTCTGTTTTGAATGACAAAGGATGCATGCATGCTTGAATTGCCTTGTTCGGAAATCCCTCGCGACGCCCCGACTTGCCTCTGTTTGCAATTGACCTCAGAACACTGCACAAAGCTCCAGAAGGCTGAAACTCCACCTTGGGAATCTGTGGGAAGGCTGCCGACCAGCTATTGGCCTTGGAGACCACCTACCGACCACTTTTGTGGTAAAAAACCAGAAAAAGTGGTCGGCCAGCCACTAAATCTAGTCGGCCGACCAATTTCTGCCCCTGGTTTCTGGTTTTCTGCAACAGAAGGCAAGAGAGAGAGATGTCAAAGTATTCGCAACACATGTGTGCACCACCACTCTCCCATAAGCTCAAGGAAGTGTAGGTCTCGACCCTCGGGCCACCAATCACGCATCTCGATGCATGATGGCCGAGGAGTCGAATTGCACGACTCAATGTGAAATGAATGCACATACAAGCACCTAAAGCCAACAACTCCGTCATGGGTAATCAAGAGTGTCGGCGACCAGGAATCGAGGCACGTTTCATCATTTCGAGCATGAAACATCCCTTGTTCCCCGTGTTTGGACTAACCTCTATTCCAAACACAATGCAACAAACGAGGCATGCACCAATGCAACTCTAGCATGCAATCTTAATGCAATGCAACTAAGTCATGCAAACATGTAAAGGATAACATACTAGCATACACAATGCTATGAACTAACAATGGCATACTCAATGCACACGATACTTAGCATACACAATGCTCGTAGAAACTAACATACACAATGAGATGAACAAGGCATGCACAATGCAATGATCAATCATGCGACAACATGGCATACTCAATGCTATGAACTAAAATGGCATACTCAATGCAAAATGGACTTAAACCAAAATGGATGGGCCTCAGCCACACCCAAATCAGTGGTCAAAGATGATGAAAACAAGCCCTCAAAACACATGCAAACATATACGATGCAATGGACCAAGCTTAAGGCACAAAACACAATTTTCCAAATGCATTGAAAAGATGAAATATGGAGTACAATGACACATGTTTCAGCTCTGAAATGGCATACAAAATGACTTCGAATCATGCAAACAACTCATGTAATACATGTCGAATGGCTCAAGCATCGAAGACTAGTGAAGTGCATTACACTATAGGCATGCAAGGCAATGCTCAAATGGCCAAACCAACTCCAAATAGACCCTGTGCAGGCCCAAAACAGTAGCAAAATAAGTTGGAATGATGGCTTGAAAGGCACAAAAATAAAGCTCATGCAATGGCTCACAAATGGGGTACAAAAGCATAACTCTCAAGGGCACTTAAAGAGTGGAAAACATGGAAGTATGATAACCCTATATGCTCTAAAATATCTTGCTCAATGATGCCAAAACATGAAAAGACCTCAAGTTAAGCATGCAAGGGACTTCGAAACTCGAAGCTAGTCAAAGGTATTACACTACAAGCATGCATGGCAAGCATCTTTCGACCAAGAGGTCTCAAAATAGAGCTAAGGAAACCCAAAATATGAACAAAATCAGGTTGGAGCATGGCCAAAATATGCTAGAATAGAGGGCCAAAACAACATGCATTCTAAGCTAGTAAACATGATTTACACTACAAGCATATGAAGCATGTGAGAGGCTACCAAACCAGCCAAAAACAGAGTCATGGCATGCCAAATGATGACCAAAAACCCACTGAAATATGACCAATATATGCAAGAATGACATGCTACTTGATAAGCCATAAAAGAGATTACTCTACACATGCAAGAGGCAAACCATGGTGACCAAAGCAGCCATAGACAGAGTCTAGGCAGGCCCTAAAAGTTGCCAAAAAGTGCCTAAACCAAGCCTTGAAAGTATGAAAACATATGCTCATTTGATAGGCCAAAAATATAAGCAAACAAGACCAAAAGAGAGAGGGTCTCCCCTCTCTGATTTAGGCCCTCAAAATCACATACCAACCACTGAAAATTCACTGGATTTTAGTGGCTAAAAGGTCGTGCAAGGGTTAACTCAAAGGCCATATGGCATGGCACAAAACAACGCCAAATAGGGCATGCAAGAAGGAAGAAGACCCTCAACACCCAAGATGCCTTAAACAAACATTTTAAGCAACTTAAAACAAGACTTTTTTTAGTTGAAAACAAAGCTCAAATAAGCATGCAAATATGGCTAAGATAGTGATCAAAATAGAGCCAAAAATAGGGAAAGGAGGTTACCCTTGAAGCTCAGCAAAGTCAGCAAGTTTCTCAGCCAAAAACCAGCTCTTGAGCCCTCTCAAAACCCTCCAGCCACTCAGCTATAAGGTAAGAGAGGTTGTGTGCACAAGTGTGAAGCAAAACCACAATATAAAGAGGGAAAGAGAGAGATATATGGAGAGATATATGCTTATGCCTTAGACAAAATTCAGAACCTGGTTCAATGAGAGGGAGAGCCTCTCTTATAGAGGAGCCAAGGTTCAAGCTTTCGCAAGAAGCTAAAACAAGGGTGCAAATCCTCCATACACGTGTAAGGAGGATACAGTCTGTGCCTTCCAGCTGGCACAGCTGGCACCCACTCAATCAGACAAAACAGGCAGAAACCTGCCGACCAGAAGAGGTGGTCAGCAGACCAAGGAAAGTGGTCTCCCAAAAAAAAAAGGTGGTCGGCCAGTGCAATTGGTGGTCTCCACACTAAGACCAAGCCAATGGTGGGGTGGGAGACCAGTAAATGTGGCCCAAAGATCAAGAAAACTAGTTTCCCAACAAGAAAACCGGCTGGTGGGGAGAAAAGTGGTTTCCAAGGAGAAAGCTGGTCTCCGACCCTTCTACCACCTTCCAAATAAGGAAAACAAGGTTCGTGCCAAGAACGACCCAACACGGATGCAAAACGACAGTTCAGGAGGCAAAGCGCGCGGTCGGGAGCCTCGAAAACTAGCTATTGAGCACCAAAAGTGGCGTACGACCACAAAGGTGGTCTCCCGGACCACAGTGCCCCTCTGGGCAGAGGAAACAAGGTGTGTTCCAAAAACTGTGCCAAACAAAGAATGTTAAGCAGTCCCGAGCTGAGGCACACGGCCGACGGCTCCGAAAATCAGAAACTAGTCTCCAAACGGGAAGGGTGGCCTACGACCACGAAAAGTAGCCTACGACCACCGAGAGATGATCTACAAGATCTCTCCCTCCCTCCGGGAAGAGAAAACAAGACTTGGTCCGCGGACCGAGTCAAAGCACAAAAAGTTCCGAGGCTCAGAGGCAAGGCTCTCAGCCGAGAACTCCGAAACCTCAGGACGAGCACAACATGCACCATCACCGAGCGCTCAATCGATGACGTTTGAGTCTTAAGGTCGGTCAAAAATGGGGTGTCTACAGTTGCCCCTCTTTGACAGAACTCGAAAGTCATAAGTGACGGGAGTAAATGTCAAAGCCCAGAGACGACCCATTTTTGACAAGGCTGAAGACTTAGACAAACAGGTGAGATAATCAAAGAGATGTGCCCGCAGGCAGGGGCAAGATGCAAAGGGCATGCACAAAGCCGAACATAACTTATGATCATGCAAAGAAAGCTGTAATGAAGCAAATATACACAATAAATGTAACAATTTAAGCAAGCGAATACAGACCAAACTATATCGCATGCAGAAAAGATTCGAGAGAATTATACAATTCTCGCTATGTCTCACACGGAGAATACAGTACCGTCCAGTTCGTCTGGTCGCACCAGCTTCAAATGAACCGTACATACAATATCGTCTGGTCGCACCAGCCTCGAATGAACTGTACATACAATATCATGCCTGCAAAAGAAGGAGACTTAACAGGTACAACATAGTTAGCAATACATGTTCAACGCCATATCGACCGCGGATACGTATGATGCCGATAGCAATGCAAGTGAAACGTGCGTGACGATGCAAGTAAAGTATGGATGCATGATAATACCAATGAAACATGCACAACAATGCAAGTGGTGTGCATAACAATATCGGATAAGTGTGACTTCAAGATCATGTTTGAAACAAAATGCGGAGTAGAGAAGTACAAGCCTTAAAGAAAGTAACTCAAACGCGACCTCCGATTTACCTTTCGGAGGGGTCACAACGTACTCAAAAAGGATACACCTTGCTCTTGGCGAGTAACGACGAGCCGCACGTCGAAGACTTGAATTGAGGTTCCCGCGGAGACATTTCGCGCCAAAAAGTGCACTTTCCTTGTACTTTCTTGAGAGCCGAGGACTCCAATCATCACCAAAATACACAGGGAGAACAAAGGGACCTTGGAGACCATCCAGGAGGGCCACCGACCACCTAGAACAGCCACCAACTAGTTTTTGCCCAAAAGGTGGTCGGCCAGCCAGAAAAATTGGTCGGCCAGCCAGAAAAACTAGTCGGCCGGCTAGTTTTCAAAAATTGGGGCAGTTTTGTCTTTTGATGTTCGGATCTTTAAACACATAACTCCAAATCACTTTTTATCACACCTCCAAGGCCGAAATACCTCCCTCTTCTTTCCTAGACCATTTTCCCTCTCAGATCAGCACTTTATACGCGTTTTCCAATGCCCCACGCAAAGTTGTTTCGCGAAAATTTTCGATTTTCTTCAGTTTGGACCAATTAAAATTTGATTTCAGAGCTTCTTTCTCCATTTCCGCCACTTGAGGTATGTTTGTCTCGAAGTTTGGCACATTTTCTCGGGGGTTGACTTTTGTTGACTTTTTACAATTTTGGCTCATTTCGTTCATTTTTGCTTATTTTTGCAGATTTCTTCGGATGCCGGATCACTTTCATCACGGCGGAGGTCCTCCACATGCCGGGGACGAGCTAAATATCATGTCATTTCCTCCGAGGATTCGGCCTTTCGACCCGGAGAGGTATCACCCTCAGGAGCACGTCCTACCTCCTACCACCTTCACTTGGCTTGAATGTGTAAATAACCCCCAGTTCCCTTCTTCCTTTGAAGTGAATCCTCATGCGCCTCCTCTTCCTCAAAACCCTCACTGGATAGAAGAACTGAGACTTACTCTCTTTGAGAATCAATTTCTTTCTTCCTACGAACCTCCAACTCCCCCCACTATATTTGAGCGATATCAAGCTTAGCTTCTGCTTGCAGCCTTTTCTCACTTGCCCTTCAATGTTCTTGAGGGTGATGTTCCTCTTAAGAACTTTCGATAGGCTTATGACATTATAACTTGAGGTCATGTCCTTAACCCCATTGCTCAAGCAGAACTTCATATGTTTTGGATCAACTCCCACTGCTTCTTCATTTGCACCAAACTTCTTTGGCTACCACTCAATCTTTGGACACAATCTCAGCCCGTCAAATTCACACCCAGTATGAAGTAAAGAACCTTATCGACGAATATAATAACTTCAAGAATAAAGACTCTGCATACTGGGATGATTTAGATATGGATGAGATAGAACAAGGATTGAAGGAAACAGAGTTCGAAATAAAACCTAAACATCTTTTTTATCAAATAAGAGCATATCAATTTCAGCAACCTAGCTTGGAGAGGATAGAACACAAAATAAAAAAGGAACATAAATTCATTGACCATTGTTGGAACAAATTCTATGACCTTGTTATTTATTCTATTCCTTATTTTTATGAAATTGAATTTGCAGCCAAGAAGGCTTTCTGATGTAATTACTTTCACCTTAATAAAGCTAAGTTTTCCTTTCTTTATTTGGCATGGTCTAACTTTATTCTATTCGCCCAAAGCAAACAAAATCAGAGCTTCGAATTTACCAATTTTGTCCTTCGAAACCTGATTTGAACATTTCCAATGGAATACTGGAAATCTAATTTGAATTTTCCCAACATATGGAGCGTAATTGACAATCTTTGCCTTAGGTCTTCTCATTCCAATCATATGGTTAACACAATCAACAGTTTCGAATCAACTATTTTTGTTTCGAATAAACAGTCTAAATTTTTCGAAGTATGGAAACTTCCCTTAAGGATTGTACTGTTTTACTCTAAAAGAGTGAGTCCCTTTGTGTCCTTCACTGCTTAACCAAATATTGGTTTTATGTCACTTCAAAGTCTAAAACAAGTTCTAACTGTAGAGTATTCCAAATTTTACTTTGAAGGATTTTACTTTTAACAAGAAACCTAAAAGCAGGTCTTTAATCTTCTTGAAGTAAACAAACACCTAAGCATTCTTGTACTCTTAGGTATGAACTGTGCTTCGAAGTCGACTTCCTGCTTTCAAAGCCCTAGCTGGACGTTTGTCACCTAATTTTGGAACCAAAGCTTGGCTTCAAAGCCAAATATTTGATTTCGAAGCCAATACAAGTGTTTGAGATACATTTCCCTCCCAAATTATCAATATTGACAGAAACTTTTTGCACCCGTACCTTTAGTACTTATTTATGAATTCTACCCATTCTAAAATGATTGGGTATTTTTCAGAAAGAAAGGTTTAAAAACCCTTTCCTTTCGTGCTTTTAATTTACTTGCTCGCCTAACACATAAACCCTTCATCTCCATTGACTTCTCCTCTCCTTTACCCTCTTTCTCAACTTCGTCTTCTGAAAACTTCTGCCAATGGCTTCTTCCTCCTCGAAGATACCAATTGTGGAGCGCGTAAGTCCATCTGTGGCCTTAAAAAGGATCATTGCTGAAGAGTGTGAGAAATACAAAACTGGCGAGAAGAGTGCTATTGATGGGCGCATTTTCATTCCCTGTCGCCATGAACAACAGGAATATGTGCTTGGGCCTATTTTTAAAGAGGTCCCCACTGAGCTCCCAGCTCTGTATCTGCGTCTGGAGGATCATTGCCTCCTTTATGAAGGCGGTCTTGATTGGGGAAGCTGGAGAATGAACCGACCCCATCGCTGCTGGCCCACAGTACGGCCAGAATGGGAGGAATGGTATGATCAGGTCGTCCCTGCTAGGACACTGGATCTTCAGGAGCTTTGCCTCTTCAACGCCCTTCAATTGTCTAGGTTCACCATTTCGGATGACCCATTTTTAATACCTGCTGCTCTTTATTTTTGGAATTCTGCTTTCAATTTCTTCCAATTTAGATGTGGGATGATGGCTCCTACTGTTCTTGACATCTGTCATCTATTAGGATTATCCCCCATTGGTACTCCCATTGGTCTAGACTACCCTGACCTTAAAACCCTTTTTCTCTCCCCCCCTTTGAACTCATCCTATAGTGACTTTGTCAAGGTTGAGAACAAAAGAGAAGGCCCTGTGACTGATAAGGAATTCTTTTCTTTTTTATTGTATTGACTTTGCAAATTCCTCTTTTGTACTGCTTCTCAGAGGATCATGCCTAAGTTTGCCCCTCTTGCCAAAGCCTTTGTTTTGCATAAAAAGGTGGCCTTAGCTCCATATGTGTTGGGTCATGTCTACAGAGCTTGTTCCCTTTTTTGTGAAAAACCCATGGACGCCAATGAAAGAGGCTCATTTTGGATACTCTAACTCTGGCTTTTTGCATACTTCACTGATTTGCAGTCTAAATGTTTAAAGTTTTTTATGCCAAATCCTACCACTTATGGCGTGAAGTTAGCCAATGTTTCACTTTATCCTTCCAACTTCGCCTTTTACTTTTCTTTCTTTCACTAACTCCCAGCTTCCCCTTCTTCTCACATCTTCTGCCCCTTCGAAGCTACCAATATTGGCCCAACCTTGTTGAGGACCATTTTGAGTGATAGGTCCTGCTCTAAGCCTCAGCATAAAAATATATGGGCTTCTATTTTGATCCCAAGGGAACTACTCATTGGCACTATGAATCTCAGAGCTTATAAATGCATCTCTGAGCCCTATTGCCCTGCCCAATTTGCCAGACAATTTAGACTCTCACAGGGGATTCCTATCCCTCTCTACAGTCAGTCCAATTTAAACCTTGCAAGCAGAGATTTGAAGGTTCCAAGATCCAAATTAGAAGAAGCAACCTCCAAGTTTATCCAAGACCTAATTGATTTTGAGTACCGACCATTCATTCCTCAAAGAAATACATTGAAAAGGTACCAGAACTGGTAAATGGCCAACATGGAGGTGCACTTAGCCATTTCTCCTCAAGATCTATTAATGGTACTAGATGTACCTCAAGCCAAGTCTAAAGGGACTGGAGTTGTTACTTCCTCCACTACTTATGCTACCCCAGTTCTTACCCCTGCTACTACAAAGTTTGCTCCTACTGCCTCACCTCTTCCTAGAGTTACTCGAGCTGCTTTGAAGAAAAGTATGCACTGTTTGTTCTTTTATTTTCCCTCTTCTTTATGATACTTTTGCTTTTTACTTATAGTTGCTTCTTTGGTGTAGGTGGTGTAGGTGCCTCTCACAGGGAGACTCTCTTCAAAGAACTCAAGCTTTAAATCTCCTTAAGAGCAAGCAGCAACAACAAAGGAAAATAAAGCTCTTGCTTGATCCTGAAGAAGAGGTACCTGAGGCTCACATGGAAGAAGAGGAAGCAGAAGAAAAAGAAACAAAAAAGAGAAAGAGACACCATTAAAAAGAAGGAAAAAAATGACGGTCTCTCTCTCTAATTTCACTGGGGACCCCATTCACGAAGCATCTGCTAAAACAGTAGAAGCGGAACATTCCAAAGAAATCATTGTATTCCAGAGGGCTGAGAAAAGGAAACAACAACAAATGCTTACGGATGAAGTTGCTGCTGCTAATGCATTCCAAAGAAAACTGCAATGAGACAACAAACTGCTGAACATTATACCCTTCGCAGTTCTCCAACCATTGCTACCACTTCTGAAACTAATAATTTCCTTTTGTGTCTCTAATTTTCTTTTTCAAGTTTTGATACTAAAACTTAACATTGCTTTGTATTTCTTCTTTTGCAGCAACAACTATTCTACCTTCTCCTTCAATAAGGACTTTTTCAGTTTCATCTGAAGTTGAAAGACTATTAGAAGCACCCTTAAAAAGGAAAAAGAAGAATGGCACTAAAGTGCCTCGAAGTGTAGGGCCTATTCAGGTAATACTCTCACTCCCTGGTTCTACGTTTTTCACATCTTTTGTGAGGCAAGCATTCATATATCCTAATCCTTCGGCTTAACTCCATACCTTCCTCTTCTAACCTTTAACTTAGCCCAATTTATTCTCCCTACAATCCTTGCTGCTCCTTCCCCTCCTGAGAAGATCCCAGTTATTACTTCATTTCCAGTGATAGCTGGTTCTCTCAGAGAAGATACTGGTAGCTCCTCAGTTCTTTGTTCACTATCCTTATCCAACTCCAGTCCCTCTTCTCTTGACCTACTGGTAGCTAGGACTATGGAAACTACTAGGGACACTTCATCCTCCTCTCCTATCCCTATGCAGCCATCTCTTCTTTCTACTAGAGCCCTTTCTACACCAACCATGTCAATAGAAGATATGGACATTTTCGAAGCTAGACTAGTTAGCCTTTTTGACATGCCTTCTACCATTCCAACAGCCAGTAATGAAACTGAGCCATTGGTTTTGGTTGATTCTCTCTTGGAAATTTTTGAGATCTCTTCCACTATCAATAGGGCTTTCTCACTTTCACTAGATTTAGGTAGCTGTTTGGAGTTGCTGACATTGTTCTCAAGGATCCCCTTCGAAGCCTTGCAAAGACCTATTATCAAGAATGGTTTCCTCCACTGCTGCAAGGTTATTGAACAATCCAGCATGGCTATTTCGAGTCATTTATCTCGGGCAGCAGCTACCATTGACTTTTATATCAATATATGCCATGTTGCCAAAGCTGCAGAGGAGAAATTGTTGAGAGACTAGAAATTTATTTCCCACATACATGCTGAGGTGTCTGAATTGAAAGAACAGCATTTCTCTGTCTCCCAATTTTGAGCCCAACTTTTGGAGAATAAAGCTCAACTAGAATAAGAGTTATCAGCAATTAACCTGGCTTTGGATCAGACTGCCACCAAGCTGCAAATCACCAACCAAGGACTGGCTGATCGGAAGCAGGATATGACTACAGTCATCCAGTTGTTCCCATCTCTTAAGAGTAGAGAGTCATTGTAAAGGAACAATTGAAGCATTGTACTGACTTTTGGGCCAATCTATGGCTGCATGTATTTAACTCCTTATGGAATGAATTCTTTATTTATTATTTGAGTGTTTTCATGCTTCTCTAGTTTTGCACTTACTATACTCCTTGTGTTTCCCACACAGTTGGATAATAAAGCTTGAAATACCTGTCATTAATTTTCTTAGGACATACATAGCCATTCAAATTTCTCAAATGATATGCACCCCAAGGCAAGACTCTATGAACTTGATATGGTCCTTCCCAATTAGGTGACCACCTGCCAAACTTATGACTTTTAATCCCTATTGGGAGTATTGTCTTCCATACCAAATCACATTCATCAAAGCTAATATGTTTGACTTTCTTATTATAGTTTTTGGCTACTTTCTTCTTTTGGAAAAGAATACTATTTAATGCCAAAATTGTAGCTTCATCCACATTCTCTAATTCCAAGCACATGCTCTGATGGTTTTGCTCAGGAACTAACTGATCCTGGCATCTCACCCTCAAGGACTTGATGTTAATTTCTACAGGTAACACTGCATCATGCCCATATACTAAGGCATGAGGAGTAACTCCTATACTTGATCTTGGAGAAGTCCTATAAGTCCATAATACATCCAACAGTAAGTTATGTCAATTCCTGAGATTGTCTTCCATAACTCTATGTATTGCTTTTTTCAAAGACTTATTGGATGATTCTGCCTGATCATTTGCTTGTGCATAATAGGGGGTAGAATTAACAAGACTAATTCCAAACTCTGCCACAAAAGACTTTACCATCTTCCCATCAAATACAGTCCCATTATCAACAGTTATGGTCTGTGGGATGCAAAACCTGTGGATCAGATCTTTAATGAATCCAATAACTTCAGTTTGTTCTACAGCGTTATATAGTTTTGTTTCAACCCACTTAGTGAAGTAGTTTGTGGCTACTAAGATGAAACAATGATGCTTCGAAGAGGGTGGATGTATTTTCCCTATCATATCCATAGCTCATCCTCTAAATGGCCAAGGCTTCACAACTGCATGCAAATCAATTATTGGTACATGTCTTATCATGCCATGCTTTTGGCATGCCTGGCAACCTCTAGCATACTCTAGAAAATCTTTAAGGATGGTTGGCCAATAGTAGGAATGTCTTCGAAGCAGCCATCTCATCTTCACACCAGGCTGATGAGCATCACAAATGCCTTCATGAACTTCAGCTATGACTGTCAATCCCTTCTTTGGCCGTAAACATTCCAGTAACAACCCGTCTGCTCCCCTTTTATAAAGAGCATTACCATACACTATGTATTGTATAGATTGTAATTTGATCTTGCTGCTGGCTTTCGAAGATGGGCCAGTTAGGTACTGCATTATTAGATATCTCCAATCTTGGTCTTGTAAGTCATTATGATTAACTTCTAGCACCATATTCCTTTTAGTTAAGTGTGGTATTACCTTTTGATATGTTTCTTGACTTATGTTCATTTGAATGTCATCCCTTCTCCTGAAATTTGAAGCTTTTTGAGCCACATCATTGGCTTTGTTATTCATGAATCTTGGGATATAAGTCACATTTGCTATCTGAAACTGGGATAGCAAATGTAATGCAACAACATAGTATGGCAACATACTTGCACTTTGACATTTGAAAATTCCTTTCACTTGGTTAACGACCAATTGAGAATCCCCAAATATATCAACTGCATGGGCTTATAATCCAATAAGCATTTTCAGTCCCATTATTAAAGCTTCATATTCAGCTTGATTATTGGAACAAGTAATTTCATCAACTCTGAAACCATGTGTAGTTTCTACCCCCTGTGATGACTTAATCACCACACCAATTCCAGTTAGACCATTGGCTTTTGATCCATCAAACCACATTTGCCATGGCTCAATATTAACCATACTAAGATCCATTATCTCTTGGCTTTCTGTTTGACATGGATGATCTGCCAAGAAATTAGCTAAAACTTATCATTTTACTGCTTTTTGGGGAACATATTCTAGATGAAATTCTGATAAAGCTAGTATCCATTTGCCAATTCTTCCTCTCAACATAGGTCTAGAAAACACATACTTAACCAAATCTGTGGTTGCAATTACCAAGACAGTTGTAGACAAAAGATAGTATCTTAGTTTCATTGTAGCAAAATACAATGCAAGGCACAGTTTTTCTATAGCTAAATATTTACATTCACAAGAATTTAAGAACCTACTAAGGTAATAAACTGTTTGTTCTTTGCCTTCTTCATTGTCCTGGGCTAAGAAAATCCCCAATGAATCTTTTGCTGCAGCAATATACAACTTCAAGGGCTTATCACTCTTTGGTGGCATCAGCACTGGAGGCTTGGCCAAGTAGGCTTTAATTCTTTCTAAAGCAGTTTGATACTCTGTCGTCCACACAAACGCCTCCTCATCTTTCAACCTTAATAAGGAAGAAAATACTTTAGTTTTCCCTAAAGTGTTAGAAATAAACCTTCGAAGAAAATTAACCTGCCCAAGGAATTTTCGTACTTCTATCTTACTTAATGGAGGCTTGGCTTCAATGAAGGTTTTGGCTTTATTTTGATCAATCTATATTTCCTTCTTGTGTACTACATAGCCTAAGAAGTTTCCAGCTGATACACCAAAAGCACATTTGAGAGGATTAAGCTTCAATTTGAACTTTCTCATCTTTTGAAAGTTGCTTCCAAGTAAAACAAATGTTCCTCCATGGATTGGGACTTCACTACAATGTCATCAATGTAACACTCTAAATATCTTCCAATGAGATCATGAAAGATAGTGTTCATAGCCCTTTGATATGTAGCCCAGCATTCTTTAGGCCAAATGGCATTTTAACTCATTCGAAAGTGCCAATGTTCCTAGGACATCTGAATGCTGTCTTATGGGCATCCTCTTCTGCAATGCAGATTTGGTTATAACCAGAATGCCCATCCATCATTGATAAAATCTTATGCCCTGCTGAACTATCCACCAATAAATCTATTATGGGCATAAGGTACTCATCTTTTGGAGTTGCTAAATTCAGGTTTCTAAAATCGATGCATACCCTTATTTTACCATTCTTTTTAACCACAGGCACAATATTGGATAGCCATTCAACATATCTAGTTGTTCTAATAAAGCCTGCCTTAAGGAGCCTAAGAATTTTCTTCTTGACCTCCTGAATCACTTCAGGACTCATCCTTCTTGGTTTCTGCTTGAATAACTTGAAATTAGGCTTCATAGAGAGCCTATGTTCCACTAATGACCTATCTAATCCTAGCAATTCATTATAAGACCATACAAAATAATATTTATATCTCTTTAAGACCATCAATAACTGGTCCCCGTCAAGAGCCCTTAACCAAGCACTAATGTAGGTGGGCTGCTCTGTAGAACCTTCTCCTAAATTAACTTCTTCTAAGGGGTCTTGTATTTGAAAACTTACTAATACTTCTTTTTTGATTTCTTCTATCTTCGAAGCAATTTATTTGCTTTGTTCTGCTCCTATTTTGTCTGATTCAACATATTTGTCCTCCTCCTCATAGACAAAGTCTGTCCACAAGGCTTCTTCCTCCTGTATTTCTTGGACTTTTGTTTCGATGTCCAATGCACAGTATTTATCAAAGGTTAAAGGTCTGACATGTTATTGTTTATGCTTACAGCCAACTACCATGGCTTCTTTCTCTTGTTCCTGAACCTTTTGGACTATTGCTTTTAAGTCCAATGTTGTGAACCTGACTAAAGCCAAAGGTCTAGCTTCTTGGGTTTCATCCTCTTGCCTACAACCAAGCATCATTATCATCTTTGACGACAAATTCTTCATCAGCACTCTCCTGTACCAAGTGCTTCAGGTGTGCTACTTCCTCATCAGCCGTCACTTCGGCTAAACCATCAGGTTTTCTCAATATACTGAGTGGTGTTACTCCTTCAGTATACAATTTGGCCTCTGCAAAGTCAGCACAAGCGACAAAGGGTTGAGAGTCTGCATTGATCTCCTCTGTCTCTCCATTGCACAAGGCCATCATTATCTTCTGATGTAGAGAGAAAGGCACACATTTGTTGGTGTGAATCAAATCCCTGCCAAGTAAAGCATTATACTTAGCATTGTTGTCAATAACAAAGAATGTCGTCATGCAATCTCTGGTTCCTACACTCAGGTTAATGGGCAAAATCCCCTGAGCCATCTGTTTATCTCCAGCAAAACCAGCAATAGTTATGCTGGTTGGAATTAATCTGGGGTTCCTTTCCCTAGTTTCTTCAAAGAAGATTTCGGAAGCAGGTTCACCGCTGCTCCATTATCCACCAATACCCTATTCATCTGTATCCCATCGAAAAAAGCCTTGATATACAAGGGCTTGACATGTTGTGTCATGGATGTTGTAGGATACTCAAAAGGATATAAGAGATTAATACTCACTTATTCTTCACTCTCGTCCTTAGTTTCCATCGTTGTGGCTACTTCGGATTCATCTTGAACCATACTAACGTATGAATCTTCACTAGAAACTGGAATAGGGTCAATCTCTTGACCTTCTTGGTTTTCATCTTCAGCCTAGAACTCCTGTGGTAGTATATGCACCATATTCACTGATACTGGAGGAAATGAGCCAAATTGAACTGCTGGCTACACTTGCTTATTTTCCAGGCTAACTTGTTCAGTTACTTCAGAAGCATCTTCCATGCTACATTCTGGCTCTTCAGCACTTTTAACTTCCTTCGAATGGTATGTTCCTGCTGATTTTTTGACCAAAAATGTCTGTTCAGCCATGAAGGCTTCAAACATCTCCTCCTCAACCATTTCTTTCCTTTGGCCTAGGTCAACTCCTCCTTCTGTCGCACTGTCGCTTTCTATCAAAGCCTTTTCAAGACCTGCTAAGCTGGGTCTTTCTTTGGCTTTCAGTTTAGAATGAACTTTAGCTAACTGCTCTTTGTTGAAGCTCCTTCTGTTCTCAGGAGTTGATTTTGGACTATGGTCCAATTTTAGACTTTTTCTTTTCTCTGTCTGGCCTTTTGGTTAGGCCAATGAAGAACTATCCCCACTTTCCTTCAGATCATTTTGGTACTGAGTGTACCTTCGCTGGATCTTCCTCCTTTGGGACCTAGAAATTACTGGAACCATATTTGGTTTCTTTGTTTTTGGATGCTTTAGTAATGCCCAATTATTTGGAGCCACCAAGGAAGGTTTAACCATCCTGCCCTGGTCTCCAACAACACTTCTTTGGGTAGGCATTTCCTTAGACTTGTTCTGCATGACAAACCAATCTGGAACCCCAGATACCCATGAACTCGCTAGCTCAGTTGTTGAACTATCTCTTTCTGCTTTTGAAGCCAGCTTCGAAGCTGCTTGTGGAGGCCACTGCTTGGCCCTGATTCCTTGTCTTGAGACTAATTCAGGCCTTCCATCGAGGTGGCTACTTTCCATCTTGTGTGAGGCTGGTCTAGGAAACCAATCTCTGGCTCTGATCCCACAACTTGAGCCCACTTCAAGCCTCTTCTCAGAATGATTGCCCTCTATCCGATAGTAGTTGGGTGGTCTGAACTCATGTAGAGGTCTCTTGCCTTTGGAATGCACTCTAGTAGCTGTTGGTCCAGCCAAGAATGGCTGCTATCTGGGGCCAGTTGGGTATGGACTTTTGTTGTAGGCACTGGTTGGCTTAGAACGCCTCTGCATATCCTTGTAATACTGTTTCCCATCAATTGGGAGCCCTTTCAACCATTTGTAACTTAACCTACATCTGGGACACATCATTTGCATAACAACTGCCTCGAAGGAGTCATCATCCAGTACTTCCTCACTAGAATCCTCCCTTTGGTCTGCAAAGCCCTACCCATTCGCTGGTGAACTTCTGGTATCTTTCTTAATAGTAGTCTGGCTGGCAACATGCATCTGCACATTAACCTCTTCCAATTCCTTCAGGGATAAGTTTTAGAAGTCTAGCAGAATAACATTGGCTGTAACTTCTCCAATTTCTAAGAATGGATTAGTGTCAATCCCCATAGCTTTCTCTGTTTTAGCTTGGGAATTTTAAGCTCCCCTTTTGAATATGTTCTTGGATCCTGTCCTAAAAAACAATACAGTTTTTAGTTGAGTGAGACCAAGAATTGTGCCATTTACAATACATTTTTCCTTAAAGTTCTTTTTGGAGAAGGAATTTTAACTCCTTTTGGAAACTTTAGGAAATTCGCTACAAGTAAATGATCAAAAATGTCATCTGCCTTTGTTAAATCGAAAGAGTATTTCCTATGAAGGTCTATCTTTTTATACTACTGATCTATTGTAGTGTCTTTATGGATTAACGCCTCACAGATCACAGGCTCTTTCCCTACGATCTCTGTTGCATCAATCTCATAATTAAGATCTCTATAATAAGCCTTGTATGATGCATTACTTCGGTCTTATTCTTCCTCAAGTAATGATTCATATCTAGACACCTTATAGGTTAATTCCACTAAGTCTCGAAACTCAATTGAGTCAAACTTCTTTCAAAACCTAAACTCTAAACCATTTTGAGCCAACCTCACAAATTCAAGCTCTGGTAGAATGACCCTACACTTGTTTCGTGCTCTTTTGAATCTGGCAATAAATTGAATAGCCTTCTCATCAGGCCTTTGACTCAATCTTGCCAAGTATGCCATAGAAACTTCGGGCTCCGTTTGGAAGAACTGGGCATGAAATGCCTCTTCCATTTGTTGCCAAGTTTGGATAGAGCCAGGTGTAAGGTTAATATACCATACAAAAGCTGCCCCAGTTAGAGAATTTAGAAAAAGTCTTAACTTCAAATAATCATTATTGGTAAATTCACCACTTTGGGTAGCAAACCTAGCAATATGTTTTATTGTTGACTGGTTTCCATTCCTATAAAAAAAAAAAAAAAAGCAAAGTTTGGTATTCTAAACCTTCTTGGGTATTTATGCACCCTATCCACCCATTCTCGATATGGCTTCCTATACACAGGAGTTTGAACCCCTCGAGATCCACACATTTCCCTGACAATATCAGCAATTTGGTCCCTAAGGACCATATTTTGTGCTTGTTGGACTATTACTGGAGGAACAAACACAGGGTTTAGTGGAATCCCATGTGCTTGATGTCCTCTTGGTCCATAAGGAGGCATATTTGGGATTGGTTGTCCCTGTGGTACTTGCTGCTGTTAAGGGTGTGGCTGACCCCTCTGAACCTGTCCTGCGAAAGGTGTTGCAATAGAAGGAACAGGTGTTGTTTCCCTCCCAGCAGCAGAAAACCCTTCCAACCCCCGTGGTGTGAATTCGAATAGAGCATTAGTGAACCCTCTTGTACCAAGTATGGTTTGGAACATGGGGTTTCGAAACATTCTCATGCCATTTTCTTGTGTTGGCCTAAATCCACCAATTTGTATGGCTTCACTGTTAGGTAATGGGACATTTTGATTTACCACGGGCCTCAAAAGAGGCTCATACCATGACTGAGGTACAGGTGATGGTCTTTCATAATTTGGATTACTAGTCTGACCATTAGTCTGTCCATTACTTTGTATAGGCTGCTTATCTCTAGCCAATCTTTGCTGAGAAACATTTGAATTTTCCTCCATATACCTTGTGTTAGTTGGTTTATGGGAATTCATTCGATCCAAAAAGGATATTGCCCATCTTTCCATTGTGTTCATTAGCTGCTGTCCCATGGCATCCACCAAGCCTCCTTATGGATTCATTGACTGGGTAGATGGAACAGTAGATGGTCCAATTCCATGGTCTCGTCTAGTATTTTGAACATGTGGTACTTGCTCTGAAGTGCTGGTCTATTTGACCATTGGTTTTGATAGGACAGGTACTTCTACAGGATATGTTATCACATTATCCTCTGGATTAGGTATTTCTACCTCTCCCTCAACACCTTCTTCCAGGCGTTCATTTTCTCCTTATCTCCTACGTCTAGCCATTTCAATTAGTCCCACTGGGCATGCCAAAAATATATGTTAGCTTTTTTGGCTTTCAAAGGTTAGTATTGTAATTTTAAGTGTACCAGCAAAGATCAATCAGTCCTTACAGAAAATTAATTGCCAACCAATTATCAGACGATTGTGTTTTAGTTCTTTCAGCCTTAATGAAGAGGACTTTTACTGGTGACTTGTTTAGAATAATTTAGTAAACAACAATTAAGTGAAGAAAATTGCAGAATTTCATTAAGTAAAATGAAAAATTTACAATGATCTAACCCAGCCTAGTAGAGGTTTACAGCAACAAGCTATTTGAAACTACTCCTATGAATGAAGTGCAATACAGGAATTTGAAGTACAGAAATGTAAAGAACTGCAAAAGCTGGAAAGAAAAATAAAGTAAATAAAACTGGTCTTTTAATCTGAGTCTGGATCCTCCTTTCTGTGGCCTTCTCTGCTATTTATACTTCTCAATGATAACTGTCGAAGTGGGCTCATATCTGTCAAAATGTCCCTCCATGATCGCTGAACATGCTCCTCACAGTCAATCCCACTACGCCATGTTTGTAGTTAAACTTCCCTCCTGATTTTGAATTTGAACCTTGTAAGTAACCGTTTAGACCACATCACCTTATATCCCTCGATCATTCCAGGGCTACACAGACCTATTATTACCAGCATGAGTTGACACGTGTCTTACTATAGTTAGCACTTTGCATTACCTCCCCAAATTGCCCCTTTCATGCCACGTGTCGAATTGTGATTGGCTTATACAAATTATACAGTCAACAACGACGTAAGAAATTAAATTGGTAGTGCAAGTAGAATTTAAATTTTGACTTTCCCTCCAAAATTGGGACGAAACGAAAGGTTAGTGAAATGGTTATCATAACATTATATTAAAACACCAAATTAAGTATATATCTCATTAGTTAAATATTATCTAATTGGGAACTTTGCTTATTTGTTAAAAAGTCACATTTTTTCAATTTTTTTTTTAAAAATCTTTAGCCATTTTTTTTTTCAAAATTATGTCAATTTTTTTTCTAATTTTTTCAATTCTGTCATGAGTAGATAAATCTAAAAAGTTAAAAAAAATTAAAAAATTCCAAAAAAAAATTCAAAAAGCCAAAGTATAAATAAATAAATAAATTATGTTTTGTCTTTTCTAGACTTTTTTTTATTATTTTTTATTTGTCTCGTCAAGCTGAATCTAGAAGTCTAAAACTTTTTGAAAACACATAAAATAAAAATAAAAAATTCACTAGAGATGAAAATAAAAAAAATAAAAAAAGACACCAGATAAACAAACTCCAAACACTCACTAAACAATAAGGAGGAGATCTTCCCTACATTTCCTTCTCATTCATTTGATTTTCCTCACAACTAACTATTTTCTTCACTTCTCCTTCCCTCAATCCCAACAAACGAAGTAGCGCTAACCAGAAAAGAGTGGGAAGGAAAGAGAATTTAGGGTTGGGAGTCGCCCATATTGTTGGATTTAATCTAACGATTAGAGTAAAATCTCATAAATTCAATGATACAAGTTGATCATGTTTATTATATATATATGTATATATATATAAATAATTACATGTATAACTTGGGGTCGGGTTGCTTGAGTCTTTTGCCTATGACCTAAAAACAAAAACAAAAATAAAAAAAAAATTGTAATTTAAATAGTGTTATGTAATAAGTAAAAAACGTGATTAGCAATCATATTTCTATAAAAATTAAATAAAAAAACCCCGTTACTTTTAACCATGCTTTAAGTAGAATGAGAAATAAGTTTATTACCGTCTAATTTTAAGTAGAATTAAGTTTATTTAAACATTAATTGTTTAATTTTGAATTAAAAAGAAAAAAAGAAAAAGGATGGTCAAAATGTCCATGATTGGGAAGTTTAGGTCAAGTTCTATCCAGCAGGCCCAACGAAAAAGGAAAGGGGAAATTACCACAGTGGTAACTTCAAAAAATTATTACACATCAATGAAAAAGTTTATAATTTCAATTATAAATATTTATAATATTTATCACTTGGTAATTCTTTTTGTTGAAAGGGGGACTGATCTGTTAAAGAAAAGAACATATGCTTACTATTCAATACACAAGAAAAGTTTTCTGTTTCTGTAATAAGAAACAAAATGCTTCTGGTAATATCTAATGTCAAGCAAAAGCTTTTGGAATGCATAGCAATTGCATCAACACTGCTTCAAAAGAACCTTCTACAAGCACAAAATATCAGATGCCAAAATTCGCCTTTCGGACCGAGGAAGAAAAATTTACAGTTCAAATAACTCAGCTTGTCCAAAATGGCTAGTCATAGATACAAAATAAAGATGAAGACAGTGAGTTGGAGCTCATAGCCCATCTCTCTTTGCCGAACAGTTCCCGAAATAAATCATGCTTTAATCACAAGAGCCGGTAAACTCAATGTAAAAGGTCTCCACAATTCTAAACACCTCACGTATTACTTAGATCCAAATTCTTCATGATCGAAATGATTTTCCAAGCAAGCTTCTCATCTGCCACTGACCAAGTGCAGCAAAAATATGTTGTTGCAGACTTATCGCCAAAACAGTCGGTGGTTCTGTAAGGACAGTTGTCCTTCAAACAAACAGTGATGTACATTGACTCTACTTGAAGGTGTTCGCCACAATCTTGGATGGTCTCTTCAGTTAATTCATTTGAAAGTTTTGCAAATAATAAGTGAAGCCAAACGCAACTCACATCTTTGCTTGATGAAAGGTCTGAGTTTGTGGTCCTTTCCAAGTTGTTGATGGTTACCGGGCAACAATGAGCAAACTGAACTACATGTGTCTTTTCTCCCAACAATTCTGGAAGCTCATCCTCGTGTACAACCTTAGCCTTTTGGTTTCTCTCCATAATTAAAATCCCTTCTGCTACTCTTTCATCACATACCTGCAGTGTAGATGTGGCGCTAGTGTCAGCAGGCCCTAAATCAGAGTTCCCTATAGACCTTTTTAGAAACTTGAAGTTTGGACTCAAGGAACTTCGGACAAATGCATTTGTGGTATCTGCCTTTACGTAGTGCGTTGAAGGAATGCAGACAGTGTCGTTGTTTGCAGGATCGTGACATTGAATCCCTAATTCAGATTGAATTCTTCCTTTAAGTAAAGCCATCTTAGGCTTTTCGCCATGGACAAGAATCACATGCTTGGGAGAGAGAAATTTTAACAGATCCATAATTCCTTTGGCATCTGTATGAGGACTAAAGGACAACTGATGGATCTGAAAATTACCAAAAGAAGGATGATTGTAAAAAAATGAATACAGTACGATATCACTCGCAAAAATAAAAAAAGAAAAGAAAAGAAGATGAAAGGGATATTTTGCTTCAATCAAAGCAGGCCACAGTTCGAGTGCTGAAAAGGGGACAGTTAGAATAGATCGATTCACTAGTGTAGTCTTAACAAGACCAGTTCTGTAGCACAACATATGAGAACAGTATTTCCTGCAGTAAGTCTAGAGGCGTAAAATATACAAATTACATCAATTTAGCATAATACAAAACAAATAATGACTGTATATAATGGAAACAGCAGAAAATAAATAAAGACACAAGCTTGTGTGGATCAACCCCAAAAGCTATCTTGTGAAGCGAGGGTGCTGTCATGCTTATAGACTACACATCCCCTTTGTGCCCGAGCGATGTCGGACTTCACTTCACATCCTCGCTCACACCTAGTGTGCAAGGCCCAACACACGCACCCAACCCATCCCTAAGGTACATCCAACTCTGATACTATGACAGTCTTGAGTAGAATTCAACCCCAAAAGCAAGCTCGTGAAGTGAAGGTACCCTCATGCTTATACACTACACATCCTCTTTGCACCCAAACCATGTAGGACTTCACTTCACATCCTCCTCACGAGTCATGCCTAGCGTGTAGGACCTAAGACACACCCTACCTATCTATGAGGTAGGTCCAACTCTAATACCATGCGACACAATATTGGGTACAACTCAACCCCAAAAGCTAACTTGTGAAGTGAGGATGCCCTCAAATTTATACATTACACATTCCCCTTTCATCCAGGTGATGTGGGACTTCGTTTCACAGTCTTGTTCCCTATAATGTCCTTACCTTGATTTATTGAAAAGTGTTGAGTAGGCATGTTAGCTTGTATTGTATTTGGGTCCTGTGCCCACATCCATGATTCTTAACTTTAAATTCAAGGAGACAACCAAAAGCACTCTTCACCCATCCCCTCTCTATTATAGAGCTGCTACTCCCTCCCTCATTTTTCCATTATAGGTGATTGAATTGCACAATTTTTTCATTCTCTTTCACCTTGAGATCTAGACACCTTGTCTTCTACCCTTTAATGCCCTTCAACCATCTTTTCAATATTCCCAAACAAAGTCAACTGCATCCCTGAAACCCTCAAACAGAACTTCAAGGAATTTGTTGAAGACCTTAAAACTTTTCAATGTAAATAATGCATTTGTCTATAGTCTTTGTCCATACTACCTAACAAGAACTCTGAAGATTCAACTGTACTGTGCATAGCTACTGGTCAGCAGCATAAATCCAACGGCCACGCCCGTGGACTTGAGCATCCCTTTGCCTATATCCTTGAAGGACCTTTTTTCCCATAAACTGCATGCATTTGTATCTCCTCAACATCAAGTGGTTGTTTGGCATGTGCTAAAATAGCACATGCTATTTTAGCACATTATCCTATTTAGGTCACAATCATCTTATTTAAGTCACATCACCTCTCTACCACATCACTTCAAACCCAACCCATATTTCACGTTTTTTGTAAAAAGTCAAAAAGTATACTAATCTAATACTTTCCAAACGACTCCCAAGTCTGCCAATCGGTTACTAAAGCGAACACCTCGTCCCTTGAATTCAACAAAACTAAGTCTACTGACTCCACACTTGACACTCCCCTATCATTTCACCTCCGCTCTATTCTATCTCCATGTAAATCACTACACAAAGAGGAAAAATATCGATGCTACCCTCAACTATTGTTGCTCATTTTACCACTTACACAACACGTAGTAACAAGGTGTAATCACATAGAATACTATTTTGGAGTGGTAAAAGCAAATAAATAGAGTTCAAATAGATTGTCTAACATGTGATTGTCTAAGAAGAACAGACACTCCTAAGAAAGTAAGGTGTAGTGTCCGACACCATATCAGACTCGCCAGATACTTCTCAACACTTAGACACATGTTACAAGTTTGACTAAAATAACTAAGAATCCAATGTTAAAATAAAAATAAAAATAAAATGTAAAGTTATATCTATTCTCCTCCTTTAGAATTAAAAAATTATTATCTTGGACTTAAATATTCATATATACGACACATAATAATTAAATTTAAGGTAAATTACGCTGAGCTCCCTTGAGGTTTGGAGAAAATTTAAAATACAAAAAATAAAAAAAAGTCTCACAAGTTTTGGCATAATCACACTAGGCTCCCTACAGTTTTAATTCATATAACAATATGTCCCATTTTCATCAGAAATTTGTTAGTTGTATGAATGAAAAAATAATATTATCATCTCTATTATATTAAAATGTATATTTTACTTTGGGTATCTTTGTATTTTCATATCATCTGTATCAGTTTTGATCTTTTTAACCTTACTAAAAGGGAAGTCAATGTAATTATGTCAAAATTGTGGGGCTTACTGTACTTTCTTCAAATCTCAATGGAGGTTAGTGTAATTTACCCTTAAAATTATAAATTTTGCACGAGTGCTCTACATGTCTCCTACATTTTTTTTTTTAAAATTCATGTCGGTGTGTCCATGTGTCATGTGTCATACTTTTAAGGCGCTTGTTTAAGCCACAAAAGAATTTCCAAGACATACCCATACAATAAGCCACTTTTAAGTCACATGACACATTTATTAGATAAGGCCGAACATCTTATGGATGTTAGTCAAGAAACAAATAGTGCAAAAGTTAACATGATTCAGTGAGTTCGAACCATTAGATTCACTTAGAAAATATGAGAAAGAAGAACTCCGAAAATATGAGGAAGAAGGAATATATTTCTGTTATATTCAAAACTTCTTATTTTACAAGACCAAATGACACTCCTTATATAGGAGATATTACAAACATCATTATAACCCATTATATGCCACTTACATATTATATATTACCACTATCTACCACTATCATATTATATACATGCCACTATCTACCACCAACACCACTATCATATTCTATACATGCCACTATCTACCACCAACACCACTATCATATTCTATACATGTCACTATCTACCACCAACACCACTATCATATGCCACTATCTTATTATATGCATTAACACAAATTTCCAGCACTCCCCCTCAAGCTGGTTTGAAGATATCTTCCATAGCCAACTTGCTAGTCAGCTTATCAAATTGCTTCTTGTGTAGTCCCTTCGTTAGCACATCAGCTAATTGTTCACCTGTTGGAAGGTAGGTCATACAGATTATGCCAGCATTGATTTTCTCCTTGATGAAATGTTTATCCACTTCTATATGTTTTGTGCGATCATGTAGAACTGGATTATGAGCTATAGATATAGCTGCTTTGTTGTCACAATAGACCTTCATAGGTGTCGGGTGAGAAAGCTTTAATTCTTCAAGAATTCTTTTAATCCACATTACTTCACAGATTCCATGGGCAACAGCTCTGAACTCTGCTACTGCACTACTTCTAGCTACCACATTCTGTTTTTTACTCCGCCATGTAACTAGGTTCCCACCTACAAAGGAGCAGTATCCGGATGTTGATCTCCTGTCTGTAACACTTCCTGCCCAGTCTGCATCTGTGTATACTTCAACTTGAAGATGTCCATGTTTCTTGAACAGTAAGCCTCTCCCTGGAGTTCCTTTCAAATATCTTAAGATCTTATAAACGGCCTCAAAGTGCTCTGCCCCTGGTGAGTGCATGAACTGACTTACCATGCTGACTGCAAAGGCAATATCAGGCCACGTATGAGACAAGTAAATCAATTTCCCGACAAGTCGCTGATATTGTTCCCTCTCTTTGACTTCTTCAGCCTTAGCAGCTTGTAACTTCAAGTTAGGCTCGATCGGAGTCTCCACCATCTTACAACCAAGCATACCTGTTTCTCCAAGGAGATCAAGAACATATTTTCTCTGATTAACGAATATACCTTCCTTGGATCTTGCAAATTCCATTCCGAAGAAATACTTGAGGGCTCCCAGATCCTTAATGTGAAATTCTTTTGCGAGTTTCTCTTTGAGGGCTGCTAACTCTGCTTCATCATTACCAGTTAAAATGATGTCATCAACATAAACAATCAAAATTGCAATTTTACTGTTTTTTGAATGTTTATAAAATATTGTGTGATCTGCTTGACTCTGCGAGAAGCCACAACTGATAACTGCCTTCCCAAAGCGTTCAAACCATGCTCTTGGTGATTGTTTGAGTCCGTATAATGACTTGTTCAATCTGCATACTCTGTCGCTTCCAAGTCTCTGCTCAAATCCCGGCGGTAGGCTCATGAACACCTCCTCTTCAAGATCACCATTGAGAAATGCATTTTTAATGTCAAGTTGATGTAGAGGCCAATCTGAATTTACTGCAAGAGATAACAGTACTCTGATGGAATTTATTTTAGCAACAGGAGCAAACGTCTCTTGATAGTCGATCCCATAAGTTTGAGTGAAGCCTTTAGCCACCAGTCTCGCCTTGTATCTCTCAACGCTTCCATCTGCATTACATTTTATCGTAAACACCCATTTACACCCAACTGTTTTCTTGTCTTTGGGTAGATCAACTATCTCCCAAGTACCACTTCTCCTTAAAGCATTCATCTCCTCCATGACTGCTAATTTCCAATTCGGATCATCCAATGCTTCCTGTATATTCCTTGGAACAAACAAGTGTGAAATCCTAGATGTGAAAGCTCTATGGTTTTTAGACAGTCTTTGATAGGAGAGGTAATTTGCAATAGGATGTTTAATGCAATTTCGGACACCTTTCCTAATTGCTATAGGAACATCAAGGTCGGAAATAGAAGGAATAGGATTACCTAAAATTTCGATGCCAGAACTCGGGTGGACATTCGGGTCATTAGGATGGACATTCGGGTCATTATTCCTCAGATGAAATCGCTTCCTAGTATAAACCTGAAGCTCAGGATTTAGATCATGTTGTAGTACTTCTCCCCCTAAACAAGAATCTTCTTGACTAGGCACCATAGAACTTGGTTCTCCTAAGTGATCATTATCAGACAGATGTGGTTTTTGTGTAGTATAAATGACATTGGGGAGCGGGATAGAAATATCCCAAAAACGGTCTTCTACTCCACTTGTCTCCCCCTGAAGAGAAGTGTTGGGGAAATAGGATTTTGTTTCCACAAATGACACATCCATACTCACATGAAATTTCTTGGTTTGAGGATCGAAACACTTATACCCCTTTTTGTTTGAGGAATAACCCAAAAAAACACATTTTATAGCACGGGGGTCAAGTTTTGAACGAAATTGACTAGGAACATGAACATAGGCAGTACATCCAAAAACTTTGGCGAGTAAATCAGAAAACAACCTCGTGTCAGGAAAAAAAGTTTTGAGACAATCGAAAGGTGTTTTGTATGTTAACACCTTTGTAGGCATCCTGTTTATCAAATAAGAGGCTGTTAAAATTGCTTCACCCCATAAATATTTAGGAACATGCATGTAAAACATTATAGCACGTGCTACTTCAAGTAGATGTTTATTTTTTCGTTCTGCAATGCCATTTTGTTGAGGGGTATCCCGACATGTAGATTGATGAAAAATTCCCTTTTTTTCCAAAAACTCACCCAACTGCTCATTGAAATATTCTGTTCCATTATCAGAATGTAAAATACCAATTTTGGTTTGAAATTGGTTTTCAATCATATTGTAAAAATTTGTGAATAAATTTTTCACGTCAGATTTTTTATTCATCAAATAAATCCAACATAAGCGGGTATGGTCATCAATAAATGTAACAAACCATCTTTTACCAGAAAGAGTAGTGATTTTAGAAGGGCCCCAAACATCACTATGAATCAAATAAAAAGGTTTGGAAGCCTGGTAAGGTTTTGGCAAATAAGTAGAGCAATAAAATTTTGCAAAAATGCAACTTTCACAATGAAAAGAAGAACAATCAATCCCTTTAAATAATTCTGAAAATAAATGTTTCAGATAAAGAAAACTAGGATGTCCTAGCCTATAGTGCCATAGCATTATTTTTTCTCGAACAGAGATTGAACTAGTACTATTAAAGCTCTGAGCTTTTTTATTACTAACAGGTACTTCATCAAAGTAGTAAAGACCTTCAAGCATCCTAGCACGCCCAATCATCATCCCCGAGTTCTGATCCTGAAATTCACAATGGGATTCAAAAAATGTAACACGACAATTAGAATCCTTAGATAGTTTACTGACAGACAAAAGGTTACAGGCTAAGTTGGGGACGTGAAGAACAGCATTGAGATTAATTTTCTCAGTTAGTTTAATAAATCCTTTTCCTGCAATAGGTGAAAAACTACCATCGGCTATTCTGATTTTGTCATGACCAGAACAAGGGAAATAGGTACTAAATAAATGGGAAAAACTAGTCATGTGATCGGAGGCACCGGAATCTATGATCCACGGAGAGAAATTTAGGCAAGAGAAGGCTTTAGGATTTCTACCTGTTTGTGCCAACAAAACACTAGGAGTACCGGATGAGGAGTTGGATTTTATCAGCTTTAAGAGTTGATCAATCTGCTCTTTGTTGAAGGGACCTGAATCGGCTTCATTAGCGGTAGGAAAGCCACGATTCTTCTCTCCTTGTTTGCTGCTTTTCCAGTTGACAGGTTTGCCATGGATCTTCCAACACGTTTCGCGTGTATGGCGAGGCTTGTTGCAAAAATCACACCAGACCCGTGGCTTATCATCAAACCTGCGCTGGTAATTTGTAGCCTTGTTGGCCGCAGCATCGCTAATTAAAGCAGAAATTTCAATTGATTCACCAGTACCTTTTTTCTTAAGCATGACGCTCCTTCGGCTCTCTTCCCTTCTGACTTCGGCAAATACTTCGCCAATGGATGGGAGAGGAGGTCTGCCAATAATTCTTCCTCGCACTTCATCGAACTCAATGTTGAGGCCGGCAAGAAACTTGTAAATACGGCTGTCTTCCACAGTTTTCTTGTGGTGGTTGCAGTCGTCAACCGATTTCCATTCGTATGTGTTGAAGATGTCAAGATCCTGCCACAACCTTTTCAACGAATTGAAATATTTGGTGACGGAATCATCTCCTTGACGAATCTCTCCCAACTTCAAAGTTAATTCGAGAACTTGAGATTGATTTCCTAGGTCAGAATACATCTGACTAACATTATCCCACAATTCTTGTGCAGTAGGATAGCACATGTAATTAGAGCTTATATCCTCCTCCATGGAATTGACCAACCATGTCATAACCATGGAATTTTCAGCGTCCCAACTGTCGAACAACGGATCATTAACAGCAGGAGCCTTCTTGTCACCAGTGATGTAACCGATCTTTCCTTGCCCACGGATATACATCCGGACAGATTGTGACCAGCGGAGAAAATTATCACCATTTAGGCGGATGGTGGTGATTTGGACAGAGTGAGAGTTTGACGTTTTCACCGGAATGGCAGCGGCAGAGGTTGAAGTGGTTTCGGACGTGACTTCCGACATGGCTATGACGGTTTTAGGGCTGCTGTGTTTTTTGTAGCTCTGATACCAACTTAGAAAATATGAGAAAGAAGAACTCCGAAAATATGAGGAAGAAGGAATATATTTCTGTTATATTCAAAACTTCTTATTTTACAAGACCAAATGACACTCCTTATATAGGAGATATTACAAACATCATTATAACCCATTATATGCCACTTACATATTATATATTACCACTATCTACCACTATCATATTATATACATGCCACTATCTACCACCAACACCACTATCATATTCTATACATGCCACTATCTACCACCAACACCACTATCATATTCTATACATGTCACTATCTACCACCAACACCACTATCATATGCCACTATCTTATTATATGCATTAACACAAATTTCCAGCAGATTCCATTCTCAAACAAAATCAAATGGCTAAAATAATTGATCATGCTAAATCTTTGCACGTAACATCTCTAACATTGGACAGCTAGACAGTGAGACTCGAGGTTAAATAAAAAAATGTGACATAAAAGTGGCTGATCATATGTAAGCACATACTTCATGACTGCAAAAAAAGTTACAACCAAGTGAGAACTTCATCTAAGAAGCATAGACACTTCTAAGAAGGTGTTGTGTCTGTGACATCAAGACATGTCAGATACTTGTCCAGATGTGTACTATTATTTTTTTTAAAATTTAGACCCGAACAGGCTTCTGTCACTTGAGGCAGAATGAAAGAAAACATTGTATACTTTATACATTTTTATGTAAATACATTTGATACAACCATGAGAGCCATTGATCACAAGTGAACATCACAGAAATTCATAGAAGTGTCGAGGTGAGCTGAGAAGCAAAACACTTCTAAGGTGTCATGCCCAATGTGGGATACAAGCAATCCTGTTGACGTGTGTACAGCTAGGGATTAGTTGACCTTTTTAGTTATTTATAGTAGCTGTTAATTATATTAGTTGTATTTGTGAGAATATGTGTTCTCCTCGGATTAGGAATAAGTGTCCTATGTCTATTAGACTTCTATATATCTTAGTAATGTATTCATGTAGGGTTAGGAATTAGTGGTACTCTATATAAATGATGTATGTATTCTTTGTTCAAATTAATTCAAGACTAATGTACAGTTTTATTCAGAAAACTTACATGGTATCAGAGCTTGGTTCGAAACCCTAATATGAAGGATTCGAAACCCTAGCAACCATCTCTGTTCGTTTTCGTCTGGTTCGAAATCAACCCATCCATCGTGATTCGTCTGTCCATCGCGATCCATCTGGGTTCAGGTCAAGACCCATCGTCACAACCTGCTGGTTGTCTGTTTCTGCCTCTTTCGTGCCTTCTTGCAGAGTCGAAACCCTAACAGTCGTAGCCTCTCTGTTCAGTCGCAGCCTCTCTGTTCAGTCGCAACCCATCGGCTGTAAATCGCGATCAATTATCGCCCTTGCATCATCGTATCTCTCTCAGTCCTCATCGGCTTCATCTTGGTTCATCATTGCGACTCTCTCTCGCGACTCTGGTTCTCATCTCTCTATCTCTGTCTCGGTGATTTGTTATCAATAGTATTAAAACCCTTATTCCTCTTTGACCCATTAATCTTTAGTTTATTACAATAATGGACCCTAAAATTCAAGCCATTAAATGTAAACTCAATGGTGGCAATTATGCCTATTGGGCCAGTGTTATGAAGAATTTTCTTCTTGGTCAAAAAAAATGGAGCTATGTTTCTGGTTCTGCTCCTCGTCCATCGGACCCAAAGGTAGAAGGATTTTTGTCTTCCTGTGACACTTGGGATTGTGATAATGCCCAAGTTCTTACCTGGTTTCATAACTCTGTGGATGACCGTATTGGAATGATGTTTTTCAAGTACAGTACTGCCAAGGAAGTGTGGGATTATTTACTCGGTGTTTATCAGCAGTCCAATTTTGCCAAGCGGTATGAGCTGGAAACAACTATTCAGGGTGCTCGTCAGCGGGATCAAACTATTCAGGACTTTTATATTGAGATGACAGGTCTCTGGGATCAGTTGGCTCTTATGGAACCACCTAGTCTCAAGATACTAGACGCTTATATTGAGTTTCGGAAACAGGGTCGTTTAGTCCAGTTCTTAACAACTCTCTCCCCTCAGTATGAGGCTATTCGAGGTGGCATCCTTCACCGATCTCCTCTTCCCTCTGTGGATGCTATTGTTCGTGAACTCCTCTCCGAGGAAACCCGTCTTAAGACGGCCAGTCAGACTTTGCCTCCTTCTGTGTTCTTGGCTCCTGCCAAGCCGCCCTTGTTGTCGACCCCTCCTTCTCATCAACTTCAGGCCACTGCGAAACCCAAGAGAGGACCATTAGGGCTAGATGAGTGTGCTTTCTGCCATCAAGGGGGTCATTGGAAGAACAATTGTCCTAAAAAGGGACGTCAGCCTGCTCCGTCTTCTCAGACACAGTTCCGCGGTACTACTTCGAGTACTTTCCGACCTCCTGCTGCTTACACTGCATCTACTCCGGCTCCCGATCCTGACTTGGCTTCCCTGAGTGCTCAGGTTGCACAACTTCAGCATATCTTGTCCACCTCTCAATCATCCCCATCTGCCTCCGCTCTTACCTCTCTTCATTCAAGTTTGCTTGGGTCCTCTTCAGGTATCCCTTCTTTTGTTTGGATTTTTGATTCTGGTGCCTCACATCATATGACTCCTCACATTTCCTTACTTCAAAATAGTATTCCCCCACCCGTTCTTATTACTATTAATACTGCTAATGGATCTGGTATGTCTGTTTTATCTGTTGGGTCTGTCTTACCCTCTGCCATGTCTGCTGTTACTATTCCTTCTGTCTTTTATGTTCCTCAGTTATCTGTCAGTTTGTTATCTATCAGTCAACTTGATGCGTCTGGTTTTGATGTTATCTTTTCCTCTTCTGTCTGTTGTGTGTAGGATCCGGTGTCCAAGAAGCAGATTGGGATCGGCCGTAGAATTGGAGATCTTTATGTGGTTGAAAGCTTGCATCTTCTCCAGCTGCACTTTCCTCGTTTCAATTAGATTCTCAGTCGAGTCAGTTTTACTTATGGCATTCTCGTCTTGGTCATTTGTCTGTTGACCGCTTACGGTCTTTAGCTCAGTTAGGATTGTTGGGTAAAGTTTCTCCTAGTCAAATTGATGAATGTCGGGGGTGTAAACTTGCTAAAATGTCAGCTTTACCTTTTAATAAAAGTACGTCTATTTCTGTTTCTCCTTTCTCTCTTGTGCATACTGATGTCTGGGGACCCTCTCCTGTTCTTACTAAAGGGGGTTCAGTATATTATGTGTCTTTTGTAGATGACCGCACCCGTTACACGTGGGTTTATCTTATGACTCATAAGTCTGACTTCTACCAAATATATCGTACTTTCTAGTCTATGGTCACTACACAGTTTGGATCTACTATTAAATTGTTGCGGTCTGACTTGGGTGGGGAATACTTTAAAACTGAATTCTGTGAATATTTGGCCAACTTGGGTACCATTCACCAAACTTCTTGTACTGATACACCTGCCCAAAATGGCCGAGCTGAGCGTAAACACCGTCATCTTCTTGAGACAACTAGATCTCTTCTTCTCTCTGCCTCCGTTCCAGCTCCGTTTTGGGGTGAGGCAATTCTTACTGCTGCTTTTCTTCTCAATCGTATGCCTACCCCCCTTCTTTCGGGTCGGTCTCCTTATGAGGCTCTCTTTTCTCAACCTCCTAATTACTCCCTCCTTCGTGTATTTGGGTCTGCGTGTTTTGTCCTTTTACCCCGTAAAGATAGGACTAAACTTAGTGCCTGATCTGTCCTATGTGTTTTTTTGGGATATAGTCTCACTCAGAAAGGTTATCGCTGTTATGACCCTGTTTCTCGTCGCCTTTATGTCTCCCGCCATGTTGCCTTTCTCGAACGTCTATCTTACTTTCAGCTTCCTCCTCTCACCGCCCCAATTTCCAAAGAGGATTTGGTTCATATTGATCCATTTCCTTCTGAGGTCCCATCTGATGAGTACATCTCCACAGTTCCTCTTGAGCTTATTCCATCTTCTCCTTCTGCTTCACCTCTGACTACTTCTCCTCCTTCGCCTTCTCCTTCTCCTTCTCTTTCTTCTTCTCCTCCGTTGTTAGTTTATTCTCGTCGCAAGGCTCCTCCTCTACTAGTTGTCTCTACCCCTGCTGCTGATCCTCCTGCTTCTGACGACTCTGATCCTGCTGCACACCGATAGCCTCCTCGAGCGCGTCATCCTCCAAAAAGGTTGGGTTGGTCTAATACTTGTTTTTCTGCTTCCTATCGTACCTTTTTGTCTGCTATTCACTCTTTTGCAGAACCTCAGTCTTACAAGGAGGCCTGTCAGGATCCTCATTGGGTTCAAGCTATGGAGGATGAGTTGTTTGCTCTACAGAAAACGAGTACTTGGGAGTTGGTTCCTTTACCTGTTGGTAAGAATCTAGTTGGTTGCAAATGGGTATACAAAGTCAAGACTCATTCTGATGGTTCTCTTGAGCGCTACAAAGCTCGTCTAGTGGCCAAAGGTTTCTCCCAAGAGTATGGTATTGATTATGAGGAGACATTTGCTCCTGTTGCCAAGATGACTACTGTCCGTACTTTGATTTCTGTCGCTGCTGTTCGTTCTTGGCCCCTTTATCAGATGGATGTTAAGAATGCTTTTCTTAATGGCACTCTCACTGAGGAGGTTTACATGCGTCCTCCCCCTGGTCTTCACCATTCCTCTGGCCAAGTCTGTCGTCTTCGGCGTGCTCTATATGGTCTGAAGCAGTCTCCTCGTGCTTGGTATGATCTCTTTCAGACTACTGTTACCGAGCTTGGGTTTCATCCTTCTGCTTCCGACTCTGCTTTATTTCTAAGACATACCTCGGCTGGTTTTGTTGCTCGCTTACTATATGTAGATGATATGATCATCACTGGCTCTGACTCTTTTGCTATCTTTGAGGTCAAGCAGCATCTCTTTCGCACCTTCGAAATGAAGGATCTGGGACTATTGCGGTATTTTCTTGGCATTGAGGTGGCTTCTTCTCCCAAGGGTTACTTTCTGTCCCAGGCTAAGTATGCTAACGAGGTTATCCATCGTGCCAGACTTACTGACACTAAGCTGTCTGATACCCCCATTGAACTTAATGTAAAGCTCAACACTACTGATGGGGTTCCTCTAGATGATCCTACGTTGTATCGCGAGCTTGTGGGTTGCTTAGTCTATCTGACAGTTACTCGCCCTGATCTTGCCTATGTTGTCCATGTGATTAGTCAGTTTGTTTCTGCCCCTCGCTCTACATATTGGGCTGCTTTGCTTCGGATTCTTCGTTATCTTCGCAATACTATCTTTCAGGGCTTGCTGTTCTCTTCTACTTCTTCCTTAGACTTGGTGGCTTATGCTGATGCTGATTGGGCTGGTGATGTTAATGATTGTAAATCTACTTCTGATTTCTGTATGTTTCTTGGCGATTCCCTAATTACTTGGAAAAGCAAGAAACAGACTGTTGTTGCCCGTTCTACTGCCGAAGCTGAGTATCGTGCTATGGCTCATGCTACTGCTGAAATTGTCTGGCTTCGTCAGCTCTTATCTGAGTTGGGCGTCCCTCAATCTTCCCCAACCTCTCTCTATTGTGACAACCGAAGTGCTATTCAAATTGCTCATAACACTGTCTTCCATGAACGGACAAAACATATTGAGATTGATTGTCACTTCGTTCGTCAGCATCTGCAGTCTGGCTTTATCTCGCTTCCTTTTGTCTCTTCGGCTCTGCAACTTGCTGACTTCTTCACTAAGACTCACACCACTGCTCGGTTTCGGTTTTTTCTTGACAAACTCTCAGTGTTTTCTGCTAAAACACCTTGAGTTTGAGCGGGGGTGTAAGAATATGTGTTCTCCTCGGATTAGGAATAAGTGTCCTATGTCTATTAGACTTCTATATATCTCAGTAATGTATTCATGTAGGGTTAGGAATTAGTGGTACTCTATATAAATGATGTATGTATTCTTTGTTCAAATTAATTCAAGACTAATATACAGTTTTATTCAGAAAACTTACAGTATTAGTTAATTGTAAATCTTTTCCTTTCTTGTATTGCCTTTTATGGCTATATATTCCTCCATATTGGAGAAGAATAAAATCATCTGCTCCATTCTAGTATGGTATCAGAGCGCTGATTCTAAAATTTTTCCTCTGTTTTTTCTCCAGCGATTTTTACCCTAACATATTAATTTTTCCTCTGTTTTTTCTCCAGTGATTTTTACCCTAACATATTATCCAATCAATTCCGATCTGGTTTGTAAAGTTTGCTGCTGCCACTGTTGCTGGAAACTGCTTTCCTGCCACTGCTGTGCAATCTTTCTATTGATTACTGCTATTCTTCTCATTCACTCTCAACATGGGCAATGAAAAATCCGTTGCTATCCCTTCTCCGGCTACTATGTCTGTGCAACGGGGAAAAAAATGTCTCTACAAATCACCCCAGACAAATTGGATGGCTCAAATTACTCCACGTGGTCTCAGAGTGTGGAGATGTATATCACGGGAATAGGAAAAGTGCAGTATTTAACTGGAAAAAAAAACCTAAACCTGATGAAACAGATGCTACTTACTCTACCTGTTTCGAGGATTATGCCATGGTTAAATCTTGGCTTCTTAATTCAATGACCTCTAACGTTAGGGCTGTGTTTCTTCGTCTCCCTACTGCTCGTGATGTTTGGATGCGATTGCCCAAACCTATTTTGTTGGCAAGGATGCTTCACAAACGTATGAACTCCGATGTCAGACTCATAAGACATGCCAGAATGGTAAGTCTGTGGCTGATTACTATGGTGCTCTTCAACTTATTTGGCAAGAATTGGACTACCATCGTCCAAGTGCAATGAAGTGTGCCATAGATGCTACCACCCAAAAAAAGGAGATTGATGAGGATCGTTTATATGATTTTTTGGCCGGTCGTGATCTTAGTTTGGACCAGGTTCAGAGTCAAGTCTTGGCTCAAGACCCTCTTCCCAGTGTCCGTAATGCTGTTGCTTTTGTACGCCGTGAAGAGCTTTGTTAGACTGCTATGATGGCTGGAAAATTTCATGATGGATCTGCTATGGTGGTTGGGGCTTCTGCTAAGTCTCTGCCGATAGGCTCAAATATGACTTCTAGTAATTCTCAATCTCCATCAGTATTTTTTAGGTCAAAAAATTCTGGCAATTGGAAGTGCACCTACTATAACAGTACCAGTCATGTACGAGAAACATGTTTTAAATTGAATGGGTATCCAAAGTGGTTTGTTTAGAAGAAGGGAACTAAAAAAAAGGAGCAAGCATGGACCTTAGGCTCATCACACCTCTATAGACTCAGGCTTCTGTCCCTTCTCCAATAGATCATGTGAGAATATTATGTAAATAAATTAGATTGATTGTAAGAATATAGGTTTATTCTTATTTCCTTTTTTAGATTAGGTCTATATAACTCGGTTGTACTCATTGTATTATACACAATTGAATATACATAAATCATTCAGAAAACTTACATGGTATCAGAGCCAAATGCGAAACCCTAGCAAAAATCATAACTGGTTCTCTGGTTCTGAGCGTTAGTTCAGTCAAGCCCTCTGATTCTGTTTTTTAGCTTTGGTCGAAGCTCATCAAAGCCTTTCGGTGATCTTTGAAGTCACATTTCTCGCCAGAATCTCGACTTCGTTTGTCGTTAGAGTTGCGACATCAGTTTAGTCACCTCCATGGTTCGACTTTGTCTGTCGCTGGAATAGAATCGCAACCCACCACATCAGGATCTCTCTCTGTGGTTCAGTTCTTCATTGAGTTCGTCGTCTGCTCCTTCGATTCGTGACCCCGCTAGTTCGATTCATAACCCATCTTATTTGAATCGCGACCCATTCGACCCATCAGCTGCATCATCGTAAACCATTGGCGCCACTCCTCACCTTCGATTCACAACCCTCTCTGGTTCGCCTGCTTCGCTTGGTCTTTTGGTTCGAACTTCTTTGGTTCGTCGATCACTTTGTTTCTCTCCCTCTTCAGATTCTGGTTCGGTGAATTCTTCTCTCTCTGTGGTCCTACTTTGACTCAGGTTTTGTTTTGGGTATATTATGGTCGGTTGACCCATCAACTTTGCTTTGGGTTTATTACTTATTGCCTATAAACTTTCTATCTATTACACTGTGACCCATCTGGTTCTAGTTTTTAATTATTACAGTTTGCCCCATCAATTTATTATTTTACATTTAGCCCAATTGGTTCTCTGCTTTTGGTTCATTACAATGACAGATGATAAGATTGCTATGCTCGAAAATAGGTCACTGGCTTCAGATGAGTGTGCCTTCTACCATCAAAGGGATCATTGGAAGTATCACTGACTCGAGAAGGGATGTCTACTTGCCTCGTCTTCTCAGTAATCTCAGACCCAGTTTTGCCCTTCTCACCAAGTAATTTGCTGACTTCCACCGCTTATACTGCATCCACTCCGATTCTTAATTCTGACTTGGCTTCCTTGAATGCTCAAATTGCTCAGCTTCAGTATATATTGTCTACCTTCTAGCCCTCCCCGTCCACCTCAATTGTTTCATCTCTTCATTCAAGTTTGCTTGGATATTCTTCAGGTATCTCTTCGTCTGTCTAGATTTTTGACTCTGGTGCCTCTTATTATATGACTCCTCATCTCTCCTTACTCCAAAATTGTACTCCTCCATTTCCTATTACTGTCAATGCTGCTAATAGGTCTAGTATGTCTGTTATATCTGTTAGGTCTATCCTGCCATCTGCTATGTCTGCTATCTCTATTCCATCTGTCTTGTATGTCCCTCAGTTATCTATCAGTTTATTATCCATCAGTCAGTTTGATGCCTTCGGTTTTGATGTTATCTTTTCTTCTTCTATCTGTTCTGTGCAGGATTGAATGTCCAAGCAATAAATTGGAACGGGCCGTAGAATGAGAGACATCTATATGGTGGAGAGGTTACATCTGGTTATAATTATCTCTCCAACTACCTTTTCCTCTTTTTAATTAGATTCTCTATCAAGTCCTTTCTATTTGTGGCATTCTAGATTAGAGCATTTGTCCGCTAACCGCCTACGGTCTTTAGCTCAGTCAAGTATATTGGATAAAGTTTCTCCTAGTCAACTTAACGAGTGTCAGGAGTGTAAACTTGCCAAAATAACAGCCTTGCCTTTTCTGTAAAAGTACTACTATATCTGATATACTGTTTTCTTTAGTTCATACTGATGTCTAGTGTCCTTCTGTTCTCACTAAAAGGAGTTCTGCATACTATGTGTCATTTGTTGATGACTGCACTCGTTACACTTGGGTTTGTTTTATGACTCATAAGTCTGACTTCTACCAGATATACCGTACTTTTCAGTCTATGATCACTACACAGTTTGGATCTACTATTAAATTGTTATGGTCTGACTTGGGTGGGAAATATTTTAAAACTGAGTTTGTGAGTATTTGACCAATTTGGGTGTACCTCAGTCTTCTCCGACCTCTCCTTACTATGACAATCGCAGTGCTATTCAGATTGCCCATAACATTGTCTTCCATGAGTGGACAAAGCACATTGAGATTGATTGTCATTTTGTTCGTCAGCATTTGCAGTCTGGTTCCATCTCGCTTCCTTTCATCTCTTCGGCACTTCAACTTGCTGACTTCTTTACCAAGACTCACACCACTGCTCATTTTTAGTTCCTTCTTGGCAAACTCTCAATGTTTTCTGCCAAAACACCTCGAGTTGAGTTTGAGTGGGAGTGTGAGAATATTATGCTAATTATGTAAATATATTAGATTGATTGTGTGAATATTAGATTGATTGTAAGAATATAGGTTTATTCTTATTTCTTTTTTTAGATTAGGTCTATATAACTCGGTTGTACTCTTTGTATTATACACAATTGAATATATAGAAATCATTCAGAAAACTTACAGATCAATCCACTCAATAGGTTTCTCTGGCTAAGTACCACTCTTGTTCCTTGTGTTAAACCTTAGATCATAGATTCAGGGGCTTCAGATCATATGACCAATGACTCAAAACAATTTGCTTCCTATACCACTTCTCCTAGAAATACTGTTGAAGTTGCTAATGGTCTTTTTACCCCAGTTCTCGAGGCCAGTTCTATTCCTTTATCATATTCTCTGTCTCTTTCAACAGTTCTACATGTTCCTAATCTCTCTAATAATTTATTGTCTATCAACTAGATTACAACGCAACCTAAATGTTGTGTAACCTTCTTCTCCACTAATTGTCTTTTTAAGGATATTCTTGTGAAAAAGACGATTGGTTTTGGTAGAGAAAGTGGGGGGCTTGTATTACTTGGACTTGAAAGAATCACGTGCTTTAGAGGCTATCCATTTGCATCAAGTGGGGACCAAAGCATCTAAGGCTCAGGAGAAGATCTGGTTATGGCATAGGACATTGGGACATCCACCGTTTTAGTATTTGCAACATCTATTTCCGTCGTCGTTTTCTAAAGTCAATGTTTCTAATTTTCAGTGTGAATCTTGTGTTTATGCAAAAAATCATCGTGTTTCTTTTCCTTTAAGTTTCAATAAAAGTGACGTTCCTTTCTCTTTAATTCATACCGATGTACATCTACCCCTCAACAAAATGGTATAACCGAGCGTAAAAATCATTACCTCCTGGAAGTGGTTCGATCTTTATGCTTTGCTATGCATATCCCAAAACGGTTTTGGGGTGATGTCATCCTTACGGATGCATTTCTTATAAATCGTATGTCATCCCATGTCCTCCAGTTCAAAACACCTCTCCATACTTTATCTCAGTATCATTCTCTTCCTTCTCTTCTCAATATCCCACCAAAAGTTTTTGGGTGCGTCTGTTATATTCATGTTCATTAGCATCAACGTGGTAAGTTGGATCCTTGTGGCCTTAAGAGTTTTTTTGTGGGTTATTCTCCTACTCAGAAAGGGTATCGGTGTTATCATCCTCCTTCTGGAGAAGTGTATGTCTCTATGGATGTTACCTTCCTTGAACAGAAAGCTTATTTTTCAGGGGGTGTTTCTGACACTTCTCTTCAGGGGGAGATTGGAAGTAAGAAAGAAGAGAAGTTTTCTTGGGATGGAATGACAATACCAACTGTGTCAAGATTGGAGATCACACCACCAATCACTTCATCTAAATTACCTGAAGAAAAGGAATTGAGAGTGTATGCGAGAAGGAAGAAAAATCAAGAAAGTCAGGATCAAGAAGATATGCAAGTCAATCAGACAGACCCTACTCTTGAACAACCAGACCAATCGGCTACTTCTCCTGAGAATATCTATGAGAATCATCCTGACCCTGAGGTAATTCCTAAACTTTCTTCCCCTGTTGATACTCGAATAGAATGCAGTGTTTCTATAGCTTCTATTGATCCAGTTGATGATTCAGAGTACCTATTGCTTTGAAGAGACAATCACGTACTTGTCAAAGTATAAATATCCTATTTCGAACTATATATCATCTCATCGTTTGTATGATTCCTATATAGCTTTTGCAAACCATTTGTATTCTGTATCCACCCTTAATAATTTACAAGATGCTCTTGGTAATCCAAAGTGGCAAAATGCTATGGTTGAGGAAATGGAAGCACTTCAAAAGAATTCTACTTGGAATTTGGTTTAACTACCTAAAGGTAAGAAGATTGTGGGTAGCAATTGGGTTTTCACAGTGAAACATAAAGCGGATGGATCTGTGGAAAGGTATAAGGCTTGGTTGGTGGCCAAGGGTTGTACACAAACCTATGGAATTGACTATTAGGAGACTTTTGCACCTATGGCCAAGATTAATACTATCTAGGTACTTTTTTTCTTTAGCTATAAATCTAGATTGGCCCTTGCAACAATTTGATGTGAAGAATGCTTTTTTTGCATGGAGAATTGGAGGAAGAAGTATATATGGACCTTCCTCCTGGGTTTACTATGGCCTCCGATGTTGGGAAGGTTTGTAGGTTGAACAAATCTTTATATGGGCTGAAACAATCCCCACGAGCATAGTTTGGCAAGTTCAGTCAACCCATGAAGAATTATGGGTTCAAACAAAGTCAAACTAATCATACTCTATTCCTCAAATGTGATAGAGGTAAACTTACAGCTTTGATTGTATATGTTGATGATATGGTAGTTATAGATAATTGTAGAAATTTAATGTATAAAGAGAAATAAAGAATTGTATTATTGATTCATGTATTGATGTCTATTACAATGATTCATGATTCCTATATATAGAAGAGGGTGAGTGTGTAGTAGGTAAGGAGTAGGTGAAGTGGAGGTGGTAGTGGTGTAGTGGGTTAGGTTTAGTGGAGTAGGTGAGGTGGTAGTGGTGTAGTGGGTTAGGTTTAGTGGAGTAGGTTTAAGTGGGTGAAGTAGGTGGAGAGTAGGTGGATTTTAACAGCCCCCCGCAAACTCAAGGGGGATAGGAACTAACCAACTTGAGTTTGGAGAGAGTAACAAAACAAGAAAATACATAAAAATAAAAGAGGATAGGTGACACTGTATGGTCGTGTCAGACCATTGGTGAAGACACTGGATGATGGTGTCATAACGTTGTAGAGGACACTGTATGGGGGTGTCATAACCATGTAGAGGACACTGTATGGTGGTGTCATAACAGTGTAGAGGACACTGGATGGCGGTGTCAGACCGATGTAGAAGACAGTTTATGGGGTCATGTCGGACCGTTGTAGCAGACAATGTTGTGACAGTTGTTGTGACAGTTTACAGAGTCTTGCTGGACCCTTGTAGAAACTAACCGGAATCAATGTCGGGACAGTTTACAGAGTCTTGTCGGACCCTTGTAGAAACTAACCGGAATCAATGTCGGGACAGTTTACAGAGTCTTGTCGGACCCATAAAGGAGCTAACCGGAATCAATGTCGGGACAGTTTACAGAGTCTTGTCGGACCCATGAAGGAGCTAACCGGAATCAATGTCGGGACAGTTTACAGAGTCTTGTCGGACCCTTAAAAAGTCGCACCCTCAAAAGGTGTGCCCAATCTTTCAAAAGGCGTGCCATCAAAAGGCGTGCCCAATCCATAAAAAGACGTGCCATCAAAAGTTGCGCCCTCAAAAGGCGCGCCCACTTCATCAAACGTCGTGCCCGACAGAAAGCGTCGAGCCATCAAAAGGTGAGCCGGAGACGCGGCAAGGCACGTGAGCGACAGAGCGGCGTGTCGGCCGCGTCGTCAGTGTCAATATAAACCAATGCAGAGACGGAGGAAACCAAACCAGACTGAAACCTCTGAACTTGTTATTCTGAAACAATCTGTAAATACTCTGTATCCAATCCTTCTCGGAAACACTCAGCAACCCAAAAAACATGGCCTCTTCTTCCCGTTCAGCTACCCAGAATATGGCCTCTTCATCCCGTGGTCTACTCACTCTCTTTCCCGACCTCAATGAGTCAACAAGAGAGAGAACTGGTGCGGTGGCCAGTGAACCTCAACCAAACACCTCTGTGTTTGCTCCGTTGAACTTTCCGATGCGGTCGGTGGAGCAAAAAATGGCGGTGCAAACTGATATTGAGGCCAATCAGTATACTCTGAAGTCATGTGTGGAAACCATGACTGCGGTCACAAACTTGTCGCACCGGCTGCAGAGCAGGACAAATGAGGTGCAACAGTTAAACTCCCAGCTGGCTCTGCTCCAACGCATGTATAAGGATGCGCGAGCAGAGATAAGTGTGCTAAAGGCAGAAAACAAGGAGCTGAAGCGGAAGGCCACCGTTATGTTCCGATTTGGAGGGCCGCCATATGCTGTTGTGGAGGATAAAATAAAAGAAAAAAAGGTGAGAAATGTGATGATTTCTGTCCCTTCGCACAAAAACAGTACCACTAAAAGATGTTGTGGCTGCAAAGCCTGAAAAACTCAATGCATCAGTGGTTGATGGCGGAGACAATTGGAGTGTGGGACAAAGACAGCTTCTGTGCTTGGGGAGAGTCATGCTAAAACACAGCAAGATTCTATTTATGGACGAAGCAACGGCTTCTGTCGACTCCCAGACCGATGTTGTCATTCAGAAAACCATTCGCGAGGACTTTGTGTCGTTTACAATAATCAGCATAGCTCACAGAATACCCACAGTTATGGACTGTGACAAAGTGATGGTTATGGATGCTGGATGGGCAAGGGAATATGAAGCCCCATCTCAGTTGCTCGAGAGGCCTTCGTTATTAGCCCAGCAATACTCAGATTACTATGCATTTAGAGGCCATGAGGTGTACCAAACACCATTCAAGGAGGGGAAGAAAAGAGGGTCTGAGAAGCTTGATCAGAAGCAGGTTGTCCATAGGAAGTCCATTGATGCATTTGGACAGAGGACTTCACAGTATAGAGGTGTCACAAGGCATAGATGGACCGGTAGATATGAAGCCCATCTATGGGACAACAGTTGTAAGAAAGTTGGAAGAGGCAGGAAAGTGAAGGTATGTGTACAAAATTCCAGCGGGCAGCGGAGGCAAGGTTGCCGGCCGGCTGCCCGCCGGTGAGAAAACAAAATACGGGCCTAAATCTTATGGCTCTGATACCATGTAGAAATTTAATGTATAAAGAGAAATAAAGAATTGTATTATTGATTCATGTATTGATGTCTATTACAATGATTCATGATTCCTATATATAGAAGAGGGTGAGTGTGTAGTAGGTAAGGAGTAGGTGAAGTGGAGGTGGTAGTGGTGTAGTGGGTTAGGTTTAGTGGAGTAGGTGAGGTGGTAGTGGTGTAGTGGGTTAGGTTTAGTGGAGTAGGTTTAAGTGGGTGAAGTAGGTGGAGAGTAGGTGGATTTTAACAATAATGATGAAGAAGGAATAAGAAGGCTGTGAGATTATCTTGCAAAAGAGTTTGAGATGAAGGACCTTGGTGCCCTATGTTATTTTTTGGGCATTGAAGTTGCTCGATCTAGTATTTTTCTGTCTCAAAAGAAAGTATATTTTGGACCTATTGACTGAAACCAGGATGCTAGCCCGCCAACCTATTCATACTCCAATTAAGAAAAATCACAGATTGGGGAATGATAGTGCTGACCAGGTTCCAACTAACAAAGAGAAATACCAAAGGTTAGTTGGGAGATTGATTTGCTTGACTCACACACGACCAGATTTGGCTTGTGCTGGAAGTGTGGTGAGTTAGTTTATGCATTCACCTAATGAAGCCCATATGGATGCAGTTCATCGGATCCTCAAATATTTGAAATCCGCACCTGGTAAGGGTTTAATGTTTTCTAAACATGGTCATCTAGATGTTAAGGGGTATACAGACGCTGATTGGGCGGGGTCAATTACTGATTGGAAGTCTACTTCTGGACACTTCACATGTGTTGGACGAAACTTAGTCACATGGCTTAGTAAAAAACAAAAAGTTGTGGCTAGGTCAAGTGCTAAGGCAGAATACAGGCCATGTCACATGGTGTTTGTGAGTTGTGTTTAAAGATCTTGATGGGAGAATTGAGTTTTAATCTTGATAAACCAATCAATCTAAGCTGTGACACAAGGCAGCTATTAGTATTGCCAATAATCCAATTCAACATGATCGTACTAAACATGTTGAAGTGGATAGACACTTCATCAAGGAGAAACTAACTAATGGGATTATCAGCATGCCTTTTGTGAAATCTGAATATCAATTAGCAGATATCTTGACAAAGGTAGCATCAAATCATGTCGGGTGTTATACTCCACACTTGTCAAGTTAGGTATCCGAGATATCTATACCCCAACTTGAGGGGAAGTGTTGACGTGTGTACAGCTAGGGATTACTTGACCTTTTTAGTTATTTATAGTAGCTGTTAATTATATTAGTGGTACTAGTTAATTGTAAATCTTTTCCTTTCCTATATTACCTTGTACGGGTATATATACATCCGTATTGGAGAAGAATAAAATCATCTGATCAATTCTAGCAAATCCAAATGTCTCTTATTTTAGACAAATTTACGACACTTGGGCATCTAATGCTCAGAGACACATAAAACACAATGCAAGTTTGAAAGTATTTAAAAACTATACAATATGGACTTAGACCCATACTGTGTTGTCTTGATTTATTTTATTTTAATATTATCTATTGTATAGGCCTGTCCACATTGTGCTTCTTGGGTGCTGAGGGTCAATTATCACTCCAAATATCTGATTTCAAAATTTGAGTACAGTTCATTGGATGGAACTAGATTTAACACAGTCATGGCGTGCATAAGGTCAATCAGGAAACTTGATGCCTATGTTATATGGACTACCATATAAGTATCGGGTGCTGGTGTATGTTCAAGTATTAGATCTTCCTAAACTTAAATATTTGGATATTGGGACATGTATCCAAAAGTTGGGTACAAGTACATAAGACACATCTAGAATATTTAAATATATCGTGTATTATATGATATTACGACATAAGATGTTGTAAATTGTTGAAAATATAATTGAAATTGTATGAGAAACGGGAAAAAAATAAGATTTCTATCTCTCATCCATGTCAGAAGCTATAAAGTTTTCTTGACTACCAAATATGAGTTTCTTTTTCTTCGAATATTGTAAACATTAAAGGATCCAAATGTCTAATTTAGGTCCGGGTGTCAAGCACATACCTCATACTCTTATCCCCGTCAAATTCTGTGGACACAAGTACAAGAGAAGGCAAATAAATATGGACACGGGCATGCAATACGATAATTTTAAGGAAATACAGGACACGACTGATGGGGGAGACATATTTATTATGTCATATATATGTATATTTCATTCAAAGATAATAAAAAATGCAACATAACACTAATTACCAAAGTTAAAAGGATTAACTTTAAGTTATTGTCTTGTCTTTGTTTATTAAGTTATTTCGTTCAAACTTTAAAATGTGTTTTGATGGACACGTGTATCCCCCAAGTCATGATTATGATTTGCTTCAACCTAAGAAGCATGGACACGGACACGTGACACGACATGAATACGACACGGACACGCCGACACGTTAATTTTAAAAAAATGCAGGACACGACACGTGGAGGACACGCATGAAATATATAATTTTATATATTTATTATATGTTATATATATGAATATATCATTCAAAGATAATAAAAAATGTAAAATAGCACCAATTCTTATAAATTTATATGGTTTTTGTTTTATTATTGTATCTTAAGTTGTTTTGTTTAAACTTATAATTAGTTTCACATATGTATAATCAATAGACACATGTGTTTAAACAATTGACACGTGTGTCCTCCAAGTGTCCAAAGAGTGTCCGGGTCTTTAAAAATATTTAAAAAATAGGATACGTTTTGAAGAGTATCGAACACGTGTCCTAAGAGTGTCCAAAGAGTGTCGGTGTCCGACACGGACATGACACGGATACGTCACCTTCTTAGAAGTGTCCGTGCTTCTTAGGCTTCAACCATCTAATCACTTTTTTTCCATAAGCTTGGCCTTCTTTTTCTTCTTCTTTTTGTTTTGTTTTTTTTTTTTTTTTAAATTTATTTTATTTTATTGGTTTTCTTTATCTTTTTTGTCTAAAGCTACATAGACTTCCAAAATACACTTTGGACAAAAAAGATAAAGAAAATCAACAAAATAAAATAAACAAAAAAAAAGGAGAAGAAAAAGAAGGCCAAGCTTATGAAAAAAAAGTGATCAGATGGTTGAAGCAAATCATAAAAAAGAATAAGAAAATGTTTCTCCAAAGTTCCTTCCACTCCCAATTTTGCAGTCCTATTTTGCTTCATTGCTTGTCTTCTCTTTTATGCAAATGGAAAGGGGCAATTTTTTTTAAAATAAAAAATTAAGTGGGTAAAATAAAAATGAAATGAAGATAAAAAAAAAAAAAAAAAATACAACAGTGAATATATAAAACTATGTTACCCTCAGGGGTTTGAAATGACATTAAATAATTTCAGCTAAATAATTAAATAAAATTAACAAATTGAGATCACCTTGAAGATTGACAATACAAAAAATAAACAAAAAACTCAAATTAAAATACCTATTTGGGATCTCCAAGTATAGATATTCTATGGATTCTCCCCTCCCCTCCCCTCCCCTCTTAGCCTCCTCCACTATGGGGTCTCCTCACACAGAACACCCATGGAACATTCTTCTCTGCCTTATGGCTTTTTCTTCTGACCCGCTTCCCTCTTTGTCTTCTAGAAACGGTGGTGGTCTAGTGAGGATCATAATGAATACTGGAAGTTAGATGTGAAGGCAAGGTAGGGTAGGGTAGGTTAAGAGGTTAGGGTTTAGCAAAGATGAAGAAGAAGAAGAAGAAGAAGAAGAAGAAGAAGAGGAAATTGAGAAAGAAGGCAGGGCAGTGTAGGGATTATTGGGAGATGATGAGAGCAAGCGTTGTTTCAAAATTTGAAATTAGAGACTTAAGGGAACCATACAGTTCAAACAATCTCAGCCAAACAAATAATCTCTACCGTTCATTTTAACACCAAACAATCTCAGCCTTCCAGACAAAATATGAGTGATCAATCTCAGCCATCCAAAATTTGCCAGCTAGGACAAATGTCTACTCAAGTTTCAAAACCACCCTTCCCTTGTCTTGACCACTCCTTACTTGTGTGTATGTATATGCTAGGTGCATGGGCATCATGCATTGCACGAAAAATCGTCCCCATGAGTTGATGTAGTATGTAATTTGAAATAATGCAATTGTAAACTTTGTGAAATTCATAATATAGATCAAAATGAATAAATAAAACAGGTGCTACACAAAATAGAAATGCAGAATTCACTTTCATTTGATAACAACAGCATATCAATGGAAGTATTTTTCCATTCCATGAGCAAAATATCAATCTATCTTCTATCTATCTATACTATTACAAGGTGAAGGCGTCTGGTCGTGTTGACACAAATGTGTGTCATATTTTGGGTTTTCCCAAAATACCCCTATATTTTGAGTTTTTGTAAAAATTATGCAAAGGCGGGCCTTGAACCCATGACCATGGGTTTAATAATGAAGGCTTTTATCACGTGAGCAACACAAACTATAAGTGCATTTTTCTTTGTCATTATTCTTAAAATGTTATTTTTTTTTCGAGTTGCACATGCATCGCATGTGTCCGCTAGTATATCTTATGCTTCCACATGAGAATGCAATAAAGCACAGAGACTTGCTACACCCATCAATTCATTTGCATTCGGACACTTTTCCTCTATTGCATGAGTAGGATTAAACAGGAAACGGCTTCCAATTAATATAAAAAGTTAAGAAGCTAGGGTATCAAAGGATTTGGGCAGGCGTGGCTGATCAAAAAGAGGATTTGGGCATGCAGATCTATCTTATCTGTTTCGTTTAGGCTCCAAACCTTTTAGTTGAAATGCTTCACCACAAGTTCAAGAAATTGAGGTTTTAGTTCAAATAATAAAATTTATAAATCTGAATGGGATGCTGCTAATTACAAATCCAACTTAAATAATGTAAATAAGATTCTTCAACATGCCATGATTGCAATAAAAACATTCCAAAGAGCCAGGAGATTGAGTAAAAAGTTTCCCTTGTTGACTTACACTTCAAAGTTGTAGCAACAATTCACTATAGTAAAAGGGTTATTTAGGCAGGTTTGAATGGTTTTGGATTAAGACCTACACAAAAGTTTGAATTGATCAATGATCTAGACTCCCATTTCCCTAAATTCCGGACTTTTGTGAACTCCAAGGAAATCACTAGGAATACATGATAACGTGTTTTCAGTTAAACTTTCCAAAACAAGGTTCAATTGTTCACTCTAGGGAATAAAAAAGAAAAGAAAGAGAGAGAGAGACAGAGAGAGAGAGAGAGGGAAATTACAAATCAGTGTAGAAGACGAAAAATAATTACATAGACATGGGGGTTGCATATATGGCAAAATGAAGTGTAGAGTAAGAGAATAACTAGTACCTGGCATCGCACATCAATTTGGGTGTTCTCATCCAAATCAATTTTGGTGGGTTTACCTGACATCAATCTATGTCCTATAGTTCCAGCCACACAATACCTGGGAAAGCAAGTTAAAACAAAAATTAGGATAACTGAAATTTCCAAATTAGCAATTTACTATTCCAAATTGTATTCTTGAAAGCTTTATGCTCTTATTAAGGTGCTAGAGCATATTGTTCAACATAAACCAAGGAGTAATTTAAACGGAATTGAGGTTTCTAAAATATATTCATTGTTCTTTGTTCATATATTTCAGCATTGTCGATTGGAATGTCAGCATCATATTGATATTATACTTTTAAAGTACATTTCTCACCAAAAACCCAAGCAAGGTGATGGTGCTTGCAGATTTTTAATCAGCAGGATGCTGGCATATTTTTTCTATATACCATCTTGAAGGCATGGATATAAGTTGATAATAAAGGGATGATTGCACGAACTTTTGTTTCAGATTTTCCATTTATGGCAATTGTGAGGGGCAGGCCATTCTACCAATTTGATAAGAAAATAAGCTTTTGCACAAATATTGAAGAAGAGGTATATATCGAATAATTTTAATGTAATCCTAGGAAGCATGGATACTTCAAATAGGTTGAAGTATCTGTATCCAATATACATGTGGATCTCTATATACAATATGTATCATCAATATTATTTAATTAAAAGAAACATTTTATAGCAAGCAGATACTTATCCTCAATAAAACATTAATAAAATAACATTGATTGTCATGCTCAGGAAGGACACAGTTTGTGTTGTTACACATAAAAATGCATGTGTGAGAGAGAAATACGAAGGGCAGCAAGAGAGAGAGTTTATCTAGTCACGTGAAGGGGCTATTCGGATGCATTTGTTTCTTTTGGCCGTATGTGTCAATCTAAGAAGCACAAAGACTACTAAGGTGGTGTGTCCATATCGGACACCGATACTCATTGGACACTTCCCGATACATGTTAGACACATGTCCAAACAAGTTTTATCATTTTTTTAATTTTTCATTCGGACACACTTCGAACACTAGGAAAATTAGGGGTGGGCGTCGTGTCGTGTTGGGTCAAGTTCGTGTCGTGTTATCTCAGGTTTGTGTCAGAATTACCTCAACACGAACCCGACCAATATATTATTTCGTGTTATCGTGTTGTGTCATTTTCGATCTGTGTCCGGTTCATGTCGTGTTAACATGTCATGTCAAAAAATTTCACTATTAACTAAAAATATCAACTGTATGAAAAAAAATTTAAAATTTCTTCACAACTTAAGTTTAATGAAACTAATCTCTATTAAATGAAATTATTTACAAAAATATTTGATTTCAACTTAATTTTATTTACTTACTTTATAAAAATCCTATTTTATTATTATATTTTTTACTACATTAACTCAAATAATAGGTAAAAAATACATAAAGTTCAATTAAAAGCAAAAACAAAACCTATATTAAACTTAAAATCATATTTTACATGCTTTTTAATAAATTGGATGTAATTACATAAGAGATTAAAAATATCAAGATACTCTTTAGTGGAAATAATATTAAAATGTATAATTCATTATACGGATTATCGGTGTCAATTTTGTGTTACACAAATTTGACACTAACCCGACGTGTTTAATATTCGAATTATCAGGTCGTGTCATATACATGTTTGTGTCAGAAAATGGTCAACCCTAACCCGCTAATTTCGTGTACAGTTCAAGTCGTGTTATCGTATCGTGTCACAAATTCTCACCCTCAAGGGAAATATACATGTCCATTTCTTAGACACACACACGAAACATATTACAAGTTTCAACAAAATAAGTTAAGACCCATGATAAGAGAAAAATAATTTATATCTAATAATCCCTTTAAAATTTAACAATCACTATTATGTTGTATTTTTTTATTATCTTTGAATTGAGTGTTTATATATGAGATATATTAAATAAATATATAAAAGTATATAGCTTGCATATCTACCCAATTTCATGTCTTGCATTTTTTAAAAACTATCGTGTCGCAGGTCCATTGCTTCTTAGGTGTGATTTTTCAAGGCAGTTCATCTATTGCAATCATGATTGCTTTCCAGCTAGCCTTTCTATGAAGCCACGTGGTAATCATTTCAACTAAAATTTGACAAAAATCTAGACTTTTTTTACTACAAACTATATATGGGTTATTTTGAGTAACTCACAGTTGGATAAGGTAGGAACTATTTTACAATTTTGCCCCTAAAAGTATGGCACATACTGCTCAATTGCACAACTTCCTTCTAACCAACGGTATTGATTGGGCCAGGCTGAAAATTAAAAATTCCAGGTTAAAATTGAGTCGTCAAAACCACACAAGAAAATACAAGGACTATCGGTATTATTTGTCCAAATTAAAATTTCAATAATTAAAATTTGAAAATTTCTAGATAAATCAACGAAGATAGATAGAAGCAACGATGAGTGAGTGCTATAGGATCATGGTTAATGGAAACGTTATGGTAAAGGGAAGACCAAGACTGATATGGGATAGTTTACTAAAGAAATAAATGCTTTTACTTAATTTCTATAGGATGGCCCTTTCCATGGCCGTTGATAGAGCATGATGGAGAAAAGGATTCATGCAGATGACCTCAATTAACTAGGGAGATTGCTTTGGTTTAAAATTTCTAGATAAAGGTTAATTGATCATTTATTAAAATAAAAAAATAAATAAATAAACTACGAGCTTGTTTTAGAAGTGCTACCGTAGCACACTTTTTTTTCTTTTTCTTTTTTGGGTCGCATCACCTCTTTACTTTTCTGCACAACTTTACGTAAAAAGTCAAAAAGTATACTTATTTAGCACTTCCCAAACAACCGCTACATTTCACTAAGCATATTCAACATTTAGCACTGATGCAAGTCTCTCTAACTTAAAATAAAACCCATTATAAGTTAACATTCAAATTTAAGTGGTATACAATTATATTGTTTGAATAGTTATTTTCTATTTTTATTGTTCTTCTGTTAACATTTACTTAAGTTGAGGGTAAGATGGTCATATCGTTTTGTTAGAGTTTGTATATATATTTTGCTGATGTAGAGTTAAAATTGATTCATCGCCAAGGTTTAAAAAGCGGCCGCAACCGTTACGTAACGGTTTTGGCGGTTACCGCCACCCGTTACGGCCGCTTTTGCAGTGTGAATGAGATTCACAGGTGTGTCGGTCGTAGCGGCTACCGTAGCAGTCGTAACGGTGTCGTAACAGCCGTAACGGCCTGTTACGCACCGTTACGTAACGGTTCCAAACTGTTTCTTTCAAAAAAACACACAAAAAAAAGCTGAAAATGGGGGAAAAGGGATGGAGAGAAGAGGGAAGATAAAGAGAGAAAATGGAGGAGCAAGAGATAGAGAGAGAGAAAAGGGAAGATGAAGAACATGTTATTGATTTGTTGAAACTGTAAGACCTATGCTATTCTATTCAGCTGCTATCACTAAACCATTTTGTTTGTGTGTGTCTATCTATGTATTGTTTGAAAATAATAATAATAATAATAATAATAATAATAATAAGTGTGGTCATTATCTATTTGGCTTGGTAAAAATACGTATATATATATTTAGACTCTTATTTATTCTCTTACTTTTGTCATTATTTATCTTATATATAATAGTTAGTGATTGATTTTTTGTATAATATAAAGTCATTAATTATTAAAATAAAATGTAAAAAACTCAGTTTATAGTGATTTAAAAATATGAAATATATTGAATCATATTTAAAAATTTACAAAAATTGATCAATACTTATTTTTAACCCAATAAATATGATCATGGAAAAAAAATATGCATATCGGTAAGTTTTTTTCATATTGTGCGAAAAATAAAAAAATTCACGATTCCGGTTACCGCAACCGTTACACTACGGCCTTTACACCCCGCAACCGCAACCGCGTCACCGCCATCGTTACGGCGACCGCAACCGCTTTTCAGAACCTTGTTCATCGCAGATATATAAAATTTCTCTCTTCTCTTATTTCTTCTTCTTCCCCTTAAATCATAACCTTAAATTTCTTCATTATACATTCTAACTTGATATCAGAGCAATCTATTCTTCATTAGAAGGTGTTCTACAAATTCTAGAGCTTGATTGGAATTGACCGGGACATGTTGATGTCATCATCAGTACGATGACGTCAGCATGACATTAGCATTGTACGGATGGATCCTCCACCCCTAGGTTTGAAATTGTCTCGTGAGATTTATGGTGATCTTTGTGGAATTTTTTGATCATCCCTGATGTGAGTTTTCTATTTTTAAATGTTTTTCATGATTTTAGATGCATTCTTTTTAATTTGGATTTGGGCTGTGTTTGCTGTTTTTTCTTGTTGGAACCCAATCCTTAGGAGCCGAAAATCCTCTTTCTAGTGGTTGTTGCTATCAATTTGTTGTTTTGCTGCAGTTAGGTTGATATTTGGGTCGTTTTTGGCTCAATCTGTATCAGCAGACCTGTGTTTCTGGCTCTATCTCTTGGAATTTATCATATAGAGGCTGAAATCTGTCTAACAAGTGATTTTTTGCTCTTAAGTTGTTTTGTGTTGGTGGGTTTTTGTTTTTGGTTTAATTTGGGTCCGAATCTGTTTGACAGACTAATGTTCTCCTCACTCATGTCTAATTTATCTTGGATTCTTGTTTACTGAGATCTCCATTGTCTATATTGGTTGTTGTGGGTATTGATTAATTGCAAGTATTTTGCTACTTTCGTGCTCTTGTGTTGAGTATTTTGTGTGATTGATCTTCATGGCTGAGATCGAAGCTAAGGCTAAGGCTATGGCTATGAGTAAGGATGATGACATGCCTAAATCTATCACGACCAAAAAATGGAATGGTGCCAATTATTTGGCTTGGGCCCACGCTGTCAAAATTTTCTTCCATGGTAAGAAGTCCCGCTTCCTTAGCAAACTCCCTCCTACTGATGATATAGCTTATGACGATTGGTGTAGCGAGGAATCCTGTGTTATGGGTTGGATTTGGCATAGTCTAGAACCACATGTGGCTACTACCGTGGAAGTTTGTGATACCTCTTAGGGAATTTGGGACTCCCTTGCTAAATCTTTTTCGAATCAAAGTAATGTCTCTCGAATCTATGAGTTATATGAGCAGATTTTTGCTATGCGCCAATCTGGTCGGTCACTTCCCAATTATTATAGTAGTCTCAAGACCTTGTGGGATCAGTTATTGCAGCATCGACCCTTCACTACTGATGTGAACAAATAGAAGCAACATTGAGAGGAGTTTATGATCGCTTCCCTAATCTCCGGCTTAGATCCTGAATTGCGAGGGTTCAAGGATTAGATTCTTGCCAGTGAGACTTTACCTTCTGCTACTAATGCCGATTTTCGACAGTTTCGTTCCTCATTGGGCCAGGCACAACCCATCTCTAGATCCTCTCCATTGTCATCTTCTGCCTTGGTCTCTAGCAGTTGTGATTAAGGGCCTACTTGCGGGGGTTTTCATGGCCCTTCTAGTCCATATGCTCTTATTCCGATTCACGGGGTTCTCACAGAGGTGGCTCTCGTGGTGGTGGTTCACATGGAAAAGGTAATAGTGGACCTGGTTCTCGAACGTGTGGTGATCGCAAATGTACTCATTGTGGTTCCCAAGGTCATACTGAACATTGGTGTTGACAGAAGTATAGCAAACATGACCATGTGCATCAGGTTATGGATGCTCTATTCTCACAGTCATCCTTGTTTTCCACTGACTCTGTTGCTTCTCCAGTTGATTCTCATGAGACACTTACCACTCAGATTAGTGAGCTTACTGCTCTTGTCCAGTCTCTCCGGCCTAGTCTACCTTCATCCTCTACCGCTACTATGGCTAGTTCAGGTAATACTGCATGTGTGGCTAAGTCTACTCAGCTTTAGCTCCTAGACTCTGGTGCTAGTTCCTATATCTTTGGTAATTCCTCTCTTTTTGACACTCTTAGGCTAGTTGATCATACTATTATACTTGCTAATGGATCTTCTAGACTTGTCAGTGGTTAAGGTCCTCTTCACCCCACTCCATCCCTTCCCTTACCTTCTGGTCTCTATGTTCCTAAGTTTCCATTTAATTTGCTCTTTGTTAGCCAATTGACTTAAGCTCTGCACTGTTTAATAACCTTTTTTCCCACTGCATGTATTTTGCAGGACCTCCAAACCAAAAGGACGATTGGTTCAAGCCATGAGAATGATGGCTTATATTTTTTGGACACTGTGATCTCTACTCATCCTCCATCTATGGTATTGAGCACTATTGTATCTCCTCTTCAATGGCATTTTCGCTTGGTCACCCCTCTTTACCCAAGCTCAAGTTGTTCCTGGTTTGAGTCATGTTTCTCAGATTGAGTGTGAAGCCTGTCAATTTGGAAAGCATCACCGTAGTTCTTTTCCTAGTCATAAAATTAGTCGTGTGTCTAAGTTGTTTGCTCTTTTTCCATATAGATATCTGGGTTCCTTCTAGAACTCTCACTGTTAATGATTTGGTCGTTTTCAATGAAACAGAGATTTGATTTGCCTTCTATCATCTCTAAACTTTATAATGAAATCTTTACTCAATTTGGGAAACGTATTAAGATATTTCGGTCTGATGATGCCTTATATGTGTAATCTATTGTGACTACCTTTTGTGATGATCGTGGTATTATTCATTAGGTTAATTGTTCTCATACATCTCAAAATGGTGTTGCCGAGCGAAAACACCGCCATTTGTTAGATGTTGCTCGCATACTGATGTTTAATATGCATGTCCCCAAACAATTTTGGGGCGATGTTCTCACTGTTTTTTTCATAATTAACCGCATGCCCTCTAGTGTAGTACACAAGTCTCCCTATTCTCAATTATATCCCACGTTGTCTCCGTTTTTGTTGCCTCCTCGTGTTTTTGGTTGTGTAGCCTTTGTCCATATTCTTGACCCCAATTTAGATAAGTTATCTCCTCGTGCTCGCAAGTGTGTTCTTAGGCTACTTTTGTACTCAGAAAGGGTATCAATGTTATCATCTTGAGTCACGTCGATACTTTGTCAGTGCTGATGTTATATTTTTTAAGTCCACTCCATTTTTCTCCTCATCTAGGCAACAATTATCCACTAATCTTCTCTTGTTGTGATGGGGAGCCAGCCTCCCTCACCCTTACTCTTCTGTTTTGTGTTCCTTCCTCCTCCTTGTCTATATCTTCTCCCTCCAATCTCACCTCTACCCCTCCTTTGCAAGTTTATCAGTGGTCTCAAGCTCGTCATATTGTGCCTTATGGCCCGATCAATTCATCTCCTTTGTTTGAGGTTCATGACTCCCCTGTTCCATCTGCTGATGTGCCCCCTGATGACCTTCCTATTGCCCTCCACAAAAGTAAACGTACTTGCACTCAACATTCTATTGCTAATTTTGTTTCTTATGCTCGCCTCTCTTATGGTCTTCACTTTTTTGCTTGTAACTTGTCTAATATTACCATTCCCTGCTTATATCAACAGGCTATATCCATCTCTGGTTGAAAGCATGCCATGGATGAGGAAATGCATGTCCTTCATAAGAATTAGACATGGGAACTTACCCCTCTACCTTTTGGCAAATCTATTATGGGTTGTCATTAGATTTATACTGTTAAGTATCTTCTCGATGGGACTGTTGAACGGCTTACGGCTCACCTGGTAGCCAAAGGCTATACACAAGCCTACGGTGTTGATTACCTGGAGACTTTTTCTCTTGGCTTGTCTTAACTCGGTTCGGATCCTTCTCTTCGTTGTAGTTAGTAAGTCTTGGCCTTTATATCAACTTGACATCAAGAATGCCTTTCTTCATAGCGATCTCTAAGAGGAGATCTATATGGATCAACCCCCTGGTATGTTGTTCCTGGTCATGAGTATCTTATTTGTCAATTGTGGAAGGCCTTATATGGTCTCGAGCAATCCCCGCATGCCTGGTTTGATCGTTTCAGTGCTGTTATGCTCGTCTATGGTTTTTGCCGTTCCACTTTTGATCACTCTATCTTTGTTCAACACTCGTCTACTGAGAGTATTGTTCTTATTATCTATGTCGATGACATAATCATTTCTATGAGTGACATAATCATCTAGGCACTCACCCTAGTGACACTCTCATGGATTCTAGTGTCAAACTTGATGGTGAAACTGGGGACTTGTTTCCTGATATTGGTCGTTATCGTCAATTGGTTGGAAAGTTAATCTCACTGTTACTCGTCCCGATATTATATATGTTGTGAGTGTGGTTAGTCAATTTATGCATGCTCTCCACCAACCCCATTTTGCTACTGTGTGTCATATCTTGCAATACTTGAAGAGTGCCCTCGGTCAGGGCTTAGTCTATCGCCCATCTTCACTGTTGTTTGTCACTGGCTTCAGTGATGTTGATTGGGCTGGTAATAGGACTTACCGTCATTCCATCTCGGGCTATTGTACCTTTGTTGGGGGTAATCTTGTTACTTGGCATAGCAAGAAATAGACTATTGTTACTCATTCTAGTGCCGAGACTGAGTATCGTGCCATGGCTCATATTGCTTCTAAGATGCTCTGGGTTCAGTCTCTTCTCTGGGATTTTGGCTTTTATGTTCCCACTCCTATGAGCATGTGATAATCAGGCTGCTATCTTCATTGCCAAAAATCCAGTGTTCCATCAACAAACCAAACATATCGAAGTTGACTGCCATTATATTTGTGATCTCTTACTACACAAGCAACTTGTGACTCCTTATGTTTGTTCTGAAGATCAATTGAGTGATATTCTCACTAAACATTTGGCTCAGTCTTCATTTCATTGTTTAACTATCAAGCTCAGCATGTTTGATCTCTATACTCCAGCTTAAGAGGAAGTGTTAGAATAGTTATTTTCTGTTTTTATTGTTATTCTATTAATTTTTACTTAAGTTGAAGGTAAGATGGTTATATTGCTATGTTAGGGTTTATATATATATTTTGTTGATGTAGAGTTACAATAGATTCATTCCAAAAATATAAAATTTCTCTCTCTTCTCTTATCTCTTTTTCTTCCCCTTAAATCCTAACCCTAAATTTCTTCATTTTACATTCTAACTTATATCTTCTCAAATGCACTTAATTCCCAAACCATTTAATACTCTAAAGTTTAAGCACTTAATCGTGTAATCAAACAAACCCTAAGTAATGATTCTAGTCATTTAATCTTTCATATTTTTACAACATGCCAGGGGAAAACAAAAGGTTTTCAACAAAATTACAAACAAAATAAGAGCATCATAATGATATCATCTTAAGCTCCCATTTGGTTTGACTCAGCTTTTCTAAAAAGCAACTATTGGGTTTTGGTACTGAAAGTTGTTGACAGATTTTTTAGAAATTTGATGACTTTGGTAAATATCTACTTAAAAAATCATTTTTTAAACTTTAAATTTTCTAAGGAACCTCAATTAAATTGTTTAATTAAGGTAGTTTTTGGAAGTTTAAAAATCATTAAAGTTCAGTGTTACAGAAAAAGCCAATAAACCGACATTTGCAGGCTCATAGTTTTTTAGCCAAAGTAGCTCAAGAAAAGCTTAAAAAGCCAACTTACCAAATGACTCTGGGCTTTTCCTAAAGTTGAAGCCAGCATAAGAGCTGAACCAAATGGTTGATTGATTGCTTGGATCCCCCTGTCCCAGCACCTTGCTGGGGTATAAGTAAAATAGACAATTTTCCACATTGTGACACAAGAGCATGACCTGTTAGAATATTTACTTATTTCTTGTTTAGATTCGATTGTGATTGTGATTGTGTGATTGATTGATTGCAATCCTTAATTAGTCAATCAATCAGTCAATATAAAAAGTGATTCCTTAATCAGTGCCTTAGGGCTTCCTTTTGTAATAGTTGATTGATTAATATAAAAGGTGATGATATCACAATCATTACCCAAGCTTTGTATTCTCTTAAATGACATGGTATCAGAGCCAAAACCCTAAAAACCGTCATCTACACCACTAACCAGCCATCACCTATCACCACCCATCCTCCACCGCTGGTCCCTGAGCTTCTGTCGGAACCAGCCAAGGTCCCACAAAACTATTTCGGCTTCAGCTAAAGGCCCTTCTAGCCTAGTTGACCTTTGTAAGGGTTGTCCTAGCCTCTCTGTGTATTTCAGCATGAGTATGAGGGCTGCCCATCTTTTGTTGCTCTAAGTTTCTTTTTCTCTACTTTCTTGAACACAATTCAGCACTTGTTTTGATTGAATGTTCGTTTTCCCATATTTGTTATATTTTTTGGACCCATTAATTTGATTATTATACTCCCATAGTGGTCTGTATGTGATTTTACTTGTTCCAGCACATTCTATTCCTCTTTCTCTTCTTGTGATTCGTGCAAGGTTTTTGGGTTGAAATTGTAGAGTTCTTATGGCGAACCTAACTAGTGAATCCACCACTACTTCTCACCCATCTAAAGGAAAGAGCTCCAATCCAATTATGACTAGTATATCTGAGATCAAAATCACTACCGCTCTGTTTAATGGTCAGAATTACCTTTCATGGTCTTAATGTCTGACACTTTTCTGAAGAGCAAGGGGAAGATAGGATATGTTAATGGGAGAGTTCAAGTACCAGGTTTTACGGATCTTGGCTATGACCAATGGAAGATTACCAACTCTTTAATCATGGTGTGGCTCATTCATTCCATAATTCCTGAGATTGGTGAAGGCTACTGATCCATGGATACTGCCCAGGATATTTGGGAAGCAGTCGCTGCTACATATTCTCAAAAAGGGAATTTTTTTCAGTCTTTTGAGTTGCACTAGTCTATTGAGCGCACAGTACAGGGAGAGTAGACAATTCTCCAGCATTACACCTTTCTGACTAAAGGTTGGAAACGCTTAGATCATCTCCTAGATTATAAGCCTGTTTGTACAGTTGACTTAGTTGGTTACCAGAAGTTTCTTACACAGGAGAAGGTTTTCAAGTTTTTGGAAGGCTTCAATGTGGAGTTTGATCCAGTTTGGAGTCGTGTCCTTGGCTTGGATGTTCTTCCATCTCTTCAAGAGGCCTTTGCATATGGACAAAATAAGGAGAGTCGTCGTTCTGTTGTGTTACCACCAGCTACTGGAGACCGTTCAGCATTACTTTCTGCTCCTCGAGAGATGGGACTGGTTTGTCACTACCCCTTTCCCATTCTTCAGGGAACGATACTGTGTTCTGTGATTATTGAAGCAAGCCGCGGCATACTCATGAGACGTGTTGGAAGCTTCATGGGGCTCCATCAGGGAGTCGGGGTGATCGGTCTGGTACTAGAGGTGGTCGATCAGGCAGTCTAGAGGACGTGGCTCTAATCCAAGGGCCCATCAGTCTAGTGCTCTTGACACCCTTGATTCTACTTCTGCTTCAGTTGGTCCGACTTCTGATAGTTTATCTAACATGACTTCTAATGAGCTTGAGGATGTTCTGTGTCATTTGCTGGCCCGCTGGTCTTCTACTATTCCCAGTGCATCTTCCTCATCGTTTGCCCGCCCAAGTAACTTAGCCTCTTCTCCTAATGCTTTTCTTTCCCATAAGTCTTTGCCATGGATTATTGATTCTGGTGCCTCAAATTATATGTCTGGGTCTTCTGACCTTTTCTCAGTATATAAGCCCTCTTCAAGTCAAGACAGTTAGGATTGCAGATGGTACTATTTTTTTTATCTCTGGGAAAGGTTCAATTCATGTCACCCCTACCTTACCTCTGTCTTCAATGCTCCATGTTCCCAATTTTTCTGTTAATCTCCTATCCTTGAGTCGCATTACTAAGGATTTGAACTATAGTGTGACATTTGTTTCCTAATCATTGTCTTTTTCAGGATCTTGTCACGAGAAGGACGATTGGCAGTGGTAGTACAGAAAATGGTCTCTATTTCTTAGATCAGCCGAACAAGCTTGCTCCTCATTCCATCTTGTTCCCAACCACTAAGGAGGATTTATGACTGACATCGGCGTCTTGGGCATCCTTCTTTTCATTTGGTTAGGCATTTATTTCCATCTGTTTTTACAAATAATAATGTGTCTTAAGTTTCTTTGTGAATCTTATTAACTTGGCAAACAACATTGAACTTCTTTTGCTCAAAGTCTTAATAAAAGTTTAGTTGCTTTTTCTTTAATACATTCTGATGGGTGGGGTCCATCTCGTGTTATGTCTTTAAAAGGCCATAGATGGTTTGTTATCTTTATCGATGATTTTTCTCGTACTATTTGGGTGTATCTCATGGAAGAAAAAAGTGAGATTTTCTCTGTATTTCAAAATTTTCATAAAATGATTTGTACTCAGTTTGGGGCAATTGTCAAAATCTTGCATTCTGGTAATGGGGATGAATACATCGATTCAGAGTTAGAGAGCTATTTTTCCACTCATCTCATTATACATCAGACATCTTGCACCAATACTCCTCAACAAAATAGGGTTTTAGAATGCAAGAATCGTCATCTTCTTAATATAGCTCGCTGCATGTGTTTTTCGATGAGGGTGCCTCAGTCCTACTGGGGTGAGGCCGTTCTCACCGCAGCCTATCTCATTAACCGTCTTCCTACCTAGGTTTTGCAAAAGCAAGCTCGACTTCAAGTCCTTCTCGATTCAGAGTCTTTGTTTTCCATTTTCCTTAAAATATTTGGTTGTGTCTGTTTTATCCACAATCATTCTCCTACTCATGGTAAGTTGGACCCTCACTCTCTCAAGTGTGTTTTCCTCAGATTCTTGCCAACTTAAAAGGGGTATAGGTGTTATCACCCTTCTTCTCGTAATTGCTTTGTGTCCATGGATGTCACCTTTTTTAAGTCTCAGTCTTATTTCTTGTCTTCTTGTCTTCTCCGGTATCACAGTCATCCCTTCAGAGGGAGCCTTGGTGTAAAGAGATTCCTGTTGTCCATGTTGCTCCTATGGTGGAACCAATCGTACCTGCACTACTATTACTGGGACTATAGAATCCAATGCCACCAAGGACAGGGAAGGGCAAGTTTATGTCAGGGACAAAGACAGACAGAAAGTTACTTGAATACAAGAGACAACTTCTGTTCACCCACTGCCATCTCTTGCTTCTGATAAGAGTCGAAGTAACTTTGAATCTCTTGTTTCTCTGGAGTCTACTGATATTGCTATTCCTGACACTACTGATCTTGATATTCATATTGCCAAGAGAAAGGGTGTGACATCCTATACTCAATATTCTATCTCAAACTTTGTGTCATACTCTCACTTGTCTTCCTCTTATAGGGCCTTTGTATCAAACATTTCCGCTGTTAATATTCCTAACCATTTTCAAGATGCTTTCACTACCTCTGAATGGAAACTTGTTATGACTGAGGAAATGAAAGCACTTCGTAAGAATGACACTTGGGAATTAACTGAGTTAGCTAAGGGCAAACGATCGGTAGGATACAATTGGGTGTATACTGTGAAGCACAAAGTAAATGGTTCCATTGAGCGTTAGAAGGCTCAACTTGTGGTAAAAGTTCACTCAAACTTATGGAGTAGACTATCAAGAGACGTTTGCACCAGTGGCTAAGATGAATTCAGTCATAATACTTCTTTCTCTAGCAGCTAATTTAGATTCGCTTCATCAGTTTGATGTAAAGAATGCTTTCTCACATGGTGATCTAAAAGAAGAGGTATATATGGACATCCTCCTGGTTTTTAGGATCATCAGACAGAGGGTAAAGTATGCAGGCTTCGAAAGTCCTTATATGGTCTCACATAGTCTCTAAGGGCTTAGTTTGAGAGATTCACTCAGGCTATGCTTAAATATGATTTCAAACAGAGTCAGGCAGATCACACTTTGTTTGTGAAACATTCATCATGTGGTAAGACTACAGCTCTCATTATTTGTGGATGACATAGTGCTTACAGGCGATGATAGTGAGGAAATATCCCTGTTGAAGAAATATTTAACTAGTGAGTTTGAAATCAAAGACTTAACTTGAAATATTTTTTGGGAATTGAAGTTGCTTGCTCCAAGGATGGGATTTTCATCTCATAAAGGCGATATGTTCTTGACCTTTTGAAGGAAATAGGGATGCATGTTGACATTGATCATCACTTTATCAAGGAGAAACTCACCAGCAGAATGATATGTACCCTTTTTGTGAAGTCAGGCAAACAACTTGCAGACATCCTCACCAAGGGAGTTAGGAGCGACCATTTCATGACATTCTAGACAAGCTGGGCATGCGAGATATCTTCGCACCAACTTGAGAGAGGGGGGGGGGAGGAGTGTTAGAATATTTCATTGTTTCCTTATTTAGATTAGATTGTGATTGATTGATTGATTGTGATTTCTTAATCAGTCAGTCAATCAATCAATCAATATAAAAGGTGATTCCTTAATCAGTGCCTTGGGCCTTCTTTTTGTAACAGCTGATTGATTAATATAAAAAGTAATGATATCATAATCATCCCCCAAGCTTTGTATTCTCTTAAATTACATGACCAACTATGAAACAAGGATACCTCTTCGAAAGTCATGTCTAGGTGTCCGACACGTATTGGACACACTCCAGACACGTATTTGACACACTGGGGACACGTTAAGGACACACTGAGGACTATTTTTTTCAAAAAAACAAAATTAAATTTTTTTTTTATTTTTACTAAAATAGCATACTTAAGGTTGATAAATTTGATAAAATTAAATATTTGATATAAAATACAAATTAAATACTCAAAAATATGACATATAATAAATACATAAAATTATACGTTTTGCATGTGTCCTCCAACGTGTCCTGTTAAAATCCACCTACTCTCTACATACTTCACCTACTCCTTACCTACTACACACTCACCCTCTTCTATATATAGGAATCATGAATCATTGTAATAGATATCAATATATCAATCAATAATAATACATACAATTTATTCTCTCTCTTTCTCTATACATTATTTCTTACATGGTATCAGAGCGGGTTTAAAACCTAGTATTTTCGCTTCCCCGGCGGGCGGCAACCTCACCTTCGCCGCCCGCCGGACCTCAACCTATTCCGCTGATAAAATCAACAAAGATTTGTGCAACTGTAGTCATGTGTGAGGCTGATGGAGAAGAATTCTTCACCTCATATGACGAGACAGTCTGGAACTGGAAACACTGCAACATTCTGCTCTGGAATTCTGCAGCAGCTAGATTATAGCTTGGTTGAGTGCCAAGCTTTGGTTCTTCCACCCACTCTTGAACTTGCCCAGCAAAGTGTGAAGGTTCATGCTTGTGTTGGAGGGACTAGTGTGCGCGAAGATCAGCGCATTCTCTCCAGTGGGGTTCATGTTGTTGTTGGTACTCCTGGTCGTGTGTTTGACATGTTGCGGAGACAATCACTTCGCCCTGTTTACATCAAAATGTTTGTCTTGGATGAAGCTGATGAAATGCTGTCACGAGGTTTTTAAAAATCAGATCTATGATATTTTCCAGTTGCTGCCACCCAAAATCCAGGTTGGGGTGTTCTCTGCCACAATGCCACCAGAGGCTCTTGAAATCACCAGGAAATTCATGAATAAGCCTGGAAAGAGAAAAAGCTCATGCTAGGATTTGCGAAGTGATTCGCTGCAGGAATTTTGGCTTTGGATGAAACCCTTACCATACTCCACTCATTCTCTCCAACTGTTCTAACTTTTTATTTTTATTATTATTATTATTATATCAAATAATCAATGCACTCATGTTCCCCACTAACAGTGTCCACTTTTGACCCAAACCATTTTCAATCCATCATTTCTCCTTCACCTTTTGCACCCCACTCACCGACTCTCTCTCCACTTTATCACATGGGTTTGTCCCTCTCTCTCCTCCATTTGATTTCAAAAATCACTTATTTTTATTTATTTTTTCCAAGTCACTTTTCCTCTTTTTTAAATACCCCACTTTATTTTGAAACAATCGCACTGATGTTTTTCATATAATCCATCTATAAATATTTTTTATCTATTTTCTTTCTCCCTTATTTTCTTTCATTTTATTTTTATTTTTTCAACAAAACACTCCCAAAACAAAAACAAAAACAAAAACAAAAAAAAAAAAAAAAAAAAAAAAAAACATTTTACAAACTTGTCATTTCTTCATGCCGGGGATCAACCCCGATCAGCATTTTACACCATAAAAAAAAAAAATAAAAATAAAAAAACACAAAACAAAACAAAACACAACCAACACAAATCGGAACAGTGGGATTTTTCTTCTCGCCTATTCCGCCGGTCTTTTCTTCTTGCCACCGTCTTGGGCGGCCCTTGCCGGTGTTGCCTCCGTGTTTCCCACTCCACTGGGCATGATCAGTACTCCCTGCTCCTCCACTGCAGCATATGGCGGCCCTCCAAATCGGAACATAAAACTGGCCTTCCGCTTCAGCTCCTTGTTTTCCGCCTTTAGCACACTTATCTCTGCTCGCGCATCCTTATACATGCGTTGGAGCAGAGCCAGTTGGGCGTTTAACTGCTGCACCTCATTTGTCCTACTCTGCAGCCGGTTCGACAAATTTGTAACCGCAGTCATGGTTTCCACACATGACTTCAAGGTATACTGATTGGCCTCCACATCCGACTGCACCGCCATTTTTTGCTCCACCGACCGCATCGGAAAGTTCAATGGAGCAAAACCAGAGGTGTTTGGTTGAGGTTCACTGGCCACCGCACCAGTTATCTCTCTTGTTGACTCGTTGAGGTCGGGAAAGAGAGTGAGCAGACCACGGGAAGATGAGGCCATGTTCTGGGTAGCTGAACGGGAAGAAGAGGCCATGCTTTTTGGGTTGCTGAGTGTTTCCGAGAAGGGTTAGATACAGAGTATTTACAGATTGTTTCAGAATGACAAGTTCAGAGGTTTCAGTCTGGTTTGGTTTCCACCGCCTCCGCATTGGTTTATATTGACACTGACGACGCGGCCGACACGCCGCTCTGTCGCTCACGTGCCTCGCCGCGTCTCCGGCTCACCTTTTGATGGCTCGACGCTTTCTGTCGGGCACGACTTTTGATGAAGTGGGCGCGCCTTTTGAGGGCGCAACTTTTGATGGCACGCCTTTTTATGGATTGGGCACGCCTTTTGATGGCACGCCTTTTGACAAATTGGGCACACCTTTTGAGGGTGCGACTTTTTAAGGGTCCGACAAGACTCTATAAACTGTCCCGACATAGATTCCGGTTAGTTTCTACAAGGGTCCGACAAGACTCTGTAAACTGTCCCGACATAGATTCCGGTTAGTTTCTACAAGGGTCCGACAAGACTCTGTAAACTGTCCCGACATTGATTCCGGTCAGCTTCTACAACGGTCCGACATGACCCCATAAACTGTCCCGACATTGATTCCGGTCAGCTTCTACATCGGCCCGACATGACCCCATAAACTGTCTTCTACAACGGTCCGACATGACCCCGTAAACTGTCTTCTACAACGGTCCGACATGACCCCATAAACTGTCCTCTACACCGTTATGACACCACCATACAGTGTCCTCTACAACGTTATGACACCCCCATACAGTGTCCTCTACAACGTTATGACACCACCATACAGTGTCCTCTACAACGTTATGACACCACCATCCAGTGTCTTCACCAATGGTCTGACACGACCATACAGTGTCTCTTATCCTCTTTTATTTTTATGTATTTTCTTGTTTTGTTACTCTCTCCAAACTCAAATTGGTTAGTTCCTATCCCCCTTGAGTTTGCGGGGGGCTGTTAAAATCCACCTACTCTCTACATACTTCACCTACTCCTTACCTACTACACACTCACCCTCTTCTATATATAGGAATCATGAATCATTGTAATAGATATCAATATATCAATCAATAATAATACATACAATTTATTCTCTCTCTTTCTCTATACATTATTTCTTACATGTCCAATCCTATATTTTTTGAAAATTTGTCTGTGTCATGTCATGTGTCCGTTCTTAGATGACCAATCTCTTAATTCCATAAATATGCTTTTATCAAGGAGCAAAGTAACAATGAAGGTACCCTGGGAGTGTAACAAGATTTGCTTCATATGGAGCCCATTGTTTGAAAACTTCAAGTGAAAAACCACCACTTATCATCCCTGGTGTAGCGAAGAGAACACAAGGTCCAGGAGCATTTATCAAGGAACGATCGAAATTGGAAACTGAAACATCCAAGTGACAAAGATTGAGGGAACCAGTAAAACAGCAATAGGAATCAGTTCCAATATAATAAACATTAAACGTCAATTTAAAACTCAATACCAATTATTTTAGGCGATGTTCAGTTGACTTCAAATTTAATTGCAAATAATTTAAAATGATCAGACCGCACCATTTAAGTACAAGTCCCTGCCCACCCAAGTGTGTTCAACAAAAGAGATGAAGCTTTTTTTTTTTTGACGAACAAAAATAGGAAGGAAATTCCTCAAAGTGAGGTAAATTTGAGCCCATAGCATAAAAGCATAATTAAAAGATAGAAAGGAAAAAGAAAAAAGAAAGAAAGAGAAAAAGGAGAGATAAGAGAGCAAAGTTCTTTCAAATAATGATTGGAAATTTGGAATACTAATTTATCTCAATGTGTAATTATGTTTCCCCACAGTAACACACTGAACTCTAAACATAAGTTTTTTGAAAATAAAAAAATTATCACTTTAGAGAAAATGTTGAGACCAAAATTTGTTCTTAACCCTTACAACTCCCAAAATTAATGTCATTTGTTTCTACAACTTTTACAAAAATCTTAAATTTTTTGAAGTTATTAGGTGTCCAAGTTACAATGTTCCTCGTCAGACATATTCTAATATTTTTGAAATATAAATCATAAAAACATATAATAATAAAAAATAAAAAACAATTTAGCATACTCCTATAATTAAGTGAGATTCACAAGAAACCAAACAAACCATCTGGCACTGTCAAATGAAAAACTAGAATTGTAGACTTACCATTTTTAAAATCGAATGCATTGCGAGTAGCATATGTATCTTTCACCTTTTGACTAGTCCAGTTGATGAGCATTTTATAATACATATTAGCTTGAATGGTCAAACCTGAAAGAGAAATATCATCCAAAATGAGGAACACCAGTAAAGCATGATAAATAAAGAATATTCTAATGCAAATAAATAACACTATTTTAATGGTTAAGACTAAATTAAAATGCTATGCTATCGCAAAACCAAAACAATCGATACTCTGCCATAAAAATGACCTAAAAAATCTCTCAATAGTTTAATCTTATTGAGCAAGGAACCCGTCATAATTCAGCATGCTCCTTAAATGGAGAGGTAATAATGAGATATTGCTTCAGAACAGTTGGTCTCGACAAGCTGGCTGTTGTTTGTTACTATTTTCAATGTCAAAAATTGACAAAGGGGAAAGAGAACCCAACATTACATGGGAAAGGATAACAACATGGTACATACATAGAAATAATAATAATAAATTGTGCTTGAGACAGCTTTAGAATCGCATTGCCATTAAAGCGACTAAGAAGTTCACCAATGGATAAATTATTAAAGAAAAGAAAAGAGAAAAAGAGAGGATAAAATCAGTTTAGAGATAGTGCTTCTGTGTCTCATTTACAGATTACAAGTGACACATTATTTTTCTTGTCTGACGATGAAGGATAAAACGCATTATGTGCTTTCAATTCATAGAGTATTTGAGTTAGTTTTGGAGTTTCAAGTGACAATGAATAAAAGCAATTTGGTGGGGATTAACCTTTCACAGACAAGATTGCAGAGGTTAGCCGGGATATCAGGTTGTTCAATTAAGTCTTTCTCTTTGATTTATTTGGGGCTACCATTGGGGCGTAATCCTAGGAGTACAAGTTTTTGAGACCCAGTACTAGAAAAATTAGGAGAATGTTAGAAGGATGGAAAAGGGTAGAAAATAGGATAGAAAAGATGATGAGAGATTTTTTGAGAGGGATATGAAGAAGGGAAGAAAGATCATTTAACTATTTGGGAGGTGTGTGCTGGCCAAAGATGAAAGGGGTCTTGCGATAGGTAATATTGTTGCTAAAAATAAAGCCTTGCTTGCCAAATGGTTATGGAAGCTTCCCATGGAAAAAGACTCTTAGTGGTATTCTATCATTAAAAATAAGTACAGGATTCAAGCCAAAAGGTGGGATTCTAAGTGATTAACTAGAAAAATTCATGTGCTCCTTGGAAATGCATTTCTCAATTGTTGGATTTATCCTATGATTTAATTTGTTTCATTCAGGGAATGGGAGAAATAGTCATTTTGGGGAGGTTCATTTGGACCAGAGATGATTCTTTTAAATCATTTGTTACCTCAACTTTATTGTTTGTCTCATGTTCAGAATGTTTCCATTGCTACTATGCCATTGTCTTTCTCGGTTCCTATTTTTTAGAATTTTCATCTTTTCAGTAATCCTAATGATCAGAAGGCTAATGAGTTGACTTCTTTGTTACTTTTACTTGATGGTGTTTCCTAGAGGACTATTGTGTTAATAAGAAAGTGAAGAATATCCATTCTTTGGGTCTTTTTCTTGTAAATCTTTCTTTGATAGAATCATTGATGATCCTAATGTATGACTTTTTAAGCCTCATAACAATTTTGGATGTATATGTGCCTCCTAAAGTCAAAATTTTTGTTAGGTCTTTGGCTCATAATAAGATCAATACTAGTTACATGTTTTTAGAAAAGAAGACCCAATTGTTTATCATCACCGTAGTGGTGCATTGTGGAGTCTACTTTTTTCATTGTTGAAGTGGTCCAGGTTATGCCAGGTTGATTCAGAGATATGGTTCAAGGCACCAAGATGCGTAGAATATTTGGGTGAGGAAGGTAATGCCATCACATCTTATGAAGTGCATTTGGGATGAAAGAAACTGGCGGGTCTTCAAAGAGTGGCGTTTACTTTACACCAAAAGAAGCATTATTTTCTTGACACTTTAATTTCTTGAATTACAGGTCCCTCCATTGTCCACTAATACTTCTTGTCAATTTTTTGGCTGGCATTTTCTTTCTTGGATTTTGTTGGTCCTCTCCTGTATACATCATGCGTACATTGACTGCAATCCGAACATTCTGCACTTCAAAAGAGAAGAGAAAAGAGATAGGATGAAGAAACTTATACCAAACATAAGATATTTCCATAGATAGTTCATTTCATTTGCTGTCAAACTTTAATTTTGAAGTTCTAATAACAAATTAAGGGGAAGTTTGAGATTTTCTTTTTTAGTGGCTTTTTGGCATTTTTTAGTGTTTAAAAAGTAGCTAAAAACGTACTTTCTTTTAAGTGGAAAAGTTGATTTTCTTTTTGGCTTTTTTAGTTGATGACAAATAGGCTTTTTGGCTTTTTTATTTAGCCAAAAAGAAGCTTCTTTAGCTGCATCCCAAATACCACCTAAATTAACCAAAATTATCTCGCAAAACCATGCTAATTATTATTATTACAAATTTTTATTATTTATTTTTGTATCTGCCATAAAGCCTCCATTCATGAAACCATTACCAATTGATTCACACAATATAATATAAGCATGAAAGCCAATTTATAAAAACAAGATTCTCTTACTACTGATAACATATGATACTATTTAAAAAACCAAATGGTAAAACTGTCAAATAGGTAATCAGAAAACATAAGCAGAACAAACCTGCTGAGAAGTAAATAGGAACCTTAAGATCCATGCGCTCCCAGTAATCATCCAACAGTATGCAGAGTTCCTATTGGATGACAGATAATACTGTCAGCAGAAGAGTGCATGCTTTATAACAGCAGAAATAAAAGAATTCTATGTAGAATAGCTTACTGGATTTTCAGAACAAAGGTAATTTAATTGCCTAAATGGTGAGCAATTTAGAGTTTTAAAGGTTAAATTAAAGGTCAATACGTAGGGAAAGGGACTAGAGTTGATTTGGGCGTGATTAGGGTTTTGGGGGCTGAAAGATGAACCTTTTGAGGGCTGTAAAAAGTGACCCAAGACTAGTACTTGGGTTATTCACGCAGAGAAGAATAAAAAGAAAAAAAAGAAAGAGGTGCTTCACTCGCAAGGGTTAGGCAAATTCACACAAACACAATCTCAAAAGGGTTAGGCAAATCCACACAAACATAATCTCAAATTCTCATAATATCAAAACCATTGAATTATTGAGATTACACATATTTATAGGGTAAAGACCCTAGTTATACTAGCACTATTACTAAAATTTAGAAACTAAGAATATTTAGTAACTACAAATATTCTATGACTGACTATTAATTCTACTCCACCTACAATATGAGTTCAAAAGAAAACTCATAGGCGACCCCTACAGCCCATATCAAACTAATTATGAAATTACTAAAATACCCTATAACTATTAAAACTTAATACAAGGACATAAAATCTATCGAGCAACATACTAAATTAAAATAGACTCAAAATTATTCCAAAACTTCATTCCATGTGAAATCTCATATTTGCCCTTTTTCTCCTTTCCATGATCTTTGTCAAATATTCATTTTATATAATACCATTCTAAATTCCACAAGTGAGATGCCTAAGTACAACCAATGAAATACCCTAAAACGTATTTGTTTAGCATATTACATAAGGTATAAGAAGATGAAGAAAAAAAGAAAAGAAGGAAAGATAATTGTATGACTATCAGATTTAAAATATCTCCCAACATGAGGTCATAACATTACAGCCTCAATCTCTCCTTGCCATAAATAACAATGAACCAAGATTGAGTAAAATTTTCATAGCAGAACAATTAAAGAGATCAAATTTCTCAACTAATCCAGCACAATCTCACCACCCACCAACCCAACTTATCCAAACCTTATCAACAATCCAGATCAGCTAAATACAACTACAGCTTTTCCACTACATGGAAGGTCATCCGCCCAATAAATTCTGAGAGTCAACATTCCACAGGTCTCACATGCTCTCCAACTTTCAATTTGCAAGAAAGTGGGGGATTTTGTAACCTAAACCTGTGAAAATTTCCTACTTTCTTTGTTCTTAATATTTACTAGACACACTTTGTTCATGCCCTCTCAATGCCAATCTGGCAGTGGGGGGAAATCCTGATTTGATTTCTTCAGTATGTCATTAAGGAAAAAAATGTAGTTCAGAAATATCATAGCATGAGGGATTCCGAAAGTCGACATCTATAATAAAACATGAAGCCCATATAAACAAAAGTAGAAGCAGAATACAGACTGTGGAAAACCTCATTATAAACAGGTTTAAAATTTTGATAAATATTCATGTCTACTAAGATCAGTTTGCATAGGAAATCAGAGTCCAAATTTGAAAAGGACAAAAGTTAAGCAAACTTCTGATGTGAATTTAGGATGCTGGCCAATTTTTTATTTTTTATTTTTTTTTTATACACTGAATTTAGTATAAATTTGTTCGACTACAAATTCAACCAAACAGTTCAAAACTTCAATTGAAATTCAGTGATATTCAGCTGAAAATTCAACAGACAAAAGCCTAAAGAACTTGATTGTCAAAATCTATTTGTAAAGTAAAAAATATGCAAGAATATGGATTTGAATTTGAAACTAAATTTAAAACAAATTGCTAAGAAGCACGGACATGGACACGTGACACGACACGAATATGACACGAACACGACGACACGGCAATTTTTAAAAAATGCAGAACACGACACGTGGGGGACACACACAGAATGTAAGGCTCTGTTTGGTAGAGCTTTGGAACGTTAGTTCCACGCTTTGATTTGCACACCGTGTTTGTTTACGGTTTTCAAAAATTAATTCCACACTCACTTATGAAAACTCTATCAAATGCGAGAAAATTTGGGCTAACCGGTCATCCCACCAGTCGTCCGGCCGGTTGACCAGAATAGTGCATTAATTTTTTTTATTTTTTTTTTGCAATTGACACATTTTTATTTTTATATATTCAATAAAAAATATTTTCCAAATTTTTTTAAATTTTTTATGAGTTTTGAATAGAATTTTGAGTTGTGTGCTTGGTTATGAGTTGTAAGTTTTTGTATCAAATATCATATGCCATATCAGAAATTCTCCACTCAATTCAAAACTCTTTTCAAAACTCATTCACCAAACAAATTTTCCACACTCAAATCATAATTCCAAAACTTACAAACTCAAAATATAACTCTATTCTCAAATCATATTTAGAAAACTCTACCAAACGCAACCTAAAATTTTATATATTTATTTTATGTCATATATAGGAATATATCATTCTAAGACAATAAATAAATGCAATATAACACTAATTTCTATAAATTGACATTATTTTTCTTTTATCATCATATTCAAAATTATTTTGTTCAAACTTATAATTAGTTTCGCCTATGTTTAATCAAGTCTAATTCTTTTTTGAAAAAAGGACACGTTTGGATGAGTGTCAGGAAAGTGTCATACGAGTGTCAGTGACACGGATACGACATGGAGGCACCACCTTTTTAGAAGTGTACATGCTTCTTAGACAAATTGGTATTTTAATTTGGAGTTGTTTACAGGTATTTCATTTGACAGCTTGAACAGCTTTTTTGTCCTGCATACCATAGGTGTCACTCATAACTTATTCCCTAAGACATAATGGGGGTGTTTGGCAAAGGCTTTTTTTGGCTTTTTGAGCTAAAATTCACAAAATGACGAAATAGACTAAAACAGTCAATAAGGCAAAATGTCACATCAAACCCATAATCATTTCACTTTTTGTAACAAGTTGAATAAAATTGAGTTTATACTTTAATCTTAGTTGAGGATTTATTTTAAATTCATTTTGGACCCATTTGATTGAATCGTGACCCGTTAGTAACCATGAAATATTGTTGTGGTTTTATTATTATTATTTGATTAACATAAAAGAGTTATGAATATTTATAGTGTGTACCATTAAACGAAATATATTTTGTGGTGAGAAAATATTATATTTACTTTTATTATTAAAGATTATGTATTTTTAAATTGATATATATATATAGGTGCATATATATATGGTTAGATATTTGTTTAGTCAAAGAAAAGGAAATATCTATAAATAGAACTTAATAGATATTTTTTTTATACTTTGGGTGTTCTTTCCTAGTTCTTGCCATGGAGAAAAGAAAGAAAAAGAATTCTAAGTTGATTTTTCATGGGTTTGATCTAGTGTAAGTCATTTTTGACCCCTAGTGCTTTGGATCAAAACGTAGAGGCCGGAAAAGGTGTCGTTTGGCTCCAAGAAAATTTAATTTCTGTTGCCGAAAGCTTGAGATAGAGATTTTTCCTACACTTCTTTATGCACTTTTACTTGATTATATGGAGTTTAGACTTGTATATAATTTAATTAGAATTTTTGAAAAATTTGTGATTTATTTGCTTAAAAGAGAAATTTTGAGAAAAATAAAGAGTTGATGCCCAAATTGCGAAAGTGTAAACTTGGAATATATTTGTAAGGTTATATGAGAGCCATGTTTTAAATTTGAACAAAAATGGACTTCGATTCAATCGGTTTTGAAATTTTTACCGGTTTGCAACCAAAAGAGCATTTTTAAAGAAAACAAATGAATTATGTTTAACTTTTGGGGCTTTTGATCAAAATAGGATGTCATAGTTGAATAATGCTTGGAGAACAAGTTTGGAAAGAAAATGATGTTTTCTTGGGCATTAACAGTATTATTTTGCTTAATGTATCTGTTGGAATAAAACCGACACGGTTAGAAATGGATCTTGAGAGGTTACCGGACGTGATTGTGATATGAAAACTAGTGTAGTTGTTCATATTTGATGAGATGTGGAATAGATTGTATTCATCAGAATTTTTGGAATTTAATTGTTTAAATATCTGTTTAGAAATATCTGTTTTGGGCTATCGGTGAAGGATAACCATGATTGTTGTAGAAATGCATGAGACTTAGGTAAATTGAACCACATTCCTCATTTGTTGCATTGGACATTGCATTATATTCATTTCATTGGAAATGTATCTGTTTTTTAGAAATGTTTGGAAATGTATCTATTTACGAAAATATGAATACTTGGTGAATCTGGATAGAGAGTGTGGAACCGCGCGGTTAGGTGTCAAGCCTACCAGTTTACTGATAAAAATGACAGTGGTAGTGCATTAGGGCCTACTTGCAGATACTCACTTAAAGATTCACAGAGCCTGTATTCATGTAACAGAAATGGTTTAAAATGGAAATGGTTTTATATCTGTTGTTGCATCTCAGCATTGCATTCTTTATAAAAAGAGAGATAAACTGTTTTATCATCAGCATGACATGAGCATACACCTCTTTAGTCTTGTCATGGTTCATATGTTGTGTAGTATATCTCTACTGGGCTGTAGCTCACCCTATAAAGGAAACCATTTCAGATACAGGTGCTATGCCTCTGCCAAGGCATTCACTTGGGAGGACTCGGAGCTGAGGCTTCATTTTTGTTTTTATTGTTATTTGTTGAATATAAGCCCAGGGCTGTATTTGCGTTGAGTTGAAACTCTATTTTGTGTAACCAAGAATGTTTTTGGATAAATTTGTAAGCCTGTAGAGCACTTATTATCTGTTTGGCAACCATTTCATACTTGTTGTAAAATACATGCTTGGGATTGAAACTGGGGCATTGAGATGTGAACAACATGTATTTGGCATTTGGGATTTAATAGAAATTGATGCATGGAATAGTTAGCTATATATATGTGTTTGTCTATCAAGTGGGTTTTGTTACATAAATAGATATACCCTGTCCAATTTTCAGGGCGTTACACTTTTTCTCTCACAAACATCACATCCAACTATAAAAAAATCCAACTATCTTTCCAAATACAAAAATATTAGCCTATTAAAATAGCCAAAAACTAAAATAGCCTACTAAAATAACAACTTTCCACAGTGTCTTAATGGAAATAAGATGTCAAAAAGAGAGGGGTGCACCCCATGAACACAGGACATATACACAAAGGAACAACCCAGCAATGGACAGGAAAGTATAAATCCACCAAAAACTCCACAAAAAATACAACGAAGAGGTTGAGGAAGCTCCTTTAGTGAAATTGGCTCTTTATTGAAGTATTTTTGTTGATGGGTGTGGTAGCATTTTGGTTTGTTTGATTTTCTTTTTTTGATTGTATAAGGGTTGTGCCCCCTCAGCGACAAATACCAGACATTCAACAGACTTCATTTTACTTATGAGTTGGAATGTAATCTCCAATGGTTCACTTGCTAATACTCTAGCTATTGCTATATTTAGCAATGTGACTCCAATGGTGTCTTTGCTATATTTTTTTGCTTAATCACAACCATTGAATTGAAGTTTTCTATTCAAGTTTCTCCCAATAGACCACAACAAGCACAATTAGATACCCCAATCTTTCCCAACCTCCGCAAATCACACTCCAACAAGCTAACAGCTCCCCCCTCCCTCCCAAAAAATAATATTAAAAACACCCAGTCAACTCCCAAACAGAGAAAGGAAACAGCTCCATGGTTCCTGTGAGTACTCACAATGAAAAAGCAAATAACTAACATTCCTACCCACACTCTCATACACACAATTCCACCTCGACAATCCCTCTGCGCCTCAAATTGTCAATAGTTAAGATAACAAACCAAGAGGCTGCCTAGTTCCAAAAAAAAAAAACTTAGTCTAATAGTCTTGGTGCGGCAAATCCCTTTCCAAGGACCCAAAAAAAAAAAAAAAAGAACCCAAATGCCTTGAATATTTTGTACCAAGAATTTTTAGAAGAAATTCCATATTTATTAAGCTTCCACCTCGAGACAACACCCCTCACCGTTGTATGCATCCCAAACATTAGAACCACAGATACAGTTCCAAAAACTTAATTATGGTTTCCACCACCCAGTCCATCAAATTACGGAAACTAGGCATCCACAAAACCCAAACATCCAAGATAAGGACAAAATCTGCAATAGAGGTTCCCACTTTACTACAATCCTAAACAAGTCCAGGAATGCCAACCTCAAAGGCTGGTGAGACACACCAAGCAAGCATCATCCCAGAAAAAAATCCTCTGCCCATCTCCAAAATGTTAGCCAATTCCCAATGTACTTCAAAGTATCACCAACCCCTTCATAATCCTTTTCCAAACCAAGTCAAAGAAAAGGTAGCAAGCAATTCCTTTTCAAAACCAAGCCATGGAACTAAAATTTCAGGTTCATACAAATAAAAGCCCATAAAATGGTTGTGTTATTGAGAAAACCTGAGCTCTTCCAAGAGCAAATGTAGGAATGAGCACCTTTCCTCCACTAGCAACGCATTTATGAACCTTCAATTAATAATTGTAATGATTAGAAAATAATATGGGCATTTCAAAGTATCATACAAGAGACAAAATGTTGAAGTGCAATACAAAACAAACTTTAAGAAATATTAATGTAGGAAAGGTTTCATATGAGTAGAAAAAAAGTAGCATGACCAAATTAAATAACACATAACAAATAACTAGCATGCACATCACATATGGACATATATAACAAGAAAATAACCATCATGAAAGCAAATTATATGTTGCACACTTAAAAATGTTTAAATTGGCTCTCTAACCCGAGTGCAACTGAGTGTCGTTCAAAATTGACAAATTTCAAAAAGAATCAGCCAAGTTCATCGAGGTTTATCAATCAAATGGGCAGAATGCAGAGGAAAGACAAAATGCATGAACCGCTAACCTATGACTCTAGCTCTACCATAGTTACTGGAAAACATGTTAATACCCCAGCTATCTACTTTGGAAGCATGTCTTCCCAAATATTTTCATTCCACAATGATAAATTCAGCTATCAAAAAAGTGCTCTTATATCTTTGCCTAGTTTCCTTTTCATACAGTGAAACATTAATACAACAACAGCAATTGGAATCTGATAAGTATGGAGTTTTTTCTTCTTGGTAAAAAATAGAAAATAATGTTTAATGCAATATTTCATACAAAGTGCTTAAAATAAGGAAGGCATGCGAAGTTCAATGTTTATTTACATGATTATTAGTTCCAATATAGAAGGGTTATGTAATAATGCAACTTATTTTGATTTATTAATATTAAATTCCATTATTCATCAATTGGTCAAAAGAAAACATTGTAGCAATTACAAATAACTAAAGATGTCCCAACTATGTTACCCATATATGCCCAAAAACCATCATACCACATTTATTTGGTATATGAATACCAAGTCCAAAATAAGGCTCTACAAGCTAAGAAAACTTCAAATTCTTCTCACATGATAACAAGCCACAAAACAATCTTAAAACCTGTGCTGTGCCCCTGAAATTAGTCCTCTATTCTCTTTGAAAATTCTCAAACTCAAAAGTCTTCGTAACATTTCCTTTTGGTTGGTAAAATAAGAAGAAAAGAGACATTCATAAATTTGAAATTAAAAATAAATAATAAAAAAAGGAATTCAGAAGATCATTTGGAGAGGTCAAACCCAACCCCTCTTTTTCATTAACTTCTTTTTTTGTTTTTGTTTTTGTTTCTAGAGGGAGACGGGGGAAGCCTGGTGATGCAAATGTGTGCACATGGAGATTTTCTAATTAAGCTTATGTTTATTTTTAATATTTATGTTTATTTACAATTTAATTAGGATCTAATATATTTAGTTTCTTATTCTACAAGGATTTAAGATTCCAAATAATATGATGATTTAGTTTCCTATTTAAAATTAGGGTTTCTAGCCTATATATATTAGGGTTTTGCGTTGTAATAGACAACTTTTGAATAATGAGAATTTGAGTGTTTTAGGTTGTGGCCGTTGTGTTAGGGTTGTGGCCCTCTTCACCGTCTTTGTTCTCTCTTCTCTTTCTTTCTAAAAGTGTTCTACATCACCTGGCCAATCAAATAATATTTGAACATCTCTGTATTGGCAAGCATTCTAAGTAGATAATTTGATGGATGCCCATGGTTCAAGCAATTCCAATTGCAATGAATTCTTTGATGGTGTAAAATCAGTAAAATAGTTTTGAAATAGATCATGGAAATCATTATGTAAACAATCTTCAATCAACCTGGTTTCAAAATATTAATCTATTATAAATATACCATCAACCAAGATCCATAAATCCGGCCATAGACCCAAATAAATGCAATTTTACGCTTAAAAGTGGAAGAAAATATTGACCATTGGAAGTGCTAATCAATATTTTCGGTAGAAATCATCACAATCTGTTAAACTGGCTTCCTGCAACTTTCATGAATTATTTCCATATGAAATATTTATCGGTCGCTCAGCATAAATCATATATAAATAAAATAAAACAAGAATATTGAAAAGACTACTAAACTCAATAGTAATGTATATTGTTTAATCAGCATACACGCAAGAATTCAAACGGAAGTACTATAAAAATACAGAATACAACAGATTGTAGCCTGCATACAGCTTTAAGAAATTCCCTCTCACGAGCATATTTTGAATCACGAACAGTTGTTGCATATGTTGACCTGCACGATTAAAATCAATAACCAATACTATCAATTCTGGCATTGACGGCTCAAATCTGAGTTGTCCTTCATGCAAAAGGCAGTCCTAAAAACAGGAGGATACAAAAATTTCTCAACACAAAGGAAACCACAGATTTTGATTATAGTAATTAATAGACAGACATAGTAAAATAACATTGATCTCTCAAAATTTTCCACAAACAATAAAATCACTATCAGACTTGGTGAATAACATGAGCGGTTCACTGCAATGGTGTTAGTAGAAGATTAAAGATCAAGTTCATGGAGGGACCACTAGAGGTTTGCCCGGTCATTAACATCAGGGCCCCGGATCAAAAAAAAGAAAGGTTCAAGTTCATGGAAAAGGAAAAGGAGGGAAATTCCTTTAAACCAAAAGCCATTTGACTTTGAGGTGTTTCATTTGAATTTGACTGGATATTTTTATGTCATTCTATTTATTCAAAAGAGTCTGTTTGAATGACGTATTTCAGATCATTCTCTATGATTACAGAATGACGTAGGACAGGTTTGGAAACAAGGCCTAAGGCTGCCTACAATGGAATTGCGGTGAGTTCTGGCTTTAGAAAGCTTCTGGGTTAGGATTCTATAAGTCAGAAGAGAACTTCAAGGGTTTCTAGAAGGAGAAATGCTTAAGTTTGCTTAATTTAGAAGTTTCAGATTGCTGGACTCTCATAATGGGCATGATTAAAGGAACTAAATAACGGTTTTTTTGTGGGTTATTTATTAAATTGAAAAACTAAGAAGCACAGGTATGGATATGGGTATGATGGACATGGTGATTTTCAAATAGGATATGACACTAGATGGAAATGGGGGACAATTTTATATATTTTTATTTGCTATATATATTAATATAAATTTAAGGTATAGAGATATGGGATGCATCAATGTTTATGTGGGTGTATTTTTATTTCTTTTCCACTTTCCCCCTACTTTGTTTCCATATATTTCACTTTGACCACCAAATATGCTTTCTAAAATTATTTTTAAAAACCCACAAAGGTGCCTTGATGGATGTCAGACACAATACACGTGTTCCATCAAGTGTCCCCAAGTCTGGCAACCAAAAAAAAAAATTAAAAACATTTTTTGACATGCCACAGTACACATGTTTCGTGAAGTGTCCCTAAGGTTTCCTGCAAAAGAATAATAATTATAAAAATTGACATGCCACGCGCCGTGTCTGACAGGTGGACATGGGTGTCTGACACATGGGCACATGTGTCAGTGCCGTGTCTGTGTATGACACATTGCCGTCTTGGAGTGATTCCTAATTGAAAGCCAAAAGGTAAGGAAAGGTTTGAGTTTTATTAGAGCTTTGCATGGAGAGAGTTTGGGGGCTGAAATTAAGATTGTTCTAGGATTGTAAACAGTCACCCAAGCATGCTGTGTTAGTTTTTCTGCAAAGAGGAGAAGAAGAATAAGAAGAAAAAACCCTATGAATCGCATCCTCAGCTAAGGTTGCACAGGATTGTGAACAATAACTCCATAACAGTGAGCTGGTTTTTCTACAAAGAGAAGATGAAGAATAAGAAGAAGAAAACTCCCTATGAATCACCTCCTCATAAACGTTTAACACATTCTCAAAATCTTCACTCAAATGAATAACAAGACTACATATGTTTTTAAAGATTGTGGGATCTCCTAATTCTATTAAAGCAATGACTTAAAAGATTAGGAAACGTGGACTCTTTAAACACTAGACTAATTTAAACCTATATAAAACCACATAGAATGGTAAAAATGACTTAATTTAACCCACAAGATGACCCATGGGCAACCCCTAGAGCCCATATCCAACAATTTATAAGATTACCAAGTTACAAACCTAATAAAAATCCTTCCAATTTTAATATGTCTAGTAGAATTTTAACCTATAAGACACACAAAAATAAGACTCAAATTAACTTCAAACATTTATATATAAAGCACTAAATGCCCAATTCAGAATTTCATATTTATCCCTCTTGCTTTTCTCTTTTTTTTTTAGAGGAGCCAAATCCGGTTTGCTATAATTTCTGGGTCCAGGTCCGGAACCAAAAGTGTTCCGCAACCTGAGAATTAGGGCAAAAAGCGCTCTCCCACTCTCAAGTGGTAAGCAATTGAGCGGGATGAGTCGCCTCATTTTTCGAAAGAGATCAAGGACAGGTTCCCCCGAACCGCCTGCAAGAGGGGGCGCGTCTCAATTAGAGATCGGCACTTATAGCCCATGACTAACAATTTGTAAAATTAACAAATACCCTTATCACATAAAACATGGTAAAAAGGTCTAAAATTTGTTCTAAACACAATAATAAAGGTCGTACCCAATGCACAAGGCTCCTTACTTACAACAGTGTTCGAGAGAGGTAATAAGTAGGCAACTTTCCCCTATACTCCCGACGAAAGTGCATAATACCAAACCAAACCAAGCCTTAAGTTCCATCAAATAGGGTCGGCTACATGAATCTTTCTTCTCCACTCGACTCTATCAACGGCCATTTGGTTAGTCAAATTACAGAGATTCATATATCTATATACTACACTAGCCTACGTCAATCTAGGTTTGCCCCTTCCCCTAATACTTCCATCTGCCATCACTGTATCGCATATCTTCACTACTGCCTCTATTAGTCTCCATTGTATATGACCAAACCATCTCAATCTATTCTGTCTCAACTTATCTTCTATCAATATTACTCCTACCGTTCACAAATATACGCATTCCTAACTCTGTCTTTTCTAATCTTGCCACACATCCACCTTAGCATCCTCATCTCAATAATACTCATCTTATTTACATGTTGTTTCTTCGTTGCCCAACATTTCGTCTCATACAACATCTCTAGTCTAATAGTCGTTCTATAGAACTTTCCTTTTAGTCTAATGGGTACTTGTTAATCACACAGTACCCCAGACGCACTCCTTCACTTAAGCCACCCTGCCTTAATTCTATGGACCACATCTGCTCCAATCTCCCCAGCCGTTGTGATGATCAATCCTAAATAACAAAAATATTCACTCTTAGGTAGCTTTTAGATTATACATAATAAAGAATTTAATTTTATACATATACACCATGTATAGTCTCAAACGTGCGAGTGTAGCTTTTAGATTATATGAAAAAGTTTACCAAGTTTTCAACAATGAGAGGAGGATCTGGTTCATAAAAGGCATCCTCAATTTTTTTTGATCAACTGAAGGCATTCTTAATCTTTGACAGGATACTGCACAAAACATAAATCATGTAGTATCATGCAACATGAAAGCTTCAAACATATAATTGTACACGTTACTTGGGGCAATGGTAAAAGCTGCCACACTTGAGGACATGGATTTGGGTGTAACAGTAGCCACTTTGTAGAAATAATGCCTAAGATTAAGTCTGTATCTTGCCTGCCACCACCCCACCAGCACCCTCCACATATGGGAACAAACACCCAATGAAGTACAAACTAAAAACATGTGGCCTAATGCAAAAATGTGGAAATATTATATATATATATAAATACATCAAGACAAAACATATAAAGAAGAATGATTATAGGTCGAAGGAAGAAAAATAATAAATGAGATTTAGACGCAAGACTGCATCAATACATTAAAAAAAAAAATAGGGAGAAAAGGGGAGAGAGAGTGCTTAGATGCCCATGGCCCTGGTGAGTCAGAAGATCAGGAGAAAGTTGTTTTAAGTATGTAACAGTAACAAGATAAATAAATTGAAAAAAAGAAGATAAATGCCACATTACCAAACCTTCTAATGGTGCAGTTTTAATCATATATATGTTTGTGTTTCACACGTAAATTTGAAGGCAAAAACAGATCAACCCAGGGAATTAATCATATGTTAATCTGGTGCAGCTACAATTGCAACTAGGAAGAGGTGTTTAAAAGAAGAGAGAATTGCAGGAAACATTTCAAAGCATTGCACTGAATACACAACCTCAAAAAAGTAAATAAATAAATGACCAAATAGAGCTGAATAACAAAGCACCAAAGAATACTTTTTTCCTTTCTTTTGCATGCGCACCATATGGTTCCTCATATTCCCGATCAATACAAAACTTCACAAACTAACAAATGACATATACCATACATTACAGACAACAAGCATGTCTAATTATGATTCTGATCCAGCAAGCAGCAACATAAGCAATATATATATGTGTTCCTTACTCTGTTATAACAAGGTCCAACCGTAGTCGATCAATTTGAGCAGCTCCAAGATGTCTATCTGGTGTCATATTATAGTCCCCTGTGTACACTATAGCAGCATCTCCTACTTTTGCATAAATCATTGCAGCTCCAAGAACCTAAAAAAACACAATATTGAATTTATACATAGAGTGGATCTGTGATACTGACACAGAACAAATTGCATACACAGATAGCACACAGAGAATAAACAAAAAGCAGCTTCATAATGTCCATTGTCTAGTACAAGAGGCACAATAAATAAGCATCACATTGAAAACACTTTTGCTGAAACACTGACATATACACAACTACAATGGAAAAGGGACAGTGCATAACTTGTTAACAAAAGAGCATCTTAAGATTAGGATGACAGAACTTTGTGATGAGGCTTAAAAAATCACCAGGACTTCGAACAGAATGGTCCAGCACTTTCTGTGTTCCATACACTCTACTTTTTCTTTTTGTTGGGGATATAAAAAAATGTCTCTCGTTTTGCTTGGAAAACCAAAAACTAATCATTATGGCATTAGGGAAATAGGATTTTGGTGCAGCACTTTCTGAGTTCCTCAACTCTACTTTTCTTTTTTGTTGGGCAATAAAAATGTTTCTAATTTTTTCTTGGAAAACCAAAAAACTTTCCTATGGTTCAAACAACAGAATCCTCGACCATTTTGGCATTAACAGAAATCAAGCGACACTTGATACAAGGGTTTGATCAAGCTGCATTGAAGAGTTCTGCTGTCCCAGTGTTTTCAAAAGCTCTAGGTGCATTGAGGTGCCAAGCAAAATTTCAATCTAAGCAAAGTTCACAACATATGCAAATATTTACAGAACTCCAAAAATCATATAACAACATTCAATTTTCCAACAAATTATGAAAACAATATTCAACATTCTGAAAAATCCTCAAAAATAACATTCAATCTTACTTTGCCCAGTACTATTTGTCTATCAATTTATTGACGTGATTCACTTCTTTTTTGAGATATGAAACTTGCACCACATGGTAACTTAGTAGTTTTAATTTTAAACTGGGACCAAATTGCCCGATAGCTTCAATCATTGGCCCCAAACTGTCATAATTCACTACATTGAAAGAAATCTCAAAGTCATATATCCATCTTGCAAACCCAGAGCTTTTGCTCAATGACTAGGGCTTTTTTATATGAAAATTGGGACTCAAAGCATGTGTTTGCATTTCATGTTAAAGGAGTAATAATTCCCTGTGGCTACACAAAGAATAAAGCAGAAGCAAGAATTTAAATGAAGCGGATGAGGCGTGCGCCTCACGCCTCATATGCGCCTTCCCTACAATGCCTCACCTCAAGCTGCCTGAGGAGCCTTAGGTGCCCCTCATGCCTAAGCGTGCGCTTAGGCACGCCTTTTAAAACACTGTGCTGTCTTGCTAGACCAGCTAGCTTTCTTGGACAAAAAAAAAATGTACTAAACACAGTATGTGTCAGTTAGCTTATGAAACTCATAGATTGCACTCAAGTGAGTAGTTTCAAATGGATACATCATAACTATGGTCTCAAATATTTTGCATTTTGAACCCCAAAAAAAAAATATTCCAGACTAAAATGCATCTACACTGTTGTATTTTGACATTGCTGTGGCCATCCCAATAAGGGGGCAGGAAGACAGCGAACTGTGGCATCCAAATACCATTAAAACTTCAATTAAGTACCAGATGACAGAGAAGCCAGGTTTCCAAGTGTCATGAATGCTTGAATGCCAAAGTTCTATGCTAGATGCATCATAACTACTGCATTTTGCGATTGTGGTGGGGGCAGGTGAGCAAAAAGCTATGGCATCCAAATACCATTAAAACTTCAAGTATGTACCAGCTGGGAACAAATACTTACTTTGTTTGCGTCATACTACTTAAAAGGTGCTGAATTTAGTCTTAAATAATTAGAAGTAAGAAGTGCATAACTAGGAGCTAAGAGCAGGAGCTACTTCTGAAGAAGATACTTTAGACAGAGAGACAGACAAACAGAGACGGAGAGAGAGAGGGAATACATAAACAGCGGAAACAATTAGAAACTTCTACAAGTGCATCAGCGAAAAATCAGGGGGCCAAGAACTTAAAATTTATCAACCTGTAGCAATTTCTAAACGAACACATGCATGAGAAAAAAAGTAAAGTTTTACATGTCCAGCATAGTAGGCACGGATCTGAAGGTCTTTATCAACCTGTACAGTCTGTTTCAGATCCACAGCTGTAACTGCCAATGCAAATACCAAAACCCAAAAAAAAAAAAAAAGAAGTTCAATGACAGAGAAACAGGAAGGTGAAAACAAAGTGTGCCGGAGAATAAAATTAAAGCATATGCATTTATTGAAGTAAAGAATGGGAATCCACCACGACTATCTAGACTAGAATGTCTGTTTAGTACAGAAATTCTTCTCCATCAAGTAAATTGCAAATAAAGTTTCTAGTGTTGTTACACGGTCAAGGTACATTATATTGGCCCCAGCAACTGTTTCATCAATTCCACAACCATTATCTGTTCCATTTTTTTAAAAAACAAGACTCTCAAATGAGGTATATTCTTTAAGTGGGTTGAAAACCTTAGAAATCACCCTTGTTGAAGGCAATCAAAGAAGAGTGTTGGTCACAGAGTGTGGCATGGGGTTTGCAAAAAAAACAAAAAACAAAAAAAAAAAAGGAAGTCATCTGCATACAGCATTCTGATTTGGAGACAGATGGGTGAATGTCCAACTAAGCATACCAGATAATATTCTATACCCTTATTCAAGTATCGGCAGTGGGAACTTCACAAATTTAAAAGAGTTCATGTAACATAGATGGTACACAAAGTTGCACAAGGGGAAATGGAGAATCAAGTGCATGTGTTTCCCTGGTTCAGGTGCTCTCATGTCCAGTTCTATGACCTTTCTTTGATTTGTTGGTTCCCGATGTTCTTTTTTTCTCTCATTTTTTCCACTTCTATAACTGTATTATTCACCAATATAGTTAGAGTTGCAGCTTTGGTGCAGTTCTTTGATGGAGAGATGTCTTCTAGGATAGAGTGGTTTCATTATTTCATCTAAATATGTTACATGGACTCTTCTATTTCCCCCATAGTACCCGTGTCCACTGGATATGACATGGGTACGGGTGTGGAATATGTGTCCGACACTCCTACCTAATTTAGATACTCAAATCCTTTAATTTGTTACAATATATATGAGAAGAAGAAACTCACATTTGCTAGCAAATCTATTTTTGGCCTCTCACATTAATTAGATATAGAAAGTTCATATTTTTCATGAATCCTATTCAATTTCAAGTATATTTCTATGCAATCTGTACGTGTATATGACGCGTCCCCATACCCATATCCAATTTTGGATACATATCCCAAGATCCTAAGATTTGAATTTATAAGGTATGACGCTTGGATGCACACTAGCACCCAATACTCGTACCCAAGTTCATGTAACATATGGTGTATGTGCCCTGCTGGCAATGTCTACTCCTGCTGCTTGCACAACGAGCCCTAGTCTATTTTATTTGGCCTTGCCTTGACTCATCTGTGGTGGTGGTCTCAATCCTCCTTTGTGTAGGTCACTTATCTTTCTTTAGACACTTCCTTGTGAGATTCTATTGGAGGTGTTGATCATTGTGATGCTTGTTGTGGGTTGCGTTGATATGGAAATGTTGGGTTTGGGGTTTCTATAGGGTCCAGAGCAATGGCTCACAGTGGCATTTTCTTCAGTTATGGTCAATCTTTGGTACTGTTGTAGAATAGATGATTCCTGCTCCTGCATCGGGAGAGTATCAGAAAAAAGAAAGGCTATATACCTTTCTTCATGCATTGCACAATGTTCTCAGAAGTGAACTGTTCTTCTTCTCCCCTTCGATCAACCATCACTCGCCGATAATCCTCCAGCATCAACGGAGCCAAAGCTTTTGTTGGGTACTACAGTATAAAAAAATATATAGTAAATTCATCAAAACCCAGATTTGCCAATTACCAATTTGAGTGTCAGCAAGAAAAATTCTACTAAGACTTTCAATGACTGGGAAAGCATAAGACAAGAAGATAAATGAAATAAGACAGGAAGATAAATGAAATAAGACAGGAAGATAAATGAAATAAATACTAATCTTGTGAAAAGAAATTTGAATTACGAATTGTTAATGCCTAACCAGAAAAAGTCAATTGGCATCCAGCCCAGAGTAGTTAAAAAAATGAATCAGAAATGTCTTGGCACCCAATTAGAATAATAAAATCACTTATAACCTAATAAAATAAAAGAATTGCAAGAAAATGGCAAAGAATTACAATGGTACTTCATCTAGAAGGCAATAATTTGAAAGATAAATAGGTCAATAATGCCATTTGATGCCAATAATACCAAGGACACATCTGTCTCCAGTCAATTGAAGCAGACAAATACTGGGTGTGCTCATTCTTCATTACAAACAGCCTTTTTCTTTTTCTTTTTCTTTTTCTTTTTCTTTTTTTTTTTTGAAAACCAACTTCCTTACAAACAGCCTTTCAAGAAGACATGCAATCAATGGCATGGCTTTGAAAATCAAAGTTTGAAGCACACCAAATGTAGCAATTTTGAAATAGAAGGTACTTCAACACTTGTTCACACAAATCATGTAAGAGAGATTACCGTCATGTAAATGGGTCCATTGTACCCACAAACTTCAGTGAAATATGGAAGAGCTCCGATATGATCCAAATGACTACACAATTACACTCGAGTTAGTTAAAAATAAAAAATCACACAAGCACACACGCACCCTTTTTATCATACAAAGCACACAACTCACTTTTGTGAAGCTTTGTCACACCTATGAAGCACAGGTACGAGTACGAGTACTGGTACTGATACGATACAGGTACGTCGATACGGTAAAATTCAAAAAAAATAGGGTACGGGTACGCCTTGGTACGCTTGTAAAAAAATATTTATTTTTAATTTAGAGTAATGCAAAAATTAAGTAAATTGTTTAATTTGTTAAGGTCCAACCTATAATTAACATTTAATGCCAAAAGGAAAAGTATAAATCAAAATTAAATGTCAATATATTAAACAGCTTAGAAATCATAGTTTAATTTTAAAATCATGCTAAGCATAAAACAAAAACTAAAAAAGAAATCTAGTGAAATGAGTTTTATCTCTGTAGTAGAAGGAAAATATTATTTCAACTGACGTACGGTACGGCTTGGATATATACTAGGTAGGTCTGGGTACATCAAAAATTAAGAAGAAAAAACTTGGATACGTGTTTCGTGTACCCGGTATGTATGCAGAAGTACCATACAAGGTACGGTACGCCTGTAAGTACCCGGTACGGATACGGCATGTTTTTCGAAGTACTCATGCTTCATAGTGTCACACAATGTTGATTCCCAAAAAAATCATGGGAACGCTATATTTTTTTTTTCAAATATTTACCTTCACCTAACAGTTATTCTAAGAACCAAAAAGTAAAACCAACAAATCAAAAATTGTTGCCCACTACACACAGTCTCTCTCTCTCTCTCTCTCTCTCTCTCTCTCTCTCCACTCTCACCCATGATTTCCATGTATTAACAGATTCAAATACACATGGCAATATGCTGAGTTTTCTAGTATAGACTGTCACTTTTTTTGGTTTTCCAATAATTGCCCTCATATTCAATAACTACCACATCCAATAACTGTTTCATCAAACTGCCAAAAATTGCTAAAAAGTTTTCATCATTCATCAAATCAGACCTCAATCGTCAAACCATTCAAAGATATAAGTGTGAAATTGCAAACGCATGGCATTTGCACCCACCGCTAATTCTATTATATAATGCGCACACCCATTTTGTCCAAATGTGAATTTATATCCATAACCACTACATTCAATACCAACCAAACAATTTAAAACTTCTAAACATTTTCTAATTCGTCAAACCGCCCCTCGATTATCAAATCATCCAAAATATTAAATGCAAAATCACAAACATATCGAAGTGGAAAATGGGGAATTATACAAATGGGTAATGATGATGCAGGATAGAGCGTTGTCGAAGTCACCGGATTTAGAGATGAGAGAGAAATCGGGGTATCGGCGGTGATCGAGATAACCCATGTGCATACCACAGTCAAACATTATCCTCTTCCCATTGATCGAAACCACCACGCAGCTCTTCCCCACTTCTTGCCCTGCGCCTGAGAAAAAACAATACCACCAATATCATCGTCGGCACAGCAAACACAAAGATGTTCATAATAAATCAACAGAACGATTGGGACAGAGAAAGAGATGTACCGAGGACGAGACAATCGATTACCATTGCCAAAACCTAGAAGAAATGTCTATTAGACTTGGCGCGCTTTCATCTGATTGATTTGAGAATTTGGTTGGAAAAAAAATAATAATAATAATATATAATCAAAAATAAAAAGATAATGGGATAAAAAATTAAAAAGTCAAAAATTTGACTGTTATTCCAATTCTCAAATCAAGGCTAAATGGTTGCTTGGGGTGTCCTAAATAAGTGTATTTTTTATCTTTTTAGACTACAAAAATTGAGAAAGAAAATATGGATATTTGGATTAATTTTTTGATTTTTTATGAAAAAATGTGTAATAAAAAATTGTAAAAATTGATTTGTAGAGAAAAATTCGGATCGAGAGTTGTGCAGCCGCAATTGTTGACTTTTGATGAATAGTGTTAATTTTTTAACTTTTTGACTAACTTTTTGGCTTTTTTGCAAGATGCCAAACTTGGCCTAAGTTTGGCATCTTTAAAAAAAGTCACAAAATCAAAAAGTCACTATCTTATTTAAGTCACATCACCTCTCTACGACATCACTTCAGACCCAACTCATATTTCATACAAAGTCAAAAAGCGCACTTATTTAGAACATCCCAAACAACCCCTTGGGGCAGGACGGGGTCGAGGACCACACTTCTTGTCCTCGATTTTTGACAATGGGGCGGGGCGGGGCGGGACAGGCCTGGGGATCACACTCTCCGTCCTCGATCTCTGATGGTGAAAATTTCTCCGTTCCCGACCCCGCCCCCGCCCCCACCCCCACCCCCACCCCCTGATGGGGATCGAGTTTCCCCAACCCCAAAAATTCCTCGGCATCATCAGCATCATCATCAACAAATCTGTTTATCATCATCATCAACATAATATATTCAAATAATTACCATTCATCAAGAGCAAACAAATGGATATGAGAACACGGTAATACATACATGTAGTACATTATGTGGGTATTTGGAAATTTGCTATTTTAGGGCTCGTTTGTGAATGGAAAGTTTGGGTTTTTTTGGCTAAAATAGTCACACAAAAAAAAAAACAAATTAGCTTTTTAACCCAATAAGACAAAACATCACATCCAACCCATAATCATTACATTCTTTATTTCACAAAAAAAAAAAAATTGAAAAAAGGCAAAAGTTCTTTTCGAACGAGGCTTTTTAGCCTCAGCCTAAAATAGCCAAAAAAATCAAAAAGACAAACCACTTTCGAAACAAACCCTAGTGGGCTATTTTAGTTTTTTGCTATTTTAGTAGGCTAACATTTTTGTGTTTGGGAAGATTATTGGATTTTTTCATAGTTAGATATGATGTTTGTGAAAGAAAAAATGAAATTATTATGAGTTTGATGTTATATTTTGTCTTATGGGCTATTTTAGCCTATTTTGTCTTTTAATGCTATTTTAGCCAAAATAAATAAAAATAAATAAAAACTCTTTTCCAAACACCCCCTATATGAGAGAGAGAGAAAGAGAGGGTTTCTGTGATGATCAGATCAATCAGAACTGGAACTATGGACTGAGAAAATGAGATCAGCGATAGAGAGACTTGAGAGCTTCGTTGGATTCATGTAGTTGACCCAAGATATCTCGGATTAAACCCATCTCTGTTTTCACTGCCTCGGCTTCTTCGAGGAATGATCCGAGGTTTTTGTCCATCTGAGTCGATGTTGTCATATGTAGATCGAAGTCTGGTCCAGTGGTGGTAGTGGTGTCGGTGACTGTGGTGTGCAATCAGCAGCTGAAGATGAGAGATGAAAGAGCAAACGAGGTACGAGAAAGAGAGAGATAGAGAGTGGTGGTGGTGGTGTTGATGACTGTGAGAGTGAGAGAGTTGAAAAAGATATATATAATACAACCCTAAACACGTATGTATATAAACGGGGATGGTTTGGGGAAATTTCGGGGCAGACCCGGGAGAACCTATCAATGTCCCCGACCCGAAAACCATTGGGGATGTATTTTTCAATACTAGCCCCGCCCTATGGGAAATAATATTCGGGGAAAACCCTATTTATCGGGGTGAGGAGGCCCGGGTCCCCATTTGTCCGGATTCACATTGCCATCCATATTAGAGCATCCACTGGCTAAAAAATAGTGGGTTAGAGCATCTCCAACAACTTTACTCATTTTTTCATATTTTAATTAAAAAATATATTTTATATTTCAATGAATCACTTTTTCAAATGCATATTCCAATAATACTCTCTATTATTTTCCTACTTTTATTAAATATTCATTTTTATATTTCCTTTTTTAATTTAAATAATATTCAACTTTCTTCTCTTCTCCACACACATACTCTCTCTCTCTTTCTTCACTTTCTGCACTGGTCAATAACTTCATAAGCCGTACATCTTCTAATTCCATCACAAAAGAATTGGTTCTATATTTTATTTTTCTCTTCAAGAGTTGCTGCCATTGTTGTCAAAGAGAGAGGGATTGAGAGAGACAGAGAGAGAGAAAGAAAACACGAGAAAGGGCTACCGGAACTAACTTGTGGAAAGACAAATATTATAGGCTCTCTAAATTTAGGGAGCATTTCGTACAACTCCTAAAATAGGGAGTTGCTTTGGGAGTTTGTTGGACATTGATTTCGGTATTTGGCTCCCCATCTTAGCTAATAAGTAGTAAAAGGGGAACTATTGGGATGCTCTTATAAGACAAAAAGTGATAAAAATGAGACACAAAAATGTGTGTTAAGAGTTTGTTAATTTTAGAGAGTGAAAGGGGTGGTGTAATGGATGTATCAAGTGATATATAAATACTAGCAAATGGCCTGTGCCTAAAGACACTCCCCACACAATCTAACATCAACCAAAACATACCACTCAAAGTTTTTAGGATAACCTACAAAAGCCAAAAAATAAAAAAAGTTACTAAAAAAATCAAAAAGTCCAAACTGTTTGGGGGAAGCTTAGAGTGCAAAATTATTATTTTGCCTTTTGAAAAATACCCAGAAGTCAACAAGGGTAGAATGGTCATTTTGATTTCACTACAATATTTTATTACACATCTTTTCGTAGAAAGTCAAAAAGTTATACCAAACATACATTTTTTTTTCTCTACTTTTTTAGCCAAAAAGTACACTTATAGATCATCCCAAACAACAAAATGCTTCCCTCTCTTCCAATGTCACTTTTACTCTTGCCAGGACCATCAATGATAGTGAGGTCATGACGAAGGAAAAAGGTCACTATATTGGTAGCGGAGGGAGAAGGATGTCTCCTTATACCAACACTGACCACGATTTGCCAAACAAAAAGTGGATTAAAGCACAAATAACTTTGTAAATTAATCAACTATTGTAACGCACCGAAATAAATAATATTAACCCATATCATAATCATCACATGCAATTGATCAACAACATGTCATATTCTTTTTCATTATATCTTAGATCATTACAAAAGGTGATATATGCAATATATATATATATATATATATATATTCACAAATCCTGAATCCTGAATACGGGGATAAAAAGGTAAGTAAAACTAAGTAATGAAATGCCCTAATGGCTACAACTTTCCAAGACGATACTTGGGTGCAATAAAATGAGTTTAAACTCAATACAAGTAAAGTCCGAAGCTTAAACAAAATAATTACATCACTAAACAAAAATGAAGCCTTTAGCTCAAAGTCCTTCCAATCTACATCATTGGTGAAGGCATATCATCAGTACCTGAAAATTGTCTTCTACATAAGATAAGCCACAACCCAGTAGAGACACTCTAACACAGTATATGAATTTTAGCAAAATTATAAGGTGAATGCATATGCATGCCATTTGTCAAATAATTCATCATTTTTTTATCTCAAAACAATGCAATGCCAAGTTGCATATCAATTAATGAAAATAATTCTTTTGTATAGAAAACAAAGCAGTGGATACAAAACACTGGAATCTCTAGGTACATGTCTGCCAGTAGACTATACAAGCACTACCAAAGCCATTTTACTGGTACTAACCAGAATGATCGACATCTAACTGCGCGAGTTTCTGGTCTTTCACTAAGGACACACAAGGCAACATCATAACCACAGTCACACCCCCTAACCAGATTCACTAAGGTATTCACCCATTTTTCTCAAAACCAATATATTTACAATGTTAAATATGAATGAGAAATTAGTTTCAATTTGACATAATCCTCATGCAATGTCTACAACAATCAAGACTATCCTTCACCGATAGCCCAAAATAAATATTTATACTCAATAGATAATTTATAATCAAAATATATAATTTCATCATTTACAATGGGAATGATATTACATATCCAACTTCATTATCATTATCAACATAAACATAGTTCCAATTTCACAATACTCAACATCATTTTTCCTTCACAATCTCAAATATCCAACATTTAGGGCAAAATCTATTTTTTTTACAAAAACAATTTTACAAAAAGATATCCATCATTTTAGCATATTCCACCCATAACCATATCCCCACAACCATTTTCAATAACCAATTTGGAAAATCCCTCTTTTGATTTTAAAACCAAACCCTAGGTTTTTCCAAAAATTCATGAATTAACAACCTTTTTCAAAGGACAAATAACTAAGCTAAAAATCACATGAAAGTGACAAATAAATTCCCTACCTCAAGCTAAAAGACACGAAAAAACGATAGGTAGAACTTGACAGAGCCAAAAACACTAAATGCTCAGATTAAAATGAAGCCCTCAACGTGCTTAATGTTTTTCTCTAAAGGACTAGGGTGAGGAAACCCACGGATTGAGAGTATTTGGGGCTAGAGAAAAGAACTAGATAGAGAGTGCGTGGGTTTTGGAATGTTTAGAGAGAGAAAGAGATGCACAAGTGACAGAAAATAGCTTCCTCTTGGACTGATATACACACAAACCGCTCGAGCGCAAAAATAGTTGCTCGAGCGAAAGACACAAAAAAGTGATATTGCTTGAGCGACCAAAACCACCGCTCGAGCACATAATGACCCCCTCCCAATAGTTCAGACCTGTAAAAGATCGCTCGAGAGCAAGAAAGACTACTCAAGTGAAGATATCAAACTCTCAGCAGTTTTGTAGACTGTAAAAGAATGGTCCCTCGAGCGAAAAAGTCAAAATCTGGGCAACAACTCTTTGAAAATCTAACCTTCCAAACTATTTCAAACACAATCAAAACTCCCAATAGCCAAACTGAAGAGTATCTAGATGGAAATGAGATGAGCAACAACCAAGTACATAGGTTCTCGGATTCGAAAGCAACAAATGGGTCGGGTCAAAACTAGAATTGTTATAACTATGTTACACGGACTCTTCAAAATAAATCAAATACCGGTGTCGAACACCCGACACTCAGACAAAGGTATGGGATATGTATCAGATACTTTTCAATGGACACTTCTTATATAATTGTATATAACACAATTATCATATGTACATATTATTGTATAATTGCTAGAAAGTATTTTTGACGCTGTAAGTTACATATAGCACAATTTTATCTCACATGTTTTATTAAAAATATAAAAATATGACATTTTTTTGCTGAGTTTGCGCACCCTTAAATTTATGGTTTAACAAGTTCGACCTCTAAATACATATCTGCACTCGACACCTATACCCGATTTCATGTAATATAGCTAATCAATTATAAAATTCATGAACATTTTCCAAGAAAAAAAAAAGAAATTTCTAGAATGACCACGGATAAAAATACAACAGAAAAAACAAATGTAGCCTAATCAATTATTGAGATCAAATCATTTTTAAATTTGCACAAAAAATACAGATTCCATTTATTTTTAACCTCCTTAAGAGTTCTTTCTAGCCAATTAGGGTAGCTCCGTTGGCTTGAAACCCAAAATTTAAACACAACAAAATATGAAAGAGTAATCATGTAATTCTTATAGGTTAGTCTGACCTAAAGGCCACAAACTAACATCAGCTACTGAAAATTACAATCTCTGCATACAAAACTTGATAGGCATATGATTAAATCAGCTAGTGACTTTTTGACTTATTGATTCAACAAAATATTTCATGATTCAATTGATTCGATTATATTCAATTGATTCAATCATATGACTTCATGATTCGATCATATGACTTTTTGACTTCTTAATTCGATCATATGACTTCTTGACTTTTTGACTTCTTGATTCAAAAAGTTTTGGAGATTAAATACCTAAAGATTCAACAAAATTGATTATATATAATCGGCAAATCAATAATAATAGATTGTCAAATCGATAATGGACAAGACATAAGAGAGTTCCTTATAAAAATCCCAATTAACAAATCGATAATTTTAAGGGTTTAGAAAAAGAAAAATCCCAATCAATAACCAACTTAGGGTTGAAGATTAAAAATAAAAAACAAAACTCGAAATCAAAATGAGTGTTTATGAATAAAACAACCATATCTTTCAATACTTGGCACAGTTTGCACTTTAATTGCAACCGATAAACTACTTTCTCTGCTGGTTGATCTAGATAGGAGATAGGGTGGAGAGGAGTGTCTCAGCCTTCAGATTTTAGAGAGAGAAAAATTATTTTGCTGAACCGTGAGAAACACACACACACACACAGTGGTACTCTCTTTTAAAGAAACAAAATGAAGAATGTCTTCGAGAGAAAAGAGGGAGATGTCTAAGAGAGAAAAATGTGTGTTCATCAATACTCTATTTCATGGGCGAGAAAAGAGTAATCCAAGTTAGCCCTAGTTTGTTTGTTTCTTTTATTATTATTTTAGTCTAAATTTTCGTGCACCTATGAAACTTCAGAATAATGGGAAGCCGACGAGTGTTGTGTACGGGCTGAACTCCTCAATAGCTGTATGGGTTCATTTGGCGTCTGTTTGAGCCGTTATTTATACCGTCGGAATCCTCTTGACAAGTAAGGATGTAATAATGGCCCGGCCCAGGCTCAGGTTTCGCAGGCTCTCGTCTTTTTAGCAGCTCGGCCCGGCCCGACCTGACCTATGGGCCAAAAAGTGGGACCTAGACCCAAGCCCATCTATAATAGGGCTTGGGCTTGGGCTTGAGCCATGGGCTGGGCCTAGTCGGTCTTTTTTTATTTTTTATTTTTTATATTAGGAATAAAAAATTTTAGAAAAAATTAGACTAGAGTATTTTAGCTAAGATTAATGAGATGTTTTATTTGGTTATGTAATATTTCATGGTGATATTTTGGCAAGTGGTGGTTTTAGCCTAAAAGCCAAAAAGTCACTAAAAAACCAAAAAGCCTACAAATTTTATCCTACAAACCTATACACTATTGTTTTAATAATTGTTTTCAAACCTACAAACCTATAAACCTACTAGCCTACAAACCTATAAACCTATAAATGTTTTCAAGTTTTAGTCTATTTTTAAAAAAATAATAATAATAAAAATTAATAATTTAAACATGACTGATGCTTGCAAGTTTGTCGTCATTGTCACGGCTACAATGCCATCATTGTCATTGTCACGGACTCACGGGTACAAAAATTAATTATTTATATTATTTTTTTCACATCTTTTCGTAAAAAGTCAAAAAGTTCTTCTCAAACATACAAGTTTTTTTTTACATCATATTTTAGCCAAAAAGTCAAAAAGTTACTAAAAAAGTTTGTTTCCAAACGAGGCCTTAAATTTAATTATGTATGACTTATGTTTTTTTTATTATGAACTTATAACTAAAAAATTATGCAATTATGTAATTTTTTTTCTTTCGAAATGAATAATTTTATATATATGAAAATGAAACTTTTCATATTACAATATTAAATTATTTATATACATTTATTGAATGAATAATTTTTATTTGAAAATGAAATAAAATATTACAAAAATTGGAATTATTAAATAAATTAGGTATAGATTACTGATGATAGTAGAGCAATTGCATTATTATAGGTCAAGTACATCCCAACTAGGTTGACACCTACTAGCCTACCAAACATTTGCATTATACTCCACCTCAATAATCTAATACACAAAAAAAAAAAAAACAAAATGAAATGGAATAATAAAAAATAAATTATTAATCAATCATCGGAGGAGATAAATATTTCAGTCATGTTGCCCAAGGATATGTCATCCAAATCATTTTAAATTCACTCATTTTCACTATAATTTTGTCTTCTTGTAAGCGCATGCATATGATCTCTGGATATCATGAGTGCCTCAACTATTTCGGGTGAAAGCCTGCTCCGGTAATTGCTCAGCACCCGTCCACCTGCCCTAAAAGCTGTTTCCGAAGCAATTGTAGAAATAGGAACGGTTAGTATATCACAGGCCATCTGTGAAACCACAGGCCACATAATTTTATTTTGTTTCCACCATTCCAAAATGTCAAAATCATCGAAATCATCCATTGATGAGCTTTCCAAATAACGTTATACTTCAAAACTACTTACACTTGTATATTGAGATATTCTTCTACTTTTTATTACTAAAAAAACACTTAATCTCCCGCTTCGAGATGAGACTGCTAGGGTAGTGTGTGTAGGTGTATTTACAGATGTAGCTACTTTGTATTCTTCAAATAATCTTATGCATGTTTGCATAATAGGGGCAAACTGTGTTTGATCAGCGAAAAGACGCTCTAAAAATTGTTGTAAACCAATTTCTTTACACCTATGATCAATTATTATGGCTAAACCTAATAAATGAGGCAAAGGATCAAAATATTTATCAAATTTTTCTTTCATTGAAGTAATAATGGTTATATAATATTCATTACCCATAAATTTTACAAAAACTTTAATTATTTCTACTAGCATATGTAAAACAAATGGTGAAGTAAGGAATATATATACAAGAATATAATTTTGTTGAAGTATCGAAAACTTTTAAAAAATCTTTATACAAGGTTACTTGGCTCCAATTAAGTTCGGTGGGAGTCAGTGCTCCTCTTATTGATGTTGTTGCAAAAAATAAATCTACTATTGCTTTTCTTTGTTTACAAGTTATTTTTAACATATTATATGTTGAATTTCACCTACTATCTACATATAAAATTAATTTTTTAAATAGCATATTTTCTCATTGACAAATTTTTCTATATTTCGAAATTCGATTACCAAAAGACATAATAGTAACAACTGCATTTTTTATTACAAATACAGAAGTCTTGTATACATGCATAGCTTCTTTAACAATTAAATTTAAAATATGGACACAACAACGAACATAAAATAAATTACCATCAACAAGTAATTGTAAAGTTGATTTTGAATTGCTACAGTTTAATTATAAAATGATGCATTATCTAAACTAATCGTAAATATTTTATTTTGTAAAGCCTACTCATATAATACATTTTTCATTTCTACACAAGCGAATGACCAGTGTATGGAAGTTTAACTAATTTAAATGAAATAATTTTTTTATTTAATTTCCAATCATTATCAATAAAATATGTAGTGATACATTGATATTCAAAACCATTATTTGGCCATAGATTAGATGTTAAACAAAACCTTCCATTCAAATTTTTAAAGATGTCAAATAATTCACTTTTAACATCCTCAAATTTCTTTAAAATCCTATTTCTAGTAGTATTTCTTGAAAAACTTTGATATTGCAGTACAAAACTTTCATGAATCATTTCAGTAAAATCGGGACATTGACTAGTAGTAAAAGGTTGTTCTTTTTTAATAATATAATCAACTATAGAATTTTGTGGACGTATATGATCATATGAAAATGTTTGTAAATTACCAGTTGATGAAGCCCCTAATTGTATTTGACTTCGAATATCAGGTTGTTGACTTTGTAAATGTTTGTTAGCATGTCTTTTTAGATGACTAACACCCCCTACAGATGCAACACTAAGTAAATGTGCACAGTATTTACATTTTGCTTTAAATATAATTGTACCATCAGGATTATTTATAGATATTTTTTCAAAATGTTCTGAAACACTACTACTTCTACTCTTAGATATTGACCCAACTATTAGAAGAGGGATATTAGAAAGAGAATCAACAGATTCATGTTGTGTAGTATATGTATCAACATCGATATAAATATTAGGCATATTAGGATCCATAATAATATAAGTAAAACAATATATAAGAATTAACAATTAATTTAAATAATGTGTAAATACAATCAGTAAAAAATAATAATTAATATATGTGCATAAATAATTAACAAAAAAAATGAGCAGCTAATGAATTTAATTAAACTAATTAATGTTACCGACTGATAAATGCGATACAGAAATTTGCTTCTTCTGATAAAAGTTTATTGTTGCACAATTGCAATTGTCACTTAGGGATGACACTTCAAAATTAATTGAGAGTTGAGAGAGAGATTGAGAGAGTTTTAGAGAGAGAAAGAAAGAAAATTATTTGTTGTGAGATTTATTTTGAAAAATGAAAGATATTTATAGTAGTTTTATTTATGACCGTTTGAATTATGACCATTTGTATATATATTACCGTTTGAGTTGGGTGATTGATAAGGAGATGTAAGCCACTGCTAGCCACAGTGACACTGGGCCACATCACACACTCACTCTATTTCTCTCTGTCTCTCTCTCTCTGCCAAAGAAAACACTATTATTAGTTTGATTTTAATTTAATAAACTATTATTATTATTTGTTTTATTTTTAAATTATTAATGTTATTTATTTAATTATATAAATTTTTATTTTTACAAGATTAATTTTTATTTAATTATTTTTTTTATTTTTATTTTTATAAGATCAATCTTTTTATTTATTTTATTTATTATTATTTTTAATTATTTAACCATTACAAATTATTTTTTATTTTTATTTTTTTGAAATTTGACCATTGGTAGAGAGAGGGTCGGGCCGCCAGCAGGGCCCAAATTTTTTTGAGTCGGGCCGGGGCCCAAATGGAAGGCCCAGGCCCAAGGTACTAGGCTGGGCTCAGGCTCGGGCCTAACTGGGCCAAAACGGCAAGTCCACATCGGCCTTCGGGCCGGCCACGGCTCTCGGGCCATTTTTACACATCTATTGACAAGTACTTCAATCTGGTATACTTAAAACTGAATCGACAAATTTGAAAATTTTCAGTTTTCAGATGTTACAATTATCAATGAATTTTGGTTACTTCTTGGCTCTTCTGATTGGTGGGTCTAGACTCCTCTAATTGACACGAACCCTCTGGTATATTTAGATCTTGATTTTGACACTTTTGAAATCTTGAAAAATTTGAAATTGTGAAAAATTTGAAATTGTGCTATGTTTTTTTCAAAATTTTTGAAAAATGGCTCATACTGGCTCCGATAGCTTTTCTCTAGATCGTTGTGACTTTGATACCACTGTTGGAAGATTATGGCAATTTCATTTATATCTGATACCACTATTGAAAGTGGAAAAGGGGTATAAATCAATTTATGATTCATGTAAAGACCCAAAAAAAAAAATAAAAATAAATAAATAAAATAAGATAAAATAAATAAAATAAAAATGTGGTGGTGATTGTTTGGTGTGTATGGTCAGCATGAGGATAATGTTTTTGGGTGGTGAAAAAATATTTGAGAGAGAGGCTAAGAAAAATTTGAGTGGGAAGGGTTTTTATAATATCTCTCTCTCTCTCTTTCTCTCTCACACTTTGGGAGAGTGGTTACATTCTAGCTAGGACTTGCTCACTTTCAGTGGGAAAATGTTTTTTAAAAAAAGAAGAGAGATTGAGGGGGAGTGAATGATAAAATAAAGAGGAAGTGCTGGAGTGGGGTTCAAAAGGTGTAAAGAATATTTTCTAGAGAGAGTGAGTGAGTGAGTGAGTGAGTGAATGTGAGAGAGAGAGAAGAAAGAAAAGAGAGAGGGAGGAATGGCAGCAGTGACAATGATAATTCCTTCAATCTCTACCTTGAATCTGCATTTTCAGGCAAATCGGAAGAAGGGTTTGGGACTGGACTCAACAACAAGAAGGAGATTGAATTCTCTTGTTAGCATTACTAGATCCAGCCTCCTTCACCCCAATGCTCCTCTCCTTGAATCTGCAGCCAAGCACACTGTGGATACATTCATTAAAAGTGGCATGGTGGTTGGATTAGGATCTGGCCTTGCTTCATGCATGGCTATACAATATTTGGGTCAGCAACTTCGTGTGGGAGCTATAAAAGATATAGTAGGAATATTTGCATCCGTTGGTAGTGCCAGTAAAACAGTGAATGCAGGAATTCCATTGGATCACTACCAAGATACTTCTCAAGTGTGCACGATTTCTATGTATCTAATAACTAGAGATTGCAAGGGGAGGAATCTATAATTCAAGAGAAGAATATTCTCAAAGCTGTTGAGAAACTTGTATTCATTGTCGCCGAGAAACAATATAAAAGTGGTCTAGAAGGTTCACTTCCAGTTTTAATTAAATCTTTCAACTGGATGGAAACTGCAGAAGAGATTGAAGACCTATTTTTAGGTGATGCGGAGGTATGGAGGAGACCATCTATAGGCCATGCAGATCCAACGGGAGGCAACTTCCCATTAATCACTAGAGAAGGGCATAATGTTCTTGATGTTATATTTACGTTGCCAATACTAAACCTTGATGCATTGTAGTGATTGCTTCTGAAGATGGGCTGAACATTGTAGAGAATACACCAAAGAATGCAGAGAGTGAAATTTATTCGAAGCAATCAGTTTTAGACCATAGTTCTTAAGATCAAAGTGAAGAGCTTGGTGAGAACAACGTTTTGACCGGTGAAGATCGAAATCCAACAAAGTCAAAAATTGGGGTTTTTGCTTGTTTCCTCTTCTAGCTTGAGGTAGGATTTTTCCTACACTTCTTTATGCACTTTTACTTGATTGTAGGGAGCTTAGAGTTGTATATAATTTAATTAGAATTTTTGAAAAATTTGTGATTTATTCACTTAAAAGAGAAATTTTGAAAAAAATAAAAAGTTGATGCCCAAATTGCAAAAGTGTAAACTTGGAATATGTTTGTAAGGTTATGAAAGAGTTGTGTTTTAAATTTGAACAAAAACAGATTTCGATTCGATTGGTTTTGAAATTTTTATCGGTTTGTGACCAAAAGAGCATTTTTAAAGAAAATAAAGGAATTACGTTTAACTTTTGGGGCTTTCAATCAAAATAGGATGTCATAATTGAATAATGCTTGGAGAATGAGTTTGGAAAGAAAATGATGTTTTCTTGGGCATTAACGGTATTATTTTTTAAAATGTATCTGTTGGAATAAAACAGACACGGTTAGAAATAGACCTTGAGAGATTACCAGACGTGATTGTGATATGAAAACTAGTATAGTTGTTTATATTTGATGAGATGTGGAATAGATTGTATTCATTGGAATTTTTTTGGAATTTAAGTGGTTAAATATCCGTTTAGAAATATCTGTTTTGGGCTATCGGTGGAGGATAACCATGATTGTTGTAGAAATGCATGAGACTTAGGTAAATTGAACCACATTCCTCATTTGTTGCATTAGACATTGCATTACATTCATTTCATTGGAAATGTATCTATTTTTGAGAAATGTTTGGAAATGTATTTGTTTGCGAAAAGATGAATACTTGGTGAATCTGGGTAAGGAGTATAGAACCGCGTGATTAGGTGTCGAGCCTTCCAGTTTACTGGTAAAAATGACAGTGGTAGTGCATTAGGGCCTACTTGTAGACACTCACCTAGAGATTCACAGGGTCCGTATTTATGTAACAGATATGGTTTAAAATGGAATTGGTTTTATATTTGTTGTTACATCTCAGCATTGCATACTTTATAAAAAGAGAGATAAACTGTTTTATCATGAGCATGGCATGAACATACTCTTCTTTAGTCTTGTCATTGTTCATATGTTGTGTAGTATATCTCTACTAGGTTGTGGCTCACCCTATAAGGGAAACCATTTCAGGTACAAGTGTTATGCCTCCGCCAAGGCATTGACTTGGGAGGACTCGGAGCTGAGGCTTCATTTTTGTTTTATTGTTATTTGTTGAATGTAAGCCTAGGGTTGTATTTGCGTTGAGTTGAAACTCCATTTTGTGTAACCAAGAATGTTCTTGGATAAATTTGTAAGCTTGTAGGGCACTTATTATTTGTTTGGTTTCTATTTCACACTTGTTGTAAAATGCAAGCTTGGGATTGGAACTGGGGTATTGAGATGTGAACAACATGTAATTGGCATTTGGGATTTAATGGAAATTGATGTATGGAATAGTTAGCTATATATATGTGTTTGTTAATCAGGTGGGTTTTGTTGTATAAATAGTATAGCCTGCCCACTTTTCAGGGCGTTACAATTCACAAAGAGACACAATATTTAATGTGGTTCTGTAGACACCCTATTTTGACTGGCCTTTAGACTTTGGCGCTTTCTTCTGAACACTCGATGATGAAAATTGAAATATTTTATATTATGACTTTCTCAATAGAAAATTGAATTTAAGTTTTAATCCTAACCTTATACTCGTTTTAGCCAAATTGTTTTAGACCTGTTTGAAACTTTTTCAAAACTTTCGTTGCCAACACCATTTTGCCTTTCATTATCTTATTTACCATCTTTTCTTTCCTTTTGTTTTTCTTTTTATTTTTTTAAATAAGTAGCGGAAAATTATTTTTTTAATAAAACAAAAGAGAGATGAGAATAATTAGGGACAACATTTTTTTTATATAAGGTGGAGAAGACACTCATTGTGTTTGAAGGTGGAGAAGGCACTCATGGTTTAAAAAAAAAGAAAAAAGAAAAGAAGGAAACATCATTATTAAAACAAAGAATATTTTTTTGTTTTATTTTCCTTTTCTTTCCATCTTAAATTCTATAACAGATGATCTTCTTAGAGAAGAAAAAAAGAAGAGAGAATTGGTTTTGAAAGAGAGTAGAATTTTTGAGAAGAAAAGAATTGGTTGAAAAGAAATTTTAGATATTTGAATAGGAATGCAGAAAATGGTGTCTTTGAACAACAACAATTTTAACTCTTTTGATTTCTTTCTTCACATCTTCTTGAACTTTAAAATTTTCATTTTATTCACCACTCTTCATTGATGCACTACCCCAAAAATCCATTGAAGCTAAAACTTGAATTTTCTTGCTGAGTTTTCAAAAACATACTCCATAACTTGAGGGGTGTTATGAAGAGAGTTTGTAAGCAAAAAATTCGTCACTTCCTCTGACGGTGAATTTTTGCAATCTTCTCATTTATTTATTTTCTATTTCATTTTATTTTCTGCTTTAATTACCTTCTTGTTTTAGCCTCTATTTTAAGTGTTTAAATATTATTTGAGGGAAATACCTAACAAGAGTTAGCTTGGCTTAGTAGTTAAGATGCTTGGGGTGCTTGCGGTTTAGGTTAGGGGTTTAAATCACTCTAGTAGCAACAACTTTGTCTTGATTTTTACTTTTTGTGAGGATAATGTCATGTTGACGTTAGCATGATGCTAGTAGACGATGTTAGCCTCAGTAGGCAGAATATTCCCTGATTTTTTTAAATTGCAATTTGACCCAGAATTTTCATATAATAGTGGTATGGCCGAACTTTCGGCAAGGTTTTTCAGTAAGGTCCCCAGAAATCAAGCGATGGTTGGTCCTAATTAAGCAAACCGTTCTGGACGCAACCGTGAGGTCAGAATAGAGAAATTCTGAATAATTTTTTGAAGATTGTCGAATTAAACTCTAATTTTGGCCTCCAATGAACTTGAATGAGATTAAAAGGAGATAATTTGTGATGAATATTTGTTAGATTTTTCATTTAATAGCTTTTGTACATATCATACAACATTTTTCTTAGAAATATTTTGTTTGCTTTGTTTTGGTCTTGTTGCATGAAAAATAGGAATTCCCATATGATTCTCCAAAGGCAAAATAGAGCAGCAAACAAATTTTCGGTGGATGATCTCCAAGGCCTATGCAGTTCTACTTTTCTTTTAATTTTGAGAGATTTGTGAGGTTTGTTTATGTTGAAATATTTTCTCTCCCTCTCTTCTTTTGTTCAGTTTTGTAATTATTAAAAGTGTTGTAATAACTTTTTCTATCCCGTTCATTTATTTGCTTTCTTTATCTGCAAATAAGCATAATATTTTATTTTTCATCATATCTATGTTTTGCATCCATATTTCATGTATTAAGATTTGGTCAAATTTCTATTTGTGGATTTAATCAATTCTTATGAGATTATGTGCGCTGCCTCATGTTGTTGAGATGATTCACATGTCATATATTAGTAGTCGAATCTCTAATTGCATTATTTGTATGTGTTGTGTTAGGATTTTGTATATAAGATCATGCATATTTCTTCTAACTTTTGGTTTGTAGTTGTTCGCCTGACGCCAACAAATATGTAAGTGTTTATGCTTTAATATCCTGTTTGTGTGTGTTTTTCTTATTATGTCAAACATTCACATGCAACTACTTGCTTAAGTGATATACCTCTATGAATGTAGTGAATGGAGGTTGCGTTGTTCAATTTGGAATAATATCGATTTTCATATTTGTGAACTCATTTTTTTTTTTATTTGTGCATTATTTAAAACTTTTTCAAAAATACATGAAATTAAATTGTTACAAAATGAATGACATAGTCTATACTTATTTGCTTTACATAGTAATTTTTAAAATTATTAATAATTGGAATATGAACATATAAAGTCAATAAAATTAATATCATGGTTTAGTAGAGGTCGATTTTTTGATCGGGTGAGCGGAGGTGCTCAATTAATGACATTCCCCCCTCATAATTAAGGTTCAAAACCAAGACATCTTTGGTTATGACGAACAGTGGCCTTGACACGAGTCAAGGGTTTCTTAATTTTCCCAAAATATTAGGTGATGACTTTGAGATCTAGTGATGTAGTTCCTTTCTGGCAAAGGTTTTGCAATAAAATGGATTTTCTATAAAAGTTGTCAGATATGGACTTTCATCTATGTTTCACATTGCACTTGTGAAACTAGATCAAAGAAATATTTAGTGCGCTTGAGTACCCCCAGGCATGCCACAGGTTCGGCCTCGTTGCCTACGTCCATGGAAGAGTAACCATTTTCACTATATAATAGAAATTACAAAAAGATTACAATGGAGGAGGACTCTCTCTCACTCAACTCCCACTGAGCTCCCCCTCTCACACCGAAGGACCCTCTCTACCACTGAGGGTTAATCTCTCATTTAGCTCTCTGAACAGAGCAACTCTCTGTAACTCTCAAACTCTCTTAGAATCCAATCTCCTTGACTGGAGATGGCTTTGTATCTCTCACACCTAGAGATTACATTTTCTCCCACTATCTATCTCACAATCAATACAACACATAGAGAAATCTCTCCCGTGATTTCTCTCTCACAATGAGGAACTCACATTTCCTCTCATTTCCACATATGGTGAGAATCTCATACCTTTTCACAAATCCTATAATTCTAAAACAATATCTATTTATAAATTTTAATTTGTCTACAAACTGTGTACACAACTTCAAACCTTGTTTCTCCACTTTTGGGTTAACGATAGAGGTTTCCTCCTTCTCTATTCTACTAGCAGCTTCTCTGCTCTTCTTCTTCAATTTGGATTTATTTTCCTTAATCTCCAACAGTTTCATCTCCTAGCTTCTTCTTCACTCTTTCAAATTGAAATTGAGATACAAAATATAAAAATGTATTCTATCTTTTTGATACTTGATGCACCGAATTTAAATTAAATAAATTTGTTATGCATCTTTTAATAGTTTAATTATATGTAAGACATCCCCACATGGTGAGTGTATCATGAGCCATTATTTTGCATCATTTGAATATATTATACATAAATATATATAATATAATTTAAAAGGAAAAAAGAAACATACTCAAGTGATGTCTCATGACAAATCGGAATTTCTATTTGATTATGTTTAAATATGTGTATACATTGCATGTATGATGCTGCATATGTATGTTGTCATTGCAAAAACATATTTGTGGTATGCACCTCTCAGAATATCATTTATATTATAATTATATTATATATATAATATAATATATTAGTATTTCAAAGGATTGATTGCATCTGGAGGAAGATTTATATTATATTTACATTTATATAATCTAATCAAAATCCTTGGAGGGATTGTTTGAATTTGCCAGCTGCAAAGTTGGAGAGTTAGAAAATAAGAAAAAGCTAGCCACGTGCCGCAAATGTTGCAAAAAGAAAAAGACGCGTGAAAGATTGCTCTATCAGAGGAGCGTAGATCAGGTGTGCGTGGAGCATCTCATCTTCCCAATGGATACATATTTTGGGTATTGTAGACACCTAATTTTGACCGGCCCTGTGACTTAGGCGCTTTCTTTTGATTACTCGATGATAACAAGTAGAATGTGTTTCTCACATAATCCTCAGTAAGAGAGATAGAATTTGAACTTTAATCACAACCTTCACCATTATGGCCAAATTATTTTAAAATACTAAATATTTCATTAGTTTAATATTTTTGTAATTTTGCATAATTTTATGTGTTTGTTCATGTTTTTGGGTTTTTTATATAAATATATATATTATATATATTATATATATATAAAATAAAATAATAAAAATTTATATTATTATATTATATGTTTAGTATTTTAGTATAAATTATATAGTTTAGATATTTTATATATTATATTTTATATATATATATATATATATTATAAAAGAAAAATAATAAAAAATTGTTTTGATGTCAGTCGGTCCTCGGCTGTCGACATCCAAATCTCAGCATAACACATATATAGTATATTAAATATAATCTTTATATAATATCTATATTATTATATTATATGCCTATAGCTTTTTATATTATTATATTATACTTTGTTGCTTATATAAAGCCAAAGAGGGAGAGGCACAGGGGGAAAAAAAAAACATAAGAATGCTTTAGGAGAGTTAGAGAGAAAAGAGAGTAAAAGATTGTCTACATTTTCAATTTTGAGCCGACACTTCCAAGCTTCTATAGTTACTGAAATTCCTCATTTATATACACCTAAAACACTCCAAAAATTCTGATATAGCCAAAGATCAATTGCCTTGATCATAAGGAAGAGTGTTTAGTGATTGAAAGTGAGAGAAACTAGAGAGTCCAAATTCGGCGAAATAAGCCCGATACAGAGTCGCTACCTAAACGTTTTATCAACTAGAGAGTCCTTGATCAGAAGTTGAAATAAGCCCTACAGTATCGGACTCTCGCGGTTCTGAATTTGATTCCACAAGTGCAGTGTGAAATAGATAAACACCAAAGAATCCAAATTCGGCGAATCTTTTGGAAAATCGATTTTGAATCAAATTGCCAAAAATGAACTGCTTTGCCAGATACAGAGTCACCACCTAAATGTTTTATTTTGGGAAAATTTAGGAAACCCATGACTCATGCCAAAGTCCACGTGTCCATTATCACCAAGATTGTTTCGGCTCGGGAACTTAGGTACGGGAGGGGAAGGTCATGAATTGAGCACCCCCGCTTGCCCGATCAAAGATCGGCCTTTATTAATCATGATGTGAATCTTACTTTGCATTATATGTTCTTGTTCTGGTTATTAATCTAGCATTATTATGTGATGTGCACATACAAGTATAGACTAACTAGCAAAAATTGGAACACTTGAGTCATGTTTGTTTTCTGAAAAGAGTTTGAATTTGCCACTTGAAAAGTGGGCTTAAATGTGCATGGCTCAAATTATTCCAATTCAAGCAATTAGCCTTTATCCACAGGTATACAAGCAGGTATATCAATTAAGCACTCAGCGTCATGGTAAGCAAGCTAGACATGGCAGCAATCACACTCATGCAATATGCTAAAGCAAGTAAAGGCTCACATCGTACTCCAAGCCAAAAAGTCATAAAAGAGTTAGAAAAAATACATGATTCCTAACTATGCAATATGACTAATGTAACACATGTGATATGCAATCTAAAATAGGCTCGGCTACTTAACATGGCATATGAATCAATTGATAACATATGGTTTAAGCACGTATTCAAATAAGTATTAAACTAACAATGCAGTTAGAATGATGAACCGAGCCTCGGTGCATGCAATACAAGTGGATGCAAACATGAAGAATGCTAATTTAAACGTGATGTCCCTATACTAATCATCATAAGCAGTTAAATAAAGGGAGAAAGGCGTGGGGTTGGAAGACATACACATTATTACAACATTATGCTCTCATGAAGGAGAGTCCGAATGAATAAACTAACTAGCTAACTAACTATTTACGCTAAGCTAATTAATTAACTATTACAAACCAAATGAAATAAATTAACTCACAACTAATTAACTACTTTAGCTAATTAAATAATTACAACACAAGTATAATTAAAAGAAGTAAGCTAAATAACTAATTACACCACCTTGGGAAGCGAGGAATGTTCATGCGCATGTTCTATTTCCACCCAAAAAAAAGCCACTGTTTTGTTTCTAGAGAGCCTCTGTTGCATAATAGAACACATACATTGTTACCCACTTCCAGAATGGCTCTACTCCGCCAAAGGAACGCACTGCTGAATTTTGCATTAGTGGCCAACCGACCACTGGTGAGGGATGCTTGCCATCAAAGGCGGTCTGCCGGCCACTGTTGGCCATGGAAAGTGGCTTGCCGGCCACTGCTGCCCAGTTCACCTTGTTGTAACAGAGGACAAACAGAGCATGCACAGGGTATTCTCTAGGGTTGCCTGCACAACTCACCCCTTATTTTCATGAACGAATCAAAGGAGAAGTAAACTTAAGCCACAAACTACTAACTCAAGCAATTTCATTGCATGATGGCTTGTGAATCAAAGTGTGCAAGTTTAATAAATGCAACAAAATATGACTCTAACCTCTTCCCTTTCATGAATTGATCAAGGGAAGTGGTGACCTTGGAAACTTGAATCATTTCATCACTAATGAGTATAAATTGCCTCAAGTTTCCATGTGCTCAATTAACGTCTGATTGAACACAACCAAATTATTATCTTGCACCATTTTAGCCTCAAGTTTAGTTACTCAATTTTAAATTACCATCCGTTCTTTAATTCATCAAGTCCAATGGTAAGTTTAAGTCCTCTAAATGGAAAGAAGCGTCAAACAAGGAGTTGTTCTTGGCATGAGAGAGATGTAATGCCCTGGTAATGAACCTCCGAAGAGATTAAACCATTTAGCATGGAAGGTCTCTTTCTCATGTTAAAAACAACATATATGGGTCATCAATTCACCACTTTCAATTAGATTACGACAATATACAATATAACAATAAATCAAAACAAAAGAGCAAAATAAGTAACAAATGCAAGAAAATGAAAGGTTTGTGAAATTCACCTTCCAAAGAAAGGATGAACTCCTTAGTTCACAAACTCCCTCTTGATCACCCTCAAGTGTAGGAAGTGTGTTCTCAAATCCTCAATTCAAAATTACGGAGTTCATGGTATGGAAAGTGGCTAACTCTCTAGTTTCTCTCACTTTCAATCATTAAACACTCTTCCTTATGATCAAGGCAATTGATCTTTGGCTATATCATAATTTTTGAAGTGTTTTTGGTGTATGGAAATAAGGAATTTCAGTAGCTATGGAAGCTTGAAAGTGTTGCCTCAAAATTGAAAATGTAGACAACTTTTACTCTCTTTTCTCTCTAACTCTTGAAGCATTCTTATGTTCTTTTTTTTTTTTTCTCTCCCCTTGAGCCTCTCCTTCTTTGGCTTTATATAGGCAACAAAGTATAATAATAATATAAATATAATAATATTAAAAGCTATAGGCATATAATATAATAATATAGATATTATATAAAGATTATATTTAATATACTATATATATGTTATGTTGAGATTTGGATTTCGGCAACCGAGGGCTGACCGACATCAAAATAATTTTTTATTATTTTTCTTTTATAATATATATATAATATAATATAATATATAAAATATCTAAAATACATAATTTATACCAAAATACTAAACATATAATATAATAATATAACTTTTTATTATTTTATTTTATATATATAAAATATACCTTTTATACTAATTTATACAAAAACACCAAAAATATGAACAAACACATAAAATTATGCAAAATTACAAAAATACTAAACTAATGAAATATTTAGTATTTTAAAACAATTTGGCCATAATGATGAAGGTTGGGACTAAAGTTCAAATTCCATCTCTCTTACTGAGGATTCTATGAGAAACACATTCTACTTGTCATCATCGGGTAATCAAAAGAAAGCGCCCAAGTCTTAGGGTCAGTTAAAATGTGGTGTCTACATTTGCCCCTCTTTGACAGAGCTCGAAGTCATTTCATGACGTGAGTGAATGTGAAAGCCCGAATACGACCCTTTTGACAAGGTCGTAAGACTTGGGCAAACAAACAAATGTGCAAACAATTGGTTGAACCCGAGAGTTGCCTACATATCCCTTTGAGAACTCAAACCTGCATAGTTTAGGGGCAAGATGCAAATGATATGCACGATGCAACTTTGAAAGACGAACTGACAAGCTTCGCAAAGTCGACTATTTTGAAAATGATCATGCAAGATGATGCAATAAGCAATAATGAATACAATACGCAAGATAGCGAACAACACATGAACTAACAACACTCTACATACGCCAAAACACAGGATGAGGAAAGACAACATCGCTCAGGACTACATTTCCTGCATCCTGAGAAACAAGAAGATGAAAATCACTTGGGTCGTGTTTTACACGTCCCGAGGTGAAAGCAAAATAGCTTAGGGCTGCACTTCGCGAGTCCGAAGATAGAAACAAAACCGTTTGGGATAGTGTTTCACGTATCCCAAGAGCAATCACACCCAAGGTCGCATTTTACGCATCCTGAGATAAAAGAAGAACCGATCGGGATCATGTTTCACACGCGTCGAGATAAAATCTGCCCAGGACCGCGTTTCACACATCACGAGAAACAAAAACTGCTCGGGATCATGTTTCACATGTCCCGAGATAAAACTTGCCCAGGGTCGCATTTCACACACCTTGAGAAACAACAGAGAAGTGTGCGATAGATGCACAAAGTGAACGAGTGCAACAGATGTACAAAGTGAACGAGTGCGATAGATGCACAAAGTGAACGGGTACGATAGATGTACAAAGTGAACGAGTGCGATAAATGCACAAAGTGATCGAGTGCGATAGATGCACAAAGTGATTGAGTTCGATAGATGCACAAAGTGAACGAGTGCGATAGATGCACAAAGTGATCGAGTGTGATAGATGCAGAAAGTGAATGAGTGCAATAGATGCACAAAGTGAACTAGTGCGATAGATGCACAAAGTGAACAATTGTGATAGATGCACAAAGTGATCGCAACGAATAACTTATCCGGAATTCCTCTGAATGAACCGTACATACAATATCGTTTGGTTACAACATACCAACAGGCGTACCTAACCGTATCTCATACGGAGAGAGGGGAGTTTTAACCAAGTAAACATCAAATCCTGTCACGTTTCACATAGAAGGAACAAAGTTGGTATAACCAATAAGCATACCTAACCGTATCTCATACGGAAAAGAAAAGATTTTAATTGTGTAAATATCAAATCCTAACACGTTTCACGTGAAGAGAACAAAGGTGAATTTGAAGTCCAAACGCGTCTCACGCGAGTGGAAGAATGTATAGTAGAATGATTTCTTTTCTTTTTTTTTCTTTTTTTTTTAAAAAAATGTCAAAAAGATTAATACCATATACAAAATACACATAGATATATACATACGTATTCTGTTTGCTTGAATATTCTGTTTGTGGGCGTCAGCGGGAAGATGTCGTTACTGAGAAGGCATATTCCGTTTGCTGACGTACGCGCGTGCGTACACAAAACACGAAAAAAGAAAGGAAAAACACAAATGCATGGATACAGGGGTTCGAACCTCTGCCTCAGGCTTCTCTGAGTCCTCAACCACTGAGCCAAACCACTTTTGTGACAAAATATTCAAATAAATATATATATATATATATATATATAGGTATACGAGACATATATACATAAAACCAAAACAAATCAAAAGAAACACTCATTGCTATGGAGGTCGAACCTCGGACCTTAGGCTCAACCTTTCAGGCTTCAACCACTGAGCCGAACCACTGAACCAAGTCACTCTTGTGACAAAAAAAAATGCAAATAAATATATATAATACGTAGATATACAATATAATACACATATGTATGCAACTCTCCCGCCTCTCTTGTTTTTTTCTTTCTCTCTTTCTCTCTTTTTCATCTTCTTCGAGCATCGTGTTTGGTGCGCGATTTCAACAATCACGGCGCCTGACCGACAGGCTATCCAATCCTGCCCTGATTATCAATGATCGTATCGGCCTTTCTCCTTCTTTGTCTTCTTCTTCGCTCTCTTCTTAAGTTGAGGCCTGCGAGAGAGAGAGTCAGAGCAAAAGCCTGCAAGCTTTCTCTGTCACCACTTTGCAACCTCTTTCTTTTGCATTACTCTCCTCTACCATGGCTTCTTCATATGGTTCTCTCACTCTTTTTCTAGACCTGAACAAGTCCATGATAGAGATGACCGATTCTGAACCTCAACCACGGGCTCCTCCTGTTTTTAGCTTTCCAGCGATTTCAGTTGAACAAATAATGGCAGCACAGTCTGACATCGAAGAAAACTCGTATACGCTGAGGTCATGTGTGGAGACCGTGACTGCGATCTCCAACTTGTCCTGTCGACTGCAGAACAGGACGTGTGAGATACATCAGTTAAATGCACAACTCTCCCTCCTACAATGTTTGTACAAAGATGCTCAAGTAGATATTAGTGCGTTGAAAAAGCAAAACAAATAGCTAAAACGACAGGCCACCTCTGTGGCTCGATTCGGAGTTTCTTCGCATAACTAATTTGATGGCCGGCTAGGAATAATCTCCTTCGGAAGCTCTGCCAAGGCCGAGGCAGAATCTTCAAGAGCTTCGAAGGAGTAAAGATGAAGCGAGGCAGCTGATGGTAAAGTCAAGCAACGAAGCTGTGTGCAAATGAAGCCGATTGTAATCTTCGCCGCCGAGGTGCTGCCGGAGAAGAAATAAGAAAAAGATCCCTCTCTATTTTTTTTGTTTTGTTTTTACTATTTGTTTTTTATTTTTTTATTTTTTGTTGTTTTTTTTTTCCTTTTATTTTTGTATATATGTTTGTACAAATTTGATCGGGGTTAATCCCTATTAATAAAATGAGTTTTTTTTTTCTTTCTCTTTTTGCAAATCCGAATGGCAATTAGTTCCGTACTAAAAATTAAGTCTCTCACTAATTATAACACAAATCAAAACTCGATGAAATAGACACAAAACGGACGTTAGACGGAGCAATACCAGTCGATCACCTGGTCAGTCGCTCATCGGAAACGTATTCCGGGGATAAAAATTCGATAGTACAGATATAGGACAGAATACCAGTGCACAATATAACAAAACAACTTGCGAATTATCGAAAAAAAACAAAAAAAAACAAAGTTCCTCCTCTTTTTTTTTTTGGTTTTATTATTTTTTCCTTTGTAGTTTAAACACTAGCTTCAGATAGACTCGCTGTATTAGAAGACTTTTCTTTTGTTTTATTGCTTTGTAAAACAATGATCGGGGTTGGACCCGCCAGTTTGAATGGTAGCATTGTACAGGACTTGAGTACCTGCTCTTGCATTCGTTCTTGAATCGAATAACGACCCACAATCGGACAAATATGTAAAATGCAACTCAATAACAAGAAAACAAAATGAAAACAACTCGAAAATACTAAAAGACACTTTGTATAAATAGTACTCAAAACAAAGCCGCGACATGCCAGGACAAAGGGCCAGCTTTTGCTGCATCTGCACTGGTCTGGGCCACCACCTAGACCTGGTCGGGCTTCAAAAAGAGGTCGGTCAGTGCTGTCTAGCTGTCATGCACTACTCCTTTTATGCCACTAGTTTATTGCTTCGACCTTTCTTTTTAAGTTTTTTTTTTATTGTAATAAAAGCACCTTTGATTTGTATCAGAGATTTGGAGAACTTTAAGTTTGAAATCAATGAAATTAAAGTTGTGAGTGCTGAAAATTTTCCTTTTGGTCCAAAAATTGTCTAAGTTGTGAAAGGTAAAATTTGAACAAAATCAAATTTTATCAAAACTTCTCAAAAACCATTTTTGAAAAGGATCATCACTTGACACGCACGGAATCAATCCTCAAGATGTATAATACTGGATCAAAAGATCATAACTGCCCCTTGATTGAATACCACTACTTTGCATTGTACCCAACTTTTCTCTCAGAGTAAAAATTACAACCGAACCCTCAGGTAAATAACAGATAAAGATGACTTGATCAACAAAATAGACAGGATAGTTGAGCTGGAATTGATTACAACCAAACTTCAAGATGAGGTTGCCTACGTATCCCGAAGATAGGAATCAGGCCTTACGTAGTTTGGTTCAGGTTCACTCGAGTATTAACTCTCTATTTTTTCGCTCTAACTTTTGCCAAGGTTGCCCTTTAGGGTTTTCAACATTGCGAGCTTAGTTTTTCTTCATTTCTAATTTTTTATGTTATAACTTTTGCCTAGGTCGCCCTTTTGAGTTTTCGACCTAGCGAGCCTCTCAGGGATAGTATTTCTTCAATTTGTCTATGTTGATCGGTTGGGAAAATTTCAGACCATCTAAGTCCATGAGAATGACTGCTCCTCCTGACCAGATAGACTTAATGATGTAAGGACCAGTCCAATTGGGTGTGAACTTGCCCCTAGTGTAACGACCCCAAAATCCATATCAGAAATTACCTTTATGCACTTGTGGATTAATGTTCTTTAATTTGATGATATCTGTTCGAATTGAAAAATGATCTATTGAGTTACGACTTTAAAATTTAAATTACCGACCTTTATGGGTTCAGAAATCAAAACTGAGTACTTGTATATGTTAATGAGAATTTCTAGAACTATTTGGGAAAATTAATTGGAAATCTAATCTGTCTGATTTGTTAATGTACATTTGGGTGGTTAGCTTGGTACTGCAAATTGAAGGCCTTAGAGGCTTCAGAAATCGGAACAGAGGACATATTTATGATTAGCATAATTTTTAGAGCCATCTGGGAAGTTTAATTAGAATTTAATTTTGTGCGATTCGTAAGGGCACGTTTGGTCCCCCATATTATGATGAACTTATGTGTGTGATATATATATATATATATATGTGTGTGTGTGTGTGTGTGTGTGTGGATAGGCCATGTGAGTGGGGGCTTATTATTTTGAGGTCAAACAAATATCTAAGGAGAGGAGAAGCTCTCCAAGAGAGAAAGAGAGCTCACCATCCATGGAAGTTTAGAAAATTGAAGGAATCAAGGGGAAAAACAAAGATTTAAGATGAGGTATGTGGCTCTAACTATCATCTTTATAGATGATTCACCTACTACATGAAATCAAAAAGTAACTTGGAAGTTGGTTATGTAAATAAACAAGTGTGTTGAATTATGAATGGATTGGGTTGAATTCAAGGAATTAAACCATGCTTTCCTTAAATCTAAGTTATATTTCCATGATTTGGGCATATATAATGGAAGGTTGGATATATAGAAAAAGATGAGATTCTATTTGATGATGTTAGTTGATTATGTTTTGGAAGGAATTATACATGTTTTTGAGTAATTAGACTTGAAATCAAGCTTAAAAAATGGATAGATCAAGTGTTGGAGCAAAAACCATTTTCGGATTGTTTGATTCTGCCCAGACTGCACGAGCGGCCATGGGCACCGCACGAGTGGAGCATGAAGAAAAAGGAAGGGTTTCATTCTGCTTTTTGGGCGCTCGAGCTTCCGGTTTCTCCGCTCGAGCGGATTTGGGCCGCACGAGCGGTCCAATTGGGCGCACGTGAGGCCAACCTTGTTTCAGCTTATACCTGGTAACTTTGAATAAGCATATCTTTTGCATCCGGATTCCGTTTTGAGTGATTCTTGAGCCTAAAATCAAGCCCTAGAAGTCTAGTTTCCAATGGTGGTAGTCTCATTTCCAAATTCGAAGTATAGAAATAGTTATGCCCAAATTAGTGACGATTATTCACTTTCTATTTACTGGGTTTGTAACATTTCTTCGTCTGAACCTTTCTCCTATCGATTCCTCCTATCTTATGAGGCATGGATTATAACCTATGGAGGACTAATGAGTCTAGAACCACCATAGCTATTGATTAAGGAATAAAAAGAGATTGGTTTTAGTCTCATAATCTGCTATGTGCATTGTGTTTGTAGGTTAAGACAAGGACATCGTTCCACTGCTGTCAGAGACCTATCACTGTGAGTAATAGTACTGTGTAGTACATTTGGTGTACTATTAATAATTGATATTAACATTTTATTATTCGTAAGCAGACTACGTCATTTCTTAACAAATAAATGAAACTTATTTTCATCCTTGAACCATGGTATCTGTGTGAATCTAAGATCATTCTGTTTTGCCACTAATGAGCCAGAGGCCGTTCAGTTATAAGTCATCAAGTGTGGACACCTCCGAAGAATCAGAATAATTGAAAAAGCTATGTGTATCCATATGAATCTGAGATTATTCTGTTGTGTTACATATGGACCCGAGGTCGATCAGAACCTATGACATGAATGCAAAGGTTTAACATCATTATGTGACCCACGTTAGTATGTGAATTGTTTTGACCTTAGTAAGCGTACTGTAATGATATATGTGCCCTTTGTTAATAGTTATTATTATTATTCTGTTATACGCGAAACAACTGTGTCAATCTGTAATTAAACCATGGAAAACTTACGTGCACTATTGTATAACGGCATCCTTGGGAAACTGAGATTATTCTGTTTCTGTTTATCCGTTCCGGTTATGTTATGCTATGACATGATATGAATTGTTCAGTCTTTAAGACCTATTGATTTCTGGTATGGAACAAAGTGCTGTACGGAACTAAGTACTACAACGTGAGTCACCTCTAGAATCCGTGCGAGACACCTCTTGGGTCCATACATATGTAAACTGGGCCTATGGCCAATCTGTGACATTTGGGCCTATGGCCAATCTGTTAGTATCTGGGCCTATGGCCATTCTGTATGATCTGTTAGATCTATTGATTTTTGGTATGGAACAAAGTGCTGTACGGAACTAAGTGTTACAGCGTGAGTCACCTTTAGAATCCGTGCGAGACACCTCTTGAGTTCATACATGCATGAACTGGGCCTAAAGCCGTTCTGCATTCTGGGCTTCAAGCCAATCTGTGCAATCTGTTAGGCCTAGGGCTGTTCTATGAAAACTGTGAGGCCTATGGCCAATCTGTGGAATCTGTGAGCCTATGGCTAATCTGTAACTCTGTTAGGCGTATGGCCGTTTTGTATAATCTACTAGGCCTATGGCCGATCTGTATAATATGTTAGGTTGGGAGCCGCTCTGTATAATCTGTTAATATCGGGGCCAGAGGCCAATGTCACGACCCAAACCCGCCCCTATAGGTTTAGTATCGTAACCGGCCAGTAATCCTTGGGTTACCGAAGGCCTCTGAACAGATTAACAAGATTAAAGGGGCTAGCGGAAGTAAATACATAAATATAGTTGTCCAATGAGCTGTGCTAACTTATATGAAACAGAATATTTAAAACTTTATATACATAACCGGTAGTCATACATTATACCCACACACATTACAGTATTTTAAGTACAGCCAACGACATCAAATAAAGTCTTAAATAAACAGAAACCACAGAACTTAAACGGAGAACACTTCGGGAACCTCCACGTAAGGCACAATGGTTGGCTGACCACAGAACACAGATCCAGACAAAAGCTTTCAGGCTCGGGCTCCAGAATGCTCACTTATACATATATATACACACAATGAGCTAAAACCCAATGAATAACATTAAGGTAAAAGGGTTAGTGAACGAAATCCGAATATATCATAAGCAGAAAACAAATCAGAGCATAGTCATTCTCATATCAGAACATAATAATGGTACATCCCATAAAACACATTACAGAACATCTTCCGACTAGAATAATCGGTTCCGGATACTGATTAAACACATATCACCACAATGAAGTGGCTAACGAGATCTCGTAATTACTTGTATGTCATGGACCCGCATTTTCATGCCATCCCCCATGACTTGGGACTATCTATGGATGCCATAATAGATATCAAACATGGAATATTCGTTCACGAAAACAGATATCATTTCAGAAATCATAGCTTATCATATTTCATTTGGAACATAATTCATATGAACGTATCTTTACAATAACGTTATCCACAGTGGTTCCAGTAAACGGTCAATCAATCCTCGAGTCTTAACCTACAATCACAAAATACATAACACAAGCATGTCTTATCAATACACATTCAAGTGGCCATTAAGGCTTAGCTTTCATTACATTGGTTTTTATTCTTTCTTATCACATTGCCTAGAACACACACACTTGCAGTCTCAGAACTTGGTACATTATTTCCTTAGAGTGTTTCTAATCCATAACCTCATTACTATGGCTTAATTAAGGCTTAGGAATGCCTAGGATGCAATGAGGATGCCCAAACATGCCTTGAAACACTTAGTCAAATTTTTTGAAAATAAGGTCCACGCTCGAGCGTAGATTTCCTCGCTCGAGTGGACATGCAAAATGTGAATGGTCGCTCGAGCGCACATTCCTTCGCTCGAGAGATCTGTAAAAGACATGAAACTTCTAGGAGCTTGCAATTCACGCTCGAGCGGACTTTTGGTCGCTCGAGTGGAGTGCACGCACTCAGATTGGTCGCTCGAGCGTGAACTCCCACGCTCGAGCGTAGATGCAGAATCTAGAATTTCCAGATTGCAACTCCAAGCAAAAAACTCGAATGTAACCTTCCAAAACGCATCTCTTGGGCCCTAAAACTTGAGATAACATAGAAAACTTGTAAAACATGATGAATTAAGGATTATTTCATAAAATCATGGCCCAAGAGTTTGTTAAAAACTCACAATTTCAACTTAAAACATGATGAATGTTCACGAACACAACATGCATGAATTTTTCTTGTATCAAACTTCTCAAAACATTATCAAACACCACAAAACAACTTGAAACTTGATGATTTCCCTAAATGAAGATGAATTTCAAACATGCAAGAGAGGATTCTTGGAGTTCATGCTCAATTTGTAGGAAAATGTACATGCATGCATGAATTGCAACTCAAATCTTTATTCTAAGCTCAATATACACATTTAAATATATAATCTTCATGTTAACAACTTAGATTCATAAATTAAGGGTGAAATTCATACCTATAGTCTAGAATTAACTAGATTCTTGCACAAAATTGATAAACTCGAGCAAAGCCTTCAACTTCTACCTTTAATCTCTTTCTTTCTCTCACTAGAATGCACTCTCTCTCTCTCTCTCAAGTAAATTCTCAGATTTTGGCACTCAAGGAATGAGGGGAAAAGAGCTAAATGTGTTGAATATAAAGTTATGATGCTAAAATACATTAGTTAGAATATTAGGCTAACCAAACATTACTTAATTAATCGTTCTGAATTAATTTTTAATAAAACTAGCCATATAGTTCTAAGAATTCCAAATAACATATCGGTGTAGTCAATTTTGGTTTCGGATGCCGATAAGGTTTTCAATTTACATATTAAAGTGGAATTCCAAACAGATATTTCTTTAAGTAACAGATAGAAAGCCAAAATCATACAAAGTACAGAATAAACACATAATTTATTTTAATCCACTCATTAACATCATTAATCATTGATTAGTAGCTAATTACGGGTCGGGGTTATTACAGCCAATCTGTTGGATCTGTTGGGCATGAGGGTCGTTTTGCATAATACTGGACTTAAAGCCTTTCTATATGAAAATTGGGCTCAAGGCCATTTTGAAAATGTTTACAAGATAAGAGTAATTATTTGACCTCTGCACTTATATACGTTATAAATATCACAATTCAAGTTTAATCATTAAATTGTTTAAGTGCTATTATTCACTGAGCCTTGCTCACTCTGTTTTTATGTATGTTTTTATAGGTGAGCCATCGGGGATTGACACTAGAATTGTATTGAGATCAACCTGTTTGCCAAGCCGCCTGGGGTACACCTCCGTGTTGAGGCCTTAATTTTGATTATTGGGAGTTATGTAATTTTTGGAGTCTTATTTAAGTGTGTGTGAGATCTGCATAATTCTGTGACTGTATATGTAACTATGGGAATGTATTTAAATGCTAAATTAATTAAGCCATCATGTTTGCACAAGCTCAATGGATGTTGTCTTTTATTGATATTGCTTCCGCTTAAGGCCCCGTATGTGGTTAAATATTATTCTAAAATTTTTGTTTTAAGGCCTACGTACAAGCCGGTCATGGACCAAACTTTTAGGGACAAGTTTGGGTTGTGACACCTAGGGTCATGGATGAGAGCTTGGCTGTCTTTAAGTACCAGATCTCCTTCATTGAGATTCCTAGACTTAACCTTCTTGTTAAAAGCCTTAGCAATCTTGCGTTGGTAGCCCTGTACATGATACAATGTCTTCAGCCTTCTTTCATCAAACAACATTAACTCCTCAAATCTACTCTGTTGCCAGTCAGCCTCTGCTATTTGACACTCAGCCACAACCCACAGTGATGGAACTTTAATTTCAATTGGCAGAACAGCTTCCATACCATAAACAAGAGAATAGGGAGTTGCCCTTGTAGACGTCCGGATTGAAGTTCTATAGCCCCAAAGTGCGAATGACAATTTATCTAGGCAGTCCCTGTAGGTCTTAACCATTTTCTGCAAAATATGTTTGATGTTCTTATTGGCGGCCTCAACAACTCCATTGTTTTGCGGTTGATATGTAGATGACTTATGAAAAACCACATTGTATTTCTCCAACAAGTCTATCATCTCCTTCCTTAAGTGGGAGCCATTATGTAATATAATCTCGTTTGGGACTCCGTATTGAAAAATGTTGTTGTTTATGATGAACTTAGCCACATGTGCTGCTTTCAACACTGCATAGAACTGGACTTCCACCCACTTTGTAAAGTAATCAATTGCCACTAGAATGTATTCATGCCCGTTCGACCCTTTCGGTGTGACTGAGCCGATGACATCGATTCCCCAGACTGAGAAAGGCCATGGCGAAGTCATGTTATATAGTTTTGACGGCGAGATATTCATGTGATTAGTATGAATTTGGCATTTGTGGCATCGCCGAACAAAACCAATGCAATCCTCCTCCATGGTGGACCAGTAGTAACCTTGCTTGAGAATCTTCCGGGTTAACATTACTCCATTCATGTGTGCTCCGCACTCTCTCCCATGGATGGCCTTCACTAGGCACTTCGATTCCTCTTTCTTGACACACAACTTGTGCATTCCCAGATGTCCTCTTTTGTACAGTTTGCCTACGCAGATGATAAATTGAACTGTCATTCGCCATATTTCCCATTTATCCTTGGCATTGGCCCCCGGTGGATACGCCTCATTTTCCAAGAAGTTCCAGATATTGAAGTACCGAGGATTTTTGTCTTGCGCTTCATCTATTACGCCGATAATTTCATAGGCCGGCATGTATTTCTGCTCAATGAGGATCAGACACATCCAGACTTTGAGCGGTATGTCTACTATGGAAGATAGAGTTACTAAAGCATCAGCGAACCTGTTGTTCTCTCTTAGTAGATGCGTGAAAGTCAGCTTTTCAAACCTAGGAATTAGAACGTCCATGGTCTGGTGATAGACCTTCATCTTTTCTTCCTTGACTTTCCAGTCTCCATTTGCTTGAGAAACAACTAAGTTCAAGTCCTCGATAACATCCAACCTTTTTGCCCCTAGTTCCAGGGCAACTTCTAAACCAGAAATACACGCTTCATATTCTGCTTCGTTGTTGGACACGTTGAACCGGAGTTTGAAAGCTAGAGGTATGTGAGAGTCGTCAGGTGCTATCAGCAACACACTAATCCCATAGCCATAGCCGTACTGATTTGATGCTTTGTCAAAGTACATTGTCTAAGTCTCTTCCTCAACTTACAGAATGGCTTCATCTGGGAAGAGGTATTCTACCGCTTTGTCCCCCTCTACCTGGTGATCTGCCAGGAACTCCGCTACCGCTCTCCCTTTTACCGACTTGCAAGTAACATACTTCAGATCAAATTCGGAGAGAAGAAGCAACCAACGAGCTAGCCTACCCGTAAGCGCTGGTTTCTCAAAGAGATATTTGATAGGATCTAATCTCGAAATCAGAATTACGGAGTGAGCTAACAAGTAGTGCCTCAATTTCTTGGTAGCCCATACCAAGGCTAGGCAAGCTTTCTCTAACGGGGTGTAGTAGGTTTCGTAATCCAACATTTTCTTGCTCAAGTAATAGATGGCTTTCTCCACCTTATCCTCAAATTCCTGAGCAAGCATGCATCCCATTGTGGTGTTTGTTATTGACAGATACAAAAACAAAGGCTTTCCTGGCTCTGGCGGCGACAACATAGGCGGATTCTGGAGGTACTGCTAGACTTGCTCAAAAGCGAATTGACATTGATCATCCCATTGGAATTTCTTCCATTTCTTCAAGAGACCAAATAGTGATTCGTAAGTCAAGGTTAATTTGGAGATAAACCGTCTTATGAATTGTACTTTACCCAGAAAACCTCGCACCTCCTTTTCAGTCTTTGGTGGTGGCATTTCTAGGATTGCCTTGATTTTGGAAGGATCTACCTCGATGCCTCTCTGTGTGATAAAAAAGCCCAGTATTTTCCCTGTCGTTACGCCGAAGGTGCACTTCTACGGGTTTAACCTCAATCTGTATTCCCTGATTCGTTAAAAGAATTTTTCCAGAGTGGTGTAGTGGCCCTCTTGGTCTTTGGACTTGACTATCATGTCATCCACGTACACTTCGACTTCTTTGTGGATAATATCATGTAGAATGGTGGTTGAACCCTCTGATAAGTAGCCCCAGCATTTTTCAAGCCAGATGGCATGACTCGGTAGCAAGACGTTCCCTACGGCGTAGTAAATGCAGTTTTCTCTCTGTCTTCGAGAGCCATTAGAATCTAATTATACCCAGAAAACCCATCCATGAAGGAAAGCAATGCATGGCCTGCGGTGAAGTCTACTAACTCATCGATATGCGGTAGAGGATAGTCATCCTTCGGACAGGCTTTGTTTAAGTCTCGGAAGTCTACACAAACCCGAATTCTGCCATCATTCTTCAGCACTGGGACGATGTTGGCCAACCAGGTTGGATACTCGAATACTAGCAAGAATCCTGCCTCGATCTGTTTGGTGACCTCTTCTTTGATCTTTAATGCCCAATCCGGGCGAATTCTACGCAACTTTTGCTTGACTGGTCGGACATCAGGGTCAAGAGGGATCCGGTGCTATACGATCTCAAGATTGATTCTAGGCATGTTTTCGTAGGACCACGCGAAAACATCTTTGAAATCTTTTAATAAAGCAACTAAGTGTTTGTGTTCCTCCAAAGACAACGTGGACCCGATTTGGACCATGCATGGATCCTTCTTAGTAGCCACATTAATGGCAATGATTTTATCGATACAGGGTTTAATATACCTCTCATCTTCTTGATTAATTAAGTTTTTCAAAGCTAAAGGAATTTCTTCCTCTTCGTTTTCATTAAAAGTTTGCAAATCTTGGTCAATGCAATAAATAAGCGGCACGGAGAAGTACTCGAAATCTGTAGAGTTCTCATTCAACAGGTCCACCTCTTCGGTTACAGCAGACTCAAAAACAAAAGAAAAGAAAGATCTAGACAGGACCTTGGCATTCGGGTTACCACCCCCAAGAATGCTAGACTCAGACCCCTCAGACTGACTTGAATCTGATTCCGACCCCACAGACTTTGTGGAATCAGATTCTGGCTCATCATTTGATTCAGAACTGGAAATGTAGCCTTTCTCCAATTACCAAGTAAGAGATAGTGCCCTTGATGCTTCCAAAATGCCACTGGTTAGGTTCATACTTGGTTTTTCCCCAATCATAGAGATGGTAAGGTTATCCCCCAAGCTCTCTCGGTCGACCAGAGGATTTGAAAGGAGACATGCCAGTGCTGCCTCTACTCCAAGCTTGCTATTGTCAGAGTCACTTTTTATGCTATTCAGTTTTAGCACTTGGTTCAACCTTTTCCTTGCCATCACTCTCTTGCAACTGCAGGTCGAAGAAGATTTCGAAGCCGAGGACACATTGCTTTGTAGAATTCATCCAGGGCTTAGGAAAACCGCAAAAGGGGAAATCCTCTCCCTCCCAAACAAAGTGACCATTTAGTGTTCCATGGATCGGCCCGTGAACGAGCTCATATCGTTTCCCGGCCTGCTTGGCTGTCATCTCTTCCCTTTTCCTGACCCAATCCTCTTTGGTGGGCACATAGCCAAGACGAAAGGCATGCAGATTATGCGTCACATCAACCAATACTGTGACGCCCTTTCGGCCACTTCTTCCAAGTCCCATTCCTGGCATATGTTGTAGTTTGTTCATGAGATAAACAGACTGGGAGCTGACGTACATACCCTCATCTGCTGCCAAGATGGTTTGCACTACCCTGGCCTCAGCCAAACTAAACCCTGAGAGAAATACATTTTCCTCGCCATGGTCAATTTCGGTCCCCAAAAAAGTCAGAGCCGGCCTTGAGTGTTTGGTATAATCCTAAGCTGTGTTAAATCCAACATTATAGGGATTGACTATTTTACCTATTTTGTTAATTTTTTACCAAAAAAGAAAAAAAAAAAAAAGTGCAAAACAATAAAGGAAGTTATATAATAATTATAGTGATTTTTTGATTTTTTTTTTAAACTAAAAATTCAAATCCCCAAACGGACTATGTCAAAATTTAGCTTATGACATTTTCAGAAATTTCTAATAAAAAAATACTCATTATGTGGATAACAAAATAAACTTTTAAAAATATTTATTCTTATATTATTTTTTATAAGGAATAAGAAAACAAAATTTTGTTGGCCTAAAACGAGTCAAGTTTAAGTAACTTGACTTTTAATATTGTAAATGTAACGCCCTACAAATTTAAACATGAATACACCACCCCAAGCAAATCAATATACATAATAGCCATCTTTCTCATTGAACTAAGATTCAAGAAGTCACAGTTACAAAGTTTATATTTCCAAAATACCTTGAACTCATCTCCAAGTTCAATGATCTAGATGACATTACAAAAGAGAAAGGCCCCCAAGGGCATACAATATTCCAAAGTACTTACCTGGTACAACAAAGTAAGTTTTTAAATTCTTAATACAAAATTCTAAGTCTTACAACCAAAAAGTTCTTGAGCTCTCAAGTCCAACTGAACCACTGCTAAAACCCAAGTCATTTTTGAAGTAGTATGTCACCATCTCCTGTAAAATAAATAGGGGTGGGCTATATGCCCAGTAAGAATACAAGCCAAGTATTTAATCATTTGAATAAGCCCACGGCACCATTGAGACAAGACAAGGTGAGTAATTAACATACATTTATAAACATAGCTAATTATGTAACTAATACCCAGTTAAATAATCACATTTCCATCTCACACCAAACATCATCATATTGAAAAGGTAAACACACCATGAGCCCCCCCATAAGAGTCCCAATAACAAAATACAAGTCACTTTTATTTAAAAACCATCCCCATATTTACCTACTATAATACGGCAGGACGTGGGCACTCAAAATCATCCATTGTTTTTCACTTTTACCGACTATAATACGAAAGGGCCAGTGGACACCCAAAAATGTTTTTTCCCACATTCGTCCGGCGATAAGCTCAAGATAGGGCAATTGGGCACTTTGACTCCCCATATAAGTACCAACACACACCATCACATCAAAATTGACTCTTAACCCGGGGCTCATGCTCAATTTGCCAAACTTTTATTCATTCAACAAGTATTCAACACAATACGAGATGAAACACAACACAACACTCAAGAAGAATTAATCTCCGAGTCACAATTTCATTTCATCACAATATTCACATCTTTTGTCCTTTATTGTTCACAAGATTCCAAGACTTTATGGAAATTCCAATTGAAAAACTACTCTCTACTTAATTGAAAATTAGGGTTTTTAGTCTACTTTGTGGCCTTCCCTCTCTTTTTCATTTATACAAATTCTCAACATCAATACTCCTCTTTCATGTAGATTTAATTGACATTTTAATAACAAGTGAGTAGAATGTCCCTTATTGTTAAATCCAAAGTTTAATCCAACTCAATCATTTAATCAAGCTTTAAAATCACAACAATACCATATAAACTTCTTCAAATCAAAGAAACACTAGGTTAAAAGTAACCCTACCTCAAGTTATGAGCACAAGAACCAAGCTTCTAGATAAACCCTTCACCAAACAAAAGTCCAAGGACACACAGGCCAACAATAATACCACAACCACATGCCCTACCAAGATTCACCAAGGTATTCACCCATTTTTCTCAAAACAATATACATTTTTAATGTGTTAAATATACAATAATGCTCAATGCAAATGGATAAGAAATTAGTTTCAATTCACCTAATTCTCATGCAATTTCTACAACAATCATAGCTATCCTCCACCGATAGCCCAAAACAGATATCTCTAAACAACTAGATAATTTCTAATAGAGATAAACTTTCCAAAATTTCAAGATGTGAGTGATAATACATACCCAACTCCACCATCATCATCATTATCATTCCAATTTCATAAAACCAACATCATTTCCATTTCTTCTTCACAAAATCCAACATTCACATTTTAGGGTAAAATCCTCTTTCTTTGAAAATCAATTTCAAGGATGAAAATCCACCATTTCATCACAACTTAACCATATCTACGATTCCACAACCATTTTGAAGAATCCCTTTGAAAATCCTTCTTTTGATTTCAAAACCAAAACCCCAGATTTTTATCAAAAATCCCCAAATCACAATTTTGTTTAGAAAAAAAAATAACTAAATTAAAAATCATACTAAAGTGTGGAGAATCCCTACCTCAAGTTAGAAGACAAGCAAGAGCAAGGTTGAGACCTCAATGGAGTCGAAAACGAACTTTGCTTCGATCAAATGGAAGCTCTAGGTGAGCTCTACCTTTTTATCAAAGGGACTAGGGTGTTGAAACCAGCGGATGATAGTATATTTGAGGTTTAAAGATGGTTTATGGGGAGAGAGGGAGAAAATCTCGGGTAGCGTTTGGTTTAATTTTAGAATCATGATTTGGGAATGGAGTTGTGTTTTGAGTTAGTGAGTTGTTCTGCATTTTTTAAATGAGTTTTGAAATAAGAAAAGTTGTTTGGTTATGGGTTTTAAAAAGAGTTTTTAAAACTTAATTCAAAAACTTATAACTCATAATCAAACACACAATTCAAAACTCTATTGAAAATTCTATTTAAAGCTTACAACCAAACACTTTTTAAAATTCAATTCAAAAAAATAATTATTGAAAAAAAATAAATTTTTTATTTAAAAAATTCAAAAAAAAATTGAAAATATTTTTTATTTAAAATATTAAAAACATATATTATTTTTTTGTTATAAACAATTCAACTAGTGCTTTAAAATTACTTTTGATTGTATATTTCATTGAGAATTTTTTTTAATTGTTTTGTTTAAAATTGTTTTTTATTTTTTAAAAATTACCTGGTAGACCCAATTTCAAAATTAAAAAACTCACTCTACCAAACATGTTTTGAAAAGAATTTTCAAATGTGGGTGTGGAATCAATTTTTGAAAACTATATCCAAACACAGTATTGAAATAGGAGGATGGAATTATGATTCCACCCCTAAACCAAACACAACCTAGTTTTTGGAATGGAGAGAGAGAGAGAGAGAGATATGAGAAAAATGACTTAAAAAGTGAATTTTTTCAATTGATTTATGTATAGACCGCTCAAGTGACCAGACACAATAAGTGAGACCGCTTGAGCGAACAAAGTACTGCTCGAGCGCACAATGACATACTTTTAGAAGTTTTGCAGACAAAAACTAACAACTCGAGCACAAGAAAGACCGCTCGAGCGCAAGCGAGCAAAACACATTCCCAGTGCTTTTGCAAGCCTACAAAAGTACTGAGAGTTCCCAAAGACTGCTTCAGCGCAAGAAGCACTGCTCGAGCCAAGACCACTCGAGAGCAAGAACGACTGCTCGAGTGAGAAAAACACACTCCCAGTACTTTTGCAGGCCTACAAAAGTACTGAGAGTTCCTAAAGACTGCTCGAGCAAACTGACCAAAACCTAGGCAATGACTCATTTGAAAAACGAATTCCTAACCAATTTCAAATGCAACCACAATACACAAATAACCCAATTCAATGAGGAATAAGAAGAACAAGGATATAAACAACGCAGTAAAGCAAAGAAATCAGGATCCAAAACAATAAATGGGTCGAGTCTAAATCAAAATCGTTATAACCTCCCCCTTAAGGAATTTCATCCCCAAAATTTTAAATCAAATAATAACACCATTTAAAAAAAAAAAAATCAATTACAACCATGATAACAAGTTGAATCTCACAATCATGATCCATCCACCGGTCATTCACTCTCATAACAATAATAAACAAAGTTTTCAATACTGAATATGCGATTCACTTGTCCCAAAACATATACAATGTTCACATTTAATCAACATAACAAGAATTTCATTACAAGTTTCAAATATTAACAAAAAGGTCTGGATACTTCTCACAGACTTCCACCTTACGTTCCCAAGTTGCCTCTTCAACCCATGGTGGCGGCACAACACTTTTATCAAAGAAATTGTTTTGCCTCGCAAGACTTGATCTCGTGTATCTAAGACTCTAACCAGTCTCTCCTCATACGAGGCATCCTTATCTACATCTAACTCGGTCTAATCCAACACATGTAACGGATCCAACTCATACTTTCCGAGCATATAGATATGAAACACGTCATGAATCCCGGAAATGGCGACAAGGCCAAACGATAAGCTACCTCCCCAACAAGCTCAAGTATCTCAAAATGCCCAATAAATCTACGGGACAACTTCCCACTCTTCCCAAACCTCATTAAACCCCATTGCAATGATATCTCTAAGAAGACGTGATCTCCTACCTCAAATGATAATGGTCTCCTCCTACGGTCGGCATAACTCTTCTGACGACTCTGAGTTGAAACCAACCTCTTACGGATAAGTGCGACCTTCTCTGTTGTTTCCCAAACTAACTCAGGACCTAACATAGGTGTATCATCCACATCGGCCCAATACACTAGAGATCTACATGGTCGGTCATACAAGGCCTCAAATGATGCCATGCCAATACTCGCCTAAAAGCTATTGTTATAGGCAAACTCCACCAAAGGTAAGTGTCTCTCCTACGACCCCTTAAAGTCAAGAACACAACCTCGAACCATATCCTCTAGGATTTGAATAGTATGCTCTGACTGCCCGTTAATTTAAGGATGATAGGCGGTGTTAAATGTCAACCTAGTGTCCAAGGCATTATGTAGGCTCTACCATAATCGAACAGTGAAACGTGGATCTCTATTCAAAATGATAGTCACAGGGATCCGTGAAGTCAAACTATGTCCCTAACATAAAGGTCGGCAAAATAATCTACCAAGTCACTTGTGCGCATAGGTATAAAATGTACTGACTTGGTTAACCGATCAACAATCACCTACATGGCATCATTACCTCATTGAGTCCTCGGAAGACCCACAACAAAATCCATCATGATATGCTCCCACTGTCACTCAGCTATAGGCAAGGGTTGCAACAAATCCACTGGCCTCTAATGCTCAGCCTTTACTTGTTGACAAGTAAGGTACCTCGAAACAAACAAGGCTATGTCTCTCTTCATTCCCCTTAACCAAAACTAGCAACTAAGGTCGTGGTATATCTTTGTGCCTCTTGGGTGTACCGCAAGGCACGAATGATGGAACTCTTGGAGTACCTCCTCTCTACATGACTTTAGCACGAAAAGACGATCAAGGTATCTAACACTTAAGTCAAAATACACGTTCAAGCACTTCTTCACTATAATAACCCCGATCTGTAATTAGCTCATAATCCATGATTAAGAATGCTAATTCAGTTTTAAAAATGAGATTATGTATTAATTGTGCATTTTGTATGTGTTTTGCATTCATATTTGTTAGCCATAAGAATATCTGTTCAGAATTCTACTTTGTTCTGTTAGTTGAAGGCTTTATCGGCATCCGAACATGAAATTGATTACATCAATGTGTTCATTTGGATTTTTAGAATTTTATGGTAAGTTTAATTGGATTGATTTGGAACCAAATAATTAGAATAAATTAATTAAGTTGAAGTCAATTAGTTCTAATCATAATTAATTAGCTTAAGCTAATTGGACCTATATAAGGCCAATATAACTTCTGGAACACAATCTCATCACCATTTTGAGCTAAAAAACATGTAGAAGAAGGGAGAGGAGGGAGATAGTTCAATTCAAGGGGGGAAAGAGGAGATTGAAGGGAAATATTAAGGAATTGGCTTGGAAACTCAAGGAATTTGCTACATAGAGTTCAATTGAGGAGTTTAGGTAAGAATTTAACTCATAACTATATATTTAAGACACCAAATGTGGGATTTCAAGTGAAGTAAGAGACTAGCATGAGAAATAAGTTAAGAATGTAGAATTTGAGATTATCATAAGCTTGCATGCATAATTCATGAAGTTTAAGCTTGAATTCCACCTCATATCTCACATGCATGGAGTTATTTTTGTTAAATTTTGAGAACTCAACATGATTTTGTACAAAACATCTCATTTGTTCATGATTCAAAGAGTTTGAACTCAAAACAATGCATGCATGTGTTATACATTGAGTTTAAGGTTTGGTTTTAAAGAATTGTCTAGCTTTTAGGCTTTGATTTTGTGAATTGGTTTTCATTTCATGTTTTATTACAAGGTTTCAAGTATTTCCTTAAGTTTTTGGCCCAAATGAACAAGATTGAAGCTTTGAAAATTGAGTTTTGAACCTTAAGAACAATATAGAAATTCTAGAATTTGAGCAGTTCGCTTGAGCGATGGAAGTGTCGCTTGAGCATATATTTCAAGCTCCCAGTAGTTTGCAAACAATTGCACGGTGACTCGAGCGACCGATTGTGCGCTTGACTGAACATCTTTTTTCTCAGTACTTGGCTTGAACGACTGTTGAGCTACCGTCGAGTGTCAAAATTGAGCATCCAGTACTTTTGCAGACCACTCAAGCGAACTGCCTTGCTTTTAGAAATTTTAGAAGTGTTTTCAAAATACATAATTGCATCCTCATTCCATCTTAGGCACTTCTAAGTCATGGTTTAGGCCATATTAATGAGGATATAAATTATGAACACTAAGAAAAAAGTGCAATAAGTTAAGTGTTTTTGGAGTGTGTGTTTTAATATGTATTTGTCACGTGTTTGTGTGTAAGTCACGCGCCATTATCCGACCAATCTGTCTAAGTTATCTGTTTAGCTTCTGGAGCTATCTGTGAGTAACAACTCTGTAAAACTATGTTTGTCTATAAATATTTTCTGAATGAAATGATATGATAAACTTTGTTTCTTGAAATGATATTTTTTGTATAGATAAATGATTGTCCTATTTTTGAAATATATCATGGCATCCTTAGCATCATGTGATATGTTATATGTTATATGTTACCTGGTACCAAGGTGTCAAGTGGGTCAGTATTTTGCTCTACAGACCTAAGATTATGGGAACTTGTGTTCTACGTTCAAGCAATGGAGTTACTGCTCGAGCAATCTTCACTCTCACAACGTTCAAGCATAGGAATTAGTGCTCAAGCGGTCTAAGTCTGTTTGGGATTAGATACTTAAAAATTGGCTTTTGTCTCATTTCTTCCACTTTTATTTTCTCATCTCTTACTTCTCCCTTTTTTTGAAAACCCTAACCCTTCCACCTATATTTCACTTATTTTTACAAAGAATTCACCCTAGTTCTTGTATTAAAAGTGAAAAACACGTAGAGATTAACACTTTGACCATTTGGATCACGATTTCTTTGAAGTTTCTCCTCGAGTCTTCATCTTTTGCTTTATTTTCGAGGTATGAGTACTTCTAACTTGGTATATCTATGATTTGAGATGTATATGTGATAATTTATTAGTTATATTAATGTATGAGATGAATGACTTTGGTTTACATAAAGCAATTGAAGTTTAAATATGGATTTTCCCAAATCCTTTGAGGGGTTTTGAATGATTTATGAAGATAAAGGTTGTTGATGAGGATTAATTGGTTCATAAATGCAAGTGAGGAAAAAGCCCTAAAATTTTACTAAAACCGTTGTTTAAATTTTTGCTCTATAAAAGGATTTTTGTTTAATCGGACCTTGAATCATGAAATTGATTTATTGTTGGGAATGTGGAAATTGGAAACCTTTTATTATTGGCTATGTTAAATCTTTGTTAATGTAATAAATGAACCTTAGGTAAATTGAGATATTTGCAAATTCATACATCATATTGCATTGCATGATTTTGTTCCATGATTGATACAATTTCTTGGATGTTTGGAAATGTTGAAAGGGGGTAAATCGTGTATGACCAGGTAGTAGAGTTGGGTTTTGGAAATGTGTTATGTATTGTATTGGTACCCGCGCAGGGAGTCCAGGTACCCAATTGCCTTGTCTTGTGCTTATAGCTGAACGAATATGGGAAATGTTTTTGGGTGTCCACTGGCCCTACTATATCGAGTTGGAAAATGTGGGAAAAACAAGTGATTTTGGGTGTCCACTAGTCATGCCGTATTATAAGCCGACAAATGTGGACAAGATGTGTGTCTTAGGTGCCCACCGCCCTGCCGTATTGTGAGCCGACAAATGTGGGAGTATTTTCAGGATATTTAAAAATCTATATACGTTTGTTTCTAGCTTTTACTCTGGACTTCATTGCTTATTTACCGTCCCACTATCAATGTTGAGATTTTAGCATGACAACAATATAGCATACATCATTTTCTTTAAAAAATAGAAATAAGGATTTTATCATGGCATATGCATATGCATAGCATGATCATATCCATTTCAAACATTTATGTACTCTGTCAAATGTATTCCTACTGGGAAACTTTGCTCATTTCTATCATAATAAATTCTCAGGACTTGGTGATATGCTACCACCTAAGTGAAGGACGGTAGAGATTTTCGGATAGAGCACAGAGGCTCGTTTGATGTTATTTGTATTCATGCTACTGAGCTTTTGGTGTTTTGGGAATTGGATTTCGCTTTTGTGTAATCAAGACCCTTATCTTGAAATATGTAAGTCATTAGGGCAACTTACATTAAATTTTCTAACTCCTTGAACTATAAATGTTTGATCAATTGTAATTGAGGGAAAAGAAATGTAATATTTTGTATTACTTCAATGGAAAAAAGATATATTATGATCTTTTCAACAATTGTCACCTATCTATTATCTTTTATTTGGGTTTGTATAATAGACTTGGACGAGTAATTAAGAAACTTGAATGGTGATTTGACTACTAAATATTGGGGCGTTACAAGAATTATATGGATTCAGACACTGCCATGTGGCATAGCTATGGATTATCAAGTGTATGGCAGTTGTCAAATCCTTCTCAAACACTGCATTAGTGTTTTATGATGATTATGCAAAACTGAGCAAAAGATGAAATCTTATCGATATAGAAGTCCTAAACAACCGGAGATTATTTGGAATAGGACTTTTGAAGCACATAAACTACTTGTTGGGCAGGACACTAGCAAATAGACCACACCCCCATGGGTTGAGAGTACACTATTTTTCTCTATGAATTATGTCCATTAAATATTTTTATAATATTGGAGGATTAACTTGGGCGTTGAAAGACTCTCGGTCGTTCAACGGCTGTGGGAGTTTTATCTTGTAGATGGCGTTCTTGTAGAGGTGCTGATCATCTCCTTCATTAGATTTCTTCATTATCAAGTGATGGATTTTTTGTGACCGTACAATCTTCCTCTTTTGTCCAATTTGGATATCTTTTTTTTTTTTTTGGTTGCACTTTACCCTTTCTCTCTCTTTTTTTTTTTTGGTGTTGTAAATGGATGTATGACACGTACTGAAAGAGGTTCACGAGATTGTAATTTGTTCCGGAATAAATTGAGTAAATGGAATGTGACAATATTATCGATTTAAAAAATATTGAGAAAATGTTTCGGAATCAAATTGCAGTTGTAACGCCCCGAAATAATTAACATTAACCCAACTCATAATAGTGCTACAGTTGATCAACAATCTCATAATTTCTATTCATTATATCTTTGATCATTACAAAATGTGACATATGCAATATATATATTCACCAATCTTAGATTCTGAATCTATAGCATATGGCATGGATACAAGAGTAGTAAAAAGAGAAATAAAATAAAATTAATGACTACAACTTTTCAAGACGATACTTGGTTACAACAAAATGAGTTTAAACTCAATATAAGGAAAGTCCTAGGCTTAAACAAAATTAATTACATCAAGAACCAACGATGAAGCATATCACACTACAACAAAATTGAATTTTTATGGCTTGCAATATATGCCGTAAAAACTCTTTTACGGCATGCACACAAATGTCGTTATATGACATGCCATAGAAAGTTGAGCATCATTTACGGCATGCAGGTAAAGTTGTAAAAAGTAATAAATTAAACATTAATGACATACTTTGTGTGCCATATATAATTTTTTATGACATTTTTGTCATGCTATAAATCATCATACTTTTCATAGCATAATTTTGCATGCCGTAGAAGATTATTTTTAATATAATTATGGCATACTTTGTATACCGCATATAATATTTTACGACATTTTCTTGCATGTCATAAATCATCACACTTTTCACGACGTAATTTTGTATGTCGTAAAATGTCATTTTTAATATATTTATGACATACTTTGTATGCCGTATATAATCTTTTACGACATTTTCTTGCATGCTGTAAATCATTACACTTTTCATAACATAATTTTGTATGCCGTAGAATGTTATTTTTAATATGTAATATATATACAGGAATATAACATTGCCTAATAGTATATAGACAGTAGCTTATAAAATGCAACTTGTTAACAAACCAAGCAGAAGTAACAACTATGAAGTAAGCAAAAAAATCTAATATCCATGCACTAAACAATCTGCATACTAACTTTCATCCTCAACTTCTATCATATCAAGCTGATAACAACCTCAAACATACAAATCAAAAAAAGTATTCAAATCATAAGATTCACTAATCTCTAAAATACGACTTTAAACTTCCAAAAAGTATAACTACAAATCGTAAATCAATTAGTCTAATATTTAGTCCAAAAGAATGAATGACTAGGCCATGCAACTATACTTCCTATTGCATCTTGAAGATCATACATTTCATGAGTAGAACGAAACAACGGCACGTTGACTGTTACATGGTTCATCCATACTTTCCAACACAAAGGTCCAAAAGTCACATAATGCACCTTTGACTTGGGATCCCTTGATGCAATTTGGCCTTATGCAACCACCAAGTTTGTCCCCTACCAATGCAATAACTTGCATTTGACATTCTGTAAGCTCGACACACCAGTACTTTGATCCTACAAAAATTAAGAGTATATAAGCATGCTGCATAACATTCATCCCATTTACCAAGTATTAGTTCAACAAAGGAAATGAAAGTGTCAAAAAGCTTCAAGGAGAACTCACTTATATATGTCATCAATGTCAGAAAAGAAAATTTCAACCTGATGAAGAACTTTCACAATGTCAATGTTCATAGTTTTAGAAAATAAGAGTTTGAATTAAGAAAATCCCAAATATTCCCATGATAGACAGGGTGTGTTATGTTTATGTGTTCTTTGTATGGCGCAAAATGAAAACAAAAAAGTAAATAATAATAAATAAAAAAAATAGAAAATGAAAAGATGTTGCAACACGCCAGCTCTGTTGTCACTAGTACCCTCCTCACTTGGTCTTGGTTTCATTGTAAAATCCAAAAAATGAAACATCAATAATGTCACTGTCTTTACAATCCCTCCAAACAAGGCCTTATCAAAACAAAAGGCACAGAAACCTTATCTTGAAAACTAGAAATAGCTATGGTGACAAAATTAAAAACATATCTACATGGTAGCTTAAACCCATTTCAGCTGAGAAACAGGAAACAGAGCTTCGAAGCAGAGCAGCCATGGCAACCTTGAGCAGCCAGTTTCATATCACAAGCCATTCAACTTATCAAAATGTCAGATCAGAGCCGTCTATCTCTTGTCCATTGTCTCTCTCATTTATGTTTTCTCGCAAAATTATAGCACTCACTAATGCACGGGAACACTAAGATATACATATTATATATACTGGTTATTATTCACCAACAATATATATATATATATATGGATAGTTATAAATGGAGCAGCCAAGGAAAAACATAAAGGTTTCTCATTCTTTTCACCCTCATTTTATTTCCTTTCATGACATGAAGCTTTTGGTGCTTTTAATCATTTCTAATTTGTGCACTTTTTAAAAGGTGTGTGACATGGAAGAGTCTCTTGAAATACCCATAATGAATGATCTCACAATGGCCTTTCTACAGTAGACAAACATAGAGCTAAAATCTCTGAGGTTAAGAAGGCAGCACCTGGTCGGAAGTTGTGAAGCCCCTAATTGTGTCACCACCAATTATTGCAATTCTTTTGTCCCCAAGTGGTTGCAAAATGACTGCCTAGTACATTAAAATTTGTATCAACAGTCATGAAAAAGACTGAATTAGCATAAATTAGCTGTCATGAAATAAACAATTACAGCACAGTAGCTTGATGTGCTTAACTTTCATCTCCCGATTTATGCAACTGATGTCCTTGATAAGAAAATATAAACATTTTAGCAAAAAATAAAAAATTATTAGAAGCTCTCAAAACAAGATTATTTTTTAATGAGAGCATGGAATAGAACTTGTAAAAATCTACATCCAATAATGAAACAAGTATTTCAAAAGTGAGAAAAGCAAGTCAACTTCATAAAAAATGAAACATGATTATCTGTGTGTTTGAAGGCAAAAATGGCAGCTCTGACTTCCCAGGGTACAGAGATAGGTTGGCCAAGTAACTCTCTGAATAGTAGGAATTATGGATGGTCATCTTTTTGAAATTTAGTTTTCACTGGGCTTTTTTTTTTTTTTTAAATCGTAACATACCAAAGTAACGGGAAAATATGACAGAGAATACCTAGTTCATATCATGTTACTTACGTGACCCAGATTTTAACACACTTTGGTAGAGTGAACCTTGCATCAAGTTATTGGCATCCATAGGCACTGCTTCCCTGTAACTAGCAGGAGATGCAGCAGCAAATCTAATTTGAAAGATAAATTCGCCATCATAAACAATAACTAAAGACCTGCATATAGTCACGACTGAAAGAGATTCCCATGCCCTAAGAATAGGTAAAAGGATCATTAAAGAGCATTCGAGACAACTGAAACTTCCATCCGTTAAAAAGAAAATGTTGTGTTGTCCTTATCAGCCAATCTTATTTATTCATGAGATATCATTTCTCTTTTACCTGCACATCTATATGTTTATCTTCATAGCCTTACTAAAGAAAAATCCATCGTCGCATGCCATCACAGAAATTTAGGGCCATCAGCTCTAAGAGAAAGGTAATAAATTAAATTGCTATTGGGAAAAGAAAAGATGGTTGTGCTAGTATACCAAACATTAAAATTTCATAGTTTTCTATCCAATGACATAAAATTTCATCATAAATAGCTAGCATTATCATAGTTTTCAAATGTAGTGATGATTGAATTTGTAAACAAATTTCAGAAAATGAAATTTAAAATAGAGGATAAATACAGATGGAGAAATTTATGCTAAAACAAGAACTTCTAATATAACTTCACCTGTGTTCATTCATATGTACATATTCATTTTTTTTATTATGAAAATAAAGTGAGCATAATAAAAGCTGGATAGAGAATAAGACACTTAAGAATGGTTGCATGAGTTACAGAAGCTGTGTACCATAGTAACTCAGAAACTACAAAATCAGGAAGATGAGATTTTATCCTTTGACACTTCACGCCTTCAAGATTTACCTGAAATCAAAATTTATTTCACTTTCAAAATATTTCCTAAAATCAAATAGATGTAAATAAAATCAAGTGAAATTTATTGAATTTGGAAGAAAAAAAATGTTGCGCCCTCACCACTAATATAGTTTTTGTTCGGATTGACAGCCATACCAAACTAGTTAGAATATTTGTTACTATCAAACCAAGTGTCAGTAGATCCGCTCTAGACTGTGAACTGCTCGATGACAAGGTTTTAGATAATTGTAAGCACCAGGAAAAAAAAAAAAAGAAGAAAAGCAATTATGAGACTATCTAAAACTACTTAGGAAAACTATGACAGCCAGAAAGAATTAAACTTGCAGCAAGAAAATCAGCTACCTGGAGTATACAAATCAATTAGTATTCTAAAAATAAAATAAGCGTCATTATAACTCAGCTCAGCAAAATTATAATAATTGGGATATCTATTGCTCATTATTCTAAAAAAAGATAGTTGTAAAATCCAACCCACAAAAACAAATTGTTAGAACTTCGAATAAAATCCAACCCACAATATAAAACCAGCTAATGATCTAAATTCTGCATGACTGCATTAACAACTGTCTTCAGTTTTGTACAAATCTTCAATTAGCAAAAGTCTATGCATTAGAATTATGAACAGTTATTGGGCATCTCTCCTCAAAGTTGATACAAGACATAGTAAATTTTCCCATAGAGATTACTTATCAAAGATGAATAAATTCTCAGGAGAGATTCATGCTAAATCTTTTTTTATTTTATTTTTTTCAAGAACAACCTGAAGAAAACAACAAGAAAATATAGAAGAACCCTGAGCCAACACAACATTTGACAAATTATAGCTAATTTCAACATGATTTCTCCAGAAAACTTCACTGAAAATTAACACCACTCTGTTCGGTTTCTAAAAGTAAGAATGTCTAAGAGTCCATATGTAATCTATTTCCCTAGGACCTACATTTTCTGAGCAACCAAATAGGGAAAAAGAATCCACATCACACATCAAAATGAATACTACCTTCAATCACATTACTTCCATCGATTAACTCACTCCTCAAACTTTAACAATTCTAAAGAAACAAAAAGAAATTAACAATAATAATAATTAAACATATAAAATTTTCCGAGACACTAACTAGCGGATTTCGTCGAGACGCAAAAGAAAAATAAAGGAAATCGAAATGAATGAATTGGAATTTGGATCCAGAATGAATAAAGAAAAAAAGAAAGATTAGAGAAATTTATATTCAAATCCATATTCATATTCATATTCAAATTCAAATCAAATGAACACATGGATTCAAATTCAAATCTCTCACAACAAATTTATAGTTAAATATGAACTTCAAGATTAGAGAGAGAATTTACCGCTTGAAATAGCAAGGGGCAAACCCTAGGAGGAGATTCAAGATTGTAAACCCTAGGAGAAGAAGAATCGACGGAATGAAAAGCTTGAGAGAGAGAGAGAGACAGACAGACAGAGAATACGAAACTGAGATTGAATCGAGATCTATGCAGATGGCTCACCATAGTAGACGATGCAAATGGCGGTGGCGGTGGAGCTTCGAAATCGAGAGAGAGAACTTCGAAATCGAAATCACTAAGCCGAATCACTGAGCTACGTATTGATTTATGAGAAGGGGACAATGTATTGATTTATGAAAAGGAAGCTGCTCTACGAAATCGAATTCACCGAGCTGAAGTGAAGAGAGTGAGCGAGAGATTTGAGGGAGCCCAGCAGAGATTGTAACACATTTGGAGGCATTTATAAATGCCTTATATTGGCTAAACGGTACCGTTTTAATTAATACAAAATGCGACACTTATAAAACGTCATTAAATATTATAAAAAGTGACATTTAAAAAAAACGCCATTAAATAAACGCCATTAAAACAAGCATTTCCTGTAGTGATATGTAATTTTTTTTTCCAAAATCCCACTGGGTGCAATTATTCCTTAAAAGAAGACACTAAATTATAAAATAATGTATAAATTATTTTTTACGTTGTCCGTAATTAGGAAAATTTAAGGTGAGAAACTTGGTTGGAAATTGTTAGCCTTTTTAAATCAAAAAAAAAAAAAATTAAGATTGAATTTTTTTTAATAAAAGTTTTCATGACATGTTAATGCATTGACGTGTAAAGTTATAATATTTTTACGACATGAAATGTATGTTGTCTTAAGTGCAAATATTTTATGACATATTTTTGTATGCCGTTAAAATATGTATTTTTTACGACATGCTTTTGCATGCCATAAAAAAAATTCGGATTGAATTTTCTTTTTTTTAGAAGTTTTCACGACATGTTAAAGCATGCCGTGTAAAGTTATAATATTTTACAACATTAAATGTATGTCGTTTTAAGCGTAAATATTTTACGACATATTTTTTAAGTCGTAAAAATATACATTTTTTACGGCATACTTTTATATGCCATAAATAGATGAATTAACGACTTACATGGTATGCATGTCGTTATTGAAAAACCATTAACGGCTTGCAAAAAAAAAAATGTCATAGAATGTACTAATTACGACATGCATTTGATGTATGTCGTAAAGTCAAAGCCATAAATAGTTAATTTTGTTGTAGTGTCATCAGCACCTGAAAGTTGTTTTCCACATAGGGTGAGCCAAAGCCCAGTAAAGGTACTCTCACACAGCATATGAATCTTAGCAAAATTATAAGGTGAATGCATATGAATGCCATTTGTCAAATATTTCTCATTTTCCATCTCAAAACAATGTAATGCCATGCAATTCATGAAAATCATCATTTTATGTATCTCTAGGTACGTGTCTGCCGGTAGGCTATACAAGCACTACAAAAGCCATTTTAACGGTACTAACCGGAAGGATCGGCACCTAACTGCGCGGGTTTCTAGACTTTCACCAGGGATACACAGGCCAACATAATAAAACCACAACCACACCCCCTAACCAGATTCACCACGATATTCTTCTATTTTTCTCAAAAACCAATACATTTACATTGTTCAATATGAAATGATGCTTGATGCATAATGTATGAGAAATTAATTTCAATTCAACTTAATCCTTATGAAACGTCTACAACAATCAAGATTATCCTCTACTAATAGCCCAAAACATATATTTCTATTCAATAGATAATTTCCAATCAAAAGATATAATTTCAATATTTTACAATGGGAGTGATATTCCATATCCAACTCCACCATCATCATTAACATAACTATCATTCCAATTTCACAACACCCAACATCATTTTTCATTTCCTTTCACAAATCCAAATATCCAAAATTTAGGGCAAAACCCCATTTTCTTACAAAGTTGATTTTAAGAAAAGATATCTGCCATTTTAACCTATCTCAACCATAACTATATCCCCACAACCATTTTCAAGAGCTTATTTGGAAAACCCCTCTTTTGACTTCAACTTAAACCCTAGGTTTTCCAAAAAATCTCCATATCAATAATATAGCGATCCCGGTTTTACCCCGACCTTTATTGTGTTCTGGACTCGGGTTCCGTGATTGTATATTGTTGTCTTTGTCTTGTTTCCTCCCTTTAATTCTTTGAATTTAAGTTTTGGGACTTGTTGGGCGAATTTGGAACAGGTTAGTTACCTTTGGGTACAAATGGTTGTTGCCCAGATTTTGGCTTCTTCGCTCGAGCGAGGCTTCTTGCGCTCGAGCGAGTATTGTGTAATCTGTTCTTCGCTCGAGCGAGCCTTGTGAAAATGTTTATTCGATCAAGCGAGACTTCCTTCGCTCGAGCGTGCGTCTGCGTAGGGTGGCAGACCTTAAGCTTTACATTCTACGCTCGAGCGACGCTTCTTGCGCACGAGCAAAGCGACCTTTTTGTGTCTGGTCGCTCGAGCGAGCTTGGTGTATATCAGTTCACAGCAGCGCCGTTTTGGCTTCATTTTTTATTTCCTTTTCACCCACAAACCCTAAATCTACAGTCTCTCTACCTAGAAGTCACATTCTCTCTAAGATTTCATCTACATTCATTGAGTTTTTGACCCTAGTGTCTTTGAGAATAAGGTAGAGGGCTTCAAGAGCTTCGTGTTGATCCAAGTAAGAGTTGATTTCATCATCTTTGAAGTTTCGATCTTGCTTGTTCGTCTTCTACACTTAAGGTAGGGAATTTCTACACTCTAATATGGTTTTTAGCCTAGTTATTTGCTATTGTGTGTAGATGTTGAGATTTGGTTGTGGTTTGCACAAATCTAGGATTTGGGTGTGAAATGAAAAGAAGGGTTTTGATGAAATTGGCATAAGTGGGTTTGAGGTTTGGATACAAGGTTGTGTTGTGCCAAAATAGTTGATTTTGGGTGTTTGGGTTGATATTTGGAAAGAGGGAGATTTTGCCTTAATTTTGATTAAATTATTATTTTGAATAAATAATTTGAATTAACATTAAAAATGTGAAATTGAAAGGTTATGATTAAAATTGGTGATATTGGATATATATTATCTCACCAATGTAAGTTTTGAATAAAATATTTATTTTGAGATTGAACATCTCTTTAGAAATAATTGTATTGGGCTATTGGTGGGGGATAGCTATGATTGTTGTATAAATTGTATGAAGATTAGGCGATTTAATGCTAATTCATTGTTGGTGTCATTGAATATGACTATGTTATAAATACATTGTATATGTATGTTTATTGGGAGGAGAAAAGGGATACACTCCATATATGATTATGTTTACAAATACATTGCATCTGTATGTTTATTTGGGAGGAGAAAGGGGATGAACTCCATTTAAATTAAGTTGGCTAGAGTGTCTTGGGTGAAAGACCCGAAATTTTATATATAAATGGGTGCCGATTCCTTCAGATGAAATATCCGTAAAATGGCAAGTTTGAAGTGCTTATGTGTGTTTTGCATAGTTGGAAAACCATTGAGTTGCAGTCTTATTTTGGTTGTTGAAAGATAATGAATTTAACTTATGAATTGAGTAGCATATAGGAATTGGAAATAAATTGAAGGAAAATGAAATGAGGTTAGGTCCTAGTGGCATATGAATATGTAGGCCTTGTGGATGTTTTAGTAATCGGTATTGTTTATGCACGTAGTATTTATACCTTTGCTAAATCTCATATATTGTGTTAGATTATCTTTGCTGGGCTGTTGGCTCACCCTATACGGGAATATCATTTTCAGGTGTAGGTGAAATGTTTCCTCCAAGGTAATAGTGTGTATGAACTTTTGGGAAGCAAGAGCTTCTTAATTATGCCTTATGTGTGTATGTTTGTTATTTGTAAAGCCTAGGGCTTAAGTTGTAATGAGCGACACTCAATTCGTGTAACCAAGCAATGACTTGAAAAGATGTAAGCCTACATGACATTTAACTGGTTATTAAACAGTAAACTCTGATATATGAAAGTATGTTGTTTCTCATATTTATTCAGCATATGAGTTATCTTTATTGTATTATTTTGGGGGCATTACAAATAATCCTTTTTAAAAGAGTAAATAACTAAGCTAAAAATCATATAATGAGTCAAAGAAATCCCTACCTCAAAGTAGAAGACACAAAGAAATAATAGGTAGAACTTTACGGAGTCAAAAACACTAAATACTTGGATTAAAATGAAGCCCTCGACGTGCCCAACATTTTTCTCCAAAGGACCAGGGTAAGAAAACCCATGGATTGAGAGTATTTGGGGCTAGAAATGAGAACTAGAGAGAGAAGGCAACAATTTTAGGGTTTGGAAATGTTTAGAGAGAGAGAGAGATGAAAAATTGATCCAAAAAGTCTTCTTCTTGAAATAATATATGCACAGACCACTCGAGCGACCAAAACACCACTCGAGCGAACAGACACGATAAATGACACCGCTCGAGCGCACAATGACCCCCTCCTAGTAGTTTCATAGATGACAAAAGATCGCTCGAGCGCAGATATCACACTTTCAGTAGTTTTACAAACTGTAAAAGACCGCTCGAGCGCAAGAAGCATCGCTCGAGCGAACATGCAAAAATCTGGGCAACAACTTTTTGAAAAACTAACTTCTCAACCTGTTTCAAACACAACCAAAACTCCCAATAGCGAAACTCAACAAGTATTACGATGAAAAAGAGATGAACAATAGTTAAGTAGAGGGATTCTCGGATCCAAAATCAACAAATGGGTCAAGTCTAAACTAGAATCGTTATAGCAGTGGTTGTTGAGAGTTTTGTTGTTTATTGAATTGATTGTTGAAAAATGGAGGTCGATGATCCATTTTTTGAAAGTTTTGGCTAATATACAGTTGAATTCTTTTTTTTAATGAAAGGGTTAAGAATAACAAATGGTCAAGAATAAATATATGGTTTGCATTTTATGGAAGAACACAAATTGTTATTACTTACAAAAAATATGCACAACGGTTGAAAAATTGAATCACCAAATGTAGAGTTGCAACAGTAACATGTGATATTATTTCTGGGTTGCTTTTTGAAAAATGAATATTATATTCTTTTGGGTCCCACAATGGCTGGCTATGTGGTTGGCTACAGATAACACAAATGGTAACAACTAACAACTTTAATAGCTGTGCTAACAGCTGCATTGCATGGGATAACAAGCATTACAAGCTCACTAACTGACAAAATCTAATACTAATTGGGTGTTAACATGTTCATTATGGTTGCTCTAAGGCCAACTAAAAAAATGAGACCTTTAACATATATATATATATTTGGGTAAATTATACTTTGCCCTTTATGTTTGATTGCTTTCTCAATTTAGCCCTTGAAGTTTTTATTTTTTCACTTTGACTTTTGGAGAAAATTAGAAAAACTTGAAATATAAAAGGTCAATGTGAAAAAATAAAAACTTTAAGGACCAAAGTAGAAAAATAACCAAACATAAGGAAACAAAGTGTAATTTACCCTATAAAATTTGTTGGTAATTTTTTTTTCTCTTGTACCTGCATAAAATTTTCTTGCATATATAAGTATTAAAATTACTCATTTTTAATTAAAATATTAGGTGATAAATCATATTTGAAAACATTGTATTTGGGAGTGAATCAATTATATTTTGTTTCTTACAATAAATATAACATTGTATTTTCTGAGTAATTTCATATAATTTTTATTATTAGCATAAATCATAGTTGTTGATAGATGAAAATAGGCTAATTTAGTAACTTTTTGGCTATTTGGCTAAAATATGAGTTAAAAAAAACTAGTATATTTAGGATGACTTTTTGACTTTTTACGAAAAGATGTGCAAAAAGTAGAGAAAAAAGAGAATATTTGACTTTTTAGTATGGGTTGTTGGCTTTTTGACCTTTTTAGTGACTTTTTGGCTAAATCGGTCGCTTCCCAAACGAGGCCTGAGATAGATTTTGGACATCTTCAATGAATAATATTATTTATTTATTTCTTCAATTTATTTTTTTTTTCACCTCATGTAACTGATTGAGTAACAATATTATAAACTTCAACTTAAAAAAAAAATTGCTTCTCTAGAGGCAATCCTAATTAGTGTAGTTAATAATATTCTATAAACAATCTATATATTTGATAAATTACTATTTATTACATTTAAATAATCCATCATTTCAATGGTTTTTAATTTTTTTTTTTTTTGGATAAAATTATAGTATTTGGTTTATTAGAATAAAATTAAATAATCATTTATTAACATATATATAGAATGACTATTTGCTTGCTATGGTAAATGATAATTTGATATGTAATACATTTTTTAATTTTTTTTTTGAGTAAACCAAACATGCAATGGCAGAGGCACATAGGACCTAGGGGTCATGTGCCCCCTTGGGTTTTGGGATTTTTTTATTTTTTTTATTTTTAAACATAAAGAAAATATTTTAAATAAGAAAATTTATAAAAATATTATTTAAAGTGAAATGTCAATAAATTTTTTAAAATTATGAGAACAATAATTATAGCGATCCCGGGTTTGTCCCCTTTATGTACAGTGTTCCGAACTTAGGTTCCGTGGAGTTGGTGGTTGTATGTCTTGTTGTCATCCTTTAATTCCATATGTCTGAGCTTTAGGATGTGTTGAGTGTGTTTCGAACAGGTGGGTTGCGCCTCAGTTCAAATTCTTGTTGCCTAGTTTTTGAGTGGTCCGCTCGAGCGGGTCCTTGTGCGCTCGAGCGGGGATTCCATACTTCCAGCATTTCGTGCCTTTGCAAAAGTACTGCAGGCTTGTTTTTCACGCTCGAGCAGGTTTCCCTACGCTCGAGCGGGCCATTTTGGCGCTCGAGCGGGTGTTCACTGTCTGAGAAAATACTGGGAGGGGAGAATCCACGCTCGAGCGGACTGGTTTTCGCGCTCGAGCGGATGTGTTTTGTTTTTGTGTCTTGGAGCTTGAGCGGGCCTTCTTGCGCTCGAGCGGGTCCAGTTTTCGTGTTTGACGCTCGAGCGTCCTATCATTCGCGCGAGCGGGGGTGTCGTATATCAGTTGACAGCTAGGCTATTTTGAATCACTTTTCAACTTCCACTCTCTTCCTTACTTTTCCGAAAAGCCATTGTTGAGAGCTTCTCTCACTGCTTTCTCCCTTCTCTCTTAGGATTGATCTAGTTAGAGTGTTCTTCTACCCTTTGGCCTTTACAAAAAGTGTGTTGATCGTCGAGGCCTACGTTTTGATCCGAAAAGTTTGGAGTTTGGAGCACTTTGAGTTTGGTCTCCTCCTCCGTTTGAGCTCTAACTTCGAGGTAGGGATATCCTACTCCATCTTATGAGCTTTGTCTTTAAATTTTGGCATTTTGATATGTTGGGGGTTGTTGGGAAATTTTGAGAAGGTTTTGGGGTCTTTGTGTAATTTTCAAAAGTTGGGGTTTCAAACATATAAACCGTTATGTATGTAATACATTGGAAAATGGACTTGGTGTTGGATTATTGATGGAGAATGGAACCTTAGGGTTGGCATTGTAAATATGGGAGAAAGCCCTAATTGTTATGATAAATTAATTTGTATAATTAATTTAGGGAAATGAGAAATTGAATAGGAAATATTCAAATTGGAAAGGTATGAGATTAGAGGGTGTAGTTGGATTAATTTATCGCTCACCTAGACAAAATGTTGATATTTTATCCAGTTGGTGCATTTATTTTCTATTTAGAAATAACTGCTTTGAGCTATCGGTGGAGGATAGTCTTGATTGTTGTAGACAATGCATGATGATTAGGCAAATTAAAACTAATCAATTGAGTATGCTATCAAGTATGGTGGTTGGTATAATACATCAAAACATTGTATTAATTGATTGAACATGTATATGATAATTGTTTATATACATTGTATTGTGTGGGAGGAGATGGGGGATGTACTCTACGGTTTATTGGATGATGGGTGATGGACCTCTAAACCGAATATTGTTTGACATTGATACAACACTACCATGTGTATCATTTGTGAATTATAGAAGTGTTTTGATTGACATTGATATAGCACTAAAATGTGTATCATTTGTCTTGATTGATTAAATTTGTATATGATAATTGCTTATATACATTGTATTATGTGGGAGGAGATGGGGGATGTACTCCACGGTTTATTGGAAGATGGGGGATGGACCTCTAAACCGGATTTTGTTTGAGATTGATACAACACTAAAATGTGTATCATTTGTGAAGTATGGAAGTGTTTGTTTGATTTGATATAGCACTAAAATGTATGTCATTATCATTTGTGAAGCATGGAAGTGTTTGTTTGATTTGATATAGCACTAAAATGTATATCTGTATCATTTGTGAAATATGAAAATCTTTTTGTTGACTTTGATACAGCACCAAAAAGTGTATCCATTATGAATTTTGAAAGTATTTTAGTGATGAGTTATCATCTCATTAAATTATGTGGCCAGACTCCGAGCCTTGTTTTCAAACTTAAAGTTGGATAAGAAATGGAAATGAATTGTAATATGGGCATGATTGTCATGAAACTGTAACATGGTATACGTTGGAATATAAGTGTGGACCATCTATCTAATGTTATTGTTTTAGTCATTGTTTATAGTTGGTTTAGTGTATTTCTACTGGGCTGTGACTCACCCTGTATAGGACTTCATTTTCAGGTATTGATGGTATGCTACCTCCAAGAACATAGCTTGGGAGGTTAGAGGCAGACAAACTATTTTGTTGTTGTGTTTTCTTTGGATATATTTCATGTAAATTCAAGCAAAAGGTTTAATATGTATTTGAGTTAGTACTCTCTTTTTGTAACCAAGTGTTGACTTGGAAAGTTGTAAGCCTATAGGGCAGTTACTTTTGTTGTCAATGTGTAATACAATTTGTAAGGATATTCTAATGATTGTAATATAATATCTCTTTCTTGTTACTTGACTGTATGATGTTATGGGTTTATTTTGAAGGCGTTACAATAATGGTTATTTTGATTGAAAATAAAGAGACAATGATAAGTCATATTATTATCTATGAAAATTTTAATATAATGATGATATCTATCATTATTGACATGCAAATATAATTAATTTTAATGAAGATATGAAATTTATTGGATTGTTAGTTACATTTGACACATGGAGTTTATCCTCTATGTAGAGTTTGTCCTCTATGTGTTTCTTTCCATTTATAACTAAAATGACTACTATATAAATTATAATCAAGCAACGCATCTTTATTTATAAAAAATAAAAAAATTACAATAAGTCATGACTAATATTAAAATGAGTTATAACTAACTATTACTTGATATTCATAACCAAAATAACAACCACGAGAAGTTATAACTAAATTATATCTAACACTATAATTTGTTATAACTAAAGACCACAAAAATCATAATTGTGACATATGATAGACACTTTTTTTTGCAGTATGTTGTATAGAATTTCTCTAATAAAATATATCATTTCTATCTCTATTTATCTTCTTTTTAAATTTTCCAATCCACCTATAAAATAGGTACTCCCCAATATTTGTATAAAATTTAATCTCAAGTCCTTTAATTTAAAATTCATATTTATCCAAATGAACTCTTTATATTTAAGTTTAATAATATCTCATTGTTGTTTATTATGAAAAATAAAATAAAATAAATGTTATCATTTATATGTGTCCCCTCTTCACTGAATTCCTGACTACGCTACTGCAAACATGATAATGAATATCATGATAGATGATTATTTCACACAGTTTATTTCAATAAACCACACATAATATATGACCTAAATTTTAGGAGCCCTAATTTTTAGATAGAATTTGGAGGTCCGAGGCACCCAGTCGCCTTGCCTCATGGTTGAGCTTGTGCTTACACATTTTCAATGTTTTGCTTTTAGCTTCTCAGTCACAAAATCCTGGTTTCATCTTAGCGGTAGGAATGGTAATGGACCGGGGCGGGGATCACACTCCCCGTCCCCAATCCCCAATGGTAGAAATTTTTCCGTTCCCGACCTCGATCCTCGATAGGGAGCCTATCACTGCCCCCGTTCCCTAACGGGGATCGGGTTTCCCCTACCCCAAAACTTCCCCGATCAAAATAAAAAAAAACAACAACAAACACATATTCAACAACAGAGATTCAACATATATATCAGCAACAACAACAATCATATTTGTTTTTCATCATCAACATCAGAACTCAGAGCTATATTCAACAAATCTAAGCTCAAACATATATTCAACACTATACTTAACATACATAACAGATCGAACAGATCTGAGCACAAAAAAATAAAAAATAATAAAAATTAACACATTCAGAGAGAAAGACGACTGCAATCGACGACGATGGAGAGACGACAGAACTCTGACGATGATGGGAGAAGGGACAACGGTGATGGAGATGAGGGATGACGGCGATAGGGAGGAAGGACAGCGGCGATGGGGAGGAGGGACAGCGGACAGCGGCAAATCGGCGATGGAGATGAGGGACAACGGCGATGGAGGGACGACGGCGATCGGCGGTGATAAGAGGAGGAGATTGCTGCCGATGCCATGAGACCAACTGCGCAGAGAGAGAGAGAGAGGGAAAGAGGCTGAGATTGATAAATGAAATGAATTAGGTGACTGAGAGAGGCTGACTAACATATATATTCGGGGAATTATGCGGGGGATAATTGGGGGCGAGGCCGGGGCCGGGGTAACCTATCCCTGTCCCCGGCCCGAAAACTATCGGGGATTCAATTTTCAATACCATCCCCGGCCCTACGGGGGTAATTTTCACGGAAAACCGGTTCTAATCGAAGTCGGGGGATTGGGTCTCCATCGGGCCGAGTTCAAATTGCCATCCCTACTTAGCGATGGCAATAATAACAAGAAAGAGAGACTGATAAGTGATGGTATGAATGGAAGAGAGGTTGTGGTCATGGGGGACTGTTGGCCAACAGTGGATGCAGGAGGAGGGAAAGAGTGTTTTTTGTTAATCTTATTAACTTATGACATCATGTGTTTTGTAATTAATTTTAAACATTTCATTTCTATTGGAATTTTGGCAAATATTTAACTGATATGTAATTTTTATTTTTATTTTTGCCTTTTAATTGTTGGAGGGGATGAGCTCCTCTCCATACCTGCATCTCTACATGCCCTTCCATATCTCTTTTATGGGTCCCAATCTAAACCCACACCAATAAGGTAATCGGCTACCACATGGGCCTCACAATAAAGATAATTTATACAAAAAATTAATTTCATCGAATATCTATAAACACATGAGCAAATCATATTTTGTTTTATAAAATGAATGACGACTATGTTTAGAATATAATTTTATAAAATAAAATTATAATGTGATTTGTTTATATGTTTATAATAATCTAATAAAATTATTTTTTTTTATAAATAATTTTTATTGTGAGATTTACGAAGTGGACAATTCATATCATCTATGTATGACTGAACTAAGACCCATAAGAATGATATGAAAGGATATAGATAAATGAGATATGGAGGGGAGTTCATCTTTGTTGGAGCTAGGATCGCAAACGTCGAGTTCGAATTCGAGCTTGAGCTCGAGCGTGAAAAACCAACTAAACTTAAATTATGTTAAAAAAAAAAAAAACTAAACTTAAATTAATTTACTTAATAAGATAAAAAAAAGGAAGAAAAATATGAACAAAACATACAAGAATACTTGTATTAATAATAAATTTCATCAATCAAATATGTAATTTTACATAAACACTAAACATAAATAGAAAAATAAAATTAATTATTGAAAATTTATTTGATATATTATTAAAAGTAAATATATATATATATTTTTTATATTCATGAGTTTTATCAAGCTGAATTTGAAATTACTCAAACTTGGCTCGATTAATAAACGAGTCTAAAAATCAAATTTAAACTTATTTATTTAATAAACGAATTAAATTTAGACGAATTTTAAACGAGCCGAATTCAAACGGCTCATAAACAGTTCAGCTTGTTTTTAGAGCATCTCCAACGGTAGTAGGCATTTTACCTATCTGAATATTACTATAAAGTATATATTTTATTTTGCCTATCAACTGTTTTATGTTTTTACTCCAACCATGCTCTTTATTTTAGCTATTTATCCAAATACTATTAATTTTATAGAATGCCACGTCAACAACAAAGATGGAGGGAAATGATCCTAATGAATGAATACATTTTGCCTAGCGTTGAAGGCTAGCTACATGTAGCTAGTGACTATGAGTTGAGCCAAAATGCCTAATCATATGCCTAGTGCATTGGATTTGAAAAAAGTGAATTACACTAGGCATTTTAACTAACAAGTATTATATGCCTAGTGCATTGGAGATGCTTAATTGGAATTAAATTGTCCACTTAAACCGGGTCGAATCGACGGCTTGTCTGACCGGTTCACCTACAAACCCGGCTTCAAACATCAACAATTTGCCCGCCACTACAAATAAATAAAACCCCCACCCAAAACCCTACTCCAAATTCACTCTCCCTCCACAACTCAACTCTCTCTCTCTCTCTCTCTCTCTTCAAATTTGGCTCCAATTGACACACTCTCCTCTCCTCCAAGTACCAACACATCCCTAGTTCGTTCCAGTCCTCCATTGTCAATTTCAAGCCCTAGAATTCGTTCTAGGGTTTTCACGCTACCAATCTGCAGAACATGTCTTGGGAAAACGAGATCGTATTGCGTGATGTCACTAGTGCTGGTCTCGTTATCAGCGACCGCATCGGCCGAGATGTCGCAGCTCACCTCGACCTCGAAGAAGCTCTGGAAGCTTCCAGATACGCCAGCCATCCCTACTCTACTCATCCCAGAGAGGTACTTCAACAATTCTTAGAACTCCTTGTTTGGTCGCCGAGAAAGCTGTGCAAAAGAAAAAGAAATAATTTTGAATTTTTTTTGGGTGGGTTTTTTGCTGCTGTGAATTGTAGGTCTGAGAGTATGTTTGCTGAATTAATGTGAATGATGTATCTATATCTGGGGATTTTTTAAATTACCCAATTTTGTATTACCAGTACTTAAACTAGTGCTATTAGGGTTTAAAAGATGAGGAATCAATTCAGATTGAAACTTGGGTAAAAGACAACTTTTTGTATTTTTTTTTTGGGTCTTGTACAACTAAAACAAATGGCCAAAGAAGTCCAAATTCATCTTAGGAAGGTTCAGAAATTTATTCATTCACTTTTCTTGGAAAGTTTCAAAATTTTTGTTCAGTTATGTCCCTTCTTCAAGAAACGCTCATTTTTTTTGCTTGTTTACTCATGGTATTGGACTTTATATATATATATATATATATATTCCACTGGATTTTTGCATGCTGATTTACTATTGAAAGAGTTTGGTTGATCTGTGAGTCTGTTGATCTGTGACTCGTATTGATCAACATCTATTGGCATTAATATTATTCTTAAGCATAGTCAGCTTCTGATTAATTTATTTTGCTTGCTTTCTCACTTGGAAAAGGATTTCCTTCAATTTTATCATCTTATGTTGTATAATTTGGTTGCAGTGGCCTCCTTTGGTTGAAGTGGAGGATACCTGGGAGCTACCTTCTGTACTCATTGAAAGATATAATGCAGCTGGTGGGGAAGGAACTGCTTTATGTGGAATATTTCCAGAGATACGCAGAGCTTGGGCAACAGTAGATAACTCTTTCTTTTTATGGCGTTTTGATAAGTGGTGAGATTGGTATCTGAGAAAGGATTTCACATCTTCATTCTCAATGGTTTCCTTTTGATAAAACAATAGTTCTCTGGTTAGACATTTGATAAGTTCTCAAGGGCACTTGGTGGTTCAACAATGAATATATTGATTATGGTGCTTATATCAATGTAGAGGCTTTTATTTATCCAAAAAAAAAAAAAAATTCAATGTAGAGGCTTCTATTTAGAGTAATGATAACATTGAATTAAATTTATGATATTAAATTAAATCATACCTTATTAGATGGAATCTCTTTGTAATTTTAATTATCTTTGGAAAGTAGGAGATTCTTTCAGCATTTTAGCTTTTGAAGGACTGTCAAGTACTTGATAGGCTTCTTGTGATCTGGTTAAATTATACAAGTTCAGCTAGAATGGAACTTGTGATAGAATGTTGTTGTATTGACTAAAAGAATATTGGTTAACCTTTTTGTTCGAAACATATAATAAAAACGTGATATGATACTACTGAATTTTATGGGAAAAAATTATTAGTTAAATGACAACGTAAAAAATGGGCCAAAAAATGCAAGTGCGTAACCCTTCACTCAAAGTGGGTTGCTCAGGTGTTTAGGATGATCTAAATAAGTATACTTTTACGAAAAGATGTGCAAAAAAGTAGAGAGTTAATGTGACTCAAAAAAGATAAAAAGATAAAAAAGTGCACTTTTGTAGGGGATGCCAAATAGTGTGGAGGGGCCTTTTCCATTTGATATAGTTTTTGTTTTTACACTTTTCTCTTGTTTATTTTCCTTCTTTTAATTGAAATTTTTTTTCTACTTTTAGGTCTCATGCATACCTTTTCATTGCATTTCAATATGATTTCATGGCTTATATAGAACTTTGTTATATCATATGATTCGCGATTTGAATTGTACAAGTAAATTCGATTTAGTGGGTAATCGACATGAATAGGTTGCATGAATCACAAATAACTAGAATTGGTGGTGACTTAGTGAATCCTTGAACTGAATCGATGAATCGTGAATCATGAATCGATTGACTTTTGATTTGCTGAAATTGATTTTTGGGTTACTTTTTTGATTTTTTATTTTTCGGAAAATGGTTCACATAAACCCTTTAAAGGTCTTTTAGGTTACTAAATGGCATCCTTTGACTTTCTCCCTCCTTATTTATTTTCCAAGACTCAAACAACACGCTAGAAAAAATGAACCTTCTCTACAATATTCTAGGCTTACATATTCAACTTTATACAAATGTTTGCACTTATAAAAGGAATATTTTCAAGGCATCAAGTGAGATTTAGTTTGGAGAATTGGATTTCTTTAACAACACCACACCCCACCCCATCCCCCCGAGGTTAGTGTTTCTATTACTTTAGTTGTAAAAAGTTTAAAAACATTGTTGATGCATTATTCTTCTTGTTTGGATATTGAGAATTTGTCTCTGTTTACTTTCTTTATTAAGAATGGTTGATAACAAATATCTAAAAGGGAAAATGTAAAGTTCTTACAAGGGAACTTGTGTTAATTTCTAACCTATTAGGCCACATGATCATCATTTAAAATAACATTTTCATTGATTTAAGTCAAAATATTTAATATCTATAAGATATATTTAAAATCCAAGTGTATAGATATATTTTTCTATGTAATTTAGAAAAAGTGATCGAATAAAGATTTGCGATTTGATTTGATTCGATTCGATTTGCAATTCAGTATAAGGTCATTTTGATTAACGATTTGACAACTACGTATAGAAAGAGATAAGAAAAAAAGTTAATACTTGAAGATATTATATGGTAAATATTTCATGCTAACTTTGCGGAATTGTTATGTAGAGTCAAGTCATTACCACTATGTGCTCAGGTGGGAATTCACACAAATTTTTATATTTCGTCAACTACTTCTGTTTCCCATCCCTTGAATAGCATAAGCAGACATCATGCAACCCTGACCTCAATGAAGTTTTCTATAATTAGCAAATGTAGTTATTTTATTTATGTATTTTTTTGTAGCTTTAGTGCTTTTTATAGGTTTTGAAGAGTTTCCATTTCCTTTTACACAAATTGTAGATGGTGATGAAGAGGTTCATAAACATTGTTTTGGTTTGGTCTGAGCAATAACATTAAGAATTTGGTGACTCATAAACAAGGGACATAGAATGGATGTAGACTTGGTTTAGCTTTTCCAATTTTTATTTGAGCTTCATAAGCTGAAATGTCCTTAGTAGCAGGAATCGTGGAAGGGACTGACGCTTCTGAGGAAGAAGCGCGATTTTGCGCTTCCAAGGAAGAATCGCACAAGAATCGCGCTTCTAATACGAGAGAATCGTGCTTCTAATGCGAAAGAATCGCGATTAGGGCTGAGACCTTCTCTCACGGTCGATCTCGACTGTCTTTGTCGATCTCTTTTCTCTCAGTCTCGATCTCCTCTTCGTCTCTCTTCGCCTCTGTTTGCTTCGTCTCCCTCTCTCGTCTCTGTTCTCCCTCTCTCTCTCTCTCTCGATCTCTGTTCTCCCTCCCTCTCGCTCTCGCTCTCCCTCTCCGTCTCCGTCTCCGTCTCCGTTTTATATTATATAATATAAATATAATTTATCATATATATATAATATAATACAATATATTATATTTAATATATATAATATTTATCATATATATAATATAATACAATATATTATATTTAATATATATAATATTTATCATATATAATATAATTTGTCATAGATAATATAATTCTTCTGTCTAAAATAAAAAATTATTTATTAAAATTTATTATTCCTAACTTTTTAGCATATGATAAATAAAATAAATCATCTAATTATTTAAAAGAAATCTATTTAAATCATATATAATAAAAAAAAAGTTAAAAAATTTATAAAATAAAAGATCTAATTTTTATTTTTTATTTATTTGAACATAAGTTATTATTCATTATTTATTATAATAAATAAAATATAATTAATAAAAATAATATATAAGCGCTCCTAATTTACGACTCCTCTAAGTGGCCACGTTCCCCCGCTCCCGCTTCGTGCAACTAAGAAAATGTCTATCACAATATTAATTATGTTTTAGTTTTGGTTATCATCACTCTCACAATCTTAGCATAACTAGGAGTAGAGTGAAGTTGTAACTTGTAAATAGTTCATTTGTAGAGATTAGATTTCAGTGCATATCAACTTGTGCCAATTGCCAAGTTTAGCCCCCCTATTACAACTTAAAAAAGCTTTGGTTTTGTATTGACTTGAGCAATTGTTTATATACATGGTTGGGTGAATGATACAAAACAAAGTAGTAGCTGATTTTATTTGTTTTGGGCTAGTTAAGGTGAATTGAGGCTAATTATACACTTTCCTGGAATGGTGGAGGCATTAGGTTGTGCTTGTAGACCCTCATAAGTGCATATGAACATTTGCTTGCTCCTTAGTTTACTTTGATGAGAAAAAGCAAAATTATTTTGGATTTAACTTTTAGGCTGCGCTTCCTTTCGACTTATTTTCCACTTTTAGGGCTCACCACAAAGCAATAAACGTATAAATTGTAGTTTTCTTTCACAAAATATGTAGTCTTATGCAGGTTTATTGGGCTTTGGCTTATGGTTTTTTTGTTTTAAGCGAAATCCATAAAAGGAAAGTTGATTTTCATTGGGCATATTTTGTGCAGCATATGGTATTTACCTGATTGTATCAGTACTTATACTTGCATAATAAATCCACTCAAGAAAGTCCACTTGGCTTCTTTCCAATTGCATAGCGTTTTCACTCTGCTACATGTATCCTATTTTGCTATTTGAATCTATCTATGGTTGTCTTGTTTAATTGAGTCATAGGTAAATTATGCCCTTTTCTGTTGCCTTTTTATTATTATTATTATTATTATTTTTTTTGTGTGTGTGGGTCATGCTAATGAATAGCCTTGTGGTTGTTAAGGTGGAGATAAGGCAAAATAGTTTGAATCTTAGCGCATGTTTTACATATTTTGAAATACTTTTCTATTCACTTTTTTGCATATACATCATTGCTTGGGCAACCATTAGCATTTTATTTTACTTTATTTATTTATTTTGAGTTTCTCTTAGTTGAAGCAAATCACTCGTTCATACAGTTTTTAGTTGCACATGACCATACCATCTCAATAACTCTCACCTTGCCCTTGTTAGGAAACATTAAAAATCTTTTTAATTGGAAATTTGCACTTGGACCTTTTATTTTAGAGGGAATGGGTTATACATCTTATCGTGGTTTCTTTCAACAACAAGGATCATTTGATCTTTATACCCTGAAACTTCCACCACTTAGGAAATGAAGATGCTAACCGTTAGCCGAACTAGGGTTTCCTACTATAATGTTTATTGAAAATGTGGGCACCTCTGAGTTTGGACTAAGTTCATTTTAGCCTGTCTTAGCAAGTTCATGCTTTCATTGGTTTCTATGTATTTAATAGGCTCAATCTTCTGATTTTGATTTGTGTTAGATTATATGGGTGTATTTTATTTGTTAGTTCCCCCTGCCCCTGGTACATAAAGATTACCTTTAGGTTAATTTTGTACCATTCTTTGTTACATACCAATTGAAATGAAAACCAAGATATATGCTTGTATATACATCCTCAAAACTCAGAAGTACCCAAGTGTGTGAAATGGATTATAATTCATACCTTGATTCTATAGCATCTAGTTGGATAGTTCTTCTGGTTGTTTTCCAAGTCTGAAGCCTGAAATGCTGGTGCCATGCGTCGTGCTGTCATTCATTCATATCACTGTAGTTTGCTTGGGTTTAAATTTTGCTTATAATTGCTACTGTTGGATTGATCAAAGTTAACATGAAGTCATAGTTTATAACCAATTTCAATCTAGTAAATATTATTTTCATAGGTGGTTGCTTGCCTTGAGAAAAACTATACTTGAATATAATGCATTTTCTTGGCAATCTTTCCATTTGGGTAATTTTCAGTTTGCCTTTATAAAATTGGGTTTCAAGGTATTGGAATTGTCTGGGAGTTTAATCTAGCTTTGTTAGCTGTCTGGTTGTGTTGCTACCATTTTTGACACTAAGGAGGTTGGTGAAGGAAAAATTTGGAAGATAGGCTAGGTGTTAGATGTCATATTGGTTAGGAGTTCATATGGGGTTGGTTTGTGGAAGGGCCCGAAGGGCATTAGGAAGTACTGGATCAGGTTTTTTATTTTGTGGTTTGTTGTAGGCAGTGGTGGCTTTAGGGTGTGCTCATAGCAGCATCATTATACATGATGGGGATGTTTCTTTTAATTGGCCTTCTGTGATCTCTTCTGCATTGCTTTTAAGAAGGATGCTTACATGGCAGAGTATGCTAGGTATTTTGACAAAGGAAGAGTGGATTTATGAGATACTGTCAAACTGGGAGTTGGTGTTGAGTTCTTTGAGTTATTACCCAACACTTATCGTTGATAGTAGAGAGAATGCTTAGTGCTGGAATGTGGATTGAAGTGGAATGTTTGGTGCTAGATCATGTTATAAGCTATTGTATGGGGAGGAATGGTAGGCTTCACTTGAGGGGATTTGGTGTGTCAATTTGCCGTTCGATGTGTCTCTCTAGTCTCTTCATATGGACAATTGCTTTGTAAGCAACCCTCACTATTGGTAATTTGGGTGATTGTGGAAAATGCTCCTAACCCTTAAGCATATAATGTGCAAGGAAATGGAAAAAAATAGATCTATGGAATTTGTCGTCACATTTGGAATTTTTGGTTATGACAAGTTTGGTGTTTTTAATCAAGCCTTGTTGGTAAGTGGTTGTGATAGTTTGCTTGTGAAATGGACAATGGAAGGAGGGCAGTGGACGGAAAATATGGGTGTGCTTATTGGGGTTGGGCTTTGGAGAAGGTTTCATGGGGGTGGCTTGTGGAAGGATATTAAGAAAGGATGGGAGCCTTTTTCCGGCCACAATCAGTTTGTGGTGGGAAGTGAAGAGCATGTGAAATTTCGGAATCATCATTGGTGTGTGGAGAAGTTGGAGATGGTCTTCCCTAATTTGCTTGTGTTACCCTAGATACGGAGGCTTTGATGAGTGTTTTTTTTAGGTTTGTTGATGGGCAAGTCTTTTGGGACATCGTTGATTAAAAAAAAAAAAAGAAGCTATTAGGACATTGCTTTTCGAAGGGAGCTAAATGATTGCAAGATGGAGCTGCTAGATTTTTTTTGCCCATATTGTAGACAGAGGTAATGCAGTTTGATGTAAAATGTCCAACTCTGGCCTTTTTAGTGTCAAGTCTTTTTATGAGGTTCTTTTGGGGCATGGGGGAGCCTCCCTTTCCTTGGAGAATAGTCACACAAGGGCTCTATCTAAGGTGGCCTTTTTTTGTATGGTGCGTGGTAAGGTTGTCACTATCAACGACTTAATTTGAAGAAGGTAAGCGTATGTCAACTGGTATTGCATGTGTAAGCATGATGAGGAGACGGCGATTCAATTACTTATCCATTGTGAGGTAGTGCGTTAATTGTGGCCATTGGTTCTCTTTATGTTTGATGTTGTCTGGGTTTTCCCGAGGAAGGTGATTGAGCTACTGTGTTCTTGGAGAGTTCATGTGGGAAGGAGGAAGGCCTGATGTTTGGTTCCATTAGTGCTTGTGTGGTTGATTTAAGGAGAGAGGAATAGAAGAACACTTGTTGGTGCGGATTTGTTAGATTTGAAGATCAGAACCATCCCCTGCTTATTTTGTATAGTTGGTGTGCTGGGATGGTTGATCCATCCTTGAATAATTTTTTGGATTTTGTAGCACCTTTGGAATAAGGCTTTTTTGGTATAATGGATATAGATCATTTGTGTATGGATTGTGCACCCTCTTGGTGCTTTTTTGATATAATTACACTTAAAAAAATAAAAAATAAAAGTAAGGCAAGCTTGGATGGTTGCTCCCTTATTTGTTATGACGAGTGTTAGAAGGAGAGGGATAGGGGACTTTTGAAGAGGTCAAGACCTAGTGCTTAAACTAAAGAAATATTGCTTAATGCAGTCCAATTTTGGGTTTGATGTAAGTAGCCCGATTCTTTGTGCTTACTTGCATAGATTTTATTGGAGTCTAGCTTTCTGGAGGAAACTTGACTTTTCTTGCTGCCATATACGTTGTGTATGAGTGGGTTGAGCCTCTGTTGTTCTATTTTCTTTTCTTTTTTTGGTATTATATGTAATATGTCAATGGCTTGCTTTGTCTCACATTCTAATTATGGCTTCTTTACTAAGAAAGAAACTCAATGACTTTCCAAGTTTAATCATTCTTCATGTGAAAAAGATCAACAATTGTATTTATCAAAAAAGAAAAATAAAAAAAGATCAACAATTAATGTCTTGAAATGTACAGTTTTAGACCTTTCATTTCTTCTTCTGATATCTATGCCAGTGATCTGAAACAAAATTCAATTCAACAAAAGGGGTCAAAGCATGTTGGCTCCTGATATCTAGTTACTGTTTTAATGTTTATGAAGAAAATAGTTGACGCTCTATATTGTGAAAAAGTTAAATATTTAACTGAATATGCAAATCATATAGGTGAATGGTCCTCTTTTTATTTTGTAGCTTTTGAGTTACTCAGTGATCTCATGTCATGTCATGTCGTATACTTGATTGAGTACCATATACAATAATCTAGTTCTATCTTAGCTTCTGTTGAAGATTTCTGCATGTTTTCATATCCACATGATTTGCATTTCTTGTTTTAAATGTTTAACTTTTTGTTTAGGGATGGTCAATGTCCTGAATATAGTGGGGAGGAGCAAGCTATTTGTGCTGTTGGCCTGGCCAAAGCTAAACCTGGTATTTTTGTTGAAGCTATCCAGTATCTTTTGGTCTTAGCATCTCCTGTCGAGGTAGGGACTTTGTTCTAGCTCTTTGTTATTACTGTTTTTTTCCCAAATGCAATGTTTTGACTGCTTTCTAATGTATTCTTCAAGATTCCGGTTAAATGTATAGTTATTGACTAATTTTTTGTGTTATTATGAAGTTATCCATATGATAGTACTGTTAATAGTTGTTCGGATTTTTTTCGTTTTACGTTTCTTTGTATGAATCTCATTCAGTTTGGTTTTGTTTGATAAATCATTAGTTTTAAGAATATATATTGGATGATGTTATTCAAGAACAAATCTTCTGGGGATGTATAATTTGCATTTAATCATTTCTAGTATTTATTCTTTAATTTCAAAATTTCCCTTAATTTATTATTGAATTTTAATTTTTATTAAAGTTTTAGTGCACAATTTTTAGTCAATCACACTTACGAAACAATTTCAGAAGTTCAATCTTTAAAAATTCAAGTTGACGACTCTTTTTTGTTCCAAGTTCTCAAAAAGCACCTTGTGATGGACAAAATTTCAGTGAGGAACTCTAGTTCATTTATTTCTTGGAAGAAAGTGGGAATAGGCAAACATAATGGGGATTGGACAAATGCTTGTTAAATCACCGTTTTTTTTTTCCTCTCTTGCAATTGGAATTCCAAGGAATCACGTTGTTAAAATGTCTACATTGCCTTCATTTATTTCAGACATGTCTGAATGTGACCTATTATTATTAGATGACATGCTTCGGACACTTGGAGGACACACGTGTCCGTTGTTTAGAGACATATAAAACTAATTATGAGTTTGAATAAAATAACTTAGGATACAATGACAAAAGAAAGATGGTATAGATTTATAGGAATTAGTATTACATTTTATTTGTTATTATTTTTGAATGATATATTCATATACATGACAAAATAATATATATAACTATATATTTTGTGTGTGTTTTCCATGTGTCGCATCTTGCATTTTAAAAGAAAATTTGTCGTGTTGAACTAATTATGAATTTGAATAAAATAACTTAGGATACAATGACGAAAGAAAGATGATATAGATTTATAGGAATTAGTATTACGTTGTATTTGTTGTTATTTTTGAATGATATATTCATATACATGACAAAATAATATATATGACTATATATTTTGTGTGTTCTCCATGTGTTGCATCTTGTATTTTAAAAAGAAGAAGAAAATTGTCGTGTTGATGTGTCTGTCGTGTTGCAAGTTCGTGTTCGTGTTTGTGCTTTTCTTTTCTTTTTTTTTTAATCGAATTAACAAATTTTTATTCGTAGCATGCCAGAAAGGATGGACCATCGGGCTTTCAATTCTCGTGTCTTGACGACTGGCCTTGGCTTGGATCCGTGTTATGTTGTTTTGTATTACCTTTGAATAAACTATTCATATATTTCACATATAATAAATTTAGAAGTGTAAATTTTTAAAGTGTCCCAGAGGTATCATCTCTTGTATTTTTTGAAAATTGACATGTCGCATGTCGTGTTGTGTGTCCATGCTTGTGCTACTTAGGAGATAAGAATTTCGATATTTTGATGAACCTCTTCAAATTCGTTGAATAGCACATGCACATGTTCCTTCTTTTAAAATGTATTTGTATGTGCATGTGCAATTATTCTTCATTCTTTAATTGCATCGGTTTCCTGTTAGCTATCCTTTTTCCCCTTGGTAAGATCTTTAATATATTTCTTTCCTTTGAGAATTATCTTCTTATTTTGTGAATTTTTCTTCTTTTTGTTGATTAGTTCAGCAATTCACATCTATGTTCTATTGTGGCCAGTTGATTCTTGTAGGAGTATGCTGCACTGGAAGGGGCGATGGAATGGACCCGTATGCGGAGGTTTCGCTACAGCCTTTGCCAGATTATACAATACCATCTGATGGTGTCACTATGACATGTATCACTTGTACTGATACAGGTCATATTTTCCTGGCTGGCCGTGATGGCCACATTTATGAATTGCATTATACAACCGGTTCAGGTTGGCACAAGCGTTGTCGCAAAGTTTGCCTGACTGCGGGTTTGGGAAGTGTCATTTCAAGGTATCTTCTTCTTTTTAATGCCTTCAAAAGTTTATGGTCATAAGTTTGTACACGGACATAAGATTTATTATAGGATGGCCCTTAAACTCCACTAAACTTTTTAACATGATAACATACATTCCCCTTCTGATGAGTTTCACTGATGTTCTTTATTGGTATTTGGTCCATAACCTGACCTAGGTAAATTGGTGAACTCAATTCAATTAGTCCTTTCCTTTGCATATTGAAATTAACCCCAAGTTGAAGTATGTACTGTCTAAAGTGTTGAACTAATTTTTGGTTCAAAATTCCATAGTCTGAACCCTTTCGTGCTTCTTATTCTTATTTGTTCATGTTTGCTCTCTTTCTGATTCTGATCAGGTGGGTTGTACCAAATGTATTCAAGTTTGGAGCTGTTGACCCCATTGTTGAAATGGTTGTTGATAGTGAGAGACAGATTTTGTATGCACGCACTGAAGATATGAAAATTCAAGTTTTTCTTCTAGGGCCATATGGAGATGGTCCCCTCAAGAAGGTTGCAGAAGAGAAAAATTTGATCAATCAGAGGGATGCCCATTATGGAGGTAGACAGTCAACTGGGTCAAGAGCCCTGCCTCGATCAGCAAAAGCATCTATAGTTTGCATTTCGCCCTTGTCAACACTGGAATCCAAGTGGCTACATCTTGTTGCTGTTTTATCAGATGGCAGAAGGTTGTACCTATCTACTGCTGCATCTAGTGGAAGCAATGGTGCTGTTGGAGGTTTGGGTGGATTCAATACTAATGGACAGAAGCCAAGCTGCCTAAAAGTGGTAACAACTAGGCCTTCTCCTCCTCTGGGAGTTGGTGGTGCTTTCGGTGCTATGTCTCTTGCTAGTCGATCTCAGAATGAAGATCTATCACTAAAGATAGAATCAGCATATTATTCTGTTGGAACTCTTGTTCTTTCTGATTCATCTCCATCAACCACGTCTTCGCTTCTGATCGTAAACAGAGATTCAAGCACGCAATCATCTTCATCTGGTAACATAGGAACAGGTGCAAGGAGTTCTCGGGCACTACGAGAATCTGTATCTTCCCTACCTATTGAAGGCCGAATGCTGTTTGTGGCTGATGTTTTACCCCTGCCAGATACAGCAGCCACTGTACAGTCACTATATTCACAATTGGAATTCTGTGGATTTGATAACTCAGGGGAATCTTGTGAAAAGGCATGTGCAAAACTTTGGGCTAGAGGTGATCTTTCAACACAACACATATTACCAAGGAGAAGAATTGTCATATTCAGTACAATGGGCATGATGGAAGTTGTTTTCAACAGGCCAGTTGATATCCTGAGGAGGTTATTAGAGTCCAACTCACCAAGATCAATGTTAGAGGATTTTTTCAATCGCTTTGGAGCTGGAGAGGCAGTGGCAATGTGTTTAATGCTGGCTGCAAGAATAGTCCAAACTGAAAATCCCATAAGCAATGTTGTTGCCGAGAAGGCAGCTGAAGCTTTTGAGGACCCTAGACTTGTTGGAGTACCCCAACTTGAAGGTAGTGGTGCATTGTCAAATACCAGAACTGCAGCTGGGGGATTTAGTATGGGGCAAGTTGTCCAAGAGGCTGAGCCTGTTTTTTCAGGCGCACATGAAGGGCTCTGCTTGTGCTCATCAAGGTTGCTTTTGCCTTTGTGGGAGCTTCCTGTTATGGTGACCAAGGGTGGCTTAGGTTCTTCTGATGGAAACGGGATAATTGTATGCAGACTCTCTGCTGGTGCAATGCAAGTCCTTGAAGACAAAATTCGTTCTTTGGAGAAGTTTCTAAGATCTAGAAGGAATCAGAGAAGGGGACTGTATGGTTATGTTGCTGGTCTTGGAGACTTGACTGGTTCGATTCTGTATGGAACTGGTTCAGATCTGGGTGCTGGTGATAGAAGTATGGTGCGGAACTTATTTGGTTCTTATTCTCGGAATGAGTCTGCTGAAGGTGGTGCATCTAATAAAAGGCAACGGCTTCCGTATAGTCCTGCGGAACTAGCTGCCATGGAGGTATGGCCTTAGCATGTGTCATTTGCTCTGTTTTTTATTTATTTATTATTTAATTTTACAGATGTTTATTTTGATCTCTTCTCATTTGTTACGAGCCTCTTGGACTGTTTTCCGTAGGTGAGGGCAATGGAATGTATCAGGCAGTTGCTCCTTAGATGTGCTGAAGCTCTGTTTTTGCTACAACTCCTTTCACAGCATCATGTAACGCGTTTGGTTCAGAATCTTGATGCTAATCTACGACAGCAATTGGTTCAGTTGACATTCCATCAGCTAGTCTGTTCTGAGGAAGGCGATGGACTTGCAACAAGGCTTATATCTGCTTTGATGGAGGTACTTCTGTGCTACTGTTACAGATCTCTAATTTAATTACCAACAAACTGTTATTATTTGGTCAACATTTTCCCCCCCTCTCCATTGCTCTATAGGAAAAAAAAAAATGGTTAGTAGCTTGTGTTGGGTCTATCTGTCACTGTTGCTTTTGAATTCTTCCCTTACAATAGATGTCATCCATGCCTCCAGTACTACACAGGTCCTGATGGCAGGGGAACTGTTGATGATATTAGTGGTAGACTACGAGATGGGTGTCCAAGCTTCTTCAAGGAATCAGATTACAAATTTTACTTAGCTGTGGAATGTCTCGAGAGGGCTGCTGTGACTTCTAATACTGAGGAGAGAGAAAATCTTGCTAGAGAAGCCTTCAACTACTTAAGTAAAGTTCCAGAGTCAGCAGATCTGCGGACTGTTTGCAGACGTTTTGCGGATCTGAGGTCTGTCCTTTTAAGCTGAATACTAAAACCTGCAGTTTTTCAACTACTTGTATTCTTTTAAGTGGATTGTTATATATCAGACATAAAATATTTTATGGAAATTGCAGATTTTATGAAGCTGTGGTTCACTTACCTCTGCAAAAGGTCCAGGCCCTTGACCCTGCCGGTGATGCTTTTAATGAGCAGGTAGATGCAGGAATTCGAGAATACACACTTGCCCAGCGTGAACAATGTTACGAGATTGTCACTAGTGCTTTGCGTGTTCTGAAAGGTGAAACTTCACAAAGGGAATTTGGTTCTCCTATCAGACCCATTACACAATCTGCACTTGATCCAGCTTCTCGGAAAAAATATATTTGTCAAATTGTTCAACTTGGTGTCCAATCATCCGATAGACTATTTCATGAGTATTTGTATCGGGCATTAATTGATTTGGGCCTCGAAAATGAATTGTTGGAGTATGGAGGCTCTGATTTGGTGCCTTTTCTGCAGAGTGCTGGGCGTGGACATGTACAAGAGGTGTTGTTTGTATCTTTTTATATATATAGTGATTTATTTTATTAATTTTTACTGGTATTCAGAGCATTCGCATCTCTTCTGAATTTATTTATTTATTTATATCTCTTTCTTTGCTAGATTCGGGCTGTTTCTGCAGTGACATCAGCTTCTTCTCCGCCTGGTTATTTAGGAGTACATATTCCATCGAATCAGGCAAAATATTTTGAGCTTTTGGCACAATATTATGTCTTGAAGCGACAGCATGCTCTTGCTGCTCATGTACTATTAAGACTGGCAGAAAGGCGGACTGCTGATGGGGGGGATGTCCCTACACTGGAACAGAGGTCCTCACTAGTACTTATTGAAGAATTTTTCATGATCTTTTTTACCCCCTATAATAATCATTCGTTCAGTATGTCCATGTTGAATGACATTTCAGGCATGACAATCCTAGAACATGTTCAACTTAGACCTGAGCCAATATAAAGGATTAGTTAATCAAATAATAGATAGTAAATGGATTGGTTTGAAAATAAATGAATTGGTAGTCGTATTATATTATTCTCTTCAGACTTAAACCTAACTAAAGTAACACGGGTTTGGACAATGTTGATACCTTTTGGCAACGTAAATTGACCTAACGTTAAGATAAATAAGGCTTTGACTTGGATTTTTCTTCCATTTGTGTCATAGACCAGCAGGGTGATTTTCATTCATTGTCTACTCCTTCCAGTTCCAATATTTTCCGTGCCACAACAATTTGAAATAGAGAATCTATATCAAAGAAAGGTTAAACTGTTGGAATAATGGTAGTATCTATTTCTATTTGATACATCACAGTTAGTAATATTGGTACATTAGGTGAAGGTATGGAAAGAGAGGGATTTGAACCCTACATAGCAGTTTCAATGCTCCTACTTGAACCACTCAGCTATCTCTCCTCCGTAATGATTATGACCCAAAAACCAAGTGAATAGTGGTTCATTCATTCTCGATTATTGGATAGGTATGCCCAATCAATTCGAACTATAAAGAAAGATATTAAACCCTTTTTTCTTTACTACCTAGAAGTAAATGATCTAGTCAACATAAGTGAATCAAGCAAATCGAGGTTTACATTTGGGTTGAACACTCGGTTGTTAATTCATCGTACTTTCCTAGTTATATTAATTTTTTTAGCTCATTGTATTCAGTTTAAAAAGAGGGTTTGTGGTGCAAAAGACACATAATCTAAGTGGTACATTTTTGAAAAAGATTCATGCAAACTGATCCCGAGTACTTGGGATTCTGATATAATTGGATTGAGTTTAGATGCATACACGACTTGAATAAAATATGGCATAATGTGTATCAAAGAAGGCTAAAAGGGGATTATGGGGTCTTTCTACTTTCTTTAGATACTATTGGCATCTCTAGAAGCTTGGATTTGCATCTGGTTGTATGAGGAAGCAAATTCATCTACTGTTTCCTTTTTCATGGTGGGGTTAAATGTCTCCTAGGAGTTACTTAGGATGATGTTCCTCCTGTGTTCCTATTTTCCTCTTTTCATTCCATCAGAGGGAATAATAATGATTTTCTCTTCTATCATTTATTTTTTCTCCACGTGAAGTCTATTTCACTCTCATAAAAGAACATCAGATGCATGTTTTGTGGTTTGGCTTAGTCAGTTTATCTGAGTTGTCAGCCCCTTAGTAGTTTCTTGTTTTCAGATTTTAGAAAAAAGTTAATGCCTTCGTAAACTTGTGCTGAAACAAAATTTTTTTTAACGAGTGAAGTATGGTTTGACCCAAACTTACGTTGGTTGTCAATCATAAATCATTTCTCTTTGAAATGACGTGAATTTTTCCTGTACTCTGGTCACTTTCTGATAATTTTATTCCTTTCCCATTTGGCAATGTCAGGCGTCAGTACCTAAGTAATGCAGTTCTGCAGGCAAAGAATGCAAGCAATAGTGATGGTCTAGTAGGTTCTACTCATGGTGCTTTTGATGATGGCCTTCTGGATTTGCTTGAAGGGAAGCTTGCTGTTCTTCGATTTCAAATAAAGATCAAAGAGGAATTGGAGGCCATAGCCTCTAAGTTTGAGGCACCCCCTAGAACATCTGAATCTGCTCCAAGTGACTCGTCTCCTGATAGCATCATCCGTGTTGATGCCAATTTTGTGAACTCTATACGTGAAAAGCTCAAAGAGTTATCATTGGATTTAAAGAGCATCACTCAACTATATAATGAATATGCAGTTCCGTTTGAGCTTTGGGAGGTATATTCTTCACCCCTATGCTTTATGTGGTCCATTTGGAGCAAAAATTAAAGGAGTTTTTTTTGTGATCCTGAGGACCCGCTGCATATACTTAATAGCTGTTTTGTTGCCATCTTGTTTAGTTGGATATCCTTAGCTTTGTAAAATGTTTTCTCACTTTGCTAGGCCTTTGTTTTTTTCTCTTTAAACATGGTTTCCTTTGTAATTAGGTTGCTTCCCTATTGTCTCACTAAAAGCTCATGATTATATTAATTTATACAGGAGAGACAAAGTAGCCTTTTAGGCCACGTTTGATTGCTGGATTAATTTAAGGGGAGATTGGATACCATGAGATTGCAGTTGGGGTTAGTGGGGGTAATATTGGGATAATGGATGGGATTATATATAGTTTTTTATTTTTATTTTTTTAAGATCCCTACTAATATTACTTTAGATTTTAGAAGAATAAGGACAAACAATTTTCTAGTAGTAGTTTAGGTCCTCCAACAAACACAGTTAACCATTTTGGACAAAAATAGCCTCCAACAATTAGGTACCTTTTACATTGTTTAAGTTATTTCAAAACTTTAAAATTTAATAACTTTCGATTTACATCTTTATATTTTTGTAAAATTTATATTTTAGAGTCCTATTGACAATATCTTTCAAACAAGTAGCATGAGTAACATGAAATTTTGAAGAAAAAAAAATTCATGAAATTTTACTGTGTTTGTATGTTACAGTGAAATTTCTCTGACTTTGTACAAAAATTGATTATTAATCTAAAATTGATTATTAATTGCCAAAATTAGGTCCTTAATTCTATATTTATTACTAAAAAGTCCAAATTGAAGGTTCCAAAATTACAAATTTTAAAATTTTCTATATTAAATCAGTAAAATTTCATTGTATATATAGTGAAATTTCTCAGACTCTGCATGGTGAAACTTCATTGTGCAAAATCAGTGAAAAATATTTTTTTGAACTCTAAAAGATAAAAAATTGTGGGTCAATTGCAAAGTTAGGTCGTTAATTACTAGAAATTTCACTGGTTGAAGCCAATGCAATTGCACAAGTCAAGTGAAATTCCACTAGCATCAATCAGAAATTGACAGACTTAGTGAAATTTGACTGGCATCAATTAGAAATTGATAGAGACTGAGTTAGTAAAATTTCACTAATTGAAGCCAGTGCAATTACACAACTCAGTGAAATTCACTAACTTAATCCAATGCAAGTCAGAGATTGAGTCAGTGAAATTTCATTGATTGAATCCAGTGCAATTGTGCAAGTCAGTGAAATTTCACTGACTAATTCTAGCAAAAATCTAAAATCAATGAACTTGAAAAAATAAAAAACACAAATCAAATCTTGATATCAATCAATAACATATAAACCAACCAAATTGACGATAGATGGATGGTGTTGGAGAGAGAGAGAAAGAGCAAACGATGAGATCAATTAGATTTGAATCGGAGATGTGTGAACGGTAGTGAATGGCGGTTGACAGTAAAGAGTTGTAGTGAACAATGGTGGAGTAACACCGATGGATACGGCGATGGTAGTAGAAGTGGTGGCGGTGATGGTTGATACAGTTATGGTGGTGGCACCGTGGATGCCATAGATTTGAAATCGTTGGTCGAAGAAAGAGAGAGAGACATTGTAAATCAAAGAGACCGAAAAGAAATCTGAAAAAGAGGGGGAGAGAGATGGTGGGATGTAGGATGGATAAGGGGGAAGGATTATTAGTATAACAGTTGGCTGGAAGGAGGGAGATTATTTTATGGCATGATATAAGTAAATTCCATGGGAGAGGTGGTATTATTTATACCCCATTTAATCCCCCATAAGGGGGACTAGTAATACCAGTGTTATCAATATCGTACGATACGCAATATTTATTGTACAATACGTCTCGTATCAGTGAGAAAAAGATGCATATCACATACTGTATTGCAGATAAACTTGTATTGGTCAATACAAAAATAGTATCATTTGATTCGATTTGTATCGCGATTCTTCACATATTGTTCGATACAAGAATCGAAATAAATTTAGCCTTCTTCCATGCTAATCGCGATTGTTTTTCCGGAAAAAAAAAGAGTGACCCATCTCCAAATCTGAGTTCCTAGAGTTGATCTGGTGTTGATTTGGCTGTTGCAGAAGTTCGATCACTTCTCTGCTCTTCTCTGTTCGTGCGGTGTGTTCTTGTCAATCGAAGACAGAGATACAGAACAAAGTGAGGGTAAAAGAATTTTTTATCTGCTGTGGTCAATATATTGGCTGTTTGGAAACAAAGCTATAATAAATAGCTTCTTGGCCTCACTTGGTCTGTTAACCAAACAAGTATGTAAGTGTTTGGGTGCCGCTGGAAAACAGCTATTATTGGTCCATTTATTTATTATTTTTTGTTTACTTTTTTATTAAAAAAGAATCCCAGAAGTCTCAAAAGCTTTGCGCTGTCAACATATTTATTATTTTGATTTCTTATTTAAGACAGTTTTTTTTCTTTTTTGCTATGTTTATTAGCTATATATATGGTTGGAATGGAGACTAGAAATTTTGTATCTTCATACTTCTTTTTGGTGATATATATTTATAGTTTGTGCTATAATAATATTTTTTCAACTTATATTTTTATATGTTAACATATTTTATGATACGCGATACATTAAATTAGAACAACGATACACGATACGTATCATGAATTGACGACACTGAATAATACCACTCACACAATCCCCGGGGAAAAAAAGGGGACCAAATCTCCCCTTCCAAACCAATCCCCTAAAAAAATGAGGCCTTATAGAAGAATTAAAGGCACCTACCATAAGTTAGTTTCAAAGAATATTATCTGATTATCTCCTAGTTGCTGGACATTACAATATTGATGGAAAATCTGTTCCTTTTCCATTTCTTTCTATTTGATTATAATACTTCTTTTTAGTTGTTTTTTTTTCTTAGTTTTTTATTTTATGCTGGACATTACAATACTTTTTTGTTCTGTGTCTTTCAATGGTTTTAATTCCTTTCCCCATATATTATAGTCTAGAACTTCATGCAAAGTTTCACTAATGCACATGAAGAGATGTATTTAGTCTCTAGAATTTTCCCAGTTCTCTGATCCCAAATATGGGTATACGAACTTGAATTGTATTCTCTTTGTTAAAACCTACCATCACCTACTCCACCTACTCCACCTACCACCACATACTACCACCTACTACACACCTACCACTACCACCTACTCCACTACATCTCCTATATAAGGAGCCCCTCACCATTTGTAATTTATAACATACATCAATCAATAATACATCATTTTTTACATGGTATCAGAGCAAGGTTAAGCACTTAGTATTTTTCGCTTCACCGGCGGGCGGCACCCTCGCCTTGGCCGCCCGCCGGACCTCAACCTAGTCCGCTAGAATTGTCTACACATACCTTCTTCACTATCTCTTCTTTGATGATTGCTTCACAAACAACTGATTTTCCACGCCCTCCAATCCAGTTCACTGCTGCTGGCTTCTTATCCGAGCAAAAGTTTCCAGAGATGCCAATGACATCCATGTCTGGGAAATCCTTCTTGAGTTACTACCAGCCATGAATGGCATCTTAATCCCTACTCTCTCTCATGCTCATGCCCATACTTCTCTTTCGTCTTCCACACTGCTTCTCTTTGTTTTCTCTCTCTAACTCTTCACTACCCAATTCCCGTTTCCTTGGCCGAAAAATCGCCCTCAAAGTCGATTCTTTCGGGCATTGCGAACACCAAGTCTTGGTTCCAGTTCTATGGCAGCGGCTTTGCCATTCGCGTTCCTCCTCAGTTCGAGGACATCATGGAGCCCGAGGATTATAATGCTGGATTATCTCTTTATGGAGATAAGGCTAAGCCAAAGACCTTTGCAGCACGGTTTGCATCTTCAGATGGATCTGAAGTTTTAAGTGTTGTCATTCGCCCATCCAATCAACTCAAGATCACCTTTTTAGAGGCTAAAGATATAACAGATTTGGGTTCATAGAAGGATGCAGCAAAAATATTTGTTCCAGGTGGGTCAACTCTATACTCTGCTCGCTCAATAAAAATTAAAGAAGACGAAGGTTTCAGGACTTACTACTTTTATGAGTTTGGTCGAGATCAACGACATGTTGCATTAGTAGCTACTGTCAACAGTGGAAAGGTATTTATTGCTGGAGCTCCTGGCCCAAGAGAGAGCACATGCATATGTGTGTTGTTTTTCTCTCTCCCATGTGACCCACTCTTCAACCTATACTTTTTCTTTTTTATTTTTTCCCCACACTCCTGTTTCCCACGTTGCTTAGATTCTCCAACCTATATTTTTTCTTTTTCATTACACTTCTGTTCCCCACTCCACTTTCTTTTCTTTTTTATATTTATTTTACTCCATCTTTTGAAAAGAAACAGAAACATCAACTGGTTTGCACACCCATCAGCTTACTTTTCCATTAGTGGTAGGACCCGACCAAACAAATTTGAATCTCACATTTCCTTTTTATTTATTTATTTTTTATTCCTTTCACATTCACACATTTCTCTTCAATTTTATTCACCTACTTCTCTTCAAATTTATTTTCTTTTATTTTCAAAAAAAAAAAAAAAAGAAGCAGCAGAAGCAGAAGCACTGCACACCAAACTCATTTTATTCATGTTGGGGCTCACCCCGATCACCATGTTCCACCATACCAAAAAAATAAAAAAAAATAAAAAAAATAAAAATAAAAATAAAAATAAAAATAAAAAAACACAAACAAAACCCAAACAACCACATCCACAGGTGGGATTTTTTCTTCTCTACTCTGCCGCCGGTCTCTTCTTCTTGCCTCCGTCCTGGGCGACCCTTGCCGGTGCTGCCTCCGTGTTTCCCACTCCACTGGGCACGATCACTCCACCCTGCTCCTCCACTGCAGCATATGGCGGACCTCCAAATCGGAACATCACGGTGGCCTTCCGCTTCAGCTCCTTGTTTTCCGCCTTTAGCACACTTATCTCTGCTCGCGCATCCTTATACATGCGTTGGAGCAGAGCCAGCTGGGAGTTTAACTGCTGCACCTCATTTGCCCTACTCTGCAGCCGGTTCGACAGGTTTGTGACCGCAGTCATGGTTTCCACACATGACTTCAGAGTATACTGATTGGCCTCAATATCAGTTTGCACCGCCATTTTTTGCTCCACCGACCGCATCGGAAAGTTTAACGGAGCAAAACCAAAGGCGCTTGGTTGAGGTTCACTGGCCACCGCACCAGTTATCTCTCTTGTTGACTCGTTGAGGTCGGGAAAGAGAGTGAGCAGACCACGGGACGAAGAGGCCATATTCTGGGTAGCTGAACGGGAAGACGAGGCCATGTTATGGGTTGCTGAGTGTTTCAGAGAAGGGTTGGTTACAGAGTGTTTACAGAGTGTTTCAAGATTTGCAGCTCTTAGCGACAAGATCTCAGAGAACGAAGAGGTTTCAACTGGTTTGTTATGCTTCCAAGCCTCAGCCTCCGCTTCGGTTTATAAAGACCATGATGAAGAGGCAGACACGCGCATCATGCGCCGCTCGGCGCTAGCCGACAACATGGGCGCGCCTTTTGATGGCACGCCTTTTTATGGATTGGGCATGCCTTTTGATGGCACGCCTTTTTATGAATTGGGCATGCCTTTTGATGGCACGCCTTTTGAAAGATTGGGCACACCTTTTGAGGGTGCGACTTTTACAACGGTCCGACATGACCCCATAAACTGTCCTGACATTTGATTCCGGTTAGCTCCTTCATGGGTCCGACAAGACTCAGTAAACTGTCCCGACATTGATTTCAGTTAGCTACTTCATGGGTCCGACAAGACTCAGTAAACTGTCCCGACATTGATTCCGGTTAGCTCCTTCATGGGTCCGACAAGACTCTGTAAACTGTTCCGACATTGATTCCGGTTAGCTCCTTCATGGGTCCGACAAGACTCTGTAAACTGTCCCGACATTGATTCCGGTTAGTTTCTACAAGGGTCCAGCAAGACTCCGTAAACTGTCACAACAACTGTCACAACATTGTCTGCTACAGCGGTCCGACATGACCCCATAAACTGTCTTCTACATCGGTCCAACACGAGCCAGTGTCTTCTACATCGGTCTGCCATAACCATACAGTCTTCTACAACGGTCTGACACGACCATACAGTGTCTCCTATCCATTTTTTATTTTTCAGATTATTTTCTTGTTTTGTTACTCTCTCCAAACTCAAGTTGATTAGTTCCTATCCCCCTTGAGTTTGCGGGGGACTGTTAAAACCTACCATCACCTACTCCACCTACTACACCTACCACCACCTACTACCACCTACTACACACCTACCACTACCACCTACTCCACTACATCTCCTATATAAGGAGCCCCTCACCATTTGTAATTTATAACATACATCAATCAATAATACATCATTTTTTACACTCTTTCTCTCTCTCTCTCTCTGGTTGTTTGTGAGAATCCACTTTGACAAAGTTGGCGGGGCCCATGCAGGATGCAGCCAGTTACTGAATTTCTGATTGAGTAGTGTTTAGCATTTTTGCTTTATTTGTATCCGATGGGTTTTCCTGCTTTTGTTTTCTGCTTTCAGATATGTCTCGAAATGCTGTATTTTGCAAACTATTCTGGTGATGCTGATAGTAGTATTGTGAGAGAGACATGGGCAAGACTCATTGATCAAGCTCTTTCAAGGGGTGGCATTGCTGAAGCTTGTGCAGTACTAAAGAGGGTTGGTTCCCATGTTTATCCCGGAGATGGAGCTGTTTTACCTTTAGATACATTGTGCCTTCACCTTGAGAAGGCTGCACTGGTACTTTTCTTTTACTTTATTTCCATTTTTGTTCCTTCTCTTCTTTTATTTATTTATTTATTTTTTTGCTGTTTAATTCAATTTTTTCTTATTTTATTTTATTTTATTTTTGTTTTCCCTGCTCCAGTGGTTTCATATGATTAATGCTATTGCTGACTGACTTGTATACCTGATATGTTGTCATTTTTGTAGGAGCGATTGGTTTCAGGGGTTGAATCTGTTGGAGATGACGATGTCGCAAGGGCTCTTCTTGCTGCCTGCAAGGGTGCAATAGAACCTGTCTTGAATACTTACGACCAGCTGTTATCAACTGGGGCAATTTTGCCATCACCAAATTTGAGATTGCGTCTCCTCCGTTCAGTGCTGGTAATACTTCGTGAGTGGGCAATGTCTGTATTTGCGCAGAGAATGAATACAAGTACTACTGGAGCATCTCTCATTCTTGGTGGAACATTCTCACTGGAGCAAACAACAATATTTAACGAAGGGGTTCGTGACAAGATCACGAGTGCGGCGAACAGGTCAATTTCTTATTCGTTGTTAATTCCACTTGGGTTCATAAAGTATTCATTTGTAGCAAACAGTGTATTTGGTTTTAGTATTCTGAATTCAGTTTTTGGAAATTGAATTTTTTTATATAGTGAATATTTTTAAAATTTTAAGTAATTTTTTTACTTTTTTAGATGCACCGTACTTAGATGTATCTAAATAGTAAAATATTTGTGAAAAAATATATTAAAAAATTAATAAATACACAAAAATACGAAAAATGTATTGAAATTTTGTATTATTATTATTATTTTTTATATTTTTGGTATTTAGTAAATTTTTAAAGATTTTTTTTCACAAATATTATACTTTTTAAGTGTATTTATATTAGGTGTGTCTAAAAATTAAAAAAATTGCTTAAAATATATAAAAAAAATTCAGTGAAAACAAAAAAATACGGAAAACGAAAAAATAGAATTTTTTGAAAAGTGAATTTTGAAAACTGAAACCAAACAGAGTGAATATTTTTTTAGGGATTGAGATTTATGAATTATATGCATTCATGAAACCATTCGAGCCTGCCTCTTGCTGCATTCAAATCTTTTGACACAATGTCAATTTGCTGACCTCATCTGAAGGTTTAAAATTCTGTTTTCAACTCAGCATTTTTTTGTGAGTTGGGTGCTGTAGAAACATACCATTCTTACCAACCCCCTCCATATGTGTCCACAACCACTGCAATTTTCAGTTAGGAGAATTAGGTTTTTATAATTTCGTAGTGTCTTTATTCCAATGAAATAGTGCAAAACTGATTAAATCATTTCGAATTGTACTTGTACAACACATGTTTACCAACTCATCAATCTGGATCAAACTACTGATTCTTTCCATGGCATAGACCACTGTTAAATTAGGAATTGCTTAGAAATAGATACGGACACGCATACAGATTTTTAGAAAAGACGTTGCAAACATAGATAGGACTTTTCAAATCGCAAACAACAATAGATTTGACACATTGTATTTGGAAGGATAAGTTTTGAAGCCAGAGTTCAGACTTTTGAGCGCAACCTTCTATGATAATTTAAAGGTGTACTTGCAACAGAGAGCACACAAAGAAGCAACAAAGTGATAATTTTACATGGGAACCGATTAGGACCTTATGTTATGAACTTTAGGGTTGATTGAAGTCCTACTTTTATGTTTTGTAAGTTATTATATTGCTGGATAGTTTTCTTTCTTTTTCATTATTTTTATTTATTTGTAATGTTTTACCAGATTTTATTTGTTAACCATAGTTGTTGATTTTTGGTTTTGATAGACATGGACTATAGTATAGGTCCATGGTCGTTCTTTTGGGTCAACTTAACAGTATCACATTATTAAATTTAAAAAATATATAGGTCCAGTACAGTATTAGTTGTCCAATAGTCAAAATTTAATATTTGTGAATTGTGATTTTAATAAATTTAGGGAATCCTAACAGTATAAATTGCATGTAAACCAACCCAACCCAAACTAAGCTTTGTATTCCACTCAAGAAAGGTTGGCTACATGAATTTATGAGAATTTCAGATTGTATGTTTTGCAAGTGTATATCTCTTCTTTCCTCTTATTATTTTTTCCTTTGTCCTTTTGCTTTTCTCCTCAAAGTAACTAATGCTTGTGGTGCTCCTCACATCAGGCAAACAAACTTGTTTTAACACCAAAACCCTAGCCTATCAAATCTCAACAAATCCTCACTGCTCTTACCTCTTTCATGTGACAATAGGGTGCAGTGCAAATGTGGTTCAAGCAAGAGTAATCAAAGATATGATAAAACTTAGAAATTTTTCATAAATTTCATGGCTGAGCCAATTGGACCCATATATTCTCAAGGTTATGTCCTATAAGGTTGTTATTTTATGATAATCCTGTATAAACGATTAAACACTAAGAATGACATGTGGAGTTTTGAAAGGATTACTCTGGTAGAAATGGTAATCCTGTGTTATGCAGATCTGCCACCTAATAACTAATGTGCTCTGCATACTTTCTTTTTCTTTCCCTACCTACATTCAGTTAATACCATATGCATAGGATGCCTTTTGGTATGATGACATAACGAAGTGAAAGGTTGATAATTTCGGAGACTTTGCTTGTATGAATAAAAATGTCTTGAAATAATGGTGTGCCTTTTCATGATGATTTGCGAACCAAAATTTGGGGCCTGATGAATGGGAGAGAGAAGTTGATTCCAGTTTTCCGTTGTTCAGAGAGGGGTTTATCACCTCTTTCATCTTTATACTTTTCGCAACTTGCTCAACACTAAAATTTGCATTTTATTATGGACTTTGGTATACATTAAGATAGAAAGTTTTTCATTTTGTAATTGTTTTATTATTGAATTACGTTATTTACTTTTCTAGTGTTTTGTTCATGCTTCAAATTCTCAAGTCTCTATTCTATTTCTTGGATGGGAATGTAACAGGTATATGACTGAAGTGCGGAGGTTAGCTCTTTCCCAGAACCAAACAGAGGCTGTCTACCGAGGTTTTCGAGAACTTGAAGAGTCGCTTTTAAGTCCTCTTTCTTTCTAGCGATTTTGATTGTTCTCATTACATGTCTGGTGTACAATGATTAATGTTTGTTTCTGCATATTTATTCGGCAATAAAAGCATTGTATTTTAGTGTATCAGACAGCATCAAACGACATACAAGATCTAATTTTAGATGTGTAACAGTGATCTCAGGGAAGCATACAACAATGTTCAACCGACTTGGATTCCTTTTGTATCACATCAATGGCTGCCTGTTGGGGCTGGAACTCCGGCAATAAGAGAGTAGAATTACTGCTGGAAGGTATGGTTCATATGTTAAAATAGGCAATTATTGCTGGAGTTATAGTGCAAAGGCCCATTCTCAAAGTGAAATGGATTTGTTTCCATTGTTCCATTGTCCTGGAGTTATACTTCAAGGTAATATTACCATCATTTGTAGAATTTTCTCTTCTTCTTAGGATTGTCTAGGCTACTTCTAAATGTGGGATAGGGAGCTTCTAAGCAGTGGTTGTGGATTGAACCTACAACGGATGACAAATTGTGCAGATACAAGTTAAGGGCGCTATCACCCAACTTCGCCTCTGGTGAGATTTGAACTACCACCGTTGGCTTATAATTCTTGAAGTATGTTGAGACTTGGACTAGGTTTGAATCATGGATTTGTGGACAAGATAAGAAAGAACAAGTGAAAGAAGTTAAATTTATTTCTTTCTTTTGGTTGTCCTTGATAAGATTCAATATAGTGTATTGTTCAAATACTTTGAAAGTGTGAACAAAATTGAACTCATTATTTGCAAATTTTTTGAAGTATGTGGACAAAAGGAAAAGATAAATAAAAAAAATTATTTTATTTTATTTTTATTTATTTTTGGTTGAAAGATGTTAAAATTATTTCTTTGGTTACCTTTTTTACTCAATGGTAGATGCTCTATCTATAATGTTAGGCCTTGTTTGGCTTGTGGTTTTTCAATCACCATTAGAAGTGCTTCAGTTGTGGTTGTTTCGACGTTAAATTATTTATCTTTTAATTCAATTTGTGAATAATTCTAGTTCAATTCTTCATATATTGGGTTAGATTTATAATTGATAGTTTGGGAATTGTTATCGGTTGTTGGTGTTTGTATTTGATATTAAATCATAAATACAAATCTTATAGAATTTCATATAAACTTGTGGATTTGAGAGCTATTATGTGATAGGTTTAATTAAGGAGTAATGCTAGAGACCCTAAATATTCTATCAAAAGTTTTATCAAATGTCTCACATGGGTGTGGGGACTTCGCACAATGTGGGTCCCATGTGGGTCCCACATCCATGTGAGACATTTGGTAAAACTTTTGGTAGAATTTTTGGGGCCCCTAGCATTTAAAACCCTGCCAAGAGGGTGCACCTCAAACGCTATAGCACATTTCAATTGCCTAACATATATGAGATGATCTATTCAAAGACAAAAAAATATTATCATGCTACAAGATAGTTCCCAAGCATTTCCTCCCAAAAAAAAATATATTACATACTAATCACGAATCCATCAATACATCCAACTTCATAAGCAATTTTTACAATCAACCTCCTTCATAAAAAAAAGGGTAAGCTTACATCCTAGAATGACCCTAAGCAAAACCTCAACCACAAGATGCCCACCTGTGATCCTTCAAAAAAAATTCTAGTCTTCCAAGTTGAGGCGAGCCACACAAAAGTCTATGAATCTGAAAAAAAAATTATTTAAAAGAATGAGCTAAAGCCCAATGAGTATACCAATACCATGGAGTTATAAAACTTGCTCCTACCAATAGGGTTCAAAATAAAGATACTAAACATAAGAGCTTAATTGGACTTCAATTTATACAAAATAAAAATAAAAATGATGCAATACAATTTTCATAAAACGTTATCAGGATTTTTCCAAGGAATCTCATAAGGCAGAAAAAAAAACATACATTTGGATAATGAAAGTAAACAAAAATATAACTTTTCAATACATTAAGATTTCCTGTCCATCATACAATCCACTACATAGCCTTAGGGTCGCGTTACCTCGCGACTTAGGTGGTGACGGTACCGTTACCCAGAACATAACCATAGGAGCATAGCTCATGTCATCGTAGCACTTCAATTCTTGTTTCAATGTTTCGGTCCCCAGGACCCCTTATACATACAACGACCCTTATGGTCCTTAAAACATTTCGGTCCCCAGGACCCCAAAGCATTTTGGCCCTTGTGGCCCCAAAGGCTATATTCGGTTATATGATCAATAAAATAAATACCCTCACATAACATTTCACTGTCATTCAATCATCATCATCATAAAATTTGAAAGACTCAACTTAAATAAATTCTCATAAAAAAATTAATGCTTCATTATACAAATGAAATCGTATCTTTATTAAAACTCAACCCTTGGCCTCAATAAATTTATAGATTTTCTTTTTATACATATATCATGATGAAATGTATCATTCACTTCCTTTAATTCAAAAATTATTTTCAAACTTTGTAATAAAGATAGAGGTAAGGTAATTTCCATGGTAAGTATACTCACCTCCAAAAATAACAAAAGTGTAGATTTGAAACTCTACAAATTAATTTCCAAGAGGTGGAGAGATGCCTTCCTCCAATCCTAACAATTAGTAAATAGGATCTCAAATTAGGAAAAGCTTTCAATGAAAATTACAACATCTACAAAAATGATCCTAAATAAAATTATGCTAAGGAATGGCAAGCTAAAGAACTCCTCCAACTTTAAATCACCCAAACAAATAACTTATCCAATCTCCATAACACCCATCCTTTGAACATCTTTGAGTTAGTAACTTTTTAAATATCCAATCAATTTATATGCACAATACCACCATCAATTTACTACAAAAGTCAAAAATCAACATTTTTGTATAAACTCAACAACTTAAGTAAAATCTCTTCAATCACTTATAAAATTCCTCCATAGAACATAGAGATACCCAATCCATCATTTATCAACTCAATTTCAACATATAAATTCCCTAACACCAAAATCCCCAATTTTTACATCACATTCAAACCCTAGATTAACCCAAAAATCTAAATCTCCAAATCAACCATCAAATTGACCATTTTTTTTTTTTTAAACATGTAAAACATTCATGGAAACTAATTGAGAGTATAAAATTCAACAAGCAAACCCCAAATCATAATAGATCTAAAACACAAAAATTTCATCATCTCTAACTCAAAATATGTAAAACCTTCAACTAAACTTTTAGAGAAAGATTCTTACCAAGTACAAGCCTCTAATCCATCAAGAAAATAAATCCCATGCTTTGATTCTTCAAAAGATTAAGAAAAATCTAGAGTTTGTGCTTCTATTGTGTTATTTTCGGATGGATTCAAGGAGTGCCGACCGGACCCATTTTCCGGCGAGATAAGGTGGCCGGAGGTGGTGGAGATGGTGGGTCAAGGTGGTGGTGTAAGGGTGGAGCAAAGGTGTGGTGTTTGGCCTCCAAGAAAGTAAAGGAAAATGAGAGAGAAAGTAGAGAGAAGTTAGAGAATGAAGAATGAAGAAAAAAAATCTGCACTTCTAATTTTTTTTTTGTGTTGAAATGGGGTGTTTGGTTACACCTACCATCAAGTTTGGAGTTGGGTTTAGATATCCTAAATGGAGTTTAACATAGGAGTGTGTTTGGCTCTAGATGAAAAGTTGGGAATATTATAATTCTACCCCCCTAAAGGAAAATTTCGTCCACGAAATTTATTCGTTTGTTTAGTCTAGTTCATACCTTGAAAAAGATGTGGATATCGAATTTTCATATTATCCTCCCGCTCCCAAGTAGCTTCCTCCAAAGCATGATTTTTCCACAATACCTTTACTAGTGGTATGGTCTTGGAACGTAGTACTTGATCCTTCATGTCCACAATCTCTATGGCTTCCTCTTCATAAGACAAATCATCCTTGAGTTGGATTGGTTGGAAATCTAACACGTGAGATGGGTCAGGCATGTACTTCTTCAATGTGGATACATGAAACACATTGTGAATGCGAGATAGACTAGGTGGTAAGGCCAAACGATAAGCAGTCTTGCCAATGCGCTCTAATATCTCAAATGGCCCAATATACCTTGGACTTAGTTTGCCTTTCTTACCAAATCGCATCACTCCCTTCCATGGCGAGATTCGTAAAAATACATGATCTCCCACTTGAAATTCCAAATCTCTCCTTCGATTATCTGCATAGCTCTTTTGTCTACTTTGAGCCGCCTTCAACCTTTCTCGAATAATATGCACTTTATTGGTAGTAATTTGAACAATCTCTGGCCCTAACAATTTTCTCTCTCCAACCTCATCCCAACATACTGGAGTTCTACATCTTCGCCCATATAAAGCTTCATAGGGAGCCATCCCAATACTTGATTGATAACTATTATTATATGCAAATTCTATTAAGGTCAAGTGTTCATCCCAACTACCTCGAAAATCTAGGACACAAGCTCTCAACATGTCTTCTAAAGTTTGAATTGTCCTCTCGGATTGCCCGTCGGTTTGGGGGTGAAAAGCTGTACTGAATCTCAGTTTAGTACCCAAGGCATTTTGAAGACTAGGCCAAAAGTGGGATGTGAAGCGCGAGTCTCTGTCTGAAACAATAGATACCGGCACACCATGCAATCTCACAATTTCATCCACATAAATTTTTGCTAATCGATCAAGTGAAAAGTTTTTCTTAGTAGCCAAAAAGTGTGCAGATTTGGTCAACCTATCCACAACAACCCAAATAGAGTCATGCCCCTTCTGTGTGCGAGGCAGGCCCGAAACAAAATCCATGGCAATATGCTCCCATTTCCATTCAGGTATAGGAAGAGGTTGAAGTAAACCAGCTGGGCGTTGATGCTCTGTTTTAATCTGCTGACATACCAAACACCTTGACACGAATTCTGCTATTTCTCTCTTCATATTTGGCCACCAATAACTTTCTCTTAAATTTCGATACATCTTTGTACTCCCCGGATGCATTGCATAAGGTGAATTATGGGCCTCATCTAATATCTCCCTTTTTATCTCGGGCTCATTTGGAACACATAACCGATTTTTAAACATCAACACACCATCTTCTTTAATAATAAAGTCTAACAGAGTACCATCTTTCACTCGAGCTCGGGTCTTCTCCAAAATTGAGTCTTTCCCTTGGGCTTCTCGAATGCGATCCACTAACAAAGGTCTCACTTTAATTGTAGCTAACAAGGATCCCGACTTCCCAACTGCTAGATCAACTCCAATAGATTTTATTTCATGTAAGAGACTAAATTGAATGCCCTGAATGTGAGTTAATTTCCCTGTAGATTTTCGGCTAAGAGCATCGGCCACCAAATTAGCTTTTCCTGGGTGATAATTAATGGTGCAGTCATAGTCCTTAATCAGTTCAACCCATCTCCTTTGCCTCAAATTTAAATCCCTCTGTGTGAATAAATATTTCAAACTCTTATGATCAGTATATATCTCACATTTTTCCCCGTATAAATAATGTCTCCACAACTTTAAAGCAAAAACAACCGCTGCGAGCTCTAAATCATGGGTGGGATAATTGCGTTCATGGTTCTTCAATTGTCTAGATGCATAGGCCACTACCTTTCCATGTTGCATCAACACACAACCGAGCCCTTGATGAGAGGCATCACTATAAACAATAAATCCTTCACCACTTAACGGAATAGTAAGCACTGGGGCAGAAGTTAATCGCTTCTTTAATTCTTGAAAACTCTTTTCACAATTCTCCGTCCACTCAAATTTGGTATTCTTACGGGTCAAATGTGTTAATGGTGCCGCATTCAATGAAAACCCCTCTACAAATCTACGGTAGTAGCCTGCCAACCCTAAAAAGCTCCTCACCTCGGTCACGTTAGTAGGACGATCCCAATTCACCACAGCCTCTATTTTCTTTGGATCCACAAAAATACCTTCACCCGAAATACGACACGATCTAACCAAAACTCACATTTGCTAAACTTCGCATACAACTTCTTTTCTCGTAAGGTCTGCAATACCACCCGCAAGTGTTGTTGATGATCCTTTTGACTCCTGGAATAAACAAGTATGTCATCAATAAATACAATCACAAATTGGTCAAGGTATGGTTGGAACACTCTATTCATAAGGTCCATAAATGCGGCGGGGGCATTAGTTAGACCAAAAGACATAACAAGAAATTCATAATGGCCGTAGCGAGTTCGAAAAGCAGTTTTCGCTATGTCTTCTTCCTTAATCTTAAGTTGGTGATACCCTGATCTGAGATCGATTTTGGAGAACACACATGCTCCCTGAAGTTGATCAAACAAATCATCTATACGCGGCAAAGGATACTTATTACGCACCGTGACCTTATTCAACTGCCGATAGTCAATGCACAATCTCATGGTGCCATCTTTTTTCTTCACAAATAACACAGGTGATCCCCAAGGCGAGACACTTGGCCTAATGAAGCCTTTATCCAATAACTCTTGCAATTGTATCTTAAGCTCCTTAAGTTCCATTGGGGCCATACGGTAAGGTGCACTAGAAATTGGGGCAGTTCCAGGAATTAAGTCAATAGCAAACTCAATTTCTCGATCTGGGGGTAATCCAGGTAGTTCATCAGGAAAAACATCTATGAAGTCACACGCAATTGGTATATCCTCCAATCTTGGACCACTCAATTCGGAGTCAATCACATAGGCTAAGTATCCTTGGCACCCCTTCTTAAGCATTTTTCTAGCGGTAATAGCAGAAATAACATAAGATGGGGACGCACATCGATCTCCACAAAATCTAAATTCAGGTTCCCCAAAATTGGAAAATACTACCTCTTTCCTATAACAATCCACCGAAGCATGGTAAGAAGCCAACCAATCCATTCCCAAAATCAAATCAAAATCAAGCATCTCTAAAGGCAATAAATCCGCTACCATCTCCCTATCTCCCAACTGTAATACACAACCTCGATATACCTCCTCAATTATAACACAATCCCCAATAGGAGTAGTAATGGATAAGCAATAGCCTAGAGGTTCAATAGGTTTATCAGCATGCAAAGAAAATGATAGAGATACAAAAGAATGTGTAGAACCCGGATCAATAAGTACATGTGCCTCCCTACTGAACACATAAATAATACCTGTTACCACCTCCGGATTAGCCTGAGCATCCCGCTGAGTCAAAGCAAAAACTCTCCCCTGCGAGGTTTGTCTATCGGATTGAACACCTCCTTTATTCTGCTTGCCAAATCGAGTCCCAACCTGACCTCCTCCCCGGCTTCCCCCTCGGCCGGCACCTGAAATTTTATTACTACCAACTCCAGTACTAGCAGATAAAGCAGTTCGTGTGCAATCTCTAGCCAAATGTCCGGGTTGTCCGCAATTGAAGCAAGCTCGTGTATCTCCCAAATTAGTCATTTTAGGAACTGTGCAATCTTTCACCAAATGACCCTTCTGGCCACAACGAAAACACAAGTCGGTACCAGCATGACAAACACCTGTATGTGCCCGCCCACATTGCTTGCAAACACTTCGAGTAAACTGAGATGATGTCCCACTAGACTGTCCATGACGCTGATTATAAATGCTTTGGGTTGGGGTGGGATGCTCTCTATTTTTTGATATGCACTAGAGCTCTTGACTGAACCATAACCATGACCACCTCTTTTTGACGGTCTATTAAATGTGTTCTCATGATGGGATGAACTAAGGTGGCGCTTCTTCTGTTGTTCCGCTAACTTCATTTCTATGACATCTTCCTCAACTGTTAAGGCTTTATCAACCAAGGTTGAATAGTTAGTTATTCCCAATACTCGGATACGAGATTTGATGTCCAAATCCAACCCATCTGTAAAACGACGACATTTGACCTCCTCATCATCCACAAACGAAGGGGCAAAACGAGATAAAGAAATGAACTTAGCTTCATATTGAGCTACAGTCAAATCCCCTTGCTCTAGCCGAAGGAACTCTCTTTCTTTTTCATACCGATAGGTAGCTGGAAAGTACTTGTCATTGAAAACCTTAGTGAATTGGTTCCAGGTCAATCCTCCGGTGCCACTTGCCGTAAGTAGGCGTTGCGTGGCCTCCCACCAATATTCAGCCTCCTCCACCAGCATAAAACTAGCAAGTGCAACTCGCTGCTCGTCTGATACTTCCATCACAGAAAATATCTGCTCTACCCTCCTTAACCAGGCCTCTGCCTCCATAGGATTGGGCGATCCAGAAAATGATGGAGCCCCCAACTTCTTGAACCTCTCAATTGTGGTGAGGCGGTTCTCTGTAGGTTGCACAAATGGCCTTGACTGTGCTGCATTCTGTTGTTCAAGGATGTGAGTCTGCCTCTCCGCTAGGCTAGCCATTGACTCTAAAAGGCGCTGCACACTAGGGTCTAAAAATGCTGGAGCTGTGTCAACCCTTGGTGGTACGACTCTATCTGAATGTCCCACTTCTGGATTGGCACTTGACTCTTGAGTTTGCTCATTATGCGATTCATGTTCAATCTCTTCTTCCTGAACCCGAGGTGGAACTTCATTTCCAACACTAATTTGTTAATTAAGAGGCTAATAATAGAGAGACAAACAAAGGTGAACTAACATTCACGTAAATACGCTTTTGAAGTTTTGATTCAAATTTAGTGCCAATTTTTATGTTTTTCTCACCCGTGCTTTGCCTTGCCAAGCTGTCAATGGCGAAAAGCAAGTTTCAATGTTGTGTTCACAAGAAAAGTATGCTCTACTACTAGTCCTCACTCTTCTTTGAAATTGACCTCCTTGCTACCCCCACAACACGAGGAAGGAGACCCTCACAATTAGGGGTAAAATGGATTGAAATTTTAATTTTTGATCTGTATTTTGTAACATACGGTCTATTTTGATTTTAAATTTTTTTATATCGATGTAAATTGAATCAATCGAATATTATATTTAAACATTTTTTTTTGATAAAAATTTGGTAGGAGAACTTTTATATCTTTTCTTCATTTATTTTCAATGTGAAATTCTATAAATTTTATATAATCTTTTAAAGCTTCATACGAATCTCTCTTTCACATCAAATCAATAAAATTGATTTGAACTATAGCATACAGTTTGTATCAATTCCTCAATCATCAAAATTGAAATAATTAATTCAGTGCTAATCTTACCTTCAATACCAATCAAATTAAACCGTTTACACTCCTACCTATAATACTTCTATAGAGTAGAGAACTTGTATGTTATAATTTATTGTAAGTTAAAGATTAATAATTAAAAAGTAGATGTCAAAAGTATTCCTCCCAAGGTTTGGCCTTGACGAGACAAAAAAGGTGTCCCCAACCAAGGGTGGGTGTTGTGTCGTGCTATTTTAAGTTCATGTTAGCATTGCCTCGATATAAATCTAATTTATTCAATTTCACATATAAAATTATTTCTTACCTCATTTTCTCACTCTAAGACACAAATAAGTGGGTCTCATATACATTTATAAATGCGCATTATATTGCTGTGTTCAAGAGTGACAAAATGATGTAAGAAATGGATTTATATATAGCATTGCTCATTTTTTTTCTTCTTCTTATTATTATCGTATCTTATCATTTTTTGTTTATATCTAGTTAATGTGTTATGTCAAAACTTTCACTCTCAGTTAAAAATACCATGTGTCATTTTTAGCTTGAGTCATGTCAAAATTCTTCCCCTTAGGTTCAACTAATTTTAGATCTTATAGCATTGGTAGGCAATAAATAAGGATTTGATTCAGTTAATCTAAATTCACAATCTAAACTAAAGGCCTTTATAAATTATAAATGTTTTAATTAGTAATTTTACATCTAAAAATATCATAAAAGTAATATTTAACTAGTACTTTGTTGTAGTTGGTTCATTTTTTTATTTTGTATTATGTTTTATTTTATTTATTTATTTATTTACTATTATTATATTATTTTGGTAATTTAGATTTTGTTAAATCATAAAGCAACAAAATCATATATCTATATATATTTTAGTTCTTGTAATGATATCTTCATGTCTTGATCTATGTGAGTAAATCTAGTATATAATTTTAGTGATTATATAATCAAGTATAATTTGTGTGGGTATTAACACAAAAAATAAAAAAATAAAAATTTGTAAGTACATATCATTGTATCAAAACTTTTTCTTTTCTTTTAATTGTATATAGAAGGCTCAATTTCAAAAGTTTACCTTAGGTTCCAAATCACTTGGGGCCGGTCCTGCCCTTCTCTTTAAAAATTGATAAGTTAGAAATACTCTTCCTTTAAATTCTAAAAGAAAAGAAAAAAAAAGTCTCCAAATATAAAAAATAAATAAACAAATAACTATAAGCAATTAAGAAAAATTGAAGTATTACCAGACACCGCCATTGCGTTCAGAATGTCAAAAAAATGTTAGGAACATCAAAAAAATCTTCGAGTAGAATCTCTTGGGCCATAATACTAAAACGGATTTAAAAATAGACATTAGACAGAATTTGTTGTGTTCGCATCTCATTTTTTAAATTATTTTGCATCCAAGGCATGGAGGGTGTGTTTGATTGGACGGACTGTATAGGGGATTAGAATTTATAGGACTTGAATCCTGGAACTGTGAACCCTCCGAACTATTTGATTGGATTGGATATATATCATGTGTTTGTTTTCTCATGGGATTAAATGTCTAGAAATTACTATTTTTAGTGAATCTAATGTTTAGTTGGATGGACTGGATAGAATAAATGAGCAAAAAATTATTTTATCATTTTTCAATTGTTTACTAAGTAATAATAATATTAAGCATATCTTTAATATTTTAATTATTTTTAGCTAGATTAAATAAAAATTTATTTTATTTTACTTTTTACACAATTAAATAAATATATTTTTTAAGAAATAAATAAATAAAATATCAATAAAAATATATGTTATTTTTTTAATTAAAATTTTAAATAAATTTGTTTTTAAAAATAATAATAATTAAGCAATAAAATTGAATAAAACATCTATTAAAATTTAAATAATGAAATTAAATAAAAATAAACAAAATTTTTAAAAAAAACAATAAAATATCTATAAAAAATTATTTTAAAAAAATAAATAAAACATCAATAAAAAGTTAAATAAAATTATTTTATATTTAAATTGAGACATTTAATTTTTATTGAATTTCACTAAATATAATATATAATTAAATAGTAGAAGGTGAAAATGGTTATTTCATCACCTAATCCCAACAGTAAATAGTCCCTCCAAAATTGTCTTACACCTCTCCCTAGGATAGTATAATCTCCCATATGGGCGATAAGTAGTCCAGCCAGACTAAAAAAAACAAACGTCGGATTGGATACTTCCTCCAGATTACAATCCGTACAGTAAATAGTTCCTCTTATTCCCCAATCAAGCACACCTACGCTTGTTTGGGATGATCTAAATAAGTATATTTTTTGACTTTTTATAAAATATGAATTGGGTTTGAAATGATGTAGTAAAGATGTGATGTAATTTAAATAAGATAATGTGACTTAAATATGATAGTGATTTTTTGACTTTTTTACGTTAGGCCAAACGTAGCCTTACAATAATAGAACATGATGTGAAGAATACGTGGCATTGCTTTATCAACAAGGTAATGGTAGAAAAATGAAAAGAAAAAACAAACCTAAAATAATTACAGAGCAAAAAAATATGGGTTGTTAAAATATTTGTAGTGTACATGGAAAGTAAAAAAATAATTACTAAAATTCTGTAAAATTGCATTTTTCAGCTTCATTATTATTTGCGCTTCTCTCCATCTTCTCTCTCTTCCTCTTCTACTTCCTACCATCTGTAGTCGCTAGACAATCCTTCTCACTCTCTCTCAGACTCAGTCAATGCCAATCTCACCCTCTCTAATCCCTCCCTTACCCCTCCTATCCCTCTCCCACTCCCACCTCAACCTACTTTACATGATTTTGAAACCCATTATACATACATATATATACACAATAATGTTTTGAAATTCAAACAATTGAATAAACTGGAAAAGAAATCCGGTGAAAGGTTTAATCGTCAAGTCAATCAGAATTAAACCGTGATGTCATAAATATCTTATAAATATATTAAAAATTATATATAAATAATAATAATAATAATAAATATTAAGATATGTTAATTGTGAGATCATTTTTGTAATGCATATATTTAAATTTAAGATGCATTATATACCTATATAAATATATCATTTAAATTGTTTTTATATTAATTGCTTGTACAAATAATAATTGTTTTGACCAAAAAATAAAATTTATGCATTAAATAATAAATTTTACTTAACAATTACAAGTTGGTAACATGGTGTAGTGGTTGTTGCAAACCGGTTCTGGATGGGTTTTCAAAAATAGGTTGATTTTCTCCTCTAAAAGGGTATGGTCAAATTTCATCAAATTTTAGGCACCCTTAAATAATTTTGGTATTAGTAGGTTTAAAAATAACGGTTCAAACCAACTAATTTAACTTTACAATCTAAATTAAAGCTCCTTAAAACATCCCCAACACTTCATTATTTTTTTCATCTAATTTATTTTCAAATTTAAATAAAAAGTTTGATTAGATGTCAACCATTCCAACCGTTTCATCAAAATATGTTTATCAAAATCTTCTCTTATTTCAAATTTTCCTTTCCATTAACTTTGATGAGAAAAAAAAAAAGAAATCTTCAATGCTTTATCTATTTAAATTTTTGTTAAATTCAAATTTGATAAAAAAATGCTTCTCCTTTTATTTGATAAACATTTGACGAAAAGATTAGAGATGGTTTTGAGTCACGTTTTTATCAAATTTAAATTTGATGAAAAAAAAATTAAGGATTGGAGAGGCTCTTACAAATTATATATAAACTTAGGTAGTAATTTTACTTTTAAAAATGCACAAAAAATGATATTTAATTTCATATTTTACTGTAACTGTTTAATATTTGTTTGGTATTACTATTTTAGATTTTGTTTGATATTTTTCTTCTTTTTCTTTTTAATATATTAGGTGATGTTTTTTCTTATTGTAAATTGAATTTGCTAAATTATAAAGCAACAAGAATGAATTTTCATATTTTTTAGTATGTAAATTTTCTTCATGTCTTAATTTGTATAAGTAAATTTTAGTAATTTTATATGCAAGCATATTCTATATGGATACTAGTAAAAAAAATTATAAGTCTTACTTGCCTTTTTATCTACAATTTTTATTTATGATTACGTATACAAGTATACTATAGACTCTTAGAAATGGACTCAAAAAAATACATTTATAAATCTCATTCATTCTAGAGTTTTTTTTTTCTTCTAAATATTCCAAAAAATAAATCTATTTACGAAAAAGAAAATACCCAGAGCCCCTTTTCCTCCCCACCCGCTTGGCCCCCCCCTCTCTCATTGGTTAGATTTTCTTTTTTTTTTTCCCTTTCTCCTCCAATCACCACTCACCATGTGTGTGTGGGAGGTGGTGGGGGTTGTGATTGGAGGGGGTCTCTATCAAAGCCCTTACGAAAATAATTCACTTTTGAAACTATTTATCAAACTAATCTCTTTTCTAATATCGCGTTCAACTTGCGATTTCATAATGACATGTCCCTCTCAGTTATTGTTGATATGTAATGAGGTGCCAACATGGTGTAAAGAAATCGCATCTTAAAAACCTGATTTTGTAGTGAAATTAGATTTTGAAGTTGTAATTTGATAGCCAGATTTTGAAGGACTTATAGAAAAAAAAAAAAAAAAGTTTCAACATTATAAATAACTTTGTTCATAATCACATAAAATTTGAGTAATTATGTTGCAAATATAATTCAATATACATAATTTTTTCTTCTTCTAAATACAAAATTTTAGGTATCCTATGTACATAGCTGAAAGTACCATTTTATATTTAGACAAATATACAATAAATAAATAGTGTTCTCAACAATCAGACAAACCACAATTGCTAGATTGAAAGTAGTAAATTTGATAAATTGTAGCATTTTGCTAGAGATGTAAGCCCAATTGATACTTGTGCACTACTGTAGACGGGCCCGAACATCCCGGGAAAATCCCATTTTGTTCATTGGGCTTACTACAGTTCGGACTCAATGTCACGGTTCTTAATCTGATCTTGCAAAGTGCAATGCGAGATTGATAAATCACCAAAGAGTCCAAATTCGGCAAATCGCTTTGAAAAATTGATTTTTAGAAAGAAGTGCCAAACATGGACTGCTTTACCAGATACAGAGTCGCCACCTAAATATTTTATTTATGGAAAATTTAGGAAACCTTGACTCGTGCCTAAGGCCGCGTGTCCGTCATGACCAAAGTTGCTTCGGCTCGGGAACTTGGGTACTTGAGGGGAAGGTCATGCAATGAGCACCTCCGCTCGTTCGATCAAAGATCGGCCTTTACTAACATGATATCTTGTTTTTGAAAACACATGTGCTCTTATTCCGGTTATTAACCTAGAATTACTATGTGGTGTGCACAGCATACAAGTATAGACTGGATCGTCTAAGTTGGAACAAAACATCTCATGTTTGTTTTTGAAGGCAGTTTGCTACTCGCAAGTAGGCTAAAATGCGGATTTTGCCACCCTTAAGTGGGCTTAGAAAACATGGTGATTTGCCCCTCTCAAGTAGGCTTAAAACTTGCAATCAATGAATTGTTCCAATTCAAGTAATCCAACTTTCACCCACAGACATTCAGGCAGTTATATCACATAAGCAGTTAGCCTTATGGCAAGCATGCTATCATGGCAGTCACTCACACACATGCAAGGATGCTAAAGCATAAACACTTACCGAGTACACTGAGCCAAAACAAAAGCTATGTTAGAAATCAATGCATGATCCTAGCTATGTCAAGAATGCCTAATGCAACACATACAAAATGCAATTAAGATAGGCTTGGCTATTCTAAAATGTCATGTGAAGTGCAATTTGATACATGTGTTTAACTCAGAATTGAAATACGATGCAATTAGTATGATGCGCCGAGCCCGGTGCATGCAAGACAGATGAATGGATGCAAACATGCGAGCATAAGGATGCTAATTGAAACATGCCCTAAAACTAACCATCGTAAGCTGGTAAATAAAAGGGAGAAAGAAATGGGGGTTGGAAGACATGTATCACACACATGCACACTTATTTACAACAGTTGTGCCCTCTCGACGGAGGGTCCGAATGAATAATACAGAACTAACTAGCTAATCTAAGCTAATTTAATTAAACTAGTTATTACACAACAAAATGAATAACAAGCTACAACTAATTATTACACAACTCTAACTAATTAACAAATTAACTAAGTTAGCAATTGAATAAGCATGTAAACTATATGAAATAGGTTGCCTCAACTCTGCATTGGATGACGAAGGATGCGTGCCCAGTCACCTCGTGCGAAAATCCTTCGCGATGCCCTGATTTGTCTCTGTTTGCAACTGGTTTCAGAACACTGCAAAAAGCTCCAGAAGGCTGAAACTCTATCTTGGGAATCTGTAGGAGGGCTGCCGACCAGTTGTTGGCATTGGAGACCACCTGCCGATCACTTTATGTGCTGAAAACTAGAAAAAGTGGTCGGCTAGCCACTTTATCTGGTCGGCCAACCAGTTTCTGCTGCCAGACTTCAGTTTGCTGCAACAGAGAGCAAGAAAGGGGCATGGCAAAGTATTTGCAACACATGTATGCAAAACCACCCTCCCTCTCATTACATAAGCTCAAGGGGGTGTGGTTCTCGACCCTCGGGCCACCAATCGCGCATCTCGATGCATGATGGACGAGGAGCCAAATTGCACAACTCAATATGAAATGAATGCACACACGAACACATAAAGCCTAAAACTCCATCATGTATAGTCAAGAGTGTCAGCGATCGAGAATTAAGGCACGTTTCATCACTTCGAGTATGAAACGTCCCTCATTTCCCGTGTTTGGACTAACTCCTATTCCAAACACAATGCAACAAATAACATGGCATGACATACACAATGCGGCTCAAGCATGCAAACATTCAATGCAATGAAACAAGCATATGAACACGATGCAAGGGACAAACATGAAAACATGCAACTAACATATTAGCATACACAATGTTATGAACTACATGGCATACACAATGCTCATGACAACTAGTATACGCAATGCACATGGTAACTAGCATATGCTAGGCAATGGACATGGCATGCATAAATGCAATAATCAATCATGCAACAACATGGCATTCTCAATGCTATGAACCACATGGCATAGTCAATACACGATGGACTTAAACCAAAATGGATAGGCCTCAACCCTGTCCAAATCAGTGGCCATATATGCTAAGACAGAAACTCAAAATGCTATACAAACATGCATGCATATCGGCCCAAGCTTAAGGCTCAAACCACAACTCTCCAAAAGCACTGAAAGGATGAAACATGGGGTACAATGACATATGTTCTAGCACTGAAATGGCATGCAAAATGACTTAGAATCATGCCAACAACCCATGTAATGCATGTTGAAAGGCTCAAGCGTCAAAGCTAGTGAAGTGTATTACACTAGAGGCATGCAAGATAATACTCAAATGGCCAAACTAACCCCAAACAGACCCTATGCAAGCCAAAACAGTAGCAAAAATGAGTTGGGATGATGGCTTGAAAGGCATGAAAATGAGGCTCATGCAGTGGCTCACAAACAGGGCACAAAAGCACAACCCTCAAGAGCATTTAAAGAGCGAAAAATATGGAAGTGTAACAGCCCTACATGCTCTGAAATATCATTCTCAATGATGCCAAAACAAGCAAATACCTCAAGTTAAGCATGCAAGAGACCTCAAAACTCGAAGCTAGTCAAGGCTATTACACTACAAGCATGCATGACAAGCCTCATTCGACTAAGAAGCCTCAAAACAGAGCTAAGACAGCCCAAAATAAGAACAGAATCATGCTAGGGCATAGCCAAAATATGCTAGGATAATGAGCCAAAACATCATGCATACAAAGCTAATAAACAAGATTTACACTACAAGCATATGGAGCATGCAAGAGGCTACCAAACTAGCCAAAAATAGAGTCATGACATGTCAAATGATGGCAAAAAATCTACTGAAATGGAGCCAATACATGCTAGAAAGACATGCTACTTTGATGAGCCACAAATGGGAACACACTACACATACAAGAAGCAAACACAAGTTGGCCAAACCAGCCATAGACAGAGCTAAGGTAGGCCCTAAAAGTCATGAAAAAGTGCCTGAACCAAGCCTTGAAAGTATGAAGATGCATGCTTCTTTGATAGGCCAAAAATGCAAGCAAACAAAACAAGAAGAGAGGGGATCACCCCCCTTTGATTTGAGACCTCAAAACCACATGCCTACTACTGAAAATTCACTAGATTACCCCCCTCTGATTTAATTCGGAATGCTTAAACTGATTAAATTTTGTCCTTATTCACCTTTATATCTATATATCTATGTTCTAACTTTGACTTAGAAGCCTCAAGTTAAGGAAACATCTTGTGAGAGAGAGGATATAGAAGAATTTGAGAGGAGGAGTTCTTCAAGGAAGGAATTGGGGGAAATTAGAGATTTGATTCAAGGAATGTTTATCCCTTTTTGTTTTGTTTTTAATTAACCCCTTTCCCTCTCTTTGATTAGAGGAGGAATTTCTCTAGAGGTTATGCTAAGAAGTTACTAGAGTTGTTATCTCATGTATTGAATCGATTTGGGTTGTGTTTTGATTCAACTTAAGGTACCTATGAGAAGATACACTCTAGTCCTCCAATGAACTTGTTTGAATTTCATGATATGGCATAGTTGTATGCATATATGTCTATGTGTGAATGTAAAGCTAGAAATCTCATGAAAGTGAGTGTATTTGTGAACTTAACATTAAGAATCTAAGATGTGTTAATTGATGTATGTATTTTTGACTTCAAATTATATGAATTTAAGACCTTATATTAGCAATTTATGATTAGGTTTTAAGGTTCTAAAATACCTACAAGAAATAGGACCTTGCTGAATTTCAGACTGTGTAGATTTTGCAAATCACCGCACGTGCGGGAGTCATGGCCGCACGTGCGGGAGTCATGGCCGCACGTGCGGGGGTCATGGCTGCACGTGCGGGGAAATGGTGCAATTTTGGAGCTTGAACACTGCTAAAAAGGCACATGTGGGGCATCACTGCCGCACGTGCGGGAGTCTTTGCCGAACGTAAGGGGCTCACAGCCGCACGTGCGGCCCAAGTCGGAAAAAATGGTTCGCTCCGTTTTGCGTGTTTGACCCTCAGATATTTTTAGAAATTGCATTTTGTACCTATTAATGTTTATAAATTTGTTTGAAATGGAGTGACTGAGGAATTAATTCAACAAAGAGAAATTAACTAACTTAAAGGTTATGAATGTGTGCAGGACACACTTCGGGAGGAACTAGTGCCCCGCAGCAACACAGTGAGTAATAGTACTCGATGTATCTTAATCACGCTAAGTGTTATTGCTATTGACGTTACATTTAACATGTATGCTACTTGGGAAGAAATGTGAAATTATGAAATAAGAAACAGTGTGAAGTTATGAAAATATCGAAAGAACTTGTGAAGTATGAAACGATGAGGCCGAGGGCCAACTTGTGAAGTATGAATCTATGAAGCCAAGGGCCAACTTGTGAAGTTATGAACCCAAGTTATGAAACTACGAAGCCAAGGGCTAATTTGTGAACGTGTGAAACCGTCAGGCCAGGGGCCAATCTATGAAATTGTGAACCGATAAAGTCGTTCGGCAAATGTGTACAGATTCAGACTCACTACATGATTTCCGCATTACTTACGCTTTTATATGTGTTACAATATTAATGGTGTATTGTCGCGTTTAAGTGCTATTGTTCACTGAGCTTGGCTCACTCTATGTTATGTCTGTTTCTGTAGGTAACCAACCTGGAGGTCGGTCCTAGTCCTGTCTCCGTCGCACTTTTGCCAGCCTAAGCTTAACCAGACACTTGGTCGAAGTCGTATATTTTTGGAGTGTTTTGCTAGATGATGGCTTGCGTAGTTAGTGACTTAGGATAAAATGTACTTAATGTTTTTGTTATACGCCTATCCTTGGGGCTGGTTCTATATATGCATATGTTTATATATAGCTCTCAAATGTGTATCCCCTTATGTCTATTCGTCTTATGCTATATTTGTGATCCTGGCATGGTAGTAGTAGCTCAATGGATGTCATACTTTCTTATATACTACTCTATGATATCAATGCTTCCGTTCAGGCCCCTATGCTATGTATATATATCAGTTTAAATGACTATTTCTACATAGGTCATGCCCGAATTTTTAGGGGCGAGTTTGGGGGCGTGACAGTGGGGGTGTATGGTTAAGGGTTGCGGTGAAAAAGTGAAGAACAACACACTCTTTAGGCACCAAATATAGAGATATAGAGAGAGATATATGTTTATAACTTAGGAAAATTTTAAGAACCTCTGCCATGGAGAGGGAGAGCCTCTCTTATAGAATAACAAAGGTTCAAGCTTCTTGGAGAAGCTAAAACTTGGATGCAATCCCTCTATACACGTGTATGGAGGATATAGTCTGTGCCCTCCAGCTGGCACAGCTGGCATCCACACAGTCTGCCAAAACAGGGGGAGAGCTGCCAACCACTTAAAGTGGTTGGCCTGCTACTTGCAGTGGTCGGCTGACCACTTCAGGTGGTCTCCTAGGAAAAAAAAGTGGTCGGCAAGGGGAATTGGTGGTCTCCACACTGAAAGCAAGCCAATGGTGGGGTAGGAGACTAGAAAAGGTGGCCCAAAGACCAAGAAAACCAGTTTCCCGACCAGAAATCGGCTGGCGGGAAGGAAAGTGGTCTCAAAGGGGAAAAACTGGTCTCCCACCCTCGTACCACCTTCCAAGCAAGGAAAACAAGGTTTGTACCAAAAACAAACCAACACGGATGCAAAACGAGAGTTTGGGAGGCAAAGCGCGCAGCCGGGAGCCTCGAAACCCAGCTGTTGAGCACCAAAAGTGGTATACGATCACAAAAGTGGTCTCCCGGACCACAGTGTCCTTCTAGATAGAGGAAACAAGGTGTGGTTCAAAAACCACGCCAAGCGGAGAACGTTAAGCGGTCCCGAGACAAGGTGCACGGCCGAAGGCTTTAAAAACCGGGAACTGATCTCCAAACGGGAAAAGTTGGTCTACGACCGCGAAAAGTGGTCTACGACCACAAAGAGATGGTCTACAAGACCTCTCCCTCCCTCCGGGAAGAGAAAACAAGGTTCGGTCCACAAACCGAGCCAAAACACAAAGAGTTCGGAGACCCGGAGGCAAGGCTCTTAGCCAAAACCCCGAAGCTCGAAACGAGCACAACATGCACTATCACCGAGTGCTCAATCGATGACGTCTGAGTCTTAAGGTCGGTCAAAAATGAGGTGTCTACAGTTGCCCCTCTTTGATAGAACTCGAAAGTCATAAGTGACGGAAGTGAATGTCAAAGCCCAGAGACGACCCATTTTTGACAAGGCCGAAGACTTAGACAAAGATGTAAGATAACAAAGAAATGTGCCCGCTGGCAGGGGCAAAATGCAAATGACAATGCAAGAAGCCAAACATAACTTATGATCATGCAAAGAAAACTGTAACGAAGCAATTATGCAAAATAAATGCAACATTTTTAAGCAGGCGAATGCAAATCTAACTACATTACATGCAGAAAGGATGTAAGAGAATTATACAATTCTCGCTACGTTTCACACGCAGTAAATACAATATCTGTCTGGTTCGTCTGGTCGCGCCAGCTTCAAATGAACCGTACATATAATATCGTGCCTGCAAAAGCGAGAAACTCAACAGGTACAATATTGTTAGAAATATGCATAGCAATGCAAGTGAAAAGTGCACAACAACGCAAGTTAGAGGGGTGCATAACAATGCAACCTAAGTATGACGCATAACAATGCGAAAAGGGGTGCAAAACAATGCAGCCGAAACGAGCGTGCCAACACAAGTAGTAAGTGTATAACAAAGCCACAAGTGGTGTGCATAACAATGCAGGTGAAACATGTGTGACAATGCGTGCGAAAAGTGCAAGATAATGCGAAAAAAAATGCGCAACTTCAGATGTATGTTTGAAAGAAAATACCGAAAGAGGAAACGCAAGCCTTAACAAGCGCAATTCAGCGATGACTTCCGATTTACCTCTCGAAAGGGTCGTAACATACTTAAAAAGGATACATCTCACTCTTTGGACGAGTGACGATGAGCCATACATCGACGACTTGAATCGCAGTTCCGCGGGGACATTCTTGAGCCGAAAAGTGTACTTTTCTTGCATTTTCTCGTGAATCGGGGACTCCAATCACCACCAAAACACACAGGGAGAACAATGGAGCTCTGAAGATCATCTAGGAAGTTGGCCGACCAGTTACAAAGTTGGCCGACCAGTTGTTGCTCACCAAAGTGGTCGGCTGACCAGAAAAACTGGCTGGCCAACCACTTTACAAAATTTCAGGGCAATTCGGTCTTTTAAGCTTCGGTTCTTTAAGTACACAACTCCAAATCAGTTTTGCTCACAACCACAAGGCCGAAATACATTCTCCTTTGCTCCTAGACCCTTTGCTCTCTCAGATCTGCACTTTATACGCGTTTTCCAACACCTTACGTGAAGTTGTTTTCGCGAAAACTTTCGATTCTCTTCGTTTTGAACCGATTAGAATTGGGTTTCGGAGCCTCTTTCTCCATTTTCACCACTTGAGGTATGTTTGTCTCACAGTTTAGCACCTTTTCTCGGGCGTTGACTTTTGTTGACTTTTTCTCTTCCCGAGAGTTGACTTTTGTTGACTTCTTGCGATTTTGGCTTATTTCGCTCGTTTTTGCATCTTTTGCAGATTTCTTCAGATGGCTGACGATATCCCGTATGGTGGAGGCTTTCTATATGCAGAGGACGAGCCCGACATCATACCATTGCCTTCGAGGATACGGCCATTCGACCCAGAGGAGTACGACTCACAGGAGTACGTTCTACCTCCTAGCACCTTCTATCACTTCATGGACTTCGCGCGGCGGGCACCTGAAGACCTGCTGCTACGGAGCCGGAGTCCCATCTATCTCATCACGTGCATGAGGTACGTACTACATTTGCACATTTTCTGCGATGTATTTTGCACTTCTTTGCATATTTACATACACAGTTTATGCTCAGCATTCCGCTAATTTGGCATACGGCTCATTTGGGCACACAGCATATTTGGGCACACAGCACATAACACTGCTTAATCTGAACACACAGTCCATAACGCACACAGCTCATAACATCGCTCAATCTGAACACACAACCCATAACACGACATTCTGTTTTGTTGGCACACAGCTCATACTTTTGAAATTCTGAACACGCAGCTCATAGCTTTTGTTGTAAACACACAGCTCACATTTTTGAAATTTGAACATGCAGCTCAAACTTTTGTGGTGAACACGCAACTCATATTTTTGAAATTTGAACACGCAACTCAAACTTTTGGTGAACACGCAGCTCACATTTTTGAAATTTTGAACTTGCAGCTCAAACTTTTGGTGAACACAAAGCTCACATTTTTGAAATTTTGAACACGCAGCTCAAACTTTTGGTGGTGAACACGCAGCTCAAAATTTTTGTAGTGAACACGCAACTCACATCTTTTGAGTTTTGAACACGCAACTCACACTTTTTGTGGTGAACACGCAACTCACATTTTTCAAGTTTTGAACACGTAGCTCAAACTTTTTGTGGTGAACACGCAGCTTACATCTTTTGAAATTTTGAAAATTTGAACACGCAGCTCAAATTTTTATGGTGAACACGCAGCTCACATCTTTTGAGATTTTGAACACGCAGCTCAAATTTTTATGGTGAACACGCAGCTCACATCTTTTGAGATTTTGAAATTTTGAACACGCAGCTCAAATTTTATGGTGAACACGCAGCTCACATCTTTTGCATTTGAATTTGCATGCAGCCCATACATTTGATTATGAACACGCAGCTCATACATTTGAATTTGCACGCAGCCCATGCATTTGAATTTGCACGCAGCCCATACATTTGAATTTGCACGCAGCCCATACATTTGATTCTGAACTGAATACATCTATTCATTCTGAATGCAGGTGTCCTCCCGTTTCACGCGGGGTTATGGGTATATCCTTGCGAGGGAGTGGTACGCAGAGCTCCCGAATACTGTCCGACACATTGTGGACGAGGCAGGGTTTGGCCCGTTCTGTGCGGGATTGTCACGTCATCCAGCGAGCAGGACCCTCTTGGGCGCACTTGTAGAGAGATGGTGGGACACCATCAACTCCTTCCATTTCTCGGCTACCGGGGACATGACGATGATCCCATTTGATTTCTCCATGCTGACGGGCCTTGACGTGGGAGGCCGGCCGATCCCATACGACGCAGATATGGGTGAGTGGGAGGCGGTGTGGATTTATCTGCTCGGAGACCGTCTGCCGATTGACAGATCATCAGGTAAGGTCAGGTGCACCTGGTTCTCAGAGCAGTACCGGAAGACTATGCCCCAGACCATTGAGGCCATACATTAGTATGCCCTGGGATTTTTGATGTTCCATTTCGAGATCACACTGTTCTCCGACAGGGGAAACACAGTTGGGCTTTATCTGCTAAGTGCTCTAGTGGACCTATCACAGGTTCGGCGCTTTGATTGCGGTGGCGCTGCCCTTGCTACCCTTTACTGCTACATGAGTGCGACCTCCGGCGAGCGGGGGACCATAGTTGGGGGCTACTGGCGAGCCTGGGAGGTACATTCTACCTTCTTGATTTATAGTTCTGCTTTCGATTATCTGTACACGGCACACATTACATTCTGTATTCTACATTCTGCACTCAGCATTCTGCATTTTCTGTATATTTTGCACTCAGCTCTCTACACTCAGCATCTTGTATTTTTCGTACATTCTGTATACTGCACACAACATTCTGCACTCAGCATTCTGTATTCTGATTCTGCACTTGGCATTCTGTATTTTGATGGCCACTGTCTTGCCTTTTACAGCTGTGGGTTTATGCATACTTTCAGATGCTGGCTCCTGAGTTCATGGTCGAGGCACCCCTTGGGATCCCCTACTCGCGCAGATTTGAGGGTCGGTGTCGGCCGAGGCCCTGGCAGACTTTACTCTTCCTCCGGCAGTTCTTCGATACTGTACGGACGACGGAGGTAACCCAGAACTCTCAGTTTTTCATACTTTCAGTTTTGATTCATCTCATATAGTCATGACATCTAATTAGCTCACGCACTTGCTACCTGTAGGTTAACTGGCAGCCTTGGATAGCCATACCAGGGAATCCTCGATTTCTGTTTGTTGGGGCATGTGGCATTTCTCGATACAGGGTTCTACTTGAGGGATCGGTTGGCAGAGCGTGGTTCCTCGGAGAGCGCTTCATGCGCCAGACGATGGGGAACTCTGATCAAGACGTCCCCTCATTGCCTCCACCAGAGATGCGGTCTGCAGGGGATCTCACATCCCGGAAGACGGAGGACCTCATGTTAGGTATTGATGCGGTGCTTTTCTTGGAGAAGGGGGATTACGCGACATATCGCCATGCGTACTTGATGCCTCCACTGTCAGATGTCCGTGCCTCCGGGAGAAGGGCTGCTGACGTGCCTTCCTCCAGTCGCGCCCAAGCTAGAGACATTCCTTCGACCAGTGGAGCCGGCACATCGATGGGTGGAGCTGGATGGATGCCCTTGACTTGCCAGTATGCTGGATGGCCAGATCTTCCGACCGGGCTGACAGGTTGGGAGTATGGGACACCATACCAGATTCTGCTAGAGCCTCCGCAGCCGGATCACCGATACGTCAGTGACCCTGACTCACCACCAGTATGCTTCACAGTTTTCATTTATCATTCAAATATTTAGACATTCATTCATTCACTAATGACTTGGACTTGTGCATGCAGCCTCCCAGGGAGTATACTGAGGGGTTACTCGGAGTGGTGGCTTCACTCGAGGGCATGGTTCTGCGGAGGGAGACGATGCTTTGTGCCTCCGGCGTTCAGGTACTTCTCAATTTCTTCACATTTAACATCCTTCTGATGACATATGGAAACTGAACATTTCACTGTATTGATTCATTATATGTGTAGAGCACATCTGACACATCGTATTCACACACCATATCTGCATGCACCCGCTCTATGTAATACTCGCACCTGCATCTGATATACATATTGGCTGACGCATTGAAACTATCTTTTTTAGGTCCCGCCTCTGGGGACTAGGCCATCCAGGCCTTCTCGAGCAGCTAAGTGAGGAGTCTCAACACGCGACCGAGGTGGGCGCAGAGCACCTACAAATATGAGGAGGAGTCTAGTGAGGAGGAGGAGTCGGCACATCCACAGTCAGAGACATCTGTAGGCAGGGATGACGACTCTGGTTTTAGTGCTGAGGGCGGAGGCGACGCTGAGGAGGATTTCGAGGACGGTGACTTCGATTCAGATGATGGTGCCGGTGCCGGTGGCACGGAGGCTGCTCAGCCGAAGAGGGTGAAGAGGGCCTCTTGGTCTTGAGCTTGATGGCGCTGACGCAGATGTTCCGGCTTTATTTTCCTTTTTACATGTAGTTATAGCACATTGTACAGCTTAGGAAGTTTTATTTTCTTCCAAAACTTGTACCTTTTTGTAAAATGTTGTAAAAAGAAGCCATGATGGAATGAAAACGACTTTTTGGTTCAAAAAAAATGTTGTACTTGTATTCTGAGCATCGCATCGCATTGCACCATTTTGCACAAAAATGAAATTTGAATGGAGATTAAACCCTGTGTATTACCAAGTCAGGTAGTGAGCCGACGCAACCACTAAACAACTTAACTTACTAAGAAACAAAACCTTAGCAAGTTTACAACTCGATAAGCAACGAGCAACAACTCGATAAACAAAGAGCAACAACTCGATAAGTAAAACTTAACAACTCGATAAGCAAAACTTAACAACTCGAAGAGCAAATGCATTTTGAGACAAACAAATCGACAAAATGCATCCGAAACAGAGGTAAACTTGGACCTTCAGTACTCTCAGCACACAGGGAAGCTAAAGACTTCCTTTGTGTTCTTCGAACTCTTACCTTCAACTCACAGTACAAATGTGCTGAAATGTTGACAAGGAGCAACATCTGCTGGGGAAGCCACGAATGCCGCTTTTCTTCCTGGTCATATTCACAACTTTCCCTATTTTTCAACGGGGTGACGGACTAGGTTAGTAAAGTATCCAAAATCGAGATGCAAACTTGCTACCTCAACCTATGGGGCTTCCATACAGATTTCAAGTCGGGGATACACCCCTGGGTATTAAACCAGACTGTAGCCTCAGAAATTCCGAACCTTTGTGTTCTTGGTGACAACCATTCGAACTCTAGTTTCCACCGTCGCAATTGATCTCCTAGGAACTCATCGCAAACACAACCAAGACGCCTCTGGCAAGGATTGGTACTCCAGGAGAGCACTTTTGATTGCCGTTCTGACACGAAAATAGTCGGCATAGTATTTGATTCACTTTGAACACACAGTTCGTATTGTGCACTGCTCATTCTGAACACAGCTCATAACATAGCACTTGATTTATTCTGCTCACAGCTTATTCTGAACATACAGCCCATTCTGAACACTGTTCACTCTGAACACACAACCCATAACACGGTACTTGATTTATTCTGCTCACAGCTTATTTTGAACATACAGCCTATTCTGAACACTGCTCACTCTGAACACACAGCTCAGAACACAGTATTCTATTCATTTTGAACACACGGGATGTAAAAAGGGAACTTGCAGAAGTCGAAACACACTCAGATGCTCCGAATTTTCCTTATTTTCCTTTGCTTCACAATCCGGAACCCATAGCTTCAGATAGGTCCTGGTTCCACTATTCTAACATGACCTAGGTTGGACCCCGCGGTTTATAAAAGAACGAATTCTTGTTTTGCACAAATGTGGAGAATTAAACAACACTCTAAGCACAAAATGATTTATTTTTGAAATTGAAATGAGGAAGGGGTTCTCAACCAGGTATTGAGCCTATAACTAACCACAGTCAAAACGAGTTAACAAAGAAAAACAAAAGGTAAACAACCTAAAACACATCGAGTAACACTCGAAACGACTCAAAACAAGAATCGAGAAAAACAACACAACCATCACGACACTCAGACGTATTACAAAGACAAGAGACCTCTCAGATCATGAGGAGCTAGTTTCTCCGGGTATTGTTTCCCACCCTTTCTCATTTGTGATCCTCACATCACTCGGCCCTCAGGCTCTGTTTTTCTTAAAAAGCCCTTTTTCTCACTTTTTCTCTCTACGCACATCTCTCTATTCTTCAATCTCTCTTATTTTTTATCCCTTCCCTGGGTGGTTGATAGATAAATAGGAAGTTGCAGGCTCATGCCCAGCATATTCAGCTCGTGGCTATTTCCTCCGGTGACGTCTAGTCGATGCCCCGGATGAAGGAGTGGAGTATCTTGATCCATTCTGGTTCGTGCTTCGCACTTGGCTTGATACCTCGCTGCTCAGAGGATGAGAGAGCTTTCAACCCTTTGTTGTTAGCTCCTGTTGTGCGCTTTGTGGCGAGTAGAGTGCCCTTTCCGGCAAGTATGTTGACAATGGGGAAAAGACAGAACACCTGACTCAACTGTGCCCCTAGTTCATCATTTTGACCATTTTTTGTTTTGGCTTTCTACTAAAACAATTTTAATCAAAATGAGAGTTAGATTAACATACTCGTTCAACTGTCTGATTTGAAATCATGCAAGTAAGGCTATGAACACTGAAAATTTTCTTTTTTGGGTCCAAGAAATGGTCCAGTTTTGAAAAAAATGGAATAATTTTCGAGAAAATTAGTTAAACCTCAGTAAAAAAATTCTCAAAAACTGTTTTTGCAAACGACCGCTGCTTAATGAGCACAAAACTTACTCTTGAGATGCACAACCTCAGATCCAGGCACTGTATGGCAATGGAAAATTGCCCCTTGTTTGAGCGCAGCACATTGTATGGCAACGAAAAGTTGCCCTTTGTTTGGATAGCACTGCAGCATACTGTAATCAGTCCTCCAAGTGACGATCACAACCGAATTCTCGGATACAGCGAAGACAAAGATGATCAAAAACCCTTACATAGACATAGTTGATTTGGAAGTGTTTGTGGCTGGACTTCAGAACGAAGTTGTCTATGTATCCCAAACATGGAAATTACGTAGTTCCAGTTAAGGTATACTCGTGTATTACCCCTCACCTTTTACGCTCTAACTTTTGCCAAGGCCACCCTTCCAGGTTTTCAAACTTGCGAGCTCTGTTTTTCTTTTCTTTTCAATTCTTTTCTTTTCTCTTTTTTTTTTTTCATCTTTTCTTTGCATTTTTTCTTTGTTTTTTTGTTCTTTTTCTTCTTTTTCTTGCTCTAACTTTTGCTTGGGTCACCCTTCCCATTTTTCGGCCCAGCTAGCCTTTCAAGGATAAAAGTGTAGCTTTGTCCATGTCAAATGGTTTTGAGATGCTGAAGTAATCTAAATCCAAGAGGATGGCTGTTGTTCGCTGAGGATGCAAAAGTCTATTTAATGGGGGCTGAATTTGCCCCTAGTGTTGTGGATAGGAACTCAGTTATCCTTCAGCGATACTTTCTTCTTTCCTCCCTTCTGGGATTTGGCATTCTTGGCAATCTTCATTAGTTTTGAGAAACATCCCGATTTTTGGCTCTTCAAGCGCATCTGGCATTTTTGGTGCCCCTAATTCGAGGGGTGCTGCTGGTCTGGCTTCAAAAGCTTCCTCTGATCAAATCTGATCTTCTTGATCTGACTTTCCTTGCTGCTGATTCACGGGCTACTTCTAATCTGGCCACACAGGCCTCACACTGTGGTTGATCATTGAACATTCTGAATTAAGGTTCAAGGTTTGAGAGCAAAAGGGGGCGGGTCTCGAGGCTGAGAGCGATCCTGGGCTGCACAATCTCAAGAGCGATTCCAAATAGGTCTTCGCAGGACCGCGCAAAACATTTTTTGAAATCTTTTAAGAAAGCGACTAATCGCTCGCGCTAAAGACAATGTAGGACCAATCTGGATCAAGCCAAGATCCTTCTCAGTACTCACGTTAACAAACATGATCTCATTCATTAAGGGCTTAGCATGCCTCTCTTTCTCTCAATTGATCAAATTTTGCAAAACTCGAGAAATTCTTTCCTTTTTGTTTTCATCACAATGTTAGAAAAAGTTTTGAAAAACTTAGGCCAATGCAATGATTTCAAGGCACAGAAGAGCAGGTACTGCCGTTTCATTCTATAAACTTGCTGGCATAATAGGCTCAAAGCAGAAACAAACACAGAATCATGAAAATCACAGTTGTTTCATTCAAATCTTCCGGTGTAACTGGCTCCATAGCAGAAACAGACCCAAAAGAAAACAAAAGGACAAACACAAAACAAAATAGTGATGCCCGAGGTAACATCCCCGTAATCACCAGACTCCTATACAACAGGATTGACTCGATACAACAAGACAGACCCCAAACAAAAGACTGATTTAAAGCAGAAAGACAGACTCAAAACAACATAAAAGAACTGACTCAATGCCCAAGCCAGAACGCAAAATAAACAGCATTCGCAAATGCTCAAAACAATGCGTGCCATATGCAACATCTAGAGTAAACTGAACGCCGCCCGCAGGTGGTTTATTCCCTGATCACATACATGTATTATCCTCGAAGTTCACTGATCCAGTAACGATGGACTTTGCTGAACTAGGTGGGAGGATGACCTCATTGTCAATCAATCATGTACTTCGTGGCGAAGACGGAAGCAATTGTCGGTGGCATGACCGGTTTGTCGATGGTATGCACAGTATTGGGTAGCGTCATGACTAGACGGAAGATAACTAGGGAGAGGACGACGCTCGAGGGGTTTGAGATGCCCCTTTTCAGCAAGGATTTGAAGAGCCTTAGACAAAGGCATGTAGAGGGCATGGAAGACCTTGCGACCTCGGGGTAGATACTTCGAGGTTTGCGGACTTTTGCTAGACGTACTAGCAAAGGGGTCGGCAGGCGCTAATTTGGTTTTCTGACCTTTTCCGGATGCAGGATTGGATCTAATAGGATCGTTTCCAGTATGACGGCCCTTCTTCCGGTTCTCCCATTGGCTTGAACTGCCCTCAGTTTGAGTGGGGAAAGTGTCATTCACAATCTTTGTAGCAACTGCGAGCACCTGTTGTTTGTTCAGTCCCCCGGCTTTCAAAGCCTCAATAGCCTACAGGAGTTGTTCATAAGGATCAATGTCTGCTCTCACCTTGTTCTTTCCACTAACCTCGGCTTGATCGAAGGTTTGGGTTGCTACATCAGAGCGGAACCTGGTTGTTGTTGACATGCCATTGCCTATACTTAGGATGGGTTCAGGTTGGCTGAGTTCAATTACAATCTGCCCTAAGAACGGCGGCTCTTCTGGCATGAAGTTCCCGGCATGTGACATGGTCGACGGTGGAGCCGATATTTTGTAGGCTAGATCAGTAACAGATCTCTGAAAATCACCAATCATTCCCATCAGCTCAAAAGTGGTGGGCTCACGGGTTTGAAATAATTGAGGTTCCCAGATTGGATGTGCGGCAGGTGACCTGGGCAGACGTTGCATCTCAACATCGGTCTCACCCTGTATTGTGATTCCTTGGTTTAGTGCCGCTGCTATGACGACAATTTCTTCTGAATTCTGTGTCATCGTGAGTCTGCTGAACTGAACAGAGGTGATGTGGCTGGTGGCTGACGGATCTGACGAATCGGTGAGCCTTGACTGGCCCTTTTCTGCCTTGCCTCAGCGAAGGAGAACACTGGTTGCTCGGAACCGAATCTCTGAACCTCCCCTGAAAGAGAAACCAGGCAGCATCTTAGCCCAATTTCACCAGAACAGACATAAGCATAGCTGAATAACTGTATTCGACCACTGATCACTGTTCCCCAAATTACTGTTCCAAAACTGAATCTGATACCCACAAATATAACTGATTCTCAAAATACTGATGCCCGCAGACCTGACACTCAGACTTGCAAACCGATACGTGCATTCCCTGTAGAGGCACACTCTAAAAGCACATAATCAAGCAAATGAGAGCCAAAACACCCTTATGTTGGGGTAGGGTTTCCCTGTCCTATTTTGTCAGGAGCTAAGGTTTCACTACGCATGCAGCGGCTTCAGACAACCTATAATTGGGTAAGTAACTTGTCCTAGCTTGGAAAAGTCACTATGGATTCCGAATATGTACTAGGTCGAATGGTCAAAAAGGGTGCCCTGGTAAAAATCGGGATTTGTGTTCCTGTCGTGGCAGAGCCCGCAACCAGTCAGCTTTACGGCGCGCTTCTCAAAGCAAGCCTTCGGCAAACCGTTCAGGAATAGCATATGGCAAACACGGTGTCCTAGGTGCACCAATGCACATGCAATGCAAAGAAACACATAAGTAAAATAAAAACAAGATATCATGAGTTTGAGTCAAGTTCTCTAAATCCCCAGCAGAGCCGCCAGAAACTGTAGATGCGCCCGAACATCCCGGGAAAATCCCGTTTTGTTTATTGGGCTCACTACAGTTCGGACTCAATGTCACGGTTCTTAATCTGATCTTGCAAAGTGCAATGCGAGATTGATAAATCACCAAAGAGTCTAAATCCGGCAAATCATTTTGAAAAACTAATTTTTAGAAAGAAGTGCCAAACATGGACTGCTTTACCAGATACAGAGTCGCCACCTAAATATTTTATTTATGAAAAATTTAGGAAACCCTGACTCGTGCCTAAGGCCACGTGTCCGTCATCACCAAAGTTGCCTCTGCTCGGGAACTTGGGTACGAGAGGGAAAGGTCATGCAATGAGCACCCCCGCTCGCCCGATCAAAGATCGGCCTTTACTAACATGATATCTTATTTTTGAAAACACATGTGCTCTTAGTCCGGTTATTAACCTAGAATTACTATGTGGTGCACACAGCATACAAGTATAGACTGGATCGCCTAAATTGGAACCAAACATCTCATGTTTGTTTTTGAAGGCGGTTTGCTACTCGTAAGTAGGCTAAAATGCGGATTTTGCCACCCTCAAGTGGGCTTAGAAAACATGGTGATTTTCCACTCTCAAGTAGGCTTAAAACTCGCAATCAATGAATTGTTCCAATTCAAGTAATCCAACCTTCACCCACAGGCATTCAGGCAGTTATATCACATAAGCAGTTAGCCTCATGGCAAGCATGCTATCATGGCAGTCACTCACACACATGCAAGGATGCTAAAGCATAAACACTTACCGAGTACTCCGAGCCAAAATAAAAGCTATGTTAGAAATCAATACATGATCCTAGCTATGTCAAAATGCCTAATGCAACACATACAAAATACAATTAAGATAGGCTCGGCTATTCTAAAATGACATGTGAAATGCAATTTGATACATGTATTCAAACAGGAATTAAAATACAATACAGTTAGTATGATGCGCCAAGCCCGGTGCATGCAAGACAGATGAATGGATGCAAACATGTGAGCATAAGGATGCTAATTGAAACATGCCCTAAAACTAACCATCGTAAGCTGGTAAATAAAAGGGAGAAAGAAATGGGGGTTGGAAGACATGCATCACACGCATGCACACTTATTTATAACTGTTGTGCCCTCTAAACGGAGGGTCCGAATGAATAATACAGAACTAACTAGCTAATCTAAGCTAATCTAATTAAACTAGTTATTACACAACAAAATGAATAACAAGCTACAACTAATTATTACACAACTCTAACTAATTAACAAATTAACTAAGTTAGCAATTGAATAAGCATGTAAACTATATGAAATAAGCAGCCTTAACTCTGCCTTGGATGACGAAGGATGCGTGCCTGGTCACCTCGTGCGAAAATCCATCGCGATGCCCCGATTTGCCTCTGTTTGTAACTGGTCTCAAAACACTGCAAAAAGCTCCAGAAGGCTGAAACTCTATCTTGGGAATCTGTAGGAGGGCTGCTGACCAGTTGTTGGCATTGGAGACCACCTGCCGACCACTTTCTGTGCTGAAAACCAGAAAAAGTGGTCGGCCAGCCACTTTATCTGGTCGGCCGACCAGTTTCTGCTGCCAGACTTCAGTTTGCTGCAACAGAGAGCAAGAAAGGGGCATGGCAAAGTATTTGCAACACATGTATGCACAACTACCCTCCCTCTCATTACATAAGTTCAAGGGGGTGTGGTTCTCGACCCTCGGGCCACCAATCACGTATCTCGATGTATGATGGCCGATGAGCCAAATTGCACAACTCAATATGAAATGAATGCACACACGAACACATAAAGCCTAAAACTCCATCACGTATAGTCAAGAGTGTTGGTGATCGAGAATTGAGGCACGTTTCATCACTTCGAGTATGAAACGTCCCTCGTTTCCCGTGTTTGGACTAACTCCTATTCTAAACACAATGCAACAAATAACATGGCATGACATACATAATGCGGCTCAAGCATGCAAACATTCAATGCAATGAAACAAGCATATGAACACGATGCAAGGGACAAGCATGAAAACATGCAACTAACATATTAGCATACACAATGCTCATGACAACTAGTATACGCAATGCACATGGTAACTAGCATACGCTAGGCAATGGACATGGCATGCACAAATGCAATAATCAATCATGCAACGACATGGCATACTCAATGCACGATAGACTTAAACCAAAATGGATAGGCCTCAGCCATGTCCAAAGAAACTCAAAATGCTATACAAACATGAATGCATATCGGCCCAAGCTTAAGGCTCAAAACACAACTCTCCAAAAGCATTGAAAGGATGAAACATGGGGTACAATGACATATGTTCCAGCACTGAAATGGCATGCAAAATGACTTAGAATCATGCCAACAACCTATGTAATGCATGTTGAAAGGCTCAAGCGTCAAAGCTAGTGAAGTGTATTACACTAGAGGCATGCAAGATAATGCTCAAATGGCCAAACTAACCCCAAACAGACCCTATGCAAGCCAAAACAGTAGTAAAAATGAGTTGGGATGATGGCTTGAAAGGCACGAAAATGAGGCTCATACAATGGCTCACAAATAGGGCACAAAAGCACAACCCTCAAGAGCACTTAAAGAGCGGAAAATATGGAAGTGTAACAGCCCTACATGCTCTGAAATATCATTCTCAATGATGCCAAAACATGCAAATACCTCAAGTAAAGCATGTAAGAGACCTCAAAACTCGAAGCTAGTCAAGGCTATTACACTACAAGCATGCATGACAAGCCTCATTCGACCAAGAAGCCTCAAAACAGAGCTAAGATATCCTAAAATAAGAACAAAATCATGCTAGGGCATAGCCAAAATATGTTAGGATAATGAGCCAAAACATCATGCATATAAAGCTAGTAAACAAGATTTACACTACAAGCATATGGAGCATGCAAGAGGCTACCAAACCAGCCAAAAATAGAGTCATGACATGTCAAATGATGGCAAACAATCTACTGAAATAGAGCCAATACATGCTAGAAAGACATGCTACTTTGATGAGCCACAAATGGGAACACACTACACATACAAAAAGCAAACACAAGTTGGCCAAACCAGCCATGGACAGAGCTAAGGTAGGCCCTAAAATTCATGAAAAAGTGCCTGAACCAAGCCTTGAAAGTATGAAGATGCATGCTCCTTTGATAGGCCAAAAATGCAAGCAAACAAAACAAGAAGAGAGGGGATCACCCCCCTCTGATTTGAGACCTCAAAACCACATGCCTACTACTGAAAATCCACTGGATTTCAGTGGCTAGAAGGCCAAGCAAGGACTAGTTCAAAGGCCTTAAACCATGGCACAAAACAAGGCCAAACAAGGCATGCAAGAGGGTAGAAGACCCTCAACATCCAAGAGGCCTTAAACAAACATAAAAAACACTTAAATAAAAAACTTTTTCCAGTTGAAAGCAAGGCCTAAATAAGCATGCAAATGAGAGCAAGAGAGCAACCAAAATAAAGCTTAAAAGGGAGAAAAGAGGTTACCCTTGAAGCATTGTAAAACCAGCAGATTTCTCAGCCAAGAAGGTGCTTTTTTAACCTCCAAAAAGTCCTCCAAGAACCTCAGTTCAATGGTGGGGGTGTATGGTTAAGGGTTGTGGTGCAAAAGTGAAGAACAACACACTCTTTAGGCACCAAATATAGAGATATGGAGAGAGATATACAGAGAGATATATGTTTGTGCCTTAGGAAAATTTTTAGAACCTCTGCCATGGAGAGGGAGAGCCTCTCTTATAGAAAAAAAAAGGTTCAAGCTTCTTGGAGAAGCTAAAACTTGGATGCAATCCCTCCATACACGTGTATGGAGGATACAGTCTGTGCCCTCCAACTGGCACAACTGGCATCCACACAGTCTGCCAAAATAGGGGGAGAGCTGCCGACCACTTCAAGTGGTCTCCCAGGAAAAAAAAGTGGTCGGCAGGGGGAATTGGTGGTCTCCACACTGAAAGCAAGCCAATGGTGGGGTGGGAGACCAGAAAAGGTGGCTCAAAGACCAAGAAAACCAGTTTCCCGACCAGAAATTGGCTGGTGGGAAGGAAAGTGGTCTCAAAGGGGAAAAACTGGTCTCCCACACTCGTACCACCTTCCAAGCAAGGAAAACAAGATTTGTACAAAAAACAAACCAACACGGATGCAAAACGAGAGTTTGGGAGGCAAAGCGCGCAGCCGGGAGCCTCGAAACCCGGCTGTTGAGCACCAAAAGTGGTATACGATCACAAAAGTGGTCTCCCGGACCACAGTGTCCTTCTAGATAGAGGAAACAAGGTGTGGTTCAAAAACCACGCCAAACGGAGAACGTTAAGCGGTCCCGAGACAAGGCGCACCGCCAAAGGCTCTTAAAATCGGGAACTGATCTCCAAATGGGAAAAAGTGGTCTATGACCGCGAAAAGTGGTCTACGACCACAAAGAGATGGTCTACAAGACCTTGCCCTCTCTCCAGGAAGAGAAAACAAGGTTCGGTCCACAAACCGAGCCAAAGCACAAAGAGTTCGGAGACCCGGAGGCAAGGCTCCCAGCCAAAACCCCGAAGCTCGAAACGAGCACAACATGCACTATCACAGAGTGCTCAATCGATGACGTCTGAGTCTTAAGGTCGGTCAAAAATGAGGTGTCTACAGTTGCCCCTCTTTGATAGAACTCGAAAGTCATAAGTGACAGAAGTGAATGTCAAAGCCCAGAGACGACCCATTTTTGACAAGGCCGAAGACTTAGACAAAGATGTAAGATAACAAAGAAATGTGCCCGCTGGCAGGGGCAAAATGTAAATGACAATGCAAGAAGCCAAACATAACTTATGATCATGCAAAGAAAACTGTAACGAAGCAATTATGCAAAATAAATGCAACAGTTTTAAGCAGGCGAATGCAAATCTAACTACATTACATGCAGAAAGGATGTAAGAGAATTATACAATTCTCGCTACGTTTCACACGCAGTAGATACAATATATGTCTGGTTCGTCTGGTCGTGCCAGCTTCAAATGAACCGTACATAAAATATCGTGCCTGCAAAAGCGAGAAACTCAACAGGTACAATATTGTTAGGAATATGCATAGCAATGCAAGTGAAAAGTGCACAACAACACAAGTGGAGGAGTGCATGACCATGCAACCTAAGTATAACGCATAACAATGCGAAAAGGGGTGCAAAACAATGCAGCCAAAACGAGCGTGCCAACACAAGTAGTGAGTGTATAACAAAGCCACAAGTGGTGTGCATAACAATGCAGGTGAAACATGCGCGACAACGCGTGCGAAAAGTGCAAGATAATGCGAAAAAAAAAATGCGCAACTTTAGATGTATGTTTGAAAGGAAATACCGAAAGAGGAAACACAAGCCTTAACAAGCGCAATTCAGCGATGACTTCCGATTTACCTCTCGAAAGGGTCGTAACATACTTAAAAAGGATACGTCTCACTCTTTGGATGAGTGACGATGAGCCATACATCGACGACTTGAATCGAAGTTTTGCAGGGACATTCTTGAGCCGAAAAGTGTACTTTTCTTGCACTTTCTCGAGAACTGAAAACTCCAATCACCACCAAAACACATAGGGAGAACAATAGAGCTCTGAAGATTATCCAGGAAGCTGGCCGACCAGTTATAAAGTTGGCCAACTAGTTGTAGCTCACTAAAGTGGTCGGCCGACCAGAAAAACTGGCTGGCCGACCAGTTTACAAAATTTCGAGGCAATTCGATCTTTTAAGCTTTGGTTCTTTAAGTACGCAACTCCAAATCAGTTTTGCTCACAACCACAAGGCCGAAATACATTCTCCTTTGCTCCTAGACCCTTTGCTCTCTCAGATCTACACTTTATACGCATTTTCCAACGCCCCACGTGAAGTTGTTTTCACGAAAACTTTCGATTTTCTTCGTTTTGAATCGATTAGAATTGGGTTTCGGAGCCTCTTTCTCCATTTTTACCACTTGAGGTATGTTTGTCTCACAGTTTAGCACCTTTTCTCGAGCGTTGACTTTTGTTGACTTTTTCTCTTCCCGAGAGTTGACTTTTGTTGACTTCTTGCGATTTTGGCTTATTTTGCTCGTTTTTGCATCTTTTGCAGATTTCTTCAGATGGCTGACGATATCCCGTATGACGGAGGCTTTCTATATGCAGAGGACGAGCCCGACATCATACCATTGCCTTCGAGGATACGGCCATTCGACCCAAAGGAGTACGACTCGTAGGAGCACGTTCTACCTCCTAGCACCTTCTATCACTTCACGGACTTCGCGTGGCGGGCACCTGAAGACCTGCTGTTATGGGTGCCGGAGTCCCATCTATCTCATCACGCGCATGAGGTACGTACTACATTTGCACATTTTCTGTGATGTATTTTGCACTTCTTTGCATATTTGCATACACAGTTTATGCTCAGCATTCCGCTAATTTGGCACACGACTCATTTGGGCACACAGCATATTTGGGCACACAGCACATAACACTGCTTAATCTGAACACACAGTCCATAACACAACATTCTGTTCTGATCGACACATAGCTCATAACACTGCTCAATCTGAACACACAGCCCATAACACAACATTCTGTTTTGTTGGCACACAGCTCATTACACTGCTCAATCTGAACACACAGCCCATAACACAGCATTCTGTTTTGTTGGCACATAGCTCATACATTTGAAATTCTGAACACGCAGCTCATAGCTTTTATTGTGAACACGCAGCTCATATTTTTGAAATTTGAACACGCAGCTCAAACTTTTGTGGTGAACACGTAACTCACATTTTTGAAATTTTGAACACGTAGCTCAAAATTTTTATGGTGAACACACGGCTCACATCTTTTGAGTTTTGAACCCGCAACTCATAATTTTTGTGGTGAACACGCAGCTCACATTTTTCAAGTTTTGAACACGCAGCTCAAACTTTTTGTGGTGAACACACAGCTCATATCTTTTGAAATTTTGAACACGCAGCTCACATCTTTTGAGATTTTGAAATTTTGAACACGCAACTCAAATTTTTATGGTGAACACGCAGCTCACATCTTTTGAGATTTTGAAATTTTGAACACGCAGCTCACATCTTTTGAATTTGAATTTGCACGCAGCCCATACATTTGATTCTGAACACGCAGCTCATACATTTGAATTTGCACGCAGCCCATACATTTGAATTTGCACGCAACCCATACATTTGATTCTGAACTGAATACATCTATCCATTCTGAATGCAGGTGTCCTCCCGTTTCATGCAGGTGTCCTCCCGTTTCATGCGAGGGAGTGGTACGCAGAGCTCCTGGATACTGTCTGACACATTGTGGACGAGGCACGGTTTGGCCCGTTCTGTATGGGATTGTCACGTCATTCAGCGAGCAGGACCCTCTTGGACGCACTTGTAGAGAGATGGTGGGACACCACCAACTCCTTCCATTTCTCCGCTACCGGGGACATGACGATGACCCCATTTGATTTCTCCATGCTGACGGGCCTTGACGTGGGAGGCCGGCCGATCCCATACGACGCAGATATGGGTGAGTGGGAGGCGGCGTGGATTTATCTGCTCGGAGACTGTCCGCCGATTGACAGATCATCAGGTAAGGTCAGGTACACCTGGTTCTCAGAGCAGTATCGAAAGACTATGCCCCAGACCATTGAGGCCATACATCAGTATGCCTTGGGATTTTTGATGTTCCACTTCGGGACCACACCGTTCTCCGACAAGGGAAACACAGTTGGGCTTTATCTGCTGAGTGCTCTAGTGGACCTATTACAGGTCCGGCGCTTTGATTGGGGTGGCGCTGCCCTTGCTACCCTTTACTGCTACTTGAGTGCGACCTCCCGCGAGCGGGGGACCATAGTTGGGGGCTACTGGCGAGCCTGGGAGGTACATTCTACCTTATTGATTTATAGTTCTGCTTTCGATTATCTGTATATTGCACACGACACACATTACATTCTGTATTCTACATTCTGCACTCAGCATTCTGCATTTTCTGTATATTCTGCACTCAGCTCTCTACACTCAACATCTTGTATTTTTCGTACATTCTGTATACTGCACACAGCATTCTGCACTTGGCATTCTGTATTTTGATGGCCACTGTCTTGCCTTTTACAACTGTGGGTTTATGCATACTTCCTGACGCTAGCTCTTGAGCTCGAGGTCGAGGCACCCCTTGGGATCCTCTACTCGCGCAGATTTGAGGGTCGGTGCTGGCCGAGGCCCGGCAGACTTTGCGCTTCCTTCGGTAGTTCTTCGATACTGTACGAACGACAGAGGTAACCCAGAACTCTCAGTTCTTCATACTTTCAATTTTGATTCATCTCGTATATTCATGACGTCTAATTAGCTCACACACTTGCTACCCACAGGTTAACTGGCAGCCTTGGATAGCCATGCCAGGGAATCCTTAGTTTCTGTTCGCTAGGGCATGGGGCATTTCGCGATACAGGGTTCTACTTGAGGGACTGATTGGCAGAGCGTGGTTCCTCGGAGAGTGCTTCATGTGCCAGACGATGGGGAACTCTGATCAAGACGTCCCCTTATTGCCACCACCAGAGATACGGTCTGCAGGGGATCTCACACCCCGGAAGACGGAAGACCTCATGTTAAGTATTGATGCGGTGCTTTTCCTGGAGGAGGGGGATTACACAACATATCGCCATGCGTACTTGATGCCTCCACTGTCAGATGTCCGTGCCTCCAGGAGGAGGGCTGCTGACGTGCTTTCCTCGAGTCACGCCCGAGCTAGAGACATTCCTTCGACCAGCGGAGCCGGCACATCGAGGGGTGGGGCTGGATAGATGCCCTTTACTTGCCAGTATGCTGGATGGCCAGATCTTCTGACCGGGCTGACAGGTTGGGAGTATGGGACACTATACCCTGACTCAGCACCGGTATGCTTCACAGTTTTCATTTATCATTCAGATATTTAAACATTCATTCATTCACTGATGACTTGGACTTGTGCATGCAGCCTCCCAGGGAGTATACTGAGGGGTTACTCGGAGTGGTGGCTTCACTCGAGGGCATGGTTCTGCGGAGGGAGACGTTCTCAATTTCTTCGCATTTAGCATGCTTCTGATGACATATGAAAACTGAACATTTCATTATATTGATTCATTATATGTATAGAGCACATCTGACACATCGTATTCACACATCATATCTGCATGCACCCGCTCTATGTAATTCTCGCATCTGCATCTGATATACATATTGGCTGACACATTCAAACTATCTTTTTCATGTCTCGCCTCTGCGGATTGGGCCATCCAGGCCTTCTCGAGCAGCTAAGAGAGGATTCTTAGCACGCGGCCGAGGTGGGTGCAGAACACCTGCCAGATTTGAGGAGTCTAGCGAGGAGGAGGAGTCGGCACATCCACAGTTAGAGACATCTACAGGCAGGGATAACGACTCTGGTTCTAGTGCTGAGGGCGGAGGCGACGCTAAGGAGGATTCCGAGGACGGTGACTCCAATTCAGATGATGGTGCCAGTGCTGGAGGCACGGAGGCTGCTCAGCCGAAGAGGGTGAAGAGGGCCTCTCGGTCTTGAGCTTGATGGCGCTGACGCATATGTTCCTGCTTTATTTTTCTTTTTACATGTAGTTGTAGCACATTGTACAGCTTAGGCAGTTTTATTTTCTTTCAAAACTTGTACCCTTTTGTAAAATGTTGTAAAAAGAAGCCATGATGGAATGAAAACGACTTTTTGGTTCAAAAAAAGTGTTGTACTTGTATTCTGAGCGTCGCATCGTATTGCACCATTTTGCACAAAAATGAAATTTGAATGGAGATTAAACCTTGTGTATTACCAAGTCAGGTAGTGAACCGACGCAACCACTAAACAACTTAACTCACTAAGAAACAAAACCTTAGCAAGTTTACAACTCGATAAGTAACGAGCAACAACTCGATAAGAAAAACTTAACAACTCGAAGAGCGAATGCATTTTGAGACAAACAAATCGACAAAATGCATCCGAAACAGAGGTAAACTTGGACCTTCAGTACTCTCAGCACACAGGGAAGCTAGAGACTCCCTTTGTGTTCTTCGAACTCTTACCTTCAACTCACAGTACAAAGGTGCTGAACTGTTGACAAGGAGCAACATCTGCTGGGGAAGCCACGAATGCCGCTTTTCTTCCTGGTCATATTCACAACTTTCCCTATTTTTCAACGGGGTGATGGACTAGGTTAGATCAGTATCCAAAATCGAGATGCAAACCTGCTACCTCAACCTATGGGGCTTCCATACAGATTTCAAGCGGGGATACACCCCTGGGTATTAAACCAGACTGTAGCCTCAGAAATTCCGAACCTTTGTGTTCTTGGTGACAACCATTCGAACTCTAGTTTCCACTGTCGCAATTGATCCCCTAGGAACTCATCGCAAACACAACCAAGACGCCTCTGGCAAGGATTGGTACTCCAGGAGAGCACTTTTGATTGCCGTTCTGACACGAAAATAGTCGGCATAGTATTTGATTCACTTTGAACACACAGTTCGTATTGTGCACTGCTCATTCTGAACACAGCTCATAACATAGCACTCGATTTATTCTGCTCACAGCTTATTCTGAACATACAGCCCATTCTGAGCACTGTTCACTCTGAACACACAGCCCATTCTGAGCACTGTTCACTCTGAACACACAGCCCATAACATGGTACTTGATTTATTCTGCTCACAGCTTATTCTGAACATACAGCCCATTCTGAACACTGCTCACTCTAAACACACAGCTCAGAACACAGTATTCTATTCATTTTGAACACACGGGATGTAAAGAGGGAGCTTTCAGAAGTCGAAACACACTCAGATGCTCCGCATTTTCCTTATTTTCCTTTGCTTCGCAATCCGAAACCCATAGCTTCAGATAGGTCCTGGTTCCACTATTCTGACATGACCTGGGTTGGGCCTCGCGGTTTATGAAAGAACGAATTCTTGTTTTGCACAAATGTGGAGAATGACACAACACTCTGAGCACAAAACAATTTATTTTTGAAATTGAAATGAGAAAGGGGTTCTCAACCAGGTATTGAGCCTATAACTGACCACAGTCAAAACGAGTTAACAAAGAAAAACAAAAGGTAAACAACCTAAAACACATCGAGTAACAATCAAAACGACTCAAAACAAGAATCGAGAAAAACAACACAACCATCATGACACTCAGACATATTACAAAGACGAGAGACCTCTTAGATCATGAGGAGCCAGTTTCTCCGGGTATTGTTTCCCACCCTTTCTCATTTGTGATCCTCACATCACTCGGCCCTCAGGCTCTGTTTTTCTGAAAAAGTCCTTTTTCTCACTTTTTCTCTCCACGCACATCTCTCTATTCTTCAATCTCTCTTATTTTTTATCCCTCCCCTGGGTGGTTGATAGATAAATAGGAAGTTGTGGGCTCATGCCCAGTATATTCAGCTCGAGGCTATTTCCTCCGGTGACGTCTAGTCGATGCCTCGGATGAAGGAGTGGAGTATCTTGATCCATTCCGGTTCGTGCTTCGCACTTGGCTTGATACCTCGTTGCTCGGAGGATGAAAGAGCTTTCAGCCCTTTGTTGTTAGCTCCTGTTGTGCGCTTTGTGGCGAGTAGAGTGCCCTTTTCGGCAAGCATGTTGACAATGGGGAAAAGACAGAACACCTGACTCAACTACGCCCCTAGTTTATCATTTTGACCATTTTTTGTTTTGGCTTTCTACTAAAACAATGTTAATCAAAATGAGAGTTAGATTAACATACTTGTTCAACTGTCTGATTTGAAATCATGCAAGTCAGGCTATGAGCACTGAAAATTTTCCTTTTTTGGGTCCAAGAAATGGTCCAGTTTTGGAAAGAATGGAATAATTTTCGAGAAAATTAGTCAAACCTCAGTAAAAAAATTCTCAAAAACTATTTTTGCAAACGACCACTGCTCAACGAGCACGAAACTTACACTTGAGATGCACAACCTCAGATCCAGGCATTATATGGCAATGGAAAATTGCCCCTAGTTTGAGCGTAGCACATTGTATAGCAACGGAAAGTTGCCCCTTGTTTGGATAGCGCCGCAACATACTGTAATCAGTCCTCCAAGTGACGATCACAACCGAATTCTCGGATACAGCGAAAACAAAGATGATCAAAAACCATTTCATGGACATAGTTGATTTGGAAGTGTTTGTGGCTGGATTTCAGAACGAAGTTGCCTACGTATCCCAAACATGGGAATCAAGCCTTATGTAGTTCCAGTTAAGGTATACTCGTGTATTAACCCTCACCTTTTACGCTCTAACTTTTGCCAAGGCCGCCCTTCCAGGTTTTCAACCTTGCGAGCTCCGTTTTTCTTTTCTTTTCAATTCTTTTCTTTTCCCTTTTTTTTCATCTTTTCTTTGCATTTTTTCTTTTTTTTTTATTCTTTTTGTTCTTTTTCTTGCTCTAACTTTTGCCTAGGTTGCCCTTCCGATTTTTCGGCCCAGTGAGCCTTTCAAGGGTAAAAGTGTAGCTTTGTCCATGTCAAATGGTTTCGAGATCCTGAAGTAATCTGAATCCAGGAGAATGGCTGCTATTCGCTGAGGATGCAAAAGTCCATTTAATGGGGGCTGAATTTGCCCCTAGTGTTGTGGATAGAAACTCAGTTGTCCTTCAACGATACTTTCTTCTTTCCTCCCTTCTGGGATTTGGCATTCTTGCCAATCTTCATTAGTTTTGAGATGTGTCCCGATTTTTGGCTCTTCAAGCGCATCTGGCATTTTTGGTGCCCCTAATTCGAGGAGTGCTGCTGGTCTGGCTTCGCAAGCTTCCTTTGATCACATCTGATCTTCTTGATCTGACTTTCCTTGCCGCTGATTCACGGGCTACTTCTGATCTGGCCACACAGGCCTCACACTGTGGTTGACCGTTGAACATTCTGAATTAAGGTTCAAGGTTTGAGAGCAAAGGAGGGCGGGTCTCGAGGCTAATAGCGATCCTGGGCTGCACAATCTCAAGAGCGATTCCACACAAGTCTTCGCAGGACCGCGCAAAACATTTTTTGAAATCTTTTAAGAAAGCAACTAATCGCTCGCGCTGAAGACAATGTAGGACCAATCTGGATCAAGCCAGGATCCTTCTCAGTACTTGCGTTAACAAACATGATCTCATTCATTAAGGGCTTAGCATGCCTCTCTTTCTCTCAATTGATCAAATTTTGCAAAACCTGAGGAATTCCTTCCTCTTTGTTTTCATCACAATGTTAGAAAAAGTTTTGAAAAACTTAGGCCAATGCAATGATTTCAAGGCACAGAAGAGCAGGTACTGCCGTTTCATTCTATAAACTTGCTGGCATAATAGGCTCAAAGCAGAAACAAACACAGAATCATGAAAATCACAGTTGTTTCATTCAAATCTTCCGGTGTAACTGGCTCCATAGCAGAAACAGACCCAAAAGAAAACAAAAGGACAAACACAAAACAAAATAGTGATGCCCGAGGTAATATCTCCGGAATCACCCGACTCCTATACAACATAATTGACTCGATACAACAAGACAGACCCCAAACAAAAGACTGACTTAAAGCAGAAAGACAGACTCAAAACAACACAAAAGAACTGACTCAATACCCAAGCCAGAATGCAAAATAAATAGCATTCGCAAATGTTCAAAACAGTGCGTGCCATACACAACATCTGGAGTAAACTGAACGCCGCCCGTAGGTGGTTCATTTCCTGATCACATACATGTATTATCCTCGTAGTTCACTGATCCAGTAACGATGGACTTTGCTGAACTAGGTTGGAGGATGATCTCATTGTCAATCAAATCATGTACTTCGTGGCAAAGACGGAAGCAATTGTTGGTGGCATGACCGGTTTGTTGATGGTACGCATAGTACTGGGTAGCGACATGACTAGACGGAAGATGACTAGGGAGAGGTCGAGGCTCGAGGGGTTTGAGATGCCCCTTTTCAACAAGGATTTGAAGAGCCTTAGACAAAGGCATGTAGAGGGCATGGAAGACCCTGCGACCTCGGGGTAGATACTTTGAGGTTTGCAGACTTTTGCTGGACGCACTAGCAAAGGGGTCGGCTGGTGCTGATTTGGTTTTCTGATCTTTTCTGGATGCAGGATTAGATCTAACAGGATCGTTTCCAGTATGACGGCCCTTCTCCCGGTTCTCCCCTTGGCTTGAATTGCCCTTAGTTTGAGTGGGAAAAGTGTCATTCACAATCTTTGTAGCAACTGCGAGCACCTGTTGTTTGTTCAGTCCCTCGGCTTTGAAAGCCTCAACAGCCTACATGAGTTGTTCATAGGGATCAATGTCTGCCCCCACCTTGTTCTTTCTACTAGCCTTAGCTTGATCGAAGGTTTGGGTTGCTACATCAGAGCGGAACCTGGTTGTTGTTGACATGCCATTGCCTATACTTAGGATGGGTTCAGGTTGGCTGAGTTCAATTACAATCTGCCCCAAGAGCGGAGGCTCTTCCGGCATGAAGTTCCTGGCATGTGACATGGTCGACGACAGAGCTGATATTTCGTAGGCTAGATCAGCAACAGATCTCTGAAAATCACCGATCATTGCCATTAGCTCAAAAGTGGTGGGCTCACGGGTTTGAAATAATTGAGGTTCCCAGATTGGATGTGCGGCAGGTGACCTGGGCAGACGTTGCATCTCAACATTGGTCTCACCCTGTATTGTGATTCCTTGGTTTAGTGCCGCTGCTATGACCACAATTTCTTCTGAATTCTGTGTCATCGTGAGTCTGCTGAACTGAACAGAGGTGATGTGACTGGTGGCTGACGGATCTGATGAACCGGTGAGCCTTGACTAGCCCTTTTCTGCCTTACCTCAGTGAAGGAGAACATTGGTTACTCGGAACCGAATCTCTGAACCCCCCTGAAAGAGAAAACATGTAGCATCTCAGCCCAATTTCACCAGAACAGACATAAGCATAGCTGAATAACTGTATTCGACCACTGATCACTATTCCCCAAATTACTGCCCCAAAACTGAATCTGATGCCCACAGATATAACTGATTCTCCAAATACTGATACCCGCAGACCTGATACTCAGACTTGCAAACTGATACGTGCATTCCCTGTAGAGGCACACTCTAAAAACACATAATCAAGCAAATGAGAGCCAAAACACCCCTATGTTGGGGTAGGGTTTCCCTATCCTATTTTGTCAGGAGCTAGGGTTTCACTACGCACGCAACGGCTTCAGACAACCTATAATCAGGTAAGCAACTTGTCCTAGTTTGGAAAAGTCACTATGGATTCCGAATATGCACTAGGTCGAATGGTAAAAAAGGGTGCCCCGGTAAAAAGCGGGATTTGTGTTCCTGTCGTGGCAGAGCCCGCAACCAGTCAGCCTTACGACGTGCTTCTCAAACCAAGCCTCCGGCAAACCGTTCAGGAATAGCATACGGCAAACACGGTGTCCTAGGTGCACAATGCACATGCAATGCAAAGAAACACATAAGTAAAATCAAAACAAGATATCATGAGTTCGCGTCAGGTTCTCTAAATCCCCAGCAGAGTCGCCAGAAACTGTAGACGCGCCCGAACATCCCGGGAAAATCCCGCTTTGTTCATTGGGCTCACTACAGTTCGGACTCAATGTCACGGTTCTTAATCTGATCTTGCAAAGTGCAATGCGAGATTGATAAACCACCAAAGAGTCCAAATCCGGCAAATCGTTTTGAAAAACTGATTTTTAGAAAGAAGTGCCAAACATGGACTGCTTTGCCAGATACAGAGTCGCCACCTAAATATTTTATTTATGAGAAATTTAGGAAACCCTGACTCGTGCCTAAGGCCACGTGTCCGTCATCACCAAAGTTGCCTCGGCTCGGGAACTTGGGTACGAGAGGGGAAAGTCATGCAATGAGCACCCCCGCTCGCCCGATCAAAGATTGGCCTTTACTAACATGATATCTTGTTTTTGAAAACACATGTGCTCTTATTCCAATTATTAACCTAGAATTACTATGTGGTGCGCACAGTAGACAGTATAGACTGGATTGCCTAAGTTGGAACAAAACATCTCATGTTTGTTTTTGAAGGCGATTTGCTACTCGCAAGTAGGCTAAAATGCTGATTTTGTCACCCTCAAGTGGGCTTAGAAAACATGGTGATTTGTCACTCTCAAGTAGGCTTAAAACTCGCAATCAATGAATTGTTCCAATTCAAGTAATCCAACCTTCACCCACAGGCATTCAGGCAGTTATATCACATAAGCAGTTAGCCTCATGGCAAGCATGCTATCATGGCAGTCACTCACACACATGCAAGGATGCTAAAGCATAAACACTTACCGAGTACTCCGAGCCAAAACAAAAGCTATGTTAGAAATCAATGCATGATCCTAGCTATGTCAAGAATGCCTAATGCAACACATACAAAATGCAATTAAGATAGGCTCGGCTATTCTAAAATGTCATGTGAAATGCAATTTGATACATGTATTCAAACAGGAATTGAAATACAATGCAGTTAGTATGATGCGCCGAGCCCGATGCATGCAAGACAGATGAATAGATGCAAACATGCGAGCATAAGGATGCTAATTGAAACATGCCCTAAAACTAACCATCGTAAGCTGGTAAATAAAAGGGAGAAAGAAATGGGGGTTGGAAGACATGCATCACACACATGCACACTTATTTACAACAGTTGTGCCCTCTCGACAGAGGGTCCGAATGAATAATACAAAACCAACTAGCTAATCTAAGCTAATCTAATTAAACTAGTTATTACACAACAAAATGAATAACAAGTTACAACTAATTATTACACAACTCTAACTAATTAACAAATTAACTAAGTTAGCAATTGAATAAGCATGTAAACTATATGAAATAAGCAGCCTTAACTCTGCCTTGGATGACGAAGGATGCGTGCCCGGTCACCTCGTGCGAAAATCCATCGCGATGCCCCGATTTGCCTTTGTTTGCAACTGGTCTTAGAACACTGCGAAAAGCTCCAGAAGGCTGAAACTCTATCTTGGGAATCTGTAGGAGGGCTGACGACCAGTTGTTGGCATTGGAGACCACCTGCCGACCACTTTCTGTGCTGAAAACCAAAAAAAGTGGTCGGCCAGCCACTTTATCTGGTTGACCGACCAGTTTCTGCTGCCAGACTTCAGTTTGCTGCAACAGAGAGCAAAAAAGGGACATGGCAAAGTATTTGCAACACATATATGCACAAACACCCTCCCTCTCATTACATAAGCTCAAGGGGGTGTGGTTCTCGACCCTCGGGCCACCAATCATGCATCTCGATGCATGATGGCCGAGGAGCCAAATTACACAACTCAATATGAAATGAATGCACACATGAACACATAAAGCCTAAAACTCCATCATGTATAGTCAAGAGTGTTGGTGACCGAGAATTGAGGCACGTTTCATCACTTCGAGTATGAAACGTCCCTTGTTTCCCATGTTTGGACTAACTCCTATTCCAAACACAATGCAACAAATAACATGGCATGACATACACAATGCGGCTCAAGCATGCAAACATTCAATGCAATGAAACAAGCATATGAACACGATGCAAGGGACAGGCATGAAAACATGCAACTAACATATTAGCATACACAATGCTATGAACTACATGGCATACACAATGCTCATGACAACTAGTATACGCAATGCACATGGTAACTAGCATACGCTAGGCAATGGACATGGCATGCACAAATGCAATAATCAATCATGCAACAACATGGCATACTCAATGCACGATGGACTTAAACCAAAATGGATAGGCCTCAGCCCTGTCCAAATTAGTGGCCATACATGCTAAGATAGAAACTCAAAATGCTATACAAACATGCATGCATATCGGCCCAAGCTTAAGGCTCAAAACACAACTCTCCAAAAGCATTGAAATGATGAAACATGGGGTACAATGACATATGTTCCAGCACTGAAATGGCATGCAAAATGACTTAGAATCATGCTAACAACCCATGTAATGCATGTTGAAAGGCTCAAGCGTCAAAGCTAGTGAAGTGTATTACACTAGAGGCATGCAAGATAATGCTCAAATGGCCAAACTAACCCCAAATAGACCCTATGCAAGCCAAAACAGTAGCAAAAATGAGTTGGGATGATGGCTTGAAAGGCACGAAAATGAGGCTCATGCAATGGCTCACAAATAGGGCACAAAAGCACAACCCTCAAGAGCACTTAAAGAGCGGAAAATATGGAAGTGTAACAGCCCTACATGCTCTGAAATATCATTCTCAATGATGCCAAAACATGCAAATACCTCAAGTTAAGCATGTAAAAGACCTCAAAACTCGAAGCTAGTCAAGGCTATTACACTACAAGCATGCATGACAAGCCTCATTCGACCAAGAAGCCTCAAAACAGAGCTAAGATAGCCCAAAATAAGAACAAAATCATGCTAGGGCATAGCTAAAATATGCTAGGATAATGAGCCAAAACATCATGCATACAAAGCTAGTAAACAAGATTTACACTACAAGCATATGGAGCATGCAAGAGGCTACCAAACCAGCCAAAAACAGAGTCATGACATGTCAAATGATGGCCAAAAATCTACTGAAATAGAGCCAATTCATGCTAGAAAGACATGCTACTTTGATGAGCCACAAATGGGAACACACAACACATACAAGAAGCAAACATAAGGTGGCCAAACCAGCCATAGACAGAGCTAAGGTAGGCCCTAAAAGTCATGAAAAAGTGCCTGAACTAAGCCTTGAAAGTATGAAGATGCATGCTCCTTTGATAGGCCAAAAATGCAAGCAAACAAAACAAGAAGAGAGGGGATCACCCCCCTCTGATTTGAGACCTCAAAACCACATGCCTACTACTGAAAATCCACTGGATTTCAGTGGCTAGAAGGCCAAGCAAGGACTAGCTCAAAGGCCTTAAACCATGGCATAAAACAAGGCCAAACAAGGCATGCAAGAGAGTAGAAGACCCTCAACACCCAAGAGGCCTGAAACAAACATCAAAATACAAAACTTTTTCCAGTTGAAAGCAAGGCCTAAATAAGCATGCAAATGAGACCAAGAGAGCAACCAAAATAAAGCTTAAAAGGGAGAAAAGAGGTTACCCTTGAAGCACTGTAAAACCAGCAGATTTCTCAGCCAAGAAGGTACTTTTTTAACCTCCAAAAAAGTCCTCCAAGAACCTCAGTTCAATGGTGGGGGTGTATGGTTAAGGGTTGTGGTGCAAAAGTGAAGAACAACACACTCTTTAGGCATCAAATATAGAGATATAGAAAGAGATATATGCTTATGCCATAGGAAAATTTTTAGAACCTCTGCCATGGAGAGGGAGAGCCTCTCTTATAGAAAAACAAAGGTTCAAGCTTCTTGGAGAAGTTAAAACTTGGATGCAATCCCTCCACACACGTGTATGGAGGATACAGTCTGTGCCCTCCAGCTGGCACAGCTGGTATCCACACAGTCTGCCAAAACAGGAGGAGAGTTGCCGACCACTTAAAGTGGTCAGCCTGCTACTTGCAGTGGTCGACCGACCACTTCTAGTGGTCTCCCAGGAAAAAAAAGTGGTCAGCAGGGGGAATTGGTGGTCTCCACACTGAAAGGATTGGTGGTCTCCACACTGAAAGAAAGCCAATGGTGGGGTGGGAGACTAGAGAAGGTGGCCCAAAGACCAAGAAAACCAGTTTCCCGACTAAAAAATCGGCTGGTGGGAAGGAAACTGGTCTCCCACCCTCGTACCACCTTCCAAGCAAGGAAAACAAGGTTTGTACCAAAAACAAACCAACACGGATGCAAAATGAGAGTTCGGGAGGCAAAGTGCGCAGCCGGGAGCCTTGAAACCCAGCTGTTGAGCACCAAAAGTGGTATACGATCACAAAAGTGGTCTCCCGGACCACAGTGTCCTTCTAGATAGAGGAAACAAGGTGTGGTTCAAAAATCACGCGAAACGGAGAACGTTAAGCGGTCCCGAGACAAGGCGCACGGCCGAAGGCTCCGAAAATCGGGAACTGATCTCCAAATGGAAAAAAGTGGTCTACGACCACAAAGAGATGGTCTACAAGACCTCTCCCTCCCTCCGGGAAGAGAAAACAAGGTTCGGTCCACAACCGAGCCAAAGCACAAAGAGTTCGGAGACCTGGAGGCAAGGCTCTCAGCCAAAATCCCGAAGCTCGAAACGAGCACAACATGCACTATCACCGAGTGCTTAATCGATGACGTTTGAGTCTTAAGGTCAGTCAAAAATGGGGTGTCTACAACTACCTATTCCTCTTTTTTGAACAACATATATATATTTTTTTTAACATGTTCAACACTAGAAATAGATGCAAATGAAAGCTGTGATGCATGGTTTAACAATCAATCATCAGGAAAGCAAGTGATTGAATCAAAGATCAATAATGTTTGTATAAATGGAAAAGAAAAGAGTACATGAAAGTGATTAGACGATTGTTTGTGTCTGATCTCGGATTGCAAAGCCTTAAGAAGATCAAAATCAAAAGTAAGATTGGAAGTCCTTAACAAGATTGGCATAGAGGAAAACAACGGGGGATTTAGTCCGGTTCACCATTAGAAATTGGAGATAGATTTTAAATAGGAATGAGGAATTTAGGACTTAGGCGATTGAAATAGCATGTTCAATATACAATTTCAAAATCGCATGTTCAACATATGATTTGTTTATGTCATGTCAGTAATAACTAAAGAAGACATGTTAGTATAAAATTGCAAGTTGAAGTTATAATTTCAAGATGAAATCGTAGGTTCAATATGGGATTTTACAAAACCGGTTAGTTTACTAAATACTTTCAAAAGTAAGCTATTTTGGTAAATAGTTTAATTTTTGGAATACTCAAAAAAAAAAAAAAAACACTCTTCAATCTAGGTATAACTTACGTTAAATTAATTTTTAATTTACATTATATAACTTTAAAGTAAAATTTTAAATATATATATATATATATATATATATAGGAGAAATTTACAATGTGCGCCCTTTTAAATGATGCATATTGTAAAAAAATTATAATTTTTTATGATGAACGTTATGATTATTTATGATGTGTGTTATGATATTTTGTAGTAAAGTTATAAAGAGTAAATTTATGATGTGCATCCCAAAGTTAGGAATGATAATGTCATGACATTTTATGATTTTTGTTATGACACTTTAAGATTTTGTTATGACATTTTTTAGTAAAAAAAAGTTATAACATTTTGAGTTTAAATTATGAAATTTTGTGAAAGAATTATAAAAAGCATACCATATGCACCCTTTTGAAAGTGCACATTGTAACATATCTCTTATATATATATATATATTTAAAATTTTACATGAAGGATTCTAGTTTTAAAATTTCGCATTGAGCTCCGCGATTACACTTCTGGCCTAGCCCGACAAAGGGCATCCATTTTGGTCATCACGACCATTTGAGGGGCATATTTGTAATCAAACCAACCCAACCCTGAGCACAGGGCTGCCACATCTCTTTTTTGGCTTTCTGTGCTTCTTCCTCAATTTAAACCACAAATTCAACATTATCATCAATAATTATACGAAATGCAAACTAAAAAATTAAACAAATATATTACACTTTTATGTTTTATTATTTTCACATTAGTCTTTATTTTATTTTTTTTGGCTTTTCACATTTTAAGTTTTTCTCAATTTACTTTTAAAGTTAATTTATATCTAAAATTATACAAAAATATCATATTAGCTGTCACTCGGCATAAAAAAATGTATTATTATAATTGAGTTGAAATTTGGGTCAGAGGTATAAGCTAAATATAAGGGTAAATTACAAATACATCCATTGAAATTTGTTTAAAAACCGAATAGCTCACGTGGTTCTAGAAATTATAAATATCTCATTGTCATAGTTTTTTGTTTAATATAATTAACAGAAGAAATAAATTTTTTAATTACCCTTCTATGTAACAAAAAATTAGATGAATTGTTAATTGAAATATATTTTTAATATCATTAAAAATTGTTAATTGATTTGATGATATATCAATAAAAGTGGTCATTTATTACGCGATTATAAACTTGAAGAGGCGAGATGTAATTTTCAGAATTACAGGAAGCAATTCATATTTTAAGCAAACCTTAGAAGGTGTATTTATAATTTATTCTAAATATAATGATATATTTTATGTCATGTGGTTGTTAATGTGACATTTTCTGTTTAATTTTGGACAAAAGTTAGTTTTAGGAGTAAATTGGAAAAAAACTTAAAACTTGAAAAAAAAAAAAAAAAAAAAAAATCTTGAAGGGTGAAAATGAGGAAATGGTAACACATATAAGGGGCAAAGTGTAATTTACCAAGGAAAATATAATTTATACTTTTTACTTTTTAACTTTTATATGAATTTTACTTTGATTTCTCATATTGTAATTACAAGATGAATTGTATTGTGAACACAAGATGTAATTGTTTTGAAATAGTTCAATGAGAAAGAGATTTACTTGATGGAGGACAATATTTTTTCATGAGAAATGGATTTAAATTGATAATATCTGGAGAATATTTAATAAATTTTAATTATTTAAAGGATTATACAAATAGGGACGCTACACTTATAGCCTTATAATCTCTAGAACTCTCAATTATTATTTCTCTCTCTCTCTCTACCGCATTCACTGACATTGCCTTAATGACATCTGCTATTGTTGCCTTAATGAGATCTACCACTTTCACTTCAGTTGTATCTACTACCGTTGTTGCTACTTATTTTCTTTACATTCAAAGCCGTTGTTGTCACCATCGATCTCTCAGTCTCTGCTAGCCTCTAGCTTTATATGCACTCTATTCACTCGAAACCGTTGTTGTTGTCACTGATTTTTTAAGTATAAGTTATTTCATCTCTCTTTCTAACGCATCTTACTAGTCTATATTTGAATATTGTTTGTTTTCAAATGTCATCTCTCACTTTTCTCTTTTTATTTTATTTCTCTATTTGTTGATTTGTATTTTGTTGGTTGGTTTCACTAGTTTTGGTCAATGGAATTTCACTGTACTTTGACTATATTTGGTTAGTGAAATTTCACTAAATTTTTAAGATAGTGAAAATTCAATTGGCTTTCAATTTTTCAATTTTAACCACTCAATGAAATTGTACTAATCTAAAAGTAAAATTTCATTAAAGTAAAAAAAAAAAAAAACTGTGTCCTAACATGTAAAAATTTGATTCAAATTTGTAATTTTTAGCAATTAATTGAAAACTTTTATGTTTCTAACAATGAAATATCATTAACTTAGCATAGTGAAATTTCACTTCGCAGAAGACTCACCAAAAGAAGTCATTGAAAATTTTCACTTTCCCGGAAACTAATATTACTTTAGAAGAATAAGGAGAAACAATTTTCTAGTAGTAGTTCAGTTTCTCCAACAAACATGGTTAACCATTTTGGACAAAAATAGCCCCCATAGTTAGTTATCTTTTATGTTCGTTTAGGTGATTTCAAAACTTTAAAATGTAATAACTTTTGATTTATATCTCTAATTTTTGTAAAATTTATATTTTTAGATTCCTATTGAAAAGATCTTTTAAACAAGATGCATGAGTAATATGAAATTTTGAAGAAAAAAATTAATGAAACTTTATTATGTTCGTTGTTATGTCACAGTGAAATTTCTTTGACTTTAGTACAGAATGAAATTTCACTTAGAGAAAGAGAAAAACATAGAGACATATAGAATTTTTTTTCAACATAGAGAAATATCGTGTTTCAACATAGAGAAATACAAAGACACAGAGAAAATAATAGGAAAAGAGAGAGAGAGAGAGAGAGAGATCAAATTTGTGTACAAATTGGCGATAATGAAACAAATTGACCACAAAGAAAATTAAACATGCTAGATCTATGCATAGATCGGTGAGAGGCTATCGGTGGTGGTGAATGATGATAGTTAGGCAATGATGGTAGATGGTAGAGTGTTGGTAGATGTGGTTGAGGAAGAGAGAAAGCAAAAGAATGAATACCGATAGATGAACGTTGGTGGATGTGGTGATGACGTTGGAGATTCCGTTAAAGTGGTACCGCAGATAGATTGTGAATAAAGAGATAAGCGACTGGTGAAAAATTAGAGAAAAAAGAATATGGTTTATAGAATTAAAAGGGTATTTTGATCAATGTATGTTAAAGTTTGTTATTATCTTTCTAAAATTTTAAATCTTAGTGACCATAGCTATCAAACTAATTTTTGTTATTCTTAAACTTTTACACAAACATATATGGAGGATCTCTCCCTAATTTCTCCATTTAAAAATACATCATTATTATAATAAATAATAAATATTGAACTCTTGATGTCTAATTAATTATTTTTGTCATATGAAAATTTAAAAATATAAAATTAGAAGAAACAAATGATGCATAGGCTCCACGGAGGACATAAAGTAAAAATATTTGACAAACTTTATTTTTAAGGTAAATTATAAATACACTTCTTGACATTTGTTTACAATAATAATTATCTTTACTTGTTTTGAAAATTATATCATGCCTCTTAAAATTTCTAATCGCATAACTATTAAGTTAATTAACAAATTTTAATGATATTTTCAAATAATAGTTTTGATAATTTTATCATTATATAGGAGAAGATAGTTAGAGATTTCATATTTTTTGTCAATTCTATTAAATCACAAATTCTGATAAGGGATAATTGTAATTTTTAAAATCACAAAAGGAATATATATTTTAGGTAATAAATTTGTAATTTATCTTTATTTTTACAATTAAATTTATATTATATATCAAAAATTCCAATATGCACTCTTTTTTTATAAAAAAAATAAAATAATTAATAATGACCATAGTGTTTCCCCTAATTTGGTTTTAATCCAACAAAAAAAAATTAGGATAAATTACGAATACATCCTTGAGGTTTGCTTAAAATACGAATTGCCCCATGTGGTTTAAAAAATTATAAATACCTCCCTGCCATAATTTTTTATTTAACAGATTTAATTGAAAAAGTGAAATTTCTAACTTTCAACTATACAATAATAAAATTGTCTAAATTATTGATTGAAATAAAATTTTAACATTATTAAAAACTGTTAATTAACTTGATAATTTATTAATAAAAAGATCTATTTGTTATGAAATTAGAAACTTTAGGGGGCACAATATAATTTCTAAAACTACAAGAAATAATTTATAATTAGTAATTTATATTAGTAGTACATATTTGTGTTAATTGTGCCATTTTACAACTCTCGGGTGCCTCTATTTACACACCACATTTAGTCTCAAGGCACACCATTAATTGGTTATTTTTTATTATAATAACAACCTTACATAAAATGACCAAAATGACCACAAAACAATATCAATACACCCCCCACACACTACCACTTGCCGCCGCCTGATTCTACCTCCGGTCACCATCACTGAAACCCAGCCACCATCGCAACCCCCACAACCTCCCTACCTCGCTGGCGACCCCTTTCCCCTATGCAAACCCTTCTCCCTTTCCCCATCAACGAACAACCCAGTCTCTCACTTCGGCCATGGCTCATTTTTCTCTATTGCAAAGAGAGAAAGAGAGAGAAGAGAATCCTAGGGTTTTCAGATCTAGATCTAGGGCTTGCAGGAGTTCGATCGTGTAAACTAGATTCAAAGCTTCGATCTAGTATTTCAAGCTCTGATTCGAAGCTTTGCCACTGCAGTTGTCTTCGGCGAGAAGCTCCTCTTCGATGGGTTGGGAAAGATCTCTGTAGAGGGAGGGTTGCGGTGGTGAGGGTAGGTTTGGTAGTTTTTAGAGAGAGAAGAAATAGTAGGATATGAGATGGAATGGGATGAGAAGTTGTGACGGCGATGGTGGGGAAGTGGTTGAGTAGGTGGTGGAGGGAAGAATAGGGTGGAAAAGGGTTTGGGAGTGTGGTTGGAAGTGGTAAAGCAGAGAAAGTGATGGATGGAGGAGTGAGGAAGAGATTCGCTGGAGAATGAGGGAGAGGCGACGGCCTGCGGCGAGTGGCGGCGACTAGGGTTAGGGTTGGTGGTGTGGTTGAAGAAGATGAAGATATTTTAGGTATATTTGAAAATGGATGGTATGTATTGATTCTACTTACACCTCTATTCAACCTCTTTACACCCACCATCTCATTACACCATTAAAAAAAATGTAATTCTCATTACACCCCCAATATATTACCAAAACTAACCCTAAATTAACTATTTCATCTCTTTACACCACTAATTTTAGTAACACGGTCCTAAACAATTTACATTATTCCGGTGTTATGCTGCCGAAAAAAATAGATATCTCTAACATTTTGTTACTATACATTTATAAAGACACTTTCTTCCAAACAATGATTTTTTAATTTGTGGTAGGCATGTTCGGTAATACAACGCTAATTAATTTGAATTACTCTAGTGCCATATTATCGGACAATATTTTTTTTCCCAGCATTATGTTGCTGTCCAATTAGATGATAACAAGAAATTGATTTGGGCCACTTGTGAAGTGCATGTTCAGTGATACATTGTTATGCAAATAGAATTACTCTAGTGTCATGTTGCCAAACTACAATAGAGTTGTGTAGGCCCTCGTCGCTATACATTGAAAGATTTACTTTTTCCTTGAAGCATCTGTAAAAAAAAATTCATAAATCAAACACGCATCCATAAAATCATACATAAAAAGTATCTATAAAATTATTCATAAAAACATCAAGTGTATGAATATCCACAAAGTATCCATAACATATGTCATTGTTTGCATCCATCAATCAAACATGTTATCACAATTCGTCTTGGTAATTTGTAGGCAATTTTTACTCCCTTAATAGAAATAGACATCCACACTTTTTAGAACTTGTCAACCTCAATCGTTCTTCCTTGATCTTCCTGTTATCTCTATAGTAACCACATCTTTTACAAGCAAGTGTAAGTCTTGGTTTTCTGTCATTGCCTCCCGCATTTGATGTCTTTATAACAATGATAAATTCAATCTTTTTTCCAACATCAAAAGCCTATTTAATTAATGCTTCACGACTACTTAAAATCTAAAGATAATAAATACATTTATATGTCAAATTATTAATAAAACTCAATACAAATTTTAAAAAAAAAAAATTTGTATTCATAAAAAAAACTTAACAAACCTCGTATGCAATGAATTCATGACTACAATCCATTAATATTGCATACTTGCGTTGTTGCAATGAGTATAAGTATAATCCTTCAAGGCAAAAAAATAAAAAAATATATAAAAAAAAATGAAACTAAAAATACATGGTAATGAGAAGCCGAACAAATTAAAAAAATTTAGTTTGGGGTTACTGGAAATGTATCTTTGATTCAGTAGTTGGTTACCAGACTTATATTTTTTGTTCGGCAATGTGATGCTGGACTATTTTATTTTGTTCGATTTCGAACCACAGAACGAAAGCCGAACACCGGTCTAGAAAAACGAAACAAAAACCTACTAAATAAATAAATAAAAACTCACAATTTCACTTTTTTTTATAGTTCTTCACCACCGTTTCTTCATCAATTGCTTTCTTTAATGATCAAAATACTATGATTCTCACTTTTTAAAAAGAGATGTGTAAGATAAAAGAAAAATTAAGAAAGGAAAAAGAGGAGTAGAGATTGAAGATCAAGGGGTGTAAGGAGATAATAAAATATATTTAATTTTAGTATTTTGTCCTTAAAGGTAATTTCACGCATGGATAAAATTGGAAAGAAAAAAAAAACTCATATGGAGGATGTGAAGAGGTAAAGTAGTAGTGTAAGTAGAATCACCCAAAATAATAAAGTTAAAATTGTGTTTAGTGTGCATTAACTTTGAAACCAAATGTGGTGTGTAAATAGAAACCCCCCAAAATAGGCCTCAACACCTCTCTCTCTTGGATCATATTCCACTCTTCCTCTCCTCCTCCACTGATTGAAATCTTTTATAAATATATAATAATCATGTTGTTGCTATTACTGCTGCTGCTGATGTTACTGCTTTTAGAAATAAATAAAGGATTTCACATGTTTTCAAATTTTTAATTGTGAAAAATTATTAAACGAAACACACTTATTGATAAATTTTTTTAAAAAATTCAAGTATCATTAAGGGTCTTTCATTTGATTTTTTTTTTATTTTTTATATCAGAATCTTTCATTTAATAATTCTTTTCGATCAAAAATCTCAACTATGGAGTCTAATTAAAATTTCAACTGGAACCATATTGCTGTGTACTACTTGTACTGATTCATTATGGAAGTCCTCTGATTCGTTCTCTCTCTGCTCTGCACACTTTGATCCTTTATTGTTTTATTTTTCAATATTTTTTCTCACCCTTGTCGAGAAATTATTCATTGCCCCAAAAATATTACTTCATACCATTTAAATTTGGATAAAGATCCAGTTATTTCCTCAAATGAGACAAATAAATATTGGGACTTATTATTTCAACCAATAATACTAAGGTGTTGGAGCATCACCTAAATATATCCCTAGGACAATGAATAATTTCTCCTCCTCCGCCCTTTTTTTTTTTTTTTTTTTTTGGAATAAAAATTAGAATCTTTTAATAATGTTGCAATAATCACATTTATCGATCATGTTTTATTTATCATATGTTTTGAAGTTGGAAAAGATTATTGTACATATCCCTCAAAAGATGTGTGCTATAAATGTGATAAGATAATAAATAAAAACATGACAAATAAATGTAGTTATTCTAGCAGTGATAATTTGATATAGTCATTCTAGCATTTACGGACTTGCGCGGTGCGATTCGGTGTGATTTAAAAATAAAATTATAAACTAAATCGTAAACGACGGATTGACAAATAACCAAACCGTTTGTTAGTTGATTGAAAAATAATTTTAAACAATTATTAAACATTTGAATAATATATAACACTAATTTATAATAAATTATACATCCTACACCTCTTTCACATCGATTTTTAATTCGATATTTTATTACAGGTAAAAAAATATATTAACTATAACAGAACAGTTCCGAAAGCATATTGAAAATTTCAAATCATAGTTCAAATTAACCCGCGGTTCGCGGGTGGAACAGGATGGATTGAGAAGATCGATGTGAATTGAGTGATATTTTGCACAACTACTAGCATTGATAATTTTTGGGTTAATTACATTTTTAATGTTCAAAGTATGCTATTTTTGTCATTTTGGTCTCTAACATTTAAATTATGTCAATTTAATTCACATTGTATAATTGAGAGACCAAAATGACATAAAACTCATAATCACGAATGAAATTAACTCCTAACATTATTTTAGTTTATTATTAAAAAAATTCAACTGACATAACTACAAAGTTTCATGAACCTCACAGAAATACAGTTCTTTTATCAAGATAAAAATTTTAAAAATAGAAATACAGTTGATATTCACACACACCTTGAGCTTTAGGCCTAGGGTCTTGTTGGGATTATGCTTTGTTTCAATTCAAACCCATCCAAAGTGATATTTTCATTCTAAAGAAGAAAAAAAAAAAATTATAGTTACTTTCTCAAGTCAAGTGTAACTGTATAAAACATCTACATGCTATTAGTATCTTCAAAATTTGAGAAGGATAATGGACAATCTTAATATTTTAGAAACATCCTTACTCTCAAAAGCTTAAACCATGATGAGTAGGGGGCTAGCGGCATACTTCATTCCACATGACTTTTCCAGCGATGATTCTTATAAAAATCAATCAAAACTACATATATTTACAGACATGACGATGAGTTTGGTTTTGCCACCTCAGATTTGATGTGGAAAATCTGGGACGATCAGAACAAGAGAACATTCATTTGTAAGAAGAGCCTATTTGGAGAATTAAAAGTTTAGGCTTTTGGAGACTTGGGATCAGGTTTTGATGTATAATTTGTTTTCGGCCTTCTTGTAAATTAAATTATATCATTACTTATCAAAATAACATGTGTTGGGGTATAGATAATAGAACTATAGTACACATTACCTAGTGTTGCTGTGAGCGACGAGTCTTGACAACATAAACATAATGATAACCACTCAGTGTACAGTTTCATTTTTTTTGTTTTAAACAGAACTAGGGAGGACAACTAGGTAAATGCCAAGACGGCCCGAACAATATAGTGGAGCACTTGTCATATAATGACAACTAAAAATAATCTCAAGCCATCACAAAATCACATTATAAATATGTCAATGCAAAGAATAATGAGCCATGTAACCAAGAAATAATCATTCATGTGATTGACTTGGAATTTTGGATATATTTAAGTTTAAACAGTTGTACTAGGCACCTTGATTCTGATATTTTACATGTGATATATATCTCCATACAGGTACATTCTGATACAATAACCCTGTTGCTAATAAATAATGTAGAGCTTTTACATCCACCATTACAAGCGTGCATGTAACTAGTCAAAACAACAGGGAATGTGAAGTGTAGAAAAAAGGATAAGATACTCGGACCTTATTTATTAGAGCACTCATTGGATTCCATCAGTTGCTGTGGCCTGCGATGGTACATATTGATTGTAAGTGGCAGAACACAATGACAATAGTCAAATTAAAATGTCCACTCTTTTGAGTAACAATACAGAGCTTAAACAATAAATTGGTAACCTCCAAATAATGCAGAGTAGAGCTTTTATGTAAAACAATTCAGATGACGTTGGTAGGGACGTAATTAGAAAGGAAAATCATGCTTTTTTACAAAACAAACAAATGTGCCAATCAGCCAGCAAATAAGGAAAATATCATGCAACATATCGGAAAGTGTAGTTTAAAAATAAATAAATAAATAAGGGTAATTTATGGTCATAATGAAGTAAACAGCTTAGTGACAAATATGGAAACATTTCCAAGAGAATGGAAGTATTGTTGCTTGCTCAAAATATAAGGTAAACTTCTTTCTTCTTAGTTAAGGACAAAATATGAGGTAAACATATCACTCAAATTACTCAATTATAACAATGCCAAAAATTAGTATGGAAATATCGTTATTACTGTTTAGGATTTGAAAGAATTTTGTGTGGTCTTGTACACCAATACAATTGTGGCCCCTTTACACAGCCTTAGGATTGCTAAATGACAGATCCAAAATCCATTTAGCAACAAATCTAACACCAAAATGGAAACAGCAATACTTGCATCCACTTACTACAACTCATACAACATTAAATCTCAATAGACATGTTGTCGTTCCACGTAACACCTATTCAAACGAGGGACACAGTGTAGTTATTATCCATTCTTCAAGCCAAATAACTAGGCATTTACAAACAGTTTCCTAGCCCATGTCATCTAAGAGATTCAGTTTTAACTGATTTGTTAAGCTCTTTCTCTTTTGGTAACCTAATTCAAAAGAAATTCTAATCACATAATTGGATAAAGTTACATACACAAAATTTCCTAAAAATCCAGAATGTATTTCCTTATGATAAATAGTAACTAAGTACAAAGTACAGCTCCCAGCGTGACAGATTAATTTTCCAGTTGCAAATTATTCCTTTTTGTGCTCAAGACATATTTCATTATAGAAGCCTTCCATATCTCCTATACACAATCTTGTGGAAGTAAAAATCAAGGACCATGAAGAACTCCAACACAATTGTAACCATTTAAAAGATTACTTGTTCAGATAGACATGAACTGAAATTTAAAATAATGAGTGTATGGTCACCTAGAGGAAAATTTCCTATCAAAACTGTTGAATATTTCTTCCTTTTAAAGTGAAAAGTCAGTTTCTTGAAAACAGAAAGAAATGAAAAAACACATTACCTGTTGTAACAACTATCCAAGAAAATATATGTACTTTTGTTATAAAAAATAAAAAAAATAAAGAAGGAAAGGAAAAGAAAACAAAAGGACTTGCAATTGATAGTCAGTGGCCATATCTATCAATAAAATTGTTCAAAATGCTAATTTTAGTTTTTTTCAAAATATAACTTAACTTAAATAGTCAGAGAGGTATACCAAACTGATGAGTGACTCATACCAAGCCCATTGCAAGTAAGTATCATCCCTTTAAATCTGGTTAGATACTCCTGTATTGAAGTGGAAAGACATCCCAAATAATTAGGATGCATCACAGAAGAATCACACAACCAAAGTGAATTAAAGCAGGTTGACAAATCTAAGCCTGATGATACAATGGAAATTCTTACTCGCAAAGTGTACTTATCAATCTCATAGTTTCCAGTTATATCATAATCAAGTCGCTTGGCAGGATCACTTAACACTGCAAAAGAACCATACGCCATCAAAACTATAAATATTAGTACAGAATCTACACGAAGGGAAATAAAGAAGTTCTAAACAAAAAAGAAACAATGATTGTGAAAGGGTTAGTTTCTGTTTATGGTAATTAGTCTGAATTAAATTTTAGCAGCTTATTAATCTGAATTATCAGAAGGCAAATTCTGCTTTTAGGGACTAGTAGCTTCCACTGTGGCCCAAAATATGCTTCACCCAGAAATATAACGAGCATTCAATTTATGAAACGGAAGTTAGATGTCAATAACTCAACATACCAATACAAAAAAATAAAAATAAAAACTAGAAATCCAAATACCAAATGGGCAAGGACTGTCAATTCTAGATACATGAACCGATCTTTAAAATCTTAATGTCCATTCACCATGCCACACGTTTGAGAACTTACAAATATTGAACTCTAAAGTGTTTATACTCCATAACCTAACCACCAACTGAACATGGGGACTGACATAATTATAATAAGGCCACATGCATGGTGTAAAACAGGGGATCTAGACCTTTGTGCTTTTGAAACACCACATAAGAATTACTTATATATATATAGGATATAAAATTAAACAAATATAAAAAAAAATGGACAAGAATTACCAGTGTAAGCCTCGTTGATCTGTTGAAATTTTGCAGTAACAGCATTGTCACCCTTGTGTTTGTCAGGATGCCATTTCTGTTACATAGTAATAGAATGCAAGACCATGTAAATTTCCAATAATGTACTATAATTTAAATCAAGAAATGTAAAAGTGCTATTAGAATATGCCATCAGTTACCAAGAAAAGATGGAAAACTAACCAGTGCCAGTTTCCTGTAATTTAACTTAATCTTCTCATCAGTTGCATCATAATCTACCTCCAAAACTTTGTAATAATCCTTCAAATGAGTAAGAATTTCCCCTCAGATATCCATCAAAGCAGACCTAATAATCAAATAAAATAAATCCTACTGACCCAAAAAAAAAAAAAAAAAAAAAAAAAGAAGTGATTAAGCTAAAACCCAGGGTTTAGGACACAGATTAAATATGCTGTTAATATAACCAAATAACATGTATGGAAATCTTGAAACAGTAAATCTCTCTTACATACAACATGTGCTATCATAAATGGGTTCTGCCAAGAGATCTTGTAAGCAACCAAATAACATGATAATAAAACTCCAAAATTCAAGTTGGTAATACATGATGAAATAACTATAAATGTGAGTAAGCCAAAATTCAAAGTTGTGCACCAGTAATACATATGTGAGTAATCCAAAATTCAAAGTTGAATTCAAAGGATGATTGCACCACACGTATAAATGTATGGAATGTTTCTTGTGCATAATTATTGCGGGAAGTTCATGTTGCCTTCAATACACTAACCTAAACACCTGCAAATGTAGTAGGTTTGCTACTTGATATTGCCCCATTTGGTTCCACTTATTTGCAGCTTATTTAGGTTAAAATTTAAAATCACATGCTTAAGCATATGTACTTCAAAAAAGTAAGTTGCTTGGCTCCAAGTTTCAGGTTTTCAGCTTATTTGCCTCTTCAGCTTAAAAAGCTAAAAAATCTAACTTTTTTGAAGTTGGGTTTTAGGTGTTATTTTCAAGCTAAAATCAACTCCTTTTTTTTTTTGTGTTACCAAATGTGACCACTTGTGCACAAATATGTATTACTTGTGCACAAATAGTTGAGTCCTACTTGGTCAAATAGGAAAAATAACAGTCCCTTGCCGTTTTTCTTCTTTTCCTAATTATTCTTTACTTGTGCACAAAGAGTCAAAGAGTTGTTCCCTTCTTTTTCAAATAAGATAAATAACAGTCGCTTGCACCATTGTTTCTCTTCCTAATTTTTCATTTGAAATACTCTGGATAGAGTTTTTATGAAATGAATCATACGATAGCAGAATTATTAATGAGAAATTCCAAGATGGTTCACCAATAACAGACATGAATAAAGTATACTACTGCCTCGAATATACTTGGAGAATAAATGAATCACAACTATAATATGAAACAGATGCTGCTAAATTATCAGTTACCCCACGAAAATGCAATGATAAAGTGAAAGGATCACATTAACCTGCAAGATACCACATTTTTCATTTAAAGATAGAGATAGAGTGCCACTCCACCCTACTGTCGGTCAAACTTGAAAAGTTAAAAGTATCAATCGTGAGGGTGTGTGAAAAAGTCTACATGGACCAGCCAAACTAATTGTTCTAGGCTTCTAGCTATTTTCATGGTAGCAAAAGAACAATAGACATATTGTACCCCATATTTACACTTAATGATGGAATGCCATAACGAATGACTCTCCATGGGAAATCTTCATAACCACTTACTGAGAAGAGCAATCTTCATAACCACTTACTAAATGATCTTTTCTCCCCTCTTCCTTAACTTCCCAAAGGAAATCCCTCATCAGTTTCTCAGTCTTATTTGCAACTCAAACCGGACTTTTGAAAAAAGACAAATGGTAGGGGATCTTGAACTGGAATCTCAAACAATCTTATTGGCCTTCCCTTAAGACAGGATCGTGTTATCCTAGAAGTTTTTGCTCATATGTTTGCTTCTACTCCTACTACATTTTAATATATATATATATACATATCAAGTAATAAACTACACAACAAAACTACTAGAAGAATAAAAAAAGTATGCCCAGTTTTAATACCCATTGAACGGGGGTTAGGAAGGGATAGATTAGGTACGGAGTTAACCTTTGTCATAAACTATAAAAAGAAGATCAATCATACTATGCATGAATAATAGTATAATATTCATGGTAATACTAACTAACTACTAAATATAGATAAACAAGTATATGCATAACTCAATTCTAAAATGCTCATGAATATCATACTCCCACCTAATCCACTTTAAAGAACATTGGATGCAAAATGAAAAGAAAAACAAAAATCAAAATTCTTTAGTTAAAAACTAAAAGGTACAAACACCACTAAGAAGGTGTCGTATCCATGTTAGACATATGTGCACAGAGAGAGAGAGAGCAAATAGAAGATCCGTATTCTGTTCAATAAAAATTTGTTGAATCAGTGGGTTAATGTTGAAAAAACAAAAAATAAAAATGAAATTGCAAGGAAAGAAATGGAAAATAAAAAGAAGAGTTTGGTTCTACATGGAGAAAACTACATCCGTATGTATTTTTGTATTTATGGGGTGCGGCAGTGGGTTTTGGAATTTTCGAAGGGCTGCAAAAAGCAGAAGACAACAAGGCTACCTAAGCATAAAGGAAACAATTATTACAAGGGCAAGTTTATGAAGTTACTCTTTGTTGAGTCCTAAGTCAGAAAACAAAAGATTTAGAGTTTTAGTTATGGTCTTTCCATTTATTTCTTGGTAACCTATTGAAGCCTATAGAGAGACTTTAACAAGAAATCGAGCAAAAACAACATAAAGGGTGCTCCAAGGTAATACACACAATATAGAAACTTTTTTTATTTTTATTTTTTTATTTATAAATAACAGTAACTCACTTCCAAACTATGAAGCACGGACAAGCCCACAGGGCGATTTCAAAAAAATGAGGACACACACGGTGGTGGACACGGCAATTTTTTTTAGAAAATATATATATATAGTTTTTGCAATTTGCAATGTAAATTAACACTACATTACCAAACAATCAAAATTAATAAACACTAACATTAATTCAATATATACATAAAAACCACTACATTTAAATAAATAAATAGAAAAAGAAAAAACAAACTGATTTAAAGAGAAATATATAATATATTTATTATAAATAGTATATAATAGTATATTTATTAGAGATAGAGAGACGACGAGAAAGAAAGACGACGACAAAGAGATGACGAGAGAGAGAGAGAGAGACGATCAACGAGACAAGATGAGAGAGAAGAGAGAGAGAGAGACGACTGGCAAGACAGGATGAGAGAGAAGAGACACTTAACATACTGCAGATGGAGCTTGATGGAGAGATCGATCAAATGCCATCCTCCAACAGGTTCTTCGTTTCCCTTCTCTCTTTTTTGGTATTGATTTAGAATTTAGGTCTTCTAATTTAGGATATGTTTGAGTTGAGGATTTTTTATTTCTTTTTTTACTTTGTTAAACTTATACTTTTACCCAAAAGATATACAGAATTAAAAAATTGGCCACGACTTGTCCCCAACGTGTCCCATACCAAATAAATAAATAAATTCAAGGGCCACGCCAAATGGCGTGTCACGCACGTGTCCTTGCTTCTTTTCCGCGTATTTTTTTTTTGTTTCCTATTTTTTTCATGTACTTGCGCATTAATTCACTTCTCTGATTCTGGGGTTTACTTCCGCTGTCCTTATTCAATTTTGTGCATATCAAATGTTCATTTTGTTTATCTATGATTTTGATTAGTTGGTTGGTTTTTAGACTTCTGAAAATATCAAATTGTGGTGCGTTGTTTGGAAGCTATGAATGAACACTTCAAAATAGGTGCCATAGCAGTGTCGGACACGGGGACAAGAAAAGAAATTTGGTGGTTGGCGGGAGGGAATTGAGAATGGGAGGGGCAGTGGTGTGCAGTACTTACATTGTAGGAACTGTCCTCATTCCTTTCCATATATCTACTTATATATTTAATGCTAAAATGTGTGATACTATAACAAAAAGAGATTGTATACACAATACTTAATTTGACTGATGAGGTATGTGCAGCAAGAGAGAGAGAGAGAGAGAGCAAACAGAAGATCCTTATTCTGTTCAATAAAAATTTGCTGAATCAGTTGGTTAATATAGCAAAAACAAAAAATAAAAATGATATTGCAAGGAAAGAAATAGAAAATAAAAAGAAGAGTTTGGTTCGATATGGAGAAAAGTACATATGTATGTAGTTTTGTATTTATAATGTGCGGTGGGTTTTGGAATTTCCGAAGGGCTGCAAAAAGAAGAAGATACCAAGGCTAAGCATAAAGGAAACAATTATTACACAGGTAAGTTTATGAAGTTACTCGTTGTTGAGTCCTAAATCAGAAAACAAAAGATTTGGAGTTTTAGTTATGGTCTTTCCATTTATTTCTTGGTAACCTGACGCCTATAGAGAGACTTTAACAAGAAACCAAGCAAAAACAACAAAAAGGGTGCTCCAAGGTAATACTCACAATCTAGGAACTTTTTTTTTTTGTGTGTGTGTGAGATAAATAACAATAACTCACTTCCAAACTATGAAGCACGGACACGGACACGGACACAGGACACGGCAATTTCAAAAAAATGAAGACACACACAGGGTGGGGGACACGACAATTTTTTTTAATATATATATATGTATTTGCAACGTAGATTAATACTACATTACCATACAATTAAAATTAATAAATACTAATATTAATTCAATGAATATGTAAAAGCCACTACATTTAAATAAATAAAAGAAAAAGAAAAACAAACTGATTTAAAGAGAAATACATAATATATTTATTATAAATAGTCTATAATAGTATATTTATTAGAGATAGACAGGTGACAAGAAAGAGAGAAATATGACAATGACAGAGAGAGTGAGAGAGAATAGAAGACAAGAGTGAGAGAGAGACAATCAACGAGACAGGATGAGAGAGAAGAGAGAATTACCAGACTGGAGATGGAGCTTGATGGAGAGATCGATCAAATGCCTTCCTCCAACAGGTTCTTCGTTTCTCTTTTCTTTTTTTTGTTCTGATTTAGAATTTAGGTCTTCTGATTTAGAATTTGTTTAAGTTAGGGATTTCTGATTTTTTTTTTCTTTGTTAAATTTACACTTTGACACAAAAGATATACAAAATTAAAAAATTGGCCCCAACATGTCCCATACCAAATAAATAAATTAATTAATTAAAGGGACACGCCAAACACGCCAAATGGTGTGCCCCACACATGTCCCCAGTGTGCCTCTGTGTTTGACACCACTACAGCGCCTATTTTAAAGGGTTCATTCATAGCTTCCAAACAACGCACCACAATTTGATATTTTCATATTAAGTATAAAAACCAACCAACCAATCAAAATCATAGATAAAAAAAATGAACATTTGATATGCACAAAATTGAATACAAGGACAGCAGAAGTAAACCATAGAATTAGAGATGTGCAATTAATGTGCAAGTGCATGAAAAAGAATAGGAAACAAACAAATACCTAGAAAAGCAGCACAAGAAAGAAGAATAGATAGTCGGTGGTTGGAGAGAGGGAATTGGGAATTGGGAATTGGAAAGGCAGTTGTGTGCAGTACTTACCTTGTAGGAACTGGTCTCCTCATTGTTTTCCATATATCTACTTATATATTTACATGCTACAATGTGTGATACTATAACAAAAAGGGATTGTATACCCAATACTTAATTTGATTGATGCGGTATGTGCACAGAGAGAGAGAGAGAGAGCAAACAGAAGATCCATATCCTACTCAATAAAAATTTGTTGGATCAGTGGGTTAATATTGAAAAAACAAAAAATAAACATGAAATTGTGGGGAAATAAATGGAAAAGAAAAGGAAGAGTTTGGTTCTATATGGAGAAAAGTACATTTGTATGTATTTTTGTATTGATAACGTGCGGTAGGATTTGGAATTTTCGAAGGGCAGCAAAAAGAAGACGACAATAAGGCTACCTAAGCATAAAGGAAACAATTACTGCACGGGTAAGTTTATGAAATTACTCTTTGTTGAGTCCTAAATCAGAAAACAAAAGATTTGGAGTTTTGGTTATGGTCTGTCAATTTATTTCTTGGTAACCAACTGAAGCCTATAGAGAGGCTTTAACAAGAAACTGAGCAAAAACAAAAAAAAGGGTGCTCCAAGGAAATACTCACAATATAGAAACTTTTTTTTTTTTCCCTGATAAATAACAGTAACTCACTTCTAAACTATGAAGCACAGAAACGGACATGGGACACGGCGATTTCAAAAAAATAAGGACACACACGGCGGGGTACACGGCAAAAAATTTAATATATATATGTGTGTGTGTTTTGCAATGTAGATTAACACTACATTACCAAACAATCAAAATTAATAACCACTAACATTAATTCTATGTATATATAAAACCCACTACATTTAAATAAAAAAATAGAAAAGAAAAAACAAACTGATCTAAAGAGAAATATATAATACATTTATTATAAATAGTATATTTATTATATATTTATTAATAGAGATAGAGAGACAACGAGAAAGATAGAAAGACGACGACAACAGAGAGAGATGACGACAACGAGATGATGAGAGAGAGACAAAGACGACATCAGAGACAGTGAGAGAGACGATCAACGAGACAAGACGACAGAGAAGTGAGAGTGAGAGATGACAGGCGAGACAGAACGAAAGAGAAGAGACACTTACCATACAGGAGGAGATGGAGCTTGATTGAGAGATTGATTGAATGCCTTCCTCCAACAGGTTCTTTGTTTCTCTTCTCTCTTTTTTTGTTCGGATTTAGAATTTAGGTCTTCTGATTTAGGATTTGTTTGAGTTAGGGATTTCTGATTTTTTTTTACTTTGTTAAATTTACACTTTGACCCAACGTGTCCCTAACGTGTCCCGTACCAAATAAATTAATTAATTAATTAAAGGGCAACGCCAAAAGAGGTGTCACGCACGTGTCCCTAGTGAGCCCCCGTGTCAGGCACCGCTATGGCGCCTATTTTGAAGTGTTTGTTCATAGCATACAAACAACGCACCACAATTTGATATTTTCATATTAAGTCTAAAAATCAACCTACCAATCAAAGTTATAGATAAACAAAATGAACCATTTGATATGCACAAAAAATTGAATGAAGAGGGTAGCAGAAGTAAACCCCAGAATCAGAGATGTGGAAGTACATGAAAAAAATAGGAAACAAACAAATACCCAGAAAAGAAGCACAAGAAATAAGAATAGAGATTCGGTGGTTGGAGGGAGGAAATTGGGAATAGGAGAGGCAGTGGTGTGCAGTACTTACCTTGTAGGAATTGATCACCTCATTGGTTTCCATGTATCCACTTATATATTTACATGCTACAATGTGTGATACTACAACAAAAAGCGATTATATACACAATACTTAATTTGATTGATGAGGCATGTGCACAGAGAGAGAGAGAGAGAGAGAGAGAGAGAGCTAACAGAAGATCTGTATTCAGGCCTCGTTTGGGAACAGGCTAATTTAGTAACTTTTTGGCTATTTGGCTAAAAAAATAGGTAAAAAAAACTTATATGTTTGGGATGATTTTTTGGCTAATTACGAAAAGATGTGCAAAAAGTAGAGAGAAAAGAGAATCTTTAACTTTTTGGTATGAGTTGTTGGCTTTTTGGCTAAAAAGATAACTTTTTGATTTTTTGGCTAAAAAGGTAAGTCCCCAAACGAGGCCTCAGTTCAATAAAAATTTGTTGAATCAATGGGTTATTATAGAAAAAAAAATAATGAAATTGCAGGGAAAGAAATGGAAAATAAAAAAGAAGAGTTTGGTTCTATATGGAGAAAAGTACATCTGTATGTATTTTTGTATTTATAACGTGCGGTGGGTTTTGGAATTTTTGAAGGGTTGCAAAAAGAAGAAGACAACAAGGCTATCTAAGCATAAAGGAAGCAATTATTACACGGGTAAGTTTATGAAGTTACTCTTCGTTGAGTCCTAAATCAGAAAACAAAAGATTTGGAGTTCTAGTTATGGTTTTTCCATTTATTTCTTGGTAACCAACTGAACCCTATGTTGGGGATCGGAGGCACACTAGGAAACACAAACAAGCAATAACACGAGTTTTAACGTGGTTCGGCAAGTCGCCTACGTCCACGGGTAGCGGATTTCACTATATGGAGAGAAATGCAAAGATTACAAAGGAGACTATACACTTTGATAGTTTTTCTCTACATCAACTCTCCCCTTAGCCTCTCTATTTCTACACTCAAGAGAAGGTGGAGAGGTTGGCTGGCCTTGCACATGGCCAGCCTGTTCCTTCACAAAAATGGCCGTCCACCTTTGTGACTTGTCAGTTGGCAAGCTGTGTTGCTGGTTGGCAAGCTGTGTTGCTGTGTTGGCTTCACATGGAGAAGAGATCACTCCTCACATAGGGTGATCTCCAACAAATCCCCCCTTCAACCCATGTGAGTCGTTCGGCTGAATCTTTAGCCCAATCTTCAACAAATCTCCACCTTGGCGAGGATTCACTTATCCAACATAGTGATCGATTAACACTGCCATGCACCCGAAGGTGCTCAATTCCGAGAGATGTTGACCAAGTCCAAACAGTGTTGGAACTTGATCCCAGAAACCACTTTTGTGAGCATATCGGCCGGATTATCTGCAGTACTAATCTTTTGAAGCAGAATATCCCCTTCATTTACAATTTCTCGGATGAAATGGAAACGAACATCAATGTGCTTGGTGCGGGAATGATGAACCCGGTTCTTTGCCAAACAAATGACACTCTAACTGTCACAGTACACCTCAATGTGCTTCTGAACAATACCCAAGTCCTCAATCAACCCGTGTAGCCAAATAGCTTCCTTAAAGGCTTCTGTCACTGCCATGTACTCTGCCTCTGTAGTAGACAAAGCCACCGTTGACTGAAGCGTTGACCTCCAACTCACTGGCCCTTTAGCAAGCGTAAATAAATACCCTATTGTTGATCGGCGTTTGTCCAAGTCACCAGCATAATCTGAGTCCACATATCCAACCAAATTCTTTCTAAGTCGGTTATCTCTCTCGTACTTCAATCCCAGATTAATCGTGCCATGTATGTACCTTAGGATCCATTTCACTGTCTGCCAGTGATCTTTTCCTGGATCATGCATATACCTGCTTACCATACTCACAGCATGTGAGATGTCAGGCCTTGTACAAACCATAGCATACATTAATGCACCAACTGCATTTGCACATGGAACTTGAGCTATATGCTTCCGTTCTTCTTCTGTGCGTAGAGACATCGAAGCACTAAGCTTGAAATGAGGGGCCAATGGTGTACTCACAGCTTTTGTTTTCTTATTTATGCCAAATTTGTCTAACACCTTTTTCAAATATTGAGTTTGTGTCAGATGAACCGTGCCCTTCTTCTTGTCTCTCTTGATCTCCATGCCAAGAATTTTCTTTACTTCTCCCAAATCCTTCATTTCAAACTCTCTTGCTAACTGTGCCTTGAGTTTGTCAATCTCCTCATTGCACTTTGAAGCAATTAACATATCATCCACATATAAGAGCAAATAGATGAAGGACCCATCTGGAAGCTTACGGAAATATACACAATGATCAAATTGACTTCTTGTGTATTCTTTCTCTAACATGAACCGATCAAATCTCTTGTACCACTGTCTTGGGGATTGCTTCAATCCATACAACGATTTGTTCAGCTTACAGGCCCAATTCGCTTTTCCAGCAACTTTGAAACCATCTGGCTGGGACATTATATCTCCTCTTCAAGATCTCCATGTAAAAAGGTAGTTTTGACACCGAGTTGGGCGAGCTTGAGATCAAACTGTGCAACCAAAGCTAGCAAGATACGAATAGACGTGTGCTTCACAACAGGTGAGAATACCTCATTGTAGTCTATTCCTTCCTTTTGGGCATAGCCTTTAGCTACCAATCTGGCTTTGAATCTGATGTTGTCTTTGCCTGGGATGCCTTCCTTCTTGGTGTAAACCCACTTACACCCAATTGCTTTCTTTCCCTTTGGAAGTTGCACCAACTCCTAAGTCTGGTTCTTATGAAGTGACCCGATCTCTTCATCCATAGCCTCCTTCCAATTAACACTTTCTACATTCTGCACGGCTTCTTTGAAAGTGCAAGGAACATTGTCTTCAATGATTGGAAGTGCATAGGCTACCATATCGGTCATCCAACCGGGTTGCTTAGTAACCCTTTTTCCTTTCCTGATTGCAATGGGTTCTAATTGCTATGGGGCCTCTGGATCTTCATTTTCATCTGAACTCTCTTCAGAGCTATCCACTGAGACTTCTTCAGGATGATTGATTGGTTGAATAGTTTTTGCTGGAGTCTCAAACTCCACCTGCACTGACTTCTTCAATGCCTCATCATTTTCTTAAGGATTTGGTTGCTTCAGCATTGTAGATTCATCAAAAGTAACATCTCTTCTAGTGACAACTTTCTTTGATTCAGGACACCAGAGTTTGTATCCCTTGACACCGTCACTGAAGCCTAAGAAGACAGCTTTCTTGGCTCTAGGATCCAACTTAGATTCTGTAACATGAAAATAGGCTAGACATCCGAAGATACGTAACTAATCATAATCAATAGCTGGCACTCTTGACCATACCTCCATGGGAGTCTTGCCATCTAGTGCTGCAGCAGGTAGTCTGTTGACAAGATGACGAGCATAGTTCAATGCCTCACCCCAAAATGCTTTTCTCAATCCTGAATGTGACAGCATACACCGAACTTTCTCCACCAAAGTGCGGTTCATGCGTTCTGCAACTCCATTTTGCTGTAGTGTTCCAGGAATTGTGAAATGTCTCACTATCCCTTCATTCTGGCAAACCTCAAAGAAGGGATCTGATGTGTATTCCCCGCCATTGTCAGATTTGAGCTTCTTGATCTTTCTGTCTGTCTGGGTCTTAATCATTTTCTTCCACATAAGAAAGATTTCTAATACTTCATCTTTATGCTTCATTGTGTAAACCCATACTCTTCTTGAGAAATCATCAATGAATGACACAAAGTAGTGTTTACCTCCCAACGAAGCATTCTTGGAAGGACCCCATACATCGGTGTGAACGTAGTCTAGAATCCCTTTGGTACGATGAATAGCAGTACCAAACTTGATTCTTGTTTGCTTGCTCAGTACATAATGCTCGCAGAACTCAGCTTCCCTGTTTTGGCGCCTTTCAACAGGCCTTGCTTTACCAACCCTTGTAAAGCCTTCTCACCGACATGCCCTAGGCGCATGTGCCAAAGTCTGGAAGTGTTTGATACATCATCTTCTAAGCTGGTAGAGACAGCCACTCTCCCTGTGACTGTAGAGCCATCTAGGAAATATAAATTTCCCTTCCGAGTACCCTTCATTGCAACAAATGCTCCTCTAACAACTTTGAGGACTCCACCTTCCACAGTTACTCTGTAACCTTTGGAGTCCAAAACTCCCACTGAGATGAGATTCTTTGTCAAATCTGGTACATACCAAACATCTTCAAGAATTCTGATTGTTCCATCATGTATCTTCAGTCGAATTGTTCCAATCCCCTTTGTCTGGCAAGCTTGGTCGTTGCCCATCAGTACAACTCCTCCATCGAACTCTCGTAAGCTCGAGAACCACTGCTTGTTAGGACACATGTGGTAGGAACATTTGGAATTTAAAATCCATTCATCAGACTGGCCAAGTGATAAACTGTGAAGGTTGATCCTTCACCATTATCTCCAACTCGTGCAACGTTCACATTTTCCTCTTTTTTGTCTTTATTGGGACAATCTTTTGCCCAATGCCCCTTCTGGCGACAAGCAGCACACTCGTCTTTTGCAAGACGTCTTCTATCTGATGATTTCCCTCTGGATTTTGAGCGAGACTTTCCTCACCCTGTATATCTTTTGTTATTTGTCCTGCCTCTGACTGTCAATGCCTCGGATGCTGTGTCCCTGTTTGCAGATTTATCTTTCCTTCTGAACTCATTATTTACCAAGGCGTTTGCAACATCAACATACTTGATCTTTTCTTTACCTTATAGTAAAGTGGTGGTGAGATGATCATATGTGTCAGGCAAGGAATTCAACAGTGACAGTGCTTTATCTTCATCATCAATGTGATTATCCAAGTTTTTCAAATCGGTAAGAATTTTGTTGAAATTGTTTAGGTATTCGTTCATCGAAATACCTTTCTTATAGTTGAAACGAAACAACCTCTTCTTCAAGTAAAGCCGGTTCTCAATGCTCTTTGTCGTGAACTTGTCTTCCAGCGCCTTCCAAAGCTCCTTCGCAATATCATATTCTATGAAGGCATACTTCTCCTCTTTTGCAAGGCAAAGTCGGATGGAACTGCAGGCCAGGAGATTCACTTTCTCCCATTCTATCCCGTCCAGGTCATCTGGTTTGTCTCCCAGAGTGAAGTGCAGGTTCAACTGGACAAGCATATCTTTAACTTCGCATCTCCACATGCCGAAGTTGCTGCTTCCATCAAACTTTTCTACCTCGAACTTAGCATGGGACACCGGGGTCTAATACCTAGAGTTATTTGTAGCTGCGGGGCTGCTTGTAGACTCGGCTGATCTCCTTTCTATAGATTCTGCCATTGAGATGTTTTTTTTTTAAAAAACTTTGATTCAAAAAACTGATCGTACGGATGTGTCCGGAATACTCCAAATAGTTGGAAAGTACTATTGGATCGTTAGAAACGGACTCCGAATGACTCAGATCAAGCCAAAATAGTTTGGACGGTTCAGATCTGCAGAATCTGGTGCGTCTGAGATGCACCGGATAATTACTCTGGCACGGCTGGCCAATTGGCTTGGTCAACGGCTTGGTCAACGGCGCGGCTTCTGGCGCGGCACGGGTTGACTCGGCTTTAGCAGCTCAGTCAACGGTCAAACGACGATGACGTGTCTGACATGTGGATGACGTGTTCTGATGTGGCAGTAACTCGTTGATGACGTCACTATCACGCGCAGAATGACTCTCCTTCCTCCTTCAACCGCGCGTCAGGCGCGTGTGGGCGACTAGACTGACGCACCAGCTATGTAAACAACGCGTGTCGGCGCGTGTCAAGAGTGGGCTTCGCTCTCCAGCTTCAGAGGGCGCGTGAGAGCGCATTGCTGCTCTTCTGGGGTTGGGCTTTGCTATTCTGGACTCCTCTTCTCAAGGGCTTCCGCTTCCTTATGGTATGCTCAAGAGTGGATTTCAGTCACTTCGAAATCTAGGCACTTTCGAAAAAAATTCGATTTTTCACCACCCGGGCTTTGATACCAATTGTTGAGGATCGGAGGCACACCAGGAAACACAACCAAGCAATAACACAAGAGTTTTAACGTGGTTTGGCAAGTCGCCTACGTCCACGGGCAGCGAATTTCCATATAAATTTCACTATATGGAGAGAAATGCAAAGATTACAAAGGAGACTATACACTTTGATAGTTTTTCTCTATATCAACTCTCCCCTTAGCCTCTCTATTTATACACTCAAGAGAAGGTGGAGAGGTTGGCTGGCCTTGCACATGGCCAGCCTGTTCCTTCACAAAAGTGGCCGTCCACCTCTGTGACTTGTCGGTTGGCAAGCTGTGTTGCTGTGTTGGCTTCACATGGAAAAGAGATCACTACTCAAATGGGGTGATCTCCAACACCCTATAGTGAGACTTTCACAAGAAACCGAGCAGAAACAACATAAAGGATGCTCCAAGGTAATACTCACAATATAAGTAACAGTAACACACTTCCAAAATATGAAGTACGAACAGGAACACGGTATACGGCAATTTCAAAAAAATGAGGACACACACACAACGCGGGGCATGGCAAAATTTTTTGTTTTTACATATATATATATATATATATATAGGTATTTGCAAAGTAGATTAAGACTGTTACCAGAAAATCAAAATAAATAAACGCTAACATTAATTAAATGTACATATAAAAGCCACTACATTTAAATAAATATATAGAAAAAAGAAAAGAAAAAAACAAATTGATTTAAAGAGAAATATATAATATATTTATTATAAATAGTATATTTATTAGACATAGAGAGACGACAGCGACGGAGAGATGACGACAAAGAGATGACGAGAGAGAGACGATGACGACGATGACGACGGCAACAATAGAAGATGAGAAAGAGACGATCAATGAGACAAGATGAGAGAGACAAGAAACAAGAGGAGAGATAGGATGAGAGACAAGAGACACCATACTGGAGATGGAGCTTGGTTAAGAGATAGATCGAATGCCTTCCTCTAACAGGTTCTTCATTTCTCCTCTCTTTTTTCTTTCTGATTTCGAATTTAGGTCCTCTGATTTAGGATTTGTTTGAGTTAGGGATTTCTGGTTTTTATTTTTTTACTTCGTTAAATTTACTCTTTGACCCAAAAGATGCACATAATTAAAAAAAGCGGCACCGACGTGTCCCACGCCAAATAAATAAATAAATTAAAGGGCCACACCAAATGGTGTGTCAAGCACGTGTCCCCGGTGTGCCCCCGTGTCCGACACTGCTTCGGTGCCAATTTTGAAGTGTTTGTTCATAGATTCCAAACAACGCACCACAATTTGATATTTTCATATAAAGTCTAAAAATCAACCAACCAATCAAAATCATAGATAAACAAAATGAACATTCGATATGCACAAAATTGAATAACAAGGACAGCGGAAGTAAACCCCAGAAGCAAAGATGTGCAATTAACGTGCAAGTACATGAAAAAAATAGGAAGCAAACAAATACCTAGAAAAGCAGCACAAGAAAGAAGAGTAGTGAGTCGGTGGTTGGAGGGAGGGAATTGAGAATGGGAGAGGCAGTGGTGTGCAGCACTTACCTTGTAGGAATTGGTCTCCTCATTGCTTTCCATATATCAACTTATATATTTACATGCCACAATGTGTGATACTATAACAAAAAGGGATTGTATACACAATACTTAATTTGATTGATGAGGTATTTGCAGAGAGAGAGAGAGAGAGAGAGAGAGAGCAAACAGAAGATCCGCATTATGTTCAATACAAATTTGTTGAATTAGTGGGTTAATATAGAAAAAAACAAAAAAATAAAAATGAAAAATTAGAGTTTGGTTCTATATGGAGAAAAGTACATATGTATGTATTTTTGTATTTATAACGTGTGGTGGGTTTTGGCATTTTCGAAGGGCTGCAAAAAGAAGAAGACAACAAGGCTACCTAAGCATACAGGAAACAATTATCACACAGGTAAGTATATGAAGTTACTCTTCCTTGAGTCCTAAATCAAAAAACAAAAAGATTTGGAGTTCTAGTCTATGAAGCATGGACCTATGAAGCACGGACATGCATAGGGACACGGACACGGGATACGGCAATTTCTAAAAAATGGGGACACGGACACGGCAGGGGACACGACAAATTTTTTAATTTTTTTTATAAATATTTTTATTTTAATACACATTAATTATTTTATTTATTTATTATATTTTTTAGATAATATGTTCCAATTAATTTTTTTATTTTATTTTACCTACATGTGTTTATTTATTTATTTTATTAATATGTATAAATATATATTATCTTATAATATGTATTATATATTATCTTATACATATAGTATATGTTGTATAATAACTATTAATATATATTATATGTTATATAATAATTATTAATATATATAGTATATTATCTTTGAGTAATGGTGGTCAACGAAACATTTCAGTCTGAGAGAGAGAGGGGGGGGCAGACGAAAGGGGGAAAAGAAGAGAGCCAGACGAAAGGGTTAAAAGAAGACGAGAGAGAGAGAGAGAGAGAGAGAGAGAGAGAGAAGAGGTGAGAGAGAACAGAGATCGACTGGAGATGGAGATCGATCGATCGAAATGGAGATGAACAGGTTCGCACTTCTCCTCTCTGTTCTTCTTCTGATTTTGGATTTAGCTCTTCTTCTCCTCTTTCTTCGAATTAGGGTTTTCTATTTTGTTCCCCTTGCTGTGTCCTCTTGCTGTGTCCCGACGTGTCTCATACCAAAAAAATAAATTAATTAAAGGGACACGCCAAATGGCGTGTCCAGTACGTGTCCCCGGCGTGTCCCCGTATCTAACACCGCCACGGCTTCCATTTTGGACACGCCATTTGGAAGCCGTGGCGGTGTCAGATACGGGGACACGCCGGGGACACGTACGGGACACACCATTTGGCGTGTCCCTTTAATTAATTTATTTTTTTGGTATGAGACACGTCGGGGACATGGTGGCCCATATCAAGAGGACACGGCAAGGGGAACAAAATAGAAAACTCTAATTCGAAGAAAGAGGAGAAGAAGAGCTAAATCCAAAATCAGAAGAAGAACAGAGAGAAGAGAAGTGCGAACCTGTTCATCTTCATCTCGATCGATCGATCTCCATCTCCATCTCCATCTCCAGTTGATCTTCTATCACTTCTTGACCTGGTACGTCTCTATTCTCTCTCTTCTTTGGCTAGCCTCTCGTCTCTCTCTCGCCTCTTCTCTCTCTCTCTCTCTCGTCTTCTTTTAACCCTTCGTCTGCCTCTCTTCTTTCCCCTCTTTCGTCTGCCCCCCTCTCTCTCTCTCTCAGACTGAAATGTTTCGTTGACCACCATTACTCAAAGATAATATACTATATATATATTAATATTTATTATATAACACATAATATATATTAATAGTTATTATACAACATATACTATATGCATAAGATAATATATAATATATATAATACATATTATAAGATAATATATATTTATACATAATAAAATAAATAAATAAACACATGTAGGTAAAATAAAATAAAAAAAATTAATTTGAACATATTATTTAAAAAATATAATAAATAAATAAAATAATTAATGTGTATTAAAATAAAAATATTTATAAAAAAAAAATTAAAAAATTTGCCGTGTCCCCTGCCGTGTCCGTGTCCCCATTTTTTAGAAATTGCCGTATCCCGTGTCCGTGTCCATGTCCCTATGCATGTCCGTGCTTCATAGGTTCTAGTTATGGTTTTTCCATTTATTTCTTGGTAACCAACGGAACCCTATAGTGAGACTTTCACAAGAAACCGAGCAGAAACAACATAAAGGGTGCTCCAAGGTAATACTCACAGTATAGAACCTTTTTTTTTCAATTTATTTATAAATAACAGTAACTCACTTCCAAACTATGAAGTACGGACAAAGAGATGGGACGCGGTAATTTCAAAAAAATAAGGACGCACACACGGCGGGTGACACAGCAAATTTTTTTTTTTTTTTAACACACACACACACATATATATATATATATATATGTATTTGCAATATAGATTAAGACTATGTTATTAGAAAATCAAAATAAATAAACACTAACATTAATTAAATGTATATTAAATGTATACATAAAAGCCACTACATTTAAATAAATATATAGAAAAGAAGAAAAAAAAAAACAAATTGATTTAAAGAGAAATATATAATATATTTATTATAAATAGTATATTTATTAGACATAGAGAGACAACGAGAAAGAGAGAAAGACGATGACGACAACAGAAGATGAGTGAGAAAGTGAGAAAGAGACAATCAACGAGACAAGACAAGAGAGACGAGAGGCGAGACAGGACGAGAAAGAAGAGTTACTTACCATACTGGAGATGGAGCTCAATTGAAAGATCGATCGAATGCCTTCCTCTAATAGGTTCTTCATTTCTCCTCTCTTTTTTCGTTCTGATTTCAAATTTAGGTCTTCTGATTTAGGATTTGTTTGAGTTAGGGATTTCTGATTTTGTTTTTTACTTTGTTAAATTTACACTTTGACCCAAAAGATATACAGAATTAAAAAAACGGCCCTAACGCATCGCCGTCGTGTCCCATACCAAATAAATTAATTAATTAATTAATTAAAGGGCCACACCAAATGGAGTGTCACGCATGTGTCTCTAGTGTGCCCTCGTGTCCGACACTACTTCAGCGCCAATTTTGAAGTGTTCGTTCATAGCTTCCAAACAATGCACGACAATTTGATATTTTCATATTAAGTCTAAAAATCAACCAACCAATCAAAATCATAGATAAACAAAATCAACATTTGATATGCACAAAATGGAATAACAAGGACAGCGGAAATAAACCCCAGAATCAGAGATGTGCAATTAACGTGCAAGTACGCGAAAAAAATAGGAAACAAAAAAATACCTAGAAAAGCAGCACGAGAAAGAAGAATAGCAAGTCAGTAGTTGGAGGGAGGGAATTGAGAATGGGAGAGGAAGTGGTGTGCAGTACTTACCTCGTAGGAATTGGTCTCCCCATTGCTTTCCATATATCTACTTATATATTTACCTGCTACAATGTGTGATATTATAACAAAAAGGGATTGTATACACAATACTTAATTTGATTGATGAGGTATTTACAGAGAGAGAGAGAGCAAACAGAAGATTCGTATTCTGTTCAATAATAATTTGTTGAATTAGTGGGTTAATATAGAAAAAACAAAATATAAAAATGAAATTGCTAGGAAAGAAATGGGAAATAAAAAGAAGAGTTTGGTTCTATATGGAGAAAAGTACATCTGTATGTATTTTTGTATTTATAACGTGCGGTGGGTTTTGGAATTTTCGAAAGGCTACAAAAGAAGAAGACAACAAGGCTACCTAAGCATATAGGAAACAATTATTACACTGGTAAGTTTATGAAGTTACTCTTCGTTGAGTCCTAAATCAGAATACAAAAGATTTGGAGTTTTAGTTATGGTTTTGCCATTTATTTCTTGGTTTTTAACTGAAGCCTATAGAGAGCCTTTCACAAGAAACTGAGCAGAAACAACATAAAGAGTGCTCCAACGTAATACTCACAGTATAGAACTTTATTTATTTATTTTTTTCATAAATAACAGTAACTCACTTCCAAACTATGAAGTACGGGCAAGGCCACGGGACACGGTGATTTCAAAAAAATGAGGAAGCACACGCGGCAGGGGGCACGGCAAATTTTTTTTTTTTCAATATATATATGTATTTGCAATGTAGATTATTTTACTAGAAAATCAAAATTAATAAACACTAGCATTGATTAAATGTATATATAAAAGCCACTACATTTAAATAGATAAATACAACAAGAAAAAACAAACTGATTTAAAGAGAAATATGTAATATATCTATACTATTATTAAAAGCCAACAGGAACTTTGGAGTCCTGAAGCCTGGCTTAGAAATTTTTTTCTCTTTTTCCTAAAATGACCATAACTTCTTAAATAATTATATTATTTTTACACTTATATTAGTTTGTAGTTAAGGGTAACATGATAAATTCAAACCAATCAATTCCACTACCCCACGTTTCCAAACTGTACAGCAGTTAATTTTTTGTACAATCTCTCTCTCAAACAACATTCTAAACTGTACAAGTTTGGCATAAAGGTCTCTCTATCCATGGCTTCATCTTCTGATTTCGAAACCTCCTCAAACAACATTCTATACACAAACATATATATATATATATATATACAAATTATTGTTTCGATTCCTCAAAATAGCTAATCATATATTTATGTGTGTATACTGCAAGATTGGATTGTCATGATGAGAATGTCCTCAAAAAACACGTCGTTCTTCGATCGGAACAAAGACGGTGTTGTTTATCCTTGGGAAACTTTTCAAGCTTTTTTTTTCTCTGATTTTTGTTTTATATAATTTTGATCAATTAGTGTGTGTATATATATCATATCAAATTCAGAAAAAGTTATTTGATTGAATATATAAATAAATAAATAACAAATTGAATATAAATATAATTTTGGCCAAACTCAATATTCTTAACTAAATAAATCCTCATTCTTAACTCAAAGAAATTTCATAAATATGGAAACAAAAATTTAAAAATTAAAAATTAAAAACTCAAAAAAAAAAAAATCAAAAATAATGCAGAAGTATATGAGAATGTGTGTATATATATCATATCAAATTCAGAAAAAATAAAATTATGCGATTGAATATATAAATTAAAAAAATCTATAATATTATTAAAAACCAACAGGAACTTTGGAGTCCTGAAGCCTGGCTTAGAAATTTTTTTCTCTTTTTCCTAAAATGACCATAACTTCTTAAATAATTATATTATTTTTACACTTATATTAGTTTGTAGTTAAGGGTAACATGATAAATTCAAACCAATCAATTCCACTACCCCACGTTTCCAAACTGTACAGCAGTTAATTTTTTGTACAATCTCTCTCTCAAACAACATTCTAAACTGTACAAGTTTGGCATAAAGGTCTCTCTATCCATGGCTTCATCTTCTGATTTCAAACCCTCCTCAAACAACATTCTATACACAAACATATATATATATATATATACAAATTATTGTTTCGATTCCTCAAAATAGCTAATCATATATTTATGTGTGTATACTGCAGGATTGGATTGTCACGGTGAGAATGTCCTCAAAAAACACGTCATTCTTCGATCGGAACAAAGACGGTGTTGTTTATCCTTGGGAAACTTTTCAAGCTTTTTTTTTCTCTGATTTTTGTTTTATATAATTTTGATCAATTAGTGTAGGTATATATATCATATCAAATTCAGAAAAAGTTATTTGATTGAATATATAAATAAATAAATAACAAATTGAATATAAATATAATTTTGGCCAAACTCAATATTCTTAACTAAATAAATCCTCATTCTTAACTCAAAGAAATTTCATAAATATGGAAACAAAAATTTAAAAATTAAAAATTAAAAACTCAAAAAAAAAAATCAAAAATAATGCAGAAGTATATGAGAATGTGTGTATATATATCATATCAAATTCAGAAAAAAAAAATTATGCGATTGAATATATAAATTAAAAAAATAAAATTGAATGAGGATGTATTAAAATTTTTATCAATTGAAAAGTAGTGTTCCTTAATTCAATTTTTATTGACTCAATCGCATAATTTTTTTTTTTAAATTTACACAAGCATCGCGTGTGCCTTAACCGCTAGTATATCTATACTATTATTAAAAGCCAACAGGAACTTTGGTGTCCTAAAGCCTCTCTTAGAAATTTTTTTCATTTTTCCTAAAATGGCCATAACTTCTTAAATAATTGTATTATTTTTACGCTAACATCAATTTGTAGTTAAGGGTAACATGATAAATTCAAACCAACCAATTCCACCACCCCCACGTTTCCAAACTGCACAGCAATTCTAAATCAGTTTCAGTATCTTCGAATTCTGTAATCACTCGCTCTCTGTTTATACAGAGCAATTTCATCAAGTAATCACTCTCTCTCTCTCTGCTTATATAGTTCGCTTTCTTGCTTTAAATTTTCTGATGTGTTTTTGTTAAATCCTTGATCAAGATATCCACATTTCGATACATATGTTTGGATTCAATCACTTTACAGTCTTCTTCAAGAAGATCAAGTTCATTCAATCTACTTCTTTGAATAATCTCACAAAAGTGAAGTTCTCTGCATTTCGATTCTCATTAGTTAATCCTTTGATAGTTTTATCAAAGAAACGAACATAGCTGTGTCCCTAATCTGTATAACTGTTTTGAATCTGAATCGCTTTCTAGATATAACAGAAATTCAAATTGTTTGAATATTGTTGATTATGTTTTTCGAATTCATGCTTTCTCAATTTCCTTTTTTTTTTTTTTTTTTTTTTTAAAAGATATTGATGGATGAATATCAATAGATTTATGAATATCCACATATTCTTATACATATGCTATATACATTGTTACTCTGAGATTATCACTCAATAACTTCTTTTTCTCATCTTTTGGTACACATAATTTCTGGGTTTTCCATTTAATAAAAGTCAAGTTCAAATCAATCATATATTTAGGTTGTGCTTGGATCATGGATTGGGTAGGGATTTGGAAAAGAAAAGGAAAATACAAGGGAAATGGAGAATATTTGGCTTATATTTTATTTGCATTTCTCTCATCGTTTCTTTTTTGTTTGCAAAACCCTATTTAAATCTATAATCTAAACACAACCTTAGTGGATTTTTTCTTCTTTTTAATTTTGTTTCTCCTATTTACTTTTTTTTGTTTAGCCTAGGTGTGGAGTTAATATTTGTTGTTGTTGTTGTTTTTTTTTTTTTTTTTTTTTTTGTGTAAAAATTGTGATTGTAAATTGACAGATTGTAAATAGGGTTTTGCAAACAAAATTCATATTATAATTCTAAAAGAAATTGCAGACGCATCGCACGTGCCCGGTCGCTAGTATATGTGTGTGTGTGTGTGTGTGTGTCTCAACAGTTCTATAGTCTCAAAAAAAATTCAAAAAAATATATAGTGGAGATTAGTTTCATACGTGGACCTCACTATACACTGAAAAAATTTCAACTACACATTGCTTTTCTGGTTCAATTCTTAATTTGATAAATGATATATTTATTATAAATTTCAAGAAAAAACAAACTGATTTAAAGAGAAATATATAATATATTTATTGTATAGTTATTAGACATAGATAGACAACGAGAAAGAGAGAAAGACGATGACAACAAAGAGATGACGAGAGAGAGAGACGAGAGGCAAGACTGGTCGAGAGAGAAGAGACTTACCAAACCGGAGATGGAGCTTGATTGAGAGATCGATCAAATTCCTTCCTCCAACAGGTTCTTCGTTTCTCTTCTCTCTTTGTTTGTTCCGATTTAGAATTTAGGTCTTCTGATTTACAATTTGTTGAGTTAGGGATTTCGGAATTTTTTTTACATTGTTAAATTGATAATTTCACCCAAAAGATACACAGAATCAAAAAATTGGCCACGACGTGTCCCCGATGTGTCCCATACCAAATAAATAAATAAATTCAAGGGCCACGCTAAATGACGTGTCACGCACGTGTCCCCGGTGTGCCCGTGTCTGACACTGCTACGGCGCCTAGTTCGAAGTGTTCGTTCATAGCTTCCAAACAACGCATTTGATATTTTCATATTAAGTCTAAAAATCAACCAACCAATCAAAATCATAGATAAACAAAATGAACACGTGCTATGCACAAAATTGAATAACAAGGACAGAGGAAGTAAACCCCAAAATCAGAGATGTGCAATTAATGTGCAAGTACATGAAAAAAATAGGAAACAAACAAACACCCAGAAAAGTAGCACAAGAAAGAAGAATAGAGAGTTGGTGGTTGGAGGGAGGGAGTTGAGAATGGGAGGCAGTGGCGTGCAGTACTTACCTTGTAGGAACTAGTCTCCTCATTGCTTTCCATATATCTACTTATATATTTACATGCTACAATGTGTGATACTATAACAAAAAGAGATTGTATACACAACACTTAATTTGATTGATGAGGTATGTGCAGAGAGAGAGAGAGAGAGCAAACAGAAGATCTGTATTTTGTTCAATACAAATTTGTTGAATTAGTGGGTTAATATAGAAAAAACAAAAAATAAAAATGAAATTGCAGGGAAAGAAATGGAAAATAAGAAGAGTTTGGTTCTATATGGAGAAAAGTACATTTGTATGTATTTTTGTATTTATAATGTATGGTGGGTTTTGGAATTTTCTAAGGGCTGCAAAAAGAAGAAGACAAGGCTAACTAAGCATAAAGGAAACAATTATTACAAAAGTAAGTTTATGAAGTTACTCTTCGTTGAGTCCTAAATCAGAAAACAAAAGATTTGGAGTTTTAGTTATGGTTTTTCCATTTATTTCTTGGTAACCAACTGAAGCCTACAGAGAGACTTTCAAAAGAAACCGGGCAGAAACAACATAAAGGGTGCTCCAAGGTAATACTCACAACATAGAAGCCTTTTTTTTTTTTTTCTGATAAATAACAGTAACTCACTTCCAAACTATGAAGTACGGACAAATACATGAGACATAGCGATTTCAAAAAAATGAGAACACATACACAACGGGGACATGGCAATTTTTTTTAAAAAAAATATAAATATGTATTTGCAATGTAGATTAAGACTATGTTACCGAACAATCAAAATTAATAAACACTAACATTAATTAAATGTATATATAAAAGCCACTACATTTAAATAAATAATAGAAAAAGAAAAAACAAGCTGATTTAAAGAGAAATATATAATATATTCATTATAAATAGTATATAATAGTATATTTATTATATATTGATTAGATAGGGAGACGACAAGAAAGAGTGAAAGACGACGACGACAAAGAGATGATGAGAGAGAGAGAGTGAGACGATCAACGAGACAAGACGAGAGAGAGAGAGAGAGAGAGAGAGAGAGAGAGAGAAGAGGCGAGACAGGACGAGAGAGAAGAGACACTTACCATACTAGAGATGGAGCTCGATGGAGATGGAGCTTGATTGAGAGATCAATCGAATGCCTTCCTCCAACAGGTTCTTCGTTTCTCTTCTCTCTTTTTTTGTTCTGATTTAGAATTTAGATCTTCTGATTTAGGATTTGTTTGAGTTAGGGATTTCTGATTTTTTTTACTTTGTTAAATTTATGCTTTGACCCAAAGGATATATAGAATTAAAAAATTGGCCCCGACATGTCCCATACCAATAAATAAATAAATTAAAGGGCCACACCAAATGGCGTCCCTAGTGTGCCCCTGTCTCCAACACCACTACGGTGCCTATTTTGAAGTGTTCGTTCCTAACTTCCAAACAACGCACTACAATTTTATATTTTCATATTACGTCTAAAAATCAACCAACCAATCAAAATTATAGATAAACAAAATGAACATTTGATATGCACAAAATTGAATTACAAGGACAGTGGAAGTAATCCCCAGAATCAGAGATGTGCAATTAATGTGCAAGTACATGAAAAAAATAGGAAACAAATAAATACCCAGAAAAGCAGCACAAGAAAGAAGAATAGAGAGTCGGTGGTTGGAGGGAGGGAATTGGGAATTGGGAATGGGAGAGGCAGTGGTGTGCAGTACTTGTAGGAACTGGTCTCCTCATTGCTTTCCATATGTCTACTTATATATTTACAGGCTACAATGTGTGATACTATAACAAAAAGGGATTGTATACACAATACTTAATTTGATTGATGAGGCATGTGAAGCGAGAGAGAGAGAGAGAGAGAGAAAGAGAGAAACAAAAGATACGTATTCTGTTCAATAAAAATTTGTTGAATCAGTGGGTTAATATTGAAAAAACAAAAAATAAAAATGAAATTGCAATTTGGTTCTATATGGATAAAAGTATATCTGTATGTATTTTTGTATTTCTAACATGCGGTTGGCTTTGGAATTTTCGAAGGGCTGCAAAAAGAAGAAGACAACAAGGCTCCCTCACTCCCTCCTCATGGTTGTAGTCTGTCTGTACCACTCACACTCCACAATTGCATTGGATTCCAAATTCAACAAACACTCCTTTTTTTTTTCTTTCATTTTCTATGTTTTACAATAGTTAAAAGGGATATTGAAAACTAAGAAGCACGAACAACACAGGAACACGACACGGACACGTGAACACATAAATTTTCAAAAAATGCAGGACATAACAAGTTGGGAACACGTGCAAAATATATTTTTTTATGTATTTATTATGCCATATTTTTAAGTATTTAATATGTATTTTATGTCATATATTTAATTTTATCAAATTTATCAACTTTAAGTGTGTTGTTTTTATATAAATTTTTTTTTAAAAAAAAAATAGTCCCCAGTGTGTCTCTACATGTCTGTAGCTTGTCCCGAGTGTCCAACACGTGTCCAGAGCGTGCCTAACACGTGTCCATGTCTGACATGTGTCAAACACTCGTACGTGACCTCCGAAAAGGTGTCCGTGCTTCATAGATTGAAAATATTGGATATCACATGATGTGTTTATTCACCAAACCAACATTGTTCTCAATGTTTCTCCAGTGCACGCTTTTCATTCTCTTGAATAACAATTGTAATTTTGGAGGTTTATTTTTCAAGAACATATAAAATAAAATCAAGGATTAATTACACTTGTAACCTTTGTAGTTTGATTTAAATTTCACTTTAGTCCCTATAGTTTGTAATTGAACAATTTGGTCCCTACACTTTAAGTGTAGTTTCAATTTGGTATTTCCATCTAAATTTCTATTAATTTTCTCTTCATGTATACCTTAAAAAATTGACAAATGTCTCAAAATTGTTAATTTTAATCTCCAATATAGACGAAAGGACCAAATTGAAACTAGACTTAAAAGTGTAGATGACCAAATTGTTCACATTGAAAAATAGGAACTAAAGTGAAATTTGAGTAAAACTAGATAGGTGAAAAGTACAATTAGCCCTAAAATTAATTTAAAATGTGTTTTTCACGAAAAATAACCACCCAAAAAAAACCTAGGGTAAAAAAAATTTTAATAAAAAAGAGGATATTTTAAAATTACATTAATAACAAGTGGAAATTTTGTTTTTTATTTTTTTCTTTTTTGAAAATTCAAGGTATCTCTTGCCCAACCCAGCCCAATTGGGCTCAAGTTATCACACATCTAGATAGTCAAGAAATAATTGCTGGAGGCCCTCAAGTTGACAATGGAGAAAACCTCTAGTGGTCCCTTGCAAGACTCAAAATCGACCAGGCAAATCAAATTGATTGAGTTTTCAGAACTTGGTTTTCTATTTCTTTTTCTTTTTTTTTTCTTTTGAAAAATTAGAAACTAGTTTATCAAAAAAGATATTTTTGAATTTTTAAAAATTATTTCTGTCCCACAAAAAGAGAACCATATGAAAATAATGAGTTTTTTAGAAAATTAGTTTTTGAAAAACTTCAAAAAATAGATTCTAAAACACAACTAAACAATTTATGTTAGTAATGCATCCCTATCCAAGCTCCTAAACATTCAACATGGCCTACCTAAGCATAAGGAAATAATTATTAAAAGCCTCCTTTTATTTTTTTTTTGCCCCTCCTCTCTCTTTCTCTTCCCTCTCCTATCTCCACCACCGGCCACCACTCCCTCCCCTCCCTTAACCACCCAAGCACTTCCCCCTCTGCCACTAGGGGAGTAACTTGGATGGGCTCAATTTGAGCAACCCGAGCCCAACTTGAAATTTTGCAATGCTTGGTCAACATATTTTTTAATTCAATTTGAGCATGGCAAAAATTCAGAAACCTAATGGGCTTGGACAAAGAAGCGAGCAATCCAAGCAACTCGAAGCCAGAATTGTATTTATATATAAAATATACTTATAAATTATTAGCTTTTGGAATGATGTAAAATAATCGGAACCGTTAGAACATATGTGTTATATATATATATATATATAGCATAATATCATATACACAGGTCACACAACACAAAACCTTACCCAGTCCTTTCTCATTCAGAAATGACAAAGATCACCATCGCAGCACATCAGTTCCTCAATTTTCATCTCTCTCCTTTTTGTCTCACTTATTCTATAAATTATTTTTTATGATGTTATTAAAAAAAATGCTAATAAGGTCTAACTTTTGACAAATTAATCAACCTAATTGCCAACAAAAAATAACCCTCAAATTTAAGGGCTATTCGAATCTAGCTCGAGTTTAATATATTATGCTCGGGTCGGGTTTGGGAAAATACGATAGGGTTATAAGTAGGTCTTGGATAGGCTGGTGTAGACACCCTGTAAAAATTGATGTATTATTGATTGTTATATTCTATATATTACAATGATTCATGATTCCTATATATAGAAGAGGGTAAGTGTGTAGTAGGTGAGGAGTAGGTGGAGAGTAGGTGAAGTAGGTGAGTGTGTAGTAGGTGGTAGTGGTAGGTGTGTAGTAGGTGAATTTTAACAGCCCCCGCAAACTCAAGGGGGATAGGAACTAACCAACTTGAGTTTGAAGAGAGTTACAAAACAAGAAAATACATAAAAATAAAAAAGGATAGGAGACACTGTATGGTCGTGTCAGACCATTGGTGAAGACACTGGATGGTGGTGCCATAACGTTGTAGAGGACACTGGATGGGGGTGTCATAACGGTGTAGAGGACACTGGATGGCGGTGTCATAACGGTGTAGAGAACACTGGATGGCGGTGTCAGACCGATGTAGAAGACAGTTTATGGGGTCATGTCGGACCGTTGTAGCAGACGAGGACACTGTATGGTGGTGTCATAACGGTGTAGAGGACACTGGATAGCGGTGTCATAACGGTGTAGAGGACACTGGATGGCGGTGTCAGACCGATGTAGAAGACAGTTTATGGGGTCATGTCGGACCGTTGTAGCAGACAATGTTGTGACAGTTGTGGTGACAGTTTACGGAGTCTTGCTGGACCCTTGGAGAAACTAACCGGAATCAATATCGGGACAGTTTACAGAGTCTTGTCGGACCCATAAAAGAGCTAACCGGAATCAATGTCGGGACAGTTTACAGAGTCTTGTCGGACCTATGAAGGAGCTAACCGGAATCAATGTCGGGACAGTTTACAGAGTCTTGTCGGACCCTTAAAAAGTCGCACCCTCAAAAGGTGTGCCCAATCTATCAAAAGGCGTGCCCAATCCATAAAAAGGCGTGCCCAATCTATAAAAAGGCGTGCCATCAAAAGGCGTGCCATCAAAAGGCGCGCCCAGGTTGTCGTCGAGCGCCGAGCGGCGCATGATGCGCGTGTCTGCCTTAGCTATTTAACCAAGACGGAGGCCGAGGCTGAGGCAGAGACAAAGACCTGCGAAAAAACTCTGAAAAACTCTTCGTTTTGTTGAGAGCTTGTCGCTAAGAGCTGCAAATCTTGAAACACTCTGTAAACACTCTGTAACCAATCCTTCTCTGAGAGTACCAGTCGGAAATCGCTGCTTCGCTGAAACACTCAGCAACCCAAAAACATGGCCTCTTCTTCACGTCCAGCTACCCAGAACATGGCCTCCTCTTCCCGTGGTCTGCTCACGCTCTTTCCCAACCTCAACGAGTCAACAAGAGAGATAACCAGTGCGGCGGCCAGTGAACCTCAACCAAACACCTCTGGTTTTGCTCCGTTGAACTTTCCGATGCGGTATGTGGAGCAAAAAATGGCGGTGCAAACTGATATTGAGGCCAATCAGTATACTTTGAAGTCATGTGTTGAAACCATGACTGCGGTCACAAACTTGTCGCACCGGCTGCAGAGTAGGACAAATGAGGTGCAGCAGTTAAACGCCCAACTGGCTCTGCTCCAACGCATGTATAAGGATGCGCGAGCAGAGATAAGTGTGCTAAAGGCGGAAAATAAGGAGCTGAAGCGGAAGGCCACCGTGATGTTCCGATTTGGAGGGCCGCCATATGCTGCAGTGGAGGAGCAAGGAGTAGTGATCGTGCCCAGTGGAGTGGGAAACACGGAGGCAACACCGGCAAGGGCCACCCAGGACGGAGGCAAGAAGAAAAGACCGGCGGCAGAGTAGAGAAGAAAAATCCCACCTGTGGATGAGGTTGTTGTGTGTGGGTTGTTTTTTTTTTTTTTTTTTTTTTGGTGTAAAATGGTGATCGGGGTGAGCCCCGACATGAATAAAATGAGTTTGGTGTGCAGTTCGGCTTCTTCTTTTTTTTTTTTTTTTTTTTTTTTTTGCAAAGAAATAATAATGAAAAAAAAAGGTTTCGTGGCCCACGGTTTTGTGAAAACCTGCAATGGGTTTGGTATTTGTTTTTGTATATATATATATATATATATTTTTTTTTGTGGCATTGTTCTGGGTCTGTTTCTTCATATCACCCTTCTTAGCCATGAGAGCAGCAGAGAGAAGCCTGGGCAGTCGATCGGACTCAGCGGCCTCGATGCGAGGAGGCCACACTTGAGGGTTCTTATAGCACAAAAACAAATGGCGATCGTAGTAGTCTACGGTCCCAACCAGTGGGCTCTGCCGGAATTCAGTCCGAAAGAACCCAAACTCGAGGTCGCCGCCGCCGTCGAGGCTGAGAAAACCCTCATTATTGAAGCTTCCAGAGGCACTCCCAATTTGGGAATTAGGGTCGAGAAGGAAACTGTCTCCGTCGGAGACTGCGATTGGGGACGATGTTGATGATGGGTTCATGGTCGTCGGTGACGCCGTCGTCGTCATAGCCGGGAAGGTGGATCAGATGCAGATCTCAGTATCCTCCCAAAATACAAACTCCAAATCTCTGACTGTGAGGAAAAGCCTGGCGTTGGAGAATTGACAATTGGAGGAGGAGACGATGGTGGCTCGATGTCGCCATTGATGAACAAATATGTGCGAGGCAGAGAAGAGTTCAGCTATGACTTTCTGGCAGCGGAGTGAAGGTATGTGTAGAGGTCCGGCGGGCGGCCAAGGCGAGGCTGCCGCCCGCCGGTGAAGCAGAATTACTAGCTTCACTAGCTTCTCAACCTTGCTCTGATACCATGTAAAAATTGATGTATTATTGATTGTTATATTCTATATATTACAATGATTCATGATTCCTATATATAGAAGAGGGTGAGTGTGTAGTAGGTGAGGAGTAGGTGAGGAGTAGGTGGAGAGTAGGTGAAGTAGGTGAGTGTGTAGTAGGTGGTAGTGGTAGGTGTGTAGTAGGTGAATTTTAACACACCCCATTTTGACCGGCCCTAAGACTTAGGCCCTTTCTTTTGATTATTCGATAATGAAAATAAAACTGTGTTTCTCACAAAATTCTCAGTAAGAAAAGATGGAATTTGTGCTTCATTTCCAATTCTAAACCTGTTTTGGTCAAGTGCTTAAATTCCGTTCAAAACTATCTTTCAAAACTTTCTTTTCTGTGCTTTGTTCCGAATATTTTCGTAGTGTTCCGAGACTCATTTTTAAATTTCAAAATAAGACTTTTTCTGAGGAAATTAAGCAAAGAATAGTGTGGAAATAAGAGGAAATGAGGATAATTCTGTCAAAAAATCCTGTTTTGAGCAAAATAGTCAGCCACAGACAACTTTTGGCCGATTAGCCATCCTTTTGGCCGGCTGGCCAAGGTTTTTGGCTAGCTAGCCAAGGTTTCCTGGCCGGCAAACCAATAAATCGGCCGGCTAGCTAATTTGCCCAGAAGCAGGGCAATTTCAGCAGAATTCTTATTGAAAGCGTGTGGGTTATGCCATTTCAGATCTTTTGTTGATACATTCACGCACGAGGTACACACCCATCCCCTTCAGTACCCTCCGTTGTCAAAAGGGAGATTGTCTTCTTCAACCACCCTTGTCATCCTTGTCATCCCATCAACCTTGTCTCCCACCTCCTTGATTGAGCTTGCGTTCATTGTCTATATGGAGGATCAGAACGTAAAGAATGGAATTTGAAAGAAGGATGAATTAAGAGAAGAGAAGAGCGATAGGGAAAAAAAGAGAGAACTTGAAGCTTTGAGCCAAAACTTTCATTTTTTCAACATACACTGATATACCAAGTTTCATATATCAAAACCATCCCAAGAATTCTAATATAGCCAAATTCTAATAGATTTGATCGAAAGAGAGTGATTGTTGTTGAAAAGAGAGAAAAATAGAGAGTTGTATACCTTTCCCCCACGCACTGCCGTTTGGTAACACTTACGTTTTCAGTTTTCTGTTTATATTTACAAAAATTTAAAAAACTCAAATAAAAACTTGTTTGGTAAAATTTTTGATTTATAAATCAGTAGTCTCAGTTTATAAATTTGGCCAAAAAATGAAAACATAAAAAATGTGTTTCCGTTTTGAGTTTTGAGTTTTTTTTTTTTTTTTACCACCCAACACTAGCCACCACCCGCCACCATCACCTGCCACCGCCACTAACCACCCACCCGCCACCACCACCCGCCACCCACCCACCAACCGCCACCCACTTGCCACCACCACCCACCGCCCGCCACTACCACCCGCCACCTACTTGCCACCACCACTCACCACCTACCTGCCACCACCATCCACCACCTGTCACCACCAGCCACCTGCCACCCACCGGCCACCACCACCCACCGCCGCCACCACCACCATCACCCACCCGCCACCCACCACCCACTCGCTACCACCCGCCACCCGCCACCGTCACCCACCCATCCATCACCACCACCCACCCACCACCAGCAGCTACCCACCACCCACCGTCTTCTACCGCCACTTGCCACCACTTGTCATTTCTTACTCTTTTTTATATTTTTAAATTTTTTAAAACATTTTGTCAATTACCAAACACGTTTGTAGTTTATATTTTTCTAAAACTAAACAAAAAACATACAAAAATCAGTTTATAAAATTTTTGTAAATATAAAATGAAAACGTAAACGTTGCCAAACACACCAACAACCCAAAAACACCATTCTAGCAAGAATTTTGAATTTTCAAGCTGAGGATTGGGAACACACTTCCTAAACTTGAGGGTGATCAAAAGAAAGTTTAGAAATCAAATCATTTCTTTGGAAAGTGAATTTTGCACACTTTTCATTTTCTTGTATTTCTTGCATTTTTTTTCTTCAATTGCTTCTCTTGCTTTGATTTTGTGTTATAAACCTGTTGTAAGCTAACTGAAAGTGGTTAGTTGAGTCACTTGCATATTTTCTATTTGCTTTTCTGATATTTGAAGCAAAACAGAGTTTTGGCCTGACTTGATTGGCCTGCTGGCTAACTTTTTGGCCCGCCAGCTCATCTTTTGGCCGGCCAGCCACTTTTTCCTGAACAGAACCCAGTAGCCTCCTAGAGTTGAGCAGAACAATCTCCAATGGTCTCCAAGGCCCCCTACAGCTTCTTTTTTTATTGTTTTAATTTTAATTAGAGAGAGTTTGTAAGGATATTTTATTGTAATATTTTTATTCGTCCTCCCTTATTCGAATTTGTAATATTCCAAAATTTAATAATTCTCCAATCCTACTTCTTTCTATCCCGTTCTTTTATTTGTTTTCCTTTTCTGCACATATGTAATATATATGTTTGTCATTATATCCATACTTTGCATCCATGCTTCATGCCTTAAGATCCGGTCCGGCTAAATTTGCATTTGTGGGTTTAATCGTTTATTATGTGATTTTGTGTGCTATCTCGTGTCTTGAGATGATTCACATGTCATATAATAGAAGCCGGATCTTTAGTTGCATTTCATAGTGAATTGCATTAGCACCTTATATATAGGATCATGCATGTTTTTACTAACTTTGTCTTGTAATTGTTTGCGGGACGTCAATAAATATGTAAATTTTGTGTGTTTTAGCATCCCGCCTGTGTGCGATTTTCTTACGATGTTTAGCATCCTACCATGCGACTATGTGCTTATTTGATATATCTCTATGTGTTAAAATAGATGTATTATTGATTGATATAATGTTATGATTGATAGATTACAAGATGCATTAATTACAATTCCTATACAATCTATATATAGAAGAAAATGTGGTAGTAGGTGTAGTGGAGGTGATAGTGGGTTAGGTGAAGTGGAGTGTGTAGTGGAGTAGAGGTAGGTGAAGTGGAGTGTGTAGTGGAGTAGGTGAAGGTAATGTGGTAGTAGGTGTAGTGGAGGTGATAGTGGGTTAGGTGAAGTGGAGTGTGTAGTGGAGTAGAGGTAGGTGAAGTGGAGTGTGTAGTGGAGTAGGTGAAGGTAAAGATGGGAAATTCTAACAGCCCCCCGCAAACTCAAGGAGGAGAGAAACTAACCAACTTGAGTTTGGAGAGAGTAACAAAACAAGAAAATACATAAAAATAAAAAAGGATAGGAGACACTGTATGGTCGTGTCAGACCGTTGGTGAAGACACTGTATGGGGTGTCATAACGTTGTAGAGGACACTGTATGGTGGTGTCAGACCGATGTAGAAGACAGTTTATGGGGTCATGTCGGACCGTTGTAGAAGACAATGTTGTGACAGTTTACGGAGTCTTGCTGGACCCTTGTAGAAACTAACCGGAATCAATGTCGGGACAGTTTACAGAGTCTTGTCGGACCCATAAAGGAGCTAACCGGAATCAATGTCGGGACAGTTGACAGAGTCTTGTCGGACACTTGTAAAAACTAACCGGAATCAATGTCGGGACAGTTTACAGAGTCTTGTCGGACTCTTAAAAAGTTGCACCCTCAAAAGGTGTGCCCAATTTTGTCAAAAGGCGTGCCATCAAAAGGCGTGCCCAATTCATCAAAAGGCGTGCCATCAAAAGGCGTGCCATCAAAAGGCGTGTCCACTTTGTCAAAAGATGTGCCATGAAAAGGCGTGCCAGTTTGTCGGGCGGCAAGAGGCGCGCGATACGCGTGGCTGCCTCGGCTATTTAACCAAGACGAAGGCTGAGGCTGAGGCATACCATTCTGAAACCTCTGAAACCAACCCTTCGCTGAAAAAACTCTGCCTCTGCGGAGAGAGAAACTGTGGAACACTTTGTTGCCATTCTGTCACCAACCCTTCCGAACATTACCAGTCTGAAATTGCTATTTCGCTGAAACACTTAGCAACCCAAAAACATGGCCTCTTCTTCCCGTCCAGCTACCCAGAACCTGCTCACGCTCTTTCCAGAACTGAACGAGCCCACAAGAGAAATAACTGGTGCGGTGGCCAGTGAACCTCAACCAAACACCTCTGGTTTTGCTCCATTGAACTTTCCGATGCGGTCGGTGGAGCAAAAAATGGCGGTGCAAACTGATATTGAGGCTAATCAGTATACTCTGAAGTCATGCGTGGAAACCATGACGGCGGTCACAAATTTGTCGAACCGGCTGCAGAGTAGGACAAATGGGGTGCAGCATTTAAATTCCCAGCTGGCTCTGCTCCAACGCATGTATAAGGATGCGCGAGCAGAGATAAGTGTGCTGAAAGCAGAAAATAAGGAGCTGAAGCGGAAGGCCACCGTGATGTTCCGATTTGGAGGGCCGCCATATGCTGCAGTGGAGGAGCAGGGAGGAGGCAACTTGCTTGGTGGTCTAGGAAGCACGGAGGCAACACCGTCAAGGGCCGTCCAAGACGGAGGCAAGAAGAAGAGACCGGCTGCAGAGTAGAGAAGAAAAATCCCACTGTGGGTGTGGTTGTTTTGTTGTTTTTGTTTTGGTTTTTTTTTTTGTTGTTTTGTTTTTTATTTATTTATTTATTTATTTTTTTTTATGTAAAATGGGGATCGGGGTGAGCCCCGACATGAATAAAATGAGTTTGTGGAATGATGAATGTTTTTTTTTTTTTTTTTTTTTTTTTTTTTTTTTTTTGAGAAAAGTAAGGGAATCGAATAATAAAAAAAATATGGAGATAGTGATGAAACATGGTGATGATGAATATTAATAATGAATAAAAATAGAGCACCAATTAAGTTTTATAATAAAAAATAAAATTTGGGTGTTGAATGGGTGTGATTAAAAAAGAAAAGAAGGGAGGTGGTGGAATGATGGATCAAAAAGTAGAATAAAAGAAAGTGCACATGGGTTGGTTCCAGAGTTATATTAGTCTTTTCAACCACTACCTCTGTCTCTTTGAAAAGTGAAAAGCTAGTCATCTCTCTCTCTCTCTGCACCTGGTCTCTCTCTCTCTGGCATGAACTGGTTCGGAGATGAAGAGATCACACGCATACACACATGCATCTCTCTCTCTCTCTCTAGATCCATGAGTCTCTTCGGTTTGGGCAGGAACCAAAGGACATTTTGCCCAGAATAAGGGGGCACAGCTGAGAAAGCACATTGATGCAACATTAGGTAGTGGAAATCTGAGAGAAGCAGTAAGACTTCCTCCAGGGGAGGACGCTAATGAATGGCTGGCTGTCAACACTGTGGACTTCTTCAACCAGGTGAACTTGTTGTATGGTACCCTCACAGAGTTCTGCACTCCAGAAAACTGTCCTACAATGACTGCAGGCCCCAAGTATGAGTACAGATGGGCAGATGGTGTACAAATCAAGAAACCAATTGAAGTTTCAGCTCCAAAATATGTTGAATATATTGAATACAGGGAAAGGAAAATGGAGGAAAAGATGGATGTGGATGGTGGAAATAATAGAGTGGATGATTCTCCGAGCCCAACCCCGAGAGAGAGAGATATCAAGCATCTCTGGTGTATATGAGCTGGTCTGTGGTCTGTGTGGAGGATGGGTCTGGAAAAGCTTGGTCTTCGTTGGCAGCCATTGTGAAGGCAGAGAAGAGCTTAATTATGGAAGAAGGTATGTGTAAAAAAAACAAGCAGACTAGGTTGAGGTCCGGCGGGCGGCTAAGGTGAGGTTGCCGCCCGCCGGGAAAGCGAAAATACTAGATTCTTAAACCGGCTCTGATACCATGTTAAAATAGATGTATTATTGATTGATATAATGTTATGATTGATAGATTACAAGATGCATTAATTACAATTCCTATACAATCTATATATAGAAGAAAATGTGGTAGTAGGTGTAGTGGAGGTGATAGTGGGTTAGGTGAAGTGGAGTGTGTAGTGGAGTAGAGGTAGGTGAAGTGGAGTGTGTAGTGGAGTAGGTGAAGGTAATGTGGTAGTAGGTGTAGTGGAGGTGATAGTGGGTTAGGTGAAGTGGAGTGTGTAGTGGAGTAGAGGTAGGTGAAGTGGAGTGTGTAGTGGAGTAGGTGAAGGTAAAGATGGGAAATTCTAACACTATGCATGCCAGTGAGTGAAGGTTGTGTTGTTTAATTTGAAATAAACTTGATTTTCATGATTGTGCTATTCAAAACATTTTCAAAATAATGAAATCAAATTGTTTCAAAATAAATGACACAGTCTATATTTATTTGCTTCACATAATAAATTTTAGGATTTATTGATAATTAGAATATGAATATATAAAGTTAATAAAAATAATATCATGGCTTAGTAGAGGGGCCGATCTTTTGATCGGCTAAGTGGAAGTGCTCAATTAATGACCTTTCCCTCTCATACCTAAGATTCTAAGTCAAGCATCCTTGTTACGACAGACGAACAGTGGTCTTGGCACGAGTCACGAGTTTCCTAATTTTTCCAAAATATTAGGTGGGGACTCTGAGATCTGATGATGCAGTCCATTTCTGGCAAATATTTTTGCAATAAAAATGGATTTTCTTTGAAGTTGCCAAATCTAAACTTTCATCTATGTTTCACATTGCACTTGTGAGACTAGATCAAAGAAATAGAGGGTCCGAACTGTTAACACGCTCGGGTACCCCCCGGGCGATGTTACAACTGGGCTACTCTCAATACAAGTCAAGTAGGTTTTGGGCAACCTCTCAACTTGATAAAACTTGCAGGAGTTGCACCCCTACCCGCCACCCCCAGTAGCACATCTCCAGTACCCTACGCCAATCCCCAACCCCCATCACAACCAACCACCCCCCACCATACCACTGTCAAATCCAGCTACAACCATAACCACCATTCTCTATCACAATCACCCAATGGGGCAGAGAGAGAGAGAGAGAGAGAGATTACATTTTCAAAGCAACAGTAATGGAGCTACCAATGGACATGGAGGCAGGAAGGTGAAGGCGCAGTGTTGGAGGAGGTGGTGATGTAGTTTAGATTGCTGCTACATAGAGGGTGAGAGAGTGCTTCGGTGAGATAAAAAGGAAGAGGGAGGGTGTGGAGGGTGGGGCTAGCAATGGAGAGAGAGAGAGAGAGAGAGAGAGAGAGAGGAATTTCATTTTTTGCAATTATTTTATAAACGGACATTTATTCATAAATCTCCCTTCACCTACTTATGTTCTACGTAGTCCAAATTATTTTCTTATGTTCCAATAAGTTCTATGGACGACATAGTTACCAAAATACCTCTAACAATAATATTCACATTAATAGTGTGAATGTTCCGTGATGTGAACATTCACACTGTCAATGTGAATGTTCATACTGTCAATGTGAACATTCACACTGTTAAATATGAATGTTCACATTACTAAGTCACTAAGTGTTTAAAAAATATTTGTAAGGGTAAAATTATCCATAAAATACCTTAAATATAAGAATTAGTATTTGGTGGATCAAATGTTCAAATAATAAAACTTATTGGAATACAAGAATATGGTATGAACTAATTGGAATACAAGTACTTAAAAAAGCATTTCCTAATAAATCTCTCTTGTATTAAATTTCCATTCCTAGTGTAATTAAAAAATATTATTCAAAATATTCTTCATATTTTTGTAAGTTTTTAACCCAAACTCCAATTTTTTGTAATTTTTACTTTATTATAAGCTTTTTCCATTATATACATCATATTAAAAAATAATGTGACAAAAGGCAAACTGTGGGAGCCATGGCAGGTGGTAGGGTTGGAGGTGGGGGGCGGGCAGCAGCAAAATGGTTCTTGCGGTGTTTGGCAATCACAGAAGCAGCAAGCAGTAAGAATGTTATGTATTGTGGGAGGAGGTGGACTGGACATTTAAGAGCCCTGAGGGTCTAAGGGGAGGATATGACATTTTGTTGGTGATACAATTACGAACGATTATCAACGGCTGTCACTATTGACTGGTGCTCAAGAACACAAGACAAAACTGTTCAATGAAAGAAATGGAGATTTTAGCAGCACCAGGATTAATTTCTGGTAGCACAGGCAATATAGCCCATATTGGAAAATCACTGGATTTTTACTTCAAATGATTTTTTTTTTTTTTTAATTCAATCATGCCATATGATTTGTATTATGGGGGATTTATGAATCACTCAGAAAACAAAAAGATTTGGGATTTTAATTTCTGTTCTTTCCATTTGTTTCTTGGTAACCAACTGAAGCCTATAGAGAAACTTCAACAAGAAATGGGCAAAAACAACATGAAGGGTGCACCAAGGTAAGGCTCACAATGTGGAAAAATTAACAGTAACTCACTTCCAAACAAAGAACCACCACATTTGGATATATTCACGATTAAGTCTAAAAACCAACCAATCAATCAAAATCATAGAGAAACAAAAGTGAACATTTGATACCCACAAAATTGAATAACAAGGAGACCGAACGTAAACCCTAGAATCAGAGATGTGCATTTAATCCACGAGTACATGAAAAAATTAGGAAACAAACAAATACCCAGAAAAGCAGAGGGAATTGGGAATGAGAGAGAGAGAGAGAGAGAGAGTACCGTGCAGGAACTAGTCTCCTCATTGCCTTCCATATATCTACCCATATATACATATATATATATATATATACAATGCTACAATGTGGAGTAGAATAACAAAAAGGGTTTGTTTGCACAATACTTCATATTCATTTGATTGATGAGGAAAACGTGCAGAGAGAGAGAGAGAAGCAGACAGAAGATCAGTATTCAGTTGGATAAAAATCTTCAAATGGGTGTGACAAGGGTTTGGTCGTATATGGAGGAAAGCACGTCTGTATGTATTTTGGTTTTGGAATTTTCCAAGGCTGCTAACAAATATTAAAAAACAAGAAGGAAGAAGAACAAGATGACAAGGAGTTCTCTCTCTGTCTCTCTCTGTGGCTGTAGACTGTCTCCGTGCCACGCACAAACACCACAATCCACCACAAATTGCGTTGGATTCCAGATTCGTCAACCCCCTTTTAAATAAATAAAATCGTTTTTTTCTTTTCCTATGGATGTTCCGTTTTACAAATAGTGAAAAACATTGGACATCACGTTGGCCCGTTTGGTAGAATTGTAAAAAAATTATTACAGATTATAACTTAACAGATTATAATTTATAACTGTGAATATAAATTGGTAACTTGTTTGGTGCAGGTTAACAAATTAACCTTGTAGCTTAACTGTGCACTTGTCATCCAATCGAGAAATTGGTTTTATGAATGGTACGGTGTATTCCCGTATTATGTCTAAAGATCAACTGATGCGGTAGAGATCTATCCAAGTCGGTTCCACGAATGATACTGTGTACCCTTATGCATTATGGCCAGCGGCAGAGATATAGAGAGTCTAAGGGGACACGTGTCCCCTTGGGTTTTCAATTTTTTTATTTTTATTTTTTTGACAAACATAAAGAAAATATTTTAAATAAAAAATATTATTTATAGTGAAATGTCAATCACATTTTTTAAATTATAAGAACAATAATAGTTGTTTTGATTAAAAATAAAGAAATTATGATAAATCATATTATTATTTATGAAAATTTTAATATAATGGTGATGTTTATCATTATTGACATATAAACATAATTAATCTAAATGAAAATATGAGATTTATTAGATTGTTAGTTACATTTGACATGTGAGTTTCATACTCTATGTGTTTCTTTACTATTGGTTAATGATATCTCATGTCAATGATGTGTGGTATGACTATTATATTGAATTTTACTCAAATTTTGTATAAAAAATTACTTTATCATTATATAATTTATTTTAAAATTTATATCCATGATTTTTTTATAGTGTCCATGATACATTAGTTACAAATAATATTAGTTTTCTTTTTATTTTTTTATCTTTCTTGAAGTCAATCGTAAAAATTTAAGTAAAATATTTTTGTAAAAATTTTCAATGTTATAATTGATAAGTACCCCCTGTGATTTAATTTCTTAGTTCTATCACTGATTATGCCCAAGGATCAACCCAAATGATGCGATAGGGATCTACCCTGTCTGCCTTGTCGCTCACAAAATAATGCACTTGCAAGCTGCTTGGTGTAGAACTCACATTAACAATGAGTCAGTATGTGACATGCTACCGCCGCCAATCCCTGACGCCTACCCTGCCTATCTCTAGGCTTGTCTGTTCCCTACCCATGGGAACCTCGCCCCGGCGCGGATACTACCCTTAGTGTGAACCCCACAATAAAGGTGCTTAGTGTAAGTCCCATGTACCGTCTCTATCATAGTGCCCCTAGATTGGCCCTGATACCACTTATCACGGACTGGGCGGCGCTTGTCATTCTCCTGAAAAACCGGCTCCATGAGTGGCACTGCCTACCCCTTGCATTATACCCAAGGACCAACCCAAACGATGCGCGATAGGGATCTACCCTGCCTGTCTGGGCACTCACAAACTAATACACTTGCAAGGTGCGCATTACCAATGAGTTGGTACGTGACAACATGCTCTCTATTTGTTCACACCAAACCATACTTTTTTATTCATCAGTCTGGATTTGTTAAGATTAAAAATCTCAATTTTACAGTAAAATTGACTCATTATCAAACTAATTTTGACTCATTTTGATACATTAAATCGTTTATTTTGTACAACATACTAATAAAACTATTTATACAAAAAAATTAAATTGACGTAACAACAATTGTTATGTTATTATATCATTTTTATCATCTTACAAATTTAATCTGCATGCATGTTCTTCTCAATTTGTCATATATGAACGATTTAGATTATTGACATAAATACAGATTAATCCCTCCCTGCAATATGTTAACTTTACCTATAAAGTTGAGATACTCAACTTTAACAAATCCATACTCGTTTTCAATGTTTCTACAGTACACCTTTTTCATTTTGTCGGATAAATTTTAATTTTAATTTTATTCTTTAAACAATCATTATTTTTTTAATTATTATTTTCATTCATTTAAGTTTTAAAAAAATAATTTTTAATTAATGTGGTCTAATTAAAGAAGTTGTAATAAATCAATAAATATTAAAACCTAATTTAATGGGCCAAAAAAGTTACTTCAAAATTGAAATAATTTAAATCATACAATCAAATAATTATCACTATTTTGAAATGAAGTGTAAAGAAGAAGATGTGTGTGGCAGTCAGATTATATGATCTAGATTGTCCAATTTGTAAAATTACTTCTTTGCTCACTAAGGTTTTCTCATTCGTGATTTGGACAGACAATTTCCATATGAACTGAAATTAAAACCTTAACAAACTAAATAATTAAAATTCATAGTTTAGGAATGGAATTTAAAAATGTTCAATTGTTTAGGGAATGAAAGTAAAATTAAGCATTTGTACAATAATTATAATTTGGAGGTTTATTTTTCAAAAACATATAAAATATAAAAAAAAATGGGCGGTTTTTTTTCTAGGAAAAATTACACACCATAAAAAATTGAACATGCAATACAACATTACCAAAAATAAAATAGAGAATATTTAAAAATCACATTAATAAAAAAAACACGAAAATAACTGCAAAAACATAGTTTTATATTTGGTAATGCATTCATGTCCAAGTACCCATGATGGCTTTACTAAACATGAAGGATACAAGAGAGATTCTATTCGTGTACCAGTTCATACTATTTTACCGTTTGAATAACTTTCAAAAACAAATAATAGTGTGAACGAAGACAAAATATTCAAATAAATAGTAGTGTGAACTGAGACAAAATGTGCTATTCAAGCTCTCAAAAACCAATGTGCTGTTCAATCAACAATAAGATATAAATAAAGACATTGCTCAAAATTGCTCAAACTACAATCAAGAAGGAAAAGGTTAACCAATCTCCCATTTTGTATTACACCAAAAATACAATGCTTTGGCAGCTTCATATGTGCAAACGTAAATACTAAATTTACAAAATCTGAACATTCGCAAATAAATCAGCCAAACTTGAAAGCAAACACATTGATATCAATCTCATATAAATTTTGCCAAGTGAATTTCAACAAATTTTGCATTGCCCAAGTACAGATCCAACTAGTTGAATTAAACCTCAAGTATTTGGTTTATTATGCAATAGAAAACAGCAGGTGTCACAGGGTAGCTTCTTCTGGGTCACTTTCAATTGGAAAGGGAGGCATATTATTGCCACCTCTCAATCGTGAAGACACATTGTCAATGGCAGAATTGAGTTGACTAATTTTTGAATTCAAGGTCTGCCTGGTCTTCTGCATTTCAGGAAGAAGACAAAAGAAAAAAATACAGAATTATTATAACAAAGTAATCCATAATTCAATTACAAGTTCAGTGCAAAACCAATAACAGTGTCATTTCCTCTAAACCTTCATCGTAGTATATTGGTCGCTTGGCCCTCTGAAAGCCATATTCATCTTCATTTAGCAGTGATCTTCTGATCTAAAATGTGGAGAGAGAGAATAAACTCTAAACTTAAAAGCATAAACCACAATTCCAAATGAAATGAAGCAAAGACCTAAACACCACTGGTGTACAACAAAGACACAGAGCTTTCACATGCTAGTCCAAAAAATTTCAAAGGATATGTAACAATAATGGATAATTATCAGAATCATCAGTCATTTGGAAACTAGAAGATGCACACATTTTAAAATGGACTTTTGATGTACAAATTACAATAGTTAAAAATGAGTCATCAACAACATGATTTCAAAGGAAGTGTTACATATGAAAAGGCAATGATCACATAAAGAGATGCAAAGATAGAGGAACGATCCAAATTTACTTCATCTGATCTTCTTGACAGTGAAACCAAAGCCAACATACGTACTCCTCCGAGGTTGGGTCAATCTACGCACCCCTCCATGGTCAAACCAACTTTCTCTTCCATATGCTCCCCTCCGTGGTGGAGGGTGAAGCCAACTTGTGCTCCCCTCTAGGGTCAATCCAACTTACATCCCCTACAAAGTAGAGCCAATCTACACTCCCCTCTGTGGAGGGTGGAGCCAACTTACACTCCCCTCCGTAGTTAGGTCAGGCCAAACTTATGCTCCCCATCAGCATCAAGCCAACTTTTGCTTCCATACACTCCACTCCATGAAGGGTAGAACTAGCTTACATCGTTGAGCCAACTTTAGCTTCCATACTCCCTTTATGGTGGATGGTGGATGGTGGATGGTGGAGTCAGCCTACGCTCCCCTTTGGTTGCAAAAGGATGGAGATAATTATTTGGCTTACCTTTGAATGAGGTAGAGGCCATGTATATATATAACATATCCCATAGATTTTGTGAACATATCTGCCAACTGCTGAAAAGAAGAGACAAAGAATGGATGCACAATGCCAGTCCGAACCTTTTCTTGAATGAAATGTATGTCAACCTCGATATGCTTGGTATGCTCATGAAGCCCAAAATCAGAAGATAACATAATGGCAGATTTGTTATCACAAAACAAAGAGGAAGGAACAATCTCCTCAAAATCCAATTATGCCAGAATAGAGCGAAGCCAAAGAATCTCACATGTTCCATATGTCATAGCCCAATACTCAACCTTTGCAGAAGACTTAGAAATTACTGCCTGCTTCTTACTTTTCCATGAGATAAGATAATCACCATAGAAAGTACAGAAGCCAAAAGTGGAACGCCAATCAATCCTAGAACCTGCATAGTTAGCATCGGTGAAACAGGAGAGCCTAGATTAGAGACTAGCTGTAAAGAACAATCCTAAGCCAGGAAAAGTCTTCAAATATCTCAAAATATGATGAATTGTGTCAAGGTGCTCTTTACAAGGTGCATGCATGAACTGATTCACAACACTAACCGCAAATGTCAAAGCAGGTCTAGTGTTGGTCAAATAAATGAGACGTCCAATAAGACGCTGATACATGCTTGGGTCATCCAGCAACTCACCAGACTCTAATGTGAGCTTGACATTAGGATCTATAGAAGTAGAAGCATGTTTACACCCTAACATACCAGTATCCTTAAGCAAGTCAAGGGGGTACTTTCTCCGAGACAAGGAGATTCCCTCCCTTGAGTGAGCCACTTCAATTCCTAGAAAATATTTTGAAGCATCCCATATCCTTAATACTCCCTCTGTTCCAAAATAATAGTCTCTTTTAGGGAATCTAACTTTTTTTGATAGTACAATTATTACATTTTAAAATTTTAATTTTTCAAAATTACCCTTTGATAGTATATTTTTTGGGGAATATCAATTGTCATAATTGTATTTTTTGTGTTATTAATGAATTTAAAAGAAGGCCAAAATAGTAAATTCATATTATTTTATCCCTTAATTTTTGAAAAGGGACTAATATTTTAGGACAATGAAAAATGGAATAAGGGACTAATATTTTGGGACGGAGGGAATATCAAAAGTTTTGCCCAAGTCCTTCTTTACTTGACCAATGCTGACAGAGTCATCACATGTGAGAATAATATCATCTGCATACACTAACAAGACTATACATTGTCCCGCATAATTCCGGCAAATGAAACAAGTGTGATATGAGTAGCACTGAACAAAGTCCATAGATATAATAACAGAACTGAAGTGACCAAACCATACTCGTGGAGACTGCTTCAGACCATACAAGAATTTGCGTAACTGACACACTTTCCCCAAATACTCCCCATTAGATTGAAAACCAGGTAAAGGAGCCATGTAAATCATCTCAAGAAGATCCCCATGGAGAAATGCATTCTTGACATTAAGCTGATGAAGAGGCCAAGAATGGGATGCTACAAGGGAGATGAGGAGACGCACAGAAGTAAGCTTGGCGACAGGGGCAAAAGTGGCACCAAAATCCTTGCCAAGAATCTGTATGAAACCTTTGGCCACTAGGTGGGCTTTGTAAGAGGTGGAAACCCTGTCATAGGAAATATACTGGGAAATAGGATGATTAGTACTACTCAAATAACTCAAATGATTTGGAGGATGTTAATCCTGAGGTGGGTTACGATGAAGAGGTGGAAGAGGAGCTAAAAAAGAAAAGTTACCTGACCCAAAGATTGAAGAGGCGATAGGGAGGGTTGAGTGCGTGGGCAACTTGCAATGGGGGAAGGGACGAAGGTTGAGAAGGAGGGAGGGGGACAACCTCAGTCTCAACCTCGTCCAAAATGGTCATTAGATGAACAATGGAAGTAACGAGAGGACAAGCTTGCAAAGGAGGGTTAGTACAAAAAAAAAAGGAAGATCCTCGCAAAAAATAACATCCAAAGTGTGGTGAAAGTGCCGAGACATAGGGTCATAACACCTATACCCTTTGGACATGGAAGAGTACCCTAAGAAGACACAACGGATAGATTTGTCATCTAACTTTGTGCGAGTGGGACTCCGATTTTGAACAAAATAGGTACACCCAACGACCCGAAGGGTAAGAGTGGAAATAGAGTGGCAGTGGGCATAAGGGTATGAAACGGAGTAAGACCATGCAACACACGACTAGGAGTCTTATTAATGAGGTAAACAACAGTAAGGACAACCATATGCCAATAAGACTTAGGAACACCCATACACCAAAGGAGACACTGGACAATAGACATAATATGACAATTTTTGCATTCAGCAACACCATTTTGTTCAGGAGTCCAAGAACAAGCAAGTTGTTGAAGAATACTAGTTTCATTAAGATGAGAACAAAATGCATTAGAAATATATTCCCTACTGTTATCAAAACGGATAGTCCTAACAACTGTATGAAACTAAGTTTTAATCATTTGTAAAAACTAGACAAAAATGGGAAAAACGTCAGACTTACGGGTATGCTTAGACCCAAATGCACCTAGTGTGATCATCAATAAAAGTCACATAATATCTATGACCACAAAAAGCGGTGACAGGGGAAGGACCTCAGACATCAAAATGTATAAGATCAAAAGCACTAAGAGCATGAGTCATATGAGAGATATATCTAGTACGGGTATGCTTAGAAAACTCACAAACCACACTATGAAACTTAGAATCTTTGCAAGGTTTATTAAATAAAGGGAACAGTTGACATAAATACTAAAATGACTCACACGAGCGTACCATAATTCTAAAATTTGAATATTAAAAACACAAGACATGGAAGCAAGCAAAACAGAGGCCTGAAAACTAGCTGAAGAAGAAAAGAAAGGCTCATTTGGTGGATCCCCAAAGTAGTACAACCCATCATGCTCATAGCCCTTGTAAAAAATCCTCCTTGAACTCAAGTCCTGTAAAAGGCAAAAAGAGGGTAAGAAAATGACAGCATAATTAAATTGTTTGGCAAGACGACTAATGGATAAGAGATTACATGCAAAATTTGGAACATGTAAAACAGATGATAAAGTAATAGTAGGGGATAAACACACTATACCCTTATGACAAACCGAGAATAAAGAACCATCAGCAAGACACACAGATTGGACAATAGTAGTGGGAGCTAGCGAAGAAAGAAAGGAAAACTCACCCGTCATATGATCATTAACCCCAGAATCCAAAACCCATGAGGGACTAGCAGACCGAGCATAGAAAGCAGTAAAAGTACCTGTTACAAGGGTGGCAACGTAGGAAGATAATAAGCCACGAGAACTGGCAGTAAGAGATCTAAGCTGAGACTGAAGTAGACCAATCTGAGTCTATAACTCCTGTAAATTAGGGAGATGAGGAAACCCAAGAGCCGTAGTCCAAGGGGTGCTAGCACCACGACAGCAAGAAGAACGTGGCTTCAACTCAGGATGAAGTTTGAAGCAATGAGCCTTAACATGACTAGAAGCTCCACAATGATGACAAGTAACTGGACCAGTAGAACCCTGAGAGCTTTACTTTGCAGCAAGAGTTATTTGATCAGATGAAACTGGAGACAGAGGAGAAGGATTCGGCTGAACCAAACGCCTACGACGCTCATCACTATCAATGGTGGCAAAGGCCTCATAGAGAGAGGGCATGGGTGATGTGCTTAAAATCTGAATTCGAAGGGATTAAACCCAACAAAAACTGGTAAGTGTGCTAGTAAGCAAGGCGTTTGGACACAAGAGAGGCAACATCTGCTAGTAACTTAGTCAAGGGCTTATATTGAGCAAATTCTTTCCAACGGTCTTGAAGGTATCCAAAGAACTCTGACACAGAAAGACCCAAGGCAGACTAGAAAGCACGAGCAATATTTTGATAGAGCTCAAAGATGCGAGTATCGTTATGAGCATGAGCATACATCTGTGACAAAGCATGCCATAGATAGGGAACAATGTCACACTAGAGAAACATGTGATAAATACAGTCTTTCATGGAGTTGAACATCCATCCCAAAAAAGTATAGTTATCAATATCCCATTGTGCACGGGCAGGATCTATTGTAGCAAGCTGGGTAGTGGAACACACATTCCAAGGCATTACTTTGTTTACTAACTTGCATCTCATCTCTATGATTTTTACTTTTGAAACTTAATTAGTATCATTCCTTCCAACAAAAGGGATCCAACTTGGCAGCGCCATCACTAAAAATCAGTCCAAAAAAAAACTCTACCAATAACCCTCTTCCACCTCTAGCTCTTTAAGCCAGAGCTATAACAAGCTAAACACAAGTAACACAGATGCAATGCTAAACGTGACGTTGCATGTAATAGATCACACTATGTTCTTCAATTGCATAAATTTTTTATGCATAGTTGATCTCTTGAAACCACACATTTGTATTAATTTGTTTCTCTTAGTTTTGGGAGATCTCATAGAGACACGATAGTATGGAAGAAATCCACAATTCTTGAACCGTATAATGTATTTTAGTTTACATAGTATTTAAGCTTGCGTGCGTGCAGCTTTCCTTTTTTTCTGGTTCTACTCTTTTTCTTTATTTTTTTTTAGTTTGCATATTCAATAGACTGTTGTCATATATGATTTACATATTTTTCCTGTTAAGAATAGAAATTTGACATCTTGCATTCTTCTTTGGGGTCATAGATATTTGATACTGGATCACTTGAAGGCCCGTTCGGATCATTTCAAGTTTGTAATGTACAAATTTATGGAGACTTTGTTGTTCATATCGGTTCGTTTACTGGGGAAACAAGCAAGTTCTCTGTAGGTGATAAAGTGATTTGTAAGGTAACTTCCCTTTTATCATCTGTCCTTGTATGTGTACATGAGTGCAAGCTACATCTGCTTTGTATTTCTTCGTAACTATAAGTAATTTATGACTTGAGCAGGTTGACTATGATAGACGTAAGCTCATTGCTCCTAACCATACCTGTATGCACATGTTGAATTTTGCGCTCAGGGTAATTTCCAAAATGATACTGTTCTGAGCTTCTAATGTTGATGCTTTCTTATCTGGTTTGCTTTTGTTCTCTTAATGTTCTGTAACATGACTGCAGGAAGTACTTGGAAATCATGTAGACCAGAAGGGATCCATTGTTCTTCCTGAGAAATTACGATTTGATTTCTCTCATGGTAAGCTTTATGCTTGTTTCAATTAATTTTGCATATAAAATCATTTTTGAATGCTACTGAAACTTGAACAGGCAAGCCTGTGAAACCTGACAAGTTGAGAAAAATTGAGTCCATTGTGAATGAGCAAATCAAAGCTGAGCTCGATGTATTTTCAAAGGAGGCCACTCTGATTGATGCGAAGCATATAAATGGTTTATGAGCTGTATTTGGAGAAGTAAGCTACTTCATTTTTCTATCATTGGAGTTTGTTCAGGCATATGATCAACCTGTGGAATGTACTTGGTTTACTGGCCGCCTTCAATTTCTTATTTCTGTTTTTGATATAGGTCTATCCTGATCCTGTTAGGGTTGTATCAATTGGCTGAAAAGTGGAGGACCTCCTTGCTGATCCAGAAAATGGCGAGTGGTTATCAATTTCCGCAGAGTTGTGTGGAGGTAGCATCTCCTTGTAATTCCTGGTGCCACTTCTGGGAGTCCTATTAAGTATTGAGGTTTAGTGTGTTGATTTTTTTAGGGACCCATTTATCAAATACACGGGAGGCTAAGGTGTTTGCTCTGTTGTTTGAGGAGGGAATTGCCAAGGGAATTCGTAGAGTAACTGCTGTTACAACAGACTGTGCTTCTAAGGCCTTGGAACTAGCATTGTCAATTGAGCAGGAAGTATTAGATGAGGCATCAAAAACAGAAGGAAGCTCGCTGGAACAGGTTGTCACTTCTTTTTATTATTTTTACCAGATTCAGATTCAGATACAATGTCTCTTTCTGTGAATTAATATATGATAAACTGAACTGCTTTTTCAAATTCATTATTCATGTTTGACCGTGGCTTTTGTGTGATAGTTTGAGTTACATTTTCTTCTTCCTGAAGCAAGGGTGTTGCTTAATTCATTATTCATGTGTGACCCTGCCTTCCTCTACCAGCTTTTCTACCCTTTTTAACTTGCATTAATCTCTTTTTTGCCAGGTCTAAAATAGTTTTTCTGTTTATTTCATTCTTTCTACTTCTTAGGGACCAGCATGTATGGCTCCAGTTTTGCTGCTATTCTGCGTGCAACATCATGTTCTGTTTAGCTTCTATTGTGATTATTGGCACTACTTATAAAAAATGATTGTCCCAAAATGGTTGCACTGCTTGTCCAAAATGGTTGCCCTGTTGCATTTAACGGCCACAGTTAGTTAGGTTCATGACCGAATCTGCACCTGGGTGCTCCTTTGTCCCTGGCCCATCTCTCATTGCTGGGCAACTGAGCGCTTTCTTATTAGGAGCTCCTGCATTGGAGGGGTTTGTTCAGTGAAAATTTTCTGATTACTAGTGAAAAGTTTGAAAGAGAATTACAGTAAACTGATTTTTCAGTTTTAAGTAATTCTGTTAAGGGTAAATTACACTTGCCTCCCCCGAGGGTTGGAGAAAATACAAGAAGCTCCACAGTTTTGGTAGGGTTCCCTCAAGATTTTAATTCACATAACACTTAGGCCCTCTTTTATCAATAATTTGTTAGTTATATTATATGGATGGAAAAATGATGATGTCATCTGATTTATACTGAACAGTCTATTTTTTCTTATTTATTCTTTTGTTTTCACACCATTTGCATTAGTTACATTCCATTCAAACTTGATAAAAAGGAGGTCGATGTAATTATGCCAAATCTATGAAGCTTGCATTTTCTCCAAACTTAAGGGAGGTCAATGTACTTTATCCTTCTGTCAATTAAACAAAATGTGCAGTTCTATCAGCCTCGTATGTGTGTTTTTGTGTACTCTGTTTATGATCTCCTGCCATTTTTCAAAAGAACCTTAAGATTGAATTGACAGAATTTCTCGCACATTCTGTGAAAGAATAAGGTCATCCGTCATAAAAATGAATTTTTTAGTGCAGTTTCTTGTCTATAATTATCACGTGCTCATCATCGGCAACTTTATATTTGAACTAGAGGATATTATTGCTCATGAATGAAACATATGCTATTATGCGATGTTATTGTGGTTTGCTCTTTTATTATTTCATGTATTGTAGCTGAATGAGGTCTTTGCTAAATTAACTTTTGGGAATGTCTCCTGAAATGAAGGGAATCCACTCCTTGCCAGGATTATGTAATTTTCATAAATACCAGAATCTTTATAATCTTTTTGCTGCTAGCACATTGGTTAGATACTTCCAATGTATTGGCTAGCACAAGTATTTTGAGAATGGTTCAGATACTTCCAACTTCCCTGAAATATGCATCACCCAAGGAAGTATCGTCATTATATTGTTCACCACTGCTTTGATTAAGAAGATGATTCTGCTTTATCTGATATATCAGTTTGCTGATTTCCCTTTCCTCTTCCCAGAAAGTAACTTCTTTAAATGGCCGCGTGGAATCAACAACTATTCGAGCAGCCAAGAAAGCTGTTAGAATTTACCATCACCTACCACCAATTTACCATCACCTACCACCACCTACTCCTCACCTACTCCTCACCTACTACACTCACCCTCTCCTATATAATGAGTCACTCACCATTTGTAATAGATACATCAATCTACATCAATCAATAATATTACAATTTTAACATGGTATCAGAGCTATAAGATTTAGGCCTGTATTTTTTCTCACCGGCGGCAGCCGGCCGGCAACTTTGCCTTCGTTGCCCGCTGGAATTTTCTGCACATAGCTTCGCGTTTTTTCGCCATCAACGACGGCGACATTTCTCCCACTCGACAAACAGAGATTAGGTGCTGCTCCGACAAAGAGATCAGATTGCCTGTTACAATCTGATTTATCCCTTCCACAGCAGCAATCGTTGAGAAGGCCCAGCAACTCCCACACTGGCCTTGATCTTTAACAGAAACAACAGCCCCTTTCTTCGTCCAATCCACCGACTCCGGCAACTTATCGCCGGCCCGGAAAACGTAGCGATCGCCTCGTTGCCCAATTTCAGTTGCGCCGCTCCAGCAGATCTGAGATCCTCTCCTCTCAAGCGCCGCAGACGTGGCCTCCTTCACTTTCCACACTCTCTCTCTCTACATCACCCCAATTCACCAGCGATGCAAGAAGCAGAGCTTCACGATTTGTCCGACGACTCCGATTACGCCGCCTCTCAACAGCAAGGTTCGGCGAGCTTGACTCGGAGTGATAGTAAACGGAGCTCCGCGAGTGAGCCCGATGGTGCGGAAATCGTTTACTTGAAAGATAATGTGACAATTCATCCAACTCAGTATGCATCGGAGAGGATTAGCGGTCGATTGAAGTTGATTAAGCAAGGCTCGTCTTTCTTTATGACTTGGATTCCCTATAAAGGGCAAAGCTCAAATGCAAGGTTGTCTGAGAGAGATAGGAATCTCTATACGATCATATCCTTTAATCATATCCTTTAATCTACCTATTCTCTCTCTCTCTAGTTACTTTTCTTCTTTTCAAGACACCCACCAGTGCATGCTTTCCCATTAATGCCTTTTTCTTATTATTTTTTTTTTTTCATTATTCTTAAACTTTAAACCCTCTCTTTCCAACCCACCGCCCCACATGCACTTTATGATTCCTTATTCCCTCCTTTCCCTTACTTTCTTCCACCCACGATTTTACCATTTTCTTTTCTTTTAATATATATATATATATATATATATTTTATTATAAAAAAAAAAAAAAAACATACACCCTTGTTTTTCTTATCCCCCATCCACAAATATTTTTATCTATTTTCTTTATCCATTATTTTATTTTATTTTATTTTTCTTATTACACAAAACAGCATTCACAAAATCACACCAACAACATTCCACCACCTTGTCATTTTATTCATGTCAGGGGCTCAACCCGATCACACTTTTACACCACCAAAAAAAAAAAAAAAAAAAAAAAAAAAAAAAAAAAAAAAAAACAAGCAACAAATCAACTACATCCACAGGCAGGATTTTCTTCTCTACTCAGCCGCCGGTCTTTTCTTCTTGCCTCCGTCCTGGGTGGCCCTTGCCGGTGTTGCCTCCGTGTTTCCCACTCCACTGGGCACGATCACTACTCCCTGCTCCTCCACTGCAGCATATGGCGGCCCTCCAAATCGGAACATCACGGTGGCCTTCCGCTTCAGCTCCTTGTTTTCTGCCCTTAGCACGCTTATCTCTGCTCGCGCATCCTTATACATGCGTTGGAGCAGAGCCAGCTGGGAGTTTAAATGCTGCACCTCATTTGTCCTACTTTGCAGCCGGTTCGACAAATTTGTGACCGCCGTCATGCTTTCCACACATGCCTTCAAAGTATACTGATTGGCCTCCACATCCGACTGCACTGCCATTCTTTGCTCCACAGACCGCATCGGAAAGTTCAACGGGGCAAACTCCGGGGCGCTTGGTTGAGGTTCCAGTGCCACCGCACCAGTTCTCTCTCTTGTTGACTCGTTGAGGTCGGGAAAGAGGGTGAGCAGTCCACGGGAAGACGAGGACGAGGCCATTTTCTGGGCAACAGAGTGTTACAGAATATCTCTCGCAACAGAGTGTTACAGACTATCTCTCTCAGTAAACGGAACTATCTTTCTTAGCAACACGAAGGATTTTTCAGAGGTTTCTCTTAGTTTTTCTCTGCCTCAGCCTCTGTCTTCGTCTTGGTTATATAGCCAAGGCAGACACGCGCATCGCGCGACGCCAGCCGATCACACGGGCGCGCAAGCCAAGGCGCCCACGTGCCTCGCCATCATGTCCGGCACACCTTTTGATGATTGGACACGCCTTTTGATGGCACGCCTTTTGATGGAGTGGGCGCGCCTTTTGAGGGCGCGACTTTTGAGGGCTCACTATATATATCCATATATATATATATTTGGGCAGCCTATATACACCATCATACAGTGTATTTTTTAAGGGTCCGACAAGACTCTATAAACTGTCCCGACATTGATTCCGGTTAGCTCCTTTATGGGTCCGACAAGACTCTGTAAACTGTCCCGACATAGATTCCGGTTAGTTTCTACAAGGGTCCGACAAGACTCTGTAAACTGTCCCGACATTGATTCCGGTTAGCTCCTTCATGGGTCCGACAAGACTTTGTAAACTGTCCCGACATTGATTCCGGTTAGTTTCTACAACGGTCCGACATGACCCCATAAACTGTCTTCTACATCGGTCTGACACCGCCATCCAGTGTCCTCTACACCGTTATGACACCACCATACAGTGTCCTCTACAACGTTATGACACCACCATTCAGTGTCTTCACCAATGGTCTAACACGACCATACAGTGTCTCCTATCCTTTTTTATTTTTATGTATTTTCTTGTTTTGTTCCTCTCTTCAAACTCAAGTTGGTTAGTTTCTATCCTCCTTGAGTTTGCGGGGGGCTGTTAGAATTTACCATCACCTACCACCAATTTACCATCACCTACCACCACCTACTCCTCACCTACTCCTCACCTACTACACTCACCCTCTCCTATATAATGAGCCACTCACCATTTGTAATAGATACATCAATCTACATCAATCAATAATATTACAATTTTAACAAAAGCTGATCTAAAGGCCAAAGTATCCGTGCTTCAGGTTTTCATCTATGCTGAGCAAGAAATTACCCTATTTTGGTTCCATTGATAACCAAACCTGCTGCTTATATATCTCTGGGTTGAAGTTGATTCTAAATTGCTATATTTTACTAGAATCAAGTGATAAAAGCAAAAAAGAAGATTGCTGAAGAGAATATACAGAAAGCTGTCAAGGTTGCAATTGAGACTGCAGAAGTTGCTGCATCTGATGGAAAGGCTTTCTGTATATCACGTGTCAATGTTGGTTTGGACACTACAGCAATGCGCGAAGCGGTCGTCAAAGTCATGGATGAGAAGGTTGTTTGCTGTTTCTAGCCTTCCAGCTAATATATCCTAATGCTTTTATTTATTTATTTTATTTTCACAATGCTCTTATGTCTGCATGAAGTTTGCATGACTAGTCTGTGAATGACAGGGGATAGCGGACATGGTTTTCAGCACAGATGAAACTGCAAACAAGGCTTTGGTGTGTGCTGGGGTACCTGAGAAAGGAGATAAATGTAAGCAATTAAAGGTGTTGGAGTGGTTGGTGGCAGCTTTAAAGCCACTAAATGGGAAGGGTGGAGGAGGAAAAGGTGGTCTTGCTCAAGGCCAGGTTAGCAATTTTCTCCTGGTTACCAATCCAACTCTTATGGTATATTAGTATATAACTAAATTTATCATGCTTTAAAATCTTAAATTTGAGCACTACATCGTCTCTGAGGTTTCCATTTTCGGAGCAATATGCTTGCAAACATTTGGGAAACCCCACAATAAATGAATATTGTAAATTTTCTTTCTAAAAATGTTTTGTATTCAATTTTAAGACAAGCCCAACTATGTCATCAACAACATGAAGCATTGTGTTAATCAGTTGAACTATATAATATTATTAGAGGGAAAAAATATTGAAGATTAAAAAGGACTTAAGTTTATTATGATCTGTTTTTTCATGCCTGAATGGTAAATGATCTCTCTCTCTCTCTCTCTCGCACAACATTAAGAATGAATGCTATGATTTGGTTTCACATATGATAGTTACTTCATCCCCCGTATATTTGAGTTTGCCTGTGATCTTTGCAACCTTGGTGGTATACATGTAATTCTTTTGTATGTGATTTCAGGGCTCCGATATAGCACATGTAGAGGATGCAATGGAGGTGGCAACATCCTTTGCAGCAATGAAATTGAGCTGATAAAAAAAAATAGCTTTAATATTTCAGTGTACACTCGTGAAAGCATGGCGTTGATGGTTCAGTCCCAACATTTTGATGTTTTTTGATATGTCACTTGAATGAAACAGCCAAGGAAATAACATTTGGTGCTACAGAAACACGATTACGTTTTTTCTTTATTGGCCACAAAACATTGTGTTACCAAAGAGAAGTTTTTCTTGTTAAAATATTGACATTTTTTTTGAAATGGTTGAAGTTTAGGATGTTCGTTTGCTTGGCTATACTGTAAGAAGACATTGAATCATAAAATTAATCTGATTGGGAGATGAACTCCTCATCTTATGAATTTTAACCTATTGGAATTTCTGCTCAATTGGTTGGCATGGTATGTTATGCACTGAGGTGAATGAATGAATCTACTCAACGCTACTAGTGATGGTCTTTCAGATTTCATCGCCTTTTTATATATATACAGCATGCATATGTGAACTGCTTTATCATATCTTCTAAGGTTCCATCAGGTTAGGCAACTAGCAATTTATTATAATAGGGTAAACATCACCTCAAGTTTCAAAAATGTCACTAACCTCCCTTTTACTTTTGAATTTCATTCACCCTTCTGTTAGTTGACTGTCAGCAAAATAGGTTAATTTTATTGATAGCATCTGTTTGTTTTATTTTAATTCTTATTTTGCCCATACTTTTTTATGTATTTGTGAACTCAGATGCCACATCCGTCCATTTCTGGTTGGCAGTTCCTGTTTTTTTTTTTTTTTTCCACTTTTTGTTATTAGCTCCCAACCCTCCATTGCTGTGAAGTCCTAGTTTCTTTTACATTATTCGGTTTCTTGTCTGCCTTGACTTGTTGGTTTCAGGGTTCCATATATCTTTGGCCATGTTTGGGCAGATTGGGTTAGTTGGGGGATTAGCATTTCTAAAATTGTTAGTCTCGGGAATCCATTTGGATCTTATGTTTAGATTGACCTAAGATTATACGGCGGGATTACCAAAATCTTACCAATTTTGTAGCTTTTGCCTGTGTCTCCTCTTACGTCTGTCTCACTTTAATCTAAATATTCTTAAACTGTCATGTACGTATGTTCTTTCATTATGAATGAATGAAGTTTTTATTTTAGTCAACAAAACAAAAACAAATAATCCACATTCAATGTAGCCTCACAGAATTCTTAACATCCAGTTCTGTCCACCCGCTACAAGCAGAAAAAAAGAAAAAAGTAAATTTTTTTTTTTCACAGACTGTTGTTCCCTTTTCTTTTCTTTTCTTTCATAAATCCAAGATCCAGTCTTCAGTTGCAGGATCATTACTCTCATTTTAAATGAAATGATAAACTGCATCATATTTGTAATTTACCATTAAAGCCAACACCAACAAAAAAGCATGTTCAACTGCACAACCATGCAGCCAATATATTTTCCCACACCACTAAGATATGATTACATAACATGAATAATAATTTTTGTTCCAAATAGTCTAGTCTACCCATCTCAACTCAAATTACTCGGTATTTTGCTACCCATGATCAACTTCACAAAACACGCACAAAGTTCATCTGGTGTTCAAATCGAACTCTCCCACTTCACGCCACTCATGTTGTATGCTTGTTTCTCCATTCTCTGTCTCTTCGTCATTCAAGAAATCCTCAGATGGTTCTTTCTCCTCTCTCTGTGTATTGTTTCCCCATCCATTAATCATTTCATCAGCGTTAACTCCCGGCTCCTGCTCACCCACTTCATGACCACCAATTACAGCAACATCACTGCCTTGAGACCCAAGTGCACTTCCTCGTATCGGAGCACGCGCCATAATTTCTGCATGAGCCTGTGACTCAGCTCGAGCTTGTTCCATCTGAGCCATGGCTGCCATCCGCAACTTAGCTTCATGAGCTTCTCGACCAACTTTCTCCCTTGACTCCATTTCTGCCCTCAGTTCAAACATGGCTCGTCTTTCTTCTTGTAGGAGAGCCTGCTCAATCATCAACCTCTCCTCTGATCTGAATTCCCCAAGAGCTCGCTTGCGTGAAATTATATTGAAGGCAAGTGCCTGCTTCTCAAACGTGGCTGTGAACTCTGCAACTTTGGCAGCAATGTTATGGTCCCACTGTTGAGAACGAGACAGCATCTGTCCTGTTGTGTCAGAATCAAGGATCCTATCATCCTCCTCAGCTTCATAATCTGCCACCACATGATAAGGTAGTAATCTGCACGCAAAATAAAATGGGGACAAAAATCAGAAAATTATTAAGTCTGAAAGTTAAGTTGAACTCCCAAACTTCCCTGGCAAAATATTATAGTACCAAGCAAGATCTTTCATTTTCAAATTTCCAAAAATTATTCACACAAAAGAGGTTGAGATCAAATAATTAGCATTCTGTCACATGCCAAACAATACATGAAGGGGGATTGTGGGAAAAGAAAAGTGCTACTTATGCTTATGAGAAAGTTTCTAAGCTAAGGTTTTATTGAACTCATTCATGCTCACCAAGTTCATAACTATTGTTATATCAAATAAAGTTCAAAGTTCACAAGCCACATGTTGTATCAAATCCAACCTCGAAGCATTTGCATTAATATCTATTAATTGTGAATGCCACTCTATAGAAGATAATGAAAATATGAGATTTGAGTTTGCATATGGCCAGGGGTTACTTGGGAATACAGAAATTTAAGTAAGCTTAAAATCAGTATCTTGTGTTCTTTAGTATAATCTTAATTAAATGGGCAATTCCTCTTAATAGTCAAATTCTCTTTCTATGAAGTCCAAAAAACCCGCAATTGCCGAGTTAATAATCCCAAGAATCGCATATACAAAAGTGTCAATGTGCAACATTTCAACATAGTCGAGTTAATAACCCCCAAGAAACACAACAAATTCAATTTTCATGCCTTCCTTTCTACTCTTGCCAAAACTTATTACCCTCGTTGGGAGAATAACAAAATCAAAGCACCACATCTCCGTAGCCATTCTTACAATATGATGCACATCTCTTTGCACATACAACACCAACACCAAGTCACAAAATTTACAACGGACAGAATTATCGATAGAATTTTTCACAAGTAGTTGTCCACCAAGAAAAACAAAACAACTCTAGAAGGGGCTTTAGATCTCCGAATTCCTTTTCCAAGAAAAAGAAACACCCGAATTACCCTAAAAAGCATGATAGAATGACTTAACTTCAAATTTCCTAGGCTTGGGTCCTGTTTGACACTGTAATTTAGTGTTTCGAAATGAATACACTGTGATTTTGCAAATAAGTGCATTGGTTAATGCATAAGGATCTATCACTTAAAATCTGAAAATTCATTGAAATGGGTCTCAAATCTAAGTCAATGAAACTTATGACTGAACCCTGAATATGTTCATTGGAAGGTAGATTTTATCTTCATTCTGCAAATCTAAACATTCAGTACTTAAATGTTTCAAGACTAGAAATTCAGTGCTAAAACTTTCAGTATTTAATTTTCAATTTATCAAACACCACCTTGGACATATTCCAACTAGTATCATCTCCACTGCTTACTCCCAACAACTATATCATAAAGTGAGGAGAGCCTACAAGTTCTCAAACTCCCAATCCTGTAATGCATGTCTAAGAAATGCATCCCAAAACACCTAGCTCCCCACTAAATGCAAGAAGAGATGGGAAAGCCATCTATAGTGCCTCCCGTCCAAATTCTCACCACTTCACTCCCCAGTGAAGCATGAATATGGATAAGGATAGTGGATATGAACACGATATGGATAAGTATAGGGTTACGGCAATAGGAAAAAATCTAAAAAGTTAGGATATGGGTATAGTCCAGATGCATCCGTGTTAAAAAAATAAAAAAAACGATAGTAGTATATTATTTATAAGCTCAAAAGGTCAAAATCATGTCTAAACTATTTATGTTGCCCCTGTGCTTTTCCCTTTCACAATTTATCATACACAAAAGTGTTGCACACAAGTCACTTTCTCGTTTAATTGTTGAAATGATAATATTTTCTTGTTTATCCTTCCATTATGGATACGCATATGTGACACATTTGACAGATGAAGGATCCATCAATTTGATAAATTTTAAAAAAGTAGGACACGATTTTAATCTGACTAGTTTTTTTCTTCTCTAAGAAGTGAGCAAAGTATTGAAAAAGTGATTATGTGTTTATCTTAATAATTATACTATAATGCTATGCAAGGATTATTACAATCCCAATTTCACAATAGTTTGGATATGTGACAAAGTATTCGAAAATTATTTGATACTTTACAAAATTTTTTTAAAAAAAAAATTACAATTTTTTTTTTTTGGATCGGCGAAAGTCAGTTGTTAGTAATTACAATTGTAGATATGTTTAAAAAGTATCGAATACGTATCCACTAGTTTTTGAGGAGTATCAGTATCAGTATTGAATACGACTCCCTTCTAGGAGTATCTATACTTCATAGCTTTTTTCCCATAATCAAGCCAGTAAACTAGCCAAAATCTTCCTAACCATTGTAAATGTTCTTCCAAAGATCTTCGATAAATCTCTGAATGAGCCAATCCCCATGTCAAACAATATTAGCAACTATCACCCTTCTCCATAACTTCTCCCTTTCACAATAAAATTACTACTACTTTCCAAAAAGAGCTTCATTGGAGATGCTAACTTCTTGATGCCATGCCAACATATCTCAATCAACCAAATGATATTTAACTTCTTCTCCAATGTCATCTATTTATTTTCTCTAATCTCGTTCCCACTAAAGCTACAATAGTGAACAAAGACGAAACGTGCGCAAGGAGACTTGATAAAGTGATTTTAATTAATGTAGTACACCCTCCCTTGGATGAATGTACCCTAAAACCAAGTAAAGAGAAGATATAAATCCTCACTCAGCACACCAAGATAGATGCGAAGGCCTCTAGAATTTCCTTCTCCCCCATTGGAATAAGTTTAGCTTTCCTAAAATCCACTTCTAGTCTAGACACATCCTCAAAGCAAAGCAACACATGAGAAATACCTAAGTTGTTTCGACTCAACCCTACAAAAGATAATCCTGTCATCAGAATAAAGATGATGGGAGACTGACATTTTTAATCCATCCATTGAATCCAAACCTCAAATGCCACTTATAATTTCCCACCAATGCATTATTCAATTTTTGGTAATTTTTTGGATACATTATTTCTTTATTGTCCAATAGTCAATACTACATAAAATAGCTAACCTTATTCCATAGAACTTACTCTTCAACTTATTCAGAATTTTACAGTCATTTAAACACTCCTGAAGCATTTTCTCATTTCATCCGTCTTGTGCTACATCTATGGGTCAAGTCTTCCTAATCTCCCAAAAAATTTAGCCCTTAGTAGCAAAATTTTGAAATCTGAGACAACCACTTTGTGCATAGTAAGTGAAAGTGGTTCTCACCCCTGGACAACACTCAATCTCCTGCTTTGGAAGTTAAATACTAATCACATTGGGCTGCACTCAATCCTGGAACGCTCAAGCATTCAGAACTGAGCCCAGAGATAGCTTGAGGATGAAATACGAAAAATGGCAATAGTTTAGGGGGGAACAAGAGAAATTAATCCAATTTTAAATTAAACACTGAAGACTAAATAATGTTGGTGTGATTGATATAAAACTGAGTGAGTGAGTGACTCTGTTTCCTAGTCTGTCAGAGTCATGGAACAAAGCAATCAGTCTATGAGAGTTGTGCATGTAACAAAGTGATATCAAACTTGAGTTCCTGAAACATTGTGAGATGCATATGAGTATATTTCATATCTTCAGAAGGTGGTTTCCTCATTTCTGCTCTATCAAATAATGCATTTAAATAATATATACATATATATATATATATATATATATAAAATTACAGATATTGTCCTACATATATAACTTACGATTGTGCATAACATTCTTCAATAATTTTTACAACAGACATTTGAATCGTGGAAGGAAGAAACAATTCAATTAAAGTGACAGTGAAAATGTAGATAAGCATGGACAAAGCCAACAAAAAAATAATGAATAAAATTGAGGCTATTGATTTAGATTTAGATTTAGATTAGAACAGAATTTAGGAAAGAAAGAGAAGGGGAAGAAAGACCTCTCGCAAGCGTCTTCAAGGGAAGAGAAAGGGCGCTTGAAGTCAGGATGACAGACTCGCCAGGCATCCTGGTACGCCATCTGGAGCTCCGCCTGATTCACCGGGGGTCGAATTGCCTTCTGTTGCTGTTGCTGCTGTTGCTGTTGTGGATTTGAGTTAGGGTTTTGATTTTGCTGTTGATTAGGGATGGAATTGGAATTAGGGTTAGGGTTAGGATTGGGGGTTTGTTGTTGTTGTTGGGGGTTGATGGGGCGGTGTTGTTGAAAGCCAGGAGGTCTGAGATGAGCGTCGATGTTGGAAGGAAAACGAGAGATAGCGGCTTGCTGCTGTTGCTGTTGCTGTTGCTGTTGCTGTTGTTGCTGCTGTTGCTGTTGCTGTTGCTGTTGTTGCTGCTGCTGCTGTTGTTGTTTCTGCAGTTGTTGAAAGATGAGGAGCTGTTGTTGCTGCTGTTGCTGCTGCATCATCAGTTGCTGCTGAACCAATGCCTTTGCCTCTTCCATCTCTCTCTCTCTCTCTCTCTCTGACTCTTCTCCTAAACCCTCACACCTTGCTGAACTGTTCGTAAATAGATCATTCGGTAAGAGCATCCACAATGACTAAAAGTGTGTTATAGGACAAAAAAAAATAAATAAATAAATAAAAATAGGGTCTAAAAATATATGTTAAGGTGTGTTATGTAATTCCAATCACACTTTATTTTTTACTAGCTAAAGTAAAAAAAAAAAAATACATTTTTTATTTTACTCAATTAGTTTAGTTATTGTGTATTCGAATCATCCTCTTTATTTTAACTAGTTATTCAAACTAATTTAACCAATTTTCAAAACAAAAAAATGTTATATATATTACTGTCTTTTTCATATAATGCCACATACGCACCAAATACTAATATGGTTGTCAATGTGACATTTGCGATAATATTTTTTAAAATAATATTTTTTAATATTAATTTTCAAAATATTATAAAAAATAATTTTAAGTAATATTTAATTTTTTTTCATAAAATTTATAGTATGTGAATATATACCAACATATGTATTTTGTGGAACCATTTTGAAGGGGAGGCGAGGGGAAGAATAAAAGAAAATAATAAAGAATTTTTTTAAAAAAATAACAATACAAAGGAAGTTTTCCAATAATTGTAATTTATCAAATTAAGAACCGAAAGAACACAAATTAACTAATCAAAAACCTTACAAAGGTCAATGAATAAAATAAGAAAAAAAAATCATAAATAGCAAAGTTCAGAATAAACTTCAAATTAAATAAACTATTTCTAATTCAAGTTGTTACAAATCTCTATGAAGATGACACAAATGCTCAACTAGGTCTGCTTGGAGTTTAGAATGAGTTTGTCTATATTTGATGCAATGATGATTTTGAATGAATTCATAAAGTTCGGGTGTACGCTTGTGTGACACTGCTGCAGGGAGACTTTCATCGATTGCATCATAATTACAGTCTATATTTTGTTCATTTCGCTCATCCTCAACAATCATGTTATGCAATATTATACATGTCTTCATAATACCTTTAAGGGTTTCAACTTCCAAAAACGTACAGGTCCTGTATGCTAATCACATTTTGAACTGCCCTTATTTTTTTTAAACGATTGAAAATGGGCATAACAAAATCCCTCACATAAAGCATCTGCCTAATCAAAATTGAAAACTTGATATTTCTTCAAGCAAATGCAAAAAAAAATTATTGTTATACATGACAAGCACATAACATGCCTCCTGCCAAAGTTCACACTGGAAAGGCACCTTGCATCTTCTTTCAAACACACACACACACACACACCTGACAGGCATTAATCGAGATTGAGAAAACATCGACGTAATAATCCCCTACAATCAGTTCAAACCAGCACAACAAAAATAAAAAGGGAAAAAAGAATGACTTCAAAGTATTCCAATCCAATTTTCAGGTGGATCCAGGCTTCTTTATGTGGCCCTTACTCCATTTTTGGCTTTCGCTCTTTGAGCACTACCACCCACCACCACCACAACAATGTCAACTGTAATCAAAATTTAAAGAACATGGTGTATTACTCTACAACCAAACCAAACAATGAATCTAACCCTATGACCAATTCAGCTCCTCCATCACTCTTCCTCACAAGATCTGTCAACATCATACATCGGATTCCTCACTCTTCTTTGTAATGTATGTCAAAAACTCATTCTATAGATGAACGCATGTAAATAGGATTAAAAATCAGAATGCTGCACCAAAATGCTGTCCTTCTAGGCTTTTAATTTGAGTTGGTATTAAAACTAGCATAGGTTAGCAATTTCAGGACTACGTAACGTAATGTGCACCGTAGGGGAAGCTCAAGCCACAAACATTTGGACAAGGCACATTGGAGAACTTGAAATTGGAATTTATTCACACGTGCATGGGCCAACCAAAATAAAATTCCAAAAAGCTAGTTCTAAAAGTGGGCTGGTTTCAAAGAACCAGTTATTTGACCATTGGTCTGTTTTCAACAAATGATGTTCTTCTAACTTGTTCACCCTTTCACTTGAAAAATGTAATTAAATTAATGAAGTCATATCCTTTATTTTAGTTCTGCCTTGTTAGTTATTCCATAATTGTAGTTCTTTCTTTTCCCCATAATTGTAGTTCTTGCTTTAAATTAAAGGGAATGCTAATTAATTTTGTAGAATATCATTAATAGCCATCCCATGTTAGTTTTTTCCACTCACAATTTCATCTTTTAGACTGCTCTCTCTCGCTCTCTCTCTCCTTCTAGTTCTCCATTCACCGGTTGAAACTATACCCAGATTAATTTGGAGGAAAGTACACTCTTTTTTTCCCCCTTGCTTTTGAATGACTTGCTGTAATCTACTTTTTGTTTAGCTACTGTGACCCCATACTCACATATATTGTTTCCCTGCATTTTAATGATCTCCATATTTGCTATCCTTATCAAGGACACATCAAAAATTAACATTGATCATTGAAAGCAAAACTCACCTATCAAGACAGCCTATTCAACTAGAGATAACAATTGTCTAACTATCAATTACACACTTCCCACCAAACTAAACATTATCTATATTCAAGGAAATAGGGTAACATCACCTCAAAAGTTCATAAGCATTTTACTCAAAACCCAATTAAAACACATAAACATAACTTGCAAATCAAAGAACTAGATAAAAAAAGAAAAGGAAAACAAACTCATTTTGATCTTTCCCAACACCCATCAAATTGGCGTCTTAAGATAATTGAATTTAGAGAGAAAAAAAAAAGATTTAACCAAATTAAAATCAGCAATGTTTTCACGTACATGAATCTAAACAACTGTAGCAACAGCATACAAGACTACCAATCTCAGATACATCCATGTGAAAAACAAAGAAAAGAACATGCAGAGAATGATCTCCGTATTTGCTATCCTTATCAAGGACACATCAAAAACTAACATTGATCATTGAAAGTAAAATTCACCAATCAGGACAGCCTCTTCAACTACACAATCAGGACAGCCTCTTCAACTACACAATTGATACAGAAATTTTATTCAAGGAAATCGCTGACCAATGATTTGCAGGTTACATGGCCAACATTAGTTTATGAAATTCACGACATAAACATTGAAAGTTTACGACATAAACTAAAAACTAATAATATTATCTCTGACCTATTTCATACACTAAAAACATTGAAATCGCTGACCAATGATCCTGATTCATAAACTAATTTTATCTCTATGTCCTGATTGCTGACCATTAAGAGTAAAATTCATAAACTAAAAATCATCTATATTGAAGGAAATAGGGTAACACAACCTCAAAATTTCACATAAGATAATTGAATTTAGAAAAAAAGATAAGATTTAAACCAATTAAAATCAGCAATGTTTTCACATACATGAATCTAAACAACTGTAGCAGCAGCATACAAGACTACCAATCTCAGATACATACATGTGAAAAACAAAGAAAATAACATGCAGAAAATGAACATACATAGGGGTTTCAATTTTGGGTTTCGCAGATATGGGAGGGGAAGAGTTGAAGAGAGAGAGAGGGTTTATGAGTCGTATAGAAGGGAAAGACAGAGAGATAGAAGTATCCATACCTTGAGGAAGAGGTCAGATGGAGGGAGTTGCAGGCAACGTTGAAGGAGAAGATCGATTTTGCGCTGAAGGAGCAGATCGATTTCGCGCCGAAGGAGCAGATCGATTTTGCGGGAGAGGCGAGTTTGGAGAGCCTTCAATCACTCTCCAATTGAAGCCAGCAGAGAAGACAGTGGGGAAAATAGCAAGCCTTTTATCCAGTCCATTAGAGTGAGAATATGAGGGTAATATTAGCTAAAGGACCGTGATTGATAGCTCGAAAATCAGCCCTCCCAATAGCCCGAAAACCTCGAAACGACGTCGTTTTGGAGATTTTTCATATTCTTTTATCGGTAAGATAATATTTCGGACTATTCGTGCTTTCACGCATTTTCCTTAGCTAAAATAGCTAACAGGACCACTATGTCTCTTTTCTTCGGCCAGTTTGTTTTTAAAATATTCATAGCGAAAAGATTGGTAGTATGGGATTAAATAAAATTATATTTATTTTGATAATAGTTGTTTATGTAGAAATTATTAAATTTTTTTTATATAAAATAATAAATTAAATATAAAAATATTAAATATTAATTTTCAAAAAAAAGCCCCAATATGTAATAAATAAATAAATAATTCTTAAAAAAAATAAAACAAATAAAATAATGATTTTTACTTAATAAAAAATTAAATATTAATGTTAAAAAAATACTTAACATGTAAAAAATAATAAATAAATAAATAATAAATAAAAAATTTCTAGTCCTAGGACTATTTTTCTAATACCACGTTCACCTCTTTCATCCCAATCCCCCTTCCAAGGCCCAACTTAATCCCCTCATCCATCTCAATCCATTCCCCAAATCTACAAAAAAACACAACACCAAATGGGTTTCACCTCCATCCTAATCCCATCTCTCTCTACACCCTAAAACAAACGGGGCCTTGGAGTTGCTCTAAGAGTTTGTTAATTTTAGAGAGTGGGGGATGATGTAGTGGATGTGGTAAAGTATGTGTTAAGGGTATGTTAAAGAATATATATAGGTTGCAGGGAAAGAAGGTGCCGGACATCTGACCGGTCAACCAGTCAACGACAAGTTTTTTTTTTTTGAAGGGTCTGGATGTTTGGGGGGACGACTGGCCGAACGTTCGGGGGATGACCGGCTGTACGACCCCAAGACACTTCCCACGTCTTTCTATCTCTCTCTCTCGCTGGCTAAAACGCTAGCCACAGTTAACAAATAAGTTAACAACTGATACTAACACATCCTACTAACACACTCCTTAATACTTCCATTGTGAACCTAAAAGTTACTGTGGCTGGCTAAAATTTTGGCAACTGACACTAACGCACCATTTAACTGGTCCACTGTGAATGCTTCGAGTTTGAACCCGAATCATTGTTATAATTTTAATAAACAAGTTAAAACATATTAAAATTTGACTAGTTAATTAATTCACTTAATTTTTATTTAAATAATAAAATAAATTTATTTTTTATATATTAAATAATATAAAAATATGTTATTTATATATTTAAAAAATATAAATATAAATAATAACTAATTATAAATAATACATTTATATAATAGTGGTGATAGATATTATTATTTTGATAAAATATTAATTTTTTTAATATATTTATATATATTGTATGTATAATTATATAATTAAAATTTCAATTGTAATTTCAAGCTTATATGTAAGTATAAACTTATAATTTTTTTGGTTCGTTAAGACTCATAAACAGGCTCGAACTTAGTTTGTTAAATTTTTATTGAGTTCGAGCTCAATATTGAACTTGTTAAATTCTTAATAAACAAGTTCAAACATACTAAAACTCGGTTCGGCTCGACTTGGCTCATTTGCAGCCTTACTCACACCACTGTTTCCCTGCCTGCATCCCTCGTCTTGTACTCTATAAAAAATTTCTACCCGATCGAGGCGGAGACGGGTTTTACTTTGGGACTGACTTCTTTCTAGTCCCAAATTGTTTCACTAATTCGAACTGTTCACATTTTAAGATTCGTCGAGTACACTATCACTATAAAAAAATCAAGTCAATCAGATAACGACAATCATGTGTTTGAATCAATTTTGTATAAAAAATGAACAGTGAGAAAATAAATAGTTTATACAAATTATCTGAACACATGTTTTTCATTATCCAATCGACTTGATTTTTTGCAGAGATAATATACTCTGTACGGGGAGCAAATATTCCGGCAAGCCCGTACTCCTTTTTTCCAAGCTCCGTCTATGTCCGATCACCTGCGCTCAAATAATGGTGAGCTACCCGGCGGTGTGTGGCCGGAAAAACCCTCTAACGATCAAGTTAGCACACACCTTAGGATTGAGAGAAAGAGGGAGAGAGGAGTTTAAGTGTAAGAAATTCCTTACAAAGTGTTCATCTGTCGCATATGGGGGGCGCAGACATGCTTATATACCCTCTGTGCCCCATATCTACTCCCAGTCATCTCCTGACACGTGGCTCCGCTATCCCATCTGTCAGCATGAACCTTGCTGAACATCACATAATCTCAACTGCCTGCCATCACAGTTGGAGCTCGGCAGCCGAGTTGCTCTATCCGTTGCTGTGCCGTGCCGTGCTTCATACCCAAGCACTTCCCTGGCTAAGACCAAGGAGGACCGGGCTAGGCGGCATCTCGGCAAAGCCTAGCCCGAGGCACCTCTTGTGGTTGGCCTTTCTGCCGGTCAAACAGTTACCTCAGCTGACCACGCCTTTCCGGGCGCCGGTTACTCAGCTTGTCTGGCTTTGGCCATCCCCTGATCGAGCAGCTCGGTCCGACCGAGCACTGCCTTGCCGAGCAGCTTCTTTACGGTCTGGGGCGGCACACACTCGGCCCAAGTTCTGCCCGGCCCAAGTTCTGGCAGCCCATCTCTGGGCGGATAGTCGATCATCTCGGCCCCATGCACCATTGGGCTCTCAACATGCTCGGCCGTTACCTCGGCCCAACTCCAGATCATAAATCACCCTCTCAATTGCCCCTTAATTCCGTCCGCGAAAGCGTGACTGGGATTACTCACTTTGACCGAGATAACATTTCTCCGGTCTTCAAGATGCCAAACCTCGACCGGGCTAGTTAACATAACTGTCTGCAAACTTGCCCGGTTATACTCCTCGGCTGACATCCTTTACTTCGAAAGTAGCTCGGTTGGCTCTTCGACTCTTCAACCCGTTGCTTCAGTCTTGACGTCGCCATAAATGGGGACACGTGGCGGGCTGCCATTGGTCATCGAGCAGCCAACCCGCCGTTTTTGCCAGAATTTGAATTTGGGCGGCCTCTCGTTCCTACATATACAAGACCCCCCTTATACAATTTCTTCCTACTGCTTCTTTTCCATCTGACGCTTCAGAGCTCAAGCCATTTCCTCTCAGCCTCGACTGTCATTCTTCGTGATTGGAAGAACAGCTCATGCCCTTCACAGGTAAGACCTTCGATCCCTCTTGAGTTGCTATTTTCTTTTATATTACACACATTAGGGTACAAAAACGTAGCTCTTAGGGCATAGACCATAGAAACCGTCCCAAACCTCCCACTGTTCTTGGTGTTCTTCATCTTCCTGAAGAACACTGAAGAACTGGGGCGAACCGGGCTCCTGGTCTTCTTTTGATCAAAAAAACCAATCTGACCGAGCAAATAACATGTTTGTCTTAACCCCAGCAAAAACCGAGATAACAAAAGGACTTGGTCGCTCAATCGGGCTAATATCTGGTCTGCTTGGGCGACCGGGCTCCTTAGTTAGAATAGATAACCGAGGTGGTTTGGCACTCTTAATGACCGAGCTAAAGTCCAGCTCCTTTTGCGCGACCGCGCTCACACTTACACTTGCCATCCTTTTCTTGCAGAGTCCAAGGGGACCACTGTCATTCCTGAGGCTCTCAGGACCGAGCAGCAACCAATTACACAGTGCCAAACCCCTCAGCCGGGATACTAAGCAGGCCACAAATGGGGAAATTCCGCTTCCTAGTGGATACTCCGGCCGCGCTAGCTGCTTTCAGGGAGGAGTACGGCGTCCCGGCCGATGTCCACCTAGAGCTCGCAGAAGAAGAGACCACGCCTTGGGGTAGAACAGAACAATGCCCCTTCACCGTGCTGTCGGTCGTCGAAGGAGGACTCCACTTCCCTCTGAACCCACTCATCACCGAGTTCCTACGCCGAACCGGGCTAGCACCCACCCAAGTGTCTACCAACACTTACCGGATAATAAACAGCGTGCACGAGCTAAACAACCAGTTAGGCATTAGCCTAGGTTTAGCCGAGATCCTGCGCCAATACACCCTAGGCCACACCGGCGACGGTCTCGCCTATTATCTCAAGATTAGACCGGGCAGAGAGAAAATCGTGACCGGCATACTAGACAAGGATCTTCACGACGATGATTTCTTCTGGGTGTCTGGTAATTACGAGACAGCCGAGGTACCGGGCTGGATGATTAGCAAAAATTTTGGGAGCACATGTAAGCCGCGCAAATTATCTCGGTTAATACACTTTCTTGATGTTTCTGTACCTTAATCATTCTCTTCCTTGTTTCTTTTGCAGCCATCCAAGCCTTGCAAGCCAACTATAATTTCCCCAACGTCGAGGCAATCAGGACCGCGCTTCGCTACCGCGACCGAGATTGCAACCAATTGCTTGGCTACAGTCCCACATACAGATACTCCGTTCCCCGCCGGAGTAAAGTTACTGACTTCCTCCGAGCTCCAACACCTCCACCGGATCCTACTCTGCCAGACGTTCCCCTCATTCGCCTGACCGAGGAACAAGAAATGGCCAAGCGCAGCAGAATCAAGAACCTGCTCACTGCCACATCCGTCGAGCTGCCGAGCGTTGTAACTCGCTCTCCAGCCGCCGGTCAATCCAGTGGCGCTGTGGTCGCTCTTGCCTCTCAAGCGACCGGGCAATCCAGCCGAGAACCCTCTGCACGACGTGCCGGTAAAAGAGCTCGGGCAGACCCATTCGCCGAGCTGGTCGCAGAGCTCATTACCGAGCATCCATCTGACGCCCCCGTCCCAGTGTCGGCCTGGCGTCTACAGTTGAAGCACCGGGGTCAAGACATCCCGGCAACGGCTTCGATCAAGGCTGACAAAGAGCATCTGCTCGCCTTCGATCTGTCCAAAGCCCTTCTACTACCGAGCGACGTGGTCGGCAGCAACCACGTCTCTGACACTCGGTTGGTCAAGTCATCAGTAAAGTCTATGGCTAGGGTAAGTCAATGTTCCTCTGAAAATTTCACAAGTGTTTGCCCGGTTCTTTTCTAATCAACTTTGCTTTTTGCAGGCCATTCAAAAACAACACCTGGTTTTGGAGCGCATCCACAGACTTCGGCAAAAGGCCAATGACACAGCCAGCTAGGTTGAGAGCCTCCAAGCCGAGCTCGGCCGGGCTAAGTCTTCGCTTGAGATGGCCAATTCCGATAACAACAGACTGCTCGGTCAGCTGGATGCGGCCGAGAAAAAATGGAATGAGCTCCAGACCGAGGTAGACGAGCTCAAAAAGTCGAAGAAGAGAGCTTGCCGGGCTGCTAATAACGCCGGCTTTAATGAAGCCGAGCAGAGCTACAAGAAGCAAGTCTTTGCAACACAAGACATCTACTTCAAGGCTGGCTGGAAGTCCGCCTGCGAACACCTCGGCCAGGGCGCTGACACCGATGTATTTGCCAATCCTCCTCCAGCTTCGCTACCGGTCTACCTCGTGCCTTATGTAAACGACGTCTTCAGCGCTTTGTAAGCTGAGGCCGAGGAAGGACTTGAAGAGGGAGACGGTGAGACAGATTCTGAGGCAGAGGAGGCCGAGGTGCAAGAGCAGCCCGACAATGATGAGCCCGGTGCCCAAGACGCAAGTCCAACCATCAACCTTGATGCTGGCGAGGACGAGTTTACCAATCTCTCCCCCCTAGTTTAGTTTTCTTATCTTTTTTGTATTTTTGCTTTCAACGCTTTTGATGTAACCGGGCTATGTCCCCACCTTTTGTATTGATTTTCTTATCAATGAAAAAGCCGAATTTTGCCAAGTGTTTGCGCGGTTGCCATCAATTCCATTTTCAGCAAAGCATCTCGGTATAAATCATTGTTTGAACAAAACACCTCGTCGACCGGAATTCATAACTCGGCTGAAGTACTTAAGCAGAACAAAACAACAAACTCATAAACCGAGATGACCATCTTGGTTGGTAATAACAAAGTTTGAACAAATCATCAACACTTCCAACCGGATTAGATCATCTCAGTTGGGAATATGAAGTTGGACAAAACATTAACTCTTCCAACCGGAGTAAATCATCTCGGTTGGGAATCCAAAGTTGGACAAAACACCAACTCTTCCAACCGGAGTAAATCATCTCGGTTGGGAATCCGAAGTTGGACAAAACACCAACTCTTCCAACCGGAGTAAATCATCTCGGTTGGGAATCCAAAGTTGGACAAAACACCAACTCTTCCAACCGGAGTAAATCATCTATGTCCTTAACATTGAAACAACAGTCCAAGTGCTAAAGCAAAATTACTTCTATAAATTGACAAAAAGAATTACATGCTGTAGTGCAAGCCAAAAAATTTCTTTGCACAAGAAAAGAAAGCAAAAGCTTTAAAAATAATACAGTTTCAAGTTGGCCGCATTCCATGGCCGGGGTATTGCTCTTCCCTCTAAATCCTCCAAGTGGTAAGCCCCCTTGCCCGCCAGACCGGTGATCTTGTAGGGTCCTTCCCAATTTGCCCCTAATTTGCCTTCTCCTGGCATCAGGGTGTTGCCCATAATCTTCCTCAAAACCCAATCACCAACCTTGAATGGTCTGGGGTGCACCGTCTTGTTGTATTTCTTGGAGAGCTCTTGTTGGTAGGCGGCCACATGGATGAGGGCCTTTTCCCGACGCTCTTCCACGAGGTCCAATTCCAAGGCAATAGCGTCAGCATTCAACTCGGGCTCGAAACTCTCGCTTCTTAGGGTGGGCATGCCAACTTCCAGGGGTATGACCGCCTCCATGCCATAAGCCAAAGCATATGGAGTTTCCTCGGTAGAACGTCGCGGGGTTGTTCGGCATGCCCAAAGGACGCTGGGTAATTCCTCAGCCCATTTTCCCTTTGCCTTTTCCAGCCGTTTCTTCAACCCATCCAGTATAGTCTTGTTTGATGCCTCGGCTCGACCATTGGACTGCGGGTAAGCCGGGGTGGAGTTGTAGAATTCTATCTTTAAATCCTCGCAAAATCCTCTGAATAGGCGACCATCAAACTGGGTGCCGTTGTCAGAGATCAAGATCTTGGGGACTCCAAACCGCTTGACCACGTTCTGCCAGACAAACCGCTTCACGTCTTTCTCTTTGATGGTTGCCAAGGGCTCAGCTTCAACCCATTTCGTGAAGTAATCTGTGGCCGCGATGAAGAATTTCTGGTTGCCCGGTGCTGTTGGCAGTGGTCCCACTATATCTTACCCCCACATGGCGAAGGGCCAAGGACTGGTGAGGGGAAGAAGTTCCCTAGCAGGCTGATGGATCTGATGGGCGAATTTCTGGCATTTTTCGCACTTGCGGACGTACTTTTATGCGTCGGCCTGCATGCACGGCCACCAGTATCCCTGCGAAATAGCTCGGTAGGCCAAGGATCTGCCCCCTATGTGGCTGCCACAAATGCCTTCGTGAATTTCATACAAGAAGGTCTCCACACTATTCGGGTGCACGCACTTGAGATAAGGACCAGTGAAGGACTTTTTATACAGCGCACCAGATGGAGAGAGCCAAAACCGCTCTTACTTCACCCGGATTTTGTGGGCTTCTTTCTTGTCAGTTGGTAGAGTCCGGTCTCTGAGGAATAAGATCAAGGGGTCCATCCAAGAAGAACCTAGCGCGGCGTAGAGTACATCCGTCTGCCCGGCGTTTTCAATGCTTGGTCGTGGAAGAAAGTCAATTAACAGGGGGTTTGGAGACGTACTATCTACCATGGAAGCAAGGCCGGCCAGCTCATCAGCTCGGCTGTTTTCTTCACGGCCAATCTGTTGGACTCTAATTGCCTCAAACTGCTTGATGTGTTCCCTGACCAGAGCTTGGTACTTCGCCATCCTGTCGTCCTTTGCTTCGTAAATCCCAGAGACTTGGTTAACTGCAAGCTGGGAATCACTGTACACTAGGAGCTCGACAGCCTTCATTTGGATTGCGCTTTTGAGCCCGGCGAGAAGTGCCTCGTACTCAGCCTCGTTGTTAGATGCTGGGAAGCCAAGCGTGATAGAATGTTCAATGGTTAGGCCATCCGGGGAGATAAGAACGATACCTAGGCCGGCACCATGACGGTTGGACGCTCCATCAACAAAAAGCTTCCACATTTCCCCCACAAAAAGCTTCCAGCAGTCTGATGGGTCCTGAGAGTTGCGAAGGGCAGTGGGATCACCACTGCTCGGCTGTGCGGTTTCAAGTTTTGTGTTGACCGGTTCCAATTCAGTCCCCCTTGGTGATTCAGCATCGGACTCAGCAAGTTGTTCTGTAATGCTCAAGTCCGTGGGCGAATCATCAAGTTGCGGTGTTAAACCTGCCGCAGGTTCTGGGCTGTGTGGGTCCATTCTTTCCCCCCTTGATGATGCGGGACCGGACAGAGTGAATGGGTCGGTGATACTCAACTCCGTCTTCGCATCACCGGGTAGTATAACCGTGCAGACTGAGGGTGCTTCAATGATGCGCGCAAACTCCGCGTCGCTACCTCCTCTAACTGGTTGTACCGTGGTTGGCCTTGCGTGCATCTCATCATCTGCCTCGGTAATATCGACCGGGCATACCGGATGAGTGCCAGGTGAGAACTCGGCGACAAAATCTGCCAAGGTCTGGGCTTTGATAGCAGTGCGCGGCTGGAACTTGACATCAAACTGTCCCAACTCGACCGCCCATTTAAGAATTCGGCCTGAAAAGTCCGTCCGCTCAAACAAGGCCTTGAGGGGAAACTCGGTCAGTACGACGATGGTATGGGCGTGAAAATAATGCGCCAATTTCCTCGAAGCCATCATCAATGCCAACGCAAGTTTTTCCAGCGGCAAATATCTCGTCTCAGCCGGCAGCAAGGTCTTACTGACATAAAAAATTGGGAAGTGCTTTATTCCTTCAGCGCGGACTAGTACCGCACTGACCGCGTGCTGGAAGACGGCAAGGTAAAGGTAAAGTTCCTCTCCCGGCTTTGGTGTAACCAACAGTGGCGGAGTAGACAGATATTCCTTTAGCTCGGTCACACTCTGCGTCCCACGAGAACTTTGACTTCAATGCTTGAAAGAAAGGACGACAGCGATCTGATGACCGGCTTATAAACCGATTAAGCGCGGCGGCCATCCCGGCCAGATGCTGTACGTCCTTAGCCGAGCTGGGTTGCTTCAATTCTTGCACGGCTCTGATCTTAGTAGGGTCTGCTTCGATGCCTCGGTTTGTGACTAAGAATCCCAAAAATTTTCCAGATCCCACGCCAAAGGCACACTTTGACGCATTCAAGCGCAGCTTGTACTTCTTCAGAATGGAAAACATCTCGGCTAAGTCGGACAAATGGTTTGCTTCATGTCGGCTCTTTACCACCATATCATCGATGTAAGCCTCCATTGTCCAGCCAAGCAAATGAGCAAACATTTTGGTCACCATTCTCTGAAAGGTTGCCTCGGCGTTCTTCAAACCAAAAGGCATAACTCGGTAGCAGAAGAGTCCCCTTGGAGTCGTGAAAGAGGTGATCTCTCGGTCAGGCCCGTGTATGGCAATCTGATGGTAGTCGCAGTAGGCATCCAAGAAACTGAGCCTGTTGTGTCCAGCTGTCAAGTCCACTAGCTGGTCAATGCGCGGCAAAGGGAAGCTGTCTTTGGGACAAGCTCGGTTGACTGTCTTATAGTCGACACAAACTCGCCACTTTCCATTTTTCTTGGGCACCACTACTGTGTTGGAAATCCACCGAGGGTAGTGCACTTCCTGAATTGTTCGTGCCTCAAGCAGGTTCTCAACCTCCTCTGCAACTACCTCGGCGTGATGCAGTGTCAATCTCCTTGTTCGCTGGATGACTGACTTTGCTCCAGGGTAGACGTTGAGGTGGTGGCAGATGAAACTTGGATCGGGGCCAGGCATATCGTAGGGCGACCACACGAAGACTTCGATGTTGGTCATTAAAAACTCAACCATCTCGGTTTTCTCTACGGCCGTGAGACTGGAGTCGAGCAAGAAGAATTTGTCCGGCTGTTCCGTATCAATTCGCACCTTAACCAATTCCTCAACAGCCTTGTCTTCGGCCTTGGTGCCCACATCATCCAAGACACCCTGGTCCTTCGGTCCCTCAATCATTTGAACGAATCCTTTGGCAGCCCGGCTCCCGTTGACCGCCACGAAGCACTGCTTGGACATGACCTGATCGCCCCAAATCTCCTCGATTGCCCCCATAACCGAGGGGAATCTCATCACCTGGTGATAAGTCGATGCTACAGCTTGCATGGCGTGTAGCCATCCCCTTCCAAGGATAAGGTTGTACGTCGAAGGCACTTGTAGCACCCAGAACTCAACTTGTTTGACCACGGATCCCGCTTTGACCGGCAGAATAATCTTTCCCAAAGGCCACTCTGGTTGTGAGTTGAATCCGACCAGTGGCGAAGTTGCCGGAGCCAAGTCTGTCTCCCGGAGTTTAAGCTGCTTGAACGCATCATAGTACATGATCTCGATCGAGCTTCCCTGATCAATCAAGATCCGCTTGACATCAAAGTCCTTGACGCGTAGTGTTACTACTAGGGCATCGTTGTGCGGTGTCTGGATACGCTCTAGATCCCTTGAGGTGAAACTAATCACGTCTTTCTCTTCAGTCTTCCCCCTTTTGATGGCAGGCTGTACCAACAAAACTTCCCTTATGTGCTCTACCTTTTTTATCATGCCCCGGAGTTCGCAAACACGCTCCGGTTCCACGATGCCGTGGATGACATTAATAACTCCTTGTGGTGGTGCGTCTCGGTCATCCCGTCCTTTGGGATCGACCGGAGCCTGATTCGGCTTCACGCCGCCATCAATGTAAAGGTCTAGATGCCCGGCCGCAACCAGCTCTTCCAAGTGTTGCCGCAAAGGCAAACAATCCTCAGTCCGGTGGCCTCTCTCCTGGTGGAACGTGCAACGATACCGCAGATTATAGCCCTTTTGTCCATTGCCCAACTTAGCAGGAAACCGGACATACTCCTCGTCTCGGATTTCACTAAGTATGCGATAGATTGGAATCTTGAAGACCGTGGTTATGCCAGTCCTTGCCTTCATCCTTCTGTCTGCATCCGTTACGTCATCTCGGGGGTAGTCATCCCGGTCATTCCGACGTCCTCTACCCCAGTTTTTACGGTTCGAGCCACGGTCCGATTCCTCTGCTCGGTCACTTAAGCGGCTGGACTCTTGCCCAACTGCGTGCACTTTGCCTGCTGTCTTCTTGTCTGTTGCTACCGGAGTGGCCTTCACGGTAGAAGCTGACGCGTCATCCTCTACTCGGATGTGTTCATTGATGCGCTGCATGAGTTGGCCCATGGAGGTCGGCTGGTGCATGGTAAGCGAGTCCCGCAGTCTATGTCCGACCGGGAGACCACGCTTGTATTGCGTGATTGCAAGGTTGACCGGGCAGTCCAAGATCTCGTTGAAGGTTTCCCAGTACCTTGAGTTGTATACCTTCAGTGTGTCGCTCGGTTCCATCTTGACGCTCAGCAAATGATCGACTTCCTTTGGAGTCTTTGTGTTGGTTTTGAAGCGTGTAACAAACGCCTCGGCCAGCTGGTGCCACCTTTGTATGCTCCCTTCCGGCAACCTCTCGAACCATTTTAAGCCCAGCTCGCCCAAACTTGACGGGAAGATTAGGCACATAAGTCCGTCATTGCGCCTATGTCCGGCCATAACCTGTCGGAAGTGGCTCACATGCATATATGGATCGGTTTTTCCGTCATAAAGTGTGAACTTTGGCTGGTGGAAGCCTGTCGGAAGCGGTGTTGTTTCTATTTCTAGGGAAAAAGGGGTGGCACTCAGCCTAGCCAAGTCTGTATCTTCAAAGAGTGGCATTGCTTGGCGGGGTGGAGGCATTCCGACCTCCTCGCTGGCGTGAACCCCGTAGGATAGCCGCTGGAAGGCAGGTATTCTCTGAGCTTCGCGCCGATGAGCCCACTCCTTTAAGACTGCCCGTAAATCCTCCGACTGAGCAGAGTAAGAGTACCTCGACGTCGTCACCGAACGTGAGGGTTTGTAGGTGCTGTCTTGCGCGCTAGACTTTTCTGCATGCGCGTCAGAATCACCAACCTGGTAACTTCTGGTAATAGATATGGACTGAGTACGTCGCTGACTCTGGCCACCCGAATGACGGGATAGGGTGCGCTCACTGTGGTCTCCCACTCCAGCTACACCCTTCCCTTTGACATGCCGCTTCAGATCCTCCATCTCCGCCGCCATTTGCTGGATGACAGCATCTTGGTCTCTCAACTTACTTTCCAGTCGCCTGGCGTGTGAGTCTCTCCTCCGCCGGTGACCGTCTGGACTCCGCGAATGGCCATGACTTCTTCCGCGCTTATCCCGCGCGTCTACTGACTGTCCTCCAGTGGGCGTCCCCAAGTCCGCCATTGGATGGATAGCGGGAGGACCTTCTCGCCTTCGGGTGAACTCTGGGGTAGCTCCGTCTATGGCAGACAACGGAAACTTGTCGTTGTTCGCCATGGACGGCGATCAGATGAACCTGGAAGACAAGGTTTTGTCTGTCAAGCTTCCCACAGACGGCGCCAATTGTACAGGGAGCAAATATTCCGGCAAGCCCGTACTCCTTTCTTCCAAGCTCCGTCTATGTCCGATCACCTGCGCGCAAATAATGGTAAGCTACCCGGCGGTGTGTGGCCGGAAAAACCCTCCGACGATCAAGTTAACACACACCTTAGGATTGAGAGAAAGAGGGAGAGAGGAGTTTAAGTGTAAGAAATTCCTTACAAAGTGTTCATCTGTCGCATATGGGGGGCGCAGACATGCTTATATACCCTCTGTGCCCCATATCTACTCCCAGTCATCTCCTGACACGTGGCTCCGCTATCCCATCTGTCAGCATGAACCTTGCTGAACATCACCTAATCTCAACTGCCTGCCATCATAGCTAGAGCTCGGCAGCCGAGCTGCTCTATCCGTTGCTGTGCCGTGCCGTGCTTCATACCCAAGCACTTCTCTGGCTAAGACCAAGGAGGACCGGGCTAGGCGGCATCTCGGCAAAGCCTAGCCCAAGGCACCTCCTGTGGTCGGCCTTTCTACCGGTCAAACAGTTACCTCAGCTGACCACGCCTTTCCGAGCGCCGGTCACTCAGCTTGTCTGGCTTCGGCCATCCCCTGATCGAGCAGCTCGGTCCGACCGAGCACTGCCTTGCCGAGCAGCTTCTTTACGGTCTGGGACGGCACACACTCGGCCCAAGTTCTGCCCGGCCCAAGTTCTGGAAGCCCATCTCTGGGCGGATAGTCGATCATCTCGGCCCCATGCACCGTTGGGCTCTCAACCTGCTCGGCCGTTACCTCGGCCCAACTCCAGATCATAAATCACCCTCTCATACTCCATGAACCCTAAAATATAAGCAGTTCAAATTATCAAAATGGGCCCAAAAAACAGTCCACTGGGTTGGATTAGACAATCTGGTCCGATAGAAGACTGGAGGCAGTCATAGTCCCTTTTACTTTTTTCTGTCATGTTATATTTATTAAATATATATATTTATATAATTTAATTTTTTTATTAATGTCTATTTATTTATTTTATCTTGTATCTTATAATTTTCATTAAATATAAATTATTATTTGTAATATATCATATTATTTATAAATTTTGTTAATATTTTTATTTTTCAACTTAAAAAATTAACTCGTCCTCCTTCCACCTTTGCTCAGCCTTGCCACTCCTTGATTTGCCCCATCTTTGATATGATACAGGCAAGGGTGGGTTACTACAAAACTGCTCCAAACCCAGCACACGGTTATCCTTGGTGCAAGTGAACGGCAACTTGGTGGAGTGCTAAAATAGAAAAGTAAGATTTTAAACTATTTTGGCTAATCTTGTTAGACTTGCTCTAATTAAGCCAGAGCTTGATTTTTTGAGCCTAACCAACACCTAACTCCAATTTTAAAATTGCAAACATATATTAATATTATAAATGTAATTTTTCATTTTAAAATTTTTTTTAGAAAGATTAGCAATAGTTTGGGTTGTTTTGAAAATTGACTATTTTAGTTAGTTTTTTAATTTTTTACGAAATGACATAAAAAAATAGAAATTTATAATAATTTTTTAAAAATCTTTTTAACTATTTCAAGAGTAAATTGGTGATAAATCTAATTTAGTGAGGTAGGTCCAATGGATTTTTTTTTTTTTTTTTTTTTATAGATAAAAGGTCTACCATTTGTGAAATAATTTAGTGATTTTTTTTTTTGTTAGTTTTGAAGGACACTTTGTTTCCAATTTTACCCCTAATTTATTTGTTGACTTTTTTTATTTGTTGACTTTCATTGACTATTGTTCAAAAAATTTCCTATCTGTTCAATTTTTTTACCTTTATTTGTTCAAATATATGTCCAAGTTTTATTATCTATTCAATACTTATCTGTTTAAAACTATCTGTTCAATTTTTTATCTGTTTAATTTTTTTATCTGTTCAAATTTTAAAATATTTTATTATCTGTTCATTTAGGTTTACACATACATAGAAAAAGAGTGGCTCATTTTCCACAGCATTCAAGAAAAGAATCTCATATTCAAATTTATACCTATCTGTTCAATTTTTTCCCTATCTATTCAAATTTTGTGGATTTCTCTCTCTATCTGTGTCTTTATCCAGTTCTCTTTTCTTTTTTTTCCTTATATATGTTTCTTTCTCTACTCTATTTTATGTCTTTATCTATTTATTTCTCCACTTCTATTTTCTCTTTCTATCTGTTGAAATACCAAGCCAAACTAAATTCTATTTGTTCAAATCTTTCTTTTCTCTCTCTCTATCTGTTGCATTTTGTTTCATCACCATCGTCAACAAAAAATAAAAAATAAATAAACAAACAGAGATATTCATCATCATTGTCATCAATAATAAGAACCATAACAACTATTACAAAACACACACACACACACACACACACACACAGAGATCAACACAAACAACAAAGAAAAAAAAAATCAACACAAATGCTATTTTTGCGATTCTAGACTCAAACCTTAACTCATTATCATCAACAAATCGGAATCGCCTCTATTCGAAAATACTGTCAGACTTTTAGAGTTTGATAAATCTTTCTTCGATTCTCGTTGGATAGATTTATGTAAATAAGAGAAATCCACTCTGGGGGGGTGAATCTAGAAACATCAAGTTTGCCTATGTAATTAAAAAAAAAGGATAAAAATAAATTAAGTTTTGCAATAAATGTCCCAATGCACACATGGCCTATGTTTTGGAAAAATAAAATAAAATAATATGAGAACCTTAGAAGATCGGACTAGAGAAAGATCTGGATACTCATCAATCTGGACGAAAACCTTAGAGAAAGATTTGTCTCTGTCCAAATCTAACAGAACTTGAACTTGGTCCAGATTTAACATCTCTGATGATGGATGCCGGTGGATCTGACGGGCGTGGAGAGGGAACAGAAAGAGGAAGTGGTGATGTCGGCGGCTAAGATGGAGAAGAGAGAGGAGAGAGAAATGAGAGAAAGAGAGAGACGGTATGTACTGATTAAGGTTTGAAGGAGGCAACAGAGTATGAGATCAACACGAAGAGGATGGTAGTGTTGGGTTGGGGGGGAGAGAGACAGATAACATAAGATTAAAAAGAAAGAGATAGAGATAGAGAGAGTGTGTGTAGGAAGAGAGATTGGCGGTGAATGAGAGAGAGGGGTAGATCAGCGGAGAAGAAGATTGGCGGAGAAAAGAAACGGTGGCGAGTGATGCTAAGGTCTTAGTGAGGGTTTAGGATCAAGATCGAGATCGGGATCGAGAGAGAGAGAGAGAGAGAGAGAGAGAGAGAGAGAGAGAGTAAGTGACTGAGTGAGAGGTTTTGGGACCCAATATATAAGAAAGGGCATTCTGGTCATTTTGCTTGAACTTATTCTTTTGGACAAAGGGTGATTCTACTTACACCACTATTTAACCTCTTTACACCCTCCATTTCATTACACTACTGAAAAAAAATGTAATTCTCATTACACCTCCAATATATTACCAAAACTAATCCTAAATCAATTATTTTATCTCTTTACACCACTAATTTTGGTAACACAATGCTAAATAATTTACATTATTCCGGTGTTTTGTTGCCGAAAAAAATAAATCTCTCCAGTATTTTGTTGCTATACATTTACAGAGCCACTTTCTTCCAAAAAATGATTTTTTAATTTGTGGTGGGTTTGTTCGGTAATACAACGCTAATTAATTTGAATTACTCCAGTGCCATGTTACCGGATAATATTTTTTTTCCCAGCATTATGTTGTCGTCCAATTAGATGATAACAAGAAATTCATTTGGACCACTTGTGAAGTGCATGTTCAGTGATATATTGTTATACAAATGAGATTACTCTAGTGTCATGTTACCAAACTACAATAGAGTTGTCTAGGCCCCCATCGTTGTACATTGAAAGATTTACTTTTTCTTTGAAGCATCCATAAAAAAATTCATAAATCAAACACGCATCCATAAAATCATACATAAAAAGTATCAACGAAATTATTCATAAAAACATCAAGTGTACGAATATGCATAAAGTATCCATAAAATCTATCATTATTTTCATCCATCAATCAAACATGTTATCACAATTCGTTTTGGTAATTTGTAGGTAATTTTTTTCCCTTAATAGAAATAGACATCCACACTTTTTAGAACCTGCCAACCTTAATCATTCACTATTGATCTTCATGTTGTCTCTATAGTAACCATTTTTTTCACAAGCAAGTGTAAGTCTTAGTTTTTTGTCATTACCTCTCGCATCTGATGTCTTTATAACAATGACAAATCCAATCTTCTTCCCAACATTAGAAGCCCATTTAATTAATGCTTCATGACTACTAAGAATCTAAAGATAATAAATACATTTATACGTCAAATTATTAATAAAACTCAATACAAATTAAAAAAAAAAAATCGTATTCATAAAAAAAAAACTTAACAAACCTCGTCTATAATAAATTCATGACTAGAGTCCACTAATATTGTCGTACTTACGTTGTTGCAATGAGTATAAGTATAATTCTTCCAGGCAAAAAAATAAAAAAATATATAAAAAAATGAAACTAAAAGTATATGGTAATGAAAAGCCGAACAAATTAAAAAAATTCGATTTGGGATTACTGGAAATGTATCTTTTATTCAGTAGTTGGTTACCGGACTTATATTTTTGTTCGGCAATGTGATGCCGGACTATTTTATTTTGTTCGATTTCGAACCATTGAACGAAATTCAAACACCAATAAAAAAAAACGAAACAAAAACCTACCAAATAAATTAAAAAACTCACAATTTTACTTTTTTGATGGTTCTTTACCACCGTTTCTTCATCCATTGCTTTCTTTAATGAACAAATTACTATGATTCTCACTTTTTAAAAGAGTTGTGTAAGAGAAAAGAAAAATTAAGAAAGGAAAAGAGGAGTAGGGATTGAAGACCAAGGGATGTAAGGAGAGAACAAAATATATTTAATTTTAGTGTTTTGTCCTTAAAGGTAATTTCACACATGGATAAAATTGGGAAGAAAAAAAAAAACTCATTGGAGGGTGTAAAGAGGTAAAGTAGTGGTGTAAGTAGAATCACCCTTTGAAATATTATATTTTACTCAATACATAACCCAACATACCTAAAATACCCTCATATTCTTCTTCCTTAAAACCCTTATTCCTAACTTTAACAGACCACCAACCATAGTCGCCACCTCCTACTATTGGCACTTTCATCTCAATGTTGATGCCAGAATCACATACCCTCCTAACCGCTACTTCCCTAGCCCCCTTCACTTCTAGTTGCTTTTTCCAACTACCATTTGTGACTCACTAACCCCTCTTTCCACCCTACATCATTGCCATCCCTACTCCTCCCTCCACTCACCGGCGTGACAACCACAACCCCTACCCCTTCCCTTGAGATATCTCTATCTTTTTTTTTCTCTCTCTCTTGGTCTCTCAGTTGCTATAGACTGTGTAGTGCTATTGCGATGGTGTGGCCTACGGAGGGTAAGTATTACAACGACAAGTGGTAGAGGTGAGAAAGCTTCACTGGAGGTGTGGGGCATGGTTGAGGTGGTCGGGAAGGAGGTCGATTGTGACGCTCCAAAAATCGGGAACATCAAGGAATACATTAACAAATAAATAAATGGTTTTTCTAATATTACAAGTGTGGCACTCCAAGATTAACTCTATGGATGAAGTATAGGAAACATCATTAATGAGTCCTTTGGTCAATAACTACGTAAGATCCCAAGAGAGATTGAAGGAGCCAATATAGCCTCTCTTCAAAGTCCAATCTTCTTAAATAGCAAAGCTACCTTCTTGACAAATCTTAATAAGGTATTAACATGAGGTCTACATAACCTGACAGAAAATAAAGATAGGTTACAAAAGATATGTATAAATATATAAGTAAGACAATAATTACAAGAGATAAGTTTTAATTATATCAATAATTTAAACGTTACAATTCCAAACAGGATTACAAAACTGGATTCAACAAAACTAATTCTTAATTCTTCTAAGGTAATCATACATCTTCAAATGCTCCAACTTCATCTTCGATTGGGTAATAGTCTTCAATGCCTAGTATAAAATGCCATGAGTTTGGAATGCCCAGTAAATACACATACACCCCGTCTCTTTTTCCCAATCCAATACACAATCACAATAATAACAAATTGTTGGAAATGGTTATAAAATTCTGGATAAAACCAGAATTTTTTCCTAAGTTTGGTCTATTTTTTAGGTGGGCCCCGTGCGTCGATTTTCACGGGTCAAAGTGGTAACGCGTTCTATGCCACGTTGTGATTCACGTAGTATATTTGGTTGCTCAAAACCATTACCGAGTGAATGGGAAATTGAAGCCAAAGTATGCTCCATGGAAATGGAGTTTTGGTGAAAAATCCTTAAAGGTATTGTATAAGGCTTGTTCCACATTGATTTGATGGGAAGTTTTGAATGGGTTTATAAGGCATGAGTTTGGTACTTGGGGTGTGCCCCAAGGGGTACCCAAGTGTTTTAGAAGGAGAGATTACGGGCAAAATGGGCTAGACCCATTGGACCCAAAAATCACCACACACGCGCGCGCGCCGCCGCCACCATCTGTCTGGTCGGGCGGCCTGGGCGCGGGTGCGTGGTGTGAGTTTGGGCCAAAAAAATTTGAATTTAATTTTATTTTGTATAAAATAAAATCCAAAATTCAAATTAAACTGGAAATAAACTGGTTTAGTTTTACTGTACATCCAAACAGGGCCCTTCTCGAAATAAACTAGTCTGGTTTTTACTATACATCCAAACAGGGCCCTTCCCAGTTTTGTATCTGTTTAAATTATGAATCCAACAGATTCAAATCTGTTTGAATTCAAAACCAACAGGTTTCATACCTGTTCAATTCAAAACCAGCAACTACCTTTACATCTATATATAGATTAGCCTCCCATTTGGATTTGACTCCAATTTTCGTACTCCATCTTCTGTTATAAATCTCTGCATTTTGCTACATTTAATTTCTGAAAGAAATAGTGCAAACACTTAGTGTGTTTGTAAGGCAAACAATTTGTAGTGCTGCTATTGGTTGTAGTAGATCATTTCATCCTGGGAGATAGACGTACAAATTCTGAAAGCACCGTGGAGAGGACGAATCTGTCTTAAAGACACAGTGTCAAACATTGGACTTGATCAAATTATAATTCGAAGAAATTAAATCAAGTAAGTTATTTAATTTATTTTCAGTGTTATTATTATTTATTTAAATCAGATTTTAATTTTGTTTTTGTAACAAAATAAAATCTGTTTTTATTTATTTATTTTTATTTCGAGTTTGATTTTTGTAATCAAACAAATTCTCTCATTTCCTTTATTTCTTTATATTCTGGTTGTTGTTTAGTACACAACAGAATTTAATTTATTTAAATACAGTGAAGATTGTTCAACAATCTTAAGACAGAACCGTTTTTGGTATCTTCATTGTATTTAATTTTCTGTAATTTCATAAGACATATTCTGGTTGAAAAAACAAATAGTGTTTATGCTATTTGACAGATAGTAGTAATATACTGTCTCTTTTCTTTGACAACTAGTAGTAATATACTGGTGTCATTAACAATTGCAGAATATTAATTTGTGTTACAGAAAATTATTGTGGTATTTTATTTTTCTAGTTTTAGTAACAAGGAAAATAAAATTATTCTGTGTTATAATTTATTTTCTGGTTTTAGTAACTAGAAAATTAATTTGTGTTTTAATTTTTCTGATTTTTGTAATCAGAGATTATGGCTACTACAATTGAAACTGCATCTGGTAGTGGTACTCCGATTGTTACACCAACACCGGTCCTCCGATTGTTACTCTTCTATCTTACAACTCTTAATTTGGCCTGATTTCTCCATGAAGAGGCTCTAGCACTTAAAGAGGGTGAAAGTGATCGGCAAGTTGTTGCCGCTGTAGATGCTTGAAAATATTCAAATTTCCTGTGCAGAAACTACATCCTCAATAGCCTTGACAACATGTTGTATAATGAATACAGTCCTTTGAAGTCAGTAAAAGAATTTGTGGGATTCTTTGGAGAAGAAATACAAGACAGAGGATGCTGGCACGAAGAAATTTGTCCTCGGTAAATTTTTGGATTTTGTTATGGTAGATTCCCAAACGGTAATATCTCAAGTTCAAAGTTTTCAGATAATTTTGCATGATATTCATTTAGAAGGTATGTCTCTTAGCGAGTCTTTCCAAGTCGTTGCTTTAGTGGAAAAGTTACCACCGACTTGGAAAGATTTCAAAAATTATTTAAAACATAAACGCAAAGAGGTGACCATGGATGAACTTATAATAAGACTGAGAATTGAGGAAGATAACCGAAAGGCTGAAAAGAGGAATGGGAAAAATCCTATTGAGTCCAAGGCTAATGCGGTTGAACAAGTTCATAAACCACATAACAAAAAGAGAAAGTTTACTGGAGATGGTCCTAAACAAGGCGATAGTAACAAGAAGTTCAAAAGAAAATGCTATAACTGTGGCAAGACTGGACATTGAGTTCTGACTGCCGTTGCCCTAAGAAGGATTATGGAAGTACAAGTAAGAAGACCACCAATCAGGCCAATGTAACAGAATTGGATTACATCTCTGACGGAGTGAATGACATCAACCTCTCTGCTGTGGTGTCTAAGGCTAACTTGGTTGGAAATCCCAAAGAGTGGTGGATTGACACTGGAGCAACTCGTCACATATGTGCGGACAAGAATATGTTCACTACCTATAATGAGGCTGCAAATGGTGAGCAAATTTTTATGGAAAATTCTTCTACTTCTACTGTGGCGGACAAGGAAAAGTGATCTTGAAGATGACATCAGGGAAAGAACTGACTCTCAACAACGTACTACATGTACCTGACATTCGGAAGAATTTAGTTTCTGGTTCTTTGTTAAGTAAAAATGGTTTTAGGCTTGTCTTTGAGTCTGATAAATTTGTATTAACAAAGAGTGGTATGTATGTTGGTAAGGGATACATGAGTGATGGTCTCTTTAAGTTGAATGTAATGACAGTTGTATCGAAAGTTGTTATGAATAAGAATAACACATCTTTTGCTTATATTCTTGAGTCGAATTTATGGCATGGTAGACTACGACATGTGAATTTTGATGCTTTGCGTAGATTAATTGGTTTAGATTATATACCAAAGTTTGAAATTAATCCTAATCATAAATGTGAAATTTGTGTAGAAGCAAAACTAACCAAGGCTTTATTTAAATTGGTTGAAAGGAAAACCGAACCTCTAGAATTAATTCATACTGATGTATGTGATCTAAAATTTATTCAAACTAGAGGAGGCAAAAAGTATTTCATAACATTTATCGATGATTGCACAAAATATTGTTATGTTTATTTACGTAGAAGTAAAGATGAAGCCTTAGAAATGTTTAAACTCTACAAAACAGAAGTTGAAAATCAACTTGGTAATACCATTAAAATGGTTAGAAGTGATAGGAGTGGTGAATATGATGCACTATTAAATGAATTTTGTGCACAACATGGCATTATTCACCAAACTACAACCCTTTATTCTCCACAGCAAAATGGAATTGCTGAAAGGAAGAATAGAACCCCAAAAGAAATGATGAATGCCATGTTACTAAGTTCAGGCTTACCACAGAACTTGTGAGGGGAAGCAATATTGTCTGCTAATTATGTTCTTAACAGAATACCCCATAAGAAAACCAACAGCACTCCTTATGAATTGTGGAAAGGTCGACCGCCTTCCTACAAATACTTAAAAGTGTGTAGGTGTTTGGCAAAAGTTGAAGTTCCTGTTCCTAAAAAGATGAAGATTGGACCAAAAACAGTAGATTGTGTGTTTATTGGTTATGCTCAGAATAGTAGTGCATATCGGTTTCTGACTTATAAATCAGAAATACCTGATATAAATGTGAAAACTATTATAGAGTCAAGGAATGCTGCGTTTTTTGAACATGTCTTTCCTTACAAGAAAGGACAGGAATTAAGTTCACAGAAAAGAATTTATGATTGTACACAAAGTCAAGAGACTAATGACAATCAAACATAAGAGACTAGTAATGGTCTCGACCAACAGGATTTAATTGATGATGAATCAAGACGAAGAAAGAGAGCAAGAACATCAAAATCCTTTGGTACAGATTTTCTGACATACTTGTTAGAAAATGAACCTCAAAGCTTTAAGGCAGTAATGACAGGTTCTGAAGCACCTTTGTGGAAAGAGACTGTTAATAATGAAATTGAATCCATTATGCAAAATCATACTTGAGAATTGGTGGATCTTCCACTAGGTTCTAAACCTCTTGGATATAAATGGATATTTAAGAGAAAAATGAAAGCAGATGGTTCAATTGACAAGTATAAAGCAAGACTTGTAGTTAAAGGTTACAGACAAAAGGAAGGTCTGGACTATTTTGACACATATTCTCCTGTGACAAGAATAACATCCATTCGCATGCTTATTTCTATAACAGCGTTGTTTAATCTAGAAATACATCAAATGGATGTTAAGACAACTTTCTTAAACGGTGATCTAAATGAAGAGATCTATATGGAGCAACCCGAAGGGTTTGTAGTATCAGGGCAAGAAAAGAAAGTTTGTCGACTTGTAAAATCCCTTTATGGATTAAAACAAGCACCTAAGCAATGGCATGAAAAATTTGATCATGCAATGCTTACTAATGGGTTTAAGATAAACGAATGTGACAAATGCGTCTATGTTAAAAACACTGACCAAAGATATGTCATAGTTTGTCTTTATGTGGACGACATGCTTATTATTGGAAGTAGTCAAAACATGATCAAATCAACTAAGTAAATGCTTAACAAAAGATTTGATATGAAAGATATGGGGGTCGTAGATGTTATATTAGGAATGAAAATTACTAAAACATCTGACGGATATGCATTATCTCAATCTCATTATATTGAGAAAATTCTTGATAAATTTATCGAGGATAATTTGAATTTAGCTAGAACACCTGTAGACATCAGTCTTTATTTATTGAAAAATAAAGGTGATGCAGTGTCTCAGTTAAAATATTCCCAAACCATTGGAAGCCTAATGTACCTAATGAATTGTACTCGTCCTGATATAGCTTATGCTATTAGTAAATTGAGTAGGTACACTAGTAACCCCGGAGAAGACTATTGAAAAGTGATCATTCGGGTTCTTAGATATCTGAGACTCACCCGTGATCATGGTTTGAACTTTACTCGATATCCAGCAGTACTAGAAGGTTATTGTCATGCAAATTGGATATCGGATACTAAAGATTCAAAATCTACAAGTGGATATGTCTTTACTCTGGGAGGCGCTGCTGTTTCTTGGAAATCCACGAAACAAACATGCATCGCACGATCCACAATGGAATCTGAGTTCATTGCTTTAGACAAAGCAGGAGAAGAAGCAGAATGGCTTCGTCACTTCTTAGAAGATATTCCAATGTTGCCAAAACCTGTGCCTAGGGGTGAGCATGGTCCGGATTGGACCGGATTGGGATAAAACCAGGACCAATCCGTTATTTACGGTTCTTGAAAAATTGGAACCAATCCAATCCGTTTAAATCATGGAACCAATCCGAACCAATCCATTTAAATACGGATTGGATCGGTTTAGGACCACGGATTCACATAATTAAATAACAAAAAAATATATATATAGCACTTTAATTTCATAAAAACATAAACATAGCGATATATTAGCTTCACAATAGTAACATGTCTTTCTATAATAGCGACACACTGTTCTAGAATTTAAACAACTATAAAAAAATTGGTTTCACCATAAGTATTTAGACCATTACAAATTAAAACTAAAAACTAACCAACAAAAGTAATAAAAGAATATATGATGCGAGTTTAGGTTTGAGTTTAGGTTTTATATGGAATATGAGAAGATACTATGAGAGAGGATGTATAATAAAATATAGACTATTTGTATACGGTCCGGATCGGTTCCAATCCGGAACCGTGGAGTTCAATCCAGAACCAATCCGTGAATTACGGATTTTTAATTCTTTAATCCGGAACCGAACCACGGATTCAAAAAACCAATCCAAACATATCGGATTGGACTGGACTGGATCGGATTACGGATTTCACGGATTCCTTGCTCAGCCCTACCTGTGCCAGCTATTTGCATTCATTGTGATAGTCAATCTGCAATAGGCAGGGCACAAAATCATATGTATAACGGTAAGTCTCGACATATTCGTCGTTGACATAATACCGTAAGGAAATTGTTGTCAAACGGAATAATCTCAATAGATTATATAAAATCTAAAGAGAATATTGCGGATCCATTAACAAAAGGTTTGACAAAAGAGCTAGTGTATAGTTCATCGAAGGGGATGGGATTAAAGCCTATTACATAAGAGTCGTCATAATGGTAACCCTACTTATATGACTGGAGATCCCAAGAACTAAGTTCAAAGGGACAACTAAGTTATGTATGGCTCGCCAGAAATCACCAAGGGATTAAAATTTCCCTATCCATTCCTATGGTGAGAGTGATATCTGCAACATATGTTGTATGCAGGGGTATAAGGATAAGCTTTGCTTTTAATGATTACTTATATCTTGATTAAGGCATAAAATCAAGACGAGTATAAGGAGATACTCACAATAAGAATCACTTATATGAGTGTTAAACTGGGGCCGGTTCTATGAGAATGAAAGAGGCTACATTCTCTAGAAACACTTATGAAAACCAGGAGCGTTCAAGGCCAAAATGAACACAACAGTGAGAACCATGATGTGTTAGAAGATATTTTGTGTGAAATCTATTGTCTTGGCTTACACAAACGGATGAACAATTCAAGGCATCACATCCATTGGTTAGCCAGTAAGTCTGACAGGTTATCATTATGGAAGGTTCAAGGCCGAAAGCTACCTATCCTGATGCAAGATATTTTCGACTTATACTCTTTCGATAAAGTCTGCATATTGTTGCATTTCCGTTGTCATCAAATTCCATTTATGTGGGGGATTGTTGAAAATGGTTATAAAATTCTGGATAAAACCAGAATTTTTTCCTAAGTTTTGTCTATTTTTTAGGTGGGCCCCGTGCATTGATTTTCACGGGTCAAAGTGGTAACGCGTTTTATGCTGTGTTGTGATTCACGTAGTATATTTGGTTGCTCAAAACCATTACCGAGTAAATGGAAAATTGAAGCCAAAGTATGCTCCATGAAAATGGAGTTTTGATGAAAAATCCTTAAATGTATTGTATAAGGCTTGTTCCACATTAATTTGGTGAAAAGTTTTGAATGGGTTTATAAGGCATGGGTTTGGTACTTGGGGTGTGCCTCAAGGGGTAAGTGTTTTAGAGAGAAAGATTATGGGCAAAATGGGCTAGACTCATTGGACCCAAAAATCACCACACGCGCGCGCGACGGCGCCGCCGTCCGTCCGGTCGGGCGAGCTGGGCTGGGCCTGGGCTTGGACGCGGGTGCGTGGTGTGAGGTTGGGCTTGTTCGGCCCAATACTAATCTTTTTGAGCCAAAAACATTTGAATTTAATTTTATTTTGTATAAAATAAAATCTAGAATTCAAATTAAACTGGAAATAAACTGGTTTGGTTTTACTGTACATCCAAACAGGGCCCTTCCCGAAATAAACTAGTCTGGTTTTTACTGTACATCCAAATAGGATCCTTCCCGAAATAAACTAGTCTGGTTTTTACTGTACATCCAAACAGGGCCCTTCCCGATTTTGTATCTGTTTAAATTATGAACCCAACAGATTCAAATCTGTTTGAATTCAAAACCAATAGGTTTCATACCTGTTCAATTTAAAACCAGCAGCCACCTTTACATCTATAAATAGACTAGCCTCCTATTTGGATTTGACTCCAATTTTCGTACTCCATTCTCTGCTATAAATCTCTGCATTTTGCTGCATTTAATTTCTGAAAGAAAGAGTATAAACACTTAGTGTGTTCGTAAGGCAAACAATTTGTAGTGCTGCATCATTTCATCTTGGGAGATAGACGCCCAAATTCTGAAAGCACAGTGGAGAGGGCAAATTTGTTTTAAGGACACAGTGTCAAACACTAGACTTGATCAGATTATAATTCGAAGAAATTAAATCAAGTAAGTTATTTAATTTATTTTCAGTGTTATTATTATTTATTTAAATCAGATTTTAATTTTGTTTTTGTAACAAAATAAAATCTGTTTTTATTTATTTATTTTTATTTCGAGTTTGATTTTTGTAATCAAACAAATTCTCTCATTTCCTTTATTTCTTTATATTCTGGTTGTTGTTTAGTACACAACATAATTTAATTTATTTAAATACAGTGAAGATTGTCCAACACAAACAAGTAATGAAGCATGACATTCAAGTAAATAAGCAAAAGGTTACAAAGTTAGATGTTAATAATCTAGAAATAAGGATTTCATCCTCCTAACCTAACCGCAAGAATTGGATTCGGATTATTTAGTATATCCCATCTTTTGTTGCTTTATAGACCTTATCCCGGATGCCTATAACAATTACATACCACGTAGCACCAACTGAGGACCTCAAAAGATACGGTAAAAATAAGGGCCAAGTCCATAACCTCCTCCAACCTCATCCATCATAAATACCTAGGGTCAGAATACAACGGTCCATTCAAGGGTTCCGAAAAAATCATTTGTGCAAGACTTAACCTTCAATTAGGGAACACGTCCCATCAATCCATACTTGAAGTTAACATATTATCATTTCATTATTATTCAAGTGATCAAAAACCCAATACCACCCCATTTAGTTTCCCCTTGAGTTAGATGTTTTAAGTGAATGTTAGAATAAGCTATTGAGATTATAATTTCCATGCATGTTTGAGCATCATCGAAGCACCATGACAAAGAAATATAGACATAAAAATGTAAAAATCATACTAAAGCCCAAACAAGTGATAAGAAGCATATTCATGAAATTTTAAAGTATGAAATCATTAGCAAACATAAATTTTCAAATTAGATACTCTTTAAAGATTACAATCTAAGAGACATTTCTTGACTTTTTCCGAACTCGGCCTTTCTATGATTTGTAGAGAATTTTATCTAGTTTCTATGTCATTTTTCAAAAATGGGATACCTTTCCTAAATTTTTCGATGGTGCTACAAGAATTAATTAATGTACATACTAATGTACCAACTAGTGTTATGTCAATATTACTAACCCCACCTATTTTACAAATTACAAATACCCAAAACCTCTCAAATTATGCTTCATCATCTGTTAGTATACTATTTAGTACATTAATTGGTATATATAGCATTATTTTAATTTTTTAGTTATTAAAGAAATACTCTAGCACTGTTCAGATTCGTCGATTGTTACGAAAATTGAATTTTTCTTAAACCACTCACTCTTTTTCAATAAAACCATTTTTAATTGAAGGATAACACTTTAAGGATAACATTTTTTTAGAATTTTTGAAAGCGGGCTGAAAATACCGATCTTTTTTGCACAAAGCTTGAAGTAAGAAGAGTAATATAAAAAGAGGGCAATTATGAGTAATTTTCCATTTCTCTTATGACGAAAACATGCTAAATAGTATATAAATAATTCAAATTTTTAGAATGAAGGTATGCTTTCGGAAATAATGTGAAAAATGAGTAGAAAAATATAGTTTTGTTTCCATTAAGTGAAAATACAAATAAGGAAAGAAACAATGCTATAATTGCTTTATTTAAACACAAGAACATTATGAATACATATTTGAAAATGATACATTAAACCTCTAAGATCATGTATTTGAATGAGAAAATAAAAGAGGGTTGTGTTGTGACTTGCTTGTTTGCCTGGGAAAGGTGTTATGCAAGAATTGCTCACTTTTCTTCCTCCTCCTCCAAAGTTCTCACTTTCTCTCTCTTTCCGTCTGCTCAACCAAAATATAGAGTGTGTGTATATGTTTGTTGTGCCAAAAGTGTTGAGGGAGGTGATGTATTTATAGGAAAATTGCGGTGAAAGGTCCAAAATACCCATTGATTTCAAATGAATTGAATAGTCTTGGATTTATTTAGGATAAAATGGAATGATGGGTGATTTAGATGGTTAATCATGGTTTAATTATGGCTTAAATCTCATTTGGTTGGAATGGAACTAGATGGCTAGATTGGTACAAAACAAGTTTCCAAGTTTTGGGGTACTAGCTCACTTTTTTCCTTAATTTCATAGATTTTGCTTCGAAAAGTACATCACAAACTTTCTTCAAGAGGGTGGCCGGCCATGTGCATTTGATCAAGGGATTTGTATCATCTTTTTGGTACAAATATGTGTATATATATATATATATATATGTAGATATTTTGGTAGAAAAAGATTAAAATAATAATTTGTATTTTTATATGTATAAAGAATGATTTGAGGTCAAAATAAAATTAAAAAAAAATGCAAGGGCTTGGGTTTAATTAGAATATCTATTTCAAGTTTAGTATTAATTAAAATAGTGTTAGGAAAAATAATTTAGTTTGAATAATCTTACTTTGAATTAAAAGACGCGTAACCGAATGAAAACGATAGAAACCGAAAACTAGGGTTTTGAGCGATCAATCTATAATTAGAGAGTTAAGTAATTAATATTAGAGTGTTAGAAACGACTACTAAGTTACGGGAGTCTATTAGGATTTGCACAGTTTCATCTGGGATTTGTTTTCAATTCTAGGGTTAAAATTATAAATGAGGAGTTGAGGACTTTTATTATAATAATTCAAAAGTGAGAGCCTCACTAGGATTTATAAAATTTAGGGGTCTCACACCAGCGATGATGAGTGATGGCTGGGTTTTGGATGGAGAATTAGGATTTAGGGTAATTTGGTACTTTTATTTTAGGACAAAAATATAATATAAAAAAATTCGTCAAGTGCGGATTGAGAGATTTGGCGTGTGAAAATATAAGCTCCCTACAAATTGAAGAAAATAAGACAACCTATTCACATCTTCACTGCACAAGCTAATTTATTTCATTCCCGTTGGATACCACCACCTGCATATGCATGTATTACCTGCGATTCCACATTAATTAGTCTGAAAATGGTTTGCCAATAAATTAAGACAAAGTGGTTAGTCCACACAACACATGTAATGTAACAAAGGCAATAATTTAAACCTGGTTTTGAAGTTTGTAGAAAAAGATATAGATAGATTCACAACTGCGAATCTTTGGCAATAATAGAATACATTAGAGAGTGATTGCTGTGACATATGTTAGAAGCTCTCGATCACAAGGTGTGTTTGACACTTCCAACATAAAATTAAAGGATACAATCTGTTACATAACCATGTATGTATACACTTGCTTAATTCCTGATAAGAAAAATAAAATGGAGAATCAACTTCTCTTCCTTGATATTTACATGCAATTTCTATGTAGTCCACTACCAAAGTCAATGATTCATCAGCATGGCCTCCAGTCTCCTCTTCCTTGCAGCATGTTTTAGTTTCTCTAGTGCAACAAGTCCGATTTGCCTAACTCTTTCCCTGGACAATCCTATCCTGGAGGGTTGGACATAATGACATTCAAAACTACTAAGTTAATTTGGACCCAAAAAAGAAAAAAATATGAAAGCAAAAGAAGGATTTCAATAAACAGGCAGGGAAATGGACCTAGAAATCACAATGTCACCAATGTAAAGGTTCAAAAGAGTACATGATCGAGTTCATAGATGCATTGCACCATGTTAATATTATTGATCATTTCCTTTGGTTGCCTAGTTAGTTGTATCTATAAATGGAAATTTGAATCATGTCAATATCACCACACAAATTTTTGCATCAATCAGAGGGCTAAAGTTCATCTGAATGATTTGATTATAGACCACATGCAACGATTTAAAAGAAAAAAGTGCTCCCCTATAATATAGCTTTAGCATCAGCATTCTTTCTTTAATTTCAAAAGCATGCATGACAGAATCAACTCCAGAGCATTTTTAAAAGTATGTCTATATATCAGCATATTTGGCCACCTGAGAGATGTCATGGATAGTGTTTAGCAGTACCCACCGTCTACTAATATCCTCCCAAGTAAGGCATTCACTGTCCAGGCCATAGTAAAGACGTATAATAACTCTCTCCCGTTCTCTTAGTGTTGTACTAATAAGCTTATTTACCTCATCCTGCAAAATAAATTGTTCGTGCTAGTTTGGAAAACAACATTATAAGATGTGCTGCATTTATAAAAACTAGCTACAAAGAAAAGCTAAAAAAAGCCATTTGGCATATTTTAGAATCTCAATACATGTAGAAAATAATTTTCTACATTTTAAAAGAAATAAGCATATATGCATGCATTTGCATGTAGATCACTTAGATTCCCCTTCTTCTCACTCTCTGTGAAATTTGATCATATCAATGTGTTGATTTTGAGCAGGATAATACGGAGATATTCATGGATGGGTGCCTTTTATCAGTCATTCGTTCATTGGCAGACAACCTACTTTCCTGCTCAGCACGGAATAATATTTCCACTGAACATTTTGCATTTTAAAGTTTTAAAAATTCTTTTTGTTACCTTACTAGCTTGAGTGCCCACTCATCTACTCCATGCCATGGATTGTTCTCGAGGTGATTATCTGCAAAGTACTGGAAAGATAGAAAGAGGAGTCAAACTTTTATCTCTTAGGTGGTATGTAGTGTCAATAAAAAGTTAGTATTCAAAAATTGAGTTGTTTCATAGTACATATGCACTTACACTATGAAGTGTTTCTCCTGGAAGGCCATTTAAAGAGGGGAATGCTTCCCTATCAAGAGAGAAGACCTTACTAATTGCCTACAAAGAGAGATATTTTACATTAAGCAAGGAGAAATCACACAAGGGATGAACCCTGGTATAACTGCAAAAACTACAAGATATTGAGACAGTATAAAGCTCAAAGTACTTGGCATCTCTGTTGCATTCCTGACTTTTGTTTGGGACATGTTCAGGCATGCCGCAATTCTCTGAAATGGGAGTGTGGAAAACAAGTGAATTAAACGAGAGGAGTTCACAAAATTAAAGCATGACATAGCTAAATCAGGATTTTTGATTAGCATGTTTTCATATATTTATATAGGTATGATGATGTGACACGCAAGAGTCAAGTAACAATCAATTAGGCTTACATCAATCGGTGGAGCAATTCCTTCCTCTTCATGTTTCGTCTTTGCATTACGGATTAAACTTAATCTTTCATGCAAATAAGTAGGCAATCTTAAGGTTCTTGCATTTTCAACTAATGCCCTCGAAACACCCTGCATGAAAGAGAAGTAACAGATCCTTCTAAGTTTACACACTGACAGAAGATCTATTAATGTGACTACAGGAATGTACTGTATACCCAATAAAAGAACAAAATTGACAAGATTCTGGGTTAAAAACACACAATAAACCTTTTCTTTTATTGAAAACTAGGCGGCTTAAAAGTAAAATCATAGGAAGAGATTCATTAAGTAGAAGTTTTTTGAAAGCTTGAAGTTTTGTGCATGATGTCAGCATATATATGATATCAAAAGAGCTACTTGATCGCTGTTACGTTAAACAGATTCCAGATATTCTGTTTTAGAATGGCAAAAGAAATGGTTTGGTAAATCAAGACACATACAGATTGTATACATGTGTTTTCAGAAATTTGCAAGTGTTTCCAGCCTTTATACTCTTTATGACCCTGGGCTTTCTTAATTTAACCCTTAGAAATGGGGATCACGTCAGAGCTTCAAGGACTTGACAATATAATCTAGCATTTTTCCATTGATGAGCTAAAATTGAAGTAGAATGTTTTTGGTGAATGGAAAGAATAGGCAATCTGAACTCTTCATAATGATCACAAAATCTTTCCCTCTTGCAGCAAAACTTACTTTACAAACATGCATGACAGTGGTTCTTCAAAGTAACAAAAGAAAAAATATTGTGAGGAAAAAAAGAAGAAAGTGGGGGAAAAAAAAAACTATAAAAAGCAAGAAAAGCAAAGAAATCCTTGAAACAATTTAGATTCAGAATTGTAAAGTTTCAAATCAGCTTAGTGGTGGTGAGAACAAGACAATGAGAGCAAGAGAGGGAAAGTTGAGTAAGAGAAGAAGGAAGGAAAAAAGAGAGAAAGAAGTGACAAGAAGAGAAAAGATATGAGAGTGGACTAGATAAGAGAGAAATGGTAAAGAGTAGTTTCCAAGTCTTCAATCAGAATTGAAGAGAATAAAGCACACATTTATTGTAGTTCTGTTTTTGATTCCAGGAACCCTTTATAAGTTTAAACATTTATTTTTATATTGATATTGTTTGTAAAAATGTTAATTATAGTAATATATGGAAGAAAATGAATGGAATACAATAAATAAAATATTTCCACTATTATTTAACAAGGTGATTGCTGGTTAAGCGGAAAGAAGCAATGTGGTCTTGAGTTCAAACCTTGTAAGTTGTTTTTTTTTTCAGCGCCTGACCATGCTTGTAGAAGACATGTCAGGCCTGGCCAGTTCCCTTGAACTGGTGCCGGTTCTTCCGGTTGACCAATTCAACCGTGGGTTTTGTTGGTTTAATGGAAAAGGCTGGTTTCGAACTGGAAAGGGTTTATCGGTGTATCTGGGCTGGAACCTAGACCAGTCAATCGGTTGAACCGCCGATCCGATTTTAAAAGCATTGGTTATTGGGTCTTTTATAAAGTCCTTATCAGGTCTAAAGTATTTTAGTTGGTCAAAGTTTCTAACCACCAGAAATTCACTCGGCCCCTACCGTACTCCAACGTGGTAGTTTCCACCGCTTGTCCTTTTAGTTATGGAATCATAGTCATAGTCCTTGTAGGAATAAGAAGATTCTAACAACTTATAAATATGCATGAAATTTTTATTTTCAATAGAGATTTGATTTATGAGAATTTGGGATTGAGTTTGCATGAATTTACCTAGCCCTTAAAAGGGTGAAGAACCTCTTTCTCTCTCTTCTTGTCCTTGTCTTTCTCTTTCTTTTGCGCCAATAACCCAAGTACTGTTCTCGTATTTCTATTCACAATCTTCAAAAAGTGCACTTTTTAGCCCCCAAACCCTATCCATCACACCCAAATCAACCCTAATCTCTCCTACCTATTGGCCTTCAATTTAACCATTAAAACCATGAACTCACTGTTTAGGCCCTTAAATAACCTCTATTCTGAAAATCCAGCAAACCGTCATTTTTCAAAAATCAAACCAAATCTCACATCTTTTCATCTCTTAACCCTAGAAACTTTCTTCTCTTTTATAATCTGAGAGGGTGATTTGTGAACAAATTGGGCCAAGCTAAGACGAGTCTTCTTTGGAAGATGGGTTGCGCTATGAGGCCAAGAAGACATTTCGTATTTCAGATTTGGGCCGAACTATGGGCCGAAGTAGTTACTTATGTAGCGCGGTCCTAGATCATCTGCATCAAGCCGGTCAGAGATGGGCTACCAACGGCATGACCTAGCTATCTTGGACCAAAGTATCAGTGGAAGGGGGGCCGAGCTAAAGGATAGCTATGTAGGGCGTCATCAAAGTCAAGACTGACAGTGTTGCCTAAAGTAGCACCGAGCTCTGTGAGCACAGTTAAGTCTTGTGCCAGCCGAGGTAATAGTTGCAACTATCTCACTTGGTTAGCAGTGAGTAAGAAGTTATAAGGATGGACATTATCCTTGGGAGTGTGATTCCTAAGAGGACTCTTATAGGGAGAGTTGGAATTCTATCAGGATAGTGTCAGTCAGAATGTACAAAAACTCATGACAAGACCTATGTATAAGTATCACAATTCTCACTCTAGAATATATAGAGCTTTTGCGTCTATTGTTTATTTGTTGACTTAGGCATCGGAGAGGTTTTCGGTACACACCCGCCGGCTAGCTCACATTTGTGTTTTCAGGTGACAAAGCGATGACGTTTGAAGGAGTGCAAACTTGATCAACAAGATTATACGAGAAGATTATTTCTGTGCTCATACAATTGGCGCCGTCTATGGAAATCACACAAAGAACAAACCTTTTGATTGAGTTTCCTTTTTAGTTGAAATCTATGGTGCACAATGAAGACTTACCACATTCTGCTATTGATGGGCAGACCTTGGAAGGAGGTCGGAGGCGTGAAGGTTTACCTTTTATCCCACTTATGACAGAATTAGATTCCCAGCGATGGAACCCACGGAGAGACACACGAGAAAGGCAGGGCTCAAGCCCTCATCGCTCTCAGAGCTCTGATAGGCAGAAACGGAGGATGGATCCTCAGGTTTTGGAGGATCGCGTAAGGGAGCAAGACGAATTGATATGGAGAATGGCGGCCAAATATGGAGACGATGAAGTGCCAGATAAAAGGCAAATGGGTGGCAACAGAAGAAGGGCGCAAAGGCAACACGCACTCTAGCCACTCAGAAGAACGTGACAGGCAAGTCACACTGTCACAAGCTGAAAGTAGAAGCCTCAGGATAGGTGACACATATTCAAGGACTTCCAGGACTCGTTACTCTAGGTCTGAGAGAACGAGGACTGAAAGGTCTTACACAGAGGGAAACAGTTATCGTTCCTCGCATTCACACTAAACAACATCTAGGCACACGGAGTTGCCTAGGTCGGCAGACTTGCGTACAGTGTTACAGGAAAGGACTCGAAGGAGAGAAGATACTCAGGCTCGCGACCTCCATAGAGTCTCAGCGCTGCAACGGTTGGCGCCTAGAACACATGGGAGTGCCGAGGTTGGGATGCCAGAACTAGACCTTGCCTACGAAACAGCAGACAAAGCGTTAGCGAGGTTACAGAGCTCGCTGTTCGTTCTGACGATAGAGAGTGCACCATTACCCTTAGGCAGAAACTAGCTCAAATTCACTACTTATGAGGGGAAGTTAGACCCTTACATGCACTTGAGCCACTTCCGCCAGGTTATGGCCGTGTATCGGCAAAACGAGGATCTAATGTGTAGCCTGTTTTCTTCCAGCCTTGGCGACCTGAGTTTAACATGGTTTGAGAGGTTGCCAAAAGGTAGTATAGCTTCATGGGCGCAACTAGCAGAGGCATTTGTGACCAGATTCAAAACGAACACCAAGATGCCAGTGGAGATTGACCAGCTTCTCTCCACAAACATGGGTGAGAAGGAAACATTGACGTCTTACAATAACCGGTATTGGGAGACTTTTAATCAGATTGGAGATTGCCCCACAAACCTAGCTATTGCATAGTATAAACGAGGTTTGCCGGCTGGCAATAAATTGCAGGATTCAATGACAATGACACCACCCCTCACAATAGAAGCCCTAATGGAAAGAGTGCATCAGCATATCCGGGTAGAAGAAGATGTCATGCACACCAAAGCAAAAGCTGGCACAACAACGATGACAGACAAAAAACTTGCGGCAAAAGTTAACACGGTTGGACAAGAAGAACAACCGAGCAAAAATGGGCGAGGTAGACGAACCAACAGAGAGGACCCCCAAGCAAGAAAGTTAAGAGTCCGCACTGCCATCACCACGGTATTCGATAAACCTATCTACCAGATTCTTAGCGAGATACGCGATGAACCCTTCGTTCGGCGACCAGCCAAGTTGGGAGAAGTGCAAAGGGGCTTCGATGATAGGTACCGTTGCACCTTCCATAATGAAAAGGGGCACCGAACTGAAAATTGTATGCCATTAAGGCAACATTTGGAAGAGTTAGTGGCCGTGTGCCACCTGGACCAATATATTGAGGGGGGAATGCAGCCAACCCCCCAGGACCACAACAGGACGGATGGGATGCCGATCGATGGTCCGCTCCAAGGCATAATCGATGTAATACATGGGATCATCGAACTTGAATGAGTATGTGAACTCAGTGGGATGATCAAAAGGCTGAGCACATGAGAGAGGTACTAAGTGCATAACTTACCATGAAAAAGGGAAAAACGAAGGCAACGAATGTCATCACCTTTTCTGATAAAGACTTAGCAAGTTTAGAAAGCCCTCGCAATGACACACTGGTGGTTACTCTGCGCGTCAAGAATTTTGACATCAAGCGGATCCTAATTGACCAAGGGAGCTCATGCGAGATAATGTACTACGAGACTTTCAAGCAACAAAAATTGGAGGACAAAGACTTGGCACCCGCGACATCTCCCCTAGTTGGTTTCAACTCAATGCTAGAATGGCTGGTTGGCAAGATAATTCTGCTAGTCAAGGCAAGAACGATGACAAAACAGGTGAAATTTTGAGTATTGAAAGTCCTTTCCACTTACAACATAATCTTGGGAAGAGCATCGTTGCACGCCATACGAGCAGTGGCATCGACCAACCATCAGGTGTTACGGTTCCCCAATGAAGCTGGAATGATTGAAGAAGTCTTAGGAGACCAAATCATATCCAAACAGTGCTTCATTACAGTAAATGGCAGCTGGGCTGCAAAAGGGTTTGTACAAATGGTAGAAGAACCAGAAAGCAACGAGCTGTTCGCAGACGTCAGCAAAACAGCCGAACAGAAAGTAGTGGAAGACTTGGTAGAGATAAGAATAGATGAGAAAAACCCAAAGAAGTTCTTTTTTCTCGGATCATCTTTGTCTAGCACCGAGAGAATAGAGGTCATGGAATTTTTGACCTCTAATATCGAAGTGTTCGCCTGGATGCCGTATGACATGCCTGGCATTGACACTAATTTCATTTGCCATCAACTCAATGTCCACCTAACCGCCAGACCAATTGTATAGTGAACTCGCCGATCGGCACTCCACCATGCAGAGATAGTGGCAGAAGAAGTGGGAAACCTACTGGAAACAAGGGCAATCAGAGAAGTACACTATCCCAGGTGGATTTCCAACACGGTAGTGGTACCAAAAAAGAACGGCAAATGGCACGTTTGCGTGGACTACAAAACAGCCAACAAAGCATGCCTGAAAGACAGCTTTCCTCTACCATGAATAAATCAACTGGTGAACCTAACTGCAGGGCACAACTGACTTAGCTTTCTTGATGCGTATAGAGGTTTCCATCAGATCGCTATGTATAAACTGGACCAGGAGGTCACATTATTTACAACTCCCAGGGGCAACATTCCAACAGATGATCACCAAAATGTTTGAGCCATTGTTAGGCAGAACAATGGAAGCTTACATAGATGATATGGTGGTCAAAAGTAAGAATGAAGGGGACCATCTCAAGGACCTAGATGAGATGTTTCAAATTTCGAAGTCCCACAAGTTGCAATTGAACGCATCCAAGTGCGCGTTTGGCGTGGGGTCTGGAAAATTCTTGGGGTTTCTAGTAACCAATCGGGGTATAGAAGTTGATCCATCTTAGATCAAAGCCATCCAAGATCTTGAGAGGCCCAACATAGTCAAGGAGGTGCAACATCTCACTGGCCTTGCAGCTACGCTAAACTGATTTATAAGCCGGTCGTCAGATAGGTGTCGACTGTTCTTCTAGGCACTAAAGGCCAAGTTTAAGTGGGAGGACGAGTGCGACCGCGCTCTCGAAAGCCTAAAAGAATACATGGCCTCCCCACCATTGTTGGTAACCCCAGTACCAGGGGAGGAACTCTTTTTATACTTAGCAGTTTCCCAGCATACAGTTAGCGCAGTATTGGTATGGGCTGAGGGAATACAACACCTGCCTATCTTTTATGTTAGCAAGACATTGCCGGGTGCCGAAACAAGGTACTTGCCATTGGAGAAGTTGGCCTTAGCATTAATGATGGCTTCCAGAAAATTGTCGCACTACTTCCATACCCACATCGTGATTATTTTGATAGCTTTCCCATTAAAAGCCTTGTTTGAAAGGGCAGATTTTTCTGGACGAATTTTGAAGTGGGCAATGGAGTTAGAGCAGCTCGACATTAAGTTTCGGCCAAGAACCGCTGTAAAAGCACAGGTGTTAGCAGACTTCGTGGCCGAATTTGGCCTAGAAAGCCATCAGGTTTTCCCGATTGACTTAACTAGGGAGAGGGGGAAAAAGTGTCGCAGGGATAGCGCAGCCACCACAGCAGGGCACTCACTACATAACAAACTGTTCAGCCTTTCAGAATGGGAAAAAGGAGCAACCCACATTACGACAAGCAAACACCCTGTTGAAAGTCCAGTCCTAAACAGTGAGGACCAGGTCATAACGACGACCATCAACTTTGAAGAAAATAGTGTCGGCGGTGAAACCCCTAATCCTAAGGCATCATCAGATCCCTCCATTTGCTAGAAGTTATTTGTAGGAGAGATGTGGAAGCTCTTCATTGATGGAGCCTCTAACAGACACGGTGCAGGACTCGACATAGTTCTCATCTCACTGGAAGGCCTGACCATTGAACAAGCAATCAACCTTGGCTTTTCAACATCCAACAACGAAGCTGAGTGTGAAGTCGGCATTTCGCATGAAGGCAACTGAGCTGATGGTATACAGTGAGTCCCAATTGGTAGTCAACCAAATTTCGAGTGATTACGAAGCAAAGGATGATAGAATGGCCAAGTACCAAGAGTTGGTCAAAAGGGAGATCATGAACTTTGAAGTGGTTCGGATAGATCAAATCGATCGAGAGGAAAATAGTAAAGCAGACGAGTTGGCCGGTTTTGCGTCAATGGCAGATACGTCTATCCCACACCCATTGTTAATTGACTTCCTACCCAGACCAAGTATCAAAGAGCCGGAAGCAGCCGAAGCATGTTGCGCCGATCTAGGCCCTTCCTGGATGGATCCCATTATAGTGTTTTTAAAAAATGACATCTTACTTGAAGAAAAGAAAGAAGCCAACAAAATTAAAGCAAAGTCACAACGATTTTGGCTCTCCCCATCACTAGCATTATACAAAAAAATCTTTCATAGGACCTTACTTGAAGTGTGTCCATCCCAGCAAGGTCGAGACATTTTTGTTCGAAATACACGAAGGCGTTTGTGGAAGCTACCAAAGAGGAAGATCGCTGGCCTACGGGACAATTTCACAAGGGTACTGGTTGCAAGCAAACACAGAGAAATATGTCAAGAAGTGTGAGAAATGTCAGAAGTTCGCACATCAAATACATCAACCAGCCAGAGAGCTCCTACCTTTGACCAGTCCATGGCCCTTTACAATGTGGGGCCTAGATATAGTGGGACCACTCCCAACAGCACCAAGCAATAGGAAGTTCTTTCTGGAAGCAACAAACTACTTCACAAAGTGGGTGGAAGTAGAAGCACACGCATCCATAAAACAAAAAGACGTCAAGAAGTTCGTCTGGCATAACATCTTAATTCAGTTTGGCATACCCAAGGCATTAATATCCGATAACGACATTCAGTTTGATGGCAAAATCTTTAGGGGCTTTTGCGAAGAATACAAGATAGAATTCTACAACTCTACACCGGCATACCACCAAGCTAATGGCCAAGCTGAGGCTTCCAACAAAGTAGTCTTAAACGGTCTGAATAAGAGGCTGGAAAGAGCAAAAGGCAAGTGAGCTGAGGAGCTTCCTCATGTTTTATGGGCCTGCCGTACCACACCTCGGCGGTCAATTGATGAAACACCTTTTTCATTGGTTTATGGCATGGAGGCTGTAATCCCACTGGAAGTGGGCCTCCCCACTATTAGAAGTGAAAATTTTGATCCAAACTTGAATGATGAGGCCATAGCCCTAGAACTCAACCTTGCAGAAGAAAGAAGAGAAAGGGCATTGGTGCATATTGCCTCATATCAACAAGAGCTGTCCAGGAAATACAACAAAACAGTGCACCCAAGGCAATTCAAGAGCAGAGATTGGATATTACGCAAAGTAACGGGCAACACTTTAGTACCTGGAGATGACAAATTAGGACCTAACTGGGAAGGACCATACAAAGTGATTGATTTAGCGGGAAAATGGGCATATCACTTAAAAGATATGGACAACAAAGCTATTCTCAAGCCATGGAACACGACCAATCTCAAAGTATTTTATTTTTAGCTTTTTCTTAAAACACTTGTGATTTTTTCTTTTTCAATAAAACAAGTTTACTTTTTCCCGGTAAAATTCTTTCCTCTGTTTGTAAAAGTTGTTCATATTTATTGCCAACTAGGGGCAATCAAGAAAGTTGGCAGGTTTGACCAACACTATTCTTCTTCAGCCAAGATAAGGATTTAGGCTAAAGAAAATTGGCAGGTTTGACCAACACTATTCTTCTTTAACTGAGATAAGGATTTAGGCTCAAGTAAGTTGGTAGGTTTGACCAACACTATTCTTCTTCAATCGAGATAAGGATCTAGGCTCAAGAAAGTTAGCAGGTTTGACCAAAACTTTTCTTCTTCAGCCGAGATAAGGATCTAGGCTCAAGAAAGTTAGCAGGTTTGACCAACACTTTTCTTCTTAGCCGAGATAAGGATCTAGGCTTACAAACTTTAACAGTTATCTCAAATTATTTTTAATGTGCCAATATATAGTCAAAACCAACAAACAAAGCTTGCTACAACATCAGGGACATATTACTTAAAATTAATAGGGGAGCTCACAAACTCAACTACTTTGTTCCAAAGTATGTGACATGAATGGATCCACAAACGATCAAAAACCACAATGCTTTCATAAACCTGTATGCAAAGGCATGTGCTTAAGCACCTTGCTTATTAAACTTTAACTTAAAGAACCCTCTGCGTCATATAGTTATATTTAAAGAGTCATCCTTAGTCCAATGATCCTGGAAGCTTATAGAGCGCAAACCTCTCAGTAGAATCAAGGCTGTGTGCAATCTGACTTGTGATTATAAATTATTGTCATACTATGAAGCATAAATATGAAAACTTGATATCATAAAGATAAACGAGATGGAATATGTTGATACCACAAATTATGAAGCATAAATATGAAAACTTGATATCATAAAGATAAACGAGATGGAATATGTTGATACCACAAATTCAAAAGCAGAAGATCTATTTTTGGAAACACAAAACAATTCATTTTATACACGGTAGGACAATAATCAACTTCTACAAGGTTTAGAAATGTAGTAGTTGTACATTGCTTTGTAATTATATGTTCAACTATATTTCTTAAAGAAAACATTAAAATACACTATTCATGTATTTCCACAAATGAACTCAGATAGACAACAAAATCAATGCAATTCACCTCGACAAATGTGATTGGCAGCAGCATAGAAGCAATAATTGGAGGTAGCACAAGCGGTTGATATTGAATAATTTGGTCCCATAAAACCAAGCTCAATTGCAAGCAAGGCTGAGCCCATATTTGTTATAGCGCAAGGTATGAAATAGTGGAGTCATTTTCCTGTAACTTCCCTCTATCTTATCTCCTCATGATGTATCTATAGTGTGTATAGTATATTTTCTTGTACACTCTTTAGAGATTGAGGGGGAGTGAATGATAAAATAAAAAGGAGGTGTTGGAGTGGGGTTCAAAAGGTGTAAAGAGTATACAGGAAAATATACTATACACACTATAGATACATCATGAGGAGATAAGATAGAGGGAAGTAAAAATCATAAATCTCCCACCACCGAAAACATCATGCTTATTCCACCCTCTCTTTGCTTTCTCCTTCCCCCCAAAATTCCCTGACTGTAACATCTTTTCTTTTTATTTTTTTATTTTTATTTTTTATTTACTATTTTCTATTTTCTCAAATCATGGTCTGAACACTCAAAACTAAAATTTTAAATTTTGCACCGACTATTTAAAAAAAAAAAGGTTTGGGTCCTCACAATCAGTGGCATCCGCTCTAGGGAGCGCAGGTGAATCAGTGGTTAGAACATGGTTCAATTTTTCAGCAATGAGGACAATTGTTAAATTTCTCTTCCAATCCACATAGTTTGGTAAACATGTGTCCCAAGAATATAAGTATTGCATTGTATATAAATCCGTAGGATGCGGGGTTTTTAATCTACTATGGTAATGCTCACTAGAATTATCATTCAAACAATCATAAACAATTTATAACCCCACAAATATAACACTTATATTTAAAACATTCATAGTGAGCATTGGGAAACCAATCCTACATGTACAAAAATTTCTTTTGAAATAAATGAACATATATCAAAACCCAACCAACTAATTAAATGAACATATATCGAAATAAATAAAACAAACTAATTAATTAAAACCCAACCAACTCTTTTGGGATCAATTAAATCTCAATTAATTAGAATTTTTAGCCATAGATTTTATTTTCATAAAATAATCCTATTTAACACTTAATCATTAAAATGGGATACCAATAACATTTATAACTAATTTATTCCCATAAATTAGCAAACTAATTTTTATGTTATCAATAAACTAACAAAAACAAAAAAACAAAAAATAATCGCTGCAGTGTCTTACAGAAACCAACCGCCCCTTTTTTTTTCGGCCCATCATAAAGTTCTAATTTGAACCTGTAATCATGTCTACAACAAACCGATTTTTTTTTCAGTCCTTTTTTTTCTTCTTCTTGTTGCTTACTATTTCGGCCCCCTTTCATTTTTATTCATTTATATTTTTAATGAACGATTAATACAAGGAAAAAAATAAATTATATATTCACAAATTATATAATCGGCAATCACTCAAGACAATATCGAATATTTAATATTTTCATTACAATGAAAAACAAAAATATAGACTCATGTAATCAAAGTAGTGTGGCTCTGATACCAAAGAAAGTTTGCGAAAAAATTTTATTTGAAAAAATAATCTTTCAAAGAAACACCACCTATTTACACAATCGAAAATACTTCAATCCAAGCGTGTTGTTGTTAGTATCTCACCAAGTGATTCAAGCGTCTTGCCTTTAAAGTGATTCACATTGCCCCCTCTTGCTTTTACTTTTGTATTTTTCTACAGACTTTAAAAATTCTGATGGCTAATTTTTCTATCAAATACATCTGATATATACATAATTCATGATAGCGTTTGCATGTAGGTTGGGTCCATAGGGATCTCTATCTTTCAGTTGTGGGGATAAAATAAAATATATATTTTATTTTGAATTTGCAAGATACAACTTATCCAATTTTTCATTTAAGCCTCGTTTGCGAACAGGCTATTTTAGTAACTTTTTGGCTTTTTATGAAAAGTGGAGAGGTGATGTGACAAATTTTAGTTGGCTTTTTGGCTAAAATAGCCACTCCCCAAACAAGGCCTTAATTATCTTTTAAATAGATAATATAAAACTTGAGATTATTTCATTTTTACCCCTATACTTTTACACGATTTTAAATGACTCCCCCAGACTACTCTTATTTTCATGCGCACCCCCATACTATTTAAATTACTATCAATTTTGCCCCTGCCGTCAGATTTGAAATGAAAAACGTTAAAAAAATTACATTTTAGCCCCAAATTTCAAATTAAAGATGCAAACTCACCATTTCCTACCAACAAACCACCACCACCAACCACCACTTTAAACCCTTCTATCTCCTTCCTCAAAACTCCTTTTCGCCTCATTTTTACGTCGTTGGATTCAACTCACAGTCTAGTTTTCATATCACGTATCACACGTCTCGTTCTTCCTCTTTTTGCATGCTATCGGAGCTCCGAAAGTTTATTAAAAAAATGACTTTTCTTCTCATTTTCGACTTTTCTTCAAGCCATCTTTCGGACTTCATATCTTTCTCAATTCTTAACGATTCTACTTTATTCTTTCGTCATTCTCCTCACCTCACTTGCTACTTCGCCCTATATTACCTCGCTTTCTCACTTCTTCGTGTAATGGGCGGTTTCGGTATGCCGAAAGTTGTCCGAAAACTAATTTCGAAAATTTCAAAACATTCATCTTTTGTTTCTTTCTTCTCCATCTTCCTCATTCTTCTTCTTCTTCTTCACTTATAAAATGATGTGAAATTCGGTTCTAGGTGGTAATGGTGGTGGTGGTAGTCTAGCAATGGCGACGGCGCTTGCGATGATGGTGGTCATGGAGTTTGAAGGTAGTAGTAATGGAATCTGCTTGTAAAAGAGGTGGGTTTGGTGTTTGAAAGGTGGTGGTGATGGTGATGCTCATGGTGGTAGTGAAGGTGGTTCGGGGTGGTGATGAGAAGATAATACAAAACTAAAATAGGCATTGGCATTCCATTCCAATTTTCAACATACCAAACGTTCTCCAAATCTTATACAACCACTGATTAAGTGCGAATCTGTTGCACCTCATGAAACTGGACCAAGAGACCTCAAGAAATTATCTATTATTAGAAAACCATATTCAACGCAATTAATCACTGACCCACCCGTGTGGGTTAAATCTATGGAACATGTCATATTTTTTCTAATTTCAACTGAAAATTTATCACTATCTCTATTGTCAATAAATATATGAACAAGCCAATCACCATTTAAAATTAGAAATATATATATATATAGTAAAAAAAAAAAAAAAAAAACATATATATAGAGATGAGAGAGAAAATAATTTTCTCAAAGCTTGAATATAAATACATGACTTTCAATTACAACATCACTTTTAAATCAATAATACCAATTTCATACAATATAATCACAACAAAAACTAGGTCCTCATTTGCGACAAATCTTTGGGATGACAAGTCTTCGGTGGGTTGTACGTTGAAGGTCATGTTTGGTGTGTTTTGTTTAGGGTGGTGGTGTTGGTGAAGTTGGTGGTTCGGGTGTTGATGTTAGAGAAGTTGATGAAGTTGGTGGTTTGGGTGATCGGTTACCCCCTAGAACCATGCTCTACATCATGTTATAAGTGAAGAAGAAAAAGAAGAATGAGGAAGATGGAGGAGAAAGAAACAAAGGATGAATGTTTCGGAATTTTTGAAATTAATTTTCAAACAACTTTCGGCATACCAAAATCGCCCATTACACGAAGAAGTAAGAAAGCGAGGTAGTGTCGGGCGAAGTAGGAAGTGAGGTGAAGAGAATGGCGAAAGAATGAAGTAGAATCGTCAAGAATCGACAAAAATATGAAGTTTGAAAGATGGCTCGAAAAAAAGTCGAAAACTAGAAGAAAAGTCTTTTTTTATCAACTTTCAGAGCTCCGATAGCATGCAAAAAAAGGAAGAACGAAACGGAGTTATGACGAAGGAGATAGAAGGACTTGAAGTGGTGGTTTGCTGGTAGGAAATGGTAGGTATGCATCTTTATTTTGAAATTTGGGGCTAAAATGTAATTTTTTTGACATTTTCTGATTGAAATCTAACAAGGGCAAAATTGATAGTAATTTAAATAGTATGGGGATACGCGTGAAAATAATAGTCTGGGGGGTCATTGAAAATCGTGACAAAGTATAGGGGTAAAAATGAAATAATCTCATAGAACTTCCACTAATTGCAATAGTGTCTATCAACACATTACAATTAAACCCCAAAAAGTAGAGAATTACAAGTGAGGCCCTTTCTCACAATTGGTCACAAACTTCCTTCCACCAAACTATATTCCACGAGTACTAGGTATGGACAAATTCATCACTATCAAAAAACCCTAGCTCATGTAGAGGAATTCTAAGAGTAGCGTTTGATAGAGTTTCTAAATATGAATTGAGAATATAGTTGTAATTTGAGTTTGTAAGTTTTGGAATTATGATTTGAGTGTGGAAAATTTGTTTGGTTGAGTTTTGGAAAGAGTTTTGAATTGAGTTTGAAATGAATGATGTGACATATGATATTTAATTCAAAAACTTACAACTCAAAACCAAACACACGATCCAAAATCCTATTCAAAGCTCATTAAAAAAAAAAAATTAAAAATTTGAAATTTTTTTTATTTAAAATATAAAAATAACAGGTGCAAAAAAAAAAAAAAAATCGTACACTGTTCCGGTCAACCGGCCAGACGTCAAAGGGTACGACTGGGTCAGCCAAATTTTCCTGCCCGACTACAACCAAACACCACGTGCAAACCAAGAGTTGGAATTGCAATTCCAAAGCTCTTCCAAGTAGAGCCTAAATTTTCCCTTCCTCTAATTGGACCCCAAAAGCATTTTTCAAAAATAGTACTTTTGCAATTATACATGGATAAAAATATTTTTATGAAAAAATTACAAGCCAGTTTTCTTTTGGTCCAAAGTTAATAGGAAGAATTACTTGAATATACTTTCTCACATTGAGAATGGTGGATTTCATGTTAAGCATCTATATAAATTAATTACCACTCATATTATCCAACATGTCGGTGTATAGCCTTTGATTCGGTGTCATCGATTAACAATATCAAACTCAAATGAATAGTTAATTAATTTATACAAACCTCTCAGGTCAAAGGAAAATAAGTGCATCATAATAAAACTACCTTTTAAACTGACAGTGATCATTCTATAAGTGTTCTCAAAACATGTTCTTATTGCATAGCACTCTACCTATTTGCCTAAGGTCACTACCTCAAATGATGAAGTAATCATTTTATCATATAGAAGCAAATCAAGTGTAAACCATAATAATACGACGCCCAATCAACACCCATAGCTTATAACATTAATTGGGTCAACAAGGCACCAAAAAATCGTAACTCCCAACTTTTGGTTCATTAACCATTAATATGTTTTTCTGCAATGTTATCCAAGGGACCTTATGTTTATATTATATGTAACATTAAAAATAACATTACTAGAATAATAATATACAAATCCAAAATAAAATGCCAAGCAATTTAATCAGTCAAATAATTTCATTCAAAGTCAAGGTGGGCATGAGTGTGTTAGTGTAAGGGCTTTTGAAAGACTAGATAATGCTGATAATTTCTATGAGATGCATATGAATCCCAATATTTGGCCGCACCCTAATATTGCTTCTCCAATAGTACCAGTGTTCAGAGTGCAAAATGTTTTCCAATTTTTTGTGGCTGTAGAAAAATGTGGACAACCTCTGCAAATATTCTTAGTGAATAAAACGACATTCTGTGACGTCTTAAAATACAACGTTGTGAAAAAAAGAAGAGACTTTCCTCAACCTCAAAAATGGAGTGCAAAAGACCGATATATTAGGATAAGGATTTCTCAAGTTTATAGCTATCATAAGGTCTCTAAATCTATTTTTGATAAAATTTGACTTATATTTTTTTCATAAAATTTCAATTTTATTTTTGTATTAACATTTAGATATTTTATTTGGTGCAGTGATGTAATACAAGTAAACATTCACCTCCAAAATGCACCTTTTATGTGTATTTTAAATTTGCAGAGTGTCATGATTTATATTATGACACAAAGTGAAGATGATGGTGCTATAGATCCCTTTAGAAAAATTACTGAATTTAAAATACTTGGTAAGTTATGAAAATATATATAAAACTTCTTTTACATATTTTTATCAATATGTATATATATAAACATTAATATTTTTCTTATAATAGATCATGCAACAAATGGCGAGGAGTAGCTAGCATTACTAAATTTGATAAGGAATATCAATTATAATGCTCAACTACAAAATTTCGAAGGCTTGGAAATGGGAAAATCAACATCTCACGTCCCAATTTTTTCCCTATTTCCAAGCCTTTGAAATTTTGTAGTTGAGCTTTACCATTGATATCCCTTATGAAATTCAGTAGTGATAGCCACTCGCCATTTGAAGCATGATCTATTACAAAAAAAATATTATTGTTTATATATATACATACTGATACAAATATGAAAAAAAAGTTTTATATATATTTTCATAACTTACCAAGTATTTTAAATTCAGTAATTTTTATAGAAGGATCTATAACACCATCATCTTCACTTTATGTCATAATATAAATCACGACACTCTACAAATTTAAAATACACATAAAAGATGCATTTTGGAGGCGAATGTTTACTTGTATTACATCCTTGCGCCAAATAACATATCTAAATATTAGTACAAAAATAAAATAGAAACTTAATGGAAAAAAATATATGCCAAATTTTAACACAAGTAGATTTAGAGACCTTATACCGGTCTTTTGCACTCCATTTTTTAGGTTGAGGAAAACCCCTTTTTTTTAACAGCATTATTTTAAGAAATCACAAAATGTCATTTTATTCACTCGATTTCTCAATAATATTTCCCGAAGCCGTCCAACCTTTTCTACAACCACAACAAACTGAAAATCATTTTGCACTATAAACACCATTACTATTGGAGAAGCAATATTAGGGTGTGGCCAAATATTGGGGTTCATAAGCATCTCATACAAATTATCAGCATCATCTAGTCTTTCAAAAGCCCTTACACTAACACACTCATATCCACCTTGACTTTGAATGAAATTATTTAACGTCAAATGATTTCATTCAAAGTCAAGGTGGACATGAGTGTGTTAGTGTAAGGGCTTTTGAAAGACTAGATAATGCTAATAATTTCTATGAGATGCATATGAATCCCAATATTTGGCCACAACCTAACATTGCTTCTCCAATAGTACCAGTGTTCAGAATGCAAAATGATTTCCAAATTTTTTGTAGCCGTAGAAAAAGTAGGACAACCTCTGAAAAATATTTTTCAGAAAACAAGTGAATAAAACGACATTCTGTGATGTCTTAAAATACAATGCTGTGAAAAAAAGAAGAGGTTTTCCTCAACCTCCAAAATGGAGTGCGAAAGACCAATATATTAAGATAAGGATTTCTCAAGCTTATAGCTATCATAAGGTCTCTAAAACTACTTGTGTTAAAATTTGACTTATATTTTTTTTCATAAAGTTACTATTTTATTTTTGTATTAATATTTAGATATGCTATTTGGTACAATGATGTAATGCAAGTAAACAATTACGTCCAAAATGCACCTTTTATGTATATTTTAAATTTGCAGAGTGTCATAATTTATATTATGACACAAAGTGAAGATGGTGGTGTTATAGATCCTTTTATAAAAATTACTGAATTTAAAATACTTGGTAAGTTATGAAAATGTATATAAAATTTCTTTTACATATTTTTATCAATATGTACATATAAACATTGATATTTTTCTTGTAATAGATCATGCTACAAATGGCGAGGAGTGGCTAGCACTTCTAAATTTGATAAGGGATATCAATGATAATGCTCAACTACAAAATTTGATAATGCTCAACTACAAAATTTCAAAGGCTTGGAAATGGGGAAATTAACATCTCACGTCCCAATTTTGAAGGTTTGATGTTAATTTCCCCATTTTCAAGCCTTCGAAATTTTGTGGTTGAGCATTTTTACTGATATCCCTTATCAAATTCAGTAGTGCTAGCCAATCCTCGCCACTAGGAGCATATGATCTATTACAAAAAAAATATTAATGTTTATATATACATATATATTGGTAAAAATATGTAAAAAAAAAATTTATATATATTTTTGTAACTTACCCAATATTTTTAATTCGGTAAATTTTATAAAAGGATCTATAGTACCATCATCTTCACTTTGTGTCATAATATAAATCATGACACTCTGTAAATTTAAAACACACATAAAAGGTACATTTTGGAGGTGAATGTTTACTTGCATTACATCCCTGCACCAAATAACATATCTAAATATTAATACAAAAATAAAATAGAAACTATATGAAAAAAAATATAATCGAAATTTTAACACAAGTAGATTTAGAGACCTTATGATAGCTCTCTATAAGTTTGAGAAATTTTTATCCTGCTATACCAGTCTTTTGCACTCCATTTTCGAGGTTGAGGAAAACCACTTCTTTTTTTCACAGCATTATTTTAAGAAATCACAGAATGTCATTTTATTCACTTGTTTTCTCAATAATATTTCCCGAAGCTGTCCAACCTTTTCTACAGCCACAAAAAATTGAAAATCATTTTGCACTCTAAACACTGGTACTATTGGAGAAGCAATATTAGGATGCGGCCAAATATAGGGGTTCATAAGCATCTCATACAAATTATCAGCATCATCTAGTCTTTCAAAAGCCCTTACACTAACACACTCATGTCCACCTTGACTTTGAATGAAATCATTTAACGTTGGATAAGGAACAACAACAATGTATCCAACCTTAAATGATTTCATTCAAAGTCAAGGTAGACATGAGTGTATTAGTGTAAGGGCTTTTGAAAGACTAGATGATGCTGATAATTTCTATGAGATGCTTATGAATCCCAATATTTGGCTGCACCCCTACATTGCTTCTCCAATAGTACCAGTGTTCAGAGTGCAAAATGATTTCCAATTTTTTGTGGCTGCAGAAAAATGTGGACAACCTCTGGAAATATTATTGAGAAAACAAGTGAATAAAACGACATTCTGTGATGTCTTAAAATACAACGCTGTGAAAAAAAGAAGAGGCTTTCCTCAACCTAAAAAATGGAGTGCAAAAGACCGGTATATTAGGATAAGAATTTCTCAAGCTTATAGCTATCATAAGGTCTCTAAATCTATTTCTGATAAAATTTAACTTGTATTTTTTTCATAAAGTTTCAATTTTATTTTTGTATTAATATTTAGATATGTTATTTGGTGCAGTGATGTAATACAAGTAAACATTCACCTCCAAAATGCACCTTTTGTGTGTATTTTAAATTTGTAGAGTGTCATGATTTATATTATGACAAAGTGAAGATGATGGTGCTATAGATACTTTTATAAAAATTACTGAATTTAAAATACTTGGTAAGTTATGAAAATATATATAAAACTTCTTTTACATATTTTTATCAATATGTATATATATAAACATTAATATATTTCTTGTAATAGATCATGCTACAAATGGCGAGGAGTGGCTAGCACTACTGAATTTGATAGGGGATATCAATGATAATACTCAACTACAAAATTTCGAAGGCTTAGAAATGGAGAAATTAACATCTCACGCCCCAATTTTGAAAGTTTAATGTTAATTTCCCCATTTCCAATCCTTCGAAATTTTGTAGTTTAGCATTATCATTGATATCCTTTATCAAATTCAGTAATGCTAGCCACTCCTCGCCATTTGGAGCATTATCTATTACAAGAAAAATATTAATGTTTATATATATACATATTGATAAAAATATGTAAAAGAAATTTTATATATATTTTCGTAACTTACCAAGTATTTTAAATTTAGTAATTTTTATAAAAGGATCTATAGCACAATCATCTTCACTTTGTGTCATAATATAAATCATGACACTGCAAATTTAAAATACACATAAAAGGTGCATTTTGGCGGTGAATGTTTACTTATATTACATCTCTGCACCAAATAACATATCTAAATATTAATACAAAACAAAATAGAAACTTTATGAAACAAATATAAACCAAATTTTAACACAAGTAAATTTAAAGACCTTATGATAGCTCTATATGCCTGAGAAATCTTTATCCTGCTATACCGGTCTTTTGCACTCCATTTTTGAGTGGAGGAAAAACTCTTCTTTTTTTCACAGCATTATTTTAAGAAATCACAAATGTCATTTTATTCACTTGTTTTCTCAAGAATATTTCCAGAGGCTGTCCAACCTTTTTTACAGCCACAAAAAATTGAAAATCATTTTGCCCTATAAACATTGGTACTATTGGAGAAACAATATTAGGGTGCAGCCAAATATTGGGGTTCATAAGCATCTCATAGAAATTATCAGCATCATCTAGTCTTTCAAAAGCCCTTACACTAACACACTCATGTCTACCTTGAATTTGAATGAAATCATTTAACGTTAGATAAGGAAGAACAACAATGCATCCAACGTTAAATGATTTCATTCAAAGTCAAGGTGGACATGAGTGTGTTAGTGTAAGAGCTTTTGAAAAACTAGATGATGCTGATAAGTTTCTATGAGATGCTTATGAATCCCAATATTTGGCCGCGCCCTAACATTGCTTCTCCAATAGTACCAGTGTCCAGAGTGCAAAATGATTTTCAATTTTTTGTGGCTGTAGAAAAGGTTGGACAACCTCTGGAAATATTCTTGAGAAAACGAGTGAATAAAATGACATTCTGTGATGTCTCTGTGAAAAAAAAAAAGAGGTTTTCCTCAACCTCAAAAATGAAGTGCAAAAGACCGGTATATTAGGATAAGGATTTCTCAAGCTTATAGCTATCATAAGGTCTCTAAATCTACTTGTGTTAAAATTTGACTTATATTTTTTTCATAGAGTTTTTATTTTATTTTTGTATTAATATTTAGATATGTTATTTGATGTAGTGATGTGATACAAGTAAACATTCACCTCCAAAATGCATCTTTTATGTGTATTTTAAATTTGCTGAGTGTCATAATTTATATTATGACACAAAGTGAAGATGATGGTGCTATAGATCTTTTTATAAAAATTACTGAATTTAAAATATTTAGTATGCCACAAAAATATATATAATTTTGTATATTACTATTCTGGGTAATGTTATATTTAATGTTACATATAATATAAACATAAAGTCCTTTGGATAACATTACAAAAAAACATACTAATGGTTAATGAACCTAAAGTTGGGAGTAACAATTTTTCGGTGCCTTGTTGACCAATTAATGTTATAGGCTATGGGTGTTGATTGGGCGTCGCATTACTATGGCCTACACCTGATTTGTTGCTCTATGATAGAATCATTTATTTCATCAGTTGCGGTAGTGACCTTAGGCAAATAGATAGGTGCTATGCAATAAGTACATGTTTTGAGAACACCTATAGAATGATCACTGTCAGTTTAAAATTAAAAGGTAATTTTATTACAATGCACTTATTTTCCTTTGACCTCAGAAGCTTGTATAAATTAATTAACTATTCATTTAACTTTGATATTGTTAATTGATGACACCGAATCAAAGGCTATACACCGACATGTTGGGTAATGTGAGTGGTAATTGGTTTTATATAGGTGCTTAACATGGAATCCACGATTCTCAAAGTGTGACAGTATATTCAAGTAATTCTTTCTATTAACGTTGGACCAAAAGAAAACCGGCTGATAATTTTCTCATAAAAATATTTTTATACACGTGTAATTACAAAAGTACTATTTTTGAAAATTACTTTTGGGGTCCAATTAGAAGAAGGGAAAATTTGGAATTTGCCTACATAAGCTAGGGTTTTTTGATTGCGATAAATTTGTCCATACCTAGTAGCTCATGTGGAATATAGTTTGGTGGAAGGAAGTTTGTGACCAATCGTGAAAAAAGGTCTCACTTGTAAATCTCTACTTTTAGGAGTTTAATTGTAACGTGTTGATGGACACTATTGCAATTAGTGGAAGTTCTATATTATCTATTTAAAAAATAATTAAATAAAAAATTGGATAAATTGTATCCTGCAAATTCAAAATAAAATCTACATATTTTAATTTATCCCCACAACTGAAAGATAGAGATCCCTATGGATCCTACCTACATGCAAACTCTATCATGTATTGTGTATATATCAGACGTATTTGATACAAAAATTAGCCATCAAAATTTTTAAAATCTATAGAAAAATACACACCAAAGTAAAAGCGTGAAGGTGCAAGGTGATTCACTTTAAAGTAGAGACACTTGGATCGCTTGGTGAGATACTAACAACAACACGCTTGGATTGACTCAAGATAATTTCAGACCTATGAAGAGAAAATAATCAATAAATTTTAAAGGGAAAATAATCAATAAATCTTATTTTATTCCCTTTGATAAGACTCAATAGTAATCTTAGGAATAAAATACGATTCATTGATTATTTTCCCTTTAATTTGACAGGACTCAATAGTAATCTTAGGAATAAAATAAGATTTTTTGAAATAAGTTTATCCAGGATCGACTCGAGATAATTTCAAACCTATGAAGCACAGGTACAAGTATGAGTACTGGTATTGGTACGATACGGGTACATTGACATGGTAAAATTTATAATAATAATAATAATAATAATAATAAAAAGAAGGTAATGGTATAACTTAATACATTTGTAAAGAAAATATTTGTTTCTAATTTGGAATAATATAAAAATTGATTAAATGGTTTAATTTGTTAAATCCAACATACAATTGACATTTAATGTCAAAAGTACAAGTACAAGATAAATCAAACTTAAATATCATTATATTAAATAACTTACAAACCATCACTTAATTTTAAAACTATGCTAAGCAAAAAACTAAAATTGAAAAAGAAGTCCAGTAAATAGAATTTTATCTTTGTAGTAGAAGAAAATATTGTTTCGACTAAAGTATGGCACGACTTGGATATATACTAGATATGTCTAGGTACACCAAAAATTAAGAAGGATAAATTTGAATACATGTTTTGTGTACCTAGTACGTATGCTGAAATACCATACGTCGGTAAGTACCCCGTACGGGTACAATATGTTCGTCGAATTATTCATACTTCATAGTCTCAAGATAATTCTACATGAGAATTTTTATATTTTTTATTATTTTCCTTACAAATGATATGTTATTTAAAATTTAATTTTTTCATTATTGAGATAAAAAAATATTTATTAAATATTTAAATTTAATTTTTTTATATTTGTGGGTTAACATGATTTTTAAGGTATAGTTTTTGGGGGGGGGGGAAATAAAATTCAAAATGAATTTTGGTGCCACGTTAGAACATTTCATCCAATTGTAGACAAAATGTGACGGTAGAGGCCAAATTGATCAAAATTTCGAAAGTTCGGGTGTAAAATTGATATTAATCGACGTCTGGGGGTAAAATTGAAAAATGTGTGAAAGTTTGGGGGCAAAATGATATTTCCTCAATAGGTTACCCTACCAATGTCCTTGTATGATTGTATGTCATGTTTAATTGTATATGTTATGTGTTTTATGTTATATTCTATGTTAGTCTATATTAGCCTAAATATCATTAACCCTTGTATTGTGTCTTTAGGAAGGATAGTGAAATGTAAAAATGGAAAAGAAGTTGAATCTTTGGCAGAACTATTGGACAAAATAGAAGAAGTGCTTGGGGGGGGGGGGGGGGGGGTAATGGAAGCTATGCAGCAATGCTATGATAAATTGCAAGATCAAAAGAGGAAGTTAGGCATGATGACAAGGAAGGAACCACAGAGTATGTCTAAGAATTTTGTGGTAAGAGAGGCAAGTAATTCTAAGTAAGGTGGTAGAAAGAGTAGGTCTGCCCCAATATGTTCAACGTGTTTCAAGCCTCATAGGGGGTCGTGTCATTGGCTTACTGGAGCATGTTTTAGATAGGGAGAAATAGAGCATCAAGTGAAGAATTGTCCAAAGACTTAAGGATATCTCAAGTTATTCAATCACTTTAAAGGTTAGTACTTAATAAAGAGATCAATGGTTAGTACTTAATGAAGAGATCAATGGGAACATGTTAAGAACATGCAAGAAGTCTTAAGTTAGAAATTGAATATATATGTCTTCATTTGTATTTGTCTTATAAATTCAGGATCCATTTACTTGGCCATTTGAAACGTGACCCGAAATTGCTAGAATTGGTACTATATGACTAAGATTTAAACCAATGAAACTAAGCCTATTTAATGTTAGAATGAGAACAATTTAATTTATTAAGACCACATTGTCAACATTTTGACCTCTCAAAAAGGAAGACATGGTATTTTTCGTATATGAACGATTATCAGACGCAAAATGATAATTGAGGCTTTTGCTTTTGTTTATGTTTTGTCAAGTATATTAAGTCTGATTATCTCATGTACTTTTGTGGACATGTTTGTGTAAGATAAGAGTTAAACACCACTTTGGTAGAATTACACTCGTATCACACCCTCTTTGAAATGTGGAAATCTCAATTGACTAAATACAAAACAGAAGTTTAGCCTCAAGACTAATTTAATAATAGTTTTATTGTCATTTGATAATTGAAAAGAGTTATGTACATATAAGAATTTGAATATCGATTTGCTCAATTAGAAACGATAATGTGGATTATTTAAGAATGACATCAACAACTAAAAGGAGGGAAGGTTGATGATGAAAGTATGAATTAGTTTCAACAATCATTTGGTATAAGAAGATTGTCAAAATAGTAAATTTTGATTTAACAAAAGTATACTAGCTCGTAAAATTGTAATTAGGACAAAGGAATCAAACATTGTGAAAGATTTGAAATTGAAAGCAAAGATCCAACCAAAGATTAAGAAAGAAAAATTAAAGAAGGAAGTTTGAGATGTAAGGCGAAGATCATGGTCTAGACCCAAAAAGAATAGTAGGAAATAATTATATTAGAGTGCGCAACGGAAACAAAAAGAACAGTACCATAAATCAATTTCGAGGATGAAATTTTAAAATGAAGGAAGACGCAGAAGATCACCAAGGTTGACTGGTTCAAGTTGCGTTAGTGGAGCTTCTATAAATCAACAACAAAGTCAGGTAATCCTAGATGAATGGTTTTAAAGTTTTAGAATAACAAAAAAGGGCCCCATACTCTTATTTCTTCACCCTTATTCAATTCTATCTCTTTCTCCTTGCAAATAAAATATTATTTATTTTCTAATTTTGAATTGCTAGTGGATTACTTCAATTTGAGGTCAAAATCTTTCCTAGCAACTTTTGAGCCCGTCCAAGAATTTAGAATAACAAAAAAGGGCCCCATACTCACATATACGACATAATTGTTACCTTCGTCTACCTCATGATCATATATCGGCTTTGGTAACACCAAAATTTAAAAAAACTTCACTGAGACTCACCTCGATACTCGCCTCGCCCTGAGGCTAAGGTAAAAACGCATCAAGGCTTTGATTTTAGGCTATACTCCCTAAAAGCTTGCGCATGACAGTCTAAGGCACGCGCTGTAGGTGCACCTTGTGCATAAGCATATGAGTCGTATATGCATATGAAGAGGCTGCCTTAGGCTCTTATTAAACTTAGTCTAGAAGATGGTTTAAATATAAAAAACAAAAAATAAGAAAGAATCCTTCTTGCAACTATGTTCTATAGAAAAAATTAAGTAAATGACCAATCAAGAAAAAACACAAAGTTAATGTTCAAGTGAGAGGCCCAATTACTGAAGTTAAGAATATCAATTTCCCTTTCAAAGAAGGCAAGCTTCATTCTTTGCACTGAAATATTCAACGCGTTAAGGAAAAAAGTATTTACAGCCTCATATTTAATTTTTACTATTTTAAAATATTTAATTTATTTACTAAATATTATCATTTAAAATTTGAAACTCCTACACCTCGATGCCTTAAAACTTACGCCTCACCTCATGAGTGGTAAAACACCTCAAGTTATGCATTCACCTCTAAAAACTTTAGGTAACACTACTCTACAAGATCAAGGACATAAGGGAGATCACTTTAAATTTAATGATGTAAAGATTATCATGATAATATGACAATCTTTATCAAACCTTCAGTTGCAAAATTCAAACAGACAACTTCTCCAACAAGAGGCAATTAATGCAACTTGGTATGACAAGCATTCAACCTAGAATAGATTAAACTTCATGTGAACTAAAAGAAGACAACATAGCCTTTAAACTTGATGCTTAGCACCTAAGATTGCTGAAAGCATTTTATTTATGAAAGTTCCTAGTGTCAAATGTATCTATATTTTGCATTGTTGTACCTTTCCATTTTTTCAGTAAAGTGTTGAGGCTTCAAGTAAATGGGGATCCTAATTTGTCAACATAATTAATAGGAAAAGTTCTAAAAAGTTCCTGGTTACTTTCTCAGCCGCAGAAAAGCTATGAATAGGCCTCACCAAAACAAAATAAGATCAATCCCCGATAAATAAATTCAAGTTGAAAGAATCAAAAGGGATTTTTCACTTGGCCTATTATTCAAGACATATACTAAAATTCTAAAACTTAAGCATTAACAAATTGGAGGGTATAAGCTGTTCTTCTGAAAAAAACAACATGTACATAAACAACTTTGTATATTTTCCAAACCTCCCATACCTCAAGATGCTGAGCAGGTTCACCAGTCAAAGCAACAGTGGCTGTAGCCAGTCCAATCAATCCTCCCTTAAAATAAATAGAAATCAAGATTCAAAATAAATACCAAAGCCATGGAAATTCAAATATACACACCCTTGAAAGGCATGTACCATATACACCCTTAGATATGCCATTTTTGTGTTAAAAGTTATTCATTGTGACATTATTTTAGTTATAACTCATAAGTTTTTTGGTTATGACATATTTTTTAAGATAGGACTCAGAAAGTATCTTGCATATGCTACACATCCTTTCAGGGGTGGCTACCATAGTGTTTCCCCAAAACCATAGAACACCACTATATATATATATAGTAAAACCCTAGTTTTCAAACCTGGCTACTTACTTTCCGGTGATTCACCTGTGCCGAGTACGTGAACTCATTGGCCAACAAATTTATCACGGCCGTAGTCTTATCATGCTCTCCCGCCGCCGCTAGCTGCTTCACGATTCCTTCAATCTGCACAATCATCAAACATTCATTCACCCAAAATCAAACCACCAAAAACCTTAGAACGATGATCAACTCAAAAATTGAGACACAAAAGAGATAGAAAATTCTAGTGAGTGCAAAACGAGTACTTCTAGAGCAGCATTCTTCCGCTTCTCGTAGAGTTTGTCGGAGAGGTTTCGGAGAACGGCGGGAGGAATCACAGAGAGCGCGTCGGCCATAAAATAAAAAACCCTAGAATCGTTTCAATCGATTGAAAATAGAAATCAAAGTTGTCGTCGTTTTCTGATCTTCTCTTGCTGTAATCGGAACGTCTCTAACGAACACATATAGATTGTATCGCTAGAGACGAGTTCGAGATTTGGCTTGAGAATCAACAACAGATCTGAAATAGAATTGGCAAGTGAATGGAATGAACTTACAAACCTAATTTTCTTTCCGAGAAAATTTCGTTGTTCGCACTCGCCGTGGCCGTGTTCTTAGCGGTTAAACATCTCGGCCAGCGTGCGCTTTTAATGTTTGGAGCCACAGACAGAGACACAGAAATTGCTGAGAGTTGTGGGGGTCTATTTATACAGCAGGTCACAGGGCACATCACTTAATTAAGAGCTCTGTTATTAATACTTATTAAATTTTTTTGGGTCACCTATATATTATTTGGATCCTAACCCTAAATCTTAAATTTTAATAATATTTTTTTTGACACTTTACTTATTATCAAATCAATCTATATTTATAATATTTTTATAATCAAACACACACCTACTTAATTTTTCATACCTCTCTTTTCCTGACCGTCGATCTATTGTATTCATCTTTTTCACACCGATTAAATCCATTTTGCTGCTGAAGTGCTTGGGACATTACTTTACCCTTTTTTTTTTTTTTTTTCTTGCAAGTGCTTCAACACTTTAGAATCAAGTGCTGCTGCAATTTTTTGAAAATTCAACACTTTTGAATCATAACCACACAAAGGTACGATTTACTTCTTTTTCTTACAAGTGCTGTAAACTTTTTCATCTACCATCAAAGGTATAATTTACTTCTCTTTTCTCTTCAATTAATCATCACCACACAAACAAAAAACCCTTTACCAACCAAAACCACAACCACACAAAACCCTAATTGTGAGAGAATATTATAATGTAATGGATGGCCCGATTCCACATAAAATTCAATTTTTTTTGAGAATAGAGGTTTGAATATTATAATCTAATGGATGGCTTGAATATTATAAGGAAAATATTTGGTAGCTCAAATTTTTGTGGCTCAAATGGCTCAAATCTGTCAAAACGACGTCGTTTTACACACAAAATCTGTCAAAACGACGTCGTTTTGACAGATTTGAGCCATTTGAGCCACAAAAATTTGAGCTACCTAGCATTGTCGATATTATAATGTAATAGAAGTTTACATACCAACTAGAAATAAAATTAAATATATATATATATATATATATATATTAGAACCCTTTGTCTTGTAGAAAATATGTTTGGCTGATCCTTTGTCTTGGAGTGTTAGGTATTTTGATTGTGTTTTCTTTGTGCATAAAGAAAACAAAATTTGTTTGGCTGATCCTTTGTCTTGGAGTGTTGGGACCAGTTGCTTTTTTAAGTGTGAGGTTTTTATGTCTGTACTGCACATATAGTATAAAATTGTCCCTTTTCTGTTGCTGTAAGGCATTGTCATTGCCATTGGTTTTGTCCCTTTTATGTCTGTGTCGCACATATAGTATAAAACTTATATCTGAATTTTCTGCACAAAAAAAAAGGGGAGGGGGGGGGGGGGGAAAGAGGAGGCAAACAGGGCAACAACTAGCCAGATTATTTAATTTACATTTTTAGCTTCTTTTCCATGTATTTTCATACATCAAGTTATGGCCACATTATCACACAACACTTGTACTATTTGTCTTCCACATAAACTAACTCTAATTAGCACAATACACATCATAAACCTAACAAGAGGTAGGTGGGCAGTTTGAAAACAGTGCTAATTTTAGCACATTATATCAACTTGGAGATGCATGTGATTATATTGCAACTATAGGCTTTGGGCCAATGTTGAATTTTCTTGAAGTATTTATAATCAATCCGAAATGTCCTAAGAAGCAAAACACACGGCTTTTGCTATGTACTAAGCCTTTTTTGTTTTTAATACCAAATTCCATTGTTTAGGTTCTCAAATTTTTGCATATTTTTGGAAAGTTTTGTTTTTGTCTATAATTTTATTTAGGATTTTTTTTTTGATGGCCTTGCTCTTGGCATGCTTCTAATGCATTACAATTCTCAAATTTTGGTCCAACTCAAATATCTTATTTTTAGTAGTTTCTTTTTATCGTTTATTCATTTTGTGTTTGGTAAGAAACTATCTTAGTTTGTTGTTTCCTATTTGAATTGGTCACGACACACCTATTTAAAATAGGCTTCAATGGCTTATAAGTTATATATAATGTCCCTAGATGACATGCAATTTCGATACATAGGAAGGACTAACTATATTATTAAGGGTAATTGACATTTGATATATTTGCTTACATTGTCATTGACTAACATCTAATTGTACTTGGTGGGTGGAAACTGCTCGAGATCGCCCAACAGCGTCTAGGAGACATAATGTTGTACTTTCTCAAAAAGTGACTAAAAGACTCGACGCACTCGTAAGACTAAGGATCAAGGTAGTGGAGTTAATGAACATGACATGAATGACATAGGTGCTGCTCTAACAAACACGGTTGAGGTTGAAAACGATGGGGGCAATCAATTAAATGTGAGTGACATGGGTGATGATTTGGGTGATGAACCAATAGATATGGGTTATGAACCAACAGACATGGGTGACTATGAAGACCAACCGGCAGATACAACTGAAAAAGTTAATGAAGATCTTACTGGACCTTTTCCTGGAGGGCCATATGACCCTTCAATTTTGAAGAGTTTTCATTGTCACGTAACAGCCAAAATTTGGCATAATGATGTAAATCATAGTCTTACATTAATTTAATGTTTTAAATTTTGTTTCAACTTTACTAATTCTTTTTTTTTTCTTTTTTTTATTCTATGTTGCAGGAACGTGGAATACGTAAATGCTTAAATCATGGTTTTAAAGTTAGTGAATGGTCATTCAACTTGGAAGAGAATAAACAGTCCAAATTTCATGGTTTAATTATGGATTCGAGGTTGATTTCTTTAGTGAGTTGCTCATATAAATTTGTAAATAAAGTTATAGTTTCGGCCTTTGTAGAAAGATGGCAGCCAGAGACAAACACGTTTCATCTACCATTTGGTAAGATGTCACCAACCTTAGATGATGTTAGTGTAATTTTAGGGATTCTAGTGATTGGTAAACCAGTCTCTTGCAAGAATTTATCAAATGTTGACGCTGCAAATCTGCTAGTTGAGGCTTTGGAAGTAACAATAGATGAGGCAAATGTAGCGTTGAAGGTAGCACGGGGCCAGTCTATCAAGGTAGAATGGTTGAGACAACGGTTTGGGTCAGTGTCTGATGCGGACAATGATAATATCATTGAGTGTACAGCTAGGGCATGTTTGTTATATTTGTTAGGTTGTACCTTATTTGCAGACAAGACAGGCATACGTGTTTCAGTAGTGTATTTGTCTTTTCTTATGGATTTACAATCGGTTGCTTCTTATGCTTGGGGTGTAGCCGCATTGGCTTTTTTATACGGCAATTGGGCACTGCCACAAGGTATGCTATAAAACAGATGGCGGGATACATGACATTGCTAGAAGCTTGGATTTACAAGCATTTTGTTGGTGCTAGACCCCACCCCAATTTGGACTATAAAGAAGATCAACCTTGTGTTGTTCATTGGATTTTTCATACCTAATCTGGTTCGTCAACGTCTATTTTACAAAGGTTGCGAGAGGACCTCGACAGATTAGAGGCCCATGACGTAAGTCTCAATCTTATGTCAATGTATGTACATATTACTTGCTATTATTCAATCTAATTCATAACTTACATATAAAATTTTTACTATTGTAGGTTATTTGGGATCCATACCATGATAAGCATATTAAGCATCCTTTTCTGATGTTGCTTACTATAATGGATGCTTAAAATGGATGCACATTGTTGAACCATAGCATCCAGATAGGGTACTAAGACAATTTGGTAGGGTGCAAATTATTCCCTCACATCCGCTTGCTCAGGTTCGAGCCTTTAGAGGATCCACTGCAAAATAGTACAACATTGCCTATAAATACTTGGATACGATTTGGGAGAGTTGGGAAAATCACTTGTTGTCTGAGACAATGCGTAGTGTTCTAGTCTTGCGTCCATGGGGTTGTATGCCAGGTTACTTGGACTGGTTTACTTCCATTTCACACGTACAAGTTCAAAACCCGACACATCGTTCTAAGTATAATCCATGCTTTGAGGCATCAGCTGATTATCGTCAACTTCAATTCGTATGTCAACTTTTACCATTTTCATTTTTGTATATATTTTGTTTAAGGCAATCGTTAAGTTTTATTTTATTGTTTGCAGCGC